>NC_141693.1:1304430155-1313470155 GCF_964263255.1 Lissotriton vulgaris | reverse complement strand
AGGACCAGTACCGCTGTTCCTCCCTGGTCCCTGATGGTCCTAATATCATCTGCAGCCTTTATGAGTGCAGTCTCAGTTCCATGCAGTTTACGGAACCCAAACTGAGAATCATCCAGAAGGCTGTTTTGTTCGATGTATTCTGATAGTTGTTTATTCATGGTTTTCTCCACTACTTTGGCCAGGAAAGGCAGGCTGGCAATTGGTCTATAATTTTTTTTAATGGTTTTATCTAGACCGATCTTTTTCAGGAGGGGTTTCAATAATGTGTTTTTTAATTTGTTTTGGAAGACCCCTGAATGGAACATGGCATTGCAAATTTGGGTGATAACTTTGCTAACCAAGTCAATTACTGGGGTGAAATTTTTTGGGGGGCAGGGATCTAAGGCTGAGCCTGTTTTTATCTGCCTCATAAGATCTATTATCTCCTCTTTCGATACCTCCCTGAATTTGGAGAATGAGCAATTGAGGGCTTTGCTTAGTTGTTTAGGTTTCATGTTTGTATCAGTTTTAGTTACTGAAAATTCAGAATAGATGTCATTTACTTTTGAGAAGAAAAAGCCAGCCAGTTCATTACAGAATTATTGTGATTGGGGAGGACTCATGTCTACCGATTTCCCTGCCAGTGTCTTAACTACCTCAAACAGTTGTCGACTAGAGTTTTTGGAATTTTCTATTTGCTGTTCGAAATATTTCTTTTTTTCCTCCTAAATCATTTTTTTATAGATGGCTAATGTGTCCTTATACCTGGACTTGCTTATATTGTCATAGGTCTTCCGCCAGATTCTTTCCTGATTCCTACATATCTGCTTTTGCTTTCTAAGGGTTTTTGAGTACCATGGGGCTGAAGGCACTTTCCTATTTTTAGAGATGGATTTTAGTGGAACATGTGCTTCCACCGCATTGCCTACCCAATCAAGAAACTGACCTACTGCTTTGTTAGGGTCTGGCTGAATATCTGGACGGGAGTTGGACAGGGACATTCTGAAGGTTTCGAAATCGATGTCCTTCCATACTCTAAACTTTCCCTGTGAAGGAGGGGTCCGTTTAGGGGTGTTGATCCGATTAATCGGAATTTGACACAGAATGACATGGTGATCGGTCCATGTGAGGGGCAATATGTCAGTTATCACCAGCTCATTGATGTTGGAAAAGATGCCATCTAAAATATGTCCAGCATCATGAGTTGGTGCGTTTATATACTGGTTTAAACCTAACATCTCACATTCTGCTATTAAAGATTGAGTTTCCGACTCCTCCATTTTATCTAAATGGAAGTTTAAGTCTCCCAGTGCCATGAAGGAGTCCTCAATGGCTAATGGTTCCATCCAGGACGTAAAGGAGGATAGAAACTCCGAGCGAGGACCTGGCGGTCTATAGATGAGCACTCCTTTAAGATTATATGAAGGGGTCAGATTGATAGTGAAATGTAACGCCTCAAATGCTGGCGACGATATAGGAGAGACTCTGACCGGGAAGATGTTCCGGGCAATGATTGCCAGGCCCCCTCCTCTTTTTCCTCCCTGTCTATCCAGCCTATATACCGCAAAGCCTTGTGGTACTGCTACCTGTAAATCAGGCTCAGATGTTTCATCCATCCACGTTTCGGTTATGAAAAGGACATCTATTTTGTGGTCCACAATTAGATCAGCAATCTCCTGCCTATGCCTAGACAAAGAGCGAGCATTAATAAGGGAGATAGTTGTGATAGCAGTCTCAAATGGGGTACAACCTCACAATATAACGTGTCTGATCAAAATACCACACATTATCAAGCATCATAAAATGTCAAAGCGCCTTCCTGCCTCAATA
Source organism: Lissotriton vulgaris (assembly GCF_964263255.1). Taxonomy (NCBI): domain Eukaryota; kingdom Metazoa; phylum Chordata; class Amphibia; order Caudata; family Salamandridae; genus Lissotriton; species Lissotriton vulgaris. The sequence goes on along the minus strand of NC_141693.1, from coordinate 1,313,468,346 downwards.
TGACTGCATTTATTTATTTCTTTTTTTTATAACTCTCCTATCTTGCAAACACACAACCATATTGCAGTTTTTATCATTAACCCCAGAACATGGCATACAGTCCAATATATACCATTACTGCAAGTCAGTTAATGTAACACTTCGACAATGTATTTGTTCTTGTGTATGTGAAGCGCTATGAGTTGCCTACAAGAAGCTTCTGAACACTAACTTGGCCCGCAAAGACTGGGTAAGACAGTAAGAAGAAAAAGAGAAAGTGAGAAAGATTGTGCAAGAGGTTAGAAGAAAAGAGAGGGGAAAAAGGATACATATAAAAATATAATCCACATTACCAAACAAATAGGGTGGGTCTTCAGCTTTGTCCACTGTATCTGTGAAAGTGAAAAAGAAGGGTAAAAACTCATTCTCTGGTGAGTCACGTACCAGAAGTCTGTCCTCCTTATTGTTCTTCACCAGCATTTTCGTCTTGGGAGGGTAGATACCAGCCACACTTTTTTATCAAACTATTTCGTGCCCAGAAACTTTTGTGGCCTAGAGGCGTATGCTGTAGTGTCTGCCAACTCAGTGATTAATAGGGGAGGTAGGCTCCTTATCTTGTGGTGCTCGGTTTTATCGCTGTACTTAGCAAGCTTAGCAGTTATGTTTCTCTTACTCATCATGCTTGACATGTGCAGTGTTCATCACAAATGACATCCACTTTGTGCCTTTTCAGCCCGCTCCCCCTCCGTGGCACCCACTTGTTTTACTCTACCCTAACCCACGAGCCCCTTGTAAAAAATAACATACAAATAACGAACTGCAAACGAATGCTTAAATAAAGATAAGTTTAACGCATGGAAGAATGAACTTCTTGTAATTTCTAAAATGTATGACGATATAAAACACTGAAACTCATGGAAGCCAAGGTCTCAGAGGAAGGGGTGATCCCCATTCAGAGGGTGGCACTCAAACCTACGAAGCCACTCCCAGTGAGGAGAGATGGGGGAAGGGGGACGGGGGTGTTGAAGGGCAAGAGAAGACGAGGCCACAGCTGTAGACAGATAGTGCTTATTTGTAAAATAAATAAAAACATAATAAGTGCAGGGGCCAAAGTGTTTCTTAGGAGCCTATGGCCGGGACACTCCGATGCCCTGGCCACCTACCATGTTTGTACGGCCTTCTTGATTCACCTCTCACGTGTTTTATCCCCAACCTGCCTCTACTGTCTCACCGTTTCATTCACATCCCCACTTTCTCCCTTTGTCACTATTATATCAAATGTTTCTCTTACCCCTTATTGCTGTGCCTTTTCTGTCTTTATCTTTTAATCTGGGCCAAAGTCTGATGATATAAAACAAGTTCCGGTACCAAAATTGAACGCTGCAGCCAATCATCTACAATCACTAGCACAAATTAAGCAAAGCAGAGGCCACCCCGCACAAAAACACTAAGGCAGTTTTGTTTGGAAAGAAAAGCAAAGCAAAAACTTACGTTTGTACTGCCGAACTACGGTCGAAAAATAGAGCTACAGGTGCAATTTTTAAGGTGGAGCGAAATCACTGTGCACACTTCAGATTTAGTAAACAAGTAAGGGGCCACAATTCGCATTGTTCTTGCTTTAAACTTATAACAAACATAATGATAAATATTCAAATAAGTGATATTATTTGTTTCGTCTATACTAAACTCCAAAAAAAAAAAAAAGATTACCTTATTTGAGTTACATAATTTTTTTTTTACATCAGGGATCGTTGAAAAAAGATGTGACAATCCTGAACCGCTACCCTCAAATGTACCCAAGTAAACTTCATCACTTCAGGACAACCTTCATTCTATCTACTGCAGCACTGCTTTGCCCCAACTTACCCAAATAGCAATCTTCCCCTAAGGGCACAAGACTCTGCTTTTTATCTCACGTGGTACTACATATTTATACTATTCGTCTCCAAGTCAGGCACCGTTTTGCAAGACACCACGCCTTTCCCTGGTGTGTCAAAATATGTCTATTTTTTTGGCACTAGATGGACTGCCTGCGGCATGACGCCCTTCGCTCTGCCAGCCCCTCACCCGTATGGAGGCCTTGTTACAGAAGACTTTGGTGATGGCTAGCCAGGTGGGCAAGTCCAGCATGTTCTGTAGAACCTCCTCATCCAGCTCCAGGTTGGTGAGCTGTCCTTCTCCTTTCAGGGTGCTCAGGTTGATTTTATCTGGCGACAGATTCTTGGCGAACCTGAAAATAAAAAAGAGAGGAAATAGCATCTCACACACGATAAAGCACGATATTTCAAATACTCTCCTGAGCTGGTATCTGATGTACAGCACCAAAAAGAATTTTCTGAACATCTTTCTCCATGAATTTTAAATCCATCTCACAAGAAGGACACCACTAGTTGTCAAAGGCATGCTGCTTTAAATAACAACGCATAATATAGTAGCAACACCATCTCAGGGTCGAAGCTGGGGGAAATTATTTCAATAAGTGCAGAGGAAGGTCTTGAAAGACATACAACAGGAATATCATTGTGTTTGGAAAAATTAATCCTTTGTGTGAATGACAGCAAAAGAGAGATCTAAGATAAATATGGCAATGACAATATTCATTTCAAGCCCCACATATTTTACAGATGTTGTCGCCCCCAGCCACATTCTATTCTATGATTATTCTTGCTATGGGCACCGGTCTATGCCTACATAAATCTTCCAAGGATATAATGACCATGTCCCCGCAGTGCATTCATCCATATCTGATGTACTCCAATTAAGTTACGAGCTCAATAAAATGAAAGTGAATATGAAGCACTGATGAAAGCCTCTGTCGCGCTTCTCTGATCGCAGTAAATGAAGCAGTCATTGGCAGGGGCAGCTCCTCCGCTATGGCGTTGGAGCGTCGCCCCACTGCTGGAAGGAGCAGGGGAAAACGTACAATAAAGTTGTACGTTGTGGAACTGTTATGGGCCTCGGGGAGGAAACAAGTTAGTCTGGCCACACGCAAGCATACTTGGGGAGGGGGGTCTGGAATTGCCCTGTCTGGATTTATACGATCAATCAATCAATCAATCAGAGTACTTGTAAAGCGCGCTACTTACCCGTGAGGGTCTCAAGGCACTGAGGGGAGGGGGTGCCAATACTGCTCGAAGAGCCAGTTCTTGAGGAGTCTTCTGAAGGCGAGTAGGTCTTGGGTCTGTCGTAGGTGGGTAGGGAGGGAGTTCCAGGTCTTGGCGGTGAGGTAGGAGAAGGATATGCCACCGGAGGTTGTTCGTTGGATGCAGGGGACAATGGTGAGGGAGAGGCTGGCGGAGCGGAGCTGGCGGTGGGGGTGTAGAAGCAGAGTCTGCTGTTCAGGTAGGCTGGTCCGGCGTTGAGGAGTGCTTTGTGTGCGTGGGTGAGGAGCTTAAAGGTGATCCTCTTGTCAACGGGGAGCCAGTGTAGGGCTCTCAGGTGGGGGGTGATGTGGCTGCAGCGGGGGACGTTGACGCTCAGTCGGGCGAAGGTGTTTTGTATGGGTTGTAGTCGACGTAGGTGTTTGGCTGGGAGTGCGTTGCCGTACTCCAGTCTGCTGCTGAGGAGGGCCTGTGTCCCCGTTCTTTTTGTTTTGGTCGGGATCCACTTGTAGATCCTGCGGAGCATGCGGAGGGTGTTGTAGCAGGAGGAGGAGACGGCGTTGACCTGTTTGGACATGGAGAGGGAGGAGTCGAGGAGGAATCCTAGGTTGCGTGCATGGTCGGTGGGTGTTGGTGCTGTTCCCAGTGTGGTCGGCTGCCAGGAGTCATCCCAGGCTGAGGGGGTGGGTTTGACGATGAGTACCTCCGTCTTGTCCGAGTTTAGCTTCAGACGGCTGTTGCTCATCCAGTCGGCGACAGCCTTCATTCCCTCGTGGAGGTTGGTTTTGGCAGTGTGCGGGTCCTTGGTGAGGGAGAGGATGAGCTGGGTGTCGTCAGCGTAGGAGATGATGTTGAGGTCGTGTTGGCAGGCCACTTGTGCGAGGGGGGCCATGTAGACGTTAAACAGCGTCAGGCTGAGGGATGAGCCCTGGGGGACGCTGCAGATGATGTCAGTGGTTTCGGATCGGAAGGGCGGGAGGCGGACGCTCTGGGTTCTGCCGGAGAGGAAGGACGTGGTCCAGTCGAGGGCCTTTCCTTGGATTCCGTCTTCTAGGAGGCGTGTCTTTAGAGTGCGATGGCAGACTGTGTCGAAGGCGGCTGACAGGAGGATGAGGGCTGATGTTTCGCTGTTGTCTAGTTGGCGCCTGATGTAGTCTGTGGCGGCGATGAGGGCTGTCTCGGTGCTGTGGTTGCGTCTGAATCCGAAATGGGACGGGTCCAGGATGTTGTTCTCTTCGAGGTGGCGGGTCAGTTGCATGTTGACGATTTTCTTGATGACCTTCGCTGGGAACGGGAGCAGGGAGATGGGCCGGAAGTTCTTGAGGTCCTTGGGGTCCGCATTGGGTTTCTTGAGGAGGGCGTTGATATCAGCGTGTTTCCAGCTTTCTGGGAATGTCGCTGCTTCGAAGGAGATGTTGATGACCATCCGTAGTTGGGGTGCGATGGCTGTGTCTGCTTTGTTGAATACGTGGTGTGGGCACGGGTCCGACGGAGATCCTGAGTGGTTGGAGTTCATGACCTTGAGTGTCTCGTTGACGTTGGACCAGAAGGTCAGGCGGTTGGCGCTGGTGGTGTTCACAGGGGAGATGGAGTCTGGCGTAGTCGGGGCAGTCATGGTGTTGAAGCTGTCATGGATGTCAGCGATCTTGCGGTGGAAGAAGGTGGCTAGTGAGTTGCACAGTTCTTGTGATGGCGGTATGTCATTGGCGTTGGCACTGGGGTTGGAGAGTTCCTTGACGATGCTGAAGAGCTCTTTGCTGTTGTGTGCGTTGTTATCCAGGCGGTCTTTGAAGGAGGATCTCTTGGCTAATTTGATGAGGTGATGATGTTTGCAGATGGCGTCCTTGTGGGCTGCGAGGTTGTCCGGAGTGCGTTTGAGGAGCCATATCTTCTCCTAGCTACCTAGCAGCTCAGCTGTAGCATGCAGTGCATTAGCTCAATGAAGAGCAGAGATTGTTGTTGGGTGGTTTGTGATGGTGTTCCCTTTGTCCGAGCTTTTAATGATGGGGCGGGTGTTTCTGCTTCGATGCCGTAAGTGGTCAGACAAGTATGCAGAGAGCGGGAGAGGACGGTCAGACTTGCATTACTTAGAGCCCCTAAGCACCGGATTTTAATATTTGGACAACGTGCCCATTTGGTCTTATTGTGCGAATTAGGTCAGTTGATAAGTGACTTGCCGGTTAGTGTGACACCTTTCTGGACATATACCCCAATGACTGGTTTATTACACTAACAGATGTCATACAGACTTTGTCCTGGGCCCGGGCCAGATTTTATAGTTTGCTAAAATTGCTGCAAAAGCTCGTGGGATTTGGCCTTTTTTCCCTGAGGTCCCGCAAAAGTCGCAGACTCTGAGGACACTACTGAACATAGCAGGAGGCCAGAGACTAATCTTGCATGTTTATAGGGCATTACGAGAGGAATTACCACTCAGTGACCTGCCTGTACATAACGGGTAGTATGAGATTTTGGGGACTCCTCTTACTGCAAAAGACTGGGAGTGAGCTCATGAAGGGGTAAAGGGGACCTCTACGAATGTGAGATTCAAGTTGCTCCAATATAATGTAGTGTACCTCACACTGACCACACTACATGCTTTTTATCCAGCAAAATTGCCCTATTGTCACCGCTGAGCCGGGTGGGAAGCAGACTTTGCACATATGTTTTGTGGGTGTCCCGGGTTAGATCATTTCTGGCAGACAGTTTTGACTTCCTTGAATACAGTTACGGGGTAGGCCATTCCTCTGGATGTGGGGCTGAGTCTGCTGGGACGGGTCCCAGTTTGAAAGAAAAAGAAGCTTAGCAGGACATTTCTCCTCTTGAGTTTAGTACTTGACAAGCAGAGACTAGCCATTAGATGGTTATCCCTATAGCGCCGAAAGTGCCTGAATGGCTCCTTGACATCGATGAATGGGCAGTGGCAGAGGAAAGCCACATGAAAAAAACACTGATCATAAACTTACAGATGATCTTCAGGCCTGGGCGGCAGTGCTTACAGAACTTCTGGAACCCCCGGATTCCCTGCCCCCATTAGTTTTGGGTTACTGAGTTGAGTGAGAGGGCTAGTCGTTTGGCTGCGAGATTTGGAGTGAGGTGTGTTGTGAAACCACACTGCTACGAGGATTTGCATCCTGTGATATTCTCTGAACGTTGTATTCTTTATTCGCGTGAACGGGTAGAGCACTTTTGGGTGGGAAGAAGGGAGGGTTGCAGCTGTTTTTATATTCTACAACAATGTTTATATATGAGAAACTTGTCATGTTTAAAATGCCCTCAAAAAAGTATACAAAAATCAAGAACAGGATTAATCATACAATAGACACACCACACCGCCTGCATGCACATACGTTTGGCTCCATTACACTAACCACTGATCAGATGTTTAAATAAATCTTCCTCCATGGTGGACCTGCCCGAACTATCCGCATGCTGATCCAGGTGATCTAGGATTGGTGTGTCATTCAGTACTGAATTTCTATGATTTTTGCCACTATCAAGTTGTTTGACTCAACAAGGGCAAGTATGAGATAAGTTCTAGAGCGTGACCATCCCTGCTTTCATTACGGAGAGCTACCTGTGTCATGAAGTGCAGCAGTCTTACACATCTATTTGATTCACTAGACTTTGCCAATAGTAAAGCAGTGGAAGGCTTTGTGAAAGCTCCGGCCTTGGAAAGTTCCCAGGATCCAAATTATTATTATATTGTCTACAAAAAAAGCCCTCAATTGTGAACTGTGCCAATTATTCGGACAACGTATTGTTGGATCTCCACTGGTGATTTACTGATAAGCTTTCATAGAGGCTTTAATACATCTTTACACAGCAGAGATTTTTGTCCCAGTTCTGGTGTGTCTAGCCCCTGTTTCCTCTCAAAAGCTCACATTACATTCATCACCCCCTTCTCTTCATTGATCATCTCAGCCAAGGGTTAACTTCGATACTCTTACAAAGTACATACATTGGCATTTTGTTTTCTCTGCAAATATTTCCTTATTGGCTACTAATTCTATACTTTAACATGTATTTATTCAGTGAGGATGGATCACCTGTTGGACTAAAATGCACTCTCTAAATGTCATGCCAGTAAGACACCAAGCCCAGTAAGGATTACTCATAGGGTGCTGTCTATTTCTCTTCTCTTAATGTCCAAAACTCATTTACAACTGTCAGTCCACACTCATATATACAAAGAAGAAGTCAGAAAAGCCACAAACAAAAGTACAGATTGAAAACGTCTCAAAATAACTGGTAACGGAATGGGACAGATCCTTGTAGGTACAAAAAGAGGATGCAGAAAAGCTATTTCTGTTAAATAGATTTATATTATAATAACAGAGGGAAAGGCATACAGATGATGTTAATCGTCCAGCAGCTAGAGTCTAAGGGCCATATGTATGAAAAAGTCATTTTGTGATTCTCAAATAGCGATTTTTTGCGAATCGCTATTTGAGAATCGCAAAATGCTATACGTGTAGGATTTGCAATAATTTTTGCAAATCCTATATATTCCTTAATTGCGAATCGCAAATTGCGTTTCGCAATTAAGGAATACCTCCCCATTCATTCCTATGGGCCTAGAGGCCCATAGGAATGACTGGGAAGACATTCTCAATTTGCAATTAGCGAATCGCAAATTGAGAATGCAATTTCAAGGGTGCAGGGGTGTCAAAAGGACACCCTGTTGCACCCCTGAAATAAGCATGGGTGCATAGAGATTACCCTGTTGCACCCCTGAAATAAGCATGGGTGCATAGAGATTACCCTATGTACGATTGATGTACAAGCATTGTACACCTCTATACCACATGCTATGGGAATAGAGGCAGTGGAGGAAGCGTTGCTCCAGATGGAATATGACGAACCACTAAATATCTTCCTATTGGAGTTATTGAATTTCGTGTTGATGCACAGTTACTTTGAATGTGACAAACGGTGGTACCTCCAAAAGTCAGGAACATCTATGGGCAATCCGGCTGCCCCAGCCTACGCGAATATTTTCATGCATCAATATGAACAAAAACACATCATGCATAACGAACAATGGAAACATGGACTAAGGATGTATATAAGATATATTGACGATATATTTATACTATGGAAAGGTGATAAAGAAAATTTGATTAAGAACATCAGTCAGCTAAACTCCATAGACTCACGCATCCAATTCACATCAGAAATTCATGACAAACTGATCAATTACCTAGATGTGACTATCATGAAAGAAGACGACCACTTTGAAACTACACTATATACCAAAAAAACAGATCGGAACAATCTATTGATATACCAGAGTTTTCATCCTAGCCCACTCAAACAACATCTACCGTACTCCCAACTATTGCGAGTAAAAAGGATTGTCTCAAACCCGCAGGTATCACTGACACAAACAGAAAATATGTTACAACGTTTCAAAAAACGTGGATACCCGGAGAGCACATTGAAAACAGCCCAACAAAGGGCACAGCTGAAATCCAGAGAGATGTTACTTGACTCGAAACCGACCAAGAAGGATGCAAAAATAACATGCGTTAGCAAGTATTCCACCGTAAGCCATTTGGTTAAGAAAGCAATTAAAAAACATTGGCCAATGTTACAAACTGAACCAGATTTCCAAAACATTTTTATGGAGGAACCCGTGTTCGCATACACCCGAGCCAAAAATTTGGGCGAAATCATTAAATATCCAGACAACAAAGAGGACAAAAAAACCTACAAAGGAACCATCCCTTGCAGAAATTGTAGCAACTGCCAGAATATCTTGGAAGGTAACACCATCAGACATCCGATGAAAGGGAATCAAATTAAACTAGCAGTCACAGGAACTTGCGATACCAAAATTGTCATCTATTTAATTAAATGCCCATGTGGCAAGGTGTACGTTGGTCACACGGAACGCAAACTAAAGACTAGATTAACAGAACACAAAAGCAACATTAGAACAAAGGTGATGAAATCCACGTTGGCCACACATTTCTTGGAACAAAGACACCAAATCAATCAAATAAAGGCCTGCATCCTTGAAATTGTTGAGAAGAAAGATGACAAAGACAACAAAAAAACTTTACTCATGCGAGAAAATCACTGGATTTTTTATTTACAGAGCTTGGTACCTTATGGAATTAATGAAAGAGTGGAATATAGTTGTTACTTGTAAATACACTAACGATGATGATAACTGCATATGAGCTTTATGACTGGCATGCATACCCTTTGATTTCATTTTCACTATCATTTGTCAACCAACTTGTATCTTGAAACGAGATTTGCATGTATTTTCTACTGACGTAGAATGATTTACCTATGAACGTACACGCTGTTTTAAATAGCTCGAGTATCAACAGCGAGTGTTTCTTTAAATGCACTGGGTCTTTAAATCCAAACACTTCTGGTTAGTACGTCACACGCCGCCGGTAGAGGAGATCGTGTCAAACGCTGCAAGCACAGAGGGGAAAGCGCGCGTAACTTTGACTCGTCCCGGGTAAGAATTGCCGATTTCTTAAAGTAAGCAGCGCGTAACATGTTCAGTTTAGTTGCTTAATAGAATTACGACTAACCCAGATGGGCACTGTAACCAGTGCGTATTTTTGATAAACAATACCTTGCACACCACGACGCGTTAAAGCTACGGTACAATTTGGAAAGACCCTGGTGAATTAACCTGTAGTGTACGCCCTAGAAACCATAGGGAGATGGTATAACTGAATACCAGGAATTCATGAATCGTTTATAACAAAGTGGTTACATAGTATTTGACATTTTTGACCTGTATTTGAATTTGAACTCTATCAGTACTGGTTGTGTTTAGATTATGACATTGTGATGTAATATAACATCTATATATAACATCTATATATGATTTGGTGATAGATATATTTTTTCATGTTGTAGATTTCCCTGATGAAGCCCTACGGGCGAAATACATTGGATTTTCCATGGATTGTGAAATTTTAATTCATGTTTGAAAAATGAAGGAAATATATAAAACGTGACTACAACAACTAGTTACCAATATATATGGTTGAAACTGAAAAGGATGAATTAAAAATCCTGAAAAGAATAAGAAAGACTTTGTTTCATTTTGTGAATAAACTTTATTGACAATGTTCAGCTGAGGTATTCAGCAACACACGGCAGTGCCCTGGGAGCCACCATCGTATGGTTTACGATAGTGCTATCCACACATTTATACGTAACTCCCGAGCAGGGAGCAAACCCCAAGGAGCACGTCACACACAGAAGATTTGAGAAAAAAACATCGTAGTGCACAGTATATAACCACGTTTTTGAATTCAGCAGTATACCATAGGGCTGACTCAGTGGAGTGTTGAGGTCTAAAACCGGATTGATTGGGGTGAAGCAGATTTGCATCTTCCAAGAATGTAGTAAGTTGGCGGTTGACGAATTTCTCTGTAATCTTGCTAAGGCAAGGTAGAAGAGAAATCGGTTGTAAATTAGAGAGAGTGGAGGGGTCCGCAAGTTGTTTCTTTTGTAGTGGCTTTACTGCTGCGAGGTTCCATTCTTCAGGAATCTTAACAGTTGCCAAAGAGGCATTTATTATTTGGTTTATGATGGGATTTATGATTTCAATTATGGCACGTAAGATCAAGGGGGAACAGGGATCAAAAGGGGATCCTGATTTAGAGGTAAGGATCACCTGACGTGATTCTTCAGGGATAATTGGTTTAAAAGTTTGTTAGGTCACCCTCTCTTTACCAAGAGTGGTGTTATTGTTGATGGGAAAAGAGAGGGGAAGTGAAACAAATGGTGGAGATGATGCTTGTGGTAATTAAAGTAGTAATGTTGAAAGCGGTAGTGGTGTTGGTAGTAGTAGTGATGGTGGAAGTAATGGGTAGTAATGGTGACAGAGGTGTAAAGGATTATGGTACTGGTGATACTAGAGGGTATAATGGTGCTAAAGATAGTAGTGAAGAACTTTATTGCCAAGATTTCAAAAGGTTATGCACTGACCCTTTATAACGTTTTGGTGAACTTTAATATGCATGGTTGGTTACCGGGCACTTAACACTGAAAAGAAATAAGCAGCCTTGCAATGTTCTCAGGGCACAGCAGATGCCATGTCTGCTGTGAGCCACGGTAACAAGCAGGGCAGCAAGCAGTACAGGGTAAAGCAGGTGCAAGGATCGCTAAAGTTCATCGGTTGATGTCAACTCTTTTGCATGATGGTTTTTATTCCTTCAAGGGGTGGAAGCAGACAGAAGTGGGCAAGGTGCTGTCGCCCACACTGCCTGAAGAGCCAAACACTGAATGGCTGTTCTGTTGCCTTATGCTAAATCTAGCTGACAATGTTTACAAGTCAAAGGTTGAAGGGGGTGACCCAATTTCCAAATCTGTATATGATGACCTGGGAGGGGGCAGAACTAAACTGCAAATGATAGCCCAACAAAGCAATGTCTAAAGTGGACTGATCCAAAGGTCATATTCACAGATTACCTTTGTAGGTAAAACATTGATGTTGATTACTTCTTTTGACAAACCCCATTCGTAAAATATGTTCACTGTAATAATTCTTGCTTGAATCTCTTCGGAAACCCTGACAAGTTTAGAAGGCAGCCAAGATATCATAATAAAAAAATCATTACAAATTACATTAACATACCATTATATTCATAAATATAAACACATACAAAGAAGGGCTCGGGGTCAGCCCTCTTCCGACATTGGTCATTTACATTCTGCCTCACCCATGACAGCATACAGCATGGGCCAATGGGTCAGCCACTTCAGCCATTGGCTCTCACTTCACCTGTCAGAAATGGCATATGTCTGACCACATGCGGACATATGTCTAGAAAATGAGTGCACTTCACTGCCAGGGTTGTTAGTCCAGGCCTTTAGTTTTCCATTTCCTCTTTTATAAGACCCCTTTCATTTCATTTTTTCTTCTCTTTTATTTCCATTTTTTAGACCATACCCCAGCTCCTCAAATAGTGCTAACAGGCTGCTTGCTTACTGCTCTCTTCATCTGCAGTGCACCACATCCCACAGCCTCTAAAGCAGGTAGCCATCACAGAATGTTGTTGGCCATGGCATATCGACGTTTTACCATTCGAAGATCGCCAGCGTGTTGGTTCTAAAGATAGCAGCCAAGCTGCTATGTTTAATTGCATTTGTTATTGCAAGGATATCCCTGTCAAGCATCTGTTGTTGAGTTTGTGTTTCACTGTGATTGTATAAGTGGGTGAATGCAAGAATGAGTCAGATGCTGGATGAATTGATATGTGAGTGTAAGGATTAGTAAGAGAGTGCATGTATGATGACTTATTGAGTGCCTAAAACCATCAATGATTGAAGAGGCACCTTCAATTATAAACCAGATCTACTAGCATGGCCAGTGATTGTTACGTAGTAAAAGGAGTTCACCAAGATTTCAAATAATACAACACAGGCACACCATGGTCAGCAGAAGAAAAAGAAGTTACAGGACATGAGGCTGGAGGTTTTACTTCAAAACACAGACCGAATGGATGCAAAACGTGCTGCTTCGGTGTAAGAGTTCCGTTGTGTGTGGTTAATAAAAGTATGCTACCGATACCCATGGCTACGTCTTTTGAGTATTACTTAAGGTTTCAATGTACAATTGAACAAAACAATTTGAATTTCCACTTCTTGTTTCGGACAGTTTCACTTTACTGCATGGACATAGAGCTTTGGCCTGCCACACTGATGTCGTTAAAACACTGCAAAAGGTATGTATTGATTTAACAAATTTACATGCAATAACTTTGTAAATAAAATGCAACAGGTAGGCTGGCTGACAGCAAGAAACTTGGCTCTGCCTAACATGTGACTGATTCTCTCATTCTGGCTCTACTGGCCTTGTACAATTCATTGCTGTTAATTTTTTGGATGGAAAGGCGCCAGCTGGGGATTTCTCGGGCACTGATGCAAGCATTTATTTTTTGAGCCTGATAGCAAAATGTTAACCAAATGCAACCATCATGACGATTGTGATCATCTCAAAAACAGAGACTTCAAAAGTCCTTATCCCGTAGGCTGTGGGCCTGAATATTTCCACTTTATCTAGTCATAAGAATTATTGTTTTAGCGAATAAAGAGGCCAGAACACAGAGTCAGATTCCAGTAGCAGAGAAAATGCCCCAACCGGGTCAAAGGGTCCAAAAAGGGGTAGAACAGTCATGAATGGGTGATCTTATGGGGGAAGAGGAGGGCATGTTGGGCCTGATTACAAGGCGCCGTTTTGGTGCGTTGCGAAGGGATTGTAAGTGGTGTGATGAATCCACGTTGTCCTACTTATGGGACCTTATTAAGAAAATAGGAGCTATTTATCGCGCCTAATAAATAACGATACGACTGGGAACGTTATTTATAGGGTGTGACAAATAGTTCCTATTACAAGTAGGGGAATAACATGAGGATTACGTTGTTTAACGCACCAAAATACGCATGATACAGTAAATAGCGCATGCTTTTCCCCTGTTAAATTTCATCAGTTTTGACTAGCCGAAATTTAACTAAGGTTGAGGTATTTAGCACATCCAATAATTGTCTAACGTAATAAATACAACCAAACACCTAATCTGGAAAGGTGCACAAACCGGGGTTTACGCAGTTGTCTGAGAACTACGAGCCACTTGTAATCAGGCCCTTAATAGGGGCTTCTGTTGACTATAGTGTGGGCTCCTACAAAATCTGACACAGGTCACAGCAGAGGCAAAGCCTGCATTCCTTCCCTTTATTCTCGCTCTGCTGCCATCCGAGCCCCCAGAGTCAGCCCAGCCTCCCTCCGAGCTCGGAACCAGGCACAGAGAGGGTGAAGAAAGGCCACATTGTCAGGCAGATGGTATTACGATGCCAGTCACATGGGCCGCGCCTTGGTCTATTTCTAGCTTTCCTGCTGACCCTGCAAGGGGCGCAGGGACAGAGAATTTCTAGGACAAATGCAGAACCCTCTCTGCACTCGTCCTCAGAACACCAGTCTAAGGAGGCTGCAGATCCAGTAATACCCCTTGTCTAAGCAGTGTCGCAGAACAATTTGCATTTTTTATCTAGCCTACAGGCTCGTCCCATGGAAGCACTGTGGTCTACACCGATCTACTGGGCTCCCTGCAAGCAGAGTTTCTGCATTAGTTATCACCAACAGATGATCCAAGTGAGCACCGTACCACTCCTCTTGTCTCCTCCAAGGCCAGTGTTTCAATTTTCTGCCTCTAATAGCCCTTTCAGGTATTTCCTACAGCAGGAACACTGCGTTTAAAAGAAGATCTTATGTGCTACTCACACAGCTGCATATCGCCCATCGCTTCAGCACCATTCAGTACAGGTGATACATTTACCAAACCATGTAATGTATCCCACAGATACCAGATTCAAGTGAATGCTTTGAGCTCATTCTGTACCATCCACAACTTCAAACCAGCTCTCCCAACAGTATTCGCTCCAACACAGCACTGCCCCTGGAGCATCTGAGCAGGAGACATCCCTACAACATTCTCTACAGTCTGTCCCAAAACAAGGTCCTATACCGTTCCACCTTAACCAGTGCTCTAATACCATTTTGTATGTTATGTTATATTCATTAGTGAAGCGCATTCGCACCCACAAGGGTATCCAGCACTGAGCAGGGGCGATTGCCTAGCCTGGCCTACAGCTGGGATTATTTGAAAAGTCAGATCTTCAGCTTCTTGAGGAAGTCAAGAAGAGAGAAGGAGGCTCTGATAGTGGGTGGTCTTTCCATACTTTAGGAACAATGTACAAGAAGGCCCCACCTAGGCACCAGTTACTGTGTATGCGTGAGATGTGTGCTGGCAGGAGGATGGCGGAACGGAGGTGCCTGGGTGGGTAGTGAAAAGCTATCTGTCTGTTTAGTTACGTGGAGAGTGAGTTGTGTAGTGCCTTGAATGTGTGAGTGAGAAGTTTGATCTGAGCACATTTGTTTATCAGGAGCCAGTGGAGATCTCTGAGGTGAAATGTGATTTGACTTCTGTGTGGGAGGTTGAGGATGGGTCAGGCTGCTGAATTCAGGATGGTTTGTAGACTTCTGATGAGTTGCTTGGTGATTCCAGCGTAGAGTGTTGCCCCGTAACCTAGTTGGCTGATATAGAAGGTGGGAATGACGTTTTTCAGGAGTTACTTGACAGCCATTTGGAGACCTTCCCGAGTATCTTCAGGGTGTGAAATCTACATGTTGTAATAGCCTTGACTAGTGTGGTCATGTCCAATTTGCTGTCAATGATTATCCAGAGGTTCCTGACATGGTGCTTGTAGAGGGTGTACGGCTGAGTTCGGTTAACCACCGGTGAGGTGTACTGACTGAAGATCAATACTGATGTTTTATCTGCATTGAGCCTGAGACGGGTGGTTTTCATCCAGTTAGCTACTTTGATCATGCATGGGGTGAACTCGTTTCTTGTGTTGAGGGTCTTTTCCGAAACAAAAATGATGAGCTTTGTGTCATCAACATAGGAGAAAAGTTGATGTGTGCACAGATGACATTGGCAAGGGGGATCCATGTAGAAGCTGAAATGGGCAGGGCTGAAGGACGAATGTTGAGGTACTCCATAGATGAGTTTGCAGGCTTCCAAGGAGTATGGTGCCTGGATAACAGCTTGAGTTCAGTCCGTCAGGAAGGAGAAGATTCAGCTGAGAGCAGGTCCTTGGATGTCAATCTTGTGTGAGCATTTGATGAGAATGGGGTAGATGCGTTGTCAAATGTTGCAGAGAGGTCCTGGAGGATGAGGTTTGCATGGTATACTCTGTCCAGGAAATGGGGATTTAGTCTGTGGAGACAAGGAGTGATGTTTGTGTATTGTGGTTGGGCCTGAAGCCGTACTGCATGGCTTCTAGGAGCTAGTTGTAGTTGAGGTGGTCGGTGAGACATCTGCTGATGAGCTTCTGTAAGACCTTAACCAGGTAGGATACCAAGGAAGGAATATGCTACTTACCAGTATGCATCTGTTCTTGGCATAGAGGGCTGCAGAGTGGTACATTATGAATAGATCGCCATCTGGTGTTGGGCTCGGATGATTGCACTTTGTTTTTCTCTTGGAGAGTCTTTTGTCTCTTGGTGACTCCTCCCTTGGTTGGTAGTGCGCATGGGCATCGGCTCCATCCTTAGATTGTTTTGCTATAGTAGGGTTAGATGGAGTAGTATAGTAGAATACAGATAAGAGTGCCCATGTAAGTGTATCTAAATAAGATAATGTTGGAACAGACACAGGTTTCCGGGGAGGCTGGGAGGGCATGTACCACTCTGCAGCCCTCTATGCCAAGAACAGATGCATACTGGTAAGTAGCATATTCCGTTCGAGGCATATGGGCTGCAGATGGTACATTATGAATAGACTATACAGCAGTTCTCTCCCTAGCGGTGGTCGCCCGTGTCTGTTGCAACTGTCTGAAACAATGTTTTTAATACTGCTTGTCCCACTCTAGCTTGTTGTGTTGTGTGCACATCTACACAATAGTGTTTTGTGAAGGTGTGCGGTGTAACCCAGGTAGCCGCTTTGCATATGTCATCTAGTGGAATGTTCCCCAGAAATGCCATAGATGCTCCTAGTTTACGTGTAGAGTGAGCTCTAGGAGGAACAGTTAATGTTCTCTTTGCCTTTAAGTAGCATATTTGAATGCATTTTACAATCCATCTGGCAATGCCCGCTTTGGAGATGGGATTGCCTTTATGTGTGGGAGAAAACGCTACAAATAGCTGTTTTGTCTTTCTGAAAGTTTGTGTTCTTTCTATATAGTACAATATGGCCCTTCTAACATCCAGTGTATGTAGGGCTCTTTCAGCTACTGTTTGTGGTTTTGGAAAGAAAACCGGTAATTCCACTGACTGATTGATGTGGAATGCTGAAATAACCTTCGGTAAGAATTTTGGGTTTGTTCTAAGAACCACTTTATTTTGGTGTAGCTGCATAAATGGTTCTTGAATCGTAAAAGCCTGCAGTTCACTATTTGTCACACTCTTCTAAGTGACGTGATAGCTATGAGGAAGGCTACCTTCCATGTGAGGAATTGTATTTCACACCTATGCATAGGTTCAAATGGTGGCCCCATTAGTCTGGTAAGCACTATGTTGAGATTCCAGACTGGGGAAGGTGGTCTTCTTGGTGGAATGACTCTTTTGAGTCCTTCCATGAAAGCTTTAATTGCTGGTACTTTAAACAGTGACAGATGTTGCCTGTTTTGTAGGTACGCCGCTATGGCTGCGAGATGAACTCTGATAGAGGTATATGCTAGGTTACATTGCTGTAAGTGTAATAAATAGCAAATGATTTGTTTAGTGGATGCGTCCAGAGGGTTGATGTGCTTACTGTTACAGTGTATAGCAAACCTCTTCCATTTTGCTGCATAGCATGCTCTGGTGGTAGGACGTCTTGCTTGTTTAATGATTTCCATGCATTCTGGTGGTAAATCTAAATACCCAAACTCTATGACCTCAGGAGCCAGATCGCTAGGTTCAGTTGTTTGGGATCTGGGTGCATTATTTCTCCATGGTTCTGTGTAAGATGCATGGGTAATAACCTTAGCTTTTGATGTGGTACTTGTGAGAGTTGTAGCAGCGTGGTGAACCACGGCTGTCTTGCCCACGTGGGTGCCACTAGTATCATTGTCATTGAATGTTGCTGCAGTTTCCGAACCAGTAATGGAATTAGTGGTAGAGGAGGGAACGCGTAAGCAAATCTGTTGGACCAATTTATCCACAGTGCATTGCCCTAGGACCTTTGGTGTGGGTACCTGGATGCGAATTCTTTGCATTTTGCGTTCTGATGATTGGCAAACAGATCTATCTCTGGTTGCCCCCATTTTTGGAAGAATGGCTGTAGTATTTGGTCGTGCAGCTCCCATTCGTGTACTTGTTCTGACTGTCTGCTTAGGATGTCTGCTATTTGATTTTGAACTCCTGGTAGGTGTTCCGCTAACAGGTAGATCTTTTGAGGAATGGCCCATCTCCATATGTCCTGTGCTAGTCTGGACAGTTGGAGAGAGTGTGTGTCCCCCCTGTTTTTTAATATAATACATTGCAGTCATGTTGTCTGTTCTGATCAGGACTGCTTTGCCTGTTATTTGCATTTGGAAAGCTTTTAGTGCTAGAAATATTGCTAATAGTTCTAGGTAGTTGATGTGCAGTTTCTTTTGCTGCACACTCCACTTCCCCTGTACTGTGTATCTGTCCATATGCGCTCCCCATCCGGAGAGCGATGCGTCCGCTGTTATTATCACTTGTGGAATTGGCTCTAGGAACGACCGTCCCTTGGAAATGTTTTCTGTGTTCCACCACTTCAGAGAGCGATACGTCCGGTCGTTTACCAACACCAGATCTGTAATCTGACCTTGAGCCTGATTCCACTGTGTCGCTAGACACTCTTGTAGTGGGCGCATTTGTAGTCTGGCATGTGGTATTAGCAGTATGCAGGAGGACATCATGCCTAATAGTTGCATAAACACTCGTGCTGGAAGTGAGTGTTGTGGTTGAAATCTTTGTATTAACCCGACCATTGTCTGTACTCTGATTGGGTTGGGGTATGCTATTGCCTTTTCTGTGTCTACTGTAGCCCCCAGGTATTGCTGAATCTGGTTTGGTTGCAGGTGTGATTTTTTGTAGTTCACCGTGAACCCTAGGTGGTGCAGCAATTGAATTGTCTTCTGTGTGCTGTGAAGACATTCTTCCTTTGACTTGGCCTTTATTAGCCAATTGTCCAAGTATGGGAAGACATGTATTTGTTGTCTTCTTAGGTGTGCTGCCACCACAGCCAGGCATTTTGTGAAAACTCTCGGTGCTGTTGTGACACCGAACGGAAGGACTTTGAACTGATAGTGTTGTCCTTCTAACACAAACCTTAGGTATTTTCTGTGGGCTTTGTGAATTGGGATATGAAAGTAAGCGTCTTTTAGATCCAGTGTAGAAAGAAAGTCCCCTTTCTTCAGTAAAGGGAGTACTTGTTGGAGCGTGACCATGTGGAAGTGCTCCGAATTTATGTAAGCATTGAGAGGTCTGAGGTCTAATATTGGTCTTAGGGACCCGTCCTTTTTGGGGATCAGGAAGTATAGAGAGTATACTCCTGTGCCCTGTTGATCTTTTGGGACCTTCTCTATTGCATGCTTTTGTAGAAGTGCTAGCACTTCTTCTCTTAACAATGTCAGATGATCTTGACTCATTGGACGCTGTTTGGGGGGGATGTTTGGTGGGGTAGCTGTGAGTTCTAGGCAATAACCATGTTGGATAATTTGTCTCACCCACTTGTCTGACGTGATGTTTTCCCAGACAGGTAGGAACTGTGATAGACGTCCCCCGACCGGTGTTATGTGGTCTGGGGGGAGTTCTATGAAGTCACTGTTTTGGTGTTGAGGCGTTGCGGTTGTTATTATTTCCGCGGCCTCTTCCCTTATTGTTGTTACCTCTGTAACTGCCTCTTGAATTACCTCTGGGTGATGTTGGTGTGAAAGATGTGGATTGCTGATTCGTTCCTGTGTTCTTTGAGCTCCCTCTATAGGTGGATCTACGAAAGGAACCTCTGTGTGTTGGCTGTTGCAATGCTCCCATTGACTTAGCCGTTTCCGTATCTTTCTTCATTTTTTCTAATGTCTCGTCTGTGCTTGAACCAAACAATGTCTTCTGATCAAATGGTTTGTTCAGTAGGGCTGTTTGTACTTCTTGTTTGAATCCTGAGATTCTAAGCCATGCGTGCCTTCTTAGCATGACATTAGTGTTAATCGACCTTGCTGCAGTGTCTGCTGCATCTAATGCACATTTAATGGAAGTATTGGTTATTATTTTACCTTCCTGTATTAATTGGTCTGCCTTCTTCTGATGTTCTTTTGGGAGATGTGTGAGAAGTTTTTCTAACTCATCGTAATGTGCCCTGTCGTAACGTGCGAGTAGTGCTTGTGTATTGGCTATACGCCAGCTATTCGCTGCCTGTGATGCTACTCTTTTGCCTGATGCATCTATTAACTTCGACTCTTTATCTGGTGGAGGAGCCTCTCCTGTAGATAATGAGTTTGCTCTTTTACGAGCGTTTGAGACCACCAGCGAGTCTAGAGGTACATGCCCTCTAATAAATATCGGGTCCTTTGGAGCCGCTTTGTATTTTTTATCGATTCTTGGGTTTAACACCCTGGCTCTCACTGGGTTTTCGAATATTTCCTCTGTGTGAGTAAGAAGAGCCTTCAACATAGGAAGAGTACCTGATGTTCTCTGTGCATTAGGTAGAGTCTCTAACAAGAAATCCTCTATTTGAGGTTCTGTATGCATATCTAGTTTGTGATATTTTGCTGCCCTATTAATGAGCTGCACAAAACCTGTGTTATCATCAGGTGGTGTAGGCTTTGAGGGATATAGCTCTGGGTCGTTGTCCTCATCTGACCCTACATCATAATTTTCCCATGGATCCTCCTCATCTGGGATAGTTTCGTCATCCCCTTGAGGTTCTCCCTCCCCTAGATCACTGTCTACATCTGACTGAGGTGTAGCTGGTCTTGGTGTGGAAGGTGTAGGAATATTTGGCCTATTGTGAGGAATAGGAGAAGAGGGTGTTACTCTAGGACGAGGAGAAGCAGGAGGAGTTATATTCGTCCCCATTGTTCTCTTTTTTGAAGGAAGAGGTTTATCTTCTGACTGTTCACTCTTTCTCTTCTTCGTGACCACTTTCCCAGTTTGTGGATCAATAAACAAGATCTTTTGTTTGGGATCTGTCTGTTGCTCCTGAATCGGTACCGAGGGTCCTGGTTCCGAGAGGTGCTTTTGTTTTCGATCGTCAGATCTTGTTGTTTTCGACACCGAATGTCTGCTCGATTCCGACTTTCTTGGTATCGAGTGTCTCTTGGGCGATAAGTCATATTTATGTTTCGACATGGAATGTTTTGATACCGAGCTCTCCTTTGTATGTAGCCTCGGTACAGAAGTCGATGTCGCCCTTTTCTCGGATCCGACATGGTGGGAGTCCGAGTGTTTCGGTTTCAGTTTCGGTTTCGTTGCCGGGCCCGAGGGCGGGGCGTCGGAAACTTTTTTCAGCGGTTTGACCGGGCCCGACGGCGGGGTCGTTACCGCACGGGGTCGGTTTTTCGGTAAGGGGACGTCGTCACTCACGGTTTGTTGCTCGATGAGTTCTTCAACCTCCGACTGGTCCCCTTCCGACCCCGACTGGTCCTCTTCTTCCTCGATTTGTTCGTCTCCGAACAGCTCCGGGATCGCTTCCGCCTGCATTCTGGAAACCTCGTGTCTTCGAGCTCGACGATTTCTAATCGTTAGCTTGGAGGAGAATGCTGCGCAGGCTTCGCAGTCCCTGGATTCGTGTTCAGGCGATAGACAGAGGTTGCACACCTCGTGTAGGTCCTTGTGTGGGAACTTAGCACCACACGTTGGACATTTTTTGAATGGAGTCCTTTCCATGGACTCCGGGCTTGACTGCGTCGAGAAAGGCCTCCTGTTCTTCGACGTAGATCCAAGTTTTTCTCTTCTATTTTGAATTTGTAACGCGTCGGAATGGAAATGGACGCGTTCGAATAACAATACCGTCGAATTGGAAAGGGAATACGCGCCGAAAATCACTTTCTTCTGAAGTTGATCTGGAGCGTCTCGATCTTCATCCGAACCCGATGGCGGAAAAAAACAATCTAAGGATGGAGCCGATGCCCATGCGCACTACCAACCAAGGGAGGAGTCACCAAGAGACAAAAGACTCTCCAAGAGAAAAACAAAGTGCAATCATCCGAGCCCAACACCAGATGGCGATCTATTCATAATGTACCATCTGCAGCCCATATGCCTCGAACATAAATCTACAGTTAGCAAGCATGGTTAAGTAGGTGGAGGGTTTCTTAAGCAATTATGTGATTGTGGCATGTTTGAAATATAGATGAGTTGATGCAGGTGTTGAGGATGAATGTTAGAGCTTCGCTGCTGGATAGGAATCCTTTGGTGAAGGCATGGTGGGAGCATGGGTCAAATGCCCCCCCCCACCCCCAAGTGGATGGACTTCATAGTAGAGGTGGTATCACTAGCTGTGACGGCAGTCCCACGGTCAGGGTCCGTTCATCGGCAGAGATGGTAAGTCAAGTTGTAAGAGGGGTGGGGTCCAGTTGAAGGTTGAAATTACTGAATATAGAGGTTATCTTCTTGTTGTTGAATTCCGAGAGCTTGTTACAGAGGTCTTGTTAAGATTTAGTGTTGCTGGAGGCGATAGCTGGTGCAGTGGAATCTTTTGACAATGGAAAAGATGTATTTGCTGCTGTTGGTGCCAATACAGTCTATGATGGCTGTGCACTTAGTATTCCGGATTTGAAGATGTCTTGGTCTGTGGTGTCTTGGCTCATTCTACACTTGTGCTCCCACTGCTTGCAGTGACGTTTAATCTGCAGAAGTTCTTCTGTGGACCAGCTGGTTTGTGGTCAGGTTCTTACCATTGAGTTGCATTAAAGAGGCACCAGGCTGTCAGTACACGTAGTGACCCTGCTGTGGACATGTTGATGGTTTCAGCAGGCTTGTGGTGTGATTGGGCTTTCGCCCTCTCTCTGCACTGGCCCAGTCCTCCTCTGGGATATTTTCCAAGCTAAGGTGGGCAGGTCCAGTGGTGGTACACCTGAGATGGTGCATGATGGGGATGCTGAATCTGAAAAAGCAGTAGTCTGTCCGGGTCATTTTATGATGGCTTACCAATTCTGATGTTGCTATGGGAGGTGAAAATTGGGTCAAAGGGGTGGTTGGCGGCACATGTGTATCTGAAAACATGCAGGGTAAGACCGAGCATTCCAAGGCTTTCCAGAAAGGCCGTCAAGTTCGGGTCGAACAATCTTCGGAATTAAAGTTCATGTCTCAGAGCGGGCTGAAGGTGCTGGAGTTGATGATAAGGAGAACCATAAAGTCCATGATGTTGCTAGTGAGATTGGTGGGTGGTCTTTATATGAGTGTTCAGTGTATGATGAGTAGGTGGAACAGGAAGTGCTCCGTGTAGCTAGTGGTTATGCCCGTGGAGATGGATGCAGTGGATGGGGTCCTTGAAAATAATGGTGACTCTGCCTCCAGCCAGGCTAGTGGTTATGGTCCTGTCTGGCAATTTTGTAGCTGGAGGAGATGCCTGTGGTGAGGCTGGAGCCAGCTATGTTTCCGTGAGAAAAAGCAAGTCCGGTCCCTGGTCATGTAGTAGGTCCCAGCTTTCCATTGAGTGTTTGGTGAGTGACTGGGTGTTCAGGAGCATGCATGAGAGTGGGTTGCTGTGTGGGTAGTATCTGATCTGTGTGTGGAGGTGAAAGAGGTGTGTTGGGTGCTGTTGGTACGGGAGTGGGAAGAGGTGGGTATGGAAGAGTGCATAAGAATTTGCAGGAGGTGCAGGAGAACACCCCTTGTGTGTTATGCGGTGATGTGTGGCAGCAGCCCAGTGAGCAGTGGGGAAGGAGCACGGGGGAAAGGAGAATGGGGTGGTGGGTGGGACTGATGGGGGCTTTGTTTATCATGGAAAGGCAGCAGCCCCTACACTTTTCCCTACAGTAAGGCAACTATACACCAAGCACTCCACACTCCATCACCATCATATCACTTAACAGACCAACTCAACACTTGCACAACAAAGCTAGGGGCAGAAACCCAAACCATTCAGAACAACATTTTAACTTTGTGTCCTCTTACATTTCCTACAGTTCCACTATCAGTGCTGCCTCAAAACTAATCCCTACCTCTTTAGACAGCCATAATAATGAATGCTATACCGTTCAAAGCTGATCTTCCCAAAGGTCAATAATCCAAAACCACTGTTTAAGTCTTCCCCAAAGGTAGGGCTCCTACACAGTCAGATATAGTTACTCCACAAACACTTCTCCTCAGTGTTGCATCATGTTTTCTGCCTACTCAAGAGGCAAATCACCAATACAACTGCCTGGGGCTTGCTCAATGCTGCAGCATCTACAGCACGGCCTATGGTTTCTCTGCCAATAGCACCCCCACTACATTCTCAAATCTACCCACCGTCCAATCCAAAGTTCTTACACCAATGACCTGGATTAAATAGGAGAGATATAGCAGCTATGCCTTCTTCGGAGGCAGCAGCCCTGCACTAATGTCCAAATATACTGATGCTCATACGTGCCTCAACCCACCTATCCACCTCTCTAACACCATTTAAGTTCTGCCAGAGTGATGCTATGATCGTACACATCTTCACGATGACAAAGATGCAGAACCACCTCATTTATTAGGTCGAAGCCTACCAGACAGCGCAGCTGTCTGGTTTGCTAAAGAAATCTTGGGGACATTCAGAAAGCTTCCCTATGAATGCATTCCACCAATTGCTTACCATTGGCTTTGTGGTTTGTAACTCACATTTTCTGGCTTTCCATTTACTGGCTTTACTTGTTTTAGGCTGTCCAGTGTGACGTTGTCCCTCCCAATGAGCAAAGCCTTTTCACCCCGACTCCCCTTGTATTCTTCCACAGCGTGCCTTTCTGTAAATAGGCCTGCAAATTTTGTTTTTATCTAGTCACATTTGCTGTGCATTCAAAGACTGAGGTCAAATGTCAGGCTCTGTCTTCCGTTGAAGCCTCGTGTTACTTTTCTTTCTCAGGACTTCAAAGTGAGAGGATTTATGTGACAATCGTGCTGGATACTGGGGGTAGGAAAGGTCTTTTCCCTAGCAAACAACAATGCAAGTATTTCAGAATATATCAGAATTAGGATCACAAACGATGTACATTTTTTGTTAATTCTCAAGTGTGTTGGAAGAGAATATTTTAATATTATCAAAATAAATCATTACACTATGTGACGCCATGGAAATGTGTTGTCTGTAATGGCAGTGTGCTACCACACCATGCATACTCCACTATACTACGCCATTCCACTATGCTCTGCACTAGTCTATTCTACACCACTACACAGCACTCTGTGCCACTACACTCTACTCCACCCTGCACCGCTACACACGACTGGCTTTTCTAACACGAGTGCACAGCTGGATGACACGCCTTTGGCATCAGCTGAGGGTGCTGACAACGTTTGTTCTTTGGAACTAATCAACAAGGCCACTGTGAAAATATATGCGGATGCTGAAGCCATTGTGGATTCCCTTAACAGTGACAACATGGATAACATCTTGGGAGCCTCCTTTGGATTTTAATTCGGCCTTTGTTTTTATAAATAGTTTTTTACGTTTATCCTTCTCTAGCATAATTGCCATATTTTAGATGGCTTTTGTTTTGTTTTGTTTGTGATCATGACTATTTTTTATATTATGGTTTGCTTTTAGTATAGTTTTATATATAAGCTGAGGCCTTCTTGGACCACTTTGGTTCTCCATTTTAGTTTTATATTTGTAGCGGTTGCATGGTCAAGGCGGCGAGTGTCACACCCACCTTATCAGCCCCGTAGTTTGTGCGTTCGATGTGAGAATGTTCGAGGCCGAAATGACTACAACTACCAGCATGCTAAGGGGCTGGCTAATGGAGGCTTGAGGCGGTTCATACAAAAGCACCTCCCTTCTAACAGAAAGGTGCTTGTCAATTAATCCGGATTGTTTGGAAGTGGCGGATGGTGCTCCCCGCCGGAATTCAGCTGGAAGACTAAAGCCTTTTATATCTGGAACCTGTGAAGACCTTTCTACTCGGAAAAGACGTGGAAAGTTTGCATTTAACGGTAAGTACTGAGCCGACCGGAGTGCGGGCCCGCCTCCGGCGTGTGTGAGTGTTTTTCAAGACTCTCTCATTTCTTGTGCAGATAGTACCGCGGTGCCTCGCAAACGCGTCTTGCTTTTGTTTGGTATCACGAGTAAGAGAAGGATCTTGTAGAGAACGCGTCTGAAGTGAAAGACGCGCTCTTTTTCTTTCCTTTTCTAGTAATTACTCAGGACCCGTGTTTTGGAATCCGTAACAGAGGAAACTGTTTGTTTTATTTGTTCATTGGACTAGGGAGCAGTAAGAGCAAGGGCAGTGACTTCCGATGTATACAGCACAACGCAACTGTTCTTAAATAGACTTGCACTACTGCTGCTCTGCTATCAGGCGGCTTACTTGGACTGGCTTATGTAACGGAGGAGTTACACATCTTTTCTCTTGGAATAATATACTTTATCATCGACAGTCTTTTCTACAAGAAAGCCTATGCCATTATTTCCTGATTGGGTGGTGTGACACTCGGGTGAGTACATAGAGAAGCTTTTTGAGCCTTACCTTGACCCTCCCCTAAAAGGATTGAGATAACCTTTTGTTTGCCCTTCCTCTCTGCAGTGTGGAAGCTCCTACTGATATCCTGTAGACCAGTGGCCAGTATTCAGAGGGATCCACAGAAAACCATCCACCATCTTTTGTTATTTTTTCCACTTCCCCTTTTCCTATCTGGGCACGTATTCACACAGAGTTATTAGTTTCACTGTGGGGGTCGTGTTTAGGTGGGACTGGGGGGTTTGCTTCAGGCATCGTTTCTGCTGGTCGTCTGAATAAGGTTAGTGGCGAATTTTATGCTTGCGCTGCTGCCAGTCCTGACAGATTGACAAGCCCAAGTATACACGCCGGCCTAGACGATGGATACTGAGGTCGTGTTGGCCTCTTTGGTGGAAAGCATGGCGGCTTTGCAGCAAGAGGTACACACGTCGAGAGAAGAGAATCAGGTACTATATAAAGAAGTAGGCACCTTGCGGAGGGAGGTAGCTGGGTTATCCCGGAAGGGCACAGGTGGGAACCCCTATATTAAACCTGCTACATTGCCCCCTCCTCTTTCCTCTACACACACTCCATCCTTGGGAGCAGAAGGGGGAGGGTTTTTTGCCCCTCTTCCTGTTGACCCTCCTTCTGCTTCTTCCCACGTAGACCCTGTTCATACAGTACATGTTGAACAAAATGTGGGAATTCCATTGGCCCCTCCAGAACGCTTTTATGGGGACCCCCGGAAGTTTGAGACTTTTTTGAACCAGTGTAGATTACACTTCCTATGTAAACCTGGGGTGTTTCAAGATGACCCTGCAAAGACGGCATTTATGATGTCCTATATGGGTGGCAATGCCGCGAGTTGGATCATTCCTTTGCTGGAGAAAAACGACCCAGCTTTGCTGATTTTTGTTTAGAGCTGCGAAAACTATTTCATAGGAAATCTCACATGCTGACCCTTGACAGGGAACTATTAACTTTACGTCAAGGCCCTCAGGATCTGTTGACGTATATTTCGTCGTTTAATCGGCTAGTGGTCGAAACCGACTGGCCTCCTGCAAAACGAATGTTTGTTCTACCAGGGATTACGAGGGGAACTCAAGGATGTCCTTGCACAAGTTGTACAACTTCCTGACACCTGCGAAGAACTTCTAGATTAAACGGTTCCGTTGGATCATCGTCTTCTTGAGCGTAAAGGGGACAAAAGTAAGGGAGAGATTCGTCCGTTCTATCCTGGCTTTAAGAGTCCAACGGAGGAGCGCCCTAAAGTATCGGAAGGAATGGAACCCATGCAGATTGGAGGCATACGTGGTCCCCTTTCCCAGGAGGAGAAGGATAAGAGACGTCGCTTGAAACAATGCCTATATTGTGGCAAAGGAGGGCACTTCATTAAGGAATGTCGAGCCAGGAATGCATTACCTGGAAGAACTTTTGTGCCTCGAGTTCCGGCCCTTGTCCAGTCTGAAAAACCGACGGAAAACTAGAAAACCCAAATCAGGTGGAGGTCTCTGCCTTGGGTTATCAGTATCAAATGATCTCACCCTTCCTTGCCAATACGTTACATCCTGCTGTAGCACATATGAATCTCAAGGTCATTCTATGGGTTACTACTCAAAACGCTTTGGATATTGATGCTTTAGTAGATTCTGGTGCTACTGGGAATTATATTGATCAAGAGTATGCCATGAGAATTGGAATCACCTGCGAAAAGAAAGAAAAGCCTGAGCTGGTAAAGGCAGTTGATGGAATTGTTCTGTCTTCCGGTCCCGTGGCATACCATACATGTTCTATGTTAATGCAGACCAGCCAAAACCATCAAGAATATATCCAATTTGACATTATTGATGCTCCTCAATTTCGTCTTATTTTGGGCATACCATGGTTGACTCTTCATGATTACACCACTGGAGTCAAGCTAGCCGGGCTGATGAGAGGTGTTACCTCGAAACCGGTCCGGTCCTCGGATGCTTGATTCCGGTCTGGGAAAGATATGGCTGTTGTAGTTCAGACTGGACTGTTCCCATGGGGCACAGGGTCAGAGCGGATTTGCATAAAGCCATTATCTGACCCAGGGTGGTGTGGAGTGCAAAAAACGATGGATTTAGGCCCAGATCATTGTACTGGGGTGAATGTAAGACATTGATCTACATTCTGTCCATCAAATTGTTTTTTGTAATTTTCTCCCTGAGTGTACTGGGGTAGCTCAGACGTGGGTCCCAGAGCCTCCACACCACTGGAGTCAAGCTAGCCGGGCTGATGAGAGGTGTTACCTCGAAACCGGTCCGGTCCTCGGATGCTTGATTCCGGTCTGGGAAAGATATGGCTGTTGTAGTTTGGACTGGACTGTTCCCATGGGGCACAGGGTCAGAGCTGATTTGTATTAAGCCATTATCTGACCCAGGGTGGTGTGGAGTGCAAAAAACGATGGATTTAGGCCCAGATCATTGTACTGGGGTGAATGTAAGACATTGATCTACATTCTGTCCATTATATTGTTTTTTGTAATTTTCTCCCTGAGTGTACTGGGGTAGCTCAGACGTGGGTCCCCGAGCCTCCACACCACTGGAGTCAAGCTAGCCGGGCTGATGAGAGGTGTTACCTCGAAACCGGTCCGGTCCTCGGATGCTTGATTCCGGTCTGGGAAAGATATGGCTGTTGTAGTTCGGACTGGACTGTTCCCATGGGGCACAGGGTCAGAGCTGATTTGCATGAAGCCATTATCTGACCCAGGGTGGTGTGGAGTGCAAAAAACAATGGATTTAGGCCCAGATCATTGTACTGGGGTGAATGTAAGACATTGATCTACATTCTGTCCATCAAATTGTGTTTTGTAATTTTCTCCCTGAGTGTACTGGGGTAGCTCAGACGTGGGTCCCAGAGCCTCCACACCACTGGAGTCAAGCTAGCCGGGCTGATGAGAGGTGTTACCTCGAAACCGGTCCGGTCCTCGGATGCTTGATTCCGGTCTGGGAAAGATATGGCTGTTGTAGTTCGGACTGGACTGTTCCCATGGGGCACAGGGTCAGAGCTGATTTGCATAAAGCCATTATCTGACCCAGGGTGGTGTGGAGTGCAAAAAACAATGGATTTAGGCCCAGATCATTGTACTGGGGTGAATGTAAGACATTGATCTACATTCTGTCCATCAAATTGTTTTTTGTAATTTTCTCCCTGAGTGTACTGGGGTAGCTCAGACGTGGGTCCCAGAGCCTCCACACCACTGGAGTCAAGCTAGCCGGGCTGATGAGAGGTGTTACCTCGAAACCGCTCCGGTCCTCGGATGCTTGATTCCGGTCTGGGAAAGATATGGCTGTTGTAGTTCGGACTGGACTGTTCCCATGGGGCACAGGGTCAGAGCTGATTTGCATAAAGCCATTATCTGACCCAGGGTGGTGTGGAGTGCAAAAAACGATGGATTTAGGCCCAGATCATTGTACTGGGGTGAATGTAAGACATTGATCTACATTCTGTCCATCAAATTGTTTTTTTGTAATTTTCTCCCCGAGTGTACTGGGGTAGCTCAGACGTGGGTCCCAGAGCCTCCACACCACTGGAGTCAAGCTAGCCGGGCTGATGAGAGGTGTTACCTCGAAACCGGTCCGGTCCTCGGATGCTGGATTCCGGTCTGGGAAAGATATGGCTGTTGTAGTTCGGACTGGACTGTTCCCATGGGGCACAGGGTCAGAGCTGATGTGCATAAAGCCATTATCTGACCCAGGGTGGTGTGGAGTGCAAAAAACGATGGATTTAGGCCCAGATCATTGTACTGGGGTGAATGTAAGACATTGATCTACATTCTGTCCATCAAATTGTTTTTTGTAATTTTCTCCCTGAGTGTACTGGGGTAGCTCAGACGTGGGTCCCAGAGCCTCCACACCACTGGAGTCAAGCTAGCCGGGCTGATGAGAGGTGTTACCTCGAAACCGGTCCGGTCCTCGGATGCTTGATTCCGGTCTGGGAAAGATATGGCTGTTGTAGTTCGGACTGGACTGTTCCCATGGGGCACAGGGTCAGAGCTGATTTGCATGAAGCCATTATCTGACCCAGGGTGGTGTGGAGTGCAAAAAACGATGGATTTAGGCCCAGATCATTGTACTGGGGTGAATGTAAGACATTGATCTACATTCTGTCCATCAAATTGTTTTTTGTAATTTTCTCCCTGAGTGTACTGGGGTAGCTCAGACGTGGGTCCCAGAGCCTCCACACCACTGGAGTCAAGCTAGCCGGGCTGATGAGAGGTGTTACCTCGAAACCGGTCCGGTCCTCGGATGCTGGATTCCGGTCTGGGAAAGATATGGCTGTTGTAGTTCGGACTGGACTGTTCCCATGGGGCACAGGGTCAGAGCTGATTTGTATAAAGCCATTATCTGACCCAGGGTGGTGTGGAGTGCAAAAAACGATGGATTTAGGCCCAGATCATTGTACTGGGGTGAATGTAAGACATTGATCTACATTCTGTCCATCAAATTGTTTTTTTAAATTTTCTCCCTGAGTGTACTGGGGTAGCTCAGACGTGGGTCCCAGAGCCTCCACACCACTGGAGTCAAGCTAGCCGGGCTGATGAGAGGTGTTACCTCGAAACCGGTCCGGTCCTCGGATGCTTGATTCCGGTCTGGGAAAGATATGGCTGTTGTAGTTCGGACTGGACTGTTCCCATGGGGCACAGGGTCAGAGCTGATTTGCATAAAGCCATTATCTGACCCAGGGTGGTGTGGAGTGCAAAAAACGATGGATTTAGGCCCAGATCATTGTACTGGGGTGAATGTAAGACATTGATCTACATTCTGTCCATCAAATAGTTTTTTGTAATTTTCTCCCTGAGTGTACTGGGGTAGCTCAGACGTGGGTCCCAGAGCCTCCACACCACTGGAGTCAAGCTAGCCGGGCTGATGAGAGGTGTTATCTCGAAACCGGTCCGGTCCTCGGATGCTTGATTTCGGTCTGGGAAAGATATGGCTGTTGTAGTTCGGACTGGACTGTTCCCATGGGGCACAGGGTCAGAGCTGATTTGCATAAAGCCATTATCTGACCCAGGGTGGTGTGGAGTGCAAAAAACGATGGATTTAAGCCCAGATCATTGTACTGGGGTGAATGTAAGACATTGATCTACATTCTGTCCATCAAATTGTTTTTTGTAATTTTCTCCCTACATTAGTTGGGCAGCTCGTACCATCACCCTGTCATCCAAGTATTGTAAGGAGCACTGTGTTCAGGACACTCCTCTCGTCAATTCTCCTGTTACGACACCTTCAGTATGTTTGGCGACAGCATGTGTGCAGAAATTTTTTTGTTGTGCTATAGTTGTTCCAGAAAAGTATAATGAATATCTACCCGTGTTCGATAAACAGCAGGCAACCAACCTGCCTCCACATCGGGTATACGATTGCCGAATTGAACTAATGCCCGGAGCAGACATCCCGTGTAGCCGGGTCTATGCTATGACGGAGAAAGAAACACGGTATCTACAAACTTATATTGAGGACAACCTTGCATCTGGTTTTATCAGACACTCGACATCACCAGCCTCATCCCCTATGTTTTTTATTCCAAAGAAGGATTGTGCCGAATTAAGACCCTGTATCGATTATAGGGCTATAAATCGTGTGACCATCAAGAATCGATACCCTCTCCCCTTGATACCAGTACTCATGGACCAGCTGAAAGGAGCCCGTTTTTTCACCAAACTCGATCTTCGTCCGAGTACAAAAAGGGGATGAGTGGAAAACTGCGTTTCGGACAAAATTCGGATTATTTGAATATAGGGTGATGCCTTTTGGGCTGTGTAACGCCCCTGCGGCGTTTCAGTTCTTTATGGACGAGGTGTTGCGAGAGTGTCTGGAAACCTATTGCGTCGTATATATAGACGACATTCCGGTCTATTCTTCTACTCTTTTGGAACATGTCACTCATGTGAAAACTGTGCTTGGCAGACTGCAGCAGCATTCGCTTTACGCAAAACTTGAGAAATGTCGGTTTAATGTTCAGGAAGTCAATTTCCTCGGATACGTTATCAATGTACAAGGCTTCCAAATGGACATGAGTAAAGTCGACGCGATCACGAATTGGGATACTCCTCGGAACGTTAAAGCTGTGCAGAGTTTTCTCAGCTTTGCGAACTACTATCGGAGGTTTATTAAGGATTTCTCTAAAATAATACATCCGATCTCCAGCCTTTTGAGGAAGAATACCCTTTTTGTTTGGAGTCCAGAGGCTGCAGCGTTGTTTCAGTTCCTAAAACAGCAGTTCACCCAGGCTCCTATCCTTCGTCATCCTGATCCTCAATTACCTTACATACTAGAAACGGATGCATCTCAATATGCTGTGGGAGGTGTGCTATCTCAACGACATCCTGTTACAGGCCAAATACATCCTGTTGCCTTTTTCTCAAAGAAGCTTACGCCTTGTGAAATCAATTATACCATCTCAGACAAGGAGCTTCTTGCTATCAAAAGAGCATGTGAGACATGGCATCACTATCTCCTGGGTGCAGTGCATACAGTGGAAATCTATACGGACCATAGGAATCTGTTATTCTTAAAGACTGCCAAGGCACTCACCCCTCGACAACTAAGATGGACGTTGTTCTTTTCTGACTTTGATTTTATAATCAAGTATAAACCTGGGCCACAAAACGGGAAGGCGGATGCCCTTTCCAGTATGGGAGAAACGGAAGACCCAGAAGAATCTGATGTGATTGAACTCCCGTTGATTCTAACGGAAAGGGACGAGCCTCCTTCTGCAATAGCTCTATTGTCTTCACATAACTTTTTGGAGGAAGTGAGGATCGCCCTAGCTAATATGAACCTGCTGGAATGGATCCAGGAAGATCCAGGAAATCGTGTGGAAAAGGAAGACCTTGTTTATCATAACACTGCTTTGTTCGTACCAACTGAAGCATTACAACAGCAAGTATTAGCCTGGACCCATGATTCCATGTTGGGAGGACATCTTGGAATGTATAAAACAATTGTGAGTGCGGAACGTTCCTTTTGGTGGCCCCGATTGTGAAAAGATGTTCGACACTATGTTAGAAATTGTTCAATTTGCACACAAGGAAAGGCCCTCCATACTAGACCTGCGGGCCTTCTCAGACCTTTACCTATTCCTCCTCAACCCTGGCATAGGCTCTCCATGGACTTTATAGTCGAAATGCCACCTTGTGATGAGATGACAGTGATCCTGGTTGTTGTGGATCATCTAACAAAGATGGGTCATTTCGTACCGTTGGCCGGATTGCCTACCTCTGCGGAACTGGCTGGGGTGTTTCTCCAACACATAGTAAGGGCTCATGGCATACCTTGTGTTCTGATAACGGGCAGGGGAACTCAATTCACGTCTCATTTCTGGAAGGCTCTTTGCAAAACCTTGAACATTGATGCCCGTCTTTCCACCAGTTACCATCCCCAAACGGATGGTAAAACGGAACGTCTGATTCACACATTAGAACAGTATCTTCGATGTTTCACTCTGCAAAACCATTTGGATTGGACTACGTTGTTATGGACGGCAGAATTTGCCTATAACAATGCTGTGCACACTACTTAGGGTTGTTCTCCTTTTTTTGTCTCCATGGTCATCACCCCAATATACTCCCCTTTGACTGGCCTGTTCGTTCTCCTGTACCAAGCATTCACGAACACCATGCACATCTTAGAGCGGTGCTGATAGCCGCAAAACTCAGTCTGGCAGAAGCTCAGTCCGCACAGAAACGTTGTGCCGACAAGAGACGAACGATAGAACCAGACTATAAGGTGGGGGACAAGGTATGGCTTTCTACCAACCATCTCCATATCAAAGGGAATTCCAGGCTTAAACCTAAGTATGTGGGTCCATACAGTATCGTTGAGGTTGTAAATCCGGCGGCAGTGAAACTCTCTCTTTCTGATTCATGGCGGATCCATCCCGTATTTCATGTTTCCCTCCTTCAGCCCTGCCTACCCAGTGTGAGACTTTCAGAGAAACCCCTTCCAGTAGAGGTGGACGGTACGGAAGAGTATGAAGTGCAGTCCATTCTTGATTCCAGATTGGTTAGGGGTAGGGTCCAGTATTTGGTGGAATGGGAAGGATATGGCCCTGAGGACAGGACATGGGAACCTGTGGGGAACATGAACTGTCCCGAGTTGATTGAGCGATTCCATGCCCTGTATCCGGGTAAGCCGGGTCGACCGCCGGGTCGGCAGTCCTCGAGAGGGGGTTCTGTAGCGGTTGCATGGTCAAGAGGGCGAGTGTCACACCCACCTTATCAGCCCCGTAGTTTGTGCGTTCGATGTGAGAATGTTCGAGGCCGAAATGACTACAAGTACCAGCATGCTAAGGGGCTGGCATATGGAGGCTTGAGGCGGTTCATACAAAAGCACCTCCCTTCTAACAGGAAGGTGCTTGTCAATTAATCCGGATTGTTTGGAAGTGGCGGATGGTGCTCCCCGCCGGAATTCAGCTGGAAGACTAAAGCCTTTTATATCTGGAACCTGTGAAGACCTTTCTACTCGGAAAAGACGTGGAAAGTTCGCATTTAACGATAAGTACTGAGCCGACCGGAGTGCAAGCCTGCCTCCGGCGTGTGTGAGTGTTTTTCGAGACTCTTTCTCGTTTCTTGTGCAGATAGTACCGCAGTGCCTCGCAAACGCGTCTTGCTTTTGTTTGGTATCACGAGTAAGAGAAGGATCTTGTAGAGAACGCGTCTGAAGTGAAAGACGCGCTCTTTTTCTTTCCTTTTCTAGTAATTACTCAGGACCCGTGTTTTGGAATCCGTAACAGAGGAAACTGTTTGTTTTATTTGTTCATTGGACTAGGGAGCAGTAAGAGCAAGGGCAGTGACTTGCGTTGTGCTGTATACACCGGAACTGTTCTTAAATAGACTTGCACTACTGCTACTCTGCTATCAGGCGGCTTACTTGGACTGGCTTATGTAACGGAGGAGTTACACATCTTTTCTCTTGGAATAATATACTTTATCATCGACAGCCTTTTCTCCAAGAAAGCCTATGCCATTATTTCCTGATTGGGTGGTGTGACACTCGGGTGAGTACATAGAGAAGCTTTTTGAGCCTTACCTTGACCCTCCCCTAAAAGGATTGAGATAACCTTTTGTTTGCCCTTCCTCTCTGCAGTGTGGAAGCTCCTACTGATATCCTGTAGACCAGTGGGCAGTATTCAGAGGGATCCACAGAAAACCATCCACCATCTTTTGTTATTTTTTCCACTTCCCCTTTTCCTATCTGGGCACGTATTCACACAGAGTTATTAGTTTCACTGTGG
This sequence comes from Lissotriton vulgaris, assembly GCF_964263255.1. Classification (NCBI taxonomy): domain Eukaryota; kingdom Metazoa; phylum Chordata; class Amphibia; order Caudata; family Salamandridae; genus Lissotriton; species Lissotriton vulgaris. The sequence goes on along the minus strand of NC_141693.1, from coordinate 1,313,432,899 downwards.
GGGTCGTGTTTAGGTGGGACTGGGGGGTTTGTTTCAGGCATCGTTTTTGCTGGTCGTCTGAATAAGGTTAGTGGCGAATTTTATGCTTGCGCTGCTGCCAGTCCTGACAATATTTAACACGTTTTCACAGACTTAGTTTTAGATTTATTATTTTTTACATGCTTTGCTTGTACAATATTATTCTGCGAAGATGCTGCTCATGCTGCCTGTTTTTAGACAGCCCTTTTGCTACAATGCTGAACATTTTGTTCAAGGCTAAGAACAGAACATGAAATCCTAGTGTTTTCATTCATTTATTTATTTGATTAAGAATTTTATACAGCGCTGGGCAGACCCGAAGGTATCAGAGCGTTTAACAACATTTATCGTAATACAATCGAACACAAAGTATAACAATAATAAACACATTGTTCTGTGACAAATCCTGTTCAGAGAGGGGGACAAACGAGCGAGTCAAGAGGTAGGAGATGTAGGAGCCTTCTTATCAAAGTGACTATATGACTATATACTGCAATGTGCAAGATTCCACATTAGGCAGCAGCTATCTATTCGCACAATCAGCTATCTATTCTGAAGAATTCGGTTGAGGAAGAGGTGTTGGAGCTGGCTTTTGAATTTTATGAAGGAGGGGTTAGTCCTGATATGGACTAGGATGGGGTTCCAGATTTTGGGCGCATTTACAGAGAAGAGCGTGATAAAGTTTTTTGTTTGCGAGTTTTCGGGGGAATGAGAAGTAGAGTGTTAGTACTCCCAAGATTCCTTGTCGTTGCCCGTTCGGAGACATCTTCTAACATTTAGACACATCATTGCATCAGAGCTGCACCTCTAACCCAGAGGTTTTATTATATAAACAGTGCACTGTCTCTTTACGGGTCAGAGGGGCCTTCCAGTCACAACAGTCCTGGAACAACTGCTGTATTCGCCAATCAGATCAGCTTACGCGGATCCCTCATCCTGTCATGTGGAGAGGCATTGCCAATTCCATATCAGGCCCATTCCTTAGTCTAGCTATCCAGGTAAGTGCACAGGCTAACCCAAGAGATTGGGCAAGGGGTACACCCACTATGCTCTCAGTGTAGGGGTTTTGATATATATATATATATATGTATATATATGTGTGTGTGTGTGTGTGTGTGTGGGTATGTGTGTGTGTGTGTGGGTATGTGTGTGTGCGTGTGTGTGTGTGTGTGTAATTAGAACCATGTTACCATAGGAAAACCATTTTTTGACTTGCCTAAAACTTTGGTGCTGGTTGACTAATCTTTCCAAAATTTTTGAAAAAAGTGTGAAGTTAGGACTTGTTGTGCATGGAAAGTTTTGGGGTGATCCATCCAGCAGGGGCTGAGAAAAAGGGGTGTCAAAAAGTGTGTTTTTGCATGTTAATTCCCATTGGAACACGTCTACAGAGTGAACTGCTGGGTAGAACTACACCAAATCTGGCAGAAAGGTAGATTTAGTTACACAAATTGTGCTTTTTGTTATTTGGTGCAAATCTGTTCAGTAGTTGTTGAGAAATTTAAGAAAATAGTGTTAGTGGTATCTTTGGCCGCGACGACTTAGTAAAAAATAACAAGCTTGTGCTGGGAAATACAGATCTCGGATTGGCTGCCAAAACTTCAACCAGGAAGTATTAGCAGCCATCTTAGGACTCTGCTTGAGCCCAGTCCCCCCAAAAATATTTAAAAGAAAAGAAAAGAGGGCAAGGTAGAAATTCCCTGACCCCATAAAGTTGGTCCTGGGGTCTCACAGGAACCCTAACAGGCCAGCAAAGCATTTAAAAAATAAAAAGAAAAATCGAAAAAAGAAAAATCACGATATTTACAAATTTGTGGTAAAAATTAAAAGAAGATTTTTTAATTAACCCTCGAATAGGCTAGGTCCCGGGGAAATACCTTAAAAGAAAGAAGAGGGGAGTACACAGGGTTTATCAGAACCCCAGGGCCCGCCAACTCCTCTGGGCATTTGTTTTTATGCATGTGGGGGTCCCCCCGTAGCACCCCTCGCAGCCCAGGGAACGCCACCTCCCGGGGCTAATATTTCTTAAGAAATGTGAGGGATGGGGGGGACCGCCACCTCCCCAAGGCTAAACTTTAAATTAATGAGCGGGCCATACGGCCTCGCACACCACCCTGGGGACCGCCACCTCCCCGGGGCTCATTATACAATGAATGCGGGGACACCCCAATGGGGTTCCCGGGGCCAAAATAAGCCCAGGCCAGGGGCTAAACAGCCATTACAAAAATAACTATTAGTTTTATCTTTTACACACCGACCCCCAGGGGAATCGCCGGAGGCACGCCCCCTTTCTCAACCACTCAGCAAAGGGGCTACTGGCGCACAACTTGCTGGTGCATGAAGTCCCCTCAGACGCTGAGGGTCCTTGGGGGGGCAAGAACCCCTCCTGTTACCTCCTGTAAGTCCCATGTACCGCTATTGCAGAGAGTTTGTCAGAGGCCCAGCCCTTTTCTCCATCACTTTGCAAACGGACCTCCTGGTGTACAACTGATTGGGGGATTAAATCCTCTTGGCTGCAGAGAGTCCTTGGGGCCAACAACCCCTCCTGGTACCTCCAGTAAGTTGCAGACAGTAGGATTTCTGAGAGCTCATCGGAGGCCCGCCTCGTTTTCCAACACTCTGCCAGTACACCTCTTAGTGCACTACTAATTGGGGGATGAAGACCCCTTGGACGCTGAGGGTCCTTGGGGCCAAGAACCCCTCTTGCTACCCCCATTAGGTTCCACACAACCCGGTGCTGCTCAATTATGAGCTGGGTGATACCTTTTTCAACATGGTCCAATTGCTGTACCAAAGCTCTACAGTTCGCGTCCGCACCAGCAGGCTTGTGTCTGCCCACATTAGAATGAAGAGGGGAACCCGCCAGGGCTGTCCGGTGTCCCCGCTGCTTTCCTCTTTGGCCATGGAGCCAGTTGCGATGGTACTCCGCAGACGAGGTGAGGAATGGGGCATACAATTAGGGGATGGGACACATGTTGTGTCTCTCTAGGCCGACGACCTACTGCTATAGGTCTGTGATGTGCCCGCCATACCTGCGTCTATAGCAGAGGTGCCGAGGGTGTTTGAAGAAATGTCGGGTCTCCGGGTCAATTGGGCCAAGTCCGGAGTGTACCCCTTCGGTGCGCAGACAATAAAAACCGATGTATTCATTAATGGTTAGAGGCTCCTGTGGTACCCCACCACCTTCCATTATCTGGGAATCCACATTTATCGGATCTGTTGGAGGGCAATTTGTTAAGGGCAATTTCGGCAATATGGGCCAAGCTGCATTTCTGGAAGTCATTGCCGTTAAATGTCATGAGTCGTGTCACCCTGCTCAAAATGAATGTCCTACCGAAGTTATTTTATTATTTTTCTAACCTCCCGGTCTATGTCCCTACCAGGCTTGTCCGTGAACTGGAGCGTATGTCTCGAGACATTATATGGAACAAAGGCAGAACCAGAGTTGCGTTGTGGAAACTGTATGCTCCCACCTTCCAAGGAGGACTAGCTGTCCCCAATTTGGAACTGTACTACATAGCAGCTCAGCTACAGTGGGTGACAAAGTGGCGTAATGGCGCTAATCTGGATGATACGGCGACCTTGCAGCAACCATGGATTCACACTCAAATATCTCACTTATTCCATCCAGCTGCCAGGTCCCCCCGTCCGCTCTAACTACACCTGGGTCTAGCACATAGATGTTACAAGAGGAGCTTATATCTTACCCGTGAGACGCTCCCATACGCCCCTATATTGCCGCTCTTGGTGACGCCCAGGGGAAACGCGGCTACCTCTGAAGCAGTTCTTAGGCACTGCCACGCAGCAGGCATAGAAACTCTGGGTGACTTTCGCAGAGACGGCGCCCTCCTAACATTCGAGGCACTAGCGGAAGACACTGACTTGCCTGCTGGACAATTTCTCCTTCATGCTTCTCTCATACCAGCCCTTTTGGCGCTCTTGGGTGAATTAGCGGCTGAGCCGCCGACACACCTGCTGCTGCAGTATCTACACATAATGGGGGCAGGATCACACATAGTGCACTGGCTGGTAACTGCCTTGCTCACACACATGCTGAAACCAATACTGGCACTCCGTGCCCACTGGGAAGCAGATAGAGGCCGACCCTGGACAGACAAGGAACGGGCCACCATCTTAGCTGGTGCTACTTATATACCAAGAAGCTAAATTCAGGTTAATACAAACCTACATAATACAAAGGGCGTGTCTCTCTCCTGACAAAATAAACAGATATTTTAATATTGCTACATCTGCTCCACATGCTGTGGTCTTGCGCCTCCCTCCACCTTTATTGGTGAGACATTGCTGCAGCATTGGCAACCTGCACCGATACGTCCTTGTCGCCAACATGGGAGATCTGCATTCTAGGGGTCTATGTTAGGGCCCAGAGCAATAGAGTTACATCACGGTTCAGAGACCTGGGACTAATAGTTGCCAAACGCTTGATAACAAAGTGGTGGAAGCAGGCAGACCCCCCAGAGGTGATCAGTTGGGCGAGTTCACTTAAGATATGGGCACAGGCGGAGAGCACAGCACTGCACAATGAGGAAACGGCGGGGCTCCGCAAATACCCCATAGCGCAGCATTAGGACACCATACTTACAGCATTCAGGAGTGGAACTACCTGGGGAGGCATAGACGCCCATCCAGCAGGCACATAGTATACCTGCTGAAGGCATCGGGAGGCGGGGAGCTAGAAGAAGGCAGCGGACGGACACATCCAATTGAATGTCGCCTTGTAGAGTAGGTCTACTGTAACGAACCCCTGCCACCTTTGGCCCGGTACCTCCCTCTTGACACTATCCCCCTACACCCACACGAGTCCGAGTTTCACCCTAGTATATGGGCATTTCGTGACTACTACACTACACAGACCCACACCTAGTACTGTAAAGGCTATTCCAATTGATTTTTGATGGCAGCCCTTTTAATATGTTGTTTGGAATTGTTATTATAATAATGTATATTTTATTGGTGTGTGTAAGTTTCTCGGTATTCCCTTTTCTTTGAGACAAATCCACTCATCGGCCTAGTGCGTTGGCCATACAAGCCTATCTTCACCATCTGCTAATGTTTAGGTAGTTCGCCCATATTGACTTCAAGGATACCAACAAAACTGTCAAATGATATTGGTGACTTCTCCTTCCCTCTTTTGTCATATCCTTTCTTCAACACCGATTGTACGCTGTGGGATGGTGCGGAGGACAGGTAATCGCACAATTACTATGAGAAGAGACTTATTGGTAGCAAGTTGGTGTGCTATCACACATTGAAAAACGCTCTGCTATATTGTGAGTCGACGATTTATGTTAGTATTGTCGAGATATTGTAATGTACTGATGAAAAAATGTTTTTGACATCTCCGTTTTGTCATGGTATATGAAACTGGTCAAATATGGAATAAAAAAAAGGAAAAACCAATAAAGATATTAAAAATATACATATTAGGTCCCACACAACCAGTTTCCTGAGAGTTCATTGGCAGCCACCCCCCTTTCTCAACCACTCTGCAAACACGCCTCCTGGGACACTACTTGTGGGGGGATGAAGTCCCCTTGGATGCTGAAGGTCCTTGGGGGCCAAGAACCCCTCCTTTACCTCCAGTAAGTCCTATCCAGCAGGATTGCTGAGAGCTCATGGGAATCCCCTCCCCTTTTCTCCACTAGTTAAGAAATATAATTTTTTTTAAACCTAAGAAATTCAGTTAAAAAAAAGAAAAGGTTACAGAGACGTTATAGTTAGGAAATAGAAAGAAAAACAAACTTTGAAATTCACAGAAAAACCCAAGGTTACAGGGACGTTATAGTTAGGCTTACATTTTACTTGTACAAAACCATAGAAATTCAGCAGTTCTAGCTAGCTGAGCTAACTTTAACTTCCACCCATGCAATGCATTGCTTATGACCTCACATATTACATCACTCATGACAAGGTCAGTGACATCACGCATGATATCACTGATGACATCATCCACAGAACCAGTCACACACCCAGTTACTCCCACTCCCACACAACCATGGACAATACCATTTGCAGGCCCATACAAACACTCACATACCTACTCAATGATCCCTAGAGCCACTAACCTCAACTCATCCATACAGCCACTAACACAATCACTAACTCACATATACAGCCACTCATGCACACACTCAATGACCAATATAGCCACTCACACATCCACTCAGACACTTACACACCCACTCATACACCCATATAGCCATTCTCATACTGAATCAGTCGCCCATACAGATAACTACCTACTCACTCACACATACAGTCACTTATATATCCGCTCACTCACTCATACAGTTGCTCACACATCCATTGTTTACTCGGATATACTAACATGTACTCACCTATACAGTCACAGAGGCAAGCACATACTCTCCCATACAATCTCTCTCACACTCACCCATAGTCTCTCAAACGCCCATTCACTCACTCACCCATAGAGCCACTTATACACCCACTCATGCACCCATACAGTAACTTGTGTACCCTGTTACTGACCCATACAGAAACGTATGTACCTGCTCAGTCACCGATTCTGCTACTCACACACCCTCTCATTCACCATTTACAGCCACCGACACTCGCTCACCCAAACAAAAATTCACACAGCCACTCACACGTATACATTTTCTCACTTTCCCACTTACTCTTCTATGCACCACTTACACATCCACTCACTCACCTATACAGGCACTCCCACGGCCACTCACTTCAGTATATGTGTTTAACACTCAGTAACTTTTAGAAAACACTCAGAATTACTGGATGATGTCATGAGTGATGTCACTGACCACGTCATAAGTGATGTAATATGTGAGGTAATAAGCAGTGCAATGCGGGCGCATGAGTTTTAGTTAGCTCAGTTAACTGTAACTGCTGAATTTCTCTAGTTTTGTGTGGAGGGAAATGTGAGCCTAACAATAACGTCCCTGTAACCTTTGGTTTTTTTCAGTGAATATATCTTTATATATCTCGGTCCCTGTAATCTGAAGTCATGTTGTCCTAATAGGCAGTACTACCTTTCCTAGTGGGAACCATATAACTACGCTTTCCTGTTTTCAGTTTCTATTTTTGGTATATTCTGGTAGGGTTTTTTCCAGTGTTTTTCAGGCGATTTCAATACTTTTACAAAACTGTGGTTATCAGTGGTTACACATTTTCGTGCTATTAAAAACATCAGAAACAGAGTTTTTCCAGTGTGTATGGAATGTTTTCTTTTATTTTTGCTTGCTTTCTGCACTTATAGTGCATGCGTATAGATAGCGTGTGTACAGTGTATATGAGGTCCAAATACATTTTTAGAAATCAAACTTATTGTAGTACACCATATAATACTTCTTCAATAAGTCTTTGGTCATGTGTGCTCGCTCTTTCCTTCCCAGGTAAAAATTTATCTGTGAAAAGGCCCTCTCAACATTGGCACTTGAGATGGGTAACGCCAAAACAGCCACTACACAATATGCTAACTCTGGCCACTGACATAGCTTTCCATGCCCGTACTGGTGCACCTGAAGATTGTGATTCTCTGGGCAGGTTCTGCAACACATGCGTTGTACTGGGCGTACGTCTCCTCAGAGTTACTGAAGTGATCAAAAATGAAGCAGCACTTTTGAAACTCCAGAGAAAATTCCCCTTTATGGAAGGTATCTAGAACTTGTGCAGAGTACCACAGAGAGGCTTCGTTGACTTCAAATGCCATGGTTGATGAAGGAACATTTCTATACATCATTGCAAGCCATTTCTCATACATTGTAAAATAAAAGTTCCTGAATATCTCCTCAACATTTCTTTGCTTACCAAGTGGCTAGCACTCTAACATGGAATGTGTTGTAGTGCCAAAATCACTAAAAGTATCGCCCAGCCTACTCTCAAAAAGATGTTTCACATCTACACCAATTATGCTGAACACTTGGTAGACATGGATGTTTTAAGACTGTAGTTGTTTTTGTGTCCACTACAGCAGTCTGGGTTTCCTGTAAAAATCTAAGAATGCAGTAGAGTGTACTTTTTTTTCACATCACTATCAATGTGCGACCAAAGATCCGCTAATTTCTTGCCTTTGACATCACTCAGCAAACATTCTGTAAACGGTTGCCACATGGATAATATAGAATTCAGAGCCTCTAGGACTGAGAATCACCAGCTAAGTGACATAGTTGAGATGAATCTTTCTTTGATGCCACACAAAGCACAAAATTAGAAATATTTGCCTTTTAGTTCCCGTACATAACAAATCAGTGCACCAGAATGGACTAAAAATGCAAAAGCATTCTTCATTAACTCTGAAGATTGTAAAGATTCTTTCAGCATACAATCTAGAAGTGGCAAGGATCTCTTACGGGGAAGCACTTAAGCTCAGGTATCGATTTTAATAGGTCGTCGCCCAACTTTCTCATATACATAGCTAAATCACTGCAAATACAAACAACATCACTCCAATTTTTGTTGAACTTGGTAAGAACTTTTTGCAGCAGCATTTCAAGTGACACTGCATTCCATGTTTTCCAAATGCCTGGTGTCATCTTTTCACCCCTATCCCAGATGCTTGGTGACAGCACTCTTTTCACATATACCTGTCACTACACCTTGCATTGAATATTTAAAGCCTGGGGTGTTTGTAAGTTCACCTACTATTGTCACTGACTCACTAGAAAAGGGGGCTGATGTAGCAAGGGTTTTTACCCATTCTCTGTGGGAAAATGAGATGGTACATATTGGGAAAGATTCTTATGAAACCAGCCATTTTACCCATCTGTGAAACGTAGCCAAAATATCAAATATGATTTTGATATTTCCTGATTCTCTACAGTTTATAAAATAATTAAACACAGCCTAAAAAATGCTTCTAAACCTCGCATCTTAAGACCAAAGACCACTAACCTGAAAAAAGCAAAAGGAAGAAGAAACCATATTTTAGCAACATCTTTAAACAACAAAACTCAAGAAGAATAATGTTAGCCCAGTCTTTGTAGCTGCTACCCTGTATAACAAAGTTACATTGTATTGGCCCTTTCAGGAAGAAACAAAAATGACTTTCACTCCCTTTTTTCTTTCTTTGAATGGCATTTAATTTTTGGCTGTGCAGGTGTTTTTTCAATGTTTATATGTCTACACTTGTGAGGGCTAATTCCCTTTTGTTGGGGTTTTATCAGTTATTATAGGTTTAACCCTAAAACCGGACAGCCTACATATAACACTCTACACCACTCCAGCCTAGGCCACTCCAATCTACTCTGCACAACTCAACTCTATGTCACTCTGCTGCACTTTACACCACTGCAATTTACTCTGTAACACTCAAATCTATACCCCGGCACTCAACGCCAATCCACTGTATGCCACTCTTATCTACTCTGCACCACTGCACTCTATGCCACCACCCTTTACAGCACTTTATGCCATTACACTATACGTCACTTTACTTTACTTTGTGAATTTATAGAGCGCAAACGAATCAACCCCGAGGGGATCTCTCTGCGCTGTACGAGAAGGGAGATAGATGGGGATGTTTGTCTAAAAGAGCCATGTCTTTAGAAGTCTCTTAAAATTGGTTAGCTCACCGCAGGACCGGATGTTCTGTGGCAGCATATTCCAATGGCTCGCCGCCAGATAGGAAAAGGCTCTACCACCATTACATGCCCTCCGTATTTTCTGGGTGCGCAGAAGGTTGGATCTCAATTGTCGGGCCGGTTGATACCACCACATGTAGAGTCACTGAACTCTACCCTGCACCACTCCACTCTACAACAATCTACTCTATACCACTCTACTCCATGCCACTGCACTCTATGTACCACTGCAATTTGCTCTGCACTACTGTGCTCTACACCACTGCACTCTGCGACACTCTACTCTGCACTAATGCACTCTATGCCAATGCACTTTACGGCACTCTACATCACTGCACTCTGCTTCACTCCACTCTCCGTCACTCTCCTCTACATCACTGCACTCTACTATGCGCCACTCTAATCTATGTCACTGCATTCTACAACGCTGCATTGTATGCCTCTGAATTCTATGCCACTCCACGTTACTATACCCTGTAACGTTCTATGCACTCTACAGCAGTTCACTCTATGCCACTGCACTCTACTATGAGCCAATGCACTCTATGCCACTCTACTCAACACCAATGTACAACACTGCACTCTATGCCAATGCCAATGCACTCTACGGCAAACTGCTCTGCAACACTGCACTCAATGCCACTACACTCTACGCCACGCTACTCTGCATCACTCCACCCTATGCCACTACACTCTATTGCACTATATTCTACTCTGCACCACTCCACACCACTGCACTCTACGCCCTGCACTCTACTATGCAAAACTCTGATCTACGCCACTGCATTCTAAGACGATGTATTGTAACCTGCTGAAGTCTATGCCTCTGTACTCTCTGCCACTATACTCTGCAACACTTTACGCCAATGCACTCTACAATAGTCCACTCTACTCTAGGCAACTCCACAGCATGCCACTCCACTATACACCCCTATTTGACTCCTCTCTTTGCCACTCCTATACACGACAGTCTCTGCCAATACACTCTACAACAGGTTTCTATTCCACTCTACGCCACTCTCCTCTGCACCACTAACTAGTAGTCATGTTGATCTGCAGCGACGATGGTGTAAAACATGGCTATAACACATAAGGAAAGCCAATTGCTCTTGCATAGGGTAGGTCTATTGGCTTTGCCAATGCTTGTTTACCAGGTTATATTGTTCTTTTGGTCTTTGCAATAGAGGCGGGTAGCCAAGGCAAACATACACACCTCCTTCACTTCTGTTCCAAAGTAAACCAAATCTGACACGCTGATCCAATGGTCCATCCCTGGGCAATCACTGCTAGTCCTAGGGGCACCATGCCCTGTGGAGGAAGGGAAGGATAGACTAATATTGCACTATTGGAAACCAGTTACAAAAGTTTGTTGTCTGAACCTGCCGGTCTCTGGTTGCACAAGTTGGGAGTCAAGCTTCAGTAAAGACTACCGAGCCCACAATGATTGCTCCGAATACCACACTTGCTAAAATCACTTAGGAGGTATAATGCCTAATCGGAGCACAAAAAAAACTTCTAAACAGATAATAACAAGCATTGGCAAAGCCAAAAGGTCTCGGTTATGCTCAAGCTATCAGAATTGTCAATGTGAATGTCTTTTAGATCAAGTAGTGAGGACGGCACACTAATAAAAAGGTAAGAGAAGTTTATTCCAAGTTGTAGGTTTAAAGGGAGAACACAGATGTAGGTCTTATGCAGAGGACAACCTTTCCCCAACTGACATTCTCCACATTCCAATACAACCCTCACTGTGTGCATCCTGCGTCATAATACTATGACTACAGGATACCACACACCTTCCCCCTTTAACTCATTAACAACAAAAAGAAAAGAAAGTAGTGATTATAACAGCAAAACTCAAATTGTACAAAAGCTTAAAATACAACAAAGCCATACAAAGAATACCAAAATGAAAAGAAGAGTGCCCACTCAACAAATAATGAATGCACAACTACAAAATCCTTCAGTTTCGCATGCAAATTAACTCAACCACACCTAAAGGAGGTTTAAGCATTTTAGGGGACTGGTCAGCAGAAGTACACTGAATACAACTTCTCACTATCTTTCTCTCTCCAATTCAACCCAGGCCACCAAGAAAACATTTTAATGCTCTGTTTGGATTTAACAATACCAAGATGCCCCTCATGGGTTAGTTCCAAAATCTTCATGCGTAACTTAGTAGGTGGAACAATTTTATTGCCTCTCATAATAAACTCTAGTCAGAAACGGGTAATTCCTCTCTTGACTTCCAAATTTTTTACACTACCCCGTGATATCGCACTTATTAGGCCAACCTCCCAGAATATACTCCTTAATTTCCATAAAACACTCGGACTCCCATTCTTTCAAGAGAATGGCTGGCTTAACTGAGTCCGAACAGACCCACGCAACGCTGTAGTCATCCCATTCATCGCCACTTAACAGGATGTCACTATTCTGAACTGGCGATCTGCTAAGGTAATCTGTTACCTGTTCTTTTTAATAGGTAAGTATACAACATGATAAGCATAATCCAATAAAGTGAGTGTTATTCTTGCTATGTATGGTGTGGCTCTTTCTGGTCCATCAGTAGTTAGGACGTTAACTAAAGGCTTATGATCAGTGTGAATGGTGAACAGAGTCCCCACAAATACTGTCAAAATAATTTTCCATACCAGACACAGGCCAACATTTCTCTCTCGATCACTGAATATTTAGTTTCAGATATAGTATGAGACGGTGAGGCAAAAGATCTAGTACTCTCAGTACCATCTTCAGATACTTGGGAGTGCACTTCACCCAAGCCTTTACTGCTTGCATCTGTGGTTAAAAAAGTGTGCTATTTAGTATTGAAACCTTGCAACGGAACAGCTTTACATATATCAATCCTTAATCCAAATAAACGAATTCTGCAAGTTATCATCCCAAACGAATTCCTCACAAATCTTCATAAGTTGTCTAATGCCAAATGTTTTCTCAGCAAAATCCTTCACACATTTAGAATAGAATTCTGCTAAGCACAGAAATGATCTCACCTCATCTTTTGTAGCGGGAGCGGAAGCATTTTCGATAGCCATAATTATTTCCTGTTTGGGAAACACACCTCTCTTACTCATTTCATGCCTTAAGGAGGAGACAAAGGGTCTGCAAAAGCTGCATTTCTACAGTTCAGCTGTAAGCCGGCTATTTCCAAGCTTAACAAGAACGGAATGCAAGGTAGAATCATGTTATTCCCTACTTTTCCCCATGATAAGGATATCATCTTGGAAGTAGGTTACGTTGTTAACATATTTGAGAAGGTGATGCACCAACCTTTGAAAAACAGCTGCAGCTGATGTTAGCCCAAAAGGTATGCAAATTAATCTAAAGCATCCCATGAGATTAATAAAGGTGGTTCAATTTTTGCTATCTGGGTGCAATTCTACTTGGTGGCAAGCAAAGGATAAATCTATGGTCGAAAACCATTTAACCCCTTTGGTTAGGCTGAGTAGTTCATTGATCTTTGGCAAGGGAAACTTGCCTGCTACTATGCTTTTATTGAGATCCCTCAAATCAATACAAAATCTGACCTTGCCATTATTTTTCCTGGCCACAACGAAGGGAGCTAACCACTCTGCGTTTCTACAGGCTAAAAAAAAATCTTTACTCAATAACTTTTCCAATTCTTCAGTGATCTCATTCTTAACACAAAGGTATATTCAGTGCTTTCTGACACACAGGTTTCGCTCCTTTCTTAAGTACAATGCTATGTACAAAGTTCTTCAGTTTGCCCACCGTGCCTGAGAATACTTCGGGAGAAGAGCTCTTCAACTCCTCTACAAATTTTAGTTCTACTACATCTAACAATAGGACCTGGTCAACACCATTAGTACTCAGTACAATAGCAAGAGGTTTCTGGTCCGCCCAACCAAGGACCAAAGGTCCCACTTCAGCAAAGTACAGTTTGCTGACAGCACACCTGCCTTTAAACTCAACGTTTAATTTTCTATATCCCAAAATAGGTAGTTTTGTCCTGTAAAGGTGGCTGGAAGAATATCAGATTCAGTCAACTGACCTCCCAAGCCAGTTACAAATCTTTTCGCCCATACATTTTGATTTATAATAGTATATGGTGAACCAGAGTCTGCCACAATAGCTAATTCAACACCTCCAATCAACATGTCACACATAGGTTTCGATCTGGAGTTCCCTTCCAAATTAAGAACAGGAGCATTGGTGCACAACACTCTGTCAGATTCTAGATTATCTTCATCAGATTGTTCAGAATCAGTTTTGGGGGATATTAGTTTCACCATACAGCATTTTTGTTTTTCCTTCTACATACCTTGGGGAAGTGGCCTACCACACCACAATGAAGGCATTTAACTTGTAATGCAGGAAAGCCCTTGTCTTTAGCAGGATGATCTTTGCTACCACACCCATAACAACTCCAATTTCTTTCCCTTGGAAACTTCTTCGTTTTCCTTTTAGTTGCTTTAGACCCTTTACTTTTACTCTTGCTTGAGACCTTACAGATCGCCCCACTACCACTGCCAGTTTCAGAAATAGGTGTTGAAGACACCGCTGCTTTAGCACATCTTCTGAACATCTCACTTTTTTTTAGCTAATACTATTATATCTTTCAGGGGCTCATCACCTTTCACCCAAAGTCTTTCCTGCAGGTTCGAGTCATTTGTGTGCAAAATAATTTGATCACAAACGAAGTCATCGTGTAGATTGCCAAACTTGCAAGAAATAGCTACTTTCTTAAGTCCATAGATATTGCCATCAATAGATTCTGTCGTGCCTAGTCTTCTTTGAAAGAAATTGAATCCATCTATGGCCACACAAACTGTAGGCTGGTAATAATTGTCCAGATCCTCCAAAGCATTCAAAAATACGTTTTGACCTGTACCAGTGCTCACGTTCTTTTCCATCTGGGTGAAGATTCTTAATCCTTCGGAACCCAAATTATGCAATAGATTTTTTATTTTTCCTTTCAGGGGATGATTCATCCTCTTCTTCAATAGCACTGATGTAATTAAAGAAGTACTCCTTCCACTCCGGCCATTTCTTAGCTGGTTCACCACGGGTTGGAAGAAATTGCAAGGGCAGAGTAAGAGAAAATGTTTGTGCACACATGGTAATCAGAACTAAGCACTGTGTAAGAATATAGAAAAGGAACAGGATGTAAAGTACAACAGACTTTCAAAAAAAACTTCACTCAAGGGTGTGATACAATGTAACCCGAATATCCACCAAACGTTGAAATAGCAAATTGTGGAATATGGTTATGCATGAAAACGTAGTATTGAAGAAAGACTACTAATTAGCAAGCACAACAAAAAGTACCACAAATGTACACACTAGTGTGCGTGGCTCTGTGGCAGCCAGAGCGCAAAACATGCTTATCACGGTGATCTCCAAAAGGACTCCTTGTGCAGTCAGGAGTGCGTGTCACTGAGTAGTAAGGATGGGTGAATACGTTCCGTGTTGACCAAGGAGCTTCACAGCAAGATGCTCTACGATACATGCCAGGTGAGCATATCACAGAAGAAAGCCCAATTCAAGAAGGCTGACGTATATGCAGTGTGCTGACGCGCTACAGTGTAGAGATCAGTAATCACATCTCGAGTCAAGAATCAAGTCGCACTACTCTGCCCCTCACACCAGGACAATGGACCACTTCATGTGCTAGTGACAGACAGCATGCATGCTTGAACCGTTCTTTAGCACTGATTCAAAAGTGGCACCAAGAACTGTTCAAAGGCAGGGCACAAAATGTCGCTGTGCTCTCCCCCTTCCATTACGCAGCAGACAGCTTGAGGGAAATATCCGCGTAAAGGCACTGGAAGATGCAGGAACCATACGAAGCACCCTGAAAAGGCTGCAGGTTTGACCAAATTGTCGCCAAATTGTAGTGAGGACGGCATACCAATAAAAGGTAAGAGAAGTTTATTCCAAGTTGTAGGTCCAAAGCTAAAGCACCGATGCAGGTCCTAGATATAGGTCCTACACAGAGGATAGCTTTTCCCCAACTGAAATTCTCCACATTCCAATAGAACCCTCACTGCATGCATCCTGCGTCATAATACTTTGACTGCAGGGTACCACAGATTGCTTCCTTTAGTAACCTGTTGGGTTGGCGAGGCAAGCTTCAATATGGCAGGCAGCTGACAATTGTTCGCACAGCTATTACTGAACGTAGCGGCCATCTCTGACTGGCAGGATTTTACATTTATTTCACAACGACGTGATTGACAACCAAAGATAGTAACCAGCACAAATTCGGTATGAAGGGGGAAACAAGTAAGGTAATCATTATAGATCATAGCGGCGAAATAGAACACTCCAATAAATGGCGTCTAGCAGTGGGGGCGAGTGGGAGCGAGGAAAGAAGCACTTGTCCCTACAGCATCAACTGCAGGAGACCCATTAAAGTGACCCACATTAGTGAATTAGGGAGACTGGATGCTGTCACACAATCGAAGACCTCGAGGAGGAAATTGTTGTTTAATTGAAAACAATACAGAGTAATCACTCAAAAGAACACTGTTGTAGGCCAACCACTAGGCAATGCAAGGACCAACTTTTCAACCTGGCAGGGACATTACCACGGTACTTGAAGCAGCCTTTTGCAAGCACCAGTCGCGGGGGTGGAGGGTTACTTTAAAAGACAAAAATAAACTTACCTTCCCGGGCCCCGATCTGTCTCAGCTCCTGGCTGGGTCTCGCAAAACAGGAAGCAGGCAGCCTCCCTCCCATCCCCCAAGCCAATCGAAATGCTGAAATGGCAGCATTGTGATTGGTTGGGACACCGACCATAGAGGCGTCTATAGGGAGGCCATTTTCTCCATGTAGGCTGCATGCAGCTACATGGAGAAAAAGGAGAGTGTGCATGACTGCTTTGGTCAGCCCCAGAGGGCCGACCAAACAGTCAGGGCCCGCAGCATTGGGCTAGCCACTCCTCCCCCTGCACTCTAGCAGAGCCCCCAACTAAACACTTCTACTTTCTTGCACCGTGAGAAGCAGAAACATAAAATTATATTTATAATAGCCTTTTATGTTTCTGCTTCTCACACTGCGAGAAAGCAGTGGGGCGACGCTCCGCCCATATGGAGGAGCTGCCCCTTGCAAGCACACTCCAGTGTACACGCTTTGCTATAAGGAAAACAAATGAGCAGGTATCCGCATTAAAATACGTGTATTTTTAAAGAGGAATAAAATCACAACTAGTTGAGAGCTAAAGGTAAGGTGGGCGACGGTAAGAAAATAAAAGAGTCTCATACAGTCCTAGTGTCTCAACGCAAAAAGGAATCAATGGTCGCATGGTGACGCACACGCAAACTGAGCCACTCACAAAGGTTTTGCAGCAAGTAGAAATGGCTTCACTGAAGCAACTGTGGGTCTAATTAAAAACACCCGAGCTGGGCACCTTAATTACAGAGATGACTAAAGACTTCATGCTCCAGGAGTGGGGCTTGAAAAGTGTCGCATGCAAGTCAGGGACGGCAGACGATCGGAACAAATAAATATTGGCACTTGCTCGCACAACCAACAAAAGGCGTCTCTAAAACAAACAAAAAGTCAGCATGGTTCGTGCCGTGCTGAGAAATAATGCTTATGGCAGAGAAATTCCCGCTCCAGTCTGCAATGCCGAAACCATATGATAGTTGGCGCCAGAATTTCACTCTTCATTCCCTAACTGGACGCTCCCTTCTGCACGTACATTCATTTCCATTGGTCTTAGGACACAACATTTTAAAAAGGCATCTCTGCAATTGTAAATCACACCCCCTCGGTGCGAAGCCCATTTGAAATCTAAAATGTGCAACTATCCCATGGGATCTAGGTTAAAGCTAAACAACAAACTGGATATTTCTTATTTGCATTGCACACAGCAAAATATGATGTACACAAAGGCACTACACAAGTTACGCAGGCTCACACAAATGATGCATAGCAATCTATTTTACTACATGCCACCCTTACAGGGTAAACGATGGAAGAACATCCTAAAAGAAAAGACCAATCACCATATATTGCATATAAATGCGATTACTTTTAGAGGTCCCAAAACCCGTGCCTCGGCCATACCGGCGAAATATCTGCTTGCGTCTCAGAACCACCTAATCGAGGCTCCAGAGGGTCTGCCTGACAACATAAGGCAGAGCTCGCCCTTTTGGAAGGCAATAACCAAGTGGCACAATTTTCACCAGTACACCCAGGAGACCAGTGTTCTGATCCAGGCCTTCCTTCTTGATTACATTGTATAATGCTGACAAAATTGCTGCACCTTCTTGTCCCCCATTTCCATTATCTAACAGAATTGGGAGTTCTTCGGAACGTGTTGAACACTTCTATAAAAAGATGAGCTCCCAGAAAGTCTTTCCTTCCTAAGGCGCCGGTGCTCCTAAGGGTAAGGCTTCTACTTTAGAAAAGAAGTATATAGAGGCAGGCTGCCATTGATCTTGGAGGTGCCAATTATGGTGTTTTTTGGGACTTATGGCCCTATTGTTTTTTATTATCTCCATGCTGACTGCTGCTCTCTACTCTTCCCTACGTCATAAAGTGTGCAGGGCCTGGCTGATGAATGATGTTGAATGTCTGATGAGCAATGGGCCCCTGCGTGGTTCCACACTCTACGTTCATGTTATGTTTCGCTTCTGTCGTTTATTTGCTAAGCTGGCTGGCCAACAGTTCAGAACACCACTGGAGTGTGTCTACTAAACTACTTTGCTTCATCACTGAAGCCCAAGAAGTCCATCACCAAAAGTGACTCCTGATACTGGCCAGTCCCAAAAAACTCCAAAAAGTCCATCACCAAAAGCTACTGGCCAGACCCAAGAACGACTATAACTTTAGGAGAGGACACAAGGAAAGAACCACACATTTTCTCGTCCAGGTGGTTTAGACCCCCCCCTCCCCCCGCGCCAATGAGAAACTGCCTGATATGGGGACAAGCGTATATCAAGAGTACTGTATGCTCATGAAAGGACCCCCTGAGACTCTTCCTCGCTCATCCTTAGATGTGATGTGCCTCAAGACTTGAAGTCAGTGGGGGTAAGGCACACTGCCTGCTAATAATATATGCAGGCTGCCATCTGGCTATTATAGGAACAAGTTACAGGCCCTTTTATAAAATGTGGTTAGGAATTTGGTACCGCCTGGGTCCACACAATTCTTTTATATAGTTTGAATATTTTTTACCAAGGCTTTGTGTTTCAGCAACCAGCATCAACAGCCTGGAGGCCAGCCCCGGACAAGAAAGCACTTATCATTAAAGATAGTAACAAACATTGAAAGTTTAAGAAATCTTTAGCCCTTCTGGGCCCGTTTCCCCCTCTGACATTCCATGCCTGGAGTACAGCCCGGCTCCTCAACGAGAGCACCAGTATGCTCTGGACTGCTGACTAAGTGGTGGATGAAACTATTGTTCTACATCGCCATAGCCTGAACGTTCCAGTAGTTGGGAATTCTAGGAATCGATTATTTTAATGTGCTTAAGAACCTGTGACATGTGAGATCTCTAAATTCATGTGACCTCCCTGAATGCAAATATGAGATAATCCAAGAATGGTTTGCAAATGATGTCAACACCCTCTTACGAAAGCCCTAGTACAATCGTTCTCATGCCTGAAATGTGCCATACTCTGTGTGGCCAGTCATGAAGCATGGGTGCCTTCTTTCCCCCAAAAGGATGAGAAGCGGTTGTTTAGCATCCACTATCACAAATGAAACTTGCATACCACTCTGCGGCTGTAGTGGGAAAGAAAGCCCCATCTCGGTATATAGGGTATTTAGGGATTTCTGTGAGAAATTAGTAATCTACTAAGTCTAGTGTTTATTGTCAGAAGTTCTGGAACAGAGCTCCACAGTAAGCCTGTCAATGTCCCTTTTGTATGGAGTCCCCTCTACTATTTGTTTGATTTCATAGAAGCCCATTTGTTTAGTTAGATGCAAATAACTTGTTCGCTTGACTGCTATCTCCTTTAATACTATCAGCAGGGATGTGTTTTGTATTCAGATGTGTTTGTGTCGATTTGTCATCTGTAAGCACCAACCCTCTTTTAGTAAGGTTGTAGCATGCTTCATTTTGCGACATGCTTCTGGACAAATGTGTGGTTCAGGAGTCTCCAACAGGTCAATCGCGAGCTACCAGTAGCTCGCACAATGTCTTGGAGTAACTCCCCTGTCTGTGATGTAGTTGAGAAAACGTAGCTGTGACGCCTAGAAAGGTGACAGGGTTTAGAAGCCTTAAATACATGAATTAATGCTCCACATCAGACACACTGCCTGAAAAAAATAGTGTATCCGTGGCAAGTTGATATCCTTAAGGTCAATAGCAGTAATATAGTTGAACAGTAGCATTAGAGTTAAATAGGTCTTTTTTTCCTTTCGCTTTCTTTTGCTGTTTGATTTTTTTTCTTTTTCATTATTAGTATTTCCTTTTTGTATCGCCTTTCCTCTCTTCTGAACCTTTCTCTTTATTTCGCAGTTTTAACTTTAACTTTCTTTTTCTCTACTTTATTCTGTTTTTCGCTCGCCTTCTTTTTATCTCATTTTCCTCTTTCTGTTCTCCTTATTTGTATTTAATACTCACATTCTATTTCTTTTTCTCACCTGCTCTTATACTCGATCTTTTTCCTTTTGGTTTCTTTCCTTCTATCTCCCTCTTCTTCTTTATCTCCATATCGGTTTTCTTCTTTCCTTTCTCTTCTTTGTTTTTTCTTTCTTCTCCCACTTCCAAGCTTCATTTCTTCTTTTGTTTTGTCCTTTGCCATTTTTTCCATTCATGGGTTCCTTCATTCCCTTGTATCTTTCCTTCATTTATTCTTTCCTTTTTTCACCTTCCTTCCTTACTTTGCTTCTCCTTCGCCCCTCCCCTATCAAGCCCCTCTGTTCCTTCACCCCTCTCGTTTCCTCTCCAGTTTTACTTCTCTCTCTGGTTCCTTTTTTCTTTCTTTCCTTTCTTCCTCGTCTTCTTCCTTATTCGTCTTTCCTTCCCTTTTCTATTTTTTTTCCTTCCTTCATGTTTTTCTCTTACAGTCCTCTTCTCGGTTTTGTTACTTAAAGATCCTTAACTTCCTAAAGCAACCTTTTATTGATTACTTTGTATTTCGTCTTTGTCTCAGAGGTACAGTTACCAATATTGGGGTAGATGCAGTGCCAATTTCTGGACATCAATCAATAGAAATCAAGGCAACTAGTCAGATAAGCAAAGGCTTTCGGGCTTAGCTCTCATAATGTGAGTAATGTCATACCATGTACTGCATGATCAAGAGGCCACAATCCCGAGTGAGACACCTGAACCGTAGGTGTCATAAAGAAGTAACTGGTCCTTGGAAAACATACAGATAAACCGTTGCCAATACAGCTCTTTTGCCGTTAAGTTTGTATGCTGACTAAAGCAGGATTGGGGGCTCTGGAGGGGAGTTTTTAACCGACATGCCCTTTTTAGGTTTTGCCTAGCCAATGCGTACGAAGTACGCATGTGCTAGGAAAAACTTAATGATGTCTGTGTGTGGGGACTGGACCGTCCCCACTCTCTCATTGGCTAGCTCCATAAATGGAGGCTAGCCATTGGGAGAAGGCTCTGTCCATCAATCTCGGACCAGATTCGGGGGCGTTCCCGAGAATTTTTGGCTTTTGGCTATGTCAGCCGAAAGCCGATTCTCGGGAACGCCCCCGAATCTGGTAAGGCACTAGTGGCACCCCGAGCGCTCTGCCGCCTCCTACTACGGTGCAAACGCTGCCTCCCTGATTGCCGCCGCTGCCCGGGGCCGAGAATAACTTGAGGACCTCGCCAGGGCCGCGGAGAGCGGCCCTGCTCCATTTCAGAACCGGAGCGTTGGACCCCTAAGCCCGTGTATCCGTCCGATGCTTGTGTCTAAAAGAGCCCAGAAAAAATGGCTTTAAAGCGCTTTACTGAGATCGGTGTGCTTATATTACTGAATATTTAAAATAAATATTTCATTTTAGAACCGGAGCGTTTGACCCCTGAGCCCGTGTATCCGTCCGATGCTTGTGTCTACAAGAGCCCAGAAAAAATGGCTTTAAAGCGCTTTACGGAGATCGGAGTGCTTATGTTACTAAATATTTAAAAGATAATTTTATTTCAGAACCGGAGTGTTGGACTCCTGAATACGTGTATCCGTCCGATGCTTGTGTTTAGAAGAGCCCAGAAAACGTGGCTTCATAGCGCTTGACGGGGATCGGTGTGCTTACAATGCTTGTGTTTACAAGAGCCTAGACAGCATCGGTGTGCTTATATTATTGAATATTTACAGTATAATTTCATTTTAGTGCCAGAGTGGGGCCTCTATTCCCGTTTATAGTTTAATGCTTGTCTTTTCAAGAGCCCAGAAAACGTGGCTTTATAGCGCTTTACGGAGATCGGCGTGCTTATATTACTGAATATTTAAAATATAATATAATTTCAGAACCGTAGTGTTGGACACCTGAGCCCGTGTATCCATCTAATGATTGTATTTACAAGATCCTAGAAAACATGGTCTTATAGCGCTTTACAGAGATCTGTGTGCTTATATTACTGAATATTTAAATCATAATTTTATATCAGAACCGGGCGTGGGACTTCTAGGCTAGTGCGCTTGTGACTACAAGAGTCCAGAACACATTATAGCGCTTTAGAAAGATCTATGTTCTTATGTTGATGAATATTTACATTATATGTTCACACTAGAACGGCTCGTTGGACCTCTGTGCCCGTGTGTGCATCTGAGGATTGTGTTTACAAGAGCCCGGAAAACATGTTTCAAAAGTGCCATAAGGCTGTTTGTGTGCTTATATTACTGAATACTTGGGGACTTATTTACAAGCCCCTTGAGCCACTTTTGCGTCATTTTTAACATGGGAAGTGACGTAAAAGAGGCGAACGTGCTTTGTAAATACAGCCCTTAAATTCTAATTATACTGTGGAATCGGGGAAATGGGCCTCTGCGCCCGTAATTATGGTTGAGGATTCGTTTTGGAATGTCCCCAAAAAATGTTTTTGTAGCACCTCGTTGGGGCTGGAGTGTTTATATTCCTGAATAATTAATTTACAATCACTTTAAGGATTGGAGCGCTGGAGCCCAGCCTCTTCTGTATGCTGGAGACTCTTTTAAAGGGGGCTAAAAACATGTTATTAATAGCGCCTCGCGGAGGGTGGTGCGCTTTAATTATTGAATATTTAATGTTATTTCATCATTTCATAACAGGACTTGTGAGGTGGACCCAACCCTGCGTTTATGTCTAACCCTGGAGTTTACAAGAGCCGCAAAACATGTATTTTGTTCTAGCACCTTGGGGGGTTGGTGTGCTTATTTTACTAAAAGAAACAGGTTTTTAATTTTTAATAGCGGCTGGTCGAAGCAGGCTGTCTATGTTTTTGAATATTTACATTATATTACACTCTAGAACCGGAGCTCTAGACATATCCCCGTTTCTTAGTTTTGTGTTAGAAGAGCCGAACATTTTTATAGCGCCTTAAGGAGGTCGAGCGCTGGACCCGTCGCCCCTTGTCTATTTCTTAACATTTTAATAGCGCATTAGGCAGGTTGACGTGCTTATAATATGGAATATATAAATTATAGTTCGACCCCAGCCCCGGAGAGCCGCCCCTTCGCCCCGTGTGAATGAGCGAGGCTTGTGTATAAGGAGCCGGGCATATTTGTACACCGCCTCTGGCCGTTTCCGTGCTTATATTATGATATATTTAAATTCTAGAGGACCCCATTACTGAAGACTGGGACTCCAGGCTCCTATGTATGTCCAAGTCTTCTGTACACAAGAACCGCAACATCATGATTTTGTTTTTCAGCGGCGCTGTTGGTGTTCTGAGGTTATTTAATTTATAAAATATCATTTCATACAAGAACTGCGGCTTCTGTTCTCTGCCCCGTATGTACGTCAAAGGCTTCTTTCTAAAAGGAGACACAAATCATGGCTTTTAATAGCGCCTAGTGGAGGGTGGCGCACTTACATTGTTGAATATATCTTATAACTAAATCTCCGATACGGAGCGTTAGACATCAGCCCCTTTGTAACTGTCTGATGCGTGTGTATACAGGAGCAAACACAGACTTTTAAAGCGCCTTACGAGATTGGTGTGCTTATATTTTACCGAAAATTGACATTACTGAATATTTATAATTATAATTTCACACCAGAGCCGGAGCGTCTCGTCTGAACCCAAAAACATGGCTTTTAATACAGCACCGTATGGAGGTCGGGAGTGTAACATTATAAAAAAAATAGGTAAATTATAAAATAATCGACATAAGCCGAGGGTTGGACCACAACACGATGCCTTTGTTTACTAGAGACCAGAAAACATGGCTCCACATAGCGCCTTATGGAGGTTGGTACATTTATTTGACTGAATATTGAAATTCTAATTTCATAAACTGCGACTTGCGCACTTATTGGGATGTGTTTGTTTAAATATAACCAGTCTTTTCTAAACTCATCTATACGTTGTTGACTTTAGTAACGAAGAAGTGTTTTTGGCTAAGTATGACACATAATAACATCGATTTCATCATGTTTTGTGCGAGGAATTTCTCCTAAAACGCAAGCTTCAATAAACGGAAAGGGATCGTATTTGCATGTTAATTGTTTTGTTTTTGTTACTAAATTGTGTATCTTAATAAACTGTGGATGTGTTAGTTTTGATTTTTTTTTGTGTAGCAATTTGCATTTTTAGCATCTAAAATACAACTATAAACATGAAACATTGTATTACAAATTATTGTGGGTTTTTCGTCGGTGCGCGTGGGGCTGGGTGGGGGGGGGGGGGGGGCGGTGCGTGTACAGTCAGCGTCTGTGAACCGCCGGAGCGAGGGGCAGAAGGTGAGAGATTCGGGGACACAAAAGTGGAAAGAAATGTCCTGTTTATACAGGGCTTCTTAAGGAACGTTCGGCCGCGGAAGGGAATCGAAGCCACTGTGTAGGAATGCACGAAAGTGCGTGCGTGCGTGCAATGCTGTTTGCGTGCGTGAGCAAAGTTAAGCCAGGCCTGTTGGCTTTGCCAAGGCTTGTTTTTGACGCTATCGTGAAAATAAATCTAACTCTTTCTACTTCCGTCTCATGTTAAACATTGTGCTTCTGTGATTGGATACTCGGACCTAGACTCTGTACAGCGCACTGAATCCCACACTTCACACTTTACCAGTTGTACATACAAAATAAACAACACAGGAGCAGCTTTGCACCGCAGGAACTTTGCCAGATTTCGATGGACGGCCCTGGTGTCGGTAACCGGTGCTCCTGTGACCCGCTCCAGTGCCTTCGGGTGGAGTTCGAGCTTAGAAAACTACAAAGAGGTCACAATGTTTAATTTTAGAGTTAACAGTATTTTCTCGTACCCCGTGCACGCCGTATTTATGGGTGCAGGAAGGTGGTGTGCCCCACACCCCCTTCCTGCACCCATGTGCACTTTCTGTGCGCCATGAAGAAATCTAGCGCTGTGAGAACAATGCGCAGACGCTTCAAGGTGCCTCGTTCATTGGCCAAGTCTGCATTTTATCAAATAAAACAAGCCACGGGCTGTTTTCCCTTTCAGCGACGGCCTGGCGGTGGTCTCCCCGTGCAGGCCCCCCGTGCGCCACTCCAGGCCGCCTTTTTAGGTTTTTTCCTAGCCAATGCGTACGAAGTACGCATGCGCTAGGAAAAACTTAATGATATCTGTGTGTGGGGACTGGACCGTCCCCACTCTCTCATTGGCTAGCTCCATAAATGGAGGCTAGCCATTGGGAGAAGGCTCTGTCCGTCAATCTCGGACCAGATTCGGGGGCGTTCCCGAGAATTTTTGGCTTTTGGCTACGTCACGCTATGTCAGCCGAAAGCCGATTCTCGGGAACGCCCCCGAATCTGGTAAGGCACTAGTGGCACCCCGAGCGCTCTGCCGCCTCCTACTACGGTGCAAACGCTGCCTCCCTGATTGCCGCCGCTGCCCGGGGCCGAGAATAACTTGAGGACCTCGCCAGGGCCGCGGAGAGCAAGAACGAAGGAGCTGCCCTCCCAATGGCTGAGGCGGTCGAGCCCCCTCAGTGCCGCCGCGCTCGGAGTGGTTCTCGAGCCGCCGCGTCATCGCTGGAGCCGCGCTGCGATTGGCCGCGCGATCACTCACTGCTTATGTTTTGGGATCTGTGGGGGCTCCAGGGATCTCTCTGCTCCCAAGGGTGGGAACCCGTGGACAAGAGGCAGAGCGGACGGTTTGTAGCGCAGCCTCACTTTAAGATGTTACTGTGTGTTCACGGGTCTGCGGCAATAAACTCTGCCCAATTTGCATGCCACAGGTTAAAATCTATAAATTGGTATGGCCTAACGGCCTCAGCTGCTGACTTTCGCACGGGGGGGACCAGGTTCGAGTCCCGGAGTCAGTTCAAAATCATGTGATCCTGGGCAAATCACTCAAACTCCCCGTGCCTAAAAAAGCAACAAAAAACCTGACCTTGTGTAATGTAATCTGGTGCTTCGCTCTGATACCCTTGGACCAAAAACCGTGATAAATAAAACCTCCAAAAAAGTGCCAACTCAACCTTTCCTGCGTTAGTGTTATTCAGCGTAACGGCTGTTACCTACAGATGTACATAGCTGCCAGCCACTGGTACCAAGCACCGCATAAAACGAGATTTAGTTTGTTTTGGCCTTCTTCTGTCTAGAGATGTTGCAGGCTCTGCGGTTTGTGGATCTCTCGCTCCAGTCCCTTCCTGTGATGGCGGGTCAGATTCCTTGCATCTTTCATGTCACTTTCTTCTCCAGGGTTTTAGTTTTAATGATTAGATTGTGTTGCCGCAGCTTTGCCTGCCCCGTGCCTCTCTGTAATCCGCTCCCTGCTGCAGTTCCCAGCCAGGGTGTGGCACTGGATATACAGTTTCCCAGTAGATTCTTTATCAGGTGTGCCCGACTGCTTTCAGGACTTCGGGCATTCCAGCCCGATTAAACATTTACTCCCCCCATAGTCATCGCCTCCGTCTGCAGCCTACGCTGCTTCCAGTGTTTGCAAAACCAGAAGCTGCAGAGCTGGAACTGCGTCCGCAGACGTGGTGCCCCAACGACTCTCTCCTTTCAGAGTTTCTAGTTGACAGGACCTGTGACCGTAAGACTCTCTTGTGTTTTCATGAAAAAAAAATCCCATTGAAAAATAACTCCGTGTGTTTTCACTGAACGAGACGTGGTGAGTGGAGAGAAACCGCTCCTGATACAGGTGGCTGGACTGTGGACTTTGCAATTGGTTAATCGAGTGGGTTCGAGTGCATAAAGGCAAGGCATATTTAGCTTCATTTTCCAACCACTAAACTACTTTATTTGTTAACTGTATACGGCAGCCACTTTGGAGCCAGCCCTTCAAGCAAGAAGACTGCAGCCTCGGATTGGTCAGTTCTTTTAACTTTCACCATCTACTGCTCAGGCCTTTGGAGTTACTTTTTTCTTTGCGAGGAAGCCCTCCATAAGAGTGCATGTGTTTGCATGATCTGTTGTGTTGCTCTCTCCGTCCCTCCACCCACGGTCAGTTGTATTGCTTACCGCATCTCGCTGCCTGTCGTGTTGCTCGCCCTCGCCTGCATTTTTCTCGCTGTCTGCTGTTGATGAAACCACATCAGAATCATACTTTATAAAATCTGTTCTAAGAATCTGAGATAACCTGTGCAAAGCCTTTTTTCCCCAGATCCCTCTAACTACTTTTCCCCCTTTTATGTTGCCTGATTCCCTTAGTACACTACCCTCCACTCCTCTGCATTCCACTGAGAACTGTATTTTACATACCTCCTCCGTTGAAGATTCAGTGAAGCTAAACACTGTTGTGTACATCCTTGATGTGTCTGGCTCTTGTGCTTATTTTACTGCTCTCTATGCGTTGCGAACATTGACCATCATTTGGATTTGACAAATGATTTGGTGAAAATTGTTGTATCTCATCTAAATGGTGCCATTATCAGTAGTCTTTATTTTTCTTTTTTAATTTATACCACACTCTAAACTAAATCCTAGGTGTGAGTCAGCAAAGAATAGACAAGCCTGTATACATCGTAACAAATAACGGTAGGTTATTTGAAGAGGACGTCCCTTTGAGCTTTTCTGAGAGACCGAATGGTTGTGTGAGCAGTTATTTAGAAGGAAGTTGATTCTTATTTTGGATAACTGGATTGCAAAGCATCTCTGGAACTGACTGATATTCTCTATAGATCAGAGGTTTCTACAAGGTACCTAGGCAGAAACATGTATGCTCAGGTTGTGCAGCTATTTCTGGTTGTAGAGAACCATAAACAATATCATGATGTACCTCTCATTAGGGACACCACATTCAAGTGTTTGTTTATTTATTCTGCACATGTTTTATCCTAAGTTTACTTTGGGTGAATCATAACTTGAATGGGTCCTGGTGTAACGCAACTGGGGAGCATGTAAAACGCTGATACCTTCGGGTCAAGGTCAGCGCTATACAAAACTTCGGAAACCCCCCCAAAAATTCTAGTCCCTAAATGCATTTTGTTGGACCTGGGGTCTCCAGACCACATAGGGTAGCTTGGCACAGAGTAGAGAAGGACTAATCCAAAGGCAAAATTGTTAAGCTTGCGTCACACCTTGCAGCAACTCAGCGTCCATCGAAAACCTAATGACTATAGTATGGGACTTGGAATCCGCCCCCGTCTTC
The DNA here is from genome assembly GCF_964263255.1 of Lissotriton vulgaris. Classification (NCBI taxonomy): domain Eukaryota; kingdom Metazoa; phylum Chordata; class Amphibia; order Caudata; family Salamandridae; genus Lissotriton; species Lissotriton vulgaris. The sequence goes on along the minus strand of NC_141693.1, from coordinate 1,313,404,678 downwards.
CATTGGCTAGCTCCATAAATGGAGGCTAGCCATTGGAAGACACGTTTGTCCGTCAATGCAGGACCAGATTCGGGGGCGTTCCCGAGAATTTTAGGCTTTTGGCTATGTCACGCTACGTCATCCGAAAGCCAATTCTCGGGAACGCCCCTGAATCTGGTCCGGCATTGCCAGCACCTCCCTTCCTGCTCGGGACGCGCTGCTATTGGCGGAATTTTGATCCTGCCGTGACTTATTCAGGTAATTTACGAGCACATTTTTCTGTTTTATACGCACATACAAAGCAGTAAGAATACGTATCACTTTACATTTAAATTGCGTTGCATATACATTTGGCCAATTTAAACATGTTTTTTTTAATGCCTTTGAGTTCTTTTTTGTACATCGTCAATAGGTATATTTACGATATAAATGTTTGCGCATGTCAACTTTATTCCTGGGACCCGATTCGGGGGCGTTCCCGAGAATTTTTGGCTTTTGGCTACGTCACGCTACGTCAGCCGAAAGCCAATTCTCGAGAACGCCCCTGAATCTGGTTCGGCATTGCCGGCACCTCCCTTCCTGCTCGGGACGTGCTGCTATTGGCGGAATTTTGATCCTGCCGTGACTTATTCAGGTAATTTACGAGCACACTTTGCAAATTCTAACAAATGCTTACATTTTAAGGCCTTTCTGGTATTTATTGTAATTCGTCAATATGTACATTTTGGATGCCCTGTTTCTGTGCGATGCCAGATTTTATTTATCGTGCTGAAATCGTGGGGCTGAGAGTCAGCTGAGCACAAGCATGTGTTCGTGTCAACTCTAGATTTAGTGAGAGCATGAAGGACCGTTAGGATAAGGTCAGATCCGACGACTTTCAGTGCAAAGTTATACATCGGCAAACTGTGCATTTAAGATGTAAATGTTTGCGCATGTAAGCTTTGTTAAGGCCTTTCTGTTATTTATTATAATTCGTCAATATGTACATTTAGGATGCCCTGTTTCTGTGCGATGCCAGATTTTTTTATCGTGCTTTAATCGTGGGGCTGAGAGTCAGCTGAGCACAAGCATGTGTTCGTGTCAACTCTAGATTTAGTGAGAGCATGAAGGTCTGTTACGATAAGGGGGCTCTCAGTGTGTGGGGGAGGCTCGCAGTGTGTGGGGGAGGCTCGCAGTGTGTGGAGAAGGCTCGCAGTGTGTGGAGGGAGCTCGCAGTGTGTGGAGGGAGCTCGCAGTGTGTGGGGGGTCTCGCAGTGTGTGGGGGGGCTCGCAGTGTGTGGGGGAGGTTCTGTGTGGGTGTGTTGGGGGGCTCTCTGTAGGTGTTTGTGGGTGTCATTTGCGAAAGATAAAGCTAGTGGCATTGCAAATGACAATGCCATTTATTTATGTAAAAAAAAAAAAAATAATAATAATGTCAAGAGCATTGCCAATAGCTCAAACTTTAACAAAGGCAAAACCATTGCATTGTAAATGCTTGTTGTTCTGTTATATCTCAGCATTTGGAAGACATCACCTGGCCTGCTCTTGGAAATTTTGTGCATAAGAATCATCTGACAATCCAGTCTAATGCATTGATTTAGATAAAAGTAACACTGGGTCAGGATTAGACCGAGCCTTAGTGCAATTAGGCAGTTAAGAGGCAATGTTTCAGAATCCTACAGGTCTCTTAGCACCGTGGCTATCTATAACCTATCTATAACCTAATACCAGTAAGATGACTGAGATGATTGAGTGCCTTCTGTAAAGAGCTGCGATTAAGTTGCAGAGCCCAGGTCAATTTTGGAATGGCTGATAAACTGGGTAGTTAAACGGGTCTATGAAGCTGTAAAAGAAAATTTGTGGTTTAGCATGTATACATTGTCAATAATAATATCTTAAAATCTTTCTTTTTGCTTAGGTGATGAAGTGCTCTCAATACAACTCACGCGTAAGGCATCTGACTTGTTTTGTTCATTTAGCAGATTATCATCATAGAGACATATGGCCGCCGTCTATCAGACCATTCGTAAACGCGACCAGTCTCATCTCTGAATACCGATCTTTGAGCTTTCCTTGTGGTAATGAAATGGAAAAAATACATTTGTAACTCACAGGTATCAAGGTCCTGGCACAGGTATCAAGGCAACAGGTTGCTCAGTTCTGTGACCTGTTCTGTGGGAGTGTAAGAGCTGATTTCCTCACACATTAAACACAGCGCAAATTGGAGTTTATGCTAATTGCGTTTACAATGTCCTCCATCTTGTGCTAACGTCACCACGATCATGTATTAACTGTTGTTATTCTTGTTCCAAATAAAGACCAGCCAGACTCACCCCAATGGACTGAGATGTTTCTAAGACACCTTTTTCTCGCTCTCCATCTAGCCAAGGATATTTCAACTGTCCCATGCTATTGTCACACAAGGTATCAATTGAATTAACACACTTGCTGTGCGAAAGCCTGCGAACCTAATGTAGTATTACCATGAGAGAATCTTCAAATGTGTTCTGTAGTGAAATATTTCTTATTGTTTGATTCATATTGGTGTATATCCTGAGAATCATTTGCCCATGTGGATTGTATGGCTGTCTTTGTCTAGAGTCCTATAAAAGGTCGTGTGGATTTTAATGAGGAGAAGACCCTTTTCTCCACCATTAGAAGTGAATTTTTTCCGGATTTAGGTCAAATTTGTAAGGAGTTCTATGTATACTTTGCTGCTAAAAGTTTCCTATGGTATACACTATGTAATCTACTGATATTTCTTATATAAAGCATTGAAATGTTTATCAATGCTACTGTATTAAATTAATTTAAAAAGTGACGGCTCCAGTCGAGGGGCACCAATGTCCGTACAGGGACTACTACGCTCCCAATTCTACACATTGAAGCGTCCCATGAGTTGGATTTAAGGTAGTGTTTTCCGCACTGACAGCAGCGGAAGGGGTCCCGTTCTCTGACCTATGGTATGGCAGAGGGAGATCTACCAGCTCTTATGCAGACCTGAGGTACAGCAGCCTGTATTCTCCCATCTCAGTTAGAGATCTCCTAGCTCTCTGATCTGCTGTATGGCAGTAAGAGGTCTCCAGCTCTCGGACCTATGATATTACAGGAGTGTTGTGTATTTACATGTATGAATTTACATTAATGTTTAGTAATGTTTGAAGCACATTCTAGGCATGTACCAACTTGGCTGTATTCCTAATGTGGAACTGCTGTGGCTTTAAGTTACCGGAATATCTGAAAGGATGCAGACCCTTGGGACTGCACAGCAGGAACAAACCTGCATTCTTTACAACTGCATTGGATTCGCCTCTGAATGCTTTCTAACAGTGGTGAGGAGTTGCTGAGCGGTACCAGCTACAGTTGTAGCACAGGAGTGGTAATATCTCTGAAGAACCCTGTGTTGCTGGGAATGCCGGTTTGAAATCACCATCAATTTCTAGATTGTGTGATCCAACAGAGTGGATTTCTGGAGTCTATGGATCTATACTCTAGAATACTGTCAGGAACCTCAAAGATTGACCATTTGCCATTTTCCTTTATCAGCCTATGCTTAACTGCACTCACTGCTTTATTCAAGTGGTGCGTGAGGCAGTTGTACCACATGCTGGGAGAAGAGCACGCACTCACTGAGCTCTGAGTTAACGAAGACGCCTTGTACGCAGTGGTGCAGCTTGTGAGTACATGGGAGGCGGCTTGGACCCGTCATGCAGAGCAGTTGTGACTGGAAGAATGTATTGAGAGAGAGGTTATGGATGCATCACATCAAAGGGAGAAATAGGGTTTCTGAGTTCTGTCCATGGTGGATTAAGATGAAGTTGGAAGTGTTGAGTGGGATAAAAACGAGATTGCCAGGAGAATGGAAAAGAAACAGGAGAAATGTAAATAGAGATATGATAAGAAGTGGAGAGTCAACAAAAATCAAAACATTTGAAGTGGGAGATTGGGTAAGAATTTTTAAGCTTGGGATTCTGGGCAGAGGTGTCTCAAAGTTTGGTAAGATGATAAGGGTAATTAAAGTGAAAAATAACAGTGTTGCTGCATAAGATAGTTAAGTGTGGAACGTGAGATGGGTTCCAAAGTCTAAGCGTAAGGTAAGTGGAGACAGTGTGGTACAGGAAGATGAGAAATATTACCTGGTTATGGTTGATAATTTATGAAAGATTTAGGAAAATCAGCTGGATCAAGATAATGATGCTCTTGTAGTGGTGTATTCAGAAAACATGAAGCTTACTACCAATGTCAATGGGGTTATGGAGTTTGGTGGCACCAAGGGCTAAAAGAATATGGTGTGAGAGAAGACCTCCTGTAAAATACGGAGTATATGCTTAATCAAAATTTTGTTTACAGTTCTTTTTTCTACTGGTTTTGGGAGGGGAGATGTGTGGAATATTCACCTTTATGGAATAGAAAAACACTTCTAAAGCGTGTAGCTACCCGAAGGCATCCCAGCGCTAACAGCATCAGCCGACGGAGTATACACAAATGCTTATACAGATTTTTGGAACAGGCACGTTTTAAGGAATTTACATTAAAGTGTAGGTATTGTGTATTGTTTATGTTTGAACACAGCTTGGCTGTATTTGAAATGTACAACCGCAGTGGTTTTTCGTTTTAAGCGCATCTGAAAGGATACAAACCTTCAGAACTGCACTGCAGTAATACACCTATATTCTTTACAATTACATTCGATTTGCCTCTGGACGTTTTCTAACATCTCTCTGGCCTGTGACAAGTCAGCAGGAGGTCTCCATGGTCTCTGACCCATGGTATGGTAGTGGGAGGTGTCCCAGCACTCGGGCCTGTGGTATGGCAGCCTGTATACTCCCAGCTCTCTGTCCTGTTATGGCAGCAAGAGGTCTCCCTGCACTATGATCTCTGGTATCGCACCCTGTGAACTCCATGCTCTCTGGCCTATGGTATGTCAGCAGCAAATCTATGAAATCTTTGACCTGTGGTTTGGCAGTGCGAGTCTTTCTTATATCTCCTGTGGTGTGGCAGCACATGCCTCCCACCACTCATGGCTGTACCTATAGAAGACCAGCTTCGTGTCGCCCAGCTCGGAGCTGTACCAGATGCGATGCCACCTGCTCTACAAGCTCTGATAACGTCAGGAAGAGGTTCACTGCAAAGTGTGCAATTTGCAGCTCACAATTTCGAACCAGTGGAGAAATGTCCACCTTATATTCTCCTAAGGTCAATAAAAGACACAAGTCTAATGGTTATACATAATAAGATCTACGTAAATAGTTTGGGGTAACTCTACCACAAGGGGCAGCTTTCTTCTGGTGGACCAACAGCGAAGCCCGCCAAAAAGAAACCTGGTGCTGGCAGTGTGACAGAAGCTGCAGGCCTTCGAAAACCGGCCTTCAGCTCCCCCCCCTTAACCCCTCACCCCCCCTCCCCCCCCCCCTCCCCCCCCCCAGACTCCCAGTGGATGGTCCGATCCCTGCAGTAGGCGAGTCCACCATAAAAGTAAATAACAACAATACCCGTGCCCCCGCAGGACCCGTCCCAGGCGTTCATGGCTCCACGTACAGTACAAAGTCGTGCTACTGTATCTCGCTACACACAACTCCGCTGCCCTTATCTCATCCCCTCATCTCGACGAAACCCCAAGTCTGAGAAACGTGGATGTAATCTGAGGATCGAAATACCACAACCTCAAGAATCATCCGCCTTTTCATTTAGCCTGCAGACGGCTCTCCGGGGACTGCTGGTGGATCAATGCTCAGCTCGGGAGCATCGCCACAGAGGAGCGAAACTCGCAGGGATGTGGTAAAGCTGCAAACAAGTGCATGTGATTCTCTCTGGGATGGCCCTGGCACGAGCTCGCTCATCTTTGTATCATCATACCGTTAGCACCGATGCAAATGAGGGAAATGTTTTACTTGATCCAAGAATCAATTGGTTGCATTACTTATCGTCACAAAGAATTGGATGCACATCCCAATCAAACAGATAGATTGACGGTTAAAATAAGAAATTACATTTCTAACAAGAAAACAGTTCCATGTCGATTTACCAACGCGGTGATTCCCTCAACTCCAATCTGTTAGTACATTCCAGAAGATCACGGTCGAGATCACTGGCAGTCAATTCATACTTTCAGCACAACCAGATTTCTATTACTGCAACCTTCGAGCACACATCGAGAGGGTCAGTCAAGAGATCAAGAAAAACAATAGCGTCCATCTTTATTTTTATGAAATGACTTTCACACTCGAGGAAGAAATCCTGTAAAGTAGCTTCAGGGTCTTTTATTCTGAATGCCTTGTGTCTTGCAATAGCGAATATATACATTTCGCTGAGTTGTGGTCTCAAAAGTGCTAAAGCAGTACTTGTACCTGTCAGAAAGTTGTTTTACCATGCACTAAAGAGCACTGCTAACTTTATGACAGAAAATACCCCGAGGTCTCTAACACAGAACAAAACCATAAGTTTTCAGGGAAAGTTTCTCACCTCCAATATATTGATAAGCATATCTAGTTTACATTTCGTTAAAAAAACAACACGTTAGATGCGCATTACGGCAAGCACAATTTATTCCTCTCGGATTTCGAAGTTCAAAAATGAAATAATAACCAAAACAGATCATTGCAAACAAAACTAAAAAAATAACCAATAAGGTTTCAGAAAAATAAAACATGCATTTTTTCATTCAATGCGGCTTAGAGAATGCACAATATGTACCTGGCCTCCCCTCACCCCCCTAGTTGGCAGACTTGCGGTATTAGCTTAGAATTTGCTCCTGATTATTGTCAAACAATTAATTTAGATTAAGTATTTAAGTCAACCCCTTTCACTCAAGCCCAATGGGACAGGTGGATTTAGTATTGTATCTTAAGCATGGAACAGTTTAGGAACACCAATAATGAATAACGTTGTTCTCTGGTATTCCCTAACACCATGCAGGTAACCAAAGATGCCTCTGAACAACCATTAGTATGGTTTAAGAGGCTCAATTCTACTCAAATGAGATTTATTTATAGAGTCTTATATAGCGCGAACGTGACCCACGAGGGTATCAGAGCGCTTTACAGTAGGAGAATAACAATGGAGGAGGTAGTCAACGCAAACAAAACGTCAGTTTGTCATAATAGAAATATAAATGAAAAGTATATACATAGAAAAAGTAAAGGACCAGCAATAGAATCTGTAGAACAATGAGCATTAGACAGTTACTGGACTTTAGGACATTATGCTATCAGCCAAACATATTCCTAGATCGATTAAAGGTGGATATATAAAAGTAAAAATGATCAAACAGATCTACATCCAGCGAAACATTAATCTGCAAAGAATTGTAGGTTGTGATGAAAAGACATACAATCAAATACAACCCATACTTGAACTTAGGACATGAATTTGTTCATTAGTAGACTTTTTACTTGCTTTTTGAAAACAATAAAGGAGGTGATTCCACACACGATGGGTGGTAGAGAATTCCAAATCTTTGGAGCAATCCCTGACAAAGCTCTACAGCCTGTTCTCTTCTTCCAGAAGGATTGGGGTTTCAGAAGAAGAGTGCTCGCACTTCGTAGTTGTCTGCATCCTCCGGATTTTTCCAACTTTAGTGCCAAGTAACTGGGTGTATTGTGGTGAATTGCTTTGTACTTCATGCACGCCACTTTAAGGTGTCTTCTTGCTTCATAAGGCAACCAGTTCAGTGCTTTCAAGGTTGGAGAGGTGTGACTGTTTCTTTTGGTTCCTGATACCAGTCTAGCCGCAGCATTCAGAGCTGCTCTCAACGGTGCAAGCCTGTATTTAGGGACACCAGAGAGGTGGTGCTTCCGTAGTCTAGTCTTGGTAGTACTAGAGCTTGTACAGCAACCTTTAAGTCAGCCTGAGGGACGAAGGGTTTAAGTTTACTTAATATACTCATTTTGTGATTAGCTCCCTTGGTGGCAGTAGAGATGTGCGATTGTATATACAGATGTTTGTCAATGGTGACACCTAAAGATTTCGCCGAGTCTATAATGAGGGGGACACAATCAAAGGAGGTTAGGTGTTTTAACCAGCGATCTATCTTTGGAGTGTAGTTTGGAGGTGAGATGAGAATGAATTCCGTTTTTTGGTGTTCAGCATCAGATGGTTGTTAGTGAGCCAGCCTTGCATGTTCAGAAGTGTAGTATTAAGAGCAATTAAGTAATCTGACGAGGTGATTTTAAGGTATAGCTGGGTGTCATCCGCATATAGGTGATATAGAATGTTCACAGAATTCAAAGCATTTGCCAGAGGCTCCATTAACAGATTGAAGAGAATGGGTGAGAGAGCAGATCCCCGAGGCACACCAAGAGTGACCATGGATGGTTGCGAGAGTGAATTCTTCATCTTGAATCTTTGAGATCTGTTATTCAGGAAGGAGGAGAACCACTGTAGCACAGTGCCCAAGAGGCCTATCCCTCTTTCCAATAGGGCCAGGAGCTTGTCGTGCTTGACCGCATCGAAGGTGGAAGACAGATCAAGAAGTATCAAAAGGCATGATTCATTTTGATCAAGCATGATTAGTATATCATCCATAATGTGCGCAAGTGCAGATTCTGTGCTGTGTCCACTTCGGAAGCCCGATTGTTGACGGTCTAAAAGGTTGAAGTTCTCAATGTGATTTCATAATTGTATTTGAACACATTTCTCCAATTATTTAGCCAAGGTGGGGATATTGGTTATAGGACGGTAGTTGTTAGGATCAGATGGAGAGGCGTCAGCCTTCTTTAGTATAGGAGTGACCTATCCTATTTTAAGACAGTTCGGGATGACACCTTGAATCAGGGAGGCATTTACAATTTTAGACCATAATGGTAGTATAGAGGTTTTTAAAATCTTGAAAAGGGCAGGTGGCAAGGGATCCGAGAAATGATTGGAAGGGTTGATTGCTTGGAGAGTGTTGTAGATAGTTTGTTGAGAGATTGGCGAGAAGGTGTGCCAAGAGGCATTGTTTTTTGTGCCTTCCCTTGGGTTAATAAAATTAAAATGAGCTTCAGATAAACCGTCCAATTTGGGATCTAGTGCCATAGGTTGGCGAGACCCAACTTTGATTGGATGTCTAGCTCAATAGTTCTAGTCTTTTCATGGAAGAAATTGGCGAGCACGTCACATGTAGGAGTGGCCAGGTCATTTAACTCACTGTAGTTAGTTGTATTGAAAGATTGCTGCTTGATGATTTCAAATAGTTTTTTAGGTCTCGCGACCTAACAATGCGCGCATGCGCATTGAGCGGAGCGAGAATTCAAGTGCTCAAAATGCTCATCAAACCAAGGGCTTTTTGGTGCGGTTTTCTTTGAGTTCACATGAATCACGTGACCAAACAAGCACGCGCATCAGCCTCCCTCCCGCCCTCCTAATTGCATTTTTTCACGGCCGCACATCACATCAAAGGGCTTCTCCCAGCGTGTGCTGTGCGGCTTCTCCTCCCCTAATTAATCATGGCTGGCCGGCCGTGCTTTCAGTTTCCCGGCCGCTCTGCGCACCACTCGCGTCTTTTTTAAAAAAAAATTCGCGTGCAGACGAGCCACGGCACACAGGCATTCTGAGGGCGCCTGTTCCCAGCACCCTGCCCCTCAGTGTCCTGTATGAATGCAGAGTGGACTAAGGTCGATTGTCTTGCTCTGTTCATAACATGTCTGATGCTGTGGTACCTGAAATGCGGGGGTCATTCGTGTCTGTCACCAGCCCGGTCATGCCTGCCTCCGTCAGTGCAGGGGGCGGGCGTCTCATCTCCCTGCCACTCTCAAGCATCGTTAAATCACTCGGGTGTCATCTCATCCCTTTGCATATTAGGCCAGTGGTAGTTTTAAAAGTGGGGTGTGTGGGACTGTCATCTCATGCCTACCGCCATCACTAAAGCAAGGGGCGAGGCTCCCGCTCTCAATGGCCCATCTGGGATGCTCTGCAGGGCGCGGGTGTCACTGGGACCGTTCTCCAAGTAGCATCCAAGAAAAGCGCGAAATGCGGAATTAAGCGTAGAGAATTATAAAACATAAGAATGTTTATTTTCCATCAGTATAATAATAAAATGGTTAAGATCGTGATCCTTCATGTATTCCTGCTTGGGTTTTTAGCACAGGGAAACTTGCCACATGTACTACTACAATCCTGCGGTGCATGAATGTGTATTGTGTGGAAAGAGATGGTAGGTTGTGCATTAAGTGGGCCAGCTGGACTCCTGTCAGTATGTCCACATCTCATGTTTGCCCCTTTTCAGTAACACTTCTTCATGTGGGAGAGTGCTGCCACTTTACGCGTAAATGAAAAGAAGCTTCAAAGCAGCGGTTACAGCTCCGTGTGCGTTCTCTTCCTTCTCCATCCAGTGTCTGCTGCACTACAAATTGGCAAGTCCACCCGAACTTTTGTCCTAACCTAATCCTCAAAGCTATTGACTCAAGCGCACATCTAAACACCCATTATTTTGATCTTTCGCTGCAGGACGGCATGGGAAACAATAGAAACAATTAGTCACATTAAGAACTTTCTGATGGTGAGGAGAAGCCTGAATCGACTTTATACGATGCAGCGGGGATGGAGAAGAGGGCAGTCTGCGGTGAAGAGATTGAGAGAGCAGTAGTGTGATACCAGATTGAGTATGTGGTGTAACAGCCAGAGCTGCCATTTTTGAAGCTAGGGAAGCGTTGGCTAAACATCCTGTGATCCCGGCACATCACTTAATCTCCCCTTCCTTCTACCATATAAGGACCTGTACCTGGGATTCATGCAGTTGGTGCCAATCATTTCCACTTTAAATACTTGAAATAACATTTCAAATAATAACTCCAGATATCAGTTGGGCGAGTGAGAGTTTACCATTTGTAACTGCTAGAGTTGTAATAAGTTAATAAACCAGCTGCTTACCTTAAAAGCCTAAGCTTCCATGTAGGAAATGAGTAACCCGTTTATTTTGACAAATGCAGAGCCTGGTGTACATACTATCAATAGTTTAATTCCATTGTACGATAAATGCTAGTAATGTGGAAAATTCGTATTGCCAGATGCTCTTCCTGCAGGAAGTGTTTTGTGTGTTGCACTCTAACCGCATTCCAGTCAGAATAACTCTATCACACAACATTCAGCAGGCTGCTAAAAGGAGATTTCCGTGGCCTAACTGCTTTGAAAGATTGATTCTTTGATAGAGCAGAGTCTGTGTTTTATGGTCTGTTTATAAGCTTGTTTCTGCAGTTTGTAATATGTCCTCATTGCAAGTCTTTTGTACCTAAAAACGTCTCCTTTGACGTGGTACTGTCTGGATAATTGAACTCCGACAACGCGTATGAAATCAGATGTGCTTCCATAAATATTACCTTCTTTTGGTCTTTTCTTTATAATTTTACTTTTCTCAAGGATCGGTTTTATATTTTGTGTTGGGCGAACTTGCCTTAGTGGCTTTTCAGAGCTTGCAGATCCCTGGCATGGGTGCACCCTGCTCCTTTAAACTCCAGTGACTGGGGCGTGTTTAGATTCTCATGCTGCAGACATGCACTCTCAGACGCCAGTGTTGTGGGGCTGGCGCAATGTTATTGTACAGCGTGTGTGGGGATGTCTGACAATCCCACAAGCTGCACCTCTCAAAGGAACGAGAGAGACTTGAACATTGCCAGGCATTTAAAATAAATTATTGTCCTTGCATTATTGATAGTGCACAATTTAGAGTGATGCATATATGTTGCAAAATTTGGAGCCACATGTTACAAATTAACATGTAAATGGTATTCAAAAGTGCAATGGTCTGATTTTATTATGTACTAAAGGAAACTAAATGCAAATAAAAACATTGACATCTTTAGCGTTTCATAATGGAATCACTCAAATCCTCATTTATGCTCTTACTTCTGAGCATTTAAAGCTGTTTTATCATTTTGCAGTTCATTGGTATCTTCAAATCTCTCTTCCCAAGGAAGAATTACTCGGGGCTCTCAATTTTCCAAGGCGCATGGGTGTGTGGGTCATCCAGGACAGTGCTTTGCATTCTGAGAATTATAGTCCTGGTTTTATAATAGTCTAAATAGAACAATAGGCCCCAGAATACAATGCAAAAAACCTTCGCTGGATGAGCTACTTGCGCATGTATCCAGAAAACTTGAGCACGTGGTACTTTGTACATTTATGCTTCGAGTATTTTTCTTCCTGAATCACCCTTGTGATTGGTACATTTCCCGCACAACTGCTTTAACATTGAACATTTGTTCAAGTATTGATAAAGCATAACAGGTTTGTTTTTTGTACCTTGAGCACACTTGGGCACACACTATACTGCTGTTCTTAAAATATGGGCATTGACAGGCATAAGTATACAGATTTTCAAAGTCGAACAGAAACAAGCACCAAAGAAAACGTAATGCGTTACGTTAAGCAAGACAGGCTCATGTTGATGTATAACAAGGTGCACCGAGTGAAGTGCAACCGGGGACGTCTGAGTAATATCTTAGTAGAACACTTCTGGATGTCTCATGAGATTGCTGTATGATGTTCCTTGTGGTGGTTGTGCATCAGGAGGACAGCTGGAGAATAGCTTATGCACAGTTTTAGGGCATAGGTGTGCATTGTGGGGGCATGGGTGTGTAGTGGGGTATGGGTGTGTTGTGGGGACGAGATAACTAAGTAGAGAAACCTACTTGTAGTGAGCACTGTGGGGACAGAATGTTTGTAGCTTTATTGCAAATGTCATAAAAAAATGTTAAGATTTCACTTCTGTTCTTGGATTTTAGTCACTGAACATAATCTTCACAACAGTTATTTACAAAAGTTTAAGCTATTGCCATTAAAAATTACAATCACTTTTATTTAAGTATTAATTATTTAAAAATATTAAAAGCCAATGTTAATTGTAATATCAATACATCTAAGTAAAGGCAATACAAAACATGTGACATTACAAATACTAAAAGTGTCACATATGCTAAAGTTAAAAGTATTGGCATTGTAAATCACAAAACATAAATATAAAATGTCATTTACAAAACCAATAGCTCCAACTTTCCTACTGCGAGACCTATTGGCAACGCCAGTGCTTGTTTGGTTGGTTGCTTGCTTGGTTCAGCTGAGTTCGGAAAAAGTCTGCCTTTGCCTTAAGAATCTTCCTATTGTACGAATTCCCTAACTTTCTAAGATGCTTCAGGTTGAGAGTGTTAGGAGCCGATTTCCAAAGACTTTCAACAGCTCTTAGAGGTCTACGTTCCAAGTTCAGGTCTTCATTGAACCAAGGCTTGGAAATCTTAGTGGAGACATTTTTTTCCTGTAGCGGCGCTGTGGAGTCCAGAGTTTCGAGTATCTTGTCGTTATAGAAGGTTGTAAGCTCATGTACATCAGTTATGTCCGTCATGAGGGTCAGAGCAGAGTTGCACTGGTTTACCAAGGAGATGGGATTGATATTTTGTAGATTCCGTTTCCATTGCTTTAATTTTGAAGGTTGTCCTCTTTTATGCATAAATTCGGTATTGATGGAGAAGAGGATGCAGTAATGATCAGACCAATCGCAGGGTGTGATGGATTCCAGTAGGATGATGTTAGATTTTGCAATAATGAGGTCCAAAGTCTCTCCCTTGTTATGCGTTGGGCTGTCACATAATTGGGATGATTCCTGCTCTGACAGAAATTCTTTAAAACTGCCTACAATATGATCATTTGCATTATTCCAGTGGAGGTTGAAATCACCTAAGAAAATATGAAGAACTAGGGAGTTGGAATTGGATGCCATGATCTCCATAATCTCATCAATACAAGTCAAATTATCACCTGGGGGTGGTAAAATGTGTGTAACTTACAAGTGATTCGCTTAGAATCTGAGATATTGATGCAAAGATAATCGCACAAAGATAGTTCAATGGAATCCGCTTGTTTGACTGATAGTGAGCTACGAAAAATGCAGGCTACCCCTCCACCAAGTTTCCAAATCCTATCAAGTCGAATTAGATCATGGGAGGGAGGAACCAGTAGGTTGAGAATGGGAGATGAGGAGCTAGTTAGCCAAGTTTCTGTGAGGACCAAAATGTCTAAGTCGTCATCTAAAATAAGATTGAAGATATCAGTAGCATGTTTGCTGGCAGATCTACCATTTAAAAGCCCACACTTCAGCTTGTTGAACGAAGGGATTGAAGCAGTCAGTCCTAAATTGATATTTGTAAGGTTATCTCTGTTAACAACTCTGTTATTAAGTGTAGGTTCTCTGAGGGGGTTGGTAACAATGGATTGAATAGCGCTGCAATGAGACTTACTATTGTCAGAATCCAGGGCATAGGATATAAGAAGGTCATCAATGTCGCTGTCGGAAAGATGATCGCTTGGTCTCTTTGACCCAGAAACGGAGGATAAACTACCAGGAATGGTGTTCATCAGGAGTGAGACATAGGGTGTAGATCTACTAGGTTGGGCATAGTTTTGGTTGTGTTGAGTAGAGTTGTCAATGGGAGCATTAGTGGGGCAATAGTTTCTCGTTTGGAGACTGATCAGATTCACTGTGTCATTGGTGGCTCTATGTTGGATAAGAAGATCTTTTGTGATGGTTGAAATATTAAGCATATCATCCTTAAAATGAGATATGCTGGATGCTAGCTCATTAATTTGGTCGATCAGGACAGAGATGGGAGAGTAAGTAATAGGTGTTGGTGTATGAACTGTTTGGGGAGGCGAATTGACTGTAGTATCAATATGCATGTCTATTGAAGGAGTGGTATAGAAGCTCCCCATTTGAGGTTGGGGAAGGGTCACTGAGTTCAACGATGGGATAGGCAAGATGAGTGTAGCTACTGTAGGGGTTCCTTCAGATATTGTGGTAGGTAGTAGGTGAGTGGAGTCTAGACCATCCTCTAAGTGTGATTGTATAGGAGAAATGAGCGTAGCAGATGTAAGAATTCCCTCAGATGCTGCAGCGGATAATGGGTGCGTGGGGACTAGGCTATCCCCTGTGTGTGAAGGATGGGTGAGGGGGACAGTATTGGAGACATCCAATTTTGTGCTATCCACCGAGGATGGCCAGGATAACATTGAAGTGGCGTGATCGGTATCTAGGACTAAGTGTGAATCTTCTGGTCTGAGTGGACCAGGAGTGATTTCAGCCAGATGGACTAGTTGGCAGTGATTACTGGAGGATTCAGTCCCACTGATGATAGGAGCTGAGAGCAAACCAAACACACATGGGCCAGGGGACCCATGTATAACTGTAAGAGAAGTGTCTGGAGAGATAGGCACCAAGACCGGGGCAATATTTGTCCGATTGGGAGAGTCTGGTAAGTTTGAAATGTCAGGAGAGATAGGTACCAAGACAGAAGCGATATTTGTCAGATTGGGAAAGTCTGAAAAGGTATATTGAGTGGAAGGCGTTAAGGAGACGTCTAAGTTTTGCGATGAGAAGAGGCAGAGAGTGTGATACTATTATTTACTGCTTTCTTGAGAGTAGGGAAAAGCCTGTCAAAGATATCAAGATTCGAGTCAGTGGATTCTATAAGAATATTACCATTATTATAAATAGTAATGGTGGCATTCAGAGGATAAAGGTCTGAAGCAATGACCGTCAATTTGATGGCATACAGGGATTTCTTCATTTCTTCAGCGCCATCCTTGCACGTCTGCTTATTCAGCAGAAATATTGGTTGAGTGCACCAACTCCATGTTTAGGAAGGAACATTTTCATCCCCACCCACACCCCAAGATTTGTATATTTTAGGATCCATTTGAGGAATCGGTAACTAATCAATGGTTTGAAAATGCTTCAAATCATTGATACTTACCAATGACAACCCTTGCACGCCCACCTCCTAAATGTGGTTCAGAATGGGTTTCATAAATAGAAAAAAATCAATTATGCAGTGGCATTTCTGCGATTTTAAAAATAGCACGTTTTTTTAATAAAAAAATGGCTTTGTACATCAGGCCCTCAGAGTGCAGTTGAGTGGTAAACACAGCTAGAGAAAACGATAAAAGTGTGAGGGGTGAGGTGGGGTATACCAAAAGGAAGCAGATCAAGTAGTGAGAAAGATGTAATGCAGAAATGAGGTGACGAGGTAGAGGAGAGGACAGGTGTAGAGAGATGGAGAGAAAGATAGGTGAGTTAAAGAGATGATATTGAGGGAGGTGAAGCAGATTGAGGAGAGAGGGTGGTGAGATAGAACAGAAGTGAGGTGAATAAGAGTGGTGAGCTAGAGAGAGGGCTGAGCAATAGGCAGTGACAAGTGAAGTACAGAGAGAGTGACAGGTGAGGTAGAGAGTGGATGTAGAGATAATGAGATAAAAGTGAAGAGGTAGAATCAGACAAGCACAGAGTGGTAGAATGGTGAGGTTAGGGGGAGCGGCAGAGAGAACCAGAAGTAGAGAGACGTGAAGAAGACAGTTGAGCATAGGAGAGGGCGTAAGTACACAGAGATGTAGAGATCAGCACAGAGCAGGTAAAGAGAGAGCAGAGGTAGAAGAGATAAGGTCACAAGAAGAGAGGCATGACAAAGATTCTTTAATTTAAATGGCTGCCAACTGCCTGAAAGCGCTAAAGGTAATGTTGGAAATATGGACATGCCTAGATGTCAAATTCAATAATAAATCATTTTTATGCACCTTGTTTTTGGGAGTTCCGTCTCAATCACTTGACCAAGAGGCTCCTTGAACGAGCATTTGCAATGCACTAGGTCTCGCATTTAAGAGACTTTGAGTAATTGTCATTGTAAATGACAATGCCTATTTTTTTTTTTTTAACAACTCTTTTTATTGACAAATCGCATAGAAGATACAGCTCTCCGTACCCCGGAGGAACTGTGGCAAATACAGTACAGCATAAGCAGCGATTCAGTTTGCAGTAATATTTAAACAACCCCCAGCCCCTTACCCCCCCGTCCTGACCCACCCAGTCCCCTCCCCACCCCCTGCACATGACATTAAGATATTGAACATCTCCCTCATGTGCCCGTCGCCTCCGCCCCTTCAACATCTCTAGTCGGTGCCGGAGGTTCCAGCCACAGGCCCCTGTAGTCCGCCCATCTTTTCCAGATTTTATAATGTTTTGTGGGGCAACCTCTGGCCTCAAAGATCGGCCGCTCAAAACCCATACAGAAGTCCAGGCCCTTTTTCCACACAATCACTTTGGGAGCACTGGGATCCTTCCACGCCTGGGCCACATCCCTTTTCGCCGCCGTAAGTCCCAACAGCAGTAGGTGCCTCTTATAGATGTTACCCCCAACCCCTTCGAGGATATGAAGTAGGCCTAGCTTGGGGGTACGGGGGAGGTCCCAGCCCAGCACTTCAGACAAACAGTTCGACACACCCGTCCAAAATCTCGCCAGACCAGCACAATCCCACACTGTATGCAAAAAATCCCCTAATTCGTGATTACACCTCAGACACTTCGGGGACTCAATCAGGCCTGCCCTCCACAGCCTGTCCCTAGTATAATAAGCGCGATGGAGGGGGGCGTGGCTTGGGCGCCGATGGCGATGGTCGCCTGAGAGCTCGGCTCCGGGACTGAGCCTGGATTTATCCTGAATATCGGAGGCTGAGGGGCACCCCAGACCCCGCATTCGGTTGAGCGGGGCGACGACACCCGCCCGAGGGCCCTGGTGGAGTTTGGTCGGAGGTGGCTTTGAAGAAATGCCGAAGTTTGCGGAGTGGCGGAGTGCGACCCAATATGGCGCCCGGACCCCTTTGTCCCCTTGATCGGACCTACGGAGTTGAGGAGGTCTCGCGGGTGTCGCCCGGCACCCGGCTTCACCAGCCTCAGGAGTTTTAGACATTAGACATTGGCTGGTTCGGACCCTCTATAGCGGGACTATACTCGATTGGACGTCCGGGCGGGTGCCCACGCACTGGAGGGCGCCGGGCACGGGCGCACTCAGCACTAGGCAGTGGTCGACACCGCGACTCCGCAACGGGCTGCGGGTTCCTTGCCGCCCCAACTACATGGATGGCGCGACGCTCGGGCGCCACAGGACAACCGGGGGAGCTGGTGGCCCGTGCCCCAGAGCTATAGTGGGTGAACGGGCCTGCCCGACTCGGAGACGGGTATCTCCGCCCCCTTATCGGTGCCCTCGGACGCCGTGGCGGTGGCGTGAGCCGAAGCGGCGGAGTCTCCACAGGCTCTGGAGAAGGAGATCGCCCATTCCGGACTGGAGAGCGGAATCCCGGGGAAAACGTGCTGGACACTTGCACACGGAGGCGACTACTCCGGGTCCTTTGCGGAGAGCCCCTGGCAGCATGGGGAAACCTAGAGGAGCCAAGGGATCCAGCCAGGCCACCTCGGACTCTGAGGCCCAGGACAAGGAAGAACATGGAGATCCTAAAAGACCTGGTGGCGCACCACTCCAGCAACAATTTGACCGTGTACTGGAAGCTATAGAGGCGACTCGGTCGGCCCTACAACAGGACATTGCCCAGGTGGCGACTGGCCTGGGTCTCCTTAGAGCAGACCATGGCAAGCTCTCGGACCGGGTCAAGGAGGTGGAGAGCACGGTGAGGACTATGGAACCGGCGCAGAGAACCCTGGCTGCGACGATAAAGGATGCCATGTCCAGAATCGAGACCCTCGAACGGAGGGCGGAAGATGCGGAAGGCCGAAATAGGAGGAATAACATTCGGGTAGTGGGCCTGCCGGAAAAGGTTGAGGAAGGCGACATGGTGCGCTACCTGGAGACCTGGCTCCGAGACACGGTGGTCCCGGAGGGCCTGTCCTCCTTTTATACTCTAGAACGGGCCCACAGAGTTCCAGCGCGACCCCCGCAACAGGGACGAGCCCCGAGGCCGGTGGTGGCGCGGTTGCTACATTTCCGGGACAGAGACCTGATCCTCAATGCCGCCAGACACAATGGCCCGTTCCAGGTTGCAAACAGCCAGGTGAATATCTTCCCTGACTATACCTACGAGACGCAGCGCAAGCGGTTCTCCTTCCTGGCGGTTAAGCGTGAACTCAGGAGTGAAGGCATCCAATATTCACTCCTATTTCCCGCGAGGCTCCGAGTCATTGTCGACGACAAAACCCAGTTCTTCGACACCCCGGAGGAGGCCTGTGACTGGCTCGAACTGTACCGAACAGGGAAGGATGGTTATAGCGCCTCGACCCATCAGGCGGAGGAGCCGGAACAAAGGAGGCGATCTAAAAGGGACAGGAACCGCCGCGGCCGCACAGGAGGACCCTCGACAGCGGAGACATCATCTGAGCGGAGGGGAGTGTTGGAAGTTCTGTCGGAACTGTCGGGAGCAAGGGGCGAAGTCATCGAAGAGGAGGAGGAGAACCCGGGTGCTCGGGGGGCTCCATCGGACTCGGAAGACTCAGTGGCAGACAGTACCCACACACCGGTGATCACACCGAAATCGGTGGAGGACCTTCTGGACGGACAGGGGTAATGGGATCGATTGCCTTGTTTTGGGTGGGGGCCCGGCAGGGGGGAGGCGGCTGCCGTCCTTTATTGCTGACAATGGGAGAGGGAGGGTCGGGAGGCTTCTACTCTTGCCCCGAAAGAATTTGATACGGGGGGGCTCATGATAGTCCTAGTAGCCTGGGCGACGAGGGCCCACTGCCTCCGCTCAGCCCGCACCTGGCCCATAAGGCCTTCCTACGGTGGCGACCGTAGGGCTAGTGGGGTTTGTGGGGTTTTTGGGGTTGTTCTCCGTAGAAGTTTGGATGGGATCTAGATGGTGCAGTTTGGGTCCTGTTCTGGGGTGGTTGGGTGGGGGTTCTGTTGGGTTTTGGGGGGTTTGGTTCTGGTTGGGGAAAATGGCCGCCGACAGCGCTGGGAGGAACGATGTCTTTTCTTTGTGGGGACCCGGACGGGGGGACTGTGCAAGAACACTTTGGGACAATGGCTGATGTTGCTAACTTGAAATGTATTACTTGGAACGTGAGGGGGCTTCACACTATGTCCAGGCGTCACAAGGTCCACGCTTATTTAGTGCGTAGGGGAGTGCAAATGGCGCTGCTGCAGGAAACGCATCTGAACAAGGCGGAAGGGGCGGCGCTTCAGCGTAGGTGGCGAGGGCAGGTCTTCTCCACGGCGTACTCTGCTTATGCCAGGGGGGCGCTAATATGGATCAGGGCGGGAGTCCCCTTTCAAGTCACGAGGACAGTGTTGGACCCGGAGGGGCGCTTTGTGGCCATATCAGGCACGCTAGGAGGGAGGGACTTGAATGTTTGTTGTGTGTATGCCCCCAATGTGGATCAGACTGCCTTCCTTTCCGGGTTATCGGGCTCGTTGGCCCACCTTTTCACCGGTCCCCTCCTGCTGGGGGGAGACTTTAACTCCGTGGTAGATGTAGACATGGACCACTCGCATCCCCCGCTCCCCGACTCCCCGGTCCGGCGGGTGGCAAAGGGCCGTCAAGATTGGCAGACCCGATGGGGTTTGACGGACATCTGGAGGGCGCATCACCCCGCGTCTAGAGATTATTCGTACTTTTCGAGCCTTCATGAGCTGCATGTTAGACTGGATGGCTTTCTTGGTTCGTCCGAATTAGTCTCGTCGGCGGTCCGATCAGAGTATTTATCGCGGACCATTTCAGACCATAACCCCCTCCTACTGGACATTCGCTGGTTCCCTGGGACGCCAGCGGTACCCACCTGGAAGATGCGCCCCGAGATCCTTGAGGACAGTGTCTTCAAGGCAGGCCTAGGGGAGAAAATCACGGATTATTTTGCATCCAACGGCGGTTCCGCGAGTACTAGGGCGCTCGAATGGGACGCTTTCAAGGTGGTGGTGAGGGGGTACTGTATCTCTAAGAGGGTGGGCATGCGGCGTGTTATCCTGGCTGATTTAGACGCAGCGGACCGGACGCTTCGCAAGCTCGAAATTAGCCGACCCGGACACCCGGAATTGCAAACACGAACGGTAGAGGCGAGGGAGAGGGTGGCGGTGGAGGTCGAGCGGCTCCGCTGTTTCGATTACAAGGCCTACACGGTCCGATCTATAGCGGAGGGCGACAGATCGAGCGCATTACTGGCGTGGTTGGCCAACCCTACGCGCCAGTCCCAAACGACGACTGGGATGCGTGGGGCGGATGGGACCGAGGTGTGCACCCAACCGGAGATTCTTACTTGCTTCCGGCATTATTACGAATGTTTATATCGCAGTCGCTCCGCACGCGACCCGGACCGGCTTGTTGACTATCTTCGCCCGCTGGAACTCCGCACGGTGGACCAAGAAGTGGCAGACGCCCTGGGATCTGACATAGGCTTGGGGGAGATCCGCGGGGCCATCAAACGGATGGCGAGGAACAAGACCCCGGGCCTGGATGGCCTGCCGGTGGAGTTCTATGCAGCTTATGCTGACCTTCTGGCCCCTCGTTTACTGGTGGTCTACAGAGAGGCGAAGAGGCTGGGTCGCCTCCCCGGCTCGATGTGTGAGGCGTTGGTGGTTCCTCTTCTCAAGCCAGGCCGAGACTCGTCTGACCCGGGGTCCTACCGTCCCCTCTCTATGTTGACGGTGGACTACAAGATATTGAGCAGCATCTTGGCCTCGAGGCTGTTGGGACACATGCGTTCCCTAGTACACGAGGACCAAGCCGGTTTCATCCCACGGCGAAATACGACCATGAACATCCGACGGTTGTTCCGCTTGCTTGGGGAACCGTTTGTGGATGCCCCGTCCCCGGTAGTTTTGTCGGTGGACCTGGAGAAGGCGTTCGATAGCCTAGAATGGGACTATTTGGACGTGGTATTGCGGAAATTCGGCCTTGGGGAGGGATTTGTTAAATGGACGGCAGTTCTTTACGCTTCTGCTTCAGCCAGGGTTAGATCGGGCCCCTTGATTTCATCGCGTTATCCGGTGGAGCGTGGCACGCGGCAAGGGTGTTCCTTATCCCCGCTTTTTTTTGCACTAGCGGTGGAGCCACTAGCGATGCATCTTCGCTCGGGAGCCCACTATACGGGCTTATGGACAGCGGCGGGCCCGCATTACGTTTCGCTCTATGCGGACGACCTGTTGCTCTTCCTGGAGGATCCGATCGACGCATTACGGGGAGCGGAATTAGCGCTAACGGAGTTCGGGGAAGTTTCAGGACTACGAGTGAACTGGTCTAAGACCTGCCTCTTCCCGATGCGTAGGGGTGTCCCCATTCCGGCGCTAAGTAGAGAGATCAGATGGGAACCCGACTGCTTTAAATACCTTGGGGTATTTGTGTACCACGACCAGCCCGACCTCCTGGACGGAAACATTGCCCGGTGCATGCGAGCACTCCGAGGCAGCATGGATTTTTGGGCCACGCTGCCGCTCTCCGTGGCGGGACGCATTGCCCTGCTCAAAATGGTGGCGCTCCCCCGACTATTGTATTACTTTCGAACTTTGCCGATCTGGGTTCCACCGGCTACGTTTCGCCGCTTGCGTTCTATGGTGATCGGGTTCCTTTGGGGCACGGGCCGGCGGCGGGTGGCTCTCAATACCCTGATGAGGCCGAAGGACGAAGGGGGGCTCGCTGTGCCGGACTTTGAGAAGTACTATCTGGCGGCGCAGCTCCAGACATACACCCAGGAGATAGCCAGGGAGTTCAGAGGCCCGGAAGACGATAGGAGGACGGGTATAGCCAGGCACGTCCTATCGTTTATCGCGCTGCGACAGCGTTTAGTCCTTCGGGACCTGTCGATGGAGGAGCGGACTATCCGACTCTGTTGGAATCGGGCTCATAATAGAGGTCACCTGCGGACCCCATATGCACCTGAAATACCGTTGGGGATGCTGACGGCCCTCCCCCACGGAGGAGACTGGTCGCGACTGGCGGACTGGGAGGAGTCGGGTTTACAGCTCGTCGGAGACCTGTATGAGGACGGAGTGCTCCTGTCCTTTCAGGATCTCATTGACCGCTTTGGGATCCCCCGGGGCGACTTTCTGCTGCACTCGGCCGTTGTGCGAGTGATCCAGGCGTATTGGCAAAACGGACTAGAGGAACCTCAGTTGTCTCAGGTGTGCCAGTATGTAATGATGTCGGCAGGAACAGTGAAGGCGGTCACATGCCTTTACGGCAGGCTGATCACCGAGGGGTTGGTCCCTCTCACCACACTGAAGTCCCGCTGGGAAGAGGACATCGGTAGGGAGATCCCGGAGACGACCTGGTCCCAGCTGGTGAGGCGAGCATGGAAGGGTACGCGTTGTGCCCGTTTCCAACTGGTCCACTACTATGTTCTCCATAGGGCGTACCTGACCCCGGTTAAGATCAGGCGTTATTTTGCCACAGCCTCGGCGGAATGCCCTAGGTGCCCGGCTCAGGAGGCGGACCTCCTACACATGCTATGGGCCTGTCCCGGATTGACGGCCTACTGGCAGGAGGTGGCGGCGACCTTAGAAGAGGTGACGGGGAGGCGCTTATCGTTCGATGCGGCGGTAGGGCTACTGCACTGGTTCCCCCATACCCCCCGGAATAAAATCTCCAGTAAATTTATAGACCTGGGGCTCCTACTGGCTAAACGAGAGGTGACCAGGAATTGGAAGGCACGTGCTGGTCCTACGGGCAGCAGATGGCACGGTGAACTTTTGAAATGGGCGGCGGGTGAGAGCGCGCTGCGATATCAGTTGGCTTGGAGGCAAAGCAATGAGAAGGCGCAGGAGGCCGCGTTAGAATGGGAAACGCTGGTGCAGGCCCTCAGGGATTATTGTACCCCCAGCGATTCCGAAAACGAAGAAGCAACTAGACCCGAGTCCCTTTAAACACTAGCATTAACAGCACTATTATCTTCCCCGGGGGTCAAACAGTGGATCCTACAGTGATAAACTCCCTGGCGCTGATGGTGGGGGGGGGGGGGGGGAGTTTCATAATGTCTGGTAGTTGAGGGGGGGGGGGTTTCTTCTTTTTGGGGGTTGGGGTTTGTTTAGAAAAGCAGATGACGGACAGTGTGTTATCCGGACCAGCTCCAGCACCCTATTGACCCCAGCTACATTCACCGCCTAACCCCAAGAACACGAGCCGCTTGGCTGCATAGCAATACTATGGAAGGGGGTCGGTGGGCTGTGTTGTGTAAGAGTTGGCTATAATATGATGCTGGTCATTACTGTATTGTTGTACTAATTCCTGCAATAAAAATATATTTAAAAAAAAAAAATAAAATAATAAGCGCGATGGAGATATTTAAATTGTATAAAGCGCAGGCGCATGGCAATAGCTGCTCCCCTGGGGGATTCAAGGGCTTCTCTCCAGTCTTCCTCCTCTAGTTCCCCCACATCTCTCACCCAGCGATCACGCAGTGTCTGTAGATCAGAAGAACAGTGTGTGACTAAAGTCTGATAAGTACTGGAGATTTTCGGGGGCGGAGCTAGCCAGCGTCTATGGCGGACGCGTAAGAGCAGAGCTCCGCGTCGGCGCCAACTATTATCCGACAAAGATCCTTGCTCAGCGAAGAAATCCCAGCGAAAACGGCAGGAATTGTCGACCCTACTCCTTCCGCAACTCCACCCGAAGTTTGGGGCCGATCCGCGCTCGGACGCACCATTTTTCAGCGGCTGCGAGGTGGCGAGAGACCAGGCCGCGGTCCCCGACCTCGCTTGAGAGCCGAGATCGAGTTACGTGACCCGACGTGCGGCTGCGCGGACAAGCTGACCTAGACCCCTCCGGGTCCCAGCGAAGGCGGACCCCCAGACTCCACGCCACCTCATCGACACACAGAGTCACCAGCTGGCGGGGGTTCCCGGAGCCGTGAGACCCCGAAAAAACCCCTGGGCTAACTGCGGAGGAGGCGGCGGGCCGCGTTGCGCAGGTCGGGCCCTGCCGAGGCGCCATCACCTAGGCCCAGTCGACAAACGAACCCCACAAGCCCTGGACAGGAGAGCGGCTAGGTACCAACTCAGCCGGCACCCCGGGCGGTGCCCGCCACGCTTTCCCGACTCAGCGGCATACCCACGCCCATTGCCGCAACGAACCGCACTCAACGAGGGCTACGTACTGCTCACCCGCTGCATCCCCCACCGTGGTGCGGGCTTTAGACTGTCTGGGAAACGCGGCAATGGTGAAGGGGGACAGGACCCAGTCGAAACTGTCGTTCGACCAGCGCCGCCAGAAGGAACCAGGCCCGCCGGCCTCCCAGTCGCCAGGAGCGACCAACGACCCGGGCTCCTCGCTCTGCGCGGAAATAAAAGGCATGCTCACGACCATGGAGAAGGGCCTGCAGGAAGGTATGTCGGCCATTGGTAACAAGATCGACGCCCTGGCGTATCGCATGGACCGCATGACGGAGAGGGTGGATAAACATGCGGAACGACTCGACATGGCCGAACGCAGACTGACTGAGGCTGAAGAGGCGCAAACGGAGTGGGACGCTGATCGAAAGCAGTTTGGCCGCCTGCTTCAGGTGATACAGGAAAAGTCGGAGGACTTGGAGGCGCGCTCAAGGCGATCCAACATACGAATAACGGGTGTGGCCGAGACGACCCAAACGGGTAAGATGGAACTTTTTGTCGAAAAACTACTTAAGACACTCTTGGGAGACGACATCTTTTCCCCAATGTTCATTGTTGAGCGCGCCCATCGCACCCTTGGACCTAGGCCACCCCCGGGCGCAAACCCCAGGCTGATAATTGCGAAATTATTGAACTACAGAGACAGGGACACGGCGCTCCGTGCGGCCCGCGAGAAGGGGTCACTGCAACACGAGGGGATGAACATATCTTTATACCCTGATTTCACCACCAAAGTGCAGGAAGAACGACGGCGATTTGTCCCGTACAAGCAACAATTGAGGGACCTTGGCCTGGACTACGCCATGTTATACCCGGCGCGGCTGTGCATTAACCGTCAGGGGCATTCTCACTTCTTCACGGATCCCAAAGAACTTCAAAAATCCCTGAAGGTGTGGATGAGGGAGAACAGAGGGAGCTCAGACACGCGTGCAGCGGAACAATCAGGAGCGGAGGACCTGGAGGAACAGGACTGAGGAGCGAGAGCGCTCTTATGGACACACCGGCAGGCCGCAGCTTCAGGGGCACACATGGCGCCACTCCACTTTGACACGATACGCTCCCCCCGCTCAGTCTGGACTGTGGAATATCTGGACTCCCTGAGCGCCCTAGAGCGGGGGAGACCTGAGTGATTCGACTGGGTGCCCCTGAGCCCTCGCACTTGCGGCACACAGCAATCCTGGATGGGCTCAACTGCCCTGGAACCGGACACGATACAGGTCAGAGGCGGCTGGAGGGACGGGAGGGGGGGGGCTCGGACAGAGAGCCGAACCTTGTTATGCACTCCTTGCTTGCTGAGCTTTGCCTCTAAGGCGCTGGCGTGAGGGCTATGTATGAACATTGCACGGAGATCCAGGTGGGACACTGGACGACGGACTGAACGAGTAGGCTACCTCTGCCCCAGCGCTGCCAGCAGTGACGGCTCAGATTGAGCCAGTTCGAGGTGTTATTGAATGGGATTGCTAGAGGGTGGGGGGGGGGGGGACACAGGGGATTCGGTCACACCAGGTTGGGGTCGGTTGACTGTGGGAGGTGGGTGGGGGTTCTTGTTCTGGAGTTCGGAATGTTCGGGGGGGGGTCTCAACTGTGTTTTGCAATGTTCCATGCCCTGGAGGGGACCGATGGTGGGGGCGCATGTGGGAGGGAGGGTTGTTTACTGCTGGTGCTCATTATATGCTGCCACTTTTCTAATGGCTGAATCGATACTAGGGGACCCACTGCTTAACACTGAAACCCTAACTGCGTTGACATGGAATGTAAGGGGTTTGAACGACTACCGGAAACTCCGCAAGGTGCTGCACTACCTCCAAAGACACCATGTGGACCTGGCTCTGTTACAGGAGACGCACCTACCCAACACCAGTAGAATGCTCACACATAGAGGTCTTCAGGGCAACTCCACTTATGCGGGCTTCACCTCACACGCTAGGGGAGTTCTCACGTGGGTGAATCCTAAATCTAAACTTTCACTCACGCTACTCAGAGCGGACCCGGAGGGCCGATTTGTGTTAAGCAAATGCACGGGTAAGGGACATAATCTCCTGATCATGAATGTGTATGGCCCGAATTATGACTCCCCAGAATTTTATGCGGCGCTGGCGGGGCACTGTGCTGAATGGCCCACAGATAAACTGCTTTGGGGGGGAGACTTTAATTTCACCTTTAGCCCCGACCTTGATAGATCGGGGGGGCCCCCCAGGCGCCCGGCAGCAGCTGCGCAACAAATGCAAGCCGAAATGGTGAGACTGGGGCTGGCGGATGTCTGGAGGGAGCGGCATAGCGCGAGGGGGGGTTACACACACTACTCAGCGTACCACAACCTCCACACTAGGATTGACTACTGGCTCTCCCCAATTACTCTACTGACGATGGTGAGGGACTGCAGAGTCCTCCCGCGGACGCTGTCTGACCACTCCCCCATACTACTGGTTCTGAACACACCACATCCTAGAATCCCCCCGTTCACGTGGCGCTTCCCACCGTACTCTCTGTTAGATGAGGCATTCAGGGCGGAACTAGGGGAGGACATAGACACGTTCTTTTCCAGTAACGTAGGCACGGTGGATAGCTTCGGAACGGTTTGGGAAACCTTTAAAGTCTATGTTAGGGGTGTCGTCATGGCCAAGCATTCCAGTGTCCTCAGGGCTATCAGGAGTAGACTGTCTCTGCTCGAGGGGCGAATTGCGGATTGTGAACGCCAACGACTGACGGACCCGTCCCCGGAGGGGGATGAGAAGTTGCGGGGGCTCCTGACAGAGTTCCACGAGGAGGCGGACAGAGAGGTCAGGCACCTAGGGAAATACGCAACGGCCCGCGCATACGGTGAGGGCGACCGTCCGGGTTCTTTGCTAGCCAGGATTATGAAGGGCGCTAGGCGACGCCAGGGTGTCACTGAATTGCGCTCCGCGGACGGGGAGACACTGACATCGCAGGGAGATATTCTGGCGGAATTTAAAGGATTCTACCAAGACCTGTACACCAGCAAGATCTCGGGTGTGGAGAGCCACATAGACAATTACTTAGACTACATCAAAATGCCGTTCTTAGAGAACTGGCAGAGGGAATTCCTGATGTCCCCTATACTCCGAGAGGAGATTGCGGACGCCCTAGACAGCATGAGGTCAGGCAGTGCGCCCGGAATCGATGGATTGACCGTCGCCTTTTATAAGGCGTACAAGGACAAGCTGCTCCCCTATCTCTCCACCCTCTTTGATGAGATCTGCGAGTACGGTGCGATGCCCCCTTCTATGAGAGAAGCACTCATAGTGACGATTTTGAAACCTGGCAAGCCGCCTGACCTCCCGGGGTCCTACCGCCCCTTGTCCCTTATCAACGTCGATGCGAAGCTGTACGCTAAGGTACTGGCAAACAGACTAGCGCTCGTCGCCCCAGAATTAGTTGCCCCAGAACAGGCGGGTTTCATCCCGGCCAGAAGCCTCACGTATAACATCAGAACGGTTATGGGAGCCATCCAACACACCAAACGTGACACCAAGGCAATCGCTGTCTTCTTAGATATGGAGAAGGCGTTCGACTCCGTGGAGTGGACGTTCATGCGCAAAGTCCTCAGGAAACTGGGACTGGGGGACCTTTTCCTCCAACTCCTCGGCGCACTTTATCACCAACCCACTGCGAGAGTTCGGCTGGGTGACGCCGTTTCGGAGGCGTTCACTGTGAGCCGAGGCACGAGACAGGGCTGCCCCCTCTCGCCGCTGCTGTACGCGCTGGTCGCGGAACCGCTGGCTTGCGCGATGTGGGAATACCACTCCTACGAAGCCATCAGCTACCCTACCTACAAGATCGGTATCTCCACATATGCGGACGACACGTTGTTGTACGTCAGGGACCCGGTGAACAACCTCTCAACGGTCCTGCGGGAGGTGGTGCGGTTTGGGGCCCTTTCGGGACTGAAGGTGAACTGGCCAAAGTCAGTGGCTTTCCCTCTGACCCCTGTTACCGAACCCTTCGAGATGGACTACCCGCTACAATGGTCCACGGACCCGGTCAGATACCTGGGTATAAAGATACACACGGACCCAGACATAGTGTTACGCGAAAACTACGGTGTTGCCTATAGTAAACTAGTTGACGATGTAGAGCTCTGGATTAAGCTACCGCTATCTTTAATGGGCCGCATTGCCTTGATGAAGATGGTGGTCCTCCCGAGATTTTTGTTCCTCTTTAATAACCTCCCGATTGTCCTCTCCAGGGCTTTCTTCACGACCTTAAACAAACTCCTTATCAGGCTCGCCTGGGCCGTGAAACAACCTAGAATCCAATGGAAGGTGCTTCAGCTCCCATACGAGCAAGGGGGGCTGGCCGCCCCGGATCTGGAACGTTACTATAGGATAGCGCAGGCCTCTCACCTCCATACCTGGATACACGGCGACCCGGATATCCCGCATGTGATTCTGGAGCGCCTTTTCGCGGCCCCTACTCCACTCCCGGCTACTATCTGTAGCCCTGGCGACCGCAGAGTGGGCACACTGGATTCCATCCGTTCCACTAACCACGCTTGGAACTCCATAATACAGAGGCAAGATAAGATACTACTGTATGCTCCTAATATGCCGATACATTGGGCCCTTTGGCTTCCTACTTTGGCGGAACCTGGAGTACACAAAGCCCTAGCTGGTCTAGGGGCGCACACGCTGGGGGACCTTTTCCAACATGGCACAGTCAAGACGTGGGACCAGCTGGTGC
The DNA here is from genome assembly GCF_964263255.1 of Lissotriton vulgaris. NCBI lineage: Eukaryota > Metazoa > Chordata > Amphibia > Caudata > Salamandridae > Lissotriton > Lissotriton vulgaris. Next base: position 1,313,375,183 of record NC_141693.1, on the reverse strand, counting down.
GGGGGCTTGACCGCCCCTCCCTGCTCCATCGCTTCCAGTATCACAGGGTGCGTAGCGCCCTGCTGGACTTTCTAGGCCCCGATATGGAGGAACCCCCTGTGATACCAGAGCTAGAGTATGTCATTCACACAGAGTCCCCGAAGAAGCTTACTTCTAAGCTTTACAATATGGGACTCGCCCACACGGCACTGCAGTACACAAGGGCGCGACTGGCCTGGCAGACCGATTTAGACATGCACATTGACGATGGAATGTGGACGTACTGCTGCGCGGCCACCAGGCGGATCTCGCTGAATGGGAGACACCGCCTTCTTCACTTTAAATTCCTGCAACGAGTATATTATACACCTGAAAGATTGCATCGCTATGGGCTTCGCGACTCTCCCCGTTGCGAGAGATGCCGCGCCCCAGTAGCGGACTTCATGCACGTGGCCTGGCTATGTCCGGGAATCAGTAAGTTCTGGACGACTATTTTTACGGAAATAAGCAAAATAACGGGACAGGAACTGGACGCTGACCCGGTACTCGCTCTGCTGGGCTATACGAGGAATGTGCCGGCGCCGGTGCGTAAACTGGTCAGCATGGGCATACTACTTGCCAAACGGGTCGTGGCCTCCTGTTGGATGAAGGGTCCGCTCCCGACTCTCAAGCGGTGGGCTAACGACATGCTGTACTGTAACACGCAGGCGGAGACATATAGCGAATTGCTCCCTCCCCGTAGCCGCCCCAAAAACTTCTGGGAGCTCTATCGCACCTATCTCTACTCCAGGACGGACGACGACGACTTGGCCTCGGGTGGGGATGAGGGCCAGGAGGGCGCAGCGAACATAGATCCCCCCTGATTCCAGCGGCAGTACTGCTTGCTAGACAGCGCTACCACGTTAGGTAGACGTTCAGCCATTCCCAGTCTTACGGGATCATACATACACCTGGGCACTCAGCAGGAAATGCACACCACCACACCACACACCTCTCCAACAGATTGCACCTTACACCACAGGGAACATGCAGACTAGGGACCGGTTACGAGAGGGCGGGGTTGGGGGTTGGGTTGTTAGTTGGGAGAAAATATAAAATTTTACAGATATGTCTACCATGCACAGCGCACGATGCAATACCACTGGCATACCATCCTGGGACCTTCACCGACCGGCCTGTACACTGGACCATTCCAAGCTGGGAGCTTCTTCTTGGTACCCTTGTTGTAAACACTACTGTCTCATTGGTAAGAAGACCTGGCCTACCGCCGGCCCGAGAAGGGATGTAGGTGAAGGGCCCTGTACGCAATGTAATGTGCTATTGTTTGATAAATAAATAAAAAAAAAAAAAAGTACTGGAGATTTTCTTCTCTCCCAGGTCCCCCATGAACAGCTTCGCCTCTAATGGGCTGAATTCGGCCAGGGTGTCTAATCCCTCTAGTGCGGGTGTGATGGCATGCCTAAATTGTAAGTATCTGAAGAACTGTGTTCGGGGCATACAAAACTCCTCGCTAAGTTCTTGAAATGATTTAAGCGTTGTGCCCCTCAGGACATGCCCCAGCGTGGATATCCCTATCAGGTCCCAACCTTGAAAGCCCTGCAATTGTGTTAGCGCCGGCAGTCGCCCATTGTGCCTTAGTGGGGTCTCTTTCGTCAGCTTCCCCCACCATCCCATACGACGCAGTGCCTGCCGCCATATCTGGAAGACCACCTGGGTCGCCCTTGGCAGCCTCTTTCTCAGCCTTGCCGAGTACAGAATAGTGTGCAGTGTATCTGGGTCCATCAGATATCTCTCTAGTGCGTATGCGGGGTCTCCTCTATCGTTGTACCACCATCCATTCAAAACGACCAGGTGGAAAGCCTGATAGTATGACAGCATATCTGCTGTCGCCAAACCCCCACAATACGTGGACAAGAAGCAGGTACGCAAGGCCACTCGTGCCGCTCCTCCGGCCCACAGGAATCAGCCCAGTGCCGAATTAACCGGAATCATTGCAGCGGAATGGAATATGGATGATTCTGTAATTAATATAATAGGCGCGGGAGGGCAACCATTTTAAAAATGGCCGACCTGCCGTAGATGTTAAGGGGCATACGAGACCAGCTCTTCATATCCTGCTGTACCCTATCCCACACCGGGGCGACATTCCGTTCCCAAGCAATTGTCGGTGAGACCCCCAGGTACTGAAGACCTCCTATAGCAATCTGCAGTGGCGATGCCCACGGCCAAACTTCCATGCGGTTATCTAACAGCCAAAGGGTGGATTTCCGGGGGTTGAGGTACAATCCCGAAACCTCTCCAAAGATTTTCATTACCTCCAGAACCCTAGGCCCGGATCTATTCACGTTGGTAAGGAAGAACAGGACGTCGTCTGCAAAAAGCGCTATTCTGTCAGACTGTCCCTCCTCCCATTCGAAGCCCCTCAGCTGCGCATCCACCCGGACCCACGCCGCCAATGGCTCCATAGCGAGAGCAAACAGGTATGGCGAGAGCGGGCATGCCTGTCGGGTGCCTCGTCCTATTGGGAAGGCCTCTGAAGTCGCTCCAGCCACCCTCACAGAGGCTGTCAGATCAGTGTATAGCAATCGTATATATGATATAAAGCGTGGTCCTAGGTTGAGCCGTGTCAGGAGAGCGAACAAGTATGTCCAGCTCAAAGAATCAAAAGCTTTGTCGATATCGGTCAACAGCAGCGCCGCCTGGTCCCCAGTCTGACTCATCGCCTCTATTGCCACATGGGCCCGTCTGATATTGTGTCTCATCGCTCTGTGAGGCATAAATCCCGCCTGATCCGGGTGGATCAGGTCCGTGATATATGGGAGGAGGCGATTCGCAAGCGCTTTGACCAATATCTTGGCCTCGGTATTTAAAAGGGAAATCGGTCGATAAGACTCATGTTGGTCTGGGGGTCGCCCAGGCTTGCAGAACACCACGATCTCCGCATGCCTCCAGTCAGCTGGCAGTAGGCCATCTTCCCTCGCCGCCTCCAGGGACGCCCTATATTGCAATCCGAGCTGGAGATGGTATCGTTTGAAAAATTCGCATGGGAACCCATTAGGTCCTGGGGCTTTACCGGTGTTAAGTTCCCCCAATGCAGTACCCAGCTCCTCCGCCGACAGGGGGCTCTCGAGGCGCTCCCGTACATCGTCCGGTAGCGCTCTAGGTGGAAGGTCTACTATGAATTTGTCGACGTCTGGCGCTGGGAGACATTCCTGCGGGGCATATTGGGTCGCGAAGTAACGCGTGAAGCTCTCCGCCAGCTCCCTCAGGGCTGAGATTGTGGCACCGGTAGTATCCTTGAGGCCCGGCAGCGCCTGAGCCTGGAAGGTGGCCTGACAGAGTCTATATAGCATGGTGCTGGGCTTGTCGCCCCACTGGTATATTCTGCTCCGCGTCGCTAGCCACACCTGCCGAGCCTCGTCCAACAGCAGTGACGCATACGTTTGCTGCGCCAGAAGGAGCTGGCCTACTTCCTCCTGACGGCCCGCTACTCCGCATTGGGTTTCCAACAATTCAACGGCCGCTGCGGCCTGTACTAGTTTCTCTTTCTGTTCTCGGCGCGCTGCCGCACACCAGGCTATGTCCACCCCTCGGAGCGTTGGCTTTAGGGCCTCCCAAACCGTCCTCGCATCTGACACAGAATGCAAATGCTACTTACCAGTATGCATCTGTTCTTGGCATGTAGGGCTGCTGACATTCATATCTGTGCATAGATCGCCGCCTAGTGTTGGGTCCGGATGATTGCACATTGTTGTCCTGGAAGAGTCTTCGAAGTATCACGAGATAGGTGGCTCCTCCCCTGGACTACAGTGCGCATGGGCATCGACTCCATCCCCAGATTGTTTTTAGCCATTGTGGCTGAGATGGAGTGAACTTTGTGAGTGATGACCATGGCATGAAATGCATGTAAACACTGCAGCTGCTACAGGCGCCGGGGAGGAGGGCGGGCGATATGAATGTTAGCAGCCCTACATGCCAAGAACAGATGCATACTGGTAAGTAGCATTTGCAGTTCGAGGCATGTGGGCTGCTGAATTCATATCTGTGCATAGAATACATAGCAGTCCCTCCATTAGCGGCGGCCGCCCGTGCCAGCTGCAGCAGTTTGGAAAAGTGTCTTGAGAACAGCCTGCCCTACAGCTGCCTGCTGTTTAGAGTGCGCGTCTACGTAGTAATGTTTAGTAAATGTATGTGTGGTAGACCATGTGGCTGCTCTACATATGTCCTCTAAGGGAATGTTTCCAAGGAAGGCCATAGAGGCCCCCAACTTTCTGGTGGAGTGGGCTCTTGGTGGAATTGTAAGAGTGCGTTTAGCTTTTGCATAACAGATCTGAATACATTTCACGATCCACCTAGCAATACCAGCCTTGGAAATAGCGTTACCTTTGTGGTGTGACTCAAAGGCAACGAAAAGCTGCTTAGTTTTTCTAAAATCCTTGGTCCTGTCAATGTAATACATTAGGGCCCTTTTGACGTCAAGGGTGTGGAGCATCCGCTCCGCCAGTGACTCAGGATTTTGAAAAAACACCGGCAACTCAATTGTCTGGTTTATGTGGAATTGAGACACAACCTTGGGTAGAAATTTAGGGTTAGTGCGGAGCACTACCCTGTTAGCATGAACCTGGAAGAATGGCTCCTGGATTGTGAGGGCCTGCAGCTCACTAACTCTCCGTAGCGATGTAATTGCTACTAAGAAAGCCACTTTCCAAGTCAAGAACTGAAGTTCGCAGGAATGTAGTGGCTCAAAGGGAGGACCCATCAGTCTTGTAAGAACCACATTGAGGTTCCATTCTGGAGCTGGTGGGGTCCGTGGTGGAATGACCCTTTTGAGTCCTTCCAGAAAAGCTTTGATAGCAGGCACTTTGAAAAGTGAAAGGTGCTGTCTATTCTGGAGGTATGCGGCCATCGCAGACAGGTGAATGCGGATGGAAGTATATGCCAAATTACACTGGTACAGATGAAACAGGTAACAGATGATGTTCTGAATGGAAGCATCTAGTGGATTGATGTTGTGGTTTGCGCAATAAATGACAAACCGCTTCCATTTGGCCGCATAACAGGCTCTAGTAGTGGGCTTTCTTGCCTCCCGAATGATGTCCATGCAATTTGGAGGAAGGTTAAGGTAGCCAAACTCTAGGACCTCAGGAGCCAGATCGCCAGGTTGAGCTGTTGCGGATCTGGGTGCTGAATGTCGCCATGGCTCTGCGTCAGAAGGCTGGGTGTGAGACGAAGCCTTTGATGCGGTACCACGGACAGTTCCAGAAACGTGGTGTACCATGGTTGGCGAGCCCACGTTGGAGCAACCAGGATGAGAGTCATCGAGTGCTGCCTGAGCTTGCGTGCCATCAGCGGTATCAGGGGTGCTGGGGGAAAAGCGTACGCAAATTTGCCTGACCAGTTCATCCATATCGCATTGCCCTGCGATTGCGGGTGTGGGAACCTGGCGGCGAAGCTTTGGCATTTTGCGTTCTCCCTTGTGGCGAACAGGTCTATCTCTGGATGACCCCATGTTTGAAAGTACGGCTGGAGTACTGATGGATGTATCTCCCACTCGTGCATCTGGTGGCTGTGCCTGCTGAGCAGGTCCGCCATCTGATTGTCCTTGCCTGGGAGGTGTTCTGCCATGAGGAAGATGTTCCTCTGAATGGCCCACTTCCACATGCTCTGAGACAGATGAGACAGCTGCGGAGAGTGTGTTCCTCCCTGTTTCTGAATGTAGTACATGGCCGTCATGTTGTCCGTCCGGATCAACACAACCTTGTTGCACAGATGTACTTTGAACGCCTTTAAGGCCATGAAGATTGCCATCAGTTCCAACACATTGATGTGCATCTTCTTCTGCTGTAGTGTCCATAGTCCCTGCACTGTGTACTGGAGTACATGCGCTCCCCAACCCTGGAGAGAAGCGTCCGTCGTCAGGATAATCTGTGGCACAGGCTCCTGGAACGGTCGGCCCTTGCAAAGGTTTTGTGGATTCCACCAATGCAGAGAGTTATATGCCCGACCGCTCACCAACACTAGGTCTTTCAATTGCCCGTGAGCCTGAGTCCACTGACGTGCCAAGCACTCCTGAAGCGGACGCATATGTAGTCTTGCGTGCGGGACAATGGAGATGCAGGAGGCCATCATGCCTATCAACTGCATGAACACTCTTGCTGGAAGCGAGTGCTGAGGTCTGAATCTTTGGATCAGCGACTGAATGCTGGCGACTCTCACTGAATTCGGCTGCGCAGTGGCCGCCAGAGTGTTTATGGTTGCCCCCAGATACTGCCGTATGTGGGCGGGCTGGAGATGGGATTTTGGATAATTCAGTGAGAATCCCAGACTGTGCAGGAGGTGAATGGTGTGGGACACGTGGTCGGCGCACTGCTGGTCCGACTTTGCTTGAATGAGCCAGTCGTCCAGATAGGGGTAGACGTGGATGTTCTGACGTCTGAGATGCGCCGCCACCGTCGCTAGGCACTTCGTGAAGACCCTGGGCGCTGTGGTGACCCCAAAAGGCAGAACCTTGAACTGGTAGTGCTGGTTTTGAATGGTGAACCTTAGATATTTTCTGTGTGAAGGATGCAGGGGAATGTGAAAGTATGCATCCTTGAGATCCAGAGTTGCCAGGAAGTCCCCTTGCCGAAGCAGTGGGAGAACCTGCTGCAGTGTAAGCATATGGAAATGTTCTGACAGAATGTACAAGTTGAGAGGTCTGAGGTCTAGGATGGGCCTGAGGGATCCGTCCTTCTTTGGGATTAGAAAGTACAGGGAGTAAACCCCTGTCCCCCTTTCTTGCAGTGGAACGAGCTCTATTGCCCCTTTTTGCAGCATGACTTGGACTTCCTGCTGCAACAAGTGCAAGTGCTCGCCGGACATAGGACGGTTCTTTGGAGGTATGTTTGGTGGAGTGGAAGTGAGTTCCAGACAATAACCGTATTGGATAAGAGATCTGACCCACCTGTCCGTGGTGATGGACTTCCACACGGGCAGGAACTGCTGGAGTCTCCCCCCGACCGGTGTTGCGTGGTCGGGGGGCAGTGACAAGGCGTCACTGTTTGCTGGCGGTGGAGGACCTGGAGCTGTTATTTCCACGTCCTCTGCCTTTGACGTTGTTGCCACGGTATCCACCTCTACCCTTGTTGGTATATGAGGATTGGGTGTTACTTTTATAGAATTGCGTGGATTGTGACGCTTGACCCCTTGAGGTGCCCCTGTTATTGGAGCGGCGAAAGGAACCACCCGAAACTGCTGGGACTGCAGGGCACCCATAGATTTAGCAGTGTCAGTGTGTTTTTTCATTTTTTCGAGGGTGGCACCCACTTCTGGGCCAAACAGGTGGTCTGGATTGACCGTTTGGTTTAGGATGGTAGTTTGAATGTCTGGTTTAAAGCCTGATATTCTGAGCCATGCATGCCGGCGCAGCAGAACGCTAGTGTTTATTGCTCGTGAGGCGGTATCAGCCACATCTAGAGCACACTTAATTGAGGCATTGGTGATAAGCTTCCCCTCCTGAATCAACATTTCAGCAGCCTCCTTATACTGATCTGGTAAGTGCTGTAGAAGGGTCTCTAGGGTGTCATAGTGTGCCCTGTCGTAGCGTGCAAGTAGCGCCTGCGTGTTGGATATGCGCCACATATTGGCTGCCTGCGCAGCAATACGTTTCCCTGAAGCCTCAAACACTTTTGATTCCTTGTCTGGGGGAGGAGCATCACCCGTGGTTTGTGAGTTGGCTCGTTTACGTGCGTTGGAGACAACCAAAGAGTCTAGTGGCAACTGTCCTTTGATGTACGTTGGATCAGTGGGCGCTGCCTTGTACTTCTTGTCAATACGAGGATTGATGACTCTTGCCCGGGTGGGCTCTTTGAAAACCTCTGGCGCATGTTTTAACACTCCTTTGAGCATTGGCAATGTCTTGACAGTTTTTTCAGCCACTGAGAAAGTGTTAAAAAGAAAATCGACATCCACTGGGTCTGCATGGAGGTCGACGTCATGATTGGCTGCAGCTCTTTCAATTAGAGCGTTGAAGGCCGCAGAGTCTTCTGTTGGGGAAGTTTTTGCAGCAAAAAGCTGCGGCTCGTGTCCCGAATGAGGGTCCCCAGGGTCGCCCCCGGCAGACCATGGCTCAGTGACATCCTCTGGGTCTGAGTAAACTGGATAAGCATACTCATCCTCTTCGTCTCCATCACCCTCCCCAGCGTTAGAATGAGTGGGTGAGAGCTCCAGACCTTGTGGAGATGCAGGCTCCATAGGGGCAGATGCACCCGCAGAGTCCAACTTCTTTTTAAGGGGGATGTGGAAATGCTCTAACACTGGCTCCGGGGTGATCTTCCGTTTAAGGAGAGAGAGCTTGCCTGTGTTGGCGTCGATGATCACCTCTTGACGCTCCTCCTCTGCTAGTGGTTGGTGCTGTGGATTTGGAACCACCAATGATGCCTTCGGCGTAGAAGCCAGCTTCAAGGGCACTCCGGCCCCAGGTTTCGCAGTGGCAGCGTGAAGTGAATCGGCGTCTGCGCCTTCGCCGGTTTCTGTAGAGGCTTGGGCGGCACAGTGTTCTTCGGCTCGACCGCCGCGGCCCCCTCCCGAATACGCTGAAGGGACTCCGTGACCTTCTTGGTGAACGAGGCGGAGGGACGGACCGGCTCGAGAGAGTCCTCCGAGGCCGGATTCGGGTCGGCAACCAAAGCCGCAGTTTTCGGAGCCGACGCAGCTCCCCCTTTGCCTTGTCGACTGGGAGCGGTGCAGCCAGAGACTTGGGGTCGTCCTGACGCTTCTTTGGGGCCTTCTTATGGTCATCGACCTTCTTGGCGTCGACGCGACTCTTCAGAGCGTCGACTAACTTTGGCGCCGACGCAGCCGCGTCGGGCGTCTTCGCCTTTGGCTTCGACACCGGATTCTTCGGATCGGCCATTTTGGCTTGGCTCTTGAGCTCGACGGCCATCTTGGATTTCTTCGGCGCCGAGGCCTCCGAAGCCTTCGATCCAACCAGTGCGACTTGCACTTTCGGTTTCGATACGGATGGCGTCGACCCCGATGGTTTCACTTTCGGTTTCTGGACCGGGAGTGGTGCCGCACCAATGTCCGTGGCCGGGCCAGAAGGTGGAGCCTTGGGACGGGTATCGAGGTCTTGGGTAAGGCCCGAAGGCGATCCCTCGACCTGGGTCTCATAATGTTGGGTGGCCCCGGAGTCAGTGTGAGGAAGCTCCTCTTCCGAGCTATCCTCTACGGTGGCAATGGCCCCGTCGTCGTCCCCTACCTCCTCGACGACTTCCTCAAACTCTTCGTCTTCCGCGTCGTAGTTTTCCTCGACCTCTGACGCCGGGTTAGAGTCCGAGACATTCTGGATGGTGTCGTCGTCAACATCCTCTTCAAAGATGTTCGCCGGTGGGGGTGCCGAACTCTGGGCCTGCAGTCTTGCGGCCCGGCATAGCTTGAGAGTTTTCTTCGACCGGAACTTGGAGCAGGCCATACACTTGGCCTCGTCGTGGTCCGCCGACAAGCACTTGTTGCACACTGGGTGCACGTCGATGTGCGGGTACTTTGAGGCACACACTGGGCACCTCTTAAATGGACTTCGTTCCATGTTGAAGTAGTCTGGAGCGTCGTGTAGGCCCGTCCGCGCCGACAGCACGCGGAAGGGCAGCAATTGATCGGAGCCGATAAATAAACCAACCCGAACGATAGACAATACCGACGCGAGTCCTAAAGACCTTTTGGTCTCAAGTAAAGAAAGTTAAACAACTATCGATTCCGACAGAGGGAACCGAAACACATCCGAACCCAATGGCGGAAAAAAACAATCTGGGGATGGAGTCGATGCCCATGCGCACTGTAGTCCAGGGGAGGAGCCACCTATCTCGTGATACTTCGAAGACTCTTCCAGGACAACAATGTGCAATCATCCGGACCCAACACTAGGCGGCGATCTATGCACAGATATGAATTCAGCAGCCCACATGCCTCGAACCCTAAATTCTCATCCCAGTAGCGTGCAATAGCCTCCCCCATCTTCTGTTGGTATGCCTCTTGCTGCAGGATCCAGGGCGAGAGGCGCCATCTAAATGGCTGCCTCTCTTAGCCAAGAGTGATCTCTATCGCGACCGGGGAATGGTCTGATAGTCCACGCGGTAGGATGGATGCCGAGGTAACCCTGCATATCGCGGCGGTAGGGACAAAAATGTAGTCTAGTCTAGTCTTGAAAACGAGTTGCGCACCGCCGAGACATACGAGTATTCGCGTTCATGTGTGTGGAGGTAGCGCCATGTGTCCACCCATCCCATGCCCTGTACCATGTTACCCAGTTTGGTGGGAGTGTCTGTATTAGGTTCGCCCCCGGGCCTAAACCGGTCCACTCGACTATGCATAACGTCATTCCAATCACCTCCAATCACCGCCAACCCCTCCGGGATCTCGGCCCATATCGTGAATAGTTTCTCAATTAAGGCCCATTGTAGCGGGGGCAGGGCATATACACTCCCAATTATCAACAGCTCTGTGCCTAGCGTCCCTAGTATGAAAACATATCTACCCTGTGGGTCAAGCCATTGTTTTGTGTGGACATAGGACAGTCTACGGTGCAATAGAATCGCCACCCCCCGTGATCTCCTCGTGAACACTGCATGATAGACTTGGTCATACCCATATCTCTGCAGGCTGAGCGTTTTGTTGCCCAGTAGGTGCGTTTCTTGCAACAGCAGTATATCTGCTTTCTCCCTTTTCCCCAGCCTTAACACCGTACTCCTCTTGATCTTATCAAGCATGCCTCGCACATTCCAACTCGACACCTTCATGGAGGCACCTGCAGGCCTCAGCACAGGAACCTCAGCCACCATCGAGACGCAAACACAACATCAGGCACAGCAACGGGCATAGCGGGCTTTTACACAGCAGCAGCATTCCTCGAGACAACCATGTGCAGTACAACTCGCTTCCCCCTAACCCCTCAACCTCCCGTCTCCCCCCCTCCCCAGCGTCCTCAACTCTTCATCAACTCCCCCACCACCCCCCCCATACCTCAGCAACAACATTGAAGTACCTGTCGTGGGACATCAGGTGCCCAGCCCCCAACGGGAGGCCGAGGATCCCCTACACCACAGCTTTCCAAACTTTTCATGTTAGTGACACACTTTTTAGACAATATTTATTTTGTGACACAGTAATGTGCCCGAACCTCCTAAGAGGGATTTGGGCCGGTTATCCCGCCCCCCACCCAGAGAAAATCTTGAAAAAACAGTGGTCAAATAGTGCATTTTCAAGTAAATTTGAGAAAGCAGGAAGGTTAATATAGAAATTGTGAATCTGATCTAACAAAGACAGTGACTGGCAACAATGGGTGTAAGAAAGGTTAGGTTTGTGCCTGAAAGAAGAATATAATCATGCACACTGCAAGTACTGATCTGCAGAAAAAACAACACATAAACCGCAGAAAATGGTTTTCAGCTCTTGCTCACAGGCGGGCCTTGGCTATATGTTCCCACCATCACTGATCTTCCGGTAAGAGCACCAAAATCACAAGCAAAGAGTTGAAGCAGTCACTCTTTTCACACTTCAGCCTCCAACCACTTCAGGTTCTCTCGAGTTTAGTTTCCCAGTGATGGTTTAAGTCAGACATAGCCACTGACAATGGACATTAGGATCACTATGTCCCAATTTCTATAGTTTTACGGACAGAGAATGTGGCCTAACAGCTAGGGCGGTCGACCTCGGAGCTGGGGAACAGGGTTTGAGTTTTGTCAGGCACGCTCAACATTCTGTGATTCTGGGCAAATCACTTAATCTCCCCATGCCTACCAAAAATGTATGTGTCCGTCTGTAATGTAACTGGTGCTCTTGTAAAGCGCTCGGATACCTTTGGGTCTAGTTTGCGCTATATAAAACTCCACAAAAAAAATAACTGCGGAGCACGTGATGAGTCTGGGTCAAAAATATCAGAATGGTTTGTGCATCAACTTCCCAAATCCTAACAGTAAAGGTCTGAAACGGAAAACTAGTTAAAATAGTGGCATTTTCTGAATGTCTGCATTGGAAGAAGGGATATAGCTGGGGCAAGTCCACTATGAATTTGAAGAAAGACCTCCTCTAAAAAATAACAAATCTTAGATTGGGTTTTATTCCACGTTAAGATCAAGAGAGATGGCGGATGTAGCAGACATCATGCAGAATTGAAGGGGCAAAACACAACCTGCCTGGCCGTGAAATTGAATACAAAACAATAAAATAGCCAGACGTACCACATATCTGTATCAGAAACTCAAATTGTGCATCAACTTCTCCCCCCTTTTATAACGACAATGGCAAACTTCACAAGTAAAAATAAAATATATGAAAAAATAAAAGCATGAACATCGACTTCTAAGGCACAACCTATGTCTGAAAGGCAAGCGTAGGCGCAAGGCGTAATCCACAGTTCAGTGAGCTTCATTTAAAAGGATGTTATGTGATTATTTAAAGTACTTAGTTTGATTTGAAGCTCACGTGAATCACATGGCTATAATACTAATGGTATAGTAATAATCTATAGTTACAGGATGATGAGATGAGTACCACTGAGCTGGCTAGTAATGATAATCAGCACGCACAGATAACTTAGTCTTTCTTTATTTAAAGGGTGATGAAACGAGAAGCATTGATGTAGGTAGCAACACCCTCTGCACGGCCGCTGAACCGAAGGCTGTGGTTGGTCAGGACCGTCGGGATGCTAGCGCTCACTACTTTTGTTTGTTCTATGAAAGCAAAGCATGCAGGTCGGATATAGAGCGGATGGGACAGTTTCCCTGTTTCTACATCTGTGTTTGGGTGAGAGTAGGGGGCGGGCATTGATGGCCTCGTTGCTCACATTCTGTGGGGTGTTAACCATTGGTAATGGCCCTTCCCCATATTATGCGTTCTCTTTTTCAGCTTGGAGTGGAGGGGTCCTAACGTCAAGGTTATCTGTTAATTCTTCCTCGCAGGGCATTAACCAGTTAGCGCTTTGAGCTTCGAGAGAAAAATAGGTTCATTTTTGGCTGTATGAAGAGTTCATATTATAGTATAAGGAACTTATTTACAGTAACATAAAGTCGGCTTCCTTAAACTTAGAGCAGTCTGCAGACTGGCGACAGTGCACGTACAAGAGGTGGGCGGGGTTTAGTGGACGTGCTGAGCCTGGTGTAAAACTGTTGATTCACTAGGCGCTCTGTAGGCACTGGAAGAAGACGCCGGATAGTGTCTGTTTGACAGATGAATTGGGAAACTTGAGCTTCAATCCCGGCATGGTGCTCCGCACACTGTGTGATTCTGGGCACATTCTTTAACGCTTCGGTTCCGCTCTTTGCCAAGGAACAGCAGCTCTTCAAAACGGGTGCGAATCTGGTGATTGGTGCTAGATGTCATGCCCTTTACTGCTGGATCGTAGGTCATTCCCAACTTCTGAAAATGTGGCCCCGCAGTTATTATATGTAAACTAACCGAATGAGCCAAGTCCTAGCTCTACTGCTTGTAACCCTAAACTTGCTGTGTGATCTTAGGCACATCGTTAGAACGTAAAGGCTTTGAACCAGTCTTTGTAACAATATTACCCGACTCAAGGGTGCTAGGTTATCCCATCTCGCAGGCCCCACAGGTATGCCTGACGAAGGTGTGTTGTATGCACGCTCTCTCTCGTGCGCACAATCTACCGGTTGCATCATTAGCACGACATAAGCAGTGACTCACACAGCCAAGGCAGACTAAAAGCGGCAACTGTCACTTCAACGAATAGCGCAGTTCCTCTTGAACCTTCCATCGACTCCCCTCGTAAGAGTCATATTATTTTTATAATAAAAATACGCTTTTATCTAACACTGTTATCAGCCCCCAAACATAAACTAGAAACAGTGCGAGACCCAACGAGACGTAAAAAAGAAGTCACGTATTGAAAAACTCACTGTCGTAGCCCGGCTTGGACAGGAAACCAGGCAACCTGTGTTGGGACGGGGGCGGGGCCACAAAAAGACAGGAAGTAGACGGGAGCCTACCCCGCGCTCCTGTGCCCGTGAAGCCAGACGGAAGTTTTGCGTGTGAGCTAGCGGGGCTCCCGTGCTCGTGGAGAGCCCCGCCTGTTGCCGAGACTGACCCACTGCGGAGGGAGAGAGGGACACGTAGAAAGAGCCCGGTGAGTGGTGGGGTGGGGGGATGTGTGCGCGTATGTGTGTGTGCGCGTGTGTGTGTGTGTGTGTCTGTCTGTGTGCGTGTGCGCGCACGTGTGTCTTTGTGTGTGTGCATGCATGCGCGTGTCCTGATCCATTGTGACTGGGAACAGCACGCCGGAATCGGAGCGCGTGTTCACGCGCGCGACCTGATCCGATTCCGGCATGCTGCGCGTGCCCATCTCTTGTCTCCTGGGAAGCACAGCCGTTGACTATAGGTCTTGCGACGAAACAGCGCTTCGCGCTGTAATCGCTAACGCGAGACCTAAAAACCATTGCATTGCAAATGCGTGCTATAAAAAATGTTTAAAAAGCATTAGGAGAGAGCATGTCTTGCCTGCAACAGCAGGCAGGACAAAGCTATTTGAGGAAATAGTGCTCGGAGGCTGTAATTAAAGCCTACCGAGTAACCGTACACGTAACAAGGGGTGTCGCCATGGGAGGGGACATAATGAGACAAGGCGATACTAAGGAGGGACTACTAAGCCTTTTGACCAATGAACAGCCAGTTTACAGTGGACAATGACACAGGCCAATGAAAAATATGGGCAGAGAGTGGGTGGAGCTTCAAGTCCCTACCTAAATACAGCATGGCTCGCAGAGCAGCACATGTGCTGCCCAGGCTCTACCTAAAAACGGGGGCCCTGGGCATTTTCACATGCATTAAAACGGCTCTGTTGCCAATCAATTTATCAGGGATGCCATTCCAATTTGGGGCACTGGGCAACTGCTCACCTTGTCCATGCCTTTAAATGGTTGTGCCTACCAGACCCTATATACGTGCCCTTAACTTTACAAGCAAAAACTCTGATTTCTCAAGAATGACTCTAAAAACCCTGCAAGCAATTCAAGTCAGCGATACAGTTTCTGATTAGATTTAACTTCATTTTGCAGTCTATAAGAGTATTTGCTTTTTGTCAGATGTGTTTCTATAGTTTTTGCCATGTAATGTATGAGACTTGTACATGCTATAAACTGTTTTAGTACATGTTTTAAGCCCCGCCCTCCCTCTTGGAAAGGTTTTCTAGTTACGCTTGTTTGTCCATTACCTATTTAGAAGCTCCTAGCCTTGATTTTCAGGTCGAGCCTGGGCAGCGCATGCGCTGCACTGTGAGGCATGCGTAGGCAAGGTAGGGACTTAAAGCTCTACCCACTCTCCGTCCATTTTTTCATTGGCTTGTGTCATTGTCTTTTGTAAACTGTAGCTTTTCATTGGTCAATAGGCTTAGTAGTCCCTCCTTAGTACCGCCTTGTCTCATCTTGCATCATCCCATAAGGACTATGGTAGGCTTTAATTACAGCCGCTGAGCGCTATTTCCTTAAATTGTTTTGACCCGTCTGCTGTTGCAGGCAAAACTCTCTTTCTCCTAACGCTTTATGGTACAGGACGCCACAGTGGAGGCCGTGCCCTTGGTTTATTTGCATGGTTTTTTTTACTATTTATTCACTTTTTTGTTGTTTACAAGCAACTCATGCCACGCTTTCACCTTAATAGAGGCCACGCCCATTTCTTTAGAAGAGATGCGTTTAAAGAAAGGTTCTCGGCAGTCATTAAGGTGAAACTGTGGTATGGGGTGCTTGTACAAAAAAAAACCATTAGCTGTTACTGACACAGACACACACATGATTGTACATATTTACTTGTAAAGGAATGGCAGTGTGTGTATTAGGGCGTGATCAATAGGTGCGCTTAAGAAAACAGATCATAATTCTTTTCCCACCTATGCAGACACATCATAAATCTTTCTGGGAAGCTATGATTGTTGGAAAGATTTATAAGAGTGCACATAGTATAGTATATCTGAGCCACAAACACAAAGAGCACCACAACCAGAGATCCTTCGGGGAGAGGTGTGCACATACGTGTTATATCCGACCCATTATTTGTATAGCACTTATGTGTTTATAGGGAGCTTAGAATATGTATGCTAAGCACATTGAGATCACCTAAGAGCTGGTACCAGAATATCATTGTCATAATATCATCTAACATAAATATTGTGACTTAAATATCGTATGCAAAAATATCTGGCCATAAGAGTTAATAATATAAAATCTGCACCCAATGGGACCATTTTTTAAAAGTTATATTTAGGACCCAAAATTGATGTCAGATAATATGTCTGGAAACGATATTCTGACATTAAAACAAGGAGAAAAAAATCTGACCTCTAGTGTGATTCACTGCCAAAGTTTTTTATGTAATCCTATTTTGTATTCAATTCCCCATATACAAGCACTGATGGTTTCAGTGGTAAGCGATGATGAGCATGCCCAACTCCCAGCATGGTCACTCAGAAACACTGTGTGCACTTCAAGAAAAGCCATTGAAGCACAGGATAATGTTTGGAGACATTGTGTTTGTACACATGTGTACAAACACACGATCTCCCATCTTGATAATCCAGCATGTGTCTTGGCAGGAATTGAAAATTGGATGAATGACTTTTCACCAAATTTAAGGCCCTAAAACCCCAAAGGTGCCTGCCCTTTATTTCCACGAACCGACAGAAAACTACAAACGTACCAATACAACATAAAGTAAAGTCACCCACTGGAAGCAAGAAGATGGCACAAAGGGGCAGTGCTTCACCATCACTGTTGCCTGTGGCTCTCAAACTCACTTATGTACTCTCACTTTCTTCCCCCATTCTTTCCCTAGTAATTATTTATCTCCACTCACTCATACTTTATGCAGCTGCTCCTTCAATTGCATTTTTTTCTTCCCACTGCTGCTGCGGAACCTCCTCTGCCTATTGTCACCACTCCACGTTTCTACACCACTCCTCCTCTTGAAGTTCCTTTCACCAACTATCCACTAGCACATTAGTACCCCAGTCTGGTCCTGTGTTTCCTCAATCCATTTATACTTTCTTCCCCTCACTCACTTAATTGACCTTTGAGGTATATACATGTGGCATGCTGGTTTAAGTTCAAAAAGAAATCATTCGGCAGTAAACTCTTCAGTTGCTTGCCACTATTTGGTGGAATAATCTTCCTCTGACAAAGTATAACCACACACCACTACATCTTCCAAAAGAGACTAGGGGCACAACTTTTCCTTGATGAATGAAGGGGATCCCAAGAGGTTGTAGCATCTGATACCCTTGGTTCAGGTTCTTTTTTTGCGGCTTTGGATTTGCACAGAGAGCTACAAAGTCCAACATGTTCCTTATCCTCTCCCGAGTCACATCATCTCATACCCCACTGTAAGTTAGAGGTGGGGGTGCCTAATAAAGTCATATATATCACATATATATCACATAGGCCATCCTGAAGGGCTATTCCCTCTGATACATGTCATAACGGCTCCAAGAGACTCAAATGGGGTGGGGAGGGGGAGCGGAGCAGCTGATTCTCCTTCGAAACCCCGAAACTCTGGAATAGGCCGACTATAAATATCAAAGCAGCTCCCACCTTACTGAGCTTTAGGAAACTGCTAAAAACTTGGCTTTTCAATGCCTAGTACTCTCCTGATGTTGCCAATACTGCCATACCCAATTAGCACCAAGACACCCGCGGGTATTTGTGTGCTTTATAAATTAATTAACATAAGATCCAATGCAGTTAATTAACACGCTAAATGGATGTGTCATGAATTATGTTTCAGGCTGCATCAAACATAAAACAAATGTACCCCTTTATAAAACAAGGAGTTGTGGCATCCTGCTAGTTATAGTTATTTAGATTCCATTAAGTCAACATTATGTTCTAGATAAAAGTCAAACTACCCGGCACCAGACCATACTGCAACAACGACTCTCGTCATCTCCCATTGCGCAGTTTATCGACTGGATCTCTATTCTGCAACACACAATCTTTATTAACCATAATAAGTATGTGCTTGATTTCAGAAGGTCTGCAGCTAGGGGCACCATCGCTCACGTGCCAATGGAATCTACTGAGATATCTCAGTACTTCAGACTGTCCACGGTTCCACCATGAGAAGTCATTTTCAACTTTCAAACCTCAATTGAACCTTTACTGCTGCCATCTTTCTTGTTTCAGCTACAAGAAAAGAACTATAACAATAAGAAGAGAAAATAGACGGCAAGGGAGAGTGGAATATCTTAATGGGTGTGACTTGTTACAGAGCTTTGACAAACTTCAGCAAGCCAAGGAATATGGTTCTTAGCGTATAAGTACTCAATACTAAAGTTAACCAGCATTAGGTACGAGATGATAGCAACAATCAAGACATTTTGAAAATAAATACCCGAATGGTTTTATAATACCTCTGAAGGTTCAAAATTAAAAAATAAAAAAACCTGAAAAAACAAATCATTATGTCAGGATACATAGAATGGTTACAGGGCACGAAACTTAACTGGACTATGAAGAGCTTGTTTTCTGTCAGGTACAATTAAGATTTGTATCCACTGCCGAGAGACAGACCAGGAAAATCGACACGGTCAGCTGGTAGAAGATGCCCTAAATTTATAGTACAAGTAGTAGTCTGTAATGCCAATATGGTGTGCGAAGAGAAAAAAAATACATGTCTTGGAATTGTTCATTGCATAATCAATGAATTATCTATTACTGGCCTACTTACATTTGTAGTGCGAAAGTGTTGGATTTTAAAACCTGTATTAATTAAATACGGTCTTACTGCACAAATGGATGCAATTAGGTTCTTATATGCTATACAACTCTTAGATGTAATGAGCGCTGTGGGCAGATTTTTAAGAATTGTACAATCTTTAAAATTACTTGATTTTGAAGGTATAACGTTAGTTTTATTTTTTTATGTAATAACGTATTGGAAATTATGGTGTTGATGTTAAATAAACGTTTTTTCACTACTACTACTACTTAATCGAGGCTGTCTTCACTTTGGTTGACGATGCAGCAGCACTCAAACACCACCGTGATCTGTTCGTTTTCCAAAACTGTGGACTGTGGCACACTGATACAAGAATGCCTTCTGTAAAGAGTTGCTTGACTAAAGAGATTACTTCTGACAAAGGTGACAAGTCACTGGAGCAAGTAGCGCCTGGAACTTGGGGGTACATTTCATCCAATAGGCTATGGTTATTTCAAACTGAAGGTATGCCTTCGCAGCCTGGAGAAGCAATGCGACCCGAAACTCTGCTGTCCTCTAGCCACTTGCCTGGCCTCCCCAGATTTCCCAAAAGGGCACGGAGGATCTGCCCCCCATTCGTACAAGCAGCTGCTGAAAGCTGCTGCTCTTCAAAAGGCAGCCTCGTGTTTCTAAATCCAGCATGTAAACTGCCTTGCAGACTCACAAACTCTGAATTGTTACTGCGCAGAGCCTTGCAACCAGCGTGCCTAACGCAATTACAACAAAGCTAATTGCCACCACAGCAGAACACAAGGCACACAAATGATTCAGATTAATGTAATTTGGCTAAACACATAAACATAAATCTACAACCCGTGTTTTAGTTCTGTTAATACGGCCGAAATTACTTAATGCACGCGCACAAAATAAATGCACTTCAGCCCCCAGCAAACATGAAGACTTCGCATCGAGAAAAGCCACGAGTGAGTCTCACTGCTGGCCAATTGTCTTCACGTTTGCACTAGTTTACTCTCACTCCCGTCTCACACTCCTCTCACACTTAAGCTCTAAGTATAATTCAAGCCTCCTACAATTATTTACAATTCCTGCCTGCACCCAACCCCTTTCACATTTAACCTAACAATACGCACAACAACTGCAGCTTAATATGGGTAGAGTGATTGACTCTCAAAATCTCAGTGGCCTTCTGGAACATGCTCCACCTGTCCTCGATAGGCAGATTAGCCATCTCTAAAACGGTACTCCTGCCCAGATGTCTGCACTTACACCAGGACACGTTGTGCCCAATCCCAGCTGAACCTGCACCTAATCTCGCTCCTATGGGACGGTGGGCATAGTAGAGTAGCATTGGCTGATGCAGCAGGTGGATTGGGGGTCCCACGCTTGGACCTCTAGTATTATGCGGCCCAATTACAACACCCATCACGATCACTTCACAGACCCAAGTTAATAGACATGGCTCTTTGCAGGAATGGTGGACGCTTGCTGAACTACTAAATGGAGTGGGCGGGTACACAGAGATACTCGCATAATGTGCGACAGACGGCTAGAGTGTGGCAACGGTTTGTAGTGGCATACTTAAGCAAGCACCATTCCAAAGGGAACTTCCAATTTGGATATTAAAACCAGTCAGGCAGATGGCAATCAATATGTTCTTCAAAACATGGAGAGTGGGGGTGAGGGGGTTGTGAAATATGAGGCGACATGTACCCAGACAAGTACTTCAACTCATTTGAAAATGCCTGTGAGGAGTTCGGTCTAGGCCGGAGGCAATCCTTGTAACATGAAGGACAAGCAGAAACGACTAAGCACACCTGGCTGTGATATCCGGCAGCCCGGAACCTACTCATACCCTTAAGATACTACACACCCTTGTAGAGCAATGCGATCAGATATGGTAGACCCTACACAAAGGCTGCGGCGGCTATCAGTTTGATTACACCCATGTGCACGCCCATCCATCTGGACAGCGAGCACGCACCTTTTCCCCTGCTCACAACCAGGGCCTTCTCTCCCACACACATCGCTGCCTCCCCACACAGTTTCTCCCTCCTATACATGTTCCGTCTTTGCACCCACATACAGCCTCCCCTTGACTCAAGCACGTATCCCCTCTCATCCACACACAACCATCACCCCCGCCTTCCTCCTTTCCCTGCCGTCAGTCGTTCCCTTCAAACAGTCTTCTCTGTTTTCTCCCCCTCAGACCCTTCGCCCCAGACACCCAAATTTTTCTTTCTACACACAATAAACGCCCCCTCACTTTACCCCTACAGAGCAATCTCCCACACCCCGCTATACGGCCTTTTCGCTCTCTTCTTTTACAAGACCACCCCCTATACCTGTCCCCGATCTCCTCCTCTCACAGCCTTCACCCCCCTTCGCTCTTTCTGCACTCTGCCCCTTTATTCCTCCATATACCTGTTGTCAGCAACCTAGTTGCCCAAACATCATAGATTCATTTATTTCATGCGTGTGTGAGGGGAAAAGTATTGCCTGTGTTGGGTTGTTAGTGCACCACTGCATCTACATCTAACACATTTACTATTAAAACAAGCATGTGCAAGCAATAGGTCTCGCATTTGTAAGAGTTTGAGTTTTTGACATTGTAAATAACAATGCCTTTTATTTATGTGTTGGTTTTTAAATCCTAAATAAAAGGCATTGTCATTTACACTGCCAAAAGTTTAAACCCCCGCAAATGCGAGACCTATTGCATTGCAAATGCTTGTTTAAAGTCGTAGTCAGGAGGGAGATCTAAGCAGTGCCTGGGACCGAAGTCCTGATTTCAAGAATTCTGTCACAAGCCCGAGGAGAAACCAGCATTTCATAAAGATACGTGTAGAAGTAGAGATCCATTAATTTATAAAACTGTAATATATGTAGGGAGGAATAAAATGTTACAAATATTCATCTTTGCATTCCACGCAATTACTCGGTCGCCATTTATCGTGGTATCGCCCGACAATCCTTCCGTCCTTCTCTGTAAGGGCGGGCCAGTCCCATTTTGGCTTGTCAGGAGGTTTCATGTCTGTGCGAAAGCTCATTGGCAACACAGTGCGACCCTGAACTTTCTAGCAGGGCGCCTTTGCATTCTGAGCTGGACACCTCACCTCAGGGGGAGCCTCCCGCTCAGATGTGAGAGGCTGAGCTGGACACGGCACATACCTCTACAGGGCCGGGATTCTAGAACAGTATTCTTCAGACAAACGGTCTACAATGATCTCAAAACACATCAAAGCCCTTAAGACACTCGAGCTCTGAAATAAGACTTCGCCTACTGTAACATAAGTGAGAGCCGCCTGTGTGGAAATACACTGCGGTCATGCCGCCATGGCCATCTGCACTGTGGTGGTCATTCCCCCATCCGAGCAACAACGCGAGCTCGATAATCTCGGACTCGCCTCGGACTATTGCCACTCGCTCCTGTCTGTGCCTATCATCACAGGCCTTCCTCATTACAGACCACTGGTTAACCAAAGGAGAAAAGGTACAGCCATCTAGGTAGAGTATAGCAAGGTAGATAAAGGAGTTAATTTCTACTGAGTGGGGGTAATTTGCAATTCAAAATGGGGGGTTCGGCTTCAAATGATAATTGCGGGTTTGGTTTGAGGCAGGAGCTACCCTAGGGTGATATTAATGACATATCTATAGCACCACGGAGCACATGATGGTGACTGGTTCCAAATTCAATGATTCTTGGTTTAATGGGTTAACACAAGCAGCTTTAGCTCATTAGAGCGGAGAAACAGGAGGGTGCCAGCAGAAGAGGGCGGAGAGGGCTTAGTTTGAAAGTAGTCTCTCATGCAGTCCCTAGAAATATTGGAGAACAGGTGGAAGATAGAAACGCATTAGATGTTAGAGGAATACTCAAATGGGCCGAGCCACGTTGTGATATAGTCTCAAGCCAATAAAAGACGGTCGAAGGAAGTCAATGGGTGTAAGGGGTGGGTGGGCCTAAGCCCTACTCTATATATTTTGTTAGTAGTAGGCATACTTCATAGCTGTGATGTGAAAATCCAGCCCTAAAAAGTAGTACACAAGACACCAGCAAAAGGTCATCATCAAGTGTTTCATTTTAGGGTTAAGGGCTAGGCACAGAAGTCTGAATTATTTATACAGACTGTTGGATTCTATGTCAGGACCGGAGGCTTCAGATTATGCTATATCTTCCTTCGCTTTATTAACATAAAGTTTCCACAGCAGCTTAGGAAAAGATATATAACAAGAACAAAAATGCTTTAAACATGAAGCATTGACGGAATGTTCAACAAATCAACAACAACTCCCAAGAGTCTCTTTGTATAATGATAGTCCATAGTCCTTCCACTCTGTCTATCACAACTATAAATCCGGACTTCTCATCTTCTTCCCCCTCTTTCTTCGCTGCTCCCGCAGCCAGATAAGTGCTTTCATGTTTTTTCCCTTTTTCGATATTGCTGATTGTATTGTGTACGATCGTTGGGGGACTCACTGCATGGTTTATTCCCTTACAGAGTCCCCGGTCGCGGGAATGTTCTTCGTTCCTACGCGACCTTTCTTTCCCACTTGGGTGCGGTGCGTACACAGACCGCCAGGGGGCAGCCTGTCGTCTCGCCGGCCATTCGGCGCGCCTCCGCAGTGCCAGGAGCCGCGCCGTGGAGT
This sequence comes from Lissotriton vulgaris, assembly GCF_964263255.1. Lineage (NCBI taxonomy): Eukaryota > Metazoa > Chordata > Amphibia > Caudata > Salamandridae > Lissotriton > Lissotriton vulgaris. The sequence continues at coordinate 1,313,351,870 of NC_141693.1, read as the reverse complement.
CTGCTTGCGCAGGAGCCAGCCCTCGCGTACCCCTCTGACACCTGGTGCCCCGGGTCTGTACTTTCCTGCTTCTGACGCCCCGTTGGGGTCTGTATTGCGGCTCTGACCGCGCGAACCACCTTCGGGTGACATTTGTGCACCTCTTTATTCATAGTGTGGCTTAGCGCGCTTGAGGGGTGCGAAGACCCGGTCCCGGCGAGGAGAGTCTGCGCGCTTGGGGGTTGGTGCAGCCCACCTGCCACGTCAGTTGGCCAAAAACGTGATCGCAGCCGGTTGGCCTGCCCATATCAGAGTTTTATCTCGACTGCCGCCCTACAGGGTGCCCAGATTTGCCCTTGGTTCAAGGATGGAAGGGGAATACGAGGAGGAACCTTACCCCTATCTGCAGGACGACGAATTCTACCAGGCGGTGGACAATTCGATTTACCGCTGCGTGACGGAGGTGGTAGGCCCCATGGAAGACCGCCTTTCCGCCCGCATTGTGGAAGAATGCGCGAAGCTGGCATCGGCGCATGTACCTCAGACTCCCGATCTCCCAGGGACGTCCGGCGGGTTGCCACCCGCCCCGAAGAGGCCTTGTAAGGAGGGGCCTTCATCGGAGGCCCAAGGTGTGGACAGGGGCGCGTTCGAGCGTCTTCGGGACGCCTTCCTGGCAAAAGCAACGGCGGTGCCCCCTACGCCCTTGGTGGACCCTGGTGCTTCGGGGGACGTGTCTACGGCCCCCGCCTCCCCAGTGTACGATTCTCCGGACACCGACGACGACGGGGAGTCGACCAGATCTTGGCTTCCGGCACCCTCTGCCAAGGAGATGCCTCGAGATGAGTCGGGCATGCTGGACCCGGACGAGATCGTCCACCCCCGCTCCGCGGCCTGGACACTGGGGGAGACGGTGGCGAAGTTTGTCGCGGGCAGGCTGCGCAAGCCCCTGGAGAAGGAGGCGAGGTGCTGCCTGCGTGGGGAGTGCCCTCGGCCAACTTTGGAGGGGAAAGTGGCCATGACACCGGAATTGGATCCCAAGATGGCCACCTTCCTAGCGAAATTTATGAAGGATCCCAGGAAGGGCATCGATCGGTCCTGGCGGGCCTGCCAGGACAAATTGTTAGATGCGGTTGGGCCCGCCACGAAGATCCTCGATATGGCGGAGGAGGCTAGAGCGAATGGCACCGTCATTTCCCCGGAGGTGCTTTCGAATTGGGCCCAGAGGGTGATTGTGTTTTTGGGCAACGCCAACTGTGCCCTGTCTACGGAGAGGCGGCGTTCCCTCCTGATCAAATTGGACCCTAAATTGGGGGACCTGGCCTCGTCGGAGGCGGGTGCTGTGGCCAGGGGGGCCTCTTCGGCGAACCCTTCATCAGGGAGCTGGGCAAGTTCGTGAACACGTTCACGTCGCTGGATAAGGCCCAGTCCAGCATCAAGAGGGTGTTTCACCAGCGTTTCTCCGGAGGGGCCGGTCGCGGTAGGGGCCGCGCGATCGGCCGTGGCCAGCAGGCCAACAATAAAGGACAAGGCTCCGGAAGAGGTCAACACCAGACCTCTGCCAACTATACCAACTTCTACCCCACCAGAGGGCAGCGCTTCGGCGGCAGAGGGTTCAAGAAGAACTCCGGACAGGGAAATGCCCCCGGTAAGTGTCCTTTGTTTGGATCAAGTTCCTATTGGGGGGCGGCTGGCAAGCTTTTACCGGGAGTGGGAATTGCTCACTGCCGACGCTTGGGTCTTGCAAACTGTACGAGGATTCCACATAGAATTTTACGACCAGCCCACGCAAGCGAGGCCCCCGCGCCCGATGGCCTTTTCGGAGTCCGACGCGCTTTTAACATAACATAACATAACATAACATAACATAACATGAGTATTTGTAAAGCGCACGTTCACCACTACGGGCCTCTTGGCGCTGAAATAACAGATGTTTGTTGTTACCCAACTCAATGGTACTCATTTTATCGACCCCAAATGGATGAAAGGCTGAGTGGACCCGCCGGGATTTGAACCTGTGACCATGAGGTCGAACACCGGCCCCTGCAGTAGACGCATTAGTCCACTGAGCCACCAGACCCGGCTGATGGCCTGGTGGCTCAGTGGCTTTTGATAGACGGGGAGGTCTCGGACTTGCTGCGCAAGGGGGTCATCCGTCTATCAACGCGCCACCCACACGGGTTCCTCAGCAACGTCTTTTTAGTGGACAAGACGGATGGGGGCAAGCGCCCTGTGATCAATCTCAAGGAGTTCAATGGGTGGTTGGTCTATCGACATTTCAAAATGGAGGGTATCCACCTCCTTCGAGACGTACTCCTCCCTCGGGATTGGATGGTGAGACTGGATCTCAAGGACGCCTACTTGGTCGTCCCCATCCACCCCCCTCATCGTCGTTTCCTGCAATTCATGTGGGACGGCAAGGTGTTCGAGTTCACCCCACTGCCGTTCGGTCTTTCGTCGGCCCCGTGGTGCTTCACGAAGGTTCTCCACCCGGTAGTGGAGTTTCTCAGAAGTCAGGGGGTCCGTATGTTAGTATACTTGGACGACATCCTCCTCATGGGGCAGTGCCCGGAGGTGTTGGCGGGCCAGCTGCGGCAAGCCGTCGGCCTGCTCCAAAGGCTTGGGTTTGTGGTCAACGGCGCCAAGTCGGTTTTGGTTCCCACTCAGCAGATCACCTTTTTAGGTTTCGTGGTGGATTCGGTGCAGGCGGTCTTGAGCCTGCCGGGTCGGAAGGTCGCAAAGATACGACACCTGCTTCGACAGACGATCACGAGGGATCGTACGTCCCTGCGTCATATCGCCAAGGTGGTGGGTCTTCTCTCGTCCTCCATCCAGGCGATTTTCCCAGGCCCACTGCACTACAGGGCTCTCCAACGTCTGAAGGCGCAACATCTGCGCCGTGGGATGAGTTACGATCAGTGGGTCCCCCTCACGGACGAAGTGAAGGAGGAAATGTCATGGTGGCTGTCTCACATGGAGGCATGGAATGGTCGGGCGATCTTCGGTTCAGCTCCGGACCTGATCATAGAGTCCGACGCCAGCAGGTCGGGCTGGGGCGCCCGGTGCGGGGATTTTTCCACCGGCGGCGCCTGGTCTTCAGAAGAACAACGATTGCATATCAATTGTTTGGAACTCCTGGCGGGCTCCTTCGCAGTTCGTTGTTGGACCAAGGATTCGGTCAAGGCCTGTGTCCTGTTGCGGATGGACAACATTTCGGCGGTTCGTTATGTGAACCATCTAGGAGGTCCTCGTTCCCGCGCTTTGGCGGACCTGGCGAAGGACTTCTGGGATTATTGCCTGTCTCGTCACATTGCGGTGACGGCGGAGTACCTGCCGGGTCAGTCCAACCAGGTGGCGGATTGGCACTCCAGACATCTCAGGGACGCCAGCCAGTGGAAACTGGATCCGGAGGTCTTCCGGTGGCTGCAAGCTCTCTGGGGTCCCTTTTCGGTGGATCTTTTTGCGTCCCGTCTCGACCACCAGCTGCCGCGTTTCTTCAGCTGGAGGCCGGACCCTCTTGCGGAGGCCACGGACGCCTTTCTGCAGGATTGGAGTCGGGAACAGCCGTTTGCGTTTCCCCCATTCTCCATGACCATGCGAACGGCGGCCCAAATACGCCGCCAGGGAGTGGAACTGGTGTTGGTTACGCCACTCTGGAGGTCTCAAGTGTGGTTTCCGGTTCTTCTGGAACTTTCTTGGGATTTTCCAATCCTACTCCCCCTGTTTCCTCTGCTCCTGACAAATCCGGAACCTCATCCCCTCGTCACGCAGAACTCTCTGCACCTCGTGGCGTGGAGGCTCTCAGGAGACGCTGGACGCTCCCAGGCCTTTCGGGGTCGGCTGAGCACTTGCTCTCCAAAGCATGGGCCGATAGTACGACGAAGCGTTACAGATCCGCTTGGCTTAAGTGGATGCGTTGGTGTTTACGAAGGGGTTTGGATCCCTTGGTCGCAGGCCTCGTTCCCGTGCTGAATTTCCTGGCGCATTTAGCCGACAAGGGCTTGGCCTATAGAACGATAAATGCCATCCGATCGGCGATTTCGGCAGGCCACGACAACATCGATGGCCACCCTGTAGGGGTACATCCTTTTGTTTGTCGGCTCCTGCGGGCTATCCGCCTCGCGTTGCCTCCTGAACCCCGGTACTCCGTCCTTTGGGACGTCAATTTGGTTCTGAATTTGTTTTTGTCTTGGCCGGCCAATTCCTATCTGTCTCTTAAGGAGCTGTCAGCGAAGTTGGCCATGTTGTTATGTTTGGTTTCTTGTAGACGCGTTTCTGATGTGCGCGCGCTGGATGTTTCTGCACGCATTTTTTCCCCGGACGGGGTTACCTTTACCGTGGGCCGACGCACAAAGACGTCGTCGCGGTCCATTTCATATCCAGCTTTTCTTGACACTCCTAAGTTGTGTGTTGTGCAATGCCTCAAAGCATATGAGGACCTGACCTTGGACTTACGCCCTCCGGGCGAGCGTCAGTTGTTGATTGCCTTGCGGAAGCCACACAAAGCTGTCTCCTCGCCCACTATTGCTCGGTGGGTGCGGTGGGTCATGCAAGAAGCGGGCATCAATACTTCCCTCTTTGGAGCACACTCCGCCAGGGGAGCCATGGCCTCTAAGGCTTTCTCTGTGGGTGCTCGTTTGGAGGACCTGATGCGAGCGGCGGATTGGTCCTCGGATTCCACCTTTAAGAGGTTTTATTTTAAGCCGGTGGTGGATTTGGCCCAGTTGGTGGTAAGTAAGCTTTGAACTAGCATAATCTGAAGCCTCCGGTCCTGACATAGAATCGAAATTTGCCTAGCTTACGTAACGGTAAGTTTCAATTCTATTAAGGACACGGAGGCGAGGATTATCCCACCCAGGCTACAGTGGTGTCTCTACCCACCCGTATGGCAGTAAGTAAAGCGTTTTCCTTTACGTTGTTGGTACTGTAACAGTCTCTGAATGCTCCTCGCCTTGTTGTCACATTCCTGGACCTCCTCGCTGATGCTGTTCCTTTTTCGACAGGCAACGAGGGTGCTAAACAGGACCAATGAGGCTTAAGCGTGATCTGTGCGAAGAAAGAGGAGGAAGAAGATGAGAAGTCCGGATTTATAGTTGTGATAGACAGAGTGGAAGGACTATGGACTATCATTATACAAAGAGACTCTTGGGAGTTGTTGTTGATTTGTTGAACATTCCGTCAATGCTTCATGTTTAAAGCATTTTTGTTCTTGTTATATATCTTTTCCTAAGCTGCTGTGGAGACTTTATGTTAATAAAGCGAAGGAAGATATAGCATAATCCTCGCCTCCGTGTCCTTAATAGAATTGAAACTTACCGTTACGTAAGCTAGGCAAATTTCGATTCGATCACATAAGTTAAGAAATTATGTGGACATTTTTCCAGCGAGGCATAGTTTTACAAAATATTCAAAAAACAGACCAGCGTACAGAACTTTCAAGTTGTTCTAAGTCATGTGCAAAATGTTCATAGCTTGATATTTGCTCTTGTCCCTTTGATTCTGGTGCTTGGAGTTGTGCATTAGTAAGAGAAGTCGGAATTAACAGGCACCAGCAATTTAAGTGCTCTGTACTACAAAACCAGGCCCAATGTCCCACAGCAGATATGAGACAACCTAGGAGCACTAGTAGTTTGGCATAATGCATAATACAGGTGCGTGCCCACAACAGTGTTTACTGTGTCAATCACTAGATGGCACAAAACAGTGGCAAACCTGCCTAGAATCTGGGCCACTGGACGTATCTGATAGTAGAGGGCCAGAGTATGTGGCGGGCTGACTAAATTATGCTGCAAGAAAAGGCAAATTATGTGTCGTGATGCAGCCTAGTTTGTGATAGTATCTGTTTTTGTTTGCTCATTGGTTGCACCTCATTAGCACTAGTTTAACATCCAAATGTCACAATAAACAACAACAAGCAGCATAACCAATAGGTCACGCCTTTGGGACCTTATAAGTGTTCAGCCAGAGCTATCGCCTTTGCCAATGTTTTTAAGCTACGTTGTAGAGCATTCTACATTTAAAGGACAACAAATAAGCGGATATACAAGATGAAAGGCTGCCTGTCTTAGTTACAGGTGTTTATTTTATTGTATGCTTTACACATATTTGAAAGGGAGCGTGTCTTTTGTTTCTTAGGGTTGGTTTATGTAGCTTGGAAAGGGAGTGTGTCAGCATATTGGCCGAAATAAAGAATTTTTGGAATTGGAATTGGTTTTGTTAATTGGTTTTTGGTCGGCGAAATGAGGCATGCTGCCTGCCAGCATGCAGGCTGATTTTAAAGCTCACAGCTTGAGGTCTACTTTTTGGAAGCGAGACGGGTGCGAGAAGGAGGGAGGGGTGGCGGGAGAGGAATGAAACAATGGAGCAGGCCCACATGGCATTAGTAGTTAATTTTGTACCCCACAACTTGTCGTAGTACTGAAAAGGCGAACAGGTTTACAGAAGAACGCATCTAAAACGAGCAAGGCCTGCACATTTTAAGGGCACAAAATTGTCACCAGGTTCGAGGTCTGAGACTTCATATCGCGTGAACAGAATCGCCCCACAGGTGAAGTCGCCCAAAGCTCCCCTGACAGAAAAACCTCTCTCCAGCACCCTGCAACAAATGGAAGGGAGACTGTTATGTTGTTGTCATATGAAGTTGGCACCAGACCATCTTCCACCAGGAACCACAGCGGTGAAACAGGACAAGTACGCATCACTGATTCGTGAGCCAGCTGTCTCCTCCATCCTTACTGCTCAACCTAGAAAGGGTTCAAACCTGTCAACCACCCACACGGACATAGATACATGCTAACGGCACCTAAAGACTGCACTGCGCAGCCCCGTACATCTCTTAGCTCGTCTAATGCATATTCAGCGTATACAATGTATGGAAGATCTGCCAGCTAAAGATCTTTATAAATGTCAAGATGATATCCAGAGGTGATTCATCAACAGCGAACCATGGGTTATGTAAAGCCTCACTAATTAACTTTGGAAAGGCATTTTAAATCATATGCCCACAGATTACCATAACTGGCCACTATGCCCTCTAACCATACTCAGGGTTAAAACAGGCAGGCTGTCTTTACACTTCAATGAGGCGTCACACCCGAAGTATTGTGCATCCGAGATTTAGTTCTATAGACACAGCTCTCACACAAACAGAAGTGACACGATTCTAATTCAACCGCCCTTCACCTTTCGGGTAAATCTTTTGCATTCCCTTGGGGCTTTAGCATTTAAATAAAACACACACACACACACACACACACACACACACACACACACACACACAGCAAGCTGATCAGATTACAATTCCCTATATGCTAAAATGTACGCATCTTCTTTTCCTTGGTGAGAGGGGGCATGCGGGACATACATCCTTTGGCAGTACACGAATGACTGGCATTCAAATGAGCCATCCAATGCTCTACATATACACAGAAGGTATGCTAAAGGAGACCAAACACATTTTGCATCTGGAACATGGTTAAAATGCCACTCTAGTCCAGGACAACTCGGCAGAATGCAAATTAAGACATTCAGAAATTTCAAAAGGTTAAAAACGTATAGTTGCTAAAACGTCTACATTACAGTGACAATTCTGCAGCACTGAGACTTTGTCGTAATAGTGACAGATGCCAAATTCAATATAAACTGAGTTTCGCGTTGTCTTTTGTGTCGTTGGGAAAGCAGTACTCCACAGTCCACAAGCTCCCCTGGCTTTTGTGTCAGATGGCTTTGGAGGTGGCAGCCGATCCTTCCTTGGCTCACCAGTTAGCAAGACCTTTTTTCTATTTTTAGGTTTTGCAGACCTAGCGCGGGAGCGCGCATTCGCTCCTCGCTATGCAAAGCTTATTGTCATCAGTACGCTTCCAGAAGGGGACTTGAAGCCCCGCCCATCATTCCTATTTGCTTGCGTCATCGTTCAGGCTAAACTGTGGCTTTTCATTGTAAAGGATGCTTCTTAGTCTCTCCTTGTTACTGCCGGTCTCCTTTTGGCCCCACCCACCCGAACTGGATCATTTACTTGCGGAGTTACACAGTCTCCTTCATAAGTCTGCAAGCGCTCTTTTTTTTCATTTTCAGCTCAGTCTGCTTCGGCTGCGCTTATTTTTTTCTACTGCTGCCCTTCTCTGCCCTTCTCTGCTCTACTTGTGTTTTTTAGGTCTTGCCTGTGCAACGCGCAAGCACTGATTAGAGGGGCCTCTTGGAATTGCTCCAGGTTTAGTTTAGACTCGTGCATGTTTTGCACTGTTTCCTATTAGTACTCTTGCATGTATGGCGTTTATCTTGCGAGAGCGAACAGTGGCAGCATCTGTTAGCAATTATCACGCCCGGTCCCTCAATGTAAACACCATACATTGACTTCCGGCTGCGCGCCACTGAAACCCTTTTGAGTGGTGCCTTCAGTGTCGCTTTAACTTTTGCGGTTGCGGGCGGCGCTTCTCTTTCAGCGCTTATTGAACTAAGAGGCTACGGGACGGACGGGACCCGGTTTCTATGCTTGCATTTGGGTGCGTCCGGCCCCCTTACACAGGGCGGTTTTATGCCATTCGTTTTGATCGCATGATCTATACATCGGAGGGAGCTTGTGAGGTGACTGCCATTGCGGGGATTTAAATAGGGAAGTGCCCAGGATCAGACAAGGAGTCCTCGGACCGCCAGTGCGCCGGGCTGAAACCTCAGGACTGGAAGGACGTAATGTGTGTCAAAGGTTGTTATACCATCCTGAACCCACTCCCTCTGTGTTTCTGGCTGACTTTGCATCGGTTCCCAGAAAAAGTGCTGGTTTTCAGAAATAAAGTGCTGCCTGTGCGCCAAGTTCACAGGGCTTGTGAGAGGGCGGAAGTGGGCTGCAGGGCCTGCTTCCTGCCTTAGTGACCCATGACCCACTCAGTGCTCAGCGTGCCCATCCAGTCCTTGGCTGCCGTGCCTCTGTGGAGGAAAGCCTGCTCTCACGCACATACTATTGTGCATCACCAAGCTAACGCATGCGCCTAAGGCAGAGCCTGCACCCTGGACGTGGCTGCACACAGAGTTCAGAGGCAAGGCACAGTTTGTACGGCAGGATCACAGAAATATTTAACTTCTCTCCTGATTCCCGTCATCTCCATCTTTAGTGGTCTCAGCTCCACAGGTGCAGAACGTGCTGTATTAGAGGCAGTGGTGAAGCAGCCCATACGCTGGAGGGACCTCTTCTGAGTGCTCAGCAGGGGTGTTCCTCTTCCATGCCCATTCAATCCTTGGCCTCTCACGCCTGATGTAACTCCAGCACCAGCACAAGTTAAGGTGCTACAGGACAAATCCCTCCAAGCAGTCTCACCTTTAGGAAATGGTTTCAAGGAGTTTGTACCAGTGATGAAAGTACTCTGGTAAGGAACTCCGGTAAAATCAATACAGACCAGCAGCACACAGACCACCCACCTTAGAACGTGGCTTCAAACGTAACATTCTTTATAGCTCTTCAAACATCAAAGAAGAGTCCGGGGAACACGTAAATCTCTTTTGACATACACTTGGGAAGCTCTCTCTCTCTCTCTCTCTGAGTCGAAGGAACGTGACCAGAGGCGCTGATTGGTCGAGACAGAAGCAAGCAGTAATTTTCACCATGATTGTGAGCAATTTTTAACCATAAGATTCCCCCAGTCAAGGCCACTGTTAGCAGGTGGGTACCAATGGTGCTGGGGCGCACCCACCCCCGGCTGATGGGGCCACGTGTCCTACCGCAGGGGCGGCAGCAGCACAGATCAGCTCCAGTGCTTGAGGCTGAAGGAGGTCGTCTGGCGGGGGGGGGGGGGGGGGACGGGGTGGTACGGGAGGTTCTATGGTCCTGGCCAGTCTGTCTTCCTGCCCAGGTCATCAGTCCTGTCCAGATCCAGTGCTTGAGAGTCAAGGGGGGTCTTGGGGGTGGGGGAGGATCTCACTGGTCCAGGCCAGTCCGTCTTCCTGCCCAGGTTCTAGGAGCTGAACACATGAATCAGAATAGACTGTGCAGTTCCAAGATGTCGGCACAGGGAGCACTGTCTGATCATACAATATCTGACCCAAGCAGTGGGTGCCCAGGGATGGGCAGGTTCTTTGGGGTGTATGTGGGTTCAGTCCCCGTTGCTCCGAGCAGGGGCGGTGCCTTGAAGTCCCCTGGCTGCGTTCTCTTGTAAATAATTCATGCCAATATCTCACATAATGACGCGCTGATTAAAGAACTGTACAGGAAGCAGTAAGGAGACACAGTCCCGGACTGGTGCGGTGGGGAATTGTGGGAGCTGGAGAGGGCCCACTTACGGAGGACAGCTCGCACCGCCGCAGCCTTACGAGATAGGGGACTGGCCGGGCGCCATCTTGTCGAGAGAGGCGAGGAGGCCACCGACACGTGCTCTACCGGACGGTGAGATCTATACACGCTCAACCATCGGCCCCGGCTTCCGCCCAAGAGGTGAACCCGCCGCAGAGCCGCTATCATGTCACAGGTCACGAAAGCCCGTAAAGACAGGACTGTGAAAGATATGTTCGCGAAGACCCACTCGCCCACGACGGGCAAAGAGGCCTCTGGTGCCGGCGCCAAACACGACACGTCAGAGGCGGATGGCGCAGAACCCATAACAAAGGCCTTCCTCGAGTCCCTCTTCACATCCCTACGGGAGGATATCCACACCCTCAAGAACGAGTTCGCGGCGGAGATTCGGAGAGTGCGCTTGGACCGGGACGGTGTTGGAGAACGGGTGGCAGAAATAGAGGCCAAACAAGATAGACGGGACACAGAAACAGAGGCTCTCTAACAAGAAATTATACGCCTCCATGACCAACAGGTAGATTTACAATCGCACCTAGAGGATTTGGAGAATCGCTCCAGACGACGCAACATACGCATTCGGGGAGTGGCATACTCAGATGAGGACAAGGACCTGTTCAAGTTCACGAGGGAGCTCTTCAATCACATACTGGACCGGCCGGAGGACACGGTACTCCCGATCGACAGAGCACACCGGGCAGGAACCAGACGTACTGGGTCAACTTTCCCTGCGGACATTCTGGTCTGTGTCCAAGATTTCCGCACCAAGGAGGACATACTTCAGAAAGCGAGGCAGAAGCAGCCCATCTCCTTTCGTGGTAACAACCCGACGCTTTTCCAGGACCTCTCCGCGCTTACACTGCAGAAACGTCGCTGCTTTAAACCAGTTACGAGCCACCTCCAACAGCAGTCTATACCGTATAGTTGGGGACACCCCTTCAGGTTTGTATTTAAACTGAACAATAAACTCTATCAAATTCGCTCCCTGAAGGAGGCCTGTCAAGTACTGGACATAGAGCTACCGGCAGAGGAAGAAGAGCAGCCGTCTCATACAGGAAATTCGGGAGAATCCTCATCTCACTGGCGCCAGCAGAGGAGTCGGCACCACATCAGAAGGCCTCCCAAAACTGAGATTGAAAGTGGTCGCAGGGCAGCAGTGGAAGCGGGGGGGGGGGGGACGAATGAGTGATTGGGCTTCATTTTCCCCCGTGTAACAGTGTGACCAGTCGTCTGGGAGAGATGATGGACAATGGTGTACTTTTCTGGCACGTTGCCTTTTGGTTTCTAACTCAGGGATGCTGGAGAGGGAGGAGGAAGGTGGGGTGGAGAGGGTGTTGGGGCTGGGCTGGGGGTCGGGGTGAAGTAGTAGGATGTTGCGGGATGGAGAGGGAGGGGTTCCAGGTCCGGGAGGGTCCGATACGACAGTTTGTTGAGCACTACAGGCGCCATGTGGCAGGCCACGATTGGACACAACTTAGAATGCCGGGAGGGCCGTGTTGGAGCGGGGTGGCAGGCAGCCGGGGCCAACGCGGAGGCACGGAGCGGGAGGGGAAGAGGGTGACTCATGGCTCCCACTGAGGCACGCATTCTCTCCCTAAATGTAAGGGGGCTCAACAACCCCATCAAGCGGAGGGCGGTACTATCCTGCCTCGAACAGGCACAAGCTGACATCTGTCTCCTACAGGAGACGCATTTACTACAGAAAGATTGCGCGAGGATGAGAGCACGCAATTTCCCGCAGCAGTTCTTCTCATCCGCCCCGAACAAGAAAGCTGGGGTCGCGATCTTAGTGGCACAGAGGTTCCGGGGACGGGTGTTACGGAAGGGAGCGGAGATAAAGGGGAGGCTGTTGTCATACCATTTCTCTCTGGGGGGGTCTGAGTTCACGGTTTGCTCCGTATATGCCCCTAACGAGGGACAGGAAAAATTCTTTCATGAAGCGCTAAGTGTAGTAGCGGCATCTGAAGACCGGCATGTGCTTACGGGGGGTGACATTAACCTTGTGTTTGACACCACACTAGACAGGTTAGCGCCGCGCTCCACACGGGCTGGGTCCTTGTCTGAGGGGGGACTGGCGAGACTAGGGGAGCTAGGTTTGGTGGACCTCTGGCGCAGCTTTCATCCAGGCACTAGAGCATACTCATACTTTGAGGGCGCATCGCACATACGCCAGAATGGATTACTTCCTGGCCTCTACCTCCCTACAAGCGCTGACATCCAACGTAGAGATAGGTGTGGTGTCCCGTTCTGACCATGCTCCCCTTCTAGCGACATTCCTTTTCCCACCTGTGCGGCGACCCACTCGGTGCTGCCGCCTCAGGGACACGCTCTTACACAGCAAGGAAACACATGAGAAAATAGTCAGCGCGATCACAGTTTACCTACTACATAACAACCCTTCTGACACTTCCCCGGCTACACACTGGGCAGCGCTAAAGGCGGTGCTTAGAGGAGAATTCATAGCTTTATCCTCTGTGGAAAACAGGGCGCCGGCGGAGAAAAGGGAAGAGCTGACACAGAAGGTTAGGGAGTTGGAGGGCATGCACCAAAGGACATGCGCCCCGAGGATTTGGAGTCAACTAGCTATGGTTAGAAAACAAGTGAGCGCACTAGACCAGGACAGAGCGGAGTTCGCAGCATTGAGGGTCCGCCACATGTATTACACCGGGGGAGACAGGTGCGGGCGTCTGTTAGGACGGGCGCTTAGAGAGAAACGTCAGCGTCAAACAGTGAAAGAAATTAGAACGCCCGAGGGAAACCTGGCTACAGAAGATGTGAGATTGCGACCGCCTTCAGTGATTTCTATACCTCTCTATATACAGGGGAGACACTGGATCCGGCAGCGGGTGAAACATTTCCCGACTCTGCCCCACTCCGATCGCTCACAGCGGATCAGGCTGCGGCCTTGGACTGCAACATTAGACCTGAAGAGGTCATCTCGGCCATCTCCAGGCTCAATCTGGGGAAGGCCCCGGGGCCTGACGGCTTCACGTCCCCGTTTTATAAAAAGTTCTGTGCGCAGGTAGTGCCGCTGCTTACCACTCTCTTTAATTACTTTTCGGAGCCAGGCACAATCCCGGAGGACCTTCTGGACGCCACCATATCAGTGATCCCTAAGCCGGGTAAAGACCACCCGAGGTGCGAGGCGTATCGGCCCATCTCGCTACTCAATATAGATCTGAAACTCTACACAAGCATTCTCGCCGCGAGACTCGGCCTGCTAATGCCAGGATTGATTGTCCCAGATCAGGCAGGGTTTATCTCGGAACGTCAATCCGTTGATAACACGAAAAAAGAGCACTACATCTTATAGAGAAGGCCACACGTACGAAAGGGGACTATATGCTGCTTTTGATTGACGCGGAAAAGGCATTTGACCGTGTCCATTGGCCGTATTTGGAGCAGGTCTTGGTAAGGGCCGGAATGGGGGATCGATTCCGCACCTGGGTCTTGAACTGCAACTCGAGGCCCTCGGCGACGGTTTGTGTCAATGGGTACTCCTCGCCCCTCTTCTCGATAGAGCGGGGCATGAGGCAGGGATGTCCACTTTCTCCCCTGTTATTTGCCCTTTATATGGAGCCCCTGGCACAAGCAGCGAGACTCGCCCCAGGAATTCACGGAATCAAAATGGGGGCTTTTGAACATACCATAAGTCTGTACGCAGACGATGTTCTGCTGTCACTGTCCTCCCCCCGCGAGTCGCTCCCGGCCTGTGTTGCGATTATGGAGGCCTTCGCAGAGGTGGCCGGTTTCAAAGTCAACCTCAACAAATCTGTAGCACTCGATCTCTCCCTGGAAGCGTCCACGAGGGCACACTTACAGGGACTTCTCCCCTTCCCATGGGCATCTGAGGCTGTCCCCTATCTGGGTATTCAGCTAGCAGCTACCCTGCAGGACACGGTCCGCCTTAACTACGCGAGACTCCGGCAAACGATCCGGTCGGAACTGGGCAGATGGAGACACCTTCCACTATCGTGGCTAGGCAAAGTAGCGGCGATCAAAATGACAATCCTACCACAGGTCCTCTATGCGTTCCGTGCCATCCCTATGAAACCCCCGGAGGGCTGGATCCGTCAGACCCAAGCTGAATTAGCACACTTTATATAGAACGGGCGACGCCCACAAATGAAACTCCGCTTGGCGATGTTGCCTCCTGAGCACGGGGGACTGGGCCTCCCAGACTTGTTGTTATACTACCAAGCAGCGCAACTACGCACGCTAGTGGAGTGGAGTAAATGGGAGTCCGAGAAGCACTGGCTCTTCCAGGACCAGGCAGTGGCGGACCGCACCCTTCAGGAGGTTCCTTTCCTGCGACGGCAGCATCGACGCCCTAATCTCTATGCCTCATTCATCACGAGAACACCCATGGAGGTGTGGGACCAGGTGAGCACAGCACACCAACTGACGTCCTTCCCATCCCCACTGACGCCCTTGCTGACCAACCCGGACTTTGGTCCTGGATTGGACATGGCGGCGTTTGCGAAATGGGGCCCGGCGGGATGTAGGGTTCTTTTCCACATTTACGCGGAGGGAGGGGCCATTCCCTTTGACGCCTTCCGTCGTGAATACGGCTTGCCTGAGGAGGAGCGCCTCCGTTACCTCCAGGTGCGCCATTGGGCACTACACCCCACTACCAGGGAAGGCGCAGATCGCAGACTCAGCGAATAAGAGTATTGGCTACTTTCAAGGAAATCTGACCGCAAATTATTATCAGATGTTTATCGTATGTTGTTGGGGAGGTACACACATATCCACAACGCAGGGAGGGCAAGATGGGAAAGAGAATTAGGGTGCACACTCTGCAATAAGGAATGGGAGGGCATTTGCTATAGGGCCCGTCATTCTGCTCATCACATGGGCCTGACAGACACCCTCACTAAAATTGCCACATACTGGTATTATACCCCAGAAAAGCTACACGAGATGGACCACACACGAGACACACTCTGCTGGCGGGGGTGTGGGGAGAAGGGTACACTAGTACACATTCTATGGGACAGTTCTTGTCTACAAGATTACTGGAAGCAGGTGCTAGACGAGGTAGACCTACACTTAGACACCACCCTTCCAAGATTCCCCGCTTATGTGCTGTTGGGTTCACCCAATCCCATTACCTACCCACTGCGCTCCCACCGGGGTAGATTGATCGCCATAGCCCTGGGATCTGCGTTACAAAACATTCTCACTTACTGGCGCACCGCACACATCCCCACCTTTCAGGGCTGGTTGCACTGTCTCTGGAACGTCCTGGGTTTGGAGAAACTGTCGCTGATTGCCAAGGGGGAGGGAGACAAATACCCGGAGTTGTGGCGACCATTCTTAGCGCTCTTGGCCACTGAGTTCAGAGAGGTGACTTGTCCTAGATATCTACGCCTGCTGCGACTGTCGCAACACGGTATCGGAGGACCCACGAACTGAATGATCATTAATATGCGGAGGGCAATTGGACCTGGAACAGGGGTGGTGGGTTGCTAGGTTGGGGGGAGGTGGGGTTGGGGTTGGGGATTTAAGTTTCAATGTTGTTATACTTCACGGACATTGCTATAAAGCATTGACACAGACTCAGTAGACATAAGCATAGCCGTATTAGTATATTCTGCGACTCCGAGCCAACGCCAGCGGTACTCGGGAGACCCTCTCTTCGCATCTGTTCTAAATACCCGAGTCTGAGGAACGCACTTCACTATGCATGTCTATCCCTTACTGCTGTGGTTTGGGTTGGTTCCTAAAAGCTGTACCGACGCTGGGTAGGCCGAATGTTGACGCCGAACCAGCTTGTAAAGCATGATGTATATCAGATTGATTGTGCAGCGCAATAAACACAATTTAAACATAAAAGACCTCATTGTTCTAGCTGAATAAGATGCTGGTACCTTGCTTTCCGCATTCTGTTTCAAGTTGTACAGGTGTAATCAGTCATGATTTGTAGAAGAATTTTTTTCACTCGTGCATATTCATCAGTGTAGCATGCCCCACCTCGCCCCTGGTCTTTCTTTGATTTGGACTACTTATTTATATAAGATTTAGAGGTCCTTGAGTCCACCTCTCTGCCTAACCATGCAAATTTGTTTTAGTTACTGCAATTTACACACCACATAATTACACTACATTCAATGCAACATACACTCCAAATACCACTCAGTGCCACATAATTACACACCACATAATTACACTGCTCTCAATGCAACATACACTCCAAATACCACTCAATGCCACATAATTACACTGAACTCAATGCAACATACACTCCAAATACCACTCAGTGCCATATAATTACAAGCCACATAATTACACGGTACTCAATGCAACACACACTCCACACAATACCACTCAGTGCCACATAATTATATGTTACATAATTACACTGCACTCAATGCAACATACACTCCAAATACCACTCAGTGCCACATAATTACACGCCACATAATTACACTCTACTAAATACAACATACACTCCAGACAATACCACTCAGTGCCACATAATTATATGCTACATAATTACACTGTGCTCAATGCAACATACACTCAAAATACTACTCAGTGCACATAATTACACACCACATAATTACACTGCACTCAATGCAACATACACTCCAAATACCACTCAGTGCCACATAATTACACACCACATAATTACACTGCTCTCAATGCAACATACACTCCAAATACCACTCAATGCCACATAATTACACTGAACTCAATGCAACATACACTCCAAATACCACTCAGTGCCATATAATTACAAGCCACATAATTACACTGTACTCAATGCAACACACACTCCACACAATACCACTCAGTGCCACATAATTATATGTTACATAATTACACTGCACTCAATGCAACATACACTCCAAATACCACTCAGTGGCACATAATTATACGCCACATAATTACACTCTACTAAATACAACATACACTCCAGACAATACTACTCAGTGCCACATAATTATATGCTACATAATTACACTGTGCTCAATGCAACATACACTCCAAATACAACTCAGTGCACATAATTACACACCACATAATTACACTGCACTCAATGCAACAATACACTTCAAATACCACACAGTGCCACACAGTTACACGCCACATAATTACACTGCACTCAATGCAACATACACTCCAAATACAACTCAGAGCCACATAATTACACGCTACATAATTACACTGCACTCAATGCCACATACACTCCAAATACCACTCAGTGCCACATAATTACACGGCACATAATTACACTGCACGCAATGCAACATACACTCCAAATATCACTCAGTGCCACATAGTTACACTGCACTCAATGCAACATACACTCCAAATACAACTCAGTGCCACATAATTACACGCCACATAATTACACTGCACTCAATGCAACATACACTTCAAATACCACTCAGTGCTACATAATTACACGCACCATAATTACACTCTACTGAATGCAACACACACACTCCTCACAATACCACTCAGTGCCACATAATTATATCTATCTATCGCCCTCACTTTATATATCACATCACCACAACATCACTCAGCACCACCACCGCATCACTCAGGGGCACCACAACATCACTCAGCGCCACCACAGCATCAATCTGTCCAACCATTCAACAACAACTAGTTCAAATATGTTCTCTCAATGTTTCAAGCTTTATTATAAATGTCACAAAAAAGATGTTAATATTTCACATCTATTCTTGGATTTTCGTCACAATAAAATACACTGAACATAATCTTCACAAAAGTTATTTACAAAACTTTAAGCTATTGCCATTATAAATTTCAATAACTTTTATTTAAGTATTAATTATTAAAAAATAAATAAAAGCCATTTATTTGCAATATCAATACATGTAAGTCACATAAATAAAACACATATTGCATTACAAATGCTATAGGTGTCACATTTGCGAAAGCTATACCTATTAGCATTGTAAATGACAAAGCTATTAATTTAGCTATTTTGAAAACCAACACATAAATACAAAATTTGTCATTTACAATACCAATAGCTCAAACTTTCCTAATGCGAGACCTATTGCATTGCAAATGCTTGTTATTGCTTGTTGCTATATTTGGGTGTTAAACTGGTCCTAATGAGGTGCAACCAATGCCCAGACAGCGTTACCAAGTATAAACAAGAACTAGCTTTACCAATAGGTCTCGCCTTTGGGAACCTATAAGAGTTTAGTTATCCAGCACAATATCTTTGGCGCAACAACATCAACTGTTGCATGGCTAAACACTTATAAGGTCCCAAATGCGAGACCTATTGGCTATGCCAATGCTTGTTGGTGCTTCTGCTCGTCGTTTGTTTATCTTTATGGATGTTTTTGGCACATCAAGAGTGTCTCTCTGCCAGGAGCATGAATGTTGAGCAACAAAGAATTTCAGTAACAAACATTATTTTTTGTGTGACGTCTGTATGGTAAAGGACGGTGTGATTGAGAGAGTTAAAACTGTGTTTTAAGCTTAATTGGCACAATCACTCAGACTCTCTCTCTAGTAACATAAGCCCACAAACATGGATGTTTGTCTTCCAACCCAAGGTTGTCCAGAAAGTAAAATTATGTGCGACCGAAAGATTTCAAGTTTGAAATCTTGGCAAAACAAAATGTACTTCTGCTTGTATGGTATATGCATCACCAGGTGTTACGATGAATAATACCTGTGTTTTTAACAGTGCTTGCTGCAGAAAATTTGGCAGATTTCTGGTGCTCATTACAAACGTAACTATTGTCGACTAAACGTGTGGCGTTGCTTTAACTGACCTCGAAAGGTTAAATGGCCGAGGTGGCACTTCCTTGATTTAAACCCAAGTGCCTTGCCTGTGAAGGAAAAAAAGTCTGAATCATGCCTCTTCATATTTAAAACATGGTGCTTAGATGTAACTGCGTGCGCTGCAAAAAGCTGAGCTGTCTTACCAAACAATGATGGTGTAATGCCATAAACTGAATCGAGACTTGGCTTATAGCATGATTGTCAAGGAGCTCAAGGCCATTTTATTGACCTCATAAGGATAAATGGTGGAGTCGGCCCAGCCCGTATTTTAACTCGTGTTTGCTCACTCAGGCAGACCCGAGAGGCGCGCCTTACCCCTCTGAGATGCCCTACTAGTTAATTAGTGCCTTCATTACCTAACTCAATCATAATAATTTTATCGGACTCAGAAAGAAGGAAAGACAAGGAAATGGGACGTCAACATCAGAACCAGATGTATAATGTTGCGTGTGTAATGTGTGCGTACATATATATTTTACATTTTTTAGAAATCATATTAGGATAAAAAAATATGTACTCAATCAAATATTTTTGTGGAGTAAATCTGCTGGTGGGAAGTACAGGGCAGCAATGTCACGAAAGTGTGCACACATTTACAGACCTACTTATTTGTTATGTTATGTTATGTAAAAGCTTTTGTAAAGCGCAGCTAACACCTGACGGTTTCTTGGCGCTGTGAGCAGGAGGGAGCATATAGCAACAAATCAGGGGGGACTCAGTTGTCTGCTTTGCAAAACAGATAGGTTTTGAGAAGAGACCTAAAATGGGTGTAGGAAACCGTAAGCCTAAATTCTGAGGGGAGTGCGCTCCAGAAGTAAGGGGCAAAGAAAGAGAATCTGAGCCCTCCGTGTTTCTTGCGTTTAAAGACGTTAGTCTTGAGTAGGGCTAAGTGAGAGGAGCAAAGATTGCGGGGGGCACGTAATGGTGAAGCAAAGAGGAAATGAATAACGGACCAAGGCCAGCTAGGGCTTTAAAGATGGTACAGCCTAGTTTAAAGTAGCAACGTTGAGGGGGCGTGGCCAAGATGGCGGAGTGAGAGGACGCTTCTTCTTGCAGCTCCCCGGCCCGACTAGGCCCGAGCCCTGAAATATAGCCTTTTCTCCCCCCTCCGGAGCTTAACGGCACGGGGAGAAGTGGAGGAGCCTGCAGAGACGACGCTGGTCGTGTCCTAGCCTCCGTTTAGCCTCAGGACAGCCCGGACGGTGTTGGAGGTCCGGCCCGGGAAGCCCGAAGAGGAGGAGACCGATCCCAGAGCACGTCGGCCGGACGCACGCCGCGCCTATCGCCGCTTGGAGTGAGCAGTGGGAGGAGATACTGCAGCGCCTCGACCGGGAGGTCCTGGGTGCCTGGGGGAATCACCGAATCGGCCCCGTGGAAGTAGCAGGGTGGGGCGCGTGATTCCCAGCTTACGCGCCTAACCGCCCACCGGGAGAGCATAGAAGCAGCAAGGGTGTGGGCCCTCCCTAGCCCCTCCAGTGACGAGACCCCACAGCTCAGTGAGCGCCGAGACCCACAGCAAAACCGGAGTCCGTGTTGGCCCCACAGCTCGTATGGTCGGACCCGGAGCGATTCTCGGCCATTGGCGCTGTGACGCACAACGAACCTAGCCGGAGGTGGGTGATAGCAGACTCGCCCTGAGAGGCCTCTGTCGGCAGCCGCGGCTGGTGAGTCCTGCGCATTCCCGGAGAGATCCACAACGCCTCTCCCTTCGGGAGCGATCGGAGGCAGAAAGAGGAGGTGATCGCAGGTGATACCGGCCGGGCCTAGTGGAGGCCGCGACAGACGGAGATCGTTGGGGCCTATAGGAGGAGTGCGCATCCCGTTATAGCGATCACGTCTGGTACCTAGCGTGACGGCCACAGAGGTGTTATCCCCAGACGGTGCTTGGTGCAGTTACCGGTGACGATCGCTAGTCCCTTGTCTGCCCTAGGACACCAACGGCGGACCGAGACGCATCGAGTAGGAGGGGACGGGAGACCTGGCCCGCACTCACTCCAAGATGGCGTCGGGCAGGGGCACCAAGTGGGGAGAACGCACTCTCCCCGACATGCTCAGCAGATCCCAGCAAAGAGGAGATAGGGGGCCGCTATCAGCAAGCCCGGCCAGAGGATCGCAGAGCTCGAATGGAGGGGAACCACTGGTCACCAGATCGTTCCTCGAGTCGTT
The DNA here is from genome assembly GCF_964263255.1 of Lissotriton vulgaris. Lineage (NCBI taxonomy): Eukaryota > Metazoa > Chordata > Amphibia > Caudata > Salamandridae > Lissotriton > Lissotriton vulgaris. The sequence goes on along the minus strand of NC_141693.1, from coordinate 1,313,330,668 downwards.
GTTCGGCACCCTCCGAGAAGATTTTCAGACACTGAAACAGGAAGTGGCGGGCGAGGTTCGGGAGGTGCGCAGAGAGGTGGAAGAGATCGGGGAGCGAGTGGCCACGGTGGAGGGCACGAACCACCGTATTGATGAGGAGTTAGTCCTATTGCAGCAGGAGGTGTTGCGCCTCAGAGAACAGCACTTAGATCTGCAAATGCACAATGAGGACCTTGAGAACCGCTCTCGGCGAAACAATATTCGAGTCCGGGGGGTTCCGTCCTCAGATGAAGGCACAGATATAGCTGGCTACCTGGGAGACTTGTTCCGAACTATCCTGGGTGAACCGCCTGAATTCCCAGTCAGGATTGATAGAGCGCACCGAGTGGGCCCACCTCGACGAGCATCAGCACCCCCCCAGACATTTTGGCCTTCCTTCCGGACTTCCCACTAACGGAACACATCATGGCTGAGGCCCGGAAACAGTCTGCGTTCACTTTCCGTGGCCACTGTATCAGGACTTGTCCGCCATTACTTTGCAAAAACGGAAATCATTCAAGATTGCCACGGACTTTCTAAGAGAGCACGAAACACCCTATGCCTGGGGCCACTCCTTCCGCCTCATCTTTAGATGGAATGGCACGATGCATCAACTTAGATCGCTTCAGGAAACCTGTGAGGTTCTGGGGATCACGGCGGAGGAGGAAGACTCGAACACGCCGTGCTGGAGGCGCGGCCCCAGAGACGGATGGCAGAGGGTGTCACGGAGACGAGGGTCGGTCAACCCCAGAAGGCCAGACTCGCCCACCATTAGGGCCAACATGGCGGATGCAGTCTCCGAGGCGGCCAGAAGCAACGCCTCCAACGGTGATGTGGCTCTTACAGCATAATGACGCTACGGGGGGAGAACACCACAGCCTTACTGGAGTAGCAGGTTCGGGTCTAGGAAGGTGGGGGGGTGGGGGGGAAGAGGGGAAGGGGGTAAGTGGCTGGACGTCCACATTGGTACTTCACCACAGGCTTGCCCGAGGGCAGGACTGGGACTGACATTCGTTTGGACCTCAGGGGTTTGTTGGGGGGTATGGGAGGAGGGTGCTTGGTTGTTTGCATGAAGGGTTTGTTGGGGAGTGGAGGGTGTTTGGGGAAGGGGGAAGGAGAGGATGGGCAGCTTGGGAGACGTTTGGAGGGGGTCTCGGGGGGGAGCCACGGGGACCGTCCAGTGCAACTATGCCACTCATCACAGCCTTGCTGTGCTTCAATACATCGTCTACACCGCACCCACCTCTCTTAGGCCGTGACACACTGCTTCTACCTTGGTTTTACCCACACAGATGACGGCTTTCACAGTAGTTACCCTCAAGAGGGGAGAGGGAAGAGCCCTGTGGGACACCACATGTCATCCCAACTTTCTCAGCAGAGAACTGGGAGAGTGGGCATTAAAAGCTGTTTTCCGACACCGTGCCACCTAGACACATTTGAAATTTGACTTGTGTCTCAGGCAGGAGCAATCCCCGTTCCTTCCGTTCCTTGTATGTGAACAGGAAGGGTAGCTCCCGAAATGTGTGCAGTTTAGTGAGTTCACCACAGGAAAACGCAGTCCCTTAAGGAGAAAAAGAAGGGAAAACATGCAGTTGCACATATTGACGATATTTTTATCCACGTGAAGTTCTGCACAACTTATAATCACAGATATAAAACTCCTCTGCCTGTTCGGATGTCGGGATTCTCTAAGTTTCCTGAGAGAGTCACACATTTTATGACTGTAGCGAGGTCCTCGAACTCTTCAGCTCCGGTTATGCTTATCAAATGGGATCTGCAAAAAGCCAACAGCACTATAACACGTGTAAAGACATTGTCATTTACAATCCCATTAGCTCTAAGCTAAGCAAATGCGAGACCTATTGCATTTCCAAGCTTTTTTTATGTTGGGAAATAAGCCTATACCATAGGCACTTTTTTGTGGATTCGTTTTTCGTCTGCGAAGAGAAACACGCTGCCTTTCATCACGCACATAAAGAAATGAACAAAACGGACCTACATGAAGAATCAGCATGCTGAACAACAGGTTCCTAAGATTTTCTGATATACATTTATTTTTGGAGGCATCATGCCTGCACACCTAACATTTGCAATTGAAATAGAATAGATAAGTAAGGCTTTCGGAGACGCCTGGGGTTGACTGCAGATGGACAGTTGGAACAGAGACATGCTGCCTTTTAAAATGCTCAAAACCATTGTAAATTCTCAAATTGTGCTGAAAGGCAGCGGACAATGGAAGGGGGCGGGAGCAAAGTAAAGTACAACAGAAAGTTAAACAAGCGGAAAAAAAATGCTGAATGTTGTGCCTTCTGTAACAGATTCTCAATAATGAAAAGTGTGCTTACAGACTTGACACGTACCATGTAAAAACTGAAGTAAAAGGGCCAGTCGCCATGTGAGGTTACAAATGAAGACAAGGCAGTACTAAGGAGGGACTAACAAGCCTTGTTACAAATCAGAAGCCAGCATTTATGTGGGACAGTGACACAAGCCAATGACAAATATGGACGGAGAGTGGGTGAGGCTTCAAGTCCATATTCCACTACAACAAGTCCACCCCTTTGGCCTGGGACGAATTCTGGTGGCTGACCGCACTGGGAACAGCTCCTACACCCACTGACCACGTACGCAACGTAGGGATCATCCTTGACTCCATCCTCTCCATGACTAAGCGGGTCAACCCCGTCTCTTCCTCCTGCTTTAACACCCTCCGCATGCTCCACAAGATCTACAAGTGGATCCACACTGAAATGAGAAGAACGGTCATCCAGGCCCTCGTCAGCAGCAGGTTGGACTACGGAAACGCACTCTATGAAGGAGCCTCGGCAAAACTCCTGAAAAGGCTTCAACGCATCCAGAACGCCTCTGCACGCCTGAATTTGAATTAGAATTTACAGGAAATTGTATAGCGCTCATATACCACGTGGTTTCTTGGTGCTTGTAGGATACTTAACCCATGGCTGTGGTGACAGAGTTACTGGGGTGGGAAGGCATGAGAAAATAAAGTCTTAAGGGCCCTGCGGAATTCGAGATATGAAGAGATAGATCTAATATGGAAGGGAAGAGAGTTCCAGAAGGTGGGTGCAAGGACGCTAAATTTTAGGCCCCCAGATTTCTTTTCTTGAATCGGGGGACAGAAAGAAAAAATTTAGTGGAAGAGCGAAGTTCTCTATTGGGGCAGTAAGTACTAATGACGGAGGAGATGAAATCAGGGGCAGTTCCCGCCAAGGCCTGAAACGTGGCACAGCCCAATTTAAAGAGAGCCCGTTCCTTGATGGGCAACCAATGTAGGGATTGGAGAAGGGGGGTGGTGTGATAGAATCTGGGCAGGCCATAAATCAGACGGGTGGCCTGATTTTGTACTACCTGAAGGCGACGAAAGGCATAAGCAGGTGCGCCGTTGTATACAATGTTCCCGTAGTCCAGCCGGGACAGGACCATCGCCATCAAAATTAATTTAAGGGCAGGGACAGAAAAAAAAACGAGAGATTTTCCGTATAGTGCCTGATCCTGGACATCCCTCTCCACACCCCACCTGAAGGACCTACACTGGCTCCCTGTCAGTAAGAGGATAACCTTCAAGCTCCTCACCCACTCACACAAGGTACTCCTAAACACCGGATCAGCGTACCTCAACGGACGACTCAGCTTCTAGACCCCCACACGCCAGCTACGCTACGCCGTCCCCCGCATCCGAAGAGCAACCTCTGGTGGCAGATCATTCTCCCACCCCGCCGCAAATACCTGGATCACCCTCCCCATCCACTTACGGCACACCCAAGATCAGCTGACCTTCAGAAGACTTCTCAAGACATGGCTTTTCGAGCAGTAGCAGCATTCCCCTCCCCCCAGCACCTTGAGACCCTCGCGGGTATGTAGTGCGCTTTACAAATGCAATGATTGATTGTTTGATTGATTGAACAAGTCTCGCAGAGCAGCACATGCGTGCCGACTCTAGGCTCGACCTTAAAAGGTGACCAGTCAAGCTTCGCGAAGGGCCTTCCACTGCGGGGCAATACGTGACGCTGTGTTTTTAGGAACTTTTGAACCGTTTGAGCTGGAAGAATTTTTTTTCCAGTTAAAATCTACGAAATTATGCAGCAGTTGATGGATTATGTGGCAAATCTTTACTTATGCGAAAAACGCCGCAACCGCACAATCGCATGATTCCTGAGGCTCAGCCTAGAATACAACTTTAATAATGAATATGTCATGTGAGATGTGCTTGCATGCTTTTATGTTGTGCATTCTGCAAATTAAATCCGATTCTTGGCAAAGATAGTTATTACAAAAACACAACTCTGTCTCCATGGTATTGTATAAATGTTGCCAAGCAGTTAAGGGAGTAGAAATTGTGAGCTTTACTATCCACGTCAGAGTTTTCCTGAGTGAGATGTTTTTAACTCCTGTCCTTACATGTGCTCTCTATGGATCAGTCTTTACGTTGCTAATCAGTAACAGGGAAGAGGTTGCGTGTATAAGCCCCTTGTTTGAGGTGCTTTTACAAAAAATGCATTTGTTTATCAAACAAATGCTTTTTTGGTAAAAACGCCCCATACTGTGCCTTTACTTTAATGGCAGATGCGCCCCTTTCTTTAGACACGGCTCGTATGAAGAAATGGGCGTTGCCTCTATTCATGTGCCAAAGGTAGACATGCCTAAAAGGGATTTTTTTTTTTTTACGATTTTGAAAAATTCTATATGTATTATCTTTGGAGTGACATCCAGTGACACTAAAAAGAAACAATCAAAACTGAATTATACAAAATACATTAGTAAATCAATTACACTGACCGGTTGAACCAAAGTAGAAAAGTGTATTTCAAATAGCATAAATAAAAATAAGGGTACAGAAGAGAGGCACTCAATGTTGCTGCAAAGCACGTCTTGCCTGCAGTAGGACTAAACTCGCTAACAAAATAGTGCTTACAGACTAAATAACACGGCTCGTGTAACAACAGAAGTAAAAAGACCAGTCCTAATTGGAAGGTTACAAATAAAGACAAGGCGGTACTAAGGATGGACTAACAAGCCGATTACCAAATCAGAAGGCAGTATTTACAAAGGACAAAGACACAAGCCAATGAAAAATATGGCCAGAGTGTGGGCGGAGTTTCAAGTTCATACTCTAATACAGCATGTCTCGCAGAGCAGCCCATGCGCAGCCCAGGCTCAACCTAAAAAAAGACAGGGAAAAGGGAGAGAGAAAGTCCCAAAGGTAAACGTCAGAGCTGTAAAGTCTCTGGGGACAAAGGCTGAACCCCAAATGTTCAAGTGCGTACAAGGGAACCCCCAATGGAGAATGAGGGTGGAAGAGAACCCTAAAGATAAAGTAGGGACGAGGAAAACCTAAAGAGAGAAGAGAGGAGAGGAGAACCCTAAGGGAAAGGGGGAGAGAGAGAGACATATAAGAGAGACAATTTGATCTCCAACGAGTCATGACGAATGAGAAAACCTTCAGGGAGTTAGGGCGAACAAGAAAGAGCACTTGGTAAAAAAGGGATAGAGTGGGCCCCAAGAATGAAAAAAAGAGCAAGACCCAAAAATAGTGGAGGAAATGAACCCTAAGGGCCAAAAGAGGGAGCAAAATTGAGAGCAAAAAACCTACTGGATACAAGGGAGATGAACGGAATTCAAAACGAAACAAAAAACAGGTGAAGTGAAATAATCCCAAGCAGCAGTTGCTAAAAACTTATGGATGAAGTTTGACAACGTCTTATCATTCCAAACACAGGTCTTTGCAGTGGTGGGAACTTGCTTTGGGGTTTTATTAAATGTATTTTTCTTTTTTCTTCCTTTGCCCTCATGGTTGATGGTGGCCCATGCCCTCATTACATCTAGGTTGGAATAAGCTAATGTTTTTTACCTGGGCATTTCTGAATATCTGATCCCTAGACTTTAGATCATTCAAAATGCAGCTGCTAAGCTCCTTCTTGGGCTCCCTCGTCGGATACCCACGTCTCCTCATCTGTGATCATTAAGTGGTTACCTGTAAATAAGAGAATTCTTTACAAATCGCTAGTTTTGGCCCACGGGGCCATTTTTCTTGGCTGACCCTCTACTACTACAACTATGTCACTTTTCGCCAGCTAGAGTTTTGCATACTTTGCAGTCACTTCCTGCTGTGGTCCCAAGGGTTAGGCTGGTAAAAACGGGTGGCAGCTTCTCTCATTTGGCCACGCAGGCATGGGATCAGCTCCCACTTGAGCTTTGTTCCCTGAGCTCGGAGTCGATTTTTAGGAAAAAAAATTAAAACTCGGTTATTTGCTTTGGTAACATCGTTTTATCTACACTATTAGTCGTCCGTGACAGGAAACTCTTTGGAGCATCTGGGCGCTTCACAACCCCACTTATTCATTCTAGCTAACAAAAGGAGTGCAAGAGAATACCAATGGAGAAAAGGGGTGTAAGAGAACTCAAAGGGGAGCACAAGAGGGCAAGAAGGAATTGGAGTGTGTGGGATTAATGGGATTTTTAAGTATCTTAGAATGTAGAGGGAATGAGGGTATTGCCAGCTAAGAATGAAGACGAACGAGAGCTCAGTCTATAAATGAGGTGCCAGAGAGGAGAGGCTGCATGAAATGGGACAGAGAACGTAGTAAAAAGGATAATGGTGAACAAAGAGGAGCTTGGAAGGGAACAGAGGAGAAAGGAGTTGGATTGAGAGAACAGGAGAAACATGGAAGTGATGGACAGAGAACAAATGAGGTGCAAGAGAACTCAATATAAATGTATGGAGCACGGAGGAGAAACCTAGAACCAAAAGCAGAGAGGCCAAAGGAAGTGTGAGATCATCACACACAATAGGAAAAATGACATCACGATGGACAAAATAGAAGTGATGTAAAATGAATAAAGGGACAGAGCAACAAGCATTTACAATGCAATTGTCTCGGCATTGTTAAAGTTAGAGCTATTGGCATTGCTCATGACATTATTTGTATTTATGTTTTTAAAACATAAATAAATGGCATTGTCATTTACAATGCTAATAGCTTAATCTCTCGCAAATGCGAGACCTATTGCATTTGCACCCACACACAGAGCCACCCACACAGAGCCACCCACCCACCCAGAGCCCCACCCACACAGAGCCCCACCCACACACAAAGCCACACACACATATACAGAGCCACACACACATACAGAGCCCCCCCCCACACACACACACACAAAGAGCCTCACACACACACAGAGCCCCACATACACACACTGACATCCTTCAGTCTAGGTCAGCCACACGCCCAGCGTGTGGCTGACCTGGACGTTACTGGGCAGAGGGCGTTACTGGGCCCTCTCTGCCCAGTAACGCCCCAGTAAACAGAGGCAAGAAAAAACAAGCAGCTCCCCCAAAAATAAAAGTTTTACAAAAACCAATAAAAAACAAAATTCAATAAAGGCAAAAGGCAACTAGCCAGCGCCGGACCTACTAGTTTTTCCAATCCCTGCTATAGAGTGATACAAGTCTAAGAGTAGCTTTATCCGGACTTGTACAACTGCCTTGGTCTCCGGACACCAATCAACCGCCACACTGATGGCAATTTGTAACGGGCCTAATTGTGGTGGGGCCCTTATTATATAAATGCAGGCTGAAATGCCAGGCAGCAATGGCGCAGAAAAATGTGCCTCACAAGTTGTTGCTAATCACACAGCCAAATAATTAGCGCTCAGAACACATAATTTGCCATTCCATGACGCAAAATTAAGACGACAATACCAACTAAGTCCTCCATTACCTCAATCACAGTGGGCCTTCGCAAATAAGCTGAAACGCGGAGCAAGCGTAATTTACCATCTTAAATTACATTTCCACCTTAAGGTTTGCCACCAGACTTACGACTGATAAACTGTAGCATAGCAATTGAATGGCGGAGAATCCTCTGGTGGGAATTACCTTACTGTCTATCACTCTTTAAACCAGGCCCCAACATACAGCCATGATCCCACCTGCTTCCTCATCTAGCTAGTCTACGCCTCGCAGTGTCCGCTAGGGTAAGTCTCACCCCTATATCAGTGTTACCGCTTGTCAAACAGTGAAGCGATGCCTCTTACCCATGTCCCTTTCAGCAGTCTTTGAAGAGTTAATTTGTACCCACTCACTTCAACCAGCTGTGCCTTGCTTTTTGCACCTATATTCGCCTTCTGGGACTTATAAACAGAAAACTTGTAGCAGACAAATGGAGAGTTGTTCTTGTAGCGCTTTGACCACTGTTAAACTAGAGGCCTGCGCATAGAGGCAGTTTGGTTTGCAAAGTAGCCTATGTGCACAATGATCTGACTAGCTCAACACTGACGAGGCAGTAACGCTCAAGACGGAATGGCACAGGTAAAAGGCAATAGGTGAAACTAGAACAATATGACCTTAAGTATGAGGGAAACCCCTTCTTCACGCTCCCTCCTGGAACTACCCAAGTGCTGCGCACCTTCGTCATTGCACAACTTCAAACAACACAGAAGAAACGAGTGAATTACGGAAGTAAAGGGTTGATTATTTAGTTGGGGGGGGGGTGGGGGGGGCATTGCTCCAATGGAGTTTGTTCAGTTCTACAGATCTAGCCCTGTGAAAATGGCAGAAAAGCGTCGGATGGGAGGCATGGTATTGGGCTCGTCTGAGTCATTCTTCACCGATGGGCATTTCCTATAGGGGTCACTGACCCACGGGGCGGTTTGTTAGTTGAGGCTCTTTTCTGTGGCTAATCAGTGCGGGGGTAGCCACTGTTCAGTGTTGCCCATTCGAGAAGGGGGGGGCAGGAAGTAATGAACAGTGGGGTTAAAGTAAGGTGCTTTAAAGGCAGGGAGAGCTACATACTATATGAAGGTGAAGAACTGTAGAGAAGCCCTTCTCAACAGCACTATCTACCAAAAGGAAGAGCTGACTGCAGAAAGTGCATTAACCATGGAAGGCGGTTATGGGGGGAGGGGAGGGTGCTCTCAGGGGAGGGTTCTCTCGGGGGTGGGGGGTGTGCTCTTGGGGTGGCGAAGAGGGCTTCACATTGGGTGGAGGTCTCAAATCCAGAGGGTGGGACTCTGCTGGGTGCCATTTATTATGGGGGGGGGCGGGGGGGTAGAAGGTAGTCACTGCAAGGACACCAATGTACTCTGTATCAGGGGACATTCGATACAGTAACGCGCTTTGCACAAGGCAAGTGAAACACGTCTCAGAGTGAGCATTTAACAAGTGGAACATACATGACAACTGTGTACAGAAACAGCGGGGACAGGGCTTTTGTAGCGAGGCTATTCACTATAGCTAACAACGAGGGGCTCCTCTCTGAGAGGGCACTATGCTCCACTGGGGTCCCTCCTGCTGGGCTAGTGACGCAAGGCTATTCTTTCTTAACTCTCTCCTCCCTGGGAGGTATTCACTCTCATGGTCTGTTCTCTGTGGGAGGTTGAGTGACTGACGGGACGCTCTGAGGAGTGCTCAGCCACGGACCCTATACATGGGTGCAAACCCTCACCCCCCATTCACCCACCCCAAAATACTTTCCATGCTCAGCCCCCGGCACTGCCCTGCCCTCCTGGATCCACTCTTCTCTACCGCCGGCACTCTGGGCCTCTCCCTCTGCACTGCACATGCTCGAGGGGCGGTGTTCAGACCCGAACTCAACGCCGACTGGCAATCCGCCCCAGGACAGAGGCGACCAACAGACGCTGCCTGACCTGCAGTGAGGGGGCATCGCTCTGTTTCAGCTTGGAAAGTTTCACTGTGAAGTATTCTATTAAATGATCATTTTAGATGCTCACAGAATAGAACTGTTTTTGTCCTAGAAAGAACATCCGAACTGTCGTACGAGCGCGATTTGAGAACCACACAATGAGGTTTCAATTAGAATCACTGGGCAAACCAACACCGGAGGAGGGGTAGAGAGGAGTATAACTAATCACCCACACTGTGCACCCTCCCATGTGCCCCATGGCTTGTAGGGCCCCCGTGGGGGTAGAGAGAGCCCTGGGGAGGGCCCTGAAGGCAAGAGAGGAGCGCTCCACACGACCACGTTTCTCCGAGGCGAGGCAGGAATGCCTCAGAGAAACGCAGCGTCATTTTTGGATTCTGGGGCGTGTTTTCTTTCTCTCCTCTTCCCATTGGCTGGAAGGTAAAATTCCAGCCAATGGGAAGAGGAGAAAGAAAACAGAAAGAAAGTAAAAAACACACCCCCGAATCCGATAAAGTTGGGGCTTAAACGGAGTGACGCCCCTCTCCTCCAATGGCTGGCCTCCGTTTAGGAAGCCAGCCAACGGAGAAGAGGGGCGGGTTCAAGCCCGCATACTGAAAAACAAAATTTGTCGCCAGCGAGACTGCGCAAGCGCAGCCCGAGATCTAAAAAGGATAATGGACAATAACAAAGAGAAAAGTGAGAGAACATAGACAAAGATAGTGGATAAAGGAGGTGCAACACAGAACAAAGGAAAATAGGAGCACAAGACTTCAGAGAATACAGAAATATTAAATGTTTGCACCCCGGATGTTCACCTTTTATGGACCCTATTTTTGCAGATTTTGCTCTGCTTTTCAGTACCGCTGCCTTTTAGCTAGGGTTGCGTCAAACAAATTGTAAGGGTCACTTGAATTATGCGGCAAGGAAGAGACAAATTATGTGGCAGGTTTGAATAAATCATGTGGAAAGAAAGGGCAAATTATGCAGCGTAATGTTGCATATTATTTGGGATTGTGTTACTTCATTATTTTTACACTTGTTAAACTGTCTGGGCATTGGTTGTACCAAATTAGTACCAGTTTAACACCCAAGTATAGCAATAAGCAGCAGAAATTTGAACAGTCAGCCTTAGTAAAATGCCTTCCACTGCATAAAACGTGTTACTGTGATCTAAGTAACTTTTGAACCATTTGAGTTAAAAACTATTATTTTTGTAAAATCAGCAGATTATGCAGCAGATGTAGGATTATGTGGCAAATCTATAAATATGCAAAAAACGCTGTAGTCACATAATCGCATAATTCCAGTGCTCCTGCAAATATCCGACATACAGACACAGTGTAAGCTCATCGTGAATGGTGCAGACATTGCACCAGTGGCATAAAGTAAATGTTATAAGTGGGCTGCAGTGTATAGTTAATTCAGCCACTTATGTGACAATTATATGCTGCTTCAGGGAACACCATTGTGCTTCGTTTGGCCTTTAGTTTAAAAGTAAAGCAGTTACACACAGCCAGGGAAGTGCCTTTGCCATGCAGGTAAAAAAAAACTATATATACTAGCTAAGCCACCTCTAATGTGTGACTTGTCAGCCAAGAGAACTGGGTCTTTAACATGTAAAATGTCCTTTGTTCATTATCATAGCATCCAAACTACACCACGCTGATATGGTTTAAAGTAGGCCACAAAATGGCCTGGGGTCGCTTGGCAGTTCAGGATGGACTGTTCGCGAGGATCAGGGTCAGTACTGATTTGCATAAGGTGGGCCTTTGTCTAGAGTGTCCCACCGGGTGAAAAATAATGGGTTGGAATGCTACCCCGAGCGAATGCCAGCAGTTAGACTCTTAGAAAGCATTCCTCCCATCACCTTTTGTATGTACAATATACAAAATGTGGTACACTATCATAATAGAATGCCCTAAATGTGAACAATTGCCCAAAAACTGTTTCTGAAGCTGAATTTTCCAGGAACAGGTCTAGATATATAAATAAAACCACTACTCTATATCTAAGTAAGTGCGAGTCAGTCTACTTCAGGCCTTGGCCTACTTCAATCAGAGTAATTGCATTCGGCTCTTTCACAAAGTAATTCCATTCAGTGACAGGGCCTGCTATAGGCGATGTTTCCTTTTTGAGACCCCCCAAAAAAAGTTGTTTGCTTTTCTCACCTGTTTTTTTTTATTTTAATAACGGCAACTGCACTGCAGCTTCCATAATGTTTTATAAAACATAAAATCGCGGAAAAACAAACACTGAAAAGGCCAAAAGACAGGAAGTCACTGCCAGGCCGATTGCTTTGCGTTTTTGTATGTTTGGTAAGAGTCTGTTTGCAGGCAAGCTTATGTAATCTGCTACTTCGCACTCCAAACGTAGAATGCTGGTAATGCGGTTCTTGTTTGGTTGCTGCAAGGTTTTGGCCATCTAGAATACAGGACGAGAGTCACCAAATGCAAATAGAACTCAGCCCAGGGGGCCTCCCAAGGAGTTATTCATCGCTTGGTTAATACAGTAGCTCTAGGGAACTCTTGAGCCTTGCCCCTCGCACAGCGGAGCCGAGAGTTTGACTGTGTGCCATCCATCTATAGGTGGTAGAGCGGTTTATCTCATGAACAGTCTGGCCTTGTTCGGGTGTTTGGGAGCCCTCCTAGTTCACGGGGTAAAACATATTGTACACATTTTCTCACAAGAAACGCCCGTCCCTCCCAGCAGTGCCTGGCCAAGAAACGGTGCCTACTACTACTGAGCCGGAGGCGCTCACAGAAGCAAACAAGGGTTATATTCTAGACTGGGAGAATGCTGCATTCCTCGGTGGGGATAAAGGCGAGGTGGGCGTGTTCAATTAGTTTTGGTATTCTTGCACGAGTGCGTCTGGAACGGCAGGAGCGTGCCTAGGATCAATTATAGCAAGCATGAACTGGTTGTGGACTTTAACACGGCCATATTTTGTCTACCCTGTGTGTTTCCAATGCCCTTGCCCCAGGCCAGCAATCCCACAGTCACTTTGCTGCACTGTGCATTCCTGCCCATGGGCGGAGGCGGCGGTATGGTCCGCTCCTTTGGCGGCTGCAGCCTCGAGTGCACGAATGGTGTCAGGGCGGAGGGCGCCAAGAAACGAGAGAGATGGCAGTCATCGCACTACCCTTCCAGGTGTTGTAGTTTTCTAGCGGCAGCTTCTGCAACCTTCCTGAACCTTCCTTCCTAAAAGCTAGGTTTTTGCTTTCACATAATTCCCACTGGGAGCTCACTGCCCTTGTACTACGTATTCACAACCCCTGCAGCCCTTTATCGATGGATTGCAACACAAAAGGAAGTTAGGCATATTGCTTTTAATAAATGAGGTAAAAGTCAGAATAATGTCAATATATATTACTTTGTCATGCAAAAGGTAACCATGTTTGGGGCAACGGACGGCCTTCACTACGCACCCCTGCTAATCTATAAAAGACAAAACGGGTCTACACAAATGATAAGGCAAACTAGGAAACATATCAATGACATACATACACACAGTGATAACCCCGGAACCTTGCGTCTGGTAGTTCAACAATTACAACAATAAACAAGCATTGACAAAGCCAATAGGTCTAGCCTTTGAGAACTGTTAGTTTTAGCAATGTTTTGTTGCTATTCTGTATAGCAGCGCGGATGCTTTGTAGTGTGGCTTAAACTCATTTTTAAAATTGATAGGATGCAACCAGGGCTAATGTGTTTTTCTATTTAAAAGTGCATTAATAGTGGATGACTATAGCCCTTTATTACTATCATTTTTTGCCATTCTACATAGCAGCCACACTACTACTAACTGCACTACAGTATGGCTGCAAATCATTGACAAAGTCAGCAATGCCCATGCTGTAAAGGATAGACAAAAGTCAAAGGCATAAGCAATAGTCTCAAAGGCAAGAGCTATCGGCTTTGCCAATGCTTTTTAGGTTTTGGTACAAGATCCCTATGATTCTGAGTAAATCAGTTAATCTCCCTCGGCGTGAATATGAAATAATAAAAAATGGCATCTTGCCAAAAAATCCTATCACATAAATAAAGCAATTACACCCATGTCTTAGTGTAAATACATTTGGAAGCAGATAACATCTGTTGTCAGAATAAACCTCCATTTCAAAGAAGAAAAGGGCTTCTTTTAAGTGTGTGTGCCATAGTAAAACATATCTATGCTACAGAAGGTAAAATGTTCAACAAGGAGGACAGGGAAGAAGACAAAATAAAAATAGTACCTCAATCACAGCACAATCAGCAGAAGGACAGCAATCAAACTGAAACAATCAATACTTGGTCCATGCCAAAGCCGAACAAGCATTGGCATAGCCAATAGGTCTCGCCTTTGGGACCATATAAGTGGTTAGCCATGCAGCACACAAGTAGGTACTATAAGTAGGTATATTATACACAAAATAAAAAAAATAGGTAAAGTTAAAGGAGACAAAGAACTCACCTCCCCAAACAAGCCCACATGTGCGAGAAAAGTTATCCCTCCCTACCAGACACCACAAAAACCAAGGAAAGAAGTTGGGCTGATGCGTGTTCATTAACATGCTGTGTAACCAGGGGCATTGCTAGTGTACGAACGGCAAGTCGACTATCTACAAGATTATAAATAGCCAAAACTTGACGCCTCACTCCATTTATTTTGCTTTCCCTCCCGTTCTTCTAATTTATCCTAAGGATAATTCCAGCGACAATTGGATCTTTGATCAAAACAATATAAACTCATTTTGATTTGTTCTTGTGTTCGCTGTCTATTTATAAACCGCGTAGCTTCTTCAGATATGCCCCGAAACTGACCTTGCCCTTAATTCTGTCATGTAAGGAGAACTGTAATGACTCCCCAAAATCTGCCTCTTTGCCAGCTAGTCACCCTAAAACTGCGTCATTTCATGTAAGGCTACCATGAAGGCGTGATGCTTGAGAGGACGAGTTTGGCGTGAGGAGTGAGAAACTTGCCGTCTAACGTGGGGGCTGGATTCGTGAAACATACCAAGGGGTTACGAAGCAGAGGCCAGATTGCATTAATAAGGCAAGGACTATGAAAATAACAGCGAGTGAAGGAAGGGCGTGATTACTTAGAGGACGAGTGAGAAACGTGGGGGCTGGATAAGTAAGACTTGCCATGTGATTAAGAAGGCAAGGCCAGGATGAGGCGTATAGTTCCTAGTGAATTTGGAAATGCCGCCAGTGCTTGTGGGAGCCTAGGTAAATCCGAGAAATATATAAATATGGTGTAGTATGTGGAATGGAACAAGTGAGGAGGTGCTGGGATGAAAGGCTTACCGTGATCAAATAGCTAATGCAGACTCTTCTCGTAATATAAATACAGAACCTCCAGGAGCGTAGGTATAAATTGTAGGCAGATTAGGACAGGCGTGAGGGCGAAAGTCCGAGGAGGGTGCCTAAACAGTGAGATGTGAAGGAGCAAGGCTTACCAGGCAGAGAGCACAATGAAAAGCAATCCTATGGTAGACAGTGTTAGGGTGTCAACTGGAGAATTTTAATAAGGCAGCATTAGAGGGAATTTGGAAGTGAGAAGCCTGTGAAGAAGAAGATAAAGGGACCAGTAAGTGGAGCGGTGCAACAAGGAGGTGGTCAAACCCGGAATGGTGAAAAACCAGCGCTTACCGTGCGGTGAGGCACGAGAATAATATAAATAAATTGGCAGACAGCGGCTGCGTGTCCACGATGAAAACCAGCAATGCTGGTAATTAAACGGTGCGGTGACCTGCGGAAGAAGAAAGGACGCATTAGGGTACTTAGAAAGCTAGTGTTGTGCATGGCTTACTGTGAATTAGGGAGGTGTCTGCTGCGACCAGGAGGCTAAGTGAGACGCCGTAGTGGTGGGATTAAATGCAATGGTGGGTGCGATCATGTGACTAGTCATATGATCCGTGGCCACGAAAGTGATCACGATCAAGCGCAGTGAGCGATGCGCTTAATGAGCATGATGAGGAAAGCCATATGGCGCCTCTGCTCGTAAGCGTGCTGGCACACATGCACGCAAGCTGTTAGCATTTTTTGAAGCCCTTACTAAAAATCTCGCCAGACAGCGCATGCGCTGGGTCAGGCGAGACCTAAAAAAGAGGAAGTAAAGCCAGCAACCTCTGGCCAAATAAAAAGCAGCATACAAAAGTGACAATGAAACTAATTAATGCTATACAACGGGCAGGCTGCAAACCTGTTGCTGTATAAAATCTCTCTAATAAGCGAGAGCACATGCACTGTTGCAAGCAAGACCTAAAAAGGACAACAAGGATAAATAACTGGCAGTCCGCTCCCAGTACAGCAGTAAAAATACCAGTCAACACAACACAAAGTGATGAGTGAAAGTGATTGAGGCTTACCTCTGCCACTGCAGACAAAACACGGGCATACTCAACACCAGTCATACTAATTTCAAACATAACACTAAGCTCTGCCTCTCCTCGCCCTTGAGTGAAAATACCACCAGTCACTTTGGAGATGGTAATGCGCCGCAGCGGATAAACAAAACATGGACGGCCCATAAGGCGTCGCCAGGGGTAGCAGTTACTTCCGCTAGCTGGCCCTGAATAAAAACCTGATACTGCACTTCCTATCTTTCATCTCAAAGCTCATAAATGGAAACATACTCATTTTATCATTCTCAACATTTTAATTACATTTTCTCAAAAATGCTGCAGAGGGAACAGAAAATAAGCAGGACTCAAATCCCCTTGTTTATTTTCTTTACTTTTAATGCATTGCCCTCCTCGTGGTCTCTCGGTAGCAAATAGGAAGCTAGTAAGGACCGACTTACATCTTGCTTGTGATGTCATCAGCTTTGAAAAGGTACATCATGTCACATAACTTACCCCTGGTGTTCTGATTAAATGACGTCCTTGGCAGATGACCGGGTTGGTAGTGTGTAGAAGGCCTGGACTGAGACATTTGAGAAGCAGAGTATGTTAGGAATCCTGTATGAAGTGGGCAGGGGTGAAGAGGAAGCAGAAGAGAATCAATTGATGCCCTAGAGTTAGGCTGCCCACCACGGCAGACCACAGACCCAGTACAAAGACAGACACTCTTGGTAACTGGTACGGTTTACCCAGTTCCCTGCTCTCTGAATTGCTCAGCCCTAGGAAGGCACTCACTAGGGATGAACAATGGGGTCCACGGTGGGCTACAGCCTTCTTGGGTTCTTCTTTATTCTTTCACCAGGTTCCACAGTAGAAGTCGTGATGATTGGCACAGTATGCCGTCCTGGTGTGTCACTCACAGATAATTTACCATCAGAAGAGGAAAATGCGTCCAATATTTAACTGATTATTGCACACACTGCTTCCTGTCTCAACGTGGCTGGTGTCTTGCAGCAGTAAAGGTTACCATAAAGAGCTAACTTTGGCATCCGTGCACAAAAATGTGCTTCCCCTTTCTCCACCTCCAATACGGGTTGTACCAGTGCCCAATTTGAGCTGCTGGCTGTAAGTGGATCCCACCAGAAGTCATGTTTGAGAACCAGCACTTATTTTTCCATAGCAGACTTTGATCCAGAGCAAGAAAGAGAAATATCAAAAATTGGGAAAGGAAGAGAAAGAGAAACAGTGACAAGGGGAGAAAGCAGGGATTAAGAAATCTGCTTTAGAGCAAGGCCTTTAGTGTTTCCGCACACGCCAGATTGTGGACACGACCCAAACCAGCCATTAGAGAGTTTCTCCTGCCACGCAGACATATTCCAACTAGCAAGTTTTTCAAAACGTTACTAGTGATGTAAAGGTCAGAAGGCTTCTCTTACTTATGCCGTACTGGGGTACTTTCCAGGCTAAGTTTTTGATCTCCGCCCTTGGGTTCGAACATTTATAAGGATTTCCCCACAGAGTCTTCCCTATCTGTGGTTGAATCAATTGTAGCTTGTTTGACTGGTCCCACAATGTCCTGAGGCGGCCGTAAACAGAAGGCCGAAAAGTGTTGATCCTTACCATCCAAAACCAACGTCATTCAAAGAGAAAAAATATATACATAAAATCTACAAGGTTACAGACCAAATACATATTCCAACTAGCAAGTTTTTCAAAACGTTACCAGTGATGTAAAGGTCAGAAGGCTTCTCTTACTTATGCTGTACTGGGGTACTTTCCAGGCTAATTAGGTCTCGCCTTTTCCATTCCGAAGGAATGGAAAATGGAGAGAATTCAAGTGCTCAAAATACTCGTCAAACCAAGGGTTTTTTGGTGCGGTTTTCTTCGAGTTCACGTGGCCACAGGCACGCGCTTTTGGGCCATAAACTTTCACGGCCATCTGTTCCCCAGCTCCAGCACCTCCCCTCTCTCTCCCCGCACACAGCCTTACTTGGATTTCTCCTCCCCCTCCCCAGCCAGCTTCCCCCAGGCCGTGTTTCCTCCCACCTTTCCTCCTCTCTGTCCCTTCTTTCATTCACAACTTGTTATATATCGCCAGAAGAAGTGACATCGCTGCTTGGGCGCCTTACTTCAGAGCGATCCGCTCCGCCCCTGCTACATTCACTTTCCCTCCACGGTCCCTCTTCTTCCTTCCTCTCCCTGGTGACACCTCTTAATGCCTTTTTTTTTTTTAGATTGACAACACGGGCACACAGTCCATTTTTAAAATTCAATTAAAGTGCGGCGAGAGGGGGCTGCGGCCGCCATTGCTCACTGTGCACCAGTGTTGTTAATCTAAAAGTGCGCCCATATGTCATCTTTCGGTAATCTGCTGGAGTTTAGTTTACACTCCTCACAGCATTTGCTGCCCTATATGACCTCCTCCCTCCTCACTTTGCAAATGGGAGTTGCGCACCTTTCTTTTATTTTCTGCAGCTCGCCAAACTTTTTTTTAATACCCTATTTCTTTAATGCTTGTTCTTCAAAAACGCAAGACTTTCTTTTGATCGGTGCAGCAGCTCCGCTACTTACGGAAGGCAGAAAATGTGCTGGCTGAAACAAACTGATAAACTTCCGCAAAAAATACATCATGTGGATATGCCTTGGTAAATATGTTACGAATATAATACATTTTTACACTGAAAACTTCTTTTTATCAGCGAGGTAGGTGCCCTTTCATGAAGGTAGCGCTGGTTTTGCTTTCCTTGCCATCTCTCTCCCCTCGCTCCTTCACCCCACTCTCTCTGCTGTCCCTCCCCTCTCCGTTCCAAACATTCCGGAGACTCCCAAAGCTTCTGATCTCTGCATTGATCGAAAGGCAGCTAGGGGGATAGGGATTTTGCTCCCAGTCGTGAAAGAGCAACACCATTTTCTACAGAACACGCAGCAAGGCAAAACTCGACGCTACCTTGGTAATTAGTTATCACGTTGTTTTTCATTCCAGTAGCTAACTATGCACTCTAAAGCAACAGGACTGCTCCAAACATATTTGAATGTAAATATGTGCTGCATCAAAAACTGCTGCTGTACATTTTCTCTTATTTAAATATTATAATTTTACTCATGTGTCGGACTCATTACAATTTAGATGAAAACAGCAGAATACATCTGTGTTGTATTTCTGTTGTAATGTCGGGTGCTCTAATCGAAATGCTCTGAATACTTTTCCTTTAAGTTTTGTGTTTTTAACGTGTTCTCTTTCGGTAGTATTTCTCGTCTTCAGTAGTGGCATGAAGAGGGGCTGCAGCTCCTCCAAGGCACAGCTCTGCCTCGGCTGCATCTTCCAGCTGCCCATGGCGAGCTCTTACTTTCTTTCCCCGGGCCCTCCTGCTGGCCTTCCACCTACATATTCCCTCAGTGTTTCGTGCTTTTGTAGAGGATTGCTATGAACAGAACAACGTCAGTAGTGAAATGCTGTATTGGTGCACGTTAGGTGGTCCTGAAATCACGTACACCAACCTGCTTGCATAATGTTACTGTGCTGTGATGTGGTATCTGAGGACGGACGGCAGCTGCCTGTCATGGCACATGGAAGCGGCTACAACATACTTCATTTAAGGACAACCGAACAGACTGGTTTCTAAACTCAACACTGTAATGCATGACGCCATCTATGCAGTCAAATGGCTGCGAACTGAGGCTCGTCCACCTCCCACTGCGCCCCCATCCCCCCTCCCCAGTCATCAGTAAAGGACTCGGAGCTATGGGGACACAAAACGTTTTTTTTACTGCCCGTGAGAGCAGCCCTGGAAAAACATTCAAAT
Organism: Lissotriton vulgaris; assembly: GCF_964263255.1. Lineage (NCBI taxonomy): Eukaryota > Metazoa > Chordata > Amphibia > Caudata > Salamandridae > Lissotriton > Lissotriton vulgaris. Next base: position 1,313,310,865 of record NC_141693.1, on the reverse strand, counting down.
TCGGTGACATTAAGGAAGATTCAGGTTAAGTTTGATTGTGTGATTGTTAATATCACGTAGCTTCCTTTTAAACAAATTGAAGCCCTGTGAGGCATTTGAATTAACCGTGCACTTCAGATGTTTGCTTTGGAGGATTTATTTACATTTCATTGCCGTTTTTTTTTTTTACCCGGGCCCTCCTGCTGGCCTTCCACCTACATATCCCCTCAGTGTTTCGTGCTTTTGTAGAGGATTGCCACCAGCAGCATTTCTCCTCCCCTTGCCTCCGAGAGCTTCAAAGGGATCTGCTTCCCCGCCCACTGCTTCACACTTCACGGCCTGGCGGCCGTGACTCGCATCAGGTCTGCAAAGCTACAGCCAGCTGCTGGGCAGTAAGGTTGACTCCCCCCAACCATGGGAAGTCCCTCCAGTGAAAGCGCAAAGGCATAGAGGGGGTCAGCCCCTGATTTTCAACACTGTTCTCTATCAAAACGCCAATACTTATTGTGGGTTTTATTAACCTGCCTTCAAAATATTTGTTTTGGTAAAAGTTTCCATAACAATTATGCTGAGATTTAGTTTGTTATGCAAACGCCAGATATGAATTTCTGGCCTGTTTTCTGTGCCACAGTTTTTCTATTTTGCCACTATTTTATCTACTTCGGACCCTTGCCATTATAAATTACAATCACTTTTATTTAAGTATTAATTATTTTAAAAAATTAAAAGCCATTGTTATTTGTAATATCAATACATCTAAGTCACCTCAATACAAAACATGTGGCATTACAAATGCTAAAAGTGTCACATTTGCTAAAGTTAAAAGTATTGGCATTGTAAATCACAAAACATAAATATAAAATGTCATTTACAAAACCAATAGCTCCAACTTTCCTACTGCGAGACCTATTGGCAACGCCAGTGCTTGTTTTTTGATCGCTGCCCTTGGGTTCGAACATTTATAAGGATTTCCCCACAGAGTCTTCCCTATCTGTGGTTGAATCAATTGTAGCTTGTTTGACTGGTCCCACAATGGCGGCCATAAACAGAAGGCCGAAAAGCGTTGATCCTTACCATCCAAAACCAACGTCATTCAAAGAGAAAAAATATATACATAAAATCTACAAGGTTACAGACCAAATATATATTCCAACTAGCAAGTTTTTCAAAACGTTACCAGTGATGTTAAGGTCAGAAGGCTTCTCTTACTTATGCCGTACTGGGGTACTTTCCAGGCTAATTTTTTGATCGCCGCCCTTGGGTTCGAACATTTATAAGGATTTCCCCACAGAGTCTTCCCTATCTGTGGTTGAATCAATTGTAGCTAGTTTGACTGGTCCCACAATGTCCTGAGGTGGCCATAAACAGAAGGCCGAAAAGCGTTGATCCTTACCATCCAAAACCAACGTCATTCAAAGAGAAAAAATATATACATAAAATCTACAAGGTTACAGACCAAATAAAACTGCTGTTGGATGCACTTGATTTGTGTTATGTATTAGTTTGTCTGTTAAAAGTTGACGTTATTAGTGGGAATCAGTTCTTTATTTTTTTTTACTCTACAAAGGCACATTATCCGTCATTGCAGACACTTTGTTTGCCTACATTTAAATCATTAATTAAATTTGTTTTTCAAAATTTGTCATAAGTAGGCTTAGGTGGTGAACTCCTCTCCATTGGCAGAGTTTTCTGCACTCCGCGCAGTGCAGAAAACTCCGCTCCACGTAGCATATCAGAGTTTTTCCTCGCTGGCGCTTGTCTACGGTAAGTTAGGGAGTGCGACATGCCGCTTGGGTAGAATTTATACTCTAGCAGCAGGAAGATCACTGTGAATGGCACTTCATGCCGCACTCCGCTGCTTGCGGAGCTCCGCTGAGTTTTTTTGTCAATTCAAGGAGTTCCGCAACCAGCGAAACACCACCAACCCAGGTCTAGTCATAAGCCTGCAAGATGAACTGATCTGTATTATTGTCTCTCAATTTGTTGTTACTCTGTATTTGTTCTGTAAAGTTGAATTTTATTTTTTTGAAATAAGCAAATGGTTTGAATAAGATAATGCATTTTTTAATCACTGTCCCTTTTGACTGTGGTGAAACAATACCTCTAAAACGTAAGTAATGCACACTATAAGAATTAAAATGATGGAACACACATAAGGCAAGTTAACCTGCCAGAGGTTTTAAATAAAAAGTTTCCCTCCTTTCAAATTTCTTTCATATCAATCCTATTAGAACTCCTTTCTTTGTTCTCATGCTTGTGGTGAAGCCTAGGCACTAGAAGTTTATAAGGGCTCCCCCCTTCTTTTTTTTATATACAATGAGAGATAAAGAGGTAGAGTGTGCTTGGTGGTGGAAGAAGGAGACATGAAGTAGAATCAAGATTGTGCCACCTTGGTGTTCAGCACCCTGACTTTCGATTGCGCTGATCCCAGGCTTCTGAGCAAACTTTTGGTTGACACTTTTTTTTAATTTACAAATTACGTACTGGAAGTACCAATGAGTCCCAGCAGAGGGTGTTTTCCGCCACACAACTCAAGGATACACCTCTCAAGCTCTGATGCGTCTCTCAATTTGCATACAGGCGCAATCAGCTAAGAGCCAATAGCACCACGCCTCTACAGATGGTATCTCGCTAAACACCGATGTTTTATAAGCTCTGTAGTCATTCACCTTCCCATAATCTCGTAATAATTGCAAAGACATCAGGGTATATTACATTGTCAAACAGGCAAATCGCCATAATCAGCCGATAATAAAAGAAAATCTCTCAAACAATGCAATTAAAAAGTTCAAACACAACCTACTCAAACAACTTCGAGAAAAACTAATAGTAGATACCAACTAAAACGCAAGCAACGACAACACAGAAACTGACTTGATTTTCTATTCATAGCATCCTGCACAATGGAGAAACATCTTCCTGCTCCACCTGCAAGTTACCAAACAATCAAAATTCCATACGGAACTAAAATTACCACTACCCCCTCCCAAAGCTTGAGAGAAGAGATCTTCATATCTATCTTCAGGACAGGGAACATACTAATCCAAGCAACAGACCTTCAGCTCACCATCTTTGAGGGACACTTCTCGTCACTGTTCACCTTATTCTCACAAAATGGTTCTTTTCCCCACACACCCCTCCCTTCTACCCCGGACGTCATAGAACCGATTCGACCCCAGGACTCCACTGCCACATGACGCACCATTGCCTCCCCCAATGACACACACCTTAGTCAGGATAGAGCCAGTCCAACCACTCTAGTTAACAGCCACACAAAAACTTAGCCCCTAGACATCCCCATTGGTTCACAACAGCACCAGTCCCAACCCAAGATCGTCCACCACTAAGGCACCCTCAAACACATCTCTGACTCCCTATCTGGAACACACCCCACGCAAACAATCCCTCTCCATTTCCAACCTTGTTGACACTAGACTCCCCTCTACTGAAGATAACTCACCTGCAATAGACACAGGGCCTGCTGCAAGTTCATCATCATATGGAACAGGAATTCTTCCCAACATACCTTGCCTGACCAACGGGAACAAAAACATGTTTCCCTAGCTAAAGACATTTCTCACATAAAAAATGACCTTGTGATCCAGGCCAAGTTAACACGCAGTCCCACTCCGAGAATAGAGTACGGGACTCTCCATAAAGGATCTCCAAGAGACCCAGCACACCGGTCAGACCTCCATTCCCATGAGCAGTCTCTGTCCCACAGACCCCACTGGGCTCTCAACTCTCGATCTACAATTGAAGTGGAATTACTCTGCAAATCTTACATTGTGAAAACTTCTCAAATGGACCCCAAGCCTACAACAAGAATCCCAATAATCATGGGGACAAGCAAAATTCCTCGAGCTAACATATCGCCCAGACCAGCTGCCCAGTACACCACCATCTAAACACTATACCCTGCAAATACTACTCCTAGCTCCCTAACCTGAATGCTTCTTTAATTATTGATCAGCTGCCGGAATAGACATTACATTCCTAACGGAAAACGTGGTTCAGTGAACATTCAACCCCTCTTCTGGACTTGATCACACCACCTCGTTAGTCCCTCATTAGACAGGACAGACAAAGATAGATGGGGACGGGCAGGCGATCATCCACAAAGAAGAAATCCGGCTTAACACCTTAGAGGCCACAAACTGCTCGACCGATGAATACCTTGGAGTCAAACTCAGGACACAAGTTACCACCGCTATCAAACTTCATTCCATCTAACACCCCCCTGGTGATCGCACACTCTTCACGAAGACCTAACTAACCTAATAACACAGTTCTCCCTAACTGACTACAACAATATGTTCTTAGGCAACTTCGACCTGCACTGGAATGATACAGAAGACACCACAGTCCGGAACCCAACAAACCTTCTTGAAATCAACAACCTCAAGCAACTCTGCAACAATCAGACCCACAATAAAGGTTCTGCTCTATAATTTCCCAAAGTAAGGTTGTCTCGTTCCGATCCATCATGTCCGTCAACGGGTCAGACCACCATCTAATACTGTTCAATCTTAAGGTTTACCCCAGATTCTACCAGGTCCCATCCAATAAACCCACACACTGGGCAAGGAACATCAAACAAATCCCTTTAAAGGATCTGGAATCCAGGATCAGTACCCAATTACATTCTCAACCTTTCCCTCGGTAAATGACCTCAACACCCACTACAGCTCAGAGATGACAAGATGTTTTTGACCAAGTGACCTCACATAAAGTTCAAAGATCCAGAAAAACCCAATCTACATGCTGGTTGAACTTAGACTTTAACACAGAGAGGAGACAACTAACACGGACCGAAAGGTTATGGAGATAGAACCCCTCAACAGCACACATCTCAGATCTGAACAGCTCTCCTACAAGGAACCTCTTTAAGGAAAAAGCCATTTTCTTTTGTAATCAACTTGACTGTGAAAAGAACAGAAAGAGGGAGCTCTTCAACGTAATAAAACAACAAACTACCCTCGAAACACAAAACAATAGCCAGAAATTAACGCTGTGAAGAAAAAAGCAACTTCTTCACTCACAAAGTCCCAAAATTCAACAATCTATTATTCCTGACACAAGTCTGACTTGCCAGTCCTCCTTCCATGCTGATGACGGAACTGCTCCGTCATCAGCTGCGGTTGGGCTGTGCTGATGACGGAGCGGTTCCATCATGGCCCGGCCGCCGCGCCTGCGCGGCGCTGATTTCGCACCTGCACGGCGTGTTCTATTGAGCGGGGCGAGCCATGACGGAACCGCTCCGTCACGAGCACAGCTCAACCGCGGCTGGTGACGGAGCGGTTCTGTCACCAGCATGCGCCCTGTTAGCGCTGCGGCGGAATAGCCGCCGCAGCAAAAGGGTTAACATGCCAACCACCACAAAAACTCTCCCTCAAGATTCACCTAATGACCGAAGTACCCCAACTTGTTTTATAGACAGTAATGGTCTACCACAACTGAAAAACAATGCTAAATGGACTGATTCTAAACGTATGACACAAGGAGAAATCTTAAAAATAATCGTGAACTTGAAGCACACTTCCCCACACTACTGATCCCCTCCCTTCCACCCTAGTACAGAACCTCAGCCACATCATCTCTACATTTTGGACCAAAATCATCAATGCCTTTCTTTCATTAGACAGTGTACCTGACACCCTCCAACTAGGTCACGACACCCCCATTCTCAAAAAAACAGGAACGGATCCAAATGACCTCAACAACCTCAGACCAGTCACCAACCTTCCTCACCTAGCTAAAACAATTGGGAAGTGTGTGTTCCTACAACTCAACCAACACAGAGGATTTAAACCTACACAATCCAATCAGAATTCAGGAAAGGCTGTAGTACAGAAACTGCTACGACCAATATGTCAGATGACATTCTTAGATCCTTAGATGAAGGGGACTCCTGCCTCCTAATCCTACTCGATTTATCAGTAGCATTTCATAAAATAAAATCACCAAGCTTTACTTGACACTGAAGAACTGCACTAGTATCAAAAGCACAGTCTTGAGTTGTTCACATCCTATCTGCAACACCGTTCTCAACAAATAAAAATCAACAGTTGTCTCTGGAAGCCTGCTTTTCAGTTCCAAAAGGTGTACCCCAAGGCCCAATCCTCTCTCCAGCCCTATTTATTCTCTTCATGGAGCCCTTCACATTTATTCTGAACCAAACAAGGGTCAAATATCACCTACACGCTGACGACACACAACTCAATTACAAAATAACATCACTCAGAGACATCCGTCATCTAAATACCACACTAAATGAGATAGAACCTGGTTAAACACCGATCACCTAAAGCTGGACCCCAACAAAATAACAACTACTCCACTCCCCCAAAAACAACAATCCTTTACCAATCCAAGAATGGCTGTACAATATGGACACTAAACTGTTCTCTTTCACCTTCGAACTCTGTAATGTCCTTGGGTAGCACCTTGGACAAAAACATGCCAATGAAAGAGCACATCAGACCTTTCATTCCTCAGATGATCTTAAGACGGCAGTACAATCATGCCATCATCACTGGAACTCCGAAAATGTATCTTTGCACCCCAATTCTTGATGCAGCTGCCAGACTCTTGACAGGAATCAAGAGGTTTGACCACATCACACTTTCTCTCAAAAGTCTCAATTGGCTTCCCAGAGAAGGAAGATGCACCTTCAAGACAGCTTGTATCATTCACAAAGCCCTTCATACTAAGAACCCCAAATACCTAGAAGCCAAACTATCGAGAGCAGGAAGAGGCTAGACATGGAGGAGCTCCAACTCACTTCTTCTCATACCTCCAAAGCTAAAGACTGAATCGTTCCAGGCACGCTGTTCCTCAGGGAATGCTCTAAGGATCTGGAACTCACTCCTTAAGGACCTCTGCTGTAACCCCTACTTTTCTTGCTTCAAACGTGATCTAAAATCTCTGCTGCTTGACCACTTTTTCAACACGCTCTCAAACGGAGCTATGTTTCTAAAAGATTCAACCCCCTTCGACAAGATCCTTCATGGTGATCACCCGACTCACTCAGTCTCTAACCTGGCACCAACGCCGTTTACCTTGATGCTGTGTGATTACATACTTTTGTAATCGTTTTGAACTACATTCATTGCTGTATTGTTCTATTCTCTTTTGTTGACTGTTTTTGATCCACACAAATCCTCGCATTTAACTCAAGTAAACGTATTCACATAACATGTAAAGCACTATGATACCTTCGGGTCTATAGGAAACACAAAATATAAAATAATGGCAGAAAAAGAGTAGGACCTTTTAATATACTATTAGTTGCCTAATATTAGAATACAATCAGTTTCACAACTAGCTAATTGTCACAGAAGCTCAGTAACCCACGCACCAAGTGGGTTTCATAAAAACTAAATAGTTTAGGTGTTCTAAGAGAAATAAAGTAATGTCAGAGAAGGACAAGCGTTTATTGGCTTGCTGGGCATTACACCCCAATCTCTACACAGAGTTCCTCCCTTACATAGAACCCCAACAGTAATCAGGCCAGAACTCTAGTTTAAGGCAGAGGCAATGACCTTTCTAAGCCCTGAACTAGTAGGTTACAAGGTCCCTCTAAAACGTGTCGGTCTAGTCATTAAAATCCCTCTTTGTACTCATTAAGATTAGTGCAAAGAGTCCTCTTTCAGCTCTATCAAAGCAAACGTCTGCACAAGTGTTAGTCTGCAATAATGCGTACACTTTTGGTACATATTACCTGTAGTAAGACCCGAGCTCCCTTCTGGCACAATTAGTATACAACAAAACAAACAAGATGATGGACGGAATGTTGCGCAATGGCTTTTACAATGGAACGTGTCTAATTGCTTTTCAAAGTTCATGAATATCTTTCTGGCTCACTTGAACCCGATAGGGTGAGCTCAATATATAAATAGATCTATTTTCAAGTTCGTGTCTTTCCGCCCACAGCTCATTGCGAGTTCTTCAACCTTTTCTGCGGTATTAAAGGCCAGTCCTCCAGCTGGGCGTCATTTCTACTAAATCCCCTCACAGGATCAGGGAACCGGTCTCACTGCCTTACATAACCCACACCCAGTAGTAAGAATGACAGTTCAGCTAACCTTCCTCAGGGCTGCTATCGTCAGTTAATGCCCACACCCATTAAAAGCATACTTTCTTTGTCTTTTCTTTGTTCACCTCGTGGGAGCAAAAGCAGCACTAGTACCTGTGGGCGTAGGGTGATCAGAGCTCGGATATTCATCTGCAAGAAACTGCATACCTACATATAATGAGTGCACCGCTGTCAGTGAGTCCTGCACTTTTAGTCAAAATCACTTTGCATGTGGGAACCAGCAGGCCACCGCCGTAGTTCTCCCAAGCACCAACTATCGCTTTGGCGTGAAATGAGCAACTTGATCACAGAAACTGCTTTTCGTTAATCTCCCTGTCAGTGCCAGGCCAGGATACTCTTGCTACCTGCCTTTCCTGCCAGCTCCGTGAGAGGGCACATTTCTCTCCAGTGTCAAACATGGATTTCCCTCACAGACCCACCTGCTGCAATCAAGGCCCGCAGGGACGTGCTCAGAAACACATTAAGTGGTGGTGTGCACGTAAACAAACTTTACTTACTTACTCCAGCAGTTTATTATACGTTTATGGTGAACCAAATTAAGGAAACACAATTTTAAAAGTAAGGTCTGATTTGCACTCCAAATTATCAACAGCAGAACAAATGTCAGATGCTGCAGTACTCAGTAATGTAGCCAATCGCACGGAATAATTGACAAATGCATTATTAAATTACATAGGGGTAAACAAATGGCGAAAAAAGGACGGCTGACAAATACGGATCATGTGATTCGAGTGGGCCTCCAAAGAGATGACAGCAGGCCCAGCCAAAACTCTATAACTTCCTTGCATAAATCAGAAGAGTTAATGGCTTCTTATTGGTTCAGGAGAATATAGAACATTCAAAAACTAGGACTGATGACTAACATTATACAATGAGTACTATAGGGTGAATATTGTTGGTATGCAGCTTCTCAAAGTCGGATATTATAACAACAACAAAATTCCAGCCTGATTTTCTACGATCTTTTGCACTCCAGTTTGTTTACTCTTTTGAACTACAATCGCTCACAATAATAAATAATATTGCCTTTTGCACAGTCCAAGATCAAAAAATCATAACTAATCCTACCCATTAATGGGTTTGTTTTTATGAACTTTATAATACCGTTTAAAAGTAGTGCATTTAGGACGCATACAAATCTGTTTAGATTCTGTTGATTTACTTCACAGAGACCTGAATGCATTAGCCCAAGCAGCTTCTAAATATATGGCATTTTATTAAATTGAGTCTGCCTGTAGCTTACATTAGTCAGATACAGACGCCATAACTCACGGGATGCAAAAAACAAAGTCTGCTTGGCGATTTCAATGAACAGATTCAACATTTATTATAAAGCAGCTGCTATAGGTACTTCAAGAAGACCAGAAAGGGATCTCACAGATGGTCTTTGTCTAGACCTTTTACTCTAACTGATAAATCGTATTTAATGGTAATCAGCCTGAAACCACTTTGTCCCCTTTCCCTAAGCTCACAAAACTCTGCTTCTAGTCACATTTCTATCTTCGTCCTTTCTTACTGACAAAGAAGTCAGGCCAGGCTGAAAGTCAGGTACAACACAGGGCCACTTGGTAGTTATTTGGACTGGGATGTTAAAGTAAAGCAGGAGAGGCTCAGGTATTGCAGGTGGAGGATTGCCAGGAGAGAACTGAAGGAAGAATAACAGGAGCGGCACTAAGCAAACAGGATACCGAAAATAAACATAGTGCAACCATACAAGGAGCAGTACAAGAATCGCTACTCAGAGGATTCAGAGAAAATGGCCGTATGCTTTATAGGTAAATTCAATTGTCACCACACCGATAGTATGCAGGACTCAAACCAACTTTTCAGATGATTTTTTTTAATCAAAAGGCGGAAGGCGCACTCATTGAAATATCACAACAAACGATGCTCTTAGTCCAAACAGTTATCTTCTTTATTTCGGCAATTGTACCAAGCAAAACAAACAGCCAATGCGTTTCGTTCCTTCACAGAACTTCGTCAGGGATGAAAAGACCATAAAAAACATAAATTACACACAGCAACTCCACAGGACATATATAAACATGGACCAATATATACAGCATAGGATGGAATTAGAAAAGAGAAGACCTCATTCAGTTGCGGTCAAGATATTAAAAACCAGATATGTATATATATATATACACCAATTATCACATATACAATAACACACATATAAACAACAAAATATCTACAGTGCTCACACAATACATATATATATATATATATACACACGTACACACATTTTAAAAACATTTTTCATACAAGACATGCAGAATGTGTCCAACAACATATATAACAACCCAGAAAATATTTTGATTTCAGTCTAACTGGTTTTATAGCGGCCAGCATATATACAAGAAAGTTAATGATTACAAGATTCGAATTGATGTAGCAAATATCAAATCCTTGCGTAAAGGGAGATAAGTTGATCTGATATTAAAGAGCACGGAAGAAGAGAAGAAGAAGGGAAGAAAAGTAAGTGAAATGAAATCAGAATATTCTGCAAAGTAAGCTTCAGGCAGTCCCAAATCTTAACTTTACATAACTCAGCACAACTCGAAACACAGCTTTATGTAGCTAAGTATAAAAACAATCTCTCAATAACACAGTCAAATGTTGAATATTAGTCGAACAGGGATGGGTATCCTGGAGACCCGTTTCTAATCAAAGAAACTGCCCATAAGTCACAGAAATATTTATTCATATAGATGGTACACTCACCATGCACTCAACTGCGTATGATAAACCAGTAAGTTGATGAGTGTATTGGAAATCGCGTGTGAAAGCCACCTGCTTCAAAACAATGGGAATACACTGTAATCAAAATATAAAAGGCATATGTAAGAAACAGTCTATAGCCATTGTCTCTAACCAAATGAAAACAAGGCATATGTTGTGGACTTAAAGTCCAATGGAAAGGACATACCCAGAATGAAAAGAACATATTCAATTATGGGGTACCAATCAACCTCGGACGGTCAATCCAGATGCATGAAGAATGGACAAGTGGAGGCATTCAATCTACTCAAGTGAGAACATATGGTTACCACCAAATATTGTGCCAAATTCATATTCCGTACGGGGTAGGGCCATAGTATTTAAAGAAACAGTAAAGTGCCAGCAGTGCTGTACCCAGCCCCCACAAATATAGATGCAGCCAGATTACCTTGTTCTCACCTTGCCACAAATTCGATCCAATGACGCGGGAAATATATATATATATATATATATATATATATATATATATATATATATATATATATAGAGAGAGAGAGAGAGGCGTATGTCATCAACCCCTGCAAGAATAATAACATAACACGATCCATATTACATATTATGTCCACATAACAATAACCCAATCCCGTGGGGGACTTTGTTTGCGTTGTCCCACATCTCACCTTGTAAATAATTCATCCAATGATATTTAAGGAATGACAAGAAGGAGGCGCTTTATTCGGCTCCTATGCGGTCATAAAAGCTGTAAAATACAATTTAAAACACAGCTACTATACAGTCATGGAAGCTGTAAAAATACAATTTAAAACACGTCATTCAATTCGATATGATGTGAATAATACTCACATCTTCAGATATCCCCCCTGAAGTGAATGTAACAGATACGGCAGAAATAACTGCATCAAGAATATGTTCTCAATATATAAATTCAAGGCATACATCGATCGCCATACAGTGGTTATCCTGGATTCGAAACGGCATCTCATAAGTTATGACCATCATTAGCTGACCACTATGCTAGACACTTATATGCCTCACCTTACAACACAGTGTCTCCAAAGATGCATGCGAAGCGGAGCCAAGAAAGCGCTTAGTTCGGCTCCTGTGTGGCAGTGTGGGCTGTTGGAAAGTAAATATATCCAATGAATTAATGAACAGTAATCTCTGTAGGTGCTCCCTTCAAAAAGGCACCTTATACTGAGCCCATATCTTTATATATTTCGTCCGACATGAAACTCGCCCAAAATAATTCGTATGTTGTGATGAAACACACAAACAGGGTATTAAACGAGGAGATTTTAAAAAAACCCTAGTTGCGCACAAAAGATTGCCTGGGGACGCCGACATACAAATAGTGTTAGAAATAGTACGATACCTTGTCCCCTAACCCCATTCACAAGGAGAACCACCCCGATTGCAATATCTCTAAAATTGGCAGACTCGCCGAAAATAAAGTGATCCAATAGCCGCAAAGTAAACCGATCTGCTTCCTACCTTAATCCAAGTCAGGAACCCCCGGCATGGTAACAGGGATTGAGTAGTCATAAAGCTCCCGTTGCCGTTCATATTTAAAGCCCTCGATTTCCCGCAGAAAGGAGACGTCCTAATTGATGACGTCAGCATACGCAGGGGCGTATTCCATGCCCGGAGCCCAGGCATGGAAATAAAGGACAGACAAATCTTAATGTAATAAATAGTGAGAACGGCTGAGTCAAAAATTTGCTAACTTTCGTGCCAAGAATTTTCAATTCTATTAAGGACACGGAGGCGAGGATTATGCTTCTCATTCTTTTACTGTAACTCACAGCAGCCAATGAAAATACGTATTTTTCATTACAAAACAGTAAACAACTACATATCCCATCATGACATGTACTTAGGCACGCCCCCTTGGTCCATAAGAGCTCCTTGCGTGCAGCCATCTTCCTCTTTCTTTGAGGCGAACAAGTCCAAAACAACTTGATAACTTCACAAATCCTCCAACGTGGAAGAAATAACAAACATCTCAGCATGCATTTCCTGGCAATCTTCTACGATCAGTCTCCTTTTTTGTCTGATCCTGAAATAAAGGAAATGAAACCGTAACCACCGAAATAAACTGGGTGGGCAAGCAGGTATACACATAACCTTGCCGGGTGGGATAATCCTCGCCTCCGTGTCCTTAATAGAATTGAAAATTCTTGGCACGAATGTTAGCAAATTTTTGATTCTATTACAGGACCGGAGGCTTCAGATTATGCTAGTTTAACGCTTATTGAAAACAACAGAAGTAATATCCCCCACCGGCTTATAGTAGTATGTCCTAAAAGTGGACTCTGAGGACCAATCTGCACTATGCATAATGTCCTGGATGCTGGAACCCAACACGAATGACTTTGAGGCCATTGCGCCCCTAATAGAATGAGCACCAAACATGGTAATGTCAATGCCAGCTTCTTTCATGATATAACGAAGCCATCTGGCAATGGTGGCAGCCGCCACAGCTTTAAAAGGTTTTTGCAAAGCAATTAACAATTGTGAACAGCCCTGAGGCCTAATGGCCTTCGTGCATTCCTCATACGTTTTTAAACATTGAACTACACACAACTTTTCATTATCATGAAATGCATTGTAAGTAATATGACGTGACATTGTCTTTGTGCGTCCTGTAATTGTAAAGGAAACTCCCTCCGGAGTAAATACTCTACCTGTTACGTTGAGAGCTCGTACGTTCGACGACCGCCTACATGCTGAGAGGCAGAGTAACATGGCTAGCTTGGCCGATAGTTGCTTCCTGGTTAACAGCGAATTGACTGGCCATTTGTCGAGTAGTGCCAGAACTAAAGACACATCCCATAACCCTGTGTATTTGGGCTTTGGGGGATTAGACACTCCAATGCCTTTGAGCAACTTGCAAACTACCGGGTGCATGCCAACCGGTTTCCCGTCTATTTGTGCATGCCCCGCTGATATGGCAGACCGGAAGTTATTTACCGATCTATAAGCCAAACCGTCCGCTGCCTTATCCGACAGAAAGTTTAACACATGGGGAAGTTCTGTCCCCACGGGATCCAGGTGTCGTTCCACGCACCAATCCACCCAGTTTTTCCAGGCTGAGGAGTACCGTTTCCTTGTGGATGGTGCCCAAGCCTGCCAGATAAATTCGGAAGTCCTGCTCGAAACACCTGGCAACTGCCACTGCTCCCTGAAAGCCTCCAGGCCATCAGCTGCAGTCTGCCTTCCATTATCAATGGGTGTTGCTCTTGATGAGGGCCCTGAAACAGCAGGTCCGACTCCGGCAGAAGTCTGGAGAGATCGCAACTCCATTGTAATAACTTGGGGAACCACGACTGGGACGTCCACCACGGCGTCACCATGACTATCTCCACCCTCTGTCTGATCACCTGTGACATTACTCTGGGTATCAAAATGAAAGGGGGAAAGGCATACTGAATTCCCTTCGACCAGTCCTGGAGAAAAGCATTGGTCGCCTTTGCCAAAGGGTCCGGCCTCCAACTGAAGAACTGGGGTATTTGATAGGTCAGTCTGGAGGCAAAGAGATCCGTCTGGAATGGACCCCAAATGTTCTGTAGCCATTGAAAGACCTCCGGGAGCAACTTCCAGTCGCTGTAGTCCCTGAGGTATCTCGAATTCCAATCTGCCACTTGATTGGCCTGGCCCGGAAGATATTCCGCTATTATGGATATTTGATTCGCCAGGCAATAGTGCCAAAAATCTTTGGCTATCTGTACAAGTAGTGACGACCTCGTGCCGCCCAACTTGTTGATGTACCTCACCGCTGACACATTGTCCATGCGAAGGAGGATACAACAAGCGGTCTTCCTCGGGGACAAAGTCCGCACGGCGAACGACCCTGCTAGTAGCTCTAAGCAATTTATATGTAGCGCAAGCTCCTGTGGAGACCACCTGCCGCCTGTGGAAATGTCTCCGCAGCGCGCCCCCCAGCCCCAGCGGCTGGCGTCGGATTAGATTATGATCTCCGGTTGCGAGCCGAATATTGCCCGGCAGTTCCAGGCGTCTACATGGCCTAGCCACCATTGTAGTTCGGTCCTTACCGCCTGCGAGAGAGGGACGACGTCCGAGTATGACAGTCCCTTCTGCAGGTGCCTTATCTTTAACTGCTGCAGGGTCCTGTAGTGCAGAGGGCGCGGGAATATCGCTTGGACCGATGAGGCCAAAATTCCCACTACTCTGGCAATTGCCCTGAGAGTGACCGTCTGATTGCTCAGCAACTTCCGGATCTCCTTCTTTAGATCCTTCAGTTTCTCCTTTGGAAGGCACAGCTGTGCCGCCATTGAGTCTATTGTGAACCCCAGGAAGTCTATTACCTGGGTGGGGACCATCGCAGGTTTCTTCGAATTGATGACAAACCCCAAGCTTTGAAGCAGCGTCGTCGTCTGTTCGAGATGCTGCTGAAGGATCCTTTGATCCTGTGCCATGATCAGGATGTCGTCCAGGTATATTATGAGACGAATCCCCCTCTCTCTGAGGTAAGCCACGACTGGCTTCATTATCTTGGTGAAACACCAAGGAGCTGAGGAGAGCCCGAAAGGCAGAGCCAAATATTCGTACCATCGGCCCTTCCACCTGAACTGGAGGTATCTGCGATGTGGAGGGAAGATTGGGACGGAGAGATAGGCGTCTTTGAGGTCCAAACGGACCATCCAGTCCCCTTCCTGCAGTAAGTCTGTCAAGAGATGGATGCCCTCCATCTTGAAATGATTGTAGGTGATAAACTGGTTGAATTCCCTGAGATTCAGAACCGACCTGTGTCCGCCTCCCTTCTTCTGAACAATGAATATATTGCTGCAAAAGCCGTGAGGCCCCTAATCGGCCGGTGCTATCGCGTGCTTTTGCAGCAAACCCTCGATCTCCTCTTTTATAAAACTGAGATCTAGTTGGGAAAAATGGAGACTTGCAGGGAAACCTGACTGAACAGGACGAGATAAAACTCCAAGTGAAAGCCCTGTACTGTCTGTAACACCCAGGCGTCCTGTGTAAGCTCTTGCCACTGCCGGAGGCAGTATCGCGTCCGACCCCCCAAAGGAAGAAGAGAAAGATCTGCAACTCTCACCTGTGCTCTGCTGGCTTTTGCCGTTTCCTCTATTGTTCGACTGGAATCAATTCCTGTTGAACCTCCTGCGCGAGGGGTAAAAGGTCCCTCCTCTGGTTGAGTCATAGTCGCTCCTGCCACGACCGTAGTCGCCTCTCTGGGAGCCTTGGGGACCATCATGGCCCAACGAGCGACCCCCGCCTCGTCCGGCCCTGTTAAAAACACCCTGGCTTAGGGCTCTTTTGATGCCTGACTGCGCCTTGTCCAGCGCCGTGAAAGTTCCGACATATTTGGAAACATCTTTTACAAACTTATCCCCAAAGAGCTGACCTGCTGCTAGGGGTCCCGGTTCTGCGTCTGCCAATTCGGTTAGGTTGCCGTCCATTTTCATCAGGAGAGATTTGCGCCGTTCCGCAGATATGGCGCAATTCGCATTTCCAATAAGGCATATGGCCCGCTGGGCCCATCCTGCCAGTACGTCTGGGGCACGGGCGTAGAGGATTCCTTGGCCGCTAGAGCCATCTCTAGGATCTTGGCCAAAGGGCCTACAACATCCAACATCTTGTCTTGGCAACCCCTCCATGCCCAATCAAGACCACGTTTGGGGTCTTTTGAAAAAATTTTGAGATTTTTTGAGAAAAGTCAAGAGACTTGCGTCTATCTCCGGCGTTTCCGCACCTTATCCGGGAGATCTGGCCGAGGGCACTCGGACCTGAGGCGATTACGCACCTCCCTCGGGAAACTTTTACGAATGTTCTCATGGAGATAAGCCATGACCGCGGCTGGGGGTACCCAGTCCGAGGACCTGGGGTGCATGATATCCGACGGATCGAAAGTGAATGGGGTGTTCACCGGAGTCACCCCCGCAGGCTGTGACATCTTTGCTTTCTTTGAAGGAGGCTCCTCCGAGGTGTCTGTGTCTGTGTTAGTGGTGTCAGTGTCGGTATCCGTGTCTGGATAGGATTTGCGCTTGTATTTAGCCTTGCCTTCGGAGTAAGAATGATCCACTGCCCCTCCTGCGGGTAACGTGGATAAGGCTTGCGCATGTGGCCATTTAGCAGAGTCAGCTGCTGGCTGACTTGATGTAGATGCCTCTATCTTCTTCTTTTGCGGCTTGTCGTAGCCGTGCCTTCTTAGCGAAGCCCTCCAGTTGCTTCCTGATAGGGCGTAGGGCTGCAGCTAGGGCTTGCGGGACAGTTTGTGGGACCGTAGTCTCCATAGCCCTATTTACCGAGGACTGGACGGAAGCGTCCAAAGCATTTACTATATTGTCCTCTAAGACAGCCTCCTGCTGTCCGTCATATGTCTCCTCCTCAGCATACTCCTCGTAGTAATGCTCTCCTTATGACATCTTTATAGAGGTGGCTTACTTATTTCCACTCTAGTGAATTAAAGCACACTGCGTTGACAGACCTTCACAAGCCACAAGGAGGGTAGGGGGGGTGGGGGGGGGTCAGCCCCTTTGCACACCAATAATCAACTTAAAAAAAACCCTCAGCAAAGCTGTAGTCAGTCGGGCCAGGGACCCAGGCCAAAGATAGATACTAGGAGTGTGTGCTCACTCCAAATGAAGGCCTCGATTTTACAACCTTTTGGGCGATTTATAGGGACAGAGCGACCACCGATGCAAAACTATGCCCAGACTCGAGCAACTGTAAGTAAGAAATTCGCGCCGCAGCGTGCTGCCCAAAACGCGACTGAAATCCTACTAGAACGAAGCCCAAATTTCAGCGCGTTGGGGAGCGCGCTGCTGCTGAGAGCCACTCGGTCTCTATAGGGTCATCGGGCTGATGAGGGAAGCCCTGCGCTCGCGCGAGAGGCGCGCCTTCTCAGACAATCAGGGGAAATAACTCCGGGTAATAGCAAGGCTCCGTGAAGAGAAAACGGTGCCGGTCTGCCCCCGGTCAATGACCGAAATGAACTAAATGCTCAGCCGAGCTTTCACTGGCCACAGGAATGCCAAAAACGGGGAGAAAAACGGCAATGTACACATTCGAACTCCCACCAGTGCACCAAAACCTGTCAGACAATAGGACCACACACAATAGGAGGGTAAGTCTCAAGCATAGTCACGTTAAACCATCTTATAATGTTCAATATATACACACTCGATATTTAAATAACCAAAATCACACAACCATCCATGCCAACAGCAGAGGGAGGAAACAAAGTGCACTTATCTCTTGCTGTGAGCAGCAAAGAAAGAGGAAGATGGCTGCACGCAAGGAGCTCTTATGGACTAAGGGGACGTCCCTAAGTACATGTCATGATGGGATATGTAGTTGTTTACTGTTTTGTAATGAAAAATATGTATTTTCATTGGCTGCTGTGAGTTACAGTAAAAGAATGAGAAGCCTAATCTGAAGCCTCCGGTCCTGTAATAGAATTTACGGCGGTCATATCACAGCGACCAAATCAAAGGCATGAAAATAAAGGCCAGACAAATCTTAATGTAATAGGCAGTGAGAACGGCTGGGTTTACGGCGGCCATATTTCAGATGATACTATTTTTCTCCTCAGTTGTTGAAGGTGGTAGTCAAATTTTCAATAATGAAGTTAGAAAATACACAAATACACTTAATTATTAGCTATCATTTCATAGAACACTTCTGCCATATGTTGGTGCTGTAAATAATATAGGCTACTATTACCAAACGTAATGGGTTTAAATATATTGATCTTGTTATGAGGGAAAACTGAGTTGGCTCCGACATGTTTCAAATTTGTGACCGGCAGCTCACTGCATATTTAGGGGCAAGCAATTAAAATGTTAAACTATCTGGCATATTACTATTCAACGAAAGGATAGAAACACAGAGATCAGTTAGGAACTTTAAAAAAATTCGGCAGGGGAAAAAATATTCTCTGCAATGCATGTGTTTAATTCAATGCGTTGACCTTTACAACGCATTGCTTAACATCATTGTACTATTACAACACATTTGTTGGTGTAAAGGCGGATAGTAATAAATACATATATATAAATAAAACAAAGGTTAAGGTGACTTTATAGTTAGGCCCTGTAATAAAATTAAAAATATTGTTTTTAAAAAAACTTAAATTCACCAGTAATAGTTTACTAAGATAACTTATTTGCACCCACGCCATTCACTGTTCTTGACCTTTACATCCCTCATTATATGTTAAATGACATCACTGATGACAGATAGCAGATGTCGAAAAACATATTAGTGCTAATTCTGTAAGTACGTGTAGGAGCATATTTGATATTAAAATATTGTGCTTTCTTAAGATTTGCTTAAATGAATTAAGTCACAATAGGCTGCAGCATTTACATGTGTGCTTGTTTTTTTGTGTGGATGAGCAAGGCATGTTCATATTTTCATTCTGTTTTGATAATAATTTCAATTCAGCTGCAAACCATGGTCCCTACTTCCACATAACAAAATAATGTGTCATTACCTTCCCCTGAAAAGGATGTGCCCAATGTTGCAACAATCGAGGCTATAGTTAAGCTTCCTTAAATATGCAGATTTATTCATGTGCTAAAGAAGCTGATTGTGTTTGTTCAAGTTTTCATTATTAAAACACATGATTTTCTCTGAAACAAATTAAGTACTCTGTTAGCCAACAGAAATCATATGGAAATAGGTATTAAATGAATTTATAGTTTGATTAGTGCTGTGTAACTAACATTTCGGTATTATACATTAACGTAACATTGTGCTATGAAAATTGTGTGCTTTCTATGTCCACATGATCATAAAAAAGACGCACACTGTGAGAAACCGCCAAGCTTGAGAGACATTCTGATTGCTATTTAGAGTTTAGATGCTTATGGTTCTTTCTGTATTTCGGTCTATTTACTATTATTATTATTATGATTGATTACCACAACACATCTGTGTCTGTTTAATTTCTTAAAGGCACATGGAACTTTGCACACATAAGGAATGTCTGAAACTGAGAATAATACCTCACACCTTCTCCAAATATTATTGTCTAAATATAGAATACCATGATTTCTCCCTTTACTGCGACCTGATCCTGATAAAATCTGATGTGTTTAGGTGTCAATGTACGTAAATATCTCAGAGGTTTGATGTCACATTATGTTTTTAGGACCCCGAAGAGGCCTCCCAGCTGTGCGGTTCTACTATACCAAAACATCATTAATTAGATATGATCATACATGAAAATGCAAGTAGAGCATTGAAACATTATTTTCTTAATTTATAATACTAAGAGGTAGTTAATCCTATAAATGATCCAAAACGACGGGAAGCTAACTTTGCACGGTGCGTTTAAAAGGGCCAGTTTTTCAACAAATAAAAGAAATATTTTGAATTTTGAACGCTTGTGTACCAACTGTCTAACAAGTGAGGGATTGAATTTAGTTGCCACCTTAGCCTCTAATCCATCACTGCCTGCTTAGAACGCTGATTACTCTGTTCCATGTCTTGTCTTTCTCAAAGCAGGTTCCTGGCAATGCATGAGCCAGCAAGGAAATAAGGAAATAACGTGAAAGGCCCTCGCCTAAGTCTTTTGCTTTCCACATGCAATACTGTTGAGCCCTAAGCACCATAAGCCTTAAAACCTTGAACCTGCGCTTGGAGGCAATTGTGAGGTCTCTGTATGGTGCGTATATTGTAAAAACTGCTTTCCTACAAGTGTACTGGTGTGGACTGTAAACTCAGTCATGAAAAGATTAACAGACAGGATGTGGACTCAGCAGAGGAAGAGGAAACTGACAGTTTCTCAACCTTGCTAACATTTTCCACCAACTGAAGATTTTCTTGTTATATGATCTAGATTCAGGTGTCTCTAGCCAGTCAATTGTGAGCTACCAGTAGCTCCCAGACACCTTCAGAGTATCTCACAGCCTTGAGTTCATTTTTAGGTCAAGCCTGGGCAGCGTATGCACTGCTCTACAAGGTATGCTGCGTTCAAGTATGGACTTGAAGCTCCGCTCATATTTTTATTGGCTTGTGTCGTTGTCCTTGGTAAATGCTATCTTCCGATTCGTTAATAGGATGGTTAGTCCCTCCTTAGTACTGACTAGTCTTGATCTGTAACCTCCCACGAGGACTGGACCTTTTACTTCTATTGTTAAACGGTATTTCTTATTTATTTGTAAGCACTATTTTCTTTAATGAAGTTTCTCCTACTGCAGGCACAACATGATTTCCTGCAACATTCAGCATGCCATACGCATTTTAACTTTCCAAGCAGCCGGGGACAATGGCGGCGCTTCTTTAGGACTCGCATTTACAAGACCTTGAGCTATTAGCATTATAAACGACAATGCCTTTTATTTATGTGTTAATTATCAAAATGGATAGATAAAAGGCATTGTCATTTACAATGCCAATAGCTTAAATTCTCGCAAATGTGAGACCTATTAGATTGCAAATGCTTGTTAAATAAGCAAATGGTCACATTTTACTTTTAAAGTTAAGGGAAGGCTGAGTTTATTTTACATTATCATCAGGCTGCAGACTGCAGAGCCTGATAATGAGCATTGCTCAGTCAGATTTATGACCCAGGCTGAGAGACAGAGGTGAAGAACTAATGCACTGAGATATTTAACTGTTAAATAAAAGTCCTTGTCAACTGAATATTGGATCCGAGACCAAAATGATGTTTCTGAATGCTTTTAAATGGGTAAAATGAAAAGTTACCTTGGTGATTAAGTTAACTCTCTGTTTTCATTTTCTACCACTTCAAAGGGTCAAATTTACAAACAGCATGCTTCTTGCCTATAATGGCCAGTAGACACTGTACCACAAGTCTAACTAAAAATACAGTCTTTTTTTTTTTTAATGGTAAGAAATTTAAAGTGCAGATTTTCCCCCCATATTTTGAACCTTTTTGCAGAACAATTTTCGGCACTTTAAATTTCTCCAATTAAAAAAATGATTCTATGCTTGTGTTAGACATATAAAGGTGCCATATATGGCAAGAGGTATGTCCTGTGTTACAAGTACATCTGACAAAGGTTATCAGTCACACATACACATATATCCCATTCAAACGCACACATGTTCATATATGCCCAAATACCACACTCTTAATGAAACATGTTGCAGCCCTGTCATAGTACCCGAAGTCAAAGTATTTTTTTCCAAACCATAGTATCTGACTCTATAGGCATTAGCCTTAAAGTCAATGAAGCTGGACATGTTGGGGTGTCTGATAACAATGTGTTAGTTATTTAGCCTTTAGTAGCTCACAAGGATTTTCAATGATCAGAAGTAGCTCTCACTACAGACAAAGCAGAAGATTCCTGATCTTCAACTTCAGTCTCCTAACCTTGAAACAATACCCTCATAATAATGGAGCTGAAACGAGAATCTACTTGACAGTTGCAAACAGAGGCCCTCAGACTGCAGGTTAGTCAAAGTTTTGTTTTAGATACCAGTGCTTCTAGGGGCTTTGCAGAATACATTTGTTTATCAGACAGAGACCCTTAAACATAATGCTCAACTTCACTGGAAACCACATGAACCGAAAAAATTAACTTTACTATTCGAAGCGTCAAGTGTTGAAATTTCCTCATTCAGTTTTTAGGTCTCGCCTAGGCAGCGCCTACGCCGTCTCTTCGAGACATGCTGTATTCAGGATATGGGCATAAAACTCAGCCCACTTTTTAATTGGCTCCTGTCTCTGTCCTTGTAAATGGCGGCTTTTCTTTGGTCAGTAGGCTTAGTAGTCCCTCCTTAGCACCACCTTGTCCCTTCTTGTAACCTCCCATGATGACATCCCCTCTTCCATGTGATGTTACTCCCTAAATTTTAATTACAGCCCCCAGGCACTATTTTCTTAAAAGGCTTCAGGCAGGACACACACTTGGTCCTAAGCTAGGCTGGCAGTGCTTACTTCACTCACTAGAACATCTCACATTTATATGAGACCTTCTAAATTTCCCTTCATCAGCTCCACAAAGCGTACAACCTAATCCGAAATTATTGTAATAATTCTTCAGTCACACTTTTCAAAGCTAGTAATTGTATACATGGGCATAACAATTTAAATGTACTTGTGATACTGTCTTCCATGCAATGCATTATGGATAGGGTGGATTTACCATATCTTCTGCAGGGTGCAGCACCACATGTGCCCAAAAGAAGTTCCATGGAACTTCTTTTGGCCACATATGGTTCTGCACCCTGCAACATGGCTGGGTAAAAAAACATTAATAACTCCAACTTTGCAGGGTGCAGTACTATATGTGGCCAAAAGAGGTCCCAAGGGACCTCTTGACCACATATGGTACTGAAACATTGGCATTTATAATGCCAATAATTCCAACTCTAACAAATTCAAGACGGATTGCATTTCCAATGCAATAGGTCTCACACTTGTTAAAGTTAGAGGTGCCAGCATTGAAAATGACAATGTATTTTACTTTTGTTTTTTTATACCATTGGCAATAGTGCTATGCAAATATAACTCCACTGCAACTAAAAAAAACAAAAGTAAAAAATATTGTTATTCACAAGCATCTGCGGAACTTTCTGTAATACCAAAGTACCAAGGGAGTGCGCAAAGTGTGCGCACTTGACTGTTGCGCCCCCATGGTCACTTTTCATAAAATATACACTATCCAGAGCAACCAAAATAAATATACAATCCATGTGTCAAAAATAGTTTCATTCTTCTTTGTTCCTTTATTTTCTTAAGATCTTCACACTTCTTCAGTTCACAAGTACGTTCTTATAAGCACTGTATCGTCACTTGAACAGCTTCATAAGCCTTCAGTAGCCGACACATGTTTCGTCAGATTGGTAAATAATCCCCTCTGACTTCATCAGAGCTACAAATCAAATATATCATAGACCATCAGTTAGAATAGGATAATCCCAGCCTTCACCGTTAAACCTGAGTGCTCCACATCATGCCTCTTGTGACTTAATTTTGTATTGCATTCTTTATATTATCCCAAAATAATAAATATCACAATATGACAAAATAAAAGTGTGCCAATTTAGGGTATTCGCCAGCTGTGTTATAATCCAGAAGCATTTCTACAGAATGTATTGTACATAGTACACAGGAATTGTCAGACAAACATGCTGTGAGCAATGAAGAGCTTGAAAGGCAATGAAAGGCTATAGGGTGTCAGTTTTGTTTCAAACATTTTTATATTTTTTTATTTTAATGTAAGATGGAAACATATTTTAATAGCATCAAAACAAATCAGAATACTTTACTTGGCGATGTGCTAATGATAAATATTTGCTGAAACCCAATTTCCCCATCATATATATAGTTTTCGTTTGTACACCATATAGTTTTATCAGTAAAACTGCATTCCAGTGAGAAAGTGCTTAGCCATTTCAATGGAAATATGCAGTCTGTAAAGAACAGTGCACTACCACATCATGCTTTAGTAATATATTTATTAAAAGTGAGATTTTAAACTTAGAAACATTTCTGTCCCGTCCTCATGACAATGCAATTGATGAACCAAGAGGCAAGTGAGGGATCATGTGTACCTTTTATGTGGGCTACATTTTGATTATACACGGTGCAAATGTTTACTCTATTTTATTAGATCAAACATAGGAGTTCTTGTACAGCAGATACGCTGAACTCACCTATCTGAAGGTGCTCTCACATTTAAGAACGAAGAAAAAGGTGACTCGATGAAATAAAATATTTGCCTAGGATCCACAATTTGGACCAGTTCATTGGTCAAAGTCATTAAAGTTAGGTCAAGTGGATTGCTCAAGTCACCAGGCCCGCAGTTCTAGTTAAATGTTTATGATTTTTGGAGACCTGCCTTTTAGCACTATACAAATGGAAGCACTCCCTCCCATTGCAGTATCTAACCATTTTAAGCACTCCTTCCAGGGAGTTGCACATGTTGAGTCAGCTGGAACTTGTGGGTGTGAAGCCTGCATCGAGTTGACAGCATGTGAGAGTGTAATCACTGCTTGAGGATTGTTAGGATAGCAGTACTTGTAAGACGCATCGAGACCACCCACAGACGCTGAGAGGGTCGTGAGAAAGTATGGTACGAAGTTATGAAAAGTCGCCTGGTCTACGCGAGGAGTTTTGAAGTAACTGCAGCATCAGCGATAAGAGTGCCGATAGGAAGATGTAATGTTACTGTGAGATATAAAAGTGTGGAAGCATCGCTGGCCTTTACCATGGGCGAGTTGGGCCCAGGGCACCAATTTTCTGAGGAGCGCGTGGAGCTATGTGCATTAAGTTTATGCCAATAGCAACACCCTTCTCATCTTGTTGAAGCCTTAGCCTTCCCTGTTTGTTTCTGTCTGATTTTCATGTTTAAAGTGGTTTTAGTCCTTCATTAGCATATTGCAAGCAATGTTTTTAACACCCCTTCAGTACCCTTCTTCGCACTCCTTTCACCCGCTCACCCCTACTGGCACACAAACAAAACCATCATCTGCTGAGGCAGCTAAGCTGTGGTGATTTAGGGGAGCTGTAGGAGGCCCGGGATGCTTGTGTTCATGGTCAGTCTCTGCTCAGCCAGGGAGTGAACACAAAAGATAACCTCTGCTGCCTCAGTTAATTCACTACCATCAGCAAGGGCGCCAAATGTCTCTCTGCCCACGCCCAGGGTGCTAACTTAGCAAAGGCGGGCTCTGGGTGGAAGCCACAGCAGACTCTTGTGAGGTTACTGTCGGTTGTGTTACCAGAAGGCTTCAAGTAATTAAAGAAGACGTGCTCCAATCCTGTTGCTTTATTTAATATACTAATGCATTCTGGGATGTGTAGTCCTGGTCATCTTAATAGTGAGAGAGCAAAGTACCTGGGCGCGGTTTTGAAAGCGCCACTTAAACATGCAATTAGAAACTGACAGCCTCTGTATAGAATCGTAGAAGGGCAGTTAGTTTGCGCAAGGGCTTGTGGGAGTGCAGTTCCTGCAGATAAAACGGCATCTATTGACAAATTTAACTGCGAGGAGTTTTTAAGTGGGTGGAGGTCCCATATGATTCTTGCAAGGTTGCTGCACGGAGTTATAGTATTCACCCACTTCATGCGTCTCCTTACCTGGACAGGTGCTTCAGGATCTGTTTTTTGATGATCCCGGCCATGGCGAGCCAACGAGGAGGATCGAGGCTCCGGGCACCTCTAAGAGCGCTGCACCCAGCAACTCTGACTGTTCCTTCGCCACCACGAACCACACACCCGGAGAGACAGGGAACGGAGCCAGCCACAGCAAAGACCTCCAGTATCCCGGCATGCCCCGTGGTGCCAGACAATCAGCGAGCCGCATATCGACACGACGTCAGAAGGGTGAAGCAACGGACTGTACTCTTATCTGTCCTAGACCCCGGCCTGTGCAGATGGACGTAGGTCGCACTGGGTTATTATGATACAAGAGTATTTCTACCAAGCGAATACATCTGTGTGAATGCTACTTATTTTATAACCACACGCCTTACCCCTTTTATTTGCTACTAAGCATCCATCTTTGTTAGGGGCCAGTTTGCCTGTGCAACGGAATTAATTGATGCTCACTGAACCGCCAGTGAGTGACATCTCTGGCTCGAACTGGCTAACACTACATTTCTTTCTATATTTACGCCACTGTTTATCAGGTTACGGGTGAACCATTTGTAAGACTTTTTACACGACAAGCCACCCCCCAACACTCACGCACACAACCCCCCCAACACATATATTTCTATTTATTTTATTTTTATTTAATGCGATTTTATATAGCGCGAACATTACCCGAAGGTGTCAGAGCGCTTTACAAAAGAACCAGTTGCGTTACAATTGCTTGTTTTGACCCAGGCCTTCCCCCACTAAACGGGAAGTTGATAAAATTCTTGAAATGTCTGGAACTGAAACTAAAAAATCTGGCAGAGAGCACCAGACTGGACTAGTTGGAAAATGGCCAAGACTTTACACCATGACCACATACCCGTACCAAAACGTTTTAATATATCTTTCTTTACAATCTTTTATCTGAATGCATGAACTATCAATGTACTTTTGTAATGGTTTTAATTAACCTAAAAACAATAAAAATACTTACTTACTTACTTACAGTTGCGTTACATAAGGACTTTGGATTACATGAGTTACATAAGAGATACAAAAAAAAATTGCAAATGTACAAGTTGTAAAATCACTCAAGGAAGAGATACAAACACATTTTTTTTGCAAATGTACAAGTTATAAACTCTAAAATCACATAGGAATGGTAGTAAGTACAAAGGTCTACTTCATATACTAGTGGTTAGAGTTTTATATGCTGCACTTCACCAAAATAAAGTTCAAATTAATGGTGAAGTGCAGCAGCTCACTCGAGTGTTATTTGTGCACTACAAGAACCAGTAGGCTCAGCACGAGCCAACGCCCACTGAGGCAGGTGGTTTGGAGGATTTAAGTACTGCACCGTGCGTCACTTCACCTAATGAACTTGCCTCTGAAGAAATGCTTTTTGAGCATGAAACGCGTCAGGCTGATGAAATCCTTTGTGAATGTGCTTTCCCCTTGGCTGCAGCTTCTATATTAAAAAACGAAAATCAACCTACCTGTAAGTGGCTTTTCTTCAAGGCAAAACTTGTGTGATTTAAAATATATATATATATATACCACTCCAACCAGTTACTCATGCAACGCCTTTGCACGAGGTCCAGTACGCAGACACAGATGAATGAATCCACAGCCAGTCTTGTAAAGATATCTTTCTTTTGTTCCATCATAAAGTGCAGAGGTGTAACAAAACGCCGAACAGACGCGTTTCGGGCGTGAACGCCCTTGCTCACTGTCAGCGGGTTAGTGGCTGAGTACACATTTAAATATTGCAACAAACAATTACCACAGGGCGCCAAAACGCCACATTTGATCAATGACATAGAAAGCGGACTTCAGTCAATGGTGAGTAAGTTCAAACCTTATTTTCATGGCGACCATGCTTGAAAGGTACATATATTGTATTTGGTGTTGCAATTACTGCAAACAAGGTATTTCATAGTACAAATACATGTTAACCAAAGGCACATTCACAAGAATCAACAACCTCAATTAATGGAAAATATGTTTTAAAGTGCAAGTGCATTATTGCAATGATGTGCAAAATATCGCAAGTGAAAATCATTCACTGTTAATAAATTGTGCAAATACGCAAATGAGACAATTTCATCATTGTGCAAATACGCTGTAAACATTAATTATCTTCGACATAATTTTCCAAAAGGCGTCCATCTTGCCCTTAGATTAAAGTCATTATTAAAAATTGCTCAATGACAAGTTAGGCAACACCATGATTTTTATGAAATTGACAAAAAGACTCCACGTGGTGAAACTAGAGTTAAGGCGTGTGGTTATCAACACATGTCAATTAATGACTTTAGAAAATTCTATAACATGTTGCATTTGGTAAAGTGTACTTGTGATCGAATGCTGTATCATTTTCTCAGACCACTAGGTAAATAAATTATACTAAAGTGAACGAGTGCTGAAATGTCCTGACCAACAGGTATACGACACATTGGGGTTGAGGGAAAAACATAAACAATATTGTGTTAAAATATGCAATTGCATAACAGTCTTATACAAATATATATCTTGAAATGCCTCTATGTGTTGCATGGTGGTATATTCAATCACACGATTATAATTAACATTGGCCCCTGCCACAGACCAACATCATCCCAGTTATATCGTGGGCAAAAAGCGTGGAAACCCAGATTATAGGAGCAAGGGAACATGATATTTTAACCTAATAGAAACATGCATCTAACTGTTCTGATAATGACATATTTACAGGTGGCATATGTTAATGTACGAGATGTTGGACTAAAGAAAAGTGCTCAGATCTTCCCCCATGTTCAAACCCCCCGGGATCTTTGTGTTGAGGCGAACAATGTAAAGGGACTCCAACTGTCTCTCATAGTCTCCACCTTTCTTGGAGGTTCTGACTGCATCTATCACAAAGTAACTCAGATGGGATAGGTTTCTGCTGTGATACTGGCCAAAATGCCGAGCTACTGGGTAGCTTTTATCGCAATTGACTATGGCCCGTAAGTGCTGAAGGATGCGTTGGTGCACCTGGAGTTTGGTGCTATCCACGTACCTTAGATTGCATGAGCACGTAAGTACATATACTGCTAGCTCAGTCTTGCAAGTATAGTGGCCTCTGATGTAAGTTGGTTTGCAGTCAAATGGTGTCATATAAGATCTGGTATTAGTACCAAATTTACATGCTCTGCATGATATACACCAGAAAAAACCTTTCCGAGGTGACAACCAATCGTTGTTCTTTACTAATTCCGGTGAACTAGATACTAAAGCATTTCTCATACTGTATGCCCGTCTGTAAGTCACTTCAGGTTTTTTGGGTAAAATATCTCTCAATGTGGGGTCGGTCAGAATAACGGACCATTGCCCTCTGACTAATTTCGAAATTTGATTAGCCTGGCGACTAAACCCTGTAATCAAACGTATGGTGTTGCTATTCTCTTTCTGAGTATCATTAGTGGAAACCGGACTGGAGGGGGCCTGCAGGAGACTTATCCTGTCCAAATTGTTGGCTTTGGACATGGCTGTCTTTAGGGCACTGAGTTTGTAACCTCTTGCTTCCAACCTTTTTACAGCCTCATTCTGATGGAAGTCCCTAAGTTCCACTGAGCTACAGGTCCTGTGAATCCTAAGGAATTCTCCATATGGTATGGATCTGATGGTATGACCCGGGTGGAAACTGCGTGCGTGCAGTATTGTTGCCTGCTGTGTTTTTTCTATATAGGCTTGTGGTAAGATTGTTGTTAACTATTGTGACCTGCACGTCTAAGAAGCTAATTTCAGTATTGCTGATTTCCGCACTAAATATTAGGTTGGAATCATTCACATTTATGGATTTTACAAACCGCTCAGCTTCCTCCTGACTCCCCTTCCAAATAATGAAAATATCATCGATGTACCTCATATACTTTATGATGTTGTTGTGCCAAACACTTGAGTGTTGTACCCTGAGGACATGCTCCTCCCACCAACCCACGTGGAGCCCCGCGTAGGTTGGGGAAAAACATGCCCCCATTGCCACTCCCCTCAACTGTTTAAAAACTTTGTCATCAAACAAAAAGATGTTATTGTTGAGGCACCGTTCTACCATTGTCAAAAGCATGTTATTATGTTTGTGCAACTCTACTGGTCTCTTACCCAAATAGAATTTTAAAGCTTTGAGGCCATCATGATGAGAAATACTAGTATAGAGTCTAGCAATGTCCATAGTGATTAACAAATAATCTGGTGACCACACACTCTGATTCATGATTTTGAGGAAATCCGTACTGTCCTTTATATATGCAGGTAGGGTGGTTACAAAGTCTTGTAAATAATGGTCTATATACTTGGAGGTATTCTCAAACAAGCTATGGATGGCAGATACTATAGGTCTTCCCGGTACTGGTCTGACCCCTTTGTGGACCTTTGGGATGAAATAAATGTTCGGTATTACTGGATGTTCTTTGTATAAATATTTCATCTCATCTTTCGTTAGGAGTCCATCTCTTCTCCATCCATTTAGGTCTTTGTAATAAGCTTGTTGGATTGTTTTTGCTGTCCTTAGATCGATTTGCGCATAGCATATTGTATCATTCAAGTGGCGATACGCTTCTTCCATATATTCCAATTTGCTCCAAAGTACCACATTCCCCCCTTTGTCAGATTGATTTACAATGATGGTGTCATTAGATTGTAACTTCTTTATTAGATCATTGTAAGGCCTCATGCTGGCATTAGTGACGTTCCTTTGTTTGCTGACTTGGGTGTGCAGTTTTTTCAAACCGTTAGTCAACAGTTCTGCATATGTATCTATGGCATCTTTGGGCATGGATGGAATGAAGGTTGATGGTAGTTTAAAGCCACTGGGCTCACTTTGTCCAATGTCGATGTCTTCCTCACAGGCAACATTTTGGGTACTTGGAATAGAGGTGTCATCATTACGTAGGCCATGCATAGTTTTTAATAGTGGCACATCCTTCGCCTGTAACCCACTTCTTTCTAAATTGGTAGTTGTGGGAGCAGATTTCTTGTTCTGTACTAGGCCTCCTTTGATGGCATAATATTTGCGTAATTTGAGTTTTCTGATAAACTTAAACACATCTACCCGGGTATTACCATAGTCAAAGTTGCTCTCCGGGCAGTATGATAATCCTAGAGCAAGTAGTTGTTTCTCTGCCTGGTCAAGTTGTACATTGGTCAAATTGATAATGGTCTTTTCAACAGCTACTGCTTGTTCCCCCAATTTTTCTTCTTTTGTTGCCGCCCTCTGCCTTTTGGCACATTTCCGGCGTTCCCTCCGTCTTGCATTCCTGCGCCGCTTGTGTGCGCGTTTCTCGAGCGCAGCGTGCTTTTCCTTTGTATCCTCACGAATTCGAGTTCCTCTCTCAGGGTTAGTTGCCCCAAATCCCCTTCCTCTGAACCTGGGGCTCCTCCATCCGATTCCTCACTACTGGGAACCAGACTTTCCAAGGAGCTTGAAGCATTGGAGTTGACTGTTCCCGATGTACTGGGTTGAGCTTGTGGTGGTGCTGGTGCTTGACTGGGCACATTTTTACCTTGTGATCTTTGTTTGCGTAAATGATCGTACTTTCTGGCAAACGTGTAAATTTGCCCCAGTTTGTAATCTTGTTCATCCCTGGCAAATTTATAAACCTTCCTTTGTTTGATGGTACTCTCATGTTTGCTCAGACGATCTTTAATTTCTTTACGTGTTTGCTCTATTAAAGCCAAATCCTGTAAAAATGTTTCTTTTGACAATTCCTCATTAATTCTGGTTATTTCTATGAGGTCTTTGTCCCTATCGATTTTGGCATACTTCACCAGGAGGCATAACAACCTCATGGACGCCTCCAGGTTACTCTCCGCCCAGTCTTTTAATAATAATGGGTTTGGATTTTCAAAACTGGGCACCAGCATGATTCTTAGGCCCCGTGGGACCCGATTCACTTCACGATATTTAATGAGCGGATCTCCCACCACTTTGTAAGCTTGCTTCTCTAGGTCTTTCAGTAATTTTCTAACATCGCTGTCTTTTGCCACCGCAATGTTTTTGTTCACATTTCCACCTTGCTTCGCTATCGGCAAATTTTGAAACAGCTGGTCGAACGCCTCCTCCCGTTCCCGCTCCTCCGACATTGCTGCACCTCAATGGCTATGCACGTAAGAGATAAGCAGTCCAAGGGACAGCACATTAACAATGCGTCTCCTTACCGCTGGCTTCTTGGACACTCCTCCAACCTGCCTCCGGGTTCCACTTGCGTTTTTCAACAATGACTCCGGGCTTCCGCACCGAACGGCTCCGACTTCCGATGGCTCCCTCGGCACAGACAAAACCCGGGCACTGGATATACCTTCCGTGTAAACACTCCGTGAAGCAGGGGGCTGGTATGCTTTGCTTCCCAGCAACAATTCCCAATTGGTCCGTCTTTTACCAGCCGTCTTTCAAGAGAAGGGTCTGCGTGTACAGGAGCCGACCACGTCCTGTATAATATACCACTCCAACCAGTTACTCATGCAACGCCTTTGCACGAGGTCCAGTACGCAGACACAGATGAATGAATCCACAGCCAGTCTTGTAAAGATATCTTTCTTTTATTCCATCATAAAGTGCAGAGGTGCAACAAAACGCCGAACAGACGCGTTTCGGGCGTGAACGCCCTTGCTCACTGTCAGCGGGTTAGTGGCTGAGTACACATTTAAATATTGCAACAAACAATTACCACAGGGCGCCAAAACGCCACATTTGATCAATGACATAGAAAGCGGACTTCAGTCAATGGTGAGTAAGTTCAAACCTTATTTTCATGGCGGCCATGCTTGAAAGGTACATATATTGTATTTGGTGTTGCAATTACTGCAAATAAGGTATTTCATAGTACAAATACATGTTAACCAAAGGCACATTCACAAGAATCAACAACCTCAATTAATGGAAAATATGTTTTAAAGTGCAAGTGCATTATTGCAATGATGTGCAAAATATCGCAAGTGAAAATCACAGCAGCACAGCAGGGTCGTGCAGCTGTCCATCACATTGATCCTTCATCAGCAAGTACTGGTGGCCCCCAAACTGCGCACACTATTTCGTCATGGGCTTGTTATTTTGCTCAAGCGTTCCTTTGAGGTCTGATCCCTGGTCCCCTGGGGGTGCTGCTCGGTGGTCGCTGCGGCATCCTTGTAGCCATTTGCTTGTAATAAGCTGCGCTAGTGAAAGGAGTGATTTTCCCTCAGAATTACAGCCGGTAGCTCCACCTTCACTTCTATTTTTCCTTTTCAAGCACTGTGTAGGACATACAACACATTAGTACATACATACATGACAACATTTTGAAAAGCAGAAAGAGTGAGAGAAGTCAATCTAATTTGGGCGGGGGTAACTTTCCCCATTGACTTATTTTAGGTTTAAAGTATTTTATTAGAAAGGTACAGCTGAAAAGAAAACCATTATACAAAGAAGCAGAGCTTGCGCCAGGGGGTGTCCCAAGAGTACAGTTCGAGTGTCCCAGCCCTGGAAGGCCGTCCTAGTATCCGACGCCGTGCGCGGAGATGTGCAAAAGAATCCAAGGAACAAATCCCCAACTTTCCGTACCCTTCTTTGAATAAATAACGCCCCCCAACAACCCCCTCCCCTTCCCCCCCTCCTCCCACCCTGGCCAGCGCTATGTAATATAGAACCTAGGTATTGTCTCGATCATCCTCTCCATCATCCACATCGCTCATAAGGTCACACTCATACCCCCCCCAATCGGACGGAACATTACAACGGTGGCGTAAGCCTCATAAGTCTCAGGTATCTCGGGCATGTAATTTCCTTGAATTCCGTGGCCAGTAGTGTGTGAAAAGGCTGCCACAGTTCCCTAAAGCTGTCCACTTCCCCGGCTAGTGTGAGTGAGAGCTTTTCCATCCCCAGAACATGCCACAGCCTGTGTAGCCAACCCGTATGGGAAGGAGTGGTTGGCGTACGCCAGTGAATTAGGATATTCTGAACAGCTGAGCCCAGCATAATTGCGATCTGCCTCCCCCTACGAGATTTCAACGGGTACATTAAGCCATTGGGGAGACCTAGCAGGGTGTTTGCCGGAAATCGGGGCAGTTCAACATCAAAGCATGTGTCTATCTCATCAAGCACCTCCAACCAGTATGCCTGTAATACTGGACAGTCCCAGAGGATGTGTGTCAATGTGCCTAACTGCCTGCAATTGCGCCAGCATCTGTCATCTATAAGCCGGTTCATCTCATGCAGTCGTTCCGGGGTGTGATACAAATAAGTGGAGACCTTGGTGAAGGTTTCCGTGAGTCCTACATGGTAAGCTGAGTGTCTTGCCCGGTATGAGATCTGTTCCCATTCCTTGTGGCTAAGTGTTCTCCCCAGTTCCCTGTCCCAGCGCTCCCTACCAGGAATATGGAAATGGGAAGACGGGAGCTGTAGCATCTTATAGAGGTCGGTTATGAGTTTTGTGTCTGAAGTGCGTGTCACCAGCCACCTTTCATACAGTAACAGTTTCCTGTCTGCCGATTCTCTAACCTGTGGTTGCAGAGCCCAGTGTCGAACCTGCCAGTATCTCATGCGGTCTGATTCGGTCATCTGGTAACTATCCTTAAAGCTCTGAAAGGGGATTATCCCTTCTTCTGCGTACATGTGAAAAAGCGCTCTGCAGCCCTTCTCCCTCCAGTGCGAGAAGGCCCCAGGTTCTGTCCCCGGTGTAAAGTCTGGATTGTCCACAATGGGTGTGAATGGAGATGGGAATGTGGTAAGATCGAATGTTCGATTGGTAGCGTCCCACACTCTCAGCGGTACCTGTGTGAGATAAGAGGCATAGAGATTCGGGGGGCGGTGTGACCGGCGGAGAAACGGTATTTCCTGTAGGTGGCGCCCAGCTACCGCCTGATCTTGGAAGAGCCAATGTTTGTCTGACTCCCACCTACTCCATTCCACCAAGTACCGCAATTGGGATGCCTGGAAGTATTTGCGCAGGTCTGGGACCCCCAGTCCCCCTGACTCCGGCGCTAGAGTGGTAAGGGCACGGCTCATTCGGGGCTTGCGGCCCTGCCACACAAAGCGGGACACTTCAGTTTGCATTTGCTGAATCCATCCTCTAGGGGGCTGTAGGGGCAGCGCTCGGAATAAGTACAGAATCTGGGGCAAGACCGTCATTTTAGTCGCTGCTACCCGGCCGAGCCAGGATATCGTCCCTTTGTTCCATCTCCCCATTTCCTCCTTAACTTTCTTACTCATCGCCTCATAGTTGATGGAAACCATCGCCTGCAACGTTGGTGCCAGCGCTATCCCTAAGTATTGCACTTGGTCCCGCGACCAACGCAGAGGGAAGAGCCCCTGTAGTTCACGTCTCGTTGCGGGCGTAAGGGAGACATCCAGAGCCGTGGATTTCTCCACGTTCATCCTAAAACCTGCTACACCCTCAAAGGCCTTGAGTTCAGCCATCCTTGCGGGCAAAGCCCGCCTCGGGTTCTCTAGCGTGAAAATTACATCGTCCGCATAGAGGCTGATCGTGTGGGTGTAACCACCCATCCGTACTCCGGTCACGTCAAGGTTCTGTCGCACTCGTTGAGCAAAGAGCTCCATGTAGAGCGCGAAGAGGATAGGGGAGAGGGGGCATCCCTGTCTCGTACCGCGTTCAATGTCGAATCGCTTCGAACCGCAGCCGTTTACACGCACCACCGCAGATGGGAATTTATAGCAGTTAAACACCATGCGTCGAAATTTCTCCCCCATTCCCAGCCGCGCCATCACTTGCTCGAGGTAACGCCAGTGCACTCGGTCAAACGCTTTCTCGGCGTCGACCGAAAGCAGCATCCTCTCCCCCGGGATACGCAAGGCTTTTTCCAAAACGTGTACTATTCTTTTAGTGTTGTCCACGGTTTGTCGTCCAGGCACAAATCCAGATTGGTCCGGCTCAATCAAGCCAGGGAGGTACTGCGCCAGCCTCGCTGCTAAGGTCCCCGTGTAAATTTTCAGGTCCACATTGAGGAGGGAGATCGGTCTATACGAGCTGCACTGGGTCCTGTCCTTCCCCGGTTTGGGTATGACCGACACCGGTGCCTGCAAGAGGTCTGGAGGAATAGTCCCTGGGTCGGAGAAGGAGTTGAACAGCTTAGTCAAAATTGGTGCTAGCGTCGAGCTAAATGTTCTATAGAAGAGGGTACTGTAACCATCTGGGCCTGGGGCCTTTCCATGCTTAAGTCTGGAAATTGCCGCAACAACTTCCTCGATCCGTATCTCCCTTTCCAAATAGTTCGCTTGCTCTGGGGTCAGGGACGAGAGTGGCACCGAGTCCAAGTAAGCCTCCGGCTCCTCCATCTGCGCATCCCCTGCCGCATACAGTTCAGCATAGAACCGGCGGAAGGCTTCGGCTACGCCAGCGTCATCCGTGATCCGTTGCCCCATTTCCCCCTCTATTTCTTTCACCTGACGACTCTGATGCACCGCTCTTAGTTTGGCTGCCAGTAGGCGGCCACATCGATCCCCCCCTGTATAATAGGCATGTTTTAAACGCAACGCGGCATATTCAGCCCTATCTAAATCTATTGCTGACAAGAGTTTCCTGGCTGCCTTCAGCTGCTTCCAAACCCTGGGAGCCCCGGTGCGGCGGTGGACCTGTTCGAGTTCCCTGACCGTCTGCGTGAGCTCGTCCCGTTTTAGTTTCCTATCTCTGTTGTCAGCCGCTGAGATCGCTATGAATTCTCCCCGCAACACTGCCTTAAGGGCACCCCATTGAGTCGACAGTAGGGTATCGGAGTTAGAGTTATGTAGCTGAAAGTCTTTCACCGAGTCAGTTATATGCTGCACTACCGTTTTTTTATGGAGGAGCGTGTCCCGAAGCCGCCAAACCCCTCGCCGAGCAGGATTCGATGGGAGAAGAAATGTTCCCGAGACCGGCGCGTGATCTGAAAGAGAGATAACCCCTATGTCTGAAGCGGTGGCCATGTCTCGGACCGGACCTGAGACCAGCAAGTGGTCCAGTCTGGCGTATGTCTTGTGTGCATGTGAGTAATAAGAGGAGTCTCTATCTAGCGGGTGAAGCCCTCGCCAGAGATCGTGCATGTCCAAGTCAGTCAACTGTGTTTTCACTGTGTGCGATAGCTCCCCAGTTTGTGGGTGTCTCTGCGCTGATCTGTCCGTGGAGGAGTCAAAGACCATGTTAATGTCCCCCCCAGTATTATGTGCCTATCTGGCGATGCTGTAACGTCTTCTAGTGCTGTGCATAGGAATCTATCCTGCTGCTCGTTCGGGCCATAAATCGTCCCTACCGTGAACAATAGGGTTCCCAGTTTGAATCGGTAGGCTAGAAGTCGCCCTTTCCGCTCTACAAGTTTGTGCAGCACCTCCTCCTTAAAGGATTTGGACAAAAGGATAGCCACCCCGGCCGTTTTGGTCGTATTGGAAGAGAAGAACTGTGTAGGGAAATGGCGGGACCGCAACCTGTGACAGTCACTAGCCAGTAGATGGGTTTCTGGAAGCAGACAGACGTCCGCTTGTGAGCCTTCTAATAGTGATAGGATCGCCCTCCTCTTTGTGGGATTATTCAACCCCTTAACATTCAGGGTCAATACCTTCAGTTCCGCCGTCATTTGTCGGGATTACCTTCTGTATGCAGTAGATCTGAAGTGTGTGGCATCGAAATGACATTCAAATTAGCTTGGGTGCCGAGACAGATATGTGTGGACGCTCCGAAGACACTGGACAGGGTAGCCCCAAACTCCCCCCCCCTCAATTCCCCCCGTCCCAACTCCCAAACTCCCCCCTCCCCCCCATTCTCTCAACATACTCCCCAACCTCCCGACCCGTCCCCCCCTCCCCCCAGTCCCCAACTCCACAACTCCCCCCCCTCCTCCCCCCTCCAAACTTGGTCCCCGAACTCCCCCTCCCCACCCATCCACTGCAACCCCCCCAGAAACCTAGAACCAATAGTCCCAGTCCTGCCCCTACCGGACAAGTCCGTGGTAAAGCACCTCAGTGGACGTCCTGCCACCAGTATCCTCCCCTCCGCCCCCCCACCCCCACCATACCCCAAGCCTGCTCCAACAGTGATGCAGTGTCATTTTCCCCCCGGAGCCATGTTACGCGGTCAGTGCAACTCCACCTTCTGCTGCCGTGTCCCTGGAAATTGTCTGAATGGCATCTGCCATCCCAGCTCTGATAGTGGGCGAGCCCGGTCTCCGTGATACAGTCGATGCCCTGCGCCTCGAGACTCTCCGCCATCCCTCCTCGGTAGCGCGACGTCTCCGTGGCGTGGAAGATTCCTCCTCTTCCGCGGTGATTCCCAACACTTCGCAGGTGTCCTGAAGGGACCTCAATTGGTGCGTTTCCCCATTCCATCGGAAAGGGTGCCCCCAGGAGTAGGGTGTGTCGTGCTGCCGCAGGAAGTCCGTTGCTATCTTAAATGCTTTGCGCTTTTGAAGGGTAATCGTGGAGAGGTCCTGATATAGGGCCACAGGGTGACCCCTGAATGTTATCGATTGTTTTCTCCTCGCTTCGGCCATGATCCTTTCTTTCACTGGGAATTCGGGTAGGAAGGCCAGGATGTCTGGTGGGGGCCCCGTTGCTCGCCTCGGCAGACCCACCCTGTGAGCCCTGT
Organism: Lissotriton vulgaris; assembly: GCF_964263255.1. Classification (NCBI taxonomy): domain Eukaryota; kingdom Metazoa; phylum Chordata; class Amphibia; order Caudata; family Salamandridae; genus Lissotriton; species Lissotriton vulgaris. The sequence goes on along the minus strand of NC_141693.1, from coordinate 1,313,272,449 downwards.
CGATTCTAATAAGGAAGTCCTCTGATTCGCCTAGGATATCCCGGAATAGCTCCTGCAGGTATTCGACAATGCCAGCATTCTCCTCCGAGGACGGCACCCCCGTACCCGTATGTTGTTCCTCCGCGATCTGTTCTCCAAATCCTCATTGTGCAGTTGAAGGTCCAGGTGTTGATCTCTGAGGCGCAACACCTCCTGCTGCAAGTGCGTGATCTCTTCGTCCTGTCTCTGCGTGGAGCTTTCAACCGAGGCCACTCTCTCTCCCAGGCCATCCATTTCCCGGCGTATTTCACGCACCTCCCCTGCTACTTCCTGCTTCAAGGCTTGGAAGTCTTCCCTCAGCGTCCCAAAAAGGGACTCTAGAAAGGACCTGGTGACCGGGGGTTCTCCATTGCTCCCCACTTGGGAGCTGCCGGACGCTCCTGGCGATGTCTGGTTCTTGTCGCTCCTGCCTTGGGACTTGCCAAGCATCTCAGGGAGAGTGCGGTCCCCCCTTTTATTGCCTTTCTGTCCGGCCATCTCGCATGCGGGCCCGCTGTTCGTGCTTGACTCGCCTCAATACTCAGCGCCTTCCTCACAGGACCAGTCTCTAAGCCCCAGCACGCGGCACCGGGACAACACAGCCGCCACCTCAGCTTCTCCGCACCGAGCGCGCGTCTCCACAGGGGCCCAAGCCACGAACGGGCCGGAGAAGTCCCCAATACAGCTCCACTACCGGGCCCCCAGGTAGCCGTGACGTAACGGGACTGTCTGCTCTCCACCGGGTAGGCCTCGCCTTGACCAGGCCAATGTTGCCGCACCTCGGTCACCCCAAGCCTGCGACGTGGGTCGGTGGGCTCCGCTGTTACCCCGACATCTGCTTGCTCATGGGAGGCCCCAAATGGCTAAGTTCCGGGGCACGGGCCCCCAGCGAGGCCCATCGGCCAGACCGGGCGTCACCCCGGGCCCCAGCTGCCTCCTGCGTGCCTCACTCCACCTCCAGGCAGTCCGCGGGGTCTATTGCTGCCATACCCGGGCCCCCGGCACGTCTCCGTACCCCACCTGCTGCCTCCTCACCTCTTCCGAGTAACTTGGGGGGGAGGGGGGGCCCGCTCCGTCTCCGCCTGATCCGTAGCTATCCCGGCCTCCCTGGCACCGCGTCCCGGGTGGGCTGCTATGGGCACTGCAGCTGGGGGTCACAGGCGCGGCTCAGTGGACTGCAGGTACCGCTGCTGCGCCGGGTCCTCCACTGCCGCCAGAGCTGCCCCTCCGCTGCTCCAATCTCCGCTGTCCTCCGGCTAGGCCGCAGCCGCGACCTCAATTGGTCGATGGGCGGGCTCAGGGGCAGGCAGGCACCAGGGTTGGCGCCGTCCTCTGGGCTCCGCTCCTCCCTCACCGGACTCCGGCGCTCGCCTCTGCTGGGCCACCGACCCCACTTGCACCGGCTCCCAGGCTGGATCTCGGGAGCGCCAGGCGCCGCGACACCAGCAGCTGTGCCTCGGGGCTCCGGGGCCGCCCACACCGCTCACGGCTCTCCCAGCGACGGCGAGTCCGGACCCCAGACCAGCGGTGACCGGAAGCTCCCCAAGTCGGCTCCGCTTCCCCGGGTAGGCAGGGCGGGAGAAAATGCTCAGTTTAGGGGCTTCGGGCCTGGTCGGGAGCGGGAGCTCGGGAAGGACACGTCCTCCTACTCCTCCATCTTGGCCACGCCCCCCATTGACTTATTTTAAAGTGAATTTTGATTTCAGGCAGGAACAAAAAATAAAGCTGTTTTCAGTCTTCCACCTGAATCAGGTTTGTTGGCATGTATGTGTAGGGTGTATGTTTTACTTGGCTAAAAAAGTGCATAGACCCTGATCGTAGTTTTATTTGATAAGCACGGCACACAGATCATGAACGCACTATGGGCCTCATTTTGATGTCGGTCGGAGGCTTTCCAACCAACATCTTTGCTTTCACTTTCAACCACTGTATTACAATGACGGGGGTTGGAAATGAAACTGGCTGGTCATTCCGGCTGGCTTCCGACAACCTCAAGGATCACGTTGGGCAGTTGGAAAAGACAGCGTTTTCTACCATTGGGATTACAATGTCGGTTTCCCACAGGCTTTTAAGTCAGGCTTTCCGATATGAAAAACCTGTCAGAAAGCTACTTTGGGTGTCCCTAGCAGGCCCCTCCGTCTCCCTACAGCCTCCTGTAAATCCTGCCACATGGTACAGGGATGTTAGAGCTCTCCCTAGAGGGAGGACTAGGGCTGCGAGCTACCAGGTGACCAGTTTCGAATACCTGCGACAGCTTATGAATTTTAGATCGTGTTTCTTTGCCTTGTGAATTTTAGAAAACTTTGGGGGTTTTTACCTTGAGAATTAAAAGGGAATTGATTTTAGGCACACTGACACCTCTTAACACTCTACTTCCTTGATACAGCCTCGCCCAGCCGATCTTTACTCTCGGTTCGAGGCGGCGGCGGGCGCCATCTTGGGTGTGGGCAGGGGCAGCGCTCTAGTCGCGCCGGCCTCCCGCCCTCCCAGACTATTTTAATCAGGGTGTTTTAGCTGCTCGCTGCCTGTTAGAGCTCTCCCTAGAGGGAGGACTAGGGCTGCGAGCTACCAGGTGACCAGTTTCGAATACCTGCGACAGCTTATGAATTTTAGATCGTGTTTCTTTGCCTTGTGAATTTTAGAAAACTTTGGGGGGTTTTACCTTGAGAATTAAAAGGGAATTGATTTTAGGCACACTGACACCTCTTAACACTCTACTTCCTTGATACAGCCTCGCCCAGCCGATCTTTACTCTCGGTTCGAGGCGGCGGCGGGCGCCATCTTGGGTGTGGGCAGGGGCAGCGCTCTAGTCGGGCCGGCCTCCCACCCTCCTCATCACCTATAAAATGTGCGTAGGGTTCAGACGGCGCAGCGGGCTGGCGCAGCGGGCGCGCCGGATGCGCGCCGAAGCCGCACCTAAGCCAAGCCCGTCTGCGCCCGTCCGCGACCGGCCGGGACCAGGGGCCCAGACCCCTGCTTCGCGGGCATGCTGCAGGCAAACCTATACAAGTAAGAGGCTGAGAGACTTATGTCCCGTGTTACCTACTCACTGTCATCACTTGATGGAGCCCTTGGACCTAGGTCCATGTCCTCATTGTTCATTTAGAGGAAGCTGCTTAGTGCCAGTTGTTCCTGGCTCTGATTCGATTCTGGCTAAAGGGGGTCTCCTAAACTGCAGATCCATCAGCAAACACACTCTTCAGCTGTGGGATCTCTTATTGGATGAGGACATGCAGATATTGTTCCTAACTGAGACCTGGCTGGGAGAACACTCTGATCCGGATGTACTTGACACCATCCCACCTGGTTACACCCTCCACAGACTTGATAGGACAATAGGAAGGGGAGGCGGGATTGCCATTATCGTCAAACACCCTTTCGAGTGTATTCTAAAGCCAGTAAAAATTGATGACTGTGAAGCAGGTGAATTTAGTATCAAACTGACGCAACATGACACTATCTCTGGCATCCTAATCTATAGACCTCCTGGGTCCCTGGGCAACTTCCGTAGTAGCCTACTCGAAGGGGTGGCTCAGACCGCTCTCAAACACAATAAGGTTTTGGTGCTGGGTGACCTGAACCTACACCTAGAGGACCCCGTACAGAAGGAGGCAGAGGATGTTCGCCTTGTTTTACAAGAATTACAGCTAACCCTGCTAAGTGTAGCAGCGACACATCAGAGGGGTCACTGTTTAGACCCTATCTTTGCGAGCTGGGATAAGATAAAAGTACTTACCCCTCGTCAGCTCCCTTGGACTGACCACTTTCTGGTCCCTTTCCAATGTTTTTATCAGACCGCTAGGACTATGGACAATGGGTAAGGAAATATTATGAAGCGCAAATGGAGACAATTCTCCAAAGAAAAATTTATAGGCGCCATCCAGAAAGCACAACCAATAAGTGCCCCAGATAGTGATCAGGCGAACAAGGAACTTAACCTACTTGTAACTGCCACTCTGGATGAGCTAGCCCCCATGTGTAAGGGTAAAGTCAGAGAAGGTAGACAACGTACCGCCCCATGGTTCACTACCGAACTCCAGCAAATTAAATCTAAATGCAAAAAGCTAGAAAGGAGCTGGAGAAGGAACCCGAGTGAGCAAGCAAAAAACAGCTACAGCTCAGCACACCGGAGCTATCAGTATGCGGTGCGTAGAGCAAAAGCCAAACACTTTCAGACTCGGATTGAGGATGCCGAGAGCTCCTCGCGAGAACTGTTTAAAATATATAAAGAGATATCTTTGGTTTCTAGCTCCAATACCCCCACAAAGACCTCCAAGGAGGGATGCAATAAGGTCGCTGACTTTTTCTCTAGCAAAGTCAAAAAGATTTATGCTTCCTTTTCCCAATTACCAGATAAGGGTACAGATTTCAGAGCAGTCAGCTCATTGGCAGCCCCGGATTCCTCACTACTAACTTTCGAGGTTCCCGCAGCTGACAAGCTAATAAAGATCTGTCGAAGTGTGAAGTCCGGCTCCCCTAATGATCCGGCCCTGGCCTGGGTCATATCAGAGGGCCTGACAGCCTTGGAACCTCACATTAGACACGTCCTACAAACCTCCTTCTCCACTCAACAAGTCCCGAGGGAGTGGAAGAAGGCCATAGTACTGCCAATAAGGAAAAAACCCAATGTCAGCTTGGAGTTACTAGAAAACCTTAGACCCATTTCCTTATTGCCGTACGTGGCGAAGGTCGCCGAGAAGGTGGTAAACGCTCAGCTCACGGAGCACCTGGAAAAATGGAATTTACTCCATCCCTCTCAATCTGGATTTAGGGCGGGCTACTCTACGGAGACGGCCCTCCTAAGAGCCACTGAGACTTTAAGAGCGGGGGCAGATGCTGGTCATACAATGGCCCTGATCATGCTCGACCTAAGCGCGGCTTTTGACACCGTAGCGCACTCCATCCTGCTACGGTGTCTGAACTAAGCTGGGGTCGTTGGTCCTGCGCTGGGCTGGCTGCAATCATTCCTTACGGAGAGATGTTTCCAGGCACTAGACCAGGGAGTGCCTCAGGGCTCAGCTCTGAGCCCCACTCTTTTTAACCTATACATGGCCTCCCTGGCGAAAGTTGTACACTCTTTTGGGGTGGAATTAGTGTCGTATGCTGACGACACTCAGCTGCTGATCTCCCTATCACAGAGCACCTCCAACACCCCTAAAAATTTTAAATCCTGCATGCAGGCATTAGCAGAGTGGATGGATGCCCACTGCCTAAAACTCAATGGCTCTAAAACAGAGGTGCTGGTGGTAGGGGGAAAAAGCGAAAAATGGTCGGATGAGTGGTGGCCTTCATGTCTGGGCCCTACCCCCATACCATGTCAGGAGGCCAAGAATTTAGGAATTTGGATGAATCCCTCCCTCTCATATGAAGGCCACATAAGGCGCCTTGTGGGCAAATGTTTTGGAGTTCTAAAGACCCTAAACAAAACCTTAGACCTCCTCCCTTTATCGGCCAGAAGGACACTAACGCAGGCACTGGTGACCTCGCGGTTAGATTACGGCAACATTCTGTTCCTTGGGGCAACCGAGGGCAGCATAGGTCGCCTACAAGTCATACAGAACTCCGCCGCCAGACTGGTGTTAAGAAGACCCAGGAGAGCCAGCTCGAAATTGGCGCTGGATGCGCTTCATTGGCTGCCTGTGAAGAAGCGTGTGCTATTTAAGTGCCTCCTCTTCTGCCACCGTATTGTCTGGGACAAGTCACCGACATATCTGAAGGATCTAGTCAGCCGCTATGAACCTACTAGGACCCTCCGTTCAGAGGGTACCGGACTGTTGACAGTCCCCAGGATTAGGAAGGCTAGAATGGGTGGACGTTCCTTCGCGCTCCAAGCAGCTCAAAATTGGAACAAACTCCCTCCTATGCTGAGACTGGAGAGCAATGAATTGCGGTTTAGGGCTCTGCTCAAAACACATCTATATACTGCATAGAGTCTGGGTTTTCTATGCTGCTTCACTGGTAGCTTAGCGCGGGGACACGCCGTGATGGCGTTACTGAGCGCTCTATAAGCTCTTTATTATTTATTATTATTATTACACAGACTCCCATTTCTCAATGGTAGCTTGTGCTGCGGACATAAACCGCCAGCAGTACAATCTGCCCTAGAGAAATGTGATGGTGCAGTAGCATTGTAATTTGGTGGTCAGAACCGCCGACCTACGATCAATCAGTTCTAACACCGAAACTGTGTGGTCCGCCCGACATCGTAATAAGACCCTATATATATATATAACCTGCAAAAAGGTCAGTTTAGGTAAAGCAATGCCTTTTTACAAAGAAAAGGCATTTTTTTTGTTTTCTTAATAAATTTGCTGTTGTTCAATAAATCTTTCTTTTAAAAAGAACATTCTTGGACATTTAATGCAGATCTGTCAATCAAGGGAAAGAAACATGGAAATGGTGTCTAAAAGTGTCTTTTACCGTTTTAAGTCCCATAGGGTTCTTTTCTCTCGAAACCGAAAAAATGGCTTAACAGAATTGCACCAAATTTGGAACTCTACTCAAGGATGTGTCTTTGCTTGGTTTGCTGTTTATACATATAGTCATTTTTGAGAAAGTAGTATTTAGTAAAAGGTGCTCTGGTTGGGCCTAAATAAGTTATATTTAAGAGCTATCTGTACCGTTAATTCATGGATCCTTTACATAATCACGAATCTATGGAGGATTCATGACTCTGAAAGATAAAGGCTTCCATTGGGCTAGGGCGCATTTACTCCCGCCGTCCATAGCGGATTCTTGAATCCGTCACATTCTGATTGGCAGGCCATCAACGAAACATTTATGTTGCACCCACCATTAACCAACACGGTGCACTGAGCAACGGGTTGGGAGAAATAATAATAAAACAAGGTATAGGGGGGAGGGGGGACCTATCTTGACTCCCATCCCATAGAGGAAAGTGGTCAAAAGGATCCCCTTGCAATAAAATATTTATTTATAAATTATTCTTATTGCAGGATTTTGCTAATCCTGGAGGATCTCGGGGTATCCTGTGAAAGAAATATAAAAAAGTAATCAGTACACTACAACTACCCTTGGCCAATAGCCACACCAGGGGGTTGGCTGCTCGCAGCAAGGTGGGAGCAGGGCCTGGCCACAGTCCATGCCCTGCGGCCAAGCTGCTGCTGTGGTTGGCCAGCCAGTGAGAGTTGGAAGACCAAATCCAAATGAGGGTTAGCCAGTCCCCGTAGCCATTCCTGCTGCACATGGCGAAAGGCCTTGTGTGACTTAGCCTTTTCTTATTATTAACTTTCATATTGTGTGAAGGTAGCCTAATGGCATTAGAGCTCTTTGCAAGAGAATCCAGTGATGTAACGAAGGGAGATTAAGTGATTTCCTCAGAATCAGAGGTTATTGATCCAATACCAGTATTCAAATCTGTTTCCCCAGTTCCAAGGTCGACTACTCTAGCCCCTGGACCACATCCCTTCATTGCGTTTGAAGCGTTGGACACAGTACCTGGCCAGAGGGTGAACCCTTGGGTCATCTTTCACTGTGCTGTGTGTGTAGGCCAGCCACAGAGTGTTGGCTAAAGGCCATTCACTACTGTGTTGGCTACACACAGTTAAAGGAAGTGTGTAGTGGGCACTGGGTGACCGCAGAGAGTTGGCCAAGCCCTGTAGCCAACATCATTTCACACAGACAAAGTCCTTTTGCAGCTGGGATTGGCTGCTAACAGAAGGCGGGAACTCTTGGATATAATGTATGACAAAAAATTCACTGGAAAAAAACAAAGGTTACAAGTGAAGTTATGGTTAGCTTTGGATACAACAACTCAAAATACATTTTTAAAAAGTCAGATATTCCTCTGAAGAAACAAAGTTAAAGTTAAAGTTAAAAACCACAGAAATTAGTAAATCATGATTAGGAGCACAATCTATAACTTGTACCATGCAAACCATAATTCACAGAGATGTATGTACACGCACCAGGCCAAGAAGGGCACCTTTTGAGGGAGTCAACCCATGGATCATTTTGCAGTTCCCCTCAGACCTGGACTGCAATTTAGTGCTACATATTGAATCTGTATTGGAGTGTTAACACAGACTAGATCAGAGGTCTTGCCATGGGTCGGAGGATCAGTTCACGGTGAACTCGTATCCACAAGTGACCACAGACCACGATGGAGTACCCGGCAAAAGTGGCGCTGAAATAGAGGGTTTGTGTGAGCTGAAGCTGTACATTAGGGTTGATTGTAGTCTTTCATTGCAGTTACAAATCGCTATCATCAGTAGAACGGGACAAATATAATAAGTGGTTCAAGCTGACTAATTGTTTTAGGGTTAACAACAGTAACTAACATTGTGTCTGAGTCTGGACCTGGACTGGTGAGCTTAACCATAAAACATAAATATGAGAACCTAGAGAATCTTTAAAAGAAATAATTGAATACGTGGTGGGAATCAGTCTTTCTATAGAAGTATGCAGCAGAATACTAAGAGGACTGAGGATCTATACAGTTACGACTTATGAGAACCCGGATCCAGAATGTTTAGAGGAATGAGGCTGATAAACTCGGAAAATTGCACCATGGGATTGCTCAAGAACCTAGTAAAATATGCTTGGTGAGACAGAGAAGGGTTCCTTCAGAAAATTCATTTATTAATAGAAGATTTGAAGAAAAATTATACTAAAGAAAATGTTGATGACAATGGATAAGATGAACAAAATAATTGATAAAGTGGAGGAAGAAATTAAGATGAAAAAACAGAGGACATTTTTGTGCGGTTACACAAACTACCAAAGTGTAAGGTTCTTGATATTTAGTAAAAAAAATATGATGGGCTGAGAAGGAGTGAAATGCAGGATGGCAGTCTATTGAGACGAGAGATAGTCAGAAGTGAACAGAGTTCTGAGGGACTAGAAGAAAGTGACACATCAGAGGGAAGCAAATAAAATGTGAGTAGCACCTGCATCTATAAAAGTAGTTTTTTTTCAATTCAAATAGGTTTTTATTGGGTGTTTCAGTATTAAATAAAATACAAATAGTACAGACTTAAAACATACATTATTACAGAAGAACAGTACAGTACAATAAAGCGAAAGGGGTAAAAAGCAATGTACAATAGATTACACAATAATGCATACTTCCTTAGGCGGTGTATCCGGACAATTTCACATAAATTATAGCACTAAAGATATGGAGATGGGACTCAGGATATTAGGGTGAACCGAAGTATCAGGTTAGCTCCACACTGTTGGATTGTGATGGCGTCAAGTGCTTCGGGGGGGGGGGGTTGGCGGGGGAGAATATCTAAGGTGGTTTATGGGTGGTAAAATAACTGTCAAGGGTAGACCACATCCTTCTCATAGGGGGGCGCCATGGTGATTGTTGGAGAGCTATGTTATCCCCTCCCCTGAGGCTAATTATCCAGTTGCGCCAGCAAGCAAAGGTAGCTTTGCTAGAGTCCTTCCAATTACTGAGGACAATTTTAACAGCTGCAGTGAGCATGAGATCAAGTAGAGCCCTGTCGTCGGCGTGGAGGGAGAGCTCTAGGGTGAAACCGAAGGCTAGGTATGGAAGTTCTCTGGACGGGGAGATGGGAATAATTTTACTGATAAAGTCGAATATCTTGTCCCAGAAGGGGGTGACACAGTCGCAATGTAGAATAATGTGTGCGAGGTCGCCCTCCGCCCGTTTACAATTCCAGCAGAAGGCGTCTTGGCTGATGTTATGGGCATAAAGATGCGCAGGAGTCCAGAAGGTTTTGTGGAGGAACCAATATTTGGTCTGGGATAAAGTTGGGCTAATTTTGTGTAGCATGCAAGATTCCCAGGTATTGGCCCAGTCCGCTTCCGAAATCGGTCTAGATGACATTTCAGACCAAAACTGAGTGAGCGGTGCGGTGAGATTGGTATGTTGCGGGCGGATACGTTTGTAAAGATGGGACACATGATGTCCTAGTCTGTTTAGTCTACTGAGGTAAGATGGGAGGGAGGGTGGTGTTACGGAGAGTTTCGCCTTAGAGAGTGCGGCTTTTATGTTTAGGAAGGTGTAGAACTCTAGAGGCGCAAGGCCATAAGTAGTTTGTAAGACTCTGAACGGGATAGAGTATGAGCCCTCGAATAATTGGTGCGGGAAGAAGATACCTTTCTTAACCCACTGAGAATTATGCAGGTGTTTGCCTTTATGCAGTATGTATCGATTTTTCCATAAAGACTCCCAACCCGAGCGGCAGATGCTATGATCTAGAAATTTATCGATTTTAAGAAGAGCCGTGTTACGAAAGATCAATTTCGAGTGGGCTAGTTCATTTAAATTGAGTGAGAGGGCCGCAGCAGGGGTGATTCCGCCTAGGATCGCTTGTTCGACTTCCAGCCAAACCGAGGTGTAGTTTACCCCGGGGACTAGCCAGTGGGCACCTTGTCTCGCTAGGAAAGCGGTCTCATAGCATCTAAAGTCCGGTAGATTGACCCCTCCTAATGATTTGTCCAATCGTAATTTTTAAATGCTCATCCTCGCTTTTTTCCCTTTCCACAGGGAGTTGGCTAAAGATTGGTCCAATTTATGGAAGAAATATTGGGTGATTTTTAGAGGAAGCATTGAAATAAGGGGGGAGATCATCATTTTGATGGTCTCTATTCTACCCCACCACGTGATGAAGCGAGGGGACCATCCATCTAGTTGGTTTTTTATCTTATTTAGGGTGGTCTTCTCATTTTGGAGAAGGGTTTCCATAAGGGAGTCCCCAAACTCTATCCCCAGGTACTTTATAAACCCTGATTGCCAGCAAAGCCCAGAGCTCCCCAACATGTCCTTAGTGGCTAGGATGTTTAGAGGTTTGAGCTCCGATTTCTCCCGATTAAGTTTATACCCTGAATGGGTGGAGTATGATTCAATGGTTGACATCAAGGTGGTGATGAAAGGCTCCGGGGATTCAGTCACTATCAGGATATCATCTGCGTACGCGGCTAGTTTAACGCAAGTATCCCCAAAGCTTACGCCCTTGATGTTGTTGTTCTTTTTAATGCTGGCGAGGAGAGGTTCCATTGCCAGGAGGAAGAGTGATGGGGAGAGAGGGCAGCCCTGTCTGGTCCCCTGTTCCAGGCCAAATGGATCTGACAATGAGCCATTTATGGCAATGCGAGCGGATGGGGAGAGATACAAAGCCATAACCATATCTATGAAGGTGTTACCTAAGTTGAAGGTGGAAATACAATGTTTAAGGAAGAGCCAAGAGACTCTGTCGAACGCCTTCTCCGCGTCTAATGTGATAGCTACGGAGGGGGCATCCGACGCCTTGGCCCCCTCTAAAACATGGCAGAGAAGTCTCGTGTTGTCGTTAGACATGCGATGCTTTAGGAACCCAACCTGTGATGTACTAATTAATTTAGGCAGGATCAAGTTCAGTCTGGACGCGAGGGTTTTGGCGTAGATCTTGCAGTCCAGATTTATCAAAGATATCAGTCTATAATTTTTTGTTAATAGCGGGTCCTTCCCCTCTTTGGGTATGATAATAATGGTGGCCTCACTCACTGATTTCGTTACTCCTTTTTTTGTGGCAAAGGACTGGAACAATTTTAGTAGGGTTGGATTTAATGCGGGCCCAAGTTCCTTATAGAAACCGGCAGAGAAGCCGTCAGGGCCTGGTGCTTTATTGCGTTTGAGTGTTTTAATGGAGTCCGAGACTTCTTGTAAGGTAAGCGGGGAATTCAGTTTCAGATTATCCGCGTCGTTGAGTTTTGGGAGGCCTAGGGAGCTCAGGTATTTAGAGCACGCTTGAGAGTCAAAGTCTAATTTATTCTTGTAAAGATCCACGTAAAAGGACTTGAAGGTGTGTAGAATGTGTTGTTTTGCTCCTTGATTGAGGCAATGTTGAATTGCCTATTTTTATGTTTTAGATAGGATGCTAATAGTTTCCCTGCTTTGTTACCTTCACACAGCCTCAAGGATTTAAATTTATTAACCAACAACCCGCTCTTCTGCTCAGGATAGCGTTATATTCGTATTTATTTTTAGTGAGGTGATTCAGAATCGAAGTATTATGGAGGTCCGCCGCATGGGATAATTCCAGGTTCTTAATGTCCCTTTCTAAAGTAACAAGCTCTAGATTCAGTGCCTTGTTAGTTTGCGCCCGAATACCAATAATCACCCCTCTTATAGTGGCTTTAAGTGCGTCCCAGACATTTGCTATGTCCGAGCCCGGAATATCGTTTAAGTCAAAGTAGTCCTGTATGGCTGATTCAATTTTTTTCTTGTTTTCTGGTTCTGTGAAAATGTCGTCATTGAAGCGCCGTCTCTTTGGGGGAAGAATAGATCTGGAGCCTACTAGTTTAGCTTGGATGCTGGAGTGGTCTGATACGAGTTTGGGGGCAATGTTGGTTTCTTCAATAAGGTGAGTGAAGGGGCTATTGATGAGGATATAATCGATCCTGGAGTAGGAATTATGGGGAGTCGAGTAGAACGTGTAATAATGACCATCTGGGTGTTGTATTTTCCATGAGTCAAGTAGGTCAAATTTGGAGCAGAGGCGTTTCAAACTGTCGTGTGAGCGTGTGGGGTGATAGGTACAATGAGACTGGTGGTCTATTACCAGGTCAAGAGGCAAATTGAAGTCCCCCCGAACCACAAGTAGTTCATCTTGGGGTACTGTTTCGAGTATGGGGGAGAGGGAGTCCCAAAAGATCGGATCGTCTCCATTTGGGCTATAAATATTCAGGACGTGGATGTGATCATCGTTCTTTAGAAGGTTTCCATGAGTCTTGTAGGTCAAATTTGGAGCAGAGGCGTTTCAAACTGTCGTGTGAGCGTGTGGGGTGATAGGTACAATGAGACTGGTGGTCTATTACCGGGTCAAGAGGCAAATTTAAGTCCCCCCGAACCACAAGTAGTTCATCTTGGGGTACTGTTTCGAGTATGGGGGAGAGGGAGTCCCAAAAGATCGGATCGTCTCCATTTGGGCTATAAATATTCTGGACGTGGATGTGATCATCGTTCTTTAGAAGGTGTGCCATGACTAACCTACCATCAGTATCCTGAGTATGTGACACTACGGAGATATTGGATTTCTTTGCAATAAGTGTAATGACCCCTCTCTTTTTGTGTACGGCTGAGGAGCATAAGGTATGTGAAATCCAGTGTTGATTGATAAATTCAGCGTCTTCGTTGGACAATTTGGTTTCCTGGAGAAGGAAAATGTTACCCTTGGCTTTGGCTAGATATTCTAGGACCTTCCTCCGTTTAACCGGGTGGTTGAGCCCTTTGACGTTTAGGGAGGCAATGTTAAGGCCTTCCGAAATAGATTTGGTGTGGGTCATGAAGCTGCAGGGTATCGCCTGTGGATTGATAAAACTACTGTTGTGAGGGTTACTGTATGGTTGGCTTCTGGATCTTGAACTGGCCTAGCTCGGCGATACGTTTTGAGTATGTCAGAAAAAGGCTGGATGAACATGTGACAAACAATCAGCCAGTAGTGTTTCTGTTTGTTAGATAACTGTACTGTTGAGAATGGAAAGACAACACTAAAAGCAAACCAAGAGTACATAAGGCATACTGAAACATTCCCAAAGTTTTCTCCCCCCTCTTCCCTCTCCCCCTCCCTCTACCCGCACCCTCAATACCCCAACCCTCTCCCCTCCCCCCCCTTAGAACTAGAACGTAGGAGCAGCGACAGCAGTACCGTCCAAGCTCAACGTAGGATGAATCAAAAATGTCATCATAACAGGAGAGATCTTATAACTAGCTAGTATTTACTAACATGGTATATCTAGGTTATCCTAAGCCATTAGAGAAAGTGTCTGTAAAGGCAGAAAGTGGTCGGGGCTACAAGTTTTAATACTATACCGGGCTATAAAACTATAGGAAATACAGTAGAGCATGATGACTTCACAGGGGTCACTGGTGTGAGCATTTCACTTCAGAGCAGAGATAACATTAGAGTCAAAATGTAAGATCATGACTCATGAAAACTAACTAGTATTTCGTAGTAGTTTATATCCTAAGCTAGTCTAAAAGACTAGAATTATAAAACCATTACAGATATCATAAACCATAGTTTACGCCTGCTCAGCATAGGCAGGGGAAAAAGATCTAGCAGCAGAGGAGGACAAAGAGTCGGAAAAGGAAGAGGAAGACAGGAAGAAGCGGATGGAAGAAACCATAATGGCAAACCCTTGTGGGAATCAGAAGAAAGCAAAATAATGGAGAAAATGATTATTAATTTGACACAACGAACACGGAGTAAGGAGTACTTAGGGCCATATGAATGAAGCCAATTTGCAATCGCAAATGCCAAAATTCGCTGAATTTTAGCGTTTGCGATCACAAATTTGAAGTGTGCAATGTAGCACACAAAAACCCCCTCGCAAAATAAAAATTTTGCGCTTACATTTAAGGAATCACAAATTGCAATTCCTTAAATGCAATGTAAGAAGCACAATAGAAAGTGCGATTTGGCCTTAAGGAATCGCAATTTACCACCAACTTCAAGTTGGTGGTAAATTGCGATTTCACTTAAAAGTGCAAATTTCTGCATTTTTGAAAGTGCCATGTGGCACACATACATGCCCTTAAGGCATGTATGTGTGCCACATGTGGACACATGCACATTTCAGGGGTGCAACAGGGTGTCCTTTTAACTCCCTGGCACCCTTGAAATTGCATTCTCAATTTGCGATTCTCTAATTGAGAATGTCTTCCCATTCATTTCTATGGGCCTCCTAGCCCGTAGGAATGAATGGGAAGGTATTCCTTATTTGCGAATCTCAATTGGCGATTCGCAAATATGGAATATGTGGGATTCGCAAAAGTATTTGCAAATCCCACATACATTGCATTTTGTGATTCTCAAATTGCGATTCTCAGAAAACCGCAATTTGAGAATCGCAAAACTATATTTTGTTACATATGGCCCCAAGTTTGTTATCATTTGGTCTTTCATTTTTTCCTACATCTAATTTTGACTCTGCACAGAGTAGGATTAATCTGTTCAAATTTGTACATAAACTCAAGCTGAGAAAATGGTATAGTAATAAGGAAAGGAATGATGGGAAGATAATGTGATAAGTTGAACATTTTGAATCTGATTATTAGTGATGTGGATACATTAATGACCTTGACTGAACTGTATGATGTTGGAGGAACTAAGGCCCCTCTTTTAATTTGGGCAATTTAGGAGTGGAGGTGTATATGAGTTGCCCGAGTGGCTTCAAATCAGCATTCACTTTTATGCCCAACATGATGTATGACCCCATTTACGCCTTTCATGGTGTAGTTACACATGACTTTAAGAGGTTGGGAAGATCCATGGTAACATGGAGACAGATGAAGGCTCATAGGAACTTCCAGAATTAAAATAACTGGGTGACCAGATCCTCTGGCAAAGGAGGGACTATTGTGAGCCTATGTAAAGCCATGTATATGGATGAGGGGAAGCATCAGCTGAGTTATCCTGTATATTATACCAGTACTAGTAAGGAGAAATTGACCAACACTAATATTGCATTTGGTGAATTACTGGTGGATTGAAGTGAAAAGGGTCTTTTGGCATGCGAAGAATTATTGTTTTTGAAATATGAACATCCCAGATTTCACATCCTTTATCTATTGCCTCAGATAAATAAGGATCCAGTGGTCCTGAAGGAAGACCAATAGTTTTGGCTATTGGGAGCCTCCTGGAGAATACCCCTTGTTTTCTTTTTATACCCATTTGTGCACACATTACCATCCTACATTAAGGATACCTGTGATTTTGTGGCCCAAAATAAATATATTGTGTGGGAGAATGATTTTGTCCTCACATTGGATGTGAGCAGCCTCTATACCAGCATACAACTGGATGTTATGGGCAAAATCATTCCCTTACCTTCTCTATAATTAACTGTTGTTATAAATGCTCTACCTCTAATTTGACCCAACCAATAATTATTTCTTGTTTGATAACCAACTGTACAAACAAATACAGGAAAGAGCTATAGGGATCTTTGTTGCCCCCAGATACGCTCATCTATTTATGAGATGGTATGAGGAGTAATGTGGCTCGCACAGGTAAGAGCGGTGGGATGGGTCAGGGTGGAGGTTGTTGAATTTGACAGGCTAAGTAATTTTAAATAAATATATCTACTTACTTTTCACTCGCAGCATCGCCTGTCGAATTCGACTACCATCCACCCCGCATCACCCCACCGCTTCACCACTCTTACCTACGACAGTCGCTACTGCCTCGAAGCTAATGAGATCTTTATGGAACATGCCGTATTATGTGTCGTATTTATCGATTACATCATTGCTATATACAGAGGTTACTGAAAGCGAGGCATAAGAGATTGTGGAGTCCTTGAATAATTGTGACTGGAATTTACAGTTTGCTGGGAAATTCAGTGATGCAAGTGTGGAATTCCTGGATATCCTGGTGGAGATCTGTGATGACAGATTAATAACCAGTTTATTCAGGAAACTCACAGTTGGCAATAGTCTTTTGCATGCAAATCGTAGTTATTCACAAAATTTGATACAAAGTTTTCCATTTGGGGAACCCCTAAGGGCGAAGATAAATTACAGTACTGAGGAAGGCTTCTTAAAGGAACAGCTAATAATGTTATCAATATTTGAGGTGAGAGAATATTCAGAATCTGTTTTGGAGTTGGCAATATCTTGAGTGAGTAAAATATATAGGAACAAGTTCAACAGAGAGGAGAGGACAGACAACCAGATAAGATTTAGCACTACTATCACGAGGTTACATAGGCCGTTAGCACAGAGCACCTCCTTTTTACATGCTCATGTTTAAAATTGACATTTTAGCACACATTTGCTTGCACGCCCATATGGGATAATGTTCTCAGAAATTAGTCTGCCTACACTTACACTTCTTCGTAGGCATATGATGAGACCCTGTAACATTCTGGATAAGGACTAGGTTCACTGCCCAAAATGCTGTTTGTTGTTGTCCTTACGGCGAGAGCTCTGGGTGGGTAGAATAAACAATGACAATCATACCAGAACTCTGGCACAGAGAGAATGGGTGAAGTTTATTATATAAACGTTACCCAGCCTTTGTTTAGACAGCCTTTGTTTAGTCGAGGTCGCCCCACCATGCTGGAATCTTAGTAAAGCTGAATCCTACCATCATCCTGAGGGGGACAGCGGCCTGCTCTACACCAAGACAGGCTCCCAGATGACACATACCTTTAGGTAAATGGGGAGTTAGGCCTCTCTAAGGTATTCTGGCACTCACACGCCCTATGCTTTATAGGATAGGTAAAATTAGGTAGCAGCACAATTATATGTATTCATATAATCAACACAATTGTACAATGGTTGAACTGTTCATTCTTTTCACCATTCTTGTAATGATGGTAACATTATTCTGCTCCATTCTATTAATTACAGTGTTGGACAGGCCACATGAAGGGCCGCTCTCCCCCGGCCCAACCAGGCCCGAGCCCGGTCATGCAAGTACCACACACCACCATTGCACGTCCTCCGTCCCCTCAGGGACCCCTGCCCTCGAGCATGTCGACCTCGTGGGTCCGATCCACTGCCGGCCCACGCGCCCATCCTGGGGCGCCATCTTGGACACTCCACCACGAGGCCGCCTGGCCCCCGATCGACCTCAACCCTGGGCCTGGCCCGGCCTCAGACATCCCGGCACCACCATCCACCCAGGAGGTGAGCGGGCTACTTGGCAAGTCAATGGGAGAAAGAGGTGTCGATGGCTCTCCCCCGCCAAGTGCCGCTCGCCCATCGCCTCCCCGGGCGCTGGCTCCACCCCCCTGCTGGGTGTCTGGACTCCCTCATCCCGGACCTCCCGACCTCCAAGTGCGAGGGTCCGGACATCAAAGCACACCAGCCCTATAACTGGGGCAGCTCCAGAGCAGGAAGGCAGTTGTATCTTGGAGTCGAGAGACGCAAAGAGGAACTCATCCTAGACGGACTACTGGCGCTGCCATAGCTCTGTCTTGTGCACCATCGTCTTGCCTGCTGGCGCTGCCGCAACCTTCGCAACCTTCATATCCTTCATCGTCGTCGGGACCTGCTGGCGTGGCCGCGGACCGTTTGTAACCGTCATCTTCACCGGGACCTGCTGGCTCCGCCGCGGACCGTCGTTTCCTTCGTCCATCTCGGGATCTGCTGGCTCCGCCGCGGCCCGATCATCTAGCACGCCGAGCTCGAGGATTGAGAGCTATATCCATCTTTTGGTAACAAGACTGTCCCGCTGTTATGGCTGTCTTTTTGCTAGCTCTCTGGAGAAGGAGAATGATGGAGAGTGACTCCAGCCTATCACCCCCATAGCATAGGGATTAGGCCGATAGACAGGGACCCTGTCTTATATACATAAAGACATTTGCGTGTTATTTTCCTTAGAGTAAGGCTTATGAATTTTAGTGAGGGGTTAGATATATAAGTATTAGTCATGATTCACTCATTTGCTAACATGCCGATCTGTTTTTCATGGAGCTATGCATATTATGGGCTCCGTAGGCCTTAAACGAGACAGACTCCATTTTGCTTTTTGCCCGGTAGCTCGAGAAGGCTTTCTAGGTTAAGTGTAATGTTTTAGTTTCAAGCTGTTGTTCGCTTGGAGAGAACCGGTTCAGGCTGACCCTTATCGAAGGAATGTATTTTTCTCCACTCCGAAGACACAACTTCAGGCTGGCCAGCTGGGAAAGTGTCCTTGGTACGGGGAGGTACAAGAATTTGGTGGGCGGCAGGTTACTGGCCGTGAATTTCCATGAAGGAACGGGCTTTGATATTAGCGAAGGTGTTAGTCTTTTTGTCAGTCAGTCCGTAGGCGGCATCTAGCCGTTAGCATCTCTGCCATTATTCATTTTCATGGTGGACAAGTCGCCATCTTTGAAGTCGGGGAAAGATTTAACACCGAAACTCTCTGAAGATAGACTGAACGAGAAGTGGCGCAGAGCGCACTAATACAGAGAGAGAGAGAGACGGTAGCTAATAAACAGCAAGGTTCCGAGGTCCTGGGGGAGAGCAGACGAGATTGAGCCTAGCAGTGCAGACGTGTACTTGTGACGGCTGAGGGTGACTGCAAGGCGAGCCAGGACCCAGAGACGAGACAGGAGCCTAGATGACTGCCGAGTCCCGATTTCCCATTAACCAGGTGAAGTCCGACCGATTCTTATAGTATGTGCACTCTAACCTTTATCTTTTATTCCCTTTGCAAATGTAATGCTGCATAGTAATGTGATTTATGTCTGTTGTTAATAAATACCCTAATTCATATAGAATTATCGTGTACCTGGTGCTTGTGTTCAATCTTGGTAAATGATATTCCTAGTTGGGCACTATTAAGGCGAACGGATGAGAAATCCCGATCAGACGAATGGTAACCAAATAAAGAGGGAGTGAGTGGACCTTTGATGTCATGAGCACGGAGTACACTATACAATCTGAATCCATATCCAAAGTTATTATTTTAGTTTTATCCTAAGTAGATTGCTGAGATATCATCCCAATAATGTTTCATAGGAATGTGGTCGTCGTTGATATGCGGCGTTAATGAGAGCGACGGGAGGGACACCGTCGTGTAAATCCACCAGATTGTGGCTTAAAATAAGTGAGAGCGTCAGGAGGGACACTGACGTGTAGGTTTCGCAGGATCGCGAACGATTTGGAAAAGGGAGCATTGGGTTCTGCAGGCCCGTGTGTAGACACACCGGATTGTGTGTCAGATCTGCCCTAGGGTAGAACGGTCTGGGTCGGAGTGACCGCGAGGCCAACTGATGTGAATAAGATATTGTAGAAAATCCATATATGTATATTGTCATTCCCCATTCTTAGGTGCAATCTGTATATTTATCTGTATAGCTACTCATTGTGAATACGATCTAAGACGGGAAGGTGAGTACGTTTTGGCTGGGTCACAGGGGCCCCTGGGGGCTGATCCCATCTAAACAGAAAATCCAGCCATTACATCTGGCGTCACGAACTGTTTACGAAGCCTGTGTGCATTGTGTTGTTTTAATCTAGTTGGTTTGCGCTCGGCTTGTACGTATAAAATTTTGTTTATAATTTTGTATATAATTTTTTGCGTGTTATTATGTTTCCGAAAAAATCATCGTCGGTTTTTAAATTACCGATTCAGATTCCCGGCTGGGAGTCTACGCCTTACGAGGCCTTGGCCCGTGAGTGGGCTGATTCTACTGGTTTGAGTGAAAATTGGTCTTCATGCTTGGAGCAGGCGGAGCCTGCCGATGTGATTTCATGCTTACAGAAAGCGCCAATAGTGAAGGGTGATGAGCTTCCTATTTTAGGACGCAGAGGGTGGATTATTCTTAATGCATACAGAATATTGCATGAGAAGTTTGTTCAACTACAGAAACAATTTAAAGATACGGAAGGACAGTGTGTTGAGTTGCAAAATGCGCATACTCTTTTGCGTTGTCAAAATAAACTGCTTGCCGACAAACTTGAAACATATCAGACCATTGCCGAAAGAGCTGCGGTCCGTATTGCACGATATAAGTATAAACATCGTCGTGGACGTGTGTCTTCACGCAAAGTGCGTATGATTGTAGCAAAAGCTGGAATGGATTGGAACCCCGATGAGTGGGACGGTAATATCTGGGATTCTCATACTTCTGACTCCTCGGCAGAGGAGGGTGACAAGCGCGAGGCTTCTCGCTCCGGACGTGATTGTAAATCTGCTTCTTGCATTGATTTGACTCCCGATTGTGATCGTGCTCGTTCTTCCCGTGCGGATGACGTGGCTTGCCCTGATTGTTCTGTTAAATCTAAGATGCGGGCCTCCTCGGAAGCTCTTCCCGCAGTTTCTGCTCACCCGATCTTTCGACGGAAATTACAACAAGCCCCTGGTAATCCGGGTGGTATCCCTCTTGATTGTATTGAAGATTTTACTCAGCAGGAGATTAGTGACATCCTGCAACGATTTAAACAACGGCCTGGTGAGGCCTTGCTTACCTGGATGGTGCGTCTTTATGAGCTTGGCGCTTCCGGTATTATGCTCGATGCTGTTGATTGCTTACGATTTTGCTCTTTGAGTTCTGATTCTACTATCCAGGACCATTTTCGGAATTTTAATGGTAATGTCCAAACTTCTTTGCTCCAGCTTGCGTCTGATGGCTGTAATCATAAATATCCAACAGAGTCTGATTGGCCCTCTGATGAAAAGCCGTGGTACACTCTGCGCGATGCGTCGCAACGTTTAAAGGAAGAAGTCATGAAAACGTGTATCTTCCTTAGTACTGCTGACAGGTTATTGGATGGTCTGTTGACATCTTCCGTGCGTAACCGCATTATACGTACTTCTCCTGTTGCTTACAAGCAGGTCATGATGACATTATTGATTAATCAAACTGGCAACCCTTTGTCTGCTGTGCTTGAGTCTGTTCGTCAGCTTGGTGAGCTGGGTGAATGGTTTAAACCTGAAAGACAATCCCGACCTGAGGGTCGTACTGCTGGGGACTATAAGTTCTCTAGACGTGACATGTTTCTTGCTCTCATTGCTGATGGTGTCAAAAGGGAAGAGATCGATGGTGAACCTAATAATATCCTATGGGATATGTTTCGTAAGCGTGGTTTGGATCGAAAGGAAGGTGCCCGTCGTGTGCGAAAGAATGAGTATGATCGTGGTTCGGATGACAGTGGTGATGAGAGACGACGTGTGAATTCTGATCGCCGTGATGATCGGCGCTATGAACGCGGTGGTTCCCCCCGTCGTACTGATGGGAGGGGGAGAGAGGATGATCGTGAGAGGGGAAGAGATGATCGTGATTCTAGCAGACGTAGAGATGCAAGGAGTTTTTCCCCTGATATGAGAAAGAGGGAGGATCGTAACAGATTATCTGACCGTAATTCACAACTTTTTGAACCTGACACTAATCCGTTTCGTACTGGAGACGGATATGAACAAGAAATTCTAATACCAAAGAAAACTGAAAACATTTACCCTGATCTGTCTTGGTTGACGGAACGCAGGAAAAATGACTAGGAAATAGGTCAAGCTCCGGTACGCAGGTGGGCCCACAGAGATTACAGACCATATGTAGATATTGAGATTTTTTGGAAACATCGTAATATCCAAAGGGCCCGAGCGTTAGTTGATACTGGGGCGGAGGCCACTTTAATTCATGGTAAGTCAAGAAAATTTCATGGACAGTCTTTTACAATTACCGGGCTGGGTGGTAAGGAAACACCCGCAGTTCAAACTGCACTTGAAATTAAAATTGGTAGGATTCCTCGTAGAGAATACTCTGTGTTGGTTGTGCCACTTTTGGAATACATTATTGGAATTGACATCTTGAAAGGTATGACTTTGCATTTGGATGATGGTTACTATCAATTTGGTACTAGACAGTACATTTCGACCAGACCCGTACGGGTTGGCCGTTTACGCATGCCACCTATTAAGATCCCTTTAGCGACAAAAGTGATTTCTCAGAAACAATATCGCATCCCAGGTGGTCATGAGGAAATTACAGCTACGATTCAGGATTTGGTTGACGCGGGAGTCATTACTCCGGTCACATCTGCTTGGAATAATCCTGTTTGGCCCGTGCGCAAAAGTGATAACTCTTGGCGCATGACTGTTGATTATCGAGAATTGAATAAACATACACCTAAATTGACTGTTGCAGTGCCTGACATTGTTACATTGATTGAGAGAATTCAAAAGCATCCAGGTACGTGGTATGCTTCTATTGATATTGCTAATGCATTCTTTTCGATTCCAATTGCCCCCGAATGTCAGGAACAATTCAGTTTTACATGGAATGGACGTCAAATGACGTTCCGGAGTCTTCCTCAAGGCTATGTACATAGCCCTACGATCTGTCACCGGCTGGTGGCGGAACATTTATCTGAAGTGCCTACGATTCCACAAGTTCAGATTTGTCATTATATTGACGACATTTTGATTCAAGGTGAAACGCAAGACCAAGTACAGTCTCATTTAGATCAGATCATTGACTGTTTGCGAGCAAAAGGTTGGGAAATCAATCCTGACAAATTACAAACTCCATCTCAAGCTGTAAAATTTCTAGGAATTAATTGGCATGAAGGTCACAGAGAGGTGATCCCACAAGTTAAACGTAAAATACTTGATTTTGCTGTTCCCAGAAATAGGAAAGAGGCGCAATCCTTTATTGGGTTGTTTGGATTTTGGCGTCAACATATTCCCCATTTGAGTCAAATCTTGGCTCCACTGTATCGAGTCACTCGTAAAAAGAATGCGTTTGAGTGGGGTAAACCTCAACAGACTGCTTTTGATTTGGCTAAAGAAGCTATTCAGTATGCTTTGGATTTGTGGCCCGTGAGTGAAGGTAATGTGGATTTGAATGTATCCGTGGAAGGTCTGTATGCCAATTGGAGTTTGTGGCAAAAGCAAGGCAGACAAAAAGTGCCATTAGGTTTTTGGACCAAAAAGTTACCAGAGGCTGGTGAGCGTTACTCACCTTTTGAAAAACAGTTGCTTGCTTGTTATTGGGCTCTGGTGGATACCGAGCAATTGACTTTAGGCCATGCTGTGATTTTGAGGCCTGAGATTCCCATCATGCAGTGGGTTTTGAGTTCACCGAAGTCCCATCGAATTGGACATGCTCAGGAGGCTAGTGTGATTAAATGGAAATGGTACATTCAAGACAGGGCGCGTGTGGGTCCGAAAGGGGTGGCGGTTTTACATGAGCGAGTGGCGCAGGCGCCCTCCAATGAGGCTGAAAGTGAGCGTTCGGTTCCCGTAGTGCAGGAGTCTCCCGTGAAGTGGGGTAAATCATTTGATGATCTGTCCGCGGAGGATAGAAAACATGTGTGGTTTACGGATGGTTCTGCGAAGTTCATTGGTGACAAGAGACATTGGAAAGCTGTCTCCTATAACCCGATTACAAAGAAATTATTGAGCACAACTGGAGACGGTAAGAGTAGTCAATATGCTGAACTCTATGCAGTTTACCAAGTTTTGAAACAGGAGTTACCAGGTACATGTCATATTTTTACTGATTCTTGGTCCACTGCAAATGGACTAGCGGTGTGGCTGCCTACATGGCACTCGCATAATTGGGAATTGCACTCCAAAGAGTTGTGGGGTAAAGAATTGTGGCAAGAAATTTGGGAACTGCTTCCGCAGAGTACTGTAACAATCTTTCACGTGGATGCTCATACTCCAATCGACTCCCTTGACAAATTTTTCCATAACATTGCAGATGAACAGTCTAAAATTTCTGAGGCAGTGGTTGACATGCAAGATTCTGATTTGGCGGGATTGGCGAAATGGGCCCATCAGAAAGCAGGACATTTTGGAGAGAAAGCCACTAACAGGTGGGCTGCTGATAGAGGAATTCATATTCCCTTTTCTTTAATTAAAGATGCCATTCTACATTGTCCCATTTGCCAGCATTCTAGAAAGAAAGAGGTGCCTCAAATTGTTCGAGGCCACTTACATCGAGGTAAATTGCCCGCCCAAATTTGGCAGATTGATTATATTGGTCCGCTTCCCATGAGCAGAAATTGTCAATACATTTGTACAGTGGTTGATACTTATAGTGGCCTTTTGGTCGCTTTCCCTTGCAAGAATGCTACCCAAGTGAATACAATTAAAACCCTGGAGCTAATTATTTTGTATTATGGTGTCCCATTCCAAATTCAATCAGACAATGCATCCCACTTTCGTGGAAGATTGGTGCAGGAATTCTGTATGGAGAACAATATCGATTGGGTGTTTCATATTCCATATTATCCACAAGCTTCAGGACTGATTGAGAGAATGAATGACTTGTTGAAAGAACAGTTGCGCAAGTTGACTGATGATCGTTACAGCCAGTGGAGAGATGTCCTACTTCAAGCTTTACTTATTTTGAACAATCGTCCCTTGTTACATGCTGAATCTCCTTTGATGCGTTTGTTTCCTCCACATGTTGATGCGAAACCTAATTCTGTTGGAACTACTGTCACATATTGGGAAATTACCTCCGGTGCTATGGCTCCATGTAGAGCAACCCCAGGTTCCGCAGGCCTCGACCTGCATGCATTAAATGATGCACACTTCCCAGGAAAGGATCGAATAATTGTTGAAACTGGCATCGGTGTCTCTATACCTGCCGGTAGTTTTGGATTAATTGCCCCTAGATCTGGCCTGGCCCTGAAAGGTGTTCAAGTACTCGGAGGAGTGATCGACAGTGATTATCAGGGAGAGATTAAGGTTCTCTTGCTTAATAGCAGTGAGACGGATTTGTTTATCAAAAAGTCTGACCGTGTTGCTCAGTTACTGATTATGCCTGTCTTCAGTGGTGAGATCAAAAAAGGCTCTGCCCCAACGTTGCTAACTGTGCGAGGACAAAAAGGCTTCGGTTCATCTGATCTTCCTGGAGCTAAAATATGGGTGCAATCGCCTAAAAATCCTCCTGAACAGGCTGACATTATTGCGACCGGTCATGACAACACCGTTTTGGTGATGAAGCCAGGGAAAGATGGCTGGGAAGCTGTCCCAGCTGATAAATGTTACTTACGAGAATGATTAAGGCCTGTGTTTGTATTCTTTCAGATCATTCTCTGGACTGCTGCTGCAGGATGTGTCGGCGTTGGACTCCTTTTGGCCTGCTACGCCGGGAGAGGAGAGGATCTACCGACGCCGAGTGATGGGATAACAAGAGCTGCGCGATCTGCGTGGCAGAAATCTTCAAATTTCTGGATCACACTCGCTAAGCGAGTGACGAACTCTCCGCATTTTTGCCTTACCCCCATGAAGTCTGTCACTGACATTTTATCGACCTGTTTGGTTGCTGTCCCTGCATCTACTGAAACTCTGCACCATATATTCAATGTATCCAATGCCCGACCTAATGTTACTCTGGGCGACTTCTTGGCCCATGAATTTTGTCCTTCATGTACTCTTCTTCCGGACCAGGATGTCCTTATTAATTCCAGAATTACTACTTTTAATATTACCCCTGGTGACCTTTGTTTTATGATGACCTGTAATCCTAAGGCCATCTCTGAATGTCTGCGGTTGAAACTTCAAGCCGCTACTACTTTTTCATTTCATCAACGATTGCTATGCTCAAAAAGACTTCCTAACTCATGCCTTTCAGTGAAGAACAATATGACTTGTAAAAGTTTGGTTGTAGCCACTAGCCATTATCGTTCAATGTTGTTACCAGCTGGATGGCTCTTTTCCTGTGGGAATTCATCTTGGCCCTATATTCCTGCGAATATTTCTGGTGGTCCATGTGCCATTACTAGATTAAGTTTGCTAATGTTTTCTTCACATCCTCCTTCACATTCCCGTATTGTTCGAGACTCTATGTCATTGCATGAAGACTGTGATTCCTCTGTTCATCTTTATTCCAGATCAGAATATCTTGGTTTAGCTTTTTCTATTATTGGTGTTCCGGCATTGGCCGTTTATAATGCCAAAACAATCGGCAAAATGGCCTGCTGGATGGTCAAATCGATCAACCAAACATCTACTGTTTTATCAGATTTATTATTAGATTCCCAAGGTGAACGTAGAGCTATTTTGCAAAACCGTGCAGCGATTGATTATTTGTTGTTAAAACATGGGCACGAGTGCTCTGAATTTGAAGGTCTATGCTGTTTTAATTTATCTGACCATTCTAAAGATATCCAATCCCATATTAATAAACTCCATGACTTGACTGCAGAAATTAGAGAACACATAGATCAGGGTTTCTTTGACTGGCTTTTTAACTGGCTCCCTGACATGCATTTTTTACGACAAATTTTGGGAGGGGTTATTGTTGCTGTCTGCATCCTTATAGCAATTTGTTGCTTTATTCAGTGTATCCCTTCCCTATTACAATTTTTTAGACTTACTAAGGCTCGTAGATCAGTTAGTTTTGTTTCATATTATTCGTCTACTGACGTTAGTTCCATTTAGTTTGTGGCTAATAGACTGGAGTCAAGGGGTGTAATGTTATGGCTGTCTTTTTGCTAGCTCTCTGGAGAAGGAGAATGATGGAGAGTGACTCCAGCCTATCACCCCCATAGCATAGGGATTAGGCCGATAGACAGGGACCCTGTCTTATATACATAAAGACATTTGCGTGTTATTTTCCTTAGAGTAAGGCTTATGAATTTTAGTGAGGGGTTAGATATATAAGTATTAGTCATGATTCACTCATTTGCTAACATGCCGATCTGTTTTTCATGGAGCTATGCATATTATGGGCTCCGTAGGCCTTAAACGAGACAGACTCCATTTTGCTTTTTGCCCGGTAGCTCGAGAAGGCTTTCTAGGTTAAGTGTAATGTTTTAGTTTCAAGCTGTTGTTCGCTTGGAGAGAACCGGTTCAGGCTGACCCTTATCGAAGGAATGTATTTTTCTCCACTCCGAAGACACAACTTCAGGCTGGCCAGCTGGGAAAGTGTCCTTGGTACGGGGAGGTACAAGAATTTGGTGGGCGGCAGGTTACTGGCCGTGAATTTCCATGAAGGAACGGGCTTTGATATTAGCGAAGGTGTTAGTCTTTTTGTCAGTCAGTCCGTAGGCGGCATCTAGCCGTTAGCATCTCTGCCATTATTCATTTTCATGGTGGACAAGTCGCCATCTTTGAAGTCGGGGAAAGATTTAAGACCGAAACTCTCTGAAGATAGACTGAACGAGAAGTGGCGCGGAGCGCACTAATACAGAGAGAGAGAGAGACGGTAGCTAATAAACAGCAAGGTTCCGAGGTCCTGGGGGAGAGCAGACGAGATTGAGCCTAGCAGTGCAGACGTGTACTTGTGACGGCTGAGGGTGACTGCAAGGCGAGCCAGGACCCAGAGACGAGACAGGAGCCTAGATGACTGCCGAGTCCCGATTTCCCATTAACCAGGTGAAGTCCGACCGATTCTTATAGTATGTGCACTCTAACCTTTATCTTTTATTCCCTTTGCAAATGTAATGCTGCATAGTAATGTGATTTATGTCTGTTGTTAATAAATACCCTAATTCATATAGAATTATCGTGTACCTGGTGCTTGTGTTCAATCTTGGTAAATGATATTCCTAGTTGGGCACTATTAAGGCGAACGGATGAGAAATCCCGATCAGACGAATGGTAACCAAATAAAGAGGGAGTGAGTGGACCTTTGATGTCATGAGCACGGAGTACACTATACAATCTGAATCCATATCCAAAGTTATTATTTTAGTTTTATCCTAAGTAGATTGCTGAGATATCATCCCAATAATGTTTCATAGGAATGTGGTCGTCGTTGATATGCGGCGTTAATGAGAGCGACGGGAGGGACACCGTCGTGTAAATCCACCAGATTGTGGCTTAAAATAAGTGAGAGCGTCAGGAGGGACACTGACGTGTAGGTTTCGCAGGATCGCGAACGATTTGGAAAAGGGAGCATTGGGTTCTGCAGGCCCGTGTGTAGACACACCGGATTGTGTGTCAGATCTGCCCTAGGGTAGAACGGTCTGGGTCGGAGTGACCGCGAGGCCAACTGATGTGAATAAGATATTGTAGAAAATCCATATATGTATATTGTCATTCCCCATTCTTAGGTGCAATCTGTATATTTATCTGTATAGCTACTCATTGTGAATACGATCTAAGACGGGAAGGTGAGTACGTTTTGGCTGGGTCACAGGGGCCCCTGGGGGCTGATCCCATCTAAACAGAAAATCCAGCCATTACACCCGCTACCCCTTTCCCCAAACCAGAGACCAGAATCGAGGGGACCCCTGAGTCCAGACCTCCTTGTATCATTTCATCGTAACCTAAAGAATTGCCTATAAAGTCTCGTTGAACTTTAACCTTGTGTGGTGTCCGTCTGTGGGGGGGCAGTTACTTGTCTGTACGATCGCTGGAGACGGCTCTCCCCGGAGACCTCTCCCCTTACTCTCGGCCGACCCTCCCGGTCCGTCTAACATACAGCACACGCATTTTACACAATAATCCAATTGCGATTACCCCAGGATGATCCTGTGAGTATTTCAGGATGAGACTGTATTATTACAGAATCATTTTGTGATGACTTCAGAATGACGCTGCATTTCTCATGGATGATCCAAGAATAACTTTAGGACGGGACCGTACTAGTCAATTAATTCATGATGGGGATCTGTTACTGTAGGATGGGTTCTGGCTGTATTACTGCATGTCGGTTTCAATATGCAGATTTATTATTCTATAATACGGGTACTCATAGTACAGCCCGCAGGACGCCATCGGCCCGCTAAGCCTTCCTTGACGGCCAGCGGACCTTGCATACATTGTACCTGTGTTTTTTTAAACATTTTTAGAGAGTGTCAGCAAACACCCCCGCAGCACTGCAGACTCAGAGACACTCTGCTCCATGGGGGCTGGATGCTTCAAAACAAAGCCTCATTAACAAGTAAATGGTCTTTTAAAGACCTGTGAAGTACTCAGGTGCAGCTGTGTGTGTCCCCAGGAAGCTGGGGTGAGGTGACAGACAGAGGGAGATGGAGGGAGGGAGACAGAGGGAGAGAGAGAGAGGGGGAGGGTGAGAGAGGGGGATGGAGACAGAGGGACGGAGACAGAGAGAGAGGGAGACAGAGGGGCGGAAACAGAGGGCGACAGACAGACAGAGGGCGACAGACAGACAGAGGGTCGAACACGAACGCTGAGCACACCAACAACCAACAAGAAAACAATGTACTTTAATGCTAGAATGTTTGTTGAGCGGATGATTTTCCTTCATAAATTGTAATATGCAAAACCACGAGGTAACACAACTGTATAACTTAATAGGAAAACTATAACTTGGATTTCAAACTCATTTGTTCCTTTTGCCAGGGGTGTAGCTTGGTCCGTACAAATTGGGGAGAGGAGGAGGGATCAGCTTCACATTTCCCAACAATCACATTGACATATCTTGCTCCTTATTGCCGTTGCGCACCTTCATTTTCCTTGCTTCTTTCAATTTTTATGTTAAG
Source organism: Lissotriton vulgaris (assembly GCF_964263255.1). Taxonomy (NCBI): domain Eukaryota; kingdom Metazoa; phylum Chordata; class Amphibia; order Caudata; family Salamandridae; genus Lissotriton; species Lissotriton vulgaris. The sequence goes on along the minus strand of NC_141693.1, from coordinate 1,313,242,613 downwards.
CACCGCACGCTTTAATTTTAGCGGCCGCGCACCTTCTGTTTCTTTGTTTCCCAACAGTGCAGCTTGCTCCTCATTGTGTTCTGTGTCATTCCGCTCCAGGGTTCATGCTTGTGGTTCCCTGATCTTTCGTGTGTCTCACTGTTTCTTGGGCCACTTTGTATCACTGTCCCAACATTAGTCATCTGTCCCTCCCCCTTTCTCTCTCTCTCTCTCTCTCTCTCTCTGTTGGTGTCTCCCTGTCTCAGTCTTGGTGTTCCCTTGATTCTGTGTCTGCGTCTTACTGTATGTGTCTCCCTGTCAATGTCTCCCTGTCTCACTGTTGGTGTCTCAGTATTAGTGTCTCCTACTCCATGTTGAAATCGCCTACTCTGAGTCTCCCTTTCTTGGTGTGTCACTATCTTTGTGTCAGTGTCTCCCTCTCTTATTACAGTTGGTGTCTACCTATCTTAGTGTGCCCCTGTCTTCCTGTCTCAGTGTCCATATGTCCGTGTCTATGTCTTTCTGTGTTGTTTTCTCCCTGTCTGCATCTCGGTATCTCATCGTCTCAGAGTGTATCTTCCTCTCTCTTTGCCAGTGTCTCCTTATCTCAATGTTTCCCTGTCTCAGTGTTGCTTTCTCTGTCTCAATGTTTTCTCCCTATCTCAATGTTGGTGTCTCTACTGACTACTTCACTGTCTACTGTGTGCGAAATAGATAATGTACGAGGTTGCACTGAGCAACAGCAAGATATGACTGGCTACCTGCGTTACCTTTTTTATTGAAGATCTGTATTCATGAAGAACCTAATAAAAAAAAGAAATATTATTAAACAACTTCATACTAAGATATGCTTGCGGTTCTACACTTAGTTCTAATTACGTGTAAACAGCACATATTTTGAATTGAGCATTAGGAGATAGATTGGAGGTAATTGTAGTCCAACCGGGGGAGCAGGCTGATCCCTTCTGCGTTTTGATCTTATATCACAACAGCAACTTTGTCAAATGTATACCAATAATGAACATGAGTATCAGCCATTTATTGCCTGGATATAGTATGAATATTCAATGGGATGATTATTATTTGGATCTATTATATGGAATTGAGCAACCTCTGCTACTCAACGATGGACTACCTTTCCTAAGTATGACTTTTGTATTGACAGGCATCGTTTGTAATAATTACTTCACTGTTTATATGCACGTACTTTAATGCCATCCAATATGTGATCGGGGCTGAGTTGCGGCCAAAACGCATAGTTTTTTTATTTTGCTAATTAAAATGTCACCGAATAGCTGCTTGGGAGTGCATGTTTGTTTTTACTGTGCCTACAGTGTACATCCCCAGGATATATACTGTAATTAAGCTCACAGAATCATTTATTTGTAAGCTTCAGGCAGGCTCCAAATTAAATATTACATAGAAGGCAACCCTGATTTTATAGTTATGACTAAGACTCAGGAGCTGATTACGATGTCAGTCGGATAGCCTCAGATCACAGGTTGGAGGCTTTGCGACAGACTTCGTTGGTTTCATTTATTACCGGCTGATTACAATACAGCCGGTCAGAATTGAAACTGGCCAGTCATTCAAAGGGGCCCGTTGGGCAGTCTGAAGCCGGCCTGTCATCCATATGGATGTTAATTTACGCCATTAGGATTACGATGCACGGTTTCTGACAGGCTTTCCATGTCGGGCTTTCTAACATGGAAAGCCTGTCGGAAAGCATGTTCAAGGGTCCCTAGCAGGGCCCCCCTTCTGTTTGCGGAACATTGAGTTGCCTGCCACGGGATTGAGAGATTAACACAATCTCCCATTTCCCTATTAGAGCTTGAGCTACGGATGATATACGACCATAACACATGCTCCCTTAGAGAAATCCTAGTATGCGACTGCACCATGGGACTTATTACGATGCAGTCGGAAATGGTTCTGACCCTCGATCGGAGCCTTTCAACCACATCGTAATATGCCGGTCAGATTCCTTTCCGATCGCCTCGTTACGGTGGAGGGGGTCAGAAAGGAATCGTCTGGTCGTTGCGGCTGGCCAGTCGGAATGCGGCCAGTAATCCCAAGGGCGGCTCTTTCCATCCTTGGGATTATGATGTTGGGTTTCGGCTGCCTTTCTGTGCCGGCATTTCTGACACAGAAAGGTTGTCTGAACTCGCATATGGTGGCCCACAGCAGGGCCCCCTTGGATGCAGGGCCCCTGGTTGGAGGCCGAGGGTGCACCTATGGTGCCCCCCTGTTGAACCCTTTACACCTGGCAGGCACCTTCAGGTGCCTGCCACATGGTGCAGAGATAAATTGCACCTCCCATTTTGCAGTAAGAGCTTGCATTACTGCCAGTTTACAGAAGGTATGCATGCTCCCATTGTAAAATGTAGGAATGCGACAAATAGTGTTCAGTCGCATGCTAATGGGCCGGTCGGGACCGCTGACCGGGTGTCGGTCGGTCCCATGACCGAGACGATGTCCACACCGTAATCAGCCCTGTGCACGTTCACATCATAATTAGGCGGTCAAGACCTCTAACCGGAGGGCGGTTGGTCCCGATTCCGTGACAATGTCGGTCAGAGGCAACCCCGACCAACATCATAATGAGTATCAGGCTACTCATGTATCTTGGCATAGTAAGTTAAGGTCCAGTATACACATTTTTACACAGATCTGTGCAAGGGTTAAACGTTAAGGGCGAGGATAAGAAAGTTTGCCAGCATCTAGAGCCCAAAGTGCAGGACGGATTTACACCTAACTTAGCATGAAACTAGAACTTTACTCACAAAGCACAAATGGGTTGGTTTGGGGTGGATAAGAAGGACATAGATGGATTACCCAGGGGGCATTCCTGAGGAATTAGAGGGAAGTGATGGATAGGGTAGCAAAAGAAGGCACAGGAAAAGTAAACTAGAGTGAAGCGGCAGTTGCCCAGGTTTATAAGACAGGTAGAGAGGAAAAGGATTTGAGTGAGAAACACTAAGAAGTAGTTGTCTGGGAAAAAGATGGCCCTATTAGATTGTATATGGGTCTCACCGTCTGGAAGGAGGGACAGGGGAGGGAGTTCCCTGCTCTGTTATCACACAAAGGCAGGTCCCATGTAGTGATAAAGTTGCGCACATTGTCAGCAGGGGGCCAGCGCCCTTATGTGCCAATCACCATTTGATGGAAGAAAGGGGAAAGATGGCAGCAGATTGCGGCATTAGTACATACAGGGGCAGAAGTTACCAATTTACATCTGACATCTTGTAGAGGAACCCCACAAACTAAGAGTGTTCAATTTGAGGTAGTGGGTGGAGGGGATAGTTACTGAAGCGGCCAAAGCCACTGTGCGACTGTTGATAAACAAAGAGCTGGTATTTACCTGTTTGGTGGTGGCATCCCCAATCCCAGAAAACATTTTAGGCAATTGATGTACTGTTGGGACAGAGTATTTCGACCCTATGGGGACTGTTCACATTGGGATTCCCTCACAAACCCTATATGTAGGAGCAGTGAACTCCATAGTAACTGTGCAGGCAAAGTGGAGATCAGTGAAAATGCCAAGTTCGCTACAGCCAGTGGCATTGAACCAATATTACTTACCAGAAGGACCCAAGAAGAAACAATGGGGGCCTGTGATCCGGTCCCTGTATCACCCCCGCCCGGACTGTGCCCCCCTGAAGCCTTACCGCTGTTGGGAACCCCACGCTCACGCACTTTCAGACAAACCCCTCGGGTCCGTAACATTGCCAGAGCGAAAACCATGACCCACAGTGCCCCGCCCCTCTCTCTCTTCCAGGAGCCAATCACCGACCCTCAGGCACCGGAAGTACGTCACCGTGACCCCGGAAGTCCCACCCCGGAGGCAGCGACAGCACAAGTGAAAAGCGAAAGCCACATTGAGGACGAGGTCGGAGCATTGTGGCAGGATACTCAGACTGGTGTTGGAGAGCGAGAAGAAGAGCAAGCCGAAGAAGACGAGTGGTCGGAGGACTGGTGGAGCCCTTGAGGAGGTGGCTGAAGAGCGGCAGTGGCTCACTGGAGAGCTACGGCGGACCGCGTGAGTAGCGTAAACCTCCCAGTGAGCACGCTAGGTGCTCCGTGTATATACTGTATAGATCTCTTACCTTTAGGCACTTATCACACGTTAACAACACTGTGAATATCGTAGAGCACTCTCACCTTGAAACGCCCACCTTCCCGTCACCCTCACCCTGACACCCTTTCTCGTATCTACTTCCTTAACTTTCGGTACGTTCTTCTTCCCCATATCTCCCTCCCTCACTAGTCGTTCCTTTTCATCCCACGCACGTCCCGGTGTCGGTGAAAGCATACGTCTTGAGTCCCTGTTCGGACTAACGGTCCCTTCTTTCTCTTGTTGCCCTCCGAGGTACCTTCCCAGCAACGGAGACGGAGCCCAGCCCTGGACCCTTCAAGCGGAGGATAGCCGACCCGGAAGAACCACCCGACCCTGCTGGATTATCTTTTTCATCCTTTCTGTTGACTCTTGTAACAATAAAACCCAACTATAGCCCACTACATTCGGCCTCCTTGCCTGATTTTCCGGCCCGCGACACCCCCACGACCACATCTGGTGTCAGAAGTGGGATCCGCTGGAAGCATGGAGGCCGTCATGAAGAGAATGGCCGACTCCCAAGAACAACTGGGGAAACTAATGGAGCAATTCCTGAAAACCGCTGAGGACGACAGAGGACAGCTCCATGACGTCTTGAAGGGACAAGGAACCGCGCATGACCAAGCCATGGGCAAATTGACTGACGTCTTAGGACAACCACGAGCCATGGCCTCTCTCCCATCCGTGGTTTTGCAGAAGTATGTCCCGGGGGAAGACCCGGACTACTTCTTTACTAACTTTAAGAGGTTGGCTCAAGCGGCGAACTGGCCTGTGGATCGGTGGGGCCAATATCTGGGACCCCTTCTCACCGGAGACCTGCAGGCGGCCTATCAACAAGCCAACATCCAAGGCAACAACCCCTATGCCGACATAAAGAAATTCATCCTAGAGCGTCTGGGGGTGGACGACGACACTTACAGAATGAAGCTGAGACAAGCCAAGGAAGGGCCGCAAGAAAATCCGCGTGCTCTATCCTTCCGCATCAAGGACCTCGCCAATCGGTGGCGTAGACCGGAAACCTCCACAAAAGACGAGATTCTAGAGAAAATCTATCTTGAACAATTCTTGAACTCCTTACATCCCGCCACTCAGAGGTGGGTCCGTCAACATACCAGACTTAATCTGGAGACCGCCGTAGAAATAGCTTGTGCTTATGGCCGTGCTCAAGAGCTGCAACGCGGTAAGGAGGAAAACCCGCACCGACCGCATAACCCCACAGCCAACCGTCCACCCCGACCATTGCTCTCCCGAAGACCAGAACCTCCTCCTCTCTTCCAGTCTCCAGTCCTGTATCGTCCCCCCAATCCCGGACCCCAGTGCTACCAATGTGGGAACTTTGGGCACATAGCCCGCATGTGCCCTCAGAAGGAGGTACCCATGGAAATCGGACTAGTTCGGAACTACGTTTGCAACACGCCGAGGGACACTCCCCCTCCGTTTCATTGCCCCGTGTCCATTGACGGACAGGAAGTACTGGCCCTCGCGGACACTGGGTGCCGACAAAGTGTCCTTCGCCCTCAAGACTTGGCTCTCCCCCAGGGTTCGCCAACCGGAGTAGTGGCCATCCAGTGTGTACATGGCGATACCAAACGCTACCCCACCACTCAAGTCTGGGTACAACACCCCGGGGATCCGGGAACCCACCGCACGGTCGGCCTGGTGCCGGCATTGCCCGAACAAGCCATTCTGGGAAGCGATTATCCCGGACTCCCTACTCTTCTCCAGGACACTACAGACTCCCTGGCCCAATGGTGGAAAGAAGCCCCTTACCCTCAGGGTCCGTCCTCCCCTTCTAAAGAACCTAAACCTCACAAATCCAAGAGCCAGAAAAGACAGGAGAAGAATCACCCTACCTTTGCCTATCCCGTGAATGTGGATGACCCACCCTGGCAATCCGACCAAGAGTTCCGAGCAGCCCAACAGGAGGACCCGCTCCTACAAGAAGCATGGGGAAGGGCCTTAGAACAGGAGGACCCCACACAAGTAGGTCCTTATTTCTTTAAGAAACGGGGGTTGTTATACCGAAAGGGAGGCCCCTTACAAACCGCCCAACTGTTGATTCCCGGTCCCTTCCAAGATAAGGTCCTCTTTCTAGCCCACAGTCACCTGTTAGGGGGTCATTTTGGGGACGAAAAGACGAGTCAGACCGTCCTTGACAAATTCTACTGGCCAGGGGTCCATCAGCGCATCAAAACCTACTGTCACGAATGCGTTGTCTGCCAAAAACATAGCCGATACCGACCCCCTAAGGTACCTCTACAACCTCTACCTCTCATTGATATCCCATTCAGTCGGGTGGGGATGGACATAATAGGGCCCCTATTACCCTCCCGAACAGGTTGCCGTTACGCCCTTGTCATAGTAGACTATGCCACCCGCTTCCCTGAAGCCTTTCCATTGCGCCAGCCCACAGCTCAGAACATAGCCAAGGCTCTAATCACACTATTCTCCCGAGTAGGGTTTCCCCGGGAAATCCTCACGGATCAGGGCACCCCATTCGTCTCCTCCCTGCTCAAACAAGTCTGCTCTATGTTAGGAATAAAACAAATCCGGACTTCGGCATACCATCCCCAGACGGATGGACTGGTCGAGCGTTATAACGCCACATTGAAACAGACACTGAAAAAACTGTTAGGTCTAGAGGCCAAACGGTGGGAGGAAATCCTACCACTGGCTCTATTTGCCATACGATGTAAGCCCCAGAGCAGTACGGGCTACTCCCCTTATGAGTTGCTGTATGGGAGACCCCCGCGCACCTTACTGGATATGGCCCAGGAAGCCTGGGAAGCCGAGCCTGACCGCACCCGCCCTTTGCCAGAGTACATCAACAACCTAAAGACCCATCTAGCGGAGATAAGGGAGATAGTGAAGCAAAATATGGAGAAGGCCCAAAACACACAGAAAAAGCAATATGACAAGGGTACCAAAGCCAGGGTTTTCGCCGTAGGTGACCTAGTCCTCTTGATGATGCCCTCGTCCGACCAAAAACTCCTGGGCCAGTGGCAAGGGCCCTATGCCATCCAACGACAGGTAACCCCAGTTACTTATGAGATAGAACTCGACCCCACAAGAGGCACGGCCCAGATCTATCATATAAATCACTTAAATAAATGGGAGGGACCCCGCCCTGTCCTGATGGGGAGCAGACCCCCTTCTTCCTTTCCCTTCGACCCCTGCCTAGACCCTGCTTTGACTCAGGTACAAATCCGGGCGCTCCAAGCAGCCATGACCCCTGTAATGAAGGTCTTTTCCTCCTGTCCGGGACGTACTACTGTCACCGAACACTCGATTGAAACAGAACCCGGGAAAGTGGTTAGGCTGCGTCCGTATCGAGTCCCTGAGGCTCGCAGAGCAGTCATAAAGAGGGAGACCGAGGACATGTTAAAGATGGGGATCATAGAGCCCTCGGTCAGTGAATGGAACTCCCCTATAGTCCTGGTGCCAAAACCCGACGGGTCTGTCAGGTTTTGTATAGACTTCCGAGAGGTAAACAAGGTGTCCCGATTCGATACATATCCTCTACCTCGAGTAGACGAAATGATCGAAAGGATAGGGAAGGCCAAATATATTTCAACCCTTGATCTCTGCAAGGGTTATTGGCAGATCCCCCTCCGAGAACAAGACAAGAAGAAGACCGCCTTCTCTACCCCTGAGGGTTTATTTCAGTTCATTGTCATGCCTTTTGGGTTACACGGCGCCCCTGCTACCTTCCAGCGGGCCATGAATCAGGTACTACGTCCCCACACAGCATATGCAGGTGCCTATCTGGACGATATAGTCATCTACAGCGATAGCTGGGAACAACACCTGGTCCATTTGCATGCTGTTGTCGAGAAAGAAGCCCTCGCCATCAAGTGGGCTATCGAAAGCCTGAGATACTACCTAGAGGGTAGGGACTTCACCATTTACACCGACCATGCCCCCTTGGAATGGATGGCCCGGAATAAGGGGCATAACGACCGGGTCCTCCGGTGGTTCCTGTCTCTCCAGCCCTTTCGGTTCCATACACGTCACCGAAAAGGATCTGAACAAGGCAATGCGGACTTCTTATCCCGTTACCCCAGTTCTCCCACCCGTACAAGAAAGACAGCTAGGGGAAGGGAATGTGATCCGGTCCCTGTATCACCCCCGCCCGGACTGTGCCCCCCTGAAGCCTTACCGCTGTCGGGAACCCCACGCTCACGCACTTTCAGACAAACCCCTCGGGTCCGTAACATTGCCAGAGCGAAAACCATGACCCACAGTGCCCCGCCCCTCTCTCTCTTCCAGGAGCCAATCACCGACCCTCAGGCACCGGAAGTACGTCACCGTGACCCCGGAAGTCCCACCCCGGAGGCAGCGACAGCACAAGTGAAAAGCGAAAGCCACATTGAGGACGAGGTCGGAGCATTGTGGCAGGATACTCAGACTGGTGTTGGAGAGCGAGAAGAAGAGCAAGCCGAAGAAGACGAGTGGTCGGAGGACTGGTGGAGCCCTTGAGGAGGTGGCTGAAGAGCGGCCGTGGCTCACTGGAGAGCTACGGCGGACCGCGTGAGTAGCGTAAACCTCCCCGTGAGCACGCTAGGTGCTCCGTGTATATACTGTATAGATCTCTTACCTTTAGGCACTTATCACACGTTAACAACACTGTGAATATCGTAAAGCACTCTCACCTTGAAACGCCCACCTTCCCGTCACCCTCACCCTGACACCCTTTCTCTTATCTACTTCCTTAACTTTCGGTACGTTCTTCTTCCCCATATCTCCCTCCCTCACTAGTCGTTCCTTTTCATCCCACGCACGTCCCGGTGTCGGTGAAAGCATACGTCTTGAGTCCCTGTTTGGACTAACGGTCCCTTCTTTCTCTTGTTGCCCTCCGAGGTACCTCCCCAGCAACGGAGACGGAGCCCAGCCCTGGACCCTTCAAGCGGAGGATAGCCGACCCGGAAGAACCACCCGACCCTGCTGGATTATCTTTTTCATCCTTTCTGTTGACTCTTGTAACAATAAAACCCAACTATAGCCCACTACATTCGGCCTCCTTGCCTGATTTTCCGGCCCGCGACACCCCCACGACCACAGGGCCCTATTGAAACCTAGGATGATTCTACGAGCAGTAAGTCCTTTCAACTGCTCTCTGTGGCTTGTGAAGAAATCAGATGCTAGCTGGAGGGTGACTATATATTATTGAATATTCTGTATGTCTTCTCCACTGGCAACAGCTGTACCTGACATGGTGACTATCAATGAACGGATATGGAAAAGGGCAGAAGAATGACATGCAGTCATTGATCTGGACAATGCTTTCTTTTCAATAACCCTTGCTTTGGAATCTCAGGACCAATTTGCATTTATGTGGGAAGGACGGTAGTGCGCATTTCAAGTGTTATCCCAAGGGTATTTTCAGTCTCCAACTATCTGCCATGGTCGGTGGCTAGCGTTCTGCCCAAATTTGAGACTGCAGTAACCAAGATCCACTATATTGTTGGAAGCAAAGATGATGTTATCACAGAGCTGCCTCAGCTGATCAAGCATGTGTGCTCCTGCCTGTTTTTTATGCCAATAACTCACTAGGTGTTGCTGTCTGCCTTGTGTCCTGGTGGTTTGTTTTTCATTAATGCCGGTTGTTGTTTAGACATTCTCACTTGTTTATGAATGGGACGAGGACAGGAGGGACCTGGGGGTATGCCCTATTACTCACCAGTAATCTTCATTACTCCTGGTCCTGTTGTCCTTGTCCCATTCATTACTACCTTTTCTCCAGAACATGCCGGCCTTCATCTGTGGCTTGGTAGTTTAATGGTAATGCAGGGTAAGGTAGGTTTATGTACTTCCAGTGGGAGGGGGTAGGGTAGGGCCAGCATTCCTTCATTCTTTTTTTCTGTTGGTGAGATAGGATTTTCTCACTTGTTTAGGAATGGATGAATGGGACGAGAACAACGTGCACGGAAGTAATAAAGATTACTGGTAAGTAATAAGGCATTATTTCCACCAAGTGCGTCCGTTGTTATCGTGTAATTTCATGTTTTTACCTGCAATCTGTGTGCTCCCCGTTGCTTTTGTTGTAATTGTTGATTCATTGATATTCATTTATCATTTGTTATATATATCGTACATTAGATAGTCATTTAGATTGTGTTTGATTATGATAGCATAATTTTAGTCGATCTATTATATAGAAGTGTGAATGATATATTTTAGTTTTGAAATAGGTTTGCAACTGAACAATTATACTAGTAAATGCTGATGGTAGCATTACGCATCAGTTTTACAGTACTTTGCATCATGCAACACGAGATTTGATGCCTCAAGATAGTGTCGGAAAAAAATCTTCGAGCTCCTGGAAAGGAGAGAGGTCTGAAATGCTGCGCTCCAGACCCTAGATCACAGGCTGGCATATTTGCTGGTTGGTCTCTTACCTGCATTCCTCTGAGTACAGAATGGAAAACGAAAACACTAGTAGGCATTAACTAGACAGTAACAGATTCGAAAAACATTATGTTTCCAAGATATATATGCAACCATTCTATGAAACTCTCAACATAGCGTTTTGGTGCGAAACAAGTTTATCTTAACGCTGTAAATACGGGGTGATTTTCAACATAGATTGAATCAAATACCATCAAATGTGTTGCCATTTTTTCTCGTTTTCACTCTGATTTCAGTTATTCTTCTCATTTTGTTAAAAACAGGTCCAAATAATATGCGCTGCTCTAGAGCATTTATTTTTTATTAATGCCTTTAAAACTTTAGATTATAGATTTCTTGTATTTGTTCATGTATCTGTGGAAAGGCTCTTAAATGCACCTATAAATAATCCTGCAGTCTTATTGGACTTTTCACTGCCCAAAATAACATCTCTCCCAGACAGGAATTGAAAGATTGTGGGTTACCATCATTGTGGCAAAGCCTAAATATTATAGTGGGCTAGATTACCCAAGTGTGGGGCTGTATTTGCCTTAGAAAGGTTCTAAATAATATGAGTGTGAAAACGCTGTTTAGGCAGAGGTACAGAGTGTAATGTGCTATTTATTTCCATTGTTGAGTGTGCAATAGGTCTATGCCTCACGAGAAGCAAAGCCTAGAGTTTGTCATGATACCCCTCCCCCCCTCGACAAAGGTAATTAAAATTTCACCTTTGCAAAAAGGGAGGGTCACGTAAGGGACATTTTGCATTATTACTCCCACGAGATTCTTTGCTCTTCATAGTGCCTTTTCTTGTCATTGGGTAAATCCATTCAGCAGTTTTAGAGAAGTTAACGTTTAAAAAGTGTTCAAGTGAGGGCATGAGGACCTGTTAAAACAAAGGTTAAACAAAGTTATACCATTGTACAAGAGTGCTTTTTCTCCCATCATACATTGTGGATTCACAAATCTGTAGCTGGATTCTCAAACCTACCGCATACTGAATGGCTGGTGATACAATGATTCAGAAAAGGGGGTGGTGATGAACAGAGTGTCTGAATTAAGCAGACCACTCTTACCCAGTCCAAAGATCAGGGCTTGATCCATCACCGTTTTTTAGCTCACTGCACCATCCCAGCTCAGAACTTGGCTATATGCAAATTAGTCTGACCCTGGCCCAGTGCATCATGGGAACAGGGCAGACCAAACTACCAAGCCAATTCTTATACTGGGAAGGAAACAAGCTACCGGGGACCGGTTTCTGGCATTTCAGCCGTCTTCGGCCCGGCTTGCTTGAATCCTGATGGTGCAATGAGCTAGGGACTCACATCTGAGTATACCCTTCCAAGCTTATGGTGGACAAAAATGATTCAGAAAAGGGGGTGGTGATGAACAGAGTGTCTGAATTAAGCAGACCACTCTTACCCAGTCCAAAGATCAGGGCTTGATCCATCACCGTTTTTTAGCTCACTGCACCATCCCAGCTCAGAACTTGGCTATATGCAAATTAGTCTGACCCTGGCCCAGTGCATCATGGGAACAGGGCAGACCAAACTACCAAGCCAATTCTTATACTGGGAAGGAAACAAGCTACCGGGGACCGGTTTCTGGCATTTCAGCCGTCTTCGGCCCGGCTTGCTTGAATCCTGATGGTGCAATGAGCTAGGGACTCACATCTGAGTATACCCTTCCAGGCTTATGGTGGACAAAAATGATTCAGAAAAGGGGGTGGTGATGAACAGAGTGTCTGAATTAAGCGGACCACTCTTACCCAGTCCAAAGATCAGGGCTTGATCCATCACCGTTTTTTAGCTCACTGCACCATCCCAGCTCAGAACTTGGCTATATACAAATTAGTCTGACCCTGGCCCAGTGCATCATGGGAACAGGGCAGACCAAACTACCAAGCCAATTCTTATACTGGGAAGGAAACAAGCTACCGGGGACCGGTTTCTGGCATTTCAGCCGTCTTCGGCCCGGCTTGCTTGAATCCTGATGGTGCAATGAGCTAGGGACTCACATCTGAGTATACCCTTCCACGCTTATGGTGGACAAAAATGATTCAGAAAAGGGGGTGGTGATGAACAGAGTGTCTGAATTAAGCAGACCACTCTTACCCAGTCCAAAGATCAGGGGTTGATCCATCACCGTTTTTTAGCTCACTGCACCATCCCAGCTCAGAACTTGGCTATATGCAAATTAGTCTGACCCTGGCCCAGTGCATCATGGGAACAGGGCAGACCAAACTACCAAGCCAATTCTTATACTGGGAAGGAAACAAGCTACCGGGGACCGTTTTCTGGCATTTCAGCCGTCTTCGGCCCGGCTTGCTTGAATCCTGATGGTGCAATGAGCTAGGGACTCACATCTGAGTATACCCTTCCACGCTTATGGTGGACAAAAATGATTCTGAAAAGGGGGTGGTGATGAACAGAGTGTCTGAATTAAGCAGACCACTCTTACCCAGTCCAAAGATCAGGGCTTGATCCATCACCGTTTTTTAGCTCACTGCACCATCCCAGCTCAGAACTTGGCTATATGCAAATTAGTCTGACCCTGGCCCAGTGCATCATGGGAACAGGGCAGACCAAACTACCAAGCCAATTCTTATACTGGGAAGGAAACAAGCTACCGGGGACCGGTTTCTGGCATTTGAGCCGTCTTCGGCCCGGCTTGCTTGAATCCTGATGGTGCAATGAGCTAGGGACTCACATCTGAGTATACCCTTCCACGCTTATGGTGGACAAAAATGATTCAGAAAAGGGGGTGGTGATGAACAGAGTGTCTGAATTAAACAGACCACTCTTACCCAGTCCAAAGATCAGGGCTTGATCCATCACCGTTTTTTAGCTCACTGCACCATCCCAGCTCAGAACTTGGCTATATGCAAATTAGTCTGACCCTGGCCCAGTGCATCATGGGAACAGGGCAGACCAAACTACCAAGCCAATTCTTATACAGGGAAGGAAACAAGCTACCGGGGACCAGAAACCGGTCCCCGGGAGCTTGTTTCCTTCCCAGTGTAAGAATTGGCTTTTGTAGTTTGGTTTGCCCTATTCCCATCATGCACTGGGACAGGAACAGACTAATTTGCATACAGCCAGGTTCTGAAACTGGGATGGTGCAGTGAGCTAAAAAACGGTGTTGGATCTAGCCCTGATCTCTTGACTGGGTGAGAGCTTTCTGCTTAATTCAGAGACTCTGTCCCTCACCACCCCTTGTTGTAAATATTTTTGTCCACCCTAAGCGTGGAAGGGTATACTCAGACATGAGTCCCTTGCTCATTGCACCATCAGGATTCAAGCAAACCGGGCTGAAGACGGCTGTAATGCCAGAAACCGGTCCCCCGGAGCGTGTTTCCTTCCCAGTGTAAGAATTGGCTTTTGTAGTTTGGTTTGCCCTATTCCCATCATGCACTGGGACAGGAACAGACTAATTTGCATACAGCCAGGTTCTGAAACTGGGATGGTGCAGTGAGCTAAAAAACGGTGTTGGATCTAGCCCTGATGTCTTGACTGGGTGAGAGCTTTCTGCTTAATTCAGAGACTCTGTCCCTCACCACCCCTTGATGTAAATATTTTTGTCCACCCTAAGCGTGGAAGGGTATACTCAGACATGAGTCCCTTGCTCATTGCACCATCAGGATTCAAGCAAACCGGGCCGAAGACGGCTGTAATGCCAGAAACCGGTCCCCGGGAGCTTGTTTCCTTCCCAGTGTAAGAATTGGCTTTTGTAGTTTGGTTTGCCCTATTCCCATCATGCACTGGGACAGGAACAGACTAATTTGCATACAGCCAGGTTCTGAAACTGGGATGGTGCAGTGAGCTAAAAAACGGTGTTGGATCTAGCCCTGATCTCTTGACTGGGTGAGAGCTTTCTGCTTAATTCAGAGACTCTGTCCCTCACCACCCCTTGTTGTAAATATTTTTGTCCACCCTAAGCGTGGAAGGGTATACTCAGACATGAGTCCCTTGCTCATTGCACCATCAGGATTCAAGCAAACCGGGCCGAAGACGGCTGTAATGCCAGAAACCGGTCCCCGGGAGCTTGTTTCCTTCCCTGTGTAAGAATTGGCTTTTGTAGTTTGGTTTGCCCTATTCACATCATGCACTGGGACAGGAACAGACTAATTTGCATACAGCCAGGTTCTGAAACTGGGATGGTGCAGTGAGCTAAAAAACGGTGTTGGATCTAGCCCTGATCTCTTGACTGGGTGAGAGCTTTCTGCTTAATTCAGAGACTCTGTCCCTCACCACCCCTTGTTGTAAATATTTTTGTCCACCCTAAGCGTGGAAGGGTATACTCAGACATGAGTCCCTTGCTCATTGCACCATCAGGATTCAAGCAAACCGGGCCGAAGACGGCTGTAATGCCAGAAACCGGTCCCCGGGAGCTTGTTTCCTTCCCAGTGTAAGAATTCGCTTTTGTAGTTTGGTTTGCCCTATTCCCATCATGCACTGGGACAGGAACAGACTAATTTGCATACAGCCAGGTTCTGAAACTGGGATGGTGCAGTGAGCTAAAAAACGGTGTTGGATCTAGCCCTGATCTCTTGACTGGGTGAGAGCTTTCTGCTTAATTCAGAGACTCTGTCCCTCACCACCCCTTGTTGTAAATATTTTTGTCCACCCTAAGCGTGGAAGGGTATACTCAGACATGAGTCCCTTGCTCATTGCACCATCAGGATTCAAGCAAACCGGGCCGAAGACGGCTGTAATGCCAGAAACCGGTCCCCGGGAGCTTGTTTCCTTCCCAGTGTAAGAATTGGCTTTTGTAGTTTGGTTTGCCCTATTCCCATCATGCACTGGGACAGGAACAGACTAATTTGCATACAGCCAGGTTCTGAAACTGGGATGGTGCAGTGAGCTAAAAAACGGTGTTGGATCTAGCCCTGATCTCTTGACTGGGTGAGAGCTTTCTGCTTAATTCAGAGACTCTGTCCCTCACCACCCCTTGTTGTAAATATTTTTGTCCACCCTAAGCGTGGAAGGGTATACTCAGACATGAGTCCCTTGCTCATTGCACCATCAGGATTCAAGCAAACCGGGCCGAAGACGGCTGTAATGCCAGAAACCGGTCCCCGGAGCTTGTTTCCTTCCCAGTGTAAGAATTGGCTTTTGTAGTTTGGTTTGCCCTATTCCCATCATGCACTGGGACAGGAACAGACTAATTTGCATACAGCCAGGTTCTGAAACTGGGATGGTGCAGTGAGCTAAAAAACGGTGTTGGATCGAGCCCTGATCTCTTGACTGGGTGAGAGCTTTCTGCTTAATTCAGAGACTCTGTCCCTCACCACCCCTTGTTGTAAATATTTTTGTTCACCCTAAGCGTGGAAGGGTATACTCAGACATGAGTCCCTTGCTCATTGCACCATCAGGATTCAAGCAAACAGGGCCGAAGACGGTTGTAATGCCAGAAACCGGTCCCCGGAGCTTGTTTCCTTCCCAGTGTAAGAATTGGCTTTTGTAGTTTGGTTTGCCCTATTCCCATCATGCACTGGGACAGGAACAGACTAATTTGCATACAGCCAGGTTCTGAAACTGGGATGGTGCAGTGAGCTAAAAAACGGTGTTGGATTTAGCCCTGATCTCTTGACTGGGTGAGAGCTTTCTGCTTAATTCAGAGACTCTGTCCCTCACCACCCCTTGTTGTAAATATTTTTGTCCACCCTAAGCGTGGAAGGGTATACTCAGACATGAGTCCCTTGCTCATTGCACCATCAGGATTCAAGCAAACCGGGCCGAAGACGGCTGTAATGCCAGAAACCGGTCCCCGGGAGCTTGTTTCCTTCCCAGTGTAAGAATTGGCTTTTGTAGTTTGGTTTGCCCTATTCCCATCATGCACTGGGACAGGAACAGACTAATTTGCATACAGCCAGGTTCTGAAACTGGGATGGTGCAGTGAGCTAAAAAACGGTGTTGGATCTAGCCCTGATCTCTTGACTGGGTGAGAGCTTTCTGCTTAATTCAGAGACTCTGTCCCTCACCACCCCTTGTTGTAAATATTTTTGTCCACCCTAAGCGTGGAAGGGTATACTCAGACATGAGTCCCTTGCTCATTGCACCATCAGGATTCAAGCAAACCGGGCCGAAGACGGCTGTAATGCCAGAAACCGGTCCCCGGGAGCTTGTTTCCTTCCCAGTGTAAGAATTGGCTTTTGTAGTTTGGTTTGCCCTATTCCCATCATGCACTGGGACAGGAACAGACTAATTTGCATACAGCCAGGTTCTGAAACTGGGATGGTGCAGTGAGCTAAAAAACGGTGTTGGATCTAGCCCTGATCTCTTGACTGGGTGAGAGCTTTCTGCTTAATTCAGAGACTCTGTCCCTCACCACCCCTTGTTGTAAATATATGGCTGGTGATACAAAGCAGACTCCACTCCTCAGGCAAGAGATGTAGGCATAAACAGTAGTTGAAACAAGGTTTAATAGGTTACAGGAGAATCATCCCAGCCATCCTCTCAAGCCTAGGCTCCAGTTGCAAGCTGAATGATAACATTCCTTTAAGGACACTCATATAGTTCCAGTGGAATGTGACGTAGTCAAATTCTACTTCATTCCCCACCAACACCAAGTTACCACACATCTCCCTCTCCCACAACCAAAAAGAAACTCCCTATACATACAATAATGACTATCTTAAACTAACAATAAAAAATAAACTGTAACATAAGATAAAAATAAAAAAAATCACAAGCCTAAATCAATTTTCACCACCGACATTACACTGCTGCTCACCCTACCTCCCTCATAATCTTTATTCTCACAAGTGGCCTTCTTCCACTCTGCTGAAATCGCAGTACCCTCTATGGCGAACACACTCCTCTTTTTCTAACTCTGCTCCATCCACCACTCCTTCCTCACTTGCCACCATTTTAGACAATGCATTAGCCACCACATTTTTGACTCCTATAATATATTCCTCCACAAAATGATACTCCTGCAACCCCACTACTCATTTAATAATCCTTCCTGAGACAGCATGAATACCTTTCCAGTGGAAAATCTTTCTCAGTAGCTTATATTCCGTCTTGACTTTGAACTCGCACCCCCATAGAAAGGTTCTCATTTTCTTCACAGCCAAATAAATTGCCATGGACTCACTCTCAATTACGGAATACCTAGTTTATGGTCCCTTCCAACTCCTTGATGTAAAATGGTGGTTCTAGTATTATTCCCCTCACCTTGCATCAATACTGCTCCCAACCCTTGGCACACTTGTGTCAGTAATCAACATAGATTTCACATTGGGATCAAAACTATGTAGATCGGGGGCTGTAGCTAGTTGGAGTTTTATCAACTCGAACTCCTTTTCACCCTCTTTTAACAACCTCTACAAAAGACAAAAGCCCGTCGAGTCCCCCCCGCGCTACTACCCCACTGCTTTTACTTGCACTGGCTGTTCCTGTTAAAAAGGTTCTTTTAAGTCTAAACCCAAAATACAACACATGACCCCAAGCACAACACACACCTTATTCCTTATATCCCTACATTTTATCAAAACTGGAAAATATTCCAAACATGGTGGAGAAGTGTGGCTCACCGGTTAGAGGCGGCAGACCCAGAAGCAGAGGTCGGCCCGGGACCAGGGTTCAATTCCCGACGCGGCAGGGTACGGAACCAATGTCAGCGGGCTCGATAAATCTCGCCTCGTGCCTCTCTAACCAGGGGTCCCACCCTGCAACTCTGGGCAATAGCTTGCTTAATCTCCACAACGGCCCCCTCGCTACCGGTGATGCCTGGCTTCACCTTGGGGATGCCCAACAGGGACCATCTCACGGGGAAAGCCAGGACGGGTTCCCCAGCGGCATACAGCGCCAAGAAACCCTGGGGTGAACGTGCGCTCTACAAATTCATACTAACATAACATAACATAACATAACATAACATAACACATGTCAACACCTGCTGTCAAGGTGCAGTCTAAAAGATGGACCAACATGAACAAAAACATACAGTATGGTGCACCAAGTAACATTTATAAATCCAAATCAACAATCCAAAGGCATAAAATTTCCGATTCTTGTATCAGTCTTCTTTTTATTATTATAAACTTAGATATGACATTCAAGTAGCCAGCGCGTTTCGTCCAAGAATGGACTTCTTTAGGGCAGAAAGCAACAGAAGCAGTGTCACAACTGGTAGTGTGAGTTTCTAAGTTATTCCAAGATATCTAAACTCCACTACAATTATGTCACATAGCCATTGTATTCATCCAATTATATAATATACAGTGAGTTATGATGCTCCTATCCCAGCCAGACACTTCATATAAGGAAATTTCAAAATATACACAAAGTGGTGATTTGGATTTATAAATGTTACTTGGTGTGCCATACTGTATGTTTTTGTTCTTTTAAGTCTATTGGCTTTGTATCCAAAATCCATTTAAATAGTGACTGGAGATTTTATCGCACGAATACCAGCTTCAGGTTATAGGAAAGTGGGAGTATCAACCTTAGATGATTTTTGGGAACTTTTATCTCCCTTTTTCCCAAACAAGAAGTGTTGTGCTTGCTCCTCCACTTTAATATCCTGGGCTTTGGAATTGAATCTAGAGATTCTATCACTTATTCACAACTTCACCTGGTAGGGAGGTCTGCAACATTCTTTGATTGATTATATTTTTATACAATATTTGGGTATTAATGTTTTTGCCAATCTAGAGATATGCCCTCTCTCATGGCGTTATCATTCACAGATATGTGTTACATTTGATCTTCATCCAGTTAAAAGGTGGAAGGCTGAGGTCTCCATTTATGATATAAGATCTCGCTCAGACCATGTTTGTGTTTGGAAGTATGTGCCAAATTATATTCTCAGGAATTGCTTGAATGATGTATTAAAAGTGCATACTGAGACAATTTATGTTATTGTGTTTGAAGCTATTTTGCGCTCATTCTGGGATCCCTTCGCAGCAAGACTAAAATTCCCCAAAGGGGTTTGAAACAGTTGAAAAATTCTCACATATGCAGAGTGTCTAAATATTCCAAGTTGGAACGGAATATTATTAAGATTATTCACGGGGCAAAGCTCTGGTTTGACCTTCAGTATGTTATTACGTCTTGCAATTTTTGCTTCATAATAGCCAAAAGTTTAGGTAGGGACACAAACAAAACTCTGATTCTGGTAGATGAAGACACTTGGCGCTCCTATTTTTGTGTGTAGTATGTGTCAACTTCCTCTGACCTTCCTGATCCTAGACAGCTATTCTTCAATAGAGGCTCTGGCTCTCTTGAATTTTACAGGGATGAAATTGTTCATGTTATTTTTTAGAATTAAATAATAGTCGAGGTCATGCGCACGTTGGGCCTGGGCGAGGCTTTCGTGGACTGGACGTCGCTACTTTACCGCAACGCCACAGCGAGGGTTAGGACTGGCAGGATAATCTCGGAGATGTGTGTGGTGGGCAGGGGCACCCGCCAGGGATGCCCTCTCTCCCCCCTATTATTTGCCATAGTGGTCGAACCCTTAGCGGCACGAGCCAGACAGGGACAGGCATATCAGGGGCTGGATGTCTACGGACAAGTACACCACATCGCCTTGTACGCCGATGATCTCCTGATGTTCTTGGCGGACTCGGCAGCATCCCTGCGCGGGGCTAAGTCCCTCCTGCAATCTCTGGGTAGGGTGTCTGGCCTCCAGGTGAATTGGACGAAGTCCTACCTGTTCCCGGCCCGCCCACGCAGACTTTGTTCCCAGACTACGGAAGGAGTGACGTGGAAGGAGAGGAGTCTACGCTACCTGGGCACCTCGATCTTTCATGATCAGGCAGACATCCTCGAGGGCAATATCGGGTCGGCAATACGGCTCACCAAGACAAACTTTAACTTCTGGGGCACGCTCCCACTGTCGCTTATGGGAAGAGTGGCGCTCCTTAAAATGGTAACCCTGCCGCGGCTGCTTTATTTCTTCAGGACCCTCCCGATCTGGATCCCGGTGAGCTACTTCCGGAAACTGCGGTCGATGGTGGTCGGCTTCCTATGGGGGGGCGGGCAGGCGCAGGGTGGCACACAGCACACTTCTCCATCCCAGAGCAGAGGGTGGGCAAGCGGTGCTGGACTATGAACTATACTACCTGGCGGCCCAGCTACAATGGCTGACACAGTGGGTCGCGAGAGCCAGGAGAGAGGGAGACGGATCGGGGGAGCCGGCGGGACCGGTTCAGGTGCTGGCCCGGATTGTCCTGGGACTCCCGCTGGGAGAATTTCACCTCACCCAGGAATTTGCGATGGCACGGAAATGCTGGAACAGATACCGACGGAGGGGTCGCATCACGGTCCCATATGCACCTGAGATCCCGCTAAAACTATGTGGGGCACTCCCACACGGGGGCTCATGGCACCGACTGGAGAGCTGGGGGCAGCAGGGACTGGAGTTTATAGGGGACCTATATGAGAACGGAGCGCTGCTGCCCTTTGACCTCTTGCGAGACCGCTTTGAACTGGCGGGGGGGATTTCCTCCTCCACGCGGCGCTGACGACGGCGATCCGCAAACACTGGAGGACGGGCAGTTCAGAACCGCCGCTCTCGCTGGGCTGCCAATACGTAGTGATGATGCCAGGGACAGTCAAAGTAGTCACGTGCCTATATAGGCGCATGGTCTCGGAGACTATTGCCCCACTCCTATCTCTGAAAGCGAAATGGGAGGCCGACTTAATGATGGACATACCTGAGGAGGCATGGTCCAGCATAGTGGAACGGGCCCGGAACGGGACGCGCAGCGCTAGGTTCCAGCTGGTGCACTTTTACATCCTACACAGGGCATACCTGACCCCTGACAAGCTGCATACATATTTCCCGTCCCACCCGGCGAACTGTCCGCGCTGTCCAGCGGACGTGGCTGACTTCCAGCACATGCTCTGGTCCTGCCCGCAGTTAACTTCCTTTTGGCGGGAGGTAGTGGATATTCTGGGGGAAATCACGGAGAGGGACTTGCAATTCACCATGGCACACTGCATCCTACACTGGTTCCCACACACGTCAAAGAACAAAATCACTAGTAAATTTCTGGAACTAGGCCTACTCTTAGCGAAGCGAACCATCACATCCCAATGGAAATCAAGTAGGGGTCCCACTATAGAGAAATGGAAGGCTGAACTACACAAATGGGCCCGTTGTGAAGGGGAACTCCGTATGCAGACCGAGCTTAGAGCGAACAATGACATGGCACTGGAGAGGGCCAGGGCGTGGGAGCGGCTGGTCCTCGACCTCCAACTCCTAGACCTAGAGGATGATGATACCCCAGCGCATAGCCCTGCTCCGGCGGAGTAGCTGTCTGAGGCGGTGTTGGCCTGACCTCCACCCCTTGTTCCCCTGATTCCTACGTGATGACCGTCAATCTTAGTTGCTTGCTCCTGACGATCTGCCTCGGGTTCAGGATCACAGAATGATATGCGGATCCGCATTGGTGGTACGCTGACACGCCTGGGAGGGGTGGGGGGTTGGGGGAGGAGGGGGGGGAGGAGGGGTAGAGGGAGGGGAGAGGTGAGGGGGGGAGAGAGGGGGGGAAGCCGGAACGGAGGGGGGGTTTTGGGAGGGCTGGGTAGGGGAGGGGGGTGAGTTTCGCGAGAGGGATGAAGTTTGGTTGGGACTGTTGCCAGTTACAAAAGTGGGGGGACCGAGGGGACCGAAAAGTGGCCTTGCCATCTTCCAGATAACGAATTTCACCGATCCATGCGACTCCCCCCAGGATGGACCTTTCTCTACATTTGCGCCGCTCAACCTCCGGGGTGTGAGCTAAATGGCTGTGTGAAGATTGAAATGGGGGTCTACATGCACGCGGATAAATGTCTGGAAGGGTGAATATAAGATGTCATAAATGCCTGTTTTTGCTGCAATAAAAATATATTTACCAAAAAAAAATAATAGTCGAGTACAGGGACAGGATGGTACACCAGCCTGTCTTGTTAAAGCTGATGCTCATTTAAGGGCTAGTATCCTGAAACCACTGTTTGATTACTGTTTGAAGGAAGATATCATTCTCAAGACTTGGCAAGTTAGTAATATCATTCCCATTCATAAAAAGGGGGAACATAATCTTCAAAAAAATTATTGCCCAATTACAGTCTTAGACGTTACTGGGAAGATCTTTGACAAATGTTTATAAAATCATTTAGCAGTCTGAAAAATATGTGGAAAAACGTTATATGGCTGGAACTTTCAAGGAATAGTAAAAGGGGATGTACACTTGGGATCATTTACAATCATACTTTTAATCAGATGGTCTTAAAGAATGAAGAAGTGCTTCTTGCCTAACTAGCGGTGCTTTAAAGTGTCGCTTAGAAAAGATTGCTAAAATTAGATGTTTTCACTAAGACTTGCAACTTTATTTACAGAGGAAAATACTTAATTTGAGCTTGAGTCATCTGTACAACGTGGTGAGATGCAATTCTATTTAAAGGCCAATTTATGTCCACTTGTGCGAACATTTTCAAGCCATGATGAGGGTCTGGAAAAGGTTTTCTCAAGACTATGGGAGCGAGGACTCACACTTAAAATTGAGAAATGTAAATTTAGCGATGGGCACACCATCTCGGACTTAGCAGAGTGACTTAGCAGAAACGATATTGCAGGCATCGGCGCGAACCTAGAAGGACCAGATTAAATCATTCCTTGGCCTATCAGAGTATTAGTCAAAATTTATTTTCAACTTTGCCAGTGTGGTGCAGCCTTTAAGACTGTTGCTACAAAAGGATTCGGATTTTGTGTGATCAGATGAATGTGGGGAGGCTTTCAGCATTGTCAAATGTGAGATTGCACGTATGCCAGCTTTGGGGCATTGTGATGTGACAAAAAAAGCATCTTAACCACTGATGCTAGTGTGAGAAGATTAGGTGCAGTACTCTCACAGATGGACGATGGGAAGGAGAGAGTTATAGGTTTTGGCTCACACTCACATAAAGGGGTGGAAGAACGTTACTCTCTGCTAGAGCATGAGTCATTGGCCTGTATGTGGGCCATCAATCATTGTAAGATTTTTCTTTGAGGTTTGCCTATTCTTGTCAGAACTGGCCACAAACAGTTAGTTCACATGTTTGCGTACAGATATGTGGAGAGTGCAACACCCAGAATCAAGAGGTTGGTTCAAGGACTCTGAGAGTACAATTTTAGTGTTGAATACTTACCTGGAGTGAAAAACATGCCAGCTGATTATTTGTCAAGGATGCGCTTGGACAAGTCAGCTACTTTGTGTGTAGAACTTTCGTTATCATGGGTCAGGGAACCAGCACCCAATGATACCACACAAAAGATAGTGATGTACTTGGTAGTTGATGGATGGCCTAACATGGACAAGGTTCCTCAAAGTGTAAAGGTGTTTTGGCGGGTGAGTGACAAATTGTGTATTACAGGAGATGAGCTATACAGAGCGGAGAAACTGGTTCAACCTTATGACCTACATGAGAAAGTGATTAATTTAGCTCATGAAGGTCACCTCGGGCATAGTCTGATTAAGTCCAGAGTGAGGGAGTTTTATTGGGGGTCAGGTGTGGACCTACAGGTGGCGGAAGTGGTTAAGGATTGTATTCTCTGTGCGCTCAAAGATAAATCCAGAAAGGTCAGGACTGCTCCATTGTCACCAGTGGTGATACCTGATAAGCCATGGACCAAGGTGGCTTTGGACATTTTGGAACCTTTTGAGGTGTTGTCGCCAAATGAAATCTTGTTGTAGTTTTAGTAGACTATACGTTCAAATGGGTCACAGGATGTTGCATGAAATGTAATTGAATTCCTCAAGAACGTGTTTGCTTCCCAGGGTGTGCCGAAAGTTGTTGTAACAGACAATGTGGTATAGTTTACTTCTCAAGAGATGGTAGAGTTCTTAAAAGATCTATCTATGACTCACCATCACACAGTCTTTATGCACCGCAAGCGAATGGATTGGTTGAGAGCATGAATAGGTTGGTAAGTGCATGGGCGCAAAGTGCTGTGGATACTAGAATACCTTTGAAAGGTGATTATCATCAAGTTTTAGGGCACCACTCCAATAAAATACAGTCAATTCCAGTTTTTCAGAGTCCTCATCCAATTAAGGAGTCTTGATATTTGCTCAATTTGTGTTTATTTTCTTATACCAATTTGTCAAAAGAATCATCAGCCAACGCGTTTCGTTCTGAACACCAGAACTTCTTCAGGGCTGGAATAATCAAACATACATAGAGACAAAATGTCACATGGATATATATATAAAAGCACATATAAAAACACATATAAAAAATGCACATACAACCATATAAATACATATAAAAACATATAACATGTGTGTATATTTAAAACACACAACCACGACGTTACATGACAAGAAATTTGCTGTGTGTGTAGTTTTTAGAGGACTACAACCTCATTTCTCAATTGTCATAAAAGACTCTCAATATTTGTTCATAAGACAACGGACTCTTACAACCTGAATTGACAATTAAAGCTCTAAGTATTACTATAAAGATAACAAAGCAAAAAAATGAAACACTAAAAGATGAGAAATGGGAAAGAGGAGTCTCTCATTACCGTGTGTAATTGTAGGCAACATATACAGTGATTTCCACAGATGTGTATTGAATCCTTCCAAACAACAAAATTATTCCAATTAAAGTATCTGGATTGGCGTACCTGAAAAGAGGAAATATGTAAAACAAATCACAAAGGACATCGTAACAATGGCCATAAATGTTGATACAGAATGAACGCTCCACTGATCACATTTGGTTGGGGGTAGATAAAATTACCCCATAGTGTGATCCCCATGAGTGGAATTCATTGTTGATCCCAAAGAAGGGGATTAAGAAGTGAATATATTTCTAAATATAGTAATACTCCATATAATATGAAGGGTTCCAAATACCAGTGTGAACCTATATCCTAGTGCAAGGTCGAAGAGAATATCAAAATTTATTAGTAAGAAGAACGAAAACATATATATAGGTTCCATATGGTCCCGACCCTAGACATAATGCACGCATATAAACAATAGCAAAGTTCAAACAACTAAGTAGCTAAATATCACATAATAATGTTAAAGAGCTTTCCTACCTGAGTGAGTATTTCTCAAACAATTTATTGCGAGTTTGGGTTAAAGAATATGATAGTCCAACGTGAAATATTGTTATGCCAGTAGAAAGCCTATAAGTAACCAAAATAGGCCATTTTCAAAATCGTATGAGACACTTGGCATAATTGCATGTTATTTGGATTAAACAACTAGAACTAGCACAATGATAGACTAGAAACAGAAACAGTCTTACCTTATTAAAGGTCTTAAATATATATCCTCCTTGGTATTCCAATGGATAATCCAACAGAGTGTAATCCAAAACCGTAATGCTAATCGAGTTTGTGATAATAATCACTACCTAAACATAATACCAAAATATGATAAGAGAGAGGGAAACCCGATATTAATACACATAGGCTAGAGGTATATAATCAAGCCACAAATATCTCAGAAGAAATAGCGACCGTAATGGAACTATTAAACCCAAGGGCACCATGTTAATCAAACGGAACCCGGCCAAACGAAAATTAAAACTCACGAATACCCTTTCGCAAAGCTCGGAACCCAAGTAGAGCCCAAGAAAAATGATTCTAAACAGGGTAATAACGCTTGCGTTTCTACAACGGTGTAACCACCCAAAGAAAAAATTATTCGAACGCTTACCACTGCAGCTCGGCCATATACTCCCAAGCAACAAACTGCCTTTCCGTCCGGGACCTGTTTGAATCGCGTGTTAAACGTCCTGGGCGGAATCACCATATTATTGCGTTCCGCCCGCGCGTACTCTCGCGTCAGCACCCGCGCGCACTGTGTGACTCAAAACACGGTCCACACTGCGCATGTAGCGGCCATATTAGAACATATCCAATGTAAAAGAAATTGACCAGACATAGCACTAGAACAATACAAAGCAAAAAAAAATTAACACATAATTGCATTAAGGTATGAAGCAACACATAAAATAATAAATACGTAAAAAATAATAACATAAAATTAAATAAAGATGAATATAAAAGTAAATGTACAAATGATTCGTGGATCCAACTTTGAGCAAAAGAAATTCACTGTGAGGAATAATTTTATATCAAAAGGGAAATAGGAAAAGGGGTGAGGTTAAGGGTTCAAGGAAAAAACCCCTGGGAATGACCATATAGTAATCCAGGATTTATACCACAAAAGGTAAAAAGCAGCGATATGGAAACTACACCAAATTTGCATTGAGCCCAATGCAGTATGTTTGGGAATGAAATGAAAATTTGTCAAGTGCCCCTTACGTGATTGAAACCTGTAATAGGTAAAATGTCACGTCTAGTCTCTATTTACATGGGGACTCCCTAAAGGATGCTGGTACATTAACAACTAAACAAGAATAAGGATACAGGTGACATTTATACTCCGAAAGAGAAAACGGTGGTACATCCGCAGATCTGAAAGGGTATATAACTAACTGATGATCATCATACTTGGTCACAAAAAATAGTGCATCTCATCATCAGTATTATGGCCCATTTCTATGCATTTAAGACGACAAATCCACATGGCTTCCCTCTTTCTGAGGCTGAGTTCCCTATTACCCCCTCGTGGGTTTGGGGGAATGTGCAAATGTTATTGTCATTTACATGATTCTCCCGCAATGATAATGGCAACATGAGAGTGAAAGAGTACCAGAAATAATATAACTAAAGATTCAGTGTTAAGATGGGGGTGGAGAAAAGCCAGTGGGCAGTTGGTGATATTATGTTTGTAAAGAAAGCTGTTTGGTCCCCTAAGGGAGAAACAAACGTTTTGGGTCCCAAAAGCATTATTGAGATTAAGAAAACTGTGGTTGTGGTGAGTGGGGTGAAGTTTGGAGCATCTCACGACTAACTAAATGTAGGGAAGTCTCTAGTCCAAGTGTAGTTGTGAGAAATTATTTTTATAGTCATCATGAGCATATCCATGGTGATAGCAGAGTGAGGCGATCACCTTCATATCTCCAGGATTATGTTTTAGAGTAAACTTTCAAGAATTTCTTATTCTGCTTAATTGTATTTGCTTTTATCAAGGGGTGAAGGAGATGATGGGTTAAGACGATTTTAACCATTGTTCTATTCATTTTTAGTAGGTAAGTAGCTCGTTCCTTAATTTCCTCCTTTTCCTATTTTCCTTTTCCGTTTTCCTGTGCCCATTCTCAGCCTTTTCTGCTATATTAAGGTTGTGGTCGTTACTGTTATATTTTGCTTATTTTTACTGTTATGATATATTAAAGGGGAGGATGTGTTGTAACTTGCCTTTTAATGGTGATGCACCTGTTGGAGTGTTAGGTGCATCACCAGAACTCAGAGTTGGCAACCCCGAGTCAGAGTTTGTGAGCTGGATGGCAGTTGACATGGCCTTTGGTGGGTGCATTAAAAGTGAAGGTAACGAAGAACAGTGGCTTGCGTTTCGTTTCATTAGTAAGCTTGCACTGACTCTGGCTATTCTGTGTGAGAGAAGGGTGCACTTCACTGTTCTATGTTAGAGCACTTTCCCTGTTGTTGCTGGTCTGTGTGGCTGTTGTATTGTCAATAAATCGTGGTCACTCCTTTGGAAAACTCTCTTGGCCCCAGGTAGTACAGGTGCGCAGACAGCTCTCCTGTGAACCTTCTTACCTCAAAAAGTAGTTATATTGAACCAAGGACAAATCTGCCAGAGGGGTAAGTTAGAGATGAGCCCCCCTTAACATGTCCCCTGAATCGATGCACATACAAGACATTTGGACTAATGTCACACGTATTGAAGAAAAAGTAGAAATAAAAATGTGAGTAGAATAAAGAAAACTAACATAATGCCACTTATTTATTTTCTATACAAATCAGCTGTACTAATTGTTAGCAGATATTTATTTTGCCTGCAGTAATGCTGTGCTAATGGTTAGCTGCAAAAACGTCTGCCACTGTGAGAGGTGTAATACAACAATTGCATACCTTATGCCAAGGAAAGCCATCAGCTATTGCAGACCAATTTCTGTAGCAGGTATGCTGGTGAGATATCCTTAAAGAGATGATTCTCCCTGGTCTTAGTACTAAAAGTCCTGTTTATTAACAATGTAAGTAGATATGCTTTGTCACTATCTGCAACATGTAGATCACGTCTGCATAGTAAACGGGATCTTAACATGTACACACCGACGTTAATGAGAAACATTGACGTTAATGAGAAACATCAGCACAGTAAGAGTCTCATCCAAAAGTTTAGTTTAGTTTGATTTGGTAATATCTGTTGTTTCATGTCCTTTATACCGCTAGGTGGAAAAAGCAGACAGTTTGTGATGGTAAGAGATTGAACAAATTACCTTTTTGCTTTAAGGTATATTATTCAAAGTATCACAAAATATTATACTATATTAAATGATACATAGAAGTTGTCTGAACTGGGTAAATTAAACTAATGGATGAATAGAAACTGTGACTGATTAAAGTGGACACAATAATGGTATAGCATATTGCAACTGCTCAGTTATTTTAAAAATCTCAATAAAAAAGACATTTTAAAACAGAGGCTGCACAAACGGTTGTATGAAGGAACCATGATTGCCTAAACCACACATACCTTTACAACGCAAGCACAACAACAAGCATTCCGGAACAACGTAAGTATGAACCACGCATGTCTGAACCACGCAAATACATTCAGCGCATTAAACATACCTAAACCACGCATACCATTACCACGTTGTATTGCTTTTCCCTCCCAAATAATAGAAAATACTGCCCTCTCACACGGAGGCGCAAACACGACGAAGCAATACAAACAAGCACCACCAGGAAAGGGATTTCACTTTTATAAAATGAAAGACATCAAAAGACTGTTCTCAGAATACGGCATGGGGTTTTATTTGTGCGACACTCTCTAACAGAAAGGCTTTCCCAGATGTCAAATGAACAACATTAAAATGTATATATGTATATATATATATATATAATGACTTTCTTCACTGCTGGCCACAGTGACTTTATTATTTACACCAAATGCGCATATAAACGGACAGGATGACGCGTTTCGGCTAGCGTGTATATATATATATATATATATATATATATATATATATATATATATGCACCAAGCAATTTCCACCACTTCCGACATGCGGCGAGGAAGGAACTCGAACCACCACAGCAAGTCAGGCAAGATGTAAACTTTATTTGCGTTTCTTCTGCAGCCTGCAACGCCGCGTTTCGGGCTTCAAGAGCCCTTGATCACATTCAGCGAGTATTGCGACCGTTGTAATTTTATACGTTTTTTTAAACAATCAAATGTGCAGACCCCCCTCCTACTGAGTGGACAACAGGTCACATGATTAATTAACATAAAGAAAAGACTTCCAAATGC
Organism: Lissotriton vulgaris; assembly: GCF_964263255.1. Classification (NCBI taxonomy): domain Eukaryota; kingdom Metazoa; phylum Chordata; class Amphibia; order Caudata; family Salamandridae; genus Lissotriton; species Lissotriton vulgaris. Next base: position 1,313,212,797 of record NC_141693.1, on the reverse strand, counting down.
ATGTACGTCTTATCTAGGCTGATTTACACATGTAGAAAACAATAATTCTAAGTGCTTAAATGCAAGTTTAGATTCCTACGGCATAATGGCCTAATAATTGCAATCAAAAAGGCGAGTTAATATATATTATATCAATTTCAAGATAACAGGATAAATCCATTTTTAAAATTGTTTCCAATAAAAAACCCACTATGGGTCATTTGACCAGCCTCAAGATAATTCTGCGTTGGCCAACTAACTTGTGCCTTACGTAAATAATGCCTTATGATTATGTATTCGGGGTACAAATAATGTGATTCCTGTAAAACTATGCAAAGTTTCAAGGAATTTCTGCATAAAGTAGTGTTACTTGTGCTTAATAGTGCAAAAAAGAAAATTAGTGTGAGGTGTTCAACATGTGATAAATGATAACATAAACAGGTCAATTGTGAGATTATTTTCTATAGCTATACATTCCTATAAATGCACAAACATATAATTTGACATAATTCATTAGTTCAATTAGAATTAAAATTTGCCAGTGTACCTATTACATCTGGAATGAAATCACATAATATATGTTGTGCATGTGAAAAGCTAGTATAGACTATCAGAAGAACAGGAGAGAGTCATGGGAACGGTCATGGCAGAGAGAATGTAACATTATGTAATTGGGCTAACTGCTAGGTACAGAAATAGCAAACTATTGTGCAATATACAGTCATAGCAAGAATCTTATAGATTTTACATTGGCAAAAGAAATCATCATATATAGATGTTTATAAAGGCACAATTTCTTAGAGATATGTGTACATATCTTCCGAATTATTAAGACCCCTAGGCCATTTGCTGTCTAGCTCAAGTATAAATTTTGTTTCCAACTGTCTTAATTTTCTCTCTCTGTTGCCCCCGCGTTTGGATTTAGAAACTGCGGCAATGACAAAATAAGAAAGACAGTTGATATCTTTGTTGTGACATTTGGCAAAATGCCTGGCCACAGGGTAGGCAGCATCGTTGTGAAGGATGGCCCTCAGATGTTGTAGGATCCTGACATGCACCTGTAGCTTTGTGCTTCCCACATAATTCAAGCCACAGGTGCACGTCAGGATGTAGACAGCGAAGTCCGTTTTACAATTAAAACTCCCCTTGATGGGTATTGGGGATGTATTGAAGGGGGTCTTGTATGAAGACTTGTTACAACCAAATTTGCACGCCCGGCATGTGGTGCATTTTTTAAAACCTTTTGTAGGTTGCAACCATATCGTCAGTTTTCTTGTTTCTGGAGAGTTTTTGTCCAGGTCATTGCCCATAGATCTTCCCTTTCTAAAGGTTACAGCGGGGGGAGTAGATAGTCTTTCACCCAGGATATTGTCAGTTAGGACTATCGGCCAATGTTTGTGGATAATGGACCTGATTTTCCTTTCCTGATGTGAATAGGTCAAGATTAATCTGGGATTGTCTGAATTGATGTTATCAGTTGTGGATTGGATAGATGGATCTTTAAATAAGCTGCTTCTAGGGCGTTCTTCTGCTCTAGTAATTGCTGTATTGATAATTTTGTTGCTATAGCCTCTGACCTGTAATCTTGTGCGCATATTCTCCACACATTTCCTGAAATCATCCTCATCGCTGCAAATACGTTTGAGTCGCAAGACCTCTCCGTAAGGTATGCTAGCGATGAGGTGTTTTGGATGTGCGCTGTGTGCATGCAATGTAATATTGCCAGCTGTACTTTTCCTATGTAAGGTACTTTGTAGTGTGTTATCAACAATTTTCAGCTTAACATCCAAGAATTCTATTTCGGAAGTGTGAATGTGGGAAGTGAAAGTCAGGTTGAGATTGTTATTATTGATACCATCGACGAAACTCTGTGCGGAAGTTGTATCACCGCGCCAGATGATAAAAACATCGTCGATGTATCGTAAATACAACATAATATGTTGGTCTATGGCCTGGCTGTATTCCTGCTTAAGGACCTGCTCCTCCCACCAGCCGACGTGTAAACACGCGTAGCTGGGGGAAAAGCAGGCCCCCATAGCAACTCCCCTCGTCTGTTTGTACAAGATGTTATTAAACAGGAAAAAATAGTTATGTAGACACCAATCGATTAGTTCTACAATCAATTTATTGTGTGCATACAATTCTATGGGTCTAGTTGCCAAGAAATGTTTGACTGCAGCTAATCCCTGTATATGATTAATACTAGTATACAAGGATTCTATGTCTAAAGTCATAAGACATAAATCATCAGACCAATCCACATGTTTGATTTTTGTGAGAAAATCACCAGTATCTTGTACATAGCTTGGGAGTGTTTTAACCAGCTCCTGTAGAAAATGGTCAATGTATTGACCAATGTTTTCGCTTGCACTATCTATGGCGGAAATAATAGGCCTGCCAGGTACAGGAACTACCTGTTTATGTATCTTAGGAATAAGATACAGCACAGGTAGGACCGGATGTTCTTTGAATAGAAATTTGCTTTCCTCGTTGGAAAGCAGGCCTTCCCTTCTCCACTGGGCTATCATTTTTTGCACAGATAGTCTAGCATTGTAATACTCTTTGAAAGTGGCTTTTTGGTAACATTGTGTATTGCCTAGTTGTTTCTCAGCCTCAGCTATATACTGTTCTTTAGGCCATAACACAAGGTTACCCCCTTTATCGGATTTTTTTATCACGATATTACAATTTTCTCCGAGTTTTTTGACCAATTTGTTATATGCAAGTCTCCTGAATGTAGCACCACGATGGTGCTTATACTTCTTAGTGCTAACATTCAATTGTTTAAGATCTTTTATAACCATATCATGATAAGTGTCAATAGAGTCTTTCGGCATCACAGGAACAAATTTAGACTTATTTCTAAAAGGACTCAAACCCGCCCCCTGTTGGACGAAGTCAATTTTACGCAATCTGTCTTGGGTAGAAATATCAATGGGATCAAATGATTCACTGTTAATAGTCTCCTCTTCTTCGAGGAGATCATGCAGAGTTACTACCCCCTCAACGTCTGCAGCCTGTAAGAACGGAGTGTCTTCCCCATCATGCACAATATTACCAGACACGCAATTTTGATTTTTGTCTGATTTTAATGCGAAGTGTTTCATAAGTTTGAGTTTTCGTATAAAACAAAAAACATCAATTCTGGTACGTGCATAGTCAAAGTTTTCTCCGGGACAAAAGTTCAGACCTAATGACAAAAGTTGTTGTTCTGCCTTAGTTAGAACTACTTCAGTTAGGTTGATGACAGTATTGTCTAATTGCGTGTTTTCTTTCTCCAAAATGTTTTCTTTTTTATTGCAGTTTTTGAGCCTTTTGCGCTGCTCTCTCCTGCGCTTGTTCCTGAATTTGCGTCTTGCTTTTTTTTGTGTCCTGGGACGCAAGGTCTTCAGTCTCTCCTCGACTAAAAAATCGAGCTCCTCACTCATATTAAGGATTGGACGTTTTTGAGAAATCATTTCTCCTGAGATGCTTGAACCGCTGGTTATTGACACTGTATCATTAGATACATCTTCGTTGGTACTGTCAACTTGTTCTGCATTTTTGGTGGTCAAGGTTTTATTACAGTATTGTTTCCGCTTAGCCAAATCATACTTTCTAGAAAACGTGAAGATCTGCCCGTTTTCATAGTCCGCCATAGTCCTCGTGTTTCTTGAGCCTTTCTGTGATGTTCGCTCTGGTCTTATTAATATAGTCTGAGGGGGGCAGTTTTTCAATTTTGGCAATAATTTCTTCCAGTTCTTTCAAAATTTCTACACGATCTATTTTTGCATATTTGCATAAGATTCGTCCCAGATTCATAGACGCCTGTAGATTGCTCTCTCCCCACTCACGGAGCATTTCCGGATTCGGTCTGTCAAAGCTTGTGGCCAACAAAATCCTCAGCCCACGAGGAACACGCCCCACTTTGCTATACTCCGAAAGAGATTTGTTTTCCCACCATTTAGTAATTTCAAGTTTAGACTTTACCTCGAAGAGTTTCAGGAGAGTTTTTGCATCATTGTCTTTATCTAGCTCTGGGGCTGGCTGATGTAACGTATTTTGCGCCCCCGCTGGTTGGATAGAAAACATACTTTCTGCCGCCAGTTCCCTTTCTCTCTCCCGTTCCGCCGCCGCTGACATGGCAGGCTGTGTCATGAAACGCTTCAAATGTTCATACAAACTGACAACAGTCAATTTTTGTTCCTTGTCCTTGCCTGCTTGATGTAACTCCCTTCCTGATATTTCCAAAATCCCCCACTCACCGGCGTGCGCAGTCTTCTAGCGAGCCCTCCGACTCGGTCGAACACCTACCGACGCTGGTTCATTCTTTCCGGCAATTACTGGAATCAGGGAGAAGCCGCTGTACCAATTCCACCACGGATCCTGCACAAAATGCGGTTGAAAGCGGCTTCCAGCTTACAGGGAGGTGGTCCGGAGACAGAGGCAACCGACCTCTGTAACGATAAGCACCAAGCAATTTCCACCACTTCCGACATGCGGCGAGGAAGGAACTCGAACCACCACAGCAAGTCAGGCAAGATGTAAACTTTATTTGCGTTTCTTCTGCAGCCTGCAACGACGCGTTTCGGGCTTCAAGAGCCCTTGATCACATTCAGCGAGTATTGCGACCGTTGTCATTTTATACGTTTTTTTAAACAATCAAATGTGCACACCCCCCTCCTACTGAGTGGACAACAGGTCACATGATTAATTAACATAAAGAAAAGACTTCCAAATGCATGTACGTCTTATCTAGGCTGATTTACACATGTAGAAAACAATAATTCTAACTGCTTAAATGCAAGTTTAGATTCCTACGGCATAATGGCCTAATAATTGCAATCAAAAAGGCGAGTTAATATATATTATATCAATTTCAAGATAACAGGATAAATCCATTTATAAAATTGTTTCCAATAAAAAACCCACTATGGGTCATTTGACCAGCCTCAAGATAATTCTGCGTTGGCCAACTAACTTGTGCCTTACGTAAATAATGCCTTATGATTATGTATTCGGGGTACAAATAATGTGATTTCTGTAAAACTATGCAAAGTTTCAAAGAATTTCTGCATAAAGTAGTGTTACTTGTGCTTAATAGTGCAAAAAAGAAAATTAGTGTGAGGTGTTCAACATGTGATAAATGATAACATAAACAGGTCAATTGTGAGATTATTTTCTATAGCTTTACATTCCTATAAATGCACAAACATATAATTTCACATAATTCATTAGTTCAATTAGAATTAAAATTTGCCAGTGTACCTATTACATCTGGAATGAAATCACATAATATATGTTGTGCATGTGAAAAGCTAGTATAGACTATCAGAAGAACAGGAGAGAGTCATGGGAACGGTCATGGCAGAGAGAATGTAACATTATGTAATTGGGCTAACTGCTAGGTACAGAAATAGCAAACTATTGTGCAATATACAGTCATAGCAAGAATCTTATAAATTTTACATTGGCAAAAGAAATCATCATATATAGATGTTTATAAAGGTACAATTTCTTAGAGATATGTGTACATATCTTCCGAATTATTAAGACCCCTAGGCCATTTGCTGTCTAGCTCAAGTATAAATTTTGTTTCCAACTGTCTTAATTTTCTCTCTCTGTTGCCCCCGCGTTTGGATTTAGAAACTGCGGCAAAGACAAAATAAGAAAGACAGTTGATATCTTTGTTGTGACATTTGGCAAAATGCCTGGCCACAGGGTAGGCAGCATCGTTGTGAAGGATGGCCCTCAGATGTTGTAGGATCCTGACATGCACCTGTAGCTTTGTGCTTCCCACATAATTCAAGCCACAGGTGCATGTCAGGATGTAGACAGCGAAGTCCGTTTTACAATTAAAACTCCCCTTGATGGGTATTGGGGATGTATTGAAGGGGGTCTCGTATGAAGACTTGTTACAACCAAATTTGCACGCCGGGCATGTGGTGCATTTTTTAAAACCTTTTGTAGGTTGCAACCATATCGTCGGTTTTCTTGTTTCTGGAGAGTTTTTGTCCAGGTCATTGCCCATAGATCTTCCCTTTCTAAAGGTTACAGCGGGGGGAGTAGATAGTCTTTCACCCAGGATATTGTCAGTTAGGACTATCGGCCAATGTTTGTGGATAATGGACCTGATTTTCCTTTCCTGATGTGAATAGGTCAAGATTAATCTGGGATTGTCTGAATTGATGTTATCAGTTGTGGATTGGATAGATGGATCTTTAAATAAGCTGCTTCTAGGGCGTTCTTCTGCTCTAGTAATTCCTGTATTGATAATTTTGTTGCTATAGCCTCTGACCTGTAATCTTGTGCACATATTCTCCACACATTTCCTGAAATCATCCTCATCGCTGCAAATACGTTTGAGTCGCAAGACCTCTCCGTAAGGTATGCTAGCGATGAGGTGTTTTGGATGTGCGCTGTGTGCATGCAATGTAATATTGCCAGCTGTACTTTTCCTATGTAAGGTACTTTGTAGTGTGTTATCAACAATTTTCAGCTTAACATCCAAAAATTCTATTTCGGAAGTGTGAATGTGGGAAGTGAAAGTCAGGTTGAGATTGTTATTATTGATACCATCGACGAAACTCTGTGCGGAAGTTGTATCACCGCGCCAGATGATAAAAACATCGTCGATGTATCGTAAATACAACATAATATGTTGGTCTATGGCCTGGCTGTATTCTTGCTTAAGGACCTGCTCCTCCCACCAGCCGACGTGTAAACACGCGTAGCTGGGCGAAAAGCAGGCCCCCATAGCAACTCCCCTCGTCTGTTTGTACAAGATGTTATTAAACAGGAAAAAATAGTTATGTAGACACCAATCGATTAGTTCTACAATCAATTTATTGTGTGCATACAATTCTATGGGTCTAGTTGCCAAGAAATGTTTGACTGCAGCTAATCCCTGTATATGATTAATACTAGTATACAAGGATTCTATGTCTAAAGTCATAAGACATAAATCATCAGACCAATCCACATGTTTGATTTTTGTGAGAAAACCACCAGTACCTTGTACATAGCTTGGGAGTGTTTTAACCAGCTCCTGTAGAAAATAGTCAATGTATTGACCAATGTTTTCGCTTGCACTATCTATGGCGGAAATAATAGGCCTGCCAGGTACAGGAACTACCTGTTTATGTATCTTAGGAATAAGATACAGCACAGGTAGGACCGGATGTTCTTTGAATAGAAATTTGCTTTCCTCGTTGGAAAGCAGGCCTTCCCTTCTCCACTGGGCCATCATTTTTTGCACAGATAGTCTAGCGTTGTCATACTCTTTGGAAGTGGCTTTTTGGTAACATTGTGTATTGCCTAGTTGTTTCTCAGCCTCAGCTATATACTGTTCTTTAGGCCATAACACAAGGTTACCCCCTTTATCGGATTTTTTTATCACGATATTACAATTTTCTCCGAGTTTTTTGACCAATTTGTTATATGCAAGTCTCCTGAATGTAGCACCACGATGGTGCTTATACTTCTTAGTGCTAACATTCAATTGTTTAAGATCTTTTATAACCATATCATGATAAGTGTCAATAGAGTCTTTCGGCATCACAGGAACAAATTTAGACTTATTTCTAAAAGGACTCAAACCCGCCCCCTGTTGGACGAAGTCAGTTTTACGCAATCTGTCTTGGGTAGAAATATCAATGGGATCAAATGATTCACTGTTGATAGTCTCCTCTTCTTCGAGGAGATCATGCATAGTTACTACCCCCTCAACGTCTGCAGCCTGTAAGAACGGAGTGTCTTCCCCATCATGCACAATATTACCAGACACGCAATTTTGATTTTTGTCTGATTTTAATGCGAAGTGTTTCATAAGTTTGAGTTTTCGTATAAAACAAAAAACATCAATTCTGGTACGTGCATAGTCAAAGTTTTCTCCGGGACAAAAGTTCAGACCTAATGACAAAAGTTGTTGTTCTGCCTTAGTTAGAACTACTTCAGTTAGGTTGATGACAGTATTGTCTAATTGCGTGTTTTCTTTCTCCAAAATGTTTTCTTTTTTATTGCGGTTTTTGAGCCTTTTGCGCTGCTCTCTCCTGCGCTTATTCCTGAATTTGCGTCTTGCTTTTTTTTGTGTCCTGGGACGCAAGGTCTTCAGTCTCTCCTCGACTAAAAAATCGAGCTCCTCACTCATATTAAGGATTGGACGTTTTTGAGAAATAATTTCTCCTGAGGCACTTGAGATGCTTGAACCGCTGGTTATTGACACTGTATCATTAGATACATCTTCGTTGGTACTGTCAACTTGTTCTGCATTTTTGGTGGTCAAGGTTTTATTACAGTATTGTTTCCGCTTAGCCAAATCATACTTTCTAGAAAACGTGAAGATCTGCCCGTTTTCATAGTCCGCCAGATCCCTAGCAAACTTGTGCGCCTTTCTCGCTTTGATTTTGTCCTCGTGTTTCTTGAGCCTTTCTGTGATGTCCGCTCTGGTCTTATTAATATAGTCTGAGGGGGGCAGTTTTTCAATTTTGGCAATAATTTCTTCCAGTTCTTTCAAAATTTCTACACGATCTATTTTTGCATATTTGCATAAGATTCGTACCAGATTCATAGACGCCTGTAGATTGCTCTCTCCCCACTTACGGAGCATTTCCGGATTCGGTCTGTCAAAGCTTGGGGCCAACAAAATCCTCAGCCCACGAGGAACACGCCCCACTTTGCTATACTCCGAAAGAGATTTGTTTTCCCACCATTTAGTAATTTCAAGTTTAGACTTTACCTCGAAGAGTTTCAGGAGAGTTTTTGCATCATTGTCTTTATCTAGCTCTGGGCTGGCTGATGTAACGTATTTTGCGCCCCCGCTGGTTGGATAGAAAACATACTTTCTGCCGCCAGTTCCCTTTCTCTTTCCCGTTCCGCCGCCGCTGACATGGCAGGCTGTGTCATGAAACGCTTCAAATGTTCATACAAACTGACAACAGTCAATTTTTGTTCCTTGTCCTTGCCTGCTTGATGTAACTCCCTTCCTGATATTTCCAAAATGCCCCCACTCACCGGCGTGCGCAGTCTTCTAGCGAGCCCTCCGACTCGGTCGAACACCTACCGACGCTGGTTCGTTCTTTCCGGCAATTACTGGAATCAGGGAGAAGCCGCTGTACCAATTCCACCAAGGATCCTGCACAAAATGCGGTTGAAAGCGGCTTCCAGCTTACAGGGAGGTGGTCCGGAGACAGAGGCAACCGACCTCTGTAACGATAAGCACCAAGCAATTTCCACCACTTCCGACATGCGGTGAGGAAGGAACTCGAACCACCACAGCAAGTCAGGCAAGATGTAAACTTTATTTGCGTTTCTTCTGCAGCCTGCAACGACGCGTTTCGGGCTTCAAGAGCCCTTGATCACATTCAGCGAGTATTGCGACCGTTGTAATTTTATACGCTTTTTTAAACAATCAAATGTGCACACCCCCCTCCTACTGAGTGGACAACAGGTCACATGATTAATTAACATAAAGAAAAGACTTCCAAATGCATGTACGTCTTATCTAGGCTGATTTACACATGTATATATATACAAGCCATAATATCACACTTATATGTAGACAAATACAACTGTAATAATATGGAATGAAATACAAGCAGATAATAATAAGGACGTCCGCTGCAAGAAATCAGAAAGATATATACACTAAATACATCAGATGATTATAACTACTGGAGACTTGAATGTGCACATAGACACTCCTGAATGTGCACACAGACACTCATACCTCACAATGTCAATGATCAAAAATAAAACACATCACTGGCTGCAAACTTCATCTTGGCCCACTCCAGACTGAGGGATTCACAGCCGGGGGAAGAGACTCAGCAAAACAGGGAGCTGTTGCTGAAGTCGACGCTTCTGTCCCCATTCAGACACCCAATAAATTCCAGTCTCGAAGTAAAAAAAAACAGCTTTATAATCTCAAAACATACTTGAAAGTTCGAAGAGGCTCTCCTCTGCGCCAAGGAAACTTACTGGAGTTGGTCACTATCCAGACAAGCATTCGAAAGGGAAAATAGTTCTTGAGTTCCTTCTGTGCTCTCACGTGTTCCGGCCTTTATCTTAACGAAACTTACGAAAGTCACCAGTGCTACAGTCAACAATCTCCAAAAGTACAGCTACAAACAACCTTGAACGTGAATAATCTGAACAATTTGAGTAATCTGGGAGCCTGCCTGTGAGCGCAAAAGCTCAAAATAGCTGACAGAATTCAAGATTGCATGAGGTTATGTCAAAGCCAATAGTTAGAACTTCATAATACTTCCCAATGTACAACACAATGCACATTTATGCACCACTGCTTATAACACTGCACTCCGAGACCAAGAAGTACATTGCACATCTCTCTCTCTTTCTCCTTCTCTCATGCTTTCAAATGCACTTCCCACACATTCAAGCTAGGATAAAGTAAAACACCAAAAGTCAATTAAAATAAGAGTAGTCAAAGGTCATCACGTGGTTTCGATACATGGGAGTGCCTCAAGCACTACATTCCCCCCATTGACCTTTGACTATCATAACATACATATCAAAATCAACTTAAGTGTGAGCATGAATATAAAATGAAGCACACAATGAAACAGTGACATTATAAGAGCATATTACTTCATCTAATATAGCTCATGCATATCTGATAATGATTCAGCTACAGAAATAAATGTATGATGAGTGCAAAAAATGAATACACAAATAGAATAAACATGTTAACTTATTAATTCTCCTAGTGTTATGAATGGTTAATTCTGGTACTTCACTACTGAAGCAGCCAAACTTATATATTTGCTTGAAAATAAAGGAATCTCAAAATCTTCTTCTTCAAACTGCTTTGAAATGATATCTTTTTTTTTTCTTCTTCACTTTTATTGTCATTAAAGTAGATTCAAAAAACCGTCTTTGCTAGGTAAGTTCATCTGGTTGATTCAGCCAAAGGATGTGAGTAATGATGTCAGTCTACGCTTTCAGTTGGTCACTTCAGCGTTGGGGGGGTCCCACGTCCTCACGGTCCCACTCAGATAAAGGCACTCACATGCAGGACAGGGACATCAGGTACACCAACACGCCACAGTATGATCTAGGAAAGAAACAAAAGATGCACAATTGATAGATGGAATGTAGAACAAATGGGGAGAATGTATGACATTATTATGAATTCTGTTCATCAATTGTTCTTTTGGCAGTTGTCACCCAGAGTGGGACGGGTATGCCCAGACGTGGCCCCCCATGCTCTCCATGCCACTGGAGTCAAACTATCCTGGATGATGGGGGCTGAAAGCCCGAAACCGGTCCTAGGATGCTTGTTTCAAGTCCAGAGAGGACCTGGCCTGGCAGTTCGGGCTGGACTGTTCCCATTGGGCACAGGGTCAAGACTGATTTGCATATGGCTGGGTCCAAACTGGAATGGCATGGTGAGCAAAAAAACTGTGGATTTAGGCTCAGATCTTTGTACTGCGGTCAATGTATGACATTGTTCTGCATTCTGTCCATCAATTGTTCTTTTTGCATTTGTCACTCCGAGTGGGACGGGTATGCCCAGACGTGTGTCCTGTGCTCTCCTTGCCCCTGGAGTCAAGCTATCCTGGCTGATGAGGGCTGACAGCCCGAAACTGGTCCTAGGATGCTTGTTTCCAGTCCAGGGTGGACCTGGCCTGGCAGTTCGGACTGGACTGTTCCCATTAGGCGCAGGGTCAAGGCTGATTTGCATATGGCTGGGTCCAAACTGTAATGGCGAGCAAAAAAACCGATGGATTTAGGCCCAGATCTTTGTACTGGGGTGAATGCATGACAATGTTCTGCATTCTGTCCATCAAGCATTCTTTATGCACCTAGGAAAGAAACAAGCATCACTCTTCTTGCAAAAAATATTTTTTCAAAAAGTACACGTTCTCCTTTTTCTGTTTTGGGTCTGATGGCAAATTTTTTATCTTTTCTGTCTGTACAGTTCCTAGTTGGCTCTGGGGAATTATATGGGAACTCTACCCACTCTTTGGCCTCTGAATTCTTTGTAGTGGAGTTAAACTCTCCTTCCCCTTGCTCGGTAAGAAGGGCAGGGGCAATTCCCTTTAGACTAGTCAATTTGTTGCGTAACCTAGAACTAATTGCAATACAATTTCTGTGAGTGGATTCGTATTGAAAATTTTATGTAGAAAACCATGGTGAAAAGTCTACCACTCTATCATGACGCGTTAATCCAATATGGCGGATTTTTCAAAATGGCTTCCCAGTATTTGAGATATAGGGTATAACTGTTTATATGCCCATGTGTGGGATCATTTTATATGTTTTTAGGGACGGGAAAATCAAAAATAACATCAAAAATTGCTTCTGATGACCATAATATCAAATAATCGCGGAATACGTCAGATAGACAAAGTTTGTATAATTTGTTCGTTGATTTATATGACAAATGAGATGTGTATTCTCTCAATACTGTTTTTTTTGTTTCTGACCATGCCAAGAGATACAGCCAGACCCCTATTATAACATTCGACCAGCCGCTTTTCCACAAAGCACTTAGCATCATAGCCAATGAATCACAGGATAGTCCTTTAAAGAAGGTCATTCTGAGACTAGGAGGCCTGCACACAATCATGAGTTTTCTTGGATTTTTTAATTTTTTTTGTAAATCTGTTTATTGGTTTCCTTGCACTAACAATGTACATAATGACCAACCAAATCCATATTCGGTCTTAGCCTTGGTTTGGCAGTGGCAACACATGCGACATGAGTTTTCTTGGATGCATAGGTTTTTTGATGAGTGGAGCAGGCTTGGTTGATATAATTGAGATCATATATGCAGGAAATGCTGTATAGCACATGCTTCCTGGTAAAGCTATTGCAAGAGCGATTCATGGTCATCTTATTGTTTCATCAGTTTTCAACACGATTTTAGCAACGCAAGCCCTAGATGATAACGATCAAGCAACTAGATCATTGTTTAATAATCTTCCTAATGGGGAGCTTTCTGTTGAGGATGTTACACATAATGCTGTTGTTGAAATTGCAACCAAACTGCTGAAGGCCAAAGATGAACTTAAATTTTACAGGACTCCTCGATTTTGGTTGCAATATTTGGAAATGGTCAACATCCTGAAACAATTCTTTAAAGCTGAAAGAACAGGAAATTGGCATCTACATCTTGCAATGGTAAAGGAGATGCTACCTTTTTTTGCAGCATGTGGCCATGCCATAATTTGTATGCCAGTTCTGCACAACTGTATTATGAGAGAATGGTTGAGCTTGAATTTGAAGCTCCTGATGTATACACAGCATTTACAAATGGTCTGCATGTTGTCCGAAGAAGTGATAGGTTTTGGGGTGGCCTTTCCACTGATTTGATAATTGAACAAGTTTTAATGAAGAATATAAAATGATTCAACAGAATAATCCATGGAAAAGATATGAAAGAACAGCAGCAGCTTGTCTGGGTTATGTCACGCCCTATTTGCGCCCATTTGAATGAATGCATGCAGGACTTTGCTTCAGTGCAGCATGCAGCAAGTGAGCAACATGTTACTATGACCAGTTCAAGAATTGAACGCGATAAAGGAGATATACATAAAGTACTGGAATATGTAGAACAGCTCAATGTTTTTGAGCGAGACAGCAACCTGCGTAACATTGTCACAGTTACTTATGGCAGTGATGTTAATCCTGAACTTGCAGAAGAAATTGGAAATAGAATTCTTAATGAGATGACGGACAAAAAAGTCTTTGAGTTCTCTTTCAGAAAAAGCAACCAGGTGAAGGTAATGAAATCAGTTCAATCTGTTAAATTGAAAGAAGAAACCTTTGTTATGGATCCTGAACTATTGTTTCACACTTGTTGCTTTGTGCTCAGACTAGTGGCGTGGATTTGCAGCAGGTGTTTCGTTATTAGCTTTGCTCATACCCAGCTAGTTTATTCAATAAGCATGGACTTATGAGGGAATCTGGGAAGCCGCAGCTTGCCAATTATATTAAAGAGCAAGTACCAGCTGTTGCTAACATGCCCGAAAATATGCAATTCGTCATTGATGGTGGGTGGTTACTACATCGCCTTCCTTGGAGTTCAAATCAGACATTCCATGAGCTGCTTTGTGTCTATGAGAGATATGTGCTAACAAATTAAGGCCAGGTAATAATAGTATTCAACGGGATACGTTTTCTACAAAATCAGAAGCCCATCTAAAAAGAAACCGAGGTATTGTAGGACCTAAAGTAAATTTCATAGCTTCTACCTCCATCGCCCTCCAGAAACAATTATTTCCTAGTAATAATGATAATAAACATGCCTTCATTGCTCAATTATCGCAAAAGTTACAAGAAGCTGGGTGTAAAACAAAGCAAGCTCATAGTGATACAGACTTCATGGTCGTTTTGGAGGCTATTGAGTCGGCCAAAACTCATCCTACAGCCATTGTTGGCGAGGACACCAATCTTCTCATATTACTCCTTCATCATTTTCAAGAAAACCAATTTGATATTTTCCTTTGCCCAGAACCTAAGAAATCTTCCAAAAACATAATTGTGTATGATATTAGGAAATTAGCAAAAGCTAGGTAATGACGTCTGCTCTCACATCTTATTTGCTCACGCCGTATTAGGATGTGATACCACCTCCAAACCATTTGGGTTAGGAAAACATGACTCCATAAAGTTGCCAAGAAAATCAGCCAGCTGCCGTATTCCAAACTTCACAGAAATCAACAGAAGAAATTGAAAATGCTAATCTTAATGCTATTATATCGTTGTCTGGATGAATAACAGGAGACAGCACACTACATGATATGAGACTTCCAACTTTCACTTCAAAGGCAACAAAATCAACAATACATGTGAAACCGGAAGCCTTGCCTCCTACAGAGGATGCCTGCAAATTTCATTCGCTCAGAGTATATCATCAGGTGCAGCAGTGGATGGTATTCATATGGATCCATTACAGTGGAGATTTGAAGTGAAAGATGGAAGATTGGCTTCCATTAGAATGAGTCCAGCACCAGCACCAGATCATTTATTAAAATGTGTGAAATGTGGCTGTATCAAGAGTCAATGTGCGACTCTGCAATGTATATGCAAAAGACAGGGAATAGTGTGCACAGATGCGTGCACGAATAAGCTGTTGCAATTCCATGGAAGTGGACATGGACGATGATTGAAATCATACTATTCTTATACTAAGGAGTGCTGTTTGAATGTATCTCTTTAACAATTTTCATTTGTCAGTGTCATATTGAGAAGTGCTATATTATCTAGTTGAAATTTGTTTATCCTTTTCAAATGATGTTAAAAAATTGTAAATAAAAAAATGTCAAAACTATATTTGGCATATTAACATATAATTATCATTGCTTATTGGATTAATCCCAATTTGATGTTCTAGTCATCAGAAACAATTTTTGATGTTATTTTTGACTTTCCTGTCGCTAAAAACATATAAAATGAAACCACACATGGGCATATAAACAGTTATACCCTATATCTCAAATAATGGGCAGCCATTTTGAAAAATCCACCATATTGGATTAACGCGTCATGATAGAGTAGTAGACTTTTTACCATCGGTTTCTACGGAAATTTTCAATAAGAATCCACTCACAGAAATTGTATTGCAATTAGTTCTAGGTTAGCCCGTTTTTTGAACTAATTTGATTAGACTACTTCCTGACTGTCTCTCCACACACTGCTGAATAAGTGCACCCTTGATCATTTGGCATGAGCATCAGCCCTATCTCAGCTGGTAATTTTCCTTTCTCCAATTGACCCCTCACCATCTGTGGGGCTAGTCTGTGCTGTGCATACTGGCAAATAGGAGTATGCCTCTCTTCATTCCTAGTAGTGTGTTTATTTCCTAGGTGCTCGCACTTAGTCATGCCCACCAAATCAGAACTGTGCGTCACCACCTCTGCCTCTAAGATTTTAGCTGTATCATCTGTAAGAAAATTAAAGCATCTGTCTAGTAAATGTATGGGACAATTAGCATCTACATGATACACAGTAGCTATGCTTTACAGTATCATTTACCAAATCTCTTGCCACAACTCTGTGTTCCACTTCACAGTGGAATCCTGTGCTCAGGCACCTCAAACACCACCCCTGGACCTTGTATTGGGATCTGCACCAACTGTTCATGCAAAATGGCAGTTTCTGCCTGTATGTACTACTTGATCACATTTGCTTCTTGTGCATTACTTGTTCTGTAAAACTCAAAGGAATTCATTAGCCATTGCATTAGAGAAAGATCAAAATTCAGCCTTATTGTCATCTGCCCAGTGTCTGTCAGCGTGCAAAAACACAAAAGCAACTGTACCTGCCCAGTGTCTGTCACATCACAAAAACACACAAACAACTGTGTCTGCCCAGTGACTGTCAGAGCACAACTCAAAAGCAACCGTGTCTCCCCTGTGTCTATCAAAGCACAAAAACAAACAAACAACTGCGTCTGCCCAGTGTCTGTCACAGTTCAGTAAAACACTAACAACAGTTTTTCAAAGGAAGTAAACCACTCTCCTGTATCTGAAAATGTTTCAGTCCAAAAGCACAAGAGCACCCTATTTTTTCCTTGTTTTTTTTCCACATACTCCAAGTAGCACACTGCCCCTGAATTGTCATATGTAACTCAGTGTTTCCTTCCTGTATTGGCCACACACCTCTGAAACACATTGTATAACCTCTTTTACAGATTCAAAACCACGTTGCTGCTTCTTTCCCCACTCAGAGTCCTGTTTAAAAATAGCATTTGTCATCATTTCTTTTTCAAAAAGGAAGTTTTGTCACTCACTGACTTGTAACTGTAACCAACAATCGCTAGTTCTAACTGGCTGATTTCTTTATCTTCTCTGTAATTTCTAAAATATTCCTGCATGTTACAGTCAATGCTGAGTGCATGAAACTGTGCTACATTTTCTCGATTCAACACTACTTCTGAAGCTTCTAATTCAAACACATGTATGAACCATGTTATCAAATCCTCCTCCGGTGTCTGCTGCAATCTGTCCAAAATACCATTCATTTCTGGGTGAGAAAAGGCCTCCAAAGATTTAATTAAAACCTCCTATGAACATTGTAAATTAACCAGCAGCTCTCCTCCAACCACATTCTTCATCAGCGACTCACACTGGCTATCTAAACAGTTTGGTAAAATAAACTGCGTCATGCCCCATGTTCCTCGCTCTGCCTCGTACATTTGCAACTCTGTTTTCTATGATTTATTTTGACGCTAAAATATCTGCATTTTCCTTAGCTTTAACTAACTCCCTTTGTATTTCATTACGCTCTCTTGCTAACTGTGCACATTTTTCATACATGCTGTGCAATGCATTCAAAAGGACACCACTTTTTCTCTCTGAAATACTAATTTGTTCTCCCCCTTGAAAAGAAAAATCCTGAAAACATTTAAGTATCTGTGCTTGTCCCTCATAATTAAACATGCATTACAGGCAACTTTCCACCTCAATAATTCAGTTGGCATCTGGGAATCTGCAACTGAAAATATTAACATTTTAGAAAACAATTTACCCTTATTTTAAGTTTGTATCCTGCATAGCGATGCCAAAATGCATTGCTTTGCCCTCCCAAATAATAGAAAATACAGCCCTCTCACACGGAGGCTCAAACAAGATGAAGCAATAAAAACAAACACCACCAGGAAAGGGATTTCACTTTCATAAAATGAAAGACATCAAAAGACTGTTCTCAGAATAAGACATGGGGTTTTATTTGTGCAACACTCTCTAACAGAAAGGCTTTCCCAGCTATCAATTGAATAACATTACAATGTATGTATGTATATATATATATATATATATATATATATATATATATATATATATATATATATATATATATATATATATATATATATATATATCTCCCCTGGAAACTCAAACCACTTCCTGACTTCCTGATTCCACACACGGCGGATAGGCGAGGAAAGAGACACAGACCTCCGTAGTTTCTTCTGGGCAAAGATGTTATTTATTTAGAGAGACCCAACACAACGGGTTTCAAGCCCGTAAGCCCTTGTTCACGTGTTAAAAGTGGAAAAAACGCCATTTACCACTCCCAGTTTCTGACATCATAGGTCACATGATGGTGGGCATAAACAACAGACTGTAGTTGCTACAAAGATCGTTTTGTAGTTCTAAACTACATAGGCAGGTTAACACAATATGACACACTCAATATATGTACACATGTTTAAAAACTTTTAAAAACATGTAAAGTGCTTAAATGTCATAGTATTCATAAAATAATAAATACACATTTATATTTAAAATTCTCATTGGATAAATCCAAGACTGCCTATGTTGCTAAAGTAGCCATACTGAATTATTGCCGGATAAATCCGCATATATATATATATATATATATATATATATATATATATATATATATATATATATATATATATATATATATTCAAAACTCAACCTCGACACAGGGTATGTAGAGGAGACAACGCCAATGTGGTGAAAAATATATTTCATTTATTGCCGCTTTCTATGCGTTTCACCTGACCCAGCAGGCTTGATCACGAATAAAGTTTTGAAATACAAACAAACGTTTAAAGTGCACTAGAACCATGTGACTCATCACATGACCCATAAAATCAATAGAACTGGATGAAAGACTTTCGTTACGCTGTACAAGTTGCTGAATTTCGTTAATACATACAATTCATTTATGCTTACTGGCTAAATTAGTAAATAGTTACAAACTTTTAGTCTTAAAAAGCAAGCTGACTTCAGGGAAAACAGTTCAATATAAATATAAATGCTCGCATTGGTGGTTGTCACTAAGTGTTGTATAAATAAAGCATTCAGGACCAATTATACAGTCAATTGTGCCCAAGTGGGCATAAACACAATATAAACTTCAAAACCTTACCAGGCCCTTCATTCTATGCCAACCCCTTCTTAGAATTACGAAGGTATGACAGCATGGGACCCCTCCTACGCACCTCCTTTGTCTTTACATCCATATGCAGAAATAGTACCCTGGTAGTCAGAACACTCCCTTATGGAATAAGGTTTACTTTCCACAATAAAGAGTTACACCCACAATAATGCCTTGGAAAACAGCAATCAAAACTTATCAATTCAGCCCCAGTGGGCAGGACGTTCAGTTCAACGTAAAGTGAAAAAATAAAATTCTATAACAAAACAAAAACTTTAAAAGAGGAATCTGGATGGCACTGTCTAGGAAGCAATAGATATAGATAATAACACTCAATCAACAATACAATCTCAATTCATTATTACAGGTGCGTATATAGATCTTCTTCAATATTCAGTCCATAAGGGTTTTTAGAGTTCAATTCCACAATGTACCATGATTCGAGCTTACGCAGCCTCTTGATCCTGTCACCTCCTCTTTCATTCACAGGTATCGAATCGATAACAAAATAAGTCAGACCGCTAACGTCCTTGTCATGAAATCTTTCAAAATGCCGGGCGACCGGATATGATCGATCTGCATTTTTGATCGCCCTTAGGTGTTGTAACACCCGTTGATGGACGGGTTTGATCGTGCTCCCCACATATTGCAGGTTACACTCACACTTCAAAACATAGATGGCATACTCCGTTTTACAGTCATATTGTCCCTTTATCTTTTTGATCCTGTTGGAGAGGCCTGGTTTATATGTACTGACATTTCTCCCATGCTCACAGGCTTTGCATTTACTGCATTTCAAGAAGCCATCCTTTCTTGCCATCCAATCACATTTACTTTTTTTACTCTTTTTCTTGATTTTTGCCACCATGGTTTTCACCAACATTTGTTTGAATGATTTCGCTTTTCGAAAGGTAATAAGGGGTCTACTAGTTAACGATGGGCCTAGGATTGGGTCATTCTTAATCACATGCCAATGTCGTGCCAGTATCTTCCTTACAGAGCCATGCAGCCTATTGTAGTTAGTGATCAATCTGCATTCGTTCTCTGTCATACCTTTCATCTTCTCCCTGTGTTTGAAGAGGACATCCTCTCTAGTTCGTTGCCTGACTTTAACGAACGAGCTATTTAAACAATTCTCACTAGAGCCACGTTTAAATCTTGATTTTAGAGTACTCAATTCACGTTATCTCTTTATAGGGTCACTGCAGTTCCTTAAGACTCCCAAACCCTCCCCATAAGGGATGCTGTTTACCAGATATGTGGGGTGGAAACTACTTGTGTGTAATACGGTGTTCCCAGATGTTTCTTTCCTGTAAAGCTTAGTCTGCAACTTATTATCTTTTATGTAGACTGTAAGATCAAGAAAATTCACAGACTCAGTGCTCACAGTACTTGTAAATTTTAGGTTCAAACTGTTCTTTTGTAATTTCGCTAGAAATAAATTTAAGTCAGGAATTGTCCCCCTCCAGACAACAAACAGGTCGTCGATGAAACGACTCCAATATAGGATGTTGTTGTCCCACTCCTCATGACACTGCTTCCGGACCACCTGCTCCTCCCACCAGCCCATATGCAAATTAGCATAGCTGGGGGCGAAGCAGGTGCCCATCGCAGTGCCACACGTCTGATGAAATAATTTATCATTGAAGATGAAATAATTGTTCTTCAAACAAGTTGAGACCATTGAAAGAAGCATTTGAGTATGGGCCCAAAATTTAATTGGTCTATTTCCCAGGAAGTGTCTTACAGCAGTAAGACCATCGCTATGTTTGATACTGGTTATATATAAATATATGCTTTTTTTTTTAATGAAAAAAAGCAGTTCATTTTTTATATTTTGAAAGGGCAAATGTAAATCTCTTGCTTACCTCAGGGCAGGTGCTGCACAATGATTGAGTCCAAAGTAACTGTTCGTACTCTGCTGGGCACTTAATTCAGGACAGGTGGTGGACAGAGGCGGATAACGGGGGTAACATTACTATTGCTATTCCATTGGGTACTTACCTCAGGGTAAGTGTTGGCAAGTGACTGTGGGCAAAGTACTATCTTTACTCCCCTGGGTACTTTCCTCAGGGCAGGTTCTGGACAGTGACAAGGAAAAATACTTTTCTTACTCCCCCATGTACTTACCTCAGGGCAGGTGCTGGGCAGTGACTGTTGGGCAAAATTACTATTCCCACTCCACTGGGTACTTACCTATGTGCAGGTGCTGGACAGTGACTGAGGCAAAATTGCTATCCCTACTCCACCAGGTACTTACCTCAGGGCAGGTGCTGGAGAGTGGTTTGCAGGGGAGCAGGAGAAAAACATAATCAAACACTACTAATTCTTATTTATTTGATTTCACCCATACAGACTTTTCCTTGCAAAAACCAGTAGGAAATGATTTCAAGAATCTACTCAAATCTAACAACAAAATGTCAAAATTATGAAGTAAGTGAGGCAAAAAAGAAATGTGAATGGAAATAGAACGACCATACAAAACTATACATTTTCTTAAAATAACATTACATTTCTGTCTTATGTAGAAATACAAGAAATACAGTAGTGACAGAATTGTCATCCTCTGCGCAATTCTCTAGGACAACAATCCAATTCGTCATTCACCTGACAAGCCAAATACCACATCACCCTCAGGTAACTAACAACACTAATAAAATTCAAGACCTTAATCCATAGAGTAAAAAAATGACAAAACCAAACAATAGAACTTGCAATGTTTTACTCCAACAGGGTTTTTAACTGTTCCTTTTCTCCACAGGCTTCAATGAATAACAAATACATCTCTTTTTGTTTGCAGACAGAACAACACAAATGAGCAATATGACAAATTTGAAAACACATATACTAAAACATTTTTTCTTTATCCTTTCTTCAACAGATTTAACAACAATGGTGTCACAACAGCAAGCAAATTATGTGCAATCCCGAACAGGGAACAAACTTTTCAAGTATGTTAGCTATCTCTTCGGTAAGGAAGATTGACTAAACCCAGGAGGCATTGGAGGTGTGTGCAATATTTCTCTTCCCATTGCACAGGCAGATCGATTACTCAGGAAGATACCATTGTTGGGACAGCAGAGCATAACAACTCAGCCTCTGCAATGGAAATAGAAGTATCATAAAAAATACAACAACTTAAACTTCTTGCACATGCCGCCAATGAACCCTGTGGTGCAGCACTAAGAGAGGTAGCACAAAACATTCCCATACACGTTGCTAGTAGCATGCACTCCATACTCAACCTTAGGAGAATGGTTCAGAGGCAAAAACTGGCACGTAAATCTAAAATATTTGGAGATATTAACATCCCCCCTCAACTAACTGAAACTTTCTCCAATGAACTTTTCCTCCTGCATGACAATGAAAACCCTCTTAATTTTTAGCACTACCCATAACTTAGTTATCCTGGAGAATAGTCAGATTTGGATGATGGATGGCACTTTTAAATCAATCCCCCCTCCATGCACCCAAATTGATACTATTAATGCTAACATAAATTACACAACTATCCCACTAGTGTAGGCTTTACTCCATGGAAACATTCCACAACTTACACTGAATTTTTAACAGTGGTCACAATCAAACCTGTGAATAAAAGTCCTAGAAAAATAATAGTCAATTTTGAATTGACAATGCTTAACACAGTTGCTAAATTATACCCTGATACCCAAATTCAAGGATTTTTTTTTCACTTTTCCCAGGCGTATTGGGGACAAATTGAAAAATCATTCTTGGTTGAGGATTATTTAGCAAGCAGTAAAATAATCAATCAATCAATCAGTGACACTTAAAAAGCGCGCTACATACCCGTAGGGTCTCAAGGCGCTGGGGGGGGGGGGGGGGGGGGGGGGCGCTACTGCTCGAACAGCCAGGTCTTCAGCTTCTTCCTGAAGGAGAGGTGGTCTTGGGTCAGGCGCAGGTCGGGAGGGAGGGAGTTCCAGGTCTTGGCGGCCAGGTAGGAGAAGGACCTTCCTCCTGTAGTCGCTCTTCGGATGCGGGGGACGGCGGCGAGGGCGTGGTTGGCTGATCGGAGGTGGCGTTTGGGAGCGTAGAAGTTGACTCGGCTGTTGAGGTAGCTCGGGCCTTGGTCGTGTAGGGCTTTGTGTGCGTGGGTGAGGAGGCGGAAGGTGATTCTTTTGTTGACGGGGAGCCAGTGAAGGTCTCTCAGATGTCCGGAGATGTGGCTGGTTCGTGGGATGTCGAGGATGAGTCTGGCTGAGGCGTTCTGGATCCGCTGGAGTCTCTTCTGGAGCTTGGCGGTGGTACCGGCGTAGAGGGCGTTGCCGTAGTCCAGTCGGCTGGTGACGAGGGCCTGGGTGACGGTCTTCCTGGTCTCGGTGGGGATCCACCAGAAGATCTTCCGTAGCATGCGTAGGATCTTGAAGCACGCCGAGGAGACGTTGTTGACTTGCCTGGTCATGGAAAGGGAGGAGTCCAGGATGAAGCCCAGGTTGCGTGCATGGTCTGTCGGTTTGGGTGCGGTGCCCAGGGCGGGAGGCCACCAGGAGTCGTCCCAGGCGGAGGGTGAGGAGCCCAGGATGAGGACCTCCGTCTTGTCCGAGTTCAGTTTCAGGCGGCTGGTCGTCATCCACTCGGCTACCTCTTTCATCCCTTCGTGCAGGTTGGCTCTGGCGGCGGCGGGGTCGTTGGTCAGGGAGAGGATCAGCTGGGTGTCGTCGGCGTAGGAGATTATGCTGAGGTTGTGTTTGCGTACGATGGCCGCGAGGGGGCTCATGTAGACGTTGAAGAGGGTGGGGCTCAGAGATGATCCTTGAGGGACGCCGCAGATGACTTCGGAGGCCTCTGACTTGTACGGTGGTAGGCGGACTCTCTGTGTTCTTCCGTCGAGGAAGGAGATGATCCATTCCAGCGCCTTGTCCTGGATTCCGATGTTGCTGAGGCGCCGTACCAGGGTGCGGTGGCAGACCGTGTCGAATGCCGCGGAGAGGTCTAGGAGGATGAGGGCCGCTGTTTCTCCATTGTCCATCAGGGCTCGGATGTCATCGGTGGCGGCGATGAGGGCGGTCTCGGTACAATATGAATTAAGAAAATTAACTGTCTTATGCTTTCTACTACCTCACCTGACAGTGTCGATGAGTTCTACACTTCAATTACAGAATCTGATCTTTTTACCTAAAATAAAGAGAAATTGGTTCAATTACAAAATTACTTTGAAGATACGTGGATTGGTCGTCTAAGCAAATCGGTCGCAGAAGGGATCCAAGGTTTCCCATGGCATGGTGGAACTGCTACTCAACCTGCTTAGGAGGTGTTACAAAATCTAACAATGCCATTGAGCATTGGCACAATTCCTTCAACATATCAATAGGCAAACATCACCTAATCTCTATCATTTTTTTTAAATTTTGAAGAAGGAACATAGTTTCCAAGAAATTAGACCTGTGCAATCACTGTCAGGTAGCCTACACACATGAATGTAAAAAAAGGTAAAGAAATGTCTGAAAGACTATTGGATAAAAATCGATAATTTTGGTTAATGGTGGCTTCAGACTACCTTGACAGTCTTGCTTACATATTACATGTCTAACTCTAACTAAACACTACCTGCATTACTTGCACTTTTTAAACCACACATTATTTGTTTAAGAATTTAGCAATTTGTTTTAATTTAAATTAAAGGGATTTTGAAGTTCCTACCTGAAGCTATCTTCCTTTTTTTCAACTCATGGTGGTGTTTTAAATCCACTTGTCACCATGAGTCTCCATTGATCCGAAATCCTATACCAGAAAATGAAATCCACATCTGTTACAAAAATATCATCCAAAACTTCATGTTTCTCAAAAATCCATCATCCTAAAGCAGCAGGCGCCATTTGAAAAAAACAACAAATATCTGATCTGGAAAGATTTCTTCTGCCCCAGTCCTGTTTTCAGTGGAGGCCGGTGACATTTAAAAGTGGTGAGGCGTAAAATGATTGTCATACTGCACCATAGCGAGCGAGCGAGCCTGAACAACCTAAGACGGGTTCGGGGGGCTTTCCCCCCCCTGAGAAAATTTTGAAAAAAGAGTGGAAAAATTGTGCATTTTCAAGCAAAGCAGGAAGGTTAATAAAGCAATTGTGAAAGTTCAGTTATTACATCAATAAAGAGATGTCATATAACATAGGTAGCTGCTTATTCAGTATAACCACAGAGCTTCATAACAGATTTCGAGATATAATGCATTTCTGAGTACCTCACAAATGTTTTTTTATTTAACAAACCACTTAACAGGTCGCAAACTAGCAGCATTCAACATATTGTTTCTAAAATCAGCACATCTCTCTTTAAGAGCAGCAACATTTTCAATAACTTGAATGTTAAAGTCTGGGATTCTTTTCAATAGTTTGCTGTCTATAGAGAGCATTGACAAAGCATTTAGTCTTTCCTCAAGCATGGTGTTCCTCAGGAATGTCTTAATCCTCTTTAAGGTGGAAAAACATTGATCTGACTCTACTGTTGTCATAGGAGTGGTAATGACAATTTTTAGTAAAGCCACTGTCTCAGTAAGTGACTTTTCCATATTAATTTTAGGAATTAAAGCCAGCAAAGACATGGCACTTTTGGCCTTCAGGTACACAGGCATTGCGTACAGTACAGTCAACTCCTATTCAGGTCCTCTTTGTTGAGCATAGAATAAGCTTCCACAGCCTCATTCAGAGCATGCTCAGGGTAGGATTCATCATATTTTGCAACATAGTCACTTTCCAATAATGTGGCACTCACCAAATGTTTTGTGAAAGAAAAATTTTCTTGTGCATGCACAATTACAATGTCACAAATCTTCTTTGCATTTTGGACCAGACTGGTGATGTTTTTCCTGTGGTTTGAAAAAGTAGAATCTTCTGGCAGTTTGCTGTCTGAATTGTCAACCTCATCTCTCACTTTGCTTATGCTTTCGACAAACATAGTGGTATATCTTTTCACAGTAACAGTATCTATCTCTCGTGCTTGTAACTGCTTGTATAATATGTCGACAGATAACATTATCTCATGAAATAAAAACAGAAAAAACTGAGACTCTTTGTCGTTTAGTGTTCTAGCAAAGCCACGGGCTTCACTGTGAGTTTTGAAATCAAAGGTTTCGTTGGCTTCTATGGCATTTCAAAAGGTCCTCCCTATATTGATATATTAGTTTGACTGTACATATGTTAAAGTTCCAACGAGTTGAGGATCCCCTTGGAACCCTTTTGTCCACAATCTCCTGAGGTGCTTCCGTTCTTTTGGGGGAACATGAGAAGAAAATTTGTGTCTCTGAGATCTTTGATACTGTCTGTTGCATAATAAGATTATGTTTGTGGGCGTAACAGTGTATATAATGAGCATTAGGGTACACATCTCACATTTTTTTTTGTACTCCACCAAGGCTTCCACTCATTACGGGCGCACCATCATAGCTTTGTGCAATATGTTTTTCTTTTTAGGCACCTCTGGAAAAACTAAACTAAGTTGACGCAGTAGAGCTGCAGTAATGGTTTCTGCACTACAGTCT
Organism: Lissotriton vulgaris; assembly: GCF_964263255.1. NCBI lineage: Eukaryota > Metazoa > Chordata > Amphibia > Caudata > Salamandridae > Lissotriton > Lissotriton vulgaris. The sequence goes on along the minus strand of NC_141693.1, from coordinate 1,313,186,468 downwards.
CTTAAATGTGTGAAACCATAGAACATCTCCACAACATTATTGTCATTATCCAGGTACGGAAAGACTAATGCAGACTGTGTTTTTGGGGCCACATCAGTGGTGTGGTTAGCCTGAGTAGCCACAAAGTCTGTGTTTTGCAACTCTTGGACAATACGGCTTTTCATAATTTCTAGCATACACTCAAGGAGTTCATTTTGTCTCATTTTAGAGGTGCCCTTAAAGACTGTAGCACTTGCTAAATGTGCTTCCATTTCCTAGTCTATGCTTGCTATTAAATCCACAAGGCCTCTGAATATTCCAGGATTTGGGACACCTTCTGATTCATCATGGCCTAGCAATGCCATTTCGAAAGCATCAAAGAAACAAATGCAATCAATTATTTTTGATAGTATGTGTCTATTCCTATCAACTGCTTCATTGTGTTTCTGTATTGTTTGGCGGTGTGCATCGTTTATGTGCTGCTCAATGGGTGGGTCTCCCAACATTCCCAGTTTCGTCAGGTTTTCCATATGCTTTCTTGTGTGTACATGCGTCTTTATTTTATAAGACAAATGCTTTAAGTCTTTTACTCCTTCTCTTGTCAAAGAAAAAACACCATTAAACAGCAAGCAGGGTAAGCAGAACAGTTTGTTTCTTGACGGGCACCCTGTAAGCCAAACAGCTTTTGTGTATCAGGTATTTGAGAATGTACATTTGTAAGATTTTCCTCTGTCCTGGGTAACTTGTTCTAGTTGTAAGCCAGGCCGATCAGGTCCTAATCTCTTTATATGTAGTTTCTCTTCTATTGGTAGTGCATGGAATTACATTGTAATGAGCTGTTCTACTGTATTCATCATGCCGATGCTATCCTTACCAATATTAGAGAAACCTGTCAATAGTCAAAGTACAACGTATAAGGTTTGGTGCAATAATATCAAATTTAAGTATAAATTCATGTATCTTGTGCATTATCGCAATATATTTCCAACAGCTCTCCTTTGGACAACATGACTGCTAAAAATACAGCCTTACTGCCTGCTGCCTGCTGCCTCTGTGTGCCATAGTGGATGCTGATGAGTAATACGATATCTGCAGGGCTACAGGTGAAAAATATCCCTGTGATGTTTTTACAAGATAAACTTTATCTAATTGATTTCAGTGGAGTTGGAACTAAGTGTTCCCTTGACTGGATAGTCTTATCTATTAATACTGCCCTGCGTATTAGTGAAGAAGAGCTTAAAGAAATCAAGAGATTGGAAGAAGAAATAGAGGGTGACACCACTATAGCTGATGCTAAGGCTCTTTTAGAGAGTATTGATAAGACCTTAACTGACTTTAAAATTAATTCAGCGAACCTGAAGACCTCTAAATTGAGTAAGGATATAAAAAACTTTAGCCAAGAGCTGGTATACCCTTATCTCAAAGAGGATTTGTTCAAAAACACTAACCCAGGAGCGCTGAGTAATCAGTACAAGGGTAGATCACGGACGAGGTTTCTAACATTCTCAGATTCATCATCTGACTCCGACCAGAGTGGAGCGGCATATTATCAACCATACCAACCCTTTTATCACTATCCACAAGCCCCACCACCTTTTTTAGACAGAGGAAGACGCAGGGGCAGGGGATTCAGAAGAGGATGGAGACAGCCACAGTTCCAACCATTTCAATCCTTTCAGCCGTTTCAAACCTTTCAACAAGCTCCACCTCCACAGGATCAGAACTTGTTCAGAATAAGACAACAGGTATACATGAGATAGAAATGGGGACAGAAAATGTGGTACAGAGATTAGCCCCGCCTGTCAATGAAAAATCAATGATAGCCCTTTGTTCCACTACAGTGAGTGTAACCAATGTTGAGCCGATACCCGTTTATAATCTCTCTAAGCAACCCCTGACAGCTCTAGAATTGAAAGTGTTACAAAAGGGTCTTTCCTTTGTCCCCTTAGTGGTACAAGACCCTGTGGATACAAAAACAGAGGTCCTCCAATTTCTGAGAAAAATAAGGCTTAAGGTGTACTTCTCTGATCAAGATGAGAGACCAGCTTTGAATGTGAGTGGTTTGAAGTTGAAATCAACATTTTGTCCAGACAGTGCTAGTTTTTCCTGATGAAATGCAACTTTTTGAAAATCAAATCTTGCGAGAAATAGACAACCTTCGTACTAAGAAGGTCTTTTTCAGACAAAATTTCACCAAAGAGGAACCACATGCCCTATTGAATTTGGCCAATAACCCCCTGACAGTTATTAAACCGGCAGATAAGGGAGGGGGGATAGTGGTATGGGACAGTGAGGATTACGACATTGAAGTACTGAGACAGTTGAGTAACCCCACCCATTATCGCAAAATTCAAGATAATCCGGCTACCTATCTACGGGCGAAGATCTTACACCTGACTACAGAAGCCCTAGATTGTGGATATCTGAGCAAAAAGGAGTATGAGATTCTTAACACCTCAATGCAAAAAATCCCGAACCTGTATGTACTCTCAACAATACATAAGGATACCGAGAGACCCCCCGGACGCCCCATCATTGCAGCTTGTGGTTCTTTACTTGAACCATTAGCCAAATATATAGATACTTTTCTAAAACCTTCTGTGTGTACCACCAGAGCATATATAAGAGACACGATGGACTACATCCACAAAATTGAGAATTTGGTGTTCGAGGGAGACCAGCAATTGCTGGTCTCCTTCGACATCGAAAGTTTGTACACCAACATCCCGCAGGATGAAGCTTTACTGGTTATGGAGTTAGTGCTGAACAAAAGGAGTAGACCACACCAGGTGCCCACGCAGTTTATTCTAGAATTAGCGAAAATCTGCCTGAAGAATAGTTACTTTGCATTTAAGGGTGAACTTTTTTTGCAACTAAAGGGAGTAGCCATGGGGTGTTGCTTTGCCCCCGAAATCGCTAATCTAGTGATGGAACAGTTTGAGAGCAGGTATGTCTTCGGTGAGGCGACCCCATTTCGGCACCACGTGTCGAGGTGGGTTCGTTTCATCAATGACATATTTCTGGTCTGGAATGGCAACAGTGATGAGCTTGATCACTTTCATAAATGGCTCACCACATGTACCCCGGATCTGAAATTTACAATCAGCTTCAGTAATGAGAAAATCAATTTCTTGGACCTATGGATCTTTTGTAAGGATGGCCATCTAGAGGTTAATTTATGTACTAAACCCACTGATCGCAACACCTTATTAGAATTCACCAGTGGCCACCCAAGAAGCCTAAAAGAGAATTTGCCCTTTGGGCAATTTTTACGAATTTGTCGTAACTGCTCCAATAAAAATTATTATTTTGAAAATGCAGAAATTTTGCAGAATAAACTATGTTGCAGAGGGTACCCAAAAAAACTAGTTAGAGCTGCCCTGAAAAGGGCGTGGTATACCCCTCGAGAGACTTTGTTAACACCAAAAGAGAGCTTGGATAACGATAAAATGACATGTGTACTAACTTTCAACCCCAAGGCGAACAAAGTAAAACAAATCATCCTTAAAAATTGGAGATTGATCGAACATTTTAATATCATGAAGCCCTTATTTTCTTTCAGGAAAGGAAAAAATCTAAAACAACATTTGGTACGTGCGAGTAGGGACTCCGCACCAAAGAAAGATACGAGAGGTATGCTAGGCCTCCTACCATGCGTTCATTCACGAATTGCAACACAAAAAATGTGGTGTACGTGGTGTTTTGCCCGTGTGACTGTGTGTACATCGGCCAAACTACACAAGCAGTAAAAATGAGGATTATTCAACACAAGTCCCGTATACGTTTTAAAACTGCAGGTGCACCGCTAGTAGAACACTTTATTGAAGCAGGGCATAGTGAGGAAGACCTGGTTTGGTCAGTGCTAGTGGCAATCCAAGCGCACAATAAAGGAGACCTGGAGAGTAAACTAAACCGCACAGAAGCTAGACTTATCGAAAAATACCATACTGTTGTAAATGGGCTAAACGACCATGATGAACTGTGGGCATTGATTTGATGAGGTCTGTGTACAGAATATGCACTCATCTCACTGGATTTTATTTTCAGTGAGAAATATCCAGGTTAGGTGTAGTCATTCTATTTGGGATACTGGCTTAGCTTAAGTTCTAAGAATACATGCTAGTACAACTGCATATATACCTGTCCAGATAGTAATATATGGGACCGTCTTTAGTTTTCCATTTTAATGATTGTCCAGATAGAACTGTTAAAATAAGATAGATATTTATGATGGTCTCCGATTGTTGCAGGTATCTATTTGTTTATACTGTTCAAAATGTATAATACTAATGATGTTGTTTTTGGTTACAGGTGTTAATTTACTTCTCCTCTCGAGATTGTAAGCCCTGGGGTCATATGCAGTGCCAAGATGTGTTTGCCAGTTTGAACATTGGCAGCACTTTTATATAATTGTTCACTTTGGATGTTCTTTACTAAATATGGGACTATGAGCGGTAACATTTCAGTGCCGTTCTTTGTTTCCTTTCCTCCCCCTCTCTCCCTTTTTCCCCTTGTTCTTTTCCTTCTTTTCCTTCTGCCCTTTCCGTTTTTTCTCCTCGTTTTTATTTCTCCCCTGTTTTTTCCTGTGTGGATCATGTGTGATTGTGTGTGATTGACTTCACTTTGTATGGTATTCTTATGGGCTGAAAATCAGCAGCCCTCCATACTACACGGTTCTCAGTGTCCAGTCCATAGTCGGCCCCCTTCCACCTGTAAGATGGCGGAATACGTGGTAAGATCCTCGATACGTTGTCCATTCTGATGGATTCGGGGGTATATGTTAGTCCGCTTTTGATTTTAGCGATCCGCAGGCCGATACGTGTGAGGTCAGCACGTTAGTGGAGGAGATGTTAAGAAAGTTTTCCCAGCGGGCACACGTTATGCCGGTAAACTTTGTTCCCGACGCATCCTGAATTCGTTTAGCCGTGTGGACCGCTTTTTTGTAAACATGCAGATATAGAGTCTTTCACTGCTCCCCAGCACGACATTTAGCATGGCCAGAGTTTCACTTGTCGGAGCTGTGCTGCTTGATCTTAGATTGCGTGCCTTTCAAAATTTGTGTGTGGACACCACGGAGGGACCTTGTGTATAGTGGTGCGGCATATACTGTTGTGCACTCCACTGCGCCTTATGTAGATATTTAGAGTAGCAGTAGTTCTTACATTTTCAGAATTTGTCCTCGTAAAGTGCTTTATTTATCGTTTCAGAGAGAGAAGAATTGATCCCTTCCTTTGCTGTGTATTTTTCTACCGAGTGGGCACTTGAAGTGGGCACCAACTCAGAGGTATGCGTGGAAATGGCGGCCTTTTACGCTTCATTTGACTCGATGCCTGATCTTCCTTGCCTTTGTTGGGGCTTTTATTAAATGCACTTTGGGATACATACAGATTTACCCCTTTCTGTTACATGCGTAGGTACCCCCGTGGGGTGTACTCCAACCTTGAATTTTCCAGCCACGGTGCCAAGGGTCCGTATATTTCCATTGGATCCTGTGAGTATTTATGAGATGCCCTTGACCATCCGGTCTGGACCTACCCTGTCCTGGGATGCGTGGGTATTTGGTGATAATTTCACGGGGGCTTTTACGCCACTCTTAACTTTCCAGGTGCAGCGTGTCACCATTTCTCGAGTATTTACACAGGTGGTGGTGTTCTTGATCCACATGTTAATGTTTGTTTGTGGTTTCTACTATTCCTCTTCTTTTGCTAAATCCTTTCCATGCTTTTTTTCTTCCCCCCTCTTTCCCCTTTTATTCTTTCTCTTCACTTTTCCCTCCTGCTCTTGTTTTCAAGGCACTACATTAGTAACTGATGGGATAGTGTGCTTTTGGCAGAACTGTTTGTTGTGTATATATTGTAAATAATGTTCATTATATTTTAGTGTATTTTGGCCCTTCTGTCCTGAGGAATCCCATAGATACGTGTGGCTGAAACGCGACTGCGTCAACAGACATTCTGTGGAGGAGTCCGTTTCAATTGTTAATTTGTGCTAGACTGTAGCATAAGCGCCGGTTTAAATAATCATTTTGGGGTAATTAGTTTCCCCAGGCGCTGTTACATAGGACTACCTGGGAGTGTAGCATTGAAATTCAGGAATACGCACATAGATATATAAGAGTTTTTTGTGTGTAATTTTTAGGTTTTTTTTGTTTTTTGTAGGGCTGTGTTTTTGTAAAATTTGTGTGTAAATATATATATATGTGATGTATATGTTGTATATTGTATTATATGGAAAGATTGAGTACAAGTGAAGGTACTCTCGTTGTATATAATCATTTATTGCTTGTTTTATGTGCTCCACCTAGTTGTTTGATATAGCTATATATGTGACTATAATTTGTGTATTCATTACTTCATAAAATTCATTTTTGGATATGTCAAGGCTTTTAATTTAACTTTGATTACAAATAAATACTGAATCGATCCCTCTGTGCTTCTTTGTATTTGTATACATCTTTTTGATGTCATGTGCTCATGTACATGAGGGTAATTTGGGCACAACCCCCCCTTTTTTAGGTTTCGCCTATTATCATTCGCTTGCGAATGTAATAGGCAAAAATTCAAGTGCTCAATCGACTCGTCAAACCACTGCGGTTTTCTCACAGTGCATGTGAGTCACGTGACCACAAAAACGGGTCACGTGACCACACAAGCACGCGCACCTCAGGCCGGCATTTCTCCTCCCCTAATTACCGGCCGGCACATCAAAGGCTGCTGCTCCCCATGCGTCTTGTCACCCGCCTCCGCAATGCCGAGAAAGCACAAACCCAGTACTGACTGATTGTATATTACATGATCGCATGTTTAATTGCTGGACAAAAGATGCTCTAGCATTTGTACATATTAATTGTTCCTGTCCTCTCTATCTTTTCAATATTCTCTCGCTTGCCTTACTATACTAACACAATTAGATTCGCCTATTATCATTGGCTTGCGAATGTAATAGGCGAAAATTCAAGTGTTCAATCGACTCGTCAAACCACTGCGGTTTTCTCACAGTGCATGTGAGTCACGTGACCACAAAAGCGGGTCACGTGACCACACAAGCACGCGCACCTCAGGCCGGCATTTCTCCTCCCCTAATTACCGGCCAGCACATCAAAGGCTGCTGCTCCCCATGCGTCTTGTCACCCGCCTCCGCAATGCCGAGAAAACACAAACCCAGTACTGACTGATTGTATATTACATGATCGCATGTTTAATTACTGGACAAAAGATGCTCTAGCATTTGTACATAATAATTGTTCCTGTCCTCTCTATCTTTTCAATATTCTCTCGCTTGCCTTACTATACTAACACAATTAGATCAGAATTAGGGTTAATCCGCATATCGCGGCAAGAAAACTCCACTCTAAGATGGCCTCCAATATACTGTGCAGCCCGCATCCTTTCCTAGTCCCTTCTTGATATTGCACTACCCGGGTTAGCTATTATAATAAGCGGTAACATGGGTGCCTCCTAACGCCTCACTCACGCGGAGACGCTGCAGCAGTCAGGACAGAATGCTGCCACTTCTCTAGTAAGTAATGACACCGGACTAAATTTTCACGCATTGTATCATTGCCTAAATATCTCTACGCTTTCAATACGTCAATCGCTGCCGCGCTTCTAGAATGCCTTGATAATGATAAAGACTTAATTCTGGCAAGCACCAACACCGACGTCGGAGGAAATTCCTTCATACCGTACTAATGCATTAATATCGTTACGCCCCCAATGCGCGAATCACTGCTGCATTTTTTGCACGATATGACAAGGATACAGATCTACTTTTGGGAAGCGCTAATACTTGAATCCCTTTACGTAATGTTGAAATAGCCCGATGCTTTCAATGTGTTAAGCATTGCCGCGCTCTTGGCATACTCCGGCTAAGACTTATGGATACCTTTAAGAAGCGATAATATTGAACCCCCTTATCCAAATGTACCAACACATTTCGGATTTGGGTTAGCGAAGCCCTGCTCTGTACCGTGCATTTAACCATAACGAACTTCAGACACCACTGTATCCGCCGCAAAGGTGTCCTTAGGGAAACGGAGTTCATGCTAATTCAGCTCTGTTTTTACCCTGCTACTATTTATAACGGAATACTGACATCATCACTGTTTAGATAATGATATTTTTTGTGAAATACGAAATGCAAGCATTGGGATTTACATAGGGTTGCATCTTTACCCGTACCTGGTATAAAAACCATCTTTCTATGGCATTAATTAGCAGCCAGCTTGCTCTGCTTTAGTTCCAATGTCAATAATCATAAACTATGGTTCATTTTGCTTTAACTTTACTTAAATTATATTGCTAGAAGTTTTTCTATTTGATTTCAGTTACCATAATTAGATATAGGCATAGATACACGACTATATGAATCCTTTTTCTTTTTCTATTCACTGTAGGAGCATATCACAGCTCTTCTTATCTCCTTCGGACAACGCAGCATGGTAATATTTTTCTACAAATTAATGTTTCTTAAGTCCTAATAGTGATCGAATAACATATGCTTTGACTACAGTGACAGTAGAAGTGGGGTCTCTCAACTCCCCTTTTTTCTTGATAAATGAGACCTAGTCATCCGACATTACGTATGTAGTATAGTGGCTTATCAGGGGCCCTTGCGTAGGCCATTAACATAGGCCCTTGTACCATGGCGCGTACGGTTTCTTGTGGCATCTTAGCATTCATATATGTATACCAACACTGTTGTTTATTCCTATAGGAGCTCATCACAGCCTCCTTTCCCTCCAATACTCTTCACTGAGCGAGCCAGACTGGATCTTTTACAAACCTTCGCAAGGAGATACATACAGGTGCAAGTTGAATAATATGGGTATAGAACTGTGAGACACACCCCTGTCTCTTATGTCAGGCACGGATCATGGGACAATGATCTCCTGTTTGGGTTAGATTAAGTCCAAGAGAATTAATTCTTGCTTTTTTAATATACAGATACTGCTTCTATAAACCACTGAGGATGAGCAGAAGCTTCCAATAAAAGCTTCAAGTGTGAAAATTCAAACGGGTACTGATTGCCCTAGTCTGGGGTACCATCTATTAAACGTAAACAATTTTAGATTTTTTGACATTTACTGGATATGTGTCAGCGGTTATATAAACTATCTCTGATAGAGATTTACTTACATTTTTAACTACAGGCTGTTGTGGACTGATATTTTGACTGTGAATCTCATTAATGAAACGCATTTCTTACTTATATGGAGTTTTAAACATCCACTCAGCCCACATCTTTTTGGTAACTATCCCTTATATCTCTGTTTTACTAATTGTCGTTCCTTGTTTAAATAAAGTAATAGGAACTATACTCAAATGGATTTTTATATCTTTTTCTAGGTCCTTTGACCCACTAATTTGAGAGTCATAAATCACGACTCTAGCGATTTTTTGATTGTTACTTCCTCTGTTTCGTCACATATTCAGGTATTAGTGACTGTCAACATAAATCTTTGTCCTTTATTGGACACCTTTGGGTATTTTGACCTAAAATGGTTCATAATAATGTTGATATTCAATGTCTCATATTACGACCCTCTTTCTCTATTAACAGACCTCTTTACTTATCAACTCACGATTTGGAATAAGTTCTACCGGAATTTACATATAGCAAGAAAGGTATAATTAGATATCCTTTCACATTTCTTTCACCAGCACCTGTTTCTGGCCGGGTTGGGACTAGACACCAACCTTTCATCGTCCTTCACTTCTTCCCTGGTACACATGCAACTTTCCGTTCTGCATGAGTGAATTTCACAGTACACTCCTTATTCTTGTTTCTTGGTGCTTATTCATCTCAATTCCTGTTCACGTAACTAAAGATTCGCAAACACGTTCTTACTTTCTTGAGAACATCATCACTGGGTCCTTTCTATTCTTGGTGATCTGGCTTTTCTACAAGTCTCAACACGTTTCTCATAAACAAGCTCATCTTAAGAGCTATACAAATCAAACTGTTTACCATTGCTTTTCTCTTTGTTTGCAGTCTTGAGAAAGTTACTGTTTAGTAACGAAACACGTGTCGGCTGTCCATTGCATTTTCGATCTGGAAATATGTATGGAAGAACACGCATTGTAAAAACTGTGCAGACTGTATCACAAACAAGCACTGGCGTTGCCAATAGGTTTCGCATTTGGAAAGTTGGAGCTATTGGTTTTGTAAATGACATTTTATATTTATATATTGTTATTGACAATGCCAATAACGATATATAAATATAAAATGTCATTTACAAAACCAATAGCTCCAACTTTCCAAATGCGAAACCTATTGGCAACGCCAGTGCTTGTTTCCTAATAGTGGTTGCTGAAGGCACTGAAACAGACACTGCTCGAGGGCCTTGAACAAGGCAAAGAATAGATAGTGCCTTTAACAACCATTATTGCCCAAAGCAAAGGGCTAAGGCTCTGTATTAGTAAATTCCATCCACTGAGTGTACAATGTTCAGAATGTGCACCCACCCCAACCACCAATTAGAGTGACCACATACATAGCCCTAACTCCATCGTAGCCGGGGTGAAAGAGCAGCAAAGGAGGTTGGGGCCTCTTGTTCTTCGTCCAAAAATTGCCCAAACATTAGGTAATGTTTCAGGTTGTCAGGCTTTACCAGGTGCTGAAAATAAAAATATAACAATTTATTTTTGAAACATTAGGGTAATCAAACAAAGACTGGGGGGAAAAAACATAACGCTCCAATTTTTACCTTGCAGTTTGCATGCAGCTCTTAGATGATAGTTAATAACTCATTATTGTATGTTAGGGTTTTAATTTACAAACTGCAAGTAACAAAAGGATCTCTCTGACAAAAGCAGTGACTCACTGACCTATTTACATCATGTGCATTTTGTGATCTGCATCAGGTACATGTTCTTTGCAGCAGGCACATTAACCTTCTGCACTACCATTCCATGAGTCAAAACTTCCACTAGACAAAACTCTGATCTCTCTCTAGGAAAAACATTAACCATCAGCGTTATTATGACATTTATATTGTCTCTCGTCAGGAGGCCGCTTGCTAAAGCGCTTTGAGAAAAAGTGCTGAATAATGGCCATCATAACTTAAAGGAATGATACCAAGTTGACATATCTGCAATATGATTTCAACAATGACTTTTTAATGCTTGTTGGATTCAGTGTCCCTTTAGGGCTGTTTTCAGTTCCAGTTGCACTGTGCGCCTATCAATGTCAGCCAGTCCAACACACCTTAAACGGCAAACATGCTCTAAATAAGGAGTGATTAGTGCACCTTTGCAGAACACAAACTGAACGAAATATAAGTTTTGATTGTAGTACCAAAGTCAGTTCTGCTAATTTTCGATCTTAGGACTGTGCCTGAACAGCCCTGTCAGGATTAAACCTGTGATCTTACCACCGATTGATTTGGACAATATTATCGGCATAAATGTTTATATATCTCGAAATTGTGCATAAGTAATTTTAGGTTTATAGCTGACCCAGGACTGGGAGGAGACACTCTTGTAGCCAAAAAGCATGGGTAGCTCTTTTAAACTGGGAGTGGGCTGCGCTACCGCTACACCTATGTTTAAGCCTGACTGGTCGCCACCACTCAGCAGTTAGCAGTTTCTGAGGCATGAACCAGTGGCTTTTACTAGTTACCGCTACACCTATGTTTAAGCCTGACTGGTCGCCACCACTCAGCAGTTAGCAGTTTCTGAGGCATGAACCAGTGGCTTTTACTAGTTGGCTTGTACCTGTGCTGAGATCCAATTGTCTTTTTTATCTTCCGGCCGAGTAAACAAATCCCTCCTATTACTCTTCTTCTACTGCAAACCATTGCTTGTGTGCACATTTGTCACACTGCCTCCTCTATCCAGTGCCTTTTCAGCTCCTACAGTCTTCAAGTACAGTCCTGGCCTGTCACCTCGCAGATCACAATGCTTTGTTTTCTTGTTCCTTTGAACAGCACCCCCATCGCCCTGCCTTCTGAATCTGCTCAGTGGGTTGCAGATTTCTTATTCAATTTCTCTAAGCATCTGCTTGCTCAGTTTGTTTGACACTCGCACTCGGGATCTGTCCTGCCATACTCACCCTCACAACTTTTCTCACCATAGTTTCTTGTGACTGCCATAGAGGGGCTATTTGAATGCCATAAACATGCTGGAAGCCAACTTTGGTGGTGGCGAGAGCCGGGGTATGTTTGGCGGAAATCGGAAGGTGGGTAGCCAAGTGGAAAATAGGCTGTGGTCGGGTGGAAGGAGGAACAGGGCATAACCCCCAAATCGTGCCTCGAACCGCATAGCGACCATACCAGTATTAATAGCAATGACGCAGTCTTTATTTCACGTTGAAAAAAGTCAAGCCAACAATCAGTGGACCATCAATCGAAAACCTGAAGATGTGCTCTGCCAGGCATCTTCTCCTCCCCAAGTCCACTGGATTGGCAGTCACCTTTTAGTCAGGCTTTGCTCACCACTGATGCCCTTAGAGATCAACTTGGTACCTCAGGCATCCCATTGCCGCTGTTTTAAAGGCGTGAAGGGGAGTAAGTAACTCTTAGTGTGTTGATTTATTCTCCCACTGACATCCCACCATTTGGCATCCCGAGGACACACAGTAGGACAGTGACATGCCCCCCCTTCTGTTCTGGAATTGTGGGTGTCCCTTTCTTTCTCAGTGGGTGATGGCATCATCCACGAAGTGATTAGGGGAAAGCGCCGCTGTGCGTCTCCCTCTGCACTCCCTGCTGACTCAAGCCTCCCCCTCAGTTCAGTGGATCCCGCAATATTCAGAAGGAAGAAGACATCTCCAAAAGGTGCACCCCACCCAATGCTACTCTCTTTGAGGCAGCATCCAACTCTCTCCTTCGCAACCTGCAGAGTTGTTCGCCCAATTTCTGTTCAGATGTGTTGGATTCGCTAGGATGCATGCTTTAGTGATTAGAACACTGGGGTGCGTCTTGAGGAACCAGATGTAGCAAATAGGGAGGGTACAACAGTGAAGGGGCAGACTGCGCTGCTGTGCAGGTTATCAAGGATACGCACCCTATAAAGGCGGTGACTGAGCGACAAAGCACCCAGTCCCGCCACGCCAATTGTATCAGTGTAGTACACTGCACAGTGACCGGACCCCACTTCCCCCGGCCCTCAGCCTCAGCCTCAGACATATGTATCCCCCACACCCGGGACCTCAACAAAAGTCAATAATATATAATATATATTTATTATCAGTGATCACACTATACGAGGGCTGGCCAGAGGCTGCGCCGGCCCGGGTGACGGGCCACACAGAGGGGGCCCCGCCAGACTCTTACTTGTGCTTGTTTTCCAGCGATTCACGAACAACAGATTATTAGCCACGATGAACACGAGCAGTAGACTGTAGAGTAGACACCGGCACGAGGTCTGTGTGTGGTGTGACTGTTGACTGGGGACTCATGTGGAGCGGTGGCATGCCGGACTTCTGCGATGCGACGACACAACAGCAAGAAATGGGCAATCACTACTGCATTGCTTCACATAAGCAACAGTGATTGGCCATACAAGTGCGGCAGTGCCACCACCCACGCGCGGCACCCATACAGCGAAGCCTGCCCACAGGCTCAGGCTGCGCGGTGTCTCAGCCAATCTTGGCGCTGCATTAGTAGCGCCACAGAGCCAGGATTGGCTAAGAACAGGGTTACTCCCTGCCCATTATGAGACCTGGGGGCTGCGGAATAAAGCTGCACCCTTGGGTCCCACGCCATTCGCTACTGTAAAGGGGAAGGTACTACTGTGCTCATGTTCAGGCTGGTCATAAAAATCACCAGCACAAAAATGGACATGCGCACTGCTGCTACACTGCTGCGCTTTAGTGCCGTACTCACCCAAGCTGCCGCAGCCCCGCCCTTACCCCCCTTCGGCGCCATCCGATTGAGTCGGGCTTGTCCCGGTAGCGAGACTGCGCTGCAAGATTACTTTTTTGTTTTACTTTTATTGAATAAAATTTTAGCGTGATGGTCGTCCATGTGGCTTAGTGGGGCAACGCCCTAATAGTAGCACCTCCACTGCCTCTTCTCTTCTTCCTAATTCCACTGTCGTTCATTAGTAAAGTGGAAGATAGGCACAGCATATCCAAATATAATCAAAACTTGCAAGAATCCAAATTGTAGGGTTCCCAAAAAAAGGACAATTTCAAAAATGCAACTAATTTACTCCACAATAGCCACGTGGTCTTTTTCCAATTGTCACTAAAATAAATGTAATGTGCAAAAAAACTGAAAGGACTTAGCAGGTTAACAAGGATGCTGAGAGCTTAAATGGTTTCTTTCATTATTTTATTTCATAGTGAACAGTCAGATGATGAATCTAATAGTATACCTTTTTAATTTCTATTTTTTTGTAAGTTCCAGTGGGGGTCGTCCTTTTTTCTGGTGTACCAGATAGTGTGGGTGCCTCGAAAAGAACAGAGACCCTGTTAAGTATTCTTTACTCCTTTTATTATGCAGTGTTTTAAGTGCGAGGAGGTGACGGGGGACTTTCACCGTAAAGAATTACCTCCACCAATCTGCTAGTACTGGGGGCTAAATGGCACTTTTTCTCTCTGATTTCCATGTCAAAGTTTATTCATTTTTACCTCCCTCCTCTCTATCAGACCCCGCAAACGGATCCGTACCTGGGAGAGCCACGCTTTTCCAGGAACGTGGTTGAACAGCTCCTGACACCATCAGCTCCCTTCGCTACGTACAGATTCCTCGTTTAAAGCAATGTAGGACTTGGACTTTTTTGCAGAGTCATCCCAGAACTTTTTGCCTTCCTCCTGTATTTTGTCTGACCTGTTGTTGGTGGTTTTATGACTTTGGGCACTTTACCACTGCTGATCAGTGCTAAAGTGCATGTACTCTCTCTTGTAAACTTGGTAAGATTGGTCTACACCTGTTTGGCTTATTTCATTTACGTATTAGTCCCTTGTACCATGGTATCCCATATACCCAAGGTCAGTAAATTAAATGCTACTGGTGGGCTTGCAGCGCTGCTTGCACCACCCACCGTAGTTGCCTTTCAAACCTGTCTCAGGCCTCTGCCACTGCAGGGCCTTCGTGAGCAGTGTAATTGCCTCTGTGACATGGCATATAGAGTGGTTGCCACGTCTGCAACTCCCCTTTTACTACATATCAGTCACCCGTAAATTAGGCCCTAGCTAGCCCTATGGGCAGGGTGCGGTGTAGGTAAAAGGTAGGACATGTGCCTTAATTGTGTGGCATGTCCTAATAGTGACAAACAGCCTATTTGGTTTCTCACTGCTGTGAGGCTGCCCTCTCATAGGTTTGCATTGGAGATTCTCTGATTTGTGCTTCAGTGGTAATTCCTGACATGACAGGGGTAGCGCGACCATGTTTGGTACGTTTGAAATAATAGCGATATTGGTGAAAGCAGATTTATTATTACTATTGTAAAAAATTCCACTTTTAGATGTGGGCATTGCTGTGTGCTATGTGTCTTTGTGCCCTGCTAATGTGTATTGACCGTCTGGTGCTGCCTGACAGGAGAGAGGGGATGTGCATTCAATCCAACCATTCCCTAGGGGGGTTGAGCTGTTTCCTGCTCTGCCAGTGTGACTCAGGGCTAGGCTAAAAAGACCTTGGCTGAATTTAGAGTAGCGGGACGGGTTTTCCCTTGCACCTGAATTGGCCTGGTCTGCATTTGACGTGGTGGGAGGAGTAGCACGTGCACCTGAATCGGGCTGGGCCTGCCATAATCCTGGCTCAGCCCCTCTGTGGTGTGTCTGGAGTCACAGCATACACTATGAATGGGGGGTGTTGTGCACTTGTAATTGTATTGCAAAGTGCCCCAGAACAAAGACATTTGGACTATAAGTAAAGGGGCTGTGACCCCATGAAAAGAGAGAAGACACTGCGTGGAATGTATCCAGACGACTGCTATATGCCAGGAGGGACAATCATTTGGAACTATTTGCTGAATGTGAGACTGACCTGTGGCCTGCTGGGTGGCTTAAGGGACTGCCACACTGCTGGTTGACCTTGTGTGCTGGCCTGCCAGTGCTCTGTCCTCTGCCCCAGTGATCTTCCAGGATGTGGTGGCTTGACCTGTTGGATTAAAGCAGCGCCTGGTGAGCGCTACGTTGCCCACCCTGTTATCTCAGAAACCGTGTGGCACGCTGTTGTTTTACCACTTTTCTTCAGCACCTGGCTCCTTTCCTTGCATTCTAAGGAGTGAGAAGTTGCAGAGCGCAAGCTGCATATTTAGTCAAAATAAACCGGCGCCTGCGATTTCCTAGATCATGGTGAGCGCTTCAATCATTAATTGGGAAAAGAAGTAGCGCCTGGTGAGCGCTTGAACCTCCGTGACCAAGTTCAGCTTCTGCTCCAAAGAATGAGAAAAGTGTGGGCTGCTCGTCGAAGTGCCGCACTCAGAAACCCCCCTTCAATGCAGCCTCTTCCCTCTGGAGAGGGAGCTGCGATGTAGGCAGCCACGAGGGAAGCCGCTCCAGTGCGGGCAAGACGCCCAGGCATTGCGGGGTAACAAACCTGTAGCAAAAGGAGGAAGGCAGGCCAGCCAGAAGAAGGTCCCAAGGCCGCAGCGCCTTTGTTTTGCAAAATGGCAGACGACCATGCCAAAGAATCACCAACGGAGGTGAGAGAGCTCCCGGCAGTAGTGGGAGGCCAAACAAGGTCACAGCACGCAGGGAGGACCAAGCGAGGCCGCCCCACCAACTTGGCAAATCTTTGTGTGGGCAGCCGCTGCCTCGAACAGACTCGAGCAGCTGCTTTGAATCCTGGATCGCGGGGGAAGAGTGGTCTCCCTACATTTGCTCCTTATTTGGTGTTCTCCCCTTCGGCCTCTCGAAGCGCCTACGGGGACGCGAGCACCTAGGTGTCTGGAGGGCGCCGGACACGCGGTAATTAAGGGGCCTACAGCATAGCAGGAGTGCAGTGGCGCTGTGGCCTGCCTAAGGTGACAGGTGGTGATCCACACAATGTATGTTGGGGTGGCATGTACAGCACAGTGAGGGTGTTGTTTCTCATGATAGGCCCCCCATCTGATCACTTAAGTGCCCTATACATTTACTTATAGTAAGGGCAGCATATATGTTATTGCTATACCTGTGATTGTCATGTAAAGTGCCTAGTGGCACAAGTAATCTGTGTAATTGCGGTCTAATGTGTTTGGACTTACTACCAAGTGCTTTATGACTTTATGTGCATTTTATGACAAGCGCCTAGTGGCGCAGGGATTTATGTTATGTGGTCTACTGTGTTTTACATGCTATGCAGTAATTTATGGTTTAATGTATTTTTATGTACAATGTAAAGGATATTTTTCTATAACCTTGTTTGGAGTATCTTTTGTGGTGTGCCTAGTGTGTCACTACTGTGTGAGTGTGTTACGCAAACTCTTTACACATTGCCTCTGAGATGAGCCTGACTGCTCTGCCAAGCTCCCAAGGGGGCGAGCAGGGCTTATCTTCAGTGTGTAACACCCTTGCCCTGGCTAGAGGGGTGGGTTCTTCCTGGCTTAGGTGCATACCCTAGCCAACCAGAAACCTCATTTCTAACAGGCGAGGTCTTGTATCTTTTCTGGCCTTGGATCGGGAGATGAAGGCTCTTGTGTCCGTAATCCATCTGATACGGTGTCTGGCGTGTTCTTTATGACGCAAGGCCCACCTGCATCGTGCTCCTGCTTTTCAGATTGTGTTGGCTTCTCGTCCTCTCTTTCTTTTTGGCGTCTCCTGTTGAATCTATACGGAGTTTAAACAATACATTGGGCTGGGAATGACTCTGGTTGTTCTGGCAGTCCCTGTGACATGCCCTGGGGAGGAGGTAGAACATTCCAGGAAGTCCCGATTCTTAAAGGTACTTTTCTCGCGTTCTTAATCAGGAAGGCACGACGCAACTTGGTTCTATGACTGCAAGTAACAAAAGAGGTTCGATATGAGGGGGGAACTGATCCTCTTCGATTACCCTTTCGCTGACGTCCCAAAGCGGATCAGCCACCTTGTGACAAAAACGTGATGCAAATTTTTTCTAAGTGTTACTTTTATTCGAAAAAGTTTTAAAGTAGTGATAATTATTTTTTTATCAACTATTTTAAACCTATTTTCAAGACAAAAGCAACCTTCCAGCAAGGGCATGCAAACACAACCTGTATGGGAATTAATTTGTGATTAAAACAATATATATATTTAGATTCTTACTACCTATTGACTAACTACCTCCCCCTTTATCCTTACATTAGAGATAGTCATCTATATACATAAATTAGTAAGTTAAAAAGTGCTTACCTGGAGGGAGCTCTTCCTTGCTTCCGATCTTGACCGCAATGTTATGCTATGTTATGTTATAGTGGGTTTGTAACGCGTACAGCTACTCAAAGAGTGTCCCGGTGCGTGCTCAGAGCTGAAAAAAGCATAAAGAAGGCAAAGACAGCTTGAGGAAAGAAAAGCTTAATTAAAGAGAAAGGGCTTAAGTTTCTACCTAAAATGTTTGGCCTCTTGAAGGCTGCGCAAGTCAAGCGGGAGTTAGTTCTAGGCCACAGCCTCCGTGTAAGCAAGGGCGCTGCCCCCTGCCCTTTAAAGGCGGAATCTGGGGCTGCAGGCCCTCAGCATTGTGGAAGAGCAAAGTTGACTAGTAGGGAAATAAAACTGAGAGCGTTTCCTTAAGTACACCGGACCGAGCCCATAAAGGGCAGCATGTGCCATTACCAGGGACTTAAATTTTACCCGTACTTTCACTGGTAGCCAGTGCAGGTTACGAAGGTGCTGCCTAACACTGATCCTCTTAGAGAGGTTGAGGAGCGTTCTGGCCTCGGCATTTTGAACAACCTGCAATTTGTCCAGTAGATAGCCAGGCAGACCAGAATACAAAGCATTGGCAAAGTCAATACGAGAGGTAATGAGTTCTCGAGTGACCGTTTCCGTTGCGGTTAGAGGGAGTAAAGTCAGGAACTTTTTTTTGTGATTTCAGTATGCCAAAGCACATTCCTGTCAGCTTGTTTATCTGAGGGCCGAATCTCAACTTACCATCGAACGAGATCCCTAAGTTCTTAACAGTTTGGCCCCGTGGTGCAGGCCGGGGGGATTCATCTGGCCAGAAGGAGTGCCAGTACTGAGGAGGGAAGTTACAGTAGAAAAGAATCTTGTTTTTATCCTCATTCCATTTGACCGAACAGCCATAAACCAGTCAAACACTGCTGTAAGACAGGTTTTGACATGAGAAGAGGACGTCTCACTTTTTTCCAAGGGAAAAAGAGCTGAGTGTCACCAGCATATGCGATGACTTTTGCACCCAACACTTCTTCCATCCAGCTGAGGGTTGACATATAGATGTTGTAGGGGGCTCAAAACTGACCCCTGCGGAACCACGGTCAGTACATTCTGGGTGGTAGACGTAAAGGAGGGGGATCCAGACTTTCTGAGATCTACCCTCAAGAAAGGATTTCAACCACTTCCATGCCAAACCTGTTATGCCAAGCTCCTGAAGATGAGCCAGGAGCAGGGTGTGTGGCACAGTGTCAAAAGCTGCCAACAAGTCCAAAAGAACCAGTGCCGCCCTGCCCCAGCATCTAATATTTCACGTATGGACTCCGAAATTTTCACCAATGTCTGATCCGTACTGTAAGAGGCTCTAAAACCTGATTGAGCCAGGTGCAGAGGGTCATGTTGTTGCACAAAAGCGAACAACTGTTTGTTGACCAGACCAATTTCTCACAAACCTTAGCCACAGCAAGTAGCAAAGAAATAGAGCGATAGCTGGCAGGAAGATTTGGATCTTTGATGATTTTTTTTAGTAGGTGGATAATCATCGCTTGCTTTCAAAGAGAAGGAACTGTAGCAGATACTAGAGATGCATTAATCAGCGCTTTCATGCTCGGATAAATCACTACAGGTGCACCAGCCAGCAGTTTGGCATGGTACGGGTCGGTGGGTGAGTCGGATTTAAGGGTGGTAAGAGAAGCAAGCGAATCCGCCACCAGGATGGGTACAAAGGCAGTAAGTTTAACACAGTAGAAAGGAGGTGCCAGTCGGGGGTATACCACAGCTGCTGGCCGGCTTTCCCGGTCACCGAAGTGGGATTGCAGCACCCGAACCTTGTTAATAAAAAAGCTGGAGAGTTCCTCGCACCAGGAGAGAGATAGGGTGTGGATGCTAGTCACTGCTTTAGGCATTATAAAGCTTTGCATGATATTAAAAATGTCTATGGCGTGATTGCCAGATAGGGCAATGCTTTCAGGATAGTAAGAGCTTTTAGCTTAAGCAATAGATGAA
The DNA here is from genome assembly GCF_964263255.1 of Lissotriton vulgaris. Taxonomy (NCBI): domain Eukaryota; kingdom Metazoa; phylum Chordata; class Amphibia; order Caudata; family Salamandridae; genus Lissotriton; species Lissotriton vulgaris. The sequence continues at coordinate 1,313,166,260 of NC_141693.1, read as the reverse complement.
TAGTAGAATTTTTGTGCCGTTTTGAGGGAGGTTTTGGCCGTAGAACAATGATCCTGTCTCCATTTCGTTTCCAGCCTTTTACACTGCAGTTTCTGCATTTTCAAGGAGATAGAATGCAATGCTGCACCGACTGTCAAAACAGAGACACAACCGCTTACGTGAGGCAAATCAGTAAAAGGAAAAAAAGGGCATTTTTGCCATTTAAACCATTGGAAAAGCGTGGAAAATTGCAAATTTTTAAAATATTTTTTAAATAAATTACATATTATTTTATGATTTTCTTAAATGGTTCTGTGTTTTATTTTACTACTGATAAAATGTTTAATTTCCAGAAATTGTGTTTTTATTTTTAGCATACATCTTACACAAAAATTAATTCTTTATCTATAGTTACAAATATTTTACAGTGTTATCAATATTTTACAAATGTTTAATTAATTTTAGCCATGGTTTCCCCTTTCATCTACTTATATTTAACAACATAAAAATATTGGTCAAATTATAAACATTAATACTCAGGTTTTAAAAGTAATACCTGAGTATTAATACATCCCCTGCCCATAGCCCTTTATCCCTTGCATCCCGTCTCTATAGGAGGGAATTAGATTTTTTTAAATTATTTACGTTTAATTAAAAAATAATTTAAATATTGTCCCAGGGGGGGTTCCTCAGCCTGAACCTGCCCTTCCGTTTTGTCTGAACTAGGAGTAAATACAAAGGTCGGTTCTTTGAGTAAGGATTTTAACGAGGGTTTTATTGGAATATAAGTCTTCTTCTGCATAACAGAATAACGAGTTCTCGGAAATGTACTTCAGTCTCTTAAAAGGGATTGAAAGTAAAGTTCAACAACGAGGTGAGCTGGGTATTCCGTCGATGACAAAAAGGGGTCCCATCCGACTCTGAGGAAGGCTTCCGGTCGGTGCTCTTCCGCCTTTAGCTGCGGGGAGTTGCTCGTCAGGACCGCAGGTACCCAGAAAGCAAAAAGGGAGAAAAACTAACGGTTACTGGGACGTCCAATATGAATAATGTAAGGAAGGGGAAGTGAAGGAAACCAAGTGACAGTGAAGTTTTGCTAACGTCACGAAGTGCTCTCAGTGCTCGTGAAGGAAGGGGCACAGGGGACGCTATGTACACTCGGCAGCGGGTTATTACTCGGTAGGGATGCTACTTCGTCCGACCCACCCCGCTACCCGGCCCCGTACCTTGTTCAGCCACGTTCCTCCCTCGGGACCGTGGCGGGGCGAAGCGCCGAAACGTTGGACTCCAGGCTTGTTGATATCAGCTGGGCTCGTCTGCACTCCGTCCTCCTTCAGGTTCTCACTCGCGTTGTTCCTTCTACTCTCCACACCGTCTTCCTCCTGGGAAACGCCGTCCGCCGATGTTGAAGCGCTTCCGCCTTTTGACGTTGCTCCGTAGAGAAGGGGCGGGGCTGAGTCAATCGGGTCATTCTAGTTAAAGGCGCCAGGTTCCGTTTCAGGTGGTACCCAGTAATCGTCCTGTTTCTCTCTCCACTCGTTCTCGGGCAGCTGTGGGGACAAAGTGCAAGGTGAGAGGGGAGCGGTGGACCACCACTCCGGGACATTACGGGGTTCACCCAGCACCCCGTCACATACCTCCCCCCCTGGCTTCTCCCGATCGGGGAGAGGAAAGACCCTGGATAGAAAGTCTGCATTCCCATTGTCTTTGCCTTTGCGATGTTGCACACTGAAGGAGTAAGGCTGCAGTGAAAGAAACCACCGCAGTACTCTTGGGTTCTGGCATCTGTTCTGGTGGATCCATCTCAAAGGGGCATGGTCGGTATGAAGAACAAATTGGGTGCCCTCTAAATAGTATTTCAGCTTATCTATGGCCCACTTGATGGCCAATGCCTCCTTCTCGATAGTGGAGTAGTGACATTCTCGTGGAAACAGTTTCCGGCTCACATACAGTATTGGATGTTCAGACCCGTCGTCTCCAACCTGGGATAAGACCGCTCCTATCCCCACATTAGAGGCGTCTGTAGCCAGAATAAAGGTTTTTGTGTAGTCGGGAGATAGTAATACTGGGGCTGTAGTCAGAGACCGTTTTAGAGATTGAAAGGCTTCCAGAGACTCCTGTGATGGATGCGTGAACCGTTTAAGGGGGACTTCTTTCCGCAGGAGATCTGTTAGGGGAGCAGCTGTCTCTGCAAAGTTAGGAATGAACCTACGGTAGTACCCTACCAGGCCTAGGAATGCCCTCATGTCTCTTTTAGTGGCGGGGAAAGGAACCTTTTCTATTGCCCTGATCTTTTCGTTTTGAGGGGGGATGGCCCCGTCACCCAAAACATATCCCAGGTAGTTGACCTTGGTGAAGGCTACCCTTGACTTTTTTGCATTAATATGCAGACCGGCTTCCCGTAAGGCTAATAGGATGGTCTGCAAATGTCTCATGTGTTCATTCCAACTGTTGCTGTAGATGACGATGTCATCCAAGTACGCTGAGCTGAAGGTGGAATATGGCCTAAGTACTTGGTTCATGAGACGCTGAAAAGTCGCTGGCGCTCCATGTAGGCCAAACGGGAGGACCGTGAACTCATACGAGCCTTCGTCTGTGACAAAGGCGGTCTTCTTCTTGTCCTCCTCACGAAGAGGCACTTGCCAATACCCCTTCGTGAGGTCGATGGTGGTGATGTAACGGGCGTCTCCTATCTTCTCCACCAACTCATCTACCCGGGGAATCGGGTATGTGTCAAAGTGGGACACTGCATTTAGTGCCCTAAAATCCATGCAGAATCTCTTCGAGCCATTCGGCTTGGGGATCATAACGATCGGAGAAGACCAGGGACTCTGGGACGGACGAATTACTCCCAATTGGAGCATTTCGGAGACTTCTTTCTTACGGCTTCACGGCGAGCTGCCGGAATTCGATAGGGCCGTTGTTTGACTATCTTTCCCGGTAATGTCTCAATCCGGTGCTCTACCAAAGTGGTTCTTCCAGGAGTATCCGAAAACACATCGGAAAAGGGGGTCAATACCTCCTGTAGCTCTTCTTTCTGTCCTATGGTTAATTCGTCATTCACTACAAGCTGTTGTAGTGAAGACTGTGCAGTTGATGAGAGCATGACCTGGTGATTATCCTTAGGTGGGGGCCCCAACCATTCCTTGAGTAGGTTGATGTGGTATGTTTGTGTTTTTGTAGCTGTTATCTTCAACCGGTATGTAGTTTGCCCAATGGCTTCAATCACTTGATAAGGCCCTTGCCATTCACTCTTGGAACTGTTACTGATGGAAGGAAGAAGTACAAGAGCCCATTTTCCTACAGCAATCTTGCGGAGCTTCTTCCCCTTGTCGTAATCCCTTTTGTTTTTCTCCTGTTGTTGGTCGAGTGAGGAGTGGGCCAACTCCCTAAGCTTCCCCAGCTTAGTTCTCAGTTGTGTTGTATATTCCAGCATCCCTTTCTTGTCTAGTTCTTCCTCTGTCTCCCACATTTCTTTGGTCATTTCCAACAGGGACCTGGGAACACGGCCATACAACAATTCAAACGATGAACATCCTAGGCTGCTCTGTTTTTGGGATCTAATCACGAAAAGGGCCAGGGGTAGCAACCTGTCCCAGGATGGTCCTTCTGCAGTTAACATCTTTTTCAAGGTTAGTTTCAGGGTCTGATTGTACCTTTCGACGAGACCATCCGTCTGCGGGTGGTATACTGAAGTCTTCAGGTGTTTGACATTTAATAATTTGCATACTTCTTTCATTAACTTGGAGGTGAATGGGGTTCCCTGGTCTGTGAGGACCTCTTTCGGAAAACCCACCCGGGAGAACAGCTCCACAAATTTCTCTGAAATGGCTGAAGTTGTAGTGGTACGTAATGGAAATGCTTCCACGAACCTGGTGGCATAATCAACCACAACTAAAGCGTACAGGTGACCCCGGGGAGTCTTCGGAAGAGGGCCTATAAGGTCCATGCCTACTCTTTGAAAAGGTGTTCCAATGATTGGCATCCTCTGGAGAGGGGCGGCCGTTGGTCTTTGCGAGTTTCTCCTTTGACATATCTCGCAGCGTGCACAGTAGTCCTGGACGTCTTTATATATACCGGGCCAAAAGAAATGACGGAGAATGACATCTATTGTTTTCTCCTTGCCTGTGTGTCCGGCTGTTAGATGTGCATGGGCAAAGAACAAGACCTGTTCTCTAAAGGACGTCGGAACTAACAATTGTAGATCCCCATCACTCTGGGCTTGTCGGTACAGTAAATCTTTCTTGATCAAGAACCTGGGATATGTCGGGCTTGTGGTGCCCTCGCTAGCGTGAGCTGTTTCCCAGGCGTTATACCATGTCCGGTCTTCCGCCTGTGCAAATCGGAAACTCTTGTCCAAAACCCACGGTTCGGGAGAGAGGTAGGTAGCCTTGTGAGAGGGAGTCGGGGTCAAGGTTTCCCGAAAAAGGGAAAGGAATTCAGGATTATCTGTCCCCAGTATCATGTCCTCTGGTAGAGAATCCACCACCCCCACCCTGACCTTACAAGGATCTCTTTGGGGCAAGTATAGGGTTAACTCAGCTACTGGGTATGGTTTTACATCGCCATGTACACAGCGTATATATACGGTGGCCTGGGTAGAGAATTGTTCAGGTTTAACAAAGCGTTCCTGGACCACCGACTGTCGGCACCCGGAATCTAGTAGAGCTTTTACTAAAAGTCCATTAAGCTTCATACTCACATAAAAGGTGCTACCGAGCTCCGCTGAATACATCACGGTCCTTGGGAGATAGCCCACTTCCATGGGTTCTTCTGGAGGTTTTTTTCGAGGGCACATCCTTGCTATGTGGCCCCACTCTCCACACTCAAAACACTGGGGCCCCCTGTTCAGGGGGGAGATCATTCCAGCTGGATGGGACCGTACGGTTTCAGTCCCTACTTTGGGTTTCTTGTCCGGCTTCCCTGGGACTATCGACTTTTGTGACTTTTCTGTTTTATCGGTGTCCCAAACAATCGTTCGCGGTTGGGCTCTGGAGAAATGAGAGGCCATTTCAATGGCTTGGTTCACGTCCAAACTGGCGTGTTGACGTAACCAACGTTGGGTTGCATAAGGCAGAGCCTCCATAAACTGCTCCAGGTATATTTTATTTAATATCTCTTCTTTAGTACACATATCGGGTCTTAGCCACTTGTCGGCGGCCATCCTTAGTCTGAAAAACAGCGTCTTTGGATTCTCTCCTGGGGCTCCCCGCTCTTTTCTGAATTTCACTCGGTAGGCCTCCTGGTCTAGGCCTAGATGGTCAAGGATGACTTCCTTAATCGTTTTATATGCGGTGTTCCCCAAGGGGTTTGCGGCTTGATGGGCCTCCCCAGTGAGAAGGGGAGCGAGGAAAAATGGCCACTTCTCTTCGGGCCATCCCATAGCCCGGGCCGCCCTTTCAAAATTTAGTAGAAAAGCGTCAGGATCCTCGCCGGATATGTATTTTTGTAGAGCCACCCCGGCATGATGAGGAGAGACTTGGCGTACTTCTCCCATTCCCGTTATAACTTGTGTGGGAGGCGGCACATTCTTAAGGCCTTCGAGTTGGGCGGTAACTGTGGACTTAATCAAATCCCTGTCTGCTTGGGCGCATTGTATCTGTTGCTGTACTGCCCAGTGGCGTAACGAAACTTTAGGGGGCCCCCCTGCAAAGCACATGGAGGGGGCCCCTCCTCCCCTGGCGGTGCGGCCCACCATCTACCACTTTGCCCTACCACCCAGAAATCTAGCATATTTTGATTTGAAAACTCCCTTCTCACTCTCCACTCTTTCTATTTCTTCCCCTCTCTTCCTTCTCCCTCAACCCTTTTTGTACCTCCAATCTTCTTTTCCTTCTTTGTTCCTTCTCTTCCTCCCTTGCCGTCTTCTTCCTTTGCCCCATCACTCTCTCCCCATCTCCTTGCAAGCTTCCTTCCTTCTCTCCTTCCTTCTTTGCTGCTTTACCACATCTCAAGCTTTCTTCTAGCTTTTCTTCCATACTTACCTTCCACCCTCCTTTCTTCTCGCCACCACTCCCTTTTCCTTTCTTTCAGGGTCCCTCCCTTCTACTCTCTTAACTGTAGTCTCCCCACCTTTCCTTCACAACCTTCCGCTCTCTCCTTTCCTCTCTTTCTGTCTTTAAGCGCCCTCACCCCTCTTTTTTTCGCTCTCAGTCTTGTTACGTAGCTGTACGTCTGGCCCAGCTTCATCTGAAGTGCAGCACACCCTCACTAAGGGTTTCTCATAAAACCATTTAGTAATGTTTTGTTCTGGTCTCATATGTAATCAACAGCTCGATTAATATTAGCTGGCTTTATAAACCTTAACATCTCTGTTAATTCATTTATTGATGCTACTTGTCAAGACTGTGGGGCTCACATCAATTTAGAACATCGAGAATGTAAGACAGTAAGTAAAGACAGGTGTAAGACACATCCCTCATACGAATCAACGGCAATTTAAAGTAATATGACTCTAAACTGCTTGATGCATAGCCAGACAAAAAAGGCAGCGCTACATAATGAATGCATGATGTCAACAATGAGCTACAATGACATCCACACAAGTCTCCTAGGAGCATAATTTAATCATTATAGTCTAATACCTCCTGCCTTGAAGGAGCTGCACTGGCTTTCCATTAAACTAAGAATTACATTCAAAGGTAATGTATACAAATAATTTCAAGTATATGGTCCTTTCTATCTCGGTAACTTGACCCCAAATGTAAACCACGAAACAACCTGAGGTCAAGTCCTCCAATAGTCCCACATGCAGATAAAAGGAGCATGCGGAAAACAGTGAGAGCTCAGGGGATGCTTTTTGGAATTCCTTGCACCACACCCTTCAAGTCACCGCCAAAATGTCATCCTCAACAAAATACTGAAGAAAAACTTATTCAAAGAAACCTGTGACCACCCATCACCCTTTTTATCATAGCGCTCCTCACGGTCCTTTGGCTCACAGTGTAGCTTCCACCAATATCCATCTCAAATATGCACCCCTAACAGTTGCTCACGTCAGTCTTTAAGCAGAATGTTTATAATGTGAATTCCATCTCTCTCCTACTCAAAGTGCAAAGTTTACTTAGCAATAGGTTAGGGAATTACAAAGATTATAAAACAAGTACATACCTAGGACACTAAAGGCAAGTGAACAAAGTGGGTAACTTTTCTTGGACCCAAATAGAAACACCCCCCCCCCCATAAATTTAGAGGGTGTTCCCTCCACATTTCCAATTTGGATATAGATAATTTAAGCCCATATCAAATTAATGTTCCCCAAAATCATCAAGGGTTGCTTGCTCCCTGCCCATCCCCACACTGGATAGCTATTTATTCCCACCCTTAACATGTGTAAACCTCTACTAGATAATGGTTGGGAGAATGCCTTCCAAACTTTGCAAATAACTGCACACTGCAAGTTTTCCACTATTTTTTTAAGGAACCTTTCTCCCCTCCCCCTCAAATGCCCATTATTAACTGAGCCAAGCAGGTCCGGCCTGCACTCTCTGAGTGCTGCCTCTCTGACTCTGACTCAGCTTTGTGGCAGTGGGTAATTACCACGGAGGCGGGCTGACCGGGCCTGGTCCCCCCCGTTCCCCGTTCCAGCCCCCCCCCCCCCTGCTCAGATTACAGTCACTGCAGATTTCTTCTGTTCGTTATACTTTTTTGCAGCGCATCCCTTAAGGCGGGAAGCGCTGCAAAAAGTATAACGAACAGAAGAAATCTGCAGTGGAGTGTCAGGGCCCCATAACAGGATTTCAAGATTGCCTACCACCCACCTCTCTGAGACTACACTCTGAGTCCGACCTTGGGACGGTGAGCGGCACCACCAGGCCCAGGGCAGTGAAGTGGGCAATGGCTCGCCGGGTTTACTCCTCAAACAGCCCTCCAGGTGGTCGAAGTGCCGGGAGCAGGTGAGGCAACATGTCCGCCGCCTGCCCACCTGCTGTCTGTGTTTGCTGCTGCGTGTGTACCCTTCTCGCGTGAATTACTGTACTGAACTGTAACTGAACTGTAACAAAACTATAGTTGCAAAAAACATGCCTGGGTGGGAGGCAGCTTTACCATTAATCAAACACATGAAAGAAAGCACAGCTACTAACCCCGCTATAAGCACTAATTTATTGTTGTAATATCGTTTGTCACCACGCCAATTCAAGCAGCATCTCTGCACGTTGCAGCTTTAATACTATTCAGCAGAGGCCAAAAGAGGTACAAAGATGGAGAGTGTCGACAATTAGATAAGGAAAGTTAACAACATTAATTAAAAATAGCGCTTCTGTCATGTTAAGTGTTGTAAAAACCGCGTGCTGCTAGTATTTTTATTACAGTGTTTGCTGTACTTAATTAGCCGACCTTTGAAAGATAGAAGGCAGAGTTTGCCTTTCTGGGAACCAAACAAGAGACCTTGGATCACTGCATTTAACTTGGGCTCGTTTCGGGCCACTACTCCTCCTGATCTGCCCTTCCTCAGTGCCTTGAACATCTTACTCACTCACCTGCAGGCAGCTTCGGAGGTGACGACAGGACGAGAAGGCTAGCTACCAAGCAGGGGCTAGCAATACTCTTATTAGCATAATTATCCTGGCACGGAGGTAGTCTTGCACAGCATGGCCGCACCATTTCATTCTCAGGAGTCAGTGTCACTACAAGTCACGCGCACTTATTACACTGCGCATGACTGTGGCAGGCAGTAGTCACCAGCCCCGCCCCCGCCCCCACCCTGAGGACCGCCGAACCGCGCGGTGCACGCCACTCCCACGCACCATTTAATCAGGAAGAGCCGGCCCGGGCATACTGCACGCACTATTTAAATAATGTATTAAGAGGCTCAGGACGGCAATGGTGTGCGCACAGCACCATAATTATTAATGAATAGAGGGCGAGGCTTAGAGGCCTTCACCGTGGCGTGCCCGCACCGTTTAATTTAGGGGGACTTGGGGAGGCCTCTAAGTCCGTGTGGGCAGTTAACTCTTATTTTATTTGCGAACTGCGAAGAGTAAGACTATGAGGCAGTGCAGCAGCCGTCTCCCTCCCTATTAGAGTGAGGGGGCCCCCTGGAGCGGAGAGGCCCCCCCGCACTGCAGGGGCTGCAGTGCGGGGGGGGTGGTCGAAGTGCCGGGAGCAGGTGAGGCAACATGTCCGCCGCCTGCCCACCTGCTGTCTGTGTTTGCTGCTGCGTGTGTACCCTTCTCGCGTGAATTACTGTACTGAACTGTAACTGAACTGTAACAAAACTATAGTTGCAAAAAACATGCCTGGGTGGGAGGCAGCTTTACCATTAATCAAACACATGAAAGAAAGCACAGCTACTAACCCCGCTATAAGCACTAATTTATTGTTGTAATATCGTTTGTCACCACGCCAATTCAAGCAGCATCTCTGCACGTTGCAGCTTTAATACTATTCAGCAGAGGCCAAAAGAGGTACAAAGATGGAGAGTGTCGACAATTAGATAAGGAAAGTTAACAACATTAATTAAAAATAGCGCTTCTGTCATGTTAAGTGTTGTAAAAACCGCGTGCTGCTAGTATTTTTATTACAGTGTTTGCTGTACTTAATTAGCCGACCTTTGAAAGATAGAAGGCAGAGTTTGCCTTTCTGGGAACCAAACAAGAGACCTTGGATCACTGCATTTAACTTGGGCTCGTTTCGGGCCACTACTCCTCCTGATCTGCCCTTCCTCAGTGCCTTGAACATCTTACTCACTCACCTGCAGGCAGCTTCGGAGGTGACGACAGGACGAGAAGGCTAGCTACCAAGCAGGGGCTAGCAATACTCTTATTAGCATAATTATCCTGGCACGGAGGTAGTCTTGCACAGCATGGCCGCACCATTTCATTCTCAGGAGTCAGTGTCACTACAAGTCACGCGCACTTATTACACTGCGCATGACTGTGGCAGGCAGTAGTCACCAGCCCCGCCCCCGCCCCCACCCTGAGGACCGCCGAACCGCGCGGTGCACGCCACTCCCACGCACCATTTAATCAGGAAGAGCCGGCCCGGGCATACTGCACGCACTATTTAAATAATGTATTAAGAGGCTCAGGACGGCAATGGTGTGCGCACAGCACCATAATTATTAATGAATAGAGGGCGAGGCTTAGAGGCCTTCACCGTGGCGTGCCCGCACCGTTTAATTTAGGGGGACTTGGGGAGGCCTCTAAGTCCGTGTGGGCAGTTAACTCTTATTTTATTTGCGAACTGCGAAGAGTAAGACTATGAGGCAGTGCAGCAGCCGTCTCCCTCCCTATTAGAGTGAGGGGGCCCCCTGGAGCGGAGAGGCCCCCCCGCACTGCAGGGGCTGCGGGGGCCTGTGTTACGCCCCTGGTACTGCCCATTCGAGCTTCTCTTGGCCTTTTATGATGTGGTCTATTAGGGCTTCCATCTCTTTCTGGCAGATGGTTGTTGTTTCAGATCCCACTTCTGACACCAGTTGTCCCAGGGGGGGTTCCTCAGCCTGAACCTGCCCTTCCGTTTTGTCTGAACTAGGAGTAAATACAAAGGCCGGTTCTTTGAGTAAGGATTTTAACGAGGGTTTTATTGGAATATAAGTCTTCTTCTGCATAACAGAATAACGAGTTCTGGGAAATGTACTTCAGTCTCTTAAAAGGGATTGAAAGTAAAGTTCAACAACGAGGTGAGCTGGGTATTCCGTCGATGACAAAAAGGGGTCCCATCCGACTCTGAGGAAGGCTTCCGGTCGGTGCTCTTCCGCCTTTAGCTGCGTGGAGTTGCTCGTCAGGACCGCAGGTACCCAGAAAGCAAAAAGGGAGAAAAACTAACGGTTACTGGGACGTCCAATATGAAGAATGTAAGGAAGGGGAAGTGAAGGAAACCAAGTGACAGTGAAGTTTTGCTAACGTCACGAAGTGCTCTCAGTGCTCGTGAAGGAAGGGGCACAGGGGACGCTATGTACACTCGGCAGCGGGTTATTACTCGGTAGGGACGCTACTTCGTCCGACCCACCCCGCTACCCGGCCCCGTACCTTGTTCAGCCACGTTCCTCCCTCGGGACCGTGGCGGGGCGAAGCGCCGAAACGTTGGCCTCCAGGCTTGTTGATATCAGCTGGGCTCGTCTGCACTCCGTCCTCCTTCAGGTTCTCACTCGCGTTGTTCCTTCTACTCTCCACACCGTCTTCCTCCTGGGAAACGCCGTCCGCCGATGTTGAAGCGCTTCCGCCTTTTGACGTTGCTCCGTAGAGAAGGGGCGGGGCTGAGTCAATCGGGTCGTTCCAGTTAAAGGCGCCAGGTTCCGTTTCAGGTGGTACCCAGTAATCGTCCTGTTTCTCTCTCCACTCGTTCTCGGGCAGCTGTGGGGACAAGGTGCAAGGTGAGAGGGGAGCGGTGGACCACCACTCCGGGACATTACGGGGTTCACCCAGCACCCCGTCACAAATATATTAAATTTGTAATTGCAAAATTACTTTTAAATACATTTGTACCATTTTATATTAATACGCAGGTACCTCCCCACCCATAGCCCCTATATCCTATAAATATATATATATATATATATATATGTATGTATATATATATATATATACCTGCACCACAGCTCTCTCGTCCTTGTATTTGCTTTCACAAAAGAGCGCACTCTGGAGCCAATGCTTTTAGAAATTATTGTAATCCTGTGTTGGACTGACAAGAAACGCATTTCAGCGTTTCTGCCATCCTCAGTGTCAACCATACATTCCCTCGTGTTGTACGTCGCATCGGCGTCTCGTACCTTTCATGATAGCTCAGTGGGGCTGAGGGCATCTACCTTTACACCAAAAACGCCATTCCACCTACCATCTCTCCTCGTTTGCTGCGTGTGACCACTGGTGTTGATCGTTCGCCCCAGGCCTTTCTTGCTTCTTCTTGTTCTCCTTCCTTTTTTCTCTCTGGGGGATGTGTCAGTGGGGCCGGTCATTGTCTGATCCCACGGATTAGCTCGTATTCCTGAAAAACAGTAGTCAGTTTGTTGGAGGTTCCACTTTCTTTATCGCTTGTGTACTGTTCACCTTCCGATACCTCCACCTCTGATTCAGAAGTATCTTGTTGTGCTGCTGTTGGTCCTTTTGATACTTTAAATTGATGTCTCGATCTATCATATTTCTTGGCGAACGTGAGGATCTGTCCACTCACGTAGTCTCGTCCGTTCTGCAAGAATTTGCTTTGTTTTCTAGGTTTGAGCAACGCTTCGTAGTCAATCAAGCTTTTCTTCATTTGCTGCCTCAGCTCCTCACTCCGCTTGGTGTCTTTCTCACTATGGATCTTTGATTCCAATTCCTTGAGCTGATCCTGGTGTTTGGCGCGGTCACTCCATGCATACTTTATCAGTATTTTCACCATCCTTTTGGTGACTTCTTATGTATATTCTGACCATTCTGACCATTCCTCTAGGAGTGCCAGATCAGGGCTTTCATAAGAAGGGACGGTATAAATTCGAAGACCACAAGGGATTCGTCCCACATCCAGATATTTCTGTAAACTGGTTGCCTCCCACCACTTGCTTGTTTACTTCTCATACGTTTTCTCCAAAGTAGTATATAGGCTTTTTAGTGTAGTTGGAGCTCCTTTTAGTCCTCTATTGTCTTTGCTCGTGCTTGCTCCGCTTGGCTTTGTGAACAAGCTTGCTGCTGCCTCCTCCCTCTCTGTGTCACTGAACATAGTCCCACGATACAAGGATTACTTTAAATGTATTTAAATCTCTACTCTAACGTGGTTGCTTGCTATTATGGAATGCACTCACCGCTGTTGCTTGGCTTGACTCCATGCGTCCTTGACTCGCGGCGTCTTGCTGCTGCATCAGCGATGTTCGGCACTTAATCTCCTGAGGAAGGCGGAAACGCCAAAACGGGTTTGTTGTTAGTCCGACACAGTATAAATAATTTCTAAAAGCACTGACTCCAGAGTGTGCTCTTCTGTGAAAGCAACTCCAACGACAGGAGAGTTGGTGTAGGCATTGTTTTCGCAAGACCACCTTGTGCTGGGCAAGCACCCACGGTGTGAGGAGCAACGGCAGATGGAATGGTGTTTTTGGAATATATATATATATATATATATATATATATATATATATATATATATATATATACATATATATATATATATATATATATATATATATATATATATATATATATATATATATATATATATATATATAAATATATATATATATATATATGAGCTCCAATTCTCAATTTTGCCAAGAATTACCGCACTCACGGGGGGCCATTTTCATAAAACTTCATTATTTTAGGTTGAACAGATGCCTTTCGGCGTCAAGCCTTCTTCGGTGATCATGACACCTCAAAGATAACGTGCTAATAAAGTTTTCAAATTACATCGATAAACATCGAGAAGGGACAAAACCACCTTAGCAAATAGTGAGCGCCATGTTGAAAATCACAAGCGTATTTTCACAATGCATAAGCACAATACATTCTTATGTACATATTTGTGTTTGTGCTTAAACTGAATTCTGCCACAGATTGGCAACATAAAATCTGCCAAGTGGTGAAACTAGCAACATTCTGCCGTGGATCGGCTCATATCCCTACATTTGTAAGCCTGTAGGGAATAACACAACAACCTTTACTAGCCAAGAGAGCCATATTGAATGCACCGGCTATATAGACACAGCGCATTCACAATAAATCATCGCAGATGCTCTAATGCTAATTATTATAATATAATATAAATAAACAACAGTTAAATCCATTCATTACAAGGTGTTGTCAACATCAAGATCTTGGAGTGGATCGGCTAATGTCCCTTCCCAACAATATTTCTTCATGCTAGTGAAGAATAGGAACTCTTATATACAGTGAAAAACCAATCGGTTTAAAAGGGAAGACAGATAGGGAAATGTGAAAGAATATAGTAAACAGACTGTATCTATTACAGTTTGGAAAAAATATCCAGGAGGTAGACAGTCTTATATAAATTTAACATTGTAGACAGGCAGTGAAATGGCTTAAAAACTTGTATACGCAAAATAAGGAAAAAAAAACAGTTTAAGAAAGCACAATATGCTTTCAATAAAATAGCATAATGCCATCACATACATTAATTAAGGCCTTCAATTAGACACTATAATAAAGTGCTAGTGCTCCTGATCATGTACACATTGACGGCCATATATAATACCCATATACTTCGCAACCAGTTGATCTTATTCAAGGCAAGTGCCTGCCTAAAATGCATATCAATTGAGCCTCATGAGTGTACCAACACAGTATTGTAAAGTAGTCATACCCAAATGATTAGATAGTCTGTAAATTGCAGACATATGGGAACTTGAGCGAACCCATGAGTAAATCATCAAATATAAAAACCCTAAAACCCAATAAATATGAAAATATATACAAGTTCATGGGGCTGCCCAGGGGCGCTGGGAAACTAGTTACCATAAAAAAGTGCTAGTGCATGTCTTTATAAAGTGCAAATGTTGGAATAAAAATCAATTATTATTAATACATCCTAATCTATTGCTGTATGATGGTAAAATTCGAAACCCATAATAAGACAAAAATATTGCAGATGGTGAAAAAAAAGGTTTAAAGAGGCCAACAGGAAGGGAAGAGACTGTGAATCTGACCATGACACCAAGGACCAACGAATAAAAAGGCTACCATATATGAGATGGTAATTACTAAAGAAAATTGTGTAGATCTTCACTTGTATTTATTCCATTAGGCATTTTGGTGTCAAGGGTCAAAATAAAATGTGATTCTAACTGTTGCAGCTTCCTTTCTCTTTTCCCTCCTCATAGCGATACAGGCACTGTCCCTAATACTGAGTATTTTAGTTCATTTATATTGTTGTGGTGCACCAGCTTGAAATGGCAAGCTACCGGATAGTTGGGATCAGAGTTGATAATGGCACGCAGGTGTTGCAAGATTCTATTAAATACCAGGAGTTTTGTACTGCCAACTTATTTGAGTTCACAGGAGCATTCCAACATGTAAACGGCATGCTCAGTGCGGCACATGAGGTGATCTTTTGTAGAAACAGGTATGGTGCTAAAACCAGTTTTATACTCAGTGATATTTTCACCAAACTTGCATTTGAAAAAGCCAGATTTGGAAAGCCACGTAGTTTTTAGAGGTGACCTCAGGACTAGATTTAACAAGGGCATTCCTCATAGAGGGTGCTCGCCTGAATGTGATAGAAGGTCTTGACAGAAACATAGTTTTTAAAGTCATATCTGTCAGGACAATAGGCCACTGGGCATAGATAATGCTGCGAATATTTTTTTCTTGTTTGCTATAGGTGGTTATTAGCCTTACCTCTTGGATGTCTCTCTCATTGTCATTGCCTTCAGCCTGCGGTGTACCTGCTACACTTCTTTCCTCTTTAGGTATCAAACACCACTCCTGAGATTGAGAGTTGGTTTTGTTGAGTGCTATCTGTAGATCAGATTGTTTATAGCCACAAACCAGCAAACGATGAAATGTTTCTTGTTGGCATTGATGTAAATACTCATCAATGTGATCTGGAGACCCGGGCTGTGTGACTTTGCAGTCCTGGTTGCGTTCCGGAAGCCCAAAATGTCAACACCTTTGTTCCCGTCGATAAGGAAACACCAAGACAAATTCGGGAAGCTCGTATTATTTATTAAAGCAGTCCTGCCTCACCAACACGTTTCTTCCGTAGACTTATTCATGATATGGAGACGGAGCCGGCCTGACCATTTACATTGTCATATCATTAACATTAAGATAGGACTAGCTTGTGAACAGTGAAAACATTCCGCAGAAAAGCATCTGCCATCTTAGAATGAGTACATATATACAACCCAATAGCATTGTCACATTCAAGCTATACATACATTTACTTAATAGATTATCATGAATGTTAAATACATCAGCATCTTTGCAGTTTGAAGGAAAAATCTTACGTGATTCTTGTTAGATGCAAATTAATATGTAAACACGGAAGTCACACGCATTGAAATTGATAAGTTGAAAAAAATATCTCTTTTTGTTGCGCATACCGTCTTATCTATCCATCTAAGTTAACTCAGTGTATTGAGGTACGTGAAGCGCGGTTAACAGTAAGTATCACCGCATGAGTTCCTACACCAGTGGTACTGTATAACAAGTTGCAATTAGTAATTTTAGTGTTATAGGCAGCCCACTTGTATCGACAGTTTCTCAATAGAGTTCAATCAATCAATCAGGGGAATTGTAAGCACGTTACTCACCCGTGAGGGTCTGAAGGCACTGGGGGGGGGGGGGGGGGTGTACGCTGATCTGTTTAGCCAAAGAGCCAGGTCTTGAGAGTCTTCCTGAAGGTGTTCAGGGAGGGGGCGCATCTGATGTCTGTCTGTACCTCATTCCAGGTCTTGGCTGCAATGTGAGAGAACGATCTTCCGCCTGCTCTGACTTTGTGGATGTGCGGAATATCGGCCAGTGCAAGGTTGGAAGATCGGAGGTTTCTTTTGGGTACGTGGAAGTTGATGCTGTCGAGATATTTGGGTCCGTTGTTGTGTAGGCATTTGTATGTGTGGGTGAGGATTTTAAAGATGACTCTCTTCTCCACGGGCAGACAGTGGAGTCTCCGTAGGTGCTAGCTGATGTGTTCGTGCCGGGGGATGCCGAGGACGAGTCTGGCTGCTGTGTTCTCTAGTGTCTAGAATCTGTGGAGTAGTGACTTGTTGATGCCGGCGTAGAGTGTGTTTCTCTTGTCCAGGCTGCTGGTGATGACTGCGTGGGTGACTGTCTTCCTTGAGTTCAGGCCTATTGGTGTGAGCGTTTTCAAAATCTATAATGAATTTAAACTCAAGGATTCTTAATTTGCGTTCTCTGTCCCTGCCCCTAAACTTGACTCCTTTTAGAGTGTCCCATACTTAGGAATCTAATGTATTAATGTATGGTTGTTTCACTCCAGGACACACTGTGAATTTTAATTGTTGTCAGTGGCCTGTTAGCTCACGTTTTGTTTGCCTGATATTTGCTGTCCTTTTTTTATTTTTCTTCCTTGCGTACGGCATAGGACTGTGCCCTACTGTAACCTTTATGTTTTTTGGTTACTTGTCTTATTTCTTTATTGAAAATTCCTATCAAATAAATAAATACTCCCTCTCCGGCTGGACAAGGGATTTTTGTACTATATAGCAGCCCATTGTGGTCTATATATTATCCTCACTTATACTTAATTGTTTATGCTAAGGACCACTTGTTTCCTTCAAAATACTTGACACCCATGGTCCCTGGCCATACATTGGGTTCCCCTTGTTTTTCCTAAAGATGCCCCTAAACTGGGGCACTACAGAATCTAGGACTACAAAAGTCAGTAGTTTTTTATTTTGATAATGTACTTCCCTGAAACGTCGAGCTAAGGAGTAGCGTTCATCATTACGTTTGCTAGCTTGTTTGTGTTCCAACACTCTTTTCCTTGCTTTGTGAATGATGTTGCCTATGCAGTATTTCCCACATGGGCAGGTGAGCCAGTAAACACAAATATCAGTATTGCAATCAAAGTTACCCTTGATGGTGTACTCCCTATTGCTGGTAGCGACTTTGATGTTAGAGCAGTTAGAACAGTTAATGCATGCTTTACATCTCATGCAATATGTGAATCCATTCATACCCCAGGTGTTTCTAGCTAAAGGTCGATCAGATGGAATCAAGCTGTTCCTCAAAGATCTACTTCTTCTGAATGTTATCTGAGGTAACTCATGTAGATACATACGCATTCAATTCCTCTGAGTTCCCTTCCTCAAATATAAAACAGTTGTGTGAACAACAGATGTGGCTGGAGTGTCTTTGCAAGTGTAAAGTACAAAATTCAAAATAACTCCAAGGGCACTGTCTGGGGTTCATTCTCTCACCTTGGAAAGCCATACTCACGGAAGGATGCTGTTGAGCCTCGGGGTCCTGTGCGGGTAGAATGCGAACACCTGGTTGGTGTCCAGCGGTCGCGGCTGCCCTGCTAACAGCCATCCACTTCTGTTGTTTCACCCAGACTTTGACCGCTGGAATTGCTTTCAAACAGCCCCCGGGGTGAAGACTGCATGTGCCGGACTCACGTTATAAAGCTATCCGCTAAGAAGCGCATGGCTCAGATGTCCTCCTTGCTCAACAAGGCAGGTGCGCGCTCGCTGTACATGCGGATATTGCTATCACGGCCCAGAGATTACCGCTGGTATGTGAGCTTTATATTCGCTGTTTTAGCCCCTGGCTTCCAGGTTTGCCTTTGCTTTGCTTTGCTCCTTCTGCCCTCTGCCACGCGCCCTGATCCACCTGGCAAATCCTGTGCTGTGGGTGCTGGGGGGTGCTTGGGAAGTTTACAGCCTGAATAGGTGACACCTGCTTCTTCCTGCACTTGGGTTTCGCCGTGCCTAGGGGATGGAAACCCAGCTTCAAATAGAGGTCTAGTTTAGAGGCACCAGCCTCATGCTATTTGACACACAGGAGATCGACATGATCAGTGGTTAATTCAGCGTCACTGTGAGATGCAAACCCGCCCTTCACCATGCACTCTTCTGCGAAGGAAGCCTTCTGTTCAGCCTCTTATGCACTTACCTTCGGCTTGGTTTGCAATGCCTGTCAGTATGCAGGCGGCCCATTCATACATAAAATCGCATAAAAATAAATACATACATTTAATGCAAAGTGGAAACCGGGGCAAGCCACTTTGTTGGAAGCTCTTCTGGAAAACCCCTCGGCTGCTTTTTAGTTCATTCTCTAACAAAACACTGCTCGCCGAACAAAAAGATCACAATTGGAAAACCATTTGCACGAAAAAGAACTGGAGCCCCGGTGTCACCTATGCGGTTGTGGAATCTTTGCATCTAAGAATAATTTTCAATTTTTTTTTTTTTAACATCATTTTTATTGCATCACCAATATAAATGTACAGACAAGATAATCAGCAATATACAGTCACAGTGTACAAGAGTAGCGTTAACCATTCCTTCATTATCCGGGGGGCCCGCCTTTTCTTCTGGTGCGGGCGGCCTTGTCCATAAATGTCTCTCGTAGCACCTTACAATGTCCGACAGCAGTAGTAGTCAAGTATTGCTGGGTTGCTTTTGTGCTTTTCACCCCTCCCCCTCCCCTGATTTCGGTGCCCCAACAACCCGCCAATTCCGACTTCCTGAGTAAAAATCTGCAGCTGCGCAGCCAGGTAATACCCTTCAAAATCCGGCACCGCCATTCCTCCTTCATCCTTGGGGCGCAGCAAAGTATCGAGCGCTATGCGCCTCCTGCCCGTGCCCCATAAGAACGCTATGACCAGAGACCTCAGGCGTTTAAAAATAGAGCTCGGGACCCACACCGGGAGTGTCCTAAAATAATACAGAAGCCTGGGTAGGGCCACCATTTTGAGCAGGGAAATCCTACCCGCCAGGGACAACGGCAGGGTCGACCAGAAGTCCATGGACCCCCGTAGGGCAGTAATACAGCGGGTGATGTTGCCTTCCAGCAAATCGGCCGGGGTGTGATAAATATAGACCCCCAAATAATGCAGGCAGCGCGGCTCCCACCGAAGTTCTTGCGCGGTGAGTAGACACGGTTCACCCGATCTCAGGGGAAACAGGCAGGATTTAGGCCAATTGACCCTCAGGCCCGACAACCGGCCGAACCGCCCCAGTAGCCGCCGTGCCCCCTCGAGCTCGGGGCCCGCGTCTGCCAGAAACATCAGCAGGTCATCTGCGTACAAGGAAATGAGGTGCGGCCTGCCCCTAAATGATAGACCGGCATAGTGGCGGCCCAGCCTGGCCTCCATAGCGAAGGGTTCCATAGCCAAAGCGAACAGGAGCGGAGAAAGGGAACAACCCTGTCTGGTACCACGCCTAACCGGGTATTGCCGCGAGACCAGAGTACCCACTCGGACTCTCGCTACCGCATCAGTATAAAGGACCTTGGTCCAGTTTACGTATCCGTCCCCCAATCCGAAGCGTCGCATCACCTCATACAGGTACCCCCATTCAAGGCTGTCAAAGGCCTTCTCTATGTCAATGGAAAGGACAAATGGGGAAACGGCGCTCGGCCAGTCCGCACCCATCAGTCTCGTAAGCCTACGGATATTATGGGTAGTGTTGCGTGTCGGAATAAAACCGCACTGGTCCTTGTGAACAAGGCCCGTCATGTGCACCAGCAGTCTGTTGGCAAGAATTTTACTCAGGATCTTGTAGTCCGTCGTCAACATGGACAACGGACGGTACGAGGACAAAGCCGCACCATCCCTGCCCGGTTTTAAGAGCGGTATCATGAGGGCCTCACTCATGGAGCCCGGGAGCCGGCCTTTCGTTTGTGCTTCATTATACACCTCACACAGCCGAGGAGCAAGGTACTCTAGATATTTACTGTAGAATTCGATCGGAAGTCCGTCAAGTCCCGGGGTCTTGTTCCTGGCCATTTGCTTTACTGCACACCCTATCTCTCCAAGAGTGATGGGCCGACCCAGCTCCTCTGCTTCCGATTCCTCCTCTCTCGGCAGCTGGAGGCCGTCCAAGAACTCCCCTAGCTCTTCCGCCCCTCCTGTTTCACCACTCTCATAGAGCCCCTCGTAATAAGTACGAAACTTATTCAGGATCCCGGGTTGAGTATGGCAGGGCTCCTCCCCTATCTCTTGGATCATCATGATCGGCATGCCCCTCCTGACTGGGTTAGCGAGCCATGCCAGCATAGACCCCGCCTTATCGCCTTCCGCATGCGCCCTCGTCATGTACGCCTTATGGTCAAAGCTGCGCAGCCGTTCCAACTCCACAGCCAGCCCCTCCCGTGCCCCACTAAGCCCCTCCTGCAACTCAGGGTGATTCGGGCGCCTTTTCTCCAGTTCCCTCAGCCGCGTTTCAGCCTTATCCAAGTCGTCCAGCAAAGTCTTGCGGGCCCCAGCTGTGTGCCCAATACAGTGTCCCCGCACCACCACCTTAAACGCATCCCACTCTACCGCCCTCGTGGAGGCCGTGCCACTGTTCTCCTCAAAGTAACTCTCAATACGTTCCCCCAGAGCCTCCCTGAACAACAGGTCATCCAGGGTGTCGGGTTGCAGGCGCCATGTTGGCACGCTGTTAGCAGTCACCATCCAGTTCAGGGAGATCAACAACGGGTTGTGGTCCGATATCGTCTTGGCCAAGTATTCCGCCCCTCCCACCGCAGGGAGCACGCATGGCGAACAAAGAAACGCGTCCAGCCGCACGTGTAGGTCATGCAAGTGTGAGTGAAAGGAGTAGTCCCTAGTAGTTGGGTGCAACGCCCTCCATGCATCTGTGAGGGCCCAGCTCTCCTGCCATTCCAACCTGCGCTTGGCGACTCTATGCACTGGGGACGCGCGCAGTGGGGGATGGGATCTATCCAATAACACATCCTCGACCGAGTTGAAGTCCCCCCCCAAAAGGACCGGCCCTGCCAAATAACCCGCCAGTTTGCCCGATATTGTAGATAAAAATGCGGGCAGATCTACATTAGGAGCGTACACATTGCAAAGAGATATCACCCTGCCTCTCAGCCTCCCCTCCACCGCCACATACCTGCCCTCCGGGTCCACCAACGTTTTTGTTACCTGGAAGGGGACCCCCGCCCGCACCCAAATCAGTGTCCCCCTCGCAAAGGCCGAGAACGTCGTGTGAAACAGCTGCCCCCTCCAGCGTCTCTGCAGAGCAGCCCCCTCTTGCTTATTAAGATGCGTTTCTTGCAGGAACGCTATATGGACCCCCCTACGCTTGAGGTATGCCTGAACTTTATGCCTGCGTGTCATGGACTGCATACCCCGCACATTCCAGGAAACACATTTCAATGCCCCGGTACTAGCCATCCCCCCCCACACAACCGGACCAGACGATAAAGAACAATGTACTCATGTGCTCCGCGACCACGGGCCAACCCACCCTCCCTCTCCCAACTGGAAGCCAAACCCCTCCAACAACAACTGCCCCCGAGCAACCCCAACTGCTCGCAACACCCACCCCCCCAGGACAGGCCCCCCCGCAACTGGAAGTACCCCCATCCAAACTAACACTCCCAACCACCCCTCAAAGAAAGGCAGAAAATGCCGCAGTCTCCACTGCGGTGACCTTAGGGGCCAGTAAGGTGTGGCTCGATGCAATAGATCTTCAAAGCAAATCCACCCGCGCACTCCACCCCACAATCCCCACATTATAGCGCTCCAAAACCTCAAATCACAGTGTTCCACTGCCACGGGCCCAGTGCCCTGGTGTCCAACCAGCGAGTCCATTCCACTAGTCCAGGTCAGCACGTCTCGAGTATCTCCTCCGAAGTCTGCGGTGTCACAATAGGGCCCCGGGCCCCACCGAATTCCGATTGTCCCGTTTCCGAGCCCGTGTCTGGGCCCTCTGAGTCCGTGCCCTTCCCGGACTGACTTCTGGTGGTCCTGGATAAGTCCGCTACCGCCTGTAGAGCCGCCTGCCTCTCCGCCTCCGTCTGCGACACCGAAGGTTTGCCGGTTCTCCTGCGGTTCCTCCTGATCCGTTGGGATTTCCTGACCGGTTGTACCACCTTAGCCTCCTCCTTCCTGGCCTTAGCACTGTCCGTTCCCGCTTTATAAGTGTCCCACCAGGTCCAAGCGTCCGCAGAGGACGTGAAGAAAAGTGATTGTTCATCCACCACCACTCTTAGCTTCGCTGGGAACAACAGGGAGTACTTGATGCCTTCAGCACGGAGCTCCCGCTTAAGGGACAGAAAGTTCGCTCTGAGCCGCTGCGTTTCAAACGTGTAATCCGGGAACATAGTGACCCTGCTGTTGTCCACTTGAAAGGGTCCTGCCTCTCTCGCCCTCTGCAAAAGCCAGTCTCTGTCCCGGTAATGGAGCAATTTGAACACCACTGGGCGAGGAGGGAGACCTGAGGCCGGCGGGCGCGCCGGAACCCTATGTGCTCGCTCCAGGGAGAAGATGGGGGACAGTCCCTCCGGTGCCACCTCCGTGCGCAACCAGTTATCGAGGTAGCCCACCATATCGTCGTCTTCAATTTTTTCCGGCAGGCCCACAAGGCGTACGTTGTTGCGCCTATTCCGGTTTTCCGCATCTTCGGCCCCCCGTTCCAGCACCTTCAAGCGGTCCATCACCTCCGACATCTGCGCCTTCACCGCTGCATGGCCCGGGGCTAATTCCTTAACCGTGATTTCCACGGATTTCACTCGGTCCTTAAGTTTATCATGGTCGGCTTTCAGGAGGCCCAAGCCTGTCGCCACCTGAGCTATATCTTGTTGCAAAGCGTCCTTTGTGGTGGCGATGGCCTCCAGGATACGATCCTGCATCCGCTGCAGTGCCGATTGGTCTCGATCCGCTCCTTCCGCGGCCTCCGTGTCAGTCGCACCATCTCCATTCCCTTTTGTCTTCCCCATCTGGGCCGGCACGAGCGATGGCCTCCAACTCTGTCCTTGCTCTCCCTCCGCACGTCGCCGGACTTCGTCCTCAGGGAGGGCCCCTGCAGCCGTAGCGGGAAAACCTGTTCCTTCCGCGCCTAGGGCGCCGCTCAGGGCTTCGGATCCAAGGCTGTCTCTAGGGAGCAGAGTCTCCGATCAGCTGCTAGTCCGGATGGCGCCAGTCGTGCTCAGAGGCCCAGGGCCATTGTCACAGGGCCATAGCCATGCTGTCGCCGCCACTACCAAGGGGCGGATCCCAACCACCGCCCGAGGTGCGCCCGAGGTCCACTCCACCACCCAGGGAGGGGTGCGATGCAACCGCGAACACCTCCTAACTGTAGAGGCAGCAGCTCTTGGTGGGGCTCCGGTCCGGCGACTCCGTCGTCTCCGTGTCTCATGCCACCGCCGCCATCTTAGGTCGAAGACTTCGCGCCTGAGTCCAACTTTCGAAGTCGAATAACGGATCAGGAATGGCCCGACGTCGTCCTCCGCGGGCACCGGACCCTCCGTGGTATCTTCCAGTGTCGGATGATATCAATTACGTCGGGGTCCGATCAGATTTTTAGGATATTTTCCGGGATCGGGCGCGGAGCTCCGAGCTCACGCTGCCTACCTCCTCGGCATCCAAGCCACGCCCCTCCTAAGAATAATTTTCCATATTTGTTATTTGGTTATGAGGCTTTGCACTTGCCTTCATGAAGAAATGTACAAAACACCTTAAGACGAACAGACTTTTAAAAATAATTACATTCAACGTAATTGTGTTATGCAAAATTAAGGTGGAGGTTACTGTAGACACCCATTTCTGATAGATGTCACATACTGTGGCGTGGGGGAATGGGGGTCGAAATGGGACTCTTGCGGTCCCAACAGTTTGCACAATGGCATCATTAGTGGCATACTGGTGTCAGGTGAGGTTGGACTTTCATACTAGGGAGGGATAGCAAGCAAGTCCCGTAGACGCTGAAACTGCGTTTCCCAGCATTCTTCCAGGGTTGTACTGATGAGATTCTCAGCGCGCCTTTGGAGGGCTTCAATAATGAGCGACGCGCCCAAGAGGAGTCAGTGTCCTCGGTTCCCGGTGAGTCGCAGACTTGAAGGGCCACAGACAGCGCAGGAAAGTGGCAACCTGCCATATAATCTTACACTCTCCGCGTCTGGGTTGGGGACGGGGCACAGAAGGATGCAGACAGGGCTGATGTTGTGGTGGCAGCTTTCTCTGCATGAAGGAGTGAGAAATGAACTTTCAGGCAGCTTGCAGTGACAAAACTGTACAGCTCACCAGTTTCTACTCTAAATCATAACTGTGGGACATTTGCAAACAGTATACACACCTATTTAAATGGGAAACACTTATGACCGATTCAACTCTGCCCCCTCACGGAACTCGGTGGAATTTGCAGGAGTTTTTTGGTAACTGCGCGAGCTGTGCCCAGGCCCAGATATTTGTCTAAAATCTGATCCGTTTTGAGGATATGGCAGTTTTGGTAAAGCTTTTCCTGACTCTGTGTGACTGGTTGGAGTATGTTGTAATGATTCTGATTTGATCAGAATCTTCAAATACTCTACTATTACTCGGATGAAGAAGGCTTGTCCTGGATACAGTGCCCACCTTAGCACTAGCCTGGGATATAATCTTGGTGTTATAACCCCTTTCCCTGAATCTCCTTGTCATCACCAGTTTCTGAAGTTCATATTCTTGAGGGGTGCCACAATTACGCTTAGATCTTAATAGTTCTCCAAATGGAATGCTTTGGATTAGACTGGATGGATGTGTGCTTACTGAACGGACCTTTACCTGCAGTCTCTTTATAGTAGTGCTTGGTTACCAACTGTCTATTCTGAATATTGATTTCTACATCTAGAAATACAATCTTACTTCTTAATCAGTGGCGTAGCTAGAGCTTGTGGTGCCCGGAGCTATCCCTCAGATTGCAGCCCCTGGGTAAGGAGGGGCAGCGAGGGGTGCTGGGGAGAAAGGATGGCGAGCACTTGAAAGAGGCCTGAGAGACACATAGTATCTCCGATAATAGTTACCTCAATCATGCAAGTTACATGTGCATACATGTCATGGTCTAAGGCTACACAGTTGAATACACCGGTGACCGGCAGTACAAAGGAGAACACAGACTGCATAATCTATCTGGGGACTCAGAAAAACCACATGTGACATCCATCTAACGATCTCTCTTCTGCTTTGCGGCTCGCACCTAAAGGTCGAAGGCAATTGCCGCCTAACTTCAAGACTCATGGCCTATGTCTAGTTGCATCACGTACTCTATGTAGGCGCAATGGCAGTCGCCTGTCAGGTTACCACTGTGACAAATAAGCTTCCCTACAATACTTGTTGACCCCAGGAGCATGTTGCACTATGTAAGAGAACAAGTGCTTCCTATAAACACGTCACGTCAGGCCATGCTTCCTCATGATTGAGTCATAGCTGCCAAGGTTTCAGATTGCTTATGTGTGACACTTTCAAAATGTCAGTGTAATCATGAGTAACATTAAGTGACTATGAGTGACACCTTCGCGCAAGCAAAATCAAGCAATGAAAACGAGGAAAACAAATAAATATCATCCTCCTTCTTTCTCCTTGTGCATGTTTCCCTCTCTTGCTTTGAGTTAAAGTCATGATGAAGAAAAATAAGTGCTGGCCTGGCCCCCAAAAATTAGTGTTGGTGAGCCCCATCCAGCATTGGCTTTGGGTATCTGAGGAATATAATGCTGACATAGTGTACTGAAACTTACGGCTAAATTATATTGTTTCGCACTCTAATTCTTACGTACTGTGTCGGCTGACATAAACCTAAGGGAAAAAGGAAAGGAATTACAAAGTAATTACAACTGAAAAACGTGTCACCTATCCAAGAGGAGGCGTAGCATCACTTGTTTACCTCCTGAGCTAAAAGAGAGGATTAACCAAGAAGGTCAGAGATTCATTACCACCACATTTGACACCTACGACAAACACTTACCATCTCACTCTACCAAGCACTTGCCTTGACACACATAATTACCTTAACAAACACAACTGTACAGCACCAAATAAATAACACATACACACACACACCCTAAAATCACGAGGGAAGCTTGCACTGCTGAATCTATGTGTGGGGGGTTGAAAGTTTTTGCCCATTTATGTGTGTGCTTTGCTGCAGCTGGTGCCATTATTGAGATCGGTAAACTCTTCCATAGTGCACAACTCCAGGGTCTCTTCACTAGACTTTGAACTGTCCTATGATGGTGCCACGAGTTGCCAAAATAGGATTTTGTTGACCTCTAGTTCCAGTGGCGGCTGGTGATATTTGAAAGTAGTGGGGTGTAAAAGTTCAATATGAGTGTCACCAATTTTGTATTGTGTCCACAGTTTGAACTGACCACTCTATTGTCCTCTGTACTGGTTGAAAATGCCTACAGTCAATAGCAGCCACCCCTAACCATGCATACTAGCCATGAGAGGCCAAGCACTCACTTAAATCTTTCTCGCTAGATACTAGTGTCATACTAAGCAACTCATGAAAGCAACTCACATGAGTTCTCATATGTACCCACTTCCTAATACATGTCTGATATCACGAATAACGAGTTGGGTGCAGTAGTCAGCAATATCAACCTACCTCGTCTCAGGAAAACAATCAAATATAAGGAGTGACAAGGGGATGAAATATACACAAAATGCTTTCAAATAACATTATTAGTCAGTGGCACTTATAGACTGGAGGAGAGAGAGCGCGCAAGAGAGTGAGACTTTGTGCTGGCCCCACAAGATTGTGCAGTGTACTGTACATGTTTTGTTTACAGACGCGGCCGGCATTGCAGGCGGGTGGGGTGAGGGGGGGTGGAAATGGTTTTGTCGTGCTGAGAGGGGATGGGCGGGGAGGCGGGATAAATAATAGTCAACGCTGTCAGGAAAGAAAACAAAATTAAATAAATTGGCGCGCGAGCCTTCCAAGATTTATCAGTGGGCCCCTTTCGAATATTCAGCCTTATTACAAGACCTTCCGATGGGATACATTTTATACCATGGGAAAAAAATTAAACGCGTTTTAGAGGACTCTGCGCTTTCATTTGGAAAACGAAGACGGAAGACACCGAGAAAAGAGGTGGTTGAGCGAGATAGGGTATGAACTAACATCATTTGCGATAATACAAGTGTAAACATCGTATCACACCCCCTAGATTCAGATATGAAGAATGAGGCAGGGCGAAGAGAGGTTTTGGATGGAGTCCATTTGCTGCTGAAATTTCATTTATCAATTGCCTTCTCAAGTGAGCTTGGTAAAGAAATAAGCCACACTAATAAATCGAGGACACCACACAGGATATCTGAGCATGCATTATTTATCCATTAGTTAGTAGTTACTTATTAGCCTGAGATTCGTGGAGCAGACCAGGGATGAGTTATGAAAGGTCAACGGTAATGAGACGGAGTAAATTATGTAAGTCAGTCTTTAAAAAGATGCCTTCAGGGCACACTTGCTATTGTTTCCATTGCAAGTGCAGCAATACATTTCCCTCAGAATATTCTCTTAAAATCACAGGACAAAAGTAATTGTAAAACTTACCTTCCCGCCTTTAAGTTGGTTCCGAGACTCCAGACTCCAGCCGTCTGCCCTTCGAATTCCCAGGGTGCTACTCGTCAACAGGAAGGCTGCAGGCAGCCTCCCTCCACTCCACCGCGGCGACTTTGATTGGTGCGGCCGGCTGCCCCACCTGCGTCATTTCTCTCTGTATGCTGCAGCATACAGAGAGAACAGGGAGAGTGAGAGGTGTTACTCGAGGGCAGGGGGGAGCGGCTTGCCCACTGTTGTTAATACTGTCTGTTTGGGCAGCCTGAGGCCGCCCAAACAGACAGTAATAACAACTGTGGACAAGCCGCTCCCCCCTGCCTCGAGTTACACCGCCCACTCTCGCAACCAGGAACTTCTGCTTTCTCGCTGTGCGAGAAGGCAGAAACAAATGGTCGTTATTACGGTAATAACTACCATTTGTTTCTGCCTTCTCGCACAGCGAGAAAGCAGTGGGGCGGTGCCCAAACGCCCCCATTGACGAGCCGCCACTGTCTAGTTCAATAGGGAAAAGCTGCACATTACAGAGTTAGAAACTTTCAAAAACAAAATGTTGGTTTAACAGAATTTGCCTTTTTTTCATCTGTGTTCGAGTTATTTATTTATTTATGCTCCTTCCGTATATCTTTCATCCCAAATTCTTTCTCCCTTTTTGTTTTCATCTTTCTCTTTCTTTCCTAACTCTGCTTCCCCCTTCCAGTCCCTTATGCCCTTCTTTCACTTCACTTCCCTTCCTTACTTTCTTCCTCATTTTCATTACTTACAGTACACGGTTTTCATAATGATATGTAATTGTTTATTAGTTCACACCTTATACATATTGCACCTATTGAAAAACAGTCCTGTGCAGCCAGTCCAATGGTTTGTGAATAGCACACTGTTTTATATGAATTACGTGGCATATACTTTAAGTGCTCTGCTTGTGCACAGACTCTGAGAGCCAGAGCCGCTGCTCGCTTGGCTCTGGTTAAGCTCTCCCTCTTATTTTGCTGTCTCACTCACCCGGCAAGCTCCACTTGTGCCAAGGAGCCATCAGAGTTTCCGGGACTCTCTCTCTCCACGCCTGCAGTAGTGGGGAGACTGATTAATCTAAGATCTAGCTGGATTGACAAAATTAAATAAATGCAGCAGCTCACCTCACCTCCTGCACTACGTCAAGATAACCATCAGCACACTGGCAAAGGGGCATAAAGCAGGAGGGACGCTTCTCACGACACCGCTGCCAGCTCAAAGACCAGAGTTCCAGAGAGGATCATTGCGCAGTGTCTGTCACCTAGTTTGGACGTGGCGTGCACGGCACAGGAAACAATCAGAGACCTGCCGCGCCAACCAAATAAACTCTTTTGTGTCAAGTAGAAAAGGTCTTGGATTCAAATGAGCAGCTGATCTCCACGACCAGTCTATGCAAGTGAGACCCTGTTTTTCTGAGCTAGCTTTTTGAGTCATTCATTGGGGGACCCCGCCCGGCTCCGGAGGCATGAGCAGGCCCTGCGTGATCAGCGCAGTCACCCACCCGGCTGCCTCAAAGATAGACAGGCCTACTCACTTTGTGACCCCTGGTCGGGGTTAGCGCACTAGCGGTCTCCCCTCTGTTGATGCCGGGTCGGATCAAAAGTGCAGCGGGTGCTGCTATATTGAGCAGCGAGGCAGGTCCACATATTGGCGTGAACAGCTCGCAAGGAGCCTCACTATAGGAGCGTCACGCCGTCACGGGCCTACGCTAGGTAGTGGTGGCGTGCGTGCGCTGCAGGCAGCCGGTGGCTCATTGCGGCGGCCTTTATAATTTATTTGGGGACGCTGACACTACAGTAGTGTCAGTGTCTCCAAATAAATTATAAAGGCGCTGCGACAGGCCACCAATGCCTCACGCGCTGCCCTGTTTGAAGTGCAAGCGGGCAGCGCACCGCCACTGGCTGCCTGCAGCGAACGCACGCCACCACTACCTAGCATAGGCCCGCCCCAAAGATAGTGCCGCCTGGGGCAGACCGCCCCCACCTCTAGCTACGCCCCTGCTTTTAATGGTCTGCCCTGTGAATAGTAGATCAAATTCATTCTCATTCAGGCTAGAAACAAATGTTTGGGCCAATTCTTTATCTTCTTTACAAATGACAAAAACGGCATCGATGAATCTAGTCCACATTACAACCTGGCTCTCAAAACTCTCCAGTTGGACGGACACCTGTCCTTCCACAGCCCACAAACAAATTAGCATAACTTTGGGCGAAGCAGGTGCCCATCGCATTTCCTTGGACCTATTTGTATATTTGTTGGTCAGACAGCAAAGTTGTTGGTAAAGCAATACCAGATCATGTCAATTAGCGTTTCAGTATGGAGTAACAAGGAGACTGATTTTGCCCGTTAATGGCACAAACACCCAAGTCATGTATGATGCTAGTGTACAGACTTGTCACATCAAGAGTGACCAGTATGTTGTCATCTTCTCATGCTACCCCCTTGATCAGAGTAAGAAAAAGAGTGGTGTCTTTAAGGTATGCTGGGAGAGCTGTCACAAAAGGCCTCAAATAGTAGTCTGTGTATTTAGATGTTTGCTCCAAGAAAGAACCAATAGGAGATATTATGGGTCTCACTGGTGTTTTGTGTGCATTCCTGTGCAATTTAGGCAGTAAGTATAGGACTGGAATTTTGGGATGAATACATTTAAGAAAAATGTACCCTTCCCACTCTTGAAGACCTCTATCCTTCAAATCGCACAACATCTCCATGTATTTAAGGTGAGAGGATATCATCTCTGACTTGTTAAACAGACTATAACATGACTGGTTGTTTATTTGCCTTCTCCCCTCCCATAGGTATTCTGCCTTTGACCGGAACACAACATTACCTCCTTTGTCAGACTGACAAATTACTATGGAGGGATAATTTTTGAGTTTCTCTAAAGGAGAGAATTGTGCAGCAGAGAGGTTGCTTACAGTGTTGACCACTGCACCAGCACCAGGGATCGCGGATCCCTGTTTCTTGCTTTCTACTACTAAATAAAAGATTATACTTCAAACGTTTAAATTATTTCATGATACTTTATCAAACACTAGCAGCCCGTCCCGACGTTGTCCGGGTATGAATTGCTGCCGGCCAGTAGTATATTGTTTTGTAGGATTTCGTTTTGATAGCATTTCTTATCTGTGACAGGAATGTGAAACGCTCCGATTCACAGTGCACTGCTGATGCACTTAAGAGTGCACGTTCAGTAGTGTGTGAACTCGAGTTTCCCTACTTTATTTTTCCTTGCAATATTATATAGTGCGAACTCGACAACATGGCATGAGCACAATTTACATTACAGAAGAACACATTCATTTGTGGTAGGCACGGGGAGACAAAGCGATTTGCCTGGAATCACAGGATGTTGAGCTGATCCCGAGATTCGAACGTAGCTCTAAAGTTTGCAATTCTAGAACTTGTGGCGGGAGGTGTGTCTAAAAGTGTATGTCGGTGCTGGCCGTCAATGAGAGAGACCTGTGCATTTTTCAAATGGGTGGTAAAAAAATATGAGTATGTTGCTGGAGATGTGGGCCGCCGTGCCACCAATATACTTACTGGGACAGGGTAAACACCCATTGTTCCGCAACTTTCTTTCCGCATACCATCACTCCGCATACTTTCATTACGAAAGTACCATGACTCCGCAATGCCATTATAATGCATGGCATTACATTTTATATGCTTTTACCACGCATACATTTACAACGAAATTCGTTGTAAATGCATGAATGGTAAAAGCATGTTTTAAAAAAAAATGTTTGGATAAGGTAAGTATGAGTATAGGGGTATATGTTTTGGGGTGTTTGGGTATTTTAAGGGTTCGGATATAGTTTTGGGTTATGGGGTACAGGGGTAGTTTTAGGGTTTAGGGATAGGTATGGGTTTTGGGGTACAGGGGTATTTTTAGCGTTCAGGGCTAGGTTTGGGTTTTGGGTTATACGGGTATTTTTAGGGTTCAGGGGTAGGTTTGGGTTTTGTGGTACAGGGGTATTTTTAGGGTTCAGGGCTAGGTTTGGGTTTTGGGGTACAGGGGTATTTTAGGGTTCTGGGGTAGGTTTGGGTTTGGGGTACAGTGGTATTTTAAGGGTTCAGGGCTAGGTTTGCGTTTTGGGGTCCAGGGGTATTTTTAGGGTTCAGGGCTAGGTTTGCGTTTTGGGGTCCAGGGGTATTTTTAGGGTTCAGGGCTAGGTTTGGGTTTTGGGGTACAGGGGTATTTTAGGGTTCTGGGGTAGGTTTGGGTTTTGAGGTACAGGGGTATTTATAGGGTTCAGGGCTAGGTTTGGGTTTTGGGGTATGTTAGAACTGGGGGTCTCTAGTTGGCAGAGGTAAGTACCTTAGACCAAGTAGGGACCCTTGCTTCTAGTCAGGGTGAAGGAATAACCCTCTGAGATAACCCCTGCTCACCCTCTAGGTAGCATGGCACGAGCAGTCTAGGCTAAACAGAGGCAATGTGGATAACATTTGCACTTAACACAACAATAATCCCCAATCCACCACAAACTGAGACCACACAGGTAAGTATATATAAAATATAACTTTATCTAGTTTCAGCAAGGTAAATCAAGCAGATGCACGATTATTACTTCTTCAGGTAAAGGTTGCACTTAATTCTTAATGGTTGCACTTATTAATAGGAAGTTCTTTATCACATCAGTCTCAAGTCTCTAGTCTCTTTAATCAGTAGGTAAGAAAATATGGCCTCTGATTTATAATTGGAACGCTCTCAAAATGAGCAAAGAAAACAATGTAAGCGTTTGAACTATGCCAGAGAATCAGCCCCTAAAGCAATGGGCCTCAAGCGCTGCAGATGCGCCTCACCGCGCGGCCCAGGGACTCTTTCCAGCCTCACTCGTTTTCAGGCTCCGGGCGCACCGCGCCGTGCAGATCTGTCTCGTCCCCGCCTCGGCCGGTCCCCTTTCCCCTCCCGCCCGCTCTCGATAATCCAACGAGCGGCGGGGGAGGAGGTGAGGCTCACATTGTGTGGGACGGCAGGCCAGGGGGACGGGACGCTTTTCGAATCCCTCGGCGAGGTCAGCTCACCTTTTCCCGGGCCCGGCGGTGATCACGGCAATTCTTCGGCACCTCCCGCAGCTTCAGCGGAGGCAGCCAATCCTGTCGCGGCCTTCTAGTCGAGCCCCTCTGAGCGCGAGGCCGCCAACCAATGGCAGCGCGGCCTCGCCGATGACGCTCCGCAGGCTCAGCCAATCCCGTCGCGGCACTGGTGAGGGGGCTCGGCCCTCTCGCCCAATCAGAGCGCGGCGGGCTCGATCTTTATCCCGCAGCCACCGGGAAGATTCGGGACGCTTTCCACGGGGGTTACTGACCCCGGGCTGCGACGGTGACACGGCCAGCAATTGTTTTTCAGCGCTCCTTGCGCTGAGGAGGCCCACAAGTTCAGATCTTCGCCCCACACGTGTCGATGTACACGGCGACCTCGGCCACACAGTAGGCTGATTCAGTGCGGTGCCCTCACGCAGATTAGAGGGTAGCCAGTGCGCTAAGCAGACAACTACAGGGTTTCACGATCTCTTCGCCACACAGCCGTTTCAGGAGGGCACAGCAGGTCCTTGTGGTCCTTGGGCAACCTTTATGTTCCTGGGTTGCAGACAGGGGGCAAGCTCTTCTCAGGCCCTTGGAGATTCAAGTTGTAGACACAGCACACAGCAAAGTCTTTTTAGTTCAAGCAGGCAGGGTCACAGCACACAGCAAAGTCCCTTTCTTCTCCTCTCCTTCAGTTGGACAGCAGGATAGGTCAGCCCTTAAAGCACACAGCAAGGCAATCTTCCATCAGCTCCTTCAGCAGTCCTTCTTCGGGCAGAGGTTCCTCTTGATTGTAGAATCTTAGAATCTAATCTCCTGTAGTCAGGGGTCCTTCCCTTATACCCCTGAACGCCTTTGAAGTCCTTTGAAGCCTTGGTGCAAGGGGGCTCTGAGCGCTGGAATGTTTCTGGTGTTCTTCTTCCTGTCAGCTTCAGGGCCAGAGGTGGCAGTGGGCCGGCAGGGGAGTTAGCCAGCACGGTGGTCAGGCAGACACAGCCCAGCACTATCAGGCGCTTCTTCCTCCCCTTCCCCGGGCAACAGATGTCGCCTTTCACCCCTGGGTTGACTCCAACCCCCTCCGGGGCCCTGCAGCTCCTGTCACGCAGGCATTCCACACACAGGCCCAGGCACACAGAAAGGTTTATACAAAAGAACAGCCACTTTCTAAAAGTGCTATTCTCAACCCCAGGATCCAAAAACAACCTTCACTAAAAGATGTGTAATTAAATTCTGAGTTCAGGGATATCTTTCATTGATGTTCCATCTTGTTCCTATAGGAAGATAGGCTGGGATCCAATGGGACCAGCCTCCACCATGTTACTCTATGGAGCCATACAGCCCTACAGCAGTGA
Source organism: Lissotriton vulgaris (assembly GCF_964263255.1). Classification (NCBI taxonomy): domain Eukaryota; kingdom Metazoa; phylum Chordata; class Amphibia; order Caudata; family Salamandridae; genus Lissotriton; species Lissotriton vulgaris. The sequence goes on along the minus strand of NC_141693.1, from coordinate 1,313,132,018 downwards.
GCATACAAAATGGCTGCTGCTCTCTACCAGAGCATGCTACCTGCACTAGTACATGCTCTACCCTATCCATACACTGCACCCTGCCCAGGGGGGTACCTTGAGCCTTCCATAGGGGTGGCTGATGTGCACAGACAGGGGAGGGTTAAGCCCAGCCAGTGGGGACACTGGCCAGGCGGACATGGCAGTCCACTGACTGCACACAGGCCCTGCGCTGCAGGCCTGAGACACCATTTTAGAGCTACTCATGTGGGTGGCGCAATCTGCGCTGCAGGCCCACTAGTAGCATCTGTCATCACCAGCCCTGGCACCCACAGTGCGCTTTACTAGGGACTTCATGGTGATACAAATATGCCAATCAGGTATACCCAATCAATATGACAATTTACAGAGGGAGCACTTACCCTCTGACACTGATCAGCAGTGGCAGAGGGTCCAAAGCATCTAAACCAGCAAAAACGAAACCCAGCACAGCATCAAAAATACATGAGTCAGAGGCAAAAAGATGGGGGAAAAACCACGCCAAGGATGTCAGGTCTAACACGTGTCCCCTCCAGCTGAAAGTGGGGAGAACTACCCAACCTCTTGGGAGTCCTCATCACTAAGGCGGAAGAATCTGGACAGACCATCAGCATTGGCGTGTTCTGTACCAGGGCGGTGCTCCACCGTAAAGTCCATCCACTGTAGGGAAATGGACCACCTCAACAGTTTTGGATTCTCGCCCCTCATATGCATTAACCATCTGAGGTGCCTGTGGTCGGTCTGAACACGGAAGTGAGTCCCAAACAGGTAGGGCCTCAGCTTCTTCAGAGCCCAGACCACAGCGAAAGCTTCCCTTTCGATTGCACTCCATCTCTGTTCCCTGGGGAGTAGCCTCCTACTAATGAAAGCCACTGGTTGGTCTCCACCCTCATCATTGACCTGTGAGAGTACTGCTCCCACGCCTTGCTCTGAAGCGTCAGTTTGTACAATGAACTCACTTGAAAAGTCAGGTGCCTTAAGCACCGGGGCTGTGCACATGGCAGTCTTGAGGGTGTCAAAAGCAGTTTGACAGGCCTCAGTCCAATTCACTTTTCTGGGCTGATTTCTAGATGTCAGCTCTGTCAAAGGGGCTACAATGGTGCCATAACCTTTGACAAACCGTCTGTAATACCCGGTGAGACCTAAAAAGGCTCTCACCTCAGTCTGGGTCTTGGGGGGTTCCCAAGCCAGAATGGTATCAATCTTCGCCTGTAGGGGCGCCACCTGGCCACTCCCCACCTGGTGTCCCAAGTACACCACAGATCCCTGCCCTATCTGGCACTTACTGGCCTTGATAGTGAGGCCTGCTTTCTGCAGAGCCTTCAACACTGCGCAGAGGTGTTGCAAGTGTTCCTCCCAAGTGGAGCTGAACACAGCAATGTCATCCAGGTATGCTGCGCTGAATTCCTCCAGCCCTGCTAATACCTGGTTGACCAGTCTCTGGAATGTGGCAGGGGCATTTTTCAACCCAAAGGGCATGACACGAAACTGGAAGTGCCCCTCTGGTGTTGAAAATGCTGATCTTTCCTTGGCCCCCTCAGTTAAGGCAATCTGCCAGTAACCTGAAGTCAAATCAAAAGTGCTCTGGTACCGGGCAGCCCCCAACCGATCCACCAGCTCATCAGCTCTGGGGATGGGGTGCGCGTCAGTCTTGGTGACCGCATTGAGCCCACGGTAGTCCACACAAAAACGAAGTTCTGGGGGGCCACCAGGTGTAGCAGCTTTCTTAGGCACTAAGACCACTGGGCTAGCCCAGGGGCTGCTGGAGGGCTCAATAACCCCTAGCGCTAACATCTTAGAAACCTCTTCTTTGATGCTAGCCCTGACCTTGTCAGCCACTCTGTAAAACTTCTGTTTCACAGGCAGGTTGTCACCGGTGTCCACATCGTGGACGCACCACTTGGTGACACCTGGGGTCAGGGAGAACAGGGGGGCGAACTGACCCAAGACTTGGCGACAGTCCTTCTGCTGCTCTGGGGTCAGGGTGGGGGAGAGGACCACACCATCCACTGACCCATCCTGCTCCTTGACTGCCAGGAGGTCAGGGAGAGGATCACTATCCTCCTCCCCTCCAGCATCTGTAGCCATGAGCATAGTCACTTCAGTCCTCTCAAAGTAGGGTTTGAGGCGGTTCACATGTAGCACTCTCAGGGGTTGCCTGGGAGTCTTCAGGTTAACCAAATAGGTAACCTCGCTCTTGCGCTCTACCACCTCATATGGCCCAGACCATTTGTCACGGAGCGCACAAGGCTCCACCGGCGCCATCACCCACACTTTCTGCCCAGGTTGGAACTCAACAAGAGAGGTGTTCTGGTCATACCACCTCTTCATTTCCTCCTGGCTAGCCTCCAGGTTCTCTTGAGCGAGCTTCCTGAAGCGCTTAGTCTGGTTGCGAATGGCCAGCACATAGCTGAACACATCCTGAGGGGTTTTCCCACGGGATTTCTCCCACCCCTCCTTCACCAAAGTAAGAGGCCCTCTGACAGGGTGGCCATACAGCAACTCAAAGGGGCTGAACCCTAGGGATTTCTGAGGCACCTCCCTGTAGGCAAACAACAGGCATGGCAACAAGACGTCCCATTTCCGCCTCATGGGCTCCTCTAGGCCCATAATCATGCCCTTCAAGGTGCGGTTGAATCTCTCAACCAACCCATTTCCTTGAGGGTGGTAAGGAGTGGTGAATTTGTATGTCACCCCACACTCCGCCCACAGGGACTTCATATACCTAGAAATGAAGTTTGTCCCCCTCTCCGAGACCACCTCCCTGGGAAATCCCACCCGGGAAAAGATCCCCATCAGGGCACGGCCCACCACGGGGGGGTTGTGACCGTCCTGAGCGGGATGGCTTCCGGGTACCGAGTGGCATGGTCCACCAAGACCAGGATAAACCTGTTGCCTAGGGCTGTCTTGGGATCCAGGGGCCCCACGATGTCAATGCCCACCCGCTCGAAAGGGGTGCTCACCACGGGAAAGGGTTGGAGGGGTGCCACGTACTTCCCTCCGCTCTTGCCACTGGCCTGACAATTCTGACAAGACTTACAAAAGGCAGCGACGTGCTTCTTCATCTGGGGCCAGTAGAAATGGGTGACAAGCCGGTGATAGGTCTTGTCTTGCCCCAGATGTCCTGCGAGAGGCACGTCATGAGCCAGACCCAGTAGGAAGTTCCTGAAGCGCTCGGGCACTACCAGCACTCGGGCTGCACCGGGCTCAGCGAACTTAGGCTCACTATAAAGTAAGTCATCCTCCCAGTAGATCAAATGCTCCTTGGACCCCAGGCCTGCGGCCTGGTCGGCAGCCTGCTGCCGCACACCAACGAGAGAAGGGCACTCCTTCTGAGCCTGGCAGAATTCCTCCCTGGAGGGACCACCTTCTTGCTGCCACTGGGACAGCTCAGGCAATTCCCCTAGTTCGGCCACCTGCTCCCCTGTAGGCTCCAGGGCATCCCCCTCTGGGTCTGCCTCCTCCTGGACCGCGGGAACAGTGGGGGCCAGTTTCCCACGCCCTCTACCCCTTCTTCTCTTGGCAGGTTCCTGGGCCATTGTTCCAGGCTCCAGCTCTGCTAGACCGCCCTCTCTGGCTGTCATTGCCCGGGTGGACACACAGATCCACGCAGGCAAACCCAACATCTCCAAGTGAGTCCTGTGCTCCACCTCTTTCCATGGGGAGCTCTCCAGGTCATTACCTAATAGACAATCTACAGGCAAGGCATCACTTACAACAATGTCCAAAATACCGGAGACTCCTCCCCATTCAAATGGAACTTTCGCCAACTTGCAGTAGCGCACTGAACTGTCAGCTGCCACCACAGGCCGGAGTACCTCGGGAACAATTTGCTCTTCAGACACCCACCGACACCTGACAGATGTCACGCTGGCCCCTGTGTCTCTCAGGGCCTCTACCTCCTGTCCATTGATGGTCACCTTCTGCCCGTATTTCTTAGTGTTTTGGGGCAGCAAAGTTTCCTGGGCCATCTCTTGGTCTCCTAGAGAGACAAGGGTCATCAATGCTAACCCCTTCTCCCCACTAGAAATCAAATCCCCTCCCAAAGCTACACTGGCCAACGCCGGTGCTGGAGCACCAGAGGGTGCTGGAGGTTTCTTTGGACATTTGGGGCCAATGTTCCCCACCTCCCTACACGAATAGCAAGTAGGTGGGGTCTTTTTGTCCTGTGTGCCTTTATGGGGCCAGGACTTCTTAGACTTGGGGGGTGTAGACACCTTCTCCTGGGAACCAGTTTGGGGCCCTTTAGAAGACTCCTTTTGATTACCCGTGTCCCCCCCACTCTTCTGCTGGGGACCCTGTCCACCCTTGGCTGGGGTACTTACCACCCCCCTGTGGACCCTGGTGCTAGTCCACCGGTCCGCCTCTTTAGCAAGCTCACTGGGATCAGTTAACTTGCTATCCAAAAGATGCTGGCGCAGCTCGGGGACACATAAACTACTTAAGTGCTCCCTACTAATCAAGTGGCACAACCCCACATAATCAGTAACTTTGCTGCCCTTTATCCAACCTTCCAGTGCACGCGTGTACATACTCACACACTCCACCCAAGTACTTGAATCAAGCTTCTTGAAGTTCCTAAACTTCTGGCGGTACTGTACTGCAGTGAGCCCATACCTGAGGCATAAAGCCTCCTTCATGTCGGGGTAGGATAAAGTACCTGCTACCTCTAAGGGTGCCAAGACATCCCTCCCAGAGGCCTCAAAATGCTTCCACAATCATGCCCCCCAATTCCTCTCAGGCACTTCATTCATCTTTAGGGCAAGTTCATACGATCTAAACCACGCATAAATATCCTCACCCCTCTGATAATTCTGTACCAGATCTTTTGGTATGTATACCTTTCCCGCCTGTACTGGTTGTGCGCTGCCACCATTAGGGCTGGACCTCCCCTGTCAGTTTTTAAAGTCCAGCTCCCTCATGTTCCCCTCATGAGCCCATTGGAGTTTCTTCTCCTCCAACGCCTTCTCAGCTTCAAGGCGCAGTCTCATCTCCTCTGCTTGGGTTTTGAGCTTAAAAAGCTCAATCTCATGGGTCCTAGCTCTCTGATTCTCCTCCACTTCCTCTGGAGAAATAATCCTACCGGAGTGGTTGCTGCCGGTCCTAGACCCTGGCTTCCTCACTGGCAAATCACTAGGCAAAAAAGCATTCTCCTGTGCGCCACCCTCTCCAGTATCCGCCGCTAGATCACCATGTTTGGCCTCCCACCAGGCCCTCAGAGCTTTCTGTAGCTCTTCCTTGTTTGCGCTGCCCTTCGGTGGGCATCCAAGCTGTTTGCAGAATGCTTTCAGTTGCTCCTTGTTATAGATGAACAACTCCTGGATTTCAAATTCCCCTACCACTTCTACAGTCACGCTTGGCGCTTTCCGAGACATGATGCTTCCTTCCCTTTTCAACAAAAGGTTTCACCAAAAAGAAAAAAAATCTTGCGCAACCTGTGCTGCTAAACTAGACTAGTGATGTACAAGAAATCACTGCAGGTCAAGTGCAATTATTAGTTCAAAATCCGCACCGCTGTCCAACAATGTGAGAACTGGGGGTCTCTAGTTGGCAGAGGTAAGTACCTTAGACCAAGTAGGGACCCTTGCTTCTAGTCAGGGTGAAGGAATAACCCTCTGAGATAACCCCTGCTCACCCTCTAGGTAGCATGGCGCGAGCAGTCTAGGCTAAACAGAGGCAATGTGGATAACATTTGCACTTAACACAACAATAATCCCCAATCCACCACAAACTGAGACCACACAGGTAAGTATATATAAAATATAACTTTATCTAGTTTCAGCAAGGTAAATCAAGCAGTTGCACGATTATTACTTCATCAGGTAAAGGTTGCACTTAATTCTTAATGGTTGCACTTATTAATAGGAAGTTCTTTATCACATCAGTCTCAAGTCTCTAGTCTCTTTAATCAGTAGGTAAGAAAATATGGCCTCTGATTTATAATTGGAACGCTCTCAAAACGAGCAAAGAAAACAATGCCAGCGTTTGAACTATGCCAGAGATTCAGCCCCTAAAGCAATGGGCCTCAAGCGCTGCAGATGCGCCTCACCGCGCGGCCCAGGGACTCTTTCGTCTGCCCCGGGACAGCCTCACTCGTTTTCAGGCTCCGGGCGCACCGCGCCGTGCAGATCTCTCTCGTCCCCGCCTCTGCCGGTCCCCTTTCCCCTCCCGCCCGCTCTCGACAATCCAACGAGCGGCGGGGGAGGAGGTGAGGCTCTCCTTGTGTGGGACGGCAGGCCAGGGGGACGGGACGCTTTTCGAATCCCTCGGCGAGGTCAGCTCACCTTTTCCCGGGCCCGGCGGTGATCACGGCAATTCTTCGGCACCTCCCGCAGCTTCATGCGAGGCAGCCAATCCTGTCGCGGCCCTCTAGTCGAGCCCCTCTGAGCGCGAGGCCGCCAACCAATGGCAGCGCGGCCTCGCCGATGACGCTCCGCAGGCTCAGCCAATCCCGTCGCGGCTCTGGTGAGGGGGCTCGGCCCTCTCGCCCAATCAGAGCGCGGCGGGCTCAATCTTTATGCCGCAGCCACCGGGAAGATTCGGGACGCTTTCCACGGGGGTTACTGACCCCGGGCTGCGACGGTGACACGGCCAGCAATTGTTTTTCAGCGCTCCTTGCGCTGAGGAGGCCCACAAGTTCAGATCTTGGCCCCACACGTGTCGATGTACACGGCGACCTCGGCCACACAGTAGGCTGATTCAGCGTGGCGCCCTCACGCAGATTAGAGGGTAGCCAGTGCGCTAAGCAGACAACTACAGGGTTTCACGATCTCTTCGCCACACAGCCGTTTCAGGAGGGCACAGCAGGTCCTTGTGGTCCTTGGGAAACCTTTATGTTCCTGGGTTGCAGACAGGGGGCCAGCTCTTCTCAGGCCCTTGTAGATTCAAGTTGTAGACACAGCACACAGCAAAGTCTTTTTAGTTCAAGTAGGCAGGGTCGCAGGACACAGCAAAGTCCCTTTCTTCTCCTCTCCTTCAGTTGGACAGCAGGATAGGTCAGCCCTTAAAACACAAAGCAGGGCAATCTTCCATCAGCTCCTTCAGCAGTCCTTCTTCGGGCAGAGGTTCCTCTTGATTGTAGAATCTTAGAATCTAATCTCCTGTAGTCAGGGGTCCTTCCCTTATACCCCTGAACGCCTTTGAAGTCCTTTGAAGCCTTGGTGCAAGGGGGCCCTGAGCGCTGGAATGTTTCTGGTGTTCTTCTTCCTGTCAGCTTCAGGGCCAGAGGTGACAGTGGGCCGGCAGGGGAGTTAGCCAGCACGGTGGTCAGGCAGACACAGCCCAGCACTATCAGGCGCTTCTTCCTCCCCTTCCCCGGGCAACAGATGTCGCCTTTCACCCCTGGGCTGACTCCAACCCCCTCCGGGGCCCTGCAGCTCCTGTCACGCAGGCATTCCACACACAGGCCCAGGCACACAGAAAGGTTTATACAAAAGAACAGCCACTTTCTAAAAGTGCTATTCTCAACCCCAGGATCCAAAAACAACCTTCACTAAAAGATGTGTCATTAAATTCTGAGTTCAGGGATATCTTTCATTGATGTTCCATCTTGTTCCTATAGGAAGATAGGCTGGGATCCAATGGGACCAGTCTCCCCCATGTTACTCTATGGAGCCATACAGCCCTACAGCAGTGAGCATACAAAATGGCTGCTGCTCTCTACCAGAGCATGCTACCTGCACTAGTACATGCTCTACCCTATCCATACACTGCACCCTGCCCAGGGGGTACCTTGAGCCTTCCATAGGGGTGGCTGATGTGCGCAGACAGGGGAGGGTTAAGGCCAGCCAGTGGGGACACTGGCCAGGCGGACATGGCAGTCCACTGACTGCACACAGGCCCTGCGCTGGCAGGCCTGAGACACCATTTTAGAGCTACTCATGTGGGTGGCGCAATCTGCGCTGCAGGCCCACTAGTAGCATCTGTCATCACCAGCCCTGGCACCCACAGTGCGCTTTATTAGGGACTTCATGGTGATACAAATATGCCAATCAGGTATACCCAATCAATATGACAATTTACAGAGGGAGCACTTACCCTCTGACACTGATCAGCAGTGGCAGAGGGTACAAAGCATCTAAACCAGCAAAAACGAAATCCAGCACAGCATCAAAAATACATGAGTCAGAGGCAAAAAGATGGGGGAAAAACCACGCCAAGGATGTCAGGTCTAACAGGATACAGGGGTATTTTTAGGGTTTAGGGATAGGTTTGGGTTTTGGGGTACAGTGTATATTCATAGGGTGAAGATGGGTTAGTGTTTAAGGGTGTTGGGGTATTTTAAGGAGTGAGGGTGGGTTATGAATATGGGGTGCAGGGGTAGTTAAAGGGAGCAGGGTAGGATTAGCACACGATATGATACATGGCATGAAGGGTGGAATGTACCACACACCCCCAGCGTTTGTCACGCCCCCAGCACACGCTCACAGCACAACGCAGACACGCCCACAAGGGACTACTTTGCTGGCACGGTTCTTTTACCTTTTAAATGTCTATGGTGGGTGTCTGCATAGCCTATGTCCTTCTGCTGCAACTGCCCTTTCCAACGCTGTATTTGGTGTTGTGATTGGTGCTGTGGTTCCTTAGATTACCCGCCTCAAAGGTTTGGGATCTCTCTTTATTATATTAGTATGGAATATGGAATTCAACAGCATCACAGTGAATTGTCGGTATAAAAGTGGATTTTGGTTTAAAGGTGCTATTACATGCTAGAACTACATCCAGACCAAAATTATGCAAGTTCATGAAAGGGTCCTCATGAGTCTACAATCCATCATCAAATAGAGCTAGAGAGTGTGAGAGTTCTATGTGTTCAATATGCAATGTGCTCAGGGGTTGGGTTGGACCTGTTGCATGTTCTGGGTTGTTGCAAATTAAACCATTTTTTTAAGATTACATTTCTGAGAAAACTAAATAAATCAATTCTAGTTTGTACATAGTCAAGGTTGCTGGAAGGGCAGGAAGAGAGACCCAGAGATAGAAGTTTAATGTCATCTTGGGATAACTCACTGTCTGACAGGTTGATCACATTCATATTGTTGCTTTTCTCCCCATGTCATTCTCATGGGCTCTGTTCTGTCATTTCTTGCACCTTGTTTTTGCTCTCTTTTAGTATCTCAATACACTGAGTCAACCTAGATGCGTAGATAAGATGGTATGTTCAATAAACATAGATATCTTTTTGACTTATCAATTTCAGTGTTTGTGACTTCCATGTTTACATATTATTTTGTATCTAACAAGAATAACCCAAGATTTTCATTTCAAACCGCAAAGATGCTGATGTAATTAACATTCATAAGATTCATGATAATCTATTAAGTAAATCTATGTATACCTTGAAAATGACAATGCTATTGGGATGCATATATGTACTCATTCTAAGATGGCGGATGCTTTTGCACTGGAATGTTTGCACTGTGCACAAGTTAGTCCTAGCTTAGAGTTAATGACTATGACCGGCTCCGTCTCCATAACGTGAACAAGACTACGGCTGAAACGCGTTGGTGAGCAGCACTGCATTAATAAATAATACGAGCATCCTAGAGTTGTCCTGATGTTTCTTTATCAATGGGGACAAATGTGTTGATATATATGTGTAAAAACAACAATAAACCTTTTAAACACAACAAAAAACAGTTTAAATAGATAAAACACACACACACACATATATATATATATATATATACACACAAACAGCCAGAACTGCAACCTAGCCCAACGAACCAGAACAGACGACCAAAAGAATCCTCAGTAAGGCAAAATGTAGTTTTTATTCAAGGCAAACTGAGCAGCAAGTTCTAATATGTTTCGCCATGGCGTATGCATTGGCTAATATCATATCGAAGAGTGCCAAATCTCTCAGACCATTTGGTGCGAAGTCATTTCTCAACAAAAAAATCTGCAGATTGGCTCCAAAAAAGAAGCAATGGATTCATAAAATGCATGACATGCAAAGCATGTAAAATTGGACAAAACACAACAACTCTAAAAGATCCCTCAGGTAAAGATTTTGTTATCAAGACCAAAATAACCTGTGAAACAACATTCGTAGTCTACATGTTGAAATGTTACTGTGGGAAAGAATACATAGGCAGTACAAAGTGTCCATTAAAAAAGAGGATACTAGAACATATCCGGGCAATTCAAAATCTTGACAATGCATACGCCATGGCGAAACATATTAGAACTCATGCTGGAAAGACGTGGCAAGACATAAGGTATCTAGGCCTGGCAACGATCCCAAAACAAGAACGAGGGGGAGATAGACTACTTAAATTAAGAAGACTGGAGTCTAAATTGATAATTAAGTTTAAAACAAAACATCCTTTGGGAATGAATGCAGATGAGGAGATGCATGTCCATCTGTAGAAATGACAATGGAAAAACTTTGATAACAATGTGATATGTACAGTTTGGTTTGGGCTGGAACTCTTGCAAAGATTGCAGCATAATGTAGAATATGATACAATGGCCTATTACAAGTGACAGCTTAAGGGTAATAAGTGGGGTAAAGGGCACTCAGCCCGAGGAACAAAGGCGATATCATTCAGTGAAAGGCACTAGTTCACGGAAATTCTTCATGTTCTCCCGTGAAACACGTAATATATTCTACTAAAGAGTATACGTGTATAAGTGCACCACTTCATGATATGCAACCCCACTACTACCCTGAAAAATGAGATAAAATGACAAATGTAAAGCATATAAAAGATTGATAATAACTACATGGCCCAGAATGCATTGCTCTGCAAACGTAATGAGAGAGAGTATCAAATGTGGACCTTGAAAAGGGACTAATGTAGAACACTGCCGTGATCAAGAACGTTTGTTCGAAACACGTAGGAGTTTTGCGATAGACCTGAAATAAACGAAAATAACTGCTGCCAAGAAGTGTGCCGCGTGGTTTCTTGTTTCCGAATTCATTGGAGACACGCTCCCGGTCTCCAACGCGGGCACCAACAGGAAGTGTTCCCTCTGCGACAGGAACATTTGTGAGGAATATATATATATAGATATATGTATATATATATATAGATATATGTATATATATATATATATATATATATATATATATCTACTCGATCCTCTCGCTCAACGAAGGGACGACAAGCCACACCAGCCAGGTACGATCAAAGTTTATTTATTGGGCACAAAAACAGACGCGTTTCGAGCTCACGGGCTCTTGGTCACATGACCACCACGGACATTTTGCAATTGAAATAGGTAACAAAAAAATAACAATGGAATAGAGACTCTGTGTTCAATTCCACACAGGGTTCCCAAATGTGCTGTTTTGTTAAAAATAAAAAAAGACATTTCATTATATTTATAAAGCACATTTCCAAGGTGTGTGGTGTATTTTAGCAGAAAGGTATATGATGAATTTGCATTCTATTTACAAAGAATAATGGGCATAGTTGTCACGATTCTCCTGCCCCTTTCCATGGAAGTCTGCAAGATACTCTTCAGTCATGTACACACTATACATAACTTTATAGTTTCCCATCTGAAAAAACCCACCCCTGTCCCGTGCACCAGCACCTCTTTATGTATTTGTGTTTTTGTGTGAGATTTGAGAAAGGTTTTACAATAGACTTAGCAATAAATGTTGTCGTCTTATTATTCTCATGTTATTTCACATTCTGACCTTGGTTTGGGCATTTCATACTTTATTTTCAGTATTTCGCATTGTTTAAACCCTGCAGTCAAAAGCCTTCAACACGCGGAAAGCCGAAGGCAAATAAACGCGTGTGCGTTTAATTTTGCCGTCTGAATGCCTTCAGCGCGCCTCGCACGCGGAAGGCTGAAGGCAGTTAAAACGTGCAAGCGCACGTTGTCTCTGGGTGCGGTCGGTATTTAAACCGCACCCAGACTTCGGGAACTCGCTTTGCCTTCGGATTTCAAGAAGGCAACATCCCGAGTTCCAGCCAGCGGATTTCCTGCTTCAGCGCTCCATCTGAGGACTTCAATTGAGCATCGCCTAAGCCCTTTTGAACTGCCTGTCTGCGCGAGGAACTTTGCTAGCAGCTCTACAATCTTCATCATCGGCATGAGAAGACTTGAAAGCTAAGTTTTACTATTCTCAAGGCGCCCAACGCAAGACAGAAAGTTATTTTGATTGGTTTTAATAGACATTTCTTTGTTTGATGCCTTTAGGGAGGCAACTTGAATATCTGAGAATTCTTTTAACCTGTTATTTACAAGAGGATTATTGTGAGTGACTTTGAGTACTAACTTGTTTATTGAATTAGGAGTATTCACAAGAAAGTTATTGTGAGTAAAATTTCTCTTTTAGGAGTATTCACAAGGAGATCATTGTGAGCTACAATTTATGTCTAAGAGTATTCACAAGAAAGTCATTGTGAATTGTAAATGCACGAGTTGTTGCTTTTCTTGGTGTATTTCATTTTCTTAGGGAAGGTACACAAGAACTCATCAGAACCCACCATTTAATTTTGGAAGGAGTTGATTTTCAAGTAAGTTTAGATAACAGGGGAGGGTGAACTAGGAGAAAGGGAACTAAAGGAGAAGACTTCTTTCTTTTAATAGTAATTCATTTATTCACAGACGTCCCAGACTTCTATCCTGAAAAGTTCCAAGTCATCTATAAAGGACGACTCCAAGACTCCATTCCTGACAAGAAATACTGGACGGTGATAGAACCAGACTGATCGCAGGTAGGACTCAGCTCAGAAGTTTCTTAGCTCTTTAGAAAGGGAACAGGGAGCATCAGGTGTTTAAGTAGGAATTCTGTAGATCTAGAATTGGATAGTAAGTTTTATGTTCTTGTTAATTCACAGGTCGACAGTCTGACGCATAACACTCCAGTCAACGTCCAGTACCGGCCCTCCTCCCGAAAGTTCTAGTTAATGCTTAGCTGTAAAATCTAGTCAGCGAGTTTTAGTTAGAGTTTCTGGGAAGTTGGTCCTTTGCGTCTCTGCGAAAATCCTCTACGCTGTCTACAGGAATTCCTGTCATCTCTAAGGTAAGAGACAGCGTATCTAGGTCTTGACAGAAGGCAAAGCCCAAGAAGAATATTTCGCCCAGACGCAATGGACCAGGTTTCCTTACAGGAAATAGCAGCAGCTTTAAAAGACATCAGGGACGAAAATGTTTCCTTAAGAAACGACATGACTGCGTTACAGGCAGCCATTCAGCAGAGTCCAATTAGTGTGCAGGCCTCATCCTCTGACTCTGGGGGGGGAACTCAGATTCAGGTGGTTACCCCAACACCAACACCTTTAGCTTCTCCAGAACGCTTTTATGGGGACTGTAACAAGTTCTCCATATTCTTGCAACAATGTCATCTACATTTCTTAGCCAAGAAATCTGCCTTTCCTGATGACTCTTCCAAAGTTGCCTTTATGTTATCATATTTTGGAGGTGATGCAGCTCTTTGGTCCATTCCTTTAGTTGAAAGAGATGATCCAATTTTGTATAATTTCAGGAATTTTGAACGTGCCTTAAAAAAGATTTTTGCAAAACATATGTTTGTGCAGTCTTCTGACAATGAGTTGTTGAGTTTAAAACAAGGGTCTTCTGATCTACTCCATTACATTTCCCAATTCAATCGTCTGGTACTTGAGGCTAATTGGCCATATAATAAAAGAATTTCTATTTTTTATAGAGGCCTTCGGGAAGATCTGAAAGATATGGTAACTCAAATTTTAGAACCCCCTGATGATATCGATGAGTTTATTGATCTTGTGATAAAGCTTAATCATCGTCTTAGTGAGAGAAAGGGCGAAAAAGGGAAGAGTGATCATAAAATCTTATTTGTAAAAGATAGGAATGCGTCATCAGTAAAGGAGGTAGGCTCTAAGTCAGATCATGTGGAACCAATGCAAATAGGAACTGTTCGAGGTCCACTCTCTAAGGATGAAAAAGAAAAGAGACGAAAATTAAATCAATGTCTTTACTGTGGTAAGACTGGACACTTTGTAAGAGACTGTCCAACTAGACCAAATAAGTTTAAGTCAAAATCCTAAGATCTAGCTTTAACCCAAGAGTCGTCGGAAAACTAGAAAACTCGATGAATGAAGAGGTCGGTTCATCGAGTGTTATTTCCAATTTGGCCTCTACTGTTCCACCTTTGGGATGTAAGCATTTTGGTATTCTAGTCGAGTTAAGAAGTCAATCGCCTTCCTCTCAGATTAGAAAGGTAGAAGCAGTAATAGACTCTGGAGCCACGGGAAACTTTATGGACACTCAGTTTTTCTCCCAGTTAGGCTTTGAATCTATTTTAAAATATCATCCAGAGATTGTTAGAGCAGTAGATGGTAAGGAATTAACTTCAGGACCGATTAGCCGACAATCCGAAATTCTTAACATGGACTGTTCACCCATTCATCGAGAAAAGATCCAATTTGACATCATAGACGCCCCTCAGTTCAAAATGATTCTGGGAATTCCTTGGTTGATAAAACACAATCCAAGTATAGATTGGGTATCCCAGACTATAACCTTTCAGTCATCTCATTGCATTAATAGATGCTTCCTTCTTGAAAGATTGGGAGAGGTTATTCAAGGGTTTAACTTTCCTTCCGATTCATCTAGAGTTTTGGCTATCGAAGGGGTTCCATCTGTTTACTCAGATCTTCAAGATGTATTTGACAAGAAAATGGCAAACACTCTCCCTCCACACAGAGACTTTGATTGTAGAATAGACCTTGTCCCAGGGGCTACTCTGCCTTGTAGCAGAATTTATGCTTTAACGGAAAAAGAAAATGTTCATCTTAGAGAGTACTTGGATGAGTATCTGGCAAATGGCTTTATTCGTCATTCCAAGTCTCCTGTCTCGTCAGCTCTCTTTTTTATTCCGAAAAAGGGAGGTGAATTGCGCACGTGCATAGATTATAGAGCTTTGAACAATGTTACTGTAAAGAACCGGTATCCTTTGCCTTTGATTCCCACTTTATTAGACCAGATCAAAAAGGCTACCATTTATACAAAATTGGACTTGCGGGGGGCTTATCATTTGGTACGAGTTCGAAAGGGCGATGAATGGAAAACAGCTTTTCGTACAAAATTTGGACTTTTTGAATATCAAGTCATGCCCTTTGGACTTTGTAATGCCCCTGCAGCCTTCCAATTTTTTATAAATGAGGTTCTGCACGAATTCATTGATGTATGCTGTGTTGTTTATATAGATGACATTCTCATCTTTTCAAATTCTGAAGAAGAGCACGTGCAACAGGTCCGAGCTATTCTTAAAAAACTGCTTTCTAATTCTTTGTATGTTAAGTTGGAAAAGAGTCTATTCCATACTTCAAGGGTAGAATTCTTGGGATATGTCATCAGTCCTAAGGGGATTGAAATGGACCCTAAGAAAGTAGAAGCGGTTGAATCCTGGCCCAGTCCATCTTCTGTAAAGCAAGTTCAAAGTTTCTTGGGATTCGCAAATTTTTACCGTCGGTTCATTCAAGACTTTTCTAAAACAATCACTCCGATCACAAAATTGTTGAGAAAAGGTGTAAAATTTGTGTGGACAGATCTGGCTGAGGAAGCTTTTCAGAATTTGAAGAAGAAATTTATTTCAGCCCCTATTCTTTCTCATCCAGATCCCAGTCAGCCTTTCATTGTGGAAGCAGATGCTTCCCAATTTGCAGTAGGAGGCATTTTGTCTCAAAGACATGTTGACACAGGACAAATGCACCCAATTGCATATTTCTCTAGAAAACTATCTGAAGCAGAACTGAATTATGCGATTGCCGATAAAGAACTTCTGGCAATAAAGGCAGCATTTGAAGAATGGCGCCATTATTTGCTGGGAGCCAGACATCCAGTAACAATATATACGGACCATAGAAATCTTCAAGCCTTGAGGTCTGTAAAGGCAAGACAATTGAGATGGTCAATGTTTTTTAATGATTACAATTTTGTTATTACTTATCGACCAGGTAAAGAGAATTTGAAAGCTGATGCATTGTCAAGAATGGGAGAGGTTTGTATAGATGCTCCTTCTGAGGTAAAACCGGTAATACCTACATCACGGTTTCAAGCCAGTTTAACTGTTTGTGATGTTATTTCAGATATAAAAGAAGAATTGGCAAAGAAAGATTTCAAGGTTTGGAAAGAATCACATCCTTATTTACAAGAAAGGGATGATTTGATCTTTATGCAGAATCTCATTTTTGTACCCACTGATGCTTTAAAGGAAAAGATTTTACATTTTCATCATGATACGGCTTTAACAGCCCACCCAAGTAAGATTAAGACTTATGACTTAATCAAAAGAACCTTCTGGTGGCCTTCAATGTTCAAAGATGTGCAACTTTTTGTTGAAACTTGTGGTGTTTGTATTCAGAACAAATCTTCTCATCAAAATCCAAGTGGTTTGTTAAACCCTCTACCCTTACCACCTCAACCTTGGCACACAATTTCTTTAGATTTTATTGTTGAGTTGCCAATCACAAAAAAAGGTTTTACCACCATTTTGACTATTGTAGACCAGTTCTCACGTATGGCTCATTTTGTCCCGCTTAAGAAACTACCAACTAGCATGGAATTGGCACACTTGATAATGGAAAATGTGGTTCGTTTGCATGGAATTCCATCTGTGGTAATTTCGGATAGAGGGTCCCAATTTATTTCACGAGTTTGGCAAAACTTGAGGTCTCTTCTGAATATGGATGTTCGTCTATCCTCTAGCTATCATCCTCAAACAGATGGCCTTACAGAATGTACCAATCAAACTATAGAGCAATTAATTCGCTGCATGTTAACTAATGTTGGTGAGGAATGGTCAACACTCTTTTAAGTCAACTGGAGTTTGCCTATAACAATGTTGATCATTCCTCCCTTGGAATGTCACCTTTCTTCTGTAATCTAGGTTATCACCCAAGATCTTTTCCAAAAGAGATAAAAGAACTTAATCATGTACCGGCTATTTCTGAGTATGTTTCCAAATTATCCTCTATCCAAGAACAAGCAGTTTTCAATTTGGCCAAAGCGAAAGAAGATCAAAAAAGGTTTGCTGACAGACATAGGACAGAACCTCCAATTTACACACCTGGGGATAAGGTTTGGTTAAGCACAAAAAATTTAAAATTTAAAGGGAATTGCAAATTTAATCCTAGGTTCATAGGTCCTTTTCCCATAGAGAAGATCTTAAATCCAGTATGTGTGAGATTAACCTTACCTACCAAATATCAGATCCATCCAGTATTCCATGTGTCTTTAATCAAACCATTTCACTCTCAGACTCGATTCATCCAGCCTCCTTCCTCCATAGATATTGAGGGAAATCCAGAATTCGAAGTAAAATCGATCTTAGATTCCAAAAGGTCTATGGGAAGATTGCTTTATCTTATTGACTGGAAAGGTTACGGCCCGGAGGAAAGGTCTTGGGAACCTTTGGAACATTTAAAGAATGCTCCCAAATTATTAAGGAGGTTCCATGCTCAAAATCCTGAGAAACCCAAACCTATTGCACCGGTTTTAGGGGGGATCTTGAGGAGGGAGTACTGTCACGATTCTCCTGCCCCTTTCCATGGAAGTCTGCAAGATACTCTTCAGTCATGTACACACTATACATAACTTTATAGTTTCCCATCTGAAAAAACCCACCCCTGTCCCGTGCACCAGCACCTCTTTATGTATTTGTGTTTTTGTGTGAGATTTGAGAAAGGTTTTACAATAGACTTAGCAATAAATGTTGTCGTCTTATTATTCTCATGTTATTTCACATTCTGACCTTGGTTTGGGCATTTCATACTTTATTTTCAGTATTTCGCATTGTTTAAACCCTGCAGTCAAAAGCCTTCAACACGCGGAAAGCCGAAGGCAAATAAACGCGTGTGCGTTTAATTTTGCCGTCTGAATGCCTTCAGCGCGCCTCGCACGCGGAAGGCTGAAGGCAGTTAAAACGTGCAAGCGCACGTTGTCTCTGGGTGCGGTCGGTATTTAAACCGCACCCAGACTTCGGGAACTCGCTTTGCCTTCGGATTTCAAGAAGGCAACATCCCGAGTTCCAGCCAGCGGATTTCCTGCTTCAGCGCTCCATCTGAGGACTTCAATTGAGCATCGCCTAAGCCCTTTTGAACTGCCTGTCTGCGCGAGGAACTTTGCTAGCAGCTCTACAATCTTCATCATCGGCATGAGAAGACTTGAAAGCTAAGTTTTACTATTCTCAAGGCGCCCAACGCAAGACAGAAAGTTATTTTGATTGGTTTTAATAGACATTTCTTTGTTTGATGCCTTTAGGGAGGCAACTTGAATATCTGAGAATTCTTTTAACCTGTTATTTACAAGAGGATTATTGTGAGTGACTTTGAGTACTAACTTGTTTATTGAATTAGGAGTATTCACAAGAAAGTTATTGTGAGTAAAATTTCTCTTTTAGGAGTATTCACAAGGAGATCATTGTGAGCTACAATTTATGTCTAAGAGTATTCACAAGAAAGTCATTGTGAATTGTAAATGCACGAGTTGTTGCTTTTCTTGGTGTATTTCATTTTCTTAGGGAAGGTACACAAGAACTCATCAGAACCCACCATTTAATTTTGGAAGGAGTTGATTTTCAAGTAAGTTTAGATAACAGGGGAGGGTGAACTAGGAGAAAGGGAACTAAAGGAGAAGACTTCTTTCTTTTAATAGTAATTCATTTATTCACAGACGTCCCAGACTTCTATCCTGAAAAGTTCCAAGTCATCTATAAAGGACGACTCCAAGACTCCATTCCTGACAAGAAATACTGGACGGTGATAGAACCAGACTGATCGCAGGTAGGACTCAGCTCAGAAGTTTCTTAGCTCTTTAGAAAGGGAACAGGGAGGATCAGGTTTTTAAGTAGGAATTCTGTAGATCTAGAATTGGATAGTAAGTTTTATGTTCTTGTTAATTCACAGGTCGACAGTCTGACGCATAACACTCCAGTCAACGTCCAGTACCGGCCCTCCTCCCGAAAGTTCTAGTTAATGCTTAGCTGTAAAATCTAGTCAGCGAGTTTTAGTTAGAGTTTCTGGGAAGTTGGTCCTTTGCGTCTCTGCGAAAATCCTCTACGCTGTCTACAGGAATTCCTGTCATCTCTAAGGTAAGAGACAGCGTATCTAGGTCTTGACAATAGTACCCGATTTCATATTTAGTTCTGAGAACTCAAGATACGCAATCTGGAGTACAGAGTACTATTAGAGAATAGAAAAATCATAAGTTATAAGCGGCAAAGGTGAAGAGAAGGGTCAGGAGAGAAATCTTTGAAAAAGGAAAGGGAAATGAAGAATGAAGGAAAGCAGGTTAATTCTGGTGTAGTACCATTGTGAATCAATCTTTTATCCAAACTAATTAACAATTCGTCCCATATCCCTTTAAATATGTATTCTCCTATATCCACCAATTATCTGAGTAATCAAAATTAACTGAGAGATTTTAGAGACTAATATTCAATAAACTATAAGGAATCCAGTGTATAAGAAAATTGCATTTCTACGGAAATGCGCCCCTTTTACTCATTACTAAAAGTTCCAAAAATAAAATAAAATATCTATATAAGTGTCAATATATAGCCCGTGCTCTTATTGCTAATGTATACATTTTGTGGAGTTGTTGTGCTCGTAACCATATCTTCTATCCGTGATGCACATTATCACTCCAACAACAGCCCGGTTTCTAGGAGAGGTAAAAGTAAAAGAGTTATAATTAGTTTAATAAATAACCATAATGGCTGAATATATACATATAGTACAATCTCATCTCAATATCTCAATCTTCAATCTTAGTATAGGTCCTCCAAATCATCAATTTGCCACCAATACACCAAAAAACACCCAATTGATAGTACATAAACATAAATTATAAAGTTCAAAATCAGATTGTCATGGAATCTGAGTATCCAAAAGTGGGCAGAGGAAGATCTTGGTCAGAAAAAGCTATTTTATAAATGTACATACATTTCCTCATCAATGTTCATCCCCATAGGAGCGATACTGCCTGCCTGAAGGATGAACTTGGACTCTGCTCTATGTAGTGCTGTCACTCTGTCTCCTCCTCTCACATGTTTGGGAATTGAGCCAAGGCCAAAGAATTTTGCCTTGGTCCAGTCCCCATCATGATGGGTATGGAAGTGCTTGGCTGTGCTGTAGGAAAAATCCTTGTTTGTAATTACACGCCAATGTTCCAGGATTCTCTTCTTGACTGGAAAAGCTGTTGACCCAATGTACCATTTGCCACAGGGGCATGTTACTACATAGACTACAAAGTCTGTGGTACAAAGGATTTTCTTGTTGATCTTCAATTTTTTTGTTCACCCTGCTGAGTACGACCTTCCTCACATTAGTACTGTGTCTGCAAGCCTTGCATTTTCCACATCTGTGGAATCCTCCCTTTGCCTCAAGCCATGACTTTTTCTTTTCCATATGGCTCTGTACTATTACGTCTTTGATGGATTTACCGTTCCTATAGGTTATTGATGGGTGTTGATCTAATCTCTCTTTCAGGGTTTTGTCCTGTAAAAGGATATCCCATCTTTTCCTCACAATCTTGCTGAACTCGGGGGATTGAGTATTGTATGTTGTTATAAGTCTTATGGGGGCATTGGATGTATTTTGCATACTCGTTGGTGGTCTGAATAAAGCATCTTTCCGGTCAATTTGAGAAACTCTCACCTCCCCCATCTTGAGCATATTAGGATGATAGCCCCTCACAGTAAACCTCTCACTCATAGCATTCTTATGCCTCTCAAAGGATTCTTGGGAACTACAGTTCCTTTTGGCGTGTAAGAATTCGCCAAAGGGAATTGCCCATCTAAAGCTGGGGGGGTGACAGCTTGTTGAATGGAGTACTGAGTTCCCAGCTGTTTCCTTCCTGAAGATTTCAGTCTCAATTCGATTTTCAACGATCCCTAGTTTTATGTCTAGGAAGTCAATGGTACTCTGATTGTGTTTCATTGTGAACTTTAAGTTTAAACAGTTCAAATTAAGTACATTTACAAACTTCAGTAGTTCCTTTTCACTTCCCTCCCAAACAAAGACAATATCGTCAATAAAACGAAGCCAGATGTTCACCTTGCTTGTCCATTGTTCTAGGGCGTCGTTCCTGAGCACCTGCTCCTCCCACCAGCCTACCAGAAGGTTGGCATAGCTGGGGGCAAAGCAGGTGCCCATCGACGTGCCCTGTATCTGTTTGTACAAAGTTCCATCAAATAGAAAAACATTTTCTTCAAGACAGAGCTCTATCATTTGTAGCAGCATTTTAGAGTAGGCTTCCAAATGTCTACTTCTTGCCTGTAAAAAGTACTCACATGCCTTCAAACCATCCCTGTGTCTAATTGATGTATAAAGACTCTCTACATCCAGGGATCCTAACCAGAAGTGAGGCTCCCAATTGATGTTTTCTATTTTCTGGAGAAAGTCTTTAGTGTCCTCTATGTGAGATGTAAGTTCATTTACATAGTCTTTAAGAAAATAATCTACATAGTGAGATACATTCTCCAGTAACCTGTTAATAGAGGATACAATGGGCCTTCCTGGGGGTTCTGTTTGGTTCTTGTGTACTTTAGGAAGTAGGTAAAGTTTGGGCGTGGTAGGATTTTCATTAATTAGGAACTCGATTTCGTCCCAATTTAATAGTTTGTCATTATTCCACTTACGAATATGTTGGTGTACCCTGTTCTGCTGTTTGGCTAGATAGGTATGATCAACTTTGACATAACATGCAACATCTGACAATTGTCTCATCGCCTCTTTAACATACATTTTCTTGTCCCATAAAACTACGTTGCCGCCCTTGTCTGAGGGCTTGATTATAATTGAGTCATCGTTCTTCAAGTTTGTTAGGGCTTTTCTCATTTCTGGTGTTATATTCTGCTTCGCTGGAGGTTTGTGTAAAAGTTTGAGCATGTCGTTAGCGACTAGGTCATGAAATAATCAATGTTGTCCCTTGGCAATTGCGGCCTATATCTGGACGTAGGTTTGAAAGGGGTCACTATAGTATTGGATTGGGTCTCAATTATGGAGGTTGGGGTATTTTCCTGGGTGCTAGGTGTTTGCGTTTGTGTTAAATCACTACACCCTCTTCATGAAGGCTCTCTAGGGCATTCTGCAACTCGTTTCCTGCTTCAGATGACGCTTCAACCGTGTCTTGTATCTGGTGAATGGGCTTTCTATTAGAGTGTATTTTATGTAATTTCAGCTTTCTAACAAACATGGACATGTCTATACGTGTCTGTGTATAGTCAAACTGTAAGTCTGGGCAAAATGTCAATCCTAGTCGCAAGACTTTTTCTTCATCTACAGATAACTGTCTATAAGATAAATTCATGACCGTTAACTCCTTATTTTGTGCATCCATTACTTGTTCTTTGGCATCTGGTTTTTGTTTCCCACTCCAGAATTGCTTTGTTTTCCATCGCCGCTCTCTTCGCCTTTTGCTTTTCCCCTTCCTCCTCGGCCTTTTTATCTTGTTCTCCCTCTGATGGATTGCTCGTTGGCCTCTATCATAAGGCGCATCTCATCGGAAAAAAACGTTATATCCGATCCTAGTTGTACATTTCCATCCAGGGAGCTTGCGTCAGAACTCAAACTAATTCCTGATTGTCGCCTGTCTTTGTCGGCCATTCCCAATGCCTTATCTCTCAGTAGTGAGGAACGTGGTTTATCAAACTTTTTTGCAAAAGTTAAGATCCTTCCTGACATATAGTCGCGCTCGTCACGCTCGACCCCAACACCGCAGCCCGAACCCTGCATAGATGGATCTCGGACAGCACCAACACCATAGCCCCCCTCAAGAAAAACAATACCCGTGCCAAGAAAGCCAGATGGTTTACCACCGAACTTCGAGAGTCCAGGCGCACATGCCGCCACCTTGAAAAGGCCTGGAGAAACACCAAATCCACAGAAGCCCACAACAACTTCAGAGCCGCCACCAACGCCCACCATCAACTCATCAGAGAAACGAGGAAAAAAGCGATTGAAGACAGAATCTCCACCCACGCACACAACAGCAAGGAACTCTTCAGCATCATCAAGGAGTTCGCCCAACCCACCAGTGAGTCTACCGACATCCCTCCCTCACAAGACCTTTGCGACACACTCAGCATCTTTTTCCACCACAAAATCAAGAGCATCTACGACAACTTCGACGAAGACAACCAACACACTGAACCCTCACCAACCACCCCCGACACCCGGAAACCAGCGATTGATGACTGGACAGCCCTCACCACCGAAGACACACTGAAGACAATGAAGTCAATCCACTCAGGGGCCCCCACGGACCCCTGCCCCCACCACATCTTCAACAGAGCCGCCAACACCATGGCACCCATGCTCCGCCAAACCATCAACCGCTCCCTGGCGACCGCCTCGTTCCCCAATGACTGGAAACACGCCGAGGTCAACCCCCTCCTAAAGAAACCCTCAGCGGACCCCACCGACCTCAAAAACTACAGACCCATCTCCCTGCTCCCGTTCCCAGCGAAAGTCATCGAGAAAGCCATCAACAGCCAACTCGCCACATTCATTGAAGAACACAACATCCTCGACTCCTCCCAATCCGGCTTCAGAAAAAAACCACAGTACGGAAACCGCCCTCCTCGCCGCAACAGACGACATCCGCACCTTACTGGACAAAGGAGAAACAGTAGCCCTCATCCTCCTCGACCTATCAGCGGCGTTCGACACAGTCTCCCACCGCACCCTAATACGCAGACTCTACGATGCAGGAATCCAGGACAAGGCCCTCGACTGGATCTGCTCCTTCCTCTCCGGCAGGACGCAGCGGGTCAGACTCCCCCCTTTCCTCTCGGACCCCACACCGATCACCTGCAGAGTCCCCCAGGGCTCTTCCCTCAGCCCGACGTTCTTCAACGTCTACATGGCTCCACTTGCCCCCATCGTCAGAACCTACGGACTCAACATCGTGTCATATGCAGACGACACCCAGCTCATCCTCTCCCTATCCAACGAGCCCAACACCGCCAGACGCAACTTTCGAGAAGGCATGGAAGCCGTCGCCAAATGGATGAAAAACAGCTGCCTTCAACTAAACACCAACAAAACAGAAGTACTCATCATGGGCCCAAACCCCGACGCCTGGAGCGACACCTGGTGGCCCACCGCCCTCGGAAAACCCGCCAACCCCCACAGACCACGCACGCAACCTGGGAATCATCCTGGACTCTGAGCTCAAAATGGACCGCCAGATCAACTCTGTCTCATCTTCCTGCTTCCACACCCTCCGCCTCCTTCGTAAGACCTTCAAATTGATCCCCCACGAACACCGAAAGACAGTCACTCACGCCCTGGTCACCAGCAGACTCGACTACGGCAACGCACTCTACGCCGGAATAAACAAAAACCTCATCCACAAGCTACAGAACATCCAGAACGCCACCGCAAGACTGGTCCTCAACCTGCCAAAACACTGCCACATCTCCCAGCACCTGCGCACACTCCACTGGCTCCTCGTCGAGGCGAGAAACACCTTTAAGATGCTCACCAACGCACACAAGGCCCTCCACGGCACCGGACCAGAATACCTGAACAGCCGACTCAAATTCCACACACCCCAAAGGACCCTACGATCAGCCCAGCTTTCCTACGCCGTGGTCCCCCGCACCAGAAAGACCAGATCGGGAGGCCGCTCCTTCTCCTTCCTCGCGGCCAAAGCATGGAACGCCCTTCCGCTTCACCTCAGACAGACAACATCGCTCCCCATCTTCGCAAGAAACCTCAAAACCTGGCTCTTCGACAGACCCCCTCCTTGATGGAATGGAACATGCACCCCCCCATCCCCCCCACCCCTAGCGCCTTGAGACCCTTACGGGTGAGTAGTCGCGCTTTAACAAACTCCTGATTGATTGATTGATCGCTGTTTTCTGGCTATTAGGTCCTTTTCAAATCTTTTTATTTTATCATCCACCATAGATAGAGTCTTTGTCTCCTCAGTCTGGTCAGTATTTTTTGCCAGGTCGTCAAGAAGCAATTGTATCTCCTTTAATAATTCATCATGTTCCTCCCATGCATTCTTGACTAGGATCTGCATCATTGACTTAGAGCAGGCGTTGGTGTTCTCGCGCCATGCTTTCAGGACCTCAGGTTTAGGTTTGTTCAATGTTGGAACGATAAAGATTCTTAAGCCTCTGGGTACGCGATCCATCTCAATGTAGTTTGTCAGAGATGTCCCCTCCCACCACTGGCTAAGTTCCTTTTTTCACAGTCTCTCCAACTGATTTCC
This sequence comes from Lissotriton vulgaris, assembly GCF_964263255.1. Taxonomy (NCBI): domain Eukaryota; kingdom Metazoa; phylum Chordata; class Amphibia; order Caudata; family Salamandridae; genus Lissotriton; species Lissotriton vulgaris. The sequence goes on along the minus strand of NC_141693.1, from coordinate 1,313,106,827 downwards.
TTTTTGTTTTAATGATGTTACACCCGTCGGGGCTGTATTTCCAGATCCACTCCTGTCAGTTCCATCGGGCGCTTTCTTTTTCTTAAATACGTTTTCTGCCGAGGCCTCCCGCCCCTTCAGGAACTCCATTGCCCAGAATGCAACGCGGCGGCCTGGCCGTGCTCGTACCTGGTCGCGCTACCGGCAGCAGTTGCCGTGAGAGCTCTGGCTGCTGATTCCGCCGCTGATCTCCTCTCACCCTGCTTGTCAGATCTCAGCGTTGGTGTAGAGAAGCTCGACCCCCGGGCCGGATCGCGCTGGGGGAGATCTTCACGGGCAAAGTCTTTAGGCAGCCGGCGGGCGGAGATTTCCTGACTCCACGTCAATTTCAGAATACGGCACAGCTCTCCACCCTTCCAAGCGAGCTGGGGCTTGTCTCTTGAGCGGGCGCCACCGCTCAGTTAAATCCACTCGATCCTCTCGCTCAACGAAGGGACGACAAGCCACACCAGCCAGGTACGATCAAAGTTTCTTTATTGGGCACAAAAACAGACGCGTTTCGAGCTAACGGGCTCTTGGTCACATGACCACCACGGACATTTTGCAATTGAAATAGGTAACAAAAAAATAACAATGGAAGAGAGACTCTGTGTTCAATTCCACACAGGGTTCCCAAATGTGCCGTTTTGTTAAAAATAAAAAAAGACATTTCATTATAATTATGAAGCACATTTCCAAGGTGTGTGGTGTATTTTAGCAGAAAGGTATATGATGAATTTGCATTCTATTTACATTTAATATATATACTCAAAACAACTTCCTTTTATTTTTCTAAGACGTCAACAAGCACTCCAATCAAGTAGCGTAGCAGATCTTTAATTCGCCAGCAACAGTTCCAGACAGGAACTGTTGCTGGCGAAGAGAGGGGGAGTGTTGTCTTAATAGTTTTAACGGACGTTGGAACTGTTAGTGTAATGTTTTGTTGAACTCTGATGAAATTTGAATTAGGAGAAAAATGTAATATCAATTGAGTGCCTCATGAATTAAGACGTAAAATTTGATTCGTTTTTTAGGAATAATAAACAGTGAAAGGACACAAGCCGATCCACGGCGAGATAACATTTGTGTTCCAGGGAACTACGTACATGGTATAACCGATATACGGTTGATCATATTGTCATGATTTACATACACAAGTAAATATGCAGAATCGATCTGGGAATTCTGAAAGGTATGATGATTACAAGACTCTATATGTATTTATAAGTGTGTTTAATTAATTAATATTTAATTAATTCTATACCTGTACGACTTAGGCATGAGTGAAATATTTAACGCACATTAAGTCAAATTGCATATATACTTTGCAAGGAAATATACCATTTCATAATAGCGCTGATGTTAGAGCATTGGCGCAAGTCCTTCCACTGTTTCATTGTACTAATGAGAAGTGTTTAAAATCATGGCGTTTCTGTGGTGCGATTGACATCGAAGAAGACATTTCGCCGAAACGCATCTGTTGCTGCTGGTCTTTTAAGAAATAAACTTTCTTGCAAACGTCCCCCCGAGTGTGGATTTTTCCTTTTGGATTTAAGGAGTGGAGCGAGAATATTTTGCGGAGTTCACAGCCGCAAATCCGCACCCGCCCATGAGTGCCCCATCTCTATTTGTGGAGCTGGAGCGTGCATTAATTACGGAGGCACCGCTGCGACTGCAAAGAAGCATTGAAGGAGGAGGATCCTGTGTGTGGAGGGGTATTGACGACCCGCGCTTCGGAGGACGCACAGGGGATCGAGACTGATACCGCGGGTGAGCCCTGTCTTACTTTGTTTGATATTAACAGCAGTATTGTATAAGCGGCAAGGCGAGGGGGTGTTTCATAAAGAAAGGAACAACAATTAGTGTGACCGGCTAGAAACAGGGACCAAATGTAGAGGCCATGTTTTGTGAATTAACACGTCGTGAGGCAGCAAAAGATATGTTCAAAAAACATGATGCAGGAGGGGAGTGTCCTACCCTCACAGACTCGAGACAACCGAAGAACAAGTTTAATGAAACCATGTCTAACTGGAATGATTATATGAGGGAGAAAAAAGAAAATGGTGGGAAGCCACCAGCTTGCAAAGTTACATCGATGAAAACAGAGTTGCCAGGGGCCTGAGAGTATACACGGTTCCCTCATATGAGAATCCAGATCCGCAGTTACTTACAGATTGGGCAGAACACACAGCACAGTATTGCCAAGAGACACTGGGCATACTGGAAATATATGCCTGGAGTGATTGTGACAAGACATTGAGTGAAATTAAGGAACTAGAGGATGCATTGGGCAAAGAGGAAGATAAGAAAAAGATCAAAGAGCTCATGGGGCAAATGAAGGCAAGATTGGTTAAGTATGAGCAGAAAATCAAAAATGGAAACAGGAGAAGTTCATACGGGACGAGAATGATTATTTGCAGGGCAGGGTGTTGACTTTTGCCGGTAAATTTGATGTTACATGGAAGGTAATGAGTCTAAGATCTAAGCAAATGCTGCAGTGAGTGGAGACCTCTGATTCGGATGTTACAGAGAATGAATCAGGCGATGAGCAAGTAAAAAAATCAGTGAAAGTGAGGAAGACCTTGACTCCTTTTCACAACAAATTCCCAAAAATCTGTCAATCCTGGCTAAGGGGGGCAAGAACAAGCCACCGGGAGGAAGTGTAGAAAAACACGACGAGCCGGGGGAGGCAGGAAGAGGAAAGGCACTAGGATGGGTAAACCGCAAGAGATCAACTAAGAGACAGTAGATGCGACAAATCTAACTGTGGTCAATCTAACTGATAATCCCCTCACAGACATTGAAGAAAAAGTCTTAAGCCTTGGATTGACATTCTGCCCGAGTAATCACCTTGAGTACACACAAACTAGGATCGACCTTTTTAGTTTTGTGCGCAAGTTGAAGTTGCATAAGTACTTTAAATTAAGATCGAGTATGAAAAATTCTAAAATAGTAACATCGAGGTTGACTGCTACAGATCTATTAATTGGAAAGGATCTGCCGGCCATAGAACTCTTGGAAAACCTACGATCAGTAAGGGAGGATAATCCAACATCCAATGAAGATATGGCAGCAAGAGCAAGAAATGTGGGCATTGATCAAGAACGAGAAGAGAGCCCTTTTAGACTGAAATCACTCTTTAACCCGCAAATGCCATACGATGCGATTGATGTTTTTCTGAAGCTATGGTGAACAATCTTTTAAAATTTAGGTTGAAGAATAAAGCAAAAACAGCTACATGCAACCTATCCAGAGTGTAGAAAACAGCACTCAAGAATTTGATGCAGTATAAGTCTGTAATTATAAAACCCTCGGACAAGGGGGGCAATGTGGTGCTGCAAACCAGGGAACACTATTCTAATGAGGCTTTACGTCAACTGTCTGATGAGAATTGTTATCAGAAAACCACCGGTGAGATGTATCAAAACAGTATCAAAGCCTATGATGAACTAATTCGCAAGTGGTACAATAAATCTATGTTGGGACCAGAAGAACATCTGTTTTTGCGTAGTCCAAATCCAGTGATTCCCACTTTTTACCACATCCCCAAATTACATAAAGACAGCCTGCATCTGCCTGGTAGGCCTATCGTTTCATCTCTGAAAGGACTGACTGAGCATCTATCAATGTTTTTTTTTTAATAACTCTTTTTATTAATGAATCGCACATGAGACACAGCACTCCGAATCCCTGAGAGGCTGTAGCAAGTACATTACATCAAAAATCAGCGATGCATAGTTTAAGAAAAGAAACTCCCTTCCCACCCCCCTTCACCCACGTCCCTCTCCCCCCTGTGCACAACGTCTCGCCAATACCACATTGAATAGTCACATACAAATCAGTGTATACATCATGACCCCTTAGAACTATGTCATCCTCCTGTTTCACTTCCTTTAGAAAACTATTAAAAACTCATCTGTTCCGCCAAGCATATGATGATTAACACTGTTCCCCTGCTTCCACCTCTGTTCATCTGTCCTAAAGCGCCATGAAACCAGTGGTGACCGAGCTCTCTACAAATAATTTTTACATTACATGACCTCCACATGTCCATCACAACTGCTCCTCCACATTCCCGGCAGGCGCTGGGGGCTCAAGCCATAGGCCCCTGTAGTCCGCCCACCTTTTCCATATTTTGTAGTGTTTCCGGGGGCAGCCTCTAGCTTCAAACACCGGTCGTTCCAGCCCCATGCAAAAGTCAAGACCTTTTTTTCCACCCAACCACTGTAGGAGCCCTGGGGTCCTTCCAGGCCTATGCAATGTCTCTTTTCGCCACAGTGAGGCCCAGCAGGAGCAAGTGTCTCTTATGGATATGGCCTCCCACCCCTTCCAGGACGTGTAACAACCCCAGCTTCGGGGTGCGGGGGAGGTCCCATCCTAGTACTTCCGACAAACAGTTCCATATTCCAGTCCAAAACCTCCCCAGGCCACTATACCCCCATACTGTGTGCATCAGGTCACCCCTCTCACTACCACATCTCAAGCACACTGGGGACTCAATCAGGCCCGCCTTCCACAATCTCTCTCTGGAATAGTAGGCGTGGTGCAAGTACTTAAACTGTATCAGGCGTAAACGGACCGCGATGGCTGCCCCTCTGGGGGATTCAAGGGCTTCGCATCACTTTTTGTCTTCTTTTGTGGATCAGCTAGATTCCCATGTTAAGGATACTAAAGATTTCTTGAACAAAATCACACATGTAGTGTGGGATCCTGCATACCAATTAATGGTACTAGACATCACTAGTCTCTAAAATTGTATAGATCATGGCGACGGGGTGAAAGCTGTGAAGTTCGATCTAGAAAAACGACAGTTGCAGTATTTAGAACATAACCAAATGTTGATAGAATTTATGGAGTTTTGTTTAAACAACAATATTTTTTTGTTTGAAGATCAACATTACAGACAGCTGTCTGGTACGGCGATGGGCACCTGCTTCGCTCCCAGCTATGCGAACTTGTTTGTTGGCTGGTGGGAGGAGCAGGTGCCCAGACCCTACCAAGGCGGAAATATGAGCGGTACAGAAATAGAATGGTATCGATATATCGATGACCTGCTCATTGTATGGCAGAGAACAGTGGACACGGCTCTTAGGTATATCGATCTTTTAAACATCAATGATGTAAACTTGCACTTCTCGGGCACGGTAAGTCCGGAGGCAGTGGACTACCTGGACCTGAGGGTGTTTGTAGAAGAAGGTAGAATTCAGACAGCTCTTTACCGCAAACCCACTGCTGGTAATTCTATATTATTTGCAACCAGCAGCCATCCCCCGAAACGTATCCAAAGTATACCATATGGCGAACTTCTCCGGCTGAAGAAGAAAAGCACTATGGAGAAGGACTTTGAGGCAGCAGGCTCAGAGAGTATAGCCAGGTTTACTGCGAGAGGATATCATCCCACAGTACTGAATACCACACTGAGAAAAGTGAGAGGAACCCAAGAGAAAAATTGTTGACTGACAAGGAACAACCAGCAGGGGACAAGGGTATATTCCGGATGGTTCCCCTTACTCCACGGAAGCTAACCATTTAAAATACATGCTGAAAAAGAATTGGAATATTTTAAAAACTAACAGCACCATATGTGATGACATCCCTACCTTCCCACTAGTTACTTTTAAAAAAATGAGGTCCCTTCATGACATGCTGGTAAGAAGTCGTCTAGAAAAACTCCCACAGAGATTGAGTACTCTAAAGGAAATGATGGGCTTTTATCCATGCAGTAGATGCAAAGCCTGTGCTAATAGCAAAAGGGTCCTCTCATGCACAATACCGGACATAGGGAAGGTTAAGAAAATAATCAAGTTTATAACATGCGGCACGCCCTATGCAGTATACTGCCTGATATGCCCATGTGGGCTATGTTATATAGGCAGTACGGTTCATCAATTGAAGATTAGGATCTTGGAACATCTGAGGGCCATTGATAAGACAGGCCAGGCATATCCTGTGGCTTGTCACTTCAGGGAGAAACATCAGAGTGACCGTAATCAACTGCAATTTTTTGGTTTAGATTCTGTTCCCTTAAATGTCAGAGGGGGTGATAGAGTCCGCAAATTGCGGAGACTCGAGTCCCGCTATATAATAGATCTACTCACTAAACACCCACGTGGCTTGAATAGCGGTGAGGAACTAGCGGTGCATATAGGATCATGATTTTCGATCATTACTATGATAATTGGTAACTGTGTTGAAGAAAGGGGGAGTGTTGTCTAAATAGTTTTAACGGACGTTGGAACTGTTAATGGAATGTTTTGTTGAACTCTGATGAAATTTGAATTAGGAGAAAAATGTAATATCAATTGAGTGCCTCATGAATTAAGACGTAAAATTTGATTCATTTTTTTAGGAATAAGAAACAGTGAAAGGACACAAACCGATCCATGGCGAGATAAAATTTGTGTTCCAGGGTACTATGTACATGTTATAACCGATATACGGTTGATCATATTGTCATGATTTACATACACAAGTAAATATGCAGAATCGATCTGGGAATTCTGAAAGGTATGATTACAAGACTCATTTGTATTTATAAGTGTGTGTAATTAATTAATATATACTTTTAAAAAAAATCTTTTTATTTTTTTAAAAACAAGGAAAGGGAATAGACATATCTGGTGTCATACATTCAAACATAATAATAGGCGAATCTGTACAAAAACAGGATATACACGCTGCGATAAGGGAGTAGCTGAGACGCCTGCGCTAATAATTACAAAGCAGGATTTACGACATTTCAATCTACCACCCAACTCAGGCGCAAATCCTCAGAACTCAACCACCCATAGAATCAGGATAGTAAAAGAAGCACGTTCACCAGGTACTAGAATATAGACAAGTACAGGATAATCCCCAATATTATTGAAGAGAAACTGAAAGAGAGAGAGGGAAAAAAAGGAAACCATAAATAACTAAAGCTAAAACAAAACAAAACAATAGGCCCATCCCCCACCCTACACCCCTGCATATGGCTATCGCCTAACCCCAACTAGCAGTGTGCCTGTCGCCCCACCTAACTAAGTTCTAAAAGTAGAAAAGAAAACGGAGGAGGAGAGTTTCATACAGGCTCCCGGCCTCCCTTCCCCCCCGCCAGCAACGAACAACCCCTGTAGAAACCAAAAAGAAGCCAGAAGTTATAGTCAGAGCTAAACAGGGGAGATGATAAACACCGCCCAACCTTCCGCAAACATTATGGTAACAGATCTTGTGTCCTCTAAAGCCCCGAAATCAGACCCAGGCAAACAATCTCATCCTTGGCCCTTCCGATCCCTCATGTGAACTCTGTCTGACAACACCATCACAATCCCAGGAGAATCAAAGTTCGAAAGGAGTTCAATAAAGATCAGTCTGGGACAGGTAAAAAACGATGAGTCTTTGCAAACCTCAGCCACATGTATGATCTCCCTCACCAACATTAGGTCCAGATGTTGTTTCCTCCGTAGATGTAGGAAAACCGCAAGGGAGGGAAAAGACGTCTTTGCCTTACGATAGTCACTAATGGAGGTCCCCAGGAGTGAAAAAACAAGTAGATCAGTCTCAATCGGCAGCGATGGTGATTGCTGCGATACTGCCAAAGAACCAAGTCCGCAAGCATTCTGCGTTCTTGCCAAGGGCATCAACACTTCTTCTAGCATGGGGTCCTCATCCTCCGGCTTTATATACCTTGTGGGAAATTTAGGTCGTTGTTGTTCTTGCGATAAATTAGGGTCCGGACTCAGGCACCCAGTTTCGATGATACCAGCGATCATTTTATGAACAATGGCTTCCAGATGTGAATGAAGGGCCCCGATGGCGGCCAATACGGTCTTCAATTACGGTTCAAAGTTCGGCCGACCCATCTCCGCTCTGTCGATTTCAATCATAGGCGTGTTCCCCGGAGAGCCCGGTTTCTCTGGGGGAATAAGCAAGAGCGGAGTGGACGGCATCGGAGGGTAAATCATTGGACAAACAGTCTCAGTGTGTGTCCCGCTACCGCAAGCAAGGGCCCCAACCCAGCAGACCCCGGGGGCGGCAAACCGGGGCACCGGGACGGGGACTCCCCCCCACAGAGCCACAGACGAAAATTTACACCACTCCTTCGATATCAATCAAGCCAAACGACCGCCATCAGAATCGGGTCAGGATAACCTCCACTGCGAGAGACCGGACCCTGTCGGAGTCCCACGGCCGATGTTTTTCAACTGTAACCCGGCTGGGCCAGTACTCGAGGTCCCGGCTCACACGCTGGGTTAGGCTGAGATCCAAAACACGACAGAACTCCGTCATTCAGGGCGATAAAATTCTTGGGATTGCTCCATCATACTCAGCAACCGTTCATATACACGGAGGTCGGGCGTACGATCAGGATATATGACAGGATTATCTGGCTGAAGACGGAGGTCGGCGGAGCCGGGAGCGTAAGCTGCCATCTTGGTTGCTAGCGTAGCTCCTCCCCCAATTATTAATATTGAATTAATTCTATACCTGTACGGCCTAGTCACGAGTGAAATATTTCACCCACACTAAGTCGAATTGCATATATATTTTGCAAGGAAATATACCATTTCAAAATGGCGCTGATGTTAGAGCATAGAAAAACACAAAAGATGATGGACGGAATGTTGCACCATTGGCAAAACATTCACCACCAGTCACAGATCTGTGTTTAATCCATCGTTATTCTGCTCACCACGCCACCCCAGTTCAGACATGGCCATATGCAAATCAGTCTTGACCCTGTGCCTCATGGGAACAGTCCAGCCCGAACTGCCAAGCCATGTCTTCCCTGGACCGGAATCAAGCATCCTAGGACCGTTTTCTGGCTATCAGCCATCATCAGCCAAAATAGCTTGACTTCAGAGGCGTGGAGAGCACGGGACCCACGTCTGGGCATACCCGTCCCACATAGGGTAAACAGCAAAACACACAAGATGATGAACGGAATGTTGCACAATGTCAAAACATTCAACCCCAGTCACTGATCTGGGTTTAATCCATCGTATATTGTTTCAGACTGGAGGGAAATGAAGTGGAGTGGAGCGGTGCAGGGTAGTGTATATTGGTGCAGGGTAACCTGCAGTGGCATAGAGCACAGTGGCATAGAGTAGAGTGGTGCAGCATTTATTGCAGTAGTGTAGAGTGGTGTGGAGTGGAATAAACTGGGATAACGTGCAGTGGAATAGAGTACAGTGGCATAGAGTAGTGGCATGGAGCACAGTGTAGTAGAGTAGAGTGGTGCAGAATTGATTGCAGTGGCATAGAGTAGAGTGGTGCAGAGTGGAGTAAACTGGGATATCGTGCAGTGGAATGGAGTACAGTGTAATAGCGTAGACTGATTCAGAGTACAGTGTAGTGGCGTCTACTAGAGTGGTGCAGGGTAAAGTGAAAGGGTATAGAGTAGTGGCATAGAGTGCACTGGTATAGAGTTGAGTGGTGCCGAGTGGAGTGGCCTAGACTGGAGTAGTGTAGAGTTCAGTGGCGAAGAGTGCTGTGGTGAATAGTAGAGTGGGGTAGAGTGCATTGGCAGAGAGTAGAGTGGTACAGAATAGAGTAGAGAGGGATAGAGTGAAGTGGAGTAAAGTACAGTTTTAGAGTGCAGTGGTGCACAGTGTGTTAGAGTGGCATAGAGTACATTGGCATACAGTGAAGTAGAGTACAGTGGCATAGAATAGAGACCCCTTTGGTATTGTTTTGTTTGCTCTAAGTTGGCAGGGTATGCCCAGACGTGGGTCCCTTGCTCACTTTGCCACTGGATTCAAGATAGCCTGGCTGATGAGGGTTATGAACCCGATACCGGTCCCAGGATGCTTGTTTCCGGTCCAGGGAAGTCATGGCTTGGCAGTTTGGGCTGGACTGTTCCCATGTGGCACAGGGTCAGACTGATTTGCATATGGCCATGTCTGAACAGGGGTGGTGGAGTGAGCTAAAGAATGGTGATGGATTAAACCCAAATCAGTTGACTGGGGGTGAGTGTTTGATTTGCTCAAGCGCTCCACCCATCATCCCCTTTAGTATCGCTTTGTTCATCCTAAATTGGCAGGGTATGCCCAGACATGGGTCCCTTGCTCACTTTGCCACTGGATTCAAGATAGCCTGGCTGATAAGGGTTATGAACCAGAAACCGGTCCCAGGATGCGTGTTCCGGTCCAGGGAAGACACGGCTTGGCAGTTCAGGCTGGACTGTTCCCATGAGGCACAGGGTCAGACTGATTTGCATATGGCCATGTCTGAACTGGGATGGTGGAGTGAGGTAAAGAATGGTGATGGATTAAACCCAGATCAGTTGACTGGGGGTGAGTGTTTGATTTGCTCATGCGCTCCACCCATCACCTTTGGTATCACAGAGTAGAGTGGGGCAGAAGTAGAGTACTTTTGATATCTGAATTCATTTATATTGAAAACTCTGTGCAGTCAAAGGTCTTTGACAAATAAAAATAAACAAATGTCTAAGCGAAGCTTAAAATGAATGCCCTTGTTTAATGTGAGGAAGCTTGTACTGCTCCTGCGCAACACGAACTGAAACTTGAATTTTCACCTCCTTTTTGTGCTACTATGGTTGCTTCTCTTCTGTGTGAGGAAAACTTGAATTACTTGCCTGTGGTAGAATGGCCCGTAGGGCAATCAGGCAACGCCTGATGGGCTGGTCTGACGGATCGTTATGAGGGCCGATTTTAGCAGTATGTGAGCCGGATTTATGGCCAAGTGAACTGGTTTTTACTGTTGATTTCACTGATATTACCATAAGCATTGCTTTCAGCAACTACAAATACATGCACCCTCCCGTATTGCAAAATACCCATACAGCGTCAATTTTCAAGTTCAGACGCGGCCTGATTTGTAAAATGTGGGCCACATTTTTGGCTATCTGGTTCGCTAATGGGATCACTTTTATTTAAAGGGCCCGGCCTATGCTTGTGCCAGTCCTACCCTGTTTGATGCTGCAAAGATTTTCATGTATGTAAGCTCTTGTATGTGGAAGGCTGTAATGCTTCAGTGAATATTTTGGATGCGAAAAGCTTGTACTGTCATTTTTTTCTCAAAATAAATCTCCACTATCCAATTGTTGCATTTAAAGTGTACTCTGCTGCTTTTTTTCTGTGTCAGGAAAGCTTGTCCTGTAAATAATGGTCATGAGAGAGGTTTGTACTACCTATTTTTGTGCCATGGAAGCTTTCACTGTCCACGTTTTGCAAAGGGCGGGGTTGCACTTTCCGTGTTGTGTGAGTAAGAAGCTTCACTTCCCATGTGGTGTGCGGGGTAATATTGCCACTGTCCCTGTTCAGTGTAGCGAACCATGCACTAGCCTATTGGATGCGCCAAAGGTGCCCATTGCTGATGCCCCTTCTCTGTGTGATGGGGGCCTTTAACTGTCCCAATTGTTGAGGGGACACTTCGACTGTCCATATTCACTGCTTTTTTTGTGAATACAATGTGTACCTATGTAGCACTACTGTCCCTTTTTACCATCTAGCTACAGACAGCCTTGGCTTTCTGTTTCCAGACACTAATGAGATCAATATAGGAGGACAGGGTCCGGTACATCACGGAAAAATACGTTCACTTGTCATTATTATATGGTCAAGTGTCAGGGCTCAGTAATTTTCAGTTTCATGACATCACATTCATGGCTTTCTGCTGCCACCATGTGTCTACTTTTGATATTACAGGCACGTAGACCAAACGAGTTGGCAAGTTAGTCAGCGCTCATTGGATATAAATCAAGCTTTATAATTAATGGCCTAACCTGCACTCACTAGTAATACCTTTCATCCTAGCATTTAAAGGGGCAGATTTACAAGCCCCATGCGCCACTTTTGTGTCACTTTTCCCATGTTAAAAATGAAGCAAAAATGGCGCAAGGACCTTGTAAATCTGCCCCAAAGTGTGTGGGTTGGTTCGTATCGGACCCTGCCTTTCTCCGCAACTCAGGGGCATATTATCAAGGAGGTTTATCTCTGCTTTTTTGGCTTTAAAAGCCAAGAAAGCGGAGATAAAATTATCTCCCTATTACCTAGCTGTCGTTAACACCAGTTAGCAACAGCTAGTAGGAGATAGCGACCATCTTGGGCCCCACTTTGCATGTCAGTGATATTTATCACTAATGACATGCAAAGTGGGCGTGCCAAGATGTTAGCGACTGGAAACAGTCGCTAACATCGCTATCTCCTATTACCAACTTTTGGAGATATTCGCGCTAAGCGCGAATATCTCCAAAAGCTAACACCTGCCCTGAGCAGTTCTTAGCCATGTTATCCAATGGGAGGTGGATAACATGGCTAAGAGCATTAGCTCGGTAATGCATGAATATTGCTGACTTTTCAGCGATATTCATGCATTGCGGCTGATTTTTATCGCATTTGCGATAAACCTTTGTAATACCAAGGTTTATCTGCAATAAAAATCGCCGCAGCTCAGCTGTAAATTTTTGTCTCTAACCAAGCAATAGCGATAATTATCGCAAATATCGCTTCTGCTTGGTAATATGCCCCTTAATGTCTGACACCCTATCGCACCCGAAGGTGCTCTAAAATCAAAGCACACTACTGCGCGAGCCCGTGGGCTACTGTGTTCCAACTTTAAACACGTATAATCAAAAAGGACATTCAAAATGTTTTGATAGTTTAAAACATATTCAATAAGATGGTCCAAAAACTTTACACGTAGCACAGTGCATTATTATCCGACCATTGTTAGATCACACTGAATTGGATTTACATCTTTTATCAACATATAACAAAGTTACATATCACAACTTGGGGGTAATTGCGTTATTGTCCCGGTGTTGGGGTACCCATTGAGGTCACTCGAAATAATGTCCTCCGGGACCTGGCCAAATAAAATGGACAGTGGTGCACGCAGAGCAGAGGGGTACAATGCGGCGTGCTCTGTATGCTCCCAGAGAGTTGGGGATTGTCCATTCAGTGTTCTCTCCATGGTCCGCTCCATTTCACAGAAAACTTTTGAATGTCTGCAAAAAACGCCCCACTTGCCCTGTTTGTCTGAGGCACCTCGGTGTGATTTTGTGGTGGTTTACCCACAGAGCCAGCTTTCAAATATTCTTGAAACTCAGGGGCATATTACCAACGTTTAGCGATATTTATCGCTAACGATGCTTAGCAACACATTTTTTAACGCTAAGCATCGCCCGAAATTATCGCAGAGATAACTTGCTATTAGCAAGGTTTATCTCAGAAGTGATGAAAATCCTCGCGCTAACTGCCAATTGAGAGATTATCGCTGGAAAACCAACGATAATCTCTCGAAGTCTGGCATTAGCTAGGGGCTCACAAACGTAGCCATGATATCCACCTTCCATAGGATATCATGGCTAAGTCAGGAAAATACCTATTATTTTTCACTGGAACGCCCACTTTGCATCTCATTAGAGATGCAAGGGGAAGCATAGAGAAAAAGGGTGCTAACATGCGAATTTGCATGTTAGCACCCTGTTGCTGATAGGGAGATAATTTTATCTCCGCTTTCTTGGCTTTTAAAGCCAAAAAAAGCAGAGATAAATCCCTTGATAATATGCCCCTCAGTTCCGCGAGATGGACGACCAGTGTCTACTCTCATGAGACTTGAGGTACAAAACTGCGCATTTTTCTCTAACTTGGGCTTGACACGTTCAATAACAGTGAGCAGAACTATCTCTAACGTCCGCTGCTTTAACCACATCAATGCTGACGACGGAACCGCTCCGTCATCAGCCGCGGTGGCGCTGTGCTGATGACGGAGCGGTTCCGTCATGGCCCGCCCGACGCACCTGCGCGGCGCTGATTTCGCACCTGCGCGGTGCGTTCTATTGAGCGGGCGTGGCCATGACGGAACCGCTCCGTCATCAGTACAGCTCACCCGAGGCTGGTGACGGAGCGGTTCTGTCACCAGCGTGTGAGCGCCACGCGGCCCCCCCGGCCCCTTAGCGCTGCAACGGAATAGCCGCCGCAGCGAAGGAGTTAAACAAGTGTCCATTAACACCAGCAGATATTTTCCATGTAGCAAGAAGGAGAAATCTGTGTGACTCTGAACAAGGGTCCAGACTACTGGGCCGCCCAGTAGACATACAACTTCACTTATTACATGCATGCATGTCAACATACCCGATTCAGGCGGGAGACTCTTGATTTTTGAAGCTAAGAAAGGCTTTATTTTAACTGTCTCCCACCTAAAACAGTCTCTACTACAATGTAAGTCAATATGGAAAATATATTCTCCATATTTTTATTTCAAATTCTCCCACTTGTCATTTGTAAATGATGGCTTGAAACCTAAGACTTACCCCATCCAGAATTGTTTTAAAGAATCATATTTTAAATTTCACTTGCCACACACATTTTGTAAAAATTAGTTATCAAGGTTTTTAACATAATGACAAATGTCCCCTTAAGTGTTACAAATGGAGGTGGGGTCGCACACTGCTCACACACCGGCGATGTCGCCCCTAAGCACTCTGGTCAATGTAGTAAAGTGTTCGCGATGCATCATCTTTCGATCTTCCGCTATCTTCGCTGTCTTTGCCATCCCGGACACGTGTTTCGGGGTATCACCCCTCGTCAGCAGGGATAGGCAGTGTACTGGGGCTGCCGATGGCTGCCAATATCTGCCAGGTATAGTCCCACTCAGGCGCGTAGGTGCGGGATCCCAGGCTCGTTAGCCCACTGCTCACGGGAGCTTTAAAGTTACAAATGGGGGTGAGGTTGCACACTACTCACACACCGGCGGTGTTGCCCCTAAGGACTCTGGTCAATGTAGTAAAGTGTTCGTGATGCATCATCTTTCGATCTTCTGCTATCTTCGTTGTCTTCGCCATCCCTGGACACGTGTTTCGGGGTATCACTCCTCGTCAGCAGGGATAGGCCGTGTACTGGGGTTACCGATGGCTGCCAATATCTGCCAGTTATAGTACCACTCAGGCGCGTAGGGACGGGATCCCAGGCTCGTCAGCCCACTGCTCACGGGCGCTTTAAAGTTACAAATGGGGGTGGGGTCGCACACTACTCACACACCGGCGGTGTCGCCCCTAAGGACTCTGGTCAATGTAGTAAAGTGTTCGCGATGCATCATCTTTCGATCTTCTGCTATCTTCGCTGTCTTCGCCATCCCAGGACACGTGTTTCGGGGTATCACCCCTCATCAGCAGGGATAGGCCGTGTACTGGGGTTGCCGATGGCTGCCAATATCTGCCAGGTATAGTACCACTCAGGCGCGTAGGTGCGGGATCCCAGGCTCGTCAGCCCACTGCTCACGGGAGCTTTAAAGTTACAAATGGGGGTGGGGTCGCACACTACTCACACACCGGTGGTGTCGCCCATTAAGGACTCTGGTCAATGTAGTAAAGTGTTCGCAATGCATCATCTTTCGATCTTCTGCTATCTTTGCTGTCTTCGCCATCCCTGGACACGTGTTTCGGAGTATCAGCCCTCGTCAGCAGGGATAGGCCGTGTACCGTGTTTGCCTATGGCTGCCAATATCTGCCAGGTATAGTACCACTCAGGCGCGTAGCTGCTGGATCCCAGGCTCGTCAGCCCACTGCTCACGGGAGCTTTAAAGTTACAAATGGGGGTGGGGTCGCACACTACTCACACACCGGCGGTGTCGCCCCTAAGGACTCTGATCAATGTAGTAAAGTGTTCGCGATGCATCATCTTTCGATCTTCTGCTATCTTCGTTTTCTTCGCCATCCCTGGACACGTGTTTCGGGGTATCACTCCTCGTCAGCAGGGATAGGCCGCGCACTGGGGTTGCCGATGGCTGCCAATATCTGCCAGGTATAGTACCACTCAGGCGCGTAGGTGTGGGATCTCAGGCTCGTCAGCCCACTGCTCACGGGAGCTTTAAAGTTACAAATGGGGGTGGGGTCGCACACTACTCACACACCGGTGGTGTCGCCCATTAAGGACTCTGGTCAATGCAGTAAAGTGTTCGCGATGCATCATCTTTCAATCTTCTGCTATCTTTGCTGTCTTCGCCATCCCTGGACATGTGTTTCGGGGTATCACCCCTCGTCAGCAGGGATAGGCCGTGTACTGGGTTTGCCGATGGCTGCCAATATCTGCCAGGTATAGTACCACTCAGGCACGTAGGTGCGGCATCCCAGGCTCGTCAGCCCACTGCTCACGGGAGCTTTAAAGTTACAAATGGGGGTGGGGTCGCACACTACTCACACACCGGCGGTGTCGCCCCTAAGGACTCTGGTCAATGTAGTAAAGTGTTTGTGATGCATCATCTTTCGATCTTCTGCTATCTTCGCTGTCTTCGCCATCCCTGGACACGTGTTTCGGGGTATCACCCCTCGTCAGCTGGGATAGGCCGTGTACTGGGGTTGCCGATGGCTGCCAATATCTGCCAGGTATAGTACCACTCAGGCGCGTAGGTGCGGGATCCCAGGCTCGTCAGCCCACTGCTTACGGGAGCTTTAAAGTTACAAATGGGGGTGGGGTCGCACACTACTCACACACCGGCGGTGTCGCCCCTAAGGACTCTGGTCAATGTAGTAAAGTGTTCGCGATGCATCATCTTTCGATCTTCTGCTATCTTCGTTGTCTTCGCCATCCCTGGACACGTGTTTCGGGGTATCACTCCTCGTCAGCAGGGATAGGCCGTGTACTGGGGTTGCCGATGGCTGCCAATATCTGCCAGGTATAGTACCACTCAGGCGCGTAGGTGTGGGATCCCAGGCTCATCAGCCCACTACTCACGGGAGCTTTAAAGTTTCAAATGGGGGTGGGGTCGCACACTACTCACACACCGGCGGTGTCGCCCCTAAGGACTCTGGCCAATGTAGTAAAGTGTTCGCGATGCATCATCTTTCGATCTTCTGCTATCTTCGCTGTCTTCGCTGTCTTCGCCATCCCTGGACACGTGTTTCGGGATATCACCCCTCGTCAGCAGGGATAGGCCGTGTACTGCGGTTGCCGATGGTTGCCAATATCTGCCAGGTATAGTACCACTCAGGCGCGTAGGTGCGGGATCCCAGGCTCGTCAGCCCACTGCTCACGGGAGCTTTAAAGTTACAAATGGGGGTGGGGGTCGCACACTACTCACACACCGGCGGTGTTGCCCCTAAGGACTCTGGTCAATGTAGTAAAGTGTTCGCGATGCATCATCTTTCGATCTTCTGCTGTCTTCGCCATCCCTGGACACGTGTTTCGGGGTATCAGCCCTCGTCAGCAGGGATAGGCCGTGTACCGGGGTTGCCGATGGCTGCCAATATCTGCCAGGTATAGTACCACTCAGGCGCGTAGCTGCTGGATCCCAGGCTCGTCAGCCCACTGCTCAGGGGAGCTTTAAAGTTACAAATGGGGGTGGGGACGCACACTACTCACACACCGGCGGTGTCGCCCCTAAGGACTCTGGTCAATGTAGTAAAGTGTTCGCGATGCATCATCTTTCGATCTTCTGCTATCTTCGCTGGCTTCGTAGTCCCTGGACATGTGTTTCGGGGTATCACCCCTCGTCAGCAGGGATAGGCCGTGTACTGGGTTTGCCGATGGCTGCCAATATCTGCCAGGTATAGTACCACTCAGGCGCGTAGGTGCGGCATCCCAGGCTCGTCAGCCCACTGCTCACGGGAGCTTTAAAGTTACAAATGGGGGTGGGGTCGCACACTACTCACACACCGGCGGTGTCGCCCCTAAGGACTCTGGTCAATGTAGTAAAGTGTTCGCTATGCATCATCTTTCGATCTTCTGCTATGTTTGCTGTCTTCACCATCCCTGGACACGTGTTTCGGGGTATCACCCCTCGTCAGCTGGGATAGGCCGTGTACTGGGGTTGCCGATGGCTGCCAATATCTGCCAGGTATAGTACCACTCAGGCGCGTAGGTGCGGGATCCCAGGCTCGTCAGCCCACTGCTCACAGGAGCTTTAAAGTTACAAATGGGGGTAGGTCCGCATACTACTCACACACCGGCGGTGTCGCCCCTAAGGACTCTGGTCAATGTAGTAAAGTGTTCGCGATGCATCATCTTTCGATCTTCTGCTATCTTCGCTGTCTTCGCCATCCCTGGACACGTGTTTCGGGGTATCACCCCTCGTCAGCAGGGATAGGCCGTGTACTGGGGTTGCCGATGGCTGCCAATATCTGCCAGGTATAGTACCACTCAGGCGTGTAGGTGGGGGATCCTAGGCTCGTCAGCCCACTGCTCACGGGAGCTTTAAAGTTACAAATGGGGGTGGGGTCGCACACTACTCACACACCGGCGGTGTCGCCCCTAAGGACTCTGGTCAATGTAGTAAAGTGTTTGAGATGCATCATCTTTCGATCTTCTGCTATCTTCACTGTCTTCGCCATCCCTGGACACGTGTTTCGGGGTATCACCCCTCGTCAGCAGGGATAGGCCGTGTACTGGGGTAGCCGATGGCTGCCAATATCTGCCAGGTATAGTACCACTCAGGCGCGTAGGTGCGGGATCCCAGGCTCGTCAGCCCACTGCTCACAGGAGCTTTAAAGTTACAAATGGGGGTGGGGTCGCACACTACTCACACACCGGCGGTGTCGCCCCTAAGGACTCTGGTCAATGTAGTAAAGTGTTCGCGATGCATCATCTTTCGATCTTCTGCTATCTTCGCTGTCTTCGCCATCCCTGGACACGTGTTTTGGGGTATCACCCCTCGTCAGCAGGGATAGGCCATGTACTGGGTTTGCCAATGGCTGCCAATATCTGCCAGGTATAGTACCACTCAGGCGCGTAGGTGCGGGATCCCAGGCTTGTCAGCCCACTGCTCACGGGAGCTTTAAAGTTACAAATGGGGGTGGGGTCGCACACTACTCACACACCGGCGGTGTTGCCCCTAAGGACTCTGGTCAATGTAGTAAAGTGTTCACGATGCATCATCTTTCGATCTTCTGCTATGTTCGCTGTCTTCACCATCCGTGGACACGTGTTTCGGGGTATCACCCCTCGTCAGCTGGGATAGGCCGTGTACTGGGGTTCCCGATGGCTGCCAATATCTGCCAGGTATAGTACCACTCAGGCGCGTAGGTGTGGGATCCCAGGCTCGTCAGCCCACTGCTCACGGGAGCTTTAAAATGAGTCCCATGCTCTCCACACTACTGGAGTCAAGCTATCCTGGCTGAAGACGGCTGAGAGCCAGAAACCGGTCCTAAGATGCTTGATTCTGGTCCAGGAAAGACATGGCTTGGCAGTTCGGGTTGGACTGTTCCCATGAGGCACAGGGTTAAGGCTGATTTGCATATGGCCATGTCTGAACTGGGGTGGTGTGGAGTGCAAAAAAACGATGGATTTAGGCCTAGATCTCTGTACTGGGGTGAATGTATGACAGTGTTCTGCATTCTGTCCATCACTTGTTGTTTTGCATTTTGTCAACCCGAGTGGGATGGGTATACTCAGACCTGAGTCCCATGCTCTCCACACCACTGGAGTCAAGCTATCCTGGCTGAAGACGGCTGATAGCCAGAAACCGGTCCTAGGATGCTTGATTCCGGTCCAGGAAAGACATGGCTTGGCAGCTCGGGCTGGACTGTTCCCATGAGGCACAGGGTCAAGGCTGATTTGCATATGGCCACATCTGAACTGGGGTGGTCTGGAGTGCAAAAAAGACGATGGATTCATGCCCAGATCTCTGTACTGGGGTGAATGTATGACATTGTTCTGCATTCTGTCCATCACCTGCTGTTTTGCTTGTATGTATGTACATGTCCTGGTCTGACTCCTGCATCGGGTGATTGGCACAGTTGGCCCCTGTTTATTGTCTGGTTATTAGCACATCTATGTTTAAGGACTGCACCTTTACCCAGCCCTTGCTTTTGTTTTGCCCATCCCTTGGTGGCCCGGATGTGCCAGCTGTAACACATAATCCTGAAGGTCCCATGGACTCAGGCGTGTGATCCCTGACAGTATCAGGCCATCTTCTGAGATGTGCTGAGTTCATGGCAGAGCCTCCAGTGTGCTGTGAGGATATGCACTGTAAGCATCTTTGTTCCTGTGACCTAACAAACGTCCTCCGTGGGTTTGACTTTGCCCCTACTACTTACTGCCAGTGCAGGCAAGCATCTTCTCAGGGCTTGAAGTGGGAAAAAAAACTAGGGGTGCTCTAAAAGGGGCGGGGAAAACCACGTAGGGGTGTGGCCTATCTAAGTAGGGGCATGGTCTAAATAAAGATAACTAGTGTAGCAGTACCCCTTTCTCTGACAAGCCGTCAGCTCTAGGACTACTCAGAGTCCCCCCCCCTACTCCCGCTCCCTCTGTGTTGCAGCCCAAACTGAGACAGCTTCCCGGGCGCACACACAGCCGCACCAGAGTACTTCACATGTCTTTAAAAGACCATTTGCATGTTAATGATTCTTTGTCGTTTTTTCACCCCTTTTTAGAGCCCCTGCATCTCCACACTTCCTTCTACTGTGCCCATAGGCGTTTTGTTCAACAGTGCAAATGCTCCCTCCTCTCCTTCGTCGCCCCGTGGGTATGCCAGTGGGTGCCTGTCACCAGGACAATGAATAGGCACCTCTGTGGCTTTAACACTGGGGGTAAACACGCCGAGAGGCTTGTGGTGTTCCAAACAACTGGGCGATGCTGCAGGCCAGCGTTGCAGCACACAAAATCAACCTGCTGTTCTCCAACTTGCAAAATAGGGCAGTCACACCCTCGTTATGATGCGGTCACATAAAATGTCCTTCTATGCAAACACGTTTGTATTATTTCACGTCTAACTTTCGTTTGACTGGACTTTAACAAGCAAGTTTCCCATGATCAGAAGTAAAGAAGAGATGTCAAAATGTAGGCAGTTTCTCACACGAAGTGCTTTAGGATGATCCCACTTTAGTTACCATTGATCGACACAATGGTGTGATGAAAGCACACTACCAAGGAGTTGTGGGCACTCTAGGTGCGCCTCTGATCAAGCTGGTGTGGGGATGCCAGGGGTACGGGGAGCGCATTAGCTTGATTTGACACCAACAAAAACCGGGACGTCTGGTCACCCTACCTTTGAGGCCTGAAAATAGAGTCCCCTAGAGACCCCTTTCGAGCCCCCCCTAAAAAAACTGGGGGTGCTCAGACACTCTCAGACTCCCACCCCCACACTTAAAGCCCTGCATCCTCTCCAGAAGCCTTCATACTGTCTTCCACTGTAATTATTTTTTTGTCACCAGATACGCAAACCTCTCTGTATCAGCTGCTCTTTTAGAATCAAGGCCCACTGATTGACTAGGCAAACCATCTGTAGGATTGTGCAGGTCTGGCATGCACATTACTCAGGACTGTTCATGAGCAGTGCCACGGAGCAGATGCCCGAGAGGCTGGTGATGCCATTACCTGTACTTCGGGTCTGTTTCAGTAGAAGTGCAGCTATGCTCTACTTTATGGCCAGCACTTCCTTTTCGATTTGTGAGCAGTCTTTCTCTTAGTCAGTTAACACCTGACTCGTGAGTGTTCTCACAGGAGCGCAGTGAGAAATGTGGGAATGAAAGGAGCCCAGAGCAGTCGTCATGGGGGAGAGTCATGTAAAGATTCCGCCCATGACCTGTTTTTGTTGGAGTGGATGCCTTAAGTGCAATAGATGAGGCCAGGTGTGGGGCGCGTGCTCACTGTGCTGAAAGACTCAAGCTACACGTCTCTGATAAGACCCAAGTAGACCAACACGGCTCTGGGGTTGCTCATGCCCCCGTCTGGAGAGGACCTGGTATGGCAATTGGACTGGGCTCTTCCTGTAGGAGTAAGACTGATTTGCATGTGGTTTCTCAGTGCCCAGGACCCGAGTGGCACACTGGGCGACATGTGGCCGCAATCGATCACTAGTGGCTGAGCTTACATAAAGCATTTATTCCATCACTTTGTAGCTTGTTCTTGCCGGATCACTGTACCTAAGCCAGTAGGACAAGTGGCCACTATTAAATACATATTTGGCTTTGGATTGAAGTATCTCATCGTGTTTCACTCAGAATGGCGGGCGCGGTAATCTGCAAAGTGTCAATGTATTCGCTGGACCACTGCCATGCTGTACTTGCCTTGGATAGTTTGTGAAGAGATTAACCTCTCTTGCTGCTCCGTTGTGCAGCCTTGCATAAGATGATTGTACTACCTACAGCTCTCTATGTCCTTCAGAATACTCCCTACATCAGAGAAAACTCCAGAGGTCTCCTTTAAGAGGATACACAATAGAGAGATGCACTGTTATGAGACGGAGAAGTGTGGCTCAATGGTTAGAGCGGCAGACCCTGATGCAGAGGTCTAGCCCGGGACCAGGGTTCAATTCCCTGCCTCGGTGGGTCTTGGGCTCAAAAATTCCACGGACCTGATAATTCTCGCCTCGGTGCCTATTCCAATCATGGAGTCCCACTCTGCAACTCTGGGCAATAGCTTGCTTAATCTCCACAACGCTAAGGATGCTTGGCCTCCACCTTGGGGGTGCCCAGGAGTGGACAGGGAAAGCCAGGATGGGTTCCACAGCGGTATTTGTACAAGCGCCTTGAGACCCTTGTGGGTGAGTGGTGCGCTATACAAGTCAATTTTTACATTTACAAACCACCAAGAAGACCTCTGGATAAGCTGGCGTCTGGGTGTATGATGGCACATTTGGAAGTATTACTGGGATCCCCAAGTGACAGAGGTGAATGACTGGGATTTTGGCCTGCAAGACGAGCCGTCCATTAGAGTTGATCGATACCTCATAGGACACAGGGGATATGCTACTCTCCTGTAAATGAAACAACTGTGCTAGGGAACTCCCAGAGTATATTCAGCCAGTGGCAAGGGCGTGGAGACTGCGGTCACATTTCTGTTCTGGGGAAAAACCTAAACCATAGAAACATCTCTATAGGAAAGTGACATTCTAGCAAAGGTGGGAAGACTAGCAGGTTTACAGAGATGGGACCTGAGCGGAATCAACAAATTGGGAGGCATATCAAGGAACAAAGTGATAAAGTCCTGTGATGATATGGAGACCGAGTATCAAATAGTACAATATCCCTCCACTGTAAAACCATGGCTACTCAAATCTCTAATACTTCCAAAATAGAAGAAGCAAACCACCTAGAAGACCGAGTTCTGATGCACCCTCTGCTACAAATGGCTATACCGTACTTATTTGCAAAACATGTACTTAATAATGCCCGAGAATGGTCTGAGGCGACACACTACCCTAGATAGCTGATTATTAGAGCTGGGTTCGGACGGATGCACTTGGGAATATTACACAGAAGCTATTACACTAGGATATAAATAGCGAAATGTGGACAATCCTCCTTTGATAGTTGCTTAAGAGGATGTGGGAAACCAAGTACCTATAAGCATATAGTGTGGGCATGCCCTGAAGTACAACATTTCTGGATGGGAGTAACCGCTGTCTGATAGGACTGATGGGGGAGAAAATGGCATTAAATGCACAACGGATTATCCTGGGCTTACAGAATGCGGAAGCACTGCCAAAATGTTGGAAATTGTTAGGCAATGTTTGGCTGATGGTGGTGAGGTATAATGTGGTCAGATGGAGGTTCGCCAAAACACCCACATTGCCCCAGTGGGAACAAGACATGGATCGGAGTATGGGTGCTGAGACAGTCGTAGATGGGGGCCAGGGCTGACCCCGGAAATGTGCAAGGGTATGGGAACCATGGAAAATCTAGCAGGGCTATTTACTCAATTGTATGTACACTGTGGAAAGTCTAAACTACAGCAGGAAGCACCACACTGCCACAAGATATGGACAAACAGACTTCGAGAATAGAGGAGACTTGTATTTGTGACATATATGGGATAATAAGAGTGATTTACCATGGCCTCTTCATGCGAACTCTGTGGTGACAGTAGTTAGTTAAAACTATGAAATACTTCTTTTTCAAAACGAATAATTTTTTTTTTTTAAAGAGACATACAAATCCTTATCTCGGGTGTTCCTTCGCTCAATATTTTTTATGTCAGATTGAGGCAGGCTCGCGCCCTTCAATTTGACCAGGTGTGGGCACACTCGCACCACATTCATCAATGGCAGATTTGGGCAATGGGGGCATTATGCAGCATCAGCAGAGCGTTCACCTTCAAACATCGAAGTTGATGCAAGTCCCTGCAGTATAAGGCCTCTTATGAAGGAGTTAAAAAGAAAGAAAAAAGGAGTGCACAAGTTGAGTTTGCAGATTCGTTGCCAGTGTTGGGTGTGGGGCAGTGCAATACTTACAGATACCATGCGCTCATATGTTCTTCTTTTCGCATGGCTTGGCTCGTGATGACCCAGCTACTGTTACGGTGCGTATTTGTGGCCACAGCACACTACATACTCCAGGTCTGAATGAAGGCGGCAGTCTGTTCGCAGCCCTTCACGAAAGGGTGGGCATGTGTCTGGACCAAGAGGCCAGACCCAGGAAGGAGAGCCCAGACTGGGTGCGGGGTTGTCATTCCTGCACCACCACCAGCAGGGAACCACGGCCTGCTCCAGTAATCACTGAGGAACCCTGCCTAAGACCCTGGCCCTGAGCCTGCCTGGACTTCGGTAGCATCCCTGATGGGCGGCTTACAGCGGCGATAGTGGATAGTCATGCAAAGTGTCTGGTGGTGGATATGGTACAGTCTACCACATTTTCGAAGGTAAAGCCAGTCCTAGAGAAAGACTTCACTATGCTTGTGCTCCCAGAAGAAGTCCAAGGGCAGGACTTCCAGCAGTACTTGCTATCACTCAATAGTAAGCATTGAAAGGTGAGCCCACAATGGCTCCTAGTGTGAATGGGGAGGTGGAGCATTTTATGCACACCTGAACCGAGCGCTCCGCATAGGGCTGGAGCGGGGTCAAGATGAAGAATGCTGCTTCCATGATCACTTCGGGTGTATCAACAGACTCTACATAGCACCATGAACTGTGCCCCCATGGATCTGCTGCTCAGGAGCACTACCAGAGATGGCATCCAAGCAGGACCTACCTGACAGCCAGCGATCCTGGATATGCAAGTGACTCAAGAGAAGTAGAGGGACAACACCCATGCAAGCCAGGCCCACCGGGCCCCGCCCGGCTCTATCCATGGGTGACCAGGGTGTTATGCGGGATCGCTATCCCGGGTGAAGTTTCCGTACGCCTGTTGAGAGAAATCTGGAAGACCGTAGACATCCAGGGGACCATAGTTACTCTTCAGTGAGGCGGCACCACAGTATCCAGAAATGTGTCCTAGTTCAAGCAAGTGTCACCTTCACTCGAGGGACAGAGTGACGGCCAGCAAGAACAGGACGAGAGGTTGCCTGAGGAAGCAGTGGTAGCCAGCCCCATTGACGATGGTGCCAGAGGCCACCATTGCAATCAACAGGACGTGTCGTCATTTGGTGGTCTTGTCCTCACCAGTGATCATCAGCACTCAGGTGCCACCCCTGGACCGCCTACTTTGGTTGCTTCACTGGCTGGTGTGATGGAGGTCGGGGACAGAGGTATGGTCTTCGCCCGAATCCAGCACCTAGCCAGTTGCTCTGAGACTGTGTGCAAGGTCTAGGACAAAGTCTGCTTTTCATCTAATAAAAGTTAGTAGGGATGTAGAGTGCTACCTGGAAAGGGATGTAGAGTGCCACCTGGGAAGGGATGTAGAGTGCCACCTGGGAAGGGATGTAGAGTGCCACCTGGGAAGGGATGAAGAGGGCCACCTGGGAAGGGATGTAGAGTGCCACCTGGGAAGGGATGAAGAGTGTCACCTGGGAAGGGATGTAGAGTGCCACCTGGGAAGGGATGTAGAGTTCCACCTGGGAAGGGATGTAGAGTGCCACCTGGGAAGGGATGTAGAGTGCCACCTGGGAAGGGATGAAGAGTGTCACCTGGGAAGGGATGTAGAGTGCCACCTAGGAAGGGATGTAGAGTTCCACCTGGGAAGGGAAGTAGAGTGCCACCTGGGAAGGGATGTAGAGTTCCACCTGGGAAGGGATGTAGAGTGCCACCTGGGAAGGGATGTAGAGTGCCACCTGGGAAGGGATGTAGAGTGCTACCTGGGAAGGGATGAAGAGTGTCACCTGACCTCTACTACACATGTGTTGCACTTACACCTCGATGGTCTGGAGTGGCAATCTGGCTACACCCATGTGCAGTGTGTGTGCTGTGCTTTGCTGATTGCATCGCCAGCAGCCTCATTGGTTGACTGAGCCCGAGGGCTCAACAGCCAGGGGTGGGGCTGATAGAGGAATGCAGGAAAGGTGCCTTATCCACCATGCTGGACATAGGCCACAGGCTCTGTCCCAGTCATACATTTAGTGGGAGCAATTTTGGGTGTGTAGGAGCATTTAACCTCGGGTGCCTGCAACGGAGCCCTCTTTCTCCTTGCTTAAAAGTGAAAGGAAATGTTTGCACATGAGGTGAAAGGTGACCTGGACGGGCGGAAGGAAGATGCTTGTCAGTGGGGATAAGAAAGACATGGGACGGGAAACTGAAAGCTTCATAATTGGGACACAAGGTTTCCAGATTGGAAAGAACCTGTCGTTCCTGTCTTGTGCGCAGAGAAATGTGCATATTTTGTGGGAGAGGCGGCACTGCCTTGAGGCCCTCGATTATTTTAGTTCTGGCGTTTTAAGAATGCGGTCTTCTGATGCTACAAAGCTAACACTGACTGAGGCAGTAGGCGTGCTCCTCCCATCCTAACAGTTGCTTAAATAGTCACCCAAATCTGCATCCGGGCACATGTAAATGTCAAGAAAGAACAATGTGTTAAAAGACACGGCCGAAACGTGCGCAAAACACACTGAACAGGAGCTACTGGAAACCCTAGTGGCTGCCTCTAACCTAGCAGGGTTATGCTAGCTAAGGGCTTGCAAGGTTCCAGGGTGGGCATCATGGAAGAGTAGGTGGCTGGGTCTGCGGAAGGTCTTTTATGCCATGGTGTTTGCTCGTAAAAGGTACAGGAGACGGAGGGAGGTAGACGAGGGGTAAGAAGGACAGAGCGAAAAGGGGGACCTGTCATATCACGATGGTTGCTTTTATATTGTAACCCTTTGTGCCACCGTGAGATAGCTAGATCGCTTCAGGACGGAAGAGGGGGGAGTTGAGGCACAGAGGGGTGAATTCTGGTATAGCAGGAAGTCGAGTGGCACATACAACGGAGCAGGCCTGAGGGAGGGATACTCTAAGACAGACTTCACCAACGTGGAACTTGTCAGCCACGGGCAGCTCTCCAGTGTGCCGCGAACCCGACTGAATGTGAAGGTTTTGTTTGGTTGAATTAGTATATGTATACCAACATGGAAAAGCGTGCTTTCAATATGAAAAGGTTTGTTTTTTCAGAGCCCATAATTGTAGAAGCATTTTTAAAGCGTATATCTGAAAGATAAATCATGCAGTTTCGGGAGACATTACTAATATTATGACCCTGGTGCCAGGGGGCATTGGAGCTGAGGCCTTTGTTTAGGAATTCCTAATTTACTAGGGGGCCTGATTAAGAGTTTGGCTGTCCGAACCCATAGTGGCAGTGCGGTGGAGGTCGGGGTCCACCGCACCAGTGGTCCAATCGATGTATTACAACTAGGCAATGATATTTAAAGGACAACAAAATGGCACCCGGGTATTTGTGAAAAACTCAGCAAGAGGCCGTAATGATATATTGCTGTTGCTGGTGACTGCTTGAACGGTTTGTGACTTCCTATGGAGTAGAATGCCAGAAGAGCATGCGATTGTCGCAGTGAATGCACTGAACGATATATATGTGTGGAAGTTACTATTAGGCGATAACTTAATATAGTTACTGGTAATATGATTACAGAAGTGATTTTGGCATGTGACTAGATTTAGATGAGGGTGCAGATGAATGTGTCATAAGAAGCAGTAACAAGGTAAAACTGTTGTCGGTAAATGCTTGTAGGAGGAAGCTGCTTTGTGTACCATATGAACCTGTTTAGAAATATAATGTTAAAAGGTAATGTGGCAGTCTTAGCATATACATTAAGATGACAGTGATTCATATTTGGATGTAGAGGAAAATTTTATAAGTAGGTTCATTGTATTCTGTGCTATTTCTTTGCGAGTCAAGGACTTCGTAAATAGAGGCTTAATGCTTATATATCTTGATTGCATAAGATTCCAAACTTTAATCAAAGTACTAATACATTTAAATTTTATATTGGTTAGTGGAAGTTACAATGCCATCCACTAAACTATGACAAAGAAGACCACCGTCTTTTAAAACGTATGATAGATTATCGCAATCTTTAGAAAAGATTAATATTGTTTGAATCCTGTCAGATATAAAATATATATTTCTGACTTTTGGAGAGTATGGTAGCTGCATTTTGAATATGCAGAAAGGGTGAAAAATGTCTGAATAGGTATAATTCATTTAAGATACCAGTTCAGTTCAGTTCATGAAGCTTTTATTCGGTACAAATGAATGACCATGAAAGCACAGATAAAACAGTAAATACGTCATGATTAAAAAAAGATAAAAATGCAGAAGTTTAAAAAAAAAAAATCCATAAATATGGTACATTAAAAAGTCATATTTTTCCTGGAATAAATGCATTTGTTTAAAAACGTTGCGGTATAAAAACAAATATCTGCTGATTGTAAATTTAAAATTAGGCCCATGGCTTCCTTAACTGTACGTACACCATATTTGTTAAGCATAGGTTTCAAAAACATAGTACGCTGTTCCCTGTACAGTTCACAGAACAAAAGAAAGTGCTGAGTGCTTTGGGTAGATATAGAGTCACACATACATGGTCCTGTCGGATGTTTCTTGATCTGGGGATGGGCCACTAAATAATGTGCCATCCCGAACCGCAACCTTGTAAGTACAAACTTGTGTGACTGTCTAGATACCATCTGGAGATATAATGGGAACACTTCTCCTGTAACAAATGAATTATAAAACAGTACAGTAGATAATGATCCAGAGACTAATTTACGCTTTCTATCTGCAAATCCAAGAAAGGTATTTTTCATATCAGACTTAGTAATATTGGATACTGCAGATGGGTCGTTAACAATATTAACACCATAGATTTCCGAAAAACAGACAACAACATATTTGATCCATGGGATCGCCAAAAATTTGTCCATTAAAAGGCAATCGTCGATAACCAATCTGTTAAAGGCCTTCTCTTCCTTAAGCCAGATGGAGCGCCAGACCATCAAAGGCCTAAAAGATAACAAATCACCTAAAAAGTGGATATTAAGCTCTTGATGGATCAATTCATTAGAGGTTGAGACAGGTAGGCATAGAAGCTTTTAAAAAAAAAAAATTTTCTTCAATTTGCAAGCTATCATGCCGGCTATAGCCCCATATGCCTGCACCATATAATGCAATAGACACACACCTTGCCTGATAAATTTTAAGCATGTCTAAGGTGCGCCTCTCCCCCACTTTCGAGGCAAATCTAAAAACACCATAGGCATTCTTGGCCATTTTATTCCGGATATTGGTGAATTCACTGGACCATTTCCTGTCATTTGCAAAGGTAATTCCCAGATAGCAAAATTTGTCCACATGTTGGACTTTTTCCTTATCAATAAAAAAGGCATTTGGACACTTCCTTTTTTTCCGCAGGTCATTGTTACAGTTTTCCCTTTGTTAATCACCAGTTTCCTTTCTTTAATAAAGGCTGAAAAACTATCCATTAGGCGCTGTAATCCTATCGGCGTTCTTGATAGTAAAACAGCGTCATCAGCATATAATAACACTGGGATAGGGTCGCCATGGATCTGAGGGGCATCAGCCACAACCTTCTTTAAAACATTATCAATCCCGTTGATAAATAAAATGAAAAGAAGTGGGGCCAAGACGCAGCCCTGTCTAATTCCCCGCTTGACCTCAAAATTCGGGGTACATTCTCCCCCTTTACCAAAACGGACGCAGGTCTGTAGGTTGTTATATAATCTAGCCAAAAAGAATACTATACCCTCTGGGGCACCTAGATTGAGCAGGGTGGTCCACAGGGTGGCATGGTCCACTAGATCGAAAGCACTGCTCAGATCTGCAAAGCAGAGGTATAGGGAGCCCTGTTTAGCCTCAGTGTACTTCCCGATCAGCAGATCCAAATTGATGCACTGATCGAGAGTACCCCTACCCCTTCTGAAGCCATATTGGCTATTAGCCAGAATACCCTCCTGCTCAGCCCATTCCTCCAATCTTACTAGCATGACCCGACTCATAATTTTAACCGACGAGTCAAGGAGGGATATAGGGCGATAGTTTTTGGCCTCTGACCTGCTGCCTTTTTTATAAATGGGTACGATAATTGATTGTCCCCAGGTATCAGGTACATCACTACAGACAGCAGCATTAAAAACAGATGCTAACAGGGGTCCCCACAATTTGGGTTCAGTCTTATAAACATCGATGGGTACCCCATCAGGTCCCTGAGCCTTGCCTCCTTTACTAAGTGTAATACAATGTTCTACTTCCTTGGGAGTAATGTCAAGGGGCACCACATCCCACCCCTTGGGCTCCACCGCCACTGTTCTATTTGTATCAAAGATGTTAGAAAAGTGAGTTATCCACCCCTCACTAGACACGGTGGAGGATAGTTTTGGGATATCGTCCGCTTTAAGAAATGGGGAATTAATTGTTGCCCAGAACAGGGTGGTATTCGATGTTTCAGCAGCTAAATTAAGTGAATCCCATGCCAGCAATTGGAGTTCCCTCTTCCTCTCAGTAAGGGCGCATTTATATTCCAGTCTTGATTTAGCAATTAAAACAGGGTCCCTAGGTTTAACCGATAATGCCGACTTCAGGGAAGTTAAAGAGACTGTACAGTGATGACTAAACCATCCTGGATTCTTCCTCGATAGAGTTTTGGCTTTCCCAGTAAATTTCTTACTAATAGCTAGGTTAATACTTTTAAAACACAACAGTACCTTCGCATGATCATTAACATTTGCTAAAATTGAGTCAATTTCTGCAAAGCTTCCCTTAATAATACAGCTAGATAAATCCCCCGCTTTGTCCCCATACCATCTCAGTCTGACACCATTAGTCCTATGGGGTTCCAAATTAGAAACAGTAGATCCCACTATAACTGACTTATCTGCCCAGAAAGAAGTTTCTATTGTAATAAAATTATGATCACTGGTATTACAGACAACTATTTTTGGGGTGGCGCAACAAGAAAATACATTGGAGGATATAATCACATGATCAATGACCGAGCCACCTAGACCGCTCTTAAATGTAGGGACAGTTAGACCATGTTCATCTTTACAGGGTTCCAGAATTTCCAAATCATAACAGCTCATTAGTTTGTGCAGTTCATCTCCGTAGCTGCCATGGCTAAAATGCAGAGCATCCCAGCCATCGTTAGTTGTAACCCCGCAAATCCCCAATGTTGAATGATCACATAACTTAATATTGAAGTCACCAACCCAAATGAAGTCGAAAACAACCTTAGAATCTGAGCATAAATTTTCAAGGGCATCAGCTAAATCGAGTACCACTTTGGACCTAGTATTGTCAAAAATATTATTATAATAATTGATCAATATAATGTTTCGAGCCCCAGTCTCGACAAGCCAAAGGATCTGCTCACGAACACCCATTTGCAGGTGTTTTTTCACCACGATAGGGTGTGAAATAGATATTAAAACCACAAGGCCCCCTTTAGCTCGCCCTGGGCCTGAACCATAGGCAGGTAGGTTGTAGGACTCAAAGCCCTCATAAGTAATCTCTTCCCTGCTCCATGTTTCCTGGAGGCACAGGATATCATAATTGTTAATAAAATCAATCCAAGCTGGATCCCTCTCCATTGACCTAATCCCTGCCACATTCCAGCTAGCAAGTGTAATTCCCTCCAAGCTGTGACCACCGTGGTTGATCTCCCTTCTCCCACAATCAGCCAAGCCACAAACTTCAACAGTGTTACTGACACCCCTGTTGTCTTGGATTACGTTTATGCAATCTTCAGCCTCGTGCCCTAGGCAGATTACTGACTCTGGGTAAATAGGAACAGAGTTATCGCTTTTTCGACGACAAATAAGGCACAGGGAGTCAATCATTACAATCTAGTGAGCTGAGTGCATGAAAGCGATTGTACATTGGTGTCACAAGTGCAGGCCCATGTGCCAGTGGAAATAAGCCATTCCTAATACTAGTACTGGCCTGGGAGGAGGTATTAAGGTGACAATAAAAGAATGCGAGAGAGCGTACACCCACATTATGGTCAGACACAGGCAGAGAGGCCGCCCTTAGGAGAACAGTGGCTGCATGTTGAGGATGCTTAAAATTAACTATAACACAGTCACCTTTACTGCTCTTCCTTGAACTTCCAATCCAATTGACCCTCCTGGTAGTTAGAATTTGGTCAGAATATTCAGTAGGAAAACCACACTGCCTGTTTAACCAAGACACCGTCTTATTTTTTAGGGATTCATGTGATTCTTGAGCGGTATCATTTACTACCTCAGGTACATTGGTTAATACAACCACATAGGGTGCGCATTCTGGTGGTAAGTTAATAAAACGCTTGCGTCTTACCTCAGTCCAACCCTCCTCTCTCTCCTTACCCTTGGCTGCCCCAATTGCAGTCCCATGGGTAACGGGGCCTACTGCTTGCTTTGGGTCAATAGGCGGGCCCTCTCCGAGTGGTAAAACCCTCTCTGACCGAGCTACCAAGTTGGGACCGATGGCTTGTGAGGTCACCAGGCTCCCGCTGCTGCCTTGCCCAGTCGTGGGATTAGAGGCAGCTACCTGGGCGAACGACAATGCTGTGCCAGGGCACGACAACTTGGTTACAAGGTCTCCCAGTCTCTTAACCTCTAGGGCCATTATATTAAGTTTATCTACCAAGGGTTTAATAATCCCATCTATTTTAGTTTCTAATAAGCTTGCTAAAAAGTTGAACTGGGTAGTGTCTAATAGCACACTATCCTCACTGTCCCTATCTGCACCTATTTTAATAGGGTCGCTTAAGGGGACTACTGCCTTTTTACGGGATATCCGAGAACCCCCCCGCTTAGGTAGAACTTTTCTACATGCCCTGACTGCTCTAACAACAGGGATAATAGGGGTAACTGGAGTAGTAGGTTGCAGGATGCTGATATCTTGCAAAGCAACATGTTCGTTTAGAGGGATATCTTGTTGTTGCATCACCAAACCATCCGGAGTAGTATCCAGATTAATCGGATGATTAAACACCTCCCCATCGGTGGTATCAATGATTGTACATGGGGATAAAGGTGGCGGGGAATTGTTGAGGCCCAGGGACATCCTCCTTTCGTTATTTATTTTACTAACAACTTTTACAAGGTAGTTGTCCATAGTTACTGTTGCAGGAGCCTGGGGAGCCCTATTTTTAGACATACTGATAAGTATTATTTTTTTAAAGGGTATCTATATATTAAAATAGAATTATACACAGCCGGTATTTCCACATGAACTGTCCACATATAAAATAAGTTTGTAATGAGAGCGAGATCTTCTATATCATGGAGTCTCGCTATACCGTGGTGTAGTCCCGGTAGTCCGTTCACATCGAGATTAATCCAGGGCTCGTGGCCCTGCCCTGCCTCCTCCTGCCCCGGACGGCCACAGACGGCCCGCCCTCTGCCCGGGCTCCGCCCGGCGCTGCCCGCGCGCGTCCCGCGTTTGATGGACTTAAGGCGCCTTGGTCACGTCAGAGGTCTGGGCAGGCCCCCAGTTCTGCTGGGCAATGTAGTCCTGGTATGACTACTGCCGTTCCCATCACGGCGTCCGTGGATGCTGGGCGCTGCTGGGAAGTGCTGCGGGCTTCTGCGGGCTCCTGGAGAGCAGTCAGATTCAGATTAGGCCAGAATCACTGGAATGCTGGGACTTGTAGTTTTTTTCCCTCGTTGACTCCTAAATGCTTGCAGGTTCACTCCGAGAGTATACTTTATTCCAAGCCAGCATCCGAATAAAGCTTTAGGTTGCTGCAGCACTAGAGAGCACTGATAGGCATTTTCTCCAGGAGTAACCACAGTTCACAAATCTCACTGAGAAACATCGCGCTCAGGCTGGCTGATAACAAATTCAGCAGTTCTCATTCCAATAACATGAAAAAGCCTTTCTCGACGCAGTTTAGCAGATTGTATCTCTTGATAAACCCCCCGACATTCACTTTCCAGGCGACTTCTTTTAAAGGCATGTACCTTTTGGGAGAGCACGTCCTTCTTTCGTTCGCGTTTTTGTTACCTCCGCTACCTCAGCTTTTCTACCGCGACCTCTGCGGCGTGATTCCAGCACATCAGGCACCCAAACGCTTATTCTGCACTTCAAGCAGTTCAAACGCCACAGCCACTGCTAAGAACGCCGTGAAGCACCTCCAGCGCCATCACCCTCGTGGAGCCGAGTGAGAGGGAGGAGCCAAGAGTCAAACCTGTCAGATACCAAATGGGGCAACATAAAACATTGGACATTTCAATTATGCATTAGATTGTCAGCACAAACATTTTTTTTAAAACAATTACAGAAAACCCATAAGGCATCACTACAGAAGCTTGTGGCAGAAAACAGTAATCTGAAATAACAGATGTAGACACAATAATAATGAATTTATCCTTATACACGAAAGAGGATGAGATTGGAGGAAAGGAGTATTCGAGTCAGTTTATAAACATACTGTGAATTACATGGTGAATTATATTAGTAATTATAACATTAAGATTGCTCAAATTAATGTGGTGTTCATTTACTGCTTGGCCATTCATTTTACTTTAATCTTATTTTCAATCTCAAACTGGGTTTTGTAAAATTGGGGGTTTAAAAATATAATGAATTTAAGAGTTAGATATAGAATCATTAGGGTAGCTCCTCATGGGGTTAGTTATTTGTGATGGTATTACTTTTTGTTTTGTATTTTTCAGATTGTCCTACACATGTTCTTCTGCACTTTTCTACTCTCCATTTAGAAAGCCATAAGGGTCTTTATACTATTTTTTCCTTCTTTGTCATTCTCTGCCTCGTCTTATAATGTATCATCTGTTTCTTTTTGTAGTAAACAATACAAGATATATTCGGATTTATTCTGAGCAGTCTTATATTGCAATATATTTTAATTAATGTCATTTTAAAGAGGTTGTAAGATGTTTTTGTGTATGTTTTGATTTCATTGTAATATACGCACATTTTTTAAATATTTGTAGCCCTAGGGAAGAGGGCTTGTCCCTCGAAACAAGTTGGCTGGTTGGAAATTTGGATTGAAATGAATTTAAGGTGTAGACAGCCCGATACAGCGGCTCCAAGCCCCAGCAATCCTCTTGCCAGGAGGCGCTGCCTGACAGTTGACACCTGGGGGAAGGACCAGGATCCCCAGCGATACAAAGCGCATTGCCTTCTCCCACTGTGCAGTACGCTGTAGACAGCCCTGATACAGGGGACTCCAAGCCCCAGGAATCCTCGCGCCAGGAGGCGCAAGCTGACATCTGGGGGAAGGACCAGGATCACCAGCGCTACAAACCGCATTGCCTTCTCCAGCTGCGCGGGACGCGCATGGGCAAAGCTGGGTCCAAGGGCGGGCCCGTCCTGTGCCCATCTTAGACTGGAAGAGGCAGGGCCACCCCCCATTGGCACTAACTGTAAATACTGTACCATCTTTTTGGTTACAGTGGGATGTAAAAAAGAAGTACTGATTTGATAAACACAGAAACTGGTCTTATTTAAACAAAAACAAACAATGGTTAAGTGGAAGGCACTAGACAAGAACTCGGGAGAAGAAAGTGTGAGGAAAATACCAAGACATGCAGCAGGAAATTGCCCTCACAATGAAATCGATGATCTCATTGAGGAGGTTGAGGGTTTGTTAGCCCCCAAATCAAAGGCCAAAGAGATAAACCAGCAAGGGAAGGGAAAAGATTAATTGGGAAAAACTCTAAAAGTCCGAAAAGTATTGTTTCTCATCTAGACCAACCACCTGAAGCCACATTAGCTGCGAGTCACAATATTCAGAGCCCCCTATTGCTTACAGCATACCCTTTCCAGGAATCAGCAGTCCCGCAAGTTACAAGAAAGAACATATCATTATTAATGTGGAGTATTCTAACCAGTACACATCACTTGAAAACCTGAAGAACCCGAAGAATAACTTTTCCTGTGTTTCTAGGGGGAAAAATACTATGAGGACACACAAAACCAACAGGCATTGGCATAGCCAATAGGTCTCGCTTTTGGAACTTATAAGTATTTAGTTATGTAGCACAATATCCTTGGTGCAACAACATAAACGGTTGCATAGCTAAACACTTATAAGGGCCCAAAGGCGAGACATATTGGCTATGCCAATGCTTGTTTCTTAATGAAAGTCACAAAAGTGCAGATTTACGGCTTTCATGAATTGACAAGAATTTACAGAAGTAGCTTAGGAAATCTTACTCCTGGAAAATATTTGTGAACTGCATTTTAGCAAGAATAAATGTGCATGTGTATATTTGCTCATGCAGTTCACTTTCCCACCCATCACTTTTCAGGGCTTGAAAAATCTACTCCCCCGCTCGCATTCGCGAACCCGATTTAATTAGGGCAAGCTATTTTTAGGGCATACTCGCCTTTTCTGGAGAGTAGGAAGACAAACTGACTTTTTATCTCTGTCTCTGAAAGCAGAGCAAATGTGACAAGGGAGCAAGAATTAAAGGCATCTGTGAGCAATAAGCAATAAAATTCCTTTAAATCCTGTTTACTGGTCACATTTGCTCAGCTTTCAGAGACAGAGGTCAATGGCTTTCAGAGACAGAGGTCAAGGGCATTAAAGTTAGGTTAAATAGATTTCTAGTACCAATTTTATGGTTTTTCGAGCCTTCCTTTTTGTCTCAACCCTGGAAGAAGTTTTACTTCTGCCCTTGTCAAAAGGAAAAGTGCAACCTTTCTCTGTATGGGGAAAAATTAGAGACGAGCTGATGAAAATCCATAAAACATGCAAGTTAGGAGGTTTGCACAGACTCTGAAGGGCATTACACTAGGGAACTATTGCTTACGGCTATCTTCAGACCCCGTATGTAGATCTGCGGAAAAGTGAAAAATAAAGGAACTGCTAGTATTCAAACCCTACTACGGTATGAAAGAATCCAAGCTCCTGGTAACCAGGTCTAGAATGGGGGCACTTCCGTCAGTAAGGGTAAAGTAATGGTGAATACAAGTATATATATATATATATATATATATATATATATATATATATATATATATATATATATATATATATATATATATATATATATATATATATATATATATATATATATATATATATAGTGCATCCAAAGGGTAGGAAGAGAGGTCGGCTACCAGACAACCCAACAAGGGCTCACGTAGTGAGTACCTAAACAATAAAAATACACTCCTCCCTGAGCACTCTAACAGTATATGCCAATGTAGCCCTTGAACCGTTTCTAACATTCAGATTATCCTAATAGATACAACTAAATAATTCTTACAGTTATCCACCACAATGATCAAATCACAAGAACATGTAATATGTATCAACAGTCAACGTCGTATAAAGTCCATGACATAATCATCCACTCCGTTGTTCAAGTAATGGTCTAACTCAAAAGTCTTGAAATATATTTATTCCAGTTCAATTGTCTCCAAAAGCAGCCAACACGTGTTTCATCATGCACTAATCCGTGCCAAATTACTTCATCAGGGCTGCAACCCAAACAACAATAATATGTATATCAATAAAGTATAAATGTTATCAACATAAACAAAAAAAACAATTTAAACAACTTTCCATATTTTACTCAATCCAAAACATATCTTGCTCAGCTATGTATAAGGATGAAAAAATAGTCACAGAGTATCACCGAAATCATGTCCAGATAGCCATAAGAGAAAATACAAGTCACCAGATCACTGAAATCACCATAGTGCTCTACTTCCACCAAGAAGAGAAAGTTCCGAGAAGTTGTTCAATAGATATGCAAATAACCTAATTGGCTATGTCTCCAGAATTGTCAGTACTAAGTATACTGTAAATCAAAAATTCGATGGTCACTGTAAAAGATAAAATATATATCAAATATTTGCTATGAACTCATTTATATAGTTGCACATAGTAGATATCCTCATTCTTCTACACAGACTCTAGGCCTGCTTCTTCTAATGATAGTTCCAATTCATTGTGGAACCCAATAATTATAGCGATTTATTATAGAATCCCAATCAGCTCCGTTGGTTCACCTAGAAAATTCAATGGCGCTCTCATTGAGTTAAATCATGTAATATTAAGAACAGTCTAAATTATTCGCATGTATTAATAACAAGACTTTCTATCACGTTCTCCTCAGTAAATGTCACAATAGGCTCACCTGTATTAGTAAGCCAGTCTATAATTATAAGTGGTTGAAGATGTGGGCACAGGTGTATTATTCACCCCCGTCCTGAAATACAAAACAATTGAAAACTCATATGTACTCTATATTCCGTTTACATAATAAAGGGAATAGATTATCAAGTATAGCTCACCGTGTTTCATTTGTCACTTATTTAAATGAATAAAGTTCCTAATCGACTTGTTAGCTCCAATAATTGCGTGTCAGTCCTAAAAAATGAAGATTTCTACATTTTTTAGGACTGACACGCAATCATTGAATTTTCTAGGTGAACCAGCGGAGCTAATTGGGATCCTATAATAAATCGCTATAATTATTGGGTTCCACAATGAAGTGGAACTATCATTAGATGAAGCAGGCCTAGAGTCCGTGTAGAAGAATGAGGATATCTACTATGTGCAACTATATAAATGTGTTCATAGCAAATATTTGATATATACTTTATCTTTTACATTTTACATTAATTTTTGCTTTACAGTATACTTAGTACTGGCAATTCTGGAGACATAGAAAACCCAGATCTTTTGACTGGGTGTGAGTGTTTGATTGATTCGGATGCTCCGTCCATCACCACCCCCTTTTGGACCAATTCTGGAGACATAGCCTGATGGGATATAAATACGATAAATACATGTTATTGGCCTAATATATACAATATAACCCTATAACTGCACGTTAGCCTTGCATTATTCACACTGTATTATTAAAGTTAGGAACGATTCACTTTAGTGCTGCCTAAACCTATTGGCGTGACCGGAGCCATCTTGTTTCGTTTCTCCATGTCAAGTACTGTTTCCCTGAAATCACGTGATTCGGTTTTCTGCACGAACCCACGATGGCAGACTTAGCGGTCTGCTCCACTCGCTAATTTGTAGCTCAGGGAAACCCAAGGTCACACCTGCCCTTCTTGTGGGATGCGCACATTCTAGCAGAGTCCGTTCCTGCACTCCCCGAGCTACAGATAGAAAGGGAGGCACCTTACTGACCTGCCCCCGGAATAGCTTAGGCCTAGCTGGTAGCAATCAATTGTGCCTTATATGGGTCTTCCTGCTGGCTCATTGACAAGTTGTATCTTTCCTAGTAAGGTGACATCGTGCTGTGTGTGAAACATATATATGCTTTGCTTTGTTTGTATGTAGTCAGTCTCCTCTGCGCACCTCCGAGGGTCGTGTAGACTGTAGACTGAGGCTCCACTGTCAGGGCTTGTATCTGCAGAATAAATGATTGAACCTTCTCCATTGCCGACTGACTTATTATTTACGAATAAGGTATATGGGCTATTGGTGAGTATAGTCCAGCAATATAACATTTTGGTTCCTTCAGTTGGCGACTTCGCCGGGCCTCCCCGATAGGGTCGTCCCCTCCTGTAAGCAGGAGTAGAAGGGACCGGGAGGAGTTCTGGCCGAGTGGGTGGACAGAAAGAGAATCCTGATTTGAAACACCCGTTTATGGTACGAAAACAAGAAATTCCAGCTGCTGAAGACCCTACGCCGGAGTCCTACGGGCTTAACCCGAGAGAAAAACAGACTGTGCCGGTCTGTCTAGGAGTCGGCAGTGGAGAACTCGCTATCGACCTGAGTGCACCAGGTGATTGAATTTTGATTGTATTGGATGAGGAACACTTGGAAGAAGTGTCTCCTTGGTAGCGGTTAACAGCTTTTTGAAGGTGGCCGGGGAAGCCGGACCACGAAGGGATCTGAGGGTCTGACGTTGCGGCGAAGTGGCTGCGCGGGTAGATACCTGACAGACTTGTTTGGTGAAAACTTGAGACAACACCTGGTGCCTTAGCGGTGTACTGAGTTACTCGCTCGGCCGAATCCTCTTAAGGAAAGCCCTGGGAGCAACTGGGTAAGCTAGGGTTCTGGAGCTACGTGCCCAGACGCCCGGCCCAACCAGAACAGGACCATGGGATGGCCTGTAAGAGGGTTCGTGGTTCGCCTAGGAGGTGATCTCAGAACAGTCTAACAACTGTTCCTTTTGTTGTTTAATTTTGTTGGTCCGGAATTCTTTTGAATCGATTCCCCGAACAGGAGTTGACGGGCTCTGTTTGTTTTGAAGACATGTCATTTGCATAGAACAAGTAACCTGTACTGAAACGTTATTGCCTTGCGACACTTTACAGCACTTTATTGCAAGAAAATAGGAAAATATGAGAGTGTGAGTGGTGAAGAGGACGCGTCCGAATGTGAATGATTTCTGGAGTATATGAATAAAGTTGCGTGAATATTACCAAAATTTCTTGTTTTAGTAAAATATGTTTTGGGTGCTGCAGTCGGCGAAATAAACGGCTGGAAGAAAGACAGCCTGCCCCTCCCGAAGGCAGCCCCAGTTTTGATATGTATGTGAAACATGGCCGTACACAGATTTTGTTCAATACAATTTGGAACAAATATACGAAGGATAATTCTGATTTGCATTGGCCTCTAACGGGGTCATTTGACGAGAAAAAGATTAATTACATCCAAAACAAACTGTTTATGAAGAAAAGCCACCAGTCGATGTTTGACTCCTTGCACCTATGGTTGAAGGAGGCAAAACGACGATGGATAAGAGAAGAGAAATTGGGAAAGCTTAAATCAGAACAGACAGTCATCCAGAAAGCTATAGCTTATGACAAAGGAAAGGTGGAAGAGAATATCGCACAAATGGATAGGCAGTTCCGTTTAGAAACAGACAAAAGTTATATGACTCGACCTAACACCGGGGATGAAATGGAGGAGTTATTAGAAGCTCGACCGCCTCCTCCTTAAGCCCCACAGGGATTGTACCCAGCCGTGCCTTTGCTACGAGCGGGCCAGATCGGAGCAGCAGCGGCCGCGGGAGCACCAGTAACAGCTGCCACGGCCCCTGCTGATGGATCAGTACGAAGTGCGTTACTTCCTCCTCCCACTCTCTGACCAACTACCTCACCTTTGATATCCCTACAGCCGGACGCAGCTGTCCCTTCCCCTTTGCACCCGGTATTTCTCTCCCCTCCGACCCAGACCGCCATAGATCCCCGATACATGGCGTGTTTAGATAGCACGCCCAAACGCCTTAGACCGGACTTGAGTGATCAACGAGTCTATACTAGGTCGTTATTAGATGCGGAAGAAAGGAAAGCCATGGTGATTCAGGCATCCCAGTGGATGCGGAATACCATTTACACCTTGGAGGACATTTGGAGTACCATGAAGGATTTCGAGCCGGTTGCGCAGCAACTGGCGTTGGAAAATATGGTATTCCGATTGATTTCACTATTGGAGCAGTGTTTCAAGGAAGGAATACCTCCTCAGGTACTGCGTGACATAAGAGATCGAGCTTTTAAATTTCAATTACAAGCAGACGAAGTATACCATAATGTAGCAACTATAGTGCACTATCGCGAACGGATGCACCGAATGTGCGCCGATTGGGGAGCACAACACCCCATGAGAGAGGTGCATCCCCTCTTTTATCCTGAACTACTTGAAGTAAGGGATGGCAATGGCGTAGTAACTAGACCTCGCGAGGATGCTAGGCTTCAGGAACAATGGGTTTATACCCCTTGGAAATGAAGCGAGGTCCTCACTCTAAAAGCTCAGCTCCCCGACCCCCGTAAAAATCTCACTGCTTACTATAAGGAATTGACTGAGGCCGCCAATTCCGCTATCATGACAATACCCGATATCGAGCTGTTCTTTGGCCTTTTGATCCCGGTAGACATTTGGAGACAAATACATGACACAGACCATGCCCCCGAGTTGGGAGGGACATGGGACCAATTAAAAACCTGGGACAAGGAACGAAAGCCTGGAGAAAAACCTAGAGATGAGGTTCTAGCAGTACCAGCTAAGATTATTACTTATACGCAGACTCTCCTACCTCCTAGAAAAGTTGATTGGGACAAATTAACCACCTGTAGACAGAAGAAGGATGAAACTGTGTCAGACTTCTTTACCAGGTTTGAGAAAGTCTTTATAGACTTTAGTGGGCAAGACCTATCCACGGAAGGTGGGGTATGGTTGTTTGTGAATCGATTTGTTACGAATTTACTTCCTGAAGTCATGTCCCGTCTCCAAGCAGCCGAAAGCACGTGGACTACGGCTGCCCCGCAGTGATTCTCAGTATGACCCAATATTATGAACATCGAGAGAATGAAAGTAAAGAAAAGTCAGAAAAGAGGACTAAAGACTAGGGTTCTGTTGCAGCAGGTTAGCAGAGGACAGAGCGCAGGGCGTGGCTAATTCCAGAGGGGTGCAATGGCAGGAAAAGGTAAAGGAGGTCCCCCCGAACATTGGTATAAATCAATGTTCCTTTTGCAAGCAGGAAGGGCATTGGAAGGCAGATTGCCCTCTGTTGCAGGCAAAGAATGGTCCTAATAGAGGACGAGGAAGGGGTCGAGGGAATATAGATCGAAATAGCATGAGACGAGAGGAGATGCAAGATGAGTATTCCCGGAATAATTACTTTGACAATCCCCAAACCAGACAGTACTACAATGAAAATTATAGGGACGATGGGTACGACGGACAGGATTATGCATGAGACAGCCAAGGACAGAGCATGGGCCACTTTACAGTACCAGTTGACCAGGAGGGACCTTATGTACAAGGGGAACTGTTGGGAACATCGAGAAAATATCTAGTGGATACTGGGGCAATGAATAGCTCAGTTGCCCATACACTGGTCCCAGGGGCTGCTCTGTCTGGCCAAAATAACGTATCAGTGGGATTTTCTGGAATACCGGTGGTAAGCCCCGTTTCTAAACCTTTACCTTTCACAGTAGGTCCCATTTCTATACATGCACCTTTTCTTCTAACTTCAAATTGTGGAGAAAACCTTTTGGGTCTGGATATTTTGAAAAGGTTACATGCACAAATTTATTGTTCCCCCAATGGTGTCTATTTGACAATGCAGAAACCACTCCCAAATGCAGCCTAATACTTTGCCAAAAATGAAAGCCTTCCCCCTGAATTCTATACGATTCCTCAGACACTGTGGGCTACAGGAGACACTGATGTTGGTCTGTTAAGAATAGCCCCTGTGTCAATAACCCTGAAACCTAACGTCCAGCTGCCTCGCATTCCACAGTATAAAATATCACCAGAAGGTGAACAGGCCATGTTGCACATTATCCGTGACCTCATTCAGAAGGGGGTGGTTGAAGAGACAGCTGCGAATGTTTGTAATAGTCCGATTTTACAGATTTTGAAGAAAACTCCAATTGATGGTGCCCCGGATTATAAAAATACATATCGTTTTGTAATTGACCTTAGAGAGGTCAATAAAATTGTAGTTCCACAATATCCGGTGGTACCTGATATAACTGCTATTTTGACAATGATTCCCCCTACAGCTCAGTATTTTTCAGTAATCGATTTAAAGAATGCTTTATTTAGCATTCCGATTCATCCTGATAGCAGACATATCTTCAGATTCTCATTGGCTGGCCGAAGCTTTAAATTTACACGCGCCCCTCAAGGCTATACAGAGAGTCCTAGCATTTATAGCCAAGCCTTGAAAGCAGTCCTTGATTAATTAATTTTGCCTATGGGGAATACGATCATCCAGTATGTGGATGATATTTTGGTGGCCTCCGACACACAGGAAGGCTGCAAGGAGGCCACAGTTAAATTATTGAAACATTTGGGTGACAAAGGAAATAAAGTGTCCCTTTCTAAATTCCAATATTGTCGACAGGAAGTGAGCTACCTAGGCCACTTACTGTCGAAAGCGGGGAGATGATTAACTCCAGAACGAATATCTGTAATAACTAACATGTCTGTACCTCGTACTCAACGTGATGTTCGTGCTTTTCTTGGCATAACCTCTTACTGTCGCCAGTGGATTCCTAACTATTCACTTCTCTCTAAACCCTTGTTGCATTTGACAACCAAACATGTGCATGAACCCTTACCCTGGACGGATGAATGTCAAGAAGCCTTTGATTCTTTAAAGTCTGCTCTTTGTTCTGCACCTGTCTTGGGTACTCCAGATTATCGAAAGCCTTTTTCACTATATGTGCACGAGGTAGACGGTTGTTCACTTTCAGTGTTAACTCAGGGTTTTGGTGGGAAGCAAAGACCCTGTGCATTCTTTTCATCTGTCTTGGAAAATGTTGCACGAGCCCTCCCAAGTTGCCTGAGGGCCACGGCTGCAGTAGCAGTGGCCATCCGGCAATCAGAGGGAATAGTTTTGAATACAGACCTCACAGTCATGGTACCGCATGCTGTGGATATCCTTTTGAACAG
The DNA here is from genome assembly GCF_964263255.1 of Lissotriton vulgaris. Taxonomy (NCBI): domain Eukaryota; kingdom Metazoa; phylum Chordata; class Amphibia; order Caudata; family Salamandridae; genus Lissotriton; species Lissotriton vulgaris. The sequence goes on along the minus strand of NC_141693.1, from coordinate 1,313,062,437 downwards.
AACTAAGACGCAGCATCTTACAAGTGCTAGATTAACAGGGTACGAGCTGACCTTGTTTGCACCTCATATCATGATTAAAAGATGTGCCACACTGAACCCAGCCACATTACTACCTCTCCCTTCAAATGATAAAAAGGACGATGTCCATGATTGTATATTTAGAACAGAAGAAGAAACGAAGGGACATGTAGATCTTCCTGACATCCCTTTATCTGACCCTCAAGGGGAATTGTATGTGGATGGCTCTTGTTTTAAGTTACCAGATGGCACTGCGACAGCTGCTTATGCTATCAAGACATTGAAAACGGTGGTGGAGACCGCAAGGATCGCTCATCACTCAGCCCAGGCAGCTGAACTAATAGCCTTGTTTAGAGCATGCGAATTGAGTGGAGGATTGAGAGTGAATATTTTTACGGACAGCCAGTACGCCTTTGGCGTTGCCCATAGTTTTGGGAGGCTGTGGCGGGAGAGGGGTTTCTTTACTACGCATGGCCAGAAAATCCAACATGGCCCCTTGATTGATCGACTGTTATTTGCCTTGACACTACCAGAAAAAGGGGCTATAATCAAGTGTAGCGCCCATAAAAAAGTTGTTGATTTCACTGGAAAGGGAAATGCTTTTGCTGATTCAGTAGCGAAGGAAACAGCTCAGACTAGAATGAACCCCATGTTCCCTAGCACATCGGCCCGATGGGTAGCAGAAACATCCGTTTGACAATACTATTGAAAGTGTGAGAGAACTACAGAAGGAAGCCACAATAGATGAGGTACAGAAATGGGAGCAGGAAGTAGGAAAACTGGATAAGAACGATTGTTGGATAGATCGATCTGAAAAACAGCGATGGTTACTGCCCAATGCATTAGTATATGCTGTAGTGACAATGGCACATGGTCCAGCCAACATAGGAGTGAAAGGTATTTGTGCCTTATTAGACCCAGTATGGAACAACCCAAACATTTCCAAAACTGCAGTCCATATAGTAAAATATTGTCCGGTGTGTCTACGGCACAATCCTGGAGGCAGAGAATCTGTTTTGAGTGGGAATTTTGCCGCACCATCCTTACCTTTTGAAGTAATACAAATTGATTACATCCAGATGGAAAGAGTAAATAATTTGAAATACGTGTTAGTGGTGGTATGTGCTTTTAGCAAATGGGTTGAAGCCTACCCTACTAAAGAAGCCACTGCAGTTGCAACTGCTAAAGCCCTGGTTAAGGAATACCTGCCACGGTATTGCTTGCCCCGTGTCATCTGGTCCGACAACGGGCCTCATTTTAATGCTCAGCTAGTACAGTGTTTGTAAAGGATTGTAGATAAAACAGAAGTTCCATGCCGCCAGACATCTCCAGTCTGCTGGACTAGTCGAGAAATATAATGGCACATTGAAATTAAAAATGGCTAAGATCTGTGAGAGTACCGGATTAAATTGGCCGGATGCCCTCCCATTGGCATTACTATCTCCAAGAACAACCCCTCACACTAGAAATGGATTGTCCCCGTATGAAGTCATATTTGGAAGACCTGCCAATGTGTGGGGAGTTCCTAGACCCCGATCCTTTAGAGATATTGATTATCCTCTGATGACAGACTACATGTACGCTTTGACTGAAGATTTACGTTCTATTCATCAACAGGTATCGGACACATTGCAGCCACTACCGAGGGTCCTGGACATCGATTGGAACCTGGCCAGTGGGTACTGGTGAAGAACTACCAGCTGAAATTGAGTTTGGAGCCCAGGTGGACTGAACCCTATCAGATCCTCTTAGCCACGAGGACAGCGGTGAAAGTGCATGGAAGGAAGCACTGGATCCATCTCAGCCATCTGAAACGTCTGCCGCTTCCTTTGCCGTTTGATTTGCAAAATCGAGAAGGAATTCCGAGACAGGAAGGAGAGCAGATTCAAAGTTTTGTGCCTTTTTCAGATGCCCAAGAAGTAGGGCAACCGAGTGAGGAGTTGCCCACTGTTGAAAGTGAGATGCCCAAACAGCGGAGGCTGTCATTTCTAAGGCACCACAAGCTTTGCATGCACCAGATGCCCCTGCAGCAGAATTGTTTTCTGACCAAGAGCAACCTGGCCGTTGTAAATACGACCTGCAGCCCCGAAAACAGCGCGGTACCCCAGTCTCCAATGGTAGGAGCTAGACAGAGACTTGAGTTGAGGAACATCGGATAGAATTACTGGGGTACTGAGCGAGACACTGGATTGAACCAGTTGAGAGCTTGGAACATTGTGTTAAATAGCTCTGTTCAGAAAGAAAGACTGAGTTGAGGGTCATGGTCGTACTATTGGAAACACAACAGTTTGTTCTTTTGATGAACGATAGGAGTTTGCCTGTGAGACTCTGACGGACACAGGGAGAAGATCCCTCAGTGGAAAAGAAGAACCCTCTGGTGGTGTGCATGCTTTGTGGATACAAAGATTAGTTTTTGGACTTTTAGAGAGGATCCGAGTTAGACTTTGGACTTTTAGAGAGTATGTTTCCTTTTGCCCGATTTGTTATGGAGGATGAGCAACCAATTGCCCCTCGACGATATGTTGATAATACGCAATTATTTTACGGATGGACCACCAGAGTGAAGGTGGCATTCGTTGCTTTTATTGTTGTAATTACAGTAATTTTAATGTGTGTATTTGTGTATTTTGAATTTCAGCACCCTGTACAGAAATTGTTAGGAACTACCCCTGCTCCAGAAGAACATCTCTTTTATTCTTTACCTCCACATAAGGCTAGACACCGAGAAACTTATGCTAAGAATGTTTTTATTGAAATGTTACATCAGACTCATAGTACCACCAACAAGACGAATTGTTGGGTCTGTGGGTTACTTCCGTCAGTAATGCACCAGCATGAATTATTAATTTCCCTGCCCTTGTCCCACTTAGATAGCTATGAAGCCTGGTTTCAAATATTGTCGTTGATGTATTCCCACTATATAGCTGAACCTAAGATATATACTTAAAAAGACTATGAGGCCATTCTGAAGTATATAGAACGACACCAAGGATTTGATGCTGGAGGAAATGGGGGAGAGGGATCCTTGGACCCAAATGCTTGTATGAATGTATATACTGAAAATGAAAATGCTACCTGGTTACAAGAGGAAATGCAAGATTTTGAATTTTTCAACTCTACCATGTATTTTCAGCATTTTAAAGAACGAAATGTTACTAATGATAAAGCTTTGCCAATTCCCATCATAAATAACACTTCCCTCTTCTGCATACAGGGACAAGGTCATATTAAGGTAGGACACAGTAGATGTAACTATACTTACATCTTGCACATATTCAGTACTCCTCCTTTGATGACTCCCCCTAATGTATATTTTGTATGCGGAGAAAACGCATATACTTGGCTTCCTTGGGGATGGGCAGGACGGTGTTACCTCTCATTTCTCTACCCCCCCAGTTTATATTGCTCCATCTGATTACCATAAGACACAAACTAGCTAGACGAGAAGTAGAATCTAATAGAAGCATTAGGAGCTTTGATACTGATAGTACGGACCAGACTGACACCTCCTTACAACAGTTTGAAGACATTTCCAAAGGTCTCACTCCTTTTGGGGACCGATTTTCAATAGTCGTAGTATATGATGCCTGTCGAGAATAGTGGAGAACGTCGTTCAGACCACAGCTGGGATTTTGACCAATATCACTGTTGAGCTTCAGGCTACAAGGCTTGTTTCGCTCCAGAACCGGATGGTTCTTGACGTCATCCTAGCAGATAGGGGTGAAGCCTGTCGTGTGATCGGCAGCTCTTGCTGTGTTTTCATTCCTGATTCAGCCCCTACCATACACCTTGCAATTCAGAAACTACACCGGTTAGCTAGTGAAGCGCATGTTGACAATGGTACTTGGTCTCTTAGTGGATGGTTCTGGGGTCTTTTATCTACTTGGGTTGGAAGATATTTATGATCCTTGCTGGAGCCTTTGGAGTTTTATTTACTTGCTGCCTGTGTCTCCATTGTGTCTCCATTGTGGCCCAGCTTGTTGTTCTTTCTGTGCAGCTAGAATGACGTCCGCCTTGAAAACCTCTCGACAGGCAAAAATGGACCAGCAAATGATTCAGAAAGAGGTCTCAGATCTTATGCAGATTGATGAGGGAGTATTTGTAGAATAGATTTAGTTATATTAGCTATAGTAGGCCAAAAGGGCTGTCTGATGGGATATAAATACGATAAATACATGTTATTGGCCTAATATATACAATATAACCCTATAACCGCACGTTAGCCGTGCATTATTCACACTGTATTATTAAAGTTAGGAACGATTCACTTTAGTGCTGCCTAAACCTATTGGTGTGACCGGAGCCATCTTGTTTCGGTTCTCCATGTTAAGTACTGTTCCCTGAAATCACGTGATTGGGTTTTCTGCACAAACCCCCGATGGCAGACTTAGCTGTCTGCTCCACTCGCTAATTTGTAGCTCAGGGAAACCCAAGGTCAGACCTGCCCTTCTTGTGGGATGCGCACATTTTAGCAGAGTCCGTTCCTGCACTCCCCGAGCTACAGATAGAAAGGGAGGCACCTTACTGACCTGCCCCCGGAATAGCTTAGGCCTAGCTGGTAGCAATCAATTGTGCCTTATATGGGTCTTCCTGCTGGCTCATTGACAAGTTGTATCTTTCCTAGTAAGGTGACATTGTGCTGTGTGTGAAACGTATATATGCTTTGCTCTGTTTGTATGTAGTCAGTCTCCTCTGCACACCTCCGAGGGCCGTGTAGACTGAGGCTCCACTGTCAGGGCTTGTATCTTCAGAATAAACGATTGAACCTTCTCCATTGCCGACTGACTTATTATTTACGAATAAGGTATATGGGCTATTGGTGAGTATAGTCCAGCAATATAATATTTTGGTTCCTTCTAGCCAATTAGGTGATTTGCATATCTATTGAACAACTTCTCGTAACTTTCTCATCTTGGTGGAAGTAGAGCACTATGGTGATTTCAGTGATCTGTTGACTTGTATTTTCTCTTATGTCTATCTGGACATGATTTCGGTGATACTCTGTGACTATTTTTTCATACTTATACATAGCTGATCAAGATATGTTTTGGATTGAGTATAATATGGAAAGCTGTTTAAATTGTTTTTTTGTTTATGTTGATAACATTTATATTTTATTGTTATATATATTATTGTTGTTTAGGTTGCAGCCCTGATGAAGTCATTTGACAGGGATTAGTGCATGACGAAACATCTGTTGGCTGCTTTTGGAGACAATTAAACTGGAATAAATATATTTCAAGACTTTTGAGTTGGACCATTACTTGAAGAACAGAGTGGATGAATATGTCATGGACTTTATACGACGTTGACTGTTGATACATATTACATGTTCTTGTGATTTGATCATTGTGTTGGATAACTGTAAGAATTATTTAGTTGTATCTATTAGGATAATCTGAATGTTAGAAACGGTTCAAGGTCTACATTGGCATATACTATTAGAGTGCTCAGGGAGGAGTGTATTTTTACTACTATGGTATGAGCTCTGGCATAATCAGAGAAGCTATTATTAAAGCTCTTATATAATGAGATTGCTGCCATAATTTGCCGTCACACTACATGGCACCAAAGGGACAAGTGAATTTTGTTACAGGCCAAGTAGATTTATGAAGCAACCTGTCCAGAGAACAAGTAGATATTTTAATATAAATTCCACACCCCTGCAGACAGCTGCAAAATCATATCAAAGTGAGAAGAGAGCCGAATGTCATAATTTTTCCACTTGCCTTTTACGATGTTTCACCATAATCTTCTGACATCTTTAGCATGAAGGGAGTATCATCTCCTGTCTTCACTGTAACTTGCTCACTTTTTGGCAGGACTAAATCATTTCCAAAGTTAGTATTGAGTTTAATATCATACTCTAACAGGCCTTCCCCGATGTTTCACCCTAATCATCTGCTACGCCTTTAGAATGAAGCAGACGTCATCTCCTGTCTTCACAGTAGTCTGCTCACTTTTTGGCAGGACTAAGTAATTGACATACTATTCGGATCTTTCGTTTTAATGACTCCAACTTTCACTTCAGGAACAGGAATGATTCATTATTCCTTCAGGATTCTGCAGATCACACCAGAACTCTTCTAATACCTGCACTCGCCATCCTGTTTTTAAAACTACCAATTTACCATCCCCAGATCCCCTCTTGGAAATTTGAAACCTGCAAGCGACATGTAGTATCTTATAAATCACAAAAAAGGGTCCAGTGGGTCAAATGACAGTTTATCTTTCTGCATTTTCTTTAGTCTGTCCCAAATAATTCCATAGAAACTTATTCATACATAAGAAAATGCTGTAGATTGTCTTGCAAGACCCACAAAGCTTTTTCTTTCAGTAAATAAGTTATATTTTAATCTTAAGTGTTATTTACACATAACTTATTTGGAGTAAGCCTTGCTTACGGACAAAAGCATACTGGCCACAAAGTACTCTCACACATTTCCTATTAATTACATTTGTTCAGTGAATACTCTAACACCATTTCAAAATCAAAAGTACAAAATAAGACATTGTCACAGAAAACAGTACAAAAACAACTGCGCTCACAAAATTTAAAAATATATATATATTTTGAAAATATGTATAAATAAAATAGGTTTAGATCACTTTCCATGGCACACAGCTGTACTGTTACCATTCACTCACTTATATTTACAATATTTTTGGAAGCATATATTTAGGAATTTGTGATCTATAAAGCACAGCATATTTGTAGGCAATAGGCAAGCAGAAGCATTGCTGTTAAAACTAATACCAATGGTAACCTGCATCAGCAAGACCTAAAATTATGTGTTTGGGGCATCTTCAGCAAAATTAAGATAACCATTATACAGTTGGATATAAATTAACGTTTATGTTCAGCCTGGAAGGGCATTTCTCCATGACACCATCACTTGCTCTATTTGTATTGCGTGTGTTCCTGATTAAATGCAGTAGAAAAAAGAGAACATTTAGACAGTGTAAAAAAAAACCAACAAAAAATACACTTCAAAAAGCAGCCTACAATATCAGTATGATATTTTTCATTAATTAACTCAATTCGTACTTTGTCAATGCAAGGAGAAGTGACGGTAACTAAGACAGTTAATCAATTTAAAAGCTCATAGAGGGTTTGTGCAGCCAAAGGGGAGTGGCAATAGCCATGAGCAATCTTACACTTTGTTTCACCGAACGTTCTTTTCTTTGAAGTGCTCAGAAACTAAGAACTCTTTGTACAGAACATAGCGGTCACATCCTTAGCATTACAATGTCATGTTTTACTCTACCAGCGACACGGTATGAAGGCAATAGGTATATTTGACACTTTGGAGGAAAAACTGCAAAGAATTGTGCATCAGCGTCTAGATAAACATTATGAATGTTATTTGTCCGATAGCCTGTCACCAAAACAAACTACAGTTAAGAGATTTTTGTTGTTGTTTTTCTTTTAATTATTTTTTTATATAGAGGGGCCACTATTCCGGTTTATTGTTAATGATAGCTGTATAGTCAGTCAACTTAATATTCACCACATAAGAATTGAAAGAAATTCTTCAGTTGGAGTGCAAACCTCCTCAAACATACTCTAAACATATTTTTGGGATTTTCCCCAGATGTTCCAAGTCTATACTGGTTGGCCATCTCATTTGTAATGCTGTAACAGGTGAAATCATAAAAGGTGCCTAATACAGTACAGTCAAATACAACCAGTGGCAAGTAACAAACCACATACCAAAGTCATTAACTGGTAAAACTACAATATGAGCCTTTTAGTGGCTCCATCTCATATCCAGTTGTGTTGCCTGCCAATCTGCAACCCAGCCTGAAAACAGAAAGTTTGGCAACACTGAAGGTAGCAACCGGAAGGGCTTGCACCTCGCAGCCTAACCCAGGCTTGCTGTCAGTCATGAATTTATGCGTCCGCCAAACATACCACCAAAACAACTGCTGGATAGAACCATCTCTCCACGTTCCCTGTTTTCACCCTACATCCCGTTTAGCCCTCTTTCCTACCTGCCGCCTGGAATTGTGGGAGGGGCCAGCTGGCCTGTGTATGGCATTAGAGACTGTCAGCTTAAGACTCAAGTTTACTCTCGGGTCCATGAAAGACTCTAACTCTCCTTACATCACTGTCCAGCTGATTCCTAATTGCAGAGGCTTCCCTCAAGCCGGCGGAGGACTACTCGGACGGTGTTTATTTTCCGCAGGGGCACGTTTGGGCACCACAGCCAATGGGCACTGCAGAATTGTGTGTCACGCATGAGAATTGGCCGAGGTGACACCTTTACACCACTCCTAGATCGCCTTAAATGTTTTGAGCCCCTCTCACTCTTAGACAACTACGGAAATATGTTCAGCTATGGGATTGGTCATGAGAATGTGACCCAGAAGTACTCCAATTAAGGACAAATGTAATTCGGCGCAAGCTCAATAGCTGACAGCAGGCTGTATTTCTGGTTGTTTCTGTGCAAGTGGCACCTAGGTGGCCATCTTAAACGTGTTACCTATACGTCTTCATCTGTGTCTCTATTTCGAAGAGAGTGAATTACACCTCATGCAGGTTTTTTACGACAGTATTACAACTCTGCTTACTTGCCTATGCGAATCTGTTAGCTGTAGGTTCTGACTTTATCAAATAGAAATTCAGTGCTTAAAGCGAGACAAAACAAGGCGGGGAGTTCTCCAATAGGGGCGCGGCCAACGATGTGTAACTAAGAAACCTCTACAAGAGGCGTGGCTGTAGTTAAGAATGCGGCTTTAATCGTTTGAACCATGATGTAAACCAAAAATAACAAGCATTGGCCGCACGATCGTAAAAAGTAAAGCCGCTCGGCCACGAAAGTGTTCGCGATCACGGTGAAAGCGATCGCGATGACGCGCTCTGTGCTCGCAAAAATGAAGAAAGAAAAAACACGAGTGGTGTGCACGTGCGCGGACAACGGGAAAATGTGCTGTGCACGTCACACGCGGTTGTGCGCGTACTAGCAAGCTGGTGGCCGGCAAGCTAGCACTTTTGAAGCAGCTACTAAATGTCTCGCCAGAGCAGAAAATGCGCTGGCTCAGGCGAGAAAAATACTGTGGGTGTAGATGTACAACTGAATGAATTAAGGGGCAAAATAACCCTACGGGAAAACATGGGAAGGAATGCAAAATTACTAAACGATAAGTTGGACATTCTGTAGTTAAAGAGTCACTTAAATCAATGGAAAGTTTACTGATACTGGGCTCTCTGTATGCCATCTGACAAATACTGCGCATCACAACCTGCACAGAGAACAATGTAAACATGTGAATAAAGAGTGCTGGCGGTACAACGGAGAGGAAAGTTTGACAGCATATGTCACCAAGATCAGATGCATGTAAAACCTAAAAAGGTGGCTATGAGCTTTAGACTGAAAGATTCCCCTATTATAAATAGGAGATGGAAAGAGAAAGGCCAACCCTGTTAATAGTAATGGTAAACCCCGAGATCTTTTTATGATCAACGCCCCCAAAATTCAGAGGGTTCACATTGAAATAGACGAGGCATTGGAAAATAAGGCGCCCTATTGGATAAGACACAAAAGGGGATGTAGATATATAATAAGGGAGGATATACTCAATGTCAAATGGTTTACAGCTGAAAGTTCACAGCTAGATTATATAGGGGGGCTTTTAGGGCCAAGGGTCTAGCAGAAGGTTTAATTGCCCTTGAACTGCGTTATAGACCAAATAAGATTAAAATGAAATCTCCCTGGCCCCGTAACGGATCCACCTGGTGAAAAGAGCCAAAATCTGCCACTATGCATTGGGCAGCCCAACTCCATGGAACCCCGAAGTCTCAAGAATACATCAGACATTGATTAACAGTGATGATAGTCTTGGCCCCCCCACTCTTAAAACAGAAGAACACTTGCAATCACAAGGGGAGCCCATTTATTATAATCTGGGGAAACATTCGACAAAGTATGACTGTTGAAATATGCTATTGTGGAATGCTGCAGGAATCAAGTCCAAACTCTTAGATCCAGAGTAGGGTACATTTGTTGATTCGCATCACATCATATTTCTTCAGGAAACGTGGGCTGTTAATGAAATACCTAGGCCTAGTTTCTTGACTTTTAGCGAAAATATGCAATCCCTTCCCTGGCAGGGCGCCCATCAGGAAGACTCATGATCTGGTTAAGTTTGGACTAATTCCCTGTAGTGAGATCCATTCCTTCCAACTCAAGAGACCTACTCCAACAAGCCCAATATATATAGCTCTGGTGAATATATACATCAGATCAGTCCCTCTAAATGCTCAATCTCCCAGAGTAATAAAAGCACAAGTTACTACTTGTGTAACGATATATCTGTAAGAGACATTAGTTAGTGATAGATTCCTTACCTTAGAATATCCCCAGGTGGCAGCCTGGATCAGGAAAGTTTAGCTTAGCAGTACCCCTGCGCATCCGCCACTGGGGTCGTCAACGCCGAGATGACGTCACGGAGAGTACTTAGGCGCCACCCATGTGCGCGGACATCAGTTCTGTACAGGACTTTCCGCGCCCGGAACGCAGAGCCATGCAAGATACTGACCATTGGTTCATAGAACAAGGGCCATGAAAGGGATGACCTTAACCCTAGTAATCAGTCCGCAGAACGGGGAGGATGGGTGGGGCGGTAAGGAATCTATCACTAACTAATGTCTCTTACAGATATAATAATAATAAAAAGATTTGTAAAGCGCCTGGTTAGACTATAATCAGTGTGTCCCCACGCTGTGAATGCAGTTCAGAAGAAGGCAGATAATAAGGCAATCAGCAGAAAGTAGAGGTCAAAAGACACGGAATCAAATTTTATTCTTCGGGAAAAGGTGAGTCTTGAGTTTCAGACGGAACCTTGTTTCCGAAGGCTCCATCCGGAGTTCAATGGGTAGTTGATTCCACTGTTTGCAGGCTAAGTATCTAAAGGAGCGACCTCCCAGCCGAGCTTTATGAATGCGAGCAACGTGGAATTGCATACTTCCAAGAGAGGCCACATCTCTCTGTTACCCAACAGCTCACTAACTTTGCGCTGGTGGCAGAGTGTGATGTCTTGCCTCTTCTCGAGTCCCTTAAATCAGGCTCTCCCTCCGATCCGTGCCCTGCCCGGGTACTGTCAGAGGTGGCCAGTACTGTCTGTAGGGATGTCACCCAGATCGTGAACCTTTCTCTTTCCTCGGCAGTGGTTCCTGCTGAATGGAAACAGGCAAAGCTTCTGCCATTTCTGAAGAAACCAGGCCTTGATGCCACTGTTCCCGGAAACTACCGGCCCATTTCCCTTCTGCCTGCACTGACTAAAATCTGTGAGAAAATAGTCTTTCGACAATTAGAAAGTTTTGTAGAGACCTCCAATGCTCTGCATCCAGCCCAATCAGGCTTCAGGGCAGCATATAGTACGGAGACGGCACTGGTAGAGATGACGGAGTCGATTCGGGAGTGTCTGGACGGGGGCGGCAGAGCGGTCCTGATTTTATTGGATCTCTCTGCCGCCTTCGATACTGTTCCCCATGCGCTCCTCACTGCCAGGCTATCTACTATCGGCGTGGGCGGCAAGGCCCTGGCCTGGTTGTCCTCATTTCTTTCGGGCAGGACACAACAGGTCTGGATGCCACCTCATGCCTCTGAACCAAAACCACTCCTTACGGGGGTCCCACAGGGATCTACTCTTAGCCCCCTGCTGTTCAACATTTACATTACCCCCCTGGTATGTCTTACGGAACAGTATGGGGCTAAGATTATAGGGTATGCTGATGACACGCAGCTACTCTTCACCTGGCCTGACGATCATCTGGACACTGCAAAGGTCCATCTCTGCCTATCCTCAGTTTTCCGATGGCTAACCTTGGCCCAGTTAAAATGTAACGAGGATAAATCGGAGGTCCTCTTTTATGGTTCCTTCCCTCTCAGTTTTAAAAACTCACTGTGGCCCCCGAATATCCCATGTCCCAAGGAGATGGGTGGCCCTGCGAAAAATCTTGGGATTTGGTTTGGGGAGGATTTAAGATTTGAGGACCATATAAAAAAATTAACCGGGACCTGTTTCGCTACCTTGAGAATGCTCAGGAATTTTTTTCCATTGCTCCCTAGAGAGGCCAGGGAGACTGTTGTCCGAGCACTAATTTTAGCAAGGCTGGACTATGCGAACTCCCTGTTCTGCGGCATTCCGGCTTATTTGATCAAACGTCTGCTGGTCATTCAGAATGCCGCGGTTCGTCTTCTTTTTAACGTTCCTAGATGGAAGAGCGTTCGGTCTCATATGTCCAGCCTCCACTGGCTCCCAGTACCTCAACACATTCTCTTCAAAGCTCTAGTACTTGCGTTCAGAGCCACTCATGACCAAGGTCCGGTCTATCTAAAGAAGAGATTTGCTCTCTATGCCCCCACAAGAGTACTTAGGTCATCCTCGCTATTTAAAATGACCCTTCCCCGGTTGAAGCGAACCAGACTAGGTGGACAGTCCATCGTAGTGGTAGCGGCTCGAGCCTGGAATGCTCTCCCCTTCCATCTGCGTTCCAGCCAATCTGTAGCCCAATTTAAGAAAAATCTAAAAACCCACCTGTTTAGCAGCAGGACATAAGACGATCCTTGTTCGCCCATCTTTGCCTTTCCCACCGCGCCAGGATACTCCCAAGTAACAGTGCGCGTTACAAAACAATTTATACATACATACATACATACATACATACAAGAGATCTCAAAATTCGCTGAGGACTGTAAATGGTCAGCATATTTTGAAGATATGCAGGGCCCTTGCCCTGTGCAATACAGTGAGCCATACACATAGTTTTAAACCTAATACGTTCCCTTATGGGGAACCAGTGCAGGGTGGCTAAGGCCCGTTTCCCTGATGACTTCCTGGGCAGGTTAAGTACAAGTCTTGCGGCCGCATTTTGGACACATTGGAGTTGGTGCATCCCTTTCTTGTTAAGACCAATAAGCAAAGAATTTCTATAGTCCAGGTGGGAGGTGACTAAGGCGTGTATCAACGTTTTCCTTGCTTTAATGGCAAGAAGATCTAAAACTTTACAAAGAGTTTTCAGAATGCCATAGCATTTGCCGGTCATACTTCCAATGTGTTGTTCAAAGGAGAGCTTGGTATCCAGGTAAACACCTAAGTTCTTCACAAGGACAGAAGGAGTAGGTGTGGGACCTAGTTCTAGAGGCCACCAAGCCGACGACCAAATAGATGGTATATTACCGATCACTAACAACTCGGTTTTATTCCCGTTAAGGTGGAGGCTATTATTAATTATCCAGCCAGCTAAATCAGTTAGACAGGCGGAGAAGTTGGCTGCCGCCTCAACTGGGCTTTGGGATAAAGTGACCACCAATTGTGTGTCGTCGTCATAGGATACAATTTCCACACCATATGGGCAGTGTCGGGAGGGAGACAGATATCACCCCTGTATTCGTTCCAGGCCCCCCAGATCCGAAGCCATTTCTTAGGTTTACCCTGGGCCACATATACTGTTTTTTCACGGAGCATGCACCAGTCCATATTGGTCTTTCACAATTCTACAGATGGATGCGTTGTGGCTCCCCATTTCTGAGCGATGTCATGCTTTGCCACCATGTTTCCCAAAGTGACCCATTGGGTTTGCGCATTGTTGTAATCCGTGGGGCCCCACACATTCAGTCGGCAATTCGACACCAGTCACCTCACACATCACAGCGTGGACACGCCTCCAGTCGGAAGCGACCGCATGGCACTCTCAGATAATGTGCATGAAGGTGGCCAGTTCACCACATCCACGCCTACAATGACCGTCCACCGAATGGCCCATGTGGATCAACCGGGGGCCGGTCACATACACTCTATGCAAAATTTTCAGTTGGACTAAACGTAGTCTAGCTGGGATTGCCACTTCCTTGGGGGATGACACCGCACACTGCCAATCCTCATCATCCAGTTCAACTCCATCACGCACCCATTGGTCTCTCACACTCAAAAGGAGGTCCGTCCGGACATTAATCAGTTTTTTATATACCAACGAGATGGCACTGTCCGGCATATGACCATCTAGCACCCTATCTTCCAGCGGGGACGACTCAGGGACCTTCTCACCCATCGGCAGCACCGCCAGAAGGGCGTGCCGCAGTTGGGCGTATCTAAAAAATTCCGTCGCCCCCAGTTGAAATTCTGTCTGTAGAGCGGCGAAAGACTTTATCTCACCCCTGGCCATCATGTCGTCGACCTTGGAGATACCAATGAGGTCCCATCGGTCAAACCCCTTGGTATGCCACAGTTTACCCAGTAGGTCTGAGTCGTAAAGTGGGGTGGCCAACGTGAGTCTTCCCTTCCATCCCTGTGCCTTTGTGACAGTCCTCCATATGTGCACCGCTGTCCTGGTAGGGCCCGTCATTTTTCCATCCAGAGATCTCGAGTATAACACCCTGTAATACTTCCCTCCATCAAGGAGCCACCGGTCCATGGCATACCCCAGGCTGTTGGCTGGACCGTAAAAACCATGATAGAGGGCGGCTAGTTGCGAGGCCCAATAATACCTCCGGATATCAGGTAAAGCGATACCTCCGTCATACCACGGGAGCGTGAGTTTGGTTATAGCAATACGCGGTCTGCCGTCCCAAAGAAGGGCCCGCTGCAAGCCCTCGACCTCTCTGAAGTACCTGGAGGGGACTGGGTCCTGGGTGTTCTGGAGCGCATACAGAAATCTGGGCAGGGACATTATTTTGAACAACGCCGCACGTCCAAGCAGGGAAAGCCATAGCTTCCGCCACCCCTCTACGTCACGCCGAAGGCGTGCAAGAGGGGGAAGCAAGTTGTTCGCATAGCGTGTCTGGGCATCGGTTGAGATATAGATGCCCAGGTATTTAAACCCCTGCCTCGCGATCTGTATGGTGCAACCCCTGGGGAGCCGCGGAGTCTCACCTCTCAACACATATAAGTGGGACTTCGACCAGTTAATAACCAGGCCCGAATACCTACCAAAGGTATACAACACGTCGCATACCACGATGAGGGACTTACAGGGAGAGGTAAGGTAGAGCAGGATGTCGTCGGCATATAGAGACACGCGGTCCTCGAAGTCAGAAGACCACCGTATCCCGTTGATATCTGGGTGAATCCGCAACCAGGCAGCCAGAGATTCCAGCGCCAACGCAAACAACAGAGGCGACAAGGGGCAGCCCTGCCTGGTGCCCCTTCGAAGAGCAAAGGATGCGGACACTCGGCCATTGACCGTAAAACAGTGGCAAGTGGACTAGCATACAGAAGTTTGACCCATCCTATAAAATCAGGGCCAAACCCGAACTTTGTCAGTACCGCCCACAGGTAGTTCCACTCAAGGGAGTCAAAGGCCATTGTGGCATCCAAGGACGCCAAAACGGCCGGCTCCCGGAGCGTACGAATCCTCGCCATGACCGCATGGAGTCTCCTAAGGTTAAGGGCAGTGTTACGGTGGGGAATAAAGCCCGACTGATCCGGGTAAACCAAGTCGCTAATCACGCCCACCAGTCGATTAGCCAGTAATTTAGCCAGGATCTTAGGCTCGGCATTCAACAAAGAAATAGGGCGATACGAGCGGCATAGGTCTCTGGGCTTCCCTTCCTTATGAATGACCACAATGGTGGCCAACCTCTGGTCCGGCGGGAGCACGCCCACCTCACGCGCCTCCAAGAACATGTCCCGCAAAGGCGGGGCGATGGTGTCGGCCTTTATTTTATAAAGCTCCACCGGGAGACCATTAGGGCCGGGCGCCTTGCCGGACCTCAGAGAGCGTATCGCCAATGAGACCTCATCCGCTGTTATACCTCTATCCATGTCGTCGCGTTCAATGTCCGACAGACACGGGAGGGCCACCTCTCTCAAAAGGGCGTCAGAGTCCGCCTCAGACATATCAGAAACCAAGGTGTAGACAGACTCGAAATAATCGGCGAAAACCGTGACTATGGCGCTGGGATCGGTAACAGACACGCCGTCCTCTCCCAGCACCTCCGGGACAACCCGAGAAGCCATCTCCTTTTTGTCAAGCCACGCAATGAGCTTGCCTGCCTTGTCCCCAACATCGTATATCCTCCCCTGCTGTTCTCTGCCCATAGCCTTGGCAGCGTCAGTAACAATGGCCCGGTACTCAGACTGCTTAAGGGAGAGAGCGTGGAGCAGGGCAGGCGTCGGGGCAGTCTCCAATTGGGAGTCAAGTTCCTCGATCTCTGATTCCACCCGCATCACTTCCTCGTCTCTATGCCTGCACGCCTCCGCTATTAAGGAGAAGGCTTCGCCTCTCAAGACAGACTTGAAGGCCTACCATAGTGACACAGCTGACGCAACCGAGCCCGCGTTTTCAGAAAAGTAAAGCTCAATGGCTTTAGCCAGGAGTCCACGGGTCTTAGGGTTACGGAAGTACCACGGATTAATCGGCGCCACCCTCTTAGCCACCACGATGTCAAAATCAAAGGACACCCAGACCGGAGAATGGTCCGAGATACCCCTGGCCATCAAACGGGCCTCAGAAACAGCTGACGCATGGGCCGCCAATGCCAGAACGTAGTCAATCCTGGAGAGGCTACCATGCGCTCCGGAGTGAAAGGAGTACTGACGCTGGGTAGGATGAAGAAGCCTCCAGCAGTCTATAAGGCCCATAGTATCTAAGAAGTCTGGAAGCCAGGACTGCGCACTCCAAAGATCTCTGGATGGATGTCTGTCTAAGGTCCCAGAACCCACCGCGTTAAAGTCACCACCAACTATAAGCAGACCCTCAGGCAGACCCAAAATGGCACCCCCAAGATCCTGAAACGTAGTCGTTTGCAAACCAGGGGGGACGTAAACAGAAACCAAAACTAGGGTACGCCCCTCGCACCTACCCGTGACGGCGACGTTGCGTCCTCTCTCATCAATTACGCTGGATTCCATCTCAAAAGGGAGTGACATGCGCACCATAATCCCCGCCCCACGGGACCCCGAAGAGAACCCCGAGTGTGCCACCATCTTGAAACCTTTCCTATTAAGCGCATGGCACGTATTTCCTATCAAATGAGTTTCTTGCAGCAGAATGACATCAGGCATGCATCTCTTAAACGTTTGTAGCACCACACCTCTCTTAATATGATCCCCCAGCCCGTTAACATTCCAACTCAGAACATTTAACTTCTTACCCCCCATCGTCAATGTAGAGGCCCATGCCCGCCCTGCAGGGCGGCGTCGCTACAACACAATCAGCAGCATAACAGTTACCTTGCCATGAAGTAGAAAAAGGAAAGAAAGAAACACATAGAAAACAAACGACCCATCCACCCCCCACCCTGCACCCCTGCATTAGACTAAAGAGCCCCCCCAACTAGCAGTGTGCCTGTCGCCCCCAAAAACTACTCTACGAAAAGCCCCTAGAGGAGAAGGAAACTACCCTATCCCCCCCGGTTCGCCCGTTCGTGCACGAGGATAGTAACAAAAAATACAGTACTGTATAAACTACTGCCTGGGCAGTCTCATTGTCCGAACAAAGTCCAAAGGATCGTTCTATTCCTGAGAATCAGGTCCTCCAGATTCCCCTTTCGACTGTTCCTCGGGAGCCTCACGGCACTGAGGCAAAGTGTCCAGCCAGTCCCCAACGACTTCAGGCATGTCGAAGAACAATGCACGGCCATCATGTTCGATACGTAGCTCAGTATGACCGTCCGAAGTAAAGTGCAAGGGCCCCAAACCAAAAACCTCGACAAAGTCAATATTCTCAGCAACCCCACCAGCAACTGTGTCTAACCTACAAGCTGGCTATACTTTCTCAATATGTTCTTGGAACATAAGTGGCCTTCACCAGAAAATCACGAACCCCGAAACACTCTCCTTTCTATGTGGGCACGCAGTAATAGTTATACAGGAAACTTGGGCACAACAAGGATAACCCGTTATTGGCTACACAGAAATATGGAAACCAGCACTCCGAGATAGCCGCTACGGTCATCCTAAAGGGGGCCTGTCAATATATATATCAAATAACCTAAAAGGCCCCCACTCACGATTACTTATTGATGAAGAATGGCTACTCGGGGTCAAAATCAACTCTTGGCGGAATCAGCGCTCACTTCTCCTTTTAAACGCGTACATCAATCCAAGCATGCGAACAAAAAGAGATCACCTGGCCCGTTTAACGGAATTTATAAGCGACATAGCTGCGGAACATCCCAACACAGACTGTATGGTCACAGGTGATTTTAACACCAACTTATTCCAATGCATCCCAGTAGACAACGAAGGGCCTTTCTTACCTTTGATTAATGAGCCTGTCACACAAACAACACCGCCCAATCAAGCTTATTGCGGACTGGGAGAACTCTGCGTGACGCGATTCTATAGTGCTGGCTACTTGGTAATCAACGGAAGATCGGAGGGAGACATCCCCCCTAATTGGTCTTGGACAAATGGTAGCAAGTGTTCCTATTTGGACTACACTATCTGCAATTCATCCTTGCTCCATTGCCTGGCAAGCTTCCACATCCACCCACGAACCGAAAGCGACCACAGACCTCAGGTCATATCCTTTAATATAAAACCAGTATGTCATAAACCTGCCTCTTCAACTTGCTGTGGAATATACACAGAGAACCTAAAGCGCCTCAGGTGGAGTGAAGACATCAGCCAGAACATCTTGCAAGAAAGCATGAACGCAATAAGAGGAGGAATCGACCAAGAAGCCTCGCCGACTGCGACATGGTCAATGCTCTGCTCACACTTGATTAACCTTTTTCCAGCCAAACAGCAGACCCAAAGGCCATTCCAACATCGCAAGTTCACAATGTCAACTCAGACCAAGTCACTTAAGAAAGCGAGAAATAACGCGTTGCGGTCACTCGCAAAATCTACAGGGAACAGTGACTGTCTAATCTACTACCAAGTTGCTCAGAAGACTTTCAGGCTGGCGATGACCAAAGACAAACAGTTGCATGAAACCCAACTCTGGTGTAAACTGGTGTGGGAGAGTAAGAGTAAAAACTCAAGAAAATTTTGGGCCTTAATTAACAACATTAATCAGAGCACATTGAGCTTCGGTACAGCAAACATACAAGAATCGGACTGGGTAACATTTCTAACCGACCACTTTAGATCCTTTGAACATCCAAGACCAACAGGTCCCTACCCTCTAAGAGAGACTAATGGAGTACACTATGCTAACGAGGCCCTGGAGGTGACTCAAGAAAAGGTGGCTACAGCAGTGACAAAAGCAAGATCAGACGGAGCACCAGGTCCAAACGGCCTGCCACAGAGCCTGTTCAAATCTGACCCACCCTTTTGGTCAGGAATTTTAACAAACCTTTTCAACTATGCTTTGAACACTGCAACAATCCCCGACTCGTGGCGGGGCACCATAATCCACCCAATTTATAAATCGGGATCCCGCTCTTTGCCGAATAATTACAGACTGATCGCCCTACTGGACAATGAGGCCAAGCACTACGCAGGCCTCCTTTTGGAGGACCTGAGGATATGGGCAACGGAATGTAACTTGATCCCGTTGAACCAGACAGGGTTTGTGGCCAACTCAGGGACCATGACTAATTTATTAGCTGTATCAACCATAGTCGACAAGGCACTTCTAACATCTAGGCCAGTGTTTTGTTGCTTTGTCGACTTCAAAGCAGCATTCGACAGGGTCCCTAGGGCAGATCTATGGGAAAAACTGAGAAAATGGGGGATCCCAGACAAACTCTTGGAAGCCATTATCCAACTCCACTCCCGTACTTGGGTTCGAGTGAAGTTGGGGTCCGGCACACACCTCTCGCGGAAAATTATGACAAATAGAGGCATGAAGCAGGGATGTGTGCTGGCCCCTCTTCTTTTTAATCTGTTTATATCAGATCTGTCAAGTACCCTGGACGACACAAACAGTCACCCCCCAAAGGTGGGAGGCATGGCCATAAACAACCTATTGTATGCCGATGAACTGGTTCTTTTTAGCCTTACCAGGGTCGGGCTGCAAAGGCTACTCGATAAACTGCTGAGCTACACAATTACTAACCAATTAGAGGTCAACCTTAAGAAAACACAAGTTGTCCCCTTTGGTAAAAAACGATACGCCGGTGGTGGGTGGCTATTTGATAAAACAAGCCTCGCTATAGGTCAGTCATATAAATATTTAGGTGTCCACTTAGACTCCAGAGGTATCCTATCAAAACAGCGCAACGAGATCGCAGTTAAAGCCATGTCCCTGGCAGTGTCACTAAGCAAGCTTTCCAAAAATGTATCAGGCCCAACACTGGCACCTCTCTTGGAAGTCATGAGAGCTAAAATTGGCCCCACTCTTTCTTACGGCATTGAGATACTCAGGGGGAATTTGAACACTGCCTTAAATCAGCACACAACCAGAATTTATAAAAGAGTTCTCCGACTCCCAAAGTCTGCATCTCCAGCGCAGATAAGACTAGAGATGGGGCTTCCTAATTATGAGGCCTTAAACGTGGGCACTTACCTAAAGTTTTGCCATAAATTAAGACAGGCGGACTCAGGTACCCTAGAAGCCTTAGTCTGGCTAGAAATCACTCAGAATAACCCATGTGGAACGTTTGGTCGCCTTTTCAAGGACGCCATTGATCTAATGTCAGCAAGTGATCTATGGGTCCTGAATCCCAGTCAGTCAGCATTTAAAATGGCTATTAAAAAATGTGTGAGAATGAGATCGCTAAACATGGATAAAGCACTTTTTGCAAAACGTAGCCACTCCTGGGCACTCATAAATTCATACAGACGGCCAGCTCCCGCAACTTATTTGTCTTGTACATACTCATTGTACCTTAAACGTAGCCTTATAGCAATCAGAATGGGTGACTGGCGTTTTTTGCAAGATCGGCCCTCCTGGCAACGTACGGTGGAAGACACAACCTGTAGAGGGTGTGGCAAAACGGGGAAAACTTTGCTTCACGTGGTTTGCCTTTGCCCTTTTTATAATTCTCAACGTAGGTGCAAACTAAAAGCCGAATGGAACAGGTTGGGTGCCCGGACCTGCAGGCAAGCCATCATCGTGGCCCTGAACCCAGAAAACACAGTTTTAAATATAAGGCTAGCCAATTTTATTCAGCAAGCATATCGTAATTTTAACCAATTGAGTCCCCACTGAGCCTTGCCCAGATCCTTTTAACTACTAATACACCTTACAACATCTATTAACTTCTATGGAAGCAAAAATGAAACGACTATAAAATGTATTGTAAGAGTATTGGGCTGTTTTTATACATAAGCTACCATTGGTCGCGTTCATCTCATAATGTCATTCAATAAGAAGGATCAAGTTGTGGATAACCTCTACTTTTTATTCGACTGTTAAACAATTTATCGTGTCTTTGTACTTTTTTAATATTTGTATTATAATGTGAATTTAGCATTCTTTTAAAGATATTTGTGTTATATCTAAATAAAGACATTTGATTTGATTTGATTTGATGTTCGATACGTAGTTTCGCGGGGAACAACATGGAGTACTTCATACCCAACTCGCGTAGTCTACGTTTCACACCCGTGAAACTTTGCCTCCGCTTCTGCACCGCTTGGGTGAAGTCTGGGAAAAAGTTAATGTCAGCATTTTGAAATTTCAGCGGTCCACCTCTCCTCGATGCCTGCAGGATAGCGTCCCGATGCCTAAAGTTGAACACGCGGGCGATGATAGGACGCGGAAGGGCCCCCAGCTTTGGACGGCCTCCGGGCAGTCTATGAGCTCTCTCAACCGAGAAAAACTTGCTGAGGCCCCCCGGGGCCAGGTGGTTCTGGACCAGGTTCTCGACAAAGAGGTCGGTGGCATCCTCCTCAGCCCCCTCCGGAACACCTACAATTCGGACGTTTGGCGCCTGGCACGTCCTTCAAAATCGTCAAGCCTACGGGCAAACAGCAAGTTCGCAGCTTTCAGGTCACGGACCTCCGATTGCAGGTCCGATACATCCGAGGTCAGGCTCGACGTTTTTATATCAAGGGACTTGACCCGATCATTGGTCTTGCCCATATCGCCCTGATCAAGTTGACCTCAATGGCCAGCGTGTCGACCTTATGCGTCAATACCTCGTGTTGTTTGTGCATCTCGGCTTTGATGCCCGCAATGGCACTAACGACGTCCCGGAGGGTTGGGGCCGAGTCATCCGGCGACGCATCTCGATGCATGTCCTTTGGCCTCGCAGCGGCCCCGGGTGAACACTTTGGGTGGGCGTAGTGTTCTATGTTGGTGGATTGAGAGAAAGTTGACTTTCTACTGACCCGGGGCTTCCCTCTGTCAGGTTCACCCTTGCCAGCCATAATAGGCGAGGGCCACCACGGTCGGGAAAACCCCCAGGCCTTTGCCGGAGTACCAACACGATGAGCAGTTTTTTTTAGTTTTTTTTTTTATTGCGTTTTGTTAAGTGCAAACAACCTGGAGGCCTCGTAGCGCTGTATTGTCTGACTGGTGTGGGCTGAGAAGACCAGGTTTAAATAAAGAGAAGAGTTTTCAGTTCCTTCCGGAATTTCAGAAGGTTAGATTCACTGCGAAGGGTAGTAGGCAAGGAATTCCAAGCCTTGGCGGCGTTCCAAGAGAAGGAGCGCCCGCCCCATCTGGTCCGTTTGATTTTGTTCATCGTAGCCAGGAAAGCTGTGCTAGATCGCAGTGATCTATGTGGGAGGTAGGGGGTCGCCAAGGAACAGATCATCGGTGGAGCGGTCTTCCACATAGCCTTGTGCATAATGCACATAGATTTGAACAATACTCTGGCCTTAATGGGAAGCCAGTGAAGTTTCTTCAAAGCTGCTGTGCCTGATTCTCGCCGGTTAAGGCCCAGCAGAAGGCGGGCTGCCGCATTTTGAGTAATCTGGAGCTTCCTTATTGTAGAGACAGGAGCCCCAAGGTATAAGGAATTCCCATAGTCTAGGCGAGACAAGATAATGGCTTGCACCATTATTCTGCGAGCTTGAGAGGGAAGGAGTGGCAGCACTTTCCTAAGCATGCGCATAAGGCCGAAGCAGGTGGCGGACAGAATGGTTGCTTGCTGTGTAAAATTTAGATTTGCGTCCAGCCACATGCCCAAGCTCTTTATTTGGGTTCTAGGTTGAGGCGGGTTTCCCATGCATGGGGGCCAGTCCGACAAAGGGCTAGAAATAGTTGAATTGCCCAGAATCATAAGCTCCGTTTTCTCACTGTTGAGCTTCAAGTGCGAAGTGGTCATCCACTGATTGATCGCTACCAAACATTTACTAAGGTTGGGGGGGGGGGGGTATTGGACTGGTTCATAGATACAACCAATTGTGTATCGTCGGCATAGGTCACTATGTCTAGACCGAACGAATGCACTATGTCAGCAAGAGGTTGCATATAAATATTAAAAAGGGTGGGGTTCAGAGCGGAGCCCTGAGGCACACCTCGGTCAAGGGGCCAGATTTTTGAGTGAGTGGTGCCCTCTACTACCTCAAAGGAACGATTCTCCAGAAAGGACTGAAGCCAGTGTATGGCTTTCCCTGAGATTCCTATTTGGCGTAGGAGAAGAATGCTGGTGTTAACAGTGTCAAAAGCGGCACTGAGGTCAAGCAACATAATTGCTGTAGTGCCGCCTTGGTCCATCTGTTTCCTTGCCAACTCAGTCACCGTCAGAAGAACGGCCTCAGTTCCTAACTTTGGACGAAAACCTGCTCGGGAGTCATGAAGCAGATGATTGTTTTCCAGAAATTGTGTGATGGAGACATTGATATGTTTCTCTAATAGTTTGCTAACCCAGGGAAGTAATGAAATTGGTCGATAGTTGGCCATGTTGTCTGGGTCCAAGGTGGTTTTTTAGGTCTCGCGACCTATCGATGCGCGCAAGCGCATCGAGCGGAGCGAGAATTCATGTCGGCAAAACACAAGTCAAACCAAGGGCTTTCAGCCCCGCGGTTTTCTTGCAGTTCGCGTGTACATGCACGCGCATCGCCAAGCCCAGCCTCTCGCATTCCCAGGCTCTCCCGCCCCCATCCGGCATCAGGCACTCCTCCCACACCTCACGGATATCTGCATGCAAGCCCAGCCTCTCGCATTCCCAGGCTCTCCCGCCCCCATCCGGCATCAGGCTTCTCCTCCCCTAGCAGCACTCCTCCCACACCAGCACCTCCCCCCTCCCACACCAGCACCTCCCCTCTCTCTCCCCGCAAACACCTTTGCCAGCCCTTCTCAGATGCAGGGCCTCGGTTTCGTGATGTGGTTGTTCTACTTTTTCCAATTTCAACTGTCTCGGAGTTCCCTTGTTTCTCAGACCATGGTATTATCTTCTTATTTGTATCACGTCCATCGCTAAAAATGGCCTTCAGCTGAAGGTGTGGCAGAGCCTATTCTTTTAAGAAGCAGAGATCCCTCACGTGTTTTTCTTTACGAGCCTTGGTGGCGTTCCCTCAGTAAACACACTGGGTTGTTTCGCCATTGCTGTGACGTCAGGGCTTCGAATAGTTGGGTTACGTAAGGCGTACCGTGGATCGTAACGACGTACAGGCAGGCAACAACGCGCCAACAAAAGCGAGGAAGGCTTACAGGAAACATCCTCTGCAGCGGGGCTTATCTCGACTGGGACAGTAATTCAAAGTGAAATGTTATTACTGTTTTGGCTTCTTTATGCGCCAGCAGGCGGAAAAAAGACAATGGGAAACACCCGTGCCGGCAGAGTCAGCACTCCACACTGTCAGAATCCACAGAAAGCACGTGCGCCCCACAAATAGGCCATCAGCTCCGCCGCATGCCTTCAACCCTAGTTATATTTAATTAGCAGCAGCAGCATTTCTCCTGCGCCAGGCCACATCAAAGGCTCTGTGCCACTTTCACCCACACAGCAACACTTACAGACACGCAACGCCACTCACACCCACGCAAGCCCACTATCATCCACGCAACACCACACTCACCCACGCAACGCCACTCACTCACTCACGCAAAGCCACTCACACCCACGCAGTGCCACTTTCACACACACAGCACCACTTTCAGACACGCAACGCCACTCACACCCACGCAAGCCCACTATCACCCACGCAATGCCACACTCACCCAAGCAACGCCACTCACCCAAGCAACGCCACTCACTCACTCACGCAAAGCCACTCACACCCACGCAGTGCCACTTTCACACACACAGCACCACTTTCAGACACGCAACGCCACTCACACCCACGCAAGCCCACTATCACCCACGCAATGTCACACTCACCCACGCAACGCCACTCATCCACGCAACGCCACTCATCCACGCAACCCCACTCATCCACGCAACCCCACTCATCCACGCAATGCCACTCATCCACGCAACGCCACTCATCCACGCAACGCCACTCATCCACGCAACGCCACTCACACATGCCACGCCGCTCACCCACGCCACGCCGCTCACCCACGCCACGCCGCTCACCCACGCCACTCACCCACGCCACGCCGCTCACCCACGCAACGCCGCTCACCCACGCAACGCCGCTCACCCACGCAACGCCGCTCACACACGCAACGCCGCTCACACACGCAACGCTGCTCACACACGCAACGCCGCTCACACACGCAACGCCGCTCACACACACAACGCCGCTCACACACGCAATGCCGCTCACACATGCAATGCCGCTCACACATGCAACGCCACTCACACATGCAACGCCACTCACACACACGCAATGCCACTCACACACACGTAACGCCACTCACACACACGCAACGCCACTCACCCACGCAACGCCACTCACCCACACAACGCCACTTACCCACGCAATGCCACTCACCCACGCAATGCCACTCACACCCACGCAACGCCACACACTCAAAGCCACTCACACACACGCAGTGCCACTTTTACCCACACTGTGCAGTGCACAATAGGTCTCGCAGTAGGAAAGTTGGAGCTATTGGTTTTGTAAATGACAAAGCCCTTTATGTTTTTAAAATGAAAACAAAAATAAAAGGCATTGTTATTTGCAATTGTAATAGCTCCAACTTTCCTACTGCGAGACCTATTGGCAATGCCAGTGCTTGTTTTAACAGTGCTCTAACTTGGGCACATTTCCAAGCAGAAGGGACTAGACCTATAGTGATGGAAGAATTTAAGATATTGAGGATGACAGGTCTAATAGTGTCTATAATCTGTTAGATGGCGGGGGGGCGGGATCAATGGGTGACCCAGATCTGATTTTCCGCATGAGAATATCCAACGAGTCCTCTTTGATCAAAGGGAACTCATCTAATTTATGGGGCGTAGTGTGAGATGGGATGGTTGGTTCCATCATCATAGGCCAAATTAGGTGGATCAAATGCAGAAGAAATGTTCTGTATTTTCTTATAAAAATATTCAGCCTGATTGTCACATCGAGTCTGAGCTTTGCTAGGGTCAAGGGGAATGGGAGGGGTATCGATAAGGAATTTTGCAATTTTTAAAATTTCTCTAGGTGAGTTAGAGGCAGTGGTAATTTTGTCTTCGAAGATTTTATACATCTAATTTCCGCTTTATATTTTTTAATTGCTTCCTGATGGTTAGTTTTATCTAGATTGTTGCGGGAAACCCTCCATGTTCTTTCCAGTTTCCTACAAACTCTTTTCAATTCCTTGAGTTGGGGGGTGTACCATGGTGAGTCCCTTGATTTAGTCTTCTCTTTAAGGGCTTTCTGGGGTACGACGGAGCCCAGGGCTGTACGCAGCCAATTGGTATAATTATCATAAAGAGACGTGGGGTCAGCCTCAGTAGCAGCCGTGTGACCGCTTGTGCGGCACCAACAAACTTCGGAACTCCGCAAGCTTTACTTCGAGACGGGACAGTCACTCTCTATCCACTCCACCACCGCACGGCTGTGTCGCAGTCACCGATTCAGTCAGGGGCGCTGATGACGTCGTCGTCCCCAAACTTTCACACGGTGTATCTCCACCTAGAGACCTCGGATTTTCAATCGGACAACAAGTCCCGTGTCAGCAGCAGTTCACCAACAATTTCCCACTTCCTTGGGGTAGGATAGGCGACAGGATTAATTCGGAGGATCGGAGGGTCTTCGGAGCTCCGAGCTCACGCGGCCATCTTGGTTGCCCGCGAAGCTCCTCCTTCGCAAATACTATTGTTATTACATTTTACTGTATTCATAATAGTATTAGTACTGGCTTGCAAATGCTATTTGTAGCACATTTTGGTATTTATTACCAAAGTTACTAGTACTCCTGCTGTATTTAAAATTGGCATCACAAATATTACCATTGCTAATGTGCTGTAAGTAATAAAAAATTCGCAAACATACGTGACAAGAATTTTCAAATCTATTAAGGACACGGAGGCGAAGATTATGCTGTCTCATTTCTTTACTAGGAAATACTCAGCAGCCAATCACAATGATGAAATGAAAAACAGAACTACATATCCCATGAATACTCTGGGTAACCATAGAGTATATACAGTATATAAGGGACCATAGAGAATAGGCAATTCTCTTTCTTTGTCCATAACCAAACAGTTTAAGGTAAGAAAATTCACAGTTCCAAAGGAAACCATGGATGAAGGAACAACACCATGAAGAAAACAGTCCACTGGAAAAGCAGAAGCGATGGACGCAGTAGCTGAAGAAAAAACCTCTTTGACGAACAACGGCCAACAGGCAGAAGGAGGAACACACAGCAGAAACTTCATTTAGGATCAGAACCGGAAAGGTAAAGCAGAGTCGTAATACACTATACGCATCACAGAGTAAAATAGCAAAAGCAAGAAGGGAGGGTAAACAGTGTAAGGATCATCATAAAGCGATGCATCAGTCAATGATATATAAAGCAAAATATCAAACATGATAAATGCAGGCAGATAACATGGGTGGGATAATCTTTGCCTCCGTGTCCTTAATAGAATTGAAAATTCTTGTCACGTATGTTTGCAAATTTTTAATTCTATGGCAGGACCTGCAGCTCCAATTATGCTTGTTTAAAGCCAAGCCACCACAACAGAAGCAATATCAACAATAGGTTCAAAATAGAAAGTATAAACACAGAGTCAGAAGACCAATCAGCGGCTTTCATGATATCATGTAGACTCACACCCATAGAAAAGCCTTAGAAGCCATAGCCCCGTGTGGAATGCGCACCAAAAATGGAAACATCAATGCCGGCTTCCAGCATGAGCCAGCGCACCCATCGTGCTAACGTAGCAGGCGTCACAGGTTTAAAAGGCTTCTGTAAAGCAATCAACAATTGACCAGCTAAACCCTGTCGAAAAGGAGCGGTACTCACCTCATAATCTTTAATGCACTGAACCACACACAATTGTGGATTATGAGGAAAAGAAGGATATGTCACAGAGGACGTATTCCATTTGGTGTGCCTGGAAATAGAAAAGGTAACACCTTCTGGAGAAAAAGAACGACCAGCAAGGTCCAGAGCCCAAACGTCGGAGACACGTTTGCAAGATACTAAACACAGCAACATTGTCAATTTTGCTTTAAGTTGTTTGCGAGACAACAAAGAGTTGGACGGGCAAGATTCCAAAAAACGCAAAACAAGAGACACGTCCCATAGAGCCACATCCTTTGGACAAGGCGGTTTTACCAGCCGTATACCCCTAAACAATTTAGAAATTAAAGGATGTTCTCCTGCTGGTTTCCCATCTACAGAAATTTGGCCCGCAGAAATTGCAGAACAAAAATTATTGATAGTCCTATAAGCCAGGCCTAAAGAAGCAATAGAGGCCAGAAAATTAACAATCAAAGCGATATCCGCTGAAGCGGGATCCACTTTCCGTTGTGAACAACAATCACCCCATCGCTTCCAAGCTGAAGCACAACGTTTGTGTGTGTTGGGGGCCCAAGCTTCACTGATAAACCGTGCAGCGTCTCTAGATAGGCCTGGGACTTGCCAGAGTTCCCCGAAATCCGCCACGCAACCAGAAGGAGTGGACGAGATTGAACTAGAGGGTGCGAATTGAGAAGAGGGTCCAGCAACAGATTCCACTGCTGGGCAAGAAGGAGCGGCGTCAAACAACTCATCTCCAGAAGATCCGGGAACCAAGCCTGAGCCCTCCAAAGAGGAGTGATCAGAATGAGCTCAGATTGGAAATGCTTCGTGCGAGCCAGGACCCTGGGGATCATCGCAAATGGGGGAAACGCATAACACAGGTGAGGAGGCCAAACCTGGAGAAACGCATCCATGGCCAGAGCCTCCAGATCCGGACGCCAACTGAAAAACTTGGGTAGTTGAGCATTGAGGCGAGATGCGAACAGATCGATCTGATACCGTCCCCAAATCCGGGACAGAGACCGGAATACCCGGGAATGAAGCCTCCAGTCGCTGAAGTCTCTCTGATGACGAGAATTCCAATCGGCAATCTGATTGTCGCGACCCGAGAGATACTCTGCAATAACAGTGATCTTGAGTTGTAGACAAAAATGTCAAAAATCTTTTGCAATCTCCGCCAGAAGTCTCGACCTCGTCCACCCCAGTTTCTTGACATACCGAACGGCTGAGATATTGTCCATGCGGAGGAGTATGCAACAATTCGTCATGTGAAGTGCAAGACAACGAATCGTGAAAGAGCCCGCTAAAAGCTCCAAGCAAATTATGTGGAGATTAAACTAATCCTGCGACCATCGGCTGCCCGTCAAGATGGGACCGCAACGGGCACCCCAAACCCATAGACTGGCATCGGATTCCAATACCACATCCGGAGATGTTCCTAACAGGGCTTTCCCGTTCCAAGATTCCATGTGGTCCAGCCACCATAACATCTCCAACCTCGCGTCCTCCGCCAGAGGAACATGATCGGAATAGCGAAGGCCTTTCTGGAGATGCCTAATCTTTAGGCGCTGAAGAGCCCGGCAATGTAAAGGACCCGGGAAAATCGCTTGAATGGAAGATGCCAACAGGCCGACAATCCGAGCCACCGATCTCAATGACACACTGTTTGGATAAAAGTAATCTCAACTCCCTCTTGATGGATCTGATCTTCTGATTGGGCAAGAGGAGTTGGCAGGACACTGAATCGACGAGAAAACCCAGGAATTCGAGACACTGAGAGGGGCGAAAGACAGACTTCAGAGGATTCACTAGAAAACATAGTGATTGCCACAGATCTATCGACCAGTTCAAATGAGTCTGTAACAGGAGCGGACACTGCGCCATAATGAGAATATGGTCGAGCTACACTATCAGGTGAACCCCGTGTGCCCGGAAGGACTCCACCCCAGGTCTCAGAAGCTTTGTGAAGCACCACGGTGCTGACGAGAGACCGAACTGGAGAACAGTGTATTCGAACCAAGTCCCCAACAATTGGAACTGGAGGAAGCGGCAATGAGGGCCGTAGATGGGGACCAACAAGTAAGCTCCTTCAGATCGAGGCGGACCATCCAGTCCCCTTCCCGAAGAAGATCTCTGAGAAGATGGATGCCCTCCATCTTGAAATGGCGATAAACAACTCCGCCGTTGAAGTCTCTGAGATAGAGAACCAAACGAGAACCGCCCCCTTTCTTCTCGACCAGAAAGATATTGCTGGCGAAACCCTGCGGATGATGGGAAGTCTGAACTATGGCTCCTTTGGCTAGAAGAGAAACGATTTCCACGGAAATGACCTATTGATCTCGTTGGGAAAAAACAAGGGGCGAAGGAGGGTGGGTCTGATGCGGACAACTGTAAAATTCTATCTTGTAACCGAGGACAGTCTCCAACATCCATGCATCGCTCGAGATCAGACGCCAATTTGGTAGAAAAAATTATTTCCTGTCCCCCCAGAACAACCTCTGAGACTGGTATCAAGCTCACCTGAATTGGAGGAGTCCTGACGTTCTCCCTGGTTTCCACCCTACCGGCCTTTAGAGAACTGTCCTCGTTCTTTGCGGGAGGGGTAAAAGTTGGGCTTATTACCGGTGTATGCGGTATCCTGACCACCTCCCCTCTGGGACTGATAGCCACGTTGATTGTGCTCGCCGGATCCACTGCTGAACGAGCGTCCCCTGGAACGTCCGGCCCTTCCAAAAACCGGGGAATGCCAGACGGAGAGATGACTGAGCTTTGTCAAGCCCACTGAAAGTGGCGACAAATGTGGTCAACTCCTTAAGGAAGGGTTGGCCAAACAACAAACCCTGAGCTAGGGATCCTGATTCCGATGTAGCCAACTCAGCCAACTTGGGATCCAACTTCAATAGACTAGTGCGATGGCGCTCACCTGAAATTGCACAGTTAGTATTACCTAACTGGCAAATAGCTCTTTGGGACTATCCAATTAACTCGTCAGGATCTATGAAGGCGGCAGACTCTTTGGCCCGAAAGCCTAGATCTAGAATTTTCGTAAGGGGTCCCAGGAGGTCCAAAAGTTTATCTTCACACAGACGCCAAGACCTGTCTATACCTTTTTTGGGATCCTTGGTACATTTTTTAAGATAAGTAACCATAGTGGGATCTACTTCAGGGGTTTCTGCGAACTTGTCCGACAAGTCAGGGTGCGGGCACTCCGACCTAAGACGGGCCCGTACTTCCTGGTCGAATGGTTGGTGTATGTGCGCTTGAACATACTCCGCCACTTTCGAAGAAGGGAGCCAAGACTTCGAATTAGGGTGAATAATATCAGATGGATCAAAGGTAAGTACTTGGGGATGGGAAGGAGTATCCACAAAATGCTCTTTACAAGCCTTCTTTGCAGGAGGAGGGACTTGAGGACCAGACGAGGAGGAGGAAGAAGAAGAATCGTCATCCTCAGAGGACGTGTGAGCAACCTTGGACGCCTTCCCAGAAGAGTTTCCTGAAGACAGCGTGTCTTGGCCAAATTGGCAAAGTCAGAGTGGTGTGGATTCTTTGGAGACTTGGAAGAGCGTTTGGAAGAGGAAGAAGAAGGCAGCCAGCCTTGCTGTGAAGCATATTCAGACAGATGACGCTTTAAGGGCGCAATTTCGCGGACCAGCGCCTTATTAACTGAGTGCTGGACACCCTGCTCCAGAGCTTTCACCAAGTCCTGCTCCATGGAACCAGAGGGTTCCTCATCATAGTAATATTCTTCCTCGTCACAGTAATCACCCATAATTACACAGAGCGTAAAAGATATATGCCCACAAGAGGAAGAGACAAAAAATATTCAAGGAGTCGTGAAAGACAATATCAGGGGGAGTGACCACCCCAAAGCAAGCCAGGAAAGGTAGGTAGCCACCTGACCTCAAAGATATAAAGATGTGGAGGGAGGGCTTGCTTAAGTCAGGCCACTCTAGGCAATGCCTATGTAAATTATACAGCCCAAACACGTAAATAAAGTATTTTGGGCGTAATGTGGGGACTCTCTGCGCAGGCTGTGGGCATGAGCACTAGAAAATGCTGCTCTGACGTGTACACTCCGTGAGAAAACACGGAAAGAACAACAAAATGGCAGCCGCGCATGCGCGGTAACAGCCGCCTACTTAATATGCAGATTTGAGGTCCGCGCTACAAGCAGCGCGCGCAACCTCAGAGTCCCCGGCTCCCACTCCACCAAAGTAACGGTGCGGGCACAAAGCGCCCGATACCAAGGAGGCAAACACGCGCTCCTAATCAGAAGCGGCACCAACACGGGCCAAAACACAACTTAAACTCGGCGAGAAACTGGCACAAATCGGGAAAAGCACAATCGAAAAGCGCAAGCAGCAGGCAGCACAACGCCAATGAAACAGAAGCTTGACAAAGCCAATTAGCATAAATACAATGCAAATAAGGTAAGCAAGTGCAGTAATAGTAGAGAAAAGGCACTTAACTGGCTGCGGAGAAGCAAAGAAAGAGGATTGCCTATTCTCTATGGTCCCTTATATACTGTATATACTCTATGGTTACCCAGAGTATTCATGGGATATGTAGTTCGATTTTTCTTTTCTTCATTGTGATTGGCTGCTGAGTATTTCTTAGTAAAGAAATGAGACCGCATAATCGGAGCCTCCGGTCCTGCCATAGAATTAGTTAACTATGTTTATAGATTAGATTCATTTTTTGCCCCAACAGCATTCAGGAACTTTCTCTCTCCACTCTTCTTTGAAACCAGTTTACAGGTCTACTGGGTGACAAGTGAACAAATTACAAAACAAGTTCAAGAGTAAACTGCAGAGGGGCGTGACCAGCAACATGGCCGGCTAGCTGCATCGATCACCAGCTTTGCAGATTAAAGCGAATCCTGACCTTCCAAAGCCATTCAGTACCCATGTGAGGGCTCTGTCCTACCTGGACCCGTTCCCGCTCTGACCGAAGCACGAAGAAGCGATCTCGGGCCTGACTAGACTGTGGAAAGAGTATTGGGAACTGTGGTGTTGGGTGCCTGTCGCTCACAAAGGAGGGGATCTGGGTGCTGGTGGGTGAGAAATCAAACTAAATGGGCGACGAAGACCCAGCGGGAATCCCTCCCCAGCGAAGCTGCGGGACAACCAGGGCTGTTGTCATTCGTCGGTTGTCTGAAGGAGATCCTTCTGGAAGAGTCTTAAAAATAAGACCCAACACGGATGCCAAGTGATCAAGTTCTACAATGGCTAGAGATAAGAAGTCCAAATCTACGAGGCAGGGAAACTCGACAGGCATACCAAAGTAATGCCCCCACCACAGGAAGTAGAGAGTGGGGCCTCACCTTACCGGACAATGCAGCTAGACTCCAGGCCATCCACGCCTCAAGAGAGGTACTGGAGGAGAAGATGACAGAGGTGCGTGTAGAGGTGAACCTGTTGCGCCAAGACGTATATAAGGTCTGAGAACGAGTAACCCACACCGAGCAATGTATTTCAGAAGTGGAGGATATCTCCCATAGCATGCAGAACAAGCATTAACAATGCAATGGCCTCGTCATTGTTAAAGTTAGAGCTATTGGCATTGCTCATGACATTTTTTTTCTTCAAACCATATAAATAAATGGCATTGTCATTTACAATGCCAATAGCTTAATCTCTCGCAAATTGGAGACCTATTGCATTTGCACCCATACACACAGAGCCACACACAGAGCCACAGAGACAGAGCCACACACACACACACACAGAGCCAGCCACACACACACACAGAGCCAGCCACACACACACACAGAGCCACACACACACACACACAGAGCCCAACACATGCACACACAGAGCCACCCAGTACGTTATATAGACTATACGTGTTTGAGCTAGTTGCTCAATCTAACGTGGTATTTGCACTAAATGAAAGGCAAAGTTTACCAATCCAGAACTGGCCTAAGCATTACCTATGTAGTTAAGTGACTAAGGCACCAAGCGCTAGTATTTGCGCATAAGCAAAGCTAAAATCCAAAAGATGAGGAAAGAGAAATCCGTTATGTGTAAGGTGACCAGACGTCCAGAATTGGCCTGGACACTCCGTACTTAATGATTTTGGCTTCTGAAGAGAATGGCTTGAACCACACAGCTTGTTCCATGTTCAAGGAAGGATTTTAGACAGGTCAGAGCCTGTTATTCTACGCTAATGTGGACACGGCGTTGAATCAGGATCTCATGTGAGTTAGTGTCAAGTTACACTGAGTGGTCCAAAATAATGTGCTTTTCCACTTAGCCGGTACAATGCCCTATTGCAGGGAGAAGAGCGCCTGATAAATGGGAGCAAGAGTGGTCCCTAGCGCCCCCCTAACTTGGGGCGGAAGGGGATCCCACGGGGATCTGGATTTAATTTTGGAGAAAGTTCTTCAGTTCCAGATTGGTGCGGGCTATGACTTGAATTAGTCTGCCCCGTGCAATAGGCAGGGGGGGGGGGACAAAAGTCGTTCTGGGGCACTGTATTATGCATGGAGTTTGGGGGCCCAGTACTTTTTACTACTTTGTCCTAAAAAAAAACTCCGGTAAGAACACAGGGATGCACCTGTCTCAAGTGGAGGTGCGAAATATTTTGGATCTGTGAAATAAGAAGCAATTAAAAAAAAATCCTTTGCATTGTTGGCTTTTGCAACAGCAATAGTCAAATAAAAAAAAACCAGCACAACGAGGGGGCAGAAAGGCAAGCACAACAAGGGGGCAGAAAAGCAAGCACAACGAGGGGGCAGAAAAGCAAGCACAACGAGGGAGCAGAAAAGCAAGCACAACGAGGGAGCAGGGGGCAGAAAAGCAAGCACAACGAGGGGCAGGGGGAAGAAAAGCAAGCACAACGAGGGGGCAGGAAAGTAAGCACTGCGAGGAAACAGGGTGCAGGAAAGCAAGTACAACGAGGAAATACATTTTCTGCTGGTGACTTTGGTAAGCATCGGTCTACATTTTATTTGATCAAGCCAAAATCTGATGAACGTAAGACTTTTCTCCTAGGTCCCCTGCCAAGAAATGCCCCATTTACCTCAACTGAGACATGTTCAAAAATCACTTTTCCCAAATCACCGTAAAATGACGTGCAGAGAGAATGCCCAAAGTTACCAAAGTCCATGTTACATTTATTTTACTACTGTAAGATAAAGCCCAAACAAATAGTGCTAGGACTCAAACCTGTGCCCAATGTATAGACATTTTTTCAGTAACTGTGCAGGGTAAGTGTCCCCCAACGGATTGTGGGGGTTGATCAGGATTAATGCTCCGACTCCGATGCCCTGTAAAAAGAAACACCAAAAAAGTAGGAGACGCCAACAATGACGTCCAACACAGGAGCGGTAAGGGGAGATTGTGGATTCCATTTCAAAGCAGCTAGCATTGTACATTTGCAATCCTCTAAAATAAGCAACCCGTGGTTCCCAAATTTATAGGTGTTCAAGGCTAAATGTAATATATTTGAACCATTACAAACTGATCTTTTCTTTAGTATGATTTAATTGTCTAATGTATAACCGTCAAAGCTGAAGCTCTTCCAAAAAGACAAATGAATTCTGTGCATTTATGGGGACTCCAAAATAATGGATGCACTTCTATTAGTTATCAAAATGTCTTCTTTAACACAAATTACTGCTTCATATGCCCACTGTTCCGGCATCAACATTCTTTACAGCCTAAGTGTTAGGATACACAAACGATGGTAGCACAGACAGACAGAATGTTTGAATGAATAGTATAAATAAAGAGAATACAAAGCAGGTGTTCATTTCCACAAAGTGTGAATATTTTCTGTACACACTGTTTACCAATATATGCCCTGCCCCTTCAGACTCTAGAAAATCTTTAAGACTTTCATTCAATCAAAAAAGCCACAACTTCGGGCACAGAAAGAACATGACCGGTGTGGTAAGGGGCACAGATTTATGAAAATAGGCATATAATAAGAATTGGAGTGGTATTACTTGAAACATGTTTGGCTTGAGGGATCTTGCAATTTGGGATTCTGACACTCTTAAAATGTCCTTAATACTGTTATTGCTAGGTTTAAGTGGCTTTGGGAAATCTATTCATTAGGAAGGAGACATTTCAACTACTACCAGTCATTTTCCAAACTGTGGACGGATACACTGGTGCTTAGGAGTGATAATGTGAAACCTCCCGCCTTGATTATGGCAATAGCTTGTTCGCAGGCATTCCTGCCTATGAAACTCGCCGCCTTCAAGCTATCCAGAATCAGGCTGCCCGTCTCATCTTTCACTTGCCCAAAACCCATCACATCACTCCCGTCCTCAAATCCCTCCACTGGTTACCCATCCTGCAGAGATCTTTGTTCAAACTAGGGTGCCTTGTCTATCGGTCCCTTGATCACTCTGCACCGGCTTTCATCAATTCTCTGGTTTCCCTTCACACCCCTGCCCGCACTCTCCGTTCATCCTCTTCTGCCCTCCTCACTGTTCCCCATTTCCACAAATCTCGCACTGGTGGAACCCGATTCTCTGTTCTTGCACCCCGGTTCTGCAACTCTCTTCCTCTTTCTATGCGTTCGATCCCTATTTTTTCACACTTCCGTAGAGCGCTTAAAACTTTCTTGTTCGCCCTGGCCTACCCCCGCTAAACCTCCTGGCCCTGTCTGTTCTGTTCTTTAGAGCTCTCAGCGCCAGGAAGCCGTTTGGCCATCGTGCGCTCTACAAATAATTTAATTCATTCACTAATTCACAATTCAACCACATAGGTTTAGGTAATTAGGGTTTCTTGTACAATAAATATAGCAGATTGCTGGGGGATGCTCACCTGGCTAGATGGCTCACAAACGGTGCAACTGGAGTTTTAAGTAGCTTTTCTGGAGTGACACACTAATGATCTTACAGGTTCCTCTCCTAAACCACACACTGCTATCTATATATATATATAGAGAGAGAGACTTATTTTTTAACCATTCGTAAGAAATGTGTAACTTAATTCCATTGAAAACAAGTAAAAAATGACAACCAAGCACAAAGTCTGTTAAACATGACCAATTACCAACGTATTAACACCTCATGGTAAAAGGAACAGCTACTTACCATAGTAATTTCGGTATTCTATGTCCACAGTCCAGATTTCCACACATTACCAAAATATTGGAAACCTCAAGAGAGAAGACTGGAAAACGCTTGTACCGTTTTACCATTCCAAGCTTAGGAAGCAATAGTCATCTACTGCCTGCAACTCTGCTCCTTAATACAGGACCGAAATAGCTTTGTCAATTTCACCTAACAAATAATCCGAATGAAAATTGACCACTGGATAGTGAGGCAGGGCGTATTAGAAGCCTGTCAAGGTTGCTGTGGACTAAGAATCCCAGACTTGGGATGAGTAACTTTTTCTATCCTTACGCTTTTCTCTTTAAGATGCTTCAAGTACAATGAGCATCAGCGCTGAAACTACATGACAGCTTGCAGAATCAATGCAAAGTAGACACTGGCTGTATAATAGGTTTCCTATTAAGAATGGGTCTCCGGAAAGCCGCAGTCTATGCTCCTACTTTGTTCGGATATGTATCACTAGCCTACAAAGGCAACAAACTTTTAACAGTTGTAGATGGAAGATACAATGCAGAGGCAAATGGGGGCCAGAGAAAACTGCCTGCTCACTGGGTCATAAAAGCCCTACAGATGACTCTGGACTGGGACGGGTCCAAGATGTTATTGTCTTCCAGGTGGCGGGCTAATTACCTGTTAACTATTTTCTCGATGACCTTTGCCGGGAACGGGATCAGGGAGATGGGCCGAAAGTTCTTAAGGTTCTTGGGGTCCGCCTTGGGCTTCTTGAGGGGGCCTTGATTTCGGCATGCTTCCAGCTTTCCGGGAATGTAGCTGTTTCGAAGGAGATGTGGAAGACCTTCCGTAGTTTGGGTGCAATGGCTGAGTCTGCTTTGTTGAATACGTGGTGTGGGCACGGGTCTGACAAAGATCCTGAGTGGATGGAGGTTATTGTGAGAAGTTGGCCTGATATGCAGTGCTCACTATTCTAGTGATCACTATGTATGATACCAAACGACCCTTATTGATGATTGGTTGTAAGTCAAATTATAGACCAGCTATCCTAGTAGCATGGACAAGAGCAGTCTTTTGGCTAAACTCTAGAGGGCGTGTTAAGCCAGCTGTTATACCATCACATATACCCCTTGAACACCAAGTGAAAGACACCACACAAGTTGTTATGAAAAATAAAAGGATATTTATTTATAACACAACAGCCCTGGACTCTTTATGAGGACAGGGCGCTAAGCACAAAACAAAACTCAAAGAAATACTGAAAGTCACACAATTTACACAAACGCACGAGGGGCACGAAAAACCATATACTCTGGAAGTGGAATGCGAAATTACTAGCAGGTAAGTACTTCTCTCAGAGACTTTAGAAACGCTGGACCTACAATGCTGAACCCTTAGATTAGAAGCAGGAGGCCTAGGGACGTCGTGTGCAGAGTGGAAACTCTCACGCGTAATGCGGGACAAAGTCTATGGATGCTAGTAAATGCAAAGTTAGTGTTCTCGGGCGAACCCGACTAGGTAGGTCAAAAACGAAAGTGGATCTAGACACTTAGAGAGTGGATCTACGCTGGAGCACCGTGGTACTCGGTTTACCTAGCCCAGGGGCTGCGGCTGCATAGGCTTCAAGTGTCGTCGGGAATCCTCGTTGACGAACCAGGAGCCTGAAGTGGAAGTTGCTGGCAGGCGACCAGTGAAGATGTTCCGGGCTGATCCAAGGACTGGATCAGTTGAAGAAGAGTACCTGTAAGCAGAGGGGACCAAGTTCTGAATCACTAGCCAGTGATTAGGTGGGCACCAGAATGGCACCGGACGAGGTCACTCAGCCAGGCAAAGAGGTGACACTGGATTCTGCTGCTGCACGGACCAGGGCGCTGATGTCGACCAGGCTGGAGGTCTGCGAGCTGTCCCACGCCGGAGGTCTGCTGCTGGCGATGCTGGATCCGATGAAGGAGGCAACAAGCCTTGGCTACGGCAAGCCCACGTGGCGACACAAAATGGCGTCTTGAGTGGACCAGGAGGGTCCGAGGAGGGTCCCCTTCAGGAGACTAGGGCCAGTCTAGAGGAGCTAGACCAGCGGTGAAAACAACGTAGGTCATCGTCTGGAGGGTCACTAGCCAACGGGCAAGTGACCGGACAACGTAGCAGCAACCCAGGAGCAAAAGGGCCCCACGCAGATCTGGTGGATGCTGGGGGGCTGGACTTCGGTGCTCGTGCTGCTTGGGGTTGGGGCTTCTCTTACCCCAGTGCACCCACTCGAGGGTCCCTCGGTGGTCGTGCTGGTTCAGTGTTGTGCTGGTTCTGATGATCGCCGGGTCCTCTGGTCTCGTCGCACCTACGGTTCTCAGCTGTGCTGTAGAGGCAGGTTGAGGTCAGGGAGTTCGGGTCTCGTCGAGCTGGGCAGTCTGGTTCCGGAGGAAGGACGTTTCAGCAACCCGCAAGATACTTAGGTGGTGCCTGCTGCTGCAGGGTGACTACTCCTTAGTCACAAGGGAGAAATCTTAAGAAGAAGTCTTGAGTTCCTTTCGTAGAAAGTAGTTTCAGGATTCAAAGATGATCTAATTTGGAAGGGTCCCCGCTCCTATCTTTATTCTAAAGAAAGGGGCTGGTACGCGACTAGGTCCTGCCCATGGGTGGGACCAGGAAGGGGGGTGGTTACACCCCTGTCCCCTGTCCGGACTTTCCCCAGCTCAGGGGCTGGTGTGCCCCTGGAACTGGTTCAAGCGTGCATATGCACAGTGAGCACCGGGGTGCCACTTGCAGTCACCTTCCTATTCAGCCCTGCCTACCTAGGATACACAAAACCCTGTCTGGGATGGTGCTAGCACCGCCCCTGACAGGAAACCCTTTGTCCAAGCTCTCCTCGCTGGAAGGACTCCCAGCAGCAGGAGGTCAGACTTGTGTCTGTGGTGGCAGCATCCATTTTGTGATGCTGAGGCTTGAGTTAACTTTAACCGGGGTTCACAGTTACATACAAGTCGTGTCCCTCTAGAAGGGTGGAATGCTAACCCCGTCACCAGAATTGGTGAGGGGTTAGTATTCCAATTCGTATGACACCTTACTCGACATGTTTTGATAAAGCGATACCAAAGTTGGCAAATAACCGCGAGGATTATAAGGCACTTAAGAGTATATGGTACGCGTTATCATAGAACAGCTATTAGGACTTGGTTCCGCAAGCTGCAGACGGGCTCAGCTCATGCCAGAGCACCATCTCACGTAATTCCAAGCACTCTGCCTTCAGGATTGTCAAGGCCTGCCATAGGAGTGACTGATAGGAATATATGTGTCCATTTTAGGGTTAGATATAGGTATACTATATCTAAAGCAAAGGGTGATTACACCACCTTGCCCCAGCTGCCGTGAAGCCAATTGTGTAGGATTTAGATGGCCAGCCACGGGTGGCATAATTCATG
This sequence comes from Lissotriton vulgaris, assembly GCF_964263255.1. Classification (NCBI taxonomy): domain Eukaryota; kingdom Metazoa; phylum Chordata; class Amphibia; order Caudata; family Salamandridae; genus Lissotriton; species Lissotriton vulgaris. Next base: position 1,313,021,837 of record NC_141693.1, on the reverse strand, counting down.
CTGGAGCCCCTGGTAGGCCCTGGGTACACCTATGCCCTGAGTTACAGGGTCTGATAAGGTGGCCCAGTACCAATTGGTAAATGCACCTAAGGTACATGTGTCAATTTAGTGAGAGAACAGCTAGGCTGTGGGTCTGATTAGCAGGCCCACAGTCAGGGAAGTCGTAAACCAGTTAAGCAAAAAGCAAAAATCTGGGGTGATCATAGGATTGCAGACCCTACTCTCCTACAGTTATGACCTTGCATGTCTCGTCGTCGTTTACGTTGGACCAGGTCAGGTGGATGGCGCTGGTGGTGTTCACAGGGGAGGTGGAGTCCGGCGTCCCCACACATAGCGGACGCCTGAGCTGTATAGGGCCACACCACTTGCAGATACCGTGCAAATTGACTCTTACTTACAAATCATAGAGGTCCCCACTCTCTCACAGGAAGACCGGGACACTTTAGAACAAGAGCTGAACCTAGAGGACGTGACAGAGGCTCTAGGCAGACAAAAATCCAGGAAGACTCTGGGCCTTAACGGCCTGCCCTCAAAATGCAAGCCTGCTGGCCCCACACCTTTTATTATGTTTCAGGCTTCCCAAAAAGAGTGAGCACTCCCGCCACATCTGGGGAAAGCCACAGGTGTAGTCATACATAAACCAGGAAAACCACAAACAAACTGTAGGTCTTACTGGCCTATATAGTTACTTAACGTGGAAACCAAAATCTTGCCCACCATACTGGCTACACGCTTCTTGGCAGTGAGAGCGCCTCTCATACACTGGAACCAGTCTGGCTTCATGCCAAAACGTGCCACCCAACTCAACCTTCACCGGCTAGCCAACTGGATGGATACAGTGAAAACCAGATCTCACCCACACATGTTCCCCTCCCTGGATGCCAAGAAGGCCTTTGATAAAGTTCACTGGCCATTCCTACTGCAAACCTGATCAAACTTTGGGTTCAGCCCAGTCTTCATTGCCTGGGTGGAACTTTTATACACTGACCCAGTGGACTAAGTCTGAGTCAATGGAACAACTTTGACGATTTTCCTAACGCAGAGAGGTACTATACAGGGCTACCCCCTGTCCCCCCTGCTGTTCGCATTAGTACTAGAACTGGGGGCTTGCACAACCAGGGAACACCCAGGAATAACTGGCTTCAAAGATGATAGAGAGACCCTTCGAGACAAGCACATATAACAATGCTGATTACATCCTAATGTATGTTACTAACCCAGAAAGGGCACTCCCAGAGGTGTTACGTCTCTTTGAAGAACATGGCGGACAAGCAGGATATAATATCAACTGGGATAAATCTAGTTTGTATGCAGTGGGTAGCCCCCTGAACTCGCAGGTACTCTGAGGGTATTTTTGAGTAGCCCAGAAAAAATTCAACTATCTAGGTCTATACGTCGCCACCAATGATACTGTAAACCTAAACCAAAACAGTAGACGGGTCATCTCAGACTTTTATGATGACGTTGGGAGATGGAGGTGGCTCCCACTAACGAAAATGGGTAGAGGCGGGGGGCATGGCTTAGCGGGCGACGATGGCGGTTGCAGCTTGCTAGAGCTCCCGCCGGCCCAATATTAATCCGGCCAATTATCCTGGCCCCCGAACCCAAACTACAAACCACGCGTGGGGCAAGTGTTGCTGAAGGTGTCTGGAGTCCTCCGGTACAATCAGCGGAGCTTCTGGACTATTTGGTGAGGCTGGGTCGCAGAGAGAGACGTGCGGCCTAGTGCGAGGCGGCGAAGCCGGGGCCTCGATTTTGGCGCCTCCCGGCCGGAGGGCTTCTGCGAGGGTCAGCCGACCCGCCAATCGCCCTGGGCCTTGACTACCCCGAAGGCCGAAGGGTGGCTGGCGTTACCCCAGGAGCCTCGCTGGAGAGTGCAGGGGTGCTTGGTGCAGGGAGCTCGCCCCGAAAGAAGTAGCGGCCTATTGGATCCGGTGCAGCCGGGGCCTCGAGTTTCGTGGTCCCCGCCCATCGGGATCGACGTCGGCCTTTGACCACAGTCGGAATGCAGCGGAGCCTGGGGAGCTGAAAACCCTTGGTGTGTGGCCCCGCCCGGAAGACTGGGCTTCCACTACTGGACCTCTACAGGCGGCAGACCGAGTGTGGCTGAACGGACCTGTGTAGGTCGGGCTGGTACAGGTGCTGCCCTGAGACGGACAATAAACTGTAAGTGCCTCCCCTGGGACCCTGACATTGGAATTATTGGTCGCTGGTTCTGGGAGGCAGGCGGCTGACGCAAACAAGGTCCGCAGCACACGGAGTAGTGGGAAGGATTGGCCAGAAGCGAGTGGGACACGCGGCGGTGGGACCACAGGCCGCCGAAGACTGGGGTGTAGATCCCGGGGCCTACTTTGGATTTCACAAGCCCACGGCCTGGCCGGGGAGCGGTGCCGGATCTGGTGTAGGGGCGTCTGACCCCGCGGTGGGGAAAACTGCTGGGTTGGCCTATATTGAACGTCACAAACGGAGTAAAGATCCTGCACTGGTACACCCGCTTTTATCATTAGTGGCTCACAGGCAGACTGCTGCCATGACCAGAGGAGGCGGTGGTCCCACCAAACAGGGGACCATTGATAAATTTACAGGGCCCAGAGGGGGTCCTGGACCCTCGGGAGGAGGACAAGGAGTGGGGCCGGACAGTGCAGCGCTTATGGCAGCAATCACCCAGTCCAGAGACATGCTAGACGCCAAGATTGGTGCGGTGGGCGCAGATGTCACCCTGTTGCGCCAGGATTTACGGAATGCAGTGGCACGAATTACGGAGACGGAATCTAGAATTTCGGTGGTGGAGGACGACGTCGGTTCCCTGAAGAAGAAAATGGTGGCGATGGAAAATGTTCAAAGGGGCCTGGCGCTCTGTGTGGAAGATGCTGAAGGGCGCGCACGCAGAAATAACCTCTGTTTTATTGGCTTTCCAGAGAGATGTGAGAAGGGGAACATGGAACAGTTTCTCTCACAGTGGCTGGAGAGCTGGCTGCCCCTGGGGGTTCTCTCCAACTGTTTTGTCATTGAGTGTGCTCATCGAGCTCTGACACAGAGGCCACCGGAGGGTGAGCGGCCCAGAGCAGTGATAGCTAGACTCTTGAATTATCAGGATCGGGACGCCATTTTGAAGGAAGCGAGGACCAGGGATTCTATTCTATTCGAGAATCGAAAGATCATGATATTTCCTGACTATACTAAGCTCGTGCAGCAACAGCGCCACTCCTTCATGGCCGCCAAGGCGAAGCTGCGAGGCCTGAAACTCCAATACTCTCTGCTGTATCCGGCCCGCCTGAGGGTGATATTCCAGTCGCGAACACTCTTCTTTGACACTCCAGAAGACGTGCTTAAATGGACAGACGAAACAGTGAGGATCAGGCCGAATGCCCACCCGGGACTGAACCCGGGCTCTTCGAGAGGGTCGTCGCAGGAACGAGGAGACCAGACGGCCAAGAGCAGGAGGAATCGGAGGTCCAAATCACGGAAGCGGTCAGCTTCTGTCAGTGGGACGCAACATAGTGGTAGGACAGAGGACTCAAATCAATCTGGGAAGGATCATTGAAGGCCTTGGGAAATCTCTGCTCCTCAGTTGTTGATACAAGTTCCTGCTACTGGGAGCGGTATGGCTGGGGTTCCATAGTCTGGATGCACAATCACTGCCTCTGTGGCTGATTGAGAATGACTTATCGAACATGTGTGGGATTGTGGGGTGGGGTTTGGGGGGCTGCTTATTAGGGGCTGCCATTCTCCTACTAGTGTGGGAGTCGACTGGGGGGGGGGGGGGGGGGGATGTTTCCACTGTTTTCCGGGGGGTTGGGATCCATTGGCATGGTTGGTCCTGGGTCCTCTGTTTTGGGCCCGAGGCTGCCCATGCCGTGACAGGTACTTCAGAGTTCCATGAGGTATAGGGGAGGGGGGTGTTAGTTGAAGGAAGAGGGGGAGGTGGGTAGAGTTGGGGCTGGATGGGGTCAAGGTGTGTGTGGGTGGGGGGACTGTTGTTGAGGGGGCATTTGTGGTAAGTGGGGGAGAGCGGGAGTTGATCTTGTTGTTGTTGGGGGGTCCTGGGGTAGGTGGGGGGGGACTGCATGTGTTGTTTACAGATGTACTGAAGAAAGTGCAGAGTGGGTGGGATTGGCGCAGAGGGCCTACTTGGTGGGTCCCACTTGACTATGGCTGAAATGTCTCAGAATCCCCGGGGAGTCCCTACGGGTGATCACCTGGAATGTCAGGGGGATGCTTGACAAGATTAAACGTGGAGCGGTCTTGCGCTGGGGGAAGAGGGAGACCGCAGACGTGCTCTTGCTCCAAGAAACACACATGATGGGATCAAAGGTGCTTAGTATGCAGAGGTTTGGCTATCAACAGGTCTTTCACGCCGGATTTTCTAGGGGGTCCAGAGGTGTTGCTATCTTAGTACATCGCAGGGTGGCCTACGTCCACGAGAAGCAGTGGGCAGACCCACAGGGTCGCTATATTTTTGTTAAAGAAATGGTGGACACTGAGCCGGTGGTTTTTGGAAGTGTCTACGCCCCCCCTCTGCAGTGGGCCTAGTCCGAGAAGCTGTTTACAGTGTGGGAAGATATCCCGGAGTCCCTGGCTGTGGTTGGGGGTGATTGGAATGAGGTGATGGATGTATGTATGGACCGTCAGAGGCGTCAGGGGATGCTTGCGGCGCGGCGCCCCCCCTTTCCAAATTACATGCTATGGTTGAGGGAATGGGTTGGGTAGATGTGTGGCGACATATGCACCCCACAGTGCGTGAGTACACGTATGTATCTGCGGTGCATGGCTCCTTCTCAAGACTAGATTATGTGTTTGTGCCCAGTGTCTGCCTGAGCAGGGTGCGGGAGGCCGAGATATTACCGAGGGGGCTGTCTGATCATTCCCCAGTGTCCGTCAGGGTAGAACTCCTTAAGAAACGACAACCATTCTGATGGAGGATGTCCTCGTGGCATCTTCAGCAACCTGGCTATGTCCAACACCTGCGGGAGGCGATTGCCCATTACTGGCGGGAAAACCTGGTAGATATTGACACGGTGGTGGTATGGGAGGCAATGAAGCCCACGATACGGGGGGGTGGACATCGTGCGGTGTGCTGCGGCCCGTCGAAGAAGTCGGGAGACTATCACTGAAGCAGCCGCGCTGGTAGAAACCTTGGAACAGCGAAGCCGGGGAGGGGGAGATGACGTTGCGATACAGTTGCTTCTCCAGGCACAGCAGTCCTATGCATCTATATTGATGGATGAGGCTAAACAGGCGTGGCTGGCCACACGGAGTAGAATATACCAGTGGGGAGATAAGTCCTGTGCAATGCTCCATAGGCTATGTCAACGCAGTCTTCAACCAATCACGCTGCCAGGCCTCATTGCTGAGGACGGAGTGGCAATTACGGACCCGACCGAGCTGGCAGCGAGTTTTGCCAGCTATTCCAAGGCACAATATGCTCCGCGAGATTGTCTATCAGTGGACGAGGTAGCTAAATTCATAGATGACTTGCCGCCTAAGGCGGTCTCCGATGAGACCAGGAAGGCACTCGAAGTTCCCCTTACAGCTGATGAACTGGGGGAGGCACTGGGACAACTTAACGCAGGAAGGCACCCGGGCCGAGCGGCTACCCGTGTGAATTCTTTAAGAAATTCCAACTTCAACTAGGGTCCCATTACCGATGTGCACTTGAGACGGCGCGTGCGCGGGGCAGGTTACCTTCTGACTGGCACCATGCTAAAGTTGTGGTTTTTCAAAAGCCGGGTAGACCCCCTGACAGGCATGACTCATATCGCCCCATCTCTTTGCTCAATATAGAGGCTAAAATACTAGCAAAGGCTCTGGCGAACCGTTTACTCCCATATGTAACGGACCTGGTCCACCCGGATCAGGCCGGCTTTATGCCTCATAGGGCATCACTCCCCAGTGGTTTCGGCAGGTCAACTCTGTTTTAGGCTGCTTCCTGTGGGCTGGGGGAGCTGCCAGGGTGGCGCTGCGGACATGCTTCTTATCCACGTATTGTGGTGGCCTGGCCACCTCAGATCTACTGCCCTATTATCAAGCCTCCCAACTACTAATACTTAATGAATGGTGGTATGGCGACAGAGGGGACCCAGCATATGCCCTGGAGCGCTCACTGATGGGGACAATACGCTGCACATGATCCTTTACTCAGCCCAGCTGCGGCGGACATTGCCATGTGTCACGAAAAATTGTCTTTGCTGTGTGGCGACAGGCGTTACGTTGCATGGGCTGGTGGGGTAGACTAACAGCGGAAACGCCGCTGTGGAACAATGGACGACTCCCCGAGCTGTCCACACTGCCGGGGTTCGATGGCTGGGATGCAATTGGGATCTCGTTGTTGGGACATGTAATGTCCAGGGTTACTCTCAAATCGTTCCAGGAGCTTCGAACTGAGTTCCATATGCCCCAGACCCAGTTCTTTCGCTATCTACAGTTTCGGCATGCACTGGCACCCAGTATTGCTAACCTGGACTCGCTCCCTGAATTTAGCCCAGTTGAAGCGAAGGTCTTCATGGGAGACCTCTGAGATAAGAAGGTCTCCCGTATTTACCAAACGATGGTCACTCACTGCTCCTCCACCCTGCTTCCACTGAGGGCGGCCTGGGAGGCAGATGTTGGTCCCCTAGACGAAGATGATTGGAGGGAAGCCCTGGAATCCCCGCGGGGGACTGCCATTGCAATGCAGCTTAGGTTAATTCAATTCAAATATCTCCATAGGGCCTATTACACCCGAGAGCGGCTGTGGAAGGCAGGACTGATTGGGTCACCGGAATGTCTGCGCTGTGGGGCTGCAACAGGTACGCTACTGCATACGGTATGGTCGTGTCCTAGACTAATTGGTTTCTGGAGGGGTGTATGGAGCTGCCTGTCTGAAGTTCTGGGATGGGACCTTCCTCGCACTCATCGATTAGGGTTGCTCCACATACTTGAGGGTGTTGGTGGGAACATATAAACGCCATTTATTGTTGCTGGGGCTTGTAGTTGCCAAAAGAGACCTGGCCCGAGCATGGAAGGAAGAGCGAGCCCCCCCCCCCTGAGTGCATGGAGGGCCGGACTAGACTATTGTATGGGGCTAGTACGACCAGTGTTTGAAGCGAGAAGATGCCCCCATATGCACTTTAAGACATGGAAGCGGTGGGCAGGGGGCGTGGCTTGGGCGCCGACGGCGATGGTCGCCTGAGAGCTCGGCTCCGGGACTGAGCCCGGGATTATCCTGTAAATCGGAGGCCGTGGGGCACCCTCACCCCCGCAAACTGTTGATCGGACCGGCTGGGACCTGCCTGGGCACCTGGCGCAACCCGAACAGGAGGTGATCCGACGGAAAATCGAAGTTTGTGGATCCGCGGAGTGCGACCCAACATGGCGCCCGGACCTCTTTGTCCCCTTGGACGGGACCATTAGACTGGCGAAGCAGCGCTAGCTATAGCGTACCCTCCACCCTTTCATCTCCCTTCGTTATGAGGGTCTGGGTATCGATCCGATTGGACTCTGGCAACGGGGATCGCGCCTAGTTGGTCGGATGCCCTCACTATAGTGGATCTCGGCACACGGACACTTGGAGGCCCGGGACATGCCGCCGACCCCATAAGGTCTCACTTGGCTGCATCTCCCCGATCGACCCACTCCCATGGGAGGCACAGCCCCTTGGCGCCACAAAGTCTCCGGTGGTGTTGGTGACCCTCGCTCCAGGTCCTCATCAGCCAGACGGGCCTGCCCGACCTGGCGCCGATTGTCTCCGCCTCCGCCTCAGTGCCCTCCGACGAAGTGGTGGTGGCGCGGACCAAAGCTGTGGAGATCCAGCGGGCCCTGGAGGCGAGGACCACCGGCCCTCGACCCGAAGACCAACAACCGAGCGAGACATAGCCGACGCCCGCACTCGGTGGCGCCTCTGCCTGGGTTCTCACTGTGTGATTCCGGCGACATGGGGAAACCAAGGGGAGCCAAGGGGACTACCCCAGCCGCCTCAGACTCGGAGGCCCCGGACAAGGAGGAACGAGGAGACCAGGAGAGTTCTGGTGGTGCGCCATTGCAACAACAATTTGACCGTGTCTTAGAGGCGATTGCGACCACACGCTCGGCCCCCCAGCAGGACATTGCCCAAGTGGCGACGAGCCTGGGCCTCCTCAGAGCGGATCACGGTAAACTTTCGGACAGGGTCAAGGAAGTGGAGGGCTCGGTGAAAACCTTGGAGCCGGCGCAGAGAACCCTGGCCGCGACAATGAAGGATGCCCTCTCCCGGATTACTGCCCTGGAGCAGCGGGCGGAAGATGCGGAAGGCCGTAACAGGCGCAACAACATTCGAGTGGTGGGCCTGCCGGAGAAGATTGAGGATGGCGACATGGTGGCCTACTTGGAAGCCTGGCTCCGAGACACGGTGGCCCCAGAGGGCTTATCCTCCTTCTACACCCTGGAGCGAGCGCATAGAGTCCCAGCGAGGCCTCCACAACAGGGCCGTGCCCCGCGACCGGTGGTAGCACGGTTATTGCACTTTCGGGACAGAGACCTTGTCCTCAATGCCGCCAGGAAAAATGGCCCATTCAAGGTGGCGAACAGCCAGGTGAACATCTTCCCAGATTACACCTATGAGACCCAACGCAGGCGGTTCTCATTCTTGGCGGTCAAACGCGAGCTCCGGAGCGAGGGCATCCAATACTCGCTCCTATTTCCTGCAAGGCTCCGCATAATTGTCGATGACAAGACTCAATTCTTTGATACCCCGGAGGATGTCTGTACTTGGCTTGAACTCTATAGAGCCGGAAAAGATGGTTTTGGCTCCTCATCTCAGCTAGAGGTGGAGCCGGGACAGCGACGGCGGTCCAAGAGGATTCGGAGTCGCCGTGGCCGATCAGGTGGACCCTCAACTGCGGAGACATCGACGGAGCGGAGGGGAGTGCTGGAGGTGTTATCTGCGCTGTCTGGCTCACGGGACGGCACCATCGACGAGGAAGCGGACCCTGGTGACGAGGGGGTGTCATCGGACTCGGAGGAATCGGTGACTGATAGCGTCCACACGCCGGTGATCACACCGAAATCGGTTGAGGACCTTCTGGATGGACAGGGTTGACGGGGTGAGCTGCATCCACTTGGGTGGGGGCCCAAAGCGGGGGTGGCGGGAGCCGGCGATTGATCATGACCCCCGGGGAAGTGGGGGAGGGGTGCCACGCTCGAGCCCCGAGGGTTTCTTGTACTGTTTTGGGCTTGCTTTAGTCCTGGTAGCCAGAGCATCGAGGGCCCACTGCCAACGCCCAGCCCGCACCTGGCCCTTAAGGCCTTCCTACGGTGGCGACCGCAGGATTAGTCGGGGACAGGGTTTTTTTTGAGGGTATGGTTTGGATGGGAACTGGATGGTGCTATTTGGGTCCTGTTCTGGGGAGGGTGGGCAGGGGTTTGGGTTGAATAGGGGTTGTTGAGTTTTGGTTGGGGAAAATGGCCGCCATCAGTGCTGGGTTGATTGTTGCTCTTTCTTTGTTGAGACCCAGATGGGGAGACATTGTACGAACAATATGGGACAATGGCTAATGTGGCTAATGTGAAATGTATTACTTGGAACGTGCGGGGGCTTCACACCATGTCTAGGCGCCACAAAGTCCACGCTTATTTAGTGCGTAGAGGGGTACAAATGGCGCTGCTGCAAGAGACCCATCTGAACAAGGCGGAAGGGGCGGCGCTACAGCGTAGGTGGAGAGGGCAGGTCTTTTGCACTTCGTACTCCGCGTATGCCAGGGGTGCGCTAATTTGGATTAGAGCTGGGGTTCCCTTCCAGGTCACGAAGTCAGTGGTGGATCCAGAGGGGCGGTATGTGGCCGTTTCGGGCACTCTTGGGGGGAGGGACCTAAATGTTTGCTGTGTTTACGCACCCAATGTGGACCAGACTGCCTTCCTTTCCAGGTTATCGGGCTCGTTGGCCCACTTTTTCTCCGGGCCCCTCCTGCTTGGTGGGGATTTCAATTCGGTAGTGGATGTGGAGGCTGACCGCTCGCACCCGCCTCTCCCTGACTCTCCGGTCCGTCGTGTAGCTAAAGGTCGTAGGGACTGGCAGACGCACTGGGGCTTGACGGATATTTGGAGGGCGCAACACCCCGACACTAGAGACTATTCCTACTTCTCGGGCCTGCACGAGTTGCACGTTAGACTGGACGGATTTCTTGGCTCGACTGAACTGGTTTCAGCGGCGGTCCGTTCTGAATATTTGACCAGGACCATCTCAGATCACAATCCCCTCCTACTGGACCTTCGCTGGTTTCCTGGGGTGCCTGCGGTGCCTACCTGGAAGTTGCGTCCCGAGATCCTTGAGGACGGTGTATTCAAAGCGGACCTAGGAGATAAGATCTCAGAATACTTTGCGTCCAACAGGGGTACTGCGAGCTCGAGAGCGCTGGAATGGGACGCTTTTAAGGTGGTGGTGAGGGGTTACTGCATTTCCAAGAAGGTGGGCATGAGGCGAGTTATCCTTGACGACTTAGATACAACTGATCGGAAACTCAGTGAGATGGAACTCCGCCGCCCCGGGCGCCCTGAACTCCAGGAACGCACGGTAGAGGCGAAGGAGGCGGTAGCGGCGGAGGTCGAACGGCTGCGCTGTTTCGACTACAAGGCCTATACGGTTCGGTCCCTCGCAGAGGGGGATAGGTCGAGCGCATTGCTGGCATGGCTGGCTAATCCAACGCGCCAGGCCTCACTGACGACGTCCATGCGCATGGCGGATGGGACTGAAGTATACACTCAGCCTGAGATTCTGAGCTGTTATCTGCACTACTACGAACGTCTGTACTGCAGCCGGTCTGCCAGAGACCCTGACCTGCTCGAGGATTATCTACGACCCCTGGAGCTCCCGACAGTGGAGCCTGACGTGGCGAAAGCCCTGGGGTCCGACATAGAACTGGGGGAGATCCGCAGCGCCATTAAAAAGATGGCGAGGAATAGGACTCCGGGGCTGGACGGCCTTCCTGTTGAATTTTATGCTGCTTATGCTGATCTCCTAGCACCAAGGTTATTGATAGTGTATAGAGAGGCGAAGAGGCTTGGTCGGCTCCCCGAATCGATGCGCGAGGCCTTAGTGGTTCCCCTCCTCAAGCCAGGAAGGGACTCGTCCGACCCGGCGTCCTACCGTCCTTTATCAATGCTGACGGTCGACTATAAAATACTGAGCAGCATCTTGGCTTCGAGGTTGCTAGGTCACATGAGCTCTCTGGTACATGAAGACCAGGCTGGATTCATCCCCAAGCGAAACACGACCATGAACATCCGTAGGTTGTTCCGCTTACTGGGAGAACCGCTCGTGGACGCCCCGTGCCCAGTGGTCCTATCGGTAGACTTGGAGAAGGCTTTTGACAGCCTGGAATGGGACTACCTGCGCACAGTGTTACTGCGGTTCGGCCTCGGCGAGGGTTTCATCAGATGGACCACGGTCCTATATGCCTCGGCATCGGCCAGGGTTCGGGCAGGCCCGCTGATTTCCTCACAATACCCGGTGGAGAGAGGCACGAGACAGGGTTGTTCGTTATCCCCGCTTCTCTTTGCGTTGGCGGTGGAGCCTCTGGCGCTGCTACTCCGATCGGGAGCCCATTATAATGGCTTTTGGACACCTTCGGGCCCACACTACATTTCGCTGTACGCCGATGACCTGTTGCTCTTCCTTGAGGACCCGGTTGCTGCCCTGCATGGGGCCGCGACGGCGCTCACGGCGTTTGGGGAGGTCTCGGGACTTCGTGTGAACTGGGCCAAGACCTGTCTTTTCCCGGTTCGCAGAGGCACACCTAGTCCTGTTATCAGTAGAGAGATTAGATGGGAACCTGATTGCTTTAAGTACCCGGGGGTGTACATTTACCATGAACCATCTGACCTCCTGGATGGGAACATTGCTCGCAGCACTCGAGCGTTACGGGGTAGTATGGACTTCTGGGCTACGCTACCGCTCTCGGTGGCAGGACGGATCGCTTTGCTCAAAATGGTGGCGCTCCCCCGGTTGCTATATTATTTCCGGGCGCTACCGGTCTGGGTCCCGCCGGCCACATTTAGACTATTACGGTCAATGGTGGTCGGATTCCTCTGGGGCTCGGGCCGCAGACGAGTGGCCCTCAAGACCCTGATGAGGCCGAAAGCCGAGGGTGGGCTTGCGGTGCCAGACTTTGAAAAGTACTACTTGGCGGCGCAACTACAGACCCTCACCCAGGAGATCGCCAGGGAATTCCGGGGTCCGGTGGATAGGAGAGGCACGGGGATGGCCAGGCATGTTCTCTCCTTCATAGCGCTGCGACAGCGTTTGGCCTTACAGGACTTGTCGCTGGAGGAGAAGACCATTCGCCTGTGTTGGAACCGAGTCCACGCCCGGGGCCAATTGCGAATACCATATGCGCCCGAAATACCTTTGGGTATGCTGACGGCCTTGCCCCATGGCGGTGATTGGTCACGGTTAGCGGGCTGGGAGGACGCAGGCCTACAATTGGTGGGTGACCTCTACGAGGACGGGACGCTTTTGCCCTTTCAGGAGCTCATTGATCGCTTCGAAGTTCCTCGTGGCGACTTTCTATTGCACTCGGCCCTGGTCCGAGCGATCCAGGCGCACTGGAAGCACGGGCAGGAGGAACCCCCTACATCTCCGGTGTGCCAATACGTCATGATGTCTGCGGGAACGGTGAAGGCGGTCACTTGCCTCTATGGTAGACTGATCACTGAGGGGCTGGCCCCCCTCACTACCTTAAGAACCCGTTGGGAGGAGGACATAGGTAAGGAGATCCCGGAGACGACCTGGTCCCAGCTTGTGCGGCGAGCCTGGAAGGGCACGCGCCACGCCCGCTTTTAATTGGTCCACTACTACGTACTCCATAGAGCATATCTGACCCCGGCGAAAATCCAACAGTATTTTGCTACGGGGTCGGCGGACTGCCCCAGATGCCAGGCGCCGGAGGCAGACCTCCTCCACATGTTGTGGTCTTGCCCAGGATTGTCCTCCTACTGGATGGAAGTGGGGAAGGTGACAGGGAGGTCCTTATCGGTTGACGCGGCGGTGGGACTCCTACACTGGTTTCCACATACCCCCAAAAACAAAATTACTAGTAAATTCATTGATTTGGGGCTTCTCCTTGCTAAACGAGAGGTGACCAGGAACTGGAAGGCACGGGCTGGTCCGACGGGGGGCCGATGGCACGGCGAACTCTTGAAGTGGGCAGCGGGAGAAAGCTCGCTGAGGTACCAGTTAGCCAGGAGACAGCATAACGAGAAGGCACAGGAAGCAGCGCTGGAGTGGGAGACATTAGTGCAGGCTCTCAGGGATTATTGCGCCCCCAGCGACTCCGAAAGCGAGGAAGCAGCTCGCCCCGAGTCCCGATAGGCGATTGCACTTTACAAATCTGTTACTATCCTCATGGGTCCTCTCACACATCCTATTGCGGTTATTGCCGTGCACTGATGGCGGGGTTGGGCAGGGGTTAACTTGATTTATAGTGTTTTGAGGGAGGGGTTTTCTTTTGGTTTTGTAGGCTTGTTTAGAAAAGCAGATGACGGACAGTGGATCATCCGGACCAGCTTCAACTTCCTTCTGTGCCCCCTTTGGATCTCGCCGCCCGACCATTTGGTTGTGGGCTGAATGGCTGTGTAAGGACACATATTGCTGGGGGACGGAGGGTTGCATTCCACTGATTTTGTTGGATCTATAACGCTGGTCGAATATGTAACAATTTGCTAATTCCTGCAATAAAAATATATTAAAAGAAAAAAAAAATGGAAGCGGTGGGCAGATTATAGGGGGTTGACATTGGATCCCCCGGTAGAACAAGAGGAAGATATTTAGGTGGAAGATGCCGTACGGGCCTGTGAACCGCGTCATGCCTATCACACCACGACAGAGTACAGAATGCTTTCTATACACACGTGCACGGGGTTAGGGAGGGATAAGGGGTGGGTAGCAGGGTAGTTCGGTAATGGGAGTTGGTGGGGGTAGGGGTGGGGGAGGGGGTTACTCATTGGTTTTTCTTCTATTCTTGATTGGACATTGGTCTTGCGATGTAAACTGTACCAAGATGCTTGGTGGCGATCTCCTGACTGTGGGGAGCCACATCTCTTATTCTGCTTAAATCAATCAATAAAATTTGTTGTGAAAAAAAAATGGGTGGAGGCGCCCTATACAAAATGATTACGCTTCCAAAAAAACTCTATTAAAGAATACATACTGTTGGATACCAGAGGCCATTTTCACAGCAATAAACACCGACTTACGCACGCTTCTCTAGGATGGGGCCCACCCGAGAGTGGCACTACAAATACTCCAGCAAAACCAATATAATGGAGAACTTGCACTACCTGACATATACAGCAGCCCACCTAGTGGTGGTGAATGAGTAGGGGGATGCAAGGGGTGATCATCCCACATACGCCTAGGAATGCCTACAATTCAGACAGCATACATATCATTAATTATACAGGTGGCAAGGAATCCCGCAGACTATTGCAGGCCACTCAACTAACGATAGAGGCCGGGAGCAGAGAGGCAAATGAAGCGTGATAACTAGCTCACAAAAGAGACCACCCTTTGGGAGGGATAGAGATTGCCTGAAATTAATAGGCTCCAGGGGTTTCGACAGTGGGACCTAATGAGGATTTCAAAACTGGGAGATATCCTAGAGGGGGGGGCAGCCTAGCTTCCTTCGACACAATAAAAGCACATATCAACTATGGGATACCCAAAACTATTCATATCTTCGGCTTTTCCACGCATGGAGGGCGGCAGGGATAGACATCACAGAATTTGCACCCTTAGAAGGCAGATTACTACAAGAAGAACTCTCCGATAAAGCCATTTCATGGATTTACACAACACTAATGAATAACATTTCTGATAAGCTGGGAACCCTTAGGGCAAAATGGGAAAACACCACTGGACCAATTGAAAGAGTTTTGTAAAGCGCTCTAATACCAAGCGGTTTCTTGGCGCTATAGGAAGAAACTGAAGCTGAGGGAAAAGGGGAGAAGAGCCTAAGAGGAATATGCTAGAGAAAAGAGGTGGGCTTTTAAGGCTGCGCGAAAGTCCACATAGGAGGGAGTGGATCTAATCGCAAGTGGGAATGTATTCCAAAACAGGGGGGCGAGGATAGAAAATCTGGAGCCACCAAATTTCTTCCTTCAGAAGCGGGGAACATTCAGGAGGAACTTGGTGGATGAGCGGAGGTTTCTGGCGGGTACATAGGCATTAATCTTAGAACTAACGAAGGCAGAGGCAGTGCCAGCTAAGGACATGAAAATCAGGCAGCCCATCTTGAAAAGCGAACGTTCCCTCATGGGGAGCCAGTGGAGAGTCTTAAGCAGAGGGGTGATGTGACTGGATTTTGGGAGCCTATAGATGAGGCGAGCCGCTGGATTCTGGATGAGCTGTAGGCGGCGGCGTTCATAGGCTGGGATGCCAACATATAGGGCATTGCCATAGTCCAGGCGGGATAAGATCATCGTCAGGACAATGAGTTTGAGGTCTTCAACTGAGAAATACAGCGATATTTTAAGAATAGTCCTGAGGGACAGCAAGCAGGATGAGATCACCGTGCTGATCTGGGGGCGCATGGAGAGGTCTTGACTAATTTTGATGCCCAGGGTTTTCACAGAGGTAGAAGGAGATGGGGGAGAACCAAAAATAGGGTGCCAGAAAACAGGGGACCAAGGACTTATCACTGGTTCTAGGAAACACTCGCATATTTCCCCTGACGTAAAATCCCTGAACTGGCTCCCTTTTGAAGCCAGAATACAGCTGAAAATTGCCTGTATGACACACATGGCTATACACCACAAGTCTCCCAGCTACCTCACTCAAAAGCTGACTTTCTCAGGAGGCTCGAGAAACAACAGAAGCACAAAGAATCTCCTCCTGAAACCTCGAAGATTTCGGAAGGAAAAAACTTACAAGCGCTCCTTCTCAGGAATGGCACCCAGGATTTGGAATGCCCTCCCTCCCGAAACCAGGCTTATCTCCTCCACTGCACTCTTTAAGAAAGAAGCAAAAGCCACCCTTATGGCTAGTTGCACTTGAACACTTTTTTGGTTGTACCGAAGACTGTGCACAGACTTTGTATTATTGCTTATTCTGATTGTCTATTGTACGAAGTTGTTTATCAGATTTTTACTCTAGTTTGTTACACACCTACTACCCACTACTATCTTGTACCCAAAAGTTTGCTTTTGCCGGTCTATCTTATTGTCTATTCGTTCACAAGTTGTTTATCTGGTTACCATCCTAGTTTGCTACCCACCTACTACCCATTACTATCTTGTACCCACAAGTTTGCTTAATCTCCCGCTTGTTTCCCTTACCCCGTGTTTACTGTAAAGCGCTCTGATATCTGCAAAGATCTTGTCCGCGCTATATAAAACTTTGAAAATAAAAAAATAAAATAAATTGAGAACAAGCTCCGTTTTATCGGGATTCAACTTCAATTGGTTAAGGTTCATCCAGTTATAGATTAAAGTAAGGGTGGAATGAACTGTAGAAATTGAATCAGAAGAGGAGAGGTTGAAAATAAGCTGGAGGTCATCAGCGTAATTGAACGCCGTGACCTCCATGTCCTGTAAAGCAACAATAAGGGGATGTATGTAAAGGTTAAACAGAAGAGGGGACAGAGAAGAACCCTGGGGTACCCCACAGGAAACAGAACGGGAAGGGGCTAGAACACCCTCCAGCCGGACAGTCTGCGTACGGCCTGCTAAAAAGGAAGTAAGCCAGGCTAGGGCCGTCCCCCGCAGACCGGCACCCCTGACACGGTGGAGAAGGATGGAATGGTCGACCATGTCAAAGGCGGCGGATAGGTCGAGAAGGACTAAGGCCTGAGGTGAATTAGTATCGGCGCTACGTCTGAGCTCATCGACCACAGAGAGGACAACGGATTCCGTGGAATGTGTGGGTCGGAAGCCAGCCTGGTGGGCAGCCAAAAGGTGATTGGCCTCAATGTAGGTAGAGAGCGAAGAGGTGATGTGGCTCTCTAAGATCTTGCTCATGAGCGGGAGTAGCGAGATGGGCCTGAAATTAGAAGGAGCAGTGGGGTCGGCACCGGGTTTTTTTAGGATGGGGATTACCGTGGCTGATTTGAACGAATCAGGTACAGTACCCAGGGTGATAGAGGTATTGAGGAGAGTGGAGGTGCTGGGCAGAAAGAAAATCTCCCTCAATATGTGGGCCGGGCAAAAATCAGCGGGAGAGCCAGTTTTTACTTTGCCCAGGAGAATACAGAAAAACTCTTCAGAGATCAGAGGGAATTGGTCAAGAGAGGAGAGGGGCAAAGGGAGCGGAGGGCATGAAAAGAGAGGTGGGGCCGAGGGAATATTCTGTTTAATGGTAGTAATCTTCTCAATGAAGAAATCATTGAGAACGTTAGAGGGATTGAGAAGGAATGGGCTTGGGAGCAACTCTGTCGAGGGCAGCTAGCTCGTGCACAATCGTGAAGATCTCCTTGGGTTTATTGGCTGCCTGATGAATTTTCTGGGAAAAATATTCCAATTTGGCGGTGAGTATAGCGTTTTTATAGTCCCAAAGGAGAATCAGGTATTGAGTCTTAAGATCGGGGCAGTATCTAGCGCGCCAATGGCGCTCAGCCTGCCCGAGTGCTAATTTCTGGGATTTAAGGGCATCGGTGAACCATCTATTGGCGTCGTGGGGACGGCGCGTTCTGACCAGTCTGAATGGTGCAACTTGATTGCAGGCCTCTGAGAGCCAGTTGCTAATGGTGGCTACCTGCCTGTTGGGAGAAATGTCAGTCAGAGTAGGAGCGGAAAGAGCTAGAGAGTGGCCTAAAGCGACCAAGTCCACCCTATTCCAGTTGCGAGCCCAGATGTTCTTGGGGAGGGAGGGAGAGTTGACCTCCCTCAAAGAGGCAGAAAAGGTGATCAGGAAGTGGTCGGACCAAGCACAAGGGGATATAGTGGGGGACCAATGGAAGACATTGACTGGGAGGCAGCCCTAATGCACCCAAGGGAAGTAGCCATTAAACTGAGACGATGCCTCATACAATTTAAGATCCTCCACAGAGTATATTTTGAAAGAGCACGCAGGCATGCCATGGGTAGAGCAGAAACATCCTCTGCTTGCACAGTAAAACACAAGGTAATTGTATTCATATGCTCTGGGACTGTAGCCACATCAAAATATATTGGAATCAGATATTGGGGGGAACTAAATAGAGTAATGGAAGCGCAATTAATTATGGAGCCCAGTTATGTCCTGTTGGGCATCCCCACTGAGGTAGATCTACCATGCAGCAAACTCCTGCTATGCAATTTAGGGCTGATAGAGGCCAAGAGGGACATCGGGGAGCCCTGGATCCACCCACACTCACCGAATGGAAGACACACATGGACCTCTATATGGTGGCAGAAAGGGTGACATAAGGCCTGAGGTTGCCCCCCAAAATTCCGTAGGATCTGGACCCCTGGCTGAAACACTACGGATTAGAGATGGGAGATGGAGAGTATACACCTGGTATTGTGTGATAAGGCCTGGAGAGGAAGAGAGCCCCCCTTTACCCCATCCATGTTATTTGGCTTTTGATTTGTATTTTCCTGCAATTCACCACTTTGTAATAATGATCAATACAGAGGACGGCCCTGAGAGGGCTCAACCGGCGGTAGCCCTATTTATGTTAATGCAATCTTTTCTCAAGTTCTATGTATCATTGTAATGTCATGCTGTTATTCATGCGTCCCTGATATGTATCGCACCTGCATTTATAACAATAAAAACAATTTACAAAAAAAAAGTGTAAGCTGTCAATACTTTACTGAGCAAACCTCTTTTCTTTGAAGTTTAGAAAACATTAGTCGTTCTAAAATATTCAAAAGTGTAGGAAATACAGCTCAAGTAAACGTTAAGAACGTTCCAGTTAAAGGACAGGCAAAAACATTCACTTTCAAGTATACATAATGAAAAACCATTAGAAATAAACAATGCTTTAATAAGGGATATTCTACTACCTGACTTAGTGCACGTGTTATCAACCACCGGAAGATTGAAAGCAGTCAATTCACAGAGGATGTTCATCTTTTAGGTTAGACAGCTCTCTGCAACTAGTGCTCAACCCACCAAGTTCTCTTCCACTGCTTAAAACTGAACATTTAAGCAACACAGGGGAGTGGTGTTAAAATGGAACAGTGGAAAAGAGGGAAAATGTCAAATGAAACCAGCATACAATAAAGGGAGATGGGGAAAAACCACATGCGCTCTCTTGGAATGCTCAAGAAAAAAAAATGTCAGATATCAGCTGTGGAAGGACAATAGTCAGCCACTCAAAAAGATAGTAAATAAACTATATTCCAAGGGAAGGGCAAAGAATAAATCGAAGAGGAAGAAAAGCAGTCAAATAAGAAGCAAGCAAATGTGTGACAAAAGCAGCAACCAATGATAATCATTGGCCTGGCACAGAGCCTGCTGTACGTTTTTGGTATGGGCTAGGAGGGGTCTTTCTGAAACACAACAAGTATTTGCACTGCAATAGGCCTTCGTATTAGTGAAAGCTTGAGCTATTGGCGTTGAACATTATAATGTTTGCTAGATTTATTTAAAATATCCCAGCAGTAGCATAAATAAAAGAAATTTCACAAAGCAAGGAATGGGTGCAGTGCAACAGGCTGTTACTAGATGTCCCCGTGGAGTCGTAAAGGGACCTCTATTAGCCACATATGTACTGCACCCTTAATGTAATTAAAAAGAGAAAGATTACATCGGAGCATACGTTTCCATTTGAAGTGAAATTTTTGTTTACTTGTGTTTTAAAAATGTACCGTTGCTGTGAAGTTAGCATCTCTCTTCCAAAATTCCAACATTGATTTGCAATACCAATAGCTCAAACTGTCACTAATGCAAGACCTATTGCATCGCAAATGTTTGCTGTACTTGGGTCTTCCTACACTGCAAGGGCAGCATCTGGTGTGATGATGCATAATTAGAGCGACAGCCTAGGAAAGGACTTTGATCGTGTGTATTGATTTTCAAATACGTTATCATTCTGAATGTGATCTGAAACAGCCCATGGCTGCTTCTTCATGTGCTGGGTTTGTAATAAACAAAGACCCTGCCTCCTGTGTATCCTACAGCTGCTGCCTGTGCCTTTTGCAAAAACTAACATAGAAAGCTTGTGCAGTAATATATAGAGCAGGAAAGGCTGCCCTGGAGCCGAAGAATGCTTATTTAAATACTGCTGTATTTGGCAAGACTTTAAAACGCCATGTTTTCTTTAAATTCATAGGTTGAATTGTGTTGAGCAGAAATTATCTCGCTTGACGAAATTTTCAATGTGGAAATATTGGCAATTATAAATGCTATTATTCAGAGTGCTTCCGATTCCAAGTCTCAACATAATTGTAGTGAAAGGAAAACAAGCTGGTTTGTTTCCAACTATAAAGCTTCATGCCAGACTAAAAATATTTTCAAAGGATGTCTTTACTGCTGCCTCTGCAAAAAGAACAATTGATGGACAGAATGCAGAACAAGGTCATACATTCAACCCAGTACAGAGATCTGAAACCATCGTTTTTATGCTCACCTTTCCATTCCAGTTTGAATCCAGCCATATGCAAATCAGTCTTGACCCTGTGGCCAATGGGAACAGTCCAGCCCGAATTGCCAGGCCAGGTCCTCCCTGGACTGGAAACAAGCATCCTAGGACTGGTTTCTAACTGGAATCTCATGGGGAGCAAATAAACGATGGATTTAGGCCCAGATCTCTGTACTGGGGTGAATGTATGAGACTGTTTTGCATTCTGTCCATCAATTGTTCTTTTTGCATTTGCCACCCCTAGTGGGACGGGTATGCCCAGATGTGGGTCCCATGCTCTCAATGCCACTGGAGTCAAGCTATCCTGGCTTATATGGGATGAAACCCTGAAACCGGTCATAGGTGCTTTTTTCCAGTCCAGGGATGACCTAGCCTGGCAGTTCGGACTGGACTGCTCCCAATAGGCGCAGTTTCAAGACTGATTTGCATATGGCTGGGTTCAAACTGGAATGGCATGGGGATCAAAAAATGATGGATTTAGGCCCAGATCTCTGTTCTGGGGTGAATGGATGACATTGTTCGGCATTCTGTCGATCAATTGACTTTTTGCATTTACTGCACCCTCTGCATTTTAAGTAAGCTGTGTGCGCCCCCTCAAAGTGATTAGAACTTTGGAACTGTAATTACAGGTGACTGTCTCGGTACTAGAGATGCTCAGTTTAGTAATACTAAAAACAATGAACCGTGCTGCAAATCACTGTGCAGTTGGAAAGAGGAGGCAGGCTCATTAGTTGTCAATTACGAGCTTCATGTGAAATTGTGTATGTGTTCACAAAAATGTCTTTTTTTGGAGAAACCATAATGAAAAGTTTACTCATGTTGTGGATATCTTGACTTACTTCTTTTAGGGAATCCAAAGTGTCTGGCGCAGGCAGCATGCACCATGAGAACCGTGTCCTCAAGCCATTGAGTTCATTGGAGACAGTGCCTTTTTTGTTACCCATCCCTGTGATAGATAACAAATTGGAGAATGGCGGTCATTAATGTACTCCTTAAATTTGACCTCTTAGAGGGAGCTCTCATTCTCTGGCTCATGTTAACTTGAGCTCTTTAGAAGTACATAAAATCAAATGTCTGTGATGTTGCAATCATATTTTATCCAAAAGAACGGGAAGGTCGCTGGGGGAGGGTAGGAGCATACGAGAGGCACTCTGAGTAATGTAGTTCAGTTGCAGCCCGTGATGAAGATAGACAGATAGGGATTCAGGTGCCATAGGCATTTCATCCAGCAAGTTAGTCATGCTGATGTTGAAAAAACAAAATAGCATGTTCGCTGGACGCAATTGCGAGGGTGCAGTACCATAGGCTGACACTAGGGCGTCCCATCGGACCTCATTTGTCCATATATGGCACTGCACCCTGCAACATGGCTAGGGGAAGGATAAGGCTCAGTGTTAGGAGTTGCCGAGTGGGAAGCTGGGGATCCGTGTTACGGTCTGGTGTCGGCTCAACGTTGAGGCATGGATAGGTGCCCTATAGAAATAAAAGCACTAATTTAAAATAGCAAAAAAAGTAAAAGCAGAGATCTTAGGGCCCACAAGCAGTGTTATGCAAGGGGGTAGGGCTAGACTGCGCAAATCAACAGAACAAGCAAAACAGCAGTGGCCTCAGAGCATTAGTGGGGGCCTGTGAGCAATTTTGTGAGAGTGATGAGGGGGAGGCGCACGAGATCAGAGACTAAGTAGTGATGTGGGTGTGGCGAGGCAAGCAAATCAAACGACCAAAGTTGTACTACACAAGCAAACAAAAGAGTTCAGGAGCATAGAGGCAGGCCAACTAAGAGTTCTATCTAAGTATAAATAACCTGAACAGCAATAACATATGCTAAAGGACCAGTCTGTCCTCGTGGAATCCTCTTGGATTCAAAATTCCAAGAGGGACTACTAAGTGCATTTCTAAAGGACCGCAAGAAGAACGGATAAAAAAAGATGGGTTTTTTCAAGCCCATATCCTTGATACATGCAAAAACCACAGTTGATGGACAGAATGCAGAACAATACCATCTCCAATCCCACTTCCCCTCCTACTCTCAGCCCCTACTATCCTCCTTACACCCCCACCACGGCTACCAGTCTCCCAGCCTACACGTTGTCCCCCCCGCCTACCGCCAATGCCCCCACCCATAACACCAACTTCCTCCCTACCTCATCCACTCCCCTCCCGTCCAGAACCTCTCGCCTCCCTAACCCCATCCCGCGCTCCAACACAACGCAGACCTGCCCGAACACCAGCCCTCCCTCCCACCTGCACACGAATTCCCTGGCCAGCCACTCACCCCTGACTGCCACTCCCACCCCCACCACCTACCCTACGATGGAATACATCACGGCCACCCTCACTCAGATCAAAGAAGACATTCACGTCATCAAAGAACTACTCTCCACACGCCCCATACACCGTCCACCCACCTCCACACCCCTTCCCAACCTGTCTCCTACTCCGCCGGCGGACCCCCACCCTCATCACGCCCCACACCAGGCGTCAATCCCTGCTCATAGGCGCAGCAACTGCCCTCGTCCCCAGCATCGCCCCTGCAACGCCTCACACATCCACACCTCCCCGCCAAACTTGTCCCCCACCCCTCAGACTAACTCTCGCACTCAGCTATCCCCCAATCTGACATCAATCCCAGCTCTTAATCGCAACAACCGCCCTCGCCGCACCCACAACTCTTCTTCTGACCTCGACACACTCACCCTTCTCCGCTCCTATGACCCAGCCCCCCAAACTCACACAAGCACCCCACACCGCAACATTCCCACGATACACCCAAATCCCCTTAGACCACCCACACTAAACAGCAGATCCTCCATCCCCAATAACCTTAGAAAAGTCCCTCTCTCGCTAGAACAATCTAACACCCTCTACACACCCCGTCTCAAATGCGCTCTTCTCAACTGCAGATCGGCCACGAAACACTCAGCAGCCATTGCTGAACTCCTCTTATCGCAGGACCTTGACCTAATCATCCTGACTGAAACGTGGCTAACTGAATCCTCGACACCCATAATGGACATTCTGGTTCCTCCCAACTACCACATTATCAGGCTCGACAGAACAGGCCAAATAGGTGGCGGAATCGCATGCATATACAAGAACAACCTCTCTGTTCAGAAAGTCAATTCCACATCCCTACCATCCCCAACATCCTGGGAATACATCTGCCTCGACATTATTAGTGAGGGCAAACCGATATGCTCTCTGCACAGCATTTACCACCCACCCAGGGACAACCTCACCTTCTCCCAACAAATCATGGATATGATCTCAACCAATTCCGGACGCCAGCTCACCCAAATATACCTTGGTGACTTCAACCTCCACTGGAATGACCGCAACGACGCGGTGGTAAATAGTCTCAAAAATTTCCTCGATGCCCTGAACCTCACCCAAATATGCAACAGTCCGACCCACAAGAAAGGCTCTACCATCGACCTGATCATCTCCAAAGAGCACTCTATCCAACTCGAATCCATCCAACCCTGTGACTGGTCAGATCATCATATTATCACATTCTTTATCAACGAAAAAGTCAAAATCAACCCGGTGCAACTCTCCAAGCCCAAAGTCTGGAAAAGAGACTCGAAAAAGCTCAACCCTGGCTCTCTGCCCCCTAACAGCTGCAACTCCTACTCCCTCCTGCAGGCGCCTCGGACGTCCAAACTCTGACTGACCACTATCTCAACACTATGACCTCTATAATTAATGAGGCTGCACCTATGCAACTAAAAAGAGTCTCTACTAAAATCTCCAAACCATGGTACGACGGGAGTCTCAACGAAGATAGAAGAGACATGCGAATGGCAGAACGGACCTGGAGATCAGCCCCCTCTGCAATGCACCTAAAAGATTTGAAGAAGAAGAGAAACGCCTACTTCAGGAAAATAAAACGCTCAAAATCGGACTTCTTCCGCCTCCAACTTAACTAAGCAAAGAACCGCCCCAGAAAACTGTTTGAGCTAATCAAATCGCAATCCAAGGAGCAACCAATATAGTGGTTGCCAATGCTGCTATAAAATCCTCCAACACTGGCCACCCTTATCCTCAAACATCTGTATCTGGTAACAAATCCACCCTCTCATCCTTTCCACCGATCACTAACACAGAGCTCCTCTCACTCTGCAGCCACATTAAATCCGGGTCACCTAATGACCTTATTCCAACCAAAATGGTCGGCCCCATGATCCCTATTTTGGGTCCGCACATGTTGGATGTGATTAACATCTCCCTAACTAAAGGCCAGGTCCCTGCAGATTGGAAAAGGGCAGTGGTGAACCCGATCAGAAAAAAGGCATCCTCTCCTTGGACTGACCTCTCCAATTTACGACCGATCTCCCTCCTGCCTCACCTGGGTAAGGTTACAGAGAGACATGTGAACACCTTTCTTTCTCAACATCTGGAAGCGACGGAAGGCCTGGACCACTCACAATCTGGTTTCAGGCCTAACCACAGCACAGAATCAGCCCTTCAGACAGTGACCAACAACATCAGAATGGCACTGGATGAGGGCAGCTCCCTGATTCTGGTGCTGTTGGATCTTTCCGCCGCTTTCGATACGGTGTCTCACACGGTGCTCCTTGACCGCCTAGGTGAGGTGGGTGTGGAGGGAGAGGCTCTGACCTGGATGAAGAGCTTTCTGACTGGTCGTGTCCAAGAAGTTAGGCTGGGCTCCCACAAATCCACACTAAGGGAGCTCAATAAGGGAGTGCCACAAGGCTCATGCCTTAGTCCTACACTCTTCAACGTGTATGTGGCACCCCTAGCCAACTTGGCTAGATCTTTCGGGTTCACCCCGGTGTCGTACGCTGACGACACCCAACTCCTTTTCCCGTTTAAAACTCTCACAGCTGCAATAAAAAGAACTTTTGCAGATGGTATGAGAGCCATTGCAGACTGGATGTCAACTAACTGTCTGCAGTGCAACGTGGGGAAAACGGAGGTAATGTGTTTCGGGCAAGCAGCGACATATTGGTCATCTGACTGGTGGCCCGCGGAGCTTGGCCCTGTCCCCACCCCTAAGAGTTCCGTCAGGAACCTGGGAGTACTTTTTGACCAGCAACTTACCTTCAAGGGACATGTCAATCAGGTGGCTGGTACCTGTTTCCAGGCTATCGGGATGCTGAGACGAGTCTTCCCCTATATACCAGACCATCATAGAAAAACGCTCGTGCAGGCTCTGGTCATCAGCAGGGTGGATTACTGCAATGGACTGCTCCTCGGAGCAAACGAGGAGCAGCTCAGTAAATTGCAAGTAATCCAAAACACAGCAGCAAGGATTGTCCTGAATGTTCCAGCTAGGACTCCTTCAAACCCCCTGCTGAAGAGACTCCACTGGCTTCCAGTGAGGAAGCGAGTCCAATTTAAGACTATGCACAATCCATAAGAGCAGGATAGGAGAGGGCCCGAAGTACATGACAAAGATCTTTCAGCCCTACATCCCGGGGCGTTCTTTGCGCTCTACTCATCAGCAGCTCTTACAGACACCAAGAATAAAAAAAACCAGACAAGGTGGACGTGCATTAGCTTATGCCGGCCCAATACTCTGGAATTCTTTGCCCCCAGAACTCAGATCAATCTCCAGTCATCTGTGTTTCCGGAAGAATTTAAAGACTTACCTATATCCCGATAAATAAATTACCTTCAGTTTCGGCACTCCTTAAACTATCATGCTCTCGTAACCTGCACAATCTCGTGGCACAGCAATAGCGCAGAGATACCCCTTCGGGAGTCTAGTCTGGCGCTTTATAAGAATATAAAATAAATAAATAAATAAACCACAACCACTCAACACGGGGCGTGAGGCACCCTCATGTGAAGACTTCGCTGCTTTCTTTATCCAAAAAACTGACAAAATAAAAAGCGATCTCCTCATTGACGCAAGCCTCTACTCCAAACCCAAATGCCCAGCACCCGCTGAACCAAAAAACAATGCTACATGGTCAACCTTTGACACATATTCGGAAGAAGAAATTGGCAAATTACTCAGCACCCTGAAACCATCCAATCACCTCACGGACCCCCTCGCTGCCTTCGCAATAAAAGACTTTACCCCTCTGCTTCTCCCTCTCTGGACTAAAATCATCAACAGCTCTCTCCAACAAGGAAGCATACCTGACTCCCTCAAAGTTGGTCAGGTCACACCTCTACTAAAGAAACCAACAGCCGACCCCTCTGATCTCAACAACTACCGTCCCATCACCAATATCCCCACTCTCGCCAAACTGCTGGAAAAATGCGCACAACTACAATTGACTAAACACATTGAGCAATTCGATCTCCTCAACCCTCACCAGTCAGGCTTCAGAGCAGGACACAGCACAGAAACTGCTATGACTCACATAATTGACGACGCACTTCAAATGCTAGACCAAAATGACACCTGCCTCCTCATCCTACTTGATCTCTCCTCCGCATTCGACACCGTTAAACATGAGAATCTACTAGAACTACTTAACACAAGAATGGCCTTATCTGGAACTGTCCTCAAATGGTTCACCTCCTTTCTCCGCAACAGGTCGCAGAAATTCAAGAGCAACAACCTGATGTCCACGCCAGTACCTGTAACGCTAGGCGTCCCCCAAGGATCCTCTCTATCCCCAACTTTGTTCAACCTAGTCATGGAACCTCTCACCACCTTGCTACAAGCATCCAATGTACACTTTCACATGTATGCCGATGACACCCAACTTTACCTCAAACTGCAATCACCCAATGACATCCTGCTCCTGAACTCAACGATCAGATGCACCCAATCCTGGCTTGCCGACAATCACCTCAAACTCAATGCCCTGAAAACAGAGTTCCTTCTGATCTCACCTCCAGCGAAGATATCCACCACTCAACATTGGCTTAAACTCCTAACCGCACTCAATGTCCAACCCACCATCGTGGACTCAGCAAAATCTTTAGGCATAACACTCGACACCAATCTCAACATGCAGCAACATATCAGCAAAGCAACAAAGGGAGCGAACTTCCAGATCAATACTCTGAGGAAACTTAAACCCTACCTCCCAGCCAAAGACTTCCAAACTGCGGTGCAAGCACTAGTCATCCCACGAATTGAATACGGCAGTACCGCCCTCTGCGGACTCCCACTGACTACAACCGCACCACTAAAAGCATCTCTAAATGCTGCAGCGAGACTCATCACTGGGTCAAAAAAGCACTCCCACATTACCCCTGACTTGAAATCCCTGAATTGGTTGCCGTTTGAAGCCAGAATACATCTGAAAATCGCCTGCATGACACACAAGGCGGTACACCTAAACTCACCCGGCTACCTTGCTCAGAAACTGACAATCTCTGGGGGAATCAGAAACACGAGAGGCGCAAACAATCTTCTGCTGAAACCTCGAAGATTCCGGAAGGAAAAAACATACAAGTGCTCTTTCTCAGGAATGGCGCCTAGGATTTGGAACTCACTCCCTCCCGAAACCAGGCTTATCTCCTTCACTACACTCTTCAAAAAAGAAGTAAAAGCTATCCTCATGGCTAAATTCACTTGTACTACTATCTCGAACCCTATTAACACCCTGCAATGATCTGTATTACTTGCTTGACCCCCTTATCTATTTGTACGAGTTGTCTTATCACCCACTTGATTGCTTTGCAGTCACCCATTTGTATTATTTGTACTGTATGATCTACTGATTTACTTATTTAACTTGTTCCCTCATTTACCCTTCTGTACTGTGTGAACTATTGATTTACCTATTTGACTTTGTTCCCTCATGTACCCGTCTATGTAAAGCGCTCTGATATCTGCGAAGATCTTGTTCGCGCTATATAAAACTCTGAAATAAAATAAATAAATGTCATACATTCACCCCAGTACAGAGATCTAGGCCTAAATCCATCGTTTTTTTGCACTCTACACCACCTCAGTTCAGACATGGCCATATGCAAATCAGTCTGACCCTGTGCCTCATGGGAACAGTCCAGCCCAAACTGCCAAGCCATGCCTTCCCTGGACCGGAAACAAGCTTCAGAGGACCGGTTTCTGGCATTCCAGCCGTCTTCAGCCCAGCTTGCTTGAATCCAGTGGTGTGGAGAGCATGGGACTCACGTCTGAGTATACCCATCCCACTCGGGGTGACAAATACAAAAACCACAGTTGATGGACAGAATGCAGAACAATGTCATACATTCACCCCAGTACAGAGATCTGGGCCTAAATCCATCGTTTTTTTGCACTCCCCACTACCCCAGTTCAGAAATGGCCATAAGCAAATCAGTCTGACCCTATGCCTCATGGGAACAGTCCAGCCCGAACTGTCAAGCCATGGTGGTGTGTAGTGCAAAAAAAACGATGGATTTAGGCCCAGATCTCTGTACTGGGATGAATGTATGACCTTGTTCTGCATTCTGTCCATCTACTGTGGTTTTTGCACATATCCTTGATACAGCATGTCTCGAATAGATAGCCCATGCCTAGACGAGACCTAAAAAGAACATGCACCGAGACCTCTGGGCATTAACATATTTAGGATCAACGAAAAATTTCTGGATGTGCCAGGCTCCACAGACAGTAACTAATGATCCTTTAAAATACCCTCTCAAATTTATATACCTCAACTTTTCCCTCTTGAACATTAATTCTGTGGTGGAGGTAGTTATTCCCTCCGGAACAAGTAATTCCTTTTTAAATGTGCAGTTTCAGGATGTAGGTGCTGAGAAATGGAAAGGCGTGTACTCTAAAAAAAAAAATGCATGCTTTTGAGAGGTTTTGGACTCGACTCTGGGTAACTTCGAAGCCTTTTCAAAATGCAGGTAGTTTCGGTTAAGACACCAGTATGATGAGCATTCATTTGACTGCGTGGAACATAGCCCAAGACTAATTGGTCATTAAAAGAAACAATCTTAAAATCACAAGATTTCACCAGAGACCATGCAGTCTGTAAAAGCAGTCCATGTACAGGACAACTAAGACAAGGGCACCCTTGTCTCTGCAGACTAGAAGGACATTGTGTGATTCTAATCACCTTTAGGAGTGAAAACACAAATAGAATCTCTTGAACTTGAAGCTGAGCACAGCTCCATGGTATGGCTACTTGAGGTGACAATCTCAATCTCATGATTAATAAAGATTTTAATTCATGACACCCCAACATCGTACACTGGAATACTTTTGTCTTCATATATCAGTGTACTCCAGCTGCTAATTGATGTTCCCTCTAGTCTTATATAGAATACAACATGGAAGAGAGTGCACAGTCAATACACAAAAAATAGTTTCCAACCCGCAAGAGCAACAAGATTAAAGGTGTTTTTATTTTTAAAAAAACATATCTAATCAAGGCCATAGTTCAAAACAAATGCCTTTCATTGTTGCAAAAAAAATTGGAAAATGCATCAACTTGAATAAAAAAAAAAAAACTAAAACATCAGGACAATGTAAAATAAACACCTGTTTAAAAAACTGTTGGGGCAAGATGTAGGAAGAGCTGGCAAGATGTAGGTGGCTTCCACCAACTCCACTCTGTGGCAATTCACTTCAAAGACGCAAGAGCAGTTGTACAGATGAGGGGGCAAGACTTGCCATCATACATCAGTTCCACAGCTCTCCGAGAAGTTCTTAACTGTGACAAACTCTCCTGTCAAGAAGTAATCTTGCAGCGATTACAGCAAACGAAAACAGAAATGAGATGGAACTTTGTCTGTGACTATCTGTCGGGCCTGGCCATTCCGGGTCTGGCTTGAAGCATCATAGGCCGTGAAGGAGGACGCATCATATGAGGGCCTGGTATCATCTGCATGTGCCCTCCCATTGGCGGCCGCATTCCTGGTCCTAAGTGAGAAAGAGAACACAAAATTAGTATGACTTACATGCAATGTGCAGAATAAGAAATATTCTGGTATCCAGTAGTCATCTGAGAGCACCAGAACTGGGAGTGAATTGCAACCCTGATTACTTTAAAGGCAGACTAGCTTTAGAGAAAATGCGGATTATAATCAAAATGTCACGTAACTCCAGAAAGACTCCTTATAGACAATGGAGCCAATCGCTCATCTAAGTGATTGTAACAGGAGGTGAGACAAAAGAAAACCTTCACAGAAAGCCGAATCACACTAAAACACAGGCTAAAATAACTGGTAATATATGGACAAACTATATTTACCCTGGCTTAAAGTTCACAATGTTAGTAGCTGGGCTGCTCCTGACCCAGCAACAGTTCATAGCGGTTGAATAAAGTAAGTTATTTGATGTGATTAATTATTAAAAGTACCAGGATCACAAGAGGTGCTGACATTCTATGTCAGTCACAAATATATATATATATATTTAAGGAGCTTTGTCAGTTGTCAATTGAGAGAGGGTAGCTGTTCTATGGTCTGAAGTATTAGACCGTGAACTAATTCTGTGCAGAGTTCTAAAGGTTCATTGAAATATTTAGGAAAGACTTTAGTTCAGACAATCCTAAAAATAGAAGGATGCTGGTAAAATGAAAGGTGGTTGATGCCACTATTCTGTATGGCTCCTGTCGAGAGCCTCTATTGTTTATTCCAGTTTCTAAATCTCAAAACCCACTGCTATTTTATTTATTTATTTAAAAGGTTTTATATGGCGCTGGCAAGACCCGGAGGAATCAGAGCGCTTTACATGGGTAGCAGACAAATTGCAGGTTACAGCTTTACAAAGGTTACCCAGTTATTAGAGCATGGTAATTTTAGTTACAAGTAACGTTTAGACAAACAAAAAGGAACATATAGGTATGGAAAAAAGCTGGCAAGAGGAGATATTCTGGGTAAAGAGGGGGGGGGGGGGTAAGAGCAGGGGAAGTAGACAGAGTGGAAGAATGTAAGAGGAGGGGAGGATTAAAGACACAGCAAGGCAAGAGGAGGGGGAGGGTGACGGGGACACAAACCGGTAGGCGAGTCAAAGCTGCACACAAAGTCCAGTAAGCTGTGAACCATGGGGGAGTAGTATAATTTCCCCATCTCTGTTGCGAGAGGCTCCCTAAGCGCAGTGGACTGTCTCAGAGGGGTCTCTGAGACTCCAAGGCCTACTTTACTGGATCCTGCCCCAAAAAGGGGAGAGAGAGTGCTTTGGCAAGGGGTGCCATACAATACCTCAATTGTGAGTGGCTCCCTTGGCGCTGTGGACTCTCTCAGCGGGTATGTTGAGACTCCAGCGTATATATCTTGGATCTTTCCCCAAAAAGGGGAGAAGGAGTGCTTAGACATAGCAACAGTTGATAACAAAACCAGTTACCCACGGCTATGTCAACGGCCTTCCTAAGAGCATGTCAGTGTAGCTCTGCTTGCCTGCGTTAACTGAAAGCACATCTGAAGGAGGGGGAGGGAAGCACTGAATGTGGAAAGGGCTGGTCAAGGTTTTTTTTATTTACTTTTGGGACAGGGGTACATAACAGAGGTTTTGTTATGTATGGTTTCCCCTACTGCCACCACATAGCAGCAAAAGCAGGGGCAGGTGATTGAAGGGACATACATATAGACAGCTCAAGCATTGCTTTTGTGGTCTATTTCAGGTCACTCTGAACCCTTCGGTGAAATACATCCCTGTATTTCACTTATAGCCATCTATAATACTATGCGTTATGCATGGCTTCCATAGGAAGCCTGTATTGTTTACACCAGATTCTAAATATGGTAATTTCACTGCTATAACCTAACAGTTTACAACAAAAGAGGTTATCCCCTGTCGCTATGTCATAATGGCTTTCCAGGCTGTGTTGCCAGGCCTCTCTGAGAGCCTGTCCGTGCAGTACTGATTGTCTGCTTTCCCCGAAAGCAGAAACTCATCTCCAGGAAGGGGGAAAGGAGGTGGGGATTGACCTAGGAAAGCAGATAAGCATATTTTTTTTCTTCACATCTGGACTGTGAGCAGAAGCCAGATTATGTATGGCTCCTCCCCTACTTCTCTGCCTTGCTAGAAGTCTGAGGCAGGAAAAGATGATTTTGGGGGCTATACATAAAGTTATACATGGGTAAAAAAGGAATTATGGAAGATGTTTTTCACCTAGGGTTTCGAGTGAAAACAGAAAACCCAGGATTTCCTTTTGTTGCCTAGTTGACAGAACCTTTTGGTGAAAAACCTCGCCGTAAAAACCGTTACCCATTTATGATTCTATATTTCATAAACCATGTACAGTAAAGGCTAATCTGAAAACAAAGCACCCTCATTTTGAAGCAGCTTTCCCTTTTCAAATGATTAAATAAGATTTTTTTTTTAAACATTGTTTAATTCCTTGTAGAACTATTTTATAAAATGTGATCATGACTTACCAGGTCCGACCTGCATCATCCCATGCGGCGGCGGCCCCATCATTGGCATCATTGGAGGACCTGCCATAGGGGGTGCTGGCATCATTCCAGGCCGTGGAGGACCACCTGGCAAAACAAAATAGCAGTATAAATACAAGAATTCAAACAGCTAGGCTTGTATTGCTGGAAAAAGTCTTGGTAAGAGAAGAACTAGTGCATTCCAATTTGCTTAGGACTACAGAGCCACATTTTTACTATCCAAGAAAGAAGTGCAATGCCAAAAGGCTGTACTGGAGAGTAAGACTGAGTGCCACAGATTCAGAGAGAATCGACAATCAGTCGGCAAGAACACTTAAATATGAATTTCAATTACTTATACAATTTTTGGCAGACACTTCCCCTGAACCTCAGGCCCAAAATAGAACTACAATCACATCAGAAAAATCTGCATGAATTCACATTTACAAGTCTCTTTAAAACATATTATTGGTGGAGTAAGTAATATGGCGAGAAGAACATAACCAAACCTGGAAACTCTCGAAGATTTGGTGGTGGTGGTATAATACTTCCTGCTGGGGGAGGAGCGGCGAAGGGAGTAGGTGGGATCTTTCCTTGTTGAAAGGCAGCGGCTGAAGATGGAGAAAACAAAGAAAGTAAGATATCAGTGCACAGAAAAGTAAACAGAATCCTGAACTGAAGCCAGTACAAGCTTGATCACCTGAGTTATCGCTAATAATACACATCCCAACTACAGAACTACTTGGTAGCATATTTTACTCAACAAAAACTGACTTTTTTGTTAACTGAACCACAATGATTTAAATGCATTGAGCACACCAGTCAGTCATGATCTCCTCTACCTCCTTCCAACTAGCTGTCCTCCCAAGTCCCTGTAGTTAATTCTGTCAAAGCATGCTTTTGATGCCTACTTTTAAGAAATACAAATCATATCACTTTTAAGGTAGAGCCTACAAGCCAGAGCAGCACGTGCACTGTCTGTTGAGACATCGTGGGCATACCAAAAACATACAGGAGACTTGAACCTGCCCATTGCTTACAATTGGTTGGCTATTCGGTCACTCATTTCCCTACTTCTTATTCGTGTCCCAGCTGGTCAACCCTGTGTTTGATCCTACAATGGAGCATAGCTTGTAACATCGCTTGATTTGCTTGCATCTGTGTTACCTCTGCTTGCTTTTCAAGCACTACTTTTTTCTTTTGAAGAGCGATCCATGGGAGTGGATGTGTTTTCCAGCAATTTCCGCTGTGCAGTTCCCTCACCCTGAGTGCTACCCCACGCCATGCCTTCTTGATGTGCTTACCTGTGTGTACTCCCTGATGCTTACTCCCAAAACCACTCCACGCTGATCTCTCGTCCGTTGCCTCTGATCCCACCCCACCTTACCCCTTTGGGTTGCCTTCTCTCATCTGCATCCTTTGTCCCCAAGGTGAGAACTATTTGCCTGCCAATATTTGTTCCAATACAAACATGAGGACCAATCAAAGTCCAACAGACTAATATAGTATTTTGCCCTTTAACACTTCACTGTATACAGAATCATGTAGGGGGTAGGAAAATCCAATGTTCCAGTTTTAAAGCAGGGAATATTGCAACGTGTGCAATGAAGTCCTTGAACTTGGTATGTAATGCTTGAAACAAAATCAGAACAGCAACTATGGATATCTCGAATACTGGACTCTCCGCTTCTCTCCCTAAAACCCAAATATAAAGATAGTCTAGTGCTACAGAGGAACTGGTTCCAAATGCCAAGTAAGAGAAATAAACTAAAGAAATATGCAAAGCAATCCAAATTGGACATGTATGAAATTCCACAGATGGGGCCAGGCTCTGCATGAATACACTTTAAAGGAGCTGCTTCCATAACTGGAGAGCAAACTGTGAAGGAAAAAAGGTCTGTGTGCTCTTATTGGTCTTCAGATGTTTTTTAGCGGAATCATTCTTATGAAATAGTCCTGTAGCTCTTAAAAACAGCAAAAAAACTTACCGGAGGCCAATCAAGTAAGGGGTGGTACCGCAGAAAAAGCATTCACTACACTTAACATCCTGTAGGATGCAAGTTCTAAATCCTGTAAGCCCACTCATATGTCAAGAATTAAGGGGACACGATGATGTTGTGAAATGCCGATAACTGCCTAATGCAGTTCAACAATATAGTTATTTGCAGTAGAAATCAATTTTTAAGATAATTAAAATACAACTTCCTTCAGGTCAACTATGTGGTTTTACTTCATTGTTCGAGTCTGAAATTAAAGTTAAATAATAGTAAACTCTCTCCCGGATGAACAATACACTTTTTGTTCGAATGAGAGGTCAGCTAGCAAAAGAACAGCTTAATGATTTGCAAACGTAGGGAGAGGTGGAATAGCATGATGTGGCCAGGCTTGGATATACTAAATCTAATAGAATGCTTCTATTTATCAGCAAGAGATTTTGAAAACTGGAATAGAGCAACGCTAAACTCTCCTTGCAGAGAAGCAGTTTGAGGGAGAGACATCCTGAGGTGCAAAGGTTTCACAGGTAGACCACCTAGTGGATATATGATGAGTATTTATGGAGCACAAACTCACTCAAACAAGAGCATCCTGGTGTTATGCGAAGCTATTGCATGTTCCAGAGAAAAGGCTAAAAGAGTTAAATTAAACTACAATGTGAGTCTACAGCTCTGAAGTTTTAAGTTCATTTTTGAAAGTTGTTTCAGATCCAATGGAGTGTACATTGCTAGGAAGAAGGTTCCATGCTTTGGAGCATAAAACTGCAAATGAATTTCCACCTTGAGATGCCCATTTGTCTTTTAGTTCTCCAAGACGAAACACTATGTTTACGACAAGCTGTACCACGGAATGCAACAAAAACACCCTCCAGTTTCGGACATGTGATGGTGGAAAGGTCTGCAAGTGTTTGATTCCTCAAAGTTCTTAAAAATTTTGTATAAAAAAAAAGTCGGAGGGTAAATTGCTTTCTGCAGTGGTAAGATTACATTTAAAAAGCCAGAATCTTGACGCATGAAGCACAGTTGAGGGCCTCCCTACACTGCAGATTCCCATCTGGGTCGCAAAGGGATATGGAGCCTTCGCCTTCCAGTATTTAGATATCACTGTCAATTGAACAGAATTTGTTTGGAGAGTTAGGTTAAGATAACCACAGATTAATTCCACTAAAATGTTAAGTCCCGGTATACTACGTGTCTTTAGGGATAGTCTCAATGTGCACTCTCCTTTAATCGTGAACCCGGTTTACTATTTACCCCCGCCCCCCCCCCCCCCCCCCTTCCCCCCCACACACACACACACACACACACTTTACAAAGGATGTCACAGTTGTACAGAAGATTCTTGCTTTAGGGCATCGTAGGTACACAGTAATTCTCTGGGGCACCTACCCTATGTTTGGCCCTATCAAGGCACCAAAGCCCTGTGTGCCAAATGACAAGACATGAATATTGAAATGAAAAAAAACGGAATAGCCACCATTCTGAAAACGCTAGAAGGGAGTTGTAATGTACAACCTTTCAACAAGATTCAGACCTTGAATTTTTTTTTTTATCTGAAGCACAACCAGCAACTTTGTATAATACAATCAACAAGAATGATTAAAGCTCTTCTGGGGAATCGGAGCTAGACAGACCAAGCGTCTTCCACCTGACAATCAGTGCAAAAGTTATGAGCAAGAAACCATAAGTGCATTTCCAATGCAGGTCCAGTCTCGTTTTTATCTACTGTCCACAGTATTATGAAAATCATGGACGTAATATGCTATTAACATTTTTGAGTGTGGGAGCAAGAGCCATGTCTCAAAAGAGGTGAAGCCTCTGACTGGGCACGATTCCCCTCCCTCTCAATGGTAATGAATAGCAAAATTACAATCAGTAAGTACTGATTATGACATTCTGATTTACTAGTTGGGATAAACTAGAATCCTAGATATTTAACCTGAGGAAGAGAGCTAAATCTCTACAGTGATATTTAATCACCAAAAAATCAGGGATCTAAAAATCACATTATACAAGCTGTGCAAGTTATTGGCCCGTATCAGACAGTACTCCATGTTCACATTAGCTAGTATGGATCAATCAAATTAGTACACTTCCAGTAATTGATGCATTTATTTCCAGTGGAGAAAACAGCGATTTGCTAGTACAAAGCAGAGTCGCCAAGTCATTCTTCCACTTCTGACCACTCTTGGCCTATTTATGAATTAAGCTATGCAAGTAGGCCATGATTAGTTCAAGACTGCAGTATGAATGAGCCCCAATCTGCTCCATAAAACAACTGTTCAGTCCACATCAAGATAAAGATGAAGGCATTTTTTCCTTCTTAGGGGTTTAGATGTGGAAGATACAACCATTACCATCTCTGGCGTATCAGGGAGTGGGCAAACTGGATCTTACTTGTTTTATCAATAAGGCTCTGTGCTTGCTCCTCCATCCATTTTTGGTAGTAATCCTTCACGTTTTCCTTATGTTTTCTGCCACTGCAATGAGTCTTCCTCACCGACGGCTGAAAGAAGAAACACGGGTGAACAAAATGTGCATTACATATTTAGCTATGACTGTAGTCCTGATCGGTCGAAGAACAGTGAGTGGACATGTGCAGTGTGTATCAGCAACATAACATTTTACAATTTTACGGACTGCAAAAATGTAGAAAGTCTGAGCACAATACAATGTTAACAGACATGGACTATAACGAACCGTACACAAGTTAAGCTTTTCTCAATTGCCTGGGCGCCTGGCAGATACCCAGTAAGCATGTTAAAGCGGTGTAGAACTCTGCAGGTTAAAAAAGAACCCTTAAACCCAGTGGCACTGGAATGACATGGCAGGAGAGGAGCAAATGATGCAACAGGGTTGATCAATTAATGTGGCTAGAAAAGGCAAATGATGTGGCAAAATGCAGCACATTTAATGACCGTATTATTGTGTCACTTTTATTCATGGTAACTGTTAAACGTGGGAGTGTGACTTCTGTAACGCGCGTGCATCTTGTTTACGTTTGTATATCTAATAGTTATGAGTGGGACAACCCTGTCATGCTAGAGCCTATTTCAGAAGATGCTTGCTATCTCAAAGAGCTATGCTCGTGTTGGTTCAAGGGCTGTGGGAAATATATATATGTTACACACACATATATATGTTACACACATATAAATATATCATTGAAAAAACCATAGGTTATAGACCATATATAGTTAGAATTTTCAAGGTTTTGTAAATGCTAATTCCTAACTATATATGGTCTATAACCTATGGTTTTTTCAGTGAATTTTCAAGGTTTTGTAAATGCTAATTCCTAACTATATATGGTCTATAGCCTATGGTTTTTTCAGTGAATATATATATATATATACATACATATATAAACATATATCATCTGTATATCTATATAAATACAAACATAAATGAATGCATACATATACTTATATGCATACAGATGCATGTTATTTACATGAAAGTTGAAAAAACACTAATAAAAGCAAAGCTAAAAAGCAACCTCATTACAAACAGAATGGCTTTAACTTAAACGAGGGCGAGATCTATTGCATTTTCAATGCTTGTTTACTTTGGTTCCATCAAGAAGGCATTCAGATGTGTCACACATTTGGCATAAATTCTGAATGTTAGCACTCTAGTTGCACATTAGATCACTGTAGTAAAGCTACTGCTCACCAGGGACGTCTGCTGCTGGTATTCAAAGTGCATGTTTCAGTCTGCATGTCAGAATTTGTTTAATGAAATAGAAGAGGATTTGAGAAGTCACTCAAAATGATCCCTAATTTTTCTTTCTGAAGCACTAATCATACTTTCTATGGCAAAATAAACCCCCTCATGTTGTTCCTTTTTAAATTGAGTGTTTTCAGACTTACCACTTCATTCCAATCAAGATGGCTTCTGGTGTGCCATACTTTTGTCATAAGTAAGACTGTTAGCGCTCTAGTTGTTCATTAGAACACTCTGGGACATTCTGTCATTGGGCTATACTTGGGGTACATCTGGGTGATATTTGGGCTACATTTAGGCTCTTTTGTCTCTGGTGGCCATCTTGGGAGACTGTATGTCAGAATGTTTTAATGAAATTGAAGAGGGTTTGAGAAGTCACTCAAAATGTGCCCTAATTTTTCTTTCTGCAGCACTAATCATAATTCATATGGCAAAATATACCCCCTCATTTTGTTCCTTTTTAAATTAAATGTTTTACGAGTTACCACTTTATTCCAATCAAGATGGCTTCAGGTGTGCCATACCTTTGTAATAAGTAGGACTGTTAGCGCTTTAGTTGTTCTTTAGAACACTCTGGGACATTCTGTCATTGGGCTATACTTGGGCTACATCTGGGTGATATTTGGGCTACATTTGGGCTCTTTTGTCTCTGGTGGCCATTTTGGGAGACTGCATGTCAGAATGTTTTAATGAAATAGAAAAGGATTTGAGAAGTCACTCAAAATGTGCCCTACTTTTTCATTCTGCAGCACTAATCATACTTTCTATGGCAAAATATACCCCCTCATGTTGTTTCTTTTTAAATTAAATGTTTTAAGAGTTACCACTTTATTCCAATCAAGATGGCTTCAGGTGTGCCATACCTTTGTAATAAGTATGTATGTATGTTTGTATGTATGTTTGGATTTATATAGCGCTTATAACCCAGGGGTCTCTAAGCGCTTGCCTTGGGAACCCGTCCTGGCTTTTCCCTGTGAGATAGCCCCTACAGGGCATCCCCAAGGTGAAAGCCAGGCCTCCCGCCGCGGGGGGCCATTGTGGAGATTAAGCAAGCTTAATGCCCAGAGTTGCAGAGTGTGAACCCATGATTAGGTCAGGCACCGAAGCGAGAATTATCGAGTCCGTGGACATTTGAGCTCAAGACCCTGCCGCGTCGGGAATTGAACCCTGGTCCCGGGTCTGACCTCTGCTTCAGGGTCTGCCTGCTCTAACCAGTGAACTCTAGGAGGCTGCAGTAGAACACAAAGGAATCAACTGACAGTCTCTGTCCTTGTTGGATGTACATGTTTTACTGAGAATGTCAGACTTCATTTTCACATGACTGAGAAAGATAATGTGAATTTACAGAAAATATGCTTTCAGTTTAGCTTATAGATCCCCTTCCAAACCACAGTGGAAAAATCATGAGATATTAGTTTTCTTTCAAACAATATTCATGATATCACAGCAGAAGGTTTTTTCACATGGTAAAATCACCTTAGAACCCACCACAATTCCTACAACGAGTATGGTACCATCAACAAATGATTTATAATGTAACTAAAGTCCTGATACCCTCTATTAACTGCAATGCTTTTTATTGAGGTGCTATCATGTATATTGGTCCCAAGATGGCTGCCAACACTTCTTGGATGAAGTGCTGACAGCCAATCAGATCAGATGTGTGGTTAGGCTCCGCCCAGATATATATCTTTTTTTGAACCTAAATTACTCAAAATCCACTGGAGCACATATATTGAGACCTAGCAAAGGCACATCGGGCTAACAGTCCCTACAATTTTGCCAAGTTTCGTGCAAATCCATTCAGTCGTTCGAGCTAAAAGTGAGGCCAACCGCCCTATGGAAATTAACATGGGAAAAACGCGTTTTGGGACCCCCCCTTTTTTCTCGGCCCCCCCTTGATGAAACCCCCCCAAATTGTCAGGAGCTGCTCAGAAACAAAATGTTCCATTTTCCTGAAAATTTCAGCCAATTCCGTCCGCAAACGCCAAAGTTATTAGACATAGAATTTTTCAAAAATCCCATAGAGAAAAAATCCTAACTATATATACCTACTGGCGACCGCCAGTAGGTAATATATATATATATATATATATATATATATATATATATATATATATATATATATATATATATATATATATATATATATATATATATATATATATAGTCGATTGGCAGTTGTTGAGGCATTACAATCTTGGATCTCCTTATACATTGTTACAGCCTTCAGTGAATAAGCCTAAAGATAACTTCTCTCGGCTCCAATCGTGTTTTATTACACTTACCTACATCTCCTACAGTAACATTGTCTGGGAAAATATTTCTCCCCGTTAGTACCAGTTTGACAACCAAATACAGCAATAAGTAAATAAAACACGAGTCAACTTTGTGAAGATCCTTTAATTCACTTTTTTTGCTACATTCTGCAGATTATGCTGCAGGTGGTGAATTATGAGGCAAATGCTTCAAATCTAGGATTATGGACAAAACAGCTGTCTCAAAATTGCATAATTCCAGTGGCTCTGATTATGCCCAATTCTAGAGGTTTCTTCAATCCACCCTTCTTTCCATAGTAGGAGGATACCAAAAACATTGCTTAAGAATGCCAGTAGTAAGATGGGTCCAAGAGATTGATTGCCAAGTAATTGGCAGCAAGTGACAAAAGGGGAAAGAGGTCACATTGAGAGTAAAATGGTCTGGCCACAGAACTTAACATTTTGTCGGGAAGGCCTTAAAGCACTCATAAGTGGTCCCTGACAATTCGAATCTTGGTAGGAAAATAATCTACAATTGAATCACCAATAGGAGTATCAATATTTAGATTTCTGAAGATGGAGAGGCAATCTACAAAATTCCAGAAAACAATTGAACAAGAGACAGGCAAACATTCTGTGACTGCCTTTCAGTTAAGGTTGCAAGCAAACGTTTCAGTCAGAGAAA
This sequence comes from Lissotriton vulgaris, assembly GCF_964263255.1. NCBI lineage: Eukaryota > Metazoa > Chordata > Amphibia > Caudata > Salamandridae > Lissotriton > Lissotriton vulgaris. Next base: position 1,312,980,415 of record NC_141693.1, on the reverse strand, counting down.
CTCTGGGGTAAAGCAGCATGGCAAATGACGCTTTTATGTTGTTTTTTGTGGAAATTATGATTATACAACCCAATGTAAGCATTAGCTGGGTGGTGTGGTTCAAGTGTGCATGTCAGGAAATGTTTTGGCTATTGCTTTGCTAAAGGGCCATGAGGTTTTGAACCGTGCCCTGGCCCTTCTGGCACCTGTCTCTGGTGCATTGCTGATTTTGTCACTGGCGATTTGTAAGCTGGCTGTGGGCAAACATACCTTTGATGGTTTGGACCAGGCAAAGGAAGCAATTCCCTTTTTTGATCCAAATTAGCTTACGCTCTAGAACTTTACGATTACTACACAATCAGAATTTTAAAATGGTATACTACTGCCTACAGCTGGCCAATTACTTTCAACTAGCACATCGAAACATGGCTGTTCTAGAAACGTCTGTAGCTCCTCCATTGCATCCTAGCTTAGGTTTATTGCTTTCATCTTCCTCCAGCTAACTTTCGGGATAATACAATGGCAATGTCATGCAAGTCACAAAAGGAGTTATTCTAATTTATCCAGGGATAATTCCAAGGTAGCAAATCATTGATAATGTATACAGAATCAATACAAGTCCAACATGCATTCCTTCCATTCATTAGGTAGGTGATACAGAAACAATCGAACTTTCCATTGACCATTTCTCACATTATTAGTATGAAACTTTGAGGGCATTGTAGTTTACTGGCAAGGCAATAAATACAAGCATCTGGGAAGGTGGTATTTTACAAAAGATTTAAGGTGATTACACCTCCTTTGGAAAAGTGTTGGTGCGCTATCTGAATATTGAGTTTTCAATATTAACATACCAAAATAACAATAATGTATATTGTCAAGCACAGATTTACAATTATTCCCACAATATTCTTACTTTAACAATATAGAGGTAGTCAAAATTCTGCCGAGGATATTTTTGTAGAATTCTTTTTTGTAGATATTCGAATACAAGACCCTCCTAATGTCCAATTGTGTAGATGTTTTGGTTTGATGGTCTTAGAGTACAATTTCTTCCATATTTTCATTAATTTATTGGAGGTCATCATAACAAACAGCTATATGCTTTCTCATTATTAAGTAAGACTCCCATTAAGGAACTTAAAATATATTTGATTCTGCCTCATGGTATTGAATGGCCTTTCATTTTAATTATCACAATTTGCTAATATTTTACAACAAGCATTTACAATGCAATGGTCTCGTCTTAGATAAAGTTAGAGCTATTGGCATTGCAAATGTCATTTTTTCATTTGTTTTTTTAAACCGATAAATATATAGTAGTTATTTTCAATGGCTATAGGTAAGCATTAGAGAGTAGTAGAGAGGAATAGCTTAATCTCTCGCAAATGTGAGATCTATTGCATTTGCACCCCCACACACACAGAGCCCCCCCCCGACACACAGCCAGAGCCCCCCACCCACACACAGAGCCCTACACAAACACACAGAGCCCCCCCCCCACACACACACAGAGCCCTACACACACACACACACAAACACAGAGAGCCACACACACACAGAGCCACACACACACACACACACACAGAGCCCTACACACACACACAGAGCCCTACACACACACACACAGAGCCCCACACACACAGAGCCCCACACACACAGAGCCCCACACACACAGAGCCCCAAACACACACACACACACAGAGCCCCACACACACACAGAGCCCCACACACACACAGAGCCCCACACACACACAGAGCCCCACACACACACAGAGCCCCACACACACACAGAGCCCCACACACTTAAAAAGCTTAAATCATGAGAAAATGGGTAATATAATTTGCATAGAGCCGTACACAGCCTAGCACCGCCCGTTCAAGAAATCCTGAATACTTTTTATAATTTATATTATTTTTCGGATCCTATTAATCAAATAGCACGTTACTAATTTCTGAAATACCTCAACGCTTCTTCCCATTAACTGTTTCAATCAAAATACCCTAGATTTCTAGACGAACGCGAGGCGCTGACAGATACTGTCGACAAACAAAACTATGTTACTGCTCAGTGGTTGGGCATCAGTAACCTAGAAGCGGCAGATATGAATCACCACTCTGAATGATTCCACATTTCAACTAATCAGTACGTATAAGATGAATACCTTCGAGATGGATAATAACACGCATTTTACGAACGCCAAACCAGTTTGATGTGTACGCCGAAATAGGGTCAATGCTTTGCTATTAATATTCAACAGCGAGCACAATTAATTTTCATTGTCTTTAACGCCAGTGTCTGCATTTCAAGTAGTATTAAGAAACTCGTTTATCAAATTTGGAACGTAAAAAGAAACATGCATTTATAACAATCTGTTCAAGCAAACAGTAGGGAAAGCAAATATTTTGAGCGTTACACGATAAAAAAAACATGGTACGGGAATTTGTAGTAAACAATTCCTTCAAATAGGAGCCCCGCCCACATTTCCTCGATATGTTTTACAAAGCAGGATCTGATGATCTGATCATGTGATCACACCACCAGGCATTGTATCACAGCGGCCAACATGGTTACGTAGGGGTATCGCTGGTTGCACGTGTTAGGTAGGGATTGTCTGAGGAGGGGGGCTCTCCAGACGAACGCAAAACACAGAATTCTATTATTAATGGATCCCAAATGAGAAAGGGCCCCAGTCCCGGTTTGTTCCATTACTGTGTTCACCGGGCATCGGAAAACTAATCTTCCACAAATGCAATCCACAGATGCAGAGCCTTAGACGTCCGCCAGCCCCTGCAGGCTGCTCATGTGAAGTGGTCCTGACAAAGCGCACGAGGTCCGTTTACAAGAAACTGTTGAACGGAGTGATCTGGGGGGTATGACCCCCCCGACAAATGACAGCCAACCAGGCTGCACCTGACACTTGTGCAGCCTGTCACTCAAATGCAAAAACACAACAATCGTATACAACTGCCAAACACATGCTTGTGTTATTTGTCAAATACATTGGATAGGCATGCCATAAATGCATGCATGTTGATTATATTGCATTATAAAATACAGAGACCAGTGTTTTTGAAAGAGGCAAGTTTGGAGTTAATACGAATCATGTGTTTTGCGGACATTGGCAGCTGCAGCAAAGATGGAGAACCTTTGCGGCTGGGTGAAGTATCCCGGATCCCGAATGGAAACATTGTGTGCTCAGCACTTGGCATGCTGTGCATCAGCCTGGCACAGTGACATCGCCATCCCTGGAATACTGAGCTAGGCAAGGATAATAATAATGGCTGCTGTGGCGGTGGTTCTCTGGGTTTGCATGCGAGAGGTTTGGGGGTGCACAATTTATGGAACGAGCAAGTCAAGGCAACTAAGGCACTTCAGCACAATCCAAGGCCTACCTATGTATTTCCGAGCCTGCTACCCGTCTGCACTTAGTCATGGGCAGTAGGCTTTATTTGTCAATACCAACCATCAGGCACAGCTTAACACACTTCCGCGTTGGCATTGCGAATAAATACATGCAGAAGACTAAAACCGTAGTGGGTGTACAGCTATTTCCAAAACTATAAAATATGTAAAAAATGGTTGATGTTACTTTTTCCGGGGCTGATATCAGGGTTGTAAAATGCACCAAGTGGAAAAGGGGTTAAGTTCCCAAAGAGAAGGTGCACATGCCCCCTCGTGCACAATGCATTCCAGTGGACTTTCACAGGACGCCCTGCATGCTTTTGCAATGCTTTCTGAAGGGGGTTAACCAAACATGCTTGGTGATGCAGGGGGGCAGCCGCCCACCCCACGAAGGGCCGTAGAGCCCCCGTCCTGCAGCGATAGGGGCAAAGGGTGTCAAACTCACTGCCCTGGTTGCAGCCTCGGCTCGGGGAAGAAGGTGGGGTCGGAGCCAGAATCCCGACAGACTCTGACTTCCTCGACAAAGAGACGGGTCACCCGTACTGAGCCCAGAGAGCTCCGCAGTCTCACGGTTGCCACGGGCCAGGGCTCAGGTGGAATAAGTGGGACGGTGATAGTCACTCAGGCAAGAGCCACGGAGCCCCGCCCACCGACTTGACGTACAGCAGGCACACCGTGCTGGGGCACGTGCACTCTCGGTGACATCGCAGAGCAGCCAATGAACAACAGGCAAGCTCGCCTCAGCCAATCTTAGAACCGTAGCGCTCAACAGCCAATGAACAATGAGGAGTTCCAAGAAACCTCCTTGACAAGCCTTATGAAGCGATAAGGAACAAGCGCTCGCCATTTGCCCCAAGCCCCCCCCCTTTAAGCCCCGTCCTTTTCAGATTGGTGCGTGTTTTGCAATGATGACGTCACAGAGAGAAAAGGACAGGAAAAAACACGCCCTCAATCCAAAACGGACGGGCCTTAAAGTGACAGACAAAGCTCTTCTCCAATGGCTGGCCACCGTTTAGGAAGCCAGTCAACGGAGAAGAGCTGGCTTGTTTAAGCCCCATACTAGAAAACATAAAATCTCGACAGCGAGACTGCGCAAGTGCAGCCTACGTTAGCCGAGATCTAAAAAGGAGGTACCAGGAAAACCATAATTTAAAAAGAAAAATATCTTAACAGCATCATTGGCAATGAAAACATACTTGCTGGAGAAATATAAACAACAAAGAATGGTATGTACATACCGAGTCATGGGTGAGGTAGGTATCGCAGTAATCACAGTAAAATCTGTGGAGAAAGGACAATGTTAAAGGCAGCTGCAGGACTTTCCCTAAAAACACAGCCCCAAACGAATCTTAACTTTCAATCAGTGCAGCATGCGAAAATGGCAACAAAATTTGCACATTATATCAAATAGGACCCACTGCATACGGATTCTTGGTACCCGGGCTGGGGCAAAAATACTATACTTTGAGAAGACACTGCAACCTTACTTACAGTCAATACCTTGTCAAACACTAATATATGTATAGCTGCTGAGACAAACTAGGATCAACCAATGGTGAATAGTCTTTATTAATAGTGAACACTGATATGATTATAGCATTCACTATTCAGTATCATTCACAGTTTGACACTAGTTCAAATGCTCCTACATAAAAATGTACAAAAACATGTTTTTAGGTTTCTTAACATTTCAATTAGGAAAAATAAGTCAAAACAATGTGAGATGTGTACTACATTCCAACATTAAAACCATTTTGGCACATTCCTTCACTCATATCTTATCTTAATCATACAACCTCCATAGCATCAGTCACACACATACCATAATATCTCATTCACTCGGAACAATACAGACTGTTAAAACATGGGTCTTCTAATCTTTTTGTTGCATATATTGTAAGGCTTTGTTCATTACTTCAAAGCTTACATTTATACAAATTTCAAAATATGTCTTACATACACACTATACAATACGTCTGTGGCTCAATGATCACTTCAATTCAAATCTAGGAGTTTTGGTGGTTAAGGACCGCCTTCATCAGGATTGCCAAAGGAAAAGAGCCGAGGACACTTCTGCATCCACAAGAGGGAATCTGCCCAACTATGTAGCAAAACCAGCGAGTCCTCTTCAATATTTTTTAGATCTGTTGTACAAATGAGACTTATCGTACGGGCCTACTTCTTTATTTTTAATCAAATAATCCAAATTTCAGTTGGGAAGGATAACTACATTTGCAGAAACAGTTTTACTGATCACACTATACATCACGGAAATTATATGTGAAAATTGGGTTTTATATTTATAGTTGGTGCATCACCAAGTAAAACAGTCTTCCTTGAACATTTTTACTCTGAGCCCCCTGCCCCAATGCAAATGTTTTTTAAGTTGGACCACCACCACCCAAAAAAACATTTTTACTGCAAGGATTAGGGGAGCAAGAGGTGAGATTGGAGGGGATGGGATTATCAGATCAATTATGGGGTGTTTTTCTGGAACTTGTAATCGAAACTAAACATGAGACTTGTAAGCCATATGTCCCCTTCTGAAAAGGGTAAGAGCTCCCCGTCTTTTTCAGCAAGAGTGCCACCTGCCCTAATATTAGCAAAGAAAGTAAGCCTGGATTTTCACTTTTTAAATCAACACACTCATAATTGTGATACAGTGGGCCCTTAGGCACCAGTGATACTGCAACTGCTCCGCTAATGTCTTGCAAAGGAAGTGGTCTTTTTTGCCCTTCGTTAACAGCAAGGGCTCCCATCTCACGCCAGTCTTCCTCCCATTGCTAAGATGCCCAAATCGAGGAGTCTCATTGGCTTCATTTTTCCCCTCACTTGGGCCATTCCTCTGAGGGCGAAAGCAATACTGCAAGCATGACCTGACCGGGGGTTCTACCGCAATAAAGGAAGGAGAATATAACAGGCATAGGTCTACAGCACCAATGATGGCCTGCTTCTTAAGGTTGTAGGTATCTCCTCTGCCCCCTCAGTGGGGCCATCAGTTCTGGGCCAGACACGGAAATCAGACTTTCAGCTGCTTTGTTTGCATAAACAAAAAAGAAGGACATCGGGGCCTGTTCATGCGCAGCAATGGTGGACTGGGAGCTAATGCTACAAAGGAAAAAGCCACAGCCCCTTTTCATAGGGCGAGAGCCATAACTGGGGCCCAGTGGCAACTCGCTGAGTGAAAGGGGGCATCTTGCTGTGAAACAGAGAGGGACGGAGCAAAAGAAAAAAACATGTCTTTTCAACAGGGTGCCTGCCACCTGAAAGAAACGCAAATGTGTTTAACGGGTTACTCACTAAACTTGGTATTAGAGGGAAAGCATTAAAATGGTTGGAGCAATTTCTCCTGCACCGCACTTATCAGGTTTTCCCCAAAGGCAACCGGTCTGAAGTACATACGTCCCCCTATGGAGTACCCCAGGGCTCTATATTGAGCCCCCTCCTTTTCAATGTGTATGTCACGCCCCTAGCTAACATAGCAGAAGAGATGGATCTTACCATCTATTCATATGCCGACGACACACAACTTGTGTTCTCCCTCACATCTTCAGAAAAATCGGACATCTCTCCCCTTCGATCAGGACTACTCAAAATGGCCAATTGGCTCCACTCTAAAAAACTAAAACTGAATGGGGAAAAAACGGGGCTGTTTTTGGCAATCAAAAGAATCTCTGGGGCCCAACGCACTGGCCCGCGGAAATGGGCGCCACCCCTACCGCTGTTCAATCCGCACGTAATCTAGGGATTATAATTGATGACAAACTGTCCATGCAGACACATACAGCCAAAACGGCCTCCACATGTTCTCATCCTTAAATGGCTGAGAAAAATATTGTGGCAATTGCCAGAGGGGGCCCAGAGGATTGTTATACAGGCATTGATTACGTCTAGATTAGACTACGGTAATGTACTATTTTTAGGAGCTACGAAGAGAACCCTGAACCAACTACAAGTAGTACAAAATTCCGCAGCCAGAATGCTCCTCAATCTCCCAGGACGTACGAGGATGACAGACCATCTTAGAAATCTACACTGGCTGAGAGTGTCCAGCAGAACAAAATTCAAGGCACTGTGCTATATGCACAGAATTAGCTTAGGAACAGCCCAGGAGTACCTATGTAAAATGGTCCAGAAATACCTACCTGCGCGTAACCTGCGCTCAATGAACCAAGCCAAATGTATTGTGCCCAAGATAAAAAGGGCTCGACTAGGAGGTCGCTCTTTCTCCTTTTTGGCGCCGACATTATGGAATTCACTACCACTCCAACTACGGCTAGAACCATGTTATTTACACTTTCGCAAGGGAGTGAAATCATGGCTGTTCGATCAATAACTGTCCCCTGTCTCCTTTCAGTAACATTGATCCAGGGCGCCGGGAAACCCTCAAGGTAGCCGTCGCGCCATATATAAATGCAATAAATAATAATAATAATTTGACACCCAGATTTCTCAAGTTCTTTAGGCCACCAACCAAGCAACCAGATTGATTTGGTGCCACCAAAGATCAAAATCTGTATTTGTCAGAGTTTAATGCCAAAAAACTTGTTTTTATCCATTGAACAATCAATCAAAGACATTTATAGAGCGCACTACTTACCCGTAGGGTCTCAAGGCGCTTGGGGGGGGGGGGGCACCGTTACTGCTCGAACAGCCAGGTCTTGAGCTTCTTCCTGAAGGAGAGGTGGTCTTGGGTCAGGCGCAGGTCGGGAGGGGAGTTCCAGGTCTTGGCGGCCAGGTAGGAGAAGGACCTTCCTCCTGTTGTCGCTCTTCGGGTGCGGGGGACGGCGGCGAGGGCGTGGCTGGCTGATCGGAGGAGGCGTTTGGGGGCGTAGAAGTTGATTCGGTTGTTGAGGTAGCTCGGGCCTTGATCGTGTAGGGCTTTGTGTGCGTGGGTGAGGAGACGGAAGGTGATTCTTTTGTTGACGGGGAGCCAATGCAGGTCTCTCAGATGGCCGGAGATGTGGCTGTTTCGTGGGATGTCGAGGATGAGTCTGGCTGAGGCGTTCTGGATCCGCTGGAGTCTCTTCTGGAGCTTGGCGGTGGTTCCGGCGTAGAGGGCGTTGCCGTAGTCCAGTCGGCTGGTGACGAGGGCCTGGGTGACCGTCTTCCTGGTCTCGGTGGGATCCACCAGAAGATCTTCCGTAGCATGCGCAGGATGTTGAAGCACGACGAGGAGACGGCGTTGACTTGTCTGGTCATGGAGAGGGAGGAGTCCAGGATGAAGCCCAGGTTGCGTGCGTGGTCCGTCGGTTTGGGTGCGGTGCCCAGGGCGGGGGGCCACCAGGAGTCGTCCCAGGCGGAGGGCGAGGAGCCCAGGATGAGGACCTCCGTCTTGTCTGAGTTCAGTTTCAGGCGGCTGGTCGTCATCCACTCGGCTACATCTTTCATCCCTTCGTGCAGGTTGGCTCTGGCGGCGGCGGGGTCGTTGGCCAGGGAGAGGATCAGCTGGGTTTTGGCGGCGTAGGAGATGATGTTGAGGTTGTGTTGGCGTGCGATGGCCGCGAGGGGGCTCATGTAGACGTTGAAGAGGGTGGGGCTCAGCGAGGATCCTTGAGGGACGCCGCAGATGACTTCGGTGGCCTCTGACTTGTACGGTGGTAGGCGGACTCTGTGTTCTTCCGTCGAGGAAGGAGATGATCCATTCCAGTGCCTTCTCCTGGATTCCGAAGTTGCTGAGGCGCTGCACTAGGGTGCGGTGGCAGACAGTGTCGAATGCCGCGGAGAGGTCTAGGAGGATGAGGGCCGCTGTATCTCCGTTGTCCATCAGGGCTCGGATGTCGTCGGTGGCAGCGATGAGGACGGTCTCGGTGCTGTGGTTGGCTCTGAAGCCAGACTGAGGGGGTCGAGGGATCCATTCATCTCGAGGAAGGCGGCCAGCTGTTTGTTGACGGTCTTCTCGATGACTTTGGCTGGAAATGGGAGGAGCGAGATGGGGCGGTAATTCTTGAGTTCGGTGGGGTCCGCTGTAGGTTTCTTGAGTAGAGCGCTGAGTTCGGCGTGCTTCCAGCTCTCAGGGAAGGTGGCGGTGTCGAAGGAGGTGTTGATAATGTCCCGCAGGTGGGGTGCGATGGCAGCGTCGGCCTTGTTGAAGACGTGGTGAGGGCAGGGGTCGGTCGGAGATCCGGAGTGGACGGAGTTCATCATGCGGACGGTGTCTTCGGTGCTGATCGGAGTCCAGGCGCGGAGGGTGGTGGTGGGCGGCGTTGCTGCGGTCGTGGCGTGCGTCGGTTGAATGCTGAAGCTGTTGTGTATGTCCGCGATCTTGTTGTGGAAGTAGAAGGCGAGGGAGTTGCAGAGGTCTTGCGATGGGGTGATGTCGTTGTTTCCGGCGTTGGGGTTGGAGAGCTCTTTCACGATGTTGAAGAGTTCCTTGCAGTTGTGTGCGTTGATGTCCAGCCGGTCCTTGAATGCAGTTTTCTTGGCGGCACGGATCAGTTGGTGGTGCTTCCGGGTGGCAAGCTTGAGGGTGGTCATGTTGTCCGGTGTTGGTTCCCTTCTCCAGACTTGCGAGGGCTCGGCAGTTCTTCTTGGAGCTCTTGAGCTCGTCGGTGAACCATCGGGCTTTCTTGCTGCCGGGTCTGCTGGGCGGGGTCCTCAGGGGGGCGAGTTAGTCTGCGCAGTAGTTGATCCACTTCGTGAGGTTGGTGGCGGCCTGGCTGGGGTTCGCTGAGCTGGCAGGAGGGTGCTGGCTCAGGGAAGCGGCGAGCTGGTCGGCTGTGATCTTGTTCCAGCTTCTTCGGGCAACCTGTTGCTGGTGGTGGTGGATCGTCGTTCTTTTGAAGGTGAAGTGGACGCAGCTGTGGTCCGTCCAGTGGAGTCTTGTGGCGTGGCTGAAGGCGATGTCTTTGCTGGATGAGAAGACGGCGTCGAGTGTGTGTCCGGCGAGGTGGGTGGGGGTGGACACCAGCTGCTTGAGTCCGAGGTTGGCGAGGTTGTCGAGCAGGGTGATGGTGTTGCGGTCGTTGTTGTTCTCCAGGTGGAAGTTGAGGTCCCCCAGGAGGATGTAGTCAGAGGAGGGGAGGGCATGCGGGCTGACTAAGTCGGCGATGTCCTCGCTGAATTGTGTGAGAGGTCCCGGGGGTCGGTAGATCAGGGTGCCTCAGAGGGTGGTCTTCGGGTCGGTGTGGATCTGGAAGTGCCGGTGTTCGGCGGTGGTTAGGGTGTCGTCGGTCTTGGTCGTGATGCGGATGGTGTCCCTGTGGATGACGGCGATGCCTCCTCCCATCTGGTTGGCGGTGCGGTCCCTCCGGATGATCTTGTAGCCCTCTGGGATGGCGATGTCGGGCGCTGAAGAGGCGTTCATCCAGGTCTCCGTGAGGAAGGCAACGTCAGGGGCTGTGGTGTCGAGGAGGTTCCAGAGTTCGATGGCGTGTCTGTGGACGGAGCGGGTGTTGAGCAGGCTGCACTTGAGGTGGTTGCTGCTGGTGTTCGGCTTGGCGGGTGCTGGTGCTGGGCAGGTCCGGATGCAGGTGAACTTGCAGGCGTGGCAGCTGAAGGGTCCGCGGGTGCGTCGTGGGGTGGCTCGGTAGCATCCTGGGATTCGGCCGGTGTTGAGTGCGCTGAGGGTGGCGGCGGTGTACGTCAGGCGGTTGGGCAGGGGCCCTCGAGGACCAGGGATTCCGGCACTGGGCGCGGTCCAGGCGCAGACGGGCTTACCTTTGGCGCGCCCGTTGCGCGTGACCGCTGCGCGTTCGCACGGTCGCCATATATGGCGAAGTGCGGGGGGGGGGGGGCGGAGCAGCTGGGAGGCGGGAAGGGTACAGAAGGGAAAAAGGGGCGGGGTTAGCGGCTGTGGCGGGAAGCGGGGAGGGAATACGATGGGCAACTACAAAACAGGCACAACAGAAGCAAAAATTACAATACAATAACAACAATAAAAACAGGGGCACAGGGCAAGAAGCGGCGCCCAGGAGCCTGCAGGTCAGGCGAGCACGGACCACGCCGCTCGCAGGCAGGGGGCGTGGTCACGCGGCGGCAGCCGGGACAGCGAGGCAGTCAGGCGGGGAGGCACACGCAGCAGCTGGTGGCCGTGCGGCGCGGGGGTGTCCTAAACTTGGTCACCCGAGTGAGCAAACAATCCGAGTGAGGCATAGTTAAAAGGCACCAAGAAAACTGCAGGATTTTTTTTTAACAATGTAGGACTTCACAGTATATCATCAGCATACTAAACCACCTAAGGCCATAGGGCCAAATTATTATAGCTAAAGGGGGCAGGTAGACATTAAATAACATTGGATCAATGAAGAGCCACTTGGCTCTCCAACTGTTTGGCTTCTTTTGGTATGGAAAGATTTTATCCAGCTGCGAGCCACCCTATCAACCCCCACACTTCAAGTTGTGTATTCACGATTGAGTGCAGCACTGTGTCAAATGCACTGGAGAAGTCCAACCCCGATCTCTTGACTGGGGGTGTTTAAAAAGTTTTAGCACTCCATCCATGATCTTGTTATGTTTGCCCCAACACGTGGGTCCCTTGCTTGCTGTGCCACTGGATTCAAGCTAGCCTGGCTGATGAGGTGTGATACCCCGAAACCGGTCCCAGGATTCTTGTTTCCTGGCCAGAGAGGACCTGGCAGATCGAGCTGGACTGTTCCCATGAGGAGAAGGGTCAAGACTAAATTGCATGTGGCTGGGTCCAAGCTGGGGTGGCATGGTGAGCAAAAGAATGATGGGTTTAACCCAGATAAAAACTGGAGGGGGTGGTGCATGTGTTTCAAATGATTAAGCACTCCTTGTTGTTTTTGCTATGTTCGCCCTACGTGGCATGTATACCCAGATGTAGGTCCTTTGTCTGCTGTAAAATTGGATTCACGTTAATTAGGGGTGATACCCTGAAACAGGTCCCAGGATGCTTGTTTCCAGTCCAGGGAGGACCTGGCTTGGCAGTTCAGGCTGGACTGTTCCCATGGGGAGCAGGGTCAAGACTGATTTGCATATGGCTGGGTTTAAAGTGGGGTGGCGTAGTGACCAAAAGAACAATGGATTTAACCCAAATCTCTTGACTGGGGGGGGGGGGGGGAGTATTTGAAGTTTCAGCACTCCGCCCATCATCTTGTGTTTGTTTGCTAAGTTCAACAGCACCAGAGTGACTATAATCCAAGCTGAACTTAATACATTTAGTAACTTCGAGCAGTGTCTTTTCCATATGGTGATTTGGACACCACGTCCTTGTGGAACATGTTAGAAATGGTCGACACAGAAAACATAGGCGATTGGTGGTTATGCACAGTAGACGTTACCGCCCTGTATACCTCGATTCCCCATAATGGGATTTGCGGCGGCACCATCCTATGCGAATATTTTCATGTCTAGATTTGAATCTGAACACATTCTTCAGAATCCAGAGTGGACATAGGATTTATTGTTATTCAAAAGATATCAATGACATATTTATCATCTGGAAAGGGGAAAAAATATGCTGCAAAAGAATGTCGCTCGCTTGTATTCACATGAAAGTATCAAGTTTACCCATCAAACGGATAAACAACAAATAGCTCTCTCGGACGTCTTGGTATCAATTGACAATAACACAGTTAAAACCAAAGCGTACGTTAAAACAACGGATCGCAACACTTGTCTGCATTTTAAAAGAATCCACCAAGAATCCCTTAAAAAGCATCTGCCTCTGTCTCAATGTATTAGAATAAAGCGTATAACCTGATCCCACAGAGGTGGCAGCAACGATCGATAATGAGGCCATGAAATATATGAGACGAGGTTACCCAAGGAATATCATTGAAGAATCAATTGTAAGAGTGGGAAAGCTGAACAGAGAAAAATTACTCACACCTAGTGTCCCTAATGAGAAATCACCAACTGTCTGTGTCCTTAGATATTCCATGCAAGCTCACAAAAATCAAAAACATCATTAAGAAACAGTGGCCATTGATTCAATTGGAATCAGATATAAAAAGTTTATTTGATGACAGAATCACGTTTGTGTTCCATAGGTCAAAGAACATTAAAGAGTTTTTGAATAGCAAAACAGTAAAAAGACATATCAAAAGGCATGCAAAGATGCGAGAACTTTGTCCATTGCAACAACATAATTGTAGGCAATGAATTTATACATCTCACGAAAGGCAATAAAATACCATCATTTCACTCCAGCACGTATGATACAAAAAATGCTGAGTACGCCATCAAGTGCCCATGTGGCAAAATTTATGTCGGACAGACCGAAAGAAATATCAAGATCAGAATAACATAAAAGTAATGTTAGAATGAAGAATATGAAGTCTACCGTAGCTACACATTGGCAGGAGGTTGGTAATAAAATTACACAAATCAGGTTTACCATTTTGGAAGCTGTTTATCAACGTTGTGTCATGGAGCCCATAAACAATTGTTAAGAGCAAAATTCTTTTGGATCAGGAAATTGCATTCCATGCAACTCTATGGAATGAATGACCGAGTGGAACTAGCGTGCCTTTTCTAAAGAGAGCCAAGAGACTTGAATTTGTTTTGTTTATTTTTATTTATTTATTGCTTTTTTGGACACTGCACAACATATCAAATATCTGTGTTTTCCCACAGATCGGTATATGCTATTGTAATATTGTTATGCTTATTTACCAAATGTACTTAGGAGATCTTATCTAGTTATATTGAGGTGGGGATAAAACTGTAAGCGATTGCCACACGCTAGAGTTTAGCACAGAAGGTCAACGATGTAGATAGGATAGAAGTGTGAGCACGCACTGGATCATGTGCAGAGGGAGAGTGGATTGATGAAAGCTGATTGGGTTACATCATCACGTGAGAGAGTTCAGTCCTGAAGTGGCGCTCTCACATCATGTGACTTGTTAAACATGAAAGGTTAAAAACTTGATTGGCTAATATAAAACTTTGAAAGCACGAACACGGAAGTGCTGCCTTGACGATATTTCGCCGGGTTTTCGACCGGCATGCACACTTACGCTTGGAAGTAAGTAAGCAGGGGGTAGTGGAGGTACGGGGCTAACTGAGGTCAGTTACCATCAGGCTTTAGCGCAGAGCGTTATACTCTTAAAAGAACATCGCTCAGCTGTTAGCGGGATAGTTAACCTTTGCACAGTGGTCTGTAAAATCGTAACAATCTTTGTAATGTAAATCTGCAGATGCTCCGTGTGCTCTAGCACGTGCGTTTCTTCGCATTATTCTGGTGCACAGTGCACTCGACCTAGGTATTTCAATGATGTGGCTGCAATAGGATTTGAGAGATCATAAGATTAATTTGTATAAATCTGCTGATGCTGCATGTGCTCTAGCATTTGTATTGCACTTGACCTATGTATTTCAATGATATGGCTATTTTAGGCATGACTGACTAGAGTTTGATCTGGTTTTTTGTATTGTTTTCCTAGATCACTGAAGAAGGGTCGATATTTGACCCGAAACGCATTGGGTATCATGAAAAGCGTTCTTTTGTCTATACCATATTGGAATCATTGTTCCATGATTTTATGGATGAACTAATAAATGAATGAAGTAATTGAATTCTCAGAAACATTGGAATTATTTGTCGATGAAAGTGGAACTAGTATAAGAAACGTAATCTATACTACTATTATAAAGGAAGAACTTTGAACCTTTGAGGCGGGTAAACTCGGGAACCACAGCGCCAATCCATACACCTGATACATCGTTGTAATCGTCAGGGTCTGCAGATGGACATAGGCTATATAAACTTAATAAATCTACGTAATTTCAAAAATTTACCCCAAAAAAAGTAGTCCCTTGGAAGAAGCGCCGGCCACGACGTGCGTGCTGACGTTAGGAGAGCGGGGAGGGTCCGGCAATGAGGAGCGGCGGACAGGCGGTGAGGAGCGGGGGACAGGCGGTGAGGAGCGGGGGACAGGCGGTAAGGAGCGGGGGACAGGCGGTAAGGAGCGGGGGACAGGCGGTAAGGAGCGGGGGACAGGCGGTAAGGAGCGGGGGACAGGCGGTAAGGAGCGGGGGACAGGCGGTAAGGAGCGGGGGACAGGCGGTAAGGAGCGGGGGACAGGCGGTAAGGAGCGGCGGACAGGCGGTAAGGAGCGGCGGACAGGCGGTAAGGAGCGGCGGACAGGCGGCGGACAGGCGGGGAGTAGCGGTGAGGTAGGTTATTTATTTATTTAGGAGCGGTGAGCGGCGGCAAAATACAAAAGCAAACGTTACATTAAATGAAGCAAAAATGACAATTGTGAGCCGGATGGGGGCCCTGAAGCCTTATTGCTCCCGGACAACGTCAGGACGGGCTGCTAGTGTTTCAATAAAAATGCACATATCCTAGGGACTGGTTCGCCTGACCCATGTAGTTCAGTATTATATAGGGCACTGATAGCCACAGTGCAACGGATGTAGTAGCACACCACGAACGAGCAAAGCTTTTGTCATTATAGTTAGAAGTCGGAGAGCACTGAGAAACAAAACTGTGATTTAGCTCAACACGACGATTCAGAAAAGGGGGTGGTGATGAACAGTGCACCATCCCAGCTCAGAACCTGGCTCAACACGACAGCACAAGTCGAAGCAATGAGCACAGCCTGCTTCCACACCCTATGTATGCTACTGAAGATTTTCAAGTGGCTGCCGCTTGAAAATCTGTTGCAGAAGCACTCATTACATGCAGACTCTACTACGACAAAGCACTCCATGTCAAAACCTCCAAGCAGCTCCTACAGACCACCCGACCACAGAAGCAAGACTCATACTCAATCTCCTATGCCACACCCACATGTCACCCCACTTCTGAGGGGTCCATGAGCTCCCCATCCACAAGCAGTCAATTCAAACTCCTCACACACACACATACGAAGCCTTGCACAACACTGGGCCAGCATACCAAGCAGCCGCATACACTTTCACCAGACTATCAGCCACTCCGCCTTCACAAAAGCAGAGCAGGAGGTCCCTTGATCCCCTACATAGCATCCAAATCATGGAACAACCTCCGACAGAATATTAGTCTCCTGCTCGCTTCGGGGATTCCACATGAAGCTGAAGACCTGTCTCTTTGAATAACTATGTGATAACCACATGCCTATTCAAGCGCCTGAATACCCTCAATGGTGATTGTGCGCTATAAAAAAAACATACTGTCCTGGTAGGATTCTTGGAACACGGGCCAAACAAAAGAGATTCACCAAGGAAGCAGTTGTGTGGAAAATAGATTGTCATTATACCCGTTTTCCTGCAAAAGAGCCTCAGACATGCTAGCACTGGATTAAAAAGGCAGAGGGTTTACGCCATGATTTTACTTCATATTTCCTGGCGAACAAAGCCAAATCTGCGATGTATTTCTTATTCAGAATTTCCAACTAATCATAAATTGTGTGTAGTGTGAAGCATGAAAGCATACGAGGATAGTACCAGAGATTATGACACGATAGTAAAGGCCAATACGTTATTGAAACCCTTTTGGATGTGGACGAGTGCATGTTTTAAGTGTAATTCGCATATACTATATGTTTTAAAGATTTAGGCTCGTGGTGACAATTATTTTGTAAATGATGTCAGTTTAACGGGCTGCAAATAAACGCTATAAAAGTGAGTGCAGGCCGATTTCTACTGTTTTGCGATGTACACAATTAGTTTACAATAAGCCGTAGTTAAAAAAAAATGCCTTATTTGAAAAATAACTTGGGAGTTTACAGCGTTATGGCTCGCGAGTTACTGTCTCTTGTGTGAAAGCTTCACTACAGCCCTCGAGGAAGAACAGATGCTTGCGGGCATACACAAATCACAACTACTTCAGAGAGCTTTGACCCAACAGCAAGCGCCACACAGCAAAGCATAGTGCGTAAGGACGCACAGATCATTAGAATAGTCCAGTAGTTATCACAGTGTTAATCTAGCAGAGGCAATTAGGGCTTCCGCCCTGTAGTAGAAGTTCACGGGAACGACCGCTAAGTTTATGGTCGTTAGACGAGACGTATCTTCAATGGCGTTCCTTTGGATGTGCGCTAACCGATGGGAAGCTAGAGACAACCGATCGTCCAGGAACTACAAACAGCAGAGGTTTCCATTAGAGCACAGCACTGGTGGCCAAATCCTCGTTCAGTCAATTCGGGTTTTCGCTATGAATTTTGCAGAGTGAGGATATTGACCGAATGGGGATGCCACCTTTGAGATTTTCTCAAGAAATGTTTTAAACAGGTGGACGTGGTCTGTTTTATTTGGGGAAATTAAGTCAGCCGAGGAAAGCTAAAATAATATCAATGGACCGTTCACCTTTGTCGAGCGAACGACTAAGACAGGAAAACTTAGACAACATTCGGATAACTAAAGCTATCATTGTAGTCTCGCTATCGCCCACACAAAGACTGAGGCTGCTCGCCCATACAGGGGTTCCGTGTTAATCTCCACTGTGCTGTGCAAGGCCTCCCACTGGCACTCCATATAAAAAGGTAACTCACGTGTACAAGCCCACTATCCAGGATTTGCCTTAAGCACAGCCAGGCTGCCCTACCCTCCCGTCCCCTGATTTCCATCTCTCACTTGGGCATGGCTTCGTTTCTCCCGAAATCCTGGGCTTCGCTCCACGGATCACCGCGCTCTCTCCGCCACCTAACAGTCGCCGCCGGAAGTGACGTCACTATCCCGCGACTGTCTGCACAGCCTGCTGCAGATTCTACGTCGTAGAGAGAGAAGAAAGACCCGCTAGATTCAAACCCGCATCAGAACGAAGCTATCGTAGTCTTGAAATAGTGTTACTTTGTTTTTTCGTTTGAAAGATAAAAGTAAATCTCAACAAGTAATGTATAACGGTTAATTTTTTTAATAATATATTTTTCAGTTTTAAATAGCGCGACCTCTACGCAAGAGCATTGGAGGGCTTTACCTAAGAGCCAGTAAACAAACAATTCTACCTATATTTAAGGACACGGAGTTGAGGATTATGCTTCTCTTTCTTTTACTACTGAAAACACAGCAACCACTGAAAACAATATACAGAAATAGAAACTACATTTCCTATGAGCCCTTTAGTCCCGCCCCCATACTGCTCCACCAATAACGTCCCCTTAGTCCATATATCACACCTTCGTTTTAGGTCTCGGGCTGCGTTGCTGCGCACATGCGTAGCTTGCTCCGCAAGATTTAACGTTTCTGAGGAGTTTCAGTAAAGGGCTTTAAGCCCCGCCCCTCTTTCCCATTGGCTGGCATC
This sequence comes from Lissotriton vulgaris, assembly GCF_964263255.1. Taxonomy (NCBI): domain Eukaryota; kingdom Metazoa; phylum Chordata; class Amphibia; order Caudata; family Salamandridae; genus Lissotriton; species Lissotriton vulgaris. The sequence goes on along the minus strand of NC_141693.1, from coordinate 1,312,961,900 downwards.
ATCGTTTATGCTAAATGGTTACCAGCCATTAGAAAAGAGCTCTTTATGACATATACTTCAGGCTTTTTCGGCTGGACCACTTGAACAGGCTCGCCTGTTTTCCGTGCGTCGCAAAAAGGTTTCTTATCTTTATGGGGCCCTGTGTTTCAAACACATTGCCCCATAAAGACAAGCTCCGCCGCATGTTTATTTTTGCATCTCGCTTTCATTTTAAAGTGAAAGCAAGATGCAAAAATAAACCACGGCTGCCTGGCGAGCGCTTGCTCTGGTTATCAAACTGTGTTATCCTGAACACATCTTGTTATCTTTCTCTGCTCCTCGTTTAGCTTTAGTTGGCAAATAGAATGCACCTTAGAAACGAACTACATGCCAGCACAAAAACAGTGCATTGAAAGTTGGACATGCAGAAACGTTACTTATTTATACATGTTGGGATCTTTGGAAACATTAACTACAGGCATTTATTTTTGTATAGGTGTTTTTTTAGCATAAACTCAATGATTCTGAATTACAGCGTTGGGCGTCATGTGTGTGCGGGAGGATTGATTGGGTACCAGAATTAGCTGATAAAACAATGCCCGCCCCGCCTGCTGCTTCCCAGACTAGATTTAATCTTATTGTGTGCTGAGGAAGCTAGGGAGCAGCGTTGAGCGCGAGGGGCAGTGGATCCTGCTGAGTTAAGATGAGGAGGGACCCTGGGATTAGGAATCCCATAAGGGGGGATCTCCGGTTTAGCCCTCACATGGAGCCAGACTGCGCTTAAATCTAGCCTCTAGCTACACATTCAGAAGCATGGGAGCCGTGCTCAAAACTAAAGCGCACTAAGGACAGGCGCCAACTCTGAGCCAACCTCTACTCGGGAGCAGCGCTTCTCAGAAGCAGACTGCACCCAGGAGCTATGCGCACTCATAACTGAGCCCACTCAAGACTGCCCTCCCCCCCCGGAATCTGATCAATTGGCCTGCACCGCCTCTTTATTTGTTCTTCTCTTCTCGACACTTTCATATGCAATTCACCAGCACTTAAAATGTTCCACGAAGTCACTCTGATCGATCCTGAAGGGGGAGAGCAGAGGTAAGGGGGCGTTGATGAAAGGAGGAGACAATAGGAAAAGTGAGGGTAGAGGGCAAGGTCTAGAAAGGAGGAACCGTTGCCCAGGGCTGAGAAAGGAGAGCTGGTATATGAACAATGGAACAGAGGAGGGGCGAGATCAAAGAAAGACAAATGAGGCGGGCGAGAGGAAGGGAGGCACGGAAAGAGGGGACCAGGAGAGGGAGTCAGGGAGACGGAAATGCGGAGTGATGGTCGGGAGAGGCAGGAGGAGGGAGAACAAAGATGGACAGAAAGAAGATCCCTCAAGTAAGGGTAAGAGGGGGACAGAGTAAGGAAGCAGCAAGGAAAAAATGAGAGGGTAAAAAAGCTTTAGGAAAAGGATGAACTGGAGAGGTGGGAGACCATGGATTCAAGATACGAAAAGGACTGAGACAGACAGGCTGAGGAGAGGTGGGTCATGTCCGGTGAAAGAGGCAGTGCAGCAGCGTGTTGATTCCTGCACTCTGGCTACCCACCTCTTCCGTTTGTCATGTTTTTCACCTGTCACTCCAGCAGTATGTCTCTCTTGCATCCGCCGTGGAACCTGCCTTCTCTCAGTGTGCCACTTTTAGTTGCCCGCATGCCCATATTAATGAACTCACCCATATCAATTTGCCTGTATTCGTTTGTCCCCTCTATTTATTTCTATTTATTTTAAGTTTGAGTCATTGAGCTTGCAAAAGAGCAACTCGCTAAATCGAAGTAGGCAGAACTGACCCAGGGCTTTAGGACCAGGCGCAATGTCAGGATGTCTGGGGTAGCTGGCAGAAGAGGTGACCTTTCGCCCTCGGGGAGTTTAGTGTGGTTCTCCTCACGTCTGAGGTATCTTTGGAGCGGGCTCCAGAGTGTAGCGCCTTAAATCTAAAAGGCAAAAACAACAGGTGATGGCTGATAGCCAGAAACCAGTCCTAGGATGCTTGATTCCGGTCCAGGGAAGACATGGCTTGGCAGTTCGGGCTGGACTGTTCCCATGAGGCACAGGGTCAAGGCTGATTTGCATATGGCTGGGTTCAAACTGGAATGGCATGGTGGTTAGAAAGATATTGCGTAAGGGGAAAATATTGGGAGGTCTGTGGTGGAATATCTGTTTTATGTTGCCCATAACCAGCTCCCTGCATCCAAACCTCCACATCTTTCAAGCAGATAGCCAGTTCTGACTCCCTTCAAGTTTGCTTGAGAGCTGAGGGCCCTTCGTATGATATGAAAGAACTCCTTGATTCGTCTTTTTCTCTACTTTTCTAGAAGGTGATGGTCTGTGCCAGTCTCCAATGTTTAAGTACAATTCATTGGCCATCTCTCGAGACAGGGAGGAGAAAACCAATCTACAAATTGAACTTTCGCAGTCAACCCAAGAACACTAGAGGGTTAGATCTACACTCTCTGGGCAAAAGCTCTCTGAGGCAAAGCGCAGGATGAAGGATTTTTACTATGACTTAGGCGAGACAAATAGGAATCTTTATGCCCAAAAGATATACGAGGAGAGCGAATACACAGGGAAGCTCTTGGCCTGGCAAGCCAAAGAAAAGCAGGCCCGAAATAGGATAGACCAACTAACTGACCCTATTACTAAAGTACAAGCTAAGACCACCGCCTCCATTGGTGAGCTGTTTTTGAAACACTTCGAGGGAGTATATCAAGCAATGGAAGGAGCTACATCCGACTCCATTGGGGAATTTCTAGAGCAACTCGCAATACCCAAATTAGATGCTGAGGGCAAGAAATACCTCATACACGATTTCCCTTTGTTAGAACTAGATGAAGTGATAGGGTCCTTCCCCAATGGTAAGGCCAATGGTGATGATGGTCTTCCTATTGAATTTTAAAAAAAAATTGGAGGTACCCTGCGTAAAGAACGTCTGATACTAGTCAACTACTTACTCCAAGGAGGTTCTCCACCGGACACTTTTCATTCAGCGGTGGTGGTTCGTATTTTAAAAAAAGGAAAGGATAAGGAGAATATAAATTCGTACAGACCAATAAGTCTCCTAAACACAGACTATAACATTTTTACAAAACTTTTAGCAAACCGATTAAATAAAATAGTAGGATCTCTGGTAGCTCATGATCAGTGTGGTTTTATTGCAGGCAGGCATCTCCATTCCAATACAACATTTTTATTGGAGGCACTAGATTATTTTAAGACTAACAAGGTGAAGGCTCACATTTGGCTTATAGACGCGGAGAAAGCCTTCGATCTAGTGTCCTGGGACTGCCTTTTCGCAATTTTGCACAGTTTTAATTTTCCGATTGTTTTTATTTCTCTTTTACAACAACTCTATATGAATTATAGGGCACAGATTATCATTAATAACACTAATAAAGGGACTTGTCAGGTCACTAGAGGCACGCGACAAGGATGCCCCCTGTCGCCAATTTTATTTGCGTTATTTATTGAACCACTGGCGATTGCTATTAGGGATATAAAGACCGAGACTGCCCCAGTAGTAGGAATGACAAACATAAAATTATACGCGGATGATATCACCCTTTTTTTAGAATCTAAACCCTCAAGTCAATTGAAGATTTAAAAAATCTTCTCTGACTTTCAAAAATTAGGGGGCTACAAGATTAATGTCAATAAAACTGAATTTTTTTTAGCCAACTGCACTGTAGACACTTTAGTACCATATTTCCGGCAGATATATAATACAGACCCAAAGAGATATCTGGGAATATTTATATCGGATAATTTGGATGATCTATACTCACTTAATTTTCTACCTTTATTCAAAAAGATGAGGTCGCTTTTAGATCGTTGGAATTTATTACCGTTGTCTTTAATGGGACGGGCAGCGTTAGTACGTATGTCTGTTTTACCTCTTTTTAATTTCCTCTTTAGCGCCGTACCCTGCGCAATCTAGGCCTCCTATTTTAAAAAAGTAGATGCATTGATTTCCTCTTTTCTATGGGCAAAAAAATCTCCCAGGCTTGCACTCAGCACTTTATATCTACCATCCATACAAGGAGTGCTATCTCGTCCAAATATTAGAGAATACTACTTGGCGTCTTTTGCACACCATAGTTTTAGGTTTTTCTTTTTAGAAACTCACGAGGCAGACAATTGTTTTATGAAGAAGATGTTGTCAGAATCAAAAATCACTGACCCGGTTATGTTGTAAATCAGCAGCGGTTAGATTAAGCATTAGCAGAAGACATGGTTTGGTTTTTACCATTATCGTAACAAATGTGCCGACTCCATCTTGAATTTGTAGCGGCCATTTTGTATGCCATACATTGCCATGTGCTTGGTCCTACCTTCTTTTTCATCGCGCCTGGAGTCTCCACTTCCAGCATGCCCAGACATGCGCAGTAGGATCAGTGACTGTTACTTAATTGGTTCCAGACTGTTAAGTCCACCCACTCATCGATTGTGCCTTCCAAGATGTCCTTGTATGGTCATGAATCTGCTCTTGTCTTTTGTACCGCCTATTTTTGAGCCCCCTCATTGTGTATAAAAGGGGCCATGTGCTTTAGTTCGGTGTGCTACTCAATACAATACCGAAGGGTGTTGTGTGGGCTGTAGTACCATCTTTAAAGGTTTAATAAACGTTGCTTTTTTTTTTTTTAAAACCTTTATCGATAAACATGAAAATACAATAGCAGTCATATAGCCACTTCGGGTCGGCTGGCAACAATTCCAATATCATATCAGGATGAAAGAATACACAGCCCATCAGCCGACAACCCTTTGGCCCGGCGGCAATTAACCAATCATGCTATGTCATACTTCACTGTACAGGAGGAATAAGGTTTTGATTTTATATTTTGAAAAAACCAACCAACCAAAAAATAAGAAAATAACAGCAGAGGCTAAACGAAAGGCAGAAACATAAGTAATCCTTCTGGGGAGGGGAGACCACATCCACAACTGTACATAGTCAACAGCGAGAACAGCCGGGAGGGGGGGAAAGAGGGAACAAGAGGTAGCCAGCAACACATAGGCAAATCCAGACTAGAAGTAACGTCATGTTAAGGGGATTGTAACACCTCCGGTGGAGGCTCAAAAGGAGGGGTACAAATTTCACCACAATATTGGTTCCACTGACTCCATACCCTCCCACATTTCCTGGGCCTGCCCCGAGCAATGTAAACAGTTTTTTCACGGAACATGCACCAGTCCTTTTTCCTAGACCAGGCCGACAGACTCGGTGCCCTAGCCGACCCCAACATTTGCGCAATGTCACTCTTGGCAATCATATTACCCAAAGTGGCCCAATGCGTCTTGGCCACATTATAATCATTGGGCTCCCACACATTTAAGAGACACCTTCGGGCCTCCAGCAAAAGCGAAATACCCGTCACCTCAGACATAACACCATGCACACGATTCCAAAAGGACGCAACCGCAGGATATTCCCACATAATATGAAGGAACGTACCCACCATACCACAGCCACGTTTACACAAATCATCTGAGACATACCCCATACGCAACAAGCGAGGATCCGTCATGTACACTCGGTGTAGGATTTTCAACTGCACCAATCTCAAACGGGCCGAGATTGCCACCTCCTTCGGGGAGGATACCGCCGCCTGCCAGTCCTCATCATCAAGTTCCAGTCCATCTCCAGTCCAGGCCACGCGGAGCTGTAGAAGAAGGTCCGCTCGGTCGTTTATCAACTTTTTGTATATAAGGGAGATCGTACTGTTCGGGACGTGCCCATCGAGTACTCTGTCCTCCAGGGGTGAGGATTCTGGAACGGGCGTGCCAGCCGGTATAGCAGAGGAAAGGGCGTGTCTGACTTGTAGGTACCGAAAGTATTCACGAGGACCGAGTTTAAATTCTAGCTGCAACTCCTCAAAGGATTTTATCTTGTCCTTCCGCCAAAGGTCTCCCACCTTACTAATCCCAATAAGGTCCCATTTATCGAACCCCTTAGTAGTCCACAAATTGCCCAACCTCTCGGCAGCGTAGAGTGGAGTCGCTCGAGTGAGAGTATCCGACCAGCCCATAGCAGCATTAGCATTGTACCAGACCCGCACCGCAACTCTGGTAGGCCGAGTCAATGCCACATCTGACCGTTTTGAATAAAGCGCCCTGTTATATTCTCCTCCCGGAAGCAGCCATTTATCCATAGCAAAAGCCGGGTTAGAAGCTGGACCATACGTCGCGTGACTAACCAAGCTCAGTTGAGAGGCCCAGTAATATCGCCGTATATCCAGCAACGCAATACCACCATCATACCAAGACAGCGTAAACTTGGCCAAGGCAATCCGGGGACGTCCGGCCCACAGCAATTTCCTTTGTAGGCACTCAATCTCTTGAAAATAGCTGGAAGGCACTAGATCTAAAGTATTCTGAAGGGCATACAAAAATCTGGGAAGGGACATCATTTTGAATAAGGCTGCCCTACCCATCAGGGATAGGGGCAGTCTGCTCCAGGATTTCAATCTGCTTTTAAGCGATGAAGTGGGTGGAGTAAGTTAAGCCGATACCTGACAGCCGAATCACGCGAAATATGGATTCCTAAATATTTAAACCCGGTGAATGATATTTGTATTGGACAGTTACGCGGTACGAGGGGTGTATCGTCCGTGAGCGAGTACACACAAGACTTGGCCCAATTGATGACCAGTCCCAAGTTCCTTCCAAAGGAATTAAGGACGTCAAACAGTACCCCCAAAGATTTTCGGGGGGAGGTGAGGTAAAGGAGAATATCGTCCGCATAAAGTGAAATGCGATCTTCAAAACCGGGGGCCCACCTGATACCCTTGAGGGATGGCTCTCACCGCAACCAAGCCGCCAAGGGCTCGAGAGCCAAGGCAAAAAGCAGCGGAGAAAGAGGGCATCCCTGATGCGTACCCTTTCCCAGAACAAAGGGGGCCGACACACGATCGTTGACGACCACCTGGGCAAGGGGCTCCTCATACAGTAATCGGACCCAGCCGATGAACACCGGTCCGAAGCCAAACTTTGCCAGAGCCGCCCATAGATATGGCCATTCCACTGTATCAAACGCCATGGTGGTATCTAACGAAACCAAAATGGCCGGCTCACGCAACTTCTCCGCCCTCGCCAGCACGCCATGAAGACGGCGTAGATTCAGCGCGGTATTACGGGCTGGAATAAAGCCAGCATGGTCCGGGTGCACCAAATCTCCGATCACTTTAACCAGACGGTTAGCTAATATTTTTGCCAAGACTTTAGGTTCCACATTCAGAAGTGAAATAGGTCTATAGGAGGTACAGAATTCACGGGGTTTACCCTCTTTAGGGAGCACCACAATAGACGCTAAGCGCTGATCACGAGGAAGCAAACCCCTCTCCCTGGACTCCAAGAACATCGAGCGAAGATACGACGCCATTTTGTCCGGACACAACTTGTACAGCTCGATGGGTATACAGTCAGTCAGTCAAAGCATTTTATTTCGATTATTAAAAAATCATAAAAAGACAATCATGAACATATATACATATATACATATATATACACATAGTTAATTACGTAAATCAATCATGAATTTTATGTACAATGTAATAAGAAAAAGAAAAATGTACGTAATCATGGGTATACCATTTGGGCCCGTAGCTTTTCCAGAGCGGATGGAGCGAATAGCGAGTGCTACTTCATCAGTGGAGAAATCCGCCTCCATTAGCTCTCTATCAGAATCGGACAGGCAAGGCAAAGCAATATCCCTAAGCAAAAGATGAGAATCCTCCTCTGGCCGGTCGGAGACCGGCGCATACACCGTTTGAAAGTGACAAGCAAACTCTTCCACAATCTCCAGCGGATCCGTCACATGTACACCATCCACTCGCTCGATCACAGGCACCACACGATTCAATCTCTCCCTTTTGTCCAACCAAGCTATCAACTTCCCCGCCTTGTCGCCCACATCATACAGACGGCCCTGTTGTTCTCAACTCATAGCTTTCGCGGCATTCGTAACCAAGGTTTTATAATCAGACTGCTTCAGTTGCAAAACATGCACTTTTTCACGCGTGACCCCACACTCGAGATCCCTCTCCAAAGCCACTATAACGGACTACAACTGTTCAACCTCCTCATTGTGGCGCTTCTTAGAGCTGGCGACCAGTGACAGCGTTTGGCCCCGTATCACCGTTTTAAAAGCTTCCCAAAGGGACACAGAGGATGACACGGATCCCACATTATTGGCGAAGTAGTGATCTATAGCTTTAATCACCCCCGCCCTAGTCTCTGGAACACGGAGATGCCAGGGATTAATTGGGGTGACCCGGCCCCCTGCGTCCAAATGGAGATCTATATGGGTCCATAGCGGGGAGTGATCCGAAATGCCTCTAGGCAAATGTCGGGCCTCTCGCACCATCGTGGCCCGGGCTGCGGGCACAAGGAGATAATCAAGTCTGGCAAAGCTCCCATGGGCCCCGGAGTGGAAAGTATATTGGGCCTGTCCTGGGTGAAGCATCCGACAACAGTCCACCATACCAAACGTTTCCAAGAAACCACTAAGGCAGGACTGCGATGGTGTAAGCGCCCTGGGGGGATGTCGATCTACTAGGCCATCAACCACTGAGTTGAAGTCCCCTCCAACCACCAGAAGCCCCTCAGGAAGCCTCAGAACCAATTTCCCCAGGTCGATAAATGTGGTGGCCTGCAGACCCAGGGGGACATACACCGAGAGGATGGCCATCGTTCTCCCCTCCCACCTCCCATCAAATGCTGCATACCTACCCCTGTCATCCAATATTGTTTCATCAATCTCCAAGGGAAGAGAACTACGGATCATAACACCAGCCCCTCTGGAGCCCGAAGTGAACCCCGAGTGTGCCACCAACCTGTAGCCCCTCCGATTCATTGCATGGAACGTGTTCCTCACCAGATGCGTTTCTTGCAGTAATACAATGTCGGGAGAGTGGCGCTTCACATATTGGAGTACAATTCCCCGTTTTATTTTGTCCCCCAAGCCGTTGACGTTCCAACTCAAGACTCTCAACCCCCTACACCCCATCCCAAAAGTAAGCAGTCGGGTCCCCCAAACCCCACGAAGGAAACACAAAATAAGCAACAATACGTAGCCTCAAGAACAATGCAAACAAGAAAAAGAAGACCCACTCCCCTCCCCCTGGTCACCAAAACAACAGCCCCCCAACCTGCACCCCTGCGATAAATCAAAAAACTACCCCATTCAGCAGTGTGCCTGTCGCCCTACCCCAGAAACTAAACAACAAGTAGAAAAGGAAAAGACCCCCGGAGGAGGAAAAGTCCCCAAACTCCCCGCCGCCCCAGGGCTTGTCTTGAAGAAAAAGTCATCGACCCAAAAAAAGGAGAAAAATCCACTGTGGCAGAATACGATGGTAACACACACCGGTGCCCCTACTCCTCCTGGTCCCGTTGGTTGCCTTCAGCACCTCTGGATTGTTCCGAATTATCCAGTGGCATAGATAATGTGTCCAACCAATCACTGACCACCTCAGGCATGTCAAAGAAGAGCACCCGCTCATTATGGTCGATGCGCAATCGGGCGGGGAAAAGCATAGCATACTTCATGCCCAGGTCTCTTGATCTCTGCTTCAATCCAGTAAATCCCAGTCTCTGTTTTTGCACCGAAGGGGTAAAATCAGGGTAAAAGTTGATGGATGCATTCTCGAACCTAGTGGGACAGCTAGTCCTGGAAGCTTGCAAAATGGCGTCCCTGTCTCTGAAGTTAAAGATCCGCGCAATGATGGGTCGCGGAGCAGTCCCCTGCTTGCGTCTGCCGCCCGGAATTCTGTGGGCGCGCTCCACCGCAAAAAGGTTACTCAGGCCCTTAGGGGAAAGGTGATTGACGATCAGATCTTCAACGAGCAAGTCTGTCGATTGATCAGCTGATGACTCCGGAACTCCGACTATGCGTATATTATTGCGCCTAGCGCGACTTTCGAAATCCTCAAGCCTGCGGGCAAACTGGTCACTAGAGGATCGAAGAGTACGGATCTCAGTCTGAAGCTCGGAGACATCTGTAGTAAGACTGGCTGTCTTGATATCCAACGACTTAACTCGCTCGTTGGTTTTGGCCAAGTCTGCCCTGATCAGGCCCACATCCACCGCCACTGTGTCGATCTTGGCTGCCAAGGTCTCATATTGTTGGCCCATCGACGATTGTATGCTGGCGATGGCGCCCATCACATCTCGAAGTGTAGGCTCCTCTGATTCCGGGGGGCCACCACCAAGGTCCTCCGGGGTTTTACCAGTCCCGCTGGGCGAGCCATTATTGCGCGCAAATCTATCCATAATGGCGGTTTGAGTCCCGCCACCACGAGTCGCATTCTTGAGGGACCGCTTGTCACTCTCAGACTTGGCCGCCATGGTGGGTTGCGCGCCCCTCAGGGGCTTTTGGGACCTGGTGTGAATGGCTCCCCCGAAGGAAACCCAGAGAGGTTGAAATACAGGGCGTCGATGAAGATCAATCAAGTGACTGCGGTCACAGGCCGGCTCGAGCACTTGGCAGCCACCTCCAATCTCCGTAGCCAGGGAAAACAAAACCGAAAGTAGACCCCGGGTAGCCGTCCCCTACCACAGGCCGTTGTTGTTCAACTACTTTCGGGGTGCTCCAGTTGCCCAAGTCCCGGGATGAGCCACGGTGTAGGCCTCTAGGCTTCAGGAAGGAGTAAGTCGGGCGTCCGGCATCCGATTCAAAATCTGAAAAAGGCCTTCCAGATCAGGAGAGTTCAAGGTAGTGGAACCTGTCGTCAGAAACAGGATTTGCGCCAGGATAGACGGTGGAGGCGGCGAGGGTTTCGGGAGCTCACAGCTCATGTGACCATCTTGGATGCGCGCTAAGCTCCTCCTCCAACTTTGCTTTTGTATTTCCAGTTTCATTGCCAACTTCTTCCTAAGGTCCGAGGACTCTGTGCAGAGAAGGGCGAACCCTTGCACTAAGTAGGCCTGGCTGAGGTTTGCTTACAACAAATTGGCGCCCAACCTGGGGCTCATCAGCGACTCGGATGCCCAAAGGAGTGGTCGTGACGAAGGATTGGAATCTCGCTGCGGAAGCGTACGCATGCCAGAGGAGACCCGAGTCTTGGCATCCAAGGCGTTTTTTCCTTTCTTTCTGATCTGACCATCCAGGTGGTGCCGGTCCTCGACTGAGATCTCTTCTGTTGGTTTGCCATGCAGTGGCCGTTTGGTCGAATTTAGAACTTGGCAGTTGGAGACTGGACACCCTGTGAGTGGTAAGAACCGTTATACGGTACTTGCTGTGGGTTTTGGAAGCCTGTGAGTGGCAAGGCAGTTTTAGGATACGCTTGCTGTGGCAATTTTGGAAGGACTAGACCCTGATGTGTATGTGTATGTGTATGTGAAATATATGTGTTGCAATACATATAGGCAGGTAATGAAGAGATTTTTCTCCATTATACGATTTTGATTTGAACGGCACAACGTATTACAGATACTTTAAGTGCGACTTTGATTATAATATTGCATATTCTGCACTATTTTTGGCATGCCTGTTTTTAGCGCACTTCGTAGAATGTGCTGCTTTTGTGGGAATAACCGGTTAAAGCTTGAGGAATCGCAGCCGGCTCCCCCAGGGGGGACGCCTCATCGAGAAATGTACGTGAAATATGGTCTTTCTTCTATAATGTACAGCACGTTGTAGAGGAAATACACGCGAAAGGATCCTGAGTTGTGTTGGCCGAAGTATGGGTCATTTGATATGCGAAAAATTGAGTATGTGGAACAGTGTATGTTTAAGCAAAAATCTAGACAAGATATGTTTGAAAGTGTGCGAATGTGGGTGAAAGAAGTACGTGAGTGGGAGAAACGTGAGCAAGCGCTGATTAAGAAAGAGCAACGGAAGAATGTGTATGAAAAAGCGCAAGACTTGAGGAAAAAGGATGCGAAAGAGTTGGAAGAGAGACAGAAAAAAGAGAGTAGATTACAGATATCTGGCCAATATGCTGTTCGACAACCTCTTTATCCTGTCCTTAATAAACCGCAAGATGATTTTTCTTTGTTAGATCGTCCTCCGCCTCCGTATATCGTTCCGTCCGCCCCATTCGGCGATTATGAGGATTCCAATGCTGATCAAACGAAACAGAGTACCCACTCCATGATTTCGGTCGAACGGGCGGCTGACCTTAGGAACCTGGCTCGGAAGTCACTCAAGGATATGGTTACTGTTTTAGAGATTTTAGAAGCTCTCAAGGGATGGCATGATAAAGAGCAGTTGTATTTTACTGAGTATTTTGCAGATGAAGTCGTTGGAATGTTTCGAAAAGTGTCTGATGTTCTTGAACCTGATGATGTGGCAACTGATTGTAAGCAATTACGTAAAGGTTCTTTCCCTCCTTCCCAGGTGACTGATATCATCAGACTGCTGGTTAAACTTCGAAATGATGCGCTTCGGCTACGAGAGGAGCAACGAAAAGCTAAAACAGATGACCGAACTGGATTGATCGGCAGGAAACCATCATCTATTTTCGGAACAGATAAGACCGCGATAGTGCATGCAAAACCTATGCGTGAGGCCGCGCCTTTATATGTTCCTCCTAAAGGAGCAGGTACCAGTGATGATAAATATTCCGTAGATGCAAAAGGGTATTTTATTTATAATTGGGTGTATACTCCCTGGAATAGAGCAGATGTTATGTCACTTAAAGCTACATTGCCTGACCCGCGTAAAAACCCTGCTGCCTTTTATGAAGAAGTTGAGGGTGCCATAAATTCTTGTACCATGACGCTGGCTGATATCGATTTATTTTTCGGGCTCATATTGCCGCCTGATATGTGGCACTCCGTGCGTAAAGTCGATGACCGCACAGCATATGGGGCGGTATGGAAAGAGATAGAGGGGGAAGATGCGGATAGGGAACCAGCGCAAAAGCCATGTCAATTAATTTTAAATCTTCCTGGTGCAATATTAGCTAGATTAAAAACACTTATTCCCCCTAAAAAGATTGATTGGACTGTTTTAGCATCCTGCAAACAAAAGACAGATGAATCGGTTTCAGATTTCTTTACACGTTTTGAGGATGCCTTTCATGATTTTAGTGGCCATTCGCTAACGGACGATACGGGCCGTCACTTATTTGTAGATAAGTATGTTACAAACCTATTACGAGGAGTGGCTAACCGCTTGAAAGCCAGCGAAAGCTCTTGGACAACCTCTTCTCCGGCATCTGTCCTGACAATGGCTCAATATTACGAGCGTCAGGAACTTGAAGCAAAGGGCAATGAGGAAAAGAAATCTAAAGAGTTAAAAACAAAGGCCTTGTTTTCTCAGGCCTATGGTCCACAATTTTGAGGTAATGATAGAGGCGGATGAGGATTTTCGAACTCCTCCTCTACTCGTTACTCTTTGGCTATTGATCAATGCGCGTATTGTAAGAAATTTGGTCACTGGGCAGATGAGTGCCCATTGTTGCGCTCACAGCGCTATGTCCGTGGCCGAGGATCCATGAGGAACTGCTCGGGGAACTCAGGTTTTAGAGGCGCTATGAATGATCGCGATAGGTTTGATTCTAATGTGCGGGTACAAAATGGGTCTAATGCTTTTGATGGGCGTAACCAATACCAAATGTCTGATTTTGCGCAGCCTGAGTTGCATGATTCTGTTTTTGCATAGGATTGTGTAGGATGGGGTAAGGAGTCAGTTGAAGTTCCAGTAGGTCAGAGGGGTCTTTATGTTACAGCACATGTTTTGGGTTCTACTGATCAGTTTCTGGTTGATACAGGAGCTACTCGTAGCGCTTTGTCTAAACAATTGGTTCCAAGGGCTCCCCTGTCTGGCTTAACGATTACATCGATAGGGTTCGATGGAACTCCTTCCCTTAGCCCATTGTCACAACCACTTGCGTTTCATGTTGATAAGTTTACTGCCCCATGCCCGTTTTTGCTTTCCCCGAACACGCCAGATAATATTGTGGGTCTTGATATGCTCCAGTATTTCAGAGCCACAATACGATGTTCCCCTGAAGGTGTGCGTGTGATTTTGAATGACAATCCCCCAATAACGGACAGATTTTGCATTGTTCAAGAAGATATTGCATTAGCTTCCCTACCTAACACTCTGTAGGCCACTTCAGATACAGATGTGGGTCAGATGGTTATTCCACCAGTACATACTAGTGTCAAGGAGGGAGCTGTGTTGCCACGCCTGCCTCAATATCGAATTTCACAGGAGGGTGAGGAAGCACTCACACGAATTGTACAAGATCTTATTGAAGTTAGGTTTGTTGAGGAAGTTCCATTTAACATTTGTAACAGTCCGAACCTCCCGATTTTGAAGAAAGACACTGATACAAGGATCTACAGATTTATTATCGATTTCCGGGAGGTCAATAAGATAGTGGTGCCACAATATCCAGTGGTTTCTGACATCACAACGCTCCTTACCCTAGTTCCGCCTACTGTAACAACGTTCTCTGTTATAGACTTGAAGAACGCTTTCTTTTCAATCCCTATTCATCCTGATAGCTGACATTTGTTCGGTTTCACTTTGAATAATCGATCATATAGATTTTGCAGAGTTCCTCAAGGCTATACTGAGAGTCCTAGTATTTACAGTCAAGCATTGAAAAGACAACTTAATTCTTTTGTTTTACCCAAAGGGTGTGGCGCTCATTCAGTACGTTGATGATATTCTGTTAGCAGCTGATACCCCCGAACAATGTGAGAAATGCACGCTGTCTTTGCTCTCTTTCGTTGCTTCGCACTATCACAAAGTCTCTAGAAAGAAATTGCAATATTGTAGACCAAAGGTAACCTACTTAGGTCACCTTTTGTCTAAGGAGGGGTGTGCGCTCACATCAGATCGCATTCAAGCAATTTTAGATACACCAGTACCTACTACACAGGAAGGGGTTCGAGCATTTTTGGGTCTTACTTCTTTTTGTAGGCAATGGATATTAGGATTTTCACACATCGCTAAACCTTTGTTAGCACTATTGACAAAAGGTACTCCAGTACCCCTCCCCTGGACAGATGAATGTGAGAATGCTTTCCGACAGTTACGACAAGCCCTTTGTTCAGCACCAGTGTTAGATACTCCAGATTACACAAAGCTTTTTACATTGTATGTACACGAGAGGATGGATGTGCATTGTCAGTTTTAGTACAGACACACGTCGATAAGCAACGCCCTTGTGCATATTTTTCAGCAGTACTTGATCCTGTTGCTCGAGTGTTGCCTGGATGTTTTTGCTCGGTTGCAGCAACAGCTATGTCAATACGCCAGAGTGAAGGATTAGTCTTATCACATACACTTTTGGTGTTGGTACCTCATGCTGTTGATGCTCTTTTGAATCAAACAAAGACGCAGCATTTAACTAGTGCTCGTCTGACAGGATATGAGCTGACGCTGCTGGCTCCTCATATTACACTGAAGAGATGTGCAACATTAAACCCAGCCACGTTGTTGCCATTTCCGGCGACTCACCCTGAGGTGCAGGAAACACACAATTGTATTTTTCTGACTGAGGAACAGACAAAGGGTCGTATTGATTTGCAAGATACGCCCCTTCTAGATGTGGATGGAGAATTGTGAATTGATGAATCTTGTCTGAAGTTACCGGATAGTACAACTTAAGCCGCATATGCAATTACTACGCTTCACACGATAATAGAGACAGCTCGTATACCACAGAAGTCAGCTCAAGCAGCAGAACTGATAGCTTTGACACGAGCGTGTGAGCTTAGTAAAGGATTGTGTGTGAACATTTATACAGATAGCCGCTATTCTTTTGGAGTGGCCCATGATTTTGGCCTGCTCTGGAAGGAAAGAGGCTTTTTGACATCAGATGGGATACAGATAATGCATGGAGAACTAGTGCATAATCTTTTGACCGCACTAACATATCCAAAGAAAATAGCTACAGTAAAATGTAGTGCACACAAGAAAGTGACTGATAAGGTGGGACAAGGGAATACCTTTGTAGACCAAGTGGCACGTGAGACTGCGATGCAGCCTGATACTACTTCCATGTATGTAGTGAAATCACAAGCTGAGCGGTGGCACGATGCCAGGAAAGAAATATTAGAGATACAGAAGACCGCTTCTGACAAAGAACTGGAGCAATGGTCCATAGATGGAGAGTTGGATGATGAAGGTTGTTGGTGAAACAAACAGATGGATAAATGGAAATTGCCTATAGCTTTTGTACAACCTATGGTTCAGATGGCGCATGGGCTAGCACATGTTGGAGCTTCAGCAATAGTGAAATTGCTTACACAAGTTTGGGAGCATCCAGAGATTGCTAGCACAGCTAAGAGAGTAGTACAGCCCTGTATGATTTGTTTACGATTTAATCCTGGAAAAGGGACACACACTCCAGCAGGAGGATTTGCTACACCAACTGCACCTTTTGAGGTTTTACAAATGGATTATATCCAGCTTGAACGCTGTAATAATTTGAAGTGCGTCTTGGTGGTGGTATGTGCCTTCAGTAAATGGATTGAGGCGTATCCTACCAAGGACAATACTGCACCTACTACAGAAAAGGTGCTTTTTATTTATTTATTTATTTATTTAATGATATTTATAGAGCGCGTGCAAATACCCGTAGGCGTCTCGGCGCTGGTATGCAATGCTGTATATCCCTGATCAGCAGACTGGTGTCTGGGTTTACTGGTTGAATAACCACGTCTTCAGTTTCTTTCTGAACTGGAGGAGCGTGGAACTTATTTTAATGTGGTTCGGTAAGGAGTTCCAGATTTTAGGGGCTGCGATAGAAAAGCGGCGATCACCCCATGAGACTGTTCTACTTCGTTGAACCACAAGTTGGTTCAGTGAGGAGGACCGAAGTGTTCTAGACGGGTTATAAGGAATTAGTAGTTTTTTGAGGAAGCGCGGTCCTTGATCTTGCAGGGTCTTATAAACTATGCATAGTGCTTTGAATTTAGCCCTATTTTGAATGGTTAGCCAGTGGTAATCTTTCAGGGTGTCCGAGATGGGAGTAAACTTGGGTTTTTTGGATAGCACGCGTGCCGCTGCGTTCTGCACAGTCTGAAGCTTTTTCGTGACTCTGCTTTGTGCATTAAGCAGTAGACCGTTGCAGTAATCCAACGATGTCAGGACCAAGGAGGTGACTAACGTCTTGGCTGCTGAATCTGGTAAGTAAGGGATGATCTTTTTTATTACTTTGAGCTTAAAATGGGCGTTAGCTGCCACCTTGTTTGCATGGGATATGAAACAGAGCTTGTCATCAAATGTCACTCCTAGGTTTCTAACCTTAGCGGTGGGGGTAGGAGGGACACCTAGAGCCGATGGCCACCAAGCTGCCGACCAGGCTGGCTGAAGGTTACCAAAGATGACCACCTCCGTTTTATCGGAATTGAGCTTCAGGCAATTTCTTGCCATCCACTCACCGATAGCAGTCATCCCCCTTTGGAATCTTTCTGCTACCTCCTGTCCATCGCCCTTTATGGCCAAGACCAGCTGGGTGTCATCAGCGTATGAGGTGAGGCTCATCCCGTGTGCTTTGATGACACTTGCAAGGTCCGACACATAGATATTAAATAGTGTCGGACTGAGGGATGAGCCTTGAGGGACCCCACACGGCAACGACAGTTCCGCTGATTGGAAAAGGCCCATGGTGACTGCCTGGGTTCTGTTAGCCAGAAAAGAGGCAAGAAGATCCTTGGCAGTTAGCTGAATACCCATCCTTTCGACACGGTCAACCAAGATCTTATGGTCGACCGTGTCGAAGGCCGCTGAAAGATCAAGAAGGACAAGCAATGCTGTACCTCCCTGATCACGGATGATTCTTATGTCGTCAGCTGCCTTGATGAGAGCGGTTTCCGTTCCGTGGTGTTTGCGGAAACCAAACTGTGTATCATCCAGCAGATTGTGACTCTCAATGAATTCCGAGAGTTGCTGGTTCATGGCCTTTTCGGTGACTTTTGCTAGAAAAGGGAGGCTCGCAATAGGGCGATAGTTTTTTAATTCACCTTTATCTAGACCAGGCTTTTTTAGCAGGGGTTTTATCAGCGTGTTTTTTAATGAAGCAGGATAGATTCCAGATGTCAGTATAGTATTACAGACATGTGTGATAATGGGAATGACTGTGTCTGGTACGGTTGCAATTACCGAGGTTGGGCAGGGATCCAAAGCTGACCCAGCTTTGATCGATTTTACTATGCCCTTAATTTGATCGGTGGTGAGGGGTTTAAAATTGGTCATGGTGTTTTTCGGTGTGATCATTGAGGACGTGGCAGGACTGCTGGCGGGGTCTGAATTAAAAGCTTGGTAAATGTCATTGACCTTCGTGAAAAAGAACTTAGATAAGGCATCACATAGTACTTGTGATGGGGGGGGGGTTGAGATCCGGGGTATTTCCAGAAAGGGTTTTAGCAATGTTATATAGCTGTCTGCTGGAATTTTTCGCGGTCTCTATATTGGTGGTGAAATAGTGTTTTTTTGCAGCTACTATCATAGCTTTATAGGAAGCAAGAGCTTGTTTATATTTTTCCTTATTTTCGCTATCATAAGTTCTTCGCCAGTGCCGTTCTCTATTCCTAGTTAATTGTTTTTGAATTTTCAGTTCTTTAGTATACCACTGAGCTTTAGGCAAATATCTGTTTTTTGACAGAGATTTGGTAGGTGCCAACTGAGTGGTGGCTTCGGCCAACCATGTCTGAAATTGGTTGGTGGCAGTATTGGGATCAGTGGATAGATCCGGGATGGTGTTGTTTAACAGCATCGTAAGGTCATTGGAGTTGATGTCCTTCCATGCTTTAAAAGTGCCACTATTCATGTGAGCAGCCTTTTTTCTCGGCGAGGCTTTAATAGTAAGGCGGCTAAGAATGACTGAGTGATCAGTCCATGTCATGGGGAGAACTGAGGCTATGCACAAACCTTCCACATTAGAAAAGATTTCATCTAGCGTATGACCTGCTTGATGGGTGGGGGTCGTGACCAATTGACTGAGGCCCATTATTTCTAGGTCGGATATAAGGGAGATAGTGTCCTTATCGCTGCTTTGCTCCAGATAGAAGTTGAAGTCGCCCAAGATTGTGGTAGACTCTTCTGTCACTATAGACTCAGTGAAATTACTAAGATTATCAAGGAACGCAGTTCTGTTCCCAGGGGGCCTATAGAGGAGCACTCCCTTGAAGTTGTAAGTCGGGGACAGCTTTATATTAAAATGCATGGCTTCGCATGAGGTAGTGGGTATAGGCGAGAAGCGAACTTCCAAATGGTCTCGCGCAATGATGGCTAGCCCACCACCTTTCCCTTTGGGCCTGTCCTGCCGATAGGCACTGAAGCCTAAGGGAACCGCCGTAACATAGTCTGGGGCAGATGCCTCATCTGACCAGGTCTCTGTGATGTAAAGAACATCTAAGTTGAGGGAATTTTTCCCTCGTTATGGTGTTTGCAGATTTTTGTGGAGTGATAACGGGCCTCATTTTGTAGGGGACGTTATAAAATATGTCTTGAAAGGATTAGGGATCAAACAGAAGTTTCATGCAGTATTCCACCCACAATCAGCAGGATTGGTGGAAAGATACAATGCAACACTGAAATTGAAACTAGCTAAAATACAGGCTTCTACTTCTCTGACTTGGCCAGATGCGTTGCCACTGGCATTGTTGTCAATCAGATCCGTACCTCATTCTCGGACGGGCATCACAACTTATGAGGTCATTTTTGGCCGTCCAATTAATATCTGGGGAATTCCTAAACCAAGCTATGTGTATGATGTACCTTGTGTCTTAATGAATGACTATTTGGCACAATTAACTGATAACTTGGTTTCTATTCATCAACAGGTTCGAGAAGCACTTCCCGACAGATCCACAGGAGAAGGCCACAACCTCCGACCTGGTGATTTTGTGCTTCTGAAATCCTTTGAGAGGTCGAGCAGTTTGGAACCGAGGTGGCGTCGGCCGGAGCAGGTGCTACTTGCTACAAGCACTGCAGTTCGAGTCACGAATCAGAAGAACTGGGTTCATGGGACCCATTGTCGCCGAGTACTCCCGACTTTATTGGTGCCTGCTGTATTGACTGACCACCGAGAGGTTCTGACTTCGGAAAGAGGTTGTGCTGTGACCCCTGACGGATCTGAGGAGTTCTTCCCGGACCAGACAGTCCCTGGAGCAACCAGATATAATTTGAGGCTGAGAGAGTAATCTGCAGCATTATGAAAGTTGTCTGAGCATTTCCTGGGTCAGTGAAATGGAGAGCCGATGTGGCAAGGGGGGAGGATCAGCCCTGCATTAGAGTAGTGACACCCGTCTTGGCCCGTGGTGAAGAAATCAACGGCTAC
This sequence comes from Lissotriton vulgaris, assembly GCF_964263255.1. Taxonomy (NCBI): domain Eukaryota; kingdom Metazoa; phylum Chordata; class Amphibia; order Caudata; family Salamandridae; genus Lissotriton; species Lissotriton vulgaris. Next base: position 1,312,941,638 of record NC_141693.1, on the reverse strand, counting down.
CCAGGGGTAAGAGTTCTGACAACTACTTTAGTTTCAGGAAGATTTGTTCTTTGTCTTGACTGAGAATGGAGAAGAAGAAGATTTTTTGTGTTATAGGGTTTATTGTTGCCTTGATGATTGTGGCAGCAATAACATGGTCTGTTGAGGAAACAACTCCTGCTCGTGAGTTGTTCATTGTTACTACGCCTGCACCAGAGGAGCATTATTTCTTTACGCTCCCATATCAAGAATTGAAACATCGACAATCTTATCTGAATAACACATTCGTTCAAATGTTACATCATACCCACATCGCTACTAATGCGACAAACTGTTGGATTTGTGGGATGATGCCTGCAAACCAAAAGAAAGGTGGTACACTGTTTATACCTCTCCCTTTTTTGCAAAATGGCTCTTGTCGAGCCTGCTATACTTTGCTCTTTGCGACTAGGAAGCCTACAGTGGGCAGACTGCTTTTCCGGTTAAATAAAGAGTGCCATCAGGACAAAGATGGGTATCCTCAAGAGTGCCATCAGGACAAAGATGGGTATCCTCAAGCGAATGGAACTATATGGGAGTGGGAAGAATATCGACCAGACAATGTTTCAACACCATATATCTTCACCAATACGAGAGACTCATTTGAGGCTGAACATTTTGTTATTTCTGTTACCCAAACACAAGCAGAACTATGTGTACAGAGCATTGGACATATCCCTGTGGGAATAAGTGACTGTATCACTGTATTAAATATAGATGGTTTAAATAATAGTACTTTTCTAGCTTCGCACAATACCTATTTTGTATGCGGAAATCGAGGATATTATCGATTGCCAGCCAGTTGGACTGGTATTTGCTATGTATCTTTTCTGTTGCCCCCTGTGTTTTTAGCTCCTCCAATGTATCACCGAAATCTTAAATTGTTCAATAATATTACTGTAAATAGGTATAAAAGAACATTGACTACTGATGATGTTGATCAGACTGGCACTGGCCCACAACAGTATGTAGATTTCAATTTAGGATTGTTCTTTTTCGTAGGTGCTGCATTAAATAGCAGGAAAATACGACGATTGACTAGAGTAGTGGAAGCTGTTACTGAACAGACAGCTGCAGCCTTAGGAAATATTACTGAAGAATTACAGATTGCAAGCATTGTAGCTTTGCAGAACCGAATGGTTCTAGACGTGATGCTAGCAGATAGAGGTGGTGCATGCAGTGTTATTGGTAGTAGCTGCTTCATGTTTATCCCTGACCATACCCCATCAGTGTATAAAGCGATTAATAAACTTCATAAAATCGCTGCAGACATCCACACAGAAAATGGTACATGGACTTTTACAGGATGGCTTTGGACTTTGATCTCTGCTTGGGGCTGGAAAGTGTTGACAGTCCTATGTATAATCATTTTAATATTTTTTTCCTGTTGTGTATGTATTCAATGCAGCCCAATTATTTGTTCTATGTGTGTCAATGCTTGTATACCAACGAAAAGTAATATCACAGAAGTCAAAATACAGAATGATCTGAAAAAGGAAATAGCTAGTATGATGGCCATTGATATAAGAGATGAATATCTGGCCTTTTCTAGGAAGTCAAATGTCTTCAGCTAATGCTGAAAGGGTTGTCTGTTGTAAATCAGCAGCGGTTAGATTAAGCATTAGCAGAAGACATGGTTTGGTTTTTACCATTATCATAACAAATGTGCCGACTCCATCTTGAATTTGTAGCGGCCATTTTGTATGCCATACATTGCCATGTGCTCGTCATGTGTTTGGTCCTACCTTCTTGTTCATCGCGCCTGGAGTCTGCCCGGTAACAAGCTATTTTTAGTAGTCTCCGCTTCCAGCATGCCCAGACATGCGCAGTAGGATCAGTGACCGTTACTTAATTGGTTCTAGATAGGAATGTGATCGGAGACTGTTAACTCCACCCACTCATCGATTGTGCCTTCCAAGATGTCCTTGTATGGTCATGAATCTGCTCTTGTCTTTTGTACCGCCTTTTCTTGAGCCCCCTCATTGTGTATAAAAGGGGCCATGTGCTTTAGTTCGGTGTGCTACTCAATACAATACCGAAGGGTGTTGTGTGGGCTGTAGTACCACCTTTAAAGGTTTAATAAACTTTGCTTTTGTATTTCCAGTTTCATTGCCAACTTCTTCCTAAGGTCTGAGGACTCTGTGCAGAGAAGGGTGAACCCTTGCACTAAGTAGGCTTGGCTGAGGTTTGCTTACAACAGTTAGAATCACGAAAGATCCAAAGAAAGTACGCTACAAGTCCCTACAGTGGATCTTTAAGCTGAAAACTCAGTTTTTTTAATTCTATGATATTCCTAAATTAAGTAATACAAAGAATGTAATCAATCTCAGCCTAGGAGAAGCTGGCTGCATGGACAATAATATATCAAATCTTTGGAAGGAGAATGGCTTCGAGAAAATTGAAGATTTCCTGATGGGTAATAGGTGGAAATCTTGGGATGTAATTTCTAGTCAGATACATCACTCTTATACAATCTTGAACTGGTCCTTTCTCATGCTCAATCCAAAACTCATAGAGCTTGATATAGGAAATGTATTTAATAAAGAAAATATCTCTACAGCTTTGAACAATCAAATACAAAAGAAAATGAGTATTTGGATTAAAATATTAAAAGAAAATAAAGGGCAGGAATCCTCCAGTAAGATTATTGAGAGGTGGAAAAAGAGGGAAGATATTGTAATTGGGCAGCAGGTATGGGATAAGATAAATAAATTTAATAAAACCATATTCCGCGGAGCTAATTTCAAATGTATGCAATTTTATAATAAATGGTTAATATACAGAACCCCCTCTTTTCTCCATAATATCTTCCCCCCAAGTCGCCGACAAATGCTCCCGGTGTGAAGAAAAAGGCACCTGGAAACATATTGTCTGGGAGTGTTCAAAAATTCAATTATTTTGGAAGGAAATAGAAAAATATCTCTCCATCGAACTCAAAACCACTATAATACTCGATGACCTAATTCCTATCCTAGGCTGCTCCTCGAGCCACACTCCATACGATGAGTCCCTTTTTATAGCTTCTTTAATAGCTAAATCCCTTATATTGCAGTCCTGGAAAACAGATCTTGTACCAACCTTTCAGGCATGGAAGGCAAAATTATTACGAACCCAGGGTAGGAAAAGAAAATGTGTATTGAGATCAGGGGCTCCTAAAAAATATGAGAAATGTTGGAGCGTGTTTGAATCCTAGTTTCTTTGATGTTATCTAATCTTAACCACATCTTCTTAATATTAATACTAGTCTGCTAGTTGTTTTTAATCGCGCACATTGCAATTTATAATCAAGCTTTGAAATTATGAATTTTGAAGACGTTTTTATATTCATATGCTTCGTATTGTATTAATTCTACTACAAATGTGTCTTGTAATGTTTATCAGTCTTTTATGAACACTCAATAAAAAAATTTTTTTTTTAAAAGAATTAAAAAAAAGAGCCTGCCTTTCTTCAATTTTTCTTTTGGTATGTGTTACTATTTCTTCAATTTGAGTCACTCTTTTGTTAATCTTTTCAGGTAAAGTTGTGCTACCTCTTCTGTTTGTTGCTCTTCTGGCCTTGTAATTGGTTTACGCTGCTCTTTCATCACTTCAGTTTTAGGCAGGTTCCGATCTCCTCAGGGTAGATCTCTCCCCAGTTTTTTAATTTTCTCTCCAGTTTTAGATCTTGCCTCTGACAGCGCATTCATTACCGGCGCTCTTGCATGCAAGAAATATTGTATACAAGGGGCTTGCAGTCTGCTCATTGCTTACCATTAGTTGACTTCATTGTCACTCTTATTTGCTGACTTCTAATTGGCCTCCACATGCTGACTTCACTTCCTCTTCTTTCTTCATTCTTCTGAAGCACTGACCAGGTACTGATTGCTTCAGCTTGATTGCCCTCCTTCTGCTCTTTGTACTGTGATTGAAGTTCAGCTTTTATTGTCACCAAAACACTCAAAGGAGTCACCCCAAATACAAAGAAAAAAGGGACGGGGTGCACTTATACCAGTAGCAACAAGAATTCACCTCTCTATAAAGGCCATAATTGTTACTTGCTAATTGGTAGAAATGAAGCCGTATAAATGATCCATAAGAACACCTTAAACATTAAATCCCAATCATTTGTGATCTGTAAAATAAAAACATATTCAAAGTATACTTTATTTCCATTAAACAAACTAGAACAGTCTTTTAGCCCAAAGATTGAATATCTATAAATCTGTAATTGTTTTGGAACTTTTATTATTCTTCTTCTTTTTATTCACAATTAAAGAACAGTTAGGTACGTAAAAAAAAAACAAATATATACAGTTTCTACCCGGGTTACAATTTCTCAGTTTGAATCATACATCAAATAATTTCAACCACACATTATAAAAATTCCTAACATTCTCATAGTGTTTTAAAAAACATCAAAACAAATATTAGATGTTATCTGTGTCCAAAGGTATTTTACTATGATGTGGACATGGGCGCAATTACTTTCTTTATGTGATAGGCGTTTTTGCCAAATTACGTTTTTTTTCTTTTTCACACATGGGGAGATTAACTGATTTGCTCAGAATTACAGGGGTATTGTAATGAAATATTAAAAGCATTAACAAACCAAATAGGTCTTGCCTTTGAGACTATTGGCTCTGCCATTGCCTTTTGTTCCTGCTGTACAGCATGGGCCTTGCTGACATTGGCAATGATTTATAGTTGTGCTATATAGCAGCGTGGCTGATAATAATATAGCAGCGTGGCTGATAATAATAATATTAAAAAAGGGACTATGATGCATCCAGCGCTAATTCACTTAAAAAATGCTCTGGCTGCATCTTAGCACTATTAAAAAATATGTTTTTTCTCAGTGTGAAGCATAGGCGCTGCTGTACACAGTATGGCTACAAAATGTTGCCAAAGCCAATAGCTTTCATAGGCTATACCTACTGACGTTGCCAATGTTTGTTTGAGGTGAAACTATTCTCTTGTAACATTTACATTGAGTTAGTAAGGTTTCTTCCAACTGTTAGTTTATATCACACTTGTCTCTAGCCTGATACTTTTTTCGTTCTGTTCAGTTTGTTATTATTTTCTCTTGTATGTTTTCATTGTGTTCCTTTTCTCAGGGCATTACTTGTTGGTCACTATTCTCTACATTGTTTTCTCTTTGCATCACTTCTGTTTGTTACCGTTGTATATATATTTTCAGTGTATTGATCTTTAATAATTTCTTCACCTACACTGCAATACTGTCCTCTAGCTCTGTAGTTTGCTGCTATTTTTAATCTCTTCAGCTTACTTCCCCTGCCCATCTTTCAGGTTCATTGCTCTTCTGCCCATCTTTCCACCTTTTCAGTCTCCCTTGCATCTCTATAGATTAAGGTGCTTTTCTCTCCATTTCTTTAGTTTGTCACTGTTTCCTGACCCAAAGTTTCTTTGCTTTCTCTCTCTCTGCCTCCAGGTTATCATTCCGCTATCTCGTATGTTGGCTCCACTTTTTTTTAACATCCAACACGTTTTGTGCGTAAGAGGCTGACTGACTGAAAGAGAGAAACTGACAGTGAAAGAGAGAGACTGACTGATCGACTGAGAGAGAGAGACTGACAAGAGAGAGACAGACCGACCGACTGAGAGAGAGACTAACTGACTGACTGAGAGAGACTGACTGACAGACAGAGAGAGAGACTGACTGAGAGAGAGAGAGACTGACTGAGAGAGAAAGAATGACTGAGAGAGACTGACAGAGAGAGAAACTGATTGACAGAGAGATAAACTGACAGAGAAAGCAACTGAGAAAGAAAGAGAGAGACTGACTATCTGACTGAGAGACTGACTGTCTGACTGAGAGACTGACTGTCTGACTGAGAGACTGACTGTATGACTGAGAGACTGACTGACTGAGAGAGAGACCGACTGAGAGAGAAACTGACTGAGAGAGAGACTGACTGACTAAGAGAGACTGGCTGACAGAGAGACTGACTGACTGACAGAGATGGAGAGAGAAAGAGAGAGACCGTGATGGAATTGGGGTCAAAGTGTGTATGAAACTATGCAATGTCTTTTAAGATTACTATTGTCTGCAAATAAAACAAGCATTAAAAATACAATAGGTCTCGCCTTTTATTAAGTTAAAGCCATTTGCTTTGCTATACAATACCATTAGCAAAGCAAATGGCTTTAACTTATTCAAAGGCGAGACCTATTGCATTTTCAATGCTTGTTCCTTGTGAAACCAAAACATTTTCAACCATGTATGAACAACCTGCCGCCCAACGTGGAACCACGAACCACCTTGATCCGGTAACCAACTCAAGCACTCGAAATTTGAACTTCAGGAAAAAAGCGGAAGCCTGCCTTCCATCTTGTAACTCTAGCGGTTTCAGCCAGCTGTGCCAAGAAATTGTCTATTGCGGTTTTGAATCCCTACCAGTGGGGAAAAAAATGCAATCGTAACATTCCACCTCTAGCAGGGAAAATCATTCCGCGGTTGGGTTAACGTAAAAACATTGACATAGTATTAATCACAGTATGAAAGGATGTGGTCAGCCGGCTAGATTGCTGACTTTGGTACTGGAAACCAAGGTTCAAGCCTCGGGTTCACGTCCACATCCTGTGATTCTGGGCAAATCACTTAATCTCCCCGTGCCTGAATGTGTCCTTGTGTAACGTAACTAGTGCTCATGTAAAGCGCTCCAATACCTTCAGGTCAAGTTCGCACTATATAAATCTTCATAAAAAAATATATATATCTATATATCACAATGCTTTCTTTGAGTGTGTGTATGGGGCAGGGGGGAATATTCCTCGCCTCTGTTGCGTTAATAGAATTAAAAATACTTGACTCAATAGCTGGAATTTCTTTTCAATCTTATGGTAGGACCAAAGACTTTAGATTATGCTTGTTCACAGCTGTGCCACCACTACAGATGATACGTCCACAATACATTTGCGATGAAACACCTTGAGGGTGGAATCAGAAGACCAGTAGGCAGCCACCATAATATCCTCCAGTCTTGATCCTGTGGAGAAAGCCTTTTAAGCCACGGAGCTGCAAACGGAATGTGCCTCAAAAATAGAAACATCAATACCAGCCTCCCCTGAAAGCCACTTGACCCAACAAAATTGAGTCGCTGAACAGACAGGGCCAAAAGGTTTCTGCAGAGAAATAAGTAATTGTCCCGCTTGATCCCTGCGGAATTCACAAGTACAGTCTTCATAGGCTTTAATGCATTTGACTACACAGAAAATGTCTGATTGTTGGTAAAGGCTGGATAACTTATAGAAGTGAATTAGTCTTAGTGCATTTGGAAAGATGAAAAGACACCCGCAAGGGCTTAAATACTGTACCTGTTGTGTCCAGGTCCTTAACATCCGATATCTATCTACATGAGACAAGAGACAATAACAAAGTCAACTTAGCTAACAACTGTTTTTTTGAGAGATCCTCATTCGCGGGCTACGCTCGCTACAATCGGAGAATCACATTCACATTCCAGAAGACCTAGTACTTCGGTGTGGGGGCATGAACCATCCTAACACCTTAAAGGAGCTTACATATATGAGAGGGTGTTCCCCCACTGGTTTACCATCTAAATGAGGGTGACCATCCGAAATGGCTTAATGAAAATTGTTGATTGTTGTGTAAGCCAAGCATTTGGCTGCAAGGTGAGACACAAAATGTACTATCATCTGCATGGTCATCCCTAAGGGATCCACACTTTGTTCACCACTCCAGCAACCCATCATTTCCATGCCGTAGCATACCTTTGTGGGTACTAAAAGCCCATGACTGGGATAAAAAGAACATAGCTTGCTCTGAAGTGCCTAGCATTTGCCACTGTGTCCTGAAATTCTCCATGCCACGAGGGACAACTGCCCTGGACCACCAACTATTGAGGAACTCCCACTGGATTTCGGAGAAGCTCCAGAAAGGAGCAAATCTGCACCGGTGGAGCACACAACAGTGCCAACGCTACGGAGAAACAGGATTGCGTTTTTAAACACAGGGTCACCAGAACCAGCTCTGCGATCTTGCAATGGACCTGAGAGGGAACTTTCTGGATTGTTGCAAATGGGGGGAAGGTATACATCAAGCTACCCAACCAAGATTGGAGAAAATCATCTGAACTCACCACCAGAGACTCTGGCCTCCAGCTGTAAAAACGTGGAAGGTGAGGGTTTAGTGGTGATGCAAACAAATACACCGCACATGGGACCCATAGTTGAACCAGAGCCCTGAAGATGTGAGGGTGAAGTTTCCAATCACTGGAGTAGCGAAGTAACCAAGAGTTACAGTCTGCTTGATTGTGCACCCGACCCGGAATATAATCAGCTGTCACTGCAATCAAGTGCTCCAGGCAATAATGCCAGAAGTCCTTGGTAATTTCTGCCAGGAGACACAAGCTCGCACCCCCCAACTTGTTGATGTACCGTATGGCCAAAATATTGTCCATCCAAAGAAGGTGTAAAAAGAGTCTTAACCTGCAAAGGCTCGAATTCGAGTCCTTGAGATTGCCGCATTTGTCAGCTGCGCGCGTTTAAGTCACCAAAACATCGTGGCATCCCCTGCCCTCCCCCAGTTGCGACAAGGGGTATTTTCCCTCCCTTTGCAGCGCGTTTTCCACCTCTTCCCGGGTTTTATCTCGAGGAAGCGGCAAGGACCAGCTGCCGAGCAGAATGCTAATTATGCTCCGTGCCAGTTTTGGGATCCGTGCCTGCCTCCAGCTGCACCCCCAAGCCAAGACAGGCAGGGTGCACTGCGTCTTGTTATTGACATCGGTGGGAGGGGCGGGGGCTGGTCATTGCCTAACCATCTATGTACGTATGGGGCCTCGTGCACAGGACGTAATCGCGCCACACCACCTCGGGGCCCGCCATACTCAGGCTGTGCATGTCTTTCAATAATACAATTTTAATATGCAGCTACGCTACAGCTCAGTTTACCCGACTCGGATATCGTTGTTTTACGTGTGTTCACAAGATGGTGACTCTGATGGGGCCCAGGTCGAACAAGCACTCGCTTTGGTGACGCCCATTTTCTCTTTTTCTGTTGTCCCACTTGGACAGACTTGGCCGGATTTCCTGCTGGCGTAAAAGGTTTATTATCTTCTTTATGGGGCCATCTCTTTGGACCCATAAAGAAGATAAACCTTTTACGCCAGCAGTAAGTCAAGGCAGCCCGTCCAAGTGGGACGGACAAAAAAGAGAAAAGTGTACGGCAGAGGATGCTCTTTTCCAATGGCTGGCCACCGTTTAGCATGAACGCTAACGCCAGCCAATAGAAAAAAGGGGCGGGGCTTAAAGCCCGCTAGTAAATCTCCCCAATATCACTAAATCTCGCCAGCGAGACTGCACATGTGCGCAGTCTTACGCTAGGCTTCGACCTAGGAATTCCTCCAAGGAAGCATATCTAGATGACTGGCAGCAGACCGAAGTGAAGCTGTTTTGCTGTCCCTTACTAATAACATGAACCGTAAAACTTTACCTCAGTGTGAGTCTTCTCAGAGAAAACTCTTCTTCCCCGGGGCAGAATACGCATTGTGGATCAGCAAGACAATGCCTAACAAGGTGGAACTGGGTCAAGAGGGATCAGATCAATGAAGCAAGTTTTTGTGTTTCAAGCCAACTTCAATAAATCAGGCCTTTCCTTTCTATAGAGCCTAGACAGAAGTCCATAACTAGGTGTCTGAGCTCTTGTGCCATGCATGCTCCAGGCTGCTGAACATGTTTTCTTTTTTATTTTTTGATAAGCATTTGTATAACTTTAGAACATTTTTGCCTGCATGGCCACATATCCAGTATTTAAAAAAGTACATCCATACATATTCAACCAGGCCTACTAAAACAACACAAAGGAACATGTGCAGCTTAATGGAAAAAAATGAAGAGACATACTTTGCAAGTTGCATATCACCAACAAATGTTTTAGGGCCAAACAACATCAGCACCTGTTGTGTAGTAACAACAAAAACGTATACAGGATTTGCGCGGACAGACTACATACGCTGTAGGACTAGTGTCAGACTGATTCTAAACAACCCCACTGGATTTGTTAGCCTTCTGTATCAGCTAGCTCATAGTGCCATTAGAATCTTCTTTTACCCAGGAAAGAATAACTCTTGGCAAATATCGAACATAACAACCCTGATCCCTCAGGACCGTGGAAACAGTGTACTACTTTTCGGTCAGTCACTCGTGCTCACTGAGGGGGTCATTAGGATGGCGGACTTTAGTCTGCCCGCCACCCTTGCAGTGCTGGGACCGACCGCCAGACTAGCGGCGGTCCCGCACTGCTAATTAGGATGCGACCGCCACCCTGGCGGTTGCATTCTGCATTCCTAACATTGAGGCGGGTGCCGCAATGGTGAAATGTCATGTTGTGCATTGCCATACACAATGTGGCAGGCACTGCGCGGTGCCTCCACCCATAGGTATCCCTTAGGTGCAGCCCTCCACCTCCCCTTAGGGCCTGTAACGGGCCCCCAAAGTGAATCTCAGCCAGCCTTTCCATGGCGGCATCGTCTGTGTTGGGCAATGTTCCCATTGGAGGTATGTGAAAACATTTCTGGGGTTAGCAGATTTGTGCAAAGAATTATGACCATACTGTTGATAGCAATACATTGTGTTGAAATCTGATGTGTCTTCCAACATTTCATTATTAGAAAAGGCAGCAGATTGTTCTAAATCAGACAACATATTATTCACAGTTTCATAATCCCAATCATCAGAGAATGTACTGAAGGTAATGATATCATTTAACAATATTTTAAATAAATGTGGTATTTTTAAAAGTTTGGTCGGACCAAATATATCGTGATCAACCTTGTCCCACAGTATACCATCAGGTATACGAACTGGTGTAATGTTCACTGATGACAGGTCTCATTGTTCACGATTTGATGAAATGTGAGGTTTCAGAATCAGATTCACTTTTGATGCTGCAGAGCTTTGTCTTAGATAAGTTCCATTAATGAGCATGCTAAAAACAGTTAGTAAGCCTATCCAGAAAAGTATCCTGGTGATTAACCAAAGTTCTGTCCAAGGTGATACCAGGTATGTTTGTTGAAGAAAGATGAAAAAGTCTTTGATTTGCTGGTGATGAGTTTTTTTGGCTGGCATTGTTTCAGGTTCACTCGGATCCAATGAAAACGTATCAAGGTCGATGAAATAGCCAGGTGCAGTTTGATCTATTTTTGGTAGTCCGTAGGTTTTGTTGAACTTGTAGATGGCTCTTGTTTAGGCATGTTGGTGTAGACATTAGTGTTTGGTCGAATAGAAATTTGTCTTTCATTTTGATTTTGAATTTGAGTTTGAACTTCATTTTCAGGAGGAACGAGTTCCATGGCATTATTGCGTAGACCATCATTCAATGCTGAGGACTCTTCGAACGTGATGAATCTTTCTGTTTAAACTTCCTGTATAGAAGCGAGAGGAAGTCGTTGGCTACTCAGTAGTCCACGAGTCCTACTATTCAATATCAGCCACATAGCGTGCTTTAGCAGGTCAATGGAGACACATCTTTTCTCCTTTTTCCCGGCAAGAGGCGGCAGAAGTACAATTCTTGTTCCTTCAATGGCCAGGACAGTGTCATGCCTGCCGATCCACGGAAGTCGTGGTTGGCAAAGACATGGTTGGCGGAATAGACGGCAACAGGAAAGCGCATGCGCAAGTCTAGCGCGTGCGCGTTCTCGCTATAAAGTGTCCCCTTTCCGTAGCGAAGACGCTTTGCGTTCCTTCCGGGTTCCTGCATTGCTTCCGGGTCACGGTGGTGGCGTTTTCAGGCTCCGTCGGATTTCCTCTCGTCTCGGCGTTGGTCTTCTATTTGGGACTCTCTTCTACTGAGCAGATAAGTTAGAAGAGTTGCTTCATGTTTCTAGAGAGAACACTCATCAGTGTTTTCTAATTTATGTTGTTGGAAACAGAGAAGTCTTTTTCCAGACTTAGATTGCGGAAGTATTGTCCGCGCTTTATGTTACCTCGGTGAGGTTATTTTCTTTGGCTTCCACGAATCATTATTTTATGAGTCAGAAGTGATTACGGACTTCTTATAGACAAAACAGGTACATACTATATCGTAGAAATATACAGATGTAGTAGACTCTGTGAAAGGAAGATTCTTGATAATATCCTTTATAACTTATAGGAGAATTCTTATATGATGCGGGATTTACTTTTATGGAGAACAGAGAGTCAACATTCAATAAGGCACTGGACATAATAGGTAAACTCTATTCTCTATACGTATACTCAGAAGTATTCTGTGAGCTCTCCATTATTGATAACCCAATCCCCTATGTTATAGGTACATACATTGTTCATATTCCACCTTACCTACCTTACTGTGAAGTCAACAGAAGGAAGATTGATTACAGGTAGAAGCACTGCATGTAATCCTCAGGTACCCTACATCTTAACTTTCTAGAATATACACTCACAGATAGAATACCTGATATTCCTAATCACTCTTTCTTTACCAACAGGAGGGGTTTGAAGAAACAGTGAGTGCTGACCTGTTCTCTTGCATCTTGGATTTCGGATTCCTGTGTCTTCCCCATCTTTCCTTGTTTTGTTCCCCTGTGTCCCTGACACTGGCATCTACTCTTGTCACCAAGTGTATACATATCATTGGTGTGGAGTGAACCGGTGTGGGGGAGGTCAGGAAAAGCTTCAACTTCATGGTGTTTCAGAGACAACCTCCTACCAGGCACGACAGAACGCAAAGCCCCTAACATATTTGTCGCCCAAACACCATGGAAGTGACGCTAACAGATTTAGCTAATATGATGGGTAATCTCCAGCTGGAAACCCAGGCCTTGGCTACTAGACTAGATAGAATGGATAGAGATGGAGCTGGGACAGCTTCAGGCTCACAAACACCTGTAATACAGGTAGTTACCCCTGCTCCACCTTTGCCTCTTGCTCCCCCAGAAAGATTTTTAGGGGAACCTACAAGATGCGCCGCCTTTATCAGTCAGTGTCAATTACCTTTTATGTGTAAACCCACTTGTTTTCCAACTGACCAGGCCAAAGTGGCATTCATGATTTCATACTTAGGTGGCTCCGCTTCCAATTGGGCTATACCATTGATAGAAAGAGACGATCCTTTACTTACAGATTACGAAAGATTTAAGGGTGAACTCCGTAAACTATTTGATAAAGACACCTTCACCCACGCTGCCGATACAGAATTACTTCTGTTGAAACAGGGGAACAAGGATTTGCCTACTTATATAGCCACCTTTAACCGTTTAGTGGCAGAAGCTAGTTGGCCACAGGACAAACGTAGTGCTTTATTTTATAAAGGACTCCGTGATGAGCTAAAGGACGCCTTGGCACATGTGGTAGATCCCCCTGATACGTGTCCAGAGTTGATAGATCTAGTGGTCAAACTAGATCACCGTTTGGGTGAACGTAGAACGGATAAGACTAGATATGATTACAGCAAGACATATTATAGAGAGAGAAAGACAGAAACTGAGTCTACTACGGGCTCTCCCTCGGAAGGTGTTGAACCTATGCAAATAGGGAGTATCAAGGGGCCAATCAGTGAAGCAGAAAGACAGAGAAGACGTGATCAGAAGCTATGTTTATATTGTGGTAAGGCAGGTCATTTCTTAAGAGAATGCCCTATCAAACTTAAGCAAAATAGAAGGTCGGAAAACTAGCAGACCCGAAGCCAAAAGAGACTGAGGCATCGGGTCATTCTAGATCTATAGTCTCTTCAACCTCTCACAGTCAGAGCCATTTCTTAGTGCCTTCTTTATTGCAGTGGCAACAGTCTAAGACACAAATCCCTATCATGCTTGATTCCGGAGCCTCTGGTAATTTTATGGATCAGGAATGGGCTCAGCAGCATAAAATTCCTGTAGCCTCAAAGGACATCATAGAAGAGGTTTGTACCATTGATGGCAGCACGCTTAAATCAGGTCCTATTACACAATCCACCGATAACATATGGGTTACCTTACTGGATGTTCACACAGAGAACTTGTTATTTGATCTTATCCAGTCACCGCAGTTCCCTATAGTATTAGGACTACCTTGGTTAAGAGCCCACAATCCCTCGATTGACTGGCAGAAGGGCAGTATAGAGTTTGATCCCAAGGTGTGTAGTGATCATATTAAACCATTGGGGTTACAAGAATTACGGGACACCACAGAAGAACCTGCCTCTTCACAACAAGACCAGGAGATAATGCATATAGGTTGTAGTGTTGTTACACATACCGAGTTGCAAATAGATGAGCCAGACACCTTCCTGCCTACAGTTTACGCACCTTTTTCATCTATTTGTGATGCCAAGGAGGCCACTTGTTTACCCCCACATAGGGTATATGATTGTAGGATAGACTTACAAGCAGGCGCTCGCATTCCTACTAGTAGGGTTTATGCGTTAACTGAAAAAGAAAATGTATACTTGAGGGAGTATCTAGACAAGATGTTGGACTTAGGTTTCATTAGAGTGTCCAGATCCCCCGCTTCTTCAGCCCTTTTCTTCATACCGAAACAGGAAGGGGGCCTGCGGTGTTGTATTGATTATCGCTCCCTCAATGCTGTTACCATCAAGAATCGATACCCGCTCCCTCTCATTTTTTCTTTGTTGGATCAAGTAAAAACGGCCAATTTCTTTACCAAACTCGACCTAAGAGGTGCTTACCACCTAGTAAGAGTTAAGGAGGGGGACGAATGGAAAACGGCTTTTTGTACTAAATATGGACTTTTCGAATACCTAGTCATGCCGTTTGGTTTATGCAACGCTCCCTCTGCCTTTCAATTTTTCATAAACGACATACTGAGAGACATTCTAGATCAATGTGTCATTGCCTACATCGATGACTTACTAATATATTCAAGCACATTACAAGAACACATCCTTCATGTCCAATCCGTCCTACAGAGATTACGAGACAATTACCTGTTCTGCAAGCTGGATAAATGTTTTTTCCATAGGTCACGAGTGTCCTTTTTGGGATACATCATTTCCTCTCAAGGATTGGAAATGGATCCCAACAAGGTGCGAGCGGTAGTGCAATGGACAGCACCCGCCTCTGTGAAGGAGGTACAACAGTTCATTGGTTTTGCCAACTTCTACCGACGTTTCATTAATCACTTCTCAGACATTGTGACACCCATTACCAGATTATTGAAGAAGGGTATTCCCTTCATCTGGACGACAGAGGCAGAAGAAGCATTTCACAGGTTAAAGAATGCTTTCACGAGTGCTCCTGTCTTGAGACATCCTGACCAAAACAGCCCTTTCGTGGTGGAAGTGGATGCTTCCCAAGTAGCGGTAGGGGGTGTGTTGTCCCAAGTTCATCCCGACACTGGTGAACTACATCCAGTAGCTTACTATTCTCACAAGCTTACCGCACCCGAAGTCAATTATGCAGTGGGAGAAAGGGAGCTGCTCGCAATAAAGAAGGTACTAGAAGAGTGGAGACCTTATTTGTTAGGCTCTAGATATACGGTCACCATCATCACTGACCATAGAAACCTTCAATATCTGAAGACTACTAAAGCCCTTTCTATGAGACAGTTAAGGTGGACTCAATTTTTCAATGGGTATGATTTTGAGATACATTTCAGATCTGGACGAAATAACGGGAAAGCTGATACTCTTTCCAGATTAGGTTTTGATCCCTTGCCCACTATGGAAGTCCCACCTTCTATTCTTGAATCCAAGAAAATCATAGGGGCAATCAGTATGAAAGAGAGATTCTTGAAAGAGGTCAAAGAATCACAGCAGAATCCCCAGATCCTGGAATATTTGGGAGAACAAGAAACCCAATGGAAGGAAGGGCTAGCATATGTACAAGGAGGTTTATATATTCCCACAGAACCATTGAGACAAAAGGTTTTACAGTTGTGTCATACTCAAGGTCTCGTAGGCCATCCTGGATGCAAGAGAACTATAGAACTGGTAAAACGGTATTGTTGGTGGCCCAGTATTTCTCAAGATGTACAGAACTTTGTGAAGACCTGTCATGTATGTGCACAGAGCAAGGCAACACACACCAAACCAGTGGGTCTGTTAAATCCAATTCCAACTCCTCCAGGTCCATGGCATACAGTATCTATGGATTTTATCGTAGAATTGCCCCGCACTAGCTTGGGGAATACTACTGTTTTAGTGGTAGTGGATATGTTCACAAAGACTGCTCATTTTATTCCTCTGTCTAGTTTACCTACTTCAATGAAGCTTGCTCAAGTATTTTTACAACACATTGTTAGGTTGCATGGCATACCCTTTGTTTTGATTACGGATAGGGGTACCCAATTCGTCTCCCGATTTTGGAGACAATTATGTGAACTTTTACAAGTGGATGTACGGTTGTCCTCCAGTCACCACCCTCAAACGGATGGGCAAACCGAAAGAGTCAACCAGAGTCTGGAACAACTAATTAGATGTCAATGTCTCCAGTCTATGAAAGAGTGGGATGAAGTCATCTGGTTAGCGGAGTTGACATACAATAACAGTCACCACTTTTCCACCTTATTCACTCCTTTCTATGGGTCTCATGGGTTTCATCCTCGAGTATTGCCTATACCCCTTTCCATTACTTGTAACACTCCCTCGGTATCTGCTTTGGTGCAACATCTACAGACTACTCATAATTCTGTTTCAGACAATTTAGATAGAGCCAAGATACAGTATAAGAAGGGGGCAGATGCACATAGAACACCTGAACCAGTGTATAAGGTGGGGGACAAGGTATGGCTGTCCTCCAAATACATTGCTTTGAGAGGTGCATGCAAATTCCAACCTAAATACATTGGCCCTTTCCTTGTCACTAAGGTTATCAACCCAGTTGCCATGAAACTTGACCTCCCTGTATCCATGAAGATACACCCTGTATTTCATGTCTCGCTCCTGAAGCCAGTTACTCTGGGTACTCAATTACCGGTGAGTCCGCCACCTGTTATAGTGAATTCGGATGAGGAATACGAGGTGGAAGGTATTATCGACTCCCGTAGGAGCAGAGGCAGACTGCAGTACCTCATACATTGGAAGGGGTATGGCATAGAGGAACGTAGTTGGGAACCTGCAGGTCAGATGCATGCACCCAGATTGGTGCGTTTGTTTCATAGACGCCATCCTGGAAAGCCCAAACCGGTTGGGGGGAGTTTAGGAGGGGCGTACTGTCATGCCTGCCGATCCACGGAAGTCGTGGTTGGCAAAGACATGGTTGGCGGAATAGACGGCAACAGGAAAGCGCATGCGCAAGTCTAGCGCATGCGCGTTCTCGCTATAAAGTGTCCCCTTTCCGTATCGAAGATGCTTTGCGTTCCTTCCGGGTTCCTGCATTGCTTCCGGGTCACGGTGGTGGCGTTTTCGGGCTCCGTCGGATTTCCTCTCGTCTCGGCGTTGGTCTTCGATTCGGGACTCTCTTCTACTGAGCAGATAAGTTAGAAGAGTTGCTTCATGTTTCTAGAGAGAACACTCATCAGTGTTTTCTAATTTATGTTGTTGGACACAGAGAAGTCTTTTTCCAGACTTAGATTGCGGAAGTATTGTCCGCGCTTTATGTTACCTCGGTGAGGTTATTTTCTTTGGCTTCCACAAATCATTATTTTATGAGTCAGAAGTGATTACGGACTTCTTATAGACAAAACAGGTACATACTATATCGTAGAAATATACAGATGTAGTAGACTCTGTGAAAGGAAGATTCTTGATAATATCCTTTATAACTTATAGGAGAATTCTTATATGATGCGGGATTTACTTTTATGGAGAACAGAGAGTCAACATTCAATAAGGCACTGGACATAATAGGTAAACTCTATTCTCTATACGTATACTCAGAAGTATTCTGTGAGCTCTCCATTATTGATAACCCAATCCCCTATGTTATAGGTACATACATTGTTCATATTCCACCTTACCTACCTTACTGTGAAGTCAACAGAAGGAAGATTGATTACAGGTAGAAGCACTGCATGTAGTCCTCAGGTACCCTACATCTTAACTTTCTAGAATATACACTCACAGATAGAATACCTGATATTCCTAATCACTCTTTCTTTACCAACAGGAGGGGTTTGAAGAAACAGTGAGTGCTGACCTGTTCTCTTGCATCTTGGATTTCGGATTCCTGTGTCTTCCCCATCTTTCCTTGTTTTGTTCCCCTGTGTCCCTGACACTGGCATCTACTCTTGTCACCAAGTGTATACATATCATTGGTGTGGAGTGAACCGGTGTGGGGGAGGTCAGGAAAAGCTTCAACTTCATGGTGTTTCCGAGACAACCTCCTACCAGGCACGACAGACAGGTACAGGCTTTCTGTATGATGGTCCAAATTCTTTTTTGTCTGCTATTTTTTCTCTGAACAGATCCCCCACTTTAAGGATCCAGACAGGTCTTGCCGTGAATGTCTTGATTTCCCTAGTGACATTCCGCTTTACCTGGACATTGCTTTGTAGTGCCCTGGATTCATTCAGATCCTGTAAAACAGCCCAACATTTATGGATGTCAAAAGTTTCCTCACTGTGCCTTCACAATCAAGATCAGGTACCCACATTCTCATCCCAAATAGGACCTCATAAGGAATGACACCCTTAGAGAACTTCTTGGCATATAGTTTAATGCTCTTTGTACTCCATATAAATATTTGACCCGACTACCACCCGTAACTAATACTCTTGCTGTTAAAGATTGCCTCAATTCCCGGTTTTTCCTCCCCACAACCGCATTTCCCTCAGGATGGTATGGCGAGGAGTACCGCAATTATTTAGAAAATATGGTTTGTGATAAAATATCACGACCCTGCCGACCGCACAGCAAAATTATCTTTTTTCCTCCTTTTCTAACTTTTTATAAAACCATTTTCTGCACACTCATGGTATATTCTTCCATGGTTCTTACATTTATTTAAATAATTGTTTTTTTCCTATTAAAGAACTGATATACACTTTCACATATAAAGGTGTTTCATCATTTTTACATTTCAAAAAACCACTTGTTTACATGCATTGTATTGAAATTCATACAAACAATATAACAAGAATCGACGATAGTTGAGTTAATTGGCCCGATGCATTTCGGGACCCATGTCCTTTCTTCTGGGGCCTCTGTAAATTATTTCAGAAACGCCATAGTTGACCGCGTTCTAAAGGTATTGCGCGTTTTTCTATTATTTCTAATGACTTTCGCCATTTTAACCTCAGTGCACAGCAGCAAGCCTAGTTAAAATTTCCTTCCTTCTCCCATCAGTTGATTGTCAAGGACCAGTGACACACGTTGAAGTTAACACACTCAAGTTACACAAACATTATAAGTTTTCTCCAATTTATAAAGTTTTAAGTTACATTATAGATATCTCAAACGCCAGTTATTCAATGCAGAATTTTGAAGCTTAGTTAGCATTCTCATGTTTTCCGTATATGTACAACATTTTAGAAACAGAAATAGGTTTCATATCCTAATTTGTGATTCATAGTAGAAACTAAATAACTTGATGGATACTTCGTCAGCTTTTTGTAATACAACTATTAACCCTTCCATGCTGGGCCGTTTCCGCCGCTGTGCGGTAAACAAAAGAACAGGGTGGGCCGTGACGAACCCCAGCCGTCATCAGCACACGAGCGCCGCAGAGCGTGACGGCTGGGGTTCGTCACCAGCATGGAAGGGGTTAATGAATTGAGGTAGTCATATATTTTATATATATGATAAGGGTGGTGCACTTAGAATTTAGCAGTGGCTATTATAATGAAATACAAATATATTGAATAGGATGCACAGTTAAAACATATTTTTGTTCATGATCTTTTACAGAGGCCCTTGAAGAAGGGACATGGGTTCCGAAATGCATCGGGCCAATTAACTCAACTATCGTCGATTCTTGTTATGTTGTTTGTATGAATTTCAATACAATGCATGTAAACAAGTGGTTTTTTGAAATGTAAAAATGATGAAACACATTTATATGTGAAAGTGTATATCAGTTCTTTAATATGAAAAACACAATGATTTAAATAAATGTAAGATCCATGGAAGAATATACCATGAGTGTGCAGAAAATGGTTTTCTAAAAAGTTAGAAAAGGAGGAAAAAAGATAATTTTGCTGTGCTGTCGGCAGGGTCGTGATATTTTATCACGAACCATATTTTCTAAATAATTATTATTATCTCAGGGACAGGCAGCCCTCAGTTACCGATCTAGCACGCCAAAGTAGAAAAAATGTACACGAATATCAATTACCCACAGAGGACATTGACTAAAGGTGTGCCAACGGCCTATTTCAATTCCTTTGAGGAGTACCGCAATGCCACACCGAAACCTCCCATGGCTTCCTTGTAAGCCCGAGAGCTAAACGCTGGGCCACGGTCAGCATGTAATGGGCCAATTGCGTATGTCCCTATAAAGACTCGCAAATCTTTGATAACAGTTCGAGCGACGGGCCGAACTCTGGGGCCACACCTATGGGAATCTAGAGCAGGAATCCACTGCATCCATGATATACTTGTAAGCCCCATCTGTTTGTAAGGGGGCGCAATGGTCCAAATAAACACACACAAGTGGTTTGTCTGATATTAATTATGGTGTCTGTGCAGGACGTGTTATGGAGGAGCCTTTCATCTGCTGGTAAATGTCACATTTCAAGACATAATATTTAGTCTGCTTTGTTAATCACTGCCACTAATAGCGTTGTTTCAGCAAGGAAACAGTCGCCGTAACCCCTGCATGCGCGGAACCAAGACCCTCGTGTGCAGCTAATATTAAGCCTAATCTGCGATCCATGTTTGGTATTACTCTATCCCCCACTCCAGGAATCTGAGCAAATGGAACGTTGTTTGCATCTAACTTGTAGGAGTACTTGAGTGGAATTTTTTTCGGCAGTACCAATTTATTGCGTGTAGCAATAATTGCAATCATAATCTCACCGTCTATTCTCATTTTTGAACGAGTGATTGCAGCTACGGAAGCCGTGCGTACAGTTCCCTTTGCGGCTTCATCAGCCAATGAATTTCCTTCGACGTGAACGCCATCACGTTGATGACTCAGTGTGTGTGTCATGTGAGCTTTCGGTAGTTCGGTTTTCAACTCCACTACCTGTTCCCATAGCGTTTTGTGCTTAAATGTGCCAACTTTTGCATCTTTGAACCCATTCTGACCCCAGTGGTGTAAGTACTCATTGTACAACTGTACACAATAAAACAAACCACACACAATTAGTGTGGGGAATTCTCGATCCTTATTTATCAGTGCCAGTAACAGAGCTTTCAATTCTGCTAGCTATGCCATGCAATCTCCTAAAGATTGTGTTTTTGTACAACTTGGATGGAATTTTCCATCCTGCGTGCATCCTTTAACGACTGCGCATGCAGCGCTGTATTGTTGTTTACTTCCAATGGGCGGCTGAGCAGATGCGTCAGTTTTAAATTATAAATTCATACTGATCTACAGGCATTATTTCATTCCGAAGAGGATATTCTTGTTCATATTGCAGGAATGCTTGTGTTTTTAGACTTCGGTCACACCTGTATTCTACGTCTGTTGCAGTGAGAGAATTAGCCCATTGTATCCATATCGGATGTAAGGCTTTTGCGTTAGGGACGCCTGCCTTTGTCGCAGCCTCTAAGGCCGGAACTGGAGTCACAACAATTATTAGTTTCCCCTGAGCCAGTGCTCTTTCTCTCACTACAGCAGTCTGTACTGCTGTCAGATTTTTTTCTGCTGATGCAAAACGCATCTCAGCATTTGTGTACAAATGTGACTTGTATGCTATTGGTACTGTTTCACCTTCATTGTATGTTAGGTAGGTGTACCCTGATTGACCCACCACTATACGCATCACTAGGTTGTGGACACTCATGCATGTTTTAAAGTGTTTAGACGCTATCATGTCACCTTGTAGGGAACGTAGGATATCTGTATGTTCCTGTGTCCACTGCCTAAGTGAAAATCGGGTTGTCACGATTTGCCACTGTCCAGTCTCTGTCGTGAGGAAGAGGAAGAACAGTTGCCTCCTTATGTCTCACCTATTCTTTGCTTGCAGTCTCCGAGACAGCCCCAGCTCCCAGAAGCAGATGGTCCCTTTAACAAAGACTGCATACCTGATGACATCATGACCCATGTGGGGAGATCACATGGTTTCCAGGGGGTGGAGTCCTCCAACACGGGGGTTTTTGAGACGAGTCCGGAAGCAGGAGAGTGTGCTGCAGATGGAAAAGGACGCCTTGGAGAGAACGAGGAGAAAGGAGAAGAGCCACATCCTTACCTCCTGCCGAGTCAAGGCCTATACAATGGACCAACGGAGACGGAAGCCGTGGAACCGCCTGGAACACCGCGGAACTGGTGATATAGACGCGAGAGGAATCCGAGGGGAGAGCCGGAGTGCCTACCAGCAGAGAGGGAGCTGGACCCATTTCAACACTACTAGCATGCCAACCGCGTACCTGGGGGTGCGTGGCTCCCGGAGGTACGTGTGAGGGTACGCGGGTGTTTTTTTAAGACGGACCGCTCTTAGAGTCGTCCACTTCGGGGTAGGGGAGGGGGCCAATGTTCACTGAGAGGACTTCGGAGAAGTGTGGCTCAATGGTTAGAGCGGCAGACCCTGATGCAGAGGTCTGGCCCGGGACCAGGGTTCAATACCTGCCTCGGCGGGTCTTGGGCTCAATTTCCTCGGACCTGATAATTCTCGCCTCTGTGCCTATTCTAATCATGGGTCCCACTCTGCAACTCTGGGCAATAGCTTGCTTAATCTCCACATTGGCCCCAACAGCGCTGGGATGCCTGGCTTCACCTTGGGGGTACCCAGGAGTGGACATTTCACAGGGAAAACCCAGGAAGGGTTCCTAAGCGGTATACGGACAGTGCCGGGACACTTTCGTTGGAGGTAGCTGTGTGCCTTACAAATGCTGGCATTTTGGCATTTTTAGTGTGACTAAAAACACTAGGATACACTTGGTGACGATAAGGGTGCACTTCCCTCACTCCTTTTCCCCAATTAGAGCACTATAGAGAGAGGTTAAATCCCTAAAACGCTCTTTCTATTCTTTATTTTTTTGATCTGGTTTCCTAATTGTGAGCTCAACACCAGTTTACTTCCCTGCCAATAAGGAGAAGAAGAACCAAGCCTGAAAGACTGAGAACCCTCATAAGCCCTGAGATTGAAGGAACAGAGACTCAGACAATTTAGCTTGTTGAAAAATTATCCAATAAATCCTCTCTAAACCCCAAAACCTTCTCTGGCCTCCGTGTGTATAACGACACATGGTGTCAGAAGTAGGATAAGTCCATCAGATAATACGGGATGGAGAACCTAGTGCAGCAACTCATTGCTTGCCAGGAGAAGTTGGAATGGGCATTGGAGAGACACATGTCGTTAGCCCAGGCTGACAGGGAGTTGTTCAGTACCTCTATCAATCAACAGTTAGAGAGTCTATACAGGATATCAGACCGTCAGGATGTCTTTGCCAAAACATTGCCTACGAGACAGGGGAGCAGTGCCTCTTATTCCACCGTACCCCTACAGAAATATCATGAAGGTGAAGACCCTGATTCATTTCTATTAAACTTTGAAAGGGCAGCTTGAGCCTCCGGCTGGCCTGAGAGCAAATGGCCGTTCTTCCTGGTTCCATTGTTGACAGGGGATCCCCAGGAAGTGTATCAAGCCGCTAATCCATTAGGTACCTCGAGCTATGATGAAATAAAAGGGGTGATACTAGACCACTTAGGACTTGATTCTGAAGCCTATAGGACTGTGAGGAAGTCATGGGAATGGAGGAAGGACTTGACGGACTATCACCTTGGGGGGAGAGACAGCAACGGGGTCCAGTTCAGGTCTCCACTCATGGACTGCTGATACCATGCTCCTTTCCTGTTTCTTCACAGGAAAACGCCGACAGGGAAAACAACCCGGAAGTGACCCCACCGGATACCGGAAGTGTTGGACCCGGCCCATTAGGCAGGTTCACCCCTAGACTTTTTGCGTTTTCCTAGCCTATTTATGGAACCTGGTATTTGTGATTTTAGGCCTCTGCGCACTTTTTCACTGTGGTACAGTGTAAAGTGCTTGAGCTCTCTGTGGATGAATGGTGAGTGACCTACCCTCCCATAGGAATGAATGGGGAATATGTATGCCCATGGTAGTTCCTGATGCGTGGGGAGTGCAGGGGCGAGTTTGGTATGAGAGAACTCGTGAGAATGAATGCCGCAAAATGATGTATGCGACATGGCTGTGTCTAGTCTAGAAGTCCTACTTTTGGAAGTTGGCATATTTGTGCAAGTTGGTGCTAGCGTGTGATTGGCTGGTGAGCCTGGCCCAGAGTGCATGGGCCTGCTTGTGGATTGACTGTCTGGTTTGAGGATGACAGGGGCTGGAGAGCCCAGGAGGTTGTCTGAAGTCAGCCCATGGATGAAAGGCAGCATCTGCTGCCAGGGAAGTGGGAGGAGATGGCACCTGATAGTGAAGGGCTGTTCCTGTGTAACTACAAAGCTGGCTCCACCTCCCGCTGGGCGACTGACACCTCTGTCCCTGATACTGAAGGGGACTTCCCTCTAAACCAGTCCAGCTGGTTCTCACACTGCCTGCTTCAAAGGACTTCAAAGGTTTTGCACTGTATAAAAAGGGGTTGTATCCCCTTCCAAAATGTTCTTGTTTTCAACTTGAATCTGCCAGGGGCATGCTGCTGCTGGAGCTCAGGGGAATCCCTGGCTCTGCCCAGCCCCTGGGCACCTGATGGACTTTCCTGGACTTCTGGGGGACCCCTCTGCCTTGCCTGGGCTGAGGGGGGGACTTTACTTTGCCCCCTTGGAATCTCTGGATCTTTAGCAGCATGGAGAAGCTGCATTTTCCTGCAGAAAGCGCTTGATTTACCTTCTAGCGCTTGGGAGCGCTGCTTTTCCTGTCCTAAGCACCTGGGAGTGCTTTCTGCTGTTATAGCGCGTGGGAGCGCTTTATTTTTGACTTTCTGGCAGAGCGCTATGATTATCCCGTGTGGGAAGCGCTCCTGCCCTTTGTGTGGCCTCGAGTGCTTCGTGGGCACTTTATTTTATAATCACGGGCATTCTCCTGTTCAGGGGCCCTTTGCGAGTGCCTACCTCGCTTAACTAATTTATATTACTTTTGAGGGTGCCCAGCCCTCGATTTGCCCCCGTAATCACCGCCGCGGCCCGAGCCGCGCACAGGAAGTCAGGCAGCGTTTCGCCTGACCATAGGCGGGACTTCCGGGTTGCAGAGGAAGTCCCGCCCCATTGCCGCGCTGGGATTGGCTGCCGGCAGCGAGAGGAGAGAGGCGGCGATTGCGAAGCCCCGGTCCCGAGATGGGGGACCGGGTGAAGCAGCGAGGCGGGCGCCTGCCTGTGCTGGGCTCCCATGCGAAGGGAGAGCCCTGCAGGCGCCAGCGGTGATGTCCTAGAGCGCTCCGAGGTTTGGGCGCTCTTCCGCTGCACGGCCAGGATCCCCGGTGGACTGGAGAGGATCCCGGCGCCCGTCCTGCATCAGAAGCGGCCCGGTGAGTCTGGGCTGGGGCCGGGCGGAGCGGAGCGGGGCAGAGCAGGGGAGGGGCGCCGGGACACGTTGTCGGTGTCCGCCCCTCCCCCGCAGTAGCGCGAGCTCGCGCTCGAGGAAGAGAAGCCATGAGGGCTTCATGGGCGGCCCCAGTTGGCAGTGGGTCGCCCCAACGAGAGTGCCAGAAGGAAGCCATGAAGGCTTCATGGGCGGCCCCGGTTGGCAGTGGGTCGCCCCAACGTGCACGGAGCCCGGAGAGGCTCCCCGCCCCATTCGTGTGTGTATTTCGCGCCCTGAGAGGCGCTGGGGGCATTCCATGAAGTGAATGGAGAGTCAGGGCGGCCCCGTTTGGCAGTGGGTCGCCCCAACGCTTTGAGCGAGCCTGTGTGGCTCAGAGGGGCCATATGTGTTTTTAAGAGCCTGTGTGGCTCCAACGTTTGACCAGTGTTGGCCAGAGCCTGTGTGGCTCCAACGTGCACAGTATATGTGTTCTAGAGCCTGTGTGGCTCCAGCCTGGGCGCAGTTTGCTCCTAAGGGCCAGTGAGGGCCCTGGCGCAGTTCTTTTGTTCTCCAGGTGCCCAGCACTTAGTGGGCACCTGCAACGTTTAGGCTTTTTGTACTTTGGACTGGCGCTGCATGGCAGCGCGCCCTGACTTTGGACCCAGGGCATCCTTGCCCCAACAAGGCCAGTTGGCCTAGGGACTGCCACAGGTAGTGGCTTATGTAGTGTAGGCGCAATGTGATTTCTATGCTTTTAAATAGTAATTGCCTACTGTGTGTTTTTGCGCTATTGATTTATTAGGCACCTCTGAATGTTTATGCATTATGTGTCTTCCTTTCCATGCGCTGCACCTCTGAATGTTTAGTCATCATGTGTCTTCTTGCGCTGCACCCCTGAATGTATTTTATTGCATCATGTGCCCTATTCTTAACACCTCTGAATGTTTATGCATTATGTGTCTTCCTTTCCATGCGCTGCACCTCTGAATGTTTAGTCATCATGTGTCTTCTTGCGCTGCACCCCTGAATGTATTTTATTGCATCATGTGCTCTATTCTTAACACCTCTGAATGTTTAGTCATCATGTGTTTCTCCTTATTACTCCTCTGAATGTGTTCATGCATCATGGGTAAGGTGTGCTGGTTTATGCCCCTAAATGTGGTTATTCTTAGGTGGTTGTCTTTTCTACTCCTCTGAATGTAGGTTTATTGCATCATGAGTAATGTATTCTTTCTTAGACCCCTAATGCTGTGTGATACTTAGGTGGTTCTTCTTTCTTAGTACAGGTGGTCCTAGTAAGGTCCTGGTTCCTGTTACCAGTGGTTACTGGTTGTTATCTGTGTGATTACCATTTTATGTTTTATTATTTCTTATTCTAGAAGTGCTATATCTGACTATGACAGTGGCCCTTGTGGCCCTGTCTTGTGTACATAATCCCTGTGAATATTGCCCGTGCCAGTTGGCACCATGTATATGTGTGATTTTATCTGATGTGTTTTTACAATACAAAAGTTATTTTTATAATAACCTTGTGTGGAGTCTCTTCTGTGGTGTGCCTAGTATGTTGTTGCTGTTGTGCGCTGGCGCAAATGCTTTACACATTGCCTCCGAGTTTAGCCTTACTGCTTGTGCCAAGCTACCAAGGGGGTGAGCAGAGGTTATCTTGGCGTGTGACTTCCTTGCCCTGACTAGAATGGTGGTTTCTGCCTGGCTTTGGCGTCAGCCTTAGCCTACCAGAAATAGCCAGTTCTAACAGGAAGCAATAGTGACGGTCCAAGGAAAAGGGGCCGAGTTTAAAGGGCGGGGTCAGAGACCAGTGGCGCGAAAGGAGCAGAAAGGAGTTCGAGTGAGGAAGGGAGAGAAGACGCGGGACCCGAGAAAGAAGACGCGGGACCCGAGAACGAAGATGCGGGACCCGAGAACGAAGACACGGGACTCGAGAGAGAAGACGCAGGACGCCGGACGCGAGACCATCAGCAAGCCAGGAGGAGGTGGAAGAGAGTTGGTGCGAAGACTGGTGGTGTCCGGAGGATGCTGTGAAGCCGGTGAGTACTAGCGGCTCGAGGGTACCGGGAGGTGGGTTGTGGGAAGCGGGAGGGAACACCAGGTTGGGCTAGCGATAGAGGGAATCCTCTCTGCATTTTCCTCATCAAAAACCTTGGTGACACTGATACGGGTAGTGTTTGAAACATATAAAAGTCATGTTGTTCTAAGTCGTCTTTTCCCCTTTAAGCACCATCCTAAGCCCCGGTCTGAAAGATCTCTTAGGCACTTAAATTCGAGCCCTCTTCCTTTCCAAACACTCTATTAAAAAAAAACTACCTGGGCACAAATTTGTTTCCTACCTTTCCCTAAATCCCTACTATGCACGACTATATGTCTGACAGCCCAAAAGATGTGGTGAAGGTATAACCCAAAATGTTTAACAAACCTCTTTTCTTACAGCTCCCTCATTTTTTCCTCCTCCTCCTATGAGCCTCCGGGGAGACCACCTCAGCCAAGAGGAAGAGGAGCCCGAGTCATCATCCCGGAAAGCCCCATCAAACTCCAGCTCATCACAGGATTCATCAGAAGAAGAACCAGAGGGAAAGCCAAACGCACCACCCCTACCCTCCACTGTTGAAAATATAACTCCTTCTTTCAGACAACTTATCCAGCCTCCTCGCCTGTTTATCAAACCCGCACTCCCACAAGGACTCTCTTTAGAAAAGAAAAAGGCAAACCAGGAGACACCCCAAGACGTTATTTCATAAACTGAAGGCAGCTGCTGATAAGTGGCTTAAACCACAAGATCATACCAAAGAGGAAAACATGAATATGATTTTCCACGAACAATTTCTAGAGGCTTTACCATATGCCACTGAAACCATTGAAATGGTAACTACCTATTCCCGGGCCCAACCCCGTGGCCATAGCTGGGAAACTGAGAACAAGCAAAGACCGGAATTAGCAAGACCAGAAAAGAAAACAGCCAAAGTGACCCCCGAGAGTAACAAAATACGTGTCTATAAGTCAGAGACACTGACAGGAAAGGGGCCACAGTGTTTTGAATGTGGTACATGGGGACACATTGCACGTTTATGTCCATCAAAAAAACAAACAGAAGAACCTATGGAGATCAATTACTTGCCCCGCCATGTACTTTGCACGGAAGAATTCGGCACAGGATTTTACGTAAGTCTAGTCCTGGATGGGGTCTGTGTTCGGTCCCTCTTGATTCCGGATGTCGTCAGTCAGTAGTTCAGAGCCACCTCATTAAACCCAGCGACATTCTTCCCCATCGCCTTATACCTATTAACTGCATATATGGGGATGTTAAAACATATCCAGCGGCCCGAATAAAGCTCCGTCCTACAGACAATCAGGTTCTGGAAGCCGTTGTAGGTATCCTTCCCTACTTATCTGAGAAACTGATCCTAGGAACAGACCACCCAGAATTCATGGAACTACTACGTACTAAACTACACTACATAGCGTACCGAATAAACCTGTACTCCTTAGTCAGTCCCCTTGACAGGGTGATAGGAGCTTCAGATACGCCCAGAAAAATGATCCTACATTACAAGCGGCTTGGCGTCAGGCTACTCCACAAGTCCTTACCTATCCAGGGTTTACCATATACAAAGATCTCCTTTATAGAATAGCGTCAGTGAATGCCAACAAACAGTTACTGGTACCCACAAGTTTCAGGGAACAAGTTATGTTTTTTGCTCATAGTCATCTAGTAGCAGGCCATGTTGGAGCACAAAAAACTAGTCAGGCCGTCCTGGACCATTTTAACTGGCCAGGTATCCACGCACAAATCACAAAATACTGTCAAGAATGCGAAGTATGAAACGGAGGGTCGCTCCTCCGGGGGTGAGGAAGAAGGGGCACGATCCATACATCCCCTGGTGGCAGCTATCCGGAACCTGGAACAAGATGCATATGGCCAAGCGGAAGACCCGAGAACTGACACACAGGACTCCCATTCTTGAACGGTGGCAGCTTTGGACACTGGAGATTCCAGCTCAAAGCCACGGAGCACGCAAGTTGACTTATCCCTCCCCCCTTTTTTCCCTTTTGTTACTTTGTTGTATTGTTTTTTGTGACACAGTATAGTACTGACTCTACAGGGCTGATCGGAAAGGGAAAGGTTACATGTCCCTGGATTAGACTGAGAGCCTAGGTTGAGGGGGGTTTCCGAGGTAGGGCGACAGACCTTCTCTACCTGCGGTCCTATTTCATTGGGAGATGGGATTGGAGGGAGGGAGAGGTGGGGTGGGGGATGGAGGGGGGAGTTATGGAAGTTCTAAGTTCTGGGAAGTTGAGGGTGGGGGTAGGGGGGGTAGAGGGTGGGGGGAGTGAGGTGGAGGGTGGGGGGATTGAGACACGTCATCACGATCACATGTACCGAACTACAGGTTTCTACACCGGCAGCATACCAGCTCGCTAACACATACAGTCTGTGGCAGGATGTCGGCTAGACAGGTGGATGCACATCAGAACTTAGGGGCATTCTCAGTTTTAACGTGGAATGTGAATGGCCTGGGTAGCAAACTCAAGAGGGGCCTAGTAAATGCTTATGTTAAGAGGGTGAGCCCGGACTGTATTCTGTTACAAGAAACTCATCTCCTGGGCACCAAGTGCGGCTTCTTAGCGAGGGGACACTATAAAGTCCTGGCACATGCGGGCTTCACAAAGGGCTCGAGAGGAGTGGCCGTATTGATAAGGAAGAGTCAACCATTCCGGGTGACACAAGTCTGGGCAGACCCACAGGGGACATATGTAGGGGTGCGAGGTACTTGGAGGAGAAAGGACTACACGATAATATCAACATATGCCCCTCCTAAACTGCAGGCAGCCACACTCCGTGGGGTCGTGGACTAAGCATGGGCGAATTTTGCGAATCTGGCGTTCGCGAATTTGTGTATTTGCGAACTCGCAATCCGCAAAATCCGCAAATTCTCGCGAATTTGAATTTTTTTTTGTGTTTGCAAGGGTTTCTGCCAGTTCGCGAGGGGTTTGTACCAGTTCGCAATTGCGAACTTACTTGTCGGCTCGCAACGGTCGCGACTATGTTGTTTCTACGTCTGGTTCATCATCATAGGTTCACAGCACCCTCTGTTTCATCACTGCCACCCTGTTTCACCCATGCCACCCTCTGGTACATCAATGCCATCCTCTGGTTCATCACTGTAGATTATGGGGGGGGGGGGAAGCAAGCACACCTGCCCTGCTTCAACTGACATGAATTAATTTGGGGTTGATTTATTAATGTGTCACTGTTTTAAAATTCCAGTCTGGCACCTGCTTTCTTATCTGTAATTTGCTTTCTGTTGCAGTGCAATTTTTTTTTCCAGGACCTTTGTGGCCTACTTGTAGCTATTCTATGAGCCTGTTGTGAGGGTCAGAGCAGGGTCATAGAATTGTTGCAACTAGCAACTGAACTCTGGAGGGGCCCCAGTCAGGAAGCACTACAGGGAATGGTTACTAATGATGAGTTTGCACTTTTGCACCTGCTGAGTGCTTTCAGTTTTGCAAAACTCGTTTTTCTGCAGAACAGCAACTGTAATTCCCCAAACAAACATAGGCAACTGAACTCTGGAGGGGCCCCTCAGGAAGTACTACAGGGAATGGTTAGTAATGATGAGTGAACTTTTGCACCTGCTGAGTGCTATCAGTTTTGCAAAACTCGTTTTTCTGCAGAACAGCAACTGTAATGCCCCAAACAAACTTACTTATGAAAGTTGATTTCTAATCCAAAAGTGATCCAAAGAAAGTCAAAAGGCCTCAAATCCAAAAAAATGCAGGCAAATGTCAACCTGAGGAGTTATTCTGATAAAAATCATCATTTTCAGAAGGTCTATGCTGCTTGCTAGTGGATTTCTTGTGCAAAATTGCAAATTTTGTAATTTCGCGAGTGCGAGATTGTTGCTGCCCGCCGCACCTACATGTTCGCAGTTGCGAACTCTCGCGATGCGTCGCCAAACTCCCGCGGGATCCCGCAGCAAGATCCAAAATGGCGCAGCACTCGCAAAATATCGAGAAAAACAACTCGGCAAACGCTGAATGACGGTAAGTGAATGCCGCACGCCGCAATATTGTATCACCAAGAAAAAAAGTCCGCTGCGTGCGAATTTGCGGATTTTCGGTTAATTCGCGAGAGTTCGCGGATTGCGAATTTACCGAAAATCCGCAAAATCCACGAGCGGAATGGATTTTCCGCCCATGCTTATCGTGGACGTCCTTCTTAGTACATAGGATACTATACAGATATTGGGAAGAGACTTTAATGATGTGATGTTCCCGCCCCTAGACAGAACGGGTGATAGGCCAAGAGATCAGACCCAGACCCCTCTCTTTGATATGATTGGGGCAATGGGGCTGACAGATGTCTGGAGGTGGTTGCACCCGGAGGACAGGACGTATTCCTTCTTCTCTGGAGCTCATAAGGTCTATTCCAGACTAGATTATATCTTTATGGCCCGCCATTTAGTCTCCCGAGATGATGTAGCAGAATACAAAGCCAGGGGGATATCAGACCACTCCCCGCTCCTAGTGAAGGTCGGACGAAGGATGCAGCAGAGACAGGGACAGTGGAGAATGGCGGCTTGGGACCTGCAAGACCCGGGGGTACTAAAGGGCCTGAAGGCAGATGTTAAGGTATACATAGCTGAAAATTTGGGTTCAGTCACGTCAAAGGTAGTCTTCTGGGAGGCCTTTAAGGTGGTCATGAGAGATTGAGTCCAAAATAGGCTTGCAGAAAGTAATCGGGGCACCCAAAGAGAGCTAGAGACGATGGAGGCCCATATACTGGAACTGGAAAGGGAGTACCAGGGTAGCAGAGACACGAAGACACTCCGTAAACTGTCAGACGTGCAAGGGCAATATAGAGACATGGTGACAGGCAAGGCAAAGAAACAGGCGATGGCGACATTGCATCACCTATATGATGTGGGAGACAAGTCAGGCAAACTACTGGCATGGCTAAGCAGGAAAGAGAGAGACGCAAGGTGGATAGAACAAGTTAGGGACAGCCAAGGAAATCTCATGGTAACAGATGGCCAGATTGCGGAGGTGTTTGCTTCACACTACCGACAATTTTATGAAGTGAGAGATCTGGGAACGCAAGATGCTGCTCTGCGTTATATGGATCACATCGAGCTCCCGAGACTGGCAGACAAAGACATAGAAGATTTAGAGGCCCCAATTACACTTGAGGAAATTAAGAAGACCATTGTTAAGTTGCGTGCGGGGAAATCCCCTGGCCCGAATGGGTTCCCGGCAGAGTTCTTTAAAAAAACGAAGGACCTCCTGGCTCAACACCTACTAGGGCTATTTGAAGATGCGGCCCAAGAAGGAGAACTCACCCCAGACCTGTGCATGGCCACGATTATCCCGATAGTTAAAGAAGTCAAGTCGCCAGATGATTGCTCCTCCTACCGTCCTATATACCTCTTGAACATCGAGGTAAAACTACTTGCAACTGTACTAGCACTCAGGCTGAGAAGGGTGATCCCGGACTTGGTCCACCTGGACCAGACGGGGTTCTTGCCGGGCAGGGCCACCAGATTTAACCTAAGACGGACACACAACTGGCTGTAGAAGGTGGGTGAGAGACGGACCCACACTGGTTCCTTTCGCTGGATGCGGAAAAGGTGTTTGATGCAGTGCACTGGCCATTCCTAGAAGGGGTTCTGGTCCGACTGGGTTTTGGTCCAAAATCCCGGCAGTGGGTACGACTCTTATACACGGATCCTAGGGCAAGGGTCAAAGTGAATGGGGTTCTCTCACAAGATTTCCCAGTGCAGCGGGGAGCAAGGCAGGGGTGACCTTTGTCCCCATTGCTTTTCACGTTGACAATCGAGGTGCTGGCAGCGGCAGTTCGACAGCACCCGGAGATAAGAGGATTTAAAGTAGGACCCCTAGAGGTGGCAGAGGAAAAAATATCATTATACGCGGATGATGTCCTCCTTTACGTCACACACCCGGAGACAACGATACTGGTGCTCTTTTCAGAACTAGAGCGCTATGGAGCGCATTCGGGGTATAACATTAACTGGCATTAATCGGTCATATACAACCCTAGTGGCAGAGAACAGTGGACAAATCTCCCGGAAAGGCTACAGAAGACAGTTGAGGGGTCGCCTA
The DNA here is from genome assembly GCF_964263255.1 of Lissotriton vulgaris. Taxonomy (NCBI): domain Eukaryota; kingdom Metazoa; phylum Chordata; class Amphibia; order Caudata; family Salamandridae; genus Lissotriton; species Lissotriton vulgaris. The sequence continues at coordinate 1,312,908,065 of NC_141693.1, read as the reverse complement.
TCTTGGAGTGTTTATGACAATGGATAGAAAAAGCTCGTGCGATAAAAATGTCAGACGGATACTGCGCAACTTTATAGAAGACGCGGCTAGATGGAGGCTACTGCCCCTAACGCTTCTGGGTCGCACGGCAATGTTCAAAATGGTGACGCTACCTGAATGCGTTTCAAAATGAATACTTCCCTATCCCACGGCGAGTGTTCATGGATATAAATTCGGAAGTCCGGACCTATCTGTGGCTAGGCAAACAATCTAGAGTAGCACTGTCGACCCTGCAGCGACACCAATACATTGGGGGGATTTCTCTCCCCAATGCCGAGGCTTACTACTGGGCAGAACATCTAATAACGATTAACGACTGGGTCCACGCCTCGGCCACTCACCCCACATACGCTCTGGAGAGAAGCCCTATGGGCGTGCGCCCATGCACCTACTATTTATATGGGGGTAAAGGGAGGGGACGATTACTGCCCGCTACCAGACTGACGCTGATGATATGGAATAAAGCATCCAGGACCATAGGGTGGGAGAAAAAGCTAACAAGACAAATGCCATTGTGGCATTGCACCTGGCTGAGGGAACTGACTAAATTGAAGGGGTTCAAGAAATGGGATGATATAGGTACATCAACGGTAGGGGACGTGATGGTACGGGGTGTCTTAAAATCGTTCCCGATTCTGAAGACAGAATTCGGACTGCTTCACATGCAATACCTTAAGTATGCTCAGTTGCGTCATGCGTGGCGGGCAGAGGAGATACCAGAAGACAATCTCCCCGGATATGCCCCCCTAGAGGGCAGGTTACTGCAGGAACAAATACCTGAAAGGGCAGTATCACTCATCTATAAGACCTTTATGAATAATATGCTAGATGGCCTGGCCACCCTGAGAGCCAAATGGGAGAGGGATGTAGGAGAGATGGACTTGGTAGACTGGGACACAGTTCTCATGCACCCGAGGGAGGTAGCCATTAAGTCCCGGCTAAGACTCATACAATTTAATGTCCTGCATAGAACCTACTTTGACAGGGTACGTCTATACAAAATGGGGAAGGTAGGAGATACGAATTGCCCCCGCTGCGGCCAGGAAGGAGGGGATTTCTTCCATATACTCTGGTCTTGCCCAAAGATCGAAGTGTACTGGGAGGAGATACTGAAAAAACTGGAAGCGGTACTAGAAGCCCAGTTGAGCATGGACCCCAAGCTAGTCCTGCTAGGTATCACGAATGATATAGATATGGCGCGCCCACTACTAATCTTCCTGGTCCTGGCCCTAGTGGTGGCTAAGAGGGATGTTGCAAAGTACTGGGGGGCGGCCACGACACCGCAGATTGAGGAATGGAGGAGAGGTATTGACATCTACATGATGGCAGAAAGGGTCACTTATAAGGCAAGAGGCTGCCCCAAGAAATTCGGTAGAGTTTGGAATAAATGGAGAAAATATCATGGCCTTGATGGGGGATTGTAAATGGGAAAGCAGGGAAGAGAGACGTTCGGGGTACAGCAGGTTCAGGAGGGATTCAGGCACGGCGATACGGACAATGTTGTGGACAGCGTCATTGAGCTGGACTGAAAAACAGAATGCAGTAGTATTTTTAGACATGTGGCTGGGGGGATGGAGTTCTGGAGGGCGGGGAATGTTGATTGATGATGACGTAATTGTAATATTGTTCCTGGAAAAAATGCAAATAAAAATATTTTTTTTAAAAAGAATGCGAAGTATGCCAATGAAAAAATCTGTACCATCCTCCAGCAGCCCCTCTACAACCTTTACCCATCATAGGCAAGCCATTTAGTCGAGTGGGAATGGACCTTATAGGTCCATTACCTAAGTCCAGGCGAGGTAACCAATATGCCCTTGTCATCATTGACTATGCTAAGCGGTACCCAGAAGCGTTTCCCCTGAGAACCCCCAATACTTCCTCTATCTGTGAAAAGCTGATTGAGCTTTTCTCTAGAGTCGGATTTCCGGATGAAATCCTTACCGATCAAGGTACCCCATTTGTTTAAAAACTGATGAAGCAGGTATGCAAAAGTCTGGACATTGCGCAAATTAGAACCTCCGTATATCACCCACAAACGGATGGCCTCTGCGAGCCCTATAATGGCACCATTAAGCTCACCTTGAAAAAGATGATGATGGTAGAAGGACCGGACTGGGATGCATTTCTGCCCTTGGCATTGTTTGTTATCTGTTGTCAGAAGGAAAGTAGCCTTGGTTATTCTCCTTTTGAAATCCTTTACTGTCGCCAACCGCGTACCCTCCTGGAAATGACACGGAAAGCCTGGGAAAAAGAAACCCCGAAGAGACCCAGGCCCTGTTGGACTACTCCAAAGGATTAAGGTCACGGTTGGCCAAGTTAAGAGAGTTCGCCCATACCAACCTCGAGAAGGCACAAAAGCGTCAACAAGTCTTCTATGACAAGGGTAAGAAGTGGCGCCATCTGCAGGTGCATGATTGGGTCTTGGTCCTCCTTCCTGCAGCCATATCCAAAACCAGAGAAGAATGGAAAGGACCATATGAAATCATCGAGAAAATCGGTATAACCACATACCGGTTACAATTATCCAGAAACAAGACACACATATTTCACATCAATTTGCTTAAAAAGTGGTTAGGAATAAGCATGGGCGGAAAATCCGTTACGCTCGCAGATTTTGCGGATTTTCGGTAAATTCGCATTCCGCGAACGCTCGCAAATTTACCGAAAATCCGCAAATTCGCACTCAGCGGATTTTTTTTTCTTGGTGATACAATTTTGCGGCGCGTGGCGTTTACTTACCGTCATTCAGCGTTTGCCGAGTTGTTTTTCTCAATATTTTGCGAGTGCTGCGCCATTTTGGATCTTGCTGCGGGATCCCGCGGGAATTTGGCGAGCGCGATTACGTCATCGCGGCTTGCCAACTTGCACAGCGAGAGTTTGTCAATCCGAGTACGCCGTGATCACGTATCGCGGGACTTCGCAATTGCGAGCTTGTAGATGCGGCGAACAGCAACAATCTCGCACTCGCGAAAATACAAAATTTGCAATTCTGCACAAGAAATCCACCAGCAAGCAGCATAAACCTTCTGGAAATGATGATTTTTATCTGAATAACTCCTCAGGTTGACATTTGCCTGCACTTTTTTTGCGAGGAGTCCATTTTGGGGAGGGGGGGGCGGGAGGGGGGAAGTGCCTCACAGTCTTCAACTTCCTGTTCCTGTCCAGCAGGCTCCTCCCAGTGCTTTGTCCATCTCCTGGTCACTTTTCATTTGGATCTGGAGCTGGAAGGATTACTTTTTGTGGATGCTGCTGGATATTTGGATTTGAGGCCTTGTTGACTTTCTTTGGATCACTTTTGGATTAGAAATTTCACAAGTAAGTTTGTTTGGGGCATTACAGTTGCTGCAACTACAATTTTGGAATTTTCGATTTTTGGGCTGTTTTGGGGCCTTTTGCCCAGGGGTACTCAGTGGTGGGTGCACTGAGTCTTTCTGTGGGGTGTTTTGAATTTAAACATCATGGAGGGGCTGGATGGCTTGGGATTGTGCTGATTTTTCTGTGATTTTCGTTTTTTGGCCTGTTGTTGTGGCCTTTTCACCAGGGGTAGTGAGTGATGCATGGGCCTAGTCTTTCTGTGGGGTGTCTTGAATTTAAACATCATGGAGGGCCTGGATGGTTTGTGATTGTGCTGATTTTTCTGTGATTTTCGTTTTTTTGGCCTGTTGTTGTGGCCTTTTCACCAGGGGTAGTGAGTGTTGCATGGGCCTAGTCTTTCTGTGCGGTGTCTTGAATTTAAACATCATGGAGGGCCTGGATGGTTTGGGATTGTGCTGATTTTTCTGTGTTTTTCGATTTTTTGGGGTGTTCATGGGGACAGGCCATGTGGGTGGGAGCCATTTTGAGTGCTGGTACAGGCAGGCCATGTGCTGGGAGGCAAGTGGCCATTTTGAATGCAGGCAGTGTTGTTAGGCCTGCAACCATTTTGCCTAGTTTTCAACCTTTATGCCCAGGGGTAGTGAGTGTTGCATGGGCCTAGTCTTTCTGTGGGGTGTCTTGAATTTAAACATCATGGAGGGCCTGGATGGTTTGGGATTGTGCTGATTTTTCTGTGATTTTCGTTTTTTTGGCCTGTTGTTGTGGCCTTTTCACCAGGGGTAGTGAGTGTTGCATGGGCCTAGTCTTTCTGTGGGGTGTCTTGAATTTAAACATCATGGAGGGCCTGGATGGTTTGGGATTGTGCTGATTTTTCTGTGATTTTCGTTTTTTTTGTGGCCTGTTGTTGTGGCCTTTTCACCAGGGGTAGTGAGTGTTGCATGGGCCTAGTCTTTCTGTGGGGTGTCTTGAATTTAAACATCATAGAGGGGCTGGATGGCTTGGGATTGTGCTGATTTTTCTGTGATTTTCGTTTTTTTGGCCTGTTGTTGTGGCCTTTTCACCAGGGGTAGTGAGTGTTGCATGGGCCTAGTCTTTCTGTGGGGTGTCTTGAATTTAAACATCATGGAGGGCCTGGATGGTTTGGGATTGTGCTGATTTGTCTGTGTTTTTCGATTTTTTGGGGTGTTCATGGGGACAGGCCATGTGGGTGGGGGCCATTTTGACTGCTGGTACAGGCAGGCCATGTGCTGGGAGGCAAGTGGCCATTTTGAATGCAGGCAGTGTTGTTAGGCCTGCAACCATTTTGCCTAGTTTTCAACCTTTATGCCCAGGGGTAGTGAGTGTTGCATGGGCCTAGTCTTTCTGTGGGGTGTCTTGAATTTAAACATCATGGAGGGCCTGGATGGTTTGGGATTGTGCTGATTTTTCTGTGATTTTCGTTTTTTTGGCCTGTTGTTGTGGCCTTTTCACCAGGGGTAGTGAGTGTTGCATGGGCCTAGTCTTTCTGTGGGGTGTCTTGAATTTAAACATCATGGAGGGCCTGGATAGTTTGGGATTGTGCTGATTTTTCTGTGTTTTTCGATTTTTGGGGTGTTCATGGGGACAGGCCATGTGGGTGGGGGCCATTTTGAGTGCTGGTACACTCATGTGCTGGGAGGCAAGTGGCCCTTTTGAATGCAGGCAGTGTTGTTAGGCCTGCAACCACTTTGCCTAGTTTTCAACCTTTATGCCCAGGGGTAGTGAGTGTTGCATGGGCCTAGTCTTTCTGTGGGGTGTCTTGAATTTAAACATCATGGAGGGCCTGGATGGTTTGGGATTGTGTTGATTTTTCTGTGATTTTCGTTTTTTTGGCCTGTTGTTGTGGCCTTTTCACCAGGGGTAGTGAGTGTTGCATGGGCCTAGTCTGTCTGTGGAGTGTCTTGAATTTAAACATCATGGAGGGGCTGGATGGCTTGGGATTGTGCAGATTTTTCTGTGATTTTCGTTTTTTTGGCCTGTTGTTGTGGCCTTTTCACCAGGGGTAGTGAGTGTTGCATGGGCCTAGTCTTTCTGTGGGGTGTCTTGAATTTAAACATCATGGAGGGGCTGGATGGCTTGGGATTGTGCTGATTTTGCTGTGATTTTCGTTTTTTTGGCCTGTTGTTGTGGCCTTTTCACCAGGGGTAGTGAGTGTTGCATGGGCCTAGTCTTTCTGTGGGGTGTCTTGAATTTAAACATCATGGAGGGCATGGGATTGTGCTGATTTTTCTGTGTTTTTTCGATTTTTTTGGGGTGTATAACTGAACTGATGTTCCTCTGTCTTCCATTGCTTTAAGGTGCACAAGACTCAAGAGAACCACCAGTGCCAGGAAGAAGTCCTGCAGCGGTTTGTGTGTGCAGCATAACGTCACGCGACGTCACGTCTGGCCACAGACAACTCTGCAACTCGTGCAACTGCGGCCTGCTGTTCTGACCTGCTCTGAAGAAGATGGCCCCAAAAAAAGTTCCCCGGAGCTCCTCTAGCAAGAAAGTTACCAGTAAGGAGCAGAAGAAGCAAGTTACCAAGGAGGCTGGTGTGCCGGCCGCCGCGTTTTTTGGGGGTAAAAAAAAAGTACACCTGCAGCAGCAGCGGGATCTGATGGGGACCAAGCTGGGAGCAGCACCCCCGCTCCATTAGGCTCAGTGCCGCCACCACCACCACCACGCCAACTTAAGTCCAAGCCCTTGAGTGCTGCAGAGGCAGTCAGTGTACTTCTTCAATCACCATCGACCAGGGATGTTGGCTCATCGCAAGAAAGTAGCAGCAAAATCCCTGAATCAACACAGGTTGTGGTAACTCATCTGACAAGTGTTGAACAACCACAGCCGCAACAACAACCACATGTGCAAGTACAAGCCCAAGTACATGTGGAAGGAGAGGCAGCGCAAGGAGATGCGCAAGCAGAGGTGCATGGAGGGTCACAAGTGCCCACAATAGTTGTTCCTCCCGAAGTAGGGGCACATCAGGAAATCGACAATCAAGCCGAGGTATCATTTGAGGAAGCCACTCCTCCTGATGATCATTCATTGTCTTCCACATCCCTAGCAAGGAAAAGATCAAGGGGGGTGTCTACATCTTCTTCAAGCCCACCTCCTTCTGATGGACTGGATGAAAATTGGGAACCACCACGGCCGTCTGAGAGTGAGGCACACCATGATCTGACAAAGGTACTGTTAGACCTGACATCCTTGGCGTGGTTTTTCCCCCATCTTTTTGCCTCTGACTCATGTATTTTTGATGCTGTGCTGGATTTCGTTTTTGCTGGTTTAGATGCTTTGGACACTCTGCCACTGCTGATCAGTGTCAGAGTGTAAGTGCTCCCTTTGTAAATTGTCATATTGATTGGGTATACCTGATTGGCATATTTGTATCACCATGAAGTCCCTAGTAAAGTGCACTATGTGTGCCAGGGCTGGTGATGACAGATGCTACTAGTGGGCCTGCAGCGCAGATTGCGCCACCCACATGAGTAGCCCTAAAATGGTGTCTCAGGCCTGCCAGCGCAGGGCCTGTGTGCAGTCAGTGGACTGCCATGTCCGCCTGGCCAGTGTCCCCACTGGCTGGGCCTAACCCTTCCCTGTCTGTGCACATCAGTCACCCCTATGGAAGGCTCAAGGTACCCCCCTGGGCAAGGTGCAGTGCATGGGTAAGGTAGAGCATGTACTAGTGCAGGTAACATGCTCTGGTAGTGAGCAGCAGCCATTTTGTGTGCTCACTGCTGCAAGGCTATCTTGCTCCATAGATTAACATGGGGAGGCTGGTCCCAATGGATATCAGCCTATCTTCCCATAGGAACAAGATGGGACATAAGTGAGTGATATCCCTGAACTCAGAATTTATTAACACATCTTTTAGGAAAGGTGGTTTTTAAATCCTGTGTTTGAGAATAGTACTTTTAGAAAGTGGCTGTTCTCTTGTCTAAACCTTTCTGTGTGCCTGGGACTGTTTGTGGATTGACTGTCTGGATTGAGGATGACAGGGTCTGCAGAGCCCCCAGGGGGTTATCTGAGCCAGCCCGTGGATGAAAGGCAGCATCTGCTGCCAGGGAAGTGGGAGGAGATAGCATCTGATAGTGAAGGGCTGTGCCTGCCTAACCACAAAGCTGGCTCCACCTCCTGCTGGGCGACTGTCACCTCTGTCGCTGATACTGAGAGGAAGAAGGAAGCCAGTGTAACCCCCAAACCCCCAGCAACACCCAGAACTGGGTTGGACCGGGCTCAGGGCCCCCTTTGCACAAAGACTTCAAAAGACTTCAAATGACTTCAAAGACTTTTTGGGGTATAAGAGAAGGACCCCTGACAACAGATTTTCAGATTCTACAATCAAGAGGAACCTCTGCCAGAAGAAGGACTGCTGAAGGAGCTGATGGAAGATTGCCTTGCTGTGTGCTTTAAGGGCTGACCTATCCTGCTATCCAACTGAGGTTTGCGCACCTACAGGCGATCAAGGAAGCCCGAATTGCACGTAATGCTGTTTCATCTGATGATGACGAGGAGGAAGAAGATGTGTCAAACGCTTCACTTACACCCAGTACCCCTGTCAGCAGCACACCCCATGTGAGCCACACTAAGAGTGTGGGAGAGAGTGAGACACCAATGCGAAAAAGTTCATCAGCGAGCGTAACTGGGTCGAAGATATCATCATCATCATCATCCCGTAAATGCTTGGTCCAGGGCAACATTAAAAAGATGTTGTTTACAGAAGCGCAATATGAACGCAACCACCCACTGACGCGTCTCTATAACACTAAGCTCGCTAAAATGCTAGCTCTGGACCTTCTCCCTTTTTCTTTTGTAGAAGGTGTTGGTTTTCTAGAATTAGTGGCAGCGCTCTGCCCTAAATGGAGGGTTCCTAGCCGGTTCTATTTTGCCAGAGGTGCGGTTCCAGCACTACATGAAGATGTGCTGGAGGTGATTGGGGCAGCTTTGCAGAAGAGTGCTGTTCACACTATACATCTGACAACAGACATGTGGACCAGTGGCGCAGGCGTTGATTACATGTGCATCACTGCACACTGGGTCTCTTTTTCAGGGGTTAAAGCAAAGCTAAACGCAGGAGTTGACCCGGACCAAGTTTTTAAAGCTGCTCAGAAACATGCAACACTAGCCATGTTTGGTTTGGAGAAACGTCACACAGCACAAAACATTTTGGATGAGTTTAAAAAAGAGGTCCTTGCCTGGCTGTCCCCAAAAAAATGCCAGATTGGTTATGTTTCCACGGATAACGGCGCCAATGTAGTTAAGGCCATGGAGCTGGGTCAGTATTTCAGAGTGCCGTGTTTGGCGCACTGTATAAACCTGGTTGTCAAAAAATTCTTGAGTGATAAAGACAGTGCAGCGTACGAGGTAGTGGACACCTGCCGAAAAATGTGCAACCATTTCAGCCATTCTTTTAAGGCCCGGAAGCATCTGAGGAGCCTGCTACATGAATGTCGAATGCCAGTGAAAGCACTCATCCAGGAGGTGGCAACACGTTGGAACTCAACCTTCTACATGCTTGAGCGTCTGTATGAGCAGTATAAGGTACTCGATCACTATTTCTTAAAACAGGGTACAGCTCAGAAGGACCTGAGGATGGGTGCGGCGCAATGGGACATAGTTAAAAGCCTGACACACATGCTTCGTCCTTTTGAGGTCTTCATGCGTGCAGTCAGCAAGGAGGACTGTAATTTGGGAAAAGCTATCCCATTGTTGTACATGCTGGAGCACCAGCTGAAGTAGGTGTCTTCTGTGTTTCAAAAAGATGAAAAAAACAAAGACCCTTTTCTTTTGGCGGAGAAATTATTAGAGCGCCTACAAGGTGATGAACGTCTTAAAATGATCCACTCAGACCAGCATTACATTTGTGCTACTATTCTGGATCCACGCTACAAAAAGGCGCTGGCAGGCCGAGCATTCTTTCCTTTTGCTGATGAAGATGTTACAAAGTACAAACGTTGGCTAGCCTTGTCAGCCAAGAGGTTTTAAAGAGAACGGCAGAAAATTGATGGAAAAGGCAGTACATCAGCATCAGCATCAGCAGGCCATCCCCAGTCAAAACAATCCACTTCTGCACCTGTGGCTGTGGCACAAGTGACCTCTCAGCCGTTAAAGACACCGGCAACCGGATCATCTGCACCAGACACAACAGTAACATTGGATGCTGAAGAGGATTGGCTAAATCGGCTTGGGTTTGGTTCTCAAAAGGTCACAGCAAAAGCTAAGCAAAGTGGAGGAACCTTGGAGGACCTTGAGTCGATGGTGCAGGACTATCTGAATGACTCAACAGAGGTCTATCTTAATGCTGAACCATTGGCGTATTGGCATGGGAAAAAAGAATTGTGGCCACAGCTCTCCAACCTGGCTTTAAACTACTTGTCTTGCCCACTCGCAAGCGTGTCTTCTGAACGTGTTTTCAGTGCTGCTGGTGGCATTGTAACTCCCAAACGGAGCCGCCTCTCGCCCAAAAATGTGGAGAGGTTAACAATGATCAAGATGAATCAGCACCTCATACCACCAGATTACAGAGTACGAGAAAGCACGCCGGATGAAGACGAGGTGGACAGCAACGTAGATGAGGGAATTTCTTCTCTGTCAGGTGACACTGAGCTCACCCTGCCTGAATTTGCAGAGTATGATGACAAAGCCTTATTCTTATTCCTGGACCCTGACACCGAGCCCTGAAAATGAGACAATGAATCAATAACTTTCTTTTTCGTCCTTATTCACTTTTATTCCTGTGTGTCTGTCTTTCTTTGTTGTGCACAGTTAATATAATTCAAACTTTAATCACCTAATCACAAAAACAAGCCCATCAGCAGAACTGTCTTCACTTGGTTGCTCTATCCTCCTCCTCCAGACTCCTATTTCCATCAACGCAGAGGGCTGGATTACGCCCAATGAAGAAACACTCAGCACTTGTGGGGGTGTTCTACTTCTTTGCAGGTGAGTTGACGGCTCTGGGGCCATTGCTGGGAAGCTCCAATACCGGATAAAAGTGGTTTGGATCAAATCGGAGGCGGACATTTTTTTGTGTTTTTGCTGACTTGCTTGCCTTTGAGGTGCTCTTTGGGGGGGGTTCCGGGTGTTTGTGGGTGAGTTTTGGGGTCTGGGAGCACTGCTGGGACAGTCTAATCTTGATTGCATTTGCTTTTCAGGAAATCCGTGCTGGAAAACGGGAGTTATGGCCTAGCTGCACAGCGCGTTTGGACCAAGGCCGAGAAATATTGTAAGTATGAGATTTTCCTTTTGGGCTGTTTGGGGGTGTTGTGCTTTTTGGCGGGTGGGTTGGCGGGTCTTGGGGCATTCCTGGGAAGGTCTAATACCGGATAGAAGTGGTTGGGACAAAATCCACGCTGAATGTTTTTTTGCTATTTCTGACATTTTGCTCAATGTAGCGTTTTCGGGGGCCTGTTTGGGGGGCTTCCTGGTGTTTGTGGGTGGGTTTCGGGGTCTGGAGGCACTGCTGGCTATGGATGCTTTAGTTTGCAAGAGGTTTGAAGCAAATCCATGGTGGCAGAGGGGAGTTAGGGCCTAGCTGCAGAGCGCGCGCGGAGTGATTTGGGAAATTGGCAAAAAAATGACTAAGTCCCCATTTTTGTACTTTTGCTTTTTGGCTGTTTGGGGTCTTCTACTCGTTTTCTCCTGGGTTGACGGCTTGGGGGCCATTGCTGGGAAGCTCTAATACCGGATAAAAGTGGTTTGGACCAAATCGGAGGCAGAATTTTTTGTGTGTTTTTGCTGACTTGCTTGCCTTTGAGGTGCTCTTTGGGGGGGTTCCGGGTGTTTGTGGGTGAGTTTTGGGGTCTGGGAGCACTGCTGGGACACTCTAATCTTGATTGCATTTGCTTTTCAGGAAATCCGTGCTGGAAAACGGGAGTTATGGCCTAGCTGCACAGCGCGTTTGGACCGAAGGCCGAGAAATATTGTAAGTATGAGATTTTCCTTTTGGGCTGTTTGGGGGTGTTGTGCTTTTTCGCGGGTGGGTTGGCGGGTCTTGGGGCATTCCTGGGAAGGTCTAATACCGGATAGAAGTGGTTGGGACAAAATCCACGCTGATTTTTTTTTGCTATTTCTGACATTTTGCTCAAAGTAGCGTTTTCGGGGGCCTGTTTGGGGGGCTTCCTGGTGTTTGTGGGTGGGTTTCGGGGTCTGGGAGCACTGCTGGCTATGAATGCTTTAGTTTGCAAGAGGTTTGAAGCAAATCCATGGTGGCAGAGGGGAGTTAGGGCCTAGCTGCAGAGCGCGCGCGGAGTGATTTGGGAAATTGGCAAAAAAATGACTAAGTCCCCATTTTTGTACTTTTGCTTTTTGGCTGTTTGGGGGTCTTCTACTCGTTTTCTCCTGGGTTGACGGCTCTGGGGCCATTGCTGGGAAGCTCTAATACCGGATAAAAGTGGTTTGGACCAAATCGGAGGCGGAATTTTTTTTGTGTTTTTGCTGACTTGCTTGCCTTTGAGGTGCTCTTTGGGGGGGTTCCGGGTGTTTGTGGGTGAGTTTAGGGGTCTGGGAGCACTGCTGGGACACTCTAATCTTAATTGCATTTGCTTTTCAGGAAATCCGTGCTGGAAAACGGGAGTTATGGCCTAGCTGCACAGCGCATTTGGACCGAAGGCCGAGAAATATTGTAAGTATGAGATTTTCCTTTTGGGCTGTTTGGGGGTGTTGTGCTTTTTGGCGGGTGGGTTGGCGGGTCTTGGGGCATTCCTGGGAAGGTCTAATACTGGATAGAAGTGGTTGGGACAAAATCCATAAGGAAAAGCCTTTTGGCACTTTTTGTAACTTAGGGTTTGTTAGGGTTAGCCCTAGCAGCAGGATTGCATGTGTTTCGGGGTGTTCTAGATTTTTGCGACTGAGTTCTGGGGTCTTAGAGCACTCGTGAGAATGTGTAATTTTGGTTGCAAGTCATTTGAAGAAAATCGATGGTGGGAAAGGGGGGATTTGCCATAGTTAAAGAAAGCCTCTGCCACTATTCTTAACTTAGGGCTTGTTAGGGTTAGCAGTATTTCTATTGCATGTGTTTGGGTGGGGGGGTTTTCGAGTCTTGGAGCAATGCTGGCTATGGATACTTCTGCTTGCTTGCAAGTGGTTTGAATACAATCCACGGTGGGTAAGGGGGTATTTGGTCCTACTTTTACTTTCGAAGTACATTTTGTCACCAGTTTTCTGCTAGGCCTCGTTTTTTGAGATCTGATTGGGGGTCTTCTACATTTTTGCGACTGGCTTTAGTAAGGGTCTGGGTGGGAGCACTGCTGGGACGGTCTAATTTTGTTCTAAAACACAGTTTACAGTACACCTAGCTTGAGGGGAAAGATCCGCTAAATTAATTTGCCCATACTTATTTATCCTTCAAAAGGTGACTCAGACAGAGTACGCACTTTCAAAAATGTTGTACTGTCTATTAGGAAAATCAAAGTGTGACTTTTTGCACTACACAGCGTACATACCTTATATTTATTTATCAGTGCTGTTTTTCGTTCAATAATTAGAGGCCGGGTTTCAGTCTGTGCAATGGGGAAAAAAGGATGGAGTCAGGCTTCACATTAGCGAGCCGCAATTCAGCATCCGCCAGGCAGGCAGTGGACAGGGTGTCTTCTGGTCACCAACATTGATGGACGAAGCGTCAGCTGGAATGGAGGAGTGCCGCTAATAAGAGGAATTGTTTGCTGCATGCAACTTACTTACCAAATTCAACAGGAGGACAACTACAACAACATACAGACAGATACAGTATCCATTCTTTTCTTCTATGAGTGTGACTGCATTTCTTGGATCTCTCTCTGCTTCTAAATTGATCCCTACAGCCATTCTATAGGTTTTACTTCGGCTATTTTTTAAACCTAATTTAATGTAGCCCTGTACTGTCGCATTCTGTCATTCACGGTTGTCGAAAGTACTACTTACTTTTCAGTAACAATGCATTCAGTAGTGCATGCAATTCCTTTATGTCACGTAAAAGATTTATGGTTAGCTTTGTACCCAAAAATTTCTTTATGTTCAATTATTGTTTGTACATGCTATGCTTTTTTTTTTTCTCTCAACAAAACCTACCCAAAAAGAAACCCCCATTTCCATCCATTTTACAAACCCTAACCCTCTTCCCCCGGGCTGTGTGGTTTTGCTTGATGTGTGACTAAATGACATCAATAATTCCACACACTTGCTGGGGAGGATAAGGTCATAGCAACAGGCTGGTGAAGGAATCCGAGGATATATTCTAGACTTACTCAGCTTCAGTACTATTTCTTGTAGTAGTAGCCAATGTCAAAGAAATCCTACACAAGTACAAGTTATACTATCAATACTTTACCATTTGTTAGGCTACATTGTGGCACTGTTCTAGTCTAGTGTACTGTCACCTGCTATATTCTCTATCGTACCGTTGTAATGCTACAGTAAGGACAAACCAGGTTTTATTTTCTTTTTTCCATAGCCATGCAACTGCCACTGTGTCACACCACTAGTACCACCGCAATGAGGAGGAAATTTCATCCGCCCTGGATTGCCAACCTTAATCGCCATTTCCCGTGGAGCCAGCCCTGGGCCTAGCCCTACTTTCAAACACAAATTACAGATAAGATAAGCGTTTGGTTGGAGGTAGTATAATGGAGTATTAGGAGAGACGAGAGATTGACGGTAGTACTACTAAAGTCCTAGGACTATTCAGGAAAACAAACTTACTGTTAAACCCCCACCACCAGACTCAAAAGCAGTAAAAAACAGGTATGGTCAGATAAAGTTTCAAAAAGTATATTTTTATAGCCCTAACAAAATAATCTCCCGCAAGACCCTCCCTAACCCCAACGATTGTCCTTCAAAAGTCCCCAAAAAACCTAACCCCCAATTCCCACCCCCCAAAAGTCTCTAAAAAAGGGGCAAGGGACACTACGGCAGGGTGCTGTTGACTTTAGCAGCCAGGGCATCATGCTCCTTGCGGAGGGTGGCATGTTCGAAGCGGAGGCCCTCCACCTCCAGGTAGGACAGTCTGAGGCATAAGCGGCACCGGCGCGCCTTGCAAATCCTGTGAGGGGCAGCTGCTGTCTTTGCTGCTCGGCGGTGGCGTTTGGCTTTGGTAGCCCGAGTCTGTACCGCTGGAGCACTGCGCTAGCTGGCAGCCCGCACGGAGGAGGATGCAGCTGTCCCAGTGGATGTTGTTGTAGTACCAGACTGCGTCTCCTCCTCCTCCAGGGCCACCAGCCGCCGATATTCAGCGACAGTGGCATCCAGCCTCCGTTGCCGGGCCATTCGAGCCAGCTCCCTCCTCCTTGATGGTCTCTTGGATTTGGAAGGAGCAACTATATGAAGAAAGAAAGACATAGTCTGTAACCAATGCTCCTTAAGATTAACACAAAATGATTGAGCAGAAAGTTGTGTCACAGTACAAGTAGCAAATTGAAAGCACAGTACATAACTATTGAGGACAGTATCTATGTAACCTCTGACTTCTTCATCCTTGCTCTAACATTAGTGGGAGTTAAAGGAACAAATTCTACGAGCACTATGGACTTCCATTACAGTCGACTATGACAGTACACCAGTCTTATTCTTCTTCTTCTCTCTTGTTTAGGAAAATTGGTACGTTATCTTATGCAAGCCCGCATAATGCCAGCGCAGTGAACTTGCACCCACGAAAAACAGACGCACACCATGGTGAGTGAGACAGACTTGCGTTACAGTACCGGTCCAGTACATGCAGGTGGTGAAGCTCTTACTTTTCTATTACGGGTGGCACTGAGAATACTCTGTTAAAAGGGCTACTGCTTAATTAATTTAGCTTTCACCCTATACTAAAGTTATTAAGAGAGGTAGGGAGTGTCCACCGTAATAACCGGATATATGCTGTGCTTGCAGTTGCAATACAAACTACTGCTACTATTCATGGTAGTATTTGGACAAAATTACAACTTCTTTTCCTTGCCTTTCCTACACTGGAACGGACGTGCGGGTGCGGTGTTATATGCTCTTCCAAGTAACACTTAGTTCATCCAGTGACCGTCTACTCTCTCTAGATACACATATGCTATCTAAGAGTCAGATAGTACCATGAATGATCCAGGCATCCATCCATTCAAAGTATATGCACACATACAGTTTCTGTTTCACCCACCCAGGCTGTTCTCCTTCCACCCATCCTTGCTTCATCATTCACCCAGCCATGCATCATACCATATTCTTTCCTTCCCAGCCACCTCGAAGACCAAGCAAACACATATTCTTCTTTGCCAGTCATCATTACATTTCTCGTCCTTCCACACTTGGGGTGTCTGTGGGACTCGAAGTGAGGTGACCGGGGGGCTCTGTGGAACCCTGAAGTTGTCTATTGTGTATTGATGGTGCACACCTGTGATGAGCGTCTGGTAGTGGGGATGGGGGTTGGTTGAGGGAAGGGGTGAGAAAAAACTGTAAGTGGACTTGGTCCCAAATCTGCAGACCTACCACACCTGGTGGTATGTCCAAACTGGGCATTATGTGAATACTCTAGTGTGTTGTTGTAGGAGGGCTGTGGTCTACTGCGCCCGGAGTGTGCGACTGGTGTGGCCCGTCTTAGATAATGGGCATGAATGAGTGACCGTTGGAGCCCCAGATGTTCCTGTGCCGTGCCATCGGGCACCTACTTGTTGTAACTGGGGTTACAAGGCAGTGGTGGACGATGCATAATAAATTATTTTTTAAAACATGTTTTTATTGTATTAAACATGGAAGGCGATTAAACATACAGTTGCATATATAGTACACTCACAGTCAGGTCCACTTAGTATAGTATCTTTAAATCAGTAGGAATTCTGGCAGGTCGGATGCAGACATAAAATAGCATACGTACATGTAATTATAACTCTCAATCTGAAATGACCTCTTCCTCGTCTAGCCGCGGGGGCTCACATATATCCCCCCTGAACTTATTCCATGCACCCCATATTCGCTCCCACTTCTTAGGGCATCCGTGGTGGATAAATACCGCTTTTTCGGCCACCATCGCTTCATCCATGTCCCTGCACCAGTCCCTTAATGTAGGCAGCACATCGGAGCCCCACAGCCTAGCAATGTTGCGTTTCGCCATCATCATACCCAACATGGCCCAATCCTGTTGACGATGGGTTAGGTCAGTTGCTTCCCATATATTCAACAAGCAGCGCCGGGGATCGGGCAGCATAATACATTTTTGAGACGTTGTTAAAAGTCTCTCAGAGTTCTCCTGCTTACTCGGTCAATGAAGAAATCGGGGTAAGGTATATGACTTACTTAGTTGCAGTCAAGTCCCTGCTTTGCTGGGTGAATATATGGTCCAATGAGGAGGCCTCCTTTAATCAAGCTGTAATTTTGGATTGCCTCTCATTGGATCATGCCCTAAAAATCTCTTGGCTAAGATAGTCCTAGGAAGAACAGACATTTTTACAAATGATAGAACAATGAAAAAAGAGGATAAAAACGAATTAACAAACTTTTCTCTAAGAAAGCTAGTGTCGAGCGAGAAGGAAAGGAACTGATTAAGCTGACTGTTAGAGCACACGCCTTAGTTATATCAGTGTTGGGAATAGAGCATTACCTCACTATTTTAACCAGCGTTTATGATCGTTTTTTAATTACCAGTTTTAGATTTAACATGTAAACATTTAGTGGCCTCTCCTCCTTTTTTTGTAGCACGAGCCGAGGATTGAGGGCCTTGTGGCTGCGACAATAGGTCTCCACAGGATATTTAACACTTTATCTATTTATGCAAATATTTTATGTATCTCAGGCGACTGTATCTTATTATTATTATTATTATTAAAGGCTTTTATATCGCGCTCTATTACTAAAAAAATAGTATCCTGGCGCGTTGAAGGCAGAGCAGACTAGGTGAGCGTAAATAGCTAGGAATACAGGGAGTGGGGAGGTTTAGGCTATAATATTAAAAAGATGGGTTTTAAGACTCTTCTTAAAGGAACAAAGAGTCGGTGCAGTTTTTAGATGAAGAGGTAAAGTATTCCAGGATTTCGCTGCTCTCACTGAGATCGATTGACCGCCAAGTCTGCAATATTTGAATTTGGGAACAGTCATTTCTCAAACCCTTTTTACAGGAAATTAGATTTTGACAGGCTCGAATTGCACTTTTGCACATGCATCTTTTGCAGAATGAACATACTTTATTTGTGGTTACACACTGTCTAAGAGCAATGATAAGATCTAGGAAATCCCGATATGATTAAGACAGAGAGGGGTATTTGTGAACGGTTTCATGCTAACACAGGACTTTGGGAAATTAGTTAGCACTTACGGCCATGTATAAGTCAGGGGTCTTTCAAGATGAAAGCATATTGTACAATATCACTTTAGAGTTGTTTAAAAGAATGAAATATGCTTTTTTAATGAACTTGATATTGTTTTAATGTCTTGTATCTTTTATGGCTGTGTTCATTGCCGAATAAAGATTGTTTAATAATAATTGTAAAATTGTTGTCACAATTGCTATGGGATTGTCTAGCGGTGAGTTTGAAAGCAAGTCGGTAGTCCTGTATGGGGAGAGAAAGATGTGAACATTGGTAATATTCAAGTAGTTACTAAAGTCTTTTAGAGGAGTGTGTCCGCTGTCTGTGTGGTCCCCAGCGGCGGGGTTATCGACCCTCCAGGAAAGTATTAGTATCACTCAAGTTCTCTTCTGATGTGAAGATGTGTGGGCCTCTTTATCCTTCCGAGCTCCCTGCAGTTGGGCCAGGTTTCGCTGCCGCTTGCTGCGCTTTCCGGTGCTCTGTGATTATTTGTTCAAGATCTGGGGGACCTCTCAGAGGTACCCCGGAACGTGTTCCTGGTTATTTTTTGCCGCTGCTTGGTACGGGGTTGCCATTCGCTTTGTGTGGTCTCTCGGGTTCCCTTGCCTTCAAGTGTTGTTCAGCCTGTATGATTTTAAGGCAAGCAGGGAAGAGAAGGGAGTATTGAATTGCTTTTTGTCGTAGTAGGCATTTGACACCGAAGAATGAGGTACGCAGTCGCTGCACCACCCGGGAGTTATCTGGGAATAGCATGACGTGTTTGTCCTCCACACAGATGAGTCCATTCTGCCTGGCTGCTCTCAGTACCGCTTCCTTATCTCGGTTGTGAAGTTGTTTCAGCAGTAGTGGTCTAGGTGGGGACCCCGGAGATGGCTGCCGCAGCGGGACCTAGTGGCCCTCTCCATTGAAAAGAAGGGGTCAGCTCCATTGTGGGAGTGAATGATTTGAGCCATGTCTCTAAGTATCCTACGGGGTCTGACCCCTCAATTCCATCTGGTAGGTACAGCACTCTGATGTTGCTTCTTCGTCCGTGTCCCTCCAAATTGTCCATTCTTTCTTCTCTGAGTTGGACCTGGGTCTGGAGGTCCCTCAAAGTTTCTTGGTGTAATTTGACCTGAGGCTCAAGAGTCTTTTCTCCTGTCTCCACTTTGTTGGCTAGTTTACGATGGTCGTCTCTAAGGAGATTGAGGCCCATGGCCAGGGCACTGAACCTGTCCTCCATTGTGACTCTGGCGTTTTTTATGCCAGCTAGCACCTTATCTAGTTTATCCGACATTGATGCCGTTGTTGCTGGTCCCCCATCAGTGTGGGGACTTCTGGCTGCTGGGGAGGAATGCCTTGTATAGGCCGGCGTTTGTGATCCCCTGTTGGATCACAGTCTCCCCATGTTTGAACCAGGGAGTGGGGGATTACTTTGACGGGGTGGAGGTTCTTTGACTTCTGAGTGG
Organism: Lissotriton vulgaris; assembly: GCF_964263255.1. Lineage (NCBI taxonomy): Eukaryota > Metazoa > Chordata > Amphibia > Caudata > Salamandridae > Lissotriton > Lissotriton vulgaris. The sequence goes on along the minus strand of NC_141693.1, from coordinate 1,312,889,020 downwards.
TGCTCTCTGGTTCGTGGGTTGGACTCCATTTTGTCGTGCTCGTCTGTCCGACTGGATAGGTGATGTTTGTATGAGCTGTCGCTCTCTTTTCAACATGGTGATTTTATGGCACGACATGGAGGCCATATTATGCAAATCTCCTTTATTACTACAGCTCAGCAGCAACAATAGAATAGAACTTTAGTGAACATTCTGAAGAGATGAAGAGTCCCTCTATGACCAGGTATCTTCTTTCTTTGTTGCTGCTGCTCAGAAAGATAAGTACTACCTCTTCAGGCTTAGCACTTTACCTGTGATTTTGCGCTTTTCTGACGTGCTATCTGTGTATGTCTAATAGATATGTGAAGTTTATGATGTTCTGGTATGCCTTTTGAGGGCTGGATAATGATGTGTTGATTTATAATCCTTTTTTTCCAGCAGTGACAATGTCAATATTTTCCTCTGTTTTATATTCACCTTTGATGAGATTCACGCTTACTAATCCTAACTTCTCTTGCGAATCCTATTGTGGGTCTTAGTACCCTTCACTCGTACACTCTACTCACTTCCCTACCGGTTTTATTTTAAACCGGAAAAATTTCAAACATGCGCTGCGCGTGCTTACTTACACACTGTAATACCTCACACTCTCTTCTGACCTGCCTCCTCGTCCTCGCCTCTCGCAGCCCTTGCGAAATAACCACTCATGGCTTCATGGCTCCCTGGGCACACAACCCAGTCGCGTTCCCATGACTTATTCATCCCCAGCAATCAGAGCACAACGATCGACTTTTCCTCACCCATGGCGACAGTGCACATTAGAGGATTGAGCCTTAACAACCGATCTCGCACGCTTCATTACGTGCGTGATGGACATTTTGTGCACTCGCAAATAGATTGCTTGGCCATACGCGACTAAACCAACTGTCAACGTCATCGTATTTAGTCCGTTGGTGCTACAATCAACTACCGGCTTTACTCAGTTTACTCGGTATTCCTCTATACATATTTTCGAAATCCGAACCTCCCTATTACTATTTCGGATTCTTTATTTGGCTATTTTTGTCATCACTTATTAATTATATAAAAAAAGGGCACATTTAGACAATGTCTGCAGCCCCATCTCACCCAGATATTGACAAAAAATTGGAAGAACTTGTCAATAAGGCTTTGGAGAAAGCCCTGGGGTCTATTGACGACGCAATAAATAAAAAATTGGGATCCATTTCCAACCTACCTTCTACCCCTCCACAAGTAAATTTAATGGGACATCTAAAATTAATAAAAAAGGGTGATTGGAGGGAACCAAACCGAAAAGAGCGCAAAGAAGCCCAAAACCTCAATTTCTACGGGCCTAAAGAGCGCTGAAAGGACTGGTGCCGCGGGCACCCCAGGTGGGCAAAATAAAGGCCCAGAGCTTCCCATCCACATTGACAGCGATGAGAGCTGTGAGGAAGAGATTGAGCTGTCATGCTCCTCTGGCTTTAATACCGATGTGGACGATGATCAGATGAGAGACTCTGGAAGCTTGGAAAGGGCTTCTAAGGCCTCGGGGTCCAATACTATACTCGTGGACCCGTTTGTTGACAAAATGTTTGACCCTTTGCTAATTAAACACCCCTTGTCCCCGGAATAGACTCCTTCCCAACACATTGTAGACTACCTCTCCTTCTGGCTAAGAAAGGAAATACCCCAAGAGGTCAGATATAGGCTCAGATCTGAATGCCCATGCCCCTCACTTCCCCACAAAATTGCCATGACCCCAGAATTAGACCCCAAAGTTATGGCCTTCATAGCCAAAAATAACAGGGACCCTAGGAAGGGGTTGGACAAAGGATTGAAATCCTGTCAAGACCGCCTTCTTGACTTCATAGGTCCACTCACCAACATTTTTGAGATGACCGATTCAGCCTACGTGGGGAATAATCAAATTGATGTTAAAGAACTCAGAGATTGGGTACCAAGAGCCATATGCCTTGTTGGCAATGCTAGTTCTGCCATTTCCACGGAGAGGAGAAAGGGAATACTGCTAAAAATAGACCCCCAAGCTTGTAGAATTGGCCAAAAGGATGGAGGTGCAGACTCCCAGGGCCTCCTCTTTGGCGAGGATTTTATCAGTGAAATGGCTAAATATGTGAGCGCTTTTAGCTCAATCCAGAAATCACAAAAAGAAATTAAGAAAGGGTTCCAAGATAGAGTTTTTACCAGGGCCGGGAGAATGCGGGGTCGTTTCCCCGGCCGCGGAGCACAATCCTCAAGACCCTTCATCGCCCGTAGTGGAAGATTTTCCAACAAGTACGGCTCCCATCAGTTCTATCCCCAGAGACAAAGGTACCGCGGACGCACCTTCAGAGGCGAACGGAGACAACGCTCTTTTTCAACAGGTAGGACCCCTGAAAGACCCTCCAGGTACCCCTCCAAAGGTGGGAGGAAGACCACGCCAATTCGCTGGGAATTGGAGCTTGGTAACTCAGGACAATTGGGTCTTACATACAGTAAGGGGTTACAAAATAGACTTTATGGGTGTCCCCTCCAAAACACAATGCCCTCGCGAAATCACATTCTCACACAAAGACATGGATCTAGTCTCCCAAGAAGTAAAAGAATTGTTAAAAAAAGGGGCAATAATCGAGGCGGAGACAATGGGATTCCTCAGCAATGTTTTCCTGCTGGAAAAGAAAAACAAAGAGCAAAGGCCCGTAATAAACCTGAAAGACTTGAACCATTGGGTAGTCTACCAACATTTCAAGATGGAGGGTATACACCTCCTAAGAGACATCTTGAGGAAAGGGGACTGGCTTAGACATCCCTCACTTAGACTACGGTAGCGTCGCCCTCTGCGGACTCCCCCTATCTACAACTGCACCCCTGAGAGCCTCTTTGAACGCTGCAGCAAGACATCTAAAAATTGCCTGCATGACACAGAAGGCTGTACACCACAACTCACCCGGCTACCTCACTCAGAAGCTGACAATATCTGTTGGCTCAAGAACCAAAGTACAAAGAATCTTCTTTTGAAACCTCGTAGATTCCGGAAGGAAAAAACATATAAACGCTCCTTTTCAGGAATGGTACCCAGGATTTGGAATTCACTCCCTCCAGAAACCAGGCTTATCTCCTACACTACATTTTTTAACCCTTTCGATGCTGATGACGAGCTGGGCTCGTCATGGTGCACAGTGGTCGTGTGCTGATGACGAGCCCAGCTCGTCATGAGCCCCACCCTCGGGGGAAGCGCTGGCGTTCTCCCCAAGGGTCCGCGATTTTCAAATGCAGCACGGGGATGGCAGCGGAAGAGTTCCCGCTGCCCCCCGCCCCTCCCCATGGGAATCCCTGATGACGTCAGCGCGCACAGCGCGCGCTGACATCATCAGGGATTCCCTGCGCTCGGGAAGCCATTTGCTTCCTGAGCGCCGTTGGAGAAGGTAAGGTTTCTGGACTCCGGCGGGGGTTTGGGGCCGCAAAGAGGCATCAGGGGAGAGGAAAGAGATTTTCCTTTCCCCTGATGTCTCTTTGCAGGGCATTTCTGCCTCACGATCGCGCACAGCGTCGCGTTCGTGCGGCGGAAATGCCCCCACTAGCACCAGGGATTGAAAATTTAGCTTTTCGGAAGCGACCCCTTGGGCAAGGGTCGCTTCCAGGTGGGCAGCCATTTTCTCTACGATTTTCTGCTCCCTCTGGGGGCAAATCTGCCCGTTATTTTGGCCGTTTTGCCCCCGGGGGGGGGGGGGCCGAAATAAACCACTGGCACCAGGGATTTTTTGGTTTGGGCAATGTTTGTTTTGGGAAGCGACCCCTTGGGTAAGGGTCGCTTCCAGGGGGCCTTGATTTTGTCGCTCATTTTCTGTCCCCCCTGGGGGCAAATCGGCCCGTTTTTTTGCTGTTTTGCCCACGGGGGGGGGGGGGGGGGCAGAAAATGCCCAATAGCACCAGGGATCTTGAAATTAGCTTTTAGGAAGTGACCCCTTGGGCAAGGGTCGCTTCCAGGTGGGCAGCCATTTTATTTTCGATTTTCTGCTCCCCCTGGGGGCAAATCGGCCCGTTATTTCGGCCGTTTTGCCCCCGGCGGGGGGGGGGGGGGCAGAAATAAACCACTGGCACCAGGGTTTTTTTTTTAGGGCAATGTTTGTTTTGGGAAGCGACCCCTTGGGTAAGGGTCGCTTCCAGGGGGCCTTGATTTTGTTGTTTATTTTCTGCCCCCCACCCCTTGGGGCAAATAGGGCCGTTTTTTTTGCCGTTTTGCCCCCGGGGGGCGGGGGGCAGAAAATGCCCACTAGCACCAGGGATTTTGAAATTAGCTTTTAGAAAGCGACCCCATGGGCAAGGTTCGCTTCCAGGTGGGCTGCGATAATCTTTTTGTTTTTCTGCCCCCCCCCCCGGGGGCAAATCGGCCCGTTTTTTTACTTGTTTTGCCCCCAGGTGGGGGCAGAAATTCCCCACTGGCACCAGGGATCTGTTTTGGGGCAATGTATATGTTTTGGAAGCGACCCCTTGGGCAAGGGTCTCTTCCTGGTGGCAAGTAATTATGTTTTTGAATTTCTGCCCCCCCTTGGGGCAAATCGGAGTGGTGTTTGCCTGGCGGTGTGTGTGTAGTGGTGCTTGGCTGGCGGTGTGCGTGGAGTGGTGCTTGGCTTGCGGTGTGCGTGGAGTGGCGCTTGGCTTGCGGTGTGCGTGGAGTGGCGCTTGGCTTGCGATGTGCGTGGAGTGGCGCTTGGCTTGCGGTGTGCGTGGAGTGGCGCTTGGCTGGTGGTGTGCGTGGAGTGGTACTTGGCTGTCTGTGCACGGAGTGGTGCTTGGCTGGCGGTGTGTGTGGAGTGGTGTTTGGCTGGATGGTGTGCGTGGAGTGGTTCTTGGCTGTCTGTGCACGGAGTGCTGCTTGGCTGGCTGTCTGTGCACGGAGTGCTGCTTGTCTGGCGGTGTGTGTGGAGTGGTGCTTGGCTGGCGGTGTGCGTGGAGTGGTGCTTGGCTTGCGGTGTGGTGCTTGGCTGGCGGTGTGTGTGGAGTGGCGCATGGCTGGATGGTGTGCATGGAGTGGTACTTGGCTGTCTGTGCATGGAGTACTGCTTGGCTGCCGGTGTGTGTGGAGTGGCGCATGGCTGGATGGTGTGCGTGGAGTAGTACTTGGCTGTCTGTGCACGGAGTGGTGCTTGGCTGGCGGTGTGTGTGGAGTGGCGCTTGGCTGGATGGTGTGCGTGGAGTGGTGCTTCGTTTGCGGTGTGCGTGGAGCGGTGCTTGGCTTGCAGTGTGCGTGGAGTGGTGCTTGGCTTGTGGTGTGCGTGGAGTGGCTTAGCTTGTGGTGTGCGTGGAGTGGCGCTTGGCTTGCGGTGTGCGTGGAGTGGCGCTTGGCTTGCGGTGTGCGTGGAGTGGCGCTTGGCTTGCGGTGTGCGTGGAGTGGCTCTTGGCTTGCGGTGTGCGTGGAGTACTGCTTTGCTGGCGGTGTGTGTGGAGTGGCGCATGGCTGGATGGTGTGCATGGAGTAGTACTTGGCTGTCTGTGCACGGAGTGGTGCTTGGCTGGCGGTGTGTGTGGAGTGGCGCTTGGCTGGATGGTGTGCGTGGAGTGGTGCTTGGCTTGCGGTGTGCGTGGAGTGGTGCTTGGCTTTCGGTGTGTGTGGAGTGGCGCTTGGCTTGCGGTGTGCGTGGAGTGGTGCTTGGCTGGCCGTGTGTGTGGAGTGGCGCTTGGCTGGATGGTGTGCGTGGAGTGGTACTTGGCTGTCTGTGCATGGAGTGGTGCTTGGCTGGTGGTGTGTGTGGAGTGGTGTTTGGCTGGCGGTGTGTGTGGAGTGGCGCTTGGCTGGATGGTGTGCGTGGAGTGGAACTTGGCTGTCTGTGCACGGAGTGCTGCTTAGCCTCGGTGTGTGTGGAGTTGCGCATGGCTGGATGGTGTGTGCGGAGTGGTACTTGGCTGTCTGTGCACGGAGTGGTGCTTTGCTTGCGGTGTGCGTGGAGTGGCGCTTTGCTTGCGGTGTGCGTGGAGTGGCGCTTGGCTTGCGGTGTGCGTGGAGTGGTACTTGGCTGTCTGTGCACGGAGTGGTGCTTGGCTGGCGGTGTGTGTGGAGTGGTTCTTGGCTGTCTGTGCACGGAGTGCTGCTTGGCTGGCTGTCTGTGCACGGAGTGCTGCTTGTCTGGCGGTGTGTGTGGAGTGGTGCTTGGCTTGCGGTGTGCGTGGAGTGGCGCTTGGCTTGCGGTGTGCGTGGAGTACTGCTTGGCTGGCGGTGTGTGTGGAGTGGCGCATGGCTGGATGGTGTGCGTGGAGTAGTACTTGGCTGTCTGTGCATGGAGTGGTGCTTGGCTGGCGGTGTGTGTGGAGTGGCGCTTGGCTGGATGGTGTGCGTGGAGTGGTGCTTGGCTTGCGGTGTGCGTGGAGTGGTGCTTGGCTTGCGGTGTGCGTGGAGTGGCGCTTGGCTTGCGGTGTGCGTGGAGTGGTGCTTGGCTGGCGGTGTTTGTGGAGTGGCGCTTGGCTGGATGGTGTGCGTGGAGTGGTACTTGGCTGTCTGTGCATGGAGTGGTGCTTGGCTGGTGGTGTGTGTGGAGTGGTGTTTGGCTGGCGGTGTGTGTGGAGTGGTGTTTGGCTGGATGGTGTGTGTGGAGTGGTTCTAGGCTGTCTGTGCACGGAGTGCTGCTTGGCTGGCTGTCTGTGCACGGAGTGCTGCTTGTCTGGCGGTGTATGTGGAGTGGTGCTTGGCTGGCGGTGTGCGTGGAGTGGTGCATGGCTGGATGGTGTGTGCGGAGTGGTACTTGGCTGTCTGTGCACGGAGTGGTGCTTTGCTTGCGGTGTGCGTGGAGTGGTGCTTTGCTTGCGGTGTGCGTGGAGTGGCGCTTGGCTGGCGGTGTGCGTGGAGTGGCGCTTGGCTTGCGTTGTGCTTGGAGTGGTTTTTGGCTGGCGGTGTGCGTGGAGTGGTACTTGGTTGTCGGTGTGCGCTGAGTGATGTTTGGCTGGCGGTGTGCATGGTCTGGTGCTTGGATGGTGATGTGGGTGGTCTGGCGCTCGGCTGGCGGTGTGTGAGTACAAACTTTCTGTTGGTCGCTACATACACTGCTAGTTGAGTGACACTCTACGCAGTCCATCATTTTGTGTAGTTGCTGTGGCAGATATATGGGCGTGTGAAAGTGATGGGCCCTTGAATGGCGCTGTCTGCTGGTGTGAGTGTTGTAATGTGATGGGTCCGCGGCTGGCGATGTGAATGTTTTGTATGTGTCACACGTACGAAAGGTGTATGAATGGCCTGTAAAGAGGTTGGTGCCTTGACGTGGCTTTACAGCTCACGAGCCGTGAGTCAGTGGTTCAGTTTATCATACTTTCAATTATACGCAGTGTATTTCATTTTTGTGAAATTACTTGCAAATAAAATTGTATGTACTGAATCATCACTCATCCTCGTGCCAAATCCAACCAGTATGTGCGTGTGTTTGCGGTTTAGATGGCTGTCCAGTAATATTTGTTTTTGTTTTCCCTTTTAGAAGTAGGGTGTACCTTGTCCCTTTTTGTGAATGTTGTAATGTGTTGCTTTTCCTTCCGGATGGTGTCTATGGTCTGGTGTGTAACAGGTATGAAAGGTGCGTGAATGGCCTGTAAAACGGTTGGTGCCTTGTCATGGCTTTACAGCTCACGAGTTGGGAGTCACTGGTTCGGTTTTTATGCATTTATTTATTGACAGAGCATTTCATTTTTTGAAATATCTTGTTAATAAAATTTTATGTACTGAACCATCACTCGCCCTCGTGCCAAATCCAACCTGTATGTGTGTGTCTTTGAGGAATAGTTAGCCGTGCTTGAATGTTTGACTTTTGAGTAACTCTGTTACGGTGTACATTATAGCTATAAATAACTTACTAAATTTAGATTTTATTGTTAAACCATGGAAGTATATGGTCATGTCTTTCTGGTGAATTTTATTGTTGATTTTTTTCCACAATCTCCTGCAAACTTGAAATTGTCTGTCACAATTTCCTTGAATCACACGCTCTCAAATTGAAAACTTAATTCGCCAGTGTACAATTTGGACCGTTTCCTGTTGTACCCACTATGCCTGCCCACGCTAGTGAGGTACCATTTTTATCGGGTGACCTGGGGGAACGCTGGGTGGGAGGAAATTTGTGTGAGCCCAGTGACGCCACGGTTTCCCACGCAAAAAAGTGTGTAAAAACTGATTTTTTTCTGCAAATATTGTGGTTTGCAAGGGATTCTGGGTAAAGGAACGTTGGAGGATCCACGCAAGCCATACCTCCTTGGAAGCCCTCGGGTGTCTACTTTTCAGAAATGTGTGGGTTTAGTAGGTTTCCCTACATGGCCGTCTCGCACGGGGCCAAAAACCCAGGTAACCCCTCTTGCAAAAGCTGGTGGTATTGAATGTCAATCCCACCAGCTTTTGCAAGAGGGGTTACCTGGGTTTTTGTCCCCGTGCGAGACGGCCATGTAGGGAAACCTACCAAACCCACACATTTCTGAAAAGTAGACACCCAAGGCTTCCAAGGAGGTATGGCTTGCGTGGATCCTCCAACGTTCCATTACCCAGAATCCCTTGCAAACCTCAATTTTTGATGGAAAAATCAGTTTTTACACACTTTTTTTTGTGTGGGAAAGCGTGGCGTCACTGGGCTCACACAAATTTCCTCCCACCCAGCGTTCCCCCGGGTCTCCCGATAAAAATGGTACCTCACTTGCGTGGGTAGGCATAGTGGCTGCGACAGGAAAAGGACCAAACCGTATGGTGGAGACATTACAATAACCAATAGCAAGATTACCTTCTTTTTTTTGGGGGGGGGGGCTGAGTTTTTGGACCGGGGCTCGGCGGGCATCTTTGGAAACTACCAAACCCAAACAGTTCTGAAAACTAGACACCCGGGGGAGTCCAGGGAGGTATGGCATGTGTGGGTCCCCCAATGTTTTCCTACCCAGAAATCCTTTCAAACCATACATTTATGTTAAAAAAACATTTTTTCATACATTTTTGCGTGGGATCGCCATGCCGGCACAAATGTCCTACCACCCAGCGTTCCCCTTGTTCTCCCGAGTAAAATGATACCTCACTTGTGTGGGTGGGCCAAAGGCCTGTGACTAAGGCAGGGGGGCTTAACTTGTAACACTTAAATACTACCTTTTTCAACATTCATTTTTGGCCTGTTCTACTTTGGGGCACCCACACAAGTGAGGTATCCTTTTACTTGGGAGAACAAGGGGAGCGCTGGGTGGTAGGACATTTTTGCCGGCATGGTGATCCCACGCAAAAAAGTTTGGAAAAGTGATTATTTTTCCTAATTTTAAGTTTTGCAAGGTGTTCTGTGTAGGAAAACGTTCGGGACCCACGCATGCCATACCTCCCTGGACTCCCCCGGGTGTCTAGTTTTCAGAACTGTTTTGGTTTGGTAGTTTCCAAAGATGCCCGCCGAGCCCCGGTCCAAAAACTCAGCCCCACCCCCCCCAAAAAAAGAAGGTAATCTTGCTATTGGTTATTGTAATGTCTCCACCATACGGTTTGGTCCTTTTCCTGTCGCAGCCACTATGCCTACCCACGCAAGTGAGGTACCATTTTTATCGGGAGACCTGGGGGAACGCTGGGTGGGAGGAAATTTGTGTGAGCCCAGTGACACCACGCTTTCCCACGCAAAAAAAGTGTGAAAAAACTGATTTTTTCTGCAAATATTGTGGTTTGCAAGGGATTCTGGGTAAAGGAACGTTGGAGGATCCACGCAAGCCATACCTCCTTGGAAGCCCCCAGGTGTCTACTTTTCAGAAATGTGTGGGTTTGGTAGGTTTCCCTACATGGCCGTCTCGCACGGGGCCAAAAACCCAGGTAACCCCTCTTGCAAAAGCTGGTGGTATGAATGTCAATCCCACCAGCTTTTGCAAGAGGGGTTACCTGGGTTTTTGTCCCCGTGCGAGACGGCTATGTAGGGAAACCTACCAAACCCACACATTTCTGAAAAGTAGACACCCGGGGGCTTCCAAGGAGGTATGGCTTGCGTGGATCCTCCAACGTTCCATTACCCAGAATCCCTTGCAAACCTCAATTTTTGATGGAAAAATCAGTTTTTACACACTTTTTTTGTGTGGGAAAGCGTGGCGTCACTGGGCTCACACAAATTACCTCCCACCCAGCGTTCCCCCAGGTCTCCCGATAAAAATGGTACCTCACTTGCGTGGTTAGGCATAGTGGCTGCAACACGAAAAGGACCAAACCGTATGGTGGAGACATTACAATAACCAATAGCAAGATTACCTTCTTTTTTTTGGGGGGGGCTGAGTTTTTGGACCGGGGCTCGGCGGGCATCTTTGGAAACTACCAAACCCAAAGAGTTCTGAAAACTAGACACCCGGGGGAGTCCAGGGAGGTATGGCATGCGTGGGTCCCCCAATGTTTTCCTACCCAGAAATCCTTTCAAACCATAAATTTAGGTTAAAAAAACACTTTTTCATACATTTTTGCGTGGGATCGCCGTGCCGGCACAAATGTCCTACCACCCAGCGTTCCCCTTGTTCTCCCGAGTAAAATGATACCTCACTTGGGTTTCCCTAGGTGCCGGCAGAGCTAGGGTTCAAAAACAAAAGGTAGTCTCTTTGCCCAAAAAGGGCACGATTTCACTGCAAAATTGAGTTGTGACCACGTTGCGTTTTGCGCTGCTTCCTGTCGCAGGCACTATTCAGATCCAGGCAAGCGAGGTAGCATTTTTTTCAGGAGACCCGGGGGAACGCTGGGTGGGTGGACATTTCTTGATCCACGCAGATTCCAGAACTTTCCACCACAGAAATGTGGGGAAAATGTGTTTTTTTTGTCATATTTTTAGCTTTGCAAGGGATTCTGGGTAACAAAACCTGGGGGTAGGCAGACGGGTCACCCCATCCTGAATTTCCCTGGGTGTCTAGTTTTCAAAAATGTATAGGTTTGCTAGGTTTCCCTAGGTGCTGGCAGAGCTAGGGCTCAAAAACAAAAGGTAGTCTTTTCCTCCAAAATGGGCAAGATTTCACTGGGAAATTGATGTGCGTCCACGTTGCGTTTTGCGCTGTTTCCTGTCGCAGCCACTATGCCTACCCACGCAAGTGAGGTACCATTGTTTTCGGGAGACCTGGGGGAACGCTGGGTGGGTAGACATTTCTTGATCCACGCAGATTCCAGAACTTTCCACCACAGAAATGTGAGGAAAATGTGTTTTTTTGTCATATTTTTAGCTTTGCAAGGGATTCTGGGTAACAAAACCTAGGGGTAGGCAGACGAGTCACCCCATCCTGAATTTCCCTGGGTGTCTAGTTTTCAAAAATGTATAGGTTTGCTAGGTTTCCCTAGGTGCTGGCAGAGCTAGGGCTCAAAAACAAAAGGTAGTCTTTTCCTCCAAAATGGGCAAGATTTCACTGGGAAATTGATGTGCGTCCACGTTGCGTTTTGCGCTGTTTCCTGTCGCAGCCACTATGCCTACCCACGCAAGTGAGGTACCATTGTTTTCGGGAGACCTGGGGGAACGTTTGGTGGGTGGAAATTTGTTGATCCACGCAGATTCCAGAACTTTCCACCACAGAAATGTGAGGAAAATGTGTTTTTTTTGTCAAATTCTTTGCTTTGCAAGGGATTCTGGGTAACAAAACCTGGTGGTAGGCAGTCGAGTCACCCCATCCTGAATTCCCCTGGGTGTCTACTTTTCAGAACTATATAGGTTTGCTAGGTTTGCCTAGGTGCTGACAGAGCTAGGGCTCAAAAACAAAAGGTAGTCTTTTCCTCCAAAATGGACAAGATTTCACTGTGAAATTGAGGTGCAACCACGTTGCGTTTTGCGCTGTTTCATGTCGCTGCCACTATGCCTAACAACACAAGTGAGGTACCATGTTTTTGGGGGGACCTGGGGGAACGCTGGGTGGGTGGAAATATGTTGATCCACGCAGATTCCAGAACTTTCCACCACAGAAATGTGAGGAAAATGTGTTTTTTTGTCATATTTTTAGCTTTGCAAGGGATTCTGGGTAACAAAACCTGGGGGTAGGCAGACGAGTCACCCCGTCCTGAATTTCCCTGGGTGTCTAGTTTTCAAAAATGTATAGGTTTGCTAGGTTTCCCTAGGTGCTGGCAGAGCTAGGGCTCAAAAACAAAAGGTAGTCTTTTCCTCCAAAATGGGCAAGATTTCACTGGGAAATTGAGGTGCGTCCACGTTGCGTTTTGCGCTGTTTCCTGTCGCAACCACTATGCCTACCCACGCAAGTGATGTACCATTTTTTGTGGGAGACCTGGGGGAACGTTGGGTGGGTGGAAATTTGTTGATCCATGCAGATTCCAGAACTTTCCACCACAGAAATGTGAGGAAAATGTGTTTCTTTTGTCATATTTGTAGCTTTGCAAGGAATTCTGGGTAACAAAACCTGGTGGTAGGCAGTCGAGTCACCCCATCCTGAATTTCCCTGGGTGTCTACTTTTCAGAAATGTATAGGTTTGCTAGGTTTCCCTAGGTGCTGGCAGAGCTAGGGCTCAAAAACAAAAAGTAGTCTTTTCCTCCAAAATGGGCAAGATTTCACTGTGAAATTGAGGTGCAACCACGTTGCGTTTTGCGCTGTTTCATGTCGCTGCCACTATGCCTAACAACGCAAGTGAGGTACCATTTTTTGGGGGGGACCTGGGGGAACGGTGGGTGGGTGGACATTTCTTGATCCACGCAGATTCCAGAACTTTCCACCACAGAAATGTGAGGAAAATGTGTTTTTTTTGGTCATATTTTTAGCTTTGCAAGGGATTCTGGGTAACAAAACCTAGGGGTAGGCAGACGAGTCACCCCATCCTGAATTTCCCTGGGTGTCTAGTTTTCAAAAATGTATAGGTTTGCTAGGTTTCCCTAGGTTCTGGCAGAGCTAGGGCTCAAAAACAAAAGGTAGTCTTTTCCTCCAAAATGGGCAAGATTTCACTGGGAAATTGAGGTGCATCCACGTTGTGTTTTGCGCTGTTTCCTGTCGCAGCCACTATGCCTACCCATGCAAGTGAGGTACCATTGTTTTTGGGAGATCTGGGGGAACGTTGGGTGGGTGGAAATTTGTTGATCCACGCAGATTCCAGAACTTTCCACCACAGAAATGTGAGGAAAATGTGTTTGTTTTGTCATATGTTTAGCTTTGCAAGGGATTCTGGGTAACAAAACCTAGGGGTAGGCAGACGAGTCACCCCATCCTGAATTTCTCTGGGTGTCTAGTTTTCAAAAATGTATAGGTCTGCTAGGTTTCCCTAGGTGCTGGCAGAGCTAGGGCTCAAAAACAAAAGGTAGTCTTTTCCTCCAAAATGGGCAAGATTTCACTGTGAAATTGAGGTGCAACCACGTTGCGTTTTGCGCTGTTTCATGTCGCTGCCACTATGCTTAACAACGCAAGTGAGGTACCATTTTTTTCGGGGGACCTGGGGGAAGGGTGGGTGGGTGGACATTTCTCGATCCACGCAGATTCCAGAACTTTCCACCACAGAAATGTGAGGAAAATGTGTTTTTTTTGGTCATAGTTTTAGCTTTGCAAGGGATTCTGGGTAACAAAACTTAGGGGTAGGCAGACGAGTCACCCCATCCTGAATGTCCCTGGGTGTCTAGTTTTCAAAAATGTATAGGTTTGCTAGGTTTCCCTAGGTTCTGGCAGAGCTAGGGCTCAAAAACAAAAGGTAGTCTTTTCCTCCAAAATGGGCAAGATTTCACTGGGAAATTGAGGTGCGTCCACGTTGCGTTTTGCGCTGTTTCCTGTCGCAGCCACTATGCCTACCCACGCAAGTGAGGTACCATTGTTTTCGGGAGACCTGGGGAAACGTTGGGTGGGTGGAAACTTGTTGATCCACGCAGATTCCAGAACTTTCCACCACAGAAATGTGAGGAAAATGTGTTTTGTTTGTCAAATTCTTTGCTTTGCAAGGGATTCTGGGTAACAAAACCTGGTGGTAGGCAGTCGAGTCACCCCATCCTGAATTCCCCTGGGTGTCTACTTTTCAGAACTATATAGGTTTGCTAGGTTTCCCTAGGTGCTGACAGAGCTAGGGCTCAAAAACAAAAGGTAGTCTTTCTCTCCAAAATGGGCAAGATTTCACTGTGAAATTGAGGTGCAACCACGTTGCGTTTTGCGCTGTTTCATGTCGCTGCCACTATGCCTAACAACGCAAGTGAGGTACCATTTCTTTTCGGGGGACCTGGGGGAACGCTGGGTGGGTGGAAATTTGTTGATCCACGCAGAGTCCAGAACTTTCCACCACAGAAATGTGAGGAAAATGTATTTTTTTGTCATATTTTTAGCTTTGCAAGGGATTCTGGGTAACAAAACCTGGGGGTAGGCAGACGAGTCACCCCATCCTGAATTTCCCTGGGTGTCTAGTTTTCAAAAATGTATAGGTTTGCTAGGTTTCCCTAGGTGCTGGCAGAGCTAGGGCTCAAAAACAAAAGGTAGTCTTTTCCTCCAAAATGGGCAAGATTTCACTGGGAAATTGAGGTGCGTCCACGTTGCGTTTTGCGCTGTTTCCTGTCGCAGCCACTATGCCTACCCACGCAAGTGAGGTACCAATTGTTTTGGGAGACCTGGGGGAACGTTGGGTGGGTGGAAATGTGTTGATCCACGCAGATTCCAGAACTTTCCACCACAGAAATGTGAGGAAAATGTGTTTCTTTTGTCATATTTTTAGCTTTGCAAGGGATTCTGGGTAACAAAACCTGGGGGTAGGCAGACGAGTCACCCCATCCTGAATTCCCCTGGGTGTCTAGTTTTCAAAAATGTATAGGTGTGCTAGGTTTCCCTAGGTGCCGGCAGAGCTAGGGTGCAAAAACTACAGGTAGGCACTTTGCCATAAAAGGGTCAATTTGTAACTGCAAAATTGAGGTGTGACCACGTTGCATTTTGCGCCGTTTCCTATCGCAGGCACAAGGCCGACCCACACAAGTGAGGTACCGTTTTTATCGGGAGTCTTCGGGTAAGTCAGATTTGTAAATCAACTGTTATTACCAATTGAGCTTTCTTGCATTTCTCCCTTTCAATGACAGTTATAGCGTAAAAAAAATGTTTTTGAAAAATGACCAATAATTCTCAAGCTAGTATGAGTATTCCCAATTTTGAAAATGTGCAATTATATACTGTTTCTGAACTCTATATTTTGTACCCAATTCAGAAATACATAGGTGTCTTTCATACAGATTTTTCCATGTATACATTTTCCAAGACAAAGTGCTCTATACCCAGAAAAAGAAAAAAAAACATTGCAAGTTGCTGCTCAGTTTTTGGATCTGGGTTCGTCGGGTTCTTGGTGAAACTACAAGTCCTATATATCCCCACAACCAGGGAGGTCTAACGGATGTAACAGTATATTGTTTTCCAAGAGCTGTCAAGATTAGAAAAAGTTATAGGTGAAAACGTTGAGACAAAAGGCTGTTTTTTTCAACAAATTTTCAATTATTCCAAGATTTAACTGTTAGTTTTGATAAAGAATCCTTCATGGATTTACACAAATGACCCCTTTCTGAATTCAGAAGTTTGTTTACTTTTCGAAAATGTACAGCTTTCTAGGATCCATTATTGCTTTCAAACTCTTTTCTACCATTAACTGGAAGGAGGTGGAAAGCTCTAAAAATAGCAAAAATAGGCTATGTCCCAGAAAAATGCCAAAACTGTGTGAAAAATGATGGTTCTCTGACAAAAGACTGTCATTCCCTGAAAGCTGAGGAAACGGAGATTTCAGCCCCACAAACCCTTTTTTGATACCATTTTCAGGGAAAAACCCAGAGGCTTTCATTTGCAGCCCGTTTTTCCCATTTTTCAGAAAAAAACAAAAAATTCACTATATTTTGGTTAATTTCTGGGACCCCTCCAAGGGAATCCACAAACCCTGGGCGCCTTTGGAATCCACATGATGTTGGAAGAAAAGGACGCAAATTTGGCGTGGATACCTTATGTGGTCAAAAACTTACAGGGGCCTAAGCGCACACTACCTCAAATTGCCAAAAAAGGGCTCAGCACAGGAGGGGAAAAGGCCTAGCAGCGAAGGGGTTAAGAAAGAAGTAAAAGCTATCCTCATTGCTAAATTCACCTGAACCTTTACTTTGGAACTATTTGAGACTCTGCACCTATTTGTACTACTCGTTTTTCTGATTGTCTATTTGTATTATTGGTTTAGCCGATTGACTATGCTCCCCCATGTACCTACTCTATTTTGCTACTCATTTATTACCTACAACTATTCTTTGCTCAAGTCTGTTAATCACTCTCTTGTTTTCTTACCCCCTGTCTTTATAAAGCGCTCTGATATCTGCAAAGATCTTGTTCGCGCTATATAAAACTTTAAAATTAAATAAACAAGGTTAGACTTGAAAGACGCTTACTTGACGCTTACTTGACAATACCGATCTGGGAACCCCATCAAAGATTCCTCCATTTCACTTGGCTAGGAAAACTCTACCAATTTTGCAGTCTCCCTTTCGGACTATCGTCCGCCCCTTGGTACTTCACCAAGGTATTACGCCCCGTGACCGCTTGGCTCAGGGAGAGCGGGGTAAGATTAATCATATACCTCGACGATATCCTTATAATGGCCCAATCGAAAGAGACTGCATCTCTTCATACAAACCTTGCGATCCGACTCCTAGAACACCTAGGTTTTATCATAAATACGAAAAAGTCTTGTACAGTACCCAACCAACAGACACAGTTTCTGGGCTTCACAGTAGATACACTGAAGGCATAACTGAAACTACCTGCCGAAAAGGTCAGGAAAGTCAGGAAGGAACTGAGGAAGGCACTCGTGAAGAAGACCTTCCCACTAAGAATCCTTGCAAGAATAGTAGGCCTCTTATCCTCAACGATCCAAGCTATCTTCCCGGTACCCCTTCATTATCGAGCACTTCAGAGTCTGAAGGCGAGTGCTTTTAAGATCAAACCATTCATACTCCCAAATGATATCCCTAGACCAAGAGTCGAGGACAGAACTCCTCTGGTGGCTGAAGAATGCGGATGCATGGAATGGCAGAGCCATTTCCGGGGAGGAACCGGATCTAATAATAGAATCAGATGCGAGCTTGGAAGGATGGGGGGCGAGATGTGGGAACAACTCAATAGGTGGACGTTGGACCGCCCAAGAGAAGAGGTTGCATATCAACTGCTTAGAATTACTAGCAGGTTCATTTGCAATTCGCGGTTTTACACCGAGAGCAGCAAAATGCTGTGTGACTTTACGGATGGATAATGTGTCAGCAGTCCGCTATGTCAACAAACTGGGCGGACCACACTCCAAGGGTCTCACGGACCTGGCGAAGGGATTTTGGAAATATTGTTTGAACAAAGGTATTTCGGTTATAGCGGAACATATTCCAGGGTTAAGTAATGGTGTGGCAGACTGGTTCTCCAGGAATTTCATGGACTCCAGCAACTGGAGACTAGACAGACAAACGTTTTTAACTATCCAATCAATATGGGGTCCTTTCAGGACAGACCTTTTTGCAGACCGCCTGAACTCCCAACTGAAGGAATTCTTCAGTTAGAGGCCGGACCCTCAAGCCCTATGCCTTCCCACCTTTTGCTTTGCTTCCCAGACTTCTTCTTCATGCTCGACGCTACAACGAGAACATAACTGTAGTAACTCCCCTTTGGAGATCACAAGCCTGGTTTCTGGTCGTTCTCGAGATGAACATAGACTTTCCAATCTTGATACCCTCGTTCAACAAGATACTCTTGGGTCCGGAAGGAGACATTCATCCCCTCGTAGATCAGGGTCTTCTAGTTCTGACGGCATGGAGGATTTCAGGAGACAATGGCAAATCCCAGGGCTTTCGTCAAATGCTTTCAGACTCATCTCTGAGTCATGGGCTCCAGGTACAAGGAAGGCATATCGACTGGCGTTGAACAAATGCGTTCGCTGGTGTTTTCAACGGGGTCATGATCCCGTTTCAGTTGATCTAGTTCATGCTATTAATTACCTATCTGAACTCTTTACTTCAGGACTCTCTTATAGGACCGTCAATGTCTACAGATCTGCAATTTCTGCAGGGCACTGCCTTGTTAATGGTCTCTCCGTTGGACAGAACTTACTAACTAAAAAAATTATGAGAAGCATGAGTTCTTAATCCTCCAATCGCTAAATATTCCGCCCTTTGGGATGTTACACTGGTACTTCAAACTTTATCCTCCTGGGGAGAAAACTCTTCTCTCTCCTTGAAACGTATCTCTTTTAAGCTCACTGTTTTATTATGCCTGGTATCTTTCAGAAGAACCTCTGATGTCAAAGCTTTAGATATTTCTAGCAGATCCTTTCAACCAGAGGGTGTATGTGTCTATCTTAAGAAAAGAACCAAGGGAGGAGCCAAGCTCGCGACCGTGATGGCCGCACTGTAGCTCGGCTCCGTCAACCTTCCTGCCTGAACCGTAAATCCTGTACTTTATCCTGCCCCAAGGAGACACATTCGACGGAATATGGGAATATGAAAGGCTGCTTGCACTCATCGTTTGTCCCGGGAGCTCCTGGGGGCCGCGGATCTTGAGCTATGCCCTTGTTTGCTCCAGAGCCTCCGTGGCGTGCAGGCCGGGGACTCGCCTGCGACGGTCGGCCGGAGCGGGGTATCGGCGCTGACCCCTGGTGGAGGAGAGGAGTCGGCTGAAGAGGCCATTGTGCGGTTGGACCGGTGGCGACTGACCGGGCCCGGTCTGGTGGCCCGGGGGCCCAGCTGTGGGGCGCGGCCTCTCTCGGACGGGGGTTGACCGTACAGGAGGCTTGTCCCCCCTTTGTTCTCCTGTCCAGCCATCTTGAAGCCCTTCGCCCGGAGTCGGCGGGCGGCGCCCATGAGACGGTGGCGCCGGCTACCCCCTGTGTCTTGGCGACCCATCTTTCTGCACCAAGATTGCCATTAGCGGTACCCGGTGAGACTCCACTGGGCCTTGTTTGACGGCCCGGACCGGGGTTGAGGAACGGAGCGGCCTTGCTGCGCCGACAAAATGGCGGTCGCGCCCTGGGTCTCGGACTTGTTGGGGGCCTCGAAACTGGTCTGTCGAACTGCACGTTGGCTGAAGAGTGTGGGAGTGAGCCCACGATTGGCGATGTCTTCGCCGCCCTGTGTTCCTGGCGCGAGACCATGGCCTTTGCCGCAGCTGTGCAAGATAACAGTTCTGCCGCCGGGCCTGTTAGGCCGCCCCCCATGTATGCGGCCCGACCGAGGGAATGTGCTGATTTGTCTCTCCCGGCTGTTGAAGGGAATACGACCGCCGTTCATCTGGGAGTTCGTATGTCTGTTGCCTCGAGTCTCCAGGAGGTTTTGCTTGAGGTGGACTTGGGAGAGGGCCCCACGCCGGGGTCCGTCCAGGTCAGTTTTGCTGGGGTACCTGGCGGCTTTTTGACTCAAATTGCTTTGAGGTGGTCCCATGGTTGTTCCGTGGGGGACACCTCCCCCCTTTGGTCGGCGGGGCTGCACCCACGCTGCCTGCTGCTCCTGACGTTGCTCTTCGCCAGTTTGGTCCGCGGCCGCCATTGTTTGTATTGCTGCTCGAGACTTGGATCCCCTGTTTTGCACCCTTGGCCTGCCTTGTTCCGATCCTAAGTACACTCCGTGCCTAACTGCTTGCTGTATTCTCCTTTACTGTGTACTAAAGTAATGATCAGGAGAGGACAGGGGAGAGATGGACTCGCCTCGGCGGACTGCTAATTAATGTGTGGAGATGAGGACTGCTCGCAGCTGTAACAGTATGACCAATTCCTTTTCATGTTCCTGATGTTTGAGTTTGTGTCGATCTCATCTCGATGTGGGTTCTAATTGTGTTAAGGCGGGGGGTGGGAGCTGTAGGTTCGATTGCTTATCTCCTCTCCCACTGGTTTTTTCTTACCCCTTTCCTTCCTATTTTTGTCTGTAGTGTTCTTTCCTTACTTTCTGATTCTTCTGTATTTCGGGTTCTACTTAGGGCGACAGGCACGCTGCCGCGGGGGTAGGCCGTAGCCTTCTGCAGGGGTGCAGGGTGGTGTGGGTGGGATGGGGTCTGTATATTGTTCATTTTTTCTTAGTTCTATGGCTCTTTTGTATCCCTTTATCGGGACGCTGTGTCCGCACGCATACTCCATGGGGTGTTCGCTGGCCGTGTAGGACATGACTTCTTCGCGTTAATGATAATGATAGCACACTTACACGTCCTACTTGCCTCGACCCCGATTGTGGGTCTTGAGTATTGTGTGCCTTATTCGCCATGGGGCGCGTACTGCGGCGCTGCGTTCTTTCTTCATTGTTTTTCACATTCCTTCTTCTACCCTTCCTCTCCTTTTCCCCTTCTTTGGGTTAGTATAGCGGATGGCTATCTTTGTGTTGCTGTTCTGACTCCTTTGATTGGTACCAGCACATATTCAAGTGGTGACGGGTGGACGGTGGGCAGTGGTGGGAACTGATTTGAAACGGGGGAACTATGCGTTGCCTTTGCCAATGGTTGCTATTATTTCTGATTCTCACTGCTCCTTTGTACTGCTGCTTCACCAACTGCCCGCCATAGGAATTCGGAAATTAACAGTTGCAATTGTTCCTGCTATACTTCCTACTATATTATAAAATTAACCTTCTCTTATCCTGCTCCTGCCGATTATATTGGGCCTTTTAATGTTTACTGATTGTTCATAGAATGCTGAGGAACTGCTGGAGAATTCCTATCCTGATTTTGTGCGCCCGTAATGTGTTGTGGCCGGTCTGATTGGTTGTAGGCCCGTAGTTGTACGCTTCTGCTTGCACAATAAAGGTTTTAAAAAAATTTAAAAAAAAAAAAAGAAAAGAACCAAAACTATGTCCTCTTCTATTTTTTTTTTTTTTACCCCTTCTTTCCACATAATGAAAGACTCTGCGTGGTTAAATGTCTGAAAGAATATGAGAAGAGAACTGTTAATCTGAGATTGAACGAGACTCAATTATTGATTTCCTATAGATTTCCCCATAAGGGAGTTTCATCCCCAACCCTGGCAAGGTGGGTGAAGGGAGTTATGTGTGAAAGCGGTGTGGATACCTCTATCTTTGGAGCTCATTCCCTCAGAGGCGCATCAGCTTCTAAAGCCTATTTCTTTGTTGGGGGATTACAGGAAATTCTTAAGGCAGCGGACTGGTCTAATGATAGTATGTTTAAGACTTGTTATTTTAGGCCAATCTCTAATGTGATTGATAATGTTCTTAATGCACTTTGAACTTGCATAATATGGCCTCCGTGTCGTGCCATAAAATTTAGAATTTTCACAGCCTGCTGGGCAGAAAATCTGGATATTATTAAGGACACGGAGGCTAATATTATCCCACCACTTTTGGTTTATATTTTGAACCCACCCTATTGTTATTACAAATATTACGAAATGGTCTTCTTCTTCTTCTTCTTCTTTCAGAATAAGAATTTTCATCAATCTGGACCGGGATTTGGGAAACCTACGTTTGGTGCCATGTTTTTCTGCAAGTTGAATTTCTTTCTTCGCAGCCTGTCAAAGAAGGAAGATACCTGGTCATAGAGGGACTCTTCATCTCTTCAGAATGTTCACTAAAGTTCTATTCGATTGTTGCTGCTGAGCTGTAGTAATAAAGGAGATTTGCATAATATTAGCCTCCGTGTCCTTAATAAAATCCAGATTTTCTGCCCAGCAGGCTGTGAAAAATCTAAATTGTCCCGCCTCTTCACTTCTCCTGCCCGTCTCAGGCCGGGTGTATTTGTTGGGTGCTGGGCTTATTGGGTTACAGGTCCGGTTCTGGCTTGTTCTGCTGTGGGCGGGGGGTCAGTTAGTTCGTCCTGGGACTGGGTTCCCGCTCGGCCTGCTCCCATGCCTGTAGATGACTCACACACCTCGCGGCAGGCCGGGGATGGTGCATGACCCACCTCTAGGTGCCCTCCACTGAGGCATGCTACTGCATGTTTAATCGGGCTCGTGCCTCCGAAATGCCCCCTCTGCGACGTGCTCTCCCAGTCGGGCCCCTTACTGGAGCTGCACTGCACCTTGGATGTGTTGGACTGTTTTCCCCTGGGGCTGTCTTTGGCTGTTTAAACGGGGGACAAAGGTCCGCTATCTGGTCCTGCCGATAGGCCCCCAGTATCTGCCCAGTATCAAACCCAATGAGTAAGGGCACAGGGCTCCGGGACTGGCCTCCTGTGTTTTATCCACGCATCCCCGGCCACGACTAGTCCGGCCACCCTAGGGTGAGTAATGACGCCCTGACAATGCAGTGCATCTCTCAGAGCACACCAGCAACCTCGCTCATACACGCCTCTATTTAAATTTTTTAGGCTGTCAACCCGTCCCTTGTCCCCACATCTTGTCCTGATGAAGACCCGCTGTGATCTCCAACTGGGGCACTACTAGGGTTGAAACGTCGACGCACACTAGGTCCAGAATTAGCAGCATTCCACACAACAAAGGATGGGAGCCACTGGAGTGAAATTGTTTTCTGGCCTCCAAACTTGTACATAGACAATCATGACCACACTTTATATATTGTACACCCGTTAAGCACTGAACCGCCATTGTCACTTTATTCACCCGGTATTCACTTAAATATTTTATGTTGACAGTTTTTGTCTAGCTTACTATGCATATCATTGAATGAAGTAATTCTGATAAAAGTAACAATATCAAGCGCATTCTCTTAGTGATTTATTCCGGAAGAATTTGGTGGCTTACTGCACTGGTGTGTCCTAGAGGTTGTGCTAGGTTGTTACCGTTACATTTTTGAGCGATTTTACTAACGTATTTTCTCCCCAACTGAACCACCTTTGTTTAATTGTGGTATCGACCCTGCGTGCAGTATTCTCCCCTGGAGGTTTGCTGTGCGTTTGCTCTTTTTCCCAGTGGCAGCTGCTCCCCGGGACTCCGGTGCCCACTGCTCGGGTTGTGGAACGGGGATGAGTGGCTCACCTGTGGTTTTTCGCAGTCACTCTGGGCCACACAGCTCGGCGGCCTCCCCTCGCCTGCCACTGCTCCATTTCAGGGTTTATCTGGGTTCTTGGTAGGTGGCAGCGCTTCCTCGCCGGGTCTACCACTTGCGGCCCCTGTGCCTGTCGCTCACCTTGATGCTGCCAGGAGTGGGCCACCTGGTCGCGCAACAGGGCAGCCGCAGGACCAGTAGGTTGTGCCTCAGCCGGCTTTCCGTTGTCATCTCTCTGGCAGCAGGTGTTGTTGCCTGGAAGGGGCAACGCGGTTGCTGGCTTCCCGGCTCGCCGTCCCGCTCATCCCCGGTGCCGTCTTATTTATTTTTATTTTATTTTAAAAGTTTTATATAGCGCTAGCTTGACCAGTAAGTATCATAGCGCTTTACAAACACCCTGTAAAAATACAGACGGAAATTGCATTACATAGTAGGCAGGAAGTAAGGAAGCAAACCAGGGATACAAAAATACAGCATGAAAAATAAGGTGATTAAAACAGTCCGGTCACCAACGATCCTTGAATGTCAAGAGAGAGGAGTAAACTCTGATATTGAAGTCTAGGTTAGTTGGCGTTGGTTAGGAAAGTATTTGTTAAGCAGATAGATTTCAGGTCCTTTTTGAAACAGGAGAAGGAGGGGTTGCATCTGAGGACTCTAGGGAGAGTGTTCCACATCCTAGGAGCGTTGCCAGAAAATGATCGGTATTGTGTGGTTTTCTCTTTCAGTTTCGGAGGAATAAGATGGAGTGAGTTGGAGCTTCTCAGAGTTCTGGATTGATCTGCTCTTACCAGTTTGTTGTTCAGGTAGTTAGGGGGCGTAGAGTGAAGGGTTTTATGTGTAATGCAGGCCAGCTTGTAAATACACCTCCCTTCCATGGGAAGCCCGTTGAGGGAGTTGAGAGCTGGAGTGATACGTTCAAATCTTTTTACTCCAGATACGAGTCGAGCAGCCATGTTCAACACTGCCCTTAGAGGGGCTAGGTGAGCTTTTGGATCCCTGTTAGGATGGCATTCCCGTAGTCGATGAGAGAACTAGGGATTGGACTACTGTCTTAAGGACATCATGGGAAAGAAAAGGTTTCAATTTCTTGAGGTGTTTTAGAGAGAAAAGAGCACTTTTTGCTGAGTTTTTGATGTGAGCCTCCATAGAAGTTCTTATCAAGGGTGATGCCTAGAGACTTAACTGAGTCGGATAGGATGATGGGGCAGTTTAGGGCGACCAGATTCTTGAGCCAGTCTTGGATTGGACGATGGTTGCTTTTTGGAGAGAATAGGATTAGTTCCATTTTATCTGGGTTGAGCTTTAAGTGATTAGCGTTGAACCAAGTTTGGATCTCAGTTAGAGTGACATTGAGGTGTTGGATGTCGCTGGGAGACTTGATTTTGAAATAGATTTGGGTGTCATCAGCTTAAAGGTGGTAATTCACTCCAGTTTTTTTCAAGATGATTGTGAGGGGCTCCATAAAGAGATTGAAGAGAGGCAGGGAGAGGATCGAGCCTTGGGGGACTCAAAGTGTGACTTTTGTTGGCTTCGAGAGACAGGAGTAGATTTTAATTTGTTGCGATCGGTGTTGAAGGAAGGAGGTCAACCATTTTAGTACTATGTCATTGATGCCGTAGCGCTTCGACAAGGTGTCCAGAAGCGCTGGGTGATTTACTGTGTTGAATGCCGCAGATAGGTCAATACGGAAGAGTAGGCAGGAATCACCTTCATCTAAAGCCTTGTGAATATCATCAGAGACGTTGAGCATAGCTGTTTCCATGCTACAGCTTTTCCCGAATCCTAACTGAAAGATGTCGAGGAGGTTGAACTCATCAATGTGTTGAGTTAGTGGAGAACGCATTTCTCCAATGTTTTTGCAAGGAATGGGAGGTTGTAGATAGGTATGAGGTTGTTAAAATCTTTAGGATCGGCTTCTGGTTTCTTGAGAATGAGGTGTGATTTGTCCAAGTTGAAGGGAGTCTGGGACACAGCCTGATGTGAGAGAGGCGTTGATGATTTTTATCCAGAAAGGGGAAATAATGTGGTTGAGTTCTTTTATAATTGTGGATGGGATGGGGTCCATTGTGTGGGAGGAAGGTTTTAGGTTAGAAATTATACTGAAGACCTCATGTGCATTGGTTTTTAGCTGGAGGCAGGCCTGATTCTCCTTGTAAAGAACTCTTTCTGAATGGTCAAGTGTGTTTAAAGTGGGGCAGGTTAAGAGGGAAGGAGGGTTAGCGGTTTGGATGAAGAATTGATCAAATTTTTAGACTTTATTAGTGAAGAAGGTGGCAATTCCTTCACATCGCTCATTAGTCGCTTTGATTTCTTCAGAGGGAGTGCAGTTTTTTTGGCTTTTGACAGTGTTGAAGAGTTCTCTCGGTCTGTTTTTCGCCAGATCTAGTTGGCTGTGGAAGAAAGACGCCTTTTCACTGAAAATGTGTTTTTTGTATGCCTGCCTAGCAGATCTAAGTTGCGCTAGGTGTAAGGTCGAGGGGTTTAGCCTCCAAGGCCTTTCAGTTTGTCAGAGTTTACGCCTTTCCTCATTCAGATCCACATTAAACCAGGGTTTAGATTTGGTTCGCCTCAATTGTTTGAGCGGAGCTACTTGGTCTAAAACCTCTGTCATTTTTGAGTTAAAGTGTGTAGTGAGGTCATCGGCCGTCCATGATGAGGGTTGGAGTTGAAGATGGGCATGAATCCTGGATTCAAGTTCAGATAAAGGGATTTCTTTGATGTTTCTGGTCCAGTGTTTAGGTTTGCCATCACGAATAGGTTGGTGGCTGAGCAGTGCATCAATCTTGAACAGAATGAGGTGGCAGTCGGACCAGACAATGGTAGAAATCGCTCTCAGAGAGACCAGTTCATTGTTGGTATTGATCGCATCCAGTGTTGCACCTTTGATGTGAGTTGGTTTATTGCAGAGTTGTCTGAGGTTATATATTTCAAGTAGGTTGGATAGGTTCTGGACAGTGGAGTCTTCTGGGTCGTTCCAGTGGATATTGAGGTCACCCAGGAACACAACTTTAGAGCCTGTCATGGAGAACCGTGATATTAGGTCTGTTAGTTCTTCAGGGAAAAGGGTACCCTCTCCAGGAGGATGGTAGATGGTCGTGGAATTTGATGGGTGAGGTGCCCTTGGCAGTGAGTTCAAACAATAGGTATTATGCAGGTTTAAGTTTGGTAATCTGTAATCCAGCTTTGTGATTGATGGCTAGTCCTCCCCCAGTTTTGATCGGTCTGTCTTGTCTGTTGATGGTGTACCCTGGAGGGGAAAGAATGTCATGAATGGGGTGGAGTAGACATTGAGCCAGGTTTCAGTGAGGAAAGCAATGTCCATTTCTTCAGTGAGTAGAGCTTCAGCAGTGTATGTGGCATGTTGTACAGCTGAACTGCAGTTGAGGAGCATGCAAGAGAGAGGACGGGGAGCCTCAATGGTGGGGGGAGTTAGGTGGATAGAAGAGTATTGAGCAGGAGGTCTAGGCGAGTGGACAGTTTTAGGGATTCTGTTAGTGCCAATAATAACAGGGATGGGGAAAGGGGCTGACTTCTGGCTCAAAGCGAGGTAAGATTTGTTGCTCTTATCAGGTTTTGGTATCGAAAAGGGTTGGTGAGCCTGTTTGGGTTGAAATGCCTGACTCCTTGATGGACTGGCGGGTAAAGGGGTGCTCTGTGGGGCCATGGGAGGGGTATTGAGTGGGGTGGGAGCAAATCTACCCGTGGAGAGGGAGCACGGTGGCATGGTCCTGTTGAGAAGATCTTGTTGCAGGTGTAGGAAATCAGCTGCAGGGGAGTTAATTTTCAGCTCCATTCTGTTCAGTTGCTGTGCTATTGAGCTGAAAAAGTTTAAAGTTTTAGGCAGGGCGCGCGAATGACTTGGGTCTATGGAGGGAGAGTGAGCAGGGGTCAGAGATTGGACGGAATCAGTGGGATTAGGAGAGGGGAGATGTTGGACGCGGGGAGCGGGATTAGTAATAGTCCCATTCAAGGAGTTCAGAGGAGGAGTAGAAGGTCTGCTATCCAAGTGAGGATGGAGAGAAATTCTAGGTAGGAAGCCAGAGTTCCGGGGAATGTCAATGAGATTGGCGTTGGAGTCAGGTTGTGCATATGGGTGTGCGATGCCCGAGGGGGAGTGTGCAGTGATAATAGGGTGTAATGTGTCTGCTGAATTGGTGATGACGTTGGACATGGGTATGTTACAGGGGTTGTCAGTGAGGTAAGTGGTGGAGACTGGTTGTGCCTGTGGATGTGGGACATCTGAAGGGGAGTGTGCAGTGGTAGTAGAGGGGAGAGTGACCACTGGATTGGAGATGACGTTTGACAAGGGGGAAGTAAGGGTCGGGGGAAAAAGGTCTGTGTTGGAGGAAGAGGTAGTTTGTGAGGGAGGGTTCAGATTAACAGGGGTCGAGAGGAGAGTGCCTGTGGGGATTCCAGTCCTGGGAGGGCAGAGGTTAGAGTCCGAGCTGTCAAGATCTAGATTGGTCTTGTGGTGTTTGTTAATTGTGAGTTTGTTGTTCCTGGTGTGATCAGTTGATGTAATATTGGTGGGTGTTTGGCGGCAGAGAGTAATGATAGGGGTAGCGTGATTGTAGTGAGTGATGGTGGATGTCCATGAGTTGAGGAGAGGATCTTTAGGGCAGGGAGATTGGATCAGTTCCACGTAATTAGTGAGGGTGATGGGGGTAGGGGAGATACGGTTTGATGGCTTAGTAGAGTTAAAGAGGAGAGAAGTGTGGGGAAGTGGCAGTCAAAAGTGGTGAGTTGCGGGTCAGAGGCCTGTATGAGAATGGTTCCAGTTCTATATATGGAGATGGTGAGTTCCCCTTTGAAGGTCGGGGAGATGGTAGTGGAGATTTTTTCACCATAGGGAATGATTACTGACTTGGTGACTTGAAGGTGAAGAGAGAAGGTGGCTTTCCACTTAGTTGGGCGATTTGTGTTGAAAATGAAGTTAGTTTTCGTGTTGCTGTTGGTCGCTGTGTGGTAGTATTCTACAATGAGTGTTTCCGGTTATGGTTTTAGAGTACTATGATTGAAGTTCTTTTTTGCATTACTGGTCATTTTATCTGGGTAGTTAATAGTCCAGGAGTTGGGTCCGTAGCGCACAAGAATCGAGTTCCGGGTGGGGTTAGGTGGGTGCATGGTTGAATGGTACAAATTCCGAGATATAATCAGGACTCATGTTTAGAAGAAATGCTGAGTCACAGCCCAGAATCAAGCATCCTATAGCTCCTTTTGAGTGTTCCTTCTTAGCGGGCATCTTGAGTCTCTCTCGTTGCAGCAGTGACAGACGGCCATGACTCTGAATATACTGAGATCTGCGTCATGGGTGCCATCTTGGGGGCAGGCAGTGCTCTGTTGAAGATCATCTTGGCGGTGAAATTGGCCTATGCGAAGAAGTGCTCCTTCTTATCACCAGGCACCACATCTGTACATTATACAACATGCATGTCACTGGCCAGTTGTAAAACACTTGATCACTGAAATGATCACTTGGAATTGGTACAGGGGCACCATTTTAAAGTCAGGCGTTGCACCCATTAGAATGTCGTGTTGAAATGATTGGCTTGGCAGTAGCTCGCTCCTTGTAGATATCGGGGACCGCATCAGCTGTAATACAAGGAAGTCAATAGCCAGTTGTAGACGATCGTGACCATTGTTAAAAACAATAATATCTAGTAAATGGGCGCCATTTTAAGAACATGCAATGCACCCATGAAAAACGCTGTGTTGAAGAGATGGCATGAGAAACCTAAGAAACATAGTATCACTCCTTATACCTATCAGGTACTGCCTCAGTATTAGATGCTCGGTTTATCTGCAGTGTTACCACGTAATTATGCAGTAGCGGTTGGGGCGCTCCCTGTGTTACGAACATCGCCGCCATTTTAGGGTCAGGCCATTTAAACTAATGGTCACCAAAGATGAGAGCCATTAAGCAGAGCTGCTGCCGGTATTGTACCTGATTGAAGCTGTAATGAGGCCGTTTGTGTCCGCAGTCGGTCCCAGCAGCTCCGGTGTTCCGATATGTAGATTCTGCCCTCAACGCAGATACTGGATGTGCAGCCATGTGTCTCATGTCACAGCTTTGAGATTCCTCTCGAGCGAAGGCTCGAATTAACTGCACCCCCAGGGAACTAGGCCGAAGGGCGGCGTCTGTCCCTATAATAAGGCACATCTGTGAATGTGCCCTCGAACCACAAACAAAACCTCATCCGAGGAAATGCCAAGAACATTTGTCTGACGTGAGCTGAACAAAAAGCAGCTTCATGTGTAGTGAACAAACAATATCTGCAATAACACTGTTTTCTGCTCAGTGCTTCGAGCTTGAGGCCCGTGGTAGATCAAATATACCACTGAAACAATTAATATACGTTTGACCTTTTCTCCAAGAGGCCAAATGTGGCAATACTGAACTTCGAAAATAGCAAAGAAAGTAAAGGAGTGCAAATGTCTTTGAAGCATTTGGCGGCTCCACATGTCATATAAATGTGAATAAAATCAAAAGGACTGGAATAAAAGTCAGCACAGAAGGGTAGAACCGTCCCTTTATCTCAGGATGCATATGCTCTTAGTGGAAGTGATCTGCCTGGCGCAGGTTCCTCCCCCCCACTGCCACTGCACCCCGTTATGAGCCCGACGAAGTATTGGTGAAAGGCTGAGGCCTGGGGGTCAGGTACACTGCATCCAGTTACAACAGGGAATAGAAAGCTAAGCAGTGAGCGCTGTAACATGCTCACCGTTACCACAACGATGATTGCACTTTCATTTTGGTGCCTTTGCCTAAATTCTGTCCCAATCTTACTCTGGTCAAAGTAGACAGAGAGTCACAGGCTGTGTCAGTAATCACAGTTTGTGTCGGCCCCTCCCAGACTTCCTCCCAGCTCACTGGCTCTGAATGAATGCCTACTGGCGGCCACTCAACAGACCCCCCAGGATATAGTGGCATGGATTAGCAAATTTAGCGGCACAAAATGGAAATTTGGCGGCAATTTTGCGGCATTTTATTTGGCCATTTTTCCTACAACAAAGGGCCCAATAGCGTGGAGAGTGAGTAGCTGTCAAGCAGGGCATAGATCGGAGATTAGCAGAATGCCAAAAGGGTAAATAATGATAAGCCCTTAACAGTACAGTTAACATATCTCTCAATGCGCCTCCTGCAGAAAATTCCGGCCTGTAATTGCTAGCATCTAGGATGCAATTATATTGGGTCGCATTAAATAAGGAGAATTAAATTCATCCGATTTTGTACAACTGCCGGCTGAACCTCGGGGCTGCAGAGCACGGTATTCTTATTACACTCTTTACTTACTATCCCTATTCCAGTTTGCGCAACAGTAGGGAAGGTGTTGGAATTCATTTCCAATACCTCAGCTCCCCCAACAGAAAGTCGTTGTGATGACTTGCAATGTAAATGCATCGCATACTAACAACGCAGTTGTTGTAACGACCGTGTTGTAATAGTAATGCGATGTAATGACAGCATTGTAAACGCTGTTTCCCGTCTCTGTTGCTCTCTTGTCTTTGTCTCTCTTTCTCTCTTTTTTTCCTTGTCTTTCTCTCTCTTTCTCTCTCTCTCATTCTTTCTCTCTCTGTCTCTACCTCCCTCTCTTTTTCTCTCTTTTTCTGTCTCTCTCAGTCTCTCTCTACCTCCCTCTTTCTTTCTCTCTTTCTCTCTCTCGCTCTCTCTCTTGCTCTCTTTCTTTCTTTCTCTCTCTCTCTCTCTCTCTTGCCTGCGGAGGTAAATCCATGGAGCTGGAGACAGAGGCTGCAGCCCTGGACCTTGATAAAGCGGCCTCCATTGACCCCATCCATCACTCGCCCTTCCTTACACTCTTTCTGCCTCCCAATTCTCCCTCTCTTAGTTGTGTTTTGCCGCTTTTAGCTCCTTTATCTTCCTTCCTGTTTCACTCTTTCCACTGTCCCATTCAGCTTTCTGTTTCTCATGCCCCCTCCTTTCTGTGCCTCATTCACTCATCCTCTCTCACACACACACACATCTTTCTCACCTTATCGATATCTCTCTCTCTAATCAGCCCAGTCTCTTCTCCCCCGTCCCTCTCTCTTTCCATCTTCGGATCTCTCTAGCACCCTGCCTCTTTAGTTCTCTCTTGTCGCCCTCTCTCCCTTCCTCGCCCTCTCTTCTCTCTCTAACTCTCATACTTTCGTTCTTCCAGACACTGTCTTTCTTCCCCTTCCTCTCTCGCTCTCTTTCTCACGCATTCACCCTCCCTCTTTCTCTCCTGCTCACTCCTCTCTACTTTTCTCCACCTTTCACTTTCATTTGCCCAGTTTCTCTCACCCCCTACTACCCTTTCCTTCTCTCCCACCTATGACTTCTTTGCTCACTCCCCCTCTCTTTCACCCCTTCTTTCTCGTCTCACCTGACCCATACCCTCAGTTTTCATTCTTGCTCCCCCTCTTTACCTTTGCGCTCCACCTTTCACCTTTATCCTCCCATTTTTCTTCACCCCTACCCTTTCCTTCTAAACCCACCACTCTCCCTTGCTTTCACCCCTTTCCTCTCTTCACACGTGCCCCAGCCACTCTCCCTTGCTTTCACCCCTTTCCTCTCCTCACACATGTGCCCCCAGCCACTCTCCCTTGCTTTCACCCCTTTCCTCTCCTCACACATGTTCCCCCAGTCACTCTCCCTTTCTTTCACCCCTTTCTTCTCCTCACACGTGCCTCCACCCCCTCTTTCTCTCTCCCTCCGGTCTGTGGTCCTCCGTACAGGAAGCCGATGGTAACTGCCGCTCGCATTCTCCGGAGAGAAACCCCTGGGTCTCGCAGAACGACAAAGATCTGACACTAGAGCACGAAAAAAGAAAAGCCTGAAATAAACCAGCTCTAGAAATGAACCGGAGTAGGAGGGGGGTGGAGGGGCGCTTCTCCCCAAATGAAGGGCAGAAACCATCAGCACACGAGGGGGCCTGGCTGCCCCCTGTTTGTCCGTTCTGAATGTGAATGAACCAAGATGCCGTCATGAATACATTTATTTTTGCAAGAGAAAGTAAAGTTCCAGTGACCAAGCATCTCAGGAACTGCAAAACGCGTTTGTGAGAAGTTGGCCTGATATGTAGGGTTTCCAATTCTGGAACCACTTTGTATCAGTCCAAACAATCCCTTATGGTGTCTGGTTGTAAGTCAACCTTATTAGACAAGCTATCCAAGGGGTAGCATGGACTAAGCAGCCTTAAAGGCTTAACTTAAGAGGTCGTGTTAAGCGAGCTGTTTTACCACATACAATCCTGTAATACCAAATGAAAGGACACCACACAAGTATATATTATAAAAATATATGTGTTTATTTCTAAATTAATCCCCAGTACTCATTATGAGCAAAGGGGCACAAGCGTTAAATCAAAAGCACAGTATAACATATAAAGTTGCACAATTATGGATGAGGGCGGGTGGCCACTCAAACCATATACTAAAAAAGTGGTATAAGAGATACCAATCGAACAGTGGTTAGGCCTAGGGCCTAGAGAATCGCTGGGAGTAGTCAGGACTAGCAATGCTGAAGTCGAGAGAAGCCCGCGGGATTCGGGTGCAGCACGTAAAGTGCGGCTTGCACCAATGCAAAGTCAATGGTGCGTAAAAGTTACACAAAGTTAGTTTAAGGATACTTCCGCTGAACCTAGAGGAACAAAACTTAAGACACAGACCCTAGAGGGGTGTACCAACGTGGGCACACCGGCGTTGCAATGTTACCTCACCCACAGGAAGTTGGTGCACAGGGTCGAAGTGGCGTCGGGTTTTGACACGCATGTTCTTGGTGCTTGGAGCTGGAGAAGCTGCAGGCGATGGAAAGCAGAAGTGTCCGGTGTGATCCAAGGGTGGATCGAAGTCAAGATGAATCTGAAAGCAGAGGGGACAGAGTCTGGGTCACTCAGCAGTGACCAGGGTGGAACCAGGAAGGAACCAGGCAATGTCGGGCGCAATCAGATGGTTGTCGAGAGGCTTCTCTCCGCTGTCTCATGGGCTCTGGGGCATCTGCGACGTCCAGGAGCAGGTCACGATCTGTCCCACGCAGGCTCTCGCCGTCAGCACCGTCGGCTTCAAGATTGCAGCAAACAGCACTTGGCAAAAGCAATCCACGCGGAACCGGGAGATTGCTTCTCACTCAGACCAGGAAGGTCAGAGTGGGGGCTCCTTTTCACAGGAGCTGGTGCAGATCTGGAGCAACCAGAAAAGCAAGTTGGTTTCAAGTTTTCGTTGGCACAGGGGCCACAAGCCAGCTGGCAAGTGACCGGGCCAATGCGTCGAGCCAACACAAGCAGAAGGGCCCCACGCAGCACTCGTCAAGTGTGGAGGGGGTAGCTTTGGTGCAAGTGTAGCTCAGGGTTGGGGCTTCTCAAACCCCAGTGTACAGCTTCGAGGGTCACTCGTGGGCTGCACAGTCAGCGTCTTGTGGCCTTTTCAAGATGGCGTGCCCCACGCTTCCGGTCGCCTCCACGGGTCTCAGCTCTGCAGGGACTGTGGATCGGGCTGGGGGAAGGCAGGCAAGCTTAATCTCGTCGATCTCTGTCGCTCGAGTTCCGGCGGGAACTGCAAGAAAGCAAGGGTCGAGGTGCTGGGTGGTACCTGTTTGCACAGGGTGGTCACTCCTTGACCACAAGGGAGATTCTTCAGTCTTCTACGTTGAGTAGGATGTCGAAGGGTCCAGAATTCGTTTCTTATGTTTCTTCAGGATGATCTGAGCTGCATTGGCACTGCTCCCACTCTTATTCGAATCTGGTGGGCTGGACATCCTGCTAGGTCCCCTCCTATGGGTGGGACCCAGGAAGGGGGTGGTTACACCCCTTTCCTTTGATCCAGGACGCGCTGGGTCTGGGGCTGGTGTGCCCCAGAACCGGTTTGGCCGGATTATGCAAGGGGCAGCCTTGTGCTCCCCAGGCAGTGTCTGGTTTCTTTGAAACCTCCCTGCTACAATCCACTATCTCCTGTCTGGGGTGGTTTGACACCGCCCTGCGACAGGAAACCCTTTGTCCAGGCTACCATTTGCTGAGTTTCGGTCAGCAGCAGGAGGCCAGACTGTCTGTGGCAGAGGCATCCATTTTGTGGATCTGAGGCTCTTTTAAAATCAACCGCGTTTCAGTAAAGCAACATGTCTTCTCCCTCTAGAAGGGTGGAATGTTACCCCCGTCACCAGAACTGGCGAGGGGGTAGTATTCCAATTCGCATGATACCTTACACGACATGTTTTGATAAAGCCAAACCAAAGTTGCTATATAACCGCGAGGATTATAAGGCACTTAAGAGTATATGGTATGGCATATTCCCGGATCAGCTTAGGGAGTTGTTCCCGGCAGCTGCAGACAGGCTCAGCTCATGCCAGAGCTCCATCTCACATAAAACCACGCACTCTGCCTCCAGGATTGATAAGGCCTTACATAGGAGTGACTCACAGGTTTATATGTGTCCAGATATAGGTTTAGATATAGGTATACTATATCTAAGCAAGGGGTGATTACACCCACTTGCCCCAGCTGAGTGGTCAGCCAGTTGTGTCAATTTAAGAACCAGCCAGGGGTGGCAAAAGCTATGCTTCAGCCCCTGGTAGGCCTTGGTGGCACCTATGCACTGAGCACCTATAGTGCATGGTACAGGGGCTGACAAGGGGTCCATTTCCAATTGTGGTATGTACCTATAGCACATGTGTTACAAATTTAGAGAGAGAACAGCAGGCTGGGGGTCTGATTAGCAGGCCCACAGCCTCAGTAAGTCGAAAACCAGTGAAGCAAAAGGCAAAAATTGGGGTGACCATAGGATAGCAGACCCTACTCTCCTACAGCGTTTATATTGTGCAATGGTGAAAGGCGGCCCAGCCAGACTGCCATGCTAAGAATTACCGCATGCCACCTGGTAGCTGCAGGGAGTGGGGCTGAAGGCTACGAAGATCCCTTGTACAAGCAGCGTTCATATATATTCGTTACACGTCGGTCAGCAGCATTAGTATGCACGTGCTCTCCATTCTTTAACATGTCCAGTCCTCAGCTCCCGGCTGGAGAGAGCTACTAGACTCCTCCCTAAAACAACCCCTCAGCATCTCCCACTCCTACGTTGACATCATATGCCAACCTAACCCTAGCCCTTTACTTGCATGGTGCTCTGTGGCACCTTAAGGCACACTAATGAAGAGATTCTGAAACAGGCCATGCCCACCGCTTCTAACAGCAATTTCAAACTAGCTTTGGCGTCGAGGGTTAACCCCCGCCCGGCATATGTGAAATAGCACTGACTCCGTCTTGCCTGATCAGATCCCTTCGAAAAAAATAGAGCGTCATTACAGACCCCCCAGGATATAGCGCCTTTTGTAAAAATGTCGCGCGATTTCTACAAAAGTGCCGATTTCGCGGGCACTTAGTAAAAATCGCGGCATTTTGACAAAAGTGCCGATTTCGCGGCAAATCGTGAAATCTCGATATCCTGGAGGGTCTGACTCAATTAGCACATTGTGGGAGGTATATATTAGCACTCGATCAGAGTGCTTCACGAAAACGGACAGCTGTGTTGCGCTTCTTCTTGTAAATGCCAATTTCACGGAGCTTGGCTTACATTCACATGAGTACCGGTACGCTCTTTGGACAAAGAGAAGTTCCGGTACTCAAGCGCCAAAAATATAGAAGTGCCGGTACTCAGTACCGGTGAGTATCAGCCCATTTAAAGCACTGGGGACATCATAGACGAGGCGTGAGGGTCCGATCAGGCCTGGCACCCAATCAAAGTTGTCTGCTCTGATGGGGGACTCGGAGGCGGCAGGGGGTAGTGTCTGTCGATGGCGGGTCCGTCTTCAGGTGTCAGGCATGCTTCCTAGCCTGCCAGGAGCCTCTGTGTGCGGAACGCTCCTCCCTCTCCCTGCTATTGGGAGGCTGATGTCTGATGGGGGGTCCCTATTGGGGCACTCTTGTCCCCGTCTTGTGTTTTATTTTTATTTATTTTAAAAGTTTTGTATAGTGCTAGCTTGACCCGTAAGTATCAGAGCCCTTAACATACACACAGTAAGTAGCAGAAGGCCATTACATTACATAGTAGGCCGGCAGTAAGGAAGCAAACCACAGAAAGATAAAAAATACAGCATGGGAAATAAATATGCAGTGCAGCGGAGGGGGAGAGAGCAATAAAAGAAAAGGCGAGAGTGACATAGTCCGGTCACCCACTATCCTTGAATGTCCAGAGAGAGAGGAAACAACTCGGATAAAGAAGACTAGGTTAGTTGACGTTGGTCATGAAAGTATTTGTTTAGGAGATGGAGTTTCAGGTCCTTTTTGAAACAGGAGGAGGGGTTGCATCTGAGGACTCCAGGGAAAGCATTCCATATCCTGGGAGCGTTGCCAGGAAACGATTGGTATTGGGTGGTTTTCTTTTTCAATTTCGGAGGAATAAGAAGGAGTGAGTTGGAGCTTCTTAGTGTTCTGGTTTGACCTGCTCTACTCAGTTTGTTATTTATGTAGTTGGGGTCAGGAGAGTGAACGGTTTTGTGTGTGATGCAGGCCAATTTAGATACATCTCCGGATACATCACCCTTCCATGTGAAGCCAATTGAGGCAGTTGAGAGCTGAAGTGATGTGTTCAAATCTTTTAACACCGGATACGAGTCGAGCTGACATGTTCAGCACTGCTCTTAGAGGGGCTAGGTGAGCTTTTGGAGTCCCTGTAAAGATGGCGTTCCCGTAGTCAATTTTAGAGAGAACTAGGGATTGGACTACTGTCTTGAGGTCATCGTGGGGTAGAAAAGGTTTCAGTTTCTTGAGGTGTTTTAGAGCGAAGAGAGCACTTTTTGCAGAGTTCTTGATGTGAGCTTCCATTGATAAGTTCTTGTCAAAGGTGATGCCTAGAGACTTAACTGAGTTGGATAGGGTAAGGGGGCAGTTCAGGGCAACCAGATTCTTGAGCCACTCTTGGATTGGACAATGGTTACTTTTTGGAGAGAATAGGATTAGTTCAGTTTTGTCTGGGTTGAGCTTTAAGTGGTTAACGTAGAATCAAGTTTGGATCTCGGTTAGGGTGGTATTGAGGAGTTGGATGTCGCTGGGAGACTTGATCCTGAAATAGATTTGGGTGTCGTCTGTGTAAAGGTGGTAATTCACTCCAGCTGTTGGGACTCCACTGGCAAGGATGGCAGTCAACTTGCGGGCAGCTGTGCGGCACCTTTGGCAGACACGTCCGCCATCATGGCTTGCTTGGCTACACCCCGTCTACCCTTTGTTTCATGTGGTCCAGTCTCGTGGTGAGTGAGTCTAATTTTTCATCAATGGTTCTCTAACTGGATTTAACATCTAATAATAGTTCCTTGATGTTGGTGTCTTGTGTAGAGTCACTCTCGGGCATCTCCGCCGAAATGTCATCGTCTGTGTGGTGCGCTTGTTTTCAAAGTTGAGCTAGGCCTACTTTACATCCTGCTTACCCATGGTCTTTGGTGGCACATCTGTGTCTCTGGTATTTGCACTTTGCCCAATACACCCAGTGTCTGTGGAACACGGAGTAGTGACTATGGCTTCTATATATAAACTTTTTGTAATGCGCGTATCTCTGCTATAGGCCCCGCCACACACCTCAGTCGGGGGGCACAAACAGCAGGCCCAGATTGTACAGACTCGCCATCTTTGTCTGCTTAGCTTATTGATTTGGGCCACAGGCCCACCTCGTTTGCTATGGCTCCAGCGCAGCTTCTGCGATCACATGGAGTCTGGTCCGATGTTTCCTCTCGACATGCACCTTCCCAGCAACGGGGCCCGATCCGGACCTGTAGTTTGGCACGTACCAGGCTCGAGTTCCCTCCATCCATGCAGTGCCGCAGCTGCAATGTCTTCTGATGTGCAGCAAGGAATCAACCTGGCCCTGATATGGGAGTGCTTGCACGCCCTCGGGCCGTGCTCTGCTCGCTCATCACTGTCTGCCGGAAGGGAATCGGCGCACGAGTTTCACCTGGCCGCGCCGCCTCGGTTTCCCACAGTTACGGACCTGCACGCCTCATATGTAGTAGGCCCCAGGTGTCTCTGTGGCGGTTCACTAAAGGAGGAGCGGCACACAGCCCAGCTGCAGCATGGACCGCAGGCCGCCAGCTGAACATGTTTTATCTTGCATCCATTAATACTCAGCAGGTTTTGCCATGTTTCTCACCGTTTGGGTAGCAATGTTTCCTCTGGCCACAAGTCTCATTGAAGGATTCTCTGGATGATGACAATGTTGGAATGCAGCTGCAGGTGCCATGGATGGGGATCCAGTACTACATTTCCCAGGAGCAAAGCTGTTCACAGCCATCCACAGCTAGAAACAGAACAACCACTATGAAGTACTGGGACTGTGAAGCACCAACACAAGCACTTTAAAAGCTGTGTATTGTCCTTCATGACACCTCCACAACTCTTCTTGTGGAATGTGTCACATTATGAAATACTAGGAGGTATCTGACCCAGCCTGCCAATGACTTGCTTCTTTCTATCCATCTGTCCCATCTTGGTGTTCTGGTTCTGGATAGGGTCTCACCTTCAACCACTGGTTATCCATGACTGTTTTAAACTTTGACTGACTCCCATTTGTCTCCTGTTTTCATCACCCAGTTCTCTAGATTACCACTTTGTTTGCTGATCATTGCCTTCTTAGATTACACAAATTGTGCCGAAGGACTCCTCTTCATTCACATCTGTCCTTCATTCATCGCTGAGAACCTCATCATAGTTACCGTGAATATTCTGAGCTCTTGACTGATAGGTGTAGCTTTAGTGGGATTTAGGAACTTTTGCTATAGACTTTGATAATGAATTCCCTGTCCATGTCTCATGACTATGGCTAATCTCCAGTCCTAACCACACTTTAGTACAGGTTAGTCTCAATCAGGCTTCCATATATTAAAACGCATTGTCATAGTCCAGTGGTGACTTATATTCGTTCTGTTACAGGCTGGTGGGATGCCTGGATCTGGACATCTACTTCTTTGGCTTCCTTCACCTGTTTCTGTCTGTTTATTACTTCGGTTGTACAGTGGGTGCAATTTGCTTTCCTGGACTTGCAAACTTGACAAAACAATCCTGAGCAGAAACTTTATTGTTACAGCTACTCCAATAATTGTATTTCTATTCTGATTGTACACACCTTGCTTCCATATATTTGCAAGTTACTTATCAGTCACCAGTATAGGTAGCTTCCCAAGTGTGACTGGGTCTGTGAAGTGTCCTTCCATCTTCATCAGTGCAGCTTATCCAACTTTTCCGTCTCCAGTAGCCAATACAGCTCTCTCCTGGATATGACCAGGTTTGATATGATACCAAGTTCTTTTAATGCACGCTCCAACTAAACAATAATCTCTGTGGGCAGATGCAAGTGCAATGGAAGATAAGCCCCTCATTTTGCAAAGCCTTCAACCCTCTTAATCTGTGATTTTATGCGGCTGACTAGTCCTCATTGGCTTTCTGTGAAGCCGAATCTTTACACTCAAGATCTTTTTTAACACATAGTTGAACATATTTGCTGCAAATCATCACCATCTTTTAGACTTTAGTAAAACTGTATGTTTTTATTTTTCAAGTGACTCTTGAAAACACTAACTTGCACTTTTATTATAAATACATGATAAGAGTAACCGTTTCTTTGCAGCCTGCCAGAGTGGTAACATAAAGTCCTTTATCGGAGAAGTGCAAGGGCATGATGAACCAGCTCTGCCTCTTGACCAGAGCATTTGACCCTAGGCATCATCTTTAAAATCTGATCTTTCCTGTAGTATTATTCTGTCTGCAGAAGGACAGTTGACTGAAGAGGGTCAATGTGGAGAAACATAGAATGATAGGAGACTATTATGTAGTGTCCATGACCCGACCTGAAATGTTATACATTTAAAAGAGGATTATGTTAGGAGATAAAAACTGATATGCGACAACTCCACACTGCAATGGCGTGTAATGCAGACAGAGGATAGAAATATAGAACAACTATAACCTCTAGTCATCAAAAACATGACATTTCCTCAAAAAGTGGGACAAATGGGAAGTATGCTGCCTCAGAGGACACCTTACCTTTAAGAATGTGTCCTATCCAGGAGGGTTTTAGGTTAGAGAGCAGACATGAAACATTATTTATTAACGTTGGATATCCCATCTGCTCTATGATTGTGGATTTGGAGATTTTGGCTCCATATAGGTAGCATACGTGGAAGACAAAAAAAGACTCTCATGGTTGTGGGATCCACACTCCTGATAAAATAGCTATATATGAGGCCAAAAAGATCAGGAGATGAAGCAGGTTAAAGATGAAAAGAAGCCCTTTATTAGAAAAGGATCCATGACTTCACCAACCACTGGACAGGTCCTGAGATGAACAGGCAACTGACACTAGCCTGTGAATTCCAGAGCCGACCTATTGCTCGATGCCATCATGGTTCCAACAAAACAGAATTCATAGCAGATTGAAAAGCAACAGAAAGAATTGAGTATATAAAGTAACACATACATTTACAGAAGCAAATACATATGAATACTACATCACACCCTTTCCTTCTACAAACAAAACAAAATTAAGACAAAACATAGTCATGTAGCTTGACAGGTAATTTGACCATCAGGTTCCTGAATGACCTTATCCTTTAGGACCTTTTCCTTACTAGAGTCAGACAGCCAGTTTCAGGAATTCTGCTGTTACTACGACACACCACTATCTTGAAGTAAAGGTTGCCTCATGAGCATCACGCGTTCCCAAATCAGAATTATCAGCAGCAAAAGCCCTGCCGCTGTCAGTACTATTAACGTCCTCTTGAACATTTCATGAGAGAATATTTTTGCTAGTCGCATCAGTAGATCCCATGGGTTCCCCTGTCTCTCTGTAAGAGTAAGTGCGCAGATATATATCAGCTTGCAAATCAGATAGTAGAACTACACTATCTCTGTTCTGTGGTAATATCGATTACCTATACTTAATTTGCTATCAATAATCAATAAGAATAACTCAGTGAAATAAGAGGCAAAATCCGGGATATTGAGGTTAACTCAAAAGGGTTTTATTCCTGTAAAAGGAATTGGGTTATTGGCTCGAGCCAAGGTGGCATAACCATTCCATTCACCACACAGGGTTCAGGAAGGGAAGACAGACAACATATTGTTTACAGAAGTACATATATATAGTCAATGCGTTACAATGTATGAGCATACAGTAGGCGTAACAGCTGGAAAAGTAGAGATAAAACATGAAAACGTCATTAAAAAGGCGGTATAATAGGCGTTCATGAAGGCGTATACTTGAAACGTCATTGACCATGAGGTCACAAAATGGGTGGATACATAAGAGAATATTGCAATGTCAGCAAGAATATATGGCAGAGATGCGCGCGCAGCAGATTGACGTGAATCTGACGTACAACCAGAGGGTGAAAGGACTTGACATTTAGCACTACAAGTGTAGACATAAGTGTAGACATAAGTCTGGGATGTCAGATCAACCTAATCCCAAATCGTATCTGGTATCGTATGTTCAAGGAACAGTAGTGTCTGGAAGGGGAAAGGTCTCTCGGGCGAAGACTGCTCTATACTGTCTGCATGTATGCGTCTACGTGTTGGCATGCGGGGTGAGGGGGCATGGGCCTGCCATGGCAACGGAGTCTATGAATTACTTGCACGGAGACAGAAGAACCGGGTCCTCTGCTCCTGCAGCTGGGAGGATGTTTACTTGAGCTACGAGACAGGAATGTGTTTTCGAGGAGTGGAGCAGATAATTCGAAGGTTGAAGACGGTCTTGGCAGGCAGAGGTTAGGCTATGCGCCGGAGCCGCGCAAGGAATAAGGTGGGGGCCACTGGTACAGAGGTAGCCTGGGCTGAGGCCCTCGGAGTCAGAAAGCAGGAGAGAACTCGAAAAAGGGCTCAATGGCATATTCTGGGCCTACCTCGCCAGAGCTGAAAAACGTGTAAAGTGTACCACAAAAAGACGTTGGCACAGCATATATAGAAACTGAATATTCAATCCGTTCATGGCGGATCTGAAAGAGGACAAGTTAGAGATGGACGCAAATGTATTTGCGTCTTCGTAGCTGGCACAGGAGGGAAATAACATGCACTGCAAGCTAGTACATGGAGACGGTGGGGTACTCGCTGGGGAACACTACTCGATCAAAAATTACATTTCCTCATTCCCTCCTTGTTCCCCACGAACCCTTCATGATACATCGATTCTCATTAATTGATCGACTTGTTCACTTAACATCATTTGCTCTTCTTGCTTTATGCGCTTTGAATGGGAACTTGAACTTGGAACACAAGAAGTGGCACACAGGCCGCAAATCGCCGGCCCGCATTGGATACACAGGCAACAACTGAATACTACAAGAAAACCAATACCTAGGAGGGATAGGATCTTCCACCCCCAGGCTGACAACGTTGTCCAGAACCAACCGGACCAAGTCCAGGTGCCTGGAGTCTGATGAATTAAACTTGCAATCTTATGGAGACGTGTAATAGCTTTGTACACGGATGGCGCATTCTGTGGAATGAAAACACAGCAGCTTGACCCGATGACCTTACAAGCTCCACCTCTA
Source organism: Lissotriton vulgaris (assembly GCF_964263255.1). Lineage (NCBI taxonomy): Eukaryota > Metazoa > Chordata > Amphibia > Caudata > Salamandridae > Lissotriton > Lissotriton vulgaris. Next base: position 1,312,846,711 of record NC_141693.1, on the reverse strand, counting down.
TCTGCCAAGATGACGTCAATTACAAGACGATTCTGAAGAACAACAACCCGCATAGCGGACTGCTCCTCCGTTAAGTTACCTAGGGCTGAAGTGGTCTCAAGTACCACTGCTTCGAGGGTTCTGGTTAATCTACGGATTAGTTTACTATTTGAAACAGTACCTAGATAGGGGAAAAAACCTTTATTGAAATCGGTATATTGTTCCCATGTAGTTTCCTTATAGTCAACAAGTGGGAGATCTCGTTGATATCGATGCTTAATCAGATTGGAGTTTCTATGATAGTCGGGAGGGGCTAGGAAAACAGGTGGCAGAAGGAATGCAATATAACAGGTGCCATCCCAGTCTAAAGGTAAACGGACATATGCAGTATGACCACAAACAAAATAGGAATGACGTATAGCCCTAAACGTGGATCTACCATGATCAGTGAATTCAACTACAGTGGTACATTTACTATGACCTACATGTACAGAACCATTCTTGCGAACACATAGTTCACCAGTAACAGGCAATACTGCCATAGCAGGTAGAACAGGAGCAGCTTCGGATTCAACAGATAAAATCATGAAAGTGACTGTATAATTTCCTAACCCATATACTTCATTTTCTAGATCAGTTCCAGTGTCGACGGGGAGTCCCTCCTTGTCAGGGTAACATACCTTAAGCAGGACCAAGTTCAGGTTTCCCCAAACCCAGTTACCTTCATAAATAGCAGCAGTAGATACTAGGGAATTGAGCATTTTAAACCATGCGGCACATGTGCCATTGTGAGTGAACGGGTACGGGAAAAGGGGCAAAACACCCTTGTTTTCTTGGTAAGGAGGGAGTCGACCACATATCCAACAGTTTGTAGCATTGGTAGTCTGATGGGAGTGATGTAACATACTAATGAAAGTGTTGTTGCGCAGCGCAAGTCTATATGATAATTCATGAGGCGGTAATTCACTAAAAGAATGTTCAGTAGTAGCATTATAAGTAGATTGTGCACGCTTGAATATAGGGTAGTATATATGCAGTAGAATACCAGCAGTGATAACCAACAAACATAGGAAAAACATAACAAGTAGTGTCACTATACAGCGACTACGAAGTGATTTACAATACGCCTTTTTCTTATGTTGTCTTTGTCTATCTGTCTCTCTATCTCGATCTAGGGGATACATGTCAGAAACTAATTTAACCGATTCACCTAGGGGAGGACTTAAACAATTAAACTGTCTGACTTGCTAGACCGTAACTTTTGTCTGTAAGTTTCTGAAGCAGTTTTCTCAACCAAAGGGAGTTTCGTATCAGTTTGTGGAGGAGGGCAGGGCTTAGTGTCCAAGTCCGAAGGAAGTCCAAAGTATTTTTTAATATGGCTGGAATGCAGCCATCCTTTCCTGCCCTCTAACTTAACAGCTGTCCTCGTCGTAAGCAGAACCAACTTCGGGGATTGCCAGCGAGGCTCCAGCGGACTCTTCCGATCAAAATTCCTGACGTAGACGAAATCACCAGGGACCACCTCATGAGGCTTCGTTTCGGTGTTGTCGGGAAAGGCTGCAGCTACCTGTGAACGACAAGATTGTAGTGCAGACATCAAGGAGGCAAGGTAATCTGTCAGCATAAGACAATCAACATCAGTTATTTTACGCGGGATGGGCGTCCCCCACATATTCGGTGGCCTACCGAAGACCACTTCATACGGGGATAGTCCAGAACGAGAATGGGCCACCATCCTCATATAGAAGAGGGCGACCGGCAAGGCAACTATCCAGTCTATACCTTTATCTCTACAGATCTTGGAAAGTCGGATTTTCAGTGTTTGATTATGGCGCTCCACGAGACCTGCTGCCTCGGGATGCCGGACACAATGGAACTTCCACTGGTAACCTAACAGAAGTGTAATGTGTTTCACTAGTTCGGATGAGAATGGCTGACCATTATCTGAGTACACGATACGGGGCAAACCATACCGCGGGAAATATTCACGAACCAACTGCTTGGCAGTGGTCGGAGCAGTGTAATCGGGAACTGGGTATGCCTCTATCCATCGGGAAAGAGCACACACGACTACGAGAACATACTTGAATCCTCGACATCGTTCCATCTGGATATAATCCATCTGGAGGACTTCAAAAGGGTGGTCGGGAGGCTGAAACCCACCTTGCTCTACGGGGATACTTTTACCTGGATTGAACTGACCACAAATCATGCAAGTACGCACTTTCTGTTTGGCTGCTGCCCGTAAGTTTTTATTGGACCATATGTGTTGAATACTGTCTAGCATTGCTTTCTCACCAAGGTGTGCAGGACTATGTATTGTATTAATGATGACTTGTACCATAGAATCGGGGAGAAACCATGTAGATTTTCCCTTCGTCATCCATCCCTGGTCTGTTTGGACCCCTCCTAGTTTAGTCCATTCCTTGATTTCATCTGGTGTGGCATGTGACTGTATGTCGATAACATCATGTGCGGGATCCCTAACTGTCATGCAGTGTGCTGGTACCTCTATTTGCGTCTGATCAGTTACATGAGTTCGGTTTTGAGCAGTTTGCTTTGCTGTTCGGTCTGCTAGATCGTTACCCTGGGAAATGACATCAGTAACCTTAGTGTGTGCTTTACATTTCATGATAGATATTGCAGTAGGTAGATGTATTGCGTCTAACAGAGCTTGAATAAGGGGACCATGTTGGATGTTGGCATCGTGAGAAGTTAAGTAACCTCTCTCTCGCCAGAGGACTCCAAAGTCGTGAACGACTCCGAATGCATAACGTGAATCAGTATATATGTTGACTCTCTTATTTCGGGCTTGAATACATGCTTGTGTCAGAGCAATAAGCTCTGCGGCTTGAGCTGACAAAGTGTCGATACGATTGGTTTCAATGACTTCCGTGTCTGTCGTGACGGCGTAGGCTGCCACTAATTCTCCTGTCTTTGTTCTCATACATGAACCATCCACATAAAGTGTCAGGTCTGGATCTGGTAACGGAACATCTGTTAAGTCTTGTCTGGGTTTTGTTGTGATAGTGATAACTTCGATGCAATCATGTGCCAATGGATCTACTCCATTTACTGGCAATAACGTGGCAGGATTCAATGTGCTGCAGCGTCTGATTTCGATGTGTGGCTGAAACAATGTCAATTCATAACCTGTTAATCTTGCTATGGTCAGGTGTTGGGTTTGAGTCCGATTCAAAAGGACTTCTACAGAATATGGAACCTGTACTGTCAATGGATGTCCTAACACAATAGAATCACTCTGTCTAATTGCTAAAGCTGTCGCTGCAACAGATTTCAAACATGCTGGAAGGGCTTGTGCTACTGGGTCTAATGTACTGGAAAAATAAGCACACGGCTTGTGTGAACCTGCTTGTTCCTGAGTGAGGACTGATAATGCAGTACCTTCACGTTCTGTGACAAAAAGTGTAAAAGGCTTACTGTAACATGGTGTCGCTAAAACAGGTGCTTGACATAAGGCTTTCTTTAAGTCCTCAAAAGCTTGTGTATGTTCCTGAGTCCAAGGGAGGACAGACGAAGTCGCTGCCTCCTGTGTTGTTAACTGAATGAGTGGCTTTGCTAGAAATGCATATTGGGGAATCCATTGTCTACAGTATGAGGTGAGGCCTATGAAGGCCCGTACCTCCTTTTGGTTTCTGGGTGGTAACATGTTTGCGATTAACTGAATGCGGTCAGGTGTGAGGTGGAGGTAACTTGTATCGTCGAAGTCGTGGTAATACCACTCCCGCTTTAAGTGTGACTCGATACGGGGTAATGTGCATGCAACCTACATCAGTGGGGCCCTGCGCCCACAGGTGGGCAGGGACGTTCTGTAGTCGGGGATCCATATCTCTCAACACATAATGGCCTTTGAAATCTCGCAAAAATAATCGTACTCCCTCGGGAGAACAACAAATAATAGCTCCTAGAGCTTTCAGTGTTTTTATGCCTAATAGATTTTCCGGACATGATTTCGTGAGCAATAAATCTGTAGTCCGTGTCAGAGGACCTACTGCAAGAGGGAGGGGTTGTGATACTTCGTTAATAATGGGTTTTCCTGAAAATCCGAGGGACACGTTCTGTGAGCCTGAGAGGGGTGCCCCTGGTACTTCATTGTGACTTATCGTGGTTCTGCTTGCCCCTGTATCAATAAGAAACTTCCTGTCTTTCCCTAAAACTTGACTATGTACGTTGAGTTTTTCATATATGCCTGGAGGCAGTAATACTTTCAGAATTTTCATGAGGTCGGGATAAGTGTAATCGCCCATTAATAACATATCTTTTATTTCGCGGTGAAAACCTGCCGGGTCTTTATCGTGACTGGGTACTAATTTCTTCATTTCCAATAATTCCATTTTAGTTACAGGTGTATATACAAACACGCGTCTAAGCGTGTGGTCTGCGTTCTGTACGGGGTGCACTTCTCGCAACGGATTCTGTCTATCCATGTAATACATGGTCTTTCGTTCCATAATGGGAACTGTGTTACTCTGTGGACATAAGAATGTACTATACTTGTGACGGTGTTCTAGAATTACTTTAATTAGGTCAGTACTTAGACCTTTCCATCTATACGTGACCAGTTCTATTAGTATATCGCGCAGGGGACCTGGATCAGAACGTTGGCTCTTATATAATAAGAGCAGATGCTGTATCATGTACATACCAGCTAAACGCTGTTCACTCGGTGTCAAGTTCAGGAACGTATGCGCTAATGTATCATCACCATATTTCTCAGAGCTGTCAGCCCATTGCACGGCTGACCTGGCTAATTCTTGTTCATCCATGGAATCGAGTACATGATACCCCAAGCGATCTTGGAGTGCTCGGTCGGTGGCTTGGAATAAGTGTTCGGGTGTTCTAGGATTACACATGGCTTCCTGATATATTCTTTTACATTCCGGGCGCACTAGACGCACCGGATTCTTAAACGGACTTCCTTTACCTACATACGCTACCATTTCTCTAACTGGTGCTTCTGGTTCTTCCTCTGCCTCCTCCTCTGAGGATTCTTGTTTATCTGCATCTGTTTCTGGTGCAGCCTGTCTTTTCTCGTGCATCTTAGTTATTGAAGTTCTGATTCTTCGGTACATGTTCTCTATGCTGGCTTCTTTGTCATGCTGTCCATCGGCTATATGTCGGCCCCACTTGTGGAGCGCTTTCAAATCTTCCGGGTTCGCACCCGGCCTATCTGCTTCTCGGATAAAACAGTTTATAAGAAACCGTAATAATTTGGCTTTAGTATCCACTTTCTGAGGATCCATGGCCTCTTTAATGCTTTCAGGCCCTAATCCTGTCTGCACAAACTTATATATTCGATCCATATGTTCTGTCATTTCAGGTAGTGACATTAGGAAGTTCGTGACTCGTCGTAAACGTACTGATGCAAGTAACATGTCTACATCATTCCTTTTACCAGGTACAGGATCATATCTACAATCTGCAAGGCGATCTCCATAAAATGTAATATCTGTTCTAGGTGTACGCTGTTGCGCTATTTCTCTAAGACTCAAGCGATGAGCTGGTGGCGGAGTCTGGTAACCTGCCCCTCCGGACGCACCTCCTGAGGCACCGGCTCCGAAAGGGTTAGTCGGATCTGTATCAAGGGAAGTAGGAGGAAGTTGATCAGGAGGAGGAAACCGCGGAGGAGTAGCTTGTCGGGGAGGAAGGGCAAGAGGATTCTGACCATTTGGCGCAGGCACTGGAGCAGGCACTGGCGCAGGCAATGGCGCAGGCAATGGGGTATTAACATAGGTGGGAGCTGCTTCATCTAGATAGGAAGAAAGGAAAACGTCCTTTGCTGTCCTCGGATGTGTCTTAGTCGGGAGCAATGGAGGTGGCAGGTCCTTCGGCATTTCTGGAGAGGCCTTAGGCAAGCCTTTTGATAGGATGGGGAACATGCCATTCATAAGCGTATTACGCTGTCTGTCTATTTGTTCTAGTTTTACTCTGATACCTTCTTCAACTAATGCGTTTTCTCGGACCTTGTCGGGTTCCTCCTTACTCTTTTCTTCTAGTCTGTGAGCTTTTTCTGTGCGCCTATGCGACTCTTTACGCCATAACTCGATGGCATCTTTCTGTGACTGTCTGGCTTTCTTTTTCCATAGTGCTTCTTCTACTCTCATGATGCATTCTGCATCCCATGTCCCTGCAGCGGGCCATCTCTGATTCTCTGACAGTTCTTTAGTGTAGTCTACCCATAAATCGAGAAATAAAACAGCATCTAGGCCGTGTTTGTGGTACATAAAGTACCCTGGAGTGTCCCTAGGGGGAATGGGAACAGCTTCTTCTAGAACCCCTTTCCGGGTTTTTATTTGTCTTAGTTTAGAGAACAACGGCATTCTGAAATCTGGCTACTTGATTCTTATTCGGATATGAACACACTATACATAAGACACGTCTAAGCACAACAATGAAAATCGAACATTCACTCATACCACGACATTTGAATGACACATTAAAACATTTCAGGAACGAATCACATTAATAGGTAACAGTGACAAGTACAATAGGATGTACCGCTAAACGGCACGGATACACCTTCTACAGGTGCAGACTAGATATACTGCTATACAGTACAGATACACTGCTAAACAGTGCAGAACAGGCTCGTGTACCCGAACCCGACTAGACCGGCACAAACTAATGCGCACGTCAGGATGCGTCCCTAGCAACGGTACTCACCAGGAAGCACGGAAACAGAAGGCCTCGGAAACTCTGGACTGGACTCGGACTCGGACTGGATTCGGACTCGACGCAGATACTTCGGAACTTCGGAACCTGGCGGGCCTCAGTATATCACGGATCTTGCTCTCTCAGCTAGGCTCAGGTCGGGATCCTCCGCACGCCTCACCGCCTCGTCTGGGTGTCGATCGCAGCCTCAGTCACCTCCGTTGGCCTGAGGGAGATACAGGAAATCCTGCGGGTACGCGTAATTGTCCGTCCGGCTGTGGCAGGGGGCCAGGCCTGCAACGCACCGCCGGCGCGTGGGGTGGGGGAGGGGTCCCTATTCGGGCGCCAGAACTGTGGTAATATCGATTACCTATACTTAATTTGCTATCAATAATCAATAAGAATAACTCAGTGAAATAAGAGGCAAAATCCGGGATATTGAGGTTAACTCAAAAGGGTTTTATTCCTGTAAAAGGAATTGGGTTATTGGCTCGAGCCAAGGTGGCATAACCATTCCATTCACCACACAGGGTTCAGGAAGGGAAGACAGACAACATATTGTTTACAGAAGTACATATATATAGTCAATGCGTTACAATGTATGAGCATACAGTAGGCGTAACAGCTGGAAAAGTAGAGATAAAACATGAAAACGTCATTAAAAAGGCGGTATAATAGGCGTTCATGAAGGCGTATACTTGAAACGTCATTGACCATGAGGTCACAAAATGGGTGGATACATAAGAGAATATTGCAATGTCAGCAAGAATATATGGCAGAGATGCGCGCGCAGCAGATTGACGTGAATCTGACGTACAACCAGAGGGTGAAAGGACTTGACATTTAGCACTACAAGTGTAGACATAAGTGTAGACATAAGTCTGGGATGTCAGATCAACCTAATCCCAAATCGTATCTGGTATCGTATGTTCAAGGAACAGTAGTGTCTGGAAGGGGAAAGGTCTCTCGGGCGAAGACTGCTCTATACTGTCTGCATGTATGCGTCTACGTGTTGGCATGCGGGGTGAGGGGGCATGGGCCTGCCATGGCAACGGAGTCTATGAATTACTTGCACGGAGACAGAAGAACCGGGTCCTCTGCTCCTGCAGCTGGGAGGATGTTTACTTGAGCTACGAGACAGGAATGTGTTTTCGAGGAGTGGAGCAGATAATTCGAAGGTTGAAGACGGTCTTGGCAGGCAGAGGTTAGGCTATGCGCCGGAGCCGCGCAAGGAATAAGGTGGGGGCCACTGGTACAGAGGTAGCCTGGGCTGAGGCCCTCGGAGTCAGAAAGCAGGAGAGAACTCGAAAAAGGGCTCAATGGCATATTCTGGGCCTACCTCGCCAGAGCTGAAAAACGTGTAAAGTGTACCACAAAAAGACGTTGGCACAGCATATATAGAAACTGAATATTCAATCCGTTCATGGCGGATCTGAAAGAGGACAAGTTAGAGATGGACGCAAATGTATTTGCGTCTTCGTAGCTGGCACAGGAGGGAAATAACATGCACTGCAAGCTAGTACATGGAGACGGTGGGGTACTCGCTGGGGAACACTACTCGATCAAAAATTACATTTCCTCAGTTCCACCATCCCTTTCTATCCAACAAAACAGAAGCTCTGCTGGTTCTAATGACTTTAACAGGTAGTGAAAATGTTGCTTCTCCCTCACTGACTATAAAAGGGTTTTCATCAAAAACCAATCATTCACAGCAACTTGAACATCCTTGACTGCTTTTCTGAAATCATAATTGCTCTTCTGTTTCTCTTGTCTAGACAACACCCTTTCTCTCATTAGTTTCACAGAATCCACATTCTTCTTTCCAACCACATCATGCGTACCCACAGAAATCTTAGTCAACCATTCTTGTACTAACTTAGTCCTGGCTTCCCTCCCTCCGAAAGCCTTAAAAGGAGTCACCCCACTTTGGAATCTGGGGTTGTGAGATATGCCATATCTTTTCTTGTAGAAAAGTAGAGACATCAATGTTAGCCGCAATGGCAATCTGTGGGCTTGGGTTAAAGCAGAACAGAGGTGCGTTTAGAGCATTTATTGAAGGTAGTTTGTCTCTTTTGGTCCCGGGGTCTTAGTTGTCGCACGTTTTCTCCTCTAGGATGAGCCCTTCCCTGGATCTGTGGATGGCAGGTGTTCCTTGGACATAAAAGGAAAGACCAGAAAAGCTCTTTAAGAGCGCTGTCTGGTTGGACCATTAACGCATGGTATAAGGAGTCGGGGAGTAATGACACCCGTTGTCCGTCACCAGTGTATGCGACACGCAGCGCCCCGTAATATTGGAGTGCTCCTGATGCGCAGCAATTTATTTTATTTATTTATGCTTGTGTTTTATAGAACGCAAACTTGACCGGTGAAGGTATCAGAGCCCTTTACATGGTATACAGTGATGAACAAACAAAAGGTTTAAAGTGCAGAAATATACAAGATCAACATGTAGGGTTACAATCACCGTGATAGTCTGTAAGAACAAAGGACCTATATGATCTCGGCGTGAGGAGTTGATGATCTGGGAAAGCGGTAGGCTTGGATTAGTCAGGCACGATGTGGTGGTTGCGGGCTGGCCTTAGACGAGGAATTTACCCATGAGGAAGTTTTTGGCCTCGTTTTTTAAATGTGCTAGAGAAGGGATTCTTCTAATGGCAGGTGGGAGAGAGTTCCAAATTCTTGGTGCTGCCCCGGTGAACGCCCAGTTGTAGGTTTTTTTTTTCTGAAAGGAGGCGGGTTGGAGTAGGAGGTTTCTAGCGGACCGGGAGTTCCTGCTTCCTCCAGATAGCACTAATTTCTGTGCCAGATAAGCAGGGGAGTTTGTGTATAAGTCCTTGTGTATAATGCATGCAAGTTTCAGCTGAATTCTGGCCTCTCGATGGAGCCAGTTCAGCGCTTTTATGTGTGGCGAGATGTGGTCAAACTTCCTGGTGCCGGTAAGTAGTCTGGCGGTCGCGCTGAGGCAGGCTTTTAGAGGCGCTAAGGAGATCTTGGGTAGTCCTGTGAGGGTGGAACAGCTATATTCCAGTCTAGAGATGACTAGTGCTTGAACTGCCATTTTAAGTCAGGAGCATCAATGAAAGGTTTCAGCTTCCAAAGGTAGCTCAAGTGGAATCTGGCTGCTTTAGCCATTGAGTTAATGAGGTCTTGCATGTTCAGGTTGCAGTCGAGGATTATGCCCAGGGATTTGGCAGAGTCCACAATGGTCGTGGGCAGTTCAGGGCTGTGATGGCCTTGATCCACCTTTGAATCTCCGGGTTGGCTTATGAAGGGGAGATTAGAAGAAATTCCGTTTTCTTTGCATTAAGTTTGAGTTGGTTATTGGCTAGCCATTGGACAGTCAGTTTCAGGGTCTCATTCAGGCAGAGGATCTCCTTGAGTGAAGAGATATTGATGTATATTTGGGTATCATCCGCATACATATGGTAGAAGATGTTGGCAGTACGGAGAACTTTGTTGAGTGGCTCTAGGTAAAGATTAAAGAGGGTGGGGGACAGGGTTGAGCCTTAGGGGACTCCGACCATGACCGGGGTGGGAACTGATAGGTTGCTGTTGATGAGGAATCTCTGAGAGCGGTTGTTGAGGAAGGACCTGAATCATTCTGGTACCACGCCATCCAAACCCATCCTGAATTCGAGGCGTTCAAGTAGTTTTTCATGGTTGACCGTATCGAAGGCAGAGGATAGATCAAGGAGGATTAGAAGGCAGGATTTGCCTTGGTCTTGGGCTAGGAGGATAGCAGTTTCAGTGCTGTGCTCTGGTCTGAATCCAGATTGAAAGTCATCAAGTAGGTGGAAGTTGTTGATGTGCTGACTTAGTTGCTGTTGTACACACTTCTCCAAAACTTTGGCTAATAGCCGGATATTGGAGATTGGTCTGAAATTGTATGGGGAGGCTGGGTTCAGTGAAGGTTTTTTCAAAATGGGAAGGACTTGGCTGGCTTTCAAAGGGTCCGGGATCAAGCCCTGCTGGAGAGAGGCATTGATAATTGTAGTCCAGCAAGGAACAATGGATTGGGAGGCAGCAGCGAGGCAGTTGGAAGGTAGCAGGTCATTGTAGTGGTTATTTGGTTTTAAGGTAGAGAGGATTCTTGAGATAGAGTCTTCGTTATAGTATTTGAAGTCAGACCAGTGGGCTTGGTTTTTGGGAGAGGCCAGGACGGTTGGTGTGGCAGAATGGGGAAGGACAGGAAGGGGTTGGGAGTAGGTGGTGGTACTGAGTTCAATTCCTAATGCCGAGATTTTATCAGCGAAGAAGGAGGAGAATTCATCTAAAGATGTTAGCGATTTGGGGAATTCTTTCGGTGTTTTAGCCAGTTTATTAGATTGGAGTTTGACTAGTTCGAAGAGCTTTTGGGGTCTATTCTTGGCGTTCCCCAGTTCCGATCTGAAATATTCTTTTTTGCAATTGAGGATGTGAATATTGTAGGCATTTCTCGCCTAGCGGAGGAGCTTTAGATGCGTTGCAAAGGGGTGTTGTCTCCAGATTCTTTCAGATTGCTGTAGAGATCTCCTTTCCATATTGAGGGAGCCAGTGAACCAAGGGTTTCTGTCTTTGATTTGTGTTCTTTTTAGTTTGAGGGGCAAGGTCATCCAGAATGTTTGAGATGGATGATGTGTAATGCTCATCGAGGTCGCTGACCATGGTTATGTGCGAAGGTCAGATTTGCAGCGGGCATCTAGTTTCCTCAGGTCGAGGTTCTTAGTATCTCTGGTCCAGCGTTTGGGAATCACCAGTTGAGACGATTTTGTCTTGCAGGTCCCGGGTAAAATGAAAGAGATGGAGTGATGGTCAGACCTGTCACAAGGGTCTATGGAGACAAGATTGACTGCGGAGTCCTTAGAAATGATCCAGTCGAGGATGACCCCTTTTGGGTGGGTTGGCAGAGAGCAGGCTTGAGTCAGGGCTAGGTCGCTTAGGAGGTCTTTGCTGGCGTTGACGTGGGGATCATTAGTGTCATTCCAGTGCAGGTTGAAATCACCCAAGAAAACTCTGTGGCATTGGAGGAAATCTTTGTTGTCATGATTTCCAAGAGGTGATCAGTGAAAGAGTCGTTGGAACCTGGGGGGTGGTAGAAAATGTGCAAGTTACAAAGGTGTGATGAGTTGCTGCAGATAGAGAGTGCAAGGTATTCGCAGGAGTCAGTGGAGACCGTTGAGAATTCTGTGACAAGCAGGGAAGATCAGTAGATGCAGGCAATGCTTCCTCCTTTCTTGTTGGAGTGTCTGTCCAGTCTGGCGATATTGTAGTTGGGCGGGACTAATCTGTCCAGACAGGGGGAAGAGTATTAGTTTAGCCAAGATTCAGTTAGTATGGCTAGGTCTAGGTTTTTGTCCAGGACGAGTTCAGCAATATCATCGGCATGTTTGACTACTGAACAGTAGTTGATTAATAGACCAGATAAGGGGGTGTCTGGAGGAGTCTCAGGAGTCTGGGTGGATAGAAATACAGGCGCGAGGTTGCTTTTTACCACACTTCTGTTATGGAGGGTGGCTGGCCTGTTGGGGTTGATGGTAACTGTGCTGATGGGGTGTTCAGGACTCGTATCTAGCAGACGAGGGGTGGCTGGGACAGAGTTGTGGTCTTGGAGGATGGCTAGGATTTCATTTCCCGTGAGGTCTAGAGGATTGGAGGAGGCAGTAGGAGCATTGTAGGAGAGTGCGAAAGCGCAGGATTCCTCTTCAGAGAGGAGGCAGGGTGGTTTGCGTGGGCGAAGATGTCTCAGAGGCAGTGGGAATGGGTCCTTTTGAGGCTCGGTGAGGGTGAAGTGAGCGGTGGTTTGAGGTTAGCAAGTGAGATCTCGGCAAGGTGAAGGAGGTTCAAGAGGTCCAGAATGGAGCTATGAATGCTCTGGGTGAGTTTAGCCAATCTGGAGTGCAGAGTTTCAAGGTTGTTATAAACTGGGGGTGCTAAAGGGCAGGGGTTCAAAGTTTCAGGAGCCATCACAGGGGCATGTAAAGGTGGGAGGGGAGAAGGATTGGCTTGAGCAGGCTCCGGGGTCTTTGGGGGAGGAGTATCTTGCTCACAATGTTGGCGGATGGCTGGTGGGGAGGAGCTCGGAGGTCTAGGGGTAGTTCTGTTATAAGTGCCAGGGGATGAATTATAATGGTAGGGATGAACGGTGGTGGGAGCTATTAGAGGGCTAGCTCTCTCAGAGACAGGGGACAATGGGAGAGTATCGGTCTCCCCATCAGTGGGGTTACTAGGTGGGAAAAGATCACAGGTGTAAGGGAGATTCTGTAGTCAGGGACAGGAGACATATTGGGGGGATAGGGTGAGCTGAGGAAGAGGCCCTTGGAGGGTTGTAATGTGGATGGCTAGGCATGTTAGGCTGGCAGGACTGTGGGTCATTAGTGCGGGTGTTGGTTACCCTATCCAAGTTATTCATGTGGTTTCTGAGGAGGGGGAAAAGGTCTGAGAATTTATTGAGGTTGTTGGTTGAGGCTTGGATTTGAACTATGCCGTTTTTAGGTCTCGACTATTCCATCCCGTAGGGATGATAGGCGAGATTTATAGTAAGCATTTCGAAAAGTCTACCCACTGCAGATCGCGTACAGTTCATGTGATCCAGGCGCGTGCACATGAATTCGCTCCCCTTACCCCTCCCACAAAGCAAGACCAGACAAGAACATCAAAGCGACCGCGGCCGCTCTGATTCCATTTGCCATTTGCCACCAGCCACTTCACGCTCTCCGCAGGTCATAAACAGGACCATCTGCTCGTGAATTGGAATGCTGGCATGGTTGCTCTCACTTGCTGTTCCTCTTCCCCACTGCCTCACCCCAACTCCTGCATTCCATACCCTACTCACTTCTGTCCCTCATGCAGAATTCTCCTTTCTATCCAGCTCTGCTTACTTGCTGCTATGCTTCATTTTCTCTAACCACGCTTCTGTCTGTTCAGCCTCACCCTGTCTCTCTTAGTCCTCGCCTCTCTGTGCCCCCCATCCCGGCATCTGCTCCCTCCCTTTCTTTCACTCTTTGCCCCCCTTCTCTCTCAAACACGCCCCCTCTTCATGTCATATCTTCTGGCTTCGCGTTCTCTCTCACACCATGTCTTCTCCCTCTCTCGCCCTCTCTCACACACTCTCTTCTGTCTCTCGCTCTGTCTCACACACACTCTTCTGTCTCTCATCTCTCTCGCTCTGTCTCACACACTCTCTTCTGTCTCTCGCTCTGTCTCACACACTCTCTTCTGTCTCTCCCTCTCTCTCACACACTCTCTTCTGTCTCTCGCTCTCTCACACACTCTTCTGTCTCTTGCTCTGTCTTATAAACGCTTCTGTCTCTCGCTCTCTCACACACTCTCTTCTGTCTCTCGCTCTCTCTCACACACTTCCAATTTCTTGTTTCCGCTTTATTACAGTCTTTCACTTGTTTTCATGTGTGAGTAGTGGGCAATTATTACCCGACAGTTTTTTACCCCTCGATTTTAACATAATTTCAGGGTAACACCACCTCAAAACAACAGACACACACACCAACTATTGCTTGGTGAGTACAAAACCTCAGAGTCAGTAGTCACGCTATGCACAGACACAAACAGAGCCAAGCTATTCCTCGGTGTGTACTTAACCTCTCAGTCATGCTCTGCACAGCACAGGCATTCAGAGGGAGCATGCCTTCTGGGCTCTGGGAGTTTAAAGGCTGATCCCGGGAGGTCCGCGTGGATTAGTGGACATGCCAGCTCTCATCAGTTTTAGAGTAATCCAGTGTTTTTTTTCAGAAGGTTTCCATTTAGCCTATTTTTATCAGACACGCTCCAACGTGTATTAAATATTTTTCTTAAAAATGCTTTTTTTTTCGCTGCAGGACCTTAACGTTGCTTTTATGTATGTGTACTTTTTTAAGCTATAATTTAACACACTGGATACTATGTTCATAACTCCGATACCTGCAGCCAAGATTTACTCTGATAATGGCTAACTGTGGATTTCTACAAGCGACCAGAAACCCGGCCCCCTCCATTTGTCAGTCACATGAACTAGTCGAGGAAGCAGGACAGCTTAGATGAACATGACAGCAAGTAATCTGCCAGTAGAAAATGCCCCAAATTTGGTTGAATAACCCCCCTCCTGCTTCCCAACTCTCTCTCCCCCGATGTACTTACATTTGGTATCTTACTTGCTCGCATCACATCCTGTTCTTACAATTGTCATGCAAATGTAGTTGCATTAGCAAACTAAAAGATATTTTTCAAGTGATTAACTGAAGGGTGATTTTGCAATTCAATATTAAACGTATAGTGAGCCCCTAGAATGCATCCAATTCTGCATATTGTCTGAGGGAATGCAACACATCTTAATGAAGTGATATCCGAAGGATGGAAAAACGGTGCAATATGGTAAAATAAATTACATAAAAACTATGGAAGCCTGGCAGAAGGGAATACCAAAAATAAAAGCAAGTACAGGGATGTATTTCAAAGGAAGGATTATCCCACTTCTGATGGAACCACTGTTGTAAGGTTTTTTTCCCCACTTATTTTTTCCTAAAAAACTGTCTATTTGCGGACATTCTGAGAACAGATACTCAGACTAGGGCTTCAAATTCCAATTAAACCAGGACCCATGCATCTTTCAACTAGACCCTCACAGGCGCACAGCACTCGACTTGGAAACTCCTTTTCCACAGTGAACCCTGATTCAACTTACACCTCAACAATGTCTCTTTAAACTCCCTATCACCCAAATCAGGCGGGGCACTCTGGCTCCCCTTCATGCCTTCCTGGATGGTTAACACCACCTTCTTCTTACCCTTCTGTACTCCACCAGTTTCCCACTTGAAAGGTCACTGTTTTCTATTCTTGCACAGGCTCACAAACACCAGGTTTGCCATATTTCCTCCCCAGCTCAACAATTCTTGGCACTAGCCACATGCCCTTGTGACCCTCAGCTAAACCTGCCCTTTCTGTTTAAACCCTCTGGTATACCAAGGGCTTCTCCCAGCTCTTGTTTTTGTTTTGTTTGTCATCTGAGACATTCATGCAGCTGTTACTTCTCCAGTGAGACAAAGTCACTTCCTCCTTTCCCGTCCTCCCTGTTTCTTTTCCCGTGTCCACCCTCTGCTGTGTTTCCTTCCTCCGCCCTCTCCTTCTTTCCCTCCCTTTCTAATCTAAACCCTCTCTTTTCCTTCCCTCTCTCCTCCATTCTATTCTTCCCTCCAACATCTCTATCCTCTATATACCAATTTATTTTATCCGTAGCTGTGTTCCCTTTTCCCCTTCCCCCCTTCCCCTCTTCATTCCCTCCACTGGTCTCTCCTCTTTTCCACCCGTTATTCTTCCTTTAAATCCTTTCTCTTCCAGATTCCTTACTCCCTCCCTCACACTTCTCATCTCCCTCTAAGACTGCCCTGATCTACACCACCCTCCCTGCCCTGCTTCTCTCCATCACATCCCTCCATCCCCCCTGCCCTTCCTCTCTCTCCTCCTCTCACACTGCCAGGCTCCTGGCCACCTGTGCACTAAGATGCTCCCAGCCGAGCACTGGACCCAGTGGAGCCAGCCACAGCCCATCCATCACTCTTATCAGTGGCCATGTGGCAGCTCGGTGGGCCCTGACACCAAGGGGTGGGGGACCTGCGTGGGCCAGGCGGGAGGGGCCTTGTGGAGACAGGGAGAGTTATTAAGGTGATAAGCAGCCATTACAAACAACAACTGTCCGGACTGGTAACTTCAAAGAAACGTTGCATAATGTATGTAGGCCAGGAATGTAAACAGTCAACGATGCAATGCAATGCTATGCAATAATGCTTTATTAGCATTACCGAAGGTCCAAGGATTGCCAAAGCTATACATTAAAAAACTGCACCTAGCCGGGCGGTACGTGTGCGCGTGAGCGGCATCCTCGTCACACGCCTTGTGTCTGTTATTAATGGCTACGCGCCAGCATTGCTTGAGGGCTGGAAACCCAGCCTGGAGCTTTGCATCACTTCTCGAGGTCCTTATTTGGAGCACAGTCTCCTGTTCCGGGGGGCAACTCTCTGGGGTAAGCGCTTTCAGTCTGGAGCAACACACACAACCCCACACCAACAGACACACACAACCCCACACACACACATATACCCACACACACACCCCCCACACACACACAACCCACTAACACACTGCCCACTCACACACTGCCCCCTCACACATTGCCCCCTCACACATTGTCCCCTCACAACCCCCCACACACAAACACACAACCCCACACACAACCCCATACACACAACCCCACACACACACAACCACACACACACACAACCACAACCACAACCACACACACACCAGGATAGCAAAACATAGCATAGCAAAACATAACATAGCAAAACAAAACATAGCATAACAAAACATAGCATAGCATAACAAAACATAGCATACCAAGCATAGTATAGCATAACAAAATACAACAAAACATAGCATAGTGTCACACAACAGCATAGAATAACAAAACAAAGCAAAGCATAAAACATAGCATAAGAAAGCATAGCATAATAAAACACAACAAAACATAGCATAGCATAACAGAACATAGCATAACAAAGCATATCATAGCATAACAAAGCATAGCATAGCAAAACAAAGCATAGCATACCAAACACAAGAAAACATAGCATAGCATAACAAAACAAAACATAGCATAGCAAAACAAAGCATAGCATAGAAAAACATAGCATAGTATAACAAAACGCAGCATAGCATAGCATAACAGAGCAAAACATAGCATAGCATAACAAAACAAAACATAGGATAGCAAAACGAAACATAGCATAGCATACAGCATCACTCAGCACCACCACAGCATCACTCAGGGGCACCAGAACATCACTATGCGCTACCACATCATCACTGAACGCCACAGCATCATTCGCTCGCCACCACATCACTCAGCGCCACCACAGCATCAATCTGTGCAACCATTCAACAACTGGTTCAAATATGTTCTCTCAATGTTTCAAGCTTTATTACAAATGTCACAAAAAGATGTTAATATTTCACTTCTGTTCTTGGATTTTCGTCACAATAAAATACACTGAACATAATCTTCACAAAAATTATTTACAAAAGTTTAAGCTATTGCCATTATAAATTACAATAACTTTTATTTAAGTATAAATTATTAACAAAAAATAAAAGCCATTGTTATTTGTAATATCAATACATCTAAGTCACGTAAATACAACACATATTACATTACAAATGCTATAGGTGTCACATTTGCGAAAGTTAAAACTATTGGCATTGTAAATGACAAAGCTATTAATTTAGCTATTTTCAAAACCAACACATAAATACAACATTTTTAATTTACAATACCAATAGCTCAAACTTTCCTAATGCGAGACCTATTGCATTGCAAATGCTTGTTGTGGAGGGTGATGGTGAGGTCAGCTCGCAAGGTTAGGGAGGGTGCTATTGTGAGCTTGGTGCCATATGGAATGTTCCTGGTTAAGCGAATATTGAGAAGGTGCGCAAGGGTTTTTCGACAAGAGGCGGTTCTTCTGGAAAAGAAGATAAGGTCATTAATGACTGTGCCTATGTTTGCGCTGTAGCGCAGGTCGGATATCAGCGTCTCAGGGTGTCTTTTTAGGGTAGCGTGCTTGAATGATTTAGTGGCGGTTTTGGAGAGCTTTGGGGGGTAAACTATGGTATAAGAGTTGTCACCAGACATGGATAGGTCAGGACTCGACATGATGTTTGTGTAGGGAAAGGACATGGGTCTCCAGGTACCACGGCATGACGGAGCTAAAGAGACTGAGGTAGGTCACTGTATTTTAAATGAATGATCATCTATCAAATATCAAATAAAGAAGAAACAATTATTTTCACACAAAAATAGAGCTTCTTATATTTTCTTTGGGGGATTGTTTTCTTTGATCATGAATAACGTTAACTTTCAGAATCACTAATTTTGCGACACTTTTTATGACTAGTCAATACATGGGTATGTGCTGAGCCTATCTGAATCTTATGTTTTTGGTCATCCAAAAGTTGAGGGAACTAGGGAGGTCAGGTTCCCAGCTCTTGCACTACCACCATTGCTCAACTCTATAGAAGTATATATGTACCAGTGCAGGTCTTGAGTGCCCTGACCTTTTCTTTTGTGTGTTTCATCAACAATACATTGTGGGCACTTGTCAATGAAGATGGATACTTTTTTGTCTAACACTGGCCAACAAAATGTTTGCCTCAACTTCTTGCAAGTGGCAGAAATAACCACGTGGCCCTTGTGGGCAATTCTAATAATGTCCCTTAAATCTACAGGTGGGATAAACAAAAAACATATGTTGTTCTCGAATGAAAGTTCCATGGCTACTTGACCAAAACACCTGATATCCCCAGTGAGATTTTTCTCTGAAAGCCAACCTGTTTTGATGAAATGTAATACCTCCAACAAAATCTCATCGTTAGCCATAGCCACACTCCATTCACTCTTAGTTATGCGCAATTACAAGCTGCTAAGGCCTCCACAAACAGTTACTACACACTCAGTGTCTTGATCACAATCTAAATCATCATCGAGGGTCAATGGCAAACAAGAAAGGCAGTCTGCACCAACATTCCTGCCCCCTTGAATACATCCGACAACCAAATTATATTCTTGCAACTTAGATAACAGGTGAACTAGACGAGCAGATGCCATATCCAGACAACTCCCACTTAAAAGATACACCTAAGGTTTATGGTCTGTGTGGATGTCACAAGTGGTAACCCAAATATAAGTGTTTAAGTTCTGCACCGCCCGACACACTCCAAAGCCTCCCTTTCTATCCTACTATAATTGCTTTCAGCATCAGTAAGCGTTCTAGATGCAAATGCAACAGTGTTCTCCTGTCCATTGGCCATTGTCCAAAAACTGCTCCAAGTTTCTTGAGACTGGCATCAACAGTGATAAAAGATTTGTCAGTAGGGGACAAAGCACTTCAAAGCAGCCGCACTAAGTACTAACATTTTAATGTCCTCAAACGCTCTATTCACTTGACAACTCCATTCAAACTTGCTACCCTTTTTGGAAGTGATTTTTAAAGGTTGCACATCTAAGGCATAGCCATGCACAAATCAGGAGTAGTACTCACACAGCCTGAGAAAAAAACAATAAGCCTCCTTATCACCAGGTAGAGGAGCATTACTTATGGCTTGTAATTTACAAAACTTAGGTCTTATACCTTCCTCCGAGATTGTCTGACCCAAGTACTCCACCTCTTGCACTAAAAGATTGCAGTTGTTAGGTTTCACTGTCATACCCCTGGTTTGTAACACATGCTAAACTTTCTCCAACACTTGAGATGTTTGTCTTTAGCAACTCTAAAAATTAGTGTATCATCATGGAAAGCATGCACGTGGGGCCTATCTCCAAACAGGGCATCCATCATCTTCTGGAAAACACTCACCATGGATATGAGTCTGCATTGTAGACTTAGGTACTTGAAAGCACCATACAGAGTCACAAATGTGGTGAGAGCTTGTGATTCTTTGATGATATGCCGAGTGAAGGTCAATTGTGGAAAAAGATTTAGATCCCCCAATTTTAGCAATCATCTCTTGTGTATGAGGCAGAGGACGACAATCCACCAAAATATTTTCATTTACCAACCTGAAGTCACCACAATCTCAGGTTTCCTGAC
Source organism: Lissotriton vulgaris (assembly GCF_964263255.1). Classification (NCBI taxonomy): domain Eukaryota; kingdom Metazoa; phylum Chordata; class Amphibia; order Caudata; family Salamandridae; genus Lissotriton; species Lissotriton vulgaris. Next base: position 1,312,826,453 of record NC_141693.1, on the reverse strand, counting down.
TTTTTCTTCATCAGAACCGGAGAAACCCATTAGAAGAATCAGTGGGAGTAATAATCCCCTCAGAGTTCAATTTGTCTAGTAATTTATTTAAATCCTGTCTAACACTTATTAGTACAGGCCTAACCTTGTGCACGACTGGCACAGCATTTTCTAAAGTTTGATGCCATGCTCAAACCCTTTGACAATGTCCACTGTATAACTAAAAACAATAGAAAAGTTTGAAATCATGTTATTCATGACTTCATTTTCCACATTCACAGACAACACAGATAATGGGTATATCTTGTCTTGGGTGCAAAACAATTCCCAATTGGACAAATCCTTTCAGCCCACAATGTCCCTGCTGTTGACCGCTATATAGACCTTGGTGACAGTACATCTTCCTAAGCATTCTAAGGATGACCAGAAAAACCCAAGAAGATCAATTTTCTGCTCACCAAAAAAGGCCTTAGGGTTGATGTCAGGATGAACCAGCACGTAGGATTTTGGCCATAGCTTGTAGAAAGTGTGATCAGCTCAAATTGTGACAGGTGCCACAGAATCAGCCATGACTGCAAGCTACTTATCCATCAATGATTGCATCGCACAGTGGGACTTTAATGTTCTTCTGAGTGCACTGATCTGGGCCATCTGCCACATCCACTGTCAACAACACATTAGAAAACCTATTAACCAGCCGCGGTCCATGCATTTAACAGCGGTGGGGCCAAGTAAGGGGGTATTTCAAGGGACGATGTAAAGGGAAAATTAATTATTTATTTAATTTTCCTTCAGCATCGTCCCTTGAAATGCCCCTTTAAGCGGCCCTACCGCTGTTACCTGCACGGACCGCAGCTGCTATTAACACATTCTTGTGTCACATCAGGCGAGTCACAAGCATATATGTTTACCATTACACAAATTGGAAGCACCTTGTACACCCCCTGTAAGTGTCCAATTTTACGGCACCAATTGCACCTTTTGCCGATTGCAGGACAAGAAGGATTATTTCCTATGTGGTTTTTAGAACCACAACAATAGCACATCTGCCACCCCCTCTTGCTCCTAAAAGTTTTGTTGTTGGCAACACAAACTGTATCATCTTTTGAAAGACAACCTCTCTATGCTTTTAACAACATCATTGGTCTCAGACAGTGTTGGGTTGCGACAAGTTAGCAAACGTTCCTAAACCTTCTTTGAAAAACAATTAAATACAAATTGGTCTCATATGTAAACATCTACATTGTTCCCAAAGTCACATGTGGATGCTAACACAAGTAAGGTAGCAATGTATTCCTCTACAGTCTCATCGGTCGACTGTTCCTACTTAAACCCATGAGCCACAACAACTCTATACCTCCCATCTCTCCTGGATGACCCTCTGCTTTAAGATCTTCCAATGCCCGATACATAGAGCTTCAACATCCCTGTGGATACCAATCAATCAAGATAGCGAGGAAGATGACAACAAATACAAGACAACACCACCAGACCACCCCAGAAACCCCACCCCATCACATCTCAACAACCTGAAATCCCATGGCCCTCTCTCCTTCTCAATCACCTACCCTCCAAACCTTTCAGCAAACGCCACCAAAATCTTTAAGCACAGATTATTCAAGCGACATCCTGAAACTCTCATAGCGGACCTCTACTACAACTCTTCAAAAGGTAAGACAAAAACAGATCTCTTTTTTAACCACTCACCAGGCCAAATTCAGAAATAATCGAGTAAATCCACCTTCAAGTCACCAATGCCACCAACATCCCTTACGGCCAAAAATTGCTAATCTCCAACTCATCCGCCTTCAAAGTCAATGCCACATTATACAGAAATGCCGGTCATGGTCCAGCTCAATGACTTCAACCTACAGCAATTTGAACTCACCTTCTCCAAGCTGCAAAACTCCATTTCTAGGCACTCCACCTATACAACCATTTTCTAACCTACCGCCCAGAACCCAAAACAAGAAATAACGCTCACAATACCTTCCAAAAACTCTCACTTATTGCACTCCTAAGACCTACATTACACCCCTACGACATACCTCCAATGCCCCCATGCCCCATCCCTCATGACTCCACCTCCTCCCTCAAGACACTGCTCCCTATTTTACCCCCTCACCCCACTCAATACACTTACCTTGTTTATCCTACCCCGGTAACCCCAACATTTGCCTAACAACCACCCACCCAAACCTCAGGCAAAACATCACAAGTATAGACGCTAAACACTCTCCTTATAACCGCTCATCCGAAGACCCATAAGTCTCCACTACCTGCAATTCTACCATCCCACAACCCTCGAGCCCCAACCAGCACCTCCAAACTAACCTACTCCTTAATTCCCCCCCCCTCTCTCTAACCTGAACCTAGGCTTGATGGCCGAATTAACCGAACGCCTAACACGTATGGAAAAACAACTTGACTCTCTCTTACTAATGAACCCTATGCCCATCATATCAATGATTGAAATCCTAATATATCGTCAAAGCCAACTCAAAATAATCACTCAAGGCATAAACAGAATCTTTCTCAACTCCAAAGCCCCCCTCTATCTCTACCCAATACTCATAACTCATTAATAAAAGCCTCGGACGAAATTAGAGAGATTATGGACTCAGGAGGAGCTGCAGTTCTTATATTATTGGACCTGTCGGCGGCCTTTGACACGGTCGACCACACCATCTTGGTCGACCGTGTCGCGACCCTTGGAATCAATCATCGGGCCAAAGACCTTATAGCCTCTTTTCTAGCCAACCGTAGACAGGCAGTAAAGCTGGGCAATTACTACTCGCCCACCACAGAATTGCCTTGTGGGGTTCCACAAGGATCCTCGTTAAGTCCTACACTTTTTAACATTTATGTTTCGGACTTGGCGAGGGTCATTAAATCTCATGGGATGCGTGTAACAACCTACGCCGATGATACCCAGCTTGTGTTGGCGGTGCACAAGAATGGCCCTGTGGTAGCAGCCAAGTTTCAGGAGGGACTACTGGATGTACAATCATGGATGCACAGTAATTGCCTGAAAGTTAATGCGGAGAAGACTGAGGTTATGACCTTTGGCACGATCTCCCCAGAATGGTCAAACACATGGTGGCCCAGTCAGATGGGCCCCCCTCCGGTGCCAGTCACTAAGGTCAGAAATCTTGGAGTGATTTTTGATAACAGGTTATCTTTTGGATGCCATGTTAACAAGGTGGTTTCGGCGGCTTTCTTTATACTGAAGAAAATAAAAAAACTCCTGCCGTATCTACCAGTATCTGCAGGAAAAACGCTAGTTACCACCTTAGTATTTTCAAAATTAGATCATGGAAATGCTCTCTTTCTTGGTACACACAAATATCTCTTAAACAAACTTCAGTCCATTCAAAATATGGCAGCACAGATCCTGCTTAACATCCCTAGACGACATTCCACCTCTGCAGCCATTCGCCATCTCCATTGGTTAAGGGTCGAAAGCAGGATCAAATTTAAAGCTCTTTGCATAGCCTATAAGGCCATTCACCAGACCGGACCGAAGTTTTTAAAAGAGGCTTTCCAGGTGTACATCCCCAAAAAGAATCTAAGATCAGCAGCTAGCTATCTCTTGACCGTCCCCCGGACAAGAACGGCTACTTGGGGTGATAGACGATTCTTGGTAACAGCTCCCGTGATTTGGAACTCACTTCCTTTGCACATTAAAACTGCTCCCACCCTTATTAATTTCCGCAAATCACTGAAGACTTGGCTTTTCAATCAATGAGAACGTGCTCTGATTGGTGCTGTAATCCCGAGTATTTGTTGCGCCTAGACACCTTAGGGTATTAGTTGCGCACTAAAAATTCCATAAATAAATAAATAAATAAATAACTCCCCTCCTACAAAAACATAAGTGAGCCCTCTCAACTGCCCAATTCCCAACCGAACAGCTGGTGCACCACCCCTCTCATCAGTCAATATCACACACTGGAAAGATCGAAACCTGAGATTTCCTTGAAAGAGGCAATGAATCTTCCCAAAACGTACGACCCTAGAACAGCCCAGACCCCGCCTCTAAAATCCAGGTAATCACCAAAATTCTCAGAATCCTTAACCCACCTAAGACTATAAGACCTCCCTCATGCCCAAGTAATCGAAATGGGGAACCTTTTTAAGGGGGACCCCCTCTATGGTCACATTCCCTCTGTATGTTTTATGGGGATTTATGATCATAACTTTGGATTTGGTAGGGGATTTATGGTCATAACTTTGGATTTGGTAGAGTTATGTTCTAGCCTTCTTTCCTCACAGAAGGTAACAAGAGCATTTAATTCTGCCTGCAACCCCATTGGTGTTCGGGAGATTAACAAAGTATCATCTTCGAACATCAAAATGTAATGTAATGTAAAACAGCTTTTTTATAGCGCATTCTATCACTCCAAGGAGCATCTTGGCGCTTAATACCAGCCCAGAATGGAAAGGGTGGTTAGCTGGAGCAATTCCCAGGAACTTATATCCTTTACACTAAAGCTCTACAGTCAGCATCGGAAAGCGTGAAGACCCAGGTCTTCAAGGCTTTCCTGAAGAGAGATTCTGATGAAATTTGCCGTAGCGAAGGAGGCAATTTATTCCATGCTCTGGAACCCAGCACAGCAATGGATTTTCCACCTTTGGTGGCCAGTCTGAATTTTGGAACAACTAACAGATTCTGGTTAGAGGATCTCAGACTCCGAGTGGGGAGGTGGCGTTTGAAAATATTAGAGAGATACCTGGGTCCTTGTGAGTGATAAGCTCTAAAAGTAATAATCAAGATTTTAAATAGGATGCGTTTATGGATGGGAAGCCAGTGAAGGGCGTGTAGTGCGGCTGAAGCGGATGATTTCCTGGGCCAACCAAGGACCAGGCGTGCGGTGGCATGCTGGACCATCTGCAGCCTGTGGAGCACGGACTTATTGGCTCCCGCATACAGGCTGTTGCAGTAGTCCAGTCTTGATGTGATAAGTGCCACCGCTACCGTTTTCCTAGTTGACAGTGGGAGGAGGTCGAAGAATTTCCTGAGCATTCTGATGATATAGAAGCATGTGCTGGCCACCACAGTAGTTTGTTGCATTAATGACAATGCGTCATCAAACTTGACACCCAGGTTGCGGGCAGAAGAGATGGTATTTGGGGGAGCTTCAGCATCTTCAGGCCACCTCTGCTTAGGGGAGAACGGATTTTGAGGACCAAACGGTAAGATTTCTGTTTTCCCAGAATTGCATTTGAGATGGTTGGTCTTCATCCATTCAAATGTGGCAGTCAGGCATTTTTTAAGGTTTTCTTCAGCTCCGGGCAGCTCCCTGTCGAGTACCAGGATAAGCTGCGTATCGTCAGCGTAGGATATAGTACTGATCTGATAAGAAGAAATGAGCTCGATCAGGGGTACCATATAAAGATTGAAAAGTACAGGGCTCAAGCTGGAGCCCTGAGGTACCCCTGTGCTGATGGATTTTTCTTCAGAGTTGAATTCGCCCAACACCGTGACTTGCCGTCTTAGGCTAAGGAAGTTTTTAAACCAGTCCAGCACTACACCTCCAAAATGGGTGTAGACAAACCCGCTACTTTGGGAGCGTCAAGTTTACACGCCATCAGTTTCTTTACTGCACTATTAATATATATGTTATAAAGCGTGGGTGCGAGGATACACCCTTGTCTGACCCCTTGCTTGATCTGGGTCCTATTTGTCAAATTCCCTGCAGTGTTCCAGAGATCTGGGCCTAAATCCATCGTTTTTTTGCACTCCACATCACCCCAGTTCAGACATGGCCATATGCAAATCAGCCTTGACCCTGTGCCTCATGGGAACAGTCCAGCCCGAACTGCCAAGCCATGTCTTTCTTGGACCATAATCAAGCATCCTAGGACCAGTTTCTGGCTATCAGCTGTCTTCAGCCAGGATAGCTTCACTCCAGTGGTGTGGAGAGCATGGGACTCACGTCTGAGTATACCCATCCCACTCGGGGTGACAAATGCAAAAACAACAGTTGATGGACAGAATGCAGAACAATGTCATATATTCACCCCAGTACAGAGATCTGGGCCTAGAAACCGGTCCTAGGATGCTTGAATCCGGTCCAAGAAAGACATGACTTGGCAGTTCGGGCTGGACTGTTCCCATGAGGCAGGGGGTCAAGGCTGATTTGCATATGGCCATGTCTGAACTGGGGTGGTGTGGAGTGCAAAAAAACGATGGATTAGAGTGGGCGCAGAGAGCCTTATGATTTTGGCAAATTGCGTCGTATCCACAGAGTGCAGAAAATCGTTTCTGATGAGAATCGACCAGCAGCTGGCGAACATGACCACTACGGAAGAAGGCACGTTGGCTAGTGACAAGTTTGTCAAGGAGCTTGGCAAATATGTGGCCACCTTTTCGGCCCTGGATAAGGCCCAATCTTTGATTAAACAAGTTCTTCACAGTGGCCTTTTTACTAGGGCCAGACGTATCAGGGGTTGAGCGGCCGGCTGAGGATACTACCAGAAGTTTCGATAATTGAGGATGTGCCGGTGCCACCCGGTCAAACTTCTATCCCTCCCACAACAGAGGCAGCAGAGGCAGACAAAACCAAGGTGGTTACAGAGAACAAAACAATGCCGGTGACACCTCCTATGCAGGTAAGCCTTATACAGGCTGGGGAGGTGTTGGTGGGAGAAATAATTGGGTTATTCCTTCACACATGGGAGAGATTAGCGCAAGACCCTTGGATACTTCATACAGTATAGGGCTTCCAAATAGAGTTCTACTCCTCCCGACAACAGAATCGCAGACCTCAACCTCTAAATTTTTCCATAACTACAGTTCTTTCATAGACAAAGAGGTGAGGTCACTAATGAGAAAAGGGGCAACTGTAGAGACAACACCTCACCCACACGGGTGACAGATCAGGGATTTTTCTTGTTTTAAACCTCAAATAATTCAATTCCTGGGTTCTTTATCTCCATTTCAAAATGGAAGGTATAGACCAACTGTGGAATCTGTTGTTAGAAAAAGACTGGATGGTGCGTCGAAATCTAAAAGATGCGTATTTGGCGGTTCCCACCTCACTGGAGATTCTTCCAGTTTCAGTGGCGACACAGATGATTTGATGATTCAAATTTATCGCCATGCCTTTCGGGCTATCTTCCGCCCCTTGGTGTTTCACCAAACTGCTCAAACCGGTGGTGCAGCATCTGAGAGAGAGGGGTGAAGTTGATCATTTATCTGGGTGATGTCCTGATTATGGCACAGAGCACGAAAACAATATTACTACATTTATCTCGATCTATCCAACTCCTGTAGGACTTGGGGTTCGTCAAACTCAGACAAGTCGATCCTGATCCCTTCCCAATCGATAGAGGTTCTGGGGTTTCAGGTAAACTCGGTCCTGACACCATTCTTGCTCCCTCTGAAAAAGAGGATTTAGATCAAGAAAGAATTAAGGAGAGCGCTTGCCTCTTCTGCTATATCCTTGAGGATTCTGGTGCGATTGGTAGGCCTGCTGGCTTTTTCTATTCAAGCGATTTTCCTTGGTCCCCTACATTACCGGGCGCTTCAACGGCTGAAGATCATGCAAGGGTTTGAGCTATGCACAACAGATTTTGCTATCCATGGACGCCAGGACGGAGAGGTCCTGGTGGTTGGAACACATGGATTCGTAGAATGGCAAGCCCATTTTCGCATCAGTCCCAGAAGTGGTGATAGTCGGGTGCCAGCCAGTGGGGCTGGTGAGCCTGATGTGGTTTGGTGGAGATGAGGGGCAAATGGTCCCCAGAAGGAACTGAAATTACATATAAACTGTCTGGAATTACTAGCGTGATAGCTTTCGATCCAGACATTTTCCCCACAGAAATTGAGTCGTTGTATCCTTCTGTGGATGTCTCAGCGGTGAAATACATCAATCGTTTGTGCGGCACAAAGCCTCGGCTATTGGTGAAGATAGCCAAAGATTTTTGGCATTACTGCCTGCAACATCACATATCAGCGACGGCGGAGTATATTCTGGGCAGCTCCAATGTGGTAGCAGAATGGAACTCTGCATTCGTTCGGGACTCCAGTGACTGGAGACTGCACCTCAGGGTGTTCCAGTACTTGAATCAGAAGTGGGTTCCATGATAGATCTCTTTGCATTCTGACTGAACACTGAGCTACCTTAATTTTACAGTTGGCGACCGGACCCCAGGCTATCAACTCAGATGTATTTCTTCACTCATGGATGATGGACACGCATTATGCCTTTCCCCCGTTCTTCATGACTCAGAGAGCATTAGCACAGATCCGCAGTCAGGGAGCAGAACTAATATTGATTTCCCTTTGTTGGAAGGCAAAGTCATGGTTCCCGGTGGCGTTAATCTTGATGTGTGCTCCTCCAATATGTCAGCTCTCGTCCAAGAGATTTTTCTGGATCCGATGGGACGACCTAATCCATTAGTAACTCAGGGTCTATTGTCCCTCATGACATGGAGACTATCAGGAGATGGTGGCAAATGCCAGGAGTTTCGCAGGATGCAATATTTTTCCTGTCGTAATCTTGGGCTCCCTCTACGCACAAGCGTTACGAATCTGCTTAGCGTAGATGGGTTGATTGGAATTGTAAACGACAGGGGGATCCCGTGGGATCCGATATTCTTATGATTGTTTATTTTTTCTCAGAGGTAGCAAGCCAAGGAATGGCATTTCGGATGGTTAATAATTTCTGTTCCGCAATCTCAGCAGGTCATCCCCATGTGGACGGTAAGCCAGTGGGGGAACACCCTTTAGTTTGGACATTACTGAGAGGGATTACATTGGTGAAACCACCAAAATGCAGATATTCCAAGCTGTGGGATGTGGATGCGGCGCTTCACTTTATCAGAAATTGGCCGGTGAATGAGGGTCTTTCTTGTACGCATTTGCTTGCAAAGCTTACTCTATTAATATGTCTAATTTCCTGTAGACGAGTCTTGGATATGTGAGCCTTGGATTTGGCACTTGGAGTATTCACTCCTTCTGGAGTTTCATTTACAATTTTAAAAAAATAAGACAAATTCTAAATGTGTAACTTATCCAGCTTTTCCACACCACAGCAAGTTATGTGTGGTTCAATGTTTGAAATGTTACAAGGATTGTACTTGTGAGTTTAGAAATTATGTAGCAGGTCAATTGTTAATTTCATTGCAGAAACCTTTCCGCTCCGTGTCTTCAACGACTTTAGCCAGATGGGTTACATGGCTGTTAGGTCAAGCTGGTGTTGATATATCTGTATTTGGAGCTCATTTTGTGAGAGGAGCTCTGGCTTCTAAGGCCTTTTTATCTGGTTCTCGATTGGAGGACATTATGACTGTGGCGGATTGGTCTTCTGATTCAACATTTAAAATGTTTTATCATGAACCAATTGTTGATATAGCATCTCAGGTAACTGCACAACTTTACACTAGCATAATCAGAAGCCTCCCTTTCCTGACATAGAATAAAAAAAGTTCTAGCTGATGAATGAAGAATTTTCAATTCTATTAAGGACACAGAGGCGAGGATTATGCCACCCAGAGAGAGTTTTTATGTTGCATTGCAACAATCATTATTGCTGGTTACATTGATGAATTGTAAGATGCCCACCCTTTGTTGGAGATGTCTGGTTAGACATGAGATATTGGGCCGGATGTACAACCCTTATTTTGCGGCCGCAAACAGGAGATCGGCCAGTTTGCGACCACAAAAAAGGTTCCAGGCATGTACACATGCTATTTTGCGAGTCACTTGCGACTCTCGCTATTAGGAAGGGGCGTCCATTCCTAATAGCGAATCACCATGCCATGTACTGTTGTGTTGTGAGCGCAGTTGCGGTCTCAAAACACTCGCAGTGGACTATCTACTTCAAGTAGGTGGTAAACCACTCGCAAATGGGAAGGGGTCCCCACTTCTGGTACCAAAATGTGGGATTCACGCTCATGTTAAAATAGCTAAATATGAGTCCTAAGAAATCAGGAGACAAAGCAGGTTAAAGATGAAAAGAAGTCCTTTATTAGAAAAGGACCCATGACTGCAACAACCACAGGACAGGTGCTGAGATGATCAGGCAACTGACACTAGCCTGAACATTGCAGACCCAACCCAGTGTTCGATGCCATCATAGTTCCAACAGATTAAAAAGCAACACAATGAATGAGTATATAAAAGTAACAGTTACATGCAAACAAGGTAAACAAGCATATATACATATGAGTATTACAATGGTCATTTTTATACTCTTTGTCCTTGCTCTCCCTCTGACATAATTAACTGTGATTGCTTGCAGTTGGAGGTAAGGTTACCAGTGTCTATTTATCTTTTTCTGTGAATCTCTGTAAATTAGTGGATGGCTGAGATAAGAGGCAATACTTTCTGCATGATGTTTGGGCATTATTAAGAATTGTTTAACCTGAAAGATTGATTGGCTCTCTAAAACAATATTCAGTATAATTTGTGTAATATTTGTGACAGCTATCTTATCTTGTAGTCGGTGACAGCCTAAACATTTGTGTTAACCCAAAATAAATAATTCTAAAATCCCCTGCATATATAGATTGGAACGTAGACCATTGAGGTGTAGCCACCAAAAGAAATTTCAACTGTTAAGGACTGTTCAATTCCCTACCAGCATGTATATGTTTTTTTGAAATTCTTTTTATTGAATTTTCAGACAGGTAAACATAGGAAACATTTCGGACCTTTACACTACTGCATTCGTCATCCCATTATACAAAACATAGTATAATTGAAACTCATACACCACTCTATCTAGAATGCATATAGAGGGTACAGCAATCATGGTTAACGTTATTTGTCAGAAGGATGTTCATTTAAATAAGTCGTGAGATATTGCCAATAATCTTTAGGCCGGGATCACGCTGGTAACTCCTCCTCATATGTCTGCAATGTATCCCGGCAATAAGCCATGTCACAAATCAATTGATTGCTGGTTGGCACCAGTTTGCTCTCCCAACATCAAGAAACTCTCCGCATGGCAAGTAGAAGTGCTATCAGGCAGAATTTTCGCTTCATAGTTCGCACATTCCCTATGATACCAATAAACAGGTTCGCGCATCACATACAATATCAACCCCCACCATTTCTGTCAACAAAGAGGTGACCTCTACCCAATAATCTTGTAATTTCAAACATCTCCATGCAAGGTGCATGAAGTCCGCCATATCAGCACCACAACGCTTACAGCACGCTTCATTTCGAAGGCCAAATTTATACAGTTTCACAAGTGTATATTATGTTTGGTGTAAATAAGTGCAGGATTCGGAGATTGCTGTTGGTGGTTAGCATTGGAGCCAGGGCGCAGGTGGTGCGCCATTCGTCCTCTGTGAGAGGGTCATCAAGGATTTTATCCCATCTTTCACGCGCCCTATCAGTCGTGTATTTCATCTCATTCTGCGCTGCGTGGTGTATAGCTGTGATACCAAATGTGTAGTATTTGGTTAAGTCACAATTAGTTGTAGCGTGTCTAGTTGAGGTGGTTCAGCAGGGAAACAGGTGTAGACTTCCTTAATGGCCCCCTGCAGTCTGTGATAGGTGAATTGGAACAGCAGTGTCTGGTTTGTAATATATGTCAGACCCTGCGCGTTCCTAAACACCCCATTGCTATAGAGGCCCCCCATGGTGTCTATCCCAACCTCTTCATTGGTGACTGAGAGTTCAGGATGATGACTTAGTGGCAGTGCTGGTGCATATAGAGGCAATTTATCTGCCAGTTGTCCCAGTTTTTGCCACACTATCGTGTTAATGTCTTTGGCATGTAAAGGAGAACGGGTATGTGTTATTATAGATGACAAAGGAATGGGTAAGGCGTCTCCTTCCTCTACTGCTGTGTGTGTCAGGTATGGAATTGGATGATACCAGTATGTAGCGTATTGGGCCTGGGCACAAAGATAATAAAGGAGAAAGTCAGGTTCACACAGCCCAACTTTGAAGTACGGTAAAGATAAGGTATGAAGTTCTACACGTGCCTGTTTTTCCGCCCAAATCAACTTTAGTACTGCCGTTGTTATTCGTTTGAATACCTCTCTTGGGGGTGGTATCGGGATATTATTAAAAAGATAGAGGAGCTTAGGAAGTACTACCATCTTAACAATAGCAATCCTGTCTGCAAGTGATAGTGGTAATTGTATCCATCTATTGATTTTGTCATCCAGGGAAGACAGTACTCATCCATAATTCGTTCGTATAACAAGTTCAGGGTCTCTGTGATACCATACTCCTAAATATTTGATGTGTTCTTCTTGCCATTCTAGGGGGAATTCTGTGGTGTGTGGCAAGGTGGTTTCTGTCAGGGGGAGGATAAATGATTTTGACCAGTTTATCTGGAGTCCAGAGTGCCTTCCAAATTTGATATATTCACGAAGGAGTGGGTCTAGGTTTTGTTCTCGCACGTAGAGCGGCATATCATCCGCATATAACGAGATATGCAGTGGTCTGTTAAGGAATTTTAGGGCTGAATGGTTATGCTGTTGTCTGACCTTACATGCTAGCGGTTCTAGGGGGATGTATGACATTACAACGCATGCTTTTACCACGCATGCCTTTACAACGCGGTTTTTACAACGAAAACCTTTACAACGCAAAGCGCTTTGGGGTGCTGGATAGTGAAAAGTTGAATTTACTATTTCAACACCAGTCCCCGTGGACACTAGGGAAGGTGTTGGATAGTAAATTAAACTTATTCCCTATCCTAGAGCGCCCCCCAGCGCAATGCGTTGTAATGGTTTGCGTTGTAAATACCGCGTTGTAAAGGCACTGCGTGGTAAAAGTTGGGTTGTAAAGGTTGTTCACTGTTCTAGGGCGATGGCGAATAGCAAAGGGGATAAAGGACACCCTTGTCGTGTTCCACGCTCTATATTTATCGGATTAGAGATATAGCCGTTTACTCGAATTGTAGCTTGTGTACAGTAACTGTACCCATTGTAGGAACATGGGAGGGAAACCCATCCTCCGAAGCACCGACAACAAATACGACCATTCAATGGAATCAAAAGCCTTAACGGCATCTAGCATGACCGCCACTGCCTTGGTTTTAGGTATCAAATAACAGGAGCGAGCGAATAGTGTCCTGGTATTATGTGTAGTAGCTCTAGTTGGTTTGAAAGCTGACTGGTCTGGAAGGACCAGCATAGTCGTAAGTGGATGTAATCTACACGCTAATAGTTTCGCTAAAATTTTAGAATCAACGTTTATTAAAGACAAAGGTCTGTATGAATCGCAGAGTTCTGGGTCCTTAGCAGGCTTCAGTAGAGCTATCACCACCGCCTCCCTTAATGTTTGCAGCAATTCTGATTTCTCAAAGGCTTCCCCATACATCTCGACCAAACGTGGGGCAAGAAGGTCAGCATAGGTTTTATAGAACTCACCCGTAAACCCGTCCGGGCCTGGGGCTTTGCCATTGGGTAATAATTTTATAATTCCCACAACTTCTTCTATCGCGATAGGTCGTGATAGGTCGTGCAAGATATGCCCTGTGTGCATCGGAGAGCCATGCAATGGCTACGTCCTCTAGATATTTCATTACCTCCAACAATGTCGCTGTGGGCTGCGATTTATACAACGCTCCATATGTATGTACAAACCCATCTAGGATACCCATCTAGGATACCCATCTAGGATACCCTGCGCATCGGAGCATATACTACCATCCTCCTTCCATATTTGCAACACCGTTTGGGGGCTTTAAATGCCTCCCACAGGAGACATGGATCTTGTGTAGATGGTGCATTTAGTTGGAAATAATCAGTGATAGCTTTGGCTACAGTGTCTGTATAGATCGAGTCGGTAAGTGCTTTAGCGTTGAATCGCCAACTATATGGGCGTGGGGTGTAGTGAGGTATTTGTAGGTTCAATAGTATTGGATTATGATCTGAATGAGTTTAGGCATGTGTTTTATCGCCTCGGCCCAGAGTAGGATTTTGTCTGAGCCAATCCAATAATCAATAAGGGACCAGCTACCAAATGCAGCCGAGGAGTGAGTAGCCTCTCTAGAGGCTGGGTATTTCATCCTCCATATGTCATGTAAGTTCATGTCAGTTATGATGTCCAGCACTGTAGCTCTCGCTCTTCTATGTGGCTCTATTGTCCGCCCTGATTTGTCTAAGTTATCATTCAGCGTGAGATTCAGATCTCCCCCCAAATCAATGTGCTATCGTGCACAGCATGTAGATGCTGTCACACCTCATGGATGAAGTCCGGTGCATCAATGTGTACATATTTATGATTGTTACCCTCTGCCCTCTTAGCTTCCCTATCCGCCCTGATTATCCACTATCAAACATTCTTTAGTGAAGTTGGTGCCTTTTTTTTAGCCAAAATCGTTACCCCCCGCGTGAGTAGGAAGAATATGTGGAGTGATATGTAGACTCGGCCCATCTTTTGCCTATGTTACACTGTGCAGATGGATCTATATGTGTTTCCTGTAATAGTGCGATGTCTATCTGCCATCTATCGAAACAGGTAAATATCTGCCTAACTTTCTTTGGGTTCACAAACTCCCGTATGTTCCATGTTAACAGGTTTAAATGTACCCTTCTAGTTGCGCTATTTGGTCTAGTCATCATTGGTAAGTAAATATGCGCCCTGTAGACCCATGATGATCCCTGCCCTCCTCAGTATCGGTACAAGACGCCTCAGTGCGAGAGTCTCAATTTCGTTAATGTAAGTCCATTGGGTTTCAGCAATGCATCTCAAGTGATCAGGTCCTGTGAACTGAAATAACTCCCCATTCAAACTCCCCCCACACGCTACAGCAACCCAATTTTGCCAAAGCCATACCCCAGTATTAACCGTTTCCAAACTCAAGAACATTTTGGGGAATACCCACATGAAAGTCCACCTAGGGCACACTACACCATCCAATCTAATGGATGTGGACAGACCATAATAACATATATAGAACGTATCATCTTGAACATTACAATCAATAATGGCGGCACCTTCCGTATCAGAAGCATCAACCCGGCAATCAATCCGACATTCAACAGTTACAGAGTATGTGGCATCATGCATGTGGTTTAAGAACCAGGGGGCATATTATCAAGGGGGTTTATCTCTGCTTTTTTGGCTTTAAAAGCCAAGAAAGCGGAGATAAAATTATCACCCTATTACCTAGCTGTCACTAACACCAGTTAGCGACAGCTAGTAGGAGATAGCGACCATCCTGGGCCCCACTTTGCATATCAGAGAAATTTATCACTAATGACATGCAAAGTGGGCGTGCCAAGATGTTAGCGACTGGAAACAGTCGCTAACATCGCTATCTCCTATTACCAACTTTTGGAGATATTCGCGCTAAGCGCGAATATCTCCAAAAGCTAACACCTGCCCTGAGCAGTTCTTAGCCATGTTATCCAATGGGAGGTGGATAACATGGCTAAGAGCATTAGCTCGGTAATGTATGAATAACGTGGACTTTTCAGCGATATTCATGCATTGCGGCCGTTTTTTATCGCATTTGCGATAAACCTTGGTAATACCAAGGTTTATCTGCGATAAAAATCGCCGCAGGTCAGCGATAAATTTTTGTCTCTAACCAAGCAATAGGGATAATTATCGCTATTGCTTTGTAATATGCCCCCTTGTCTCCAAAAGTAAACAACTGTGATTCTCTACTTTGAGTTTGCAGGAGGCATGAGAGTTCCGCCATGAACAATACTACTATTATCGCCATCTATGCCTCACTCTGTGCATCAAAGGTTTGGAGGAAAGTGGCATGCAGTACATATATTGTTCCTAAAACACAAAAGCCAGTCTGATAAGTTTCATGGGGTAGTAATTTAACCCCTGGCAATGGCTCTGCCACATGCTTGGAACTGTACCTTGAATCTGAAGCAGTGCCCTTAAGTTTCTGCATTACCACATTATGCATCACCACAGGCTTTCGCACTTACCACCCACAGTGCTTTAGGTGTACAACCAGTGTGATCCGCATAGTTCGGATGTTGCAAAAAAGGCACTGCATATATCCCAACTTGACTCTATCAAGAAGGTCATCGTTGTACATGTAGAGTATTTGATTGCTGTGAAGCACGTTGCTGTTCTTTGTGTTTACTATCTTTTTGAGGAAATCATTAGCTGCTTTAGGCGTGGATAAGATGGTTGGTTTATCCTCCCAGACAACCTTTAGCCGCGCTGGATACAAAATGGCGTATTCTATCTGCATAGTTCTCAATTTCGTAGTCTTTATTTTACGCGATCCCTGTATACATACTGTTAGACTTGAGGAACAGGGACTAAATTTCCCATGACTACTTGCGCCACCTGTTTCAACCAATCAGACCGCAGCATCGATTAACAAATATGGCTGCCAGAAACGTCCTGGTACCTCCCCAAACAGCCCAGATGGCAGCGTGGAGTACCGACGGAGAGGTGAGGCTTTCCGGGTTGCGGCTTCAGATCTCTACCTTGGCATAACTACTGGCTTTGAATTGCAGAGTGTGTTTGGCTCTCCCGGTCTTATTATATTTCGGTCGATTCGCTGCACGCATAATGCGTTAACCGCCCAGGAGAACAAACCGGCAGTTAATATTTCATTCTATCTAAAGCGTCAAGGGGCTTATATTAACTTGCAAAACTTCCTCATGAAACTTAATTAGCTAAAGCAGACCTGGATCTGTTTAAAAACGGTGTTGGATCTAGCCCTGATCTCTTGACTGGGTGAGAGTATTCTGTTTAATTCAGAGACTCTGTCCCTCACCACCCCTTGTTGTAAATATTTTTGTCCACCCTAAGCGTGGAAGGGTATGCTCAGATGTGAGTCCCTTGCTCATTGCACCATCAGGATTCAAGCAAGCCGGGCCGAAGAGGCTGAAATGCCAGAAACCGGTCCCCGGTAGCTTGTTTCCTTCCCAGTGTAAGAATTGGCTTTTGTAGTTTGGTTTGCCCTGTTCCCATCATGCACTGGGACAGGAACAGACTAATTTGCATACAGCCAGGTTCTGAAACTGGGATGGTGCAGTGAGCTAAAAAACGGTGTTGGATCTAGCCCTGATCTCTTGACTGGGTGAGAGTATTCTGTTTAATTCAGAGACTCTGTCCCTCACCACCCCTTGTTGTAAATACTGGATCTGTTTATATGCAATTGTGGAGACTTTACCTCCACTTTGAATGGGTGGACCACATTTCTAACAGTGATCCGCCCCATACTTTCTTTACAAAACCGTGGTTATCTGACACTCCCTGTTAACGGCCTCTTCGACATTAATATGGGGGTCATACACCAGCAGTCTGCATACCATGAACGATAGTTGACCAAAACATACTATGATTAATGCTTGGCCACTTTGCTCGCTGCAATCCTGTTATCAATAGCGGCAGTATCATAGATGATACACAACAGAGTCAAGCCAATGCATTTTTTAGCTGTCGCAGAGCACTTCTTTCTTGTTACATTTATCTCTTTATTAACAGAGCGGTGCCCCTAGAACCTGAGCTGTAGCCAGGTGAGGAGAAGCACGTTCCTCTCGCATTCAAGGTGAGCGGGAGGACTACCCACAAGCTGAAGTTGGGCAATGTCGAAATGACTAATACATGAGCTATTACATGTGAACAGCTTTATGTGAGATCACAGTACTAATGTGTTTACTGTTATCTCTACCCTTGTTTGTCAGTGTTGTGTCTTTGACCTGATGTCTCCTGCGCCTGGACACTTTCCTTTTATACAGGAGGACTGAGAGGACGAATCACCCACTGGCTCTTTGCACTAATTATGTTTTTATCCATTGGAAGTGTACGGCCATAGAATAAAGTCAATTTTGCGTCCACTCTCCAATTTTAATTGAGCACTTTTTCTCACTCATCTTTCTTTATGCACTGTTTCTAGTAACCAATCCTTGCCTACTTAACAACTTAGTGAGTCCCACACACTTCACAGCTAGATTCTAGTGAAGTGGTTGCAACGGGGAATCTCCACTCTGTGTAGTGGCCCAAATGATGGAAAGGGCGGTATAGGATGGTTAACTGATGGTAACCTGACACGTTGTGCGAGTATGCTTTTACATACCATACTGACACATTGGATACATTTAGGTAATAAGTCATAACACATTAGACATACTATAGGGCCTCTTTGCCTAAGACCCACAGTTACTCTTTTGTATTTATAGTTCTCAATTTCACCTTGACATTAGTAAACTCCTTACGGGCCTGTTGTACTGCCATGGTACAGTCTGGGTAGAATTCCAGTTGATTTCCCTGGTATGTGACTTGTTTTTTCTCCTGTGCCATCTTCAGTATGTTATCGCGGTCACAGTAGTTTAAAATCCGAGCTACTATTTGTCTAGGAGCTGCACCCGGTGGAGGTCGTGGTGCCAGCGATCTATGCGCATGTTCGACTATGAAAATCAGCGATAGCTGTTCCTCACCGAATGCCGCCCGACACAGTTCCTCCACACACGTCTCCATGCGGCCTGTGTTGGTTGTTTCTGGCACACCCGCTATACGTACGTTGTTTCGATGTGATCTGGCCTCCAAATCCTCCGCCTTGGCTCTGATCACCTTCAGGACTTTTTCCATACCTTTACATTTGTCGGCAGTGGTGTGTGTTTCATCTTCGACCGCCGATATACAAGTTTCAGCAGCATCTATGCGCTCTCCTTGTTTGTCCAGTTTTGCCGCCATACTGTCCACTTTGCACGTAAGATGATCAAGCTTGCTATTTATATCCTGCAGCTTTGTCTGTATGACCTTCAGAATAGCTGCCATGCTGCTCGTTGCGGCTGCGTCCCCCTCTGTTTCTGTTTCCGTATCTGAGTGCGCTATGTTACCGCAATTGTTTCTTCGCGATTCAAAGGTCAGCTTCAGCTGTTGTTTGTCTGGCTTTCCCATCATTGGTGAATATCTGTGTGCTGTGCGAATCAGTTCTGGGCACCGTACTCTGTGGTGGTATCCGCACTGCAGTGTGAAGTGCAACCTGCCCAGGCAGGCGGTCGTAGTCAACCCCCAGCGTACACCTGCCCCTGCGCTACTCACTGCAAGTGGACTGCTGTGCAAAGCGGTGATGATGGACCATACCTGGGGTGTAGCGCGAGACGCATGCAAACTTGTTGGTTCCAGTGGTGTACCAGCCCCCGGCTCAAAGGACGATTGTAGGGCAGTGGAACAGTATGTGTGCCTAGGTACATCCACGTGGTTAGTACACTCCAGGAGTGCGGCGTCTAGTAGCACATCAACTTGCTGCAATCGGTCTGAGTGGCAGTCGCTTAAAGAGCTGTTCCACGATATAATTAAAGTGTACAAAATCTGCTCCTACATAAACGGTTGCGTCCTGGGTTGGCGTGTCTTGTTGCCTTTGTTTTTGCCCCGCACCCTGTCCGCGCCTGCCGTTTACCGCTCGCTCGTCTAGCTCAGTACGTGTCCAGTGTACAGGACCTCACACTCATGGGTATCGCATCTTTGCGGCAATGTGCTTGCACAGCTGTATAGTTGCGCGCCTTCCAGTATCAGCCCAGTGAGCGCCAAAATCTTTACAGCATAGTATACCAGACTCAGTCCCACACGTGCGCTAATGCTGCTAACGTTAGTTCATAGTGGCGTTATGTTTGCAACTTGGTACTCCAGCAATGCCTATCAGCTGTCGCTCCCTTCAAGTACTGCTTTATGCCCCAAGGTTGTGCAGTGCCGGTGATATCTCCGATAGTAGAGGCGCAGCTCTAACTGTAACAGCGCTTCTCGCCATAGCCTTCTGTGGAGGTCGCCATTTTAGATTTTCAACAGCGCTGTGCCGTTATGCGCTCAAATTTCTTCCCTGCATAGTGAAAGTGCAGTTTTTGCGTTGTAGAGTCCTCTATCCCTGTCCGTTGTTGTTCCGATGACGGGGCATACATCCCTCGTTAGCGCGCCGTACCTGGGTCAACGAGCCGGTCCGTGTCTTTCTCGTGGGTGTCATTTTAGTTGCAGGCAGTCATCGCATCTCCGAGAGGTTTCTCGGCAGTTCTTCAGTATTCCGGCTGCTACCGCTTGTCTGCTTCGCACCTGGGCTACCTGTTACAGTCCGATGTTCATTTCCGTCCTTTTACCGCATCTTGCAGTCCGTTAAATGGTAAAATAGACGCTCGTTTGAGGTCCGTCCGGCGGAGCTGTCATATTAGGCAGCCATCCCGCTGTGCGCCCTCTAGCGCCCCCTACCAGCATGTATATGTGCTTTAAAATGTCTGCATACATTGTGAGGGAGAGTCTATAAAATCAAATGAACAATATTTTTATATGTATTAAAATAAATTCCAAACTTGGTCAGTGTAACAGATAATGCCACAACATATTACTGTAACAAAGATGCATCTCCTATACTGGCCCCAGGACGCAATTAAGTTCTGTGGTGCACTCATTACAGATAAATATGAAAGGTTTAGGGTTTTACTATATGTTTATAAAATGAATAGTGAATATACAGTGCAGCTAGGCCCTAACTCCCCTTTGCCACCATGGATTTTCTTCAAACCACTTGCAATCAAAAGTATCCATACCCAATGTTGCTCCAAGACCCCGAAACCCACCCACAAACACCAGGAAGCCCCCCAAACAGGCCCACAAAAACATGATAGGGAGCAAAAAGGCAAAAACTTTTTCAAGTCTGATTTTCGCCAAACCACTTTTATCCGGTATTAGACCTTCCCAGCAATGCCCGAAGACCCGCCAACCCACCCGCAAAAAAGCACAACACCCCCAAACAGGCAAAAAGCAAAAATGGAAAATCTCATACTTGCAATATTTTTCGGCCTTCTTTCAATTCTGACCAAACGCGCTGTGCAGCTAGGCCCTAACTCCCCTTTTCCACCATGGATTTCCTGAAAAACAAATGCAATCAAAATTAGACTGTGCCAGCAATGCTCCCAGACCCCAAAACCCACCCACAAACACCCGGAACCCCCCCAAACAGCACCTCAAAGACAATCAGGTCAGCAAAAACGCAAAAATAAATTTGCCTCTGATTTTGTCCAAACCACTTTTATCCGGTATTAGACCTTCCCAGCAATGGCCCCAGAGCCGTCAACCCAGGCGGAAACTAGTAGAAGACCCCCAAACAGCCAAAAAGCAAAACTACAAAAATGGGGACTTAGTAATTTTCAAGCAAATTTCCAGAATCACTCCGCGCGCGCTCTGCAGCTAGGCCCTAACTCTTCTTTGCCACCATGGATTTGCTTCAAACCTCTTGCAATCAAAAGTATCCATACCCAGCAGTGCTCCCAGACCCCGAAACCCACCCACAAACACCAGGAATCCCCCCAAACAGGCCCCAGAAAACGCGGAATTGAACAAAATGTCAGAAAATGCAAAGACTTTTTCCTCATGGATTTTGTCCAAACCACTTTTATCCGGTATTAGACCTTCCCAGCAATGGCCCCAGAGCCGTCAACCCAGGCGAAAACTAGTAGAAGACCCCCAAACAGGCAAAAAGCAAAACTACAAAAATGGGGACTTAGTATTTTTCAGGCCAATTTCCAAAATCACTCCGCGTGCGCTCTGCAGCTAGGCCCTAAATCCCCTTTGCCACCATGGATTTTATTCAAACCACTTGCAATCAAAAATGATGAAATTTCAGAAAATGCAAAAACTTTTTCCTCATGGATTTTGTCCAAACCACTTTTATCGGGGGGCGTGGCCAAGCTGGAGATCTGAGCGGACACGGGTCTTGATGGCTCCCTGCCCGATCCCCTCTAAAGCCCAATATCAGCGCTTTTCTCCCCCTTAAATCGCACTGGCAACCGGTCAAGGGGCAGTGACCGTGCACGACCGTGCTAAAATCGAGGCCCCGGCTTCGGGCCTACCCGGAGGGTGAGACCTGTGTCGGCTCTGCGGACGGACCCGGCGGTGGAGGCGGCCCAGGCCCCAGGGTGTCCTGGACCGGAGCCCCAGGCGGGTAGCACCGATCCGCTACCTAGCGGAGGAGCAGCGGCCGCCGTTGCGCCCCCCCCGGAAGCAGACACTGACAGCTGGGGGCCCGGCCTGGAGGTGAGGGACTGCCGCCCCGCCATAGCTGGCCTGCACTGCGCTGGTGCTGGGGGTTGGGGACGCCGCTGGCCACCAGCAATTAAGGGGAGCCTAACAGGCCACTGCGGATCGGCCCATAGTGGCGAAGATCTACACGGGACACTCCCGGTGGCGGCACGCGGGGCCCTGAACCCGGTCTTGGGCCTGCAGCGGAGTGTGACAGAACCAGCGCTGCAGTTGGGCCTGGAGGAGGCGAGGGACCCGGCACGGAGGCCTGCAACCGCGGGCCGCCTTCCACGACACCAGGGGTAGGCAGCCCGGCCTTAGTGTGGCACCAGAGGGACAAGTGGCGTGGCCCAGAGGGTCGGGCCTGGAGCAGACCGCAGCAGCCACGAGTAAATTAAGCCGGCAGACGCAGTGCTCCCCCCCCGGGAGGAACAAGGCATGCAGTGGGGACAGTAAAACTGGCAGAGCACATCGGAACCTCACGCCCCTGAGGACCCA
Organism: Lissotriton vulgaris; assembly: GCF_964263255.1. Classification (NCBI taxonomy): domain Eukaryota; kingdom Metazoa; phylum Chordata; class Amphibia; order Caudata; family Salamandridae; genus Lissotriton; species Lissotriton vulgaris. The sequence continues at coordinate 1,312,804,060 of NC_141693.1, read as the reverse complement.
GGAGGGAGGTCGTGGAGGTGGCGGAGAAGCGGATTGCGCCTGGACCTGAGTTGGACCCCGAAGCACCGAGGTAGGAGGGGGCACCACACCGGCAGACGGGAGGGAGGTGAGGAGCTAAGGGGAGCGACAGCAGACGCCCGGGGAGCGTAATCGAGCTCCCGGCGGGAGGCCGAGTCAGGCACAGGGACAAGGGCGATCAGGAGCGCCGAGGCCAGGGTGCCTTGCACACCTACCTAGCGGAGAGCTGCCACAGGCCGGGGTACGGTAGGGAGTTGGAGAGGCCGCCTGCGTACCTAGCTCTTGGACACCACAGCAGGGTGCTTAAGTCTTGGCAGAGACATATCACTGACCCACCCCCAAGCACCATACCAGGACGCAAGATTTGGGAACGTCATGGCCAACGCTAGTAGGAAAGGCAACCGGACTATCACAGACATGCTCAGCAAAACTGCCACAAAGGGGGAGGAAAACCCCGAAAGCCGCGTCTCCCACGGCGCACTCCACGGCCCCGCAGCTAGATAAAGGGGAAGCACCCATAACCAGGTCGTTCCTAGAATCTCTCTTTAACACTCTCCGGGATGACTTCCAGACGTTGAAACTGGATCTTGCAGGGGAACAAAAGGAACTCCGCCGCGATATTGACGGCCTAGGCGAGAGAGTGGCAGCTGTGGAAGACACTAACCAGGCCAGAGACGAGGAGGTGCATCACCTACAGCAGGAAGTACTTCCCCTACAGGAGCAACAGGTAGATCTGCAAGCCCACGCGGAAGACCTAGAGAACCGTTCCCGTAGGAACAACATCCATGTTCGCAATGTATCGCTGAAAGCAGAAAGGAACAGCGTGACCAGCTACCTACAGGACATTTTTAGGGACATTTTAGGGGAACCTTCGGACTTTGCAATTCGAATCGACCGTGCGCACAGAGTGGGCTTGTCGAGACGCGTGCCGGCCCCACCGCCGAATATCTTGGCATACCTTCCGGACTTCCCTCTGAAGGAGCGCATTCTACAGATGGCCAGGCAGAAACAACCACTGCAGTTTCACGGTGACTCCATCGCCCTATTCCAGGACTTGTCAGCAATCACACTGCAGAAGCGGAGATCATTCAAAGTGGTCACGAAGTTTCTTCAGGACAAGAAGGTCCCGTATTCATGGGGCCATCCGTTCCGGATTATCTTTAAATGGCAGGGAAAGCTGCATCAACTCCGCTCTCTTAGCGACACCTGCTCCCTGCTGCAGCTCGAGCTCCCTGAAGAAGCAGAATCCAGAGAGGATTCACCACATGGCTCCCAAGAAGGCCCCACACAACGCTCTCACAATGGATGGCACAAAGTCCGAAGAAGACGACGCTCGAGGGAGCGCATCAGGCCAGACCCAGAAACAATTGCACAGGAACGAGTGGCGGCTGTCCAGGAGGTCGTGAAGGACACCTCTGAGCCCTCCTAAATAGCACTTACGAGGGGAGAAGTCACTCTTTCCTTTACTTGATGGGGGGAGGGCCGGGGAGCCAGAAAGGTTTCCACGGCCACAATTCCCACTACGATGACTTTCTTCGGTCCTGCATTTGTTGTTGACAGGCACAAGACTATGGTATGCAATGGGGAGTTTCACATTGAGGGGAGGGAGGGGGAGGAGGGCACGGGGGGAAGGGCTGGGGTTGGGGAGGAAGGTTGGGGACATGTCAGTTGGGGGTAGGGAGGGGACCGGGGAGTATGGGGGGTCGTCCAGTGCAATGCCCCAGTTTTAGCTACCCTTACCGCAATCACGCACACCACTTCGGTCAGACGGAGTTTCAGCGCAGAGAGTCACATCAGTTTAAATGCCAGCCACGACCATTAAGGTATTGATCCTGAATGTACGGGGTCTAAATAACCCGACTAAGCGGCGTGCCATACTATCCCACTTAGACAACACGCGCGCAGACATCTGCCTGCTACAGGAAACCCACCTGCTATCCCGCGATTGCCATCGGCTGCGCTCCCACAAATTCCCAATGCAATTCTTCTCATCCAGTACTACCAAGACAGCAGGGGTGGCGATCCTAGTGGCGAAACATTTTAGAGCTGAAGTGTTAGACAAGTGCGCAGAATAGAAGGGGAGGTTGTTGGCATACAGATTCAGGATAGGAGGGCTAGCATTTACGATTGGATCCTTATATAGCCCTAATGAACAGCAGGAGCGCTTCCTGAGATCAGCCCTGATGGACATTGCAACCACACCTGATAGACACATCATCCTGGGTGGGGATTTCAACATGGTCTTTGACACACTCCTGGACAGATCCGCACAACGTACTCCACAAACAGAGACGTTTTCCACTAGGTGTAGGGAACAGATGGCGGAGCTGGGTCTCCACGACCTCTGGCGCCGCACGCACCCCACGGAAAGGGAGTACTCCTATTACTCCAACGCACATAAAACATACGCGCGACTGGACCATCTTCTGGTCTCGGAGCCGGTATGCGCCTTAGCTACGGAGATGGAGATAGGAGTAATCGCATTGTCAGATCATGCACCGGTCTCCACCACGCTCAGTCTACCATCGATATCTTGCCCGCCTAGAGTTTGGCGCCTCGGAGACACCATACTGCACCGAAAGACGGTAGTAAAACAAATAACAGACGCTATCCACGACTATCTATCGCACACTGCCAACTCAGACACATCCTTGGCGACCCAATGGGCGGCCATGAAGGCGGTCATTAGAGGGGAGTTTTTGGCCCTTTCCTCGGCGGAAAACAGAGATCGGCAAACCAAACGGGACGAGCTCGCCCAGCGAGTACGAGAACTAGAACAAATGCACCAGCGTACAGGGGCTCCCAGGATCTGGAAGCAACTTAAAGTAACAAGGAAACTCCTGGCGGCCCTGGATTTGGACCGTGCGGAGTATGCGGCGCTGCGTCTGAAACACACTTACTATACCTGCGGAGACAGATGTGGCCGACTTCTGGCACATAAACTCCGTATAGCACGCCAGCTACAGCTGGTGAAAGAGATCTCTGACTCAGACGGGATGATAGCCACGGAAGATGCCGATATTGCGGAAACATTCCGCAGATTCTATGCTGATCTTTACGCAGGAGACCCCCCGGATGACGCCGCGAGCACGGACTACTTAGATTCGGTCACGCTCCACTCGCTGGAGCCCTCTCAAGCGGAGTACCTCGAAAGAGACATCTGCATCGAGGAAGTGATCTCAGCGATTGCCAGACTTAAACATGGCAAAGCTCCCGGGCCAGATGGCTACACATCCCTCTTCTACAAGACATTTTGCACGACGCTGGCGCCGATCCTCACCCGCCTGTTTAACTCATTCTCAGCGCCCGGCGCTATCCCACCTGATCTCTTGCGAGCATCCGTCATGTGATTCCCAAGCCGGGAAAGGACAGGACCAAGTGCGGCTCCTATAGGCCGATCTCGATCCTGAACTTAGATCTCAAACTATATACTAGGATACTGGCGGGCCGACTGGCACCCCATTTACCTGGGCTCGTAGAACCAGACCAAGCTGGGTTCATACCTGGGCGGCAGACGGTGGACAATACCAAACGGATCGTCTATCTTATTGGAAAAGCCTCCCGAATACCCGGAGAAAGGATGATGCTAGCGGCTGATTCCGAAAAGGCATTCGACCGAGTGCATTGGCCGTAGCTGGAGAGGGTCTTAGCGAAAGTGGGCATTGGCGAAAAGTTCCACTCCTTTGTGTTCAACTGCTATAAATTCCCTACGGCAGTGGTGCGGGTGAAAGGATTTAGCTCAAGGAGCTTCACCATCGAGAGGGGAACACGGCAGGGGTGCCCGTTGTCGCCCCTACTCTTTGCCCTATATATGGAGCCCTTTGCTCAGCAGATACAGCAGAATCCCCTAATAACGGGGGTGAAGTTTGGCGGCTTCCGCCACGCAGTCAGCCTCTATGCTGACGATGTGATATTGTCCCTAGACGACCCGCGAACGGCCCTTCCGGCCTGCATCGCGGAACTAGATACCTTTGCCGTCGTCGCGGGGTTTAGGATGAACATAGATAAATCAGTGGCGCTAGATCTGTCGCTTAGACCACCCACTAGAGCTTACTTACAAGATCTCTTTCCACTACACTGGTCGTCAGACCGAGTGCCATATCTCGGAATCCGGCTAGCCAATACACTACCGGCCATGGTGCAGGCCAATTATACCGCGCTAGGGGGAAAGATCCGGGAGGAACTTGGACGCTGGAACCATGGCACGCTCTCCTGGCTAGGCAGAATTACTGCAGTTAAGATGACGGTCCTGCCGCAAGTCCTTTACCTATTTAGGGCGCTCCCGCTTCAGCCACCGGTGGGATGGATCCAACAGACACAGGCAGACTTCTCACACTTCATCTGGCAGAGCCGAAAGCCCAGACTGAAGAGAGCTCTATCCATGCTAGCCCCGGAGGCTGGGGGTCTGGGGATCCCTGATCTGCGCAAATACTTCCAGGCGACGCAATTACACTACTTGGTGGAGTGGAGCCGCTGGGAATCAGACAAGCACTGGCTCTTCCAGGACCAGGCGGTGGCGGGTCGACCCCTACAGGAAGTACCCTTCCTGCGCAAAGCCCACCGCCCAGCTAACCTGTATGCTTCCTTCGTCACGAGGGTTCCCCTGCGTGTTTGGGACGCTACTAACACCACGCAGGGGCTCACCACATTTCCCTCGCCGCTTACTCTGCTGGTCAATAACCCGGACTTCACTCCGGGGTCGGAAAGGGGAGCTTTCGCACACTGGAGGGCGGCGGGATACAGGGCTTTATTCTACGTTTACGGACCGGAAGGAGTTATTCCCTTCCCGCTCATCAGGCAGGAGTACTCGCTGCCGGAAACGGACAGTCTGCGCTACATGCAGGTCCGACACTGGGCCCTACACCTGCAGGTGCGAGAAACTGCAGACAGGACGCTCTTACCTTACGAAAGGTGGTTATTGACCCACACCTCTGACGCAAATCTTACATTGGACCTTTACAAGTTGCTGCAGCCTCCCCCCTCACACTTTTACAACCCGGGCAGGGACCGCTGGGAATGGGAACTGGGCCGAACACTCAGTCACAAAGAATGGGACCAGATTTCGCACAGAGCCCGCCACTCCGCATACCACATAGGACTAACAGAGACAATGACTAGGGTATCCACATACTGGTACTATACGCCAGAACGACTGCATGAAATGGACCGCAAGCAAGAGAACGTCTGCTGGAGGGGTTGCGGGGCGGATGGGAACACTATCACATATACTATGGGACTGCCCGCTCCTGCATTCTTACTGGGGGGAGGTGCTAGATGAGATTGACACTCAATTCAACACCGAACTGCCACTCTTCCCTGCGTACATTCTTTTGGGTCTCCCGAATCGCCTGATGTACCCTCTGAAATTGCATAGGGGACGACAGATCGCTATTGCTTTAGGCGCTGCGGTGCAAAATATCCTTACACACTGGCGAACTGCTGAGCTCCCCTCCATCACAGGGTGGTTACATAGGCTGTGGTATGTTCTGGGGATGGAGAAGATGTCTCTCATGTTAACGGGGGATATAGAGCAGTTTGACGAGCTTTGGCAGCCGTTTCAGTCCCTCTTGGCTAATGAATTTAGAGAGATCTCTTGTCCCAAATACCTCCGCCTATTACGCCTTACGACAACGGAGGGGACAGCCTCTCGAGTGGATCTTGGTTAGGGGTGGAGTAGGAGAGAGTGACACAGCGGTACAGAACAGGGCGGGTTTAAGCACTGGACCGGGGGTTGGAGGGGAAGGGAGTTTGTGGGAGTTTGGGGTCCGGGTGGGGAGGGGTTCGGGGAAGGGTTCAATCTCCATTCGCAACACTGCATCTATCTATGTATTTTTGCTGGTCAATTCCTTGTTGACATGTCATTCAAAGAGACTTGGACTGCTAAGGACTCCTCGGACCCTTGAGGTCCTACACTATCTATGCAATGTATATTTGGAATCTTTGTGTTGCCTCAATAAAAATGATTTAAACACAAACCACTTTTATCCGGTATTAGACCTTCCCAGCAATGGCCCCAGAGCCATCAACCTAGGCGAAAACTAGTAGAAGACCCCCAAACAGGCAAAAAGCAAAACTACAAAAATGGGGACTTAGTAATTTTCAGGCCAATTTCCAAAATCACTCCGCGCGCACTCTGCAGCTAGGCCCTAACTCCCCTTTGCCACCATGGATTTTCTTCAAACCACTTGTAATCAAAAGTATCCATACCCAGCGTTGCTCCAAGACCCCAAAACCCACCCACAAACACCAGGAAGCCCCCAACCAGGCACCCGAAAAAGCTAAATTGAGCGAAATGTCAGAAAATGCAAAAACTTTTTCCTCATGGATTTTGTCCAAACCACTTTTATCCGGTATTAGACCTTCCCAGCAATGGCCCCAGAGCTGTCAACCCAGGCGAAAACTAGTAGAAGACCCACAAACAGGCAAAAAGCAAAACTACAAAAATGGGGACTTAGTAATTTTCAGGCCAATTTCCCAAATCACGCGCGCGCGCTCTCCAGCTAGGCCCTAACTCCCCTTTGCCACCATGGATTTTCTTCAAACCACCTGCAATCAAAAGTATCCATACCCAGCGTTGCTCCAAGACCCCGAAACCCACCCACAAACACCAGGAAGCCCCCAAACAGGCCCACGAAAAAATGATAGTGAGCAAAAAGGCAAAAACTTTTTCAAGTCTGATTTTCGCCAAACCACTTTTATCCGGTATTGGACCTTCCCAGCAATGCCCCAAGACCCGCCAACCCACCCGCACAAAAGCACAACACCCCCAAACAGGTAAAAAGCAAAAATGGAAAATCTCATACTTACAATATTTTTCGGCCTTCTTTCAATTCTGTCCAAACGCGCTGTGCAGCTAGGCCCTAACTCCCCTTTTCCACCATGGATTTCCTGAAAAACAAATGCAATCAAAATTAGACTGTGCAAGCAGTGCTCCCAGACCCCAAAACCCACCCACAAACACCCGGAACCCCCCCCCAAACAGCACCTCAAAGACAAGCAAGTCAGCAAAAACACAAAAAAAATGTTGCCTCCGATTTTGTCCAAACCACTTTTATCCGGTATTAGACCTTACCAGCAATGACCCCAGAGCCGTCAACCCAGGCGGAAACTAGTAGAAGACCCCCAAACAGCCAAAAAGCAAAACTACAAAAATGGGGACTTAGTAATTTTCAGGCAAATTTCCAGAATCACTCCGCGAGCGCTCTGCAGCTAGGCCCTAACTCCCCTTTGCCACCATGGATTTGCTTCAAACCTCTTGCAATCAAAAGTATCCATATCCAGCAGTGCTCCCAGACCCCGAAACCCACCCACAAACACCAGGAAGCCCCCCAAACAGGCCCCCAAAAACACGAAATTGAGCGAAATGTCAGAAAATGCAATAGCTTTTTCCTCATGGATTTTGTCCAGACCACTTTTATCCGGTATTAGACCTTCCCAGCAATGGCCCCAGAGCATCAACCCAGGCGAAAACTAGTAGAAGACCCCTAAACAGGCAAAAAGCAAAACTACAAAAATGGGGACTTCGTAATTTTCAGGCCAATTTCCAAAATCACTCCATGCGCGCTCTGCAGCTAGGCCCTAACTCCCCTTTGCCACCATGGATTTGCTTCAAACCGCTTGCAATCAAAAGTATCCATACCCAGCAATGCTCCCAGACCCTGAAACCCACCCACAAACACCAGGAAGCCCCCCAAACAGGCCCACGAAAACATGATAGTGAGCAAAAAGGCAAAAACTTTTTCAAGTCTGATTTTCGCCAAACCACTTTTATCCGGTATTAGACCTTCCCAGCAATGCCCCAAGACCCGCCAACCCACCCGCAAAAAAGCACAACACCCCCAAAGAGGCAAAAAGCAAAAATGGAAAATCTCATATTTACAATATTTTTTGGCATTCTGTCCAAACGCGCTGTGCAGCTAGGTCATAACTCCACTTTTCCACCATGGATGTCCTAGAAAACAAATGCAATCAACATTAGACTGTGCCAGCAGTGCTCCCAGACCCCAAACCCCACCCCCAAACACCAGGAACCCACCCAAACAGGCCCCCGAAAATTAGAACACCCCCACAAGTGCAGAGTCTTTTGGGCGTAATCCAGCCATCTGCTGGGAAATAGGAGTCTGGAGGAGGAGGATAGAGGAGCATGTTCTTGTGAACTTGTGAACCTGAGGAATGCAGACTGCGGCACCTTCAAATCAATAAGCAAATAAGTGAAGACAGTTCTGCTGATGGGCTTGTTTTTGTGATTACATTTTTTTTATATAGACTTTGCAAAACAAAGAAAGACAGACACACAGGAATAAAAGTGAATAAGGACAAAAAAGAAAGTCATTGATTCATTGGCTCATTTTCAAGGCTCGGTGTCAGGGAAGAAGAGTTCGTCCTCATACTCTGCGAGTTCAGGCGGGAGTAGGTCACCTAACAGAGAAGAAATTCCCTCATCTAAGTTGGTGTCCTCCTGGTTTTCTTCCGGCATGTATTCTCGTATTTTGTAATCTGGTGGTATGTGGTGCTGATTAATCTTGATCACTGTTAACCTCTCCACATTTTTGGGCAAGAGGCGGGTCCTTTTGCAAGTTACAATGCAACCAGTAGCACTGAAAACACGTTCAGAAGACACGCTTGCGAGTGGGCAAGACAATTAATTTAAAGCCAGGTTGGAGATCTCTGGCCACAATTCTTTTTTCCCATGCCAATACGCCAATGGGTCATCATGAACATAGACCTCTGTTGAGTCATTCAGATAGTCCTGCAGCATCGACTCAAGGTTCTCCACGGTTCCTCCACTTTGCTTACTTTTTGCTGGGACCTTTTGAGAAGCAAACCCAAGCTGAGTTAGCCAATCCTCTTCTTCACACAATGTTACTGTTGTGTCTGGTGCAGATGATCCGGTTGCTAGTGTCTTTAACGGCTGAGAGGGAAAATCACTCACTTCTGCCACAGCCACAGTTGCAGAGGTGGATTCTTTTGACTCCGGATGGCCTGCTGATGCTGATGTACTGCCTTTTCCTTCAATTTCCTGCCGTTCTCTTTCAAACCTCATGGCTGACAGAGCTAGCCAACGTTTGTACTTTGAAACTTCTGCGTCACCAAAAGGAAAGAATGCTCTGCCTGCCAGTGCCTTTTTGTAGAGTGGATCCAGAATAGTAGCACAAATGTAATGCTGTTCTTTGTGGATCTTTTGAAGACGTTCATCGCAAAGTAGGCGCACTAATAATTTCTCTGCCAAATCAAAAGCTTCTTGCTTTTCTTCTTCTTTTTGAAACGTAGAAGACACAGCCTTCAGTTGATGCTCTAGCATGCGCAACAATGGGATAGCTTTTCCCAAATTACAGTCCTCCCTGCTGACTATACGCGTGAAGACCTCAAAAGGACGAAGCATGTCTGTCAGGCTTTTAACTAGCTTCCATTGCTCCGCATGTATCCTCAGGTCCTTCATAGCTGTACCCTGTGTAAAGAAATACTGATCGACTACCGCACACTGCTCATACAGATGCTCAAGCATGTAGAAGGTTGATTTCCAACGTGTTGCCACCTCCTGGATGAGTGCTTTCACTGGCAGTCGACGTTGATGTAGCAGGCCCCACAGATGCTTCCGGGCCTTAAAAGAATGGCTGAAATGTGTGCACATTCTTCGGCAGGTGGTTAGTAACTCGCACACTGGACTTTTTTCACTCAAGAATTTTTTAACAACCAGGTTTATACAGTGCGCCAAACACGGCACTCTGAAATAATTACCCATATCCATGGCCTTAACTACATTGGCGCCATTATCCGTGGAAACATAACCAATCTTGCCTTTTCTCGGGGACAGCCATTGAAAGACCTTTGTGTTAAACTCCTGCAAAATGTTTTCTCCTGTATGACTTGTCTCCATGCCAAACATGGCTAGTGTTGCATGTTTCCGAGCAGCTTTAAAAACGTTGTCCGGGTTAACACCTGTCCTTAGCTTTGCTGTAACTCCTGAAAAAGAGACCCAGTGTGCAGTGATGCACATGTAATCAGTGCCTGCGCCACTGGTCCACATGTCTGTTGTCAGATGAATAGTGTGAACAGCACTCTTCTGCAAAGCTGCCCCAATCACCTCCAGCACATCTTCATGTAGTGCTGGAACCGCAACTCTGGCAAAATAGAACCGGCTAGGAACCTTCCATTTAGGGCAGAGCGTTGCCACTAATTCAAGAAAACTAACCCTTTCCACAAAAGAAAAAGGGGGAAGGTCCAGAGCTAGCATTTTAGCCAGCTTAGTGTTATACAGACGCGTCATTGGTTGGTTGCGTTCAAATGGCGCATCTGAAAACAACATGCTTCTAATGGTGGGCTGGACCATGATTTTACGGGATGATGATGATGATGACTTCTTCGACCTCGTTACGCTCGGTGATGATGAACTTTTTCGCATTGGTTTCTCACTCTCTCCCACACTCTTAGTGTGGCTCACAGGGGGTGTGCTGCTGACAGGGGTACTGGGTGTAAATGAAGTGTTTGACACTTCTTCCTCCTCGTCATCATCAGATGAAACATCAACGGATACAGTTTGTTGACTTGCAATTCCGGCTTCCTTGATCTCCTTTAGGTGCGCATGCCATTTGACAGTGTGCTGTCTCTCAAGATGACCTCTCTGGCCTCCGGTACCATACTAACTGCAAGCTTACAAATGGTACAAATGGCTATGTTTTCCCTTGTTGTGCTAACACTAAAGAAGTCCCAAACTGCGGACTTCAAATGTCTGTGGGGGCGGAGGAGGCGATACTGGTCATGCTAATGCCTGATGAAGTGGAGGATGTGTGTTGCCGAACTTTACTACGTTGTGCACTTGCAGCACCACTTATTGAGGAAATGGACGTCGAGGTGGATGGAGGTCTCTTCTGGCGAGAAAATATGGAAGCGGTAGGTGGTGGTGTACTAGTTAACTGCAATAATGGTGGTGGTCTCATTGCCTCGTCGACAACATCACGCTCAGCAGCTTTTCGGGCTAGGGTAATAATGTCTGTTTGCTGCATGCCAGCTGAGCCTGGAGTGACGTTTATGATGACTGCGTCGTCGTGGTGAGAGTCTTCATCAGCAGGAGTAGTATACGCCACTTCTTGTTCAGCGTCATCATCACACTCCATAAGTAATAGAGTTTCGGGGACCTTCCTTTTATGCTTAGCTACCTTTGTCAGATCATGGTGTGCTTCACTCTCAGACGGCCGTGGTGGTTCCCAATTTGCATCAATATCATCAGAAGGAAGGGGGCTTGAAGAAGGTGTAGACACCATCCTTGATCGTTTTCTTGCTAGGGATGTGGAAGACAATGAATGATCAGGAGGAGTGGCTTCCTCAAATGATACCTCGGCTTGAATGTCGATTTCCTGATGTGCCCCTACTTCGGGAGGACAACTATTGTGGGTACTTGTGCCGCTCCATGCACCTCTGCTTGCGCATCTCCTTGCGCTGCCTCTCCTTCCATATGTACTTGGACTTGTACTTGCACATGTGGTTGTTGTTGTGGCTGTGGTTGTTGAACACTCGTCAGATGAGTTACAACAACCTGTGTTGATTGAGGGACATTGCTGCTACTTTCTTGGGATGAGCCAACATCACTGGTCGATGGTGATTGAACAACTATACTGGTGGCCTCTAAAGCACTCAAGGGCTTGGACTTAAGTTGGCGTGGTGGTGGTGGCACTGAGCCCAATGGAGCGGGGGTGAAGCTCTCAGCGTGGTCCCCAGCAGACCCCGCTGCTGCTGCAGGAGTACTTATTTTTTTCCCAAAAAATGTGGCGGTCGGCATACCAGTCTCCTTGGTAAGTGGCGGCACTTGCTTCTTCTGCTCCTTACTGGCAACTTTCTTGCTAGAGGAGCTACGGGGAACTTTTTTTGGGGCCATCTTCTTCAGATGTCAGAACAGCAGGCCGCAGTTGCACGAGTTGCAGAGTTGTCTTGTCTGTGGCCACACGTGACGTCGCGTGACGTTATGCTGCACACACCGCTGCTGCAGGACTTCTTCCTGGCACTGGTGGTTCTCTTGTGCACCTAAAAGCAATGGAAGATAGAGGAACATCAGTTATGCAGCCCAAAAAATTGAAAAACACACAAAAATCAGCACAATCCCATGCCATCCATGCCCTCAATGATGTTTAAATTCAAGACACCCCACAGAAAGACTAGGCCCATGCACCACTCACTACCCCTGGGCATAATGGATGAAAGCTAGGCAAAATGGGTGCTGGCCTGAGAACACTGCCTGCATTCAAAATGTCCCCTTGCCCCCCAGCACATGGCCAGGGCCTGCCTGTACCAGCACTCAAAATGGCCCCCACCCACATGGCCAGTCCCCATCAACACCCCAAAAAATCAAAAAACACACAAAAATCACCACAATCCAATGCCATCCATGCCCTCCATGATGTTTACATTAAAGAGACCCCACAGAAAGACTCAGTCCATGCACCACTCACTACCCCTGGGCAAAAGGCCCCAACAGCAGCCAAAAAAATCGAAAAACACACAAAAATCAGCACAATCCCATGCCATCCATGCCCTCCATGATGTTTACATTAAAGAGACCCCACAGAAAGACTCAGTCCATCCACCACTGAGTACCCCTGGGCAAAACGCCCCAACAACAGCCCAAAAATCGAAAATTCCAAAATTGTAGTTGCAGCAACTGTAATGCCCCAAACAAACTTACTTGTGAAATTTCTAATCCAGAAGTGATCCAAAGAAAGTCAAAAAGGCCTCAAATCCAAATATCCAGCAGCATCCACAAAAAGTAATCCTTCCAGGTCAAGATCCAAATGAAAGTGACCAGCACATGAAGAAAGCACTGGGAGGAGCCTGCTGGACAGGAACAGGAAGTTAGAGACTGTGGGGCACTTCCTTCCGACCCACCCCCCCACCCAAAATGGACTCCTTGCAAAAAAAAGTGCAAGCAAATGTCAACCTGAGAAGTTATTCTGATAAAAATCATCATTTTCAAAAGGTTTATGCTGCTTGCTGGTGGATTTCTTGTGCAGAATGGCAAATTTTGCAATTTCGCGAGGGCGAGATTGTTGCTGCCCGCCGCATCTACGTGTTCGCAATTGCGAGCTCTCGCGATGCGTGCTGTGCAAGGTGGCAAGGCGCGATGACGTAATCGCGGTCGCCAAACTCCCGCGGGATCCCGCAGCAAGATCCAAAATGGCGCAGCACACGCAAAATATGGAGAAAAACAACACTGCAAACGCTGAATGACGGTAAGTGAACGCCGCGCGCCGCAATATTGTATCACCAAGCAAAAAAATCCGCTGCGTGCGAATTTTCGGCAAATTCGCAAGAGTTCGCGGATTGCGAATTTGCTGAAAATCCGCAAATTCCGCGAGCGGAATGGATTTTACGCCCATGCTTAGATAGAATAGTAAGCAAGGGTGGATGCATGAATGGATGTATGTATGAGTGAATGGATGGGTGAAAGAGGGTGGATGATTGGATAAAAGGGTGGATATAGGTGGATAAGTCAACGATTGGATGGGTGAATGAAAGTGAGGGGGGATGGATGAAAAGGTGAATGATGGATGAATGAAAGGAGGGATTGAGTGAAAGGGTGGATGGAATGAAAGGGTGAATGGAATGAAAGGGTGGATGGAATGAAAGGGTAGATGGATAAATGAGAGAAATGATTGATGGATGAGTGAAAGGGTGGATAAAGAGATGGATAAGTGAAAGGATGAATGGATAGGTTTAAAGATGGACTGATAGGTTTGGATATGAACGGTGGACAGACAGAATGGTGAAAAACTGAATGATGGATGAGAAACTGAATAGACAGAATATAAAGAGTAAATGGTGGACATCAGCAGGTAAATGGTAGGATGAATGGATAGATCGATGGAAGAGACAAGAAATATCTTCTGGGGAGGGTCATGATGATTTGCTTCATTTGCTTGGTGCCATAAGAGATTTGGTTCGTAGTGGAGGTATTTTCAGTTTCTTCCTACTCACATGCTCAAAATATATAGTATTGTGCCAAACAACAGCATTTAACAGTATGGCATTAAGAAGGTGTAACTATTGCAAAAAAAGGAAATGCTAATATATTATCGCATTTCTCTTTCATTTTGTGTAATATTAACCTGCTTTGTTTATATACACACATTTATCATGTGTTTTGTTGTGTGGTGCAACTGTTATAGAAGTTGTTAAGTATCATCATGTCTTGCCCTTAGCCCCGCCCCTGGCCCCGCCCATTTACTACACCGCTAGCTCATGTTAATGAGTACCTGCACTTATTTTTTCCCATTTAAAGCACTGGGCACAGGTAGAATGTGTTCTGGAAGAGGTTATCTGAGTGGTGCCCCACCTTTTCGAGAGGTGCTCTTTGAAACCTATTTTGGCGTGGTAGGCATACACTATTTCCCCCCATTTCCAAGGGGGTCTCTGGTGCACAATGGTGCAATATTTTCCATGATAAAAATAGCAAAACGCATGTCTTATCTTGGAAATAGGGGATTAGAACCGGGTGAAAGTAATAGAGGGACCAGGGTGTGAGAAGGAGTGCAACTGGGCCTAGGTGGTTAGTGGCAGGGGTAGCATCTCTGGTAAAGAAACAAGCATTGGAAATGCAATAGGTCTCGCAATAGAAAAGTTGGAGCTATTGGTCTTGTAAATGTCAATTATTTTATTTATGTGTTGGTTTTTAAAATAGCTAAATTGATAGCTTTGTCATTTACAATGCCAATAGTTATAACTTTCGCGAATGTGACACCTATAGCATTTGTAATGTAACATGTTTTGTATTTACGTGACTTAGATGTATTGATATTACAAATAACAATGGCTTTTATTTTTTTCAAATAATGAATACTTAAATAAAAGTGATTGTAATTTATAATGGCAATAGCTTAAACTTTTGAAAATAACTTTTGTGTATTTTATTGTGATGAAAATTCAAGAACAGAAGTGAAATATTAACTTTTTTTGTGACATTTGTAATAAAGCTTGAAACATTGAGAGAACATATTTGAATGAGCGATGCTGTGGTGGTGCTGAATGATGCTGTATGCTATGCTATGTTTTGTTTTGCTATCCTATGTTTTGTTTTGTTATGCTATGCTATGTTTTGCTACCCTATGCTTTGATTTGTTATGCTATGCTGTGTTTTGTTAGGCTATGCTATGTTTTGCTATGCGATGCTTTGTTATGCTATACTATGTTTTGTTACGCTGTGCTATATTTAGTTGTGTTTTATTATGCTATGCTGTGTTTTGCTATGCTATGTTTTGTTGTGGTTTGCTATGTTTTGTTATCTTATGTTATGTTTTGTTTTGCTATACTAGGTTTAGTTTTGCCATCCTATGCTTTGTTTTGTTATGCTATGCTATGTTTTGTTATGCTATCCTATGCTTTGTTATGCTATGCTATGTTTTGGTATGCTATGCTGTTTTGCTATGCTATGTTTTGTTATGCTATGCTATGTTATGCTATGTTTTGTTGTGCTATGCTTTGTTGCGTTTTAATATGTTATGCTTTGTTTTGCTATGCTATGTTTTGTTATGAAAACCAATTTTTATCAATGAAATGAAATGAAAATCAATTTTTATAGCGCAACTAAGCCCGGTGGGCGTCAAGGCGCATAACCAAAAAGTACCAGCTATTAAGGAATACTCTTATTGTGGGTAGGCCTTGACGAAACACCAGGTTTTAAGCGCTTTTTAAAAAAAGAGCAAGGAGGGCTGAATCTTAATCTCTTGGGGAAGCGAGTTCCATAATTTGGGGGCAACAATGGAGAATGCTCTATTTCCCCAGCGTACCCTTTTGGCACGGGGTACAACCAGCAAATTCATCTCTGAAGATCTAAGAGATCTACCTGGCAAATAGCGAGTCAGCAAGGCGCCTAAGGGATCAGAAGAACTTTCTGACAGAGCTCTGTAGGCTAGGCGTAGGATCTTAAAAGAAATCCTCAGATGAATAGGGAGCCAATGAAGACTCTTTCTGGCCATGGTGGCAGAGGATGCATTAGGGAGTGCCAGAACAAACCGGGCAGCGGCATTTTGCACGACCTGGAGTCGTTGAATGAGTCCCTTGTTGGAATCTGCATAGAGTGCATTGCAGTAGTCCAACCTGGAACCCACCAATGCCACTACCACCTGCTTACGGGCTGAGGGAGACAGATAATGAAGAATTCTCCTAAGAATTTTTATGACCACCCAACAAGTGGCGACAGTGCGGTTAACCTGTAGAGTCATGGACAGAGAGGTGTCAAAAATTACACCAAGGTTTCTGGCTGACTGGGAAGGAGATGGACAAGTTTCCAGCGAGGACGGCCACCACTCATTAGACCAGATATCCTGGTCTTTGCCAAAGACCAGGATCTCAGTTTTGTCGCCATTCAACTTCAGGGAATTCTGAAGCATCCAGTCAGAGTCTGTCTGCATACAGATCCTGAAGTTGGTGGCGGATGTAGAAACTGAGTGGGCCAGTGACACCATGAGTTGTGTGTCATCGGCGTATGACACCACTTCCATCCCCTGAGATTTTACTAACCTAGCAAGGAGGGCAACATAAATGTTGAATAGGGTCGGACTAAGAGCCGACCCTTGAGGCACCCCACACTGCAAGGATTTGACAGGGGAAAGAAATTCGCCAAGCTTGACTCTCTGCTCTCTATGCTGTAGAAAGGAGTGCAACAGGTTCAAAGCCGCACCGGAAATCCCTGCCTCCCTCAGTCGAGATGTCAGAATAGAGGGAGACATGGTGTCAAACGCTGCGGTGAGGTCCAGTAGGACCAACACCGTGGTTTGACCAGAGTCCCCCTTCATACGGATGTTGTTTACCACCATAGTCAGAGCTGACTCCGTACTATGTGCCTTTCGGAATCCATGCTGGGAGCTGTCGAGATACCCAGATGAATCCGGAAATGTGGAAAGATGGCAATTGAGGTGAGACTCAAGTATTTTTGCGGGAGCGGGTAACAGTGAAATAGGTCTAAAATTCTTCAGCTGTTCCGGGTCCAGCGTGGGCTTCTTAAGTAGCGGCTTCACTATCGCCCTCTTCCAGACTAAAGGGAAGGTACCTTGGGTTATGGAGCCGTTCATCACTTCTAGTAGAGGCGGGAGCAGTGTGGATCTACATTCCTTCAGGGTCTTCAAAGGACATGGGTCAAGGGGGGAAGAAGATTTGGTCCTATCGAGTAAACGCTCAAGTTCTTCCAGAGTAAGTAGCGGAAAATCCGTTAAGCTATTGGAGTGGTCTCTAGGCCAAGCTTCTAGGCTGATCAGGGATTGAAGAGAGGAATCGCCTAGGGTATTTCTCTGGGCTTCCAAGGCAAGGTAGATATCCTCAATTTTCTTATGGAAAAACTCTGATATGTTGTCGCAGAGCTCCTGCGAGCCCACAACTGGATCAGGCACCTGGAGGGAGCAAAGGGAGTCGACGATCTTAAAAAGCTCCCTAGAGGAGGTGAGGGAGGTAGTGAGATTCGAGAAATACTGCTGTTTTTCTCTAATGACACTAGATTTATAGTCTGTTAGCAATCCCTTGTGGACTTTCCTTTCAGTTGTATCCCAGGTTTTCCTCCATTTTCTTTCCTGTCTTCTGCAGCCTTGTCGGAGAAGCCTTAGTGATTCCGTGTACCTCGGAGCCGTGGGCTTACGGCGAGCAGAATATCTAAAAGATAAAGGAACCAGCTCATCGACCGCCTTGGTGATAGAATCAGAGAGTAATTCAGCTGCTTCATCCACATCTCCCAAGGGAGAGTAGCTGTATTTCTTTATAAATGGCGCCAGGGCATCATTAGTGATGTTCCTAAAACTCCTTTTCGGACCTCTAGTGATGGAGGATGGTTCAGACATTACTTCCGAAGAATGGGCCATCAGAAGAGGGATAGCCAGATGATCCGACCAGACTAGGGGCACCGGAGTATCGACAGACAGTCTTTCGTCATTAGTAAAGACTCCGTCCAAAATGTGGCCCGCCAGGTGTGTCGGGTTGTTAACAAGTTGGATACACTCACAAGCTGCAAGTGCATCCCCCAACCTTATGGTGTCAGGATCCCTTAGATTATCCAAATGAAAGTTGAAATCCCCAAGAATGGACAGATGAGAATTGCCAAAATAGGGTTCAAGAATTCTAAGAAGGTCCTCAGTAAAAGTAGATCTGGAACCAGGGGGTCTATACAAGAGGATCCCAGAGAAAGAGACCGAGGGGGTACACAGGATAGAAAAATGTAAAGCCTCAAAAGGATCCGAAGCTGCGGACAAGGGCTTAATCGTACACGGCAGGGCAGTTTTACAAAGAATGGCCAGTCCTCCCCCTCTGCGTTTGAGTCGGAACAATTTATACCCTTCTGGAATGGCCATCAATAGGTCATGGCCCGAAGACTCAGAGGCCCAAGTTTCAGTGACAAGCATCCATTCCGGTTGCCTGTCTGCCACAAACTCGTGAAAAGCGATGTTATTTTTAATAAGGGACCTAGCATTAATCAGAAATCCCTTTTTTGTCGACAGAATCTTAGAGGAAAGAGAATTATTTCTGAGAGCCGACGTAGGAGAAATAGGGGGTAAAACCGCAGATTTACAAGTGTGACAGCGAGAAGAGTGCATGATACCAACCGGGGAGAATTTGTGAGTGCAGGGTAGGCGAGGGGGCTTAAAAGCTAATAGGTCCGAAAGGGAGTAGCAGTGGGATACCTGAGGTTGTATATGAGAGAGTCCAGCGTCCGGCCCGTCCTTAGCGCGGACGGGCGCAGACGGGCTGAACTCTGGCGTAACTCTGGCGTCAATCCGGCGTCCCCACTGCGCGTGTCCGCTGCACATCAGCGTGACCTCCATTTAAAGCCTTCTAGCGTCCTTCTGACGACTAGAACGCGCAATGACCCCACGCTCACCCAAGATGTCCGCCACAGATCGACACACACAGGGGGAAAGGGTCCGCCCAACAGCGGTGGGTTTTAAAGCATTTAACGTGCAAGTGAGGGGGCAGGGAATAAAAACAGGGGACAATGTGATACAAATGAAATGAAAAACGCAAATACCAAACAGGAAGTTTTAAAATCTACGAGTGCCCACTATTAAGTCAGGGACCACCCGCAATGCGAGACTGATGCACGAAATAGCAGGAATTACCAAGGCGCCTCATTTTCCCTCCTTTAAAGCCTTCTAGCGTCCTTGTGGCGACTAGAACGCGCAATGACCCCACGCTCACCCAAGATGTCCGCCACAGATCGACACACACCGGGGAAAAGGGTCCGCCCAACAGCGGTGGGTTTTAAAGCATTTAACGTGCAAGTGAAGGGGCAGGGAATAAAAACAGGGGATAATGCGATACAAATTAAATGAAAAACGCAAATACTAAACAGGAAGTTTTAAAATCTACGAGTGGCCGCTATTAAGTCAGGGACCACCCGCAATGCGAGACTGATGCACGAAATAGCAGGAATTACCAAGGCGCCTAATTTTCCCTCCTTTAAAGCCTTCTACCGTCCTTGTGACGACTAGAACGCGCAATGACCCCACGCTCACCCAAGATGTCCGCCACAGATCGACACACACCGGGGGAAAGGGTCCACCCAACAGCGGTGGGTTTTAAAGCATTTAACGTGCAAGTGAGGGGGCAGGGATTAAAAACAGGGGATAATGCGATACAAATGAAATGAAAAACGCAAATACCAAACAGGAAGTTTTAAAATCTACGAGTGGCCGCTATTAAGTCAGGGACCACCCGCAATGCGAGACTGATGCACGAAATAGCAGGAATTACCAAGGCGACTAATTTTCCCTCCTTTAATGCCTTCTAGCGTCCTTCTGACGACTAGAACGCGCAATGACCCCACGCTCACCCAAGATGTCCGCCACAGATCGACACACACCGGGGGAAAGGGTCCGCCCAACAGCGGTGGGTTTTAAAGCATTTAACGTGCAAGTGAGGGGGCAGGGAATAAAAACAGGGGATAATGCGATACAAATTAAATGAAAAACGCAAATACCAAACAGGAAGTTTTAAAATCTACGAGTGGCCGCTATTAAGTCAGGGACCACCCGCAATGCGAGACTGATGCACAAAATAGCAAAAAACAATGCTAAGCTTTGTTTTGCTATGCTAAGCTTTGTTTTGTTATGCTAAGCTATGTTGTATTGTGTTTTGTTATGCTATGCTATGTTTTGCTATGCTTTGTTTTGTTATGCTATGCTTTGTTTTGCTGTTTTGTTATGCTATGCTATGTTATGCTGTTTTGTTATGCTATGCTTTGTTGCGTTTTAATGTTATGCTTTGTTTTGCTATGCTATGTTTTGTTATGCTATGCTATGCTTTAACACCTTAGCAGCTATGGAACGTCCAGCTCCAGTGCTGAACGTTCCATTGCGCAGGTGCAGTTGGAACGTCGGCCGTTGGACTGGCGCAGAACTTATGAGGTTATTATGCTATGCTATGCTTTGTTATGCTATGTTTTGTTGTGCTATGCTAAGCTTTGTTTTGTTATGCTATGCTAAGCTTTGTTTTGTTATGCTATGCTGTGTTGTTTTGCTAAGCTATGTTGTATTGTGTTTTGTTATGCTATGTTTTGCTATGCTTCGTTTTGTTATGCTTTGTTTTGTTATGCTATGTTTTGTTATGTTATGTTTTGTTCTGCTATCTTTTGTTGAGTTTTGTTATGCTATGCTGTGTTGTTATACTATGCTGTTTTGCTATGCCTTATGTTATGCTATGCTTTGTTTTGTTATGCTATGCTATGCTTTGTTGTGTTTTGTTGTGCTAGGTTTTGTTTTGCTATCCTATGCTTTGTTTTGTTATGCTATGCTATGTTTTGCTATCCTATGCTTTTTTTGTTATGCTATGCAGTGTTTTGTTATGGTATGCAGTGTTTTATTATGCTATGCTATGTTTTGTTATGCTATGCTGTGTTTTGTTATGCTATGCTATGTTTTGTTATGCTATGCTGTGTTTTGTTATGCTATGCTATGTTTTGTTTTGCCATGTTGGTGAGGGTGTGTTAGGGTGTGTGAGGGTGTGAGGGTGAGTGATGGTGTGTGAGGGTGAGGGGTTGTGACTGAGGGGGTGTGAGGGTGAGAGTGTGTGAGGGGGTGTGAGGGGGTATGAGGGTGAGGGGGTGTGAGGGTGAGGGTGTGTGAGGGTGAGGGGATGTGACGGTGAGGGGGTGTGAAGGGGTGTGAGTGTGAGTGGGTGAGGGGGTGTGAGGGTGAGGGGGTGTGAGGGTTGTGTGGGTGAGGGTGAGTGATGGTATGTAAGGGTGAGTGATGGTATGTGAGGGTGTGAGGGTAAGGGGGTGTGAGGGTGAGTGGGTGTGGGGGTGTGAGGGTGAGGGGGTGTGAGGGTGAGGGATTCAGGATTGCTACACTGTATTCCGTTTGCAGGGCTTTCAGTTTAGTGCGAATTGGAGCAGCCCTGTCACTGTTAATCTTACAGCAAGTTGATGTATGAAGAGTGTATTTGGTTAAGCTTAACGTGCCTGGCAAAACGGTTGTTGAAATGTATACGGATGACAAATGTGAAAAGAGATGGAGCTCGAGAAGATAATATTGAGACAAAGTCGCAATAGGTACAATGGAAAAACTTTTGGATTTTAGTGACCCCTCAAAAATTAAAGGCAATATTGGCCTTTCTTTCGGGTAACTGCATTCATTTAAAATGGAATGCCCCTTGGAACTGAGTAACAACATATCGAAATGCATAATGTGTTGAGATTACGTGGGTCAAGAAGACTGGCAATGTTGGTTTGGAAGATGGGATATCATTAAGCATGCATATGAAATGTAATCTTGGTAATAAATGAGAATCACCAGAGTTAAGAACTGTTTGTAATGAAGTTGTTTCAGGCAAAACTCTGCCATTGCAGTGTCGTCCGTCAGCACTTACTTTGCCGGGTTCATGCGTACGCAGCAATTGAGAATCACCAGGGTTAAGAACTGTTTCTAATGGAGAAGATGTTTCAGGCAAAACTCTGCCATTGCAGTGTCGTCCGTCAGCGCTTACTTTGCCGGGTTCATGCGGACGCAGCTCTTCCAATCTAAATTGGTCTCTGCGCCGAACTTGGTAGACATGTGAGTGCGATAATAGAACTACAACTCCATAGACACACAGGAAATAAAGCATGGATAAATGATGCCCAGATCTTCCCTACTGTAAAAATTGCCTTGTTACATTCGAAGTTTTGTAACATGAGCAGGCGCAAAAGTAATGCACAGAAAAAAAGTAGTTGGCTCGTGAAAATCAAAACAGCCGAAAACATGATTTAAAACCTTAAACCTCGGTACCTCAAAACAAGAAACTTGGGCCGATTATAAGTTCTATTTACTGTTGGATCGCAGACCCGACAGTAAATAAAATAAAACGAGACACGGCCTGCCGGCCGTGAAAGTGAAAGTACGGCCGGCCGGCCGTGAATAATTAGGGGAGGAGCAGCCAGGAGAGAGCAGCAGCGGAGGCGCCAAGCTGGGGAATAGATGGCTGGCGATTTGATGCTGTGTACGTGCATTTTAGCTCAATGCGCTTGCGCATTGACCTAAAAGCGCACGGGCACAGCATCAAATCGCCAGTCTAGTTAAAGTCTGTTTAAGCCCCTATAGTCTCGCAAGCTCAATGCGCATGCGCATTGACAGGCGAGACCTAAAAATGTAGTTAAGGAGGGAGGGAAACATATGAAGCATTGAAGAATGAAAAGAAGGGGAGTGTAGAATGGGTTCCTCCCTACAATTAATGTATGTATGTGATCCTGAACAAGCACAGAGAATGTAGTAGCGCGCTCTAGTGTATGCACGTCACGTAGGCCACGTGACGTGCCGCGCCCGCGCAAGGCTACGTAGGCTGCGTAAGTGTTGGCGCGCAGAACCGTTAATCGGCAGTTGAGGCGCGGCGCTCTTCAAGGGTAGACATGTTTTAATAAAAAAGGTTAAACACTACTAGATTGCAGCGTCATCATTGCTGGGGAATCGATAACATTACAATGGCGACGAGGGTGGGATGCTCTATCCCTACCCCGCAGTGAACCAAGACGACAACCAAGCAAGCACCCTGAAGAGCGCGGCAGGGCCGAACAACCCTGAGCCCCCCCCAGAGGTCGGAACGGCGGAAAGTCGACGAAGGCACGCAGAGCAGTGAGCCAACGAGGTAGCGTCCATTGGTCAAGGAACGAGCTGGATACATTGATAAAGAGCGAGGGGGCTGACACAGGTGGTCCCCAGAACCACGCATACAAAGCAGAACGAGATAGTGCGCCAGGAAGCCCCAAGGGCCAAACGAGCCACCAGCCCACAATCAAGAACGAAAGAATGAGCGTTCAAACAGGATATGCGACAGCGCCGGTGCAATTTCTGCCCAGGCCGGGAGAGCCGCTGATGAAGTGGGAGGATTGGAGAGAGTACATTGACGACTTCATTGGCGTGCTAGAGGACGAGAGCGAAGAGACATTCAAACCATCGAGGAAAAAACGCATCCTGCTGTTGAACCTAGGCCCGGAAGGGTTGAGAGTGTATAAAAGCCTGGTGCCGAAGCAAAGGAACAGCACGGACAATGATGTGTACGCTCACGCAGTCGAGGACCTGAACGAACACTTTAGACCAGCGGTGTGTGTGTCCGTGGACAGGTTCAATTTTCAACAAAGAAAGCAGCGCCCAGGTGAGACGGTAGAGGAGTACGTGGCAGCGCTAAAACGACTGGCGGCCACGTGCAAGTACGACAACTGGGAGGAGGAGTTCATAAAGGACCAAGTGGTAATGCACACCACGTGCACCTCCGTGCAAGATAAGTTGTGGGCCAGCGGAGAAACCACCCTGAAGGATGTGATGGTCATCGTCAAAAGGGCAGAGCTGGCGAGGAGGTGTGCGAATGCAACAAAGAAAGAGACGGCGTCCAGCGTCATGGTGAACAAGGTAGATGTGGATGAGCCCCGTAAGGACCACTCGACGAAAAAGACAACAGAAAAGAGTGGCGCCAAGTGGAGCAGTAATGGCGGACCTCCAGGAAGGCACGCGGGAACCAACCGGAAGCCATGCTACAGGTGCGGAAAGTGGACGCACGAGGCGCATGACAAAAAATGTCCGGCGTTTCGGGCCAAATGCATGTACTGTGGAATAATCGGACACTTCGAGAAGGTGTGCAGAAAAAAGGCCTCCAAGAGCACGGTGAGATTCATCAGCCAGGACAGCGACACGCAGGAAGAGACACCGGAGGAGGAGGTAGCCACGGTACTGGGCATATACGACCAGGTACTGGGAGCGGATGCACAAGTCATGAACGTGGATGGGAAAAGATTGATGAAGCCGGTGCTGGAAATGACCATAGGAGGAATCATGATCAGCGTAATAGCCGACACCGGGTCGCCGTATACCATCGTCCAGAGGGCCGTGTGGGAGGAGAAGCTCGCACCACGACTAGGCCCGGAACTGGAGAGGTTAGACATCCGCCCAGTCACGTACAACGGGGACCGCATACCAATGGCGGGATTCCGACCACTGAAGTTTGAGTTCCGGGGCCGATCGGCCTGCTGCAAGCTCTACGTATCGGAAAAGGGACCCTCCGTGCTGGGGTGGCTGGACCAGGGCGACCTGGGCATCAAGTTGGATCCTGGGGGTGTGGAGCAGATCTTGCTAACTGAACACGAATCGTGGCCTGACCAAGACAGATGGAGGAAGACATTCCCCAAGGTATTTGGAGGCACGGTGGGGAAACTAGAGAAATTTGCACATAGGATCATCCTGAAGGACAAGGCAGTACCCGTGGCCCACCGGGCCAGGAACATTCCCATCGCAGTGCGAGAGGCGATGCAAAAGGAGCTTCAAGAGCTGGAGAAGAAAGGGATCATTCAGCCCATCACAGGTGCGGAATGGCTGGCGCCACTGGTGGTGGTTAAGAAGCCCAACGGGAAGGTCCGGTTGTGCGTGGACCTCAGGGAGCTTAACAAGAACATTGTAGTAGAAAGATTGTCCCTGCCAAGAATATAGGAGATGCTGGCCAGCACCCGGGGTATCAAATGGTACTCCACCATTGACCTGACTTCTGCCTACCACCAAATTGCCCTGCATCCGGAGAGCCGCCACCTAACCTCGTTTATCACCCCGTTGGGTGTTACCAGTTTCTCCGCATGCCATTTGGGCTGGCTTCTGCAGCGGCAGTCTTCCAAAAACTGATGCACCAGCTCTTCCAAAATAGAACGGGCGTCCAGTACTTTCAGGACGACATCCTGATAATGGGCCGAGACAAGCTGGACCATGACGCAAAACTGGGGAAGGTGCTACGGATTTTGGAAGGGAAAGGTCTCACTGCCGAATGGTCAAAGTGCCGCATTGGAATGTCGTCAGTAACATATCTAGGACATGAAATAGGCATGGAGGGAGTGACCCCCAAGGCTGAAAATGTAAAGGCGATCCGCGAGGCACCCCCTCCAATCAGCAAAGACGAAGTAAGATCATTTCCCGGCATGGCCGAGTACTATGGAAAATTTGTGCAACATTTCGCCTCCAGGACCCACCATATGAGGCAACTCACGAAGGAAAACACTGAGTTTCGATGGTCAGGAGAGGCACAGAGTGAGTTCGATGATGTCAAGAAAGCGATCACGGAAGCCATTCCCCTTCAGGGGTATGACCCCCAAGGCAGAACGGTCTTGACCACGGACGCCAGCGACAAAGGTCTGGGAGCAGTCCTGATGCAGGACAGAGGGCAAGTACAGATGAAGACAATAAGTTTTGCCTCGCGCACGCTGTCGGACACTGAGAAAAGGTACAGCGTAATTGAGAAGGAGATGCTGGCAGTGGTGTGGGCCACCGCGAGGTTCAGACAATTTCTGTGGGGCACATGGTTCCTATTGAGAACGGACCACAAACCTCTGCTAAAGGTGCTGACGTCAATTGGGCACGCCGAAGCCACACCAAGAATATCAAAAATGTCGTTGAAACTACTAGAGTTCCGGTATGATGTGGAGCATGTACCAGGGAACAGGAATCTTGTGGCAGATTACCTAAGCAGAGCTGCCGCAATGGAATCCAGCGGCGAGAACATGGCAGGAACAGAGGAATGGGTGGCTCTCACAGAGGACCAGGAGGCCTCCATCAGTCTCACAGAATGGGAACAGGCGTATGATGAGGATGCAGTGTTAAAGGAGGTGAAGAAGTTCGTGACGCAAGGGTGGCCCAAGAAGAGAGCACTTGGAGGGGAACTCAGACCCTACTATGAAGTCAGAGAAGAACTATCTATAGGTGACAAGGGAGTGTTTGTACACAGAGGCGAGAAAGTAATACCACCCACTAACCTCATCAACCGGCTACTAGACACACTCCATGAGGGACACCTCGGGATGTGCAAATTGAGGCTGAGAGCCAGGCAAGACTACTGGTGGCCTGGAATGGACTTGAAGGCAGAAAGACATGTCAGGAACTGCACCAGGTGTCAAGGAGCGGATAAGACCCTCAAACTCCTCCGACCTGAGCTGGGCAAGTTTGATCTACCAAGGAACCCTTGGGAAGAACTGAGTGTAGACATCCTGGGCCCTATTCTGGACATGCAAGGAGTGCAAAAATATGTGTGTGTCATGGTGGACAGGTACTCGAAATGGCCGGAGATAATGATAGGAGAGACCAGTGGCGGTGCGTCCATTGGGGGCGTTGGGGCGTTGCCCCCCGCCCGCACCCGCAGCTCCCTCGGCATACTGCTTTGAACTGAAGTAAACTCTCAGTTTACTTCAGTTCAAAGACGCCGGCGGACAATGCCTGTCAGTCAGCATGATGCAGGACCGCCCACCCCCTTCAGAGTCTGAAGGGGGTGGGCGGTCCTGTGTCATGTTGACTGACAGGCATAAGGCATTGTCTGGGGCAGGCAGCAGCACACAGGTGCGCATCAGTGGGGACGGAGGCACGTTTTTCAGCCTTGCCCACGCATGCGCACTTGTGCCTGCTCGCATGCCCATTAGAAGAGCGAAACCTCGCTCTCCTAATGGGCAGGCGGGCAGAAAGCAACCATGCCCTGTGTCAATCCTGGCTCTGCTCTGGCGCCAGGATTGGCTGAGGACGGAGGGCGGGATTTCCGCTTCAGCAGTTGTAGGCGCCAAGGTCCCAGAACCGAAGATCCAGCGCTGACCGGCGTTCAGTAAGTTTTCTTTCTTTAATTTTTTTTGCGGCCGCCAATGCTTTTAATTACGATGCTTTTCAAAGGTATGCTGCCTGTTGCTGTTAATAGTATATTTTTCTCACACTTTGGAGTTTTGTTAAGCCCGGTGTGATCAATTTGTCAGCAAGATTCTTGGTTTAAAAAAAGAGAGATTGTCTATTTCCGATTCCTCTCTTCAGTTGGCGCTTTGTGTGATCTTCGGCAACTTAAGTAGTGACAGTCTCCATATGTAATGATGCATGGGAACAGGTCGGGTCAGTTTTTCAAGGATCCTAGAGGCATATTGTGTTGCCCGCCAGCAGCTAATTGCACACAGACTAGAGGCGCGGCGCGGACCCGTTTAGTAGTTGTTTAATCTTCCCAGCGGGCTCCCCCCCCCCTCACCCCCGGGCCCCGAGTATTGGGAGCAGGATTCGTGACTGG
Organism: Lissotriton vulgaris; assembly: GCF_964263255.1. NCBI lineage: Eukaryota > Metazoa > Chordata > Amphibia > Caudata > Salamandridae > Lissotriton > Lissotriton vulgaris. The sequence goes on along the minus strand of NC_141693.1, from coordinate 1,312,776,541 downwards.
CTGCATTATGATGGTCGACTTCACACTTGACCCAGCGGAGGCGGCAGAAGTGACCCTCTTGTAGGTGTTCAGGGTAACACCAGTGGAGGTGACGTTTGTGAAGGGTCACCAACTTATCTCCCGAACACCACAGCAAAGGGTGGTCTAGCACAAGTGTGGTTCCCATCACTGGCTGAAGAGACAGAAACACACTCACGCTCCAGTCCCCTGCCTGGATAGGTGCCAGGCCCAGGCTAATAACACAAATAAAATAGGATGTATGAAAGTAATGTTCATCGAATCCGCTCTTTTTATTGCATCCTGAGTGAGTGACCTTGGTCTTATATTTTTTTGCTGCGCGTTTGCCTTTGACTTAGTGGCGTCTTTTCAAGAATGCAGGAGGATTCGTAAAGATTATGGTATTATTCACAGAAGAACAGCTTTGCCCGGGGGCACCTTTAATTGTAAAATGCTATCACCGGCTGTATATTTTTGTTTTGTCGAATGAAACAGCCCTGAGCTACCAAGATGTATCAAATATTTAAAGTGGTTGATCGTTCCAACATCGGTTATTTAGGTGGTTGTGTTTGCCTGCACATTAATGTTGTGTTCCAATCATTTCAATTCACTTTCGAGATAGTGAGATCCTGAGACGAATAATGGAAAGGTCACTATAAATGCCATACTCAGGCTTTTCTGCTCGCCGCAGTTGCACATTTGTATTGCTTTTCCTGGGGGAAAAGTGGAGTTTTATTTTGTGTGTTTGTTTTTTGTTGATTTTGAATTTTTCAAAAGGAATTCAATCTTACACTTGTTTTCTCCTCTAACTCCGTAGATCCGTATGAAGGTGTGGAATTAGAGAGAGAGTGAGAAATACATTGGGAGACAAAATAAGACAGAAGGACACAGCCAGAATGATAGAGAAAAATAGAGGCATGCAGAAACAGTGTGAGAGAGTGTTGAAGAGTAATGTAAAAGTGAGTGTGCCCGGAGAGGCCCCGGCGATTAGAGGAATGCTAGGCAGAGAGAAGTGAAAATGCAGCAAACTTTAAATGGATGCACTTGATCTGATATTTCTTCTCGCACCAGCGAGAAAACAAAGTAAAAAAATGTCTTTCTGTGCTCAAATGCAGTGTCACAAGGTAAGCAAGTGCAGTCGGTGATGCTAACTATCATTCTAAGTTACTTACAGTAGTGGAAATTCCTCACTAAGTCTTGGGGGTTCCTCTAAAGTTTATACCGAACAGCCTGCCCACCTATGGCTCTGTACTGGGCTTGTCTTTGGGAAGGATCTTTATTAAAGTATTAACTACACTTTCACCATTGCTGTATTAACCTTCCTGCTTTCTCAAATTTGCTTGAAAATGCACCATTTGTCCACTCCTTTTTCAAAATTTCCCCTCCCATAGGTTGCTCTGGCTCGCTCGCTTGGGGTGCAGTATGAAAATAATTTTACGCCCCCCACCACTTTCAAATGTCACCAGCCGCCACTGGGAGAGACCATGGACACAGATGCAATCATCAAGTTCCTGGCAGACACGTTCGTGAGGGAAGGCATCCCCAAGACTGTGCTTAGCGACAATGGGCCCCAGTTTAAATCGGAGAAGTGGAAAAGATTCATGAAAAGAAATGGCATAGGAGCCAAGCACACAGCCATATATCACCCAGCCGGAAACGGCTTAGTGGAACGGTTCAACAGGGTGGTAATGGGGTCAATCCAAGCTGCCATAGCGGATGACAAGGACTGGGAAGCAGAAATTTGGCATATGATCTGGGCCTACAGGATAACGCCTACCAGCACAGGATACAGCCCGTTCCAAATACTTAGAGGAAGGGAACCTTTCACACAGGACAACCGAGTGTGGAAGGAGAAAACAGTCACCAGTGAATGGTCGCCCGCTGTAGTGCAAGCCAACCTCGAGAAAGCCCAAGCAACCTACACCAAACATTATGATCGCAGACGGAATGTAAAGGACACGGGACTAGAGGAAGGAGAGTGGGTGCGAGTGAGGTTGGCCAATGCGCAGAGGAAGGGAGAGAGCAAATACAGCAAGCCCATGCAAGTGAAGGAAGTACGGGGCAGGGCGGCCCTACTGAGTGATGGTAACGTCTGGTCGCAAGACCGCATGGCCAGGTGTACCAAATCTTGAACTGGAATCAGAGGACCACGGACTTGGATGAGGAAGAAACGGAGTTGGGGGAGCAGGAGGCTCCGGAGGGAGCGCTCGAGGAGAATGGAGAAGATGCACAAGAACTAGAGACAAGGGAGCACGAGCAGGAGTGGATGGCCCGAGGATGTCGGAGAGAAGGAGAAGGAGGCGCGGCCGCGCAGGAGTCAGAAGGAAGCAGTGAATGTGAGAACCTCAACACCCCGGTAAGACTGACCCGTAGTGGCAGGATGGTGGTTAAACCAGCAAAATTTAGAGACTATGAACTGAACTGTGGACAATGAGAAACTGTCTCCATGTTGGGAAAAAAGGGGAGATATGTAGTAGCGCGCTCTAGTGTATGCACGTCACGTAGGTGTTGTACATGTTGTAATTGTTATTATGCAGAGAGCTATGTTTTATAGTATGTTTTCCTTTGCCATGAACTGACATCATCCTGTGTCACCATGGAATGTTCAATACGTATTTATATGACGTCACTGTAACTGTTTGACAGATGACAGCTGACTCCCGTGGTGACTGTTGTTCCTATTCCCGCTCCCCGCGGGCCCTTTGTGTTATTATACATAAAGTACTAGTGACATCACTACTTTGTTGGTCGTGCTGTTACGCTACAATTGGCGACGAGGACTGGTGAAAAAAGGGCCTGCGGAAGAAAACGGAGGACAAACGAGTTTGATTGATGAGGCTTGTGATCCAAATAAGGAGCGTATTGAAGGAAAAGGACTGATGAAAATAAAAGTCACACGGAGTAAGTACACCGTGATGTATGGCAAGCGCTGACCGAAAGGAGAGCCCTTTTGAATGAAAGTAATTGAAAAAGGACTAAGCGCGTAAAATACTGCCTTGGAATATAAAAAACAGTGAAAACGAATCTACGTGTGCGCGTAAAGCAAGCCTGGCTGAATGAAATATGTGAAGGCTGAAGCACTTTGGAAGTAAAGAAGTACCTGTGAAACCGTCAGTGTTTTCCACCTCAGAATTTGGTGCGCTTCCCTGTCAGAGCTCAGCTGAAGGCTTCAATCACCTCAGCTGTGCCGCGTGAAGCATGCCGGGAATGTAAGCTCATTGGACCGTGGCAACGCACGTCATCGAACTTGCGCTGCGTGCGGCCATCTTTGAAATTGATTGTGCCTCTGTATAAACAAATACGAGGCGGTTTGAAATCGTAAGGAAACTTCGCGCTGGAAAAGACATTTCGGAAGATAATAGAAAAAGACACAAGTAAGCCAAATAATTTAAAAACGGATAAAGAGCATAGTATATAGCAGTATAGAAGCAGAACAAAACGAAGGAAGTCCGATCTGAAAGGAATAATATATCTGTGCAAAACATGGCAGAATGCAACAACATTGATTCCTAGATGAGCCTGGAAAACCCACAATGAAGTGGAAAAAATGGATAAGGGCGTTTGAGAATTATATTGTATCAATTGATGGAAAGGCATTTGATGCTGAAAGGAAATGTTCATTGTTGTTTGGACTATTAGGTAAAGCAGGTCAAGATTTTTTTGACAGCATGCCCGAATATGAGAGTCCACCAGGAACATTTGTACCTCTTAATGAATACCAAGAAGCATTGAAAAGATTAGAAAAACAATTCGATGAGGAGAATAATATTATGGTTGCAAGACATGAGTTTGCTCTAAGAAAACAACAAGAAGGGGAAACGGTCGATGAATACATTGCATGTTTGAGAATTTTAGCCGTAGAATGTGAATATGAAGAGATGACAGATGTATATATAAGAGATCAGATTGTTTACTATTGCTATTCGAAAAAGGTGCAGGAAAGATTGTTGGCGTGCAAAAGGCCAACCTTACAAGAGGTTATAGATATTGCTAGGTGGATCGAGAGATCACTAGTATCTACCAAAGCATTATCAACAGCAGGAAATAACACTAATGTATTTTATTTGCAGGAAAAAAGGAAGAATGATGGTAAGACATACGAGAAAAATGGGGTTGAAAGAAAGGTAGGAAGCAAGCAATTGAGTTGTTTCAGATGCGGATCTAATGAGCATTTAGCTGATTACAAGAATTGTCCTGCAATTGGTAAAAAGTGTATCAAATGTAAAAAGTATGGTCATTATTCTACCTTATGTAAAACTAGAAGGATGAGTAATAGCATGAACATAAACACTGTAGGGGACTTTGACGAAGAAATGTGTTCAAACATTGTTCTATATGTTGAGATGGAGGAGGGTAGAATAAAGGGTCCTGTCGGAGATGTGAAAATAGGCGAGGTTAAGCTAAAATTCACTGCAGATTCAGGAGCACCCATAACAACCATCTCAGATGTCCTTTTCAAGGAAAAATGGCAGGATGTCAAATTAGAGGAATCAGATGTTAACCCCAAAGCTTTTGGGGAGAAGGAAATAAATATGTTGGGATATTTCAATGACACTGTGAGTTTCAGGGGAAGAGTAATCGAGACAAAAATGTATGTGGCTGAAAAAGGGAGAATATTAGTGGGGTGGAGAGATCTAGCCCAGCTAGGTGTCATATTGGTGCCTGGAGCCAAAGACCCGATTATCTTGAGAGAGGAATGGGTGAATAGTATAAGCATAGAGGTGGATAAAGTAGACTTGAACGCCACACTTGAAAAACATAAAGAGGTATTTAAAAATGAAATAGGTTGTGTAAAAGGTTTTAGCCATGACATTCAGTTGAAAGAAGGTGCAGTACCATGTAAGCATAAAGTGAGAACCTTACCATTGTCCATAAGGAAAGAATTGAAGGAAGTACTTGAGAAATTGATGAAAGAAGGAGTAATTGAGGAAGCAGAAGAGTCTGAGTGGGTTTCTGCTATTGTTGTATCAAAAAAGAAAAAAACAGGGGACATCAGGTTGTGTGTGGACCTGAGGTCGTTAAATAAAAACATAATCGTAAACTGTCATCCACTACCAAAAATTCAAGACATACTTCAGTCAACTTCAGGTTCCAAATTCTTTTCACTGATTGACTTAAGAGCTGCATATCATCAGGTTTGTTTGTCTGAAAGGTCTAAAAAACTAACCACTTTCATCACCCCATTCGGGGCATTTAGATATGTGCGGCTACCATTCGGATTAGCATCCTCTTCAGGTGTCTTTCAAAAACTCATGGACGTCCTGTTTGGGGAAATGAAAGGGGTAGAAGCCTTTCAGGACGACATTCTTTTGCATTCAGAAACAGAACAAGATCACATGAAGTTAATTGGAAAAGTGTTGGATGTACTAAATAAGAAAGGTATGACTGTCTCAAAGGACAAATGCAAGTTTATGACAAAAGAGATTGAGTACGTGGGGCATGTCTTGACAGCGGAAGGCATCTTGCCAAAAGATGACTTAGTACATGCAATAAGGGAGGCCCCGGAACCCAAGGACAAGGAGACCCTCAAATCATTCCTTGGCCTCAGTGAATATTATGCCAAGTTCATACAGAAATATGCGGAAAAAGTAGAACCTCTCAGAAGACTATTAAAAAAGAATGTAGTGTTTAAGTGGGCTAATGAGCAGGAACAAGCTTTCAAAACAATCAAAGAAGAAATAGCAAGTGCACCCGCCTTGAAGCCCTATGACCCGTTATTGGAAAACATTGTAACTGTGGATGCGAGTAATGATGGAATTGGTGCTGTGTTCTGTCAGAAGAAAGGAAATGAAGAGAACACTATCGCTTTCATTTCTAGGAAGCTAAATGAGACAGAGGTCAATTACAGCACGATTGAGCGTGAAGCTTTAGCATGTGTATGGGCGGTGCACAAACTTAAGGACTATCTATGGGGAAAAAGCTTCACCCTAGTAACTGACCACAAGCCATTGATATACATGATGGACAGCAAAGGTCGAGGCAACGGAAATGCAAGCTCTAGACCAGAGGTCTTCAATCTGTGGGGCCCGACCCCCAGGGGGTCGTGGAGTCCTTGCAAGGGGGTCGCAGATTCTGTCAGAGTGCAGTTCCTGGCTTGGGCTGATCGAGGGTGCTCACGGTGGAGGCCTAATTCACACCGAGATGTGAAAAACATCAACGCCTCATTAACAAGTAAAAGGTCTTTTAAAGACCTGTCAAGTACTCGGGTGTGGCTGTGTTCCTGAAGCCGTTTCGAGCTTGGGGAGGGGAAGTGGGGGGGGGGGCGGAGGGGGGCTAGGGGAGCAGGCAGTAGTGTAGCCCTTTGAGGTCAATGGATATTGCGCGCCTGGAGCTGTGGGTCCCGTGACACGTCCCCCACCCCCAGCAGGAAGGCACAGAGATGCCCTCCCATGATCGGGAAAGAAGGAAGAAGACGCAGAGAGATTCTGACCCCCCCCCCCCCATGAGAGAGGCACAGAAAACGTGGGTGGGTGGATGAATGATGGGTGGATGGATGGATGTAAGGATGAAGGATGGATGGATGTGTGAAAAGGTGGGTGGATGAATGACGAATGGATGGATGAAAGGGTGGATGGATGGATGAAAGGATGGATGCAGAAAAGGGTGGATGGATGGAAGGATGAAAGGGTAGATGGATGAAGGATGGATGAATGTGTGAGAAGCAGATTTTCAGTCCATGGGTGTGTAGCGAGTAGGGTTAAAAGATCTCCCTGCCTGAAGATGGTAGGCAGGGCTCCCTATGTCCGGTGGCGGGTTGGTCTGTCTCGATAGACGGCAAGCGCGGGAAAACACCATCTTCAGGCAGGGAGATCTTTTAACCCTACTCGCTACACACCCATGGACTGAAAATCTGCTTAAGTCCCTGAGATCTGAAAAGGACAAGTACCCATCTTGTTAGGTTATCAGAACCGTACCAACAATAGACCAGACAACTAATTGGAAGTTTTCTGACAGAATTATAAGAACTAGATATAATCTAGTAGAAACCCAGAATATCCAAGAAAGAACTTTATCCAGAATCCGTCTACATAAAAAGGGTTCCGGCTGGCGGGCTTAACTGTTTATACATCAATATAATCAGTTTTAATTTACCGTATATCGAAAGAATTCTAACGAGGAAAAGAATATCAATTTTTAAACAGCTCCTTGCTAACAATTACCCATTAATATTGTGTGGCTGCTCCAGGAAGAAGGCGCTGGCCGCCGAAACGCGCGTAGAGACCGAATTGTTAAAGCCACCAACCCCCATTTTTTATTGTTTATCAATTCAATAATGTGTACATGTCTATTTGATACTGTGACTTTTTAATTGCTATTTGATGTCATATAAATGATCTGTTTTTATTTGTGTCAACTGTTTAATAAATACTTATGTTTTAGCCAGCTGTAGTTTACTCTTATATATTTTTTTGATCTATATGTGACTTTTTCATTGTCTAATTGCCTAGGTTGTTACTTTTCAATCGCACTGTTTGACAGATGACAGCTGACTCCCGTGGTGACCGTTGTTCCTATTCCCGCTCCCCGCGGGCCCTTTGTGTTATTATAAATAAAGTACTAGTGACATCACTACTTTGTTGGTCGTGCTGTTACGCTACAGTAGGCCACGTGACATGCCGCGCAAGGCTACGCAGGCTGCGTAAGTGTTGGCGCGCAGAACCGTTAATCAGCAGTTGAGGCGCGGCGCTCTTCAAGGGTAGACGTGTTTTAATAAAGAAGGTTAAACACTACCAGATTGCAGCGTCATCATTGCTGGGGAATCGATAACATTACAGAGAAGGGACTATTTTTCAACAAAAATGGCTTTCATCAGAATGAGATCGACATCATGGGAATGCCATTCATTAAAAAAAAACATAGAAGGGACAGGTTCTTGGCGAAAAAGTCGGGAGGTTCCCACCTGGTGCAGATGATATAGCTACTTCAGCCCATGTAACACTGCCAGCTGACACCAAATAGCTTTCCAATGCGTCATAGGGACTAGTAAGGCGAGGACCACAAAACGTTGGCCCTGCATCTGCTGCTACGTCATTTATGCGTTCAATGTATTTAGCACCACAGTAGGTGAGAGGTATTGAGTTCACGAAGGCCCCCTCTGCAATTCCATGACTCTTGACAGCTATCTCGATACACTCCTCATAAATCTGTCACAGTGAAAGCCTATGCGGGCTTAAGGTAAGCCACTTCGTATTAGGCACTGGGCTTGTCTGGCCGTCTATATATAATACGATAAATTATTCTTCAAAGCGATATAACATTGTACTCGTATGCCAGTCCATCTTCTCTTTCCTGTTGCCATCCTGCCTACTGAAACCAACAGCGAATGAAAGCGCCGGCTGGAACTCTAAGAAACAAACAACGGACACTAATGGTGCCACATGGAGTTTGAGAACATTTAACGACCATCTCGGAAAATAAAATATTCACTATTTGTCGAGCCATGTGAGACAATAATATATAAATAAAATGTAATAATATTCAATTGAATTTTTTAACATTGTGTTTTTTTCTGTTTGTTGCAAAAAAATATTTTAAGAAAGTATATTTTATTGCAACAATAAGCTCACCAGTTGAGACCTTTTTTTGTAATTTTCTATCAAATGAATCGCATTTAATTAGAATAAATTCTAATATTGCGGGGAATTTTTAACACAAATATTTCGTTATTATGTACCCTAAATTCCCTCGTTTTAAGATGGAAATCTTTATACCGACTTTAGATCGCATGAGTTTGCGCTAGGCCGGCTGATTAGTCTTTTTTCTGTTTCTTCAATGTTCTCAAAAGTAAAGACGTCACTTAACGTTGTGACAGCGGTGTGACAGCTGGGGCACGAGCGGTGGATCTAGCGCGAGCCGACCTCGGGGCGTGCTGGCTCCTCGAAATCTGCGCCTGCTCGGTGGATTTGGGCCGGCTATCGCGCATGCGCAATGGATGGTGGCCCCGAAGCCACGCTTGCGCAGTGTGTCTACTCGCTGATGAATCTCTGAAGCAGGGGGAAGGCCTCTGGCCTACACAGCAGGACCAGACCGGGGACTGTAGTGGGCGGCTGGTCCGGCCCCGGCTGCCATGGAGGGGATGGACGTGGACCTGGACCCCGAGCTGATGCAAAAGTTTAGTTGCCTCGGGACCACGGACAAGGACGTACTGATAGGAGAGTTCCAGCGGCTACTTGGCTTCCAATTAAACCCAGCCGGGTGCGCCTTCTTCCTGGATATGACCAACTGGTGAGGCCTGGGGAAGAGGGTGGAGGGGAGGGCAGCAGATCCTGGAGCAACTAATGCAAAGGCAAGTAGAGTAAAACCAAGTGAAATGCAAATTATGGAATGCATCAAAGGAGACAATATCACACACAGTCACAGGAGCTTCCAGTTCAAATCGGCCATGAGGAAGCAACCGCCGAAGACCTCAGGGAGGTATAGCAGTACAGTCTGGCCCGGTATGCTGTCTTCCTTTACATGGCCAATTGGTGAGCCCCATGGGAAAAGAGCGAAAGAACCCCAAGGAGTCCAGCGCAACCGTTCGGTACATGGGAGGTTGGTGGGGTGCAGGTGAAGCAAGCATTTATGTAAGATAGATGCATTAGAGCAGACATGGTAGGCGCTCAGTTGAGCAAAGTATAAAAGTTACCATTAACAATTATAGATATTGATCTGACAATCGGAGTTAGTTGGCTAGTAGACGGGGGAGAGATCTACAGACAGCAGCTCCCATCTTATTCTTGCTGCGGGGTTACCTTCCTGATATTGGCAAATACTGGTGGACGCAAAGAAGGAGGAAGAAAGTGATACTGAGTGATTTTTGCTCCCCTCGAACGCTGCATGCTTTTGAAGTTGAGATGGCAACATAACTAAGGTGCTTAAAACTATTTCAGAGAAACTAGGGGGTAGTGGATTTCATTACACATTAGGCAAGTGATCCAATTTTGTGTGTGGTAAAAATGGGGATTTCAGAACTGTTCTGGTGTCCATGGTCCTGTGCGCTGCTGACTGAAACAAGCTGCAAGATAACGCCTTAATCTCGACGAGCCTTTCACCATAAACCTTTTTAGTGACTTCCCCAATTTAGCTATATTATTTTTAAGACAATGTGCATTGCTTATTGAACCATCCATGACAGAAGACTACTTTTCCTGCAGGGTGAACTCTGTATCTGCCAACAAACTGTGCTTTGCTCTTGAGTGGCCTCGTTCTGTAACGTCACTTTAAAAATTGTTTTAAGCCTTGCATTGGGCCAATTTCCAATTCTTTTCAGATGGCTAAGATTTAGTTCACCATACCCGATAGAATAACAATAGTTGGCAACACTCTCTGGAAAGCATTAAACATTTGATTCTCAGGCATGTAATTCTATGACCAGGATCGCTCTAAACAATTGTTGTTATTGGCAAGCATCTGTTCTCACGTATCTGCAACTCTTCAGTGCCTAGCATTATCAATCAGTTTGCCTCACTGTGTATAGAACAATACTCTGAACCTCACACACTTCACCCAGCACCTTCCATATTGCCTTGACTTTACTCCCACCCTACCAACCATGCACTGTATGAAGGGTACCTATGATCCTAAAATAGATTGGAACTTCTCAGCCGCAATAGGAGCATTAAGCATGTTGCACACTTTAAACTACTTCACCCAGTTCACGTTTTCCACAATCTGGAATTTCTTTTTGACCACAAAATTGGTCCTAAATGTTCTTATGACTCATGATGTTCGAGACTGCAGGGGCCTTCAAATGACCAGATGCATTACTTTCTGTTCTACTATAAAGGTAGCTACTTCACTATGAGTATTTGTTCTTACTAGCTTGTACTATGAAAGACCCGCTACACAGTTCTCTTATATACTTCTTTCTAGCTGCTACATAACATTCAAAGCAGTGCTATGTTGGTCTACATTGTTAAACTTGGTACCGAAGTTAAGTTGTTCTTTCATTGATTTTTTTTTTTTTTTAGATAAAGCTGGACTGTGCACTACACATGACGTATTTTGGTGAAATGACCCTTAATTCCTGCAGAGTTTGGTTTGTAACTGCAACCTAATGACAGCTTTGCAATCCACAAATGCCACCTTCCTGATCTCTAGATACATGAAATTTGCTTGGGTTTATTCATGCTTTTTCTTTAAGGACTAAACATGGAACGTCTTTCGTGGAGCTTTTTGAGATGCATACTGCTCCTAGAGCTACCCAAAGCTAATATGTGGTTTACTTGTTGGCCCATGGGCAGTTGGAGCAAATTATTTAATGAAATTACTGCAGCGTGGACTGGACTGCCTGCAAGCTGAAACTGGGAGACAAAATCCTTATACTTTTTGGTATTGGTATTTACTTCCGAACTATGCCATGCACTTTTGAAGTCTGGACGAGGGCTTTACTGCCCCCACTGAAGGGTATAGGATCTACAACGATTGTGGATGGTTAAGAATTGAATGAAATTGAAACATCGTTCCCATATAAAAGTTAGTATTTACAGTAGGACTATATAAGCATCTTAGTTAATTGTTTTAGGATCCCACACCGCATTCATACAGAAGAAATTCAAGTGACAATCAGCCAAGAAAATACAAAATTTAGGTTTAGGCATCACAGGCACTTCAAAGTAAGCTTGAGATGGTAAAATATGAACAGTGTGAATGACAGACTTAAGAAAGCTCAGATGCCCTACATGCAGATGCAAATCATTTTCTTGGTTAAAGAACTCTGAGGTGTGTTCGCATCGAGAAGGTAGCATTTTGGTTCTGTAATAATTGGTAGACTCAGTGTGCTTAAGTTGTTTGCTCTTGAATTTCTATTTCTGTGGAGATCTCCTTGTATACCATGTTCATGAAACCACTGGGTGCAACCAGAAAGAAGCATGTCAAGAGGGAGTTTGCATGCTAGTGGCAGGAGACGACCCTCCGTTAAAACAGACTTTGCCTCTTGAACTTAAGGGGTACGTCCCTTCTCCATGGTACCTTGCACTGCAGTAGTGCCTGAAAAAGGGGCTGCAGGTCATGGGAAAGGGAATGTATTGTGGCCGCTGTAGATGCTTCCGTATGCTTTCCTTCATCATCTTGCTTATAAGATTTGTGTGAGGGCCGTCGTCTGCCAAAAGGTGCTTTGAAGCTGCTTTTTAGGTGGAATGAATTTCATACAGATTGCATACACACACATTTTTTGGTTTCAGAATAATGAAAGGCTGGTGTTGCAGCCGGTGCATTAAACCTCCTAGTTACTTCAGCGTTATTGTACTGAAAAAATGAAAGTACAGATAAACATAAGATGTGTCAGGCTGAATCCTGCTTGGCGCTTTTGGTGGCTAGCCTCTTGCCATATGCTGATGATAGAACATTCATTTACTTCTCCTAAGGGACTACAACAACAGTTGGAATAATTATAGACCGCAGTCGAAGTTTAAATGGAATTGTGATGATACTATAATTGAATCGCCTCTTCCTTCAGACATTTAGGATATGGGTCATGCTGGGTATGCAACTTATGACGTTGGGCATTCCATGTTAGGTTTGCAGTAGGGATAGCAAAGAGTTTTTTTCTAGCATAGACAATATTTAAATTAACTCCAATAGTATTTCCGAATATATCAGAATTTGGAACACAAGTTATGCACTTTTTTGTTATTTCTGAAGTGTGCTGGAAACAAATAATTTAATATAATCAAAACAAATAATTGCACTAGGTGATAAACATTTCGTCTGTGCACTGTATAGTTTTATTAGTAAAACTGTATGTCTGTGCAAATGTAATGGTCATTTCAATTGAAAATGTATTGTCTGTAATGGCAGTGTGCTGCCACACCAAGAATACCCCACTCTGTGCTACTTCACTCCTCATCACACCCTTCGCATCTCTACTCTACCCTGTTCTACTCTTCTTTATGCCAATGCACTCTTTGCAACTGCACCCTACACCACTCCAGTGCAAGGCACACCTATTGACTCTATACAACTCCACGCTATGCCACTCTGCAAAGCTGCACTTTATGGCAATACGCTCTATGCCAGTGCACTTTACTCTTTAAATCTCTGCTCTTTGCCCCTGCACTCGCCACCAATCCTTTGTACACCACTCTAATCTACTCTGTACCAGTGCATTTGGCACCACTTTACCCGACGCCATTACACTCTAGCCAACTGCACTCTACCCTGCACCACTCCACGACACTTCACTCTACCCTGAAACAATCTACTCTACTCAGCGCCACCCCATTCTGTGCTACTGCACTCCATGCCAATTCACTCTACACAATGGCACTGTCACTGCACTCTACATCACTGTAATCTATGTCACTGCTATCTTCGTCACTCTACTCCACTGCACTCTTAACACTCTGCTCTGCAACACTGTACTCTCCACCACACCACTCTGTACTACTCCATGCCACTTCACTCTAGGCAACTGCACTCTACAACACTGAACTCTACTCTGCAGCTCTCTGCCACTGCACTCTATTCCACTCTACTCTACTCTGCACTCTGCCACTGAACTATACTCTGCGCCACTGCCCTCTCCATAACTCTATTCTGCGCTCCTCTACTGTGCACCATTGCACTCTACTGTGCATCAATCTAATCTGCGACTCTTCATTGTATGCTGCTGAATTCAATGCCACTGCACTCTATGGCACTATACAACACTCTATGCCAATGCACTCTCCACCAGTCCACTCTACTCTATATCACTTTACTCTGTAACACTCTATTCACCTGCACTCTATGCCAATCCTCTATACGCCACTCTAATCTACTCTGCACCACTTTACTCGACGCCATTACACTCTAAGCCACTCTACGCAACTGCACGCTCCCCTTCGCCACTTCACAACAATTCACTCTACAACAATCTGCACCACTCTACTCTGCACCACTCTACTCTGCACTCTGCACCACTGCACCGCTCCACTCTACGCCACTGCCATCTGTGTCACTCTACTCCATTCTACACCACGGTACTCTAGCACTCTACTCTCCACCACTACACTCTGCACTACACAACTCTACGCCACGTCACTCTGCGCATCTGCACTCTACGCATTTGCAATCTACTCTGCTCCACTCTATGCTAATGTACACCACTGTATGCCACTGAACTCTACTCCCACCACTCTGCCACTGCACTCTATGCCACTCTACACCACTGCCCTCTCCATTACTCTACTCTGCACCACTACACTTTACTGTGCATCAATCTAATCTATGCCACTGCATTCTATGACGCTGCATCGTATGCTGCTGAATTCAGTGCCACTGCACTCTACAATAGTCTACGCCAATGCACTCTACACCAGTCCACCCTACTCTATGCCACTCCAGTGTATGCCTCTAACTGCGACTCCACATTATGCGACTCCAGATCACAACTCTGTCCACCCTACTCTACCACACTCCACGCCGCTCTCCTCTGCGCCATTAACCTTTAGCCTTGCTGGACAGCAGCCAGGCTGGTGTACAACATGGCTAAAATACATTGGCTTACGCAATAGCTCTAGCGTAGGCGAGACCTATTGGCTATTGCAATGCTTGTTCGAACAGTTTTTCTATCCAATATGCACATGTGATGAGGATAAACCTTTAATTATTAGTTTCTTCTCATGAAATGTTTTTAAAGTGTTAAACGTTCCAAATGTAATATAATTGTGAATGAAATGTATAAACGGGGGTTTCAAAATTAGTTATTAGGATTTACAAGAATGCATATTTGTAATCCTAACATAGAGGATTATACAGTAAAAAGTTGAGGGCTTTGCATCAGCCTACTAGATCTAGAACATTTAAAGAGATGTAATATGTGATGCATATTATTTGGGTTACAGCAGGGTTCATGGTATGATCAATAGAGGAACGAATGTGAAACCCCAATTTTAGCACCAACATCCTTTGTGCTCATTTAGTACATGTACAGTGAGCGTCACACACGTATGGTAGTAGAACTGCATGTGCGTGGGACGGAGTACGGAGGCCCGTAGGATCCATTTCGGATTCTTCTTTTACCATGGCACAAGATAGAGGTTGAGGATAGTTTTTCCAGACTTTGGAAGTGTATTACCTGCATTTCTGTAGCTGGAGGGTCTAGACCCAGACACTGAATTGAGGAGAATGGAGACAGTGCTTCCTTTAGAAATTCCATGAAACTTAGTTGGGTAGGACTGTTTGATTAGTATTTCTAGAGAAGATCTATTTGGTTGGTGGTGGGGTAAAGGTTGGGACTGCAATCTCTGTTCACCAGGACGTAATGATTGCGTCCTCTGCACAGCAGCACCGTTGCCGAGGACGTAACCATTATGTCCACGGCACACAAGGGCTTAATGTTTCAATGATGTCTACACTCTGAATCACATGTTTAAGATAGTTGCCACCGTTATGGAGCACTGTGTATATTGTTGTTTCTTCTACAGCTTACACTGTCTCAGGGCTCGAAAAAATTCCACTCGACCACTCACATAGTCGAGCTAAATTTAACAAGGTCAAGCTGTTTGTAGGTCCTACTCGCCCTTTCTGGCGAGTAGGAAAACAAATCAACTTTTATCCTCTATCTGTGAAAACAGAGCAAATGTGACAAGATAACAAGATTTAAAGGTATTTTTATTGTTCACAAAGTTATTAAGCAATAGAGATGCCTTTAAATCTTGTTATCTTGTCAATTTGCTCTGCTTTCAGAGACGGAGGTCAAGTAAGTTGCAGTTAGGTGGAGGACATTTTTTGAAGTACAAGTCCTGCAGAACTAGTACAATTTTTGGGATTTTTCGAGCCCTGACTGTCTGATAGCTTGCTATTTCAGAAAAACGTCTCCCACTATACTCCTAAAACCCTGCATGAAAAATTGACCTCGATGTACGTACTTTCTTAAGAGGGACCTTCTTCTTACCTTCCATCTTCTGCATACCTTCTAATTCTGGATATACCCTCATCTGTCTCATTTATTTATTTTATTTATTTAGTTTCTTATATCGCGCCAGAATCGACCCCATCGGGGTATCTCCGCGCTTTGCACGCCAGGTTGGTAAAGAATGTACCTCTGTAGATGAGCTAGGGTCTCAGTAGATTAACTAAGGCCAGTTATTCTTCCAGGAACAGGTTTGTTTTAAGCATTTTCCTGAAGGATAGATGGTTGGTGTTTTGTCTGAGACTAAAGGGCAAGTTATTCCACAGGGTCGGCCCCACAAGGGAGAGGGCACGGCCACCTTGTCTGGTCTTCTTAATGAGTGGGGATTTTAATAACAGTTGATTGCTTGATCGAAGAGAGCGGTCTGGTTTATAGAGTTGGAACTTTTGGGCCAGGTATTTGGGGCCATTTCCAAAAAGACATTTGTGAACGGCACAACAGATTTTAAACTTGATAGGTTGCCGTATCGGTAGCCAGTGGAGTTCTCAGTCTTGCCGCTGTATTCTGGACCACCTGTACCCGGTTTACGGCATCCTCATTGGCTAATATCAGGAGCCCGTTACAGTAGTCTAACCGACTTATCACCAGGACCTGTACAAGAGTCTTTCTATACATATCAGGCAGGCATATCATTCCTGCTTGCCTCAATGGTTCTCGTTGTAGTTCTGCAAATGTCAGATGTCTCGCTTCATAGATCATAACCTCTCCACTTTAAAAACCCTATCCCTGTATTCCAACATTATCTAATCTCTGCCAGCCAATCTATCTTGCCTACTATTCACTTGAAACTACTTAGCCCCCACTAATGATTAGACCTACGTGGTATTGATATATCACAAAGTAACTCGAGTAAATATATGCTTTCTTTTTTTGATAATCAATGTTATTGATTTTGTGAGAAGACAATAATAAAACCTGAATACAAACAGCAGAGCATATTCAGCAGCATAAATACATATGACATTAGACGAGCAAAACATTCTTATATCGGCACACATTGACATCTCTCTCCCTGTCAATTGATATCTAGAAATGGACTCGGAGGACAGGGAAGCTATCTAAACCATAATTCCCAGCCATTTGCCCTAAACTTTACGATGCTTGACCAGTCCTCCCCAGTTTTCGTACAGAGTCAGTTCTTGTGCGGCACACCAATTTACTCCTCTATGCCATTTGCCCTAAATACCTGCTTTCACATGACTATCCACAATAATCACCAATATCCACTACATTAACCACTACCTTTAGGTCCCAGAGTAGTGTGCTGCTTACTGTCAAGCATTTTAACGCCTGTCAGGGGTAGTAAGCAGTATATAAATTAAATTACAGTTCGCGTAAGCACTGGACAGGTCAATCAGAATTGGCTTCCAAATGGAACTTAAATAGCTTCAAGTGCTTTTCACCTATTGCTAAATCCCTGGGATTTCCTGTTGACCGCTGCCTTTCATGGATTTGATCAAGAAAAAAGCACAACTTGCTTGTCTTTAGATTATATTGCTTTGCATAACTAAGCTATTACTCCCTACTCCCTCTAGTCCACCGTCTGGCCCTCTTATCCATTAATGGAAGCAATGCGCTGTTCACTGACCGAGCTCGTTGACAGCAGTGAAACGCATTATCACACTACAGCATGTCTGATCCCTAATGAGCAAAAGTTAGGCAGCCAATGTAATCCTTTCAAGTAGATGTGTTCTCTTTGTTCTAGATTTAGAAGTTACTCCAATTGAGTAAATCTGACTACCTTGCTTCTAAAGTCCAGTAATAGAAGTCTCTGTCCAGGCTGGAAATACGAAGACTCACCCAGACTACACATTCTGTTCTAACATTATAGTCAGTATCTCTTCTCTCTCTGCTTCACCCTACTGTAATGCTATTCTTTCAACAAATTTGTATGCATTTATTGTCCTCGGGTCCCTTTGAAAACATAACTGTATGCATATCGTCACATGTTGGCTGCATATCCCGCTGTTTTATACAGCACTCTGCTGTCCTCCGGGCCTAGGTTCTGGATTTATAAATACCTCCCAATATGGGTAATAGAGTGATTTTAGTCTTTGGATTGTAAGTATAATGGCCATTCAATTAATATCGTAATTGCATTTCTGTTTTTTACATTATTACTCTTCATAGTATACAAGCATAACTTCAGTTAACAAAAAAATGTATTGAACCGAAAGAGCTATATACTTCTGCCTATATTTTTCCTTTGCTTGTCATAATGTGTTCTGCTCAGAACATTTCAATATATACTTCTAATGAAAGTCTTTCTTGTTGTCTTAGTATTGGTATTGTGCACAAATTCTGCCCTCCTATTTAAGGGTATTGTGACAATTGTGCTTATGTCATCCTTTCAGATTATTTGCTTGTCCTTGAAATCCCCATAAATGTCGGTTCCCAATATTTGACTTTTAGACTCCTGTCAATGCCACTAATTTTCAGTGTTTGCACATTCAGCTGGTTTACGGATTTAATGCCAAAGTAAACTTTGACCTGGACAGATCAATGCGACGGGTACCTACTGTCCCTGTATGTTCCTGATTCCCTTGTATACTGAACGTGGCATAACCTGCCACTCTCCTTGAATTCTTGTTTCGCTAAATTGATAGAAAACCTATTTTCCTCACCTGCTATGCTTCCTTAATGAACGAATAGTTCACTTTTTATGTTTGTACTATTTGCTCAGTATGGTTTCATGGCATAGTATATCTTAAAAATCGGTTTCCTTGTTTTGGGATAGCATTTGTAAATTTTAATATATGGTTCATGTACATGATCTTGTTTTGAACTGAAGACAAATGGGCATTTTTAGATAAGGATTTTTCAGGCTATAAAATACATTGACCCCAGTGTGTATCTCCAAGATAACTAGAGGCCAGTTTCTTTCAGCAGAATAGTTGTGTGATTGGAAACATTAAGTGATTTGACAAGGAGTTCAAATCCCAGCAAGCCCGACTTGAAAATGTTATTCTTCGGATGTTGGTAAATTAAGTACTAGTAAATTCTGTAATAGTAACACCAGTTATTTTACAATGCTCTGGTATTGCAGAACTGGTATTTGAAGTGCTGTATAAATAGTTGCTTTTATCACTTGATTTCTGGAAAAATTTAAGAAAACTGCATATTCTGTTTCAGGTGGAGTTACCTCCATCTGCATCATACTTGCCCTTTGGCAACCGCAGTTGATTCAAACACTTGGATCTCAGTCCATCACTTTATGGCATCTATTATAAATATTCATTAATAAAAAAGATGATCAGGGTACAGTGTATTGATTGCTTTGTTGTGTGACGAGCAGTGGTGTTTTCTGCTTTTCCTTGATTGATTGACTCATCAGCAATTAGGAACCCCTTCAGAAAGAAGCCCTTGTTTATTACCATCTTTCGGACTTAATGCAAGTGGGAATTCTCATTATCTCTTTCTCATGGAATTTGCTTGGTCTTTTGAGGGTCCCTTTACATCTTCCTTGCTAGGGGATAGAACCTGTGGTACTGTGGCAGAATTACATTATGACTGGATTGTGTGCACCAAATTTGCTGTCTGCTGTCCAAACTTGCTGGAAGGCTCTTTGTTAATGGGAGTCTAGTTTGCTGCAGCAAGGTTTGGCGTTAGATCTTTCATCTACTTTTCATCAGTTGATGCGGTTTGTTCCTCTCTTTTTTAGCATGAGCTTTCTGAAATTTAGATTTGCGGTTGTTGTTAAAATTGGTCATTTTGGACTGTTTAATATTTGAATTTTTGTTCTCTTCAATATTAATATAGTTTCTTATTAATAATCGTTCTTTAGTCTGTCTTTCTTACCTTATTATTTATCATATTTTCAGTTAATTATTGTACTAGCATATAACATTATCACAAAGCATTTTAAAAATTGAATTCTATGAAGAATAAAGAAATCAGTGAAGTATGTGTTTGGAACTCAGAATAAAGGATTACATGGTAGACTCCATATACTTTGAATGGCTCTTGGACTAGTTGCCCATTCTTTGTGCTTAGAAGAAGGAGGGGCATGCAAGTATTCCTCTGACATCCCATTACTAAAACGAGTGCCATAAATAGTCTGGCTCTTGATTATTTCTTTAATAAATTAAGCCAGAAACAATGTTGGCTTTCTGAGAGACCTTGCTCTCGCAGGAAAACATATCCCTATTTTCCTATATACAGTGTTACATGAGGTTCTTAAGTCAGAGGTGACTGTGGTACATTAACTTAGTGGCTAAAAGGACATATCCTATCTTAGTGGTGAAATTTGCACCTCAGGGTATGTTTTGTAACAACTGGTGCCCAAGCTGGGCTGTAGACTGTCTTATTTAAAAATTTGAGGACTAAAGTATTGCTAGAAGTATTGCATTTGTATACACTTTTCTTCCTGATTGCGCTTTCCTTGTGTACTGAAAGAAAACCATTTATGCAGTAGCTGAATGAGATGATAAAATATGGTATGAAAGTGGGTGGAGGGACTTGGCTGTTGTGCAGGGATCACAAATAAACGTGCTTGACCATAGTGTGCAAAAGGAGGGAAAAATGTGGCTACTTTTTAGGGGTCTCAAATAGTTATGGTGCTACTCTGTGTTTAAAAAAAATAATTTGAATACATTTTGCATTGTGCATTACACACAGTGATTACTATGTTTTACTATGCATTATAAACACGTCTTGTTGATATACAAAGGACCATGCAAATTACTTTCTATACGTCAATAATTTTAGATAATAAACAGTCCACGGATAAGTAATGTTAGCAGGAGCACAACTCGCCAACAATCTGCTCAGTCAGTTGTTTTGTAATGTCACTCAGAGGCTGCAAATTATATAATGAACACCAACAATATAAATGTGTTACAAAAAAGAAAAGTGCCTGTAACAAAGATGTAATATAAGCTACCCACCTTTTTGACTATTTAAGTAGGTATTTGTTATTATTTCTTTTCTCAAAGGCTCGCAGGCGTTCCACACAAGCTTGAACGAACTCTGTCTATATTTCCCTTCTTCCTTTCCCAATTTAGGACCATGCACTCCATTTCCCTTCAGTACGATACTTCTCTTTCCCATCTATTATTTGCTGAGGTGTCTTTCGCTTTGTGCTCTACCTCTCCTAATTAGATTTAATTCTACCAGTTGTTTGCACCTATTTAGCTCAATGTAATCAGCCTATAAGACTATTCTCTGGCTTAAGCACACCTGATGTTCTGGTCTCATATTCCACAATTATTACCATCTTCAAGGATTTAGTTGTAGGTGGGCATGCTCATATCATGTGCTAGAATGCCAATGCACGTGATAATGATGGGAGGGAGGTTTTTAAAATTGTAACAAATTTGACTGATCCGCGCTGGAACCCAGTCAATCCCTATTCTCCGACTGAATATTTTTTTTTTTTTTGAGGAAAACATTATCAGAATCCAGGCTAACTTGTTAGGGGAGAACAATACTCTGTCAGGACTAGAGCTAGAAGAACCAGTGGAGCAAATACAGCATCCCTCATTGGCTACTTTCTTGGTGCCATCAGTAGAGGATATAACAGCCTCTTTCTTGAATTGCAGGCCCGGGTCCCCAATGGACCCAATACCCCCTCACATATTAAGGTCAATCTCTGACGTTATTGTTGTGGTGTATCAGAAGTTATTTGCTATCTCCCTTGACACAGTTAATTCAGTTATTAAAAATGTCCGGTATTGAACCTGAACGCTTAGCAAATTTCAAGCCAGTCTCATTGCTGCCAGCAGCAACAAAGTTGCTGGAGAAATTAGTAAACCGCCAACTCGCCACCTTTTTGACAGTAAATAACTTACTACAACCCTCCCAATCAGGGTTCAGAGCCAGCCCCAGAACCCAGACCACATTATTGGAGAGGGTCAGAGTCCATTAAGTTAATTCTGGTCTCTGGTCTCAACGTGGCTCTGCTGCTGTTGGGCTTGTCAGCAGCTTTTGATACGGTGCATCACAACATCTTGCTGCACGGGTTAAAACACTTTGGAGTGGCGGGCTCTATGCTGAGCTGGTTGAGCTCTCTCCTTGAAGGCTGCGAGCAGGTGGTTTGGATGAAACCATACGATTCAGGAGGTACCGAGTTGAAATGGGGTGTGCCGCAAGGCTCCTCTCTTAGTCCCACACTCTTTAACATTTAGATGCCTCCCATGGCTTGTTTGGTGGAATCCTATAATCTCAAGATCATCTTATGCAGATGATACCCAAGTCCTGCTCGCGAAAGATGGGGAGCCTGAGAGAGCGAAGGCTACTTTTGCTAACTGTCTGGTGGCACATTTAGATTGACTGCTGAAGGCCAATAGATTGCATTGCACACCTGATGAGACAGAAGTCTTTTTAATTGGGCGGGACCCCCTTCCCGGCTGGGTTGGGGCCTGGCCTGAAAGTATTGCTCCACCGCCCCCTCCATTCCCGGTAACCCCCCCCCCCCCCCCCCCCCCCTCCCTCAAACTGTGGTGGTAAGAAATCTGGGTGTGTTATTGGATACCCAGCTCTCATTTGGAGCACAAGTGTCAGCAATGGTGAAATCCTGTTTTTGGATTTTCTGCATGTTGATGCAGTTTCTTTACTTCCTTCCTTATGAGGCCCAAATCACAGTGGTTAATCACTGATTTTATCTAGGTTGGACTTCGCTAATGTCCTATATCTTGTTCTCCCGGCATATCTGATCCTGCATTTACAGGTCATGCAGAATATTGCAGTCCCGTTATTATACAAAATTCCGAAACATACTTTGATTTCATTGTTTGGAGGCAAACTGCACTGGTTGCCAGTTCATCAGCGAATTGGGTATAAAGCCTTTACCCCAACGCATCAAGCCTTCCATATAAGTGACCTAGGTACCTAAATGATTGTGTCAAAGCTTACTGCCCGGGGAGACTGCTGTTCTCGAGCTCAGCAGCTGTCCCCTAGCTTTCAGAAACAGCGGAGGGGTGGTTCTTCCTTAGCGATCAAAGCGGTGAATCTGTGGAATAAACTACTGGATTACCTTAGACAGATTCCTGAAGAAGCAATATTTAATAACAAGCATTTGCAATGCAATAGGTCTCGCATTTGCGAGAGTTTGAGCTATTTTTATTTTAAATGACATTGTCTTTTATTTATGTTTTGGTTTTTGAATCATAAATAAAAGCCATTGTCATTTACAATGCCAATAGGTCAATCTTGCGTAAATGCGAGACTTATTGCATTGCAAATGCTTGTTGTTACCGAAAAGCCCTTTCTACAGCGTAGACTGGCTCTTTTAACGTTACTCGCAAAAACAAACCAGTACAGGTAAAGCACAAGATGGCTTTGTGTTCGCAAAAGCACAGTGCTCCAGCACTGGAATTCTAATCAACATAGTGGCAGAACTTAAATCCCCATGGTAGGAGTTAGGAGGCCTCACAAGGAACATATTAACCTGTAATAATGTGCTCGAATCTGTTGGGGGAATATGGTTAAAGACCAGAGTGCACACTGATGAAAGGCATGTGAGTCTAGGACAGTGTCTTCTATGAATGAGCAATGCAGACCCTGAGTAACAGTCTCTTAATCATGCAGTTTTGCCATCTGCACTAGTCCTGTTATCATCAGCGCTATTCTTATTGTTGTCATCGGCACTAGTCTTGTTGTCATCGGCACTAGTCTCGTTATCTGCACTAGTCTCGTTGTTATCAGCACTAGTCCCATTGTTATCTGTGCTATTCTCATTTTTGGCATCAGCACTAGTCCCATTGGTATCATCAGTGCTATTCTCATTGTTTGCATCAGCACTAGTCCCATTGGCATCATCAGCGCTATTCTCATTGTTGACAGGAGCACTAGTCCCATTGGTATCATCAGCGCTATTTTAATTGTCATCAGCACTAGTCTCATTGCTGTCATCAAGGTTACTCCCATTCACTCAGAACAGGTTTTGAAAACACTGAAATGTGGTGCCTGTTGCGCTTGCTGTTGTCTAATTGCAGATTTTGTAAAAAGCCACTTGCTGTTGACTTTACTTAAAGAGCAGATCTGCCTTCCGAAGAATCGGACACGGTCTGGGAATCTGCTACAGGTGATTCTGGAAGGAAGCCAGGCGCTGACCAAAGCAACCTTCATGGGTGACAATGAATATGCTACAAATGTTGTCTGCTGTGAAGCTTAAGGATTTAACTGTCTGCCAACCACATAAAAATAGGTAGACTTTGTTTTGTAAACCGCTATACTGGGAGGTGTGAAAGTGGCGCGAGCAAAACACGACTTCTTTCATTTAGGTGCTTCCCTGAGAAATGGATAAAAAAAAAAAGAACAAGCCCGCTAGTGGTGCGTACATGCTAGCGCGCCTGCCACTGCGAACCATGTGGTTTCAATTATGGCGTCCATGTCTGAGCATGATAATTGAAACCACATGATGGCCTGTGCGTGTAATAGACACCAATAGGCCATGGGCGGAGCAATGTGCCCGCCTTTGGCCTATTGCAGGCTCTCTTGGTAAAAAAACATGCATGCAAAGCCCAATAGCGTGCCACAAAAGAAAAAGCACACGCTCGTGCGTATGCCATTCCTAGGTCAGCTTCTGAAACCCCATTTTTACCTACTTAATTGCTCGTGCTGCGCGCTCAATGCTGCGCACTGCAACGCTATGCGCGAGACTTAAAAAAGAGCTGAAGACCTTATTATTTAGAGGAGCAAGGGCAACTATCTCCTGTTTATTCACCTTTGGCACACCATAAAGCCCTGGGACACTCTCACTATTCTTTTAAGAGTTACCTATGTTCTGTGCAATATGTTGGTTAGTGAATATTTAATTCTCATGTTCTTCAAGACATTTGGTGTATAGCTAGGTAATAATTTCCACTCTTCCTCTTCCGATTCTCTTTCTAGGTCCCTGTACCAAGTTACTTTTAATCCTGCTAGATTGTTCTTTTAGTCTTTCAATAATTGATATAATGCTGAGGTAGCTTTCTCATTTCCTAATACCTGTACTGGTTTCAGTACCATTTATATAGGTGGTTCTTCAGTTTTTGTTTCCCATTATAACACCCCACCCATTGATTTAAAGCCCGTTTCATACCAGTGCTGTTTTGTTGTTAATGCAAAGGCTCTCTGGTACCTTTTAAGATATTGTATGTCAGAACCTTTTCCACAGCCCACTCTGTCTGCTTATTTGTTTAATCTGATTTATAAATCGCCTTCATACTATGTTCTCATAACTTGCTTTGGTTGGTGATTAGTCGGAGAGTGATTGTAGAGTACTTTACCCTTTACCTGGTTATGTGTTGGTCCTTATTTCAGCAACTCTGTCCAGAAAGCGCTTTAATAAATGAAGCATGGATGCTATTACGTGCAGGTAGTAAGATGTAAAACTGAATTTAGGCTTCGGTGATGCAGTGGGAGCAGACAGAACAAGGTCCAGTGCAAATTCTTGGATTTAATATTAGGGAGCCTTCACAGAGTGCTAAATGTGGTGCAAGAGGCCCAGAAAATATGCCATCCATGTTTAGTACACTAGCCACCCTTTGCATTGTGTTGGTAGGCAGGCATTCTGAATAAATAAAAGTTACGGAGAATAGTTGCAACTCGCAATCTCTTTGACTGACCATCATAGATTGTGATGACTCCCAAAGTGTAAATTTATAGATTATTGTGGGTAGAAAGGCTGTTTGAAATTGATTAATAGATATCGATTACAATTTATCACTTCAGTATTATTTGAGGAGCTGGTTAGTGGGTGCCCCATTATGTTGATCTTTTTATCTGAGCAACCCACATTGTTCTGTTCTGGCAATATGGGATACCTTGCATAGCTCAGCCAGTACATATCTTTCTCTCTACTCAAAGTACTGAGGGTTACTAAGTGATAAGTGCCTGCGTGGTTGTTATTTATTAGTCTCAAAAGTGTGACTGTTCTTTTATGCCCTTTTACAGCAATGTGGGGTTTTTGTCATTAGTCTGTGTTAGTTGTACAGGTGTAAAACATTACACTAGAATGGATTCCAGAAGGTTTATTAATTAGCAGAGAGGATGCTATGAGGTTATATGGTAGACCGATTTGTTTTGGGTGATCCGATGATTTGTGATGTTACCCTTAATTACATTGTGCAGATTGAAAAATCTGCCTGCTTTCTTAATTGCCCTTGGTTAAGGATCTTCACAATCAAAAGCCAAACAGACAAAATGAACTTGAAGCCACGTTCCACCTCACAAACAAAACAACCTGGGCCACTTTTTTCACCCATATCGCTATAGGAACTTTGCTTCCTTACTATAATTCCTTTCTCTTGTTCCTTCTTTTTCCAGCTCTACTTCCATCTCCTCCATTTCTAATCCTCTTTCCTAAGGCCAGATACTTAGATGCGCACACCTCCCCACTGCCAGAGACCACTGTCACTGTATAGGTCAGTGTGTCTGGTCAGTCAGTTTAAAACATCCCGTACTTGTTTGCACATCAACTGTAGATAGCTTTTGATCTGATGGTCACACATAGTCTCACACAGACTTGGAAGACCCAGTGTCTCTTTCTGAGGTTAACAAGCCATAGAGGCTTGTGAACTGTTAAATTGACTGGGTGTAAACACCTGCCCTAAATTGGACTATACTCCGTGAATCTGACTTCTTTGTATTTGGCCAGTGCTCTACCTAATCCCACCATTTGTTTTTTGAGAAATGAAGCAGTGCACAGTGATGAATTCAGCAGCACAATCTTTAAATGATTTTTCTACAAATCCTGATTGTGAAGTAGAGGTAATGAAATATCTGCATCATTTTGTGGTGTGCTGTACTAGTCTTACCCACCATAGCACTATTTTGCCAGCGGTTTGCAAAAGAACTAGATAAATTACAGTCCATTAAAAAGATTATGCAATTTTACCAGGCCTATCACTTATCAAAATGTATTTAGATCCTACTTCACAACATTTTTCAAGTATTCTCCTCCCAGTTAGATTCACATAATCTACTTACACATGGTAGAATAGAAAAACTGGAAGCAATATAACTTTCAGCTTCACTGATGCGGGACCCCGACTAACATCTGCTAATCTGTGTTTCTTTTGATTGGCTGTTAGAAAATACAAGCCTTCTCTGTTTTACTCTGAGATTGCTGTTCCATACACGCATAATTTGTTGTTAAAAACCAACCAGTTAAGGCAACACTGTTTAATTCAGTGTTATTGTAATTTGCTTGCACCATATTTACTCATTGAAGCTGAGCAATACCATAAAATAGTATGTCTGATACAACTGGCTCACTAAAAGTCCAGATTAGATGCTTTGAATGAAACATACAAAACGCATTATCAAATGACAATACATTTGTGCTGCTTAACAGTGCCGTTTCCAAACCTAGTGAATTGCAAGTTTTTATTTCCCACTAAGTTTCTCATTAAAATATTTATTCTCTCCCTGTTCTGTAAAGAACTTCCAAAATAGTCATGTTCTGAAGTCCGAAGATTCTCCCGATCTCGTATTCAGTTTTCTTCTAATGTAGACCACCTCCAAAACCTCAAATGTTTTTTACGAAGTCATTGTTTTTTATGGCATTTTTCTGATACATGCCTCTCTCTCGCTCTTCAAATGCATTTTTAGCTTTAAATATCTCCAATAAGTACTTATATTTTCAGGAGAATTATAGTTTGTGTACAAGTTAACGGTCTGAAATACTCTTTTTAAAAAAAAATGTTTTATTTTGGCAAAAATCTACCCTCAATTTTATTTATATTTGTCTGTTGTAGGGCGTTCATGACACATTTTTTACTGAAATTATGATAAGTACAAGTTATGGAAGTTACTCAAGTTAATTTTGTAAACCATTCTTTAGAGCTACACTGTTTGTTTTCTTTGTAATACTTTATTTCCCTCTTAACACCCGTATCCCAAGAATCCAGCAAAAGATTGCATCTTTTGCCAATGAGTCTTCGAGTCCCAATTCTGGTGGATAGGGTAAAGAGGGTTATTTACAAACGGCAATCGATACATTTCCAAATGCTAATATTTATAGTCCAGATTTTTAAATTTATTAAACTCCATATGATATTTAATTACTGCATAGTTCTGAACTCTTCAACTTTATGGGTGTTAATTTTTGATGAGGTGTTTTTCATTGCAAAAGTGCAACCTGGTTTACTGCTTTGGGCCTTTTTTTTCACAGAAGTCAACTTGGAGGAAGAAATTTTGTTAGATGTAAATAAACATAGTATCATTAAGAATCACATTCAGTTTACCTATGACCTTGGTATCTTTGTATGTATTTCTTTGGTAGACTAGTGTATTGTTTTCCCCAGCTATTAGTTTGTTGAGGCAGTCTGTTGTACTGTGATTTCTCTCCTGATAAATTCTATTCCTGTGGAGAGTTCATAGATACTCAGTAGCGTGACAAAAGTCAGAAAATTAGACGCTAGAAAACGTATACAAAGAAATTGAAGAAAAACCATTACCAATGCACAGGTTAGGGTTTGGGAAAGGTTTGGGGGTTAGAGAGAAGTTTGGCATTAGATTTAGGTGAGGGATAAAGTAAAGAATGGTGTATGGATTGGTGTAAGAGTTACAGGTTGAGATAGTGCTAGGTTAATTTTCATAGTTTCAGTAAGGGGGTTGTGTAATGGAAGACCAGGTTTGAAATGTTAGCATTTGGGTAAAAGATCGGACTACGGTTTGGCTCGTTTTAGAGGGTTCTTTATGGTTACTTTAATGGAAGGTTTAAGTAATGGTGTAAGAAGGTGTGAGAGGGGGTTGTGCTGGAGGCAGAACAGGTGTTTCACCACTCATACAATGACAGCTACAAAATGGTATATGGGGTAAAAGATAGGGTTCGCTTTAAGGAGGGGTTAACAAGTTAAATTCAAGGTTTGTCTGTTAACAGTTAAAAAATATAGTATTTAAAATGGTGGCTTTTTTACTTCTAGGTTTGTTGTATTTTTCATATATACCTATCCTTTAGCCACAACTTTTTTTGCTTCTATATTTTAAATGTACTCTTTGTGTTCTAATTGAGGTTCATCTAATCGGCCACGCTATCATTCCTGCTAGAATTTTAAATTGAAGGGCTTCCCTATGAAGCAATATCATCTAGGTGCTTTTATACATCCACCTGTAATATTTATTGAACCCCCATAAGTATTGGCGGCACCTAGAGGGTGCGGCTGTTGACTTGATCTTGAGTTGGAAGTCTCTTTATTTTTTTCTTCCTGTTTGAGATTGCGCGGGTTAATCTTACCCCATGAACAGGCATCTTAGGTGTCCTTAATAAGGATTTCTCATCTGCCAAGCAGGATTTATCCAGCCTACCGCAGAACAGTTGATTTAACAGGAAGTCGTTTTAAGGAAAACACTATCTGAAGAGAGGGCTACTCTGCTAGTACGAATCTACTACTTAATTCTAGGCTGATCCTTAAGCCCGCTTTTGAACTAGATTCATCCAGTTTAGAATGTGCTTTGGAATCCTAGTGAATGCGTAACTCAAAACGGGGTTTTACATTCTGTTTCTTAACGGGAACATTGGTTTTTGGGACTATTATTGTCATTTGTAAAAGCACAACCCATAGAAAGGTGATGTGAGGGAAATTTCAGGTCTTTTATGTATCATGTTTATTTGCATACATTGTATTCTGTTGGTAATTAATAAATTACGTTGTGTATTGTTTCTCTTATCAAAACGTATGGAGCAACATATGGCGTAGAAGCATGAAGCAAAGCATGGAAGGGTAGATGACAGAATGGCAGATGACAATGGGTGATGGTGCAGAAGATGGCCTCAGGGACAGGTGTCTGGGGGTCTCTGGGTTGACTGGAGGATGCAAGGGCAGAATTTTAATGCCATGATTGGATGAAGGTGGATACCAGAATGCCAAGGCGGTGGATGCTGGAACAGAAGGGATTCCATAGGTCGGAGGGAGCGAGTTAGTACAACACTATGGGTGCCAGAATGCTACGGAGGGTGGGTGATGTGGTAGAAGTTAGCCACAGCTGCAGTATAGTTTGTGTTGCATCTGGTGCATGCTATGCTACGGAGTTTGGGTGGCTGTTAGAGTACAACAACGTAGTGGATACTGTAGAAGCGGAGGTAGTGTAAGAGCAGTGACAAGCTAGAACTGCAGATTAATGCTATGCGTACCAACTGGGAACTTAGGATACTGAAATGGGCTTAGTAATGGGGCAGAAGGTGGATAACATGCTTTGGGTGTGTGTAGGATTATGTTGGAGTAATAACCGAGGGTGGATGCTAGGGCCGCACATGGCCCCAGTCACAGATATTTGAAAAGTACAGACTGGACTTTGCTATGAGGGTATGGTGAACACTGCACTACATGAGAAGAATTATGCTGGGAAAGCATGAGCCCATAGGGGCGGAATGATGCTGGGGATTCAGGGAGAAGTGGTAGCTAAACAGGTGGTGACTGGCTAGTGATTTGTTAATGAAAAGTGAAAATGTGGAGCCTGTTCTCACACAGCCAACGTTCATACTATAAATCTGTCGTTCACATATACCTTCTACATGGCTGCAATGCTGAGGTTCATGTAGAGCTGCCTGGAACGGAAGACCTGGGGCCTCTTTCTGCAGGAGGCTGCAGAAGGGAAAGAACCACCTCATCGAGCCCTGACCCTCACAAGTATTGTCGTATCATTTCTGTAGTACCTTTCCACCTCTTACAGAGGTCCTGAAGTATTTTCTAGTTGGTCGAAAAAGTATCTGACCTGTTCATTGTTTATCATTTCATAAGGTTTTTGTAGAGGCGATTCCTTTGAATAGAGCATTTTAGTTCCATGTGTGAGTCCAGAAGAGTGTGCTCCAAACATTTGCAAGCTTGTGTAAAAGTGTCATTACATGCATCTTATACAGACCACAATGGCTTGTAGTTGGAGAGTAATTTTTGTTCTGATCTTGTTTGCAGCAAAGTGTGTTTATTATGAGCTCAAGGCCATCAATGAGGATTAAACTCACACAGTGTATATATTTTAACAATATGAAACAAGCATTTACAATGCAACGGTTTCGCCTTTGCAAAAGTTAGAGCTATTGGCATTGTAAATGACATTTTTATATTTATATGTTGGATTTGGCATTGTCATTTACATTGCCAACAGTGTAATCTCTCGCAAATGTAAGACCTATTGTACCCTACTGGACAAGCTCAGCAGACAGCATTTACACACACACACACACACACACCCACACCCACACCCAGAGCCACCCACACACCCAGAGCCACACACACCCACACACCCAGAGCCCGTGCGAAATCAAGAGGGGTGGCTTTCCTGAACATAATACCATAAAACATGATAGCACTGGACAGATGACTTGTACTTCAAAGGGTGACAGAGTAACACCATTACAAATTAAAGAGCTTAAGACACTATCCTATTCCTGTTTGGCTTACCTCTTTTTCTCTGTTTCCTTGTGTTATTTTCCTGGCTGCCTTCCCTTTTCTTTCTGCCCAGAGTGTTTTCATGTAAATCTGCCAGGTTCACTCCTTACAGGGCAATGAAGCAGACTGTTACTAGGCGTACACCCCTGGACGACAAACAGCCCAGCAAATGGAGAAAAATAAAACGCAACTTCCATTTATACTCATGTGGTCAGTATCTCCCTTCCTTATATGGAATTCCATGGGTTTCCACTCATGAACAAATGAGTGCCTTACCGTTTACTTTGGACTAACATTATATATATATATATATATATATATACATATATATATATATATATATATATATATATATATATATATATATATATGTTTTTTAAAGGATTGTAGTGATATGGTCCAAGTGATCCTGTGCTTATTGTAATGAAATGCTTGTAACTCTGCCTCTTTACTTTAAATCTATGGGCTGGGAATCCGGAAATCCTGAAAAATTCGACATTGAAACTGTTGAGCAGCATCCTTTTCCATAGTTTTCTATTTCACTGGAACTTACAAAAATTAATAAAAGTAAGATGAATTAGCGAGGGTGGTTCCTGACACTTGAACAGTTCCAAAAGCCATTTAGGGTAAATCTTATTTTCCATTGATTATCTCATACACTCGCACCTCACCAAAGCTCGATTTCGTTGTGCCTGTTGTACTTGTTTTACCCAGTGACCCAGGCTGGAAGTGCTTTGCGTGAAAAACCATCCTGGACTGTTAAAAATATCACAGATGTACTCTGCAAGTCCCAGTACTATCCCTCTCACACGTATGATGAACTGCACTTGTTCTGAGCGGGAACCACCTACCCCATTTGTATGGCAGTATTTAACACAAAAATATTATCCAATAAAATGTACAGTGTGTGTTGCAGTGACATAGCAAGGGTGACATGGAACCCAACTCAAATTAGGAAAATCGACCCTCCTTCCCCGGTTCAGTCGGAGAAATATCTATGATCTGGATGCAGTAGTCCACTGGCACTCCGAGTCCTGTGCCACTGCACCTGTTGCACCATGGATAGTTACTCTCTCGTAGTGCCTGCCTGCTCGTCTTTGCAATAGTTGCCGTTGCACCTGTAGCGACGCCTTCGTCGCCAGGCGGGATGCAGTCTCGATGACGGGGCCGCTGGCAGGTGCAGTGCGAGGAGTGAGGACCCCTCCTTAGCGGCAGGACCTGGGCTACCGGTGCGGCAGGCCCGCTGAGCTGACTGGAAAGTTGGGGAACGAGTCAGCGGCGAGACCCGAGGCTGGGAGCCAACGCCGAGCGCTCAAGGTTAACCCGAGGCAAAGCGACAAAGGGGAAAATTGCGAGGAAAACAAAGGCTCTGTTTCTATTCTACAAGTGGGCGCCCCTGGGGGACAGTTTAGGGGTAGGGGCGAGGCTACGGGCTAACTTGGAGGCATACATAGCATTGATGGTTGTTTTAATGCATCATACATAGGCTTGCGGCTGGAAAGGAGCTTTGTCCTCTCTCGTGTTGAAGTGCGAAGTGAAACGAGAAGCCTGTGTTGCTGGCCGTAGTTTGATTTCTGGCACCACTACGCAACTGGGCTTTCCTTTAACTGGATTACTTGTTACCCTGCAGCGTGGTAATTGTGTGTGGGGTCGTTATTGCCAGCTTCAAACTGAAATAATAGTTAAAGGACCACGCAGGCCTTATGTGGCTTATTAGAACAGTCTGTGTCGCGCTAAAAAAAACAATTCAGGTCCCGGGCCGGCAGCCAATCAGCGCGGCCCGGGGAATGACATCACGGGGTGTCCCGGGCCGGCAGCCAATCACAGCGCGGCCCGGGACACACGGCAACAAGGGGCGGGACTTAAAAAAGAGTCAAATGCCCACGATTTGCGTTTTGACCGGGAAAAGTGATTGACAACGATGTCTTCCAATGGCTAGCCTCCATTTATGGAGCTAGCCAATGGAAGAAGGGGCGGGTTCAAGTCCCCCATACTGTTCTAACGTTGGATTTCGCCTGAGCGAAACGCTTCTTGCGCAGCTTTCGACAGGCGAAACCTAAAAAGGAACCGAGACAAAAGAAGAGGTGTAAAACAAGGTGGTGGGGCACTACAGGTGTTTGGACGAGAACCCTCACTCACCCAAGGGGACATGCTTCATCATTGGGTCCCTCCACACACTGGGACTGCAAGGTCCCAGTGTGGGCTACAACTCTCCAAGAGGAAAGGAGCGGGAATGTTTTAATGTGGCACATCTATATTTGAATACCTTCGGAGTAGAATGAGGGGCAGACTGCATGAGGAAATAGTGTGTTAAAGCTATCTCAATGGGGCAAAATAAATGTATTCCAATGCCCTAAGGGATAAAGGTTAAAAGCATAGTGAGACATGGTTATGGATGTTTACCCTGTGTAGGGTCAACCTGCTTCTGCTGTATTTTGGACTGAGTTGTTCCAGGCATTCTTTAGGACCAGAATTATTCAGTCACTCTGCACAAAAACGTGTATAAAAATCCTAAAATACACTCAAAGTAAAGTATTTCAAATATACTCAGGCCTGTTTTTTTTGACTGACTGTGCACAGTGGCAACAGATTCTGGAGTAGGTCAGGTGGCCCTAATAGAAAATAATGATAATGAGCAATTTTCAAACATATGCTTTAGATCACTCAACGTGAAGCTACAGTGTGCACCATAACTAATGTGTATAAGCATTCTTAGGGATATCCATCGAAACCTTACCCTATAAATTGAAAAAAGGTCCGACTTTACCGTCGGCAGAGTTCCTGCACACGTAGAGCTCTGTATTAACATCCATATGTCAACAAACATGACACAGATAAACCCCATGACAGATAAAAAACACAATCATCTCAGCAAACTCAATGTATAACGTTCTGTACTCTGTAGACTACTCATATCATGTGAGTGCAACGAGTAGACCATATATTATAGTGGCAGACCATAGCTACAATTATCTGCGAAGCGTGACCAGATTATAATGCGTCAACCTAGAACAAGGGGGCCATTGCACCCTTAAAGTGTTTTTAAAGAAATGAAGGACAAGAACTGACTGGATACATTTATCAAAGTCGAGTATTCATATGTGCCCAGAACTAAGCAAAGGGTCAAGTCAAAGACTACATTGACCTCCTCACACGAAATGAAGTGGATCCCAAACCAGAACAGATGGGTAATATATTGTCGACTCGTTGCACTCACATGATAAGAGCAGTCTACAGAGCGCATACAGTTAAACATTGTGTCATGGTGTTTATCTGTGTCATGTTTGTTGACATACGGGTTCATATATTAATACAGAGCTCTACGTGTGCAGGAACTCTGCTTTTGGTAGAGTCGGACCTTATTCAACTCCTTAGGGTAAGGCTTCGATGGATATTCCTAAACCTCTATCTCTTAGGGCATAGGAATAAAGTTATTTTGCTCCTATTGAGATAGTTTTAACACACTATTTTCCTCTTGCACTCTGCCCCTCTTTCTACCCCAAAGGTATTAAAATACAGATGTGCCACATTAAAACACTCCTGCTCCTTTCCTCTTGAAATTTGTAGCCCACACTGGGTACCTTGCAGTCCCAGTGTGTGGAGGGACCCAATGATCAAGCATGTCACCCTTGGGTGTGTGAGGGTTCTTGTCCAAACACCTGTAGTGCTCCACCACCTCGTTTTACACCTCCTATTTTTTCTCCTTTCCTTTTTTCGTATTTTTTCATGTGTGTGAGTTTAGTTATCTTGGGAATGGTATAGTATACATTTCAGTGGCATATATTCCTCTCAACCCTTTGTGTGAGATACATCAGTGAGGACTCTCATTGTTTCGAATCTTGTTGCAAGGCTTGCATGACTGCAAGACAGAGAAGGAGCTCTGACTGATCCATATTTGATGAGACTATTTTCAGATATATATCCTGTAGGTACTGTGAAGCCACCGTTGAAAAGTAAAATTGAGTTTATCCAGGAACAGTAGAGGCCCAACTCTCTTACAGTGCGGATGTGGAATTCCTATAGCCCGACGCCCAGGACATATTGTTTGGGGTCAAGGGCAACAAGTTTTAATGTGCATTTTGTCCTTGGGACAAGCAGGTCCAACCCCCTGAAGCACAGGCCCTTTGGCTGCCAGTTTGCAGTACCACATTAAGGATCAAGGAAGGGCACTGCCTGCAGTTAAGTTAATATTTGTGTGCATATGTTAATGCTGTTCAAAGTTGTATTTATGGTTCAATATTTGAGAGCCTTTATTATTAGGCTGAGCGCTCTCAGTAAATGTAAGTTCTGACTGCACTACTGACAGTGGTTCCAGTATAAAAACGTGTACACATGGTTTCAAAGTTTAGCAGTATGAGGCTATGCATAATGCTCCCAGAATGCTTTCTGATTTGATGCAAATATTTGCAGAAGCTTGAAAGCAAGATTAATGATTCTTTTCTTTCAATATAAAATGTCCCTAAAAAATGAAAGTAGGAAAACATTTTTTTTGCTCAACTACTGTAAAATTTCAGGTACTATTTCTTTGCAGCATCATTTCGTAAAATGTGTTGATGCATGCTAGTATTTCCCCAAAATATTCATATTAGAAAATCAGTGTAACCAGTTTCAATAAGATGTTGGAACATATTAATAATAAACAAGCACTGGCAAAGCCAGTAGGTATGAAATGGTGGTCAGCTTTTTAGCTTTGGCAATGCGTGACTTGTTGTGGCATGGTTTTTGTAAAACCTTATTGATGTGAGAACTGCCGGACCCTCACCATTATAACAAACATTGGCAAAAGCAAAAATTTCTTTTGGTCTAAAAAAAAAAAAGAGCACACTTCCACGTTAGTTACTGGCACTGAACAAAACTACTTTGTGCGCCGATATGCTCCTTATGAAAGAGCAGAATGCTGTCACTCAGGTGAAGCCAGCCGATACAGAGAGAGGATTTTAATAAACACTAAAGGTCATGGGTAACAACCGACCAAATTAGGGGCCCAATAATTAAAGAAAGTCTCAAAACGCACCCTTGGTTTATGTCCTTGCATTAAGGGCTGCTATATGGCTTTCGTTAATTCACAAGAATTTACAGCAGTAGGGCTAGAAATAGTACTCCTAGAAAATATTTGTGAACTGCATTTTAGCATGATTAAATATGCATGTGTAGATTTGCTCATGCAAAAACCTGAGTGTTTGCCAGTTTATTTTTCCTCCAACCACTTTTTTCCCAACTCTGGAAAAAGGTTTACGTCTGCCATTGTCAGGAGTACATTTCTCAGTATTGGAAAAAATTAGAGAAGAGTTATTGAAAACCCTTAAAACATGCAAGTTAGTAGGTTTGCACAGACTCAAAAGGACATTCCACCCCTGGAACTATTGTTTACCACTACCTTCAGTCCCAGTATGTAGATCTGCAGAAACGTAGCAACATAAAGGGATTACTAGTATTCAAACACTACTATGGTATGAGCCCTGGCATAATCAGAGAGGCTATATAAGAGCTCTTTTATAGTGAAATTGCTGCCATAATTTGTCGCCGCACCACATGGCACCAAAGGGACAAGTGGATTTTGTTACAGGACAAGTAGATTTATGAAGCAACCTGCCCATGGACAAGTAGATATTTTAATACATTCCACACCCCTGTTGTTACGATGTCCCGAAAAACTCTGTTCCATAGTTCATCACAGAGCAACAGAATTCTGACCCTGGAGGTGAGCTTAATCCAATACCTCTTACCTCTGGACATGTTCTTAATCCACCAGTTAAATGGTACATGGAACGCAACAAGAAGTAATGGGTGCCCAGCTCTCGATTTTACCCACCGTAAACACTGTTTGAGCAGGCACAAGCAGTCGATAGTAGCTGGTGTTGTTTTATGTAAGTTTATTTGGTCTAACCAGAAAAGGAGATGTCCCAGACACCACAGTTGAGTGTCTGGGGATCAACCTAGAAGCTGAGTAGGAGAAATCCATGAACCCCATTGTAGTTGGTAAACTGATATAGGCAATCAGAGGAATTTAAAATATTGAGATTGTGTGTTTAGGGTGTGTGTGTATGTTATGAGGGCGCAGAAGGGCCCTGGGCCACACCTGGCTTAAACACGCACAAACCTGTATATCCTGTTAACTTCTCTGCCCACCACATGGATGCTTGGGCTTGACACACTGGAAAGAAGAAAATAGCTTTGGGGCCTTCACTAGAGTGGGTGGAAGGGCAACAGTGAGCATGAGGATCATGTGCACTTGCCATACGTTTGGAACAAGGTGATCCCAATGACATTGGGTTGGAGCAGAAGTGGGCTTTCGGTGTACTTGCAGACACATAGAGGAGGGAGGGGAAGACCAAGGTAAGCCAATATGCAAGTTTGCTAGTTTGCAACAGGCTAGCAAACCCTGACAAAAATCCAACTTTCAAGGGCAATATGAAAACCCAAAAGTGGCTTTTAAGTGTATGATAGTAATATTAAGCTCTCTCAAAATTATTTACCCTGCACATTTTTGGCTGTGAGGTCCTCATCAAACACACTAACCTTTGGGCTTCTAGAGTAGCCCTAAAAAGAAAAAGGAAAAAGAGAGGCTGCAAGGAATACCATCCAGTTTGTCTTATTGCTTGCTGTTTCTAGATTTGTAGTCACCTACAAATTGATGGGCTTTGTTTTATATTCCAGGGCATTATGGGTGTTGCTCGTCAGTGCAAGTCATCTGATTCAAGCCCCTTCTGTACTTTTTAACAATTTGTTGGAATGGATAGTTTGTCTTGATGAATTGACTTAGGTGTAAGAAGGCAGAAAAATATAGGTGACAACATTCCTTTTAATATGAATTGGACAAATGCGAGGAGCCAGTGTTCCTTCCCAGCACAAACCAACTTGCGCCTTTCTGGTCCTCTATGGGTCCAGAAAGGCAGGGAAAGACTGGCCATTCTAATGAGCTGTTCTACTACCCATGAAAATTTCCTACACCAAGGTGAAAACAACCATTGAAACAAATGGGCAAATGGGTTGTTGGGTGTTTTCCCTGCGGGCAAGGCTTTATTTATTACTTCGAACATTACACCTGGAACCAAGTGAAGGTCTAATGGCTACTTTCTAGCACAATTTATTTTACTAACCTGAAATTAAGAAAAAAATCTCGCTCTCTACAACATGTACCCCCATTTAATCGACACATGCAATTCTACAACTAGTCTCCCTTGCCTTCATCACGAAACAGGCACAAAAAGAGCAATATGCCCTTGACCCGCATTAAAGTCTCACTGAACAACTCTCAAGCCATGCTCTGTGCCTACCAGACTTGCCACATACCCAAAATTGATATCAAATACCTGATGAAATAAAATCAAGACACTAAGGGGTATGAGACTAAATTCAGTTGGCACTGTAAGTTTTCAGAATTATCCAAGATATTGCAATGTTTTGTTTCAGTTTATGTGATTATTGCATTATTGTGACATTTGCCACACACTTGGCGTGCCATACATGCCAACCTTCCCGATTTAGGCCGGAGATTCCTGATTGTTTTTAAGCTAAAAAAAAGCTTTGTTAGGTTACTCTTGCCTAGAAAATCTTCCGCTTCAATGCTAGTCAAATGGGGATAGTAGTACGCCCCGTTTTCTTTTCTAAACCTTTCACTTCTGATTCCAAATGTTGACATGCATACTCTGTACATGGCATGAATTCTGAGTAACACATTTTCACACTCCGCAGTTTGCAGGTGTCGCACGCCAAGCCCTCAAATATCAAGCTGAAAATACATTCTGAGTGAACGAAGGAACCAAACATTTGATGTGCTCTAAAATTGCCAAAGGTCCTAGTAATAACCCTGCCAGCATTTTCTTTCCAAGCCTACGGGTGATTGTTACTTCCCTATATCCTTTACTCTGCTGAAATGCGAACCGAGCTCCTCTTAAAAAAAATTACAAAAAGATACTTAAAAGTAGTAAACAAGACGGATGAGACCAAATAATTGTGCCTGTAAAAATGCGAGGGCTATTCATAGCAAAAATTAAGTTGTACGCTTTAGGCACCACGTAGTGCTTTATTATCTTGCCTCACTGAGGTTAGGGCATAGGCTGTAACTGTGATCCCTGCAGCCTTCTGCATAAGTGAAGGTAGGAAGTCCATGAGATTTCTCTGTGGTATAAAATGCTTAGTTCTGGTAGAGGTAAGCTTGCAGACCCATCTACACAGCTGATTGCAGCTTTGCACAAGCAGCAAGATGTAATGTATCAAGCTACTTCTTGCTGATGGTACATCTCAAGTTCCACCTCGGTATGTTGGCTTTGTAATTCTTGCAGGCTGAAATACCAAAAAGTAATGTTTTTGGTGGTCTCCTACACTTCCTTTTTTTACCCAAGCGAGTATCACATTTAATAACTTATCAAAAGCTTTTTCAGCAGTCTCTCCCGAGAGGACAACAACTCTGGGTTCAAACTTACATTTTCCTTTCACTTCGATTTGCTCCCTCCTGATCAGCTCACTAAGACACATGAGCATGTGTGACTATTATGTGCAACATTTGCCTGTTAGTGAGGTGAGACTGTACTCCTTCAGTCTGTTTTCCGTACTGTCTGTAATGTTCATTTATGCATGTAAACTTGTGTGCAATGGAGAAGTACGATATACAATCCGCTTTAATAGCAAGATATATAAATATGTGCATGCTTGGATAAAGCTGTGATGTTCACGTTGGAAAAACAAGAAAAACAGCAAGCCCACGAGATTTTTCTCTTACTCATTTGCAAAGTGACTTAACAGGAAAGTTTGTACAGTGCGGGTAAGCGAGAAATGAAGCTGTTAAACTTTGTAGGTTAGATCCTGTAAGGAACTTGGCATGCCAGGAGCTTTATTACAGTCCACATTTCTCACCGAATTAGGATCATACATTCATTGAAAGTATGATGTAGATTATCCGTCTTGTGGATAGGTGTCTCACCCTAACCTTTCTGTTTCTTCAGGAATCTCCAAGCTGCTATAGGAGCTTACTATGACTTTGAAAGTCCGAACATAAATGTCCCATCCATGTCCTTTGTGGAAGACATTACCATTGGAGAAGGAGAATCTATCCCCCCGGACACACAGTTCATAAAGACATGGCGGATACAGAATACAGGTAAGGATGATGGTCAACTGTCACTGCAAAATGAAATTCTGGGTTACATTAAATGGTCAAGCCTGATAA
Organism: Lissotriton vulgaris; assembly: GCF_964263255.1. NCBI lineage: Eukaryota > Metazoa > Chordata > Amphibia > Caudata > Salamandridae > Lissotriton > Lissotriton vulgaris. The sequence continues at coordinate 1,312,736,184 of NC_141693.1, read as the reverse complement.
CTCAATGTAACCAAGGATTTGGTGTAAAGGACAACCAGAAAGAGTTTAAGTAAGCAAGAGGAGGGAAGTTTATCGAAGAGGCATGCCCACCTTATTGCATGAAATGGAATATGGCCGTGAGTGTTTGAGAATAATTCCACCCATCAATGCTTTGTTTTTCTGCCTTATTGCATATAAATAGAAAGGTAATGAGAGAAGTGACACATCATTTGGGCCAGAGCACAATGATCCTCCTTTTGCGTAGGTAATAGCAGCAACATATGTGACATGCTGGGTCAGGCAAATATTGCAAAATTGAATTTTGTGAGTTGTCTTGATGTGTGGCATGTTTACATTTTTAGGGGTAGGAGGGAGTGAGACAGTAGAATTCTTTATTTTGGCAGATTGCCAGAAACTAAAAGAATTGAGATGGGACCTTTCCTGGAGTCTCTTCATTTCTTATTTCCTCTGTTTATATGACCATATATCTCAAGAGGAAACCACTTTAACACCTGTTGTACTTTCTGTTTTGGGGGACTTCAGTGGGTGTAGTAAAAAATCCTCTCTAGAAAGAAACCCATTGCTGTGCCATGATAAAGAGTGTTAGAGAGACCCATTCTTGACCTCAGGCCCCTCGACAGATACGTTTTTTGAACAATTTTGCATGGGGATGCTGCAGGATCTCATACCTCTAACCCCGAAAGGTGACTATATGTTGGCGGTAAAGTTATGGTACACCTACTTCCATATCCACATTCACCCGCCGACTGATGCTGCCTCTGTTTTGTGGTAAATTGCTGGCACTATCAAGTCAAGGTACTTCCCTTTTGGTGTCACAAGTGTCCCAATGGTTTTCACTAATTGTCTGGCAGTTGAGGCCGCCCACTTCAGTAGGTGGGGCAGCCATGTGCAGCCATGTGTTTTCCTATCTCGACGATTGGCTGGCCAAGAGCTTAAGCTGACAGCAGTGATTATAGCCTACACAGGCAAACATCTCACTCATTCACAGTCCTGGGTTCACCATAAATGTGTCCCAACTTCCCTCCAGATTCAGCCCTTCCTGGGGGCAGTTTTAAATTCAGTCACTAGCTAAGCCTACCCAAGCCCTCAAATGTTTGTGGCCTTCGTTCAGCTTGTAACTCTTATTCAGCCACAATGTCATCTCACAGTAAGAACTGTAATGTGCCTCTTGGACATGATGGTTTTGTGTATCACTATTAAAATGAAAGCCTACACATTCGCCTGTTGCAACAGTGCCTCTCAGCACAATAGTCACAACCAGCAGGTTATATGGAAGAGTTAGTGTTACTAACCGGCAGCGCCCATGCTGTCTGCATTGGTGGAACAGCAACAACTTGTTGCATGGCAGGCCTTTCCTAGGCCCTATTCCACAAGTCACCATTACCACAGATGCCTCACAGGCCAATTGGACAGTTCAACTCCTACACAACATAGTGTAGGGTGTGTGGACTCTGCAACACAGTCACCACATCATTCACCTCGAACTTCTCGTGGTCCGTCTGGCCCTTCAAGCCTTCCTATCGCTTATTCCGGGCAAAGTAGTCTTGATAGAGATGGTCAATATGGCTGACATTTACTATCTTCAGATGCAGGGGGACAGTCATTTTTCTCCCTTATCACTGCTTGTTCAGACAGTCTGGCTTTGGACCCCTCATCACCCTCATCACTTGATGGCCGAGTACCTTCTTGGAGTGGACAACATTTTAGTGGAACTCTTAAGCAGGATGCCTGAACAAGTCCACGATTGGGAACTCCACCTACAGGACCTGCACCACTAATTTCAGCGCTGGGGCACTCCTGATGCAGACCTGTTCACCACCCTGAGAATGCAAAATGGACCCACCCCCTCGATCTATGGACAATGCACTATGGACCCACTGGTCGGGGATGTTTTCCTATCCTTTTCCGCCTCTCCTGCTCCTTCCACTGGTTGTGCTGAAGACGTGGCAAATGTCACTAACCCACACTCTGGTGGACTCCAACTAGGTCAGGCAGCCCTTCTATTCAGCTCTACTTGAAATGCCGATCAGCCCCCAGAAAATGTTGTTACTTGAGCCTCTCCCAGGATTGCATGGACATCCTGCATGAGTCCCTTAGACTTACTATCCCATTATACTATGCTGCAAAGTGGAAAAGAAATGTCCACTGCTGCATTGATCCTCTAAGACGTACAGTCTAGGATCTCATCAGCTACCTCCTCTACCTCCATTAGTCTGGCCTGGCCTACACTTCAGTACTTCTTCATGGGGCTGGGAACTGTACATTTCATGATAATGATAAAACTTTGAAGGAACTCTCCCTTATGATGGATACTTCTACCCGCAGATTCCTCTCTTGTAAAATTTGCACAAGTTTCAGACTGGATCTGGAAGCTTCAAAGTTCTCATGTCACTGGTAATTAATTGTGCCCCTTGTAAAGAACTCGAATGGGGCTGAGGGGAGAGCTCTGCCGAGGGACGGACCCCTGACCAGCTTTCCTGCCTTATCTGCCCACCGGGATCCCGCTCTTTGTGTTGCTTTGACAGTGGTGAACTCACGGCATGCAGCGATGGTCTTCTCTGCACAGCGGCGCTGAATTTCGCTGATTTATAGCGAGTTCACGTCCTGACTGGCCGCCCCGACGAGTGCACCGAGATGTGCGTGTCCATGATGCAGCGCTTCCTGTCAGGGTAAGCCGCGCCCTCAACAACTCCAGGGCCGGGCTTCCTCCCGCCTTAGGCCGCGCCTCTTCAAACGACGAGCCTGAGCCCTTTTAACTATTACAATGCTGTGACTAACATTGAGGATATTCTTAATACACGGAACATTATTCAAAAGTCATTTCAGAGGTTTCTTTGAGAATTAAGTGGTGGAACACCTTGGAACTTACATTTTTCACAGTACCTTTTATATTTTGGAGGCTTATGTAGTATTTTGGACAAGAGTTTCTATTTTGCCTCAGTTTGCTACCGCTTCTTCATTTTCTCACAGGACCTCTGTCTTTCATTGTCCTGCCTCTGCCTTCCAGCTGGTGACATTTTCTCCTCAAACTGATTTTGTTACTCCATTTTCTGCACTATCTCATGACTTTGTTCTTTATTATACTGCCTTCTGTGCACTCACTGTACCTTTTTGCATGCAAACCAGCCGGGTCTGGTGGCTCAGTGGACTAATGCGTCCACTGCAGGGGCCTGTGTTCGACCTCATGGTCACAGGTTCAAATCCCGGCGGGTCCACTCAGCCTTTCATCCATCTGAGGTCGATAAAATGAGTACCATTGAGTTGGGTAACAATAAACATCTGTTATTCAGCGCCAAGAAACCGCTGGGTGAACGTGCGCTTTACAAATACACATGTTATGTTATGTTATGTTATGTTATTATCATGGCCTTATTGGTCTATTGTTATTTTCTTTTCATGCATATACATGCTTTCTCTCTGAGATAGTTTTGACGCATATGTTTGATTCATATCATATTATACTGGTTTGGTGTAGCAATACTTGACGCTTCCTTATCTATGTTATAATGCTTATCATTTTCCAGTGTTAATTGCATGCTGCCTGTGTTGGTCAGTCATTTATTTCCTCCATTTGCTTCCCTGCCTCTTCTGTCATTTATTACATGGTTGGTTCCATTATTGCCTCCTGTTCTGCTATTAAGTCAATTTGTTATTGTAGGTCATCTTCTCAACGACGCAATACCATGTCCAATAATAAGAATGGAGGTCTCGGCCCTAAACAGCCACTTTTTACTGAGGTAGTAAAGCAACCTTCTACTTCGACAAACAAACGTAATGGATCTGCGTCATCTTCCTCCTCACCGGCTTCCTCACTTCAGAGTGGCAAGACTCTGTCTGATACTATGCAACGTATTCTTCAAGAAATTTCTGGAGTTAACCGTCGCTTGGAAGGTTTGGATATTACCATGACGTTATTGGCTGCGGAGACTAAGTCCATTCGGGCTGAACTTACTACTTTTCATTCTAGGATTGATGCCATTGACTCTAAAATGTTTGAGATGGAGGGGCGGTTGGACTCTGTTAGTGGCTCGGATCAGGATTTACTCTTTCTCCACAGTAAAATCATTGATTTGGAGGATCGTAGTCGTAGAGACAATATACGTTTTTTCGAGTTTCCGGAAAATATTGAAAAGCAGGACGTGAAGACATTTTTATGTGACGCTCTCCCCACTTTGACTGGGCTTTCTTTTACCCCTCCACTTGAGATCCAGCGTGCTCACAGACTTGGTCCACCACGTTCTGGAGCTTCTGCGAGATCCAGACCAATTATTGCCTGTTTTCTTCGGCATGAGCAGACCAGACAGATTTTATCAATGGCTCGCTCACATGGTTCCTTTATCTTCCAAGGTCATACCATTCATATGGCTGCAGATTTTTCTAAAGAGAATAATGAACGGAGGAAGGCATTTCTTTCCCTGCGGCCAAGACTCCGCCAACTGGATATTAAGTACAGTCTATTTGAACCTGCACGCTTTCGGATTACCTGGAATGGGGAATCTAAAGACTTTTATGATCCTGCTCTTCTTCATCAGCTCTTGGATGATATCAAGTCCAATGACATGGAAACTCAATCTTCTTCCTACACTCAATCTTCTGCATCCAAGGCTTCCTCTACAAACTTGCCACCATCTCATTTGAACGCCTCTCCTGACTTCAGGCAACGTGGTAGGGATATCACCCGTTTGCCTCGCTCTCAAGAAGAGGGACTCAGCTGTACATTCCGTCTCATCTCTTACTAACACACAGCACAGAGACAAATCCAGATCGCCTCTTAAAAATCCCTCTGATGCTGACTGAATTCCTTTTTGTGTTCTACTGATTTTGTTTTTCCATGAGTTGATGGCCGCTCATGTTGTTGATACTGCCCTGCTTCTTGATTTGTCCACTGACACTCCCTAGCACTGCATGATGTGTCTAGATCGCCTCCTTAAGACGCCATTTGATGCTGACTGAATTCTTTTAATGCTTTAATGCTTTATTACGTTTTCTTATTTTATAAGCTTATTACAGTGTTTATTGTTCACAATGCTTTTGTTGCTCGCTTAGCTCACTGAGATTTTACTGCATGGTGTTGTTGTTCTTATATGTTGCTTCATGCTCTATTGTTATTTTCTACTCGTTACAGATTTTAATGCATGGTATAATTAGATTCACTCTCCTTAGTGTCCTATATAGTATTCTGTACACTATTCTTCTATATTTACTAATATGTGATTTACAGTTTACAGTTATTTAATTATTTCAGGTTTTGCTTATTATATACTAGAAGACTGTTCCCATCCCACAAGAGATCTTTCTCTCCTCCTGTTCACTCCCCTAGCTATGGTGTTGTTATTGTTGCCATGCCTATCATCATTTGTTTCATGTATTCATTATTCTGGTTTTATTTGATGTTCTTTGTTTTACTGTTTTCTTGGTTTAAAATTGTGCTTGATCATTTTTCTTTGTTTCTTCTCTGTTGTATGATTTTATGGGGGTTTTTCCTCCTTTTCTTCTACTTTCTATCTCTTTCCCTCCTTTTCCGTGACAATGTTGGTATGTCCCTCATTCCTGTTTGTATCTTATCTCCCCTGCGCTTTATCCTTTTTGCTTCTTTTCACTCTTTTCATGTCCTTCCCATGTAATCTTTGGGATGCTGGGCGTTTTGATGTGTTGGTTATTCTTCTTATTACATTTCGTGACCGACTCCTGTGGAGACGTTCAGCAGTTGGTCCAGACTTTTATGATGATATTTTATTCTCTTATGCTTTATGTATTTCATGTTACAATCTATCCTCTAGGTCCCTATTCTTCTTTACTCGAAGGGGGTCCGGTTCCCCCTGGTGTTGCTCTAAGTGCACCCAGACCCGTAGTTAACAGTCCAGGTTGCTCTTTACTCCTACTGTTCTTACTTATTTTTCCTTTTCTTTTTCCTTCTTTTCTTCTCCTTTTTCCCTCCCAGAGTAACATTTCTCCTTTTTTCTCTCTGCTTTTTCTCTCTGCTTTTCCTCACTTATTGTTAACTTAATCCTATTATCATGCCTTCTATCCATCTGTTATCTGTGGTTTCTTGGAATGTTCACGGCCTCGCCCATTACATAAAACGTAAAAAAGTTCTTTTCTATTTACATTCTAAGCATGTGGATGTGGCTCTATTGCAGGAGACTCATTTGGATGATATTGAGTCTAGTAAGCTCAGCAGAGATTGGGTTGGTAAAGTCATTCATAGTTCAGTCTCTAAACCTGGTCCCACCAATCCTAATCCTATTCGTAAATGCGGAGTCGCCATTCTTTTTCGGAAGTCTCTTCCTTTCACAATTTTAAAGACATGATCGGATCCGGAAGGTCGGTATGTTTTTCTTAAATTGAAGCTTGGCAATTCCTTCCTTTGTCTTGGTTCTGTATACGCTCCACTTGGTTCCAAAAAACAATTTTTCCTTCGACTAAATAGTCTTCTTACGGAAATAAATGCTTCTCAATTTCTCATTGGTGGTGATTGGAATTTAGCACTGGATCCTGCTCTTGACAGAACGAGTTGCATTGACACTATCAACGCTTCTGACAGAGCCATTTTAGGTGACATCCTTGCTGACACTGGTCTGGTTGACCACTGGAGACTAAGTCATCCACAGGATAAAGAATATACGTTTTTTTCTTCTATTCACGATACGTTTTCGCATCTTGATTACTTTCTTCTTTTGCAAGATTCAGTCCGACTTGTTACTGATTCTAAGATTTTAGAAGCAGCTATTTCTGATCATTCTCCTGTCCTTCTGTCTCTAGATTTGGGTCTTATGAATCCAGGGCGCAAATCGTGGCGTTTGAATATCAACAAATATAAAACACCAGCGGGTAAACTTCTTTTGCAATCCCACTTCCGTGATTATCTTCTCAATAATGCAGATTCGGTTTCCTCTAAACGAACGGTTTGGGCAGCTGCTAAGGCAACCATTAGAGGCCAAGTTATGCTGGACGCTGCTCTTTATAATAAAAAGAACGCTGCCAAGCAGACTGAACTGGAAAAGGATATTCACAGACTCTCTCAATTATATATTTCGCAACCATCTCTCCAAAACCGAAAGTTATTGGAACAGGTGCATATGTCTCTCAATACTCTTTTTACTTCTAAGGCGAAATATGCCTTACAAAAAATGAAAGGCCGTCATTATGAACGAGGAGAAAAAGCTGGTCGGTTATTGGCTGCGCAGTTGCGCCAAAGAGAGGCCGCTATGGCGATTCCAGCAATAAGATCAAGTGGTGGTGATCTCCTTACTCGACCACAAGAGATAGTTAAGGAATTCGCCTCATTTTATAGATCTTTATACTCCCCAGGCACTCGGGTAGATAAGATAGTGATGTCTAAATTTCTGGATGAAGTTCATCTTCCGCGGCTCTCCGATGATGGCAGGGCTCTACTTGAAGGAACTATCACAAAGGAGGAAATTTCTTCAGCTATATCTTCCTTACCGTACCATAAAGCTCCGGGAGATGATGGTTTCCCTCCTGAATTTTTTAAATGGACTGGTCAGAGTATGCTTGATACTCTTCATGCTGCCTTTGAGGAAGCCGTGGAGGAGTCTTCTCTTGGTCCTATCTCTAACAAAGCCATCATAGCAGTCTTGCCAAAACCTGGCGAAGATCCTCTATTGTGTAGTAGTTATCGTCCTATATCTCTTTTAAATTCTGATGTTAAGATTCTTGCCAGCATTCTAGCATCACGACTCCGCGAAGTTGTGCCTTCCTTAATACATAATTCCCAAGTAGGTTTTGTTCCCGGTCGTTCCTCCCGTAATCATTTACATACTCTCTCCCATGCCCTATGGTCAGCTAAAAACCTTGCAGATGATGCCCTCCTTCTTTCTTTAGATGCTGAAAAAGCATTCGGTCGTATTGAGTGGGAATACCTTTTAACTATAATGCAAACATTTGGATTAGGTGATCAGTTCATAGCCAAAATAAGACTACTTTACGATAGCCCATCTGCCCAAGTTAACTGTGGAGGTTTTCTCTCTACTCCATTACCTATTCGGCGAGGTATCCGTCAAGGTTGTCCACTCTCCCCTCTTCTTTTCCTTTTGGCTATGGAACCTCTGGCTGCTGCAATTCGTCAATCGGATGCTGTGGTGGGTGTTCCTCTTCCAATTGGTCATTCAAAAATGTATTTATATGCGGACGATATTCTCCTTACACTTACTAATCTTCTGCGATCTCTCCCTGCTCTCCTCCGTGTCATTGATGATTTTTCTTCTTTTTCTGGCTATAAGATAAACTGGGACAAAAGCGAAGCCTTACCTATGTCCCTTGGTACTACAAAGGATGCAATCTCTGGTTTTCCATTTCACTGGCAACCTTATCGGTTTAAGTACTTAGGAATACTGCTCAATAGGGGATTGGATAACGTTGTCACGGACAATTTATCTCCCTTGATTGTGCAAATGCAAAGGGACTTCGATAAATGGAAGGCCCTGGGTTTATCCCTTTGGGGACGGGTTCAGGCGATTAAGATGGTCACCTTACCGCGTTTTCTTTGTGTTCTGGGTATGCTCCCTTTGACTATTCCTTTGGCTACTCTTCGGTCCATTGATTCCAAAATTTAACTTTTTATATGGAGTACAGTTAAACCACGTCTCACCTTTGCAAAATTAAAATCCCACCAATTGCAGGGAGGTTTGGGTCTTCCCTCTATCAAGCACTTTTCCCTTGCCCTTCATCTTTCCCATCTTTCTTTCTTTTTACCTAAGTCTAAAGACATCCCTCAATGGGTGCCACTTGAACACCATTTATTGGCTTCTGACCCTGGTTTGTCCCTTTTATATGGCAAGGGTTCCAGTTCTCTTGACCCCAAAAATCCTATCTTATCTGCCATGTTTAAGTCTTGGCAAAGAAGTCACCATCTCCTTAAATCTAATTCGCGGCTTCACTTTAATGCTCCTATATGGTCTAATTCGGCTGTTCGAGGTCGAACTGTATCCTGGCCTTTATGGCAGGAAGCTGATATTCATTCCTTGGAACAACTGTTTCATGGTGACCATTTTAAATCCTTTTCCCAATTAAATGAGGAATTTCATCTACCGCCCTCTCAATCCTGTAAATATTCTCATCTTCAGCAAGCTATCACAAAACATCTAAGTTCCCCACCGGAATTGTTGTCCGCTTCTCCTATTTTGTCTTACCTGAGTTTATGGGGAACTTTTAAGGGTGTCACTTCTGGTCTTTATAAGACTTTTCTGCACCCTCTATTTTCGCATTCCCTTTCGAAAACTCTTCAATTGAAATGGCAAACACGCCTCTCGGTGACATGCTCAGATACTCAATGGGATCTCATTTTGGAAGGATTACATAAGGGTGTTCGTGAAGCTCGCCTTAAATTTTGTATTTTAAAAATTCTTCATGAATGGCACTGGTCTCCGGTCAAATCACATCATGCTAAGTTACTCTCGCATTCCTTGTGTTGGAGATGTTCTGCTTCCGGCTGTGACATAACGCACATTATATGTGAATGCCCTCGTACCAGATCATTTTGGCTTTTTGTACGAAACACTTTGGCTCATTCTATGTCATTGCCCTTACCCTTTACCTCTGCAAACATAATTCTACATGACTTTCGTGGCCTTTCCAAGTTTACTAAACCACAGACCGTCTCCTCCATACTGCTTTAGCCACGGCAAAAAATTGTATATTGCGTCACTGGAAATCTTCCTTACCTCCTTCTCAGGAGGAATGGTTGGTGGCAATGATACAAACAACCTCTTATGAACGTATAATTTACAGTCTACAGGACCAAGCTTCCATTTTTCTTCAAGTATGGTCCCCATTCCTGGAAACCACAGTGGATAATGACTATCTCTACTCCTTCTTCTACGACTACTCTTCCTCCTTAAATTCACCTTCCTTGTAACATGCTTACTTTCTCTTCCTCCTCTCTTTCCCGCTTCTTATCATTTTTCCTGCTTCCATCTCTCTTAACAACTAGTTTGTTACTCTGGGGCTTCCTTTCTCTTCCTTTCTCTTTCTTTTTCCTCTTTTCTTTTCTTTTTTAACTTGAATTTCACCTTATAAATACTAGAGGATGTGTTGTTTTATGCCTCCTTTGTGTTATATTTTATGAATGACTTCCTCATTTATACTGTGTTCCATTTCTTCCTCTGCATATGTATCTGCATTTGTGACTTATTTGAAATTTTCTTAAAAAACAATTTCAACAAGTAAAGAACTCTAATGAGGCAGAACAGAATCTAAAGAACTGCCTGACAGAAGTATTTCAATGGATGGAGAAATACCCTGGAATGATATTGGTGGCACTTGTGCGAATGTGCGTCACTTGTGCCTTACTATTTCACTTTGTCACGGGGTTGTGTGGTGGCAACTGGTGTAACTCTCTGAAACAAGATCTACATGGGCACATACTGAGGCCACCGTTGCACAACTCATGTGTCCCAGATGTCACTTGACACTTTTAAACACTTGTCGTCACGCAGGCCGGAATAAGGGTCTGCCAGACCAAATTCCTTGGTTTCTAACACTAACTTTTTTGGTTTCCACTTGTGCTGGAGAATGTCAGTTCAACTTAAAAGTGGAACTTGTACAATAACCTGTATTAATTGTACCATGTACTGAGTGAGTTCCTTTGTATCAATTCTAGCCCTGAAGAGTTGGAGAGCACTGTTTCTCTGATGAAACACGTGTCGGCTGGCTGCTCTCTGTGCCAATACACATTAAAGGAACCAAGAAAACGATAGCGAATTTTGTTTTGTTATACTGAATACGAATATACACAGTTCATGTTTGACTTTTTATGTGTGCACAGGACTGTTGCAATTGTTGTATGTGGTTGGTTTTCCACCACAAATTAAGGGGTTAGAAGGGTCGCCTTTTTCCTGTTAGCACCATCATAAATTGATCTATGTGCAATTGACTTCCATAAACTGTGCAGAGCGCCACCAGTTCCACTACACTAAAACCCTAGCTTTTTGTATCAGATGTTTATCCATGCAGTCAATTTAGTAAATAGAGATATATGCCAAGTATGGAAGAAAATATGTTGGCTGTTGCTCTTTGAAACTGAAAGTCTTTGCCTTTTCTGACAATTCTGGTTACTTCACCTCTGATGCATATTTCTTCCCCCACTGATGGACTACTTTTCATTATCCACAGCTTTTGAAGGTCCTTGATACCGGAACTTGAAAGTTACTTTTTCATGCCAATTTGCATAATTTGTTAGAAATTTCTCTCTGCTTTATTTGCAGTATAAAAGTTGCTCTTCCTGCCCTGCAACAATTAGCTGTGACTCAGACTGATTAATCACTTTAAAAGTTCAGTTGGCACCTTTTTGGTATGGAAAAGGAGGTGTAATAACACTCAGTCCTTTGGACATGTTGTGTATTTTCTTTACAATGTTCTTCCTGTAAAATTGTTTTCGTTTATAAGCTTTGTTTGAAATTAAGAGGTTCCTTTTCTTGAGGTAATTTGAGGTCATTCTAAGGGAGTCCAATCAGCATCCATAGCTTTGTGGTGATCTATAGGGTGTCAATGCAATCCACTTTCTAATCTTTTTGCGACCATTGTTTCTTGAATGTTTTATGTTTGATGGATGAATAATTTGGTTAACGTGGTTCACTACATGTCCAAATCTACTCTCCTTTCTCGTACATTCCTAATAATTAAGAGAACGGATAAGGTGAATGACTGCCTTTCTCCTAGGTTTCTCCATAGTGCACACTTCACCTCGGTCAACTCACTCTGCATCAGGTAGATTTGTAGGTACTGAATGTGAATGTGAGCAGGGTACAAACAAAAGAGTAGCAACTATATTGAGGAGCATTTAAATAGATTTGAGGGGTTTGCTTATACCTAATACAAAGTCATTCTGGTGATAAATTTCACCATTATTCATGCAAATACCTTTCCATTTATATTGTAACGGACACCTTCTCCGTAGCATGTTTAAGGAATTAAAGGCGTACTTTTATTTGTGAAAACATTATTGATCATCGATAAATATGAAAGCAGGACAGCCATCCATTGAATAGAGGGATCAGGTTCTTCCAGAAATGTTTACTATGTTGTTACTTTGTTTATTATTTGGATCTAGTAACCGGGGTCCTCAATCAATATCTTTATTATTCCCAGTGGGTGGGCTGCAGTTATTATCATTATCGGAATGTAGAGCATTCAGAATCTTTCTTTCAAGTGGCTCTTTTAAAAGATCCATACAATCATTAACCTCTGCTTGTGAGAGTGATACTTCTCTCTTCAATCGATCACTCCATTTTCTCTAATTGTTGATGTTCGAACAATTTATATTCTGTCTCAACCTGTTTCATATGAAATTCGTCAGCTAGCAGACATTCTCTCAAATCATGCTTCCATTAGTTCAGGCAGGACTGTAGCGCACAGCCAATGTATGCAGATGTGTCTCTTTGCATGCTGGTGGGATTGAACCACAAGCCTACAATGAAATTGATCTTTTTTGGTTTCTGGTGTAGCCCAAGAATACATGCATCTGATTCGAGACTTCCAGCCACAGATGCCATACCTTAGAATTATCCCCAGGAATCAGACTGAAAACAGAATTTGTTTTTGAGCAGTACCCCTGCGCACCAGTAGGTGGCGTTTGGCTCCGAGTGGTGCTGTTTGGTTCCACATGGCGCCGTCCGAGCCAAAGTGACACTTCTGGTGCCTGGATAAGTACACCCCAGCACTCTGATGTCTGTTCTTTTCTTTCTATTCTGTCAGCTCAGGTCTGGAGAAGAGCTACCCTAGTCACTTTTTGCCTGACCTTTTATCAGAAAATATTTAAGATATTGTCTACTGGTGTGGCAGGTATGTCTGCGAAGAAGGCTGGTTTTTAAGCCCTATGCCGCCTGTCACAAGCAAATTCCTCCAGCATGACCATAACATCAATACCTGCGTCGATTGTTATGCCATTCACCCAAGGCCTTAGGGTTGCGTTCCCTCAGGCTCATTGATGTTCGAAGCCGCTACAGTCTCGATATCAGTCGAGAGCAAGGTCCTGGGGTCAGTCACAGAGCCACTCCACAAGCACTAGTTGTTGCACTCAGTCGTCTGGGTGTTTGGGTAAGTCTCGTAAGCACAAACAGAACAAGAAGTTGAAGATATTTTTGACTTTGCCCTGTCTGTCAGTCATCCAACAAGATGAGGGAGCATCTGCAATCGGGACCTGGATCCGAGGTTGAGCTTGCACCTGGGCTGTCTCTGCGTCTCCTGGAGCTTTCAGGAGATGCAGTGACTCCCACCCAACTTCAAGAGTTTTATGAGGCTGCACACCTCATATTTGGGTGGCCCATTCCCGCTGAAGCGCCTTCGAGCCTCTGGTCTTCCACTGTCTGTTTTGCTCTTGGAGCCAGTTCAGCTCCTTGAAAGCCCACTGCTGAAGACCCCGGCACCCACTGGTGGCGCTACCACCATTCTCATCCCTGACTCCAACATTGAGCTGAATGGGCCACGTCCAGCGCAGACTCCAGTTCTGACTGGAGGCATTCTGTCCAGGCCGTAGCCTATGTCCTCTTCCTGTGGGTTAGGAATTTGAGATAAATGGGTGGCGCCAGTGGACCCTGAAGAATGCCCTCCCACTAGATGTCACAGAGGACACCTGGTGTGAGGATTTGGAGGATGTCAGTTAGCTAGACACCTCCAGAGATACTGGCTTGGTCTCTCCTCCTACTGTTGCTGTGGTGGCGAGGAGGGCGGCAGAGTTCCTGGATCTTCAGTTGCCCTCCGTGGCGGTAAAGACAACATTTTAATAGAGGTGCTTCAGCCGGAAGTCTCCCCTTCTGAACCGCCTCTCACATTTAATGAATCCCTCACAGACAGCCTAATCTGCAGCTTCCTAGACTCTTTAGTTTGCCATTTGATCATCATGGGCACCCAGTGGGGAGGCAGGATACACCATCACCTACGAAATTCAAAACACTCTTGTTTGCTCAAGCTCTGTCTGCCCTTGACCCAGGAGACTGAATGATTGCATTGGGCTTGCAGGACGCATACTTACACATCCCTGTCCTTCCTGACCACAGATAATACTTTGGGTTCACTGTAGATCACAAGCCTTTAAGTTCGCCGTACTCTATTTTAGCATTACCAGCGCCCCTCGGGTGTTCACCAACTTGATTGTGGTGGTTGCAGCTCATCTGCTTATATCAGGGCTGCCAGTCTCTAAATCTCCCCTCCCCGCCCCCAATCTCGACTACTGGCTGGAGGCGGGCTAATCCCAGGCAGTAGTCTCCCACCTCCACAGTACAGCACACCTCCTGCACTCCCTGGGGTTCACTATCAATGTGCTGGAGTCGCACCTTACCCTGTTCATCGGAGTTATTCTGGACACAGTGCAGTTTCGGGCTTATCCTCATGAACTGCGGGCCCAGGATATTCAGGTTATAATACCGATGTTTCAGCTTCTATCCTGGATTTTGGGCAGACAGACTCTGAGGGTGCCCCATCGTGCTTGTGATACATGCCTGCTGGCATATGTGGGTTCTGCAACGGTACCTGAAGTTCAGTGGGTGCAGCATCGGGGGAATCTCTTAGACATGGTCCAGATCTCAGAGGGCAGTGTAATAGATCTTGCTTGAGAATCTATTCAAAGGTAAGGAATATGCGGGTAGAAGTCCATCAGATGAATAAGTTACTTACCTTTGGGGATGCCTTACTGACCCATCCATCCTTCCCGCTGTGTGGATCGATTTATATGTACCAAGCCGCTCCCTCTTCAAGGCCTTAGTTCCACACACCAGGGGTCAGTGTTCTTCGTGGCTCTGCACTCCTGGCATGGAAAGTCGCAAAATTAAACAGACGTCCGCACGCTAGGGGTGGCGCCTGTATAGGGACTGCACGCACCATTTCCGGCGTAGACAATGCTATGCGGAACCGAATGACGCCACCTAACGGCGCTCAGGGGTTCTGTTAACAAAAAATGTCCAGATCCAGTCTGACACCTGGGGATAAATCTAAGGTAAGGAATCTGCGGCTTGTTAGTCTCTACCAGATAAGGCTTTACTGTAGGTAAGTAATATGTTCTTTAAAGTCAGAGAATCTGTTCCACTGCTTTTTGAACCTGTGCCCCTTATTGTCTCTAGAATTCCAACACATTAAAACACACTGAATCATTTGTAAGAGATCCTTGCTGTCAGTTAGACATTTTGAACACTCATGTCTTCGTTAACATATTGCTAAGGGTGAAATGGGCTCGATAATTACATTTGTATGGTCTATTTCAAACTCTAATTGCTAGCTCTGTTCTTATCGTAAACTAATATCTTATAGTGTTTGCCAACTGTTCCCCAGTATCCCTTTCCTATTTTGTTAAGGAATGAAGGGTAATTGTTGGACTGTCTTGGTGGAGTGCTCTATACAGGATATCACTCTCACTTTGTTTATCAAAGTGATTCTGGTGATCTCCCATGAAATCCCTCCTAAGTAATTTCGGTGCCTGAGCTAGTCTGGCATGCACCAAATGACGTGCCTTTGGTCCAGACTGATTTTTGGCTTAATGAAATGTTTAGAACTTATCTCTACTTTATAGGTCTGCCATTATTTTGCAGCCACCTTTGATTCATTATCTGACACATATCTCGCTGGGTAGTTTATGAAACAGAAGAAGGTGTCCTAATTCCAAATCATTCCAGAATGGTACTCTTTAGTACTTTCTCCTCTACGTTGCCCTGTCCCACATAGAAGGCAACAATGATAATTACGTAACTTTAGTACTGTTCTTACGGGGGTACGTAAACTGAGTTCTCAATGGTCCTCCGCTATGACAGAGACCTCTTGACCTACTGTTGGTCATCAAGGCACTTCAACTAGTGCTATAACTGTGAAGCAAAATAAAAGCAGTCGATGTCTGGTAATGACAGGTTCCATTAATCATGCGTTAGCTTGAAAATAGTAAACTGTATTACTGGACGTGATCCAGTCTATATATTAAAGATGTCAGCAAGTGCTTTATGTAAAAAAAAATAGCAACTTCTAGGTTGGGCACTTAACACCCAGAAAGATGCAGCACTATTTTATCAAACTAACTCAACTCATTAAAGACAGTGGCAGGGTGTTACAGAAGATATTAACTGTTTCAACCCCTTCATGACTCTGCCAATGTTAATATACCTATTATCTTTCTGTGTGTGAGGTGTAGGCATTCCAATATTATTCAAGGTACTAGGCTTCCAGGTCATACTTGTGCAGGCAGGTCATCAGCTGCACAGTTTGCCAGTAATCTCCGTGATTTAGACCAGTTGGTATGTATACCAGATACTTCACCATATTCCTCTAAACATTTCAACATCTGTGGAACAGAACTCTCAGGGTCTCCCAAATATACCAGTGTATCCTATGCATATAATAAAAGCTCGTGGGTCATGAATCCTGTCCTTATACTCCAGTTCGGCATCTCCTTTCCAACCACTTCAACCAGCAGCTCTAAGTACAGACTGAATAGGAGCTGGGTTCAGGTACTGGGCCCTAGCTGTCAGATTTTGAGACTACTTTGCCTATCGTAACCTTTATTCTTCTGTGAGAATAGAGCATCTTGATGCATGTAATAAACACTGGTCCAAAGTTAGTCCCCTCGAGTGCTAAAAATAAAGTCTTCCAGCCAATGGCATTGAATGATTTTTCTTTTCGATGTAGGCTGGTGCATATTCTTCCTTCTGTAGTGCTGGACATGGTCAAGCCTACATATTCGCTTTGTTGCTTCTTTGATTAACAAATCCAGATTGATCCTGATGTCTCAATGTAGAAATTACTTCAAGCTCCCTCTATAGCTTGGCTAATTATCTTTACCTCAACTTTATTCATAGTCCAGGTGTTCCTACAATTTATAGTATGTATTCCTGATCACACTTGAGCACCTTCTGTATCATATCTTGGCACATCTTTCTGACAACTGGCCTGTTCTCAACGCCTCATCCCACACCTGTAGCAATTTGTCAAGAAAAAAATCTGGTCAACATAAATAAAACTCTACCAGTAGCCCGCCCAAACTCTGAAACTTTTCTCCCTGCTTGGTTTTAAGCCTATTTTCGAATTCCTTCTTAGTGTAGTCTCCAGTACCTGTCACATCTAAGGCATCTATAACAACAGGCCTGCTCTGTTTAGTAATGCCCTAATACATAGCCTGAAACTGAAAATTCTAAACCAAGATTTCAGAAGTAATGATAGAGTATCACTTTTTTGGCCTCTTGTATCTTTCCCAACTTGTCCCTTATTAGCTGGATATCAGTGCGTGGGTATTCTTTCTTAACCAGGAAATAATCTTCCCTCACTCGCTGACATCTTTGTATAGTCTCTTTGGGTACTATGTGTTTAAAGATTTATCAAATGTATTATTGTACTGACTTGCGTTTCTGTTTAGTAATTGCCATGGGCAGCTGCTGGGATTTTGGCTCCCTCCACGTCATCTTTGCTATTTTTCACTGCAGGTCCCAAGCTGCTCACTACAATTGTCAGCGTTCCATAAATGCCCAACTTGTGCACTTCCCTTGCCACCAACGCCTTTCCTTCCAGTTGATTTTGCACTTGTAGAGATGGTTCTCCAATGAGTTTCAAAATATTGTCAGTTTAACTTCAAGCATGTCTCTAAATTCCATGTCCAGAAGAATCTCAGTTCTGAAACTTCAAGTTTTGACTCAGTGTCTCCCTTTATGTTGAGTATAAATAAGGGACCATGGTGAATTAACTAATAATGTACTATCCGGGAATTGGGTATTGGAGCATCTGTCGCATAAACTCTGGTTCACAAATGAATAGTTTAGTGTAATACATGACATTTGGATGGGGGAGTAAAAGGTTGAAGCTCTGTCTGTGTTTTCCAGATGTTAACTGTTTCCAATATGCAAACCATTGCAAACAGCTGCGCTGAGCGCCTATGTTCAGGGCACGTTTTTCAGGGACTCCTGTCGATTGACCATTACACAATTTAAAGTTGCCTACCCACAGCATTAGGATGTCTAGTCCTAGCTTCATCATATTAAGCAGACTTGGCGGTGTGGAGGCATAGGAACTATATTCGGAGCATACGTGTTTTTACTTTCATCCATTTGCCCACAAAGTAAAACATACTGCCATCAGCACATCCCACCCCCTCACTCTAGCCCGGGGGTGTCCTTGAGACATTGCAACTATGTCCTGCAAATCCTAGAAAAACTTAACAATGTGGTTGCATCCAACAGCTACTGCTGTCTTTGTCACCAACCTTCTTTCTTGGAGAGACATCTTTTCTGCTGTCACTTTTGGATAGTGCTCCATCATCTCGTACCACCACACGTTCATGGGTGGCATCCACACCTGCATTTTCTGAGTCATTAGTTTATCTTAATACTCTAACCTTTGATATGTTCTCCATATGTTTCCTATTGTGTCTCCCTTGTGGTCCCTTTTGTCCATCCAGACAATCAAAATGCTGTTTACGGAAACCTAAAGAAATGTGCTTTGCCAGCATTAATCATATTAGCTTATCAGAAAAAAGTAGCATATTTTAGGCCTTCTAGAGCCTCCTTTTCAATGCTTTAAAGTATTTGCATTTGCATTGAACTAGTTGGGTGTAGTCTGGAAATGTCAGTATTGCTTGGTCATCAAACTGTGCTGCTCATTCATTCCTTGTTCTTGGCAATATTGCATCTCTGTCACAATAGTTTATTAGCTGTTCATACCCTGCTGCGGAGCACCTGTTTTCGGAGTCTGGGCTAATGCTGTAAAGGCACTTTCAATGTAATATGTTGGAAAGGCCTGGCAACTTCAGTGTTTCATATATCAATCGAGATATCCCTTCATCCCTTACCTCTACTAATTGTGTAGACTCTTGGGCCAGATGTACGGCCATTCAGTTTAGCGAGTCGAAGAAAATAGCGACTCGCTAAACTTAATGTACAACAGTGTGTCTGACACTGTTGTGATTCCCAATTGGGTCGCAAATTGCATGCCTCATGAATATCAATGAGGCCGCAGCAATTTGCGACCCTATTTGGAATGGCTAGCACTCCCAGGGATGGTGGCCTGCTGGGGTCAGCAGACCACCATGTCTGGGACTGCTTTTAAATAAAGCAGTTTTTCTTTCTGTTTTAAATGCAGCCCGTTTTCCTTAAAAGGAAATGGGCTGTGTTTAAAAAAGAAAAATTAAACTTTTGAGTTTCATTTTTAAGGGCAGGCATTGGTTCCTGGGACCACTGCCTGCTCTTAAAAAATATTTACGCAGCCATTCACAAAGGGAAGTAGGTGGTAAACTGAAAGTGTTTTTTGCGGCCACAAATGTGGTCGCAAAACAACAATGCATGGCACGGTGACTCGCTATTACGAAGGTACTCCCCTTCCTAACAGCGAGAGTCGCAAATGCTATTTGCGAGCCAGTGACTTGCAAAATTTCATTTGTACATACCTGGAGCCTTTTTTACTATCTCAAACGGGCCGATCTCCTGCTTGTGGACGCAAAAAGGGGTTGTACATCTGGCCCTTAGAGGTTAATTAGACACTAGAGCATTTCCTTGTCAATGCTCATGATGGTTTCTACAACTTCCCTGCCTGTTTTATTCCTCTTTGACATTTTATAAGGCTGCTCTTATTGGGGGCATCAACACTAAGGCCTATTCAACAAAAATCCCTAGTGACTTATAGTATATCTACAGTTGTCTGCTCCGCTTCACTCGTCAGACTGTGTGTTGCCCAATATGCCTCTGTGCTCTCACCCCCCATGCCAGGTTGTGCTCTGTCAAATCTTATGTACTTGCGTTGGTTTTCCTGCCTTTTCTTTCACCATGATGTATCACAATTCTAGTGCTCTTACAGCAGAAAGTTTATCCCAGGTCTGATATTCCAAATTTTCATTCTTTGTCTTCGTGTCCTCCACAGCTAGCCCTCTCAAATTCTTTAATCTTTAGGGAGCTACCAAATGCAAGAACTTGCTCTTGTCAACAAACTGTTATCTGTTTCCGTGGTTTCAGCTACAAGTAACAGTTCTTGTCCGATGGAATGCATTCAGATTCTTGTCCAGGCTCCTGGTTCCATAAGCAGAGGCCCTTGTTCCTTAAAATAACAACAAAAAACTGTCTCTTTAATTTTAATATGCACTGTTTTGGCTTTTCACGCACCTGTGTAAGTTTATCTTCAGTAGTTGTGCTATAGTTACACACCACTCCACAATGCCAGATGAGCTATGGATCTGTCACCTGTCCTCTGCTGCTGTTCCATACTTCTTCTCTCTGTAATCATGTCATGGTACTCTTCTGCTCATTGGAACAAGGCCTATCCTGGCAGTGCTTCAAGTGTGGGCCTATCTGCAGGAAGTGGCACACCTTCTTTAGCCAAATATTTAGAGGACAACAACCTATTAGACCCCACCCAAACAGGATTCAGAGCCACCAACAGTACAGAGGCCACACTACTGACTGTCACAGACAGCATTGGAAACTCCCTGGACCAGGGCAAAGCTGTGGCCCTGATCCTGCTAGACCTGTCGGCAGCCTTCGACACAGTCGCACACCACCACCTACTAGAAAATCTGAAAGGGAAAGGGGTAAACGGGAAAGCCCTTGAATAGATTGGCTCTTTCCTACATAACAGAACTCAGATGGTACAACTTGGAGCCTTCCTATCCAAGCCCAAGCAACTCAAATGCGGGGTCCCGCAGAGAGCATCCCTCAGTCCCACACTGTTCAATGCCTATGTATCACCTTTGGCACAAATTGGAACAAAATGGGGTCTGGGGGTATGCTCCTATGCCGACGACACGCAAATCACAATCACACTGGGGAAAGGGCATGAAGACAGCAAACTCAGACTTAACAACTGCCTAACAGAAATGGCCGCTTGGATGGCAAATCACTGCCTCAAGCTAAATGCAGACAAAACTAAGATTCTACTCTTCGGTGAAGCCAAACACATTTGGGATAATTCATGGTGGCCCGCCACATTGGGAGATGCACCTGCACCCAAGCAGTCGGCAAAAAACCTAGGCATCACGATCGACGATACACCATCCATGGAGGCCCACATCCGAACCCTATGCGGGAAAAGCTTTGCCACTCTGAAACTTCTGAGAAGACTCTTCCCATGGATCCCCATGGAAAGCAAGAAATCAGTCACACAGGCCCTACTGGTCAGTAGGTTGGAGTACGGAAATGCCCTCTTTGTGGGCATGCCAGACTACCTATTTAAACGACTACAGGTAGTGCAGAATGCTGCAGCCAAGCTAGTATGCAATAAAGGCAAATACAGCTCTGCCAAAGAATGCCTAAAACAACTCCACTGGCTGCCCATGCACCAAAGAGCCTGCTTCAAGCTCATTGGCCATGCCCATAGATCACTCAACACGGGCCCATTGATTCTTCAGGACCGAATACACGTCTACTCCCCCGCCATACCACTAGATCACAACACCTCGCCCTTGCAAAAACATAGAAAATAAAAAAGTCCAAGGCAGGAGGACGAACCTTCTCCTACCTGGCGGCATGACAATGGAACGAACTCCCAGTGGAACTCAGACTAACCAACAACTATAATATCTTCAGAAAAACTCAAAACACACCTCTTCCCCAGATAATAATTCCCTACACCTGACCATCCCACCGACTACTGTAATCCTCAGCGCTGTGACATCCCTCGGGATAAATGTTGCGCTCTATAAATAAATATCTTATCTTCGCTGAATTCACTGCAGCCTCAGCCGTAAGACCCGTCCTGGTCCTTTATTTCTCTCTGCACCCAATGATGCACAGCTTTGCTCTCTAAGCTATGCAGCTCATAAAATGTAAGCGCATCTGCTGCCTTTATCGCCTTACCCCTCCTTCAGAGAAACATTCAATCTGGACAGCGGCAGATGATTCTTCATTGCATCTCAACAGCTCTCAGAATTGTTCAAATTGTCTTCACTATAAGAAGTAAGATGTGAGGCCTTACAAAGTCATGCAGCTCAAATTTACCCAAACTCCTAATCTGTCTTCATTTTGTTGAGATTTAAGGTCCTCCACATACATCCTCAGGGACACTTTATTTAGAAATGTTTATCAAATAGAGATGACTGGGTGAATACATGGCTGTGGAGATCTGTAAACGATAGCTGATGAGATTGTGTAGTCAATCCTGAGTCACTCTTGAGGGAATGGCTCCTCTGGTAAACCTCAAATCTTAACTAACTTCTCTGTTTATTGATCAATGGTTATTATTGATCAATGGATATCTGCTCTTTTCCTGTGAGACTCTATTATTGCTTGAGAAATGTAATTTATTGTCTCTCTTAAGTAATGTTTTTCACTTTTGTTTTTCTCTACTTAGGTGCAGAAGCATGGCCTCCTGGAGTTTGTCTGAAGTATGTTGGTGGCGACCAATTTGGCCATGTAAATATGGTGCTAGTCAGGTCGCTGGAATCCCAAGAAATGACAGATGTCAGTGTCCAGATGTGCAGCCCAAGCAGCGCTGGAATGTTCCAGGGGCAGTGGCGCATGTGCACTGCCACAGGACTCTACTTTGGCGGTGAGTTGCATGTCTTTATACACTCAACACACACCAAATTAAGTTGGGCTTGATGTTGGGACCTACCGAAGGAGAAGATCCTCCTTATTTGCTTGCAGGCATCAGCAACCACATGGTTTGATGAGCAGTGAGTTGATGTTTTTCGATTCAGGATGCAGCCATCCATCTTGGCATTTCTTGCTCCATCCTGGTCATCCAGTTCTCTTGATATTGTTATGTCACAAGTTATCCCCACCCCTACCACCCCTTTTTAGCACACCTGTTTGAATGGACTGCTTTAATTTATTTGTTTTCCGAAAAGCTCCATGTTAAAAGATTAATTTAAAAATGACAACTTGTGATTTAACCTCTGGAATAGGATCTTTGGACACTAGATCATGAGCCTGCGCTTTAAATATAAGGGAGTAAAGACAGTTTGAGATGCAATGTATTTTAATAAAATCACAAAGAATTTAGTAACCTATATTTTATACATGTTAAATTTTATTTTCAAAACCATTTATTTTTCGTTTACATTTCTTTATTAATTTCAGGATAGACATATGACATATGTTCCATAAACCCTGCTGCAAGCTCCGCCAGGCGGAAAGCTAAGACGATGGCCATAAAACCAAAAAGGCAAGGACTCCATAAACAACAAACCTCCCCCACCCTCCATTCACCCCTCCCTCCCCGTCTGAAAGCTAATGGCACGCTTTACCAAGCTCACCCCTGATTGTCTAGCCATGTGTGTCCTGAGATGACTCATCGTTCGAAGGTTCGTTCTGAGGCGGGTCTGCCAAATGTAGAAGTCTTAATATTTCGGGCAGGTGAGTTCCTTGAATTCCGAAGTCAATAGTGATAGGATGGATCTCCACAGGTCATAGGAGGCCCGTGGGTTAGCCAATGAAAGATTTTTCCCATCCCGAGAACCCCCTACAGTCTGTGCAACCATCCAACATAGCTAGGCGGCGTTGTTTTCCCCAGTTAGATAGGATGTTTTGTAGAGCCGCCAACCATTTCATTTTTAAAGTGGCAAAGAAAGTTTCTAAATATCAGCGTGTATATTTGCAGATATACACAAGCACAAAAAGAAAGATTGTAATTGCATGAATGTAGTGCTTACTTAAGTACTTTATGGTGAGTAGTTCGCTGTTATGTTAGCCATGTTTATAAAGTGTTTATACACCAAATGTTTCATGGCACTAAGAATAAATGTTTGTGAATGTGATGAGAGGCTTGAAAACATTCAAAGAAGTCCAAGAAGCAGCAGGAGAAACAGCCAAGTCTTTAAAGATTCCTAAAATGTTTAAACTCTGTTTTGGCATGGAGCTGAGCAGGAAGGAAATCCTATGCATTGGCGCCAGAAATGAGAAATTATGTCCTGCAAGCCAGTTTACACCAAACCTGGGCACTGTTGCATGTGAGAGTGAATGTCTGCCAATCTGTTTTGCTTCAACATCTGAAGTCAGTCAATTTATGGCCCCAAATCCCACGCAACCAGTTTTAAACTAAATTCTTTGTTTGACTTACAGCCATTGTAGCTCATTTAAAAGACGTGTAACCTGGTCTTGTAGAGGCGTTAAAGGGAAGTCTAGCTGGTGCATTCTGTACAAGCTAGAATCTGGACAAGTCTCATTTGGATAGTTCAAGATAGATGGCATTCGTACAATCAAATTTAAGCCAATAATGGCTGCTATTATTTCTTGAGGGATCTCTGAGAAGTAGGAGAGTAACTTTCTAGTTGTCTGCCAGAGAAAAATGCAGTTTGGATCCACACAATTGATTTGAGGTTTTATAGATAGCTCTTGATGAACGACTCCTTACAGACGTTTTGATGATTTCTCTGGGGATCGGATAAAAATCCCATGTCCATAGGCCAATAATGATGAGTCTACGAGTATTAATGACTACTTTTTAGGTTTTGCCTCGCCAAAAAGATGCGCTCTGCGCATCTTTTTCGCGCAGGCGAAAACCTGATGAGAACTGTAGTGTGCTTTGGGTCGGCCCTCGTCATTCATTGGCTGGCTCCGTAAATGGAGCCTAGCCATTGGATGAGGGGCCTGTCCGTCAATGCCGGACCAGACACGGGGGCGTTCCCGACATTCTTTGGCTTTTGCCGACGTCACGCGACGTCAGGCGAAAGCCGGGAACGCCCCCGAATCTGTTCCGGCATTGCCGGCACTTCTGCGTCTCTCCTCCCCCGTTTCCCGCCCGTGACTGGCCGGCCGGCCAATCCTAGCGCGGCCGGCCGGAAGTGCCCGCCCCCGGCAGCCCGGGGGAAGAAGGAAGACGGCAAAAAGTATGGTGGCGCCCGCGGGGCTCCCGTGGCCTGGAGGGAACCCCGGCAATCGGAGGACAACACCCGTCTACACACCCCATGGATATCAAGCTCTGACCTCCACTCACCACTTTTTCGGATTCCAGATGTCTGGGCTGCCCAGCCTGTCGCTGCTCGCCTCCCAGACCGATCGTCACGGTGCTCTGCTAGAGGTGCCTCGAGATCCTTCGAGGTTCCGCTGCCTTGACGCTCTGCCGATTTGGAATGCCTTGTCCCGTTACCTCCGTTTACCTTCTTTGTGCGATGCTGCCCAGATGTGTTTGTCTGCTCTGAGCCTGGGATCGGCTCCCATGGACCTGCCTGGACCATCGTCCTCACTCACGCGCTGCTGCGGGGAGTTTGCTTGTGCGTGGTCAGATTGCCCTGGACGACATCACGGCACGGGCTCCGCTGGTGGTACTGAGCCCGGGACGATTTCGCTGGTTTATTCTCCACCGTCCGCTGAGGCAGCTTCGAGGGGGCTGCATGACCCCGTCGCCTCGATCCTATGCCCCTGATACTCCCTGTTGTGCTGCCGTAATTGCCGGCTTCTGGAGCTGGATGCTCCCTTGCCCTGAGCCTCTATGTGTGGTGCTGCACCGGTTCCCCTCGAGCTGGGGACTGGGTCCTACAAGCTGCTCAGAGCCGTCCTCCGCCCTCCGTCCGCCTCATGCCCGCATGACGCTGAGGCTACGGCTTGCAGTTCCTATTCCCAGAGCCTTTATCACTGAGTTACCACATCGCTGAGGAAGCTCCCTGGGCCCCGGCTATGTTCTTGGCCATCTTGCTGGTTCGGCTCACCAACCACCCACCCCCACCCTCCCCTCACTCAATGTTACAATCCACTTCTTTGGCCGCCGCAGATCCTCGGATTTTGATCCATAATCCTGCCGACTTCTCGAGGATCGAAACTGCCCCAGCAGATTGCCTTCGTCTCGGCTGTGACGTTCTTATGTCCTGCGCGGAATGGAGTTAACTATTTGCAGCATGTCCACCGTCCGCTGAGGCAGCTTCGAGGGGGCTGCATGACCCCGTCGCCTCGATCCTATGCCCCTGATACTCCCTGTTGTGCTGCCGTAATTGCCGGCTTCTGGAGCTGGATGCTCCCTTGCCCTGAGCCTCTATGTGTGGTGCTGCACCGGTTCCCCTCGAGCTGGGGACTGGGTCCTACAAGCTGCTCAGAGCCGTCCTCCGCCCTCCGTCCGCCTCATGCCCGCATGACGCTGAGGCTACGGCTTGCAGTTCCTATTCCCAGAGCCTTTATCACTGAGTTACCACATCGCTGAGGAAGCTCCCTGGGCCCCGGCTATGTTCTTGGCCATCTTGCTGGTTCGGCTCACCAACCACCCACCCCCACCCTCCCCTCACTCAATGTTACAATCCACTTCTTTGGCCGCCGCAGATCCTCGGATTTTGATCCATAATCCTGCCGACTTCTCGAGGATCGAAACTGCCCCAGCAGATTGCCTTCGTCTCGGCTGTGACGTTCTTATGTCCTGCGCGGAATGGAGTTAACTATTTGCAGCATGTCAAGATGTTAATAAACGATTCTTCTGGCTCGTTTTGTCCTAACCCTTTATGTTGCTACCCTCTGGGATTGTTTATTTGTTTCTCTTCATGGCTCGGCCTGGGTATGGTATGGCGGGTTCCCCTTGCTGTTTCAAACTTGTGGTGAGCATTTTGTTTCTTAATTCACTAGCAATGTTTATTAGGCCTCCATTTTACCTTTTTAGGTTTTGCCTCGCTAAAAAGATGCGCTCTGCGCATCTTTTTCGCGCAGGCGAAAACCTGATTTGAACTGTAGTGTGCTTTGGGTCGGCCCTCGTCATTCATTGGCTGGCTCCGTAAATGGAGCCTAGCCATTGGATGAGGGGCCTGTCCGTCAATGCCGGACCAGACACGGGGGCGTTCCCGACATTCTTTGGCTTTTGCCGACGTCAGGCGAAAGCCGGGAACGCCCCCGAATCTGTTCCGGCATTGCCGGCACTTCTGCGTCTCTCCTCCCCCGTTTCCCGCCCCGTGACTGGCCGGCCGGCCAATCCTAGCGCGGCCGGCCGGAAGTGGCCGCCCCCGGCAGCCCGGGGGAAGAAGGAAGACGGCAAAAAGTATGGCGGCGCCTGCGGGGCTCCCGTGGCCTGGAGGGAACCCCGGGAGATGCGGAGGACGTTGCCTCAGATCCCTCTGATGTGCCGTTCCAGTCTTTCTGTTCTACACTACAAAGTTTGGTTGGTCAGGCACCTTCTGCCAAGTAAAAGCAAAGTATTTTTCTTTCTATGTTCTTCCTAACAGGTAGGCTAAGAGACTGGATATTCTGGTGACCAAGGTGTTTGTATGAGGCAGTCTGTTGTTAAGATCATGTAATGCTCTGCATCCGAGGACCTAGAGTGCAAAAGGGTTGTGGAAGTTACCCTCCACGGTGGTCTTCAGTTTACATGACTATTTGCGAAGTCACATCTGAGATTTCTTGGTATTGAAGTGGCGAAAGAGCCATGCAGACTTATCTGGATGTGGTTGATGCTGCAACCGGGCCATTGTGTTGGCTTGAAGCTGATATGCGTAGATGAGATCTAAAGGCTTGACAGGGAACGTCCACACCCAGGTGCTGAACATCCTTTTAGTGGCCAGTGTTTGTTTGAGGGAAAACCAGACCCTTTACTTAAATGATTTACACACAGTAGTCTTTTGGCTAGGGATCTGGAGTTGACTAGTCGGGCCTGCTGCGTGCACCACCAATACGGAAAGCTCTTGGCTTTTAGGCACATATTTGCAAAATGGGCTGAGCAGCCTCAGCATATAAATCCTTTATTTATCGCTAGTTAAGAGGTCATTTTTCGGGTAGAGGCAGGCAGCATAGTCAATCTTCTTTGTCTGCTGCCACGCCTAGAATTTCAAAACTTCGGTAGGTCATTGGGGATTTCTCACCTTTAGTTCTCGGGTTAGGGTTGGGTGGTGCATTGGAAGATCCCCTCGGACGAGCGGCTCCTGCAGATTGCAAAAGATGGATGGACCTCGCTGCTTCTGGGCTTGCACGGGCTGACCGGTGATTGGAGCGGATTCTTGGTTCCAGATGAGGCACACCTTACTGTTTTCTTGTCTAACCGTCTTAGCAGTACACATGAACGGAGGAACAGTTTTGCTACCATGCTAATCTATTGCCGGGACTAAACCTTATAAAGAAACGGAAGAGACGCTCTGACTGCACCTTGTGTCTATTTGGAAAGTTAATGATGGAACTGTGAACGAGGCTGTCACAAGATGCTCTCTGTAAAAGAAAATGATGAAAGTCACTGTATCTGGTGCGTTACAGGCGGCAGCCATATTGTGATACTCATGCACACGTCTTCTTTGTTTCGAAGGGAGCATGGAAAATGATAAATATTAACTTTAAAACACGTGCTGTCTCTTTTAGTAAGGTAAGTTAATGGCGGGTGCATAGATTGGCGTCTTTTTTGCCAGCCTGTCATTGACATAGTCCAAGGCCTCTGCCGCTTCTTCTGGAGAGACCCACGACTGAGAATGCAACAGGCTGGTGAGATGTCCGCTCAAAATATCTGCATTCTTATCTCTTGACTAAGCACCAAAGGTAGAACAACAGCACTAGGAAACGGGCACATGTGGAAGCCTCCGATGTTGCGTAGAATGTGGAAATATTAACCTTAGTCCTTATTACTAACTCCCAAAGGACACCCCCTCACTATGTTATGGATTTATATGTTTTTCTAGCAAGCGAGGACTACAGACATGGGGGCGTTCCCGACATTCTTCTTTGTTTCGAAGGGAGCATGGAAAATGATAAATATTAACTTTAAAACACGTGCTGTCTCTTTTAGTAAGGCAGGAAAAGCCAAACGTCTTGTTGTACACGTACATTTCGCCATGGCAATAAATACACAACCACACGTTCCAGAATTCCCAGGTAAACAGTCCCTGGAAACGAATCCACACCTGACGTGACCACTTGAGATCTGTCATCAGGCGTTGCCTGCGTTTTTCACTGTTATTCTGGAAATGCTCCACTTTGAGTCACCGTGTTTATTAGTAC
Source organism: Lissotriton vulgaris (assembly GCF_964263255.1). NCBI lineage: Eukaryota > Metazoa > Chordata > Amphibia > Caudata > Salamandridae > Lissotriton > Lissotriton vulgaris. The sequence goes on along the minus strand of NC_141693.1, from coordinate 1,312,707,388 downwards.
ATTTATCTGAATTTTGAAATGGATAAAAGGACACATTCAGCCACCGCCCCCAACCCCCCCCCCCCCCCCCCCCCCCCTCCCCGAAAATTACTTCACTGAATGGGAAACGTTATTTTAAGCAGAATAGGGAATAATTTTACCCGGGGCGTGGTAGTCGCGCTAGAAATGCAGCTTTTTTGGCAGGCACACAGATAAAAATAAACAAATCCGGCTTAAACAGTAATGTTGTTGTTGGCAGCTTTTTATTAAAGTGCGTTTTGCTTTGTGTCCTCGGCGAAGTGGTGTTCTTATCTCTGTTGGTGGCGTGGTATCTCCTGTTCACATCCTGGAGGACGTCCCAATCTGTGACAGTCTTCCTGTGGTTTGCAGTCCAGTTTTGCCCACTGTGTATTGTTGTGCATTCACCTACTACGACAGTTTACTTTGTATGTTCAGTGCTTCAATTCTTTAGCTTCTATTGCTGGGTTTAAAAAAAATATATTTTCATATTCTCGGTTATTGTACTTGTGTTTACCGCGGATATATCAGTGTGCCTCACTTAAGTGCCATTTCTTAGCTAAACTGCTCTTTAAAATTGGAGGCTAGCGCAGCGTACGAAGGGGGTGTTGAACGGCTCCTGTCAGGATTGGGAGGTGGGGGCTGCGTCATGCGCGCGCACTTTATTTTTCCGGGTATCTCGCGCTCTCCAGTGACGCCGAGATTGATGGATCGAATACAGACTGCGCAGAATGATAACTAATGCACACCAGAAGGGTCTGGTATCCTCTGTGGATGAGATCTAAAGCCCTGTGACTCGCATTAAATGTAGCATACTTCTGCTCTGTGTGGGGGGGGCTCTGTGTGGGTGTATTTGTGGAGGGCGCTGTGTGGTTGTGTGGGGGGGCGCTGTGTGTGTGTGTGGGGGGGCTCTCTGTGGGTGTTTGTGTGTGGTATTTGCGAGAGATTAAGCTATTGGCATTGTAAATGACAATATTTTTATTTATGTTTTTTTTAACATAAATAAATGGCAATGTCAAGAGCAATGCCAATAGCTCTAACTTTAACAAAGGCAAAACCATTGCATTGTAAATGCTTGTTCCATCTTGTCTCCATTACACTTTACATGGTTATTCCAAAACAGACAAAGCACCTTAAATCCTGAAAATGTCCTTGAATTGGGCCTGCCACCTCACATATAACATCTCTCATAAAATGATCTGTGACATCATTGATAACATCTGAAATTACATAATTGATTACACTATGCATAAGTTATAGTTTCTTCAGTTAAGTATAACTGGTGAATTTCAGTGTTTTTGCTTTTTGTTTCTTAAATGTCAAGTTTTAACTGACCTTTTCACCGAACTATAATGCCACTTTAACCTCGTTTTTTTCAGTGAAAATTAAAGGGATATATATATTCACTGAAAAAACCATAGGTTTCACACCAGTTCTAGTTAGCTGAACAGTTTACTCATACAAAACCATTGAAATTCCCACGTTATAGTTAGTTTGACTCACTATAACTCGCGCGCCCGCAATCCACTGCTGATGATGTCACATATTACATAATTCATGACATGGTCGGTGACGTCACTGATGACATTTCAAATGACATCACTGATGACATCACTGATGACATCATCCAGTGAATGTGTGTTCCTGTAAAGTTAAAATGTGTCTAACATATTGAAGAATGAGTGTATGTATGAGTGTCTGGATGATGGATTTAGTAGGTGCGTGACCGACTGTATGAGTGAGTGATTAAATGTGTCTTACTGAATGCATTGGTTAGTGACAAAACTGTCTGAATGTGTGCATCAGTAGGTCTGTTGTTGTGTAAGCTGCTGCAAGTGTTGATCAGTAGCTATGTAAGTGGCTATATGGGTTATTAATTGGTTGTCTAAGTATTTGAATGTGAGGGTGAGTATGTGTGTGGGTGGCTGTGAGATGTGTGACTCTGTGCATAGATGTGTGACCAGTTCATTCACTAGGTATATGGGTTCAAGAGTGAATGTAGAAACAGCTGTATGGGGGGTTGACTGTGTGCATGGGTGTGTTGCTGAGTGAATGGACATATCAGTGCTACATGTCCATGGAAGTACATATATCAAACACAGTGCATGTGAGAGTTGGCATATATAAATGACTAAACATCAGAGCCTGTGATTGCGTAAGTGACTGTATGGATCAATGTGTACTTATATAAGTGATTGTAAAAGAGAGTAAGTATGTGTTAGTATATGTTTGAATAAGTATTGTTTAGTGTGTATAAGTTTGTAGTTGATGAAATGGGAGTGTGAATGATTCTTTGCATAACTGACTAGGTATTTGAGTAACTTTGTGGATGAGTTTCAGCATGTAAGTGTCTGTATAGGTGTATGAGTGGATATGATAGTGTTGTTTTGATGAGTGTCTGTATGTATGAGTGATTGTATGGGTGGATGTGTGTGTAGACCTAGGAATCAGTGAGTGCATATGTAGTTACTGCTATTGGTGTGTCATTAATTTCAGGAATAGTAGTTTGTATTTAACACTGGGTGTATCAAAGGTTAGATTAGAGTGTTAGGAGATGCATCGTATTATCACATGAATGATGTCATCAGTGATGTCATCAGTGATGTCACTGACCATGTCATGAATGATGTAATATGTGACATCATCAGCAGTGGATTGCGGGCGCGCGAGTTATAGTGAGTCAAACTAACTAGAACGTGGGAATATCAATGGTTTTGTATGAGTAAACTGTTCAGCTAACTATAACTGGTGTGAAACCTATATTTTGTTTTTTAGTGAATTTCAATGGTTTTTTAAATGCTAATTCCTAACTAGAACGATTGTGAAACCTGTTTTTTTTTTTGTGTGAATTTCAATGGTTTTTTAAATGCCAATTCCTTTCTATATCGAGTTTGTAACCTACAATTTTTTTTTTATTTGCTGTTTTGTGTAAGTATTAATTATTAAGAATTTTTTTTATACTAATAATTTTCCAATGTTTTTTTTATTTTTTTATCATTTTTTCCTGGGGCGCTCAGGGTGCACGCACCGGTAAGCTCTCCGGAGAGCGCGATTTCTGCGTTCGTTTAAAAAAATATGTATGAATAGTAAATAATAACGCAAGACATTTAGTACCATACTTATAAAAGCAATATTTTTAATTTACGAAATGAAAATGAATTTACATTTCCGTAAAGCTATCAAAACGTCACTCTTGCGCGCCGCATAAGCGCCCCCGGAAGCACCTACGTTCGCGCTGTGTAAGCACTCCCGGAAGCGCTTCGGTGCGCACAGCGTTAGCGCGCCAAGTCATGTGACCTTAAAATAACTATTTTCATTGGTTGCTAACAGTTTTATTTTTTTTTACAACTAATAAAAACCCCACCCTTTTCCTTCATCTCTTTGGTGAGAGCAAGGCCTCTTTTTTTCTGTACTAAGAATTTGTGGAGAGAATGGCTGCCAGACCATCCAGCAGCAGTGAGGATTTAGATGATTTCATCGATGAAGAGCCTCCTCAGCCGAAGGTGAAAGAACATTTTATCTGGAAAAAAAATTCTATACCTGAGGGACATAAAAAAGTAAATGCACCAAAAGTTGAATGCAAAATCTGCCAAACTGTACTTTCCCGTGGAGACCCCCGAAAGAAGTTCAGTTTTGGTAATTCAACTATGATTCGCCACGTCGAAAGGAGGCACCCCCAGAACTATGCCCGGGAGAGTGTTAGGGCTCTGGCACAAGAGGCTCCCAGGATGGGGCCTCTACTTCAACCGGAAGACCAACAACATCGGTGAGGGGGCAATCGCAAGAGCTAATTCCAAACATTCAGCCTGCTTTTAATAAAGGCGTTCTTAAATGCAGAGACTGTGATCAGCTACTTTGCTATGGGGAACAAAGTGTTCGGCTCATGGTTCGAGCATTGGAGAACCATTGCTACCGTTCCCATCCCTAAATTTGTTTTTGCTTCTGTTGAGCAGTTTCCCATTCCCTGTTTTTGTTCCTGTTCTAAAAAAGGAAAAAAGAAGAAAAAAAAAAGTTCTTTTCAGAACCAACTCCAATTCTCATCAAAGAGCTGTGTTCTTAAAAAAATGAAAAAGAGTAAGTGAAGCGGAGTGCATTGATAAAGGAGAGGAAAATGAGTAAGAAAGCACAGAACGGGACGAGAGGAGAAGGGAAGTGAAGTAGGGGGACTGAAAGAAGGTGAGTGTGGGGAAGGAGAAGGAGAGTGAACATGGGGAATGTGGATATGCGAAGAAAATGTAATAAAGGAACGGGGGTGTGGAAGGGTAAGAAAATAGCAGTGATGTTTTAGAAAGAGTGGAGATACAGACTGGATAAAGACAAGTAAGTGTGAGACCAGGTAAGTAAGGCAGTCAAGAAACAGAGAAAGTGAAAGGAAAAAATAAGAGTAGAAGACTGAAGGCCTCATTTTTGCACCTGCCTCACAGAAGGCGTAACACTGACGCAGGTCCTTTAACATGGGCCTGGCCCCATGTGAAAGGATGCATTGCTGGAGTTGTCACTTTTGTGACACACTCCAGCAATGCATCACTTTTGCGCTTACAGATACGTCAGAAATACTGACGTATCTGTAAGTACTTGCGACATAATGCGTCATAAATTAAATATGACGCATGAGTAGAAGACTGAAGGCCTCATTTATGAGGCCATGCGTCACTTTTACGCCACCGGTGCATCACTTTTTGTGACGCACCTCTGCTGTAAAAAATGCACCTTGTTCAGTCATATTTACAAAGTGACGCATCTAGGTAGATGCTTCACTTTGTAAACCCCTGCGCCACATCATACCTACGTCAGGTGTAATGTATGCAAAAGAGGCGTATTGACGCAAGAAAGGGTCGTAGAGGTGACGCAGTCAAATCTGAGATTTCACTGCGTCACTTTTAGGACGCCGTTGTGTCAAAATCTTGCGCCTGTCTCACAGCAGCCGTAAGACTGACGCAGGCCCTTTCACATGGGACTGGCTCCATGTGAAAGGATACATTGCTGGAGTTGCGTCACTTTTGTGACACACTCCAGCAATGCATCACTTTCCTCTAAACACTCAACATTATTTTTTTTCTCTATTTTTTTACACTGTTTTTCCCCGTGGTGCACTCAGGGTGGGCGTACCGGGGAGCGCCGCCAGCGCTTACCCTGCGGAATAAAAAAAAAAAAAAAAGTTTTTTAGCCCTTCTAGGTCCTCCTAGGTCCCCCTCAGAAAACCTAGGGGGTCAAGGGGTGTCTACTCTGCCCCCTTTTAATTATTTCCCCCTTTCTTTTTCACCTCATATGTCTCGATTTTACCGAGACACAAGATGGCAGACTCTCCGGACTGTTTAGAATGTTGACAGACACCCTACAGCCAATCAGCTTCCCGCTTGCGCATTCCTGTAGCGCGCCGGGTGCGCTCCCCGGTACGCGCACCTGTGAACGCTCGGAGAGCGCCTACAGATATATATGTGTTTTTGAAGTTAATTTTCGTAAAAACCACTGGAGCAATTTTCACCAAATATAGCAAAGGCACATCTGCGTACCAGTCCCTACAATATTGCCAAGTTTGGCGTAATTCCGTTCAGCGGTTCGGGCTGTAGACTTGTCAGACCGTCCTCTGGAAATTAACATGGGGAAAACGCGTTTTGGGACCCATTTTTCCTTGTCCCCCACTTCAAGAATCCCCCGAAACTTTCAGGGAAGGAGCGGAGCGCAGCGAGACCATTTTAAGGAAAATTACAGGCAGATCCCTCAATCGGCGCCAAAGTTATTCCTAATAGAATGTTCGGAATTTCCTATGGTAGCCAATCCTAACTATAACTACCTACTGGCGACCGCCAGTAGGTAATATATATAACAGTCAAAGTGTGAAATCCCACATTCTATAGAATGCTTAGGTAATGTATAGAATGCCTCAAAATCGAACGTCAAAGTATATAATGATTGATATTTTATACATTGCCTAGGCATTGTATACTTTGCCGGATTGTCTGCCGGCTAAGTATATAATACACCTAATCCAGCCTTTTAGTGTAAGAAGTACTTCAATCTCAGTTCTGCTTTCATTGTTTTCCGGTAAGAATATCCTGTGCTTTATTTCGTAGTTTTGTTCTTTCAGTTTCAAATGCATATTAATTAATAAAGGCTTCTCATCTTGTGCCCTTTTAACACTTTGCGTAAATGGTACTGGTCATTCTGTATAATGCCCAGGAATTGTATAGAATGCCTAGGAAAAGTATGTAACATTTTCACACAAAACTTATATTTCCTAGTTTGCCTCTAAATCATCAGGCATTCTACACATTACCTAGGCATTCTATACAATACCGGGATTTCACATTTTGACTGTAACATATGTATGTATGTATATGTATATACATATATATATACTTTTTAATCAAATGCCAAATCAACCATTTCGACAGGCTTTCATAAGTGCTTTCATTCGGAATGATCCCACTTTAAATCTAAACGCAGTGAGATTCTTGACGCAGGCTGAAAATAAATTCATTATATAATTATTGTGCATAGCTGATTGTGCTCTGCAAGCTTTAGAAATTGGAAGGAAAGATGCCTATGGAACAATCCTAACTGATAAAATATATGAAAACCATTGAGGAATGTAAATAGATTGTTGGTGCCTCTGCAAACTCGAGCTTGGGGAAGGAAAGCTGGCTGAGTAACTATTTCAATTTATGAAAATAATTGAATGTTTTATTAATTTTTAACTTGCATTCCTAGGCACTGTCACTTTATAATCAATGTAATGTTTGTATCCAGTACATGCAGTGTTATAAGTAACTAAGCATAAAATTATAAAATGAAATGGAACACCCAGTATAAGTCAAATCAAAACCCTTTCAGGCTTTTTATTTATTTATTTTTTAAAACTTTTATTTTTGAAGTTTTCCAAAAAACAGGGTTAAGAAAAAAAAGAAAAGAAAATCACAGCATATGTAACTCAATGACAAGATGTTCACAGATCAAAAAATCTGGGCTGACAATCAATGAATAGTGGATAAACTCCATACAAAAAAAATAAAAATCATACAGAGGCAATATATAAGTACATTCAGACACATGTAAATCTAGACGAAGATACAATAGTGAGATATGAGGCACATTACGAGTACACATTGCCCAAAGTCTGCACAAGAAATACAACGAGCAGAATCGGCATCGTCGTCTCCACTACCCAATTAATCAAGCATTATGGATGTGTTTAGATACGAGTGGTTGCATCCCCCATCTCTCCCCCCCCGCCCCCCCAACATCTGTTTTCTCCCCAGTCTCTACATCAGACTCTTCTTGTTGCAATACATTTTCCTGTAGTGGCCCCCATATGTCTTTGGGCCTAGAAGCCATGGGCTGTGTCTCCGCATAAATGCCACTCTGATCCTGACAATATAGCATGTCCTGTAACCACTCCTTAAACTTTGGGCCTCTCTCCTCCCCCATCGACATGCAAGCCTCCGCTTAGCCAGTAACAAGGCAGTGTCCACAAATTTTCTGTTACCTTTAGGCATATGTGCCGTGTGTCCGAGAATGAGAGTCAAGAGGTCCATTTCAAAGTGTATACCCACCATACTTTCCAACGCAGCATGTACCTGTTCCCAGTATAACCAGATCTGTGGGCATGTCCATGCCAGATTGTAATTGTAAAGGCTCTTCTATAGCGCATGGCTACTCGGAAGCATCCCAGCGCTTAGGACTAACCAAAGAGAGATAGATTGCAAAAGATGCGGAAGCCTAAGTTTGTCTAGATCTTTGGGAACAGGGCAGTTTTTAGCTTCTTTCGAAATGCAAGTAGGTTAGGCTCTTGTCGGAGGAGTGGAGGAAGAGCATTCCATAACCTAGCCGCATTATGCGAAAAAAGACGGCCCCCTGTGCGGGCCCTATTAATCCTGGGAATTACTAAAAGGTTTTGCTGGTTCGAGCGAAGGTTCCTGGATGGTTTATATGGCCTAATCATGTCATCTAGGATGGGGGGGTCCCTCCCATAGAGTGTTTTGTGGACCGTGCAAAGGGTTTTGAAGTGAACCCGCTCCCTTATCGGAAGCCAATGCAAGGTGCTCAACGCGGGTCCAGCTGATGTACGGATGGAAAAAATCCTCCCCGGTTGCCTAAATCGTTCACAGCAGTCAGTGTCAGCCAAATTAAATCTATATTTTCTGGCAGGCGTGTAGTACATCCTATGCAGAAACTTATAATGAGGAATTTTGAATCTACAATTCGAGGTGATGCATCTCGTCAGCTCACACCAGTATGTCCACTGTGCATCAGTGATCTCTCTCCCAAAATCAGCGTTCCAGTGACTCCTGGTTGTACCCTCCACCTCTGGGATGTATGCTCGGTTGCGGCTGTATATGTTGGAAACCAAATGCGTGCCATCTGTGCTATTGAGCAAAACATTCAAGGGATGGACAGCTTCTGGCTCCCTCGGGTAGTCCGAGACGAGGCATTTCATTCCCTCCCGGAGACGTATGTAGTAGAAAATGTCAAGGGGGGTAGGGATAGTGTCACCAAAAAACTGCTCTTTTGTACGGAACTCTCCATTAAGAAACATATCTCTCCACATCTTCATTTGAAGACGCTTGCACAGGTTTTGAAAGCCAGTCTCATGTAGCACCGTCAGGCATGGGTGATAGGTCAAGGGCATGCGTGGTGCATAAAGTAGAGGGAGCTGCAACTTGCGCAGTATTCTATGCCATGCATCGATGGTGCAGGACACCGTTGTCGGCGGTATCTCCACAACCGTTGACGGTCCATGAACGATACCACTTAGGGGCAAAGGCTGTGCAATCCAGTCCTCAACAGCTATCTGAGGCATCTACCATGTGGGCTTAAGCCAGTGATATAAAAAGTGCGCCTGAGCGCTGAGGTAGTAGGCTTCGAAATCAGGGTTGTCAAAGCCCCCCTTGCTATACGGCTGTGCCATAATACTCCATATTAGCCTCGGCTGCCGTCCCCTCCCATACCAGCCTAATCAATTCTGTCCTCAAGGTTTAAAAAAAAAAAAGCTCCTGGATGGTATGGAATGTTAAGGAAAAAATATAAGAAGCGCGGTAGTATAATCATTTTAATAAGTGCGGTGCGACCAGCCATTGACAAGGGAAGTACGATCCAGCGTGTGATACTGTCTTTAAGCTTCATCATGGCTGTACCATAATTCATCCGCAGTGTTTCCTCCCTATCTCTTGAGACTCAAATCCCCAGTTATTTTAGATCAGAGTGGCACCATTCAACAGGATAATCCAGGGGAAATTAAGTTACCACAGGTGTCAATGGGAGAAGTTGAGACTTACCCCAATTAATAGTTACGCCCGAGAGTCTTCCAAATACCAAGAATTCACGTAGCAGAGCATTAAGCCTGGTTTGAGGGTCCGTGACGTACACGTCGTCCTCATAAATTGACACAGAGATCTGCCTCTGCAAGCAATGGAACGCACTGTCCAGATGCAGCTTCCGTAGCCGGGCATGCCAGTGGCTCAATTGCAATAGCGAAAAGGAGGGGAGACCGTGGACATCCCTGCCTGGTGCCCCTAGTGATGGATATGGCAGGGGAGAGACGTCCATTCACCAACACCCTCGCGGTAGGGGTATTGTACAACAATTGCACGCATGCCAGGGAAACAGGAGGGAAGCCCATTTTTTACAGCACCTTGAAAAGGTAGCACCATTCTATGGAGTCAAAAGCCTTGGAGGCATCTAAAAACACAGCAGATAGGGGAAACTCTGGGGCCACAGTTTGTAATAGGGAGAAGAGAGTACAGAGGTTATGGCTGGTTGCTCTGAACGGGACAAACCCCGACTGATCCGGGAGCACTATTTGAGTCATAAGTAGTGACAGGCGAGTGGCGAGTACTTTTGCCAAGATCTTCGCGTCACAGTTAATGAGTGACAGGGGACGTAGGAATCACATGCCGTGGAGTCCTTACCAGGTTTCAGGAGAGAAGTTATCACCCCTTCGGGCATTGAGTGCGGTGAAAAACCCACCTCCAGGGATTCCTCAAAAGTTTTCGCGCAGTACCGGCGCCATTATATTTATATAGCATTTATAGAACTCTGCAGGTATGCCATCTAATCCTGGCGCCTTCCCAGTTTTCAGGGACACAATTGCTTCCCTGATCTCGTCTAATTCCAGTGGGGTGCTCAAACTTCCTGTGTACATCGCTCAGCCAACAAAAGGCCAATTCCCCCAAAAAACCGTCAAGATCCAGAGTGCCTGAGACCTGTGTGGTGTATAGGTGCTCATAATGGGTAGTGAGGATGTCCATGATATGGGCAGTGTCTTTACACGCTTCCCCATTAGGACCAGTGAGTTCCAGGATTGTATTAGTACCTTGGGCATTCCGTATGAGCATTGATAGAGCCTTCCCTGGTCTCTCACCTTCCCCATACCTCCTAGCAGTCCAGTATTTACCTCGGAATTTCGTCTCTCGATCAGCCTCAACTTCATACTTTGACAACGTAGCCCTAAAGTTCTCTTGCGCTGTGGACTATCCCTCCCCTGTATTCTGCGCTCTAGGTCCTTCACTTCACCCTCTAGCTTACGGATCGTGCGCTGTATGTCACTGAGTACACCAAATCCTTTCGCTATACACCAACCTTGAACGCTGACCTTAAAAGCCTCCCACACATCTTAGACGCTGTCAACAGTGCCCCTATTGCGTGGGAAGAAATAGAGTATGTCACACCGCAGTTCCTCTCTGAATACAGTATCAAGTAAGGCAGAGGGTTGTAGCCGCCATCTTGGTCTAGGGCAGTCCAATCCAGGTACCCGCAATGTAACCCGCACAGGGCAGTGGTCCAAATACGTACGGGCCAAATGTTTCGCGGTAGTTATACTGCCCGCTAAGCCCTGTGAGAGGAAACAATCTAGGCGTGCCCACGTCCCCGTGTAAGAGGTGAAATGTGTGCCCTCCAGTGTTGCGGGATGTAAATGCCTCCTACTGTCGACTAACAATCCCTCCTCCACTATATCCTGCATGGCCTCTCTGGCCTTAGTATGATAATGTGCTAAGCCATCTTCCCGGTCTAATGCAGGTCTCAATGCTACATTAAAACCACCCCCCGAAATCACATGTGTAGAACCTATATCCAATACTTTGCCCCATAACAGTACGAAAAATTCCGGCGTATCAGTGTTGGGAGCATAGCAATTTACAACTGTGACCATGTCATCTCCCAACCTCCCCCATACAATCAAATATCGCCCAGCCTTATTAGCAATGTGACCAAGGAACAGGAAGGGAACAGACCTCTTAATAAGTATAGCAACACCCCTGGCGTAGGATGAATAGGAAGAGAAGTATCTGCCTCCAGCCCATCTGCTTGCAAAGGAGGGGTTAGTCTGTGGAGGAAAATGAGTTTCCTGCAACAACACCATTTGTGCCTGGTGCCAATCTAGATACGATAAAATTTGTCTACATTTGCGTGCGTCATTAAGGCCTCTGACATTCCAGGATATTACCGTTAACACCTCTTTAGGCGGGTCCGCAGCCATTCAGAAAAAACATTATAGAAAAGGCAAATCAATAAGGACAGTGGTGCTGTCGCCACTCCACACCCACCACAAGCTATTGCAGCGTCATCATGTGCGTTAATGCTGTGTAACCCATAACAAACATCCAGTCCCGCCCCCCCACACCCTCTACCCAACAGGAAACATCCCCAAACGCAATGCCATCAAGCACCTTACTGTCCACAGTGAAATAACATATCCCCTCCCCAACTCCCAGACCCCCCACCACCCACTGAAGCAGCCCCTACCCACAACATTCCCAACATCACACAAGTGATAGAATTAGTCATGGGGAACACCCGTTGGGGAACAATACTAAGGGACCACCCAACCGCACCCCCCCTCCTCAGACCCACAACCTGTCCGACCTCCTGGGCCTAATCCGAGGTGGGGGGGAGTGGGGCCTGGAATACATTACCACTGGGGTCTTCTTTATCATCTGCAGGTGTTCAGTCTACAAGCGACCCCAGCATCTGAAGCATACTGAATGTCATGACCAGCCCATGTCTTTGTTTACGCGTTAGAGCATATCCTATACAGTTTCTGCATCAGGACTCTTCATCCGTCTCCCGTGCCCCATCTCGTTGAGCAGGACCACATCCGTTCGTACTTCGCTGTTGCCGCTTCATATCTCGCAGATAGTCCTCTTCCTGCTGCGGATTGTTAAAAAAATGTTGCTTCCCTTGATGTGTCACTCTAAGTCGCGCAGGATACAGCAAAGCATAGTCTATTTGTGCTGCGCGTAGCTTTTTTTCACACATCAATGAATTTGCGCCGCTCCTCCTGCACCATTAGGGTAAAGTCAGGGTAGATCGAAAAGAATACTCCGTCATATGTTAGATTTTGCTTGGTGCGTGCTGCACGCAGGGCCACATCACGGTCACGGTACTTTAGCAGGCGTGCAATTATGGGCCTCCGCGGATTACCAGGTGTCGTATCGGTCCCAATGACCTGTGTGCCCGTTCGACGATAAACTGTGTGGAAAAGGCTTCACACCCGATGGCGTTCAGGAGTAGCTTCTCTATGTAATGCTCCATAGGCCCAGTGTTAGTAGATTCTGGAATACCCGTCACACGTATGTTATTGCGCCTACTACGGCCTTCCAAATCCTCGTTTTTTGCCGCCATCACCCGCAGGAGTTTATCCATTCTTGCCAGTTGAGTCGTATGAGCATTGGTGGTGTCGTCATTCTCTGAGATGCGGCGCTCGGTCTCTTTGATCTGCTCTTCATGTTGATCCATTTTATGGGCAATGGCATCCATTAGTGATGACATTCTGTCCACTTTTTCAACCACCGTGGCAAAACCCTGCCTCATTTCTTGTAGTATCTGTTGCATGTCCATATCAATAGATGGGAGTCTGCTTCCCACCATGCTTGCTGAGCCTGCTGCTCTGCTCTCTGGAGTAGATTTCGGGCCCTTCTTCGCTGCGTCGTAAGTAATTTTAGGCTGACGGGCAGTACCACATGTGCTGGGATCCACCCCTCCGGCGGAGCCCCTTCAGCGCAGATCTGTCCGAGCACCTTCCTATGTCTCTGGTACTCCAGCCCTGCAACTGGCACGATGATCGGGCACGCCCCTGGAACCACCACGCCACAGTCAGCGGGCAAGGGCACTCACAACTGCCAAAGTGTGCACGCAGAGGGTCGCCACGACAATATTGTCTTAGCGCAGAGCATACAGCACAGAAATAGTGGGGACCAGGCCAGGGGTACTCTTACGCCATGCCTCCTTCAGGTGCATGCCACCACTCCAGCGTCGCAATCCACAATGTGGGGGCCCACAGCGCCAACCCAAGGACCAAGATGTGGCAGCCAACACTATGTCCCACAAGCAGATCACCCCCACACACTTCTTCTTTCCTGGGGGATCACTCCTGCAGATCCTGCCAGCGCTAGCGAGCTCCTGCAGCAGGCCGGCCTTCTGATGTTCTAGCGGGCCCCCAGTGCCACCCCTCCGCTGCGCCTTGCGCCTCTATAAAACACAGTCCTTGAGCCTCCGTGGCCCCGTGTAGACCCAGTGCGCCACACAGCTCGCCGTACCTTTGCTTGGGCCGTGTAGATCCTCCAGCTGAGGAACGCGGCGTGAGCTTCAGCAATGATGAACACCGCGCGACCTAGTCGCGCTGCCGTCCGCTATGGCGTTCCAAATGACCTCTTCACCAGCCCCCGCCGGTGCAATGTCGCTCTCCAGGCCGACGAGGAGCATCGGTGGCTGACGAGGAGCACCGTCACGTCACCAATCCGCCAGCGCCGCCCGTGCAGTCAGGGCACTCTCAGTCTGGACACACCACGTCCAGCTCCTCGTTCTCCTGTGCCCGGCGGTGCAGGTCCTCCTGCCCCGTGCTGCACCTCGGGGCCACAGCACCCGGTCGCACGAACTCACTGGGTATGCCGTGCGATGCAGGAATACAGTCGCATTAGGCAGTATAATCCGGCTCTTGACGTGGCAGCACCGTGTAGGTCCTCCGGGGAGGGTCCCCTGCTGTCTGCGGCAGCCGCCAAAATCAAACTAGGCCAGATCACATCAAGCCTGCATTACTCGTGGCGAGCCGCGGCCTCCTGTGATCCGGAGCGCCCAAGCACCCTAGTCCTCTGCTCCAGGGAAGCCCTCTGTAAACTCGTAACTTGCTGTTTCTCAGTCGGGCGATAACCGATTGCCTCAAAAACTTCACCGAAGCTGGAGGTCGCTTTTATGAACCTTTTGGTTTTGGCAAAAAATGTATTACAGGAATACGAGGATAACTGAAGGATTATGTTCCAGGCAGCAGGAGCCTCACCGCAAGGCGGCCATTCTGCCTGTGCGTCCTCTAGCGCCTCATACCCTTTCAGGCTTCGTGTGCTACCTGAACTATGCAAAGGGGCAGCAATGAACTCTGTTTGGAGCACTTCCTTTCCACCAAAACTTGGAAACTACCCAGAATTCCCGGCTTCGTTTTAAAAATAATTTCTGAGACACTAAGCCTGAAAAGGTATTGTTTTGACTTATACTGGGTGCTACCTTGTGTCTGGACCTTTCTGAAGGCTCTATTAAAAGCAAAACGTGTGTCAGAGGTTGCTTCAGTTCATTCCAGATTGGCTTGTATGGCATTTTACCAATCCAAGGCTGTATTACCATCCCTGGAGTGGTAAAAGACTTTTGTCATTTTTCACCTCGGCATGGGTACAAAGCAATGATTTCCACTGAGAATACCAAAGTTGAAAAGTGTTATGATTCTGGCTCAGATGCCTAAAACCGCAGAATGTTACCAGTTTGGTTTGAACGTGCAAAAAATATTCTATATCTCATGGCGTTCACCCTGCACAAAACTTTTTTCCTATGGCAGAGATACACAAAAACAGTTAACAGGAGAACTTGGCGGATGCCCTCTGTTTTTGCATTTGTTGTGTGCGTTAATAACCATAATCAACGTATTTCATTGGTTTTACAAGTTGAGCCAGAACAAATTTAGTTTTTAACAGTTTTTCCGTTTTTTCCAATATAGATCTTTATATGTATATGTTGTCCCTTTATTCTAAGTATAGTTTGAATAAGAGAATCCTGAACCCATTGCCATATTTTGGCAAACATTTTTATGCAGCGAAAAGAGTGTCCTGTAATTATGAGTCTCCACTGTTTCATTTTTTCATTTTGATGGAATGCCTAGTAGATAAAGGAAGATGAATGCAGAGTTCTGTAAGGAACATAGAGAGACTATTTTCTTTGAACAGAGGCCCTGATTTGTTGATCACCCAGTGGGTGCAACAGAGTCCCTTGAACATGGATCTTTTTACCCCAGGGAGTCAAAGAAGGGTGAAAATGCAGAAGTCAGAGTCACAGGGAGTGAGGCAAAGTATTAGATGCGCCACAGCATTCTGCACAACCGTAAGTTGAGGAATCTGGTAGTTGAAGTCCCAAACGTAGGGAATTGCCGCAGTCCAACGTGGCCATGATGTCCGGCTTAAGCACAGTTTTGCAAAAAGCTGAGGGGAGGTTTAGCATGTGCAGATTAAAATATGAACCGTAAACTATTTTATTCATGTCTGCCCATTTAAGAAGGGCCATGTCTATTCCACTTGTGGGGGTGGGCAAAATCCTGCTTGAATGGTGTCTAATATTAATTGGCTTCGATAAATGAGCTAAGTTGTTTGACTTTTTTTTCTATCAGTTTAGCTGGGTGTTACACTAGTGAGAAGGGCCTAAAATTGCTCAATGCATTGGGTGGCCTGATTGTGTTTTCCACAGGGGAACCGTAGACTCCTTTATGGTTTGAAAGGACAGAAAGCAGAGGTTGGCTAAATAAAGAGATACAATAAGCAATAGCCTGTATATCACAAAGGCATGGCATTGATCACATGGAGAACCTGACTTGATACTTAAAGCCTTCTTAGACACTGAAGTTAAAGGTTCACACTTAGTCAAAGGTTGTGTTTCCAGTGATGCACAAAAGACAAAGTGGAAGAACGACCACCATCTTGGAAGACACAATAGTTCTGAATGACCTTTTCACAAATTAAGTGTGCGAAGGAAGCATAGAGCAGAGGTGAAGAATTGATGAAAAGCTAGGATGACCTACTTTTATTATGATTATGATGGAAGCAGTGTCTTCTCTAGAAGCCTTATTAGCATTTGCTATTTGACCTGCATTAAATGATGAGTTTGTGGGCCTCATCACCGGAACCATGGATTCCCTAAAAAGAGTGGCATTGATTCCTGGCTTACAGGAGCATAAAGAAGATCCAATATTAATCCCAATCTGGAACATTTTAAAAGGTTGTGACAGAATGTTTTTTTGCATTTTATATAAAGTGTAGATCTGTGCTGTAGATTTAAAAAACCCCCTCCCCGAGTTTTCATGAGCACCAGTGGCTTTACAGACTCATACTTTTTTGTTAGGCACAGAAAGATTAAGTGATTTGCCCAGAATCACAGAATGTTGAGTGTCATTGCCGAGACTCGTACCTGCTTTCTCGGATTCAAGGTTCACCGCCCTAGCCATTAGGCCACATCCTCTCCACACCTTTTTTGTGGCATATAGCAATGCATTTGTTAAACTGTTTCGTACATTTTCTGCAAGTGTTGCTTCCTTTGCTGTTGACTATATGTGGAAGAGTAGAATAGTTTCTTAATTTGTGCTGCTGTAGTATGAGGCTTGTTGAGTGGAAAGTTTTTACCATGAGATCTAATATCTTTGCTTTGCACCATCCTTTGGTGTAAGTGGTGACCATTCATCAGTGTAAGGAGGTAGATTTTCATCCACTCATGCTTAGAGGTTCTGATTTCTGGAAATTAGCAATTTTCAGAAAGTCTATCACATCTTCAGCTGGATTTTATAAATTCTAAGGAAGCAATTTTTTTTTCTAAACAAACTTCTTGTTGTTGTGGGCTAAAAATAAAATAAGTGGATTCATATTTTTGAATTATTCCTCGAACAACACTGTATATCACTTTGTCTGTGGTATCAGCAAGTCCAGTGATACCAGAGGATATGATATCATCTTCGCCCTGTTGTACGTCTTTGTCGTATCTTATTTAGTGAGTAAATTGTAATCCAAACAACCTTATCTCTTGTGCTACATTGCATGTGTTATTTTAATTTCTACTGCTATTTGTTTAGTTTTAAGCCGAGGAACTTCACACACATGGCTATTTACTTGAACTGCCATCTTGTTTCATCTAGAGCTTGTTCTTGCTAGCATAATTATAGTTACTTTTTCCTTCTTTTTATTCACCATTATTTTGTTAGTTATCTTTCAGTTCTTAATTAGTGCGGAGGGTAGTGCAACTCTGCAGTAGGTGATGTTCAGTTTTTGTTGTTTTTTCAGTCCCCTTTAGTATTAAAATATCTTTCCAGTACTCATTGAAATGGCTTCTAGTTTCCTCTTTTCGTTATCTAAGTACATTGACTTAGGTATTTGTTGACCTATTGCCTCCTTACTCTTCTAAATTGACCTAGGTCTAAGTTGTCCCTTTTGTCTGTTTTTTTGTTGTTGTCAGTAACACTTGGGGAATCGTCTCTGTACATATCCTGTCCCAATGATAGGCACCAACTTTTTTAATACATGATCTGTAAATATGCTGATGAGTTATTTCCCAATAAAACATCGATCTGTAATCTAGATCCACTGCACCCTAGCTTACAAGAGAACTTGTCTTTCAAAAACCAGCCGGTTAATGCGCTATCAATGCAAAAATGCTTTACTTTCAGAAGTTGTACCATTAGTAATAAAAGTAACTTTCCCAGCCAACCGTACACAATACAAAAAATCACCTTATCACCCTTCCAATAATTTTAAGGCACTCTTCTGAATAGCTACAGATCTTGGCGCACTTCGGTGCAATAAAGCAACTCTAAAGTTAATTTTGAGAAGGTATTATGTTCTACTTTTTTATTTATTTAAAATATTGGTACCGTAGAGCCTCATTTTAACCTCCTGACCTCGCGTTTTGAGTTAAACATAGGGTTTGTGTAACTGACAATTACAAGGGTTCTTTAGTTGTTTTTTTTGGTGTTGTGAGCAGAATGTTTTTTGTAGCTTCCCTTTAACAACGTTTTTTTTTTCTCAGGCACTAGTTTTCTTTTTACATAAGCTATATACTGCATCCATCTTCTGTGAAATCAACACCTGCTGGCATAGCCTCTCATTGCAAGCAGCAGGAATTGAACCCACTTAGACTGCTAACCCTGCCAAGAGCCTTTGCCTTACCATGTCACTATGCCAGTCTGCACTTTGATGTAAATTTTTCAAACTTTTTTCAGAATTTACAAAAAATGAATTTTAATTTTTTTTCTTCCAAAAATGTAGGGATCTAACGGACCAACATGTGTGTATGCGAGTCCTATGAGAAGGGCTTTGTTCTGTTTTCGGGCCGGTATCTGCCCCTCTGCACTCCTCTCTTCCCCTACACCCAAATCATTTTTGGGGTCAGGAGATGTTTCTCCCATTCACCATTATGCTCTCTGTTCACTAATTCTCAGAGGAACTGAACATTTTGATTTAAGGGAAGATAAACGATGCTCTCTCTTCCAATGGGGTTTGTGTATTTGGAAAGTTATTGTCTTTGAAGAGATCTGGATCCTCGGAGGATCCATGAAGAAACAGTCAAAATATCTCTCAAATAAATCCAAAAAAGTTCTGTTGCGGATTCACACTTAAGCAAAGATGCACCTCAGCATTAATGGCAAGTTAAACTAAAGATGCCAAAATGTAGCCAAGTACCTAACTAATGAACCTAAGCCATCAATTAACTGTCCCTATTGATGGATAAGTAATATCTGTTTTTTCCTAAAGAGGGCATTGTTGCTTATATTTCCGTCTAGGGCTCGCAACTGAGCTCTGACTGATGTAACCTTTCATCATATTTTATTTTAGGTTATGCACTTATGTTTGATCTCCAATTAGCCATCTGGAGGTCTAGGCTCACTTTAGCGTCTGCTCATGTGTTTTTCAACCACGATGCAGCTGAAATGTACATACTCTTTAGGACTACCTTGAGTGTGTCCTGAAGTTTAGCAGTCAATATTCCATATGTGTCCTTTTCTGTCAAAGTTTACTTATCTTCTAACACACTGTTGGGTTATTTAAGAGATAATCATTTAATCTCCCAAGTGAAATCTCAGTATGAGTGGGAGGAGGGAATCTGCTGTGCAACTTGTGAGTGTGATTGGCACAAGTCAGAAAGGGCAATATGATCTATGGAGCTGCTGTTGACTCATACCATCAACCTGGTCCCCACCAGGAATTATCTGAGTCACTGAGTCATGGCACCTCCACGCTCTACTAACAAGACTCATTTGTCCTTCATTTGAGCACCTCCACTCCTGTCCCCTTCAGTTATGTTCCAGTGATTTTTTTTTTTATGCCATCACTTCACTCAGGCATGTCTGTAATCTGCAGCCACTTATCCTTCTTCGAAGTACATAGGGATATGGTTGTCCTCCGCACTAACCACAAATTCTTCCCTAACGTGACCTCCCAGTTCCATATTAATTAATCCATTGTACTCCCTGTCTTTTTCCCACAACCTGACTCCATTGCGGAACGGGCGCTCCATACTATGGATGTGAAATGAGTCCTCATGTACTACAGTGATAGAACTAAACCAAGATTTCTTCAAAGAGAAACAACTTGCAAATAGAGTCCAACACTAGATGGCAGGAGTTTGCAGGCATGGGAGTGTACAGAATTACATGCGACGAACAGGTGCTTACAGGGCAAGTAGCATAATCCTTATCAGGATTCCATCTATGACACGATATAGGTTCGCGTTATTCCAGTGCTTCAATCCCACATATCATCTCTGTTGTGCGAGTGCTGTACCAAGTATGGTTGCAGCGGTGACCAAACATCGCTTTGCTGCATACGCGTGCTAAAGATATTCGCTGCATTGTTGCAATAAATAAGGTCCTGGACACACTCCTTTACAATCTTGAGAGGACTCCTGCCCAACCTCAGCGTAATTATTCTTTATGCCAGCAGAATTGCCAGTGTTGTTTATTTCCTGTCTGGTGTTGGTATCTCTTTTACCTATCCTAATAATGCCATTGGTGGTGTCATGGAGCACACCACCAGACTATGCCCTACACTGCAGGAAGGAGGATACCCCCAATCCTCTGCCAGCACCCCCGTAACGTTCACTGAAATACCAACACTGCAAACCTATCACTGGGGCACCGGGAGAGGGAGGGAAAAGATAAGACCCTAAAAATCAAGGGAGAACTCCGCAGCTGCCCTCCTACTGCTCCTATTCTATACACCATAGGGCACGGACAGCACCTGCATTTACGGAGACACAGCAATAACCTAAATACATGCAACCATATATCTTGATGTATATGCACACACAGGCCCAGTCATTAACACCTTCAGCGCGGCGTGAATTCTCGCGCTGTGCTGAAGGTTCTAATGAGCCAACGGTCTGTCATGAGCACAGGCCAACCGACTCTCATGACTGAACCGTTCCGTCATGAGCATCGAAGGGGTTAATAGAGAAGAAGAGTCCCTTACCAGGAAACACAAGTTTGTAGTTCCACACAAAAAGGGAATTCAGGGATCCTCCAAGAACTCCCAAGTCCCAAGATACCACTCCTCTCTTGGCTTGAATGGAAGTCAGCTTCGGTAGGGAAAAAAACTCTTTCCTCAGAGAAAAACCCATCCGCTTTCCCAAGAAATAACAAAATAAGGCAACCCGAAAAAGGTACAAACTAGTGGCCACCAACAAGGAAACAAGGCTCATTAGGAAAAAAAAGCGATAAAAACAAAGCACTCGCGTTATGGCCCAAACTTCACACAACGACGTGGAGAGGCAACACAAATGCAGGATGTAAGAAAAACTGCGACTCACCAACGAGGTGTAATAGTGTTTTTCAATGTCCAAAAGGCCAGCGAGTCCACAGAATGAGGGTCTTATGTGCCCACCATGACTACTCACACAGTGCAGAGGCTCCAGATGAACGGCTCTAGAAAAACGTTAAATAGCTTCGATTTACCGCTAGAAATCCAAAATGCAGCCTGGCCCCACCCTTTAACTGGCAGGAAAAGAAACGGAGACCCAACAAAAGCAAAGCTCCAAACAAAGTGCAAAGGCTCCAGAGGACTCCAGACAATGATCCTTCAGGTGGGCTCTAAACAATGTAGATAACAAGCACTGGGTTATGTCCCAGATCCCTCTTTATTGGAGCATACCCGTACATGTGACCTGTGACCTCATGTGCATAAACCTAGACAGTCCTAACAGGTGGGTTGGGCTTAATTTTAGATTATCATTTTGCTCAGATCAAAAAATGCACCATACCAGTAAGTGTGTGTGCCAGGGCACCACCAAGCTAAGTGCATAAAATCTCCTCCTTCATCACCACATCTATGGCATGGCATCTAGCTTCACCCCTAAGGATTTGCCTATTGCAACAGTCAGTGTATAATAGAATGTATGAATAAATGTAAACTGTAGAAGGCTGTGTCTAATGTTAAAGTATATCTCCTTAATTGTCAAACAGCAGAACATTCACTGTTCATCAGAATTACTCCGGTCCGTGTCCCATTCCTGTCTCGGGCGAATTTTGGTCATATCTGGGGGTTTGATGTTCGAAGTGAATCTCTAAAGTCTAGAAATTATATGTTTATGGTCTGTAAAATTTTCTAGAGTAGACCACACTTTCTTTTCTATAGTATGAGTATATTTAATGTGGTTGCTAGGTTTTGATTTCAGGTCTGGTGTTTCAAATGTGTTATTTTAGTATAGGTCACCCATGCACTTGATATTTAGCCACCCCAGCTCTCCGTGCACTCCGTTATCCAACAGTACAGGTAGCCAGGTGCACCACTCCACCCACATATCCATGGAGAACAGTATTGTAATCCATCTGGATCTTGACAACCAGTGCCATGTATTCACCATCGGTACAAAAGGGTGTGATGATGGACGGAGCATCTGAATCAATCAAACACTCACACCCAGTCAAAAGATCTGGGTTTAATCCATCACCGTTCTTTAGCCCACTCTGCCACCCCAGTTCAGACGTGGCTATATGCAAATCAGTCTGAACCTGTGCCTCATGGGAACAGTCCAGCCCGAACTGCCAAGCCATGTCTTCCCTGGACCGGAAACAAGCTTCCGAGGACCAGTTTGTGGCATTCCAGCCGTCTTCAGCCCGGCGTGCTTGAATCCAGTGGCAAAGTGAGCAAGGGACTCAAGTCTGAGCATACCCTGCCACACTTATGGCGGCCAAAAGTGGTACAAAAGGGGGTGGTGATGGACAGAGCATCTAAATCAATCAAACATTCACACCCAGTCAAAAGATCTGGGTTTAATGCATCACCGTTCTTTAGCCCACTCTGCCACCCCAGTTCAGACATGGCTATATGCAAATCAGTCTGACCCTGTGCCTCATGGAAACAGTCAAGCCCGAACTGCCAAGCCATTTCTTCCCTGGACCGGAAACAAGCTTCTGAGGACCGGTTCCTGGCATTCCAGCCGTCTTCAGCCTGGCTTGCTTGAATCCAGTGGCAAAGTGAGCAAGGGACTCACGTCTGAGCATACCCTGCCACACTTATGGCGGCCAAAAGCGGTCCAAAAGGGGGTGGTGATGGACTGAGCATCTGAATCAATCAAACACTCACACCCAGTCCAAAGATCTGTGTTTAATCCATCACCGTTCTTTAGCTCACTCTGCCACCCCAGTTCAGAGCATTGGTAGGGAGATATCTTTCAGGAATGCATCTGCATCTTCTCCTGTATAAGTTGTTTGGGATCTATAGATTTTGTCATAGTAGCTGCCAAATACGTTGGCAATTTCTTGCAGCTCAAGGTGTATTTTGTTATGTTCATCCCTGAGTTCCACCACCACTCTACTATCTTGTTCTCTGCGGCCCAACCATGCAAATAATTTTCCGGCCTTGTCCTCACCTCGTAATTTCTACTGAGAGTTGCCTTGTGTTGTGCTTTGGCAGCTTCTGTGGCTTGGGCCACATATTCTTTTGTCTTTAATTTCAGGGAGTGCCTGACTACATCTGTTAGTTTCTCTTAGTTGACTTTCCAAAACCAGTATCTCTGTTTTGAGACTTGCCAGTGCTACCTGCTTTTCTTTCTTGGTACCTGCAATCAGGGAGACAGTTTACAGTTTTAAAGGCCTCCCACAGTGTCTGCGAAGACTCTACCGAATCTTCATTTTCACTGAAGTGAAGCTCGATTTCTCTCACTAGTTTTTCTTCTATCAAGGGAACCTTGAGATTCCAGGAATTTATTGGGGCTACCCTTTTAATCTGTGGCTCCCCTACTTCTATCAGGGCTCAGAAAGGTGAATGATCTGATATTCCCCTAGTGTTAGACCTGGCATTTCTTGGCGTGATTATCCCTGACTTTTTGCCACTACCGCCTCTTTTTTGATGCTATGATGGATTTCGCTTGACCAACTTAGATGCTTTGGGCACTTTGCCACTGCTGAACAGTGTCTCAGTGCAAGTGCTCCCTGTGTAAAGTGTAATGGTGATTGGTTGTCCGTGATTGGTATGTTTGCCTTACTAGTAAAGTCCCTAGTAAAGTGCCCTGTGTGTGCCAGGGCTGGTAATGCAAATGCTACTAGTGGGCCTGCGGTACAAAAGGGGGTGGTGATGGACGGGGCATCTGAACCAATCAAACACTCACACCCAGTCAACAGATCTGGGTTTAATCCAGCACCGTTCTTTAGCCCACTCTGCCACCCCAGTTCAGACATGGCCATATGCAAATCAGTCTGACCCTGTGCCTCATGGGAACAGTCCAGCCCGAACTGCCAAGCCATGCCTTCCGTGGACCGGATTCAAGCTTCCGAGGACCGGTTTCTGGCATTACAGCCGTCTTCAGCCAGGCTTGCTTGAATCCAGTGGCAAAGTGAGCAAGGGACTCACGTCTAAGCATAACCTGCCAACTTATGGCGAGCAAAGCAGTACAAAAGGGGGTGGTGATGGACGGAGCATCTGAACCAATCAAACACTCACACCCAGTCAACAGATCTGGGTTTAATCCATCACCGTTCTTTAGCCCACTCTGCCACCCCAGTTCAGTTCTGTGACTGGGGGTGAATGTTTTGCCATTGTGCAACATTCCGTCCATCATCTTGTTTGTTTTGCTATTCACCCTATGTGGGAAGGGTATGCCCAGACATAGGTCCCTTGCTTACTACGTCACTGGAGTCAAGCTATCCTGGCTGAAGACGGCTGATAGCCAGAAACCGGTCCTAGGATGCTTGATTCCGGTCCAGGAAAGACATGGCTTGGCAGTTCGGGCTGGACTGTTCCGATGAGGCACAGGGCCAAGACTGATTTGCATATGGCCATGTCTGAACTGGGGTGACTTGGTGAGCAAAATAACGATGGATTAAACCCAGATCTGTGACTGGGGGTGAATGTTTTGCCATTGTGCAACATTCCGTCCATCATCTTGTTTGTTTTACTAGTGGGCCTGCAGCACTAATTGTGCCACCCACACAAGTAGCCTTAAAGAGAGAACTCAGGCCTGCCACTGCAGTGCCTGCGTGCAGTTTGGTAAACTGGCATGTTGTTCTGACAAGTGCACCCACTTGCCAGACCTTACCCTTCCCTTTTTATGCACATCAGACACCCCTTTGGTAGGCCCAATGTACCCCCTGGGCAAGGTGCAGTGTATGTGAAAGGTAGGACATGAACTGAGGTGTGTATCCAGTCCTGACAGTTAAATACTCTCCATTTCGTTGTTCACTGTTGAAAAGCCATCTTGCCCATAGGACAGAACGAGGAAGGCTGTGTAATATGTTTCCAGCCTATCTTCCCAAAGACTTAAGATGAAGAAGTGAAGTTGAGTATGCCTGACCTCACAATTCAATAATGCATCTTTTTGTGAAGGTGGTTTTTTGCATTGTGTGTTTAGAAACCACTCGTTTAGAAGTGGCTGGGTTTTTGTGCTGTAACATTTCTGTGTGTGTCTGCCTGGTTGTGGATAGACTGTCTGGATCTGAAAGTGATAGGATCTGGGGAATGTCTTGACCCAGGGGAAGAGGTGAGACAGCAACAGGCTGACCTGCATCTGGAGTGTAGGGGGAGGAGTAGCCCCTAGAGGTGAAGAGGCCTGGGCTGCAGGCAGAAAACAATGCTCCACCCCCTGCTGAGTGATTAAGGATCCAGAACCCCCACTATCAAAGGAAGGTGTCACTGGCAGGGAGACACCCAGAACAGGTTTGGACAGGGGTTAGTGCCCCCTGAACACAAAGACTTCAAAGACATTTAGGGGTATAACTATGAGAGCTGAAACCCCTGAGCGTTGGAATTTGATTGATCGAGCCTGAAAAGGATTGAAAACTACTTTGTGGTCAAGCAGAACAACTGCCAAGGAAGAAACAGCTGAATAGACCGAAGGAAAGGACTGACCCTTGCTGTGTGTACTGGGGCTCGCCTGCAGTTTGCTGCTTTAACCATGGAAGAGTATAAAGGGACTTTGGTGTGTGCTGTGTCCCCCTGCTTAAAATGACTTTGCTGTGCTGTGTCCTGAAGTAACTTAACCCCAAGAGCTCGAGTTGAGCTGGCTCCCTGTTGTGGACACTCAAGAACACAAAAGTTTCCAGAAGAGTGTCAGCGACGCTGTGTTCGAGTGCTTTTTGCAGCCTGAGAACTTCGTAAGCCGTGCCCTGTGATCGTGGGCACCTGGAGTCCAAGCGAGTCTCAGCGAAGCTGTGTGCGTGTGCTTTTTGCAGTCTGAGCCCTTCGTGCAGATTGTCCTGTGATCATATGCACCCGGAGTCCGAGTGATTCTCAGCAAGGCTGTGTGTGTGCGCTTCGTGCAGCCTGAGATCTTCAGGAGGATTGCCCTGTGACCATGCACACCAGAAGTTCAAATGAGTCTCAGCGACTCTGTATGCGTGTGCTTTTTGCAGCCTGAGACCCTCGGAAGAATTCCCCTGTGATCGTGGGCACCAGAAGTTCAAGTGTGTCTCAGCGAGGCTGTGTGCTTGAGCTTTTTGCAGCCTGAGAACCTCTGAAGAATTGCCCTGTGAACCGGGGCGCCAGGAGTCCAGGTGAGTCTCGGCGACGCTGTGTGTGTGTGTGCTTCGTGCAGCCTGAGATCTTAGTGAGTGACCCTGCACCACCGAGGCTCAAGGGAGTCTCAGCGGCGCTGTCAGTGTGCCCACTTGCAGCCTGAGATCTTTATCGTCATCGGCCCGGAATCAACCAAGCCGCATTGGAGGCCCAAGTCGCGACAGGTGGAGAGAAGAGCGAGGTCTCACCCTCCATGTAACGCGTGTCTGCTTCTGGGGCAGGGTGCGGGCTCGGAGAGAGACGCTCTCGCCTCTCCCCTTCTGGTAGCGCGAGCCTCTGTCACATCTCGTGTCGCGGGCCGTACATTTCAAGGAGTGGCAATACCGGGGCCGGAGCGTGGAGCTATACTGTGGTTTACACCAGATCCGTGTTGGGGGCATATGGTGACGGAAACTGACTGCGAGTCAGAACGAGCGACGAAGTGACCGTCTGAAGCACCGTGATCGGTGCTGGAGTGTATTACGTATTGCATGAATTCTGCATTATGAACTACCTAATTGTTGTATTACACTCTGCATTCTTTTTTCAGAACTAACTACCTGATTGTTGTATTACGCATTGCATTATTTCTGCATAACGAAATGCCTGATTGTTGTATTACGCATTGCATTAGTTTGCAGAACGAACTACCGGATTGTTGCTTTACGCATTGCATTATTTCTGCATACCGAACTGCTTGATTGTGGTACTATGCATTGCATTAGTTTGCAGAACGAACTGCATTATTTTTACATTGCTAAGTGCCTGATTCTTGCATTACAAACTGCATATCCTTGCATTAGGACTGCACAGGATCACCTAGAATTGCTCATTAATACCGCCAGAACTTACAAGAGCTGTCTGACCTAATAACTGGACAGTAGGTATATTACAAATACGCATATGTTGGATTTTTATTGTGTGGTCTTATTGTATATCTTTTTAGATGAACTTATTCTTGTTTTTATATGAAACTCGTGTGGAGTCCTTTTGTGGTGTCACCATTGGGTCACTGGGAGCGTGGTTGCAAATACTTTACACATTTGCCTTGAAGATAAGCCTGGCTGCTCGTGCCAAGCTACGAAGGGGGTGAGCAGGGGTTATCTGAGAAGGTGTCCATCCTTTCCCTGACATGGAAGCGAGGGTCCCAATTTGGCCTAAGGTGCCTACCTCAGCCAACTAGGGAATCCTGTTTTTTTTAATGTTTCTTTTTATTAAAACAAGGCATCAAAAAGAGATACAAGACAGGGGGAAGACAGTCCCCTTTATAGCACACCATCACATAAGGAGGGGGGGGGGAGGAATGAGGGAACATGACACATAACCATAAAACAATTACGGAGGGCGGGAACATTCATGGGAGAATCAACCGGTGGTACACAGATATCCCCTCTGTAACTATTCCACAGCCCCCATACAGACGTCCACTTACGAGGCCGGCCTCTGGCTGTATAGACAGTTTTTTCGTGGAGCATGCACCAATCCATGTTCTCTTTCCATTCTTCAGTGGTCGGTGGCCATTCGGATACCCACCGCTGTGCTATATTTCGCTTCGCTATCATATCACCTAGTTACCCATTTGGTCTGTGCTACATTGAGATCAGTGGGTTCCCATATATTTAAGAGGCACCTCCTCGCCTCCGGCAACACCGCTATTCCCAGAACCTCCTGCATGACAACATGAATTCCATTCCAATACTCCGCAACATAGCGACACTCCCAAAGGATATGGAGAAACATGCCCCTCATACCACATCCCCGTCTGCACAAATCTTTATCGGACAGCCCCATCTGGACCAGGCGAGGACCAGTGACATAAATCCTGTGCAGCACCTTCAACTGAACAAGTCTGAACCGCGCCGGGATCGCAACCACTTTCGGCGAAGATGCAGAAGATTGCCAGTCTTCATCTAATTCAATACCATCGTGCAACCATTTTTCCCTCAATTTGACCAGGAGATCAACCCTATGGTTAACCAATTTTTTGTAAATCAAGGAAATAGTTTTTTTAGGACAGATGGCCATCTAAAATTCTATCTTCGAGAGGTGACGCCTCAGGCAATTCCGCTAAAGCCGGCAACGCTGCCATCAATGCATGTCTAATCTGCGCATATCGGAAGAACTCAGTCCTTCCCAATGTGAATTCCGCTTGCAATTCTCCAAACGTTTTAATCCTTCCCTTAACCCAGACATCACCTATGGTAGAAATCCCAATCGGGTCCCATTTATCGAAATCATTAGTATTCCAAAGCATGCCTAACTGTTCGGAATCAAACAGAGGGGTAGCCAGGGTCAGACGATCCCTCCATCCCAAAGAACTCGTGGCATCACTCCAAATCCGCACCACATGCCTTGTAGGCCCCGTCCGATATTTCCCGGCCGATCTAGTATATAGTGCCCTAATGTCGTTGCCACCAGGAAGAAGCCATCTCTGTCCATCACATAACCAGGGTCAGAGGGGGGCCCATAAGTACCAAGGTTAATAGCAGCCAATTGAGAGGCCCAATAATACCGCCTGATATCGGGAAGTGCGATCCCACCGTCATACCATGGAAGCATCAACTTGGCAAACGCAATCAGGGGTCTACTCTCCCATAACAGACTAAGTTGTAACCCTTCAACCTCATGAAAATAACTGGCCGGCACGACATCTAACGAATTTTGAAGAGCATATAGAAAACGGGGTAAAGACATAATTTTAAAAAGGGTTGCACGCCCCAGCAGGGAAAGAGGAAGCCTTCTCCAACCGGCCACATCACTTCTAAGTCTGACCAAGGGGGGTAGGAGATTCCTCGCATAGCAAACTGTAGGGTCCAGTGATGCGGATATCCCCAAATACTTAAACCCGTCCGTCATTAGCTATTGAAATCAGGCAGTTGTGCGGGAGAAGCAGAGTTTCCCAACTAAGAACGAATAAAAGCGATTTCCCCCAGTTTATAGACAACCCTGAGTTCCTACCAAAGGAGGCTAACAGATCACACACAGCATCCAGCGATTTCCTAGGCGAGGCCAAATAAAGTAAAATATCATCCGCATACAGGGAGATCCTGTCCTCCCACTGCAGCGACCATCGGAGACCCCGAACCGAGGGCTCCCATCGAATCCAGGCGGCCAAAAGTCTCCATAACCAAAGAGAACAAAAGGGGAGAAAGGGGGCAGCCCTGTCGGGTGCCCCTTCCGAGACAAAATGGTGACGAGACCTGGCCATTCACCTCTACCTGGGCCAGGGGCTCCGGATACAACAAGCAAACCCAGCGGATAAAATCTGAGCCAAAACCAAATTTAGTCAGGACGGCCCACAAATAAGGCCATTCCACCGTATCAAAAGCCATCGTCGCATCGAGTGAAACTATTATGGTGGACTCCAGCAGGGTGTGGGCCCTAGTGATCACACCATTCAACCTGCGCAAATTGAGGGCCGTGTTCCTATGAGGGATAAAACCTGTTTGATCTGGCCGGATGGGCTGCCCTAATCCACGCGCCGCTCCTGCTTATTTTATCTCCTGAAAGACGTTAAACCAACACAGTCTCTCACCCAGAGAGTCTGCGGAGGACGCAGCTAGGCATTTTTTTGTGTTTCAATCTAGGAGCCTCACCAGAGGCTGATCAATAGATCTTATTGTAGGCCTCACGGTCTCCGAGGGCTCCCTGACCTTATGCCGGCTAAAAATAGTCTTGCTCCTGCAGCCGACGGAACCTTGACCCGTAAAAACCCATTCGGACACATCCAGTCAGCTGAACATCCCAGACACGCTCCTGGCGGGGTTTCAGTAGAGGCGTCCGGCTGCGAGGGGGGGGGGGGGGGGCCCAAGGGGAGCCGGACACTACATCTCCCAAGCTCCCTTGCGGACCTGCTGCTGAAGAATTTGCGCCAGGCGGTGCTTTAAATACCACGTCACCCCGCACGTCACTGGAGCGCGCGGGCAGTGCCGGGCGAAGCCCGGGCAAAGGGCGGGCCCTCTGTGGCCCTCAGAGGCCTGAGGAGGCTGGACTAGGCCAGGGATCCTGTTCTTCACCCTTACTACGGACACCAGAACTGTAAGCATACCTTTGCTTCTATTGAACTATCTGTAATCCAATTTTGGATTACACTACTCACCAGCCGCCATTCTACAGTGGAATCAGTTCGGGCTCTTTGTTTGTTGTTCCTGTTGTTTCCTTTTTTAACTTTAGTAAAGGGAAATGTCAACCCGTGAAACTAGAAGCAAGGCTGCGGCGGGTGGTATAAAGTTGACGGGCACATTGGATGACTTTATTATACGTACTAACTCATTAATTGACCAGGGAATTGTACTGATGGAAAGAAGGGTCTCTCAAGACCTCGCACAGGCTAAAAGGTCATCCTTGGGCCATATTGGTTCTGCGCGCACCCCTGATAACTCTAAAAAATTTTCCATTCCTTTGCAGACTCATGTTGAAGTCCATAACACTCTTAGTGCTCAACCAGTTCTTCAAGACCTGTCCTCCCTTGATCCCCAGGCTCCGGTCCCTTCGGAAACTATTCCGGTAGCTACATTACTAGATACCCAAGCTGAGGACAGCAATAGTCAAACGAGGGGGAGACGGGAGGGTGCAATTCCTAAATATAAGCGCACTAACAACACCACCTCTGGAGCTAGGAAAGTAAATCTAGCTAAGGCAGGGAGCATTAGTGATAAGGGTAGCACAGAGGTGGTGAGGAAATATAATGGGCAAAAGACAGGGACAGAAGAGGCCAGACCGGAAACCCTATCGCTACACCTGAGCATCGTAGATGATACCATTCTAGATAATACCTTAGCTGACATCCTTGTCGATAGTACAGCCGATAGTACAGGAGTAAAAGAAGAAAGGGAAGATCCCCTAGTATGTTCCTTGACGAAACTTATTAAAACCTTACTCACTCCTTTAGAAGTAAGGCTTCATGGTATAGAAAAACAGCTCCATGATTTGCAGAAGGATATTAGATCCAAGAATATTAATCATGTTAAAATAGAAAATCGTGCAACTGTACCAGTTAGCAAATTCCAGTCATTGAATAAATGTTCAGCAGTGGCAAAAAATACAGTACCTAAGACCCCCCTGCTGAACCTCCCTAACTTAGAAGGCAACAAAGCATGTGCTAAACTCCCTGTAGCAAACGAGCCCGCCAACAACAAAATCAGTAGGTCCCAATACTCCCGCACACAACGCTAATGTAGTCCAACAAGAAAAGACCCAGAAGCGTCGAAATATGAACCTACCGCCAGATGCCTGTCCCTTTGTTTTTTTTTTTGTAAGACATTTATTTGCACGAAAAGAAATAAAAGTTACACTGCGTCACGCCAACAACCCGGAGGCAGGCCGCTATTAAAGCAAACAGCACATAAAAAGTGTTGAATCACAAGGAGTGATGCAAACAATCGGGTTGCATGACTCATAGGAGAAGCATATGGTACAGTAGGGATACGTATAACAGCAGTGTAACATTAGCACGGTAAGTGGTCTTACATTTTTTCAGCGCCGTAGACAGCCAGACGGATCTCAAATTGATAGTGCTGCCTCGCAACCCTGTAGAGAACAACAGGCCATAGCCTGCTGAAACGGCAATTTGTAAAAATATGTCTACGGCCACTGTTTTCGCCCATCCCACCCCAACCAACCACGAAAAAGAAAAACAACGAACATTGGTGCAGGTCTGTAATATCAATCACACATCACTTCACGCATACATAGGGTCGTGTGCGCCTGTGCTGGGCGATCATGAAACGACATCAATCAGTGGCAGGGGCAGTGGCGGGTTGGCCGCCAGGTTCCGTCCGCAAGGAGGGGGGCGAGGGGGGGGGGGGAGGGGGATGGAGGAATAGGGTGAAACACCGGTACGCGTGACCTCCAGAGGGGTTGGAAAGGACCAGACAGTGTAGTATCAGAGTGTCCAGAGGGTAGGAGTCGGGAAGCGTACCTCAACCCCAGAGCAAACTCGCACAGGTAGGAACCACCAGATCATCAACAGCACACACACATCCTCAAACCCCTACCCCATATCATGTGAAATGCCCACGTCAGGTGACGTTCCCGAAGCATCCGAGCTAGCGCGCTCTCTAGTCCACTGCAGGAAGGGCTCCCAGATGTCGTTAGGTCTGGAAGCGGTAGGCATAGTCTCCCAGTAATGTGTGAGCTGTGCATGACCATACGCCACATCCCTAACCCACGCAGTGAATGATGGCAGAGCTTTCCGGCCCCAGTGTAACAACACCTGGCGCTTGGCGTAAAGGAGCAGCAGCGCATGTAATTTTCTATCACAGGGTTCCGTGTCTTTGACATAGCCTAACAAGCCCAGTAGTGGAGAAGGTGTATCAGTCCTGTGTAGTATTTGGTTAATGGCAGTGAATATGTCCGACCAGTACTCGCCCAATCTGGGGCAGCTCCACGCTACATGAAGGAAGGACGCATCCTCCCCGCCACATTTCCAACAGGATGCATCAGTGCGGATGCCCATGCGGTGCAGCAGGACCGGCGTGCGATAATATCGATGCAAGAACTTAAAATGGACTAGCCGCAATCGATAATTCGGAGACAACGCCGTTAGTTGCTTACAGGAATATTCCCATACCTCATCTGTGAAAGGGTCTACCAGCTCAGCAGTCCAAGCCTGTCTGGCTATAGGTACTGTTATCGGGGCCTGCTCCTGCATGCAATTATAGAGTCTAGACACTAGCTTTTTGGGTGAGGGCCTCGAAAGCAGATTCTGGAGGGCATCAAGTGTCGGCGGCGCTTCTGGGAATTGGGGCCACAGTTTCTTGCAGGATTCCCTAAGAGAGTGGTATAGGAGCGCGTCAGCAAAGGAGTCAGGTTGGTCAGCCTCACAAGCGCCCAGCTCCCCGAAAGTACCATCAGGATATACATCCGCAAAGGTGTGCAAGCGCTTCCCACGAATTGTGAGGGAGTCACCTCTGGCACACAAGCAAGGTAACATCGGGTTTCCCCGCAGGGGGATAGCTGGCGCCTAGAGTAAGGTGAGTCCCGCTCTATTTTGTAGTTCGCATCAGGACCAACAAATCATTTCTACGGTGTCCACGTCTTTCGAGGGGCGCGAGACTTTACCATAGAGCGCCACGCGTAGCGGCGACGGGGCTACAGCGGCCAGCTCCACCGCCACATGTGGCTGGTAAGGAGTGGCAAAGACCCAGAAATGTAAAATTGCACCTGTGCGCATAGGGAATACAACTTCAAATCCGGTGCACCAAGACCACCTTGCCGTAGTGGGAGTGTGAGCAAGTCCCAGGAAGCCCTCGCCTGTCCCCCGGACCACACCAGATTCAGGAGCAGAGACCGGACGCGCGCGTGGAAGTGCGCCATCATTGGCAGCGGGATGTTGACAAAAAGGTATAAAAATTTTGGGAGAACCACCATTTTGGCCAGCGCTATCCTCGCAACCAGGGAGAGGGGAAGCTTGTTCCAAACTTCTATTTTCCTTTCCAGCCAGTCCACCGCCCTGCCAAAGTTAAGAGACCACAATTCCTGTACATCTCGACTGACCCAGATTCCCAGATATTTAACAGCGTCAGTTTCCCAACGCAGGGGGTAATCAGGTGGTGGTCGACCGGTCACATCAGTCAGAGGGAATGCCACAGATTTCGACCAGTTTATGGATACTCCCGCCAGGCCCTCAAATCGCACGAATTCGCGGAGTAATGGGTTCATGTTTTCTGTGGGGTTGATGACATACAGGGTGACATCGTCTGCATACAGCGAGATCAGTAGACTACGGGAACTAAATCCAATCCCCCTCGCTGTATGGTGCTGCTGAATCCTGGCCGCTAGCGGCTCCATTGCAATAGCAAAAAGAAGAGGAGACAGTGGACACCCCTGTCTGGTTCCTCTAGTGATGGCAAAGGGTTCCGATACGAGGCCATTCACACTCATCCTAGCTCTGGGTGTATCATACAGTAGTTTGATGAGGGTTATGAAGTTTCGGCTGAACCCCATCCTACTCAAAATCCTGAACAAGTAGGGCCACTCCAAGGAGTCAAATGCCTTGGTGGCGTCGAGGAACACCACCGCAGCCTGAACCGAGGGGTGTAAATAATGTAAGATAGAGAAGATGGTTCTGAGGTTGTGCGATGTGGCGCGGCCAGGGATAAACCCAGACTGGTCAGGGAGTGCGATTATTGGCAACATTGGCTGCAGTTTGTCTGCGATGACCTTGGCATAAATTTTTGCATCTACATTGATCAGGGAGAGGGGTCAATAGGAGTCCAGGAACAGTTCATCTTTGTCAGGTTTCAACAGTGTGATGATTAAGGCTTCGTGCATGGAGTCTGGGAGGGAGTTTAGTTCGAGGGCTTCTACAAACACAGAGTGCAGTTTCGGCGCCAGTTCCTCTGCGTATGTTTTGTAAAAGGTTGTTGTCAAGCCATCAGGGCCAGGGGCTTTGTTGGCCGGCATGCTTTTGATTACCTGAACAATGTCCTGAACGGTTACTGGGAGGTCCATGTACTGCCTGTGGTGATCATTAAACCAGACTAGGGCAATAGACTCCAGGAAACTTTCCAAGGATGCAGGGACATTGGGTTGTCTGGAAGTGTACAGGGATGTGTAGAATTCAGTGAAAGCGTGTAGTACGGCTTCTTGGCCCATGACCAGGGATCCCTCGCTATTCGGAATGGTATGTATGTAATGCGTCTGTGTACGAGGAGCTATCAATCTAGCCAGGGTTCTACTGGGTCTATCCCCCTCCCCGTACCTGCGGGCCTCAGCCTGTCTTCCCAGGAACTTTACCTCATGTTGCGCCTCCTCATTGAAGGCTAGTATCTTGGATTTTAAGCTGCCCGCAAGCTCCAGAGTCGGTTCCCGGCAGAAGGCCAGATCTAGATCTATCAACTCCCGTTCCATCTGGGCTAGCGTCTGACGGATAGTTCGCAGCACCCCCGCCTGCCTCGCTATGCATAGGCCCCGGATAACCACTTTGAAGGCGTCCCACACAATGGCCTCCGAGGAAGCTGAGCCCTCATTTTCTGCAAAATATTTGACAATATCCGCTCGGATTTCCTCAATGAACACCAGATCTGTGAGTGTGTGAGGGGGCAGGCGCCATGTGAACGCTCTGTGTATAGTATCGGGTATGCGCAACTCCAGCATGCAGGGGGCGTGATCTGAAAGTGATCTAGCCTGGATGTCTGCTCCCGCCACCCACGTCGCCACCTCAGGCGACACCAGCCAGAAATCTAAGCGGGACCAGGCAGATTGATGGCACGTGTAGCAAGTTCCCACCCTCTCCCCCGGATGTCTAACCCTCCACACATCCGACAGCAATCCCTCTCCCATTACATCTAGGACAGCCTGACGCGCTCTAGCATGTGTGGGTCTACTCGCACCTCTCCGGTCCATGTCATCATCCAACACAACATTAAAATCACCTCCCATAACAATCGAGTGACAGTCCAGCAATGCAATTTGTGCCCAGACGCTCCTAAAGAAGTCTGGATCATCTACATTCGGACCATAAATGGCAGACAGTATTATCGGTCGCCCCTGCAAGGAACCATGTATGATAACATACCTCCCATCTTTGTCTAGCACACAAGTGTGTTCCCGCCAATCCAATCTTCTGCTCACAAGTATAGCCACCCCCCTTGCATAGTTAGAATAAATGGCAGAATATACATTTGACCACCTCGAATGTTTCAACCTGGGCGACGGGGTTGTATTAAGGTGAGTTTCTTGCAGAAAAACAAATGTCCACATTATGTCTAGTCAGCGTACTATGCATCAATTGGGCTTTCTTATAATCCCCAAGGCCTCGAATGTTCCAGGTCCACAGTTTAACCCCCCCATGCCTGAAGCGTCGTAAAAGCCGCAGGGTTCCTTCCAGGCTTTCCCCCCCCGGCCCCTTAAGTACCGCACAGGTCCCACACACCGATCTCCGGCGCAAAAAGGAAAATATAGAGTAGTTCACAGTGCACCATGTCGTAACTAGAAGCAACAACTCTCCGAACACCCCCCACCTCCCCCCTCCCTCACCAACCCCCAATCAGGTTGTGACATATCCCATAGAAAGACACGCAAAGCGTAATGAAAAACCAACGTCAAAAACAGTGGGAGACACCCCATGAGGGCGTGGTGCTCCTGGCTTACACCCCTGTGTGAACAGGGTGGCTGCATGCGGGTGTACAGCTCCTGAACCCGGAGGTTACCCCCTCCCCGGGGTCGACCAACAGCCCCCCAGCAATGTCTATACAGGTTGCAAAGCATCAGTAGCAGCAGAAGTGCGGGGGGATGCACACCAGGTCCCCTCCCCCGCCACAGTCAATGTTCGCACTACAGTAGGGGGTGCTGGGGACATCTGAGCACCGAAGTAAGGCGTGAGCAAAACGCATTTACAGCACAGTACTTGCAGTCATAGCACTATTAGTCATTATCACCTCCCATAACAGTCGTGCAGAGTCTTCCTCTAACCTCGGCGATTTCCGTCGTGCCCCCGGACCGTTGATGTGTTTGGCAAATTTGAGGGCGGATTGTGCATCCGTGAAGAAGTGCGTGGTGTTGTCATGAATCGCCTTCAGTTTTGCCGGATATAACAGGGAATATTGTACACCAGCTTGCACCAACAGTCTCTTAGCTGGAATGAATTCCTTACGGGCCGCTTGCACCAGGGGGGTAAAGTCTGGAAAAAAGGAGATGTTGTTCCCTTTGTGCGTGATCTTACCCTTTTCCCTAGCCAGACGCAAGATGAGGTCCCTGTCCTGGAAGTTTAGCAGTTTAGCAAGGATGGGACGAGGCGGTGCACCCACCGGTGGTTTCTTGCCAAGCGACCTATGTGCCCTCTCGACCGTGAAGACCGACGAGAGGGCCGGGTCGAAAAGTTCATGTAGCAGGTCCGTCAGACACCTCCATCTTGCCAGTATTCGTCGTCTCCGGAATTCCAGTAATGCAGACGTTAGACCTACGGGAACGCGCTTCCAAATCATCCGACTTAGCTCGTAAGGTTTCCAGTTCCCTCTCCAGATTCGTGATATGTTGCTTGGTCTGCTGTTGAAATTCGCAGCATTCGGTCTGTCTATTCTCCAAGCAATCCAGTCTGGTTTCATGGGCGTCCACCTTGGTCTTCACCGACTCTAGCTGGGAGGACATGGCATCTAGTTTGGTGTCGATACTTTTCAGGCTTGACCTCACCTCCATTATTAGCGCCCCAAAGTCAATGTCTGCCGGAGCATTCTGCGCCGACGACTCGCCCCCATCCGTCTCAGCCGCAGACTGCTTAGGCGGGCGCCTGTTCTCGAAGCTTATCTTGGGCTGCCTAGTTTCATTTTTCCCCATTTCTGCGGCAGTGGTGTGGCACTCGGCAGGTTGCCCAAACCGCACCTTCTCGAGGGTTCTGTGCGCAGTGTCCGGTGGGGAGCAGTATCCGTAGTAACAGATACCTGAGGTGCATACGTTCAGGCCAACTTGATCCGTTTATAGTTCCTCGGGGCGCCCTTCGTCGGCAGTATGTAGCCCAGAGTGCCCCCAGAGCACAAAATGGCGGGACCACCAATCTCACAGCGCGATCTCACAGCAGCGAGTGAGGCCCACTCAACTGACCCGATCCAGACAGCAGGGCGTTGCAGGCGAAAGGAGTGCAAATGCCAGCTTAGGCTTGGTTCATAAGGCCAGAACGGCCGCTCGGCCATAGGTCAGTCGGGCCGCGGCCCGCTAGCAGACTAACAGTATCTTCGATCAGCGTGGACCTGCCTCAGCAAGATGGCCGATCCGATTCAGGAGTTCCAGCAAGGGTTACCGCCCAAGGGGGGATCGTCAGGTCTTTCTCGCCCGCTGGCACAGCCGCGCCCTAGGCCGTGTCCTCAAGGCAGCGGGGGCTCACCGATTTGTTCCGGGGCGGCGACCCTCCTGAAGTCAGGCTCTCGCGTCTCATCTCGTCGGATCACCAGCGGCCTCACAAGCCGCCTTCTGTAGTAGGCCGCGGCGCCCAGCATCCGGCTCCGCAGCTGCGGGACCCAGAAGGCGCGCAGCTCGGCCGATCTGCCCGCAGCGATATCTCTGCAACTCGGCAATTTATGCGCTTCAAACTTCGGTGGCAGGATCCAACGGGTGTGTGTCGTCGACTCCCGGTCAGAGCAGGGGCCTCCAGGGTCTTGGAGCAGGATTAATGCAGGATTAGGTGATGCAGCCGGCGGAGCTCACTCAGAGCGGCCATTTCGCTGCCCGGCTAGCCACGCCCCCCCCCCATGCCTGTCCCTTTGTGGTTGTTTTGACAGGGGTCCCGGAATTGGTTCCCTTAACAGAACCTTTTTGGGCACTTAAAAATAAGGCATCCCACTGGTTAAACAACAATCACCCTCTACCACCAAATACATTCAGCAACATCTTAATGGTCGAGAGAGTCCATTGGGTGGGATACAATAGAAAAAGATCACAGGGGGATTGCGTAGTTGTAACCTTTTGAAGACCCCCGAACGGTGGAGCATATTTGCTTGGGGGCCTCCCGAAATAACGGAACTACGATTATGGCTAGACCCCTATCTTATTTTTATACGCCAGTGGAGCAACCAGACAATGGATGGAGTTGGACCAGGGATATCAACTACGCCAGGGGAGGGAGGAGGCGCGAGGTGCACAGGGACTTGAACCTCTATAGTTGGGGAGGGGGGGGGGGGGTGATGATGGCTGGAACCTAATACAACGAAGAGGTGGGAGGATTAATCAAGTTGGTAACCAGCGCAGTGGAGACTGGTTAGGCCCACAGCTTATTCCATCCCTTATCCCCTTCCACAACCGGTAGAGTGAATTGGAAGCTGTTGACTGACTCACGGTAGAGGTAGAGGTTTCTCAGGCTTCCCCTGTCGTATCTGTTGAATTTGACATTGACAGAAGCCGATCTAGGTCACCAGAATGTTGTGATAGTTCACTTCCAATTTTGGCTTCCTCGTTATATGGGGATAATAATTTTAACGCCCAGGGCTTAAATCACTCCATGTGCTTGAGGACCACTCTGCCCTGACAGGAAATGGAAAATATGGACATATGAAGCCCATAGTACCCAAAAAACCTTGCTATCCATTTTTAACCGACGGTAGTGGCAAAGACCCTGCCTCAATACACACTGACGGCCAAAATAGTTACCTGAACATCATCTCATGGAACATAGCGGGTCTGGGGAAAAAAATATTACTTCCCGACTGGAATATTTTAATTGAAAAATATGACCTGCGCATTTTTCAAGAAACTTGGTGCCTTGAGCCAATGTATAAGTCTGGTTATTCCTCCTTCTACGTCCCAGCCATTTCCTCTGGATGGGGTCGCCCGTCTGGCGGCCTGCTAATTTGGGTTAACATCTCACTAAATTGCAAAATTACCCACCATCATTGCGCCTCATCAGACATGATGAGGCTAACGATTCGGGTTCCTCAGGCCACAGCGATTTTGGAGCTTTATAACATTTATGCCAGAGGTCTGAAAGGGGGGCCAAATCCCCGATCATCTCCTTGCTTGCCGATTCACTCCTCACTTGCCCCCCAGATTCTCTGCCCATAATTGCCGGCGATTTTAATTGTACTTTTGAACCGCTGGTGGTTGACAGTGCTGGAGGCTTCTCTGAAGAGGACGCGAGATGGGGAATTCCGCAACTGACGACTGTGCCATTTAAAAAATGGACACCGGTCCTCATCCAAATGAATGCCTTGGTAATGGAGCATGCCCTGGTAAGCTGTGAACGGGCGCACGCCATCAGTTTTTGCGGGTGCCTGTACCTATAACAGGATCACTTGCCCCAGCAGAATAGACTACATCTTGGTGGACAGGAGACTGTGGAGACATGTGGGTGACATGATTGTCACCTCATCTATCCACAGCAACCACAACCCCCTATCTCTGTCTGCGGAACTTCATCATTGAGGGGAAGGCCCTGTCCAGTAACAGATCGAGGCTGGCGACCAGAGAAATTGTACCTTCAAACTGTAAAAGATTCATTAAATGGCAAAATTTTGTCATTAATGAAAAAAAGAATAGCGCTCTGGTTGAGATTGTAAGAGCACAGACGGAGAAGCTCTCTGCGATCTGTACTAATGATTTAGGTCCTGCCCAGGCTGATGAGGTCTATGCGGAGAAAATTTACAGGATCGCCGCCCTCTTTCTTGATTCTCGCGGGTCAAGCCAATCAAAGAGCAGGAAACCCACAGCCAAGTGGTACAACCAAGATTGTAGGAGGGCTAAATCCAAATTGATATGTGCCATCCAAACCCGTGATACAGCCGAAGTTTGCTTAGCACGAGCAGAGTACAGGCGAGCACTACTGGTGGCAAAGAGGGCTTGGGATGACTCCCACTGGGAGGACCTGAAGCTGTCTAGCCAGTCTAAAAATGGCAAGCAGTTTTGGGCCTTAGCAAGAAGAGCAAACGGTGGTGGCACCAAACCAATACCCAATCATATTACTGATGGGGAGTGGTTTGACCACTTCAGGAGGCTTTATGAAGGGTCAGGGGCACCAGATAACAGTGAGCCGTCCGTATACTGCACACCACCCCTGACTGCCACCGCGACCCTCAGAGAGGTGGAGTTAGCCAGTAACAAAATAGTACAAGGGAAGGCACCAAGCCAGGATGGCATCCCTGGCGATTTGTTTCGTGCCAGCACCAAGCAGTGGGCTAAGTTTTTCTCCCTTTTGATTAACGCCCTCCTCCATAGGTCCCCAGTTCCGAGTTCATGGTAAGGGGCTGAGGTGATTCCAATTTATAAGAAAGGACAAAGAGGTGACCCTGCCAAGTATCGTCAAATCAGCCTCATTGATTTTGGAGAGAAGGGTCCTCTTGGAAAGGATCCTCTCCTGGGCGGAGGAGAATAACATAATCTCCCAATTCCAGGCAGGCTTTAGGGCATGCACAGGCACTGTTGATCAGGCATTTAGGCTGATACTACTCCACTGGAAGACAGTATCCATTGACAAGGGTGGTCTGTACTTGTACTTG
Source organism: Lissotriton vulgaris (assembly GCF_964263255.1). NCBI lineage: Eukaryota > Metazoa > Chordata > Amphibia > Caudata > Salamandridae > Lissotriton > Lissotriton vulgaris. The sequence goes on along the minus strand of NC_141693.1, from coordinate 1,312,666,473 downwards.
GCCTTTATTGACCTGAAACCTGAGACCTGGTCCCCTAAGAGGGTCTGTGGGCGGTTTTGCAGGAGATGGGGTTCCCCTTGCCCATTCTGAACTTGTTGGCCCGCATGCACGACGGAACGTATACATGCATCCGGTGGGGCACGCAGGAGCAGAAAACTGCTAAAATCCCGGTAAACAGAGGTGTCCGTCAAGAATGTGTCCTGGCGCCGATCCTCTTTTCTTTGTTTGTAAACGGGGTTGTCTCTTTCCTATCGGACATCGATGCTGATGCCCCTAGTTTGGCCGGTGTTAAAGTCCCTGCTATGCTTTTTGCGGATGACACGTTACTGGTTTCTAAAATGCCTATGGGGCTCCAAAAGCTTTTGGATCGGTTCTGTGTTTTTTGTAATTTTAGGGGCTTGGTCATTAATACATCCAAAACCAAGCTCCTTTATTTTAACCCTAGTAGGAAAGCCAATTGTACGCTCATACTTCCGACCAACTGAATTGGAATTCACATATTGAGAAAATGGCCCTCAATCACAAACGTGTCCTGGGTATTATCGGTAGGGAGCACAGAACCTCATTATCCAGACCCATAGCCCCCGCACTGGAGATATATTCCGCAAAAGCTATAAACCGTGCACTCTATGGAGCGGAGCTATGGGGTTTCAATAATGTTGATTCCCTTGTGGTGGCCGAAAATAAGTTCTTTAGGGAGCTTCTGTCTTTACCGAGGGGCACCCCGAACAAACCTCTTCAATACGACCTTGGTCGCAGATCTATTAAAGATCTTATCATCTTGCGACCGCTTCTCTATTGGGCTCGCCTGTGGCGTACACCTGAGCTAGCTAGTTACACAGACGGCCTTAGAGAAATTATGAATATGCAGGGGTCGCATAAAATTGTATGGCTAACAAAGGTTAAGAAGCTGTTAATGGCTATTGGTCTTAATGTTGCATGGGAGACCAGTGTATCGGTTTTTAAACTGGAGGTAAAGTTAGCCTATAGGTTGTGGGTTGATGCCCAAGAATCCAGAGCTGCTAACTTGGGTAGACTCACAGACTAGTTTCGTCTGCACAAGACAGTACACTCTCTTGAACCGTATATGGATTTCATTAGAAAACCCAAAGACCGGGCTTTATACATCCAGTTTAGATTGGGAACCTTACCGGTACGGGAACGTACTTCCAAGTGGAAACCCCCCAATCAAACATCTGCCACCTGCCCGTTTTGTAACAATGCACTTGAAACCATTCCGCACCTTTTTTTTTGTGTGTAGCGCCTACAATAAACCAAGATCAAAATGGCTAAAACCTGTCTGTCGGCAGCTCGAGACTAGGAGCCATGTCTCTGCCCTAAGAATCCTCCAGACAGATCCTAGTACTACTCTGGTTTGTGGGGTAGCTAAATTTCTTAGCTGGGCATGGGTGATCAGACTTAAAAATCTAAGATAAATTTTATAAGGCTATAGTCTTTTTAAATCCCGATCAAAGCTGTAAAATGGTTTAACGATTTTTTAATTTGTCTTTTTAATTATTTATGAAGTGTTCTTAAAAAACATGTACTGTATTGTGCTTGTTAAGATATTTTTCATATTGAAATAAAGCTTTGTTGATTGATCAGGGTGTATCAATCTGCTGATCACCTTGAGCAATCTAGTGGAAAGGATCTTAGCGAGGATCTTGGGTTCAGCGTTAATTAACGAGATAGGCCTATAGGAAGCACAACTCGACCTGGGCTTGCCCTCCTTATGAATAACCACTATAGAAGCTACTCTGTGATCAAAGGGCAGCATCCCCTTCTCCCGGGCCTCAATGAACGTACGTCTCAGATAGGGAGCAAGCTTATCCGGTCGAAACTTGTACAGCTCAATTGGGATCCCGTTGGGCCCCAGCGCTTTACCCGAGTTCAATCAGGGCTACCTCGTCTACGATGAGGGCACTGTCCATAAACTCCCGGTCCTCCTTGGTCAAACACGGGAGCCGCAAGTCTCGCAGCATCAACCGGGAGTCCTCCTCCGGGAGGTCCGAGACCGAAGTATACACAGTTCGAAAATAATCCGCAAAGCGATCTACAATAGTCTGGGGGTCCGAGAGGTGCAATCCGCTCTCCGTCACAATTTCTGGGACGACCCGGTCTGCCCTGTCCTTCTTGTCTAACCAAGCGATAAGCTTTCCCGCTTTACCCCCAACGTCATACAGCCGGCCCTGCTGTTCTCTGCTCAAGGCTTTGGCACTATCCGTGACCAGCGATCTATACTCATGTTGTTTGAGGTTAAGGACATGCAACTTAGCACAAGTTACCTCCTCTCCCAATTCCGCCTCAGGACCCCCAATCTCAGCTTCCAGATCAACAACTTCCCTATAACGGTCTCTCTTAGCCCCTGCAATCAACGAGAGAGCTAGACCCCTAACAACACTCTTAAAGGCTTCCCAGAGCATAATCGACGAGGACACCGACCCCTCATTTACTGAAAAATAATGATCCAGCGCCTTGATCAGCTCCCCCCTAATCTTGGGGCTACGTAGATGCCAGGGATTAATGGGGGCCACCCTGTCTCCAGATCGCAAGGCAACACCAAAACGGAACAAGAGCGGCGAATGGTCAGATACCCCTAGGGAGATGCGTCGCTTCCACCACATAAGAAGCGTGAGCTGCAGGCACAAGACAGTAATCTAATCTAGACAGACTACCATGAGCCCCTGAATGGAAGGTATACTGTTTTTGATCCGGATGGAGCAGTCTCCAGCCATCGACCAGGCCCATGGCTTCAAGGAAATCAGGCAACCATCTCTGTACTCGTCCCAAATCCTGTGGAGGGTGCCTATCCAAAACCCCAGAGACCACAGCGTTAAAGTCGTCTCCCAGAATCTAGAGGCCGCGCTGGAGATCTAGCAGAGCTTTACCCAAATCGGCGAAAGTGAGAGCTTGCATGCCCGGAGGCACATAAACCGACAACAGGGAGAGAATCCGTCACTATCACATACCTGCCTCTGTCGTCCGTGGAGACAGTCCACCACAAAAGGAAGCACCTTGCTTGCAAGGATTCCCACCCCTCTGGAGCACAAAGTAAAGCCTGCATGCGCCACCAGTCTGTATCCCAGTCTATGCATCGCCTTACATGTATTCCCAACCAGATGGGTTTCCTGTAATAAAGCAACGTCGGGAACATACCGCCTAAGATACTGAAGCACCATACTACGTTTGATTTTGTCACCCAACCCATTGATATTCCAACTCGTGACCTTTAGTTCCCTATTCCCCATCATCGAAAATGCAGAGGAGACCGCCCCTCCCCAGCCAACAACCACACTCCAATTCGATGCCTTGACATAAAAGAACAAACAATACAAAAAAAACACAAAATACACCACACCCAACCAAACCCCACTCACCACCCCCCATCCTGCACCCCTGCTTCACGGCATTCGTCCTCCCCCAACTCGCAGTGTGCCTGACGCCCCATAAGCCAACCACTGAAATATCGAAATGTCAACTCTGAGGAGGAGTACGACCCCCGATGCCCCGCCTCACCCCAGCATAACCTTCAGTCCTGTTTAAACCATTTCTACAGTTAACCCAACTACGCACCCAGCACAGCTCGATCCCAACCCGACCCAACACCACCTGCAGCAATGCCAGTTCTTATTCTTGCTCTTGTGCTCCTTCGTCTTCAACACCACTCCGTCGCTGACGTTCATCCCGAGAGAAGACAGTTTCCAACCAGCCCGAGGCGATTTGGGATTGTCAAAGAAAAACGCCTTGCCTGCATGTTCGACTCGCAACTTGGCAGGGTACATCATGGCATATTTCAGTCCTTTGTCACGAAGTACCCTTTTGACACCCAGGGAAGGTTGCAGTTGTCTTTGTACCGCCTGCGTAAAGTCCGGAAAAAAACGTAGGGTCGAGTTTTCATACTTCAGAGGACCCCCAGTTCTGGAGGCCTGCAGGATAGCGTCTGTCTCTAAAGTTAAGCACCCTCGCAATCATTGGCCGGGGGTGTGCCCCAGGGCGTGGCTTCCCTCCTGGTACTCTGTGCGCTCTTTCAACAGTAAAAAAAATTCCCAGGCCTTTGGGTTTCAAATGGTTGAGAATAATGTCCTCTAAAAAAAGGTCAGCGGCCTGTCCCTCCGCTTTTTCAGGCACACCAATAATACGCACATTTTTTCTACGGACCCTCCCTTCATATTCGTCCAACTTGCGACTGGCGCGTCACTGGTGGTTTTGAGATCACGAACCTCTTGTTGCAACAAAGCCACATCATCAGTGAGACTGGACGTTTTGATGTCAAGTGACTTTACCTTCTCACTGGTCTTGGTGAGGTCCGCACGGATTAAGTTAACCTCTATATTAACTGAGTCAATCTTGTGATCTAAGGACTCCATCTTCTTACTGAGGGAGGTTTTCACCAAGTCTATCGCAGCCATCACATCCAGCAGTGTGGGCTCCATTGTAGCGGCCGACGCCTCCGCAGTCCCATCTTGTGATTTCCTGAGCCCTGCCGGCGACCCCCTGGGCTGCGTGTAACGGTCCAACTTGTTGGCTTGCGTGTATCTGGTTCCTCTCGCTGCCTTAGATTGCTGTTTTTCCGTCTCAGGTCTTGCCGCTATTTTTAAAACACCTGATGGTGGCCCGAATAGCCGCAGCGACCCCGCAACGAAGCCCAGACACCAGCCACAGCCTCACAGGGTACACTGTCTTTACTCCTGTTCAGTTAGTGCAGCTAGTCATCCGCCGCCCGAATCCACGTCCCAAGCAGACAGCGGTCCCCCTGCACCAATCTCCCAATACACAGAGCCGACCACACAGCGCCCAGCGCAACGGCCAGGGTGCAGGATGCACACCCCCGGCCCAGCCACTATAATTACTTCTGGCCCTGGTCCAGCCCACGGTCCGGCCCCTACCTCTGACCCCCGTCCTGGCTCAGGCCTTAATCCGGTCCCCGCCGCCAATTCCGGCAGGCTCTGGAGGCGGTGAGGCTGGCAAAACACGCAGGCTCGGCCGATGTCGCAGCTCTGCCCAGCGTCCACTCCAGTAAGCAGGTGATCGGGGGCGGCGTCATACAGTGCAGGGCGGGAGCCGGCAATTGTACAAGCTGTCGACGCGTCTGGCCCAGTGCATCTGCAGTTCAGTCTATGGCGGGAGTCCAGCACGGCTTCCGCAGCTCACCAGGGCTCAGTGCTGTGGTCAGACACAAAGGAGTGGTCGCCAAACCGAGCCCAAGGCGCCCAGCTCGGCCGCTGCTTTATTATGTGTTCGTACGCCACGAGGGTGCCGCAATGGTGCTCCCAACCGGCTCATCAGGGGCGGCCTCGTAATACTCGAGGGCAATGAATGCGGGCGCCGGCTCAGCAAAGGCGACTGTGGGTGTCGGTCCGGGAGGGGCAGGCATCGGTGCGCAGAGATCAATGAGTCCAAGACCGCAGAAGGGCCTATCCACCTTGCTAGCAGCCGCACGGGTGACTAACATTCAAAGGGTAGTGCCCGTCCCAACACCACCACGGGGCGCGCTCTTCCCTGTCCCCGCGCTCGCCTCACAGACATTGCGGGGGGCCGTGAAAACCAGAGAGCCCAGGGGGGCGCAGGGAGCGGGGCTGCGACTTTCACTGGGCCGAGCCGGAGACTTCGGTTTCGGCCCCGGTTGTTGACAAACTGCAGCCGAGGCTCAGTGCCAACCTGAGGCCCCGGCTTCGAGACTGACAGGCCTCAAACTTCCACGGCCCCTTCCTCCGGAGCCCGACGGCGGATCGGGATGCAATCTGCAGCACCCGGCACCGCTCCTTCACCGACACCAAATTATATGGTCCGGAAACAGGATAGTCATCAGGATACTCTCCGGGGCTGCGGGGGTTTCTGGAGCCCTAAGCTCACGTGACCATCTTGGACGCGCTCGTAGCTCCTGCCTCTTGGGAATCCTGGTTTTAACACCTAGCTAGATGTCTTACTTCTGAGACTTGTTCCATCTGATCTGCTGGTGTGATGATAAAATCTATTCTAGACATGCTACGGTGGGGTCCTGAGTAAAATGTATATTGCTGCTCTATGGGGTGGCGCGCCTTCCAAATATCAATGAGTCCCATTGCTTCCATGAATCTGTGTATGGGAAGGCAGCAGATTTTTTGGGGCCCAGCTATCAAGACTATCCGAGACAATTGAATTGAAATCTCTCCCTACAAGGAGTCTCCCCTCCGGCAGAGCGAGGAGGAGATCACCCAGGCTCTAAAGGCTGAGGTATGGAGGCCTGTGGACTATACACTGACACGAAGTTCAGCATGCGGCCTTCTCATCTTCCCGAAACTACAACAAATCTACCCAGGTTATCCGTCCATGTGCGGTCAATCGCCAACTGGAAGCCTTTACACATCATTATGCGCTCTCCCCGAGAGCCAGTACCAAACGTGAAGTGTGCCACAAGCCGAAAACCCCATCCCCAGCAAGTGTCTCCTGGAGTAGAATTACGTTGGGCGAATGTCGCTTGACATATTGCAACACTATACCTCTTTAATTTATCGCCTAAACAGTTTACATTCTGGGACAACAGTTTAAGTCCCTGCTTTAAAGGTGGTCCCATTTCCAACTACAATAACAGTGTTTTTCATCAATTGAGTCCATTCAGGCCTCTCTCAATCCAAATATTGCATCCAAACATTGAGCACTCCATTTTTCTTGCCTTTCATTGCAAAGTGTGAAAGCCCTATTGGCCCGTACCAAGTCATCAGTATCTAAACTTAACAAAAAACACAACAAACATCACTTCTCCCCCTTCCTATTAGAACCTGTTTCTCAATGCATCGTATTATGTTTTTTCTCGACAGCGACAGAGTTGCTTGCTGACAGAAACCCAAGCACCCGCAACATCTTCCCATTTCCCTACCTCCTGCCCTGCATGGTGCTAGTAGAATCTCAAACCTCCCCAAATATGCAGAGCACCTATCTCCCACCCATGGAACTATTGGTGCGTGGACCAGCCGCCCACCTGTTCGGCATCAACTGTCGGAGAAAACCTTGTCCTTGTTAGGACTTCTTTGGAGAACCGATCTGTCCCTTATCGTTTCTCCTCCCCATTTTCTGCAAGGAAAAAGTCCATGCACTCTTCGGCACCTTACTTGTATGTCCACTGCAGGCTGTGAGATCCACTTAGGCCAAAAATTGGGGCGGGGAAGAATGCGTCTCATCTTTAACTTATAACAGCATAAAGCTCCAGGTAGCTATTTTTGGGGTGTCGTCGGCCAGTGGTGCGCCATCGGATTCAGTCCCTGCATCTTGCTCAGCACGGGTTTGCCTTAGTCTGTCCAGTTGACTTGGAAGATTCCTCTTCTCGACAGTTTGCCATTCTTCGAACCAGTCCTTAGCTTCATCAGGGGTAGCAAAGAACTAGACTTTTACTTCTGCTTCTACACGCAGTTTGGCTGGGAATAGCATTGCGTATTTAATTCCCCTTTCGCGCATGGCCTTCTTTATCTCGAGTAAATTGTGACGCTGGCGCTGGACTTTGAGCGTGAATTCAGGTAAAAAGGTCACATTACTATTTTCGAATGCAACAGGTGGCGCCATCCGGGCCGTCTGCAATATGATATCCCTGTCTTTATAGTTGAAAAGCCTTGCCACAATTGGTCTTGGAGGTGCTCCGGGCTTGGGTCTGCCTCCCTGCACTCTGTGTGCCCGTTCGACCGTGAAGAATTTTGATAGCCTGGTAGGCTGCAAGCTGGTAGTAGCTAGCTCCTTGACAAACCGGTACGTCGCTTGCCCTTCTGCATGTTCTGGCACTCCCAAGAATTCATATGTTATTTCGTCTGGCCCTCCCTTCATAATCATCCAGTTGTTCAGCCAATTTTGCATTATGAGCCTGCAAGTCGGCCATTTGCTTTTTGAGCATCGAAAGTGTCTTTGACTAGGAAGCTAGTAGTGAATTCCACTTCTTTAATTCTAGTGTTCATTTTTCGCATGTCAGCCCTTATTAGAGAAACCTCAGAGGAGACCGCGACAATTCTAGTTTCAAGCGATGTTCTTACTGTTGTGATGGCCGTCATTATGTCTTACAGGGTAACTTCTGTCGAGCCATCCGCCACCTGTAGTTTGTCTGATAGGTCGGCCAGTCCCTTTTCACAGGCATATTTATCCAACTTAGCCTGCATGGCTGTTTTACCGCTTCTCCCTCCAGCCATCTCGGGCACTGATAGGCTTTGGCGTCGTCAATGGGGCAAGACGTGGCACACTAAACCTCACTGTTTATCCAATGTGTAGCTTGCTTCTGCTCATGGAATGCTTCTGATCTTCTTCGCTGACACTCGGACAGGCCGTGCTCGCATCTCCTATGTATTGCTGCGTTTAACTCGGTTAGTTCATGCCTTGTGTCAAGATTACACTGTTTGTAGTCTCTTGGTCTTGCCCCTACAGGCACTGGGCCTTTGTCAACTGCCCGGTGTCTAGGCCGTTTGTCTCAAATTGACATATTCACTTCACAGTTCAAGGTGCACTTCTGGCAGCAACGAGGCCTCCCTTCCTGGTTCTCGTGTGGTTATGCGCCAAGATAGGGGGGTGGGTGGTGAGCCAGCAATTACATTCTGGTTATCAGATCCCAGAGACTTGAAAGATACAGTCGTTTCCCAACTGTCGAAGCAGCACGTTCTATTCCAATTGAGGTACTCTGGGTTGTTTGCCGGCGGTTGGCCGGGGGACACTAACAGTCAGGGTGGTATCTAAGACTCGTTGGGCCATTGCAACCCATGCCCCTGCCTCCGCGCCGCTGCAGTCTCATGAAGTGTCCGCTGATGCACCTTCACGGCGCAAGGTCTCTCCAGGCGGCACCAGTACTCAACGATGCTTGTGGGTGACGTGGACACCTGGGCTTTTTCTCTGCAGACAGGCTAGGGAGGTGGTTTTTGAAGTATGAGTCCTTGCTGCAGCCACGCCCTCGCGTTTCAGCGCGTGGGGGCCGAGTGAGCTCATGGACATTCTAAATCACTCCGAAGCAGATCGCAGCCGGAGCTGGTATCAGGATGCTCGCCCCCACGGTCCAGGTCCCCCCCCCCCCCCCCCCAAGTAAGCAACCTTGTTGGAATCCTATACACTAGCCCCTATGACCAGTGCCTGTTAGCTTCTTTAATTCTGTCCGTGTCTCCCATCACAATCACAACCACTTGTACTCCTCATTACTATGTGTTGTTCCCATTCACTTAAATGCTTGACACCCTGCCTCCCCCACTACTGGTCTGCAATGATGTGTCCTCCACCCCCTTTCTGCCCTAACTCCTGCTCCACAACAACAGTGAACTGAAAAAAGGAGAAAACTCATGGGGCAAAACTTGAAAAACTCCCCATCCACCGTAGTAAAGCATCTAGGCTGGTTGTCCCCAAACCCAATAACCAGTTATTTTGGTCTAGGGGATACACACTTCCCTCAATCTTTGCCCATGTGAGCTTGTGACCTCTGTGACCTCTGTTTTACAGGCCATTCCTGTCTATTGAATTTTGGGGTGTAAATGGAGAAGTGTGCCTTAGTCTGAACACAGATACCTTTTTTTCTGGTTTTCTGTACATTTTACAGCTATTTGAGTACATGCAGTAAATCCGCAGTTCACCCCATTGCTGTCTCTGTGAACCAAACGAGTAGGTGCCCATGAGTTTTCAGTCATCATCTTCTACAGTGGTATATGATCTGTTGTCTTTGATATTGTACTTATCTGGAGCCTTGATTCACAGCACAATTTCTCAGACTTCACATTGCCTGTTGTGGGTCTTTGAATGTATGCATTCTGTCTCATAAAACGAACTGTAGTCTGGCTGGTTAGAGCATACAGTACTCAAGTCATTTGCAGTTTTTTCTTGAATGGCAAGAAAAATTATGTTGATTTGCAGTCGAGAACCTGTGGCTTCAGAGTACTGCAGGCCTTGCTTTGTTCTTGCTCTTCTGAGAGCAGCATCGTAATCCCTATAATTAAGTTATCTAGCAATAATAGTCTGGTCCTTGGGACGAGATTCGGGGCCAAGGCTCACCCAATAGGTCTACAAGCAGGTTATGTACAAATTTTTTCCATGTTTCCCGTACTGGCAGTATTAGCCACATCCACTATACTAATAATAATGTGCCTCCATCCTGCCTCGGGATCTTCATTTTTAACACATATAGTTACTTCCTTATTTGCTTTGAGTGTCTTTGGTGGTCACAGCTTCTTCCTCAGTCTCTGTTACACGGCGCTGTACCATATTGACTCCGTAGGCTAGTTTGTCCAGTTCAGTACTCCATCATGCAGTCCATGCAGTAGAATAAGGTGTCAATCTTTTCAATCGATAGTTTGAAGGTTGCGCTTCATATCTTTTGAGTATGTTGTAAAAATCTTCCTCTCTGGTATCCTCCTCTGTGGGGTCCTGTGCTTAATCCATAGCCACCTCTCCATCATGGTTCATCGTAGAGTTTTTGGGGTCAAATCAAAGGAAAGTTTTGACTCTCGAGGGTGGGGGGAGAGGGGGGAGCGTTTTTTGGGGGGGGGGGGTCTCTCTAACCTGTTGTAAAGAACATTGGGAAGGATTTCTCACCAGTGGCTCGAGACAAGGACAGAGAACAGGACCTGCGCTGCTCAAGTAAGGTTTTCCCCTCCAGCTGCAGTCACCGCCTTCCTCAACTTGCATCTCAGGCAGCAAGGCCCACCAGAACAGTGGGCACTTTCCTTCAGACAACTCTATATCAAGTATTGATATCTCTTCATGTCCATTTTCTTGAGAGAGGCTGTCAAGATGGTTTGACCAAGTACCACTTCAGTAGTATCTCAAGTGCTGATCTGTGCAGTATACCATACAGCCCAGGGCAGTGGTAGTTAGCCTCTCAACCGTTCTCTGTGAGGCATTAGTGGCGCCCAGGGCCATGAAGTTGCATCCAATCCTCCTAAGCCGCCTCTTACACCAGGTCTTACAGCGGAGCTACTGCAGTTTGTATATATCTGAGAAATCCAGTTCTTTTTACTGGCATGTATTAATCCAGTGAGTCTCCCACTTGTGTAATGGCCTTGCTCTAGCTAGTGTCCTTTTGTGCCACATCTGAGCCTGCTGGGAGAGGCCAATCATCTGTACCCCTCTGTATCTTTGCCAGACACCACCGCCACCTCTGTATGCCACTCGTGTTGTTTGCAGGCTCCACCAGGCTGGGAGAATCAGTCTCGCACCCAGTGGGCTCTCTAGCACGCACCTGCCACTCTCCTCTCGCCACCACTGCAGATTAAAAAGGGTGTGTGTGTGTGTGGTGGCCTCAAGTTCCATCTTTCCCCTGCACACCTCTGATCTCCTTAATTCATAATTGCTGATCATCTCACCTTGGACCAACCTGGGCGTCCCCTAGCTACTGTTTTAGTACAGCACCACTGCTCATAGGATTATATAGGATCAGTGATGCAGCTGAAGGCCCTGCTGGCTTCACCCCTGCTGGCTTCACCTCTACAAACAGAGTGTCTGATCCAAATGTTTCGAAAACTAAACCCTTTAAAACTAACTTCAAGCGCAATTTGCGTTTCTCATTTCTCAAAAACTACTTTATGGATTTCAACCAAACTTGTGATCAGAAAGAACTGGACTTCTGCACAGGGCAAATTCAAAGTCCTTGTGTCTCTTAGCTCCGTCTGTAGCTTATCCCTAATCGTCCTTTTGTAGTGATTAAAATCACTCTGGCTGTGCTCTCCACCAATATTTCAAATTTGACCCACACCTGACCAATCTTTACTAAACGTTTATGGACCGAAGAAAAGTTCAATATATATCCTATTTTGCAACTTTTTGTGCACCTTTGGTTCCAGATTTATTAGAAAGTTTACATTTGATTTGTGGACTAAAGGATTTAATTGTAAACTTGAGACATTATTGATGCCACTTTAAAACACAAATATTAGTGATGGTGGCTGTGTATTTTTGCTTGGTTGAGGGGCTTACTCCCAAGATAAAACGAAACGATGCTTGGACTTGTTTGACGAGTTTCCATAAAATCTTTTTTAAAAGTGATACCACTGTTGTAGTTTTTTTATTGACAAGTTTAGGTTTGCGCTGCTTAATCCCAGTGGTCAAAGGTTGTTGAGTAATTATTTTGTTTTCTTATAGAAAAAAAGACTATAACCCCCGCCAAACAAAAAAAAAACCACAGTTACATACAACCTGCCATAAATTAAGTGTTAGTTCCTGCTTGAAATCTTTTTGAGGTTTGGTATAAACCTGTAAAGTAGTGCTCACAATATTCAAATTCTGAGACCGTAAGCATGTGAAAATCCCCTCTGCACATTCATTCAGGACTTCAGTTGAACCTTGGTTCCAAACACTGTTGGTAGTGGTAACTCTGCTGACTAATTGCTAAATGTCCTGTCCTTCCACCAAGCAGTTTTGGATTATGCCTCCTTGCTGATTAATGGTGGAAAGAAATAGAAAAAACAAAAATGGGGTGCTAACCTGCACACGTCTTTTAGTAAGTTTATCAACGTGTACTAGAGTACTCAATTTTTCAAAAACGAGCTGCTAGGTGCTTGTGGTCCAGCCTATAGGACCTGTGCTACTAATGTATAACAATAATATGGAAATCCCGTCCCTGTCACTCAGCGCACTTATGTATACTGTCCCTAGGGCTTCTTCTTGTGTTCAAACAGTACAAACAACAATCTCTAAGATGTTTGTCATGTGATCAGTGACGTAATCATTTTATTCAGTCATTGATTTCAGGGTTAAACGCCATATTCAAAGGAACTTTTTACATGCAAATGAAAGGAACAACAATCGAATTATGCATAAAAATGAAACGCAAACAATATGTGAATCCTACGTTCGGCCTCAGATGTTGGGTTATAACACATTTTTTACCTAAACCCAATGCATTTCGGGTACAGCCCTTCATCAGGGGCATAACATTAATGTGCGTTTTGATTTCTTTTCTTGTGTTTATAAATCTAGTAGCCACCTGCTGGAACAAGGAAACAAATTCTGTAAACTTTGATCAATGAAACAAAATGCCAATGTCTGTGCTTGCAGCCACTGTGAAAAGAGGAAAGTGTATATTGCATGCAGACTGTAAGTAGAAACCCAAATCCTCAATAGGTGCAGAAAAGTGAAAGGCAAAAACATGAAAAGAAAAAATACGACCCAGCGCTACAATCACGGTAATCTCTAAGTAACGAACAGTGTTTCTCAAAGCACATGAAAGGCAAAAATTGTGCCCAGTGCAATCCGCTGGGGAAGGACTCCCTGTGCTCTTAATGTCTGAACAACCCTTACAGGGTGAGCCAAATGCCCAAAAATGCCTGACATAAAGTGTCAACAGTTACCTCACGCGTTGAAAGGGAAATGCTGGATTCTGAAAGAGACACGTTAGTGATAGATTCCTTACCTTAGAATATCTCCAGGCGTCAGACTGGATCCGGAAAATTTTGCGTAGCAATACCCCTGCGCGCCGGCAGGCGTCGTCCGCGGCTCCTCGTCTGTCGTCTGTGTTGTTAGCGCCGGAATGACATCGTCTGAGTACATCGACGCCGCCCATGCGCGCTGTCGTCAGTTCTTCTTTTTTCCGCGCCAGCTAGCGCAGATCCGGTAGAAGCTCTACCCCTTTTTTTTCTTTTTTTTTTCAGAACAAAATTTTATTATGTTGTTGAACAGATGTCTGACAAGCACAGCGCCCCGGACTCGGAGAAGCTGTGAGCATTAGTGGAATAATCACATGTAGGCAATTCAAACAACAGTGTTTTCTTGTATGCAGAGTAAAAATAAAAGGTAGCATTCCAACATCTCCCCTCCCTTCACCCTTCCACCCCCCCCCACTCGAGACCCCCCCACCCCCTGCACAGTGTCTAGCTAGTCCATATACAAATAGGATGTCACAAAACATTCAGTGTGTACTCCTCATCCCCTGGGATCCGTGACCAATTGTCTTCTGCTTCGTCACACGCTGGCGGTTCCAGCCATAGTCCTCTATAATCCGCCCACCTCTTCCAAATCTTATAATGTGTCTGGGGACAGCCCCTGGCCTCAAAGATCGGGCGTTCCAGTCTTATATAAAAATCCAGACCTCTTTTCCAGACTCCCACCAGGGGGGCCCTAGGGTCTTTCCAGGCTCTGGCCACATCTCTCTTAGCCACTCTGAGGCCCAAAAGCAGCAAATGGCGTTTGTAAATATTCCCCCCCACTTGTTCCAAGACATGAAGTAGTCCCAACTGTGGCGAGCGGGGGAGCTCCCAGCCCAACACCTCAGACAAGCAGTCCCACACACCCGACCAAAACCTTCTCAGTCCGTCACACGACCATACTGTATGTATAAATGTTCCCACCTCTCGACCACATCGCAAACAATCCGTGGACGCAATCATGCCTGCCTTCCATAGCCGTTCCCTAGTATAGTAGGCTCTATGTAAATATTTGAACTGAATGAATCGCAGGCGTACCGCAATTGCCGCTCCTCTTGGAGCCTCAAGCGCTTCCCTCCAGTCTTCCTCCTTAAGCGCCCCAACATCGCTCTCCCATTTATTCCGTAGGTTATCCAGGGAAGAGGAGCAGTGCGTGACCAGTGTTTGGTAGATATTAGATATTTTCTTACTTTCTAATTCCGCCATAAACACCTTAGCTTCCAGTGGGCTAAATTCAGGCAGTGAGTTTAGGCCGTTCAGGGTGGGTGTGATAGCATGACAGAATTGTAAGTATCTAAAGAATTGGGTCTGGGGCATGTTAAATTCCTCCCGCAACTCCTGGAACGACTTGAGGGTCCTGCCTTTGATGAAGTGGCCTAGGGCTGATATACCTATTGTGTCCCAGCCTCGGTACCCTTGCAGGGCCGCCAATGCCGGCAACAGTCTGTTTTGCCACAATGGGGATTCCCTCGTTAGTCTGTTCCACCACCCCATGCGGAGAAATGCTCCACGCCATATATGAAACACTATTTGAGTAACCACTGGGAGCCTCTTCCTCTTAGTTGTCGAGTAAAGTATGGTGTGCAGCGTGTCAGGGTCCATTAGATCTCTCAAGGGCATAGGTCGGGTCACTCCGGTCTCCATACCACCACTCATTCAATATCAATAAATGAGGCTTGATAGTAGGACAAAATGTCCGACGTCGCTAAGCCGCCACAATACGTAGAGAGGAAACATGTGCGGAGTGCAACTCTTGCCATGCCCCCCACCCAGAGAAACTGACCGAGTGCCGAGTTCACCTGTTTGAACCACTGCGGTGGAATAGGGTACGGGTGATTTTGCAGTTGGTATAATAAACGTGGGAGGGCCACCATTTTAAATATGGCCGATCGGCCGTACACGTTTAAGGGCATGCGGGACCATGTGGCCATGTCGGATCGGATCGGATCCGATCCCACACAGGTACTATGTTGCGTGTCCAAGAGATCCCACGCAGGTCCGTTAGGAAAACGCCTAGATATTTAAGGCCTCCCGCAACGCGGCCGCCCAGGGCCCCAGGCCCTGGCGCTCACCCAGCACCCACAGCACAGACTTATGTAAATTCAAGTGGAGGCCCGAAACGTCCCCAAATATTTGCATAATGTCAAGGACCCACGGGCCGGATTTATTCAGGTCCGTAAGGAAAAATAGAACGTCGTCCACATAGAGTGCGATTCTATCGGAAGGCCCCTCCTCCCACTCGACACCTCGCACCTGTGCATCCACTCGCACCCATGCTGCCAGCGGTTCCATGGCCAGGGCGAATAAGTATGGCGACAGGGGGCATCCCTGTCTGGTGCCCCGACCTATGGGAAAGGGGTCAGACACCGCCCCAGCCACTTTCACCGACGCCGTTAGGTCCGTATATAATAGCTGTAAATATGAGAGGAAGTGGGGCCCGAGATTTAGGCGGGACAGAAGTGCACGGAGGTAGACCCAGCTCACTGAGTAAAAAGGCCCGATCTATATCGGTCAGTAAAGGCGCCACAGGAATCCCCGCTGCTCGGGCTGTTTCGACCACCACCTGTGCGCGTCGAATATTGTCTTGTTGCTCTGTGAGGCATAAATCCGGCTTGATCCGGGTGGATCATGTCTGTAATGTACGGGAGTAGACGGTTGGCCAGTGCTTTTGCCAGTATTTTCGCTTCGGTGTTCAATAATGATATCGGTCTATAGGACTCATGGTGTTCAGGGGACCTCACCGGCTTACAGAAGACCACTATCTCAGCATGTCGCCAGTCCTGCGGGAGTCGGCCACACTCCCTGGCCTCCTCCAGTGCTCTTCTATAGTACGTTCCTAGTTGGAGGTGAAATTTCTTAAAAAATTCACAAGGGAACCCGTTGGGTCCAAGGGCTTTGCCAACATTTAATTCTCCGAGGGCTGTGTCCAGCTCCTCCGCTGATAGAGGGATTTCCAAGCGGGTACGCCCTTCTTCCGAAATCGCCCATGGCGGAAGGTCAGCAAGGAATTTGTCAACATCTTCTGCTGGGAGGGACTCTCGGGGGGGCATATTGGGCGGCATAATACTGTGCGAAGCTGGCCGCCGGGGCCGTCATGGTCGTTCCCTCACTATCACGAAGACACGGTAAGGACTGTGCATGAAAGGTGCTCTGGCAAAGTCTATATAGCATTGAGCTGGATTTCTCGCCCCATTGATAGATCCTACTCTGAGTCGCCAGCCACAGCTGTTTAGCCTCATCTAATAGCAAGGAGGCATACGATTGCTGCAGCAATAGCAACTGACCCACATTTTCCACACCTCCTCTAGTAGTACATTTTTCTTCCTGGTCCCTAACCCGATTTGCAACCTCCACTATGTCCTCTCTACGTGCCTTATGAGCAGCCGCACACCAAGCAATGTCTACCCCGAGGAGCGTGGGTTTCAGGGCCTCCCACAGGGTCATGTCGTCAGTGTCCGACCTGTCGTTATCGCTCCAGTAAAGAGCAACAGCCTCCCTCACGTGCGTCTGGTAGGTGTCTAGTTGCAAGTGCCATGTGGAAAGACGCCATCGGAATGGCTGTCGTCCCTTATCAAGAAGTATGTCAATCGCAATTGGGGAGTGATCTGACAGGCCGCGCGGCAGGATAGAAGTGTAGTTCACCCTCCCAACCCAGGAGTGGGGGATAAACAAGTAATCAATCCTATAGAAGGACCCGTGTACTGCCGAAACATATGTATATTCACGACTTTGGGTGTGCTGGTGTCGCCATGCGTCAACCCATCCCATCCCTCTCACCATGCCATTCAATTTAGTTGGTGCGTCCGCTGGCACGTCTCCCCCCAGCCTATGGCGATCCATTCACGCATTCATCACATCGTTCCAGTCACCACCCACTACTGCCAGAGCTTGTGGTATCACGGCCCATACATCAAACAACTTTTCAATAAGAGCGCCTTGTAGTGGAGGTGGGGCATATACACTACCAAAGACAACCGTCTCCGTGCCTATCTTGCCCTGGACAAATACGTATCTGCCCTGTGCATCAACCCATTGAGCCTCGTGAACATAGGACAGCCTGCATTGTATTAGGACAGCCACTCCCCGAGATCCCCTTACAAAACCAGAATGAAATACCTGCTGATATCCGTAGCGCTGTAGACTAAGAGTCTTGGTACCCATGAGGTGAGTCTCTTGTAACAATAGCACATCAGCTTTCTCTTTCTTACCCTGTCGCAGGACCGCGCCCAGCTTTATCCTATCTAGCATTCCCCGTACATTCCAGCTCACAACACGCAGCAATGCCCTCTGAGGGCTTGTCTCGGGAGTATCAACCGCCATCTATAAGCAGAAAGAGGAATGGCCCAGGTGTCAGAGACCACACACACACAAACCATGTTTCCATATGACTTGAACGAACACTGTGCAGATGAAAGCAACCCCCCTTCCCTTCCCCAACACACCCCCAACTAACCCCCTGCTACCTCCCCATTCCTAACTACCCCCAAAACTCCCCCACCTCCCCATACCTCAGCAACATTGAAGTACCTGTCGCGGTATAGATCGTCTCCGGCCCCCAACGGGAGGTCAGAGACCCACTATCCCAATGGATCCCCATGAACTATCCACTTAGTCCCAACTTACCCCCCACTAACAAACTCCTCTGAACTGAGGGGTCGTGTCCGCCCTCCCTTTGTCGTCCCCCAACTCGCGTCCCATTGTCACAAGGTTACTTGTTCATCAGGAGTCTCAGGCAACAAATTGCAAAAGTCGTCTTCGCCCAGGAGGAGTCCAGTCCCCTCCCAGGGCTCTGGTCTGAAGGCTGCCACACACCTTTGGAGTTCATGATTCCGGATTTTGAGAGTCCGTAGCTTCAGTGGCCTCTGCTGCCCCATCGTCTGGAGGAGGGGTCTTCTTAGTTTGTGATCTCCAATTACTCCTGCTTCGCGATCGCCGGGGGGGTCAGAGGGGGCCCCGTCGTGAAGGATGAGTCTGAGTCTCGAACCGGAGGAGTATGTACTCTGATCCGGACTGTCTCATCTGTCCAGGCAAAGACTTCTTCCGGAGTGTTAAAGAATTGGGTCCGGGACTGAAAGACCGCACGCAGACGGGCCGGATAAAGCCAAGCATACTGGATATTTAAGCCCCTCAGTCGCGCCTTGGCCGCGGTAAATGACTGGCGTTGTTGCTGTACCAGCCTGGTGTAGTCCGGGAATATCAGGATTTTGTGGTTGTCAAATAATAGAGGCTCCTTTGTGCGCGCTTGTCGCAGGATCGTGTTGCGATCATGGTAATTGAGTAGCCTGGCTATCACCGGCCGAGGGCGAGCTCCCACCGGCGGCTTTTGGACCACTGCTCGGTGCGCGTGTTCAATAATAAAACAGCGCGAAAGGGACTCCGGAGGGAGCCACCCCTCCAACCAGCGGGTCAGAAAGGCTTCCATATCTCCTTTCTCACAGCCCTCCGGAAATCCCACAAATCGTAGGTTGTTTCTCCGAGCACGCCCTTCTGCATCCTCAGCCCGCAAGGCAAGACCCCTCTGAATCCCTTCCATGTTGCCCACTTTCTTTTTCAGGGTCACCACATCGTCCTCCACCCCGGGATTCTGGTGTAAGTTTCTGTAATGCGGGCCACAGCGTTTCGCAAATCCTGGCGCAGCAAAGTAACATCGGCCCCAACTGCCCCTATTTTTGCATCTAGCATGTCTCTGGATTGTGTTATCGCCGCCATGAGGGCTGCATTATCCGGGCCGGACACTGGAGGGCCCCCCGATGCTCCGGCGCCACCAGTCGGCCCCGTAAACTTGTCTATTGTGCCTTGTTTCGAGGTACCTCCACTGTTGCCACCCCTCGTCATGATGGCCTATGAATATAAGTACAGGGTCCAGGGTGCTATGGGAGTATAGATCAGGAGATTAATGTCCACTCCTAGGCCAGCCCGTGTGTCCGCCCGCGTCGGCTCTCCTCTTTACACATGTATCACATCAGCGTCTCGGTGCCCCCTTACATACTTACTATTAATAGACGCTCCATGTCCAATGCAGGGGATGTACGGGTCTCACCGTTGTTCAGGTGTCACTCCGAGGGCATTGCAACCACTCCGTCGGGGACCTCCGTCGAGGGCCAGGGCCTCAATGCGCAGGCAGTCACAGGATCCGCATGGGGTTGCTCGCCTCCACCTCTGAACACCTCCGTGTCTCCGCCTGTTTTCCCCCACTCGGGGACCAGTCATCAGCGCCCAGGCCCCCCGTCTCGGGGGGGGGGGGGTCTCCTCTGCGGTCCTACAACACAGCCAAACAGGGGGATACACAATGGCGCGCCGTGCAGGAGGCGCTATCTCATCATGGCCGTTTGCCGGGCTCGGTAGAAGTCATTCGCCTCCCATGTGGCGAGCGCTGTTGCTATCGTCTAGGATCCGTCGGAGGGCAGGGGGGGGGGGGGGGGGGAAACGGGAGAGGTTTCCCGCATCACCCGCGAACTAGCAGTTTCCCCCCGGTCCGACACGACCGTCTAGTGGGTCCTGCCCAGTTCCTCCCGCACCCCTCACCGTCCCAGGCGGCACAGCCCCGATAGCTGATTGTGGTAGCGGTGTTGTCAACTGCTGCGACCTTTCCACGCCGCACCTGCAACACACTCCGGTCTTCCACTCACCGAAAGTGTGGACTCGCCCACTGTTCCGCTCCTGCACCGCCCGCGCTGCACTTCCGCCTGGCGTCCTCAAACTCAAGGTCCCGGCTTCCGTGCGTCAGGAAAGCCTCACCGCTTCGGGGTCTGGATCTCCGGCAAGCAGGCGTCAAAATTGCTCGGGTTACAGATGGGGCACCTTAACCACCTCCGACAGCCAAATTCCCCGGTTAGGACGTCTCTGGGTCAGGGAGACGCAGGATATTCGTCAGATAAGTTATCGGCGGGACGGAGCTCACTTAGGCTGCGTCCGCCATGTTCGCCGCCTTAGCCACGCCCCCAAATTTTTGATCTTCTTGATCATTTCTCTATTCGAGTATTCGACTCCTACGGTGCCGGTAGGGATGCCCGATTTTAAACCCTGTTCCAGGTGCGACCAACTGATGTCGGTTACCGACCTATATCGCCGGTGCCTCAAGTGTTTAGGCCTCGACCACGACGACCGCACCTGCTCCGACTGCCGGGCCCTGATGTCTAAAGCTAGGGGGAAGCGGTCCCGCAAACGACTGGAACTCTGGCAGTCGGCACCGCGCCGCTCCAGGTGGCGGGGTCGGAGCCCTCGCAGCTCCGGGAGTGAACATCGGTCGTCAGGATCCAAGTCCTCAGGTAAGAGGCATGAGAGGTCGGAGAGACGTAATCGTTCCTCCGATTTCCCCCCCCCCCCCCCCCCCTGACCCTAGCGCGATGCGGCCGGGGGTTCGGTTGACACCACCCTCGCGGCTCTGGAGTCGCGGACGTCGCCGCCTGCCCCACACCTTCGGGTCCCTGGGCATGGCGCGACGCCTGAGGTCGAGCGGTACCTCATGGCCATGAAGTCCCTCCCTCTTCAGCCGGGTTCCGTGGCGCCTCCGGGCCCAACGGCCCCGGCTGGAGGGCCTAGCAGGTCGGGTGCCTCGGCGACTTCGGTCCCGGCGCCGCAGGCCCTCCCAGGATCCGCTTCGGATCCGGGTCGTCGCCGGTCGACCTCACGACCTCACCGGCGCTGGCCCAGCGGGTGTCGCCCCGGAGGCCTGCTATGGGCGCCGTTCCTGATTCTACCCTCGGTCCAGCTCCGGCGCCGCTACCGACGGCCTTTGGAGATTTCTATTTCCATGAACTGGCCCCATCCGCGGACGCTGAAATACAAGAGATGGGTGACGAGGGTGATTGGTAGGGGTCTGTGGACCCTCTGGCACGGGAGTGCCGGTCTCAACAGGACTGGACTTATGAGCTTGGCCAAGTCCTTGGGCCTCTCGGCCCCACGCCAGCAAACGGGTGCTCAACAGGACTGGACTTATGAGCTTGGCCAAGTCCTTGGGCCTCTCGGCCCCACGCCAGCAAACAGGTGCCTTTCGCTCCTTTCGTTGCCAAGGAAGGGGCGCCCCCACACGTGCTGCCAGCCACATGCCACAGAACGTTCAATAGCGCGGTGGTGGCCATGGAAACCGCCGTAGCAACAGTTGGGGACCACGGCGAGGCCAGTCCACACCTTCCCCCGGAGCACCTGCCTCAAAACCCTCCTAGTCCGTGCTTTCAGGCCGATGTGACGCCAGTGGGGGGCAGGGTTCGCCATCACCTCTTCCACTGGCGCACTGTCACATCGGACGGGTGGGTACTGCAAATCGTCCGAAGGGGCTACTCCCTCCCCTTCGAGGCGACCCCTCCAGCCATGCCACCGGAATTCCACCGCGTGTCGGGGGATCACTTGCAACTTCTGCAAGAGGAAGTCACAGCCCTCTTGGCCAAGGGGGCCATAGAGCCCTGGGCCGGAAGTAGGGTATGGTTGTTACTCCCACTACTTTCTGGTACCCAAGAAGGGCAAAGGGGGCCTACACCCTATCTTGGACCTACGGAACTTCAACGGCTTCCTCCGTCAGGAGAAGTTCAAGATGCTGACTCTGGCTCAGGTCTTAGCTGCCTTGGACCCCGGAGACTGGATGATAGCGTTGGACTTGCAGGACGCTTATTTTCACATCCCCGTCCTGCCGGCCCACCGGCGTTACCTTCGGTTCACGGTAGGCCATGAGCACTTTCAATTTACCGTGCTCCCCTTTGGCCTTACCAGCGCCCCACGGGTGTTCACGAAAGTGATGGCGGTGGTCGCAGCCCATCTGCGCAGGTTAGGGGTGTCAGTCTTCCCCTTCCCCTACCTTGTTTTTTTATTTTTTTTTTAAACCTTTATTGATACTTCAACCAGTTACAAGTATGGGCCTACAACCACCAGGGCTGGCCGCTAATCAATATAATTTCAACCTAGCAATTAGCTCCAGACTCGGCCTCCCGGGAGGCGAATACAGCACGACTTCAATTAAAACTGGCAGCATAGCATACTATACCAATAGCAGGATAATAAAGGTTCCATTTTATAATATAAAGATAGAAGGATCAGGTGCCATACAATATCACAAAGGTGCATAAAGGGCGGGCAAAACAGTAGGAGGTCCACAATTAGTTCGATATCATTCAAAACCGTGGCGCTGAGGCATACGATTCAGGATAAACAAGCATACAATTAATGTTCGCACCAGTGGAGCGCCCGCCCGATGGTACTGAAGTACCGTGAAAGTATAGGCACAGATAAAAAGTCGACAAAAGAATAGACCCACTACGCTGACCCGAAAAAGAAGAAACAAAAGGAAAGGCGAAGAAGGATAAGAAGAAAAAAGGCCATAGAAACAAATAGCAAAAACTAAATTCCCCCCCTCCAACCCCCCACCCTGCACCTCTGCAGATGACTACGGCCTACCCCCCTAGCAGCGTGCCTGTCGCCCCGTAAATGAACCCGAAATATAGAAGAACAAAGGGGAAAAAAGAAAAGAGAAAGAAAGAAGGGACTAAAACCCTGCCCAAAAAGGAGAAATGGAGGAGGGCTATGTCAAACGCATTCCCGGACTCTCTCCCCCGTCTTAACGAAGAATCCCCCGCAATGCTAACACGATCAAGCAGACCACAATAAAACAGTACATCAGAGGAAACTAGAAATCCCGCCCCGGACTCCGTTAACCAAATAAAGCAGTCCCGTTACCGATAAATCAATATTGTGAAACCTCAAACAACATTCTCAGCCTTGGCCCCGTCGATAAATTTGCTGATCCCCTCCGATAAAGAGAGCCCCACCGTAAAATTTTCAAAGGTCAAACAGAAGTTGTCGAAACATAGTCTATAAGTCGAAGAAAGGATGGCAAGTCCCAAAGTAGATGCTAGAGTCCAACGATGCCCCTTCCTGACTCTCAGACCAGGCACTATTCCATCCGCCATCTTGATGGACCAGCTGGGATGGGGGTGCGACACAGTCTCACACAGATCACAGTTACGAGCAAACGTCTCCAAATCGGGAAAAGCAGTGAAATGTTCCGCCAATTGCAGTGCCAAAGATTCCGACTTTGTAGGTGCAACGTCAATCTCCACATGTTCGAACCTTTCCACTTCTGTAGGGGCATGGAAAGCTCCAAGCACCGGGTCAGATGGCATCGCTGGGGTAGCAATAGGGAAAGGAACTGGCCACCGCGTCTCGGGCAGCAAATCCGAGTCCGGTCCCGCTCCTCTAATTCCGTCCGCCGCCAACATCAGATTCCAGGCCTGGGTCTTCATAGTCGCCTGGAGTGCCTCAAGGGCAGCCATCACTGACCGCAATGACGGGCCGCACTGAACCCGCTCTGCCGGGTTTCGCATAGCATCAAGCATATTGACCCCCACGGAGAGGCGCCTTCACCGGGGTAAGATTAGACGGAGCAGGAATGAACCGTGAGGGACCGATCGTCAATAGGCGTTAGTGCGCACCAAGTCTCCGATCCAACAGCAACGGCGCTACGAACGCCAGGCCCCCGGGTCTCGGACCCCCACACACACCACCTCAGGCATCACTCGTCTCCTCACCTCCGGTACAGTTCCAGGCAGCAGATCGGCAGCAAAGCAATCATAAAGATGTCGGAAGTTCCGTGGACCGGACCCTGCCGCTCTCTCCGGTCCGCTGTTGTTCAACTAGGACCCGGCTAGACCAACACTTGAGACCCCGGCTTCCAGACTGGGCTAGGCCTCAAATTAAACCTCGACATAACTCCACTCCACCATGTCGGAAAATTATCGGGATTGCACCATCAGTTCGCAGAGTAGTTCATGCACTCTGATATGGGGCGAGAAATCAGGATATACGACAGGATCTTCGAGCGAAAGACGGGGGTCAGCGGAGCCGGGAAGCTATGCGGCCATCTTGCTTGCTGTCGTAGCTCCTCCTTCCCCTACCTTGTTGAAGGCGGGCTCGCCCCAGACATTCGTCAGCCACCTCCAGACTACGGCCGATCTCCTGCACCTGCTGGAGTTCTCCATCAACGTTCCGAAGTCGCACCTGTGTCCCTCCCAGAAGCTCCTCTTCATCGGAGCGGTTCTGGACTCGGCGCAGTTTCATGTTTATCCTCCCGAACAGCGGGTTCGAGATATTCAGGCTATGATTCCGATCTTTCAGCCTTTTTCCCGAGTCTCGGTCAAGTTGACGCTGCGGCTTCTGGGGCTGATGGCCTCCTGCATCCTTCTGGTGCATCACGCCCGGTGGCGGATGCGGGCTCTGCAGTGGAACCTGAAGTTTCAGTGGGCCCAGCACCAGGGCAACTTGTCCGACCATGTCTTTATCTCGGAGGGCACTGCAAGACAGTTGCAGTGGTGGCTCACGGACCGCGATTGGGTCAGTGGCAGATCCCTCTCCCTACCCCACCCGGAGCACGTAGTTGTGACGGACGCGTCCCTCCTGGGCTGGGGGGCCATATGGGAGAGGTGGAGATCAGAGGCCTCTGGTCTCCGGCGGAGTCCCAGCTCCACATCAACCTTCTGGAGCTGCGGGCGATCCGTCTTGCACTGAAAGCATTCCTCCCCTCTGTCCGGGGGAGTGTAGTGCAGGTGTTCACGGACAACACCACCGCCATGTGGTACTGCAACAAACAGGGCGGGTAGGGTCGTGGACCCTATGACTGGAGGCTCTGTGCCTCTGGCAGTGGCTGGAACATCAGGGCGTGACCCTGGTGGTTCAACACCTGGCAGGTTCCCTGAACCCCAGGGCGGACAAACTCAGCCGTTGGATCACGAATGGCGTCTGAACTCTGACGTGGCGCAAGGCCTCTTTCAGCAGTGGGGAGAGCCTTGGTTAGATCTATTCGGCACAGAAGAGAACGTGCAATGTCATCAGTTCTGCTTGTTGGAGTTTCCAAGACGGCACTTGCTCGGAGACGCTTTTCGTCGCGAGTGGAGTTGCGGTCTATTGTACGCCTTTCCGCCTATACCACTTCTGCCCAGAGTGCTGAAGATCAGGCGCAATCAGGCCCAGGTTATACTTGTGGCTCTGGACTGGGCACGAAGATACTGGTATCCCGAGCTACTCAGCATGTCAGTCGATCCCCTGATTCGTCTGCCTCTTCGGGAGGACCTTCTGTTGCAGCAGCAGGGGACGGTCCTCCACCCGAACCTGTCCAGTCTCCACCTACGAGCTTGGAGATTGAGCGGCGACAGTTGAGGCCATTTGACTTGCCTCCAAAGTCTGTAATGTCATTCTGGCAGCCAGGCGTCCCTCCACGAAGTTGGTATACACCTGCAGGTGGAACAGATTTGTGGCATGGTGCACAGCAAAGGCTGTGGATTCACTCTCTGCACCCCTTTCTGAAGTTCTCCTCTACCTTCTTTCTCTTGCCCAGCAGGGCTCTGCTCTGGGCACTATCAAGGGCTACCTTTCTGCCCTTTCCGCCTTCTTAAGGCTACCTGATCAGCCTTCCTTGTTCAAGTCCCCGATTGTAAATAGATTTTTGAAGGGCATCTCACACATGTTTCCTCCTGTTCCATTCGTGATGCCCCAGTGGGATTTGAATCTTGTGCTTACCTACCTTATGTGTGCTCCCTTCGAGCCGCTCCATAACTGTCCTCTCCGTCTTCTTACTTTGAAGACTGCCTTCCTGGCGGCCATCGCCTCTGCCAGGAGAGTTAGTGAGCTCCAGGCTCTTTCTTCTACACCTACTTTCCTCTCTGTTCATCTGGACAAGGTTGTGTTGCGAACAAGACCCTCTTTCCTGCCCAAGGTTGTCACAGCCTTCCACATCGGGCAATCCATTACCTTGCCCACCTTCTTCCCGCCTCCCTCGAAAGAGGAAGAGAAGCTCCACCGTCTGTACCCAAAATGTGCGCTCTCTTACTATTTGGATCGCACACGCCAGTTCCGGGTGGATGACCAACTCTTTGTTGGTTACGTGGGCGCTAAGAAGGGAAAGGCGGTGCACAAGCGCACCATCTCGCGGTGGATCATCTTGTGTATCCAGGCGTGTTACTCCTTGGCTAAGAAGGAACCCCCTGTTGGGCTGAGGGCTCATTCCACTCGGGCCACGGCGACTACCACTGCCCTGAGCCGAGGAGTGCCCTTGCAGGACATTTGCCAGGCAGCTACGTGGGCCTCGCTGCACACGTTTGCAAGACATTATTGCCTGGACAGCCAAGTCCGGAGGGATGGCTTCTTTGGCCGTTCCGTCCTCCAGGACTTTCTGGTGTGATTATTGGTTCGCAGACCCACCACTGGGGTTGGTATTGCTGGGGTATCTATTCTAAGGTAAGGAATCTATCACTAACATGTCTCTTTCAGATGCACAAGTTAATACTTGTGTAACAATATATCTGTACTGTAAGAGACATTAGTTATTGATAGATTCCTTACCGACCCACCCATTCTCCCCGTTCTGCGAACCGATATCTAGGGTTAAGGTCATCCCCTTTCAGGGCCCTAGTTTCATGGCACCAGTGTTGGTTCTATCATTGCTCTGCGTATCTAGGCGCCGAAAAGATATGTATCAGAACTGATGTCAGCGCGCATGGGCGGCGTCTATGTACTCAGACGTCATTCCGGCGCTAACGACGATGGACGCGGAGCCGCGGACGACGCCTGCCGGCACGCAGGGGTTTTTCTACGCAAAATTTTCTGGATCCAGTCTGATGCTTGGGGATTTTCTAAGGTAAGGACTCTTATCAGTAACTGTCTCTTACAGATATATCGTTACACAAGTAGTAACTTGTGCGACACCGCATTCCCCACAAATCGTGTCTTAGTACCTAAGTGAAACAACAAATGCTAACTAAGAAACAGAACGTGATGATTCAACAACGTGTGTGTTGCCGGGAGACCGAGCAGACCCACTAGTGTTAAAGAGAAGGACTATTACCTGTGCCGGTAACTGTACAGCGAGATTCAAGTATATATTAACTACCGTTCGCGACCTATTAACAAAAAGGACCAACTGTAAACTTCCAGAAGGAAGGAAAAGTAGAAAGCCACCCGTTCCGCATTAGGAATATCCAAATTAGCACTTACCAAGTTATGCCGCGATAGTCCGCCGACCTTATGCCAAGAAACTTCCAGCGTGCCTGAAGCTTGTGAATGCTGGTTAAAATATGTGTGCACAACATTGATCACCCCAATGTGATGTTATCACGTGATCTGGAAATTTAAAGGAATATGCCCTGTTCTAGAGGTACTTGAAGTGTCATCAAGTTTATTTAAAACAGACCGCTCGATGGAAGATGCAGGTTAAACGAACAGCAACTATGTAAAGGTCACAGTGCAAAACTAATAAGTTAGTGCTATCCATTCCAATGCGTGTAAGCAGCAAACATAGAATGTGAATATGACGATAAAACATCTAATAAATATTGAGGTTGAGGCCACTAATCTGATCATGAATAAAATATGTTAAAAAGAAAAAGGATGGAAATGAATCGTACCGAAAAAATCCTGAAGAAAGAGTCACCCAAGAGTCACCCAAAATGGAAGTGAATGACAGTGAGTGCAAGTCCAGATGTAAAAGTCTACTGAACAGTGAGCACAACGAAAACGTATAATACACAACTGTGATAGAAAACAAAGCATTTCATAGTGATCATTTAAACCTTTTGGAATGATGGTCTCAAGGTGTTTTATCCAAAACGTCACACTTGAGCTAACAGTGTGTTAGTGTCAGTGCCAGCACTGTGCTTAATACTTTCTAAAATGGTAAATCAAAGTTGTGGAATAGTATGTGACCTGTCTATCCAGTGTGCAGCTAGGCAAGGATGTCTATTCTTGTTACGTATCATGCTTTTATGCTCAATGATGCGTTTTTTAGGTCCCGTGGCGTTGAACCGCCAGAGACCTATTGTTAGGGATTCTTCTTCCCAGGAGAGTGGACAGGAGCTGGCCACGCGCTCGGAATTGAGCGGGCCACGCGCACTCGAACGCGCTCGCTGTGGCCAGCTCCTGTCTCCTCTCCTGGAAAGCTGTACCACACAGCCACACCTCCCCCTGCACGCATGCGCACAAACAGAGACACACACGAGCGCACCTACACACACACATACAGAGACCCCCGCAAGCCCCCCCACGCCGCCGCACACATACACACACAAGCGCGCGCGCACACACACACAAGCGCACCCCCCCCCCCTCCAACTAAGCCCCACTTACCGGTTTTCTGGACTTCTGCACGCCCCCCCCCCCCCGCCGCCGCACACACGCTGCCGCACACATACACACACAAGCGCACGCACACACAAGAGCGCACCCCCCCTCCCCCTCCCCCTCCAACTAAGCCCCACTTACCGGCATTCTGGACTTCCCCAGACTCCGCGGGGCTCTCCCTCGGGCATGGGAGCCCCGCGTCGCCAGCACTGCTTCTCTGGCCATCCGTGGGCGTGTGCGCAGGCTTCCCAAGGCGGAAGTCCCGCCCCACGTAAGGTTTCGGTTTCGTGTTGTGGGAGCAGAGAAAAACTTATTGTAAGTACCTGCATTTAATGCATGCCTAGGATGTATTCTATCTTTGTGCCTCAAAATCTGGGCATGTATGTTACTCATAAAGCAAATGCTTATTTAGATTCTGTCCGCTCACTATTGCTCGAAGGCCAGGGGTTGACTATCAAATACATGTAATGCAGAAAGGTTAAATACTCACATTTGGAATTTCTCTGCACGCGCATACCTGAAAGTACCGCTTGGACCTCAACCTTCTTAATTCACGCTGTCCTGTTTTGCCGTCTTTTACAGCAGGCTTTTAACTTCACCCCGGTACACCTTGGGAACTGTTGTGCACGCACATTCCAGAGAGCAATGCTCCTTGCCCCTCACCTTTTACTTCGCTCCTATAGTGATCACGCTCACTTAGGCTTAGCCAGGCCGGCACTAGCACCTCCTCTAATTACATTGCGGACTCTACCTCACGAACTCTCTCTACGGAAGCCCCTCGAGACCCCCACGGAGCTAACTCTTCACATTCCTTACCAATCCGCAAGGTGCCCCCAGCCGTATGCGAGCTACGATATTGGTCACTACAACCTCCAACTTCAATATCCTGTGCTACCCCCCTGCTCACACCACGATAATTCACACTGCTCACTAATATTGACTCCAACCCCGAGCTACACCCTCCCAATTAGTCTATGAGTTTACTTTCTTTTGTTGCCGAATTTTAAGATGTGATATGATTTTTTAATGGGACTTCAATTACCACTTGTAATACTTGTAACGCTTGTTTTTTTTTTCTTCCGTGCTCGCTGGTTGCTGCGGTGGCTGCTGTCTCTTTTTTTATTTTTTTTATTCATTTAATGCGTTTTTATATAGCGCAGACTTTACCCGAAGGTGTCAAAGCGCTTGTTTAACTAGCCGCCTCTTCCCGGCTAGCCCCGAACTCCTCTGTGATCCTTGACAGACAGCAGTCCTGGCACAGCCACGATAATGGAGAACAGGGTGTTCTGCTTTTCTGCCTTCTACGCGTCGACCCTGGTGACCCCCTCCTGACCTGTGTACGTGATCGAGCCTGATGGACCCTGCCCTCTTCCCTCATTTGCCTAACACCCCCTGCTGGCATGTGTGAGTAAGTGTGATGGACCCTCACACCCCCTGTGGCATGTGTTCCTCGGTGTAATCGGCACTGTCCCCGGCTTGTTCCCTTGCCCCCCTCATCCTGCCCTACCCCCAACCCCCTATTGACTGTTTCTTACCAAACTTCGCCGAACTTCGAGGGAACCATTAAGAGGAGACCGTTCTAGCCGGCCACATTGGGTGTGCGGTATTGCGGGTGTCTGGTGTGTGTTTGTCCGTGTGTTCGACTGTTCATGCCTCTACGTGCGTTTGTGTATTTCTTTCTGTCTGCCTAGTTGTGTGCCTGTCTGCGGGAGTGCATTCGGACTGTGTGTCCCCATTTGTTTATCTGTGTGTTTGTGTGTGTGTGCGTTTGTGTATATTCCCCATCGAGGATGTTATCCAGTCTTTCCTCAGCCTGCAGCCGATTGTTCCTTTCTCCTGTTTGTTGGTTGGCTCTCCACAGTACTCCCTCTCACTTTTCAAGATTCTGTATATCCCTAAAAATTCACATAATTGCTTTAAAATGCACCTTTTTGCCATTTTTTTTTTTTTTTTTAGGAGATCAACACCCCACAACCCCAGTACCCATACACTCACTAATTGTAATTTTCTGGCTATTACCTTGCTTATTTATTTGTTTTCAGTTTTATATAGCACAAACTTTACCCGCAGATATCCGAGCGCTTTAAATCAGCATGC
This sequence comes from Lissotriton vulgaris, assembly GCF_964263255.1. Classification (NCBI taxonomy): domain Eukaryota; kingdom Metazoa; phylum Chordata; class Amphibia; order Caudata; family Salamandridae; genus Lissotriton; species Lissotriton vulgaris. The sequence continues at coordinate 1,312,635,937 of NC_141693.1, read as the reverse complement.
TTATAACAAGCAAGATTAGCAATCTATATTACTGCCAATTTAGCTTAGCATAAGCAACAGATAGCCATTCACAAACCATGTTTATATACCAATTGCAAATAAAAAAAAATTATGCAAAGCATTGTCATTTACAATGCCAGTAACTCAAACTTTAATGCTGCGAGACCTATTGCATTGCAAATGCGTGTTGATTTTTCAAGATGTTCTTCCCACATATATCAGTCTGCATGGACATCGTAGGGCACATATAACACTCTCCAAATTGCAGTTTTTGCCTTTCATGTACTTTAAGAAACACTGTTGTTATTTGGAGATTAACGTGATGGTAGCGCTGGGTTGTGTTTTTTCTATTCATGTTTTTTCCTTTCACTTTTCTGCACCTATTGGGGATTTGGGTTTCTACTTATTCTGCATGCAATGTACACTTTTATCTTTTGATAGTGGCTGCAAGCAGAGATATTGGCATTTTGAGTCATTGAGCAAAGCTTACAGAATGTGTTTCCTTGTTCCAGCAGGTAGCTACAAGATTTATAAACACAAGAACAGAAGTCAAAACGCACATTGTTATGCCCCTAATGAAGGGTTGTACCCGAAATGCATTGGGTTTAGGTTAAAAATTTGTTATAAGCCTAAATCTGAGGCTTAACATAGGATTTGCATATTGTTTGTTTTTCAATTTTATGCATACTTCGATTGTTGTTCCTTTCATTTGCATGTAAAAAGTTCCTTTGAACATGGTAATTTAACCCATTAAATCAATGATTGAATAAAATGATTACGTCACTGATCACATGACAAACATCTTAGAGATTGTTGTTTCTACTATTTTAACACAAGAAGAAGCCCTAGGGACAGTATACATAAGTGTGCGGAGTGACCGGAACGGAGATTTCTGTAACATTGTTATACAATAGGAAAGAAATACAAAACATATCACTCCCATCCTTAAATCATTGCACTGGTTGCTGTTAAAGGCTCCTCTATTCAGGTTTAGTTTGCCTGTTGTACTAAAAGACCCTCCACCTGTGACAGTTCTTTCTTGCAGTGAAGCTTCAGTTCTCTAGAGTGATGTACACTACTTTTAGCAAATTTCTTGCTTGTGGCGATCTTTTACTTGTCAGGAATCTTGAAATCTTGCACGGGTAACCAAGCATTCTCAATTGGCTCTCACAATCTCTGGAATTCCCAATCCTTCAGATTCACCCCTATTTTTTAATTTATATAAATGTCCTAGCCTTGGATTCTTCAACATATGTATGTCTTTTATTCTTTAGCGGGGAAGTTCTGCCATCCAGTCATGTGCTTCTTCCCCTATTGCGGTGCAGGTGGGTAAAGTTCATCAACCAGATGACTGCAGCAACTAGACCTATTAGCAAAAAAAATGTACAATGGATTTCTAATGGCTGATATTCCTTCGGAGTTGCAAATTAATATAGAAGTAGAAATAGTTTTATTTGGCAACAATGTTCCATAAAACTCACAAGAATAAAAATACAATTTATAAATATCTGTTTCTTTGCAATATACAACATTTGTGGCTTATTATGAGGGGACAATACTATTCTACTTTGCTGTAGTATTCCTGATTTTCCTTTGTCTCAAGTGTTGGGCTCCTTAAGGTGCTCCCTTACATGAGACTGCTGGTGTAGTGTTTCTGTACTCGCAGTTATTCTTTTCTCATTAAATTAGTACAGATCCTGAAGCACCCCTTGACATTTGAACGGGTATAGTCAACACCAGCTTGAGCTTCTTTATCCTGTTAGTATGTTTCTCTCCCATGCTTTTAGGGCTCTTCCCTTACCCACTGAAATTCATAGATCACTTAATATACCATATAGCTTCTTTCATATTCGCAGAATAGGAGCCTAATTGACAGTAAAGAAAGACTCACCCACCATCAACCCATTCAAAGCGTTTTGTCCTGTCATCAGGACTATTCACAATAATCCCATGCTGTAGAACTTCTCCAAATACACGTAAAGCGAAATTGTGGTTGAATTCCCCCCTTTTTTTTTCTTTACAACCTCGGCTCATGTGTTGGGAAATCCTGAAGTCTAAAAACACCTTATATTAGTGTGCAGTCCGTTGATGTTCCTATCAATATTTGAGGCTCCTAGCTGTAATTGTACAGCGAGGTGAAAATTTCCCTTTCCAAACTGAATAAACTGTTTGATAATTTACCATGGCTTGTAACATCTATCACTGAATTCCACCAGCAAGTGGGACATCGTCATTGGCTGAGCTGATCAAGTGGTTTTCCAATAAAGTCTACGATTCCTTAAATGCGGAGAAGACTTTGTCATGGTTATAATTTTGGGATTTTGCAAGAGCGATCTCTCCAAAGTGAATGGTATTATTTAACTGGACAAGTATGTATTGGTAGGGACACATATATGGTAATTATGATATTGCCTGAATGATTAGCACCTTCAGTCAGTTCCTTATGCATAGCTATCTATTATCCCACATACCTCTAAGGCCTGCAGTCCGATATTGGCTCTCTGGCATTTTGCACAAGCAACCAATATTCACGTCTGCCCCTCCCAAAATCTTATGTCTGTAAATATGTTTCTCCCCAATGATTCTTTATGGAGAGGACAAGGGCAGTTACTGTGCAGTTTCTTGTATCTGTATCACTATGTGAACAATGCCTCAATTAGAGACCTAGCTGAAAGGTAAGCAATTTTATAAAAACATGCTTCCTTCCGCATAAGCTGTGCCCAACAGGATGGTCTTTCAATGTAGCTCGCTACATATAGCTTTCAGAACAGCAGACGGACGTTTCCTCTGTGCTGCATATAACTTCCCTGGTGTATTAAGCTGCATTAGGCAAACTTTTAACCGTATTGAAATCTCTCGTGGAGTCTGCAATGCCCCATCCAACTCCCCACCTTCTAGAGGGCACAAATCCCTCTCCCACTCTATTGAGTTTGCCCATTACATCTGGCAGGTTGTGTATAATTGACTTTCACATCAAGGAGATAGTTTTTTGTTCAGCGGTTCTCCAAATACCCTGTCTTCCAGTGGTGAGGATTTTTTTCTTGTTGGGTTTTTGTTTTTAAAGGCTGCTAATGTTAGTCTTATTTGTAGGTCCCAGAACTTTTCTGTGTCTTTCACTTGGTATTCCTGTCTAAGCCTCTCGAAGGACATCAGACCATCTTTATTCCATATGTCGCCCAATCTGGAGATTCCTATCCTGTCCCAATTAACAAAGCTTTCCATCTGCTCCACATCCCATAAGGTATCCCTATCCCACAGTGAGGTCTACTTCATCAGTTTCTTTCCCCAACCCAAGAAGCGTGTGGCCTGTTTCCAGACTCTGGTTACTGTGAGAGTATGTTTTAGCAGCTTATCTAGGGTAATTTATTTTATAGAGGCTTGCCAGGTAGCTCCTCTATCTCATGGTGTGTGTCAACCTGAAGAGTACGCTCTTCCAGCTGGACAAAGACCCATTCATTTACCCATACTAGTAGCGCCTTTCGGTAGTATTTATTAATATCTGGCAATTGTATCCCCACCACTGTACACCCCTCATCAATTATGCCAGCGCTGTTCGATTTTCATTCCCATCCACAGTAGGAGCCTCACTTCTTTCTCCATCTGTTGAAAGAACCAGTCTTGTATTCTGTACGGGGTGTTCTGCATGGCATGCATTAACTTCAGCAGATGTATAATTCTTATATACATCACTGCGCTGCCCAATAAAGTTTGGGGAAGCACCCCCAAACACTTTACCTCTTTCCTGAACTCTTCTAGAGTTTGTATAGATTAGTGTTTCTTGTTCATCGTAACATATATATCTGAAAGAGACATGTTAGTGATAGATTCCTTACCTAAGAATATCCCCAGGCGTCAGACTGGATCCGGAAAGTTTTGCTTAGCAGTACCCTTGCGCATCAGTAGGTGGTGTCCTGCGGCTCCCCATCAGTCACTGGCGTCGTCAATGGCGAGATGACATCACGGAGAGTACTTAGGCGCCACCCATGCGCGCTGACGTCAGTATTTTCTTTTTCCGCGCGCACTTGCGCAGATCCGGATTGAGCACCTATCTTGGTCACTTTTTGATCGCTATTTTGAGACTTTTGTCTCCCCACTTTTTCTCCTGGTGCACATAGGGATGCCCGGCTTTAAGTCTTGTGGGGCCTGTCGCCGCAATATGTCGGTGGCGGACCCCTACTATGTTTACCTCTACTGCCTGGAGACCGACCACCACTCCCGGGACTGTCGAGCCATGTCCCCGAAGGCTTTGCGGGAGCGGCGTCGAAAATTGCTGGAAGTTCGGCATTCGTCACACCGCCTCTCTGGTCCAGGGGCCGTACCTGCGAGCGGGACCGGAGCCGTCTTTCCTCTGGCTCCAAGTCTTCTCATTCGGATTCCGGTAAGCGACACCATAAAAAGAAGTCGAAGCGTGTTCGCTCTCAGGCGCCCTCCCCCGTCGCTCCTTGGAGCGGTCCGACCCTGCGGCTCTTCTGGAGCTTGGGAGTCCAGCAGCTTGCTCGCCATACCATGGTCCGTCGGCGACTCCCGGAGAGATGCAAGAGTTCCTTGCTGCCGTGGACCACCATTTTAGGCCTCGGCTCCCACCGGCGCGCCTCCAGTCCAGATCCTGTTGGCCCGGCGGATCCGGCGCCACAGGATCCTGCGCCGCTGGCTCCGGCCTCGGTGCCACGAGGTGCAGTGCTGCCGGCTCCATCCCGGGCGCCGCACTATGTGCCGTCTATCCCACTCCTGCCCCGGTTCCAGGACCCTTTTGTTCCGGCCTGGGAACTGCAGTAGGAAGCGGCTCTTGCCCTGCCCAGGCCAGCGCCATTCTCTGCGCCGTTAGTCCCTTCTCCGGCTCTGCCACGGCGACCGGCCTCCTCTACGCCAGAGGCAGACAACGACTGGGACGGGTCCGAGGACCCTCTTACCCGGCATTGTGACTCGAGCGGGCAAACTTGATGTTTCTTCTGACCCGGGGTTGGCCTCTCCTCCGCCTACTATGGAGTTGGATGCCGTTGCTTCCTTTCAATGAGGCCCTCACCGAAGTCCTCTTGGGCACTTGATTGCCGCCGGCTACGGGGGCGCAGTGGATAAAAACGTCGCCAGGCGTCACCGCCCGGCGCCTGATGATCCCAACTTCCTGACCACTCACCCTACACCTGAGAGCCTGGTTATTCAGGCCTCGACTTCACACAGTGCCTTTCCCAATGCTCTGCCGAATAAGGACTCTAAAAGGCTGGAACAATTTAGTAAGAGATTGTTCACCCTGGCCAGCTTAGGGCTGCGGTCAGTTAACACCGCCTGTTTGTTGGGCCGTTACTCCCACGCACTGTGGGATTCTGTTGCTCAGGTCTTGCCTCAGTGTTCTAAGGAGGTCCAGGCTGTCCTTTCCCAAGCGATTGCTGAGGGTAAGGATGCGGCTATGTTTGCCATCAGGTGTGGTTTGGACACCGCTGATTCGTTGGGCAGAGCAATTTCCACAACTGGCGTTGCGGAGCCATGCCTGGTTGCGTTCGACCGGATTCTCGCCCGATGTCGAGGGCTCGCTCATGGACATTCCCTTTGATGGCTCCCGCCTGTTTGGCGATAAGGCCGACAGTGCACTGGAGCACTTTTAGGACTCACGGGCCACAGCCAAGTCCTTGGGTCTTTCTACGGAGAACCCTGCCACTCCTGGGCTTCGTTGCTTTCGTGGCCAGGGCAGGGGCACCCAGGCATGCCCCTCCAACAAGCCTGTGCAGAACCAACCTCAGCGCGGCTGCGGCTTCCGCAGGGGCGGGTCTGGGAACCAGCGAGCGGGTCAGTTCACCTCTACCCTCTCTACCACCTCCAAGCCTTCCTAATCTGAGCATCAGGGAGCACCCCACGCCGGTGGGTGGCAGGGTCCGCCACCTCCTCCACCACTGGGGCGAAATTACATCAGACAAGTGAGTGCTGCAGATAATCTGCCATGGTTATTCACTTCCCTTTTAGTCCTCCCCTCCAGCCATGCCACCTCGGTTCGACCGCATATCGGGGGATCATTTGGCTCTTCTCCGACAGGACGTCACGGCCCGCCTGGCCAAGGGGGCCATAGACTGCGTTCCCGGTCAGGAAGTAGGGAGTGGTTGTTATTCCCACTACTTTCTGGTCCCCAAGAAGGACAAGGAGCCTGCGCCCCATCTTGGACCTCAGGGACGTCAATCGCATCCTCCGGAAGGAGAAGTTCAAGATGCTGAATCTGGCTCAGGTCCTGGCTGCCCTGGAGACTGGATGGTAGCGTTGGACTTGCAGAACGCTTATTTTCACATTCCCGTCCTGCTGGCCAACCGGCGCTACCTGCGGTTCTTGGTAGGCCAGGAGAATTTTCAGTTTGCCGTGTTCCCCTTCGGCCTGACCAGCGACCCTCGGGTGTTCACGAAAGTGATGGCGGCGGTCGCAGCTCATCTGCGCAGGTCAGGGGTGTCAGTCTTCCCGCTACCTCGACGACTGGTTGTTGAAGGCAGGCTCGCCCCAAGCAGTCTTCACCCTCCTTCAGACTACGGCCGACCTCCTGCATTTCCTGGGGTTCTCCATCGTGCCGAAGTCGCACCCGAGTCTCTCTCAGAAGCTCCCCTTCATCGGAGCGGTTCTGGATTCAACGTTGTTTCTAGTTTATCCTCCTGAGCAGCCTGTCTGGGATATTCGGGCTATGATTCCGATCTTTCGGCCTCTATTCCGGGTTTCAGTCAGGATGACCATCCGGCTCCTGGGCCTGATGACCTCCTGCATCCTGTTAGTTCAACATGCCAGATGGCATATGCAGGCTCTGCAGTGGGACCTGAAGTTCCAGTGGGCGCAGCATCGGGGCCACCTGTCTGATCATGTCCAGATCTCAGAGGGCACTCCACAACACCTGCAGAGGTGGCTCGCAAATCGCGATTGGGTTAATGGCAGATTCCTCTCCCTTCCTCAACCGGAGCACACAGTAGTGACGGATGCGTCCCTCCTGGGATGGGGAGGCCACTTGGGAGAGGCGGAGGTCAGAGGCCTTTGGTCTCCGGCGGAGTTTTTGCTCCATATCAACCTTCTCGAGCTACGGGCGATCCGACTTGCACTGAAGGCATTCCTTCCCTCTGTCCTGGGAGGTGTAGTGCAGGTGTTCACGGACAACACCTCCGCCATGTGGTATAGCAACAAACAGGGCGGGGTGGGGTCGTGGACCCTATGTCGGGAGGCTCTGCGCCTCTGGACATGGCTGGAACATCAAGGCATTACCTTGGTGGTTCAACACCTGGCAGGTTCTCTGAATGCCAGGGTGGACGAACTCAGTCGCAGGTGCATGATGGATCACGAATGGCGTCTTCACTCTGACGTGGTGCAGGGTCTCTTTCTGCAGTGGGGAGAGCCCTAGTTAGATCTATTCGCCACCGAAGAGAACGTGCGATGTCATCAGTTCTGCACGTTGGAATATTCAAGGCGACACTCGCTTGGAGATGCTTTTCGTCTCGAGTGGAGCTGCGGTCTGTTTTACGCCTTTCCACCTATATCCCTTCTGATCAGAGTGCTCAAGAAGATCAGGCTCGACCGGGCCCAAGTCATTCTTGTTGCTCCGGACTCGGCTCGAAGAGTATGGTATCCCGAGCTACTCGGTATGAGCATCGATTTCCCCCATTCCGTCTCCTCCTTCGGGAGGATTTTCTGTCGCAGCAGCAGGGGACGGTCCTTCACCCGAACCTGTCCAGTCTCCACCTCCATGCGTGGAGATTGAGCGGCGACAGTTGACGGCTTTCGACCTCCCTCCTTAAGTCCTGTAATGTCATTCTGGCAGCCAGGCGTCCCTCCACTAAGATGGTATACGCCTGCCGATGGAACAAGTTTGTGGCATGGTGCACAGCAAAGGCTGTGGATCCCCTTTCTGCCCCTCTTTCTGAGGTTCTTATGTCTTTTGCCCAGCAGGGCTCTGCTCTGGGCTCTATCGAAGGTTATCTTTCTGCAATCTCCACCTTTCTGAGGCTTCCTGATCAGCCTTCTCTTTTTAAGTCCTCATTTGTTAACCGTTTCCTCAAACGCATTACGCACACGTTCCTTCCCGTGCCTTTCATAATGCCTCAGTTGGACTTGAATCTTGTCTTGACTTACCTGATGTGCGCTCTTTGAGCCCGTTCTTAACTGTCCCTTACTTCTTCTTACTCTAAAGACGGCTTTCCTGGCAGCCATCACCTCTGCCAGAAGAGTGAGTGAGCTCCAGGCTCTTTCTTCTAAACATTCTTTCCTTTCTATTAATCCGGACAAGGTGGTTTCTTGCCAAAGGTTGTCACGCCCTTCCACATCGGGCAGACCATCACTTTGCCCACCTTCTTTCCGCCTCCTTCCAGGGAGGAGGAGAGGCTCCACCGTCTGGACCCAAAATGTGCGCTTGCTCTCTATCTGCCATAAGTGCGCTGGGGATGCTCAGACGTGGGTCCCAGGCACTCCACACCACTGGAGTCAAGCTAGCCGGGCTGATGAGAGGTGTTACCTCGAAACCGGTCCGGTCCTCGGATGCTTGATTCCGTTCTGGGAAGGACATGGCTTTTGTAGTTCGGACTGGACTGTTCCCATGGGGCACAGGGTCAGAGCTGATTTGCATATCGCCATTGTCTAACCCAGGGTGGTGTGGAGTGCAAAAAAACGATGGATTTGGGCCCAGATCTTTTGACTGGGGTGAATGTGTGACATTGATCCACATTCGGTCCATCACCTGTTTTGTTTGCTCTCTATGTGCAGCATACACAACAGTTCCGGGTGGATGATCAACTCTTTGTTGGTTATGTGGGTGCCAAAAAAGGTCTGGCGCTGCACAAACGGACCATTTCCCGGTGGGTCGTTCTGTGCATCGAAGCAGGTTTCTCCTTGCCCAAGAAGGAGCTTCCTGTGGGTCTGCGTGCCCATTCGACCAGGGCGACTTCAGCCACTACTGCCTTGGGACGCGGCGTTCACTTGCAGGACATTTGTCAGGCAGCTACTTGGGCCTCGCTGCACACATTTACGGAGCACTACTGCCTTGACAGTCAGGTCCGTAGAGGCGGCTTCTTTGACCGTTCTATGCTCCGTGACTTTCTGGTGTAATCCTGTTCGCAGACCCTTGTCCGGGGTTGGTATTGCTGGGGTATCTATTCTAAGGTAAGGAATCTATAACTAACGTGTCTCTTTCAGATGCACAAGTTACTACTTGTGTAACTATATATCTGTAAGAGACATTAGTTAGTGATAGATTCCTTACTTTCTGCGGACTGATTACTGGGGTTAAGGTCATCCCTTTTAGGGCCCTAGTTTTATGCACCAATGGTCAGTATCTTGCACGGCTATGCGTTCCTGGTGCGGAATGTCGTGTACAGAACTGATGTCAGCGTGCATGGGTGTCGCCTAAGTACTCTTGTGACGATAACTCGGCGCTGATGATGCCAGTGACGGACGCAGAGCCACAGGACACCACCTACTGACGTGCAGAGGTACTGCTAAGCAAAACTTTCCGGATCCAGTTTGACACCTGGGGATATTCTAAGGTAAGGAATCTATCACTAATTAATGTCTCCTACAGATATATCGTTACACAAGTAGTAGTTTGTGCATTCAAGAAGCGAAAGCCCTCTTATAGCTACTTGTAGTGGGAATTGCCGTCTTCTCACATGCCAGCTGGTATATGTGGGACTTTCCCAAGTTTTAGCGTAGTAAGTTCTGAAGATGTTAAATATGTGTAAGAGCCGTGGTAATGTGCTCTCTGGTTGGGCCACATAGAGCAACACATCCTCGACATACTCTAAAATCCTTTCATCCCCATGTCAACCCATCGCAGTCCTCTGACTACCCCATCTTTCTTGATCCGTGCTGCGAGCAGCTCCAATGCTACTGCAAAAAGCATTGGGGAGAGTGGGCAACCATGCTTTGTTCCGTATTCCAATGAGAATGCTTTGGCGTATGACCCGTTTGCTTTAACTTGGGCCATTGGTTTTGGTATTTCTACCCTATTCCCAATCTTTCCAAAACCCCAGACATAAAGGGCCATTCAAGGTAATCAAAGGCCATCTTGGCATCCAGGCATAGTACCAAAGCTGGCTTTACTACCCCTTTTCGATATAGGTTATGCAGATACGGGGAGAGCTGCAGTTATTTGGAGGTTTGCCATTTTATGAATCAGAACTGTTTTTGCCAGATGTTGGTCTGGCGTGAGTTGTCCCTCCTTTTTCATGTCCCTAAACATTTGCAGCAAGTGGGGGTCAGTTTGCTTGCCATCAACTTGTATAGTCCCACCAGCAGGCCAGGCCCATGGCTTTGCCAGACTGGAGATCTCTAATCGCCTTTTTTATTTTCACCTTGGTTGTCTTCGCCCAACTTCTCCTTGTCCTGCAACCAGAGCACACGGTCTGTATGCCCTAGGAATTCCCTAATATCAACTGGTGTTCTGACGTGTGGAGGAATACAGCCCTCTATCAAAGTGAGCAAATCATGGAGGGATCTGGCTGTGCTTTCAGGTCTTTAGTCCCCCGCACTGTTAGCGTGTTCAGCATGTTTCTGCGCATTTGTGGCAGGTAGGCCCCTGAGGCTGTAGCCCAGCCACCGGAAAAAGGCACTCTGTGTCAAATGAAACACAGCCCGCCAGCCACCTGAGTAACCAGTTGGCCACCCCAAAAGCAGCACTCATGCCAGCACGAGCACCTGTAAAGTGTCCAATCTATGCCACACAGGAGATGAACTATGTTGAGCCTACTTTCATCACAATACCAGGCACGTGGTGTTTGACTTCACTGCAGAGCTGGACGTAGCTATGGCACCCCAAAAGTCCACAGTAGGCCCTAGTTCTGACTTCTTGCAGCCAGCAGGCCTGCCTGCCTGCCACATGCTGTGCCTGCACAAGACGTGGCTTGTCCTGGTGGGGGGAGGTTACAGTGCACTTCACCGCACCAAAGTCCAAGGCCCCCTGACTAGATATTCCCCCTTGCATGGTCTCCCCACAGTCATCATCTGCCCCAGGTTAAATGGCAGTAGCTGCTGCAGGGCAGGCCCAAAGGGGACACGATTTGTCATTTTTGGCAGAGTGCAGCGCAGGGAACGGGTAGGGAGCCTCTTCTTCTAGGGATAGCACCTCATAAACAGGCGCAACTCATGTAATGCAGGCCATGTGGGGCCAACACTGTGCAGAATCAAGAGTGGCATTCACAAGGGATGCAGTCCCCAGTAGAGTACTCACGAGGCCCAGAAAGGGAAGCAAACTATAGTTGTCATCTTGCTCGTTGTGTTGCCCCTGGCAGCTCTGTCTGCTTGCTCACCTGCTCCACCAAAGAGCTTGTTGTTTCTCAGACAGCAGCAAGCTCTGCGTCGGTAGTGGTCCCAACCGCCAGTTAGCAGATTAGTTCCTAATGTTACATATGGGCACTAGCCACGACTGACCGTTTTCAATTTGCGTCCTCAATAGGCCTCGGCTGCTCAATAGGCCTCGGCAGGTGCACCCCTTCAGATATAAGGGTCTGAAGATCATTCTGCTTGGCCTCGCTTCTTCCCTCACTCACCTCCAGCATATCTGGGGACAGAACGGTTAGGCCAGTTCAGCTGCTCCATGTGATTCCACTCGGTCGAGCTGCTCTCTGCAACACAACTTCTGCTGGCCAGAATCCCCACTCAATCAGCCCTAGTGCAAAGGTTGCTAAAACGTAGGCAATGCAGCGGCCGGGCTCTCCACACTGATGATTTTGGAATTGTCAGACGCAGTGTTGGAGCACACTCAATCAGTCTGCCATATTTAGGGTTTCACCACTCTGCCACTCCACTCTATGCTGCTCGGCTCTCCTTGACGCTGTCTCGGCTCTCCTTGACGCTGTCTCGGCTCTCCTTGACGCTGTCTCGGCTCTCCTTGACGCTGTCTCGGCTCTCCTTGACGCTGTCTCGGCTCTCCTTGACGCTGTCGCGGCTCTCCTTGACGCTGTCTCGGCTCTCCTTGACTCTGCTCTCTTCTCCCCTATGCCGCTCTCTTCTCCACTGCGCCGCTCTCTTCTCCCCTGCGCCGCTCTCTTCTCCCCTGCGCCGCTCTCTTCTCCCCTGCGCCGCTCTCTTCTCCCCTGCGCCGCTCTCTTCTCCCCTGCGCCGCTCTCTTCTCCCCTGCGCCGCTCTCTTCTCCCCTGCGCCGCTCTCTTCTCCCCTGCGCCGCTCTCTTCTCCCCTACGCCTCTCTCCTCTCCACATCTCCCCTATCTAATCCCCATCTCCCCTATCTAATCCCCATCTCCCCTCTCTAATCCCCATCTCCCCTCTCTAATCCCCATCTCCCCTCTCTAATCCCCATCTCCCCTCTCTAATCCCCATCTCCCCTCTCTAATCCCCTACGCCGCTCTCTAATCCCCTACGCCGCTCTCTAATCCCCTACGCCGCTCTCGAATCCCCTACGCCGCTCTCGAATCCCCTACGCCTCTCTCCTCTCCACATCTCCCCTATCTAATCCCCATCTCCCCTATCTAATCCCCATCTCCCCTATCTAATCCCCATCTCCCCTATCTAATCCCCATCTCCCCTATCTAATCCCCTACGCCGCTCTCTAATCCCCATCTCCCCTATCTAATCCCCATCTCCCCTATCTAATCCCCATCTCCCCTATCTAATCCCCATCTCCCCTATCTAATCCCCATCTCCCCTATCTAATCCCCATCTCCCCTATCTAATCCCCTACGCCGCTCTCTAATCCCCTACGCCGCTCTCTAATCCCCTACGCCGCTCTCTAATCCCCTACGCCTCTCTCCTCTCCACATCTCCCCTATCTAATCCCCATCTCCCCTATCTAATCCCCATCTCCCCTATCTAATCCCCATCTCCCCTATCTAATCCCCATCTCCCCTATCTAATCCCCATCTCCCCTATCTAATCCCCATCTCCCCTCTCTAATCCCCTACGCCGCTCTCTAATCCCCTACGCCGCTCTCTAATCCCCTACGCCGCTCTCTAATCCCCTACGCCGCTCTCTAATCCCCTACGCCGCTCTCTAATCCCCTACGCCTCTCTCCTCTCCACATCTCCCCTATCTAATCCCCATCTCCCCTATCTAATCCCCTACGCCGCTCTCTAATCCCCTACGCCGCTCTCTAATCCCCTACGCCGCTCTCTAATCCCCCACACCGCTCTCTAATCCCCCACACCGCTCTCTTCTCCCCTAAACTGCTCTCCTCTCCACATCTCCCCTATCTAATCCCCATCTCCCCTATCTAATCCCCTACGCCGCTCTCTAATCCCCTACGCCGCTCTCTAATCCCCATCTCCCCTATCTAATCCCCTACGCCGCTCTCTAATCCCCTACGCCGCTCTCTAATCCCCTACGCCGCTCTCTAATCCCCTACGCCGCTCTCTAATCCGCTCTCTAATCCCCTACGCCGCTCTCTAATCCCCTACACCGCTCTCTAATCCCCTACTCCGCTCTCTTATCCCCTACTCCGCTCTGTAATTCCCTACGGCGCTCTCGTTCCCCCAAAACCACTACATTCTTCGCTACGCCGCTCCTGCCACTCCATTCAGCACCAATCCCGCCACTCCATTCAGCGCCAATCCCGCCACTCCATTCAGCGCCAATCCCGCCAGTTTATTAGAAAGCCAATCCCACCACCCCACTCTATGCCACATGTATTGCCAACATAGCAAAAAGACATTGGCAAAGCCTAAAGCTCGGGTATAAACGAGACCTATTACTTTGCTAGTGCTTGTTTTGGAGTGCCACAGATGCAGGATCCTAAGCTTGCTCAATTCTGTTTCCATTCTTGCCTCTCGTATACTTAAACTTGCCTCCAGTACACGTGTCAATAGTGAGTAACTGACAGGATCCTAAGCTTGATCAGGGCTCAGAAGTGATCTCAGAAATTAAGCCTCTGTCTGAGGATTTGCTTTGACCCCTTGTTATGGGCTAGGATTCTGGTGCGGTCCAGAATTAAATGAGAGCGAGATTCTTAATTTCTGCTGTTGATGCTGCTTTCGGTGCCTGAAGCGTGGCGCAATGGCCACAAGATGGCACTTAAATTCCACTCATGCATTTATTGCTCAAATTCACGCTGAGGAGAGACAGCCCAGCGAGCATCAGACCAGGCTGTTGCAGCGTTTAATAAGCAATACAAATGTTAATTCATGAAGAAAACCCGTTGAGAATAACCATTTTTGTCACCATCCGCATTCTTTTTCCTGTGGATTCTAGAGGTTTGCTATATATAACCAGATAAGCATCTCGTATCACACCTTCCGCAGTGATAAATTAGTTCCCACACATGAGAAGACAAGCATAAACTTTGCCTTATCTCGTAATCAACAATTTGGGCTCATCCACCTTCAGCCCTTTCAGATTGTAAGTAGATTTTGTTTGTTTATTTGGTGGCGATAATATTTCAAATATAAATCTAGAGGTCGTCTCTGTTTAGTGTAGTCCACTTAGCCTTATCAAGAGATCGACGATCGTTGCCAAATGTTCCTGTCCGTCACAGGCGTCATTTCTATCAACCTCGTATAAGGGAGCTGAAAGAGGTTAAAGGCCGTCTCGCTGGATAATACATATGTGGTTGGAAGTGTTTTTTTCGTCTATTGTCTCAATTGACTGCAGAATGTTTATGGGTGTCCTCCCACCGCCGGAATAATGAGCATTAACTGCCGCCCCAATCAGTGGATATCACAGTGAAAGTGCTTAACAGTAACTCAAATCTGATGAGGATATTCCACATATAAGGCAAATCATAGACGTGAGGTGCAGACTAAAGACCAGCCTTGGCAAAGCCAATCGGTCTCACCCATGCAAGAGCCATTGGCTTTGCCAATGTGTTTTAGCCATAATGTACACCAGCATGGCTGCTGTTCAACATGGCTGAAAGTTAGTGGCGAATATTTGAGTTGGGTGCAGGGTCATCGAGTGGAATGGCACAGGGTGGAGTAGTGTTGTAGAGTGGAGGGGTATAGATTGTTGTGTATTGGATAATGTGTCAAGTCACGTAGAGTGTGGTGGTGCCGAGTGGCATAGGGTATAATGGTGTAGAGTGCGGTGGTGCCAAGTGGCATAGATTATTATGTTGTAGATTGCGGTGGTGTCGAATGGCATAGAGTACAATGGTGTAGAGTGCAGTGGTGCCAAGTGGCATGGAGTGGAGTTGTGATGTTTAGATTGGTGTGGCCTAGACTGGATTTATGTAGAGTGGTGGCGAAGAGTGCTGTGGTGTAGAATAGAGTGACGAAGAGTGCATTGGCATAAAGTAGAGTGGTAGAGGGCAGAGTGGAGCATAGCGTGAAGTGGAATGAAGTGCAGTGGTGCAGAGGCCAATCGCCCTCAGACAGTTAGGATGGGCAACTTCACCTCCCAGACCTTCTCCCTCCCCTGCGGAGTTCCACAGGGCTCCTCGCTAAGTCCGACGCTTTTTAATATCTATGTATCGGACTTAGCGAGGGTGATACAATCACATGGAATTGCCCTTACAACGTACGCCGACGATACCCAATTAGTATTATCGGCGCACAACAATGGAACATCTGTCGCAGCCAATTTCCAAGAGGGAACGAAGGCGATAAGCTCCTGGATGTCATCAAATTGCCTCAAACTGAACTCCGATAAAACGGAGGTGATGACATTCGGGAGCTTGCAGCCGGCATGGTCCCCTCAGTGGTGGCCGTCTCAGCTGGGTCCCCCACCCCAACCAGTAGTTAAGGTCCGTAATTTGGGAGTCACATTCGACAACAAGCTGACTTTCCTCCATCACGCCAACCCTGTGGTATCATCTGCCTTCTACACCCTAAAAAGAATAAAAAAACGTATTCCTTACCTACCGCAGTCCGCTGGCAAAACATTGATCAGCACCTTAGTGTTCTCAAGGACCGATTATTGTAACTCCCTCCTTCTGAATGCCCAGGAAAAGGTACTCAATTAACTCCAGACGGTGCAAAACGCCGCGGCTAGAATCCTACTATCCATCCCCAAATTCACCTCAACTTCCCCTTACATCAAAGAGCTACATTGGCTCCCTATCAGGAGCCGAATCAAATTTAAGGCTTTGTGCATAGCCTACAAAACTTTGAACAATCCCGGACCACAGTTCCTAAAAAAAGCCCTCTGCCCAGTGGAACATCTTAGGACCATACGATCTTCCTCAGCCTACTTGTTAAAAGTCCCACGGACAAGAAAGGCTAACTGGGGAGACAGATGCTTTACTACCGCAACTGCCAAACTGTGGAATACTCTACCACTCCACATAAAAACTGCCCCCACGTTACTCAAATTCAGGAAGAGCCTCAAAACATGGCTGTTCTCCTCCTAACTTCCCTTCATCGTAAGAAGTGAGCTCTGTAACGATAGCGCCGAGACACCTGCATGGGTATTTGCGCGCTTTAAATATTGCATAAAAAAAATAAATAAATAAGAGTGCAGTGGCGTGGAATGGTGCAGAGTGTAGTGGTGTGGAGTGGTGCAGAGTGGTGTGATCTAGAGCAGAATATGCGTGGTATAGTAGCGCACTGCCATAACAGACAACACATTTTTTCGATTGCATATCAGTACATCTGCACAGACATATAGTTCTACTAGCAAAACAACACAGTGCACATTGGAAAAGGTGCGGAAATTGTTTCACCTAGTGTAATGATTTTTGTTGGTATTTAAGTATTTTTTTTCTAACACACTTCAGAAATAACAAAAAAATGCTTCATTTGTGTTCCTAATTTTAATATATTCTGAAATGCGTATTCAGTTCTTTTAAATGTTGTTGTGTGCTAGAAAAAAACTCTTGCCTACCCCCATTATTCAGCAATAATCATCTCACTTTGGAGTCCGAGAAAGAAAAGTACTCAAGCGCCCTTGGAAGACAGTGCCCTACATTTGACCTCTGTCTTGAATGCACAGCAAATGTGTTAATGTAGTAGCTAGATTTAAAGTCCTGTGTACCGAAAGGGAGTTCATGGAAGAATACAGTAAACACTGTTTAGGCAATGGGAGGGACAAACTGAACCTGGTGAATCTAAAGCAAATAAAAAACCAGAAAATGTGAGTTACAAACCACAAAGCCAATGGTAATCGACAGTCTGGATGCATTCATAGGGCAATTTTCTGAAAATCCCTTAGATGTCTTTAGAAAAACATACAGCTGTGCTGTCTGGCTGGTATGCTGGGACCTAAAAAACTGAGAACTTGGTCAAATAGCTTGATTGTATGAGAAGTTACTTTTTTTAA
The DNA here is from genome assembly GCF_964263255.1 of Lissotriton vulgaris. NCBI lineage: Eukaryota > Metazoa > Chordata > Amphibia > Caudata > Salamandridae > Lissotriton > Lissotriton vulgaris. The sequence goes on along the minus strand of NC_141693.1, from coordinate 1,312,618,793 downwards.
TTTAAATTGTTTTTATAGGTATTTTAAAAGAGGTCATATACATTGTATAACAGGATTGCTACAGTATGAGAAGTTACTTGGTACCGAACTGAGAAGCACAGCACCAACGACATGCAGTGATACTTTGAAGTAGTAATTTGGCTGTGACATGAACTAATAAATTCATGCTTTATTTCAAATCATAACTCTTAAGGTCTGAAGAAGATTGAAGGTAACAGTTCAAATTAGTCTTAAGTAACCTTTAAGTCTAGGAGGCTAGTGATTGTCAGACCTATATTCTGTGGAATTCGTTGGAATGGGAATACAATGATTCCTTTCCCAGGAAGTCTTTGGCCCAGGAAGCACGTGGACCATTAATGCAAGAGATTTATTTGACTTCTAAGTAGCAGGCGGCGTTAGTGCCGGGAGTTAAGTGGACTGGTAGGCCTGTATGTCAGTTCTCCTAAGGTTTTGCACTTTATTACAGGACCTGCAAGATGCAGTATCCGACACTACGATTTCGAGCTTGCAATCTTCGTGGGCATTTCCTGGTGAAAATGAATGCAATATGAATTCTGAGGATGCCCCACAAAAAAATGTATTTTGAATCATTTCTCTTAGACCTTTGTATCGTGAAAGACGCGTTTCCCATGTTTTTATTTTTATTTCTCCGGGCAGATATTCTTTGCTGGGGTCTGCAGCCCCTGAGTTTTTATAGTTTGCTTACCACTTGCTGCTATCAGTTTGTCAGTACGGTCTGTAGTTATGTGAGTAGTATCGCCACTCTCCTAAGTGAAATACTTGTGCCACTTGTTGACCAAACCGACATTTGTTTTTGCATTTTCACAGACGTCATCTGGGTGATCCTAAGTGTAGAAATTGGCGGCCTTCTTGGAGTAACGCAACAGCTGTCATCCTTCGAGACGGAGTTCAGCACGCAACCTCATCGAATAGTAGAAGGAAATTTTAACCCCTTCGCCTCCCCGCAGAAGAGCAAGCAGCCAGAGGACAGTCCACTAAAGGACCCTGGGGATGCTGGGCTATGCACACTGGGTAAAAACACCTGGTCTCCTGCTCCTGACCAAATTGAACAAGATCAGAACGAACTAACTCAGAACTCTGTAAATTTATCCCCTAACAATCACTCAAACAACCTCTCAGTGGTGACGTGCAGTAAGGTAGGTACAGTGTGACATCCAGTACAGTCCGGTAACCATGTTGAGGTGGGGATGTTAAGGAGGTGGAACGCGGAGAAATAACCTGAAAAATATCAGTTCCATAGGTCTTTGCAATGTGCTTTTTGCTTGAGGTGGTCGTTGTGCTGCCTTTGACCTATTTTCTCTTTTCAATATCTTAACTCTGCAGTACCACACATGTACACCCCCGTGAACATTTTTGGGATTTGTTAAATTAAATATATTTTTGTAAGCTGGGTGACGAAGACCCAGTGATAGGCGCGAGCAGATGGGTGTTTTTTTTTTTTTGTTTTTTTTTTACTGGCCACGTTAACTAGCCTTGGATGAAAACGTTATTTACTTTTAATTAAAACGGCGGTTCTGTTCAGAACCCACGATATTTAGCTCCCCATTCTGCTTTTCTATTGTATGACTGCCTGCAAACTGAAGTAGCTCATAAACCATATTACGTTACAAAAAAAAAATCTAAGGGGCTGGTTCTTTGCTCAACCTTTTTTTATTATATATATATTTTTTTATAGAAGTACATTTCCCGAGTATTTTTGTCAGACTGGTCTTAAAAGACATGTTTTTGGAAACTAAGCAAATAGTATTTTAAATTTGGCAATTAGTGTGTGCAGCCTTTTTCACTTTGTTCTCCACATTTTTCATTGTTAGAGTTGTGTACCTTAACCATCAGGAAAGGGAAGTGATTGGGTGTTTTAAGTGGTCCCCCTTAAGACTCAGTTTTCAACGTGGAAGTATGTTTTTGGTTGAAATATGTTGGGGGGAAGGACATATACTTAGTTAAGTCTACGACATGGCCAACACTGTTAGTCTGTCTAACATATTTGCAATTAAAATGTGCAACAGTAAACCACACAAAATTCAAATATCGACCCTGGTGTTACAAGGTTTCCAGGAAATGTAGAGAAATTGGGGTATGGCAACTTTTCTCTTTTGTGTTTATTACATTTCTAAGCCTTAAATTTGTCTGCCTGTGAGAGGATACTGGCACCATTTTTCCACCTCAAGAGAAATATATTTTCAAAGATGGCTTTTTCAGAAGAGTGCCTATCTCTCTCATTTTTAAATAACTTGAATTATAAGTAAAACAGAAACAAAAAGAAAACAACTTAACCAGTTGGGATAAAGGTCTATTTGCAGTTTTCAGTCTTTTTATGGAAAAAAGTGCATGCAATTGGTTAAACGGGCAACATTCTCATTAAAGAGGACTGTGATGCTCATTTTAAAAATGCAGACTGCTTCAGAGTCTTAGATTGTATTGCAGTGGCCGATCATTTTTGCCATGCGTGGCGCAAGGCTCACTGGGCAATGGGCATTACTCTGTAATACATTTTAGTTTACAAACATTTTTGGAATGAACATTTGTTATGTGAAGCTTTGGTGTATTTTTATTGTCAACTACTCTTTACGAAAACTGCTTCAATCCTATGTTTTTGGTCACCATTTCTGCGCTTTGATAAATGTCCATCCCGTTGGACATCAGCATGGTCCTGGAAGAATGACATGCGTTCTGTATTTCCTTTTGATAGTCATACTATTAAGTAGTTAAGTAGTCTCACAATTGTAGGGAAATGCCTTCTCAAATACTTGGTGAAACGAAAGATTTCTTTTGCAGTTTAAGTTTCCTCAGAGGAAAGTTGGGTTCATTTTGGCTAGGGTTTGCAAATGATCAAGTGGCCCTTGGTGTTTTGACACTCTTTAAAACCTCCAGCTGTTCCCATTGCACATCATTCCAATCGTCAATACCTTTCCTGTTTGATCTCCAGAACTTTCACGTGGAGAGCCCCAATGGCGACTCGCTTGACATGATTCCATGTCATCTGGCCAGTGCCTTTGACACCGGGAGCTAAGGATGTGGATACATTTTAGTTTACAAACATTTTTGGAATGAACATTTGTTATGTGAAGCTTTGGCGTATGTTTATTGTCAACTACTCTTTACGAAAACTGCTTCAATCCTATGTTTTTGGTCACCATTTCTGCGCTTTGATAAATGTCCATCCCGTTGGACATCAGCATGGTCCTGGAAGAATGACATGCGTTCTGTATTTCCTTTTGATAGTCATACTATTAAGTAGTTAAGTAGTCTCACAATTGTAGGGAAATGCCTTATCAAATACTTGGTGAAACGAAAGATTTCTTTTGCAGTTTAAGTTTCCTCAGAGGAAAGTTGGGTTCATTTTGGCTAGGGTTTGCAAATGATCAAGTGGCCCTTGGTGTTTTGACACTCTTTAAAACCTCCAGCTGTTCCCATTGCACATCATTCCAATCGTCAATACCTCTCCTGTTTGATCTCCAGAACTTTCACGTGGAGAGCCCCAATGGCGACTCGCTTGACATGATTCCATGTCATCTGGCCAGTGCCTTTGACACCGGGAGCTAAGGATGTGGATACTTTTGCGGTGTTAAAATGGTTTTCCACATTGGCAGTGGTTTATGCTGTGCCTCAGAACCAGGTTCGTCTATCGCAGCCTGCAACGGAGCTGGAAAGGATTAAGGAACATTACTACAAGTTTTAGATCCAAACCATTCACTCCTATTTGAAGTGCTTTCTCTTTAATGGTTTACCCTGCTAGTTTTAGTACGTTCTTAAGTTTTAGAAAAATAATTACCAGGGCCCAGAATATATCACAGAAAACCACTGCCACTTGCACCACCCACGACCCTTGCCAGCACTGCCAAATTCTAGTACCAACACTGCCTGCTAACCATCAGACAGTTTAAATGGCCAGGACGTGCTGAAATGTTTTAAGAATATATATTAAATTGTTAAATATTCTACTGAGCTTCTCTTTATATAGGCAGACTGCAGTACCATGTAGTGTACGGTCATAAATATATGCCAATGTTAAATAAATGCTTGTGCTGCACACCAGCATAAACTAAGCCCTCAAGCAGTCTTCTCCTACTTGGTGGGTGCCTTTGTAAAATGCGTACACACAAACACATGCCTACACTCACTCCCCTCCCTTCTCACTCCATCCGACCTCCAATGTAAACACATGCCTTCCTACATTTTCCATTTCGGCGTCAGGTAGTCTCATGCCACAAAATGAGACTTTGGTGGGCCTCAGAACTTTTTGCTGGTACTTGGTAACTCTGCCTCTAGTTAGAGGGTCCCTCTGTACAACTCTCCCTCTCCATGGAACCAACTGGGATGCTATATGCTTTTCATTGTGATTTCAGGCAAGCTCATGACACTGACTTAAGCCTCCTGGACTAACTATTGATGACAGGCGATGGCTCTGTTTCTGATTGGGAAGTGTATAACTTCCCTCTTCTGCCTCCATTTCTTTGATTGCCTCTGGAAACCCATGACTTCCTATAGGGTTTGCATTCTGTCTTCAGTTGACTAGGGTTGAACGCTTTTCTAACTTTCTCTACTTCTCTGCTGCCTTTGACACCCGTAGATCAGAATGTGCCATAGTAGAGGTTATTGTCCTGCATGCTTATCAGGAGGTAGGTCATTAATTTGGACTGTGCATCATTTTTTCACTCTAAGCCTACTTCCAGTTTTAACCCGTATTTTCGGCAGTTATTTGAGCCTGCTACACATTTCAGCATAGGCTTGGTTTTCCAATGTATGGCGACTTATTGAGCTGGCAGTGTGGTTGGAGGGTGGCTGGAAAAAAACGTTGTCCAATCACTTCTACCAAATGTTCAGTATGGAATTACTTACTTCTATGACAGTGGTAATTAGTAGTTTGACTGAGGCTCGATGGGTTTGAAAGAGATCTCATGGAGTTTGTGCACCTTAGGCTTAGTGCCTCTTTCTCTGATCTTGAAAGCAAGTACACTAAATTAATTCCACTGGATGTGCAACAAAATCTAAAAGTTGCAATGAGCAATTCTTTCTCTCTAGAGAGTAACATGTTGCTACTTAATCACTCCGAACATCAGTTCTAGTGAGGGCAGCCATCTTACCCAGTATCATTTCACTAAAGCATGCATAGGGACTTGCTACCAAAAGCGTTCAACAGCTCCAGATGGTTAAGAATTAAGTAATGAGCGTTGATATAGGGACTAAGCTCATGGTATCCTGTCTGTACACTTTTACAATGTTTGAACTGGCTGCCTTTCCAAAGCCAAGTGGACGCGTCCATCAAGTACTATATAAACATTCCATATATCTAATTTTCGCTGCTCGAACAAAATAATCAGACCACATTCTTGCTGAGAAGGACCTTAACTTCAGCACCAGCAGGCAACTTTAGGCTACCTCTATTTAGCATGCTGTGCTGTAAGGAGAGAACAGTTGCAGTAAGGGTATCTTTCCTCTGGAATCCCCTTTCAGCAGAAATCCGACTTGCTCATGATCAAGGAGAGTCTGACAAAAATCTTTAGGCTTTCCCTTCTAAAAATGTTGTGTCTTCCTTACTTCTGCTGTTGTTAGTATCTGATTTTAAAAGCACGCAGCCTTCGAAACGGGCATTTTAATAGCTTTAAAGTGACGGTAAAGCATAAACACTACAGGAGCCCAGACAGGGTCCTAGGGGCGTATTTGGCAGTCATTGTATGTCATTTGAGGTACCCCAACATATAAGCAGTGGTCTTTGGATTTAATGTGGTGCAGCATTGTGAACCTCTGAAGGACTGTGATCATGTGCACACTGTGTACCTTGGCCGATATGTTACTGTAAACTTGCTGAGCTAACTCATGTACACTCTGTACCCAATTGTGAATCTTCAGAGCTCGCAGGACAGGTGTATGCTGACCTGCTTTACTTAACAGAAACATAAATCAGGCAGGTTTCTTTGAGGTGCAGTTCCCTGGGCTGGTGGTATTGTTACCTTCCCCGGCCCACTGAGCAGTCTGATCAAGCAGTGCTTTCTTTGAAGGGATGTCTTCAAACTCATTTTAACTCTACCGCTGTTTGAATTATTCACAGTTAAATAAATTGTTGGAATGACACACAAAAGGTTTCTCCAGGGCTCATGCATGTTTGATTTAGATGGTCTTCAATTGGTATCGACTTTGTCTCAAAGTGTATTTTCAAGTGTCAAACAGGATTATTCTCCAGACAGCTTAGATGTAAAACATTTCCATGTTGAATCTAGTGCTCCTCCATTTCAAAAACCAATTCTCTTATTAACCTCTTGAAAAACTCTGTAATCCAATGCTACTTTTATAGGGATTTTACTTTCGGGTGCAATTGACGGTAAAAAAACAGCCTAGTAACTATGACCTGATGCTGTGCTCCTGGGCAGTTGGGTGTACTCTAACCAGATTGGTATCTGTTGATCTCGGCCCCTCTTGTCATGTCAGTCACTGACATTTGGTGGTTCAAGGCAAATTGCTCACTCGAATGATAAACAGGAGGTCTTGTACTGTGTTTTTCACTGCTGATCTACTGAGCTTTTGCTTTTATAAATCAAATCAACTATTGGTCAATGATCAGCTACTAGAGCACATTGAGTAGTTAAATAACAGTCTAGAACCGAAATCTTGCTGCCATGGTGCGTAATGGCAACCCTCTCATTCTCCTCAAAATGTAAGTCCTTGCAGTAAGTTACACACTCTCCTGGCTTCTTCCAGACCAGTCCGAGCACAAGCACAGGCTAGTAAGTTGGTAACCTGGCATGTTTCCAGCCTGACATTGTCAGAGTATAGACTAGTGCAAATGGTAACATGCATTTTTTCTTTCAGGCCTAGTCAAAGTATGGACTAAAAACAGTCTGTAACCTTCAGTTCTCCTCTCAGGCCTAGTCACAGTGAGGACAAGTAGCAACCAGTAACTTTCAGGTCTTCTTACAGGTTTACTTAGTCAGAACATTGTCGCCTAGCAGTACCTCTAGGCCTTCTTTCAGGCCTAGCCATAGCACATACTAGTAAGTGAGTAACACGTCCTATCTTGTTCAAGGTCTTGTAAGAGCATGGTCTAGTAACAATGCCAGTAACCTGTTCTCCCTGCATTATAAAAGAGAAGCAAGTCAATATGTCCCTTTCGTACCAGACCTAGTGAAAGCACAGAGGTGTTCTAGCATAATTCTTCTTTTCATACCTAATCAGAGCATTGTAAAATCATTTGTGTTCGAGGCATGTGGGCTGCTGAATTCATATCTGTGCATAGATCGCCGCCTAGTGTTGGGTCCGGATGATTGCACCTTGTTGTCCTGGAAGAGTCTTCGAAGTATCACGAGATAGGTGACTCCTCCACTGGACTACAGTGCGCATGGGCATCTTCTCCATCCTCAGATTGTTTTTTTCCGCCATTGGGTTCGGAAGTTATTCCTACAACTTCGGAATCGAAACAAAACTTTTATAAAGGCCAAAAAGCCTTCGACTGTTTTGTTCTCGCTCGGTACTTCTTGACTCGATCAAGCTTTCCATCTCGAACCGGTCGTCGACGCGGGCCTTTTCGACGCCACGTGGGCCTGCTGTCGATGGAAAGGAGCCCGTTCAAAAGGTGCCCACAATGCCACTCAAAGTTTCCGCATACTGACAAGCACTCAGTATGCAACAAGTGCCTTTCTCCAGACCATAAGGAAGAAACCTGCCCAGCCTGTGCCCAGTTCTGGTCGAAGAAAACCATTCGGATTCGACGGGCCGCTAGGCAAGAGATGCAGCGACAGGCACCGGAACCGGACAACATCTTCGATGATGACCAAGAACTTCCAGAAGCTCCAGGACTACTCGGACTCCGATGACGAGATCCCACTGGGGCAAATCGTGAGTATACTGCCCCTGACACCAATTGCCCCGTTACTGAAGGCTCCGGTCAAGGCATCGCCAAAAGGCCTTAGCCAAGATCCAAAAAAACATTCGACAGCCCCGCCGTCCGGCTCGGCTCCGAAACCGAAACCTAAGCCTTCAGAGACCCCAGGGCCAAGTACTGTGAGCCCAAAGAAGGTTCCAGAGCCTAAAAAGGTCGTCGAGCCGAAGGGCGTCGACCCGAAGAAGACCATTCATCCTAAAGGCATCGAACCAAATAAAACCGTCGAGCCGAAAAAGGCCGTGCAGCCTAAAGGCGTCGACCCAAAGAAAACTGTCGACCCAAAAAAGGCCGTCGAGCCGAAGGGCGCAGACCCCAAAGAGGCCGTCGAGCCAAAGAAAGTCGTCAAGCCAAAACAGCCGGCTGTGCTGAAAGTCACCGAACCGAAGAAGGTTGCCGACGGAAAGGGTGGTGCATCGAAGCCTATAATCCGGCCGGAGAAGGCTATTGAACCGAAAACAAGCGCTCCAAAAACACCAGTCGATCCCAAAAAAGCCATTGACTCGGACAAAAACAGTCAACTAAAGAAATCCGACTAGCACAACAAACGTGTCGAACCGAAAGACCCGGTCGACCCGAAGAAAGGGCCCGAGCCAAAAAAGTCAAAGACACAACCAAGGACAGTTGAGGAAGAACTTTTCCATCCTGATCCATCAGACGACCAGGCAAAGATATATATTAATCCTGAGACTGGTAAAGTCACAATCCTGCATAGGAAAAAGAGGCCACTGGACACTGACTCTCATTCCCCCATTCCACTGAAAAAGAAAGACTTTGGGACTTCTCCCTCTAGACCCTTCAGTCCTTTCTATCCCACTATGCCTACTACACCTTTTGCTCCTTACTCTCCTTCTCACTATGGGGACAATGAGGGAAACACAGGGGAGGATCCACAGCATGATTTTGATTATCCAGAGGATCCTATTCCTCAAGATGAACCAGGAGGGGAGCCAACTGACCCATATGACGCCCATCCCATCCCTGACATCTCTTCATACCCAACTAAGCCGTCACCTACTGATGACACCATTGTCTTCAACCAACTAATAGACAGGGCAGCGCAGTACCACGACGTAGACATGCATAATGACCCTATAGAAGAAGACTTCTTATTTGACACCTTCCCTACTTCAGAAAAAAGCGTCAGAACAATACCTATGCTACAGGGAGTGTTAAAACACGCACCTGATATATTTAAAGATACAGCCAGGGCACGTGTAATCAATCCTAGGATTGAGAAGAAGTATAGAGCAGACCCTACGTACATCACAGGTCAGTTACCATTAGACTCACTGGTAGTGGCTAATGCACGCAAAAGGGCCAACTCACAGACAACAGGGGAGGCTCCTCCTGATAAGGAGTCAAAAATAGTAGAAGCCTCCGGTAGAAGGGTAGCATCACAGGCCTTCAATTCATGGAAGATTGCCAATACACAGGCTCTGCTAGCTCGTTACGACAGGGCGCACTATGACCAGCTTGAAAGCTTAATGCAACACCTGCCTGAACCTTTTAAAGCCCAAGCCAATGACCTCATTCAGGAGGGAAAATGTATTACCAACGCCTCCATTAAATGTGCGCTTGACGCAGCCGACACCGCAGCCAGGTCTATTAACACTAGCGTTTTATTATGACGAAATGCATGGCTGCGTATTTCCGGCTTTAAGAACGAGGTGCAGTCCATCATTCTTAACCAGCCAGTCAATCAAGACTTCCTTTTTGGCCCCGCAGTCGATACCATTTTAGATAAAATGAAGAAAGACACAGAAACTGCGAAATCAATGGGTGCATTGCAGTTTCAGCAACAGAGGTTCCTTTTGACGTTCCTCGTACAGAGCAGCTGCACAAGGCAATACTTCACAGACCTCAACTTCATACAAAGGCAACACTCAAGGTTCCTTTAACAAAAACTCCAACAGAGTAGGTTATAGGGGCAACAATAATAAGGGAAGAGGAAGTGGAGGCAACAACACCAGAGCCTCCACTGCCACAAGACAGTGACTTCATTACGCTACCTCCAGACCACCTAACACCGGTCGGAGGCAGACTCCAACAATTCCAACCTGTATGGAACGCAATTACCACGGACAGGTGGGTGAGACAAATTATCCAGTATGGTTATTGCCTAGAACTCACTTCTACCCCACCAAACATACCACCCAGACACCGTCCTATGACCAAAGAACACTCCACCCTATTTATTTATTTTTATTTATTTATTTATAAAGCGCGACAAATACCCGCAGGCGTCTCGGCGCTAGTCAATTTGCATAGATTCAGATCGATGTTATTTGCTCAGACAAGTTACCTACATTTCATGGCGACTATTGGGAGAACAACCAAGTCTTTAATCTCTTACGAAACTGGATGAGTGTAGAGCTTGATCTGATATCTTGGGGCAGGGTGTTCCAAAGTTTAGGAGCAGCGACCAAGAAGCGACGATCACCCCAGGACACTGTTTTGGAGCGAGGAATCACTAGATGGTTAAGATTAGAGGACCGAAGCTGACTGGAGGGTTGATATGGGACCAGTTGGTCTGTTAAGAAATGCGGGCCTTGATTATTTAGCGCTTTGTAGACTATACATAGTGACTTAAACTTGATCCTGTTCTGGATCGTCAGCCAGTGGAGTTGTTTGATAGTTTCTGAAATGGCGCAAATTTAGGGATTCCAGAAAGCAGGCGTGCTGCAGCATTTTGTATCGACTGCAACTTCCTCGTGACCCTGGCCTGAGTGTTCAGAAATAGGCAGTTACAATAATCCAGTGACGACAAAACCAAGGAGCTAACCAAGGTTTTAATGGCGGCTGCTGGCAAAAACGGACTGATGTCTGATCATGCGTAATTTATAGTGGGCTGTGGAGGCCACTTTATTCGCATGATCCATGAAATTTAGGCAGTCATCAAAGGTGACTCCCAAATTTCTGACCTTGGTTACTGGCGTTGGGAGTTCTCCAAATGTGGGAGGCCACCAATATGATGACCAATCTGGTGAAAGAGGTCCAAAGATAACTACCTCAGTTTTTTCTGAGTTGAGTTTCAGGCAATTTGTTGCCATCCACTCTCCTATCTCCAACATTCCAGTTTGGAAACGTTGGGCGACCTCCCCTCCGTCACCTTTAATGGCCAGTACCAATTGCGTGTCGTCCGCATAAGAGGTTAGGCTCATCCCATGTGCTTTGATGACATTAGCAAGGTCCAACACATAGATATTAAATAGTGTCAGACTCAGGGATGAGCCTTGAGGTACCCCACATGGCAACGAAAGCTTAGCAGATTGGTAAGGCCCAAGGGTGACGGCCTGGGTTCTGTCTGTGAGAAACGAGGCGAGCAGATCTCTTGCTGTATGGCAGATGCCGATCTTTTCAACACGGTCAACCAGGATCTTGTGGTCGACCGTGTCGAAAGCGGCTGATAGGTCCAGCAGTACCAAGACTGCTGTCCCACCCTGGTCTCGAATTAATCTCACATCATCTGAGGCTTTAATTAAGGCAGTTTCGGTTCCATGATATTTACCCTACTACAACAAGATGTGAAATGCATGCTGGAAAAGGGGGCCATAGAGCCAGTCCCTTCCCAACACCAAGGGACAGGGGTATACTCCCTATACTTCCTTATTCCCAAGAAGGACGGTTTCCTCAGACCAATATTGGACCTCAGACCCCTAAATCAATACTTACTGTAGGAGCACTTCCATATGATCACACTACCGCAAGTACTCCAGTTGCTACAGCAAGGAGACTTCCTGGCAACATTGGACCTCAAGGACACGTATTTTTAAATACCCACCCATCCAGCTCACAGAAAATATCTCAGGTTCACAATAGAAGGTCTACACTACCAATTCAAGGTTCACCCCTTTGGGGTGACCACTGTTCCAAGAGTATTTACCAAATGCTTAGCCACAGTAGCTGTTCATCTCAGGAGGCAACACATCCATGTGTTCCCGTACCTGGACGATTGGCTCATCCAAGCAAAATCGTGCCAACAGTGTGCAAGAGACACGTATCAAACACTCCAGCTGCTACACAGCCTAGGGTTTTCCATAAACTACCCAAAATCGCATCTACAACCATCCTACATACAAAAATATCTGGGAACGACTATAGATACCTCAGTGGCAAAGGCATACCCAAACTCAGCGAGGATAGCCAGCATGCAGATGCTCATTCGCAAATTTCTGCCACAACACTCTCTTCCAGCTCGAGTCTTCATGCAACTCATAGGCATGATGGCCTCATGCATATTCATTGTCCCCCATGCCAGATTTCAAATGCGTACATTGCAAGAATGCCTAGCACGGCTGTGGAACCAGGCTCAAGGACAACTAAAAGACCTAGTGGTGGTAGACAGTCGCGCTCACAACTCTCTGCAGTGGTCGAACCCACAAAACCTTTCCAAGGGGCTACTGTTCCAAGAGCCGATTCCACAACTAGTAGTCACAGCGGACGCATCACTGACAGGCTGGGGAGCCCACCTCCTTCACTTCATAGTACAAGGGCTCTGGACAAACAAACAAAAGAAACTGCATATCAACCAACTAGAGTTGCTAGCGATATTCCTAGCCCTAAAAGCATTCCAAAAATACTTGTACAGCAAGACTGTCATGATCCGAACGGAGAACATGACAGCAATGTACTATATCCAGAAACAGGGAGGTACACACTCTCCACAACTGTCCCACTTAGCACAGAGCATATGGAAGTGGGCAATTCCAAAAGATATCTTTCTTCTGGCAGAACACCTTCCGGGGAAAGATAATCAGATTGCAGACCTGCTCAGCAGACACAGCCAGCAACTACACGAATGGGAGATTCACCCCCAAGTTCTCCAACCATTCTTCAGGCAGTGGGAGCACCCAGAGATAGACCTGTTTGCCACAAACGAAAAACTCATAATGCCAGTACTTTGCCGCCAGGTTCCCACATCCGTTGTTACAAGGCAATGCGATATGGATGAACTGGTCAGGCAGATTTGCGTACGCTTTTCCCCCTCACCACTGATTCCGCTGGTGGCACGCAAACTGCGGCAACAGTCACTCACACTAATCCTAGTTGCTCCCACATGGGCGAAACAGCCATGGTACACAACGTTCCTGGAACTTTCAGTAGTTCCTCATCAAAGGCTGTGCCTCGCACCCCATCTGCTAACTAAGAATCATGGAGAAATAAGACACCCAGATCCCAATCAGATGAACCTAGCGATCTGGCTCCTGAAGTCTTAGAATTTGGATACTTTAACTTGCCTCCAGACTGTATGAACATCATTAAAGAGGCAAGGCGACTAACTACAAGAGCATGCTATGCAGCTAAATGAAAGAGATTTGTTATTTACTGCAACAATAACCAAATCAACCCTTTAGATGCTTCCATACAGAACATTATATGTTACCTGCTGCATCTTCAAAGATGCAACCTAGCGTACTCTTCCATAAGACTATACCTAGCGGCTATAGCAGCATACCTTCAAAACAGGCAACACTTTTCACTGTTTAGAGTACCTGCAATAAAAGCTTTTATGGAGGGTCTTAAAAGAGTGATCCCTCCAAGACACCCACCTTCCCCAGTCTGGAATCTAAACCTAGTACTTACCAGACTTATGGGACCTCCTTTCGAACCTCTACACTCATGCGAACAGCAATTCCTAACTTGGAAGCTGGCATTCTTAATTGCCATTACCTCACTCAGGCCAGATAGCGAGTTACAGGCATTAACAATTCAGGAACCCTTCATGGAAGTACATGCTAACAGTGTGGTTCTTAGAACAAACCTTAAGTTGATGCCAAAGGTCCTATCCAACTTTCATATTAATCAATCAATAGAACTGCCAGTGTTCTTCCAAAATCCACAGTCAGTAGCTGAAAGAGCCCTACACACACTGGATGTAAAGAGAGCTCTGCTTTATTATGTGGACAGAACAAAATCATTTAGGAAAACAAAGCAATTATTTGTTGCTTTTTCACCGCAACATAAAGGAAATCCAATATCCAAGTCGGGAATAGCCAGATGGATCATTTAAATGCATTCAAATATGCTATCAAAAGGCTAAACGCACTTTAACTGTCCCTCCGAGAGCACACTACGCGAAAAATGGGGGCATCCATGGCTTTCCTAGGGAATATTCCTCTTGAAGACCTATGTAGAGCAGCCACATGGACTGCCATACACACCTTCACAAAACACTATTGTGTAGACGTGCAAGCAAAGCAGCAAGCTGCTGTAGTCCAGGCTGTCCTCAAAACTCTTTTTCAAACTGCTGCAGCTGGCACAGGTAACCACCGCTAGAGGAGATACTGCTATTCAGTCTATGCACAGATATGAATTCAGAAGCCCACATGCCTCGAACGGAATATGCTACTTACCAGTATGCATCTGTACTTGGCATGTAGGGCTGCTGACATTCATATGAAACCCGCCCTCCTCCCCGGTGCCTGTAGCAGCTGCAGCATTATCTTTTGCATGGCCATCTCTTACTTTACTATCTCCATCTCTGCCACAATGGCGAAAAACAATCTGAGGATGGAGAAGATGCCCATGCGCACTGTAGTCCAGGAGAGGAGTCGCCTATCTCGTGATACTTTGAAGACTCTTCCAGGACAACAAGGTGCAATCATCCGGACCCAACACTAGGCGGCGATCTATGCACAGATATGAATGTCAGCAGCCCTACATGCCAAGAACAGATGCATACTGTTAAGTAGCATATTCCTTATTAATTGTGAAGGTTGTGAGTCCTTTACAAGCGGTAAGTCTGCAACTTTTACTTTACTGGGAACCAAATACCTCATTGTAGCACTGACTCTGAGTAGCAAAGGAGAGCAGTCCAAGGCATACACAGGGGAGGTGGTATGGGCTAGTACCCCAAGCACGCTGGCATGCTTTAACACTCAAGAAATCAATTGTCCAGTCAGTGCCTTCACTTCTAAAAAGGAAAATTACTTTATTACACACACTGCTATATACATTTAGATAGAAGGAAATATCTTTGACCCCCTCAAAGAGTTTACACCCCAGCACGCCATGAACCCAATAACCACAATACCCTCCACTCATACTAAACGCAGTATTGGGGAGATGTCCTTATTAACAAGCACTGGCAAAGACAATAGATTGTCCCTTATGTGAGAGCTGTTGGCTTTGCCAATGTCTTGTAGCAATTTTGTCCTGCAGCGTGGCTGGCTTTTAGCATGGCTAAAAGTTAGTGGTGTGTTGTAGAGGAGAAAGTAGTGGCATAGAGTGGAGCGTTGTAGAGTTGAGTGGCTTAGTTTAGTGAGTGGCATTGTGTGCAGCGTAGATTGGAGAGGAGTGTCGTGCAGTGTCATGAAGTAGAGTGGATTGGCGTAGAATTGAGGAGTGGTGTAGAGCTGAATTTTGTAGAGTAGAGTGGACTAGCATAGTGTGTTGGACTGGAGAGGTGTAGAGTAGTACAGTTGGTGTAAATAAAGCCTTGACCGAGGCAACATATAGGGTCAAAGCATCATAAATAAGAAGTGGTATGCCAGTGTTAAAAGTAGGTTAGCATATTGCGCACCAAGGAATAATACCAAAACTCTTATTTAACCCCTTCGCTGCGGCGGCTATTCTGCCGCAGCGCTAAGGGGGTGGGGCACCCGCGCGGCGGCTCCATACTAGTGACGGAACCGCTCCGTCACGGCTCGCGGGCGAGCTGTGCTTGTGACGGAACGGTTCCGTCACGAACCCGCCCGTCCATTAAAGCGTCAGCGCAGGCGCGAAATCAGCGCCGCGCAGGCACGGCGAGCGGGCCGTGACGGAACAGTTCCGTCACAAGCACAGCTCACCCGTGGCTTGTGACGGAGCGGTTCCGTCACAAGCATGGGAGGGGTTAAAAAAAGAAATAGATCAAAAGAAGTTGCAAAGAGACAAGGAAGACCACGTACTTGGTCCATGCTTTAGGGAGGAGCCAACACAAGAAAGGAAAATAAGCCAATGGGAGCTAAGCAATTTCAAAAGAGTGACAACAAAAATAACCAATGGTACGCTGGGGGCACTTGAAATCCCACTGAATATTAATCCATACATCTTACAGCACAGCGCCTGTTTGGTGCATGCAAGACCTAAGAAGTTAGGCCTGCTGGCTTTGTCGGGCTGCCAGCACGTTAATAAAAAGGTAAAAGAAAATGTTAACCAGTGCAACACTATTCATGTTATTCGTTAATACATGTAACGTACCATTGATCAAAAATCAACATTGTCATCAAATCATATTCAAATAATTCAGTGTGTGCAAAAGACTGTTTTCTATTTTTTTCTGCTCTGCTACTGCAGCTTTAAGACCAGCCAACCCTTCACTCTAGAGTATTTGAGCCAAAGCACAGACTCCAGGAATGCTTATCAATGTTGAAAACCTCTCCCAGGGGCATTAAAGCAATCCCCTGGATTACTTAAGGGAAGCATTTGGGTGGAGACTTTCTGGAGGTCTGCTACGAATCTGGCAGTTCCCTAATAACGTTTGCAACCGTTGGTGTTGCCCCTGCCATTCCTGGTGCACCACAGAAACAAATATGCTAATTTTAAATTCTGCCCGAAGTCCTTAGGAGGTGGGCTCTTGAAGCTGATTACGCCGCAGTGCTGAACATTCAATTAATAGCCATGCAGTTTGGAAAACAATCCTTTAGTTTGTGATCTCTTGTCGCCTGCTGTTTAAAGACGGGTACCTTGGTACACATCTGTTGCCTACACACCTCACCCAAAGGCCCCCCTTCCAGGGTGCCGACACAGTTTTTTGTGCAGTTGTCCACTTTGCCACCTGCGGGTGGGAGCATCGTCCATTGTTCTTGGAGCAGGGTGCACCCACCTCTCCAGACATAGGCACACAGTGGTGTTTTTATACCCCGCAATCTTTGTGGCAGGGAGAGGTATGTCCCCTGAGATGTTTTTCTTTGTGTCGGGCCCTAGGGGATAGGGCTCCAGGGGGCAAATGTAGCTCTTGGGAGCACCATATACTCACACACCTCTCTTACACATTGTAAATAAGAGATTGCGCCAACCCCCAAGAGCTTGGCTGTCTCCAGGTGAATTTGGAGTTGTAGCAGCGGTTTGGGATGCTTGCTTTTTCCCGCTTGGTCACTCCCCACCCCTAAGCTTGTAACGGTGATTTTTCAGGCCCCATAGGGCTAGTTTGCATATTTATGCTCTGATTTTGCTCTACCCACCACGAGCATTCTCTTCAGGTGTCTGAAGTTTACTTTTTTATTGGGGAACTTGATTGTGCTGCTCCTTTGCCAGACCTGTCCTTGCCTTGGCTCTTGATGCTCCTTCCTGCTTGGTGAGTGTCTTTCATTGCCATACCACATCCAACAAACATCTTTCCTGCTGCACTCCCCAGGTCCCTGTGCCTCCTGGCTACCTGCAGGGCACCTGTTTTCAGCGGAATCACAGGCCACCCTCTTTGGGAGGACCAGTATACAGCAGTCTCAGGGGAACTATCCCGGGCCCATCCAACAGGACCTTTCCCCCTAATGCTCATCAGGGAGCATAAGAGGGCAGTACCACTGGCCTGGAGAGACCCATCCCTGTTCTTGGTGCCAGTAAAATTCCTTCAGCCCATCTTCTCAGTGGGGGCAGTTGGCTTATCCTTCCAGCTGGGAATTTTTTCTTTGTTGCAGTCCCAGGTCTTGTGTCTTCTAAAATGTCTATCACTTTTACAGGTGTTTTTAAGTGAGGGTGGAAAGGTCTGGAAAGTAGGCACATATGCCCATTTTTAGGGTGCCACAGCACCCATACCGCAATCCTCCTGCACAGCATTCTGGGATATTTCAACATGGTAGCTTCAAATGGTCTGTCGAAAGGTCTTCTCTTGTAGTCTCAGCCTCTCTCCCAACTGACACCACTGCCTGATCTTTTCCCACCAAACCTTCAAAGGGGTGTTTGGCTCCGGAGGACTGGCTGGCTTTCCTATTTTGTTTCTGTGGGCTTGCCTAGGCCAAGTGTAGTGTGAAAAGTGCATTAGCACATACAGATCCCTTCCCCTCCCCTTCCCTCCCCTTCCCTCCTCAGGGACTTGACGAAAAACTTTGAAATAACCCTTTTGGTTGGGGCTACCTTTTTATCCTCCTAATGGTCAGCAGAGTGATTAACTTTGATCAGTAGGTGGACGGATTGGGAAGGCGGGGGCGTGTGGGGATAAAGACTAGAAATCTGATTATGATCTGACCAGGTAAATATGATGACTCTTCAAGCGTCATAAGGAGTACAGGTATCTCAAATGTGACTGGTTTTGAAATCGATGCACTGGTTTACCCTGAAATTGATATCTGACTGACATCGCTATGCCCAAGTATGGGGAAATGTGCGGTCGGGCAGATTTCACGGATGTAGTTTAAGGCCTTTTTACTAAAGCACTACAGACCTACACTATAAATGCCCACTATCTGTGTGCAGATATTGAGCTGAGCTAGAATTTTGCACACGCTTGGCCTGTACTCGCGTGTTGGCGTATAACTAGCCCAGAGGGATGCACAGCAGGGGACCTAATCTTAAGTCATACACTGGCAGTTTGCGCTATCACTCCATTTTTGCATAATTTACAGTGAATGAGACTAAGATGGTGAGAGTCACTCTCATTGAAAGTTCAAAACCGGGTTGTCAAAAAGCTAAATATCCAAGTGGATTAATTTGGTGTAACCCATTTTCTACAAGTATGGTCTATCAGAAATGAGTGACCTGCAGGTCTCCTTCCAGGCCAAGTTGGAACACTGACAAGTGGGAATCAGTTAGTTGTTCTACTCCTAGATCTGAGATCTAGGAGAAGTGCATGGAGGAGAAACCGAGACCAGGCACTCCTGCCTTGCACCAGGCACCGTATGAGAACAGCCTGGCAGCCTGCTGCAATTCTGACAGTTGGCATGGGCGAACTAGCAAACAGACACTTTGCATTGGTTGGAGTCTCAGAGTGAGTAAAGCTTGTGGTTAAGGATTATGCCAAACCTTCGTGGTTTTTTAAACTAGTTGCTTTCAACCCCCATTATCTGCTGATATACTCACTACTAAGTTTTAAATCACTAATACAATAATTCTACTGCAATTCACTACTCAATTTGGCAGTTATAATGTTATCACTTCCTTTCTGTTTTTACTTCTTACAGAAGCTCACCGATAACTCAGTCAGTTGGACTCTAGGATTGTTGCCAGTAGTTCAGTCTTTCAAGTCCCTGCCTATCTGCGTTTAACCTGACATGAGGCATTTTGACCTGGTAGATTTAAGGATTGTGGAGTTTTGGACTGAATAACTCGCAGGAAATGTGTTATGCATTTCTACTTTCAAGCTAAGGTACGTTGGAAGCCAGGGCCTTGTCAAAATGATGGAAAGCTAACCTTAAGGACATGTTGGGAAAGTGACATCTCCGGGCAGTGGTGAGGAGATTATTCATGTGCCCGCGCCATGGACCTGGGTTGACAGCATAAACCCAGAAATCTTGATAGTCTGTTAGTGTCTAGATTCTTCTTGCATACACCCTCGGATGCCACAAGTTACTAGACATGAGTTTTTTTTTTTCTCGCCAAAACTTTGCGGAAAGCCCTCCTTTATGTAACCGTGTTAGGCCAGGTCTACAAAGGAGGTAACATTTCTTGCCTCTTTGAATGGCGGTAGAAATGACTTTTTTCTGAATGGAGAAATGTGTGCAATAAACCCATTATCCCACCTAAAAACAAGCATTTGCAATGCAATAGGTCTTTGCGAGAGTTTGAGCCATTGGCAGGGCCAGATTTAGAGCTGTTGGTGCCCAGTGTGACAGACATTTTTGCCTCCCTCTCCATGACCACCGCTTCGGAGTCGCTCACTGGTTGCGCCCATGCTGAGAGACTAGACAAGCAGGTGAATAATCTGGAGCTTCACATTTCTGGCTGGCTGTGGAGGCCTTAAGGGTGAGTGTATCATGATGGATAATCACAACTCCAACCCCCCTCTTATTAGGCAGGTTCACAGTATGGCAAAGGAAACCTGCAGGTGTTGCTTTCACCAAGTCAGGCCCTGAGCTGCAATCCGTCCAGGTCTCAGTCTGGAATGTGCGCTCCTTTTGGAGGAGCATAAGATTAAAATTGCCTTTATCACTATGTTTCACTAAAGATCTAGCATTTAGCAACATACAATTCAAAGGATCCTCAATGTCATGTGTCCATTGCTAATTGGCAGGTTGAGAATGGTCGGAAGGGGCAGCTGACAGCAACTACACTGGGAGCCCTCTGTTAAGTTGCTTCCCCAATCAGTGGACAGCCTGGTACAATATGCAATCCTGTTACCGGGATTGAGTTTGTGTAGTGCCCTACTAGAGTAATGTAGTCCACTTACCGAGCCACTGCCAGGGGGACGGGCCCTGCGCCCGGCCAGAGCTTGGATGGGCGCAGATGGGCTTGCCTTTGGCGCGTCCGCTGCGCGCACGCAGCATCGAGCGTGCTAAATAGGCTCCTCAGAATCAGAACTTACCCGCTAGTCGGATTCCCGGGAGACCGAGACCGAAAGTGAGTCTCTCGAGGGTCGACCGGGTCAGGAGCAGAGCGGCATAAAAACAAAACCCCCAGCAATGACTAATTCCCCTAAAAACAAACCTCAGATATTTAAAGCAATTTCGCATCAGATTTAGGAATAGATGGTGAAATACTGGGGAAAAAACCCATCCTAACCTAATTTATTCAGTTTTCATGCAGCTCCCTGATGACAGTTCGTAACAGTTACTGTTCTATAGTAGGGTTGTATTTTATGAACTGCGTTAACAAAAGGATCTCTTTGACAAAAGCAGTAATCCACTCGGCTATCCACATAAAATACCGATCTGTGGTCTGCATGGTATGTGCTCTTTGCAGCAGGGATATTAACCCACTGTGCTACTTTATGGAGTCAAAGCTGGCACTAGACAAAACTCTAATCTCTTTGGCAGGAACATTAATCACAAGAGTTCTCTTGACATTTCTATTGCTGCCTGAAATCTGAACGCACAAGGAACTCTTCTGCAGCTGTTTTTAAATTGCAAGTTATTGCTAAATACAGTGCCCACTTCCTGAGGTCAGTGCCCCTCCCCAAGTCAGTGCCCAGTGCGGTCGCCCCAGTCTCACTGCCCTACAGCCGGGCCTGGCTATTGGCATTGTAAATGACCATGCTTTTTAGGTCTCGCCTAGACGAAAGCAAAGCGAAGCTTTGCTGTCTAGGGCGAGACAACTTATGTTGTTACTTTTGGGGGAACGTGGACAGCAGAGTTCCACGCGCTTTTTCTGGACGAGATTTAACCTCGGGAGCGCGCACGTCGCCGTGCCTCATATTCCCATTCGCAAACAAAGCCACACTCACGCATGCGCACATACACAGCCATACACACACTGCATACACACACGCACCCCCCCTTAAACAGACACACGCTGCATACACACACGCACCCCCCCTTAAACAAACACACACACGCACGCACAGACACACTCAAACAGACGCACGCGCGTACACCCCCACCCCCACCCTCAACCCCACTCACCGGGCTCCTCTCCCCTTACGCATGGGAAGGCACTGTGGAGCTCTGTGCCAGAAGGAGCGCTATTTGAAATCACCGCCGCCTCCCACAGCGGCATTGTAGGGAAATTCAAAGTTGCCTCCCCGTAAACACCGCCGCAGCCCGGGAACTTCGGGAGCCTCAGAAATCCCGAGCGCAGCTCCTCTGACGTCAGACGAGTAGCCGCGCTGGGATTGGTGCCGGTGGGGCCGTTGCCTGGAAACGGAAGACTCGTCGACGCCGGGCGGGAGGGGCTTCTTCGCTCCTCACCCGGGCAGCGCCTGCTTTTTTTTATCAAGCTACTAGATTTCTCTGCGATTTATTTCATGATGGCGCATGGCTGGGAAACGCTTGCTGCTTGGCTTCAGCCTTGTTTTTTTTTATCAAGCTACTAGATTTCTCTGCGATTATTTCATGATGGTGCATGGCTGGGAAACGCTTGCTGCTTGGCTTCAGCCTTGCTAAGACTCTGCATCATCTAAAGCATAAGAGCCGTAGGGGTACTTCGAGGGCATGGGAACCAGAGTACATTCCCAAACCCGAGGCTGCTGCGCAACGCAGTGTCACCATGCCGCCCGGTTGGCACTTTATATTCTTTCACTCTGAATCCAGACAATTGGACCCCGAGGTCAGCAACCTGAATTTAAAATGGAAAACAAAATGCACGTTTGATTCTGCGCCAGGCGTGGGTGCGCGCGCTGCCAAGAGCGCCGTAACGTGAATTCCTTGCAAGTTTCCGGCTCTGCCGGGATGACGTTTGTTAAATACAGGGGGGCAAAGCGCGGTCAGCGGTGGGGGCAGATGTATACCGCGTGGGCTGCACAAATACAATTGCAATTACTGCACATGGCAGACTCAGGCCTGGCAAAGCAATCACTTCACGCCTTTCTTTCGTTTTATCATATTTCTTTCTAAAAGTTTAAAGATAGACGCAAATATGAAAGTTACATTATAAAATATATGTGAAGGGCAAGGTAGTATTTGATACTAGATCAATATTGTCAGGCACAGCAGGTTTGTTGTTATGCCTGACTTTCCGTGCTACACTGGCCTAATATGGCCTCCTGCTTGTGCCTACTCTCCTTACGGATTTGCAATGCAACAGGTCTTGCAAGTTTAAGCTATGCATTGTTAATCACAATGCCTTCTATTTATCTGCTTTAAAAACTACACATAAATAAAAGCATTGTCATTAACAATGCCAATAGCTCAAACTCTCGTAAATGCGAGACCTATTGCATTGCAAATGCTTGTTATTTATGTGTTTTGAAGACCCGCAAGCAGGGCGCAAACACGCACTTTGTACTTACAGTTCTTGCTTACTAGAAGCAAGGCTGGCAGTAACTGCGCCTCTTTTACTGCCAGCCTTGCTTCTTGCAAGCAAGATCTATAAGTACAAAGTGCGTGTTTACGCACGGCTTGCAGGTTTTCAAAACGCATAAATAAAAGGACTTGTCATTTACAATTTCAATAGCTCAAACTTGCAAATAAAAAACAGTCACTCTGGAATTGAAGCTCATCTGCTAAATGGCAGAGTTGTGCAGGGTGGCAGACTGTGGGAGTCTGGATTATAAATTACTGTGGAGAGCAAGGAAAGAGCTCCCACAAAACTTAAAATAACCTAGTTCCTAAATTGACAAAGCAGGTTTCTGACAGAAATCTTAGATTTAACCCGGGTGGCTATGACACACTCGCAAAAAGCTTCTTTCAGAAAAGAATCAGATTCAGTATTTAAGCAACACCAAAACAATGTAAAAGTCCGGCAATAAAAATGAACATTCTAAGATCAATTCAGTAGAAAGAAGAACAATATATTATATAAACACTAAACTGGAAATCCAAAATGAGGGTTTAGGACATAGGACTGTCCGGAGGGAATGTCAAAAAGTCCCCTTATAGAAAACAAGAACAAGTAAAACACTTTATGGTGTGAGGATGACCAGGTCCTAAGTGACTTCTCAGATCAGCTATCCTTTAGATCTTACAAGACTATTCTGGCCTTACAATGAGCATCCTTGCGATCAGATATAATTCAACTACTAGGGTATCTACTGGGAGAAAGTTACTTAAGTAACTGACAGATATAGCCAACAAGCTTTATTACTCTGTTATTCAGGTGGGCAGATTCTTTCACAACCTTTGTATTCCGAGTTACTTGAAATACTCAAATAATAATAAGGTTAAAAAGGCCGGTATATAAAAAGGTAAATATCTCAATCAGTTCCGTTTACCAGGAAATGCTCCTAGCCACCAATAAGCACCTAAGCATACTATAAGCAGCACGTCTATAGGTTCATGGCCAGACATGGAGAGCAAACGCAGGAAATGGGGAGGCCATGACCCCTAAGAGTTACGGGAAAAAAATTGCTTATGAACTATTTAAATAAATTACACATATTTCCAACACTTAATTTCCGTTTGTGCTGAAATGCTTCCTCAGTTGCATCATAAAATGTTGGTAGTGGCTTTCAGGTACATAACCATTCCTTCCGCAAATTATATGTGAACAAGGCAGACTTTAGAGAACAATGGCATTTCTTTACATCCAGCTTCAATATGATTACCACACATCCCTCCCCCCCCTAAATATTCCACTTAATATGAGGCTCACCAGGGACCGTAAAAAAAGAAACAGAAGTCAAGAAGTAGCCTGTCTGCCGAAATTCAAATGATTATAATGGATTGAACAGTATTAAACTGCACTGTGAAAATGGAAAACATAGAAAATACAAATATCACTTAGTTCTTGGTAATAACTGTTTGCAGTACTGTGGCAACATTGAAATACGGTAGAAGCAGCACGCTCACATATTTGAGTTTTTTTGAAATGCCATTACTCTGCATTACAAGCAGTACTTGCTTTCAGCACTCCTGAAAGCGTGTGAAAGGATAAATGCTTTGCAGTGTGGAAAACTATTTGTAGTAGTCTGTTGCGCGCGTTTGTGCTGCTGTACAAAACGAATAAGATTTGCCACTACTCTCTATGAAGGCTCTGTGAAGATCGGTTTCATACTAGCCCTTAATAGCTTGTCCAACCTGAGCTGCGCGGGCAGCAATTTTGAGCACCTGAAAACTTAAACACTCACATGCAAAAGTATAATTGCTCGTGGTTCACGCGCTGTGTAGTAATCCTTTGGCACTAAGATCACCACAGCAAATGAAGATCTAGACCTTCACTGCGCACACCTGCGATCCAATAATGCAATCCTTGGTGTAACCTGACCAGCAGGCACTGATCCTTTAGCATGGGAGCCCCATCCTTTGTTCCTGTGTGCGCACCTACTAGCATATGCATGTACAATCCAACACATTAATTCTGCTACGGATGCATGCTCCACACAGTCACTTCTCAGTCTGCATAGCAAAGAGCAACCAGCACGTAGAGGACTGATTGCAGTAAGACCAAGCATTTGCAATGCAATGGGTCTTGCATTACTGAAAGTTTGAGCTATTGGCGTTGCTAATAGTAATGCAACGCCATTAGCTCAAGCCTTCAGAAATGCGAGAGCTATTGCATTCCAAATGGATCACAGCACCAGTGCTTTAGCTTTAAACATCTGAAGCTAAAGAGCGGGGGCCGCGATTGCTTCAAAAGTAAAGAAATAGAGAATGCGGTTTTTTCTATTTCTGTACTTGTGAAGCAATCACGGCATCACGATTTAGCTTCAGATGTTTAAAGCTAAAGCGTGGGTGCCGCTTAATGCACATATCCTGAATACAGCATGTCTCGAAGACAGTGCAAGCACTGACTGGGGGAGATCTAAAAAAATCAACTTTCTATAGGTAGGACAATAGCATTGTTAAAGGGGAACTGAGAGCTGTTTCCTATGCAAGACCTCTTTGCTAGGTTTTTTTATATTGATCTGTTGGTCACTAGTTCAAATCCTAGGAATGGCAACTGATTTTTAATCTTTCCAAAGTCAATTTTATTGTGAGATTCGATGATTGCTGTTATTTACAGCACTTGGAAAACTGCAAAAATTCGTATTAAGTTCTACCTAACACTGATATTACTCTTTTTGAAGTCTGCAAGTTTTGCTATAATGAGTGCCATACGGTCCTCGCTGAATTGTTTTCTTGTTGCTAGGTGGCAACCTCGATCATAATTGCAACAAAAATAAAGTTAGGAAATTCGCCTGTTTAAAGCTTGTTTGCGTACTGTGATTTGATGGAGAGCCGTCAGCCTTCACTCAAATGAATGTTTTTAACCGTGCAGTCTGTCTTGCGACTCATATTGTAATTATCCCTGTAGTGCCCTTAGCTATGCACAACATAGCAGAAACGCCTTGTCCACTCCATGTAAAGGCCAGCCAACTAGAATCAGGTGTAGGTGTTTGTTAATCTGTCGGTGTCTTCCTCTGTGTATCATTTTGCACCAACCTCTTAAACTTTCTTCTGTTTCCTCAAGAGCTGGGGGAACTAGAAATCGAGAATAATCCGGATTACTGAAGGCTCAAGAAGGAGTAAAGTCAAAGGGGGTGAAGTGTAAGCAAGCAACAGTGTCTGCCTCATGACCGTGTAAGACAAAGAAGGTTAGATTACATGGATGCAGGGTGTAAAGGGAGTAGGTTTGGAGAGACAGCTGTTGATTTTCATTTGTCGACAGTGATGTTGCAGATAAGAAATGAACCATCTTAGGACTGTTCCATTGACACCCGTCCGGTTTTTGAGAGTTTCAAGTAGAGCTGGAGGATTTACTGTATCGAATGCAGCAGATAGATCAAGTAGGATTAGGAGGGAGGCATCACGTTCATCCAAGGATCTGTGGATGTCATCGGAAGTATTGAGCATGTCCATTTCGGTGCTACAGCCTTTCCCGAATACTGAATGGAAAGTGTTGTGGTTGTTGAATTCCTCTGGGTGTCGGTTTAGTGTTTTAGCTAGGAAGGGAAGGCTGGTAATGGGTCTGAGGTTGTTCAGGTCATTTGTGTCTGTTCCTAGTTTTTTGAGAATGGGTGTGACTTGGCCTAGTTGAAGGGATTGAGGAACACAGCCTGATGTAAGAGAAGCTTTGATGATTTTGGTCCAAAACAGGGAGATGTGTTTGAGGTTCTGCACTAAGGTGGAGGGCAGTGGATCAGAAGTGTGGAATGTGTGCTTCAAGTTGGCGATTATTTTGAAGACTTAGCATTCAGTCAAAGTTTGAAGTCTGTCCACAGAGCATTGTTTTTCTGTTGTAGGTGATTGTGATTGATTTTAAGTTAATTTGGGTCACACTGGTCGTTGGTTAAGCCCTGGCGGGAGGTTTCAGTGGTGACTGAGGGGTCAATGATGCAGGAGGACAGAGATGCCGACTAATATCGCGGAAAAGAGATTGTTTGATTTTTGCAACTTTCCCAGTGAAGTAGTTAGCTAATTCTTTGCAGCGTTCAATGGTGACTTGTGTATCAGGTTCGGAGCTGGAGGTAGTTGGATGTGTTATAATGTTAAAGAGCTCCCTAGGCGGTTCTTCGCTCGATCCAGTTGGTTGGGAAAGAAGATGGCTTTTTCTCTAAAGATCTTTATTGTAGGATAGCTGTTCAAAGGAGCGCTAGGTGAACCAGTGAAGAGTTTTGTCTCCAGATTATTTTGGCTTGTCTGAGTTGAGGTCGAAGTTGAACCAGGTTCTGGATTTAATTTTCCTAAAGTGTTTAAGTTTCAGTGGTGCAGTTTGGTCGAGCACATCAGTCATAGCAGATCTATTGTGGATAGTAAGGTCATCAATGGTGTGAAGGAGAGGGTGCACGTGTATTTGGGTGCTGATACTGGATTTCAGTTATGTTAAGGGGATGTGCTTGATGTTCCTTGCCCATTGCGTGGGTTTGTTGTGTAAAGGGTGGAGTATGAGATTGGCATTGAGATTGAACAGTATAACATGGTGATCGGACCAGTCGTTGGACTTTAAGGATCGGAGGGAGACTAGCTCATTTCTGGAAATCATGGCATCAAGAGGAGAGCCTTTTCTGGGAGTTGGCTCATTTCAACATTGCTTGAGGTTGTTGAGATCAAGGTTAGTTAAGTTACGGACTGTGGTGTCTTCAGCATTGTTCCTGTGGAGATTGACGTCCCCTGGAAAAATGTCATTGGTGTCAGTTAGGGAGTACAGTGTAATAAGGTCAGTTAGTTCTACCATGAAGTGTGCAATCACCAAGGAAGGGGGTGGTAGATGGTTTGGAGTTTGATGGGAGTAGAGGCTTTAGTTATGTGTGTGACTCCAAGTATTCGAAGGTCGAGAAATACATATGTTCTACTGTGTTAAGCTGAATTTATTCTTTGTGGATAATCGTCCTGGTCTAGCCTGTCTGATGATAGAATAGCCAGTTGGAGTGAGCAATTCTAGGAATGGGGTAGAGTATTTGTTGAGCCATGTTTTAGTTACAAATGCAATGCCTATTCCTTCTTCATGAATAGTTTTGGCTAGATTGGTGACGTATCTCACTGCTTATCTGCAGTTAAGGAGCATACAGGATAGGTTATTCAGACTTTTATTAATGGAGTGTATTGTCTGGACAGTGAGGTATGGGGGGTTGTCTTGGTGACGTGCAGGCTAGAGGGAATCTATTTGTACCCAGGATTATAGGGATTCTGGCGAGAGGTTTAGGATCAGCATGTGGTATTTTTGTGCTGTAGGATTCGCTAAGTGATTTGGCTTCCATTGGGCAAAGTGGGCTGAGAGCTTGGGTTGTCTGTGGGAACGTCTTCTCAAGGGGTTGGAGGTTATGCATGAGTGTCAACTGTTTCTTGGAGATATTTTTTGGGGAAACCCTTTCTCTATTCTCGAGGTGGAGTTGTTACCTTAGTCTGGATCGTGCAGTCATTTGTTACATGAGCGATGTCTTTGGCTAGAGAGTCAAGTTTTTGCTCAATTCTGTTCAAGCGCAAGGTGAGAGTATCAAAGAGACTATTTGTTCTGTGGATGCATGGACAAGCCGAGGGTCCAGAGTCAGACATGAACAGGCGATCCTCAAAGGAGGCAAGGGCAGTGTGGTCAAGTAGGGTGGAAAGGAGGGTTTGTTTGGGTGAGGGGGTGTTCAATGTGGGAAGGCATGGTTTAGTTTGAGGGGGGCTCAGTGAGGTAAGGACTATAGAGTGCAAGGGTGGGAGCAGTGGGTTTTGGGACAGAAGAGCAGGGAGCGGTGGATTGAGTAGCTGAAGTATCCAGGAGAGGAGTGGCTAGAGGGTCGACTGGTAAGGGAGAAGCGTAGTGGGGAGGGTTGGGAGTAGGACCAGCCTATGTTAATGAGGCAAAGTGTTGATCAAAGATTATGAGGTACTGGTGTGATGCTTTGATTAGTATGTTTCCCACTTCTTAGATTGAAATGGAGACATCTCCACAAATTACAATAGAAACCTCCGGGGCAAGATGGCGGCTGCGTGAGCTGTGTGGATGATGCTCTCGGACCGTCGCTGCTAATGAGCTGCAGAACGAGCGATTAGATTCCCGCTGTAACTTACGGATATCCGCTGTGCCTTAAAGAACTGCGGGGGCAAACGGGATACAACAACGAAATTGCCCCTTTTGCTCCGGATGGTTGGCTTTGCAGGGTTAAGCCTTCTCAGAAGACGTGCGGCGGAACTCCGCTTCCGCACTATACTCCGCAGGACGTACCTGGCGGCGTGGCGGACTTGGCTGGCCGGCAAACACGGAGAGGACGCGGATTGGTGCTTGAGTAGGATGGCCCCACGGAGAGCTGCGCCAAAGGAGGGAGTCACCGGCACGAAGGTAGCTGTCCCTCCCAAGAAACTGTCTGCTGCAAGGGGATCTGAGGCGATTGTTACTCCCCCCTCAGGGCAATGTGCCAAAAGCAGGGAATAGGAGAGGGACTCCTGACACAGAACGGCATCCGATGGAGGCGGGTGCGCGGAAAAAGACCCCCATCGTTCCAGGAATGTTTTCCGGCAAACCGGTAAGCACTAGACAGCCAAAGCAGCTTATTTCTTTAATGGGGAGAAATGTTAACACTAACACTGGCCTTGGCTCTCCAGTGGCTTCCCCTACTGTTTAAACCAGTACCCGCGCCATTGCAGCTGCTCTTGAGGGGTTGGGCACACAGTATCCCCCTGCAATTAGCGAAATATGTAGCGTCTGACACCGGGGATGCTCTAGATGTTCAAATAGCAGGTCTAGAAGGTACATCCCACAGCAATGAACAGGAGAGAATCACGGGTGCAAGGACTAAACTTATTGAAGGTGCTGCTGAGTTTCAGGAGTCTGATGATACAGTCCCGGGCACCCTAGATGGGGAGAATTTTTTTTTATTGCCAGAGGAATCTGATTTAAATTATGTGAGCGAACCTGACAATACGGTCATAGATGCTTCAGGGGATGATAGCGACAGCCCCCCTACAACGGCAGATACACTAAGAAGGGCCGTCAATGGTCTTAGGAAAAGAATGATTAAGGCTCCTTCCAGGAAAGCTCTCTCTCTGACACCACGGAACATCTCCAATGGGATTATTCTACTATGAATCTAGCGGCAGAAGGGGAACCAGGGTCCGCCTCAGGGCTCCAGGAGGAAAGCCGTAGTACCTCTGGCAAAAAAGTGAAGCCGGCTCCCTCAATTAGTCTAATATACGAAACACTAAAGGCAATGCAATCTGAGGCTCGGCAGGAGCAAAAAAGGGCACAATTGGCAAACCAAAAAATCCAGGGGGCTATTTGTAAAACAACTAAAGCCTGCTCAGAAGTGATGGTAAGAACCACTGCCCTAGAAGAATGTGTAGTGGGACTAGAGGCCAGCCTGGAAAGCATAGAGAGAAAAACATCTGCGAACGATGCTAGAATGACGGACATCCTTTGGAAATTGGAAGCATCTGAAAATAGGCAGCGAAGGAACAATCTACACTTGCTGGGCATTAAAGAAAAAGTTGAGGGGAGTGATATATGCAGGTTTGTGCTAAAGCTCTTCAAGTCGGCGTTTCCGGATCTTTCTAACTGGAACTGGGAGGCGGAGATCCACCGTGTCCACAGATTTCCCCATATGGTTAAAAGTAATCCTGGCCCCAACTCTAAACCCTGAGCAATTTTGATATTCTGTGGGAACTTTTTATTGCGTCAAGTGATATTTGAAAAAGCTAGACCAGACGCAAAAAAATTAGCAGAAGGGCAGACTTTTTTTGTTCGATCCGACTTCTGCCACACTACTGTTGAAAGAAGGTGGCGTCTCCGGCAGCTGATTAGCCCCTTTCAAAAACTTGGTTGTGAAGTGTATTTGTTGAATCCCGCTAGGCTGAAAGACATCTGCCAGGGGCAGGTTAGGGTATTCACTTCGGAGATCCAGGCGGAAAACTATTTAAAGGAGTTAACTGATGTCGGATCGAGTTCTGGGCCTTTAGTGCGTAATTTAATTAAATCTCCCTGTTTGTGTTTATGGGGGGTATTTGTTTAATTCCAAGTTTTGGCTTTGATGGATTGTATAATATAGAATGTTTAATTTACAATTAAGCTGGAATGATGCATTGTTTGAGCAAATCTTGGTGATCTAATCGAAACTGGGTTGCTCCTTTGGTATATGGGATGGGGTGTGGTTTTTCTTTCTTGTGGCGGGTCCGGGAGGAACAAGGGTCTGAGGACCTTTCGTGCCCTAGGTAAAGGTGTGGGGAGGGAAGGGGGGGGGGTTTAGGGGGGTGGATCCTATTTTGAACCAAGGGGACTCTTTGGGGTATAGGTTTTTATGTGTCAGTTTTTTCTTTTTTCTTTATAATGTATAAGGCCACATTGTATTTGGTTCTGCTCAACATACCTAATGGGGTGTATTAGGATTGCTTCCGTTAATATCTTTGGGTTAAATGACCCTACTAAACGACGTAGGATAAGAGAAGATGTGTGAATCTTGAAGGCAGATATCATCTGCCTCCAAGAGACACATATAGAAGCTAGTAGAAATAAAGTTATGGAGCTGGATGGGTTTCAATTGATTATGTGGACTAAACAGGAGGTTAAGACAAAGGGTGCGGCTATATTTGTGTGGCGGGGTATGGCAAATTTCACCCGCGCTACCTCTGATAAATATGGAAGTTGGGTTATGACGCAATGCACTATTGGTAGCAGTATGTTTACATTATGTTCTATTTACGGACCAGTACTGGATGACCCGGAAATGTACACATTTTTTATTTTATTTTTGTCCTCATAAATGCCACCAGAAAATATCAACTCTAAATGGGCTTACTCCAGGCCACTGGCACAAACCGACTGTTCCCGCCCTGGAGTTTGTGGATAGCTGACAGAGGTCACCCAGAGGTAGGTCGTTTCCAAATCCAACTCCCATTCACGATGTAACTTGCCACTTTGGGAGGACTGGACCACTTAACTTCTGGCATAATCATTGGACTCATTTAGTATTATTTCTCACACCATGCCTTTAATGCAGACCAGATCTTAATGGTATTTTCCCCGCCACACAGCATGTCTAGACGGCTGACCGCCATGATGTTTCTTAAACAGTCTGCGAATTTAGGGGGGGTTACCGACTTCCACTCCCTGCAAATCTCCCTCCTAGCAATAACAATAACGTAAAAAATAAACTGTGAGGTACTATTGCTAATGTCATAGTCCTAGGGAAGACCAAAAAGGACCAATCTAGGGCTACAAGTTATTGGTGATAACACAACCTCCTTTAAGAACCCGCACACCGGTCTCCAATAGCTAACGATTTCAGGGCAGTCGACAAACATATGCCTGTCATCTGCTGCTGGAAACCTACATCTTGGACAGGAATATTCTTCTGCTGAAATCTTAGAAAGTTTCGCTGGAGTCAAATAGGCCCTATATGCTGGGAACAGGTGGTTTCTTCTGAGGTTATATGGTTTTATAATTTTTTTGAGAAAGTGTGAAAGAGTCCGTCCAAACCTTCAGTATCTCCCCAGGGTTCTGGACTGTGGAATTATCCCATAGCTTAATGGTTTCGGCTCCTAGATTGTCTTTTGCTCCCACCAGAGTGTTGTACCATAATGCAACCTCCCCCTTCCATCCTCTACCCCAACTGATAGATTCCAAAATAGGGCTCTCCTCTTCACTAGCCCAGCACTGCCTCCCCCACCAAGAAGATAGCTGATAAAATTTAAATTTTGTGATGGAGCCCTCTGTTAGGTTCGATAAGGATTCCCAACTTAATAGTGCCGAATTATTGCACAAGTCCCCCCACTTTGTAAGGCCTGCTGTTCTCAGTGGGAGGGCCAGCCGGTCTAATAAGCAGTCTGGTGTACCAGGGGAATCCCATATTGGGGCCTGAGAGTGGTAGTAGGGAATGTCCAAAATTCTACGTATTGATTGCCAAATAATTAGGGCTGTCCGTAGGAGCTTCAGACGAACCTTTTTAAAAAACTTCTGATCTCCAAATTTATAAAGAAAAAAGTCGAGGCCATGTGGCAGGTCTGATAGCATAGCCTGAAAAAGTCTACCATGAGAAGAAGCGTCCAGCTTATTTGCCAGAAGTCTGAGGTTTTCGAACTGAAAAGCATAACAATAAAAAAGTAAATCAGGGAGAGCCAACCCGCCCAGTTTCAGTCCCCTTCTCAATTTCCTCCAGGCAATCCTAGGGGACTTAGTGGCCCAGATGAAGAAGCCAATCCTCCCTTGAAGATTGGAGATATCCTTTTTATTAAAGTTTAAAGGGATGGAATTAAATAGGAAAGTTATTTTTGGCAGAATTATCATCTTGACTAGGTTCACTCTACCATAGATGTTAAGAGGTAGAGTGTTCCATCTAGTCAAGAGCTTCCTAACTTCCTTTACCACCGTTAGCCAGCTAGTTTTCGAGACTTCTATGTTATGAGTAATATAAATCCCCAGGTATCTAATTTTTGATTTTGCTTCTGGAATCGGGGCTGGATTGTTCCAGCTCATTATGTCAGTTTTATCCTTATAAATTCTGTACCCCGACACTGTCCCAAAATCTTCGGCCAATTCGAATAGCCTGGGGATAGCCTCAGCGGGGTTAGACGTATAAAGAAGATTGTCGGCATAAAGTGCTGTCTTAAGCAACAAGTCTCCCATTTTAAATGGTGTAACTACTGGATCTTGTCTCAAGGAGAAAAATAAGGGCTCGATATAACTATCAAAGAGGAGGGGAGACGGGGGGCAACCCTGCCTTGTTCCCCTTGAGATGTTCAACCATTCAGTCAGACTACCGTTGACCAATACTTTAGCCTGGGGACCCCTGTACAGTGTCTCAATCCCTTTGATAAATATATCTGGGAACCCAAACTTTGCCATAGTCTTCCATAAGAATAATCGGTTAACTTGATCAAACGCTTTTGCTGCGTCAATCGCAACAATGGCAAGCGGCAGCCCCCTCTCTGTTGCTATATCTATTGCTTCTATAACTTGGAACGTAAGTTTGTTTCTTTGGCGGCCTGGTATGAACCCCCTCTGATCCGGGTGAATTATGGACTTAATTATTTTCGCCAGCCTAGATGTAAGTATGCTGGAGTATATTTTCAAGTCTAAATTAAGAAGAGAAATGGGTCGATATGACTCTATTTTTTTCAGGTCTTTATTAGGCTATGCTATCAAGGAAATTGTGGCTTCTGACCAAGAGGCTGGAGTATGCTCCCCCTGCAAGAATATTTTGTTAAAGAGTCTCAGTAGCGGGGCTAGAACTTCTTCTAGATTATCTTTATACACCTCAGTCGGCAATCCGTCCGGACCAGAGGCCTTATTCCTGGACATTTTTTTTCAACTGAGCCTGTATCTCTCCCTCCCTGATCTCGGTGACTAAAAAGGCTTTATCGGATTCACTCAACTGGGGTAACTCTCTCAAAGCCCACCATTTTTCCAGCTCTTCCAGCCCCAGTCTATTCTCCTCTTGATACAATTCCTCCATCAAAGCTCTAGCCTCTCTCCTGATCTCTGCATCTTCTGTGAGAAGCAGCCCTGAACCTCGCTGTATTTACAAACTGATGTTATTTCTGCTCCTCTCCATCCTTGCCTTCCATGCTAGCAGAGAGCCACACTTCTCTCCATATTCGAAATTACGGAGCTTACTTACTTCCCACTTATCCTTACTTATCTTATCAGCTCGAGCTTTAAAGCCTGTCTGTAGCTCTAGAAGTTATTTTTCAAGGGCCGGAATTCTATCTCTATCTTCCAGAGCTGCTAACTGTAATTGTTGTTCCTTCTTTTTAATTAAGTCAAGATCGTGAATATCTTTTTCTTTCCTAAGTTTTGTATTTAATGCCATATGTGAGCCATAAATTCCCCTTAAATAGGACTTGAGTGTGTCCCCTACTATTTGCTCTGAAGCTGTTCCGTCATTAAATTGAAAAAACTCCGACAAACTCCCCCTGATTTTGTTTTTCGTCTCATCGTTTAAAAGAATAGTTCTATCAAGGGTCCACCTGTACTCTGAGGGGCTGGCCTTAAAGATGATTTTTAGCTCCACTACAGAGTGATCCGACAGTCCTACTGGGATATATGAGATTGAAACAATATCAGACAAAAACGCTTGGTCTAAAAGAAAAAGATCTATTCTAGAAAACTGACTATACTTTTTACTATAAAAGGAGTATTCCCTGAGGTTACCATGCTTAACTCTCCAAGCGTCCTGTAGGGTAAAGTCCTTCATAATGTTCTTCAGGGCTAGAAGGGATTTATTTGTATTTAGCTTTAGAGGTACGATCTAATTAGGAGTCCAATATAAGGTTAAAGTCGGCTCCTAATATAACTGGAGCTGTGTGTTGTATCATATACTGCTCCAACTTTTGAAGAAAGCCGGAATTGTCTTCATTAGGGCCGTAGTAAACAGCACACAGGAAACTAGAGCTACCGGAAATGTACAATTGGCTTGGTCTGGAGTTGGTGGGTTGGCCATCTCCGATCATACTTTGTGGTAATTTTAATATTAATGGGTTGTGCGATATCTAATCACCCTGAAACAATTTATCAAGGGCGGAAACCGAAAGTGTTTAGATCTCTCAGCCAACTGAAAGATCTACATGGGCTGGTCGATATGTGGGCTTTAACCGAAGGAAATGACCCAGGATTTACTTACTTTTTCGGCGCCACATAGGTCACACGCAAGATTAGATTATTTTTTTATTTCTCAATGTCTGGTCCAAGGTAGTAAAATTATAAAATTCCCCAGAGTTATGTCTGACCATAACCCTTGAGTATTGGAAGTGAATATTAAATGCCAGAGACAAGCTGTCCGCTGGACATTTAATAGGGCGCTTCTAAGCGACAAGGCCTATCTAGAACATATGGATACATGGATTACTAGGTTTCTTAATGAAAACATGGGAAGCACAGGTATTCAAAATGTCTGGGATACTTTAAAAGCTGGGGTCAGGGGAGAGACTACACAGGTTGGGTGGGAGATGCAAAAAAAGAGAGGAATAAGACCAAGGAGCTGCATGAAACACTCACTAAAGCTGAGAATCATCTGGCGAAGGTTTTGACAGAAGGACTGGACAATAAAATGTGTTGAAATGGCTCAAACTGGGATTCCAATAGGTAAATCTGCTATAATGGAAATCTCAATTGCTAAATCTGCGGGTAGATATCTAGCCTGGCGTTTCAAGCTCTACGAGTGCAATAAGAGGGTTGGTCATATGCTTGCCGTGCGGATTAGGGAAAAAGAAGCTCAAATTCGGATTGCAGGTATTTTAGATCCTGATATCTGCTTAGTTACAGATTCAGGGTGATATTCTTTCTGCATTTCAGAAATTCTATCCGAAATTATACGCGGAAGATATAAGATACCTGTAGTCTAGAGGCTGAATCAGGAGATCTCTTGAAGAGATCAGAATTGACCATCTGTCCTCGGCTAACAGGGATCTTTTAGATGCCGCGATCAGTCTATGAGAAATAATCCGGGCAATAGATTCACTATCACCAGGCAAAGCGGTTGGTTCTGATTATCTCCCAGGTGAACTTTTTAAGACCTTCCGTACTCAGTTGGCACCAATAATGCTTGAGATGTTTCGCATTGTTCAGGGTGGAGATATACCTCCGGAGTCTAGGCGAAATGCTAAGATTGTGGTATTTCTTAAAAAAGGGAAAGCGGCGACTGATCCAGGGGCATATCGACCTATTACCCTAATAAATAGCGACATTAAGATCTACTCCAAGGTTTTTGCGAATAGATTTGCACAGGTTATCAAAAAAATGGTTTCTCCCCAACAACACAGCTTTGTCCCTGGGCGTGAAACGATTGATCACATACGACTGGCAATAACATTTTTTGACTACACCAAGGTTACAGGAGACCCTATGGCCTTAATTCTTTTAGATGCAGAAAAGGCATTTGATAGGGTCTCCTGGCCTTTTTTATGGGCCGACTTGAAACACTATGGGATCGGGGATGGCTTCCTAACATCAAAACAAAGTATGTATAAAGATCCAATTGCTAAGATAGCTTTGATGGGGGCACAGTCAAGGGAGATTAATATAATGCGTGGAACAAGGCAAGGATGTCCATGCTCACCCTTGTTATTTGCCATCTATATTGATCCACTATTTAGGAAGATCCATGAGAATCAAATAATCCAACCTATATGTGCTAGAGGGGGAGTCGTAAAAAATTTGGGATAACCAGAGGATTTAGCAATAACAGCTGCCCCGCGGCAGGCACTGGAGGAAATAACGATTTTGACAGGTACTGTGATACTTAGGTGGTTGACCACCGGGGCTCCCCACAGCTCACGAGAGCCCCGGGCAACATCCGGCCATCTTCTCTGCTGGCTTCTTTCTCTTGTGCTGCGGGGCCGGCAGCACTTCTTTGTCGGCCACCTGGGGAGGTGGGGTCGGCTCCCGGCCTCCCCACGCATCACCGCCTTCACTTCTCGGCGGTCCGGGCGGG
Source organism: Lissotriton vulgaris (assembly GCF_964263255.1). Classification (NCBI taxonomy): domain Eukaryota; kingdom Metazoa; phylum Chordata; class Amphibia; order Caudata; family Salamandridae; genus Lissotriton; species Lissotriton vulgaris. The sequence continues at coordinate 1,312,581,627 of NC_141693.1, read as the reverse complement.
CAGCAACTCCGGTCTCCCTCAGCATACGGGAAACCACGTCCTCCCGGCCCCGCCTACAACAAGGCGGCGGGGGGGGGACATCTCCTTCCGGCAGCCATTTTCCCACGGCTCGGGCCGCTGCTGGGAATCTCGGGGGCATTTACGAGGGGTGGGCACCCTCGAGATTAATTAAAAACCAAAACAGCGAGGTGGGCACTCGCCAAACAACCAAATGAACGGGGTGGCACCCGCAATTAAGAATAAAGTGCAACGAAGCACTCTGGGGCATAAAAAGGGCAGGAGCGCTTCCCTCAGAGGAAAAACGACAGCGCTTAGCCCAGGCAGGCAAATTAAAGCGCTCACGGGGTGCTAGGGGCAGCCACAGCCCTGGGGCATGGACAAAGGCACAGCAGAAGGTCCTGGGCATCAGGAGGAGCATGCAGGGCCCAGGGGCCAGCGCACAGGGCAGGAGACAGCCACCATGGCGGTCCCTCCTGGGCCCCACCAGCAGCAGCCCCCTCCTATCAGGATCCTTGCCGGAATTGCTTTTTTTTGGATGTCCTCCAGATCCCGGCTGGAAGACCTGGTGGCCATCAGACTTGTTCCCACCGGATGTCGCTTCTTCTAAAGCCAAAAACGTGGGCGTTGTGGTAGACAATGTCTTACTTTTGGCCCCCAGATCATTGGACTGACTGGCAAATGCTTCGGCCTTTTAAAGATGATGCATAGAAAGATCATCGTGCAGGCCTTGATAGGTTCGCGCCTTGATTACGCGAACGTTCTTTATCTTGGCCTGCCGAAATACCTTTTGGCCCGATTGCAGATCGTGCAGAACTCTGCAGCTAGAGCCATTTTTGGTCTCCAGCGCAGAGCTGGAGCCACAGAGCTGCTTAAAAAATTGCACTGGCTTCCAGTTGCCAAAAGGATTGTTTTCAAGGCGCTTACTTTTGCCTACAAGTCTCTTCATCGGATAGGCCCCAAATACCTTCAGAAACGCCTGTCTTTCTATGTGCCTCGTAGGACGTTACGATCTGCGTCTCTTTCCAAAGCTTTGATTCCCTCCATCCGTCTGACCAGAATCGGAGGACGTTCCTTTCGATTTCTAGCGACTCAAGGCTGGAATGGTCTCCCTGTTCTGCTCAGGTAAACTGATGATTTGCTTTCCTTTAGAAAGGGACTTAAGACTTGGCTTTTTACCCAGTAACTGGTTTCTATCTTCTTTCTTTTCGTGTATGCTGTGCTGTGTTTTTCGCCTATCCCTTAGGCTCTTTGCCAAAGCACCGGGACACTCCTTGGAGTAGCCGTGCGCTATAAAAGAGCATTTTAACATAACCTAACAAATTGTCAGGGGACACAGCCCCTTCTTATACTTGAAATCCCTTTGTCTGTAGGTGCAGGGTGGGGGAGAAACCAGTCGCAGCTGGTTTTGGAGCACCCTTTATGTGCTCAACCACCCTTTTCATTCACTGGCAGGGCTAGGGTCATTAGATGCACCACAGGGGGCGGAGCCAGCATTGTGTGGGGAAAGCCCAGCCCCATTCAGACACAGGTGCACTCCTCCCCAGCCATCAGCATGCTAATCTCCACACTCGCCACCGGGCAGACCCATCATGACTCATGGAGCCTGGCATCCCAGCCAGCTCCAGCCAATCACACGCCAGCACCTTCACAGCACACACACAGCCATGTCTGGAAGTGGCACTTCCACACTAGACACATACACGCCGCATACATCATTTCGCAGCATTCACTCTCACGAGTTCGCACATACCAAACTCGAGCATGCACACCTCACGCATCAGGAACTACCAGGGACACAGACATTCCCCATGCATTCCTATGGGAGGGCAGACCAACCTTACTCCACACACTCAGAGTGCGCACGCACTTTCCACTGGGACACAGTGAAAGTGCGCAAAACCCAAAGAATCACCACCACCAGGTCACCATTAAAGGCAAAAAGTTCAGGGGTGAACCTGCCAGAAGGGCCAAGTCTAACAGATTGTAATCAGGAAAAAGTTTGGGATAGAGGGAAACATCTATACTCTGGCGCGCATTCACTGCTGGGGGGCGGTCTCTGGGATACACTGCCCTCGGTGTGGGTTGCTGGCTGCAGATAGCACCCATATGTTTGCTACCTGCTCTGGTCTTTCTCATTTGCAGGGTGAAATCGAACAACGGCTAAAATTCATATTGGGATACCCTCTATTATTGACTCCACAGACTATTATGCTAGGGATTTCTAATCAGGAGATGGAGGAAGCAGATCATAAAATGGTGTATATAGCTATGGCGGTATATCGGTTCTGTCTGGCTCAATCCGAATCCTCCCTCGATTCATGTATGGTTTAGCAAATTATTATTCATATTTTTTTAACTATTGTTTTGGAGTTCAAAATTTGTTTTATTGCATAAAAGTAAACATAGTACACAGCTTTTTGCGCCTACAACCCGGAGGCCGGCAGCATATTAAGGTGACCATAACACAGCTTCATGGCCGGCATCCCTGAGGCCCGGCGGCGCCACACTTGTGTAAGCGAAGGTGGTGACACATCCGGTGTTGCGGTGCGTTGAAAGGATGATCAGCAGCAGAACAGTGTTTTTAATTATTGTTCACTTTTGTAATAGTTAAAAGAAATTCCCAACAGTGAAAAAACTAAGAGGCATTGCATTCTCGCTCTGAAAAAAGGTATCAAGCCGGTATGGCAACCCAGATAGGCAGAGACATGTATGTCGCAATAGTCGCAACCCATTGATCCCAAGAGCAAATCATCAGTGCCATAGATAGCGACGTGTGTGGTGTCATGGAGTGTCATTTATTAGAAAAAAGTGCGAGTATATGTCGGGTGTGGCTTAGGGGATCCCTGAATAACATAGGGGGGGGATAGACGATATCAGGAGGGAGGTCTTCAGTGTCGGGTACTGTGTGGTGTATGTCGGGCAGGCCGAATCATCGTGGCCTGAGGATAATAGGTCCCGTTGAGGGCTTCCCAAAAGGAGATGTGGACGTATGAGTGGGAATAGTGGTCTGAGTCTGAGTCTGAGTTCCGGCCGTATCGTTCAACAACAGCAGGACTTCCTACAGGCGTATCTACGTCATCTGAACGCGCGAGCAGATAGCACACTAGAGGACTCCAAATGTTGCCAGGCCGGCTTGAGATGGGTAATAGTTCAGCGAATGTAGTGTGTTGGTCCTGACAGTAGGTCATGTCCGCCAGCCAGTCCTTAAATTTGGGCGCCCTGCCTCGACCCCAACGGCACGCCACACGCCTCTTGGCCAAGAGTAGTGCGGTATCGACAAATTTCCGACAAGATCTAGGGATCTGCAAAGTATATCCGAGTAGTGTCACCAAGGGGTCCATGGGCACTGCTTCCCTCGTCATCTCTGCAAGGGCACTTGTTACCTGTTGCCAGTAGCACGATATCTGAGGGCATTCCCAAGCCAGGTGCAAGAAGTCTGCATGTTCGGCACGGCAGCGTCCGCAGCGATCATCGTCCGCCAAGCCAAATTTATGTTTTCTCACCGGCGTATAGTACATCCGTTGTAGGAATTTATAATGTATGATTTTCAATCTGCTGCTAGCGGAGATGCGAGAGGTGAGAGCACAGCAGTAGTGCCATTGCTCGTCAGTAACGTCAGTAGTCCAGCTCGCCCGAGCATTAGATTCTGGCATCGGAGCTGCGCCCCTGAGCTGACGATAAAGGCCGGAGACCAGATGGGCCCCATCCTGGGAGCATAACAGGAAATAAAGCGGAGGTAGGACCTCAGGTTCGTCAGGGAAGTCGGGTAGAATGTCTCTCATCCCCGCTCGCAGGCGTATGTAATAAAAAAGCTCGAGAGGGTTGTGGCTGTGTGACTCAAAGAAAAGTTCTGCAGATTTAAACTGACCGTTGGAGAACAAGTCACCCCAGCAAGTGACATGAATCCTAGTACAAAGGCTGTGGAATCCTTGTTCCCACAGTAGGGTGAGATTAGGATGATAGGTTAGCGGCAAACTGGGCGAGTAAGGAAGGTGACATGACAAGCTCTTGGCTACGCGGCGCCACGCATCCAATGTGCATGAGACTGAAGTGTTCGGCGTAGTGATGGACGATTCCGGGCAGTGGAGCAACCCATTGAGCGGAAGGGGGTGCACTATCCAGTCTTCCACCGCAATATGAGGCATGAAAGGTGTAGGAGCCATCCAGTGGTAGGCGAAATGTGCCTGCGCGCATTGATAATATGCCTCAAAGTCAGGGACATCGAAGCCCCCTTTGTCATAGGGGAGGGTAAGCGTGGACCACTTGAGCCGCGGGTTCTTGCCTCCCCAGAACAACCTGCGTAGTTCCATCCTCAGGGTTTTAAAGAAAAAAGCGCCGGGGAAATAGGGAATGTTGAGGAAGAGATAAAGGAAAAGGGGGAGGATTACCATTTTTATGAGGGAAGCCCTCCCGGCCATGGAAAGCGGTAGGGTGATCCAGCGATCCACGGAAACAGTCAGCTTGGTGATTGCCACTCCATAATTGGATCGCAATGTCTCTTCCCTATCCCGGGAGATACGGATCCCCAGGTATCGGAGGTCGGTCCGGCACCACTCCAGTGGATAGTCAAGGGGAAAGCCAGCAATCTCATCCGTTAGAAGGAAGAATTGCGACTTGGACCAATTAATATGCACACCTGACATCCCACCAAACGTAACAAATTCCCTGAGTAAGGGATTGAGGTGCGTTTCAGGGTGCTTAACATATAACGTGATGTCGTCCGCATAAAGGGACACATCTATTTGTCGCTGTAAGCATTGCACCGCTCCGTCCCGGTGTAGTTGACGCAGGCGACAAGCAAGAGGTTCGACAGCTATAGCAAACAATAGGGGAGAAAGTGGGCATCCCTAGCGCGTGCCTCTGGTAATGTCAATAGGTTGCGATAGGCGACCATTGATCAGCACTCTCGCCGTGGGACGAGTATAAAGCAGGCGGACCCAGGATATAAACCATTTCGGGAATACCATGCTAGCCAACACAGAGAATAAGTAAGGCCATTCGACTGAGTCGAAAGCCTTGGATGCATCAAGAAAGACGGCTGCAACAGGTACGTCGGGATGTATTGTGCGAAGCAGAGAGAACAGGGTACGAAGGTTGTGCGAGGTAGAGCGGCCAGCCGCAAACCCAGACTGATCGGGCAATACAATTCTGGTCATCATCAGCGACAGACGAGTGGCCAGAACCTTAGCGAGTATTTTAACATCGCAGTTTAGGAGGGAGAGCGGGCGGTAAGAGTTGCAGGAGCTGGGATCTTTGTCAGGCTTCAGGAGAGAGGTGATTACTACCTCGCGCATGGAGCAGGGAAGAACACCGTCACAAAGTGATTCCGAGTAGACCTCACATAGGAAAGGAGCCATGATATCAATGTATGCTTTGTAAAACTCTGTAGGGATGCCATCGAGCCCGGGGGCCTTGCCGTTCTTAAGGGACATGATGGCCTCACGAATCTCGTCCAGCTCGAAAGGCGCCGCTAGGAACGCCCTGTCCCCATCGCTAAGCCAACACAGCGCCACATCTTTCAGATAATCAGTATAAGACGTGCCGGACCCTGTGTTGGAAGTATAAAGCGAGTGGTAGTGTGCCGTGAAAGCAGCAAGTAGCTCATCCGAGTCCCTAATTGTGGCTCCGTATGTGTCCGTAAGTTCTAGTATGACATTATGCTCTCGTGGAGTCTGTGTGAGCGTGGCGAGCACCTTCCCGGGCCTAACTCCCTCGCAGTATTTCCTAGCTTGCCAGTGTTTTCCACGGAACTTAGCCTCCCTAGCAACCTCCTCCTCATACTTCGACAGCGTATCTCTAAAAGCTACGTGCGGTGCAGGGCCAGTCTCTGCAACCATACGGAGTTCCAGAGCTCGCAGCTCCTTCTCTAGTGTGCTAAGAGTATGTAGGATGTCACGCAGAACACCATAGCTCTTGGAGATGCAATAGCCCCTAATGGTTACCTTGAATGCCTTCCAGATGTGTTCGACCGAGTCTACTGACTCCTTATTTATGGGGAAAAAGGCAGCTATCTCCTCCCCCAGTTCAGTGTGAAACAGATTATCCAACAAGATCTCAGGGCGGAGTCCCCAGTGTGGCCTTGGGCTATCCCACCCAGGTGTGCGAAGGTGAAGTAGAACGGGACTGTGATCGGAGTATGTTCTCGGCAGGTGCGCCACCCTTACCATCTCCGTGGCGATCCCTCTAGTGACTAAAAAGTAGTCTAAGCGTGCCCATGTTCCCGTGTGTGAGGTAAAATGTGTGCCTTCCCTCCCATGTGGATGCGAGTGTCTCCAGGCATCTATCAGCTCGCCCTCTGCGATCACCCCCTCCAGCGCCTCGCGCGCTCTAGGCTTATAGGAGCACACTCCGTGTGCCCTATCCAGCTGAGGTACCAGCGCCAGATTGAAATCACCACCCCAGATAACGTGTCGTGAACCAGCGGTCATGATCTTGCCCCACAGAGTGGTGAAAAAAGCAGGTGTATCTACATTTGGTGCATAGGTGACAACAAATGTGTATGTGTCTCAACCCAGTCTACCCCACAGCAATGCATAGCGCCCCTCCTTATCAACCAGCTCCCCATTTCTATGAAACGGTACACTGCGGGCTATGAGGATGGCAACCCCCCTCGCATAGGTGGAATATGAGGAGAAGGTGCGGACCCCAGCCCATCTTCTCGCGAAGTTGGTCCTACCCTGCGGTGACAAATGGGTTTCATGTAACATGGCCACCTTAACGTGATGCCTATCAAGATAGGCAATGACACTTCGACACTTTTCAGCATTATTCAGACCTCGAACATTCCATGACAAGCAAGTCAATTGTGTGTTAGCATTCAGAGCAGCCATAAATAGGTCAACAACAAATGCGGCAGTACCAGCCTATGTAATGAAGGAAGGCCCGCCCCGACAACATAGGTGCAAATACCAGTGTAGAGTTCGCATATACATTCCAAGCGATAAAAGCCTCTTCATAAAACAACCCAGCCCCCCTCCCACCCCAGCATCCCAATCATGCCAGTAGCCATTGAACCCCACCCAGTATCCCTCCCCCCACCCCTTCCCCCCCAGCCTCAGCAACATCAAAAAACAGTAGCAGTCTTAAGGGGAATACCCTGTAGGGATATAGCATAAAGTAAGCACAGCCACTTCCCGGTCCATAGCTCCAATTCTGTACCGCCCTTGGTGGAGACTAGGGCCAAGAGAGTGGTCCTTGGTTTACGTTACCACAGGAATGGTGAGGCAGTGCAGGTCCATTGTGCGTAGGCATCTCCGTATCCCCGCTCAGAGCGAGAGTCAGCACTCGAACAATGCAGGTAAAGCATGCAGTTCAGCTGGTGCAAGCAATCAGTGATCGTTCAGTGCCGGAGACAGGTCTCCGTCCTCCAGTTCCTCTGCAACATCGCGCTCTTCCCTACGTGCTCTCCGGAGCGATTTCAGGAAATCCTCCACTTTCTGCGGGATTGTGAAGAAACGTTGCTTTCCCTGCTGTGTGATCCGCAACTTTGCTGGGTAAAGGAGAGCATAGTCCAATTGGGCTTCTCAAAGCTTCTTTTTCACCGGAAGAAATTTGCGTCGTTCCTCTTGTACCAGCGGTGCGAAGTCCGGGTATATGGAGAAGGTGACGCCATTGTACTGCAATGTCCGTTGAGACCGGGCCGCCCTCAATGCAGTGTCGCGGTCCGGATAGTTGAATAGTTTAGCAATAATTGGCCTAGGCGGCAGTCCGGGCTTGGGCACAGGCGCTAAGGAACGGTGCGCTCTCTCTACAATGAATTGGGGAGAGAAAGCGTCCTCCCCAATTGAGCCTTTAAGCAGTTTTTCGATATAGCGTTCCATCCTGCCCGTGTCTGTGGATTCTGGCACATTCGTGACGCGTATATTGTTCCGGCGGCTGCGGGCTTCCAAGTCTTCATTCTTAGCCGCTATGACTCTGAGCAGGTTGTCCATTCTAGCTAATTGCGTCGTGTGAGTCGAGGCAACATCTGCGTTGTCAGATACGCGTTGTTCCGCAGCCGTTAGCCGCTCCTCGTGGCGATCCACCTTATGGACCAGGGCGTCCAATCTAGCAGTGACGCCGTCAACCTTTTCAACAACAGTTGCAAACCCCTGCCTCATCTCCTGGAACAGGCTGTGTAGGTCAAGGTCTTTAGTGGGGGACGCGACGGCCTTCGGAGCCGCCGCGCTGGGCCCAGGATCCGCAGGTACTGATTTGGCGCCTCTCTTGGCGCCATCAAAACTTAGTTTCGCTTGACGATTATTATGCCGCACAATGGTGGTGGCAGGTCGCGGCACCCAGTCGCCACGTATCCTGGCAGCGTTATGTGACCAGAGGTCGAGCGAGTGAACACAGAAGCAGTCAGCGAGGGTGGCGCTCACAAGCAGATCTCAATATAGCAGCCGCCGGAAAAGATGGCGTCGATGTGGGGCAATAACTGTTTGGAGGAGGGCATAGGTCTCCGACACCCTCCGTGCCCCCCAGATCCTCCAGCGATAATGGGCTACAGGGCCCAGGTGGCGGTAATGGTACCGCTTCGGTCCTCCCGCAGGGTCAGCAGGCCGCGGGTGCAGCCCCGTAATGTGGTAACATGTGTGATGGCCGTCAGCACCAGGCATAGGGGAGGGCAGCGCCTAGTATGGATATGGCAACTTCAAAGATCTCGCCGCGGTCAGGCACAGATCAGAGCCCAACCGCGCAGCTCGTTAGTGGGAGGTGACGCAGTCCACCAGGCTCGAGGGATCCAGCCCTGCCTCTAGTAAGACCGAGGAGTTCACACATGGTCAGTAGCGCACCTGAGGTTTCTTGTATAGTCCAGTTGTCCCGCAAATCTGATTGAGCGCTGCCACCCTCCCTTCAGCGGAAATCAAATATGCGGCTGCCTCCGTCTGGTCCGGGCGCCTATCGGCCCACGCTACCCCGCCGAGAGCACCAACCTGGTGTGGGCCTCTCCAGCCGCTCGGGGGGTCGTCGCGCTGCCCGGCGTCCTTCCGCGTCCGAAAAGCGGCTCCCCTTCAGTCCGGGCGCCGAGAGCCAGCAGCAGCGGGGGTGGGGGGGGCAGCGCATGTGAAGGGGCGACAGTGCCTTGCCCCAGCTGCAGGTTCCCACGCAGGATCTGTCTCGGCACCGGGCGGCCGCCCGAGCCTGCGGCCTACCTCCTCGTGGCCGTCCCTGGTGCCGGGTAGGCTGCCTCAGCCGGCCCCCTCAGCCCGTGAGCTCCAGGCGAGCCTCCGACGGTTCTTAAAACGGTGGTAACTCCGGCTCCGAACCTCGCAGCGGCCCAAACTCGGGTCGTGTGTAAAGGGCAACACTCTGCAGCAGATATGGGGTAAATATAGCGATTCAGCACCCTGTGGCAGAGGATAAATGAAGAATAGCTTGCCAAGGAGCGGGAGCTACTTGTCTAAGCAGCCATTCCGCTTGTGCGCCCTCTAGCGCCCTCAATTATTATTCATATATAGTTGGGAGATATCTGTGTTTAGAAGGGGGAGGCGAAAAGATATGGGAATCTGTAACTAAGTGGGTGAACAAGGATTAACTGTTCATATAATGCTAAACTTCCAAGTTGGTTCTCATATATTTTGTTGGTTTCTTTTTTTTTTTTTTTCTGTGGGGATCCACCGTGGGTGGAGGGTGGGTGGGTTAAAAAATAAAAAAAATCTGGCCATCAGATACGGTATTTTGTTTTCTGTATATGTGAATGTATGTCACATTGACTTTTGCTGTTTTTCTGATGTCCAATAAAAATTTTTTTTTTTAAATGAAATGGAGACCTCTCCACTAAAGTTTTGGGAGGGGGTGGATGTAACCGAGTACAGGCGGGTATGAGAACTGAGGTCTGAAGTCGACGAGTAGCTCATGTAACGCACTCATTTGCGTTTTTTTGCCTTAGGAAGGGGCTATATAACTCATGCAAATGAGCCAGAGATTGCTGCTGCCCTGGCCATTCGCATCACTATAAACAGGCCATTGAGCAGTGACTTGTAAGGAAGATAATGCCTCTCAGAGAGCGGCAATTGACCAAATAGCCCAGCCTGTACCAAGGGCCTACTCAAGAACACAGAACTATCTTCAACTTTCTTGGAAGGGAAGACTTTGTTATGTTATATGTTATTGTGAATTATGGCAATTTTTCCTCTAGGCTTGTGAAGTCTGTCTTGAGGTCTTGTAACTGCGGGGCGGGGTGGCTGTGGTGATGTCAGGTGCCAATGCAGGTTGCAGCTAGGTTTCCGTGACAAAAAGTAGGTCAAGGGCATTGTCGTGGAGCAGGTCCCAGATCTGTGTAGTATGTTTGGTGAGTGAGCAGGTGTTAAAGATCATGTATACAAGTGTGGGTTGTTGTCTGGATGGCTGTAGGACTGTATAAGAGTGGGGTGTTAGGTGAGTGTTGGTTGTGCTCAAGTGCATGAAAACTTGCAGAAATCACAAGAGAATACTACCTTGGTTTTGTGTGGTGCAGCAAGGCAGCAGCATGAGGAGTAGCAGCTGGCATTGAAGGCACAGATGGTCGCAGCATGGTATCGACGGGAGGGTGTGGAGGATCAGGGTTTCTGGCTCTGGGAGTATACAGTCTTGTCTTTGGCGCAGCCACCCTGGGGGAGTCATTAAGTAGGTCCAGGGAGGGTACTCTTGCCACTTCCTGTGCAGATGGATAATGGAATTGAATCCTCTTGCTTGGCTTCTTCTTTTAAAGGCAGTTTTGGTGGGTAACCAGTGATCTCGCTTCCTGTGCAGATGGATGATGGAAAATCCAGTGAATGTGACTTAGTGTGCAAATGGATCATGGGAAATCCAGTGATGTCACTTCTTGTGCTGATGGATCCTGCAAGAAGATTGCTTTGAAACCTCTTACTTAGGTGCCTTCTTCACCAAAAGGGTTATTTAGCCATTCTGAATCACTTTTGAGAGAAGTGGCTGAGTTTACTTACGCAGAGCACAGTAGTGATTCATGTTAGTGTTGCAGAACCTAGGCTTTTATCCATTTTCATTCATGTTGATTGTTTGTGTAAGTAACTGCCAGAGTATTACTTTTATATTTGAATGTTTGTGAACTTGCTTTTTAAAAAACGTTATCAGTGTCCAACCGGATATTACTGTAGAATTCTATTGGTGTTTAAAGATGTAAAAGGGATGCCCTTAAGGCCATTGTCATAAGAACTACTCATAAATTGTTATAATTAGTCATAATACATTCTTTCCTCCCCAACAAGGCTCAGAATTGCTTGTTCCAGGATGATCCTGCTAGGAATCCCTTGGTTCCCAGCAAACCCAAGACCATTTAAAAAAAGATTTTAATGGCGCAGATATAATTATACCTAGACACCAGTGTACCCGTAAGTCGGGATTGATCAGTAATAACTAGAAATTAAAATGAAGCCAGCCATGTTTGTGAGACCCTCAATACTGTGTCTACAAGTTTGGGTGGATGCACGCTTCTGCATCCACATCATGTCATAGATTCTCATTCATGTAGGTTGGTGTTTAGAAATCTGGTAACCAGTTGGTTGTGTGTGTGATGTGTAGATTTTACCAGCCGGTTTACATGAAAGGTTTTGACCCTCTATTACTTGGCTTGTATGAAGTAATTGCTTTTGTGTATTGGCCTTTTTGCAAAGTTAGAATAGTGACTGCTGCATGATTGAGTTAAAAAAAATCTCCCGCCTCCCCCACCCCCACCATTTCATGCCTACAATAAGACACAACTGTAAATTTACTCTTGCGAATGAGCTTGCCAAGGCCATATGCATTGGCTTTTTCAGTGACTGATGGGTATATGATTCCCAAATACAAACCAATACTGCGCTGTAAAAGCAAACTTGCGTTTAGAATCCCTTTCTGGTTAATTGTGTCCTTCGGTCCAAAGATGAGGGTAAAAGCTGCATCCGTTGAAGACGTGTGAAAAAAATAAACACCACTCGTGAACAGCTACTTATCACACTCATTGCTCCCTTCGAAGGGTTTCGCCCTAAAATTAGGGATATGCAGATGTAAGTTGTATGTATGCATGCGTTTTTTGGGCTGGCACCATTCTTCAATTTAGTGGTTTTCTAGTTCCCGCTCCTCAGTTAAAATATGCTTCATGGCACTTTCTGCATGGGCTAGATTTTAGGGTGGAATCCTTTCATCAAGGGCTACAGGGATCTGTTTGACATGTGGCTACGTATTTTGTGAATTGAAGTGTCCGCACAGTAGTAGTCTGTAGCTGGCTGTTTCTTTCCTTAGTGGGTGGTTTACAAGTGCTCGGGCACATTTTGATGGGGAGGAAAATGGGGCTGTACTGCAGCAGAAAAATAGGCTGAGTGTCCACCTGTAAAGAATCCTTGGCCACGAAAAGACTTGAAACACAGACATAGTAGTATGGATTTTAGTAACTGCGATCGATCTGAACCTCTACACTTTCAATTCTTTATTTTATTTACTACTATTTGTCTAACGCTTAGGGCTTTGTATGCCTCAGAGTGGCTAGCTGTTTCTTTAAAGATTTCTATATGCCCTGATTCAACAAGTGTTTATAATGATAATTGTATTGTTTGTTTGCATAGGTATAAGGGACCTAATACCATGTGTACATTTGACTACTGGTATGACAAACCTTTGAGAGTGGATCAAGGTATTGCTTGATCTGCCCTCAGTAAGTTTTGTATCTCGGCCTAAAATCTCTTCAGTTGACAGTTTTTAGTAATTGAAACTTACTCCTTGTGCACAAACCATCCTTGATCTGTGCACGAGCTTTCATTGTACCTCCATTATGCTGCTTCATGGCTTGCTATGTCTTGAATTTGAGGATTTCTAGTTGCAGCTATTCTTTGCTCTTCATGAATGCATTAGTTACTCTTGTCCAGTGCGTAATTGGATCTAGTCTTTCAATGTAGTAATCTGTAATAAAAGCCTTGAAATCATAGAAGTGTAAGGAAGCAGCGTCTTCCAGTGTCATTTACTATTCTTTCTCATCTAGTATTCTTTTTTGATAATCCACGTTTATTGGATTTTCAATAGCACGAAAATGAATTGGCAGCAGATCACTTATCATTAAAAGAAACATGACATTGTATACAGTTGACAAGACAAGGGCGGCCCAGCAGGGCTGGGCACAGCTGTCCAGATAATAAATACAGATGTATAAAAATGGACAGATCATCACATTGGTAGCAGATTAAACCATTTACCCCACACTTTACAGAATAACTCGGGGCCTCATCTAGTATTCTTATTCCCTCTCCATTCACTGTGGTCATCTCCCTGTGTGCACTGATAGATATTAACTGTGCAGTGTGATCAGCGAGCTCGCTTGACTGTCTCTTTTTAGTAGGAGCTAATATAAGTCCGGCTTCTGTTAGACTCCGTCTTTCTCGCTGCCATGTTGGGATTTATGAAGACTGTCTGTGGTAGATGTGTATGCCTTTATTGTACCCTCATACGTGATCATCCTGTCTATCTGCTAAGCTGCCACCTCACAAAAATATTGGTGTAATTTAGGCCACCATCTGTGAACGTGGGGAAAGGGCTGTTTAAGTACAGTCATCCAGAAGGAGCCTTCACGTCGCACTGTCCTATTTAAAGCTGATTTTAAAAGTGAATTGCCAGACTTCTGTTAGTTTATTTAAGCGCAACCATGAATAAGAGTACAATTAAGCCAGTTGCGTGCATGTTTCCGGGTTGTGGTTCATAGATTACTTTTTGAGAAGTCTGGGATGTGTAAGGAGGAAGCCTTCTCCCCTTTTAATTTCCTCGTGAATCTCGTACTTGTTTAGTGCAGTGCTCGCCTTTTTTGCTTCCTTCAAAGATTTTCTTTGCTGGGCTCCTGTAAATCCTGTTTTTTTTTTTTTTAAAACCTTTGTTAGGCCTGCACGAGTAAATACAGTTCATATGAGTGCAAAGACCAGATTGAGGTAAGAGGACAGACAATTGGCAGGCGTCACGGTTTGCTTTCTCGGTTTTCCCACAGTTTGTACAGAGACCATCACTCCGCGAGTCAATTGTTTTTTGAGTTTCTGAATGCAGCATGTCTTAAATAGTCACAGTCAAAGTTCATATTATAAACTCCATATTTTTATTTGTAGTTTGTGAAAACCATGTTCCCAGCAAAGGAAAATGTCACCTCTTACATTTTTGGGAGTGCGTTTCTTCCCAATAGATTAAAGTCGTCATTGGTCACACGTGTTCAATACTACAGTAGCAGTTGCATTCTTGAGGTATGATCTTTCATCCCCTTTGATTCTTGGCGACAACGGATTGGATTGTTATTGTGACTCTATAAAGAGGTGTAGGTACCTTGATAGTGTTCTAATTCCCGTGTGCTATCCTTCTAAAGCCTGGTGTTCACATGATAGGTTGTCCTTATCTGTCCTCAGCCTAAAAGTCTTTCATCCTCGCTCTAAATGCTGCACGGATTTGATTCGCCATGACGAGTCTCACTTTTCAGAAGAGCCGATAAGTCCTGCGAATGACCCATAGATTTAGGTTATGTGACCTTGAGCTCCTGCCGCCCTGCATCTCTGGTGTTTGAGTAACTGGAGGCAGGTTTAGGATTTATCCCTTTTTTTTGTCTTCCTGACTGGATTTTTCCCTGTAGCTCCAGGCCTCGTTATGCACTGGTGCCATTTTAGTTTACAATTAATTTTGTGCAGGCTTGCGTTCCACTGCGGAACACCATGACCTGTAACTCCCTCATCTGCTCTATGTCCTCGATTCTCGAGCATTCCTGAAAAGAAATATAATAATCAAAAATATACAAGGATCTAATACTAAACAGTTTAAATATATTTTGTAAACAATTGACCCACTCTCTTGTGATTTTCTTGTTCCATTTCATTATTCCATTAATCCTCTATTATACAAGTTCATACTGCAATTTTCTCCTTTTTAACTACGCAATGTGATCCTCCACAAAAAGTCTTGCAAAACCAGGGAAAGCCTTCCGTTCCCTGAAAGAAATGGAAAGAAGAATTCTTAAACAATATCGTTGTCATTGGTGCTATTGATGCTAATAAAATGTCTGTGGAGTACCGCAATTTCATTCTTCTACATTGTTTGGGATCAGAAGATCAAGAGCTTCTGAATTCTACCTAAGATTGAAACACCTGAAGGAGAAGATGAGTACGATGACTATGAAGAAGCCTTCGTGCGTCTTGAAGGATATCTCAAACTTACAATTAGTATTACTCTTGAAAGGTACCAGTTTTACACTTGTAGAGCCAAAGAAGGTGAATCTTTTGATAAGTCTTTGACTGCACTTATTTATTTTTAAATATATTTAATCCATTTTAATCAAACAATTCAATAAGCTACAAATAAAGCATGGTAATCTTATGAAGTCAAGCAGCCAGCAAAAGAACATCCCCTACCCGGAACCCGCCCCTCCCCCCACCACTCCCTATCATTCAAAAGGAATGACCACATCTTACGTTTACCTACCCCGGATTACGCAATAGGATTGGGGAAACTTTCCCATCCACTCCAATCCCAGTGTCAACGTCTGGCTTTCTCCCCATCCAGGTCCCCATATTTTCTTATATTTACGCATGCATCTCTGCCTCTCTTAAATCAGTTTCTCCTTCAGTTTGTACAACACCATCTCTTCTCACCACTCTATCAACCTCAGACAAAGCGGGATGCCCCAATGTCTAGCAATGTCTCTTTGCTGCAGCGTAACCCAGGTTAAACAAGAGCCTGGCGTCGGAAGAGACGCCTGATTCTGTTCAAATCCCCAACAGTGCCCATGATGCAATCAATGGTAGGTGCTCCCCAACCACCTCCCTAGGTGTGATTTCCCTCCCTCTCAGAAGGTAGCGAAATTTGGGCTCACCCACAGCGTGTGGATAAAAGTACCTCTTTGGCCACACCATCTGAGGCAGCTGTCATTCGTAGCCTGGCATATAGTATGTAACAAGACTGGGCTGTAGTAAGTTCTATGTAGGATTTTAAATTGAATTAGATTGAAATTAGCCTGTATCGCCACCACTCGGGAACTGTAGTGTTCCCTCCCCCCAGTCTACATTCTCAAATTCTCCTACTTCAGCCTGCCATAGTTCCTGAGCTTTGTTAAGTCTCCCTGCTTATTTATTAACCGTGTGGCATACGTGAAAGAAAAGGCCCTGCTGTCTATATAGTTATCCAATAGCCAGAGCTCTAATGGGTAATCCATCTTAGTTTCTTAATTTCAAGGGATCCTAGATTGTAATGCATGTTTTTAGTTGTAGGAGTTTAAAGGTTTGTGATGAGCCCATGTCATATTCCTCCTGCAAATGTGCAAACGTGACAATCCCAATTGCCTCCCACACATCTTCTAGGGAGGGAGAGGCCAATCAAGTCCCATTCCCTGAAACCCAGCATGTTTAGGACAGGGTGCAGCCATGTACCCATCCACAATGGAGTTCTCCACAAGTCGCTCCAGTGCCCGCCCCATACCAGAGCATCCACTCTGATCCGCTCCACCAGTGCCTCTATCTCTACTGTGAGCAACATTTGTGAAAGTTGACAGCCCTGTCATAGACCCTTTCTGATGTAGAAGTCCCGAGAGAGGGCCCTGTTCACCTGGGCCCAAGGTTGCGCATACAGAAGATTGACTCGCATCACATTTTGAGGCCCAAAGCTCATTCTAACCATTCTAGTAAGCAAAAAGGGCCGGTGGATGGAGTCAAAGGCCTTGCATGCGTTTTAAAGACGCCACAGCCAGGGGCAATCCCCACTCTCCCTGCTTCCCCTATCCCGTTATACAAGCAACGTAAATTCAGTTTAGTTGAATAGTGAGGAATTAACCCATTTTGCACTAGGTAAATAAAGTACAAGATCTGGGTACTCTGTCTGTTAGCAAGTACTTTAGTCAGCACCTTGGCATCTGCGTTAAAAAGCAAGATGGGTGTATAGGAGACTCACCGCTCCCGGGGTTTACCTGCCTTGGGATCATGACTATAGTAGCTGTGTAGACTTCTCTTAGCAGTTCGCCAGCTCGGCCTGCTGCGAGATGCATCTCCTGCATTGGTCTGACAATCCTACTTACCATCCTTTAAAAGAATGCCGCTGGGAGGCCATTTGGGCCCTGAGTCTTCCCTAATTTTAGTTCCATAAGTGCAAAAATAAGTTCCTCCCTTGCAAGATCCTCCTCCAATTCTAAAACCGCAGCCTCCCTCCGCTTCCTACAAGGGCATTCCCTTGCAAATTGTACCACAGCTGACTCGGAGACCTCACACTTGCCGTTGTAGAAATCTCCCATGTAAACACCCATGGTATCCGCAATATCCTCACTGCTGGTCACCAGCACCCCATCCGGTGCAAGAATGCCCCTAATGGGAGTCTGCTCTCGTTCACCCTCACTTAACCATGCCTGGAGTTTTCCCTTCTGGTACGGTAGTCTTTCATTTTGGTCAGTATGCGCACCCTTTTAGCCTCAGATGGTGCCAAGTGACAGCCTGCCTTCAGGTCCAGAATTTCTTGTTCCTAATCTAATTTTTGATGGGACTGTGCCCTGCTTTCTCACTACATTCTTGGCAGGGATAACTCCCCTCTCCCCGAAAAGTGTCCTTCTAGGCCTCCCACTGGACTAGTTTGTCTGTCTCCGCTTCTGCATTTTCCTTGAAGTATAGGTCCGTGGCTGTGCCTAAGTCGTCTACTACTTTCTCTTTCGATGTGCGCCATGACCCCATTCTCCATTCTGCCTTCCCTTAAGGTTTAGTTGTTGCCTTAGCACAATGGAGAATGATCTGAAATCCTCCACACCTGAAACTCCACCTCCACAAACCTGTGCATGGGAGTCGAGAAGTAATCCAACAATGTTTAGCATCTGCTGGAAGTCGCAAAGTAGTTGGTGCAGGAGATGCAGAAAATCTGCTTGCAGTCCTTGAAGACATACATCTTAATCATTGCTATAGATCACCTCTCGCACATGCCCATGACCCTAGTGTTAATTTTAAAGCTAACAAAGGTCCTAAGCTTTTTTAGATGCCACGCGAAATAATAAGCACAGGCTTTGAATAAGAACTATGTGTCTTTATCCTCCAGTGTCCAGCCGGACAAGGAGGTGTTTATTTCAAAGGATTAGTGAGTATGTGCAGAATTTAGAAGTGGAGCAAGCCACAAATCAATAACTGGGCACAAGCCTGTACCAAGTCAAGGAGAAAAACAATACATGGGGAGAAAGAGTAACAGGCAAACAGGTTGGAGAAAAACGGTGGCTTACAGTACAGTGAAATCTCACGGTAGCTGATCGGCTACCACGCTCACCAGACGGGACCCACTCGCCGTCCCACAGCGATCACATTGCGGACCGCAAGGAACAGGCTCGCCCCATGCGCGCGGCCACTAAAAAGCCCACGAAGCTGGCAGTAAATGTACTACTGCTATGGTCACACCCCACAGTATCTGGACGGGAATACCTTGAAATTTCCCCGCCGAACTGGGAGGCCGCCCGACGCTATTCGCTTGGCGCCCTAGATGGATTGATGCCTCCCCCTGCCTGAATCCCCCACCGTCGTGACTGCACTACAATCTAGTGCCTGGGCTTGTATAAACACAATCAGGCAAAATTGTTAATTGTAGTCCTGAAGATGATCCCAATTTAATTTTGGAGACAGGGATCGAAACGTTACGTCGACTGTTTGTACAGTACTTCTTCCTTTTCTTTTTTGTAACCTGTGTTGCAGTCACTGTTGGTTAGAGCTTACGTAAGATTTCACTGTACTGTAAGGCACCGTTTTTCTCCAACCTGTTTGCCTGTTACTTTTTCTCCCCATGTATTGTTTTTCTCCTTGACTTGGTACAGGCTTGTGCCCGGTTATTGATTTGTGGCTTGCTCCACTTCTAAATTCTATACATACTCACTAATCTTTTGAAATAAACACCTCCTTGTCCGGCTGGACACTGGAGGATAAAGACACACAGTTCTTATTCAAAGCCTGTGCTTATTATTTCGCGTGGCATCTAAAAAAGCTTAGGACCTTTGTTAGCTTTAAAATTATCAATTACCCGAGGTCCTCCGCTACCATTACGGGTTCCCTTGTTTTATATATTAGTTCATGACCATAGTGTAGCATCCGTGGTCATCTGACAACATCTGTGTCACCTGAATGAGGAGCGACTTTATCACCAATATCGCTACCCCTTTCAACTCTGTTGTATAGCCCGAGTGACCCGCTACTACATAAAGACCCCGGTCCTGATGGACACAGTCAGACCTCTTTAAATGTGTTTTTGGGAATTTGACTGCACTTATTTGATAAGTTTTTGATGACACTTAGAAGTCTTTCGCATCTTGTGAGAACAAGCTTTTGATGGACTGCTATGGATTTGGATGCAGAACGTTATGTCTGAGAATGTGAAATGTGTGTGATCTGTGATAAATATTGTAAGTGTCGAACTCCACCCATGCAACTTGTTACTTGGCCCCAACATGCATGGCAAAAATTGGTACTTCAAATTGTAGGACCTTTCTATAGGCTATTCCTTCGTTAGGATTTGTATTAGTTCTTTTTTTTACTATAATTTAAAGTGGCCTGAAGTGAAATTTGTAAAAAAAAAAAATAGCACCTCTGTAGTAAGACTTTTTAAAGGAAGTCTTCAATAAGGAATAGCGTTCCCAAAACTTACTCACAGAAAATGAGGTCCAGCTAAAGTCTAGAGAGATGACTGAATTGTTAGCTGCACAAGACATTGTACTTTACCAAGGCTCTGTACGAACCACAGAGTAACAGGCAACTTGAGTGTCAACCATTACCTCAAGAATAGTGCCCATCTAGTGGTTTTTCTTACTAGCCTGAGATCTTCACAGTAAGAAAGACACTATGGTTATGAAGAATTTAACCAAATTCTGTTCCGGGCAAGTCCTTTCCTATTGCTTAATTTTGTCCACAGATCCCCTTAGACTCAATTGTGTCTTTTGTCAACTATTATTTGTAATATGGTGAGATCCCATCAAGGGAAATCCAAATCACATTATGAGATGTCCAGCTAAACCTTTTGAGTTTAATTTTGGAAGCTTTGTGAAAGTTAAGATATCTGGCCATGCCATGAAGAGTTGTTCTAAATATTCCAACCACATGAAGATTGTAAAATTAAATAGAGGCGGTATAATTACCCAAGACGCTAAATGCTGAAGCATGAGAATGTTGGCATTCTGTGCATGTACGAAGCAAGCTATGCAGGATGAGTTGCTTGGAGTTATTGACACTGAACATGGTCATCTGTTATGATGTGTACGCCTTGTGTAATGAAGAACCCAATTCTGATTCTCGCTCTATTTCCAAAGAAAGTAATGTTCCTTGCAATGTTGCTGAACCTTTAATTGATACAGATGGTGTAGAGAATTCTACTGTTTCTGTTGCTCAACGTGTTGAATCTTCTGCCGGAATTGGAACTCCATCATGGAGAATTCTTACAGATTAATTTTTCTTATCCGGTTTACTACTTTTTTTTCTCTTTTCTACAGGGAAGATGTGTTGTATTATTTTCTATGCCCCCTTTTCCTCCCACCCCAGTTCACTTGGTGTTCTCATTTGGGTGTACCCTGTGGAATGTTGAAATGGAATAGGTTGAAATGGAACTTTGGACAGGGCATGGCGCAGTTTTAATGGATTGGGGTGAATGAGGCTCTAGAGATACAGACCTACTTGTGTGCTTCAAAATAAAGAAAGCTGTTCAGCACTTTTATGTGCCTGTTTTCTTTGATACAACTGCGTGTTATATGAAAGCGATGTACAATAGAAAATCTTCAGTCCATGACTTCTAGCACCTCAAAACCTGTCACAACTACATCCAGGGTTGGATATTATGCACCTACCTAAAGTTAAACCCAATCAAAAGCGACTTCCTCCTGCTGTTTGCTGTCAGCACCTAACAGCCACAGGTTAGGCTTAACTATCCGAAATGAACCTATATAGCTTTACCCCGTTTCACAGTCCAGACCAAGAAAACTATGACAGCTTGGTATCTGCTTTCTCTCCTGAAAAAGGTGAAAACTTGCCTACTTGAAACCAACTTCCGAGCATTAGACTAAGCCTTGGTCCTCTTTCTTCTGGAAGGAGGCAGGGCTCTTCTCTGCAGCCTCCATGATACCATATTGCCCCCCCCTGAAAGGCTTTGTACATGCTGCTGTATCTCTCATTAAAGGGAAAAAGTTCGACTGTATCATGCCAGCACAGCAGGATCTTCACTGTCTTCCACCCTTAAACCTGCAATGTTGTCATGACAAGCAGTATCGCTTATACGGCCGTTAGAAAGGCCCCCTGTGCATACGTTGGTGAAAAATTAACCATCTTATGCACACATTTCCTTGTTAAGTTAGAACCTCGCCAAACTTCAAACAAAAATATGGAAAGAAAGTCTAGTACAATATCCCCTTAATCATCAGAACTGATTCTATCCTTCTACACTCGAGAAACGAATTGATAATCTGATTCTATCTCCCTACACAATATCTTACCCCCTAATTTTTAGCCTTAATATAAACTGTCTTGCATTAATACTATCTCTCAGTTTATGCCCCTGTTCAACAATTTGTTGTTCTCGATCTATGTTTGTGCCTTCCAAGTGTCCATGGATACATACATGGCTTGTAAAGAACCTAAACTGAATATTATAACAAACCTAGCGAGAAAAGGGAGTCTGCAGCACTAGAATAGTTTGGGCGTGATGATCTTTTTCTGTTGTCCGTTTGCAAGTGAACCTAGCACTGAAAAACGACTTCCCATTTTTATGAAGTAACTATGGCCTCATAAACAGATTGTCGTTGCAACTTTGATTTATTTAGCAATAACATGCTACCTTGAGGCAGTGTTAATTACATTGATTGTGAGAAGTTGGCCTGATTTGTGATGTCCACTATTCTAGTGGGCACCCTGTATCAGTCCAAACAACCCTTATGGTGATGGTTGTAAAGTCACATTATAGACCAGCTATCCTAGTGGTAGCATGGACAAAGCAGTCTTAGTTTAAACTCAAGAAGGCATGTGAAGCCAGCTGTTTTACCATATGTAACCCCTTTAATACAAATAAAAGGACACCACACAGGTTATATATAATATATATATATATATATTTATTTCTAACACAACCCCTCTGAACTCTTTGAGGTCAGAGGCACAAGCACATAACAAGATACTTAGCTATCATACAATAAGTTGGACAATATACAGTAGCACCCTAGGGGCACGTCAAAACCTATACTAAAATAATGGTATAAGAACCATGTCACGAACAAAGGATAGGCCTAGGGGATCGCTGGGGCTACACTGTATTACCAAAGGATAGGAAGTAGGATGCCCACTGGAGGCGTGTGCAGTGTCTTTACACACACGCAAATTACCATAGAGTTAGAATGGGAACAAAAGAAATGGAAACTAGTTCTTTTAGGTCACTTCCGGATGGACTAGGAGAAAGCCACTGAAAACTAGGACACTAGGATAGTTAATACCCACAGGAGCACCGGAGTACTCTCGTTACCTGACCCACAGGAAGCGGGTGCATAGGTGTCAAAGTGTGTCAGGTTTCGTCGCTGAATCCTATGGAGCTTTGAAGAAAGATGCTGCAGGCGACCAGGAGAGAAGTGTCCGGTTGGATCCAAGGGCGGATCGAGGATAAAGAGTAGTGACCCAGACTCTGTCCCCTCTGCTTTCAGGTAGCCAGTGACCTGGAAGGAACCAGGACGGACCCAGGCGATGTCGCGAAGCAATCAGGTGATGTTGTGAAGCTTGTCTCTGCAATCACGTGGTCCAGGAGGTGTCGACGATGACCAGGAGCTGGGCACAAACTGTCCCATGAATGATCTCGCTGTCGGCGGTGTCAACAACAAGGCAACCCACGCAGGAACTGAAGATGGCTTCTGGATCGGACTAGCAAGGTCTGATGGGCTTCTCCTTTTCAGGGAAGCAAGGGCCAGCCTGGAGCAACCAGGCCAGTGGTGGAAATTCGAAGGTTCGTCGTCAGAGGCCACTAGCCATCGAGCAAGTGACCGGACAGACTCGTGGAGCGGGAAAATGCAAAAGGGCCCCACGCGGCACTCGTGGAGGGCTGGTCTTTGGTGCAGATGATGCTCTGGGCTGGGGCTTCTCCGTCCCCAATGCACAACTTCGAGGGTGCCTCAGAAGTTGCACAGAAAGCAATTCGCTGACTTTCCAAGATGGCCGGTCCCACGTCTCACGTCTCCTCCACGGGTCTCAGCTTTGCTGTGGCTGTGGATCGGGCTGAAGGAAGTCTGGAAATCCGGATCTTGTCAGGCTCTGTGTTCGGGCTCCAGCGGGAGCGCCGACAAAGCAAAACGTTGATCGCTTGATGGTGCCTGCTTGTGCAGGGTGGTCACTCTTTGACCACAAAGGAGATTCTTCAGTCTTCAAGTAGAACGTAGAAGGTCCAGAGTTTCGTTTCAAGTTTCAGTCAGGATAAATCTAAAGTCTCTAGACTCAGCTCCTACCTATATACTAATCTAAGGGGCTGGATTACCTGCTAGGTCCCTCCTATGGGTGGGACCAGGGAAGGGGGTGGTTACACCCCTTTGCCTTTGTCCAGTTTCGCGCCAGAGCTGGGGCTGGAGTGCCCCAGCAACTGGTTTGAACCGGGCTATGCATGGGACACCTTGTGTGCCCCAGGTAATGTCTCATTTCATTCAGCCCTCCCTGTCCCAATACACTATGGACTGTCTGGGGTGGTGCTCATCCGCGTATAAAGAAAGGAGGAGAGTCCCCGTGCGGAACTGAAGCCCCCTATGGAGGTGATGCTCTTGAAAATGACGAACCAGAGGGTCCATCGCCAGGATGAACAGAAGCGGGGATAATGGGCAACCTTGTCGTGTGCCACGTGAGAGTGTAAAGTTTTCCGAGATGGTGCCGTTTAAACGTAGCGGGGCAGTAGGAGCAGTATACAATAATTCGACTGTAGCCACAAACACTTCGGGCATACCCATCCGTCTCATGACCGATTTAAAAAAAAAAAAAAAAAAAAAAAAAAAAAAAAAAAAGGGCCATTCCAGTGTGTCAAACGCTTACTCTACGTCCAAGAACACTGCTGCGGATGGGGTTGAGGGGTCAATCCTGTGCAATACAGAGAACAATGTTATCAGATTGAAGGAGGTGGACCTGTGTGGAACTAATCCGGACTGAGACGGTGAGATAATAGATTCCATTAATAATGATAGGCGGATCGCAAGAACTTTAGCCAGAATTTTGTAGTCTAGATTCAACAATGAAAGGGGCCTGTAGGAGCCGCACAGGGGAGGGGTCACGTCCAGGCTTGGGGAGAAGAACAATAACCGCTTCCCTGAGCGTGGGCGGTAGGACGCCAGCCTCTAGTGCCTCCGCGTAAACCTCTGCTAGCCGTGGGACAAGTTCCTCTTTGTATTCCTTATATAAATCAGCCAAGAAACCGTCAAGTCCCGGCGCAGAGGAGCCCTTCAAAGCATCAATGGCTTCAATTATAGATTCTGGAGTGATGGGCGAAGCGAGGAACTCCTGCATGTACTTCTCTAGATACACCATTGCGATCTCATTCAGGTAAGAGCCGGGATTACGCTGTTCCCCTGAAAGTGTGGATGTGTAAAGGGTCTTGTAATACAACAAGAAGGTATTACAGACGTCGGGGGTGGCGTGGTGTCATGTGTCCTGATTGTCAACAATGTCAGTGATGTACGACGCCTGACGAGGATTGAGTAGTTGCGCTAACAATTTGCCAGTTCTGTCACCCTCTCCATACTGACGAGCCGTATAATGCTTGTTCAAAAATTTTAATTCCCTGTCCGCAGTTTCCTGAAATTCCAATAGTAATTCCAGGCGTTAAGCTTCCTTCCTATCTGATGGGGCAATAAGCATGTCTTTCTCCATCCTGGAGATGTCCCCTTCGATACGGGTCAGGGTGGAACGGATCTCCCGCAGAGCTCCCACATGTTTATCAATACACGCCCGGGAATGGTGGCCTTAAATCCCTCCCACAACGTGGCCCATGTTTCCACAGAACCTGTGTTGTTGTCGAAATAGTCATCACGAGCGTTGCGCATCTCTTCTTTGAAGGCCGGGTCCGCCAGGGCCCTGTCAGGGAATCTCCACTGTCTTTCGTAACAACCCAGTCTGGGAATCTGTAGAGTCCGTACAATGGGGGAGTGGTCAGACAACGTGCGCGGAAGTGTGGAGAGGCCGTCCACCCAGCCGACCACTCCTGGGGTGAGGAGCCAGTAATCTATCCTAGTGCTAGTGTTGTGGAACCCAGAATGATGTGTATAATCGGGCGAATGTGGGTGTAGTCGCGCCTCTATGTCTATTAGGGAAAAGTGAGTGCAAATGTCTGCAAGTGCCGAGCGAGACCGGGGCTTGCAATCTGGGGAAGGGGAGGTACTCTCTCTAGCAGGGTTCA
This sequence comes from Lissotriton vulgaris, assembly GCF_964263255.1. Classification (NCBI taxonomy): domain Eukaryota; kingdom Metazoa; phylum Chordata; class Amphibia; order Caudata; family Salamandridae; genus Lissotriton; species Lissotriton vulgaris. Next base: position 1,312,556,322 of record NC_141693.1, on the reverse strand, counting down.
TTAACAAATTAAAGTCACTGCCCATCACTAACAGATCTATGTCAGAATGAAGTAGCGTCACCTGTAGGTCTTGGAAAAAAGCAGGGGAGTCTATGTTGGGACCGTAAACTCCCAATAATGCAATTTTGTATCCCATTAGCACTCCGATGACTACCACATACCTACCCTCTCTATCTGTGTTACTGCTAACTAATACAAACGGAACACTCCTGTGTACTAGAATTGCAATTCCTCTGGCATACCTGCTAAAGTTCGAGAAAACTCTGCGGGCGCCCCATCCCCTGGCAATGGAAGAAGATTCTGTCGGTGCCAGGTGCGTTTCTTGAAGAAAAAGAACATCTACCTTGTGTCGTGATGCATAATTTAGGATCTGTTTGCGTTTTCTTGTAGTGTTCAAACCGCGAACATTCCAGGACATTAGAATCAGTCTGGCCGGCCCAGACTGCAGTCCTATCCTGGCCATAATTCAGGCCAGAGCATAGATGTGAATATATGTGTGACCGTCAATCCACTCTCAACCGCATAGCAATGACTCACAAAAAAGGATGTACATAAAAACAAAAAATACCCCCCCCACCCTCCACCCAGCCTCCTCACACCCCAAAAGAGGAAATCCCTGTACAATTGAACACTGTAACTGCAAAATATCCAAAACAATGGCCATATAGTGAAACACTGAAACAAAATTTTCATCCCCAAATAAGGAAAACATGAAGGCATTCCGCATAGGGGGAAGCAACGCCACGCCTAGAGGGCATCCCAATTAGAAGCGACATCTGAAGTGATAATAAGTATATGAGACTATATAGAGTCCACATCAAATAGTCAAAGCATTAAACATTATCTATGAACCAATAGTGTCAAGAATTTAACCCTGGCCGGTTTCAGCAAAGAGGTCAGTACTGGCCTGCGAGTCCTCACGAAGCGGAGAGTGTGGTGCGGAGTTGAACCTCCGTGGTGAGCCCTGTTTTTTATAGTTCTGGCAAAAGTCTTGGGCCTCAGTGGGGGAATCAAAGATGTGGTATCTGCCATCAATATCGACCTTCAACCTAGCCGGATACAGTATTCCGTATTTTAAACCCAGTTTGCGTAGACTTGCTTTAACTCCAGAGTATTTGAGACGCACCTCCTGAACCATCAACGTAAAGTCCGGGAAGAAGGACAGAGTGCTGCCTTGCCATCGCACCTCTCCTGCTTCCCGCGCCGCACACAGCGCGGCATCCCGGTCACGAAAGTTCATGATTCTGGCAATAATGGGTCGAGGGGGCTGTCCAGGGCGAGGTCTAGGGCCCAATGATCTGTGGGCTCGCTCAACCACAAAGCCATTCGTGAAGGTGTCCCTGCCGAACAGTTCAATGAGGAGTTGCTCAAAAAAAGTGTCGAAGCGCCCCGTAGCCGTCGTCTCCGCCACACCAATTATGCGTATATTGTTGCGTCGACTACGCGCTTCCAAGTCTTCGTTTTTGATCACCACTTCTTTCAGTATTTTTCCGACCCGTTCTAGCCGCTTGAGCGATTTTGTGGCATTATCTTCTACATCCGATATTCTGAATTCCGCCACGTCCAGTCGTCGGTCAGGGGCCTGTACTTTGGATCCCATATCCGCGATTTTCTGTTCGAGGCTGTCAAAGCGGCTATCCAGAGCCTTGAACCCTGCTCGCATTTCGCCCAACTTGGCGGCGACCATGGACATAGCATCCCCTTCATCAGTGGTCACGGTAGCCCCAGTCGACTGCCCCGGTGGAACGTCAGCCGCAAGTAGGGAAGTCTTGTCAAAGCTTAGTTTTCTCTGGTTTGGATCTCTCTTCCCCATGACCAGAGCAGTTGCGAGTATACTGCGCGCAGAAACAATGTGTAGTACCAGGCAGGGAGGCAATGTTTAGCGCAGGCAGCTCTACATAAGACGCAGGGGGTACCAATGCCTAGGATAGATCAAGAAAATGGCGTCAATCCGCCTCCATGTGCCTCCGTGTAGGACATACCGCGTCAGGCAATTCTTCTACCCAGGTTCCGGGTGCAAAGTGCAGCGGTGTTCTGGCCAGTGCGCCACATCCAACTGCTCACCACGATGTCTCCAAGGGGCAGTGGATAACACCAACGCTTCCCCCACTGATTGTGGATCGGGGTAAGTGCCCCACAACAGGAGACCAATGTGCGTGGCCGGAGGGGAGAGTATGTGCCCTTTCGCGTGTCTCTCAGGCGGGGCCGCAGCAATAAATCGGAGGCGCCCCCCAGAGCCCCCACCGCCACTGCCCGCAACCCCCGTAGCCACCAAGCAAGCTGTCCCGCCAGGCGTCTGCCGCAAGCCCGCAAATCAAGGCCCCGGTCCCAGCGCGCCCAGGCCCGAAGGCCCCGACCTCGCACCAGAACCCGGCACCCCCACCCAGGAGCCCGCCGAAGACTGGCGACCGGCACAAGAGCACCCCGGAAGCCCGCGAAGGGGCAGAAGACCCAGCAGGGGGGCCCGGCGCAGCACTCCCCGGCTAATCCCGCGCAGATAAGGAAGATGTCTCTGAGGCCTGGGAGGCCTCTAGTCCCCTCCGCCGTTCACACCTCAAATGTCGTCCCTCAGGCCACCAGGACCGCCCAGCTGGAAAGGTTGCTGTTGCATTACGGATCCACTTACGATGTGGGCATAGGGGCGGTCGGATCACTTACTAAACGCCACTGTTGGGTGCCCTCATGGCGGAGCTTCACGCCGAGGCAGCCATTTCGGTCGCCTCCGTGGCCACGCCCCCTCCTGAATTGCTTAATTCGGTGGTTCAGAATCATTTGTCTTATGTGGACTCAAGCTTAATCATGACTGGAATCTGGGAACCCACACTAAATAATGATTGGAATTGGGGTACACCAACTGGGTCGTTCTGGAAGCTGACCTGGTCTAAGAAATTTCGATGATTTAAACCAAAAAACAATACACTAATGATAAAATATTTTATTTAATTGACAAACCAATATAAAAAAAGAATAATTTTAAAGGGAAAATTGAAGCTTTAATAAATTCAATTAAGGTGACCCATCGTCCTTACTACATTTTGTTTGATGCACTTGCATAGCCCCACGTATCAATCTGAGGATACTAACTTAATTTTAGCCACTAATTTCAAATCCCTTCACATTTAAAGAATGTTTAATATTTTCAATTGTGCTTGCTTATCATCGTAACCATCGGCAACTGTGTAGGCTCCGCTGGAGCCGCAGGGGTGGCGCCACCCGCACCCTCAGCCCTGTCACGCAACAGGCTAGGGGAAGGCGAAGGAACAACCAGGGAGGGTATGCCCAAATAACCCTCCTATGCATGGGCATAGAAGATCTAAAAGATGTAAGGCAAAAAAGTATGGAGGGATGAATCACTCTTTCATTTGCATCTAAGGCACCATTAATTACCCTGACGTTCCCAATTTTTTTTTCTGGCTACACATACTCATGATTCTGTTGGGTACACATACCATTAGGCAGGTCTCGGGCAAATAAATTGATTACCACAAAGTAGAAGAGAGGGGTCCAAATCAGCCAAAGGGATAGGACACCAATAGTAAGCTCTATAAATAACGATCCTAACGATACATAGTGGAAAAATAAAGATTTAGATTTTCCTATATTATGTTCTGGGTTTCTAAATAGGTGCCTACTAAGTGAGTTATGATTGGAGATAGGGTGTGTGATGCATGCTTAAAGAATAGAGCCAAAAGGGATCGTTATTTATAGTACATAAATTGATTAAACATAAATTAATCATAAGCATAAACAGAGATGGCGAAGAGCGACGTTGCTTCTTCCACTTCTTGTGCTTCGCCTTACCTGAGTGTGAAAACTTTGTCGAATGATGGTGATGGCGGCACCGAGACAGGTCCCTCAACCTCCCATGAGAGGTCGAGGGAGGTCAACGGAGAGGAACCGACTCCCGGGCCTCCAGCAACTTTTGGGACCAATCCCGCAAAGTTTTCGGATCCATGGCCCGGCATTCGGGGCATGACTCGGAGTCATAGTCGCGCCCCGGGCAATAGACAGACTCACGTAGTGGATCCATCACCGACAATGTGCGGGGACAAGCCACGCAAGACTTAAAAGCGGGCATCCCTATACACCAGGAGTCGAAGACTCGAAAAAACAGACAAAAGTCCCAAAAACAACTCGGTCAAAAAGTGACTGGGGGGTACTACTCTCTCCGGATCTGCATTTGCTGGCGCGGAAAAAGAAAAAACTGACGTCTGCACGCATGGGCGCGTCTAAGTAGCTCCAGTGACGTTATCTCGGCGACTACGACGCCAACGACGTACGTGGAGCTATACTTCGATGCCTACCGACGCGCAGGGGTACTGCTGACGAAAGCTTTGCGGATCCAGTCTGACGCCTGGGGGTTATTCTAAGGTAAGGAATCTATCACTAACCAATGTTTCCAACAGATATATCGTTACCGAAGGTAAGTAACTTGTTCATTTCAACATTTTAAGAATTATCAAAAATGTCAACTTAAGTGCCTGAAGACATCATTTAAAAATAATCCATAAAGGGGAATACTTGAATTAAATAAATGAAAAGATCATTTATATAGCGCAATAGCTACCCTGAGGCGTCCTAGCACTGCAGACAAACGCGTGTGAATGAGCGGTAAGGGTCTAGTCTGATTTGTTGAACAACAGGGTTTTTAGCTTTTTGCGGAAGGACAGTAGATTGGGCTCTGATCGCAAGTGGAGGGGAAGGGAGTTCCAGAGTTTGGCAGAGTTATAGGAGAACGAGCGGCCCCCACATCTGGCTCTCTTGATCCTGGGTACTGTGACAAGGAAGTAGGAAGCTGATCTTAGATGTCTATTGGGATGGTAAGGGGTGATCAGGGAATGATTGATGGTGGCGCCTGTTCTCCAGAAGGCTCGGTGAGCGATACACAGGCTCTTGAATCCAATTCTTTCCCTAACTGGGAGCCAATGAAGATTCTTAAGATCGATTTTGACAGGGAGGAGACGAGGGATCTGAAGGAGGGTTCGTGCTGCACAGTTCTGGGTGACCTGGAACTTGCTTAGGGTGGCCTGGGGGGCCCATAGATAGAGGGCATTCCCAAAGTCCAAGTGTGACAAAATGAGACCCTGGACCATAATCTGCCCGGCTTTAAAGGGCAGTAGGGGAAGGATTTTACGGATAAGCCTAAGTATACCGAAGCAGGTGACTGAAAGTTTAGCTGCATGGTAGTTAAAATTAAGACTTATCCAGCCAGATGCCCAGGCTCTTGATTATGTCCTTGGGTATGGGGGCGGGTCCAAGACAAGAAGGCCACAGGAAGTCAATAGTGGGATTGGGGGTTACCTAAGAGCATCAGCTCGGTATTGTCTCCGTTTAGTTTGAGAAAAGACTATGTCATCCATCAGGTCACTGCTTCTAAGCAGCCCCTCAGATTGTTGGGCTTGGTGTGAAGTTGGTTTAGGGCCACTACTAGCTGAGTATCGTCCGCATAGGTGATGATTTTTATCCCAAAGGGACAGACAATCTCAGCTAGGGGGATCATGTAAATATTAAAGAGTGTAGGGCTCAGAGAAGAGCCCTGCTGCACACCGCAGCCAAGGGGTTTGCTGGGGGAGGTGACTTCGCCCTCAAAGACTTGGAAGGAGCGGCCTGACAAAAAGGACTCAAACCATGTGATTGCTTTCATTGAGACTCCTAGAGTGGTAGATCTGTGCAGTAAGATGTTATGATTTACAGTGTCGAAGGCGGCACTTAGGTCAAGGAGGATAATGACTGCGGTACCTCCTTGATCCATGGTCTTCCTTGCCTCCTCTAGATTATGGTAACGCTCTGTATCTTGGTGCCCCTAAGAAAGTCTTTGCCAAACTTCAGGTGGTACAAAACTCTGCAGCCCGACTTTTAACCGGCATTAACAGTAGGAGCTCGGCAAAACCGGCCCTCAAACTGCTCCACTGGCTGCCCATTCAGGAGCACGTATACTTCAAATCCCTCTGCACAACTCCCAAAATTCTCCATAGAAAGGGTCCTCAGATCTTTAAAAGTCTGATTAGACGCCATGAAGTATCCAGAAACCTTCGTTCAGCAAACTTAGATCTTGCTCACATACCTAAGATCAAAAAGGCCCGGACAGGGGGGCGTCTTTTCTCCTAGAACGTCTCCAAGATGTGGAATTTGCTTCCCCTCACTTTGCGCGCCGAACCTAACCAGCTCACCTTCCGAAAGCTGCTGAAAACATGGCTTTTTCCCTAATTGCCACCTCTCCTCTACAATCTCTGTTACTAGCGCTGGGACGCTCACGGGCAGCCATGCGCTTTATAAATCCCTTTTCAGCAGTCCTTGTAAATAACTGCTAAGCCACCTCCTCTTCCCGTTGGGTGATCTTGTGTAAGATTTGGTATCCTCCAGGTAGGGTCTGGATGATATCAGGTTCTGACTCTGAATGGAGCCAAGTTTCAGTCAGAAACAGGACATCTGGATTTAATTAGTCTAAAAGCAGGGAGATCTCGGTGGTGTGTTTTGAGAGTGATCTGCAGTTCCGGAGATACATACTGCGCTGTGTGTTCTTAATTGGGAGGTTGGGTGAGGCTGAAATCCACAGTGTGGGCAGATTGAGCCTTGTTCTGCTGGGTTCCATGTGGAGAGACATGGGGCTGAGGCCTTTCCCCTTAGTTTGAGTAAAGAGTTAGGGCTGTAGCTCTTAACATGGGTGGAAGAACGAGCAGGGGTCGTGGCCCCTTACCCCAGCCGGGCGCAGACGGGCTTGCCTTTGGCATGTCCGCTGCGCGGAATGAGAGGCATTGGTATTTAGGCGGTGCGGGCGATCAGCTGGGAGCACCTGATTGGCAGAAAGTGGCGTAAGTAGTAATCACTTCCGGTGGCCCGTTCCGGTCCCTCCGCACAACCTGAAAAATCGGCAGTGGACCGGGGACCTAGTGCGCGAAATGTGGTGAGTGGAGAAAGGTGACTGTGGCACTTTTTAAAATCCGGTCAAGCATACAAGATTTAAGGAAATGGTGCGCTTAAAATAGGGTGAAGTAATTTTTACGAATGGCGAGGTAACAGTGGAGGGAGCCCTTTACCAGGCGCTCCTCCTACAAACTGTCTGCCTCTGTCTCTTTGTCCGCCGCGTCTACTGCGTGGGACGCGAGGCACCAGTATTTAGGCAGTGTGGGCGATCAGCTGGGAGCAGCCGATTAGCGGAAAGAGGCGGAAGTAGTAATCACTTCCGGTGGCACGTTCCGGTCCCTCCACACAATCCGAAAAATCGGCGGTGGACCAGGGACCTAGTGCACTAAATGTGGTGAGTGGAGAAAGGGGACTGTGACACTTTTTAAAATCAGGTCAAGCATACAAGAGTAAAAAAAATGGTGCGTTTAAAATAGAATGAAGTAATTTTTACGAATAGCGAGGTAACAATGGAGGGAGCCTTTTACTAGGCGCTCCTCCTACAAACTGTCTGCTTCTGTCTCTTTGACCGGCGCGTCTACTGTGCGGAACGCGAGGCACCGGTATGTAGGACTTGCAGGCAGCAGCTCAACTACGCCACATAAGGATCCATAGTTTTTAGGTCAGAATATGAGCTTCTGATGGATACTTCTAATCACAGATTCCTCACTGTTAGAATATCCCATGGTGCAAGACTTGATCCAGAAATTTACTCAGCACTCAGCAGTGCTCTCGCATGCAGGTAGGTGGTGCCGTTCATCCCTGTGTTAGCTTCATTCCACCCTGAAAGTGACAGAGCCACACCGCATTTAGGAGCACCCTTGCGTGCCGACTTCAGTTACTTTCTTTCCGAGTCTTTGAGCTTGGATCTGGAGTTCTGCTCCCTCTTTCTTCAGTTTTTAATTTGAATCTAGTGTGTAAGGGAACAATGTCTCCCAAATAAAACAACAGCGTTCAAACCATGCCATAACTGTCGAAACCGAGGTAATGGACCCACATAAGGTGTGCCTTTTGTGTGCATGCTCGTGTCACGACTCATATTAGTGTGATGAATGCGAATCAGGACCATGAAGCGAAGTTTTGTTGCTGAATATCAAAAGATGCAAAAAGAACAATTGATGGACAGAATGTTTAACAGTGTCCTACATTGATGACCGTATAGAGATCTGGGCCTAAATCCATCATTTTTTTGCTCCCCATGCCATTCCAGTTCAGACCCAACCATATGCAAATCAGTCTTGACCCTGTTCCCCATGGGAACAGTCCAGCCCGAACTGCCAACCCAGGTCCTCCCTGGACTGGAAACTAGCATCCTAGGATCGGTTTACCCAGTATTAGAAAGGCTAGCTTGACTCCGGTGGCATGGAGAGCACAGGACCTACGTCTGAGCATACCCGTCCCACTCTGGGTTAAAAATGCAAAAAGAATAGTTGATGGACAGAATGCTGAACAATGTCATCTATCCACCCCAATACAAAGATCTGGGTCTAAATCCATTGTTTTTTTGCTCCCCACCCCTTATCAGCCAGGCTAGCTTGACTCCAGTGGCATGGAGAGCACGGTACCCATGTCTGGGCAAATCTTAATAAATTTAGAAAACTGCTAAAAACGTGGCTCTTTTGTTACCCTGCTTAAATTTCTTTTCCTCTGCCTTTATCCCAAGGGTTTAAATCTGAAACTGGCACCGAGATGCTGAATTAACAACATAGCATAACTAGTATCCAGCACAGAGTCTGAGGGGCACATTTGGCTGGGCTCTGAGATTGTCCGTCATCGGGTTCCACCATTTGCACGTAGAGTAGGAGAAACCTCTTCCAACCAAATGTGCTTTTTTGGTTCTGGAAATTATTGCCCATTTAGCCTCTCTGGACCACAGGGTCTGGGTAGGGGAGTATCATTTAAAAAATCTTCTGAAAAAAAGGGGACCAACCTTGTGCAGGGCCTTGTGAGCCCACCACAAGGCTTTGAACTTGATTCGTGCCCTGACTGGTAGCCAGTGAAGTTCCTTAATAGTTTGGGAGATTGAACAGAATTTTGGGAGATTTATCCGCATCTGGGCTGTCTCATTTAGAAGGGTGTTTTGTAGGCGACTTTGGAAGCCTGCATATTAGACATTGCAATGGTCTAGTTTTGTGACTACTAGGGGATATTATAACTGTTTTTCTTAACTCTATTGGGAGGAAGGGAAGGATTTTTTTTAGTATTCTCAGAGGGAGAAAGCAGTAAGATGCTACCTGTTTGATGTGGTAGGTAAATGCTAACTTGGTGTCAAAAATGACCCCCAGGTTTTTTGACTTCTGGACTGATGATAGGAGGGATCCTAGGTTAGTGGGCCACCAGGTGGTGTCCCAAAAAATTGTCATTACCAAAAAGCAAAACCTCAGTCTTTTCAGAATTTGGTATCAAACAATTCTTCTGCATCCAGTTAGCTATGTTACTGTAGGAACTGGGTTCGCCAGGACCCCGGGGGGTAGCTTGGACCGAGCCGGCAGGCACCCGAAGCTTAGGTGTAAAGTGACTACACAACACACTCATCCACTGAGACAATAAGTGCACGCAAGGACTGAGTCCACACCAGAATTCTTGATTCAAATAAATAAGTTTTATCTTGAATTAGAATCAGAGCAGTCAAAAATCACAGCGGTATTAACTCATTGCCGTTCCTTTAAAACGCAGGTTTTGTATTTCTCAGCAATAAATTTGTAAATATTAAATAACGGTAGGCCTTGTCACAGCCTTACTCCTAGTCAGCACCTGCAAAGAATTTACTTCTCAGACTTTTAAATAACATCTCATTACTCAGCAGCAGTCACTAATGGAGGGTAAACATTTCCTGGCTGCAAAAATAAGCCATTTATCAGCAAATACAGGGCATTTCATCAGGCTGGAATAAAGCAATTCAACACTTGGATATGAGCATTTCTTTAGGTCATAATAGGCAGGACATGACTCTCCGGAGCCAAGTATGACAATTCCCTTAACGATCAGGCCACCACAGTAGAACAACCTTTCCCCTGCTAAGGGGTCAACTTTTTCTTAGGGCTCCTGCCCAGTCCTCAGTATCTCTTGGGGCCAACGGGGCTCAACTATAGTCTCCCGCGAGGAGGGCGGACTTGGAGCCTCCCCGGGGTTTACCTCACTTCTTCGGCCCCTGTTCGGGCCCTTGCGAAGGATCCGCACAAGGTAAGATGACTCTCGGAGGCGCACTCTTCCTACTGCGCCCTCCGGTGGTGTTGTAGGCTCCTGGGCTCCTTTTAAGCCCTCCGGTTAAGTCGGAGGTGCGCAGGGGCTCCGGTAGTCTCTGCGAGCCCCCCGCGCAGGTGTCAGCTCCGAGCCCGGTCCTCCCTCAGAGCCTGCAGGGACCGGGGACCAACAGGAGGCCAGGGTGCGCAGCCACCGCCAATTGCAGAGCGGCTCGCGGAGCACAATTTCAGGGACCCAATCAGGGCAGGGGCGGAATTACACTGGCGCTCCTGTCACGTGACGCTAGATCCCGACTTCAGGCCTACTGCGGCCTGACTCTGGGGGCCGCCGAGGGGGTGCAGAAGGCAGCACTGGCGTCGCAGAGAAGGCACCAGGCTGCAATGATGACAGTAAGGCTCAAAGGCTAAAGTAGAAGTGCAAGAGCGCTCGACAGAAGTGCGACCGGGGAGGGGGAGGGGGGCAGCTGAGGAGCATTAAGTGGTCAAAGCGCTCGGTTCTCGTGGCGCTTTAGGGCAATTTACCATCACGCCTCAGGCAGCACTCTCAGGGCCCACACAGGGTCTCCACGCAGTAGCGCTTCTCAAAAGGGGCACAGCGCTTGCCAGTCAGCAGTTCACAGCGCCTCTCAAGGGAAATGCAGCGCTTGCCAGTCAGCAGTTCACAGCGCTTTTCAAGGGGAATACAGCGCTTGGCAGTTAGCAATTCACAGCGCTTCTCAAGGGGAATACAGCGCTAATACCTGGTTGATTCCCCACCAGTCCTGTGGGCAGTAAGAAGGTCTTCTTGGCGCTAGCTGGATCCTGCGCCCTTGGTAGAAGTTACTTGAAGAGAGGGGGGGGGGTGAGTTGAAGGCTTGTCCAGTTTCCTCAGTAAATCACTTCAGGTGGTCCCTGGGTAGTTCAGTGTTCCTCACACAGCTTGGTGGGCAGTGCCTAAACCCTGTCACCCCCAGTGGCATAGGTTCCTGACTAGGCCCTACCGCCTAAGTCTCCTGCGTAGGTTCCCCCAGGCCAGTGATGCTCCAACTACTCTCTCTGGAAAGTTTCCCTCCCTTCCGGCAGCAACAGTTGGCAGTGGCAGTTGGTGTTACCTCCCCTGTTCTGGAAGGTTCCAGGAGCTTCCCTCATTCTAGCTATGGGCAGGCTGGCATTGAAACATTGTTTAAGGGTTCCAGCCAGCTCCTGGCTACTAGAGTGCGCCTAAAAAGACCATGCTGCAGTAGCAAGGGTCATTGACAGCCATCTTAAGGGAAGAGAGCACCTGCACCTCAGCCTTGGTAAGCAATGGGAAGGTGCCCAGAGACCTAAGGCCAACGAAAAGTAGGTGAGAAAAATGAGGCAAAAGTGGAAAAAAATAGGGAAGACCACCCTAAGGCTAACAGTTACCCATATAGATATTGAATTGTTTGGCTACTTTTTAGGTCGAGCCTAGTGCAGCGCGCATGCGCTGCTCTAGGAGATGACCTTTAGAAGTCAGTCAGCTCTTTTCAAGCACTTGTGCTTGTGGTGGCATCCACCTTGCCGGAGCGAGCAGGGGCCATCTGTTTGCAATTAGCGTGGCCGTGCCTGAGGCTGCACTTTTCAAGCACTTATGCTTCTGTTGTGATTCTTCCTGTGTCTGGCAAGCACCAATACCTCTTAACTCCATTTTACTAGTTTAACATCCTCTGCAATAGGCCATAAACCAGAACCCTTGGGAGGTAAAACAGAATGCAATTTGCTTTATTTCAGATCCTTCAATGTTTCAAAAACGACGTGTTAAAAAAATCTTCCTGACTGTCATGGTTCGCATCCACGGTAGGAAAATTTGAGCAGATGTACAAGCTGGGGTAAAACATGCACAAATATCCTTTTGTTTTCTGTCCTCTCCAGTAGGATGAGTAGCTTCTTTCGTGTCCTTGTTCACGATAAAGCCTCAAATGTTTACCTTTTCCACACTTTGGAATACTTTTTCAAATACCCTCTTCCACTGACGAGAGTTGAGGAAATTTGCACTGGTTTTTAAGTAAACCAATGTCTGTAATGCTTTGCAAATTCGAATAATGTTCTAAATCTAAGGTTAGTCACAGACACACTGCACTATACTGCTTGGCAGCCCCACCCCCTCAATCCTGTCTTGTGCACTACAATTAATAATCAGAAGTACTAAAACTTTCATTAAATCTCGGCGAGTGTTTTTTTTTCTAATTCACTGATTACAGCTGTATGGGGACCGTGCTACCGGTAAAATATTGAATTCATAGAGACAAGGTTGAAATTGGAGCAAATTGGCAGACACATGATTGCCGCTGCCCAATGACAATTTGGGGTTTAATCAAAAGAGGCCACTGTCTGTGTGATTGATCCAAAAACAGCCAGGAAGGCACACCTTATTCTGCCCCATGCGTGGATTTATTTACTATATTTTTTTTAACACGCATTCCTTTCAGAAAATATTTTTTTTTCTCTTTTGCGTTTCTTGTGCTAAAGGCTAGGCTGCTCCTGCCTCTATCAGCAGCAAGGTCCTCGCATTGTTTCTGACTTCCAGGAAGAGACGTTTGCCCCCTCACACATGTGTCCTCTCTGTGCTCAGCTTCTCTTTAGACCACAGACACAGCAAAGCCATACCTGGGAATGCAACACCGGATACCTGCAATCCAAGCCTCAGTTTAAAGAAATCACGCTAAGGTGCGCGGTTATTTAATATCTAAACACAGGGGCCTTAAAATGAAAACTCGAATGAAAAAAAGCAAGGCCCTTAATTTTCTAGCTTCCGCTTCTAACAAAGTTGGACTGAAAACCGGCGGATCGATCAATCTTATTCGCCGAGCAGGGCTTGACAGCTCCTGGCCTCGAAGATCAGATTTAAAGCGTTTGGCTCCGGCAGGAGCAAATGTTGCTTTGGGGGGGAGAAAGAGTGCACATTAAATGTGAGTAAACAGAGAAGGAAAGAGTCTAAAGACATTTATTTTCTGCTGGACAGTTTCAGTGTTTCCTGGTATGGTACCTTTCTTTTGTTTCCTGTGTCTGATGTGTGTGTACTGCGTGTGTTTGTGTGCTGTCGGGGGCCGGTGACAAATAGCGCTGAGAGCTGCATGTGTGTGTGGGAGAAGTAGGCAGAAAGGTTCCCAGGCCTTTAAATAGAGCTATTTAAACAAGCATTGGAATAGACAATAGGTCTCGCCTTTGGGACCTTATAAGTGTTTAGCCATGCAACAGTTGATGTTGTTGCACCCAGGATATTTGAGGTGCCAGGTTTTTAGGAACCCGGTGGTGCCATGGGATAACACCCGAAGACCTCTGAGTTCTCCCTGTTCCGGACCACAGAAACCAAGAGTCTTCTAGGTGAAGTCAGAGATCGAGTTTTATTGGCTGCAACCAAGTAACATGTGTCCTAGAAGCACGACAGCACGGGCCGTAAGTTCTCAGGAGACTGTTCGTTTTTACAGAACCAGCCTTCTCCTTTTATATACGATATTACACTTCAGGCAAGAATTCTTGAGTTTACAATACGGCCATATACATATTTACACAATAGAGCAAAACGCACAGTCATGTTGGTCAACCCATATTTTAGATGTCCAGTTTGTGATAGATGACCCAGCCCAGCCCGGAATTACAATCAGAAATCGATGAAACCTCAATAAAACAGGGCACCTCCTTGTCATAAAACTGGCCATAAACAAGGAACATGGACAGGTGTATGTGTGTAGAAAACATGGTCTGTATGTGGTGAATGGTTTATGGCATGTTGTGCTTCGATGATATCTTACTCGGCCACTGGGCGAGGAGCTGCCCAAACAGGTTTGGCTGGAGGCGGTGGAGTCAGTTCGGCCAGGTCATGGGGAAGTCAGCTAAGGTGGACGTGTCCTTTCAGATCAAGCTCGACCTTAATCAATTGTCTTATATGAGGGCAAGGCATAAGATGGATGCCGCTCACAAAATGGAGTCCGAGGGTTCAGAACGGGAACCACGATTTGAGGGTGTTGGCATCGCTTAATCACGACGCAAATGCACAGGGATAATGTCCTAATCATTACCGGTCTGCCGATACCAAATTAGTCATGGTACGACGATATTTTGTGACACGAGCTTTGGACCTCGGTACCATCTCACAGCAGGGTCCAGAATTTCGGAACCACAGACCCTCCTTTTGCCCTCATATTAGGCAATAACTCATGCTAATCTGAGTCCAAATCTGTATTAATGAATTCATGGAGATGCTGCTGTAGCATCATTCTGTTGCTCAATTCGTCACTTGACACAGGCTTCCTTACACATAAAGTAGCACAGAGGCCACATATTGCAGGGGCGCACTGCACGAACAGGCAGAATGAAAACAGAACGGCTAATATCATCCCAATGAAGATCAGAGTTTTCCATCCCCAGGCAGAGATCAGTTCCCAGAACCACCCTAGCAGGGACCAGTCCCCTTTATCCACATGAAGGGAATCAGAGATTTTGTGCAGTTTGGAGATGGCCTGATACACTGTCGGAGCATTATCAGGGATGAAAATGCAGCAACTGGATTGGATCACCCTACATACACCACCACGGTCTGCAAGTATGACATCTAGGGCAACCCGGTTCTGAAGAGTCATAGGCCGGTCCGACTGGAGCTCAGCTGTCAAATTACTAAGGACGCTGGCCGTTTCGGTCACAGCAGATTCGACTACCGTCGTTAACTGGCGAATGTTCCTGCTGTTCACCATAGACCCCCAAAAGGGCAGAAAACGCTTTGCGAAGTCCCCAAATTCTTGACCCGCAGTGTCGTCTTCACTCACGACACCCCTAACTGTCCTTGTCCGATGGTAATCTGCCCCGGCCGTATAGGTGGGTGGCAGCAGAAACGAAATAAAACATGTGCCCAAGAAGTCAGGGGGCAACCAAGTGTATGCTTTGTCATGGCAGATGAAGTATGTACCCTTAGCTGCCAAGAATGGAGGGGAAGTTCGGGATGCAAACGCGTACGTACTGTGCATACGCTCTTCCCCAACTGTGCTTTGGGATCCCTGCCAATACCTTGCAGATATAGGTGACCTCTGTGGGGTACTACCCAAACTGGGGAGGATCTCTTCGGTGTCAATATCTCTACTCATATTTCTGATTCCTGCCACTAGTGCCTTGTTGTTTGAGTTTTCCCCCGGAACGTACGGTTCAAGGGAAAACAGGAACATGGTCTGGAAAGCCCACAGAGAACCAAAATAACTAAACGGTAGGACAAAATACGGAATACCCTTATCTGTAGTGTGTGGCATAAGTCCACATATCCAACAGTTCGATGTGTTCATTATAGACTGGTGCTGGTGAAGGAGCTGGATGAATGAGTTATTTACAAATTCTAGTCTTCTGGCGGACTCGTGTTCAGGCAAAGGGTGAAAGGAGTGTGTAGGAACAGTAGGAGGAGGTGTGGGCTGAGTGTTATTTACAAAGGTAACTTGGAACGTGGATAGAGTATAGCTAATCAAGAACATCGTTATGCTGCACAACAGTAGAATACATACTATCAAGAATCTCTTTCTGGTCTTCACCGTGCATATTTGCTTTTTAGAGTTCGTGGGTCTAGCAGGTCTCTCTACCCTCGGAAACTCCATCCTCTAGTTGCTGCCCGCGGTGGGAGTTTGATTCTGCCGAGGAGTGCGCTCTGTCCAGTCCGGGGTAATTCCCTCAGACCGACCAGAACCGTTGCCCTAGGCGTCCCCAGCTGCACTCCTCAGACTATCAACCGCGACCCTAGCAGCAGAACTGGATGGCGGTTCGAAAATCAAAAATGAGCAAGTTCCCTGGCCGAGAGAGCTGTGAAATCAAAAATAGTTCTTAGGAGAAGAGAGAATCGTAGTAATTTGTTTCCATTAGTCTCTTGTTCTTGACCTCAGATTGTATCGTTGTTTCCCAGGTACAGTGTGGTCTTCAAACAATGTTTCAGGTTCTGTAGTGTCCAACTGCATTGACGGTGGCACAAATCCTTGAAAAATACGATCACTCTCCTTTTCCGTACCAGTTCCTTTCAGTCGTGCATCGCTGAAGAGTGCAAAGCGAGGTACAGATTCGGTCTCAGAGTCAGCGATTCCGTCCTGGACCCACCGGTCATATGGAAGAGGCAGAGGGACCCGTTTACAGTGGGTCCCGTGGATCAAGTTCTTTTTTCCTTCCATCCGAACGGCTGATCTTGGGGAAAGAAGGACGAGGTACGGTACGGTCCACCTGGGCTGCTCGTTGTTCGTGCGCTGAAAATTCCGCACCAAAACCCAGGGGCCGGGTTCAATGGAGTGACCTGGATCATCAGAGGCTGGCGGAGAGGAACTGTGAACCTGTTGGTGTAAAACACGTAATTTAGTTGTCAATTCGTGTAAATAGTCAAGCAGTACAGGATGCTCTATCTCACTGAGCTTTTTGGGCCTTGGCACGCCCCAAATGTTAGCTGGGCGGCCAAACACTATTTCATGGGGGCTAAGTCCTAATCTAGAATGGACAATCATTCTGGTAGACAGGAGTGCTAAAGGCAGGGTGTCAGGCCATTTAAGACCTGTGCTGGCTTGGATCTTGGCTAGTTTGAGTTTTAACGTGCCGTTGTAGCACTCTACTAATCCTGCTGATTGGGGGTGATTCGCGGCGTGAAATTTCTGGTGGATGCCTAGACATTCGCACACTCTCTTCATCACCCGTCCCACGAATTCACTTCCATTATCACTCCAGACCATTCTAGGCATCCCAAACCTAGGGAAGAATTCCTTGACAAGGGCTTTGGCAGTTGACAAGGCAGTGTTGTCCTTAAGGGGATACGCTTCCACCCACCTGGAGAAGGCGCAAACAACAAGCACGTATTTCAGATTGTTGCACCTCTCCATGTGGATGAAATCGAGCTGCAATACCTCGAACGGGTACGTTGGAGGCGCAAAATGACCAGCTGGAGTTGGGGGTCCCTCTACCGGGATTGTACTTCAAACACACCATACAATTCCTGACCAAATTCTCTGCGCATTTCGGGATACCACTATTCTGCCATACTGGGTCCAACAGTTTACAGATTCCTTTTACACTGATGTGCGCCATTCCATGGACCATTGTCACCACTGCGAGTACATATGCGTCGGGTAACAGCAATCGTTGGTGCTCTGACAATTCGACCCAACAACCATTCGCATCCAATCTTCCCTTGCTTTCTCTCCATTCATTCACCTCTTTTTCAGTGGCATCAGCTTGTATGGACTTCACACTTTCAATAGTGTCCTCACACATACCCACATCAGGGATCCATCTAGCAGGACCTACAACATACATCCGACTCATTGTGTTCCTTGCGGTCTCTTTCGCAACTTCGTCTGCAAATGCATTCCCCCGACCAACATCATCTTGAATCTTTCTATGTGCACTGCATTTTACAATCGCAACT
This sequence comes from Lissotriton vulgaris, assembly GCF_964263255.1. NCBI lineage: Eukaryota > Metazoa > Chordata > Amphibia > Caudata > Salamandridae > Lissotriton > Lissotriton vulgaris. The sequence continues at coordinate 1,312,538,844 of NC_141693.1, read as the reverse complement.
TGTAGCGGCAAGGTCAGTGACTCGAGGAGCTCGTTAACTAGCTGACCATGTTGGATTTTTGCACCATGTGACGTCAGGAAACCACGTTCACGCCACAATCGTCCAAAACTATGGGCTACGCCAAAGGCGTATTGACTATCTGTATACACATTCACTCGCTTTCCTGTTGCCAACACACATGCTCTTGTAAGTGCTATTAACTCTGCTGCTTGCGCAGAATTCTGGGGGATGCGTGCGTTCTCTACAATAGTGTGTAATGTTGTCACAGCATATGCTGCAGTTGTATCACCATTCGGCAACTTGAAACATGAACCATCAACCCATAAAGTGTCATTACATTCAGGAAGGGGAGTGTCCTGCAAGTCTACTCTCCCTTTTGTCTCTTCTTCTGTTCTAAAACAGCAATCATGTTTTTCAACCTCATCTGTCTCTGCAGGAATAGGTAATAATGTAGCGGGGTTGAGTGCATCACACCTCTTTATGTGTATGTGGCTCGCTAACAGTGTCAGCTCATAGCTGGACAGTCGAGCACTAGTTAAATGCTGCGTCTTCGTTCTGTTAAGTAAAATGTCTACTGCATGTGGGACCATAACGATCAGAGTATTATTCATGACTAAACCAGCAGACTGTCGAACACAGACAGCTGCTGCAGCAGTGGCCCTCAAGCAACTTGGTAATGCCTTAGCTACAGGATCTAGAGTCGCTGAGAAATACGCGCATGGGCGCTGTTTGTCTCCAAAGTATTGTGTCAGTACTGATAATGCGCAACCCTCCTTCTCATGGACATATAACGTAAAAGGCTTACTGTAGTCGGGGTTGCCCAACACAGGAGCCAAACACAATGCTTCCCGCAACTCATGGAAACTTGTCTGACAATCTTCAGACCAAGGCATAGGATTGGGTGTGTCTTTGCAGAGTAGTGCCAGCAAAGGTTTGGCCAATAGGGAGAAATTCTGTATCCATTGTCTACAGTACGATGTAATGCCCAAGAAAGCACGCACTTCTCTTTGTGTCCTTGGGGCACTCAATCTTGCAATTGCCTGTATTCTTTCTGGGGTCAGTCTCCTTCCCTCCTTCGATAAGATGTGACCTAGGTAGGTCACTTCTTGTCGGCAAAATTGTAATTTCGAAAGAGAGACTTTATGCTTCATGTCACATAAATGACGCAACAACGACAGTGTGGCTTGCTTACAAATTTCTTCAGTATCTGCAGCGATCAGCAGATCGTCTACATACTGAATCAGAGTCGCACCATCAGGTAGAACAATCGTATCAAGTTGTGTCTTCAGAGCTTGACTGAATATAGATGGACTTTCACAGTAGCCCTGAGGAGCGCGTTTGAAGCGGAAGCTTCGTCCTCCTAAATTGAAGCCAAAAATGTCTCTGCTCTCCTCGGCAATCGGGATGCTGAAGAAAGCGTTCCTCAGGTCAATCACCGAAAACCAAGTGGCTGAAGCTGGAACCATTGTCAATAAGGCAGTAATGTCGGGGACGACTGGAAACTGCGGTACAACGATCTTATTTACTTCTCTGAGATCAATCACGAATCTGTATACAGGGGGCTGTGAAGGATCAGTACGCTTTAAGACAGGCAAAATAGGACTGTTACAAATGTTGCCTGTTGTTTCCTCAATGACGTCTTTCTCAATCAGATCGTAAATGATCGCTAACAACGCTTTTTCACATTCGCTAGAGATCTTATATTGGGGAATACGTGGCAAACTAGTATTGGCTTTCAATGTTATGACATACGGTGCTATCTCCAAACGACCTACATCATTAGAACCGGTAGCCCAAAGTATATCTGGAAGAGATGACAATTCGGTTGGAATATCTTCCTTTGACAAATACATCGGGGAAATTACTTTCTTACCAAGGGTAAGTTGTACTCCCGAAGGAGAACAGTACAAAGTCGCATATAATCTTTTTAACAAATCCAAACCTAACAAATTTTCGCCGCAACCTGTTGTAAGGATGAGGGGTGCTTCTAATTCGCATGGGCCAACAGAAAGGGGCATAGGACTAGATATCGGGTTTCTAACAGGGGCGCCAGAGAAACCTACTGAAATATTCATTTCTCCAGACAAAGGTGCGCTAGGAAGTTTTGAGTGCATATTAGAACTTTTCGTAGCACCAGTATCCAGCAGAAATGGCTCTGACACTCCGGATGTAATCACCTTGACATAAGGTCCATTCTGATCTACTGAAACTGAAACAACTCCCTCTCTTTGTCCATGGCTGTCCTAGCAATTATTACCCTCATTCTCGTTTTCTGCGTAATAGCTTCCAGTGCAACAGCGGGTAAATTTCAAACTCTGCTGCATTATGCATAAGTGCATCTATGGGTCTGGTCCCAAATATCTAAAAGATATTTTCTTTCCCTACTCTCCCGGACGTGCTCTGCGTTCCAGCAACACCATGTTGCTGTATGTACCTAAAATTACCAGAGCGAGACAGGGTGGCCGAGCACCCTCCCTTAAAGGCCCCTTGTTGTGGAATTCCCTCCCACCTCAGCTGAGACAAATTTCCAACCTCTTTTCCTTTAGGAAGAAACTAAAAACTCACCTGTTCACACAAGATTAATTTGGCCTTTTTCTCTGTCACCCCCTCAATAAAGTTTGCCCAACTTATACAGAAGCTACGCGCGGCGATACCCCTTCGGGGCTGATTCAGGCGCGCTATAAGAATATAAATAAATAAATAAATAAATAGTACTGAGCTGACCTAGAAGATGCATTATTCTGTTGATCAAAGCTATTCATAGAATTCTGAGGCGGAAAAGAAGTGTTATTCTGGGGGAAATTTCCACGGCCACTACCCCTAGGAGCCTGTTGAACACCTCTACCTCTTGCACCAGAAACACCATTCAGACATCGTGCCAGAGCTGGACAATTATTCTTGAAATGAACCTCTTCTTTGCAATAGGCACACTGATTCGGGCCGTACGGTAAACGCTGATGGGAAAACTCGTTCCCTTGCGCGTTTCTCGAATACTGCTGTGGTTGCTGATAATTGGGCTGACTAGGAGTACGAGGCGGATTCGGCTTGTTGGAGAAGAACTTTGGTCTTTAAATCTTTAGTCTTTTTATCTACCTTATCTAGCTCGTCTTTGCGCCTATTTTCGTAGTACTGGGCTGTGGCTAAAATCTGCGCTGACGTGGAAACAGCCCAAGCACTCTCTGAATCTTTCAATTTATTGCACAGTTCAGGAAGCAAATTATGTACGAATTTGTCTATGAACAATCTTTGACCACCTTCGGTAGCCATATCCTGACCACTATGATCGATGAAAGTCTCTTCAAATCTCGTGAAAAAGTCATACACATTCTCATCTTTCTTTTGCTTGCACGCAGACAACTTATCCCAATTTACACGCAATTCAGGCATTAAGGTCTTCATGTACGTGATAATTCTACCAGGAAGTTCAGCTACTAAAGGCTCAGGTTTAGAACCACCAATTTGTCTAGCATCTGTAGCAGTAATATTAGCCCATGTGTCGCCTAGTTCTTGATCATGATCTGTATGACGAATCTTACTCCATAAAGGCTGTGGAACGACGTTCCCAAACAGCATGTCTACATCTGCTAAATTCATTATACAGGAGCTGGCAGTCTGTGATAACTCATTATAATACCCTGCAGGATTTTTACGTGGATCAGGTAATGTCTGAGTGCTAACCCTTCAGATCTTTTCCAGGGGACATGTACCCATACACGCTGAAAATGCGGTGGAACAGGTGGATGTGCATTCGCATCACCTTCCCTCCAAACTGGAGAAACTTCTCTCATAGTGTACTGTCGCGCCTTTTTCCTACCTGACACGTCATCTTCGTACAATGATCTAGAGACATTTCCCTTACTCCTATACGATAATAACAGATCTATTGCTTTTTCAACATCGGCACCTACAATCATGCCTTCATAGAACTTAAAACGCATACGAAATAATTCCTTCATTTTGCGCTTTGGATCGTTTGTCTCTAAATCTTCACAAAGATATACACACATCTCTTCGAATACATATCTCTGAGTGGGTGCATCCCATTGTCGGAAAACTTCCATAACAGACTGAACATCGTATCTAACAGTGTCAGTAACCCATTTGCGTGCTAACTCATTCAGTACTTCTCTTTCCTCGAAATCCGGCAGTTGATTAGGCAACTGTCTACGTCCTGTTTTAGGGGTCGTTCTAGGCGACCCAAAGAAAGGTGAGAACAGATCAGTGACAGTACTTGCCACTCTCTGTCGAACGGAAGGAGAAGCTTGCGGAGAGGCAGATGCGCCAGAAAAGACAGGCTGATGTAAAGAGGAAGTCGAAGCAATAGCAGAGGAAGTCGAGGCAGTGGCAGAAGTAGTATCAGGATAAACAGGTGGAGCGGTAGGCAAAGTTGTAGAAGAAGTAGATGGAGTATGTAGCAAAGGCGGCGGCCCTTGAGAAGGCTGCGCCGGAGAAGTAGGAACCAGCTGAAGAGGAGCTGGTGTTTGTGCAAGAGCTGCTTTTCGTGCGCCGGGGCGTGGTATAACAATACGCTTCGGGGGTCCAACAATACTCGATGTATATGGGGGTGGTGAATTCAACAAATGGGACATTAATGGATCTTTCTCAGATGTTCCCTTTGGATCTTGTCCTTCATGGGGCAACATCGGGTAGCATTTATCTACTGCTAGTTTCTTGCTTCTGAGCATTTGTTCACTTTCCTGCTCTTCCTCATTATCCCTGTATGCGATGGCAGCTTGCACCATCGACATACCTCTTTTATTCTTCTTTGCTAGTTTCATTTCTTTCTGTTTGGCTTCTTTGCGCCATAAGCGAAAAGAGTCAAACGTCGCCGTCCGGGCTTTGTTCTTAAACAATTTGACCTCTAGGTTGTCTAAAACTTCTGAGTCAAAACTACCATATTGGGGCCATTTTAGAACACCATCCTTGCGGGTGTATTTTATCCATACCTCATTATATGTGATAGGGCCTACTCCGTGCTTGATATATAACTCATATGTTGGAGTTCCAATCGGAGGAATCGGACACGAATCCTCTAATCGGGAGTCCTTACTACAACCAAGACAAAACAAGTTTCCAAGTCTGCTAAGACCAGGCATCTTGCTCACTGGTGTAGCTTCAAACTTCAAGGGATTATCTAACTATGATATTTTCGTGAATACACGAATCCCTCGGTTTTGGCGCTTGCAAGTTCCAAACAAGGTGTACCTCAAGGATACCAAAAACTAAGAACCAAACTAAGGACTAGGAGACGCTCCACTTATACTTAACTGAAGTATTGAAGATCGGTGACGTCACTAGAAGACTCGTCTATCGTTTCGCTCTACCAAGGATCACTGGGTCCAAAACAGGGCGATAGTGAGGGCAGCAGTCCTTCGTAGCCGTCGGGACGCGGGGAACCTCGCAGCAAAGACCTTCGGAACCACGTCGACATACAGGGGTCGCTGAAGTGGCTGGCCGTCCTCTGGAATTTTCACACGAAGCTCCTCACGAACATCTGGCTTGGACCGTCACCACTTGATACCGCCCGAGTTGGACGCCAACTGAGGTGCCGGGTTTTTAGGAACCCGGTGGTGCCAGGGGATAACACCCGAAGACCTCTGAGTTCTCCCTGTTCCGGACCACAGAAACCAAGAGTCTTCTAGGTGAAGTCAGAGATCGAGTTTTATTGGCTGCAACCAAGTAACATGTGTCCTAGAAGCACGACAGCACGGGCCGTAAGTTCTCAGGATTTATTTACTATATTATTTTTTTTAACACGCATTCCTTTCAGAAAATATTTTTTCTTTTTTGCGTTTCTTGTGCTAAAGGCTAGGCTGCTCCTGCCTCTATCAGCAGCAAGGTCCTCGCATTGTTTCTGACTTCCAGGAAGAGACGTTTGCCCCCTCACACATGTGTCCTCTCTGTGCTCAGCTTCTCTTTAGACCACAGACACAGCAAAGCCATACCTGGGAATGCAACACCGGATACCTGCAATCCAAGCCTCAGTTTAAAGAAATCACGCTAAGGTGCGCGGTTATTTAATATCTAAACACAGGGGCCTTAAAATGAAAACTCGAACGAAAAAAAGCAAGGCCCTTAATTTTCTAGCTTCCGCTTCTAACAAAGTTGGACTGAAAACCGGCGGATCGATCAATCTTATTCGCCGAGCAGGGCTTGACAGCTCCTGGCCTCGAAGATCAGATTTAAAGCGTTTGGCTCCGGCAGGAGCAAATGTTGCTTTGGGGGGGAGAAAGAGTGCACATTAAATGTGAGTAAACAGAGAAGGAAAGAGTCTAAAGACATTTATTTTCTGCTGGACAGTTTCAGTGTTTCCTGGTATGGTACCTTTCTTTTGTTTCCTGTGTCTGTTGTATGTGTACTGCGTGTGTTTGTGTGCTGTCGGGGGCCGTGGACAAATAGCGCTGAGAGCTGCATGTGTGTGTGGGAGAAGTAGGCAGAAAGGTTCCCAGGCCTTTAAATAGAGCTATTTAAACAAGCATTGGAATAGACAATAGGTCTCGCCTTTGGGACCTTATAAGTGTTTAGCCATGCAACAGTTGATGTTGTTGCACCCAGGATATTTGAGGTGCCAGGTTTTTAGGAACCCGGTGGTGCCAGGGGATAACACCCGAAGACCTCTGAGTTCTCCCTGTTCCGGACCACAGAAACCAAGAGTCTTCTAGGTGAAGTCAGAGATCGAGTTTTATTGGCTGCAACCAAGTAACATGTGTCCTAGAAGCACGACAGCACGGGCCGCAAGTTCTCAGGAGACTGTTCGTTTTTACAGAACCAGCCTTCTCCTTTTATATACGATATTACACTTCAGGCAAGAATTCTTGAGTTTACAATGCGGCCATATACATATTTACACAATAGAGCAAAACGCACAGTCATGTTGGTCAACCCATATTTTAGATGTCCAGTTTGTGATAGATGACCCAGCCCAGCCCGGAATTACAATCAGATATCGATGAAACCTCAATAAAACAGGGCACCTCCTTGTCATAAAACTGGCCATAAACAAGGAACATGGACAGGTGTATGTGTGTAGAAAACATGGTCTGTATGTGGTGAATGATTTATGGCATGTTGTGCTTCGATGATATCTTACTCGGCCACTGGGCGAGGAGCTGCCCAAACAGGTTTGGCTGGAGGCGGTGGAGTCAGTTCGGCCAGGTCATGGGGAAGTCAGCTAAGGTGGACGTGTCCTTTCAGATCAAGCTCGACCTTAATCAATTGACTTATATGAGGGCAAGGCATAAGATGGATGCCGCTCACAAAATGGAGTCCGAGGGTTCAGAACGGGAACCACGATTTGAGGGTGTTGGCATCGCTTATTCACGACGCAAATGCACAGGGATAATGTCCTAATCATTACCGGTCTGCCGATACCAAATTCTTCATGGTACGACGATATTTTGTGGCACGAGCGTTGGACCTCGGTACCATCTCACAGCAGGGTCCAGAATTTCGGAACCACATATTGTGCTGCATAACTAAATACTTATAAGGTACCAAAAGCGAGATCTATTGGCTATGCCACTGCTTGTTCTAGTTTGAAAGAGACTGGCACAACTCGCTGCATGTCATCTGCATATGAGAATACTGAAAGTCGCAGGATCAAATGGGTTTGATCAGAGGGGTGACATAAAAAATCGCAGGACTCAAGGATCCTTGGGGTGCCCCGCAAAAAAGGATCAGAAGTAAAATCCTGCAGAGCAAACATTTGCTGTCTGTTGGACAGAAAGGATCTGATCAAATTTAGAACGTTCAAAACGGTTGACCAAAAGGGTGTGGTCAACCGTGCTGAAAGCGGCAGAGAGATCAAGCAAGTCTGCCTTAATACGACCATTTACAATGGCTCAAATTTTTCCTGTGGCCGCCACTAGGGCAGACTGTGTGCAATGGTTGGGCCTCAGCCCATGGTGCGATGGATCAAGGAGGTCGGCTTGGTACTAGGAAGTTCATGTTCTCTTGGTTCATGGCCTTTTCGAAGATCTTTGCTGGTAGAGGAAGTCGCGAAATTGTCCTGTAATTCTTCACCTCAAAGGGATCAATTGAGAGGGTTTTGTTAAATGTGGCAACATGGATGCTTTTATTCAACATAGCTGGAAAGCAGCCAAAGATAAGAACCCTTTGCTGCTAAACCTCCCCCGTGCTAAGCATTTTTTGAGCCATTTGGGGCAGTTTGCGCTTAGGCCCCTGTACCTTTTTGTCCAAATAAGGCATGCATGCCAAATTTGCGTCCGATTCGTCCTATTCTTCCTGGGGATTTTAAAGGTACCCTGGGTTTGTTGATTCCCCTGGAAGGGACACAGAAATTAGCCAAGATACAGCTACATTTTGTTTTTTTTGTGGGAAAAAGTAGTGCAGAAGAAAGTGTTTGATTTTTTCCCTGCAAATGCTATGAACAGATTTTGTGGTGCTAAAATAATCATCTTCCCAGCTTTCAGGGACAAGCAGACTTTTGTCTGAAAACCAAAACATTTTATATAGTTTTGGCATGTTACTGGGACAAAGTCTATTTTTGATACTTTTTGCGCTTTCAACCTCCTTCCAGTAAGAGGTAGAAATGGGTATGAAAAGAAAAGTGGATCCCGAAAAGCTATATATTTCTGAAAAGTAGACAAAATTCAGAATTTATCGGGGGTTATTTGTGTAGGTCTTTCAAGGTTTTTTATATAGAAACTAACAGTTGAGAATAAGTAAAAAAATAAATAAATGAAAAACTGCCATCTATGCCAAAGTTTTCACCCATAACTTCTTCTTCTAAGTATGTTTTTTAAAGCAATATACCGTTACATCTGCTGTAACCTTCAGGTTGTGGGGATATATAGGACTTGTAGGTTCACCAAGAACCTGTGGAACCCAGAGGCAGTAACTGAGCAGCGTCTTGCAGTGGTTTTTCATTGTGTACCTGGTATATAGCAATTAATTTGGTAAAATGTGCTGCGTGAAAAATAGGTATCAAAAACACCTATGTATTTCCGAAATGGGAACAAAATGTAGAGTTTAGAAACAGTAGCTATTTGCACATCTCCGAAATTGTGGTTACCCGCTAGCCTGTAAATTCTAGGACATTTTTCAAAGTGACTTCTTTTTTATACATTGTCTTACATTTGGAGGGCAAAAATGCATGGAAAGTCAACAGGTAATAACTATTGCTCTACAATTCTGTGTTTCCCTAAGTCTCCTGATAAAAATGGTACCTCACTTGTGTGGGTAGGCCTAGGGCCCGCACCAGGGAACGGCCCAAAATGCAACGTGGACACCACATTATTACAGTTAAAATAGAATCTTTTGTGTGCAAAGTTCCTAACTGTAGATATTGAATCGTAGCTCAGCTGGTACAGAGGGAAACCTAGCAAACCTATATCTTTTTTTATACTAGACACCCAGAGGACTCCAGGATGGGGTGATTTGAGTGCCTCTCACAGGTTCTGTGACCCACAATCCCTTGAAAACCTCAAACTGTGATAAAAAAAAACACATTTCCCTCATATTCTGTGGTGGAAAGTTCTAGAATCAGCATGGATCCAAACAGTTCTTCCCACCCGCATTCCCCAAAGTCTTCCGATACAAATCGTACCTCACTTGTGTGGGTAGGCCTAGTGCCCACAACAGGAAACGGCCAAAAAGCAACATGGGTACACCACATTTTTGCAGTGAAAACTGACCCCTTTTTTGGCAAAGTGCCTAGCTATGTATTTTTAACCTTAGCTCTGCCGGCACCCAGGGAAACCTACCAAACTTATACCTTTTTTAAAACTAGACACCCAGGGGAATCCAGGAGGTGGTGACTTGTGTGGCTCTCGCCAGGTTGTTACAAAGAATCCCTTGCAAACCTCAAACCACATTTTCCACATATTTTGTGTGGGATCACTGTGGCGGCACAGATGTCCTACCATATAGTGTTCCCCTCAGTGTCCAGAGTAAAATGATACCTCACTTGTGTGAGTGTCCAATGCCGAATTGGCTAAAAACGTATTTATAAACAAATGTAGCAGTTCGAATTTGCTGTGTTATATATACACTTCATCCCTATGTTTTTGGCTGTTCCCAGTCACAGGCCCTTGCCCCACCCTCACAAATGAGGTATCATTTTACTCGGGAGACTTAGGGGGAACGCTGTTTAGTAGGACGTTTGTGTCGGCACTGTGATCCCACCCAAAAATATGTTGAAAATTAGTTTTTTTATGATAAATTGGAGGGTATTCTGGGTAGGGAAGAGTTTGGGGAGCCACACAAGCCAAACCTCCTTTGACTCCCCTGGGTGTCTAGTTTTCTGAAATGTGTGGGTTTGGTAATTTCCTAAGATGGCCGCTGAGCCTGCGGCCAAAAACCCAGGCGACCCCCCCCCCCCCCTGTACAACCAGGTTGTTGTGATAGGCAATTTTGAAGTCTCAATGCGTTTTGGGCCCTTGCCAGTCTCAGGTACTTGACCCACTCATGTGAGTGAGGTACCATTTTTATCGGGAGACCTGGGGGGAATGCTGGATGGTAGGAAAATTGTGTTTTTTCTGGTAACCGAATAATATGACACAGTAATGCAAGAAAAATGCGTGACTATAGTCACATTTTGAGGTTTGCATGGCAGTGTGAGTAAAAAAAACTAGTTGGGATCCATGAGGCGCACCACCCAGCACTCCCCATTTCTTTTGGGTTTACCAAAATTTCTTACGTTGGTAAATTTCCCTAGAGACAGACTACACCATAGCACAGAAAGACCGATTCGACAGAAATGACGATATATCCACCTGTTCCTCAAGTACACACACATACTGGTTGGATTGGGCACGACGGCGATTGAAAAGTTCAAAATTTATATTTTATTAACAAGATTTCTGTAAAGAAGATAACTCCAATCCAAGTTAAATAGTTGAAGAAGTCTTTTATTGGTCAGAAGTGAAGAGACCTCCAGCTCCTTCCACAGCTTCCTCTGTACTGTCTACTATTCACATCATAACATTCCAGTCTCCTAGCAACATCCCCACAATTCCAATAAGCATAGATCCCTACACATCTCCCCCCATTACAATATCAGAAGAAAATATACAAATAAAATATCTAAAGAGAACAAGGAACAAAGCATACAGGAACAAATAAAAGTTATGGAGCATTACACTTTGCAACATTCCCACAGCTCCAAGCAGAACCATCATTTAGAATGAGAACATTTTTCTTTACAACCTTTACTTGTTTAGGTTGAGAATATTTACTTTCCCCTTTAGCTACAATGCCACATTTCTTTGTCACAACCCAATCACCAACACATATATTCGGATCTTTCACCCTCATTCTGAGATTGTATGAATGTGTAGAATCACGCTGCCCACTGACAACATAATCCTTCACGCTTGATCGGTCAACCCACACACATTCCTTGTTCTTGAGCCAACCCGGAACTTCCTTCAGACCTGGCTCACGCCCCTTTAGAGAGACAAATGGAGAAATACCGGTGACCGAATGTGGAGTGATCCTGTAAGACCAGACCATTTTCTTAAGCTCCTCAGACCACATCAAACCATTTGCCAATGACAACTGTATGTTGTCCATCAACAATCTATTGATCCTTTCCACAAGGCCATTGGCCTGTGGCCTAAACAATGCAACCTTCTCATGACAAATTCCCATGCCATCTAAAAATTCTTTCATTTGTCTTGACACTAGCTGCACGCCATTATCTGAAACCAAAGTTTTTGGAATACCTTCATTTAAAAATGTTCTCTCCAAAAAATGTATCACTCTCTTTGTGTCAATACTTTCAGTGGACTCCATTACGAACCACTTAGAATGATAGTCCACAAGAACCATTATGAACCTATTCCGAGTACCCAATTTGGAAATAGGTCCCAAGAAATCAATCGCTAATTTCTCCCAAGGCCGTACCGGAAATTCAACACAGGAAAGAGAAGGCTGCCTAACAACTTTCGTTTTATCGCTAGCAGCACACGCATGACAATGCCTAACCAACTCATCAATCTCACCATCCATCCCTGGCCACCAATAGGATTCGCGAATCCTCCTCTTGGTCATGTTCCTTCCCAAATGGCCTTCATGTGCTATATTCATAATCTTTGATCTAAGATTGCACGGTGGCACCAAACGGTTTCTCCTCCACAACTTCCCTTCAGATATACTCAATTCAGCTTCTACATTAGAAAAACTCTTCAGGCGAGTGTCATTGAGGGATTCCCTAGACCATCCTTCAGAAACATATTTCATAACCAAGGGAATTATTTGATCATCTGCCATGCCAGATTCCCAATCACTTTTATCAAAAGTAAGAATCTCATTGCAACTAATTACAGGATCTTCCACATCTATCAGATCTACTAAGTCTATAGGCATTCTGGATAAACAATCCGCAACAACATTTTTCTCTCCTTTCACATATTCCATCTGAAAATTGTACTCAAGCACTGATAAAATCCATTTCGATATCCTAGGGGTGACATTACCCTCCAAACCTCTACCTCCTTTAAATAAATGCACGAGAGGCTTATGGTCTGTGCGCATTTTGAAGGGCAAACCCCAAAGAAAATATCTAAAGTGTTTAATCCCCCACGTGCAAGCGAGAGCCTCCCTCTCAATAACCGAGTAAGATACTTCTGCACCCTGTAATCTTCTAGAGGCGAAACCTATAATCCTTTCCACACCACCAGATATCTGAGAAAGCACAGCCCCAAGTCCCACAGCACTAGCATCAGTGGTAACAAAAGTTTTGGCCTTAATGTCAAAATGACCTAAAGTAGGTGCATGAATAATTCCAACTTTCACACGCCTAAAAGCATCCTCACACACTTGATCCCATTCAAAAACCACACCATTCTTCATCAAGCGCCTTAAAGGCTCGACAACATCTGAAAAATTTCTAATGAATTTTGAACAATACTCAGCTAACCCTAAAAAGGATCTTAGCTGATCTTTAGTCGTTGGCGTAGGAGCATCATTAATTGCAGAAATTATACTTTTTTTTGGCTTAATACCTAAACCTGAAATTTCATGACCCAGATACGTCACACAATCTCTCTTCAGTTGACATTTTTCCTTTTTTATGGTCAAACCATTAGCTTCCATACGCTCCAAAACTTGTGTTAAAATCCTATCATGATGTTGACAATCCTTCCCAACTACCAACACGTCATCCTGAAAACATAATACATTCTCAATCCCCTTCAAAACCCTTTCCATTACTCTCTGAAACACTGCTGATGCAGAAGCCAACCCAAATGGCATCCTGCAATATCGAAATGCCCCCAGTGGTGTTACAAACGAAGTAAGGTGCCTTGATTCTTCGTCTAAGTCAATTTGGTGGTAGGCTGCAGACATATCAATTACACTGAATATCACACCACCACCCATGGCACTTAACATTTCAGAAATATTAGGCAGTGGTTGCCTATCAACCCATATATTCTTATTTAAATCGCGTAAGTCTACACAGAGACGAATTTTGGTTCCACCATCCTTAGGTGCGACTACAATGGGGGCGAGCCATTCAGACGCCTCAATAGGCTCTATAATCTTTAGGTCTAACAACTTGTCCAATTCTATTTTCAGGGGTTCTCTCATCAAGTGTGGTAAATTTCTTACTCTATGAACCACTGCCACCGCATTTTTCTTAAGAATGATTTTATGAGAAAATCCCTTCAATTTTCCTAACTTTTCTGTAAAAACATTAGGAAACTTCTTCATCACATCTGTTTCAAAAGTATCTATACTAAGAACAGAGAATGAAGAAACAGGTTCAGAAGCATTGGGATTCAGTACAATTCCTAGATCTTTCTGGTGACGCCAACCAAGCAGATTAGACCCTTGCTTAGTGAGGTACACTCTTCCAAACACTTTTTTACTTTGAAATGTGATTACCATCCATTTGAGACCTAAAATGTCAATGGTCTTTCCACCATACCCCACTGCTCTTATATCCGGAGAGGTCCAAGAGTTGAGATCCACATCACCATCCCAAATCTCAACATACATATCTTTGGACAACAGGGTATAAAGGCTTCCAGAATCTACCAGCATGTTAACATTTCTGGTTTGAGGATGCATAGGATCCCTAGAATCAAAATTGATTAAACAGTGTGGCTTTTCAAGCTTATCAGTACTCTCAGTAGCCACATCGACAAGACAGATAGGATCTTGTACGCAAGGACAATTTCCACTTAAAACCAGTCCATCTACACAGAGCATCAAATTATCAATATTTTCACAAGAGTCATCAATTTCATTAACATGTTGAGTCTTAGCATTACAAGCTTTAACTACGTGACCCCTCTTTCCACATCCTCTGCAAATAGCATTTCTAGCTGTACAACGAGGACTCGATGCAATGTGTCCTGGAGATCCGCATCTATAACATTTTACAAGACGTGAATTCCCTTGTTGCACAAAATTTGGAGGACGATAAATTGGAGAATGGTAGTTAGATAACTTATTGTTTTTAGAATCAAACCTCTTAACAACTTTAGTTTCATCAACAGATGCTTGTGTTTGAGATTTTGCACTAGACTCCAATTCCTTTGTCACACTATCTTTAGATATAGAACCAGAACATTTATCCATTTCCTTTATCCATAAGTTAGTATTTTCTATAGCTTTAACGATCTCAATAGCTTCTTCTAAGTTACAATCTTTACTAAGTAACTTCTCTCGGACCCTTTTATTATTAGTGCACCTGACGATTTGATCACGGATCAGAGAATCTGTCAAATCTTTAAACTGACAATTAAGTGACAATCCCCGCAAGGCTGCCACATAAGTTGCAACATCTTCATCTGCTTTTTGAACCCTTCAAAAGAACTTATGTCTTTCTAAAAGGGTATTAATTTTTGTGATGAACCTTTTTTCTAGCATTAACATACTCATGTCATAGACATTAGCAGCATGACCATCTCCCACACCTAAAGATATCTCAGGCAAATCTTCGTATAATCTTCTACCTTCCACCCCCAAATTATGAAGAAGAATGGCTTGTTTGCGAACAGGACCATATTTGTCTGCACCAGATGCTAAAACATATGTGAGGAACAATTTCTTCCATTCTTTCCAAGGTATTGGGGGTTCACCAGGAGTAGGGAGAAAGGAAGGGGGGGTAGCAAAGCTTTGATCACCCATGGTAAATAACTGATAGTACCCCTGTTAATAATCAATAACACTCTTGTCAATAATCAATAGTATGTCAAAAAGAAATAATGCACACAATATTCAATACAGTATTTGAAAATAGAACATCAAAAACGATGTCTACACACAATATTCACCACAGTATTTGAAAATAGAGCATCAAAAACGATGTCTTCACTTTTACATCACCCAGATGACAAAATACTTTTGTTGTCATGAAATATCTTTGGTCCCTGACTCTTCCTTTTTATTGTTCCATGGTAGCTCGAATTTTGCTCATTAATTCAAGTGTTTCCGACGTTACCGACTCTTTGCCGAGAATTTAAGATGGCCGCCACGTTTATTTGGGTTTGCGTGAGAGTAAGACCAAGCAAAAATGGCCGCCGAAGTTGCCTGACGCTGCGTGAAGGTCAAACCAAACCAATCCAATCCAAGATGGCCGCCGTGTTCTTAACGCTGCGTGACACTGCGCAACGTGATGACAGGATGGAAATGCAGCAGAAGGAGGAATGTCGGACGCGAGCAATATCTAATGCTTGGCAACAAGAGCGCGATGCAGACAACGACGGTAGACAGCGCACACAGGTAGGCAGTTGAAGAGTTCAAATGATGCACTAGGAGCGCTGATCGCGTTGAAAAGAAAGTTTGACGATTTTTTCAAGATAAAGGAAAATCGGCAAGTTAAGGGTAAATCCAAATAAATCCAGAAGCACAGCCACGGGCAATTGTCAGAAAATCCAGAAAATGAGGCTTAAGCAGACAACTTGAAATAGTACAATAAAAATAGTTGTAAGCTCTTGCAGCAATAGAAAGAAGGCTTTTTAAACAAGAGTAGAAGGTTTCTACCAAAGTGCAGAGGTGGCAAGATAATGAAATAAAAATCTTGTCGCACAGTTGCCAGTAAAAGAATTAAATTAATTTGAATTCAATCTATCTATCCACTCCAGGATTTAGATAGAGAGCAGTATATAAGCTGAAATGTACGTACCACAGGCTTGCTGCTGCCTTGAGAAGAAAAGCAAGAAACAAAGTTGGAGGAGTAAATTGTATACCACAGTCCAATTCAGTTGTAGTATCATCCAGGGGTGGAGGTCAATTCCAATCTCTGCCCCTGCCAGAGTATAGGGTTCCCTCGTCGCCAATGTAAAGAAGATAACTCCAATCCAAGTTAAATAGTTGAAGAAGTCTTTTATTGGTCAGAAGTGAAGAGACCTCCAGCTCCTTCCACAGCTTCCTCTGTACTGTCTACTATTCACATCATAACATTCCAGTCTCCTAGCAACATCCCCACAATTCCAATAAGCATAGATCCCTACAATTTCACAAAAAGCAAATGCACTGTTAATAAGTAAAAGGTTAAAAACCTGAACCAATGACCCACAGCTTGTGAGTTGTAAAGCCACACAAGGCACCAACCTCTTTACGGGCCATTCACACAACTTTCTTTTGTGACGCACAAGACCATTCACACCCCGCCAGCCGCGGGCCCAGCACATTACGACATTCACATCAACAGATAGCGCCATTCAAGGGCCCATCACTTTCATATGCCCACATGACTGACACAGCAATCACATCTGCTGGTGGCTGGCATAGCGTGTGCAGTGGCATTTGGCTAGCAGAGTGTGCAATGACCAGCAGCAAATCACTCCTCACACCACGAGCCAAGCGCCAGCCACCCACACTGCCAGCCAAGCGACAGCCCACCCACACTGCCAGCCAAGCGCCAGCCCACCCACCTACACCGCTAGCCAAACACTAGCCTACCCACCCACACCGCCAGCCAAGCACCAGCCCACCCACCCACATCGCCAGCCAAGTCGCCAGCCCACGCCCACTGCCAGCCAAGCGCCAGCCCTGGCACACTGCCAAGCAAGCGCCAGCCCACGCACACCACCAGCCAAGCACCAGTTCACGCACACTTTCAAATTTTTTTTAACAAGAAAGAAAACACAAACCAATTGGAACTATATAAAAAAGCAATAACTACAAACACAACAGCGGTAAGGAAAGACATCATTCTAATGCCGACCGTGAAACTGAACAACAAATAAAAAAACATACAGACCAGGAAGTACACTATTAGACTCACGGTTTCTCCCAAAATCTCGGCACACAACCCAGGATTAGAAGGACAATCAGCAGAGTGCATACGACTCTCCTTCTGCTTCCCTTTTTTTTTTTTTGTCCTCATTCACCTCAGAAAAGAAAGAAAAAACAAAGCAAGGTGTCCAACACACACACACACACACACACACACACACACACCCCAACACACACACACACACACACACACACACACACACACACACACCCCAACACACACACAGAGGCCAACACACACACACACACACACACACACAAAGCCCAACACACACACACACTGTTGGACCCGGCCTCGTGGCGTGGTCCCCCCCCCCCCCCCCTCCTTTCAGCTGGGGGGGGACGTGTGTTGGACCCGGCCTCGTGGCATGGTTCCCCCCCTGCGACTCAGCTCCCCTTTAGCCCAGCTCCGTACCTAGAGATCCCTAGCTGCCCTACCCATGTCCGACCAAACGCCCATTGCCCGCATCGGCCTGTCCCCGGCCACCCTTCCAGCCCGCACGCCCCAAACCCGCAAGTCCCCATAGTCCCATCGGCAGCCATTTTCCCCTTCCCGAGATCCCTGATGCCGTGGGCCTAGCATGACCCCAGCCCCAGCAAAGCGTAGACTCCAGGCGCACCAGCCCCCCGTTGAGAGGGTGAGGGCTACCCTAGTGAGAGAAGGCGAGGAGTTTTGATGGCACCTCCAGCCTCCCCGGAGAGACTGTTTTCGATCACACCTCTGGTCTCCCCCCTGAGGGCCAGTTTCAATGTCACCTCTGGCCTCCCGAGTGCTGGCTCCAGACCTGCTGGGCGTCTGGAAATTCCCGGACGCATCCTCAAAAGGATCAAAGAACCAACCGCCGGACCTCACCCATGGACTGCCCCCACAGCCTTGGACCCCCGCCTGCAAGGGTCCGGACATCAAAGGGCCACTGGACTATATCAAGGCCCGCCCCTGAACTAGCGGCAGTTGTATCTTGGACAAGGAAGCCCTGCTGATCTGATCGCGGCTGACTAAACCTCGTGAACTCTTGAGCCCTGCTGACGCTGTCGCGGCTCGTTCTTGGAACTGAACCATCGGAGCCCTGCTGACCTCGTCGCGGCTCGAGCTTGAACCTTGAAGACATCTACGGAACTCTCTGAGCCCTGCTGACGTGGTTGCGGCTCCTCCTGAACTTCCTCCAGAGCGAGCCCTCCTGACGCTGTCGCTGCTCAAGGAACATTCTAGTCCGGCTGGGCTATCGAAGTTACCACCCCGAAGAAACTATCCTCAAGTGAGTAGGATCACCAGTGCGACTACCACCGTCTGTATCCCCCCGGCTCGAGGATTGAGAGCTGTGCGCAGGGTACGCTACGTGCTGGGCTACGAAACTAAGACTGTCCCGCTACCCCCCTTAAAGACTTGAGACTCTTTGCGATCTCTCGATCGTTGTACATAAGTGTGATATTACTTTTCTTCGTGATTATAAAGAAGTTCAGAACTACTCCATCGGTGTTGTGTCTGTTCATAAGTGTGGTGTGGTCCTCGTGTGTACGATTCGCTACTTGAGGTCTTGCCCGGTGGAGATCTCCCATAAGGCTTGGCATTATTGGTGGGAGAGGTGGGTCACGGAGGAGTTGGGTAGATTTAACCCGACCTCTGGGATCGCCCCTTCTAACATTGGTGGCAAGCGGCGGGATAAGAGCCTACGCCTAGAATCGTACAGTAAAGCGACGGACACGCCACCCGAACAAGACCAACCATGAGTCTCATCGGAACCAACGAAAAAAACGCATTTCAGAAAGAAAAGCTGGAAGATTACACCCACAAAGAATTAAAACAATTCTGTAAAGATTTCCGCATCGCTACCACTGGGTTGAGCACCAAAGACGACTTCCAGAAGGCCTTGACGGCCTGGGTAGAAGCCGGGGCCCCTCTCCCCACGACTGAAGGAAATAGTGGAGAGGAAGAGCCGCCGACCGAAACTGACGGCCCGAGGGAAGAGGGAGCTGACTCCCTACCACGAAATGCCAGCACGGAGAGAGGTCTGTTGATAGAAGAAATGGCAGACCGAGAGCGCAACCGAAACTATGAGTTAGAACTGGCCCGACTTAAAATCGAAGGTGAACTCAAGCTGGCAGAACAGAAACTGGCCATCGAGCAGTTACGGCTGCAAGGGGAATTGGAAGACAAGAAGCTCCAACGGGAGCTGGAAGAAAAGAGGCTCCAGCGGGAGCTGGAAGAAAAGAGGCTCCAGCGGGAGCTGGAAGAAAAGAGGCTCCAGCGGGAGCTGGAAGAAAAGAAGCTCCAGCGAGAGCACGAGGGGAACAAGCTCCAGCTCGAACACGAGCGCAGCTTGAAGGAGCCTCGAGATTGAAGCCCGGAACGAAGAGACCCGACCCCCGGGGAACAGAGACCCTGCTCCCCCAGTCGAACCCAAAGTACACATCCCCAAGGATGTGGTGAAGGAATACTACAAGAACTACGATATCCAGCAGTGGTTCAAAGCGTACGAGGTCGCCATGACCGCCCACCGAGTACCCGAGAAGGATTGGGGGGCCGGATTATGGGGCTGCTTCCTCAGCGAAGGGAGAGACACCCTGCTGGATCTGCCCTCCGCCGTTGTGAACTCCTACACCCACATGAAGGACGCCCTCATGGCTCGCTATGGGCTCACCCCTGAAATGTACAGAGATTTCGAGACTGCAAAAAGATACCCGGCGCCACATGGGTGGAATATGTGAATTTCTACAACCGAGCTTTGGACGGGTGGATCAAGGGCAGCAAAGTGACCACCTTCGAAGGTCTGGTGGACCTCATCGCCTATGAACATCTATCGAACAATTGCTTTATAGAACTGAGACAGCACCTTCTCGTTAGCAAGTTGGCCGACCCCCGGAAGTTGGCTGTCGAGGCTGATCGATGGGTGAACACCAGAGTCCCCCGAAACCCAGTGGGAGACTACAACCGAAACGAGCAAGAAAAGCCACGTCAGAGGGGCGGGGGGAATCAGAATAGACAGAGGGGTCCCCAGACAGGGCCTCCTCGCAGTCCCCCTTGGAACCAGCCAGGGACCTCCCCGCCAGACGCCAGGGCCGGATTCCCTCCTGTTAGATCAGGACCCAGAATAGCCACAGCCTGCTACAGATGTAACCAAACAGGGCACTACACGCCAATGACCCCAACTGCCCCCTGCTCAAGAAGACCCTTGCTGCAGGTCCCCCTGCGCGCCACCTCGCCAACGTAGCCCTAGAAGAGGAAGAGGAGATAGAGGACCCTGAGGGGGTGGGAACCAGCAGCCATGACCTTAGTTTCCATGGGGGATAGAGAAATGGTCCCCGGAACCTTCCTACCCGACAACACCGAGAAGTACCGACAGCAGGTGACTGTCAACGCGTTCCGCATAGGAGCCCTCCGAGATACCGGGGCCAGTATCACTGCTGTAAAAGAGCACCTCGTCACCCCAGACCAAATAGTACCCCGTGCCTCCTGCAGAGTGATCTCCGCGGACAATTCCGTCCGCACCTGTAAGATAGCTCAGGTCCCATTCGAGTGGGAGGGCGTCTCCGGAGAGTTACGAGTCGCGGTCCGCACCGTCATGCCCGTGGACTGTCTCCTCGGTAACGACCTGGAGAGTTCCCCTGGAAGCAAGTAGAGCGAAAGACGCACCTCGAGATGGTGGGCCTACTAGAGTGGGCTTGCGTGACCACCCGGTCCATGGCGGCCCGGGTGGCCACCCCCGAGGAGGTGACTACCGAATTACCTCAGCTTGTTCCCGCCGAACCAGAGGGTAGCGGGCAGACGGAAGGCCTTGACCTCTTTCCCGGTGAAAGCAGCGACCCCGACTCCGGTCATTTGGACCAAGCTGGTGAGCCAGCCCCGAGCACGGACGATCTCCCTGAGTTGGCCCAGTGGCGCCAAGAGGGGGTGCCCTTCCGAGAGGAGTTCTGCCTGGAGCAGACTTCGTGTCTCTCTCTAGTGGGGCCGCGGCAGCAGGCCGCCGCCCAGGCCACCGGTGATCAGTCCGGCTCCCACCACATTTATTGGGAAAATGGCCTACTCTATAGCGAACAGAAATCTGCCGAACTAGGGTCAGCCCGAGTGCTGGTGGTACCCCTACGTTTCCGCGGATTCCTACTGAACCTGGCCCACGATGTACCCCTGGAGGGACACTTGGGTCAAGACAAAACATACCACTGGTTGGTCACCCATTTCTACTGGCCCCACATGCGCTCCGATGTGGAGGCCCACTGCAGGTCCTGCCCCACGTGTCAGGCCAGCGGAAAGAGCGGAGGGCGACGCAAGGCTCCCCTCCAACCCTTCCCCGTGGTCAGTATCCCCTTTAAACAGGTGGGAATCGATATTGTGGGGCCCCTTGACCCCCGAACGTCCTTAGGACACCGGTTCATTCTAGTCCTGGTGGATCCACCACCCGATACCCCGAAGCCATCCCCCTCCGAACGGTGACAGCCCCAGTGGTGAGGCGGGCCCTCATGGGGATCTTCTCCGGGGTGGGGTTCCCGCGAGAAGTAGTGAGCGACAGAGGAACGAACTTCATCTCCAAGTACATGAAGTCTCTCTGGCAACAGTGCGGGGTGACGTACAAGTTCACCACCCCGTACCATCCCCAGGGGAATGGCCTGGTCGAGCGGTTCAACCGCACCCTCAAGGGGATGATCATGGGCCTTGAGGAATCCCTGAGACGCAAGTGGGACGTCCTCCTCCCTTGCCTCCTGTTCGCATACCGTGAAGTCCCCCAGAAGTCCCTGGGGTTCAGCCCTTTCAAACTGCTCTACGGGCACCCCGTCCGAGGACCCCTCAGCCTGGTCAGGGAAGGGTGGGAGACGACGTCCTTGGAGCCCCCACCAGATGTGTTTCGATACATTCTGGCTCTTCGGAATCAGACTCGGAAGTTCAGAGAGCTGGCCGAGGCAAACCTCGAAGCCAGTCAAGAGGAAATGAAAAGGTGGTATGACCAGAATGCCACTCTGGTCGAGTTTCAACCCGGACAGCAGGTCTGGTTGATTGCCCCTGTGGAACCCTGTGCCCTGCAGGACAAGTGGACGGGTCCCTTCAAAGTGGTGGAGCGGAAGAGTCCGGTTACCTACCTCGTTAATGTACAGTCCCCGAGGAACCCCTTGCGGATTCTCCATGTGAACCGCCTGAAACCCCACTTCGTGCGGTCCGAGTTGAGTTTACTCCTTGCCACCGACGACTGAGCAGAAGAAGAGACGGATCCTCTCCCCGATCTCTTGTGCGCGAAGGAAAAAGATGTCTCTGTAGAGGGAGTAAGTCTCGCCCCCTCCCTCACCCCCGAGCAGCGCGAAGACTGTCGCCAGTTGTTGGGACAGTTCTCTGACCTATTCTCCCTCATCCCCGGAGTCACCAGTTGGTGTGTCCACGATGTGGACACCGGGGACAGCCCTCCGGTACGGCACAGGGCCTACCGCGTTCCCGACAGTCCGAGCCTGCATCAAGGCTGAAGTCTCCCAAGATGTTAGCCCTGGGAGTGGTCGAGGCCTCTGACAGCCCATGGGCCAGTCCCGTGGTCCTGGTTCCGAAGGCGGCCGCCCCCGGCGCTGTTCCTGAGCTGAGGTTCTGCGTAGACTACCGCGGGCTCAACGCCGTCACCGGAACAGACGCTCACCCCATTCCCCGAGCAGACGAGCTCATTGACCGCCTAGTGTCTGCTCGATACCTCAGCACCTTCGATCTGACCAGTGGCTACTGGCAGATCGCCCTGACTGAAGGGGCCAGAGAGAGGTCCGCCTCTTCCACCCCGGATGGCCACTACCATTTCCGGGTGATGCCCTTCGGCATGAAAAATGCCCCCGCCACCTTCCAGAGACTGGTGAACCAGGTACTGGCAGGATTGGAAGAATTCAGCGCTGCATATCTGGACAATATTGCGGTGTTCAGCTCCCACTGGCCTGAACATCTCCTCCACCTCCGGAAGGTCTTGTTAGCCCTACAGAGGGCCGGTCTCACCATTAAGGCCAGTAAGTGTCAAATCGGACAGGGGTCCGTGGTCTACCTGGGGCACCAGGTCGGCAGCGGCCTCGTGGAACCTCTCCAACCCAAGATCGATGCGATCGTGGCCTGGGAGGCCCCCTCCACCCAAACGGAGGTGCGGGCGTTCCTCGGGCTCACGGGGTACTGCCGCAGGTTCATAAAGGGATATGGTAGCATCGTAGTGCCCCTCACAGAATTGACCTCCAAAAACCAGCCAAAGAAGATTAACTGGACCCCCGCCTGCCAAGAGGCGTTTGAAGCCCTGAAGCACGCCATGTGCACTGCCCCTGTGTTTTGCTGGCCCCCGACTACTCCAAAGAGTTCGTGGTCCAAACGGACGCCTCCGAGCATGGCATCAGGGCCAACTTGTCCCAGTTGAATGAGAAAGGCCTGGATCAGCCAGTGGCCTTCATTAGCCGGAGGTTACTCCCTCGAGAACAAAGGTGGAGCACCATCGAGCGGGAGGCCTTCGCGGTGGTTTGGGCTCTGAAGAAGCTGAGGCCCTACCTGTTCGGTACTCACTTCCGAGTCCAAACCGACCACCGACCCCTCCGGTGGCTAATGCAAATGAGAGGGGAGAATCCCAAATTGCAGCGATGGTCCATCTCCCTCCAAGGGATGGACTTCACTGTTGAGCACCGGCCAGGTGTTGACCACGCCAACGCTGACGGCCTGTCCCGCTTCTTCCGCCTCAGTGAAGAGAACCCCCAAGGGGATGGGTACTTGTCTCTGCCTTTCAGCTGGGGGGGACGCGTGTTGGACCCGGCCTCGTGGCGTGGTCCCCCCCCGCCCCCCCGCGACTCAGCTCCCCGTTAGCCCAGCTCCGTACCTAGAGATCCCTAGCTGCCCTACCCATGTCTGACCAAACGCCCATTGCCCGCATCGGCCTGTCCCCGGCCACCCTTCCAGCCCGCACGCCCCAAACCCGCAAGGCCCCATAGGCCCAACGGCAGCCATTTTCCCCTTCCCGAGATCCCTGATGCCGTGGGCCTAGCATGACCCCAGCCCCAGCGCAGCGTAGGCTCCAGACGCGCCAGCCCCCGTTGGGAGGGTGAGGGCTACCTTAGTGAGAGAAGGCGAGGAGTTTCGATGGCACCTCCGGCCTCCCCGGAGAGACTGGTTTCGATCACACCTCTGGTCTCCCCCCTGAGGGCCAGTTTCGATGTCACCTCTGGCATCCCCGAGTGCTGGCTCCAGACCTGCTGGGCGTCTGGGAATTCCCGGACGCATCCTCAAAAGGATCAAAGAACCTACCGCCGGACCTCACCCACGGACTGCCCCCACAGCCTCGGACCCCCGCCTCCAAGGGTCCGGACATCAAAGGACCACTGGACTATATCAAGGCCCGCCCCTGAACTAGCGGCAGTTGTATCTTGGACAAGGAAGCCCTGCTTATCTGATCACGGCTGACTGAACCTCGTGAACTCTTGAGCCCTGCTGACGCTGTCACGGCTCGTTCTTGGAACTGAACCATCGGAGCCCTGCTGACCTAGTCGCGGCTCGAGCTTGAACCTTGAAGACATCTACGGAACTCTGAGCCCTGCTGACGTGGTCGCGGTTCCTCCTGAACTTCCTCCAGAGCGAGCCCTGCTGACGCTGTCGCGGCTCAAGGAACATTCTAGTCCGGCTGGGCTATCGAAGTTACCATCCCGAAGAAACTATCCTCAAGTGAGTAGGATCACCAGTGTGACTACCACCGTCCGTATCCCCCCGGCTGGAGGATTGAGAGCTGTGCGCAGGGTACGCTACGTGCTGGGCTATGAAACTAAGACTGTCCCGCTAGCCCCTCCCTAAAGACTTGAGACTCTTTGCGATCTCTCGATCGTTGTATATAAGTGTGATATTCCTTTTCTTCGTGATTATAAAGAAGTTTATAACTACTCCATCGGTGTTGTGTCTGTTCATAAGTGTGGTGTGGTCCTCGTGTGTACGATTCGCTACTTGAGGTCTTCCCCGGTGGAGATCTCCCATAAGGCTCGGCATTATTGGTGGGAGAGGTGGGTCACGGAGGAGTTGGGTAGACTTAACCCGACCTCTGGGATCGCCCCTTCTAACACACACACACACACACACAGCCCAACACACACACACACACACAGCCCAACACACACACACGCAGAGCCCAACACACGCAGAGCCCAACACACGCAGAGCCCAACACACACACACACGCAGAGCCCAACACACACACGCAGAGCCCAACACACACACACGCAGAGCCCAACACACACACACACGCAGAGCCCAACACACACACACACGCAGAGCCCAACACACACACACACGCAGAGCCCAACACACACACACGCAGAGCCCAACACACACACACGCAGAGCCCAACACACACACACGCAGATCCCAACACACACACACGCAGAGCCCAACACACACACACGCAGAGCCCAACACACACACACACACAGCCCAACACACGCAGCCCAACACACAGAGATCCCAACACACACACACACACGCAGAGCCCAACACACACACACGCAGAGCCCAACACACACACACGCAGAGCCCAACACACAGACACACGCAGAGCCCAACACACAGACACACGCAGAGCCCAACACACACACACACGCAGAGCCCAACACACACACACACAGAGCCCAACACACACACACACACGCAGAGCCCAACACATACACACACAGAGCACAACACACACACACACAGAGCCCAACACACACACACACACACGCAGAGCCCAACACACACACACACAGAGCCCAACACACACACACAGAGCCCAACACACACACACACAGAGCCCAACACACACACACACACACAGAGCCCAACACAAACACACAGACAGCCACACACACACACACAATCGAGCACAACCAGGGAACAGAGGCAAGAAAATACGAGCACAGCCAGGGATCAGAGGCAAGAAAAGACGAGCACAGCCAGGGAACAGAGGCAAGAAAAGACTAGCACAAGGCAAGATAACTTACCGGCTCGGGGGGAGGGAGTCTGTCTGTTGCGCAGCCGGTCTCCCTTCCTCGTTGGTCGGCTCCCTCTTAAGAAGCGGCGAATACAAAGAACCGATGCAAACAGATACAAATACACCAATGAATAATGCTTTCTCAAGGGCTGCCGAATATCCCTATCTGTAGGCTTGACCGCTGAGTGCAAGATTACAGGAACGCCGGCCTATTAAAGCCCTTTTCTGCCATATTTCTGGATGAGGACAAAGATCGGACACACACAATGGGCAGCTTCTGCAGGCAGGCAGTGCTGCAGGATTTACCGGGGCATGCTCTCCGCCCAGCTGTCAAGTTGGAGTGCGGGAAGTAGGCTATCGTAGGAGGGGAGATTCTTCTGGTCCTCACGCGGGCTGGAGAAGGAGGAGGGCGGCCTTACCTCGGAGGTTGTTGTCGATGTATGGCGGGGCGGTGGGAGTCACGTTGCCCGAGCTGGCTGCAGACTGCAGCGGCGAGCGCTCGTCCACCCAGTCAGCATCCATGACTGCTGCAGCGGCAGCTGAGCCTGCTCTGTCGGAGGGGAAGGGGCGAGCACGGACCGGCAGACAGCCTCAGTCTTTAAGCTATTCTCACAAGGGCAGCGCGAGATTTCGGGGAAGGCCTGATCAGAGAGCGACTCACAGGACAGCCCTGGTGGAGGAAACAGGAGAAGGATCACAAGCTCCCCCCATGTGTCACAAGGTCACGGAGTGAGACGTAAACACAGAGGGCAGGCGACAGGCATGGATCCCTATCCCTGTTGCCACTGTGTGGTGCCGGTACCGGAACAAGCCAGGCCCCGAGGGACAGACACTCAGAGAGCCCCAAGAACAGCTCAAGGGGGAAAGGACCACCATGTTTCTCCGAGGTCAAGCAGAAATGCCTCGGAGAAACGCACTGCCATTTTTGGATTTGGGGGCGTGTTTTTCTTTCTCTCCTCTTCCCATTGGCTGGATTGTAAAATTCCAGCCAATGGGAAGAGGAGAGAAAAACTAAAAAACACACCTCCGAATCCCCAAAAGACGGGGCTTAAATGGACAGACGCCCCTCTCCTCCAATGGCTGGCCTCAGTTTAGGAAGCCAGCCAATGGAGTAGAGGGGCGGGTTCAACCCCCAACTCTAGAAAAACATAAGATCTCCCCAGCGAGACTGCGCAAGCGCAGCCTACGCAGGCTGAGACCTAAAACGACTGAAAAGTAGCGCAGACCGTTCATGCAGTCAAAGCAAAAGCATGCAGTAATCACACATACAGGCAAGAAATATGACGCAGTATGTAATGCAAAACAGAAGCGCGCACTCATCTCAGCTGCGAGCAGCGAAGGAAGTTGCGGGAACACAGATGAACTATATTTAGGGTTGTTAATGCCTGTTTGGCTGTTGCATGGAACTATTCCTCCAATGGAGGTTACTGTTTTTACTTCATTCCCTAGGCTTCATCGGTAAAGTTCGGAAATGGTTGCTATTGAATAAAATGGAGAAAGGATAGCATAATCCTTGCATCTGGTCCGGACATAGAATTAGGCTTTATTCTCAGTACTAGGGTGACCAACCATCCATACATTTCATGGACCTTCCGTAATTTGGACCTCACGTCCGTTGTCCGTGACAATCCCTTTTACAGATCCCTTTTGTCTGTAATCTTGGACCTTGCAGGGATCAGAGCTGTTCCCTTGCGAGAAGCCTCACCTCCCTGTTGGGGCCGCCTTATACTCCACCCCTGAGCACAAAGGAAGCCCCACCTGCCCATTGTCATTCTGTATGCGGCTGATTGTCACATACAGAACAGTAGTGGGCCAGCTTAGACTGTTATAGCATGTGTGGGCTGCCTCCTGCCGCCGTCTAGGGCAGGGCATTCTGTTAGCCAAATGGGCGTTTTTGTACATTTCTTCCATCTATGTGCCAGTTCTTGGAAAAAAAGCCGGTGAAGGAAGTTCGAAAGAAGAGGGTATAGTTCTTTCACGGACTCATCATTTCAGAGCTGAAGCATTGTTAATATTGTACACAACAAAGCCATAGTTGCTGCTTTTTTATTTAATTTATGTAACTAACACCCATTTACAAAGCCAATAGTCATGGCATGTTGTAGGTTTTATGTTACTGGATGCAATGATAAAAACAGCACAGTACCAGTTGGGCGGCACATTATGCTTAGCACATTTTTAGCTTAGGTGTTTTAAGCCACACCCTTAATTACATCAGACACGCCCCTTGGAGAGACCCCCCCAGTTTTTTCATCCCACTTAAATCCCTGGAAACTACCCCATGTCACAGTAACCTCACGTCCTGGCACTGTGCATCATGCAAGACTCTTGGTTCCCAAGTTTTCAGATTGCATATGTGCAGGGGCATAATAATCCCCCACCCCGCCCCTTGCTTTAGGTACTACCTCGAGGGTGAAGTTCCTGATGGTTCTCTTCTGTCTGCAACTCAGTAGACAAAGACTCAGCTCATAATTAATGTGAAAAGGTGGATGAGTGAGTAAGGGAAGGAATGGGTAAATGGCTGATGGATTATTGAACGAATAAATGGATGAGTGAGAGGGTGAATGGTTGGATAATGAGAGAAAGGATGGATGAGTCAGTGAGTGGAAGGCTGGATGGGGTAAATAGATTGATGTATGGGTAGAAGCGTAGATGGCTGGGTAAAAGGGTGGATGGATCAGTGAAAAAATGGATGAATGAGTGAATGGGTGGACAATGGGTGAGTGAATGGGTGGAAGGTTGAGAGAATATGGATTGATGAGTGAAAGGGTGAATGGATAGATGAGTGAAAGGTGGATGTAAGGATGGACGCGTGAGTGAAAGGGAGGGTAAATGGACAAAAGGATGGATAGATGAGTGAGGGTGGATGGATGAGAGGATGGGTGGATGAGTGAAAGGATGGATAAGTGATAGGGTCAATGGATAGATTCAGGAGTTAATGAGTAAATTGATGGGTGGAGAATGGATGGATGGCTAAGTAAAATGGGAATGGAGAGAGAAAGGGAGGATGGATGAGTGAAAGCATGGATGAATTATTGGCAGAATGGATGGGCTAATGGATGAGTGAAACGGAGAATGTAAAGATGGATGAGTGTGAATGCATACATGAGTGAAAGGGAGGGTGGCGAGCTGGGAAAAAGGATGGATGGATGAGTGAAAGGGTGAATGGGTGGACTGATGAGTGACTGGGTTGATGGATAGGTAAGAGAAAGGATGGCTGGATGGGTGAAAGGGTAATTGATTGGATGGATGAGAGTGAATGGATGGGTGGGTGGAAGAGTAGATGAGTGAAATGGTGGATTCGGTGAACGGGTAAATGGTTGGATGGATGAGTAAAAGGATGGATTGGGTGAAAGGATGGATGTGTGAAGGGGTGGGTGGATGAGTGAAATGATGGATGGAAGGATAGATGATGGATAGGTTTGCATATGGTTGAAAAGGTTTGGATATGGATGGGCACACTGATGGAAGGACAGAATGAATAGTGAAAGACTGAATGATGGATGAAAGAATTGTTGATAGAATATACATTTGAAATAGTGGATATCAGGGCTTTGATGGAAGGATGAATGGCTAGATCCTTTGACAAGAGAACTCTTCTGGAGAGGGTTTGGATGACTTACTTTGCTTTCTTGGTGCCATTAGAGCTTTAGTTCAAGGTAGGAGGTATTTTAATTTTCTGGCTACTCCCTTGTCTGTGTTACTATTCTGTATTTGTTGTGTGCTTATGTGTGGGATCTATAAATCATGCATATTACATTGTGCGTGACACCCATTTGCTGCTTGAATGTTACACTAGTAATTGTTTGCATGTTTTTGTTTTAGGTGTTATGTTTAGGAAGAGGCTCATGGTGCTATGAGCTGTTCTTGAGATCGTATATTGTGTTTGTAGCAATAGGCAAGGCATCAACAATGAAGTATGCAATAGTGTATCAACAGTGCCTTCTATAAGAAAGCTACAGGGAAAAGCACCTTTGTGACTTCTGTCAGCTAGTGAAACTTTCTGTGAAGCCTCAATAATCAGAGTCAGATTCTATATTTTAAGTTACACTTGCTAAAACACCCAAATCAAATTGTGTTCCCTGTAGTGGGATAATCACAGCAATCCTCCCTTTAGTTCACCTCTGCGTGTCACTTTACATCTCACAATGGCACTCCGATATGAGATGCTAGTAACAAGTATATGAGCAGATCTTCTCGACCACTTCTCTCACCAAACATGCCTGTTCAGGACCATTAGTTTTAAAATATCAGATTGAACAACCCAGTGCAGTAACCATATAAATAGATTATTATCATATGAAATCCCACAAACAGACCAGCACAGTTGCTCAAGGCTGCGTGCATACCGAAAAACGATGAAGTGCACGATTGTCTCAACGGAAAATAAATTTCTTTTGACTGTACTTGAGTGGTTGTCTATTTACTTATATACTATCACACAACTTCCTCTGAAGTGTCTGTAAAACTTACAGTTTATCCCGAATTTTGACCTTCTGTCCTGACCTTTTACACTTACCTTCCTTAATTTGCATCCATGCCAGTTGGGCACCCTAATCGGTAATGGATCTTGTGAATCTGAGGTTTCCTCTATCATCTAGGATGGTTCAAAGCACGTATGGAGCACCTGATGGAGTTCTGGTCCAAAGACCGTTGATAGGGATTGTGTCTTTTGTCCAAACAGAAAACAATTGAAGTTACTGGTAACTTATCCTTCTGCCATGCTATAATAACGCAGCGGCTATGACCTAGAACCAAAAATGTGTAACCAGCTATTGCTGACAAAAAATACAGCTGATGCAAATTGTCAGTAAATGCTGGCATAGTTTACCCAGACACAACCTATACTTCAGTAGATAGTTGTGTATTAATAAACCCTGCCTTTTTGTCCACATTGATGCGCTGAATATTTAAGTTTATTACAATATTAACAAAAAAAGGAACAATTCCGAATTCAAACTACTGCTAGAAAGGGAAAAAGATTCCTTTTTTAAAAGAACCCTCACCCACCAACCTAGTTGGTGGCATGCTCCATCATTGGGTTCCCACCTGATGGGCCGAGTGCCTCTCAGGTGGGAACTCAGTGATAAAGCATGTGATAAAAAGCAGTGATAAAGCATGCCACCAACTAGGTTGGTGGGTGAGGGTTCTTTTAAAAAAGGATTATCTTTCCATTTAAAGCAGTAGTTTAAATTTGGAATTGTTCCTATTTTGTTGATATTGTTATTACTAAAGGGGACTAGGATCAGTCCCTTTACTCCCTTTCTCTCCTTGTGGTATTTTTTAAGTTTGTCATTACACATATACTGTTTTTGAGCTGTAATTTTTACAGTTGTTGGTGGGTTCAGCAGTGTAAAGAGCAGTGATTCTGGTGCGTTCTTAACGAGCCAGTAACGTGTGAGTTGCGCGGCCTGAGGGGAGTCTGGGCCTAGCGCCGCGTTGATATAATGATACACCACTCACTTGTACACTAGTGGCGGGAAGACCCTTGGCGAGCTCCCATCCTTTCTTATTACCTTGGGACGAGCTTTCCAAGACCCTCAAACAGTTTCAGAACTCCTTCAGGATAGCTTTGGCGTGGAGTTGTGCACTTGGTTTACACAGAATACCAGATCCAAGTCTTCCTCTGTGTGGCAGCTGTGTAGGCTCCCCTTCCTTCCTTTAAAGATATGGAATCTAGCCGTTGTGGTGTGTTTGTCAATGGTGACTGTTGCTTCGATCATCCCTCTGAGTAGGGGTGGATGACTTCCTCCATATGTATATGTTCTGGCTTATGTGGGGGCGAGCGGGGGCCGTGGAGACAACCGCTCATATTGGTCTGAGTCCATGACATTTACGGACACCCCCCATATCAATCAATGCCTGAATGGTGGATCCGGCCACTGTGACGAAGCACATGTGGGAGGCCTCTTCTGTTTGTGCGACTGGCTGACAAAAGATGGGACGAATACATCATCATCATTGTCTTGCATGGTAAAACTGCGCCCCAGTGCCTGGCCTTCCTCTCGGGTCAGCGGGTCATTGAGTGATAGCTGCTGCAGTTGCGTTGCCCCGCGGGGCTTAACGTAGGTTTGTCGAAACTTTCCACAACTGGAGCAGATCTTCCCCATGGCCACACAAAGGCATGCTGGGGGATGTTCTGTTCTGCATTTGTCGCATATCCCACCCTCCTTGCCAATGTGGCGTGGCCTGAGAGGGGTCCGGGCCTAGCACAGTGCTGAAATAATGATACACCACTCACTGGTACACTAGTAGTGGGAAGACCCCGAGCGATATCCCGTCCTTTATTACCTCGGCACGAGCCCGCCCCGAGGAGTCTATGCTCTGATGCAATGTATGGGAGAGCCCGGGAGGCTCTCTACATTGTGTATCCTGAGATCTTTCTGCTGCCTTGTCACACTTCAGTCTGATAATTCCCCCCCCCTCCTCCTAATGTTAGTGTTCCTGGCTGCTTGGCCCTTCGCCCCATTCCTTTGCTTGACAAATGCAGGTTTTCTGACAGTACATTTACAGAGTAGTTGGTAACATCATTTAGTTTATAAAATCGCATTATTGGGAGGTCGAGCGCAAATGTGTTACTTTAATATTGTTGGTTAATCTTGGTTTTAGGAAGCAATAATGTTCATTTGCTTTCTCTGACAAACTACTTCCTCCTTCATTTAAAATGACTTACTTTTTTCTTTTTCTTCAACAGAGTTTCCACGGCCCATATCCCTTTGGACAGTCTTAAACAAAAAAACGGGTGTTCGTTCATGAAGACAAAGCAGGACCCCGAACTTTGGGCGAAAGGGGAATGTGATTGCCCGGGATTGTTGCAGGGGTAAACGTGGGCGTGCCATTTGACCTACTAGAGGATGCTTTTTTGCCCCTCCACCTCTGCGCCCCGGAAGACAACATAAAGAAGAATCCCAGGCCATAGTCTGCGAAATCCGCATCTGCATGCGTGTGTGTGCCAGGCTGAGAGCGTGCTATGAAAACGCTACTGACAGGAATTTCCGACACAAAAGTTACATATATCTCCCACACAACGAACACTGACCGAGTCTAAGTAGTATGAGGATTTAAAAAGAGAAAAGCCATCTTTAAGTAAGACAAAAAATCTAAAGGACAAACATTTTTGCCTATGGAGCGATTGTATTTGTGAGCAAATGATTTTCATTTCTTTTTTGTGCAATGGGCAACAGGTGTGTTTTTTAATCCATTATTTTGCAAAGCAGAATTCGTCTTGCCTCAGTGGCACTCCACTGAGTCTCGTGCATCAACTGGAGGGCGGAAGTATCGGTGATGATTGCACAGAATGGGCGTGGAGATATTTTTCCTTTCTCAATGTTTTAGTATCAAAGTTGTGAACGGATTTTCTTTTTATAGTCCCTGAGCTTTTTTTTTCTTTTAGTCTGTTCTTGTGCGTATGTTTGAGTAATGACGATGGGGGCAGATTGGAGGTAACGACCTATTTGGGGGAAAAACTGAGGGCACCGATAGAAGAGGGTTTCTAGTTTTTGGTCTGCTTCGCTCCACATAGGTTGGGATGTTGAGTCACCGATATCAGTTTTGCAAGTAGGATGAAGGGAGATGGGTTGTTAATGTATATCTGCATAAGCAATGAATACCGTCTTCACTTTGATGGTCTTGATTGCTTATTAGTATCTTGTTAGCTGCCTTCTGGTTCCAGTTTAATATCCCATCATCTAGTCTGATGTTTTCTATTTTTCTCATTTAGAATAAAAGTGGTCCACAGCCGACTGACTGTGCTAATCCCTTACCAAGACACAGTCCTAGTTTTTTTCTCTTTCTGTTTGTTTTCCCTATATACCTTCAGGCTTTTGGCTGTGACTGAGAGCAGTGGCATTGCACTTCTGAGACAAGCTGCTAGGGCTCCAGCCCACGGAGATGGTCCACTCGGTGGGATATGCACTGTACAGTTGAGTTCACCTACTGTTGGAAGATATTCCTCACTGAGGTTGAATGTGTTATTTCTTGTCATCAGTTAAAGAACTAAGCAGAATGGCACTTTCAATTTCCTGATTGAGTGCCCGTAAAAGGACCTCTTCCAACCTGACGGAGCAAGTCACAAAAACTAAGAGGGAATTTGTAGCCCCTAACATTTCCTCAGCGACACCAAGTGGTTTACTGTTTTTGACTGTATTAACATAAAATAGTATTGCTACTAACGTCAATATGTAAAGTAGTGGTGGTGCAGTTCAATAGACTGCCGAACCGTTCTGCTCTGTATGTCTTCAATGTTTTGCCTGCTACAGACGGTAAACCTGATAAGTGACTCACTGTCAACATACGTCTCAAACAAGGAAGCCCAAATGTAGTAATCTTGCCTCCTGTAAGAGACAATATTAAGTGATCTAGACCTTGAAGAAAACATTCAGTACTCTTGCTGTACTCCTTCACGCCTTGTTGTCCTTAATTAGATTAGGTAATGGGACCTCGTTGCCCTCAAACAAGATTCTGTGATTTCATTCACATTTTTATGTCAATATGAATTGCTTTGTTGATGGATCGCCACAGGACCCTTTATGAATTCAGACCTGTTTATATATTTATTGTTTTCTTGACTGTGGGGGGGGGGGGGGGGGGGGGGGGGGGGGTTAAAACACTGTGGAGCACCATTTTCACATTAATTCTTTTTGCCGCTGAGATCCAGTAAATATTTTGAGTCAGTAGGGGGATTTATCAAGAGCAGGAAGTAGGTCTTGCAGGTGGCAGCTGGCTTCTTGTCCCCATCCACTTTATCTTTAATATTGGGCTATACCTCAGAATTGTAATTGTTTTTAGAGGAATGAAAACTGCTGCATTGCCAAAGACACTCAAGTTTACTTTCTAGCCTCTTATGAGCACACCGATGCAAATCTGGCTTGCTCTACCAACTCCACAAGGGAGGTGCTCTTTCTCTTAGAGCAGCCGTATCACAATCTTTCTGTGCCTCACTGTGGTCCTGTCCTGCACACTAACCTCTTCCCTGCCTCCTAGAAGAGCAGTAGGCTGGTGACCACGTGTCCAAAATAGACGTTCCCTTTGGACTTGAAATTACTTGGTACATACCCTTCTCGGCTCTGGTACAGACTTACTTTTTGAGGTGCTTATCTTTTCATGTTATTAGTAATAACAAAACCATAGGAGGGAGATCCAGCCTTTATATGTTTCAGTCATGGGCATATCTGCTCCCACCTCTTCCATTGAGGTAAGCTGGAGAAGGCGATGACGTTCTTTTTTTGTTCCCTGGTGTCCAACATATTCCACCGCCTGTTACTAAGCTGTTGAAAAGCTAGTGAGTGGCTTGAAAGCTGCTAACTGCTGTATATTTGATAAATGGTCTGCTGGATGGAAATGCTGATCTGGATGTCTATGCTACAATATTTTTTTTAATTGAGTCAGTGATTTGGATTTTGAAAAAATAAACTACTGCAAACTGAGCCACTCTCTTGGAGAAAGCTCACCCTTCCTCCACCGACTTCAGTTATGCTGTGAGTGACTGCGCTGTTTGTGTTGAGTTTGTCTGTTCATCTCTTTGACTTGCAGTGATTAACATCTTTGTTCCCTCTCCCCTGTGGTAATTTGGTTGGCTTGTATGGAACCTTTCTCTGTGATAATTCAGAGCATGGTTCTATGTCTGAGCCGTCTCTTTTTGCACACTCCCGAGTGCCTTCCATCTTCCTGCGTGATATTTTATTTGGTAGAGGATTTCTCACTTGTGAAACTACTAAGCTATCAAGATGATTGTGTCTCCTGCTATATTGTTGAGTTAAATCTGAAGTGTATTCTCCTGCAACCATTTAGTTTGCACCCCCTACAGTGACTTGCTGAGTTTTTATTCTGCATTGCCGCAGCCTGGTTGTGTACAAGCCCCTCACAGCTGAATTCATAGCGATCTTCATTCCCACCCCATTCCCACAAGTCATTTAATCGGTTTCCTTTCCGCATTACAAACCACAGCAAAAAGTGCACTTTCAGCAGAACTGGTGTCCAGTGCTTGAAGAGGCCTGCCCAGGGGTTCATTTTATTAGTTCACATTAAGAGGAAAGCTATTTTAGTTCCCGCTTATCTTCGGCACGAGGCTGATCCCCAATGTATTCCGGCTTTATGCTATTTCTTGGGCAGGTTTATAAGTGATCATAAAAAACTTTAAAAAACGCAAACAGCCACTTCATGAAGCCCTGTTGAGGAGCAGTCGGTGACTCGAGGAGACATTACTCACTAGCGCTTGAAGTTGTGGCTTATAAAATGCATTGGATGTCTTGACTGACGCCCTAATTGGCTATGCTTTTGGGTTAGAAATCTGACTAGTAGCACAGACTCGTGCCTGATCATTAAAACTTCAACTTCACTGCTGAATTAGATGTTCCTGCTATCCTGCTTTTGCTCCCTGCTGTTGTGGGCCCCTGGCCGGCACTACTGCTCTGTGACAAACGCCCGCTGCCCATTTCTGGGTCGATTTTACCCCTCACCGGCGCTCCGGAGTGAGCTGTTTATGGTTTCTCTAATTTGTGAACTCATACTAGGTGCTTCTTTGTTCTAAGGGCCTGCTGCCCGGTTTTAAGTCGGATCCTATTGGTCCTTGGTGTATGGTGTCCGATGTCCGATGTCTGAGTAGACATTCTGATTGGCCCCTCTGCCCACTGTCTTCGTCGGGAGTTGAACCTCTAACCGCCACTGCCGCCTAAGATGCCTGCAATTCGTGTCTGGGCTTTTGGTGGTCCTTTTCTTTTTTCTTTCTTGTGTGAGGCGTGTGCTGGTTATTTGGCTGTCTGTATGATGTAGTAGGGAGTGCATGTGTAGAACACAAGGCAGTGTGTTGTTGGATTTTCCGCTCTGCACGGAATCCTCCGATAGCACATTTGGGTAAATAAACACAAGAAAAACAAAATGAAAATACAAAAGGAACTTTCCTTAATGTATAAATGAATATTTGTACGATTAAATTAACACTGACAAAATGTAATTGCACTGTTATTTACTTTGTGTATTTTCCTTTTTCTTTCCCTTCCCAGTTGTTGCTCCCCAACTGCAGAACATAAGTGCATACATCTGACCTAGTTTGTGGAAAGGTACACTAGTGGCTTATCAGACAGACCTGGCATGCCCTGTACGGATGTTTTTTCCCATGATGGAGTGCTGAACTTGGGAGGACAGTTTGGCATACATCATCAACTCCTCTTCTTATGCCCACATTTTTAGGCCTTGCTTAATAGTTTAGCTGTCTGTATACCTATTGCTGTCACTTTTTTTTTTATATAGAATGGGCTTTGGCTCCGCCCAGAGGAATATTCATGTCTTACCTCATGCAAGTAACTGGTGCAACATTCAATCTCCTGTTGCTTTCTTGCATTGCAAGCATGAGGGATATTTTTTACATCTCAAAAACATACTGAATCGTGACATTCAATTTTGTATCTCATAGATGCATTGTATTCAGAAAGCAATTTCGTTTTTTCACTGCAACTGCTATTTACAAATATTTTATTCATATTCAGAATGCAGACTAGAACTATTGACTTTGTCGGTACTTGTTTTTCTTAGAAACCTACTCCTTTATTTTTTTTGTTTTCTGAAAAAATTGCATCTTGGAACCATTCAATACTGTAATCATTGTCCAGAACACTTCTCAGTACAAAAATACCGAGACTTAGTAGATAGGACTTAACTGGCTATATGGAATTCAGAGACACATCCCTGGTGGGTTGAAGACGGTCTGCTTTTATAGGTTAGATGGAAGGAAGTATCCAGCCAGACACCCATTTATGAGGGATCTCATACAGTTGTCTTGAGATATGTACAATTTGTCCTCCAAACCTGGAGACCATTAGACTCACTACTCTCACTCTAGATAAAAGGGGAACACTATGAGCCATTTTCTCGGCAACTTTTTATCTCCCAGCCCTCCACTGCTAGCAGACACAGTTGTAGTTTAATATATATTTCACCGTTCTTTCACAAAAACTGCTATCCCCAGAACCCATGAGAGCATTGCAATCTTGAGTTGGAGATGCCTCTTACTGCAAAGTAGGTTGATATAACTTTTGTGTTGGTGCCCTACAAACTTAATTCAAAGCTTATGGTGATGGACTATATATAACCTCAGCTTTGCAACATTTTTAAAATAGCTGCCTTAAAAATTAGTGTTCGAGGTATATGAGCTATGTATTGTATACTTCTGCATAGATTGCCATCTGGTGTTGGGCTTGAATGTTTCCACTTTGTTTTTGTCTTGGAAGAAGTCTTTGTAGTCACAAGGTAGATGACTCCTCCTTAGGAAGATAGTGTGCAGGGGCATCAACTCCATCTCCAGATAGTTTTTTCCGCCATCAGGTTCGGATGTGATTTGCTACAGGGTTCGGATGTGATTTGCTGCACTCCAGGTCGGTGTCGTTTTCAAACCCCCTTCGACACGCAATCCCTCACCACTCGACGGTATTGTCTTGATCGCGTTTCCTTTTCGACGCGTATCTTCAGGAAATATAAAATCCTCGATCTTCGACTTTGGCCGTTGGGCCTATCCGCACCGACCACGTTAGCGGTCAATGGAAATGACTCCTTTCAAAAAATGCCCCGGGTGTGGTGCTAAGTTCCCACACACTGATTTACACGAGGTTTGAAACCTCTGCCTCTCCCCGGAGCACGAAGACAAGAACTGCGAGGCCTGTGCTTCTTTTAGGTCGAAGAAAACCATCCTTGACTGTCAGGCTCGACGTCAAGAAATGTCTTGCGGAAGCAGCTCGATTCCGGACATCTTTGGTGCAGATCCCAATCTCCAGCTGGAGCAACAAGCTGATGAAGGAGACATCTCTATCTCCGAAGCGGACAACTCCGACGTCAAAGACGAGAAAGTAACCCCGGCTCAGCAGTCCATGAGTACTGAGACCCCTCTCCCAACCAAAACGAAACCGAAGGCTCCGGTAACACCTTCGCCCTCTGGCTCAGGTCGACACCGGCAACACATTTTAGATGCTCCGTCCTCTGGCCCAGCTAAGAAACCAAAAAAAAAAAGCCTTTCGGCTCAGGATCGGGTAGGGTGTTAAAATATCGATAACAAAAATATAGCTGACATAAATATCGTTGCAAAAATATCGTTTACAAAAATATCGACACCCTATACTTAAACAGGTAAGTACATAAATATCGACTCCAAAATATCGTTGTAATTAATATAGATGTAAAAAATATCGACTTTTTAAAATAATTAAAATTACATTAAATAATAAATAAATATAAGTACTATTAACAAAATACATTACATTACTTTTATTTTTTAACTATTTCAAAAAAATTTACTACACTTTTTAATTATAAACTTAATAAATGTGGACATATAAATTAATTTTACACATTACTTTATATACCAACAATAATACATATATATAATTAAAATACCCCTTTACCCAAAAATCCAAAACTGACCCTGAACCCTAAAAATACCCCTTTACCCAAAAACTGAAAACTGACCCTGAACCCTAAAAATACCCCTTTACCCAAAAACATTTTCACTAAAAAAATCCTGTACACACACCTAAAATTAATTAAAAAATTAACATAATTAATTACATAATTATTATTCAATTAACTAATTAAAATTAATTAACTATTATTTAT
This sequence comes from Lissotriton vulgaris, assembly GCF_964263255.1. Lineage (NCBI taxonomy): Eukaryota > Metazoa > Chordata > Amphibia > Caudata > Salamandridae > Lissotriton > Lissotriton vulgaris. The sequence goes on along the minus strand of NC_141693.1, from coordinate 1,312,499,098 downwards.
TACACTATTTATATTTATTTAAAACATTAATTAATCTATTATTTCATTATATTTAAAAACCCCTTTACCCAAAAACTGAAAACTGACCCTGAACACTAAAAATACCCCTTTACCCAAAAACTGAAAACTGACCCTGAACCCTAAAAATACCCCTTTACCCAAAAACTGAAAACTGACCCTGAACCCTAAAAATACCCTTTTACCCAAAAACTGAAAACTGACCCTGAACCCAAAAAATACCCCTTTACCCAAAAACTAAAAACTGACCCTGAACCCTAAAAATACCCCTTTACCCAAAAACTGAAAACTGACCCTGAACCCTAAAAATACCCCTTTACCCAAAAACTGAAAACTGACCCTGAACCCAAAAAATACCCCTTTACCCAAAAACTGAAAACTGACCCTGAACCCTAAAAATACCCCTTTACCCAAAAACTGAAAACTGACCCTGAACCCTAAAAATACCCCTTTACCCAAAAACATTTTCACTAAAAAAATCCTGTACACACACCTAAAAATAATAAAAAAATTAACAATTAATTACATAATTATTATTCAATTAACTAATTGAAATTAATTAACTATTATTTATTACACTATTTATATTCATTTAAAACATTAATTAATGTATTTCATTATATTTAAATTACTTCCCACCCTACTCCCCTATAAACCCACAACCCGCTACGGAACTATTAATACTAAATTCAACTGAAAATACATTATTAAATAATAATATACTACTAAAAATACTACTTTGACTAAAAATAATCATTAAAACACTACATTACTTATAATTATTTAAAAAACGATATTATTGTAAACTATGTTTTTGTAAACGATATTTATTACAACTATATTAATGTTAACGATATTACTTACCTGTCTGTCGATATTCTGGTCAGACGATATTTTTGTCATCGATATTTCTTCCTGTAGATATTTTTGCAGCGATATTTATGTTAGTCGATATTTTTACGACGATATTCCTGCTCTGTACCCAGGATCGAGCCAACCCCATTCCAGTGCTGAAAAATCACCTTCGGCACCAAAGTCCAAAAGCAAAGAGGTGCCACGCCCGTCTTCGACTGCACCGAAAACAGCCTCAACACCAAAGACCTCGACATCGAAACAAACAAAGGACAAGCAGTCCAAGCCCAAAAAAGTTTTCGAGCCGAAAAAATCTTTGGTGCCGAATAAACCTTCAGAGCCGAAAAAGGTCTTGAAGCCACAAACTCCTATACCAAAAGCTAAGGAGTCCAAGACCCCACAGAAAGCTTCAGTGACAAGGTCTAAACAACATTCTGACCCTAAGTCTTCGGCACCCAAAAAGGACATTGTACCCATACAACAGCCTCTACCCGATTTGTCGGATCCAAAGCAAAAAACTCTCTACATTGACCCAGAAACTGACAAAGTTGTTGACAAGTCTCCAAAAATGAGAAAATTGGCCACTTCAGAAGACTCTGAAATACCCATGAAGCGGAAGGAGATAGGCACCAATACTTCTCCACCTCTCTCTCCTTCTCCAGCGAATCCAAATCTGCTAATTTCTCCAGTACACTCCCCACAACATACATTTTCACCTCAACCACAGGATGATTAAGATGATTACACTGATGAGGGTGAGAATGGAGATCCGGATAGAGATGTTGATGCACATACCATCCCACACAATATATATCCTTGGGATGATTACAACATGGATCCTGACCCACGCAATGTCCCGGACCTGTATCCCTCTAGGCCATCATCACCAGATGATCTTATTGGGTTTGCACAACTAATTAATAGAGCTGCTCAATACCACCGGGTACAGTTACACATTGATCACTCAGAGGTAGACTTTTTAATGGAAACAATTGAATCCACACAAAAGTCCAAGCACACCCTACCAATGTTAAAAGGCATGCTAAAACATGCACCAGAAGTTTTAAAGGACCCCGTCAGAGCCAGGATTCTTAACACCAGGGTAGACAAAAAATATAAGACCGTTCCCAATGACCCAGTGTACATTAAAAGTCAGGTCCCTTTAGTTTCTCTTGTGGTGTCTAATGCACGCACAAAGCACAGACGACACCCCTGATAAGGAATCCAAACTCATAGACTAATCGGGAAAACGTATCGCGTCACAGGCGTCAAATATTTGGCGGATTGCCAATTCCCAAGCTTTGTTGGCAGAGGATACTTTTGTGGAGGGTACAGAGGCAACAATGGTAAGGGAAGAGGTCACAGTAACAATACCCACAACTCTCCTACCACCAAACAGTGACTTCCCTTCACGTCCCCTGATCATCTCAATCCTGCCGGGGGACGCCTCTCACAGTTCCTACCTGTCTGGAAGTCTATCACAACAGCCAAGTCGGTAAGACAAATTATCAAGTATGGTTATTGCTTGGAACTCACCTCCACTCCCCCAAATATCCCTCCCAGACAATGTCCAATGTCCTTGGAACATCTGACTCTTCTGAAACAAGAGGTTCTCTCTCTATTACAAAAACATCTAATCGAACCAGTCCCCTTACCTCATCAAGGCACAGGTACTCCCTCTACTTTCTAATCCCAAAAAAGGACGTCTCTCGCAGGCCAATACTGGTCCTCAGACCGTTAAATCTCTACATTCAGTCAGACCACTTCCACATGGTCGCTCTCCAACAGGTGTTCCCACTGCTTCAACAAGGCAACTTTCTCTCCACTCTAGATCTAAAGGACGCTTACTTTCATATTCACCCCGCTCACAGGAAATATCTCAGGTTCGTGGTGGACGGTCATCACTACCAATTCAAAGTCCTTCCGTTCGAGATGACTACAGCGCCCAGAGTCTTCACCAAGTGCCTCGCAGTAGTGGCGGCTCACGTATGACGACAACACATTTACGTATTTCCTTATCTGGACGGCTGGCTCTTAAAAGCCAAGTCACACAGCAGTGGTGTGCAACACACACACACACACACAAAACAATCCAGCTGCTTCACTACTTGGGATTCACAGTGAATCTCACCAAAACCCACCTCCAACCGTCCAGCACACAACAATACCCAGGAGCTACGATAAACACTTCAAAAGCTTTAGCATACCCCAACCCTCTCAGGATATGCACTATGCAAGCTCTAATATCCAAATTTCAGCCTCAACACTCATTACCAGCTCGAGTGTTCATGCAATTGATCGGGATGATGGCTTCTTGCCTTCCCTTATGCAAGACTCCAAATGCGTCCCTTACAGGAGTGTTTTGCATGTCAGTGGAACCAGGCTCAAGGTCAACTAACAGATCTGGTGTTGGTGGACGGACGCACACATCGCTCACTGCAGTGGTGGAACACACAAAACCTTTCCAAAGGGCGGCTGTTCCTTGACCTGGTTCCACAGATAGTGCTAACAGACGCATCGCTCTCCGGCTGGGGAGCTCATCTTCAGAACCAAACCATTCAGGGCATTCAGCAAAAACAATTGCACATAAATTACCTGGATTTGTTGCCAATTTGTCTAGCGTTAAAATCCTTTCAACTCCATCTAGTAGGCAAAGCTGTCCTGGTCCGTACGGACAACATGACACAGAAACTGGGTAGGGTGGGTGGGCACACTCTCCCCAGCTTTCACACCTAGCTCAAAGCATATGGAGATGGGCCATACCTCAAAAGAGCTATCTCCTTGCAGAACACCTCCTAGGAGTAAACAATCAGATTGCAGATCTGCTCAGTCGCCAAAGACAACAGATCCACGAATCGGAACTTCATCCTCAAGTTCTTCTTCCATTCTTTCACATGTGGGGCCACCCAGAAATAGATCGGATCGCCACACACCAAAACGCGAAATGCCCAAGCTTCGCGTCCAGGTATCCACACCCATTGTCAAAAGGCAATGTGCTATGGATGAACAGGTCAGGCATATTTGCTTATACTTTTCCGCATCTCCCACTCATTCAGTTAGTGGTTTGGAAACTCAAACAGCATTCCCTCACAATGATCCTAGTTGCTCCAACATGGGCCCGACAACCATGAGTTACAACTCTCTTGGAACTATCAGGAGTTCTGCATCAAAAGCTACGCCTCTCACCCAAACTTCTTATTCTTAACCATTGAGAGATAAGGCATCCAGATCCCACTCAACTCAACCTTGCGATCTGGCACCTGAAGTCTTAGAGTTTGGCTACCTCAATCTCCCGCCAGACTGCATGAGCATGGCATGCTACACAGCAAAGTGTGCAGGGCATGCTACACAGCAAAGTGTAAGCGTTTTCTGATTTACTTCACAAATAACAATTAACCCACTAGATGCTTCTATTCAGAACATTATCTGTTCTCTTGAATCTACAACAATGTAACCTAGCATATACATCTATAAGACTATATCTCGCTGCAAAAGCAGCTTCTCTCCAAAACATGCAACACTTGTCTTTGTTTAGGGTACCCACTATCAAAGCAGCAGTAATTTAATAGAAAAATTCCACCTAGAGTTCCACCTTCTCTGGTGTGGAATCTAAATGTTGTCCTCACCTGACTCATGTAAGGAATTACAGTTCCTTACATGGAAAGTAGCCTTCCTAGTTGCTATCACATTTCTTAGAAGAGTTAATGAACTCCAGGCATTAACCATACAAGAACCATTTTTGCAAATCCATCATAACAAAGTGGATCTTAGAACTAACCCAAATTTTGGACCCAAAGTCGTTTCTGCCTTCCATCTTAACCTGTCTATTGAACTCCCAGTTGTTTTCCCTCAACCAGACTCCGTGGCAGAACGGGCTCTTCAAAAGCTAGATGTTAAAAGAGCAATAGTTTACTACTTTGAAAGGACAACATCCTTTAGGAAAACTAAACAACTCTTTATAGCTTTCACCCCACCTCATAAGGGCAATCCCATTTCAAAAGCGGGCATTGCAAGGTGGATTGTTAAATCATCCAAATATGCTGTCTTAAAACCAAACACACATTAACCATTCCCTCTAGAACTCATTCCACACGTAAACCAGGGGCTTCTACAGCATTCTTAGGGAACATTCCCCTAGAAGACATCTGCAAAGCAGCAACTTGGTCTACACCGCACACTTTCACAAAGCACTATTGTGTAGATGTGCAATCAAAACAACAAGCTAATGTGGACCAGGCTGTATTAAGAACACTTTTTTCAAACCACTGCAACAGATACAGTTAGCCACGGCTAAGGAGGTAACTGCCATATAGTCTATTCACAAGTATACAACCTACAGCTCATATACCTCGAACGGAAAATGCTACTTACCAGTATGCATCTGTTCTTGGCATGTAGGGCTGTAGATTCGTATACGTGCCCACCCGCCGCCCCGGATACCTCTATCTGTTCTAGTACGATCTTACTTAGATATATTACACATGGATATCTCTTTCTATTTCTTACTAACTCCATCATAACCCTTCATGGCAAAAACAATCTGGAGATGGAGTCGATTCACTCTCGTCCTAAGGAGGAGTCACCTACCTCATGACTACAAAGACTTCTTCCAAGACAAAAACAAAGTGCAAACATCCGACCCCAACACCAGATGGCGATCTATGCACAAGTATACGAATGTACAGCTCTACATGTCATGAACAGATACTGATAAGTAGCATTTTCCTTTTCTAACCCATTTAATTAATTTTGGTTGTCTTTATGATATCTCTTCGGATAACATTCTATGCATCATACTTGTTCCTACTCTTACTTGTGAACGAAGGACTTTTTGAAATACCCCTTTTCCTAATTTAAGGAAAAGCTCACACATCACCAGTGGCCTCCGAGATGGTGTCATTGGTGATGTGTGTTCTCATCAGTAATTTAATCTATGACTTATTTTGAGATGCCATGAGTGATGACCTTGTCATTTAAGATGTCCGGTCATGTACAGTGCATGATGGTATTTTAGCTAACATTTGTGTAGCTACCTAAATGGCCAATTGCTTGAGTTTTCTTCTGTGATCATAACTTCATTGTAATAATAGGAATTGTTGAGGTTTTTTTAAGATGCTACTTTCTTATGAGCAGAACAATCCATATTTTACCCTTAAAGTTTATATTTGTTTTTTTTAAATTTTCTACATCCACCCCTTATTGTGCTGTGTTGAGCCTTCTGCACTAGCCCAAGTAAAGGTTCATGGTTACATGCATCAAGAAATGCTTTTGCGAGTCCTTAATTGCGATTATTAAGGAATCACAATTAGGGACTCTCAAAAGCCTTTGCATGTAGAAATTACTATTAAAATAGCGATTTCTAAACATTCCTTATTTGCGACTCGCAAATTGCGAGTAGCAATTAAGGAATGGCTTCCTATTCATTCTAATGGGCAGGCCCATAGGAAGGAATGGGAAATTGCAAGCTCAATTTGCGAATACCAATATGTACTCGCAAATTGCACATGCAATTTCAAGGGTGCAAAGGTGTCAAAAGGACACCCTGTTGCACCCCTGAAATTGTGATATGCACCCATGTTGGTCACACACATGCCCCAAGGGCATGTGTGTGTGTGTGTGTGTGTGTGTGTGACCTAAAACTTTGAAAAATGCATTTTATTGCATTTTCAAACTTTTTGCCAATTACAGACCAGTTTGATTTCACTGTAATTTGCGCTCCCAAATTGCGAAATCGCTATTTCCAAGTACTTCTTGAATTGCATTTAAGGAATTGCAAATTGCGATACCTTAAATGCAATTGCAATTTAGAGACTCACAAAAAATTACAAATTCTTAATTGCGCTTGCCGAACACTTACATGCATTGTTAAAACGATTTGCGAGCGCAAATGGACGATTTTTGCGAATCGCACTCTGTGGGCACGCAAAAGACGTTGATGCATGTGGCAGCTAGTTTCATACCAAGTTTGGTGTAATTCAGCGCAGAGGCATTTGTTGATAAGTAAACTTTCTAATGGGAGTTACCATATACTCAAACCAAAGAGAAATAATTTTTAATGGTTGGTCAAGGACATTTGCATAAGCCTTTCCTCTGATCCAATTCGGAGTGCAATTTCCAAACAGACAATGTTTAAGAATGACGATTCTCATTGTTACGGACTGGCTACAGACTCTCACGCCCTCTCTTGTGTTGGTGTGGTCTTACACCAAGCGCATTGGTGCACAGCAGCAGAAACACCACCTGCTTATAAATTCCTAACTCTGTATTGTACAAACTAAGCCACCACCTCAGGGATAACATTTAAAGTCTAGATTCATGTGACTTCCATGAATCAAGACTTTGAATGTTGTTCTTGGAGTGCCTGGTTTTTTTCAACTTCATGCAGTGCAGTCCTCAGAGTGTATTCACTGGAAAGAGTTATGTTTAACTTTGTTTCTCATATCTCAACATATGTTTAAAAAAACCTCAGAAGTTGATCTAAAGAACAAGTTAAATTACTTTTATGGTTACAAATTAAAACTGAATGAACACTGACATTTGTAAATTAAGATTAGGATTACAATCCATGAACCGCACAACAGCATACAAACCATAACTGGCAAACCAAATGCAATGCTAATGACCTCACATTTAAATAAATCTATGCACTTTCATTTGTTATAAATCCTCTCACAGATGAGCATATACATCACATTGCCCATACCTCTTTGAACATTATAGATATGAAACTATGAATGCAGCATCAGTTATTGGTATAAATATTGTGAGGTCATAAACACAGCATTTTTTTGTGGTAACACTGCATTTTTATAGATTACTCTGGTTATATTTTTTTCAGAAACGTTTTCAAAGGTTTTACCTCTTGTTTATGGGAGCTCAGGAAAGCTTTATCAAAACTCATGCCCTTTTTTTGTAGCCAATCCATAAAGCATTCCTTCAACACCTTATTTAACATAGCCTTCTGTTACACTGCCAAGGGCTATGCCTAGTGTGAAAATCCCTGAACCCAAGTTATAGGCCAGGGCTTCAGGCAAGGGCCTTTAAGAAGAGATGAGGGTCTTAAGCAAATTGTAAAGCCTCAGGCAAGAGAGCTCTTATGCTAATAGAAAATTTCACCCACTGATGATAGATTGTTCTCAGTTCAAAGGGGAGCCTCAGGAAGATGGCTTTGAACTGTTGGAGTAGAGTGCTACACCAGCCATCATTATTTGGCCTGAGCCAACTGTGGAACTCTCAAAATTCATGTGTTCTAATAGACATTACTTATAGGTTAATTTAAATTTATGATTTAGTTCACAGGAACCCTGTACGTTTTTACATAATACTAGAGTGGCGATAAGCACTCTTTTTTTTTCTTAACAAGAATGGTTCTCAATTACCATGTGAATCAATCCGTTTTTCTATTGACTTTCTTTCAAAATCTGACCACACTAGCAAAGTCCTTTTTATACATATTGGATATTAGAAGGTTTTTGTGAATCACTTAAGATAGAACCAAGTTGCATCACAAAATCTAAACTATTCTTTAAAAGGTATGCAGCTATTCATTCTAGTTTATAAACTTTTGAACAGTCAACTTCTAGGTGAGTATGTTATGTTTTATTTTATTTGAGGAGCATTGAACTTCGTGTTTCTGCTTTTTGAATATAAAGGGACATATATAGCATGTATAAAAACCTGCAAATAAACAAGTGTGATTAATTATTAAAAAGGCAACCATTTTGGGAGTGCTTGAAGTTATACAGAGAGGGTTCAGCGCAGAGATTGAGATGTCAAGATGTTCCAGAGTTTTGCTGCTGTTAGAGGAAAGGAATGATCACCAAGTGAGCAGTTCCTAAAACTGAACAAAAAGCTGGAAGATCTCAAGGAACGCAGGGTCTAGTATAGTGTAATTTGTATGGCAGTACTGAAGATTACTTCTCATGTCTGACTTTATGCACACTACTCAGTGCGTTGAGAGACACATGAGTGGATGGCAGCCAATGTAGGGATATGAGCACAGGCGTGATATTTTCTTTCTACTGTCCCATATGACAATATTGTGTACTAGCTGAAGGCGATGGAGGAATTTTTCTGTGAATTCCAGGTAAGTAGAATTAGCATAATCAATCCTTAATTGGATGTGAGAATTTGTTACTGTGTTGTGTAAGCTGAAATCACTAACAGTAAAAATGTGTTTAAGAACGCACAATTGGGCAATTCTCATAGTTAGGGCCTCCCGCGAAAATGTGGTGCAAGAGCAGTCCCAGATTGTGTACCACTTTCGAGGTCATGTGTGGGGAGCCCATTGTTTCCAACCACATTGACATTCCCTGAATATGTACACAGAATCTCAATCTTTGTATATTTAGCCTCAGAAAAATATTCACCATAGACCACCGACCAAGCTCTCTAAGGCGCACGTTTAGCTAGGGTTTGAGCCTTTTGGTGAGGCAGACCAAGAATAAGCTGGGTGTCATTCTTATTCATAGAGCAGCCAACTTCTTCTTGATGGTGCAAAAGCACAAGGGATCACTTTTAAAGATGGAAAAGAAGAGGTGAATGTATGTGCAGACACTACTCCAAAAGAAAACACTGTCTCCTCACTTTGATGTCACCTACATGTAAAAAAAAAAATTGTAAATTGATACTTGTATAACTCACTACTCACCCGCAAGGGTCTCAAGGCGCTTGTACGAATACCGCTGTGGAACCCATCCTGGCTTTCCTGTGAGGCGTCCACTCCTGGTCACCCCCAAGGTGGAGGCCAGGCATCCTTAGCGTTGTGGGGGCCGTTGTGGAGATTAAGCAAGCTACTGCCCAGAGTTGCAGAGTGGGACTCCATGATTGGAATAGGCACCGACGCGATAATTATCAGGTCCGTGGAATTTTTGAGCCCAAGACCCGCCGAGGCGTGCAATTGAACCCTGGTCCCGGGCTAGACCTCTACATCAGGGTCTGCCGCTCTAATCATTGAGCCACCAACCAACGAGGAGGTATCCATAAACATTGCTGAGGGCTGATGGGACGAGATACAAAATCGATTGGAGGGGAAGAGCCACCGACTGAGATTCAAGAGAAGAGCTATAAATCTGTACACGCAAGCCAAGTTACTCTGCTAATACTAGACCCACAGTTTCCTTAAGCATCACTGAAGAGCTCTCATTAGCCATTTGGTGTGCAGCACCTAAAATCCGTAAGACCACAGGCCTCGTAGGCATAGAGCTTGCAGAGCTGGAATCAGCGACTGAGCTTCTAATATATTTTACAGCAATCCCCACTAAATCTATTGGTATGACAGAGTTCCACGAATTGTAAAATAAATGTTCACAAATAAATTAACTCTGCAACTTCTGCAACGCATAAGCTCTGCAGAGTGGTAGCTTGTTCTATATGGGTATTTGCAATGCATGAAACAATGAAGCACCGAACATGGATGGGAACCATTGGGCAGAATGTGGGGATGGTGAAACCTTCTGGACGGAGAACTGTTCTCCGAAGAGCAGAGTCTTAAGTTCTTTCTTAGGACTTGGGTAAAACTTTTTGGACAGGTTGATCAGTGATTTATATTGCACATCACCACCAATGATCTCATCATTGAACTTCTTGTTTCTGCTTTTTGATTACAAAGGGACATATATAGCATGGATAAAAACCTGCAGATAAACAAGTGTGATTACTTATTAAAAAGACAAACCTTTTGGGAGTGCTTGAAGTTAGACAGAGCGGGTTCAGCGCAGAGATGGAGATGGAGATGTCAAGATATTCCAGAGTTATGCTGCTGTTAGAGGAAAGGAATAATCACCAAGGGAGCAATTCTTGCAACAGAGTACAAAAAGATGGAAGATCTCAAGGAACGCAGGGTCTAGTATAGTGTAATTTGTATGGCAGTACTGAAGATTACTTCTCATGTCTGACTTTATGCACACTACTCAGTGCGTTGAGAGACACATGAGTGGATGGCAGCCAATGTAGGGATATGAGCACAGGCGTGATATTTTCTTTCTACTGTCCCATATGACAATATTGTGTACTAGCTGAAGGCGATGGAGGAATTTTTCTGTGAATTCCAGGTAAGTAGAATTAGCATAATCAATCCTTAATTGGATGTGAGAATTTGTTACCGTGTTGTGTAAGCTGAAATCAATAACAGTAAACATGTGTTTAAGAAAGCACAATTGGGCAAGGCATTTGGAAGCAACACTCGTAGTTAGGGCCACCAGCGATAATGTGGGGCAGGAGCAGTCCCAGATTGTGTACCACGTTGAGGGCATGTGTGGGGATCCCATTGTTTCCAACCATACTAACGTTCCCTTAATATGCACACAGAATCTGAGTCTTTGTATAATTTAGCCTCAGAAAAATATTCATCCTAGACCACCAAACTACCGACAAGCTCTCTAAGGTGGACCTTTAGCTAGATTTTGAACCTTTTGGTGTAGCAGACCAAGAATAACCTTATACAAAGAGCAGCCATCTTTTTCCACGGGATCACTTTTAAAGATGGAAAAGAAGAGGTGAATGTATGCACAGATACCACTCCAAAAGAAAACACTGGCTCTTCACTGTGATGTCACCCAGATGAGCGCTACCAACCAACAAGGAGGTATCCATAACCATTGCGGAGGGGTGAAGGGACGAGATACAAAATAGATTGGAGGGGAAGAGCCACCGACAGTACAATCTGTACACGCAAGCCAAGTTACTCTGCTAGTACTAGACCCACAGTTTCCTCAAGCATTCCTGAAGAGCTCTCAGCCATTTGGTGTGCAGCACCTAAAATCCATAGACTAGAAGTGTAAACTTTCTCAATCAGATCCTCCTTACATCAGAAGTCCACTTCCTGCATACTCCTTGAAAGTAAACACAGCCTGCAAGTGTGGCAACGCTCTGGGTACTAGTGATGCTCCACCCCTGAACAAGAAGAGCAGGAAGATTGACATGGCTGGTACATGTGCTTAGGCCCTGTCAGTCACCCATTGGCGTATCGCCAATTCAATCAGCCTGCTTTCCAGTTGTGAGTGGGCGCACTGGGATCAAATGAAAGAGCTCCTCCAGCACCTTCAAAAGCCATACCGGAAACGGTTCGATGACCTTGTCACCGAGGGTAAAATTATATCCAACACTACCATTTAATGTGCCCTGGACGCCATTAGCACTGTGGCGTGCAGAATCAACTTGTGTTCTCCTCCAACGCCATGTCTGTTTGCATGTCTGTCTTCAAGCCCAAAGTGCAACAGCACCTGCTCTTTGATGGGGAGCACTTCTTTGGGATGCTCGCAAACCAGATGTTCAAGAAAATCTCGAGCAGCAAAAGCCATATGTGCGCTCCAGACACCACCTCTCCGTGGCTCATTTCGCAGGTCCCAGTACCATGTAAGCATCAAGTCCATTTCTGAAGTCTCTACCTCCTTTCAGAGGCAGTAGAGCAAGCAAACCCCTTCACATAGCTATTCCAGTGGGGGGTATAGGGGTAACCGCTCCGGGAGGTAGAGAAAAAGACCGGTGACTCTGTCATACGGTTTCTATGAATTAAGTAGGGCTGTGTATCCAGACAACATAAGAGTCAGAATATGGCTCTGAGTCCACATATACCAAACTATGTTTGCCCAGTTCCCAGCTAGTTCATAGTGCCTCATCTGAACCCCTAACCTGACCAGGGTACCAGATGGTATCTGCAACCTCAGAGCACGACCACTCTAATTGCCCATGGAAATTATGGATACAAATGTACCCTTTCACTGTTTACTTTCGCATGCCCTTGGAAACACAAGAAAGATAAAAGAATGGCTTTTCAAACATTTATTGAAATAAACGTTTTTTTGAGCTGCAATGATTAGGAGGATTTATTTATAAAGTTTTATATAGCGCGAACAAGATCCCGAAGGATATCAGAGCGCTTTACAATAGGGTGGAAGGAAGGACATAAATGCAATAAAAACAACAAATAAGAAATGAAACAAAGCATTTTAACCAGCATTACAAGAATGGTGAAAAAGATGCAGTTCATTCATTATAACATTTCTGTGTGATCATGATTAGATTTACACTTCTACCTACATTATCCAGAGCATAGTATGAGTACCCTCTGCCAGATCCCTTCGGACAGCCTAAACCCCATACCTGTGTATTAACTAGACATCTTTTTCTAATGGTGACTTTTTAAATGCACTAACACAACATTGTCATTAGAAATTATTCTGCATTCAGCACATTTCTTTGTTATGTTGCTGGTACACCCTTTGGAAAGCTAAGGAACATCGAATGCAATGCCCTTGCATTTGGTTGTCCGGTTGGAGACCGCTCTAAGATTCCAGACTAACTATAGCATCAGCTGTGCAACTTCGACACAGTGTGATCAGAACAGTCCTGTTGTATAAACTGCTGCTAAGACAAATTTGGCAGAGGAGCACTTCTGCGGGGAATATCCTGGAACGCTGTGCACTGTGATGGAGATGTAGCTTTGCTGACTCTAACCATCATTCTGCCAAAGACAATAGTCTGCTCTACAGCAGATCAGCTTCATGATACATCATACAAGCTCCGAGAGAAGCGTGCGCCCTCAAGCCTCCTCAACTCCAACACCACAACAGGCGAGCTCACCAGAGACTGCGGTCTCTAATCAAAGTACTGGGATGTGCACTGCACAAAAAACTGTCATAATTCATCCCCCAGCCCAAATAGACGCACAATTCAAAAGACCATGTGAGTAGCGCTGCGAGGCTAATCAAAAGACTTTGGTGCATATGGAAACCAGATACAAAAGTTATGTCAGTCAATTAATATCATTCTCTTCAATAGGACAATACATTAACAGGCACTTGTCTGTGGGGACAACAGGTCTTATAGGGCCAGCAGGGCCTTCATTTGGTGGATGGGTATGGATGTCATGGGAAATGACGTTTTTGATATGTTAACTGTAATGTCATTGGCTGCTGTATTTTTGCAGTAAACAGAAGCATAATCTGAAGCCTCTAGACGTGACATAGAATTGTAAGCACAGCGGTTTGCAGAAGCGGGTGCTTAGGGCAAAAATGCCATATATGTCATTAGACCTGGTGTATCCGTTGGACGCTCAAAGCTGCTGCTTTTGTGAAGCTGTAGTGCAAAATGGCACATGCTCCACATGAAACAAGCAGTCTCCTGGGTGGCAAGATATTTCCTGGCATGAGTACGACACATACTGCAGAAAACAGGAAGAGGAGTATATGAATGGTCACCTTAGCAACCATTCTGGGAGGAGAGATGGTAGCAACTTCCCCTTGAGCCAGAGTTGTGCACCACATAGACTTCCATTAAAAGGCAGAGAAAGCTATTGATTTGAAAGAAGAACCCACATCTTCAGCTTCTGGACTTATCCGGGCTGGTAACAAAAGTCCAGGGAATGGCGGTCCATGCCAGTGAAACAAGGTCCCCTTTAGACCCAGATACCCTTATGGGGTGAACGCAGCATGCGATATGCTTCCTGTGCCATTTCATTTGAACGATGGCGATTCATTCTTATGCAAATTAACCCCAAGGTAACTGAGGTGGCCCCATCAGAGGCCTAACTGTTGGCAAATGGACAGCTCTTTGGAGACAACTTTGTAAAGGATTTAGGAAATTTTGCTTCAACCTTTTCAGTGCTGCTCAAGGCCCAATCTTCCCTTAAAAAAGTGCTTCACATAAGCATTTTTGCCAGGACCAGATGTTTTCAAGGTTGAGCACTGGGCGGTGATTAGGTCCAGGCCTCCTCCAGAGGTTTCCACCTCAGAGGATGAAGGGGTTGGGCTAATGCCATGGGACATAATACCTTTTCCCCCTCAGATTTTTTGTGACGGAGGCCTTTTTATCCGGGACAACCACCGATTTGGAACTTCAGTAACGACAGGAATCTATTCTGGTACACATTATGCCATCTGGCTTCATTTGGTGGGGCAGGGTACATAATTTTCTTCCCAATTGGCAGCAGATTGAGTGATGCATTCGTTTTAGAGACGGTGCAGAGGTACAAAGTGGAGTTTTACAGGACTCCTAAACAAGATACTCTGCCCTTCCCTCCCCATTTTTCCCAACAAGAAACACTTTTCACAGAAGCTGAAATTCAAGAGCTCTTGCGCAAAGAGGCAATTGTCCCATCCCAACCTCATCCCAGAAGCTTCACAAACACTATCTTCTTAGTGCATTGTTAGAACTGGGGGTCTCTAGTTGGCAGAGGTAGGTGCCACTGTCCAAATAGGGACCCTTGCTTCAAGTCAGGGTAAGGAGGAAACCCTCTGAGATAACCCCTGCTCACCCTCTAGGTAGCTTGGCACGAGCAGTCAAGGCTATTCAGGGGCAATGTGTAAAGTATTTGTACCAACACTCACAGCAACACAGTGAAAACACCACAAACTGACTCCACAACAGTTTAGGAAAATAAAGGTATTTAATCTAAACTACACAAGACCAAAATGACAAAAATCCAACATACACAGTTCAAGAATATGGTTTCAAAAAGAGTTCTTAAGGTTTGCGATAAAATTCTTTAGGTTGCGATAGAATAATCCACAGATGCGTGAAAAGTTCACAGTTGCGTCACGTTTACTCACAGTACCTTTTAGTTGCAACAAAGTTCCAAAAGCAGAAGCTGGTGAGGTGGAAAACAAGCGATGCGTTGCTCCTGAGACCCTGGGGAGGCTATGCGACAGCCCCGCTGCAGCAGCGGGCATGTTGCGGCGAATCCGGTCTGTATGGGGAGGAAGGCCACTTGTATGGATTCCGGTGTGTAGGTTCCGTAGGAAGTTTGTTCTCGCAAAGGCACGATGCGACGATCTTTGGAGTTGCGACGATCTCTGGGGCGACGATGCGCGGACCAGCGGTGATCTTCTCTCTCGCAGCTCCTCGACGCGATGGTTTCTGCAACGACACTCGCAGCGACGTGATGCGATCCGCAATCAAGCAGTGCGGCGATCTCACCCAGCGACGACAGGCTCTGCGACGACACTCGCAGCGATGTTAGGCTTCCCGCACCGATCGGGTGCGTCCCGCAAGCGAAGGATGCGACCGCTCTGACAGCAGCAACAGGCGCTGTGTCGATCTCGACCTTCGTAGCGGCGGGAAACTTCTCGCACTGTTAAGGATGCACTCCGCGAGCGAGCGATGCAACACTTTTCAATTGCAAAAGTCTCTCCAGATTAGTTTCAAGCTTCCCAGCACAGGTAAAACTTCCAGAGGCCTCACAACTGAATCAATCACTCTAGGAAGGACAGAGCTCTCTCAGCAGAGTTCAGGGAAGCTGGGAGGGTGAAGTCCTTTTGTTCCTGGGACTTCAGAACAGGGAGCCAGCTCTTCTCAGGCCCTTGGAGATTCCTTCAAGACAGGGGACACAGCACAACAGCAAAGCCCTTCCACTCTCCTTGGCAGCAAAGCAACAGGTCAGTCCAGCAGAGCAATAGCAGGACAGTCTTCCTTCTTCAGATTCAGCTTTCTCCTTAGCAGAGGTTCCTTCTTGATTCCAGGATGATCTAATTTTCTGTTGTCAGGGGTCCTGTTCTTATACCCCTAAAAGTCTTTGTTCTCTTTGTGCAAGTGGGCCCTGAGCCCGGTCTGAACCAGTTCTGGGTGTCTCCTGAGTACTTTTTTTTCCTGGCTGCTCCTTTCCTTTCAGAGTGAGGGGCAGGGTCGTCAGCCGCCCAGCAGGAGGTGGAGCCAGCATTGTGGAAGGCAGGCACAGCCCTATTCAGGCCCAGGTGCTAACTCCTCCCATCAATCCAGTTGAAAATGCAGTTATTCAGCCTAGGGCTGACTCAGCCAGCCTCCTGGGGAATCCCCAGCCCCTGTCACTCTCAAACCAGACAGTCAATCCACAAACAGGCCAAGGCACCCAGAAGGGTCAGACAAGAGAACAGCAACTTTCTAAAAGTGCTGTTCTCAAACACAGGATTTAAAAACAACCTTTCCTAAAAGATGTGTTATTAAATTCTGAGTTCAGGGATACTAGATACTTATGTCCTATCTTGTTCCTATGAGAAGAAATGCGGAAGCCACTGTAGCCAGCATCCCCCATGTTAATCTATGGAGCAAGATAGCCTTACAGTAGTGAAAAACGAAAATGGCTGTAATTCACTACCAGAGCTTGTCACCTGCACCAGTACATGCTGTACCTTTCACATACACTGCACTTTGCCCATGATGTACCTTGGGCCTTCCATAGGGGTGACTGATGTGCACAAAAAGGGAAGGGTTAGGCCTGGTCAGTGGGGACACTGACCAGGAGGACATGGCAGTTTCTAAACTGCCCATAGGCACTGCAGTGGCAGGCCTGAGACACCATTTTAGAGCTACTCCTGTGGGTGGCACAATCAGTGCTGCAGGCCCACTAGTAGCATTTGTCATCACCAGCCCTGGCACACCCGGTGCACTTTACTAGGGACTTTATGATTATACAAATATGCCAAACCTGTATATCCAATCAGAATAGCAATTTACATACGGAGTCCTTACACTCTGGCACTGATCAGCAGTGGCAGAGTGTCCTAAGCATCTAAACCAGCAAAAACGAAATCCAGCACAGCATCAAAAATACAGGAGGTAGAGGCAAAAAAGATAGGGGAAAACCACACCAAAG
Organism: Lissotriton vulgaris; assembly: GCF_964263255.1. Classification (NCBI taxonomy): domain Eukaryota; kingdom Metazoa; phylum Chordata; class Amphibia; order Caudata; family Salamandridae; genus Lissotriton; species Lissotriton vulgaris. Next base: position 1,312,481,661 of record NC_141693.1, on the reverse strand, counting down.
ATGCCAGGTCTAACATGCATTTAAAAAGTTGATGGTTACTGGTTGGTACTAAACCTCAAATATTTCAACTCTTGAGTAGTCTATCGTCACTTCAAAATGGAGGGCGTTCACCTCCTGAGGGATGTACTTTTATAGAACAGGGAACTACTGTCCTAATATTTCTACATCATTTGTTATTCCTGCAGTTTCAATGAGATCCAGATTGGTAAGAGTTCACTGTCTTTTCCTTCGGTCTTTCAGCGACCCCTTGGTGCTTCACCAACTTGATAAGACCGGTCGTTGAGACTCTGAGGAGGAGGGGATATGAATTGATAATCTGTTTAGACCATGTGATTATAATGACTCCAGATCAGGACAGTCATGTTTCCCCTACCCTTGACAATTCCGTTTTTACAGGACTTGGGTTCATTATCACTGTCTCAGAATTGATCCTGATCCCATCTCAGTGTGGAATTTATGGGCTTCCTGTACAATCACACATGAAATTGCAAGTTCAGAAGATACTTTCTATCAAGGAGTTGAGACAGGCTCTCTCAGGTCAGACAGTTTCTTTGTGAGTCCTTGCCAGGATTGTGGGTCTGTTAGTGTAATTTCTACATTCAGGCAATCTTTCCATGCCTCTTCCGCAATCACCTGTTGGATCCATGAGTGGCAGATGTGTTTGCTTCACGTCTGAACATGCAACTGCCAATCTTCAGTTGGAGATCAGATTCACTAGCAGTGCGCTCTAATGCTTTCCTTCAGTGCTGGAAGGGGAACCTACATAATGCCTTTTCCCCCTTTTTAATAATTCTGAGAGTCATATCCTAGGTGCAATGACAAAGGGTGGAACTGATTCTGGTGACTTTTATGGAGGGCTCAGCCTTGGTTCTCTTTGTTGCTGAAAATGATATGTGAGAGGCTGATTCGTATTCCGAACTTCCTGGAGCTTCTAACAAACCTGGTGGTCTTGCCTCACCCTATCAAGCCAGTTTATTGCTCATGGCTTGGAGCCTTTCAAGAGATGCTCTTAAGTGCCAGGACTTTCAGAACAGGCTTTGTTCTACTTCAGTCTTGGGCACCCAGCACTCATATCAAATATGCAGCAGCATGGCGATGATAGGCTTATTGGTGCGGCAAAAAGGGTGTGGATCCCTTAGGAGCTGACTTGCATAATAAACTTTCTGTATCAATTAGCCAGGCAAAGATTTGCATACCAATCAGTCAACAATTTTGGTCTGGTATAGCTGCAGGACACCACCTGGTGGATGGTAAACCATTAGGGGAGCATCCCTTAGTTTGCAAACTTCGATGAGTTATTTGGCTACCTAGCCAAGGCACTTCGTCTTATAGGATGTGGATGCAGTTCGTCGATTCTGAGAGCTTGGCTGGTGAGTTGAGCTCTCTAGGAAACCGTTGTCTGCAAAGCTTATTGTACTTTTGCATCACATTTCCTGTCGGAGAGTATGTGATGTAAAAACCCTAGACTTAATAAGTGGAGGTTATTTTTGCCATCAGGTTTCCCGTTTAAGAACTCTAATGTACTAAGGTGCATTCACGCTACCTAACTTTCTAATTAGTCATAAACTGTGTGGCTGCCAATTGAGAAGCGAATCCAGTTTAAAACCTTGTGTTATGTGTACAAAGAAAGAGCAGGGGTTGGTTCACGCTATATGCAGGTTTTTTTAAACCATACCATCCTCCAGATCTCTTCATTCTAGTAGGCTGGCCCTGTGTGCGATCCAGATAGTGAAATGGTCACTTATGGCAGGGGGAGCGCTATTGTTTGCCTATCAGGGCCCCAAGCTATATAACTCTCTCCTTGCTGAGCCAATGTCCCTGACTGTCGATCTTGCGAAGACAGCTGAAATCATGGTTGTTCTGAGTTGCTGGTTCCGACTGTCCCTTGCCTGAAGTTTAGCACTGGTAAACCCTCAGGGGTAGCTGTGCGCTTTTTAACATTCTAAATTAAAGTAAACTGTGTGTGGTAAGATGTTTAAAGGCTTATGAGGATTGCACCAGAGTTGCGTCAGTCTAAGAGAGGGCAGTTGCTTACTACTTTACAAAAGCCCTTCAGCCCAAAGAAGTCTGCTACATTGGCCAGATGGTTGAGATGGTTACTGGCGGTGGCATGCATAGATACAACCTTGTTTGGTTCACACTCCTTCAGAGAACAGTGGCATCAAAATGATACTCTCTGGGATCCTGATTGGAGGATATTATGGTTGCAAGCGATTCGTCATCTGATACTACATTTAAGATTTTGTGTTACAAGCTAATCGTGGATGTGGCTTCCGTTGTTTTGGGACAGCTTTGAACAACCAATATCTGACGCCTCCAGTCCTGTTGGGAGATGACTAAATTAAAGAAAAAAAGACCAGACTTCTCTTGGCAAGGCAAATGCAGCTCTTCACTGTCATGGCAGGGAAAGCAGCTATCTCCATGCAGGTAAACTAGTGGTCTCAATTTCCTGCTTCACAGGCATCCACTTATATAGCAACATGAACAATGCTCTTTGAATATGGTCAAAAAATAGATTATTCAACAGTTACATGTTGGTTACAGAAAACTTCTCACCACCTGTGTTCCTAACCGCTTAACCTATTTCCTACACATTCTTCATTGCCATTTTATCAGTGCTCTATAGACCATGTATTTTCTTATTTTGAATGCATGTCCATTTGTATTTTATTGTTCTTCTCCAAAGACTTCTTATCAGATTCTGTGTACTCTTGGCAAATGTAATCTTCTGCTCCTACTCTTCAGTCACGTTTTAATTTACTAGGGCAACAGAACACTTGGTTGCACTGGAACCAGAAAGTCCTTCAAGCTTACAAACACGGGCTTTCCTTTAACTAGGGCCTTACTGATCATACACTCTATTTTCAAGTGAACTCTTTACCTCTCTGGCATCAGCACAGATTTTAGGCCTGCACTTTCACCACATGTAATATTATATAAAAAATGTTGTGGTCAGCTTTAGCATAAATTCTTCAAGTTTCATTTTCTCTCCAACATTCTCCCCCTCTAGTTGATGCTTCATCGACTGGGTCTTCATGTGGCACTAGATGATAGGTATTGACTTGAGCATCTACTACTAATACTGGTGTCCTAGCTGGAAACCTCTCACTTGCCTTGCTCTAATCCTCCTACATGCTAAAATCAATTGAATACCAGAGCATATCAAAAGCATGCAACAAGGCTCCCCACAGTCACGATATCCATGATAGTAGTAAAAATTACCACCCACTAAGCCAATTATCTGAGGCACCGCCTTTTGTCTTCCATTTCCTTCTTAAGTTAAGCAACGTTTGTATAGCCTCTGACAAGGTTACATTGTCTGCATCATTTGCTGGGACATAAGTGTAAGCAGTCCTAGTTTTTGTGCATACCCCTTCATGGCCGCCATAAGGTCAAGTACGTAGTAGTGCTGCATCATTATTATTCTTATGGCAGGCAGCTCTTCTTTTATGGCCTTAAATCCAGCTTTTGTAGTATTTATAGTTCTCGTAATTTCCCATTGAGTTATCTGTAGTCTTTGAGCAGTTGCCTTTGCCTGAAGAAACGGCAGGATACTTCCAAAGAACAACCTCATCATTAAACAAACAGTACTTTTGGAGAACATCATTCTAAGTGGTAGTTCCATAATACTCTGCAGCTCTTTTCCTTCCATGATAATGATGTAAGAAAGTCGTTGGATGGCTTATGGGGTGTTCATGTAATTACAGCTAGATTAACTCCAGGAAGTACCGAAACGGTTGTTCAAGGTGACCAAGGTGACCATGGCAGCTGAACGTGCAGTACAGAACGTGCAGTTGATTTCCACACTGCTGATAATAGTCCATGAGGCTGGAGGTATCCCCCTGCATGTCAACGTTATCTATTGTGGCACTGCATTTGATATTCCTGCTATATTAATGGTGCTGTTTTCTCTGAAACATAAAGAAACAGACAACCTCATGACTAGCTGAGGGCTTACTGTACTATCTATCGAAGTGTAATGCGCCATATTACCATCCCATATACGTGCACTATTGCTTTTTTTTTTTTTACTGCATCCTAACTAGTATCAGTAACATTCCATAAAGACGTGACCCTACATGAAAATGTGAAATCAAAATGCATGGGCATAAACTGATCCTGTGACTCTAAATTGTGGCCTACGAACACTATAACCCCAAACTTAAGACCATTTGTATCCATTCTGCGTTAGGATAACCTGTTTTTTTAATTCGTGCTATCCTCATTAATGTCCTGTCTATCTGTAAGGATATATAAAACCTCTGCTGAAGAGTCATATTTTGTGACCTTACCGAGAAACTGTACTACCCAAACTTCTTGTCTGCATTCTGGCCTTAATCCTACACAGTTAGAGATGCAAAAAAAGCTGTGCATGTGGGTACTTCTTTAGTTGATAGTAGCCTATCTAATCCTGTGGCATTAGGACTTAAAGAGCAAACGAAGCATGATTAATTGGTACTTTCTGAACCTATGTCTGACGTGCTAATAACACAAATCTAATAATCTGGTATGGATATTATGGGACAAATTAACATGAATCAAGAGTTCTCTATGCAGCTGTGTGATGTTAGAGCTAAAATGTACATTACTATGAAAAAGCAATAGTAAAAGGAATAGTGTTGAGACAAAAAAGGAAAAGAAACAATTACATAACTTTCATTCTATTGATCCAAAGAATTGTCAAAAATAAGATAATTGTCCAAAGGCAGAGATAGAGGGGGTAGTTTTACGGTCTCAATCTCCCCGCCCTCCCCTGTTCAATTTACATTGCTCGCAGTATATCGCGTGATGCTGCGTTTAGTCGAATGTTCGATAGATAAATCAAAGGTTTCCTGCCATCTACTTTGAGATCAGTGGGGTTTACCATCGTCACAGGGAAAGTCCCGTCGATCTTGGCTTCTCTACAGTTCCAGACAAAGTTTTTAGCAAAGACCATATCACCTATGTGCACAACAGGAAGGTCGACCTTAGTGGTGGCATACTTCTCCTTTGCTATGGTTACCTTTTTAGAAATTAACTTTGGTTAATTCAGAGAGATAAACATGCAGTTCATCATTCAAGATTTCAGTTGTACTTTCTCAATGTACATTACTTCTAGTGGCAGGAATTTGTATATTCATAGGTTTCTCTGTCAATATCTGATGAGGGTGTCAGGTAATAATCAGAACTAGCTGTGTTCCTAAGGGAAGAAAGTGCCAATGGTAAGCAATACAACCACTTTTTATGCAACGTTGTGCATAGCTTGTTGATCTAATTCTTCAGGAGGCCATTTAGGCATTTAACTATGCCATTGCTCTGGGGATGATAAAAAGCTTTTGTTTTATCGATAACTGTCGTAAGATGCGTTAAAATTGCATTAACAAAGTGTGTGCTGTTGTCCGATCTTATCCCTTCTGCAATTCCCCAGGGGAGAATCATCTCACAAATCAGAAAATTAGCAGGATCACAGTGAACGCATGGTCCTGCTTCAATCCATCGAGGAAAAAAAGACAAAGTACAACTATTAGATACTAATAGTTTTATGAAACTTGTCCACATATTCAATATTAAAGGCCTTAAAAAGACTTGTGGAATGGTAGAATCTCACCTTCAATGTAGGATTTAGAGAGAATTGTTGACAAACAGTACAATTATGAAGGTATATGGTAAGCATATCATTTAAGTTGGGAACAAACCAATCTCGTATTTGCATAATCAAATGATCTCTTGAGATGTGAGCTGGTAAGTGCAATTGATCCAGAGCTATCATAAGTAAAGCCTGAGGCATCACTGGTTTACCTGTAGATTTGACTATAAACTAAGTCATCCCCTGACTGGGAACCTCCTCTAATATCCCATAACTGTTTCTAATGTGGTGCAGCAGCCAACTGCGATTCTCAAAGATGTAAACACACTGTTTTGGCATAATTAGGTGTGACATCATCTGAGGTAGTGTCATGTTCAGACTCCCAACGGTGAGACTGTCTAGGTCACCAAAACAGGGACATTTTGTGAACCTGGTGGTACTAATGGGGGTGTGCGTCTAGCTCCATCTTTAGCTGCCCCTTCTGCTCGTGCATTTTCCTGGGACACATAATCCAATCTATTTGTAAATGCCACCCATTTCACAACTGCCACTGCCTGTGGTAACACAAGTGCCTCTTGAAGCCTCTAAAAGATTCCTATGCATAACAGGACTTCCGTCTGACTTAAGGAAACCTCTCCTGGTCCATCTCATAATACTGGATTGTACAGTGGTATCTGAATAGATAGTGATGAAATTTCCTATTTCCTGCTTAAGAGCTGCTATCAAGGTTACCAACTAGGCTGCTTTTCCATAATAATGTGCTGGTAGTATTAGCTGCTCTACTATGTGGAGTGTGTCTGAAGAATCATTTATTTATTTATTTATTTAATGGTTTTGTAAAGCGCGTAGTAACTCAATGAGCATCCCAGCGCTGACCTGCTTCTCCAGGGGTTTTAGCCGTCTAACGAAATTATGTTTGAGGAAAAAAGGAGAGTCTTTAGAGATTTCCTGAACTGGAGGTAGTTCGATTCTGTCCTCAGTCTTCGTGGTAGGTGATTCCAGTGTTTGGCCGTGTGGACCGAGAAGCGACGGCCACCGGTCTTGGCTTTTTTGACTCTGGGGACTGAGATAAGATTCTCTCCGCTGGACCGGAGATCTTTTTCCGCCTTGTAGGGGATTAGGAGTTCCTTGAGAAGGGGGGGGGCCGTTATTGTTGAGGGTTTTGTGGGCCAAGCAGAGGGCCTTGAAAACGACCCTTTCTCTGACTGGGAGCCAGTGCAGAGACTTGAGAGCTGGCTTGGCAGAGGATCTTGCAGGTGTGCCCGTAAGTAGGCGGGCAGCGGCGTTTTGGACTTTCTGCAACGTGTTAAGGGTGGCTTCGGGAGCTCCCAGGTAGATGGCGTTACAGTAGTCCAATCTCGCCAGGATTAGACCCTGAATGAGGAGCTTCCTTGCGTTTTCGGGGAGCAGGGGGAAGATCTTCCTACAGGCTCTGAGTAAACCAAAGCATGTCCCTGCCGTCTTTTTTGCCTGAGTTTTGAAGCTCATGTCCTTCTCGATCCACACGCCTAGGCTTTTAACCTCGTCCTTGGGTGCGGGAGGGTCACCCAAGCAGCTGGGCCAGAGGTGAAGTGAAGGCCCCTTGTGACCCAGCATGAGTATCTCGGTCTTAGACCCGTTCAGCTTTAACAATGAAAGATTCATCCATCGGTGGACTTCGGAGAAACAACTGTGGAGATCAGAGGGGGCGTGGTAGGGGTGTGAAAGGGTTACAACCAACTGGGTGTCGTCGGCGTAGTTGATAATTGACACGCCGAACGAACTGACCCTCTTCTCCAGTGGGGCCATGTACACGTTGAATAACGTAGGGCTCAAGGATGAGCCCTGCGCTACTCCACATCGGAGGGGGATGATAGGTGAGTGGCTGTCGTTCTCCCAAACCTGGAAGGAACGTCCTGATAAGAAGGATTTTAGCCACTTCAGGGCCATACCCTTTAATCCAATTTCTCCCAGTCGTTGGATTAGGGTGGGATGGTCTACAGTGTCGAAGGCCGCACTGACGTCCAGGAGGATCACTGCCACTGATCCTCCCGTATCCAGAATGCTTCTGGCCTTCTCCACTGCTGCCAGGAGGGCGATATCAGTGCCCTGACCTGGACGGAACCCTGTCTGGGAGACCCCTAATAGGTTATTGCTCTTTAGGAAAAGTGACAGTTGTTTGTTTACCAATTTCTCCGCGATCTTGCTGTTTCCTGGGAGAAGGGAGATGGGCCTATAGTTGAAGAGGTCCTGTGGGTCTAGGGAGGGTTTTTTTAAAAGGCCTTTAACTGCTGCCGCTTTCCAGCTGGGGGGACCTGTGCCCTCCGAAAGGGAGGAGTTAATTAGAGCCGTGAGGGGGGGGATTATGGTGCTAGACACTTTTTTCAGGAAGCGGAGGGGTGCGGGGTCGAGGGGGGAACCACTTTTCATGCTGTTGTGCCCTGACTAATGCTGCAGCTGAATGTCTTACTCTTGTATCCTGGTCAGTAGTAGAGAAACCATCCACAAAATAGGCAATACTACCTGGAATAGGACCTCTGTTGCTTGACTCGGGACATATGTTGCACAGTCATGTGCATCATTTTCGGAGTCTAATCTAGGATGAGCAATGAATGTCGCAGGACTCGCTGTATGACACTTCACATCCTTCAAAGATGGCAGTGACAGTATTACCTCATATCCTGACACTGTGGGTAATTAGAGTAGTCTTAGCCTTCGGAATAATGGCAGTATGATGTGCACCAGCGTCAAAGGTTCCCCCATTGCAATCGTGATGCTCTTCTGAACTGTAAAGGCTGCAGGGCAAGAGCTTACTTGCAATAATAATGTCCTCATCACTGAATACAACTGTGTACTAAAATATGCTATGGGTTTATGTCCTAGAAGATATTTCTGCGTAAGGACAGCTGTCATTACTTGACCATTGCAATGACAAAAGAGATAAAACTCCTTGGTGTAGTCGGGAGTCTCCAAAAGTGATGCATTTGGTATCTCAGTGTTCAAGTTTTGGAAGCTCTCCCTCATTTCTGGTGTGCACATTATCTTATCATTTCTGTCGTTCGTCTGTGTATTGGAAGCCAGCAAAGGCGTTATTAAAGTGCTATAATCAAAGACCCATTGTCTCACCTAATTACTGAGACCAAGAAACTTCTGAATTTCACTAACCGTATGTGGCTCAGTCATTTGACAAATAAATGCCGCTGTTTCAGGAGTCACCTTTCGACCACAATCTGACAGTAATTGTCCTAGGTAATGGACCCCCTCCTGACAATACTGAACTTTGCCTTTTTCTACCTTGTATCCTCTCTGTGCGAGAGTAACCAAAAGAGATCTGGTATCTATCCTACACTGCTGTTGTGTAGGACTGCACATTAATATGTTGTCAACATACTGCAACACTGTAGTGTCACATTGAAAGTGTAATTGGTAATTTTTCACCACTGTTGAAAGTACTAGGGGTCTCACAATACCCTTAAGGTAAATGAGAATACAAATACTGACTCCCGTAATAGGAAAACACTGTCAAACAATGACTGTCTGGGTAAAGAGAGATTCTAAGAAAGGCATTCTTGAGATCTATAACAGAAAAATATTTAGCTTCCTGTAGTATATTTGTCAAAACAAAGGAAGAGTCTGGACTAGTTAGAAATTCTGGTATTACTACATCATTCAGGGGTCGTAGTTCTTGAACCATACACCAGTTACTCTTAGATTTCTTGATCGGATAAATAGGGGTGTTACAAGGAGACACTCCAGGGTAAATTACTCCTTGCTATAGCAACGCCTGTATAGTAGGGGCGATGCCCTCATCTGTTTCTTTAGAAAGAAAATACTGTCACTCTAGGTCGAATAGCACCTTTCCTTATTGTTATGTTGAATGGTGTAGCTGTACGAATAAGGCCTACATCATGGGGCCCTTTCCCCACAAGGTGTCTGGTACTTGGGAAAGAGCTGCATCCATGACAGAATCAAAGCTCTACCTGGTGTGGGATTCCTTACTTTCAATATTGTCCTGAACTCTATGTCATCATAAAAGAGTACAACTGTTTTCTTAGAATCATCACTAAACAGTTGATCATCCAGTATTTCCCTAACCATTTTACCTGGCTCAATAAATATATAACGCATGCCACAAGACCTGGTTATGATCACTGGCTAACAGGGCGCCATAAGTTAGTGCTATCACTAAGACTTCTGTCAGGATACATTTTCCTCAACTATTCCTAAATTATTGCCCTAACTAAGTTGAATGGGGAACCATCATACCTAGTCTCATTGAGGGTAGCATTTCTCACTCCAGCCTTCTGGACAACAGTATCTGTCTCATCTCCAATGACAGAACTATATAAACATGTTATGTCCCCGACTGCTAAGGTGATGCCTGCAGTTTGCTTTTCAAAAGTTCTAATTCATTTCCCTGCTCCCTCTGTAAGTGACAATAACAGCTTTTTTAGATTCTCCCTGTCCTTTTGTGGCCAAGGCACATAATGAGGTGACCCAGGTTCCTTACGTAGCAGTGGCATCTAATATATGGGAGTGACAGAGTGTTGGGGGTTGTGCTGTCTGGCATATTTTTGCCACACACGCAAACACTTCCACATGTAGGGGAAATCCCAGTCTGGATCTCCCTCACCATAAAGAATACAAACCTCCGCATTTTAAAGAGGGCAATAGCCGTTTTCTACTGGCCTGTGCAGAGACAGAACTTTAGTCAACACGGTGTCTGCTTAGATCATCAAAGATGCACAATGATCCAAGCAGCAAGGGTAGGCAGTATTCCGGTGGCAGCAGTCGGTTGAGGCAAACGGGACCCCTATGCTAGCTCACCGATTGTTGCGTGGTAACTAAAATAAAGAAGAAAAAAAAGACTCCTCTTGGCAAGCCAATCAAATGTATTTACTGTCACAGCAGGGAGAGCAGCTATCTCCACACAGGTGAACAGCCAGTCTCAATTTGCTGCTTTACAGGAAGCCACTTTGCAAAAGGTCAAATAATAGGTTACTCCGAAGTTACTTGTTGGTTACAGAAAATATTGCATCACCTGTGTTCCTAATCTCTTAACATATTTTCTACACATTCTTCCTTGTAATTCTAACAATGCTCAATAGACCATATATTGACTTCTTTTGAAAGCATATGTATTTGTGTGCGTTTTATCGTTCTGCTCCCAAGACTTCTTATCAGATTCTGTGTACTCTTAGCTAATTCAATCTCGTGCTCCTATTCTTCATTCATGTTGTGTATTTACTGGGACAACAGAATACAGGCTTACACTGAGACCATAAATTCCTTCAAGCTTACAAACATGGATTTTTCTGTAACTAGGGCTTTACTGATCATGCACTCTATTTTCAAGTGAACTCTTCCCCTCTCTGGCTTCAGCACTGATTTTAGACCTGCACTGTGTTTTTAGAAATGAATTCCCTTTGTAGTCATCTACTAGCAGAAAGCATTGCTCCTCACATTCTGGAATCCAACAACTTTCTTCTCTTGGGGATTTCAACTTCTATGGTGAAATTGCCCAAAATACCGAGGTGGCCCATCTTCTGGCCGACATGGAAATGCCAAGTCTCAGATTGTGGTGGGGCCTACTCATTGGGTAGGTCACAACTTAGATTTGATCTTTACTAATTCCCCTGAGCTGAGGTGTGAACCCCTTCTTTGGTTCGATCACTACCTGATTAATTTTCAAATTCCCAAGGTAAATGTGTTCAAAATATATATAAAAGAGTGACTAGACAGGCTACAGAACAATTGAAACTTGGCTCTCCGGCCTCTTTTGCTAAGGCATATCTTCCATCTGAGCTTCTTAGTAACCCTAACTTGAATGTTGCTCTGGGAAATTTTCATGGTCCTTTTTCCCGGGCACGAGATAAAATCCTCCCCTCATCTCCCTTGAACAGGCACTAGCCACCAGCAATGCCCCTTGGTTCTCCGTCAATTTAAAACTAGAGAAATCCAAGTGAAAAATGTTTGAAAGGCGATGGCGAAAGACCAAATCCTCTTCAGACAAAGAAGAACTTAAGTCAATGCTCAAGGGTTACCATAACAATATTAAAAAGGCCCAGAGAAATTTCATTGCTAATAAAATTGAGCCAGCAGGCAATCCCAAAATACATCTCTGCTTGTGCCCGTCATCACAAGAACTGCGCAACACTTTTGGTCATTTTATTTTAGTAGAAAATCAATAGAATCTAAGCAAACTTTCTTGTAACCCGGAGCCAGCCAGATAATCCGCCTGACTTTAATCTGCTTTCTCCTAAGGCTACTTTTTATCTCGAGAGTTTTGTACACTGTGCTTCAGAGCAGACCCAGGGGCTGTTAGAATCAGCCAAATCGGGATCACCACTAGACTTGTACTCCCCAGTATTATGGTGAGTCTTTCCAGCTCAATCACTCCCTCCATCATATCCTTCAACCTCTCCATTGACTCAGTCTTAGTCCCCATTGCATAGAAAGCTGCCCAAGTCTCCCCTATTTTAAAGAAACCTAACACTGATCCAGTAAATCCCTCAAATTACAGTCTCATCTCATTGCTCCCTCTCCTAAGCATAATCTTAGAGAACAACATAAACTAGCACCTTTCTGCATTTTTGAAAGAGCACAGGCTCCTTGATCCTTTTTTTTGGTTTTTATAAAACTTTGTTTAAAATCTAGCATATTACATTTTATGCACTCAATTACAGAGTTTGAATTTTAGCTCATTAATAAGGCATTATTAAAACTTACTAGTACTCTCCTTCTCTTGATTTCCCCCCCCCCCCCACCAACTATACTTTTCACTTCAGCATGTTAGCACATGCACCATTTTATTCAGACGACTATATCAAGAAAATATGCTCAGGCCCCTCTCTTTTATCAGACACTCCCGATGCTACCACCCTCACTAACTCTTCCCTTCCAGAATAACTTGAAAAACTTAGGAAAAAACAAGTCCGCTTACAACTCATGATCTTAATGCTTACGGACTACCTTAAAGCAGAAGTGATCCCTGTTGGTCTACAGGTCAGGAACATCCCGGGTATATTTACCGACAACCCCAAGTACATCTCAAACTTCAGCTACATTGGCACTACCTGTTCCCAATACTGGCTAGTGTTGGGGATAGATATTGCCACTGAAACCCTCAAATCACTAAAAACAGAGATTGCAGATATTGAAAAGCAACTTCAGGGTAGCAAAAAGCTATTGGAACAAGTTGAAAAAACTATCGCTGACTTCCATAGACTAGAACAGAATTAGAAGGCAAATAAAATCAAAAAGCATTTGCAATGCAATAGGTCTCGCATTAGGAAAGTTTGAGCTATTGGTCTTGTAAATGACAATTTTTTTATTTATGTGTTGGTTTTTAAAATAGCTAAATTAATAGCTTTGTCATTTACAATGCCAATAGTTATAACTTTCGCAAATGTGACAGCTATAGCATTTGTAATGCAACATGTTTTGTGTTTACGTGACTAAGATGTATTGATATTACAAATAACAATGGCTTTTAATTTTTTTAATTAATTAATACTTAAATAAAAGTGATTGTAATTTATAATGGCAATAGCTTAAACTTTTGTAAATAACGTTTGTGAAGATTATGTTCAGTGTATTTTATTGTGACGAAAATCCAAGAACAGAAGTGAAATATTTTTTTTGAAAAATATTTTTATTGCGAAATCATAAAAAGGCACAGGTTTACATGGTCATCTAAATCACTCATATTCAAGATTATTGACATGCAGTTTCCAGGACAATACACAGCCATGTAGGCCCACATCCTGGAGGCTGGGCGGCGTAGAATCAGAGCATGTGTAAAGAAAAACTCAGTTGTGCATTAAGGATACAGAACTATCTTTGTATTCGCTAATTTTCCTTTTGTCTTTTTATTCTGTTTAACATAAAACAAGAAACAAGTCATTATTATGCAGTAAAGACCTGTAGGGATCACAGCAAATCACAGTTATACGCACCAAGGAATATTAGCGTGCATTCTGTGGGGTACTGCACCGGACTCAAACCCCCCAACTCGGCTCCTCCCCCAGCACACTCGGACTCAGACTCATCAGGGGTGAATAATTCAGCGCTGGTGGCATCAGAATCATCATCTGTCAACCCCTCTATGCACAACATCCTCCAAGTAAGCAGATCATCTTGCAATTTCCCATCTCGGCGAGTGCGCTGCATGTGCGTCTCTTCAGCTAGGGCCCATTCTCTGGCATCCCTCAGCTAGAGGGAGATCTCGGGAGCCCTTTGACCCATCCAGGTGATAGCCACGCGCCTCCTTGCCAAGACTAGCAGTAATTGTAAGAATTTATAAGACAGCTTCTTCTTTCTGGGCTTGGGCACTAGAGCCAGGAGACAATGGAGCGGGTCTAGCACAATTCTAAGTTTTGTGGCACGACTGATATGGTCCACTACTTCCCTCCAGAAGGTATTGACCAGAGGATATTCTCACGCTAGGTGGAAAAATCCCGCTTTCTGCGCACCACACCTAGGACAATTGTGTCGTCTATCTGCAGATATGCGATTCAGAGAGACCGGGGTCATATAGGTACGGTGGACAAAGTTGAAGTGTATAAGTTTGAAACGGGCATTACAGGAGACCTTTCGGGTCAAGAGCCCGATTCGTTTACGCTGTCCCGGTTCCAACTCCACCCCCAAATCTGCCTCCCAGGCCGCCCAAGACGGCGCGGTCGGGGGGTCGAGTCCCGACGCATGGCCGAGTAAAGCAGGGAAATCAGCCTTCTACCTCTACCACAGGATAAAATGATGTCAAGAGTATAGGTCAGCGGAGGCGCTTCCGGGAACTGGGGCCACGTTGTTCTGGCTATGTCCTGGAGGCCTCTGTAGTGGAGGTACTGCCCCCTACTTAACCCAAAAAACTCTGTGGCACATTCAAAGGATACAAAAGAGTCATCCAGGTAGAGGTCCGCGAGGGTCTCACATCCGCCACAGCGCCACTCTCGGTAGGACATGTTCTCCTCCATCCGGAGTACCGGGGCCAAGATCCACACCGGGAGCTCCCTATGAAATGGGGCCCTTCTTAATACCTTCTCGACGAATCGCTCCCAAATTCCTGCTGTGTGACGGACCACATATTGAAAAGTTTTATCAGCGCCACGTCCCTGCATCAAGGCTTCCCTCAGAGCCCTTTCGTTTGCCGTGCTTGCCAGCAGTGCCAGTTCCCAGTTCTCCTCGTCAGCTAACCACTTTGCGGCTGGGAGAAGTTGCGCCGCATAATAATATAAATCAAATCTCGGGGCCTCAAGGCTTCCCTCTTCCCAACACCGGGTCACTGTGCGCAGAACGACTCTACTGCGCTCGCCCGCCCAGAGCAGGGAGGTAAGGAGCGAGTCGAGTGTACGAAACACTCGAGGAGGCAATGGACATAGGGTATTCTGCAAAACGTATTAAATCCTGGGAAGCATCATCATTTTGGCGATCGCCAAGTGCCCCATAAGGGAGAGAGGGAGTGTGTTCCAAAAGGTGACCGATTTGTGGAGAGCTTGGAGTACTCTGTCGATATTATAAGTCAGCAGGGTCTCGTCAGTTGCGGCCACCTGTATGCCAAGGTAGCGGAACGCTTCCTGCTCACATCGTAGACCCAAATATGGGATGTCCACGCTTGGGTCCGGAGCACAGCCTGCCAATGGGAAAACCAGAGATTTACTGAGGTTAATACGCAGCCCAGATGCCGCACCAAAGCGGTCCAGGGTCCGCATCAAAACGGGAAGGGCCTCGGAGGGGGAAGTTAGATAGAATAGTGCGTCGTCAGCATAGAGTGAGATGACATTGACGGTGTCACCTACCGTAATTCCCCATTGCTGTAGCTCTGCGCGGGCGGAGACTGCAAGGGGTACGATCGCTAGAGCAAACAGAAGAGTGGAGAGAGGGCAACCCTGACGGGTGCCTCTCCCCAAGGACCATTCCTCCGACCGTGCCGATCCCAGCCGAACCCTAGCTCGGGGCGCCCCGTAGAGCACACGGATCCAACTGCAAAACCCAGGTCCGAACCCGTCCTCTGGAGCACCTCCAGCAGATACCCCCAATGCACCGTATTAAAGGCTTTAGCTAGGTCAATTGATACAAGCACGTGCGGACCCTCTCTCCCTCGTACTTCATGAAGGACATGATTTAGGCGGCGCAGATTCATCGCCGTGTTACGGCCCGGGATAAATCCGCATTGGTCCGAGTGGATCAATTGAGTCATGTGTGGGACTAGGCGAGTGGCTAACAGCTTAGTGAGGATCTTTGCATCCGTATTAATCAGGGTAATAGGACGGAATGCCGCTGGATCGCAACTATCTCCACCCGGTTTCAAGATCATGCAGACTTCCCCTTGATTCATGGTGGGTGGAAGAGTGCCAGCATCCAGAGCTTCATTGTAAACTTGTAATAAGAGGGGAGCCAGAACGTTCCCGAACGTGTGATAAAACTCTGATGGGAAACCATCCCCGCCAGGGGTCTTAGTTCGTGGAAGGGCGGCTAGCGCCGCGCCAATCTCGCCCAGCGTCAGCTTGGCCTCAAGTTCCTTCACCGCCGCCTCTGGCAGGGTCTGGAGGTCCAAGTCTCGAAGATATGGTCGATAGGAGTCCTCCGTAACCAAGGGGGTCAGCCTTGTACACAGTCTGTAGATGGGAACAGAGGACCTCAAGGATATCTGACTCCGAATGGACCATAACACCACTCGAGTTTCGTAAGGCAACTATCCTTTCAGGCGCGAATTTGCGACAAAGGAACCAGGCTAATAAGCGACTAGATTTGTCGCCTTCGCGATTGGGCCAGTACAGGCAACGTCTCCATGTGAATTTGTCAAGTCGGGTAAGGATGTCATGTATCGACACCTGTGCCTCCTTCTCCGTCCGCTGATCTAGAGCGTCAGGATCTGGTCGGGACTGGGTGCGCTGAAGCACAACCTCCGCATCGTGCAGTTCAGACAACAACTGTTTCCGGACCCCATATGTGAGGCCCATGCAGGCTCCACGCACCACCGCCTTCAGGGCCTCCCATTTAGTAGAGTAGGGTAGATCATCGCCCCCCCAGTTCAGATCTATGTAATTCGACAGAGCAGTCGCCACATGGTCCTTACCCACCTGATCCTGGAAAATGTCAGTGGGCATCTTCAGATCTATGTAATTCGACAGAGCAGTCGCCACATGGTCCTTACCCACCTGATCCTGAAGAATGTCAGTGGGCATTCGCCAGGTGCGGGGACGGGCAGCTCGATCAGCCCACTGCTCCATGTATGTCACCGGGGCATGATCTGACGGGTATCGGGCCTGATGCGTAACCGTCAAGGTGAGAGACAGGGTGAGATTAGCCGCAAGCACGCGGTCCAATCTGCTATGGGTACCATGTGTCGGAGTATAACACGTGTATAGCTTCTGGGTGGGATGACAAGTTCGCCATACATCCAGCGCCCCCAAATTGTGCATCACTTCCCGAAGACGCGCCGTCATACGGGGCTTTGTGCCCGACCGAGGGGGATGTTGATCCAACTCAGGGTGCAATACGCAATTGAAATCCCCAAACCAGAGGGAGGGCGCATCCAGCCCAAAGCTACAAGATCTTGGATTCGATAAAAAAAGGTCGGGTCATCGATATTCGGTGCATAGGAGTTAAGGAGTAATAATTCCTTGTCATCTAATTTAAGCCGCACTAGTAGATACCTGCCGTCAACGTCTGCCTCAACATACTGGACAGCGAAAGGGATCCCTGGGGCCACCCAAATGAGAACCCCCTTGGCATATGTGGAAAAGGATCAGTGGAAGATCTGACCTCTCCACTTCTTGGACAGCCGCTGTGCGCCATCTTCATCCAAGTGGGTCTCCTGCAAACAGGCCACCGAGATCCCATGCTGTTTAAGGAAGGAAAGGACTCTGTGTCTCTTGGTGCAAGTACCCAAACCACGCACATTACAAGTTAAAAATGTAAAACCCATGGTCGATGATTGCGCCCATCCGGGCCATAGTATATGTACAATATGACCTGCCGCCTCCTGGCCCCCACTCCAGCTAGACCGGAAGGAGTAGCCCTGTCAATGAGCCACACATATGTCGGATTCATTATGCATATAATGTCAGCAATAACCTCTACAGTAACCCTAGCCCACCCTCCAAAAACCCTAGAACTCAGAACTTCTTCAAAAACAGTTTCCCCACCCCCACCCATGAGCAAGAGGATAGCAACAAAGAGCAATAACCTCTACAGTAACCCTAGCCCACCCTCCAAAAACCCTAGAACTCAGAACTTCTTCAAAAACAGTTTCCCCACCCCCACCCATGAGCAAGAGGATAGCAACAAAGAAAAACGCCACCCCGCCCTTCCCCTGCCAGTGCCAGGACGTACACAGCCACCCCATACAACTCACTCAACACACACTCACACACACCAAACCCACCCACCCTCCCCCCCAGCTCCCTTAGAGACCCAGTGGTCTAAGACAGTTCCCGGGCATGTCTACTAAAGACAGTTATTAGTACGGGTGACATTTTGCTCAGGGAAAAATTGGACCCCGTACCTCAGTCCATTGGGGTGCAAGTCTTCCGCTTCAGCCAGGTATCCAGAACCTCTAGTGCTGATTAGGAACAGCATTGGACCAGTAGAGTTCCAATAGGAAGCCCCCCAATTCGGAGGACAACGGAACGTAAACCAAACAGTATCTCAAATTAAGTCTTTACTCCAACCTCGGTTCAGAAAGGCCAGTCTCCGGGATCACCAGAGCCGTGGAGTCCATGTCCAGCAGTGTTTCCTGCAAGGTGTCTGGGACCAAAATCTCACCAAGGCCTTACGCCCCAGGAGACCCCGGAACTGTCCTCATCGGTGATGTTCCCATATGGAGTGCGCCATCCGCTCCTACTGTAACCCGAGTCTCAGAAGAACCCCGGGATCTAGAGTGGCGCCTTCCTCTGCCTCAACGCCTCTTCTGGGGCCTGGTCCCCCAGGTCTCACGGGGGCCACCACGCTCACCCGGGGGCAGGTCGTCTCCCCTAATCTCGAGCCACTCCCACACCTCCGCTGGGGACTCGAAGAAGTGAGCACGGCCCTGGGAGAGCACCTTAAGCTTGGCTGGATATAAAAGCATGTATTGGAGCTTCATTTCCCGAAGTTTTTGTTTAACTCCCAAGTAGGACTTTCTCTGTTCCTGCACCTGTTGGGTATAGTCCGGGTAAATGGAAACGCGGCTGTTCTCAATTGTGAGGGACTCCGTTTCCCTTGCAGCCCTCAGAATACAGTCACGGTCTTTATAGTTCAGGATCTTTGCGATTAGTGCCCTGGGGGGCTCGCCCGGCTGCGGAGGGGGACAAGGGCCCTATGCGCTCGCTCCACTATAAAGACACTGGACAGTCCAGTTGGGCACAGCTGAGTGCGGATCCAGGTTTCCAGGAAGCGCTCAGCATTTCCCGCCTCCAATCGTTCCGGTACTCCCAGGACCCTGATGTTATTTCGATGGGCCCTACCTTCTGCGTCCTCAGCTCTTCTCTCCAACGCACGGGTAGTGGATGTAAGTTGCGCGACTGACTTTTGCAAGGAGGCCACCTCACTTTGCAATTGGGTGATATTACCCTCTGTGTCTGAAACCTTGTCTGCTACCTTTCGGAGATCATTTCGGAGTAGATTAACATCTATGGAGACAGTCTCTATTTGCCTCTCCAGGGCAGAGTGGGATCCCTGAATAGCCTTCAAGATCTCTGCTCTAGATGGCTTCGCCGGACCATCCCCCCCCCGTTCTCCGGACCCGTCTGCCGTGTGATCCTCTGAGAGGGAAGACGCAGAGTAGTATACTGCACTATGTTGTTAGGTTGGGAGGACTTCGAGGATCTATCTCTGCGCATTGCCATTGGGAGAGGCAGATCCTGCACCTATCCAATATGTTCCAAAGAGTTCTCCCCAGTGGGCCAAGGTTGGGAACAACAGGAACGATGGAATCGCACCAGGCAGCTTCAAACAAGCGCAATGCGGGTTGTGTCCAAACCAAGCGGGTTGACCAACTAATAGGAGCAATGTTGAGGAAGCGACCTCTTGTCTCCCCCTCAGTGTAGATATGCTTGTAGGGGCCGTAGTCCAGTACCTTCAATGGTGACGAGGAAATGGGCGACCAGTAGGTCACAGTTCAGGTAACAGGATCTCAGGTAGCTCGGCCGAGACAGGTCAGCAGGGTCCCACGTCAACCAAGGCACTGCAAGGCGCGTTCCTCCCCTCCAAGCGGCAGTAGCACGACCCCCAAGGCTCCAGGGACGTCCCTCTAGAGGAGCACACAACTGCAGTGTAGGTTGGGCCAGGAATCTCCCATGCCGCGTGCCTCCACAGTGCAGAGAAGGTAGCGTTCCGGCACTCAGGCAAGATGGCGGGCGAGTGGGGGAGGGGCGCCAATTTGGTCGTGTCCCTTATAGCGCCGCTCATGAGTCTCCGCAAGTCTGCAAAGTCACATCCAGCTCCCGGCGGGAGGTCTAGTGAAGACAATGGTTTGGGGGAGGGGTAGGTCTGCAGCCTCCGCAGATCGCAGCAAACGGGGTAGGCCGGGCCGGCCGCCTGACAGCTCTGAGTCGGCCCGCTCAGCCGCCGCCTCCAACAAGGGCCGAGGCAACAGTACCTGCGTCCGCCCCCGCGTCCCACAAGCCCCCCAAGGTCCCGGGGGCCAGCCAACCGCTCACCAGCAGCAACGGCGCCCGATCGGCAGCTCCGCTTCAGAAGGGCAGCCTGGGGAGGGCGGGCGCTGTGATCTCCTTGCGCCGGTCGGCGTGTGTCGCAGAGGTCCCCCGGCGGCCGCCAATCGCTTCCAGATGTCTGCCGGTCGCAGCCTGCAGCACGAGGGGGCTCGTCAGGGATGCGCCCGGTCCAGGATCAGCGAATCGCCGCGTCTAGGCAGGCCACTCGCACCGCGGCACCTCACCACAAGCCCAGACCGCGGCGTCGCGTAGTTTGGCTCGGAGCCCCGGGCGCCGACAGTGCCGCTGTCGCTGCTTTGTCGGGGATCCACGTATCGCTCCTTCAGTGTGGGGGTCTCATTCCATTCAGGGAGGCTTCCGGTACGTTTTCGCTCGATTCGACAGCCCAGGTAGGATCTTTACTCAGGATTAACGGGTCCTCGGGACGGAGCTGGTGGAGCTCATGTCCTGTTGGCCATGCTGCTTGGCCACGCCCCCACAGAAGTGAAATATTAACATGAGTGATGCTGTGGTGGCGCTGAGTGATGCTGTGGTGGGCTGAGTGATGCTGTGGTGGCGCTGAGTGATGCTGTGGTGGCGCTGAGTGATGCTGTGGTGGCGCTGAGTGATGCTGTGGTGGCGCTGAGTGATGCTGTGGTGGCGCTGAGTGATGCTGTGGTGGCGCTGAGTGGTGCTGTTGTGGTGATGATGAGTGATGCTGTGGTGGTGATGATGAGTGATGCTGTGGTGGTGATGATGAGTGATGCTGTGGTGGTGCTGAGTGATGCTGTGGTGGTGCTGAGTGATGCTGTGGTGGTGCTGAGTGATGCTGTGGTGGCGCTGAGTGATGCTGTGGTGGCGCTGAGTGATGCTGTGGTGGCGCTGAGTGATGCTGTGGTGGTGCTGAGTGATGTTGTGGTGGTGCTGAGTGATGTTGTGGTGGCGCTGAGTGATGTTGTGGTGGCGCTGAGTGATGCTGTGGTGGCGCTGAGTGATGCTGTGGTGGCGCTGAGTGATGCTGTGGTGGTGCTGAGTGGTGCTGTTGTGGTGATGATGAGTGATGCTGTGGTGGTGATGATGAGTGATGCTGTGGTGGTGCTGAGTGATGCTGTGGTGGCGCTGAGTGATGCTGTGCTGAGTGATGCTGTGCTGAGTGATGCTGTGGTGGCGCTGAGTGATGCTGTGCTGAGTGATGCTATGGTGGAGCTGAGTGATGCTGGGGTGGCGCTGAGTGATGCTGTGGTGACGCTGAGTGATGCTGTGGTGACGCTGAGTGATGCTGTGGTGGCGCTGTGGTGGTGCTGAGTGATGTTGTGGTGGTGCTGAGTGATGTTGTGGTGGTGCTGGGTGATGTTGTGGTGGCGCTGAGTGATGCTGTGGTGGCGCTGAGTGATGCTGTGGTGGCGCTGAGTGATGCTGTGGTGGCGCTGAGTGATGCTGTGGTGGCGCTGAGTGATGCTGTGGTGGCGCTGAGTGATGCTGTGGTGGCGCTGAGTGATGCTGTGGTGCCGCTGAGTGATGCTGTGGTGACGCTGAGTGATGCTGTGGTGACGCTGAGTGATTCTGTGGTGGCGATGAGTGATGCTGTGGTGGCGCTGAGTGATGCTGTGGTGGTGCTGAGTGATGCTGTGGTGGTGCTGAGTGATGCTGTGGTGGTGCTGAGTGATGCTGGGGTGGCGCTGAGTGATGCTGGGGTGGCGCTGAGTGATGCTGGGGTGGCGCTGAGTGATGCTGGGGTGGCGCTGAGTGATGCTGGGCGCTGAATGATGCTGTTGTGGCGCTGAGTGATGCCGTTGTGGCGCTGAGTGATGCTGTTGTGGCGCTGAGTGATGCTGTTGTGGTTCTGAGTGATGCTGTTGTGGTGCTGAGTGATGCTGTTGTGGTGCTGAGTGATGCTGTTGTGGTGCTGAGTGATGCTGTTGTGGTGCTGATGAGTGATGCTGTTGTGGTGCTGATGAGTGATGCTGTGGTGGTGCTGATGAGTGATGCTGTGGTGGTGATGATGAGTGATGCTGTGGTGGTGGTGATGATGAGTGATGCTGTGGTGGTGCTGAGTGATGCTGTTGTGGCGCTGAGTGATGCTGTGCTGAGTGATGCTGTGCTGAGTGATGCTGTGCTGAGTGATGCTGTGCTGAGTGATGCTGTGGTGGCGCTGAGTGATGCTGTGGTGGCGCTGAGTGATGCTGTGCTGAGTGATGCTATGGTGGCGCTGAGTGATGCTGGGGTGGCGCTGAGTGATGCTGTGGTGGCGCTGAGTGATGCTGTGGTGGCGCTGAGTGATGCTGTGGTGGCGCTGTGGTGGTTCTGAGTGATGTTGTGGTGGTGCTGAGTGATGTGGTGGTGCTGAGTGATGTTGTGGTGGTGCTGGGTGATGTTGTGGTGGCGCTGAGTGATGCTGTGGTGGCGCTGAGTGATGCTGTGGTGGCGCTGAGTGATGCTGTGGTGGCGCTGAGTGATGCTGTGGTGGCGCTGAGTGATGCTGTGGTGCCGCTGAGTGATGCTGAGTGATGCTGTGGTGGTGCTGAGTGATGCTGTGGTGGTGCTGAGTGATGCTGTGGTGGTGCTGAGTGATGCTGTGGTGGTGCTGAGTGATGCTGGGGTGGCGCTGAGTGATGCTGGGGTGGCGCTGAGTGATGCTGGGCGCTGAGTGATGCTGTTGTGGCGCTGAGTGATGCTGTTGTGGCGCTGAGTGATGCTGTTGTGGTTCTGAGTGATGCTGTTGTGGTGCTGAGTGATGCTGTTGTGGTGCTGATGAGTGATGCTGTTGTGGTGCTGATGAGTGATGCTGTGGTGGTGCTGAGTGATGCTGTTGTGGCGCTGAGTGATGCTGTGCTGAGTGATGCTGTGCTGAGTGATGCTGTGGTGGCGCTGAGTGATGCTGTGGTGGCGCTGAGTGATGCTGTGCTGAGTGATGCTATGGTGGCGCTGAGTGATGCTGGGGTGGCGCTGAGTGATGCTGTGGTGGCGCTGAGTGATGCTGTGGTGGCGCTGAGTGATGCTGTGGTGGTGCTGTGGTGGTGCTGAGTGATGTTGTGGTGGTGCTGAGTGATGTGGTGGTGCTGAGTGATGTGGTGGTGCTGAGTGATGTTGTGGTGCTGGGTGATGTTGTGGTGGCGCTGAGTGATGCTGTGGTGGCGCTGAGTGATGCTGTGGTGGCGCTGAGTGATGCTGTGGTGGCGCTGAGTGATGCTGTGGTGGCGCTGAGTGATGCTGTGGTGGCGCTGAGTGATGCTGTGGTGGCGCTGAGTGATGCTGTGGTGGCGCTGAGTGATGCTGTGGTGGGGCTGAGTGATGCTGTGGTGATGCTGTGGTGGGGCTGAGTGATGCTGTGGTGGGGCTGAGTGATGCTGTGGTGGCGCTGAGTGATGCTGTGGTGGCGCTGAGTGATGCTGTGGTGGCGCTGAGTGATGCTGTGGTGACGCTGAGTGATGCTGTGGTGACGCTGAGTGATGCTGTGGTGGCGCTGAGTGATGCTGGGGTGGCGCTGAGTGATGCTGGGGTGGCGCCGAGTGATGCTGGGGTGGCGCCGAGTGATGCTGGGGTGGCGCCGAGTGATGCTGTTGTGGTGCTGAGTGATGCTGTTGTGGTGCTGAGTGGTGCTGTTGTGGTGCTGATGAGTGATGCTGTTGTGGTGCTGATGAGTGATGCTGTTGTGGTGCTGATGAGTGATGCTGTTGTGGTGATGATGAGTGATGCTGTGGTGGTGGTGATGATGAGTGATGCTGTGGTGGTGGTGATGATGAGTGATGCTGTGGGGGTGATGATGAGTGATGATGTGGTGGTGCTGAGTGATACTGTGGTGGTGCTGAGTGATGCTGTGGTGGTGCTGAGTGATGCTGTGGTGGTGATGATGAGTGGTGCTGTGGTGGTGATGATGAGTGGTGCTGTGGTGGTGATGATGAGTGATGCTGTGGTGGTGATGATGAGTGATGCTGTGGTGGTGATGATGAGTGATGCTGTGGTGGTGCTGAGTGATGCTGTGGTGGTGCTGAGTGATGCTGTTGTGGTGCTGAGTGGTGCTGTTGTGGTGATGATGAGTGGTGCTGTTGTGGTGGTGATGATGAGTGATGCTGTGGTGGTGATGATGAGTGATGCTGTGGTGGTGATGATGAGTGATGCTGTGGTGGTGATGATGAGTGATGCTGTGGTGGTGATGATGAGTGATGCTGTGGTGGTGATGATGAGTGATGCTGTGCTGGTGATGATGAGTGATGCTGTGCTGGTGATGATGAGTGATGCTGTGGTGATGATGATGAGTGATGCTGTGGTGGCGCTGAGTGGTGCTGTTGTGGTGATGATGAGTGATGTTGTGGTGGTGATGATGAGTGATGCTGTGGTGGTGCTGAGTGATGCTGTGGTGGTGCTGAGTGATGCTGTGGTGGTGCTGAGTGATGCTGTGGTGGTGCTGAGTGATGCTGTGGTGACGCTGAGTGATGCTGGGGTGGCGCTGAGTGATGCTGATGAGTGATGCTGTGGTGGTGGTGATGATGAGTGATGCTGTGGTGGTGATGATGAGTGATGCTGTGGTGGTGATGATGAGTGATGCTGTGGTGGTGCTGAGTGATGCTGTGGTGGTGCTGAGTGATGCTGTGGTGGTGCTGAGTGATGCTGTGGTGGTGCTGAGTGATGCTGTGGTGGTACTGAGTGATGCTGTGGTGGTGCTGAGTGATGCTCTGGTGGTGCTGAGTGATGCTCTGGTGGCGCTGAGTGATGCTCTAGTGGCGCTGAGTGATGCTGGGGTGGCGCTGAGTGATGCTGGGGTGGCGCTGAGTGATGCTGGGGTGGCGCTGAGTGATGCTGGGGTGGCGCTGAGTGATGCTGGGGTGGCGCTGAGTGATACTGGGCTGGCGCTGAGTAGTGCTGGGGTGGCGCTGAGTGGTGCTGGGGTGGCGCTGAGTGATGCGGAGTGGTGCTGTGGTGGTTCTGAGTGATAATATGGTGGTTCTGAGTGATAATGTGGTGGTGCTGAGTGATAATGTGGTGGCGCTGAGTGGTGCTGGGGTGGCGCCGAGTGATAATGTGGTGGTGCCGAGTGATAATGTGGTGGTGCCAAGTGATGCTGGGATGGCGCCGTGTGATGCTGGGGTGGCGCCGAGTGGTGCTGGGGTGGCGCCGAGTGGTGCTGGGGTGGCGCCGAGTGGTGCTGGGGTGGCGCCGAGTGGTGCTGGGGTGGCGCCGAGTGATGCTGGGGTGGCGCCGAGTGATGCTGGGGTGGCACCGATTGATGCTGGGGTGGCGCCGATTGATGCTGGGGTGGCGCCGAGTGATGCTGGGGCGGCGCTGAGTGATGCTGGGGTGGCGCTGAGTGATGCTGTGGTGGTTAACCATTTGGTAGCATTGTAGTGTTACCTTAGCACTGTCAGATGTTAATTTGGACTGTATTATCTGAAGCCTAAGGAGCACTTTGTCTGCCTGAATGAAGTCCCCAATGCTTTGAAACTACCTCTGGTGTTGAACACAGACCTTCCTATGGGTATCAAACTTCTTTATTTAAAGAGTTTTTCCATATAGCACTGGTAAGACCCGAGTGTATCAGAGCGCTTTAAAAACATTTGATGTTCAAATATTGTCAAAGGTAGTGTTGGATAAAAATTGGTTACAGAGCGCAGTCTTTTTTGAAGTCACATTAGTTACAGATTAAAAATTATAGAGTAGAGTTTTTAAAGTCAAATCACTGCAATTCCTGGAGAGGGATAAACAATGTAGTGAAACTCAAGGAGGAGGTTTCAGTTGCGATTCATGTTGTATGATAGACTTTAAAGCCTAATGTGCTGATTGAGAAGATATTTTAATTGTCTTTTGTAGCTCACAAAGGAGGGGTTTTAGATTCCACGACAGAGAGGGGCTGTGAAGGACGGAGAGGTGACAGGCAGAGGCCACGCGCCGCGGCGGACATCAAAGGAAGGGTGGGAGGGGAAACGCGCGGCGGACATCAAAGGAAGGGTGGGAGGGGGAAAAAACTGCATTTAACGAAATCTAGCTGGTTCACCAGATTTTCGTTCAGTACTAATAGTTTCCCGGTTATAACAAAATAACTCGACCTAAAAATGCGCAATGACAAACTATGATAAGCGGTGAAGTCATTGCACTGGTGCATGTGTTAGAACGTATGCAAGTGCCTGTAGAATGACACCCGTGTTGTTTGTTATACTGGTTCACAATCCAAGATGAGGATTGCCACTTGGATCAGTAAATACTAAAATTATTTGACCACAAAAGAGCAAAGTAAAAAGAAAAAAATAGGACCGCAGGTGTTGGAGGGTAACTGGGGAGTGTATGGAGGCAGCATTGCAAAAAGGAGACAACAACATAGATGGGCGGGGAGAAGCACACATGGAGAGAAGAACACAGAGCATGGCGGAGAGAAGAAAACAGCGGTGGAAGTGGGGATTCATGAGAGAAAGAGGAGCAAAGAAAAGTGAAAGCAACAAAGTACTAGTGAGAAGTACCAAAGAGTGAGAACACGGAGCGCAAGGGGCATGAGGGGCAGAAGTACATGATAGAGAAACACGGAGAGCAAGGTGGGCATTTAAGGGGAACCACAAGAGGGATAGGTGAGAGCTGGAAAATACTTGAGGATATGCTCCACAGGGGCAGAGACATGATGTACAAACTAGTACAAGCAATGCCATCAAATAAGAAGCAAGCCAATGACAGGAACACCAACTGTTGGTAAGTACAGGTGCCTTTAGTAACTGTGATGCTGCCACACGAGCCCTGCTTTCTGCTGCGTGTTTGTGTCTGGAGATGTACGCCTTCAGCTCTCATCTCCACCCACTTGGAGCGAGGCAAGTAGTAATAATAAGGTTGATGCATTTATGGCAGACGTTACTTCTCTTTATAGCTGGGTAACATTCTATTCACTGGGCTCTGATGTCACAGCCCTGGTAGAGCAAGATATATTCAGGAGCTCCTTTAGCAGAGACAGCAACTCGTTACATCTGTGTGTGAAATGTGAATGTGTGAAATGCATAAGCTTAACATTGTGTTTTGTGTTTAGAATTGCTAAATCGACAGAGTCCAGACTGGTTAATAAAAGTAAAGAAAAATCGTCCACGAAAGGAGCAGGGAAGTGAGCGAGTGGGAGGGAAGCACTGGCGACAGGGGGATGGGAAGGGGATCCCTTTGAAGTGTGAAGCTCTCGGCATTGCTGTAGCGGGTCTGAAGCGCGTGCACGGGCACATGAACTGCATGTAATCCGAATCCGCGCTTGGTTCAAAGACTTTGTTTCAGCTACAATAGATCGACATCTGCAATGCGCAAGCGCATTGGCAGAGGTCGACCTAAAAAGACATTAAAATATACAACGTAGAAAATACCTACCCTTATTTGCAAAAGGATTTTTACAACAACAGATCCTATTCTAACCCTCATAATACTAGGCCCTGGGGCAGGTTCAATAGGCGCCAAAACGTGATGAGTTTTTGCGACATCTCTGCTGACTCCTCAGACGGCTCTGACCCAGGAGAGGGTTCCAGCACAGCAAGATGAGGCGGCACTCACCCCAGCAATTTTTTAGGCAGAGGCCAACACAACACGCCACAATGAGGGCGAGTGAAGAAAGCGCAACAGTGGTACAATCCACCAGGAGAGCGAAAAACACGCAACAATTTCTACCAATGGTAGAGCCCCCTAACAAGACCATGACACTTACTGGTGTCATCCCCATTTTCAACTTGTCTAAGCATATACTGGCAGAGCATGAACTTTCATTGCTAAATAAAGTACTCTTGTTTGTTCCTACCATCCTGTTAGATTCCAACCGGCCCAAGCACTGCAGGAACGTAGCACGCACCAGTCCCCTTCTCCTGCCCACTGGACACCCACAGGAGAAACACTGTGGGTGCACCTATGGACCAGAAAAGAGGGTGGTTATGTTGAGGAGACACCAAGTCTACCACCCTTGTAGGTAACCGGACACTGCTCCCTCTGTCTTTACGCTTCTGCACCTGCAGCACAAATAGGGGAAAACAACACCTCTCATATACACTGGACACCCATATAACCAACCCCCAATGACCATGCCTTGTCCACCATGCAGCCCTTCTCACCTGTGTCACTTGCAGGCTTTGCCTCGTAAAGATGCTGAGTACTGTAACAGAAGAAACGTTGTACTCTTGTATCTGCTCTATTGACTGTAGCAGATGCGATGAGGGAGCTTAGCAATATGCCACTTGTACCAAAAATAATAAATTGCGGGGAAAAAGGTCAGGGGTGGCAAGCAGCCACTACCAAAAAACCCCGTTGTGGAAAGAAATAAACTCGAAGGGGCAAAGAGCAGGGACACCCTCCGTGCGCTATAGAAGCAGCGCTAATGAAAAACGAAACCGCCGCGGAGTGACCCAAAACGTCACTTCCGCAAATAACGAGGCGGATCGTACTGTATTCGGGACGCGCTAATACCAGCGGCAAGCCTCAGGACTTCAGCGTTCTGTAAGCACACACTCTGGAGTGAACGGGAGCCCCCTGTTCACCCTTAAACAAATGCCCAAAACCACCGGTGACAAAAAAGTAACGAGGGAAAAGGGAGGGGTTACCAGGATACCTCTAACTAGTCTAAAAAGGAAAGAAAAACGGGGAAGGGACAAAAACAATGCTAAAAGAAGCACTAACCCTCCTCACGAGCCCGTGAGAGGGAACAGGTCAGCAACCAGGGAAAAGACAACAGAGAAGAAGGCTCAGCTCTGCAGACTTCAGCAACCAACAACCAGGAAGGGAATCCAAACACTGGCAATATCGAGCAATGAGCTAAAGGTAGGACTGGGTTTTATCTACCTTTCCATGGTCATGTGATGGCAAGGCATGGTCACTAAGATAGGACTAGCTCAATTCCTAACAGTACCCCCCCCAACAATCCTCCCCACCGGTCTGGGCTTGGAGGGGTGTAATCTATGGAATAATCTAACCAACCGCGGGGCGTGAACCCCCCCAGCCGGCTCCCAGGTTCTGTCATCCTTCGTGTACCCCTTCCAGTCCACCAAGTAAAAAAGCCGTCCCCTGACACGCTTAGAATCAAGGATAGCCTGGACCTCAAATTCCTCCTGTCCATCAATCAGGATAGAAGGAGGGGGCGGCGGCACCTGGTCAGTTGGTACATAGGGTTTGAGCAGTGAGGTATGGAAAACAGGGTGCACACTATACTCCTGCGGTAACCTAAGCTTCATTGCTACAGGATTGATAACCTGGAGGATGGGATATGGACCCACAAACCTGGGCTGCAGTTTACGTGATCCCTGTAACCTCAAGTTGCGCGAAGACAGCCACACAAGATCCCCAGTTTTGTAGGCAGGAGCAGGGACACGATGTCTATCCGCTTGTGCCTTCATAGCCTCCTTTGCCTCCAGAAGACTTATTCTAGCCAATGCCCAGACTTCTCCTAATTGCTTACTTATACTGTCAATGGCTGGCACGCGAACCGTGGGTTGTATAGCCATCGCCCTAGGATGGTACCCCAGGGAACAGAAAAAAGGAGTCATGCCCAAGGCGGAATGCACACTGTTGTTATAGGCAAACTCCGCTATGGGCAGGGCAGTTACCCAATCACAAGACAAGGACGCTATCAGACACCTTAAGTATTGCTCCATCGTCTGATTAGTGCGCTCAGTCTGACCGTCAGACTGAGGATGGTAAGCCGAAGAGAGACATATCTTGGTTTTAAGCACCTGACATAACTCAGTCCAAAAGTGTGAAACGAACTGTGCTCCTCTATCGGATACAATCACTTCTGGTAACCCGTGCAAACGCACAATCGAAGACATGAACATGAACCGCCATCTCTCTTGCGGTAGGAATCTTGGGAAACGGGATAAAGTGGGCCATCTTGGTGAATAAATCTACCACCACCAATACTGCGGTGAGACCTGTGACAGAAGGTAGATCGGTTACAAAATCCATGCTCAGAGAATGCCACGGACCAGGTGGAACTGCCAAAGGCTGTAAAAGTCCCGAGGGTTTACAATGCGAGGGCTTGCTTGTGACACACACCGGACACGCACCTACATAACCCTGAACATCCCTTGACATGGACTCCCACCAAAACCACCTCATACACAGGTCCTTGGTCTTTCTTATACCTGGATGAGCTGCCAGGGCCGAGGAATGACACCACTCCAACACCTCATCCCTCAACCCAGGGGGAATAAACAACTTGTCCTCCTTATACAAAAGTCCATCCTGCAACACTACATGAGGTAGGGATAACCAAGGGGCCAGATCCAAGTGACTTAATCGGTCTTTCACAAGAGCAGGAAAGTCTTCCACTGTCAATGCCCCTACGATTCTTTCATTATCGATCATTGCCCTACTCAAACTCAAAGAACCTTCGTCCTTTGTATCCACATGTATTCTAGAGAGCGCATCAGATTTCACCTGTTGGGCTGCAGGCCGGTAGGTTATAATGAAGTCGTATTCATTAAAGAATAAAACCCATCTCATCTGACGCGGTGTTAATGCCCTAGCAGAACGAAAGAACTCAAGATTCCTATGATCAGTGTAGATGGTAATTACGTGACGGGCACCCCATAAGTAGTGACGCCATTCCTCGAACGCTAGTTTGACCGCCAGCAGTTCTCTCTCTGCCACCGTATAATTGCGTTCAGCCGGCAATAGAGTTTTAGAAAAGAACGCTATTGGATGCATATGGCCAGTGGTTTCATCTCTCTGTGACAAAACACCTCCTACAGCACACGAGGAAGCATCTGTTTCTACAAAATACGGCAAGGCAGGGTCAGGATGCACCAATACTGGGGCAGACACAAACTGTCTCAACAACATGCGAAAGGCGTCTTGAGTCTCACTGGTCCAATCAAAAGGGACACCCTTTCTCAAGAGGCGAGTCATTGGGGCCACTATCTCAGAGAAATGTAGAATAAATCGCCGATAAAAATTAGCGAAACCAAGGAGCATCTGTATTTGTTTCACATTCGTAGGCACTGGCCAGGTCACAATAGCCTGAATCTTCTTTGGATCCATACAAATGCCTGCAGCAGAAATAACAAACCCTAGGAACGCCACTTCAGCAGTACCAAATTGGCATTTTTCCAACTTAGCATATAAATGATGCTCCTGTAACGTCTGTAACACCTGCAATACATGCTCGGTATGCTCAAGCCCCTTCTCTGAATAAATGAGGATGTCATCCAAATACACTATCACTGTCTGATCCAGATATCTGCCAAGAACCTCATTTATGAAAAACTGAAACGCCGCAGGCGCATTGCACAAGCCAAACGGCAGTACGGTATATTCATATAGTCCATACTTTGTTTTAAACGCCGTCTTCCACTCATCCCCTGGCCGGACCCTTATAAGATGGTATGCTCCTCGCAAGTCCAATTTGGTGAAAACTGTAGCCTTGCGGAGCTGGTCCAGCAACACGATAAGCGGAAGAGGGTACCGGTTCTTAACCGTGGCAGAATTCAAAGTGCGATAGTCAACACACGCCCTTAAAGACCCCTCCTTCTTTGGTATAAAAAAGATAGCCGATGACACTGGCGAAGAAGAAGGACGTATGTATCCCAATGACAACATCTCA
Source organism: Lissotriton vulgaris (assembly GCF_964263255.1). Lineage (NCBI taxonomy): Eukaryota > Metazoa > Chordata > Amphibia > Caudata > Salamandridae > Lissotriton > Lissotriton vulgaris. The sequence goes on along the minus strand of NC_141693.1, from coordinate 1,312,449,947 downwards.
TCAATGTACGTCTTCAGATGAGCCTCTTCAGGTTCAGACAGTGCGTAGACCCGGCTACATGGCAACGGGGCCCCCGGTATAAGATCGATCTTACAATCATACGACCTGTGAGGAGGAAGACCTTGGGCACACTCTTTATCAAACACATCCTTATAAGCCGCATACTGTGGAGGGATCCTACATGTGATGGCAAGGCATGGTCACTAAGATAGGACTAGCTCAATTCCTAACACATCCCACCTAACTTCATGGAGTTACAAACGGAACTGCTTAGATTTTTTATACTGATCCGTCTCCAAGCCTTTTTTCAATTCCATTCCACACCTAACAACACCGCCAACACTCCCTTCCGCCCACCATCGACATTCTCGCCCACTGCTGGAATGATCCCGGCCGAGATTCTCACATTTGAGGAGATGGTGCTTAAAGATTTGTCAAACTTGGAGAGCAAGAAACGATTTATTCCTTATAATATCTCTCTTAAAGAGAAACAAGCAATTAGTTCACTCAAAACTAATGACTCCCTTGTAATAAAGAGTGCCGACAAAGGGGGCGGCATAGTGCTTCAGGAAAGAGACACCCACAAAGCAGAAATTTTACGTCAACTCGACAATACTGAACATTACCAAAGATTGGTCCTCCAATCCCACTAAGGAAATCCATGGCCTCATTCTCAAAATAACCACTGAAGCTGTCAATGATGGCTATCTCAGCAAAAAGGAATTTAATTTCCTAAATGTAAAATCCACCCGCACACCGATCATATACACCCTCCCTAATGTCCATAAAAACACTACCAATCCCCCTGGACGACCAATCGTTTCAGCATGTGGTTCCATTCTAGAACCATTAGGTTCCTACGTAGACTTCTTCATAAAATAATTCGTACCTGTAGCCACCTGCTATGTGAGAGATAGCACCGCTATGATAAACCTCATTGAACACCACTCATTAAACCCATCATCAGATATATTATGCACAATGGACGCAGAGTCCCTGTATACCAATATTCCCCAGACTGCAGCCCTATTGGTAATTCAGAAAATACTAGACTCCCGACCACACCCACACACTGTCCCGACATTGTTCATTCTCCAACTCCTAGAACTCTGTCTAACAAGAAAGTTCTTCTCCTTTGATAACTTATATTACCAACAGATCAAATCAATCAATCAATCAATCGGAGAAATTTATAGAGCGCACTACTTACCCGGAGGGTCTCAAGGCGCTTGGGGGGGGGGGGGGGGGGTTGTGCTGCTACTGCTCGAAGAGCCAGGTCTTGAGCTTCTTCCTGAAGGAGAGGTGGTCTTGGGTCAGGCGCAGGTCGGTCGGGAGGTAGTTCCAGGTCTTGGCGGCCAGGTAGGAGAAGGACCTTCCACCTGTTGTCGTTCTTCGGATGCGGGGGACGGGGGCGAGGGCGTGACTGGCTGATCGGAGCTGGCGTTTGGGAGTGTAGAAGTTGACGCGACTGTTGAGGTAGCTCGGGCCTTGATCGTGTAGGGCTTTGTGTGCGTGGGTGAGGAGACGGAAGGTGATTCTTTTGTTGACGGGGAGCCAATGCAGGTCTCTCAGATGTCCGGAGATGTGGCTGTGTCTTGGGATGTCGAGGATGAGTCTGGCTGAGGCGTTCTGGATCCGCTGGAGTCTCTTCTGGAGCTTCGCGGTGGTTCCGGCGTAGAGGGCGTTGCCGTAGTCCAGTCTGCTGGTGACGAGGGCCTGGGTGACCGTCTTCCTGGTCTCGGTGGGGATCCACCGGAAGATCTTCCGTAGCATGCGCAGGATGTTGAAGCATGACGAGGAGACGGCGTTGACTTGTCTGGTCATGGAGAGGGAGGAGTCCAGGATGAAGCCCAGGTTGCGTGCGTGGTCTGTCGGTTTGGGTGCGGTGCCCAGGGCGGGGGGCCACCAGGAGTCGTCGCAGGCGGAGGGTGAGGAACCCAGGATGAGGACTTCCGTCTTGTCTGAGTTCAGTTTCAGGCGGCTGGTCGTCATCCACTCGGCTACGTCTTTCATCCCTTCGTGAAGGTTGGCTCTGGCGGCGGCGGGGTCGTTGGTCAGGGAGAGGATCAGCTGGGTGTCGTCAGCGTAGGAGATGATGTTAAGGTTGTGTTGGCGTGCGATGGCCGCGAGGGGGCTCATGTAGACGTTGAAGAGGGTGGGGCTCAGCGACGATCCTTGAGGGACGCCGCAGATGACTTCGGTGGCCTCTGACTTGTACTGTGGTAGGCGGACTCTCTGTGTTCTTCCAGCGAGGAAGGAGATGATCCATTCCAGAGCCTTCTCCTGGATTCCGACGTTGCTGAGGCGCTGCACTAGGGTGCGGTGGCAGACAGTGTCGAATGCCGCGGAGAGGTCTAGGAGGATGAGGGCCGCTGTTTCTCCGTTGTCCATCAGGGCTCGGATGTCATCGGTGGCAGCGATGAGGGCGGTCTCGGTGCTTTGGTTGGCTCGGAAGCCAGACTGTGAGGGGTCGAGGGATCCATTCGTCTCGAGGAAGGCGGCCAGCTGTTTGTTGACGGTCTTCTCGATGACTTTGGCTGGGAACGGGAGGAGCGAGAAGGGGCGGTAATTCTTGAGTTCGGTGGGGTCCGCTGTAGGTTTCTTTAGCAGGGCGCTGAGTTCTGCGTGCTTCCAGCTCTCCGGGAAGGTAGCGGTGTCGAAGGAGGTGTTGATGACGTCCCGCAGGTGGGGTGCGATGATAGCGTCGGCCTTGTTGAAGACGTGGTGAGGGCAGGGGTCGGTTGGAGATCCGGAGTGGATGGAGTTCATCATGCGGACGGTGTCTTCGGTGCTGATCGGGGTCCAGGCGCGGATGGTGGTGGTGGGGGGCGGTGGTTCGGACGTGGCTAGCGTCGGTTGCGTGCTGAAGCTGTTGTGTATGTCCGCGATCTTGTTGTGGAAGTAGGAGGCGAGGGAGTTGCAGAGGTCTTGCGATGGGGTGATGTTGTTGTTTCCGGCGTTGGGGTTGGAGAGCTCTTTCACGATGTTGAAGAGTTCCTTGCAGTTGTGTGCGTTGTTGTCCAGCCGGTCCTTGAATGCAGTTTTCTTGGTGGCGCGGATCAGTTGGTGGTGCTTCCGGGTGGCAAGCTTGAGGGTGGTCATGTTGTCCGGTGTTGGTTCCCTTCTCCAGGCTTTCTCGAGGGCTCGGCAGTTCTTCTTGAAGCTCTTGACTTCGTCGGTGAACCAAGGGGCCTTCTTGCTGCCGGGTCTGCTGGGCGGGGTCCTTAGTGGGGCGAGTTCGTCCGCACAGCTGCTGATCCACTTCGTGAGGTTGTCGGCGGCCTGGCTGGGGTTCGCTGAGCTGGCGGGAGGGTGCTGGCTCAGGGAAGCGGCGAGCTGGTCGGCTGTGATCTTGTTCCAGCTTCTTCGAGCAACCTGTTGCTGGTGGTGGTGGATCGTCCTTTTTCTGAAGGTGAAGTGGACGCAGCTGTGGTCCGTCCAGTGGAGTCCAGTGGCGTGGCCGAAGGCGATGTGTTTGCTGGACGAGAAGACGGCGTCGAGTGTGTGTCCTGCGAGGTGGGTGGGGGTGGACACCAGCTGCTTGAGTCCGAGGTTGGCGAGGTTTATCGAGCAGGGTGATGGTGTTGCGGTCGTTGTTGTTCTCCAGGTGGAAGTTGAGGTCCCCCAGGAGGATGTAGTCAGCGGAGGGGAGGGCATGCGGGCTGACGAAGTTGGCGATGTCCTCGCTGAATTGTGTGCGTGGCCCCGGGGGTCGGTAGATCAGGGTGCCTCTGAGGGTGGTGTTCGGGTCGGTGTGGATCTGGAAGTGCAGGTGTTCGGCGGTTGTCAGGGTGTCATCGGTGTTGGTCGAGATGTGGATGGTGTCCCTGTGGATGATGGCGATGCCTCCTCCCGTCTGTTTGACGCGGTCTCTGCGGGTGATCTTGTATCCCTCTGGGATGGCGATGTCGGGTGCTGAGGAGTCGTTCATCCAGGTTTCCGTGAGGAAGGCAACGTCAGGGGCTGTGGTGTCGAGGAGGTTCCAGAGTTCGATGGCGTGTCTGTGGATGGAGCGGGTGTTGAGCAGGATGCACTTGAGGTGGTTGCTGCTGGTGTTCGGCTTGGCGGGTGCTGGTGCGAGGTAGGTCCGGTTGCAGGTGAGCTTGCAGGCGTGGCAGCTGAAGGGTCCGTGGGTGTGCTTCGGAGTGGCTCGGTAGCATTCAGGGATCCCGCCGGTGTTGAGTGCGATGAGTGTTGCGGCGTCATAGGTCCGGCGGGTCGTCTTGCTTCGGCGGGGGCCAGGGGTCCTGGCACTGGGCGCGGTCCAGGCGCGGACGGGCGCAGACGGGCTTACCATTGGCGCGCCTTTGGCGCACAATCGGCGCGCCCGCTGCGCGTTCGCACGGTCGCCATATATGGCGAAGTGCGAGGGAGGGCGGAGCAGCTGGGAGGCGGGAGCGGGGAGGGTACAGAAGAAAAAGGGGCGTTCAAAGGAACCTCTATGGGCGCAATTTTTGCCCCAAACCTAGCGATCTGGTTTATGGATCAACTAGAGACAGGCTCCATCCTTACCCACACAAACTACTTCTTCCCAGGCATCTGCCTTTGGCGAAGATATATTGATGCCATTTTCTTCATCTGGAGACATGACAGTAATTATTTACTTCAATTCCTTCACTGGCTCAACAATAACTGCTCCTGACTATCATTCACCATTACCTTTGATAAATCTTCTATTGCTTTCCTTGACTTGACAATCTTTCATTCTGAAGGAGAACTGCTTACGCGTCTCTATAGAAAACCTACTGAGCGTAATACACTTCTAAACTACGCAAGCAACCACCCCAGAGCCCTTAGAGATTCGCTCCCTTATTCTCAATTCCTGAAAATTAGGCGCAGCCGCTCCTCTAAAGAAGACTGTTTTAGAGAGGCACCTACCCTCTCTTCCAAACTGAAAGATCGTGGCTACCCAAAAAGGATAATCAGAAACGCATCCTAGCTGGCATGGTACAGCTCTCGTGATGTTTTGCTGACTCCCAACCTGAACTGGAAAGAATCGCTTGCGTCACCACTGTCAAATAAAATACTAAAGATGATAATCCAACACTGGCCAATCATAAACGCAGGCAGCTTGAATATTGAGAGACCATTGTTTGCTTTTCGCAAGAGCAGGAATCAAAAAGACCATTTAGTCCGAGCAGCCTTGCCCACCCCTGTCCACCACACAACACTCAACTCTGTCTGGGGCCTGACCCCCCATTTTGGAGCACTCTAAATGTGGTGGTTGTAATGTTTGCGAATTCACGAATGAAGGTAAAAGTTTCACTTTTAACAACATTACAGTTAACTGCTGTGCTTTCTCGAACTGTAATACTTGCAACGTAATCTATTTAATACATTGTCCTTGCATGAAACTGTATATTGGCCAGACTACTCAGAAAGTAAAAACAAGAATTGTGCAGCACCGAAGTCGGATCAGGTGCAAAACACCCAATGCTCCACTGGTGGAACATTTCACACAGGCCAACCATGACGAAGATGATATCCGCTGGACAATTTTGAAAGTACTAAAACTCCTGCAAAGAGGAGGTAACATGGCCCAGTTGCTAAATCGAGAAGAACTGAAATCAATAATTGTTTTTGACACAATCAGGAATGGCTTGAACAGAAACGAAGATTGGACTACCTTACTATGAACTTGCGAATATAACACAGCTTTAATTCTCAATTAAGTCCTACAAACATGGTCTTTGAAGCATACAGCCATTGTCTGACATCTGGGTAAGATTCTCAAAATAAGTAGCAAGAAATGTACATAACATGCCTTCTTGTTTTTACCTTTTTGCACTATGAAATGTACATAACGCTTTCTAGACCAGTTCTAAATATGTAATAATCATGCTCACTCATGTTCATTTACCCCCGCCTGAAATAGGGGACACATTTCTTTAATTATTATAATTGTTTTAATTTTTCCTTCTCTCACCACACTGCAAGGCGCTGTACAATTAATCATTTCACACATTACCCCCGAATCCGGTGATCAGACACTCGCATCATTAATGGACTACCCCTTTCCAGTGATCAGACACTCGCATCATTAATGGACTACCCCTTTCCAAATGGTGCGCCATAGTCTTTCTTCTCTTCTTCTTTCAATGACTCACCCAATATGGCGGCCACTATCACACTATTTAATCAAGCGCGGCAACAAACAACAATAGTTCCTGCCATCGCAGCACTAACTAAACAGCACACCACTGCTGATAATACAGCACACCGCTGCTGTACCCCATTCAAGGTAAGAGAACCCCTTGCAAACGGGCCTTAACCCACGTGGCACTCCCTAGTACACCCGTACTTGACCAAACCGACGCAGTGTTATGCCAGCTAAATCTGACCTCCTTTTTACCCCTCTAGCTCCAAACAAGCCGAGCAACCTTCCAAGCCCACACTCGCTGAGGAGACCGCGAACCCAACACTGCCTTGCACTCACTAAGTGCCTTTCCCTGGTTAGGAGCCTTGCGCATCCGCCGCCATTACGTTTGTATTAAAAACCGTTTGAGAGGTATGCGCCCCTGGCATTTTCACCAAACCACCACCCTGTGCCCACCATTTGTCACTAATATGTAACTTCTTTTTTCAGCGGTCTGTACCAATCCGCCTCTACCACACTTTTTATTAGCTCGGTGATACCATCCCACCTTATTCCTATGTGATACCTTAACGGCCATCACCTTGGTAAGCCCACGCGCTGCTTGCTCCTTCTCAATCAGGCGGCGGGCACTGAAGATGGAACACAATGAACTGTGATACTCTCGACTACTCTCCACTCAATTATTATGAAATTTGCATATCTCTGCCACAAAATACCAGGCCTTGCGTTCGAATATCCTCGCCACTTTAGATATCACTCCCGATACGCACGTTCTAACCTCTATAGTCATTTAACCTTATGTCACCTATTAACAATGGTACAATACTCCCCGCCGTAATAGTATATGCTTGGTTCACAATGAACAGTTCCTTTCATGTCCTTAACAGTATCAGCTCTTATGTCTGAGTTTGCTTAACGTGATCGCCTGAACTCACCTGTTGAGTGCACTTATGAAAAATAACTTGTTGACATGTTGAACACTTAAATGTTTCCGGTGCAAGGGTCATATGTTTACGTATAAAAAAGTCGCGAACGTGCTGGATAAATCATATTTCCTCACTAGATGTTCATAAGTCGGATTCAAACCCCCAGCTTCATAAAAATCCCCGATTTGCACAATACCCTTGCGCGACCAATCTCTAGCTACCCTGTCCCAAAATATGGAGGGAAGCAATTTACTAGGTGTATAATAAGTTAATCTCACCAAGGCCAATATTTTAAGTATCCTCCTCCACACTTTAAATACCGCTTCCAACACTTTAAACCGGGTCCTTTTATAATAATAACCTCCAAGCTCTGTAAATAGATGTTGGACTTGGCCCTTCTGGCAGGTTCACTCCTGAACTTTTTGCCTGGTATTATTAAATAATTACAGTGATTTCTGGGCTTTGCGCACTTTGACACTCTGGCTCAGTGTAAAGTGCGTGCGCTCCCTGAGTGCGTGTGTGAGATTGGCCTGCCCTCCCATAGGAATGCATGGGGAATATGTGTGTCCCTGGTAGTTCCTGATGCGTGGGGAGTGCAGGTGCGAGTTTGGTATGTGCGGACTCGTGTGATTAAATGCTGCGCAATGATGTATGCAGCTTGATTGTGTCTAGTGTGAAAGTGCCACTTCTAGACATTGGTTTGCATGTGCAGTGACGGTGCTGGCGTGTGATTGGCTGGATCTGGCTGGTGAGCCTGGCTCCAGGAGTCTGAATGGGTCTGCCCCGGTGGTGAGTGGAGAGATTAGCATGCTGATGTGAGGGAGGAGTGCACCTGGGACCTGAATAGGGCTGGGCTTTCCCCACACAATGCTGGCTCCGCCCCCTGTGGTGCGACTGATGTCCCTGACCCATCCTGTGAATAGAGAGAGGGGCTGAGTAAAAACAAGTGCTCAGGAACCAGTTGTATCTGGTTCACCCCTTGCTTGCACCTTTAGACAAAGGAATTGTGTGTATAAAAAGAGGCTGTGACCTCTTGTAAAATGTTCTTGTTTCTGACTGGAATCTACCAGGGACGTGCTGATGCTAGGGCCCAGGGGAAGGCTTGCCTCCCTGGGCCCTGCCCAGCCCCTGGATATCCTGGAGGCCTGGTGAGCTGGCTCTGGGCCCAGCCTTGCCCCTCCCACACCTCCTAAAAGACTTTTGCTGGACTTCTGTTTACTGAAACTTTGCCCTATAGCGCTTTGTTTCTCCCTGCGGCGCCTGGGAGTGCCAGGTTTGCTCGTGGGAGCTCTCTGTAGCGTTGCGCTGCTGGGGAGGGAGAGGGATTCCCCCTCTTGCGCAGATTGACGGCGCGGGTGCCCACCCCGCTCATCTGTCGTTTTGTGCCCCCTCTAGCGAGTGCCCACCTCGCATTTGTGCCGCGCGTGGCATAATTAAGATATCGAGTGCCACCCCGATTTATTATTGATTTCGTGGGTGTCCACCCCTCTTTTGCCCAGAAGAAGTCACAGCCGCCGGCCCGGAACCCCCCCTGACGTCCTTCACCGGGCCGCGCTGTGATTGGCTGCCGGCCCGGGACCTGACTCTTTGTCAGGCTTCGTCGTCCAAGTCTTCGGGATGGCGCTGAAGATATATGGGTTCCACCTCCCGACGTCCCCGGTGTCTAGCTAAAAGCATTCAGATCACCAAGGCAGTCGAGCGAGGGAGGGAAAGGAAGGGGACTGCGGGGAGGGGGAGCTGAAACAACAATGCAAATGCACTAAGTATACATACTATGGAGCAAGCATATAACATAAAAGAACCTTCCTTTACCTCTATACTAATGTACGTCTAGATTCCTACCTGGAAAGGGGAAGGATGAGGGCCTCAATACCAGAAGAGATAAGGGAATACCAAAGACCAGACCTATCACATGAAACAAAGAACAATCTAAGAATGCTAAATGGTAAACACAATAACATACAATAAGATCTTCGCATCATACCATTAGCAACAGGTACATATCTTGGTCCGAGGTTCCCTGTATCCCCCAGTGAATCTCTCTTCTGAGTTTGAGACAAAAATAAACAAAATAAAAGGTTGTGAAGAGAAAAGAAAGACGAAGGCACGGAGATCTAATTAATAAGCCTTAATCAGATCAATATCCTCTTTTAGTGTAATGTTCTTGTCCAAAACACAATGTTTCCAGTAAGTGAGTGAAAAGTCAGAAACAAGCGGAACCCGCCAATATCACTCTTTTTTGGCCAAACAACAAAATGTCTGATAATCAATGAAGTCTTTCAGGCAGTTCAAGGAATTGTATGTACATGAGCAAAATTATGATCCACGGTTCATTCTGTTTAATCAAACCCAAAAGCAGAACTCCATAACTTCATTTCCCTGCTGTAGACTGTTTGAGGAAAAGGTAAGTCAAAATGACGAGAAGCGAATCGTCTCACACAGAGGTCAACTGTAAGCGGAACAGGTACCCAACCCAGCACGGGGTAACTCCTGTTCCACAGATACTTTGGCACTTACTTCACCGGAAGTCAACAGCTCACCGTCAAGCTCCGGAACCAACATAGAATAATCGGCAGCGTCCATCATCCGCAATGCACCTTTATTCCGGGTTTGCTGCGCAGACGCACGTCACGTCCCTGGCGTCCTGAGCATGCTGGGAAATGTAGTTTCTTGTCTCTTAATGACGCGATGGTTGCTGAAAGGTAAACAAAGTCAGCGGCACACTACCAGATCGTGACAGTACATCCCCCTTCACAAGGGACGCTGACTGGCACCGGGCTTACCCGGAAACATCCGATGGAATCTAGCCACCAATCGGGTAGCATGCACCTCACGGGCCTAAACCCAGGAACTCTCCTCGGGGCCATACCCCTTCCACGAAATAAGATATTGCACACCACCCCGCACCAACTTAGAATCCAGCACCCTCTGAACTTCATATTCACAGTCCTGTTGCACCCACACAGGCGAAGGGGCACGCCTCACTGGACAATACAAAGGTTTTAAGAGAGACACATGGAACACAGGATGTATGCTGAGCTGTGCCGGCAAGCGCAGCTTCACAGCCACAGGGTTGACGTGTTTTACAACACGATACGGACCAATAAATCTGGGGTTAAACACACTGTGTTTCTTGAATCTTATGTTCTTGGTGGACAACCACACCCAATCCCCTGGACTATAAACAGGGCCCGGTCTCCGCCGCTTGTGTGCCTGAACCGTATACCTGCTCTTGGCTCTGATGAGGTTCGCACGTGTAGCAAGGAGTATACGGCGAACCTTCAGTATCCTCTCCCTGACGTCAGGCAGCCTGGCATTGGTATTAGGAATCAGCATTGGATTGAACCGGGGATGATGTCCATAAGAGCTAAAAAAAAAGGGGTGTGGAGTGTCGATGAATGTTTTGTGCTATTGTACGTAATTTCTGCCACCCACAACCAATCCACCCATGCATCAGTGTTATCCAGGACGTAGCAACGTAAGAATTGTTTAAGTGTCTGATTCAGACATTCTGTTTGCCCGTCGGTTTGGGGGTGGAAGCTAGTGGAAAGGGATGAAGAAATCTGCAGGGCAGTGCACCAGGTTTTCCAGAAGTGAGCTGTAAATTGCGTTCCCCTATCTGAGACTATGACCCTTGGTAGTCCATGTAAACGGACCACATGTTCCAAAAGTATTTGAGCCAACTGACCAGCTGTGGGGACTTGGTTACAGGCTATAAAATGACCCATTTTTGTCAGGTAATCTATTACTACCACTATGGCTGTTTTGCCCTGGTCTTTTGGTAGTCCCACTATGAAATCAACAGAAAATTGTTCCCAAGGCAGTTCAGGAGTGGGCATAGGAAGCAACAATCTTTGAGGTTGTTGTCTGTCAGATTTCATCTGGGCACATTTAGCACACTCTCTCACCCATCTTTGCAGATCAGGTCGTATGGACGGCCACCAGAATTGTCTTAACGCTTAATCCAATGTTTTGGCATATCCGACGTGCCCAGCACATGGCGAATCGTGGCACCAGGAAAACACAGTTTTACGTAAAACAACGGTAGGGATTAGCACCTGTGCCCCTCTCATAGGTATTCCATGTCTCATCTTCCATTCCTTATGGTGTCTGAGCCACGTTCTCCACACGCAGGTTTGGATTCCTTGTTTGACTTTCGTCAGGAAGTCGTCAGTGTGTGTTGCACAGATCACCTTGGAAGGTTCAATAATGGCTCTTTTAGGTGTGATGGCATGTAGTGCCGGATTTTCCTGACGGGTTAAGGCATCCGCCTTTTTATTGTTCACCCCGGGTCTGTAAGTTAGCAGAAAATGATATTCCTCAAAAAACAGCATCCATCGTAATTGCCGTGGAGTGAGATGACGTGTATCACGCATAAACTGCAGGTTTCGGTGGTCTGTATAGACGGTTATTTGATGACGTGCTCCCATAAGCCAGTGCCTCCATTCCAGAAAGGCGTCTCTTATGGCCAGGAGTTCCTTTTCCGCTATTGTGTAATTCTTCTCCGCGGAATTGAGCTTCCTAGACATAAATGCTATGGGATGCAACTGTCCGGTGTTCACGTTTCGTTGGGACAACACTGCTCCCAATGCGACCTCTGATGCATCTGCCTCAACCATAAAGGGCAAGTCCGGGTTGGCATGTACGAGGACAGGGGCCGAGGAAAACGCATTCTTCAGCTGGAGAAACGAGTTTTGTGTGTCTTCAGTCCACTCAAACGGAACGTTTTTCCTGGTAAGGCGGGTCAATGGTGTTACCATCTCGGAGAATCCTCGAATAAACCTACGGTAAAAATTAGAGAAACCCAGGAGGCTTTGAATGTCTTTCACAGTTTCAGGCCTGGGCCATTCTTTCACCGCTTGGACCTTTCGGGTGGCCATCACTTGCCTGGATGGTGTGAGCATAACACCCAAGAACTCCACCGTGGTGACATGAAATTCGCATTTCGTGATCTTACAGTATAGCTGGTTGTTTTGCAAAGCCTGTAAGGTGTTCTTCACATGTACCACATGTTCTTCAGTAGACTCAGAGTATATAAGAATGTCATCGATGTAGACTACTACATAGCGGTCCAGATGTTCTCGCATAACCTCGTTCAAAAAGAATTGAAATGCGGCAGGGGCGTTACATAGCCCAAAGGGCATCACAAGGTACTCGTATAGCCCATTCCGCGTCTTGAATGCTGTTTTCCACTCGTCTCCCCTTCTTATGCGAACCAGGTGGTAGGCTCCCTTTAGATCCAACTTGGTATAGATTTTTGCCTGTCTTACTTGTTCTAGCAGCACAGGGATCAATGGTAAAGGATACTGGTTCCTTATTGTTATGGCATTGAGAGCTCAGTAGTCAATGCAGCATCTCTTCTCTCCGTTCGCCTTCAGGATAAAAAAAAGAGGAGAAGCGTCAGGAGATCTCGACGGTCGAATAAAGCCTGCCGCTAAGTATTTATCCAGGTAACTTCGAAGATGTTCGTTTTCAGGAAGAGTGAGAGTGTATATTCTGCCACTAGGTATCACGGCCCCCGGAATAAGGTCAATACGGCAGTCGTATTCCCGGTGAGGCGGGAGGATCTCAGCTTGTGAATCACTGAATACGTCTCTGTAGTCATGGTACACATCAGGTAACTCTACTTCCTTCTCGGCTGCTGTGGCAATGTGTTGCAAAGAAGCGAGTTCTCTGGAAGGATGGTTCTGAGGTAAAAGACAATTGTTAATGCAGTAATCCGATTCACACACCACTGAACCGGATGTCCAATGTATCAACGGTTCATGCTTTTGTAGCCATGGAAGACCCAAAATCACCCTGTATTGCGGGGCTCTGATGATGTTGAACGAAATGGTTTCCTGATGGTATCCATCGTAAAGAAGTACATAACCAAGGGTATGTTGTTTTATGGGACCGGCTTCCAACTCCTGGCCGTCCACCGCGTATACCATTTCAGGCACGTCTTTAGTCACAAGGCTTGCCCCCAACCGTATGGCTACGTCATGATCCATAAAACACCCTGTGGCTCCGGAATCCACCATGGCTCTTATGTCCTTCGCCACGGTATCAATCACCAGAGACATCGCCAGGAACACATGGTTTTTCTCGTATGCAGGATTAGGAGTTAATGAAGGTATTATATTCACACTTGAGGGTTCCCCTTCATCCACCCTCAAGCTTTGGAGTTTTCCAACTCTGTTTCCGAGGTTCCAGCAACCGATTGTCCAGATCTAAATCTCCCAGTCTTCGGTTTCACGGGGCAGTCACGAAGATAATGCCCTTTTTTTCCCGCAGTAAAGGCATAACCCCTGTTTTCTTCTATGATCTCTTTCACTCAGTGTTAAAGAGGCTCTCACCGCCCCGATCTCCTTGGGTTCAGCACACGCGGATGGTTTGTCACCCTGACTCACCCGATCAAAAGGCTGTAATGGAAGATCTTTCGTTCTAGGAACTCCTTTTCGGTCTCTCAGTCTATGATCCAACCGAAGAGTTAATTCAATGAGCGCTTTACACGTGCGAGGCTGAGGATCGATGTGGGCCAAAGAATCCTTAAGCTCATTGTTGAGTCCCTGATAGAACATCGCTGACTGTTTAGACTCGGGCCATTCTGTTTCAGCTACCAACCAACGATAGTGTTTAAGGTACGTAACCAAATCTGATGCGCCTTGTTTCAATTGAAGAAGGTCCCTGTCGGCAGAAAACGTTTCCACTCTTCTATCAAATGTCTTTTCGAATTCACGACGGAATTCATCCCAGTCATATAACAATGGGTCCTCTCGTTTCACTATGGGAACTGCCCACTGTGCTGCGTCTCCTCCTAGATAGGAGATCACGAATGCCACCCGGGCTTGATTGGTGGCAAACATTTTGGGCTTACACATGAAGTGCAATAGGACTTGAGTCATTAAGACTTGTACCTTTCTGATTGTCGCCTAAAAAACGCTCAGGAGGAGCCAATGGTATTTGGGCAGGCATTTCCACTATCACGGATGTTTGAGGTGTTTGAGTTCCACTGGCATTAAAGGGGTTTCCCTGTAGCCTGTCTACTCTAGCCTGTAGTTGGGCGGTTTCTGCCCTTGAATCAGCCACTTCTTGTCTAGATGCAGCGAGTTCCTTTTGTACCAATGCCAAAGCCGCCATAACGTCATCAAGGGAAGCCATTTCTATATTCAGCACGATCAAGAAGACGATACAACTTGGGCCGATTATTCTGTCAGGCTTCGTCGTCCAAGTCTTCGGGATGGCGCTGAAGATATATGGGTTCCACCTCCCTACGTCCCCGGTGTCTAGCTAAAAGCATACAGATCACCAAGGCAGTCGAGCGAGGGAGGGAAAGGAAGGGGACTGCGGGGAGGGAGAGCTGAAACAACAATTCAAGTATACACACTATGGAGCAAGCATATAACATAAAATAACCTTCCTTTACCTCTATACTAATGTACGTCTAGATTCCTACCTGTAAAGGGGAAGGATGAGGGCCTCAATACCAGAAGAGATAAGGGAATGCCAAAGACCAGACCTATCACATGAAACAAAGAACAATCTAAGAATGCTAAATGGTAAACACAATAACATACAATAAGATCTTCGCATCATACCATTAGCAACAGGTACATATCTTGGTCCGAGGTTCCCTGTATCCCCCAGTGAATCTCTTTTCTGAGTTTGAGACAAAAATAAACAAAAAAAAAAGGTTGTGAAGAGAAAAGAAAGACGAAGGCACGGAGATCTAATTAATAAGCCTTAATCAGATCAATACCCTCTTTTAGTGTAATGTTCTTGTGCAAAACACAATGTTTCCAGTAAATGAGTGAAAAGTCAGAAACAAGCGGAACCCGCCAATATCACTCTTTTTTGGCCAAACAACAAAATGTCTGATAATCAATGAAGTCTTTCAGGCAGTTCAAGGAATTGTATGTACATGAGCAAAATTATGATCCACGGTTCATTCTGCTTAATCAAACCCAAAAGCAGAACTCCATAACTTCATTTCCCTGCTGCAAACTGTTTGAGGAAAAGGTAAGTCAAAATGACGAGAAGCGACTCGTCTCACACAGCGGTCAACTGTAAGCGGAACAGGTACCCAACCCAGCACGGTGTAACTTCCGTTCCACAGATACTTTGGCACTTCACCTGAAGTCAACAGCTCACCGTCAAGCTCCGGAACCAACATAGAAT
Organism: Lissotriton vulgaris; assembly: GCF_964263255.1. Lineage (NCBI taxonomy): Eukaryota > Metazoa > Chordata > Amphibia > Caudata > Salamandridae > Lissotriton > Lissotriton vulgaris. Next base: position 1,312,434,764 of record NC_141693.1, on the reverse strand, counting down.
AATCGGCAGCGTCCATCATCCGCGATACACCTTTATTCCGGGTTTGCGTGCGCAGACGCACGTCACGTCCCTGGCGTCCTGAGCATGCTGGGAAATGTAGTTTCTTGTCTCTTAATGACGCGATGGTTGCTGAAAGGTAAACAAAGTCAGCGGCACACTACCAGATCGTGACACTCTGAAGCAGGAAGTGGAGTGTGGGAGGAGAGCCCCGAGGAGTGGGAGCTCTCTGCCGGACCCGGTGAAATACGGGGCTCGCGGGCAGAGCGAGAACCCCGAGGGCAGCCTGACAGGAGTCCGCCAAAACCGGTGAGTGGGGTCCTGGAGTTCAGTGTCGTGGAGGGGGTGTCGGGGCACATTGCCTGTGCCCGCCCCTCCTGCCGGTGCTCACTCAGTGTGCAGAGCATTGCGTAGAGCCTGTCGAGGCTCAGGGGGCAATTGCGTGGGTAGAGCGGCCCCGGTTCTCGGCGGGCCGCTCCCCCAGTGGGCCCTATTCGTTTAAGAGCCCCGAGAGGCTCCCAGGGGCCATTGTCTTCTTGAGTCCCCGAGCGGGACTCCAACGACCCCGGGGACAGTTTGCTTACTTCAAGTCCCCAGAGAAGGGCTCCAACAACGGGCCGCTCCAACGTTAGTTTCGGGAATTTGCGTCCATAGAGCCAGAGATGCTCCAACGACGGGGGCAATTTACTCAGAGCACACGAGAGGCTCAGGGGGGCATTTGTTGAGCTGAATCCCCCGAGCGGGACTCCTACATGTGGAGCAGTTTATTAATTAGAGCCTAGAAGGCTCCTGCAGCATTGTTGAATGCAGAGAGCCTGTCGGGCTCCACCGAGTGCAGGGGCATTTGTGTGTTTAGAGCTTGCGGGCTCAGTGCTGATTTGGGGGCATTTTGTTTTATTCAGAGCCCAGAGCCTCCCATGTTGTTCTGGCCCCATCAGTTCTCCAGCTGCCCAGCACTTAGTGGGCAGCTGCTACGTTTAGGCCCCCCCCTGACATTGGGACACAGGGCGTTCTAGCCCCCTGAGAGGTCAGTTAGCCTGGGGACAGCCACAGGTTGTGGCTTACGTAAGTTCTGCAAATTATTCTGTGCAGCACCTCTGAATGTGTTTTTGATGCGTCATGTGCCTTGTTCTTACACTGCTGAATGTATGTTTATGCATCATGTGTTTTCCTTCCCTGCACCTCTGAATGTGTTTTGATGCATCATGTGCCGTGTTCTTACACCGCTGAATGTAGGTTTATGCATCATGTGTTTTCTGCCCCTACACCTCTGAATGTTGTGATGCATCATGTGTAATGTTCTCATGCTTATACCCCTAAAATGTATAGTGATACTTAGGTGGTTATTCTTCCTAGTACAGGTGCTGCTAGTGAGGTCCTGGTTCCCTGCGTAAGATTCTCCTAAGGTGGTAAGGGTGGCGTAGGTGGTACTTACCTGTTATCAGTATTTACTGGTTGTGGGCTCTATTTTCTATTTTGTGCTAAAGTGATTATTATTCTATGTTCTAACAAGTATTCTAAATCTACAAGTGCATATTCCTGACAGTAGTCCATGTGGCTCTGTCCTGTACATATATCCCCTGTGAATTCTGCCCGTGCCTGTAAAGTGTGTGTTTTTATCTAATGTGTTTGGTACAATACAGAGGCTATTTTTACATATAACCTTGTGTGGAGTTTCCTTTGTGGTGGGCCTTGGGTGTTGTTTCTGGGTGCGTGCGCAAACACTTAACTTACATAGTCTGCGAGTTTAGCCTTACTGCTCGTGTCACGTTACCAAGGGGGTGAGCAGGGGTTATCTTGGCGTGTAACTCCCTTGCCCTGACTTAGAATGGTGGTCTCTGACTGACTTTGGCGCAAGCCTTGGCCAGCCAGAGATCGCATTTCTAACAATAGACATCTGCTAGCCTGAGTCCCTAAGATTAATTGAAATATTCATGGCGCTTCCGCAATGTTACCGATCTGTTTCCCAGTCATGATCTGGTTGAGGCAATTCGACGGCAGGAAAAAATTGGTGGATTATATAAAAGAATATTAATAACCAGATTAGATGATATGGAGAAACACAATATATACTGGCAGTCAAAGTTGGGGGAGCAAGATCTTTCAATAGAAAATGCTATTATTACCTTTAGCAAATTCTTTCTCTCGCCCAATTTAAAAGCTCAATTTTTTAAAACAGTATTCAGGCTATATTATACCCTGGATTGCATGCTTAAGTGGGGAGCCCGATATGACTGTAAATGTTTTCGCTGTGGGAGCGATAACGCAGATAGTCTGCATATATTTTACAGGTGTGTCAAATTGTCTCATTTTTTGGGGGGTATTGAAAATTTCTTATCAAGCATGCTACGGACTACGCTTAGGATTTCTCCAGCACTCATGTTATTGGGGATTGGGCAAGCTGTCGAAAAGAGGACTCCTTTATATAAACATAGGTATTTTTTATTTGTTGCAATGACTGCTGCACGTTTATGTATCGCAACAGATTGGTTGCAATTGGAGCCCCCAGCATTTGAATTCTGGCGGGCCAAAATGTATAATTTGTTCAAATTGGAATGGAGTCTGTATTCTGTTAAAGGAGCAAGAAAGCTTAAAATGGGTATGCTTATTTGGGGGGCTCTTCACGAGCATATGGAGATGGAGGTATGATGTTTAATGTATTTTGTCTTTCATTTTTCTCGCTGTGTTTTCCTTTCTCCCTTCTTCACACTTAAAAGATTTTGTTGCTCTTTCCCATTTGCTGCAACTGTGGAATAATAAAAATAAAAAAATGTTTCCGGTGATTCTGATAGGTCACTTTCTTTTGTTTCCCTGTTTTTACCCCAACAGGCGTTAATTGTTTATACCAGGCAAATGTCATTTTCTAGTCCTGATGATGATGCCTTTAATTAATGAGCTTGGGATCGAAATGTCGTTGACATTTCAAAATAGTGCCACAAATGTCCATTGTGTGTAATTATTGTGGTCACTATTTGGCTAAGCTTGTTGAACTGTACTTTGAATGCAAGCTGCCACAGCTCTAAGTTTTTGCCTGTAATTGTGTCTGTCCGAATTGTTTAATTGTCATTTCGTTCCCCCGCACTTCCCTCCTTATGTTGGGAAGAGGACTGTGCCCCATTGTAAATGTTTTTTCATTCATTCCTGACTTTATTTAAAACATTGTCTGCATAAAACTCCTTGTCCGGCTGGACATTGGATCCATATAGTACCCAACATGGTCTATATCAAATTCTTCTGAAATTTACTGTCTGCTTAGGACCGTTGTTTTCTGAATAATAATTGATACCCGTGGTCCTTAGCCATTTATCGGGTTCCCTTGTTTGTAAACGAAATCATTAAAACAACAGCACATCAAGGGTACATGATAACTTAATAAATATCTTGGCATGCAAACATCATTTTGGGCTAGCATGTATGTTAGTCACAACATCTCTCTGTCATGGGGGTGAAGATCCGCCGCTGTCAGTAATTGCGTCTTTGTTAGTGGCCGAGGGGCCTGCATTGAGGCAGGTGATTACTATGCTCCATCCAATTGTCGTAGATTAGGTTCCAGTATTTACTCAGGAACGTCTGGCAGTGTGCCGTGTCTGCCAGTCAGTATTTGGTCAGTGGTGCCAGTTTACGACCCCAGTGGGTAGCCACCCTGCGCCGGCCAGCAAGATCGCAACCAGTCTGCGGCTAGCATCCAAGATGTCATTGACATGTCCCAGAAGGCATGTGAGGGGGTCGGGTGTGATGGTTTCGGATGTGATGGCGCTAATAGTTCTGCACACGTCCTGCCAGCAGTTCACTACTTTCGGACACGTCCAGGCCAAGTATGTAAATGTTGCATTGGATACAGAGCATCGCACCCATCTTGCATCTGCCGCCAGGCCCATTTTGTGAAGTGCTGTTAGGATGCCATATAGTCGGTGCAAAAATTTGAAGTCCCAAAAATTCTCCCTCAATTATTGATAACTGGATAATTTTTGGGACTGATTACAACAGTATTCCCACTGTTCTGGTGAAGGTCCACCAACTAGATCTGCCACCCATGCACAGCGCGCCCGCTCAGTGTCCACCAGAGAGGCCATGAGGGTCAGCACGTACAGTCTAGTGACAAGTTTGCATGGGGAGGTCGCAATGTGGATATATCCGAGTCTTGTGTTTGTTGTTGAGGATTCCTGGAATGCGTCATTCATGTTTCTGCAGATTGCTCTTATTTGATAAATTTTAACAAAGAACAAGGGAACCCACTTGGTACGCAAGGACCTGGGGTATCAGTTAATTGAGAGACAAAGGTCCTTGACAAGAAAGATAAACGTAGCAATAATTATAGACAACAATAAGCGCTATAATGAAAAAAAGTCCAGCCGGACTTGAATTTAATTCAATATTTGAATATATTAAATTAGACGAACCAGCATTTAGACAGTGGGACACAGTCCTGCATCCACAATGCTACACTTACAATAAAACAATACAAACACATAGGGTATTTCAGGCATTCACATATTGGGAGCAAAAAAAATTTTTTAAGTACATTTGCTTCGCATATGTGGAAACACAAGAAATTTAGGCACATAATAGTACACTACTGTTTAACCACATATCATATCGACGGCGTTTCGATCCTACTACCATTAAAGGATCATCATCAGGACATTCATTGTTAGCCTGAATGAAAAAAGGCTAAGCTCAATATGCCTGGTTGTGGCATGAACTTGCGCTTTGAACTGGAGCCTCGGCCGAGGGACCAGAGTTAACTATTCATTGAGGTGGTGCCTCAAGGAGTACTGCCAGGGAGTACCAACTTCCAATACGGTATTTCTATCACGAGGGTGGTATAGATAGGGGTATGGACACCCGATTGACATTAATCTGCCAACAGAACAGGGAGGTCCAGGGGATGAAGTGAGCCACGAGGGATCGTCGGGGACCAGAGGACGTAACAAGGTGCCTGCGGACTGATGGTCCAAGCTCCCGTTGCGGAGCTGCAATACGAGGGCACGTTCACAACCCAAGATCAACAATGGATGGTAATTTAGGGCAATACCGGGTGAGTTAACCTAGGGCTGTCAATTGGAAATAACTTAAACAGCGAGGGCAGTGGGGTCAGAATCGGACTCCAGTTGAGCAAATAGCGCGGAAAACCAGAAACCTGTAATGGGGCTCCTCACGTTCGTAGTAGAACGCCGAAATCCGTCCCGGTGCTCGATAGCGCCGCTAAGCTCAATATGCCGCTATCGAGACAAGGTTTCTACCTGAGGCTGCTGTGTTGCAATAGGCATCTTCAGCTAACCTCCCTCTCTAGTTCAAGGTCTCTTACAATAACAAATCAACTGGAAATCAGATTCTCTACCGGAATCAACACACTGATTCTCACCCAATTGCAGCCATCGGTTAATACAATTCACATAACTGTAAGGGAATAGGGGAACCCTATAAAAGACAATTTTTAGGTATGAGGAATATATAAATATTTTCTTTTAGGACAGTGGCTTCATTAACATACTTGCTGGTTGTCATTAGTAGCAGCAAAGCTCAGGTTCTTTCTCCTAGTAGATGGGGAACAACATTTGGCCTCTCTAATAAAGAAAGATGTCGGGCTACAACAATACAAATGATCCCACCCTATCCCCCTCAGGAATGAACTCACTCATAAACAACTACCCACCTTACTTATCCAAAAATGGAGCAAAAATAATGAAAGCACAATATTCTAAGGAGCAACCATGAAACTCTAATATCTGACTCCTAATTTTGCTGCACATAATCACCCATGAAGACCGATCTGATCTTCCACACGAAATGCACAGCAAAATTACGTAATGCACTTTACTCTCTCAAGGCAGTCAATGCCACACAGACTATCCAGTAGCAAGAATTGCCTCTGCACACATGAACAACAATCATACACATTCGTATTGTAGATATGAACAGAGAAAAAGTATGGAAACAAAGACAGCAATAATCATCGATTCCTTAAACTTCTGAGATTTTGCTGTAGATTTTAATCGTTCCAAAAGCCAGCCGACACGTGTTTCATCGTGTTAGGAACAGAGTTAACGCGACTCCTCAGGGCTTGCGGTCGTGTCGCATAAACGGTAAAAAGTCACTACACCGGTTGTAATTCCGAAACCGGTGGGGCTAGTTGTCATCCGTGGTCGATGGAAGGTCAAATAAGCCTCCAAATCCAAAATATCATAATACAATGTATTTGTCCTCCTAACAGTCCGTTAAAATGAGGCACATCTGAGAGTAGTCATTATGATTGCGACTACGAGTTCATAGGCGCTCTTGTGAAGTTCCAATTCGCTCCTACGATACCAGGGAACCTCGCGTTATGCTGAAGTGGATAGCTTACAGCATGCGTCAATAATAGTGAGGATCAGTCCGTTCCGTTAGGGGTTCCCGGTTCACTGCCAACTGTATGTTGTCACACAGACTATCCCTTAAGCTCATATGTTCTGGACCAGCACCAGGCAGGATTCAGACCCCAGCACTCAACCGAGTCGGTCATGGTGGCAGTCCACGACGAACTTAGGAAAGGGGCGGACCAGAACATCTCCCAGGCCTTGGTGCTCCTTGATTTGTCGGCGGCGTTCGATACTATTGACCATTCCATCCTTATCCAGCGGATCCAGAATGCCGGCATCAAGGGCACCCCGCTTAGGTGACTTGCTTCATTTTTGCAAGACCGTAAGCAAGCAGTTTGTCTCGGCTCTTTTATGTCCAAGGTGAAGGACCTGACTTGTGGGGTCCCCCAAGGCTCCTCCCTTTCCCCCTTGCTATTTAACCTTTACATCCTCCCGCTGATCGCCAGACTCAGGGAGAAACCTGTGGTTATTTTCAATTATGCAGATGACATGCAGCTCATCTTCAATATTGATTCTTCCCCTTCCTCAGTGGGGAATTTCCAGAACACTATGACTGACCTTTATCAGCTGCTGGATGAGGGGAAACCAGCTCAAGCTTAAACCAGACAAGACTGAGCTGGTGCTCACTGGTCCCCCGAATAATCCTTGGAACCCTAGTTTCTGGCCGCACACGCTGAGTGGCGCCCCCTGCCCAGCGAGCTCGGTTAAGAGTTTTGGTGTCACCATCAGTAAGGATCTGTCTATGAAACCTCAAATTAAATCAGTGATGTCGGCTTGCTTTTTCCATCTGCGCCGCATCAAGAAGATTAGCAGATTCCTTGCCCATGATGCCCTCGTCCACGTCATACTGGGTCTAGTAGTGTCCCGCATTGATTATGCAAATTCCCTCTATATCGGGATCCCCCCTCTACCAGTCCTATCAACTCCAACTGGCTCAAAACCAGGCCGCCAGACTGGTCTTTCGACAATCTAGGTCTTGTTCTATGAAACCGCTTCTGAGAAGCTTACACTGGCTTCCTGTCGTTCAGTGGAGTCTTTTCAAGGTGGGCTGTATGACCTACCTAGCCCTTAAAAAACCAAGGCCCCTCCTTCATTGCCGCTTTCCTCCACCGTTACACCCCTTCCCGAGCACTCCGGTCGACGGGCCTTAATTTGCTTTCCACTTGCCTGTTCAAGCGTAAAAAGCTAGGGGGCTTAAGATTTGCTTCACAAGCCCCCCACCTCTGGAACTCCCTCCCACCTGACCTTCGTCTCATACCTTCCTACCAGGTGTTCAGGAAAGCCCTGAAGACGTGGTTGTTCGCACAACATTTGATTAGAATCTTCCTGCTCTGCTGTCAGCTCCAGTCTGTCCCAAAGCGCCAAGAAACCGTTGGTGAACGTGCGCTGTATAAATTATTTTTTCATTCATTTTCATTCATTCATTCATTCATTCATTCATTCATTCAAACTCATAATTTCCCCCTCCCCACGCTCAAATACGAAAGCTCCTATCTCAATGTATAACCAGCATTGGCATAGCCAATAGGTCTCGCCTTTGGGACCTTATAAGTATTTAGTTATGCAGCACAATATACTTGGTGCAACAACATCAACTGTTGCATGGCTAAACACTTAGAAGGTCCCAAAGGCGAGACCTATTGGCTATGCCAATGGTTGTTATTTTATCCACTGGAATAGTAAAGTCGGCCTCAAACATCAGAATCCTTTTTGCTACCGCCAGTTAGTAAATTTTATGCATACAAATAGGGATTCTGTTAATAATCTTTTCTGGGCCAATACAATGCGAACACACACAAACCAAGTTTACATGCATAAGCAGCTTTGAGATAACTTTTTGACTGAGAGAAACCAGCAGGTTTAAAAATGAAAAACTGTAATTGAAATAGTACTCGGCGTATGTGACAGATGCACATTAAGGTGACGTGCTGTTCAAAAAATTATACAACGTGTCCAAGTGGAGAACCCAAAAGTGAACAGTCACTGACCTTCCATAGGAAACCTAAACCGTGGAGTACACATATAATTACGGTTTATTATGAATATTTTGTGGCATAGCGTTCCGGAATTTCCACATCACTTCATGGGACAAGCTTGTTTCTTTAGAAGGACAACCAAGCATACTTTGCTTATATAAATGGATATTTTAAAAAATACCACATGCATATTACTATTTACCTACTAAACAAGAACTTGCTAGCCATCAATAAATTAATCCCACCAACGGAGGAGGAACTGGACATTATTGCACAAGGTTTGGAACCCATATACAGAACAAAAATAAATCAAATCAACTGTCGTATTAGTCTGCATCCTCATTTGCCACCATTTGCTTACATGGTTTCCTTCTGCCACCAGTTGACTCGTTAACCTACAGTAAACAATTATTGAACCTTGTGCTTTAAAAATAAAAAAGCAGGTCTTAAATGTGATTTTTAACTCAGCCTGGACATTTGAGATGTAATTAAGATATCTGGTACGATCGTCCAGTATTTTTCCTCCTTATTGGTTGATTAAATGCCTAAACTTTAAAATGTAGTTCCCCCCTACTCCTTGCCAGAATTCTTCAAAAACTGGCAACCAAAAAAACACATTATGGGTCACACAGCTATATTACTGTCTGAGATTACTAATCAGTTCAGGTGAGGGTGAACTAGATCACGCTGGAACCCCGCCCAGTGCAAGTTATTAAAAAAATCTAGGAAACGTAGATATTTGCGATATCAAGTGGGCAACCAATTGTACTATGGGATTTGAAAATTCCTCAACATAGTATAAACAAATTGTCACAGTCACCAAAAAATATTTGTGACGAGAAGGTCTACTCATGAGCTGTAAAATATCACTCAAACAAGAAATACGCATGCTGTACAAAAAATACTTAACAGAAATACCGTCTTTATAGCGCAGCTCACAATTCTGGGTTGTTTTTAGTCTGTTTGGGGGGGCAGGTATTGAAGGCAGTTGTATATGCACTCTGTGTTGAAATCGATGATGAAATCTTCAAGCAGTTGCTGCAACATTGCCTGGCTAGCTTTGCAAGAAAATAGGAAAGGGGAATAAAAAAATAAATGGGGAATTCTGAATATGTCTGGCGGGCTTAATACGCATCCCAACCACCAGACAGCAACCATGAAACGCCATACAGAAAGAACTAAAACACCTTTTATTTTAAGCTTTATTCGTCGTTGTTTGACAACAAAATGGGCGTCTGTGAGAAGAAATACATTAGTGGCATTAACCCTGCAAGTCTAATACAAAATCAACACAAGCATTTGTACTGTATTCAGGATAAGTCTGATATGGTTTGCTGAAGTTGAAAAGAAAAATAGTTTAATTGAGTCTGGCAGAAAATCTCTATTAAAGGTGCACTACAGGTAAGAAAATCAAGGAGCTTGAATAGATGAAAGATTACTCGAAAGGTTACTTTTGGTCCAATTAGGTTAAGCCTATCTAGCAATACCATACAAAAGGGGATGATGGACGGAGCGTTTGATCAAATCAAAGCAATACGGCAGGTTTATTAGGAACAAGTGAGAGTGAGATGGGGACTGTGAGGGACAGGGGGAACACGAAAATGAAGCATCCGAAAAGGAAAATATGAGAAGCATGCCAGGCAGCGAAGAAAGGAGAGAAATGGGCAGGAAGAAAAGTAAGTAATGCAGGAGTGAGGAGCGGCACGCGCAGATGTGAGGGGAGCTGGTGAAAACACTGCAGTAGAGATAGGGAGGTGAGGTACGGTGGGGGAGGGTAAGCTGTTTTCATGCACTCGTGCTTGCGGGAGCGAGGAGCGGCACGCGCGTCCATGCTAATTGAAAACAGATGGTCGGCGCGCCGCTGCTCGCTCCCACACAGTGGATGCCACCACAAGCACTAGCTTGAAAAGGAGCAGGTCATCTCCTAGAGCAGGGCATGCGTGCTGCCTAGGCAAGACCTAAACATGGCAACATCCTTATCCAAGCAGTGGACAATGACCTACAAGCATTTGACCCAATGTTTAGTGACCAGAAAAGCAAGTAGCAGCCCAAGCAAATCCTCTTAGCTATCTGTTTTACACTTTGACTCCTAGCCCGCATCTTAAACTTGCAAACATAGCTCAAAGAATTAGGCCCAACGATAATTGTGGCCCTGTAGTCTACAAAGCTTTACAGAGACTCCAACATGACCCTTTTACAAACAGGCCTTCCAAGCTGAAGCACAACTACTCAATGAAAGGAAATGGGTCAGGGCCTATTATACATTTGACTGATGAAAGTGCAGGTGACTGAAACAAAGATGCAGGCAGAGCACGAAAATTCGCAAATATCTACATATAACGATAATGCAGTCTGTCCGTGCCCAACACAGAAACTTCGTATAGACTAAATCAATGACAACCTGCAACTACTCAGGGAAAACATACCATGGGTCAAAAAAACAAAACACTTCTACTCACCCTAGAAAATATGTTCACGCCCTCTACCAAATGCACTATCTCCCCTTCCAGCAGAAAACTTTACTACAACTGAAGACTCAGCAAGTTTCATTGGCTGAGAAGAACAATCAATCATCTCTCAGAAGAATAGATATACACTCAGCTAATTCACTATCAGAGCTCATAGAAAAACTCCCCTGACACAACATCTAACATACCGATCATCAAGATATTCAACCACAAAAACCAGAGAGAAAACCCTCTACAAATCACACACACAACTTGATCCCAATAGCAATGAACACCATGTCCACCACAGGAACCCAAATAATAGTAACAAACCTGACATGCATGTTTCACAATTGCTGATCAGTTCTAAAACACACAGCTGATATAGCAGATGTGATCTGAGCACATGAATTGGACATTCTCTGTATAGCTGAAACCTGGGTCAATGCAACGGCAGCTCCAATACTGGATCTTCTCATTTTCCCAGATTTTTCAATCTTATGTACAGAACACACATTGAAGCAGGAGGGAGGTTTTGCTATAATCTACAGAAACATCCTAACCTTAAACACACTCTCGCTAGAAGAACCATCCTCTTTTGAGCTCATGGGAGCTCAAGTCAAGCTTGAATTTAAACTACTAGTGAAAACTCTTTTAGTACAGACCACGGGGTGACAACACAGTCTTCCTGGACCAACTCATAGAAACCATCACAATCATTGCTACCTCTTCCTCTAATACAATATTATTAAGAGATAACCTGCAATGGACCAATGCCAAAGACCCTGCAGTGGTTGCACTCCGTAACCTGCTTCAGAACCTCAACCTGATCCAAGCTTGCAAGGGGTAACCCACAACAAAGTTGCCACACTTGACGTCATCATCACTAGACTGGGATCAGTACACATGCTGGACATCAACCCAGCACACTGTCCAGATCACCATAAAATTATTTTTCAAATATCTGTGCATATAACTAAAACCAAGGGTCAAACGAGAAGGTAAAAAACATGGCTGAGGGATTACTGCAGAGTAAGCAGATCAGAACGGGTGGGTCTGCGCCAAATCTCCTTGGCACCTCGAAATGACCTACATAGTCCAAGAAAATTGTGGATGCATTTCTCCAAGGATCCCTCCCAGAATGCCTAAAGAAGGGCCAAGTATCTCGCCCTACTAAAAAAAATGGGGACTGACCTGAAAGACTTCATTTCCAACCGGTAGCCGATTTGCCTTTCCTGGCTAAATTGGTAGAAAAAATGCTCCCATGATCAGTTATGTGAAAACATCAAGAATTGTGGCCCATTAGACAATCCCCAATCAGGTTTCCGACCTGGACACAATGCTACGGTCACTATTCTAAACATACTAGATAACATTCAAACATCACTAGACCAAAACGAATCCTGCCTCCAAATACTCCTGGATTTATCTGTGGTGTTCGATATGGTCAGCCACAAACGTCTCAGAGAAACTCTTGAACTCAGAGTGGCCCTATCAGGAGCAGTTCTAAACTGGTTCACCTCCTTCCAGCAGAACCGACAACAAAGAATCAAAATTGGTATCACCCTATCTGATGCTGCAGACATCAACAGAAGCGTTCTGCAAGCTTCTATAATTCCACCATTGCTCTTTAAACTGTACTTTGAGGTACTTACATCAAAGTCTTCTCTCAAGAGTACATTTAGAGAGTCTGCCCAGCCACAACAGCACCAGGGGCCAGGGGTCTCCACTTCCTCAAGTCTTCAAGAACCGACCTTCGACATTCCCGCCAATTTACTTGTGTCCATGTGTCCAGGGAGGGAGTTACCTGAAGGCCAAGGTAGCGGATGCCCTGGGAGGCCCACTGGTATGGCACTAGATTTTCCAGGAGGGGAATCTCTTCCTTCGGGATGGTAAGGTTAACGGCCCAGGACTTGCTATGATTAATCTTGAGGCCAGAGGCTCGCTCAAAGAGGTTCAGCGCTGTATGGAGTGCCGGGAGGGACACTCTGGGGTGTGTTAGGGTAAGGATGAGATCATCTGCGAACAACACCACCTTATTCTCACGACAACCCATGGAAATACCATGTGTGTCGGTCGCCTGGCGAATCATCTCTGCCAGTGGTTCCACCACAAGGGCAAATAGTAAGGGTCAGAGGGGACACCCCTGTCTGGTACCCCTTTGGATGGTGAACGGCGCAGAAAGCTGTCCGTTGATCCAAATCCTAGCCTGCGGGGCAAGATATGGAGCCATAATCCGAGTGATCATGCTCTGTCCCAACCCAATCTTACAGAGGACCGCCCGCAGGAAGGTCCAGTCCACCCGGTCAAACGCCTTCTCCGCATCTAGAGATAGAAGGCAAGCCAGAATTCCCCAGTGACATGCTTTCCCTACTAGGTGCGCAATCTTGCGCACATTATCCGCCCCCTGCCGGGTGCGGATGAAACCAACCTGGTCCGGGTCTATGAGACCCGGCATGTGGGGATCCAGCCGCTTCGCCAGGAGTTTGGTGTAAATTTTTAAGTCAGTGTTTAGTAGGGCAATGGGGCGATACGATGCACACTGCGCAGGATCCTTCCCCGGTTTCAGGATCAATGCTATCTCCGCCATACCCTTATCGCGGGACGGCCCCTCTGCATCAGTAAACGAGTTAAATAGCCATAGAAGATGAGGCCAAAGCTGGGACTGAAACATCCGATAGAAAGACAGAGGTAGACCATCTGGCCCCGGAGTCTTCCCAAGGGGAAGATCCCCCATGGCTGCTGCCACCTCTTCTTGGGTGATGGGGCCTTTCAGTGCCATCCCATAGTGTGGATGTAGTCCCCGTGTAGTTGTTTAGGACGTCTGCCACCACTTCCGGAGACGGTGGCTCCTCTCTATACAGCGCAGAATAGTACGCCTTGAACGCCATGCTCTTATCTTTCTCCGAGGTGACTCTCGTCCCATCCGGAAGCTGGACATTGGCTATATGAGCCCTGGCCACATGCGCCCGCAGCCGCCCTGCCAGTAGCCTGCCCACCTTGTCGCCACCCTCAAAATATTTCTGCTTCAAGGCCAGCAAGGATTTTCCCACCTTATTAGTCCGTAAAAGCCAAAGCTGTCCTCTGAAGTTGGCAAGCCGCCGCCTGGTTGCAAGCGAGGTGCCACCCTGATCCCGGCGTTCCTCTAGCTTAATATCCTTTGCCAGGCTATCTTCCAAAGCACGAGCCGCGCACGTCCGTGCAATTGAGAGAGTGGTAATGTGACCCTGGATCGTTGCCTTGAAGGCATCCCATACCACGGGGAAAGGCATCTCTGGCAGGTCATTATTAGTAAAATAGGAGTCAATGGCCATTCTAATACTTTCCACATCAGCCGCATCCCAAAGAATGCCCGGCGGCAGACCCCACTTCACCTCTCTAGCAGGGCGAGCAATCGGGTCCTTCAAGAGCAGCTCGCCATGCGCATGATCCGATAGCGAGATATCAGACATGGAGGCTCCCAACACGTCACGAAGCAGATCATGGGAAATGAATAGATAATCTATACGGGAGTACGAGCTGTGGGCGTGAGAGTAGAAGGAATAGTCCCTCAACCCCGGGGAATGATAATGCCACACATCAAACAGCCCCAGTTCCGCTACTTGAGCACGCAATGTGGAGGACATGGCCCCAGCTCCGCAAAACGGGGTTTCGCTGCGATCCTCTTCCGGGTCCCACACTAAGTTGAAATCCCCACCCAGGATCAGCGAGGGGTACCCAAGCGGAAAATGCTCTTTCAGAAGTGATCGAAGTTACAAATCCTGCATCTGGTTGGGTGTGTACACATTACATAGAGTGAAGATGCGCCGCCCAATGCCTACACTCACTCTGAGAAAGCGTACATCCCTGCTTCTGAAGGGCTTGGCCTCTCCCCGCCTGATGCCAGTCCTGCACAATATCGCTATGCCTGCTGTCTTGGTGTCTACTGTAGCCCAAAATTGGAGAGGGTATCTAGGATGTGCCATGCACCCAATATCTGCCTGCAAGAGGTGGGTTTCCTGTAAAAATATGATGTCAGGGTTCTGTTGCAGAAGGTAAAGCCAGATTTGCCGCTGCTTATTGGGGGATTTCAGGCCTTTGACATTAAGCGTTAAAACCTTTAAGGGGCTAGGCAAGGTAGCTGTCATAATAAAAGCCAAATAGGTGTCGTCTGCGCCCCCTTTCCCAGTTCCCCAGCAGCATACAACCCCAGGAAGGGTCAGCCACCGCACCCCACACTAAGTGCCGCCACTGCATAGCCTCCAACCCAACGCAGACAGAGAAGGGAAAAAAGAGAGAGAAAGGAAGTAGCGAGAGGCAGAGAGAAGAAAGGTACAGGGGAGAAAGGTAGTAAACCAACAGTGGCAAACCGGGCCAAGTCCATCTGATCCCGTCAATGAGCATCTTACACCCTAGGGTTTGGATAAGCCCAGGGATGTCACTCCCTCAGGAATCAGCAGGGATAGGGGTGCAGCCGCCCTCAAGTTCGTCATGAAGGAGGAACCCCGGTGTCCCCCACCCTAAAAGGATGTAGCCAGTGTATAGATCTGGGTGGGACATTGATCATCAGTCCAAAAAGGAAGGACACATGTCAGAGGGGATATGCTTCTCAGTCCAGTGCAGGCCTGCACTCAGTCTGTCATGGGGCGTGGGCTAAGGTCCTCCCTAGCCCCCTCGAGGGATCATATGTGAGCGATAATATCTTGCTTGGCCTGGGAGGCAGACTGCCCATCCATTCGTGGCTAGCGACGGGGGCAGAACACCGTAGTCCAGGATGGTTTGGCAGGCACGCGTTCCTGATGTCTGGAGCGAAAAGGGCTGGTCGGCGGAGATGTCGGAATGCGAAGCAATTGGGCCGCCTCCGTGTAGGTTTGCACCACTCGGCGTTTAGATTCCCACGTAATGATGAGGGCAAATGGGTGCCCCCATTGGTACGATATGCCCATGTCTCGCAGTTTCTCCATCACGGGCTTGAAGGCACGACGCCGCTTCAGGGTGTTGAAGTCCTGAAAGATTTGAATTTTGTGTCCCTCGTAGCAGAGATCTGGTTTGGCGCGTGCCGCACTGAGGATAGCCTCCTTTTCAGTGAAGAAATGGACTCTAGTTAGGATGTCCGGGAGGAGACCCGGCCTCCCCATGGGCTCGATCCAAAACCGGCGGAGAGGCATCCTTGTCCCCCATACCTCATGAAGTAAACGTGCCATGTAGGTCATGATGTCGTTCCCCTCTGCACCAAGAGGTACCCCCGGACACGAAGGTTGTTCCGGCAAATCCGGTTTTCCAAATCTTCCTGCTCTACTTGAAGCTCTATGTGCTGCTGCTCCAGTGTTACAAGACGTTGCCACAGCTGCTCTTGATCCTCTTTGCAAGCATCCATTGTTCGCTCCAGCCCGTCGACATGGTCCCCCAAGTTAGTCACCTCCTTTCGCAGCTCCCGCACACAGGAGTGTACTTCCGTGCGCAAAACGCCGATCTCCGATTCGAAGTCAGACAAGAAGGACGTCAGGAACGCTTGGGTCACTGGTGCCGAACCTCCTTCTGCCTGCGACGCCACCACATTGGGAACCGTTGTTCCTGCTCTATCCCACAAGGCTACCACAGTGTTGTCTCTTGAGGCGGCAGGCGGGTCCGCCTTGCCACCCTTGGAACGCGTCATCGCCAGGCTGGCGATACCTTGATGGCCACCAGGCTGTGTGGTCCGTGCGCACTTACCCCGATTTAGGTACCTCAATAAGGACGGGGGAGCTCTCTGTCCGTTCTGCTCTCCTGTGGCCCCGACCCCACTGTACCTAATGTGGGGCCCTATAGCCCGCAGCGCAAGGAGTTCAGGCCAATCAGCGTGAAAGAAGCCACAGGTCTCTGTAGTGTTAGAGCCAGTACCTCCGTGCCTTTCCGCTTGATGGTTGCAGTGTCTTTGCCCCCCCACCGATTGGGCCACTGAGCGCAGAGGCCCCGGGAATGTAATGTAATGTAATGATGTCTTGTAAAGCGCATGAATCACCCCACATGGGGTATCTCCGCGCTGTAGACTGTTGTGGAACCCGTCCTGGCTTTCCCTGTGAGGTGGACCCTACTGGGTATCTCCAGGGTGAAACCAGGCACCCCCGGCGTATGTGGGGGGCCATGATGGAGATGAGGCAAGCTAATGCCCAGAGTTGCCGAGTGTGATCCCTGGTTAGAGTAGGCACCGAGGCGAGAATTATCGAGTCCGCTGACCCTGGTCCACAACCCTGCCGCGTCGGGAATTGAACCCTGGTCCCGGCTGTCCTCTGTTTCCGGGTCTGCCGCCTCTAACCAGTGAGCCACACCTCCCCAGAGTATAGAAATCCCGGCTGCAGCAGCGCACTATGTCAATGCTTCAGGTCCTCCCGATTAAGCAGTTTCAAGATGGTATGGGAGCGCTCTCATTATCGTGCCACCCTCCCAAGGCCCCCAGACTCCAGCCGCGCTGTACCTGAGATGGGCCCCACGAGCCCCGCAGTGTGGCGGTTGCAGGTATTCCCACCGGGTCCCGCACCGCGCAGTCCCTCCAGTTGGGCCCTGCCAGGCTGCTGCTCCACTGTGCCGCTCCTGCTTCGCCCTCTGCCGCCTCGCTGCAGTCCCCGCCGGCACAATCTTCAGGGCGCCACCCGGCAACCCACCTCAGTCGCCACTAGTTCCTGGCGGTCAATGCGGGCCCCTATAATCCAGGGCCCGATGCATCAATGGAAGGCCTTCCAAGTGCGCCTATAGCCAGCCTATCGACCCCAATCATGGCTGATGGAGGAGTCTCAAGAGGGAGGGGGCTGCCTACCTCTCCCGTGACTCCCAGTCGCAGTCCCCAGCCACTGCCAGGCCAGGCAGTCCTAAAGCACCAACTTGCAGTCTAATGCCCCCAAAGCTTGCCCGTGATAGAGTCCCAAGGAGGCGGGGGGCATCCGCAGTCCGTTGCGCCTCACACTTGCGGTCCCCCGCCCAACTGCGCTGTACCTGTCGTCAGTCCAGAGGGCCCCGCAGCTCAGGCTCCGCACAGAGCCCTGCCGAGGCACACCGCTACAATCCTCCTGGCGTGATCCACACTGCAGGTCTCACCAGGCCGAACAGACTTCTCCCGCCGCAGCCAGCCCCGATGTAGGGTCTACCACCGCTGCCACTGCAGGATCGCCAGCCCGTCCTCTGTGGGTGCCTCCAGCCGCTTCAAAGGCAAGAGCGTCGCTCGGCACCCCGCCACCGCTCAATGCTTACAACAGGCCCGAGCCAGGGCCCCGCCAACGCTTGTACAAAATGGCGGGTCCCGCGTCAGTCTCCGGCAGGCCTCTGAGATGCCTCTCACCGTTCCCAGCCGCACAAGGGGTCACAGCAGCGCGACCTGCAGCTCGTCACCAGCGCGACCCCCTCTGCCACCATACGACACCAGGAGGGATCGGCGTCACTGAGCCCCCTGGCCTCTGGTCCGCTGGCTCTCCACTCCTCAGAGGCCCCGGGGATCGCCTGGAGAGGGACTCTGACGGGCTCACAAGATGGCTCCATGCTCGCCCGGACCTCCATGTCCCACGTTTCTCTGTGTCTTAGGATGCTGCCGGACCATTTGCAGCCTCTCAGCTGGTGACCCTGGATGCCACCGTAGATGTCCCCTGCAAAGGTAAGTGCCGTGGCTCCCCAGCTCTGCTTGTAATAGCTTAAAATAGTGGCAGCCTGCCGGAGCTCCCCGGAGTCACGTCCTACAACATCGCCAGCTAAGCCACAGCCCAAAGTGTGCATTTTTTACTTATAATAATTTGAAATACATGTTTTTCTGAAAATATACATTCTTGTCTGAACAAAAGAGTACCTTTAAAATAACTCCCTTTTCCCGTCATAGCGCTTCCTCCCCTCCCTTTTTACTTCGTCCCTCATCATCGGTTACTCTTTGCTGGTTGAACTTGGCCCCTTTTAGTTTTTTGCCCTCCATCCCAGTTTTTGCTGGCCTTATCACACACACAGGTTTCTGCACAGATTTCTTGCATTCTGTGTACCAACACTCCAAACAGAATATACTGGATATTTCAATTTAAAGTGACTTCTTGTTAGTAGTCGATCTTCTGTTTCACTTACGGTCTTCCCCTCAGTTATTATGGCTCTGACTCCACACGTGCACAGTGCTCTGCCCTACTCTTCCTGGTTATTTTTGTTATGGATTATTGGGCAAGATCACACATTGTCTCTCCGGCTTAACTCTAGCCTTTTATAGAAACAAGTTCCATTGCTTGCTTCTAGTCGCTTATTCACATCCCTAGAACTCCATCCTTAGGGTTTGCTCAAGCATTTCATTGAGTGCTATTCTTCAACCACCAAAGATAAAAGATACATAACACTGTCTGACAGCCAATGGCATAACCTGAATGCCAAACTCAAGGCAGTTAGTCAACAGCGATAAGTGCACCGTGGAAAGCCCAACTCCATGGAGAAATCAGCATTCACAGTTTTGTAAGCGAATGCATTCCAATTCATTATTGAAATTAAAATGTTGGGTTATGAATCGTAACTCGATTTTATAGCTTCCTTCCCATAAGCCCCTCACTGTGCACCTTCCTCGGCTGTTGCAGTCCCTGCTTATGATGACTCAGTTCTTTGGGACTCTTACCAGAGGTCCTGCTTTGTGAATCTTTACAGCTGCTTCGTATGGACTGAATTTGTCCCCTCACACCATTTTATGTTCCCAAAAGCCTATCTAACAGAGGTTGAGGGGCATTAATACAATTGTATTCATATTTTGTTTTTATCACTGAGGCCGTTTGCAGCTCTCTCTTGCTCCCTCTCCCCCTCTCTATTACCATCCTCTCACCTCTCTTTCTCCCCTCATTCTGTCTCTATCTCGCTTCTCGCCTGCTGAAAACTGTGACCTCAAGAAACAGAACTTACCCTGTTTTTCATCACCTTTTCTTCATTCGTTCCCCTGAGAAATGGATGCAAAAAAGAAAAGACACATTGCTGAAAACGTGTTTTTTCCCCACACAATTTTCCCTTCCAAAGTGCAGCCTCACGACAGTGAAACAATAGTAAGGAAAAAAATGTTTAAACAAAGCAAAGTGGCTGCAAATGGCCAGGCTGGTTTTAGTCCCACCCAAATACATTAGCGTCACTTTACAGAGTTTGCAAGTGAAGCGCTACTTTCGCTTTCTTGTCTTTCTTTCAACAGCAGGCCTGGACTAGCCGTAGCGGGCACCGGGCAATCCCCCGGTGCGCCGCACGGGTGGGGGTCGATTTTGTTACAGGGCCGTTTTTGCAGCATAGCTGCAAAATCGACCGAAAACCGGCCCTGGCAAAGAGCTCAACGGCTCCCCAGGGGTGAGGGGTGCCGCCCGAGCACTCTGCCAGGGCCGGTTTTGGTTCCCAGTCCGGCCCTGTTCAACAGCATTGGGGCCAAGGCTTGCAACTCTTCTAAATCAATGCTCAACAAACCTGACAGGCAGCCGCCTCTGCAGCTCTACTTTTAAGATGCACGTATATTCAACGAGGTACCTCTAACCTGACAGGCTGGAGCATTTTGCTATACTTGTTCAGAGAACTTGTCTGGTCATTCTGCAAAAGAGGTCAGAGGCGTGCGCTCAGCATGGCCTGTGAAAGATGAAATGTGTATGTGGTATCTCCCACCTTCATGCCCCCCCGGCGCCTCCGCATGTAATGGTGCTGCTCGCGGTGACATCACTTAGAATGTCACCGCGACCAGCGTTCCAAGGCGAGCGCCCGGGGGTAGAACGAAGCTGCCTCCGTCGAGGCATGTTGTGGCTGAGGTTGTTAGGTTTACACTGAACCTAATAAATGTAATATGTTAAGTTCAGAGTATCGTCCTGGTATTTGTGGCGGTTTTTACACTGGCGACGAGGGTCTTAAGAGATCTACGACCTCAACACGCACGGAAGAACAGAAGGTGCAGCTGGAAGTATGGAGCATCTGTACGCTTTTGAGGCAGACCAAAGTACGGAGGAAGTACCAAAATGAGGAGCGGCAGCAGGTTCGAGGGCTAGTGAGCGCGATCCCGTAGCAGACTGGAGTGCAGAGGAAGGATCGTGAAAGGAGCGACTGCGGGTCAGACTGTTGAAAGTACCGGTCCCGGCTAAACAGAAGTAAGGCAACGCCCGCGAGCTGTCCATAGGCGTGCTGTGTTCACCCACTAGTATCCATCTGACTGTGGTGAATTGTGACAGGGATAAAGGAAGCGTGTGCAGCGGCTATTATAGCGGTTGGCTTACGAATTTTAGAGTGAAGCGCGAGGAAGGATCGTGAGGAGGAGCGACAGCGGGTCAGAAGGTTTAAAAGCATCGGTCCCTGTTCAAGGAAGAAGGAAGGTAACGCCTGACAGCTGTCCTTAGGCGCACTGTGGTAAACACACGAGAATCGAATTTGTTTGCGGTGAACTTGTGACTGGGGTCCTTAGAGCGAGTGAAGCGGCGGCTGTAGCGGGTAACTGATAGACATTACTGCGAAGCACCAGCTGGATCGGTTCACTAACCAGCGTGTGACTGTCAGTTGACACGTAGAGCCAGGCGCGCTGTGCCCATGCCCACGAAGGGAGACTGGTGTGAGCTTGTGACAGGCAGTCACGGAAGCGTGTTGAGCTTACACTTTAAACCCATGTCCAACTTATCTGCAGTGTAGCGCCAACGTCTGAAGGCAGGAGATGCACAGGATGGCCTGAGATGTCTGCAGGGAGTTAAACATTACATGGATGTGTGGCAGTAGGGGCGCGATGTTTGCCTGACTACCCTCGATTCTTCAGTAGCGTTTGTGTTGCCCTCATCAGGAAGCTATCAGCGCGCCAGGACGAACTTCCCATGGTCATCACCTGTTTCTGTATTACACGGTGAAGTGACTGGCCGCGTAAGCAACGCTCTACCCCCTGGTGTTGTGTTCGATTTAAAAAGAAAACTTTTGCGCCCTCCCCGCTTTGAAATTCGTTTTGGCGCAACGGCTTCGTGAATTTCAGTCTGTGTGCACCCTGAAACCTGCTTGGATTCTCCTCACGAGCCTGTGGCATTCTGCTCTGAAGGGTGCTGGCTGTGTTTGACAATTTTGACTAGACGAAGAATCATAACTGTGGGCCCTCCACTGCGGTTTGGGAGTGTACTGTGCAATATCAAAAGAAAAGCTATCCTCTTGTGTACAAATTGGTATCCACATGAACTGACACACTCGCCACTTGGCCTACAAATGTTTTAAATGCTTCCAGAATGCAAAATGTAGAAGTAGAGTGTTAGTTGATTTAATGCATCCTGTTATATTTGTAGACTGAGTATAGCACTGTGCCCTACTTATACACTGTAGACTAGCTAAACTTACATTGGTTTCTTGGTTTTCACCTTGCCATATAGCCCAGTGACACTGTACAATGCAGAGTGTGACTGTCAGGATTGAGAGTAGCGCAAGAGTACGCTAGCGCCACTAACCTTACTCTGATGGCCAGCAGAGACGATAGACGATAGTCCTTCCAACTCCGCTCCGCACAAACCCCTACAATGGAATATACCCACTGTTTGAGTCTGTACGAATAGGGGCCGGGAGGTAGATTGACATCGGGGAATGGCACGTCAGGTATCGTCTGGTCTGTTACCATGAGGTGACTGGTACCGGGACACTGCAGGCAGGGGAGACAGAGAACAAAGGATTATTTCCGCAGTAAGAATTACAGGAACCCAGGATCCCTTCCCTCTTATCTCTACTCACCAGTTTCTCCACCCCATGTATCCTTAAAGGAATCCTCAACATAGACATAGAACCCTAGCAAATAGGTGACCAGAAGTACAGAGGAGTTAACGTCACTCCGCTATCTCTCAGTTCGTAATCTCAAATAAACCTTTGAAATACGCACGTGGAACCACCACGTAATAAACCCACTGTTTCCTTGTGGTTACAAATACAACTTTATCAGAAATTGTCAGTAGCCACTGACAACAGGCACCAAGGTTTTTCCCCGGAATGTAAACAAGAAATGGCGGCGGCAGAGACGCCGTTTGAAATAGTAACAATACACAAAGAAAGAGGAGGCGAGCCCGCACTCCTCTTGGTACTTGCACGACTGGAAAAGGCTGTGGACCAAAGGTTCTCCACCAAGATATCTGACCACGCTGGCTGTTGCTCGGCGTCGGGCAATCCAGGATATCTGACCACGCTGGCTGTTGCTCGGCGTCGTGCAGACTAAGATAACTGACCACGCAGGCTTTTGATCGGCGCTGTTCTCCAGGATCTTTACTTGAAGCAAAGGAAGGCTCATCTAAAATGAGCGAGTACAGAACACGATTGACAAGCCCCGTTGTGTTCCGGAGGTGGAGCTTATATAATGTCCTCCCACTGAGCCAACCCCCAGCGCCGGATGGCCTTCTGGGACTTGTAGTGTTTCCGCCATGGACTGGATATACGAAATCCTTTACCTTGTACCTTGTCGATGGTAGCGATCGCTACAGAACCCCCTCTCGTGGACCGCCGTCCCGGCGGACGTCCCGGCTTCCCTGGATATCGTTCATGGAATTGTTCCACCAACTCGGGACAATGCAGATGGTCCAAGGGTTCCCAGGTTCTGTCCTCGGGACCAAATCCTTTCCAATCCACCAGGTACTGAATGCGACCTCGGACCAAGCGAGAGTCCAGAACAGAACTCACTTCATACTCTTCGTGGCCCTCAACTTCCACTGGAAGGGGACGATCGGGCAATCTCACACTCGGACGGCACGGACGCAGGAGTGACACATGAAAAACAGGATGAATCGTCCAGGATGCAGGCAATGAGAGTTTCATGGCCACAGCGTTTATCCTCTCACAAATGCCATAGGGACCCACATACTTTGGTTTCAGTTTCGTAAGTCCCTTGATATGGAGATTACGCGTAGAAAGCCATACCTTGTCCCCCACCTTATATTCAGGCTCAGGAGTACGCCTCCTATCTGCGTAGGCTTTCTGGGATTCTTGGGCATGTTCGAGATTGTTTCGTGCCTCAATCAGTATAGCTCGAAGATGAGCATGGTGTTCATGAATGGCAGGGACCAAGGATTCAGCAGGCCATTCAAAAGGGAACATGTTAGGATGGAATCCATAGAGGCAAAAGAATGGGGAACATCCCAAGGTGGTATGTACCGCGTTATTATAGGCGAACTCTGCCAACCACAAGAGAATGGTCCAATCTGTGGCGTTCTGTAGCGAGAAACACCGCAGGTATTGCTCCAACGTCTGATTCAGACGTTCCGTTTTGCCATCTGTTTGCGGATGAAAGCTCGTCGAGAGTCGCGCATCAATCTGTAATATGGCACATAGAGCCTTCCAGAAACGGGAAGTGAACTGTGTCCCTCTATCCGTGATCAGCACCCTCGGTAAGCCATGTGGACGGACGATGTGTTGGAGGAAGACTTTGGCTAGTTCACTGGAGGAAGGTAATCCAGGCAAGGGAATGAAGTGTCCCATTTTCGTGAGGTGGTCCACTACTACCAGTATCACAGTTTGTTTCTCACACGGGGGCATCTCTACGATAAAGTCCATGGACAACGTGTGCCAAGGTTTGGGTGGAAGTGGCAACGGTTGTAGCAGTCCCGGTGGTTTGATGTGACTGGATTTCCCCTGGGCACAGATTGCACAGTTCTTCACGTATTCCTTGGTATCCATTCTGACACCAGGCCACCAGAAGGAGCGTTCCACATTAGCGATAGTCTTAAAGATGCCCATGTGTCCCCCTAGAACAGAATCGTGAGACCATTCCAGGACTTTGCGTTGTAATGCAGGGTTGGGGACAAATAAGGCATGGAAATGATAGGCCAATTGATCTTTTTCACATCGATTATCGGGCTCTTTCTGTACCCAAGCAGTAATATCCTGGTCCGTTAGGGCAACCCGAACGTCGTCCAGGAAATCTTCGGAGGTGATCAAGGCGATAGCTCTTTCCGAGGAGTCGGCTCCTTTCAATATAAAAGGGGGGTCCGTATAGGTAGTTGTTTCTTCCTCACCCAACCTGGATAGCGCATCTGCTTTCCCGTTACGAGTTCCCGGTCTATATTTGATCACAAAATCAAAATCCGAAAAGAAGAGAGTCCACCTCAATTGTCGAGGAGTCAAGGCCTTAGCCGTCTTTAGGAACAGAAGATTACGGTGATCAGTGATGATTTCCACCGTATGTAACGCTCCCAAAAGGTAATGTCTCCATTCTTCGCATGCTCTTTTGATGGCCAAAAGCTCTTTGTCGGTGATTGAGTAGTTTATTTCACACGGAGAGAGTTTCTTGGAGTAGTAAGCCACCGGGTGGAGTTGACCAGAGGTAGGATGGCGTTGAGAAAGGACTCCCCCTAGAGCAAACTG
The DNA here is from genome assembly GCF_964263255.1 of Lissotriton vulgaris. NCBI lineage: Eukaryota > Metazoa > Chordata > Amphibia > Caudata > Salamandridae > Lissotriton > Lissotriton vulgaris. Next base: position 1,312,409,711 of record NC_141693.1, on the reverse strand, counting down.
AGAAGCATCAGTTTCCAGGACAAACGGAATCGTGGGGTCTGGATGTCGAAGGATGGGGGCTTGCGTGAACTTCTCTTTGAGGAGTTGGAAGGAGGAATCGGCTTCCTCTCCCCATTTGAAAGGAACATTCTTTCGCAAGAGGGCTGTGATGGGATGGATGATTCTGGAGAAATCTTGTATGAAACGCCGATAGTAATTGGCAAATCCAAGAAAGCTTTGCACAGATTTAACGTTCCGTGGCGTTTTCCATGTAATGATGGCATCCACCTTACTCATGTCCATACGAAATCCGTGAGCGTCAATAACATACCCCAAGAAGGCTACTTGTTGGACATGAAAAAGGCATTTCTCCAGTTTGGCGTACAAGGAGTTCTGTTGGAGCCTTTCCAGTACGATTTTCACATGGGTGATGTGATCAGCTAGAGACACGGAATAGATCAAAATGTCGTCTATATAGACCACACAAAATGTTTCCAAACACCCCTTAACACTTCATCCATAAAAAACTGGAAGGCGGCGGGGGCGTTGCAGAGGCCAAAGGGCATCACGCGGTATTCGTAGAGACCGAACTTTGTTCGGAACGCAGTCTTCCACTCGTCTCCTTTCATCACGCGGACCAGATGATAAGCCCCGCGGAGGTCAAGTTTTGTAAAGTAGCGCGCCCCTTTCAGCTGATCCATCAATACCGGAATTAAGGGGAGTGGATAGGGATTCTTGATGGTCACCCTGTTAATGGCGCGGTAGTCTATACATGGTCTCAATTCCTCGCAATCCTTCTTTGGTATGAAGAACATGGGAGACGAGGCCGGGGAGGTAGAGTGTCTAATGAACCCAGATGCAATATTGTCCTCCAGATATTTTTTGAGGTACAATGTTTCTTTTTCCGTAAGGGCGTACACCCTACTACAGGGGATATCTGCGCCTGGAACAAGATCAATCCGACAATCGTATGTACGATGTGGAGGTAATTGGGTAGCGGTCTGTTTATCGAACAAGGCCTGAAAGGATATGTACTCTTAAGGAAGAGTGCTGGCACAACAATAGGCATCTACCACACATTCATGAGCCAAGAAGGTCGCGATCGAAGGAACAAGGGGAAAGTCGTGATGCATTCCTTCTCGACAATGTTCCTTACAATACTCGGAGGTCATGCTCACTGTACGGGAAGCCCAACTCACCACCGGATCATGTAGTGTCAACCAGGGCATGCCTAGAATGAGCCGGAACTGAGGGGCATCGATCAAGTCAAACTGAATGTATTCACAGTGATCTTCACCGAATCTCATTAAGAGGGCCAACGTATGGTAAGTCACTGGGCCTGACGTTAGTACGGTACCATCCACTGTTTTAACTGTTTCAGGTATCGATTTCTTCTCACAGGGGATACCCATACGAAAGGCATAGGTCTGGTCTATGTAATTTCCTGTTGGCCCCGAATCCAACAAGGCATCTACCTTTACAGGTTTCTGGTTGGCAACCCATAGAGCGACATTCACATTCATATGGGCGACTGCAGGGTGTAAGGTATTGGCTACAAAAGGAGAGACCGGATCATGAGGTCGTCTCAAACCAGAGGTCTCTACCTGATTCAAGACCGACAGTTTTCCGCCGGTTCATCAGAACTAAGAACAGCCTGCCCTCGGGGAAGGGGATTTTTTCCAGGGACGTAATTCCTAGCCCGACAGTCATTAATGAAGTGCCCCCCTTTACCACAGTAGAGGCAGAGTTTCAGCCTCCTTCTCCTGTCTCTTTCTTCCCGGGAAAGGGGCCCACGTATCCCCCCTATTTGCATGGGTTCCGGTCCTTCCGGTGTCTTAGCTTTGTCATCTACCCCCTTTCGGGATTTAAATAAAGGATAGGAGTATTGGTAATCCCCCCCTCTTCTATCCCCCTTTCGTTCCAACAGCCGGTGATCTAGTTGGACAGTCAGGTCTATTAACTCCTCACAGGTAGTTGGTAATTGTACCACCTGAGCTAAGACATCTTTTAGTTCACCCCGGAGTCCTTGGTAGAACAAGGAGATCCGTTTCTGGGCCGGCCAGTCTGTTTCCACGATGAGACGGTTAAAGGTCGTGATATAAGACAACAGATCTTGGGACCCTTGTTTCAAGGTCATTAATTCATGATCCAAGGACAACATGTGAGACTTCCTGTCAAACAATTTCCTGAGTTCTATGCAAAAGGCAGCGAAATCATGTAAAACAGGATCATCTTTTTCCAACAAAGGGATAGTCCAGCTGGACGCGTTCCCCCCCATATAGGACATCAGAAAAGCCGTTTTGGATGCTTCGTCCTGGAAGACCATAGGTTTGCATAAAAAATGCAGATGGCATTGGTTCAAAAAGGTTTCAAATTTTCGTGGGTCCCCATAAAACCTTTCGGGAGGAGCCAGGGGTATACCATGATTTTGGATGATATGTACAGTCGGTGTGGCCTCCGCAGAAGTGGAAGGGGCTGCTAGTGAACCCCCGGGTTGGAAGGAAGGGGGAGGCTGCAGAGTGGCCGGCCGAATCATTGGTTTCGCCACCGGCTCTCTCATGGCTAGATCTGATACGTCTTTACGTAGATCAGAGATCTCTTTATATAAGGCCTGGTTCTCTAACCGGGAATTCTGGACTTCCTGTTGAAGGCCTGTAAAGCTCTCCAACAGGGCGGTGAGAGTGGCATTCGTATCCATCGTCTAGGCTGGGCTGTATTCTTGGGCTTGTCAATCTGTCAGGATTGAGAGTAGCGCAAGAGTACGCTAGCGCCACTAACCTTACTCTGATGGCCAGCAGAGACGATAGACGATAGTCCTTCCAACTCCGCTCCGCACAAACCCCTACAATGGAATATACCCACTGTTTGAGTCTGTACGAATAGGGGCCGGGAGGTAGATTGACATCGGGGAATGGCACGTCAGGTATCGTCTGGTCTGTTACCATGAGGTGACTGGTACCGGGACACTGCAGGCAGGGGAGACAGAGAACAAAGGATTATTTCCGCAGTAAGAATTACAGGAACCCAGGATCCCTTCCCTCTTATCTCTACTCACCAGTTTCTCCACCCCATGTATCCTTAAAGGAATCCTCAACATAGACATAGAACCCTAGCAAATAGGTGACCAGAAGTACAGAGGAGTTAACGTCACTCCGCTATCTCTCAGTTCGTAATCTCAAATAAACCTTTGAAATACGCACGTGGAACCACCACGTAATAAACCCACTGTTTCCTTGTGGTTACAAATACAACTTTATCAGAAATTGTCAGTAGCCACTGACAACAGGCACCAAGGTTTTTCCCCGGAATGTAAACAAGAAATGGCGGCGGCAGAGACGCCGTTTGAAATAGTAACAATACACAAAGAAAGAGGAGGCGAGCCCGCACTCCTCTTGGTACTTGCACGACTGGAAAAGGCTGTGGACCAAAGGTTCTCCACCAAGATATCTGACCACGCTGGCTGTTGCTCGGCGTCGGGCAATCCAGGATATCTGACCACGCTGGCTGTTGCTCGGCGTCGTGCAGACTAAGATAACTGACCACGCAGGCTTTTGATCGGCGCTGTTCTCCAGGATCTTTACTTGAAGCAAAGGAAGGCTCATCTAAAATGAGCGAGTACAGAACACGATTGACAAGCCCCGTTGTGTTCCGGAGGTGGAGCTTATATAATGTCCTCCCACTGAGCCAACCCCCAGCGCCGGATGGCCTTCTGGGACTTGTAGTGTTTCCGCCATGGACTGGATATACGAAATCCTTTACCTTGTACCTTGTCGATGGTAGCGATCGCTACAGTGACACCTCCACCCTTTTTCCTGACTAACCCCGGTGATCCTACTATTCAATGGAAAAAGTGGAAGAAAGTGTTTTCGAATTATGCTACTGTGTGTGGGCCAAACCTTGGACTAGAAAGGAAGGTAGCATTATTGGCGTACTACCTAAGAGCAGAAGGAGAAGAAGTTTTGGATCACCTCCCAGATTTAGGGACGCAGGAAGCGAGGGGTCTTAATGAGCTAGAAGTAAGTCTGAAGAAATTGGATTTACACTACCTCCCTAAGACGAGCCTCATAATGGAGAGGTATCATTTTGGGAAAAGAGCACAGAAGGAGGGGGAATCTATTGAAGATGTTGTCTCTGAATTAAGGAAACTAGCTGCAACATGCAAGTTTGGTGGTGCAAGTGAGGAAAGGATTAGGGATCAATTTGTATTAGCTTGCAGAATGGAGCGTGTACGTGAAGAGTTATGGCTTAAGGATGATCCGCCCTTGAGGGAGGTTTTAATTATAGCAAAACAGGTTGAGCACATGTTACAGTGCATCAAGGAAATAAAGCAAGACACTGGGGAGAAAAGATACGAAGATAAGCCCAATGTGAGTGAATTAGTGACCGAATGTGAGGCTGTGTCTGTGATCAAAGGCCAGAAAGTAGCGGGTAGAGAGCAGAAGGAGAGCAAATTAGGAGGACCATTCAAGGGCACCTGCTATAGATGTGGCAAGCAGGGGCATCTAGCCAATGACAAAGAGTGTCCAGCCCTCAGATTCACATATAACAAGTGCGGAAAGAAAGGTCACTTTAAGCAGTATTGCAAGAGTGGACAAGGGTTCAGTAGACAGAGTAGAGACAGGACGAACGTAGTTTGTGATGAAATTGTAGTGCAAGTTAACGAAAGTCAGGTCCAAAGCCTTAATGACACTACGTGTGAAGAAATTGTAGTGCAGGTTGATGAGGATCAGGTCAGCAGCCCCAAAGACACCATAAAAGAGTGAAGCACTGAGTTAGAAGCATTGTTTTATTCCTGCTCTAGGATAACAATCATTAGTGCAAGAGAATTCTCCCGTGTGTCCAAGGGGAAGATAATTTTGAGGAAAATGGATGTGAGGCCTGGAGGGTATGCGGGTCGCCCCATCTCAATGAAAGGTTACTTTTGGGACAAAATTGAATACAGGAACAGGACAACAGTGTCCAAGGTGTACGTGTCTACAGTCGGGGATAACATTTTGGGGTGGCAAGCACAGAAGGAGTTGGGGGTCTATCTCAATCCTAATAGTAATCCCCAGATCTTGATACAGGAGATACAGGAACAAAAGGAAGACGTAGTGTCTGAGTTCAAAGAAGTATTCAGAGAAGAGTTAGGATGCTTAAAGAACTACTGTCACAAGATAAAATTGAAAGAGAACGCAAAGCCGGTCGTGGCCAAGGTCAGGAAGCTTCCAATTGCCATCCAAGAAGAGGTGAAGTCTGAATTAGAGAAACTGTGCAAGGCAGGAGTCATCGAACCGGTGGAAGCGACGGAATGGTTGGCACCTATCGTGGCTGCAAAGAAAAGGGATTGGTCGGTTCGGCTCTGCATCGATCTGAGAGCGTTGAACAAAGAGGTCGTGGTCGACCGATTTCCTCTACCGAACATCACCCAGATGATGAGCATGCTAGAGGGGGCAAAGGTGTTCTCCACACTCGACCTCATCTCAGCTTACTTTCAGATCAAACTGCACGAAGAGTCGCAAGAACTCACAGCGTTTGTGACACCCATGGGCGCATACAAGGTCAAAAGGATGCCCTTCGGGTTAGTCTCGGCGGCTGCCGTGTTTCAGAGGCTCATGGGGAACATCTTGAAAGACATCCCAGGTGTCGTGTGTTACCAGGACGATGTGCTGATATTTGCAAAAAAACATGGAGAGCATGATGAGAGGCTGAAACGCGTGCTGGGAAGGTTCCGTTCGGAAGGACTAATGGTGAAAAAAGAAAAGTGTGTTTTTGGCTGCGCAGACCTGGATTTTTTGGGACACAAGGTGACAGCGGAAGAAATGGTGTATGTGGCATGTATGTGTCTAGTGGGGAAGTGCCACTTCTGAGGCTCAGGGGGACATTTTATTTGTTCAGAGCCTGGAAGGCTCCAACGTTGACCCCATCATTGTTTCACAGCTGCCCAGCACTTCGTGGGCAGCTGCCACGTTTAGGCCCCCTGACTTTGGACACAGGGCGTCATAGCCCTAGAGAGGCCAGTTGGCCGAGGGACAGTCACAGGTGGTGACTAATGTGAGTTTGGCGCAATTGTTCCTTACACCTCTGAATGTATGTTATGCATCATGTGTTATGTGCTTACACCCCTACAGGTATTGTGATACTTAGGTGCTTTTTCTGCTAGTACAGGTGGTGCTAGTGAGGTCCTGGTTACCAGTAGTTACTGGTTGTGTACTTTATGTTCTACAGTGATTTGTATTCTAAGTACTAAAAGTGCTGATGCCTGACAGTGGTCCTTGTGGCCCTGTCTTGTACATATCCCCTGTAAATTCTGCCCGTGCCTGTTGGCACATTGTAAAGTGTGTGTTTTAATCTAATGTGTTTTGGTGTAATACAAAGGCTATTTTTATATATAACCTTGTGTGGAGTTTCCTTTGTGGTGGGTGTTGTTGCTGGGGTGCGTGTGTAAATACTTAACTCATATCGCCTCCAAGTTTAGCCTTACTGCTCGCGCCACGTTACCTAGAGGGTGAGCAGGGGTTATCTTGGCGTGTAACTCCCTTGCCCTGACTTAGGAGTGGTGGTCTCTGACTGACTTTGGCGCAAGCCCTGGCCAGCCAGGGATCCCATTTCTAACATTGGATGCAGCGGTGAGGATAAGGATTTGTGTTTGCGTTGTACCACAGTGGCAACTGGCCACACTACAAAACTCTGCATTTTAGATGACCACATTTTGGGTATTATTGTTTTTGAAGTTCCATTATTTCTTCTCCTGAAGGTATCATTGTTTAATTGTGTCCAGTACATTTGTTCCCCCGCCCTGCACCCAGAGTTTGGTACCTGTGTCACGTGTGGTCAGGTTGAGGAATCAGGGGTGGTAGAAACTGCCTTACCAGTCCGAGGGGAGGGTTGTGTGTGGATGAATGGTGTGTGGCACTAGACAAGTGAGTTTGAGTTCTCTGGGGTAGAGAGCTTGCTGAATCCTTTGTGAATTGTGTACTCCTGTGTTAGCTCAGACCCCTAGGTTCCCTGTGTAATCTTTTCACCAGAACGTCTGCCAGAATGGAGCTTGTTTTTGATTTCAATAATCTAGCCACATACGGTGTGTTGGAGCTGAGAAGTTTCTGTGAAGAGAGAGGCGTAGGGGCAGATCAGTCAGGCTGGTATGCACTTAGGAGATGCATGGTCAAATGGCAAGAGGATCAATGGGATCTCGAGCGCAGTGAGGAAAGGTGAGGAAAATTAAATTTTGGCCATGTTGTGTTCCCTAGCGCGTACCCCACCGACTCCATGTACCAGCTTAAAGTGCATGTAACTTCCCTCCTGTGCCAGCTATGAAGACGCAAATACATTTGCGTCCACCGTCAATTTGTCCTCTTTCAGATGCACCCTGAATGGATTATATAGTCCGTTCCTAAGTATGCTATGCCAACGTCTTTTTATAGTACACTTTTCACTTTTTCCTGCTCTAGCCAGAGTAGGCCCTGAATTCCTGCCATCTGAACCTCTTTTGTGGCTCCTGACTCTGCCCAGGCTACCTCTGTACTCGTGAACTCTGTCCTACTTTCAGCGCGGCCCCTCGCGCTCAGCTCAAGCCTGCTTTCTGCCAAGACTGACTATAACCTTCGAGTTATCTGTTCCGCTCCCCGAGAATACATTCCTGCCTACTAGATCCTGTAAACATCCTCTCCAGCTGCAGAGCCAAAAGGGCCGACCTGTCTTAATGCAAGTAATTCATAGCCTCCGTTGCCATGCTTCCATGGAAGGCCCCGTGCCCCCACGCTTCACATGTAGACACTCAGGCGCTCATACACGCATCCACAGTTAGCATAGAATAGCCTCTACCCTAGAGACCTTTCCGCCCAGATAGTATAGTTCCTAAACATCAGATATCAGATATGATAGAAGTACAAGTTGATCTGACATGCCAGACTTCTGTCTCTTTCCGTCAGTGTAAATGTCAAGTCCCCTGCACCCCGTCAATCACACGTCATGCAGCTGCGCGCGCATCCAAGCTTCCGATTTCTGCTGACATTGCAACATTCTGTTAGCACCACCCCTTGGTGCCACCCACTTGCGTCACCTATCAGTGACGTTTCTAGCACACACCTCTAGTTCACGCCTAGTTTACGCCTCTTAATGATGTATTGGTACCACGTGTATACTGTTATCTTGTCTTCTCTCAGCTGTTACGCCTCTTACATTGAACCTTATGATGTAAATCAAGTATATAAGCTATGTAATGATAATAAACTGGAGCGCGCTCATCTATCCCTTCTGACACCCCTGTGGTGGTCAGAACATGATATCCTGATTCCTTTATGAGGAATAAAACCCTTAGAAACTCTAACACCACGGACTCTGTTTTCTTTCCTTCTGATTGAGTTATCATTGATTAAGTACTTACCTGCATAGAAATTAAGAGAGTAAATTAATTATTTACATCATTTTGGCGCCCGAACAGGGACCCCTCCCCCACCTCACGCGCCGGTAGGTGCGTTGCAATCCGTGTCCCCTGCCATCAGTTAGACGGACTACACGTGTACTGGCAGGATTTCCTGCATCCCCCTCTGACCCACGGAGGTGACGAAGACTGCGATCAGTGCCCAGACGAGGCGGTGAGGAGTGCGGAGGATCCCGACCAGAGCCCAGCCGAAAGAAGCAAGGTCCGAGGTGTGAAGAGGCCCACCAGTTTTCCGAAGTTTTCCGAAGTTTTCCGAAGTTTTCCGAAGTTTCCGAGTCGAGTCCAGTCGAGTTTTCCGAGGCCTTCTGTTTCCGTGCTTCCCGGTGAGTACCATTGCTGGGTCGTATCTAGACGGGTTTGGGTACGCAAGTCCGGTCTGCACTGTTTTTAGGCAGTGTATCTGTACTGTTTAGCAGTATATAAAGTATTCCGAATTTTTGCACTGTTACACCAGTGTATCCGTACCGTTGAGCGGTACATTCAGTGTAGGGGGTAGTTAGCTATGTCTTTAATGTTTTTATGTGATTAATGTTGTGGTATGAATGTGACTGTTTTATTGTGTATTATTGTATTTCTTGTATCAACTAGCAACTCGTATCAAGGAATAAAGATCTAGCGTTCAAGTAATAAGTAAGCAGGATGCCGTTCCTCAGCAAGTTAAAACAGATCGGAACTAGGAAAGGGTTACTAGAGGAAGAAATTCCTATCCCCCCTAGGGACACTCCAGGCAATTTTATGTATCAAAAGCACGGCATAGATGCCATATTATATCTAGATTTATGGGCCGATTACACCAAGCACCTAGACGAAAGACACAGATGGCCTGTTACCGGAACGTGGGATGCCGAGTGCATCATGAGGGTAGAAGAAGCATTATGGAAAAAGAAAGCTAGACAATCTCAGAAGGACGCCATAGAGTTTTGGCGTAAGGAATCACGTAAGCGTGCTGACAAAGCACTCCGTAGAGAAGACAGACTTAAAGAATCAGATAAAGAGCGAGAAAACGAATTAGTTACTGAAGGGATCCGAGTAAAAACAGAACAAATAGACCGTGCCCGAAATAATCTTGTAAACGGTATGTATCTCGCAGCAGATGGCACATCTGAAACTGAATCAGAAATACCGAAAAACTTACCGACACCATTAGTTCCAACTAAAGTAATGCACAAGACTACTAAAGACATATTCCTGAATTCATATCTAGAGGATGTAGCACCAGCTTACACCAATCTGCCTGTCCGTGCCCTGCCTACTGACAGGGATGGGGGTGGCACTGCGCCCCCAGATACAGCTCCGCCGGTACCGCGACAGACCTCCCCTGTTCCGCCACCTCCGCCACTTCCCCCCCTCAAGACGGATCTACCGAAACCAGTACTACCTGATCTTACTAAAAGACAGATTCAAGTCCAGATACAGACTCCACGAAGAGATAATGCCCAAGCATCCGCCTCAGGAGGTGCGACAGCGGGTCTACAGACCCCTCCACCGACACACAGATTGCATTTAAAGGACACACAGAATCCTTTCCAGTCTCCCTATTCATCGCGGCTTGAGGCATTCAAAGATAGGATGTCATTTTGCAGATATGATCCAGTACCCGGACAAGACGATCTAATGGTATTAGCATCCCTGCGATTAAGATCTGCCACCGATAACTTGCTATGCTGTGTAGGAATGCAGGAAGCTCTCGACAGACTATACAAATTCATACAGACAGGGAAAGACCCCGACAGTGTTAAAGCTGCCATGTATAAACAGAAAGTTGACATTCAAAAACAGATTTTACGATTCTTCATTAATTGTGTGATAAGAGAACGAGACAGGCCCGGGACAGATCAAAGTGAGTTAGACGCATTAAACAAGTGGGGTCAAAATATAGCAGACGGAAGACATGACAAGGGGACTTGCATAGCCACTATGTCCCAGAAAATTAGAAAGGCAGTATTAACTGCACATCAGGAAGAAACTGATAAAACTTCCTCCGAGGAGGAAGATGAAGATGAAACATCAGGAAAGTCTACAGATATAATAGCGTATGTAGGTAAAGGAAATTACCTTAGGAAAGGCATCCGTCCGGAGAGCAGGAGAGTTCTTTTCTCCGCTTTAACAAATCCGAATTCTTCTGAGCATCAGTTCCAGGAAACTGATAAAAGGCTTCGAGATCGAGTAGGGTACCATATACTCAATTCTATGGATGAACAGGAACTGGCACGATCAGCCGTGTTATGGGCCGAAAACCCAGACATATATAATGATGACACGTTAGTGCAGACATTCTTGAACCTTTCCCCAGAAGAGCAGAAAATAGCAGGTGTATACATGATTCAGCACCTCCTCATCAAGTTCAGAAACCATCATTCTGATCCAGGTCCCTTACACGAAACATTAGAAGCACTAATCATGGATAGATGGAGAGGTTTTAGTACCAAATTAATACAAATAATTCTAGAACAACGACGTAAGTATAACACCTTCCTAAGCTCTGAATATATTCCCGCCCCGCCTCCAGAAAGAAAAATGTACCACATGCAATGCGGTGGTGGCATTGAAAGCCAGAATCCCTTACGAGAAGTACATCCAGTTATGGGTGAGGATCGTATCCTGAAACGTGTGTATGTTCACACACCACTGACTAAGTTAGAACTATTAGAAATGAAGAAATTAGTTCCGTGCCATGATAAAGACCCTGCAGGTTTTCACAGAGAGCTTAAAGACATGTTACTGATGGGAGATTACACGTATGATGATATTATGAAAATGTTAAAAGTACTGTTGCCCACGGGCATTTACGAAAAATTAAAGGAGAAGGATTGGGAAGTGGGAGAGTCAAAGATAGCATGGGCAGAAATAGAAGACGAAGAAAAGAAACGAGTCCCAGGGGTAGGCCTTGGGGATCTGACTAAAGCATTACCAGGTTTAATAGTACAGGTTCTGCCAAGATTATTGACAACTAGAAAGGAAGATTGGGACGCAATCTCGTCCTGTAAACAGAAACAAGATGAAGATACTAGTGACTTTTATTCAAGATTCGAGAAATGTTTCATTATTAATAGTGGTCTAAAAACTAGTAGCGAGTCATATCCACACCTTTTCGTAACAAAATTAGTAGAGAACGCCCTACCACTAGTTAAAAATAGAGTATACAAGGTTGAAAGTACTTGGCAGGCAAATACGCCATCACAGATGTTACAAATGTTACAATATCACCAGAATAGAATTAGGGAAGAACAGGACCAGGAACAGAAACGTATGAAAGACACGAAAATGAAAATGTTAGTAGCCCAGACAATTCCAGCCGAGGGTCATAGAAAAGGTGGGGCCCAGACAAATCATTCTGCCGCTCCCGTTAAAGGGACATGTAATTATTGCAAGCAGCCAGGTCACTACGTACATGAATGTCCAGTCCTGAAACATAACATCGAGACAGGTAAAACTAAAGAAAGACCGCGTCCGCCTAGACATGAACAGGGTCAACAACAGACCTCACAGAACGAACAGCCAATGCAGAATACCCAGCCTATGCATGATCAGTCCCATACAGTACAGACAGTAGCAGTACCGCAGCCACAGCATGCTCAGACACAGCCCGCTGCCGCAACTAGACAAGTCTCACAACAAATGTACCAGTATGCCCAGACGGCATATCCAGATTATCAGCGTTATACATGAAACAGCCTAGGGAGGGAAAGTGATTTGCCTCTTATTGAAATTCCTGTAGATCAAGAAGGTCCTTATGTACATAGTCACGTATTAGGAAAAGACAGAAAGTTTTTAATTGACACAGGGGCAAGTCGCACTACTATAAGTCATAATGAAGTTCCAGGGGCACCCCTCTCAGGCTCACAGAATGTTTCCCTTGGTTTTTCAGGACAGCCTATTGTAAATGAAGTATCAGAACCAGTACCACTAGCTGTGGGTCCATTATCTCGAGTTACAGATCTGTTACTTACGAAATCATGTCCCGAAAATCTGTTAGGAATTAAAACACTGAAGGCTCTAGGAGCTATAATTTGCTGTTCCCCGGAGGGAGTCAGACTCTTTCTACGGGATTTCAAGGGTCATTATGTTCTACGTGACTTTGATGTCAGACTGAAAAATGTACCAGATCACTTATGGGCAAAAGGCCCAGCTGATGTAGGTTGTATGCATATCACCCCATATCGTGTTACACTCAAGACAGGAGTTGTTCTACCCAGAATCAGACAATACAAGTTACCACCCGATGCTGTAGTGGCTTTACTGAAAATCATTGAAGAGCTTATTGCCCAAGGAGTGGTCGTAGAGACCGACTCCAATATCTGTAATTCACCCATCATTCCGATTCTTAAACGTACAGACCGTAATGCACCGCCAGTATATCGGCTGGTGATTGATCTTCGAGAACTGAACAAATGTATTGTACCACAGTATCCTGTGGTCCCCGATATCTCCTCCCTATTGACTGCTATTGACTCAGAAGCAACGTTCTTCACTGTAATCGATCTCAAGAACGCTTTCTTCAGTGTACCTATTGACCCGGAGAGCCAATATCTCTTCGGATTCAGTTTAAATGGACGAAGTTTCAAATTTTCCCGCGCACCTCAAGGATTTACAGAAAGCCCCAGCATCTATAGTCAAGCACTGAAAAGACAACTAGATTGTATTCAAATGCCAGATAATACCGCTTTACTGCAATACGTCGATGATCTACTGATCACCGCACGAAGTGAACCCGAATGTGAACAAGCATCTCTGATAGTTTTGCATTTCCTGGCCGACAAGGGACACAAGGTGTCCCCTTCAAAGCTACAATTCTGTGTTCAGCAAGTTGTGTACTTGGGTCACTTGCTGTCCAAAGTGGGGAGACAGCTCACTCCCGATCGCATTCAGTTAATTGTAAACATGCCACGACCCCAGACACAAAAGGAAGTGCGGGCCTTCATAGGCCTCACCTCGTACTGCAGACAATGGATTCCCCAATATGCATTTCTAGCTAAACCACTCATCCAGTTAACGACACAGGAGGCAGCGACTTCGACTGTCCTCCCTTGGACTCAGGAACATACACAAGCCTTTGAGGAATTAAAGAAAGCTTTATGCCAAGCACCAGTTTTAGCAACACCATGTTACAGCAAACCGTTTACACTTTTTGTTACAGAACGTGACGGTACAGCATTGTCTGTCCTCACTCAAGATCAAGCAGGTTCACATAAGCCTTGTGCTTATTTTTCAAGTACATTGGATTCAGTAGCTCAGGCACTCCCTGCATGCTTAAAGTCAGTAGCAGCAACAGCGTTAGCAATCAGACAAAGCGATTCAATTGTTTTAGGTCATCAGTTAACAGTACAAGTTCCACACTCTGTAGAGGTTCTGTTAAACAGAACCCAGACTCAACACTTGACTATAGCACGACTGACAGGTTACGAATTGACATTATTCCAACCACACATAGAAATCAGACGCTGCAGTATCTTGAATCCAGCAACATTGTTACCTACAGTTATGACAGATCCAGCTCCACATGATTGTATAGAAATTATTAATGCAGTGACAAAGCCCAGACGAGATTTAACAGATGTTCCATTGACAAATCCAGACCTGACACTTTATGTGGATGGTTCATGCATGAGAACAAGTACAGGAGAGTTAGTGGCCGCATATGCCGTGACCACTGAAACTGAAGTTAAGGAAACACATCGTATTGATACACTGTCTGCTCAAGCGGCAGAGCTCATCGCTCTGACCCGAGCCTGTATTCTAGCGAAGAACAGAAATGTTAACATATACACAGATTCCCGTTATGCGTTCGGAGTCGTACACGACTTTGGTATGCTCTGGCAAGAACGAGGTTTTCTGACCTCTCATGGTACGAAGATACAGCATGGTCCTCTCATTCAAGCACTGTTAGAAGCAATACATCTGCCTTCAGCTATTTCAGTCATGAAGTGTAAAGCACATATTAAGGTCACAGATTCTGTTTCCCAGGGTAACGACCTGGCAGATCAGACAGCAAAACATACAGCACTGACTCACACTCAGACAACTGACACGATAAAGACAACAGATCCGACAAACTGCATGACAGTCAGAGATCCCACACTAGATGTTATAGACATTCAGACACATGCTACTGCAGACGAAATAAAGAAATGGATCGAACTAGGAGGGATCCAGACAGATCAAGGTTGGATGACGAAGGGAAAATCTACATGGTTTCTCCCTGACTCCATGGTTCAAATCATGATAAATACAGCACATAGTCCTGCCCACCTGGGAGAGAAAGCCATGTTAGACAGTTTGCAAAATCTCTGGTACAATAAACACTTACGAGCAGCCGCAAAACAGAAAGTGCGTACTTGCATGATCTGTTGTCAGTTCAATCCAGGTAAAAGCGTCCCTGTAGAGCAAGGTGGATTTCATCCTCCCGATCACCCTTTTGAAGTCCTCCAGATGGATTATATCCAGATGGACCGTTGTCGAGGATTTAAATATGTTCTCGTAGTTGTCTGCGCTCTGTCCCGCTGGACCGAAGCATACCCAGTCCCAGATTACACTGCTCCGACCACTGCCAAACAGTTGGTTCGTGAATTCTTCCCACGGTACGGCTTGCCTCGTGTCGTGTACTCAGATAACGGTCAGCCATTCTCGTCTGCCCTAATGAAAGAAGTTTCCTTGTTATTGGGATACCAGTGGAAGTTCCATTGTGTCCGACATCCAGAAGCAGCAGGCCTTGTAGAAAGGCATATTCAGACATTAAAGATCCGCCTTGCCAAGATATGTCAGGAAAAAGGGGTCGACTGGATAGTCGCCCTGCCGGTGGCACTATTCTATATGAGAATGGTCGCCCATTCGAGATCAGGGCTATCTCCGTACGAAGTGGTCTTTGGCAGACCACCGAATATGTGGGGGACGCCTATTCCTAAAAAAATAACCGATGTTGATTCTAATATGTTGACAGATTACCTTGCCTCCTTGATGTCTGCACTCCAATCATGTCGTTCACAGGTTGCCGCAGCCTTCCCTGACAACACCGATGTGAAGGAGCATGACGTCCGCCCCGGAGATGTTGTTTTAGTCCGAAACTTCGACAGGAAAAGTCCGTTGGAGCCCCGCTGGAAATCTCCGAAGACCGTTCTACTTACGACAAAGACCGCAGTCAAATTGGAAGGCAGAAAGGGGTGGGTCCATCTAAGCCATATCAAAACATTCCCAGGACTGAAACCGGAACAAGACACACCCACCCCCACCAAAGACTGTGATCCCAAAGACTTTTCCGAATCCAAACGAGAAAACACTCCTCAAGAACAATATCGTATGAAGTTACGATCTAGCAAGTCAGACAGTTTAATTGTTTAAGTCCTCCCCTAGGTGAATCGGTTAAATAGTTTCTGACATGTATCCCCTAGATCGAATTAGAGAGAGAGAGGAAAAGAAAAGAACATATTGCAAATCACTTCGTAGTCACTGCATAGTGACACTAATAATTATGTTTATTCTCAGTATATTAATCATTGTTGCTAGCATCTTGTTACCCATATATTATCCTATTTTCAAGCGTGAACAATCTGCTTACAATGTCTCTGCTGAACACACTTTTAGTGAGTTACCTCCTCATGAGCTTTCCTACAGACTTGCGCTGCGCAACAATACATTCATTAGTATGTTACATCATTCTCATCAAACTAACAATGCTACAGATTGCTGGATATGTGGCCGACTCCCTCCCTACCAGAATTACAAGGGAGCGCTGCCTCTCTTTCCGTACCCGTTCACTCACAATGGCTCCTGCGGAGCATGGTTTAAGATAATTAATTCTTTAGATCCCGACATTGCTGTTTTCGATGGGGGTTGGGTTTGGGGAAACCTGAACTTGGTCCTACTAGACGTCTGTTACCCAGATAAGGAGGGACTGCCCATTAGAATAGGAACGGATCTAGAAAATGAAGTATATGGATTAGGTAATTACACAATAAGCCTTATGATTCTTACTGTCGAATCCGAAGCCACACCAGTTCTACCTATTATGTCAGTACTGCCAGTCACTGGTGAATTATGTATCAAGAAGAAAGGTTCAGTACACTTAGGTCATAGTAAATGCACTACTGTGGTCGAATTCAGTGATGATGGAAAGTCATCTTTCAAAGCTATCAGTCATTCTTACTTTGTGTGTGGTCATACCGCATACATCCGTCTACCTCCAGATTGGGATGGTACCTGTTACATTGCATTCCTTTTGCCACCCGTTTTTCTAGCTCCCTCTGATTACCATAGAAATAGCAATCTAGTAAAGAATAGACCCAGAAGAGATGCCCCCCTTGTCGACTACACAGAAACGGCATGGGAACAGTACACTGATTTTAATAAAGGATTCTTTTTCTTTTTAGGTCCTGTCCAGAATAGTAAGTTAATACGCAGATTAACTAGAACACTTGAAGCCGTAGTAAATGAAACTACCTCCGCCTTAGGTAACTTAACAGAAGAGCAGTCCGCTATGCGGGTTGTTGTCCTTCAGAATCGTCTTGTAATTGACGTCATCTTGGCAGATAGAGGTGGAGCCTGTAAGGTCATCGGGTCAAGCTGCTGTGTTTTCATCCCACAAAATGCACCATCTGTATATCAAGCTATCACCCGTCTTCATAAAATTGCAAATCAGATACATCAGACTCCAGGCACCTGGACTTGGTCCGGTTGGTTCTGGACAACGTTAACAGCTTGGGGATGGAAGATCCTATCCTTCCTAGGCATTGGCCTAGTCCTAGTATTCAGTTGCTGCCTGTGCCTGCAGTGTGGGCCAGCGATTTGTGGACTGTGTGCCACCACTTGTATTGAGCATTCCAGTTTCCACTCAAAACGTAACCGAAAGAAAGAAGAACAAATGATGTTACAAGAACAGACTGATCGATTCATGAGGATCGATATTTCATGAAGGGTCCGTAGGGAACAAGGAGGGAATGAGGAAAATTAAATTTTGGCCATGTTGTGTTCCCTAGCGCGTACCCCACCGACTCCATGTACCAGCTTAAAGTGCATGTAACTTCCCTCCTGTGCCAGCTATGAAGACGCAAATACATTTGCGTCCACCGTCAATTTGTCCTCTTTCAGATGCACCCTGAATGGATTATATAGTCCGTTCCTAAGTATGCTATGCCAACGTCTTTTTATAGTACACTTTTCACTTTTTCCTGCTCTAGCCAGAGTAGGCCCTGAATTCCTGCCATCTGAACCTCTTTTGTGGCTCCTGACTCTGCCCAGGCTACCTCTGTACTCGTGAACTCTGTCCTACTTTCAGCGCGGCCCCTCGCGCTCAGCTCAAGCCTGCTTTCTGCCAAGACTGACTATAACCTTCGAGTTATCTGTTCCGCTCCCCGAGAATACATTCCTGCCTACTAGATCCTGTAAACATCCTCTCCAGCTGCAGAGCCAAAAGGGCCGACCTGTCTTAATGCAAGTAATTCATAGCCTCCGTTGCCATGCTTCCATGGAAGGCCCCGTGCCCCCACGCTTCACATGTAGACACTCAGGCGCTCATACACGCATCCACAGTTAGCATAGAATAGCCTCTACCCTAGAGACCTTTCCGCCCAGATAGTATAGTTCCTAAACATCAGATATCAGATATGATAGAAGTACAAGTTGATCTGACATGCCAGACTTCTGTCTCTTTCCGTCAGTGTAAATGTCAAGTCCCCTGCACCCCGTCAATCACACGTCATGCAGCTGCGCGCGCATCCAAGCTTCCGATTTCTGCTGACATTGCAACATTCTGTTAGCACCACCCCTTGGTGCCACCCACTTGCGTCACCTATCAGTGACGTTTCTAGCACACACCTCTAGTTCACGCCTAGTTTACGCCTCTTAATGATGTATTGGTACCACGTGTATACTGTTATCTTGTCTTCTCTCAGCTGTTACGCCTCTTACATTGAACCTTATGATGTAAATCAAGTATATAAGCTATGTAATGATAATAAACTGGAGCGCGCTCATCTATCCCTTCTGACACCCCTGTGGTGGTCAGAACATGATATCCTGATTCCTTTATGAGGAATAAAACCCTTAGAAACTCTAACACCACGGACTCTGTTTTCTTTCCTTCTGATTGAGTTATCATTGATTAAGTACTTACCTGCATAGAAATTAAGAGAGTAAATTAATTATTTACATCAAAGGGCCCGGGCCTCACACCAGGAGGGTGGTGGGTCTGTGGGGAGCCCTGAAGATTCAGAAGAGGAGGGAGAAGATGTCAGTATCTGGATGCCAGTAGAGAGTGAAGACCCCATAGGTAGGGAGTCCCTTGCTGGTCCAGCGTAGGAGGCAGCGCCTCATCCCTTTCCCTGTCCCCAGAGGAGCTGGAAGATAGGAGGAGAGAAAGGGAGCACCAGCTGGCCTTAGAGAAGCTCAGGTTAGAGCATGCCCAGTTTATGGCACAGCTGGAGGTTAAGAAGCAACAGCTAGAGACTGAGAGGGTCTTAGCGCAGGAAAGGATAGAGGAGACTGAGAGGGCCTCCACCAGAGGCAAAGTAGCTCTGGAGGATAGACTATCCCCTGCGCGCAGTGTTGATTGTCTGGATTCCCCAGGGAGGGTTGAGTCCAGTGGTGGCAGCTACATAGATTTCAGTGCAGAAAGTCCCAGTTCCCCGAGTATGGTACCTGTTTCCCTAGAAGAGGAGTATAGGTTGAAGTTCAGGGACAGTAGGAAACTGTCTCACCAGTCTTGGGAGGACTTTGCAGGGGACTGTCAGTGTGCACTGATTGAGTGGTTAGAGGTTCCCACGGGACCTGATTTTGACAAACTGTTTGATCTTATTCTCAAGGAGCAGGTGCTCAGTCGTTGTTGGCCGGAGTTGCGGCAACACTTGTTGAAGTGTGAAACCATGGATCCTTGGGAGCTTGCAAGTGAAGTAGACCGCTGGGAGAGGGCCAGAGGTTCTTTAGAGTCCCTAGTGAGTGAGTCCAAAAGAAGTGGTTCAGGTATCTTCCAGCCCAGCGTGGTGGAAGAGGCTCAGTGTAGCCCAGCTAGGTCCCAGGATAGCGAGGAGGGTGTAGGGGCTTACTGCCTGGCTCAGTGGAGCAGGAGTGAGGGGGAGACCGAGGGTCCCCAGACGCCCGAAGCCCTGCCTCAGGACTTGAATGGTTTCTTGAGGGAACACCAGGTTGGGGACCTAGGCTGTCCTGTTAGCCCATTTGAGGATGATCTCCTACTGTCTAGGGAACCTGGAGCATCTTTTAACAAATAAAGTTCTCAGCACGTTCAGACAGCAGAACGTGTATCAGCAGTTCAAAGAATGCTGTGACATCAATAAGGAGACTTCGTCATTGGGCTCTCGATGACAGGTAAACACGCGCTTCTCATTTTTAAAAATTCCTGTTTTACAGTTAAAATAACAAGTTGCGTGTAAAATCCATAGACATGCCAAAGTAATAAAATCTCAAAGCTTGTCATTGTTTTTCATTTGAGCCTTTCACCGGAGGTTCACTCTTCAATTTAAAATGTTCACACATGTCAGAGTTTAAAATAACGAACAGCAGACTCTGAAAAGCTTACAGGGTTTCCATGCCTCCATAAAGCAAATTCACCAGCACCTCCGATGTTATCTTTCACAAAGTTTAAGCAGATGGCAAGAACTTCAATACACAATCCGATAATAACATCACTGGTAACTTCCTTTAACATCTTTTGAGACCAATTTGAAGCTGCAGAACATCGTAGCGCTCGTCAAAAGAAAACAATAAGCAGCAACTCAAAAAAATGTGTCAGCAATGCAGTTTTCTTTCTTTTTTTTTTACATCCAAAATTCCACAATTACAAGAAGGTTCTTCCCAGGTAGAATATTAACAACAGGTTACACAGTAGTTGCACGATTAAAGCTGTAAAATGACAAACGCCTTGGGATGCAGGCTGTCCAGATGACAGGGGACACTGGTGGGGCTAACCAGGACGTTTATGTTAATTTACCTTTTCTTTTCCAGCTTTAAGTAGTTTCTTAGTTGCAGTAGTAATCCATTTAAACAGTCTTATTTCCACGCATAGGTTCTGTTCTGTACCTCCTCGCCAATTTGTAACAAATAAAGTTCTTGAATCCAGTAAGTATAAATAAGTCTAATTTTTTGAAGCTTAGTTCCAGGTTAAAGTAATAATAAAGATATAAGTAGATGTAAATATAAGTTCCTATAAGTCCCCACCAGGAGCAGATCTTCTGTCGCTCAGCCTGCCTGCCATCAACTGCCTCTCCACAGATCAGTCAGGTACCAAACATTCTAAGGTGTCATCAAACATTCTACCAGATACAGTGGCTAGGCAATGGGGAAATCTAAGCAAGGGAAATGCAACACATAAGCAAGATGTAACACATCTGTAACTAGAGCTTCTGTGTTTCCAGTGTCCGGCAGTGCTACTCCAGGAGGGAGTGCACAGAAGTCCGAAGTGAGGAGTGATTGGGGAGTTCCCCAGTGGAAGAACCTGTGGGTCAGGGACTACCCAGTTGGGCTAGGATCCCGTGTAGTGACCATGGTGACACCACTTCTGTGCTGGGGGATCTTTGCACACTGTCAGGTGGACAGGGGACGGGAGATCTGCGCCAGACAGACAGACACACAACATATGTGTCATTTGTTAGCCTCAGGGGGATAGTGTGTGAATCCCCAGAAGTCCTGGAGTGCCAGACAATTGTTCCACCAAAGGTTTTAGACCAGAGGTTGGGAGGCCAGGTTCAGGTTCAGCCTGACCTGAAGAGTAGGACGACTGTAACCAGTGTCCTGACCGGTTCTTCTTCCAGAGGAACTTCTCCAGTTGGGAGAGGGCAGACCTTTGGAAGGGGGTGCAGAGGGTGGGAGAGCCCACCTCTGACCCCAGTACAACCTGAGTGGATAAGCCCTGGGTTGGAGTGGCGTTGTAAGGGTACCCCTCGCAGGAGGAGGAGGAACCCTAGAAGAAGAGGCAGGGGGAGGAGAGCCTTCCCCGAGACTCCTGGTCCGCCTGAGGTTGTAGACCCTAGGCTGGAGAACCAGTGGCAGTCTAGTCCTGTCTTGCAGACAGGAAGAGTGGAGGATGGCTACTATGCACCATGGGTTACTGCCCCCCACTCTGTGAATAGGCAAGGACCGGTGGCAGGTTCACCCCTAGACTTTTTGCTTGTAATGGTGACCTGGTGATGGTGATTTTTGGGTTCTGCGCACTTTCACTGTGTCCCAGTGGAAAGTGCGTGCGCACTCTGAGTGCATGTGATGAGATAGGCCTGCCCTCCCATAGGAATGCATGGGGAATATATGTGTCCTTGGTAATTCCTGATCCGTGGGGTGTACAGGTTCGAATTTGATATGTGCGAACTCGTGAGAGTGAATGCTTCGCAATGGTGTATGTGGCATGAGTGTGTCTTGTGCACAAATGCCACTTCTAGGAGTTGGCATATTAGTGTAAAATATGCCTGGCATGTGATTGGCTGGAGCTGGCTGGTGAGCCTGGCTCCAGGAAGGCTGGATGGGTCTGCCCGGTGGTAAGTGGGAGATTAGCATGCTGATGGCTGGGGAGGAGTGTACCTGTGTCCTGAATGAGGCTGGGTTTTCCCCAGACAATGCTGGCTCCGCCCCCTGTGGTGCGGCTGATGACCCTAGCCCTGCCAGTGAATGAAATGGGTGGTTGAGCCATCAAGAGTGCTCCAAAACCAGCTGCGACTGGTTTCTCCCCCACCCTGCACCCTTAGACAAAGGAATGTGGTGTATAAAAATGGGGCTGTGCCCCCACAGATGTTGTTCTCTTCCAGGATCCTGCCTGAGGGGGCTGCTGCTGTTGCTGGGCCAGAGGACCGCCACTTGGAGTGTCTCCCTGCCTGGAGACCCAGTGAGCTGGCTCTGGGCCCAGCCTTGCCCCCCCTACCTGCCTAGAAGGACTTTTGCTGGGCTTGTTGGCCCCTAGCACCTGGGAGTGCTTTGGATTGCCTTTTGGCGCTTGAGAGCGCTTTGTTGTGACCCAGTGCTTAATAGCGCTTTATTTGCCATTTTAGCGCAGGGAGCGCTTTAAATTTCATTTAGCGCTTGGGAGCGCTCTGGGTGCTTTTGCCGGTGCCCACCCGGCATCTTTTGCCTGCGTGCTGTGTTGCTGCCCTGGCGAGTGCCCAACTCGCTCTTAGACGGGGACCTGGAGGGTCGGCCGAGGACAAGGGGAGAGGCCTCCGATGAGGGCCGTCTCCAGCGATCGTACAGACAAGTAACTTCCCCCCCACAGATGGACACCACACAAGGATGAGGTCAACACTCTTTATATACGACTCTTGAAGCAAGGATATCAGCGATACAGTGAGATCGGGACACGAGGGTCCTCTCAATTCTAGTCTCTGGAAGGGAAAGGGTAGCGGGACAGTCTTGGTACCAGTCTGGTACTGAGGTGGTAAGATGGATAGCTCACAATCCTCGAGCTCGGAGTTCTGGAAGGTCGGGCCGCGGCAGCGCCAGCAGGCTCGGTTGATAAGTCTCACTTGAGAAAGGTCGCGGCAGCACCAGCCGGCAAGGGCGATGGTTCACACAAGGATGGGCCGCGGCAGCGCCAGCAGGTCCCGACGACGATGTAGGTTGCAGAAGGCCGCGGCAGCGCCAGCAGGCAGGGCGATGGTTCACAAGGATGGGCCGCGGCAGCGCCAGCAGGTCCCGACGAGGATGTAGGTTGCAGAGGGCCGCGGCAGCGCCAGCAGGCAAGAACGAGGGTTCACGAGGATGGGCCGCGGCAGCGCCAGCAGGTCCCGACGAAGGTGTAGGTTGCAGAGGGCCGCGGCAGCGCCAGCAGGCAGGACGATGATTCACAAGGCAGGGCTGCGGCAGCGCCAGCAGTCCGTCAAGGATGAGTTCTTCTAGGTGTCTCTCGAATCCAGGATACAACTGCCTTCCTGCTCTGGAGCTGCCCCAGTTATAGGTCTGGCGCCCTTTGACGTCCGGACCCTCGCACTTGGAGGTCGGGAGGTCCGGGATGAGGGAGTCCAGACACCCAGCAGGGGGGTGGAGCCAGCGCCCGGGGAGGCTGGGGGCGATCGGCACCTGGCGGGGAGAGCCATCAACACTCCTCTCTCCCATTGACCTGCCAAGTGGTCTCTTCACCTCCTGGGTGGATGGTGGTGCCTCAATGTCGGGGCCTGGCCAGACCCAGGGTTGGGGTCGAGCTGAGGCCACGCGGCCTTAAGGTGCAGTGTCCAAGATGGCGGCTGGGCCGGGGCAATGCTGCTAATGGTGGCCCGGGCCGGTCGATGTCGTGGTGTTCGGGGGCAGGCGTCCCGTTGGGGACGGGTTGCTGGTTGCTTCTGTGGGTTGCCGGGGTGGTTCTTCTGGTGACACCGGGAGGGCCGGTGGTCGAGTCTAATTATTGGGGGAGGGAGCGGCCCCTTCACGAGGCCTGTCCAACATGCGTCCCCCCCAGCTGAAGGCAGGGAGAGTCACCCATCCTCTTGGGTACTCTCCTCGCCGAGGCGGAAAAAGTGTGACAGGCCGTCCGCGTTGGCGTGGTCCTGGCCAGGACGATGCTCCACAGTGAAGTCCATCCCCTGCAGGGAGATGGACCATCGCAACAGTTTTGGGTTCTCCCCCCGCATCTGCATCAGCCATTGCAGGTGTCTATGATCTGTTTGTACCCTGAAATGGGTACCGAAGAGGTAGGGCCGGAGTTTCTTGAGGGCCCATACTACTGCGAAGGCCTCCCGCTCGATGGTGCTCCAGCGCTGCTCCCGGGCCAGCAGGCGTCGGCTGATGAAGGCCACTGGTTGATCGACTCCCTCGGTGTTGAGTTGAGAGAGTACTGCCCCAATGCCATGATCTGAGGCGTCCGTCTGGACGATGAATTCCCGGCTGTAGTCAGGGGCCTGGAGCACGGGGGCGGTGCACATGGCGGCCTTCAACTTCTCGAAGGCCGCTTGACAGTCCGGAGTCCAGTTGATGGTTTTGGGTTTTTTCTTGGAGGTGAGTTCTGTGAGGGGCCCCACAATGCTGCCATAGTCCTTCACAAACCGCTGGTAGTATCCGGTGAGCCCCAGGAAGGCTCGGACCTCGGTTTGGGTGACAGGTGGCTGCCAGGACTGGATGGCAGCGATCTTGAGCTGAAGGGGGGCCACCAGACCGCTCCCCACTTGGTGTCCGAGGTAGGTCACGGACCCCTGGCCAATCTGGCATTTGCTGGCCTTGATGGTGAGGCCGGCCTGCTGGAGGGCGTGCAGGACTTCTCGGAGGTGGTGAAGGTGATCGGCCCAATGACGACTGTACACAGCGATATCGTCCAGGTAGGCGGCACTGAATTCTTCGAGGCCCGCCAATACCTGGTTCACGAGTCGTTGGAAAGTAGCTGGAGCGTTTTTCATGCCGATTGGCATCACTTTGAAATGGTAGTGGCCATCCGGGGTAGAGAAGGCGGATCGTTCTTGGGCTCTGGGAGTGAGGCCGATCTGCCAGTAGCCTGCTGTCAGATCGAAGATGCTCAGGTAGCGGGCAGCCCCCATACGGTCAACCAGTTCATCTGCCCGGGGGATGGGGTGAGCGTCGTTTCGGGTGACAGCGTTCAGGCCCCGATAGTCTACACAGAATCGGAGCTCGGGATGGCGCCCGGGGCGGCAGCTTTGGGGACCAGTACGACTGGGCTGGCCCAGGGGCTGTCGGATGGCTCGATCACTCCTAGTGCGAGCATTTTAGAGACTTCGTCCTGGATGCAGGTGCGCACCCGATCCGGCACTCGGTACGCCCTGTGTCGAATAGGGGGACTATCCCCCGTGTCCACGTCGTGGAGGCACCAGGGGGTGACCCCCGGGGTGAGGGAGAACAGGTTCGCAAATTGCAGCAGGAGAGCCCGACAGTCTTGGCGTTGTTCCGGGGACAAGGCATCGGAGAGTCGGACCCCTTCCACTGAGCCATCTTGTTCACGGGTCCTCAGTAGGTCAGGGAGGGGCTCGGAGTCTTCTTCCGCCCCACTATCGGTTGCCATCAGTAGGCTGAGCTCCGAGCGTACGAAGTGGGGTTTGAGTCTGTTGGCGTGGAGGACCCGGAAGGGGTTCCGGGGGGACTCCATGTCTATTAGGTATGTGACAGGGCCCTTGCGCTCAATCACCTTGAAGGGTCCTGTCCATTTGTCCTGCAAGGCACAAGGTTCGACTGGAGACATCACCCATACTTGCTGACCGGGCTCGAACTCAATGGAGGAGGCATGTTGATCGTACCATTTCTTCATGTCCTCCTGACTGGCCTCAAAATTGGCTTTGGCGAGTTCCCTGAATCGCCGGGTCTGGTTGCGGAGGGTCAGGAGGTACTTATACACGTCCGGAGGGGTCTTCTGGGGGACCATCTCCCATTCTTCCTTGACCAGGCTGAGGGGGCACCGGACAGGGTGTCCGTACAGGAGCTCGAAGGGGCTAAAGCCGAGGGATTTCTGGCGAACCTCTCGGTAGGCGAAGAGGAGGCACGGGAGCAGCACGTCCCATTGGCGACATAGGGGTTCTTCCAGGCCCATGATCATTCCCTTGAGAGTGCGGTTAAACCGCTCGACCAGTCCGTTTCCTTGCGGGTGATAGGGGGTCGTGAACCGGTAGGTAACCCCGCACTGCTGCCAGAGAGAGTTCATGTACTTGGAGATAAAGTTTGTGCCCCTGTCGCTGACGACTTCCCGGGGGAAGCCCACTCGAGAGAAGATCCCCATTAAGGCTCGACCTACCACGGGTGCTGTTACGGTCCGAAGAGGAATGGCCTCGGGATAGCGGGTGGCGTGGTCCACCAGGACCAGGATGAACCGGTGCCCCTGTGCTGTTCGGGGGACCAGGGGCCCCACAATGTCTATTCCCACCCGCTCGAACGGGGTGGTGACGACGGGAAATGGTTGCAAGGGTGCTTTGATTTTTCGGCCGCTCTTCCCGCTGGCCTGGCAGGTGGGGCAGGCCCGGCAGTGGTTGGAGACATCAGTTCGCATTTTGGGCCAGTAAAAGTGTGTTACCAGGCGGTTGTATGTTTTGTCTTGTCCCAGGTGTCCAGCAAGGGGGACATTGTGCGCTAAGTTCAACAGGAAGTCCCTGAAGTGGAGGGGCACCACCAGCACCCGGCTTGCCCCCAACTCAGCAATTCTTTGCTCGCTGTAGAGTAGGTCATTGTCCCAATAGATCCAGTGTGCCCCCGCGGTGTCTCCTGCGCGCTGGGCGAGGGCTTGCTGTCGGAGTCCCTCGAGGGAGGGACAGGTCTTCTGTTCTTGCCGGAATTGTTCCTGGGTGGGTCCACCCTCTTGACGCCACTGGGCCAGTTCTGGAAGGTCCTGGAGCTGAGCCGGCTCTTCTTGGTTTTGCTCTGGGGGATTAGTACTGAGGGCGTCTCTCTCCGGGACGATCAGGGGAGGAGGTGCTGGCCATTCGGGTTCTTCGGGACTGGGGATGGCGCGGGCGTCCATGGACCGGGTCGTTACGCAGGCCCAGTCAGGGAGGCCCAACATCCCCAGGTGCTCTCTTCTTTCAACGGCTGCCCAAGGGGAACTTTCGAGGTCGTTTCCCAGGAGGCAGTCCACGGGGGCATCATCGCGGACAGTCACCTTCAGCATACCGGACACTCCTCCCCACTCGAAGGGGACGCAGGCCATCCGACACAGGCTCTCTGAATTGTCAGCTGATCGGACGGGGCAAAGAACGTTTGGCAAGATCTGCTCTGGGGCTACCAGATGACAGCGGACTGCCGTCACACTGGCCCCGGTGTCACGCAGGGCTTCGGCCTTGCGCCCATTGATGTTCACCCACTGGCTGTATTTTCTCGTGTTGGCGGGTAGGGGAGCCCGCGGGATCATGTCCCTTTCCCCTAGGCAAACCAGGGACATGGCGGCGGGTTCCCACTCGGGCTGTTCCTGGTCGTACTCTTCATAATCTTCGGGGGCTTGCTCCTCTCCCAGGGCGGCGGCAGCGACCTGGCGGGGTATAGGACTTTGGTTCTTCGGGCAGTTAGGGTCGTTGGCATAGTGGCCGGTCCGCTGGCACCGGTGGCAAGTAACGTTGGCTCGGAACCCGGGACGCATCGGGGGGTTTCCCCGACCGGCCGGGGGCGGGGTGTTGCTGGCGGGAGCTGCCGGGACGGTGTTTCTGCCCCGACCCTGGCCTCCTCCTCCTCGGGGGCGATGGGGACCTTGTTTGGTTCTGTTTGGCTCACTGGGCCCACTTCGGGCAACTCGAGTGCTTTCCCATCGGTCAGCTTCGGCGGCGAGCTGCCGAGGTTCAGTCAGTTTACTGTCGAGGAGGTGCTGCCTGAGCTCGACGAAGCAATTGTTGGAGAGGTGTTCCCACACAATGAGGTTAAAGAGTTGCTCGTAGGTGGTTACGTGGCTGCCCTTGATCCACCCCTCGAAGGCTCTGCTGAAAAAGTTGACGTACTCCACCCAAGTTGTACCCGGGATCCGTTTGCAGTCACGGAACCGCTGGCGGTACATCTCGGGAGTGAGTCCGTATCGAGCGAGGAGGGCGGCCTTCATGTGGTCATAGGACGTCATCTGATGGTCCGGGAGCTGCAGCACGGCGTCGCGCCCTTCATTGATGAACCTCCCCCATAACCCGGCCCCCCAGTCACTTCGATCAATCCGGTGGGAGGTCATGGCTATCTCGTAGGCTTTGAACCACTGCTGGATATCGTCGTTCCGATAATATTCTCTGACGACATCCTTGGGGATGTGGACTTTCGATTCTGCAGTGCCCGGAGTGTTTGGGCGCTCGGGCACCCGAGGTCTTTATTCTGTTTCCGAATCTCTATTTCTGCTAGCTTGCGCTCATGTTCGTATGCCAGTTTTTTCTCTTCTAGTTCCCTCTGCCTTTGTTTCTCTTTCCGCTCCTCTCGGAGCCGCAAGTGTTCTAATGTTATCTTTTGTTCCGCCAATTTCAGCTCTCCGTCCAACCGAAGCCGTGCCAACTCTAATTCATGGAGTCTGCTTTTCTCTCGTTCTCGGATCTCCTCCAGGGAGAGACCCGATCTCCTTCCTTCTGTCGGAGGGGTGTTTGTTTCTGGCGCCTCGAGGTTTTGGTTTTGGGGTACGGCCGTACCCGTTTCTGCCCAAGATTCTAGGGCGTGTTTGAAGTCCTCTTTCGTGCTCAGTCCGGTGGTAGCAATGCCTAGTTCTATGCAAAATTGCTTTAGCTCTCGGTGGTTGTACTCTTCTAGTTTCTCCATCTGGAATTTCTCTGTGGATCCGCTCTCTTTTGTTGTCATTGTGGTTGAGTCGTGGGGTGAGTTACTCTCTGTACGATTACGCGTTGGTTCGGATCGCGCCGCTGGCCACCAATGTTAGACGGGGACCTGGAGGGTCGGCCGAGGACAAGGGGAGAGGCCTCCGATGAGGGCCGTCTCCAGCGATCGTACAGACAAGTAACTTCCCCCCCACAGATGGACACCACACAAGGATGAGGTCAACACTCTTTATATACGACTCTTGAAGCAAGGATATCAGCGATACAGTGAGATCGGGACACGAGGGTCCTCTCAATTCTAGTCTCTGGAAGGGAAAGGGTAGCGGGACAGTCTTGGTACCGGTCTGGTACTGAGGTGGTAAGATGGATAGCTCACAATCCTCGAGCTCGGAGTTCTGGAAGGTCGGGCCGCGGCAGCGCCAGCAGGCTCGGTTGATAAGTCTCACTTGAGAAAGGTCGCGGCAGCACCAGCCGGCAAGGGCGATGGTTCACACAAGGATGGGCCGCGGCAGCGCCAGCAGGTCCCGACGACGATGTAGGTTGCAGAAGGCCGCGGCAGCGCCAGCAGGCAGGGCGATGGTTCACAAGGATGGGCCGCGGCAGCGCCAGCAGGTCCCGACGAGGATGTAGGTTGCAGAGGGCCGCGGCAGCGCCAGCAGGCAAGAACGAGGGTTCACGAGGATGGGCCGCGGCAGCGCCAGCAGGTCCCGACGAAGGTGTAGGTTGCAGAGGGCCGCGGCAGCGCCAGCAGGCAGGACGATGATTCACAAGGCAGGGCTGCGGCAGCGCCAGCAGTCCGTCAAGGAGGAGTTCTTCTAGGTGTCTCTCGACTCCAGGATACAACTGCCTTCCTGCTCTGGAGCTGCCCCAGTTATAGGTCTGGCGCCCTTTGATGTCCGGACCCTCGCACTTGGAGGTCGGGAGGTCCGGGATGAGGGAGTCCAGACACCTCCGCATGTAATGGTGCTGCTTGGGGTGACATCACTTAGAATGTCACCGCGACCAGCGTTCCAAGGCGAGCGCCCGAGGGTAGAACGAAGCTGCCTCCGTCGAGGCATGTTGTGGCTGAGGTCGTTAGGTTTACACTGAACCTAATAAAAGTTATATGTTAAGTTCAGAGTATCGCCCTGGTATTTGTGGCGGTTTTTACAGTGTACCTAGCTGCTCGCTTGTTTTTGCCTGTTCAAATCCCTCCTCTGGTCTCTCCTCTTTCTCGCTCTCCTCTCTGTCTCTCCCCTTCATTCTGTCTCTATCTCGCTGCCCCTCACCTGCTGAAAACCGGCGATTACCCTCTTTTTCTTCTCCTTCAGTCATTCTCAGGGCTTTAAGAGGGCAGTTTTTTAGCTCTCGCCTATTATATCCCGTTAGGGATAAATAGGCGAGATTATAGTAAGCAGTTGAAAAACTCTACCAAACTGTGGATCGCGTACAGTTCATATGAGGCAGGCGCGTGCACATCAAACACCATCTGCCTTGGCATCAGACTTCAAAGGAAGCCACTCCCAAGCCGCTCCCCCGCCCCCTCCCAATCAGACTTCAAAGGAATGCGCTCCCGCCCCCCGCCCCCCCATAGCAATGCCGACAATGTTTACAGTAGCCTTGCTCCTCAAAGGCTATTGCTGTGTTGCCATCTCTCTAGGGACACTCAGCTTGAAAACACTCGACTTGCTAGCTGCAATGCTACATCCGCTATGCTTTGCCTCTAGACACATTGATCCCTCACAGACTGTGCTGACTCTGCCCCTCCTGATTTTGAAACGGACCAACGCAGTCACCACGCAGTCTCTTCTCTCTGTCTTATGATGTCTGCCCTGCCACCATTTACTTCAGAACCTCACGCTCACACCTCCTCAGCCTCACACACCCTCACACCCTCACCCACCCTCACACACCCTCACTCACCCTCACCCAACCTAACCCCACTCACCCCCTCACCCCGACAACCCTCTCACCCTCACTCACCCTCACCCCCTCAAACCCTCTCACCCTCACACACCCTCACTCACCCTCACACACCCTCACACCCTCACCCCCTCACACACCCTCACCCCTCACCCCCTCACCCACCCTCACTCACCCTCACCTCCTCACCCCCTCACACCCCCACACCCCCTCACCCTCACACCCCCTCACCCTCACACACCCCCTCACACTCACTCAATAACCCTCTCACCCTCACACACCCTCTCACCCACCCTCCCCATCACACCCCCTCACCCTCACACACAACCTCACCCTCACCCCCCTCACACACCCCCCTCCATCCCCCCACACACCCTCAGACCCCCACACCCCCTCACCCACCCCCCCACAACCCCTCACTCTCACACCCTCACACCCCCTCACATCCCCACACCCTCACCTCACTCACCCTCACACACCCTCACCCCCTCATCCACCCTCACTCACCCTCACCTCCTCACCCCCTCACACCCCCACACACCCTCACCCTCACACACCGCCTCACACTCACTCACTCAATAACCCTCTCACCCTCACACACCCTTTCACCCTCACACACCCTCTCACCCACCCTCCCCCTCACACCCCTTCATCCTCACACCCCCTCACCCTCACACCCTCTCATTTCACTCCACACACTGCTGC
The DNA here is from genome assembly GCF_964263255.1 of Lissotriton vulgaris. Classification (NCBI taxonomy): domain Eukaryota; kingdom Metazoa; phylum Chordata; class Amphibia; order Caudata; family Salamandridae; genus Lissotriton; species Lissotriton vulgaris. The sequence continues at coordinate 1,312,378,565 of NC_141693.1, read as the reverse complement.
ACACCTCACACTGCTGCACACCTCACACTGCTGCACGCTGCTGCATTATTCATACTACTGCATGCTGCACACTGCTTCCCGCCTCACACTGCTGCACACCTCACACTGCTGCACACTGCTGCATTACTCACACTGCTGCATACTGCACACTGATGCACGCCACACACTGCTGCATGTCTCACACTGCTGCACGCCACACACTGCTGCACTCCACACACTGCTGCACGCCACACACTGCTGCACGCCTCACACTGCTGTATGCCTCACACTGCTGCACGCCTCACACTGCTGCACACCTCACACTGCTGCACGCCTCACACTGCTGCATGATTCACACTGCTGCACGCCTCACACTCCTGTATACTGCACACTGCCGCACGCCTCACACTGCTGCATGCCTCACACTGCTGCACGCCTCACACTGCTGCACGCCTCACACTACTGCATGCTGCACACTGCTGCATTACTCACACTGTTGCATTACTCACACTGCTGCACATCTCACACTGCTGCACGCCTCACACTGCTGCACGTCTCACACTGCTGCATGCTTCACACTGCTGCATTACTCACACTGCTGCATGCTGCACACTGCTGCATGCCTCACACTGCTGCACGCCTCACACTTCTGCACGCCTCACACTGCTGCACGCTGCACACTGCTGCATTACTCACAATGCTGCTTGCTGCACACTGCTGCATGCCCCAACTGCTGCACACCACACACTGCTGCACGCCACACACTGCTGCACGCCACACACTGCTCCACGCCGCACACTGCTGCATGCTGCACACTGCTGCATTACTCATACTGCTGCATGCTGCACACTGCTGCACGGCACACTGCTGCACGCCTCACACTGCTGCACGCCTCACACTGCTGCACGCCTCACACTGCTGCACGCCGCACACTGCTGCATGCCACACACTGCTGCACGCCACACACTGCTGCACGCCTCACACTGCTGCACGCCTCACACTGCTGCACGCCTCACTGCTGCACGCCTCACACTGCTGCATGCCTCACACTGCTGCATGCCTCACACTGCTGCATGCCTCACACCGCTGCATGCCTCGTACAGCTGCACGCCTCACACTGCTGCACGCCTCACACTGCTGCACATCTCACACTGCTGCACGCTGCACACTGCTGCATGCCTCACACTGCTTCACGCCTCACACTGCTGCACGCCTCACACTGCTGCATGCCTCAGACTGCTGCACGCCTCACACTGCTGCACGCCTCACACGGCTGCATGCCTCACACTGCTGCACAACACACTGCTGCCCGCCTCACACTGCTGCCCGCCTCACACTGCTGCATGCTGCACACTGCTGCATTACTCACTCTGCTGCACACTGCAGCATTACTCACACTGCTGCATGCTGCACACTGCACACTGCTGCACGCCTCACACTGCTGCACGGCGGCCTCAGTAAGTCATGATTATTATTATTTCTTACTTTTAACTATTCCCACTAGTAATGTATTATGGCCTTCTTTATTTACTTTTTTTTCTTCTCCCCTACCTAATGTTTGCTGTCCTTGCATTCCCCTGTGTTTTCTATATTTCCTGTTTCCGCAGCCAACTTTCTCCTGTTTGAAGCTTTCATCTGCTCCCTTTTTAGGTTTTGCCTAGCCAATGCTTACGAAGTAAGCATTTGCTAGAAAAAACCTAATGAGTATAGTATAGGGGTTGGAATCCGCCCCCGTCATCCATTGGTTAGCTCCATAAATGGAGGCTATCCATTGGAAGACTGGCCTGTCCGTCAATGCCGGACCAGATTCGGGGGCATTCCCGAGAATTTTTGGCTTTTAGCTACGTCAGCCGAAAGCCTGTCCTCGGGAACGCCCCCGAATCTGGTCCGGCATTGACGGCACCCAGAAGATGTCCATTGCTTTTCGTTTTAGGGCTGACTTCTGTGCAGTATTGCTTTTGTGACCTGTGCCCTTCTAAATTCTCTTTCGCCTGATCAACACCGCGGCCCGGGGGCCAGAAGCACCCTGCAAAGATCGTTCGCCCTGATCGGAGGCTGCCGCGGTGAAGATCGAGCCGCTGCGCTCCCATTCGCTGAGAGAGCCGAGCCCCCTCACCAACGCTGCGACGGGATAGGCCCGTGCGGCGCAGCGTCATTGCCCTTGTCGTGCCGTGATTGGCTGTAGAGCGGAGCGTCATCGTTGGCCTGACCCGGGAGCTGCACTGCCATTGGCTGACTCCCGGGTGAACAAAGAGGCTCGTCGCAAGTGCCGCGACGTGATAGGCTGGTCCATCTGGACCTCCGTAGGAGCCGCCGAGAGCCGGGATGGAAGTGCACCTCGGCAAGCTTAGGCGAGATAAGGGTTCAGTGGTGAGAGCTAACGACTCGGGAGCTGCACAGACCAGTGTTCGAGCCTCAGGGTCGGCTCGGCTGCTTCCACGGGAGAAGGTGCGGTTGTAGCCGGTCTTTCTAGCGCCTTCATTGATGGGAGTCGTCGGTTTGTTATATGGTTGTATCCGAGCTGGTGTTTTAGGTGGAATTCTGTTGTTTTGGGGGCGGGGCACGGCGCGTGTTCCTCCCTAGCTGGGTTTCTAGCGGGGCAATTCCGTTATCGCAGACAGTTTCTTGCTCTGCCCTGGGGCCCATTGTTCCTTCTAGGTCGTACGTTATAGGAGGGTGGGGATTCCACCACTCCTTCCGTTACGGGCCTCAGCAGTGCTGAGGAGTAAGGGGTTCTTTCACGGCAACGGTCTCACCCCCCCCCCCTCCCCTGCTATGTAGCATCGCTGCAGCTAGGACCATGGGGTATTGTTACTATAACGTTTTCCCAGGCATGGGAAACCTCCTAGACTGCCTGTCGGGTGAGACCAGGCTCGGGGGGGTAAAAGTGAACTCGGGGCAGTACAAGGTTGATTTCCTAATTTATCCGGCCAGAGTTGATTTCCTAGCTTATCCGGCCGGTCCGAGAGTCTCGCGGCGGATTTGGGACTGGCATCGGGGTTACAGTGACCGAGCGCGGGCATGGCTCCTTTCTTTTCGGCACACGTGGGTGATGGCGTTCAGGTGCGGCCAAGGTTACGGGACACTATATGGTGTGGTCCAGCGCTAAGGGTAAGGGCGCACAGTGCGGCCATTTGCAGTGGCAGTGTGTTTCGTTAAGTCCGATTTAGCGGGTCTCGCTTATGCCCCCCCCCCTTTTTTGCGGTGCACACCTGGTTGTGGTTCGAGTGGGGGCCTCCCGGCCAGGCACACGCTGGGCTTCGACACATTGGCACCTCCGCTTGTGCCTCAAATTATTCATGTTAGCGCATGTTCAGTGTGCTTAGTTGGCAGGCAGAGGTGATTGGTGACTGGGGCTGAGTCCTTCACGTGTGTCGGGACATGCCCTTCCCCAAGTAATGCATCGGTCATCTGAAGCGCCCGACACTAGGAATTTTCGGGGACCGTTCCGCCATTCGTAGGTCGCAACTACCTTGCTGTAGCCAGAGCTGGCTTTTATCGGGGTCGTAAGCTTGGTCTTCATTGAGAATTGTGGAGCTCATCCTCGGTGTTTGTAAAGTTACAAGACTGGATTTATGTGCTTGTTTGATTTACTTGCTGAAAGTTTCTTTTAATTCGAAATTTAATACCATCTAGATGTCGCATGGCGTAGAACTTGGCGGTATGTGCAGTTTCTCCTGGTCTAATGTCCTGCCACCTGTAATATGGATGGCTAACGTATTCCACTAGGCATAGGAATACATTAGCATATTGCTATTCAGTTCTCGACGAGCGTTAAGTTGTGGTCAACAAGTAGGTATTAGATATTACGCCCTTTGAGCAGAAGAAAGATGTAGAGTAACGTGTCCAGGTCAGAACTGCTTTGGGTTCACGAACTTGTCATGTGTAACTTAGGTGTGGTTGGTTGCTTTGCCGATAAATATCGGAGGTGACTTTCACTATATCGATGCAATTTAAAAGCGGGTTTCTTTGGCAATGTAAAATGTGATCACCCCACTATCTGCCACGTGTGTGACTTATTGTACGCATTGAAATATCGCGCCAGCGCATTTCCATCTCGTTGTGTAAGTGTGTTCGTTTGCTTTATGACTCTACAATAATGGGGCTCAGCCGCACTGTGGGATTTAATTACCTGTAGTGATGAACGAGCATGTATGAGGTACGGGTGAGCTGCCCCACACGAATAGGGAGCAATAGTTTTTCACCACGGGGCCAACGTAAACCGAGTGGAATTCCTCAGCAGCTGCGTTGGTGGTTGTAGGGTGCCGTCGTAGTAGGGGCAGATTTGTAAAGCTTTGTAGTCGCTTGGCAACTTCACTAGCCCGGCTACCGTTTTACAGTACGTTTAAAATGCAGAGTTGCATTTGGCTCCACAACTCAACAGTTAAGGGTGTGGCGTAAGACACGAAGCATCTGCCTTCAGGCTGGGAGACCCGAGTTCGAGTCCCAGCGTACACCTCACAGCAACAGTCGGGCACTATTAACATGCAATAGGCGTCTAGGCGAGTAGAACTCATCAGCAGCGGCGTGAGTAGTTGTAGGTTGCCTTAGAAGTGGGGCAGATTTGTATAGGTTTACAGTTGCTTTGGAGCTTCTCTAGCACGGTTAGCGTCTTACAGTACATTTACATTGGCAAGTTGCTTTTGGCCCCACTTCACAATAGCTAGGGGTGTGGCGTAAGAAATTAAGCATCCGCCTTTGGACTGGGAGACACGTGTTCGAGTCCCAGCGATTCCAGCGAAGATCTTACAGTAATTGGAGGCTGGCATTACTTCACTTCTCCTTTCCCACTTTATTTGGCTTTTACGTTTTGTTTAGGTACACGTTGCGCTTCACAGAGGATAAGGTTATCTGTGTCTTGGGGGCGTGTTTGCGTCAGGCGGTAGCCAGTAGCAGTGGGGGCATGTTTTCTTTTCAACACGCGTATCATCCGTTCGCTCTTGAAATTGTTTATTTGATGGATTTTCAGTCAGTTAGTATATAGTCTGTTGGTCATCGCGCTACGTAGGTGTCCGTTTGGGATCTTGGGGCTTTGGTGCAGCGGGCACAATTTAGTCAAGCAGGGGGTAATGCGTGCGCCAATCGAAGAGGTCATTTGTTAGTGGTGACGGCACTGCGGCTGCTGGCCTGACCGCTTCCCATCCTATCAATTAGTCTCTCTGTAGGCTTTCAGGTGAGTGCACAAGTGTGCCGCAGTTAGCTTGGGGGTCCGGTTTTAGAGTCTGCAGCATGGTGGGACAGGATGCATTTGGAAGCGGGTTGCTCGAAAGTCATCCATCGGGCCAAGTCAGCCTCATTTACCGCACTTGCACTGACCCGCCAGTTGGGCGAATCGGCTAAGGCGCTCGACCTGGGGAGCTGTGTTCGAGTCTCGGTTTCGGCGCCGAACATCCTGTGATTCTGAGCATAGCACTTCATCGCCCCATGCCTTATCTGAGTGTATCCCACGTTTCTTTATGGGTCTGTGTTGTGGGTCTCAGTTTCACTCTTGGCTGAGGCCTAGGATAACAATTCTCTAGTTCTTAGGTTGGGCCAGTCGGGGGGTCATAGGTGGTTACATAACTATCCTTAGCAGGCGGTCCTTGCGCCCCTCCTTCTTTCAACCTAACGTTGCGTCTGGCAATAGTAGTTCTTTTCCTGGAACATGCTGCGATGGGGAGGAAGCTCGACATTGCGGCATGAGGCCTTGCCTCCCCAGCGCTCGGTGGCCTTCACCCTTTCCGGTTTCGGTTGGAGGTTTCTTGAAGTAGCCACTTGGTGAGGCCAGGGAGCGTGGGGGAGAACTGGGTACATCGGATACTTGTTGACGTTCCTTTCACGCGGCTACAGATTTTTCCTGGTGGCATCATGAATCGGAGGGCAGTGGGGGAGAGATTACGCGTCTTCTACCCTGCCCTTCATGCTCAGCGAGTCTCATTTCTTTCTCAAACACTAGTACTAACGTTACGTAGGCAATGGTGGCACTCGTGCATGTGCCGGAACTCGAAACAATGAAACAGGTAGCAAATGTTTGGTACCTAGCATAGGTAGAAGGATTTTCTTAGGAAAGGGCAGACTCTCCCCATTTGGACACACTGGGATGTGTTCGCGGGATTCACATGTGTCACCTGGGAAACTTGTGTCACCTCAGGGTGAGTGAGACTGTTGACTCCGGTAAGTGCGGCTAGGGCCTGTCTATGTTTATAGCAGCAGCATGTCCACCGGCGCTCCTTTGGTCAAGATGGTGGTTTCTGGTTTGTGGCACCGCCCTGTTTGGCACTCCAGGGCTATGTCTGGCTCGTGGAAATGACCGCAACCACAGCCACGGGGAGATTCAAAAGCTTAGGGGCCTTTTTTCCTTGGTTCAGGGTTTGTGCGCACTCTTGGTGCCCAGAACAGCTAGACAGGGGTGTTTTAGCAGGTGGGAACTGGATCTGGATCTGCTAGGGCTTGCTCCGGGCCAGGTGCTAGATTACTGTTCCGGCTAATTATCTTCTCCATACCCCTCCAGCTTGGTTAGCTCCTGGTGTGGCCTTCTTTAGGTATTCGTGAATGTTTACAAAAAGGCTTATTTACAGTATATTATGAGCTGCTGCTGTGCTACAAAGCGGAAACACAAGTCTCTATCCTTGCATCCTGTTACTTTAATCAGACTTTTTAGTTACAGCCACCGGATAGCACACAATTTTGGCCCAAGGGCACCAGGGAGCCTCACAACGTTGGTGGTATAGTACCTTTTGACTTGTACTAAGGGTTAATTACATGTATACAAGTGGCAATTTATCTCAAGAATGTTGCTAGCCGGCTGTGTGTTTGTATCCATGTATCCTCATCCATCGGTCATTTGGGACTTTCTTTGAGTAACTGCCTCCCGAATATCATTATACAGCGGATTATGCGTATGCACCTTTTAAGGAACAAGCGACAGCTCTCCTTACCACTTGTACAGAGGGGGAAGGGTGTCCGGGTGCACGTTTTACTCGATCTGGAGAGCCTCTGCAAGGCTGATGGACATGGTAACTGCTGTGTCTGGCAGGCAAGGGCATCTAGGGGCTGCATTCATCAGGGTCAGGCAGGGTGAACAGCATCTTTACCCACATCGCATAGGGGGTGGTGGCGCCTCAGTGGACTCATTTCTTTTATTCCCTATCCAGGTCAGGAGTGCAAACGCTACACAACACACATGCGGTTGAATGATCGGTGTCCTGTTGAGAATACAAGTTGGGGGCCCCTGTTTGGTTAAGCTTTGTATTTGATACAGTCCAGCGCTTGAACGCCCTCTATGGGAAGAGTTACTGACAGTGCCCGGGCTTACTCATTCTTCTCAGAATGTGTTTCCGTACATTATCCGGGGATGGTTGCATGTTTGCTACACATTTCGCAGCAACTCAATATAGAGTCATGGATATTTTCGGTGACTCTTCCAAACTCTTCTAAGAGACTTAGGCTTGGTCGGCGTCTTTCTGATATTAGACTGGGTTGGCGTGCGCATGTTGAGGCGTCTCTTCATACCTATACCTGATTTGGGGCTTACTCAGCTCCATTGCTCGATTGCTGGCACGAAAGTGTTATTCTGGTCCTTTTTTGTCACTCATAGTGCACTGTATTGATGGTAATGTCACACTTAGCAGTTGACACCTTGGTAGATATGGATGGGGGGCGGCCTTTTCTTGTTTGGCTATGCAAGAAAGCTATTACTGTGTCTTGTTTTCTCATGCACTTTGAAGCATAGACTATACACGGAGTTGGACTTGTGGTTTGGTAGCGCTCCTTTTCTAAGTAAGAATAGGGAGGCTTTGTCTTAGTGGCCTATCACCAAGCACTTCTCAGCACCTTTGCATGTGCAAGCTGGGTAGCCCATGTAGGCGATCGCTTTAGCTGTCTTTTGGTGTAGGGTCCGCAAGGGACAGGAATTTCCTCAGTCTAAGTCCCTCATCAGGGGTTGACTCGCAGTGGAGGGCCCTTGGCTAGGTGCTTGGGTGTGGGGGGCTCTGTGTGGCTGTGTGTGGGGGGCTCTGTGTGGGTGTGTGTGGGGGGGGGCTCTGTGTGTGTTTGTGTGTGTCATTTGCAAGAGATAAAGCTAGTGGCAATGACAATGCCATTTATTTATGTTAAAAAACATAAATAAAAATAATGTCAAGAGCAATGCCAATAGCTCTAACTTTAACAAAGGCAAAACCATTGCATTGTAAATGCTTGTTTTAGTAAGCTTTCTCTGACCTCTTCTTTTGCATGTCTTTTGTAGTACAAATTCATGCCACATAAGGAGGATGGAAGGCCCAAGTATTCTCCAAACAAGTTGGTTGAGAAGGCTTTCTTGATTAAATAGTCAAAATCAAGACATTTTTGTAATCCCAACAGGCACTTCTGTTGGGATTACAATGCCCCTCCCCACCAGTCTTTCCATAGGGGTTCACCCGCCATGGAAAGGATGGTGGGGATCGACTTTGGAGGCCCATAGCGGGTCCCCTTTCCCCCGGGCACTTTTGTTTGGGTGTGGCAGGCACCGCATGGTGTCTGCCACGTAGTGCAGCGAAATGCAAAACTTGCATTTTATTTCCATTGCGGCGAATGCTGCAGCCAGCAGCACCTGCGGCAATGGAAAACATGGCACTCTGGCTGCATTGTAATGCCATATGTGGGAATGGCGCCTTATAGGCAGGCAGTCCCCATCACCGGAACGTGTACTTCTGCCATTGTAATCAGGCTCTTTATCATTCTTTCTGTTCCAGCCTACCCAACAATGTCAGTTCCATTTCAGCATGTGGCACATCTTTCTGCCCAAGTGACTTATATTTAATTGCTTTCATTAAGGATTTACGGTGCCAATGTGTTAAGCAAAAGCGTAATACATGATCAGGGACACCCAATCTTTCCCTAGCTATACCTCTACATAGCCCAGTCCCTATAACTTACCTTCCTGTAGACCAGGGGTCTCCAAACCGGTCCTGGAGGGTCGGATCCATGCCAGATTTTTTTTTGGATATCCCCATTGAGATACATGTAGTAATTTTAAAAATCTGGCATGGATCCGGCCGTCCAGGACTGGTTTGGAGACCCTTGCTGTAGACTTACTTCCCACTGCCAAGTGAAGGTATTTGTTGAAAATAATTTGTGGTGGAGGCCAAGGTTTAATGTGAGACTAAGAGCTTTATTTAAAGTTTGGCGAATGGGAAACTCTGTGACAAACCTGGGGAATAAAATAATATATTCCCTTCGCTGTACTACAGTGCATCATTTAGATTCTATTCTACTGTAATACGGCAGACAAGATATCCATTATCTGCCACTTGTGTGACAGAGTATCCCATCTGCCAGACTCCATCATCCCCCAAATTTGGAGTCTGTTGTACAAATGAAAAGGGAGTATGAGAAGAGATGGGCCATTGGAATTAATGATAAGTTATTAACATGCCAATACAGCTGCCCCACAAACATGCTACAGATTATCAGACCCGCCCGCATGGCTCCATTAATGTTGCACATGTAGTCAAGTAATTGTGCAGCATATATAGCGCTTGGAAATTAATGGCAGCCAAATTCATTTATTAACATATAAAGTCTATGTTCAGTTTCACCCTATTAAACCCTTTAAACTAAAATCACTTTTTGATTATATTGGTGGCTTCATTCCTTGCAGTCAGAGCTGTTGCATTATGTGACGCATGTGAGGGAAAACTTGGCCCTGTCACTAGTCACAACAAAATTTTTAATGCCCCTAGGTAAGGTAAGGTAAGGTAATTTATTATGCATAGTTAATTAAAACCAGTGCAAACATTAAAAAGAAGATTTTAAAATATTGTAAGAAAATCGATTCATATAAAATATCATTAAAAAGAACATGCAGTAAAAGCCCAATCTAATGTCCAGGGGTATTTCTCTTGAGGCAGGAGAGCGTATTTCCTTTAGTTCCGATTTGCAGCTGTGTGTTTCCTGTGTAAATGGTGGGAGTGTTTTTTGACAGTTTTTGCTCAATTATTGCAAGGAACTTTACATATCTGCAATTCAGTTTCGTATTTGCAGGGTTCAGGCAAGCTAGCACCGCTTTCCTTCTAGTGCGAGTTCCGATCTGCTTGAGCTGGTCCTTTAAGAGCTGTTGGCGGGCTGGCCGAAGCTCTTGGCAGAGGCAGGTCATATGGAGTATGTCGCCCTTCGCAGTATTACAAAAGATGCAGGCATCATGGCCATTGCTCCTGAGCCAAGGGGGTAAATGCTCTTTGGTGGGCAAGACCCCTAGTCTATATTTCAAGAACTTTAGTTTTGTTGTCTTGGGATAGCCCTGACTGAAATATGGTTGTGGTGTCAGGGATTTATATGAGTTTAAAATCATCTATGCGTGATTCCTTTTGGCAAATGTCTCTTTGTCCTCTAGTAATGAAATCGATTTAACAGTTTTCCAAACCAGTTTTTTTAACGCATTATGGCCGAGGTGCATGTCCCAGATCGCTGATAGGTTAGTGGCCCCCAAGGCTGACTTCAGATAAGATCTTGCCTGAGATAGGTCCCTGCTTTGGATGTCTTGCCATAACAGCAAATTTAGAGTGTTAGTAGTAGCAGAACAAAGTTTGTGGCAGCAGATAATATAAGCACCCTGTCTTGCAAGAACTTGTTTTTGTAGTACAAATTCCAACCTGAGTTGGGCAGGCGATGTGAATGACGGGAGAGAGAACATTGTTCGGTAAGCTTTAGTCTGGATTGTATCCAGGTTCTTTGAATCTCTCCCACGTAGTGCTTCGCTGCCATAGCAGATGGAAGGTAGTAGTTTAGCCTGGATAACTTTCAAGTAAGGGGTCAAAATTGGTCCCATCAGTTGGTTGGCTATACTTTTTAGTGTGGCGGCAATGGAGGACCCTCTCCTTTTTGCTTCCTGCTTTTGCTGTGAGAATGATCCGTCTCAGTCAAAGATGACTCCCAAATATTTATATTCGGGTATTTTTTGGCCACCCAGTATCCAAGACTTCTGAAGCTTTTTATTTATGTTTATCGACATGGTGCGTGTTTTGCTCAAATTTAATTTGTTTTCCGTGGCATACCTATCCATTTGATTCAGTAGATGCTGGAGGCCGGTGTAGGTATGGCTCAGTAGCACGACGTCATCTGCATACAGAAAGTTATTATTATTATTATTATTATTATTATTTAATTTTATAGAGCGCGTAGTCACCCGTAAGTATCCCAGCGCTAAAATCTGTACAACTAGGAGTCAGCAAGGGAAGGGGAGAGACAGTTTAAGGGAAGAGTTGGGTTTTCAATTGCTTCCTGAACCGTAGGTAGTTGGATTCGGTTCTCAGGTAGTGCGGTAAGGCGTTCCAGAGACGTGCGGTGTGAACCGAGAAACGTCTTCCTCCTGTTCGGGCCTTCTTAATTCTGGGGGTGACAATGAGGTGTTCCTGGTCGGAGCAGAGGGATCTAGGGGCTTTGTATGGTTTGATAAATTTTTTTAGGCTTGGAGGACCATTGTTTTGGAGCAATCTGTGTGCTAGGCAGAGGGCCTTGAACATCACACGTTCTCTAACCGGAAGCCAATGGAGACACTTCAGCGCTGGTTTGGCTGAGGCTCTGGCCGGGGTGTTAGTAAGGATCCGGGCAGCTGCATTTTGGACCCTTTGTAGTTTATTCAGGGTTGCCTCTGGGGCCCCTAAGTAGATGGAATTACTAAAGTCGAGCCTAGAAAGAATCAGTCCTTGGATCAGCAGTTTTTGAGAGTTGTGGGGGAGTAGGGGCAGGATCTTTCGAATTGACCTGAGCAGTCCAAAACACGTACCGGCTACCTTTTTTGCCTGTGTTGCAAAAGATAATTCCTTATCGAGCCAGACACCCAGGCTTTTTACCTCTGGTTTCGGATCTGGGATCGGGCCTAAACAGGGTGGCCAGATGTTATGAAGTGAAGTGGGTCCCTTCTGGCCAAGGAGGAGAATGTCAGTCTTTGAGCCATTGAGTTTCAGAGACGATCTATTCATCCATCCTTGTATCTGCGTCAGACAGTTGTAAAGGTCCGCAGGTTGTTGTTTCGGATGAGAAAGGGACACCACTAACTGAGTGTCGTCGGCATAGCTGACGATGCTCACTCCGAACGGGATAACAACCTCCTCCAATGGGGACATGTAGATGTTAAATAATGTGGGGCTCAGGGAGGAGCCCTGAGGCACGCCACATTGGAGGGGAGTGTCGGAGGAGCAGGTGTTGTTCTCCCAGATTTGAAAGGAGCGTTGACTCAAAAAGGACGATATCCAGGACAGAGCAGTTCCTTCCACACCGATGCTCATGAGTCGTTGGATGAGGAGCTGATGGTTGGCGGTGTCGAAGGCCGCACTGAGGTCGAGGAGGATCACTGCCACTGATCCTCCTTCGTCTAAGAGTGCTCGGGCCTCCTCCACCGCCATGAGAAGGGCAATGTCTGTGCCCTGCCCGGGGCGGAAACCCGTCTGCGAGTTTTTTAGACGGTTGTTGTTCTCCAAAAATTGTGACAGCTTTCTGTTCACCATTTTTTCCGCGATCTTGCTGGTTCCCGGGAGGAGGGAGATTGGTCTATAGTTTACCAGGTCGACAGGGTCAAGGGAGGGTTTTTTTTAGAAGTGCCTTGACGACTGCCGCCTTCCAGCTAGGGGGGACGACTCCTTGTTGAAGGGAGGCGTTGATGAGGTGAGTGAGAGAAGGGGCGATCGAGGGTGCTACCTTTTTGAGAATACGTAAAGGGGCAGGGTCCCTGGGAGATCCGCTTTTAATAACTTGCAGCGTATCTTCGACTTCTTCTACTGTCACTTGTCCCCAGGAAGTGATGCATGGGAGGGTAGGAGAGTTGCTGGCTTCTCTCTCCTCGCTCGAACTAGTAGGTGGAATAGAGTCGAGGATTTTTTGGATTTTCTCCTTGAAGAAATTAGCCAGCTTGTGGCACTTTTCCTCATCAGCTTTGGGGTCTGGTGGGTCTCTTGGTCCCGAGTCAGGGACTTTGAGGTGTTCTTTTAAAATGGTAAAAGATTCTTTACTGGAGCTAGCGGAGTGTTCTATTCTCTCTTGGAAGAATAGACTTTTGGTTTTGCGGAGGGCGGTTTTGTAAATTTGTGAGGCGTTGTGATAGGCTTCCTTATTTTTGTTAGATTTGTCCTTCCTCCAAAAGCGTTCTGATCTCTTGCATTCCTGTCTCAGAGATTTGAGCGCCGGAGTATACCAGGGAGCGGGAGCCACTCTTTTTATGTGTTTAAGAGTGGTGGTTTTCGGGAGGAGTTGGTCTAGTGAAGATGTGAGCCAGGAATTGAATTGTTCGTCGGCCGTGACCGGATCCATGGAGAGGGCAGGTGTCGAATCTGAGAGTAAGCTGGCCCACTCTGCCGGTTCAAGCTTGTGCCAACATCGGTCCGTCACTCGGAGAAGGGAACAAGAAAGTGGTCTGACCACGGAAGGGGGATGGGGGGATCTGTGGTGATATCCCCAATATTGGTCAGGACGGGGTCCAGAAGGCGTCCTTTGTCGTGGGTGGGTTTGTTGTTGACAAGTCGGATGTTAAATGACCTAAGGTCCTGCAGGAGATCCAAAGCTAAGGGATCGGTGGGGTTGTTAAGGTGAAGGTTGAGATCGCCCACGAGGAGGAAGTTCGAGGCAGAGGAGGCTGATTGTGATACCATGTCAATGAGGGCGTTGAGGAAATTCCCTGTTGTCCCCGGAGGGCGATAAATCAACAGTCCTGCGATGGAGTGTGTCGGGGAGATTTGAAGGGCGAAATGGCAGCTTTCGCAGTCTGCAATGTTGGCGTTGCTAGTCCTACAGGCGAGATGTTCTCTGTGGATAATTGCCAGCCCCCCTCCTCTCCCTTTAGGTCTATGTAAAGTTTGAATGAGGTAGCCTGGGGGAAGGGCAATGACAATATCCGAGTCCGTGCTAGCAGAGAGCCACGTTTCTGTGAGAAACAGCGCGTCCAGGCCATGATCCTGTATCAACAAGTTGATTTCGTGTGCATGCTTAGGGAGGGAGCGGCAGTTAAGGAGGCCAATCTGTAGCCTCAGCTTTCCCAAGCCTTGTTCGGCTGGGTTACATCGTACACAGTTGGCGAAGGGTTTACCTTCAGCGTGGACGTAGTGACAGTCCTGCTTTTTTTCCTTGCGAAGGGCTTGAAGCATGTCACTTGTATACACCACACGTTTCTGCAGCGGATCCGGCAGAGTTCCTGGGCCTGGGGCCGGCTGGGCCCGGACGGGCCCAGACGGGCTTGCCTTTGGCGCGCCTTCGGCGCGCTGACGGCGCTGCGCGTCCGGGTGTTACACATAGTTTTATCCAGAGAAAAGGACGTAGGGAGGTGTGGCCTGGAGAAGTGGGCATGGCCTGTGAGCAGGCTTGCTCGCTGATGGCGGTGCTTGCAATTTCCTACCCCGTGGCAGCGTTCAGATCGGCTGCACGGGTAATTAGTAACAGGATGAGTGCCCCAACCAGCCTGGCAGGTGAGGGAAAGAAGCGTAAAGGTGCTCAGAGATTTTCCTCCCAGCCTCGGGGAATGGGAATTACATGTGTTTAGTATGCCTGATAGATCCGCCATGTACAGATTGAACAATATTGGGGCAAGCACGCACACTAGCTTGAGTCCTTTGGTGGTATAGACTTTAGATGACAAGTGTGTGCCGCCTCCTAACTTCACCTGCACCCAGGTATCAGAGTGAAGAAGCTTCAGCATACTTAAAGTTGCCTGCGTTATTCCCCATTGTGCCAGTTTCCCCCAGAGTCTGTCTCTCTCTATGTTATCCAACACCGCGCTAAAATCAATGTAGCACATGTGCAGCGGCAGTTTTTTTGTTTTTGCTGCATCAATCATTAGAGAGATAGCCAAAGTATTTGTAGCTGTTCCAGTGTTTTTCCGGAAGTCTGTCTGGTTTAGTGGTATGATCTCATTTAAATCCGCCCAAGATACAATCTCCTCTAAAATTGTTCCCGCAAAATATTTTGCCTCATTATCGAGGAGAGCTACTAGACGATAGTTATTTGGATCAATTTTATCGCCTTTTTTATATATGGGGACAATCGTCGACCCTCTCCAGGATTCTGAGATTTTATTTAGAAGTCTAACTTCCGAGAATAGCAATTGCATAATAGTAGCCCATTCTATATTCTTTTCCTTGAAAAGAGCTGGCGGTATGCCGTTAGGTCCTGGAGCGCCTTCTTTCCTGCCCTTGCAAATCAGTTTTGTTATTAGTGTTATTTGTTGAGTTGCTGATGCATCCATGATAATTTCGGTTGGATCTTGCTCCCTCTTGGTCAGGGGCTCCGTCAAGGGCGTTATAGAATCGGGCTCTGTGTTGTTGGATTTTTGTACACCTGCCTGTTCTGGATGGACATTGAAATGCGTGGATAGATAGTTAATCCATGACTGTTCCTTGATGTGCGAGCCTGGTTCTTTGTATTGTGGGCGCAGGATCCTGTTCACTGATTGCCAAAAACGTGCACTATTGCTGATTTTGGTATCATATAATAGTTTTGCCCATGTTTCATTTTCAGCCTTTTTTTTGGGGTTCCATTTTATGCGTTTGAGATTCGCTCTTTGTGTCCTCAGCTCCATCCGAAGATATGCATTTTCGGGGGTTGATCTTAGCTTCCGTAAGGTCAAGTTAACTAATCTTTTGTGTAGCCTTAGGTCTGCTCTCGGTCCTCTTTTTAAGTTGGTTTTCATGCCCTCGTTGTGAGGGTTGGTTTTTGAGGCGGACTTGGTTGCCAGTTCTCGTAAGAGAGATCCAGTGTATTGCTCCCAATGTTGGATATGCCCGACCGCATTTGATTGTTGTGTGTTATATAGTTGGAAAGCAGTTTCGGCCAAAGTTGTTAGATTGGTAGACGTGCATTTGATCATTTTTTGGTTGATGAAATGAATCGCCCCTATCATTTTGTCTGGCCTAAATTCAATGGGCATCTTTGCTGTTAGATGGCATTCCTGGGGGCGATGATCGCTTTCCCCCTTGTCCCCCATTCTGAATCCCAGGATGTGGGGAAATAGGGCCAGACTGGCAAATGTATAGTCCAGGATGGAGCTGACTGTTTGTGAGTAGAAAGTTTCGACTGGTGGAGAGTCAGTTAAATATCTTCCGTTTAGAGCCCGAAGGTTCTGGTGTTCTAGTTCATTGAGTAGTGTTGTTTTGATGCTTTTTCCTACATAGCGAGGAGCTTTGTGGTGGTATGGTGTAAATTATGTTTAAAGCCAAAACCTCTTCTTCAGCTGATGTGCCAAGCAAATTTTGGTTGAAGTCCTCAGACAATAGGAAGAGTGGTTTTTCTATATGAGAGACATACTCCGCTAGTTGGGTTGAAATTGAGTTGGAGTCTTTGACTCTATGTTTGGGGTGAACATATGCGTTGATCAGGCATATCTCTTCTTCTTTGTTGCCAAGCTGTAATTTTATCTTTACTGATAAGGTTGTAGATGTGGAATATTCCATGAGAACTGCCGATGAGATTGTTGTGGTGGATATATATGTGGCCAAACCTCTTGACTGGTGGACAAATCTGTTGGTTCTAGTCGCTGCAGTTGAGAAACAAGTAAAGCCCATGATGTGTTGTGTGGATGTTAGCCAGGTTTCTTGCAACATCACTATGTCAAATAGAGAGATGTATTTTTGAAAATCCGGGTCGTCTATTTTTGATGTTAGGCCATTTATGTTCCATGAGCAAATGCCTATGGATGGCGCCCTGCCCTTCGTGTCATCTCTTATTTGTCTGTGGCATCAGTCCTCTTCGGGACATATGAAGATCGTTCGAGACAGTCTTTCCCTTGTGGATGCTTGGTTTTGGTGAGGGGTCCCCCTAAAAATAGCTTTGGTCTGTCCCCGGGGACTGCAGGAATTTTTGTTTGGCAAGCTTTCTCTCCAGGACTTGGACCTGGTAAGAGTGTGGGTCTGGTAGGCCTTTGGCGTTGGCCGTTGCCCACTTGTGGATTATGCCACTGCCATCCTCGGCCTGTCGTCAGAACACTGCCACAGCATTTTCTCTGTTTTTTTGGGCGAGCTGCCCAAGGCACCTCTGAGAACGCTAGTAGTGAATGTCTGTTTTGCCGCTGGTTCTAGGTTTGTCCTCCTCTGAAGTGGTGCAGGATAAGCTGGTTTTAATAGAGGAACTAGCTTGATACCCCAGGACTTGAATTGCTCCGCTTCTGTTATAATTAGATCTGCAATGGTGCTAGAGAGCCAAGTAGTCTTGGTTGCCTCTGGGCTATTTGGATTTGTGGCTGGCAGGAACTCAACAGAGATTAGATCAGTCGAACTTATTCCCTTCAAACTGGGAATGTATTCCATTAATTTGAGAATATTGCCGTGGTTTAGCATGTCGTGCTGCCCTTGCGACGTATATTCTGGAAGAAAAACAAGCATATCTGTTGATTGTTTGGTACTTCCCTTGAAGGACTGGGTTCTTTAAGACCCAGCGGTGCCAGGGCACAACACCTGAAACCTTCGTGGGTAACCTGCTCCGGCGTACGAATGACAGAGACACGGGACACTTCCTTCGGCGTCAAAGATTCAAGGTTTATTTGCTGCAGGGAACACAGATATCACGACAAGTACAACTCGTGCAACTTGGGGAGACTGCTTCAAATTGGTTCTGTGGATCGCTCCTTTTATACAGTTTTTACCCATAGGACAACATGGTACACAAAGGTTTATAACCCGGTTCGCACCATTATCCCCCAGAGGGGTCGCTTTGGTCACTTTGATACGCATAAGGTCCGGAACATAAGTGCGGAAACATTTGGCGGTTCCCAACTGTAAAAACCCATCTTCCCAACATTAGTGCATTCCAATCGGCAGTAAAACAGATCGAAATAGGAACAAAGACAGGTGCAGAGGAAGACGGAGACAGTGGGGAGATCGGAAAGGGTGTAAAAGGGGAGGTATCGGGAAACACGAGATACAGGCATCAAAGGGACGGGCCTAATGAGATGCACGGCTGAGACAATAAACCGGCACGGCGAGATGAGCCTCGAGCGGGGCCATCTGCCTTACAGTATCATCCCCCTCGTCATAAAGACACTTACAAAGGACATGTGTCTTCCGCAAATATCTTGGGAGTCCCAGGGTCGCGAAGCGGACAGCGTCCGTTCGCTGGCTACTTGAGGGCAAGAGACAAAATGGATGCCGTATCTAAGATGGAACCCGTGGGTACAGATGAAAAACCCACATAACAAACGAACAGTTTAAGTTAGCACAGCGAAACTGCGCACACTTACTAAACTCGTCATTTGCGGTTCATAGATACCAGACTCGACCATATTCGTGCGAGTCGAAAACACCACTTACAATTGTCACGGAACCTCAGACGCTCCTTTTGCCCTCATGTAGGCAAGCACTAGTCGGAATCATATTCGATATTCATCAGACCATCGAGATGTTGCTGTAGCATAGCTCTGTCCAACCGAGTCCCCTTGGTAACAGGTGGTTGTCTCATACACGTTGTAGCACAGAGGCCACATAAGGCAGGACCGCACTGCACACAAAGGCAACACGTGAACAGGAACACCACAACAACTCCGATGATCATCAGAATCTTCCAACCCCAAGTCGACATCAGGCCCCAAAACCACCCAAGTAGCGTCCAATCCCCTACATCCACGTGTATGGATTCGGAGATCTTATGCAACTTCGAGATGGCTTGATAGACAGTTGGAGCGTTATCTGGAATGAAAATGCAGCAGCTCGAATGGATCACCTTACATACCCCACCTCGATCTGCTAAGATGACATCTAAAACCATACGGTTTTGTAACGTCATAAGCCGATCCGCCTGAAGTTCAGTGGTGATATTACCAAGGGCACTGGCAGTAATATTAGCTGTCGATTCTACCACTCGAGTCAACTGTCTCAGGTTCCTACTATTAACCATAGGTCCCCAAAACGGGAGTAAACCCATAATTAGTTCTTACCTGAATAGATTAAGCTGTGTCTGCTGCTACCTCTGTTAAACTTCACAAGCCTTATTGCAGGATTTTCCAAAGTGAAGACATCCCAAAATGAGGTCCCACCTACTCAGGAGGATTATCCATCACAGTCAACTAGTCTGAAATAAAACACAGTGGATTATCCAAGAGTTAGATCACCATGACATAGAACTCAAACAAACAACTACTAGCAAGCAATCGGGGGAGCTCATATTACATTTATTTATAAAATTAAAACTAAACTTACGGAAACCTCGAGTCAGGCCTCAGGGTAAGGTTACTTCATGCAGCATAGATTTTGTAAGCAACACAAGGCCTGATTCACAATGGTGAAGTTACACTTTTGGTGCTACTTTACTCTTGCAGTGCAAGTTTACAACTAGTAACTTTTCCATCAGAAACTTTACGAGTAGTAACTTTGTGAGTAGTAAGTAACTCCTATTATTTTAATAGTTATTACTAGTTAGTTACCATTTGTAAAGTTTTTACTCATAAAGTTTCTGGTAATACAGTTACACTACAAGAATACATTTACAACAAAGTGTTACTTTACCGTTGTGAATTGCGCCATAGTGCACACTAGTACTGTCTATCCGTGGATAGATATTGTTCTCAGTCTGCACTATGATGATGTCTCTTTCATGCCTGTGTGGGTAGTAGAGCTGACATGGGCTATTGTTTTAAGAAAATCCTGTAACAGTTGGTGTTGCTTTTACCACATCCGCCTCACCAAATGTGTTTATGCTGTTAGTTAGGAAGTTACACCTCAATCGATCACACAACCTGGTGAAGAGGGTTGAGGGTTTCATGAATGAATGAATAGATGGGAATGGGGAGTTTGAAAAGGTCAGACAAAAACAAGCACAATATTCATCACTTCAATGAGCAGCACATCATCTCATCTGTTGTAGAAGGAAGAAGACTGTTCAGTTACTAATGGCAAACAGTCCTTCAGCCCTAGAGTACCAAGTTATTGAATTGTTATGTTACCTGTGGTTGAAAAATACAAAATAGGGAGTGTTAGAAAGGGGATTTCTGGTTGGCTAAGGCTTGCGACAAAGCCAGGCAGAAACCACCATTCTAAGTCAGGGTAAGGACGTCACCCGGCAAGATAACCCCTGCTCATGATAGTTTGGCACGAGCAGTCAGGCTTATCTCAGAGGCGATGTGTAAAGCATTTGCGCACTCACCCACCAGCAACAACATCCCAGGCCCCCCACAAAAGGAACTCCACACAAGGTTATATCAAAAATAGCCTTTGTATTTTCAAAACACATCAGAAACATAATCACAGGATGTACATTGTGCCAACTGGCACAGGCAATATTTACTAGGGATTATATGTACACAGGACAGGGCCACATGGACCACTGTCAGTAATAAGCACTTGGTAGAAAATAGCACTTTGTAGAGATAACAATTAGCACATAGAACATATCATAACTGTTGCACCAATAACACATGTAGCACACAACCAGTAACCACTGGCAAAAGGTAAGTACCACCTACGCAATCCTAACCACCTTAGGAGAATGTCACGCAGGGAACCAGGACCTCACTAGCAACACCTGTACTAGGAAGAACAACCACCTAAGTATCACTATACATTTAGGGGTATAGGCATAAGAACATTACACATGATGCATCACAACATTCAGAGGTGTAGGGAAAACACATGACGCATAAAAACACATTCAGCGGTGTCAGGAGGAAACATGATGCATAAGAACACATTCAGCAGTGTAGGAAAAACACATGACGCATAAAAACACATTCAGCGGTGCCAGGAGGACACATGATGCATAAGAACACATTCAGTGGTGTAGGGAGAACACATGACACATAAAAACACGTTCAGCAGTGTCAGAAGGACACATGACGCATAAATACACATTCAGCGGTGTATGAAAGCAACTTTGTACATGATGCATAAAAACACATTCAGAGGTTCCAGAACACAGGGTGCGTAAAACATACAACACACAGTACATTTCTTAGCACCCAAAAGCAATAGGACATAGATCATGATAATACCTAAACCACAGTTAGCGCAGAAATCATATTGGCACATAATTGCTTTTAAAGTCCCGGTTGCGCCACTGCGCCAATATCTAAACGTAGCAGCTGCCCACAACTTGCTGGGCAGCTGAGGACAGGGACAGAACAGGGCCTAAACGCTGCAGCTGGCACTAAGTGCTGCACAGCTGGGGGAGGCCAAGGTAGGGATGAAGGAGTGCGACTCACTCCTAAGTCCAAAGAACAAGTCCCTAGAAAGCAAAACTTAAATGGAGCAGCTGCCCACAAAGTGCTGGGCAGCTGAGGACAAAACTGCATCAGGGGGCTCTCGCTAGCCCTTAGAAAAAAGTTGCGCCAACGTTGGAGCCCTCTAGGCTCTAGAACACTACCTGTGCCTTCCGGATGTATGACATTACAACGCATGCTTTTACCACACATGCCTTTACATCGCAAGTTTTACAACGCATGCTTTTACAACGCATAGTGTTGAGCGGTGCTGGATAGTGAATAGTTTAATTTACTATTCCAACTCCAGTCCCCGTGGATAGTAGGGAAGGTGTTGGATAGTAAATTAAATCTATTCCCTATCCTAGAGCGCGCCCCAGCGCAATGCGTTGTAATGGCATGCGTTGTAATAGTTGTGTCGTAAAGGCTCTGCGTGGTAAAAGTTGCGTTGTAAAGGATGTTCCCCGTGCCTTCTGGCTTCTCAACCACAAGGACTGTGCAAAACTGAGCCATCTGGATTACTGGGGCCTTGGAGCCACGGGGCTCTGTAAAGAAATGCATGCCCCCAAGTTGAAGCCACCAAGGCTCTGCACGGGCTCCTCTCTGGCCCTCGGGACCCCCACTGGGGCCTTTTTTAAATGACTGTGTCCCCTGGGATCCTCTCAGGCTCGAGAGAAAATGGGGGTGGAAAATGGGGGAGCCACTCAGACTCCTAAAATCATCAGGCCCCAAAAATACTGGGGAGCGTTGGGTGGGACACAGGCCTTTAAATAAAGTGTGCCCCATCTTTGGAGTCATCAGAGACTTAGTAAAAACGTTGCGGCGTGTCAGCAGTGGTCTCAGCAGCTGCGTGTCAGCAGCGGCGTCAGCAGTGATGTGTCAGCGGCATTTCAGCAGCTGTGTGTCAGCAGCTGTGTGTCAGCAGCTGTGTGTCAGCAGCTGTGTGTCAGCAGTGGTGTGTCAGCAGTGGTGTGTCAGCGTGGTGTCTGCAGCGAAGTGTCAACAGTGGTTTGTCAGCAGTGGTTTGTCAGCAGTGGTGTGTCAGCAGCAGAGTGTTAGCAGCGGAGTGTTAGCAGTGGTGTGACAGGAAGCTGTGCCCCTCCTGAGCCCCTGCTTATCCAGTGCACTGCCTGTTCAATTCTGACCCGAGGTCACAGGAACAAACCCCATAGCACAGTTGTGACCAGGTATGCACGGGGCCCCACATACGGCTCTGATGGGCTTCTTATCAGGGATGCAGGCTTTTACAACATCCAATGTTGTAGAGTTGCTGCACCTGCAGTCTCGGAGGGGATCTTCCTACACTTGCAAAACCCAAGTTTCCAAACTAACCAACATGACCTCATTCCGCTCCACCATCCCAAGAAAATCAAACCCTCCATTCCAAGTCCTAAAAAAAGAAGTGGGAGGACGCTGTCACCGTAAATGATGTCACAACAGGAAGTGACGTCACAAAAGGTGCAAGGGACGGGCACCGGGGGTGATTGGCACATGTGCCTTGGGTTGGGATACAGTAAGGGGGGCTTGTTGAAGCGAGCGAAGGGGTGAAGGGGTCTGTGCAGGCGGTGACGAGGAGCTCCAACGAGGAGAGGGCGCTGTTCTGGGATATAGTGAGGCGGGCTTGTACAAGCGAGCAATGGGATGACGGGCACAGAGAAGGAGCAGGCGGGGGGGTTGCGGGTTCCTTGAAGGGAGGCTTCAACCGAAGAGACTGTGCATCGTCAGACTGAGCTGCCCCTGTCTGACACCTCCTCCCCTCTCAAAAGCAGAGGTGAGCAGCGTGCTGTGAGCTCCGATCTCGCCCAAGAGAGGCCAAAAAGTAAAGTCCAGCTGTTTAGCAGGGGGGACGGCGTCCACCCGGTAAAATAAGTGGGGGGATGCCGTCCACCCGCGGGGTACCCCGACTCGAGCCCTGATTCCATTTTAAAATTCCAGGACCATGTTTCAAGTCCTGGTCCGTCCTATCACTCCTCGTTGACGGTAATACCTTACTTTCAGGTCTACTCTTGCACCCCCAAAACCACCCTACACATAGCCGCCACCCTCCCACTCCTCCAGGGCACCAAGAAATCCGATCACACCACACCATGTTGAAAAATCTCCACTGCCTGCCCCTAGTGGCTAGGATACAAAATAAATTATAAATGTAAGAAGCTTGCAGTAAACAGGGCTCGAGTCGGGGTACCACGCGGGTGGAGGGCATCCCCCCACTTATTTTAGTGGGTATTCGGAATCCCCCCACTTATTTTAGTGCGTGGACGCCAACCCCCCTGCCCAAAAGGTGGAGTTTCAATGATGGCACTTCCTCTTTTCGAAAATAGATTGGGAAGAAATATATGTTAAAATGTACATGATAACTGACGATTAGTATTTCAGGAAAAGAAAAGTACTTTCTGTTCTCGGCAGAAGCTTCACTGGATGACGCATGTGGAGATTTCTGGCACAATCGCCACTAAAATGAACATAGTGAATCTCAGGGCACGAGTCAGGGTACCACGCGGGTGGACGGCGTCCCCCCAACTTATTTTACTGGATGGACGCCGTCCTCCCTGCCAAACAGCTGGACTTAACTTTTTGGCCTCTCTTAAACGAGATCGGAGCTTACAGCACGCTGCACAAACGCTGGCTTCTCAGATGCAATCGCATCTAAGGGGTGAGCAAAGGGAGGCAATGAGCCCGATGGTGCAAGCCACCTTTTGTGACGTCACTTCCTGTTGTGACGTCACTTCCGGTGACAGCGTCCCCCCACTTCTTTTTTAGGTCGAGCCTAGCTATTGCGTAAGCAATCGCTATGCGGCAAATTATGTAGGGGCTCCAGGAAAGCCTAACAAGAGGGCTTTGGAATGCGGATTATGGCCAGCGCATGTGCGCCGGGCGTGCGCTCACCATTTGTCCCCCGCCCCCCCATCAGACTTGAAAGGAAGCCGCTCGCACACCACCATTTGTCTGAGCCCCGGCATTAGACTTCAAAGAAAGCCGCCCCCCCCCACTCATCAGACTTCAAAGGAATGCGCTCCCGAACTTGCTGACCTCGCTCTTGTGAGCCTTTATTTACTTGTTTATTTGTCTGTGGCACTACTCTTTAGAAATATTTGTTTTCTATTGTGCAATCATGTATTTTCCCCTCCTTTGCATTTCTGCTTTCCTACCCGGGAGCACCGCTCAAGTCCTGTCTCCTTGCTCTTTTGGGTTTGAGGTATTCCTCGGAGGGCTACTTTGGTTTCTATATCTAGACACGCAGCGTGTTCAGCACAGTACTGTGCTCCTTCACTTTGGTGTGCCTGCCGCCGCTTGTGTTAGTTTATGCATTTCAGCAGGGCACTGTGTCTGTCCCTTTGGGATGCCTGCTGCCGCTTGTGTTAGTTTCGCATATCTGTTTGCTTTCAGCGTGGAACAGCACGGCATGCTTTGTCTTTACAAATAGCGCCAGAACACTTTTGTTTCCTTCCACAAGGCGTGGCTGTCTCTGCACACAAACTGGAGGCTGTCCAACTTGGTGTAAAGCACACACACCTTCTGTTCCTCTGCTGATACAAAGGATTCGAGCAGTGTGTCCTGCTCGCAAAGTTAAACACAACGAGGGAACGTGTGTGAAGTTTCTCGCTGTTTCCAAACCAATGTGTTATTCGTGCTTGCCCATCAGACAAAAATATTTACAACAAGGGGTGGTGAGGGACAGAGTCTCTGAATTAAGCAGAAAGCTCTCACCCAGTCAAGAGATCAGGGCTAGATCCAACACCGTTTTTTAGCTCACTGCACCATCCCAGTTTCAGAACCTGGCTGTATGCAAATTAGTCTGTTCCTGTCCCAGTGCATGATGGGAACAGGGCAAACCAAACTACAAAAGCCAATTCTTACATGGGAAGGAAACAAGCTCCCGGGGACCGGTTTCTGGCATTACAGCCGTCTTCGGCCCGGTTTGCTTGAATCCTGATGGTGCAATGAGCAAGGGTCTCACATCTGAGAATACCCTTCCACGCTTAGGGTGGACAAAAATATTTACAACAAGGGGTGGTGAGGGACAGAGTCTCTGAATTAAGCAGAAAGCTCTCACCCAGTCAAGAGATCAGGGCTAGATCCAACACCGTTTTTTAGCTCACTGCACCATCCCAGTTTCAGAACCTGGCTGTATGCAAATTAGTCTGTTCCTGTCCCAGTGCATGATGGGAACAGGGCAAACCAAACTACAAAAGCCAATTCTTACACTGGGAAGGAAACAAGCTCCCGGGGACCGGTTTCTGGCATTACAGCCGTCTTCGGCCCGGTTTGCTTGAATCCTGATGGTGCAATGAGCAAGGGTCTCACATCTGAGAATACCCTTCCACGCTTAGGGTGGACAAAAATATTTACAACAAGGGGTGGTGAGGGACAGAGTCTCTGAATTAAGCAGAAAGCTCTCACCCAGTCAAGAGATCAGGGCTAGATCCAACACCGTTTTTTAGCTCACTGCACCATCCCAGTTTCAGAACCTGGCTGTATGCAAATTAGTCTGTTCCTGTCCCAGTGCATGATAGGAACAGGGCAAACCAAACTACAAAAGCCAATTCTTACACTGGGAAGGAAACAAGCTCCCGGGGACCGGTTTCTGGCATTACAGCCGTCTTCGGCCCGGTTTGCTTGAATCCTGATGGTGCAATGAGCAAGGGTCTCACATCTGAGAAATACCCTTCCACGCTTAGGGTGGACAAAAATATTTACAACAAGGGGTGGTGAGGGACAGAGTCTCTGAATTAAGCAGAAAGCTCTCACCCAGTCAAGAGATCAGGGCTAGATCCAACACCGTTTTTTAGCTCACTGCACCATCCCAGTTTCAGAACCTGGCTGTATGCAAATTAGTCTGTTCCTGTCCCAGTGCATGATGGGAACAGGGCAAACCAAACTACAAAAGCCAATTCTTACACTGGGAAGGAAACAAGCTCCCGGGGACCGGTTTCTGGCATTACAGCCGTCTTCGGCCCGGTTTGCTTGAATCCTGATGGTGCAATGAGCAAGGGTCTCACATCTGAGAATACCCTTCCACGCTTAGGGTGGACAAAAATATTTACAACAAGGGGTGGTGAGGGACAGAGTCTCTGAATTAAGCAGAAAGCTCTCACCCAGTCAAGAGATCAGGGCTAGATCCAACACCGTTTTTTAGCTCACTGCACCATCCCAGTTTCAGAACCTGGCTGTATGCAAATTAGTCTGTTCCTGTCCCAGTGCATGATGGGAACAGGGCAAACCAAACTACAAAAGACAAAGCTTGTAAACTACACAATCTGGTTTCAGTAATTATCTCATCATATTTCCTGACAAAAGGCCGATCAGGCCAAGCCTTAAAAGTCCAGTTAAAGCTTGCAGCACCTATTAAGGAATAATGTTGGGTAAAAAGATAAACTTTGAAAGCCCACACCTGATAATCTTAATGTATGTCTGCAGCTGTGGAATCCATGATTCGGTTTAGCAGAGCAGCAGTCTGCTGTGTTTGTCAGGGTTTATTCCAAAAGCTAATATTTAAGTACAAGTGACTCCTGTGTCATGTGCGCTTAAGAATGTGTTCAAGAAAGTGCTTTAATCGTATTTGAAACACTGCATCGCTTTTCATGTACTGATTTCTGTTTGCTATGTAGGTTCTCCAAAATGCCAATTACTGCAAACATTTGAATAATTCCTCCTTTTCTGAGGTTACCTGTTCCTATAGCAGGCCCTTTGGCAAGGGAGGTCTGTTCCTGGTGACACGCAGCATTAAATGCTGCCCCGCGGCCTTGTGCCTTTCACGGACGCTAGAGCTAGAAAGGGAAATCCTAGAAGGGATGAACCCTATAGCCACCCCTCTCTTTCTCTATTCTCTCTCTTCCTTTCCTATCTCTTTGCCTCCTTACTACAAGGAGGAGCACAAACGTAATTCTCAACAAAGCCTATCTAAAGTAAGCCTAATGTAACCACGAAGGCACCAATGACAATGTCAGTACCCTTGCAATACTTTATTTTTGTACTGTATAAAAAAAATTCTTAATAAAATCTTTGAAATCAAAAAAATATATATATATACGGCCTTTGTTGTGCTACTTGGTGAGTGACTCAAACATAGTCTGGTTATAGTTTTTCACAACTAATCCCCCCCACATAAGTCGAATTAAAATATTGCACATCGTCCATTACGTAATGTAAGTCACAGGCAGCAAAAAGTCCGGAGTAATACCATTGGCAATACCTTATTCTCAAATGCACTTTTTAGCAGGGAAATGGGTAACTAGATACATGCCTCCTCTGGTGAGTACGATCTTTGCTCTGAACAAGACATTTTCAAACGAAGATTGATCCCAATATTCTGTTGTTTGGGGAAGGGGTTTGATTTGTAGCCCGTATCTCGGTTTTCATTGCTGAAAACACATTGAAATATTGGATCATAATTGACACTCATCCTGCAAAGCCCATTTGACTAGGCCGCCTCAGTGTTTACCAGTTGAAGGGATTCATGCATCATGTATTTGGGGGCAAGAGGCGGGGTAGATTTCTTAGCGAAATTGTTGGTGGGCACATGATTTACTTTTTCATTAGAACTTAGCGTGTATGATTTTATTGTGCCGAAAACTGTTTCTCCTCACACATGTACCCCTTGTTGCATCCTTTTCCTAAGAAGCCCCTATTGATAAACGCTATCGATCACAGTCATTGCCCTCACTCTATCTACCTTTCGCCCTCACTCTATCTATCGCCCTCACTCTATCTATCGCCCTCACGCTATCTATCTATCTATCTATCTATCTATCTATCTATCTATCTATCTATCTATCTATCTATCTATCTATCTATCTATCTATCTATCTATCTATCTATCTATCTATCTATATCTATCTATCTATCTATCTATCTATCTATCTATCTATCTATCTATCTATCTATCTATCTATCTATCTATCTATCTATCTATCTATCTATCTATCTATCTATCTATCTATCTATCTATCTATCTATCTATCTATCTATCTATCTGTCTATTGCCCTCACTCTACCTATCGCCCTCACTCTATCTATCTATCGCCCTCACTGTATCTATCGCCCTCACTCTATCTATCTATCGCCCTCACTCTATCTATCTATCGCCCTCACTCTATCTATCTATCGCCCTCACTCTATCTATCTATCGCCCTCACTCTATCTATCTATCGCCCTCACTCTACTTTTTTTTAAGTATTAATTATTTAAAAAAATTAAAAGCCATTGTTATTTGTAATATCAATACATCTAAGTCACGTAAATACAACACATATTGCATTACAAATGATATAGGTGTCACATTTGCAAAAGTTAAAAGTATTGGCATTGTAAATGACAAAGTTATCAATTTTGCGACTTTCAAAACCAACACATAAATAAAAAATGTGTCATTTACAATACCAATAGCTCATACTTTCCTAATGCGAGACCTATTGCATTGCAAATGCTTGTTTAGGACTTGTGCCCTGGTGAATCTCTGGCTGGAGTGAGGCGCTCCTGGCTGCGACATGCCTTTTGTGACCGCTGCCGATGACTTTCTTTACCACTTAATGGCAGTAGAGCCCAGACTAATTCTAACAGTCATAAAATCGAAGCCCAAAATAGAAATTCTTTCGTTTTCGAAACATAGTTAACACAGAGGGCAGATAGAGTTTTGCTTACAGTACCGTGTGTAGTAACCTTACCGGGCGGGACTCCCTGTAACAAGAGGTCGACTACCTGTCGTGACGTCACTTCCTGACTTGGAGCTCCCCCCACTTCTTTTTTAGGTCGAGGCAATATCCGGTCTGCCGAAGGCAGAACCGGAAAACCACGATTGAATGTTTCTTAGTGTGGACTATTTGTCCCGCCTCTGTTTTTGCCTCTCTCCCATTGGCTGGCTTCCTAAACGGAGGCCAGCCATTGGAGGAGAGAGCTGTCCCTCCGAGTAGGCTCCGTCCTTTTCGGATTTGGAGGTGTGTTCGGTGTTCTTCTTTCCACTTATAGGCCACGCCCATTCTGAGAACACCAAACACGCCCCCAATCCGAAAAATTTGCAACGTTGTGTCCGCCATTATTTGTTTTGTCTTCCCATGAGGATCGTCTTGCTTTCTCCGTGATGCAAGGACCGGCAGGTAAGCCATATTGTTTTTTTTGCTTACATTCTCTATTTTTTTGTGTTTACTTTCTGTGTTTCCCTGTGTCCTGTGAGCTGTTTGTCCCGTCCGATGTGTGCTGTTTGTCCCGTCCGATTTTTTTGTGTTTGCTTTCTGTGCTTCCCTGTGTCCTGTGAGCTGTTTGTCCCGTCCGATGTGTCCTGTTTGTCAATATAAAATATTTGCTATACAAAAGCCAAAATAAATGGCTGTGTCAATGATTGGCAGCCGAGTACTCCAGCGTTCTAACAGCAGGTGACTCTGCCACAGCCTGGAGATCCTGTCTCGGACTGCCGTTGCCAGGGGTGGTGCACTGTACCGGGCCTGGGCGGGTGTACGGAGCCAGGGGCTGGCTTAGCTGCTGGGACCGGGCAGGGCGGCACAGTGGGCGTGCTGGGGCTGTGCTGTGGGCCTCGTGGTTCCGCCTCCCGGATCTCGGCTCCCCCCTGCTCCCTATGTTGTCAGTCAGTCAGTCAAAATCCTTTTTTGCGATAACTTAATATCATACAAAGACAATGGCGAATATATATTACATTAATACAAGCAGCACATACATTGAAAGCAATTAAAAACAATTAAAATATAACAAGTTAAAAATCATCATACATCATGTTACAATTTATATCAGCATGAGAAATATAAAGTGCAAGGTGCTAAAGTGCAAAGTGCTGATGTGCAAAGAGGACTTAAAAAGGCTTAAAAATACTAAGAAGGTCCCCAGCGAAATATTCATTACTAGCATCTAATGACCCTGTTACAATCCTTTCTATAATTACTGAACCAAGATGGTTACAAACAGACTAACTAAAGTGCAATGTCTGTACTACAAAGGGAGGTAGACACATTTTTTAATCTAATGTTCCTGCTTCTAATAGCTCTCACCAGGAAACTAGCCACGTGAAACATAGTCCTGGGAGTTTGTAACAGTTGTAAATAAATAAGAGCAGGTCTAACTAAAATGAATCCTGCTTCCTTAAGTATAGGTACAAGGAACAGTCTCCGAGCTTCATTGTAATGGCTACAAAACATTATAAAGTGCATGGTATTTTGCTCAGAGAAATGATCGCAGGAACAGGGTGGTGCCTTTTCTGGGGTACTCCATACAGGATAAAAACCCAAATTAAAATGTATCAAATTAAAACGGAAACGAATTAAAATAAACCTGTGGTAGGGATGAGTCACCACGTTAAGATAGCTATCAGGACCGTTAGGTATAGCCAACAATAAACTGGCCCTGACACTAGGTTTTTTCAGCTCGATTTCTTCCCTCTCCAGGGATAGGAGCTCCTTCATTGCATGTTTGGTGTAAACAATATCTTTAGATGTTATAGAGTCAATAACAGTATAAAGTTCAGGCCTCCCCAACCTCAAAAAACTTTCCTTAATATACGTCAACCACCTGATGTTATGCACTTATCTAGGGACAAACAATCCCTCATTATGATATGATTTAGGGGAATTTCTGTGTTAAGCCACATCCTCAGCCAAGCAACTAAAGGTGCTATTTTTATCAGGTCTGAGATGTAGCCTTCCCCTAATTCCATATGGACGGTGTAGGACGGGGTTGACTGAGGGACGCCAAGAACAGATCTAAAGAATTTGTTTTCCACTATCTGTATGGGTTCCACTCCCCTATATCCCCACAATGAGCCACCATATGATGCAACTGAGATACATTTCGCCTTATATATTTTACTAACAGCTGCAATTGGCCTACCCCCAAGTTTTTTAGAGAACCCATGGAGGGCTGCAGATGTCCTAGCCAACATGGTTGCTCTACTATTAACATGAGGACCCCAGCTACCTTTCTCGTCAAAGGTGATCCCCAGGTAGGGAAAGGAGGAGACGCGTGCAAGCTTTTCCTGCCCACAAAGAAAGATTTTGTGAAAAGGTCTCCTAGAGGCCCTGCCCATAAGCATAACCTGAGATTTTTTAGCATTTATTTTCAGGTCAAGTGAGCCCATGAAAGATTCAAAGGCATCCAGGAGTCGTTGAAGCCCCACCCCGGTGTGTGCAAGAAGAACCGCGTCATCAGCGTAAAGGAGAACAGGAATCCCCTGATCCCCTGCACGCGGGATGTCGCTGGTAACGCCCCTAAGAGCAGGCTCCAAAGCGTTCACATATAACGTGAACAACAGTGGTGCCAGTATACATCCCTGTCTGACTCCTTTTTCAGAAGCAAAAACATGTGTACACCTTCCATTCGAGGAAACTCTAATTTTTGCAGTAAGGTCAGAGTGCAGGTCAGCCAATAAATTAACTATGGTCCTGTCCAGGCCCATGTCAAGTAATTTTAACCAGAGCTTAGTTCTGTTGACCATATCAAACGCAGAGGAGAGGTCCATGAAACCAAGGTACATGGACCCATCCTTGGCCCTGGTATATTTCTCGATCAGCAAGTGGAGATTAAGGCATTGATCCAGGGTACTTCTTTTAGGTCTAAACCCATATTGCACGTTAGTCAAGATACTATTC
This sequence comes from Lissotriton vulgaris, assembly GCF_964263255.1. Classification (NCBI taxonomy): domain Eukaryota; kingdom Metazoa; phylum Chordata; class Amphibia; order Caudata; family Salamandridae; genus Lissotriton; species Lissotriton vulgaris. The sequence continues at coordinate 1,312,346,876 of NC_141693.1, read as the reverse complement.
TCTGTAGCCCATTCGTTCAATTTTGCTAATATGACTCTCCCTAAAATCTTGACTGAAGAATCTATCAGTGAAATTGGTCTATAACATGCAGGATCCTGCCTATTTCCTTTTTTAAAAACAGGAATAATTATAGATGTTTTCCATGACTTGGGGATATTATCATGGTTTAAGGCATTAAAGACCCTGCAGAGTAGTCTTGTCCAGAAGTTAGGGAAGCATTTAAAGGCATCTGCAGGAACACCATCTGGTCCCGGTGCCTTTTTTTTCAGGGTACAGTTTATCGCAGATAATACTTCTTTGACTTCAAAGTGCAAATGGTTCCCAGTTGGAATAATATTCACCTCCTGCTCCCTAGTTTCACCATTACTGTGATCTGAATAGATGTCACTGAAGTGTTTGCTCCAACCCTCGTCAGGGATGTTAGTTTCAAGGGGGGAATTATCCTCCCCAGTAAGTAGGGTTTGGTTGACAATCCTCCAGAATTCTCCACTATTTTTTAGTATAGCTGGATCAGTGAGTTGTGTCCAGGCTTCATCTTTGAGCTGTTTTTTCCTTTCTGCAATGGCCTTTTTGTATAGTGCTCTACTAATAGTGATAAGATCACGGTCTTTCGGTACGGTTTTTAAAGCATTGAGCAATGCAGAGTGTGCTTTTGAGCAACTGTGATCAAACCATCTTTTAATAGGTTTCAACTTAGGTTTGCTAGTCACAGAAAGCCTGCAGTTTATCTTACTACATATGCTACTAAATGCAAGAATCACCTCCCTATCATTGGACACACTGGATAAACACACACCGACCTCCTCCTCAGCCTCAGAAAGAACCTCTTGTACGAAGGGTTCTGGGATTATGCTATCCCATTTCAGTCTGCGTCCCTGGTCCTTAACTTTGAGCGTTCGTTTGTCATAACAGGGACCATAATTACGCCCTATAAGCTCAGAGGCTACTAGGTCCAGGGAGACTGGGTTATGATCACTGAAAGCGGAGACCACAGTTCTATACATTAAAACCTTAAGTAAAAAACATGCAGAGATAAAAATGTAATCAATAATAGAGCCATTGTCTGTTCCCTTAAAAGTAGGGGCCCTAACCCCCCCCTCCCCACAACTGGATTCGTATAAGTTCCATCTTGCTAGGAAGTTCTCTAAGCAACCCCCCTGTTTATTATGTTCAAGATGAACAAGCGCACAATTAGGAGGGGATTCTGAGTCATCGCAAACACACATAAGTGAACAAGGGTGTATATTAAAATCACCCAAAAATATGATTTCAAATGCATTAACATCTTCACTATAGACTGACAAGAAGTAATCCAATCTACCTAGACTATATGATGTACAGTCTACTGCGTTGGAATTGTAAAGATTTATAAACAACATTTTGGGAGATTCCACACAAGACAATTCAACAATAAGACATTGCTCAGATCCTGAGTCACATTTCTTAAGGCTACCTTTAATGTCTAGTTTAAAGAGGCTTAGCAATCCTCCCTTCGCTCTTCCTGCTGTGCTAGCCACAGCGGGAATACAAAAATGACTGTAGCCATCAAGAGAGAAACTATTATTTGTGTCCCAGGTTTCCTGCAATGCAATGATGTCATACTTGGTTATAAAATGTGTCCATATTGCATTACCTACTTTAGTCCTAATACCCGCTATGTTCCAAGTAAGCATACTGAGTACTGGCGCAATATTCTCTGCTTGATTAGGATGTTCTGACAAAAGTCAGTCATTATGGTCCAAAAAGGATAGAGGGGCAAATCGATTGGACAATAAGAGGGGTTGAGCAAAAGGATTCTGGTATGCTAAGGGAGCGGGTTGGTTTACAATATTCCGGTGTTGTTCGCGGCCCCATCTATTGTTTACATCCCAGTTAATATCCCATCCAAAGGCTGGTGTCTTAGGGTAGGTGACGTTCTGCTGCTCTCCATAAAAGAACTTCAAAGTTAATGGTACAACAGAACCCTGCCTGCGTTGGGGTGGGCGTAAATTAATGAGGATGTTTGGCAACACGCCAGAGTGTGAAAAGCTTACTGCCACACAATCCCCCTTACATTTTTTGGGGCGGTTTCCTAGCCATGAAACCCTTTTAGCAGTTTTAATCTCTTGAGCCAGCTGTTGACCCCCCCCTGGGGCTAACCTCATATTAGTTGTAAGCCACTGCAATGCCTTATTAGACAGAGAGGAAGGGGATTCTTCAGTGCCAGCTTCTAAGGGCGGTACATTTGCCAGTACTAGAACAACAGGTGAGGCTTCAACTATAAATTGTAGAGGGTCAGTTAGCTGAGCTTGTGCAGGGGGTATCTCAACAGTTAAAGGACCGTCCCCTCTACTATTATTAGTTCCATTAGCTTTTAAGTCTGGAAACTGAGATGGCGGATTATTATGTAATACTTCATCTGTGTTCTCCCCCTCCTGATCATCAACTTCTCCAATATTATTGTCCAAGTTTGTTACCAACGTCGTAACATTATCAACACCCTCTGTTAATTTATTCAGCTGCCCACCTAGCTTTTTAACCTCGGATTGTAATTTATCTATTTTGGTGAGTAGAGGTTTAACAATGAATGTTATTTTACTTTCTATTAAATCAGCAATTCTATCAAGCAAATCCTCATCAAGGATAACATTAGGCTTAACTCTTCCCTCTCCAACTTCCTTCAGATTAGCTTTTGGAGTGTTTACCCTCTTCCTCCTTGTCCCTGATCTTAGTCCTCCCCGTTTCGGCGGGTTTTTGGTTTTTACAATGTCTACCCGGGATGTTTGTTTAGAGATAGAAATGTCTTCTTCTGAGGGATCAACACGATTTTCCTGGTCCAAATCACTGTCTGAGTTGTCTACATGCTCCACAATGAGAACCTCAGGTCCAGACAGCATATTGTCGTTTGAGGTGCCTGAATCCTGCGTAGTGGGGCAATTAGAACAGGCTTCAGGAAGAGTCTGCAGGGGAACTAGGTCATCAGGTGAGGGGGATAGAGTAGGGGTCAAACAGTGTAAGTCAGGTGACTGACTCAGTCCCAGGGATTCTCTCCTCTGTAGGTTAATTTTTTTCACTGTTTGCACCATGTAGTTTTCCATTGTATTAGCTGGTGGTGCAGAACCCTTTTTAGACATCCTGAAGGTAATAACGAAGAGCAAAAACTCCTCAAACACACAGAGAGGTATGTATCATACACAATACAGTCTTACTTGGATAGTAGGATGCCTCGTAAGCTTCGAGCAGGGTTTCTGGCCCTGCCCCTGCCTCCTCCTGCTGATGAGGGCTGTAGAGGGCCCGCCCTTTGCCCGGGCTTAGCCCCAGGCGTCCCGCGATGCGGAGGTTTGCCCTGCTTTATTGTGCCCTCGGCGCTGTCGGCGCTGATTGCTTGCGTCACTCAACGCGCCGCCGCGAGGCCTGCTGGGTATTGTAGTACCCGGAGCGGCGGCGCGGGTCTCAAGGTCAGTGTGACTCTTGGCGGTGTCGGCTTTTCCTTGTGCGGCACTGCGGCGTGGCAAGTAGCAGGTAAGTATTCTCCTGGTGCTCCGGTTGCGGTCTCCCCCGCTCTGCCGAGGTTTGCCCTGCTTTAATGGGCCCTCGGCGCTGATTGCTTGCGTCACTCAACGTGCCGCCGCGAGGCCTGCCGGGTATTGTAGTACCCGGAGCGGCGGCGCGGGTCTCAAGGTCAGTGTGACTCTTGGCGGTGTCGGCTTTTCCTTGTGCGGCACTGCGGCGTGGCAAGTAGCAGGTAAGTATTCTCCTGGTGCTCCGGTTGCGGTCTCCCTTGTGTTGTTCTCCCTGCTGCTCTGTGACAGCGGCCCAGAGGATACGGAACCAGCGGCTCTCGGGCCATGAGTGGCCCCCCGGGACCCCCCTTGCTGCAGCTGTGGGACGTGTCCCTGCAGGACCCCCTGCGGGACTACGAGCTCATCCAGACGGTGGGCAGCGGCACCTACGGGGATGTCTTCAAGGTATGGGGGCAGGGCACACTATCGTGGTGTGGGTCGAAGGGAGCGAGCATCTTCTGGAGAGTGGAGGCGAGGGCATCAGGGAAAGGGTGATAGAAACGTCCTGCCACACATAGAGAGGTGAGGGGAAGTGGGCATCCTGTCGAGAGGGGCGAGGGATCGCGAGTCGTGACGTATGGCATCCCATGGAGGAGTGAGAAGAGGGAGGCTACCCTTGGAGGGTGACAGGGAGGAACTTGTCGCCGCCACTCTGTGCAGGGAATGTGAAGAGGGCATTGCTGGGAGGGGCTTGCCAGCTATCGATGGATGTTGTGGTCGTGATAGGGTGTAGAAAGAGCAAGTGATACTCGTCAACTCCTCTTGGTGTGGTGAGTGTCTGTGTCACCCTCTTTTTTGAGGATACTAAGTCTGCAAAAAGATCATCACTCTTACAGATATGTCAGTAAGGTCAATCTCTTTGCCAACTTGCATCACACAGAAATCGGGTTATCCTTCATTTACTTTAATGGGATCACCCTCTTAAATATAGGGTTTTACCGTAATACAGAGGGATCGGGTTTGGGAAGAGAGCATGTCATGGGTTGTTTGAGAGGTAAGCGAGACAACGAAATGTAGAAATGGGTTTGGGAAAAGGGGTGTGAGGCAGGACATCTAGACACCCTCAGTGAAGCATAAGGACAATAAGGTTAATCAAAGCATCCTGAAATTCCGAAGCATCATGAGAAGGGAAGGGGATGGGGGATTGAGGGCTGTGTTTACTCTGCAGAGTTGGCAAGGTCTCATCTCATTACGAAGCTGCTTCCACGACTCGGTAAGAAAGGCTGTTCACATGTAAACCCCTTTTTTAGGTCGAGGTAATATCCGGTCTGCCGAAGGCAGAACCGGAAGTACTGAGATTTAATGTTTCTTAGTGTGGACTATTTGTCCTGTCTCTGTTTTTGCCTCTCTCCCATTGGCTGGCTTCTTAAACGGAGGCCAGCCATTGGAGGAGAGAGCTGTCCCTCCGAATAGGCTCCGTCCTTTTCGGATTTGGAGGTGTGTTCGGTGTTCTTTCCACTTTTAGTCCACGCACATTCTGAGAACACCGAACAAGCCCCAAATCCGAAAAATTTGGACCGTTGTGTCCGCCATTATTTGTTTTGTCTTCCCATGAGGATCGTCTCGCTTTCTCCGTGATGCAAGGACCGGCAGGTAAGCCATATTGTTTTTTTGGCTTACATTCGCTCTTTTTTTGTGTTTGCTTTCTGTGTTTCCCTGTGTCCTGTGAGCTATTTGTCCCGTCCGATGTGTCCTGTTTTTCCCGTCCGATTTATTTGTGTTTGCTTTCTGTGTTTCCCTGTGTCCTGTGAGCTGTTTGTCCCGTCCGATGTGTCCTGTTTGTCCCGTCCGATTTGTCAGCGTCACCATCCCGTTGTGTATGGCCCCCTTTTCCCGGTGTGCCCGTGAGCTCCGTTTGCAGTAGTGGCCGTCCCGATTTCTCTATGATGCAAGGACCGGCAGGTAAGCCATTTTGTATTTTTTGATTAAATTTTCTCTTTTTGTGTTTGCTTTCTATGTTTCCCTGTGTCCTGTGAGCTGTTTGTCCGGTCCGATTTGACAGCGTCACCATCCCGTCGTGTATGGCCCCCTTTTCCCGGTGTGCCCGTGTCCTGTGAGCTCCGTTTGTAGTAGTGGCCGTCCCGCTTTCTCCGTGATACAAGGACCGGCAGGTACACCATTTTCTATTTTTTGCTTACATTTTCTCTTTTTGTGTTTGCTTTCTATGTTTCCCTGTGTCCTGTGAGCTGTTTGTCCCGTCCGATGTGTCCTGTGTGCTGTTTGTCCCGTCCGATTTGTCAGCGTCACCATCCCGTCGTGTATGGACCCCTTTTCCTGGTGTGCCCGTGTCCTGTGAGCTCCGTTTGCAGTAGTGGCCGTCCCTCTTTCTCCGTGATGCAAGGACCAGCAGGGATGCCATTTTGTATTTTTTGCTTACATTTTCACTTTTTGTGTTTGCTTTCTATGTTTCCCTGTGTCCTGTGAGCTGTTTATCCTGTCTGATGTGTCCTGTGTGCTGTTTGTCCCATCCGATTTGTCAGCGTCACCATCCCGTCGTGTATGGACCCCTTTTCCCGGTGTGTCCGTGTCCTGTGCGCTCCGTTTGCAGTAGTGGCTGTCCCGCTTTCTCCGTGATGGAAGGACCGGCAGGTAAGCCATTTTGTAATTTTTGCTTACATTCTCTCTTTTTGTGTTTGCTTTCTATGTTTCCCTGTGTCCTGTGAGCTGTTTGTCCCATCCTATGTGTCCTGTGAGCTGTTTGTCCCGTCCTATTTGTCTTCCCGGTGTGTCCGTGTCCTGTGCGCTCCGTTTGCAGTAGTGGCTTTCCCGCTTTCTCCGTGATGCAAGGACCGGCAGGTAAGCCATTTTGAAATTGTTGCTTATATTCTATCTTTTTGTGTTTGCTTTCTATGTTTCCCTGTGTCCTGTGAGCTGTTTGTCCCGTCCGATTTGTTAGCGTCACCATTCCGTCGTGTATGGACCCATTTTCCCGGTTTGCCCGTGTCCCGTGAGCTCTGTTTGCAGTTGTGGATGTCCGGCTTTCTCCGTGGTGCAAGGACCAGCAGGTAAGCCATTTTGTATTTTTTTGCTTAGATTCTCTCTTTTTGTGTTTGCTGTCTGTGTTTCCCTGTGTCCTGTGTGCTGTTTGTCCTGTCCTTTTTGTCGGCGTCACCATCCCGTAGGGTATGGACCCCTTTTCCCGGTGTGTCCGTGTCCTGTGCGCTCCGTTTGCAGTAGTGCCTTTCCCGCTTTCTCCGTGATGCAAGGACTGGCAGGTAAGCCATTTTGTATTTTTTTGCTTAGATTCTCTCTTTTTGTGTTTGCTGTCTGTGTTTCCCTGTGTCCTGTGTGCTGTTTGTCCTGTCCTATTTGTCAGCGTCACCATCCCGTAGTGTATGGACCCCTTTTCCCGGTGTGTCCGTGTCCTGTGCGCTCCGTTTGCAGTAGTGCCTTTCCCGCTTTCTCCGTGATGCAAGGACCGGCAGGTAAGCCATTTTGTCATTTTTGCTTATATTCTCTCTTTTTGTGTTTGCTTTCTATGTTTCCCTGTGAGCTGTTTATCCCGTCGTGTATGGACCCTTCCTTCCAGGTCGCTCCACCCACTGCACGGCCCCCGTGTGCTGGCCTCCACCGCTGCTCCTGACTGCCGCCGCTGATTGCCTCCAGGGACCCGCCTTCAGGGCTCCCCCCTCGCCGCCTCCTCTGCGCTCTTTCCCGCCGTCAGACCCCCGCCGCTGCTCCCCTGCGGCCCCACCCCCTTCCTCTGCCTCGATCCCCATTTGCCGCCTTCTCCCGCCTCCCAGCTGCTCCTCTCTCGCTCCGCCCCCCCACTCTCCATTTATGGCAGAGTCCGCGCGTGCGTGCAGCGTCCACGCGCAGCGGGCTCGCCGATTGTGTGCCGAAGGCGCGCCAGAGGCAAGCCTGTCTGCGCCCGTCCGTGCCTGGACCGCGCCCAGTGCCAGGACCCCTGGCCCCCACCGATGCAAGTCGACCCGACAGAGCTACGACGCCGCCGCCCTCAACGCACTCAATGCCGGCCGGAACCCCGCCTGCTGCCGAGCCGCCCCGAAACGCATCCACGGACCCTTCACCTGCAGAACCTGCAAGTTCACCTGCCTCCGAACCTGCACCGCACCCGCCAAGACAAACACCAGCAGCAACCTCAAGTGCATCCTGCTCAACACCCGCTCCGTCCACAGACACGCAGTGGAACTCTGGAACCTGCTCGACACAACATCACCAGACGTTGCCTTCCTCATGGAAACCTGGATGAACGCCTCCTCGGCCCCCGACATTGCCATCGCCATCCCGGACGGGTACAAGATCATCAGGAGGGACCGCGTCAACCAGACCGGAGGAGGCATCGCCATCGTCCACAAGAACACCATCCGCATCACAACCGACTCCAACGACACCTTCGCCGCCGCCGAGCACCTCCACTTCCAGATTCACACCGACCCAAAGACGACCCTCAGAGGCACCCTCATCTACAGACCCCCGGGACCACGCACACAATTCAGCGAAAACATCACGGACTTCATCAGCCCACACGCCCTCCCCTCCGCCGACTACATCCTCCTAGGGGACCTCAACTTCCACCTGGAGAACAACAAGGACCGCAACACCGCCGCCCTGCTGGACAACCTCGCCAACATCGGACTCAAGCAACTGGTCAACACCCCCACCCACTACGCCGGCCACACGCTTGATCCCGTCTTCTCATCCAGCAAGCACATCACCTTCAGCCACTCCACCGGACTCCACTGGACCGACCACAGCTGCGTCCACTTCAGCTTTAGAAGAACCACAACCCACCACCACCCGCAACAGGTTCCTCACAGAAGCTGGAGCAAGATCCCCGCCGACCAGCTCACCCCTCCCTCAGCCAGAACCCACCCACCAGCACAGCGGACCCCAACGAAGCAGCCCTCAACTTCACCAAGTGGCTGACCGCCTGCGCCGACGAACTCGCACCACTTAAGAACTCTCCCAGCAGACCCAGAAGCAAGAAGGCCTCCTGGTTCACCGACGAACTCAAGGACTCCAAGAAGACCTGCTGCACCCTCGAGAAAGCCTGGCTCCTCGACCAGACCACTGACAACATGACCGCCCTCAAACACGCCACCCACAAGCACCACCAGCTCATCCGCACCACCAAGAAGAAATCACTGAAGGAACGACTGGACAACAACGCCCACGACAGCAAGGAACTCTATATCCATCGTCAAGGAGTTCTCCAACCCCAGCACCGGCAACAACGACATCACTCCCTCACATGATCTCTGCGACTCTCTCGCCTCGTTCTTCCACAGCAAGATTGCCGACATCCACAACAGTTTTGGCGCACCACCCACGCACCCAACCGTCGAACCAACGCCCCCCACCGCCACCCTCCGCACCTGGACCACGGTGACCACCGAAGACACAGCCCGCACGATGAACACCATCCACTCTGGATCTCCGACTGACCCCTGCCCCCACCACGTCTTCAACAAGGCCAACTCCACCATCGCACCCCAACTCCAAGACGTCATCAACACCTCCTTCGACACAGCCACCTTCCCGGAGAGCTGGAAGCATGCCGAGCTCAGCGCCCTACTAAAGAAACCAAAAGCGGACCCCACCGACCTCAAAAACATCCGCCGCATCTTGCTCCTTCCTTTTCCTGCCAAAGTCATCGAGAAGATCGTCAACAGACAGATTGCCGCCTTCCTTGAGACGAACGGATCCCTCGACCCCTCGCAGTCCAGTTTCAGAGCCAACCACAGCACCGAGACCGCCCTCATCGCAGCAACCGACGACATCCGAGCCCTGCTCGACAACGGGGAAACAGCAGCACTCATCCTCCTGGACCTCTCCGCAGCGTTCAACACTGTCTGCCAGCGCCTCAGCAACATCGGCATCCAAGAGAAGGCACTGGAGTGGATCGTCTCGTTCCTCGCCGGAAGAACACAGAGAGTCCGCCTCCCCCCGTTTCGATCCGAGGCCACCGAAGTCATCTGCGGCGTTCCGCAAGGATCCACACTCATCCCCACCCTCTTCAACGTCTACATGAGACCTTTTGCCGCCATCAAACGCCAACACATCCTCACCAGAGACCCCGACACCGCCAGAACCAGCCTACACGAAGGGATGAAAGACGTCGCCGAGTGGATGAAGAACAGACGCCTGAAACTGAACTCAGACAAGACGGAAGTCCTCATCCTGGGACCATCGCCCTCCGCCTGGGACGACTCCCGGTGGCCCCCAGCCCTGGGCACCGCTCCCAAGCCAACAGACCACGCACGCAACCTGGGATTCACCCTGGACTCCTCCCTCTCAATGACCAGACAAGTCAACGCCGTCTCCCCATCATGCTTTCACACCCTACGAGATCCTCCGATGGATCCCAACCGAAACCAGGAAGACGGCCACCCAGGCCCTCGTCACCAGCCGATTGGACTACGGAAACACCCTGTACGCCGGAACCACAGCCAAGCTGCAGAAAAGACTCCAACGCATCCAGAACGCCTCCGCCCGACTCATCCTGGACATCCCCCGATGCAGCCACATCTCCGGCCACCTGAGGGACCTGCACTGGCTCCCCGTCAATAAGAGGATCACGTTCAGGCTCCTCACCCACGCACACAAGTCTCTCCACGACCTGGGCCCCAAGTACCTCAACGACCGCCTGACCTTCTACACGCCCACCTGCCAGCTACGGTCTACTAGCCTCGCCCTCGCCGCCGTACCACGCATCCGTAGAGCAACCGCCGGAGGCAGATCCTTCTGCTACCTGGCGGCCAAGACATGGAACTCCCTCCCCATCCACCTTCGGCTGACCCAGGACCACCTCGCCTTCAGGAGACAACTCAAGACCTGGCTGTTCGAGCAGTAGCGGACCCCCTCCCCCAAGCGCCTTGAGACCCTTCCGGGTGAGTAGCGCGCTATACAAATGCTATGATTGATTGATTAATTGATTGATTGATTGACCCCTTTTCCCGGTGTGCCCGTGTCCTGTGAGCTCTGTTTGCAGTTGTGGCTGTCCGGCTTTCTCCGTGGTGCAAGGACCAGCAGGTAAGCCATTTTGTATTTGTTTGCTTAGATTCTCTCTTTTTGTGTTTGCATTCTGTGTTGCTTTCTCTCTTCCACACACCACTCTCTTCCCCACACCACTCTCTTCCCCCACACCACTCTCTTCCCCCACACCACTCTCTTCCCCCAACCACTCTCTTCCCCCAACCACTCTCTTCCCGCAAACCACTCTTTTCCCCCAAACTACTCTCTTCCCCCACACTACTCTCTTCCCCCACACCACTCTCTTCCCCACACCACTCTCTTCCCCCACACCACTCTTTTTCCCCACACCACTCTCTTCCCCCACACCACTACGTCACTCTCTCTCTCCCTAACTCTCTCACTAACACTCTCACTACATCTCTATCTCTCACTACCTCCCTATCTCTCACTACCTCACTATCAATCACTATACCACACTCTCTCACTAACTCTCTAACTCACTACTCAACTCTCTCTTTCTCACAGCAACACAATATCACTACAACAGTAACTATCTCTCACTCTAACACACTACTCAAAATTCACTCTCTATCTCACTACCTCTCTATCACTACATCACTCTATCTATTTCTATCTCACTCTCACTATATCACCACACACTCTCAAAAAATAACTACATCACTCTATCACTACCTCACAACTTCACTCTCTCTTTCTAAATTACTAATTCACTCTATCTCACTACCTCACTCTCAAATACACTAAGTCACTTACACTCTCTCTTTCACTACCTCACTATCTCACTACATCACTCTCTTTCTATCTTAATACCTCACAACATCACTAACACTCACTACTTCACTCTCTCTTTCAATACATCAATCTTTCTCTATCTCACTACCTCACTAGCATCACTCTCCATCACTACCTCACTCTCTATCTACCTCACTCTCTCACTCACTCTCTATTTCAATACCTCTCTATCTCGCTACCTCACTCTCTCTCTGCTAATGCAATATGTCTAATGCAATATGTAACACATATGCAAACACATAACCTCATAGGAGCGTCGAACGTTCAGCGCCCAGTGCTGAACGTTCGAAGAACGAATGCTGGCCCGTCGGCCAACGGTTGTGCGCAGCACTGGCAAGGTAGTGCTTGCGACGACCGTTGGCCGACGGCAGCACTTAAAGGGTTAAGCTATTGACAATAGAAATGACAATAACATTTACTTAGGGATAAAAAATAATAATAATAAGCAATGCCAATAGCTGTACCTATAATATTGCCGAGACCATTGCATTGTAAATGCTTGTTTAGGACTTGTGCCCAGGTAGTACAACTGAGTGCGTTAGCGCTTAACGCCTTTAATCTGTCCCCTTTCGAACGCACCATATCCAAAGTGCTTAATGGCGCCTCGACTTGCAAGGTAAGTTATACTTATAGAGTTTGTATGCCGTGCTGTCTGTTGTATTCATGCTCTCTTATGCTGTAAAACTCCCTGCCACCATTAACTTGGATTTGCGTGATATAACAATAAATACATTGGATTTTTCCACAGGGAGTTTGTGGTTCTCTTTTCTAAGACCTAGTTGTGTATCACTCTTCTTCCTAGACTTCCAGCCCCCTTCCTCTAGCTTCTTAAATCTGATGTTTGTTACCACCTGCTCTCCACCAGTGGTTGTCAGTTTGTCCGTCATTACAACTCCTCGAGGTGATTTAGTTTGCATAGTGTGCTCTTAAGTCATTTAACATGCAAAGAGCATGTTGACAGGTGTTTTTATTCCCTTTTAACACTCAGCCCTGCGTTTTTAGCATTGATTTCACGTAATTTAAAAATATCACTTATGTACATGTAAATATTTATATAGCCACCTATATGCCTTACGAGGCGTGTTGGTATCAAAAACTTCAAATTGACGGAAATCTTAAATAGATTAGGAGACCAGTGATAACAGCAAATTCAGGTTACATTTGACTCAGTAGACGCTTCCTTCAAGCCGAGGTGCAGGTAAATACATGGAAATAAATATTTCTATGTCGGAGCGTTCCTATTAATAGGTGCTTTCGGGAGCGGTGCAATATAGCACAACAGCTGTTGAGGTCTGCAGGAAGAGAGCCGCAATTAAACCACTTTGGATGTGATTCGCCTCTCCGTGCACAACGGTTGGCTGAGCTTCTCCTCGCGCTGGGGCTGTCCTCGCGCTGCGGCTGTTGAGTGTCTAGGGCCATCAGCGTTCAAAATCCCACAAAGGCAACTTCCGGCTTCCAGGTTGGTTCCAGGCCAGGCGCGGCGGGCTTCAGTGCCTCAGAATACCTTTGAAGGCTGCCTCGTTGGGGATGACTGTTTGCTTATTGCAGGCGGTTTGGAAGTGTCGGCCCTCAAAGCAGGTTTTGTGGTTGTGTTTTGTTTTTGTTAAACCCCGTGAAGCCTCAATTCTCCGCGTTGCTTGCTTCCACCCTCGAGCCGTCTCTGGTCTCATGGGCAGATCCTGTTGAGGCGCCGGCAGGTATTTGTTGTACTCTCAAGATGAGGGACCCTCGAGGGAACGGAGATCGGGGATAGTGTTCTCGTAGATTCTCTGTTTGGTTAGCTGATAGGATGGGTTGAGGGCGGGGCACCTAGTGTTTCAATGCCCTCGCCCAGTGACGTAAAATAAACGGATGTCACCCCCCACTCCCAGATTAATGTCAAGAGGGACCCATGAGTCTCCGAGAGCTTATTTGTTGGGGCTGGGCGTTTGGTAAGGGCCCTGAAAGATTGCCCCCTCCCCTTGCGCAGCAGGGCCCTGCATTACCCCCCCCCCGCCCCCACCCATCTGCTCGCCATCTATTTCACAGTTTATTCAGGGAGATGCTAATCACCCGAGTAATTCTATGTCAGGACAGGAGGCTCCGATTATGCTTAGTCTCATTTCTTTACTGACACATAGCAGCCAATCACATTACAGTAAAGAAAAAACCGAAACAGGGCAACCATAGAGTACACCCCCAGTATATAAACAGTCTCAGAGGTAAACACTTCCTCTTTCTTTGCTGCTCCGCAGCCAGTTAAGTGCTTTACTTTTACTATTGACTTGCGCATTGTTATTATTATATGCTTTGTGCTGACCTTTGCGCTTTATTGCCGCGCGTCTGGGGCTGTGTCTCCGTTTACTCTTCGCGCGTATTGTTTACTGCCGACGTGCAGTTCTGTCGTTCATTGTCGGAGCGTGTGCCTCACCTCCGTTTTTTCCTGGCGCGAGCGCTTCCCAGCTGCTCGCGCGCTGTTAGTGGAGCGGGAGCAGGGGTTCCGTTGGCTCAGGAGCGCGAGCGCTCTCGCGACGGTCTTTGTGGCCAGGCGACAGTCGCGCATGCGCGCTGTCCCATTTCCGGTTGTTCCTCAGCTGGTTGAGCGACGGCGTTTGACGTTTTGCCCACGGCCTGTCACTGGAATTAACCCCGTCAGACGCCGAGGTCTTTTTGAGGGCTTTGGTTGTTATTTATTCGCATAGGCTCTGCCTAGAGTGTGCTATTTGATACAGGCTTTGGCTCCCTCCACATTTTAATTGTTTTTTCGAGTCAGGTTTGTCTCCTGCTTATTTGAAGCCTGTTTTGGGGTCTCAACACTCCCCCTTGACTTGTGTTTATTGTCAACACTCCATATTATTTCAGTCGTCTTGTGGGCACTTACCTCTACTTGCTGTAGAATGGCTGAGTATTATGATGACGCTGAAGACGACTATTATTACTATGCTGATGAGGAGGAAGGCTCCCTGGAACAGGATTTGGTTGAACAGCTGGACAAAGGCGTTCAGCAATCTGTTAACAAAGCACTTGTCCGTGCTATTAATCCTTTGAAGCGTCACCTCAATCTATATGCTCAACAGCAGGGCTGGTTGCCGGCTGCCAAAAAATCGGCGAAGTCGCCTGTTAACCCTCACAAGTCAGATTTTCAGCGTCTGGCGAAAAGTTTAGCATCTGCGCCATCCACGACTGCAGGTCTTCAGGAGGCTGATTCGGACAATGTGTTATCCTCCGCTTCTTCAGACCATCTTTCTCCTCCACCTAAAAAACGGGTCTGTAAGGAGCATTTTGTGGACGCCCCTGAGCGTCCTCCGGTGCTTAATTTCGAGCCGGCAGACATCGTTCATCCCAACTCTTCATCATGGGGGCCTTCTCCGGCTGTGGCTGCATACATTGAGGCACATATCCGTCAGCCTTTTGAGGCTTCGGTTCGTGCCAGGCTGCGCTCGGAATGCCCGAGGCCTGATTTGTCTGCCCATTTATCTGAGACCCCTGAAGTTGACCCCATGATGGTCACATATTTGAAAAAATATGCCAAGGATCCAAAGAAGGGCCTGGATAGATCCTGGCGGGCCTGTCAGGATAAAATGTTGGACGTCCTTGGGCCTCTCACAAAGATTTTGGACCTAGGTTACAGGGCCCAGGAAGCTTCTGCCCTTGTGAACCCTAAAGAAATGATAGAATGGGCGCAACGGGCAATTTGTCAGTTAGGTAATGCGAATTGTGCGATATCTGCGGAACGTCGCAGGTCCATCTTATTGAAGCTTGACCCTAGACTCTCTGAATTAGCCACTTCTGAGTCGGGCCCTGAGGCGGACGGCCTCCTGTTTGGTCAGCCGTTCCTTAAGGAACTCACGCGCTTTGTATCCACCTTCAGTGGCATCGACAAGGCGCAGGCTTCCTTACGGCGAGCCATGCGTCCGGTTTTTGGAAAGGCCGGACGAGGTAGGGGACGCTCGTTCGGCCGTGGTTCTGCCAGTCAGTCCCAGAGGGGCAATTCATCTCAGCACAGAGGCTCCTACGACTCAGGTTATTCCTCAAGAGCCAACTTTTATCCTTCCAGAAAGGGAAAAGGCCAGTACGGCAAAGGACGTTCCGGTGGTCATCAGGGACAATACCAGGATTCCCACTCTACAGGTGAGGCTGATTCCTGCATGCGATGTGATGTTGGGGGGTCGCATTCAGTTTTTCCTGCAGAATTGGCGCATGCTCTCCGGCGATGCTTGGGTGCTACAGACTGTTCAAGGGTTCAGAATAGAATTTTATCACCCGATGCGTCAGTCTTGTCCCCCTCCTTGTCTGAGTTTTTCTCTTCAGGATCAGGTTTGTCTTTCCGAGGAGATAGACTCTCTTCTCAAGAAAGGGGCGGTGATTCCAACCTCCCGTCATCCAAAGGGGTTTGCCAGCTCTGTCTTTCTGGTCGAGAAAAAAGGAGGAGGTTCTCGCCTTGTTCTCAACCTGAAAGAATTCAACGGGGGAGTCGTCTATCGACATTTCAAGATGGAGGGAATCCATCTCTTGAGGGATCTCCTTCGAGAAAAGGATTGGATGGTCAGACTGGACCTCAAAGATGCATATCTCTCGGTTCCGATTTACAAGCCCCATCGCCGTTTTCTTCAGTTTCGCTGGCAGGGAGTCTGGTACGAGTATCAGGTTCTCCCGTTCGGTCTTTCGTCGGCACCATGGTGCTTCACGAAGCTGTTACGACCAGTTGTGGAACATCTTCGGTCTCTGGGTGTCAGGTTGATTATTTATCTGGACGATATTCTCCTTATGGCGGATTGTCCACTCAAACTTATTCAACATCTGGAATTGTCCATCACTCTTTTGCAGTCTCTGGGGTTTCTGATCAATGTTCAGAAATCGGTGTTGGTCCCGTCCCAGAGTATAGATTTCCTGGGCTTTCAGATCGACTCGGTAACTTGTCAGCTTCTCTTGCCCAACCAAAAGATGCGTTATATCAAGAGAGAGTTGACATCTGTTATTTCCAGACCGACTGTGTCATTGAGGTCGTTGGCACGTGTAGTCGGTCTGCTGGCTTCTTCCATCCAGGCGATTTTTCCGGGTCCTCTGCATTACAGGGCAATGCAGCGCCTGAAAATTCTTCATCTCCGAAAAGGCCTCGGATATTCCGATCAGATTCCTCTTACGGAGGAGGTCCGGTGGGAGATGCAGTGGTGGTTGGACCACATGGAGGCCTGGAACGGCCGAGCCCTCTTCGGTGTGTCTCCGGATCTAGTGATAGAGTCCGATGCCAGTCGGTGGGGCTGGGGAGCCCGTTGCGGCTCGGTCTCGACAGGGGGTCGTTGGTCCCCTCAGGAACTGACACTTCATATCAACTGCCTGGAACTTCTAGCGGGTTCCTTTGCGATCAAATGTTTTTCCCCTCTGCAAACCAGTTGTTGTGTCCTCCTCCGGATGGACAATATTTCAGCGGTCCGCTATGTCAACAAACTAGGCGGGACCAGGTCCCGAATCCTGGCGGAGATTGCCAAGGATTTTTGGCACTTCTGTCTGCAGAGGAAGATCACTGTTATTGCGGAGTACCTTCCGGGTTGCCACAATCAGATAGCGGACTGGCACTCCAGACATCTCCGGGATTACAGCGATTGGAGGCTGCATCCTCGAGTCTTCCGTGCTCTCCATCGGCGTTGGGGTCCTTGCCAACTAGATCTCTTTGCCTCACGCCTCAATGCGCAACTTCCGCATTTTTACAGTTGGAGGCCGGACCCTCAAGCTCTGGCCACGGATGCCTTTCTCCAGCAATGGCCATCGACCCTCTGTTATGCCTTCCCTCCATTTCTGATGATTCCCAGGGTATTGGCCTACTCCAAACGATTTCAGACGGATCTGATTCTGATTGCCCCTCTCTGGAGGGCTCAAGCGTGGTTTCCGGTCCTTCTAGAAATGTGTTCGGCTCCACCGTTTCTCCTTCCCCCTTTGTGGAATCTCCTGTTGGACCCTCTCGGAGAACCTCATCCCCTGATCCTCTCAGGCTCCCTCCCACTTCTCGCGTGGAGGATCTCGGGGATCGCTGGTCACTCCCAGGCCTTTCAAGCGACGCTTCCAAGCTCCTTAGTGAAGCATGGGCTCCCAATACTCACAAACGGTATAAGGGGTCTTGGAAGCGTTGGTGTGATTGGTGTTCACAACACCAAGTTGATCCCGTTTCAGCGGATATCAGCATGATTGTTAATTTCTTGGCCTCCTTAGCCACCTCTGGTCTGGCTTATTCAACTATCAACGGTTTTCGATCGGCTATTTCGGCGGGTCATGCCCACATAGATGGGAAACCCGCAGGTGAGCATCCTTTTGTTTCCAGGTTACTTAAGGGAGTTCGTTTCGCGAAACCTCCCACTCCTAAGTATGTTACCTTGTGGGATGTGTCGGTTGTACTCAGATTTTTGGAGGCCTGGCCTCCCAATGCTTCCTTATCCCGCAAACAACTATCTGCAAAACTAACTATGTTGTTATGTTTGGTCTCCTGCAAACGCGTGTCGGACGTACACGCTTTAGACCTGGCGGGTCGCAGCTTTACTCCTGAAGGGGTTTCCTTTCGTCTCTCCAGACGTACCAAATCTAATACGCCTTCTATTTCTTATCCTTCTTTTCCTTCTCACCCCAACCTCTGTGTGGTTCAATGCCTGAAGGATTACGAGGTGAGTACCGCTTCTTTGCGCTCTGACATGCAAGGTCCACTTTTTATTGCATTACAAAAGCCTTTCCGCCCTGTCTCTCCAGCTACCTTGGCGCGCTGGGTGCGGGGTCTTATGTCTGAAGCTGGAATTGATATTTCTGTTTTTGGCGCACACTCTGCACGAGGAGCGATGGCGTCCAAAGCCTATTCCATGGGTGTTACTCTGTTTGATATAATGAAGGCTGCAGATTGGTCATCTGCTTCTGTGTTTAAGACTTTTTATTTTAAACCTATCGATAGTGTGGCTTCTGTTGTGGTGGATCAGCTTTAAACAAGCATAATCGGAGCCTCCTGTCCTGACATAGAATTAAAAATTTGCAAACATTCGTGACAAGAATTTTCAATTCTATTAAGGACTAGGAGGCGAGGATTATCCCACCCGTTGTCTATGCATGTATCGATTATATTGTTACTATGCAATACTTTTAAAAAATCTTTCATGATGATATGTGATGAATGCTTTGATTTTTTCTCTACCCACCCTTATTTGCTCATGATTACACAGGATGTGTATTACGGCTTTGTGTCTTTTTTCAGGCTCTGATCCCAAGTGAGGTTGCTCCGGCTCCGTCCTTGTGGAAGTTCTGCTGCGAGTTTCTACTCCTCGTTGGCCTGCTCCTGTTCCTATGGATTTTGGAAGTTCCTCCGCCTCCTCCTTCGGATTTTGGTCCTTTTGGATGATGTTCTCCTTGGGTTTTCTGATGTTCCTTGGTTCTTCTTATTGGATTTTGGACAAAGAAAGAGGAAGTGTTTACCTCTGAGACTGTTTATATACTGGGGGTGTACTCTATGGTTGCCCTGTTTCGGTTTTTTCTTTACTGTAATGTGATTGGCTGCTATGTGTCAGTAAAGAAATGAGACTAAGCATAATCCTCGCCTCCTAGTCCTTAATAGAATTGAAAATTCTTGTCACGAATGTTTGCAAATTTTTAAATCTGTTTAACTTTTTTGCCCGATTTACTTGAGTTCGAAATCCCATAAAGAAACGAGAAGACAAAAGATGTTTGGCAAAATAGGAGCAATTTGTTTAATTCAACATTACAGAGGGGAGAAAAGTTACAGGCACAACGTCTGAGGACTGTCTCAATTTACTATCAGTATGTGCGCTTCATTCATATAAAACATGATGGGTTATAAGAGTTTCTGGCGTACCATATATGGTAAGAAATGTTTGTTGCTGCCTTTGGAGTTGTAAATTAATTGTCTACTGGTTACCACAGGTGGGTCTCGACCACGCTTTGACACAATGTGGTCAGTGGATAACATGTCCCAATGTCCGGCATAGAGACACTGCTTGTTCTAGGTCCAAGTCTGATAGCTCTCCTTTAGGAATGACCAGGGTGGGTTGTGCATGGTGATCAGAGAACACAATCACATCTATCTAGGAGCAAACTGAGTGTAGAAGTGCTCGTCTCACTGACAGTAGTAGTCCATCACTGTGAAGGTGCCCCATTGCTTATCTTGAATACATAATCTCACTCTGCTGTCAGCAATCATGCCCATCAGAAGTGTTCCTTTTCCTGTGAAACATAAGGAATACAATTTCTGTACAATCAGGATTTGTCCTTTCCCTTCTAATCAAGTGTATCCACCCACTACTGTGTCTCACATTTCCTGATGTGTGGTGGTCATACAATCATTCAACCCTCACCCATGTAACCTAATCCCCTTTTTATCCCAAAGCTGGATGACCCTACATAGGAATTACATGTCAGGAGACCATTTGTTGTTTAAGAAGACTGCCCCGGTTACATTAAGAGCCTCTCAGTCCACAGATGGACACTGGAGCAGACATGTTTGTGCACTGAGTTGGGGGTTTTGCCACCACCTAAATTCTTTTCTTTGGGAAATCTCTGGGCCATGTGATATCGTCCCCTATGTGCCCTTCTTCCCATCCTATCCAGCTTGTTTTGGATATCAGGGGATTCTTTTAGGATAGAGCTGTCGGATAGTGTCATATTGGGTTATGTTTAAAACTACCCTGTGTGGTTCTATCTTGTTGGGTTGAATGTTGAGGAGCATTAGGACTTTTGCTTTCACGGGCCACTTCTTGGGAAAAGTAAAACCTATCTGCGCCTACCACATGTGGGATTAATGATCAGATGTAACATTACCTGGCTGATGCTTGGGAGCCGACTGTGGTCATGTGCTGACACCATGTGTTCTGCAAAAGGGTGCTGTGCAGTGAACGTGGGATGCTGGTGTTCTGTTTGGCATAATTGTAGGTAATTTATGAGAAATTCCTAAGCAGCCTCTGCAGTTCCTCTGTAGTATCAAGTGTAGGACTATCCATAGTAGGCAGATCGTACATAATCATATAAATGTACATACATTTGTTGTAACACTGCAGCTCTAATTATGGGTCCCATGGAGTCGTCTGTGCTCATCCGGTGGATGTGTTCATTTTGAACAGTATTTTCACACTGGGATATTAGATGATAAGGTAGTAGAGACCAAGAGAGGGGTCCTGAAGGAGACATTAGATGTATGTGAAGAGAAAGAAGGTGGGGGAGGGGAATCCCCCCTTGTGGAACTAGTACTCTCACACACCTAGCAAGCTAGGTGTCATGCTTCATCATTTGAGTATGCCCCTCATCAGGTCGGCGCTGCAATACCTGACGGGCACCCGGAACCGGGGCTCTTTATCAGGGATCTTCTGTTCCTGCCTGTTGGTGTAGTGGGGGTAAGGGGCCTAGTATGTGTAGATGTGAGGGGAGTGGGTTAAAATAGGTCAGTTAGTCCTATTCCTAACCTTTATTCCATAGGTAAACTGCCTAGTTAAAAGGGGTGGAGAGAGGCTATACCTAGTCGCAATGTGTCTAGATGTAGAGGCCCTACTCTCAAAAGATCAACATGTTTCGTGTCAGAATAGTCAGGAGGATCTAGGCACTACTTCAGGACCTGAGTGTCGTACTATCTACACAGGAAGGTAAGTGTAAAACTACAAACCCCCTTGTCCTCATGGTAGACCTATACTGTATGCAACATTGTTTGCAACAGTGCCCGGCGGTATAAAAGACTCCAAATGGGTCTTCCAAACAGATCGCTTGAGGCTGCTTCACCTACCCTGCCGCCGGTACCGGGATGGTCATTTTGAACACTTCATGAACGGTCACAATTTTTAGTTCATGGAGGTTACATCGTGGAAGGGTTCAACCACATACTGGAGAGGTGGAATTGCACACTTTTTCCCTCCACCTCAAGGGCTGTGGATGTTAAAAAGGTCACCTGGTACGGTTCCATGAACTTAGCCTCCTTCCATTTTATCACAAAGCTCCGAACGTACACCTCTTGTCCAGGCTGAGGTATTAGATATGGTAGTTTGGAGTTGGTGCACTTAGATGCTCTGTGACTGACCTGTTTGGACAAGAATCTAGTAGTTTTTGTTAATTCCAAAAGATATAAATGCAGTTCCTCCCCAATGCTTTGGGTACTTAACCTCCTGTTTGTTGGTATGGACAGCCCCATCAGTGTACCAGTCGCGACCTGGGGTGATCTGAGATGGTGATCGCTGCTAGGCATGTGTTTCAGCGCAAACAAGGCTAGAGTAGACAGTTTAGCCATATCTTCTTAAGAGTGGCACACATTTTACTTATTTTATTTTGTAATAACCCTTTGAGCTTTTCTACAACCTGAGATAGTAAGCTGATGCTAATTTATGTGTGATTCCTAGCAGGGCACAGATATTGTTGGACATGATGTTAACAAAGTGTTTCCCATTATTAGATCTGATAATGTCTACCACTCCCCACCGGGGTATTACCACCCTCACCAGGAATTTTGTTGCTGCTTTGTCATCCATACAAAAATAACCTGGATAGACAGAACACTTTTAGTCTTTATAACATATGTTAAGCAGGTGTTATATACTCCTAGGTATGGCTATGCTAAATTCTCAAGTCATGCCCACCTCTACATGTTCCTCTTGCATTTCTGTGATATTTAGCCATTTCTTCCAATTCATTGAGCAATACTATCTTGGATCCCTTTACTGATTGCACTGTCCTTTCTAAACTCTGCAGAGGTACCCTCATCATTACCGCCATCTTCTGTGGCTACAGTTTCTCTTTGCAGTACCATTCATTTCCAGTTGCCTTGCAGTGATTTTGCAGTGGTTCCATGGTTCTGCCTCAACTTCTTTGTCCTTTCTCTCTCTCTCTCTCTTTATCTCTCCTTATCTTGCTTTTTCTTATGGTAGCGGAGTATAAGAGCTTGTACTTTTTGCCAGGTTTTGGTATCTAATCCAACTACGCTGTCTAGCCTACTCTGTATCTCAGTGGGTAACCCTCCAAAATATTATAGAAAAATTTGAATTGTGGGCCGGTGATGGGGACAGCTATCCAGCTTCCTATCCCAATCTTTCCCTCATTCTATTTAGGAAGTTGTTTATGCTTTCTTTTGGCTTCATAATCTCTGCCATTAACACTCCTACATCTGGGCGGTTAGGCAATATTTCTCTCAGGGCAGTCCATATCCGGTGCCTTTGCGTATTAAATGTAACTCATTATTCTGGCTATTTGTTAGCATGATTGCTGGAATATGAGCTTGGGTGAACACTGTGTTTCTCTGCTCCCCAATTAGGCTGCTTAGCAGGCTCTTAATGTCACCTATTGCTACGTTGATACCTGTGTTTTTTTCTTGAAGCATGTAATCTATTTCCCTGCCTCATCCAGCAATGACAGTAACTTTGTACTCAACCCCTCTTCGTCCATCTTGGCCTATGGCATGTGTATAATCTAGGGGTGGGCGGAATTTGCGTAGTCGCGCTACGCAACAGGCAGCGAAATAGTAAAAAATCTCTGCGAGCACGCAGAAATTCCACAAACACTCAAAATTGCTTATTCCGCCCGTTCGCGTGAGCACGCATTTTGAAAGTGCAAACAAGCAAAAAATTCCGCAAAGCTGCTGATCACAGAATTTGTGGCAATTCTTCGTTCTCTGCGGAATGCAAAAATTACCCAAATTCTGAAAATTCCACGAACGGAATGGAATTTACCGCCCAGGCATAATATAATCCCTGCCTCGCCCTTCTGCATTAAAGAGTACATTTTCATTCTAGGTAGCTCCACGGGTTTCTCCTCAACATAGTGCTCCCATCTGACAAGGCATTACTGCATTTTTAGGAAGTTTCAACTGGGGTTGGAACCTCTGATGCAATCCTCTGCTACTGCAATGTGCTCCGGCTCAAATGATCCTTCCCTCGGAAAAGACCGGTCATATTGGTTCCTCTCCTTGGTCCAATCTGCTAATAGGTCGCAAAACTGGTATGCAAAAGTCTTTCCTTCCTTTCTGGCTATCATCCCCCTAGGTGTTAGTTTATCTTTGTTGTGCACCTGTGCGGAGCAGTGCGTATCCTCGTCACTGCTTCCCTCGTGTGAACGCACAGGTGCCATTTTGTTTACCCTGCTTCATGGGTGGGTAAGCACTGGGCTATCTTGTTCCTTTATTTCTTGGTCAGTCCCTCTCCTTTGTCGACTAGACGATGTGGCTCTGAGTCCTGCTTGTAGCCTTTTATCTACCTCTGATTCTTCCGAGCTCTGCGCCCAGTACCTGACACCACTTCCGTCATGTAAATAGTCATGCTGTCCTGCACTCTTGCTATAACTCCTGGTTGCATATCCCATTCTATCGATCTTGAGCGTCAGCTCACTCCTCTCTTCCTAATGCTGTCTGGCCTGTCTCTTTTGCTCTGAGACATACTCCGCTTTCATTGGCTTACTTTCAGTCTCTGTTTCCTCTTTGGCTACCCGGGCAATCCCTGTAGCCAAACCCTAGTTATCGGTTCCCCCTCCTCTCCCAGGCTCGTAGAGTCGCTATCGAGAACTGCAACAAACTTTCCCGACTCCCGACACACACCTGAAACAGTGAGACTGTGTATTTTATTCGCCTTTGAGATGTCAGGTGTTGAGCATGGTGCACTGAGAGTCGAACATTTGGTGACCTTCCCTAGGGGCTTGGACTGCACGGAAGGCAACTGAGCTCGCTTGCTTGTGGTTTTCTCAGACTTAGACTTAACTGTACTTTACTCGGTGGAGGGCTTGTTGACTTCTACTATTGTTGGATTTCAGTATCCTAATGCAGGGGGAGCTGGTGTGAGTACATTAATCCTTGCATGTGGCGGTGCAGGTGCCAACGCCCTGCTTGCTTTTGGCATTGTGGGGCTTTCAGTTTTAGTTTCTTCCAAGATGGCTCCCATTCTGACATCGACTCTCTTTTGTCTTTCTTGTGTCCTGCATATTTAGTCTTTATTTGTGTTTTAGTATGTTCAATTATAATTGTGTCAAATGCTCCATCCTGAGGCCAGGGACATTTTGTGGATTTTTGTGTAAACGCCACTTTTGCCAATACTTATTAATTCTCTTTATCTGTTTGGGGAGTCTAGTTTCTATATGCTTCAAAGGTTATACCCTAGCGCACGTAATTTTCAACAACAATCTTTTCAGAAGTTATTCATAAACACACAAAACAAAGTAAACGGATTATATCAAATCTTTCTTCTTTTAATCAATCTGCCTGATGTCAGGCGTTTTCGTTTACCAAGCCAACACGTGTTTCCTTGCCTCTTGTAAATTAGTACATGCAACTTGTTCACGGCTGTACGTATTCCCAGTATTATAGTCTTTCATGTGGTGATAATTCCAGGCCACATGGTCCGGCGTGGGGACAGAGGACGCGAGATAGGCGCATAGTCATGCAGAAGAGATTCTGTAGACTGGCTAGCGGTGGAACTGATTATTACTTGCAAATACTGCTTTGGATACATTTTTCTTGGAAGCTCACCTCACGCCACGGGACCATGTGGCCTGGAATTATCGCCACATGAAAGACTATAATACTGGAAATACGTACAGCCGTGAACAAGTCGCATGCACTAATTTACAAGAGGCGACAAAACACATGTTGGCTTGGAAAACGCCTGACACGAGGAAGATTGATTAAAAGAAGAAAGATTTTACATAATCCGTTCACTTTGTTTTGTGTGTTTATGAATAACTTCGTAAAAGAGTGTTTCTTGAAAATTATGTGGGCTAGGGTATAACTTTTGATTTGTTCTGTTGGTCTCACCACGGAGATTTAGGGAGGCTGGTGGTTCTCCCCAACCCTTTAGCACCGTTACTAATAGCCAATTCCCCATGAATAACCTGAAGTGAAAATTCCCTATTGCGCCTATACACCTATCATTTATACCATTGACCTTGCTTTAAAAATCTATATGCTTCAATGTGGAATCCATAGCAATTGTAGTAATTTGGAGAAAGAAAACTCAAATTACGTTTTGTAGTTTTGTTTGTATAATTGTAGGTACCAACGTATGTGGTACACTCTTACAAATTACGTACAAGGTGCTCAGCGCTTTAACATTATATGCATCAAACAGTTCGACTGAAAACGTCACTAAAAACAAGATAAAATGCATATGTAGTACTACAAAATAGGGCGAATATGCAATATGTTAGAATACCATCTGCACGATCTCATTTTTTTGAACTTTACAGTTTACAATCAACAATACAATACAAAAGCATTGCATACATAATACAGTTCAATAATTGTTGAGAGAAAAAATTACTTCGTCAAAAATTAGTATGCTCTCAGCACGTTTTCCTCTAAAAGAAAAAAGAGATTTGCCTGGAACAGGTTTCTAAGGGAGCTGGATAGTCTGCCAATATCCGCTCCTAAACAAAGGTGGTAATCATATAAACCATACTGTAATAGCTCGGGAATCACCGGCCTCTCTTTGCTGTACGCAAGTTAGACCCAGTTTACTGGGTTCAATTTTGTCCTGTGTCCAAATTCCACCCTGTAAAATGCCCAGTGTCAAGCTAGATGTACCTCCGACACTCCTTCCAGATACTGAGGGTGTTAA
Organism: Lissotriton vulgaris; assembly: GCF_964263255.1. Taxonomy (NCBI): domain Eukaryota; kingdom Metazoa; phylum Chordata; class Amphibia; order Caudata; family Salamandridae; genus Lissotriton; species Lissotriton vulgaris. Next base: position 1,312,321,045 of record NC_141693.1, on the reverse strand, counting down.
GAAGCCTTTAGCCCTGGGAAATTGTTGAGACTGAGGCATAACTCCACCCAATCAGGATAGCTAAATCTAAAAAATCAACGTCCTGGGAGTTATCAAGGCTATCTTCACCTTAACTAGCCTACTCAGCTATCGGAAAAAGTTGAGTTTCATGGGAACGCCGCCAAGGCCACCTCAAAACTGTTTCAGTTAGGATTTATAAAATAGGTAATATACCAGACCCTGTCAGTGTCACAAACACCTGGGTTATCTTTTTACACTTCACCCTAGTTTAATATATACCGAATGGTTTAGACTAGGTTTGAGTATCTGATGTAGTCTCTTACCCTCTATGACGGCTGCTTCAGGAAGGACATCTGCCCCGGGGATTCAGAAGAACTTCCAATCTATTGTGGTGTCTGCCCATCTTTCCTGTTGCACAATCATGAATCCATCTGGACGGGGTCTCCTTCCTTCAGCTGCAGTATGGTTCGAGGTCCCAAGCAGTTCCTTCATGGACGCCAAAATGTAACTTGAGTTCGAAATCCCTTGAAAACAGAAGACAAGAGGCATTTGGCAAAACAGAAACAGTTTGTTTAATTAAACATTACGGCCGGGAGAACAGTTACAGGCACAAGGTCTGATGATTGTCTCAATTTACGATCAGTATGTGCCCTTTAATACAAAACATGATGGGTTATAAAAGTTTCTGACATACCATATATGGCGAGTAATGTTGATTGCTGCCTCTGGAGTCAGTCATAAATTAATTGTCTACTGCTTACCACAGGTGGGTCTTGAACTAGCATGAACGCAATGTGGGCTGTGGATAACATGTACAGATGTTCGGCATAGGGAGCATGTGATCATTGAGTGTGCTAGGTCCTGATTGGCTATGTGTTCCTATCTCATGTGACATCTGACTTTTTATGGTGTTTTAGGACCACGTCTAACCCCATCGGCCATGCTAGCTTTCTTGGGGCAATCTCCCTTGACCATTGTAATGTCGCTGTACCTATCTGTGGGACTGATAAAGAGTTTCCTGACCGAGCATTTGCCTGCCAGCTACACACCCTCCCATCTGTGACCTATCAATCACCAATTCTGGGCCTTGGTTTCAGGGCCTGCTTGAGTACATATTTGCGAGTGAAGGTTGATGTGGAGTTCACAACAGGCGATTCTGTTAATAAGGACGAGATTTCATTTTCATTGATGAATGCACCAATTTCCATATTAACACCAGCATCTGCTGTTATCATGAGATTTTGTTGGGCCCAGGCCAGACATATTTTGGGGCCCTATTCGGAGCAACTTTGAATTTTATTGCCTACTTCTGCTAATTGAAGCGTGCATCAATATCGAAGCATATATATTAAAAGAGAGCAACAGAATCAAGTTAAATGTAGAGAAGTTCTTGTAGAAAAATCAACAAAGGTAAGCTAGAGTGAGAGAAAGGTGAAAGATCACATTATCAGGGCCCCTTGGAAAGTGTGGGCCCTGGAATTTGCCAAATTTGCCCATGCCTTAAATACTTCTCTGAGCACTGGCTTTGACAGGTGCTGAACTGCTCTTTCTACAGTGTACACAACCTCTGAAAAGAGGGTCTTCCTCAACTTCTTACCTAGATTCTAGATAGAGCAGACCCAGGAGGCTTCCTTGGCACTAGAAAGTGACTTTAAAACGTATACGTTGGATCAATTTGCTGATAATTGGTCTGCCATGTGTTTTCATTGACAGCATATCTATTCAGGTACCCAACAGAATTACAATGCAGAATTTACACAAATCGAAACTTCGTGTATATCAGAGCTTATCGGCAGGATGCCTGTTTTAATTTTACTACTGCTCAAGTGACATATGCTCTTGCAATTTAGGGTGCATCACCGCCACCAGAAACTGCAAGTAGACAGTGTTGTGCAAGCAGGGGAGAATAATTTTTTGTCTTTTTTTTTAGTATATTGTTCTTATCCAAAGATGTTACTCGGAAAGCAAGGGCAGCTCATGAAAAACTATCTGAATTAGCGGAAAAGTATATGATAGACATGTCATGAACTAAAGCTTTACAGCCCAATCATAGGCTAAATTGCACAGATCGAGATCTAGATGAACGTAGAACCATTGGACTAAGAGTACACATAAGGGAACTGATCATGTGTATTAGAATATGGAGAGATCTGGATAGATGGGAGGAAAAGTGGTCTAAGAGGGGATCTGTCAGAAGAAGTACAATTGTGAAGTCCCAGGATACAGACCTAATGCGAATGGAAGCTTTCCCTTTGCGAGAAATCGCGAACGGAAACTACGTTCATGTACCCTGGAGTAGGGGGGATTTAGCGGCATTCACTAATTCTTTCCCGAAGCTTAGAGAAAACCCCGTAGAGTGGTACAAGCAGGTAGAGAGGTTCGTGAAGATCTCTAAGGTGCTGTGGATCGATTTGAACACATTGTTCGATATCGTAGTACCCGGAGATTTGTGGACGGCATGCAAACTTAGTATTGAATGGCCCACTTGTGAGCCTCCGAGAGATACCCAGACGAATGGTCCATCAGTTAGAGTCATGGAAAAATACAAAAGAGTAATAACATGGCTAAAAGAGAAAGTGCCAGTGCAAGACATAGACTGGGTTAAGATAGATCGAACAACTCAGGAGCCTAAAGAGACAGTTCACGAGTTCTATGAAAGGCTGCTGAAAGCATTTAAACAATACAGTGGGTTAGATGTAATGGATCCTAAGGACATAGGACAGTTTGTGTCGAAGTTCGTTCTAGGATTAAGGCCAGACATAAGCCTGATGATACAACAGCATTTGATCTGTTGGCAGAACAAACCTTTAGATGAGATTCTGAGGTATGCAAGGTACTGTAGCGATGAAATAGATTCAAAAGCGAAGAAACTCAAGGAAAAGCTAATGCTGGTACAAATGCAAGCAGCTGGAAAGGGTGGACAGCGGCAACAGGGAACAGGAACACAAGCAAAGAAACAGAATAATCAGAGCAGAGATGAGGAAGAAAGACCGAGACCGAGAATGGATATTGCGACACTGAAAAAGACAACGAGGTGCCATCAGTGTAATGAGGTGGGACATTGGCGACGCGAGTGTCCTTACAATGTTGAGACAGGGGAATTAGAACAAGAGGAGGAAGAGGTACAGAACAACGTGGTTAAGGGAGCCGCAGTCCCGAAGGGAAAGTTTATCAAAGGGGGGACTCAGACTCCTCGAGCCCCGTTTCCTCAACCACCTCGCATCTCAAATGGAGGGAAAACCTATAGACAAATGCCATTGTTCGTAGGAGGAGAAGAATGCTACTACGTTGATCCTCTTACAGGGCAACGAGTGAATAGGGAAAAAGACTGTACACTAGGTGCAGCCCTGGAAGTAGATCAGAGAGGACCATACGTAGAGGCTGAAGTAGCTGGATGTCCTACAACCTTTTTGGTGGATACGGGGGCCACTCGATCCACGCTGAGATCAGCGGTAGTCCCAGGTCTGCCAATATCGGGAGAGACGATTCAGGTGGTAGGAGTCGCAAACAAGAGGATGACGAATCCTCTGACCGAACCAGTGTCAGTAAAGATAGGGAATTACAGTGACGAACATCAGTTTGTGATCTGTGATTCTAGCCCTGTGTGTTTGCTAGGAAGAGATTTGTTGTGTAAACTGAATTGCACAATACATTGCACACCTGAAGGAGTAGAAGTGCAGACCAATGATGAGGATGCCGATTTTAAGGTTGTAAACTCGCAGGAGTGCGTGGAACTATATCCTACCTTAACAGCGGAGGAGCTTCCACAGGACTTGAGGGAGAAAGTGTCAGCTGAGGTGTGGGATTTTACTGGAGAGGAAATAGGATTGATTAAAGGAGTAGAGCCAGTAAAGATCTTGGTAAGACTCAATGCCGAATATCCAAGAACACCACAATACAAGTTGACACCAGAGACGATTGCAGGAATAAAGCCTGTGATCGAATCCATGATTAAACAGGGAATACTGAAGGAGATCGTGGGTAGTCCATGTAACTCCCCGATTATGGGTTTACAGAAGCCTAGTGGAAAATACAGAATAGTGCAGGATCTTCGAAAGATTAATAATATTGTTGTCTCATGTTGTCCAGTGGTACCGAATCCATCAGTGATATTATTTCAGATACCGTTCCAAGCTGAATGGTTTACCGTGATAGATTTGTGCCAGGCTTTCTTTTCGATTCCTTTAGATGAAGAGAGCCAGTATCTTTTCGCTTTTAAGCTGGAAGATCGCGTTTTAACATGGTGTCGTATCCCTCAGGGGTATACAGAAAGCCCATCGATCTTTAACCAGCTACTGAAGAGAAATCTTGAGAGTCTAGTACTGCCCAAGAACTCGGTTCTAGTCCAGTACATAGACGACCTCCTAGTTGCGTCAGAAACTGAGGAAGCTTGCAGAGTAGACACCATAACCTTACTGAATCACTTGGCCGAGAATGGACACAAGGTGTCTCCAAGTAAATTGCAGTATTGTAAGACTGAAGTGCAATACTTGGGCCATAGGATTGAAAAGGGAAAGCGGAAGGTGTCTCCAGACAGAATAGAGGCGATCATGAAAATGAATGCGCCTACAACACAAAGAGAAGTCAGGATGTTTCTAGGTATGGTCGGTTATTGTCGGCAGTGGATAGCCAACTTCTCACTGAAGGCAAAACCATTATTACAACTGACGCACAAAGGAGTAAGTGATCCGGTACCATGGGACAAGGATTGTTTGATGGCGTTTTTGCAGCTGAGGGAGGACTTATGTCGTGCCCCGGCTTTAGGAATGCCGGATTACACAAAACCATTTTTGCTTTACTGCTGCGAAAGAGAGGGATGCGCTTTAGCAGTTTTGGCCCAGATACATGGAGATGCGCGTAGGCCAGTTGCGTATTTTTCGGCTACATTAGATCCAGTAGCCGCAGCGTTGCCCGGATGTCTCAAATCCGTAGCTGCAACGGGTGTCAGCATTGAACGTTCTGAAAGCGTGGTAATGGGACATCAGTTAGTGGTGTACGTACCACATTCTGTAGAATTGTTAATGACCAGGACTAAGACTCAGCATCTGACAAATAGCAGGCTCACACGCTACGAGCAAGTCATACTGGCTGCCGAGAATGTGACCCTAAAAAGATGCTCCGTCTTGAATCCTGCAACTTTGATGCCACTTCCAAATGAGATAGATGATGAAATTTGTACAGACCATGATTGCCTTGATGTGACTGAACTATGCACCAAACCAAGACCCGATATCGTAGATGAGCCATTGACTGACCCAGATGAAAATTTTCTTTGTTGATAGTTCATGTGTAAGAGACGACATCGGTCAGCTGAGAGCAGCTTATGCCGTTTGCACAATTACGAGAGTAATAGAAGCCGCTTGCCTGGAAGGAGTACATTCCGCTCAGGTAGCTGAAATTGTTGCGTTGACGCGTGCTTGTTTAGCAGGCGACAAACTTCGAGTCACCATATACACCGATAGCCAGTATGGTTTCTGGGTAGTTCATGATTACGGGCAGTTATGGTCTCAAAGAGGTTATATGACCTCCTCGGGTTCTCCCATTAGGAATGGAGAATTCGTGAGACTCTTGTTAGAGGCATTGCAAGGTCCAGCAGCCATTGCAGTTGTCAAATGTGCTGCGCATACAAAAAATGTAGATTTTGTGTCACAAGGTAACCGCTATGCGGATGAAGTAGCGCGTTACTGCGCAGAGCAGGGATATTCTCACACTGATGTAAAAGTGGGGGGAATCCAAGAAAGAACTGAATTGACAATGTTGTTAGACACTGTAGATACGTGGGATGAGCTAAGGAGTGTTCAGGAAAATGCACCAGATGATGAGAAAAAGAGTTGGGAAACAGCTGGTTGTACTAGAAGTGAGATGAATTTCTGGATATCTGCAGATGGGAGAGCAGTTTTACCAAATGAGCTTGTTAGTCCAATGGCAAGGAAATTGCATGGATCAGCACACATAGGTAGAGATGCTATGGTGAGAGTATTCAGACAAACGTGGTTTAATCCAAAGTTTAGAGTAGCGGCAGAAGCAGTGTGTCAGCGATGTGCGATCTGTCAGCAGCTAAACGTAGGAAAGAGAACACCAGTCACATTGAGTCACATTGGGAGGTCTGGGGGGCCTTTCAATAGAATGCAGCTTGACTTCATAGAAATGCCTAAATGCAATAGACTCAGATACGTTTTAGTGATTGTTTGCATATTTTCTAGATGGGTTGAAGCTTACCCTACACGTAGGTGCGATACACTTACAGTAGCGAAATTGTTACTTAGAGAGTTAATACCGAGGTTTGGGGTGCCATCCTCTTTGGAATCGGACAGAGGAACTCATTTTAACAGCGAAATAGTGAAGATGCTATGTTCAGCTTTGGGTATCGATCAGAAACTACATTGCAGCTATCGACCAGAAGCTTCAGGGATTGTAGAGCAAATCAACAGTACAATCAAGTCCAGACTTGCCAAAGTTTGTTCATCAACATCCCTGAGTTGGCCAGACGCACTTCCAGTGGTTCTTATGAGCATACGTAGCACACCAGATAGAAAAACAGGTCTCTCTCCTCATGAAGTGCTAATGGGGAGAGCCATGAGATTGCCATCGGTTCCGACTGCAGCGCTAGTGAACATCACTGACGATTTGATCTTGGACTACTGCAAGGGACTATCTGATGCCGTTAATTCTGTGTCCCTCCAGGTCCAGGCTGCAGAGGTTCCATCAGCACAAGATTTGTGCCATGACCTGAGTCCGGGGGACTGGGTTTTGGTGAAAAAACACGTCAGGAAGAACTGCTTAGACGTGCGCTGGAGAGGACCGTTTCAAGTCATACTTGTGACGAATACTGCAGTAAAGTGTGGAGGCCTGCCAAACTGGATACATGCCTCACACACCCGAAGAGTGCCAACACCTCTAGAAGAAACAGCTCCTCTCTCGGGTGAGAAGCCAGCGGAAAGCGGAGAAGCCATAGAGGGGGAAAGCCAAGCTGTGGAGGTGATCGAAGAGGCTGAGATTGAGACGGAACAGGTCGACGAAGGTCAGGACACCAGTGAGACCAAAGTCGCCTCAGGAGAAGAGAGTAATTGGGAGATCGAATCAGATACCGAACAAGCAGAGAGTGACCAAGAGACAAGTCCAAGAACAAGGAGCGGGAGGACAAAGAGTGACGAAGCTAGTTGGCCGGAGAGAAGGAGAAGGCCAAGCTTAAAAGCGGATCAAGAAAGAGCTCTTGTCCCGATCGCTGAAGAATCGGATCAGGAAGAGGAAACTACAGACTCAGGAACTGAAAGTCCAAGAAGATCGAGAAGGGTACGTGTGCCCTGCAGAAGGTACGCCACCCCAGAGTGGACTTATCTAGCAGATGTCTTGGGGACAGAAATCTGGGAGAGTGAAGAAAGTGAAAGTAATCGATCACGATCCATTTGTGGCAGTGGAGATATGGATGTTGACGCCTGGACTCGAGACTGAGGGATTACTGACTTTCACACTTCCCATACCCCCATATTTGAGTCAAATTCAAGATCTAGTGCTAAATCGATTACAGTTTCCGACTTTTGGTCATCAAATTCCGGAAGAAGAAGAAAAAGTCATTCGTTTTGAATTATTGGAGATTGTTGTAAAAGCTGCAGGTACGAGAATAATTGTTGATGCATAAAAGACTTTTGTATATAAGCTATAAAGAAGAAGATAACCTAGCGCCGAGTGGAAAGAAGAATAAAATTAGGGATTACATTTAGAGGACGGAGAAAGGTTAGGGTTGTCTGTTGCTAAAGAGAAAAAGACATTGGCTGCGAAAAGAGACTTTTGTTGATAAAGAGCACTTTACGGACTGAGAAAGCAAATAAAGCCAACAAAGACTGGAAAAGAAAAACTTTTCGCAAAAGAAGGAGCTACGCTGTTTGATGACATGGAGAACGGCAACCCAAACCGAAAAGCTAGATGCATAGTAGGTACACTAATAGCAGTAGTAATTTTTCTCATAATTACAGTAGTGACAATATCATACATAATAGGACATGAAAGCGATAAAGAAACAGCAGATGTAAAGCCTGTAACGACTTTGAGACCTGCTCTTGTTGGGAAGAAGGAAGAGAGCAATGTCATCCGTGAAAAGGCGTTACTGGCAGATGAAGCTCGTAGACTACACGTAGACGAGTCACAGGGAAACTTTAGGTCAAACGCATATGCCAAATTGTTGTACGAATATATCGATGCTATGGAGGCCAAAGATTGCTATGTTTGTATGCAATTGCCGGCTTCTGTAGATGAAGGCATTAGATATCATCATCTCCCACTGACTTATGGGATAACATGTAGTTTACTGCTTAGTATATTTTATGGTAGAGAAGGATTTGAGTACTACTTTTCAAATTATGATTCGGTACTGCCTGAAGTTCCGAATTATAAACAAATGAATAAGTGGGACTATTACAAAAAGGAGGATAGATTAGCCAAATTCTTTCTTCCTTGGGATACATTAGATACATCATATGCACACAGAAACAATCTAACTTGCAAAGTGTCAGAGGTTGAGAAAAAGTTTATAGGACAGGTAGACGATAGATACAGGAGACAGAAGATTCTAAAAATGTCAGGACAATGGAAAACAGATTGGACCGAAGAAGAGAAGGCACATAAAAAGAAAGGTAGCAATGGTCCAATAGCATTGGATAGAACGCAGAAAGGGAAGTTATGTTTAACTCGAAGCAAGACATATTATGAGAGTGTATTTGTAGGTGAAGTAAATTGCGAACATGCTTTTCGTTTGGAGTACTATACGAAAGATTTTATGAAAGGGATGCAAGCGATTCCTAATGTATATTTTGTATGTGGAAGAAATGCCTATGTAAAACTGCCTGACAATTGGTATGGTTCGTGTTACTTGGCAATTGTCTTCCCCAAAATATATCATGCAAAGGATTTAGCGATTATAGAAGGAAAGGCTTCGACGAGAGCGAAAAGGGAAGTAGGAGATGCAGAATTAGTAGGAGATGTATTTGGAGCGATGTTTCCTTTGTTAGGTTTAATACTTAACGATGTTAAGATCAGGAGACTAGCTACAGTTGTAGATAGATTGTCTGCAAGTACTGCAAGGTCATTAATGCTAGTAGAAGGCGAGATGCAGTCGATTAGAGCAATGGTTCTTCAGAACCGACTTGCTTTAGATGTACTGCTAGCAAAAGAGGGCGGAGTTTGTAAGGCTTTGAAGGTTCAGGAATGTTGTACTTATATTCCTGATAATTCAAAACCACTTGAGAAAGTCATAAGCAACATTACACAGATTCATCAAGAGATCGAAGATTTATCAAAAATAAATGTTTGGGAAAAAGTAGGTCATGGAGTAGGAAAGGTTGGGAGTTGGTTTGCCAACCTTGGTAAAAGCATAGTATGGTATATATTAAAACCTGTATTGATAGTATTAATTTGCCTAATCACCTTATTAGGGTTTGTGAAACTGTATAAATGGTATAGGTTGAACCGGTTACAAAGATCCATGAGAGAGCAAGAAAGGAGACTAGCTGCTTTACAAGATCAACAATACAAAAGTTTAAGAGCTCTCGAAACGATGAAAAGAGGGAATATTGTAACTAGTTCTGTATAAAGATGTTATTCAAATTGCATTTAGTGATGACTCCCAGAAGTCATCAAAGGGGGGAACTGAGAGAGCGCAATTTGAATAAAACATATGTATGAGTCATATTTACAAGCACATTGTATAACGTAGGAATGAAATGCTTATCGAAATGGGAAGTTGACACTTATAGCATATAATTAACCGATATAATCAAAAGTAATATAGGAAATTTAACTGTATTCATTTTAGAACATGTATTAGATTTAGAAGGCCCGTATACGTAGTGGGCTAATGTCGAAAGGTGTAGAAATGCTTACGAAATGTAGAACGTGAAAAGTAGAATTCATGTACGTGTGTAACTTCAAATGGAGAAACGGCGTGAAATGTAACATGGAGAAATGTGCAGGGAGCATACACGGCGATATAAGCAATGAGAATATAAAAGTTATATTCCACGTAGTTCATATTTTATGTACAATGTATTCACTTATATGTAAAGGATTTGCTAAATGCGATTGTATATAAATGTGTGTTAAAGGTTATACTGTGAAGAAGGCTTCTTGTAAGAATGTTAGGAGGGTTTAGGTCATTTGTGATTTTAACCTGACTGACCAAGGGTTCGCAGGAGGGTAGTCCGCTGTATGTAATTTAGTGGGCTCACAGGAGTCGTGAATAGCCTTGATGTGAACGTGCGAGCCAAGAAGTCTAGCGCTTGCTAGATTTAAGGTGACAACGCTGGACAAAGTTTATGGCCTAAACGTGATAAGAAGCGCTTGGAATTTGAGAGTTGTTTTGAGAAGTCCGTTCACAGGACCAAGAAAGGTTATATACATAACTATAAAGATTAAAGTTCTGCTGAGGTTAGTGACTTATGCTCCGAAAGTGTCAATTGAAATGTCGATGAAGTCACCAACGAGAAGACAAAGATGGCGTCTAAAGAAGAAAGGTCAACTTAACGGACGACGCGAAAGAGACGAAGCAAGGAAAAAACTAGAAGATGACCTCACGGGGAAAGTCCGTGGTGGGCGTCGAAGGGGCGTTCCACCCATGCTGTGATTGTGTATTTTAGGGACAGCACCCCGGGGAGAAGTTAGCAATTAGCGAAGGGAACAGCGAAAGCGAATTGCTCAGAGCAAGAAGAGAGAGAAGGGTGAAGAGCAGATGACTTGAGCAGATGCGCTGAGAGAGATCAGAGCGCAAGAGAGCAGTAGGCCGAGGACCCTTAGTGAGCGGATGGGTAGGCAGCAAGGGTACTGCTTCTTAAGCTTAAGTTACCTTTAGAGGCTAAGAGAGTTTGAACTTCTTTGGGAGTCAAACTGCTGACACCTTTTTAGGTTAGGAACTTGCGAAGTAGGGATGTCACTTAGTATAGAGTAGGGACAGATTTAACCTGATTAATTTTCTCTTTCTGTAGATGACACAACAAGACCACATTGTATTGATGCTTTAATCTGGAGATTTGGAATTGATTTTGTATTCTTTTGTATACTTTTGAGATTTATCCTGAGAGGATTGTATCCACATTTAAATTTGGACTTTTATATAAAACTTTCAAAACTTCATCAGTTGTCAGTGGTCTTTCAGAGTTGCGTCAGTTTATGGGGTTTATCTAACCTATGTGGGGTTTGTCTTTTACTCAATGACAGAGAAAAATCGATCCAAAATTGTCGAATGAGATAAGTTATTAAATTGATTATAAATTGATATTAAAATCTCATTCCCCGCACCATTTTAACGTTGTCACTGTTTTCTCCCCTCACTTTTACAAAGAGACTGATTTTGTTGCAGGCTGAATAACTCTGTAACACCAACTAAACCTATTAGCAAAACAATAGCAGAGATACACACCTTCACATCCACACAAATAAAGTCAAAAACGTAGCTGCAGATAATCTCACACAGAGCCCATACCATATTTGCTTCATTACCTCAGGGTGTGATGGCTGGTTCAGATCCTCAAGACTATATAGTGCTGTGAACATGCATGAGGGGACAAGCCTTCAAATTCACCAGAAACTGAAAATATCCTTAGCATAATGAGGACTTTTACAGCATTCCACTGGTTCTTAGAATATTTCCATCTGTTAAAAAATCATAATGCAGCGCTGTGCAACCTTTCTTCTGGTGGGCACTCAGGGAGGAGCCTCTATAAATGTGGCTTCATGAAGGCAGTGGCGTAACACAGGCCCCATAGCCTCCACGGTACAAGGCGCCCCCAAGCTCCGAGAGGCCCCCTCTGGTCGGAGATCTCCTGATTGAGTCCAGAGGGGACCCCTCCACATGCCTTCCATGGGTGCCCCCTCAAGTTTCGTTACGCCAGTGTATGAAGGCTCAGTTTATTTTTGGCTCGAAGTTCAAAGAGGACATTTAGCTGTGCCAGAGTCAGGCATCTGGACTGACGCAGACTTACGCCCTCAGGAAACCCAAATGGTTGTGTGTGATTTCATAGAAAAACAATTTCATGGAATCCCATTACTGAGAAACCATTTAATCTAAACTGTTTAATGGAAATTTTCAGATTGATTGGCATTTACCGTTTCGTGGAAACTAATTCATAGAATGTCTTTTTGATTGAAATTGGCTTTTGAATGCTCGTTTTTTAACTGTAAATGTAACAGTTGCAGGTCTTACTTTCAGAAACAGTTTTGTCAGAGATATTTATCTGAGTGCTTTACTTCCGGGGACAACATTTCATATGTATATCTTTTACATTGTCAAACAATTACATCTGATGCTTTTAGTTCACTGATCCATCACTAGCGGTATACACCATCCATTGCTGACCCATCACATCAAATCCCCTAAACACCATCAATCCAAGCCCCCTAACAACCCTCACCAGATGTAAGCAACACTGATCCCTGAAGCCTACAAGCCCTTTCTACCCCAAAAATCCACCATCTCTGAACCATAAAAACACCACTCAATAAACCTAATTCCACCCCCTTGAAAATCACTTTCTGAGAAAAATTACCACGTTATAGGAAAGGAAATCTTTGCTTGCACTTCAGATGTGGAGTGTTTCCTTTTGTTCTTTTGGGTAGCAAATCATCCCTTATGACGGATGACAAGCCATTAGTGAACACGCTTGCAACAGGAGGTGCAAATGTTATGATTGACAAATTAACTAGATTAGCATCCACGCATCAGAGCTGTCAATTTGTAATTGAGCATGTATCAGCAAAAGGAAACCAACATGCTGATTACATGTCTTGAATACCGTTGTTCAAGAATTGGGGGAAGAGGAGAATGAGAATGAGGTAATTTTTAGTATTAGTGACATCCTTCTTTTTTCGAATGAACCCATTTCGGTAAAGTTTGCAATAGATATGAGTAGATTCACTTATCCATGCCATGGTTAATCATGTTGGGTAGACTTAAAGATTTATGGCCTGGTGCATAGGGTTAGGTCTGTCATGGTAACAGAGTAAATTACTGACGGAGTCCATTGCCTACTAAATTTAGAAATGTCTGAGTGCCCAGTGAATATTTCTAGCATGGGAAGTAATTGCCATCATGGCCGTTGCTTCCAATGCATTGTAAGTTTGATGGACATCTCTGTCAGCATGACAAAGCCGCATATCAAACGTACACCTTTTTGGTTTAAATCCTGAAGTGAGTGATGGAGCAAAGTTTCACATATACCGATACTTGCTTGTTCTCTACCCTCTCTAAATAACCTGTAATATATTAAGCAACATGTTTTGTTTACTAATATTTACATTTCACGACATTTCTAGTATCTAGGGGATGCTTGCCTATGTGCTTTTACTAATATTAATTCGAATGAATTAAAATACCCGCCTCAACGCGGGAATTTCACTGCGCATGCGTCTGCCATACTCACGTGGTGTGACGTCTTTACTGCTTGGTGGGAAATCTTTGTGTCTGCGCACTAGTGCCAGAAATGGCCGCTTTAAATCTCACATGCCAATGCTTATGCTGCAGCTTGTACAAGCTTGGCCATTCTGCTTAACTATTAATGCACAAGTTAAAATAAAGTAATGGGGTTAGAGTAGAGATAAGTGGTATACAGTGCATTCATTTATTTTTGTATTCTAATATGTTTCTTTTAGACTTTGCTCCTAGCTCGTGCTTTGGGCCTGATTACTGACACATCCTCCATCTTGAATGTTGCCGCGCACGCGCACACTGACTCTGAAATTTCTGAAGCATTGGCATTGAACCTCGGCCAAGAAGCTTCTTGCCCACGATGTGCCCGAGAACCTCACCCCATGACCTGGGAAAAGGAAGAAGACTTACTAAATGTGTTCACATTGTATGCGAAAAATAAAAAAATGTTGATGGGCAGAATAAAATCATAGGAAAGTAAAATTGTGGGTGGGGATTCAATCAATATGAATCAAATTTAAATTACATCATCTTAGTATGGTGTGATGACCTCTCCTCGTCTTACCAACCAATCACTGAAGGGGAACACATAGATTTGCAACATTTAGGGGTGGTACATTGCCCTCGAAATGGTATAACTAAGCTAGGTTTAGATAGACAAATTGTCCGACTTGTCCTAATAGCTGACCTGTCACTGACCTAACGTACTCAGTAGGCGATCGAGAGCAGAGGTGCTGGCGGAGCACTCTGTCAGAAGAATCGATTACCCAATCGGGGTACTAGTTGGCTTTCCTAGAGGGAGGGGTGTGACGCTGGCGTTGCACTTAGCTGAGTTCACCTGCCCTGATCTGCACCTGTCTTGTCCTGTGGGCACCTGATTAGTCACGAGCCTGGTCCTGGTATTTTTGCCCCAGTCCATGACCAGGATTGGTCATTGCATCATTCTAGGTAAATATAATCTATGTAGTATGTCCATGTGCTATTTCCCTTTCTCACCTTCTCAGGTACCAATGTCTAAAGGTGCTGCTGTGATTTCTTACAAACTTTATGTCCCATTGGTTATATTTTTGCTTGTCAAATGTATGGTCACGAGATTGTTTTAAAACTTTCCCCGAGTCTGTGGTTATTATACGAAAGTAAATATGTTTAAATACTACCTGTTTATTCTAACTCTCTGCTTGGCAGGACTTATAGTAAGGTGACAAGGATTGGTAAGTCATGGTTTACAGGTATGAGTCCTAAATCGGACCTCTGGGCAAACTGATAGGGTGACTAAATTAGAGAATGGTTAGGCAGGACTGCTAGTTCAAAGTGTGAATGTTATATTGGCCCAAAGTGAGTATGGTAAAACTGAGCTAGTTGATCCCTGCGCGCTCTATCAGTATGCTTTTCTTGGTAGCAGAGGATGGTTAGGGATTATTTAAAAATAGGTAGATAGTTGTGTATTGACTATTGATTATTGATTATTGATTGTTTATTGATTTTATGTGCTAACCAAAACTGTTTTCGTGTTAAATGTTGTCCGGAATATCCCGGGATAAAGAAAACAGTTGGTAAATAGAAGTCAGACTGTTGTGAGGTTACTTGCCATGAGGAATAGGTGCGTAAAGTTAGGTAAAACTTGAAGCACTAGTTCGGGTTTATTTTTCCTAAGTATAATTGTGAGAGTGATTGGTAGCAAAAAAGTTCGCTGGTGAAACTTTGGTCTTATATCACCTTGAAAGGGTAATTCTGAAGGAGTAACAGGTTCTTTTTCTTGAGTGAAGAGTAAACGGAAGGTTGTTTTACTCGCAGTGTTTGAAGAGTAGGCGGCATGAGGTTTACTCAGTGTGAACAAAATTATCTTTCCTTTGAATTTAGTCAATCAGGCACAGTAGCGAATGTTTCATGTTGTCAATTAATGAAATATATAATTACATTTTGAAAGAAATTGAATTGTCGTATTACCTTGCAAAAGAGGGAGTCAGTCACAGGTGCTGCACTGACCTCACAGAGAACCGGTAGAAAAGCCGGTGTGTAGCCGTGATAAAATTGTAAAGGAGGGGTGAGTTCAGAGAGTGAGATTCACATTACAGAAAAGCCGCGCAATCATTGCTTAACACTGCTTGTCTGTCTAAACTTCATTGCTCATTTAAAATAAGAGAAACGCTGGTATTGGTGAATTATTTCTGCAAAGTAAACAAACCGAACAAATTGAATTAATTGACATTTCGTATAAAATTAAATAGCGGTATATTTGGAATTTAGATCCAGCAGTTATAGGAAACCGTCCTGATAGAAAATATTTAGGATTTGCAAGAGAACAACAAATTAGAGGAAGACCTTATATCATGTATGGAGAAAAAGAAAGATGTCGCTTTTCAGCAGAATAAAGAATTATTTCAAAAAAGACAAAGTTAATAAAACTAGAGAAGGGATTATTATTCCGCCACCTAATACGCCTGCATCCTATATGATGGTAGAAAGGGGCTATCACACATGTGTGTGGTTAGAAAACTGGACAGAATTCACGAAGGAAGGCGGTATTTTGGCATTTCCAGAACATGGTACCTTCAATGGTAGAATTTTGTACAACTTAAGAAACCATATGAATAAATTAGATCCCAGACCAAGGTTAACGCAATATGAAGTTCTAGAAGAGTGGGAGACAGAGGCGTTTGAACGAGATAGGTCCTGAAGTGACAGAAATTGGAGTACATTTTATTCCAGATTTCCAAACGAGACAAGAGATAAGCAAATGAAAAAGTGCAGACAGTCCATGCTAGTGGAAGGATTATATCCTGTTTTTACCACAGGATAACCATCAGGAAACAAAGGTACAGGGAAACATGTAATGACTAGTGGTGATTCGGATGACGATTTATTAGATGACTTGTTCATGAAAAATCCGCCACCTTATCAAGAAGAAACTCAGAGAATTACTGCTAGTGCTCCATTTTTGCAACCACCTTTAGTTCCACAGCTTATACATGAAACCTCATTAGAAAAGGTACTCCAAGAGAGAGAAAAGGAAGCGATAAATAAACAGCGTAGTGAATTAATTCAGAACGTTTCTCAATTAAATACAAGTCCTGAAGCTTTGTCCATACCCGTAACAATACGTCCTGTAGTTCCTTTGTATGGAGGTAAGCAATCTAATTGTAAGACTCCTGTTCTGACTACACCCATAGTTCAGCCAAGAAAAGAAACCCTAATAGTTGATGATCAAGCAAGTGAGTGCGAGTTGGTAATTTCCTTAATGGATTTACCTAGACGAGAACCAGTAAGTGACTCGATCAAGAAAATTACACCCCCAGGTTCAAAAGAGGTACAGATTGAAACATCCTCTGGAACGCAGCATGCAACTGTAGTAAGTCCAGAAGAATTAGACAGATGGACTCGAAATATAGAAAAGCCTAAAACACAGTCAAAGGTATTGCACATATTCAAATTGAGGGTGGAATTACAAGAAATGGTAGCAGGAAATGTGGGATTGGACAGACTGAACTCATTTGATGAAGATTAATTATTGTTTATATGCAGAAGTATTACTCGCAACACAAAAATATATCATGAAAAATTTATGAATTTGGCTTCGGAAATGGTAATTGACATTGGCAAATCAAAAGTATTGCAGAAACCATATAGAGTTGAATTTTCTGATAAAGATTTGGAAAACATGAATGTGTCAGATCGTAAATTACAGATAAAAGAATTGTTGACGTTGTTGCAAAAAATGGGAGATCTAGACAAATGGAAAGTTAGATGGACAAAGAAAAAGGAAGAGGCACAGGCAAATGAAACGTCTTCTGAATACTTACTAAAAGAAGCCGAAAAAGTCGAAAGGTTGTGTCAGATGAGAGAAGTGCAAGGAGGAGGTTATGTACATGTCCCATGGTCCCAACAGGATATTTTTATCATTTACTACTGATTTCACAAAGCTCAGAGAAAAACCTGTAGAATGGTACCGACAAGTGGAAAGATTTGTGAAGGTGTCGAAAGTATTGTTAAAAGATTTTGATGGTTTATTTGACATTGTTGTTCCAGCTGGTTTGTGGTCTGAGTGCAAGATCACTGTAGATTGGCCTAATGATGCATACCCTAGAGACCCCAAGACAGGAGCCCCTTCAGGGGAGGTGATGAAAAAATACAATCAGGTGATAACCTACTTAAAGGGAAGGATTCCTCCGAAAGAAACTGATTGGACTAAAATAGACGGAACCACCCAACATAAAGATGAATCTGTACATGCATATTATGAACGCCTCTTGCAGGTATTTAAACAGTACAGTGGTTTAGAAAACATTGATAAGTACATGACACATTTTATTTATCGGGTTTGTGTCCGGATTAAAACCTAAAATCTCCCAGACAATTAAAGAGCATAAACTGTGTTGGCAAGCAAAGCCTGTTGACGAAATTCTCAAGTATGCAAAATACTGTGAGGATGAAACTAAAGAAATTAGAAGAAAAGGTAATGTGGGCTCAAGTAAAAATGGCAGAACAACAGGAACTTCAGTTAAGTCAGCAGGCAAATAATCAGAAAAGAGGGGAAGGCCAAGTTGAAAGTAGTTGGGGCAAACCAAGAGGGAAAATGAGTAAAGAAGATGCAAAGAAAAAGTTTCCTTGTCATGGGCGCAGAAAATTAGGGCAGAATAATAATGTCCAAACTCAAAATTTAAATCCACAGATGCAGAATGAGGTGTCAATGAGGCAGCTGCAACAGGTAATACAGAATCAGTTACCTCAAGCCCTTATGCCAGATTTTGTGAGTCAACCCAAATACAGTGTGGACACCAGATTTCATGAGGAAAGTGGTAAGAAAAATATAGTAACACCACAATTTCTGTGCAGGACACATTTTTTGAGACGGAAGATTACTGATGGTGCCTGAGGGGGGAGGGAAAAGGATTGCGTACTTGGCGCATCCTTACCGGTAGATCAGTCAAGTCCTTACATGGAAGGGAAAGTGGAGGGAAATTATATTACCTTTTTATTGGACAGTGGTGCTACCCGTTTTACTGTGAGAACAGCAGACATCCCAAACCTACCCCTCTCGGGAGAAGAGATCCAAGTAGTGGGCGTTTCTAATCAACAGGACCCCTGTCACAGAACCTATGGAAGTTTGTATTGGCAACTTCCGAAAAATGCACAAATTCATAGTGTGTGATTCTTGCCCTGTAAACTTGCCAGGAAGAGATCTACTGTGTAAAATGTACTGCACAATCTTTTGTACACCAAATGGTGTTGAAATTTAGACTCCAGATGAAGACGGAGTATACAAAATTATGCATTCGTAGTGGGAATAGCAGCATATTTTTAACTCAGCCCAATTTGTGACTTATTATTCAATCAAAGCCTTCCTCCCTACTGCCTTCTCCCTTCTCTCCCCTTTCACCTCAGAAGGGCCAAGAACACCCAGAGCAAGATCTCCCAGGGTCCCTGCATGTGTTCCACTTGATGCAATTGACATTTATTCATTTTTAAGGATTTATGCAAATGTATTTATGGCATACTCATTTTTTTTTTACGTAAGCCACAGTGCAATTGTCCAGTTTCGGGCACCAACATGGCCTAGCGTTCTTCCCTCGTATAAGCAGCAGGAGCCACATTAATGAAATCTTCTCTCGCTGACATTATCCTGCACAGCCTTCCAGAAATGTGAAAATCAGAGAAAACTTTATCATTTCATAGACCATGCTCCCGGCAACTTTTTTGATCTGCGAAACCATATAAATGCCATCAGTGACTGTCTCAACCACACACACTTTAATCTATTCTGGCTCTATCCTGAACTAGCAAAACAACGTCATATAAAATGTGTATCACTATCCATGGTGCTATT
The DNA here is from genome assembly GCF_964263255.1 of Lissotriton vulgaris. Lineage (NCBI taxonomy): Eukaryota > Metazoa > Chordata > Amphibia > Caudata > Salamandridae > Lissotriton > Lissotriton vulgaris. Next base: position 1,312,301,810 of record NC_141693.1, on the reverse strand, counting down.
GCAGTAACATTAGAATGATCAAAAACGGGTTGTGGTCCTTGTGGCTATAGATAGCCTTGCGCTAAAAATAAGACCTGGCATACTCAAAAGCCCTGGCCCATGCTACCCCTACGAGTTCAATAGTAGATTACGTCATTTCAGCCTCTGATGATATGTGGGATGCAAAGACCACTATTCTGTCCTGACCTCCTTTCACCAAGGTAAGGACAGCAGCACTCAGACTGTCACAACTGGTACCCTCCTTGAGTACGCTTTAGGCTTTTTGCTAAAACAGGCTTAGCGCAAGGGTCTTAACAACAGCTTTCCCAGGATACAAAATGTATTTAGACCAGCAGAGAGCAGTGAGTGAAGTCTAGCTGGCTGCCCTAGGACATCAGCAGCTTCGAGGTGCTGTCGGTTGCGAACTTTGGTCTTGCACTGAACTGGACAGTATGCATTAGCGAGCTTCGGTGGGTGATCCTCGTCATCAGGATAATGAACGAAGACGCGAAGTGAGGCTATCAAAGGTTTTTTAAGGTGCCCACTGTGCATCCTCATCGCATGTCTCTGAGCAGGCGGTGGCTAACCATCAGGAACTGAATGAATGAATGACTACGCACTTATGTAGCGCATGGCTACCCGGAGGCATCCCAGCGCATTAGATAACCAAGTCATTGCCTCACGGTTCAGGAGAACAGAAAGGTCTTTAACATCTTCCTGAACCTGAGATGGTTCACTTCGAGTCTGATGGTGTCAGGGAGCAGATTCCAGAACTTTGCAGCCTGGAGAGAGAAACGTCTGCCACCCATGCGGGTTCTCATAAACCTAGGAATCGTCAGTAGATTCTTGTTACTGGACCTTAAAGTCCGAGAGGTCTGGTAAGGACGGAACATGGGTTGGGTTAAAGTGGGCCTGGCTTCCGACATCGCTTTATGCACGATAGTCATGGCCTCAAACCAGATCCTCTGCTGTACTGGCAGCCAGTGTAGTTGGCGTAATGCTGGCTTGGCTGAACTCCGCCGGGGGATGTCCAGTAACAGGCGGGCTGCACAATTTTGCACGGTTTGTAGGATTTTGACTGTTCCGTGTGGGGCCCCTAAATAGAGAGCATTCGAGTAATCCAGTCTCGAGAGAATTAGGGCCTGTACTAGAATCCGCCTGGCTTCGAATGGGAGGAGCTTAAGAATTTTTCTAATTCCTCTTATTAAGACGTAGCAGGTGGCTGCCACCTTCCGAAATTGCACCATAAAACTAAGAGTTTGGTCTAACCAGACCCCAAGGCTCTTAATTTGCTCTTTGGGGGAAGGAGGCTGGCCAAGACTACTAGACCACCATGCGTCCACTGAAGAGGGTGCATTGTGCCCAAGCATCATAACCTCAGTTTTTGTACCATTGAGCTTCAGGAAGGACTCATCCATCCACTCAAGGACATCGCTGAGACATGAGGAGAGATGATTATAGGCTCAGTCCTGCCCAGGGGGAGAGATTACTAGCTGGGTGTCGTCAGCGTAGGTAACCAGTTGCACCCCCCAGGGCAACACCACCTCAGCCAATGGTCTCATGTAGATGTTAAACATGGCGGGGGTGAGGGATGATCCCTTGGGAACGCCATACTGGAGGGGCATCTGGGTGGAGGAAACCTCGTCCTCATACACAGTGAAGGTCCTATCTGTCAGGAAGGAGTAGAACCATTTTAATGCGGTGCCGGACACCCCTACATCACTCAACCTTTGGATCATAATGGAGTGATTGACGGTATCGAAGGCCGCACTGAGGTCCAATAATATAATAGCTGCACAGTTTCCAGCGTCAACTACCTTTCTGGCCTCTTCAACCACTGCAATGAGGGCGGCCTCTGTGCCCTGTTTGCGTCTGAAACCGGTCTGGGTGGGATGAAGGGCGTTATTATTTTCGAGGAAGGCAGAGAGCAAAGAATTCACGTGCTTTTCGGCCACCTTGCTGATGATTGGTAGCAAGTAGATGGGGTGGTCATTTGCCCAGTCTTCCGGATTTAAGTTGGGTTTTTTCAATAGAGCCCTTACTCTCGCCTGCTTCCACGATGGCGGAACTAACCCCGCTGCCATAGAGGAATAATCCCCTCCTGGAAGACTGGGGCTACCGTTTCAGAGTGGATCGTTAAGGGGACCCAAAGGAGTGACCAAAGACTTAAAGATTTTGAAAATTTCCCAGGTAAATTGGAGGCTAGGGCAATCTTTCCTTGTTAATATTCGGACTGAGTAGATTAAATTTTTGACTTATAGTTCTGCAATGCAGTTCTGTAGCTCTCTTTACCTATATCTGAAAAGTCTTTCCTCCATTTTCTCTCTTGCTGCTTACTAAGTTTGAGAGATTTGAGTTTGGGGGTGTACCATGCTTTTTTATTTGTGCCACTCCTGTGGTGCAGTTCAGTTTTGGGGAGGGTGACATCCAATGAGGACTCCAGCCACTGATTGAAAAGGGTGTTGGCCACTGAGGGATCCTTGCTACTCATGGGCATAGTTTTCCTCAGATTTAAGGTCCATTCTTCTACCGAAAGTTTGGACCAAATTCGGCACCGTTTTTTAGATATGTTAGCCGGGGGTGCCTGCTCATATGGGAGCAAAGAAAAGGAAAGAAGTGCATGATCAGACCAGGGGACCCTCAGTGAATTGTCAAAACGCAAATTATCCACATTAGTGAAACAATGGTCAAGCGTGTGAAGCACCTCCAGGCTCGCCATTAAATTCTGACAGGCTGGGGTATCAGGCGCATCTAAATGAATGTTGGTCCCCCAATATGGTGAAAATTGGAGAACAACTAGAGTTGTTTATTACGGTGCTAGGGAGGTTATCGCAGAATTGCGCATGCGCCCCTGGGGGACAGTAGAGCAGTAACCCTGAGAGGGTACAGGTCGGTGAAAATGTGATTGAAAACATCATACTCTCTGAACCTGGGATAGCGACTGCCGTGCTCCTACAACTGAAGCTATTTTTATAAATAATAGCGATGCCCCCCACCGTCCATCTACCCGATCTTGTCTAAATATGACATAATTCGGGGGCAAAGCCCGGACAATATCGGGATCTGAACCGGCATTGGTCCATGTCTCAGTCAGAAAAAGCACATCAAAGTCTCCTTCTTCTAATAATATAGCAATCTCGGTCGCATGCTTGGGCAAGGATCGACAGTTGAGCAATGCCAGGGAGAAAGGAATGGTTTTAGCCGGTGTTGTGGACATAGGTTTCTCCGGGGTAAAGTTAAATTTGCACCCTGGACAAGACCTATACGACACATTACAGGTCGATAGTTGTACACAACTCGATCCCTCCCTCTCTCTTAGTTTAAGGAGCTGTTTCCTACTATACCTTAGGCCGGCCCTGCCTTGTACAAAAGATGCAGGGGGACTGCAAGACGGTGAATCGACATCATGGAATTAAGAATCTAGCAGTACAAAGAACTTCAAAGTAATCATGAAGCAGGACTGTAAGGTGAAAGTGGAGGTTGACTGCAATGCAAAAAGACAAATACAGAGCATTAAATACATAGTTATAAACTACTGCATAAATCTCCTTTTTTGTTCAGCTCAGTTTCTGTAATTTTATCATATCTGCTTTTGACCGCCAATCACATCCTTGTGTGTGTTTCATATTGTACTGGATGCTGCTGAAGCCACTTCAGAGCACACATTTTGGTCCTTGGAAAAATTATGCAATCCTAGAGTTCGTTTTTTATAAACATTAATTTGCACATTCTTTGTTTGCCACTGCAAGCTTCACTCCTATCCCTAGCACAATCCTTATTAAGTTATCTAAGAGTAGATTGCCAAACTCACTGCCTACAAATATTACAATCCTGTAGCTGTGGTTCGGTACTGTCATTTTTCATAGATTCACATGCTTTGAATTATTCCTCATTGTATGGTGGTAACACTCATAATATTTTATAGTATGTAAAAAAATACATTCATCACAGGAACCTTTCCAATGAGGATGATACCATCTTCAGCTTCTACAGCGCAGCTGTGCCTGTTAGTGCATTATCTCATAGATACACATGCTTGCAATACATCAACAATACGCCTGAGCCCATGGGAGGCGGGTAGTAAGGCTCGCTTTCTGAAGGCGCTGCAGCACCATCTATACCACACTTGTATCTCCTCCGGATAAGATATCCGGGCAGAAATAAATGGCATATATTCACATTCACAATCCTTTGAGAGAAATTGGATGTTGTTCATGTATTCTTATGGTTTTGTTTTTTGACTTTTTCAATCGATACAAACCACAAAATTGAATCGTTCATCAAATAAACAACAAAATGATATTTGAGAATTCTTCATGTTGTATTGTTATACAATTTATGAGTAGGTGGTGAATTACATTCACAGCTTTGTGGCCAGGCATCAAGTGAAGTGTCAATTGTTTAGGTTTCATATACCACATTGTGCCTTACAGATGTCTTGCAACAACCTTCCTGTATGTAAGGCCATAGTAGCTGTTGCTGCTGCACCGCTTGTTCTTCCTTATGTAGCAATTTTGCCCTTTCAATGCCAAAGTACAAAATTGTCGGAAATCCACCTCGGTGGTCCTTTCTTCAACCTCTTAGGCATGTGCTGTAGCCTCCAAAGGCCACAGCACAGTAGATCTATTTTGCAGATTCCCAAAGAAGCGGAATAGAACTTGCTTAGTGTCCAGCTTGTCGCAAGCTCTCGCTGCTAAAGGTACTTGATCTTGGAAGAAGATGGAAGAGAAAGTTTAATGTGCAACTCTAAAGGTACTTTCAAAATTAATGGTGGGTTTGACCGCAGCAGTACTGTGGCCTTGAAAAATGTAGTGAAAGTAACTTCGTTGTGATAACCGAAGCTGTTTTGCCTCTTATCGATGTAATGGCCAGGACAAAGGCTCTTTTCTAGGGAACAAACTTGATGTCTGCTTTGAAACGTTGCCCCATTAATTTTGATAGCCCTATTTTAATGTTATCTGGATTTTAGTTTTAACTCAATGTGACCCATCGAAATAAAATCTGTTGTTAGGCTACAACGCCACAAATAATAGCAAAGGCATAAAAAATAAGGAAGAATAATAAAACTTAGAGAACCTAGATGGTCAAGTATTAAAACAAAAGTTTGAATCTTTGTAATTTTTACAAAGTAATTACACCACTTTCAGTCCCTGTAAAGTTTTTACATAGAGGCCACTTACTACGATGGCTTCTTTGTAGGTAGCCATTCTGGCCAAATGTATGTGGTTAATAGAATACACCGATATAGTTAGAGAATTCAACCTGTACCAATAGTTTTTGGTGCCACAGTCCTTGAACAAAGAGACAAACTATCTCCCGAGGAAGTTGGTCATTTTTGTACAAAAGGGCTTAAACTTCAATATAGTTTCAATTCTGTCCACCTCGCATACATTGGCTCCATTACTGCTTTCCTTGCTGTGTCATCTAGTATGCACTCACTGGAAGCGTTAAATAATGTATGAAAATGTATGTGTAATCTCTGGGTAAATCCTGTTTAGGAAGGGTTCAAAACCAGCCTTCTACTTTATCAATAGACACTCGTTTATCAAGGGTCCACATTTGTTTCTTTGAAGTAATGTTTCTAGCTTTGCTTGCATGAAGCATTCCTCAATCTTCACCTATTGTTGACATGTTTATATAGATTGAATCATCCCAGTACTCTCCAAAGAACAATCCGGATTTTCTAGTTTAACCAAAAAACGTAGATTTGTACTGCCTTTTTAGAGATTTAACTCCCTCTGGAGCAAGCAAACATGACCTGCTATTCACAAAAAATCATTCCAGGTGTCTCGACCTTTTACATTTAACTACTTTGGAAAGACATCTGTGGTGCCAATAAGAGGCTTGGTGCAAGAGCATTAAAGGTAGAATAGAAAGATGTTGGCAGCTCATCTTACAGACCATCTGTGAAGGAAAGAGGAATTTGGAAGTGCCTGTGGGTGAGGAACAGTCAGTTATTGTGACTGGGCGTACGCCGCTTCGGTTCCCAGTCCGCACTGTGTAATATCAGGATGACATCATTGCACAAAGCAATGCCAGTTTGAAAAGTATGTTCATGACTAAGCACACAATACAGTATACACTTTTCATAAGAAATATCATCACCTTGAAAGCTACAAATCGAGGGGATCTGTTATTGTACACCTATAAATACACCCAGTTTACTACCTGCTGTCTTCTCTGATAGGGTGGCTCATAAGTGGAAAGATAAAGTAATCGCATGGATAGGCAACCTATATAAGGATGGAGATTTGCTCTCCTTCCTGATAGTAGCTGATAAATACAAACTCCCTAAAACAGAATTCTTTAAATTCCTGCAGATGAGGGACTTCTTGAAGAAAAAACAGGATAATCGAGCCATACGTGTTAGTTTAGCCGTAACCAACGGATTTGCGGGATATACAATTGTTTATTAGGCACACACCGAGATGATCTAGAGGCCCAAAATACAAGATGGAGGAACCGCTTGAGCTGTCAAGATATACACATTAAAACAATCAATTGATATGGCAGGGAGCATGTTAATATCAGCTAACCTAAGAACAAGGCACTTTAAAACTATATTTAATTTATATCACACCCCTGGAAAATGTTGAAATGAGGGTGACTTAATGACGGGAAAAGTTTTCGGTGTGGTGCAGACTCGGCCGATATTGTACACATTTTTTATGTGCAGGAGGTTAGCTCAGTATTTGGGCCATATAGAAAAGTTCCTCTCAGAAATCACTTGAGTTGAAATAAATATCACACTGCCCACTATGTTGATGGGTATAGGGGATGACGTGACAGCTTTTGAATTCCGATATTTAATTTTTATATCAGTTGCGGTGGCTTGTCTCTGCATAGTCTCCATGAGGTTGCAAAAGGAAACCTCTACATCTGAAATCTGGAGAGCTAGATATGTCAACCATTCAATACAGAAAATACCTCTCTCCAACATCTTGAAAAAGAGCTACACATGAACCAAGTTGTCTCTTCCTCAAATTGGTCCACTTTTGAATTGTTAAATGATGAAAAAATCTTACGTCTAGGACATAAAATCAAATCCGGATCTCCTTGCGACCATCTAACATCCAAACTATTTACAACCCTTGCTCCAGTGTTGGCCCATCCCCTCTCTTGCCTTCTAAACACATCCCTGATAGAAGCGGAATTCCCTCAAATCTGGAAAGCGGCTAGAGTTAAACCACTACTAAAAAAGCCCGGTGCGGATGCAAACACCTTTTCAAACTATCGCCCCATTTCCTTGCTACCCTTTCCAGGGAAAGTGCTGGAGGCATTCGTAAATGAGCAGCTGATAAGCTATCTCGAGAGGAACAATCTACTCGACACCTCACAGTCAGGTTTCCGTGCTGCACATAGCACGGAGACAGCCCTGATTGAGGTGACCGACAACATCAGAGGTGCCCTCGACAAACACCAGTCATGCATTCTGGTACTTTTAGACCTATCGGCTGCCTTTGACACCATCTCCCATCACATCTTAGTCAGACGACTGTGGGAGTATGGTGTCAAGGGGCAGGTTTTAAGGTGGTTCATCAGTTATTTGTCCAATCGAACTACCACACTACAAACTGATGAAACTTTGGCCAGTACACGGCCAGTTACCAGGGGTGTGCCACAAGGCTCAATCCTCAGTCCTTCGCTTTTTAATGTTTATATGGCCCCTCTGGCCAAACTCATTAGGGCACATGGATTTGACGTGTTATCATATGCGGATGACACGCAAATACTTGTCACCCTTGGCCATGATATCAATGATACTTAAAAACGTTTCAAAAAGAGTCTGATCAAGGTTAAAAACTGGATGAGTCTGAACCACTTACAACTAAATGGTGCAAAATCTGAAATAATGACCTTTGGTCAAGCGAGTGCACATTGGACTCAGGACTGGTGGCCCCCGGAATTGGGGGAATGTCCGGTCCCAAAAGAATCCGTCCGCAATCTCGGAATCCACATGGATAATAAACTATCCATGAAGGACCATGTGAACCACACTGTCAGGACCTGTTTTGGAATCATGCGAAGCCTCCGCAGAGCTTTCAAATGGATACCAAAAGAACCTCGCAAAGTTCTAGTGCAGGGCCTCATAATAAATAGGTTAGACTACTGCAATTCCATCCTGCTTGCCATAAATGAGTGCCATATAAAGAGGCTACAAGTTGTTCAAGGGACCATGGTGTAGTTCATATGTGCCAAAAGATGCCACCCAATACCAGGTTATGCCTTCGAGATTGTACCCTTTCAATACAGATTTAAAGCAGAAATAAGAACCTTAAATGTTTTTTTGTCGTAAGAAATATACAATTTATTACAATTTTACAAAGGTTAAAAACTTTTTTATGCACAAATAAAAAACATTTAAAATATCACAATTTAATTAAAAACAATGGATATAAGGAGTCCCAGTTTGTTTTCGTTGTCGACGCTGCGTTTCGGTGAATCTGTTATACCACCTTCCTCAGGACAAACAAATTCTATAAAAGAACATTGTAATTAAAATACATCCTTTTTGTGCATGAAAGACAGCTTTGGCTCTTTTTGTCTTTTTTGTCAAAACAATTTAAAAAAAAAACAATTTTTAACCTTCTATCTGTATTTACAACACGCTACAGACATCGTACATGTTTTAAACTATAGTATACATTAATAGGTTCTGGAGGGTACATTTCTGGGGGCATTTGGGTATATGTAACTACATCTCTGAATTCCATAGCCTGTTAGCTAAAAATCACATATTAGGTAGCTTCTAAACGAGAGTGGTTGTGAAGCATACCTGTGTGTGATTTCTTCAGTTTCCACACAGTGACTGTATATCCCAGGGACTTTCCTTGTGCTTCTAACCTAGTCCTCCTTGTCCCTTATTATCACACAAAGGAGGCCTCCCTTCTTTTTTTACATTTACAAGTTGTTCAAAACACTGCTGCTCGTCTGATTTTGGGACTCCCAAAACGATCTCCTTCCTCTCCAAGCCTAAAGAATCTGCACTGGCTCCCAATAAAAAAAAAGAGTCATTTTTAAAATCATGTGTCTAGTTCATAAACATATGCATGGCACTGGACCCAAATACTGGAACCAAAAATTGACCTGGTACCAGCCCGGAGGAGAACTGAGATCCAGCTCCAAGTTCCTACTTACGCCATCTAGAGTACAAACAGTCAGAAATGGGGGACGTGCTTTTTCCCGTATGGCACCCCTCCTATGGAACAAACTTCCTCTGAACATCCGTGCAACGACTGAGCACATGAGGTTCCGAAAATTGCTGAAAACATGGCTTTTCAGCTAGGTCTTGCCTTTTATAGGATCTCTCCTCTCTTTCTCTGGGACTGTCCGCATGCGCCATGAGACTCCCTCACGGGATGTGATATGTTCTGCGCAATACAAATTTCCAGACTAGACTAGATTCTATGTCATCTTTAATCTGGAATATAGTTTATATGCTCTGAAGGGGACACAGAAACGGAAACTAGGTTTACTAATCTGGGGGCCTGTGATCAATCACAAGAAGGATTAATATAAATGTATTTATATATTGGGGGCCTTGTATTTTGCTCATAGGTTTTTATCCGGTTTTCATGTCTAATGAACTTGTATTAACCTCTGGAAGTAATATGGACTTTTATATGATGTATACCTCATCTTTGACATGAATTTGTATGTATTTAAGTATTGGATTGCATTTTTTAAAAGAAATATTATCACCTTTGTAGAGATGAAAGAATAGTGGAACAGTCATTGGCTGCCAACCCTGCTACTCAGCGCTCTTCTATTGTAAATTCATCAGATAACAAAGAACAAGCATCTACCTACAACAAGACACCAGATTATAACTTTTTGTTTTACATACAATGTGTGTAAGGCTTGTAGTGGGGGTTAGATCTACAAGAAAAGAGTACATCAAAAAGAAAAAGATAGGAGAACACAATACAGAAAGGTAGTAAATTCAAAAAGCATTCAGAAAACAAAAAATTCAGATCAAATGAAATACCAAGCACAACATTAAGAAGTTCATTTGAATCGTATATCAGAACTGTGCATAATTAATTTAGCTACTAAACCTTTACCAGAGGCTAAAATAGGAGCACTGTCCCAAGGTTCATCTTTCTGCTCCAATTCGGACATTGATCTTTCTTCTACAAGTATTGATTAGTTGAAGTTTACCCGAAAGCTGTGTTTGGAATAATTCTGTGCCTTTGAACCCAATAACCTGCACCCTCCACAAACCTTGAGTACTGTCAGTGAGCTATCGGGAATATGGCCATATTAGTCTGTTTTCATGCTTTTGCATCAAATAGTAATAGCGGATAGTCATCAATAAACACGGAGTTGGATACTCTGAATTGGGATTTACACAGAAGAAGTGGATTTAGGCCTAAATCATTGATTTATCCACAACTAGAGGATTCCACCCTCTTTATATTCGAACAACAAGTGTGTCAGGAATGTACTAATACTTTCACTGAACGTACTCTTACCCAGTCTACGTACAGGAGTACCATCACAATAGGGAAGAGTAAAACCCTAACTTCTTTGAAAAATGACAACACAATTGTCATACAGGTCTCAGATAAGGCGAAAAGTATTGCGGTAGTGACTCGGGAAGTATATAGACACTTAAATGAAAGGGACTGTTAAACTAAACTTAATTATGATCCAACTATTCAACTGAAAAACACCAGAATCCCCTTATTGACACTGGCATTGTTAAGGCTGCTTTAACATCTGAAAAGGGCAAATATGTGAAATATGACTTCCCTCTGGTTCCAGCACCCAATTTCCTTCTGAAGTTTCGTAAATTCTTAATATCCCCAAAGTATAGACCAATACTTAACTGTGTGTGGCCTCACAGCAAATATTTCTGATACCTATATAATTTTTTATGACCTTATACAGCTTTATCATCAGATGTGAAAAATACAGGGGATGTCATTCCTAAACTAGATGGCCTCTCTATTCAATCGAGATTGGCTTTTAGTGACCTTAGATGTATGCTCTCTGTCTACTTCCATTAACCGTATGGGTGATATTAAGGCACTCAAATACTTTCTAATAGATTGGATTCTTATTTGTCACATATGAAGGTACTGATTGAGTTGGTCGGCTTTATTGTAGAAAATGCTTATGTTCTATTTCAAGGCGAGTAATACTTGCAAAGAAGGGGCACTACTGTGGTCAGCACATTCACCCCTTCATATGATAATCTTCTTCAAACAAACTTTTACCGGGAGTACAGAAATGGAAGTATACCAGAATAACATAGAAATCTAAATCAGATACATAGGTGGCCTATTGATACTCTTCAATGACTCGTGGGATACACTAATGGATGCTATCAATATTCTTAGCCATTGGGGGGTGCTAGAGTACCTGGTCACACTATAGTTGTGACTTTGTGAGGCTCTGCCGGCTGAAGGATTTTATCTGTAATTTATACTATTTTTTCGGAGGCTCAGCATGGCTTGCACATCTTGAATGTTGCTGAGATGAACTAGCCACAAATTCTGTCTCGGGGGTGATCGGAAGATGGTCTTGCGATTTGGGTTGATTGTGGCCTGGGTCAGGCCTGCGTCATAGGCAGCAGACCCCCACGCAGTTGCTGTCGCTGCTGTGTGGGCACGCAGCCAAACACATTTCTTGCGTAAAACTCTGGCCCCGTGCCTGAGGAGAAAGAAGTAAAGGAGTCTGACCACGGCCCTGCCGGGTGAAGGAAACTGAGACAGGAATCAGCCCAGCACCTAAGAGACTGACCTGTGGGAGACTGCGGCTGCTCCACTTACTTTAAACGAGGCTTGCTGGTCTGACCTGGTGTGGCTGAATAACTGTGGTCACGGAGGGCTACCCAATATTGCATTAGGTAATGGCGGTTGTGCGGGGGGCCCCTGGCGGTCACACAGCAGATCATGGAAAGCGGATTCCCTCCCAGACTAGCCACCTGCTCATAGTGGCCCGTATGAAAAACTGAACAGTTGTTTGACTGGCTGAAGGGACTAATGGACTCCAATAAGCTGAACTTGATCCGATCCTAGAGACGGTGATTGGCCCAGCGTCACAGGCTGTATGGGAGCCCCTATAGCTCCGTAGTGTCCTGTAGTCTGCATGGGGCACTTTCTCTGAGGGAATGTATGTGGGGGGATTGGATTGATCCTGTGGCCCAGTCAATGCATAAGCAGAATTGGATGAAGCATCCCCACACTTTGGGCTGACTGTAATGCTGCTACGCAATTGTCAAACTCTCCTCCTGAGGTGCGGTGCTCATTTGGCATTATCTGGCCTGCTCGTGCCCCCTGACACAGGACATTTGGGTGTAGCGGGCCTGGACTAAGGAAAGTGTGAGCCTCCTCTCCACAATCTGCAGAGGTGCCCAGTGATCAGATTGTCGGTGACTGACAATTGTACTCATGGTGGATAACTGAACTACATAATTGGCCTGTTGCGGGGAATGTGGTCTGTTTGTGCCACCCCACTGCACTCAGTGGTAAGGGGGAACCCTGATGGTTGTGGTGACTAAGAAGCTAACAATTACTTTTGCCCATTTCCTATCACTGCAGTCTATTTCACTTCACCTGGTGCATGATGGGGAAACCGAACATAGCCAGTCCAAGCTCTACTTTGAAAACTGCAGGAAGACCCATATGATGGATAAACCGTTTGAAGTCAAGGTGATGAAGAGGGCTCGACTCTGGAGACAGACATCCACACTATATTTCTAGACCTCAAGCAGAGTCTGACTGCTATTGATACTAAAATAGATCTCTTGATGGGCAGATGTGACGGCCTCAAGAAAAAATTGACAAGCACGATGACCACCTGGACCAACTCAAATTTCTTACATCAGACGTGGAGAGTGGGCACTCCACGGCTGGAGAGCACCTGCTCCGGAAGACAAAAGTGCCAGAGGTTCTCTGCAAAAAGAACAAACACATGGATGCACGATCACAGAGAAATAATTTACGCATTGTCGGTGTGCTGGAATCGACTGTGATTATTCCCATGGAAGACTATGTGGAGGCGATGCTCCTAGCACTGTTTGAAGACGCACTTTGCTCATTATTGAAAGAGCCCAACACTCTCTTGGCCCATGCCCCCCTCAGGATGTACTGGCTCGCCTGATAATAGCCCGACTGTTTAACAATACAGATAGGGACATAACTTTGTGCCTGGCAGGAGACCAGCAGCCGCTCTATTATCAAGGGAATGAGATCTCCACCCTCTCAAATTTCATAGTCGCTGTCCAGGCTGCTAAAAGGGATATTTTTTTACCAGTCAAGTGCTTGCTACAACAAACGAATGGCAAGTACTCTTTGATTTACCTGGCCAATCTGCATATATACCACTTGGGAAAGTCTCACTACTTTACAGATTGAAAGGCGGCTGCCAAATTTGGAAAAAAACATTCCTGTGAATGTAGGGGGGTCGCTGTCTGTGCCACAGGATGCTGAACTAAGACATCTTAGTGACAATGACTGAGGAGGTTCGTCCTCGGCGTGCACCGCATATGACTGTGCTGCCTGCCGGTTGATGGTGGGTCTTCCCCGGGTGCTTTATCGCATCACAGACCATGGAATTGTCCTTGATATGTAATGCAAGTGTAGGATAGGGGAACTGAACCCCTAATGATAATGGACACACATAAGATTTGCTGCAGGTATTTATTCAAATGCCAGGTTAAAAAAACAAAACAAAAAAACCCAAAAACAAAGGTATTCAGTCTTTGGGACTCTTCTTTTAGTTCGCCAGTTCCTGGGCTTGTTTTTGTCCTTTTTCTCTCACTCGGGGTCCAAGATAGGTGGTCAGGGTGTCCAAGAAGAAACACAAAATAAAAGGAAAAGAAATACAAGGAAAAGGAAACTTCCGTTAGTGGATGATGTCTAATTGTGATGCTTTTAAGAAGGGGGGGGGTGCAGTGAGGGAGCTTTTCACCGTTTCTCTAGAGAGATGTGGAGCCCATTGCAAGAAAGCGGTGTCCTCCCTCTATTATTCGTACCCTCCCCGTGGTACGACAATATTCAGGATACGCTGACGTACCTGGGTCAGCCACCCTCCTCCTGGAGTGTGGCGGGTCGTTGCGCCTTGTCCAACTCCCCCGACGTATTCTCCAGGCTCTGCTTCTTGATGAAGATTCTTCGTGCTTGTCTCCTCGCTAGGTGGTGTCTCACAGCTTGAGTTCAGTGGCTGTGTCTTCCTCTCTTGGTCGGCGTCTTCCTTCGTCTTCACCTCTCTCTCGCTAGGCTCTCCCGCTTCCAAGGACTGAGAGTACCGGGATAGGCTCTCCGATGCTGACGTCACGCCATTCAGCTTCTCTCCGCTAGGGAAATTAAAGAACCACCGCTGTCACGTACCTGTGTTAACAGGATAGCGTCAGCAACATCGTCCCGAAACTCCTCTGCTCCCAGTTCCTCCCGACAGCAAGTATACAGGGCTTGGCTAGGCATCATGATCTCTAGCGGTGCTTACTGGTGGGAAGTTATGTAGTTGTCAGAGGATGCTGCCCATTTGCTGACCCCTGAGGGGCCAGCAAAAGACACACAAATGATGGATGGAATGCAGAACAAATCAAAACATTCACCCCAGTCAAGAAATCTGGGTTAAATCCATCATTCTTTTGCCCACCATGCCACCCCAGGGTAGACCTGGCCATATGCAAATCAGTCTTGACCCTGTGCCTCATGGAAATAGGCCAGACAAACTGCCAAGCCAGGTCATTCCTGGACCGGAAACAAGCATCCTAGGACCAGTTTCGGGGTTTCACCCCATATCAGCCAGGATAGCTTGAATCCAGTGGCACATTCATGGCATAGTTATAACGCAGCAGGACTCACGGTAATGATGGAAATTATATCTGCGTCCGGTGGCCCGCCCAGGTTGGCCTTAAGTGCCTGACGTTTTACTGCTCTGCCACCAAGCTTATCTCAGGCTGGGAGAGTGCTGGAACCCTGGTTCATCCCTGTGGGATGAGTCCTTGATTGTTCACTTTGATTGTTTGTTGGGTGTCACATTGAGGATGGTTTGGCTGTATTTGGCCCCATTAGGGGGCCAAAGTGGAAGGCGGGTGCGATGTTGATGCCATGTTGATGTTGACAATTGTTTGGCAGCAAAATGTTATGTTGAGCTATTTCTTTGTTGCCACTCAGTGCAACATTGTAGGCTCACATGCATGGTGACTCATACATGTGCACCAGGAGCCCTCATACCATATTATTACATTCCAATGCAGTTGATTAAATGCATGACCTGGGATGTACGGGCCATAATAATAGACACAAGGCACAACATGTTCTTGCATACTTGCAGAGACACAATGTAGATGTCTGAATGCTGCAAGAGCTACATATTTTGGAGGGCACTCAGGCGTCCCTGCGGGCGTGGTGTATTGGAGACGTAACATATTATTCCAACTGTGCCTGGGGAGTGGGGATACTCCTTTGCGAAAAGCTGGGTCAGTTTGTCCTGATCTGTAGTATACTGCAGGGCCTCTCAGTCAGACTCCTTTCTGTATATGGTCCCAATGTAGATGACCCCCAGTTCTTCATAGAGGTTTGGAGACTGGCGAGGGGGTTGGGGCCTGGGGTGCTTCTTTGGGGAGAGCACTATAAAGTGGCCTGAGATCCTGAGGCTGACAGATTGAGTGACTCCGGTCACTAGCATCCGAAGGCAGCTGCGCAGTTACGCCTGCTAATGGATGACAATGACTGCACTTATCTTTGGCACTCTTGACATGCAAACAGTGCTGAAGCCACATGCATCGCAGCCACACACACCACATGGTCAAGTATTGATTACAGGTTTGGCAACGTGCAATATTGACACATGGACTTCTAGTGTCACACACTTGTCCACAGGGATACTGTCTGACCATTCTCTGGTTTAGTTGGAGATGGTCCCTCCGGATGGTGGTGCGGGTGCACACACATGGCATCTTCCAGCTGGGGCACTGAAAGACCAAGTGCCAGATGTAGAAACCTCTTTTGCGGTTGCAAAGGGGAGATCAGCCCGTTTGCGACCACAAAAAGGGTTCCAGGCATGTACAAGTGCTATTTTGTGAGTCATTGGCTTACAAAATAGCATTTGCGAATCTAGCTATCAGGAAGGTACGTCCCTTCCTAATAGTGAGTCACCATGATATGTACTGTTGTTTTGCAACCGCATTTGCGGTTGCAAAACACTCGCAATCTACCACCTACTTCAAGTGGGTGGTAAACCACTCTCAAACGGGAAGGGGTCCCCAGGGGACCCCTTCCCCTTTGTGAGTGTAAGCGTAAATATTTTTTAAGAGCGGGCAGTGGTCCTAAGGACCACATCCTGCACTTAAAAAATTAAAATGAAAAGTTTCATTTTTGTATTTTAAATACATCCCGTTTTCCTTGAAGGAAAATGGGATGCATTAAAAAAAAAAAGAACTTCTTTATTTAACAAGCAGTCACAAACATTGTGGTCTGCTGACCCCAGCAGGCCACCATCCCTGGGAGTGCTAGCCATTCCCAATGGGGTCGCAAATTTGCTCTTGCCTCATGAATATTGATGAGGCATGCAATTTGCGACCCCATTGGGAATTGTAAACAGTGTCTGAGACACTGTTGTACATTGCATTTTGCAAATAGTGAGTCGCAAAGCGACGCAATTTGTGTGTCGCAAAATGCACTCGTCGTACATCTGGCCCCAGGTGTACCATTTAGGGAGGAGGTTAGGTCAGCTATAGTAGAATACTTCAAGTACAATGAGAGTTCATTGTCATTTCTGTCTTTTCTATGGGAGGCCTTCAAATTAGTAATTCGGGGAGTATGTAAAACAAAACAGGCTTGGGTGATCATGTCTTGTGTGGAGAGCTTGCACACTTAAAGGAGGAGATCTGCAAGATGAAGCTTCAATATTTTACAGACTACAGTGCATTTATGCTGGTGTCCATCCGTGGCAAGCTTACTGAATACAAGGAAGTGCCACATAGGGAAACTCATTATTTGACTAAAGAGGCCTCGCTTGGCGATACAGTGATCGCTGGTAAGACACTGGTCAACATGCTGCACATACTATTGACGCTAGTCTTAGTGCAGCTGTGTTTTTTTAGAAGCCACTAAGGCATTTGATTAATTTGAATGGCCTTATCTCTTTGCCCTATTATCACGTCTTGGAGTTTGCCCAGTAGCGGCTCGTGGAGGGAGTGCCATGGGGTGGGGGAGGGACAGGGTGGAGGGTACTAAAGTCCGGCTCACGGCCGACCGGAGTAATGTAAATTAATAAATAAAACAAATTTCATTGCGCTCGCTGAAACACATTTGGCGTTTCAGCACGTGCAATGAAATTCGTTTTATTTATTTATTTATGTACATTACTCTGGTCGGCCGTGATCCGGAGTTTACTACCCCCAAACCCTGCCCCTCTCCCACCCCACCTCACCTTCCCGCGTCACTCCCTCCACGAGCTGCTACTGAGTTAGCCCCAACTTCATCAGATTAATCGGACTCCTGTAAGCCCAACCAACTGCCCATCTAAGGATTAATGGGACAATTACTTCCCCCTTTGTCGTGTCAAGTGGTAGCAGAAAGGGGTGCCCTCTATTGCCCATACTATTCGCCATAGCCATGGAGCCGTTTGCGGCTTGACTGCGTCGGCACTACTACCAACATGCTTGGCATTCGCACCTTGCAGAATTCTTGTATCAATGTATGCAGACGATGTTGCACTGTATGTGCGAGATCCACTGAACAATTTAGACTCACTGATTAGAGAATTCACCAGGTTTGGTGGTCTGTTGTGTATCATAATAAACTGGGCCAAGTCACCCCTATTTACATTCACAGCTGTGACAGCGGAGTTTGCCTCAGAGTTCCCGCTACAGGGGGCGAGAGAGCTGGTGAGATACCTGGGGATTTGTCTCAGTAGAGACTTACATGATCTGTGGAAATCCAAATATGGATGCTTAATGACATGGTTAGAAGAGCATGTGGAGAGCTGCAGAAGCTTCCTCTATCCGTAATTGGGAGGCTGGCCATTGCAAAGATGGTGATCCTTCCTAAATTTCTTTATCTGTTCATTAACCTGCTGTGGTGACGCGTGCCTGAGAGCTCTGCTATGTCATGGAATCTGCTCGGTCGGATTCCGTGACAGGCAGTTGCTCTCTGGGCCCCTGTATGTTAAGACCTGTACTTGTGTCTATCGTTTCAATAAACATCCTTTGCCACTAAGAAGACTCCGGAGATCATCAATTCAATTTGGCGACGATCGGAACGAACAGAGAGGTGTTTGCATCATTTTGGAAGAAAGAAGGAAGAATCTCGCATCTCGTATCGATTGTTTCACTGAGAAACTTAAAAGAAGTACAGGGGCCAGAATATTGGTGAGATCTTTCCACTTTACTGAGAAGGTATTCCAAATGAAATATTGACTGATAATGGTGTACAATTTATTTCTGTGGAGATGAAATCATTTTTAGACAAATGCAATATCAAACATATCAAAACACCCTTGTGCAGTCCACAAAGCAATGGTAAAGTGGAACGATTTAACAGAATCTTAGTTGAATGTATAAAGTCTACTTTGAAGTGTAACATGGATGTAGAAACTGCTTTGAAAGAATTAATTTGGAGTTACAGAACAACTCCTCACAGTGTAACGACTAAAACTTCGTTTGAATTAATGTGAGGAAGAAAACCTACTACTGATTTATGTCCTTCTTGGATGACTTCTTGCCTTGACAAAAAAATAGACATTAGTAATTCATGGAATGTAGCTAAATCAAATTCAGATGTTTCAAGTGCCAAGAAAATTGCTGAAAACTCTGAATAAATCAAATTGGAGTTAGGTGACTGGGTGCGTGTCAAAAATCCTTGTCTCGTTGGAAAGGGATTTTCTAAATTTAAAGCTCCTTTACAAATTATAGATTTAAGGAGAAATGCTGCAAGATTATCTGATGGAAATTGGTGGAATTTTTCTCATTTAGCGATTGATCCCAATGCTGGTGGAAGTAATAGTGGTTCTAATATTTCCAGATCTCTTGAACAGTCTATTGTAAATAATAAGAGTGTTCAAGAAGAAAATATGAGAAGAAGCATGTGCACGAAATTTACACCCAGAAAGTTGGATGTTTTCATTTGTGACTGATTTCAGTTCCTTTCTTCTATTTCGGAAGGGAGGAAAACTATCTTGTTATTTACTATTGTTTAGACTTGCTCTTCATTGTTTAGTACATTGTTAGTCATAGAGATTATCTATTTTTTTTTTTTATTTTGTTTCAAAAAGGGAAGATATGTGGTGACGTGTGCCTGAGAGCTCTGCTATGTCATGGAATCTGCTCGGTCGGATTCCGTGACAGGCAGTTGCTCTCTGGGCCCCTGTATGCTAAGATTTGTACTTGTGTCTATCGTTTCAATAAACATCCTTTGCCACTAAGAAGACTTCGGAGATCATCACTTCACCTGCCATTTCCTTACCATTGCATTTCCGCCAACAGCTTAGATCACGACCGCTATCCCTCACATGGGCAGGTGGACAGCCCCAAAAACTATGTGAGATTATGATGCTATCTTCTGAGCCGGGGGCTCCAGATATGGATGCGTATTACTATAGTGCTCAGTCACAGTTTGTACACTATTGGCTTTACCCCACACAGTTCCTGGCCCACACTGTATCTGAGCAGGACCATGCTGCATCCCGCCCCGTTCCGATGGCACTGTACTCGTCCCCAAGTGCCCAGGGGGATGTGAATAGACACTGTGGCTTGCAATGAACTCCAACGGTGAGTACAACTGAGTCGGCTATGTGCCACCTCAACAGCACTTATTGGACACCCCTCCTTCCCTATTACCCTTGACATTGGAACCTGTAACCGGCTGCACAATCTGTGGCTGACTTCTATGGCCATGGTGTACCCAGATGGAACCTTCATCGAACCAGAACAAGCCCTGTAGGCTCCTGATGTGACTCTCCTAGAAACGTTAACATATTATTAACTACATGCTGTCATTTGGATCATTCACAGCTCTTTCCCTGTGGTCCCACCTACATTTCAGGATCTGGAGGAGACTTTAACAGATCGCATCCTGCGCAAGCTGGCCGCCAGACTTTATGCCGGAATGCAGGAGACTGTGCTGATACTTTTCCCCCGGCGGCCTTCAGGTGCAGGAAGCAGACCTCCCTCACTGACGACCAGTGGCAGTTCTGAAGCTCTCAATCCTGGGTGCTCTTCGTCAATTACAGACTGCGGTTAGTACATTTCAAATATTTACATAGATTGTACTGCCCCCAAAAAAGATCACAGAATGGGCCTGATTGAGGATGCGCTGCACTTTGCCTGTGCTGACTTTTTACCCCTGTCATGGGACTGCCCTGGACTTCAGCGCTTCCGGCTCACTGGAATGGATGTGCTTGAGGAAATCAAAGGTTATCCATCTGAACTGTCACTGCGTATAGCGCAATTGGGGCACGACCAGACAAACACAAATTGACAACAATCCTATTTTTACTACTGAAGCACTGAGTGGCCATGTGTTGGGGCTGACTCTGCGCAGGGCTCGCTGGCTTCAGGATGTGGCCTACTGTCAGGAACAGTTGACTGCCTACTCGGAGTTAATGCTGGTGAAATTCCATCCCAAACATATATGGAGAAAACCTTGTAGCCATTCTGCATGGCAAATGAACGATATTCCGATTTAGCCCACCCTGCTGACCCATATGTAAAAACAACACCCATTAGAATCAAAATGTCCTCTCGCTTGACTATGGGATAGGGATGCTGTGACTCCCTGGGGCTGCAGACAGACTGTTGAGGCTTTAGCGGAGAGGGTGAGATCTGATGTCAGGATGGAAAAATCCTCACTCCATTATTTTATTTTAAAAAAATAATCCTGGCACCCAGTGGACTTTCTCCCCCATGTGTCATGTGGACAAAGACCCTGGGGGAGGGGGGGCACAGAAAGAGTGGTTTGCCCCTTTTAGGGTGGATGTATGGCCCAATGGCCAATGCCACGGAAGCACGCCCACACCAATTTTGTTTCCCCAACTTTTAAATCCATGGTGTCTAGAGGTCTTCCTTCTCCCCCCCCGTGTGCAGATTAGGGTCGCCTTCCCAAGTAGGAAAAGCAGAACAACACTATTACCCATTCTAGGGTGGGGGATGACTTGATTCCAGGGTAGGTCACCTTCAACCTATTGCTTGCTTTGGCGCCCAGGATTTCTTGTGGAAATCGGGAGCAAACCCCCTCTACTCCCCCCAAAGGGGGGAGAAAGACTTGTTTGTCCATTTTAGGGTGCAGGTATGGTCCAGGGCAGAACCCTTGCACCCCTTTTTTAGGCCCAAATGTAAAATCCCTGGTGACTAGGGTGCCACATCATTGGTCAGAGTGGGTTGCTCCCCACTCCTTTGTTTAAAAAAGATGTTTTCCATTGTGTCTACTGGGATTTTTACCCCACACATCCCAGGGGTGCAGATTGGGGACACAGTCTCCAATGTGCCCCCAGGAGGGCAGAAACACTGTTGTGCTCTTTTGTGGGGTAAAGGCCATGCCCTTGCCAATGGTGGGCCACCCCCACCACTTTGTTTTGTTTTTTCAATTATTTCCTAGTGTCTAGTGGGCTCTCTGCCCCCGTAGGGAGGACAGAAATACTGATGTGCCGGTTCCCTTTTTCAGTTAGGGACATGGCGTTGCACATGGCAGCTTAACCCACTACTTTGCTTTTTTATTGTTTTCCCTGGTGTCTAGTGTACATTGGGGCAAACCTCTCAATATGCCCTCAGTAGGGGGACAGGAAGACTGTAGAGCTCTTTTGTGAGGTGGGGGCATTGCTCTGCCAATGGTGAACCGCCCCTACCCCTTCATTTTATTATTCTGATAACAACATTCAGTGAGAAATGAAATAACTGTGCCAGTGGAAGGTTGAAACATCCACTTAATTTCAACCAATTTGGAAAAATAGTCAATGAGAACAAAAGCATACACCTTAAGTAGAGAAACATTATCATAGGGCCCAGGCAATCCAAAGCCAGCTTCTCCCAAGGCCTTTCAAGGAACTCTGTATGAAAGATATTAACCGTATTCGTAATAAGTGATTTGTCAGAATTAACACATATGGAACATTGCTTAAAAAAAATCCAGAAATGTGAGCACCCATGTATGACTACCAAAATAACTCCCTGGCCATCTTTTTTGTTTATCCCTAATGTCCTGAATGAGCCAACTTAATAATTATGTGGCAAATATTTTAGGAGGAATGATATAGTCTTCCTCAATACCAACACTAACAAAATTAACATCTCTGACCTTACAAAAAACTTGCATGACAGGAGGAAATATTTTTTTCCTGAGCCCAACTCTTCCTGGAGAACTCTATAACTCTAAGCAGATCTTCATCAGCTTTAATGCTCTCCATCCAACTTTCCTTCGAAAAATCATCATCACACAAAGTTAAGATGTCATCCACGGATGCAACCACACATTCCTCTATCAATTTTGACTAAACCTTGAACCAACATCAGGTAACCATGTCAAACAGTCTGCTATAACGTTGAAAGTTCCTGGAATAAAGTTAGCACAAAAATGATATTCATACTTTGTAGATACAATCCTCACTAAATGAGCGAGATCTTGTTTGTTCCATTGTTAGAGAGTAAAGCCAACAACGACTTATGATAAGTTTTAATAGTGACCAACTTTCCCCATAAATAGGTTTTAGAGGGTTCAACCACCCAAGCACACGCCAATGCTTCTCTTTCAATAGTCTAATAATATAGTTCTGCATATGAAAGAGGTCTTGAAGCAAAAGAAATGCTTTTTTCACACTCTTAACTTTTCTGATTCAACTTTGCTCGGAGACATTCAGCACTTGCATCCACATATAAGACAAAATGAAATTTGTGCTTAGAAGGAAACAGTGGGCAACCATTGACAATGGATGCTATATGTGTTTCAAAGGCTAATTGGTGTACTTGTAACCAAATACATTTTTCACCTTTCTTAAGTAGGTTCCTCAAAGGTAATGCTACGTGAGAAGATTTGTTAACAAACCTGGTAAAAAATTCACATAACCGATGATAAGACCTTTACTAATCTTTATCAAAGGGTGTGCGTAATGGTTCAATAGCCTAAAGCAAACTCTGTTTGGGAGTAATTCCCTTTCCAGAAATGACATTTCCTAGGTACGCAAACTCTTGAGTATAAACTGTAAATTTTTACATTTGTAATCTCGGTATACAGTCAAAATATCGAGTTAAAAATATAGAATTGCATTAATATCAAATAAAAAATATAGAATGGACACAATATCGAATGGACAGAATATAGACAACAAAAAGATCGAATAGAATAGCAGTAATATCGAATTCAAAATATAGAATGGACAAAATATCGAATGGACAGAATATAGACAACAAAAATATCGAATAAACAGAATATAGACAACAAAAATATTGAATTTGAGGTAAGTAAGTTAATATTGATTTTTTAATAATATCCAATTTTTTAAAGTGTTTTTTATGTTAGTATATTTTTTATGTTAGTATATGTGTGAAAAGTGTATATTTATTTTATAATTTATTTTAAGTAATTCATTTTATGGTATTTAATTTTTGCGTAATATAATTCTGTCGCATGTTGTGGGTTTATAGGGGAATACGGTGGGAAGTAATTTAATTATAATTAATTAAATATTTTGATTTATTTTTTGGTATTTATTTTGAATTAATTGTTAATTAATTTTTAATTGGTAATTAGTTAAAATATAATTGGTAATTATTTTTTATTAATTGATTAATTGATAATTATGCTAATTTTATTAATTTATTTTCTGTTGCGGGTTGTGCGTTTATAGGGGAATAGGGTGGAAAGTAATTTAATTGTAATTAATTACATTTTTTTATTTATTGATTGCTATTTTTGACATGAATTTTTTATTATTTTTTAATTGGTAATTAATAATTGTTAATTAGTAAATTTGTATTAATAGGTAATTATTTTTTCATATTTATTTTTATTTGTATTTTTAATTGATTAAATATTATATTATATTAAATTGTTAATTACTTTTAATTAATTTGTAATTGGTATTAATATTTAATTTATTTTTATTCATATATGAAGTATTTACTTTCCCTACTGTTGGACTCTCTGGAGTGGGAATAGTAATTTTTACCTCTACACTATCCAACGCTTTCCCTACTGTTGCACTCACTGGAGTGGGAATAGTAATTTTTACTCCTACGCTATCCAACACTTTCCCTACTGTTGCACTCTCTGGAGTGGGAATAGTAATTTTTACTCCTACGCTATCCAACGCTTTCCCTACTGTTGCACTCTCTGCATTGGGAATAGTAATTTTTACCCCTACGCTATCCAATGCTTTCCCTACTGTTGCACTCTCTGGAGTGGGAATAGTAATTTTTACCCTCCCGCTATCCAATGCTTTCCCTAGTGTTGCACTCACTGGAGTGGGAATAGTAAATTTTACGCCTGCGCTATCCAACGCTTTCCCTACTGTTGCACTCACTGGAGTGGGAATAGTTAATTTTACACCTACGCTATCCAACGCTTTCCTTATTGTTGCACTCTCTGGAGTGGGAATAGTAATTTTTACCCTCCCGCTATCCAATGCTTTCCCTACTGTTGCACTCTTTGGAGTGGGAATAGTAATTTTTACCCTACGCTATCAAACACTTTCCCTACTGTTGCACTCACTGGAGTGGGAATAGTAATTTTTACCCCTACGCTATCCAACGCTTTCCCTACAGTTGCACTCTCTGGAGTGGGAATAGTAATTTTTACCCTCCCGCTATCCAACGCTTTCCCTACTGTTGCACTCTCTGGAGTGGGAATAGTAATTTTTACGTCTACGCTATCCAACGCTTTCTCTATTGTTGCACTCACTGGAGTGGTAATAGTAAATTTAACCCTCCCGCTATCCTACGGTAAAAATATTGTATATTTTTTTATTAATATTATGTTCATATATATATATATATATATATATATATATATGTATATATATATATATATATATATATATAAAAAATATAATTGTATTTTTTTTACTTACATTAATTATTTATTAATTTTAAGGTTATTTAAGTATTTTAAGTATGTTTAAGTTAATTATATTCATTATTTCATTATTTTCAATGACTTTTAAGACATTTAAAAAAATTCGATATTTTGACTAACTATATTTTTTACAACAATATTTTTGATTAGATGTTTTTGTACTTACCTGTTTGGAGATAGGGATTCGATATTTTTGCATTCTATATTTTTTACTCGATATCTTGCTAAGTCTATATTTGTGTCATCGATTTTATGTCAGTGATCCCTAATGTCATTTCCTTGTCATGTAAAATTTGCAAGATTGTGCAATCACCACTGCCAGTACAATTTAAGTTTTGTCTTGAAACACCATAACACCTTCAATACCCTCAAACATCGAAACATACGTTCTTGAAAGACAAATGTTGATGGCAATCCGAACAGCATCCTAATATATCTAAAACCCCCATATGGCATAACAAACGTCATCAAGTGTCTGCAACCTTATTCCAGTTCCATTTTATGATATGCAGATTTTAGGGCAAGAGATGTAAAAAAAAGTGCTCCTTCCAGTTGTGTGAACAACTCATGGAATTTATGAAGGGTATGACAGTATACAATGATATGTTTGTTGAGAGACCTTAAATCTGCACATAATCTCAGAGACACATTTTTTCTTTACTGAAACCATAGGGGAAACCCCTTTTGAGGCATTGACTGTTTCTATAACCCTTCTTGTAGTTGTTTCAGTAACAAACGGAGATCTTTTCCTGCACTGAAAGTACACTGATGAGCCTTTGCATAACTGGGTATGCAACAGCTTTAAGCTCAATTTTATGGGAAACCCCTTAACTAAAGCCCGTTTCTTTGCAAAACACATTTTTGTACTGAGAAATAATAGTCAATATCTTGTTATATGGTCATACAATAAACAGGTAAATCAGCAGATGGATACAGAACCAGTTCTACACTCCCTTGATGTCTCCAAACTTGGAAATGCTGACCATTTTTTTGCGATGTTAACCTTTCCTAAAATACTTCAAGAAGAAAATGGGACAGAAGCCACAAAATAGCAAAGTATATTAAAGGGCCGCTTTCCATAAACTTAACCCCTTCCAGGCTCATGACGAGCTGGGCTCGTCATGAAGTAGCCTCCTGCCAGGCTGATGACGAGCCCAGCTCGTCATGAACAATGGACTTTTGAAAATTCCAGCACAGGAGAAAAATAGCATTAGCAGTGATGAGGTTAAACCTTAATGTACTTAATTTCTACATTTCTATGCTTCCATTGTTTCTTGAAGAATACATCAGAAATAAATGAAATTGGTAAACCAGAGTCAACCAACATCGGTGGTTTACCCGGTTCCAAGTTGATAACAGACAAATGTTTCTTGTTGCTTTTGTTGCAGGAATTCTGCTCATCAACATAACTATGTTTGGGACCACAGAACATCAGTATGTATGGAATGAGTCACCATACTGTGTCAGTACCTAAGTACCTAAGGGCCCAAATTTGACTAGCTTATAGCTCCTCACTTGCCCTCCTAACCTTTCCAAAGAGACAAGTGATTTGGCACCCCCGAACACAACACTCTCAGTCCTCTCAGGGATCACTGTAGCAGGTCATCTCCTTTCGTTCTCTCACTCGTACTTGTTCACAATAGATCAAAAAGAGACTTTAAGGAAGCTTACAATATTTATTGAAACTATTGTGCTTTAATATCCAATAAATGCGCCACAACTAGAAAACATATGTTGGTCAGTAACAGCGGCGGCTGGTGACATTTGAACGTGGTGAGACTTAAACATTGGGCATTACTTTTATATAGCGAGCACTGTGAACAAGTTCAGTGGAATAACCTGGTGTCCAGGGTGAGACCCTGTCCTGAAAAAGAAATGAAAAAAATATTGGCAAATAGTGCATTTTAAAGCAAATTAATGTAGTGATAAAGCAAGGCTTTTAAAGCAGTTGGAACTTATAGTCTTGAAATATTACAGACACTAAATACTGCCCTATATCTTCCTGCATGAATATGTTCAACAGTTACTGCAATGTGTAAATCGTACAGCATGACAACTTTAGCCCTTTAAAATGTATGCTTGCCCAGTGTATTGCACTACATGCAGCAATACATTTGGGAAAAAATGCTCTAACCAGACTTCAAGAAGCACCCACAGCTGCTGGTTGCAATCAGTCATATAGAAATATGTGCAGACAGGTCTTTAAGTGGGATGATGAATGTGGGGGCTTTCTACAAAGAAATATGTCAAATAAATGTGTGTGATTCCCATAGCGTGCCACCTAACCGGTATTTTGGTTTCTCTCTGAGATGTAATTGTATCTAGATAAATGACATAACTGACATACACCTAAAGCCTGTCAGTATGATTGGCTTTGTCAATGGGCGTTAGCTATTTAAGATAAATGAGTAAACAACAATGATTTGATATAAATAATTAACATTGGAAATGTTTAAATTCTAAAATAGTGAGTCTGTGAATTAAATAGCATTGAGTCCTGTGGAAGGAGTTTGGGCCTTCAGTTATGTGTACTTTATTTTAGATATGTATCCTCTTTTTCTCTGCATATCTTGTCCATCTTCACATTTTCAAGCCCCTCTTGTTCCTCTTCAGCATCCTCTTTTCATTCTTCCCTGATTGCACTTCCTCACATCTCTGTCACTTCACCGCCCCCAAACATGCACTGTACTCCCTCAAATGTAAGCACTTTCATTTCTCTACTTTTGCCTGGCAAATATTTTGACATCTGTGTACCACCTTCACACACACATATCCACACAATTTCAGTTGCAAATGGAATACATAAACATTGTTCTCTATGCTCTGCAGAGAGGCCAACCAACTGACTTTGTTTGGCTTCAGCCTTGCTGCCTGCACGCTCAATTAATGCCCATCATAAACACTTGGCATGGCTCAAAGTGTGCACAGAAAAAAATACAGATAAACAACAACATTATAAAATAGCTAACACTTGGGGAATGTAAGACTAAGTGAAGCATGTGAAATAAGAGAGGTACTAAATCGCTAAAATGCATTCCCTTAATGTTTTTAACATTCATTGTTTGCATCAGTATCAACTTAGGGGCATGAAGACAGGGCCAGTTTTAATATCATACATTAGAGAACTGTCAATTGTAAGCATATATTCCACAGTAAGCACATATCTCTCGTTTTGGGCTTGACTCAGATATTTGGATCAACGTCGCAAGGGAACAAGAACCCTGCTCGTTATTTGGATCCATTTCGCAGGGGGAAAAAATAAAGCAGCTCCACTTCTAGAGTAGCGAGTGATCTGCAGCGAGTGCCTGTGGTGTCACAGTGGGGGAGGTTAGTGTGATGAGGGGGGGTCTCATCACAATATACATAACACAGCATAAGCATGCAAACACTTTCCATTTCTGAGAACAAACCACCAGATCAGACATGCTGGCATCTACTCTCACGTATGACGAAAGGGTGGGATTTATGCCTTTGAATGAGGGATGTCTGAAATAACACTGGGATGAAGTCGCTGATGCCCAAAACCATGATGCTGATTGCATCACTGGCCTACAGAGTGCATACAACCATAGACCACAATGGAAATGAAGGGCTTTAAAACAGAAAACACTGTGTCGTGCATCACAGGTCAGAAAGTTGATTCACTACCTGGCTTCCTTCTCCTGCTTCAGAGCGAGGTGGGACAAGCAGCCTGAAACAGACAGCCCAGGCGTAAATACGTCAATTTATTTAGAGATACGATCGAATCTCTAAATAAATTGATCTCTTTTATATGTTTTTATGTAAATGTGTAGGAATTTCAGAGGGGTGCAGCCCCTGAGCTCTAATGGAGAAAACGTCCCTGGTCAGTAATGTCATTAGCATGATTAACAGACCATATACAATGAAAAGTCCTGTCATGTTAGCTGACAGATTTGCCTAAACACACCCCACTATTGAAGCAAAGTGTTCTATTGTAGCTCTCTGAGAGTAGTGGGGAACCCCATACCTCGGCATACATAAATGGCTGTACTTCATATCAGCTGATACAGCCCTTTCGTCTCAGGATCCTTTGCTTTGCCTGCAAATCGCCGCTCTGAGTGTTTTCAAAATGACACAGCCTGGGTTCTATGACAAAGCATGTGTGTTCAAAAACAGCAGCTGGGTTTCTCTATTATGTGTAGATGCTAATATCCTACCACAACGAATAACAAGGAGCAATGTTGTTTGAACTTGCATGGACTGTTCCGACTAAATCCCAGGAAAAGAACAAAATACCAAAACATGTGCTGACTATGTTTGGAAAATACAGTGGGGCACCAAAACAGTGACATTCATCAATGTGTGCAAAGCAAATGCGGCCTACAATGTGCATAAATAGGCTAACATAGGGAAAACCGCAAATGGCTATATAGACACACAACACCCTCTCTTTGGTCAGGGCAACAGCACAACAAGTATCTAAATAATATGAATGCGATCATAAGATAAGCAAATTGAAAGCATGTCTACTGAACACATTTAAAAAAAGAATTTGATCTTATTAAAAATAATAAAAAATTATGGTGTGTTGGAGTGATCCATGATGTCTATAGCAAATTCAAAGGCCTGGAACACCAAAAAAGAGTCTGTCTCTGCAGAAGATGATTGTTCGAAAGCTCAGGTCACAAGTTCCAGAGAACAGTCATGATCCTCGGCCTCAGCCAATGCTGTGATAGTTTTCTTTTTTTAAACTTTGTTTATTGACATTTTCAGTAATACAGACATCAATTGATTACATATTCTGCCATAGCTTCTTGTCTTAAAGAAACAAAAACATTAGGCCTTTTGTTTTCCATACATCACATATCTATGACATTATTATGACATGCTAGTTGTTCCATCACACATTAGCTTCTCACGCATATATCCTGCGGCTCTGTGGTATCACTGTACGTGGTAAACAGGTCATTTTTTAACACTGTCCCGGTGCAGATGCTTTGTTCATGGATCACAATTCACTATTTCTAGATATCATCAAATTGTCGAGTGCCTATCTCTCTTCCTCATCATTCCTTATATGCTGTAGGTAACTCTTGAAGGGTTCCCATATATCTCCGGGCCTGGAACTGGGTGGGAGTAATTCCGCATATATACTGTTTTGCTCCAGACAGTATGTCACATCTTTAAGCCATTCCTTAAATTTAGGGGCCTTCCTCTTCCCCATCTACATGCTACTCTGCATTTCACCATTAAAAATCCTACCGCAATCAGTCGTTTGATCTGCCTTTCAATCTTATTCGTGTAGCCTAATCACCCCATCACCGGGGTCAGGTCAATTTGTGTGTCTGCCATTTCATTTAAGCCTTCCCATTTCCACCCAGTGATTAGCTATAGCAGTACCTGACCAGGCCAAATGCATGAAACCAGCACCTTCTTGTCCACACCTATCACAAGCGTCATTTTCCCTCAATTTAAATCTATGCATTCTTGCAGACGAATAGTACATTATGTGTAGAAATGTAAAATGTATGAGTTCTCAGTCTGCTGCTCGCTGTGATTCTTTCTGTTTGCTGACAGCTGTCTGTCCATATCTTGTCTGTTAAAGGGAACCCCAATTCCTGTTCCCCACCTGCTCTTGCCCGCCCAATGTTCCCTATTCCTTTCCCAATAGTTGTTTTATATATTCGAACACCACTGTAGCGGATATTCCAGTGGACTGTTTGGAGTGTTTTGGGTAAGAGGGAAAATCTGGGATTTCACCCATGGTATTGTTATGTCTGAGTATGCTCCAAATTTGATGATTTCACAAATAATGCCATTTAGTCCTACGTCTGGGTTATGCAGCCAAAGCTGAGATAGTTACTGGGCAACCTGAATCTGTGTTAGTAGAGACAGCATTTAGTGATCCATGTGCTCGTGTACATACCTCCACTGGAAGGAGTGGCTCATACGAAGGGGAACCAGAGGCAGTGATATCAGACAGGTCGGAATGTTAGCAACCACTCATGGTCTAATTCTTGAAGCAAAAAAGATTCTAAAGTATTGAAGCATGCACTCAAAACACTGCTGTTGCGTTGGTTGTTCCAGGCGGCTTGCAAATGGAACATTCATTGCGGAGAAGCAAAAATAGGATCACAATGCAGCAAATGAGGAATAACAGCAGTGGGAATAATCCAAACATACTACAAAAAAGGGAATGAATAAAAGCCAGTATTCCTCCAAAGATAGTTTGGAATGAACTGACTAGGCTGAAACCTATAATCTTTAAGAAATGCGCAAGATTGGCAGTGTTAGATGCATTCAAAATACAATGAACTAATTCGCCAAAATGTAGTGAGAGATTTATGTTTAACAAGGACTGTATCTCACTGGATGCCCTTGTCACCTGAAATTCAAAGGTTTCTAGGGCAGATGTGAGAGCTAATTCATTTTGCAACCATAGTGCTTTGAGTCTGCTTCACTTGTTAAAATCTGCAATTAAAGTTGGAATGGAAGGCCACAACGGGCTATCGACAACTCATTGCATGGGGGAGGCAGAACGTTATTACAACATATAATGGTTTGGAAAATTGATAAAATGTATGGGATCCCAGCTCGCAGTCCACAGCAGCTTGATCATTGAGTATGAAATAACTTCCATTTGAAAGGACAGTAATAAGTGGAAGTAGTGCAGAAACAGGTATTCCTTTAAGAAACAAATCAAATTTGCTATGAAAGCATTACAGGCACGTGGACTGTTACTTGTTTTCAAGCAAGGGAGTGCCCGACAGCAGAGTCATATTCTTTTCCAGAAGGAAGACCTCTTTGCCGGCACGTTCACAACAACGTAATAGTACCATAATTCATGAATTAAGCTACCTACTGGGGGTTCATATCTACTGATGGGAAAATGTTTCATGCTGGTAGTGAATTGAAATGTTGAGATGGGTAGTGATATTACCCCATGTATAAACCAGATGTCTGAAGGTGTTTTGGCTATTGTGAATGGGAGCTGTTCTAAATTTTCTAAATGCAGCATTGTATAGGTAGCATCGTTCTTTGCGATCAGTTGTTTGCGTGTTAAATTGAAAGGTATAAATAAGCTATTGAAATTCAGATAACGCCATGGTACCCGCCATTATTAAAGGTTTGAAGTGTCCAGCTAAACTGCATAATAAATCTAAGCTGACTTTGCCCATGATACAGTGTCGACATGCCACTTTGCATAGTATCAATAACATATGACACAATGTTATTCAAATTATAAATATGAGAAGGCAGGGTATTAAAACTATTATTAACAACAGAAATCACTTTATCCAAATTACCTTGGTCAATTTGTCTGAAGCGTGCAGCAGCTTCCATTTGTTATAATTCTATGTAGCATAAATTAATCTTTAAGAATGTGAAGATGTATGGGCTAATAAAAATCTGATAAGCCCATGTCTTCGGACAGGAGAGAAAGATGTTGTTTCACGACAGTGTGGAATGTCACAACCATTATTGACACAATTTTCCCACTCAAAAGGTGGTAACAATACCTGAATGTTGTGAGTGTGAATATCGGGGGGTGTTGCCTTCATTTAAACCCAGATGTGGAATTACGAAAACAACCATGACAACCATTTGTGTCTACTGGCCACAATAACCACCTGTGAGGACCTGTGAGTGTGGAATTAAATGTACCATTCTGCACTGTACTATTGAGTTGCTCGTCAGTATAATTTGTCAGATGGGGCCAATTGTCAATGAGGGCAATGAAGATAATATCCAGGGCCTACATTTCTTGAATATTTGTTAGTCTCAGAAAGGTAGTCTGCTGGATGGTGATATCTTTTTGGTTGGGATTAAACATGCTTGAAACAATGTTTCCATCCCCTAACTTGCCAAGATTTGGTTCTCCAGATTTCAGTTTAATGGGGTCCTTCCAATAATCATAGGCTTCCAGGGCCAACTGGGTAACAAATGAAGCTGTATGTACTAACTTACTTTGGGTAAGCAAATATTTCTTTGGTGGTGTGGGAACTCATTTTAAAAGTATGATGTTGGATCTGAGGTGTCATATCCTGAAAAATATGTACATTTATCTTTATATGGTTTGGAACTCCCTTGTGTGGGAGTTGGACAAAGTTCCCATTGTTTGTAATTGAAAAGTGTATGCTGAACAGTGGCCCTGTGTAGAAAATTATGGCCATAATGGTGATAGCAACATATCAGCACCATTTGCAGAACTAAGGTACAAATCCTCAGATTCGAAAATAGTATGAAATTCCAGCTCCAAGAGCATGGAATTTACAGTTTCAACATCCCAATTATCTGAATATAATCCAGGTACTATTACATTCCCCCATAGAAACTTTAAACACATACGGTATCTGCAGAATCTCTATAGGACCGAATATATTGAAAGGAACTTTATCCCAAACAATTTCATTGGTTACTAGAATGGCTGAAATGTTCCCTAGGCACAAGTCTCTTTTCAGTGTAAGGGAAGAATAATGAGGGCCAATACCCCGTCTAGCAGTTCTGTAGCAGAACATTCTGGGAGGTAGTGGCCATTAATCAACAGGAAAAAAACAGTCACAAACCCAAACCACAGGAAAAGAAAAACCAATGGACGTGTAAACCGGAAATATTTAAGGCGGGACTATAAAAGTGCATATTAACCATAAAAAGAAAACACAAATACATGCTGGAGGAGTGTCTAAAATGGAATATCTGTCTAAGGAAAAAGCTTCCCGATCCATATATTACACAGAAGCACTTAGTTGCAAAACAGGAGGCTCTAGTTCTATACCAGGACTCGAAATATCCAAAAGTGGTGGATCCACAGATGGTGGATCAGTATAAACGATGTCAGCTGCACAAGACGTAGTACTAAGAATAGTACATACTTCGGTGATGTTGCTGGTTGCGGATCCATTCCCCCCCAGCAACTTTAAATACATACGGTATCTGCAGAATCTCTGTAGGACCGAATATATTGAAAGGAACTTTATCCCAAACAATTTCATTGGTTACTAGAATGGCTGAAATGTTCACTAGGCTCAAGTCTCTTTTCAGTGTAAGGGAAGAAGAATGAGGGCCAACACCCCGTCTAGCAGTTCTGTAGCAGAACATTCTGGGAGGTAGTGGCCATTAATCAACAGGAAAAAAACAGTCACAAACCCAAACCACAGGAAAAGAAAAACCAATGGACGTGTAAACCGGAAATATTTAAGGCGGGACTATAAAAGTGCATTTTAACCATAAAAAGAAAACACAAATACATGCTGGAGGAGTGTCTAAAATGGAATATCTGTCTAAGGAAAAAGCTTCCCGATCCATATATTACACAGAAGCACTTAGTTGCAAAACAGGAGGCTCTAGTTCTATACCAGGACTCGAAATATCCAAAAGTGGTGGATCCACAGATGGTGGATCAGTACAAATGATGTCAGCTGCACAAGACGTAGTACTAAGAATAGTACATACTTCGGTGATGTTGCTGGTTGCGGATCCATTCCCCCCCCCAGCTACAGAGGATTGTCCTGTGTAGTAGCAAGGACACCCCGTGGCCTACTACTTCGAATCAACCATATGGTGTAAATTTACATTTTCAATGGAGGCACAGCGTTTGTCTTTAGAACAAGGGAGCAGTGGCAGGATAACAGACCTTGTGCCCTGAATGCCAAGGAAAGGCACTGGTGTTTGGTATGATGGCACAAATTCATTTTTAATCGCTACTTTTTCTAGAACAAGAGCTCCAATATTTGAAATCTAGTCGGAAAGTTCTGGTTTCACGTTGGTACTTGAAGAGGGAGACATTTTTTATTTCTCACTTGAATGGGCATCATAGAACTTTTGTAGATCCTATAAGACAGGACAACGATTATCTAAGTCAAAGGGTGGGGCAGCCGTCACAATGTGTGGACCATCAAGGTGATGCCAAAATATACTTTGTATGGGGTCTGCCCACCCAGGGATCTTTTAGGGAGGTTATTTAGAACCCTCTGAACCCTATATATGTGATGGATCCAACTACGCCCAGTGCCTAATAGTCTAGCTATTAAGAATTGCTTTAAGTCAGGGTTCATCCTTTCCACAACAGAATTGCCCTCCTGCCGGTATGGAGAAGAATAATGCACCTGCACTTCCAGGGATGCCATAGAATGCAGGTACAATTTCAAAGCAAAAGCCAGGCCGTGGTCGAAGTGGAATGCACTGCATGCATGTGTCCCAACAAAGACCTGCATGTCTTTAATAACAGTTTGAGCGTCAGCCGAACGCTGTGGCCGAATCCAGCAGAATCTAGAGCAAGAATCAACTGCAACTAAAATAAATATAAACA
The DNA here is from genome assembly GCF_964263255.1 of Lissotriton vulgaris. NCBI lineage: Eukaryota > Metazoa > Chordata > Amphibia > Caudata > Salamandridae > Lissotriton > Lissotriton vulgaris. Next base: position 1,312,266,539 of record NC_141693.1, on the reverse strand, counting down.
GTGTTTGAAATCAGTGGACCACAAAGATCCAAGTAAATGTAGCTGAAAGGCTTGTTGGAGATCAACAGGTGTGTCTGCGGTGGACGAGCTACGGTGGAAACATTTATTTGTTGATGAATGTCACAACACAGGACATATTTTTTGGCATGTTGGTATAAACCACGTCACTAATAACGTTGCTGTAGCAGCAAAATTGTGGCCGCCACACCAAAATGTGCAGAAGCAACACCTTTGTGTGCATCTATCACCAAAGCTAGCCTGCGATCTTGGTTAGGACTCAAACGATCACCAACTTCCACAATACTTACAAAAGGAATATGTTGTTCAGTGGTAGGAATATTTGGATGGAAATCCCTTAGGTAAAGGTGTGCTGTCTTTATTTGCCTTAAAAGCAGACAAGATATCACTATCTATCCTTGTTTTAGAATGAGTAATTGCAGCAACAGTAGCTGTGGCGACTATAGATTTGGCTGCTTCATAAGCCAAGGAATTCCCTTCAACGTGTGCTCCCAGATGCTGATGACTCAACATATGCGTTACATGAGTCTGTGGCAACCTGTCTTGGAGGTCTGCCACTTTAACCCAAAGTGTCTTTTGCTTTATTGTGTGCCTTTAGAATATTTAAATCTGTTCTGCTGTCAGTAAGGTAAATTAGTATTAAAGGACTGTACACAGTAATACAAATCACACACTATGAGTGTGGGGCTTTCAGCATCTGTATGTTCAAGTAAAAGAAGCAAAATTTTCAGTTCAGCCAACTGTATAGTGGAGTTGCCTAAAGACTGCGTGTGAGTTTTTAGAGGTTGGAATTCGCCATCCAACATAAGTCAAATAACAGTAGCAGATGCTGCTAAATGTGGCAGCTTAGAACCTATAGCACGTTCAGCTGAACCATCAGTGTAAATAATATATTATACTGATCAAGAGGTAAAATAGAAGAGAACATGGGATAAACAAGGCTCATATTGTAGAAATTCTTGTGTCTGTTAATACAGGTCAAAGACGAAGCCCACATCAAAAGCTTGTATCCATCTAGGATGCAGGGCTTTAGCGTTTGGAACGCTAGCTTTTGTGACAGCCTCTAAGCCCGGCATGAGAGTAATGACAATAATGCATTTTCCTTGTGCTAGTGTCCTTTCTTAAGGATGGCCATCTACACTGCCTTCAGGAATTTTTCAGGGGAAGCAAAATGCATTTCTGCATGGGAACATAAATCCGATTTATAATCAGCACTATTCCAAAAGTGATGTAGGTAAATCCAATTGCACCCGGTAAAATCCAGATGACTATGTTTGTGATATTCATGCGTGTATGCAAGTGTCGTGTAGCAAGTAATTCAGATTGGTAATGAACTGAGTGTATTTGTGTGCTTTGATGTTCAGCGTGTTGCAGAAAATCAAGCTGAATTAATTCATAAAGTAAAATGCATTGTGCATAATCCAGTATGAATCTCCTGCCAATATTTAAAAGTCCTAGCAGGGATTGTAATTTCATCAATGTATTTGGAGGATGCAATTGTGTACATTTCTTAAAAAAATGAGGTGCAAGACTATTTCCCTCATTTGTAAGTTTTTATCCTAGGAAAAGAAACTGAGAAAAGGTATATTAGATTTCTTGAAGTTGAACTGAGAGTTAAATTCAGCAAATCCCAATATTGAGCGATCTACTCTGGTCAAGTGTTGATTTAATTCATCATCTGTGAGCTAGATATCCATGTGGGACAATGCATCTGGGTCAATATCGTGTAGAATTGACCTTATGCTTGCTGCAAAAAGACCTGGGCTATTTTTATAGCCCATTGGGATCCATTCATATCACAATTGAAAACCATGGGCGGTGCTGCTAACACTTGTACAATCTCAGCTTTCAGGCAATAGATTGTGGCTGAAAAAATCATTGGAAATGTGAGACGTGGTTTTGTGTATTTTACTGACTGCATTATTGATTAGTGCTTTACTATATGTGTTTTGCACTGCAAATGTGCTCTTTAAATGTCTTTAGTCTACGAGGATGAGATAGGAACAATCCAGTTTCAAAACAAGGAAAAGAGGATTATTTGTGTGAGAGACACAAGGTTCAATTACTCGCTGGTACTCCAATTTGGAGAATATTTCTCTAACAGGCAATTTGTATCATGTTTAATTGAGTATTGTGGCTGCACTTGTACCTTAACAGTATAACTTGATAAGGACAATCCCCATTATTGCAATAGAGAACAGGGGCTAGTGCAAGAGCCCACTCTGCTCCGTGAGCTTGTTTGACTTGTTCAGGGACAAGCACAGAAAAGGAAGAATGTATTACATCCCCTCATTGGGGGCATGTGTGTATAAACTGTGGGGGCCAATCCACCTGTGACAGCAGGATGTCATAGAACAAATTCAAATGTTCCCAGAATATTGCTTTAAAGGTGACTTGCATGTCACCTTCCATTTGAATACCTTAATGATACGACCTATTTGGAGGGGCCACTTGTCTATCCACGGTCTCAACTGTAACAAAGGTATCAGTTGCTTTCAGTACCAGAAGCTGCTGCAGATGGCGGCACACTATGCTGATTTTTGATGCACTGGAGAGTCACCACCCAACTCCTGTTCAGGAGGCAGGTTCTCAATGACTGTGGCATATTTAGCAGTTAAAGCCGCAACTTTCTTTTTCTGAAAAGTGGCTTCATATTGAGAAGGGGATGCTTGCATCTTTATCTTCATGCCAGACAAGGGCGGTGTCTCCTTTTTCGATTTCACATACTTTTTGTGTCTGCATTCAGATCGCCCTCCTCTGTCATACTGCTGGTCAGATGGTTCCTGATAAGAACAAGGAAAATGTGTATCAGAAGCATGATACCTGTCTGGAGTCTTTATTTTAGTGTGATCCCGAAAATCATACTGCCGCTCAGAGGACACAGGGGGCGGAGAACTTCTGTGATGTTTACCTTTCTGTTGTTGTTCAGATTTATCCCATGGTTTTTAACAAACTCACTTGCCAGCTTAGATTCCTTGTCTGTACTAGGTTTGCCAGGATGTGGTTTGGTAGGTCGGGTTCCCAAATTATTGCATCCTAAGGATGTATACACATCAGTAATAACTATACGCAACTCACTTTCACGGTCGACTTGTGCAACCACTGCATGCCTCTGGCGTATAGCAGAGAAGCTGCTTCGCCTTTAAAATTAGTAAGAATCATTGAGGACATTAGGGGAAAATTCCCCATTAGTTTAATCCCCAAATCTAGGACTGCAAGTGCTTCATGTTCATTTTGTATCTGTCTGAGTATGTCTGGTAAGACGGACATTGAGGGAGTGCCATGGTAGATAGTATAGACAGCGGCAAAAACTGTCCCCCGGAGTTAGTCTCCAATACCAGGGACCATCCCACTGGGTAAGCACATAGTCAACATTCGGTACTTGTCTTGTGGTCCCGTAAGGGGACACACAGCTTTGGTCAATTTTGTGTTTTTTTTGCCCATAACTGAATGAACAATTGCAGGACTTATGGTAGGCACCCGAGGTAAATCGGCTTCCCCTTGTCAAGCCAATCCTAGCCAACAAGGTGCAAAACAAATTGAGTTATACATTTGTATATGGTCACTAGGCCAGTGTATACAGCTTGTGACTGTACAAGATTTTGATTAGCCACAGGGTGCGGTGCATATTAGGCTAATGCTGGTTATGTTGTCCCCTCATTACTAAGGGGTCCCAAGCGTACAGGTGTAACTACATGTGGGCGGGCACCAAGGAACCAATTTTGGTGTTCCCAGTAGGTGAGAGGAATCTCAATAAGCACATAAGGTCTATATAGATTAGGCACTGCAGGTACAGTGTACATATGGAATGTGTGTTCCCATCCACAGCTGTAAATGTGACCCAAGAATAAAAAACTTCAAAGCGGTATGCTGCATCCACTTCTACTACTAAAATAATAGTACCACCTGCATTAGGAAGTCCTTGTTACGCTAAATGTGCATAAACTACTTGTCTTCAGTTAATCGGAATGGCTACAAGCTGCACAGCCATCAGAAAAACAGAAATGGATTCAAAGTGGTACACAAAATGTGTTCTCCCACCCTCCTCCCCCAGCGCCTTGAAACTCTCACAGGTGAGTAGTGCTCTTCACAATTCCCTGATTGATTGATTAATATTTAAGCTTGAAAAACCAACAGAGCTAGGTGCTTCCTAAACACTACAGAGGATTAATTGCTAAACCATGGACGTCTCCAGTAATAGGTGCAAGGGTATTGTGGACGTGCACAAGCACTACTCAGGAGACCCGTAAATAAGTACCAGACCAAGCGTTGGCGGCACCATGTTGCAGGGATTCTGCTCAGGAACAGAACTATGCTTGGGACCATAGAATATCAGCATGTAGAGACGGTTCACCATACCAGGTCAGTACCTATTGGCCCAAATCTGACTAGCTTATAGTGCCTCACTTGCCCTTCTAACCTATCCGCGGAGACATGTGATTTGGCACCCCAGAACACAACACTTTCGACCCTCTTAGGGATCACAGAAGCAGGTCATCTTCTTTTGTTCTCACATTTGTACATGTGCACAATAAATCAAAAAAAGACACAAAGGAAGCTTGCAATATTTATTGAAACTATTGTGCACTAACATGCAATAACTGTGTCACAACTAGAAAACATATGAAGGTCAGTAATGTAATTAGCATGATTAATAGGCCATATACAATGAAAAGCCCTGTCATACTAATTGACAGATATGTCCACCCCCTCTATTGAAGCAATAGGTTATATTATAGATCATTGGGAGCAGTGGCAAACTCAATACCTTGGCATACATGGATGGCAGTTCTACATGTCTGCTGATGCAGCCCTTTCATCTCAGGACCTTTGCTCTGCCTGCAATTCTCTGCTCTTTGTGTTTTCAAAAAAACACGTCTGAAGTTATATGCAAAACATGTGTGTTCAAAAACAGCAGCTGGGTTTCTCTAATATGTCTAGGTGCTAGTGTCCGACCATTTAGAATAACAAGGAGCAATGTTGCTTCACCTTGCATGGGCTATCTGACTAAATCCTAGGAAAAGGACAACATACAAAAACATATGCTGACTATGTGTGAAAAATACAACGTGGCACAAAAACAAGCGTGACGTTTAATAATGTATGCAAAGCAAATGCGGCCTACAATGTGCATAATTAGGCTAATTTAAGGAAAATTAAAATGGGCTATTTAAGGAACACACAACACTTTCCACCACCAGAACTATGTGCTCTTACTTTAACGCTTTACTCTGAGAATCAACCCTGCTCTCCTGAATAGTATTTAGGTTTTGTTGAGATTTGCACAAAATATCCTACTTTTCCACACTTGAAGCGTTCCTTACAGGTTGCAGGACACATTGCTTTATCACAGTGTGATCGTGAACCACATCTGGAACATTTTCCCTTGTTGCCATTAAAAGACTTTTAGCCTTACTCAGCTTATTTTTACTATAATTGCGGACAGTCGCAACTTAAAATTAACTCCTTTTCCGCATTTAAAGCTTTAAATGATCCAACGAGTCTCTCACTCCCTTTTGCCACATCAACAACTTCCAGAGAAAGGGATTTGTATATCCGAGAAGCTGCTCTTGAATCTTTTTATTATGGCAATGCATTATAACTTGGCCATGAATATACTGCTCTGTTACGATGGCAAACTGACAAGTAGCTGCTAAAATGCGTAAGCCTGCTACATAATTCTCAATTAGCTCAGCTGAGCATTGATGCTTAGAATAAAAATGAAACCGCCCCATGACTATGTTGGGTTCAACATTGAAGTGTAACTTGAGTCTGTCCAATGCTTACTGAAATTGATCATAATCCTCGACACTCTGATGAGGTTGTAACTCCAGTAAGTGATCAAATATTACTTGCACATCAGCATCAATAGTATGTAACAAAAAACACTTTTTCTGGCAGGGGTAAACTAATTATTATCAATGGCTACCATAAAATTGTTAGATAAGCCAAGCCATTTGCTCCACTTTATGGGCTGATCTCCAGGATGTTGTAATAAGGGTGGATGTAGAGTACATCATTGCTGCATGGTCAAAATGAAATGAACACAAAATAAACTGATAAAAGCCAGGACAGTACCTTCAGGTGAAGAAAAACAAGGCAATGTAATAGTAGAAGTAATACAGCAGAGGAGAGAAATACTATGATGGACACTTGTTCTCCAACAATATGGACAGAGGTGGCTGGAAATATGTATGGAAACAGTGTTATTTAAAATGACAGCACCTAATTTATGCTGTGTCTGTGTGGTGAACAAAGCAAACACAAGGAGATGATGGACGTTCTTTAGCTCACTTAGGACTGGACTGTTCCCATGAGGCACTGGGTCAACATTGATTTGCATATAGCTGTGTCTGAACTGGGATAGTGAAGTGAGCTAAAGAACGATGATGGATTCAACCCAGATCTGTGACTGGGGTTGAGTGTCTGAAACGTGTCAGTGCTCCGTCCATCATCTCCTTGTGTTTGCTGTGTGGTGCACAGCTGCACGATGCTCCAGTAAATTAGTCGAGAGAAGTGTAGCAAAAAATGGTGGTATACACACTTTGGTAGGTTTATGGTTGGGAGATGCTTCAGAGAGGTGTGCAGCAGAAAAATGCCAGCATGTACACTTATGTAGAAACCGGAAAGTTTAGAGCTTGAAAATGCAGCAGGGATTGTTCATGACGTGCGAACAGCAGGAGCACGATGACGTCACGGAAAGCAAGCTTGGAGGAAGCCTGTGGTGGCGATTCCCACTTTGCAAACATTTGTGACAATAATTTTCAATTCTATTAAGGACACAAGCAATATGCCTCTCTTTTTTTTACTACTTTTTAACAGAAGCCAATCACAATAAACGTTTGTAAAATACTACATTTCCCATGATTCTACATTATCATATTATCAACCATAGAGTCACCGCCCTATATAACATAACAACCACACCATAGTATCCTCTTTCTTTGTACAGCTCTCATAGGAAACAGGTAATACAGTTCAAAACCAGGCAACGTGAGAAAAACAACCGAAATCAGGATCCTGCAACAATGGGGTATCCCTTCTCAGGAACAGCAAACTTGAGACCCAACCTGGGTCGTAACTTCATCCAACAGGAATCGACGAACATCCAGAGAGCATTCTGAAAGTCCCCATGGGGAATTAACTCTTCACCGATCCAGGGATCCAAGAGTCCAGTGACTTCTGCCACTCCAGCGATCATTTGCCATCAGAATCTGAAATCAAGCTAAACTTAAGCTGTAAAACTGACCTTCCCCACACATGTCAAAATGCAAGGACATTCGAAATAGGGAGGGAACAGTAGGAAACAGATTAATTACATAAATGAACTGTCCAACATATGTAGCATGGGTGGGATAATCCTCGCCTTTGTGTCCTTAATAGAATCGAAAACTCTTGTCATGAATGTTTGCAAATTTTTAATATTATGTGAGAACTAGAGGCTCCGATTATGCTGATTTAAAACTTAGCCACCACAACGGAAGCAACATCAACAATGGGTTTACAATAGAATGCCTTGAATGTAGACTCTGCCATCTAGTCCGCTGCTTTCAGAATGTCAGAGGCTAGCGCCTATGGTAAATGATTTAGAAGCCATCTCGCCTCGCACTGAATGGGCCCCATCAATGCCTGTGCCACACATATGCCAATGTCCCCATCTCGCAAGCATGGCTTGGGTCACTAGGCGACAGGGTATCTACAAGGCAATCAACAATTCCCCCCTAATGTCAGTACAAAACTCTGCAGTACTCACCTGGTACATCTTCAAACACTGCACCACACACAGTTTGGGATTATCCATAAAGGCAGGATAAGAAACTGAAGAAATACTGCATTTGGTGTGCCTAGAAATGGGGACAGTAACCCTTTCAGGGGATAAAGTTGGGTCTGGCAAATCCAAAGCATGGACGTCAGGCACTCTTTTACATGAAACGAGGCATAGTAGCATAGTAAGCTTGGATGACAGCTGCTTCTGCAACAGATAAATATTGTCCGGCCACAAAACTAAAAACCATAGGACAATGGACATATCCCACAATACAGAGTACTTAGGAAAAGGTGGACAGACCATACGGATGCCCCTAAAAAGCTTGCACACTATGGGATATTCCCCTACCGGTTTACCATCAAACAGAACATGACCCTCCAAAATGGTAGACCTAAAGTTATTAACTGTTCTGTATGCCATACCTGCAAATGCAAGGGAAGACAGAAAAGTGTTCACCAAAGAGTAATCTGCTCCAAAGGGATCCTCACCACGTTCACTGCACCAGCCACACCAGCGTTTGCAAGCGGAAGAATACCGATGTGGGTGCTGGCAGATCAGGCCTGACTGATTAATTTGTTAGCCTCTCGCGAATGCCATGGGAAACTCCATCTGTCCTAGAAACCCTCCAAACCACTAGAGAGAAGTGTTGTGGCAAGATCAATGGATGAGGGGAGCACCTGGATCCTGAAGAAGATTCCAACAAAATGGATGCCAGATCGGACAGGCACAAGTCAACTCTAGAAGAACTGGAAACCAAGCCTGCACTCTCCATAAAGGCGTCACCAACACCAATTCTTCTAGCTGACAGCACCAGCACCCTTGGAATCATCAAGAATGGAGGAAACACATTACACAGACTGGAAGTCCAGTCCTGAACAAAAGCATCCATGGCCTGGGCTTCGGGATCCAGGCGCCAACTGAAGAAGGTTGGAATCTGACGATTGAGACGCGATACAAACAGGTCTATTATGTAGGGACCCCAGAGACAATTCAGCACATGGAATACTCTGGAATGGAGCCTCCAGTCACTGACATCCAGAAGATGTCAGGACTGCCAATCTGAAACCATGTTACTCTCGCCCGGGAGATATTCTGCCAACATTGAGATTCGGTTCTGTAGGCAAAATTGCCAAAAATCCTTGGTAATCTCCGCCAGAATGCGAGATTTCGTCCCGCCAAGTTTGTTCACATAGCGAACCACTGAGACATTGTCCATAAAAAGCAATATGCAGCAGTCCATCTTTCCCGGCGAGAGACTGGGAATCGCAAAGGAACTTATATGCAGGGAGAGTTCCTCCTGAGACCAACTACCCGCAGTGGAAACTGGGCCGCATCTTGCTCCCTAACCCATCTGACTCAATCACAATTTCCGGAGTTGAGCCAAAGATAGCCCTGCAATTCCAGGCCTCCATGTGATCCAACCACAATGACATCTCCAACCTCACTTACTCTGAGAGGAGAATCTGCTCGGCAGAGCTGAGGCCTTTCTGAAGATGTCGAATTTTGAATCTCTGCAGTGCACGATAATGCAGGGGGCCGGGAAAAATGGCCTGTATGATAAGGATTGCATACCCATTACTCGAGCAGTCAATTGCAAGGATACCGTCTGCCTGTTCAGAATCAATCTCAACTCCTTCTTGTTTTTCTTCACCTTCTGGGGCGGGAGAATCAATTGGCAGGGGGAGAGAATCAATATGAAACCCCAGAAACTCTATGCTTTGGGAAGGGATCAGAATTGATTTCTGTGAGTTCACAGTGAATCCCAACTCCTGGAGAAGGGTGATTGACCACTATAGTTGAGTGACAACCAGACGAGAACAGTGCGTCATGATAATGATGTTGTGCAGGTAAACAATCAGAGGGACATCTGAGCCTTCAAGGCCTCTACCACCAGCCGCAGGAGCTTTGTGAAGCACCACAGGGCAGAGGAAAGGCCGAAGGGTAGGACCTTGTACTCGTAACAGACGACTTGCCACATGAATTGCAGAAAGTGTCGGTAGGGTGGAAAAATGGGAATGGAAAGAAACGCGTCCTTCAAATCCAGTCAAACCATCCAATCCCCCTCTCGGAGAAGATGGAGGCCTTCCATCATGAAGTGACGGTATACACCCAGCCATTGAAGTCTTTGAGATTTAGTACGAGTAGAGAGCCGCCACATTTCCTCTCCACCAAGAAACCCAAGAGGGTGAGGATCTGTGATCACCAAGGCCCCTATCTGCATAAGGGCGTCAACCCCACGAGCTGAGGAGTTGCTCCCACTGTCCCTGCAGACGCGCTGCTTTGCCTCGTTTGCCTTATTTATTGACTTGGTTCATCTCGCCTGCTGCATAGCTAAGTAGCGCTTTGCCTGATCTGCGCTGTTTAAGCTGATCAAAGTGTATTTAGCATTGGCGCTCTGTGGCTTGTGAAATTGTGCCGCTTTTTGACATTGTGCTTGCTTTGTGCCTTCATTTGCGCTCTGTTACATCACAACTGCTTCCCCTACGCTCTCAGCGCATTTTCCTGTAGCGCTACGCTGTGCCTCCCCCCTCCGCCTCCATTTTGTTTGTTTTCCTCGTCGTCCTCGTGCACCCGCCCCGCCTCCCAGCTGATACGCCCTCGCCCCTCCCCCCCCACTATCCATATATGACAGTAGTTCCCGCGCGCAGCGTTCACGCGCAGCGACCGCGCCCAGTTCGCGCCGAAGGTGCGCCAAAGGTAAGCCTGTCTACGCCCGTCCGCGCCTGGACCGCGCCCAGCGCCAGACCCCCTGCCCCTCGCGCTGCCCAGCCCCCCCGCATTACCTACGATGCCGCCTCCCTCCTAGCCCTTAACCCCGGTCGCGCCCCCAACTGCGTCCAAGCCGCTCCTGGACGCACCCATGGACCGTTCTCCTGCCTCTCCTGCAAATTCATCGGCACCGACAACATCTCCGCTACGACCACAACACAGATTCCCGACCCCAACCACCTACAATGCATCCTTCTCAACACCCGCTCGGTCCACAGACACGCCCTTGACCTTTGGAACCTACTAGACACCATCTCTCCTGACGTCGCCTTCCTAACGGAAACATGGATGAACGCTTCCTCCGCCCCTGACATCGCCATTGCCATCCCTGATGACTATAAGATCACACGCAAGGACCGCACCGACCATACAGGAGGTGGAATCGCTATCGTCCATAAGAAATCAATCCGCATCTCAACCAGCTCTGACGCCAACCTCGCTAACTCCGAACACCTTCACTTCCAGATCCACATCGACCCCAAGACCACACTCAGAGGAACCCTCCTCTACAGACCACCAGGACCCTGCGCAAAATTCAGTGAAGACATCACGGACTTCATCACCCCACACGCGCTCCCATCCAAAGACTACATCCTTCTGGGAGACCTCAACTTCCACCTTGAAAAGATCAACGACCGCAACACCGCCACCCTCTTGGACAACCTAGCCAACCTCGGACTTAAACAATTGGTCACTTCCCCCACCCACATCGCAGGTCACACACTCGACCCCATCTTCACCTCCAGCAGCCATGTCTCCTTCAGCCACACTACGGATCTCCTCTGGACTGACCACAGCTGCGTTCACTTCACCTACAACAAACCGAAACCCATCGTCCACCCCCAACCAACTCTACAAAGAAACTGGAACAAAATCACCACGGAGCAGATCTCCACATCGCTCCTTCAAACCTCCCCAGCCCTCTCTTCTAACGCCAACGAAGCCGCCTCTAACCTCACCCTTTGGTTATCCAACAGCGCCGACACCTTAGCACCACTGAAAAAACGTCAACACAAACTTGGCATCAAGAAGGCCTCATGGTTCAACGATGACCTCAAGAAGTCCAAGAAACTGTGCCGCTCCCTTGAAAAGGCCTGGAAAAAAGACCCATCCACCAGCAACAAGGACGCCTTCAAAAGTGCCATCCGTACTCACCACCAACTGATCCGAAAAGCCAAGAAAACAGCATTCAAGGATCGACTTGACAACAACGCCCACAACAGCAAGGAACTTTTCAACATCGTCAAGGAATTTTCCAATCCCTCGGCCAACTCCAACAACATCACCCCCTCTCAAGCCCTCTGCGATTCCCTAGCCTCTTTTTTCCACAACAAGATTGCTGACATCCACAACAGCTTTGACAACCAACCCGGAAGCCAACCCACCCTACCATCAGCTGAACATCTTCCCCCCGTTAACACCCTTAACGCCTGGAACCCTATCTCCACTGAGGACACCATCCGCCTGATGAATTCCATCCACTCTGGATCCCCCACAGACCCATGCCCTCACCACATCTTCAACAAAGCAGACTCCGTCATAGCTCCGCACCTCCGAGACGTCATCAACTGCTCCTTCAACTCCGCTACCTTCCCAGAAAATTGGAAACACGCTGAACTCACCGCCCTTCTGAAAAAACCAACAGCAGACCCCACCGAACTCAAAAACTACCGCCCCATCTCGCTTCTTCCATTCCCGGCCAAAGTCATCGAGAAAGCTGTCAACAACCAGCTCGTCGCCTTCCTCGAAGCCAACAATTCACTCGACCCCTCACAATCTGGCTTCCGAGCCAAACACAGCACTGAGACCGCTCTCATCGCAGCAACAGACGACATTCGAACTCTACTGGACAATGGAGACACAGTCGCCCTCATCCTCCTCGACCTTTCTGCAGCCTTCGACACAGTCTGCCACAGCACCCTTTTACAACGCCTCAGAAACATCGGTATCCAAGGAAAGGCACCTCGTTCCTCACCGGAAGAACCCAGAAAGTCCGCCTCCCACCATTCAAGTCCGAGGCCTCTGAAATCATCTGCGGCGTACCACAAGGATCCTCACTCAGTCCCACCCTCTTCAATGTATACATGAGCCCCCTCGCGGCCATCGCCCGCCAACACAACCTCAACATCATCTCTTATGCGGACGACACTCAACTGATCCTATCTCTCACCAAGGACCCCAGCACCGCCAAAACTAACCTTCACGAAGGAATGAAAGAAGTCGCCGAATGGATGAAACAAAGCCGACTGAAACTGAATTCAGACAAAACAGAAGTCCTCATCTTAGGTAAATCCCCCTCTGCATGGGACGACTCCTGGTGGCCGGAAGCCCTCGGAAATGCACCCATCCCGACAGACCACGCACGGAACCTTGGCGTCATCCTGGATTCTTCACTATCAATGAACAGACAAGTCAGCGCCGTATCCTCTTCCTGCTTTAACATTCTTCGCATGCTCAGAAAAACATTTCGCTGGATCCCCACCGAAACAAGGAAAACAGTCACCCATGCTCTGGTCACGAGCCGACTGGACTACGGAAACACCCTCTACGCAGGTACCACCGCTAAACTCCAGAAGAAACTACAACGAATCCAAAACGCCTCAGCCAGGCTCATATTAGACATCCCACGCAACGAACACATCTCTGGTCACCTTAAAGATCTCCACTGGCTACCCGTCAATAAGAGGATTACTTTCCGACTGCTCACCCACGCACACAAATCACTCTACGACATCGGACCAGATTGCCTCAACTCTCGACTGTCCTTTTTCTCCCCCTCCCGCCAACTACGCTCTTCCAGCCAAGCCTTCGCCACTGTACCTCGCATCAACAAGACCACCATGGGAGGCAGATCCTTCTCTTACCTGCCTGCCAAAACATGGAACTCACTCCCCGCTTACCTTCGCCTCACCCAGAATCACCTAGCGTTCAGAAAGCAGCTTAAAACGTGGATATTTAGCAAATAATCCTCCTCCCCTTCCTAAGCGCCTTGAAACCCTCTGGGTATGTAGTGCGCTATATAAATCTTGTGACTTGACTTGACTTGACCTCAGAGGAGATAAAATCTTGCTCATGATGGGAAGAAGAAATTTTTGGGGGAGGGGAGAACTGGATGGGGAAGCTGTAACGTTCTAGTTTGTAGCCCTGCACTGTCTCTAGAACCCAAGCATCTAGTGTGAGCGATTGCCAATTGTGCAGGAAAGCCTGAATCCTGCCCCCCAAAACCTCTTCTAAAACAGTATAAATCTCACTTCTAGTCCCTGAATCCTGAGCAACTCCTTGGGGTCCTTCATAACGGCCCTTTCTGAAATGGAACTTCATGTGGGTAAAAGGTGGAGTTGTTAGACACTCATCTCCTGAGGCAGAAGCCGGGAGACGCTCGTTTTTTAAAACTTTTTAACAATTTACTTTTTTTTTTTCTTTTTTTTTTTTATTAGCTCCGACACCATCTTCTTTCGGCGCCCTCTGAGCTCTACCCGCTCCCGCCCGCAGTTGCAAAGATCCCTGGAACCTCAACAATTTAATGTGATACTGTGATTTTACTTACCCGATTCCTCTCCCTGGGCATTTACTCTTTGAAATGACGAAGTAGACATCCCGCGCAGCGGATTTTAGCGCTGCCGCGGGATACAAAACTTGTTGCCGCCATTTCCCGTCCACGCCCACTACCTGAGGCCACACCCCCTCCCCACGCTACCCCTCTCCTATAAACTATGTGCATGAACAGGATGTGCAGCGTACGAGCGCAGCGGGCGCACCGATTGCCCGCCGAAGGCACGCCTAAGGCAAGCCCGTCTGCGCCCGTCTGCGCCGGGACCGGGCCCAGGGCCATACCCCCTGTCGAGAATCATACTGATAGAAGAAATTGGACCTATCCCAGCCAGGAACTCCTATCACTAAGACCTTGCGTCACATGTACTCCGATTGATCTACATAAGGAAGGTAAAAAGTGTCCATCTTGCTCACATGTTTTCGCTTTTTCACGGATTAATGCTTTTAATATGCACCTAAACCAACCTAAGATACCAAGCTATAGAAATTCCTCTATTAAAGCAGGTCTAATTAATGTCAGGTCTATGGTCAAACACAATGTCCACACAGCTGAGTTAATTGAAAGCCAAAATATCGATATTCTATTTGTCACCGAGACGTGGGCAGATGAAGCGTCTGACGCTGATCTGACCCTTGCGATTCCCGATGGCTTTTCCATCTTTAGAGCCGATAGAAAAATGAAGTGCGGAGGAGGATTAGCAATCATAGCTAAAGAAGAATTCAAAATTAAAAGTTCCGACAAAGGAAGCAACCCGGATTGTGAAACACTGACCTTTCAAATTAAGATTACGAACAATTATACGTTCAACGGCCTACTAATATATAGACCACCCAATGCTAAGACGCCTTTAATTGAGCTATTAAGCCCATTTTTAGAATCAAGCGTCTTGAGCCTTGACTATACAATTTTAGGTGACTTCAATATACACTTGGAGAAAAGTTCCAACCCCAAGGTAATCTCATTTAAAGACGAAATGGCAAACTTTGATTTACAACAAAAAGTACATTTAAATACACACTGTGCAGGCCATACCTTAGACAGGATCTTTACATCATGTCAGAATCCAAATAACATCGATACGCTCATGATCCCATGGTCAGATCACAAGTTGGTCTCCTTTTCACTAGAGGTCGCACAAGAGACAGGAAGACCTATCGAAGCCATAAAAAAAAAACATATCCGGACTGGTCCAAGGTCCAACCCCAAGCCTTTATCGACACCCTCTGTTCATCCTATACAACTCTCGACGCAGACAGCAACAAAGCCTGTAAGCAATTCAATGAGTGGATGGAGAGTGCAGTCCGTCTTACTGTCCCACAAAAGAAAGTCACGTTTAAAAGAAAGACCCCCTCACAACCATGGTTCTCAGAAGTTCTGAAGGAACAAAAACAGTTGTGTAGAAGAGCAGAAAAAAGTGGAGATCCAACTACGACGCTCAGCAAAAAAAAGATTATAAAGCAGCCCTAACCAGCTATAGAAAATTAATAAAAACAGAGAAAAGCAAATACTTCGTCCAAAAAATTAACGAGTCAAAAAACTCCAGTAAAACCCTCTTCTCTACTGTTAAAAAACTTTCAAGAATTGAAAACAGCACGTCAGAAGAAATGACATCAGATTTCTGTAACACACTAGGTGATTTCTTTGTAAACAAAGTATCTTCAGTTTACGAATCTTTTAAAAGCCATAACACAGACATGGCAGATCAGGCTGATCAGGCTACCTCACAACTTATAAAATCAGGGGAACAATCAGCTCAATCTACATTGTTCCAATTTAGTAATCCAACAGTAGATCAAATCCAGAAGGAACTACTCACCACCAACTCAGGCAGCCCATTGGACCCTTGTCCACCCAAAATAATGCAAATCTGTGCAGAACAATTGAGTCTGGTATTAGAAAAATTATTCGCTCAAATAATTGGAACTAATACCTTTCCAGACGACTGGAAAAAGATACTAATCAGACCACTTTTAAAAAAATCAAATCTGGACTGTGAAGAACCGAGTAATTACAGACCTATAGCTAGGATACCTTTTTCTGCAAAGATTTTAGAGAATCTTTTAAACAAACACCTATCCCGTTCTCTGATGGATGGAAACTGGTTAGACCACTCTCAGTTTGGTTTCCGTGAAGGATATGGAACAGAAACCGCCTTAATTACAGCTGTGGAAGAGCTCAGGAAACTGCTGGATAACGGAACGAAGGCCGCCTTGATATTACTCGACCTATCGGCGGCCTTCGACACGGTCAGTCACGAGATTCTCCTAACTCGTTTGAAAAATGCAGAAATACATGATTCAGCATGCACCCTAATTGCATCCTACCTAGTAAACAGAACTTTTTCGGTAGAAGTAGGAGAAGCAAAATCTAAATCCTTTAATTCACCATGCGGAGTCCCACAGGGGTCCTCGCTGAGTCCCACCCTTTTTAATTTGTACGTGGCCCCCCTTGCAGAAATCATAAGAAGCTGTGGTTTCACTCCAATATCCTATGCTGACGACACCCAAATTGTGGTGTCCATCAGCAAGGATGTGTAAGACACAGCAGAAAAATTTCAATTATGTATGATACAGGTGAGCCAGTGGATGGAAAGAAATTGTCTGAAACTTAATGGAGACAAAAGTGAGGTGATGATATTAGGGGGTGACACAAACATCTGGTCGCCCGCAAGGTGGCCTAATGACTTAGGTAGATGCCCAAGCTCATCAGAAAAAGTGAAGAATCTGGGAATCACTCTTGACACCAATCTATCTTTTGAAGCCCAAGCCAGCAAGCTGTCATCAACACTGCGCTGTCAAGACTGGATTACAGAAATGGTTTATATGCCTGAGCTACGAAAAAAATCATAGCTAAACTACAACGCCTACAAAACGCCGCAGCCAGATTAGTTTTAGGCAAACATAAGTTTGAACCAATCAGTCACAAACTAAAAACCCTGCATTGGCTGCCAATTGAAAAAAGTGTGAAATTTAAATCACTCTGCCTGACCTACAAGGCACTTCAGGGAACTGGATCACAATTTTTAAGATCACATTTAAAAATATATGAACCAACGAGACATCTCAGATCCGGCCAATTAAAGCTAATTAGTGTCCCCAGATTTAGGCGAGCTAACTGGGGTGGAAGAAGCTTCCTTGTACATGCGGCACGAACTTGGAATCAGCTGCCTCTTGCCATAAATACTTGCCCATCTCTGAAATCCTTCAGAAAGGAAGTAAAAACCTGGCCATTCTCTGCATAACTCTAGAAACCGTTCCTATGAGATGAGGTTCTGTCATAGCGCCAAGACGCCCACGGGCATTCGTGCGCTCTATAAATTGACAAATCAAATCAGGGTCTTGATATCTCCCACACTGTTGCTGGTAGTAACCCCTCAGAGGGCCTTGCTGGCAACCACGGCCAAACGGACACTCTCGAAATCGTCCGGCCCTGCCAAAAACTAGTCTGAAGACCCCGCGAAGGGATCCCCGAGCTTTGTCCAGGTTGATGAAGGTAGCAACAGACCTAGAGAGCTCTTTTAAAAATGGTTGGCCGAACGCAACCCCTCTGCCATTGGGCCTGATTCTGAAGATGCCAGTTCAGTAAGTTTGGGGTCTAGTTTCAGTAGAATAGACTTCCACCTCTCTCTAGACATAGCGCAATTAACATTACCCAATTGGCATACAGCAGGTTGTGCCCACCCTATCAGCTCGTCAGGCTCAATGGCCATGGCCGATTCCTTGGCTTGGAACCCCGGTTACAGGATTTTTGTCAGTGGCCCGGACATATTCAATAATTTGTCCTGGCAGGATCGCCAGGCCCGGCCAATCCCCTTTCTGGGATACTTCAAAAGCTTTTTAAGTTATGTGACAAGGATAGGATGCACTTCGGAGGTCTCTGTAACTTTCCCCGGTAAATCAGGCCCTGGACATTCCTAGAAGAGTCTTGCCCGCATCTCTTTGTCAAAGGCTTTGCAAAAATGGGATTGCACGAAATCCGCCACTTCCTGAGGCGGGAGCGAGGCTGTGGACTTAGGGTGGACAATGTCGGCGGGCTCAAATGGGATCAGTTTCGGTTGAGGGCAGGAATTGGCGTGGTGCGTTTTGTGTCTTCGCTTGCTGGTTCCAGGGGCCTCTGTCTGGTCAGAGCTTTGGCGAGATGAGGAGGTAGCATCATACTCCTGAAAAAGATCTGATAAAGGCAGCTCACCAGTAGTACTATACGAATAATACAAGTTAAGCAAGTCAGCCAGTTTTGCAAAGTTAGCAGCATGGTTGGGCCTTAGGGGACTTCCCACTGGACCTGGCTTGCACCTGGGGGCCGACAACCAACCTTGTTGCCCTGCATAGCCACAAAGATGGTGTTTTAGAGTCTCAATGCCTCTGACATGGGCCTTGTTTACAGAGTGTTGTACCCCCACATCTAATACCTCATCCAGGTTTTGCTCCAATTGCGCAGCAGGGTCATCGTATTAACATTCTTCTTCATAATATTCTAGCATTGTGTTAGGTTTTGCAGAGCAGAGAAACAAGGTCACTGGAGGAAGGGAGGACAGACCAAGTAATGTAAGGGGAATCAATCAAGCCCCATTTAAAATAGGCCTGGGTGAAGCACTACGCTACGCTACGCTCGCGGAGTTTGTGAAGTTTGCGCAACTTCGCACTACGCGAGCTGCACGTAGCACAGTGCGAACAGGCGTAGTGCAGCGTAGCGTAGTGCAGCGCTCATTTTATGCTTGTTCGCGGTCCTGAACGTCATGTTCGCGACCGCGAGCAAGCAAAATTACATCCCGGCGAGATTCTCAACGCAGGGAGGTAAGGTTTCTCATTGTGAGTGGTTGTGCATGCTTGCGACTGTTCTCAATGAGAAACTACCAGTTCGCGTTGAGAAAGCTGCAGCTCGAGTAATAATCTACTCGAGCAGCAGAAAACTACAGCTCGCACTGTGCAAGATGCTGTTTTCAATGATTGCATAGTGCCGGATGCTTGTCCGCACTGTGCAATCATTGAAAACGCATCTTGGACAGTGCGAACATGTTACTACGCAGCTCGCGTAGTGCTACGTGAAGTTCGCGTAGTGCGAAGTGCACTTCGCGTAGCTTCGCGTAGCGCTACTACGCGAACTACGCCCACCCTTCATTTAAAAGCTATAAGGGAGAGCAGCAATCTACCTCAAAGCAGGCAAGATCATAAATCACTGTTAGAAGGTGCCTGCCTACACCGCTCTAGACAAAGCTTAGCACAATTTTGCAACCCTGAGACGGATCCAGCCAGAAGGCGTCAGTAGGGAGCAACATGAGGGCCAGGGACCAGAAATGTTTTTATACGCGTCTCCGCTCATTTGATTCAAGTCTCCCAGTACTGGAGGCATTCAAGATGGCCGCCCGGCATGCGCGGGGCTGCTGAGCATGAGAAACAATGATAGAGGATCATGCCTCAGGCAGATGCACAGCCTGCTCCCAAAACTCCTGCTCCACAAGCACAATCCGGCGAGGGATGCAATTGACCCGCTGGGAGGATAAACGCTCTTTCACTCAGTAACGGGGCGAGGCCGCACAGCACCAAGCACTAATAATCACAGAGAGCTCGCTCAAACAGAAGGCACAACCAATAGCAAGTTTCTCATCAATGGTACACGTGGTATAGACCTATACAGCAGTAATACAGATGTATACACAGCGAGTAATCAGAAATGCACTTAACTGGCTGCGAAGCAGCAACAAAAGATATCACTATGATGTGGTTGAGACGTTATATAGGGCAGTGACTCTATGGTTGGTCATGTGATAATATAGTGTCATGGAAAATGTGGTATTTTACAATAGTTTATTGTGATTGGCTGCTGTTAAATAGTAGTACAGAAAAAAGAAGCATAATTGGAGCCTCTGGTCCTGAGATAGAATTCGCTACAAAATCGCCTTACACTGATTGGCGCCGTTCCAACAGAGAGAAGATCAACTGCTTCGACACAGCATGGTAAGGAGTGGAATCTGAAGAGAAATGTCAACGCCGGAGGTCTTCGTAGGATACAAGGAAAAAACAAAATTGCTTTGCGCAATGAATAGCACAGCTGGAGACCAGTCACTCCTCGCTAAAATGAAGAAGGCACTTTGAGTGCACAGAGAAGAAAAAAAACAACTTTATTGGTAGCTAAGGCCCCCCTGTAGCGGAAAGTGAACGGCACCAACAGAGCAAGGGAAATGAACTGCAAGGTAAAAAAATAATAATAGTTCTGAAATGCAGGCTCCACAAGGATGCACAAGGCATAACTGAAAAAACAAAGCAACACATTTCTGAAACAATGCATTACAAGATAACCGGAATACAAAAGTAAAGAAGATTACAAATCACAATAGCAGGGGTATGGTTATGGATTATCGTCAGTGGTAAAGGCAGCATGGTTACAGGAATTAGGGAGAAGGCAGGGTATGAGTACTAAGGTATAGGTAGGATCAGAGGTACTATGGTAGAGGCAGGTGGAGGAAGATGGGTGAGAGAAAAG
The DNA here is from genome assembly GCF_964263255.1 of Lissotriton vulgaris. Taxonomy (NCBI): domain Eukaryota; kingdom Metazoa; phylum Chordata; class Amphibia; order Caudata; family Salamandridae; genus Lissotriton; species Lissotriton vulgaris. Next base: position 1,312,245,951 of record NC_141693.1, on the reverse strand, counting down.
GGGGGCTTCTGGGGTATGATTCGCTCACCACAAACCATAGAAAGGCTAGAAAAGAAGGAGGGGGGAAAAGGGGATAAATACAGTTAGCAGGGGCAAGCAGGACACAAGGGCTCAGAAAAAACTATGGGGACATGAAGGATATTCACTACAATGCATTTGACATCCTGAGAATGCCATTCATTTGGAAACATTTGAGAAAATGGCTTTGAGGAAATTAGTATGTGAAGAAACTTTCTCCATAACAGGTTTCCTTAAATGTGTTTTGCTACACATTCATTTACAACTGAGCCAAAGGATTTCATTACTGAAACATGTCTTAAATGTTGCCACAACGGCGGCTTGGTCTGATCACATTATCTTCAGAGGGATGATAGCAATTATTATATACCTTTATTCCTCCTTAGGATCAAAACTGGACAGTCTTATAACCCTCCCTGGTGGCACTAGGTTCTCATCCAATAAATCACCACTCACAGGAACACTGAGTTTGTTCAAAGCAAGGAAAGAATCACTAGGTCACTTTTTAGGTGCAGCTTCGCTATCAGATCAATTATTCTTGACCATGAATGCAGTTCAACAAAGATGTGATCTACCTGTGATTGTCCAGTCCCCTTGAAAATAAACGTATCCTAGAGAGTCAGAGGGCATATGACCATGAAGTGTCCTACCCCTGACAGACCCAAAGGATAATTTTAACATTATGAATCAAAAAGGGGAGGTAGAAGTGAAGGAGGGGGTTCACTCTGCTCCCAAATATAATACTACACAAATCAAAAAAAGAGTGAACCACACCGGTCTTGAAACCAGAGTTTTGCAAGGATTGTCTCGGAAAACCTTGAACACTAATTACAACCAGCGGTGTATATAATCTCCACTGGAGTGGCATAGTAGGCAGTGTCATCATCGGGTTTCACAATTGGGCACCAAATTCTCCCGGTGAGTAACGCCTCAACCAGGAGAGAGACTGTCTGAAGAAGATAATGGTAGAATCTGTGTAAAAGGATAAAGTTACGTCCTATACCTGTAAAAGTGATTTTAATGTGAAAAGTGGGGTGGGGTAAGATTAAAAAATAAAGAGACGTTGTTCGGATGTATTACCAATCCTTAGCATCTAATAAACGGGCTTACATGTTTTAGCCCTATTCTCTCCTATGGGTCAATTGGCCTTCCTCAGTACCATGTGAATCAACTCTCTATTGTTGATGTTTTGATGGACTACTCAGGTAAGTCAATGAGTGATAGCTGCCTATAACTGGTCTTCATTACAAGCCTGATTGTTGCCTATAACCTGTAGGAAACCAGTGGAGATCAGTACGTGGAAATGCTTACACATGGCCTTATTTCACCTGTGACTACCTCCTTCTTAGTGCGATGTGCAATTTTATTTAAATGTAACTACACCCAATCAGTGTGTTAACTGCCTTTTAGGAGTCATATTTTTCTCTTATCAAATGCTTTAGGCAATCTCTTATTTAGAGATTGTTCACTGTCATAGCAGAAAAACTGTGGTGTTTTTTGTAAACATCAAACATTTTGGTGGGCTTAAAAACAGGGATAACCCCTTTTTTCTATTTCCTTGCCAGCATTTGCATATACCATCATGTAATGCTGATAGTTACTTCTCTAGTTGTCTTGTGAGTGCTATATCTTAAAGCCACACGGTGATTGTTAGCAGTGGCTTGTTATCGCATGTCGAGAATGAACCAGGAGACTATGATTGGCGATAGGTAGCTGACAACAGCGTGACACGTTTTCTTTATCTTGTGCCCCTAAAGAGGTTCCATTATCTGAACCTTAAATCATCTTTATATACTTCAAAACGTGAAAGTGTTGCAATGAGGTTATTTTTAAAAGGTGTTTGGGACTATTATGTGTATGTTTATGGGTTTTATATAGTGCATAACTGTCCACGGGCTTCCCGGCACTGAGGAGCGAAGGATAACAGGTGGGGCATCGAATTATGCTGGGAACAACCATGTCATCAGCTTTTTTCTGAAGCTTATCTCGTCCGTGAGTAGTCTAAGTTCTTTAGGCATGGAGTTCTAGAGCTTTCACACTAGGTGCGAAAATGATCTTCCTCCCCATCTAGATTGCTTTATCCTTGTGGTCTTGAGGAGACGATCTGTCAGATGTGTATGGAGTGATGAGTCCTCTGGGATGGGATGGCCTTTTGCCATTCAAAGCTATATGTGCTATACAAAACACTTTAAATTTGACCCTGGCCTGAACCGGTAGCCAGTGAAGTAGTCTCAGTGCACCTTTCACTGATTCATGTCTTAGTATGCTTCTAAGTAGGCTGTCTGCTTCGTTTTGTACCACCTGTGGTCTGCTCACCATGTGTTTGGGTGATCCCAGGAAAATAGAGTTCCTGTAGTCTAGACGCGGGACCACCAGCGACGGTAGAATTGTTCTCTGGGTCTCCTCTGGAATGAGGCTTAGAATCTTATGTAGCATATGCAGTATTCCAAAACAGGTAGCAGCCAGTTTCATGGCCTGTGTTTCAATGGTAAAATGGTGATCTATAGACATTCCTAGATTCTTTGTGGAGTTTTTGTGGACAGGAGGACATCCTAGTCCTTTTGGCCAGCCAAAAGGGATTTGTGGTGAAACATTATTTCCTAGGAACATAAGTTCAGTTTTGTCACAATTCAATTTTATTCTAGAGCTTGTCATCCATCTTGCAACTTTTTCCATACAGGGAGCCACTTGGTTGTGATTAGATTTAGTGCCCTCAGCCACTGAGACAACCAGTTGGGTATCATCGTCATAAGACACGATAGACAACCCAAATTTCTGTACAATCTTGAATAGAGTGGGACTGAGGGCAGAACCCTGTGGCACTCCGCATGCGATCTCTAGAGTATCCGAGTAGTGTCTGCATTCCGTAGTTTGAAAGGACCTGTCATTTAGAAATTACACTATCCATCTTAAGCGTATATCAAGAGAGAGAGGGAGGACTAATAGCTAGTCCAGATCCCCAGGGGTTTATATATAATATCAACAAGGACTAGCCAAGGGTGACCTAAGTAGGACTCTAGGGTGTATTTATCAGCAGGCACCTAGTAGGTGTTCATGAAGCCCTCACCCACCAACCTAGTTCTACGACGCCTGATTACAGCGGAGCAGGTATGTTACTGAGAGTGCAGTGTGGTGAGTTAATTAGTGAAGATTAAAATGGCTTCACGGTGATCCCAGTACCCGAGGGTAAATTACATTTTAATAACTGGGTCTCCGTGAGTGGTTAAAAACAAGGCAGTCAAGTCAAGTCAAAATTTGTATAGCGCGCTACTCACCCAGAGGGTCTCAAGGCGCTTAAGGGAGAGGAGTTCGCTACTGATCGAACAGCCAGGTTTTGAGTTGCTTTCTGAAGGAGAGGTGGTTCTGTGTAAGTGGGAGGTGGGTGGGGAGGGAGTTCCAGGTCTTGGCCGCCAAGTAGGAGAAGGATCTTCCTCCCATGGTGGCTCTTCGGATGCGTGGAATCGCGGCGAGGGCTTGGTTGGACGATCGTAGTTGGCGAGTGGGGGTGTAAAAAGGTCAGGCGAGTGTTGAGGTATCTGGGTCCTAAGTCGTGGAGTGCCTTGTGTGCCTGGGTGAGGAGACGGAACGTTATTCTCTTGTTGACGGGGAGCCAGTGCAGGTCTCTCAGGTGACCGGATATGTGGTTGTGGCGAGGTAAGTCTAGGATGAGTCGAGCGGAGGCGTTCTGAATGCTTTGAAGTCTTTTCTGCAATTTGGCTGTGGTTCCGGCGTAGAGGGTGTTTCCGTAGTCCAGTCGGCTGGTGACAAGTGCTTGGGTGACCGTCTTCCTTGTTTCGGTGGGGATCCATCGGAAGATCTTTCGGAGCATGCGTAGGATGTTTAAATATGATGCTGAGACGGCGTTGACTTGTCTGGTCATCGAGAGGGAGGAGTCTAGGATGAATCCCAAGTTGCGAGCATGGTCCGTTGGTTTGGGTGCGCTGCCTAGGGCCACCATGAGTCGTCCCAGGCAGAGGGGGATGATCCTAGGATGAGGACTTCCGTCTTGTCTGAGTTCAGTTTAAGGCGGCTGTTCTTCATCCACTCGGCTATGTCTTTCATCCCTTCGTGTAGGTTGGTTTTGGCGGTGGTTGGGTCTTTGGTGAGGGAGAGGATCAGCTGGGTGTTGTCTGCGTAGGAGATGATGTTGAGGTTGTGTAGGCATGCGATGGATGCGTGGGGGCTCATGTAGACGTTGAAGAGGGTGGGGCTGAGTGATGATCCTTGTGGAACGCCGCATATGACTTCGGTGGCCTCTGATCTGAAAGGGGGAGGCGGACTCTCTGAGTTCTTCCGGCGAGGAACAAGATGATCCAATCCAATGCCTTATCTTGTATCCCGACGTCCCTGAGGCGTTGTACAAGGGTGCGGTGGCAGACCGTGTCGAACGCTGCGGAGAGGTCCAGGAAGATGAGGGCCGCTGTTTCCCCGTTGTCGAGCAGAGTCCGGATGTCGTCTGTGGCTGCGATGAGGGCGGTCTCGGTGCTGTTGTTGGTTTGGAAGCCGGACTGTGAGGGGTCGAGGGAATCGTTAGACTCGAGGAAGGCGGCGAGCTGATTGTTGACAGTCTTCTCTATGACTTTGGCGGGGAACGGGAGGAGCGAGATGGGGCGGTAGTTCTTAAGTTCGGTGGGGTCTGCTGTAGGTTTCTTCAGGAGGGCGCTGAGTTCGGCATGTATCCAGCTTTCCGGGAAGGTAGCGGTGTTGAAGGAGCAGTTGATGATGTCCCGGAGGTGGGGTGCGATGATGGAGTCGGCCTTGTTGAAGATGTGATGGGGCATGGGTCGGTTGGCGATCCGGAGTGGATGGAGCTCATCAAGCGGATAGTGTCTTCAGTGCTGATCGGGGTCCAGGCGTGAAGAGTGGTGGTGAGGGGTTTCGGTTCAGTGGTGAGGTGGTGAGGGGAGTGGACTGGTCGCCGAAGCTGTTATGAATGTCTGCAATCTTGCTGTGGAAGAACGAGGCTAGAGAGTTGCAGACGTCTTGAAAGGGAGTGATGTCGTTGTTGCCGGCGCTGGGATTGGTGAGCTCTTTGACAATGCTGAAGAGTTCCTTGCTGTTGTGGGCGTTGTTGTCTAGTCGATCCTTGAATGCTGATTTCTTGGTGGTGCGGATCAGCTGGTGGTGTTTGCGGGTGGCGTTCTTGAGGGCGGTCATGTTGTCTGTGGTTGGGTTTCTTCGCCAGGCTTTCTCAAGGGTGCGGCAGTTCTTTTTGGAGTTCTTGAGGTCGTCGTTGAACCAGGAGGTTTTTTTGCTTCCTGGCTTGTTGGAATGGTTTTTCAAGGGTGCTAGTTCGTTAGCACAGTGATTGACCCACTGTGCGAGATTGATGGCTGCTTGATTTGAGTCCGTTGATATGGTGGGAGGGTTTTGGTTCAGAGATGTGGTGAGCTGGTCGGTGGTGATTTTGTTCCAGTTCCTGTGGGGAATTTGTTGCGGTGGTGGTGGGTCGTGGTCTTTCTGAAGCTAAAGTGGACGCAGCTGTGGTCTGTCCAGTGGAGTCCCGTGATGTGATTGAAGGAGATGTGCTTGCTGGAGGAGAAGATTGGGTTGAGCGTGTGTCCGGCATAGTGGGTGGGGGTGTTCACCAGTTGTTTGAGTGGAGGTCCCCTAGGAGAATGTAGTCATCGGAGGGGAGGGTGTGTGGGCTGACAAAGTCAGCGATGTCTTCGCTGAATTGTGTGCGGGGTCCTGGGGGTCTGTAAATGAGGGTGCCTCTGAGTGTGGTCTTGGGGTCGGTGTGTATCTGGAAGTGGAGGTGTTCGGTGGCTATGGGGGTGTCGTCGGAGTTGGTCGAGATGCGGATGGTGTTCTTGTGGACGATGGCGATACCTCCTCCTGTTTGGTTGATGCAGTCCCTTCGGATGATCTTGTATCCGTCCGGGATGGCTATGGCGATGTCGGGTGCTGATGAGGCGTTCATCCAGGTTTCTGTGAGAAAGGCGGCGTCCGGCGATGTGGTGTCAAGTACGTTCCATAGTTCAATGGCGTGTCTGTGGACCGAGCGGGTGTTGAGCAGGATGCACTTCAGTTGGATGTTGTGGTGGTGAAGTTAAGACCACCTGCATCTGGTGCGGGGAATGAGATTTTGATATCAATTTATGATCAATTTAATAACTTATCTCATTCGTCAATTTTGGATCGGTTTTTATCTGTCATTGAGTAAAAGACAAACCCCGCATAGGTTAGATAAACCCCATAAACTGACGTAACTCTGAAGGACCACTGACAACTGATGAAGTTTAAAAGTTTTATATAAAATCAGAATTAAGTGCATATACAATCCTCTCAGGATAAGATTCAATAAGTATACAAAAGAATACAATTAAAGTCAGTTCAAGAATCAGCAAATTAAAAGCATTGATATGAAGTGGTTCCTTTGCGTCATCTACAGAAAGAGAAAAATAATCAAGTTAAATCTGTCCCTACTCTGTACTACGTGACATCCCTACTTCGCAAGTTCCTAACCTAAAAAGGTGTCAGCAGTTTGACTCCCAAAGAAGTTCAAACTCTCTTAGCCTCTAAAGGTAACTTAAGTTTAAGAAGCAGTACCCTCGCTGCCTACCCATCCGCTCTCTAAGGGTCCTCGGCCTACTGCTCTCTTGCGCTCTGATCTCTCTCTCTCGACATCTGCTCATGCCATCTGCGCTATCTTATCCCCGGGGTGCTGTCCCTAAAATACACAATCACAGTGTGGGTGGAACGCCCCTTCAACGCCCACCACGGACTTTCCCCGTGAGGTCATCTTCTAGCTTTTTCCTTGCTTCGTCTCTTTCGCGTCGTCCGTTAAGTTGACCTTCCTTCTTTAGACGCCATCTTCGTCTTCTTGTTGGTGACTTCATTTGACACTTCGGATCAAAAGTCTATAACCTCAGCAGAACTTTAATCTTTATGACTATGTATATAACCTTTCTTGGTCCTGTGAATGGTCATTTCAAAACAAGACTCAAATTCCAAGTGTCTCCTCTCACGTTTAGGCAATAAACTTTGTCCGGCATTGTCACCTTAAATCTAACAAAACTAGACTCCTTGGCTCTCACGTTCACAGCAAGGCTATTCACGACTCCTGTGAGCCCACTAAATTACAAACAACGGACTACCCTCCTGCGAACCCTTGGTCAGTCAGGTTAAAATCACAAATGACCTAAACCCTTCTAACACTCCTACTAACTTTTTCTACACAGTATAACCTTTAACACACATTTATATACAATCGCATTTAGCAAATCCTTTACGTATAAGTGAATACATTGTACATAGAATATAGATTACACAGAGTATAACTTTATATTCTCATTTGTTACATCGCCGTGTATGTTCTCTGCACATTTCTCCATGTTACATTTCACGCCGTTTCTCCATTTAAAGTTACACACGTACATGAATTCTACTTTGCACGTTCTACATTTCGTAAGCATTTCTACACTTCTACATTAGCCCACTACGTATACGGGCCTTCTAAATCTAATACATGTTCTAAAGTAAATACAGTTACATTTCCTATATTTCTTTGATTACATCTGTTAATTATATGCTATAAGTGTCAACTTCATGTTACGATATACATTTCATTCCTACGTTTATACGATGTGCTTGTAAATATGACTCGGGTATATGTTTTATTCAAATTGCGCTCTCTCAGTTCCCCCCTTTGATGACTTCTGGGAGTCATCACTAAATGCAATTTGAATAGCACCTTTACACAGAACTAGTTACAATATTCCCTCTTTTCATCGTTTCGAGAGCTCTTAAGCTTTTGTACTGTTGATCTTGTAAAGCAGCTAATCTCCTTTCTTGCTCTCTCATGGATCTTTGTAACCGGTTCGACCTATACCATTTATACAATTTTACTAACCCTAATAATGTGATTATGCAAATCAATACTATTAATACAGGTTTTAATATATACCATACTATGCTTTTACCAAGGTTGGCAAACCAACTTCCAACCTTTCCTACTCCATGACCTACTTTTTCCCAAACATTTATTTTTGATAAATCTTCGATCTCTTGATGAATCTGTGTAATGTTGCTTATGACTTTCTCAAGTGGTTTTGAATTATCAGGAATATAAGTACAACATTCCTGAACCTTCAAAGCCTTACAAACTCCGCCTTCTTTTGCTAATAGAACATCTAAAGCAAGTCTGTTCTGAAGAACCATTGCTCTAATCGATTGCATCTCGCCTTCTACTAGCATTAATGACCTTGCAGTACTTGCAGACAATCTATCTACTACTGTAGCTAGTCTCCTGATCTTAACATCGTTAAGGATTAAACCTAACATAGGAAACATTGCTCCAAATACATCTCCTACTACTTCTGCATCTCCTACTTCCCTTTTCGCTCTCGTCGAAGCCTTTCCTTCTATGATCGCTAAATCCTTTGCATGATATATTTTGGGGAAGACAATTGCCAAGTAACACGAACCATACCAATTGTCAGGCAGTTTTACATAGGCATTTCTTCCACATACAAAATATACATTTGGAATTGCTTGCATCTCTTTCATAAAATCTTTCGTGTAGTACTCTAACCTAAAAGCATGTTCGCAATTCACTTCACCTACAAATACACTCTCATAATACGTCTTGCTTCGAGTTAAACATAACTTTCCTTTCTGCGTCCTATCCAAAGCTATTGGACCATTGCTACCTTTCTTTTTATGTGCCTTCTCTTCTTCGGTCCAATCAGTTTTCCACTGTCCTGACATTTTTAGAATCTTCTGCCTTCTGTACCGGTCATCTACTTGTCCTATGAACTTTTTCTCAACCTCTGACACTTTGCAAGTCAGATTATTTCTGCGTGCGTATGATGTATCTAATGTATCCCAAGGAAGAAAGAATTTAGCTAGTCTATCCTCCTTTTTGTAATAGTCCCACTTATTCATTTGTTTATAATTCGGAACTTCAGGCAGTACCGAATCATAATTTGAAAAGTAGTACTCAAACCCTTCTCTACCATAAAATATACTAAGCAGTAAACTACATGTTATCCCGTAAGTCAGTGGGAGATGATGATATCGGATGCCTTCGTCTACGGAAGCCGGCAATTGCATACAAACATAGCAATCTTTGGCCTCCATGGCATCGATATATTCGTACAATAGTTTAGCATATGCATTTGACCTAAAGTTTCCCTGTGACTCGTCTACGTGTAACCTACGAGCTTCATCTGCCAGTAACGCCTTTTCACGGATGACATTGCTCTCCTCCTTCTTCCCAACAAGAGCAGGTTTCAAAGTCGTTACAGGCTTTACATCTGCTGTTTCTTTATCGCTTTCATGTCCTATTATGTATGATATTGTCACTACTGTAATTATGAGAAAAATTACTACCGTTATAAGTGTACCTACTATACATTTAGCTTTTCGGTTTGGGTTGCCGTTCTCCATGTTATCAAACAGCGTAGCTCCTTCTTTTGCGAAAAGTTTTTCTTTTCCAGTCTTTGTTTGCTTTATTTGCTTTCTCAGTCTGTAAAGTGCTCTTTATCAACAAAAGTCTCTTTTCGCAACCAATGTCTTTTTTCTTTAGCAACAGACAACCCTAACCCTTCTCCGTCCTCTAAATGTAATCCCTAATTTTATTCTTCTTTCCACTCGGCGCTAAGTTATCTTCTTCTTTATAGCTTATATACAAAAGTCTTTATGCATCTACAATTATTCTCGTACCTGCAGCTTTCACAACAATTTCCAATAATTCAAAACGAATGACCTTTTCTTCTTCCTCTGGAATTTGATGACCAAAAGTCGGAAACTGTAATCTATTTAGCACTAGATCTTGGATTTGACTCAAACATGGGGGTATGGGAAGTGTGAAAGTCAGTAACCCCTCAGTCTCGAGTCCAGGCGTCAACATCCATATCTCCACTGCCACAAATGGATCGTGATCGATTACTTTCACTTTCTTCACTCTCCCAGATTTCTGTCCCCAAGACATCTGCTAGATAAGTCCACTCTGGGGTACCTTCTGCAGGGCACACGTACCCTTCTCGATCTTCTTGGACTTTCAGTTCCTGAGTCTGTAGTTTCCTCTTCCTGATCCGATTCTTCAATGATCGGGACAAGAGCTCTTTCTTGATCTGCTTTTAAGCTTGGCCTTCTCCTTCTCTCCGGCCAACTAGCTTCGTCACTCTTTGTCCTCCTGCTCCTTGTTCTTGGACTTGTCTCTTGGTCACTCTCAGCTTGTTCAGTATCTGATTCGATCTCCCAATTACTCTCTTCTCCTGAGGCGACTTCGGTCTCACTGGTGTCCTGACCTTCGTCGACCTGTTCCGTCTCAGTCTCAGCCTCTTCGATCACCTCCACAGCTTGGCTTTCCCCCTCTGTGGCTTCTCCGCTTTCCGCTGGATTCTCATCCGAGAGAGGAGCTGTTTCTTCTAGAGGTGTTGGCACTCTTCGGGTGTGTGAGGCATGTATCCAGTTTGGCAGGCCTCCACACTTTACTGCAGTGTTCGTCACAAGTATGACTTGAAACGGTCCTCTCCAGCGCACGTCTAAGCAGTTCTTCCTGACGTGTTTTTTCACCAAAACCCAGTCCCCCGGACTCAGGTCATGGCACAAATCTTGTGCTGATGGAACCTCCGCAGCCTGGACCTGGAGGGACACAGAATTAACGGCATCAGATAGTCCCTTACAGTAGTCCAAGATCAGATCGTCTGTGATGTTCACTAGGGCTGCAGTCGGAACCGATGGCAATCTCATGGCTCTCCCCATTAGCACTTCATGAGGAGAGAGACCTGTTTTTCTATCTGGTGTGCTACGTATGCTCATAAGAACCGCTGGAAGTGCGTCTGGCCAACTCAGGGATGTTGATGAACAAACTTTGGCAAGTCTGGACTTGATTGTACTGTTGATTTGCTCTACAATCCCTGAAGCTTCTGGTCGATAGCTGCAATGTAGTTTCTGATCGATACCCAAAGCTGAACATAGCATCTTCACTATTTCGCTGTTAAAATGAGTTCCTCTGTCCGATTCCAAAGAGGATGGCACCCCAAACCTCGGTATTAACTCTCTAAGTAACAATTTTGCTACTGTAAGTGTATCACACCTACGTGTAGGGTAAGCTTCAACCCATCTAGAAAATATGCAAACAATCACTAAAACGTATCTGAGTCTATTGCATTTAGGCATTTCTATGAAGTCAAGCTGCATTCTATTGAAAGGCCCCCCAGACCTCCCAATGTGACTCAATGTGACTGGTGTTCTCTTTCCTACGTTTAGCTGCTGACAGATCGCACATCGCTGACACACTGCTTCTGCCGCTACTCTAAACTTCGGGTTAAACCACGTTTGTCTGAATACTCTCACCATAGCATCTCTACCTATGTGTGCTGATCCATGCAATTTCCTTGCCATTGGACTAACAAGTTCATTTGGTAAAACTGCTCTCCCATCTGCAGAGATCCAAAAGTTCATCTCACTTCTAGTACAACCCGCTGTTTCCCAACTCTTTTTCTCTTCATCTGGTGCATTTTCCTGTACACTCCTTAACTCATCCCACGTATCTACAGTATCTAACAACATTGTCAATTCCGTTCTTTCTTGGATTCCCCCCACTTTTACATCAGTGTGAGAATATCCCTGTTCTGCGCAGTAACGCGCTACCTCATCCGCATAGCGGTTACCTTGTGACACAAAATCTACATTTTTCGTATGCGCAGCACATTTGACAACTGCAATGGCTGTCGGGCCTTGCAATGCCTCTAACAAAAGTCTCACGAATTCTCCATTCCTAATGGGAGAACCCGAGGAGGTCATGTAACCTCTTTGAGACCATAACTGCCCATAGTCGTGAACTACCCCGAAACCATACTGGCTATCGGTGTATATGGTGACTCGAAGTTTGTCGCCTGATAAACAAGCACGCGTCAAAGCAACAATTTCAGCTACCTGAGCGGAGTGTACTCCTTCCAGGCAAGCGGCTTCTATTACTCTCGTAATTGTGCAAACTGCATAAGCTGCTCTCAGCTGACCGACATTGTCCCTTATACATGAACCATCAACAAAGAATATTTCATCGGGGTCAGTCAATGGCTCATCTACAATATCAGGTCTCGGTTTGGTGCATAGTTCAGTCACATCAAGGCAGTCATGATCTGTACAAATTTCATCATCAATCTCATTTGGAAGTGGCATCAAAGTTGCAGGATTCAAGACGGAGCATCTTTTTAGGGTCACATTCTCGGCAGCCAGTATGACTTGCTCGTAGCGTGTGAGCCTGCTATTTGTCAGATGCTGAGTCTTAGTCCTGGTCATTAACAATTCTACAGAATGCGGTACGTACACCACTAACTGATGTCCCATTACCACGCTTTCAGAACGTTCAATGCTGACACCCGTTGCAGCTACGGATTTGAGACATCCGGGCAACGCTGCGGCTACTGGATCTAATGTAGCCGAAAAATAAGCAACTGGCCTACGCGCATCTCCATGTATCTGGGCCAAAACTGCTAAAGCGCATCCCTCTCTTTCGCAGCAGTAAAGCAAAAATGGTTTTGTGTAATCCGGCATTCCTAAAGCCGGGGCGCGACATAAGTCCTCCTTCAGCTGCAAGAACGCCATCAAACAATCTTTGTCCCATGGTACCGGATCACTTACTCCTTTGTGCGTCAGTTGTAATAAAGGTTTTGCCTTCAGTGAGAAGTTAGCTATCCACTGCCGACAATAACCGACCATGCCTAGAAACATCCTGACTTCTCTTTGTGTTGTAGGCACGTTCATTTTCATGATCGCCTCTATTCTGTCTGGAGACACCTTCCGTTTTCCTTTTTCTATCCTATGACCCAAGTATTGCACTTCAGTCATACAATATTGCAGTTTACTTGGAGACACCTTGTGTCCGTTCTCGGCCAAGTGATTCAGCAAGGTTATGGTGTCTACTCTGCAAGCTTCCTCAGTTTCTGACGCAACTAGGAGGTCGTCTATGTACTGGACCAGAACCGAATTCTTGGGCAGTACTAGACTTTCAAGATTTCTCTTCAGTAGCTGGTTAAAAATCGATGGGCTCTCTGTATACCCCTGAGGGATACGACACCATGTTAAAACGCGATCTTCCAGCTTAAAAGCGAAAAGATACTGGCTCTCTTCATCTAAAGGAATCGAAAAGAAAGCCTGGCACAAATCTATCACGGTAAACCATTCAGCTTGGAACGGTATCTGAAACAATATCACTGATGGATTCGGTACCACTGGACAACATGAAACAACAATATTATTAATCTTTCGAAGATCCTGCACTATTCTGTATTTTCCACTAGGCTTCTGCAAACCCATAATCGGGGAGTTACATGGACTTCCCACGATCTCCTTCAGTATTCCCTGTTTAATCATGGATTCGATCACAGGCTTTATTCCTGCAATCGTCTCTGGTGTCAACTTGTATTGTGGTGTTCTTGGATATTCGGCATTGAGTCTTACCAGGATCTTTACTGGTTCTACTCCTTTGATCAGTCCTATTTCCTCTCCAGTAAAATCCCACACCTCAGCTGACACTTTCTCCCTCAAGTCCTGTGGAAGCTCCTCCACTGTTAAGGTAGGATATAGTTCCACGCACTCCTGCGAGTTTACAACCTTAAAATCGGCATCCTCATCATTGGTCTGCACTTCTACTCCTTCAGGTGTGCAATGTATTGTGCAATTCAGTTTACACAACAGATCTCTTCCTAGCAAACACACAGGGCTAGAATCACAGATCACAAACTGATGTTCGTCACTGTAATTCCCTATCTTTACTGACACTGGTTCGGTCAGAGGATTCGTCATCCTCTTGTTTGCGACTCCTACCACCTGAATCGTCTCTCCCGATATTGGCAGACCTGGGACTACCGCTGATCTCAGCATGGATCGAGTGGCCCCCGTATCCACCAAAAAGGTTGTAGGACATCCAGCTACTTCAGCCTCTACGTATGGTCCTCTCTGATCTACTTCCAGGGCTGCACCTAGAGTACAGTCTTCTTCCCTATTCACTCGTTGCCCTGTAAGAGGGTCAACGTAGTAGCATTCTTCTCCTCCTACGAACAATGGCATTTGTCTATAGGTTTTCCCTCCATTTGTAATACGAGGTGGTTGAGGAAACGGGGCTCGAGGAGTCTGAGTCCCCCCTTTGATAAACTTTCCCTTCGGGACTGCGGCTCCCTTAACCACGTTGTTCTGTACCTCTTCCTCCTCTTGTTCTAATTCCCCTGTCTCAATATTGTAAGGACACTCGCGTCGCCAATGTCCCACCTCATTACACTGATGACACCTCGTTGTCTTTTTCAGTGTCGCAATATCCATTCTCGGTCTCGGTCTTTCCTCCTCATCTCTGCTCTGATTATCCTGTTTCTTTGCTTGCGTTCCTGTTCCCTGTTGCCGCTGTCCACCCTTTCCAGCTGCTTGCATTTGTACCAGCATTAGCTTTTCCTTGAGTTTCTTTGCCTTCGAATCTATTTCATCGCTACAGTACCTTGCATACCTCAGAATCTCATCTAAGGGTTTGTTCTGCCAACAGATCAAATGCTGTTGTATCATCAGGCTTATGTCTGGTCTCAATCCTAAAACAAACTTCGACACAAACTGTCCTATGTCCTTAGGATCCATTACGTCTAACCCACTGTATTGTTTAAATGCTTTCAGTAACCTCTCATAGAACTCGTGAACTGTCTCTTTAGGCTCCTGAGTTGTTCGATCTATCTTAACCCAGTCTATGTCCTGCACTGGCACTTTCTCTTTTAGCCATGTTATTACTCTTTCGTATTTTTCCATGACTCTATCTGATGGACCATTTGTCTGGGTATCTCTCGGAGGCTCACAAGTGGGCCATTCAATGCTAACTTTGCATGCCGTCCACAAATCTCCGGGTACTACGATATCGAACAACGTGTTCAAATCGATCCACAGCACCTTAGAGATCTTCACAAACCTCTCTACCTGCTTGTACCACTCTACAGGGTTTTCTCTAAGCTTCGGGAAAGAATTAGTGAATGCCGCTAAATCCCCCCTACTCCAAGGTACATGAACGTAGTTTCCGTTCGCGATTTCTCGCAAAGGGAAAGCTTCCATTCGCATTAGGTCTGTATCCTGGGACTTCACAATTGTACTTCTTCTGACAGATCCCCTCTTAGACCATTTTTCCTCCCATCTATCCAGATCTCTCCATATTCTAATACACATGACTAGTTCCCTTATGTGTACTCTTAGTCCAATCGTTCTACGTTCATCCAGATCTCGGTCTGTGCAATTTAGCCTATGATTGG
Organism: Lissotriton vulgaris; assembly: GCF_964263255.1. Lineage (NCBI taxonomy): Eukaryota > Metazoa > Chordata > Amphibia > Caudata > Salamandridae > Lissotriton > Lissotriton vulgaris. Next base: position 1,312,230,700 of record NC_141693.1, on the reverse strand, counting down.
GCTGTAAAGCTTTAGTTCGTGACATGTCTATCATATACTTTTCTGCTAATTCGGATAGTTTTTCATGAGCTGCCCTTGCTTTCCGAGTCACATCCTTAGATAGAAACAATATTTCATCTGGTGCGTACAGCTCTAACCTCTCTATTGCCACTGTGCCATCAATTATTTCATCTAAGTCTGATTTCAAACTCATTACATCAATCCGTCTTGCTTTTATTTCAGCTCTCAGTATGTCAGTCCTATGTTGTTCTCTTACATCCCTCTCACCTCCACTATGCGCCCTACGCCTAAGCACAGGTGAGTTATGAGGAGTTTTCCTTCTATCTCTTTGTTCCCACCTCTCTAGATCCCAAGCCTTCCCATCTTCCCGTGGGGTGTGGTGGAACAATGCTCCATCCCCCATCCCTACATTCCGTCTTTTCGGCTCGGTTTCTCCAGATACGAGATAGGATCCACCGTTCTGTTCAAAACCACTGTAACTCGCTTGCTGTCTGGTGTCGCTCAATAAACGATAAGGTCCTTCATGGCCCTCCATGCTCCCGTGATCTCGATCCTGATCACCAGAAGTATGGCGAGACGTTTCGCGACTCCCTATATTCTCATGATTCGCTCGCGATCACCGGATGCATGGCGAGACCCTTCGCGACTCTCCATGTTCCCGTGATTCCAATGTTGCACCGTTTCACCCGGGGTATAGTGCGTGCATCTGAAAGTATTTCGGTACTCCTGCGTCCTTCGTTCCCCCTCACTAAAGGTGACGCGAGGCACTTCGCCACACCCTGTACTCCTGTCGTCGCACATTTGCCTATTGCCGCTGATAGTAGGACAATTATTTCCTCTGCTTTCCTGGCTCCCTCTCTCCCACTCCGGGCTGCTTTCGCCAGCTCCACAATGAGAGAGGATCCGGTTATCCTGGTCTCTCCACTCTGCTCCTGTTTCTAAACTTTTATTCCGAATCTCCTCGGCAGTATCCCATTCTTTCAGGTATTCCCTTAATTCCTTATAGGATTTCGGTTTTGGTCCCCTTAAGTCCATTGGCCCTCTTTGACCCCCCTGTTCTACCCAGGGACCTGTTGCGGCATCTAATGGGGTACTCCGACTCATCGGTGCTAGTATCTGCCTCTGAGGATTTATCATGGTATTCCTATTCTCCATCTCTGCCCTTTCCCTGTCCCATCGTGCCTGTTCCTCCTGCTGGACCCCTTCTGGGTTGTAGATTGACACAATAGGGCCTATGGTAACAGGTACCTGTAAAGCGTCTGGCATTTGGTACGACCTTGCATGTTGTGTTTCTGGCACCTTCTGGACCACTAATCTTCCCACTGCTCTCTGTTCGGAACTAGATTGAGGTATTTCCTCACCTTTCTTGGTATCCCATTCTGTTACTGGGATCGATTTATATTCCCCCCATCTAGCTCCGTCCCCTTGCTGTAGTATGGGACTTGCGGTTTCGCTGTTGTACGGAGGTGGTCTATCTGTTAATAGCCTCTCTATCAGATCCTCCTCCGTCTCGCTTTCCTCATCTTCCTCTAGAGGTTTCTTTTCTCCCGTAACTTCTAGCATCGGGTACAGTTTGTCTGCTTCTATTTTTTGTACCCTCCACTTCTTAGCTTCCTCGTCCCATTTAGCATCCTGCACTGCCTTTACTGATCGTCTCACTCTTTCTTGGCGCCTCTTTACGCTCTTTTCGTGTGCTGCTCTAAACCATGCACTAAGGGCTTCAAACTGTGTTGGCCTCGGTAGAGGTCTCGTTGCAAGCATTACCGCTTTCAGTTTGTTCAACACGTCTAGCTTAAACGTTCCGAATCTCGGAAACGTCAGTTACTTATTCCCTTCTGTTAGCTTATTCCACTCGGAGATCCATAGTATCGAGTGTAAGCCTACATTTACTGCCATATGATAAGCTGGTGTGCCTTCTGGTGGAGCTTCTTCTCCGGCATATAAATTTCTTCTATTCCTCCTAAAGATTGCTCTTAAACTCTTAAAACACTTCATTTTCGATAATCTACGATTTTCCCTTATTAATTCTCTTCCTTGTTTACGTCCCGATGACAACCAACCAATCCCTACGCGGCTCTCGCTAATCGGCCTATCCCAGCGCGACTCTACGCTGACCGACCAATCTCAGCGCGGCTCTACGCTGACGTCTGACAAACTAACCAATCTCAGCGCGGCTCTATGCTGACGTCACTCGTTCCCTCTGCAGCAGTTCTCCTTCCTTCTCAACTCGTCTCACGATCTCGCATGCGTTTTCATTCATACGCCGAAAAATGACTACTTCCGTCCAAGCGATCACTTTTCTCTGACTGTACGGCCACAGTCTAACTGTAATTGTCACCTCAACTGGCGAAACGCCTTCCCTCTTACGGTCAGACGCTTGCCTCAACTGATAGGTTACTTACACACAGTAAACGTACGACCAGCGTCCGTTACTCATACACTCACTCTTACGCTCCCCCTATCATCGGTCTGTCGGGCGATCAATGGTACCTCATGACCCCCTTTCAATGGTAGACAAATTACTCTGGGTGTTCGATACACCCGAACCACTTAAGTCCTTCCCTGGAGCTTAAGATTTCATCCGGTTGCGCGGGCTCACAACCTTCCCTCAATCACACTACAGGCATTCAACTCCGCTTGACATTACAACACAAGTACAACATAAAATACCGCAATCTTACAACGCATGACCCTTATACTCACTCTCGACCGACTCTGCTGCTTTTCTCTCGACGCACCGTCAGCACCGTCTTCGGCAGGGATTCTTCTTCTGGTCGTCGATGACTAGGGACCTTGGGGTAAACTAGACCTGACCTAGGTTGTCTTCCTCAAGAAGAAAACCATCTTTCTCTGCTACCAACTGCGGGGAATGAGATTTTGATATCAATTTATGATCAATTTAATAACTTATCTCATTCGTCAATTTTGGATCGGTTTTTATCTGTCATTGAGTAAAAGACAAACCCCGCATAGGTTAGATAAACCCCATAAACTGACGTAACTCTGAAGGACCACTGACAACTGATGAAGTTTAAAAGTTTTATATAAAATCAGAATTAAGTGCATATACAATCCTCTCAGGATAAGATTCAATAAGTATACAAAAGAATACAATTAAAGTCAGTTCAAGAATCAGCAAATTAAAAGCATTGATATGAAGTGGTTCCTTTGCGTCATCTACAGAAAAGGAAAAATAATCAAGTTAAATCTGTCCCTACTCTGTACTACGTGACATCCCTACTTCGCAAGTTCCTAACCTAAAAAGGTGTCAGCAGTTTGACTCCCAAAGAAGTTCAAACTCTCTTAGCCTCTAAAGGTAACTTAAGTTTAAGAAGCAGTACCCTCGCTGCCTACCCATCCGCTCTCTAAGGGTCCTCGGCCTACTGCTCTCTTGCGCTCTGATCTCTCTCTCTCGACATCTGCTCATGCCATCTGCGCTATCTTATCCCCGGGGTGCTGTCCCTAAAATACACAATCACAGTGTGGGTGGAACGCCCCTTCAACGCCCACCACGGACCACGGAAGTAGTGTGGCTCACTGGTTAGAGGCGGCAGACCCGAGAGCAGAGGACGGCCCGGGACCAGGGTTCGATTCCCGGCGCGGCAGGTTTCTGGACCAGGGTCAGCGGACTCGATAATTCTCTCGCCTCGGTGCCCACTCTGATCAGCGATCACACTCGGCAACTCTGGGCATTAGCTTGCCTCATCTTCACTAACGGCCCCACCAGACCGCCGGGGATGCCTGGTCTCACCCTGGAGATACCCATTAAGGGACCATCTCTCAGGGAAGCCAGGAAGGGTTTCGCAGCGGTCGAAGCGCCTTGGGACCCTACGGGTAAGTAGTGCGCTATATAAATGCCTATACATTTACATTTACATTTACATTCCCCGTGAGGTCATCTTCTAGCTTTTTCCTTGCTTCGTCTCTTTCGCGTCGTCCGTTAAGTTGACCTTCCTTCTTTAGACGCCATCTTCGTCTTCTTGTTGGTGACTTCATTTGACACTTCGGATCAAAAGTCTATAACCTCAGCAGAACTTTAATCTTTATGACTATGTATATAACCTTTCTTGGTCCTGTGAATGGTCATTTCAAAACAAGACTCAAATTCCAAGTGTCTCCTCTCACGTTTAGGCAATAAACTTTGTCCGGCATTGTCACCTTAAATCTAACAAAACTAGACTCCTTGGCTCTCACGTTCACAGCAAGGCTATTCACGACTCCTGTGAGCCCACTAAATTACAAACAACGGACTACCCTCCTGCGAACCCTTGGTCAGTCAGGCTAAAATCACAAATGACCTAAACCCTTCTAACACTCCTACTAACTTTTTCTACACAGTATAACCTTTAACACACATTTATATACAATCGCATTTAGCAAATCCTTTACGTATAAGTGAATACATTGTACATAGAATATAGATTACACAGAGTATAACTTTATATTCTCATTTGTTACATCGCCGTGTATGTTCTCTGCACATTTCTCCATGTTACATTTCACGCCGTTTCTCCATTTAAAGTTACACACGTACATGAATTCTACTTTGCACGTTCTACATTTCGTAAGCATTTCTACACTTCTACATTAGCCCACTACGTATACGGGCCTTCTAAATCTAATACATGTTCTAAAGTAAATACAGTTACATTTCCTATATTTCTTTGATTACATCTGTTAATGATATGCTATAAGTGTCAACTTCATGTTACGATATACATTTCATTCCTACGTTTATACGATGTGCTTGTAAATATGACTCAGGTATATGTTTTATTCAAATTGCGCTCTCTCACCGGTGTAGGTCGACATGTTGCAGCCAGTGCACTCTCAGTAACATACCTGCTCCGCTGTAATCAGGCGGCGTAGCACACCCGGGACACACTAGGTGTTACTGGGTGGGCCCGATGATGAAGCATGCCACCAACTAGGTTGGTGGGTGAGGGCTTCATGAACACCTACTAGGTGCCTGCTGATAAATTCAGCCTAGAGTCCTACTTAGGTCACCCTTGGCTAGTCCTTGTTGATATTATATACTATCCATCTTAAAGCACTGTCCTGTATCCCTGCTTTCTCCAGCCTGTGAATCAGTGTTTTATGATCCACTGTATCAAAGGCTGCACTTAGGTCTAGCAGCAGGATGGCAGCAGTACCCCCCTGATCGAGTATTTCCTTGGTTTCCTCTGTGACCAACAGCAAGGCAGACTCGGTGCTGTGTAGTGGTCTGAAACCCATTTGGGTCTGATGTAGCACCTCATTCTTCTCTAGGAATTGAAACAGTCTGGTTGACAAGTTTTTCTGTGATTTTTCCTAAGATGGCTATGAGTGAGATGTTGAAGATAGTTCCGTAGGTCTGTAGGTCTAGCTGTGATTTTTTTAATAGTGGTTAGACTATGGCATGTTTCCAAGCTTTTGGAACTCTCCCTTGAGTGAGAGATAGTGTTAAAAGTTCTGTGGCATTGGTCAGAGTGACATCCCACCCTGCATCAAAATATGTGGGGGTATAGGGTCTTGAGGGGAGCCTGATTTAATGTTTCGCAAGATCTTGCTTGTGGTTTCCTTGCTTAGTGCTGGAAAGTGCATTAGTGTGGGTCCCATGGCATGCCTCGCTGGATCCTTAGTTTGTTTTTGCGGGTCTGTTTCCTTGCATGGAGTTGTAGATATTTTCTACTTTATTTTTAAAGAAGACTGCTAGTTAATTACATCTCTCCTTTGATGAGGATTGCGGAGAGACATCTAGTTCTATGGATGTGAGGGATTTAACCACCTTGAAGATTTACTCTAGAAGAGTGGGTGGCCGAGGTTATTTTTTCCTGGAAATATCTGGCTTGGGCTAATTTGATTTCAACGTGGTAGTGTCTGAGTGCTTTCTTATATTGTTCTTTGATGGTTGTGTCATATAATATTTGCCCGTTCCTTTCAATTTCTTTTGCATTCTTCTTTGAGAGACGCGAGATGGCTGTTGAACCATGCTGCTTTCCTCTGTGGCCGGTGGTCACTGTCCTTTCTTTCTTGCTCCAGTGTTCTGTTGCATCACTGAGCCAATTGGCCCAGAGCATGTCTGCGTCCTCTACATCCCTGACAATGTCGGGATTTGCCTTTCCATGGGGCTTGATCGTGTTATCTGGTGTAATTCTAGGCCACTTCCTGCCTGGTTCCGGAACGTTGCCCCCTATATTTTGTATTTGTGTTTTGGCCAGAGACAGTGGGATGAAGAAATGGTCTGACCAGGGAACTGATATGGGAGTGGCTATCTTTACTTTGGGGTTGTTAGTAAAGATTGCATCTATGGTGTGCCCTTTTTCATGTGTAGCTGATTGAACCAGCTGTCTAAGTTGTATGGCTTGGGTTAATCTGTTGGTGGTGGAGTTGTTGTGTTTATCTAGGTGAATATTAAAGTCGCCTAGTATGGTCATGCCACCTTTGCTAGTGACACTCTCTGCTATAAGATCGGGGAAGTGCTCCAGAAAAGTGTTTCAGGGGCCTGGTGGTCTATAAATGAGAATTCCTGAGAAGTTTTGGGTGGGGGATAGCCTGATGCTAAATAGTAATGTATCATAGTTGAGTGGGGGTTTAGGTGAGACGCTGCAGCTATATGTATCCTTGTACATGATAGCCACTCCTCCCCAACTTTTCCCACCCTATCCTGTCTTCTGATGTTAAATCCTGGGGGAGGGCCGTGACTAGTTCTGGTGTGGAGCAATCTTTGAGCCAGGTCTCGGTCACAAATAAAATATCTAGATGTTCCTCCTCAATTAATAGCCGGATCTCTGTTTTATGTCCTGGAATAGATCTGCAGTTAATTAGCTCAATTTTTCACCTTACTTTCCCTTCTGTTTCTAATGGGGACTGGTTAATGTGAGAGGTCACCTCACTAACCGTAAGTTTGCAGTGGGTGCAAGTGGTCTTTCTTCCTTTCAGGTTTTCCGGTGTGAATATGTGTGCACACTGTGGAGTACCAACCGGCCTAATTTGTGTATATTTTTTTGTACTAGTTCTTATGCCTCCTTGGGTTTTAGAGTCGTGATTGGCAGGGTTCCTGGCCCTGGACGGATGCGGATGGGCGCAGAAGGGCTTGAAGGCGCACGCCAGCAGCGCATCCCCGCTTCACCCACCATATGTAGCCGTTTCCCCTGAGCAACCAGAGCGCTGACCTCGCACTCTCTATGGTATGCCTGGGTGTATGAACCTCTCTATGGTCTCTTTCCTGACCCGCCCTGGACAGCCGTGCAGTCAGTTTGGAGCCTGTGCAGTATGCTCCCATAAGAGATCTGTGAGTACCTCCAATTATTTTAGTTAGTTCGGTTCAATTTGGTTCAATTCAGATTCAAATATCATATTCAGTTCAATTTCAACATAGGTCCTTTAGGCACAGTACACAGAATAATAGTTTTAAAATGAGTTAAAAGTTTAAAACAACCTGCCAGTAAGAACTCCCACGATGTGGGTGTAACTCGCTTCTGCGGGTCTAGCTCGCCTTCTTCGTCTCCTTCTCTGTCTACTCCATTAGTGATCGACAAGTGTGGAAATACAGTTTATAAATATAAATGTTGGGTACCTCTGAGCAGGTTCAGAACTGTCCCTTAGGATGCAGGTATAGGCGACTTAACATACTGATAAATCACACAGAATTAAAAGCGTAGATAGCTCAACATGGTTACAGCAAGGTATAAGTGGTATTTGCAGCCAGCAACATATTACAAGTTTCAACCACATTTCATCTATGGCCCCACTTACGTTGTCTCATGAGACTCTCAGGCATATGTGCCTTCAGCATCCTCCCCGTCCTGAATGTTAGTTACAGCCCAGTATAAGAAGGAGGATGCTAAATGTTTCATTGATGAAAATAGGTTGCAGGTGATTGCAACAGTCTGCTGTGATTTGAAAAAAGGGAGGCTAGTACAGTAAGAAAAAGGCCTCAATGTTATGAAGGTATAATAACATGGATAGTGTATGTACTCGAGGCCAGTTCTCTGATACAGCTAGAGGACAGACTGCATGGCATGTATATCTTATTAATTATTAACTATTTTGGAAGGAACATGGTTCTGCATTTGCAGTGAGTAAATAATCATTGATGAGAAAATGGTTCATTTCCATGTATACTGTCAACCTTGGGTATACAGCCTAGAGGGTATATAGACTCTCTCTTCTTCATATGAGCTATAATTATATAGTGTTGTTTTTCGTGGGTGTCCAGTGTCCTCAGTCAGGTGTTAGGATTTACTGGTTCAGTGCTAACCATAGGATATTGTCATGCAGACCCTTGTTAAAGGTCTTTAGATGGTAGACTTGCCGTTCTTTTTGGAAGAGGTTTTTTTCTGCGTTCTTGTCAGTGTGGTCTAGTGTTTCTAGGACGACCCATTCCAGCTCATTGGCCATGTGTTTAGGTGTAAGGTAGTGGTTGCTCTTGCATGTTGTTATTTTTGTGTACCTGATGTTATTGCGATGTTCCCTTATGCAGGGTTTGATCCTCCTATATATCATCCCTATTTAACTGAGGTGGCAGGGGCACATGATCATGTAGATAACGTGTGTCATGTTACAATTGGTGTGCGTTCTCAAGGTCCACTTGAAATTAATGTTGAGATCCAGGACTTTGGTTGCTTTTGTTAAGTGACACACTGAACATGAGCCACAGGGTTAATGACCTAAAACAGATTGTTAGCCACAAGCGGACAGTACTGTGTTGTTAGTTTCTCAAATCTTTGACTGTCAAGTATGGACTAAATAGTCCTGAATGTTTTTCCCTTTTTTGTGAGCAAAATCTGGGTTTTGCCTATTTTAGAGTTCCTGATGTGATGATGTTCCAGTGCTTGTTGATGACCTTTTTTTCCATGGTTGAAAGCTTTACAGTATGTGGTAACACACATGAGGGTGTCACTCTCAGAACTCTTATCTGATTGCTTTAAGAGACTCTCTCTATTTTGATTCTTGGCACATTCGTGACATCTGTGTATGACGTGCTCCGGATACTCTCTTTTCCTTAATTTGTTTGTAAAGATCCTGCGCCTCGTTGTTGTAATCTTGTGTGTTTCTACAGTTTTGACAGATTCTCTAAAAATTGGCTGTGGGGAAGGTTTCCCCTCAGGTGGTGTGGATGAAAGTGATTGAATGACAATAAGCTATTTTTATCTGTTGGTTTACAGTATGTCTTAGTTCTTAGACCTGTGCCTTCTGAGAAAATTGTGGTGTCAAGGAAAACCAATGTGGTGTGGTGTATTAAGCATGTAAATCTTAAGAAGCTGTTGTGTGTTTTTAGCCAGTGCAGGACTTCTTGCACTGCACCTTTAGTCCCATGCCAGATGATCGGTATATCATCAATATACCATTTACAGAGGAGTATCTTCTGTTTAAATGGATTAGAGATGTTCAATATTTGTGTTCCTTTAAAAATTATTAAGAAATAGGACCGCTAGACTGGGGGTGAATGTGCTGCCCGTCGATGTCCCATGGGTCTGGAGGAACAGTGAGCCTTCATATTCAAGGAAATTCTCTGTCGGTGCTAATCTGTGGAATTCAAGAACAAAGTGCCTTGGTGTGTTATACTGCCAATTTTCTTTGAACAGTATGTCTTCAACCATCTTTAAAGTGGAGTATTGTGGTAGACTGGTATAGAGGTTTTCAACATTTGGTCCTACTAAAAGGTTGCTAGTGGGATTGTACTCTTGGCCCTTCAGTAAGTTCAGCAGGTTTCTTATGTTTTTGAGATAGGTGGGGGTGCATTGCATGATGAGCTGAAGGAAATGGTCAGCAAACTGGGGCAATGGTTTAAAAATGGAACCAATGCCTGACACTACCTGGCATTCAGAATGGGGTGTCTAGTTCTTATGCATTTTAGGTCATGAGTAGAAGTACAGTGTTTTTGGCTCTTTCATGAGAAGGTTTTCTGCCTCTTTTTTTAATTCCAGCAGTTGACTTTGACTTCATCATCATATTCTCTATATTTCTTCGTAGTTTGGATGTAGGATATATAGCCAGAGGGTGGTAGTATCTTAGGTTTGAAAGTTGCATGTTACATTGGATGTGGCAATCAGCTTTTTGAGTAGGACGGTCCTGCCTCCTTTATCAGCTGTTTTTTTCACCTGATCTTGGTTGCCTGTAACTTCCTTCAGCGCTAGCTTTTCTGTCTTGGTGATATTGTGAAAGGGTTTGAAATAAGAGTTGTCAATGGTTTCAATTTCCTTGAATAGGGCCTGTTCAAAGGCTAAGATTTCCACACGTACCATTTCATTGGTGGGGCAAAATGTGGACTTGTTCCTCAGGTTGGTATCCTCCTCAATGTTAGGTTTTCCTTGTCTCTGAAGAAGGCCATGAGCTTGATTCTCCTGCAGAAGTTTGCCACCTCACTATGAAGTTGGGCCTTTTCGAGGCTAGGGGTTGGGACAAAACCTAGATCCTTGTTCTGGATGGATAGTTGGTCTTCTTTTAGGGATATGTCTGTCACGTCGGACACAAGCGATTGCTGGTGCTGGTTCCTGGTGTTTGATCCTTTGTCTGACATTAGTCTGATGAGATGTAAGCCAGCATAGGGTAATCCTCACTCTTCTGAGCATTCAAATGCATTCCCAAAACTAAGACTCCATTTTATTCTTAAATTATTTTCTCTCATTTCCCATTATCTTATCCACTCACATGCCTGCAAAGTCACAAGCAAGGAATAGATTGGATTACTCACCTTTGTCCTGAAGTAGTATAAGCAGATCTTGGGCATTGCCTGTAAAATTGCCTTGTGAGATGGCACTTGTTTCTGACATCTGATGTGATGTGATGTCAGATGTTCGAATCCCGAAAAGACCACCTAAGCATGTCATTCTTGTGAGGTCAGTAAATGGAGTATTATTCAAGCAGGTAATAGCAACGCTTGTAATAGACAGCTCTTGCTCATGCTATTTTTGCACCGCCTGAGATATTAATACTGATACCGCTGTTCTTATATAGTTTCAAGAAAGGAAGCCCTAAAAATAGACCTTCAACAAGCTTTGATTATTCCCGTACACGTTTTAAAAATTCAGCTGCTGAGATTTTCTATAGCTTTACCATAGAGGAACATGTAAACATGCTTCAAAACGGACCCTACTGGCGGCCAACTCAAGTAAGAATGCAAGTCTAAATCATGTGTATGGTGAACAAACTTGATCCAAACAGTGCTTAATTTAAGCCATTGGTTGCAGTTGCAGGTGGGGCTCACCAGTACTCATTTTATTGGCCAGCACCTTTTCTTGTCAGACTTTGAACCAGAGCATGAAGAAGAGTGAAATACAAACGGTGGAAGAAGATAAACAGTGACAAAGGGATAAAGCAGGGAGGAAAATACCTGAAAGAGTGAAATAAAAGGAGAGGCAGTGTCTGGTTGTGGAAGAAAGAGACAAGAAGTGAAATCAAGACTATGCAGCCTTGGTACTCAACAATCCCAACATAATCAGCACCAGCTGCGGGTTGTGGAGAAAATCTTCGGACACCAGCACTTCTTATTTAACAGATTAAGGACTGAGCCAAAGCATCTCTCATAGTTTATTAGACCTATGACCCTACAAGGTAATTATACCCCGGGGGCGTTTCCCACTTCTTCTTTGTATTTGGTGTATATCCTGATGCTCTAAGAAATAAGGAGGCCCACTAGCAGTTCGAGGTTTTCTTTCATGAGCCTATATGGGTTAAATTCCGTACAGGTTTGCTTACCATGGTGTTTGCCTCTCTGCAAGACTGTTTACTCACGTGTTGGTCTTACACTCTACTGTCTCCTGTGTATGAGTGGAGTGGAACTAGAAATGATCAGGAAACATCGTTTACAATGCACGCCTTACTACGGGCGTCATTCAAACACATTTTTTACAACGCAAAATCCATTACAACGCATGTCATTACATCGCATAATCCATTACAACGCATTCCCCAAAATAACGCCCCCAGTAGAATAGTAATTGCGTTGTACTGGATTATGCGTTGTAATGACATGCATTGTAATGAGAGGGGTTGTAAAGGATTTCTAGTTGTAAAAAATGTGTTGTAATGACACGCATTGTATCACGTGCGTTGTAACCTGTCCTATTCGAAATGATCCACCATTAGACTGTAGCTAGAAATAAATGGGGGACTCCATAGAAAGATTCCCCAACCCTGGGCAAAGCTCCTAGTCCTGCAGGGTTTCTGTGCCTTGTGTTACAGAACAAGATTGTTCAGCTCTGTCCTGGCATAACATTGCAGCAGTGTTCTGTTTGAACAAACAGAGAGGAACAACATCCCCTTAATTCTGTGAGAGAAGCCTTCCTCCTCTGGAACAGAGCCCTGAAGCATTCAGTCTTTCCTATTGCAGCTCATCTGGTGACCCACTTGTTGTATTCATAAAGGCGTCTATACCCCGTTGGTTCCCCTCCCCCCCTACTCCACCGATCTCTATCCTAGCAGCAAGAGTGACTGTGAGCTCGACCTCCCCCAGACTCAGGTCGTCCCTTTGTGGTGACATTGCCTTGCTCCAACTTTTTTTCAAAAGTATTCATTATTGGCGCGCATATGTTGAATGATTAAAATGAAGGAAAGTCTTTCTCCCTGCCCCAATTCTGTAATAGCAAGATGTCCGCTTCGATAATGACTGCCCCAGGCGTAGTTCATCTGTCTTGGCTCTACAGCCTCCTCCACAGCTCTAGCCAGGGTGCTTAGCTCTCCACTTTGCCTCAGATTTACTCTTGGGGTCAGGAAGAATAGAGCTTCACCAGTTCCTACAGACCCTGCTCTGCTAGTCTTAGAACTGTCTCAATATATAATATAAATATTCAGAGACTGAAGAGATCCTTAAGAGAGCAAAGGTTTGCCAAAAGTTTACTTGTCACTGATTGTATCTATCATTTGGCAACTCCTGCAAAGTTTAGCTAAATTCTTAGGCACCTATAGGATTGTGTAAATATTGCTATTGGCTGCTGTTCCCATTCAAGTTTACGGTAGGATCACAGATCACTCGGTAAAGTATAGCTACAGTGGCAGGCGTCAAGCATGTCCCACCGAGGACATCATCGAAGCTTTCTGAGTTCCTCTCTGGGTTCTTTCCAATCCATGACCCGTGCTGCGTTAGGCGGTGATTTTACCACAGCTTTCAACCTTCACAGCCAGGCTTCTGCACGGTCCAACAACCATATTTTTTTAACACTGCGTCCTAATCAGTTCTTCATCATGCTAAAAATCTGAATCTGCTTTTGTTCAAGGATATTATTTGCAGTTAATTTCTACTATACAGCGCTTTTTCACTCTTGTAGGGTTAAAGAGCGCAATTTTAAAAATTGCTCAATAAATGGGTACCCTTTCTTTCTTACATTTCTATCTCACTCTACTATTTCAGTCCTTTTATGCAAGCATGAAGCTTGCCTTCTGACCCACTCTGCAGGCACTTGGTAAGGGTGCACATTAAGCACAGTTGTGAGTTCTTCGAGAGACCCACCTGAAGAGCCGGCGCACATGGCCATACCACAACTTCTACGGAGAAAGGCCTGCAGGCCTCCTAATCCTGCCTTTCCAAGTAAAATTCCACAGGGAGAAGAAGCACGGAGGAGAATGGGAACTCTTAGCATCTCTTTTTCACATTTACTTACAATGATGGGCAAGATGTATGTACTTTCTGGCCTACATATGAATAGGTCAATTCACAAAAAAGAGATTTTGAGTGGGTGGTAATCTGACCTACCTCATTAATATTCATGAGTAACGCTGCACACTGTGAATCCGTGATTGTGGGCCAGGACAGGGATGGTGGGCAGTTAGTGTCAGGAGATCATCATGTCTGTGATTAAATAAAAAGAACATTTAAAAAAACAATGCAGCACGTTTTCTGGAAGGGAAACGGGGCTGTGTTAAAAAAATAATAATAAAGCTTTTGCATTTTTTTTTAAAGTTTGTCTAAGATTTGGCAAACTTTAAAAAGTCGAAGAGAACCCTTTCTCCTTTTGGGGCTGTATCGCTATCGGGAGTCAGTAATTTTTCAATGTTTTGCTACCGGATTATAGTCCCAAAACATTGATACAGCTCTTACCGACTCACAATTTGAGAGTGACACCAGGGCCAGAGTGACCGTATCGGGTATCAGGCGATTCCCCAGGAGGCTGAAAGGGTGGAGGCCGGGTTTGGAACATTGCAGTCGGTTTTGCAGTAGGGCTGCAATGTCGGCCCCAAGTAACAAAAGCAGCAGTGCTGGGGGATGGTTTTGTTATGCAGGAGTGCTTCACACTTGCACCCTCGACCCATCCCCTGCCTCTACTCCCCCCACCGCTCTCCCAAATGCCCTCCCCTCCATCCCCTGTGACCGGGCCGATAAAATTGCCAGGCCTGCATAGCGTTCTCAGTCCAGCCCTGAGTGACACATACAACAGCCCCTTCCAAATTACGGATATGGTCTGGTACTTACCTAGGTCCCCTCTTCCCACTACAAACTCTCGGGTTCTGGATGTCTCCTCCCTCTCCCCATTCGCACAGGATTGGAAACCACACCAGGATTGTTATAACATTTTGGATTAGGGGGGTGTAACCCCCCCGGCCGTATTTATTTACAATTAACAAAACACATTTTAAAAACTTCATTACAGAAATTTACGCAGAAAGTACAGTTACATTGATAGTCACATGTTGTTCCAAGGGCTAACCTTAACACAGTCTAATACAGAGGCACTCCTAAAGTAAAACTAACAATGCATGACTTTACTTTCTGCGTGTCCCCTCTAGAGCCTACGGCAAAGTCATCGCCTGGCAGCTTCCACCCCCAGTCCCAGGGTACAACCAATACTATTCCCAGAACAAGGTTGCGCAGGGGGTATAGTTTATCGGACGGATATTTTCCCCCGGGCCCCCCCACGCCCTGTGCCTTGAACTCCCTTAGGGGGGCTGCAGACTTTTGCATATCTGCACCTTGCTGCGCATGCGCGTGCAGGGGTGGCACCAGGCCCACTGGGAAGGATGACTCCCCCGGCCCCCGCACCCCGACGGCCTACTTATCAGCTGTCACTACCCCTGGAGTTACATGGTGCTGACCGCTAAGGACCGCAGACTAGGCTTACCAATGTTGACCTTACCGCCTGACCAGAGACACACTCAAATACGACAACATCTAGCTTGTAAGAAAATTAGACTTCTCACTTTTATTTACACATTATACACATTCCACACTTTGTTACCTGAAAATAAGGTGATTAAAGCAAAACGAAACAATTTCCCTAGCATATGATACAATGTCTTAGATCAAAACTCTGCCTTAGGGGATGGTGGGTGGGAAAAAAGAGGTTAAGAGACTATTCCGCTCCCCACCGCCCCCTTTATAAAGGATAAAGGGGGGCGCCCAGGCAAGCCAGACCAGACCGGACTCCCTGGGGCTAGGATGGACGACGTTGAGCACTGAAGAGCTTCCGGTTCAAGTTGGGTAACGGGCCTATAGTATTGGCTGTGACGTGGGGGAGGCTGCATCATTGCTGACGCGGCCTCCCCCCCCCCCCCCCCCCCTTCCTATTGACCGGAGACTAGGGCGCCCGCCATAATGGCGGTGCTTCCTATTCGAGTCTGCGCTTTCCCCATTGGTTCCATTCACAATCTCATTTTAAGAGTCAGGAAAATTTTACCAATTCAAAAAAAGTGATTAGTGCCAAGTAAAAACCTGCGACCTCAAATGTCTATCAGGTCTTAACGGTGCGGTGTTAGTTCAAGGTAAGGTAGATAGTGAGCAACTACAGACAAACACGCCATGAAACGTAAATAGACCTGAGACAGAACCTGAACTATGGGATCAGTAAGCAGTAGGGCTGGATATTATCACGGGCATATTTTTGGTGTATGACTGGTTTTGCTCTAGTGCTGGGTGAAGGAAGTCTCGTTAGAGGGGCGGGGCAGCTCTGGAAGCAGTGCCAGAAAAATGACACGCAACATTTCCATGAGAACAGGTACACGTCCCTCCTGTCCGCCCTCCCCTCCATGCACCACCACCCATTCCGCACTGTTTACCTTTCCTGACACATGAGTCTGATAGAATGTAAAGGCACCTGAGCGAAACGCCATGGGCTGTGTCTGACATTTACACAGAAGGATTGCGGTCAGAGAGCTGGGAGAAAGCTGGGCCAGGTGGTTTCACACATCCACACACACACACCCGCCGCCCTGCTGTGCGGCTCGCTCGCCTGACCTTTCAGCAGCCGCTCGCCTCTTGGAGAGAGCTTGGTTCTGCAAACTGGAAGGCCTGCCTCGACCTCCCCCACCTCTGGTGGGAAAGCACAGCCCGGACTCAGCAGAACGTCCTGTTCTTTCGGGAGCAGCTTCTGGGCTCGGGCGCCGCGAGGATTTACGTGCATGGCGATGCTCGGCCACAGCCCTGTGAACCGGGCGGGCACAAACGTTTACCCTGTATCAGAGCAGGTATTTAAGTGTCTACTCCCGATAAGGTTATCGCACTAGCTACAAGAGATGTGGATCTCCAGCTACTAACTGCTGGACCCCACCTGCGCGTCTGGTCGGTCGAGTTTGCAGTTTGAAAAAATCCTGGCTGCACGTGCACTATTCTGTCAAAATTGCGCGCCGCATGATGCAGCTCTTATGTTTCACCGCCATCCATAAATCTTAAAACCCCCAGAGAACGCCGAATACCAAAAACTGGATCTCGACCACTCTCATACTACTCGGAATGTCAGTCTTCAACCAAAAACACAGGCTTCAACTCCTCTGAAAACGCAGGAGGAAACCACTCACCAAAACAATAAACCTTAACCACTGATGAAATGGAACCCTTTCATTGAAAACGTAAACCTTAACTGTAGTTCTTCTACACTCTCCAAAACAAAGATCCCGACAGTTACAAAACCACTGAACCTCAAATATCTAACAAAAAGAAGTATCTTAAACACTTTCCAAAAACGCACCCCTAAACCCCGAACAGTCCCCAGTGGTCCTAATCCACACCACTATAATAAAACATGAACCTGCCAAAATCTCCAAAAACGTTAAATTACAAACTCTCAGAAAAATATAACGTTGAACATCAGCTATTTTCCAGCAATCATGACCTTCAGGAACCAGTTCTGTGCCAGAAAGGGGTGCTGATTTCTCAGACGCATGATGTGTGATTGAACCACCTTGGTTGGCTATGAGTTCACCGGAGGCGCAAATGCTGCCCATGCCTGATTCAGAAAAATGCCCTTCACCCCCATTGGTCACCAGAGGTCCCAGAGGAGTAAGTCTGTTCATCTTCCACTTTAGTGTCAGCTCACCATCACAAATCCACTCTCAAGCATAAAACACTTTGAAGCGTTAAGAGGCTTGCCGACCTATTGCAGAGCACCTTTCCGGGGAAACAGCTAAGGTCTTCCACATTTTTTGGTGTGAGGCCTTGGTCGGGCAAGAATGACCTTCTACAGCGTTGAAAGCTTTGATACTGGAAAGCTCCCCTCTTTTCCTAGTTCCATCTTTGGCTCAAAGTCTTTCCTTCTTTTGTTGTTCCTACTGGAGTTAAAACCATCTCCCGAGGTCGTAAATACTGTGCTGATTGTGAGCAATGGGCTAGAGACTGGAGTTCTTCTTTCCTGAACACTCCAGGAGGTGTTCTTGTTGAAGCAAGGTATGATGTGGACTTACGTATCTACAACTTGAACCTGACTATAAGGCAACACCGGGCTCTACAACCGTGTGGGGCAGAAAGCGTCCGGTCAGCAGAGAGGCAATAAAATGATTAGGATTGCACCCAAAAGAAGGGAAGGTTAGCGAGGCAAAGCTTAAAGGGAGAGTGCAGAGTGGGCAGAGCAGATAAGCTGTGCGAGTGAGTGCTGAGGGGTAGTTCTAAAGGGGAGGCAGAACTCATACAGAGTGGTGGGTGGGATTTCTATTTTTAGGAGACAGCCAATCTTGAGGCCTAGTAACCAGGCAACTGGTAATAAACGCTGTGCAAATAAGTAGTTTTGTGTTTCTTTCTCTATTTAGTTACCCACTGTTGATCCTATGGAGAAAAGTTAAATTTTTTGTTCTCTATATGGGGTCAGTCACCACAAATATCTTACATGACATAATGCATCTTCCATCCTCACACTCTGCGTTAAAGATCATCTTCTAAGAGCCGCACGCAGAAATGAATGTTTGTTGCAAGCATCCAACATAATAATGCATGCCTAACCATTCGACAACCCTTCCTCAGACGGTAATGAGCTAATCAGTATGTTTTCTGACCGTGCTTCCACATCTCATGTTTCCATTGTGTTGCAACTGTATGCCTTTCACCGAATGGTGCTGGTCACCTGTTACGAGGATCTGAAACCATGCTTAATAGGCACTCTTCCAATAGATTAAGGCTTTTTTTGGGTAAGTGTGTTGGTGAAGATACCTTTCCACAAGACAGCATTGTATGGGGAGGCCCTGGTGATGGAACATGCTGTGCATATTTGTACTTAGTTCTATTCTGAGCTCTTCAAGCAAAATCCTTGGACAGTAAGCATTGATCTTAAAAAGACTGGGGGTATTGTAATAAGAGGCCACCAGCCGGCACTGGCAATACTGTGAAGTTGGACCACAGAAAACTGACTCCTTTCATGTTCTCAACCTTGATGATATAGTAAGCTGAACTTACAATGAAAAGGTATCCATAGTTAGGGCCTGCCGCCTGGCAGGTCATAATGTATTTGAGACATTGGATATACATGCAGGTCTGGCCAACGAGCAAAGTACATTGAAGAAATGAAATGAAATGAAAAAGGCACTTGTAAAGCGCATGGCTACCATAAGGCCTCCCAGCGCTAAGGACCTGATGAGTGAATGTCCACTATAGCTGGATAGATATAAAAATGTTTTCAGCTGCTTATGAAAAGCCAAATGGTTTTCTTCCAGGCGAATGTGGTCGGAAGAGTGTTCCATCTTTTGGAGGCCACGTAGGAGAAGCGTTGGCCCCCACTTCTGGTCCTGTAGATTCTCTGAACAGTGGCTAGGCGTTTGTTTACAGAGCGAAGAGCTCTGTTGTGGTGATATAGGGCAATGAGTGGCTGTAGAATGTCGGACTTTTCTTGGTCATGATCTTATGAGTGATACAGAGGACTTTGAACGAGATCCTCTCGGCTACAGGTAGCCAATGAAGAGAGGCTATGGCAGCTCTGGCTGGCTCTCTACGGGGAATGTTCAGAAGCATTCTGGCTGCACAATTCTGGACTACCTAGAGTCTACTTATTGTAGACCGTGGTGATTCAGCATAAAGACAATTAGCGTAGTCCAAGCGGGAACAAATTAAAGCTTGAATCACTAATTTCTTGGTTTCCCAGGTTAGTAGCGGAAATACTTTCCTCATCATCTTGAGTAGTCCAAAGCAGCACCCTGCAACCTTCTGAGCTTGGACTTTCATGTTTAGCTTATTGTCCAACCAGACTCCTGGGCTCTTTATTTGATCCTTGGGGATGGGTGAGGTACCCAGACAATTAGGCCAAATAGGAGTAGACCCCTGTGGAAGGGGTTTTCCCAAGAGCATTACTTCTGTTTTAGCTCCGTTCAGTTGCAAGAAGGAGTGTTCCATCCAGGCTGAGATATTTTTAAGTCAATTGGCTAGATTGTCTGGGTTGTGTCCCGGTTGGATGAGGGATACTATCAGCTGGGTATCGTCCGCGTATGTGACGATACGGATGCCAAAGGGCTCAACAAGGGACTCATATAAATATTAAAAAGGGTGGGGCTCAAAGATAAGCCCTGTGGCACCCCACAATTCAAGGGCAAGCTTTTGGAGGAAAAGTTTTCCTCAAAGATCTGGAATGAGTGGCCCTCAAGGAAGGATTCCAGCCAGCCAAGAATGATACAAGACCGTGCAGGATGAAGTGGCGAGATGACTACAGAAAAGTTCCTCATGCCAACAGAGCTCCAGGCCATCTAAGGTCAGAGCTATGTCTATTTTAGTCTCATAATATGGCAGACTTGTGTATGTGTCTCCTTCAGGCTAGAGGTAACCTGGTTTAGACCATCCACTTTTTATACAAAAACTCCCTTTTGCTTTTCCTCTGTCTGGGGAGTAAAGCTGTGTAGGCATGGAAAAACTTCAGACAAGTTATACATGTTTTTCCTTGACCATCATGAGATTGTGTTGTCCTGGTCAGGTCTTCACATCCTATAACACCATACAGTCTTTGTTGCTGAAACCCATCCCTGTTCTCTTTGCTCATCCACAAAAAGATGATTACTCAGTAATCAGTGCTGGAACAGTAAGGAATACAGTCTGATTCTGGACTAAACGGAAATTATTGAGCCTGATCCTTGCCATTGTGTGGAAATGTGCTGCTTCTGTTCTGTGCAACTTGCAGATACCAGGACCCATTCAGCAGCATCAGCACGTTGTGTGCTTTTGGTTTCAGAATAGCAACCTGCAGGGGGTGAGGGAGGTCTCTTACTTTCAGTTCCAGGTGAGACCAACACAAGTGCCTTCCTTAAAGGCCATCAGCACTCATTTTCTTAATTTCTCAACTTGGATGGGAGCTAGCTGGAGACTAACATATTGATGCCAGTACCATTGAGAAAACAAAGACCTCTCCAATTGTTATCATTTCACAAGTGCTTAAGAGATAAAATACAAGTTATTGGGAGATGTTTGTCTTTTCCAATTTCTATATGTAAGAGATATGCATGCACTGCAAGAATGTCAGATGTACCTTTCTATATGACCAATTAGTTTAATAACTCGTGACAGAGCATATTAATTTGTGTTTATTACTGTGCAATCGAACCTTTTCAATAACCATATAAAAACACAAGAATGAGAAAAAACAGCAATGTTCTAAACTGACGCTTTGCAGTTTACATGCAGCTACTTAATGCTAGTTCATAGCAAACTAATCTCCCTGGGCTTTGTTGGAAGGATTGTAATTTGCATCCTTCAGGCAGCACAAGGATTTGTGCAACAAAAGCAGTAATCCACAGAGCTGTCTACCTGAAATACAATTCTGTGAACTGCCTTTTATATTGTGTGCTTTGCACCAGAAAAATTACCCAGTATTCTACTTAATGATGAGTCTAACCCGGACTAGACAGCAGGCAGATCTCTCCAGAAAGTGAATTAACCAACAGAGTGGTTTTTCCACTATTATAACCTGGAATGTGCTGGTTACACAAAGGTCTCTGCAGCAAGAACCTTAAAGCCCTAAGATATTTTGAAAATGTGCTGTGAATGTGAGCAGTTAAATAAGTCTGAACAGATGTTTCGTCATATTTTTGTCCATGTAGCAAATTTCTTTGGCGGCAGAGTTAAAAAAAATGAATGTATAAATTGACAGTCAGAATATGTTCCTCATGACTGTGCCCTTCCTCAATGGCACCGTAGCAACTATTATATATACCCTTGATCCCAATTAATAGTAACCCGGACAGTAAGCCGAAACACATCACTATCTCTTCCATCAAGACAAAGGAGCCTGCTGTTCAATGAAAGAGCCGGTCGAAGGGGAGGGAACCACCCTCTCCACATCAGATGGATTGGGAAAAGAAGGGCAATGGGTGTTAGATTAGGCCAGTTAATGGTTATGCAGTGCTGTGTATAAGTTAGCGTTCGCTACACCATTTGCTTTTCTGTCGTCCATTTTGTATGGTGATAAAAACGAATTCTACCTTATTCCAAGAAATACCTCTTGCCATTACATAGTTTTCTCACTAGAGAGAGGCCCTCTCCCACCTGTCTGGTACTTGGATCATAGCACAGGGTGCAACGGCCTTGGACTGGCGCGTGTTGTGTGAGATATGAAAGCAGAAACCGTTTTAACGAGTATTCTCTGTTCAGCTACAGGTGCCTGGAAAATTCCATTGTTGGAGTGTTCTTTGCTAACCATACTATGTATAATGTACCAATAAGTGTGATTCTTCAGTTCCCTCTTTACCACTCCCAGAGACTCTGCAGATGGGGCTCCGCTCTGAGTGTATACAAATAAACAGCTATTGGTTTATATTCTCCACTGACTCTCTTCATTTTGTATGGAAGGCTGAGAAGTGGTCCACAGTGACCCGGGTGGCCCCAAGCAGGTCACTTCCTTCAGTTGGCACTCAGACAGGGACATCTTCGAGTTATTGATACGCCCCCTTTCCGCAAACGGAGGGGAAGACATCGTTGGGTCGGACTGACGGCTCAGGGATCCCTGCATGAAGAGTTTTTGTTACTCGCTATTGCTGCCTCTGTCCTGACGGATGGTGCCTCACCCAGTGGCCGACTGGGGTCCTGAACGGCGAACACTGATTTGACTGTTTGGTCTGAAGAGTCAGAAGAGAAGAACTGGTATTTTTGTACTTCGGATATCAGGTGAGTCTGATTTGGTTTTATATGGATGTGGTACCACTGTGATTTGATTTTGTTTTGGTATTTGGATTGTTTCGGTAAACGTGTTTCTAAATACTTTGCCAGTAATGTAACGATTTGTTTCGTTATTCTCTTGCGATGTCTAGCTTCAGTAAAATACGGTGTTTGTTTTGTGGTTGTTGTTCTACTGATGCACTTTTGGCAGAATCTCAGCCTGCCCCTCCTGAGGGTAGTCCTAATTATGACATGTATGTGAAACATGGCCTTGACCCTATTGTGTTTAGTACATTATGGCACAAATATACGAGGTACAATACCGAGTTGCAATGGCCTTTGTGGAGCTCGTTTAATGAACAAAAGATAGATATGAAAGCAGTAACCTTTTTAATGAGTATTCTCTGTTCAGCTGCAGCTGCCTGGAAAATTCCATTGTTGGCGTGTTCTTTGCTAACCATACTATGTATAAGGTATCAATACCTGTGATTCTTCTGTTCCCTCTGTACCACTCCCAGAGACTCTGCAGATAAGGGTCCGCTCTGAGTGTATACAAATTAACAGCTATTGGTTTATATTCTCCACTGACTCTCCGACTCTTCATTTTTTATGGAAGGCTGAGAAGTGGTCTACTGTGACCCGGGTGGCCCCAATCGGGTCACTTCCTTCAGTTGGCGCCCGGACAGGGACGCCTTTGGGTTATTGATCCATCCCCTTTCCGCGGACAGAGGGGAGGACATCGTTGGGTCGGACTGACGGCTCAGGTATCCCTGCATGAAGAGTTTTGGTTTCTCGCTGCTGCTGTCTCTGTCCTGCCAGACTGTGCCTCGCCCAGTGGTCATCCCGAATGAGGTACTGAAGGGCGGACCCTGATTTGACTGTTTGGTTAGAAGAATCAGGGGAAAGAACTAGTTTCTTTGTACTTCAGATATCAGGTGAGTCTGATTTGGTTTTATACGGATGTTGTACCACTGTGATTTGATTTTGTTTTGGCATTTGGATTGTTTTGGTAAAAAATGTTTGTAAATACTTTGCCAGTAATGTAACAATTTGTTATTCTCTTGTGATGCCTAGCTTCAGTAAAATCTGGAGTTTGTTATGTGGTTGTTGTTCTACTGATGCACGGTTGCCAGAATCCCAGCCTGGACCTCCTGAGGGTAGTCCTAATTATGTCATGTATGTGAAACATGGCCTTGGCTCTATTATGTTTTGGGATTTATGGCACAAATATACGAGGGACAATGCCAAGTTGCAATGGCCTTTGACAGGCTTTTTTGATGAACAAAAGATAGGATTTCTACAGGAACAGTTGTTTAAAAGACATAGTAGACAATCTATGTTTGATTTCATTTGTACTTGGCAGAAAGAGGCCAGACAGATACGATTGAAATCGGAGAGAGATGCTAGAAAAGGAAAGTTCCAAACACCTACAGAAAAGGCTGTAGCTTATGATAAAGAAAGCAAACACAAGGAGATGATGGACAGAGCGCTGAAACTTTACGGACACTCACCCCAATTCACAGATCTGAGTTGCATCCATCATCATTCTTTAGCTAACTTCGCCACCTCAGTTCAAACCCAGCTATATGCAAATCAGTCTTGACCCTGTGCCTCATGGCAACAGTCCAGCCCGTACTGCCAAGCCAGGTCTTCCCTGAACCGGAAACAAGCACCCTGGCACCGCTTTTGGGGGAACACCCCTCATCAGCCATGCTAGCTTGAATCCAGTGGCAAAGTGAGCAAGGGACCCATGCCTGGGCATACCCTGCCAACTTAGGGCGAACAAAGCAAACACAAGGAGATGATGGACGGAGCGCTGAAACTTTACAGAAACTCCCCCCCAGTCACAGATCTAGGTTGAATCCATCATCATTCTTTAACTCTCTGCGCCACCTCAGTTTAGACCCTGCTATATGCAAATCAGGCTTGACCCTGTGCCTCATGGGAACAGTCCAGCCTGAGCCGCCAAGCCAGGTCTTCTCTGAACTGGAAACAAGCATCCTGGGACTGGTTTTAGGGTAACACCCTGTCAGGGGGTCGCTGACACGGACGGACGGGGTGTGGACTTTAACACCTGTTCGTTTCCACCCCGTCCGCAGGATTCAGACGGCCCGTTTAATGCTTCTTGGATCACCTCCATGGACCTACCCTCAACGTCGACGTCACCACTCAGGAACCTATCAGCGGAGGTGACGTCATTGCTCACAATCCAATCCGTGGAGGCAGGGGCGGATAAGGAAGCTCCCTGCCAGAACGAGAGCGCGAAAGCCGGAGAAGGAGGTGAATTCGAGGAAGAGAGAGCGGAAAGCGTTGCGGCAGCAGAACAGAAGTCCGACCCCGGTGTGGAAGAAGACCCGGCCCGAGAATCCGACAAGCCAGGAGGCCACCAATACCACGAGCCGCCCTGCCGCACTTCTGGAGAAGTGTGGCTGGACAAGGGTCGGGCCGCTTAAGGGATCTGTTTTATTCATGCCTGCCGCTGCCTCTCAGCCTCGCTGAGCCAGCCTGCCTGCTGACCACGCCCCCCACCATCGCTCGGGGTGGCCTACTGCGCTACTGTGTTTGTTTAGGTGTTTGTGCTGCCTTGTAGCCTTTTTTTACGCTTTTGCCCCCTTTTTCGAATTTCTGTGCCCCCTTGTGCCGTTTTCCCCTGCCGTTTTTCCCCTGTGCCCTCCCGCCCTGCTCCCCGCTTCCCGCCACCGTGTCTAAGGACATGCCCCCTTTGCCTTCTGTGCCCTCCCCGCTCCCGCCTCTCAGCTGCTCCTCCCTCCCTCGCACTTGGCCATAAATGGCGACCGTGCGCACGCGCATCGGGCGCGCCGATTGTGCGCCGAAGGCGCTCCAAAGGTAAGCCCGTCTGCGCCCGTCCGCGCCTGGACCGCGCCCAGTGCCAGGACCCCTGGCCCCCGCAGACACCAGCCCACCCGCCGGACCTACGACTCTACCGAACTAAACGCACTCAACACCGGTCGGATCCCGGGTTGCTACCGAGCCACCCCGAGACGCACCCACGGACCCTTCAGCTGCCATTCCTGCAAGTTCACCTGCATCCGGACCTGCACTACACGATCACCTACCAGGCCGAGCACCAGCAGCAACCACCTGAAGTGCATCCTGCTCAACACTCGCTCCGTCCACAGACACGCCATCGAACTCTGGAACCTCCCCGACACCACATCTCCAGACGTCGCCTTCCTCACGGAAACCTGGATGAACGCCTCCTCAGCGCCTGACATCGCCATCGCCATACCGGACGGATACAAGATCACCCGGAGGGACCGCGGCAATCAGACCGGAGGAGGCATCGCCATCGTCCACAGGAACACCATCCGCATCACGACCAACACCGACGACCCCCTCACAACCGCCGAACACCTACACTTCCAGATCCACACCGACCCCAAGACCACCCTCAGAGGCACCCTCATCTACAGACCCCCAGCACCACGCACACAATTCAGCGAAGACATCGCCGACTTCATCTGCCCGCACGCCCTCCCCTCCGCTGACTACATCCTCCTCGGGGACCTCAACTTCCACCTGGAGAACAACAACGACCGCAACACCACCACCCTGCTGGACAATCTCGCCAACCTCGGTCTCAAGCAGCTGGTGACCACTCCCACCCACTACGCTGGACACACACTCGACCCCGTCTTCTCATCCAGCAAGGACATCGTCTTCAGCCACGCCACCGGACTCCACTGGACGGACCACAGCTGCATCCACTTCAGCTTCAGAAGAACCACGATCCACCATCACCAGCAGGTTGCATGCAGGAGCTGGAACAAGCTCACTGCTGACCAGCTCGCCGCATCCCTGAGCCAGCTCCCTCCCACCAGCTCAGCGAACCCCTGCCAGGCCGCCGACAACCTCACGAAGTGGATCAGCACCTGCGCAGACGACCTCGCCCCACTGAGGACCCCGCCTAACTGACCCGGCAGTAAGAAAGCACCATGGTTCACCGACGAACTCAAGAGCTCCAAGAAGAACTGCAGAGCCCTCGAAAGAGCCTGGTGCAGAGACCCAACACCAGACAACATGACCACCCTCAAGCTCGCCACTCGAAAACACCATCAACTGATCCACGCCACCAAAAAAACTGCATTCAAGGAACGACTGGACAACAACGCACACAACAGCAAGGAACTCTTCAACATCGTTAAAGATCTCTCCAACCCCAACGCCGGAAACAACGACATCACCCCATCGCAAGACCTCTGCAACTCCCTCGCCTCCTACTTCCACAACAAGATCGCAGACATACACAACAGCTTCAGTACGCAACCAACGCTCCCAACGACCGCACCAACGCCCCCCACCATCTCCATCTGCGCCTGGACCCCGATCACCACCGAAGACACCATCCGTACGATGAACTCCATCCACTCGGATCTCCAACCGACCCCTGCCCTCACCACGTCTTCAACAAGGCCGACGCTGTCATCGCTCCCCACCTGCGGGACATAATCAACACCTCCTTCGACACCGCCACCTTCCCGCAGAGCTGGAAGCACGCCGAACTCAGCGCTCTACTGAAGAAACCATCAGCGGACCACACCGAACTAAAAAACTACAGCCCCATCTCGCTCCTCCCGTTTCCGGCCAAAGTTATCGAGAAGACCATCAACAAGCAGCTGGCCGCCTTCCTCGAGACGAATGGATCCCTCGACCTCTCACAGTCTGGCTTCCGGGCCAACCACAGCACAGAGACCGCCCTCATCGCAGCCACCGATGACATCCGAGCCCTGCTCGACAACGGAGAAACAGCGGCCTTCATCCTCCTGGACCTCTCCGCGGCTTTCGACACTGTCTGCCACCGCACCCTAGTGCAGCGCCTCAGCAACGTCGGAATCCAGGAGAAGGCACTGGAGTGGATCATCTCCTTCCTCGCCGGAAGGACTCAGAGAGTCCACCTTCCACCATTCAGATCAGAAGCCACCGAAGTCATCTGCGGCGTACCACAGGGATCATCGCTCAGCCCCATCCTCTTCAACGTCTACATGAGCCCCCTCGCAGCCATCGCACGCCAACACAACCTCAACATCATCTCCTATGCCGACGACACTCAGCTGATCCTCTCCCTCACCAATGACCCAGCCACCGCCAGAGCCAACCTACACGAAGGGATGACAGACGTAGCCGAGTGGATGATGACCAGCCGCCTGAAACTGAACTCAGACAAGACGGAAGTTCTCATCCTGGGCTCCTCGCCCTCCGCCTGGGACGACTCCTGGTGGCCCCCCGCCCTGGGCAGCGCACCCAAACCGACAGACCACGCACGCAACCTGGGCTTCATCCTGGACTCCTCCCTCTCCATGACCAGACAAGTCAACGCCGTCTCCTCGTCCTGCTTCAATATCCTGCGCATGCTACGTAAGATCTTCTGGGGGATCCCCACCGAGTCCGGGAAGACGGTCACCCAGGCCCTCGTCACCAGCCGACTGGACTACGGCAACGCCCTCTACGCCGGAACCACCGCCAAGCTCCAGAAGAGACTTCAGCAGATCCAGAACGCCTCAGCAAGACTCATCCTCGACATCCCCGACACAGCCGCAACTCCGGACACCTGAGAGACCTGCACTGGCTCCCGGTCAACAAGAGAATCACCTTCCGCCTCCTCACCCACGCACACAAAGCCCTACACAACCAAGGCCCAAGATACCTCAACAGCCGCCTCAACTTCTACACTCCTACCCGCCAGCTTCGATCGACCAGCCACGCCCTCGCCGCCGTCCCCCGCATCCGAAGAGCCACAGCAGGAGGAAGGTCCTTCTCCTACCTGGCCGCCAAGACTTGGAACTCCCTCCCGATCCACCTCCGCCTGACCCAAGACCACCTCGCCTTCAGGAAGCAGCTCAAAACCTGGCTGTTCAAGCAGTAGCGGACCCCCCCTCCCCAAGCGCCTTGAGACCCTCCGGGTGAGTAGAGCGCTATATAAATGTTTTTGATTGATTGATTGATTCACGGGGTGGGACGCGATAGGGGTGGTTGAGGGAGGTCACGGGGCTGTTTGTCCGTTATTCTCTCCCCGAGCACTTCACTGCGTGGTTATTTGGTTTACAAACGGGTGACGGAAGTGATTTCCTCACGCCCCTTCTCCTCCTCCTTCTAACATATGTCCCTGGACATAGCCAGTAATCCGAGGTGTTTCTTTTCTTTTCTCTTTGAGCCCCACACCATCGGAGAAGTATTGGGAAACCCCGGTGACAGCCTTAGAGTGCCAGGAGCTTCGGCAGAGACAAAAAGTGGACTACAAGAAGCTCCCCCTTCACTTTGATTTCGTTTGACTTGGAACTATACTATGCATTGTATATCAGTCTTAAATAAAACCCCCTAAGAAGACAAGCCCTGAGTGTTGCAACCTCCTTCTTAAACCATTCCTCCCATTCAGACGGCTACAAGTGGCGAGCCAGATAGGAGTGTTGAACTGAACCACCATCCGATACAGAATGGAGAACCTGATAAAGCAGATGAAAGAGGGGCAGGCAAAGTTAGAGTGGGCCATGGAACAAAGTACAACTCAGGCCGAATCGACCGGACGACCTTCACCCAGGCTATACAGAGTCAATCTGACAACCCCCTCAAATTGGCAGAGGGTCAAACACAACTCATGACGATCCTGGGACAATGGAAGAACCAATGCTCCCCCCTGGCACGGTAGTTCCCCTACAGAAGTTTACCCCTGGAGAAGACCCCTTGGCTTTCTTCCTGAACTTCGAAAGGGCTGCTAGAGCCAGTTCATGGCCAGGGGAAAGATGGCCCTTCTATCTCGCACCTCTGCTTACAGGGGCAGCACAGGCAGCCTACCAACTGGTAAACCGTGATGGAACTACTGCCTATGCCATAGTAAAACAATACATTCTAGACAGGTTGGGGGTGGACGAGGAAACGCATAGGCTAAAATTCTGCCAGGAAAGAGGAACCCCGGGGACTTGCCTAAAACCTTGTTCTACAAACTCAAGGAAGCAGCTGATCTGTGGTTAAAACCCCAAGAGGGCAACATAGGTGAGATCATGAACATAATTCACTTAGAGCAGTTTATCGAGGCTCTGCCCTATAGTACACAATGCTGGCTCAAACAGCACGCAAGCCTGACCTTAGAACACGCCATAGAGATGGCCACTTGTTATGCCCGAGCACAAGGCAGACCCTATGTGAAGGAGCTGGAGAAAGCAATAAAGAGTACAGTATCCCTGAAGCCAGATAAGAAGCCCCAAAAAGGGATAACCGAGCCACCACGTATGCGGTTCCAGCGACCGGAGCTATCTAACGTCCCTGGTCCTCAATGCTATGACTGTGGAGAATGGGGACACATAGCCCGGTACTGCAGGAAGAAAAAGGAGAAAGAAGACGAGCCCATGGATGTGAGCTATGCTCCGAGATCCATTCTTTATGCTCAGGAAACCGGGACTGTGTTTTATGTAAGTGTAACTCTCAATGGGGCTTCCGTTAGGGCTTTGTTGGACTCTGGTTGCAAACACTCGGTTGTGCGACAAGACCTCAGGGATCCTTCCTGTTATATACCTGGAAAGACTGTCCATATCCGTTGTGTCCATGGAGACGTTAAAGAATACCCTGTAGCCTTGATCACACTCTACAGTCCCTCAGGAAAGGGAACCAAAGTAACAGTGGGGGTTATGTCAGATCTTCCCAAGCCTGTTATCATAGGGATAGACAACCCGTCTTTTAACACCCTGATGTTAGACGCCCTCCAACACCTACAAACACATGATCCTTTCCTGTCCTCGGAACCTTGGGCCGAGACACCCATTTCAGAACTGCTCAATTAAATGACGCTAGTCTCATAAATGCATGGCAAACCGCCCGAGATGGTCAAGATCCTGTAACCCGAAGGTACCCCACGTTCGTGGAAAAAAATGGTCTCCTCTATAGGGTGGCTAAGGCGGATGCAGACCCTCAGTTATTGGCCCCTACTGGGTTTCGTAATCAGATCCAATTCTTTGGCCACGCACATCTATTAGCTGGTCATTCCGGGGCAGAGAAGACAGGGCAGTCCATCTTACGACATTTTTTTTGGCCAGGGATATGTGATCAGGTCCAAAAATATTGTCAGGAGTGCAAAATATGCAAGAAACGCAATCCCTACACTCCCCCTCTTGTCCCCTTGAATCCGTTGACTATCATAGGAGTTCCCTTCAATAGAATAGGGATGGACCTAATAGGACCCTTGCCCAAGTCAGATAGAGGACACCAGTATGCCCTAGTGCTGGTCGACTACGCGACTCGTTATCCTGAGGCCTTTCCTCTTAGAGCCGTGACTTCTTCAGCCATTGCCCAGAGCCTGGTAGAAGTTTTTTCTCGTATGGGGTTTCCTAGGGAGATCGTCACCGATCAGGGCACCCCCTTTGTGTCTTGCTTAATGCAGCAGGTCTGTGGACAACTGAAGATTAAACACATAAAGACATCAGTGTATCATCCCCAGACAGACGGCTTGGTTGAGCGCTACAACGGCTCCCTGATGCTGACTCTAAAGAAACTGCTGTCTGGGGACGGTAGAAACTGGGACCAGCTTTTGCCTCTTGCCCTTTTTGTCCTTCGCAGCCAGACTCAGTCTAGCTTGGGTTCTTCCCCGTTTGAACTATTGTTCGGACGTAAACCGAGAACCCTATTAGAGATTACTAAGGACAGCTGGAAAACCGAAGGGGTTCATGAAGCTGAAGCCCTAATGGACTACACTCTGCAATTACAAACCCGACTACACAAACTTAGAAACTTTGCTCACGACCATTTGGCCATCGCCCAAGCAAAACAGAAAGCATTTTATGACCGTGGCAAGAAGTGGAGAGAGCTCAACGTGGGGGAATGGGTGTTGGTCTTACTACCCTCCTCTACCCATAAATTGAGAAAAGAATGGCAGGGACCCTTCAAAATACTCAGGAAGGTAGGGCGTACCACCTATGTGCTACAGTTGGGTGGGAAAAAAACCCAAATGTACCACATTAACCTTCTTAAAAAATGGCTAGGGAAGCCTCCACAACCCGTCAACACGGTATCCCCAGCACCAACCTCTCCTCACACCGTTAGAGACACCCCGATCAATACAGATCTCCCCAGACCAGAAAGAAGAAATCCTTTCTCTCCTACTACACTTTTCTGAGGTGTTCACCGATCAACCAGGGCGAACGCATTTGGCTGAACACGTCATCCCCACCCCTCCAGGAGTAGTGGTAAAACAGAAACCGTACCACATTCTGGAGGCAAGACGCCTAGCCTTCCAGAACCAAGTACAAAGTATGTTGCAGTCTGGCATTATAGTCCCTTCCCGCAGTAACTGGTACTCGCCGGTGGTCCTAGTGCCTAAACCGGATGGCAGCATCCGCTTTTGTATAGACTTTCGAGCCGTTAATCGAGTTTCAAAACAAGATGCCTATCCATTGCCGAGGGTTGACAAACTGCTAGAGCGCCTTGGTGAGGCCCGGTACATAACAACAATCGACCTCTCCAAGGGATACTGGCAGATTCGCCTCGCCCAGGCTGACAGAGAAAAGACAGCCTTTTCTACACCCTCGGGTCACTTCAGTTTACAGTCCTCCCCTTTGGGTTGCATGGGGCTCCTGCAACTTTCCAACGGGTCATGGACACATTGCTGTCCCCGCATCTGAAATATGCTTTGGCCTATCTGGACGATATCGTCGTCTTTAGCAAAACCTGGGAAGACCACCTTGTTCATTTGGAGAATATATTTTCTAGTTTACAAGAGGCCAATCTTCACATCAATGCAAAGAAATCCCGAGTTGCCTTTCGAAAGGTCAAATATTTGGGTTATCTTCTGGGTGAGGGTCGTATCGAACCTCAGACCGAAAAAGTAGAGGCCATAAAAGCTGTACCCTACCCGTCCACAAAAAAAGATCTTCGAGCTTTCTTGGGTCTGGTGAGTTATTACCGCCGGTTTATAGCCCAGTTTGCTGACCTGGCAGGACCCCTCACAGATCTGCTCCGTAAGTCACACAGATCTTCCACACTACCTGTTCCCTCTGATAAAGAGACCTCTGCTTTTCTGGCCTTGAAGGCTGCTCTCACCTCCTTCCCTGTACTCATCTCCCCTGATTTCCGAAAACCGTTCATATTACAGATGGACGCCTCAGGGGTGGGCATAGGGACGGTCCTTTCTCAACAAGATGACCAAGGGGCCGAAAGACCCATACTGTACATTAGTAGAAAGCTCTTTCCTAGAGAACAGGCTTACTCTACAATTGAAAAGGAATGTCTTGCTGTCAGGTGGGGGGTTGAAAAACTTCAGTATTATTTGGATGGAAGGCCCTTAATTCTCTATACCGATCAGGCTCCCCTGACATGGCTCCAACGCAACCGGGGCCATAATGATCGCATCCTGCAATGGTTTTTGGCCTTACAGCCATACCAGATCGATGTCAGGCATCGGAAGGGCTCTGACCAGGGGAATGTGGACTTTCTATCTCGCTTCCCGATTTCCTCCGATCGGGTCAATCTCGGCGGTGGGACGTGTCAGGGGGTTGCTGACACGGACGGACGGGGTGTGGACTTTAACACCTGTTCGTTTCCACCCTGTCCGCAGGATTCAGACGGCCCCTTTAATGCTTCTTGGATCACCTCCATGGACCCACCCTCAACGTCGAAGTCACCACTCAGGAACCTATCAGCGGAGGCGACGTCATTGCTCACAATCCAATCCCTGGAGGCGGGGCGGATAAGGAAGCTCCCTGCCAGAACGAGAGAGCAAAAGCCGGAGAAGGAGGTGAATTCGAGGAAGAGAGAGCGGAAAGCGTTGCGGCAGCAAAACAGAAGTCCGACCCCGGTGTGGAAGAAGACCCAGCCCGAGAATCCGACAAGCCAGGAGGCCACCGATACCACAAGCTGCCCTGTCGCATTTCTGGAGAAGTGTGGCTGGACAAAGTACGGGGCCGCTTAAGGGATCTGTTTTATTCACGGGGTGGGACGGGATAGGGGTGGTTGAGGGAGGTCACGGGCTGTTTGTCCGTTATTCTCTCCCCGAGCACTTCACTGCGTGGTTATTTGGTTTACAAACGGGTGACGGAACCCCAGTGATCCCCTCATGCCCCCTTCTCCTCCGCCTTCTAACATATGTCCCAGGACATAGCCGGTAATCCGGGGTGTTTCTTTTTTTTTCTCTTTGAGCCCCACACCATCGGAGAAGTATCCGGAAACCGCGGTGACAGCCTTAGAGTGCCAGGAGCTTCGGCAGAGACAAAACGTGGACTACAAGAAGCTCCCCCATCACTTTGATTTCGTTTGACTTGGAACTATACTATGCATTGTATATCAGTGTCTTAAATAAAACCCCCTAAGAAGACAAGCCCTGAGTGTTGCAACCTCCTTCTTAAACCATTCCTCCCAGCCAGACGGCTACACACCCCTCATCAGCCAGGCTAGCTTGAATCCAGTGGCAAAGTGAGCAAGGGACCCACGCCTGGGCATACCCTGCCAACTTAGGGCGAACAAAGCAAACACAAGGAGATGATGGATGGAGCGCTGACACTTTTCAGACACTCACCCCCAGTCACAGATCTGGGTTGAATCCATCATCATTCTTTAGCTCACGTCGCCACCTCAGTTCAGACTCAGCTATATGCAAATCAGTCTTTACCCTGTGCCTCATGGGAACAGTCCAGCTCGAACTGCCAGGCCAGGTCTTCTCTGAAATGGAAACAAGTATCCTGGGACTGGTTTCGGGGTAACACCCCTCATCAATTGTGTGTCTTTTGCTTCCTCGCCCTTTGTGCTCCGGGTATGCCCAGACGTGGGTCCCGGGATCACTTTGCCACTGGATTAATGGTATCCTGGCTGATGAGGGGTGAACACCGCAACCGGTCCTAAGATGATTATTTACGGTCCAGGGAGGACCTGGGTTGGCAGTTCGACTGGTCTGTTCCCATGAGGCACAGTGTCAAGACTGTTTGCACATGGCCAGGTCTAAACTGGGGTGGCATGGGGAACAAAAGAATTATGGATTTAATCCAGATCTCTTGACTGGGGGTAAATGTTTTGATTTGTTCTGCATTCCGTCCATCAATTGTGTGTCTTTTGCTTCCTCATTCTACGGGCGCCGGGTATGCCCAGACGTGGGTCCCAGGCTCACTGTGTCACTGAATTCAAGCTATCCTGACTGATGAGGAACCATAAAACCTGCCCTAGGATGCTTGTTTCCGGTCCAGGGAGGACCTGGCTTGACAGTTCGGGCTGGACTATTCCCATGAGGCACAGGGTCAAGATGATTTGCATATGGCCAGGTCTAAACTGGGGTGGCATGATGAGCAAAAGAATGATGGATTTAACCCAGATCTCTTGACTATGAAGGAACGTTTGATTTGTTCTGCATTCAGTCCATCAATTGAGTGTCTATTGCATGATAAAGAAAAGCAGGAGACAGGGACAGAACGCGGAAATAGGAGATTTCGGTTTCACATTAATAAATCTTATGTGGCTAAGGAGAGTGAGGATACTTTAATGGTTGCTATTTTAGATACTCAACCCCGCCTCCATATGTCCCTGAAAGGGTCTATCCATTATTTCCCATCAGCAGCCACAGGCACAAGGTGCATCTGCCCCTACAGCCGTTACACCCACTGCTCCATTTAGTGTGCCCCCCACTCTTCCTCTTCCATTACACTCTTTAACTGTTGCGCTACCTACTACTCCTGCCCCAGTAATTTATCCCCCATTGACCTTAATTACTGACACGCCAGTCCGCGGCTGGGGAGATAGAGATATTATTGGACTAATAGAACAGTCAGGTACGCTAATGCGATCGGGGTGGGAAATAGAGACAAGAAAGAAGAAGAAGATCAGGAGAGAAAATGGGCTCGTAACCCAATCTATAGTCCCACAGATATTTGGCAGGTGATGCAGGAACATGACCCCTTCTTGCAATATTATGCCCTAAAAAAATTCTTCAACCTTGATTGACCTTTGCCGTATACATATTGAAACGGAAGCACCCCAGATATCATTTGAAAATAATGAAGGTGCTTATGTACATAGTTTGGAGCCAATCTCTTTGTATAGAAACATTTCAGCATTGCTGAATTATAGAGATAGACTGCATGATAAGAGTCCCACTAAAATAACACAATTTCCAATGCGAGAAGTTCACCCAATTTTTCATCTGGCAATTCCTGCAGTAACAGATCAGCACAGAATGATTGACACACAAGCTGTGCCTGCCAGCTTCCAGGAGCAATGGGTTTATAGCCCATGGAAGAAAGTGAGGTTTTGGCTCCTAAGGCTACGTTGCCCAACCCTAGGAAACAATCGACTGCTTATTATAAAGAATTGACAGAGGCTGCTTCCTCTACGGTAATGACACTTGCTGATATTGAGATGTTTTTTGGTTTACTAGTTCCAGTTGATATTTGGCGGCAGGTAAATACCTAAGATCATGTTGCTGAGTTGGGCGGAACGTGGGTCCCGATTAAGGGTTGGTACAGAGATAAAAAGCCTGGAGATAAACCATGCCCTGAGTTACTTGCCTTGCCCAGCTGTAGAATAGCATACATGCATACTCTTATTCCTCCTAAGAAAGTTAGTTGGGATAGATTGACTGCTGGTGGGCAGAAGAGATATGAGAGTGTGTCTGATTTTTTTCACTAGGTTTGAGGAAACATACTTTGATGACAGTGGGCAGGATATGTCTACAGAAGGAGGAGTCCATTTATTTGTTGATAGGTTTGTCACTAATGTCCTCCCCAAAATAATGTTTAGACTCCAGTTGTCTGAGAGCACTTGGTCTACGTCTTCTCCTTCTGTGATTTTAAATATGGCTCAATATTACAAGCATAGGGATAATGAAGAAAAAGACAAAAATTATAAAAAGCATAAAGATTTGAAGACCAGGGTATTGTTGCAACAAGCATATCGCGGAAACACTAATGGACAGGGACCCCAACAACAGCTTCCTCATACTAGACAGCCTCCAGTTGCACCTTTGGGGCAGAATCAGTGTGCATACTGTAAGGAGGAGGGGCATTGGTGTAGCCAGTGCCCCGTACTCTTGCAAAGAGTTTCGTCCACTAGAGGACGAGGTCCTGGAAATAGGGACCACAGGACTGATAGGCAGCAATGTACTT
Organism: Lissotriton vulgaris; assembly: GCF_964263255.1. Classification (NCBI taxonomy): domain Eukaryota; kingdom Metazoa; phylum Chordata; class Amphibia; order Caudata; family Salamandridae; genus Lissotriton; species Lissotriton vulgaris. The sequence continues at coordinate 1,312,194,364 of NC_141693.1, read as the reverse complement.
CTGCCCCTGTGGATTATTCTGACAATTATTTTGATGACACCAGAGACTGGCAGTACTACAAGGATGATTATGATGTTGATGACGTGATGGGGATGTCTAGTTAGGAAGGCAGGGACAGGGTAAGGGACCAGTTTAGATACATCTAGACCAACATGGCCCTTATGTCAAGATAGATCTGTAAGGCTCCTCTAAGGAGTTCCTGGTTGATACAGGTGCCATGAATAGTTCTATTCCCCGACACCTGGACCACCCCTGTCTGGCCAGGATAATGTTTCGGTGGGTTATTTGGGAGTACCGGTTGTAAGTCTCATCTCACACTCACGTGCTCTCACTATTGGTCCTTTTACTGTGGATTGTTAATTTCTTTTAACATCTAATTGTGGTGAGAATTTGTTGGGTTTGGATTTGCTAAAGAAATTGCATGCTACTATTTATTGTTCCCCAGAAGGAGTGTACATTACAATGGGCCCAGATGTGGGAACTAGACAGTGTCTATCTAAAGACTCCCCCCTTCCACCTGGGTTTGCGCAGATACCCCCTACTTTGTGGGCCACCGGTGATACCGATGTTGGTCTATCACATATATATCTCCAGTTTCCATAAAGGTTAAAGACAATGCTATATTGAGAGTTCAAACTAAAGGAAGGTGCACTTGATAGAAGTCAGAACAAGTGACAAATGAGTACTTCATAAATTCTTCTTTTTATTGAATTCTTGTAAAAACACTGGCACACAGCCACCGCGTTTTGTTCCCCAGTGCCACGGGAACTTTGTCAGGGCTCTAACAATTACAAGAGACCAACATAAATATACATATAATGTAACAGATATACAAAGTGAAATACATTTAAAAATATTTGGAACTACAACAACACCACCACTAACACAGATGGCCCAAGACATAGTGTCACACAAACTATGTTATTAAGACGCATACAACCACAGATAATTGCATAACACAGAAACATTAAAATGACAACTGTATGATAACATCATGTCAATTAATTGTTCATTCGGCCCCATTTTAAAGAGTCATCTAAAATGGCTGAAGTCACCGTACATTTGTAAAAGGGTGGGAAAGATGAATAAAAAAGAGTGAAGAGAAAAAGGAAGAAAAAAGTTAAAAGCAGAGTTAATAACCCTCAAAGGAACCAGAGTTAACAAGTACACACCTGTAACCAAAAAGAGCAAAAGACAGCATACCTGATCAAAAATAATCACCTTATTTTTGATCAGGTATGCTCTCTTTTGCTCTTTTTAGTTACAGGTGTGTACTTGTTACCTCTGGTTCCTTTGCGGGCTTTTAATTCTGCTTTTAACTTTTGTCTTCCTTTTTCTCTCAGGGATATTTTTGTACAAACACACGGTCCCCTTAGTGAATAAAGAGAATCCAAGTACCTTCAGAATGAACTCTAGGTACGCTGCAGTGGATTACGAGGGGCCGACTTATGCACACCCAGGGTTTTTCTTCTTGTCTAATGGGACTTATTCCAATGTTTAATATGGTACAGACGATGTGGCCCTTGGAATGGTATTGCCTTTGGGTGTGCCCTGCAAGTATGCCAAACCTAAAATAAGATGGGTCAAAAGGACGCTAACGAAGGAATTCTGTGAGGGGGTGACATATAGAGGTCAATATTTATAGCGAAGGTATCGCCTTTGGATAGATCCTTTCTTCTAATTTCAAATTGGATGGTACTTCCATGGCCAGGGGTGAGAAGGCTAGAGAATACTTTGAATGAAAGCTGCAAATTTGATCTAATACTACAGCAGCAGCTTTGAGCAACATCACCACTCAGTTGGAAAGTATGCAGATATATTCGGAACAGACAAGATATGCAGTGAATTTTATTTGAGCTAAGAGTGGTGGTCTATGCGCGGTAGTTGGCAATCAGTGTGGGGTCGGGATTAAGAATTTAGAAAAAAATATTACCAAACACATTATGGATATTCTTGAAAATGTCATGGGAATGGAAAGTGGCAGTTGGAGTTGGTCCCTTTTTGACGGTTGGAGTTGGATTCTTGAGAAAATTATTTATTTTATAGCTGTGTTGGTGCTCTGCTGTATTCTCATACAATGCCTTCCCTATGTTGTTCATATTGTGCCACTATTTTCACACCGAAGAAGAAACTTTCAACTCATGTTACTAATGCTGCTATAGTGATTCAGTCAGATATTGATGCTCTCATGAATATAGATGAAGGGATATTTGAGGAGTCATTTCTCCTTGCTGTTTCTCTGCCTGATGTAGAATGTAAAGAATGTCCATAATTACTGTACAATCATGTTTCGTCCTCAGATGCTCTATTGGCATTTACCTTGATAATATTGTTATATTTGTAATTGTATATATGCACATTATATTCACTCAGCTTGTAAGCAAATGTTTTAGCTCATTCTAAAAGGAGGGCCTGTTAGATTAGGCCCGTTAATGCTTACGCAGTGCCTTGTATAAGTTAGCATTTGCTACACCATTTGCTTTTCTGTCATCCATTTTGTATGGTGATCGAAACGAATTCTCCCTTATTCCAAGAAATGCTTCTTGCTGAGTTTTGTTTCTGCAATAATGGGTAAATAGTGCCAGCACATCGTTTTCTCACTAGATAGAGGCCCTCTCACACCTGTGTGGTACTTGGAAAATATCACAGGGTGCAATGGCTGTGGACTGGGGCCAGTTGTGTGAGATATGAAATCAGAAACCTTTTTAATTAGTATTTTCTGTTCAGCTGCAGCTGCCTGGAAATTTCCATTGTGGGTGTGTTCTTTGCTAACCATACTATGTATAATTTATCACTACATGTGATACTTCAGTTCCCTCTGTACCACTCCCAGAGACTGTGCAGACGGGGCTCCGCTCTGAGCGTATACAAATAAACAGCTATTGGTTTATAATCTCCACTGACTCTCCGACTCTTCATTTTGTATGGAAGGCTAAGAGGTGGTCTACAGTGACCTGGGTGGCCACAAGTGGGTCACTTCCTTCATGGGAAACCATGGGGAGGGGAAAGCTGGAGATCATTGTGTTCGCTGTGCAGAGATATTCAAGTTTTTTCTGCACTGCTGACCCCACCTCCCACCCAGCTATTTTTTAAGGCGAATCGGGGAGCAGGTTGGGTGCATTTAAGTTTGTAAGGGGGGTAGGTTTGTTTTGAAGGAGCAAAAGGTCTAATAGCTCAAAGTAAGAGACAGGTGTAGATCGAAAGTGAAAGATAGGTTCGAAAAGGGGAGAGAATAGAAAAGGTGAACTATTTCATAGTCCTGGAACCGGTGAGGGCAGTACAGGCAAGAAAAGGGTAAGTGATACACAGGTAAGAAGAGTTGAGAGCCTGATTCCAATTAAATTGTTTGAGAACAAGTTCTATTGATTGTGGTAAGGGCAGGGCTACTAGAATACCGTTATTCGGTAGCCACACATTTTTTTCGCATAATTAAGGAATTTCCTATTTGCCCAAAAATCCATAATTTTCTACATAATCTACAGATTGAAACAAAAAAAGTGTTTCTAGCTAAATAGGATAAAAAGTTACTAAAAATGTGGCGGCATTTGTTTGCATAGTGGCCCGCTTTCAGTTGCTTTTTGCTGCATTTGGTTGCCAAATTAGTACCAATGAGGTGAACTCTTTCTCCATCGTTAGCAAAAGGGTTGGGAATATTCTTGAGGAAAGGGAGAAGTGTTACAGTTTATTTTCAGTAACCCGACAGGACATATACGTTTTTATGCAGCTAAGCCCAACGTTGTAAATGTAAGCTCACCTTACTCCTGAATAAAGAATCCTTTTTATATACACAAGTGAGTCAGTGGTTCTTTCGCCTCCCAAGTAGTCAAGACAATCATCTTAACTGCAGCACTGACAAGGTTGAAAAGGAATTTCAAAAGTTTAATTGTTATCTCACATTAACTAAGTCCCTCTGGTACCTTTTACCCTAAAGCAAGGCTCCACACTTGCAGGCACATGCATCAAGCGATTTGGGAATCGCAAACGGTGCGAATCGCAAAATTCGGCCGTTTGCGATTCCCAAATCACTATTTGGGATGCATCAACTTAAAAGTGAATAAATCGCTATTTTAGCGATTTTTTCAAGTGCGATTGCTTTTAAGGAATCGCAAATTTGCGATTCCTCAAAAGCAGTGCATGAAACTAAAAAAAATTGCGAATTCGCAATTAGAGAGAAAAAATTACCATGAGGTTGGACCTCATGGTAATTTTGCGAAATGTTAGAAAAATGCAATTTTTTGCATTTTTTTAACTTTCATGTTGTGCACACACATGCCCTTAGGGCATGTGTGTACACAACATATGTGCATTGTTTGATTTCAGGGGTGCAACAGGGTGTCCTTTGGACACCCCTGCACCCTTGAAATCGCAATCTCAATTTGCGATTAGCTAATTGCGAATCGCAAATTGAGATTGTCTTCCCATTCATTCCTATGGGCCTCTAGGCCCATAGGAATGAATGGGAAGGGATTCCTTAATTGCGATTCGCAAAATGCTAATCGCAATTAAGGAATTCTAAGAAATCGCAATTTATTTAGCGATTTCTTGATGCATAGACATTTGCAATTCCTTAATTGCGATTCCTTAAAAATCGCAATTAAGGAATCGCAAATGCCGAGTTTGATGCATGTACCTGCAAGTTTCCCCCACTCTTTACGTCTTGCTCGCAGGGGCCCCAGAGCATTCTGAGAAATTCGAGTTATGCAGAAGGATTTCTGTAGCTTTGTTAGTTTTCCTTGCTGTAGTGTCTGGTGAGAAATGCAGAAAGGCAGACGACGAATCCATTGAAATAACCCTCACCTGTGAGTCCAGCATTCATCTTATCTCACCTTTTACCAACACCCTTTCACTGGCTGAGTCCTTTCAACTGACTTGCTGTTGTAAGGGACCTAAGATGTATGGAGATCTGAATTACTTTTGTGGCAAGGATGTGTGCTTAAACAGTCGTACACGTGCACAGAATGACCCACACAGCTTTAATTTTTAACAACTCTAGTCCCTTCCCCTGATGGCGCAGGTTCCTGGAGTTGGCAACGGTAGATTGCCAGGGATTATGAGTTTGGTAACCCTAACCCTAATAGCATGTAACCGTTCTAGAGAATTGTATACGAGCCAGGTTCACAAAATATTGGTGGACCCCGGAACACTTGACCCAATTTTGAATATAAATTGAGAAGAATTGTTGGTAGGACAGGAGTAAAGCAAATTTTATATTTTTTTAGATAGACTAATGCCTTTATTTTTATGATCACATTTCTGCTCAGGTCCCCTTACTCATATGATGTCCTCCATGCCAATGCCCACTCTGCTCACCAGTAGAAGTTGTGTATTTTTTGAAGTGATGGGACATAATACTTGACTCAAATTCAAGCAAGCAAGCTAGGTTTTACCTAAGAGAGCGTGAGGGGAGATCATTATTTTTATGGAAAAAAATTAAGTCAAATGGTGCATTTAAAATGTTATAATACTTTCATAATGTGTCGTGGAGGTCTGATACTACGCAAGATTTGACCCCATGTTTCTCAACATTTGATATAAGTTCCCCTGTGTCATGGGGTACCTCCATTATGTATTAAAAGATAAAGGGGAGAAAGAGGGTATAATGGCTAGGCTCACCCTCCAATAGTTAATGTAGACCTGAAAATCCCTAAATCTAGGGATCAAGAACCTAGCCTTGACTACGCGGAAATACACGCTCAAATACAGGAACCGGCCTCGCACACACCAATATTTGATCTGGACGTTCTTGTCTAGGTTATTCTGCCTACGTGTATCTTCTGAGCAAGTGCCCAATTCCTACCCACAGATGCCGATGCACGGCAAACATCAGGTCGAGCCGGTACAACTTAATCCTTGATATTACTTTTAAGCCACTAACACAGCTTTTTTTCCCCCCGCATTTTCTTCCCCATTGCTAGATTCAAGAGATACCAACAACTCTCTGAGACCGTGGGGCAAAGTTAGGTCCCCAATAATGTATGTAAATGTTTGTTTATTACATTTCTGTATGTATGTCACTGAGGGGTCGGTTCCGATTTGGGAGAGAAATCCGTCGTACGACTCGTATTCGTAGCCGTCTCCGTACGAATGGAAAAAGACCATCCAAGCTGCGTAGTACGATCCGTATCTTGTAAATACGTCCGAATATCAGTGAACCGTACGAACCATAATGGAAGACCCGTACGAAAAGGCGCTGGAACACAAACCGTACGATTTGTAAACATGCTGTACGACCAAACAAGTACGATCCAGACCGGGGAGCGAGTACGCGATTTGTACGGGCAAACCTAGTCACACCTGAAGCATGATTCCTATGAGCGAGCCGCACCAACAAATACGAACCGCACACCAATCAATAAAGCGTACACGAACCCCCACCCCGATAAACGGCACGTATGAGCGAGACGCACCAACAAATACAAGCCGCACACCAATCAATAAAGTGTACACGAACCTCCACCCCGAAAACGTCACGAAACAGCCAGCCGCACCAACAAATACGAACCGCAGACCACTCAATAAAGCGTACACAAACCCCCACCCCGAAAACGGCACGTATCAGCCAGCCTCACCAACAAATACGAACCGCACACCACTCAATAAAGCGAACGCGAACCCCCACCCCGAAAACGTCACGTATCAGCCAGCCGCACCAACAAATACGAACCGCACACCAATCAATAAAGCGTACGCGAACCCCCACCCCGAAAACGGCAAATATCAGCCACCGGCACCAACAAATACGAACCGCACATCACTCAATAAAGCGTACACAAACCCCCACCCCGAAAACGGCACATATCAGCCAGCCGCACCAACAAATACGAGCCGCACACCATTCAATAAAGCGTACACGAACCCCCACCCCGAAAACGGCACGTATCAGCCAGCCGCACCAACAAATACGAGCCGCACACCACTCAGTAAAGCGTACACGAACCCCCACCCCGAAAACGGCATGTATCAGCCAGCCGCACCAACAAATACGAGCCGCACACCAATCAATAAAGCGTACACGAACCCCAACCCGAAAACGGCACGTATCAGCCAGCAGCACCAACAAATACGAACCGCACACCACTCAATGAAGCTTACGCGAACACCCCAAAAACGTCCCGTATGAGCCAGCAGCACCAACAAATACGAAACGCACACCCCCCACTAATAAAGCACTCGAACCCCTAAACCAGCACAAGGAGTATGCAAACTAGTTGCACAACACCACAAAACATGTCTCCAGTGTACACACCAGAATCGAAGGAGCCGTGGAGCCTGGTGAGTATCCAAACAACTCATGTAACATGGGGGGAGTCCCAGCAGGGCCTAACAGTATGGGGGTGGGTGGTCCTGGCTCCCAGTAGTGCCTAACAGTATGGGGGTGGTATGTGGGTGGGTGGCCATGACTCCCAGCAGTGCCCAACAGTATGGGGGTGGGTGGTCATGTCTCCCAGCAGTGCCCAACAGTATGGGGGTGGGTAGTCATGACTCCCAGCAGTGTCTAAAAGTATGGGGGTGGTATGTGGGTGGGTGGCCATGACTCCCAGCAGTGCCTAACAGTATGGGGTGGAATGTGGGTGGGTGCAAAGAACTTGCAGCAGTGTCTAACAGTATGTGGGTGGGTGACCATGACTCCCAGCTGTGCCTAACAGTATGTGGGTGGGTGCAAAGGACTTCCAGTAGTGCCTAACAGTATGGGGGTGGGTGGCCATGACTCCCAGCAGTGCCTAACAGTATGGGGATGGGAAGTGGGTGGGTGGCCATGACTCCCAGCAGTGCCTAACAGAATGGGGGTGGTATGTGGGTGGGTGCAAAGGACTTCCAGCAGTGCCTAACAGTATGGGGGTGGTATGTGGGTGGATCCAAAGGACTTCCAGCAGTGCCTAACAGTATGTGGGTGGGTGGCCATGACTCCCAGCAGTGCCTAACAGTATGGGGTGGTATGAGGGTGGGTGAAAAGGACTTCCAGCAGTGCCTAACAGTATGGGGGTGGGTGCAAGGGGAGTGTCAGAAGGCTGGAAGGTAGAGGGTGAGAGGGTACAAGGTGTAGGCTAGGAGGCTACACTCATCCCATATGGCCCAGGTACACACCCATGCACTATGCCAATGCACAGGGAGTGTGAAAGTACTGACAAGATAGCTGACACTGGGCCCTGGTATAGGCAGCACAAAGCCCTCCTGTGACCAGTGCAAACACTAACACCAGGACAAGGTCAGATATCCTGCACAGGAACTTACAACCACCGTCATGGCAGAATGCTTCATGGGGGGACAGACACACCACGAGGGACGTCCACTTGCAAATCACACTCAAATTACTAGCATGGCCTGTCACACACACACCTTACAGAAACAGAGCCTCTGGGGACAGGCAATGGAGTGCACCACTGTCACAATCGTCATGTAACACAACAAAACAAATACTGAACTGATGACGTATCCAAGATAAAAAAGCACAGTGCAGAATCACAAGTCCATTATGCCTCTCACACAATGCTGTAGCCACAGCTTATGGGCGCTATGGATGCACTTAAGTAGCACCATGGACCTGTGCATTGACAAGGTGATGCATCATTGAGAAGTGCCACGTTCTAAAGCCCTGTGCCACAAGTAGGTGTACTGGTCCAGGGGGGTTGACAGTGGGTGGCCGTCACGCCACAGCAACATCTCACAAAAGTTGCTGACTGAAATTAGAAAAAATTCCATTCTGTCTCTATCATAAACATGCTGCATTTAAACCCTGTGCATGCTTGAACTAGGCATAAGGATTGACACTGTATTGTGCAAATTGGGACACACAGAGCGCAGCTGGATGTGTGTCGTGCTGGCGACACAAGCCACAGCAATGGCTGTGGCAGTCATCGTAAACAGTACCAAACATGTCAATGACCCCTGAGCACATGTCAATCTGATTCAACAACATACCCATACACAAGAGAACCATGACAACAATCCAAAGCAGGTGGAACAGTGCTAACGAAAATGGATAACAAAATTGGACGTCGCATGATAGTGCATTAACAGTGTCTGTCTCTCACACCCACAGGGCAACGTGTGGAAACTACCCCCAACCAGGGGGGAGATGGATCCCAGTCCCAGGCTCAGCAGAACCCTGACCCCACCGACAGCGACGCCTCTCAACACACCGTGGTTGACCCCAACCAACCTGGCCCACTCTGGATCCCAAACCCATGCAGCAGCTGGATCAGACACTTCTGTGCCAACCACCACACCCTTTCCCGCCACATCCCAGCAGACAGCTCGGAGCCCTGACCATAATCCACAACAGAGCCAGTCTGATAATGAGGGATAAGGTTCGCCGGGCACCCAGGAGGTGGCAGACAACACCACCACTGCCATCACTCATGGGTCCCGTCGATCCCATGTGCCCACAAGCGCAGGCCAGGCTCGTTTTGGCAGGGGTGGTGGGAGTGGGGCAAGGCGGAGTTGAGAATCTGACCAGCAAACTGCAGGGCCCGGTATGTCAGAACTCCAAAACATCATGGAGGCATACCGGCGGGACACCAGGGAGTTACGCCAGGTAGTGAAGGCCCTCAACAAAATTGAAAGTCATCAGGTCGAGCAACATGCCAGTCAAGAACGACACCTGGGACGGATGGAGGCAAGACTGGATGAGCTCTTGACGGTGCATAGGGAAATAAGCCAATCACTCCGTCAGATTGCTGTCAACATGCAGCACCCTCTTTGTGTCACCAGGCCAGAAACATCAAGGCAAAGAACAACACCAGACACAGGGAGGGAGGAGGAGGAGGATTTGTCTGACGGAACGTCCCAGGCATCGTCAAGGCCTGCACGTGAGGGTCCCCCAAGGAAGGTGGGTCGTCCACGGCTAAGACGTTGAGAGGCAGTGGGCTATGCACAACTCCCAGGTCACCTGGTCTGGCATCTTGCCTTTGTGTGCAACAGCATCACCTTATTGACTCTCTCACATGGACTTGCTGGTCTCAGTGTGCCCAATGATGCCAAACACTGTGGCCTGGACTCTGTTGACTCAAACTGTAAGGCATCACATCTCCAGCTGTGAACTTTGGATTCTCCCACTTTTTGTACAGCACCTACTCACGTTTCACGCACAAGATCAGAAATTAAAATAAATAACATAATACGCAGTGGTGGAGACGTTTTGTACCCAATGCAAAAATATATGTGTGGGGACATGTAAAAAATGCCAGAGTGTTGAACAAACTGCTGCCATCCACACACTGGGATCTGAGTCCGGTTGAGGACACAATATTCCAACAACTACATACATGGATGGCAATACACACCTGTGATGGTTATAAAATGGAGAAGGGGGTTGGCTTGCAATACTGCAATTACAGACAGGTACAGAAGAGTCACTTGGAGGTGTACAGATCATGGGTAATATGTAAGTATCCACGGAGGGAGTACCAGGATCTGTGTCTGGAGGTATGAGAACTATCTGCCGCATGCAGTTGTACTGTGGATGTCATGAATGGTGCCCAGGCCAAGGGTGGCAGGACGGACTGCGGGCAACGGGGTGTTGGATGGCAGACGTCCATATTAGTTTATTGGCCTGGGCCTGTGGAGTACCTACTGAGTGTGGCTGAGGAGTATGAAGGTGAACCTGCAGTTGACTGTGGGACTATTGTAGGTATCTCAGGTTGACGGTCATGGGGATGTTGAGGATGAGGTGTGTGCATGCACCCTGGAGTTGCACAAGTACTCCTTGAGTCTGGTACTTGTACCTGTGTAGAGGTTCTTGCTGTACTTGGGCTGGCTGGTGTCCTTGACGTCGACCAGGCTGAAGTGAACACCACCTCATCAACAGACATCGCCATAGCCATCCCAGAAGGCTATAAGATCTCCCGCAGACAACGCACCAACAGAGTGGTATGAGGAATCGCCATCATCCACATGAACACTCCCAGAGTCACTACCAACACCAACGACACCCTCCACACCACCTAGCACATTCACTTACAGATCCACACTGACGCCAACAACACCCTCAGAGGAATACTCATTGACATACCACCTGGACCCCAACCACAATCCATCAACTCCATCCCTGACCTCATCAGCACGCACTCCCTCGACTAAACGGATTACATACTCCTTGGGGGCATGAACCTCCAGCTTGAGAACAACGACGCAAACTCCACTGCCATGATCGACAACCTCGTCAACTTCGGATTAAAACAACTCATGACAACACCCACCCACACTGCTGAACACACACAGGACCCTATCTTCTCCGCAACTCTACACGTCACCTTCAACCACACCACCGAACACCACTGGACAGACCACAGATGCCTCCACTTCAGCTTCAGTAAACCCACCACACCACCCCGCACACAGCACATGCCACGCCGCAGCTGGTGCAAGGCCACCGTGTACTAACTGACCGCCACCCTCGCCCTGGTACCACCTGCCGACCACACCTACCCCGACTCGGCTGCCATCAAGCTCAAACAGTGGATCAACGACTGCGCCGACACCCTCGCCACACTCAAGACCTCCGCCACCTATCACAACAACAACATAGGCGCATGGTTCACCAAAGACCTGAGGACCTCCAAGTTCACCTGTCGGAAGCTGTAGAGGAGCTGGCTCCGCAACCAAAAACCATACAGCTACACCGCACACAAAAGCGCCACACGCAGACACCACCAACTGATCAGGACCGCCAACAGGACAGCCTAGACAGCAACGCACACAACAGCAAACAGCACATCGACATCGTGATTGAACTCACAACTCCCACCTACAACACCAATGACATAGCACTATCGCAAGACCTGTGTGACTCAATGTCCACCTTCTTACACTGTAAGATCTTCGACATCCACAACAGCTTCCACTCCGCTACCCCCACCACACAAACGAGTCCACCCCCCTTAGACCAACACCTTTAAAAATTACCTCACCGCCTGGGACAACATCAGCAACGAAGACACCATCAGGACCATGGATTCCATCCACTCCGGATCCCCATATGACACATGGCTTCTCAACATTTTCAACAAATCCAGCTAAGCCAGCGCACCCCTTCTCCCAAAAACAATCAACATCTCCTTCGAGACAACTACCTTTAGTGGGAGCTGGGAGAATGCTGAGATCAACGTCTTAGTGAATATACAAAATGCGGACTACAAACACCTCAAGAACTTCAGGGCCATCTCCTCTTCAAAGAAAAGGTCACATAGAAGATGGTCAACAGACTGCTGACCCGCTACCTCAAAGACAACAACATCATGGGACCATCCCAGTCTGGATTCCGCAGCAGCCACAGCACGGACACCGCCCTCATCACCGCCAACAACGACATCAGCATCCTCATGGACAAAGGAGAAACAGCCGTCCTCATCCTTCTGGACCTATCACCAGCCTTCCACACGGTCTGCCGAGACACCCTAACAGCACGCATCCATGACGCCGGAATCCAAGAGATTGCCCTGGCCTAGGCTACATCCTTCCTCTCTGGCAGAGCCCAGAGTGTCTGCCTCCCACACTTCCATTCCAAGACCACTGAGACCATCCGCAGGGTCCCACAGGGATCATCCCTCGGCCCGACGTTGATCAATATCCACATGGACCCACTCACCCATCTTGCACTACAACATAGCCTCAACATCAGCTCCTACGCCAATTACACACAGCTGATCATATCCCTCACCAAAGAAGCACACACTGCCAAAGGAAACCTCCACAGAGAAATGAAGGCCGTTGCCAAATGGATGAAGGACAGCAGGCTAAAGCACAATTCTGACTAAACGGAGGAGCTCATCACCACCACCACCACCTCAACCTGTGACTGGCGACTCCTGTTGGCCAACATCGCTAGGAACAGCCCCAGAACCCACCAACCACACAAACAACCTGTGGGTCATCCTCAAATCCTCCCTCACCATGACCAAGCAGGACAACGCCATCTCAGCTTCCTGCTTCAACACCCTCTGAATGCCCCGCAGGATCTTCAAATAGATCACCTCAAACACGTGAGAAACAGTCATCTGGGCCCTCTCCACAAGCTCACTGGATTACTGGAACGCCCCCTATGCAGCTGCAACAACCAAACTCATGAGACGGCTGCAACGCATCCAGAACGCCTCGTCACGTATGATCGTCGAATTCCCCAACACACCCACTTCACTCCACACCTGAGAGGCCTGCACTGGCTCCATGTCAATAACAGGATCACCTCCAAACTCATCATCCACGCACACAAAGCTCCTAACCACGCCGGACCAGCATACCATAACAAAAGACTCAGCTTCTACACACCCACCCGCAGCTTCCGCTCTACAAACCTTGCCACAGTCCCTCACTTCCGGAAAACCACGATCAGTGACAGATCTTTCTCCTACCTTGCCTCAAAGACCTGGAACACCCTCCCTACAAGGCTACAACAGACCCAGGACCTGCTGGCCTTCAGATGACTTCTCAAGACCTGGATTTTCAATCTGTAGCAGCCCCCCCCCAGCGCATTGAGACCATCACGGGTAGGTAGGGCGCTCAAAAAAGGAATAGAATGATTGTTTGATAGATGGCTTAGCCAAATTGTGTGTGTTGGATTGGAGAGCTGTAGATGATAGTTACAATGAGGGTGGTCAGGCGTTGGTGTGATACCGGATGTGCAGATATTTCACAATGCGGAGTGTGTCCTTGGTGTTGTATGTGACTCTGAGGGTGTACCTCGTTAAGGTGGAACAATCATAATCCTGGTTTTGGTGTATGGTCCTTGTGGGTTTTTGACTATCCGTCTGTGATGGCTATGTAGAAGTGGTGTGCTGATGTTCCGTACTACCATGTTACAGTAATGAAGGCGATGTGAGGTGCTGTTGTGTTGACGTGGTAACGAAATACAATGTGGTGCTGCTGGAAGTTGTGTGTGTGCTGTACGAGGCGCATGACCTGGTTGTACGTAGACGCACTGTTATGTGGGGCTGCATCGTGTTGCTAGTATCAGTTGCACACAGGCTGAGAAGCTGTCATGGGTGTGTTTGTGGTAGCGTGATACCATGTGGATGATTGTCTGGTGTTCACTGTGTGGAGGGTGGCTGGAGCAACCAATCAATCAATCAGGGAATTTGTAAAGCGCACTGCTTACCTGCTTGGGTCTCAATGCGTGGGGGGGGGGAGCTGCAGCTAGTGGACGAAGAGCCAGGTCTTTAGCAGTCTTCTGAATGCCGGGAGGTCTGCTGTCTGTTGTAGGAGGAGGGGGAGGGTGTTCCTGGACTTGGCGGCGCGGTGGGAGAAGGATCTGCCCCCGGAAGTGGTCCTGTGGCTGCGCAGGACGGCGGCCAGGAATAGGTCGGCAGAGCAGAGTTTCCTGTTGGGTACGTAGAAAGAGAGTCTGTCGTTGAGGTAGGCTGGGCCGGTGTTGTGGAGTGCCTTGTGTGCGTGGATCATGAGTTTGAATGTGATTCTTTGTCGATGGGGAGCCAGGGCAGGTCTCCCAGGTGTGGGGTGATGTGGTCACGGTGTGGGATGTTGAGGATCAGGCGTGCGGAGGCGTACTGGATTCTTTGGAGTCTGTTGCTGAGTTTGGACGTGGCTCCGGCGTAGAGGGTGTTTCCGTAGTCGAGTCGGCTGCTGACGAGGGCGTGGGTGACGGTTTTCCGTGTGTCCATCGGATCCATCTGTAGATCTTGCAGAGCATGAGGAGAGTGTAGAAGCAGGAGGAGGAGACTGATTGACGTGGTTGGTCATGCTGAGCTTGCAATTGAGGATGATCCCTAGGTTGCGTGCGTGGTTGGTTGGTACTGGGGGGGGGGGGTTCCCAGTGATGCTGGCCACCAGGAGTCGTCCCACGCTGAGGGATTGGGTCCGAAGATGAGGACCTCCATCTTGTCCGTGTTCAGTTTGAGTTGGCTTGCCTCTATCCATTCGGCAACAGCCTTCATGCCCTGGTGTAGGTTGGATTTGGCGATGAGGGGGTGTTTGGTGAGGAAGAGGATCAGCTGGGTGTCGTCGGCGTAGGAGATTATGTTGAGGTCGTGTAGTCTGGCGATGCGAGCGAGGGGGGCCATGTAGACGTTGAACAGAGTCGGGCTGAGTGAGGATCCCTGGGGGATGCCGCGGATGGTAGTGGTGGATCCGGAGTGGAACGGGGGGAGGCAGACTCTCTCGGTTATGTCGGTGAGGAAGGAGGTGGTCCGGTCCAGGGCCTTGTCTTGGATCCCTGCATTGGGGAGGCGTGTAATCAGTGTGTGGTGGCCAACGGTGTTGAAGGCGGCAGAGAGGCCCAGGAGGATGAGGGTCGATGTCTTGCCCGCTGTCGAGTAGGATTCTGATGTCATCTGTGGCGCCAATGAGGGCGGTCTCGGTGGTGTAGTTGCTGCGTAAGCCTGACTGGGAGGGGTTCAGGATGCTGTTGTCTTGTAGGTAGCGGATGAGCTGGGTGTTGACGATCTTTTCCATGACTTACGCAGGGAATGGAAGCAGGGAGATGGGCCGGAAGTTCTTGAGGTTGCTTGGGTTAGCCTTGTGCTTCTTCAGGAGGGCGTTGATCTCTGTGTGTTTCCAGATTTTCAGGAAGGTAGCGGTCTCGAATGATGTTACGCAGGTGGTGTGCGATGATGCTGACGGCTTTGTTGGCGATGTGGTGGGGGAGCGGGTCAGGCGGGGAACCTGAGTGGATAGTGCTCATGGTCCTGGTTATGTCACCGTTGCTCACGTTGGTCCAAGAGGTCAGGGGTTGTGGTCAGTGGGGCTCGGGGTGTTTGTTGTGGCGGGGCCCGTGGGTTGCGTCTGGGGGGTGAAGCTGTTGTGGATGTCGGTGATCGTGCGGTGGAAGAAGGCAGCAAGGGTGTCGCACAGGGCTTGTGATGGCGGGATGTCGTAGGTGCAGGAGCTGGGAGAGGAGAGCTCTTTCACGATGTTGAATAGCTCTTTGCTGTTGTGAGTGTTGTTGTCGAGGCGGTCTTTGAATGAGGTTTTTTTGGTGGTCCTAATGAGGTGTCGATGGTTGCGGATGGCGTCTTTGTGGGCTGTGCGGTTGGCGGGTGTTCTGTCATTGAGCCAGATGTCCTCCAGTTTCTGGCAGGTGCCCTTGGAGGCTAGGAGCTCCGGGGTGAACCAGCTGGCACTCTGGCTGGTGTCTCTGTCAGTGGGTTGTTTCATGGGTGCTATAGTGTTGGTGCAGTCCTCAATCCAGAGTCTGAGGGTGCGGTCACCCTCCTCGGGGTCGGTTGGGCTGGTCGGTGGGTTGAGTGCGAGGTGTGTTTTTCTAGTCGTTCCTTGGTGACTTTTCCCCAGCGTCGGCGGGGGATCTGTAGAGTGCGGTGTTGGGAGAGGGGTTTCTGGAAGGTGAAGTGGACGCAGTGGTGGTCGGTCCAGGTGAGCTTGGAAGTGTGGCTACAGGCAACGTGGGTGCTGGCGGTGAAGATGGCGTTGAGCGTGTGACCGGCGATGTGGGTCGGGGTAGTGACGATCTGTCTCAGTTCGAGGGTGGCGAGGTTGTCAATCAGGGTGGAGGAGTTGCTGTCGTCGTTGTTTTCTATGTGGTAGTTCAGGTCGCCGAGCAGGATGTAGTTGGTGGAGGTCAGGGCGTGCGTGCTGATGAAGTCGGCAATGGAGTTGTATAATTGGGGACGTGGGCCTGGTGGTCTGTAGATGAGGGTGCCTCTGAGGGTGGTCTTGGGGTCGGTGTGGATCTTGAAGTGCATGTGTTTGGCGGTGGCGAGGGTGTCGTCGGTGTTTGTGGAGACCTTGATGGTGTTCTTGTGGATCATGGCGATGCCTCCCCCGGCTCCATTGGTGCGGTCTCTGCACGAGATCCTGTATCTGTCGTGGATGGCCACTGCGATGTCTGTGGTGAAGGCATCGTTCATCCAGGTCTTGGTTAAGAAGGCGACGTCTGGTGGAGTGGTGGTGAGCAGGTCCCAGAGCTCGACGGCGTGCTTGCGTGCGGAGCGGGTGTTGAGCAGGATGCATCGTAGTTGGTTGTGTTCCGTTGCTGTGGTGGTCTCGGCGCTGCTGTAGCAGGAGAAGTTACAGTTCTGGCAGGTGAAAGGGCAGAGTGTGCACTTGGGGGTGGCCTTGTAGCAGTTGGGGGTGCGTCCGTGGTTGAGTGCGATGAGGGTGCTGGCATCGTAGCGCTGGCGTGCGTTGCGGGTGGTGTGAGGGCCAGGGGTTCTGGTGCTGGCCGCGGTCCAGGCGCAGACGGGTGCAGACGGTCGCGCAGTGGATGCCATTTAAGGGTAGGTGGGGAGGGAGGACCAGCTAGGAGGCGGGAAAGAGGGCAGCAAATGGGCAGGGGGGCGGGCCGCAGGGGAGGCAGCGGTGGGAAAAGAAAACGGGAAAAGCGGAGCAAGAGTGTGTTGTGTCACATGAGTCAGAAAATTAGCTGAGTGTCTTGCATTGTGCTTGTGGCCTGATCTGACGGACCTGCCTATGTCATGGAGGTTGTGCAACAGTGGCACAGACAAGCTGCGGCATGCTTTGAATAGATGGATGGAGGAGTATCTTGAAGGTGTGTGTGGTGCAGGATCTGGCCACTCGGTGCTGCGTTGTGGCTGGGGATGCAGCAGCAGGAATGAGTAAACACATGACGGCAGAAGGGGTGAAACAACATGCTAAACAAGCACACAAAAACAAGGATTTTAGCTGGGCACAAAGTGACATGTGTATGTGAAGGCTGGAGTGTCTGGTTACCTATGGGTCACCGCGAGCAACATGTGTGAACAGTCGCCAGAGATCATGGGCACAGGATTAGGCAGCCTAAGGCCAAGCAGGGAACAGGACACACAGCGTCAGCAGGTGTAGCCTGCACGTCGTGTGTAGCAAGCTAAACATCACATACACAACCATGTACGTCAGGCACAATATGGTGCATTTGCCAATACCAACAGCATGCATGTTGTCACTGTACATGTAAACACATATGAACAATCCTCGTAAACAATGCCATATTGAACGCATGCAGACTAGCAAGAGATGTGCATTGACAGCAATGAGGCTCAATGTACTGTGGTAAACACACTTACTACACAATAGGATAACGTTGTTTGTGAGGCCCTGCTGCATTAGCCAATGTACACGCCCAGTAGCATTGCTCTGAAGACAATAACAGTCATGCAATGATGTTACCTCTAATGCTGCTGGAAGATTCTCCACACGACTGCCAGGGACTGTCCGTACCTTTGATCATCAGAGTGGTGCGATGCTGAAAGGGTTCCATCTCCAAATAGCCCCTTGGTCTGAGTACAAATGACAGACACAAAAGGGAGATCAGGCGAGGGAAGGAGAGGATGGGAACTGCATGGAGGGAGATCTGAAACAAAGGAAAACAAGCATAAGATTTCAATACTTTTGTCACAGAATCACAGAATACCTTGGGACCTACACTGTACCAGTCACACCTGTGAAGTGTAACCACTGCCACTGTACCCTATGTGTGATCACAGATTGAGCAATGAGACTAGATTAGATGCTTAAACACCGACACATGAATAGGTAGTACAGTTTCTCACCTAAACAAAGCAAGTGTAACGCTCATAAGGCTGCCACCATGCAATTAGATCAATGCGGCCATCAAATCTTTCACAGTGTTTGATTGAGGGTCCTAACCCCAGAAAATGTAATTTATAGCAGTGCTACTGACACAAAGCCAACAATCCTTATTTAGACCTGTGAATCCGTAAGGGCCATGACGGGAAAGTAGACATCATCCGCAAGAGCCTTTAGCAGCTCCTCCAATGAGGAAGGGAATGACCTAAACACAAGGAAGCCACGCAGGAGCCACTCATTGGCTCTTGCAACTGTGCCCCACTATGCTAAACCTGACAAGCAGGTGGGACCAAACTCAACAGCGAGTAATGAGGAACAAAGCCACAAAAATAAGCCTACCGTGACCATGAGATGCTGCACGGCACAAGATAATCCTGTGAATAACCTCACTCGACTGGTGCCACAGAGATTTTACATTTGCTGCAGCCCAACGCTGTGATGACATCAGCGCAACATACCTGGCATCATGGGAATGGAAAGTTAACATCAACTCACAGAAAAGGCTAGCGAAGCAGGGTTCTCCACCGGCACTGAGGTAACAACATAACAGTGACATGACATACTGGCACAAGGGGCAATGCATCCATGCCAGCAGACTCACAGGGCAGTTGAATGAACATGTGGGAAATACATTGGCCCACACCTACACAACATGGTTTTTGGTAAATCAAACTGTACTGGACCACAAGGTTGAGTGGATGATCCTGACACATCCTGCTGCACACAGTGAGGCTTCAATTCCCCACAGAGGCCGTGGTTGAGATGTCCCACACAATGTCAAGCCGTGGTATTTGCAATGTGTCAGGGTCAAGGTTTACACACATTGATGCATTCACCAGAGTCAAAACTCAACTACAGATGACTGTTAAGAAGGGTGATTGTTGGGGCGTGGCTTGGGTGCCGATGGTGGAGGCGGCGTGAGCGACTAGCTCCGTGCCCGATCCCACCAAACATCCTGAAAAACGACCTTTGGAACAGCTGTAATCACGGAAACGAACACCGGAACGACCGAGCGCACATATCGACCCGCTGCGGTGATCTTAATTGGTCCCGAAGTGCGCCAGCTGCTGGAGATCTTGCCGGAGGAGCCGGAGAGAGGGCAGCAAAATGGCGGCGATGATCGGCGGCTGAGGCCGAGCTGTGGTGACCTGATCGCTTTATATCTATACGCCTTCAGAGCACGACCGCTGAGCACACGCAAAACACGACCGGTGGCCTATACCGAGGGGGTACCGATAATACTTGCTGGTGCGATTAACGGACCTGGAGGCGGAGAGCTGGAACGCTACCCGGAGCCTTCAAAATGGCGCCCAACAAACTGAACGATCGGAGGGTCTCGCACCAGTAGCATCGAGCAGCGACGGCTCCCAGGCGGACTGGTGGTGTGGTGCCGTCCAGACATTAAGCGAGGGCCTTGCCTGCAGGAGCGACTGTGGCGGTTTGCGTGCTACGCAGCCTAAATGGAGCCGGAGCGAGTAAAACGGACGGCCCGTGCACGACGGAGAGCTAGCTGGGAGCCCCTGCAGCGTGGCCTTTGTTGCGAGAGGAGACAGACGCCGGGAGCCCTGCGAATTGAACCGGAGGGTGCGCGGCGGACGACAAGATCGCTCTGGGGCCCCTGATGAGTGGAGTGGCGCGGACCTAGACCCGGCGCTGCGGAGGTGAGAACGGGGTCAGGCCTGTAGCGCTTCACAGCCGGGGTCCGGATGTTCACAGACAGCGAGGCTGTGTGAAGGGAGGCACCGTGGTACGGCTCAACGGAGACCTACGGCGCAGTAAGAGGACATACCTGCCTGGCCATAGCTGGTGAGGGGAAGTGACCGCGGGGGGCCCCGTTTACTGCACGGTATTTGGCCGACTGCTGTTTTGAGTACCACAAGTGCCAGTGAGACGTGAGAATTTTGCTGGATCACTACCTGGAGATCGGGAAGTCTGAGAGGGGCTAATAAGGAGATAGCGCTGACAACGGAAAAATGACTGGAGAGGTGAACGGGGGCGGAGAGGTAGCTGCGGCCCGTGGAAGCAGCACGAGGTGCGAGGGTAATCCCAAGCGGTTGGGATGGCCTTGCACCTGACTGTGGATTGTAGGGGTTGGCTAGCCGGTGCTTTGGACTCTGATCGTGACTTCGGCAGTGCAGTGGGCTTATGGAGTGCACAGGCAGGTGATGTAGGGTCCCAGCTGGTTGCATTCCGCACCCCGGTAGCCCAGGACAGCATTGGCAGCGGTGTAGGTGCGCTGGAGGTTCTCCACCTGCGTAACAAGTGCCAGTGAGACGTGAGAATTTTGCTGGATCACTACCTGGAGAACGGGAAGTCTGAGAGGGGCTAATAAGGAGATAGCGCCAACAACGGAAAAATGACTGGAGAGGTGAACGGGGGCGGAGAGGTAGCTGCGGCCCGTGGAAGCAGCACGAGGTGCGAGGGTAATCCCAAGCGGTTGGGATGGCCTTGCACCTGACTGTGGATTGTAGGAGGTGGCTAGCCGGTGCTTTGGACTCTGATCGTGACTTCGGCAGTGCAGTGGGCTTATGGAGTGCACAGGCAGGTGATGTAGGGTCCCAGCTGGTTGCATTCCGCACCCCCGGTAGCCCAGGACAGCATTGGCAGCGGTGTAGGTGCGCTGGAGGTTCTCCGCCTGCGTAACAGTGGTCCACCCTATACATCTAAGCTGAAGGGATGTAGGTAGGGCTGTCAGCGTGGGGACGCACTGTTCTCTGTGCAACCAAGCGCTTAATAAATGCCATTAACCTAACCTAACCTAACATCGAGATGAAACCAAAGAATAAGGCGGAGGGCGCTGTGGAGCAGGAGGGCGCCCGAGATGGCGGCGAGGATGATGAGGGCACGATATCAGAAAAGAGGCTGAATAAACGGCTAGATAAAATCCTGGAAGCTATAGCAGCGACAAAGGACTCCCTGCACCAGGATATAACACAAGTGACAACGGGGATGGGACTCCTGAGGGCAGACCATTCAAATCTGGCGGACAGGGTTAAAGAAACTGAATCGGTCATTCAAGACTTGAAACCAGCGGTGGTGACGGTGGAGCGTAAACTGGAAGATGCATTGCAATGCCTAGCGACTTGGGAGAAGAGGGCTGAAGATTCAGAAAGTCGCAATCGGCGTAATTATGTACAGGTGGTGGGCCTGCCCAAGAAAATAGAGAGAACGGACATGATAGCCTATCTGGAGAACTGGTTCAAAACGCAGATTGCACCGGAGGGCCTCTCCTCTTTCTTCACACTGGAGAGGGCACACAGGGTTCCAGCCAAACCACCCCTACCGGGCCGCCCACCCCAGCCTGTAGTGGCCAGGGTCCTTCATTACAAGGATAGGGACCTGCTGATTCAGAACGCACGCTGAACAGGGCCTTTCAAGGTGGAGAACAGCTCAGTCACGCTTTTCCAGGACTACACCCAAGAGATACAGAAACGTAGGGCTTCGTACTTGACTATCAAAAAGTAGCTTAGAGATAAGGGGATCCAATATTCGCTCCTATTCCCAGCAAAATTAAGAGTGATCATGGAAGGTTCGACACAGTTTTTTCTAACGCCCGAGGATGCTTGGTCCTGGCTTGAGTCGTTCAGGGCAGGCACGATCGTAGAGGCAGGGGTGACAGAGGACAGCCTAAGCCACCACGGATGCGCCAATCGCAACGTCTCCGCAGGAAAGCCAAGATCCAACAAGCCTTACAGCTCGCCCAACTAGCGGCGGACAAACAAGGGGGTACACAGACAAAATATCGAGTTTTAAATTTCGATATACAATTATATCGAAGTTTAAATATCGATGGGACAAAATATCGAAGGTAAGTAATATCGACAGTCTTAATATCGATATTAGTATGATATCAGTAATATCGAAGTTTTAAATATCGATGTCAATAATATCGAAATAAATAACTTCGATGTTACTAATATCAATTTTTAAATAAATTTAGTGTATATTATATTGTATTTATTATGTTTTATTTTTAATGTAATTTAATTAAATATTGTCTATTACTACTGTAGCGGGTTGTGGGTTTATAGGGGAATAGGGTGGGAAGTAATTTAATTATGTTAAATTAATTATTAATTAGTAGGAATTATTAATTAATTAATTGAGAATTAATTTTTAATTAATTTTAATTAATTGATTAATTGATAAATATGTTCTGTAGCGGGTTATTGGTTTATAGGGGAATAGGGTGGGAAGTAATTTAATAATAATTAATTAATTAATATTTTTGTAAATATTTTAATTAATAATTAATTGGTAATTAATTTATATTAATTAGTTAATTAATTAATATAATTTTGTACATATGTTTAATTATTAATTAGTTGGTAATTAATTAATATTATTAGTTAATTACATTAATTAGAGTAATTTTTTTTATATATAATTTTTTGTTATTCTTAATTAATTAATTGGGAAAAATAATATTAATTATTAAATTAAATTAATTACAGCTAATGTGCTAATATATTTACTTTATTGTTATTGTTACTTAATAATTAATTGGTAATTAAATAATATAAATTAATTTTGGGTAAAGGAGTATTTTTAGGGTTCAGGGTCAGTTTTCAGCTTTTGGGTAGAGGGGTATTTTTAGTGTTCGGGGTCAGTTTTCAGTTCTTGGGTTCAGGGTCAGTTTTCAGTTTTTGGGTAAAGGGGTATTTTTAGGGTTCAGGGTCAGTTTTCAGTTCTTGGGTAAAGGGGTATTTTTAGGGTTCAGGGTCAGTTTTCAGTTTTTGGGTAAAGGGGTATTTTTAGGGTTCAGGGTCAGTTTTCAGTTTTTGGGTAAAGGGGTATTTTTAGGGTTCAGGGTCAGTTTTCAGTTCTTGGGTAAAGGGGTATTTTTAGGGTTCAGGGTCAGTTTTCAGTTTTTGGGCAAAGGGGTATTTTTAGGGTTCAGGGTCAGTTTTCAGTTTTTGGGTAAAGGGGTATTTTTAGGGTTCAGGGTCAGTTTTGGGTTTTTGGGGTACAGGGATATTTTTAGGGTTCAGGGTCAGTTTTGGGTTTTTGGGGTACAGGGATATTTTTAGGGTTCAGGGTCAGTTTTGGGGATTGGGGTACAGGCGTACAGGGTAAAAATATTTTTTTTTTACATTAAATCAATTAAATGAAATTAAAAAAAAGAAAATTACATAAAATTATTAAGTGTTTTATTTATTTTAAATGTATATGTATTAGTTTTAATTTTGTTTTAATATTTTTATTTAATATTTGTAAAATTATATGTATTTTAAAATTATTTTTACATTATTATTAATACATTTAAAAAAACGATATTTTTAATTTCGATATTTTTGTACTACGATATTATTTTTTCGATATTTTTGTACTTACCTTTATGAAGATATGACTCCGATATTTTTGATGTCGATATTTTTGTATTTCGATATTCTGTCTGTCGATATTATGTCAGACATTCAAACAAGGGGCTCTGGCGGCGACGGCGGCGATAACTGGATCGCAGAGAGTGGACTCGACCAGGGGAACGGATTCCGATGAGGACAAGAGACACTCGGGTACTGAGTTCTCGGACGCAGACTGCACTAGGGGCCCGGAAGTGACACCCAGAACGGCTGATGACTTGTAAGTTACATTGACCCTCATGAGGGCCATTGCTGGAGAACTGAACCTGGTGGTGCTGGAGTATTTGGTAATGTTCGTGAACATTATACCTGTGCCTTATTAATGTGAGGGATTGAGGGGTTGGAGGCTGGGGCAAGTGCTGCCACCTCTCGGGGTTGGTCCACCTTCCCATTGCCCTTAAGGCAACCTGTAGTGACTAC
This sequence comes from Lissotriton vulgaris, assembly GCF_964263255.1. Taxonomy (NCBI): domain Eukaryota; kingdom Metazoa; phylum Chordata; class Amphibia; order Caudata; family Salamandridae; genus Lissotriton; species Lissotriton vulgaris. The sequence goes on along the minus strand of NC_141693.1, from coordinate 1,312,170,086 downwards.
TGCAGGACAGAATTGTGTGATTTGTTGAGGAAGTTTGGATGGGGAACGATAATGTGTTATTGGGTCCTGTTCTGGGGTGGAGGATCCTGGGTGTTTTCCGGGGAGTTGGGGGTTCGGGGTATAGTGGTTCTGGTGTGGGCTGGCGAAGTTTGGAGGGGGAGATGCTGAGGGACTATTGCTATGGGGACAATACCTGAATTGAAATGTATTACATGGAACGTATGTGGATTGCATACTATGTCCAGGCTCCACAAGGTGCATGCATACTTGGTGCGATGTGGAATTCAGATAGCGTTGCTTCAAGAGACCCATCTTACCAAGCAGGAGTGTACTGCGTCGCAGAAGCCATGGCGGGCCAAGTGTTTGGCACTGCCTATTCTGCGTTTGCCAGGGGAGTCTTGGTGTGGGTGAGGGCGGGAATTCTTTCCTTTCCAAGCCACGAACAGTGTTATTGACCCGGAGGGCAGGTATGTGGCGGTTGAAGGGAGATTGTATGGAAGAGATGTGGTGCTATGTAGTGTTTATGCCCCAAACACGGATCATCCCCGATTCTTAGTCAGACTCTCGAGGACGTTGGCACATTTTCTGGTGGGTCAGGTGATAATGGGAGATTTTAATTCGATGACTGATATAACACTGGACAAATCACACCCACCAATGGTTGATTCCCAGGTACGCAGGATAGCGAAACGGAGAGCAGAATCTCAAGACAGGTGGGGGTTAATTGACATATGGAGGGGGCACCACCCCGAGGACAGGGATTACTCTTTCTTTTCCGCGCTCCATGAACTGCATGTTAGAATTGATGCTGTCTTATGTAGCCACTCGTTAGCTTGTCTGGCAACACCATCTCTGATCACAATCCTCAGCTGGTGTCCTTTCAATGGCAGAGAGTGAGGGTGGCAATCCCGACCTGGCAGCTACGTCCGGACACTCTAGATGATCGGGTCTTTAGTTCTGAAATACTGGATGGCATTGAACGCTACTTTGCTGTGAATAGGGAGACAGCGTCTACTAGAGGAATGGAATGGGACGCATTTAAACTAGTAGTGAGAGGGTTGTGCATTAGTAAATACTCAGGTGAAAGAACAGTGGTATTGGCTGATGTTAGAAAAGCAGAGGAGGCACTGCGGGAACTGGAGAGGCAGAGACCAGAGCGGAAGGAAATACAGGAGCAGCTCTTAGAGGCTAAAGAACTAGTGGCGGCAGAAACAGAGAGATTACGGAGCTATGATTATAGACAATATATGGTGAAGGTTCATGCTGAAGGGGACAAGGTGGGCACACTTCTAGCCAGACTAGCGAACCCGGTGCCAGGAGGGTGCCCGGTTTTGAGCATGCGTACAGAGAGGGGAGAACTGGTCTATTCCCGGACTGCGATTGTCTCGCGCTTCTTGAGCTACTACACGACACTCTATCAAAGTCACCTGGAAGCGGAAATGCTGGACATAGAAGGCTACCTGGAGGGGATTCCGCTCCCACAGTTAGATGAGGAGGATGCTGAGACACTGGGTCAGGCTATAACCTTGACCGAGATTAGGGGAGCGATCAAGCAGATGGCTCGGAACAAGACCCCAGGAGTGGATGGCCTCCCTATAGAATTTTACGTGAAATACATAGACATCCTGGCGCCTCGACTATTGGAGGTGTACAACGAATCGATGGAGCGGGGCCTCCTTCCTAAGTCCATGAGAGAGGCGCTGGTCGTCCCCTTATTGAAACCTGGGAGGGAGAGTAGTGATGTGACCTCCTATAGACCGCTATCTATGTTGACGGTGGACTATACAATCTTGAGCCGCATACTGGCCACGAGGCTGCTGCCCCACATGACTGCTCTGGTACATGAGGATCAGGCAGGGTTTATTCCGACTAGGAATACATCGATTAATATCCGCCGCCTCATACGAGTGTTGGGGAGTGACCTGGATATGGATACGAGGCCGGCAGTGTTATCCGTAGACATAGAAAAGGCGTTCGATAGCCTGGAATGGGAGTACCTCGAGAGGGTGCTGGAGAAATTTGGTTTAGGCGTGCAATTTCGACGTTGGACGAAGGTCCTATACTCCTTAGCAACCGCCAGGGTGCGACTGGGTTCGGTAATATCCTCAGAGTATCCAGTGAGGAGAGGACCGAGGCAGGGGTGCTCACTTTCGCCCCTGCTGTTCGCGCTGGCGATTGAACCTCTGGCGATCCACGCTAGGACGGGAATACCATATAGAGGTATTGTGTGTAGTGAAATCCCGCACTATATTTCATTGTATGCAGACGATCTGCTGTTGTTCTTGGAGGACACGACAGTGGCACTAAGGGGGGCGTTGGACCTACTATCAGAATTTGGTACGCTGTCGGGCCTTAGAGTTAATTGGAATAAAACATGCATTTTCCCTATGAGAGCGGACATGCCACAGCCGCAACTAGACGCTGATCTGATATGGGAGCAATCGTGCTTCACCTACCTGGGAGTTCGGATTTATCATGGGACGGATAACATGTTGGAGGGGAACATAGGACGCTGTATAGGGGCCATGAGAAGTTGTACGGCGTTTTGGGCAACTCTTCCCCTTTCAGTGGTGGGGAGAGTGGCGCTGCTCAAAATGGTAGCTTTGCCTCGCTTGCTCTATTATTTCCGTACGCTGCCACTTTGGATACCTCCACAGTTTTTTTTCAGAGTTACGAACACTCACCATTGACTTTCTATGGGGACACGGGAGGCGACGAGTGGAGCTGGATACGTTGTTGAGGCCGAAATCGGAAGGGGGACTGGCAGTTCCTAACTTCGAACTTTATTACCTAGCGGCGCAGCTGCAGATCCTTACACAGTGTGTTGCCCGAGAATTTAGGGGCCCAGAACAGACCTGTGGGACGGGAATACAGAGGCATGTTCTCTCGTATATCGTCATGCAGCAACAGCTTGAGGTGCAGGACTTAACCCTAGAGGAGAAGACCCTGAGGTTGTGCTGGAATAAAAGCCAGAAGAGGGCAGGAGTGGCACACCAGTACGCCCCCGAAATCCCTTTGGGCATGTTGACGGCATTGCCACACGGAGGGGACTGGTCCCCGCTCATGGAGTGGGAGGAATTGGGGCTTCACATGATTGGTGACCTCTTTGCTGATGGTGAGTTGTTACCTTTTAGGGCGGTACAGGATCAATTTGGTCTCCCCAACGGGAGCTTCCTCTTGCACATGGCTGTAACGAAGGCGATACGGAAGCATTGGAAGTCTGCAAAAACAACAGGTGATGGACCGAATGTGGATCAATGTCACACACTCAACCCAGTCCAAAGATCTGGGCCCAAATCCATCGTTTTTTGCACTCAAGCTAGCCGGGCTGATGAGAGGTGTTACCTCGAAACCGGTCCGGTCCTCGGATGCTTGATTCCGTTCTGGGAAGGACATGGCTTTTGTAGTTCGGACTGGACTGTTCCCATGGGGCACAGGGTCAGAGCTGATTTGCATATCGCCATTGTCTAACCCGGGGTGGTGTGGAGTGCAAAAAAATGATGGATTATGACCCAGATCTTTTGACTGGGTTGAATGTGTGACATTGATCCACATTCGGTCCATCACCTGTTGTTTTTGCAAATACCGCTCTAAGTGTACTGGGGATGCCCAGACGTGGGTCCCAGGCACTCCACACCACTGGAGTCAAGCTAGCCGGGCTGATGAGAGGTGTTACCTCGAAACCGGTCCGGTCCTCGGATGCTTGATTCCGTTCTGGGAAGGACATGGCTTTTGTAGTTTGGACTGGACTGTTCCCATGGGGCACAGGGTCAGAGCTGATTTGCATATCGCCATTGTCTAACCCGGGGTGGTGTGGAGTGCAAAAAAATGATGGATTATGACCCAGATCTTTTGACTGGGTTGAATGTGTGACATTGATCCACATTCGGTCCATCACCTGTTGTTTTTGCAAATACCGCTCTAAGTGTACTGGGGATGCCCAGACGTGGGTCCCAGGCACTCCACACCACTGGAGTCAAGCTAGCCGGGCTGATGAGAGGTGTTACCTCGAAACCGGTCCGGTCCTCGGATGCTTGATTCCGTTCTGGGAAGGACATGGCTTTTGTAGTTCGGACTGGACTGTTCCCATGGGGCACAGGGTCAGAGCTGATTTGCATATCGCCATTGTCTAACCCGGGGTGGTGTGGAGTGCAAAAAAATGATGGATTATGACCCAGATCTTTTGACTGGGTTGAATGTGTGACATTGATCCACATTCGGTCCATCACCTGTTGTTTTTGCAAATACCGCTCTAAGTGTACTGGGGATGCCCAGACGTGGGTCCCAGGCACTCCACACCACTGGAGTCAAGCTAGCCGGGCTGATGAGAGGTGTTACCTCGAAACCGGTCCGGTCCTCGGATGCTTGATTCCGTTCTGGGAAGGACATGGCTTTTTTAGTTCGGACTGGACTGTTCCCATGGGGCACAGGGTCAGAGCTGATTTGCATATCGCCATTGTCTAACCCGGGGTGGTGTGGAGTGCAAAAAAATGATGGATTATGACCCAGATCTTTTGACTGGGTTGAATGTGTGACATTGATCCACATTCGGTCCATCACCTGTTGTTTTTGCAAATACCGCTCTAAGTGTACTGGGGATGCCCAGACGTGGGTCCCAGGCACTCCACACCACTGGAGTCAAGCTAGCCGGGCTGATGAGAGGTGTTACCTCGAAACCGGTCCGGTCCTCGGATGCTTGATTCCGTTCTGGGAAGGACATGGCTTTTGTAGTTCGGACTGGACTGTTCCCATGGGGCACTGGGTCAGAGCTGATTTGCATATCGCCATTGTCTAACCCGGGGTGGTGTGGAGTGCAAAAAAATGATGGATTATGACCCAGATCTTTTGACTGGGTTGAATGTGTGACATTGATCCACATTCGGTCCATCACCTGTTGTTTTTGCATTGGAAGTCTGGGCAATCAGAACCAGGAACCACGACGTTTCTCAAACAAAAATGGGAGACAAGTGTGGGGAAACCCATCCCGGACACAACATGGGGTCATATTTTGAGGAGGACTTGGAAGATGTGCAGAAATGCTCGCTTCCAGCAGGTGCATTTTTTTTCTAGTGCACAGAGCCTACCTTACCCCAGGGAAGATTCGGAAATATTTCCAGGTGCAGGATGCGGCGTGCCCTAGGTGCTTGATGCCTGATGTGGAACTAGATCACATGCTATGGGACTGTACGAGACTAGGGTTTTATTGGTCTGAAGTGAGGGCGCTTCTTAACGAAGTTACTGATAGGGAGGTGGTCTATGACATGGTGACTTATCTGTTACTGTGGTTTCCTCATACGAAACAAACCAAAATCACTAGTAAATTCATTGACCTAGGTCTCATCCTAGCCCAGAGGGAGATAACTTGGCATTGGAAATCGAAGGAGGGCCCATCTAGTAGACGATGGGCGAGCGAATTACATAAATGGGCCCGTAGCGAAGGTACAGTTAGACTCCGACAGGCAGCCCGTACTACTAATGAGAAGAGTATGGAGATGGCACGAGCTTGGGAAGAAATAGTACGAAAACTGAGTAACAGACAGGAGGACTAAGGAGGACTAAGGTGGAGGGGTTTTGAATGGAGTTCCATGGGATACACAGATAGATGAGTATGGATCCTACGGGTTTCTTCCTTCTAGGAGTCGATATACATGAACCATGCCCGCATCAGCAGCAGTTAGTGGGGGGGAGTGGGGGGGGGGGGGAGTTAGGAGTCGTGTTGTTGAAATAGAAGAGGACCAACCATTGGGAGCTGCGTGAGTTGACATTTGTGTTGTGTGATTGATCAAATGTTTCCCAATTTAGTGGAGGGTACACAGAGCTTAGTTTTCACGAGACGACTACTCAAAGGGGCCAGATGGTTGGAGGTGGGCCACCAAGTAATGCTTGCAGCAACTACCAGTACTTATCGTTTGAGCTACAGGAAAGGTTAATTGTTGGAGTCGGGGGATGGGGGGATAAAGAAATGCAGATGCTAGATCGTCTTGCCGGGCAAATATCATTGTTTCCTTTTGCACTTTCCGTGTTCGAGCACCTCCTAGCTATTGCCGCCCGGCCTCCGGGATGTGGGCTAAATGGCTGTGTGACGCTTGCTTCACGATATCTGCAGGACATTTATAAGAGGTGGGACAGTCGGAACAAATGATTGTGTGTTTTCTAATTCTGCAATAAAAATACAGTTTAAAAAAAAAGAAGGGTGACTGTCCTGTCATGTGAATAGGGCAACATGAAATTAGAGACATGGTAATGTTACATGTATGTATGGTCCGACAATATGAGCATGAACATTTTCCACACATTTGAGAACATACCAACACATAACAACCTGTTTGTAATCCTTACCCAAACTGACATTTCAACATGTTTGTGCATGTACCGCTGATTCGGCTGACGTTGCTATCTTCATGAGGAATAGCAGGAGGACTAAGATGACACCAAAGGACAACAGGCAGGGCAACCTGGGAATGACAGTAACACAAGGGGTCACGTTCAGAATAATTCCATTCAGACATGGTCATTTATAGTACACTAACAATGTACTACACTTGTACATTCCATGTTCACACATTGCACGTATGTGTGTGGCATCACATCAGCACTTGTGTGACACTGCACAACAAACAACAAAGTGACATTGCATACAGTCAGCTGGACACATATTATGCTACACATGCCACTCTATGGTACAAGCTTGCACAATATTTTACTAGGACTCATCATCATGAGAAGAAGTTGCGTATGAGCTGACTCCGGATATCACCCTCCTCCTCCTCCTCATCGCTTGCATCCTGGCCAAGGCCCTCATCCTCAACGGGTGGATGTTCCAGCTCATCAGGATCGAGGATGAGCTTCTCAACTGCCATGTTGTGCAGCATGCAGCACACAATGAAGATATTACACACCTTGAGCGGGGCGTATGGGAGGGATCCATCAGTCTTGTCGAGGCACCTGAACCGGCTCTTCAGGAGTCCAAACGTTATCTCTATGACTCACCTGGTCTGCCCATGTGCATTGTTGTACCGCTGGTCTGCAGCTGTTCTAGGGATGTGGAGCAGAGTCATGAGCCACGGCATGTAGGGATATCCTGCGTCTCCTACAAATTGACATAATGGCAATGAGTGTGTAATGTGATACAGAAAGCAAAAAATGGAAGGTGCACACAATTAGAGTCAGTAGAGATAGTGCATTAAAGTATCTTCTTCTTTATTCAAGAGTATTCATGGAACATAGGCACAGCCAACGCGTTTCATTCCTTTTGCCTTTTAGGAACTTCGTCAGGGCTGTAAAAGTTACAAACATATATATACATAAATATACATTTAAAATAACACATGCAGACAAGATAATCACAATAGACTAAATACGACTGGCCACAATACACAAAGACTAACAGGACTTTTTATCTACAAAAGACTAATGACAAATTTTAAAATACAGCAGCTACACTGACTGCATTGGATTATTAAAAAGTGTTGTAGCACATTTTGAAAGACATTATACAAATTTTATTTACAAAGGTTTGCAACTTAAGAGGACTAAAGTGGATTGTTCCAATTGCAATATAGTGCACATTCATAAAGAAAAAATTAAGGAAGGGGAATGAGTGTTTAGGGAGAAGAGCAAACTTCATTACAAGGATTATTTCTTTTGAGATGAGTCTAAACGTGTAAGTGTTACTTACAAATTGCAAATCCACAATATAGTGGCTTCAAACACAGAAACCCTAGGAATGGATGGCATAGTTGGGGCGTGAATACCTAAGCGAATAACATGTTCAGTAAGTTACATAAGCTTACCGAGTTAGTACAATGTGAACTGGCATCAAAGAGGTCAAAAAGGTAAGGATCCGTGGCGGCAATAAATCGGTGGGTCAGAATAACATAACCTAAAATAGAACACAGACGTGATTCAAACTTTTGAAGTAAAAGAAAATATATAAAAAGAGGATCACTTCGCACAGTAAGGAGAGATGTGCCAGTCATACCGGGCATCGATAATAATCAATATCCTGTAGGGTAAGTGTTGAAGGGTTTGTCACATACAACAGTAACTGGGGGGTTTATAAGTGCATGCACCAACATAATACAGTATAATGAAGGAATGAAAAAGATATTACATGGATCCCATTTTCTATCTTAGTTTGTATAGCATACTGCATATATAATTGTACCTTAAGACTTGTGAAGATGAGGCCCACAGGGGGTGACCTTAAGTTAGTCCAATCGGTATTTTATAGTTGTATTCGAAGTTTGGAAGACTGTTAGAAAAGTAAGAAAAATAAAGGTCCACAATGAGTGGAGAAGACGGCCATGGTGTATATGATTAAAAGCACAACCAGGCTGGTGAGAAAATGAGGTTTGTACGGATTCAGGTAGCCCCCCATACGTTGTAATTTAATTTTGACAACAAAAGTCCCCACATAGGGCAAAGTTTCCATTTTATTTCTACATTTCATCGGTTTCCTCAAAGTATGCTAGTGGTGCAAACCATAGGACATACTTGTAACTCCCAAGTATATGTGGAGTAATCCCAGTGTCCCATCATTACCTAGAGTCAAGCTCACGATCAAGTAGTGTTAAGGATGTTAGGGGTGGATCCTTCTTCAACAGAATTTCTATAATGTTAAAAAAATAATATAAAGACGAGGAATGAAGCAGGACCATTTTGAGTCCGACTAAAGGGTTTTAAATGAATAAATGGCCAAACATGGTTGCTTTTGTAACAGCCTGAAATAAACCATATATAATTTTGCGATTGTTGTTAAGGCAACCTGAAAGAACAGAAGTTTTTTGAACCAACATATACCTAGTTTGTGGAAAAAGCCAGTTGTTATTCGTAAAGCAAGGGGTAGACTGTGTATAACAGACCACAAGTGTTTATGATACATGTTTCATTTAAACAATCAAATCAAGGAGGAAGCTTCTTCCAACTTCCAGCATATTATGTTTTAAATTCATTCTAAAACGAAAACATCAGCATTTCTTCGTAGCTATAAATTCAACTACTTAGAATAATTAATATGTGAAACAACAAGTAGTAGAGACGCTAGTACCTAATGAGTTCTGTGAAGCATATATCTTCAATTCCCGCAAAATCGTTCTCCAAGGTGAAGGAGTCGAATGGATGAAACCGCCAGCAGTCCACAAAGTAACCGAGTGTTTGTGGCAATAACCACTGAGCAGCTATAACCAGAGGCAGAGATACAATAGTAATAAGGGCTTGCTCTAAAGTCATAGATTGATAATAACTGGCCATACGGAATACCATACCAAGAGCTATAGCCCACCCTTTCCAGCATGTAGCGCTCTAAAGTCCAAGAAAGATAATAACTGGCCAAACGGAATATCGTACAAAGAGCCATAGCCCACCCTTTCCATCATGTAGCGTTCCTACCTGTAGTAGGGTACTCGTTTCCGCAGTCCCGATCCAAGCGGCGTCCCGAAGTAAAAGCCTGGCCGCCATCGGGCTTAATATGCGGAAGTAAACAATCCTCCCACCCCCTAGCTCCGTATTGGGCTCGCCCATCAGACACCCGTCACGTGATGGGACCCAGTGCGGCTTCTGATTCAGAAGCCGCGCCATTTTGGAGAGTGCAGATAGTATAATGTCATAGAGTTAGCGATGTACAAACAGGTAACTAAGAGGTGTTTTAGAAGAGACCTGAACTAGATCATTTGTATACTGTAATTTCTCTACAAGAAAAGATCATGTCCCTGCTGATTTAAATTATGAAAGAAGTTTCAGGACTAGTTCCAAAATAATGTTTTGCAATTTTAATTACGATGGATCGTATATTTTAATTGAAAAGAAAATAGTGCTTCCCTGAGATTACAGAGAAGGGGAGGTGGTTTGTATACATAAACCACGGAAATATAGATCACAAGATAAGTAAGCACAAATTAGAATCGTTTTTTTGGCTGGGGGGTTAGGCCTTGCTTGCATTTGTCTGCTCACACCCCAAAGATTGAGGGCGCAAGTTCGTACACCGAGCCATATGTGATACCATAGTCAGCCCCAGGGTTATTTTATAATGTCTAGGTCCAACATCCTACTAACCCAGTGTGTAAACAGTATGAATTAAAACATATAGCCATCTTCGTTGTCAACCCACAGACCTTACAAGTTAGTGGCATGAGTTTAAACATAAGACCATGTTTGTTATCATAATGAGCCTATATACAACAAACCCCATTTGAATTAAATGAGAGATAGATACATGTATTAAAGCCCACTAGGGAGACACCAAAGGTCAACATAGTTCAGGGGTGCACTGTGCTGTGCTGGTAGAGCGCATTGCAGGCGCATCTCGAACTTTATTATTAAAGATATTCAAATTCAGTTCAGAAAATAATGAAGTTCCCTGTCAGTGTTATGCCCCATTTGAACGGCCCTCTAGCGGCAAATCCATTTTGCTTCCCTTTGTCGGAGTGTTAGTTCTCTATCACCCCCCGACTGTCCTGTGGGATATGGTCAATTCCATGGAAACAAAAGGTCAGATCATCCGGATGTTTGTCATGGTAGTGTGCACTGACTGGATATTGAGTATCTTTGTTAATTATGGCCCTACGGTGTTCTTGAATCCTAACCTTTACTGGGCAAACAGTGCTACCAACATATATGCTGTTGCAACTGCAGCCCAACACATATATCACATATGGCGTATTACAGTTAATGAACTCACTGATTCTATACATTTTAGAAAGGTTGAATGTAAATTCATGAGTCTTGTTACGGCCAAAGGGGCATACGTTACATGAACCACAATTAAAAAAGCCATTAGGTTTTGGTGGAAACCATGTTTGCCTGACATTAGTCACATAGCTCTTGCAGAGAGTATCTCGCAAAGATCTTCCTTTGCGGTAAGTTATTCGTGGGTTATCAGTAATTACATCTGATAATCCCGGAATACCTCTAAGAATGGCCCAATTCTTTTTGAGAATATTGTATATTTTGTTACTATTGATGTTGTACTGAGTAACAAATCTTACTGGGCAGTCTCATTTTGGGACGGATTTGGGATTTTTCTGTTTTGTGCACAGAGTGTCTTCTCTATTTAAACTGGTCGCTCTCTCAGCTGCTGTGTGTACGATGTCCTTTTTGTAACCTCTCTTCAGGAATCTATTGCTTGCTTCCTGTATGTTGTTGGTAAAGGTGTCATCCTGACTACAGTTTCTGCGTATTCTTACCATGTCCCCATAAGGAATGTTGTTGAGCACAGACTGCGGGTGAGCACTTTCTGCCCTCAGCACTGCATTACAAGCCGTTTCCTTCCTGAAAAGTGTACTTTGAACGACATTATCCCTAATGTAAAAATGGATGTCAAGAAAATCAATGTCTTCTCTTCCTTGTTTCATGGTCAGTTTGACATTATAATTATTGTCATTTAGATATGAATGGAAGGACTTTAGTTGTTCGTCCGTTCCTGACCATAGGACTATAATGTTGTCTATGTACCTCCCCCAGAACACAATGTGTTCCGTCCAGGGGGAGGCACATCTGCCCAATGCATGTTCCCTTTCGTACCATCCCATGAAAAGGCAGGCGTACGACGGCGCAAATTTTGAACCCATGGCATTCCCACAGGTTTGATGATACCAGGTACCGTCATGCAAGAAATAATTGTTGTTGAGAATGATATTGATCATTTCCAAGAGCATTTCGTTGTAATCATGCAGCTCCGCTCTTTCTTTGTCCAGGAAGGATCGTACAGCAGTTATACCAAGATGGTTCTGAATGCATGTATATAAACTCTCTACATCGAAAGTCACAAAGGAGAGTTCTTCAGACCATTGTAGACCATTAAATTTCATCAGAATTTCCTTACTGTCCCTAATATAAGAAGGGAGATTGGTGACATACTTTTGCAAATTGGGGTCAACAAATTCTGAAAGTTTTTCGGTTACTGAGCCAATTCCAGAGATTATGGGGCATCCTGGTGGAAAGACGCCCCCCTTGTGAATTTTTGGTAAGATGTATATACACGGATATCTCGGTTTGTCAACCTTTAGATATCTGAATTCATTCTCATTTATGAAACAAGTTTCCCGCCATTCAGTGAGCTTAACTGTAATCATACAACCAATTCGATTTACAGGATTACCAGAGATACGTTGGTAGCAGTTGGTATCGTCCAGTTGTCTCTGGATTTCGGACATATAATCATGGTGGTTCATCACCACCACATTTCCACCCTTGTCAGCTTCCTTAATAACAATCGTGTTATCTGTACTCAATTCATTCAGGGCAAGTCTCTTCTGGCAGTGATATTATGATTGGAGGGGGTGTATCGTCGCTCATTGGTTTCCAATTTATATAGGTTGTTCGTGACTTGCTCCTGAAAAGTATCGATACTGGGATGATAGTTATAGGAGGGACTAAATTTAGATCTTGGTTTAAGATTACTGTCAGTATCGAGATCCTGTTGGATACCAAATTCATCCATTATGGATGCCATGTCATGTGTCTCCTCATCGTCAAGGTTAAGTAACAACTGTATGTTCCTGATGTCAGAAACCGTATGTGATCCTACCACTTCCCCTCCCATGTTAACATTTGTCTTGGGTATCTGACGAGAGAAGAAATCTCTGAGCTTAAGTATTCTAGTAAATTTATAAAAATCCACATGTACATCGGCAAGGTCCCCACCCTGGGTAGCACAGAAGTTTAGGCCTTTACTTAACACAGAGATCTCATCATTGTTCAATATTTTATTAGATAGATTGATAACCTTCAGGTCCAAGTTACAGTCAGTATCACAGGTAGACATGTCAGTACAGGTAACATTTATTGTTTTGGTCTGGTCCCAGTATTGGGTTTGCTTGTGGTATTGTTCACCTGGTTCTTTCCTGTACCTGCCCTTGGCCCTCCTGCCACCCCTCCTTGTTTTACTGGGTCTCTTTGGGGGTTTGTTAGGTCCCTTTTTTGCTGAAGCCTGTTGCTGATACGTAAGTTGGCCAACTCCTTTTGGAAAGAAGTGGCCCCCTCGGCTAAAGGGATGTCCCGTGTTGTGTTGGACGCTGTGCTACATGAGGATGCAGAAGTTATGCTGCTCCCTGATCTTGCATCGTCATTATCTTCCCTTTCCTCTCGTTGTCTTTTTTTATCATCATTGCCCTGTAGGTTATGAAATTTCTTGGCAAATGTATATATTCGTCCATCCTGGTAATCCCTATCATCTCTTTGTATTTTTCTTAATTTTTTCTCTTTTAGGTAAGCGCGATGTTCATTAATTACCTTTTTGAGGATTTCAAGGTTCTTTTCAATTAAATCCTATTGTTCCATCCCATTGATTTCTAATATGAGAGCTTCAATTTCATCCCGTAACTTATCTCCTTTCTCCCGTGCATGTTTGATTAATATCTGCATCATAATTTTAGATGCATGCTCAAGATTACCCTCCCATTCAGTAAGTAATGTGTCACTTAAGTCCTCGAATGTTGGGAAAATTAGAATTCTAAGTCCTCTTGGTACTTTCTTGTTATTTAGATACTGTTCTAAGGTGACCCCGTCCCACCATCGGGACAATTCTAACTTCTTTAAGCGTTCTAATTTCAAAAAAAGGGCTTTTAAGCTTGGTTTCCCAGAATTCCCTTGTGGTGTTGTGTCTTTTGGCTTGTCAGTGCCAAATAAATTGAGGGCTAATTCCTCCCTCCCATCATCAAATCTTGCCATATTCTTTTCTCAAGTAAGGTCAAGTAAAAGAAAACCGGTGCAAGACAGTCAAATTCAAACAGCAAAACTAAAAAGACCAAGGCAGCAGACCAGGTCAAGCACTACGGATCATTTAGTTCTTAATTTTAGATGGTGCAAACTTCTTCCTACACCCGCTGCCGTTGGGTGTGTGGATCAATGAGATACAGAAAGCAAAACATGGAAGGTGCACACAATTAGAGTCAGTAGAGATAGTGCATTAAAGTATCTTCTTCTTTATTCAAGAGTATTCATGGAACATAGGCACACCCAACGCGTTTTGTTCCTTTTGCCTTTTAGGAACTTCGTCAGGGCTGTAAAAGTTACAAACATATATATACATAAATATACATTTAAAATAACACATGCAGACAAGATAATCACAATAGACTAAATACGACTGGCCCAAATACACAAAGACTAACAGGACTTACTATCTACAAAAGACTAATGACAAATTTTAAAATACAGCAGCTACACTGACTGCATTGGATTATTAAAAAGTGTTGTAGCACATTTTGAAAGACATTATACAAATTTATTTACAAAGGTTTGCAACTTAAGAGGACTAAAGTGGATTGTTCCAATTGCAATATAGTGCACATTCATAAAGAAAAAATTAAGAAAGGGGAATGAGTTTTTAGGGAGAAGAGCAAACTTCATTACAAGGATTATTTCTTTTGAGATGAGTCTAAACGTGTAAGTGTTACTTACAAATTGCAAATCCACAATATAGTGGCTTCAAACACAGAAACCCTAGGAATGGATGGCATAGTTGGGGCGTGAATACCTAAGCGAATAACATGTTCAGTAAGTTACATAAGCTTACCCAGTTAGTACAATGTGAACTGGCATCAAAGAGGTGAAATAGGTAAGGATCAGTGGCGGCGATAAATCGGTGGGTCAGAATAACATAACCTAAAATAGAACACAGACGCGATTCAAACTTTTGAAGTAAAAGAAAATATATAAAAAGAGGATCACTTCGCACAGTAAGGAGAGATGTGCCAGTCATACCGGGCATCGATAATAATCAATGTCCTGTAGGGTAAGTGTTGAAGGGTTTGTCACATACAACAGTAACTGGGGGGTTTATAAGTGCATGCACCAACATAATACAGTATAATGAAGGAATGAAAAAGATATTACATGGATCCCATTTTCTATCTTAGTTTGTATAGCATACTGCATATATAATTGTACCTTAAGACTTGTGAAGATGAGGCCCACAGGGGGTGACCTTAAGTTAGTCCAATCGGTATTTTATAGTTGTATTCGAAGTTTGGAAGACTGTTAGAAAAGTAAGAAAAATAAAGGTCCACAATGAGTGGAGAAGACGGCCATGGTGTATATGATTAAAAGCACAACCAGGCTGGTGAGAAAATGAGGTTTGTACGGATTCAGGTAGCCCCCCATACGTTGTAATTTAATTTTGACAACAAAAGTCCCCACATAGGGCAAAGTTTCCATTTTATTTATTCATTTCATAGGTTTCCTCAAAGTATGCTAGTGGTGCAAACCATAGGACATACTTGTAACTCCCAAGTATATGTGGAGTAATCCCAGTGTCCCATCCTTACCTAGAGTCAAGCTCACGATCAAGTAGTGTTAAGGATGTTAGGGTTGGATCCTTCTTCAACAGAATTTCTATAATGTTAAAAAAATAATATAAAGACGAGGAATGAAGCGGGACCATTTTGAGTCCGACTAAAGGGTTTTAAATGAATAAATGGCCAAACATGGTTGCATTTGTAACGGCCTGAAATAAACCATATATAATTTTCCGATTGTTGTTAAGGCAACCTGAAAGAACAGAAGTTTTTTTAACCAACATATACCTAGTTTGTGGAAAAAGCCAGTTGTTATTCAAAAAGCAAGGGGTAGACTGTGTATAACAGACCACAAGTGTTTATGATACATGTTTCATTTAAACAATCAAATCAAGGAGGAAGCTTCTTCCAACTTCCAGCATAATATGTTTTAAATTCATTCTAAAACGAAAACATCAGCATCTCTTCGTAGCTATAAATTCAACTACTTGGATTAATTAATATGTGAAACAACAAGTAGTAGAGACGCTAGTACCTAATGAGTTCTGTGAAGCATATCTCTTCAATTCCCGCAAAATCGTTCTCCAAGGTGAATGAGTCGAATGGATGAAACCGCCACCAGTCCGCAAAGTAACCGAGTGTTCGTGGCAATAACCACTGAGCACCTATAACCAGAGGCAGAGATACAATAGTAATAAGGACTTGCTCTAAAGTCATAGAGATATAATACCTGGCCAAACGGAATACCGTACTAAGAGCCATAGCCCACCCTTTCCAGCATGTAGCGCTCTAAAGTCCAAGAAAGATAATAACTGGCCAAACGGAATATCGTACAAAGAGCCATAGCCCACCCTTTCCCTCATGTAGCGTTCCTACCTGTAGTAGGGTACTCGTTTCCGCAGTCCCGATCCGAGCGGCGTCCCGAAGTAAAAGCCTGGCAGCCATCGGGCTTAATATGCGGAAGTAAACAATCCTCCCACCCCCTAGCTCCGTATTGGGCCCGCCCATCAGACACCCGTCACGTGATGGGACCCAGTGCGGCTTCTGATTCAGAAGCCGCGCCATTTTGGAAAGTGCAGATAGTATAATGTCATAGAGTTAGCGATGTACAAGCAACAATGCATCAACACATCAAATCACCATTGAGTCTGGCATGGGCTGTACATCAAGGACACATATGCCAGCTGGCTGGCACTCCTCCATTAGAACTAATACACCTGTTGTATGTGAAATGGACATGACATGCACACTAATGATCTGCTGGGCTGGTCTGAGTGAGCAGGACAATGTATCACGTCCGTGACACACGTCACATGACCTGCATGAGAAGGTTGTCAACACATCCAGACAGCTGACTGCAAGGCACACACCCACATCACATTTGCCATCAATTGCACAAATCTGTAATATTGTGAATGAGGTGTGCATTTGACTAAACTACACCACAGCCATTATCAGAATACAGACCTGTATGTTTGTGGAAAAAAGTTATATGATGCCATCATATACACGCAACCTGGGCTTCATCCTGGACTCCTCCCTCTCCATGACCAGGCAAGTCAACAACGTCTCCTCGGCGTGCTTCAACATCCTACGCATGCTACGGAAGATCTTCTGGTGGATCCCCACCGAGACCAGGAAGACCGTCACCCAGGCCCTCGTCACCAGCCGACTGGACTACGGCAACGCCCTCTACGCCGGCACCACCGCCAAGCTCCAGAAGAGACTCCAGCGGATCCAGAACGCCTCAGCCAGACTCATCCTCGACATCCCACGAACCAGCCACATCTCCGGACATCTGAGAGACCTTCACTGGCTCCCCGTCAACAAAAGAATCACCTTCCGCCTCCTCACCCACGCACACAAAGCCCTACACGACCAAGGCCCGAGCTACCTCAACAGCCGAGTCAACTTCTACGCTCCCAAACGCCACCTCCGATCAGCCAACCACGCCCTCGCCGCCGTCCCCCGCATCCGAAGAGCGACTACAGGAGGAAGGTCCTTCTCCTACCTGGCCGCCAAGACCTGGAACTCCCTCCCGACCGACCTGCGCCTGACCCAAGACCACCTCTCCTTCAGGAAGAAGCTGAAGACCTGGCTGTTCGAGCAGTAGCGGCACCCCCCCCCCCCCCAGCGCCTTGAGACCCTACGGGTATGTAACGCGCTTTATAAGTGTCACTGATTGATTGATTGATTGATTGATCACACACATGAGCAGTTAAAATGGCCCTGTGGCATGGTGTGCGTACAAGGGAAACCCTTGCAATCACGGTACAGACCCATCATAGATGCACCAACAGCAGATTAAGTATACGGGATACAAACAGCATGCCTAATATTTCACATGGCACACACATTACATTGTCACACAGGGTCATGCTGGGCGTCAATTATACAAGTGAGACAGTGCCCCTGTCCTGGCATCATGTGACAGATGCCCGTACTGAATAGTGTGCTATCCCAGTGTTGATGTGCATCACAACATGTTTATGAGGTTACTCATGTGACAATGAATGAATTTGGGAATGAATTTGGGACTTGTATAGCGCATGGCTGCCCGGAAGCGTCCAGCGCTGAGATTGCAGACAGACAACTGAGGATAGAGGCTGAGGGGGAGGGGGAGGGGAAGAGGTTATTGCGGGAAGAGGTGGGTTTTGAGAAGCTTTCGGAATTTCATATGATTAGGTTCAGACCGGAGTTGGAGTGGGAGAGAGTTCCAGAGGGTGTAAAGGTCATGTGACCCACATAGTGTCCCATCACAAATGACATGTCTCAACAGCTCATCATACCTCAACTGTGCCACATGATCACATGCTCTGTGCTATATCACGGTCTGCCACACCTAGGGCCTGCTGATGTGAGGATGCCATGCCAATATATACATCGACATTCTGACCTTACACGTACATCCCTGCCATGTGTTTACCTGGTATCACTATTGTAATGGTGACATGCGTGAGCTCGTAAAACGCACCATACACATGCATTCACTAGAGCATGTGAAACGCTCAGTACCCCAATAGCACGTGCGTGTGTAAGGGTCGTTTCACTTTTACATTCGAGCCATACGCGAGTGGAGCGTATCCCAATAGTACGTGCGTGTGTACGGGTCGTTTCACTTTTACATTCGAGCCATATGCGAGCGGAGCGTACCCCAATAGTACGTGCGTGTGCACGGGTCATTTCACAATTGCATGCGAGCCATACGTGAGCGGAGCGTACCCCAATAGTACGTGCGTGTGTACGGGTCACTTCACTTTTACATTCGAGCCAAACGCGAGTGGAGCATACCCCAACAGTACGTGCATGTGTACGGGTCGTTTCACTTTTACATTCGAGCCATACGCGAGCGTAGCGTACCCCAATAGTATGTGCGTGTGTACGGGTCGTTTCACAATTGCATTCGAGCCATACGCGAGCGGAGCGTACCCCAATAGTACGTGCGTGTGTACGGGTCGTTTCACTTTTACATTCGAGTCATACGCAAGCGGAGCGTACCCCAATAGTACGTGCGTGTGTACGGGTCGTTTCACTTTTACGTTCAAGCCATACGCGAGCGGAGCGTACCCCAGTAGTACGTGCATGTGTACGGGTCGTTTCACTTTTATATTCGAGCCATACGCGAGCGGAGCGTACCCAGCCATTGCGTGTATGTGTGCGGGACGTTTCACTATTGAATAAGTTGCATTCGCGACGGAAAAACGCACCGTACTTGTGTGGGGATCCCAGGAAATACATAGGGAACATCTAGGGGACGAGTAGAATGCCCAGAATGCAGGCTAGTTGTCAAGGAAACAGAGATTTGAGTGTGTTCTACAGGTGTTCCGGAAAATTCAGTTGGGCAAAACTATACAATGTTGCAAAATTTGTTGTGGTGCTCAAGCTCAATTTTTAAACCAGGCAAATGTGTGTCATGGCCTTATGTCTAATGGGATTGGATGAAACATAGGATGCAAAGTTATCTGGCCTATCACACTGTACTCCTTGGACTGACAGCCCCTCAGCAGCACTGATTTAGGGCTGCATATGGCCGTGTGAGGGCACTTGCCTGCACAACATTGGAGTGGACCACACTGCTGCTGTCTCTGCATTCCCTGGACCCTGATTTTGCTGAGCATGGAGAGGGCACCTGCATTCAGTGAGGAGGAGAACAAGGCCCTGCTGGATGCCCTCCTGCCAAACTACAGCAAGCTGTATGGGAGACCAGGGGAGCAGGTGAGTGATGACTGCACTACCTTGGACTGTGCACCTGTTGTGTGTGTGACACTACAGTCATTGTCTATTTATGGAACAGAGATGCAATGTTGTTTGGAGTGAGTGCCGGGTATGTACATTGTGGTATCTCCCATGCAGTGAATGATGTGGTTAAATAGTGTTTACTGCTTACCTGCATTGTGCTAACTGTGACATGCAATGCAATGTGAATCACACTTTCCGCTGTGCCACACTGTGCATGTTTTTTGGCAAGATTTACTGAGGTGTAACAGTGTTCCCCCCAGAGTGACAGATGAATGTACTCACTGTTGATGATTGTTTTTCATGACCTGTGTGAATGTTGGACAAATGCATGCTTTAAAGTCATGGACATTGAAGAGTGTGAATGTTCTTTGTCACCTGGCTAATTGTGTATGTGATGTTTTGCAACACTGATGCATGACGTATGCCACAGCTGTACCCATCTGATGTGACAAGTATGCAGTTCCGTGTGCATGACTTGGACAGTTAGCATGACGCCTGTGTCACATCTTTCTAAAGTGTGACATGTGCAAAGCGATGTTGTATACACTGTTGACAATGACAAGCAAATGATCTGTGCCAGGGTGTGCATGTGTGGTCAGCTAAGGGTTCTTAGGTGTAGTGGGATATGTGACAGCATGCCACGTGCTGTCCACCACCCTGAAGTAGCATATCTTGTTCAGTGTGTGCCATGCTCAGTGAGTGGTTTGCACCCCTTATGGCATATGTTGCCTTTCAAAGGCATGTAGTGCTTTGGTGTTTGCTCATAGGCCACATTCACATGAACAATGATGCAAGTCCGGTCAGCATCCTATGCCCTGTTGTCATCGTCAATGTGGTGCAAGTGTGTGTCTTTGGGACATGAAACAGGTGTACTGATGTTGTTTCACTTTATCTTCCTGACAGGTATCTGCCTATGAGAAGGGGGAGATCTGGCTGGACATAGCCAGGGCTGTCAGGAGTAAGGGGGGCCCTCGCCGGGGGATCCATAACATCAGGAAATGGTGGCAGGACATCCGGTGCTGGACCCGCCGTATCGCCCGGGTCCAGCTGAAGCTTGAAGCTCCATGCCGGCATGGCGGCACCCGTCACCTCACCCCCCACATGCTCCGGGTCCTGGAAGTGGTTTTCCCAGACCTCCATAGGCAGTTGCAGGAGGGACAGCAGCAAGGAGGGGGTAGGTACATGTCTGTTTGTTGTCATGTGTGTCACATGCTACCTGCAGTGCTCAGAAGCCTCAGCCACAGTTGAGGTTGTGTGGTCAGACAGGCATTTTATGCATTGTCATTTCGATGGCCCATATTCAGCTGATGCTCTTTTACATCCCTTCCCCTCCTCCACATGTGTCACCTGCTTTGGGTATTTCATTTTTGCGCATGTACTGCTAGGGTGAAATTTATTAGTATGCACGTTGCTTAGCACATCATCATGTTGGTGGGAGGTCTGTGACACGTGTTGGTACCTTACCTGTTCCACGACCTGTGCATTGTGTTAGCCCTTCATGATTTTTTGGCACTGATCATGAGTCTCAACATGGAGTTCAGCACGGGTCTGCCTCAGTGTCCTTTGTACCTGGTATACTTTGTATTTCTCATGTGTTAGCTACATGTACACAATGTCCATGTATACAATGTTTGGCTTGTGCATACTCACCCTCGGCAGTGCGTGTGTGCATAATCAGAAGAATATGTTGCTGGTTGCTTGTGACTAATATGGATGGGCTGCCACACGAGGTGACCTTGGTTTAATTTAAATTGCTGCACAGTTATTGATACCCTGATAGTGACTTTTCACTACTTGAGCTGTATCACTCACATTGACGGGGTGATAGGGTTGTTGTGCAGGGGAGGTGTGATGGGCCAGCCTGTTTCACCTTGTCAATGGTGAGCTGTGTATGTAATTTCTGATGTGAACTCATCACTATGCACTTACCCTGTGATGCTGGACAATGCTGTCATTGTTGGATTTAGTGGCTATGTTGTTGGCTCACAGAGATGATTGTTCCACATAGATTTGTGCAACATGTATGTATTGGTGGTGCAACGCAGTTTTGTCTTGGTGTGCACACTACTGTATTCACATTTCCCATGTGGTTGAGGGTGTGTCAACAATGCAGCAATGTTTTTAATATTGACAATTGCAGGCATATTAGCTTAGGCATTTTCAGGGTTTTGGACATGTGGGCCACTTCACTTGACAGGCAGTGTGTGTTATGTGCTAGGAACTGTATGATCTGGTGATAGATACCCCTGTGAGGAGTGTCACAATAGTGTGTGGTGATGGAGGGTGTCTCTGTACCAATCATATACTCACACCCAGTCAACAGGTCAGGGTTTTATCCATCACCTTTCTGTTGCACACTCTGCCCCCCAAGTTCAAACATAGTCTTGTCCAAATCTGTCTGTCCATGTGCCTAATGGGAACAGTCCAGTCAAAAATGTCAAGCCATGCCTTCCCTGGACTGCAAACAAGGTTCCTGGGACCACTTTCTGGCATTACAGCCATCTTCAGCCATGCTTGTTTGTATACACATCTGTGTTTCATGCAAGCCTGGCTGTAAACGGCTGTGATGCCAGTGAGAGGTGATAGGAAGCTTGTTTCTGGTCCAGGGATGGCATTACATGGCAGTTTGGGCAGGACTGTTCCCATGTGGCACAGGGTCAGACAGATTTGAACATGACCATGTATGGACTGGGGTGGCAGAGTGGGCAATAGAAAGGTGATTGATCAACACCTGAGCTGTTGACATACAGGCGGCATCACGATGACTCTTATTCAAATTGTGGCCTGGTCTGTTACTTGTATCTTTGTATACAGGGAGCGTTGTGTCTATTACAATTGCGCTGTACACGACTCAAATATGTGCTGAGTTATGTGGCATTTGACTCATGATGCATGCCATGATTAGAAATGTCCCCAAATGATTTGTTGATCATATGTCTGATGTGTACAGGTGACTGATATATATTTTTGTTTCTCCTTGCCAACAGCATCATCACCTGAAAGTGGAGGAGACACAAGCACGGACCAGGCAGAGGTACCCAGCCACAGGGCCACCAGCTTTGAGGTGTCGGAGGGAGGTAGTGGCAGAGAGGGTGAAGGCAGTCAGGGGGCCGGACGTCATGAGCAAGACACCTCATACCATGCGAACGGCTCGGCTTCGGACTTCCAGGAGGAGGGGGAATATGCAGCAACAGCATCTGCACCCACTATGTTTGTCCCCTCCTCCTCCAGACCCATCTGCACCCTCCAAGTTGCTAGGGCCCCTTTGGTCTGTGCTGCCCCCGTGTCTCCTTCGTCCCCGGCACCGCAGCCCCTGCCCCTGTCTCCCCTGCTGCCCTCAGTGCTGAGTCTGTGGACATACTCCGGCAGATTACAGTTGGTCAGGCGTCAGTGCTGACTGTCCTCCATGGACAAAACAAGATCATGACACAGTTGTTGTCATTCATGGAGGGCACGTCATCTGACATGTCTGACCAACGTTGGAGTTTGTCGTCCATAGACTCAACACTGACGGCAGCACTTGCCATCCTGCAGTGTCAACCCCCCCACCTTCCGACCCATCCACATACCCCTCTCCCATACCTGTCCAACATACACGCAGACGCACCAGATCACACACCCCAACAGGAACACCCAGCACATCCACACATAAGTCGAAACGCAGACCTACAGGCACCCAATCTCAGGGGGATGTATGCACACCCACAGGGACAGGGGACAGACATCACCCACCCACTCACAGACACACTACACTTGACTCACAGCCCTTTATTTTATTTTATTTTCAAAGTTTTATATAGCGCGAACAAGATCTTCGCAGATATCAGAGCGCTTTACATAGAGGGGTACATGAGGGAACATGGTCAAACAAGTAAATCAATAGATCACACAGTACAAATAGGTGGCTGCAAAGCCAATCCTGTGAGTAATAAGACAACTCATACAAATAAGTAAAGGGGTCAAACATGTAGTACAGATCGGTGCAGGGTGTTAACAGAGTTCGAGATAGTAGTTCAAGTGTATTTAGCCATGAGGATAGCTTTTACTTCTTTTTTAAAGAGTGTAGTGGAAGAGATAGCCTGGTTTCGGGAGGGAGTGAGTTCCAAATCCTAGGCGCCATTCCTGAGAAGGAGCGTTTGTATGTTTTTTCCTTCCGGAATCTTCGAGGTTTCAGCAGAAGATTGTTTGTGCCTCTTGTGTTTCTAATTCCCCCAGAGATTGTCAATTTCTGAGCGAGGTAGCCGGGTGAGTTTAGGTGTACCGCCTTGTGTGTCATGCAGGCGATTTTCAGATGTATTCTGGCTTCAAAAGGCAGCCAATTCAGGGATTTCAAGTCAGGGGTAATGTGGGAGTGCTTTTTTGACCCAGTGATGAGTCTCGCTGCAGCATTTAGAGAAGCTGTTAGTGGTGCGGTTGTAGTTAGGGGGAGTCCGCAGAGGGCGGTGCTGCCGTATTCAATTCGTGGAATGACTAGTGCTTGTACTGCGGTTTGGAAGTCTTTGGCTGGGAGGTAGGGTTTAAGTTTCCTCAGAGTATTGATCTGGAAGTTCGCTCCCTTTGTTGCCTTGCTGATATGTTGCTGCATGTTGAGATTGGTGTCGAGTGTTATGCCTAAAGATTTTGCTGAGTCCACGATGGTGGGTTGGACATTGAGTGCGGTTAGGAGGTTAAGCCAAGTTTGAGTGGTGGATATCTTCGCTGGAGGTGAGATCAGAAGGAACTCTGTTTTCAAGGCATTGAGTTTGAGGTGATTATCGGCAAGCCAGGATTGGGTGCATCTGATCGTTGAGTTCAGGAGCAGGATGTCATTGGGAGATTGTAATTTGAGGTAAAGTTGGGTGTCATCGGCGTACATGTGAAAGTGTACATTGGATGCTTGTAGCATCCCATTATGTCCCCGGGTTCAGGTGGTAGCCTGTCAGAACTGGCAGCAGTGTGCAGCACAGAATATGTTGCCACCTTTTGCGCTGTACCTGGCACTGTGGAGGAATCCTCCCCACCTGCATGCACTACACATACCCTTTCCTCTCCTGTCCCTATGGTGCCGGACACTGACTCCGATGATGCCCCCATGTGTCCACAGACCTCTGACTCCAACATGTGCAGGCAAGTTTTGGGGTGACAACCTCCACAACATCACCACTGTTGTGAACAGTATTTTAGACTGGCCATTGGCCTTCTGTGAGGCTGGACTCATTTATTTATTATTTTACATGATGGCACTGAATAAAGCATTTTATTTTTCATTCTAAACTATTGCATTTCAGGCAATTGCTTTAGGTGCTGTGTGCCTACGAGGTGATGTAATGTTGATGTTTTTGAATTGTGCAAGATGTCTATTTTTATGATGGGAATGAGGTAGACCATGGTATCTCTGTGCTATCCCAATATAGCAGCACATTATCTAGATTGGTGTGTGTGCATTTTGCATACAGATATTATCCAAAAGATTGTCGCTTCCTCAGTGTCACATGAGATCAGTTGCACTATTGTTGTGGTGACTTTTGTATGGGTTTCCCCTGGGATTGTACATTCCCTTCGGCAATGGCCATGCGTGCTCACAAATGAAATCAGATAATTGGTCAGTGCCATCCATGCTACTCTCTGTGCTTGGGTTTGTAATGTGTAGTACTGCCTTCAGGGGGTCCCTCATAATTTTTAACACTATGCATGACAATGTTATCCGCCTTGACCTCATGATTCAGATTGTAAACTTAGAACTTTGTGCACACAAAACACATTTGGGTGCTTTGTATCTAGGGGTTTTGTAGCCTCTTCCTTCCATGAGGGAGTACATGTTTCACCACCTGGACATTCACATCATGTCCGGGATGTACATGACAATTTATTAGTCCATTTGTGCTTCATTTGTTTGTTGGTCTGTTACATGATTACACACTATTGAGTCATGATGGAGGGGGGTGTGTGGCAGCAAAATACATGGGTGGATATGCATGTGGGATCTGAAAAGAAAACCACATGTGGTGTGTCACCCAGTGTGTGACAGGATACCATTCTACGTGAAGTAGGTCACTGCTATGAGTGATGTGTTGATATGCAACTATCATTACAGGTTAGGGATGTATACATACAGGCATGGAGTTGCTGTATGCTGTTGAAAATGCACACCCCTATGACTGAGCACTGCTGGGAGTCCTATCTACACCCCCCTCCTAAGTCTGGGCACTGCTGGGAGTCCTAGCCACCCACCCCCTATACTGTCTGGGCACTGCTGTGTGTCCTACCTACACCCCCCTCCTATGTCTGGGCACTGCTGGCTGTGAGTGCTATCCACCCACCCCCTATACTGTCTGGGCACTGCTGGGAGTCCTATCTACACCCCCCCTCCTATGTCGGGGCACTGCTGGGAGTGCTATCCAGCCACCCCTCCTATGTCTGGGCACTGTTGGTAGTACTATCTACACCCCCTCCTATGTCTGGGCACTGCTGGGACTCCTACCCACCCACCCCCTATACTGTCTGGGCACTGCTGGGAGTCCTATCTACACTCCCCTGCTATGTCTGGAAACTGCTGGGAGTCCTATCCAGCCACCCCTCCTATGTCTGGGCACTGCTGGGAGTCCTATCCAGCCCCCCCTACTATGTCTGGGCCCTGCTGAGAGTCCTATCGACACCCCCCTCCTATGTCTGGGCACTGCTGGGAGTCCTATCCACCCACCCCCTATACTGTCTGGGCACTGCTGGGAGTCCTATCTACACCCCCCTCCTATGTCTGGGCACTGCTGGGAGTCCTATCTACACCCCCTCCTATGTCTGGGCACTGCTGGGAGTCCTATCCACCCACCCCCTATACTGTCTGGGCACTGCTGGGAGTCCTATATACACCCCCCTCCTATGTCTGGGCACTGCTGGGAGTCCTATCTACACCCCTATACTGTCTGGGCACTGCTGGGAGTCCTATCTACACCCCCCTCCTATGTCTGGGCACTGCTGGGAGTCCTATCCAGCCACCCCTATACTGTCTGGGCACTGCTGGGAGTCCTATCTACACCCCACTCCTATGTCTGGGCACTGCTGGGAGTCCTATCCAGCCACCCCCTATACTGTCTGGGCACTTCTGGGAGTCCTATCTACACTCCCCTGCTATGTCTGGGAACTGCTGGGAGTCCTATCCAGCCACCCCACCTATGTCTGGGAACTGCTGGGAGTCCTATCCAGCCCCCCCTACTATGTCTGGGCACTGCTGGCAGTCCTATCGAAACCCCCCTCCTATGTCTGGGCACTGCTGGGAGTCCTATCCACCCACCCCCTATACTGTCTGGGCACTGCTGGGAGTCCTATCTACACCCCCCTCCTATGTCTGGGCACTACACCCCCCTCCTATGTCTGGGCACTGCTGGGAGTCCTATCCACCCACCCCCTATACTGTCTGGGCACTGCTGGGAGTCCTATATACACCCCCCTCCTATGTCTGGGCACTGCTGGGAGTCATATTTACACCCCTATACTGTCTGGGCACTGCTGGGAGTCCTATCTACACCCCCTCCTATGTCTGGGCACTGCTGGGAGTCCTATCCAGCCACCCCTATACTGTCTGGGCACTGCTGGGAGTCCTATCTACACCCCCTCCTATGTCTGGGCACTGCTGGGAGTAGTATCCATCCACCCCCTATACTGTCTGGGCACTGCTGGGAGTCCTATCTACACCCCCTCCTATGTCTGGGCACTGCTGGGAGTCCTACCTACACCCCCTCCTATGTCTGGGCACTTCTGGGAGTCCTATCCAGCCACCCCTATACTGTCTGGGGACTGCTGGGAGTCCGATCTACACCCCCCTCCTATGTCTGGGCACTGCTGGGAGTCCTATCCATCCACCCCTATACTGTCTGGGCACTGCTGGGAGTCCTATGTACACCCCCCTCCTATGTCTGGGCACTGCTGGGAGTCCTATCTACCCCCCCCTCTTATGTCTGGGCACTGCTGGGAGTCTTGTGCACCCACCACTCAGATGTCATGCACCGTACACATACATTACAGACGTGTGTGCGACACTTATCACTATTGCAATGCTGATATACGCTAGCGTGTGGCGCACTGTACCCCGACATTAATGGCGTATGTGCAGCACGTATCACTATTGCAATGGTGATATGCGCGTGCGTGTGGCGCAACGTACCCCAACATTAATGGCTTATGTGCGGCACGTATCACTACTCCAATGGTGATATGCGCGTGCGTGTGGCGCAACGTACCCCGACATTGATGGCGTATGTGCGGCACGTATCACTACTGCAATAGTGATATGCGCGTGCATGTGGCGCAACGTACCCCGACATTGATGGCGTATATGAGGCACGTTTCGCTATTGCAATGGTGATGTGGGCGTGTGGCGAACCGTACAGGTATACTTAAGTTGTTGTGGTACGTAGTACTCACCGTCTGAGTCGTCGTCGGTTTCGATGTACAAGGTCGTAGGCGTACAGGACTGGGATGACACGGACGATGGGGTTCATGTCGTGTATGTTGCGTACCGGGGTGCGGTTCGGGCTGGACTCTGCTTTTACGGCAGTTTTCAGCTCTCGTAGCAAAAGGGCCGTACGGAGTGTTGTCGACACGGATCGTACTTCCTGGTTCAGAAAGGGCGGCCTACTTACGTTCGGACGTAGCGTACCGCGTCAGCCGGATACAATCCGTATGTACTTTCTAGTTGTATGGTGTTTGGTACGAGTCGTATAGAGTGGCGCTTTGGGTTCGGATCATACTTGCTTGTTCGTACGGGGACGTTGAAGGTGTACGATTCATACGGGAAAAACACTCCGTACAGCTAATCGGAGCGCTTTTTCCCGTATCGGAATCGACCCCTGAGTGTCAGTTTCACGGTTTTTAAACAACAATACCTTTTTCCTTAGACACACCAATCAGCTTTTTTTCATTTATCCTGGACTAAAGGCACAGAGAGTGTTTACATTACCAACTGTGTTATTGTGTGCAGCGACTAACAAATTACCTACTATTACAGAGATGATGATGTAACATGGAGGGGGCCTTGGAACCCCTTAACCAAATTGTGTTTTTCTACCCTACAGATACTATGTGACATTTCCAAATATGTATGTACTAACACATGCCTTAATTTTGCTGCATATTCATGTTTTTTCTTACCTCATTTGAGAACAATTAGGATTGGCGAACACAGGGCTGGTCCCTGTGTAGTCCTGACGAAGAGCTTGGGGAATGCTTGAAACATGTTGACTAAAAATGCTAGGTTCACCCAACCCATTATAATTAGGACCCCTAGCGTTCTGCCCCGTTTTTAGACCATACCAACTAGGAGCAAGAGTAAATCTATGTCGCCCACTAGTTAGGTATTTTTAATTCACTTCTAGCGCACTCCACCCCACTACCCTGTCTGCACTACACATAGTCCATCACATTAGTGCTCCTACGTAATTCTGCAAGTCGTAGCTCGCCTCAGCCCGTAGAGGACTGAGATGGCCCCTATGATGAAGCATGTCACTGTGGGGTAACCCTGGTGAGTGAGGGGACTCAAGTAGAAAACCTTTTCTTTCTTTTCTTTTCTGACATTATCTTTTCAAACTCCAGTGAGTTTTGTGAAAATCCATTGTTCAAAGGCTAGGTTCTTGATCCCTAGATTTAGGGATTTTCAGGTGTACCTCCATTATGCCCAAGCCAGAATTTTGTGACAGGTGCCTCCATATACCAAGAATTACCTCTAGTATGCCAGGGCCTGTAATTTAACATGGGTGATACATTCTATATGCTGTGGTTTGCCTCTACTGTATGCAAATACTTTTATTCAGTATGCAATTGTAGCACCATATATTCAATCATATTGCACCACACACACAATCATTCACTCTCAAATTGCCAAATACACTCACTCACACACACAACAATTTTTTTTATTTGTGTGCGGAGTGAAATTAGGCTAACAAAAACCACTCAAATCCTCTCTGCAGGTCAACAAGAGGAATAGCAGATATCAGGCAGTTACAGTGCGTCATGTGGATCTTGCTGGTCAGCAAAACATGATCCGCAGTGGCTTAATGGTAGCCCCCGCAGTGCGGCCCCCCGAGTTCCAGGGGGTACCCTCTGGCACTGTGCAAGGGCCCCTGGCCTTCAAGCTACTGACTGGATCTGGAGTGTGGGGGCCCCCTCCATTTACTTTGCAGGGGGGCCCCCTTCGAGCTTCGTTCTACCACTGATGATCCATAGAGAGCTGCATGCACTGCAAAACCACCCAAACTGCCGATAAAAACGGGTATCCGACTGGTTTATTCTCTACCTTCCTCCTTGCTTTTCATCCATGGTAAGCAAAAGTGGATTCACATCCTTATCCACTTAGCATGGAATGAAAACCAATTATCTCAACTCCAGCAACCTATTGTGTAGTGTTAGAAAAGATTATCGGTATTTGCCATTGATTCCTATGGGCTTCAAGGCCCATAGGAATTAATGGCAAATACCGATTCGGTAATTACCGAATCGGTAAATACCGTATCCTACCGATTCGGTATTTGATACCGATGATTACCTACATTAAATGTACCCATTCATGAATACTGAACCGGTAAAATTCGGTATTTATGAATCGGTAAATCTAATTTACCATATGAAGGGCAAAAGAAAGACAAAAGAGAATCAACATTAGAATTATAGGCCATCTTTGAAGAAGCTCAACTCATAGCACACAATGCCACTAGCCAGCAAGGAATCTGCATTTCCCCCACTGTATGCAGGGATGGATACACTCACATCAGGTCCCACTGCATTAGGATATGCAAACACAACTATAGTCGAAGCCGACAAGCCCCCAACAAGATAAACACAGTTAGGTCTAAGCATGAGAATACCAAAAATAAGCGATCCCAGGCGCCTCCAGTGCAGCCCAAGTCCCTAGGGAAGGTTCCCAAAAGTTCGACTCCCCTACCACTATGGTCAACACATGACACCTCAAAGGCAAGTAAAAAACACACTCCCATTGGTTCGAGCAAGCGTAAACGAGTGTTAGGAAAGTTTGTGGCGGTCCTCAATAGCTACTCAGTGAGCTCGGGAAAGGAATGGAGCTCCTGTCTTTGGGAACAGATGATGAGGGTGGAGCTAAAGGGATTGCCCAGGTAGCCAAGGAGTAAATGGAGAGTGAATTGCAAAGTGAACCCAGGCCAATGAAAGCAGTGCATAGCACAGAGCTAAAAGAGACAGGCAAGATGGCGCGAGGTAGAGTGGTGTGAGCGGATGCTTGAAAGAGAAAGGCAGGAGTTTGAGCAAGAGTACAGGATAGAGCTCTTTTTACATGAGGGAAGAGGGGCCAGATAGAGATCGTAGTGCTGGGAAGAATCGGGATTAGATGAAAGACTATTAGCAGGACTTAAAGCCACACCGTTGGGTCGACATAGAAGAGGGGCTGCTATAGAAATAAGTGAACAAGACAGCCTGGTACTTTCCCTTCTGTGACATAGGAAAAACAAAATGGCACCTGTGCATACACACAAGGGAAGCAGCAATGAGGATATTAGCTGCACTGCATGGGTGCATGAAAAAGATTAACTAACCCCAAGGGAGAAAATAGTTAAAAAGGAAGGCAAGACTTTTGAATACCCGTTTTGCGATTTATTAGCAGATTGGACTGAGGAAAGGGACCACTATGACAGACATTGGCCAAGGGAAGGGTCGTTTTAGCCAGAGAATATTGCAGTAGTGGAGGATAGCATCAGGCATAAAGTACAATGGGCGGAGTTCGAAGAGTTGCAATACGTGAAATTCCGCGGAGGTGCATAAAAACTCAGTGGAATTCCGTGGAGCTGCGCTCAGCCCTGCTGATGAGTCGTGACCCCTTTGTCCTTCTCTCTCCAGGTGTGCCTGATAAGAGCCTTGTCACCCTTCACCCTGCTGGCACTGCTGCTGTCCCCTGTCATGCCTCGTACCATCTTAACTTCCAGCACCTGGACACAGCCATCAACCACTTGGCTCCGCCGCGCTAGACCAAGAGACGGGCTTCCTGTATGTCGGCGCTGTGAACTGCCTCTTCCAGCTCTTGCCCGACCCGGAGCTGGGGGCTGAGGACAGGACCGGTTCATGGGGTCTTGGCCACGTCTACTTCCTCTCCTTCCAGTGCGGGCCCAAGACACAGCTGGAGTATTCCAGCAGAGTTATGGTGAGGGTGTGCGTGCAACTGAAGTCACTCAGGGTAGCCTATGTAAGCTGAAGGCAGAAGCTTGAGATGAACAGTAGAGGTCGCTGTGACCAACAAGCTATACTCAATGCGTCTGTCTTATGCAGGATGCCTTGTTATGTTGTTTAGGGTCTACAGAAAGGTTTCCAGTCTAATTTCTATTATTGGTTTCTGTCATGTGGTTTCATATGAAACTACATAAATATGGGTTCCCTCAGGGATTAAGCAAATTTATCTCACACTGTATTAGATCGCCATAATATTTAACCAGGGCTGAGGCACATTTTTGCTTATTTGCATTACAACATGCTTCACCTTGGTACACCATTGTCTGAGACCAGCAAAGAATAATCAGACCTGCTACAATTCGAATCCCTGACTTTATGGGTACATCAAGTTTTCTGAGCTAGA
Source organism: Lissotriton vulgaris (assembly GCF_964263255.1). NCBI lineage: Eukaryota > Metazoa > Chordata > Amphibia > Caudata > Salamandridae > Lissotriton > Lissotriton vulgaris. The sequence continues at coordinate 1,312,138,046 of NC_141693.1, read as the reverse complement.
TATACAACTTCAGAGAGTGATATTGTCAGCTGTAGTAGCAATAGTACCCATGCGTTTTCTATTCACATGTGTGAATGCCTGTCTAATAACCTTTACTATATCTGGGGGAACTAATTATTCAAAACTGTTTGTGATAATGGAGCCCAGTGTATGCCATTTGTGGGGAATTTACAAGAACGATTATCTGTGAATGATATTCAGTCAATCTGACAGCACCACAGATAATTGCAGGTTTGCTGCATACTTTTATTATCTAACTCTTGTAATGTTTTCCACTTGAATTAGTCCAGATAAAGCACAGCATTCCACGGCTTTGATGATTAAAAGGTTTCAACCTCCAAGCATAACTATACAGAAGAATTAATGCAAATATTGGCAAAATATTGGAAGATTTGAAGGCTTTGCAATATCGGGTTGGACAGTGGGGGCAAACTCCGCCACACAGCAGGATCGTAGCTTTTTGGCCAAACTCTGCGCTCCCACCGGAGCACGGAGTTGGAAAAACTCAGCAAACTCCGCTGGTGGAGTGGGATTCACCCCCCACCCATAGCATAAAGGAGGAAACCCCAGTTAGAACTTTCTCTACTTGTAGCAATGCCATGCAAGATGGAAGTGATATGTTGAAGAGAAACCCGTGGAGCCACTTAGAATGAGAATGTATTGTTACTCCAGAAGTGCGTGGCGGGATTATATGTGTGCCATGGGCCCAGATGGACAAAGAGGGGTTGAGAACAAAGATACTATCATTGCTGGATGGGGCAGGGAAATGGATTACATGCTTTGAGAAAAACACTGCCGGTATCAACCAAGCAATAGGTGACATTAAGAGCCTGCTAAGCAGCTAATTGGGTAGTAGACAAACATGGTGTTCACCCATGCTTGCATTCCAGCAATCAAGCTAACAAATACCCAGCATGATGGGCCACATTTAGTATGCACCAGCACCGGATATGGACTGCCCTAATTGAAATATTCCCTGACTGCCCACAAGTAGGAGAGCTAATTGCAGAGATCATAAAGCCAGAGGAAAGCATACATAATTTCCTTAATAGAATGAGGGAAAGATGAGGATAGGAAACCAGACAGCCGTGGGCAACATGGGTCCACAAGTCACATTTTACTCTAATATGTTAAAGAAAGGGTTACCGACTGAGATATAGAGCGGGCTGGACAGCGTCGTTGGTTTAGATACCAAACCATGGCAGGAAACACAAGCTCATATACTTAAAAAGCAAGAACATGATACAGAGAAGCAGGAGCAGACCCAAAGAGACACAGCAAAACTAATTAGTTCATCATAAGTTGAAATAGACTGCCCTCGAGGGAGCAGCAATAGCTGCAGCCATGTAGATGGCACCAGTCATAATGGGGACTCCACCACAAAACTTTAGAGGCTTTCAAACAGGTAGTTCATGAACATGAACAGATCATGGTAGTAGATTCCAGGGCTGCTGGCCGCAACCAGATATCAGAGAGTAATTTTACTGCCCTAGGTGGGGTCACCGGGTAGAGTCATGCTGGACAAAGCATACCATAAGTAGCAGAGGTTAGAGAATAAGGGCCTGCTGCCACAAAACCCCATGCAATAAGATATGGTTAACGTCCCTCCTCAGTACCACATACAGGGTAATCAGAACCTTAGCTGCCAAGCAATGGAATTCCGCACCTTAGCTGCCAAGCAATGGAACCTCCTGCCTCTAGATATCAGGTTGGAGAGTAATGAAATCGTTTTCAGGAAGAAGCTGAAAACTTGCCTCTTTGCTGTGTGAACTGGTTCTTTCTTTTTTTCCTCTGCTGCTGCATTCTCTCTCCATAGCGCGGGGACACGCCGGGAGGTGTTACCAAGCGCTCTACAAACTCCTTTAAACTAAACTAAAGAACATATACACTCAGTGGCAGGGAGGTCTGCCATTCACCGCACAAATGCATCAGGGATCAAGTAACTAGGCAAGCATGTAGTAGCTGCAACCACAAGGACCAAGGCCCAACCCCGGCAAGGATAGGTGACAGTGTGGGGAGGTAGTACCTTCACACAACCACAGAGCCAAAATTCCCAGTAAAGTAAATGAAAACAGGTAATAATAATCCCAAGGACTTAATGCCCAGTAATTCACCTCTGATGATAAAGACAACCAAGATCCCCCTAACCCTTTACCCTAAAAATTGTATCAGATCAGAAAGAACTAACAGACAGCATTGGAGGTCCAAAAATGTTACTTTCATTTAGGAATTAGAGGCTGCTGTGGGCTGTTTCAATCGGGCGTCCACACTTATGACATAGTCATCCAACGGGAGCACAGAATAATCAGATTGCCTAGGTGCCTACGGAAAAGAGACCCCACTCTGCTGCTGATCCACCAGGGTGGGGTTCACCGGCCACACCCCAGAGGCAGGGCTGTCTGACTAGGGGGTAGTATAGCATGTAGAAAACTGTTTAAAAAGCAGACAACCAGGTCCCGCAGACCAAGTCTAATGGAACGCATTCCAATCACCAAGTTGGAAGGACCCCATTTTTGGGCATCATGTCCACATTTAATGTTTCCTTCATGGCGTGTTGTTCCAATAACACCCCAAATGCTCTAAAAGCCTTCAAATCAATGGAGGCTTATGTTTCAGTTATAAAAGAAGCCATCCTCAGTGTCAGGAGTAATGTTCTTTTTGCGCCTGGGATGATAAGACCCTAAAACTCCACAGCCCTCACACGCGAGAGTCAATAAGCTTAGAGGCTTCAGTTTGATGATGAGTTTGAGACTCCAGTTGGGGATTTACTCAACCTTTCACCCTTCTGGAGATTCACAAGATAAGCACAAATTTTGTTAGGCAATAAACAACTGTATCTAATCTGAGGAGCTCAAGAGTCCCCAGCCTAAAGCTAGGCACAGCAGTCCCACCAGAAACACTGATGTAAAGCAGAATGTGTTCAGAGGGAGAGGGGGGTGTCAGTGATGGAGGCTTCCAAGCCTCTACCCTTGCTCCTGACAAACGCATAGTACCGAGGACACCCCTTCCAGGCTCACCTGCACTCCAGGCACAATCCACTCACGTTGCTCCAACCTTGCAGGTACAATCCAAGAAAACAGTCGGCCCTGACTTTGGACCCCACTGTGAGTATAGGGGGGAATGGGGCCACAGATCAGCCTTCAACCCTCTCCCGGTGGGGCAAGAGAAACAATGAATTATGAGACTCAAGGAAACACACAAACTAAAAGAAAAGTCACCCAAAAAGAAGATTCCAGATAAAAAGGCGGGGTCAAGATCACCCAAAGCCAGGTGTATGCTGCCACAAGGAAGGGCCACATAGCACACCACATGCCAGGAATAAGGAGATGAACAAATATAGAAACACGGGGCACACTGCAAGCACTAGCAACACCAAAAGGCAACACAACCCCTTTTCCCACATTTCCACGCCCATGTAGTGAACATACAAAACCTGTAAAACACAACTCACTGCATACACAACTGGGGGTAATATCAAAGCAGGTAGGCCTCAGCAGGAAAATAGTCTGGGGAAGGGGCCGCACATCAACCGCTCTTTTATGCACACACCGTGTGAGGCATTTTTTGGTAAAACCAGTGAGGCCCGTACAACCCCTGTTTAAGCCACACCACAATCCTATCCCTCATTGAATTCATAAGACCACCCTGCAACATAGCTAACACTAATCTGATCACCCAGAGCCAAAATGTCATAAACGGTCCGAAAATAACTTAGTAGGATAAGGGCAGGGGGGCTCAACAGCTTATAAAAATAAGATCTTTCTCATTAATAATGTTTATACAATCACCCCCTAATCACTTAAAGACATATCAAACAGGGGTCACCTTTTGATACCTCACCAGATTGCGACTAGTAGGTTGATGGGATCACATCCCTGTGGTAAAATACAAGTTCTCCAAAACTGATGAGAGTGGCGCATATGTTACAAAGCTGAATTAACAGTCAACAAACATTTTATTAAAAAAACAGGTAGTCGCAAGGACAACAAAGTGCACCAACTCCGACTTGTCATCAACTGCCATGACCCAAGGAAAAAAGAACATTACTGAACTTGTGCAAATGGAAGGAGGAAAAAAACAGTGAGGGGTCTGCTTAACACCCAGGGCCCTCAAAGAGGAGGGGAAAAGTGTGTGGGTGTGCCATTCCAAAGTGCAGCCGACCCCTTCCATGTCGATATCACACTAGAACTAAAAACTGTGAACTTTCATGAACTGGTCAGAAGGAACACAGCCACCTGGGGAATCCAGATGACTCCCAGGGACCCACACTTGGAACTGCAGTGCTGCAACAAAAGTTATATATATATATATTTATATGGTTATGGACGATATGCCTACTATGGATAGTCCCACACTTGAGTACTACTGAGCAACTGCTGAGTCAAAAAAAGTTCGCAAAAAGTGAACTACAATAACTTCATAGGGGTCGCTCATACATTACCTACAATTACACAAAATAGAACACCAGCATCGCACATGCACTGCATAGAACCCTTTTGAATAACACATGTTAACAGCACATGACCACAGTTGGCTCCCAAGCATCATACAGGTCATGTTATATCTGTTCATTAATCCCACATGTGGTAGGTGCAGACAGGCTTTACTTGTCTCGAGAATTAGCCCCCGAGAAAGCAAAATGCTTTATGGACCTCTACCTATATAGAATAATGGCCAAGATCCAACCCAACAAGATAGACCCACAAAGGGTAGCTTTAAACCTAACCTGATATAACACCAACTTAACAGCTCTATACAACCTAGCTGAACCCACTGATATCCAAACCCACCTGGACAGGATGAGTAGGAAAAGACACATGGGGGAAGATATCACATGGTCCAAGATTTCCCGGGGAAAATATTTTGGAGGTGGCAAAACCCCCAACTCAGTGCACAAACATGTCTGGTGCAGTTTGAGAATCAGTAGTAGTGTATCTGGGGGTCGCACCTCAAAGGTTGTACAAGTAAACTGGGCAACCAAATGTATGGTAAAAACGTCTATGTATATCCGACAGTTGGTAAGATTCTACCGGTGCCACTAAGGGTAAAGTATACCCTACTACCTTGGGTGCAGAGATACACAGGGACCAAATCCAGTCTCTGTGAGATACGTTACAGCATTAATATACCCCGACACTCTAAGCATAAAATATATAACAGTTTATAATCTTGATAAGTTGGTGTCATACAACTCGAGATTCAATGTTTAGAGGCATACAACAGAGATGAGTTTGTACAAAAGTTTATTTTCTTTTTAATTTATGCAAGTATTCTTATTATACATGTTACGTTTTCCGTCAGGACTGCGTGTACCCCTATTTCAAAACAGTTATAAATACAAAGATATTGACAGAGATCGTTGTACTACACGGTCCTGATAGTATGCACGAACAACAGCCGACACGTGTTTAATCACATCCAGTGACTTCCTCAAGGTTGTAAAGACAATAACAGAAATTTGTATGTGCTATTTGTGTCTGAATATTACATGTCCACATTCTAACAAACAATGTCAAACCCATATCCTACAAATGGGTTTACCTTGGTTTCAGATGAGCAGAGAAAAGAAAAAAGAAAGAGAAGAAAGAAAAAGGTAAAGAAAAAGAAGGTCCCAAGAAAGTAACTTGCAAGTGACTTGGAAAGATTGTAACTTTCTCCCATAAAGATGTTCCAGTGTCCATCTGTGGACCGAGAAAGGCTCTTAGTGTAACCGGGTGGTCGTTTTAAACAACAAATCGTCTCCTAACATGGAATTCTTATGTAGGGCCATCCAGATCAGGGATAAAAAGAGTAAAGGGGTACATGTGGAGGGTTGAATGAAAGTATGACCACCCCATGTCAGGAAAAACGAGACACGGAGGTGAGTGGATACACTTGGTCCGAAGGGAGAAGACAACCCCTGATTGTACAGAAACTAACATTGCTTTCCTTATGTTTCAGAGGAAAAGGAACACTTCCGATTTGCATGAATGCTAACTGCGGAGTGATATTATATATTTGGGATAAGCAATGGGCACCTACATGCTGATGGACTACTACTGGCAGTGCAATGAGTACGCCTACATTCAGCTTGTTCCTGCATGGAAGTGTCTGAGCTCCCTGGTCACCACGCACACTCCCAAGGCTTTGTGGTATCGTAGCGCTTTGAAGCTGATTTGTGGTATCGTAGCACTTTCAAGCTGACTTAGACCACCTCCGCTCGCTCTGCTGCCATTATCATTAGCGCTATAATACCCCTGCATTGCTGCCATTGCCTGTATTGTCAGATTGCCATTTGTACTGGAGGAGTGTGGCTCACTGATTAGAGCGGCAGACCCTGATGCAGAGGTCTGGCCCGGGACCAGGGTTCAATTCCCGACGCGGCAGGGTCCTGAGCCCAAAAATGTCCACGGACTCGATAATTCTCGCCTCGGTGCCTGCCCTAATCATGGGGTCCACTATTGCGGCCCACCCGCTGCGGGATGCCTGGCTTTCACCTTGGGGATGCCCAGTAGGTTATCTCACAGGGAAAAGCCAGGACGGGTTCCCAAGGCAAGCGCCTTGATGCCTTCGGGTGATACGTGCGCTATATAAGTCGCAATACATTTACATTTACTGCTACATATTATACTGCTCGCATTGCTCTGATCGCATTGTTTTTAAAAGTTATTTATGCCCGAATGTGCCTCTGCCCATACCTAGGAGTCACCTCAGATTGTGCCCCAGTCTCGCCCTGTTTCGCTTTCTGTTTGTTGCTGCCATTTTGTTGTTGTTGTGCCTCTTAGCCCGTCTCTCCACCCAGCTCTCGCCTCCCAGCTGCTCCTCCCTCGACCCACCCCCCTCCACAATCCACTGATGCTTTTGCTCGCAGCGTTCACGCGCAGCGGTCGCGCCCTATGCGCGCCGAAGGTGCGCCAAAGGTAAGCCCGTCTACGCCCGTCCGCGCCTGGACCGCGCCAAGCGCCAGACCCCCTGGCCCCGCAAACTCCTCTCCACCCGCATAACGTACGACTCCGCTACCCTCTCAGCCCTTAACCCCGGCCGCCTACCCAACTGCTACCAAGCCGCCCCAGGACACACCCATGGACCCTTCACCTGCCACTCCTGCAAGTTCAACTGCATCAGGACCCACACAAAATCCACAAACTCCAAACAGAGCTCCGACACTAACCACCTAAAGTGCATCCTGCTCAACACCCGCTCGGTCCACAGACACGCCATTGAACTCTGGAACCTACTCGACACTACATCGCCGGATGTCGCCTTCCTTACAGAAACCTGGATGAACGCCTTATCAGCGCCCGACATCGCCATAGCCATCCTGGACGGCTACAAGATCATCCGAAAGGACCGCACCAACCAAACAGGAGGAGGCATCGCCATCGACCATAAGAACACCATCCACATCACGACCAGTTCCGACAATTACCTTGCAACCGTCGAACACCTTCACTTCCAGATCCACACCGACCCCAAGACCACACTCAGAGGCAGCCTCATCTACAGGCCACCAGGACCCCGCACACAATTCAGCAAAGACATCACCCACTTTATCAGCCCACACGCCCTCCCCTCCGAGGACTACATTCTACTGGGAGCCCTCAACTTCCACCTGGAAAACAAAAACGACAGCAACACTACCACCCTTCTGGACAACCTGGCCAACCTCGGACTCGAACAACTTGTCAATACCCCCACCCACTATGCCGGACACACGCTCGACCCAATCTTCACCTCCAGCAAGCACATCTCCTTCAATTACACCACAGCTCTCCACTGGACTGACCACAGCTGCGTTCATTTCAACTACAAAAAGACCACGACCCACAACCCCCCACAACGTATTCCACGAAGAAACTGGAACAAAATTACCACGACCAGCTCTTCACATCGCTTCACCAAAACCCCCCCGCCAAATCATCGGACCCAAACCAAGCAGCCACCAACCTCACACAATGGATCACCCACAGCGCCGACGAACTAGCACCCTTGAAAAACCATGAAATCAAGCAAGGTAGCAAAAAAGCCCCCTGGTTCAACGATGACCTTAAGAAATCCAAGAAGTTCTGTCGTACCCTCGAGAAAGCCTGGAGAAAAAACTCAACCACTGACAACCTGACCACCTTCAAGAACGCCACCCGCAAACACCACCAACTGATCCAATCCACCAAGAAATCAGCATTCAAGGATCGCCTTGACAACAACGCCCAAAACAGCAAAGAACTATTCAACATCGTCAAAGAATTTACCAACCCCACCGCCGGCACCAACGACATCACTCCCTCCCAAGACCTTTGCGACTCCCTAGCCTCATTCTTCCACAACAAAATCGCCGACATACATAACAGCTTTGGAAACCAGTCCGAAGACCAGTCCACTCCACCCACCTCCGAACCAAAACCGCCCTCTAACATCCTTTGCGACTGGAACCCAATCACCACTAAAGACACCATCCGCCTGATGAACTCCATCCACTCGGGATCACCAACCGACCCATGCCCCCACCACATTTTCAACAAAGCAGACTCCATTATCGCACCCCATCTCCGTGACGTCATCAACTGCTCCTTCAACTCCGCTACCTTCCCGGAAAGCTGGAAACATGCCGAACTCAGCGCTCTTCTAAAGAAACCCACAGCAGACCCCACTGAACTTAAGAACTACCGCCCCATTTCGCTCCTACCATTCCCTGCCAAAGTCATTGAGAAAGCTGTCAACAGTCAGCTCGCCGCCTTCCTCGAATCCAACAAATCCCTCGACCCCTCACAGTCCGGCTTCCAAGCCAAACACAGCACCGAAACCGCCCTCATCGCAGCAACCGACGACATTCGAACTCTACTGGACAACAGAGAAACAGCTGCCCTCATCCTACTTGACCTCTCCGCAGCCTTCAACACAGTCTGTCATAGCACCCTCATACAACGCCTTAGCAACGTCGGAATACAAGGAAAAGGATTGGACTTGATCATCTCGTTCCTCGCCGGAAGAACCCAGAGAGTCCGCCTCCCCCCTTTTAGATCAGAGGCCACCGAAGTCATCTGCGGCGTACCACAAGGATCATCACTCAGTCCCACCCTCTTCAACATATACATGAGTACCCACGCATCCAGCGCACGCCAACACAACTTCAACATCATCTCTTACGCAGACGACACCCAGCTGATCCTCTCCCTCACCAAAGACCCAAACACCGCCAAAACCAACTTACACAAAGGAATGAAAGGAGTAGCCGAGTGGATGAAGAACAGCCGTTTAAAACTGAACTCGGACAAAACGAAAGTCCTCATCTTAGGTTCATCCCCCGCTGCCTGGGACGACTCATGGTGGCCACCGGCCCTGGGAACCGCACCCATACCTACGGACCACACACGTAACCTGGACTTCATCCTGGACTCCTCCCTCTCGATGACCAGACAAGTCAACGCCGTCTCATCATCATGCTTCAACATCCTACGCATGCTCAAAAAAATCTTCCGCTGGATCCCCACCGAAACAAGAAAGACGGTCACCCACGCACTGGTCACAAGCCGACTGGATTACGGAAACACCCTTTACGCCGGAACCACAGCCAAACTACAGAAAAAACTCCAACGCATCCAAAACGCCTCAGCCAGACTCATACTGGACATCCTCCGTCAAGCTCACATTTCCGGTCACCTGAAAGACCTCCACTGGCTCCCCGTCAACAAGAGAATAACGTTCCGTCTCCTCACCCACGCACACAAAGCCCTCTACGACCTAAGACCCGAATGCCTCAACACGCGACTGTCCTTCTACACCCCCACCCGCCAACTACGATCGTCCAACCAAGCCCTCGCTGCAATTCCGCGCATCCATAGATCCACCATGGGGGGAAGATCCTTCTCCTACTTAGCGGCCAAGACCTGGAATTTCCTCCCCACCCACCTCCGCCTTACACAGAACCACCTCTCCTTCAGAAAGCAACTAAAAACTTGGATATTCGATAAGTAAAGTACCCCCCCTCCCCCAAGCGCCTTGAGACCCTCTGGGTGAGTAGTGCGTAATACAAATTTTCGAACTTGAACTTGAACTTGACCCTGGTCATTCCTGAAGAAGAGCTTTCAGACTTGTACTAGCACCCATTAGGAACAAGGACAACCTTGCTGCACAGTGCTTGTGAAAGGAGAGCTGTGGACTATTTTGACTGGGCACAATTCAAAGACATTCCAGAAGAATTTAGATTGCTCATGGAAGCACATCTGGGGCAGGGGGCCTATATGCTTCTTTATCCTGCAAAAAAAGCTAATGCCCGCTGATTACAATTAACCCAGTGGTAGATGCTCAAAATGATAAAGAGCACTGAACTTGGCCTCAATTCTATCAAAGAAGAAATAGGAGCAATCCCCCTGATGGTAATGCAGCACCGATATGTACTGGACTCAATGACCATGATGGAGGGAGGGGACTGTGCCAATAGCAGAGAAGCTTGTTGTACATGCAGGAGTGTTTTTTTAATTGGTTCTCCTGGCTCCGAAGGATCGATATCTGGTTTATGTAAATCACTGTTGCCAGTTATCATTATGTTCCTATTGGTATGTGGGATTATACAATTGGCGATCTCCTGCTGTAAAAAGGCAGTCTTCAAACTGGGAAGAATGCACGTAAATAGGAAGGTAGTTGTTGTCAAAAGCCAGCATATGGAACAACAGGCCATAAATAATGTAACTGTCTCTATGCATGGTAGTGTAGTTGAAGCATCAACTAGAGAGGGAAATGGTAATATGGAAATCGATGCATTCATTAATGAAAATGAAATCTCGTTCTTAAAAACAAAATCACCCATTGTTTACTCCACATCAACCGCAACCCGGTATTACTGATTGATAGGTCACAGGTTCAAGACATTTTTAAACTGGAATAACAAATGTTAACATTTTTACTTAAGCTTGAAATCCCTTCACTAACAGAAGAGAAGATGTGTTTGACAAAACAGGAACAGTTTGTTGAATTAAACATTATGGCTGCAAGAACAGTTTCAGGTACACGTGCTGAGGACTGTCTCAATTTACAATCAGTATGTGTACTTCTTTTATACAAAACATGATGGGGGTTATAAAAGTTTACGACATACCATATGTAGAGGACTGGTGGTTGCTGCCTTTGGAGTAGCAAATTAATTGTCTGTTGGTTACCACAGGTGATAATTGACCTTGTGAGGACACAATGTGGCCAGTGGATAAAGTGTCCAAATGTCCAGCATGGGGAGCGTGTAATCACTGCTTGTGCTATATCCTGATTGGCTATGTGTTCCTAACTCATGTGGATTCTGACATTTGATGGTGTTTTAGGAGTGCACATACACCCCCCATTTGCTTTCGTGGGGCAATCTCCCTTGACCCGTGTAATGTTGCTGCCCCTATCCGTGCAATTGATCAAGAGTTTCCTGGCTGAGCGTTTGCCTGCCAGTTACGCACCCTCCAACCTGTGACCTATCAATCCTCAATCCCAGGCCTTGGTTTCGGGGCCTGCCTGACTACATATTTGCGAGTCGAGGTTGATGTGGAGTTCACAACGGGTGATTCCTTTAATAAGGATGAGATTTCACTTTCATCAATGAATGAATTGATTTCCATATTAATATGTGGAACAAGCAGTAACCATATCTGAAATATACTAGGTCACTTTGTAAAATTGAAAACTGCATAGCTTCCAAGTTACCTTATGCCATGCATGACTTTTTCATACAGTCTTGATTTTTTAGCCAGCGATCTTTTTCATGTTAGGATTTATAACCTCCGGCACAGTGTTAAAGCCCCATAATGAATCATTCTGGTGCCTGAAAAGTCGTAATTGTCTGAAATTGCCATATATGACAATAGGCCACTTAGAAACAATGTAAAAAGTTTCTAAAAATCAACTTTCAAATTGTGAGTTTTGCCTTTTATTTTTCAAATGAAATCAACAGTTAATCAGCAAAGTGGTAAAAAGGGCGGAGACTTAATTCCGCGTGTGGACATTAAAACCCCATTGCTAATGGGCAAATATTCACACTCCTCTAAAACAATGGCGCTTGCTAAAAACATTTATGCAGACCACAGTGAGGGTCCGCATTGAGTGTGGGGCCTGTGTCTTCTCACCACCTACAACTCCACGCTCTTAATCACTCCACCTAGCAGCAGCAGCAACGTAAGGTGACTAAGAGTACAAGTTGGAAATAAAGCCTCTCTTGTCAATTCTGTTCTTTTCAGGCTAGGTGTGGTTATACGAACTCCTCAGATCGAATATTTCTAGCAATGGAGCCCAAGCGTGCCACAGAATTTAGCACCTGTGGACCATTCTATGTGCATGCAGCAGTTTTATGCAAAAGCTTCCCTTTCATCTGAGATCTGAAACAAAACTCATGGTCTCTCTCAAGCTTCTTAAAACGTGGCTAGTTTCTAGTAGTATATTAGCACAGGGATCCTCTCCAGGCTAATATTCATAGTTTTCAAAGAATTTTTGATCACATGTGAAATATAAGATTGCTTAACTAACACAGTAACATGCCAGCTGTGCAACGGTGTTTAGCTCTCATGGGTGTGAGTGGCCTCAGAGTGCTTTCTACTGGCTACAGTTTGTTTAATTGTTCACACATTTTTAGTTCAAGCCTATTAGACAGTTAATGCACTGTCTATTATTGGACATATTGTGGACTCACCTAGAACATGCAAGGACTTGGAGCCCATCCACTGTTTACCATTATTTGGCTTTCCTGTCACTCTCATTTGCTTGCTTCTTATTCAGTGACTTATCTTGTCCAGGTTGTGTCTGTCCCTCAACAGGAGCAATCACACTTTACTTGTGTCCTTCCACTGCTCATTTTGGGAACCTACTTTTTAGGTAGAGCCTAAGGGCAGCGCGCATGGGCTGCACGCTCTGCAAAGATTGGTGTATTCGGGTATGCACTGGACGCCCCTCCCACTCTCCACCCATATTTGTCATTGGCTTGTGTCATTGTCCTTCGTAACTGCTGGTTTCTTATTCGCAAGTAAGCTTGTTAGTCCCTCCTTGGTACGGCCTTGTTTCCATTTGTTACCTCCCATAACGACTTGTCCTTTTACTTGGCTTGTTACACAGTCGGCATTATAAGTGGGTGAGCACTATTTTGTTTATTCACTAATGGGGACAATGGTGGCTGCTTTTATTTGCATCTGCAGTGCACCCACACAGGACAAGGGTGCCCACTTTTTGTATAGAGTGCTATGCTGACCTAACTTTAAAAGTGTCTGCCCCCTACCACCACAGCACTCATGGCACAATGACTAAGTTCTTTCACCTTTTATTATTTCCTTTTTTAATAAATTTGCATGCTGAGCATGGCTCCCGCTTTAGGGACACCGCAGTAAGTTTCATTTATTTTTAAACATTGATGTGGGGCCCGGCGCCCGCTTCAGGGACACCGCGCTCAGTTTTTTTTTTTTTTACTTTATTGGTGAGCGCGATGACCGATTCATTGACAATGCGCTCTACAATGCGATAGGTCTTACTTTTGACAAAGTTTGACCTATTGTTATTGTAAATGACAATGCCTTTTAATATTTTAAAAGGCATTGCCATTTTCAATGCCGATCGCTAAAAATCACGCAATTGCAAGACCTATTGCATTGTAAATGCTTGTTTATTTTGTCTTAAGCACTCCACAAGAGTGTATGTGTTTTCCAGCTGGCTCCCTATTGTCCTTCTCTTTCCCATCATACTCCATGTTGCACTCTCTCTTACCCATTTACTTCTCCCCCACCACTCCACTTTACTCTCTTGCTTGTTGTTTTACCTCCACCCCGGTGTTGCTTGCCCCACCTGCACCCTCCTTCTCTCTTGCTGTTATCTCTCCTCTGGGCCCCCTAATTTCCCCGTTGCTTGCTCATTCCTGTGCTGCTCCACCTGCCCTACTTTGCGCTTGCTCCCATTGCTTCTCCTCCAATGCTCCATGTTGCTTCCCACCACCTGTGGCCTTCTTCTCTCTCACCCGTTGCTTCTACTCCCCACCTGCCCTCTATGTTGCTTCCGTTTCATCCTGCGCTGATTCTCCCCAACCACCTATGCCATGTAGTTTCCTCCTCACACCCTTAGCCTCCATGTTGCTCTCCCCTAAGGGGGCTTCATTTACAAAAAAAGGAATTTGCATCATTTTGTAGTCATGCAGCTACAAAATGATGCAATGATGCCTAATAGCATTTATTCAAACTGTATTTCCTTTAGCCATGGCTAAAATCAATTTTAAAAGCCAATATCTCCTAAAGGTGTGACATACTGGCTTCGCCAATGTTTGTTTTTTATGAATGCCTGCCTGTATCTGTGTTTATTCTTTCACAAGGAATGATGGGGTAGATTGGTAGGGTAGCGGTGTAGCAGAGGAAAGGGTAAGTCTGGAAGAGAGAAAATGAGAGAGACGAGGAAGGATTACGAAAGGAAAGGGAACAGGCAAGCGCAGTAGAGGAAATAAGAAAAGTTAGGAAAAACAAAGGTAACTGAATTAAAAAAGACAGGAAGGGAGAAACAGGAAGGTGACAGGAAGGAGAAAGAGAGTGGGGAGACTGAGGGTAGAGAGAGCGAGAAAGGGAGGACACAAATAAAGAGGGAAGGAAAAAAATAAATGCTATTTAAGCAGGAGATAGGGGGAAACAGAAGTAAATGGTGCTGAGGATAAGGGAGAAATGGAAACTACAGAGGAAAAGGAGGAAAATGGAGAAGGTAAAAGGTAACAGGGAGAGGAAAAAGTTAGAGAATAGGGCAGAAATAAGGGCAGAGTGAGAGAAATGAGATATGAACAAGGAAAGGGGGATATGGAACAGAAAGATAGATGCTCAAATGATGGATAGCACTTGAGGAAGGAGAAAGAGTGAGAGAGGAGAAAAGACAAGATTTAGAAATTAAAGTGAAAGGGAGGAGGAGAGGAAGAAGTGGGCAAGACAGGAAAGTGTGACAGAGAGACAAATAAAAGGGATCAAGCAGCTGAGAAGAAAACGTGGAAAATGCAGGAAAAAGAAGGATGAGTGAGAATCTGTGAAGCGTAAAAGGTAAGAAGGAAATAAGAGGAGAAAGGGATCATGGCGATATGGAGGAGGAAGAGTGAGAGGTGAGCGGTGGAAAGGCGGGTAGAAAGGACTTAAATGTATAAGCAGTGGCATAGCTATCATTAGTGCAGTAGATGCAGTGACACCAATGCCCAGAAGTTCAAGGTGCTCATTGCCAGTGACAGGGTCAGATTGGACTCACCATTCAGCCTGGGCACCCCAAAAAAGTTGCCCCCTTTCCCGGATCTATGAAACAGCATTTGGCTAGTCTAATTAGGCTCATTTTTTGAGAAATGTTGAATAAATAATGTATTTTAAAGCTCATAGATCCAGAAACATTGGTGAAAATTAGATGCACTACATTTTGGCTGGGTGGGCGAGGTGAAATAAACTTGCTAAAGGCCACAACTCCTGATGTGGCTATGTTTGCCACCTGCCTGTTCTTTAACCGATATTACTGGTATTTTAAGTGCTGGCTGGTACGAAAAGGAAGAAAATCTATTAAAGCTGGTATTTTTTCCTCCAATTCAATATGTACTTTAAATAGTTACCATGAGGTGAACACATTTTAAAATATGCTCTAAAGCTGCTTTAATGATCCGTGGCAGATAAGTAAAACTAAAAAAGGCCGGAAAAAACATTTTTTTATTATTGTAAAAAGAATCCTCTTTCATTATTACATTCTAGCCTTTGCAGACTCTTAAAACATGAGTAAACAAGTTATATTTTATTGTACTTTTATATTGTGTGAACTCGGCCCAAGGGCTGTGATTATATGAGCGCCAGTCACATTACAGAAGATCAAATTCATTTTTATTTTAGGCCTTGGGCAATTATGTAATTTGCCCAGAATCACAGGATCTTGAGCTGAGGCTGGGACTCCAATCTATTTCCACAGTTCCAGACTCGGCAGCTCTGACCCTAACATAACATCCTCTCAATGATCCTCTCTGGGAGGCCTGTGCAAACATTCACCCCTCTCTTTCAAGGTCTGAAAGACTCTGGAGCCCAGGTGCCAGCAACAGCCCCTCAGTTAGGCTGCTTCACTTACTCTCCCCAGCCCACTAAAGTTTGCAGACCAGAACAATACTGCCTGTGATGCTGGCCCCACATTACAGTGGCCCGGTGGGGAACAGACAGCAAGGTCTGTGGGACGGTTGATAGAACTCCTAACAAAAACCTCCCACCAGGTGACCCCCAGGGCCCTGGCCCAATGCCCTGCTGTCCGCCGTCCCAATCCGATGCAGCAATGGCCTCGAGCGGAGCGCTGACCAGGAATGCGCTGAGAGAACTCCCCTTAGCCGGAGGGGCGTTAACTATAGAAAACAAAAATGTGAAGCTAGCGTACATATGCAAATCAGGCGAATACTGTGTTCGATCGAGCAGTCTGACTAACAGCGCGAAGACACCTGTTCTCTGGCCTGAAGCGTCTCAGAGTTTCGGCAGTGAGAGGTATAGTTAGGTGGTGCTGAATGTGCAGACACTCCCCGACGCCCTCTGCTGGTACAATCTTTAGCCCTGGTGAAATTCGCACTAACAAGAGCCTGCATGCGCGTGACCTGCCGCGGCTCCCCCCGCGCTCGAGCTGTGACACCGGCCGGGCACCTCACAGGTGCAGGACGGCCGTTCCTGTAAAACTTTTGATAGTGATAATAAACTGTCTTTATCTAATCTTCGGGTGGATTGTCTTCCTCCCCCTCATTCGTCACCTCCTCATCCCCTAGACGCTTGTTTGCCATTTTCACAATACAGCCAACAGCTGTGGAGGGGCCGTGACGCAAGGCGACGGTGTATGAGAGCTTAATGGCCCCTGACAGGAAAATCCCGTTCTAAATATACATAGGCCTATCAATAGTTGGTCAAGGTACCCTCTCCGTGTCGGCGCGCGCCTTACAGGGGCTGTGGTGTAATGCAGAGAGAATGCAATGCTCTGGGGAGGTTTACGAAACAGGTGCTTGCTGTGCAGGACTGGCCGCTGTGCAACATGTGGGGATTTTACTTCCGTCTGGTGCCTCTGTTAGACTTGGAGGAAAGGGTGCGGTTTGACTTGGACTTTCCCTTCCGAAATCTCGATATTTTCATACAATCCCTTCTGACTTCGGCTTCTACTGTCTGGTCCATTGTGATCTAATATCTCAAAGGTTTTGGAGTTGCAATAAGCTGCACCAAAAGACAACGACAAAGCTAAGCACTGGTGTCCATTCAGACCCTCAGAAGTGGAGAGAGTGTTCCCCACACCTGTGGTGCACTGAAGAAGAACCCAGAAATTTAGACCAGAGGTATTGAGACGAAAATGTTCCCTGCAGGCTTCTACCTGCCCTGAGTGATCTGCCTGCATGTGAGACTGGTAACCTGGCATTTTATTGGTCAAGCAAGAACACTAATCTAGCATGTGCTCTGAGGCCTGTCCATGGTAAAGCTAAGGCGCAGAATCTGTTTGATACCCTTAAGCGGACAACCAAGCATAGCCTCTTTGTTCACATAGGGCTGTGATCCTTGTCTTCAGATATTCACATAAAGCGGTGCTGTCAGGGTATTTATTTTTGCAGATCAAAAATCTGAGCAAAGCATTTTTCTGTTCTGAGGGAGTGTAATGTAATGGTGTCTTGTAAAGCTCATGTATCACCCCGCCATGGGGTATCTCAGCGCTGTAGACTCATGGGGAACCCGTCCTGGCTTTCCCTGTGAGATGGTCCCTGCTGGGTATTTCCAAGGTGAAACCAGGCATCCCCGGCGTATGTGGGGGGCCGTTGTGGAGATAAGGCAAGCTAATGCCCAGAGTTGCCGAGTGTGATCCCTGGTTAGAGTAGGCACTGAGGCGAGAATTATCGAGTCCACTGACCCTGGTCCACCACCCTGCCGCGTCGGTAATTGAACCCTGGTCTCGGGCCGTCCTCTGCTTCCGGGTCTGCAGCCTCTAACCAGTGAGCCTCCTAGCTTCCCTCAAGTAATTACACTGAAGTGTAACACCCAGACTCTTGTGTTGACATTCTCTATGCTTTTCGAGCACATATATCCTTGGTGTGATAGCAACGCTCTGTGTGTGGTAAAAGTCTGAGGGTTGGAACCAGTTCGTTCCATTGTGGGTGGCCCCTTGTTTAGAATGGCACAAGATGTGAAAGTGCATTGCTTGGATTCCCAAAGCTAGATGGTGGAGACCCTGACACTGAAGTGAGAGAGGCTAGAGGCAGGGCTGCCCTCAGGAATTATATGAGGACCCTTTAGCATGAAATTGCTGATTAGATATTCCTAAGCACTGCCATTTTTTGGATGATAAGGTAGAGGGGGTTGAGTCAGTAGATTCTATTGTGAAAGTTGAGGAACTTTCCAAGAAGGATCTTCCCCCCTTTTCGATGTCTCTGATTGCTACTTCAGGAAGACTGATGATAGCCAGGTGCAGAGCCTTCACATTGGCCATTTTTGGATACTCCTTCTTGGAGACAGCATCATCACCTGCTACATGAAGCATCACCTGGACAAAAGCTGTGTCTTCACTACTTCCAGAAAATGACATTTGAAGGGGACCTACCTAAGCCAAACTGGCTTCAGGACTTTAGACAGTGGATTGACATCCCACGTTAAAAACAAGTAGAAACCATCCAACTTTGTTCCAGTTCTAAGCTGCTCCACTAAGGAAAGGAGTGTTCTCAAAATTATTCGAAGAGCTGCTATGAGGCAAGGGCTGGTGTCTAAATGACAGTCAGCCTCCAGAGGTGAAAACACATCAGCTAAAGACTGCACAATTTGCTGGAAAAGCTGTGGGTGTGTCTAGCGCCTAGAAGCTTGCCTTCCTGCTTAAAGAGCGAAGACATATCAGTCCCTGAAGGATGAGACTGCCCAGGAAGAGACTCCCAGCTGTTTTCCCAGTGTGTGGAGTACCCAGGAGAACAAACTGGCAATGGTAGCACACCCAGCACTGATGAGGTAGAGAGAGGTCATCCTCTCTCCCTGCACCATTCATGTGTCCAACTTTATGAAGAAAACTGCAAATCTGACTAACAGCATCCTATCTTGCACCATCACAGAGGATCCGGATGGACCTGTGCTACCCCTGCCTCATGGGTGGCATATCCTGTGAAGATCGCTATTGCCACCATTGCGGAAAACCTGCTCCATGGCCCAGAGGCCGCAGCTACAGAAGACAAGCACCCTCCAACCGGACCTGCCGCACTGAGTCATCCAAACAGGATAACTAAAGACTGAGGCCATACTCCTGAGCCAACCCTGAAGAAGGTGATGATGCAAACTCAAAAAGCATGCCATCAGGTGCTGCACTGAGCTGTGTCTTCCTGGAACAAGTAACACAAGTCCTGGAGTTGAAAGACTAAGGGGGTCATTAGGATGGCGGGCAGACCCACGTCCGTCCGCCACCCCGAGGTAGAGGGACCGTCTGCATGGGCAGCGGCGGTCTCTCCATGCAAATTAGGATGTGACCACCACCCTCGTGTTCACATCCCATATCTTTAACCTTGCAGCAGGGGGTTGCTTGAAGCAGCACCCGCCGCAAGGTTAAAAATGCATGTATTGCAATTACATGCACAAAGCGGCAGGCACCGCGCGGTGCCTGCCACTTTGTTCATGTAAATGCAGGGGGGTACCATAGGTACCCCCCATGTGCACCCCCCACCCCCTGACACCCTGGGGGCCTGCAACGGGCCCCAAAACTGAAAAGACCACATGCTTTTCCACGGCGGAAAAGCCGCCATGGAAAAGCATGTTTCCAGCCCCATCCTAATATGGCTGGCGGTGCCTGATAGACACCGTCACTATATTAGAGCTTTTCCTCCACGGTCGGATGGCGACCGCAGCGGAAAAGCGGCGGACGGTTTTCCCGTCTGCCGATGACCCCCAAGCCATCCTAATCTGGCGGGGGGTCTTTGGAGGCACTGCTGCGGTGATTCTGCATCCTCCGGGCCGGCGGTGGCTTCCACCGGCCCGAATGATGCGGAATCACCGCAATCATAATCGGCCCCTAAATCTTGCACTGTAAAGATAAGCCTGCTGTTGTGGCAGTAACGTTCCTAGTGTCAGCTCTTGTTCTTCAAGATCAAACTGACCTATGGACTGCCTAACATGGTGGTCGCCTAGTGAACTCGCACCTTTGTTTGCTGTTGCCTATGACATGTTATTCCCCCTATATACTATAGATTGTGGTGGAACATTTAGCTAGAATCGTAGATGGGATCATCAAATACTATGCTAAACTTCAATTCGTATGTAAAATATTGCATTTTGCTGTGATATTAAAGTACTTCTCTTTTTATAAAGGCAAGCACTGAGCTGAAACGTGAAATGCTGTGTCTGCTGTTGACTGAATCCCTTTGCCCCCCACAGTACCTCCCTGAGAGATGCTTGACTTTTGCCCTAACTACCCTTAGAGTCAAGTGAGGAATGGGCGTACTTGGCTCACTTTGGAAAGCCATAGTAAGATGGACCCCAAGATACCAGAGGTAAACAACCCAAGCCCCAGCCTGCTGGTGATTTCCTACTCCACACCCTTCGTACTGGAACTGACAATTAGAGGTTGTATCTCATTTTCCATTTTTGCCTCGCTAACCAGTAGCCATCCAAAATGGATCCCATTAGTCCCAGCACTTAGACGCTCAGCATTGATGGAGCTTTACTCCAATACATGTGCCACGCCTCCAACAGGCATACACACAGTCCACAAGTACACACACTTCAGTTCAAGGGTCCGGGTGCTATATTTCAGTGAAACTTTAAATGTGTGTGGTTGGAAGACCACACTCACCCCTAGAACAGAAAAAAGATCTGCTCAGTACAATTAATCTACAAAAATTGTTACACTGCCACCACTGCTTTATGTCAACAATCCAGGCACGGACAGTTGCCATATGTCATTAAACAGGGTATGCTTAGTGCGTCCCTCCAGCCCACAAGCAGGTTCTAGCCCATAGCTTTATCATAAACAGTCCTAGACTTCAGCACGCATGCTAGATCAGGGTGTTATGTTGGCCAACAAAAATCAGGATGTCAGTTTTGCATGCAGTGCGGTCACTCAGGGTTGGGATACATGTGTGCATACCATACAGGTAGGCCTGGGCAAAGTTTCATTTGCATCAGAGTAATTCGAGTAATTTAGGTAATTCCGCATTACTTTTTGACAGGGGTTTACCAAGAGTTAAGTGATTAATCCTGCTAGTATAATTTGGGGACAAATCCCACTTCAAGAGCAAATTTAGCGAGCGGTCGTTCACTTGCTTTTGCTATTCGTGTTCTGCTGCATTTAGTGCTATCTATTTCTTAACATAAAAATGCATCCTTGCGTCCATTTTGGATGCAAGAGCGAAGTTTGCGCTAAGAAAACAACATATATGCTGGGAGTAAATTGGAGAAAAATCTTACTTCCAAAGCACATTTAATCTGAGTGAGCGGCTAATTGCTCTCGCTATTAGTGTTCTTTGGCACATAGCTCTATTTCTTAGCGCAAAATGCATCCTCGCTTCCATTTTGGACGTGGGGGGGGGGGGGGGATTTTTCCTCCAATAAATAGCGCTAAACACAGAATTACTCTTCTCGAGTTGTTCTGCATAATCTTGCAGAATTCTTAGGTAATTCTGCATGATTATGCTATACAGAGCAACGCGAGTTACGCCTACCCCTACATACAAAGGGCATTCCTGTCCCAACAGCAGGTCTCTCCATAACAACAGACCACTTCCTGCTTCTCTGTGATTACTATGTCTTAATGACTTAAGCGAGCTCCTCAGTGTTGACGTATGTGGTGTGCTACAGGCACAGCTCACTTGTGCAGTCCTATCAAGGCAATCCATCCTTCTGTGGTCAGCAAACTGAGTGCCATCCAAGTGGGTAATAGTAAAACCCATCACTCGCAATGCTTCCTAACGTAGTGCTCTCTCTCTCTCACTGGTATAATTCTACTCATTTCCCCTCCCTATTCCCACTCACGTTAGCAGCGCTAAAGTCTGAAACCTTCAAGTGGGAAGGATTGGCTTGCTTACTGCCAGTGAGTTGTGGTGCTTAGTGTGTGAGCTGTGGCGTTGGCTTTAAAGTTCAGGTAGGAGAAATCTTGTGTTTGGTTTTGAACAGTAGGATGAGAAGTGAGCCCTTGACGTGTACTTTGCCGAAAGCGAACTCGTTTGGCTTGGTAAGTTTCGCTGCCATAATATGCTGCACTCGCCAACACGTGCCCTCACTCCATACCACTGCGGGGAATGAGATTTTGATATCTTTTCTGATTACCTAGATACCTATCTCATTCTTCCTTTTGGATCGATTATTTTCTGTCATTGAGTAAAAGACAAACCCCACATAGGTTAAATCATCCCCATAGACTGACACAACTCTGAAGAACCACTTACGACTGATAAAGTTTTAAAATTTAATATAAAATTAGAATTAGTTGCATATACAATCCTCTCAGTATAAGATTCAACAAGTATACAGGAATTAAAAGGAACATAAATTCCCTAAAGAATCTAAGTCTACAAAAGAATACAATTAATATCAATTCCAGAATCAACAGATTAAAAAGCATAGACACAAAGTGGTTCCGTTGCGTCATCTACAAAAAGAGAATAACAAGTTAATTCTGTCCCTACTCTATACTAGGTGACATCCCTACTCCGCAAGTTCCTTACCTAAAAAATGTGTCAGCAGTTTGACTTCCAAAGAAGTTCAAACTCTCTTAGCCTCTAATGGTAACTTATATCGAGAAACAGTACCCTCTCTGCCTACCCATCCGCTCTCTAAGGGTCCTCGGCCTACTGCTCTCTTGCGCTCTGCTCTCTCTCTCAGGCCATCTGCTCTCGCTCTTCGCTAACTTCTCCCCGGGGTGCTGTCCCTAAATACACAATCACAGTATGGGTGGAACGCCCCTTGACGCCCACCACGTATACATTTACACATGTTCTAATTCTTGGGCTTTTCCATCGCTTCATCTCTTCGCGTCGTCCGTTAAGTTGAACTTGCTTCTTAGGCACCATCTTCGTCATCTTGCTGGCGACTTCATTGACATTCCAGTTGACACTTTCAGAGCAAAGTCTATCACCTCAACAGACCTCCATTCTTTACGGTTGTGTTCGTAACCTCGTTTGGTCCTGTGAACGGTCATTTCTAAACAAGACCCAAATTCCAAGCGTCTCTTATCTCACTTAGGCCATAAACTTCGTCCAGCATTGTCACCTTAAATCTAGCAAGACCTTTGACTCTTGTCTCGCACGTTCAGATCAAGGCTATCCCCTGTTCCTGTGAGCCCACTAAATTACATACAGCGGACTACACTCTTGCGAACCCTTGGTCAGTTAGGTTAAAACCACACATGACCACACTTTTCTAACATTCCTACAACTCTTCTACACAGTATAACCTTTAACACACATTTATATATAATTGAATCAGCAAATCATTGATTATACTTGAATCCATGTTACATAAAATACAACGTTTATATTCTCGTACTTACACCGTGCTATATAGTCTGCACATTTCTTTACTTTACATTTCACCGCTTTCTCCGTTTAATGATCACATACGTATATTCAGTTTAGCACGTTCTACTGTTCTTAAGCATTTCTATTTTAGACCACTATATATACGGTCTTTCTAATGCATATTCTAAAGTGAATACAGATACATTTCCTATTACTTAGGTTACATCGGCTAACTTATACGCTACAAGTGCTACTTCATGTTACAACTTTTACGTTTATGCGATATGCTTGTAAATATGGTACAGATATATTTTTCATTCAAATTGCGCTCTCTCAGTTCCCCCCTTTGATGACCTCTGGGGTCATCACTAATATCAATTTGAATGACACTTTACACAGAACTAGTTACAAGACTCCCCCTTTTTATCGTTTCGAGAGCTCTTAAACTTTTATACTGTTGATCTTGTAAAGCAGCTAATCTCCTTTCTTGCTCTCTCATGGACCTTTGTAACCGGTTCGACCTATACCATTTATACAGTTTCACTAAACCCAACAATGTAATTATGCAAATTAATATTATTAAAACAGGTTTCAATATGTACCACACAACGCTTTTACCAAGATTGGCAAACCAACTTCCAACTTTTCCTACTCCATGACCTACTTTTTCCCAAACATTTACTTTTGTTAAATCTTCGATTTCTTTATGTATCTCTGTAATGTTCCGTATGACTTTCTCTAGTGGTTTTGAATTATCTGGAATGTAAGTACAACATTCTTGGACCTTCAAAGCCTTGCAGACTCCGCCCTCTTTTGCTAGCAGAACATCTAAAGCAAGACGGTTCTGAAGAACCATTGCCCTAATCGACTGCATCTCTCCTTCTACTAGCATCAATGACCTTGCAGTACTTGCAGATAATCTATCTACAACTGTAGCTAATCTCCTGATCTTAACATCGTTAAGTATCAAACCTAACATAGGAAACATTGCTCCAAATATGTCTCCAACTACTTCAGCATCTCCTATTTCCCTTTTCGTTCTTGTCGAAGCCTTTCCTTCTATGATCGCTAAATCCTTTGCATGATATATTTTGGGGAAGACAATTGCCAAGTAACACGAACCATACCAATTGTCAGGCAGTTTTACATAGGCATTTCTTCCACATACAAAATATACATTAGGAATCGCTTGCATCCCTTTCATAAAATCTTTCGTATAGTACTCTAATCGAAAAGCATGTTCGCAATTAACTTCACCTACAAATACACTCTCATAATACGTCTTGCTTCGAGTTAAACATAACTTTCCTTTCTGCGTTCTATCCAAAGCTATTGGACCATTGCTACCCTTCTTCTTGTGTGCTTTTTCTTCTTCGGTCCAATCTGTTTTCCACTGTCCTGACATTTTTAGAATCTTCTGCCTTCTGTACCGGTCATCTACTTGTCCTATGAACTTTTTCTCTACCTCTGACACTTTGCAAGTCAGATTATTTCTGCGTGCATATGAAGTATCTAATGTATCCCAAGGAAGAAAGAATTTTGTTAATCTGTCTTCCTTTTTATAATAGTCCCACTTATTCATTTGTTTATAATTCGGGACTTCAGGCAGTACCGAATCATAATTTGAAAAGTAGTACTCGAACCCTTCTCTACCATAAAATATACTGAGCAATAAACTACATGTTATCCCATATGTCAGTGGGAGATGATGATATCTGATGCCTTCGTCTACGGAAGCCGGCAATTGCATGCATACAAACAATCCTTGGCCTCCATGGCATCAATATACTCATACAATAGCTTGGCATATGCATTTGATCTAAAATTTCCCTGCGACTCGTCTACGTGTAACCTACGAGCTTCATTTGCCAGTAACGTCTTTTCACGGATGACATTGCTCTCCTCCTTATTCCCAACAAGAGCAGGTTTCAAAGTGGTTACAGGCTTTACATCTGTTGTCTCTTTTTCACTTGCATGTCCTACCATGTACGATGTGGTAACTACTGTAATAATGAGAAAAATTACTACCGCTATTAGTGTACCTATTATGCATTTGGCTTTTCGGTTTGGGTTGCCATTCTCCATGTTATCAGAACAGCGTAGCTCCTTCCTTTTCGAAGAAAAGTTTCTTTTCAAGTCTTTGTCTTTCTTTATTCGCCTTCTCAGTCTGTGAAGCGCTCTTAATCAACAAAAGTCTCTTTTCATAACAATGTCTTTTTATCTTCAGCAATAGACAACCCTAACCCTTCTCCGTCCTCTAAAGGTAATCCCTAATTTTATTCTTCTTTCCACTCGGCGCTAGGTTATCTTCTTCTTTATAGCTTAAACACAAAAGTCTTTATGCATCTACAATGATTCTCGTACCTGCAGCTCTAATAACATGTTCCAATAATTCTAAACGAATGACTTTTTCTTCTTGTTCTGGTATTTGATGACCAAAAGTCGGAAACTCTAATCAATTCAGCACTAGATCTTTGATCCGACTTAGGTAAAGGGGAATGGGAAGTGTGAAAGTCAGTAACCCCTCAGTCTCGATTCCAGGCGTCAACATCCATATCTCCACTGCCACAAATGGATCGAGATTGATCACTTGCACTTCTCTCACTCTCCCAGATCTCTGTCCCCAAGACATCTGTTAGATAAGTCCACTCTGGGGTGGCGTACCTTCTGCAGGGCACACGTACCCTTCTTGATCATCTTGGACTCTCAGAGCCTGAATCCGTAGCTTCTTCGTCTGGCTCTGAATCTTCGGAGATCGGGACAAGGGTGCTCTCTGGATTTGCTCTCAAGGTTGACCTTCTCCTTCTTTCCGGCCAACTAACTTCTCCATTCCTTGTCCTCCTGCTCCTTGTTCTTGGACTCGTCTCTTGATCACTTGCAGCTTGTTCGGTATCTGACTCGAACTCCCAGCTACTTTCTTCTTCTGAGACGACTTCGGTCTCACTGGTGTCCTGACCGTCGTCAGCCTGTTCCGACGCAGGCTCAGCCTCTTCGATCACCTCTACAGCTTGGCTTTCCCTCTCTGTGGCTTCTCCGCTTTCCGCTGGATTCTCATCCGAGAGAGGAGCTGTTTCTTCCAGAGGTGCTGGAACTCTTCGGGTGTGTGAAGCGTGTATCCAGTTGGGCAAGCCTCCACACTTTACTGCAGTGTTCGTAACTAGTATGACTTGGAACGGTCCTCTCCAGCGCACGTCTAGACAGTTCTTCCTGACATGCTTCTTCACCAGGACCCAGTCCCCCGGACACAAGTCATGGCACAAGTCTTGTGCTGATGGAACCTCTGCAGCCTGGACCTGGAGGGACACAGAATGAATGGCATCAGATAGTCCCTTGCAGTAGTCCAAGATCAAATCGTCTGTGATGTTCAACAACGCTGCAGTCGGAACCGATGGCAATCTCATAGCTCTTCCCATTAGCACCTCGTGTGGAGAGAAACCTGTTCTTCTATCTGGTGTGCTACGTATGCTCATAAGAACCAATGGAAGTGCATCTGGCCAACTCAGAGATGTCGATGAACAAACTTTGGCAAGTCTGGATTTAATTGTGCTGTTGATTTGCTCTACAATCCCCGAAGCTTCTGGTCGATAGCTACTGTGGAGCTTCTGGTCAATACTCAAGGCTGAACATAGCATCTTCACTATTTCGCTGTTGAAATGAGTTCCTCTGTCCGATTCCAAAGAGGATGGCACCCCAAACCTCGGTATCAACTCTCTAAGCAACAATTTTGCTACTGTAAGTGTATCGCACCTACGTGTCGGGTAAGCTTCAACCCATCTAGAAAATATACAGACAATCACTAAGACATATCTGAGTCGATTGCACTTAGGCATTTCAATAAAATCCAGCTGCATTCTATTGAAAGGCCCCCCAGACCTCCCTATGTGACTCAATGTGACTGGTGTTCTCTTTCCTACGTTTAGTTGCTGACAGATCGCACAACGCTGACATACTGCTTCTGCCGCTACTCTAAACTTCGGGTTATACCACGTTTGTCTGAATACTCTCACCATAGCATCTCTACCTATGTGTGCTGGTCCATGCAATCTCCTTGCCATTGGACTAACAAGTTCGTTTGGTAAAACTGCTCTCCCATCTGCAGAAATCCAAAAATTCATTTCACTTTTGGTACATCCAGCTGTCTCCCATGCTTTTTTCTCATCATCTGGAGCATTTTCCTGAACACACTTTAATTCGTCCCACGTATCTACAGTGTCTAACAACATAGTCAACTCAGTTCTTTCCTGTATTCCCCCCACTTCTACATTGGTGTTAGAATACCCCGGTTCTGCACAATAACGTGCAACTTCGTCTGCGTAACGGTTACCTTGCGACACAAAGTCTGTATTCTTCGTGTGCGCGGCGCATTTGACAACCGCTATGGCTGTCGGACCTTGTAATGCCTCTAACAATAATCTCACGAATTCTCCATTCCTAATAGGAGAACCCGAGGAGGTCATGTAACCTCTTTGAGACCATAACTGCCCATAGTCGTGTACTACCCCGAAACCATACTGGCTATCGGTGTATATGGTGACTCGAATTTTGTTACCTGCCAAACAAGCACGGGTCAAAGCAATGATTTCAGCTACCTGAGCGGAATGTACTCCTTCCAGGCAGGCGGCTTCCACAACTCTGGTAATTGTACAAACTGCGTATGCTGCTCTCAGCTGACCGATATCGTCTCTTACGCATGAACCATCAACAAAGAATATTTCATCGGGGTCAGTCAATGGTTCATCTACGATATCTGGTCTCGGTTTGGTGCATAGTTCAGTCACATCAAGGCAGTCATGATCTGTACAGATTTCATCATCAATATCATTTGGAAGTGGCATCAAAGTAGCAGGATTCAAGACAGAGCATCGCTTTAGGGTCACATTCTCAGCAGCCAATATGACTTGCTCGTAGCGTGTGAGCCTGCTATTCGTCAAATGCTGAGTCTTAGTCCTGGTCATTAACAATTCCACAGAATGCGGTACGTACACCACTAACTGATGTCCCATGACCACATTTTCACATCTTTCAATGCTGACACCCGTTGCAGCAACGGATTTGAGACATCCGGGCAACGCTGCGGCTACTGGATCTAATGTAGCCGAAAAGTAAGCAACTGGCCTACGCGCATTGCCGTGTATCTGGGCCAAAACTGCTAAAGCACAACCTTCTCTTTCGCAGCAGTAAAGCAAGAATGGTTTTTCGTAATCAGGCATTCCTAAAGCCGGGGCACGACACAAGTCCTCCCTCAGCTGCAAAAATGCCATCAAACAATCTTTGTCCCATGGTACCGGATCACTCACTCCTTTGTGCATCAGTTGTAGTAAAGGTTTTGCCTTCAGTGAAAAGTTGGCTATCCACTGCCGACAATAACCGACCATGCCTAGAAACATCCTGACTTCTCTTTGTGTTTTAGGCGCGTTCATTTTCATGATCGCCTCTATTCTGTCTGGAGACACCTTCCGTTTTCCCTTTTCAATCCTGTGGCCCAAGTATTGCACTTCGGTGAGACAATACTGCAATTTACTTGGAGACACCTTGTGTCCGTTCTCGGCCAAGTGATTTAGTAAGGTGATGGTGTCTACTTTGCAAGCTTCCTCAGTTTCTGACGCCACTAGGAGGTCGTCTATGTACCGGACCAGAACTGAGTTCTTGGGCAGCACTAGACTTTCAAGATTTTTCTTCAACAGCTGGTTAAAAATCGATAGGCTTTCTGTATACCCCTGGGGAATACGACACCATGTTAAAACGCGATTTTCCAGCTTAAAAGCGAACAGATACTGGCTCTCCTCATCTAAAGGAATCGAAAAGAAAGCCTGGCACAAGTCTATCACTGTGAACCATTCAGCTTGGAACGGTATCTGAAACAATATCACTGATGGATTCGGTACCACTGGACAACATGAAACAACGATATTATTAATCTTTCGAAGATCCTGCACTATTCTGTATTTCCCACTAGGCTTCTGCAAACCCATGATCGGGGAGTTACATGGACTTCCCACGATCTCCTTCAGTATTCCCTGTTTAATCATGGATTCGATCACAGGCTTTATTCCTGCAATTGTCTCCGGTGTCAACTTATATTGTGGTGTTCTTGGATACTCAGCATTGGGTTTTACCATGATCTTTACCGGTTCTACCCCTTTGATCAGTCCTATTTCCTCTCCAGTAAAATCCCACACCTCAGCTGACACTGTCTCCTTCAAGTCCTGTGGAAGCTCCTCCACCGTTAGGGTAGGATATAGTTCCACGCATCCCTGCGAGTTTACAACCTTAAAATCGGCATCATCATCGTTAGTCTGCACTTCTACTCCTTCAGGTGTGCAATATATTGTGCAATTTAGTTTACACAACAGATCTCTTCCTAGCAGACACACAGGGCTAGAATCACAGATCACAAACTGATGTTCATCACTGTAATTTCCTATCTTCACTGACACTGGTTCAGTCAGAGGATTCGTCATTCTCCTGTTTGCGACTCCTACCACCTGAATCGTCTCTCCCGACATTGGCAAACCTGGGACTACCGCCGATCTCAAAGTGGATCGAGTGGCCCCCGTGTCTACCAAAAAGGTCGTAGGACATCCAGCCACCTCAGCCTCTACGTATGGTCCTCTCTGGTCTACCTCCAGGGCTGCTCCTAGAGTACAGTCTTCTTCCCTATTCACTCGTTGCCCCGTAAGAGGATCAACGTAGTAGCATTCTTCTCCTCCTACGAACAGTGGCAGTTGTCTATAGGCTTTCCCTCCATTTGTAATGCGAGGCGGTTGAGGGAACGGCGCTCAAGGAGTCTGAGTCCCCCCTTTGATAAACTTTCCCTTCGGGACTGCTGTTCCCTTTACCATGCTGGTTTGAACCTCATCCTCCTCCTGTTCTAATTCCCCCGTCTCGACATTATAGGGACACTCGCGTCTCCAATGTCCCACCTCGTTACACTGATGGCACCTCGTTGTCTTTTTCAGTGTCGCGATATCTACCCTCGGTCTCGGTCTTTCTTCCTCATCTCTGCTTTGATTATTCTGTTTCTTTCCTAGTGTTCCTGTTCCCTGTTGCCGCTGTCCACCCTTTCCAGCTGATTGCATCTGCACCAACATCAGCTTTTCCTTAAGTTTCTTTGCTTTTGAATCTATTTCATCGCTACAGTACCTTGCATACCTCAGAATCTCATCTAAAGGTTTGTTTTGCCAACAAATCAAATGCTGTTGAATCATCAGGCTTATGTCTGGCCTAAATCCTAGGACAAACTTCGACACAAACTGTCCTATGTCTTTGGGGTCCATCACATCCAACCCACTGTACTGTTTGAATGCTTTCAGCAATCTCTCATAGAACTCGTGAACGGTCTCTTTAGGTTCCTGAGTTGTTCGATCTATCTTAACCCAGTCTATGTCCTGCACCGGCACCTTCTCTTTTAACCATGCAATTACCCTCTCGTACTTTTCCATGACTTTCTCTGATGGACCATTCGTCTGGGCATCCCTCGCGGGTTCACAAATGGGCCATTCGACACTAAGTTTGCATGCCGTCCACAAATCTCCGGGTACTACGATATCAAACAGAGTGTTCAAATCGATCCACAGTACCTTAGAGATCTTCACAAACCTCTCTACCTGCTTATACCACTCGACGGGGTTCTCCCTGAGCTTTGGAAAGGAATTGGTAAATGCCGCTAAATCCCCCCTACTCCAGGGTACATGCACGTAGCTTCCGTTCGCGATTTCTCGCAAAGGGAAAGCTTCCATTCGCATTATCTCTCCATCTTGGGACCTCGTAAGTGTACTCCTTCTGACGGATCCCCTCTTAGACCATCTTTCCTCCCATTTATCCAAATCCCTCCATACTCTGATACTCAGGATCAGTTCCTTTATGTGTACTTTCAGCCCAATCGTCCTACGCTCATCTAGATCTTGATCCGTGCAATTTAGTCTATGGTTGCCCTGTAAAGCTTTAGTTCGTGACATGTCTATCATATACCTGTCTGCCAATTCAGATAATTTTTCATGAACTGACCTCGCTTTCCGAGTAACATTTTTAGACATAAACAGTATTTCATCATGGTCATACAGCTCTATCCTTTCCATTGGCAATGTGCCGTCTATGATTTCTTCCAAATCTGATTTTAAACTCATTACATCGAGCCGTTTTGCTTTTATCTCAGCTTTCAGTACCTCACTCCTAGGTGGTTCGTATACATCCCTCTCACCCCCACTACGAGCCCTACGTCTCGGTGCAGGTGAGTTATGAGGCGTCCTTCTTGCTTCTCTTTGTTCCCACCTCTCTAGATCCCAAGCTCTCCCATCCTCCCTTGGGGTATGGTGGAACAATGTTCTATCCCCCATTACTGCGTTCTGTCTTTTCGGCTCGGTCTCTCTAGATGCAAGATAGGATCCTCCGTTCTGTTCTACATCACTGCAACTCCCTTGCTGTCTGGTGTCACTCAATAAACGATAAGGTCCTTCACGGTCCTCCATGTTCCCGCGATCCCGTCCGTGATCACTGGATGTATGGCGAGACCTTTCGCGACTCTCTATATTCTCGTGACTCCAATGTCGCACGTTTTCTCCCGGGGCATGGTGAGTGCACCTGAAGCTATCTCGGTACTCCTGCGTCTTTCGTTCTCCCTCACTAAGAATGAGGCGAGGCACTCCCCCACACCCTGCACTCTTGTCTTCACACATTTGTCTAGTGCCACCGATGGTATGGCAAGTATCTCCCTTGCTTCCTTGACTCCCTCTCTCCCACTCCGGGCTGCTTTCGCCAGCTCCGCAGTGAGAGAGGATCCTGTTATCCTGATCTCTCCATTCTGCTTCTGTTTCTAACTTTTTATTCTGAGTCTCTTCGGCAGCATCCCATTCTTTCAAATACTCCCTTAATTCCTTAAAGGTTTTCGGTTTCGGTCCCCTCAAATCCATCTGTCCTCTCTGACCCCCTTGTTCTATCCAGGGACCCGTTGCTGAATCCAATGGGGTACTCCGACTCTTTGGTCCTAGCAACTGCCTTTGGGAATTGATCGTATTATTCCTACTTTCCATCTCTGCCCTTTCCCTGTCCCATCGTGCCTGTTCCTCCTGCTGGACTCCCTCTGGGTTGTAGATCGACACTATAGGACCTATGGTAACAGGTACTTGTAGAGCATCCGGCAATTGATACGACCTTGCATGCTGCGTTTCTGGCACCTTCTGGACCACGAATCTTCCTACTACTCTCTGTACGGGACTAGATTGAGGTACTTCCTCACCTTTCTTGGAATCCCACTCTGATGTGGGGAGCGGTTTATATTCCCCCCACCTAGCTCCATCCCCTTGCTGTAGTTCGGGACTTTCGGCTTCTCTGTTGTACGGAGGTGGTCTATCTAATAATAGCCTCTCTATCAGATCCTCATCCGGCTCGCTATCCTCATCTTCTTCTAGAGGTTTCTTTTCTCCCGTCGTCTCTAGCATTGTGAACAGTTTGTCTGCTTCTATTTTTTGCACCCTCCACTTTTTAGCTTCGTCATCCCATTTAGCATCCTGCACTGCTTTTACCGATCGTCTCACTCTTTCTTGGCGCCTATTCAAGCTCTTTTCGTGTGCCGTTCTAAACCATGCATTGAGGGCTTCGAACTGTGTTGGCCTCGGTAGAGGTCTCGTTGCAAGCATTACCGCTTTCAGTTGGTTCAATGCTTCTATCCTAAACGTCCCGTATCTCGGGAACCTCAGTTCCTCATTTCCTTCCGTTAGCTTACTCCACTCGGAGATCCATAGTATGGAGTGTAACCCTACATTCACAGCCATATAATAAGCTGGTGTGCCTTCTGGTGGAGCTTCTTCTCCTGCATACAAGCTTCCTCTATCTCTCCTAAAGATCGCCCTTAAACGTTTAAAACACTTCATTTTCAAGAATCTACGATTTTCCTTAATTCTCTTCCTTATTTACTTCCTGATGACAAACAACCAATCTCTACGCGGCTCTCGCTGACCAGCCTATCCCAGCGCGGCTCTACGCTGACCGACCAATCTCAGCGCGGCTCTACACTGACCGACCAATCTCAGCGCGGCTCTACGCTGACGTCACTCGTCCCCTCTGCAGCAGTTCCCCTCCTTTCTCAACTCGTCTCACGGTCTTGCATGCGTTTTTATTCATACGCCGAAAAATGACTACTTCCGTCCAAGCGATCACTTTTCTTGACTGTACGTCCACAGTCTAACTGTAATTGTCACCTCAACTGACGAGACGTCTTCCTCTCACTTCAGACGCTCGCCTTAACTGATAGGTTACTTACACACAGTAAACGTCCGACCAGCGTCCGTTACTCATACACTCACTCTGTCACTCCCCCTATCATCGGTCCTTCGGGCGATCAATGGTACCTCATGACCCCCTTTACAATGGTAGACAATTACTCTGGGTGTTCGATACACCCGAACCACTTAAGCCCTTCTCTGGATCTTAAGATTTTATCCGGTTGCGCGCGCTCACAACCTTCCCTCAATCTCACTACAGGCATTCAACTCCGCTTGACATTACAACACAGGTACAACACAAAACACCGCAATCTGGCAACGCATGACCCTTATACTCACTCTCGACCGACTCTGCTGCTTTTCTCTCGCACCGTCAGCACCGTCTTCGGCAGGGATTCTTCTTCTGGTCGCCGATGACTAGGGACCTTGGGGTAATCTAGACCTAACCTAGGTTGTCTTCCTCAAGAAGAAAACCATCTGTCTCTGCTACCAACTGCGGGGAATGAGATTTTGATATCTTTTCTGATTACCTAGATACCTATCTCATTCTTCCTTTTGGATCGATTATTTTCTGTCATTGAGTAAAAGACAAACCCCACATAGGTTAAATCATCCCCATAGACTGACACAACTCTGAAGAACCACTTACGACTGATAAAGTTTTAAAATTTAATATAAAATCAGAATTAGTTGCATATACAATCCTCTCAGTATAAGATTCAACAAGTATACAGGAATTAAAAGGAACATAAATTCCCTAAAGAATCTAAGTCTACAAAAGAATACAATTAATATCAATTCCAGAATCAACAGATTAAAAAGCATAGACATAAAGTGGTTCCGTTGCGTCATCTACAAAAAGAGAATAACAAGTTAATTCTGTCCCTACTCTATACTAGGTGACATCCCTACTCCGCAAGTTCCTTACCTAAAAAAGGTGTCAGCAGTTTGACTTCCAAAGAAGTTCAAACTCTCTTAGCCTCTAATGGTAACTTATATCGAGAAACAGTACCCTCTCTGCCTACCCATCCGCTCTCTAAGGGTCCTCGGCCTACTGCTCTCTTGCGCTCTGCTCTCTCTCTCAGGCCATCTGCTCTCGCTCTTCGCTAACTTCTCCCCGGGGTGCTGTCCCTAAATACACAATCACAGTATGGGTGGAACGCCCCTTGACGCCCACCACGTATACATTTACACATGTTCTCATTCTTGGGCTTTTCCATCGCTTCATCTCTTCGCGTCGTCCGTTAAGTTGACCTTGCTTCTTAGGCACCATCTTCGTCATCTTGCTGGCGACTTCATTGACATTCCAGTTGACACTTTCAGAGCAAAGTCTATCACCTCAACAGACCTCCATTCTTTACGGTTGTGTTCGTAACCTCGTTTGGTCCTGTGAACGGTCATTTCTAAACAAGACCCAAATTCCAAGCGTCTCTTATCTCACTTAGGCCATAAACTTCGTCCAGCATTGTCACCTTAAATCTAGCAAGACCTTTGACTCTTGTCTCGCACGTTCAGATCAAGGCTATCCCCTGTTCCTGTGAGCCCACTAAATTACATACAGCGGACTACACTCTTGCGAACCCTTGGTCAGTTAGGTTAAAACCACACATGACCACACTTTTCTAACATTCCTACAACTCTTCTACACAGTATAACCTTTAACACACATTTATATATAATTGAATCAGCAAATCATTGATTATACTTGAATCCATGTTACATAAAATACAACGTTTATATTCTCGTGCTTACACCGTGCTATATAGTCTGCACATTTCTTTACTTTACATTTCACCGCTTTCTCTGTTTAATGATCACATACGTATATTCAGTTTAGCACGTTCTACTGTTCTTAAGCATTTCTATTTTAGACCACTATATATACGGTCTTTCTAATGCATATTCTAAAGTGAATACAGATACATTTCCTATTACTTAGGTTACATCGGCTAACTTATACGCTACAAGTGCTACTTCATGTTACAACTTTTACGTTTATGCGATATGCTTGTAAATATGGTACAGATATATTTTTCATTCAAATTGCGCTCTCTCACCCTTTTGTTCTTCGAAACTGCTTTTGTGGGTCAAGTTTGGGAAAGTGAAGGGGTGTGCCGCCCATGACTGGAGGTTCATTGGCAGGAATCAGTGGGGTTCACTGATGAAACATTAATATAGATGTCTGCATGCATTGTCAAATGGCTGCGTGCTCCACTGCTGGAGATCAGGAAAGGCGCAGGGTAGTACTGACTGCACTAGCAGAGCTCGCTGTGAAGGTGCGTGTTGTGAGCCACGCACAGTGGGTCCTTTTTTCCCACCCCCCTCCCATCCCATTTTTCAGCGAAGATACAGTGGTCAGGTAGGTGCGGAATTGTTTATTTAATTTGAGGTTTCTGGGAACTGGGAGAAAGCAGGTCTGTGAGCGCCTCAGGGCAGGGTGGACTTTTACATGTAAGTATATAATGACAAAGCAAACATGCTCTGAACGTGCCAGGGGAATGTGACAGCAGGCAACGACGGCTCCCAGTGGAACGAACCGCGAGACTTATCTGCGTGAGGGACAAGGCTCTGCGTCACTAACCGCCGAACTGATCATGCACGAGGCGCGGGTGGCTGGCCCACCAAGTGCCATGATTCTGTGGGAGCGGAAAGCTCCGTGCCACCCCCAGCTGAACCCCTTTTGATGATTTGTGCACCCCCAAGCCCCCCACCACCAGATCACGCCTTGTACCACCTATTGGCACGCAGTGTGTGTGAAGGACGTTGGCAAAGTTGTGCCCCACCCACTGCTAAAGTGTTCTGTGTGGGGAACAAGACGGCAGTACCCACCAAACATCAATGTGGTATTTGTAAAGAAGAAAACATCTCAACGCAAACTGCCAAACCATGCCTGAGGCCCATGCGTGAGTGGCAAAGCTCTGCGCCCCTCACTGCCAGAGGACACTGCCAGGCGAAAACTCTGCACCACGATTGCCAAAGTTTGTGCGAAAGATGAGACTGCAAGACCCCCAACTCCAAGCCTCTCTGGAAAGAGCAATCTTTTAATCTCGCACCATGGCTACAGCTCTGCCACACTGTCTTAAGGTTGGAGGTTTGTGTGGAGTAGATTGAAGGTTTAAAGATGAAACTACTGGTTTTATTCACTGGGTCAGAATCCTAGATACTGTGGCTTGCACAGCCAAGCCCCCCACGAAGGAGGAAGCAAAGAGTGTGTTTTAGGCACAGCGTAACACATAGGTTTTTCACTCAACAAGGGTGATAGCTAGTCCAGGTTATTTACATTTAAAAATAATAGGTATTTAATGTACAGTTACAACCCTAGAAGTGAAGAAGAGTGAAAACCAGATGTGCCTTACTAGCTTTCAGAGATACACCCCCTTATAGATTTTACAATCTGCAGTGCAATGTCAAACACAATTGCAGTTTTTACCTGTATCTTGCATGGGCCCAATGTTTTCTCTGTGGGGTAAGCTTCGAGACCTCTCTTAACTCCTTCCTTAAGCAGCTGACTAGCTCCATTCGTGGCGCGAAAACTCGGCTATTTAAACATCAACAGGCTCGGTATGCTTGTGAATCCTGTCTCCCGAGATGTAAGGTCGACACGGCGGATCGACGGAACCCCATCTATGGACTGCGCTTCCACTGCGCAAGGTAAGTGTTATTGGCCGATTCCCTATCACTCCAGTAGAATGCGCTAAGCCGTTAACTTACTATGCTTCTTTTTATTATACCCAATACTAGGCAGCTCCAACTGCAGCAACGCGCTGTCCCTTCAGCTAAAAAACGTAGCGAGCATGCACATCTATTTCTAACAGGTGTGTATATGTTAAAGACATCTTGACGCCATAATGCTTAGAGGATAGCTGCTATATTATATATTTACCATTTGACCTCTCATTAGGGTCGTGTTCGTGATACCTGTTGTCCTGCCCATGCCAGCAGCCACGGTGGTCTCATACCTTACTACACCCAACCGCCTTATAGTCTCTACTCGCCCACGGTGTGTATTTTTTACTAGCGAATTGACCTTGCATTACCTAAAGGGAACTGGGTATGATGTACACTTAACGTACTATCCCCCCATAGGGATGTCTGCTTGATACCTGAAGCCTTAAAAAAATCCAGAGTACAGCAAACCTAATTTTATTCCTCCACCGTCTACCCCCGCGCAGTGGAACCTATTCTTTGATATACTAGCTCAACGATTCAGGTAATATGATCATGGATATTATCCACCATTAGGGCTATAACAAACTAATTAGGACTACCTGTAATCAGTGTTCCTTTGTTACTTACTAGGATCTCTGTTCCTTGAAAACATATGAAATGCGCTTTGATACTGAAGAATCGTACTAAGACTATATCAGGTAAACTGAAGCCTTATACCTTCCCTATGCAGCATTAGGCTCTATAAACCTTACAAATGGAATAAGATGGCGAATGATACTGTGAGCTAAACGCATTGCAAATTCTATCAGGTTAAATCGAGCGCGGGTAGATATATATATAAAAATAATTGCCTTTCACCCATAGGTCCTCCATCTCTACAATCGGCCTTAAAGAAATTAGAAAATATCCTTCCGTAGACTCAAGACATCTGGTTCCGAGCCTCTATGTCATTTCTGAATAGAAATTCATAGGTAAAACTCTTTTGTAACATCTCGTATCTTAGGCTCTATACTGTTTGGTAAAATAAACAGGCAACTACTTAGTACCACCACAGTTTGATCTTATATAATTTATGCATACCCTTGCTGTCTTTCAAAGTCTAATAACTTCCATAAATCTTTTAATATATTATGTCTAAACCATCCCTCTACTCCAGCAAAAAGGTGGGCTCCCTAATACCTTTGCCCCTGGCTGTTAATATGATATGCTATAACTGTTCTGCTCTTGGTCAATATGTGCCCCAGAATGATTGTATACTATAATGTGATAGTTGAAAGATGTGATGTTGTTTTTCTTGATTGGTTACTTAGCTCTGGTTATCTTATTGCCGTTCACAGATCTCACCTTATTGGGAGTCTGGTTTAGGGAGTGGCTCTAGGTAGCTTGGTACTGCACATCCCTAATATACATCAAATAAATAATAACAATTATGATGTAACCTCTGTAAGAAATGTACTAGAAAAGAGAGGAATATATGTATGTCTTGCAAAAAGTTTAATTGTTGTATAGAAAAATACTAAGACATTGTGTTTTATTTTCAGATTATTATCTCCTCCCCTCCCAGTCAACAACTCCTAGCCCTGACGAAGGTGTGGCCCATCCGGCCTGTCACCGAAACGCGCGTCGGCTTGTGTCTCCAGAAATACGGCATATTGTACTATACTAACTAGAGGCCGTATTAAGATAGTCTAACTGGAACAATATTCTGGTCTATGCTACATATTTACCATCTATGTATTGCATACACCAGAACGATGAAGAATGTTTGGAAGATTGAAAGTGGAATGATAGAACTTTAGGTAGGACGCCCCCCTTTTTTTGAAAATTTGAGAGTATGAGAGTATGACTGAAGTGTGAAGTGTTACTGGGTAGGCCCAAAAGTAAAATGGATTTCTGTCTCTTTTACCCTTCTTGATATTCTTATGTATGTTGTTCAATATTCTAAAGAAAATTATGTGTTATTTATGTATGTAAGAGTTTTCTACATCAGTTCTAAGAGTATATATTTAAAAAAAATAAAAATATATATATATTTGCTAAAAACCATCTCTTGAGTATAATTGGATTGAGTTAATTTTCTTTTGTGCAGTGCCAGCTCCTAGGTTTATCACCCCATATATATTGGGATCCTATTGTCGGGACCATCTCATCATTTGGCCGGGTACGTCCTTTGTTCTTTGTTCAGTTAACTCCTTCCATGCTCATGGCGAGCTGAGCTCGTCATGAGCCACGGCGCTCCGGTGCTCATGACGAGCTCAGCTCGTCATGAGTCTTGGAACGCTCGCATGCGGGGATAATTCCCCTGCTGTGCTGAGCGTTCCACGGGAACGGGTGTGGTCATGTCGAGCTGAGCTCGTCATGAGCACAGGAGCAACGTGCCTCATGACGAGCTCAGCTCGTCATGAGCATGCGGGCGCCGTGCGCACCCCCCTCCCCCCAGCACAGCAGGAAAATAACCCCTGCAGCGAAGGGGTTAAGTACTCAGGACTTTGTCAATCCCCTACAAACACCCAGACAGTCAATGCATGTTTACGACAAGTCTCTGAGTGCCAGAGAGGTCTAGCATGGCAGTCTCTTGATGTCTGTCTGGAAGGAATCAAAAGTAGCTTAGTAGGTTTTGGTACTTCTCAAGTCATTAAGGTCAAATGTACATTAGAAGCCTAATAACGTGGATAGGATGTATATAGTTTGCTCACAGCTACTTTCCACTTGGAGTTACAAGTATCTACCAGCCTGAGTTAGTGCCTGATTTTGAGTGTGGTGGACAGGTTACAATCAAGTTGCTCTGCTGCCGCTTCCATTGGAGCCTCACAGTCAGGGTCCACATGGTGTAACAAGACAGTCAATAATTTTTCAATGGTGTCTTAGGTCCCAAGGAGGAAGTTACCATTAACACTCTTGACTGAGTTAGATTGTGTAGCTTTTCTAGTGAGGAATCAGGAAGAGGATTCTATGTACATACAGTGTAAATATTTGGAGCCTGGTGAATAATGTGCCCAAGTTTGTAATCTGCATTTTCATTTGCATGCATGTAGCAATCTCATTCAACTTCCCTCTTTTCTCCTTCTGTGGTAGGTGGTGTCATAGTTTCTACATCTTCTCATTTGCATCACTTTATAGACTTGATTAGTCAATCGGGTTTTCTCTTTTTTGTGTCTGTAACTACTACTAGTTCTAATTGCTATTGTATATTTTTGTTACAAGATTGCGACTTTTATGCAGTATATTAGGCAATTTCATTTTATACAAGTTAAAAAAATTCAACCTAAACTGTTATCACAAAAGGCCTTCGGGCACACAAGAGTCCAGATTGGGCTGCTTATTGGAGATCAGGATCAATATCTTACCCAAGATAATGAGTTCAATCGGGAAAATCAATCTGTGAAACAAAACACAGCCCATGTAAATACAAATATTATGTACAGTAAGGCCTGTCCTTCCAATCCTTCCTCTTCCAGCACTTACTTCACCACTAATATATTGCCTCGTGGAAAACTTCGCTGTAAAGCATGTGGAGTGCTACAGTAGACACAACCCAGAAAATCACGAGTGGACAGTATATGTAGTCACTTAGGCCAAATACAGACCTGTTAAAGCTACTAAAAACTACTCAACCACTACAAACGCTACCAAAACTGTGTCCCTATTCAAGGGGACGCTTATGCACATTTATTGGAAGGCAAAGGACATTCCCCACATACATAATGTAACTCGCTATAACGACGGGTGCCATCCTGTAATGGCTAAAGCATTAGGAACCAATAGATTGATTATCTAATGACAACCTCCTTCCTCACCCAGAAAAAGATCAAAAAGAAAAATATTCACTGCTCATGTGCAGTGTTTGAATCTGGTCTGTACAGGATCTATCTTTGCGGAAGCAAGCTTGCTGATCTCGCAAATGAGCATCAACTTTTTCCTTCATTCTGTTCAGGAAAACTCTGTTGAATGCTTTGCCTGGTATTCATAGAATACTTATCCCTCTGTACTTTGAGCAGTTACTCAGGTCACTTTTCTTGGGGATCTTGATGAGATATCCCCTTTCTAATCTGATGGCAACTTTTCAGCTTCTCAGATCTCTGATGTTCAATTGTCTGTCTTCAGTGCCATTGCAGGAATGCTGTAAGGGTCCTGCTGCCTGCCCATTTCTCAGATGTTGGATGGCTTGCGTATTTCTTCCTTGGTTGGTCTGCTGCAGTCAATTGGCAAGCCCTTGTCAGCTGGCTCTGTGTCTGGTGGAGACTGCAACACGTGCAGATTCAGCAGTTCTTTAAAGTGCTCCACACATCTTTGTTGTTGGTCTTTGTTACCTTTGTTTTTTTCCCCCAGCATTGTCTTTAACCGGTCTCTCTGGCTTGCTGTATCTGCCAGACAGTTTCCTTGTTATGATGTAGAGTTCTTTCAAGCTTCCATGGCATGCTGCTTCCTGGGCTTCTGTGGCAAGACCAACAATGAATCATCACTTGTCTGCTCTTAAGCTTCTCGTTGCTTCCTTGTTGGTTTTGGTGTATTCACCTTGAGCTTTTTCTTTTTCTGCTCTTGTTCAGCTGGTGTTGGCTGCAGCTTTCTTTTTCTTTATGTCTTGGATTTTGCGGACAGGCTCGATGAAGATCCATTCTTTATGCTAGTGTTTCTTGGGACCCAGGACCTCCTGGCAGGTTAATGTTACTGTTGCTTTGATCTTCTCCCTCTGATTTTCTACTGGGTATTTGTAATGCTTTAGTTCTTGTAGGACTTGAAACGTGTTACTCAGGGTGACTGTGTATTCACTCAATTTATGTTCTTCTTGGAGTAGTGAAATATGAGACTTTTTCACCACCAGGACATGAAAAACGTTAAAGTACATGTCCAGCTTTATAAATGCCCTGCAACCTGCCCTATGTGCTGGTTGCAGCCTACCCTAAGGGTGACTCATATTATTAAAAATGATGTTTTAGGTCTGGCAAAAGTTTAATTTGCCAGGTCGAAAAGGCAATTTTAAAATGGGACATGCAGGTAGCAATGGCAGACCTGAGACATGTTGGACAGGCTACTTAAGTGGGTGGCACAATCAGTGCTGCAGGCCCACCAGTACCCTTCGTACCTGTAGTGTCCCTTTATTAGGAATTCATCAGTAAATTAAATGTGCCAATTGGGTGTAGGCGGATTTGACCATGTTTTAATGAGTGAGCACATACATTTTAGCACTGGTTAGCAGTAGTAAAGTGCACAGACTCCTACGTTTAACAAAAACCACATCAGTAAAAAGTGAAATAGCATGGCAAAAAGTTTAGGGGAAGACCACCCTAAGGCTGGCAGGTATAATCGTGGACACCTATATCACTAAGTCAAATTTGTCTCCTACCGGACCTTCTGCTTTTGCCACTAGGAACCCAGAAATGTCCAATACCATGCCCCCTGCAGCATAGGCCTCTCAACCCTTTAGATACTTGTTAGAGGCAGTAGCCTTGTGGTTCCTGTGTCTCTGAGACCAGTGAGTAGGTTCTTATAAACCTAGAACAGGAAAGTACAGGTGTTCCAGAGCACCTTGATCATGACATCAAGACATTTCTGAGCCTCTGTGGAAACAATCACTTCTCCCACTGAGTTCTGAAGGACACATCGTCTCATCTACTTAGCAGATTTTCATTATTAAGTGAGGCCCCCTATTCTTGGATTTCACCACTTTATTAATTCATGGAGGTATGAAATCCCTGCAAAGTTGATGTGGGGGATAGCTTGTTATTTTACTCCTGTTTGTTTTCTTGTGTAACTGCGCCTTTTGGTTCACACTGTTTACAGTTTATCAGCTGAACACCAAAGCAAAGTATTTTCTATGTATGACCTGAGTGTCAGCAAAGCGCTTGGAAGCATCCAAGATTTTCTTTTCTAACAAAAGCCAAAAA
This sequence comes from Lissotriton vulgaris, assembly GCF_964263255.1. Classification (NCBI taxonomy): domain Eukaryota; kingdom Metazoa; phylum Chordata; class Amphibia; order Caudata; family Salamandridae; genus Lissotriton; species Lissotriton vulgaris. The sequence continues at coordinate 1,312,094,865 of NC_141693.1, read as the reverse complement.
AACCTCTGAAGTTATCTATCCACTTTAACTTCTGTTCAGACACCTTATCAGACTCTCCCTTACACAATTTAGCAGTTTCTATTCTGTTTCTATGTTTATTGTTTCAGCTGCCAGCCTTACAATAGCTAAAACTACAATTTAAGGATAGTATACATAGAAAGCTTGTTTCTTAACAACATATTTAGTGCAATAAGCTCGGTCACATAATAACATTTAAGCACAACATTCCATTCCAATGGATCAGTCATCAAATTCATCCAATAAGTCAAAGTGTCAATTCAAAGAAACATTAGAAGGAATACAGTACAACCAAAAGCCTATTACCTAAAACGCATATACAGTACTATGTGCTGAGTTTTATAAAACAGTTAGACAATAAAATCCATCCCAATAAAAGGGATCAATCACTTTTCCAGATGTAAAAAAGTTCAAGTGCATGGGAGCAATTGGAGCGCAAGCAATTTAAACAATTTGAACAAGAGCCAGCAGTCCAATGTGTGATGAAAAGTGTGCAGAACCTCTTAGGTTATCTATCTGGAGTGAAACCTAACATAGTAGACAGCTCACTCAGGCGAAGCCATGTTACCCATAGGAATGACGCTGCAGAATTAACCACATCGGTGTCATTGGACCTAATGCACAGCGCCAGTGCCGATATAACGTATTCTCCCATATAATTTAAAATGGGGGAGGAGCCAGTGCCGCACAGCAAAGTCATATTTGCTACAGTTTAAGATAAAATGTGTCAAATTATCTATCCCTCCAAAGCTACAATCACATTGGTCAATGAATTCGGATTAGGTAGTCCCTGGTCGGCAGGATACCCAACTTTTCAGTTTGGGATATAACACGTCCAAGTACTTCCCGCAAGTGAAGTCAAAGCATTACTAAAATCATTACATGCGATAGAACCTGGCCGTAACGCAGGCTCTTCCTAGTCTGCATATGTACTTGGTACAGATCTTCTATCAAATCTGCAGTGTCCTGTTTAACTCTGCAGGGGGCTGCCCATAGGAATTCCAACTGCAGCTTGTGTTCTGTACATGAGATGACCATGTGCACCCCGCAAGATCATTACAACTGGTAACTTCTTCTAGAGTTTTCAAATAGTTTGCTGCCTTAGGATGTCTTTTCAGTCTAACCGGTAAAGTATGGCCTGAGAGAGGCGTGTCTGTCTGATATTGGGGTAATATGTAGCTCTGCATAAAGTGCAGCTAAAGGCGTCCCCGGGTCCAACCTCAGCAGAGTTCTTAGAAAGTTGTTCTCGGCTACTTAGAGTGCTCTCACATTGTCGGGCCCACAAAGTTCTGCCTCATAAAGAGCAGCTGCCACTGCCCTTAATGTATATATTTGCTAATGTTTCTTGCACTGGCTTTATGTCTAAACTTCAATTCTGCACCTGTCATTTGTCTCAGGACTAAAGTTGCTTTCTTTATGTGATTGCCCCAGAGTAGATTCCCTAAGAAGTGGATACCCAAATAGTCAAACTGCTTAACAAATTCTAGGGGACACTTTCAACCATAGGGTTTCTCTTGAAGCTGGGAGAGGGCCACAGTACCATGCGCTTTGTTTTGCCATCAGCGATGGATAGTACTTCTGTGGCAGTATTTCTCAAAGCGCTTTAGCAGCCTATGGGTGGCATTTTTTGTTTGTGCCATGAGTACTGCGTTGTCTGCATATAATAATAATGGGACCCTTTTCCCAGCTATAATAGGAGTGTCTAGATAATCTTCCATCAGATAATTATCTGCATCATTTAGACAGAGCCTAAAAAGTAAGGGTACCAGCACACACACTTGTTGGATGCACTTCTCAACCCGGAAGGGTTCAGTACATTCCCCACCTGGCCGCACCTAACTCTAGCCGAATTATTAGCATGGAGAGCCTTTATAGCCATTACCAAGGAGTTGTCTACTCCTAAATCCACCAGTGAACTCCACTGCTTCTCCTTATCAACTAATTCAAAAGCTACTTTCAGATGTATGAATGTTAGATAGAGTGATGACTTTCTAACTACCGTAAATTTACAAGCAATCATATATCCTCTTCGATGCTCATGAAGGCTCCCTGCCGTCATGAGTCACGGTAGGCGTATGCTCATGACGGCCTGGAGCCGCCAGAATGTTGCTGCTCCTCCCATGCGGTGTTAATTCTCCACCTGTGCGGGAGAATTAATCAGTGGGTGGAGTTCTGACGGCTCCCGGCCATCATGAGCACACCCCCACTGTTAAAATCTGAAGGTCTGGTTGATTGTCCTCATTCCCAACCGAAAGCAGCTTGCTCTTCTGTCAAGGTGTTATGGGTATCAACCCATCCCTGGAGGCGATTAAGGAGGGCTTTCCCTAACATTCTGCCCACCCCATCCAGAAGGGAGATCAGGCGATAGTTGGATGGACTATCCCAAGCGCCCTTCCTTTAGATCAGCCAATAATGGCAGAATGGCATGAGAGGGAGACATAATTTCCAGTGAGCACCACACTGACCATTTTGGTAAGAATATTAGCCCACAGATGAGGCTAATCATGGTAATTATCAATAGGCACTGTGTCTCTTCATTTTCTTCAGTGCTCTCTCCACTTTAGGAACTAGGATGTCAATTGGCCGAAGCCCAATACAAGGGCTCTCGTGTGCTGGCTCATCACCAGGCAGATCTGGGGGATTGATACATATAAAGCCCTGAAATGCCGAGTACACAGAGATGGACCATTATATGTTTCTATAGTGTTCACTAGCCCCTTCTCTATCCATGCTACCAGCTCCCAGAACCTTCTAGTATTTTACCCGTATAAGGCTCCCCTTAGCTCCTCCCATAAAGCCAATTAGTGCCGTGATTTCTTAGTTTTTAGAAGAGTTTATACTTGCCCCTGCACTCTCAAAATAACAATTCACTCTCTGGACTGGAGTGCCGTAGGATTAGGGAAGATGAGACAGCTTTATTCATATTGAGGTATTGTTCGTCATACCAAGTAACCCCTACACTCTGTCTCCCTCCTTTGAGCCAACTCATTTGGATCTGATTAGACTTCAGCTCATTCGCCATTCCATCGTAAGCTGCTAAGATTTCCCCATTGTCAGCAGCCGGGGAGTACAAGATTGTGGGTCCTATTTAGCCATCATATACTCTAGCGAAAGAAGTTCAATTTGCTATTTCTCACTACTCCATCTTATTCTCCTTCTGGTATTGGATGCAGTAATCTCAGGCCCATAATCCACCTTCCATAAATTTGCCACCCTGGCGCACCACTTTGAGCACAGTATCGGGCAGGGAGCCACAAGGTCATGATCACTCTCCACCCATCTGACAACCATCGAATCATGCACTCTGAAATGACAATATTATGGTTGATTAATGTCGAGTTTCTCCCATTATCAAAAGTCATCATAGCAGTACTGTCTGAAAGGGTGCGGTCATTAATGAAACATAATTAATGGTTTATCAGGAGATTGGAAACTGCATCCCCATCTCAGGGGATTTAAATGTATTCATGGCTGTTTCAGGGATAGCTAAGGAACAGTCTTCCATTAAGACCTCACTATTGTCAGCCACACCTCCTTCACAGCCCACAAACTGGATCCTAACATTTTGTATATTGGGCAAAAGTTTAGCTACCTCCAGTTGCTACGTTGTACATTTCAGTTTACAAGACACTCACACAGTGAACCCCCCGCGGGGTGCCCATTCCTAGGGTGGACAGCCTGGGTGTTAATATCAAAGAACCCATTTATACTGAATCCCTCAAGGTCCCATGCTTCCTGGAAGCAGTATATATAGTATTGTTCAATGAACTTCAGCCAGTCCTCGTCCTCTGTATGCTGGCCAGGCCCACAATGCTCCAAGATAGGACGGAAAAATATGAATTACTGGCCATGCCCAATACACTCGCTTCGAGTAATCAAGTTGGGATTAAGGCAGCAAAAAGAGAGGGCGAGTTCACTCATACTCAGTTATAGACCTCTCTGGATAGCCCCGTAGGGCTGGGGACCAGCTCAGCTGCTATATATGACCAGTCCTTACATTCGGTCTTGGCCCCTTTAAACTCCTGATCTGGGAACGCAGTCATCCTGGAATTGTTCACCCTGTGACGTACAAGTTCTCGTGGGTAGATCGCTCTTTAGCATCCCCGTTGGTGACCTGTAGTTGGAAGAGCACTCGGGACCGAAGCTGTGTTTGTGACTGATGCCACCCTGATCGTATAGCACCTTCTTAATCAAAGCCTCGACAAGGCAAAACTTCTACCCCCATAATATGGAAGCTGTCTGCATGACTGAGTACCAGCCTAGTTGCGCTGGGTAGTATGAATTCAAGCTTAGAGGAATGAGGGTTATTACCTCTTGAACCTGGCCCAGGTTGCTGTTGCTTCACTATCTTCGGTCACCTGACAAAACCACTCTCAGCTCCGGGATTTCGTAGAAAAGTAATAACAGTCTGGATCTGTTTAAGGGCTTTGCAGACCCAATGTTCAGGAAGAGGTCAATACATTCCATGCAACTTTCTGGTCAGCTGTAATAATCTTATCTGGCAAAGAGAAGGTCGGTCCAGGGGGTTAAGGCTGGATGTTTGCCTGGGTTCCCCTGAGGAACCTGCACCCGGGCTCAATTGGCTGATAAGCACAGGGATCGTCAATAATCCAGGGTCCACTGCCCTAACCGGCAGGGGGGCCTCAGCAGTTCCTTTTAGAAGGCAACGTGTCCTATCAGATTTCTTATTCCTTTAGGTTGTACCAAGTATTTTCTCACACGTTTTGTGTTACAAAGCCTTTGGCCACCACCCCTTTAGATTGGAAAAGGACCCCTTTAGAGAGTAAACAGGACAGGTAAGGGCCAATTTTTTCTTTTTAAAAAAAGTTTGCTCTTCTCGGGTCTCATAGATCTGGTAGTGGGGCCTGTACTTTTGTCATTCAATGCAGAAGTCCCCTGTTTACACAATACGGAGTTGGGGCACCTACTCCTGGCTCAGACTCACAATTTTCCACAGTAGGGGTATTTTATAACCCTTGGCATCCAGTATCGTTGCTTAGGGGGTTGCAGTTTCCGGCAGCCTTTATTACTTCTATCAGATGTACAGATGGATTAGATATATCTTTACAAGCTAAACTAGTATCAATCATTCTGGTAAATTGAATGGGAGAGATTATATTTTAGATTATCAAATTTCCCGTCTCGACTTCGGGATCCGTCTGTGAAGCTGCATCCTGTTTTCTGCCTTTAGAAACTAGGGTGTGAAGTATCAGGGCCAATAAGGATTCTATGTCGTCAGACCCAACAAGTGTCTTTTCTATTAGCAAAAGTATTGAGGACAGGACTCTGTTAAGGGTATTTAATTGAAACTATAAAACCTTGCAAGACCTCCAAATTATGTAAAATGCTCCCAGGGGACTGATTACCTGAGTAACTCTGGTAGATTGAATCATCAAAATGGGGGTCTCCTGTGGAGGCTCTACTGCTTTCCACACAAGAGGAGTCCAACTTAGCCTGGGCCTCCCCTGTGTCAATTATAATGATAGGATAGTCGGGGTTGAACACCCACCCACAAGCTGTGTCAATCACTGGTGCATCAGTCAGGGATAAATCCAGAAACATTAGAGAACTGGGGCTCAGGTGATCACTGCCCAGGGATTTGCCTTCCTGCTGGTCACACGGTGTTACAGAGCTATGAACTGCGGCACCCAGTGACGGGCAATTAGCTGGACTAGGGGGTGAGAATCATTGATCTTGCTGGGCTTCTTTACATACTCCACATTGTCAATCAACAGAAGTCCTGTGGGCTTTGCAAATCATCCACTATGCCATGTGATCTTGATTGTATTTGTTTCTCTGCCTGGATTTCTCGGGCAACTCCACCATCCCCAGTCTCACAGAGAGCACCTTTAGAGATTTCATTGCCTGCTTTATCATTGCTGCAGTGCACCAACCCATGTATAAGCGCGGTCATACCTGACACAGTCGATATTCCAATTCGACCACCTGCTGAAATTGCGTAAATTGGCTTAGTTCTAGTGGTTGGTATTGATGCAACCTCTTTTTCAACGTTTTGGTAAAAGCTAGTTATTAGTTTTGGTGCAGATCTACCCACAGCGCTGGCATTCAAGGAATTAGTGAGGTGCACCACTGCAGATTCGGCACGTACGGTTTATGTTACTGACTCAAGTATATTTTCCTTCCGCATACTTTCCTTTCCTTTTGAGTAGTTTATCCAGTAATTTGTTGTAGGCTCTTAACACGCATCTTGGAACCACCTGTTTAGTACATCTGCTTGCTCATGTCATGCCTGTTTTGGAGTGGCACAAAAATGATCTTGAATCTGTGGGATGTTGTCCTTCCTTCTCATCAAATTACTGGCTTGGCAGCTCACTCCTTGTTCACATTCATTCCTCCACCCTTCGACCACCAACACTGAGGAGAAGCACAGGTCCCACGCAGAAAAAAGTATAGTAATCAAACAAAGCTGTAAGGTGGGTAGGAAAACGGTGGATGGAGTAACTGGGTGCACTGGCAGAAGATAATGGGTAGGGGGTGGGAGCACACCCCTGACCACAAGCCTCATCCAATCCTAGATAGACTGCTGCAGCGGCCAGGTAGCTCAAGCAAGTGCAATGGCTCTACTGCCACTGCTCCCCTTATTCCCCCCACAACCACTGCTACTGTACTGGTTCTACACCCACTAATAGAGCTGGCTCCTACTAGTCCACAGGCCAAAGAGTGCTAATGTTACCCAGGACCCCGTTGGATTTAGCGTTTACTCACTCCCTGTGTTGAAGTTGCTCTGGCCATACAGTATCCTCTCAGGTTTTCGGAGGCTCGTAATTTGAGGGTGGGGCTTCAATATCCGTCTGACCCTACTGCCTTAACGTCCGCAACTCCTACTGTGCCCCGGGCCCCTATTAGAGGGACAGGTACAGAATAAATAGTTTTAAATAATATTTAAAAATGTACTAATTTAAACAAACATAAACACATATATATCAAAGTGTCACTGTTCATACGCACACATAATGTAAAACTATTTTAAGACATTGATTTGGAGCTATATTATCATTTTATAATTGTTTTTAAATTTGCTAATATAGCAATTCGATATATACATATATATAATTGTTATTGTGTGTATATATATATATATATATTCCAACAATCCAGGAGCCAAATGTGGAAGGACACCAAACGGAAGCCAATTTCGGACGCTTTTATTCACAGTGTGCTGTTGAGGGAATACAAACCGGCACCTTCAAGTCTTTCATTGCCAGACGCGTTTCGGGAGCATGGCAAGCTCCCTTCCTCAGTGGCATGGTGCAGACGAAGGAGTTCTCGCATTGTCACTTTTAAATTGAAACACCTGCCCCTCCCAGGGCGTGGAGGCGAACTGCTTCCTGGGTGTTGTAGTTGCTGCCAATGTTAATGCGTACTCCTTCACATTACGCATGTGAAATCCCAAGTGGGTAGAAAATGTCAAGCTTGCGTGCCCCCAACTTGCTCTGTCACTGCAAACAGCGCGAGTGAAAGTGCACGCCTGGATAGCACTCGCACCCCGTCCTCTCCCATGTGCATGACACACCCGTGTGTCAAGGGAGACGCCGCAGCGCTGGGTCCCTCCGCGACCGGGCCGGCCGCTAAAATTCCAACAATCCAGGAGCCAAATGTGGAAGGACACCAAACGGAAGCCAATTTCGGACGCTTTTATTCACAGTGTGCTGTTGAGGGAATACAAACCGGCACCTTCAAGTCTTTCATTGCCAGACGCGTTTCGGGAGCATGGCAAGCTCCCTTCCTCAGTGGCATGGTGCAGACGAAGGAGTTCTCGCATTGTCACTTTTAAATTGAAACACCTGCCCCTCCCAGGGCGTGGAGGCGAACTGCTTCCTGGGTGTTGTAGTTGCTGCCAATGTTAATGCGTACTCCTTCACATTACGCATGTGAAATCCCAAGTGGGTAGAAAATGTCAAGCTTGCGTGCCCCCAACTTGCTCTGTCACTGCAAACAGCGCGAGTGAAAGTGCACGCCTGGATAGCACTCGCACCCCGTCCTCTCCCATGTGCATGACACACCCGTGTGTCAAGGGAGACGCCGCAGCGCTGGGTCCCTCCGCGACCGGGCCGGCCGCTAAAATTCCAACAATCCAGGAGCCAAATGTGGAAGGACACCAAACGGAAGCCAATTTCGGACGCTTTTATTCACAGTGTGCTGTTGAGGGAATACAAACAGGCACCTTCAAGTCTTTCATTGCCAGACGCGTTTCGGGAGCATGGCAAGCTCCCTTCCTCAGTGGCATGGTGCAGACGAAGGAGTTCTCGCATTGTCACTTTTAAATTGAAACACCTGCCCCTCCCAGGGCGTGGAGGCGAACTGCTTCCTGGGTGTTGTAGTTGCTGCCAATGTTAATGCGTACTCCTTCACATTACGCATGTGAAATCCCAAGTGGGTAGAAAATGTCAAGCTTGCGTGCCCCCAACTTGCTCTGTCACTGCAAACAGCGCGAGTGAAAGTGCACGCCTGGATAGCACTCGCACCCCGTCCTCTCCCATGTGCATGACACACCCGTGTGTCAAGGGAGACGCCGCAGCGCTGGGTCCCTCCGCGACCGGGCCGGCCGCTAAAATTCCAACAATCCAGGAGCCAAATGTGGAAGGACACCAAACGGAAGCCAATTTCGGACGCTTTTATTCACAGTGTGCTGTTGAGGGAATACAAACCGGCACCTTCAAGTCTTTCATTGCCAGACGCGTTTCGGGAGCATGGCAAGCTCCCTTCCTCAGTGGCATGGTGCAGACGAAGGAGTTCTCGCATTGTCACTTTTAAATTGAAACACCTGCCCCTCCCAGGGCGTGGAGGCGAACTGCTTCCTGGGTGTTGTAGTTGCTGCCAATGTTAATGCGTACTCCTTCACATTACGCATGTGAAATCCCAAGTGGGTAGAAAATGTCAAGCTTGCGTGCCCCCAACTTGCTCTGTCACTGCAAACAGCGCGAGTGAAAGTGCACGCCTGGATAGCACTCGCACCCCGTCCTCTCCCATGTGCATGACACACCCGTGTGTCAAGGGAGACGCCGCAGCGCTGGGTCCCTCCGCGACCGGGCCGGCCGCTAAAATTCCAACAATCCAGGAGCCAAATGTGGAAGGACACCAAACGGAAGCCAATTTCGGACGCTTTTATTCACAGTGTGCTGTTGAGGGAATACAAACCGGCACCTTCAAGTCTTTCATTGCCAGACGCGTTTCGGGAGCATGGCAAGCTCCCTTCCTCAGTGGCATGGTGCAGACGAAGGAGTTCTCGCATTGTCACTTTTAAATTGAAACACCTGCCCCTCCCAGGGCGTGGAGGCGAACTGCTTCCTGGGTGTTGTAGTTGCTGCCAATGTTAATGCGTACTCCTTCACATTACGCATGTGAAATCCCAAGTGGGTAGAAAATGTCAAGCTATATATATTTTTTTTTTTTACAGGCACATAAAAAAGTAAAAAAATATATTTCCATTCTAACTATACATAAATAGTAAACAATATATAAAAATACGTTCTTGCTAAAAAAAGTCTTAAAAATTACAAACATTTATTCATAAAGACATAAATTTAAGTACACAAAAACAATGGTGATATATATAGACACAATATTCATAAAAAAATGACTATATAAATAATAAAGACATTATTCCCATTCTAACTCATACAACAGTAGAGAAAGCGTTAAACTCAGGAGGGGTAACATTTACTATGTCCATTCCAGTCAGTGAAACAGTAGGGAAAACATTGGACTCATGAGGGGCTAAATTTGCTATTACCATACCAGTCGGTGCAAGTGAAGGGAAAGCATTATAGTCAGGAGAGGTAAAATGTTCTCCTCCCATTCAATCGGTGCACCAGTAGGGAAAGCGTTGGACTCAGTGTTGTGTTTCTATCTAGGACCCTAATTCTATATTCCAGATTCATGCCCTTATGTCGTTATAATTAATAAAATCCTTATAGAGGCATAAGAATCATATCCATATTCAGTAATAGCCCATGCAGTCCAAAGCACAGCACGGTACTCCCATCGACTCTTAGAAAGCACAACACGTTCTTTAAACAAACCAAGCCTCCAGCAGCCCGGGAAACCCCTGCTTTTGTTTTGATTTGAACAAGAACTCCTGGAGTCCAGAAAGAACTGTTAGTTCTTAGTGACGTCTTATGTCCAACCTTACGTCAAACCCGGCACCTTTCAGGTATAAATATACCAACAGTTCCCTTAAGCAAACACACGGTGGTTTGGAGCAGAGCGGCTATCTACTTGCCCGAGAGCCCAGCTGATGCGAGAGCCCACGGAAGCCCCCCTCCCCTTTGACGCGCTGGAGAAGCTGCTTTTTCTCACGCCGAGAAAATCCAGCTCCGTTGTTCCCGAGTCACCCTTACGGGTTGCTGGGAGATCGAGTCCTGAAGAAAGAGATACCAGACCTCCCACATTCTATTACCAAGGTACAGGGCTGACTAAACCCTTAAGAGAATTCTTGATTTAGATTCTTGGCAAAACCAACTTAACCAACTTAACTTAAACTGCTACTTACTTACTCCTTCCTAAGTATTAGGCTTAGGTCAGGTACACCGGGGTAGGCGTAGTTAGAAGCACCAGTTAAGTACGTTAGTCAATGTTTTTATGTATGTATATATTTTATCCATTTTAAAGTATCATATGGCTAAGAAACCATATCAATGCTTTTACAGTATTATTTCATAATACTACTTTTACTGTACGCACTTTACTTTATGATAAGTATCGCAACTGTGGCAATTCATTTCTTTTGCATGAGAAAGAAGACTGCTCAATAAATACCACCTTTTATTAAAAACGCCCGTCTCTCTATTTTTCTGCACTCTGGTGAAACTAAGTATGCATGGTTAACTGAGTGAAATAGCTGCCTATTGTTTTTACACGACTCTAGAGACACACTCTTTTCTGAGGGAGCAAAGTTGTCATGTTTGTATGGTTGTCAGAAGCTAATCCCTTCTTGTCTAAATCCGGAGAGTTAACTCTTTCCTGAACATTCGAGAAAGTTTCTAGTGACCTCTGAGCTAGCTGGCAAAACTAATTAAGTCTAATATAGTCAGTAGAGACCTAGTCGACCTCAGTCCTACGTCTACACTGCTGTTTATATTCTTCCAATGCGCAGAGCCTATTGGGAATATAGGAACTACACTACATGGCGCCCAACGTTTGGTAAGGCGATAATCTAACGCAAGACACTAGTGTAACTCAGTTGTGCTTTTTCACACAGAACCCTTTTCCCGTAAAAACTCCAAAAGACGTCTGGAGTGGGTGAAAGGTTAATATCCTCCGGAACTTAGTAGGAAGAGATTCCTATGTATTAGTTTTTGGTTTAGTCTACATTGAAGGATACAGTGTTCCAAAATATTGTGCACCTAATCTTTGTTTCCTTGAAACTTGACCTGCAACAAAGAGCTTTCTGTCAGTAAAAATGGTGGAAAGTGACGATGAAGCAGAGAGAGCTAGAATAGCGGCTCAGCTCGTAGAGGATGACACAACCATCCAAGACAATGACCCGAATGCTATAATCATTCCGGTTAATGTAAGAAGAACTATAACTCTTAAACTTATAGAGAATGGACTATCACCAAGAGGTGGTACAGTCATATTTGTGGTAGAGGCCCATGGATATCGGCAGACAGAGGTATTCTATCCATGGATACATTTTCCAGTAGCACACGCTGTAACAAAAGAATTACACTATTACAAAATAGAGGAACCTCCGTATATATACACTCCTTTCGAGGACGTTGAAATCCCACTAAATTACCAAGAGCACTTGCTCTCGTTTAATGGCGCCCTAAAACATCAAAATCACATCACCAGGCACGGTCCACTAGGTAGACCAGGAGCAACGTGGCCGGTTCTAGCCAGCTACACACCACATCCACACATTGATAAAATGTCAGACCGGGAACTTTTAGCTCAGCTAAAACTATTAATTAAAATACATAGACAATTGGTCCAATATGTCATGCGGACTTCAACAGACCAACCCACAATTAATATTCCACAGCCGACCCCTCATCAGGGGAACACAAACAAAATATACCACAGAACATACAATCATGTCTTGGTAAAGTACCCACTAAACGGGAACAAATTCCATTCTGGCTAGCACAGAAAATTACTCAAATAGAGGCAGTATTTCCAGATACTACTCCTATTGAGAAACACAGAATTCTGACTATCTGTCTTCCAATGGGGATCACACCACATGTGGAAGACTGTGACACTTGGGGCACAGTCTTTGCTTCAATATACACAAAAACACATGGTGTTCCGTCTATGGCGGTTATACCAGATGTACTAAGACAGATTCAAAATGAATACGGTCCAGAACCTGCTTTAACTCTGGGTATGAAATTATTGAAAGACTTCAAGCAGGTCTCGGCTATATTATTAGCCAACATAAAAGGAGAAGCAGCATCTTTGGCGATCCGCCAGAAATTGAAGGAGACAGATATAGCAGACCAACCATTTGAACTTGCCAGAATCATAGAAAAATCCTATGAAGAACTAGGAAGAGATAGTTTGGGTGGGAAACCAGTAAAACCCCAACTAACTGAAAATCCTGAAAAAACCTTTATTAAAAATAATCTGAATACTCCAAAAAGGAGTTGGGATGGTAATAAACAGTCCACTCCCAGGGAAAAACGATTCCAGTCCAGAGGAAGGTCTCCTCAACGGAGAGAAAAATCTCCAGACCGAGGAAACAAGTCTCCCCAAAGGGAGCCCTCTGAGAAAAGATACAACCTTAGAAATAGGGATAATTTGAAAAAAACTGATAGATATCAAGACGTTAATACACGTTCCTCTCGATCTTTTCGAACTTCCTCACAGAAATGCGAAAGAAGAGGACGGTCAGAACACAGAGAAGAGCACGTCAAGTCCAAAGACAAGGAACCTGCTCATCAAAGTAAAAAATTACAATATCCAAGAAAGAAGGTAGCTAGTATTAAAATTAAACATGGCGAGGATACTGAGGACACAACTGAAAAACGGAGAGTGGGCCCAGACAATGCTAGACAGCGCAGCAGAAGCGACCAAAGCTCGCAAGATTGTGATGAATCTTCTGGAGACAGTGAACACGAACAAATACATTCAGGTGGAAACTGCAGATACCAGGGTTAGCAAACCTCATAAAATATATTAAATAACATTGCGTATAGAGGGGGACAAGACGAGCAAAGTAAGGGGTCTCTTTTGGGATAACCTTTTGAAAGGCTATGACATCCTGTTAGCTGAAAAAGACTGGCCACCAGAGTTTGTAAGGGAGTGCCCTCATGGTGAAGAAATGATTATGCCTGCCTTCTCTAATCATATACCAATTCATAAAAAATATACACTTGCAAGAAAATGGGCAGTAGCCCAAGCTCCTGCATTATATAAAAATCATGTAGGATGGGATGAGGATTAGCTTCACCACAAAATCCAGTTAAAAAATCAGCCCACTGCACAAAGGCAGTACCCAGTTAAACAAGAAGCTAAAAAGCAGATCAAGGAGATTTTAGATCAACTTGAATATCAAGGGGTGATTGAAACATGCACCTCACAAATGAACAATCCTTTGTTTCCTGTCTCCAAGCCAGACGATTCATATTGTCTAGTTTTGGACTACAGACACCTTAACTCCTGTTGTAAAACATTTGCAGCACAAAACTAACACAGTGCAGCACTAATGAATAACATCGTGTGCAAAAAATATAAAATGACATTAGATATCTATAATGGATTCTTCTGTCAAAACATTGCACCTGAAAGCAGGTATTTGACCGCTTTCTCAATAATGGGGTCACAAAAACAATTTGGCGACTCCCACAGGGATTCAAGAATAGCCCAGGATTATTCTCAGCAAGGGTAACAGAGTTACTACAAATATATGACAATGAGGCATTATCCTATGTCGAAGACATCTATCTCACAGATGATGACCTGGAGACTCACTTAAAAAGAGTGAATACCATAATACTTAGGTTCGCATCGGAGGGTTACAAATTCAACTTTAAAAAGTCACGAATTGCCCATCTAACTGTCCTGTTTCTAGGATATGAATTATCAAGTGAAGGCAAGAGCCTAGCTGACAATTTCTTAGAGAAATGTGCTGTACTCCAAACACCAAAAACACTGAAGAATTTACAATCAATACTAGGTTTCCTGATTTTTGGAAGAACATACATTTTAAATTATGCAGAGAGGGTTAAACCTCTCTATGAATTAATAAAACCATATTTCAAACCAATCAATTGGACTCAGAAATACACAGAGATTTTGAGATCATTGCAAACAGACATGTTAGCTAAAACAAAACTACAAACTCGCGAAAACATACGCAATCTTGTTATCCGAGTCATCCCAGGAAGATGCGGATTCACATACCTGACCTCTAATGAGGGAGAAACGGTACCTACAGCTTACAAATCACATTTGTACACTCAAGCTGAAATGAAATTCAGTTCTACTGAAAAAATTCTGACTGCGGTTCAAACTGCTGTAGCAAAAGAAAGAGCCCTAGCCCAAGGCAAGAGAATAACTGTTTATACAGCAGAATCATCCCTTGAGGCATTAACAAGTCCACGCAACCTATACAGTGGCATTAGATCCAAAATGGATACAATGGGAAAATTCTCTTGCTACAGAAGACGTGAAATACTATTTTGACCCGAAACTGAAAAAACTAGATGATCTAGAAAACGAACAAGAATATCCTCTGCCAATCGAAATTCTGCCTCTCGAACAGTACACATGTGTAATCTACATGGACAGATTTGCACAACACTACGATGTAGAGGAAAAATCCTACAATGCAGCGTGCGCGATTGTTAAAGGTCGCTGGCGCTCTGGTAAATTCAAACCGATGATTACCACAACTGAATCACTCAGAAACTGTTCAGCTCAGCGAGCTGAAATAAGATCTTTAAAGATGGCGCTTGAAAATGCCGATTGTGAATTCCTGACACTAATAGTGTGCGATTCGCATTTCTGCGTCAAGTCTTACAATAGTGACATGCAGACATGGAGTAAAAACGGTTACAAAGATAACACAGGTGCTTCAATAAAGCATAAAACGCTTTGGGAACAAGTAGTTCTTTTAAAGAAAGAACTACAGAAGACTCACGTGATACACGCACTGAGTCATCGACATGATGGCGTTCACGTTGCAGGGAATTCATTGGCTAACACAGCCACAGAGGAAGCGGTTCAACCGGCTTCCATAGCCACTGAAAAGCGTTCAGAAAAACACATAGATGGGGAAACCATGCTGGCGGTAAAAGCCTCATTAAAAGGCGATTATGCAGCATTACCGCTCAACTATCCACTCAGTAATACATACATAATTGATGCAAACTCCGTTCCTTTTGCTCAAATCCCTGGAGTGGGGGATAGAGTAATTCCAAACACGAACCCGAGAGTTTTCTTGATTGAAAGCGCACACATGGGACTGGGTCCGAGGCACCAACAGATCTTGAAATCTCTAATAGAATTACAATCAGAGTACTGGTGGCCGGGAATGAGCGTGCAAATTTACAAATTTGCAATGGATTGTCCAGTCTGCAACAGAGATCGCAGCTGTGAACCGGACCAGACTATTGCCTGGACATCTTTGTTAGAAAGCATCAGGCTATCTATAATGCAGAAATCCAACCGTAGAAATGCGTCCCCATAATTATTGAGACAAAATGAACTTAAAAATGTAGACCAGCAGCACTCGGCTGCTGCCAGAACTGCTATAAAAGATTTGCGAGTCTTTATCGGCATATACGCAATTGGCATGCTACATTCTGATCAGGGTCCTGCGTTTAGCTCTCGAGCTTACAAAGAGGCCATGAACAGCATGGGCATTGCATTGCGGTACTCTTCTCCCTTCCATCCTGAGAGAAATGCGGTAGTGGAAAGAAAAAACCGGGACATGAAGCAATCTATATCGGCGAGGGTATCAGGTTCGGGTGATGGGTGGGTCAAACATTTAACAAGTGTCCAACGTAGTCTTAAAAATCTGCCAAGATATTCTCTAAAAGGTCTCACTCCATACGAACTATTGTTCGGTACTAGAATGCACATTCAGGATCTTGATTGTCACACTTCAGTGGTAGAAGAAAAATCCTTTGATATGAAAGACCGTTTGGCTGTTTTACAGGATTTAAATGAAACAAGAAAAAGCCTGAGTAACATAAAGTTGAAACAACAGCCGACAACCACTGAAGAAAAACCATCTGTCCCAGCAAGACCTGTCTGGATTCCAAAGATTGAGGATCTGGTCAGAGAGAAGATCGCAGTGAAGAAGGAATTTGGGTTTCTTACAGAAAAGCTGTACCTGTCTTAGCTGTCAGCGGAATGAGATCAGTTGTACTACCGCCCCTTGCTGGTAAAAAGGAGAACCGAGTTGTATCCATCGACCTGGTAAAACCACAATCATGTGACCAATAATAAGTAGTAGGCCCAGTGGACTCCCAAGAAATAGCAGAATACCGAAATTTCCTACAATCCAAGAGGCTCATACTGAGAGACTAATCACATTTGATAAACCTGCAGTGAATAAAAAAGGACTATGTAATAATGCCATGGAACGTGTGCCTCTTAAAACCCAAATTGCAACAGTTCGTCAAGAAACACTAGTCTACAATGATGTAGCCTCTGACTATGCTAATGAAACAAAGAAAAATGTAAAAGCAAATAAAAATCCAGAAATAATTCCAACAATTGACAGAACTGCATCTGGCTACTTCATCAATTTCGACGACTTTTCTGAAAATCCGAGCGAGAATGAAGAAACGCCTGAAACAAAAACTTTCAAAGACAAAGTAATTGAACTTTCTCTCCAACTAAAAGAAACATATCTGATTTCACCATGGATTGAATTTTGGATTGTGTTAGGTGTACTTACTCTCCTTCTTTGGCTCATCATAGTTCTATGTTTGGAAAAATTCATTGATGGAAAATATAGTACAATGGACACAGCAAGTCAGAACATCAACTTGGTCCTAAAGCCTCACACATCTTCCCACATCGAGAAAAGAGAACTGTCATCAGTAAACATCTCAGCCAATCCAATACCCGGTGGGGTAGCATGGGACCGAACTGATTATGACATTTTTGGCCCGGTTGAGCTCTTGAAATATCCACACCAGTTCAAGGTTTCATTAAGTGACTTTGTGACACCAAGTACTTTCTCTGATGATTGGACTTTGAAAATATTAATAATATGATGTCAGATTTAGTAATGTCAGCCAAATTTACAAAACATGATTACTTACAGGGTTCATCGAATTATGAAGAGTTATACTGTTATAATCATTTTGGTGATCACAATTTGCATAAAACTGCATAGCCTAGAAATGTTTTATCTTATAACCAATAGGAACACTGTCCAACACCGCCAAAAGGCAGGTCGAAAACATTTTATGAGAAATTCCAGTACTTCTCAGGGTTTAACAACAGCTATCCAGAAACGTTTTATTTTAAAATGTTAACTAGGACAGGAATAAAAACAATGTTGACAAATACTAAATTGATTTATTCTGAAAATGTTTATGACAAAATGTCTACATTTGGTTTCGAATTCTGGAAAAACAACATTGAAACAAAAACGATCTGGGGTACCAAAGATTGGCAAGTACAAGGCCTAGAAGCATTATTTAGGGCCTGCATGATCCCAGAACAAATGATATTCTTGAATGAAACAATTCAACAAACTACTTGTCTTGGCCAAGCTAAGATAAAAGACTTAAATACACCGTCTATTCCGAAACCCATAACTGATAGTGATAGCACTACAGATATGGAGATAGACGTATCCCATATTTTACACCAAAACAGAACACATCCTGATTGGAAAAAGTGGTTGATGTGGCCAACAGACACAAATAACTGTCAAGATAGATTCCTGAACAAAACACAGAGGTTCAAAATGACCAGGCCAGACCCAAGATACTCCCAGAGACAACATCCAGGGATAATTACAACATACAGTGTAGGGAAACTATGCCTTGAGTGGCTACAGAAATCCACACTGGCTGAAATTAAGCAACACTTGACTTTACTTAAAGACGGTGCTGACTTGCGTGATTTCATACTGGGACCATGCAAACAGCGTCAAAAACGTTTCATTGCGGCCGGTAAATACGCTGCGTACAACGAAGCTTGGAAAGTAATGCAAATTGAAACAGCAGAAAAAATACAAGAAATTGATCGTATAAATTTGGAAAAATCACTTTCTGTGGTGGACAATGGGTTAACGACTCTGTCCTCCAGAATATATTCATTGGACAGCATTGCATCGTCTGCTATTGATATAATAGAGCAGGACTTACTAATGTTACAACATGGTCAGTCTCAATTACGTTCTATTGTACAGCTTGGTTGGACGTTGCAAAATCTGGGTTCAGGGTACGTACCATGGCGTTTAATCAACACAACGGCATTATTCAGTATCTTTAACCTGACTGATAAACAAATCAGTTTGGCACAAAAAGGAGCAGACTATACGATTCTGAGCATTGAAAAACTTGAGAGATTACCATTGACAATGTCAGAGAGACCTGTCATTGAATGGATAATACACGGAACAATTTCAATTCCGATAACAACTTTCCAGTTTAAATACTGCCAAGAGTATATACCTGCGGGCCAGTATGAAAGGTTGGGTAAAGAATACATCAAATCAACCTCGGGTTTACCTTATACACACAGAGGCTTTAGTGAAGGGAAAAGGGAGGTATTCCTTAGTGGTAACAATTGTAAAAAATCACTAAGCGGTACACTTCTGTGTCAAGGTATTAACTTGCATGGAGCCTGCGAAGGGTCTTCAAATAACCTTTCATGTCACCTGCATGGCACACCTGCAAAACAGATAGAGCCATTTATTAGACAACTTTGTAACGGGAGTTACGTTTTAATAAGTGACCACAGCTGTTGTGGAATGGTGCCAGGGAAAGCCTATCTCGTGACCGTAACTTCCAGGGTCGTTTGCTGTATGCAAGTATTGTATCCACACAGCAATCCAGATATGGGGGCTGCTTTATGGCCTTCTTTGAATATCTCTTCTATTCGAATTGATACTTTAAGCAGAATGAAGTCTATTCTTTTACAGACAACTGTGCCTTTAACGTCATCCAAAGAAACGTATGATCTGCAAGTGGCAAGGACATCGGCAGAGATACATTCTCTTTTATCGACAAATTGCCCGTACATTTCGTAGAAATGTTAAGCCAAATCTTAAACATGTCTGATACCAGTGGCATCGCACATGTATTTAAGACAGTTTTTTCGGGACTGTTAGCACCCTTTGAAACAGTTCTGGGCATCTTCCCGAATTTTGTCCATTCTGTCTTTGGCGGCCTACCCTTAATCCTGGGACTCGTGGCAGGAATTGTATTTTTGTTCCTTCTGCTCTGATATGGCAAGCCAATCCACAGACAAGACTCCAGCAACGATGGAAGAAACGATCCTAGCAATACGATATCGAGACCGTATCACTAAGGTCCTCGGATTGGCCCGGCTAAGAGATCTGAGTACAACCTGGTTTCTTTCATTCAGACCAATCTGGCAGGATTGCATGTTACCTGTGCTTCGATGTCTGCTAGGCGGAGAAGAATGCATGTTGGACGTCTGTCTTACACTACCATCAGCAGTACCAATGGATATCGATACTTTGCTAGGTCCTGTAAAGACTCATGCATCGTGTTGTCCCCAGGGGCTACCTATTCTGATGACGGCTTCGTTGAGACTTCACCACTACGAGTAGGTGGCGGTGAGGTACGAGAGGAAAGCAGCACCAAACAGGTACAACCTTCTGTGAGCATTGCTGATCCAAACATCGATGATAGCATTCACGCACAGAATTGCACAGTTGCAGTATTTTCAAACTTGGTCGAACTTTCACCTGATGTTGTAGATCAATTTTTTGCAAGTTTGTCTGATATAATGTTCTCTCCTAACAACGAGAACAACATTTAAAAACAATGATCACACAGCGTTCCCTGAATTCTGAATTCGGCCTTCAGTTTTCATAAACAAAGCTACTGAAAACATTTGGAACAATTTTTTCCCCTGAAAGCGAAATTATTTTTTCAATTTTTCCAAAATATTTACCTTTTTTTTGGCACATGGTACTCTGCTTAAAGTAGAACTATTCTTAGAGAACAGAGCTTCTATTTTTAGGATACTAGAGACAATATTTTACCTCAGCCTCTAGCACATATACAGCATTTTGTATAAATATGTGATGGAATGGTCTCGACCTTCTTGTCTGTATTCAGAGCCATTTCATGTGTAATTTTCGCAATTCATTCAGCTGATATATATATGCATTTAACTGAATGATGACACTGCTTGAAAAACGTACAGTCCCAACACTCATTTTCGTGTATTTACCATATACCATTTCAAATGCGAAATATGTATTTTGGGGTGGGTTGGAAAACACACATGCATCGTTATATGTTTACTTTGCTTAGTTTTCTAGTAATGATGGACATTAATCCGTGGAGTGGGTGTTGTGTTTCTATCTAGGACCCTAATCCGATATTCCCGATTCATGCCCTTATGTGGTTATAATTAATAATATCCAGTCCAAAGCACAGCACGGCTACTCCCATCGACTCCTAGAAAGCACAACGCGTTCTTTAAACAAATCAAGCCTCCAGCAGCCCGGGAAAACCTCTGCTTTTGTTTTGATTTGAACAAGAACTCCTGGAGTCCAGAAAGAACTGTTAGTTCTTAGTGACGTCTTATGTCCATCCTTAAGTCAAACCAGGCACCTTTCAGGTATAAATATACCAACAGTTGCCTTAAGCAAACGCACAGTGGTTTGGAGCAGAGCGGCTATCTACTTGCCCGAGAGCCCAGCTGATGCAAGAGCCCACGGAAGCCCCCCTCCCCTTTGACGCTGGAGAAGCTGCTTTTTCTCACGCCGAGAAAATCCAGCTCCGGTGTTCCAGAGTCACCCTTGCGGGTTGCTGGGAGATCGAGTCCTGAAGAAAGAGATACCAGACCTCCCACATTCTATTACCAAGGTACGGAGCTGACTAAACCCTTAAGAGAATTCTTGATTTAGATTCTTGGCAAAACCAACTTAACCAACTTAACTTAAACTGCTACTTACTTACTCCTTCCCAAGTATTAGGCTTAGGTCAGGTTCACCGGGGTAGGCGTAGTTAGAAGCACCATTTGAGTACGTTAGTCAATGTTTTTATGTATGTATATATTTTAACCATTTTAAAGTATCATATGGCTATGAAACCATATCAGTGCTTTTACAGTATTATTTCATAATACTACTTTTACTGTACGCACTTTACTTTATGATAAGTATTGCAATTGTGGCAATTCATTTCTCTTGCATGAGAAAGAAGACTGCTCAATAAATACCACCTTTTATTGAAAACGCCCGTCTCTCTATTTCTCTGCACTCTGGTGAAACTGAGTATGCACGGTTGACTAGGTGAAATAGCTGCCTATTGTTTTCACACAACTCTAGAGATGCACTCTTTTCTGAGGGAGCAAAGTTGTCATGTTTGTATGGTTGTCAGAAGCTAATCCCTTCTTGTCTAAATCCAGAGAGTTAACTCTTTCCTGAACATTCGAGAAAGTTTCTAGTGACCTCTGAGCTAGCTGGCAAAACTAATTAATTCTAATATAGTCAGTAGAGACCTAGTCAACCTCAGTCCTACGTCTACACTGCTGTTTATATTATTCCAATGCACAGAGCCTATTGGGAATATAGGAACTACACTACATCAGGATGGGTAAAATGTACTACTCCCACTCCAGTCTGCGCAACTGTAGGGAGAGCGTTAGACTCAGGAGTAGTAAAATGTACTATTCCTACTCCGGTTGGTGCAACAGTATAGTGAGAGTAGCTCACTTCAAACAAATAACATATTTTAACAACTCTATTAAATAACCAAAAATATAAATATTTACATTGTAAACTTATATGTTTACATTTTAACAAAAAATAAAATAATTACATAATTATTCAAAATTTTAATCATTATTATCAAATAAAACAAATAATATTAATTTCATTAAATACCACACTATGGGGTCTATTACTATAGCGGGCGGATCGCCACCGCCTGTATGGCGTTGGCGATCTGCCCGCAATTCTTCCCCGCCCGCCTACCATTTCCCCCCGCCATATTACGATGGCCCGGGGGACCCCTGCGGACGGAAAGACCGTCTGCCGGTTTTCCGCCCATCGAATAGTGGACCGGGTGGAAAAGGGGTATAATATGGTGGCGTTGTCTGCAAGACACCGCCATCCATATTATAAAGCACGCAGGGATTTGCCTTTCCATGGCAGCGTTGCCGCCATGGAAATGCATGTGGTGGCCTGCTGCGGGCCCCCAGGGTGTTATGGGGGTGGCGGATGCACATGTGGGATACCTATGGTACCGCCCTGCATTTGCATGCCCGACATGTCAGGAACCGCACACTGCCTGCCACGTTGTGCATGCAAATGGACAACATGCCTTTTTTACATTGCGGCGGGTGCTGCTGAAAGCACCGCCCGTCGCAATGTAAAAAATGCTGGCTGTGCCCACCTGTGTGGCAGGCGCATCCTAATCTGCATCACGGGACCGCCACACATATGGTGGGCTGTCCTTTTTGCCGTAATGGTGGCGGGTGGACTTTGTCCACCTGCCATCATAATAGACCCTTATATTCTCACAATCATAACAGTCAACAATTAAAATGTAGTTGAAATTAAACAGCATAACACAATTTAACACATTACATAATAAATAACGTCATTTTTAATAAATGAATAAATAATTGTAAATGTATTATTACTTAAATAACTTCCCACCCAATACCTTATAGATTAAACAACACGCACTTAAAATATAACTTAATAAATATGATAATTTGACACTTTCCATCATTATCAATTAAATAATTAATAACAAATTAAGAATTAAATACCAACAATTATTTCTTAATTTACTTCCCAACTTGTATCCCTAAAAACCCAGCAACCCACACCTAAAATATATCTGAAAAATATATTTAGAAAATTTACATCATTAATTATCAATTAAACATTTAATAATAATTAACTAATAATTAATTAAGTATTTTAATTAACTTCCCACCCTTTACCCCTACAAACATAACAGCCCACACCTGAAATAGAACTTTAAAAATATCTTAAATACACAATTTGCATAATTAATGATCGATTATATAATTATTATTAATGAACTTTAACTATTTATTATTATAATGAATGTGCTTCCCACCATGTACCCCTACAAACCCCACAACCTGCACCTAAAACATAACTTAATAAAAGAAGAAAGTATATAATTTACATAATTAGATATCAATTAAACAATTAATAATAATTCAAAATATTATTAATTAATTATAGAATAGGATAGAATAGAATAGAAGTAGCATTTATAGAGCGCATGGCTACCCATGGGCATCCCAGCGCTGAATTTATTATAATTGATTATAATTAATTTAGTTCTCACCCTGAACCCTTATAAACTCCACATCCCGCTATGACACTAAAAAGTACAATATCAATTAAATGTAATTTAAAAACAACTAAGTATTAACAAACTATATTAAAAACATTAACAATAATTATACAAACAATTTATAACACATACAATTAAAACATACACGAAACTACATAAAAATAATAAGAACATTATATTATTAGCAACAATATTTTTGTAAACAGTGTTAACAACATAGGTATTGTTAATATTGATATTAACAACATAGATATTTTTGCAATCGATATCAATAACATAGATATTTTTCACATCGATATTACTTACCTTAAAAGGTTGATATTCTTGTGAATGATATTCTGAAATTTGTAGATCATGATATTAAAAATTACAAATTTTTGCATATCTAGATTCTTTACTTGATATTATGTCCGAATATTGTAACTATGCTGTCTTCATTTCTTGTATTAAGTCAGTGAAGCTGACGCATTCACCTTTTGCTTTTCGGTCCATGTAGTCTGTTACAAGCCTATCTTCTAGTGGGGATGCCTCAGGAAGGTCGGTATCTGGCTGTATGGCAGCCATAGGGCATGTCGGATTTGTAGCTATCTGTAGGTTTCCGTGGCTGCCATGTTGCATGCTTTTTGTAGGTCTAAGAATAGGATTACTCTTCCCTAGACCACAAGTCTCCAACCTTGGAGACACCAATGGTATCCCATGTGTTCAATCCTGGGCATAGTATCAGCCTTTCAAATGTTTCTGAGTCCCATAAGGGTGTGAGTTTATTCTGCCATCTCATCTTCCTAGTCACTCTATGCCAAAGGGTGATTGTGTGTTGATTTGGGCCTGTCAGTCCCTGTCTTTGTATATAGTGCTCTGTTATAACTTCCCAGGCCCATGATCCACCTGTCTATCTAGTAACCATGACCATTTTTATGTATTTACTTACTACTTTTAGCCACCTGTTATGATCTTAATTTTGAATAAACATAATTTTATATACTTCACATCTTGTCTTTGTGAAGGTTTTCTTGATTGGCTTGGACCCAATCTTACAAAGACTCACAAAGGTGTTATGAAGGTTCAGTCACCTAACCCTACGCATCCACTGTCTTGATTATAATAATTAAAGCATTGGCAAGGGCATGGCAGATAATCTAGCACTTCACAATTTTTTCTTTGGGTTCCTAGCATGAAGTGTAAATCTTTAGGGTGCTGTGGCTTCTGCCCTGTACTCATAGCAGAGCATGCATAAACTTGCATATATTTCTTAGTGCTTTGAAGGCCTGGCTGTTCCCTTGAGTCTCTTAGGGCTTTTTCTTTTCAATAGGCCAACAAACTTATAGTTGTTAAAAAAGATTTTTTGTCCTGCCAAGGTACCCTCCCAGGTGAACATTCAAGCTTTATAAAAACCTAAACTAGAAACTAACAGGTACATGCATCATTGAATGGTTTTGCGATTCCTTATTAGTGATTTTTAAGGAATCGCAAATAAGGAATCGCAAAACGGTGCATGAAAAAATTTGCGAATTATTAAGGAATCGGTAAAATTTGCAGAAAAAATTGCGATTTCCCAATTTGCAAAATCGCAAATTGCGAGGTCGCACATTGATGCATGTTGATGACATCACAACCAGGAAATGTGCTGTCCAAGCCTCATTTTCACTCCTGAGGCTCAGGCAGGAGGAGGGAGCTGGCTCTGGGAGCAGAGGAGAGGGAGAGGGAGAGAGACTGTTTTAGAGCTGGAAAGAACTGCAAAATGGAAGCTGACAACCAAGCACAGGACAGCCAAAGTTCAAGGAAGAGAAAAATGAAATTCTCAGAAAAAGAACTTGAGACTTTAATAGAGGGAGTAGGTCACAGCAATGATAAGCTGTTTGGCAAAGCCTCACTGAAGGTTCCAGAGCAGGAAAAACGCAAAATATGGATCCGGATTCAGAACCAAGTAAATGCCATTGGGGTCACTCACCGCTCAACAGAGGAACTTAAGAAGAGATGGTACGATTTACGCAGTTGTGCCAAGGCGAGCATTGCAGACCGTATGAAGGAGGCACAGAAGACAGGAGGGGGCACACCACCACACACAGGAAACACTCCGATGGAGGATTTGGTGGAGTCTACCATCCAGCCTGAAGAAGTTGTTGGAGTCATGCAGCTGGACACCTCCGGAGCTGCACACACCTCAGCAGGTAAGAGAAATGCATGTGTCAATAGCCCCAAGTACATAAGTCAGGATGTCAGCAGAGCACAGCATGAGCACACACTGTAAAGCCTGTTTCCTATTACATTACTGAGGAAAGTGCATCATGGGAGTTGTAGTCTGGCTAAGTACTGACAATGACACACACACAGAAATGCCCAAAAGTGTAAGAAATGCTGTAGCAGATGTTCAGAATATGTAATTTTGTTAAATTAGAACTGTGACATGACCTCACAAGCATACATTGATGCCGTTTTGCACTGTTTCACCTCACAGATGCAGAACTCAATGAGGCCGGGGACATTGATGGTCAGGAAATGCAACACAGCAGCGCATCAGAACATGAGGACACACCAGCTCTGCCAACTACGCAGTCACGTGTGCCTCATTCCCGTAGGGCACCTGTCCCAACACTGCGTCCCATGGCTTCCGATGATGAGGGCAATGCTGCACCTGCAGTCCGTGTACGGCAAACTGACATCGCAACACCCACACCAACACAGATCCGGAGAGGCTTTTGTAGATCGCAAAGGAGAAGACGTAGGGCACGCAGACCACAGCAGGTGGAGGCGAGAAATCCAGTCTGGGGTGGCTTGGAGGGACAGATGCTCCGCTCACATCACCTGCAGAGCAAGAACACTCGGCTAGTCAAGGAGGAAATTGCACAGATGTCAGGCAACATTGGTCTACTGGCCAGTAGTGTCCAGCAACTCACAAAGGTCATGCAGGAGGGGGATGCAGCGCGCAACAGACAGCACCGCCAACTGATGCAGCAATTCAAACAGCAAGGGAAGACCAGCAATAGTCAGTGACTTTGCAGACGGAAATGTGTCACTGTAGTGGAGATGTTGCCAAAGCACTGCATCAAGTGACTAAAGCAGTAGACCTGATGAATGCATGTGGTAGGCAAGTGCACATGACTGCACAGGATGACAGCAGTGAATGTGCCTCAAGCATGAGCAGTACCACAGTGCCTGTTGCAATTGCTGTGAGACGCACTTCTCGCAGCGCTACCCCATCCACTGCCAATGAAAGGCAAGAAGATGCAGCGCAAGACAGACGTCTGGGTGTTCGAGGGAAAAAACGCTAGTCTCCCATCCTGACATTTTGAGTGAAATGGTGATTTAACCATTGACACGATGTGACCATATCACTGACTTTCAAGTACATTTGATTTAAATGTTCTATTTGTTTTCGTATTCAAATGAGTATAGTGACATTAGTCACTTTTGGCTGTTTGCTAATGTTCACCGGTCACAATACATTTACATAAAGTATACTTAGCATTTCAATGAATGTGTTTGTGTCTTCATTACTCACCTCAGAAGTAATTCTGTGTAATCTCCAATCTGCGCCTTTGGCCTTCTGCTGCGCCTGTGCCTTGTTGGGCAGGGTGGTGTGGCACTTGTTGGTTTCGGTCCTCCGAGTCACTGTCAGACAGCTCCACTTCCAAACCTCCCTTTGTTGCAATGTTGTGCAGCATGGCACCTGCTGCCACTATCTTGCAGCATTTGACGGGACTGTATTTCATTGCACCTCCGGTCTTATGGAGGCGTCTGAATCGGCTCTTGAGTAGGCCAAATGTGCGCTCAATCACGTTCCTCGTAGATATATGTGCTGCATTGTATCTCCTTTGTGCGGCTGTGGCTGGATCTAGGTATTGTGTCAGCAGGAAGTTTCGCAAGGCGTATGCGCTGTCACCTACACGAGAGGGTAGAAAGGCTGTCAGTGGTTGTTTGATTTTTACATTTGTACAAGGTATGGAAAGATGTTTTGCACATAATTACCTAGCAAATGTCCCTCTCCAAACTCTCCCCTTGCTAGATGGGTCTGAATGCCACTTTGCCTGAAGATATACGAATCATGTGCACTGCCAGGGAATTGTGACACGATGCCCGTTATAATGTTCTTTGCATTGCACACCACCTGAATATTCAGGGAATGAAAACTTTTCCTATTGCGATACATATATTCATGAGCTGCTGGGGGACATATCGCCACATGGGTGCAATCAATACAACCCAGTACTTGGGGGAAGCCAGCAATTTGATAGAACTCCTGCTTGGTCCTAGCTATTTCACGGGCTGTGGTAGGAAAACTTATCTGGTTGTGTATCCGTACCATCATAGCAGCAAGAAAATACGCCAATATTCGTGACATTGCACTTTGAGACACACCTCCTGCTACTGCTATGACTCCCTGAAAAGTGCCTGACGCCAGGAGATGTAGGCAGCATAATACCTGCACATGCGTTGGTATTGCATTGGTCCTATGGATCTGTCGTTGCAGGATAGGGTCCAGTTCATGGATCAGATCATGTATCATTTGGCCATTCAGCCTATACTTGTCATATATTTCATCATCCTCCTGACCAAGCAGAGTGACGCGTATTCTGAAGATGCGCTCATTGATTTGCCTCCCTCTCTGTTGAGCCGCTAGCAGCCTCATCCTCCTCGCCATCAGGTACAGAGCAGCCATTTTGGAAACTGGGGCCTCATTGTGGGTGTGTTTATATATGTTTCTGTTGGTGTTCAGCTGTTTCTGATTTGCACTAATTTTTACCACCTGGTTGGGTCCCTTCTTAAATTGCGATTGCAAATTAGCGATTTTCATCGAAATCGCTAATTGCGATTTTTCATGCATTTGGATTGCGATTCCTTATTTGCGATTCTTTCCTTGCGAATCGCAAACGGGAAATCGCAATGGTTTTCGCAGAATTTTTGGGCGATTCCTTAATTTTGCGAAAATTTACTGATTTTCACAAAAGTAAGGTTCATGCATTTCTACTCTTCAAATTGCGATCGCAAATGCCTTATTTTTGCGATTCACAATATTAGCGAATTTGCAAACGCTTGATGCATGTGCCTGCAACTATACTAAAAATAAGAAACTGGTGGGAGGCAATAGGTAGTCCCAGATCTTTGGGAAATAGGAAAACATCATCATTTTAGGACTCCCCAGGCTCAGCACCCCCTAGGATGACAGGCACAATTGCTGTGGTAACACACTCAGCTGTTCTGAGAACAGCTACTGCCATTTTTGACAACAAAGGATGTCAGGAAGGCGACATGTTGGGACCAAGCATACAGGCCATAACAACGTCTAGCATCTGTATAATATGGGTTTGCTGATTGCCAATACAGTACACTTAGCTGCATTATGGGTATCCCCTGCATTGCCCAACAGTGTTTAAAGCAACGCTCAAGGTGCTGGAGTCTGTGTTCAATACAACGGAATCCTGTGTACATTAATTGATTGCTGTATTGGTGCTGTATTCCCATCTGGTTTGAGGGTTAGAAATGTGTGAAAAGTAATTGCATTTTTTTTTTTAAACAGTGTTGAAGGAGACTGAGAAATCCAGCAGTAGGTAGGGGTCATCTTTATCTGTGATCAGGTGGTTGGCGTCTATACCTATTAATGTAGTTGCCTCCATGTAGTAGAGTGATCTGAAGCCACATTAGTGGGCATGCATGAGATAGCTGACATTGATGTAATCTTGGATTTTCTTTATAGAATACTTAATCAATGATTTTGCCAATGAAAGTAATGTGAGGGATGATCTGATAGTTGGAGAGGACATAAGGGTATAGTCTTCTTTATTTTGAGAAGTGGGAGGATCTGGTCTGTCTTCAGAGCTTCTGGAAGGATGCCTTTTGTGAAGAAGGCATTGACGATGAGAGTAGGGGTGGTAGGACTCCTTTGAGGAGTGTTTTGATGAAAAAATAAAGGTAAGAAATCATGTTCATAGGAGGTGACTTTGTTGAGTTGAAGATGTTGACAAGGTCTGCATGAGACAGAAGATTAAAAGATGACTATTGTGGAATGCAGCCTGTAGGAGTGGATGCCAGAGGATAAGCAAACTTGGTGTTCTTAGTGTGATCTACTGTATTTTGTTCCCAAAAGAAGAGGTGCGTAGCATTTCACTTGTATGTGGCGTGTGGAATTGAAGGTTACAACTAGGGACTGATGCAATGCTTGATTATCTTAAAGAACATTCTCCTTCTGCTAGCAACTTCATTGATGGTGTTGGCATAGCACTTCAACTTGGCTGATGTGTTGCGCTATCTGCATGTTGAGCGGGGGATCTGAGAAGTAAGAGGTGATCGCAGGTACTTTTTTTCTTCTAGTTTCTGTCCTTTCTGTGTTTGTTAGGAGATCTTTGGATACTCTTAAATGTTGTTTAAGCCTTTCTGTTGAACCCTCTCATCCTAGGAATTGTCTTTCAATGGTGAAGGTAATAGCCATTTGGTTTTTCTCATAGCATTTCCTATGTGCGCACTGACACACATGGTTCTATGCTAAATGAGCAGAACAGGAAGGAAGACAGTAAATCGTTATACTTACTATTTAATGAGCGGTTCAGCATACATTATTCTAGTTCCATTCAAAGAAGGTTTGGATATTTATCTTGTCTCCTCAGTTTCATCATTTCACCCATGGGCATCTTCTGGACAAAAAAAGTAGAATGTGCTCTGACTGATTTTCTACTTGCCATATTGACAAGGCAACTCCATAATTGACTGGCTAGACCAGGATGCATTTTTGGTCACTTCTTCTGCTAAGGCAATGAAACTGAATGAAGTGGATGGTAGCGGTGTCCCAATGGACAAGGATGACATTAGGCCAAAACTTTGAGTGCTGCATGCGTATCCAGATATTTGTTTACCTCTTTAGGTTCAAATTTGCTGGCATGCTGTACCATGGCATTTTCATGCGGAGTAATTTCTCAATATCCTGTGCCTATTTTGAGGCGTTTTGTGGGATGGTTCATAGATACAGAGGATCCAATTAGTCTGAATATCCACTTTCTTGAGGACTTCCTGTAAAAGTTGCTTCTGTTCTCTCAGCTGTCACTGCACTTATCTGGCACCTGGGATTCTGTCAAGGACTGGACGATGTGCAGATCTCTCAAATTTCCTCTTCATTGCCTGAGGAAAAGGCATCTCCTCTTAGTAGCCATTGGACCACTCTGCCCAGCTGAAAGCCCCATGCCCCTGCCGAGGCTGCCTGGCCCCAGGATACCTGTCACTTACAACTCTAAGAGCCACAGCCTACCATCTGACGAGCCCTATTAACCTAATTTCAGAGGCAAGGGCCCTGAACAAGGAGACGCCACCGCCCGCTTCATGTTTAACGAAGATCCCTGAAATTAGAACACAAGACCTACTCAGAGCTACTACCCCTCTCAGGACCCTGCCCGGCCCTAGACGGCCGTCACCTGACCATCGGAGTCCTGACTATAACTCATAACAGGTCCAGATCAGACACTGACGGTAACCTTTAACCCTACATCCAACTCACTCTCGGCTGATCTGACCTACCTTTCCTCCAATCTCCCACATATTCCCTTTCAGAGACTTGATCCCCCCTGCGCACAGTACCTCCACTATGGCTCTGGACTCGCCAATCCCCCCACCCAATCCCTACCTACACATCTGAAACCCCATAGCCCGAACTCATACACTATTAACTTCCCCCACACCTCTCTGCTAAAATGAGACGAAACTTCAAACAGAAACTAATCCGGCAACACAGAGAAACACTATTTACAGACATCTACCACTCCTCTTCCAAAGGGCTGACTAAGATGGACCTAATTTTCCACACGGAGAGACCAGAAGACTGGATTCTCCATGCTCAGATCGCAACTTTACATCGCCAAAACCACATCCACACCACACAGCTGCAAATTAACATCCCTGCTCCCTAATCGCTCATCTAGAAGAGGGATCACATCCGTGACCATCTACACTAACAGCACTGTCCTCATTCAGGCAAACAATGAGAACCTTGAAGCTTTCGACTTCCTCTTCCCCTCACTTCGATCCGCTCTCCCCCACCTGCCTCACCCTGCCTCAACCCAACTCCCGCCTACAGCTACAGCTAACCGAAAGGAGAAAACTAAGAGACAAAGAAAGAAAGTGGAGAAATAACCCTACCTCCATCCTCCGCGATCAACTCAAATCAGCCCGTAGGAAGTTCAACAACCACATCAAAAACAAAAAATCCAGCTTTTTCCGCCCGGCACTGGACAGTGACAAAAAAGACCCAAGGAGCTCTATAACATCATCAGACAATAAACCTCCAAGCCTGTTTACTCCTCTGTACAGGCGTCCAAAGAACTATGCGACAACTTTGCCAATTTATTCAACAATAAGATCACACAAATCGAACTCTCACTGGACGTCAACAACACGCACCTCTTGAAGGGCACCGTGGCGGGTCGCTTGATCTTTCTCCTGGTTCCTCTCCCAATTCCTGGCTTAGTTTCCATCCCATTCAAGAAACTGAATCAATAATCACGTTGATCTCCACCTCCAAACCCTCAGCTCATGTCCTAGAGCCCATTCCTCCCCTACTGACCAAAAAAATGAAGCACGCCTTAGCTCCGCTTTGGAGCACGATCATAAATAGCTCCCTGAAAAATGGAGTGGTTCCAGACTGCCTTAAAATGAGTCAAGTCACCTCACTGTTGAAAAAACCGGGCCTAGATGCCACAGATATGAACAATTTTAGACCTGTGTCGAACCTCCCCCTTCTCTCAAAAACACTAGAAAGATGCATAATACATCAACTAACCAAGCACCTGGACAACATCAACCTCCTGGACCCCCACCAGTCTGGCTTCAGAAGAGGCTGTAGCACAGAAACCGCGATTCTCAACATCATCAACGATATACATGGATCACTAGACTCTGACCAATGCTGCCTCCTCATTCTCCTTGACCTCTCGGCAGCATTCAATGCTGTTGATCACAAACTTCTCATAAGGGCTCTCCAAGAAAGAGCTGGTCTTGGCGAGGTAGTCCTCAAATGGTTCTCCTCCTTTCTTCACAATCGCACACAAAAACTAAAAATCAAAAACTTCACTTCCGACCTCCAGCAAGTCAACAAGGTCGTCCCTCAAGGCTTGGTGCTTTCACCGCAACTCTTTAACATCTACATGGAACCTCTCTCCAAACTACTCAGAACAGCCAACATCCGCTTCCATCTCTATGATGACGATACTCAGATCTATCTGGAAACTACCTCTCTCAAAGACATAAAAAGTCTTAATGATGTCCTGAAAGATGTCCAACACTGGTTGACAAGCAACCACCTGAAACTAAATCCTGATAAGACTGAGACACTGCTCATCTCGAATAAGGAAGATAACCCCCAAATTACCGAATGGTTAAAGGCCATCGATGCGCTCAATGGGAATCTCACTCTAGCAGACTCTGTCAAATCTCTAGGCATCACTCTAGCCCCCAAACTGAACATGATGAGACACAGTAAGAAGTCAGACAAAAGTGCGCTCCTTAAGCTCAGACTACTGAACAAAATAAGACCCCACATTCCGCCCCATGATCTCAAACAGGCCACCCAATCTCTGGTACTATCAAGACTGGACTATGGGAACGCAGTTCTCTCAGGAATTTCAAAATCACATCTGGCTCCCATCAAAACAACGTTACATGCGGCCACCAGAATGATCACTGGTATCATTAGACTCTCCTGCACTCAAGGAACTTAAGTGGCTTCCAGTCGAAATGCGAATTAGCTTTAGAACAGCCTGCCTCAACCATAAAGCCCTTCACACCAGCAAACCTGAGTACCTGGCGAAAAAACTCATAAAAGCCGGCCAGTCCAGGAACCTGAGTAGCTCAAACTTCCACCTACTCATCCCACCTAAAACTAGAAGAAAAAAAACTGCGGATCGATCTTTCTCCTGAAGCTCTCCCAAAATTTGGAACTCCATTCCCCCTCACATCAGAACCATTCCCTCCTTTGTAGAATTCAAAAGCTAACTCAAAACCCTGCTCCTCATCCGCTCCCTAGGAAGTGGATAGCGTGGGGCGAATAGCAAACATCGAGCTCTGCTCCAGCTCTAAGACTCCGAAGAACCCTGAAGGTGAAAGTGTCCTGCACTACAATTTGTTGCTCTTTTTTTTTTAGCTCCTCTGTTGATATGTCACTCTTCTATTTTGTATATGATGATTATCTGTTATGTACCTACTGTAAAGCGCTCCGATAACCCTGGGTCTGGCTAGCGCTATAGAAAACATCGTAAAAAAATAAAATAAATAATAAACTTACTATGCCCATAAAGGTAAGCTCCTGACGAAGCGAGGGTGAAAACAATTCTTTTTTTAATACCCTCGTAAAGTCTCTTTCCCATAACTGTAATATGTATTAATCGTGTGGTTTTAAAATTAACCAACGTAGAATAGAAAGCACACACTCAAATACACGTGGGATACTAATATGCTTGTGTTGCAAACCGTAATCCATTAATTATGTGAAACTGTATTTCTAATATAGTGCGGAAATGCTATAATCTAATGAAATGCTATGCACGAATGCTTTCTAAATGTATAATTGTGGCAGAAATGATGAAGAATGGTAAGAAAACAATGCATATGTGTGGCCTGAAGCTAGGTAACCACTAACAGGGTGAACTTAGATTGGAAGGAGGTAAACAGAAGGGCTTTACTTCAAAATCTAACGTTTAATTGTGTTTGTTTCTATGATAGTACCCATTATGGCCCATGCTCCCTAGTAAACATGGAGGGTTTATGAGACTCCAAAAGAATATCTTTCCGCGCATGCGCAACTGTGCTTGAGAGATGTGCAAGCAGCCTGTGCCTTTGGGGCTGGTGTCAAGGTCAGCGTGGCCTGAAGAGCAGAATGGTGCCAAGTTAAAGATGTCCATGTCGTGAGCCTGGGAAAGTACATGAAAGTGACAAGTTAAAGAACAAGGGTGAAAGAATCCAATAATGAACAATCAGAACCTTATTGTGTTTGGCGCTATGACTAGGCGAAAATATGGACAATGCGGAGATGAGGTTTTCCTCAGCCACCCCATGAATGGACCAATGAGAATTGAATGCAGACCCTAAAAGTTTCAAATTTTAGTTAGATAGTTAGTGAAAAAGGGTATCAAAGAGTTTGTTTTGAAGAGAGAAAAAGCTTGCTTTTGAAATATTTTTCCCACCACAACATGCTGTCGGACTGATCGATTTCCCTTGGTGCAAAGACTTTGAAACTTTTCCTGACTTTAACTTTTGATTGGGACGGAGTCCTGATGGGAGGTGAACATCGAGAAAGAAAAGAAAAGAGGGAACTCTTCTGCTTTAACCTTGATTTCTATTGCCGAGAAGATTGGTAATATTTTTTTTCTGAACTATTCTGCTAATAAATGTAAACTGTTTGAATGTAATCTTCTTTTTCCTTTAGGTGAATTTATAAAATGTTTAATGGTATTCGAATTAAAAGGTTTTAATAAAATAAGGTCATGCTAGGAGATAACATTTTAAATAAAAATTAGATAAATGGAGAGTTAAGCTGGTCTTGTTGTCCATTAGTTAACTCTTACTAGCTGATCCATTGACCAAACAGTGGGGTGTCTTAATGTTTTCTTGAGAATTAAAACTATGGTAAGATCTAATAAACTGCAGACGTATATAATGTATAGAATTTAGATTAAATAGATAAAGTAGGACACTCCGCTATTCCAGCAGCTCATTCTCTGGTTATCACACTGATCTTGGGAGCAGGGTAATTTGTGTGACTGAGTGACTCGCGGTGTTATGGGCCCCACCGACGAGTAAAATGTGATAGCTCCTAGGATATATAGTGATAGTTTGGAGGTTTGTTTTAGAGCAGCTCTAGATCACTCCACATAGGCCAAAAACACCACAAAGAAAGAAAACACTTAATTTGCAAGCTGGATAATTTTCAATTAAACGTTGTTACTATTTTAGAAGTTGATAAGCATTACACCAAACCCACCCTGGATTAAGGTCGAGAAAGAGCAGAACATAGATCATTTAAAGTTATCATTCCAAACAGGAATCCACCTGAAAAGAGAAACAAAAACTATCAGCAAAAATATCAAGTATTGGATGACGACTTAAAAGAAAAATAATAAAATAGAGAAACCAATGCACTACAATACATTCATCCCTGGTCCAAGTCTCCTCAGATATGGTCAAAGCATGAAATTAATTATATTACAGGAACAAAGTTTTCACCACCTTTTTGTGGGAATTTCAGACAACAAACAGTGTCAAGTCGATCATCTTAGATAGAAGTAAAATTAAGAGTAGCCAAGCCCTCCTTCTTTTCATCCATGCCTTTATACCCTAGAGGCACTCAGCACAGACACTGAGCCAGGTGGCAGAACACTCCTCACTGGCAATTGGGGAAATGCAACGAGAGCAGAGTGGAGGGAGACGTGTGTACTGAGCATGAAGACGTGCGATCATCTACCTTCTGTTCCTGGAATGCAAAGTCCCACTTACAAGCTACTGCTGTCAGGAAGTGCATCTTCAAAAGAAACAGTATTCACCCTGAGCTTTATCAGGATGTCATTTACAAAAAACAACACACATGGAGGCTTGAAACGAGCGTGCGTCTTCCCAAGAGCGTTCGCTAGATGAAAAACATTTCAAATTCATCCGAATTTGAAGAGTTTACCAAGTACGTGGCAATTTTAGGCAAAATGCTTCAATATTAATCTGATGTATCAGAATATTGTGGCTGTTACTGAACTGGCAAAATATGAATCGGACAAAAGTTGAAAGATTGTCAAACTTTAGTACCGGAATCAAAAATAGTTCTCTCGATTTGTTTCACATATCTGGTGTCTGGACAAATCACAGACTCCTGAAAGCAGGCAATCGTAATTCCTCTATTAAACAAGCATTGGCATAGCCAATAGACTTGCATTTGGGCCCTTATGAGTGTTTAGCCATGCAGCAGTTTGTGTTGTTGCACCCAGGATATTCTGCTGCATAAGTAATTAATTATAGGGTTCAAAAAGCGAGTCCTATTGGCAATGCCAATGCTTGTTTGTTTTTTGTTGCTGTTTTGTTTAGGTTGCCAGATCTACAATATCTGGACGTGGTTTTTGTTAACAGTTCTTTGCATCAAATGAACTTCTTTTCATTGCTCTGAATGTTGTTTCCATTCTAGTCGTAGGAAGCAGTCATTTCCAGGGGTGTGGGGGCTACCTTGCTGGGCGCATGCGCCGAACTTTGCAAAGGAGAAAAAGCTGGTGCATGCTGGTGGTGTGTGCCTGGTGGAAGCGTGCACTGACAGCTGGTGGTGTGTGTGCCTGGTGGAAGCGTGCACTGACAGCTGGTGGTGTGTGTGCCTGTTGGAAGCGTGCACTGACGGCTGGTGGTGTGTTTGCCTGGTGGAAGCGTGCACTGATGGCTGGTGGTGTGTGTGCCTGTTGGAAGTGTGCATTGATGGCTGGTGGTGTGTCTGCTTGGTGGAAGCGTGCACTGATGGCTGCTGGTGTGTGTGCCTGGTGGAAGATGGCACTGACGGCTGGTGGTGTGTGTGCCTGGTGAAAGCGTGCACTGATGGCTGGTGGTGTGTGCCTGGTGGAAGCTTGCACTAATGGCTGGTGGTGTGTGTGCCTGGTGAAAGCGTGCACGTATGGCTGGTGGTGTGTGTGCCCGGTGAAAGCGTGCACCGACGGCTGGTGGTGTGTGTGTGTATTTGGTGAAAGCGTGCACTGACGGCTGGTGGTGTGTGCCTGGTGGAAGCATGCACCGACGGCTGGTAGTGTGTGACGGCTGTTAGTGTGTGTGCCTGGTGAAAGTGTGCACTGACGGCTGGTGGTGTGTGTGCCTGGTGTAAGCTTGCACTGACGGCTGGTGGTGTGTGTGCCTGGTGGAAGTGTGCACTGACGGCTGGTGGTGTGTGTGCATGGTGGAAGCGCGCACTGACGGCTGGTGGTGTGTGTGCCTGGTGGAACCGTGCATTGGTGGCCGGTGGTGGAAGAGTGCATTGATGGCTAGTGGTGTGTGTGCCTGGTGGAAGCATGCCCTGATGGCTGGTGGTGTGAGTGCCTGGTGGAAGCATGCACTGACGGCTGGTGGTGTGTGTGCCTGGTGGAAGCATGCACTGAATGCTGGTGGTGTGTGTGCCTGGTATAAGCGTGCACTGACGACTGATGGTGTGTGTGCCTGGTGGAAGCAGGAGCATTCACAGTGATAGAAGACACAAATAAAAATGACGAAGAGGGAGGGGGAAAAAGGAGGTGGGTAGTGCAAGCAGAGGAGTTTGATTGCAGCAATAAAAACACAGATTGCAGCTGTGCACGTGCACGAGCTTGTGAACGCAAGCTGTAGGCCAGCAAAAGCCTCTGGTGGCACTTTTAAAAGCCACTTACTAAATGTCTCGAAAAGACAGCGCATGCGCTGTCTCAAGCGAGACCTAAAAAGGCAGTGCTGGCCCACTACAACCATCTAATAAAAGGACCATCTCCTTACTGCCATTCCTCAAAAAGGTCACACTGGGATGTGTTAACCAATAACCCCTCATTTTTTAGGAATTTCACTTTTTGCTTAATGTCTATCAGTCTGGTTTGTCACTCTGGTCTTAGCACTAATACTGTATTGACTGCGTGGGGCGGTTTGGAAAGATGGCCGCCAGCGGACCGTAGGGGAGAGTCGCACCTATCCACTCTCCTAGATGATTGCTTGTTATTCCAACCCTGACCTGCATCTAATCTGTTTACGGAGTGGAATGGAGAAGAATAATACCTTGTTATGTTGGGAGTGTCAGAGATATGGACAGGTGTCATTTTTGCATCACATTTAACTGCTGAGAAACAGATAATTAAGAATATTAAGAGAACTCTAATTCTGACCCAAAACGCGATCTCACTGTTTGAAGGGACTGCAAGGTTTCTGCGCTCCTGCTGGAGCAAGTTGGTGCTAGGTATGGCCCCTAAACTACAGAGATCACCGAGGCTACAAAGACACCAGCATGACGATCGAAATAGGCAAAGAGAAGATGATGACAGTACTTCAAGTGACCCCAGTGCCCCGGTGTCAAATTCAAGGACAAAGATGAGGACGAAAGCGCAGCTGCGCTGAGAAGCGGCGAGGGAGCTGAAGATTCAAAAGTTAAAAGACAAAGAAGTGGAGCTGGGGAAAAAGAAGAAGACAAACAATAGCACAAAATGCAGCAAGGAGCAAACAGATTTATCATCGAGGGAGACAGCTCTTCGCCAACCCACCATAATGGAGTCCTTTTCACCCATCCCAACTGCAGCTTCAGATCCGTTCCTGACTCTGGCTACGGATGGCTTAGGAAAGATGCTGGAGACGCTGGAGCAGACGCAGGTCGACTGCCAACCTTCACCAGCACGCACTAAAGCAGACGTTACAGAGGCAGCGGATCCGATAGCCTTTACAGGTGAGCCGCTTCAGCAGGGCGGGATTTCGAATGACGTGCAGCCGCCCACAACGCAGCCTGTAGAATTGGCTCCAGAGAAAGAGAATGTCATGCAGGGAGCAGACATAGGGCTGGGATCGGCCTGTGTGGATGAGCTGTGTGCAAATCAAAAAACGACTGACTCAGCCGGCACGGCCATCATAAAGGACGGGAATAAAGAGCTGCAGGTATGTGAAACCGATAATAGAAGCACGCCAGGACTTGAAGTGCTAAGTGCCGGGAACAATTTAGAGGCGGTCTTGGTGGTGGTGGGTCTGGCATAAAGAATGGTGAAAGCATGGATATGAGGAGTACAGTAACTAATAATGAGGTAGCAGCTGCAGCACAAAATGCTGGAAAAAACGTAAGCGCTGGGGATGAAAATATAGCGCAGGAAGAGAACACAGTGACTGATGCTGACGCTGGGTTGAGGCCACAAATGAATAATGAAGGGACTGTTAAGGGTATGAACAATATAAGTAATGGGCAGGCACAAGACCAAGCTGCTACTTCGAGCCCAGTATGTAGTATAGGAGCAGTAAATATGCCTATACAAGTTTTGCCTTCACCTAGTGATGATTGTTTTTTCACCGGTATTGATGAAGATGAAGATGATGAAGTTGATGAGGGAGAGGAGGAGGGGTCTGATTCAGACACAGATTCGGTTTCTACTGAAGGCTCTGATACAGATTCAGAGAGTCATAATGAAGATTCAAATCGAGAACCGTCTGAAACGGACCAAGAGACTATACGGAGAGGGCGTGCAACGAGGCCAGATAAGACTAAAATTTAAACCAGTAGTGCTAGGAATCATCAGAGCTCTCCCCAACTATCAATTGCTAAAAAGCTTGATTGGGACTACTCGGCTACCTCACAATTGTATCAGGATGGAGCTAGTAGTCAACATCATCATAATTCCGAAGCAGGGGGTGGGGGGAGTGGCAACACTAACCCTAACTCTAACTCTAATTTTGAACTACTATTCTCCACACTAAAACAAATTCAGTATGAGGCCAGGGCTGAAAGCCGAAGAGCAAAGCGCGCTAACAAAAAAATGCAAGGTACACTTCGAAAGATGAATAAGCTGTATTCAGAGGTGGTTACCAGAGTTGCAGAGGTGGAGGAAAGAACAGGAAAGCTCGAAGATGATGTGGTAAAATTACAGGAGTCCAAACAGGAACACGATAAGACCTCCTCAGATGTGCTCTGGAAACTAGAAGATTTTGAGAACAGACAGAGACGCAATAACTTAAGACTACTGGGCGTCGAGGAAGGGAAGGGGAAGACATTCGTGCATTTGTGGTTGACCTACTGAAAGGGGCATTCCCTGAAATGAACCGATGGGACTGGGAAAGTGAGGTGCAGCGGGCCCATAGGTTCCCAATGACACAGAAAAGGGGAAATACGCCTAGTAAATCACGTGCAATTTTGGTTTATGTAGGAAATTTTCTGCTACGAGAGGAGATAATGAGTAAAGCGAAACCACAATCTAGGCGTACATATAAAGACATATCCTTTTTTGCACGGCCTGACTTCTGCCACAGTACGGTTGAGAGGAGGTGGCGTATGAGGCAGTTGATAACACCTTTTCAGAATATAGGCTGTGAAGTTTATTTAATGTTTCCTGCACGCCTTGAAGTAATTCTTGATGGTCATGTAAGAGTGTTTTATTCTGAGATTATGGCTCACGAGTACCTTACCTCCCTCAGAGAGAGTAGGGAGCAGAATAGGGAACAGAATAGACAAGCGGTTGTGGTGAGGGAAGTTCCTCGAAAGACCTAGAAAAAAGGGGGGAACAAAATCTAAATAATATAAATTGACAAGCACTGGAAATTTGATGTAAAACATATATATATAAAAAAAAGGATTGTCAGAGCTCCTATCTTACACATTATCTCCATATTTTTCACAATAGGCTTTTGGGGTCAGGGATGGGGAAAAGGGGGGTGGGCATCCAGGGGTGGGGTGTCTGGGGAGGGGTGGGGAGGGCGGGGGAGTGGAGATGTACAGGGCACAGAATATAGCACAGAGTATAGCACAACGAGAAAACTGATGAACGTATATAGGTTAAGAGACAGTGGTGATATATGTCAAACTAAAATAAAGGTGGAAAGCTTAGAGGAAGAAGAGCTCCTAATTACTTGTATGGAATTAGCAGAAGGGAAAAATAGTAAAAATTCTTAATGGATACGAGATTTGCAACATGGAACGTCTGTGGGTTGAATGATTATCAGAAGAGACAAAGAGTTTCAATCGCACTAAGACAAATGAATGCAGATTTTGTATTTTTACAAGAAACGCACATTATGGCTTCGCAAATGCATCTGCTGCAACAACTGGGGCTTCACGTAATAGCATATTCCAGGCAAGGCACTAAAACTAGAGGAGTAGCTATATTGTCAAGGAATAAGAATGTATTGGTTAGAAAGAAATTGGAAGATCAATGGGGGAGGTGGGCAATGGCTGAATGTATGATAGATGGGAAGTGGACAACTTTGGGAGTTGTATATGGCTCAACAGAAGATGATCCAGAGATTCTACAGTTTTTTGGACACGGAACTTGCTGTTTGGGCCCCGCGCATTATACTGGCCGGGGATTTCAACATTAACGGAGCGGATGGTATAGGGTTAGGCTCTTTTGGGAGATATCATGGTAGGAAAAAAAGAGTATATCAGGCATTATCCAACCTATTAGCGAATAATGTTTTGACAGATGTGTGGGAGAAAATTAGGCCAGATAAAAAAGGATTTACATATTATTCAGCTCCGCACCGAATTTGTGTAAGGTTGGATTATTTCTTCGTGTCAAATGTATTGCTTTCCAATCTAAAGATAGATAGACTTCCACAAATCCTTAGTGATCATAACCCCCTCATTTTAACATTAAACACAACAGTAGGAACTAGAATCGAAAGGGTGTGGACTTTTGAAAGGGGTCTCCTTCAGGATGATAATTATATACAGCACATGTCAAAGTGGATGATAGAATTTTTTGAAAATAATAGAGGAAGTGTACCTGTAGGAATGGTGTGGGATGCCTTTAAGGCAGGTGTTCGTGGAGAGACCCTTAGTTTTAGTACATTTAAACGCAAACAGGAGCGACTTAGGAAAGTGAAACTAGACAGAGCAGTCCTAGATGTGGAAGAGGAGCTGCATCAAGCTGTATTAATAGGTGTAGCAGTGGAACAAGCACTCGTTAGGTGATGAAAGCAAAAAACAACGCAGAAGAAGAAATTGCAAATAAGGCAGCGAAGTACTTCACGATTAAAAGGGAGAGATGTCACAAATTTAGTGAAAAAGTAGGACGTACCTTAGCCATATGTACTAGACAAATAGCGGCGTCAGGAATGATAAGAGAGATCAGGGATACAACCGGTGGATTACACACAGACTCGGAGGAAATTTGAGATGTATTTAGGAAATTCTATGAGGTGTTATATGATGATCAACAGTCTACCGACTCTAGGGAAATAACCGAGTATTTGCAGGAAATCCCAAAAGAAAATCTTACAGAGGCGGAGGCAGAGGGATTAGAAGAACTCATAGACTCAGCTGAGATTAAAATAGCTATATCAAACCTCCCTTCAGGGAAAGCTGCCGGCCCGATCAGCTCCCTATGGAATTTTATAAAATATTCTGGGACATATTAGGAGCTGACTTAGTTAAAACAATGCAGACAGCCCAAACAGGGGAATCCATCCCAGGGTCTTGGGGGAGGGAGGGGGGGGCTGATATTGTATTAATCTTAAAAAAGGGGAAACCTGCCAATGAGCCCGGCTCCTACAGGCCGATCACTTTAATGAACTCCGACACTAAAATCTACTCCAAGGCACTGGCAACAAGATTGGCTACATTAATAGGAAATCTAGTAAGCAATAACCAACATGGGTTCATCCCGGGTAGGGGCACAACGCACCACATACGTAAGGTTATTACTTTGTTTGATGCCACCGAAGTCATAGGAGACCCGATGTCAGTCATGTTACTAGATGCCGAAAAGGCTTTTGATCGGGTCTCCTGGGGCTATTTGTGGCATGTTTTAAGGAGAGTAGGGATTAAAGAGGGATATATTAAAGCACTTCAGGTTTTATATATTGACCCAGTTGCCTCTATAAAAGTAAATGCAGGCTCTACCCAACAATTTAGGATTAAGCGGGGCACGCGGCAGGGTTGCCCGTGCTCTCCGCTACTATTTGCAATGTATATGGATCCATTAATTCGCAGGATAGAGATGTGCGACAGAATTATACCCTTGTCCACCCATTTGGGGCAATGCAAGATTCTTGCATATGCCGATGATGTGGCAGTAATTACACTAAATCCCACGAAGGCTATTGAGCAGATAGAGATTGAGGCTCAGAGATTTGGACGTATTTCTGGATATGCTCTAAATACGTCTAAGACACAAATAATTAAAAATCCTCATGCCTACTGTAATGATACCCGAGTGGTATAAGCAGGGGTGTATTTAGGAGTGAATATCACTGCTGATCTTGATACTTTAGTGGAAAAGAACATTGCCCCAATAATCACTAAAGTAAAAAAGGAACTAGACAGACTGGACAATTTACACCTCTCAATTGTGGGACGAACCAATATTGTAAAATTGATGGTTCTCCCAAAATTTTTGTACATATTTAGAGCCATTCCGCTACTCTTTGAAAATAAGTGGTTCAAAATCTGTGAACATATGATTAATCGATTTATCTGGGCCAAGGGCAAAACAAGAAGAGCGCTCAGGTATATGGCACTTCCACGAGAAAAGGGAGGATGGGCGTTACCAGATATAAAGTTATATTATTGGGCATCAGCATTACAATACATGGTGGGCTTGCTGGGGGGTGCAGAGGCAGAAGGGCAGGATGAATTCGGTACGTTAGCTATCTATGGATTAGTTATGGGGTTGGAGGCAGAAAACTTACTTTTGAAATATACAGATGCAAGCTGTTTCAAAAGGACAAGATTTAAAACTATTCTAGCAGCATATAACATCTGGAAAGCTTTCGCCAAGAGATTTGGTATAGGGAAGTACAACACTTACACAAGAATTGATGGCAACCCTAATCTTCCTAGCGAGGTTTTTTCCGATGCAGTTTTCAATGAGTGGGGGCGGCAAGGAATTCGGAAACTGGGTGATATTTTAAGCCCACAAGGCATGATGCAATTTACAGAGTTACAGGCAAGTTATGGCTTACAGACAAGACATTTTTTTAAATATCTTCAAGTCAGAAGCTTTATTAATAAAAAAAAAGGTGGCGCTGCGGGATTTGCAAAAAATTCAATAATGGAGGGTATACAAGTAGGTATGGACTGTACGATTAAGAGGTTTTATTCAGTACTGTTAAACTCGAAGAAAGATGATTTGGATAAATGGGCGGATAAATGGGCAACTGGTTTAGAGATAGGTCGAGATCAGTTTTACCTATCATTAGATATGGGTCAGAAGATGTTGTGTTCAGCCGCATTACAGTTCAAACATTATAAAGTCCTGTATCATCTGTACTATACACCAGCCAAACTTGCCCAATGGGGAGCACTATCAGGTACCAGATGTTTTAGATGCTATAATATAGAAGCGGATCTAGAGCACATCTTTGCTGCATGCCCACATTTAGACTCAACAAAGAAAGATATAGAGAATTTTCTAAATAATGCATTAGGAATTGAAATTGTATTAACCTCATCAATAATATTACTAGGAGTCGAAGAGGAGGGACAGTTATGGAGTGGAAGTTTTATATTTTTGGCAATGGCAGTTTTAAGATTATGCATAGCTTCGGCATGGCTAGATCCCCTCCCCCCGACCTGCCATCAGTGGTTAGCCAAATTACTGTCAGTATATAAGTTAGAATCTGCTATATATACTAGGAAGGGGAAGAAGGGAAAAATGTTGGGTACACAAATATGGGGTCCGATTAAACGATGGAAAGAAGGGAATATTAGCCAGTAGACATTTTATTGGCTTGGTGTCTTTTTCTTTTACATTTCCCTTT
This sequence comes from Lissotriton vulgaris, assembly GCF_964263255.1. Taxonomy (NCBI): domain Eukaryota; kingdom Metazoa; phylum Chordata; class Amphibia; order Caudata; family Salamandridae; genus Lissotriton; species Lissotriton vulgaris. Next base: position 1,312,049,974 of record NC_141693.1, on the reverse strand, counting down.
TTTCTTTTCTTTTGTTTTCCCTATTGACTGTTTCTTTTTTCTGTACCTCTGTGTTATATCATAGTATGATGACTATCTATTTTTGTCAGTTGGACCTAATTTAAGAATGCAATTACATGTAGATATTTTTTCTTTCTTTTTGCAATAATTAGTGCTATATAAGTTATTATTATTATTATTTATTATTTAACGACTTGTAAAGCGCCTGGTGACCCGAGGGCATCCCCGCGCTGTAAGATTTGATATCCAGATGAGAGGGAGGAAAAGAGGGGGAGGACGTTATTTAGGGAATAGAAGTGTTTTCAATTTTTTTCGGAAAGTCAAATAATTGGGTTCCAGTCTAAGTTAGATGTATTATGTATAAAGCTTTATTGTCTATGTGCCCTGTACATGCTATAAAAAGGGGGAAAATCTAATTAAAATTTTTTTTTAAAAAAAGAAAAGACTGTATTGACTGCTGCCACAAGTGATATCTGACTTACGGTAGATGAGGGCGGTAGTGCCATCCTCATCCTTCTTGACCTTTCTGCCATGTTCGACGCGGTTTCCGCTATTCTAATGACGAGGTTGACGGAGACTTATATTGAGGGAACATTGCTTTGGTGATTCTACTCCTTTATTAATTGTCAAACACAGGCTGTCCCCCTAGCTATCTGTTGCTCTGCCTTTAAACCTGTCACCTATGGGGCATCTTAGGATTCATCCCTTAACCCAACTCTTTTTAACTTTTACGTCCCCCCCTCTCTTGGACTTCATTTTCTCACTTGGGTTACTGTTCTTCTTCTATGCTGATGATACCCAACTTATTTTTAAGTCTGACGTCTCCTTCTCTGTTGTACAGATACAATGCCAATTCTATCCCCCACCGTTGGCCACCTAGATGAAAGCTAACTTCCTTTGTCTAAACACTGACAAAGCGATTGTACTGTTTTTTGGCAAATTGGACCTCTGGTCTTCCTGTTGGTGGCTTAGGGGCTGATAACGATGGTGGTGAGATCACCACCAACAGCTCATTGGTGGCGGTCTCACCACCAACCTAAGCATGTTTTCCCGCTCGCCACAGTAGGATGGTCGGCGGTTTGTTAGAAGTCGGCAAGACCAAACGCCACGTATCCGATGGGTAGCAGAGACAGAATAAGGCCTAAAATGGAGGCAGTTCCTGCCAGGCACCGACATAGGCATTATGATATGCCTTTCCACCTAGCCCTTTCATGGTGCTGAACCCGCCAAGAAAAGGGTGGTTGAAAGCGACATTTAGGGCCATAGTAGGCACCCCCTTGTCCCCTGGGCCCTGGACCCTCGACATGGGGGGCACATATGATGCCGCGCTACATATTTCTGCACTATGTGGCAGGCACCGCATGGTGCCTGCCACTTAGTGCAGGGATGTGTGCACGGTCCCTTTTTTGCATTGCGGCGGGTGCTGCAGCCAGCAGCACCCTCCGTAATGCAAAATATAGGTATTGCGACCGCCGTGGTGGCGGTCGCATCAAAATGCCTACTCTGGGACCACCGACAGCATGTCGGCAGTCCCGGACCCTGATAGGGTGGCACCGGGCCCTATGTTTTTTTGTCACCTGCCCCACACTCGCTGAATTGGATTGTGTTCTTCAATCCAGGCTGTCTGTCAAAGCTCACCTCTCTAAACGTACTTTGAATCGATGAAGGTATTATAGAAAATAACTTCCCTTCTTCCTCTTGCCTCCAGGAAGGCCTTAGTCCAGTCTCTAATACTGAGTAGGCTAAAATACTGCAATTCTTTGTATAGGTCTTCTTGCCTCTTTGTTACTTTGATTAACAAGCTTCAACTTATTCAAAATACTTCAGCATGCCTGATCCTTAAAGCTCCCAAGCACTCAAAACCGCTGCTCCGATCTTTACATTGGCTCCCAATTTCAAGGCGTATCTTTTTGGGCACTTTGCATGTGTCATAAGCCAATGTTTGCTTCTTAATTTAAGTATTTGTCTACTTTGTTTGCTTTCTATAAAACTACTCGCACTCTTCAAATTCCCTTTTGCTGACCATTCCCTTTTATGAAAAAATTTGTACAGGACGTGAAGCTTTCTTTATAATTACTGCTTCCACCTGGAACAGCCTTCAGATTGAGTTATGTTCTGAATCAAACCTGTCTAAATTTTGCAGACTATTGAAGACCTACATTTTCTCTCTGTATTTGTCTCTTATTATTCTTAAGTACCGTTGCTATCTTTCCAAGCACCAGTATACGCCTGTGTGTTTATGAATAAGTATCATATCGCATTACATCACATCACATCATATCGCATCACATCATATCATAGCATATCGTATCATCATATAAAGAACAAGAAATAATCCATTCTTGAACATCTGAATGAACGTTAGACTAGCCACGGTCCTTGCAGGTAACGGCAGTGGGTTGGTGGGGCAGTGTGTGTATGTGTGTGGGGGGGATTTCGAGGGACTATGCTGAGGGAAAATTAATTATTTATTTAATTTTCCCTCAGCATTGTCCCTCAAAACACCCCCCACACGTGGCCCCACCGCCCTACCAATTGTTACCTGCACAGACCGTGTCTGCGTTAGACCACAAAACAAACAGTAGAGCTAGATCTAGTTTGGTCCTAACTTCAATATGGCCTGAGGTTTCTGAATCATGAATAGGGCTCCCGGTTTTATGTTTTTTTTTAACATTTCCATCTGTATTCATCCATATATTTATTTTCAGGCCCTTTGATCTGTATTTATCCATATTTATTTTGTGTATAAATGAAGGTGTAAACCTGCACATTTCCATATTTTTTTAACTGATAGACGCGCACTCATACTTTGATGTCTGTCGTTTTCTAGCTATTTAAGCTGCCAAATATTACATAACAATACATCCACTGGTAAACACTAGATTATCCCACAAAAGTATATTGACACATGCCATTGTTCAAAGAAATTTCATCTTGTGTTTTAATTTCCTTTGCTGTCCATCTGCTCAGCTGTTGGGCTATGATTCATGAAAGACAGCACAGAGAGTCACTTAAAAGCAGCACAATTTTTTGTATTCATCCACTTTTAAAAATAATTACTGACAGAAAACACATTGGGGCACATACATCACGCCTGCAGTTTGCGATTCCCAAATAGCAAATTTTACCGATTCACTATTTGGTTATCGCAAAATGCTATGCAGGTAGGAATCGAAAAAAAATGTGTGATTCCTTAACATTACCTAATAGAGATTCGGAAATTGCGAATTGCTATTCGATAATGTGACTCCATTGAATGGTATTGCATTCGCTAATTGAGATTACCAAACTGGTAACCGCAAATAGTGAATGCAAATACAAAGGTGCCCGGGGGTCTAAGGCCCCCCCTGAAGCACCCCACAAAAAAGGTAAGTGTGCACATGTAAAGTACACACATGCGCTAAAGGCATGGGTGCACTAATTGGCACCTTGAAAAATGCATTTCTGTTCATTTTTCAAAGCATCCACATATTACCATCAACTTGAAGTTGATGGTAAATAGCGTTTCCTAAATGCACAGTTCATATTTAAGAAAGGCTACATGCATCTGCACTAGGGAATCGCAAATTACGATTTCCTAAATGCATTCACAATTTAGGTAATCGCAAATGTGATTACCTAAATTGTGAATGCAAAAACTTACATGCATAGGAAAAGGCCCTTTTCCATTCACAAACGTTTGCGAACGGGAAAAGGCTTGATTCACGTGCCCCATTGTTTTCTGTCTGTATTCATCTGTAAAAACCAGTAAAAATGAAAAACAGGGTGCCTTAATCATGACACATATGCATCACTAAAAGCTGTGGATCCATAACAGGGATGAAAATAGTTTGTTCACTGAAATGCAGTTAATTCTATGGTGTATGTCTTATTTTCAATGAGGATCCTCCAACTCCGTGGGGCCCATTTGCTCCTGATCCTCATTAACTCTTTACAAGTAAAGGAGGGGGCGGAGCTAGCCTGCAAGCGTGATGGCCGCTTAATCCCGCAGCTCCGCCGTGCACGAACCCAATCATCCTCATCTATCCTTATCAGCAACGTCCGTAGGCTGGCCCCGGCTCCCGCGACCTGCCCGGGGAGTAAGGAGCGGGTGGACGACCCGACGGAGGCGGGATAGCGGGACAGCGGCGGAGCGAAAGAATGGGGCGCCTCCTGGAAGCAGGGCCGCGAGGCAGCGGACTGGATTACTGGAGTACCCGGGCGGCGTGATAGGACGTGCGGCTGTGGCCGCAGAGAAGGTACCGGCCCGGCCACCCCTCCCCCTCCTGAGAGCCGCGAGTTTGCTGACAGTGCGCCTGGGGTTGACGGCCCCCCCCGCACCCCCACGCGGCTCCACACTGCGGAGCGAGAGCTGGGGTGTTGTCCCCCCCCTCCGAAGGCATTAATAAGAGGCAAAGAGGTGCTACAGCCCCCCCCCTCCGGGGGTCACGACGATGAGTGCCTGATTTGGTAGGACCCCGGGGGCGCCATAATGATGCAAATTTGGGGATGAGAGTGCCCGGGTGCTACTACCCTGAAGAACTTGCGTGAGGCGCGGGACTACCCCCCACAAGATATTCGCGCCCTTTATACGCACGGAGCCTGCGGGGCCGGAGGAGCGGGCGACTTGGAGGTGGCTCCTGCAATTGCTCCTGAGGGGGAGAGCATCTACTGCTCCCCACTAGTTCGGCCTCTTGACGGACAAAGACCTCGAGTACTCCGACTCGCCCGCCAGAGGTGAATATGGCTTGATCCTTCATCCGGAAGCCTACACCCTGATACCGACGGCCCGCAACATTGCAGATCCCCAGTCGAAGGGTGGTGCAAAGAGTAGCGCAGCCTGCAAGTGCCTAAGCCTGGTGGAAATCCGACCTGAGGCCTACCCCGGCGTCCCTGAATTTTTGTGTGGTCTCTGGGAGCGAGTAGTGGCATAATGGGAAAGGGGGACAGGACCCAAAGTAAACTCCCCTTCTCGCAGAGGCGTCTAGTGCAGCAGAGCCCGGCTGCGGAGGGTGCCTCGACGGAGCGCTCGGTGGAGGCTCCGAGCGTGGACACAGACCTAAAAAACTATGCTTCTCTCCATGGAGCAGGGCATCCAGACCAGCATCTCGGCCTTGGGGTCCAAGATAGACGCGATGTCCTACAGAATGGATCGAATGGCGGAAAGGCTGGACAAGCATGCTTAGAGGCACGATATGACCGAACGCAGAATGACGGAAGTGGAGGAGGCGCAAACCGATCTGGACACGGCACAGAAAAAGATGGAACGGATGATGCGGACATTGCAAGATAAAACAGAGGATTTAGAAGCGCGTTCTCGGCGCTGCAAACTGCGCATCACGGGCCTTCCAGAGTCTACGGCGACGGGCCCTATGGAGCGCTTTGTGAAACAGCTTCTAGTGAAACTTTTAGGAGACGGAGTGTTCTCCAATATGTTCACTGTGGAGAGAGCACACAGATCGCTTGCGCCCAAGCCGCAGCCGGGCGCGCCTCCGCGCCCTGTCATAGCGAAACTTCTCAACTACAGGGACAGAGACACTGCTCTCCGCCTGGCGCGCACGAAACAGAACCTGCAGTATGAGGGGTCGGCTATATCCCTGTACCCAGACTTTACAGCTAAAGTACAAGAGGAGCGGAAGCATTTCATACCGCACAAGAAACGTCTGAGGGAGATGGGTCTGGACTACGCGCTGTTGTATCCGGCCAAACTGCGTGCCAACAAAGGAGGCCACTCTCATATTTTCACAGATCCCAAAGCGCTGCAACAAGCAATGAAGAGATGGTTGAGGGAAACAAAGGAGAACTCGGACAGGAACCATGAGGACGGCGAAGGCGACAGCCGCCTGGACGACCAGGATTGAATCTTTCTTGTTTGGGGCACCCCGCAACTCGCTGGGTGGATGACAAGCCGGATCCCGGACTATTCTCGTTGAGTCTGACTACAGGTGGGGTGAAGGAACACAGGATGCTATCTCTGAGGACTGCAAGCTGCACAGATATGTGATGGGGGGGGAGGCGGGTTGGGGGTAGGGGGGGCTGCTATGGTTTTGAGTTCCACGCGACTCCAGTCCCGACACCAGCAGGGGTATACTACATGGGACCTCTCCGTAGTCATCAAGGGTTAAAGGAACTGGACCTGGGGCGTTTTGCTGGTCAAGGTCATGGGCATGTCCCACACGGGGGCGATAGGTCACTGGTTATTGTTATTTTGTAGTACGTTGCACTAACTAGGGTTCCTGTGCATGGCGGAAGCGGGTGGAAAGGCTGACATGAGTTCTGAGATATAGGTTGAGACTATGACACTTGGCTACCTAGGCCCCCGCGCGTTTAGCATATTGGTTTGTTAGTTGACTTCAGTTGGGGTGGGTGCTCTGGGGAGTGGGGTGGGTGGAACACTGCCGGACCGGGTTGGGGTGGGTCTGCTGAGGGTGGGGGGTTGGAGGGTGATGTTTGGGGAGTTGCTGTTTTTGGGGGGGAGGGGCGGGAGGTTGGGGAGGAAAGGAGCTAAGTTTGGACTGTGCGCTGTACCCTCCGGATCATTTGAGAAATGTTGGTGTCATGGCAGCATTGTACGATTATAGGGCCTCAGCTGGCTAGTGCCCGGGTGACGAACTTGAATAATCCTCCTGATTCCTTACGGGTGCTGACCTGGAATGATAGGGGTCTCAATGACCACAGGAAGCTAAGGAAAGTACTCCATTATCTACAGAGACACAACATCGATCTGGCGCTCATTCAGGAAACCCACTTACCGCTCACCAGTAAAATGCTACAGCACAGGGGCCTATTGGGTAATTCCACAGTAGCGGGCTACACTACACACTCTAGGGGTGTCTTAACATGGGTGAATCCACGCTCTAACTTGGCCCTACGACTGCTTAAGGCGGATCCCGAGGGCCGTTACCTAATCTCGAGGTGCGAGGGTAAGGGCCATGATCTAATTATAGTGAATGTATACGGCCCGAACTATGACTCCCCAGACTTCTACTCCCGGTTAGCATTGAGTTGTAGGACTTATGCATCAGCACACATGCTCTGGGGGGGGGGTGATTTTAACCTAGTGTTAGACCCCGGGTTAGACAGGTCCTCTGGTCCCGAGCGCACACCGGCCGCAGCGGCTGTAACCCTACAAGCAGAGTTGTTGACATTAGATCTAGTGGATGTGTGGAGAAGCAGGAATGCGGGCAGGGGTGGGTTCACACGCTACTCTTCCTTCCATGACATACATACTAGGATCGACTACTGGTTGGCCTCTCATTCCATCACTAGCCGGATTGTAGAATGCACTGTACTCACGCGAACACTGTTGGACCACTCGCCAATACTGTTGGTCCTCACGACGCCGAATCGCAGGATCCCCCCGTTCACCTGGCGCTTCCCGCCATATGCCCTATTGGATGATACCTTTAGAGGGGACCTGGCGGAGGAAATAGACCTCTTCTTTGAGAAGAACCTGGGCTCAGTGGATAACTTCCACACGATCTGGGAGGCATTCAAGGTCTTCATTCGTGGGGTAGCCATGTCCAAACACTCAAGTGTGCTGAAGGCGATACGTCAGTGACTCCATACATTGGAGTCTCAACTGGCGGATCTGGAGTCGAAACTTTTGACTTACCCGGACCCCACAATGGCTGAACAGCTGAGATCCCTTATCTCAGAATTCAACGAAGAGGCAGACAGGGAGGTCTGTTATATGGGGAAATACGCCTCAGCGAGGACATACGGCGAGAGCGAGCGCCCGAGCTCGCTGCTAGCCAGAATAATGCGAGAAGATAAGCGAATCCCCAGACTGACGGAACTGCAAACCTCGGGAGGGAACACGGTCACGTCCGACGGAGACATTCTCTCTACCTTTCGCGACTACTACTCTGACCTGTACACTACCAAAACGCGCGATTTGGAGGCGGACATGGACGATTACTTAGAGCATATTCAACTACCATTCCTAGCGCAGTCGGATAGGCAGTTTCTCGGGTCGCCTATACAGGCAGACGAGCTCTTGGATGCCCTGGCTACCATGAGAGCACACAGCGCTCCCGGGATCGATGGCCTGACAGTCGCCTTCTATAAGGCCTTCAAGGACAAATTCATACAACACCTCTTGTCCCTGTTTGATGAGATATGCGAGGAAGGCAGCATGCCAGAAACGATGAGGGAGGCTCTCCTGGTTACCATACTGAAGCCGGGTAAACCCCCCGGTGTCTGCAGTTCGTACAGACCGATTTCACTCTTAAATGTCGACGCTAAACTTTATGCCAAGGTCCTGGCCGCCCGACTGTCCCTGATCGCGCCGGAGGTGGTTGCTCCGGAGCAGTCCGGTTTTGTACCGGGTCGGAACTTGTCTTATAATATTCGCACGGTGTTGGGTACCATGCAGCATGTGTGGCAGGATGCGAAGGCCGTAGCCATCTTCCTGGACATGGAAAAGGCGTTCGATTCTGTCGAATGGCCATTCATGCTAAAGATATTGTGCCGTATGGGGCTGGGGGAGCAGTTTTTACAAATGATTGGCGCTCTGTACTGGCGGCCAGTGGCCAGGGTGCGTCTAGGAGACCAGGTTCCCTTCCCAATTAGCAGAGGCACGAGGCAGGGCTGCCCCCTGTCCCCGTTGTTATACGCTCTCGTGGCGGAACCACTCGCGTGCGCGCTGCGAGAGTATCACTGGCACAGGGGGTTTAGTTTTCCGACCTACAAAATAGTCATTTCGATATATGCAGATGACACACTACTGTATGTCTGAAATCCGGAAGCCAACCTTTCGCCGGTTCTCCGAGAGGTGGTGCGCTTTGGAGCCCTCTCGGGCCTGAAGGTTAACTGGGAGAAATCGGTGGCATTTCCCTTGACCCCAGTGACGGAACGCTTTGACATGGAATATCCGTTACGATGGTCGGTGGACCCGGTACGGTATCTCAGCATAATGATTCACACTGATTCAGAGGTACTTTTCAATGAAAATTATGGGGTGGCCTTCAGTAAGTGTGAGGATGACGTGGACAGATGGTGCAAGCTCCCGCTTTCCCTGATGGGCCGAGTAGCCATCATGAAGATGGTAATTCTCCCGATATTTTTATTCCTGTTCCACACCCTACCCATCATTCTATCGAAGGCCTTCTTTCGAAACCTAACGAAACTCATGATCCGTTTGGCTTGGGGGGGCAGACAACCGCGTGTCCGTTGGAGCATTCTTACACTCCCGTGTGAATTGGGTGGCCTGGGTGCGCCTGATCTGGAGAGGTATTATAGAGGGCCCAGGCCGCGCACCTGCACACATGGATTCATGGTGATGAAAACATTCCGCATGTGCGGATGGAGAGACTTTTTGCGGAGCCACTTCCTCTTTCGGCCACGATCTGTACCCCGGTCGACCGTAGGGTGGGCGTTTTGGACTCGATCACGGCTACAAACCACGCCTGGAACGCCTTACTGCAGGCTAGGGAAGAAGTGCTGCTATACTCCCCTGCGATGGCGGTGGAGTGGCTGCAATGGCTGGCACCTGTCGGGGACAGGAACGTGCTCAGAGCACTGTGTGAGCTAGGGCTTGAGTCAGCGGGAGATTTGTTTGAGGATGGTAGGGTCAAAACGTGGGACCAGTCACCCAGGGCGTTGAACGCCCGACTCTGTTACAGCGGTTCCAGTTCCACAGACTTAGAAGTGCAATGAGAGACGTCCTTGGCCCAGATCTAGCTGAGCCACCGGACATCCTGGAACTTTCGTACGTCATAGCTACGGCGTCCCCACGGCATTTGACGACACATCTATACAAGAGCAGTGTATCATACAGAGCGCAGGAGCCTTCCAAGGCCCGCCAGGCTTGGCAAGCTGACCTCGCGATAGGAATAGATGATTCGATGTGGGCGTATTGCTGCGCCAACACCAGGAAGGTATCTCTGAATGGACGCCACAGACTAGTACATTCCTGCAGAGAGTTTATTATACTCCGGAACGCCTGCACCGCTATGGCCTTAGGCAATCCCCTGAATGCGAGCGCTGCCACGCTCCGGTGGCGGACTTCCTACATATGGCGTGGGGCTGCCGCAAGATATATGAGTTCTTGGTGGCGGTTATTTCGGAATTAAGCGAGAAACTCGATCATGAACTGCCGGTCGATCCGGCATTGGCTCTGCTGGGCTATTCGAAACCCCTGCCGGTAGCGTGTAGAAGGTTGGCGGATATGGGACTTCTGTTGGCGAGACGTACGGTGGCGCAGTGCTGGATGAGGGGCCCGACCCCGACCAAACAACGTTGGGCCAGGGACATGGTATACTGCTGCACGCAGGCGGAACACTATAGCGAACTCCTCCCGCCCACCAGTAGACCTAAGAACTTCTGGGGCCTATATAACATCTTCAGGACCACCAGGGAGGACACAGGGGAAGCGCAGCGAGAAGAGGTGGAGGATACACAATAGACGACACCAACACGCCACCGTCGCAGGAGTTTAGTCAAGGACGGGGGCACAGGGATAGGGGGTCAGGGCGATGGCTGGGTGGAGTATTGAAGCCTGGCTGTCGGGGTGCGAGAGGCGGTACAGGGGATGGTCGCACATAGGGACAGGTAGACACACTCCCGGATCGCACAATGGGAGCCACACTGGGGTCGAGAAAGGTGGACACCGACACACAGACTACAACTTAGCACATCCAGGAGCAGTCGGATCAGCACACAGGCGGGACACTATGAGGGAGGGGGGGGGAGTTCTATGGGAGTTTTCTACTTGTTCTGTATAGGGGGGGGTAGGTTCTTGGGGGAAGGGGAGGGGGGATAAAATACAAAAGGCACCTACATTCTCAGATTCACGGCATACGGACTACATATAATACCTTACATGAGCGTGGAGATACTCTCAGATACATAGTCGTAGTGTTGACAGAAGTTCATGGATGGGCGGCCCATGGTAAGGAGATGTAGCGCCGCCGTACCCCCGGGTTAACGGCATCAGGCTGTGTACTTCGCATGTACTGTTTATGGTCTATATGCATGATTACATCATTGTTGCATCGCCGGCCCGGAGGGATGTAGGCGCAAAGCTGTGTATGACTTGGTCCACTTTAATAAAGGTGTTAAAAAAAAAATCAAAAAAAAAAACCTCTTTACAAGTAAGACTCAAAAATTCCAGTGACATTGTAAGAAGGAACTATAGGTTGAATGGATGAAGACTTTAGATAATGATGAGTTAAGGCATCAGCCAAAAGATGTTCTGTACCAAGGATGTAGATAGTAAATCATGCTGAGCAAAGACAACTGATACTACATTGACAATTTTGTAGACATTGTAAATTCAAATGATCAGTTCAAATTTCAAAATGTTCCATAGTAGCCATTAATATATGTCTTCATTCAGCTTAAAATAATGTTTTGAATGAGTAACTCTATAGCAAGAACTGAATAATTCCATTTACTCAGACAAAATATGAGACAGAAAAGAGTTATATTACTGTCTTTTCTTGCAACTGTAACAAAACAGCTCTATTTGTTCTTTCAGAAGCATAAGTCCCTACTCTGAATTTGTTTTAAGTATCTGGATGACACAAAAATTAGGACTTAGGCACATTAAAAGATTTTTCAGCTCAAGCATCTCAACAGAAGACTCCTTTCATGTTTCTTTTTTTTTAGGATACAGGCAATGTCTGTAGTTATATATGCAAAATCTTCAATAAAATTGGAGATAAAAGTTTGCAAGTCAAAGGGAATGTTGAGTTTCTTTAACATTGGTAGTTATTCAAGAAAGACTGATACTTTCTTTGGATCCATTGATAGGCCAGAATCATTCCCTCTAAACCTATGATACCTAGGGCCTGGTTTATATCTTGATGGTAAGGCAACTCTGCCACAAGGGCTGGATAATGGTCCAAAAATGCCTGATTTAGAAGCGGGCAGACCATTGGTGTAACCACTGCAGAAACTACTCAGTGCCATAGTTATACCCCTCCAATGGCCCGATGGAGTAAGGGATGTTGGAGGCTGAACTCTATGTCCGCCTACCTAATTTGTTTCTTATAAACAACTTAATTGTTTTTGACAACAAAAATATCCACACTACATCTAGCTGTTGCTAGTCATCAACAAAGGAAATCATAACATCGTTTTGCAGAGACAATATCAATAAGTCCACAATAAGAACACTGGGGGACATCCCCCATACACTTGGGGCCGATTACGATGGCGGACGGACTCAAGTCCATTATCACGGGAATTGGGACTGTCCGCCGATATGAAGGTGGTCCCGCCCATGGGATTACAATACGACCGCCATGGGGGTGGCCGCATTGGGCATATTTACCATTGCAGCAGGTGCTGCAGGCTGCAGAACCCACCACAATGGTAAAAATGCAGGGTTTGCATTTCCCTGCAATAGGTGGCAGAGAACATGCGGTGCCTGACTCATAGTGCAGGGAAATTTAGAGGGGCACCAAGCCAAGATGTAAAGTGCCCCACTGAAGGGGGACCCACTAAGGGTCGTCGAAGTCAATCTCCACCAGCCTTTGAATGGCGGGTGAACCGCCATTCAAGGCTGGCAGAGATGAGGCATCCTAATATGGCAGACGATGCCTGTTAGGCACCGCCACCATTCTAGGTAGGCATCCCTGGTCCACCAGGCAATTGGAACAATTGCCTGTGGCGGACCTGTGGTGGACGGACTTCCTGTCTGCCAGCAAACCACCTGCCATCATAATTTGGCAGGTGAAGAAGGGCTGCAAATTGGCGGTGAATCTGCCACAGGCATGCTGCCGGTGGCAGATTTACCGCAATCCTAATGAGCCCCTTACAGTAGCTAGCCCAGCCAAAAGAAGTCCCACCATTTACTCCAGATCTTTGCATGGTTTTTGGGGCAACCCCTGACTTTATATGCTGTATTTTTGTGTTGGGCACACCAGTCAACTCCACAAGGCCAATGAGAAAACAAGGGCGGGCTGGGATATTTCCATCTACATGCTATGTCTCTTTTGGCCATCAAGGTGGCCACTCCAAGTAGTGCCCGAACAGCCGTTCTGCCCTCTGTCCCTTCAAAGATACCCACCGCAACACCTCCAACAATTCTTCAGTCACCTCATTTCAATAGTTCACAATAACAGGAAAAGTCCATACCATATGATAAAAATCTGCAGGAGAATTTGGACATCTTAAACATGTTTGGCTTGGGAGGAAGCGTGCCTTGGGGAGGTGGCTAGGGGTGAGGTAGGTACTGTGAAGGTATTAAGCCTTCACTAGTCTTAGTCTAAAAGAAATTGTGGTAATGCGGGGCAATGTTGGCATCGCACCTATCATCTTCTTCCAGTTCTCCTACCCATTTCTCCCATTGAGTCCACAGGTGTATCAGTGTGTCAAGCGTGTTATTGACCAATGAGCAGTAGATCTGGGAAATACCACCTTTTGATAGTGTGCCCATCAGGAGTTTAGCCTCTGGGAGACAACATTTGGGTCGCATTTGTGATTTTAAACTTATGTTGCACTCGTCGTATTGTAAAAGACAAACTCACTCACTCACCGTCGCTTCCCCGTTCCACCGCTGACTCGGTCAGTTTGTTGTGGAGGCAAGTTGTGCACAGGAGCACACCGGATGTGATTAGACTTCCTCTGGGCATCCTGCACCAGTTAGGGGCCAGAATCTATTTAAGCAGCAGCAGCCCGCTCTCCTAGCTGACATCGAGAGTAAGGAGACGCACGCGCAGCAGCTGATTGAATACCTGTGCATTGCTAATGATACTGCTGTGAATCTGTTGTGTCGCATTTGTGATTTTAAACTTATGTTGCGCTCGTCGTATTTTAAAAGACAAACTCACTCACTCACCGTCGCTTCCCCGTTCCACCGCTGACTCGGTCAGTTTGTTGTGGAGGGAAGATGTACACAGGAGCACACCGGAAGTGATTAGACTTCCTCTGGGCATCCGGCACCAGGTAGACGGGCCCTGTTTTTACTTAAGTAGGAGGTCAACCCTGGCACGCTGCGGACGAGCGCAGCGGGCGCACCAATGGTGCGCCGAAGACGCGCCCAAGACAAGCCTGTCTGCGCCCGTCCGCGCCAGTACGTCTCCTCTCGCCAGGGACCTTGGCAGAGAGGAGGAGGTGATCGTACCTACTCTAGGGAATTCCTAATGGATCTAAATAGCACAACAGCCTCATGCATCAGGGCGGGGTAGCTCTAAATGTACTTGTGGGTTTACTCTTTCGAAACCCACCAGACTTACATCTCTCATCCCCGCACCCCAACAACACATCTTGGTAGCAGAGCTGAACATAAGATCTTTAGCAAAACACTACTTGGAAGTACACGACCTAGTCAAAGAATATTCCCTTGACATCTTGTTCCTCACAGAGACGTGGATGCTAGAAGACATGAACTCAATAGCCAACCTGGGTACCCCCATAGGATATTCTATCTACCTATTAAATAGACCAACTAGGGGGGGGCATTGCGGTGATGACTAAATCCCAGTATGCTTGCCTATTTACTAAACTGGAAATGGAGGGTAGCGAATGCACCCGTTTTTAGTATTAAAATAAACCCCCACTTCACCTTATCTGGAATCCTGATTTATAGACCCCCAGGGCAGGATAGTAGATTCATTAAAGCCCTCTTGGAGACAGCTTTCTCCCTGGTAATTGGGACCTCCAATTTTAACATATTCGGAGACCTTAACATTCATTTCGATCACAGCACTGATAACAAGGTGGGCAGCCTGCTTGCCGATCTAGCCGCCTTCCAACTTTGTCAGCTAGTACAGGGCCCGACCCATCAAGGAGGTCATCTCTTAACCCTATCTTCACCAACTTAGAGGAAGCTACTGCAAAACGGCCGATTCCCATGACCTGGACTGACCATATGCTGGTGACTATGTTCTTACCTATCCACAATACAGCTAAATCTGGCATGGCCCAGAGGGTGCGTAAGCGCCCCTGGAAGAAGCTACGACTCGAGGAATTCCATACTCTACTCAAAACCAATCCCCCTACGGATAGTGGAAACGTCGAACAGGGGTATGAACATTTTTGTAGCTGGCTAAACCAGGCTCTGGACATACTGATCCCTGTAAACTGGATTAGAGCGCGCTCTCAGGAGTCCAGCCCGTGGTTTAGTAAGGAGCTCGCTGCTCTTAAAAAAGAATGTAAAGTTGCTGAGCGTAAATGGAGAAAGGCCTACGCCCCGGAGTTAAAAATCTTATGTGTCCGTGCACAAAAACACTACCTTAGACATATCTGCAGGTCCCGTGCGGCATACTACGCCAACCAGATTAACAACAGCCAGAATCCCTCTAAGGTCATCTTCAAAATTCTTAAAGAGCTGAGTGCCAAGAAAGCGGTGGAGGAGACAACCGCCTCCCAGGCACTATGGGAGAATTTGGCTTCCTTTGTCATAGATAAAGTCAGTAAAATCTACAACTCATTCCCAGCCACACCTACCCTTATCCCTTCTAATAATATGCCTACCCACAAACTTATGATCATACCTGAGTTGAGGTATGCGGAATTTCTCAAACTCTGCAGTAAAATTAAATCAGGCTCCCCGGCAGACCCGCTAAAACCTGCACAATTCAGAGAAGCAGACACTTTGGTGCTCAACCCCTTAAGAAATATCATTAACTCCTCCTTCGCAACTGCTACAATACCCACCAGATGGAAGCAGGCATGGGTGTCCCCCATTATCAAAAAACCTACGATGGATCCCACCAGGCCAGAGAGCTTCAGGCCTATCTCGCTGCTACCCTGGCCAGCAAAGGTGGCAGAGTCCCATTTCAACACCATCCTGACTAAGTTTCTCTGTGCCAATAATATCTTGGACAATTCCCAGCACGGTTTCCGTGCGGGCCACAGTACAGAAACCGCAATTCTTAGTGTAACGGAACATCTTCGGGCCATTTTAGATTCCGGACAGACAGCAGCACTAATCTTATTAGAGCTCAGTGCTGCCTTCGATACGGTCTCGCATGATGTCCTGCTGTACCGACTGGAGGAGGCAGGGATTTCAGGACTGGCCCTGGCTTGGTTTAAAGCATTCCTGACAGACAGATCCTTTCAGGTCTCCACCCCGCCTTTTCTGTCTACAGAACGAATAATAGAGCAGGGTGTGCCCCAGGGGTCAGAACTCAGCCCGACGCTTTTTAATCTCTACGTTCAACCACTGGCTGAGGCCGCTAAACTATGGGAACTGTCTATAGTCTCATACGCTGACGACACTCAGCTAGTGGTGATGTTGAGTGATGAGTCCGGGGTAAAAGCACGAAACTTTAGGCAGGGTCTCACTGCAGTAACTACCTGGATGACAGCTAACTACCTTCAGCTTAATGCTGACAAAATGGAAGTGCTGTTAGTAGGGAACGAGGCCTCAGCCTGGGGTGACAAATGGTGGCCGGACATTCTTGGCAACCCCCCTGAGCCTAAACGTGAAGTAAAGAATCTTGGAGTTTGGATTGACTTTTCGCTGAACTTTATCTACCACACGAAAAAAGTTGCTACATGCTTTGGAATTCTCCAAAATCTTAAGCCAGTATTAAAATTCTTTGACCCCCCCCACGCGTCAGCTCGTGGTTCAGTCTGCAATTCTCTCGCAGCTGGACTATGCGAGCTCCCTGCTTTTAGGGGCCAACCAGGCAGAGACAAGACAACTGCAACGTGTGCAGAATGCAGCAGCTCGAGCCCTGACTGGGCTTCCTCGTTCCCAGTCAGTGGCCAGCACCCTCTCCAAACTCCACTGGCTTCCGGTGGAGAGGAGGATTCAATTCAAGACCCTATGCCTTGCTTTTAAAATCCTGAAAACTGCGTCCCCTCCTATGCTTTGCCCCGTTCTGACCAAGTATACACCTCGGCGAACGCTCAGATCGGAAGGTCAGAACCTGGCAACGGTTCCTCGAATTAAGCGTGCCCGGATGGGAGGACGTTCCTTCCGATATATGGCCGCAAAACTCTGGAACGCCTTACCGCCCCAGATACGTGGACTGAATGACCTCCTGGCCTTCAGAAAAGCAATTAAAACTCATCTCTTCTGTTGATTGCGGTGCTATGTTGTTCCTTCCTGTTCAATTACTGCGTCTGTTTTCGTCCTTCTTCTTGATGAGCGCCGGGACGCCCCTTCGCTGGGGCAGCCGTGCGCTCTATAAGAATTGATAACATAACATAACATAACATAAATGTCGTGCTCGGGGAAATGTATGCTCTCAAATCTCTAGCTTCCACACCGCATGCAGTGCACTTTCCTCTCTGCCTTAGAAATCTCTAACTGCCACACCGTGTACAGCCCGGGTTCCTCTACAGACATGGTGGCCTGGGAGAAAGAGACCAAGCTCCTCTTATGGTGAGTGTCCTATTCAGAGTGCCAGCCCTGCTGCTCCCGAAAATTATGCGACTTTTAAGCGTCGGCATGCTGGGCCAGATCACATGATCTGTGAAAGGAACCAGTTCTACCATCTTTGAGTGCGCTCACCTGCTAGCGCATGATACTGAATTTCCATGTAAAAACTGTGCTTGTGGGCATAAAGCTGGCCACTGGAGGATCGTAAATCAGGCCTCCAAGGCTATTAAAAGATATGTGTCTGTGGTTTCTGTCAATGCTTTTAAAATGAACACCAGCTGAGCGACCCCTTTTCAAGACCTAGTCTTGGAGAGTTTTCAGACAAAATGCTGAGATTTAAATATCGACCTACAAAAACATTGAGTTGTAAATATCATAATGTAGAAATGCCATCAGCAAGAATATAGTTGACAAGAATGTCAATTTTAAGGTAAGTAATATTGATGTTCGAAATATAGAAAGTGTTAATATCGATTACAAAAATATCTATGTTGTTAATATCGATGTTAAAAATATTGGGCCTCATTTGGATGTCGGTCGGAAAGCCGAAATCCATGGTTTAAACTCTGACCGCCTTATTACAAAGAAAGCGGTCAGAGTTTAAACCGGCCGGTACAATCGGCTGGCTTCCGATGGGATCAGTAGCCCGTCGGCCAGTAGTAAACCACACATAATCCTGAATGGATTGGGTTTCTGCTGTTGGTATTATGATGTTGGTTTCTGACAGACTTTCCATGTCGAGCTTTCCGACATGGCGAAGCCAGTTGAAAAGGGCCCCCTTCCCTCTGTGGCCTCCAATTGATGGCCTCAGCCACATGGTGCAGGGATTTACACAAACTTCAATTTCTCTATGGGAGCTTGTGTTGCCGGAGAGTTCCGCCCGCAACACAAGTTCCCTTAGGGAAATGGGAGTTTGTGACCCCACCATGTGTGGTACATCGTAATTACGGTTTCAGACCACCGACCCGAGGTCAATCGGTTCCGAAACAGCAGAGATGTCGGTTGGAAGCAACTCCAACCAACATCATAATCGACCACATTGTTGTTAATAATATAGTTTTTTGGGAGGCATTTTACTATATATTTTAATTGTTTATGTTATGATTTGTTTGTATAAATATTGTTATTGTTTTTAAATATAGTTTTAGTACTTTTTTAATTTAATGTAATAGTTTTTTTGTCATTTTTAATATGGTAGCGGGTTGTGGGGTTTACAGGTGTACAGAGTGGGAAGTAAATTAATTATAATTAAATAGTAAAACATTCTTAATTAATATTAATTATTTAATTGATCATTATTTATGTTAATTGGATGTTTTTGTTTTATGTAAGTTTTAGGGGGGTTCTGGGCTTTGTAGAGATATATGGTGGGAAGTAATTTCATTATAATTAATTAATTAGTTTTCAATTAATGATCATTAGTTAATTTTGAAATATTTATGTTAATTGTATGATTACATTTGTTTTTTAATTTAAGTTTTTAGATGTGTATTCATAATAAATGTTTGATTAATATTCGATAATAGCTAATTATTTATGTTAACTGTATAATTACATTTTTTTATTTAGGTTTTAGGTGCAGGTTGTGGGTTTGGCAAGGGTATAGGGTGGGAAGTAAATTATTTATAATTAATTAATAATTATTTATTATTATGATTACTTTATTTGTTATCAGTTATCTTTTATTAATTGTTTAATTGATAATTTATTTTGTAAATCATGAAATTAACATACACATATATGATGGATGCAGGTTGTTTGTTTTCTAAGGATACAGTGTGGGAAGGTAATTAAATATAATAAATTTACAATTAGGTTATTATGAATATTTAAATTTATAAATTATTAGGTAAAATGAGTAAATATTGTCAATTAATAAATATATTTTCGGGGTGTGTTGTGTAGTTTGTCAAGGTTTAGGGTAGGAAGTTACTTAAATAATAAAAAGTGTTAAAATATTTCAATATTTTTATAAATTATGTTTTTGTTATGTTATGTGTTAATTGTGTTGTGCTTTAAAAAAAATAAACCAGTGTATATATTTGTTGTTATTAAATTGGGAATAAAGAACCTGATTATGATGGCAGTCGAACAAGCATCCGACCGCCATCCTGTTCGAAATGGGACCATCCGACTAGCTGTAGGCAGTCCAGCCATCAGGATAAGGATGCAACTGCCTTCAAGGCGGTCGCAATCTGTATACTATGTATTATGACGTGTGCTGCGGGCTGCAGCACTCGCAGAAGTCCAAAATAGACACCATAGGTGCCCCCCAGGTCCCATATCGGAGGGCCAGGGGGGAAGGAGGGCCCGCTACGGGCCCCCAAGTCACTTTCCGCCTGCTTTTTCAAGGGCGGTTAACCGCCATGAAACGGCGGGAGGAAAGGGACATTGTAATCCCTTCAGTGGTGCCTGAGCAGGCACTGCCACTTTTGTAGGAATTGCTGTCCCTTGGATGCGCCGACGAGTTCCTTGAGCCTGTCGGTTGCGTGGCCAATGGTCTCTCAGCGCGCCCTCTATCCACCCACCATCTTAATGCTGTGGGTGAATGATGGTGATGGTGGCTGTATCACCGCCACTGTAATGAGGCCCATAGTTTGTATTTTAATTATAATATTTTTATTGATTGTATAATATGTTATAAAGATTGTAATAAATATGTCATGTGTTTGTTTTTAAAAAATTATACATATAATTATTCTATTTAAGGATGACTTTTTTTGCTATTTAATAATATTTTAAATTTTTTATTTTTTTTAAAAGTGAACTACTGTGTATTTAATGTTGCAAAGAGTGACTGGAGTGGGAATAGTACATTTTACCCCTCCCCAATCCAATACTTTCCCTTCTGTTGCACCAACTGGAGTGGGAATAGTAAATGTTACCCCTCTGCAATTCAACATTTTCCCTACGGTTACACTGATTGGAGTGGGAATAGTAAATTGTACCCCTCCGCAATTTAACACTTTTCTTACTGTTGCACTGACTGAAGTGGGACTAATTAATGTTATTTCTCAGCAATCCAACACTTCCCTACTGTTGCATTGACTGGAGTGAGAATAATAAATGTTACCCCTTTGCCAATCAACACTATCTCTACTCTTTCACTGACTTGAGTGAGAATAGTAAATTTTACCCCGCCACAATCCAACACTTTCTCTACTGTTGCACTGACTGGATAAGGAATATTACATTTTACCCTTCCACAATCCAACAATCTCCCTACAGTTGCAGTGACTTAAGGGGAATAGTAAATTTTTCCTTTCCGCCATCCAACACTTTTCCTACTGTTGCACTGACTGGAGTGGGAATAATGAATTTTACCCCTCCACCATACAACACTTTCCTTACTGTTGCACCGACTGGAGTGGGAATAGTATAGTTTACCCTTCCACAATCCAACACTCTCCCTACAGTTGCACTGACTGGAGTGGGAATAGTACATTTTACCCCTCTGCCACCCAACAATTTCCTTACTGTTGCACTGACTAGAGTGAGAATAGTAAATATTACCCCCCACCCCCCCACAATCCAACACTTTCCCTACTGTTGCACTGACTGGATGATTGGGAATAGTACATTTTACCCTTCCACGATTCAACACTTACCCTACAGTTGCACTGACTGGTGTCGGAATAATACATTTTACCTCTCCACCATCCAACACTGTTTCTACTGTTGCACTGACTTGAGTGAGAATAGTACATTTTACCACGCCACGATGCAACACGCTCCCTACTGTTGCACTGACTGGAGTAGTAATAGTACATTTTACCCTACCACAATCCAACACTCTCCCTACAGTTGCACTGACTGGAGTGGAAATAGTGCATTTTACCACTCCGCCATCCAGCACTTTCCGTACTGTTGCACTGACTGGAGTGGTAAATAGTAAATGTCACCACTCTGAAATCCAATAATGTCTCTACTGTTGCACTTATTTGAGAGGGAATAGTAAAATGTACCCTCTGCAATCCTACACTTTCCCTACTGTTGCACTGACTGGAGTGGGAAAAGTACATTTTACCCTTCCACATTCCAAAACTCTCCCTTCAATTGCACTGACCAATTGCACTGACTGGAGTAAGAATTGTAAATGTTACCCCTTTGCCATCCAACACTTTCCCTACTGTTGCACTGGCTGCGGTGGGAATTCTAAATATCACCCCTCTGCAATCCAACATTTCCCTTAGTGTTGCACTGACTGGAGTGGGAAATAGTAAATGTTACCGCTCTGTAATCCAATAATTTCTCTACTGTTGCACTTATTTGAGCGGGAATAGTAAATTTTACCCCTCTGCAACCCTACACTTTCCCTACTGTTGCACTGACTGGAGTGGGAATAGTACATTTTACCCTTTCTCAATCGAACACTTCACTTACTGTTGCACTGAGGGGAGTGGGAATAGTACATTTTACCCCTGTGTAATTCAACGCTTTCCCGGCTGTTGTATTTATTGTAGTGGGAATATTAATTTTTAGTTTTCCTGACTTTCATTTTTTTTGTAATGTTTTATAAATTGGAGTGGCTATACTATGGGCTTAATTATGATGTCAGTCGGAGTTGCATCTGACTGACACCATTTTGTTGAAGGAACCACCTTAGGTTCAATCAATCAATCAATCAATCAAAGTACTTGTAGAGTGAGCTACTTACCCGTGAGGGTCTCAAGGCGCTGAGGGAAGGGGGGGTGGTGTGCTACTGCTCGAAGAGCCAGGTCTTGAGGAGTCTTCTGAAGGCGAGTAGGTCTTGGGTCTACCGTATGTGGGTAGGGAGGGTGTTCCAGGTCTTGGCGGTGAGGTAGGAGAAGGATCTGCCACCGGAGGTCGTTCGTTGGATGCGGGGGACAGCGGCGAGTCCGAGGCTGGAGGAGCAGAGCTGGCCGGTGAGGGTGTAGAAGCTGAGTCTGCTAATCAGGTAGGCTGGTCCGGCATTGTGGAGTGCTTTGTGTGCGTGGGTGAGGAGCTTGAAGGTGATCCTCTTGTCGACGGGGAGCCAGTGTAGGTCTCTCAGGTGGGGGGTGATGTGTCTGCGGTGGGGGACGTTGACGATTAGTCGGGCGGAGGCGTTTTGGATGCTTTGTAGTCGTCGTAGGTGTTTGGCTGGGATTCCTGCGTAGAGTGCGTTGCCATAGTCCAGTCTGCTGCTGACGAGGGCCTGTGTCACAGTTTTTCTTGTTTCGATCGGGATCCACTTGTAGATCCTGCGGAACATGCAGAGGGTGTTGTAGCAGGAGGAGGAGACGGCGTTGACCTGCTTAGACATGGAGAGGGAGGAGTCGAGGATGAATCCTAGGTTGCGTGCATGGTCGGTGGGTGTTGGTGCTGTTCCCAGTGTGGTCGGCCACCAGGAGTCATCCCAGGCTGAGGGGGTGGGTCCGAAAATGAGTACCTCCGTCTTGGCCAAGTTCAGCTTCAGACGGCTGCTCCTCATCCAGTCGGTGAAGGCCTTCATTCCCTCGTGGAGGTGGGTTTTGGCGGTGTGTGGGTCCTTGGTGAGGGAGAAGATGAGCTGGGTGTCATCGGTGCAGGAGATGATGTTGAGGTCGTGAGAGCGGGCCACTTGTGCGAGGGGGGCCATGTAGATGTTGAACAGTGTCGGGCTGAGGGATGAGCCCTGGGGTACGCCGCAGATGATGTCTGTGGCTTTGCATTGGAAGGGTGGGAGGCGGACGCTCTTCGTTCTGCCGAAGGACGGGGTCCAGTCAAGGGACTTTTCTTGGATTCCGGCTTCTAGGAGGCGTGTCTTTAGAGTGCGATGGCAGACCGTGTCAAAGGCGGCCGACAGGTCCAGGAGGATGAGGGCTGATGTTTCGCTGTTGTCTAGTTGGCGTCTGATGTCGTCCGTGGCGGCAATGAGGGCTGTCTCGGTGCTGTGGTTTTGTCTGAATCTGGACTGGGATGGGTCCAAGATGTTGTTGTCTTCCAGGTAGCGGGTCAATTGCTTGTTGATGATTTTTTCGATGACCTTTGACAGGAACGGGAGCAGGGAGATGGGCCGGACGTTCTTGAGGTCCTTGGGGTCCGCCTTAGGGTTCTTGAGGAGGGCGTTAATTTCGGCGTGCTTCCAGCTTTCTGGGAATGTCGCTGTTTCGAAGGAGATGTTGATGACCTTCCGTAGTTGGGCTACGATGGCTGCGTCTCCTTTGTTGAATACGTGGTGAGGGCACGGGTCTGACGTAGACCCTGAGTGGATGGAGTTCATGACTTTGCGTGTCTCGTCGTCGTTGACGATGGACCAGGAGGTCAGGCGGATGGCGCTGGTGGTATTCACAGGGGAGGTGGAGTCTGGCGTAGTCGGGGCGGTCGTGGTGCTGAAGCTGTCTTGGCTGTCAGCAATCTTGCGGTGGAAGATGGCTAGTGAGTTGCACAGTTCTTGTGAGGGCGGGATGTCGTTGGCGTTGGCGCTGGGGTTGGAGAGTTCCTTTACGATGCTGAACAGCTCTTTTCTGTTGTGTGCGTTGTTATCCAAGCAGTCTTTGAAGGAAGATCTCTTGGCTAATCTGGTGAGGTGGTGGCATCCTTGTGGGTTGCGCGGTTGTCCGGTCTGCGTTCGTGGAGCCATATTTTATCCAGTTTCCGGCATGCGCGTTTGGCGGTCTGGAGTTCGTCGGTGAACCAGGTGGCTCTCTTGCTGGCGTGGCTGTTGGAGGGTTTCTTGAGCGGGGCGAGGGTGTTGGCGCAGTCATCGATCCACTGTCTGAGGTTGGGGGCTGCGGTGTCAGGGTTGGTGGGGTCGTGGGTGGGTTCTGGGCGAGGGTGGTAATCAGCTGGTCTTCGGTGACTTTGCTCCTGCAGCGGCGAGGCAGCTGTTGGGTGCGGTGGTGCGTGGTTGGTTTCTTGAAGGTGAAATGGATGCAGCGGTGGTCGGTCCAGTGGAGTTCATGGTGTGGTCAAAAGCGATGTGGGTGCTTGTGGAGAAGACGGGGTCCAGCTTGTGGCCGGTGGCATGGGTGGGTGCGGTGACCTTGAGGGTAGACTTGTGGACGATGGCTATTCCTCCTCCGGTTTTGTTTGCGCGATCCCTACGGGTGATCTTGTAGCCATCCGGGATGGCTATAGCTAAGTCGGGCACTGAGGAGTCGTTCCACCAGGTCTCGGTCTGGAAGGCCACGTCTGGGGCGGAGGTGTTGAGCAGATCTGAGAGCACGACGGCGTGTTTGTGTGCAGAGTGGGTGTTGAGGAGTATGCAGCGGAGGTGGTTGGGTCCAGTCCTTGGAGGTTTGGTGGTTCTGTTACAGGTAAAGCTGCAGGTGCGATAGGAGAAGGGTCCGTGGGTCAGTTTCGGGGTGGCCTGGAAGCAGGTGTGGGTTCGGCCGGTGTTGAGTGCGTGGAGGCTGCTGGCGTTGTAGTGGAGTCTAGTGTTGTGGCGTTCACGGGGTCCAGGGGTTCTGGTGCTGGGCGCGGTCCAGGCACAGACGGGCTTGCCTTAGGCACGCCTTCGGTGTGCCAGTGGCACCTCTGCACCGCGCAGCCGCTGCCATTTCAAGGGGAGCTGGGAGGGAGGAGCAGCTGGGAGGCGAAAGGGAGGGTTTAGCGAATGGGCGCGGGGGTGGGGCTGCAGGGGCAGCAGCGGCGGGAACGGCGAACAGGGGCACGGGGGCGAGGAAAGACAGCGCCCAGGAATGGGCAGTCGAGACCGAGATTGCAATGGCACAGGCTCTGGTGGAGCTGCAGCGGGGGCAAGCGACCTACCTGGCAAGGTCAGGGGTTGCTCTCCTCACTGCGCCCTGCCTCCAATTTTAAGGGGAGCTGATAGGGAGGAGCAGCTGGGAGGCGGGAGGCAGCGTTTAGCGAATGGGCATGGGGGTGCGGGCCGCAGGGGCAGCAGCGGCGGGAACTGCGAGCAGGGGCACGGGGGCGAGGAAAGACAGCGCCCAGGAATGGGCAGCCAAGACCGAGGGTGCAAGGGCACATGCTCTGGTGGAGCTTCAGCAGGGGGGAAGCGACTTACCTGGCAAGGTCAGGGGTTGCTCTCCTCACAGCACGCTGCCACCAATTTTAAGGGGAGCTGGGATGGAGGAGCAGCTGGGAGGCAGGGTTTAGTGAATGGGCACGGGGGGTGGAGCCGCAGGGGCAGCAGCGGCCGGAACGGTGAGCAGGAGCACAGGAGCGAGGAAAGACAGCACCCAGGAATGGGAAGCCGAGAGCGAGGGTGCAAGAGCACAGGCTCTGGTGGAGCTGCAGCGGGGGGGGGGGGGGAGTGACCTACCTGGCAATGCGACAACCCCATTAGGATGCGACAACACATGGTGCTGGCGGAGGTTCAACCACCCGGATTTATGATGATGGCCTTAGTTCACATGTTCCTGATGTTCAGAAAGGGTTTTAGAAAGTACATATCATCCAGATAAAGTAGTGCAAAATGATTCAAGATATCAGAAAAGATAATCCATAAAAGGCAAAAAATGGCAGGAAAATTGCTCAATTTGAGTGGCATTACATGACATTCAGAACATCCAATGGGTGTCCAAAATGCCACATTCCACTCTTCTCTCCCTTTAATTCCCAGGAGATTATAAGCACCTTGCAAATAAACTTAAATGCTCCTTGAAATTATTCCAGAAGATATTTACTGAGAGGCAGACAATATTAATCCTTGACTGTAACTTAATTGAATCCTCTATAGTCAATGCAGGGTCTAAGATCTCAATCTTTCGGTGGAACCACAAAATATAGGTGCTCCTGTTGTTGAGGAAGAGCACACAATGAATTCATTTTTCAAATTCGCTTCAAATATGCATTATTTACCTCTTTGTCATTTTCAGACAGAGAACAGATGTGTCCCAAAGGTACAGTAGCATCAGGCTCAATTGGTATAGTGCAATCATATTCCCTATGGGAGGAGGCAAGCAATTCTCAGGCTTGTCAAAAGCTGTATAGTATGCATGGTACTTCGAGGACATAGAAGACAAATAAGTCATAGTTGAATTTTAAGTAGTTATAGTATCTTTCATCTCTTCAAACGGTGATCAGTAACTTCCAGAAACATAAAAAGGGTCATGACAAACTGTGATGATAGTGATAGTGTTCTGTTAGGCCATTTGACATATGAATTGTGCCTCTTCAGCCAAGGAGCGCCAAATATCACAGCATAATTAGTAGAGACTATTACATCAAACGAGAGCACTTCAGCATGGTCTTCAAAAGAGACCTGTAGTAGTATGGATGTCTCCTTTATTGGACCTGAAGCCAATGTTTCGTTATGTTAATGGACTTATTGAGCGCATGGCTGCCCCAGCAACAGGGCACCCCAACTATTTCTAGCAGAGTGGGTATCCAGGAGGCTAGTGATAGGAGAATAACCACATCTTGACTATTTTCCTAAAGAGCCAGTGGTTGGACGTGCTGTGGGCGGCAAGGGGACTGGAGTGCCACACTGGCGGTGCCATTGCCCTAATTGAACGGCCACCCGCTCTTGGCCTGCGTATCCGAGGTATTCGGGCCAGGTGCAAATCCACAGAGCGCAAGGCCCGTGGAGGAACGTACCGAAAGCACATATCACTTAAGATGTGAGGACAAAGGTCCTAGAGGATCTTATGGGTAGTGCAGGGACTTCAAAGTAGACTCTCTGCTCTATAGGTAGCCAGTGGAGTCGGCAAAGAAGGTCTGAGAAATAGCAATATTTTGGAAGTGCGCAGAGAGCGCGGGCGTCCTCATGGCAAACCATCAACAATTAGAACTATTTCCAACATCTTCTTTTTTTTGTAGATTCTTTTTATTGAATACAGGTTCAAATTGCAATGACATGGTTACATAAACGTAATACTTTTTTCCCATTTACGCTCCCCAATACCTTTGACCCATGCAGTTTAGCTACATAGTTACTTCAGTTGCTTTCACAGTAAATTGATTGACATGGTCTCGCAATCACTAGAATTAACCAGAGTCTATTGTCGACTCACTCGGAGGTGGGGTACAAATGTTCCCTCTGTATGTGTTCCATTTTCCCCATATTCGTTCCCACTTCTTGGGGCACCCTCGATGTACATATGCCGCTCTCTCTGCCACCATAGCTCCATCCAGATCTCCACACCATTCTTGGTACGTCGGAGCTGAATGAGCCCCCCAATACTTAGCTATGTAATGTTTGGTGAACATCATACCCACCGTTGTCCAGTCTTGAGCTGCGTGGTTAATGTTGGTTGGCTCCCATATATTTAAGAGACATCTCTTGGGCCCTGGGGTGACTGTCACTCCGCAAACTTGTGTGATTGCGCGCATAATTGTTTCCCAATAGGCTACTATCATGGGGCATTCCCACAGTGTATGATAGAAGGTACCAATTGCCCCGCACTGTCTTAAACAGAATTGATTATCGGTCTTCCCTACCTTATGCAGGATTACTCTTGTGTAGTAAATACGATTGCGTTCCTTCAACTGTACTAATCTTAATTTTGAGGACTTTGCCACTACTCGGGGGGAGGAAAGTGCTTCTTGCCAATCTGTCTCATCTAAGTCTCCTACCTCTGTCTGCCATTGCCCATGGAGCGACTTTGTGAGATCGGGCTGATTGTTCATAATTTTACGGTAGGTTAGGGAAATAGCTTCCCTGTCCATGTGTTCTGTTAGTAGTCTGTCTTCTAATTGGGAGGTCTCCGGGAGTATAGTGCCCGCTGGAATGACTTTCGTGAGTGCATGTCTAATTTGAGTATAGCAAAACAGTTCCGTGGGCGCCATCTCGTATTGACCCTGGAGTTGTGTAAAGGGGAGAACTTCCCCTTTCTTCCAGAGGTCTCCTACCATTGAGATTCCGATTGAGTCCCAATGTTTGAAGCCTTTACTAGTACTGAGTCTACCCAACCTTTCAGTTTCCCAGAGTGGAGTCAGTTGTGTTATGAGTCCGTCCCAACCTAGCTTTTTAAGTGCAGTGTGCCATATGTGAACTGTGTGTTCTGTCGAAGCTAGTAGTGATGTTTTGCGATTTTTATTGTACAGTGCTCTCTTTGCTCCTCCCTCGCCTAAAGTATTTCTATCAGAGCAGAACGCCGGTTCTGTTTGGGGGGCATGAAGCCACTGATTTAGTACAATCATCTGGGAAGTCCAATAGGGCGATTCCACCATCATACCATCTCTTTACCAATTTATTCATGGCTATACAGGCCGGCTTGCTGTCCTATAGTAGGGTACTTACTTCATCCTCAATCGCCTTAAAACAAGTTTGGGGGGGCAGAAACGGGGTGTTTTGAAGGGCATATAGAAATCTGGGAAGTGCCATCATTTTGAAAAGTGCCGCTCTCCCGAGCAGCGTCAACGGTAGAGATCGCCAATGCTTTGTATCTTGGCGGAGTCTTTTCAGGGGTGCTAAGAGGTTTTTTTCCATAAACTTTTCTGGCATTAGTGTGATGTAAATCCCCATATATTTAAAGCTTCCCTTTGCGATTTGTAGATTACACCCCTTCAGGAGTTGTGGCGGGGGTCCGTGTAGGATGTGTAGGATCGATTTAGCCCAATTAATGGTATATCCAGAGAACTTGCCACACACTTCACATATGCCCAGGAGCCTGCTGGTGGATCGTCTGAGGGAGGCTATGTACAATAGCATATCATCTGCGTATAGAGATAAATGGTCTTCCCACCCCTACGCCCATCTGAGACCTTGGATGACCGGGTCCAGCCTTATCCAGGCTGCCAGCCGCTCCAGCACCAGGGTGAATAAGAGCGGGGACAGGGGGCAGCCTTAACCAATTTCAATTTTATTTTATTATGTTTTTGGCACTCCGAAGAGGTCCACATAAAACACGATACATGGGTACAAATACACATTCTCCAAATAAAAACAACAGCTACAACATTTTCCACTATACCAGATAATCAACAATACAGGTCTCCACATTTCATCAAAAAATGGCTAAAAAACCTTTAAAAAAGTTAAAAATATTGAAGCAAAACATTTCATTAGGAGGAAAATACAAGGCCTGTAAAAAAGAATTCACATTAAGAATACCCGGTTGTAAGCATATTGGTCTTAACCACTTCAATCGAAGTGTACGCAATGCAGGACATATAAACAGTACGTGAGAACGATCCTGGGTACACATATTGCAGAAATTACAAGTGGGAGCAGACCCATACCATTTGGCCAAAAGGATGTTTAAAGGCAACAAGTCTTGCCTTAAGAGGAACCAAAATCTCCGAACACCATGTGGTAAGTTCCAGGCAACATAGGGTTGAACAAGCTTCATTGAGTATGTGTTAACTAGGAGATCACCACCCCTCTTTACTTTTATAGACTTCTTGTCCAACGTAAAGCAAAGTTCCCATGAAGCCTGTTTCAAAAGAGATTTTAGCTGGGTAGGGGAGATAGTGAAAAGGGTACTCTCCTCCAATTCAAGAAGTGCCACAGCCTTTCTAAAGTTCTTAACAATTTGGGAGTACTCCTTTAAATTACCCAATAATTCCCCCTTAATAAGGGATCTCAAGGACCCCGTCTCTCCTCTTGCCAAGCTAGCAACCCATCGAACTAAAGCTGACAGGGCCTGCACCCAACAACTGCGGAGGCCGAATTCAAGTCTGCAGGAGGACACAGAGCAGGCAAAATTAAGAGAAGTCATAGACCTTAACAATTTTCCTTCAATCGTCTGTAAAAAACCCCAGTGCTTTAAATCGACCAATTCTATTCCATATAAGAGAGTTGATGGAATTTTTGCCCTAAATACCTCCAATAGGCAAGCAAAATGTCTTCTCCCTGTGGCGGAGTAGAGGGCGCTCAAACTTTTGCCTTGGGATAGGGCTTTACGGGAATTGTTATCAATATGAGGCTTCTCACTCAGATTAGCAGAAATCATTTTTCCTAAAAAGGTATATGTCTTGACCACCTCCAATTTCTGGCCTCCAACTGACCAACCAAAATTCTCTGATTTAGATTTTTTATTCCCTGTGATACACATGATTTTGCTTTTTCTGGCATTTATCCTCATATAGTGGGCCTCTGCAAAAAGATGTAAAGCCTGCAGACGATTGGCCAAACCCTTAGGAGTTAAATGTAGGATAAGGATATCGTCTGCATATAGCAGGCAGGAAATAGAAGATCCCCCCACTACCGGGGCTATGCCATCACAGGATGAAAGCAAAGCTGGGAGGTCAGCAATATACAGGGAGAAGAGTATTGGGGCCAAAATACAACCCTGTTTTAGTCCATTAATGGAGGGAATAACCCGCGATAGACCCCTTAACCCCCTTGGGCATGGCCTTAACATGTGCCATGCCCAAGGGGGAAATCAGTTGAAATTCGACCTTTGACTACCACCTGTGTCAGGAGTTTTGTATATAGTAGCTGAACCCAGGTGCAGAATTTAGGGCCAAAGTCCATATATTTGAGGACAGCGAAGAGGAATGGCCAATCCACCATATTGAAAGCCATGCGCGCGTCTAACAACAAGATGGCAGCTGCTTCTTGTATCGTGGGTATACAAGCCCATCTTAGCTCTTTTAGGAATTGTATTTTTAAGAGCCCAAGCATGATCAATAAATATTCCCCATGCTCTGCTTTCTAACAATGAGGAAGCATTAATTGTCCTTTCTTCTTCAGTACTTAAAGTTACTGTCAAAAGGAACAATTGACGGTTTGAAACACTTACATTAAAACCAAATCAAGAAAGGCATTATACACTGCTCTCTTTTCTTTCTCAGAGTGCTAATGTTTACCTCAATCCTTTTGGGGATCTAAAAAATAGGAATGGGGATTACATGTCATAAAACACTACCATAGAGACACAGCCCAGTCTTTGTTCCTTGTTCAGCTTTCTTTGCATTTCCTTTCTACACAAAGAACAGAAAAAACACATGCCAATCTGGATAGTTCTTGATTGAAGAAGATAAATATTCAGGAGTTAATAAGCCAGACTCTAAAACTACCCCAGATCAATAGATGAGAAAGAGTTGAGAATTGGCCTTCCTGATATAGAATTCAAGCAATAATCTAGCTGAAAAGTAGAGTAAAAATATGGGACAAAGAGACTAATACATTGGCTTGAAAGTGTTACAAAATATGGAAACAAATGAGATGCTATGCATCCATCTCAGGGCCACACCTTCTTAGCTATGGTCAAAGCATGAGATATCATCTCCATCTTGGTCTGGGAAATGCCGACAGCAATCACTATGAAGGCAACGATCTTGAATAGGAGTAAACTTAATGATAGCCACATCCTTTTCTTTTGAGGAATGTCATATTTCATGAATGTGAAGAAGGACTCTATGTTTGACATCCTTATTTTGTTCTTTGCATTCTTCCACTGCACAGCACCTTCCGGGGCTGACACTCTGCGCAGGCCGTTGAACTCCCCTCCAGACGAACACGACTATGGAAAGGCCAACCATACTGAAATATAGTGGATCAAGATGTCTCATTGCACTGAGCACGAAGACCAGAGACAAGCTACCATCTGTTACAGAAATACAAAGTCACACTCACATGCGTCTGTATCTAGTAAGTCTCCTCTCTGTATGTGACAGTTTCCCTTTAGCTCCATCTAGAACTCATAATCTGAATTTGCTCCTTCCTGATAGGCCCCAGTCAGAAATTCATCCTGGGTCCCGTTACTTTGGACGCTGTCAACCGCATCTGCAGAATTCTACAAGGATCCTCACTCAGCCCCACCCTGATCAACTCCTACATGACCCTACTTCCCACCATAAACCCACGGAATCAACATCAGATCCTATGCTAATGACACCCAGCTCAAAGCCTCCCTTTTCAACAAGATGCCAAAAAACCCAGACCAAGTTCTGCGCCTGCATGACCGAAGTAAACTCGTGGGTGAAAACCAACTGCTCACAGCTTAACACGGACAAGACAGAATTAGAAATATTAATCAAAGACATCCCACTTTGGGACTTCCCCTGGTGGCCTGACAATATCGGACCCACATCCCTTCCTGCAACCCATGTAATGAACCTTGGAATAGTAATCGACAACCAACTCATGATGACCGGACATGAGAATGCAGTCTCCTGCTTCCACTCACTCAGGATCCTTATAAAGATCTTCAAATGACTCCTCACCAACACTTGCAGAACCTTCACCCAAGCCTTCTTCATCGGAAAGCTGGACTATGGCATGCAGCCTATGGTGAAATCAACACTTAACTCACCAGAAGACTCCAGACCATACAAAACTCAGCTGCCAGGCTCACCCTCAACTTCCCACCCGCACTGACTTCACCCCGCACCTCAAAGAGCTCCAGTGGCTCCCAACCCACAAACTAACACTCTTGCACACATACAAAGCCTTACACAACATTGGCCTCACATAACTCAACAACTGCATAAACTTCCACAAACCTACCAGATGTCTTCGCTCAGCCAGACTCCTTCTGGCACACAACCCTGCATACGCAGAACCAGTCTTCTTCTACCTCGCTCCTAAAACCTGGAACGGCCTACCCTTGCACATGAGTACCTCCTCCTCAGTTCTTGAGTTTTGCAAGAATCTATAAACCTGGATCTTTACCCAGTCTTGACCCTGGCTCAGCCCAGACAGCTCCTTCTTCCACACCAGGATACCCACTCAGGTGAGTTGTGTGCTATACAAATGCACATAACATATTTTCGTTGCAGTCTTAACAGGGAACAGAACTGGTTTAGGCACTTTCTGAATGTTTACACACATGCAAGTTAGGGCTTTTACAGAGGACAAACTAGATTATTTTGTCAAAAGAAAAGATGTCTTTCTGAGGTATCAGAGAGCTAATAACAAAGATGAGCTTTGTAGCTCATATCATCCAAGGAAGATGTGTGTGAAGCATCTGCCCTGTAATGCAGCAGGATAAGATGCAGACATCATTGCTGCACAATGGGGACTGGTTTGCACACAGTTGAGGTCCGTGTGACTCACTGATGGTGTGCAGGGACAGTCTAATCGTATCAGAGTCTATAAGTTATCAGCAGGGCAGGCGGAGTGTGGTGCACAAGTTGTAAGAGACAGGTAGGGCCACCTCAGGCTATTGTATGTATTATTGTTATACAGGGAGGAGACAAAGAACGTTTGCTTTCACATGAAGATACTGCACTACTGGCCATGTAGCAATTTAAGAAATTGTTAGTCAAGACCACAAGAAAGATAGGGTTTGATGACAATTAGGCCTGTGCCAGCTGTCTCCTGCACCACATTGCCTGGAAAGAAGACTGTCCAAAGGTTTTAACGGCATCTGCAGAGCATGCCGTATATTATACTTGCATTGCTCCAAATAGAGTTAATACTGGCAAGTACATGTACCCTTATTCATCGCTAGGAAACATATATGGGTTGTAGAGGAGTGTGCAGGTTTCAGGGGCAAACAGGAGATTTGGCACACTGCCCTCCTGGGGATGCCCTAGGCCTGGCAGGGGATAGGCATCCAGAGTCGAGGAGAACGTAACAGAAAGAATAATGCCACCAGATGAGTTTGTGCAGGGAGCCTCACAAGATATGTCCTTATAGAAAGATAGACAAGCTCAGGTAAAAAAAATCATTGTGTGCCAGAGGACACAGCTGTGGAACAAACCAATGCATAACACAAACCAAATAGAGAATGTGTGTGTGGAACAAGCAAACAAGTTTTATTATTTCCGCCTGTGGGGAGGCATAGATTAGGGCAACATAGCTGTAAACTCTAGACAAGGCCCCAAATACTCAGGGGTACATTATGATGTAGGGCGGGTCGCCACCGCCATGCGGGCAGTTCGGATCCGCCCTACATCATACTCCGCCCGCCACCCATTTCCCCCTGCCATATTTGTATGGCGGAGGGACCCCGGCGGACGGAAAGACCGTCCGCCAGTTTTCCGCCAGTCACACAGGTGACCGGGCGGAAAAGGGGCCTGATATGGTGGCGGTGTCTGCTAGACACCGCCATCCATATTAGGAAGGCAGCGGGAAGCAGCCTTTTTAGGTTTCGCTGGGGGGCGGAGCCGTTAGGCTCCTCCTCCAGAGAAATCTGTAGTTTCTAGTATGGGTGACTTGAACACGCCTCTCTGCTTCATTGGCTAGCTCCATAAATGGAGGCTAGCCATTGGAACAGAGAGGCGTCCGTCAATGCCGGACCAGACACGGGGGCGTTCCCGAGATTCTTTGGCTTTTGCCGACGTCACGCGACGCCGGGAACGCCCCCGAGTCTGGTCCGGCCGGGCCGTGCTTGCTGCTGTCCTGCCTTGTGTCCCTCCTCCCGCCGTCCCCACGTTTCCCGCCTCCCTCCCGCCGTCAGTTCCTCTCGTGTCCTTTCCCGCCCCCCTCCCGCCCCCTGTGTCCTCTCCCGCCCCCTCCCGCCGTCCGTTCCCTCTCGTGTCCTTTCCCGCCCCCCTCCCGCCCCCTGTGTCCTCTCCCGCCCCCTCCCGCCGTCCGTTCCTCTCCCGCCCCCCACTGTCCTCGTAGGTGCTTGTTACGTGGAGTGCGTGGAGTGCAGGCCGCCCGACACGGAGCCGCAGGTGACCCTCATTCAATAGCTGAACCCTGGTGCGCGTCTGTTTCCTCCTTCATTGTTCCTATTGCGGGGCGGGTTGTGGGGGGCATTAGGTTGAGGGATTCTTGTGCGCGTCTGTACAATTATTGTGCCTATTGCGGGGCGGGTTGGGGGGAGCTTTCGGTTGCTGTATCATTGTGCGCGTCTGTATAATTAATTGTGCCTATTGCGGGGCGGGTTGGGGGGAGCTTTCCGTTGCTTAATACTTGTGCGAGTCTGTATAATTATTTGTGCCTATTGCGGGGCGGGTTTGTGGGGAACATTAAACGGTGGAACCCTTGCCGCGAGGTCCGGAGGGCCAGGGTACTTCCAGAGCGCTTGGCCCTTCCCGGGCTTGGAATTCCCCCGGAATTTGGGAGCGGGGGGTGTGGGGGCGG
The DNA here is from genome assembly GCF_964263255.1 of Lissotriton vulgaris. Classification (NCBI taxonomy): domain Eukaryota; kingdom Metazoa; phylum Chordata; class Amphibia; order Caudata; family Salamandridae; genus Lissotriton; species Lissotriton vulgaris. The sequence continues at coordinate 1,312,014,893 of NC_141693.1, read as the reverse complement.
CGGGCAGTATGCCTGACCTGACTCTCGGGGTCAGGGAATGTGCCGCTTTTGATGTACCCTCTCTGCGGGTCTTTGGCTGTTGCATGTTGTGTGGGACCCGGTGGCGCGAGTGTTGGCGCGCGGGTTGGTGTCAGAGGCACGGTCGGGTAGGGAGGATACATGCGGTGAGGTTGGTCACTACCACCTCCCGCCCCGCCGTTGTAAATAAGACTGCTCCCTCGATCAGGACATGCGGCCCACCTGAGCGGGGGGCGCCACACTGCTCATTCGGCTTCCCGGTCGCGGGCTATGGGGAGCATCGTTATAGCTCAGTGGGTTGGGACGCTGCCTCCGCTTACGGAGGTACTAGAGGTGATGGTACACGCCGTTAGGCCTGGGGTACTAGATGTGATGGTACACGCCGTTAGGCCTGGAAACTAGCGCCAGGTCCCCACGCGTCGGGCTGTGGCCTTCCTGTGGGGCCGCCATTGTTGATCTGGGGGGTCATTGACCCCTGCGGCCATTTTGGGTGTGGTCTCGGCCTGGGGGAAGGGGGGGGGGGCGGCCATATTGGTAGCCTTCGCTGCGCCTCCTTGTTTGTGCAGTGGCCAGCCGTTTTCAATGCGATTGGCTTGGCAAAACCCAGCACTCCCCCCCGCCCCCCCCCCCTTGCGGAGCAATAGTGTCCGCATTTGGTGTGCAGTTTTGGTTACACTTGGGCGAAGTGGGATTCGCGTTTCAGTTCTGCGGGCACGCCGGGCATGGGGCCCAGCAGATCCCGCCACTGCGCCACATGCTATGTGCGCGCGGATTGCTGCAGCGCAGTTTTTTCCCTCGCCTTTCCTCACTCGTCAAGACTCCGGTGCCTTTTGGCCTGCCGGGGGGCTGGCCCCTGCAGGCGGGTTTCTCCTATGTCCTGCCCGGTTTTCCCCTGCCTCCTTGAAGCACGAACTAGTGCTAAGGGCCCGGGGGGCGCTAGGGGCATGGGGCAGCTGCCTCGGCCATACGGCGGCTGGACCAGCGGGCCTTTTCATGCTCTGGTCCCTCTGGCCTAAATAATCCGCCCCGCCCCGCCCCATCAGTTGTGAGCATACCAGTGGCTCGGGGAGAACACCTCGCGTGTTCCGGAACTCAGGGACGGGACGTGAAAGAATGGCATTTTACGGGAATGGGGTCAGTTGTATACATGCGCGGGTCGCGAGTACTTGCTGGGCATGTAATTCGTTCTGTTTTACTGTGATAGGGGCTGCCGGTCAGGCATGTGCACAGCGGTCAGCAGTCGATGGGGGGGACAGAGTGGGGGCTTCTCTCGTCAGCCTCGGCCTTGGAATCTTTCACTCGGTGCACAGGCTTCCCCCGAATCTCTCAACAATTTAGTACCTATTGGGGGTATGTAGCGTGGCATGGATACAAAGGAAGTTAATGAGAAGGTGAAAAGTGGTAATTAAGGTGGCACTAATATCCATATTTTGCAGGATTGAACGTATGCGGCCAGTGAAGCCTGGAGGCACAGGAACATGAATGCAGCCGCAAGGCGCCTGCAGGCGGAAGGATCACGGCAGACAAAAGGGACATTAAAAGGAATGTGGAGGAACGTTGTAACTGTGTTCTTTGTTTTACAGATTGCTAAAGAAATAACAGCGGCGGACGACCAGTGAGGCGTGCCAGGTTGCCTTTAGGTGTACAGAGACAGGTATACTGGGTGAAGAAACAGCTTGGGGTTGCCCTCGTAGTAGTGCCGGCCTTTTATCACTAGGACGGCTGTTTCTGCGCCGCTTTCTGCTACTTCGCGTCGCTGGCCTCGGGGCTTGGGAATTATGTTGTACATTAGTCAGCGCACGTGATTAATGGCATCGGCCATTTTCATGGTCTGTATGCGTTACTATTTTCGGCACACGTTGGTTATGGCGGCCAGTTGCATGGGAAACGTTTTGCGAGATGTCCGGCGCATGTGGGGATTGGCGCCGGTTTCAGCCATCTGCTTCAGTTCCTAGTTATTTGGGGGGAATACGCCTGTCGGCATTCTAATTGGTATTTGGGTGCTCCTTTTCAGGCTGCTGACTTGCGGTTTCGCTCCTTGCCACATGTTAGGTATGATATAGGCCAGTTACTTAGCGGGCGGCCCCCCTCGAGGACAATGCACACTGAGCTAGGAGGGCACGGACCCGCTTTGTGTGGGCGTCTGGCTCTGTGTGGGCGTCTGGCTCTGTGTGGGCGTCTGGCTCTGTGTGGGCGTCTGGCTCTGTGTGGGCGTCTGGCTGTGTGTGTGTGTCTGGCTCTGTGTGTGTGTGTCTGGCTCTGTGTGTGTGTGTCTGGCTCTGTGTGTGTGTGCCTGGCTCTGTGTGTGTGTGTCTGGCTCTGTGTGTGTGTGTCTGGCTGTGTGTGTGTGTGTCTGGCTGTGTGTGTGTGTGTCTGGCTCTGTGTGTGTGTGTCTGGCTCTGTGTGTGTGTGTCTGGCTCTGTGTGTGTGTGTCCGACTGCGTGTGTGTGTGTATTTGTGTGTGGGGCTCTGTGTGTGGGCAATGCCAATAGCTCTAACTTTTCCAAAGGCGAAACCATTGCATTGTAAATGCTTGTTCGGAAAGGCTTGTGGTTTACTGATTTGTGGGCCTGTTGTGGGCCCCCAGGATGTTGGGGGGATGAGGGGGGCACAGGTACCCCCCTGCATTTGCATGGACGATGTGGCAGGCACCACGTGGTGCCTGCCACGTTGTTCATGCAAATGAACACATGCCTTTTTTGTATTGCGGCGGGTGCTGCTGACAGCACTGCCCGCCGCAATACAAAAAATGCGGGATGCCCCTGCCAGTATGGCGGGCGCATACTAATTAGCGGGCGGTCCCATTTCCCTGGGCGATGGTGGGCGGACTTTTAATAGACCCCTCAGTTCCGTCCCGTGGACTGCTCACACTTTCAGGTTCTTTGCACACACTGGTGATAACTGTTGGGGTCCTCTAGAAGGTATAATGCTTGGAAATTCCGACAATAGCTGAGCCATAGAAGGCAGAAGTGGGCAAAAGAAGCAAGAAAGAAGGAACACCCATGGCGAGCTGGAGCAAGGGGCAACCAAAGATGCTGCAGATGGCAGACAAGCCAACACATATTGAAGATCTGAGGAAAGGCTCAAGTGCAGACCTCAGAAGCTGATGAAGGGCTTTGATGGTGTAGGGGTAGAGTAGCAGATTTTACTTCCAAGTATGAGACGAAAACAGAACAGTCTGACTTCCCCAGTAGGATATAGCCTCTGTCGAGGCAGAGCAGGGTCCAAGAGTGTGGATGGAGCACCATAAGTGTGAGTTCAGTAGTTCTGGGTTCCCAGCTCTGGGCAGTACAAACACATGCAAATATGCTGCTCTGAGAATCAGTGTTCAAAGGGACAGGGCGGCCCAGATCAATGAGATGATATGTGCGGCGATCTGGGCCACTGCTGTTGGTGGAACCTATCGCGTCATGTCAGGCACAGCTCTAGCTGCTCCCTTGCGGCCCTTGGTTGCACCAGAAGGAAAAGACAGAAACCCCCAACAACAGGGTTCTCAGATAACTTTCTCTTCCTTAGATTGATTGTTGGCGGGAACAGCAAATCCAGGGAACACTAGGCTTTTCTGTCCAGTCGGGAGTCTGAGCACATTCACACACACATGCACGCTCGCACGCACGCTCACACACACACCTATCACTCCTCTTCTCCAGAAGATTGCAATGGGGTCATCAGCTAACTTGACCATCTACCATGCAGTCACACTCTGGACAGTGTCTGTTAAAATTCTGGGCAAAGGGTAGATTATACCGAGAGAAATTCTGAACAAAGATGTAATGTAATAGACACACCAGACGTGACCAAGCAAATATATGAAAGTAAAGTAAATAGTAAATAGATGGCAGACACGAGTATGTGAGTTAACACAGAATTATGTTCTTTCTTTTATTTGTGTAATATACGCATAACTATGTTGTGCAAATATTTATAGGCAACTGTGTAACTTATGATTTATAGAGGTTTAAACGAGCAAATATATGCATGCAGCAGAAACTGTAGGTAAATAGCGGCCGGTGTAGTCATGGGACTCGTGCTTTTAGTAAAAGTTCTGAATGAAGGATACTACCAGGTACGTTGCTGTTAGATGTTAAATATTTTTTGGGCAAGCAGCACAGGGCAATTTTCAGGCTGTAAAATACGATCTACTGTTTTAACATGAAACAATTGGCCACTTTAAAGTGTTTTAAATACAAGCATAACTCTCAACATGTGTAGTCTTCAGGGAAGGGTAAAGACGTGTTTGTGGCAGGTAATTCTGTGGGAGAAAATCCTTTTGGAGGCCGTGGAAGAGTTTGCATGTGGCTATGTCCCTTGAGGTGGATGAGTAGCAATTGTTGGGAGGGAGAGAGGTATGAAAATGATCCTTAAGATGGTGAAACTCTCCACAGGAGGCGTAGCTAAGACATATGCAAATGACTAATTGTTGGGCTTGGCCCTCTCTAGAAGGTCAACCCCAAACATTTTGCCTTCACATCTCCAGTTTTGCTGAATTCGTTTTTGTTGGCTTTAGGATACAGTGCACATTACCAAAGCTAGCCAATTTTAGAGGGCTTGTGCTCTCTGCTTTAAAACTGGTAAAATTGGCGTACACCCAAGTGGCAAATTTAATTTACTTATAAGTCCCTAGTGAAGTGGTACTACAGCTACCCAGGGCCTGTAAATTAAATGTTACACTTATTGTACCACCCACTTAAGTAGCCTTCTTAAATTTTAGGTCTGACATTGCAGCTTGCGTGCAGTTTTCAACTGCCATTTCAACCAGGCAAAACAAACTTTTGCCAGTCCTAAACCTTCCTTTTTTGTTAATAACCCCATTTTTGTTAGTTTTAGTACCAGCAGCATCCTTCAACAATCGATTAACATCACCACAATGTGCATCGGATAAAGGAACGTAAGACATGTAGTTGTAAACATCAACATAATTGCCCCAGTAGTTCATGATATGCCCTCAAATGTAATCATGTTTTCGGAGACATTCCCGTGCCCTATAGATCGGCCTTTCTTGGTGTGCACATCATTCCACCCCTTTCATCCACATGTCCAATGGGGGGGTGGGGTAGGGGGGGGAGGGCTCCGGCAGTTTCCAGGTGCAGACAATATCCTTTCAGGCACAGGTGAGGAAACTCCAATGAATGCCTTTTCCTGTCTTGCCCCAACAACAAATAAGGCTGGGCATGACCAGACCATTTAAAAAGAAAATCAGCTTCAGGTAGGGCACCTCGCACATGATTCTTGAGCAGCATGGCTCGTCTGCTGCATTCGCTGGGGCGGGGGTCAGACATGTCACGTAAAGGTAGTTAAGTTGGATCATTCAGAAGCACGAGGAAATTGCCAACACATACATGCCTCCTGCCAATTATCGTAGTCTAGCTCTCCAATTGTCGCCACAGGACCAGGAAGTGAACCGGCGCGTTGACCATTAAGGAGGGGTAGATCGTGGAAATGGCTCTCCTGCCCAATCTTCCCATCAGTAGTTTAGCTTCTAGGGGGTAGCATTCAGGCACCTGCATGTCTATTGGGACATGAACGAGCAGGGTGTGGTATAATTGGAGGTAGCGATAGAATTGTGTGTAGGAAAGCTGGTAAAGGTCCCTTAACTCCATCACTCTCCCCCTCGGCGCACATCATCCAAATAAGAAATCCCTATTCTGTTCCAATTTGTAAACCCCTGAAGGCCTGACACCTGCTAGAGCCACGTACCCTAATGGCGTCATGCCCATACGTCTACAATTCCAGTGGATAAGACGTATGGCTGCTCTACACAGAGAATTGTCACCCTGGTGCAATCCGGAAGAGTGTGTGTTGTCATGTGCAATAGATAAAGCCCTCCCACCCAGAAGAAGGTGGTAATCCTCAGTGTGAGTGTTTGGAACCATTTCCAGGGATTGGGTGGGGAATGTTTGCCAGGACTTAAAGGAAGCAAGGAAGGCAAATTATCTGAAATAAAGCTGTACACCCCATAGGGTTTAGAGGCAGGGGGCCCACTTCCACAAATCCCTATTCAAGGCAAATATAATGGGCTGTAAATTAAGGGTTGACGCCAGTTCTGGGAGGCATGAGATATAGATCCCACGGTATTTGAAGTGGAGATGCCGGTTTGGCACCTCAGGGCACCAGGCGTGACCACCTGCATCATCCTCAACCAGCATCAATAGTGACTTATTCATATTAATCCACAGGCTTCTCCATACAGTTGTAAGATTTCAAGGCATTTGGGGCCCGAAATCTGTGGGTCTCCCAGGAATAAGAGAATGGCATCGGCATAGAGAGCTATGCACTTCTCAGTGCCCTCTTACCAATGCCATCCCCTAATCTGAACATCAAATCTGATCAGGCATGCCAGGGCTCTATTACTAGGGGAAACAATAACAGAGACAGGGAGCAGCCCTGAAGAGTGCCCCTGCATATCGGGGCGAGCTGGAATAGGACTCTGTTCACTCGGACCTGGGCTGTATGGGTATTATACAGCATACCCATGAGTCTACAAAAGTATGATCCAAAGGCACCCCACTGCAGTACGGCCTCTAACAAGGTCCACACGACTGTGTCAGAGGGCTAGCTGCACCCTCCATATGCAATGACAGGTGCTCCTGCCAGGCATGAATCTGCATTGGTCCGGATGAATCAGATAGCTCAATGCCTTATGCAATCTGGTCGTGAGGGCCTTCACAAACATCTTAATGCTGACATTAATGAGGGAGAATGGCCTGTACGAGGAACAGCAATACGTAGGCTGATTTCCCTTAGGTATGACCACAATGGTGACATTATCCGGGTTCGGGGAGTAAGGACCAACGCTAGTCACCTCAGCATATAGGGCCTCTTATCTGCTGCAGCTTAGTCTGCCGCGGCCGTCAGTGGGAGTGCCTGCAGGGCGGTGATGTGGGGAGGGGCAGGGTGGGGGGTAGTAATGTATAGATTACGGAGTTTTACAGGTAAGTAAACATTTAAATAAATAAAACGAATTTCGTTGCACGCACTGCATCGTATTTGGTGATGCAGTGCACTCAACGAAATTTGTTTTATTCATTTAAATGTTTACTTACCTGGGAAGCTCTGTAATCCATACATTAATACTCCCCACCCTGCCCCTCCCCCTCCCCACGTCCCCCCCTGCAGCTACTCCCACTGCCGGCCGTGGCTGAGCTTAGTTGTTGCCAGTGTCACATGACGTTTAGTGTCTCCAGAGTCCTGACCACGGGCCCACTGCTCCAAGTCGAGAATCAAGTCTTCAACTTCATTACTTGCACCATCTGACATGTCTCGTTCTGCAGCGTGTCCCCATTGATCAGACCTTCCTTCGATCTGCACTGGATTTTGCATAGTCCTGCGAAAAGTAGAGTTGGTTTCCTGAGGATGAAATTCGCTTTAAAGAATGTACTGCTGTTAAAACCTTGTGGAGGTCTGTGTACTCTAGAAAGAAAAGTATAACGCCTTATGGTTTACGTTGAACAGGAGATACAGAATGCATTGGGCCAAGTCTGTGAGCACGTTAAATGTTGAAAGTGGTGGTATCCGGCAGGTTGAGTACTGTTGGTAAAAAGGATTTGAAAAATGCTACAGGATCTGGTCCCTCTGAATCTTCCGGCAGACCATAGATATGTAAATTGTTCCTTCTATTCCTGTTTTCAAGGTTTTCGATCTGTGACTGGAGCGCTGCTACTTGGGCACAGGTGGAGCCCAAGGAGTCTATGCATTGTTCTACTACTGTAACTCTCTCCTCTATTTTTGTCCAACCATCAGTTAAGATTTGTATCTTTGAATTGGTCTCCTCCATAAATGGACACAACACCCTTATTTCTTCTAGAAGGATGTCCAAAGATACTGACGAAGATCACTTTGTAGGTGATGGCAGATCTTTTTTCAGCCATTTGGTTGCAGCCTTGGTGGTTGTAACGGAAGAGGTAGAAGCACACTTAGGAGAAGATGTCAGAGAGTCCTCCATTCTGAGTCGATGAGTGTGCATGAGAAACAGATGTGTGACCTTCAGAAGTCACCAACAATTTAACTGATTTTAGTCTGCCCACATAAGGAAGTTACGAAATAAGTCAGGTGTACAATAGAGGGCAAACGCTGGAGAGAGCCCGTGGCTTAATGATGAGGCAAATCAAGATGATTGCCCTTTTAAGATAACCATAAGAAGCGGGTGATACATGGGTAATACCAACAGTATAGCATAGAGGAATTAATTTATTTGGGAAATATCCTCTTGAAGCTCTTAGCAAGGAAGAAACCTTTAGTAATCAAAGGAGTACCTTATAATGAGGACGTATGACCCACATGCGGACAGTGACAAATTAACGATGTGCTGAAAAAACATCATAGATGAGAATCTTGCTGTAAAAAACAGTAGAGAACTCTGCAGAAGTCATTGGTTCTGTAAATTATTTTAATCTGCCCTTGTAAAGAAATTGCCAAATAAGTCTTGTGTATAATAAAGGGCAAATGCTTGAGAACACCCTCAGCTTGACAACGAGGTAGAGTGCAAGTGCAAATCAAAATGATTGTCCTTTCAAGATATCCATAAAAGACATGTAGTTCATGAGGAATATTTGCAGTTTAACATAGAGGAGTTAATTATATGTGGGGAATATCCTCTTGAAGTTGTTAGTACAAGGAGGAAATCTTTAATATGTGAACAATGACGAATTAACGATGTGTGGAGGAAAAAAAATAGCATAGCTGAAGAACTTGCTGCAAAAACAGTAGAAAGGGTGACTATTACACATGCCAAAATAAAAGATGCAGGAGAAGCATCCGCAGTATTGTTTATAATCGAAAGTTAATTGTGAGAAGACCGACATGCAGAGACCTCTCAAAACTAAAATGGTCGCTAGCTTTTGAAATGAAGAATGTTCCTGTCAGCAATGTGACCGCATTAGCAAATGGGCCGCTCGCTGATGAATTGCTGCAGATAAGGTATGCACTGCTCAGCGCGTTCACATAGAAGTACAAGAGCATGGAAATGACCAGAGTTACGCAGGTGAGAGAGCCCCCTCAGAGTACTGGAGACTTAAAATGGCGGGCACCAGCAGTTGCATAGAGTAAATTCTGACCAAGTGGCATTTAATCCTGCAACGAAAAGGGTTCAGTTGAGAGCCGCCTGACTTCCGATGCATACATGAAACGTTTCGCTAGTCTTCTTCACTTGTAGCGCATCATAAATCCCTTGTATGTGCCGCCGTCACCGGGAGCTCTGCGGAGCCGCCGCCATCTTCTGTAGGCGCAAGCCACACCCCCACCCAGGGCCAAGACTAATTGGAATTTGGTTAGATCCCATCTACAGTTGTACAGATGAGCTCCAAAACTCGGGCTGCAAGTATTCCTGAGTGATTACAAGTGGCTGAGATGAATTCAAGTATCCCACCATCACATTTTGTGCTGTCTCGATAACTAATGTTCTTCAACACCTTGGGCCTCATATTTCCACCAGGCGGTTGCAGGCGGGAAGCACGTTCGTAATAGTCCACCCTCTTGAATTTCCCTTGATGTTCCCCTTGTACAGGTTGCAGTCACCTATTGAAGGTTGATAGCCTCCTTGCTTCTTCCTTTTGTGTGGATTGAGGCTCTAGCTACTCTCCTCCAGGCCTCCAGCATCAATCTTGCCTCCAGTGACTGACTGAGCAACACTGACATTGGTGCTGCTGGACACTCCCTAATGTCTTATTCTCTAACATATTGGGCCTTATTTATGAAGGCCTTGCGCCAAAGGTGCGTCACTTTTTCCCATGTTAAAAGTGACGCACCGGCGGCGCAAGGCCTTCATAAATAAGGCCCATTGTATATTTACTTTTTTTTGGGAGCACTTTCGAAGTACTCCTGGGGAGCCGAAAATTCACCGATCCTGAGGAGTAGTGGGGTGCTCCATGCTTCTCTCCAGGGCCCTGCTTAGCAAAGCCATTTGTGTATGCTTGTGTGTAACCGGTGCACACATATATATGGCTTTGCTAAGCAGGGCCCTGGAGAGAAGCATGGAGCACCCCACAACTACTCCTCAGGATCAGTGACTTTATATATATATATATATATATAAAATGGACAATGTCTTTTTAATAATATTGGCGCTTTGAACCCACTGTGGGTAATAAATTATTCCTGTTGGACCACAAGTCCCAGCATGCTGCCTGTTTGCAAGTGCACTTAGCACGGCCCACTGGGGGCTATCAATTAATGAAAAGCATGCAATTAAGGAAGCGTAACTGCACCAGTATGCAAAGCCAATCCCCTGATGAAGAGGCTTTCCGCCTTGAAATGCGTTGGGAGTTGAAAGTCTAATTACCGGGATACCACGACAATGTGAAAAAAGATATGCTGGATTTCAGGCAAGATCTTTGAGTGCCCCCTCAAAGCTACGCGGTACAAAAGGGGGTGGTGATGGACGGAGCATCTGAACCAATCAAACACTCACACACAGTCTACAGATCTGGGTTTAATCCATCACCGTTCTTTAGCCCACTGTGCCACCCCAGTTCAGACATGGCCATATGCAAATCAGTCTGACCCTGTGCCTCATGGGAACAGTCCAGCCAGAACTGCCAATCCATGCCTTCCCTGGACCGGAAACAAGCTTCCTAGGACCGGTTTCTGGCATTACAGCCGTCTTCAGCCAGGCTTGCTTGAATCCAGTGGCAAAGTGAGCAAGGGACTCACGTCTGAGCATACCCTGCCAACTTATGGCGAACAAAGCGGTACAAAAGGGGGTGGTGATGGACGGAGCATCTGAACCAATCAAACACTCACACCCAGTTAACAGATCTGAGTTTAATCCAACACCGTTCTTTAGCCCACTCTGCCACCCCAGTGCAGACATGGCCATATGCAAATCAGTCTGACCCTGTGCCTCATGGGAACAGTCCAGCCCGAACTTCCAAGCCATGCCTTCCCTGGACCGGAAACAATCTTCCTAGGACCAGTTTCTGCCATTACAGCCGTCTTCAGCCAGGCTTGCTTGAATCCAGTGGCAAAGTGAGCAAGGGACTCACGTCTGAGCATACCCTGCCACACTTATGGCAAACAAAGTGGTACAAAAGGGGGTGGTGATGGACGGAGCATCTGAACTAATCAAACACTTACACCCAGTCAACAGATCTCGATTTAATCCATCACCGTTCTTTAGCCCACTCTGCCACCCCAGTACAGACATGGCCATATGCAAATCTGTCTGACCCTTTGCCTCATGGGTACGGTCCCGCCCGAACTGCCAAGCCATGCCTTCCCTGGAACGGAAACAAGCTTTCTAGGACCGGTTTCTGGCATTATAGTCATCTTCAGCCAGGCTTGCTTGAATCCAGTGGCAAAGTGATGTACTGTAGTTCCTAGTTTCCCACTAGGCCCTGCGCATTGGAATAACATAAACAGTGGTATCGACGTGGAACTGCGGATATTCCATGCCTCCACTGACTATGCTAAACTTAATTGGGTGTGTTACCAACTAGCTCAGAGGTCACTGGAAACTTTCTTCTCTGTATAGGAAGTGATCAGCTTCCCTGGCACAGACAAGAAGGGATTCAGCTTTCCAACAACCGTGCAACATGACAACTTTGCTCCTCAGATCAAGAGTCAATCTCTAGGGTCGTGTGAAACAATAGACAGGTATTTCACTCAGTCAGGTTAGTGCAGTTTACTTTCACGAGATGTAGAGAATAGAGAGACGGGCGTATGTTAATAAAGGGTTAACATTTATTGAACAGTCTTTCTTCTCGTACAAGAGAAATGTATTGCCACAATTGCAAGACTTGTTATTATAAAAAGTACGTACAGTAAGATAAGAATTGCGAAATAATACTGTAAAAGCATTGATATGGTTTCTTAGCCATACAATGGTTTAAAAGTAATAAAACATATATACATTCATATATACATTAGGCTAAAATACTCAACTGGTGCTTCTAACTAAGCCTACCCCAGTGTGCCTGACCTAAGCCTAACACGTGGAAGGGGAGTAAGTAAGTAGCTTTAAGTTAAGTTGGTTTTGCCAAGGTTTGCTTCAAGAATTCTCGTCTAAGGGTTTAGTCAACACCATACCTCTGAATAGAATGATGGAAGTCTGGTATTTCCTTCAGGGGGCACTCGATATCCCAGTCACCCGCGAGGGCAGACCGGAAATGCTGGAGCTGGATTTCTCTGCAGGAGAAAGGCAGCGGCTCTCTTCACAGCGCGTCGGGAGGAGGAGGCGGGGGACAGCGTCCGCGGCAGCTGGAATCTACTAGATGTCTTCGCAGAGGGACGGCTGTTCAACTCCTAAGCATACTGCACCATCGTTCGCGCTTTAGCAGCGATAATGGTATCAGTAGCTTCACCACCAAGGGACAGCAGCAGCGTACTGCCTGCAGCAGCAATGGGATGCACAACAGGGTGCACGGCAGCACGACAGCTTGCACAACAGCTCGACAGCTCATTGCTTAAGGCAACGTTGGTAATATTTATACCTGACAGGTGCCGGGTTTGACGCAAATTTGCTGGACATAAGACGTCAATTAAAGATGTCACTAGGAAGTGATAGTTATCAGTTGCTCATTAGAGTTCCATTACTAATCAAAACACAGCAAGCGGGGATTTCCAGGTTTGCTGAGTTTTTATCTTGTTGAAGAACTCGGAGTGTTAATCTAGGAATATCAGATAGTGACTTCTGCTCTGTCATTGCACTAATTGGTTGCAAAGGAAGTGGCAGAGAACTATTCTGGAATGTGGCTCTGTTCGTGTGAGGCCAGAGATGACTTTTCTGAAATCGCACTTGAACGGTTATGCCAATATAGGGAATAAATGGATTTATAGCCGAATAGGGGCATAAGGTCGCAGTATCGATCAGGAACCTAGATAAACACGCAACATCCACTCCACGTATTCATGTCCATCAAATTACTAAAACTAGAGCAATTAGATGCATGTGTAACATTGCCCACCCCAAAATACATAAATGCATTCGAAATAGGCGTACTTGTAATACATGAAATTTAGGTACTGTACGTTTTTTGAAGCATAGAAATCATTCAAAAAATCATTGCATATGAAATCAATGAACGATTATGCAAAAAGAATTACACATGAAGTATCTCTGACAGAAGAAGGGCGAGATAAATCATCACATATAAATGCATTGTAATAACATGTGCTAGAGGCTGATGTAAGTTTGTTATGTCTCTAGATGTGTTTAGAAGTAGAAGTGTGAAGCTTCTGTTCTCTAAGAATAGTTTTTACGTTAAGCAAAGAATTGTTCGTGCCAAAAAAAGGGTGAATATTAAAAATGTCCAATTCAAAAGAATTAATGCTTGAACGGGGAAATAGAGTTCCAAAGCTTTTTGCAGTTTTTGTTGATCAAAACTGAAGGCCGAATTCAGAGTTCATGGGAACGCTGTGTGTCGGAAAGCTTCTCAAAAGTTATTGTTTCTGTACGGGTGAGAACATCGTATCAGACAGGCTCTCAAAGAATTGGTCTACAAAATCAGGTGACAGTTCAACCAAATTCGATAGTGCTGTAACTTGGCAGGTGTGAGAATGATTGCTGTCATCGTAGTCAGGAGCAGCAATGCTCACAGAAGGTCGTACCTGGGTGATGCTGCTTTTGTCGCTTGCTCCACTGTTACCACCTAGTCGTAGCACAGGAGTCTCAACGAATGCCGTCATCAGGATTGGTAGCCGCTGGGGACAACACAATGCGTGAGCCGTTATTGGACTGAGCAAAGTATCGACGTCCATTGGTACTGCTGATGAAAGTGAAAGACAGATGTCCAACACGCACTCATCTCCGCATAGCATACATCGTAGTACCGGTAAGATACAGTTCTGCCATATAGGTCTGAATGAAAGGAACCAGGTCATGTTTAGATCTCTCAGCCTGGCCAATCCAAGGACGTTATTTATCCTGTCCCGGTAGCGCATTGCTAGGATTGTCTCTTCCATTCCCATGGGAGCTATGTCTGAGTTTCGGCTTGCCATAACGAAGCAGGAGGGTCAAAAATAAAACCCCTGCTACAAGTCCCAAAAATAATGGTATGCCGCCAAAAACAGAGTGTACAAAATTAGGAACGATTCCCAAAATTGCCTGGAAGGGTGTTAGCAGTCCCGTAAAGACTGTCTTAAATATGCCTGGGATGCTTGTGGCACTAGACATGTTAAGGAGTTGGCTTACCATTTGTACGAAATGCACGGGGCAATTTGTTGATAAAAGGTCATGAACTTCAGTAGCTGTCCTTGCAACTAGAAGATCATACGTCTCTTTTGATGACGTTATAGGCACTGTTGTCTGTAAAAGTACAGATTTCATTTTGCTTAATGTATCAATTCGTATAGAATAGAGATTCAGACGAGGCCAGATGGGAGTCACTGTGTCTGCAGGCCCACTCGGGAACAATGCTTGCATACAGCATTTGACCATGGATGTTACGCTTACTAGATAACTTTTCCCTGGCACAAGGCCACAACATCTGTGATCCGTTCTAAGAATGTAACTCCCGTTTGAAAGTTGCATAAAGAAGGGCTCTATCTGAGTTGCAGGTGTGACTAGCTGGTGGCATGAAAGGTTGTTAGAATTTCCATCACATGCTCCGTGTAAATTAATACCCTGACACAAAAGTATACCGCTTAGTGAATGTTTACAGTTGTCACCACTAAGAAATACATTTTTGTCGCTGTCACTATAGCAAGAATGTGTGTATGGTAATTTCCATTCTGATTTTACATATCCTTTACCCAATTGGTCATACTGGCCATCAGGTATGTATTCAAGGCACTTTTTAAATCGGAAGGTTGTTATCGGAATAGTGATAATTCCGTGTATTATCCATTCAATGACAGGACTCTCTGACATTGTCAATGGTAATCTCTTGAGTTTTTCGATGCTCAGGATTGTATAGTCTGCTCCTTTCTGTGCCAAACTGATCTGTTTATCAGTAAGGTTAAAAATGGAAAATAATGACGTTGTGTTGATTAAACGCCAAGGCACATAGCCTGAACGAAGATTTTGCAGCGTCCAGCCTAATTCTATAATAGAACGTAATTGAGATTGGCCATGTTGTAACATTAGCAAGTCTCTGTCTATCACATCAAAGGCAGAGGATACAATATTGTCCAACGAATATATTCTGGAAGACAGAGTCATTAACCCGTTGTCTACTACAGAAAGTGATTTTTCCAAATTAATACGATCAATTTCTCGTATTTTTTCAGCAGTTTCAATTTGTTTGACTTTCCAAGCCTCGTTGTACGCAGCATAAATACTGGTCGCTATGAAACGTTTTTGACGCTGTTTGCGTGGTCCAAGAATGAAATCGCGCAAATCAGCACCATCTTTTAGTAAAGACAAGCGTTGCTTAATTTCAGCCAGTGTGGATGTTGTTAGCCATTCAAGGCAGAGTTTCCCTACACTGTATGTTGTTATAATCCCTGGATGTTGTCTCTGGGAATATCTCGAGTCTAATTTGGTCATTTTTAACCCCTGTGTTTTATTCAGGAATCTATCTTGACAGCTGTTTGTGTCAGTAGGCCAGATTAACCACTTTTTCCAATCAGGATGTGTTCTGTTAAAATGTAAAATTTTTGACACGTCTAACTCAATATCTGCAGTTATATTCTCAGGTATTGGCTTTGGAATAGACGGTGTTTTAAGGTCTTTGATCTTAGCTAGGCCAAGACAGGATGTTTGGTGTATTGTGTCATTTGAAAACAACATTTGTTCTGGTATCATGCAGGTTCTAAATAGTGCTTCAATGCCTTGCACCTGCCAATCTTTTGTACCCCAAATTGTTTTCGTTTCAATATTATTTTTCCAATAATCAAAACCAAATGTCATCATTTTGTCATAAAATGCTTCTGAATATATCAATTTTGAATTTGTCAGCATTGTTTTCATTCCTGTTTTATCTAACAGTTTGTAATAAAACGTTTCTGCATTACTGCTGTTAAACCCTGAGAAGTATTTGAATTTCTCAAAAAATGCTTTAGAACTGCTTTTAGGTGGTGTAGCACAATGTTCCCATTGATTATACATAAAAACATTTCTAGGCTGTGCAGATTTATGCAAGTAATGATCACCATAGTGTGTGTAACAGAATAACTGCTCATAACTAGATGAACCTTGTAAATAATCATGATCTGTGAATCTAGCTGACATTACTAAATCAGACATCATATCATTAATACTGTTAAAGTCCCAATCATCAGAGAATGTACTCGGTGTTACAAAGTCACTTAAGGAAACCTTTAGTTGATGAGGATACTTCAGGATTTCGACCGGACCATATATCTCATAGTCTGTTTTCTCCCATACTACCCCACCAGGTATTGGAATTGCTGTGACATTTACTGTTGACACTTCTCTTTTCTTCACGTGTGATGATCTGTGTGGTTTCAGGACTAAGTTGATGTTCTGACTTGCTGTGTCCATTCAATTGTAATAAACTTTCCTAAAATTAAAACTAAAATTAGGCATAGTAGGAGTATGAATACCCCTGAGATAATCCAATGCTCAATCAACGGTGAATCCAGATATAATTCTTTGATTTGTTGAAGGAGTCCTGTTGTATTTTCTTTAGAATACTTTTTTGTTTCTGGCATCACTTCGGGGTCGTTTTGATCTTCAGAGAAGTTGTCAAAGTTGATGAAATAACCAGAGGCAGTTCTGTCAATTGATGGGATTGTTCTTTCAATCTGTCTTTCGGTAGCACTTTCTGATGCCACATCATTGTAGACTGGTGTTGTTTCTTGACGAACTGTTTCAATCTGTGTCTCAAGAGGCACGAGTTCCATGGCATTATTGCATAGTCCTTCATTGTGCACTGCAGGCTGATCGAATGTGATGAGTCTTTCAGTTTGAACCTCTTGGATTGTTGCAAGTTTGGGTATTCTGTTGTTTCTTGGGAGTCCACTGGGCCTACTGTTGATTATAGGCCACATGCTTGTGGTTTTACCAGGTCGATGGACACAACTCTGTTCTCCTTTTTACCAGCAAGGGGCGGTAGCACAACTGATCTTGTTCCGGTGACTGCAAAGACAGGTACTGCTTTTCTGTAAGAAGGCCCAAATTCCTTCTTAACCGCGATCTTTTCTCTGACTAGATCCCCAATCTTTGGAATCCAGACAGGCCTTGCTGGGGCTGTTGCTGGTAGTGCCTCGTCAGTGGTATTTGGCTGTTGCTTTAACTTTATGTTGCTTAAGGATTTTCTTGTTTCATTCAGTTCCTGTAAAACAGCCAAACGATCCTTTACATCAAAGTGCGTTGTTTCTTCTTGTACCACTGACATCTGACTATCGAGGTCCTGAATACGCATTCTAATTCCGAACAATAGTTCGTATGGGCTGAAACCTTTTAGAGAATTTCTTGGCATGTTGTTAAGACTAGTCTGGACACTTATTAAATGTTTGACCCACCCAGCGCCTGAACCTAATACCTTCGCTGTTATAGATTGCTTTATGTCACGGTTTTTTCTTTCTACCACACTATTCCCTTCGGGGTGCGACGGACAAGAATACCGCAACCCAATTCCCATGCTAGCCATGGCCTCCTTATAAGCTCGAGAGCTGAAAGCAGGACCCTGGTCAGAATGGAACGTGGTAATTGCGTATGTGCCGATAAAGACTCGCAAATCTTTTATAACCGTTCTAGCGTCAGCCGAGCGCTGGAAGCCTCATTTTTTAAGTGTGTTTAGCCTTAACTGTGTACAATGGGACGCGCTTCTCTTCTTTGATTGCGCAGATAGACCGCCTTATGCTGTCTAGAAGGGATCCTGAAACTACACTGGCCTGTTCATTACTGCGATCTCTGTTGCAGTCTTCACAATTTTGAGCAAAACATTGAATATCTATACTCATTCCTGGCCACCAGTACTCTGATTGTAATTCTTTCAGAGAGGCTTTGATTGTTTGGTGTCTCAGACCCAACCCCATGTGTGCTTCCAGTAAGAGGAAGCCCCTCCTGCTCCTGTTTGGAATTACTCTGTCCCCCACTCCAGGGATTCGAGCAAAAGGAACGGAGTTTGCATCGATTATGTATGCATAATTGAGTGGATAGTTCACGGGTAGTGCTGCACAGTCGCCTTTTACGGTCGTTTTTACTGCCAGCATGGTTTCCCCGTCTATGTATTTATCTGTACGCTTTTTTGTGGCTACGGAAGCCGGTTTAGTTGCCTCCGCTGTGGCTGTATTAGCCAATGAATTCCCTGCAACGTGAACGCCATCACGTTGAAGACCCTGTGCGTGAATCACGTGAGTCTTTTGTAGTTCTTTGTGTAAAAGAGCTACCTGTTTCCAGAGCAATTTATGCTTTATTGTGGCACCTGTGTCATCTTTGTAGTCGTTTTCGATCCAACTCTGCAGCTTATTGTTGTAAGAGTTGACGCAAAAATGAGAATCGCACACTATAAGTGTCGGGAATTCACGTTCTGCATTTTCGAGCGCCATCTTTAAAGATCTGATTTCAGTTCTCTGAACCGAACAGTTTCTTACAGATTCAGTTTTTGTTACTTTCGGTCTGAATTTACCGCACAGCCAACGACCTTTAATATTCGCACATGCTGCATCGTAGGATTTTCTCTCTACGTTGAAATGCTGTACAAAGCTATCTGTATAGATTATACATGCGTATTGTGGGAGAGGTAGAATTTCGATTGGCAGAGGATATTCTTCTTCATATTCTAAATCATTCAGTTCTTCGAATTGCGGGGCGAAATAGTATTTCACATCTTCCGCTCCTAGAGAATCTATACACTGTATCCATTTCGGATCCAGTGACACTGTAGGCAGGTTTACTGGGCTGAATAGCGCTTCGAAGGCGGATTCCGCTGTAAGGATATTAATCCGTTTGCCGTGTGCTAGTTCTCGTTCATTTGCTAATGCGATTTGCACTGCTTTCACAGTTCTTTCTGTGTGACTGAATGTTTTTTCTGCTTGTGTGTACAAGTGAGATTTAATTGAAATAGGTACCTTTTCTCCCTCATTAGAGGTCAGGTATGTGAATCCGCATCTTCCTGGGATGACTCGGATTACAAGATCGATCGTGTTGTCACGTGTATCTAATTTTGTTTTTGCTAACATGTCTGTTTGCAGTGATCTCAAAATTTCTGTGTGTTTTTGAGTCCAATTGATTTGTTTAAAATCAGGTTTTATTAGTTCGTAGAGAGGTTTAACCCTCTCTGCGTAATTTAGGATGTAAGTTCTTCCGAAATTCAGAAAACCTAGAATGGATTGTAAATTCTTCAGCGTTTTTGGAGCTTGGAGTACAGCACACTTCTCTAAGAAGTTGTCCGCTAGGCTTTTCCCTTCACTTGATAATTTGTACCCTAAGAATAGTACTGTCAGATGGGCAATTCGGGACTTTTTAAAGTTGAATTTGTAACCCTCTGCTGCGAACCCAAGTATAATGGTGTTCACTCTTTTCAAGTGAGTATCCAAGTCGTCGTCTGTGAGATAGATATCATCTACGTAAGATAATGCCTCATCATCATAGATTTGTAGTAACTCTGTTACTCTAGCTGAGAATAGTCCTGGGCTGTTCTTGAACCCCTGTGGGAGTCGACAGAATTTTTTCTGCGTCCCAAATGCAGAGAAAACGGTCAAATATCTGCTTTCTGGTGCAATGTTTTGACAAAAGAAACCATTAGATATGTCTAATGTAGTTTTATATTTTTTCCTAACTATGTTATTCATTAGGGCTGCACTATGCGAGTTTTGTACTGCAAAAGTTTTGCAACATGTATTAAGATGTCTGTAGTCCAAAACTAGACGATATGAATTGTCTGGTTTGGAGACAGGAAACAAAGGATTGTTCATTTGAGAGGTGCATGCTTCAATCACCCCCTGGTATTCAAGTTGATCTAAGATCTCCCTGACTTGTTTTTTAGCTTCTTGCTTTATGGGATACTGCCGTTGGGCAGTTGGTTCACTTTTTAGTTGGATTTTGTGAGGAGGTGAATCCTCATCCCATCCTACATGATTTTTATATAATGCAGGTGCCTGGGCTACTGCCCATTTCCTTGCATAGGTATATTTTTTGTGAATCGGAATGTGATTCAAAAAGGCAGGCATAATCACTTCTTCGCCACGAGGGCACTCCCTGACAAACTCTGGGGGCCAATCTTTTTCAGCTAACAGAATATCATAGCCTTTTGAGAGCTTATCCCAAAATAGACCCTTAATTTTCCTAGTCTTATCACCCTCTATACGCAATATTATTTTGTATATTTTATGGGGCTCGCTAAGTCTGGTGTCGGCAGTTTCAACCTGAATGAATTCATTCGTGTCCACTGTCTCCAGATGACTCATCAAGATCTTGCGCGCTATACTGATTTCTGCTGCACTGTCCAACATTGTCAATGCCCACTCCCCGTTTTTCAACTGTGTCCTCAGTATTCTCGGCATGGTTGATTACTCTAATACTGGCTACCTTCTTTTTCTGAAATTGAGATTTCTTATTTTGAGTAGGTTCCTTGTCTTTGGACTTGGTGTGCTCTCCTGGGTCTGACCGTCCTCTTCTTTCCGAATTCTGTGGAATAGATCGAGAGGGACGTGTATCAATACTTTGATATCTATCAGGTTTTTTCAGATTATCCCTATTTCTAAGGTTATATCTTTTCTCAGAGGGCTCCCTCTGGGGAGACTGGTGTTCTCGAGTCGGAGTTCTTTCCCTTCGTCGAGGAGACCTTCCTCTGGACTGGAAAACTTTTTCCTTGGGAGTGGATTGTTTATTTCCATCCCAGCTCTTTTTAGGAGTGTTTAAATTATTTTTAATAAATAATTTTTCAGGATTTTCGAGCAGTTGGGGCTTTACCGGTTTCCCACCCAAGCTGTCTCTACCTAATTCTTCATAGCATTTTTCTATGATTTTTGCAAGCTCAACAGGATCTTTTATATCTGTTTCCTTCAACTTTTGGCGAATCGCCACAGATGCTGCTTCTCCTTTTATGTTGGCTAATAATATAGCCGAGACCTGCTTGAAGTCTTTCAGTAATTTCATACCAAGAGTTAAAGCGGGCTCTGGACCGTATTCATTTTGAATCTGTTTTAGCACTTCTGGTATTACCGCCATAGACGGAACACCGTGTGTTTTTGTGTAAATGGAAGCAAAGACTGTACCCCAAGTGTCGCAGTCCTCCACGTGTGGTGCGATTCCCATTGGAAGGCAGATGGTCAAGATTCTGTGTTTCTCTATAGGGGTAGTATCAGGAAATACTGCCTCTATTTGAGTGATTTTCTATGCTAACCAGAAAGGAATTTGTTCCCGTTTTACGGGTGTTTTACCAAGACATGACTGTATGTTCTGTGGTGTAATTTTATTTGTGTTCCCCTGATGAGGGGTCAGCTGTGGTACATTAACAGCTGGTTGGACTGTTGCAGTCCGCATTACATATTGGACTAATTGCCTATGTATTTTTATTAGTGTTTTAGCTGTACTAACAGCTCTTCTCTAGACATTTTTACAATGTCAGGATGTGGTGTGTAGCTGGCTAGAACCGGCCACGTTGCTCCTGGTCTACCTAGTGGACCGAGCCTAGTTATGTGATCATTATGTTTTAGGGCGCCATTAAACCAGAGCAGGTGCTCTTGAAATTTAAGTGGAATTTCAATCTCCTCGAAAGGAGCGTACTCTTCTGGAGGTTTCTCTATTTTGTAATAGTGAAACTCTTTTGTTGTAGCGTTTGCCGCTGGAAAGTTTATCCATGAATAGAATACCTCTGTCTGCCGATACTCGTGAGCCTCTATCACGAAAATTACTGTACCACCTTGAGGTGTCAGTCCGTTCTCTATAAGTTTTAACGTTATAGATTTTCTTAAATGTGCCAGGATGATTATTGCACCTGGTACCATATCGTCGGAATCCTGCTGAGTTGCATTTACTGCGGCCCCAGTGCTTCCGTTTTCTCCTGGCATTGTAATAATGCAAGGTTTGCAGAGTAGGTCTCCAAGGAAACAAAGATTAGGTGCACAATATTTTGGAACACTGTATCCTTCAACGTTGAATAAACCAGAGCTTTACATAGGAATCTCTTCCTACTAAGGTCGGGCGGATTTTAACCTTTCACCCACTCCAGACGTCTATTGGAGTATTTACGGGAGAAAGGGGTCTGTGTGAAATATGCACGACTGAGTTACTCTAACGTCTTGCGTTAGTTTATCGCCTTACCAAACGTTTGGGCGCCATGTAGTGTAGTTCCTAGTTTCCCACTAGGCCCTGCACATTGGAATAACATAAACAATAGTATCGACGTGGAACTGCGGATATTCCAGGCCTCCACTGACTATGCTAAACTTAATTGGGTGTGTTACCAACTAGCTCAGAGGTCACTGGAAACTTTCTTCTCTGTATAGGAAGTGATCAGCTTCCCTGGCACAGACAAGAAGGGATTCAGCTTTCCAACAACCGTGCAACATGACAACTTTGCTCCTCAGATCAAGAGTCAATCTCTAGGGTCGTGTGAAACAATAGACAGGTATTTCACTCAGTCAGGTTAGTGCAGTTTACTTTCACAAGATGTAGAGAATAGAGAGACGGGCGTTTGTTAATAAAGGGTTAACATTTATTGAACAGTCTTTCTTCTCGTACAAGAGAAATGTATTGCCACAATTGCAAGACTTGTTATTATAAAAAGTACGTACAGTAAGATAAGAATTGCGAAATAATACTGTAAAAGCATTGATATGGTTTCTTAGCCATACAATGGTTTAAAAGTAATAAAACATATATACATTCATATATACATTAGGCTAAAATACTCAACTGGTGCTTCTAACTAAGCCTACCCCAGTGTGCCTGACCTAAGCCTAACACGTGGCAGGGGAGTAAGTAAGTAGCTTTAAGTTAAGTTGGTTTTGCCAAGGTTTGCTTCAAGAATTCTCGTCTAAGGGTTTAGTCAACACCATACCTCTGAATAGAATGATGGAAGTCTGGTATTTCCTTCAGGGGGCACTCGATATCCCAGTCACCCGCGAGGGCAGACCGGAAACGCTGGAGCTGGATTTCTCTGCAGGAGAAAGGCAGCGGCTCTCTTCACAGCGCGTCGGGAGGAGGAGGCGGGGGACAGCGTCCGCGGCAGCTGGAATCTGCTGGATGTCTTCGCAGAGGGACGGCTGTTCAACTCCTAAGCATACTGCACCATCGTTCGCGCTTTAGCAGCGATAATGGTATCAGTAGCTTCACCACCAAGGGACAGCAGCAGCGTACTGCCTGCAGCAGCAATGGGATGCACAACAGGGTGCACGGCAGCACGACAGCTTGCACAACAGCTCGACAGCTCATTGCTTAAGGCAACGTTGGTAATATTTATACCTGACAGGTGCTGGGTTTGACGCAAGTTTGCTGGACATAAGACGTCAATTAAAGATGTCACTAGGAAGTGATAGTTATCAGTTGCTCATTAGAGTTCCAATACTAATCAAAACACAGCAAGCGGGGATTTCCAGGTTTGCTGAGTTTTTATCTTGTTGAAGAACTCGGAGTGTTAATCTAGGAATATCAGATAGTGACTTCTGCTCTGTCATTGCACTAATTGGTTGCAAAGGAAGTGGCAGAGAACTATTCTGGAATGTGGCTCTGTTCGTGTGAGGCCAGAGATGACTTTTCTGAAATCGCACTTGAACGGTTATGCCAATATAGGGAATAAATGGATTTATAGCCGAATAGGGGCATAAGGTTGCAGTATCGATCAGGAACCTAGATAAACACGCAACAGTGAGCAAGGGACTCACATCTGAGCATACCCTGACAACTTATGGCGAACAAAGCAGTACAAAAGGGGATGGTGATGGACGGAGCATCTGAACCAATCAAACACTCCCGGTCAACAGATCTGGGTTTAATCCATCACCGTTCTTTAGCCCACTCTGCCACCCCAGTTCAGACATGGCCATATGCAAATCAGTCTGACCCTCTGCCTCATGTGAACAGTCCAGCCCGAACTACAAAGCCATGTCTTCCCTGGACCGGAAACAAGCTTCTGAGGACCGGTTTCTGGCATTACAGCCGTCTTCAGCCAGGCTTGCTTGAATCCAGTGGCAAAGTGAGCAAGGGACTCACGTCTGAGCAAACCCTCCCAACTTATGGCGAACAAAGCGGTACAAAAGGGAGTGGTGATGGACGGAGTATCTGAACCAATCAAACACTCACACCCAGTCAACAGATCTGGGTTTAATCCATCACCGTTCTTTAGCCCACTCTGCCACCCCAGTTTAGACATGGCCATATGCAAATCAGTCTGACCCTCTGCCTCATGGGAACAGTCCAGCCCAAACTGCCAAGCCATGCCTTCCCTGGACCGGAAACAAGCTTCCTAGGACCGGTTTCTGGCATTACAGCCGTCTTCAGCCAGGCTTGCTTGAATCCAGTGGCAACGTGAGCAAGGGACTCACGTCTGAGCATACCCTGCCAACTTATGGCGAACAAAGCGGTACAAAAGGGGGTGGTGATGGACGGAGGATCTGAACCAATCAAACACTCACACCCAGTCAACAGATCTGGGTTTAATCCATCACCTTTTTTAGCCCACTCTGCCACCCCAGTTCAGACATGGCCATATGAAAATCAGTCTGACCCTGTGCCTCATGGGAACAGTCCAGCCCGAACTGCCAAGCCATGCCTTTCCTGGACCGAAAACAAGCTTACTAGGACCGGTTTCTGGCATTACAGCCGTCTTCAGCCACGCTTGCTTGAATCCAGTGGCAAAGTGAGCAAGGGACTCACGTCTGAGCATACCCTGCCAACTTATGGCGAACAAAGCGGTACAAAAGGGGGTGGTGATGGACGGAGCATCTGAACCAATCAAACACTCACGCCCAGTCAACATATATATATATACTAGTTCCACGTTTGTCCACTTTGGCCTGAATGAATCGAAGTTTTAGGTCACTTCAAGATTGCCACCGTGAATGTTACAATTAGTCCGACCTTTGTGTTAATTAACTAGAGGATGTGACATCACCATGTAACTTTATTTAAAAATGCAAGCTGATGTTGTGTGAGTAACATCAGACATAGGCGCTATGCCAACACGCGTCCTGTTTTTGATTTAATAAATGTAATGAATTGGTGGAAATTGAATCACTGAGTGCTGTCCATTCTTTTACCGGAGTGAAAGAAGTTGTGAGCAGAATATATTAAAAAAAATATATATATACTAGCAGCCCGTCCCGACGTTGTCCGGGTATGAATTGCTGCTGGCCAGTAGTATATTGTTTTGTAGGATTTCGTTTTGATAGCATTTCTTATCTGTGACAGGCCTGTGAAACGCTCCGATTCACAGTGCGCTGCTGATGCACTTAAGAGTGCGCGTTCAGTAGTGTGTGAACTCGAGTTTCCCTACTTTATTTTTCCTTGCAATATTATACAGCACAAACTCGACAACATGGCATGAGCACAATTTACATTACAGAAGAACACATTCATTTGTGGTAGGCATGGGGAGACAAAGCGATTTGCCTGGAATCACAGGATGTTGAGCTGATGCCGAGATTCGAACGTAGCTCCCCAGCTCTAAAGTTCGCAATTCTAGAACTTGTGGCGGGAGGTGTGTCTAAAAGTGTATGTCGTGCTGGCCATCAATGAGAGAGACCTGTGCATTTTTCAAATGGGTGGTGAAAATTTATGAGTATGTTGCTGAAGATGTGGGCCGCCGTGCCACCAATGTACTTACCGGGGGAGGGTAAACACCCATTATTCCTCAACTTTCTTTCCGCATACCATCACTCCGCATACTTTCATTACGAAAGTACCATGACTCCGCAATGCCATTATAACGCACGGCATTACATTTTATATGCTTTTACCAGGCATACATTTACAACGAAATTCACTGTAAATGCATGAATGGTAAAATCATGTTTTTTTTAATGTTTGGATAAGGTAAGTATGGGTATAGGGGTATATGTTTGGGGTACTGAGGTATATGTTTTGGGGTGTTTGGGTATTTTAAGGGTTCAGATATAGTTTTGGGTTATGGGGTACAGGGGTAGTTTTAGGGTTTAGGGATAGGTATGGGTTTTGGGGTACAGGGGTATTTTTAGGGTTCAAGGCTAGGTTTGGGTTTTGGGGTATAGGGGTATTTTTAGGGTTCAGGGGTAGGTTTGGGTTTTGGGGTACAGGGGTATTTTAAGGGTTCAGGGCCAGGATTGGGTTTTGGGTACAGGGTTATTTTTAGGGTTCAGGGCTAGGCTTGGGGTTGGGGGTACAGGGTTATTTTTAGGGTTCAGGGCTAGGTTTGGGTTTTGGGGTACAGGGGTATTTTTAGGGTTCAGGGCTAGGTTTGGGTTTTGGGGTACAGGGATATTTTAAGGGTTCAGGGCTAGGATTGGGCTTTGGGGTACAGTGGTATTTTTAGGGTTCAGGGCTAGGTTTGGGTTTTGGGGTACAGGGGTATTTTTAGTGTTCAGGGGTAGGTTTGGGTTTTGAGGTACAGCATTATCTATAAGGTTCAGGGCTAGGTTTGGGTTTTGGGGTACAGGGGTATTTATAGGGTTCAGGGCTAGGTTTGGGTTTTGAGGTAAAGTGGTATTTTTAGGGTTTAGGGATAGGTTTGGGTTTTGGGGTACAGGGTATATTTATAGGTTTAAGATGGGTTAGTGTTTAAGGGTGTTGGGGTATTTTAAGGAGTAAGGGTGGGTTATGATTATGGGGTGCAGGGGTATTTAAAGGGAGCAGGGTGGGATTAGCACACGATATGAGACATGGCATGAAGGGCTGAACGTACCACACGCCCCCAGCATTTGTCACGCCCCCAGCACACGCCCACAGCACAACGCAGACACGCCCACGAGGGACTACTTTGCTGGCACGGTTCTTTTACCTTTTAAATGTATATGGTGGACGTCTGCATAGCCTATGTCCTTCTGCTGCAACTGCCCTTTCCAACGCTGTATTGGGTGTTGTGATTGGTGCTGTGGTTCCTGAGATTACCCGCCTCAAAGGTTTGGGCTCTCTCTTTATTATATTAGTATAGATATATCTATACTAATATAATAAAGAGAGAGCCCAAACCTTTGAGGCGGGTAATCTCAGGAACCACAGCACCAATCACAACACCCAATACAGCGTTTGCATAGCGGTGAGGATGACCTCAAGACTGCTCAGAAGGAATGTATGCAGAGGTTTTTAGCCAGGGGCTATTCCCGAAGAACTATAGAATCAGCCATCAGCAAATCCATGAAAGGACTAGAGAAGAGCTGTTACAAGATGGGGAGGTTGAAGAAAATAACAGTATTCCAACACCCCAGAAAGAGAAAGAAAATGATGGTAGAGAAATGCCATTCAGAATGGTTTTGCAATTTAGCAAACAACACAACCAAATCAAAACCATTATTGATAAGAATTGGCCTAAGGTTTAGGCGGATCCTATCATTGGGTCTGACCTACCTTTCAGACTATCCATCACATACAGCCGATGTCCATCCATGAGAGATCGGTTGGTGGACACCAACCCTGAAAGCATGGATTCAGCAAGTTGCCTTAAGAATAGAAAGGGATTCCATCACTGCAAAACATGCAAAGCGCGCCAACACGGCATCAACAAAACCGAATACAGGACCCCGTTCAGTGACAGAAAAAAGTCTATCTACAAACTGTTGACCTGTAAAACTGACCATGTTGTATATATTCTTACCTGCCCTTGTGATTTAATATATGTGGGAAGTACCAAATTGGTGGCACACAAAAGAATCCTACAGCATCTCAGGGCCATCACTAACCAAGACAACACTTACCCCGTAGCCCGACACTTTAAGGGAAGACACTCAGCCAACAGCGAGGATCTGACATTTTATGTAATTGATACAATTCCCCCGAGTAGGATAGGAGGGGACAGGGAGAGTGCATTGAGGTTACTAGAGACAAGGTACATTTTGGAATTTAACAGTAAACAACCAAATGGCCTGAATGTCACAGAAGACTTACATACTTGTCTATAAATAGGATTGGCTCTATTTAGATACCTGTATACTTCCATCTAAACACAAACATATACTCATCGCTCTAACTTTTGGGCTCTATACCTTTAAATGAAGTAGATGGTTTCATGTATAGCACATTAGGCATAAGGGATTTTGTCCACACTGAATGAGAATTCATTTGTACATTTGCACATAGATGACCATGAAATATGATATCTGTTACTGGGCTTTTGACATGTGATTTTTTAATAGATATTATAATATATTTATATATTTATTGCTTATATATGTATTTTATAGTGTACTATTTATATTTATATTTATATTTATATTGAAGCATACATACATTATTTATATATAACCTTTATTTTTAGGATATATATATATATATATATTTATCATATCTATACCCACGAGAAACAATACATTTCTTTATCTAGTGGTCGGATGTCTATGTGCAGTTGGAGATACAACATTAAAATTCATGGACATATGATCAAGTTTCTTGAATATCTGCACATTATATTAGATAAGATGACATTATTTACTATATATGCACTGTCACTTTACATTCATGTATTTTATTCTGAACATCACTTTCATTTTATTTTATTTTTCATACACTATATCAATTAGTAACGTTAGACTAAAGGGATGACCATGTAACATAATAACCGATTATTAGAAATTTTATCATGCTATGTGGTTTTAATTATTTATATGTTGAAGCAAGTGATATGTCCTTGTATTATAACTACAGTTTACGTATTCATACGATGTATTGCACTGTATTAAATGTATTGGACATATCGGAAACATTACCGCTATGATTTATAAGTATGTCCACTATGTCTATTGTTATGTAGCAGCACGTGAGCACTATTAGCAGCACTTGCACTTTAAAAAGGAAAAAAGGTTGTTGTACCGTGTCATGTGATCAAGGCTCACCCGAGCCGAAATGCGTCAGGACCGACCAGGCAACATCAAATAAATTAATTTGGCACAATCCAAGTGGTCCGTCTCCGTCTCTTGCACAAATGCGGATGAAGGACGGTGTATAACGATATATATATATATATGGCTACCAGCGTTTACTTGTAACTGAAGGCGAATAAACTAAAGGCATCTTAAAGCTTGGTGGTTCGTGCTCTTTTTTGTCTGCATCCTGCGAGGGAAAGAAGCAGCAGTAAGGAGTTTCTCGGCGATATATATATACATATATTACCTACTGGCGGTCGCCAGTAGGTAGTTATAGTTAGGATTGTTTTCTATAGGAAGTCCGCAACATTCTATTGGGAATAACATTGGCGCCAGTTGAGGAATCTGCCTGTAATTTTCCTTAAATTTGCCTCGCTGGGCTCCGCTCCTTCCCTGAAAGTTTGGGGGGGATTCGTCAAGCGGGGGCTGAGATAAAAGGGGGGTCCCAAAACGTGTTTTCCCCATGTTAATTTCCATAGGGCGGTTGGACTCACTTTTAGCCCGAACGGCTGAATGGATTTCCACAAAAATTGGCAAAATTGTAGGGACTGGTAGCCCGATGTACCTTTACTATGTCTCAAGATATGTGCTTCAGTGGATTTTGAGTAATTTAGGTTAAAAAAAATATATATATCTGGGCGGAGCCTAACCACACATCTGATCTGATTGGCTGTCAGCACTTCATCCAAGAAGTGTTGGCAGCCATTTTGGGACCAATAGACATGATAGCACCTCATTAAAAAGCATTGTAGTTAATAGAGGGTTTTAGGACTTTAGTTACATTATAAATCATTTGTTGATGGTACCATACTCATTTTAGGAATTGTGGTGTGTTCTAAGAGGATTTTACCACGTGAAAAAGCCTTCTGCTGTGATATCATGAATCATGTTTGAAAGAAAACTAATATCTAATGATTTTCCCACAGTGGTTTGGAAGGGGATCTATAAGCTAAACTGAAAGCATATTTTCTGTAAATTCACATTATCTTTCTCAGTCATGTGAGAATGAAGTCTGACATTCTCTCAGTAAAACATGTACATCCAACAAGGACAGAGACTGTCAGTTGATTCCTTTGTGTTCTACTGCAGCCTCCAAGAGTGTTCTAAAGAACAACTAGAGCGCTAACAGTCCCACTTATTACAAAGGTATAGCACACCTGAAGCCATCGTAATGGGAATAAAGTGGTAACTCTTAAAACATTTAATTTAAAAAGGAACAAAATGAGGGGGTATATTTTGCCATAGAAAGTATAATTAGTGCTGCAGAAAAAAAAAATTAGGGCACATTTTGAGTGACTTCTCAAATCCTCTTCAATTTCATTAAAAAATTCTGACATACAGTCCCCCAAGATGGCCACCAGAGACAAAAGAGCCTAAATGTAGCCCAAATATCACCCAGATGTAGCCCAAGTATAGCCCAATGACAGAATGTCCCAGAGTGTTCTAAAGAACAACTAGAACACTAGCAGTCCTACTTATTACAAAGGTATGGCACACCTGAAGCCATCTTGATTGGAATAAAGTGGTAACTCTTAAAACATTTAATTTAAAAAGGAACAAAATGAGGGGGTATATTTTACCATAGAAAGTATAATTAGTGCTGCAGAAAAAAAAATTAGGGATCATTTTGAGTGACTTCTCAAATCCTCTTCTATTTCATTAAAAAGATTCTGACATGCAGACTGAAACATGCACTTTGAATACCAGCAGCAGACTTCCCTGGTGAGCAGTAGCTTTATTACAGTGATCTAATGAGCAACTAGAGTGCTAACATTCAGAATTTATGGCAAATGTGTGATACATCTGAATGCCTTCTTGATGGAACCAAAGTAAACAAGCATTGAAAATGCAATAGATCTCGCCCTCGTTTAAGTTAAAGCCATTCTGTTTGTAATGAGGTGGCTTTTTAGCTTTGCTTTTATTAGTGTTTTTTAAACTTTCATGTAAATAACATGCATCTGTATGCATATATGTATATGCATGCATGCATTTATATTTGTATTTATATAGATATACAGATTATATATGTTTATATTTGTATGTATAGATATATGGGGACGTGGCTTGGACGCCGACTGGGATGGCGGCGTGAGCCTACAGCTCCTGTATTACTCCTGAGATTCCTCGCCTCTAGGCCGGCGAAACCCCCGAAATTCTGCCTGCCACGCCGGACTGACCAAGGCACACTCCGGTGAACGAGCGGTTGGGCCATGGAGGAGCGGGGAGCCGACGCTGCGACCCCGGAGTGCCGGGGACAAAGACCTAAGATGGCGGGTGCCCGAACTGGTGTAGACGGATCGGAGGGCTGCGGCGCTCTGTGGCTGCGGTGAGGAGGGAGCCACTGCCTACCGGGACCCGCGGAGAGGGAGCCTGCCCCGAGGAAGCAGCCAGCGGCCGACAGCGGAGGAGGGCGCGAGGGTTCTCTGCAGTGATACGGCCCTGCGATCGGGGAGCCCATCCCCCCATCGCGGACATTAAAGGCTCTTCGGCAGTGGGGCGGCTCTGCGGCTCAGCGCAGCGGAGACCGAGGCGGCGCCCGGACGCTGGGAGCTGAGGAGAGCACTGAAGCCCCCGGAGGTGAGGCACTGCAGGCGAGTGCGGATAGGCGTGGAACCCCAGAGTGCGATCAACTCCCGGAAGGGCTAGAGGGCTGCAGCGCGGCATGCACCCGGCTCCTGCAACGGACAGAGGTAATCGGCTGCCGTCGGAGCGAGGCAGCGGTTAAGTGGCTCAAAACACGGGACAGGCCTGGGTGTCACCGGCGGCCGCGGCGCTGGACAGCTGAAGACCCCTGCACTGCCTGGGGGGCTGGTTGGAGCGGACGCCTTCCTGATCAATTGGGGTCACTGTGTTTATTTTCCCCGCCCAACGCCCTACCGCTGAGCTGACAATTGGGGAACGACTACCCTACACCTAACGAGGAGTAGCGGAAAGGTTGGCCCCGAGACGGATCGGTGCGGGACCACAGGGGGGGCCCCCGTGAACGAGCGGAGCCGCCGGGTGATCCACTGCCGGAGGGTATAGACGGAGGTCGGCCATATTGGACAAAAGCACAGAACCCCTCAGGCACGTGCAGTCTGCACTCCTGAATGGGTGGCCAATGCCTGATAAATGCATGGTGAGGAGTCTGGGAGCACGAGTGGCGTCCCTGCCTGGCGAATAAGTAATACACCCACATAAACCATCGAGAGGCCCTACTGGGACACTGCACGTGGGGCTCGGGATGGCCGCAGTCGGGGGCGCAGCCGCAGCAGAGCGGAAGCAGGGCCAGGCAACAATGCCGGACATGGATAGCACTCTCCAGGAGAGCCCAGATACGTCGGCACAAGAACGCAGATTGAACGCACGCCTGGACAGCATATTGGAGGCGATTACTGCGACCAAAGAGTCTCTGCACCAGGACATTGCGCAGGTGGCTACGTGACTGGGCTTGCTGAAAGCAGACCATGCTAAACTCTCTGATAGGGTGAAGGGGGATGAGCAGCTGCTCCAGGAACTAAAACCAGCGGTGGTCACTGCAGAGCATAAACTGTCCGACATACTTACCCGACTGGCAAAGCTGGAGTAAAGTGAGGAGGATTCCGAAAGCCGCAACCGCCGGAACAACGTAAGGGTAGTGGGCCTTCCGGAAAAAGTCGAGGGGGACGATGCAGTGGCGTATATGGAACACTGGTTCAAGTCAGTGGTTGCCCCGGATGACCTGTCTCCATTCTTTTCGATTGAGAGAGCGCACAGGGTCCCTGCCCGCCCACCCATGCAGGGTCGGCCCCCCAGACCGATGGTGATCAGGCTCCTGCACTTCAAAGATCGTGACCTACTGATACAAAGGGCACGGGCTACGGGACCCTTCCAGGTGGACAATAGCTCGGTAACGGTCTTCCCGGATTACACCAGGAAGTCCAGAGGAGCAGGGCGTCTTTCCTGGCAGTGAAGAAAGAGCTGAGAGAAGAAGGGATACAATACTCACTGCTCTTTCCGGCTCGACTGAGAGTGATCCTTGATGGCTCAACCCAATTTTTCCAGACCCCTGATGAAGCGTGGTCCTGGCTGGAGTTATACCGAGCGGGTTTGGACCACCAGAACAGAGGAGGAAAGGAGAAACAGAGGCCCACCCAGGTTCGCAAGTCTCAGCGCATCCGCACACGCAATAAACTTAAGAAAGCGATGAGAGAGGACCTGTTGGCGTGCCCTGGGGCGCTTACGTAGCGCGATCTTATGCACTCGGGTGCTTCCGGGTGCGCTTACGCTGTGCGTATCACGCGGACGCGGCTACACGATACGTCACGATGATGTTTTCGTTTGTGGCAATAGCGCAAATGGGACGCTCACCGGTACGCGCACCGGGGCGCGCCGCAAGACTGCGCTTTCCAGTGCGCACACCGGTACGAGCACCGGGAGCGGTCCAGGGCAAAAAAAAAAAAAAAGAAAAAAAATGAAGAATATACATAAAAAAATAGTATTATATACATATACAATATAGGATTCATTATAAAAAATATTATATTTGATAGCAATAGAAATTTGCTATTAAAAAACCTTTGAAATTCACTGAAAAAAATAGGTTTGAGGTACTATATATAGTTAGGAATTAGCATTTACAAAACCTATGAAATTCACAGAAAAAACCATAGGTTTGACACCAGTTATAGTTAGCTGGAAATTTTACTGACATAAAACCATTGAAATTCCCACGTTATAGTTAGTTGGACTCACTATAACTTGCGCGCCTGCAATGCACTGCTGATGACGTCACATATTACATCACTCATGACATGGTCAGTGACATCCCTCGTGACATCACTGATGACACCATCCTTGTGACAGAGTGACAGACCTCCTTTCAGTGTAATGTAACCCTTGAAACACATATTCAAAAATAGAAACTAAAATTTTCAAAAAATAGAGATACCCATACCAGTTACAACAACCAATTCAATAATACCACCATCTATATACACATCCACTCATTCACCAACAGTTCTATATAGTCACTCATACATATATTCACTCATCATATGTAGTGAAACACCTATACATCCTGTTACACACCGACAGTCATCCAAAAGTTACTCACACACATAAACACACATGCAAATAAACTATTGAACATCCATTTATTTGCATATACAGCTATACACACACTACCACCTTACTTCTAAGGAAACTTACACATACTTACTCTGTCATGTCCCACGGAGGTGGGCAGTCTCGAACACTGCCTTAAGACGTTTTCTTATTAATGAAAACTACAGTTCCCATGATTCTAGGTACTGCGTGCGACGCCTCTGGCCGATGACGTCACACGCGGAAGCTTCAATACGGAGCGGGGAACGACAGCGCCTTGCCGTTGATTCTGAATGCGAATCGAAGACACGGTAGGAGTTCACCCATCGAGTTTCCAGTGTATCCTTTGAGTGTGGCTTAGTTCTGTGATTTGTTCCCTTGAGCGCTCCGCTCGAGCATTCCGCTCTCTGCAACGGAGCTTTGTTTTGAGTTCAGAGGAGCCCTCGGCTGAGGCTCCGCTCTCGAGTCTCCGCGGAGGCTTGGTTCAGTGACTGCTTTTTGTGGCATTTTCAGCTAGACTTTCCCGTTTGGAGAGCAATATTGTTTCTGGGAGGTATTGCTTCCCGGATCTGTATCTGAGACTGTGTTACTGCGATTGTTAAGACTTATCTACAAAGCTGAGACACTTTTGCCAAATATCCCTCGGGCCCAGTGGGGTATTGACTATAGTATATCTACTTAGTAGAAGATACTGTGCTTATTATTTACGGAGTGACTTTGAGTACATGGGAAGTGCTCAATCTGGACAATTGGGTCATACAAGTTATGCTGAAGAAGTATTCAGCATTCTTTGTTCTTTGGGCTCAAGTATATGTAAAGACAAGTGTTCATAAGTTGGAGATTCCAACTTATTCCGCTACCAGTACTAGTCTACAGGTGATGTTAAACCGGAGGTCTACTACTGTGGGTATCGGAGACTAACGATTGTTTTCTATCTTGTGAATTTATTACAACAGGGGTTAATGAGCTTCGCCTGGCTGGCTAATTACCATTTGCCCTCTGTTGAAGCCATAGTTGTTATTACATTTGGTACGTGTATGTCACAACAGATGTTATTAGGCCATGTGCATTAGATCCGAAAGATAACATCAAGGTTCTTGTATTCTAGATCTGTGATATATGTTCTACAAATCTTATTGCCAGGCAAAGCCAACCTTTTCCTCCCTCCAGGTAATACGCCTTCAAATACCTCTACTTGGTGGGGGAAGTACATTGTGCAACCTACCTGTGTGTAATACATCTAAAGTGTGTGCTTGACTCATGTTGCCTTGTTCTCGTTTCAGCATCCTCTCCCTGCAGCTCCCTTCCTACCCATCCTGATATCCCTCGCTTGACCACTTTTGTGTGTCTGTTCTCATTCAGACCCAGAGGCTGTCGAGAGGTGGAACCCATTTAGCATCGTACGATCCTGAGGACACCTGGACCTGACAGAATCAACGGCCCAAGAAATTTAGTCCTCCCGATCGTACGATACAATGTCCACCATAGATGATATCATGGCAGCTCTAGCGCTGGTGCAATCTGAGTTGCAGGCTTCTAGAGCTGAGACTGCTGCGCTGCAGGCACAGGTAGATAGGATGAATCGTAATCCCTTTGATGCAGGTACTCCGCAGGCTTCTTCCCTGGTGGTGGAAGTACCCGCTCCGATACCCCTGGCCCCCCCAGAAAGATTCCATGGGGATAGCAGTAAGGTGCAAGTGTTCCTCACACAGGTGTTATTACATTTCTCATGTAAACACAAGGTTTTTAACACAAATCATGCCAGGGTGGCATTTCTCATTTCATACCTAGCTGGGGATGCAGCTCAATGGGGCAGTGAGATCTCTAACTACGGAAGAAAGGGAATACAGAAGAAAGAAAGGTCTATGCTTGTATTGTGGCCGGAAGGGGCATTTCATCAGGGAATGTCCTACGAGAACAAGACCAAGGAACGAACACAAGAAGGTGTCTGTGGTGGCTTCCGAACAGGGGTCGGGAAACGAGAAGGCTTGAAGGTGGATGAAGGGATCCCTTCAAGTAAGTTCTTCATCCCTTCATTGGACGGAGATGGGAGAAAAGAGGGTCTACATTTCTATGTTGATATTGGGTTGGAAATACACAAGAAGTGGTTGTGGATTCGAGCGATGTTGGATTCCGGAGCAACAGGTTGCTTTATGGACCACACCAAGGCTATCAGCTTGGGACTTGCACTACAAGAAAAGGAGACTCCAGAAGCGGTGTTTGCAGTGGATGGTAGAAAGTTGGATTCGGGTCCTATCAGGTTACAGACCAGGGATCTCGGTATGACCATGGGCTTGGAACATCAGGAAACGTTGTATTTCAACATCATTCATGCACCACAGTATGGGGTGATTCTGGGACTTCCATGGTTGCGGAAACACAACCCCGCAGTGGATTGGGAAGGACAGACACTACAATTCACATCGGAGTATTGACAACAGAACTGTTATCCTGTGAGACCTAGTCCTGCTTCTGGTCTAGCTTGTATCCATCATATAGCCACCGCAATAGAACACGATGTGGAACTCCCATTCGAGTATCGGGAATTGGCTGAAGTGTTTAGTGAAAGTAAGGCAGAAGCATTACCACCGCACCGATCATATGATTGTTAGATCGACTTGATTCCAGGGGCAAAGATTCTGGCTGGGCGTGTTTATGCGCTTACCGAACCAGAAACTGTACATCTCTGATCGTACCTAGATAAGCTATTGGAGCTTGGGTTTATCAGAGAATCACAATCCCCGGCTGCCTCCCCGCTGTTCTTCATTCCCAAGGCAAATGGGGAACTTGGTGCTTTTGCGGATTATAGAGCTCTGAACGCCATCACAGTAAAGAATAAATATCCTCTCCCTCTCATCAATGTGCTATTGGAGCAAGTTAAAGAGGCGGTGATTTTCACGAGGCTGGACCTTAAGGGCGCATATCACCTAGTCGGAATGCGATCAGGGGACGAGTGGAAGACTGCCATCAAGACGCGTTTTGGACTCTACGAGTACCTAGTAATGCCCTTCGGGCTATGTAACGCGCCTGCCGCCTTCCAGTTCTTCCTGGATGATGTAGTCAAGAAATATCTGGAGCGCTTCGTCGTGGTATATATAGACGACATCCTGATCTATTCATCTACCGCGGAATAACATGTGGATCATGTGAAGGCTGTTCTACCTACATTATTGGAACATCGTCTGTATTGCAAACTCAGCAAGTGTGAGTTTAACACTACCTCGGTGGAATTCTTAGGAGTGATGCTTACGCCAAAAGGACAGGAAATGTCTGAAAGAAAGATCTTGGGAGTGAAGAATTGGCCCATACCCAAAACAGTGAGGGACATCCAGTGTTTTATTGGGTTTGCGAACTTTTATCGCCGGTTTATTGAGAACTTTTCTGCTATGGCATCCCTATGACAAGATTATTGAAAAAGAAGGTGCCCTTTGTTTGGACGGACGAGGCCCAGAGAGGTTTCGATGAGTTGAAGAAGGCTTTTGTTTCAGCACCTGTGTTGGTGCATGCAGATCCCAACAAGCCTTTCATAGTGGAAGCTGACGCTTCCGATTCCGCGGTAGGAGCTGTCCTGTCACAACGTCACTCCGACACAGGGCAATTACATCCAGTGGCCTACCTCTCACGTACTCTGAATCAGGCTGAACAGAACTATGTAATAGCCGAAAAGGAGGAAAAGGAGTTGTTGGCGATAAGAACCGCATTTCTGGAATGGAGGCATCATCTCATGGGGGCGCGACATGTAGTAACGGTATATACGGACCACCATAACTTACAATACATGGCAGCGGCCTGCCATTTAACACTTCGGCAGATGCGATGGATGATGCACTTCGCAGACTTTGACTTCATCATCACATACCGACCAGGAAAAGATAACCGAAAGGTGGATGCTTTATCCAGGCAGTTCACCAAGACGGAACCAACTGAGGTACGGGAGGAATCCATCATCAGCCCGAAGAAGGTTATCGGTGTCACATGTACCCAGATGTTTCTACATAGTGTCATTAGAAATGTACAGAAGGATGAGTGGAAGAAATGGATAAAAGAACATAACGAGTGGAAGATGGTTCAGGGTCTCCCTATGAGACAGAAACAGCTTTTGTTACCCATCCAGGCACTAAGGAAACAGGTGTTCCAGTGGTGTCACAGTGCACCGTGTGCAGGCCATAACGGAACCGGAAAGACACTCGAAAGAGTACAAAGACAATTCTGGTGGCCTAACATAAAGAAAGATGTTGCTGCTTGGGTAGCTGAGTGTCCTGTGTGTAGTCAAATGAAAACACTGCACTCCAAACAATCTGGACTGTTACAGCCTCTTCCCACTCCTGAATTACCCTGGGAAAACATTTCTATGGACTTCGTGGTGGGCATGCCGGTTGACCAGGGGTGCACTGCCATCCTGGTAGTAGTAGATTACTTAACGAAGATGCCTTATTTCATCGCCTGTAAAAGGGTTCCTTCTGCTAGTTTGTTAGCTAGGCTAATCCTCACCAACATAGTGAGGTTACATGGATTACCCAGGGTGATAGTTTCAGACAGGGGCAGTCAGTTTACCGCTAGATTCTGGAGGACATGGTGTAAGGCCCTGGGAATAACATCTAGCACATCCACTAGCTTCCATCCCCAAACCGATGGGCAAACTGAACGGGTTAATCAAACCTTAAAGCAGTATTTGTGATGCTACGTGGATGTCACTAAGGAGGATTGGGTAGACAGATTATGGCTAGCTGAAATAGCATATAACAGCGCTGTACATGGTTCCACTAAACATGCCCCTTTTTTCAGCACATATGGTTTTCATCCTAATTTTTCACCCTTCCAACATCCTGCATCAGCCTCCCTTGTTCCCGAAGTACAGGAAAGAGTACAGACTATTCAGGAGACATGGCAGAGAGTCAAGGGTCAATTAAGACAGGCCAAAACGAGGTACAAGGCCTATGGGGACAAGCACAGACAAACTGGGCCAGTGTATAAAAAGGGGGACTACGTATGGTTATCCACCAAGAACATACGCTTTAAACGTTACAGTATTTTCAATCCTAAATACATTGGCCCTTACAAGGTGGTCAAATTGATCAATCCTGTGGTGGTTAAGTTGGCTCTACCTTCCTCTTTGCGAATACATCCTGCCTTTCACGTTTCTTTAGTTAAACCCACACGATCTGTCAAAAGAATCATCCCTGCAGATGTCGCTGTGGATGAAGAAGAAGAATACGAGGTGAGAGGAATTGTGGATTCCAAGATATACCGCACCAGAATGTGGTATTTGGTGGCATGGAAGGGGTATGGCAATGA
This sequence comes from Lissotriton vulgaris, assembly GCF_964263255.1. Classification (NCBI taxonomy): domain Eukaryota; kingdom Metazoa; phylum Chordata; class Amphibia; order Caudata; family Salamandridae; genus Lissotriton; species Lissotriton vulgaris. The sequence continues at coordinate 1,311,975,680 of NC_141693.1, read as the reverse complement.
GGAGAATTCTTGGGAACCAGCCTTGGGTGTTCATGCTCCTAAATACGTTAAACAGTTCCATAAACGATTCCCAGACAAGCCATGTCTCTGTCAGTGTTCTTCGGGAGAGGGATGTACTGTCATGTCCCACGGAGGTGGGCAGTCTCGAACACTGCCTTGAGACGTTTTCTTATTAATGAAAACTACAGTTCCCATGATTCTAGGTACTGCGTGCGACGCCTCTGGCCGATGACATCACACGCGGAAGCTTCAATACGGAGCGGGGAACGACAGCGCCTTGCCGTTGATTCTGAATGCGAATCGAAGACACGGTAGGAGTTCACCCCTCGAGTTTCCAGCGTATCCTTTGAGTGTGGCTTAGTTCTGTGATTTGTTCCCTTGTGCGCTCCGCTCGAGCATTCCGCTCTCTGCAACTGAGCTTTGTTTTGAGTTCAGAGGAGCCCTCGGCTGAGGCTCCGCTCTCGAGTCTCCGCGGAGGCTTGGTTCAGTGACTGCTTTCTGTGGCATTTTCAGCTGGACTTTCCCGTTCGGAGAGCAATATTGTATCTGGGTGGTATTGCTTCCCGGATCTGTATCTGAGACTGTGTTACTGAGATTGTTAAGACTTATCTACAAAGCTGAGACACTTTTGCCAAATATCCCTCGGGCCCAGTGGGGTATTGACTATAGTATATCTACTTAGTAGAAGATACTGTGCTTATTATTTACGGAGTGACTTTGAGTACATGGGAAGTGCTCAATCTGGACAATTGGGTCATACAAGTTATGCTGAAGAAGTATTCAGCATTCTTTGTTCTTCGGGCTCAAGTATATGTAAAGACAAGTGTTCATAAGTTGGAGCTTCCAACTTATTCCGCTACCAGTACTAGTCTACAGGTGATGTTAAACCGGAGGTCTACTACTGTGGGTATCGGAGACTAACGATTGTTTTCTATCTTGTGAATTTATTACAACTGGGGTTAATGAGCTTCGCCTGGCTGGCTAATTACCATTTGCCCTCTGTTGAAGCCATAGTTGTTATTACATTTGGTACGTGTATGTCACAACAGATGTTATTAGGCCATGTGCATTAGATCCGAAAGATAACATCAAGGTTCTTGTATTCTAGATCTGTGATATATGTTCTACAAATCTGATTGCCAGACAAAGCCAACCTTTTCCTCCCTCCAGGTAATACGCCTTCAAATACCTCTACCTGGTGGGGGAAGTACATTGTGCAACCTACCTGTGTGTAATACATCTAAAGTGTGTGCTTGACTCATGGTGCCTTGTTCTCGTTTCAGCATCCTCTCCCTGCAGCTCCCTTTCTACCCTTCCTGATATCCCTCGCTTGACCACTTTTGTGTGTCTGTTCTCATTCAGACCCAGAGGCTGTCGAGAGGTGGAACCCATTTAGCATCGTACGATCCTGAGGACACCTGGACCTGACAGAATCAACGGCCCAAGAAATTTAGTCCTCCCGATCGTACGATACAATGTCCACCATAGATGATATCATGGCAGCTCTAGCGCTGGTGCAATCTGAGTTGCAGGCTTCTAGAGCTGAGACTGCTGCGCTGCAGGCACAGGTAGATAGGATGAATCGTAATCCCTTTGATGCAGGTACTCCGCAGGCTTCTTCCCTGGTGGTGGAAGTACCCGCTCCAATACCCCTGGCCCCCCCAGAAGGATGTCTTACAACACTTATGGTTAATATGTTGCACATAATAAGAATGCTTTCTTGTAAAAAGTTTGTGGTTTTTAAATGTGGGTTGTTAATATATGTGTTATTATCACTTACAGTATGTTCCCTGACGAAGCACCCAGAAAGGGTCCGAAATGCATTGGATAAATAAACTGCTTAAATGGAACCTTGCATCAGTACGTGTTTTTGGTTGAGAGGTTCGGATGGCCCGCCATTACATGAGAAAACTTGGAAATTGGCAATCACCTTGCATGATAAAGAGTTTAACAAAAAGGATAAATGAGAAAAACGATTGCGCAGTGAAAAGAATAAGGAATAAGCAAGACATGAGAAAAAGGATTATTATAAAATAATGGTAGCATTGGCATTACAAAAGAGGCTGTTGCCACTGTGGTGGGGTCAGAATGACACCCTGCCATCTTTTGTGTTTATGTATTACACGTGCTGTGTGGGCTTGGCACGAATCAGTGAGCACGCCAATTACTAAAATAGAGGTTGGAAAAAAGTTTGTGACAAAAATGTTTTTTGAAAAAATGGAGTTCAACCTGTCTCCTTATGTGATCTTGACTCATGGTGCCTTGTTCTCGTTTCAGCATCCTCTCCCTGCAGCTCCCTTCCTACCCTTCCTGATATCCCTCGCTTGACCACTTCTGTGTGTCTGTTCTCATTCAGACCCAGGGGCTGTCGAGAGGTGGAACCCATTTAGCATCGTACGATCCTGAGGACACCTGGACCTGACATACTCTGTTAAACAATCACTTATATAAACACATACTTATTTAAACAAGAACTCTTTCAATCTCTCACTTTCACATATACTCACTTATATACATCAATACTCACATATACTAGATTAAAACATATGTAGTTACTGAGAAAGACACTAGTGAGACAGTCATTCACTCACTAACACACACATATACACACTCATCCACCCATACAGTCCTGCACATATGCTGTCTTCATAACACATACAAACAGTGAGTCAGTCATTGATGCATCTATGTGCTAAGTAACACCCCCACCAAACCATACAGACACTCATACTGATACTAAAAAAAACATCTAATAACCCATATACACACACATGTAGCTACTCACCAACCCATGCAGCCACTTATACACAAAGTGAAACACTGATACAAACATTTAAATATTTAAACAATACTCGCTAATATATGTATTCACTAAAATACACTTAATAGGCCAGTTAACCAATCAATTTTTTAAAAAACAAATTCATTAAGACACTTACTTAAACATTTATTCTTCCATCGACCTTTACATATACATATATAAAACATATTCATTTTTCAGAAAGACACACATTCACTGGATGGTGTCAGCAGTGATATCATGAGTGATGTAATATGTGACGTCATCAGCAGTGCATTGCAGGCGCGCAAGTTATAATGAGTCCAACTAACTATAACATGGGAATTTCAATGGTTTTATGTCAGTAAAATTTCCAGCTAACTATAACTGGTGTCAAACCTATGGTTTTTTCAGTGAATATATATATATATATATATATATATTACCTACTGGCTATCGCCAGTAGGTATATATAGTTAGGATTAATTCCCTATGGGATTTTTGAAAATTCTATGTCTAATAACTTTGGCGTTTGAGGACGGAATCGGCTGAAATTTTCTGGAAAATGGCACATTTTGTTTCTGAGCAGCCCCTGAAAATTTGGTGGGGTTTCGTCAAGGGGGGGCTGAGAAAAAAGGGGGGTCCCAAAACGCGTTTTTCCCATTCATTTTTCCATAGGGCGGTTGGACTCACTTTTAGCTCGAACGGCTGAATGGATTTGCACGAAACTTGGCAAAATTGTAGGGACTGTTAGCCCGATGTGCCTTTGCTAGGTCTCAATATATGTGCTCCAGTAGTTTTTGAGAAATTAACGTTCAAAACAAGATATATATCTGTAACAGCGCTCCGGGCAGCGATCCGGTCCGCTTACTTTTCGCGAAACGGAACTTTGCGCGCAGAAAGCTGATTGGCTCTCCGGTGTCTGTCAACATTCTAAACAGTCCGGAGCGGCCGCCATCTTATCTCTCGGTAGGATCGAGAGAGAAGAAGAGGTGAAAAACGAAGGGGGAATTTATTGAAAGGGGGCAAGGTATACCCCTCTTGACCCCCTAGGAATGTTGTTGGGGTTATTAAAGGGTCCCGTGGGGAAAATAAAAAAAAAATTATTTTTCACGGTAGAAGCGCTTCACGGGCCGCGAACTGGGCCGCAAACTGGTAGCAAAACGGGAAGTCGCCATTTTGTGCTTCGTTTTAATTGTTTAGAGACAAAAATTATCGCCGCACATCGGCCACAATGCATGAATATCGCTGAAAAGTCAGCGATATTCATGCATTATCCAGCAAATGCTCTTAGCCATGTTACTCACCTTCCATTGGATAACATGGCTAAAAACTGCTCTGTGCGTGAGCTTTTTTTTTTTTTTTTGCTGCGTGACGTTTGGTAACGTTCGATTCGATGGAAATCAGGAAGTGTTGACCACCATTTTCTCACTGCGAGTAAATATTTTGTTATAAATGAATCCTTATTGATAAACATTGTCTGCGCCATCTTGCGTTTTTGTCCAATGCCACAATTTTGTCGTGCACGGCATCCATTTTAGATGCCTTGACCAGGGCCACTCTCTGCACGCCGCCGATCCTCAGCATGGCTCCCCACCCTCGCAAGCATCTCCCCCACGCACTGGTCACCCCCGCTCTCTCTCTCATGCATGGGACATATACTTCCCCCCATCTGCGCTGCTCTTCTCTGAGAATCACACCCTGTGCCCGCCCGACACCTCCCTTTCACCCTATTCACTACCGCACCCTCTGACACTCCTCTTCCTCTGTGTCCGATTGTCCAGGCAGGACCTAGGCTATCACCTAGCCCTGCGGATGTAGTTTATGGCCCCAGCTGTAGAGTATCCAGACATGCCAACCCTCCCGATTCAGGCGTGAGACTACTGATTTCAGTGCTAGTCTTTCGCTTCCCGATTCCTGCAAGGAAAAACCCGGGGGCATATTACCAACAACTAGCGGTAATTTTTGTCTCTAACTTGTTTAGAGACAAAAATTATCGCCGCACTTCGGCGAATTTTATCGCACATAAACCTTGCTATTAGCAAGGTTTATCGCAAATGCGATAAAAAACGGCCGCAATGCATGAATATCGTTGAAAAGTCAGCGATATTCATGCATTATCCAGCAAATGCTTTTAGCCATGTTATCCACTTCCCATTGGATAACATGGCTAAAACTGCTCAGGGCAGGTGTTAGGTTTTGGAGATATTCGCGCTTAGCGCGAATATCTCCAAAAGTTGGTAATAGGAGATAGCGATGGTTAGGGACTGTTTCCAGTCGCTAAAATCTTGGCACGCCCACTTTGCATGTCATTAGTGATAAATATCACTGATATGCAAAGCGGGGCCCAAGATGGTCGCTATCTCCTTTTAGCTGTCACTAACTGGTGTTAGCGACAGCTTGGTAATAGGGAGATAATTTTATCTCTTTTTTTTTTGGCTTTTAAAGCCAAAAAAGCGGAAATAAACCCCCTTGATAATATACCCCATGATTTCTCGGGGGTTTCAGCTGACAGGGCTTGGTATTGTGTTACGTGCTAATTCTTCCAGGAAACGTCAGAGGGTCGATGCAGGGGTTCTAGAAGGGGTGATAAACCATTTAAGCCTCATGAACAAGCGCATGGTCTTTTAAAGATTTGTGAAGTACTCGGGGCGGCGGTGTGTGTGTGCCCTCTTTCAGGAGCGGGCGGGGGGGCACTGCCAGCAACTTGCCAGGCCAGGCAGTGTTCAACACGTGCATCACCCTTTCTCTGCCTGCTATTGCGCTCCATGCTTCGGAAAGGTAAGAAAAAGAACGTGCATTTGAGTTTGAAATGTCCGATCTTGTAGCAGTACACTTGCAAAGCCCACACATGACAATAACCCGATTCAAGGCCCCATTCACCCGATTTTTTAAACATATATAGCACTCCAACAAAGTTAGATTTTAAAACTTTATTAACATTTAAATATAACGAACGCAACAAAAACTGTAAATATATTTAACCATTTTTTGAAATTAACCAGAACTATAACGATAACAACAACAACAACAATAATATAACTTTTATGCCTAAATTACGCAAACATTTAGCTAATCTGCTAAAGGGGGGAGTCGCCATTTCTTTACAATAATCAATAATGAAAAATCCACATCAATAGGGTTGTCCGTTTTCTCGATGCAGCACTATAGTGCAACATACACAGCACCTGGGGTGTCAAGAGTGAACAGGTCTTTCTTTGTTCCTTAAGATGTTATCTGTGTCAACCTCTTCCGAGAATGCTGATGCGTTAGGATTTCCTTGTGTTTCTTAATAGCATTGGTGTCTGTACACTTCTTTGTCAATTCTGTCAAGATGATAACTGCTGCATAAACAGACGATATCTTTGTTTAGTCATTAGTGTTAAGTGTGTCTGAAACTACAGTGCCCTTCTGTTTTTTTTCTTCAGGCTCTACAGAGTTTTGTGTGTTGTTCTTTTGAGCGACAATTATTCCAGAGGTTTCAGGTTCACTTGTTTTGTCCTGCAGTGAGTTAACAGCTTTAGAGAGTTCATGTTTATTTGGTATGTCCTGCTGTTCGTCAACTGCTTCAGAGACGTCAGCCTCATTTGTTATGTTTCAGTAGATCCTGGACCTGCCCGGCCGCGCCCAAAATGGCGCCGGTGTAAATGGGACTCGTAACTGCTTGTTGTGTACTGGTTGCCCAACCTTGATATCACAAGATACATATGCAGTTTTGAAGCACATGGCGGAGGCTTGTCTGCTGTAGTGGGGCGCCCCTTTATCGTTTCAGTCGCCATTCTGCCCGCTTTTGCTACACTGTGCCTTTTCCGCCATTCAGCTGTTTAGTGCCCGCTCTTACGGCTACAGCGTCTCGCTCACCATGTAGTTGAGTTGCTCCCACTCTTGCGGTGCAGCGATAGGCGGCTTCCACAGGAGTCTTAAAATGGCGGTCGGCTCTTCGGATTTGGGCCTGGTCCAGTAAAATGGCCCTGGGACACCTTGGAACTCGGACGCTTGTCTGCCAGGGCTTGGGTTCCATTCTCGAAAGCGTCCCCTCAGCCTTGAAGATTGTACAAAAGTCTTGGGGGCCGTCGACTCCCGCAGGCTTCCGGTGGGGAGCGGCTGCCATGATTGCTTGCGGAATGGCCACGACGGAGCTACGAGATGGTGGTGCTCTCATGGTGACGCCAGCTTCAGTCTGAAACATCCAGAAACAAGGTGGGGCTTTCATCGTTTGGGAAAAAAATTTTTTTAATCCAATGAAAAGTGTTATTTTTAGGTCACATGACCTAGTCTTACATAATTAGGAAAAGAAAAGTAAAATGAACCAATGAAAAGTTTTATTAACAAGTCACATGACCTGTTATGCTTACGTTACGCGCTGCGCGGCGCGCTCTGGATCGTTTCCGGGAAGCTGCGCCTTGCGCACCGGAGCACTTCCGGGTGCGCTAACGCGTCGCGTCATATGACGCATTACGCGACAATGCAGGTCCAGAATATAGTCAAAATGTCTCCACCAACCAGCGGTCGGAATACAACCGCTTCCAGTTCGCGCCACTACACCGTATGTGGAAAATCTGAAGCCATCGTTCTACAAACTCTCAACGCTTATTATCAGTGCATGAGTTTCATGCTTGATCGATTGAGCTAGCCAGATCGGGCAATAAAAAGTATAAAATAGTTATGTAAATAGTTATTTAATAAAATGTTTTACTCTGTTTCTTTGCTGGTGTGTTGTGTATATTTATAATATTTGCATAGGGTTTTTCGTTATTTTGGGCGGTGTGGGTGGCGGAGTCGAGCTGTCTTGCAGCCCTCATGGTGTGGAGCTCAGTTCATTTCACTATTTTCGTATTTCTCATGAAGGGTTGTTCCTAATGTTTGTATTTTACCGAGGTCAAAAAGAGATCGAATTAGTGGTCTACTGATTTTGCTCGATTACTTTTATTTTTTTACACGATTTTTCACTATCTGCAAAGACTAAACAGAGTATTGCGACTTTGTGCTTGTTTGTAAATAGAGAATGATCCAAAGAGAACCAATTGTAAAACAGTAAATGCTTAGATAATAATCAATCAAATGGAGAGACAAGCAGGTACGACGGATTACAACAGGGGTAAAGGTCTGCGTTAACTACCGTTCACTATCTGCAAAGAGAGAGTACTACTAAGAGAAAAGAGGGGAGTGGGGGGGGGGCAGCGTTCAAAGCACATCAGCGTGCATAAACACGAAAACGTTTTTACCTATCACGTACTTGACATTTGACAGCTTTTGATATTTGCTATTAAAAAACCATTGAAATTCACAGAAAAAACCATAGGTTATAGTCCATATATAGTTAGGAATTTGCATTTACAAAACCTTGAAAATTCAATGAAAAAACCATTGGTTTTAGGCCATATATAGTTAGGGATTTGCATTTAGAAAACCTTATTTTACTCGCATAAAACCATTGAAATTCCATATATAGTTAGATGCGCTAACTATATATCGCGCACCCGCAATCCACTGCTGATGATGTCACATATTACATCATTCATGACATGGTCAGTGACATCACTGATGACATCACTGATGATATCTCATTTGACATAAGTGATCACATCACTGATGATATCATTTATGTGATAATACAATGAACCTCTTCAGACTCTAATATAACCTTAGATACAATCAGTGTAAACAGACACTCACAGACTGTCACTCATCCATGGAGTTACTCACACACCTAGTCAGTCTTGCAAAGAATCAATCACACCTCCATTTCCTCAACTATACAGTTATACACACCTTACTTATTCAAACATATACTAACACATATTTACTCTCTTATACAATCCCTGATACAAGTTCACAATGATCAATACAGCCACTCACACATTCACTGGCTCTTATGCACAGTTATTTATATATGTCAACTCTCACATGTACTGTGTTTTAAATATGTACTTACTTTGACATGTAGCACTGAGATATCCATTCACTCACCAATACACTCATGCACACAGTCAACCGCCCATACAGCTGTTTCCACATGCACTTTTGAACCCATACATCTAGTGTATCAACTGCTCACACATCTATGCACAGAGTCATACACCTCCAAGCCACCCACACACACACTCAGTCTCCCATACAAATACTTGGGCAACCAATCAATAATCCATATAGTTACTCATATAGCTACTGATCAACACATGCAGCAGTTTACAGAACAACAGACATAATGATGCACTAATTAAGACAGTTTAGTCACTAACCCGTGCACTCAGTGAGACACATTTAATCACTCACCCATACAGTCAGTCTTGCACCTACTAAATCCTTCATCCAGACACTTATACATCCACTCATTCTTCAATATGTAAGACATATTTTAACTTTACAGAAACATACAGTCACTGGATGTTGTCATAAGTGAGGTCATCAGTGATGTAATTTGAGATGTCATCAGTGATGTCACTGACCATGTCATGAATGATGTAATATGTGACATCATCAGCAGTGGATTGCGGGTGCGCGATATATAGTTAGCGCATCTAACTATATATGGAATTTCAATGGTTTTATGCGAGTAAAATAAGGTTTTCTAAATGCAAATCCCTAACTATATATGGCCTAAAACCAATGGTTTTTTCATTGAATTTTCAAGGTTTTGTAAATGCAAATTCCTAACTATATATGGACTATAACCTATGGTTTTTTCTGTGAATATATATATATATATATATATATATATATATATATATATATATATATATATATATATATATATATTCCATATATTTCCAATTCACTAAAGTAGTGTTGGTTTCCAGCAAAACGTTGAACGGAGTCACACGCTTCCTCATAGGGACGGCATCTCCCAGCATGCCTGGCAGTCGTCATGCTGACTCTGCTTCTCGGGAATGTTCATTTTCTATTCATAAATCCGATCTGTAACGCTTGCCAGGTGGGGGCTGTAACACTCGTTCTGGGTTTTGGTGTTGGTATCCCACAGTCCCTGCCCCACAGTTCCATCGGCAGTGGAGATGCTGGTTAAGTAGCGGCATCCATTCATCACAGTATGAACCGCCATTAGAAGCAACTCCACACTGTCTCCGTTGTGCGAAGGTGGTCGGGAAGTCTCCGTGCAAGCCAACGACTTCCCTAACACTTAAGGGAGTGCTTTCCTCACGTGCCAGTGAGTGCACGCTATTTAATCCAAGGCAATCTTTCTTCATAAAGGCAGATATGAGGCAGCACATCGGGGGTTTGGTACAACACCATTTATTAAGAATTCGGGCAGACGCGTTTCGGAGTAATCCTTTTTCAATGCCCATATAGTATTCATTTGTGCCTCTGTTGCTCTCAGTCCCACGATAGTCCATTTATCCTTTCCAATTCACTAAAGTAGTGTTGGTTTCCAGCAAAACGTTGAAAGGAGTCACACGCTTCCTCATAGGGACTGCATCTCCCAGCATGCCGTGCAGTGGTCATGCTGATCGGTTACTCTGTTTCTCGGCAATGTTCATTTTCTATTCATAAATCCGATCTGTAACGCTTGCCAGGTGGGGGCTGTAACACTCGTTCTGGGTTTTGGTGTTGGTATCCCACAGTCCCTGCCCCGCAGTTCCATCGGCAGTGGGAGTGGAGATGCTGGTAAAGTAACGGCATCCCTTCATCACAGTATGAACCTCCATTGGCAGCAACTCCACACTGTCTCCATTGTGCAAAGGCATCAGGAAGTCTCCGTGCAAGCCAACGACTTCCCTAACACTTAGGGAGTGCTTTCCTCGCGTGCCGGTGATATATAGCAAAAGTCACCAAAAGTAAATGATGCACTCTCAGAAGCCAAAGTATCAATCCACCAAGGTTTAATTCACTATACCGCTACGCGTTTCGACACTATCAAATGTCTTGATCACACAACTTTACAGTATACATGGGACGTGCTAAATAAGTAATGAACATAAACGAGGCATTAGTCCTTGTCACATTTTTCCTTCAGCTAGAGCACCCGGAAGCGTATGACACCGCACTCCTCCCACCGTAGAATCCGACATCCACCGTATGTGGTCAGATTTTAGCAGCAACTAGAATGGTTAATAGAAGTGCATCGCAATTTATATTTATTTTTAAATGTTGCAACCAGAAAGGAATGGAATACGTGTTTAAAAACTCGAGCGAAGTAATAATGAACTTACGAGTTTTGCTCAATGTGTTTATTGCAACCTTTTGATGCATTCAACCATTTGAAGATGGCGGACAAACTCTTGTGACGCCGGATACAGGAACCAAGTGCCTCGTTAATATTCATTACTTATTTAGCACGTCCCATGTATACTATAAAGTTGTGTGATCTAGACACTTGATAGTGTCGAAACGCGTAACGGTATAGTGAATTAAACCTTGGTGGATTTATACTTTGGCTTCTGAGAGTGCATCATTTACTTTTGGTGACTTTTGAAATTACGAACCGGCTTAGGGGGCTCCTGCCGGCAGATGGACCACCTGGAGCTGGGATGGATTCCAGAAGGACCCTCAGTGGATTTTTGAATATATATAAATATATATACACATACATATATATACATACATTCTACTTTAAATATGTTATATTGTGTATCCACTTGCAAATCGTTTTTTCTTTGTAGAAATCCAGTCACATTCACCTCCACCAATTTTGTGGTTCTCTACCTGTACCCATTCTGGAGACGGATTTATTCCTGCCCTTGAGAGGTGTGACCCTCAGCCAATGCCCAGTGTGGGATTGTGCCTTTTGCAAGTCTGTAAATACCCACAAAAGCGCACATTAGAGAGTGCTTATTTGCTTTGAAAGGTGTCCCTGCCTTGTCCTTGCCACTGCCACTTGGGTAAGTCGAATCGCTCTCACTCTGTATATGTACTAAATGTGCAATGGCGCTTTACTAGTCTAAATTGCCATTTTATGGATGAAAATGCAAATTTACACTTGTAGACCAAGCCATAATCTTTACACCTAAGTCCAACTCATGTACGCAAGTGAATTGGGCCTTAGGCGGTTCCCATATGATTGGGCGTGGGCCACCTGATACCGATGCCTTATCCTATGAAAACGCAGCCATATCATATCTGACCATAAACATGCAGGAATCTCCTCACCATGCCATAATCCTTTATAATCAATATTCTGTGCAATTTGTGTGATATATGGTCTTTTTGCTAATATTTGCTCTTGGTTATTCTCTTGTGTACTCTCTTGTCAAGTGAACAAACGCAAGTCATGTCTTTCAAACACATATGGGCGTGATCCTATTTTCTGGTACTTGTATATTAAATGTAGAGTGAACGTCAAAATTAGGTGATAAATAACACGGGTAAAACAACTTGCTCTGCAACCAGCCTGGCAAATTGTGTCTTCACTAGTCTTTCACATAAATGAAAAACAGAAAGTGATCTGTACAGGAAGAAGAGCAACGAATGGAGACAACAAGTTGAGTTGTTAGACTCCAAGAAATACATTGGATAAAAATACCTCGAACATGGGTATAATAACCCACGTTAACTCTCTATAACACATTAAAATCAAGGTGTTTGGTCTTGCTTCTTTATGAAACAGAAAGTTTCAATGAAAACCAGACAGAGCGTTTTTAGAGATCCAGTTACCCAGCCCCATCCCCAACCCTTCAATCATCTTTGAGCATTGGAGAAAAAAAGAAGCAAAATTAACTGATCTAATATTAGGTAAATAAAATGTTAAAATGTATTTCCAGCACCATCCTTATGCAATTATGAAAACGATGCTCACAAAACCACACACTGCTACTGAAACTCCACGCACACATGCGTGAAAGGGGGCCTGGGGAGCTGCCGACCACCACGATGTCTGCCCCCCAGGCAGATTGGGAGGATAGTGCTGCCCGAGAACTGCTATTTTGTGTTTCACTGGTTTTGTAGCCCAGGTTTTTGTAGTAGGTTGTAGCCCAGTATAGCCTGAAGCATAAATAGCGTCACTGTGGGCTCCCCGTCATCATTTTAGGTTCAGGTGCCCTGATGGCTGGTGACAGGGAGCTGTAGGTGTTTTTCGAGTTAAGGTCTGTGGCATATTGTGGGGGCTTGTTTATATTAGCTAGCCTGGTTGAAGCAGATTTGAAGGTGGCGAAGGCATTGCGGCTTCGGTGTGAGGTCGGACGTCTCGACCACGTGGTCGGTGGGGAGTCAGCGGGGAGTGTAGCCCACCGGGCTCGCCGGCCATCGGATCACGTGGCAAACGCAATTGTCACCTGCTCACTGCTGCGTAAGTAGAGGGTAGCGGCAGTGGCATCATTTTCAAGGAAGGTGAGTGTGAGGAGCCGCCTGCGTGTAAGAGAGCGACCCCTCATATGTTAAGAAGACAGGGAGCAGGTGCAGCCCAGGCAACCCTGACTGCCATGCCCGAGTCTGCCTTGTAGGTCCCGAGGGGAGGGGTTTTGAGAGCATCAAACAGCAAGAACACGGGTGATGGGGGGAATTGGGACATGGGACAGGTTTGACCCTTAGCGGCGGGTCATTTGGGTGGCCCGGGAGCCCTGGGGGTATGGCAGGGACACAGTGGCAGGCGCAGGGGCACTGCACACCTGACTTGTCATCTTTCTTGCAGGTACGGGAATGGCGCAGATATCCGGACTTGGTATAGCTGAGTGCGGCTCGTGAGTGAGAGAGCGCAATTTGAATGTAAAGTATATCGTAGCCATATCTAGACGTATATGTTATAAACGTAGGAAGGAAATGCATATCGTAATGTAAAGTTGGCGATTATAGCATAAAGGCCAACTAACGTGATAATATGGAATAGGAAATGTAAATGTATTCACATGTTGAAAATGCATTAGATTTAGAAGGCCCGTATACATGATGGGTAAATATAGGAATGGGTAGAAGTGTTTACGAAATGTAGAACTTGCACAGTAGAATTCGTATACGTGTGTAACTTTAAATTGAAGAAGCGGCGAGAAATATAACGTGGAAAGACATAAACGTGGAGTAATGTAGAGAACTTACATGACAATGTAACCAAGGAAAATGCATAAGTTATGCAGTCGTATTCTATGTATTACATATATTTGATGTAGAACGTATTTAAGTATAACTAGGGCTTTTGCTAAAATACGAATATATAAATGTATGCCAAAGGTTATACTGTGTAGAGGGTTTCTGTAGGAATGCTGGAAGAGTCTAGGTCATTTGTGATTGTAACCTGACTGACCAAGAGTTCAAAGGAGCATAGTCAAATGTATGTAATTTAGTGGGCTTGTAAAAGTCGTAAATAGCTTGATGTGGACGTGAGAGCCAAGAAGTCTAGCACTTGTTAGATTTAAGGTGACAATGCCGGACGGAGTTTATTGCTTGAACGTGAGGAGAGACACTTTTGAGGTGGACTATGTTTTGACAAGACCATTCACAGGATCTAGAAGGTTAAAAAGTTGTACAGATAAGTTAAAGCCTTGTCTAAGTTCATATGACATTCGATCTGAAAGAGTCAATAAAAGTCGACGATGAGATGGTGAAGATGACATCTGAGGAGAAGGGTCAACTTAACGGACGACGCAAGGAGTGGACCAATGGAAGAAGCAGGAAGTTGACATCATCGGGGAAAGTCCGTGGTGGGCGTCAAGGGGCGTTTCACCCACACCATGATTGTGTATTTTAGGGACAGCACCCCGGGGAGGAGGTAGCAATTGGGAGATTAGGAACAGCGAGACGAATTGCTCAGAGCAAGGGCGAAGGTAGATGCCTTGAGCAGATGCGCTGAGACATCAGAGCGCAAGGGAGCAGTAGGCCGAGGACCCTTAGAGAGAGCAGATGGGTAGGCAGATAGGGTACTGCTTCTGAAACTTAAGATTTCCTTTAGAGGCTAAGAGAGTTTGAACTTCTTTGGAAGTCAAACTGCTGACACCTTTTTAGGGAAGAAACTTGCGAAGTAGGGTTGTCACGTAGCATAGAGTAGGGACAGTTTTAACTTGATGATTTTTATCTTACTGCAGATGACGCAGAAGGAACCACTTCACACCGAAGCTTAAGATTCTGATATTGTAACTGATTTTGTATTTTGTATACTTTGAGATTTTATCCTGAGTGGATTGTATCGCATTCAAAATAACTTTATATAAAACTCTTAAAACTTTATCAGTTGTAAGTGGTCCTTCAGAGTGGCGTCAGTTAATGGGGTTTGTCTAACCTATGTGGGGTTGTCTTTTACTCAATGACAGATATAAAACGGTCCAAAAATGACGAATGAGATAAATTATTAAATTGATCATAATCATAATTTGATATCAAAATCTCATTCCCCGCAGTTGGTAGCAGAATTTGATGGTTATCTTCTTGAGGAAGACGACCTAGGCCAGGTTAGTTTACCCCAAGGTCCCTAGTCATCGTCGACCAGAAGAAGAATTGCAGCCGAAGACGGTGCTGACGGTGTATCGAGAGAAAAGCAGCAGAATCGGTCGAGAGTGAGTATAAGGGTCATGCGTTGTAAGATTGCGGTGTTTTATGTTGTTCCTGTGTTGTAATGTCAAGCGGAGTTGAATGCCTGTAGTGTGATTGGGGGAAGGTTGTGAGCGCGCGCAACCGGATGAAATCTTATGTCCAGAGGACTTAAGTGGTTCGGGTGTATCGAACACCCAGAGTAATTTGTCTACCATTGAAAGGGGGTCATGAGGTACCATTGATTTCCCGACAGACCGATGATAGGGGGAGCGTATGTGTGAGTGAATGAGTAGCGGACGCTGGTCGTACGCTTACTGTGTGTAAGTAACCTATCAGTTGAGGCAAGTGTCCGACCGTAAGAGGAAAGACGCTGTGCCAGTTGAGGTAGCAATTACAGTTAGACTGTGGCCGTACAGTCAGAGAAAAGTGATTGCTTGGACGGAAGTAGTCATTTTTCGATGTATGAATGAAAACGCATGTGACATCGTGAAACGAGTTGAGAAACGAGGGAAGCTGCTGAAGAGAGAAGTGACGTCAGCGTAGAGCCGCGCTGAGATTGGTCGGTTAGCATAGAACTGTGCTGAGACAGGCTGATTAGCGAGAGTCGTACAGGGATTGGTGGTTGTTATCAAGACGCAAATAAGTAAGAAATATCGTACGTGACAAAAATGAAATGTTTCAAGGGTTTAGGAAAAATCTTTAAAAGAAAAAGGAGAAATTTATATGCCGGAGAAGAAGCTCCACCAGAAGGCACACCAGCATATCATATGGCAGCCAACGTAGGCTTACATTCGATATTATGGATCTCCGAGTGGCATAGGTTAACTGAAGGGCAAAAAGAACTGGCGTTTCCAAGATTCGGAACGTTTAAATTAGAAGTGTTGAACCAACTGAAGGCGACGATGCTTTCAATGAGACCTCTACCGAGGCCAACACAATTTGAAGCTCTTGGTGTGTGGTTTAGAACAGCACACGAAAGGGGTGTAAAGAGGCGCCAAGAAAGAGTGAGAAGATCGGTAAAGGCAGTGCAGGATGCTAAATGGGACGAGGAAGCTAAGAAATGGAGGGTGCAGAAGATAGAAGCGGACAAACTGTTCACCATGATAGAGGCCACGGGAGAAAGGAAACCTCTAGAACAAGAAGATGAGGAAAGCGAGCAGGAGGAGGATCTAATAGAAAGGTTGTTAACAGATAGACCACCTCCATATAGCGGTGAACTTGCGAGTCCCATATTACCACAAACGGACGGAGCTAGGTGGGGGGAATATAAGTCGATCCCAGTAACCGAGTGGGACGCTACTAAGGCTGAGGAGATACCCCAAACTAGTCCTGAACAGAGAGTAGTGGGAAGATTTGTGGTCCAGAAGGTGCCAGAGACGCAATGCGCTAGGTCATACCAAATGCCAGACGCCTTGCAGGTTCCGGTCACCATAGGCCCTATTGTGTCAATCTACAACCCGGAAGGGGTCCAGCAGGAGGAACAGGCACGATGGGACAATGAAAGAGCAGAAGTGGAGAATAGGAATGCCACAATGAATCCCCACAGGCAAATACGAGCACCAATAAGTCGGAGTACCCCATTAGATTCTGCAACGGGTCCCAGGGTAGAACAGGGAGGTCGAAGAGGACCAATGGATTTGAGGGGTCCTAAACCGAAAACCCATAAGGAATTAAGGGAATACCTGAGAGAATGGGACGCTGCCGAAGAAGCTCGGAATAGAAGTTTAGAAACGGGATCCGAGTGGAGAGAGCAGGATAACAGGATTCTCTCTCATTGTGGAGCTGGAGAAAGCAGCCCCGAGTGGGAGAGAGGAAGCCAAGAGAGTAGAAGAGATACTTATCCTACTGATAACAGCAATAGGCTAATGTGCGAAGACAGAAGTGCAGGGTGTGGCGAAGTGCCTCGCGTCACCTTCAGTGAAGGGGAACGTAGGACACAGGAGTACCGGAATACCTTTAGGTGCACACACCATGCCCCAGGTGAAGATGTGAGACACTGGAATCGCGGAAACGTGGAGAGTCGCGAAGCGTCTCGACATGCATCCGGTGATAGTGGAAGGAGTCATGAGAATTTAGGGAGTCGCGAAACGTCTCGCCATGCGTCCGGTGATCACGAAAGAGATCACGGGAACACGGAAGACCGGCGAGGGCCTTTCATTTTATTAAGCGACACCAGACAACAAGCAAGTTATAATGGGTTAGAACAGAACGGTGGATCCTATCTCACATCTGGAGAAACCGAGCCTAAAAATCGGAACCTAGGGTTGGGGGACGGAGCATTATTCCACCATACCCCGCGCGAAGATGGAAAGGCTTGGGATCTAGAGGGGTGGGAACGAAGAGAAGAGAGGAAGACTCCTCATAACTCACCTGTGCTCAGGCGTAGGGCGCATAGTGGAGGTGAGAGGGATATGAGAGAAGAACACAGAACTGGGATGCTGAAAGCGGAAATAAAAGCAAAACGACTTGACGTAATGAGTTTGAAGGCAGATTTGGATGAATTGATTGATGGTACAGTGTCATTAGAGAGATTAGCCTCGTATACACCAGATGAGATACTGTTCCTATCCAAAGATATTACTCGAAGAGCGAGGTCAGCTCATGAGAACTTATCTAATTTGGCAAACAGGTATATGGTAGACCTGTCACGAACTAAGGCTTTACAGAGTAACCATAGGCTAACTTGCACGGATCAGGATCTGGATGATCGCAGAACGATCGCGCTGAAAGTACACATAAGGGAATTGATCGTAAGTATCAGAATATGGAGAGATCTGGATAGATGGGAGGAAAGATGGTCCAGAAAGGGCTCCGTTAGACGGAGTGTGCTTGAGGAGTCCCAGGACGCAGGCTTGATGCGAATGGAAGCCTTCCCTTTGCGAGAAATCGCGAATGGAAGCTACGTTCATGTGCCCTGGAGTAGGGGGGATTTGGCGGCATTCACCAATTCCTTCCCAAAGCTTAGGGATAATCCCGTCGAGTGGTATAAGCAGGTAGAAAGATTCGTGAAGATCTCGAAGGTACTGTGGATCGATTTGAACACACTGTTCGATATCGTAGTACCCGGAGACTTGTGGACGGCATGCAAGCTCAGTGTTGAATGGCCTACTTGCGAGCCGCCGAGAAATATTCGGACAAATGGTCCATCAGTTAGAGTCATGGAAAAGTACGAGAGGGTAATAACATGGCTAAAGGAGAAAGTGCCGGTGCAAGACATAGACTGGGTAAAGATAGATCGAACTACTCAGGAGCCGAAAGAGACAGTTCATGAGTTCTACGAGCGATTGCTGAAAGCATTCAAGCAGTACAGCGGGTTAGATGTGATGGATCCCAAGGATATAGGACAGTTTGTTTCAAAGTTTGTCCTAGGATTGAGACCAGAAATATGCCTAATGATCCAACAGCATCTGATCTGTTGGCAGAACAAACCTTTAGACGAGATTCTGAGATACGCAAGGTACTGTAGTGACGAGATAGACTCTAAGGCAAAGAAGCTCAAAGAAAAGTTAATGCTAGTGCAAATGCAAGCTGCTGGAAAGGATAAACCGCGCCAGCAGGGAACAGGAACGCAAGCAAAGAAACAGAACAATCAGAGCAGAGATGAGGAAGAAAGACCGAGACCGAGAATGGATATCGCGACACTGAAAAAGACGACGAGATGCCACCAGTGTAATGAGGTGGGACACTGGCGACGCGAGTGTCCTTACAATGTTGAGTCAGGAGAATTTGAGCAGGAGGAGGAAGAGGTTCAGAACAACGTGGTTAAGGGAGCCACAGTCCCGAAGGGCAAGTTTGTCAAAGGGGGGACTCAGACTCCTCGAGCCCCGTTTCCTCAACCACCTCGCATCTCAAACGGAGGGAAAACCTACAGACAGATGCCATTGTTTGTAGGAGGAGAGGAATGCTACTACGTTGATCCACTTACAGGGCAGCGGGCGAATAGGGAGGAAGATTGTACTCTAGGAGCCGCTTTGGAGGTAGATCAGAGAGGACCATACGTAGAGGCTGAAATAGCGGGATGTCCTACAACATTTTTAGTGGATACGGGGGCCACTCGATCCACGTTGAGATCCGCGGTCGTCCCGGGTCTGCCAATATCAGGAGAAATGGTTCAGGTGGTAGGAGTCGCGAACAAAAGGATGACGAATCCCCTGACCGAACCAGTGTCAGTAAGGATAGGGAATTACAGTGACGAACATCAGTTTGTGATCTGTGATTCTAGTCCTGTGTGCTTACTAGGGAGAGATTTGCTGTGCAAACTGAATTGCACGATACATTGCACACCAGAAGGAGTAGAAGTGCAGACCAATGATGAGGATGCTGATTTTAAAGTCGTAAACTCAAAAGAGTGTGTGGAACTTTATCCTACCTTAACAGTGGAGGAGCTTCCACAAGACTTGAGAGAGAAAGTCTCAGCTGAGGTATGGGATTTTACGGGAGAAGAAATAGGATTGATCAAAGGAGTAGAACCGGTAAAAATCTTGGTAAGACCCCATGCTGAGTATCCAAGAACACCACAGTATAAGCTAACGACAGAGACGATTGCAGGAATAAAGCCTGTGATCGAATCCATGATTAAACAGGGAATACTGAAGGAGATCGTGGCTAGTCCATGTAACTCCCCGATCATGGGTTTGCAGAAGCCTAGTGGAAAATACAGAATAGTGCAGGATCTTCGAAAGATTAATAACATTGTTGTCTCATGTTGTCCAGTGGTACCGAATCCATCAGTGATATTATTTCAGATACCGTTCCAAGCTGAATGGTTTACAGTGATAGATTTGTGCCAGGCTTTCTTTTCGATACCGTTAGACGAAGAGAGCCAGTATCTTTTCGCTTTCAAGCTGGAAGATCGCGTCTTAACATGGTGTCGTATCCCTCAGGGGTATACAGAAAGCCCGTCGATCTTTAACCAGTTATTGAAACGAAATCTTGAGAGTCTAGTACTGCCCAAGAAGTCAGTTCTGGTCCAGTACATAGACGACCTCCTAGTTGCGTCAGAAACTGAGGAAGCTTGCAGAGAAGACACCATCACCTTGTTAAATCACTTGGCCGAGAACGGACACAAGGTGTCTCCAAGTAAATTGCAATATTGCAAGACTAAGGTGCAATACTTGGGCCATAGGATTGAAAAGGGAAAGCGGAAGGTGTCTCCAGACAGAATAGAGGCAATTATGAAAATGAACGCGCCTACGACACAAAGAGAAGTCAGGATGTTTCTAGGCATGGTTGGTTATTGTCGACAGTGGATAGTAAACTTTTCACTGAAGGCTAAACCGTTATTACAACTGACGCACAAAGGAGTAAGTGATCCGGTACCATGGGACAAAGATTGTTTGATGGCGTTTTTACAGCTGAGGGAGGACTTGTGTCGCGCCCCGGCTTTGGGAATGCCAGATTACACCAAACCTTTTTCGCTTTAATGCGCTTTAGCGGTTTTAGCACAGATCCACGGAGATGCGCGCAGGCCAGTGGCATACTTTTCGGCTACCTTAGATCCAGTAGCCGCAGCGTTGCCCGGATGTCTCAAATCCGTAGCTGCAACGGGTGTCAGCATTGAACGATCTGAAAGCGTAGTTATGGGTCATCAGTTAGAAGTGTATGTACCACATTCTGTAGAACTGTTAATGACCAGGACGAAGACTCAGCATCTGACGAATAGCAGGCTCACACGCTACGAGCAAGTCATACTGGCTGCCGAGAATGTGACCCTAAAGAGATGCTCTGTCTTGAATCCTGCAACTTTGATGCCACTTCCGAATGAAGTGGACGATGAAAACTGTACAGATCATGACTGCCTCGATGTGACTGAACTATGTACCAAACCGAGACCTAATATCGTAGATGAGCCATTGACAGACCCAGACGAAATTTTCTTCGTTGATGGTTCATGCGTAAGAAGCGATGTCGGTCAGCTGAGAGCAGCTTATGCAGTATGCACGATTACCAGAGTTATAGAAGCCGCTTGCCTGGAAGGAGTACACTCCGCACAGGTAGCTGAAATTGTGGCTTTGACTCGTGCTTGCTTAGCAGGCGACAGACTTCGAGTCACCATATACACCGATAGCCAGTATGGTTTCGGGGTAGTTCACGATTATGGGCAGTTATGGTCTCAAAGAGGTTACATGACCTCCTCGGGTTCTCCTATTAGGAATGGAGAATTCGTGAAACTACTGTTAGAAGCTTTGCAAAAACCTATGGCCATAGCCGTGGTCAAATGTGTAGCGCATACAAAAAATTTGGATTTTGTATCACTTGGAAACAGATACGCAGATGAAGTAGCGCGTTACTGCGCAGAGCAGGGATATTCTCACACTGATGCAAAAGTGGGGGGAATCCAGGAAAGAACTGAATTGACTATGTTACTAGATACTGTAGATACATGGGATGAATTGAGAGCAGTACAAGAAAATGCACCAGATGAGGAGAAAAGGAGCTGGGAAACAGCAGGTTGCGGGAAAAGTGAGATGAACTTTTGGGTTTCTGCCGACGGAAGGGCAGTTTTACCAAATGAACTTGTTAGTCCAATGGCAAGGAAATTGCATGGATCAGCACACATAGGGAGAGATGCTATGGTGAGAGTATTCAGACAAACATGGTTTAATCCTAAGTTTAGAGTAGCGGCAGAAGCAGTGTGTCAGCGATGTACGATCTGTCAGCAACTAAATGTGGGAAAGAGAACACCAGTTACCTTGAGTCACATAGGAAGGTCTGGGGGGCCTTTCAATAGGATGCAGATTGACTTCATAGAAATGCCTCCATGCAACAGACTCAGATACGTGTTAGT
Source organism: Lissotriton vulgaris (assembly GCF_964263255.1). Taxonomy (NCBI): domain Eukaryota; kingdom Metazoa; phylum Chordata; class Amphibia; order Caudata; family Salamandridae; genus Lissotriton; species Lissotriton vulgaris. The sequence continues at coordinate 1,311,953,703 of NC_141693.1, read as the reverse complement.
GATCGTCTGCATATTTTCTAGATGGGTTGAGGCTTACCCTACACGTAGGTGCGATACACTTACAGTAGCGAAATTGTTACTTAGGGAGTTGATACCGAGGTTTGGGGTGCCATCCTCTTTGGAATCGGACAGAGGAACTCATTTTAATAGCGAAGTGGTGAAGATGCTGTGTTCAGCTTTGAATATCGATCAGAAGTTACACTGCAGCTATCGACCAGAAGCTTCAGGGATTGTAGAGCAAATTAACAGTACTATCAAGTCCAGATTGGCTAAAGTTTGTTCATCGACATCCCTGAGTTGGCCAGACGCACTTCCAGTAGTTCTTATGAGCATACGTAGCACACCAGATAGAAGAACAGGCCTCTCTCCACACGAAGTGCTAATGGGGAGAGCTATGAGATTGCCATCGGTTCCGACTGCAGCACTAGTGAACATCACAGACGATCTGATCTTGGACTACTGCAAGGGACTATCTGATGCCGTTAATTCTGTGTCCCTCCAGGTCCAGGCTGCAGAGGTTCCATCAGTACAAGACTTGTGCCATGACCTGAGTCCAGGAGACTGGGTCCTGGTGAAGAAGCATGTCAGGAAGAACTGCTTAGACGTGCGTTGGCGAGGACCATTCCAAGTCATACTTGTAACGAATACCGCAGTGAAGTGTGGAGGTCTGCCAAACTGGATACATGCCTCACACACCCGAAGAGTGCCAACACCTCCAGAAGGAACAGCTCCTCGCTCGGATGAAAATCCGACGGGAAGCGGAGAAGCCATAGAGGGGGAAAGCCAAGCTGTGGAGGTGATCGAAGAAACTGAAACTGTGTTGGAACAGGAAGACGAAGGTCAGGACACTAGTGGGACCGAAGTCGCCTCAGGAGAAGAAAGTAATTGGGAGTCCGACACAGATATCGAGCAGACTGAGAGTGACCAAGAGACAGGTCCTAGAACAAGGAGCGGAAAGACAAAGAGTGACGAAGCCAGTTGGCCGGAGAGAAGGAAAAGGTCAAGTTCGGAAGGAAGGAAAGAAAGAACTCTTGCCCCGATCGCTGAAGAATCGGATCAGGAGGAAGACACGACAGACTCAGGAACGGAGAGTCCACGAAGATCGAGAAGGGTACGTGTGCCCTGCAGAAGGTACGCCACCCCAGAGTGGACTTATCTAGCAGATGTATTGGGGACAGAAATCTGGGAGAGTGAAGAGCGTGAAAGTAATCGATCTCGATCCATTTGTGGCAGTGGAGATATGGATGTTGGCGCCTGGACTCAAGACTGAGGGGTTACTGACTTTCACACTTCCCATACCCCCACGTTTGAGTAAAATTCAAGATCTAGTGCTAAAAAGATTACAATTTCAACAGTTGGTCAGCAAATGTCAGAAGAAGAAGAAAAAGTTATTCGCTTTGAACTGTTAATAATTGTTGTGAAAGCTGCAGGTCCGAAAATAATTGTTGATGCATAAAAGACTTTTGTACGTATGTTATAAAGAAGAAGATAACCTAGCGCCGAGTGGAAAGAAGAATAAAATTAGGGATTACATTTAGAGGACGGAGAAGGGCTAGGGTTGTCTGCTGCTAAGAAGAGAAAAGACATTGTGGTGAAAAAGATACCTGTTGATAAAAAGGCACTTTAAAGACTGTGAAAGCAAACAAGCAACCAAAGACTGGAAAGAGAATTTTCGCTAGAGAACGAGGGACGCTGTGTTTGATAACATGGAGAACGGCAACCCAAACAGAAAAGCTAGATGTATAGTAGGTACACTTATAGCAATAGTGATATTCCTCATAATCATAGTAGTAACGATATCTTACATGACAGGACATGAGAATGATAAAGAAATAGCGAATGTAAAAACTGTAACGACTTTGAAACCTGCTCTTGTGGGAAAGAAGGAGGAGAGCACTGTTATACGTGAAAAGGCGTTACTTGCGGATGAAGCTCGTAGATTACATATAGACGAGTCACAGGGAAACTTTAGGTCAAATGCATATGCCAAATTATTGTACGAATATATCGATGCCATGGAGGCCAAAGATTGCTACGTTTGTATGCAATTGCCGGCTTCTGTAGACGAAGGCATTAGATATCACCATCTCCCATTAACGTATGGGATAACATGTAGTTTACTGCTTAGTATATTTTATGGTAGAGAAGGATTTGAGTACTACTTTTCAAATTATGATTCGGTACTGCCTGAAGTTCCGAATTATAAGCAAATGAATAAGTGGGACTATTACAAAAAGGAGGATAGACTGGCTAAGTTCTTTCTTCCTTGGGATACATTAGATACATCATATGCACGTAGAAATAATCTGACTTGCAAAGTATCAGAAGTAGAGAAAAGGTTTATAGCACAAGTAGATGATCGATGCAGACGGCAGAAGATTCTAAAAATGTCAGGACAATGGAAAATAGACTGGACAGAAGAAGAGAAGGCACATAAAAAGAAAGGTAGCAATGGTCCAATAGCATTGGATAGAACGCAGAAGGGAAAGTTATGTTTAGCTCGAAGCAAGACATATTATGAGAGTGAATTTGTAGGTGAAGTTAGTTGCGAGCACTCTTTTAAACTAGAGTACTACACGAAAGATTTTATGAAAGGGATGCAAGCTATTCCGAATGTGTATTTTGTATGTGGGAGAAATGCCTATGTAAAACTGCCAGACAATTGGTATGGTTCGTGTTACTTGGCAATTGTCTTCCCCAAAATATATCATGCAAAGGATTTGGCGATAATAGAAGGAAAGGCTTCGATGAGAACGAAAAGGGAAGTAGGAGATGCGGAAGTAGTAGGAGATGTATTTGGAGCGATGTTTCCATTGTTAGGCTTGATTCTTAACGATGTTAAAATTAGAAAGTTAGCGACAGTCGTGGATAGATTGTCTGCCAGTACTGCAAGATCATTAATGTTAGTAGAAGGTGAGATGCAGTCGATTAGAGCAATGGTTTTACAGAACAGACTTGCTTTAGATGTGATATTAGCAAAAGAAGGCGGAGTTTGTAAAGCTTTGAAAGTTCAGGAATGTTGTACATATATTCCTGATAATTCAAAACCACTTGAGAAAGTCATACGGAACATTACACAGATTCATCAGGAAATTGAAGATTTGTCAAAAGTAAATGTTTGGGAAAAAGTAGGAAATGGAGTGGGAAAGGTTGCAAGTTGGTTTGCTAATCTTGGCAAAAGTATAGTTTGGTATATTTTAAAGCCTGTATTAATAGTATTAATTTGTATAATTACATTATTAGGATTAGTAAAATTGTATAAGTGGTATAGGTCGAACAAGTTACAAAGATCGATGAGAGACCAGGAAAGGAGACTAGCTGTTCTACAAGATCAACAGTATAAAAGTCTGAGAGCACTTGAATCGATAAAAAGAGGAACTGATGTAACGAGTTCTGTATAAAAGATATTCAAATTGCTTTTAGTGATGACTCCTAAAAGTCATCAAAGGGGGGAACTGAGAGAGCGCAATTTGAATGTAAAGTATATCGTAGCCATATCTAGACGTATATGTTATAAACGTAGGAAGGAAATGCATATCGTAATGTAAAGTTGGCGATTATAGCATAAAGGCCAACTAACGTGATAATATGGAATAGGAAATGTAAATGTATTCACATGTTGAAAATGCATTAGATTTAGAAGGCCCGTATACATGATGGGTAAATATAGGAATGGGTAGAAGTGTTTACGAAATGTAGAACTTGCACAGTAGAATTCGTATACGTGTGTAACTTTAAATTGAAGAAGCGGCGAGAAATATAACGTGGAAAGACATAAACGTGGAGTAATGTAGAGAACTTACATGACAATGTAACCAAGGAAAATGCATAAGTTATGCAGTCGTATTCTATGTATTACATATATTTGATGTAGAACGTATTTAAGTATAACTAGGGCTTTTGCTAAAATACGAATATATAAATGTATGCCAAAGGTTATACTGTGTAGAGGGTTTCTGTAGGAATGCTGGAAGAGTCTAGGTCATTTGTGATTGTAACCTGACTGACCAAGAGTTCAAAGGAGCATAGTCAAATGTATGTAATTTAGTGGGCTTGTAAAAGTCGTAAATAGCTTGATGTGGACGTGAGAGCCAAGAAGTCTAGCACTTGTTAGATTTAAGGTGACAATGCCGGACGGAGTTTATTGCTTGAACGTGAGGAGAGACACTTTTGAGGTGGACTATGTTTTGACAAGACCATTCACAGGATCTAGAAGGTTAAAAAGTTGTACAGATAAGTTAAAGCCTTGTCTAAGTTCATATGACATTCGATCTGAAAGAGTCAATAAAAGTCGACGATGAGATGGTGAAGATGACATCTGAGGAGAAGGGTCAACTTAACGGACGACGCAAGGAGTGGACCAATGGAAGAAGCAGGAAGTTGACATCATCGGGGAAAGTCCGTGGTGGGCGTCAAGGGGCGTTTCACCCACACCATGATTGTGTATTTTAGGGACAGCACCCCGGGGAGGAGGTAGCAATTGGGAGATTAGGAACAGCGAGACGAATTGCTCAGAGCAAGGGCGAAGGTAGATGCCTTGAGAAGATGCGCTGAGACATCAGAGCGCAAGGGAGCAGTAGGCCGAGGACCCTTAGAGAGAGCAGATGGGTAGGCAGATAGGGCACTGCTTCTGAAACTTAAGATTTCCTTTAGAGGCTAAGAGAGTTTGAACTTCTTTGGAAGTCAAACTGCTGACACCTTTTTAGGGAAGAAACTTGCGAAGTAGGGTTGTCACGTAGCATAGAGTAGGGACAGTTTTAACTTGATGATTTTTATCTTACTGCAGATGACGCAGAAGGAACCACTTCACACCGAAGCTTAAGATTCTGATATTGTAACTGATTTTGTATTTTGTATACTTTGAGATTTTATCCTGAGTGGATTGTATCGCATTCAAAATAACTTTATATAAAACTCTTAAAACTTTATCAGTTGTAAGTGGTCCTTCAGAGTGGCGTCAGTTAATGGGGTTTGTCTAACCTATGTGGGGTTGTCTTTTACTCAATGACAGATATAAAACGGTCCAAAAATGACGAATGAGATAAATTATTAAATTGATCATAATCATAATTTGATATCAAAATCTCATTCCCCGCATGAGCACCGAGGAGAACAGATGGTTGGGCCCCGTTTGGTTCGCCTGACAAGTCGAGGGATCGCTTCAAGGCACACACAGGAGGTCTGGAATTACCTCATCAGCCCCGAATGGAAGTTCGCAAATGGCTCCAGTGATCGCAGCGTAGAGGACAGGCGAGCAGTGTCAGGGGTTATTTCCGCCCCCTGGGTGCCGCACGTTGGCCTACCACACACAGACTAAGAGTACTGTACAGGAAGGTTGTGGGTGTGGGCTCCAGTTTGGGCAGTATGGCAGACCTGCTAGGGGCCACAATGCTGGACTACGATGTGGAAAGCCTGGAAGATGGGAAAGTAAAAGATGAAGAGCCAAGATGCGACGGAAGGGGGGGGGGGGGGGGTGCAACTTATGTACTGTCCGGTATGTTACAGGCAAGCATGGAGCGACCAAATAGGATGATGCAAGATAAAGGCCCCTGGCGAGGAGACAAGTAGCAGGAGGCGCACCGTCCTTGGCTTGGAGCCAGGTAAGACCTGTGCCATTGTGGAGGGTTCTGTTATGGCATCCACAGGTGTGGATGCAGAGGGGGCACTGGGCGGGCAATGGTGCAGCTGCGTAATGGAAAGTATGTCGCTGATGTGGGTGTGGGCATTGAGGAAAAACAGAAAGGTGCTCAGGGAGAAAGGAGTGGGGCACAGGGTAAAAGGAGTAGGTAGTGGCAAAGAGTTAGCCAGTGGGGGGATTCGCAAGAGAAAGGAGAAAAGAAGGAATGAAGGGCTGGAGAGTAAGGGAACCAAAATAAAGAAGTTACCCTACATGGGGGTCATCAAGCCGCTGGGAGCTCTCTTAATGCTAGCCTCAAAAGAACTAATATGGAAAGGGGAGTATTTAGAAATGCTAAAACTACTGCAATCGGGAGGTGCAATCCAAAGAAGGTTCAAAGGAGGAGGGCTGCAAGCTAGCGAAGCAGCTAATAGTACCACTTACGATCGAGAATTGGACTGCGGCATTCCTCATTTATGTTAGATATAACAGAGAGAGACCCCATGCACCAGGGGAATAGGCTACTTTTCAACAGTAGAATCAAAAATTCCCGTGGCAAGATTGCTAACAAATCAGGCCCAAATGTTAATATTGAACATCACTATTAAACAAGTATGACAAAACATATATGTATGTATAAAAATTATACCACATTTATTTGTGTATTAAAAACATAAACAATGCACAGTAAAAACAATTTAACATTCCATTGGCATATTATACTAAAAATTGTCACAGTTCTAAGTCATCTAAAAATTGTGAGCAAGAGATAACAAACTAAATAAAACAGTACCATACAATTTATCAATTATAAGAACACAAAGAGGGGGAGAGACGAACAGAAGACAGTGTAGTTTGTCATCAAAACTTGCACATCAAGTGTCAGAAATTCAAAAACCCAATCCTGGACACATTTGATTCTTGCAATACACAGGATAAGCTTGGTTACTCGATTGTGCAATTTGTTTGGCGTCGACGCGTTTCGATGGCTTATCTTTCAATATTATGCCATCTTTCTCAAGACTGAATATAAGATCTCTCCTAATAGGCGGCACTGGGTGTTTGCCTTGTAGTAAAACGCCCTGTTAGTAAACATACTACAATCAGTATCTTTTGCAGCATTCGTAGAAATACATTTATCAATTTTACATTTTTTGAACACTCATTTGTTATCATGTTTAAGTATATAAGGTCTATAGTTCTTGCACAGACATCAGTTCCATTCCTTATACGTCTCTATAGTTTTGAACCTGTCTTGCCAGGCCGAAGACAGGTTCAAAGTGAGGAATCCAGGATGACGCCCAGGTTCCGTGCGTGGTCTGTCGGGATGGGTGCTTTTCCAAGGGCTTCTGGCCACCAAGAGTCGTCCCATGCGGAGGGGGAGGTACCTAAGATGAGGACTTCTGTTTTATCTGAGTTCAGTTTCAGACGGCTGTGTTTCATCCATTCGGCTACTTCTTTCATTCCGTCGTGTAGATTAGTTTTGGCGGTGCTAGGGTCATTGGTGAGTGATAGGATCAGTTGAGTGTCATCCGCGTAGGAGATGATGTTGAGGTTGTGATGGCGGGCGATGGCCGCGAGGGGGCTCATGTATACGTTGAAAAGGGTGGGGCTGAGTGAAGATCCTTGTGGTACGCCGCAGATGACTTCAGTGGCCTCTGACTTGAATGGTGGGAGGCGGACTTTCTGGGTTCTTCCGGTGAGGAACGAGGTGATCCATTCCAGTGCTTTTCCTTGGATTCCGATGTTTCTGAGGCGCTGTAGAAGGGTGCTATGGCAGACTGTGTCGAAGGCTGCGGAGAGGTCGAGGAGGATGAGGGCGACTGTGTCTCCATTGTCCAGTCCAGTCCAGTCCATTGTCGAATGTCATCTGTTGCTGCGATGAGGGCGGTCTCAGTGCTGTGTTTTGCTCGGAAGCCGGACTGTGAGGAGTCGAGGGATTTGTTGGTTTCGAGGAAGGCGGCGAGCTGGTTGTTGACAGCTTTCTCGATGACTTTGGCCAGGAATGGAAGGAGCGAGATGGGGCGGTAATTTTTGAGTTCGGTGGGGTCCGCTGTGGGTTTCTTCAGAAGGGCGCTGAGTTCAGCGTGTTTCCAGCTTTCCGGGAAGGTGGCGGATTTGAAGGAGCAGTTGATGACGTCTCGGAGGTGCGGTGCTATGATGGAGTCTGCTTTGTTGAAGATGTGGTGAGGGCATGGGTCTGTGGGGGATCCTGAGTGGATGGAGTTCATCAGGCGGATGGTGTCCTCAGTGGAGATTGTGTTCCAGTCATTAAGGATGTTCGAGGGGGGTGAAGGTCCAGCAGATGGTTGGGTGGGTTGGTCTCCGGGTTGTTTGTCGAAGCTGTTGTGGATGTCTGCAATTTTGTTGTGGAAGAATGAGGCTAGGGAGTCGCAGAGGGCTTGAGAGGGGGTGATGTAGTTAGAGTTGGCCGAGGGATTGGTAAATTCCTTGACGATGTTGAAAAGTTCCTTGCTGTTGTGGGCGTTGTTATCTAGTCGTTCCTTGAAGGCGGTTTTCTTGGCCTTTCGGATCAGTTGGTGGTGTATGCGGGTGGCGTTTTTGAAGGCGTCCTTGGTGCTGGTGGTTGGGTCTTTTTTCCAGGCCTTCTCAAGGGAGCGGCAGAGTTTCTTGGATTTTTTAAGATCATCGTTGAACCATGAGGCCTTCTTGCTGCCAAGTTTGCTTTGTCGTTTTTTCAGTGGTGCTAGGATGTCGGCGCTGTTGGATAGCCATAGGGTGAGGTTGGTGGCGACTTGGTCGGGGTTTGAGGAGTGGGCTGGGGGGTTTAGAAGAAGCGATGAGGAGATCTGGTCGATGGTGATTTTGTTCCAGTTTCTTTGCAGAGTTGGTTGGGGGTGGTTGTTGGGTTTGGGCTTGTTGTAGGTAAAGTGAACGCAGCTGTGGTCAGTCCAAAGGAGATTCGTGGTATGGCTGAAGGAGACATGATTGCTGGAGGTGAAGATAGGGTCGAGAGTGTGACCTGCGATGTGGGTGGGGGAAGTGACCAGTTGTTTAAGTCAGAGGTTGGCGAGGTTGTCCAAAAGGGTGGTGGAGTTGCGGTCTTTGTTCTTTTCAAGGTGAAAGTTGAGGTCTCCCAGAAGGATGTAATCTTTGGAGGGGAGCGCGTGTGGAGTGATGAAGTCCGTGATGTCCTCACTAAATTGTGCGCGGGGTCCTGGTGGCCTGTAAAGGAGGGTGCCTCTGAGTGTGGTCTTGGGGTCGATGTGGATCTGGAAGTGAAGGTGTTCGGAGTTGGCGAGGTTGACGTCAGAGCTGGTTGAGATGTGGATGGATTTCTTATGGACGATAGCGATTCCTCCTCCTGTGTGGCCGGTACGGTCCTTGCGTATGATCTTATAATCTTCTGGGATGGCAATGGTGATGTCTGGGGGGGAGGAGGCGTTCATCCATGTTTCAGTAAGGAAGGCGACGTCCGGAGAGATGGTGTCTAGTAGATTCCATAGGTCAATGACGTGCCTGTGGACCGATCGGGTGTTGAGCAAGATGCATTGTAGGTGGTTGGTGTCGGGAATCTGAGGTGTGATCGTAGCGGAGTTGTTGACGGTGCTGATGAATTTGCAGGAGTAGCATGAGAAAGGTCCATGGGTGTGTCCAGGAGCGGCTTGGACGCAGTTCGGGGGACGGCCGGGGTTAAGGGCTAGGAGGGTGGTGGCATCGTAGGTAATGCGGGAGGGCTGGGCAATGCGAGGGCCAGGGGGTTTGGCGCTGGGCGCGGTCCAGGCGCGGACGGGCGTAGACGGGCTTACCTTTGGCGCACCTTCGGCGTGTACGTAGCGCGTGGACGCTGCGTGTGGGGGCATTGGCCATAAATGGATGGTGGAGGAGGCGGAGCGTGGGAGGGTGAGCTGGGAGGCGTTAGCGAAGGGGGAGGGACGGGCTGCAGGAACAACAAAATGGAGGGCTTCCAAACAAACAACACAACGCAATGCGAGGCCAAAGTAAATGCACAATAGCAGATGCGATCAGTGAAAACGGCAGCGCTATGCACACAGGTAATAAACAATATTAGAAATCCTGAGATGAATAATTGCAGTGACAGCACAATACGCCTAAGACAAAAACTGCAGAACTGTTATGAACTACGCATATGCGGAGCGCTACGCTGGGGACTGGGCGCTTAAGCACGAGTGGGAAATGCCAATAAGGAGATATTGCCAGTGAATGAAATGTCAGAAAGTCAGCGCTACGATACCCCAATGGCGCTTGTAGGTCGGGAGGTGAGCAAGGAGCAACCGCTTCACTGGGTGTTCAGCTGGTCACAGGGGCACCTCAGCCGAGTGCTTCCAAGTGCTTCGTGGGTGGGAGGGTGAGCTGGGAGGCGTTAGCGAAGGGGGAGGGACGGGCTGCAGGAACAACAAAATGGAGGGCTTCCAAACAAACAACACGACGCAATGCGAGGCCAAAGTAAATGCACAATAGCAGATGCGATCAGTGAAAACGGCGGCGCTATGCACACAGGTAATAAACAATATTTGAAATCCTGAGATGAATAATTGCAGTGACAGCACAATACGCCTAAGACAAAAACTGCAGAACTGTTATGAACTACGCATATGCGGAGCGCTACGCTGGGGACTGGGCGCTTAAGCACGAGTGGGAAATGCCAATAAGGAGATATTGCCAGTGAATGAAATGTCAGAAAGTCAGCGCTACGATACCCCAATGGCGCTTGTAGGTCGGGAGGTGAGCAAGGAGCAACCGCTTCACTGGGAGTTCTGTCTTGGTGTAGATCCAGTACACAGTTGTTATCCCCTCCCAGGAGCCATGGCATCGTTCTGTGATGGGCTAGTACTGTAGTCAACTTGTCCCAGTATTACTCTTGTTCTGTGTTCGGGGCGTACACACAACCGATAAGTATCGGTTGGCCCTCTAACAGGCCACTGACAATCGCGTACCTCCCGTCATTGTCGATCAATCGGGACTGTTCTTTGAATGGCACGCCAGGTCTAATCCAGATTAACATGCCCCTTGCGAAGGCAGAGTATTTCGAAGCACACACAAAACCCCGCCTACCTCTTGTTCCGTCAGGTGTGTCTCCTGTAGGAGGGCCACCTGTGCCTGTTGCCTCTTAATATAGGTGTATATCGAGTATCTCTTCGTGGCCGTGTGCATACCTCTAACGTTTAAAGTCACAAATTTAAGGTCCGTATTTGATCATTTAGATGTCATGGGTCAGCTGTGTGGTGTGTGGACCTGTTGTGATAACCCTGTCCTCCCTGCTGGACTCCCTCTCCGGTCCTTCATCGCCCTACCAGTCCGGGGACACATGTTATGGTCCTGTCTACTCGAGCCCGCCCGCTCTGTAGTGCCCAGGAGAGAAGCATCGTAAAGGGGAATAAACAATAACTCTGGGGAACATTCCCAACTGGGGGGACCTATTGCTCGAGGCAATACGTCCAAACAACATGTGAGTTCTTTAGTTCGTTGTTGCGGGGTGGTGGCCGGATGCCTCCCTCATCGCTGCCGGCTCCACGATCAAGGTAGATTGTTTGTGGAAGTGGTCCCTCCGGTGTCTCATGCAATTCGGTTCTTTAGTGTAGATTCGGGGTAATGTGGCAAGGCATCGTGGTCATCCAGAGTCCCACCAGCGGACCCAGGTGGTCTAGTGCGAACTGGGTCGTGGCACCCACAGTCTCTCTGTTCATATCACTGTCACATCAACAAATCCGCAGTCTGGGGTGTCACGATCGGGGGTGTCAGGGACCCCTCGTGGGAGGCCGGAGCATCCCTGGCTTCATCTTCAGAGCTAAACAGGTGGGGCTCTCCGTCCATATCCTATCCCCCTTCCACCCGCCCGCGCGCGGACACCGCTTGGATTGCTCTTCTGTGCTCTGCTATAATCTGGGTCAGGTCTGGGGAGCCGCTTCCCGTTTGAGTAGACCGGGCACTGAGCTGTGTCAGGGTGACTTTGCGGTCTTGTCGTCGTCGTGGTTGTCACCTAGGTTTACTATTGTGAGTGCCCGGCGTCGCCAGACGCGAGAGACCTGTTGCTCCACCCAGGTGTTTGCTTCTTTTGGGTCTGTGAAGAAATGTGTGACTCCGTCGTGGATAATCTTAAGTTTGGCCGGGAAGAGGTGGGCGTATTGGATGTTCTTCTACCAGAGTGTTCTCTTTATCGCCTGGAAGGTGGCCCTCTGTTGCTGTACGGCCCGGGAATAGTCAGGGAATAGCATCACTTGTTTATCTTCCACCTGTAGTCGCCCATGCGTTCTGGCCGCCCGGAGAATTGCGTCCCTGTCTCGAAAATGTAGGAGTTTCAACGGGAACAGTCGTGGAGGTAGGTTTGCACGTCGGAACTCGCTCAATGGAGAAGTAGGGAGTCAGGTCCTTGGCCGGTGTGAAGGTCGCGATCCATTCCGTGATGAAGTGTATTAGGTCGGCCCTCTCTGCCCCCTCCGGCAGGTTCATGATGCGGATGTTGCTCCTTCGGGAGCGTCCTTCTAAATCGTCCGTCTTGTATTCCAAGGCCTTGATTCGGGATTGGAGGTCAGCAATGTCGTGGTGGTGTTGCTGTACTTGCGGGTTGAGGTTCTGCACCGTCTTTTCTCCCTGGGTGACCTTGTCCGATAACTTCCGATGGTCGTCGCGGAGAAGGTTGAGATCCGTGGCTATAGTGTTGAATTTGTTCTCCATCGCCACTCTGGAATGTTCTATGGCTGCGAGTACTTGGTCTAGCTTTCTGGACGTGGAGGGTGCGTTGTCTTGTCCATCCCGTGGTGTGGCCGTAGTTGGCGTCTGAGGCGGTATCTTCTGGTGGTCTGTACCAAGTGTGGTTCCCGTTTTTCGGCGGCCCATTGTGGGGATTACGGATCTTCCGTGTGGATCCATGCATGCAATGACAGGCGGGTGGGGTCACTCCCAGCGCCGGCTGGGTCAGCACATGTGGTCCCCGGTGATTCGATATTGCCGGGCGCCAACCTGTCCCATGTCGGTGAGTGCTGTGCTCGGGAGGGGGGTGCCAGCGGCGCCGCAGCCCTCGGCAACGTGGCTGTCTATGGATCCCCCTGGTTATCCGGGCCTCGCCGGTTCGATCCAGGGGGAGGGGGGGTCTCCACACCGGTCCCCCAGTTCTACGGTCGTCAGGGTTTGCACAGATCTCAGTGGGCCAGCCACCACGCTCGTTTTCCCCCACACGTCCGTGTTCTGTGTATTGTCAGAGGGTGGTAGGTGGGGGACAATCCAGCTATGCGGACATGTGACGTGCTATCCCCTGAATAGTATGCCAGGCCCTTCTTACTTGATAGCGGGTCTTCGAGGTGACAGTCAGGCCGGGATAGAGGCGTGGTAGCGGTGGACTTTCTCCGGTACTTCCTCGCAGGTCGCCAGTCCTTCTGAGCACACTAGGTCCCCAGAGTCGCCACACTCCCCTCTGGGTGGTCTCGGGCAAACACCCGTCTCATCTTTTTCCTTCGTGGGGGGGCTTTGTTGTGGCCGGGGGCCGCGCCGAGCCTCGTCGGGGTCACTCGAAGAAAGGGCGGGTTTGTTCCCAGGCCCAAGTCCGCCTCGCCTCTTTTCTTTGTGTTGTGGCCGGGGGCCGCGTCGAGCCCTGTCGGGCTGCTCGAGGTGGGGGGAGGCTGCTTACACCATCCCAGGTCAGTCAGCAGTGTCTCCCTTAGCTGTTGGTGTCCTGCGTGCCCCCCTGCGCTATTTAGCGTAGTTGGGGCCTCAGGGGCGACGGACCAGCCCGGCGGGGGCGGGCCCCTCATCATGGGAACAGGGCAAACCAAACTACCAAGCCAATTCTTATACTGGGAAGGAAACAAGCTTCCGGGGACCGGTTTCTGGCATTACAGCCGTCATCGGCCCGGCTTGCTTGAATCCTGATGGTGCAATGAGCAAGGGACTCACATCTGAGTATACCCTTCCACGCTTATGGTGGACAAAACGATTCAGAAAAGGGGGTGGTGATGGACAGAGTTTCTGAATTAAGCAGAATACTCCTACCCAGTCAAGAGATCAGGGCTTGATCCATCACTGTTTTTTAGCTCACTGCACCATCCCAGCCCAGAAGCTGGCTACATGCAAATTAGTCTGTCCCTGTCCCAGTGCATCATGGGAACAGGGCAAACCAAACTACCAAGCCAATTCTTATACTGGGAAGGAAACAAGCTTCTGGGGACCGGTTTCTGGCATTACAGCCGTCATCGGCCCGGCTTGCTTGAATCCTGATGGTGCAATGAGCAAGGGACTCACATCTGAGTATACCCTTCCACGCTTATGGTGGACAAAACGATTCAGAAAAGGGGGTGGTGATGGACAGAGTTTCTGAATTAAGCAGAATACTCCTACCCAGTCAGGAGATCAGGGCTTGATCCATCACCGTTTTTTAGCTCACTGCACCATCCCAGCTCAGAACCTGGCTACATGCAAATTAGTCTGTCCCTGTCCCAGTGCATCATGGGAACAGGGCAAACCAAACTACCAAGCCAATTCTTATACTGGGAAGGAAACAAGCTTCCGGGGACCGGTTTCTGGCATTACAGCCATCATCGGCCCGGCTTGCTTGAATCCTGATGGTGCAATGAGCAAGGGACTCACATCTGAGTATACCCTTCCACGCTTATGGTGGACAAAACTACTCAAAAAAGGGGGTGGTGATGGACAGAGTTTCTGAATTAAGCAGGATACTCCTACCCAGTCAAGAGATCAGGGCTTGATCCATCACCGTTTTTAACCCACTGCACCATCCCAGCTCAGAACCTGGCTACATGCTAATTAGTCTGTCCCTGTCCCAGTGCATCATGGGAACAGGGCAAACCAAACTACCAAGCCAATTCTTATACTGGGAAGGAAACAAGCTTCCGGGGACCGGTTTCTGGCATTACAGCCATCATCGACCCGGCTTGCTTGAATCCTGATGGTGCAATGAGCAAGGGACTCACATCTGAGTATACCCTTCCACGCTTATGGTGGACAAAACGATTCAGAAAAGGGGGTGCTGATGGGCAGAGTTTCTGAATTAAGCAGAATACTCCTACCCAGTCAAGAGATCAGGGCTTGATCCATCACGGTTTTTTAGCTCACTGCACCATCCCAGCTCAGAACCTGGCTACATGCAAATTAGTCTGTCCCTGTCCCAGTGCATCATGGGAACAGGGCAAACCAAACTACCAAGCCAATTCTTATACTGGGAAGGAAACAAGCTTCCGGAGACCGGTTTCTGGCATTACAGCCGTCATCGGCCCGGCTTGCTTGAATCCTGATGGTGCAATGAGCAAGGGACTCACATCTGAGTATACCCTTCCACGCTTATGCTGGACAAAACGATTCAGAAAAGGGGGTGGCGATGGACAGAGTTTCTGAATTAAGCAGAATACTCCTACCCAGTCAAGAGATCAGGGCTTGATCCATCACCGTTTTTTATCTCACTGCACCATCCCAGCTCAGAACCTGGCTACATGCAAATTAGTCTTTCCCTGTCCCAGTGCATCATGGGAACAGGGCAAACCAAACTACCAAGCCAATTCTTATACTGGGAAGGAAACAAGCTTCCAGGGACCGGTTTCTGGCATTACAGCCATCATCGGCCCGGCTTGCTTGAATCCTGATGGTGCAATGAGCAAGGGACTCACATCTGAGTATACCCTTCCACGCTTATGGTGGACAAAACGATTCAGAAAAGGGGGTGGTGATGGACAGAGTTTCTGAATTAAGCAGAATACTCCTACCCAGTCAAGAGATCAGGGCTTGATCCATCACCGTTTTTTAGCTCACTGCACCATCCCAGCTCAGAACCTGGCTACATGCAAATTAGTCTGTCCCTGTCCCAGTGCATCATGGGAACAGGGCAAACCAAACTACCAAGTCAATTCTTATACTGGGAAGGAAACAAGCTTCCGGGGTCCGGTTTCTGGCATTACAGCCGTCATCGGTCGGCTTGCTTGAATCCTGATGGTGCAATGAGCAAGGGACTCACATCTGAGTATACCCTTCCACGCTTATGGTGGACAAAACGATTCAGAAAAGGGGGTGGTGATGGACAGAGTTTCTGAATTAAGCAGGATACTCCTACCCAGTCAAGAGATCAGGGCTTGATCCATCACCGTTTTTTAGCTCACTGCACCATCCCAGCTCAGAACCTGGCTACATGCAAATTAGTCTGTCCCTGTCCCAGTGCATCATGGGAACAGGGCAAACCAAACTACCAAGCCAATTCTTATACTGGGAAGGAAACAAGCTTCCGGGGACCGGTTTCTGGCATTACAGCCGTCATCGGCCCGGCTTGCTTGAATCCTGATGGTGCAATGAGCAAGGGACTCACATCTGAGTATACCCTTCCACGCTTATGGTGGACAAAACGACTCAAAAAAGGGGGTGGTGATGGACAGAGTTTCTGAATTAAGCAGGATACTCCTACCCAGTCAAGAGATCAGGGCTTGATCCATCACCGTTTTTAACCCACTGCACCATCCCAGCTCAGAACCTGGCTACATGCTAATTAGTCTGTCTCTGTCCCAGTGCATCATGGGAACAGGGCAAACCAAACTACCAAGCAAATTCTTATACTGGGAAGGAAACAAGCTTCCGGGGACCGGTTTCTGGCATTACAGCCATCATCGGCCCGGCTTGCTTGAATCCTGATGGTGCAATGAGCAAGGGACTCACATCTGAGTATACCCTTCCACGCTTATGGTGGACAAAACGATTCAGAAAAGGGGGTGGTGATGGACAGAGTTTCTGAATTAAGCAGAATACTCCTACCCAGTCAAGAGATCAGGGCTTGATCCATCACGGTTTTTTGGCTCACTGCACCATCCCAGCTCAGAACCTGGCTACATGCAAATTAGTCTGTCCCTGTCCCAGTGCATCATGGGAACAGGGCAAACCAAACTACCAAGCCAATTCTTATACTGGGAAGGAAACAAGCTTCCGGAGACCGGTTTCTGGCATTACAGCCGTCATCGGCCCGGCTTGCTTGAATCCTGATGGTGCAATGAGCAAGGGACTCACATCTGAGTATACCCTTCCACGCTTATGGTGGACAAAACGATTCAGAAAAGGGGGTGGTGATGGACAGAGTTTCTGAATTAAGCAGAATACTCCTACCCAGTCAAGAGATCAGGGCTTGATCCATCACCGTTTTTTAGCTCACTGCACCATCCCAGCTCAGAACCTGGCTACATGCAAATTAGTCTGTCCCTGTCCCAGTGCATCATGGGAACAGGGCAAACCAAACTACCAAGTCAATTCTTTTACTGGGAAGGAAACAAGCTTCCGGGGACCGGTTTCTGGCATTACAGCCGTCATCGGCCCGGCTTGCTTGAATCCTGATGGTGCAATGAGCAAGGGACTCACATCTGAGTATACCCTTCCACGCTTATGGTGGACAAAACGATTCAGAAAAGGGGGTGGTGATGTACAGAGTTTCTGAATTAAGCAGAATACTCCTACCCAGTCAAGAGATCAGGGCTTGATCCATCACGGTTTTTTAGCTCACTGCACCATCCCAGCTCAGAACCTGGCTACATGAAAATTAGTCTGTCCCTGTCCCAGTGCATCATGGGAACAGGGCAAACCAAACTACCAAGCCAATTCTTATACTGGGAAGGAAACAAGCTTCCGGGGACAGGTTTCTGGCATTACAGCCGTCATCGGCCCGGCTTGCTTGAATCCTGATGGTGCAATGAGCAAGGGACTCACATCTGTGTATACCCTTCCACGCTTATGGTGGACAAAACGATTCAGAAAAGGGGGTGGTGATGGACAGAGTTTCTGAATTAAGCAGAATACTCCTACCCAGTCAAGAGATCAGGGCTTGATCCATCACCGTTTTTTAGCTCACTGCACCATCCCAGCTCAGAACCTGGCTACATGCAAATTAGTCTGTCCCTGTCCCAGTGCATCATGGGAACAGGGCAAACCAAACTACCAAGCCAATTCTTATACTGGGAAGGAAACAAGCTTCCGGGGACCGGTTTCTGGCATTACAGCCGTCATCGGCCCGGCTTGCTTGAATCCTGATGGTGCAATGAGCAAGGGACTCACATCTGAGTATACCCTTCCACGCTTATGGTGGACAAAACGATTCAGAAAAGGGGGTGGTGATGGACAGAGTTTCTGAATTAAGCAGAATACTCCTACCCAGTCAAGAGATCAGGGCTTGATCCATCACCGTTTTTTAGCTCACTGCACCATCCCAGCTCAGAACCTGGCTACATGCAAATTAGTCTGTCCCTGTCCCAGTGCATCATGGGAACAGGGCAAACCAAACTACCAAGTCAATTCTTATACTGGGAAGGAAACAAGCTTCCGGAGACCGGTTTCTGGCATTACAGCCGTCATCGGCCCGGCTTGCTTGAATCCTGATGGTGCAATGAGCAAGGGACTCACATCTGAGTATACCCTTCCACGCTTATGGTGGACAAAACGATTCAGAAAAGGGGGTGGTGATGGACAGAGTTTCTGAATTAAACAGAATACTCCTACCCAGTCAAGAGATCAGGGCTTGATCCATCACGGTTTTTTAGCTCACTGCACCATCCCAGCTCAGAACCTGGCTACATGCAAATTAGTCTGTCCCTGTCCCAGTGCATCATGGGAACAGGGCAAACCAAACTACCAAGCCAATTCTTATACTGGGAAGGAAACAAGCTTCCGGGGACAGGTTTCTGGCATTACAGCTGTCATCGGCCCGGCTTGCTTGAATCCTGATGGTGCAATGAGCAAGGGACTCACATCTGAGTATACCCTTCCACGCTTATGGTGGACAAAACGATTCAGAAAAGGGGGTGGTGATGGACAGAGTTTCTGAATTAAGCAGAATACTCCTACCCAGTCAAGAGATCAGGGCTTGATCCATCACCGTTTTTTAGCTCACTGCACCATCCCAGCTCAGAACCTGGCTACATGCAAATTAGTCTGTCCCTGTCCCAGTGCATCATGGGAACAGGGCAAACCAAACTACCAAGCCAATTCTTATACTGGGAAGGAAACAAGCTTCCGGGGACCGGTTTCTGGCATTACAGCCGTCATCGGCCCGGCTTGCTTGAATCCTGATGGTGCAATGAGCAAGGGACTCACATCTGAGTATACCCTTCCACGCTTATGGTGGACAAAACGATTCAGAAAAGGGGATGGTGATGGACAGAGTTTCTGATTTAAGCAGAATACTCCTACCCAGTCAAGAGATCAGGGCTTCATCCATCACCGTTTTTTAGCTCACTGCACCATCCCAGCTCAGAACCTGGCTACATGCAAATTAGTCTGTCCCTGTCCCAGTGCATCATGGGAACAGGGCAAACCAAACTACCAAGCCAATTCTTATACTGGGAAGGAAACGAGCTTCCGGGGACCGGTTTCTGGCATTACAGCCGTCATCGGCCCGGCTTGCTTGAATCCTGATGGTGCAATGAGCAAGGGACTCACATCTGAGTATACCCTTCCACGCTTATGGCGGACAAAACGATTCAGAAAAGGGGGTGGTGATGGACAGAGTTTCTGAATTAAGCAGAATACTCCTACCCAGTCAAGAGATCAGGGCTTGATCCATCACCGTTTTTTAGCCTACTGCAACATCCCAGCTCAGAACCTGGCTACATGCAAATTAGTCTGTCCCTGTCCCAGTGCATCATGGGAACAGGGCAAACCAAACTACCAAGCAAATTCTTATACTGAGAAGGAAACAAGCTTCCGGGGACCGGTTTCTGGCATTACAGCCGTCATCGGCCCGGCTTGCTTGAATCCTGATGGTGCAATGAGCAAGGGACTCACATCTGAGTATACCCTTCCACGCTTATGGTGGACAAAACGATTCAGAAAAGGGGGTGGTGATGGACAGAGTTTCTGAATTAAACAGAATACTCCTACCCAGTCAAGAGATCAGGGCTTGATCCATCACCATTTTTTAGCTCACTGCACCATCCCAGCTCAGAACCTGGCTACATGCAAATTAGTCTGTCCCTGTCCCAGTGCATCATGGGAACAGGGCAAACCAAACTACCAAGCCAATTCTTATACTGGGAAGGAAACATGCTTCCGGTGACCGGTTTCTGGCATTACAGCCGTCATCGGCCCGGCTTGCTTGAATCCTGATGGTGCAATGAGCAAGGGACTCACATCTGAGTATACCCTTCCAAGCTTATGGTGGACAAAACGATTCAGAAAAGGGGGTGGTGATGGACAGAGTTTCTGAATTAAGCAGAATACTCCTACCCAGTCAAGAGATCAGGGCTTGATCCATCACCGTTTTTTAGCTCACTGCACCATCCCAGCTCAGAACCTGGCTACATGCAAATTAGTCTGTCCCTGTCCCAGTGCATCATGGGAACAGGGCAAACCAAACTACCAAGCCAATTCTTATACTGGGAAGGAAACAAGCTTCCGGAGACCGGTTTCTGGCATTACAGCCGTCATCGGCCCGGCTTGCTTGAATCCTGATGGTGCAATGAGCAAGGGACTCACATCTGAGTATACCCTTCCACGCTTATGGTGGACAAAACGATTCAGAAAAGGGGGTGGTGATGGACAGAGTTTCTGAATTAAGCAGAATACTCCTACCCAGTCAAGAGATCAGGGCTTGATCCATCACCGTTTTTTAACTCACTGCACCATCCCAGCTCAGAACCTGGCTACATGCAAATTAGTCTGTCCCTGTCCCAGTGCATCATGGGAACAGGGCAAACCAAACTACCAAGCCAATTCTTATACTTGGAAGGAAACAAGCTTCCGGGGACCGCTTTCTGGCATTACAGCCGTCATCGGCCCGGCTTGCTTGAATCCTGATGGGGCAATGAGCAAGGGACTCACATCTGAGTATACCCTTCCACGCTTATGGTGGACAAAACGATTCAGAAAAGGGGGTGGTGATGGACAGAGTTTCTGAATTAAGCAGAATACTCCTACCCAGTCAAGAGATCAGGGCTTGATCCATCACCGTTTTTTAGCTCACTGCACCATCCCAGCTCAGAATTTGGCTACATGCAAATGAGTCTGTCCCTGTCCCAGTGCATCATGGGAACAGGGCAAACCAAACTACCAAGCCAATTCTTATATTGAGAAGGAAACAAGCTTCCGGGGACCGGTTTCTGGCATTACAGCCGTCATCGGCCCGGCTTGCTTGAATCCTGATGGTGCAATGAGCAAGGGACTCACATCTGAGTATACCCTTCCACGCTAATGGTGGACAAAACGATTCAGAAAAGGGGGTGGTGATGAACAGAGTTTCTGAATTAAGCAGAATACTCCTACCCAGTCAAGAGATCAGGGCTTGATCCATCACCGTTTTTTAGCTCACTGCACCATCCCAGCTCAGAACCTGGCTACATGCAAATTAGTCTGTCCCTGTCCCAGTGCATCATGGTAACAGGGCAAACCAAACTACCAAGCCAATTCTTATACTGGGAAGGAAACAAGCTTCTGGGGACCGGTTTCTGGCATTACAGCCGTCATCGGCCTGGCTTGCTTGAATCCTGATGGTGCAATGAGCAAGGGACTCACATCTGAGTATACCCTTCCACGCTTATGGTGGAGAAAACGATTCAGAAAAGGGGATGGTGATGGACAGAGTTTCTGATTTAAGCAGAATACTCCTACCCAGTCAAGAGATCAGGGCTTGATCCATCACCGTTTCTTAGCTCACTGCACCATCCCAGCTCAGAACCTGGCTACATGCAAATTAGTCTGTCCCTGTCCCAGTGCATCATGGGAACAGGGCAAACCAAACTACCAAGCCAATTCTTATACTGAGAAGGAAACAAGCTTCCGGGGACCGGTTTCTGGCATTACAGCCGTCATCGGCCCGGCTTGCTTGAATCCTGATGGTGCAATGAGCAAGGGACTCACATCTGAGTATACCCTTCCACGCTAATGGTGGACAAAACGATTCAGAAAAGGGGGTGGTGATGAACAGAGTTTCTGAATTAAGCAGAATACTCCTACCCAGTCAAGAGATCAGGGCTTGATCCATCACCGTTTTTTAGCTCACTGCACCATCCCAGCTCAGAACCTGGCTACATGCAAATTAGTCTGTCCCTGTCCCAGTGCATCATGGTAACAGGGCAAACCAAACTACCAAGCCAATTCTTATACTGGGAAGGAAACAAGCTTCTGGGGACCGGTTTCTGGCATTACAGCCGTCATCGGCCCGGCTTGCTTGAATCCTGATGGTGCAATGAGCAAGGGACTCACATCTGAGTATACCCTTCCACGCTTATGGTGGACAAAACGATTCAGAAAAGGGGGTGGTGATGGACAGAGTTTCTGAATTAAGCAGAATACTCCTACTCAGTCAAGAGATCAGGGTTTGATCCATCACAGTTTTTTAGCTCACTGCACCATCCCAGCTCAGAACCTGGCTACATGCAAATTAGTCTGTCCCTGTCCCAGTGCATCATGGGAACAGGGCAAACCAAACTACCAAGCCAATTCTTATACTGGGAAGGAAACAAGCTTCCGGGGACCGGTTTCTGGCATTACAGCCGTCATCGGCCTGGCTTGCTTGAATCCTGATGGTGCAATGAGCTTAGCCACGCCCCCCGGCTGCCATGTTAATATGGACGTTTACAGCAGAGGCTAAGATGCCAACATATGAATTGAAATGATGGATTCATTACTCTACTTATTTGCTCTTTTTTAGACTTTTGTGTCGCCAAATGTATAAACAGGTGCACTAAAAAGCCCTGTATTTGGACATAGTTTGGAGAGCCTCCATGAAGAAACTATCAGCCCCAAGCTGACTAGGGCAAACCAGCCCCAATCGGGGGTTGCTCAGGGCCCCGGGAGCGGCGCAGAGAAGTGGCTTCAGCTCGGTGTTGCTTATCACTCCTGGTCAAGGAATGTGATAGAAAATACCTAAATAGTTATTTCTTGCTAAAGAAGGTATGCTGTGTGATCCATCTTAACAAAATTCGGGTCTCATTTATGAAGTTTTACCGTAGAGCAGCACCGCAGGCCTCCCTGCTTTGCTGCCATACGGTAAAAGAAAAGGGCAGGAATTTGCTGTATCTATGAGATACTGTGCATTCCTGTCATTTTCCCCTGTGCTAGCGCAAAATGGGCTGCCGTGCGCCAACACAGTCACCTTTGCACCATGGTGCAAGGGTGCCTGCGTTGAGGGGATGATTGTTTTTGTGCAGGAAAACCTTCTTGCACAAAAACATACACAAGAGGCTTTTTCCTTTTTCTATGTGTGCTGCATAATGCAGCACACATCCAAAAAGGAAAAACGAGGAGTAATAAAGAAATTTCTCCTCGTTGTGCCTCCTTTACGCCTCCTCTGGGGAGGTGTACGTTTTTGGCGATGCCTCAGCATTAGGATTTCTCATAAATCTGGGGCAGTGTCAAAATGCCATGGATGTTGCTGGGAACGCCCCCAGCAACACCCATTGCACGTCCCTTTAACACAGAAAACTGTGTTAAAGGGGCAATATTTAAAAGGCAGCATTAAGCCCAAAAAAGTGGCTTAGTGCTGCCTCGTAAATATGGAGCAGGCTCCTGCGTCACGGAACCTCACAAAAAGGGACTTTCTGATGGAGCAAGGAGCCTCATAAACGTGGCCCTTCATCAAGAGACTTGCAAATTTCTGCTAAATTTTAGAATAGAGTTTAAAGGTATTGTTATGGTGTTAGGATGCTAGGAGTGTGCGAACCATGTTAGGACTGTCAGATTGTATTAGCTGACCATGTCATGCATTGAAGGATTTATTTTTTTATTCTGTGGGGCCGATTCACACATGCATTGAAGGATTTATTTTTTTATTCTGTGGGGCCGATTCACAAAGGGTCTCCAAACTTTGGACGGGAGCTCTGCAGTCATGGCAGAGCCCCGCACACATGGCAGGACCTCCCCAAGGGGTAACTGCAGTATGTGGTCCCACTGTGAGTGCGGTCACCCCCGCCATGACTGCGGGGTCGCTGTCACAAGTGCAGAGGCTCTTTGTGAATTGTGCTCTGTGCGTTTAGCATTCATATTTTATGCATTAGCCTTGGGTTTTACAAAATAATTATGTTTATGTTTTTACCTGTTTTCCCTAGTGCTATTTTGAGTTTGTTATTACTAAATGAAAGTGGGTTTGGAGTTCCGTTGTGTCCCTGAATTTATCTATAATGACTAATCATGACTAGAAAAAACGACTTGCACAGTATTGCTTAGTCAGCGGTGTATAGGGCCTAGCCCAGCTGTTTTTCTAATTTGTGTTGTTGGATTGATCTACGTGTCTGGGTGGGGGACCTCCAGATGGTGACATGCAGAAGGCTAATAAATTCCCCTGGCAGGTTATAAATGAAAGTTCCCTGTTTGACCTTTACACTCTCACCTCAAGACAGAAGATTCATTTATGTGGCTACTACGTGGAATAATCATTTTTCCAGTTACTGCCTTCCATTTCTATAATTGCCAGAAACATACAACCTTAGAGTGGTATAAAAATAAGCAGATCTGCATGCATCAATCTGCTGGCCATTTATTCCTCTGTGACTCTACCACTTTGCAGGGGACGTGTAACCCTTTGAAGCCGGGCCTTGCTTGTAAATTGCTCACTGCACTTATTCCATTAATTCCCTCTTATAACACACTCCTCGGGAACGGATCTTCTCTAATTAACACAAATGAAAGCTGCTGTGGGATGGCTCTCGGTTGCATCTACCTGTTATCTGTTAAAAAAAAAGAGAAATGTTGTAGTATTACTTTGTGTCTTCCTCCGAGGGAATTGTTTTCAATTGTTTCATGACCAAAGATAGACAGAACAAATATTCCCTTTGAAAAGCTGGATAAGCTGAATAAACTTCTTACTACTATAATACAGAAAGAGGTGTCTTTAACCTCTGCAGCATAAATGTTTGCCTTACAATCAGCCCCGTCTGCATCTGAAATCTAGTGATTGCTGGAGACACCATTTCATACAAATGTTAGTGACTTATTCACACCATCTTCCATTCAGTAAGCATAACAGTCGTAGCCCATGTTTAAAAACCATTGGATCTGGACTATTGACAGGCTTCAAGACCATTTTTGCACCCATTTTTTCATTCTTCTGTTAACTGTTTTCAAATCTGGTGGATTTTCAACTACGATTCTAATAGCCCATTTCCCATTTCATCTCCTATAAACACATAAAGTCATAATGACTGCCAAAGTGAATGGAAGAGATTCCTACCTGACTGAACAACAATGTCGCACAACTAAGGCATTCTCATTCATCTGAGAATTATGTACCCCGATAAGTACCAAATGCATTCTGTCATTCTGCACATTTCAAGCTCCTCGAGTGAGACCTGCTATCTGGTGCATGAGTTGTTTTGAAACAATATATTTGAATGTGCCATGAGAACAACCACCAATAGTATCACCTTACATGAGAAAAGTGATTCTAGCCAATACAACTACAACAAGCATTTTGCACTGCAATGCATTTAGCGCTCATAATGTATGCAGTATATGATGACCCACCAACCCTCCATCACCACCGTCTTTAGTGAAGGTCAGACTGTCAACAATATCTGCATTCTTGGATCCCATTGGTGTTGTGTTTCAGCATGTGTAGCACTGCTACATCATCAACAACAACAATAAGACCAGAGTTCATAGATTCATTTGGTGCTGTTTTAAAGCCATTACAACTCCAATTTCATCATCATCAGCAGTTCCCACATGTCGGGTCCTTTTTAGGTTTTGACTAGCGAGCTGCGCACTGTGCAGCTGCAGGGAAAACCTTATGAGAAGAGTAGAGTGGCTTTGGTCCCCGCCTCTGTTTCCATTGGCTAGCTCCATAAATGGAGGCTAGCCATTGGAACAGACATCTGCTTGTCATCCTGAGAGCAAATTCGGGGGCGTTCCTGCAAATTTTAGGCTTTCCGCCCCTTTCGAAATCATCATGCGGCGGTGGGCGGTGTTTATTTTTTTTTTCGCGTCCATGT
The DNA here is from genome assembly GCF_964263255.1 of Lissotriton vulgaris. NCBI lineage: Eukaryota > Metazoa > Chordata > Amphibia > Caudata > Salamandridae > Lissotriton > Lissotriton vulgaris. Next base: position 1,311,928,212 of record NC_141693.1, on the reverse strand, counting down.
TTATTTTGTTCATTCTGCGTCCGACCGCTGCCGGAGGAAGTCCAGGTGAGTGCCCGTTCCCGCCCCCCTCTCCCGCTGACCATGTGCAGTTCCCCCCCTCCTGCTGTCCGTGCCTTTCCTGCCCCCCTGTAGTCTTTGTTTGCCGTCCAGCTGGCCACTGTGGCTTGTTTTTACAGGGTTGGCTGCGGGAGAGAAGTGGCGTCCCGCACACTGTTTAGTAACGTTTTTACACTCAAACTGTTTCAGGAATTATCCGGGCCCGGCTGTGCAATCGCTGTTTTTTCATTGAAGTGGGGGATCGGGGACCGCGTGCAGTGGCGCAGGCCAGATCCTCAAATTAGTATCACACAGCGTTGCCTTTCTAAACAGATGCACATTAACGACAGCTTACCGGGAGTCTCTTCACAGCTCTGCCTTTTCTAATTACAGGCACATTATTAACTGCTCACCGGTAGCTTCTCCACAGATCAGTGTCAAACGATATCATCTGCATTAGAAAGAAAACATGTGTTGCCAGAATACAGCATTGTATGCCTCATGCAATTATTGGACTTGCAGCACTGTGACCTTCATTTGTGCGTGGACCAGGTGGAATTGTAATAATTATTGCGTTTTAAAATCCTCCCCTCCCGCTGTCCATGCCTTTTCCGCCCCCCCGCCCCGCTGTCCATGCCTTTCCCGCCCCCCCTCCCGCTGTCCGTGCCTTTCCTGCCCCCCTGTCATCTTTGTCTGCCGTCTTTGCGTGGCTCGTCCCTCGTTGCTTGTTTAAATCAGTCTTAGGACGAAAGTCGGAGAAAGCCATCCCCTGCAGGTTGTGCATAAATCGCTGCAGTAACACACTACTGTGTAAATACATACACACGGATATCATCTGCATTAGAAAGATAAAATGTGTTGCCAGAATACAACATTGTATGCCTCATGCAATTATTGGACTTGCAGCACTGCAGCATTTGTGCGTGGACCAGGTGGAATTGTGATAATTATTGCATGTTTTAAAATCCGATATTCTTGAGAGTGGAATTTAAGTGAGGCAGTTTTCGCCTAACAAACGGTATGATGTTTACATTGGGGCATTACTTGCTTTGCACACCAGACACCAAGTTCTGATGTGTATTGGCCACTTACTTCAAGGACATTTTTTTTGACCTACCCAAATTTACGTGTTGAAAATTGTGGGCGTTCCATACTTACAATCCATATCCAAATATGCTTGTGTGGTAATTGGGGGCTGGGGCATTTGCAAACCCTCCTGTTCTGAAATCAGCAGGCTGCAGCTCTAGCCACTAGGCCACATCCCGCCCCTTCTGGGTAGATAAGCAGGGAGGACACCTTTGGATGTGCTACCTATTTATGTTTAACATAGGAACAGACAGGGTCTCTCCCTTGTGTGTCAACTAACAGAGAGGGCCACTTAGGCTCAGGCCCGGACTGGCCGTTGAGGGCACCGGGCAATCCCCCGTTAGGCCGCATGGTTGGGGGCCGGTTTTGGGCCCTTGGGGCCGTTTTTGTTACAGGGCCGTTATGCTGCAAAACGGCCCTGTAACAAAAACGGCCAAAAACCGGCCCTGTCACAGAGCGCGGTCGCACCTCTCCCCCCTCCCCTCTCCTCCCGGATGGGGAGAGGGGGGCCGGCCGAGCACTTTGCCAGGGCCGGTTCTGGTTCCCAGTACGGCCCTGCTTAGGCTTCTATTTGAATCAGGAAATGGGGCTTCTTCGTCTGTACATGTACAATCAGGGCTAGCTCTGTGTGTGCGCAGGGTCAGTGGCCTGGCATGTGAGAGACTGCAGCTCTTACACAAGAAGGACAGTAATGTCCCCACCAACCTCTGATCTTAGCCGACTATGATCAGAACCTTCTTGGCTTTCTTCTCTTTTAGGGGTAGCTAGAGCACAAACATGGCAGTTTTTGCTTTCTTTGACCCTCTTCTGTCCCTGCTTGCCACAGGCTCATTGCCAAGTCTCCAATTGGTTGCCTTGTCATTGTTTGCTTTCTCTGACCCTCCTCTGACATTGCTTGATTTCTGTTATCCTAATCTGTCCCTTTTTCTCTGGGGGCTCTCTCACCTACCCTGCTTGTTTCACCTACCTTTGCTTGCCTCCAGATTCGCTCGCAGTGTGTGTGTGTGTGTGGGGGGGGCTCTGTGTGGGTGTGTGAGTGGGGGCTTGCAGTGTGTGGGGGGCTCTGTGTGGGTGTGTGGGGGCTCTGTGTGGGTGTGTGGGGGGGCTCTGTGTGGGTGTGTGGAGGGCTCTGTCTGGGTGTGTGGGGGGCTCACAGTGTGTGTGAGGGCTCTGTCAGGGTGTGTGTGGGGGGGCTCTGTGTGGGTGTGTGTGTGTGGGGCTCTGTGGGTGTGTGTGTGTGGGGGGGCCTGTGTGTGTGTGGGGGGGCTCTGTGTGGAGGGGCTCTGTGTGGGGGGCTCTCTGTGGGTGTGTGTGGCATTTGCGAGAGATTAAGCTATTGGCATTGTAAATGACAATGCCATTTATTTATCGGTTTTCAAAAAGAAAACATAAATAAAAAAATTGTCATTTACAATGCCAATAGCTCTAACTTTTCCAAAGGCAAAACCGTTGCATTGTAAATGCTTGTTATAACCTATGGTCCCAACATCTTGATTTCTTGTGAGACTAATAACCCAACCATCCACATCTGGGAAAAACAAATGAGACTATACCAAAACACAGAAAAGTCTGGTCTCCTACGGGTTCCACTGCAAAGGAAAACATATGAAGAAGGACAGTTATTTGTTATTATTTGAATTGAGTTTTGAACCGAGCAACAGTAGTTAATAAATGAAATATAGTAGCCTTGTTTTTTTTATTTTATCATTGTGCATATAATCACATTAATATTAATATATTCACCACATATACCTTTATTATCATTCCGGAGTGGTAGAAATATCATGTTTTATCTCTTCTGGTATCACTCCTTTTTAATTTACCTCTGATGATCATTTAATGTGTGAATGACAAATATAGAAAGCATTTTAGTATAATATCACTTTTCCTTGCAATGTGATAATCAAGTCTATTCGAATATATTTACAGTAAAATTATTATTGCTAAGTTGTGAAAAAGGTTTTATGAAAACTGATAATGTCATTTATAATTTTCTATCACTGTTCGAAGAGCAGGTTTTCATAGAATGAAAATAAAAGTGAAAGAACATCAGACCACTTTCTTCTAATGGTTTATTCTACAAGGTTCAACAATGGCAAGATAATGTTATATAAATTAGGAATAGGTTGTGAAGGGGAGAGGGACTTCATGCCAGAAGATAGATACGAGACAGGCTATGCAGAACTGCTTCACCTACTTTTGCTGTGCTGAATGGTAAATAATAATAATAATAATAATAAAACATTTGTTAAGCGCATGGCTGCACATCTGTGTATCCCAGCGCTAAATGCTGAATACCCTCATCCGAGGATCAGGACGGTGGGAAAGAGGGGCCAGAGTTATTGAGGAAAAAGGTGAGTTTTCAAGTTCAGAGGGTTCCATTCTTAAATGAATCGGAAGAGCGTTCCAGAGTTTCACTCCTAAATAACAAAAGGATCGGCCACCGATTTTTGCTTTTTGAACGCGGGGTAGTTTGAAGAGGGACATTCCTGAAGACCTCAGATGGCGAGTAGGGCGATGAATGGTCATGAGGCTTCTTAGATATGAGGGCCCCTTGTTGTGGGCTATCCTGTGGACATAGCAGAGGCTCTTGAATTTTATTCTTTCCCTTACGGGGAGCCAGTGCAGTTTGGACAGTGCTGTCTTGGCCGAGGTTCTTTTCGGAAGGCCTAGTACCAATCGGGCGGCTGCATTTTGTACACATTGCAGCTGGTGAAGGAGTTTTTGGTTAATGCCTAGAAGAAGGGCATTCCCGTAGTCCAGGTGCGGTGTGATAAGAGCATGTACGATGGTTTTCCTGGCTGTAATAGGTATTAGGTCGATGATTTTTCTAAGGATTCTTAGTGTTCCGATGCATTTGCCAATGATCTTGTGAACTTGGGATTTACCTGAAAGATCAGAGTCGATCATGATCCCGAGGTTCTTGACTTTCTCGACCGGTTGAGGGCATTCACCAAGCGATGTAGGCCACCACGCTTGAGACCAAAGGGAGGTTTTGTTCCCTATCACTAGCACCTCTGTTTTGTCACCATTTAGCCGGAGGCAATTGCTGTCCATCCACCCGGCGACAGCAGTCATGCACTCCGAGAAGTTTGAAGCATACTTGTCAGTATCCGGAGTAAGCTTGAACATGAGCTGCGTATCATCGGCGTAGCTAACTATGCCCACGCCGAAGTTCTCTATGATTTGAGCCAGGGGTTCCATATAGATGTTGAACAAAGTAGGGCTCAAGCTAGAGCCCTGTGGAACCCCATAGCTCACGATCCGAGAGGATGATTTAAAAGGCGGGCAATGGAGCTGGAAGGTTCTATTGGTGAGGAAAGATTTAATCCACTCCAATGCATCATCTTTTACTCCAATGTCAGAAAGCTGGGACAACAGCGTGGCATGTAGCACCGTGTCAAAAGCGGCGCTTAAGTCAAGCATGACCAACGCTGCGGTTTCACCCTCGTCCACCATCTTGCGGATAAATTCCGTGGAATACAAGACAGCAGTTTCCGTGGAGTATTTGGGTCTAAAGCCTGATTGGGTGGGATGGAGGATGTTTTCTTCCTCTAAATACGCCATGAGTTGAATGTTCACAATTTTTTCTATTATTTTGGCGCATTGGGGCAATAGAGAGATTGGCCGGAGGTTTTGAAATTGAGTGATTGGAATGTTAGGTTTTTTTTTCAGAGGGATGACTTGGGCGTTTTTCCAAGCCTCCGGGACGTGACATTCTTTGAAGGAGAGAGAGATGAGATGGCTTATTTGATCCATGAGAGTGTTGTCCATGATGTCTTTGCATTTGTCTAATGGACATACATCGTTAGGGGAGCCAGAGTGAATACTGTTAATTATGCTGGACAGTTTTGCTTTGTCAGGAGTGAGGAAGTGGGTAAGAGTGGTCTTATGAAGAGGGGGAGATATCGTACCAGAAGTGGAGGGAGCGGAGAATGAAGCGTGAATCTTATCTACTTTGTTGACAAAGAAATCAGCAATTTCTTCACATAACTCATCAGAGTACGTGTCTTGCGTATCCAGGCTCGATGTGTCTGTGAGTTCTTTGTAAATCCGAAACAGTTCTTTAGAGGGATTTGTAGCCTGTTCAATTCTATTTTGGTAGAAGAGACTTTTTTCCTCTCTTATGAGTCTCTGATAAGCCTTTAATTCACGTTTGTAGTTCTCCTTCAGTTCCGTGGAGTAGTTCTTTCTCCATTTTCTTTCAATCACTTTGCATCGGGCTTTAGCTGCCTTTAGTTTTTCTGAAAACCACGGTTCGGATTTAGTTCGCCTAGCTGGGGGCTTACAGGTCCAAGGGGCGATTTTATCAAGTGCCTTGCTCAACCAGAGTTCGTAAGAATTCCAGGTGTCTTGAAGGGATTGACCTTGAGGGGGAGGGTCAATTTTTAATACATCAGAGAGGCGTTCTGGAGTATAATTTTTCCAATTGCGACGTTTGGCGTATACGGGTTTATGGGCATTATTCTTAGTCCTGGTCTTGGGTATATTGAACATGATCATATGGTGGTCTGACCATATGATAGGGACCGGAGGTTGTATGTTAATGCCTTCCCAAGTCGCGAAGATGGGGTCGAGAAGGTGGCCCTGTTTATGTGTTGGTGAAGTGGAGAGCAGAGTGATCCCCAACGCATGCAAGGCTGTCTTCAGAAGTTGAGCTTCCTTGGCATGTAAATCTTCAAAATGAAGATTAAGGTCGCCAAGTATCATGAAGTTGTTATATTTGATAGCTAGCTGCGTCGCCGTTTCAATTAGTTGATTACAGAAAGGAGTGGCAGTGCCAGGGGGCCGATAAATGAGAAGCCCAGTTATGGTCATGTGGGGGGTCACTTTAATGGTGAAAATGCCACATTCGCTGTTAGTGATGCCTTTGTGAGTGAGGGTACACTCCAGTTCTTTTTTAAAGATCATTGCAAGACCACCACCGCGCTGTATAGGCCTATCAATTCTCAGTAAGCTGTAGCTCAGTGGGACAGCCTCGAGTATTTCTGGTGATGAAGATTCTTCAAGCCAGGTTTCTGTTAAAAACAATACATCGAAGTCATTATGTAGTAAGAGGTCGCGAAGTTCCAGTTTGTGTTTAACCATGGATCTACAGTTGAGTAGCATCAGTTTAAGGCAAGTAACAGGATTGTTAGAGTTGGGGACATCAGCAAGGCGAAAGTTGCATGAGTTGCATTGAGATGACAGTGCGCTAGGGTCTATGGAGTGATGGCATGGTGTCGTGGGGGTCTTACCGATTTCAAGTAGCATCTCGCGAGTGTAGCGGAATGGCTTATGAGAGAGCGCTCTCTCGGGTGCCTGCATGTTGACATTGTGGCCAGAGGCTCCTGCCCCGCGTCCCGTCTGGTCGCGGACGGGCGCAGACGGGCAGGACTCTGGCTTGACTCCGGCGCGCGATCGGCGCTCCCGCAATGCGCGTCCGCTGCGCGGAGCCATGAACGTATGGTTTTAAGCGTTCGAAGCGCGACGTGCAGCGCGAGCCCTCACCAAGATGGCCGCTGCCTGACTTCCTTGCCACTCTGTAGTCCCACCTGGAGCCGGTCTAACAGTCGACCGCTTCCCAGGACAGGCAGGAGTGAAAATAAACTAAAGAGCTTAGTCTTAGCTTTGTAAGGGGAGCGGCGCTAAAGTTACTGGAGTAGAGGTTCCGATTTTAATTTTAAAAGCAGTGCGAGGGGGGAGCGGACACAAGGGAAGAGAAAGAAGGTACAGCACACAATATTAAAATTCAACCTCCCGGCTCAGCCTCATGAGGAAAATAACAGCAATCACTGTTTGTGCACAGAATTCCTGATTTTAAGCGCTCGAAGCGCGACGTGCAGCGCGAGCCCTCACCAAGATGGCCGCTGCCTGACTTCCTTGCCACTCTGTAGTCCCACCTGGAGCCGGTCTAACAGTCGACCGCTTCCCAGGACAGGCAGGAGTGAAAATAAACTAAAGAGCTTAGTCTTAGCTTTGTAAGGGGAGCGGCGCTAAAGTTACTGGAGTAGAGGTTCCGATTTTAATTTTAAAAGCAGTGCGAGGGGGGAGCGGACACAAGGGAAGAGAAAGAAGGTACAGCACACAATATTAAAATTCAACCTCCCGGCTCAGCCTCAGGAGGAAAATAACAGCAATCACTGTTTGTGCACAGAATTCCTGATTTTAAGCGCTCGAAGCGCGACGTGCAGCGCGAGCCCTCACCAAGATGGCCGCTGCCTGACTTCCTTGCCACTCTGTAGTCCCACCTGGAGCCGGTCTAACAGTCGACCGCTTCCCAGGACAGGCAGGAGTGAAAATAAACTAAAGAGCTTAGTCTTAGCTTTGTAAGGGGAGCGGCGCTAAAGTTACTGGAGTAGAGGTTCCGATTTTAAATTTAAAAGCAGTGCGAGGGGGGAGCGGACACAAGGGAAGAGAAAGAAGGTACAGCACACAATATTAAAATTCAACCTCCCGGCTCAGCCTCAGGAGGAAAATAGCAGCAATCACTGTTTGTGCACAGAATTCCTGATTTTAAGCGCTCGAAGCGCGACGTGCAGCGCGAGCCCTCACCAAGATGGCCGCTGCCTGACTTCCTTGCCACTCTGTAGTCCCACCTGGAGCCGGTCTAACAGTCGACCGCTTCCCAGGACAGGCAGGAGTGAAAATAAACTAAAGAGCTTAGTCTTAGCTTTGTAAGGGGAGCAGCGCTAAAGTTACTGGAGTAGAGGTTCCGATTTTAATTTTAAAAGCAGTGCGAGGGGGGAGCGGACACAAGGGAAGAGAAAGAAGGTACAGCACACAATATTAAAATTCAACCTCCCGGCTCAGCCTCAGGAGGAAAATAACAGCAAAGGTAAAAAGGAGGTGCATTCAGCCGTACTTTAAGGGGGCCTTATCAGCCGCCCTCCCGGCATAGATGACAATAGCAGAGTATGCTATTATATTGAACAATAACTTCAATATTCAAAGAGGCGGGTATGACTGGGTAAGCCATCTTTGAAACTCGAATTAGGCTTTTCTTTTTGTGCTGAGTTTACCTTAGTAAGCCAAAGACATGGGGTTTGGTTGAAATAAAGCTAAACAACCAATATGTTGGAATATTTTCTTCTGTTCATATTACTTGTAAACATTGCAGCTATTCTGTTTGTCTTCATTGTAGGTACACTAGGATAAGATTTGACTTTTAAAATACATCTTTAAAGTGTATTTATTGTTACCTGGTGTTCTTGAGTGAGCCTTTCATTGATGAAAGGAGGGAGTTGTGGGTTCTACTAATCACGCCTGTGATATTTCACAAGATTGATCATTACATGAAGTGCTTCTCACTCAAGCACTGCTTAGTGAGTTACAGAGTGGTAGCCGTCCAACTAGGTTTGTGTCTCATGCTGTGATATTTCCAAAGTTCTTTACGCCAGGGTCCATAAAGTCAAATCCCAGATTGTGTTCTCAAAACCGAAAAAAAGCACTAAGTCCTCTCAAGCACCTCACTTTCAGATCTCTGTGAGCCTCTGTGGGTCTCCTGGCTCTTCTTCAGGTCTTCTAGCTCCTGTGTAAGACTCCTGGAGCCTACTAAGGCCTCTCCGTTTCTCCACAGACCTTTTAGCTTTTTTTGTAGGTCTTCTGGTCTGAGGGCCTCCTGACCAGTTTTTCGGTCTCCCTATTCCTCATTTTGTCTCCTGGCTACTTTTCAGATCTTCCAGCTGCTCTTCCAGTTTCCTAGCTCCTATCTGCTTTCCCAGTTCTTCTGTAGGACTCCTGGCTTCTAATCAGGTCTCAAGGCCCCTCTTCAGTCCTTGTGGCTTCTCTTCGAATCCCTTGCTCCTCCGCAGGACTTTGGCTCACCATCAGATCTTCCAGCACATCTTTAGGCCCCATGGCACATCTGCAGAGCTCCACACTGCTGGTCAGGTAATCGGCCTTCCCCATCAAGGCTTCAGCTGCAGGTTATACATCATGTGGCTCCAGTCATCTTTCCTCTGTTCTTGCTTCAGGGTCCTTCTTTTGTCTAAAATAAAATTAAATACCCTCTTCTCACCATTTAAGAATGAGGTGGCAATCCCTGCATGCAATGCGCGATTTGTAAAAGTGCTGGGGACCAAACCTTTTCTCAGAAACCTGCGCTGATGCTATTGAATGTCAGGGGTGCCCCACACCAAGACAAAGTAGTCTTGATTCCGCCACAACCTCTTTAATCTATCACCAGACACTCCATGCCCCTTTACCTCACTCTCTCTTGCAGGTTCTTTTCATCCCTGACTTTTTCTTTGTCACGGTTTTCCGTATTTCTCTCTTCCACTCACTTTCCTACTTGTGTGTTTTTCTCTCTCTTGCTCTGGTTGAACCTCTGCTATGTAAAAAGATGGAATGGTCACAAAAAATGAGTACTAGTGGTCCCCACCTGCAACTATTTTCTCGAATTATGCATTTCCTGCAGGTGTCTGTAAGATGTGAGTATACAATAATGCACAAGTGGTGAATGCTTGAATTTGGTGCCAGTGGGAATTCTAAGAAAGGAAAAAGCTTCCCAGAACCCCAAGCACTAGTTATTTTTCCATGCTATGTACACAACTCTCCGAGTACAGGCCCACTGATATGATAATTCTGTTTTGGGGGAAGCTGCACAGCTGGAGCCAGTGAAACAATGGAGGAAATGCAGTGAAGTAGAAACCATTTTAGTCCAGTGTTCATTGTGCATCGCCCCCCCCTGTAAGGAGTAAATAAGGCCTTCTGTCGACTTTACATTTTCAGCTCGTACAACACATTTTTCCTTGTATCTAGTTCAGGGGTGCAGCTTAATCACCGTGATTTGGGCGGGGGTGTGGGGTGAATCTCAAATGTCCTAACTAAAAAAGCAGTGGTCTGCAGGGTGGAGGGGTGAGATGGCTAAGGTTCAGGGATAGACTGTTTCGATGAGGAACAGGGTCAGTATTGATTTGCATTAGGTGTGCCTCTGTCTAGAGTGCCCAGTAGATGCAAAAACAATGGGTTGGAATACTAACGGAACTACTGCCACTGGTTAGACTAATTGCAACCATGCATCCCATCATTGCCTGGAAATGTTAAGACTGGTGCAGCCTTCCAAGCCTACTAATGCCAATGTTTGTGAATTCCAAAACGTAGTAAATTTTCACCCACTCAGTGAGTACTTCTGTAGATGCAGCTTTACTACTTTTTATATTTGAGATCCTGTTACAAAATATTAGCATTTCAAAACCTCTTTTTGAAATGAGAATGATGATCAAAACTGACACAAACATAGCAGACCCAACTCAGGGCCCCAGACCCAACTATTAAACCAAGAATACATTAAAATGGGGTATAACACCCCATACACCCCGCTAAAGGTATGCCCTCGCATGTCTCTCCTAGACCACATGGGAACTCATGACTATGGTTATGTACAACACAACAGCCTGGAGTACCTGCCTATAATCACACACTTTAAATGTAATTTTCACTGCATGCGCTATTCTTCATCTCTGCTACAAAAGTCCTTGCTAGTAGAGTTGTCAAACTGTTGCATGTAGGCAGGGTTGCATGTTTCTAGTCCTCGCCTTTCACAAGTCATTTCAAGTACGAAGCCCGATCAAATCAAATAAATAGGGCGGGCCGAGCCCAAGCTGAGCCATGGGTCTGGCTTGGCTCTAAGAGGTTGTGCACGAGCCAAGCCATGAAAACGTTTGGCATGCATATCATGCAACAAACATATTACAAAAAGATGTTACAATCTCTTCAAAATTTAAAAAGCGTATTTGTTAAACATGTGGAAGTGTTACACCTTAGTACACCAGATGGTATCACTGCACAGACAGACATTTATTAAAAGTGATTGTTTTAGAAATATTCATGGCTTGACTGTCAACAACAATACCATTAGTGAAGTAAGAGGCAAGTCAGCAGCATTGTATGTTCTCTAGATACTTTATAGATTGAGCAACATTACAGTGTAATAAACTAAATATAAGAGGTGCTTGTACGGTTCATATATTAAAGGGACATATTTAAAAGTGTACTTACATATGATCATAAAGAAAAAGGAGGCTCTGTGAAATAAAATACTTGCCTAGGATCACACAATTTAGACAATCAGGAAGGTCAATATTGATTTCAGGTTATCTTGTTTAACATTTTGAAACTGAGCCAACAGATGGGTATCTCTCTCTCTAGTTTACAACAAGGTTCACTACTTTGATTTTTCTTTCTTGGCTTACAGTGAGAATAACCGGCACAGAGGTAGAAGACCCTGGCCAGTGCCCTCAGAACACAACTACCACGCCCAGAATGCATGTATGTGAGCTGTGTCACACCTCAAACACCCTCCTTAAGGCTAACCCCCGAATCATGTTGTGTTTTTTCCTTGATGTGCATTGCAAAGATCCGTGAAATTAAAACAAATCATCTTTAAAATGCATACATTGAGTTCTACACATGATCAAGAGGCTTCTGTGTAGCAGCTCTGAGAGCACCTATGCTAGGCTCAAAACATGCATTTTAAAGGTCACTCTCTGTGTACTCACAGTGAGTCGTAAAAGAGTTTTTGAACGCACATTTAAATTTACCAATTTGTTTTAATATTAGACAGATAAAAATTGCTTTAGATTCTTGGTCAACAAGAATTTGCATTACACTACTTGCCGTTTCCTTTTACCATGATAAACATAACAATTAAAAATCATATATCAAGCAATGTGGTGTTGGTTAAAAAGAAAAAAACACGGGGCTTACAGAAGGCACCAAACGTCACACAATAGCACTTGGCAGCTGTGGGCACTGTTCCCTACATTCGTGCCAAGGTGCATCTGATTTCAGAAGTGGGCTTGTGCAGCTGCTACCCACGCAGAACTATTTGCTGAGGAAGGGGTGCACCACTCCTTGTTTTCTCTACTTATTTTGTGAGGTAGACTTCCAGTGCTTTATTTGTGCCAGTGGTTTCCCGACACTTAATTGTCAGCAACGGCTCAAGTGACATTCCATTACATGATGCCACTGTCTTTTTGGGTCTCGCCTATGCAGCGCGCATGCTGCATAGCAAAAAACGACATTAAGCTATTGTCCCAAAAATGTGCACGCGTTCCATTGCCCTCAATGGCAACGCGTGCATGTTTGGCGATTCCCTTGCGGGAGCGAGCTTGACACCATATGTTTGTAATAAACTTACAAACACATGGCGCCCCTGGCTCGCTCCTTCAAGGGAAACGCTTTGTGTGCTGTCGGCCGCACTCCCCTCAACCCTCCCACTTTAAAAACCCAGCCACTATGTTCTTGGAACAACATCTAGCTGAAGACACCAACATAGAACAAAAAATGTATCGCTCTTTGGTGGAGTCCTGGGACCATCCCCAGATACATAATTGCTTTTACATCTGTGACAAGAGAAAGACAAGAATGCGTTTTCCGTGAACTTTGGAACAGTTTGGGCAATTTTCTGTAATCCAGTAAATATAAATTGTAGCTTGATTATCCGTCTACTTCTGACAAGTGAATTTTAATGGATGAATGACTAGGTAAGATTCATGCACGAAAATATACAAATGTGCAGAATGTAGGTCTAATTGCTAGACTGCTGGATTTACACAAGGTCAGGTAAACAAGGCTCCGCGGTAATGATTAATAAATGTTAATAATGTCTTTGGGGAAACACTTGTGTTTTCCTTCTGTTCACAGCGCAGTTTCTCTCTCTTTCGTGATTTGAAATGCTCGAGGCTGAGCAGGCACAATGGTGTTTCTTGCAGGAGGTGGTTGATTTGGTCTCTCTTTCACCACCTGCCGGTCACAACTACAGTAGTAGCTTCTTAATTCTATTGAAGTAGTATGCCGAGGAGGTATATATCAGTGCTTTGCCGATCATGGTAATTATACTGTTCTAGACTGTAGTCTTGTCTTTTGAATTAGGAGGGGTGATCAGAGAAGGGTGGGGAGGGAGTGGTGGAGAGCTGATACTACACTGTACAAAGTGTAAATATAAACAACGCTTTCTTTGCATCACGGGGTGCTGGGATGCAGCTTCCATATGATATGGAAGGCGCAGTCCAGGAGTCATCATAAAGACCCAACTGCATGTCTTTTGAGGGCAAGATAAACAGTCTCAAAACTGTTGGACTAAGTTTGGCATGTGAAAAAATAACTCCTGTATCTCTCTGAACCATCTGAAAATAGCACTCACAAATAAACCAAGGGACAGTACAACAGTCCACGTGCTCAGAATAGAATATAATCTTAACCTAAAGCGAAGGAAGAAGGAGCTTCAACAAGAGGTGTGGGATAACCTTGCACTCGATGCTGTAACCTTAAACAATAAGCTTTCATGCGATACAGTGAATTCTAAATTACTTAAAATTTAATCTGTCCCAGAACTTTTAACCTACGTGAGCTGTGAGGAATGGGTGGCCTATTTTTCCAGTATTTTTAACCCCAGCAGTACATCATTGGTAGATTTAAATATCCAACACTAATGGCCTATTATCCCGCTTGATATAACCCTGGATGAAGTCCTGTTAGGTATAGGAAACAGCAAAGGGGGGAAAGCACCAGGGGTTGATGGTGTACCCATTGATGTATACAAATCCATACCGGAATTGTCGGGACCCATACTAACTAGAGTTTTTAATGCTGCTGTAACTGAGGGTTGTCCATTGTCATGGGGGGAATCCGTTATCATTCCCATATATTAAAAAGGTGATAAATCTGAAGCAAAAAACTACCGGCCGATCTCATTACTCGACTCCTCAGTAAAAATTATGAGTAGAGTCCTATTGTTAAGACTGGAGGAGTGGGCCTTGGATAATGATATCATGGCACAGGTACAGTATGGTTTTAGAAGGGGGTTAGGTACATTGGAACAGTGTATTAATTTGCAGCTTTTAATTGGAATGTTTACTAAAGTCAAACAGGGTAGCCTTTTTTTATGTTTCGTGGATTTAAGTAGTGCATTTGATTTGGTAGATCACTGAGTTTTATGGCCTGTTTTACTTAACCTCAGGGCCCCAAAACCTATTATTTATTTCCTCGCCAGGTTATATAAAAACTTAACAACCAATGTCCGCTATGGCCAGAAGGGAGAATGTACCCCTAATTTTAAGGTAAAACACGGTATTCGTCAAGGCTGTGTTCTAGCCCCCCCTACTTTTTACTTTGTTCATTAATGAGGTTGATGCTACACTTAAGATGATACAGGCGGACTCCCCAATAGTGGAGGGCAAGCGAGTGCCGGTTCTGCTCTACACGGATGATGCCGTGCTTTTATCTAGAACACCGGTTGGCCTCCATAGGTTAATAGACGGGTTTGCAGCTTTTATATTATTAAGAGGAAGTTGCTGATAAACAAAACAAAAACCTTTACAATGATATGTGGCCCGAAAAATTAAATGCCTGAAACCTTTCTTTATCGAGGGCAACAAAATACAAAATGTGGATAACTTTTGTTATTTGGGTATTTCCTTTTCTTCTGACGGGAAATGGAATTATGAAATATCCCAAGTCCGGGCAAAATTGAGAAAGAGTATATACTGTGTTTTTAAATTTGTCACCAATCTGGGGGACCCCCGTATTAAAGATATGACTGAGATTTATAAAGCGAGGTGCACATCAGTCGCACTCTATGGGGCCGGGCTTTGGGTTCACGAATCATGTCATGATATACAGGTGGAAGAGAACTCCTTTTTAAAGAAACTTTTATGCCTCCCGGCCTCAGCCTCCTTCGAACGTATCCATTGTGAGGTTGGTCTAAACTATCTGAGGGATTTAATAGCCTTGAGACGCTTCAGCTTTGGAGATAGTTATGGTTAAAAGAGGAGACTATTTTTACCAAGTTCATTATAAATGATTGCCTACGCCTGGAAAATTACTTGAAGATACCCTGCCTTAACTATTTAACTATAACTCACGGGGACATTTTTGACCAACCTATTTTGGGAATGTGAAATGAAACCGCAGCTATGTCAAAACAGGAGTTAAAGAGCACTTTCCTGTCCCACAAGAATGTACACAGGAGGGAGTCAGTAAGGGAACAAACCACGTATCAGTTTTACCATCTATATATGGATACGATGGGTTTTCAAGCACATCTCTCACTTGTTACAAGATCTTCCCATCGTTATGTACTTACAAGATTGAGGCTAGGCCTTGTGCATCATCTGGTTGCGTTCCCTAAGATGAATCAGTACTCTGTTTCCCCCTGTCCCTTGATGGGATTACAAAACAGAGCTCATTGCACTTTCTGTTTTTATGTGACCTGTTTTTGCCTCTTAGGATTGCTTATCTCAAACCTTTGTTTAAGAAGTATGAAACCAATACCATTAATGCTGCTATGACCCTACTTTTTGCACTTAAAGAACCTGATACATTCATTCTAAGTGCAATTAAGGCTAGAAAGAGTATGCTGTTCTAACGTTAATTTTACCCCTATTTTTGTTTAGGGACATTTTATTGATCATGCACTGTGCATTTTAGATTTTGTACCTTTTAAATCCCATGTGATTCGCTGTTATGACTATTGTTAACATCTGGAGCTATTTTATAATTGTTGCACTTTAAACTGTAAAGGGTAGTTTTATTGATTATGCACCGTGCACTTTAGATTTTGTACCTTGCACTTTAGATTTTGTACCTTCTAAAACCCATGTGATTCGATCCCTCGTAATCATAACCATGTTATGCTGCTATGTTATTATTGTTTACAATTGGAGTTAGGATATAACATATGCACTTTAAACTGTACTCTGTGAAGCTCCGGTGTTACTCCCAATTCTAATTATGTAAAGCTGCAATGTGTTTATTGTTTACATTAAGATGACTGATGCAACGCACGACGAATAATGGAAATTTGCAACCGTATGCCCGTTTAAAATGTATGCTGATTTTTATCAATTTTAAACTGTTATGTGTTATAAATTGTGCTTTTATGGTTGTATGTCCCAACCGAATAAAGCTATTTTGAATTGAATTTAACTCCTGTATGTATTTCATGAACCAAGACTGTGATAAAATTACTATTGTTTTCTGTGTTTTACGAATCTAAAGTTTTATACTTGATCAGAATTAGGAAAGGTGGGGTGTGGGGTGGAGGGTTGTGAGTTGGCGTCTCGAATAAATAGGATCGCCATACCTAACTTTCTTAGTATGATGCATCTTTCTCACAGAGGTTGGAGGCACATTATCTTCTTTTGGGGGGTGTCTGAACAATCCCCCCTGTGTTTGCAGCCTTCCAGGGAAATCCAGCATTTCATAAGAAATAAAGGTGTGAAATACTTGAAGCAATCCGCTCACAGCTCATGGGATGTAATACTGTCAATGGCCCTTCGCAGAGAGCAAACTACAAACCGAATTGTGGTGGCACACTTAGAGAATAGGTAGGCTGTTCCGTGACGAATTGGCAACCACATGACAGTGGAATGATGAAAGGCTGTAACAGACCGGCCAATATTAGGACACGTGACATGTATCGTACGAAGCTTCTAGGCGATTTAACTGTCAAGCTAAGAAGCCACAAATGAGCATATGGTTGACCAGGCAGATGTCACGTGTGATGTTGTAGTTCAAATTATTGTTAAGTGCAGTACCAAACCATCAACATGACCCCTGTGACCAACAGTATGATGCAGGGAGAAGAATTCAGCAGGCTGGGTAACATTTCATGAGCCACAGAGGAAGATAGTGGCGTAGCTAGCCCAGGTGTCGCCTGTGGCGACCCTTGCGTTTGGGTGGTGCTGGTGATTCCCGCGATGACGGTAGGTAAGGGGGGGACCTTCACCCCCAAAACTCATGCACCCTCCCTAGCTTCACCACTGGAGGGAGAACCCCAGGAGACACATCAAGCAGTGATAAATCAGGTCAAAGACACGATGTTGGAAGTGCATCTGCTGTCACTTGTGAGAGCAGAAGAGAATCTTGTTTGCGTGTGTGGGTGTCTCACCTTCTATCAACAAATACCTTTGCACTCTTGCAGGGATTCTACCAGTATCAAGGTATGGTGCACTAGGGTAGATATACCATTACGGTTCAGTATGGCAGAACCCAGTGTGTGGATGGAAGCCGCTGAGGTAGTTGAAAGGCCCTTGTGCATGTCTCATCTGGTATTGTGTCGATGGGAGTTGGATGCCAAAGGGATTGCGTGCATCGGTGTCTTGCTTCACAGCCTTGTAAATAGGTGGTTGTCACATACTGATCACGTGCATGTGTATGAAAGTCTTGGGAAAAAGCTTTCCTTTTCTGCCCACTTGTACGAAAACTATAGTTCAGTCTCGCCTCACTACAAGGTTAGGCAGTTGACATTCTCTGAGTGTCGTACTTTTTACCCACCTCTCCTAAAAGTTGCAACTTATTCAGAACGCTGCTGCCAGACTCTTACTAATCTTGCTTAATACACTAGGATTGTTTCTGCCCTCTCTATTCGTCATTTGCTCTCTGCACAGAAATGTATTTTTGATGCTCTTTGCTTTTGTCAAAAGATATGCTTTGCTTTTTACCCAGGGGCTCATCACCTTCCTGTCAGGCCTCTTCGCTCTAGCATTTTACATTTTGTAAACATTCTGAAATTTAGCAAGATGCGTACAGGGGACCAACCTCTTTATGTGTCGACCGCACAGGCATGGGACCATATATCGCCAGCCATTCGTGCAGAATCTAATCTTCAGAAGTTTTTGCAGGCTGTTAAAACTCACATATTCCTGGCATAAATGTGTTGCCCTCCTTTTACTAGTGCCAGGACACCCTTATGGGTAATTGTGTGCTTTAAATATTTACATCAAATCATATATTCTAAATATGTGTAGGGAATGAGTTGAATGGTATCACAATGAGCATATATCTTGTTTTCTACGTCATGGAATGAGCGTTTTCTTCTTGTAAATTAGGTGAGTTGGTGTAGTCCTGAAGTGTAGTCCTTTTCCCTTGCCACGTTTTGCAATACTACACCTCTGCTGGTAAAGTTGCATTTCTATGAGGCTGAGGTTTGAGTTTGTGGAATGAAGGTGATTTAGCTGTTGAATATTTACCCTTACTCCAGGGTCACTCAGAATTTATTAGGCCATTTTGCTGAACCATATTTCTGCTGGCTTTAGATGCACGTAGAGAACGGTGCACTCTACCCCTAATAACCAGAGGTAACATGCCTGCTTTCCTCCTTTCAAAATAATGAAATTAGCATACCCTGATAGGCATATTTAACTTACCTACAAGTCCCTCTAGTATGTGGTACCTACAGGGTACTCAGGAACTGAAAGTTAAAGGCCACCAGTGGCTGCAGCACTTAGTGTGCCACCCACTGCATTGACAATGCACACATGACTGCAGGCTTGCCATAAGTAACCTGGCTGTGCAGGTATAAACTGCAAATTCGACCGGTCAATATAACCCCTTTAGACAGGCCTAAAACCCTCCTTTTAAATATGTATGTTACCCCTAAGTAAACCTTACTGTCCGTTAAGGCAGGCTGTATGATATTTGCATGTAGGACATATAAAGCTTAGTGCTGAACATGTCCTACAGTGCTTAGCACGTCAACCCTATGTTTATTGTAACAGGGTTGGCTGTGCAATAGGAAGGCATTGGAATACAATATTAAGTTTAATACATTTTAAATTTGCTTAGGAAACAGCTAGAGAAATACTTCTAAATATTACAGGAAATATACTTTAGAAAAGTTACCTTTTGCCTTCCTATTGTCTCTGGAGGCCTTTCAGTAAGTCTTTCTGTAAGTATACAACTGTCACCTGACAGCTTGATGACTCCTCTGTGGTGAGCTGTGAACTGCGTTCAGGAACAAGCAATAGGCTAACCTGAATAGGCAGAGGTGACCCATCTGTACCTGAAAGAATATGCAGAGGAGGCCAGTAGAACCCTCTTTGACATTAGAGTATCATACACTTCCTGATTGGTCTGCTGGGATTTTTCATGTGACACTTAGGGCACACGTCCATAAGGCCCCCCCTTTCATAGGCAAATGTTAGCAGACACCTGGGTAGGGCCCTTTTGTTTTCCTGCCAGCCAGTCATAACTAGGCGCTGCATTGCATTACTTTTTTTCTTATATAGCGACGCAAATTGATATTTGCTTGGCTTTGTAAATATCAAAAGTTTTGTGTCAGGGCTGCGTCCAAACAGTGATTCAAACCAAAAGCAAAATCTTTGTAAATCTGGGCCCTAATATTCAAGTTACAGTGAATCCTGGTATAATGATATTTTAAGTTTTTGTCAGTCGTTATCAGGTCGAAGCCTGCCAGGCAGCACAGCTGTCCGGTTTGCCTAAGGCATCTTGAGGACATTCAGAGAGCTGACCTAGGAATGCCTTACATCTATTGCTGACGATTTACTTTATGAATTGTAACTCCCATTTTCTGGCTTTCTAATTGCTGGCTTTATTTGCTTTAGACTGTCCAGCTTCAGTTTGTCACTCCTGTTGCCCAACACTTGTTTAATGTATTCTTCCACTAACTCACTTTTTGTAAAAAGACCTTTAAATCTTGTTCTTATCTTGGCACATTTGCTGTACATTCAAAGACAGAGGTCAAGTGTGAAGGTCTAACTTCAGAGGGAGCTTGGTGTTTACTTTTCTTTCTCTGACTTCGAAGTGAGAGAATTTAAGTGACAATTCTGCTGAGAATCCACATAAGATGAGATGGTGTAGGAATTATTTTTTTAGCATACACCAAAAAAAAGAACTGTGCTGATGTTTCAGAATATATGAGAATTAGTACAAATTAAGCATATTTTTTGTAATTCTGAAGTGTAGGGGAAACAAATATTTGAATATGATCAAAACACATCAAAACACTAGGTGATGAGATTTGCACACATTATCATTTGTGTGCAGTAAAACCGTTTTTTGGTGCAAATGTAATGGGCATTTCAATTGAAAATGTGTTGTCTGTAATGGCAGTGTGCTACCACACCATCCACACTCCACACTATACTCTAGCCCTTACACTCTGTGCCACAACACTCCACTCCACTCTACAACATGCCACTCCACTCGATGCCCCTCCACTTGAAGACACTCTACGACACACAAATTGACTCCATGCCACTTCAATCTACAAAACTCACTCTACAACACAACACATCACTCTACTCTACATGCCTCCACTCCACACCGCTTACCCCACTCCAATCTATCTCACTCCACCATAATGTACCCCAATTTAACCCAACTCGTTGCAATCTACCCCAATCTCCTCCACTCCAATCTAAACCACTCTACCAATCAATCAATCAATCAATCAATCACGGCATTTGTATAGCGCACTACTCACCCGGGAGGGTCTCAAGGCGCTGAGGGGGGGTCGCTACTGCTCGAACAGCCAGGTCTTGAGCTGCTTCCTGAAGGCGAGATGGTCTTGGGTTCGCCAAAGGTGGGTGGGAAGGGAGTTCCACGTCTTGGCTGCCTTGGCTCCAATCTACGCCACTTCACTCCAACCTACCTCTCTCCAATCTACCCCACCCCAATTTACTCACCCCACTCCAGTCTACCCAACCCTACTCCAATCTACCCAACTCCACTCCGCTCAACCCCACTCCAATCTACCCCACTCCACTCTACCTCAATCTACCCCACTACACTGCAATCTACCCAACTCCACTGCAATCTACTCCACTACATGCAATTTAACCCAATAAACCTCACTCCACCCAATCTACAGCACTCCACTCAAATCTACCACACTCTGCTCCAATCTACCCCAGTGTGCCCCACTCTACTCCAATCTACCCCACTCCAATATACCACAATCCACCCACACTCCACTCCAATCTACCCAACTCCAATGTACCCCACTCCATTCCAATTGATCCCACTCCAGTTAAAACTCCACTGCAAGCCATCCAACCCCTCTTAACTCCAATCTACCTAACTCCACTCCAATCGACCCCACTCGAACACAATCTACCCCACTCAAATCTAACACAATCGACCCCAACCCAATCTACCACAATCTACCGCGCTCCACACCAATCTACCACACCCCAATTTTACCCTATCAACCCCACTCCACTCTAAACTATCCTACTCCACTCTACCCAAATCTACCCCACTCCACTTCACTCCAATTTACCCCACCCCAATCTACCACTCTTCACTCAAATGTACCCCACTCCAATATAACCCACTCCACCCCAAAACAACGGTTCCAATCTACTGCACTACACCCCACTCCACCCTAATCTACCCTACTCCAATCTACTCCTCCTCAATCTACCCCACTCCAATCCAACCCACTCCACTCTATTCCAATCTACCACACTTCACTCAAATCTACTCTGCTCCAGTCCAATCTACCCCATTCTACCCAATCGACCCCACAACAACCCACTGCAATCTACCAAACCCCACCCCACCCCACCCTACCCCACTCCCCTCCAATCTACTCTGCTTCAATCCAATCTACTCCAGTCCAAACTAGCCCACTCTAGCCATACCTCTTCAAAGTACCCCATTCAACCTCCCCCACTCCAATCCACCCCACTCCATTCCAACCTACTCTACTCAAACCAACCATAATGTACCAAACTACACTACACTGCACTCCATACCACTCCACCCCACTCAAATCTACAACACTCCAGTCTACCCCAATCTACCCTACTCCAATATACCCCACTTCAATCTACCTCCCTCCACTCGAATCTACCTCATCCCACTCCAATTTACCCCACTCCAATCTACTCCACTCCCCTCCAATTTACCACACTCTACCCACCTCCAGCCCAATCTACCCCACACCACTCCAATCTACCCCACACCCCCAATCTATACCACTCCACCCCAATCTACCCCACTCCAAACTACCCAAATCGACCCTCACACCATTCCATTCTACCCTACTAAAATCCACCCAATCCACACCACTCCAAACTACCCCACTCCACTCCAATCTATCTGACTCCACTCCAGTCTACCCTGCTCCACTCTACCCCAATCCACACCACTCTTCCCCAATCTACCACTCCGCTCCAAACTACCACTAACTATCTCACTGCACTCTTCTCAATCTATCCAGATCTACCATACTTCTATCTACTCCACTTCAATCTACCCCACTCTAATCTACTCCAATGTACTCCACTCCAATCTACCCCAATTCAATCAACCCCACTCCAATCTACCACACTAATCTACCCAACTCTCCGACTCCAATCCTCCTCACTCCAATCTGCCCCACTCAATTCTACATCACTCTACTCCCATTCCCTGCTATGCCAATCTGCCCCAATCCAATCTAACCCAATCTACCCCATTCCACTCTACCCCAATATACCCCACTCCACTCCATGCCACTAACTTTTAGCAATGCTGCAGAGCAACCACACCGCGTATATAATGGCTAAAACACATTGCTAAAGCTAATAGCTCTTACATAGGTGAGTCCTATTGACTTTGTCAATGCTTGTTTGGAATTAGTCCTCTTTGAAATTCTGGCCCAGAATGTCACTAAATTTCATAGCAATTCTTGCATTTTATCATAAAATGTTCGTACCTCATTTAGTCTTTTCCAAAAAAACTTGAAGGCTAGGTTTGTAATCCTGGTAAATTCAATGGTTTAAATGCACCGTTATGAGTAGATTAGAAAGCTGCCCAGTAGTCCCTGCTTCGGATTTACTAAATCTAAATGCATTTGTAATTCCAGGGATGTGGAAATACTCATTCAAGCATGTTTGGGGGAATATCATCCAAGAATCAGTAATTCCGGGCCAATTCATGCATGTTTTTACATTTCTACCAGGAGTTTCACCTGGATCTACGATGTCATTGTCAAACCTGTAATGCCGATGGGGTCGGTGGGAACTACCAGGGCTCTAAAATGCCCAGTTACTCACCAGTAATCTTCATTCCTCCAAGTTCTGCTCTTGCCATTCCATTCCTGAGCCCATCCCTCCCTCCCTGTTTCTGTTTATTGTGATTGGTTTGTACTTTTTTTTCTTCTTGAGTTTCTTTGGTATTCTCAGGATGTGTTGATAATGTACTTCCCCTTTATGCATGCTGGACCAGGTTGCTGGTGCCATATTTGGGGGAAGTATTTGACTCTGCTACGTAATCAGCGTTTTAGCAAGGAATAGAGGAATGAAAGGCTGAATAGTCGGGCAGGTGGATAAACGATGGGGTTATGTGTCACTGAATACTGAAGTGATGAATGTCTTAAGCAGGTTGGTAACGGGCAGCGGTGGATGTATAAATAGGTAGGGGAGGACATTATAGGGGTAGATGAAAGCGGTGCCCTGATGTTGGGCACAAGAACGAGTATTAGATGATTGTATTTTACCGTAGGGTTTGTAAAGGAGTTTCCTCAGCGTGCTTTCTGGGTGGTGGAGTAAGTTGCGCTACTCTGTATATCAAGCATATTCAGGGCTGGACTAGCCATAGTGGGCACCGGCATTTCCCCGGTGGGCCGCCAGCCTCCGAGGTCGGTTTTAGACCTGTGTGTGTTTCTTGGAGCCGGTTTTGCTCCCGACCCCGGTTACCAGTCCGGCCCTGTGCATAGCGGCATAGTCATTTTATTGAACGTTCTCTGTGGGAAGTAGTGTCGTGTTATGCACCAGGGTCGGATGTATCCTCCAGTGAGGTCACAACATGGCTGTGCTTAAGCATGGAGCGAAGCAGAGAGAAGCAGGAGAGACATACTTCGCATAAGCAAACAGACGAAGAACGGATAGGTGCAAGGACGGAGTAAAAAGGGGCCAGTGTCGGCCATGTCATGCTCGATGTGTTGGATGGGTATGGAGGAGACCAATGAGTGACTGAAGAATGACGGTGTCATGGAGAACTGAATTTCGATGGGTGTGCGATGCTCCTATGTCCATATTGTCTATATATACACCAGCAGTGAGCGCGTGTCGACGCCTCTCACTCAGCCCAGCTCGAGGTGGAAGCGCAGGCCGTTGAATATGCATGTGCGCCTGCGCCGGCCCCGGGCTGGGCCTAGGAGCTTGGCCGGGCTCCTGGAGGGATGAAAGGCGGCGCACCTGTTCGTGCATGGCCGCCGGCCAGGCAGTGTTACTGCCGCATTAGTGCTGGTGGGAAAGCCGCGACTCCGACATCCACAAGACGGAGAGAGTCAACAACGCCAAGTCTACTGCAAAGAGTGCAAGGCCCGCGGGAGGGGGCAGGAAGGGGCGACGAGGGGGGAGAGGAGGGGAGGGGGATTATGCAAAGCATTAACGTGCGGGTCAAGGCAGGGCAGGCAGACACAGGTAGCAGGGGACGAGGCAGCGAGGACTGGAGAGCGGGACTCTGTCCTACACTGCTTTTCGCACACTGCATTTCACGTATTTAGGTATTTATTATTTGGCAGTTATATACAGCGCGAGCCAGACCAATCAATCGTCAGATCGCAATACATAGAACTGACACAATGTCGAGAGAAAATATAAATAAAACACCGCCACAGCTGGGGGGTGGAGGGTGATAAGTTACAATGGAAAACAATTAAGGAGTGAAACATGTATTGAGAGGAGACAAAAGGAAACGACTTAAATAAAAAAGGGAACTTTTTACATTAAGTAAAAAACAAACCTTAGCTATTAACACGAGTTACTTACATCGAGTTCAAATATGTTAAAGTATCATACAGGGCAAGAGATTTATCGCATTCTTGAGGCCTTCAATAGATCAGGCATGGAGTACCATGAATTGCTTGATATCATCTCATTAACAGCGCTTAGAAATGGCAGCAGTGAAATATTTAGTGTTAATCAAAAACACATTATTATTAGCAAATGCTACCAAATGAATCCATTTCTACTACATGAACAAAGTATATATAAAAAAATTATTATCGCAAAAACATACATCGATCCTTACCATGCATCGCACAAACACTCACCCTAATCCTACATTTAACACTAAGCCTAACCTTGAATTCTGGCCCTGATCTTAGCCCTACCTTTACATTAAACCTTGCTGCACGCATAACCCTTAATATTAAGCTATAGAGGTTTGTATTGGGCCCTTCCAGCCTACTGTACAACCTTGTTGTGCTGCCTCAGTTTCCTTACCTTTGTTCCCTGGGCTTGATAAGTCACAGAGACTCGAGTCTCACCTTAGTTGTTTGAGTTGGATAATCAGTAGGATGGGGTAAACAATACACTGCTTTCGTGTGTTTGTGTGGCTAAGTGTGTGTCACAGTGGTTAGCTGTCAGAGGTTCCTACTTAATGGGGTACGTATCATTTCAGAAAATTGATGTGCATGAGGCAATTGACAGTATTGTGTATTGTTAGAGACAACAGTATCCCTTTAACCACACTAACTATACGATGTTGAGTGGGTGCTGGTTTGCTGTGTTCTTTGTTGTGATGAAGTGCTATTCTTTGTAATGAGTGGGTTATTGTTTGTCAGCTCGGTGGGTTCCAACTATTTGGTGCTTCAAGGTTGTGTCACAGTGTTGTGGATGCTCCATGTAGATGTAGACGCAGTGTTCTGTCTAATGTGTTCAGCTGAAAGTCGTGGTTGTTTATCATGGTCAATATTTTTGTGAGCTTGTTGACACCCAACTGTATCGCATATCTGAGTTATGTTGGTTGTTTGGGTAATGTCCTGTTGTGTGCATCACCATCGAGTGTGTTCTGTTCTGAACATTGCTTGTTATTGTGGATGCCGTTGTGAGCTCATTTATACTGATCTCAATGTAATAACTCACCTCTGTTGGATGGGTGTGAAATGGGCTACCAGTGGAATAACAATTCATTTTCTTTACTTTCAACACAACTGGGGTTCTCCCACTCGCTGTCTCTGGCTTGGCCTCTCTAGGTCTTACAGTGGTTCTCCAAGCCACAACCTCTCTTTCTGGGTCTATATCATGAGTGCAGTGATCTTTCTCACTCTCCTTCCCGCTGGTTCCCTTTCTCAGGGTCTGTGTGCTTCCAACATCTTACCAATGTCAGCAGGTGCACAGAAGCAAGATGGAAAATGGAGGACTCATTCACTGGAGACGTTGAGCAGCTGTATGTAGTCTCTCGTGCCTTTCTCTTGATAAACCTTCACCAAGCAGTCCCTGCTCTTTCCTTCTCCTCTATCACACAGACCATTATTGCTCCCTCCTTCATTTATCCCAACCCTCCACCATACATGCATCACCTCCTTGGCCTACACCTCTGAGCCCTCCCTCTCCCACCTCATCCTTCCCTGACTTCCTTCCTATCTGTCACCCCACAACCAGATAGTACTTCATCTCCCTATATCCAGCTGCCCGTGGCCCTTCAACTCCCCACCTCTTTCTCTCCAGGCCTCCCCTCCAACTTCCAATATGTGGACATTCTTTTCTCTCATCCCCTCTGCTCATCCGTTTCCACCTGCCATTCTTCCTCCATCCACCACCTTTCCCACACTGGTCCCACACTGCCACCATCTTGTTGCAGAGCACAGGAAGGCAGCGTGAAAAGATGCAGAGCTGCGGCCTAAATTTGCAGCACCCTCTTCAGGCTTCCAGCAGAAACACAGCCTGGGGACTTCAGGGAGAACATAGGGACCATGGGCCTCATTTATGAAAAGTGACGCATCGCTGCGTGAAAACAGCGATGCGTCACTTTTCACTGCACACTCCTTGCGACATTCCTGATGCGTCATATTTAATGTATGACGCATCAGGTCGCAAGGAGTTACAGATACGTCAGTATTTCTGACGTATCTGTAAGCGCAAAAGTGACGCATTGCTGGAGTGTGTCACATAAGTGACGCAACTCCAGCAATGCGTCCTTTCACATGGGGAAAGCCCCATGTGAAAGGGCTTGCATCAGTCTTACGCCTGCTGTGAGGCAGGCGCAAGATTTTGACGCAACAGCGTCCTAAAAGTGACGCAGTGAAATCTCATAGATTTCACTGCGTCACTATTACAAGGCTTTTTGCGGGGGAACGCCCCCTCTGCATACATTATACCTGACGCAGGTATAATGTGGCGCAGGGGTTTAAAAAGTGACGCATCTACCTAGATGCGTCACTTTTTAAATATGGCGCAACAAGGCGCATGTTTTACGCCGCCGATGCGTCACAAAAAGTGACGCATCAGCGGCGCAAAACTGACGCAAGGGCTCATAAATGAGGCCCCGTGTGTTTATCAGATTGCCTTAAACATCTATAGCAGTGAGCTGTACAAAAGAAAGGACGTTAAGAACCTGAAAAACGAAGAGAAACCTCCAGTGAATGCGTGCACTTACTCCAGGATTGTTTATTCGAAGACCGTTGACAAATCACACTTTAAATGAGATAGCAGTCTAAAAATGTTTGGAAATACTTGCCTTATGTTTTTCAAAGCAAGTGCTGTTTATAATAAATCGCGCAGCGCCTCTTAGCCCTTGAAGGACTCTCTTGGAAGGGTCCATGAGATGATTCTCTCCCCTACGTTGCTAGAGCCCCACAGAGCTCCCTTCCACTTGCCTTCAGGATTTTGAGGGATCTGGACCACACGTATTTCGTTGCCCCTGATAGGAGCACATTTGATTTTATGATCCAGTTTCAGCTCTTTCGTGCCATCTTTGACCAAGTCACTGACAGTGCACAAGCACACTGGTCCACATTCAAAATGTGTTCACATCTAATATTCAGTGATAGTGATGTGGTTTTCAATATTGTAACAGCGCCAGCTGACTAATGTTACTGCAAATAATCTCTGTGCCCCCCTCCCGTGTGAGAACCTGTTTTTTTTTTTATTTTATAATTTTTTTTTTTTTATTGAAAAATAAAAGTGGCATATACATTGGCAGTTGTATGCAGTACATTTGTGTTATCTATATTTCTTGGCTGCAATAGGCTATCACACATTCCCCTCATTAACAAGCATTTACAATGCAATAGGTCTCGGGATAATTA
This sequence comes from Lissotriton vulgaris, assembly GCF_964263255.1. Lineage (NCBI taxonomy): Eukaryota > Metazoa > Chordata > Amphibia > Caudata > Salamandridae > Lissotriton > Lissotriton vulgaris. The sequence goes on along the minus strand of NC_141693.1, from coordinate 1,311,900,338 downwards.
AGTTTGAGCTATTCGCATTGCTACATATTGCAACACCAACTGCAAAAAAAGTCAAGAAATTGTAGTCCAGAAAATGTGTATTTATTTTTGTAGCAATGGTGGTATGCTGCGCTTTAGATAAATATGTTTAAAAGTAAAGCGCGCCATACTGCAATTGCTACAATAGTTAATTGTGGATGCGTTAACAATTGATGTGTGCACTGATGGCTGATGGTGTGTGTGCCTGTAGAAATTGTGCACTGATGCTGTGTGGTTGTGTGTGTGTGGTTGTGTGTGTGTGGTTATGTGTGTGTGGTTGTGTGTGTAGTTGTGTCTGTGGTTGTGGGTGTGTGGTTGTGTGAGTGGTTGTGTGTGTGCGTGGTTGTATGGTTGTGTGGTTGTCTGTGTGGTTGTGCGTGCATGCACATTGAATTAATAAACAACTGTTTACCACACACACATAAATACACACAACCACACCTAACCACACACACAAACACACATACGCACAACCACACGCACAACCACACGCGCAACCACACAGACAACCACACACACAACCATACAACCACGCACACACACAACTACACACACACAACCATGCACACACACAACACCACACAACCACACACACAACCAATCACACACACAACCACACACACAGAACCACACACACAACTATACAGCACAGTGCATCATCATGCATGCTTGCGTACATTTGCATCATGATGCTACGGTGGCCTCAGCATCCCCATGCATGCACATGAATGTGTAATGTCATGGCAGTCATTTTGTTTTTTGCTTTAATGTGATATTGGTGATGGCGGTATTGTTGGTGTTGGTGATGTACGGTATTGGTGATGGTGTGGTCCTGATGGTGGTATTGATGTACTGGTGGTATTAGTGGTAGCAATGGTGGTGGTGTGATATTGGTGGTGATAATAGTGGTGGCATTGGCATTGCGGTAGTTCGATTTGCGAGGGTAGTATCAGTGGTGATTGCATTGCTGATGATAGCACTGGTGGTGATATTAGTTGTATTTGTGGTGGTGGTAATTGTGGCAGTACTGGTTCTGGTAGTGGTATTGGTATTTGTCGTGGAGTATTGATGAATGTGGTATTCAGGGTGTTAGAAGTGGTAGTACTGGTGGTGCTGTTAGTATTGTGATGATGGCACTTATGACATTCAAAGTGGTGGTTTGGAATTGGAGGTGATTGTATTGATAATACTAGTGGTGGTATTGATGGTGATGTTAGTGGCAGTAGTATTGGATGAAGTGGTATTGATTGGGGTGATGATATTGGTGGTACACCTCCTTTTGATTTTTGTTCATCACACTAAGAAGGCCTGATCCCAAAATGGAAGTCTGATATGATAAACAAATAAAAGTTAGGAAGTCAAGTTCACGGCATGGCTTGAACTCGAGTCAAGACAAACACATTCAAAATGTATACTGCAGTAAAAAAAAGGTTACTTTCTGTATACAGGCAAATAATTGAATGCAGCATAAAAGGGAGTGTACGTTTTAGATGTAAACCTGAAGATGTCAAATGTTTCCGCAAACTATGATGACAGGCATTGCAATTATTTATTTATTTTGCAGTTTTATATAAAGCGGAGGGCTCAAAGCATAATGCCCAAACGAGTGTCAAAACACTCTAGAGATCAATCAGTATACAAAAGTAAAATATAGTGCTGCAAGACCCATAATACCCATGTACGAAGAAAATAGAACAAAAAATTAACTAAGCATCAAGTTGAGAGAGAAATAATAATGATATTCTTAAATGTGATGAAACGCAATTTCTCTGCAATTGAGCAATATATACAGCAGATTACATCCACAAGAGATTAAATAATGTTAACTAAGCATTCAGTGAAAAAAGTTCCACAGTATTGGGAGAGAAGGGCAACGTTCAGAGAGCAGAATACTGTATGAAGCATTTGTACCTACATCCATCTGCAAAGCATGTTTTTACCCAAATAATATTTTGTAACGTGTAAACTGGCGGCCATTTTGAAGCGTCATGTTCCACAAACAGCGACGAAGGGAGTCTTTCACTTGCTTCATTTTGTAAACGATCAGCCATCAATAATAACATGTTCTCTTGTGGCATTTTTGTGACGCGGTGACCAGCACGCGCTTGACAAGACGTACGCTTCAGGTCAGACAATGGTGAAGGTTTCCAATGGAAAGACAGGAGCCCTAGCTACAAAAGGTATTGTTTACATCCCAGTTTAGGGCAGCAGCTACACAAACGGCTTCGGCTTGGCAGAAGGTGGCAACTTTTTTTTTTCTTTGACAGATCGATTTGAAACTTTAACCTCAGGCCACTTTGCGGCAACTCGAGCTTCACCAGGGTTCTGATGCTCATGCTGCTGTTATTTCTTTCGCCACTGCGCAGCTTGGTCAGATTGAAATCTGAGGAGAGTGTACGTGGGATCATAGCACAGCTACTGCTATCATGTTCTCAACCGTCGCCATGACCAGGGGGTGATCCATTGAAGCTGCTGTCAGGAGGTGTAGTGGGGTTTTTTAGGGTGCTTGCCACTAAAAACAAAATGTTACATAGCAGCATCACTTTATTTCAAAGCAGCAGTGCATGCGATCGCTTTTGCGATCGCCATTGTAAAAAAATAAAAATACTCCGCGAGTGGGGTGCATGCGCGCGCCACTGCGAACATATGTCTTCAATCATCGCGGCCGTGTCTGGCCGCGATATTTGAAGACATATGGCCTTTGGTGAGCGTAACAGACACCAATAGGCCATGGGCGGAGCTACGCGACCGCCATGGCCTATTGCGTGTTCTGTTTTAAAAATACACGCACAAAAAGGCCAATGAAAATGTACCTAGGAAATAACAGGCACATGCTGCGTGGAATTTCCAGGTCTATTTTCAAACCCCGAGAAAAGGACTCTGGCTGCGCGACACTGCTGCGTAGTTCACTAGGCCCGAGACCTAAAAATAAATTAAAGGAAAACGCTATTAAACAACAATCTGCTTAAGAATTATTCAAGTTGATCAGGGCAAGATTCTCCCAGGGGGCCCCCAGGAATACTGGGGCAATGGGCCAGAGCCCACTTTGCCCATGCCTTAAAACGTCTCTGTTGTGAGGGGCTTCCCTGGAATGGTGGACTTCAGTGCCCACAATCCTTCACAATCATGGACAGGGTGGCTCAGGTGCCTTGAGGCCATCCAGCTCAACAGAGGTGTCTCATGTGAGCGTGTTGTCTCTGTTCCCTCTACTGCTGCACTGCAGGGTAACACCACAAGTTCATAACAGAGAAGTGTAAAAAAAATGTCAATCCATAGAGAAGTCGATAAATGAATAAAATGTTTTTTTCTCGTGGGGACACACTTGCAACAGCCCGGAGCCCTGCTTGTTTGTTGGGGGAAGTTGGGGTTGGACCTTGAACCCAGCGAATACGGCGGCCGAGATCGGCCCGAGGGAACCACAATCGCCAGCGTCCTTTGTGGCAGGAGGCTGCTCTGACCCGCGCCAGGAGGTGCATTAATTCACGGCTACCCCCGGTGGAGCGAGGGACACACTTGCAACAGCCCGGAGCCCTGCTTGTTTGTTGGGGGAAGTTGGGGTTGGACCTTGAACCCAGCGAATACGGCGGCCGAGATCGGCCCAAGGGAACCACAATCCCCAGCGTCCTTTGCGGCAGGAAGCCGCTCTCACCCGCGCCAGGAGGCGCATTAATTCACGGCTACCCCCGGTGGAGCGGGGGACACACTTGCAACAGCCCGGAGCCCTGCTTGTTTGTTGGGGGAAGTTGGGGTTGGACCTTAAACCCAGCGAATACGTCAGCCGAGATCTGCCCGAGGGAACCACAATCCCCAGCGTCCTTTGCAGCAGGAAGCCGCTCTGACCCGCGCCAGGAGGCGCATTAATTCACGGCTACCCCCGCGTCGCGGGATCGCGCGCGGGTCGGCGCCGGGAGAAGCCCGGGACAAGGGCAGGACCATCTAAAGCCACCGTAGGCCAGAGGAGGCCCGGCCGGGGCACCCCCCTTGGAACTGAATTAAGAAAAGAGGGGAAAGGACCTAAGGTACAGACACCCTTTGACTATCTCAACCTCCATATAGGTCTCTCCCAAGTGTCATAGTAGCGGAACCGGTGAACTATTCATTGGGGAGGTGATATTGCTTCAGTGTCCACTATCAAAAGCTAGTTTGCTATGAACTGTAAGGTGGGCATTAGAAAATCTTTCAACCAGAGTAATTCGCTTAGGGGAACAATGGATTATTACATTAAGAGCTCTGTTCTCCCTATTGCCCGTGAATTAGAGAGATTAGAGCGCTCGCCAGCTATGGATAGTTCTCTGAGTATGTGTTTGTCTCCGCAGTCTGCCGATGCAACCCAAGCAATTTAATTACTGGAGGAACTAAATATTATGTGTAGATCCACATATGCTCCTGTGGAATCAGGAGATCTTCAATCTAGAGCTCCCATTTCCCCTATAGCAATGACTAGCCCTAGGACTAGCTGCTCACTTCAACTTACCCAAATCTCACAGGGTACTCCACATGTAACACGCCCAATAGTAACTCACATTCCGCTGTTGCTACCCAGGTCCCCTCTACCCAGGTCTCCTCTACTAAAAGGAAGAGAGATGGGGTCAGACAAATGGGGAGGCAGGCCAAGCAACAAACACTAACTACAAATTCCCCACTCCCTAACACTCCTAGCATTGTAACATCAAAAGTATCTACCAATGCCTCCTTACTGGCCTCGCTTGAAAATATGATAAAGTCAATAATTTCTCCGTTAATTGACAAAATGACCAGCTTAGGGGATAGGCTTTCAGGGGTCGAGGAAGCAATTAAGGCAAATTCTCTACTTTTAAGAAACAAGGCAGGACCCTCTCATCCACCGTGTCCCTCTCATCCACCGTGTCCAGCCCCCACAGAAATGCCCAATACCACCATACAAAGTAAGACCACCCATAATCAATCAGTAAACCCGCATAGCAAAAACATAAACCCCTCGAAGGCAGCCACAACTTCACGGAGTCCCCAGCCTAGAAAAGGGCCAAACAAAGAAATGGCACTTCAAAAGGGAATAGCGGTCAATTGAGACAATATGTCACAAAAAACCAATCATCTACATTTGCCACCAGAGGCCGCTCCCTTTGTGTGCGTCCTCTCAGGTGTACCAGAACTCCCATTGGGGAAACACGAACACAACCAGGATTTAAGAAACAAGGTAGTGTTCTGGCTATCTAAAAATAGATCTCTCCCACCCAACATTGATGGTACCATACTTAACGTCAGAAGGGTGGGCTGGTTAGGACCCCTCCCAAAACAAATTGCGGGCAAATATGTACTTGTTAAATTTAGGAACAAACATGTCCTCTCATACCTTCAATCTCGACAGCCACAGCTAGGAGATGGGCCTATATCGATCTGGAGTCTAACTGATTTCTACCCCAGAACATCCTATGCTCTGTCGCATTGCCATAACAATCACTGGATGGGCAGAACTGGACGTGTATCGAGTGGTCGCTTTATCTCCACGCTTAATTAACTTATCTTACTCCCCCGCTCTCAATGATCAGTTGATTTATCTTACTGACTTAATCCTTTTTTAACACACGCCACTTTTCACAAAATGAAACGTATTGATGTATTTGTTTTTACTTACGTACTGTTGTTGCCTTTATGATTTTTCATATTTTTTAAATTGAAATTTACCTTTTATGTTTTTGTGATTGTACTGTACATGCTTTTAAGAATTGTTTTTACTTTTCGAATAAAGCTAATGACTGACTGAATAAAATGTTTTTTTCTCGTCGATCTGACATGAAAGACAAAGATAGGTAGACCACAGTCGCCGATGACAGTACCCTGTGCAGCAGCGGCAGCCATGAGGGCGCTCTGTGCAGGTGTCCCACTAAACCTCTCTAAACTAAGGCCACCCTTCCTGGGATCTGCCCACCTTCTGAAGGGACTGGCAGGTACAGCTCCTTCAGAAGGCGGGGAGGCCCAACCTACCTCCTCCCTGGATTAACACACCCTGCGGAAGGGTGGAAGGCCGACCCGTATCCCTGCAGTCCTTTCTTGACTCTGTTTTAAGTCTGCAAATATATGTGGTGCTTAATTCATGTTCTGATCAGGAACAAGCTGCGCCCGACGCGGGGCCATTTTACGATGATAGATGTGCTATCACTGTGTGCTCCAGGCTGCATGTGCAGACACCGGCGTCTCTAGAAGGGAATGTTTTTGGCGGGTTGGGGGGACACAGGACCAAAGACAAAACTACTGGGGCCACCTGCAAAGGTCATTTGTAGAAAGTTTGTGTGTGTGTGTGTGTATATATATATATATATATATATATATATATATATATATATATATATATATATATATATATATATATATATATATATATATATATATATATATATATATATATATATATATGCATAAACAAATGCAACTTTGCATGGATATGGATATGTGTATATACCTATATATATATAAACACAAATGGAAAGTTGCATTTACATATTTTAAACATAGTCCTTTTGGTGGGGCCCAAAATGAGGAGATGGGGTCCGGATAAATTGAGCTGGGCATGGTGCCACCTCCCCCCCCCCCCCCTTTCCCCCCCTCACTTGCTACGCCACTGGGTGCAGGCTCGCTGGGCACACGTTTATTCTAAAGAAAATATTGTTTTGTGGTGGAAGTGGCAGTCAAGGACGAACTGGTAACCATAGCCGGCGCCAACTTTGCCAACCCACCCATCCCATAATTTAAAAGCGAGGGAGAGTAAAAAGTGAAGCTGGTCATCTCATAGCAGCTTTGGGGGGACTCTCAATTTTTTTTACTGGGGATAAAAGCCTATTAAAACACATTTCCCACACTTACTAACTAAAAAGACATATTTGGTACAGCACATTTTTTGGTGGAATGGTTCATAATTTCACGTGCGTCCCTTATATAGCATTTTGACTTGAATCTACTATGCTCTCCATTTCCTAGGCATGAGAAAGGTGTAAGGTCGAGTTGACTGTGCCAATCCTGGACCTGAACTGGTATCTTGGCAAAACTCAAATCACAGCAGTAAATTCATGACCGGATCTAGTCAGCTACTTACAGTGGCACATTGAAGCCACAGGGGAACCCCCTGCAAGGTACTCTGTGCCGGCCGCTGTCATTACCCCTCTGTGACATGTACTAGCCACCAAAGTCCACATCTCCGTCAAGAGGCCTCACAGCCCAACACTCTTAGAGCGGAGGTTTCCCCAGGCAGCCGACAAGTTGCAGCTTTGTGCCTCGAGGAAGAGTTACCCCTCAACTTGTAGGGAATGCACAGGGTTTAGCGTAAGATGACAGAGCTTTCGCATCGGTTCCACTGACCTTACAAGTGATTAGACTTAGTTTTCGCACATGGGCACTATCTCCCGTCGCGTTTGTAGGCATTGGCTTCAAGTGGCAGAGCTGTGCCCAGGTTAGAGACTGACTGTGGTAATACACAGGAACACTATGGCTCTAAAGACACAGTTGGGCAGACTTACGAGGAAGTGCCTCAGGACGCAACACAAGCCCTTTCACTGCACCACTTTCAAAGCACAGGAATGCAACATATTTATAATAATATGTCGCATTCCTGTGCTCTCCCCTGCCCTGGAGCACAAACAGCTGCCACGCACCGATGCAGGCACCCGTGCACCATGGTGCAAGGAGAGATTGTTTTTGTGCAGGAAGGGGCACCTATCTGCACAAAAACAATCTCTACAGGCATTTTCCTCTTTCAATGTGTGCTGTAGAATACAGCACACATTGAAAAAGGAAAAAAACAAGGAGAAATAAAAAATTTCTCCTCGTTGTGCCTAGCATACTGACGCATTTCCAGGTTGACGATTCCTTGTAAATTAGGAAGTGTGTCTGGTTCCATGGGTGTTGCGTGGGAACACCCCCAGCAGCACCCATGGAATGTCCCTTTCATGCAAATTGTTTAGTGTAAAGGGGTCGTATTTACAATGAAATGAAAAGTCACACAGGGTGGCTTTTCCTGTCCTTGTAAATATGGGGCAGTGAAATGCACTGCCAGTGCGACACGAAAAGTGACGCACTGGTGGTGCAAGGGGTTTGTAAATCTGCCCCAGAATGTACAGGCACAGGACCTGAAAGCAGAGCTATTTCTTTGCAAACAAACATACCATTTCAGGCCTAAAACAGCACAAATACCTCTCAGCTTACTGATACAAGGCCAGAAATAGCAGGCCTAATCATCTGGATGGACTGCACATATTGCATGAGCAATGAAACCTGACATAAAGTACATGACTGACCCAGGATCAAGGACATCTTAAGGTTTTTGGGGGCCTAGCGCCAAATGTATTTTGGGGCCCGTGTTCGGAACAGCTTTGACTTTATGATTCAATTTAATCTTTTTCATATCCTCTTTGGCCAGGTCACTGATCCAAATTCTAAAATTGTTACATCTAATTTCAAGAATAGTGATTTGTGCTTTCAATATGGTAACACAGCAGCTCAGTAATATTCCTGCAAATAAGCACGGTGGCACCCTCCCATTTCTGATATGTGAGGCCCTGTTTTGATCTAAAAGAAACTTCTTATGGATGCTGCAAGAGACATAAACACAACATTTCTCTGCAGAATGTCTGTAATATACTCTCACATATCACTCACATTAAAAATAAATTAAAGGTAAACAACATTTAAAATAATACGTTTAAGAATTATTCAAGGTGATCAGGGCAAGACTCTCTGCTGAACAAGCTGGCTTTATCAGGAGGCTCCTGAAAGGCTGGGGACCTGGGCCCATGCCTCAAAATGTCCCTGCCCAGGATCACAAAGGACGTTAGTGAGGAGCTGTCACTACACATTTTAAATTGTGCCTTTGCATTGCATTTAAACTCTGTACCCCTACAACTTCGTTTTGTAAGAAGATACAAGTATATCAGTCTTAAGTTGCAAACATGTGCCAGTGCTCAGTGGTGTACTGACATACCAAAGCTGCAAACATGGGGTGACAATACCCCACTCAAATCAACTAAACTCTTCCATAGAGGTGGCAGGATATCGTGACTGGCAAGTAACCACCACCCCCAAGGCTGTTCGATGATGGCAGTACATCCATCGCTTTTCTCTCTATCTCCCCTATTTTCTGTTCACCTAATGCCCTCTGTGTGCCACCCTCTTGCCTCGGGACCCCATTCTTTGCCACCTGCTTTGATCTGAGACTGCCTCTGCCACTATCTTGTCCCATACATTCCTAGTATTCGCCCTGCAGCAGCAGGGAGGCAGTCTTGCACTGCACAAGCTGCGTACCAGGAGTTGTGTCCTCCGTCATCTGGCGCCAAAAGCTGGATAGGGCCCCTGGTGTGGTCTTTGAATCCATCACTTCCTGCTTGTTCCTTTATCCCTAACCTCATGTGTTATCTCTCCAGCACCAGTACCGCCATGTTGTAACTCTTGTGCACCGACAGGGAAGGTGACGCTCTTGTTACAGCTAGATGTGCGCCTGTTCTGTGAGGCAGGGAGTTTTGCATGGCTGCCAGCTGAACTGCATCCTCTCTGCCTGATTTCACCTGGCCAGTGAGGAAGGGGGAGTTGAACTAATACAGGAAGGTTCTCATTATGAGTGGTGGTTTCCTACCTCAATCAGCTGAGATATTGTTTCAGATCATAACAAGTAGCCTGGTGTCTCTGGGTCCAGACACACTGTTTCATGGGGTGCAGACTCGCTGGGCACCTGGTGAAACTGCTTTCAAGACAGGATTAGAAGCTACAGGCAGGAGCACTGCCTGGCCCTGCCTGACCTCTATAGCATCACGGAGGGACTGCCGGGGACAAACAATGTCCTGTCTCAGCCATGCTCCTCGTCTGCCTACTCCGCTCACAAACCCACAATTCTCCTTGCTGATACTTTCCGCCTCATCTTAATGCCGATATTGGCAACCCTCCACAGCTTAGCAGTAATTAGTCCACTGTACAAAATAATCAATCTACACAAATGTTGTTGGAAAACATTTTGCTGCAGGTTTATTTCATACATGAAGTATGCCACCGTGGTGGGTTAACTTACAGGCGATCCGAGGGCAGGCAGCAGTGACTGACCTAAGATGCCCTGCCCGCCTGATGAGCCAAACTGCACCATGGCCCACCCAATCGGTGCTACAATTATGTGGGGATTATCCCCCTTAAATATCGTGGACCACCACTTCATAACTTTACTCAAGCCCTGTTAGGGTTGGTGCATTGCACGGCAAGCCCCCGGTTGCTCAGGCTTACAACTGCCCGAAGGACTAGCGGGATATTGACGTTTTCATCCAGAGTCCTGCCGTAAATACTCCTGGGGTTTGGCATAGGGCACCCCTGTTGTGGTCCTAAAGAGGGTACCCCTATGTACCAATCAGTCTCCGGATTGCCCTGTAACTCCACATGCCCAGGATGTGGCTGCCATCATATCCGTGCCCCCCTATCATGGCAGGCTCCATAATCTCCTCCAACCTGCAGTTTCCAGTCCTTTTAGCTGGACCAATTCCCTATCTACCTCCGGCAAGTGTGCCCCGTCCCTATGGGGGTGCCATGTGGTATTTGCACTAATGAGGCCAAGCCTAATTTACCAAGCCTGTCTTATTTTATTTTGAATTTGAGTTGAACCAAGCCCTCCTGCTTGGTGGGATTGTACATGCCTTTATTTACCCTTCTGTAGGAATGTTTGATGGCTTCCCTGGAAGTTGAGAGCTACTGTTCTCTTCTTTAACCACAGTTCAGAGTGATGTCCCTATGGAGCCACCCACCCCGGCTCAATTGTTCCCCCCCACCACCCCGAACGCACTACCCTTTGTACCCCCAGACCGGGGCTTAAGCAACCAGCACCAAAGATGAGGGACAGCAGCCGGCAGCTGCAAAAACCACAGGTGATGGACAGAATGCAGAACAATGTCATACATTCACCCCAGTACAGAGATCTGGGCCTAAATCCATTGTTTTTTTGCACTCCACACCACCCTAGTTCAGACATGGCCATATGCAAATCAGTCTGAACCTGTGCCTCATGGGAACAGTCCAACCCGAACTGCCAAGCCATACCTTCCCTGGACCGGAAACAAGCTTCCGAGGACCGGTTTCTGGCATTCCAGCCGTCTTCAGCCCAGCTTGCTTGAATCCAGTGGTGTGGAGTGCATGGGACTCACGTCTGAGCATACCCATCCCACTCGGGGTGACAAATGCAAAAACCACAGGTGATGGACAGAATACAGAACAATGTCATACATTCACCCCAGTACTGAGATCTGGGCCTAAATCCATCGTTTTTTTGCACTCCACACCACCCCAGTTCAGCAGCTGGCAGCAACAGAAGGCCCCAAAGACCCTCTGAGCCACAAAACTCACCGCCACACGACAAACACCATTCGGTCCCGGGAACGCGACGTGACACAGCCAGAGAGCGGGGAACAAAGAGGATGGCCAGTGAGTGGGGGCAGGCATAACTAAATAACTGTCCCCAGGCCACTGCACACTGAAATGACGCTGCAGAGGTGCCGGATGTAGGTGGCACTCCCGTGGCAATGGGGGCCTAGAGGCTGGTGTGGGGCATGTGCCTAATGTGGCACGAAGAGGGCTGCCCTCTTACAGGGGCACACTGCCTGCACCGCGGGCAGCCTCAGATAAGGTGAGTTTTTTGTCTTAGAATCAGGGAAACCACAGGGAAAAGGATCCAGTATGTTTGGTCCTCATTCCAGGGAAATAACTTGTAATCATTCTGTGCTGCTCCCAATCCCATTGTACCCTCCACAGCCTATGTAACCTGCAGGGCTTTAAGTGGGATGAAAAAACTGAGGGGGTCTCTCAAAGGGGCTGTGCCGATGTAATTAAGGGCGTGGCTTAAAAACATGTGAGCTAAAAACCTGTGCTTAGCATAGTGCGCCGCCCGCCTAGTATTTTGCTGCTTCTTTCACTGCATCCAGATATATACAATACAATGAGTAATATTACAACTACAACAAGACAGGACTATTGGCTTTGTGAATGGTTGTTAGCTGCATAAGAAAAATAAGCAAAAACAATGGCTTTGTTGTATAAAATATTGAAACTGCTTCAGTTTTGAAATGATGAGAATGAACTTTAACAAGTCTCTTTGGAACTCCCTTCTTCTACATATCTGCAGCAACCCTGATCACCTGACCTTCAGAAGGCTGGTAAAGAGCTGGCTTTTTTCCCACTGCTAATTTCTCGCCTTGCCTCCTCACTTAGGCCCCCATTAGGATGGCGGGGGGACTTTGTCCGCCCGCCATCCCATCGTGGAAAGGGCAGGGGTCCTGTGGGGGAAATTAGGATGCGCCCGGCAAAGTGGCGGGTGCATCCTGTATTTGTAACATTTCTAGTGCATTTCAAAGCACAATGTGACAGGCACAGTGCGGTGCCTGCCACGTTGTTCTATGAAATGCTGGGGGGTACCATAGGTACCCCCCATGTGCAACCACCACCCCCCCAGAGTCACTGGGGGCCCGCAACAGGCCCCCAAAGCAGACTCTGCATGTTGGCACCACGGAAAGGCATTGGAAAATGCCCATACTAATATGGCTGGCGGTGTCTGATAGACCCCGCCACCATAGAGAACCCTTTTACGCCCGGTCGCAAGGTGACCAGGGCAGAAAAGCGGCGGACTGTCTTTCCGTCCGCCGCAGACCACCCAGCCATAATGATATGGCAGGGGGTCGTTCTGGCACGGATGGCGGGCGCGTCGCCCCCGCCGGCCTGGCGGGGGCGATACGCCCACCATCCTAATGGGGGCCTCAGTCTTCTGCTTCGGAGCTGGGACGCCTTGATGCTGGGGCAGCCATGCGCTATACAAAGTATTTTAACATAATATAACATTTTACATCAAAGGCTGTGTAGTGTGGTCCTGCTGCTGAGTCACCGTTTTTTTCTCACCCTGAGGGTGAGGGCAAAAATGTAGACCCCGATCAGGACCCGTCTCAGCACTTGCTTTTTAGAACTGCTGGTGCTGAGCACCAGCAGGACCCGGCCCACTTAAAACCCTGGGAGTCTGTACTGCTCTTAAACGCCACTTTATCCTGCGCTGCTTTCCTTCCCCGCTGAACTGTTCTCTGCCTCTTCTGGACTACATATTGTTCTCATACTTGCCAACGTTTTGCGACCAAGAAGTGGTAGGATTTTCAGCTTTCAAAATTACTAATAAGAATAATGATAATGTCACTAGAAATGGCATCACGTGATCTCAGCTCCTTACAGGAAATGAAATCACATAGCATTCCTTGAGGCAGCTACCACACCCGAAATCCCAGTGTTAGCGCGCAGTGGCTGGTAACATATGTGCTTCTGGCACATTGCGAGACACACATCATGAACAGGTGGTCAGCGTTCACCTCCGGCCCCTAGATCTCGCCCAACCCAGGAGTTCGCCTGCAGCCGGCACATTTGCTGCAGCCTCTCCTCAGCGCAGTATCAATTATCCTACACCACATTATGAACCGAGACTCATCCTCTTTTACCACCCTGCCCGGCTCGCCCTCGGTGTGAATCTACTCTCCCTGTATTTTCCCATCTCCCTCTCCTCACTGACTTTCATCTCCCCATCCTCACTCCTCTTGCCCATCCTCTCCCTCACTACCTCCGAGGTTCAATGTTCCAGCTTGAAAAGTGCCGTTCACTTAGAGGCCACTGGCTGATAGCGCTGGCTTCCCACGGCACGTGGCAGTCACCAGTGCGTGAAACACGACTGGGCGGGTGGGGGCTTAAGATGGGCGGCCAGCGGAGCACTGTCTGGCACCCATTCCAGTACATGACCCCAAAAGGCTTCAGAACCTAAGCACGCTGCTGTTTTATTTCAGCTAGGGAGACATTCTGGTGTGGGTTCGAGCCATCAAACCACAACTTCAACTTCCTTTACTCCCCTCCGCCAGCTGGTGCGGTTTCTGGCACAGCCCCCTGGACGTGGTGGGGAAGTCTAGCCTTCAACATGCAAACATGCTCTCTAATGCTGGAAACAATTGTTCCTGAATCCATTGTTCTGCACGCAGGGGCGGCTCTAGGCTCATGGCGGCCCTGGGCAGGGAGCGTAGGTAGGGGGCCCTGGAAGAGGGTGTCCGGGCGGGGCGGAGCGCGAAGGCCAGTGTAGAGGGGGGGGGGGGGGATCAGGGTGTTTGGAAGTGGAACAGAGCCGGAGGCCGCCACGCAAATATGTATTCATCCTCAGAGGATTATTACATTAAGAATGTATATTGGCATGGTGGCCCATGGGGTTTGGTGGCCCTGTGCAGGTGCACAGCTTGCACATGCCTAAGACCGCCTCTGCTGCACGGGCTTCTTGGGAGCAAGCAGAGGCGCGGATGTGCCAGAGCAGGGCGAATTTCTATTTAGTTCACAACAGGATAGCACTGAACTGCTCAGGCCTGCTGTGGCCAACAGAAAGTCTGTAGAATCGCAGTCATAAACCCATAGAGAGCTGTAGCATACTGCATAAATGAGTAGGGTTGGTAAGCATGCATTATCAGCCCCGCCCCGTGGCGCCTGTGCCCTCTCGATGCTCTCTTTGCCCTCTGCAGTGCTCCTGCCCCTTTTACTCAGACCCTTCTTTAAACCGTGCTGCTCTTCCTGCCCCATAACTCCCACATTTCACTCCCACCCCTGGATTAGCACTATTCTCTGTCCCCTTTCGACCAGGCGCTGTTCTCTTGGCCCTTTAAGAGCTGCACTGCTCTGCCCCTCTACCCCACCTGGCATCTCTCCCTCTGAACCCTCTTGACCATCTGCTGCTCTCTGCCCCCCTCTGGACCTTGTGCTCCCTGTTTCCTCATGAGCTGCCTTGACCTCCATCCACTCTGAACCCGGAACAGGTCTGTTATTTTTTTTTGTATTTCAATTCTTTATTACCTTTTTAACAATAGCAAGCAAACAATGATCAATAATCACTTATCTGTGCAAAAATATAAAATGCCAAACATACAATATGAAATATAGGGAAACGTAACAAACAGAAAAAAAAGAAAGTAAAACCGCATAAGGAAAAACAATACAAGTACTGCAGTAACATACAAAGATGATAAGTTGATGCATCAAATTTTAAATGAATTATTATAAGAAAGAGAAAATGAAATGCAAATAATATATAATCGACTTATTAAACCCATCGGCACTGAAGTACAGGAAGGTCTTTCTTACATCCCGAAATAGCTCTCACACCACTCTCCCAATTGAGTGTGGCAATTGTCTTGGCTTTTGTATAGCAATAACATATTTGCCATGCTTCCTTAGGTATTGCATGTAAATATCAACTGAAAAATATTGTCTGACCATAACGTTGAAGTTAAAATCTTCTAAAAGGAAAAATATGGTAGACCCAAATATCCACGTTAAATATGCTTTTTGCTGTTTTGGTAGAATATGAAAGTTTAAAATAAAGTTTACTTTATTATTGTTTTTATTATATTGTTTTCTTGTAATGTATTATGTTTTTTAAACTATATTTGTTTTTGTGAAATATATACATATGTATATATATATTTTTTTATAGTTATGTATATTTTTGGGGTTGTTGGGTTTATTGGGGAATTGTGTGGGTAGTGTGTTTAATTGTGTGTGATTTTTAATTGAAATCTTCTTTATTTTATATCTGTTAATTGTTATTGTTTAAATATTTAATTAATAATGTATTTAATTGTGTATTACAATTTAATTTCAAGTTGTGTAGGTTCGTTGGGTAATATGTGGGTTGTGTTTAATTATATGCTAATTTATGCTGATTATTTATTATTTTATATTTTCTAACTGTTAATTGTTCTAATGTTTAATTGTTTTGGTTCATGAGGAATTGCTTGGGTAGCCTGTTAATTAATATATACATACATATTAATTGATAAAAGTATACATTATGCAGATTGTCTCATTATGGATTGAAATATTTGTACATTTAATTAATGCTAAAATTGAAAAACATTTGCTTATATATTTTTGAAATTAAAATTCTGTTTTTTAAACTTTTTTTCATTTTCCAAAAAGACATAACAAACAAGATAAAATATCCAGTAATATGCCAGACATTGAGCACCAATAGGTATACATTTTTTTTGTAAACATATTTTGTTAGGTTTTTGTTCATATGTCTTATAGCAATTCGAACATGTAATTTACACATTATTTCCGTCTTTCGCCATATTTTTACAATAACATATCATTGTGTTTCATTACAACAGTGTGATGACTAGTAATCTACAATAGTGACAACATTCAGCTTGATTGTATCTTTTTTCTTTCGGCTGGGCGATATATGAAATATGAAGACTTCTCAGTTACTAAACTATCCCCTTAACGCCCCCCCGCTTAGCATCCCCAGTCGCAGTTCCTCATCAATACTGTATTGTTAGAACTATTGATACCATTAGCTAATATTAATGCAAGGTCTATGAAACGGTATTGTATCTTGTGTTTGGGTAAAAAAATTTTGTAGACCCAAAATGCATTCCTCCACAGTGTCATGAATCTCATGATGTGCTGCTGTTCCAGTTGTACTCCTAATCGTGTCCCAGTATCCCCTTATTGTCGGGCACACCCATAGCATGTGTATCAAGTCCGCCCCTTCTGTCCTACACCTCCGGCATGAATGCTGTGTTTGTGGGAGCATTTTATCCAATCTATTCGAGGACAAATAAGCACAATGTAGTACCATGGTTTGAATTTCGAGTTTCTCTATACCTTTCTGGGGTGTTTTAGCACTGCCGTCCATTCATTATCTGACATCCGGGACCAAGCCCACGGAACTGGGCTTGGTCCCGGCCCCAGTAGACACAGTCAAAAACCTTGGCTTCCTTCTCGACTCTAAGCTAGCATACACCAACCATGTGGGGAAGGTTGCCGGAAAATGCTATGGACTCCTGAAGGTCCTGAGGAAAGTCCTGGACCTTTTGCCCCCCAGCTCCAGAAAAACTATGGTACATGCCTTGGTCACCTCCCACCTAGACTATGGGAATTCCCTTCTATGGGGACTCAGCAAAAAAGGCCTAGCACAGTTACAACGCATCCAGAACACAGCTGCTAGGCTGGTCCTTAACCTTCCTAGGAGAGCCTCTGGGAAGCATGCATTACGCTCCCTCCACTGGCTCCCAATAAAGGAACGAATCAAATTTAAAACTATGTGTATAACCCACCGTATAGCTCACAAAAAAGCACCTCCATATCTCCAGGACCTGCTTCCTGTCTATCGCCCCTCACATCCCCTGAGGTCGATGGGCAGCATGCTTTTAGTGGCGCCTCGGATATATAGAGCTAGGATGGGAGGTCGTTCCTTTAGACACCATGCCAGCAATGACTGGAATAACCTACCCATCGACTTGAGGATGGAGCTGTCTGAAACCAGGTTCAGACAGAGGCTGAAAACCCACCTTTTCCCCAAGTTAAATTCAGCATAGCAGGCCTGGCACTCCCTCTGTGACCCAGCTGATGAGATGTAGATAGGGCTGTCAGCGCGGGGACGCACTGTTCTCTGTGCAACCATGCGCTTAACAAATGTCATTAACCTAACCTAACCTAACATGTCTCTACCTATATCCCCCGTGCATGCCATCTTCAGTGCATCTAATGAGACCCATGTGTGGGCACTGATACCAGTATACAGTCAGCGAATCAAGTGTCTACCTCTGCCCATATAGTGTACCATCTTTACTAGCTCGTTGCTGGGAGGTTCCCTCCTCTGCGGTGTCCAATGATCCTTCATGTATTAAAGCAGTGCGGCGTGTGTTAAGTACAAGTGAGCTGGGGCTCCCGTCTCATGAACAAAGGTGTCGTGATCGAGTAGCGTCTCATTACTAAACAGGTCTCCTACCGTTTTGACCCCTGCTTCAGACCAAAGTGTTAATTTGCGAGTGGTGAGTTTACCACTGGCCAATGGGATTCCCAGCAGTGGAATATTGCCTGTGTATGCAGGGGGTGCAATCGTGTATCCCAGTGCTGCTTCACCCATAGGTTTACATAGCATGTACAAAAGAAATTGCAGGGAGCGCAACAATTGAAAGAGGCACAGTAGCGATCCAGGTAAGGATGTCCGTGCAACAAACAGGGGGGGAGGTGTGTGGAGAAAAAGGGGAAATATATGGGGCTCATGAAGTCAGCCGGGCAACCTGGCCACACAGGGTCTGTCATTTACCACATCAAGTCAAGTCAAGTCAAAACATTTATATAGCGCACTACATACCCAGAGGGTTTCAAGGCGCTTAGGAAGGGGAGGTGGATTATTTGTCAAAAATCCACGTTTTAAGCTGCTTTCTGAAGGCTAGGTGGTTCTGGGTGAGGCGAAGGTAAGCGGGGAGTGAGTTCCATGTTTTGGCAGCCAGGTATGAGAAGGATCTGCCTCCCATGGTGGTCTTGTTGATGCGAGGAACAGTGGCGAAGGCTTGGTTGGAAGAGCGAAGTTGGCGGGAGGGGGTGTAGAAGGACAGTCGAGAGTTGAGGCAATCTGGTCCGATGTCGTAGAGTGATTTGTGTGCGTGGGTAAGCAGTCGGAAAGTGATCCTCTTATTGACGGGTAGCCAGTGGAGGTCTTTAAGGTGACCAGAGATGTGTTCGTTGCGTGGGATGTCTAATATGAGCCTGGCTGAGGCGTTTTGGATTCGTTGTAGTTTCTTCTGGATTTTGGCGGTGGTACCTGCGTAGAGGGTGTTTCCGTAGTCAAGTCGGCTCGTGACTAGAGCATGGGTGACTGTTTTCCTTGTTTCGGAGGGGATCCAGCGAAATGTTTTTCTGAGCATGCGAAGAATGTTAAAGCAGGAAGAGGATACGGCGCTGACTTGTCTGTTCATTGAGAGTGAAGAATCCAGGATGACGCCAAGGTTCCGTGCGTGGTCTGTCGGGATGGGTGCATTTCCAAGGGCTTCCGGCCACCAGGAGTCGTCCCATGCAGAGGGGGATTTACCTAAGATGAGGACTTCTGTTTTGTCTGAGTTCAGTTTCAGACGGCTTTGTTTCATCCATTCGGCGACTTCTTTCATTCCTTCGTGTAGGTTAGTTTTAGCGGTGCTGGGGTCCTTGGTGAGAGAAAGGATCAGTTGAGTGTCATCCGCGTACGAGATGATGTTAAGGTTGTGTTGGCGGGCGATGGCTGCGAGGGGGCTCATGTATACGTTGAAGAGGGTGGGACTGAGTGAGGATCCTTGTGGTACGCCGCAGATGATTTCAGAGGCCTCGGACTTGAATGGTGGGAGGCGGACTCTCTGGGTTCTTCCGGTGAGGAACGAGGTGATCCATTCCAGTGCCTTTCCTTGGATTCCGATGTTTCTGAGGCGTTGTAAAAGGGTGCTGTGGCAGACTGTGTCGAAGGCTGCAGAGAGGTCGAGGAGGATGAGGGCGACTGTGTCTCCATTGTCCAGTAGAGTTCGAATGTCGTCTGTTGCTGCGATGAGGGCGGTCTCAGTGCTGTGTTTGGCTCGGAAGCCAGATTGTGAGGGGTCGAGTGATTTGTTGGCTTCGAGGAAGGCGGCGAGCTGGTTGTTGACAGCTTTCTCTATGACTTTGGCCGGGAATGGAAGAAGCGAGATGGGGCGGTAGTTTTTGAGTTCGGTGGGGTCTGCTGTTGGTTTTTTCAGAAGGGCGGTGAGTTCAGCGTGTTTCCAATCTTCTGGGAAGGTAGCGGAGTTGAAGGAGCAGTTGATGACGTCTCGGAGGTGAGGTGCTATGACGGAGTCTGCTTTGTTGAAGATGTGGTGAGGGCATGGGTCCGTGGGGGATCCAGAGTGGATGGAATTCATCAGGCGGATGGTGTCCTCAGTGGAGATTGGGTTCCAGGCGTTCAGGGTGTTGACGGGGGGAAGATGGTCAGCAGCTGGTAGGGTGGGTTGGTTTTCGGGTTGGTTGTCAAAGCTGTTGTGGATGTCTGCAATCTTGTTGTGGAAAAAAGAGGCTAGGGAGTCGCAGAGGGTTTGAGAGGGGGTGATGTCGTTGGAGTTGGCCGAGGGGTTGGAAAATTCCTTGACGATGTTGAAAAGTTCCTTGCTGTTGTGGGCGTTGTTGTCAAGTCGATCCTTGAATGCTGTTTTCTTGGCTTTTCGGATCAGTTGGTGGTGAGTGCGGGTGGCGCTTTTGAAGGCGTCCTTGGTGCTGGTGGTTGGGTCTTTTTTCCAGGCCTTTTCAAGGGAGCGGCAGAGTTTCTTGGATTTCTTAAGATCATCGTTGAACCATGAGGCCTTCTTGCTGCCTGGTTTGCTTTGACGTTTTTTCAGTGGTGCTAAGGTGTCGGCGGTGTTGGATAACCATAGGGTGAGGTTGGCGGCGGCTTCGTTGGCGTTAGAGGAGAGGGCTGGGGAGGTTTGAAGGAGTGATGTGGAGATCTGGTCTGTGGTGATTTTGTTCCAGTTTCTTTGTAGAGTTGGTTGGAGGTGGATGATGGGTTTTGGCTTGTTGTAGGTGAAGTGAACGCAGCTGTGGTCAGTCCAGAGGAGATCTGAAGTGTGGCTGAAGGAGACATGGTTGCTGGAGGTGAAGATGGGGTCGAGAGTGTGACCTGCGATGTGGGTTGGGGAAGTGACCAGTTGTTTAAGTCCGAGGTTGGCGAGGTTGTCTAAGAGGGTGGCGGTGTTGCGGTCGTTGATCTTTTCGAGGTGGAAGTTGAGGTCTCCCAGAAGGATGTAGTCTTTGGAGGGGAGCGCGTGTGGGGTGATGAAGTCCGTAATGTCTTCACTGAATTTTGCGCGTGGTCCTGGTGGTCTGTAGAGGAGGGTGCCTCTGAGTGTGGTCTTGGGGTCGATGTGGATCTGGAAGTGAAGGTGTTCGGAGTTGGCGAGGTTGGCATCAGAGCTGGTTGAGATGCGGATTGTTTTCTTATGGACGATAGCGATTCCACCTCCTGTATGGTCGGTGCGGTCCTTGCGTGTGATCTTATAATCATCAGGGATAGTGATGGCGATGTCAGGGGCGAAGGAAGCGTTCATCCATGTTTCCGTTAGGAAGGCGACGTCAGGAGAGATGGTGTCTAGTAGGTTCCAAAGGTCAATGGCGTGCCTGTGGACTGAGCGGGTGTTGAGAAGGATGCATTGTAGGTGGTTGGGGTCGGGAATCTGTGGTGTGGTCGTAGCGTAGATGTTGTCGGTGCCGTTGAATTTGCAGGAGAAGCAGGAGAACGGTCCATGGGTGCGTCCAGGAGCGGCTTGGACGCAGTTGGGGGCGCGACCGGGGTTAAGGGCTAGGAGGGTGGCGGCATCGTAGGTGACGCGGGGGGGCTGGGCAGCGCGAGGGGCAGGGGGTCTGGCGCTGGGCGCGGTCCAGGCGCGGACGGGCGTAGACGGGCTTACCTTTGGCGCACCTTCGGCGAGGCCGAAGCGCGTGGACGCTGCGCGTGGGGGCATTGGCCATAAATGGATGGTGGAGGGGGTGGAGCGTGGGAGGGGCGGCTGGGAGGCGGGATCTGGGAGGAGCCACGGGCTGCCGAGGGTAAACACAGCTACAAAGTAGGTAAACAGTGAAAATGCACTCTACAATCGTCTTTTATCTGAAAAATCAGCAGTAGTGCGCAGAAGGACCTCTATATAGTGTCAGCAGGCAAGTACTAGCGAGCGCCGAGTACAATCCAGAGAAAGACAATTAAATAAATAAATGAAATCTGCACAAAACGATACCGAGCGCTGAGTGCGCTTAAGCAGCAGGCAGGCAGGCAGGTAGGCAGGAGCGAATGCAGCCAGCAGTGAATTCAGCGTCTGGGGGAGGCAGAGGGCGAAGGGAGCAACCGGACAGGACAGTGTCCACTCGGTCACAAATGGTGGGAGGCCGTGACGCGTTAGCTGTGCTTGTGGGTGGGAGGGGCGGCTGGGAGGCGGGATCTGGGAGGAGCCACGGGCTGCCGAGGGTAAACACAGCTACAAAGTAGGTAAACAGTGAAAATGCACTCTACAATCGTCTTTTATCTGAAAAATCAGCAGTAGTGCGCAGAAGGACCTCTATATAGTGTCAGCAGGCAAGTACTAGCGAGCGCCGAGTACAATCCAGAGAAAGACAATTAAATAAATAAATGAAATCTGCACAAAACGATACCGAGCGCTGAGTGCGCTTAAGCAGCAGGCAGGCAGGCAGGTAGGCAGGAGCGAATGCAGCCAGCAGTGAATTCAGCGTCTGGGGGAGGCAGAGGGCGAAGGGAGCAACCGGACAGGACAGTGTCCACTCGGTCACAAATGGTGGGAGGCCGTGACGCGTTAGCTGTGCTTGTGGGTGGGAGGGGCGGCTGGGAGGCGGGATCTGGGAGGAGCCACGGGCTGCCGAGGGTAAACACAGCTACAAAGTAGGTAAACAGTGAAAATGCACTCTACAATCGTCTTTTATCTGAAAAATCAGCAGTAGTGCGCAGAAGGACCTCTATATAGTGTCAGCAGGCAAGTACTAGCGAGCGCCGAGTACAATCCAGAGAAAGACAATTAAATAAATAAATGAAATCTGCACAAAACGATACCGAGCGCTGAGTGCGCTTAAGCAGCAGGCAGGCAGGCAGGTAGGCAGGAGCGAATGCAGCCAGCAGTGAATTCAGCGTCTGGGGGAGGCAGAGGGCGAAGGGAGCAACCGGACAGGACAGTGTCCACTCGGTGGCGCTGTGCTCATGACAAGCTGAGCTTGTCATGACTGTTGCGCCTCCACCACATGGGGATATTTCCCCTGCTGTGATGGGCATTCTACGAAATGGGCGTGGTCATGACAAGCTCAGCTCGTCATGAGCACAGCGCCACCGTGCTGCGTGACGAGCTGAGCTCGTCACGAGCACCACAGTGCTGCGCGCACCCACCCTCCCCCCAGCACATCAGGGGAATTAGCCCCGCGGGGTAGGGGTTAAGCGGCATGTAGTCAGGGCATGAGTCAGTGTCATTATCAGAGCCAGAAGTCCAGTGGCAGCCTGTGCAGGTAAGCAAAATGGGAGGTGGGGCGGGCGGGGTTTGGAAGTGACAAACGACGGAATAGGGAAAATAAATAAAACCACTTACCTTGCATATCCACATTAGAATAAGCCTCCAGGGCCTGCAACTGACTGAATACCGGGTGATTAGCAGCGCTTTATAAATCCTGATTGCTTGATTGAGCAACAAGATGGTATCAGTAATACGAGAAGTGACAATAAGCAACTGAAAAATTAAGATGTAAATCTGGCAGGCCAAACCCTCCCCATTCATATGGGAGTGTAAGCACCGCCCATTTGACTCTGGGGCAGACATCGGCACATATCAGGCAAATCCAGATGCTCCGTAGCGTCTTAAAGAAGTTGTTGGTGAGGGGGGGGTCAGAATATTAGTAAATAAATATAAAAAGCGTAGGAGTACCACCATCTTAATTATGGCTACTCGCCCTGCCATGGAAAATGGTGAGTGAATCCATCACTCTACTTGCTTGGTTAACTTGTCAACGGCTGGACCATAAATGACTGGACCACCGTCTCTTTGTTTCGATGTAGGACGATACTGAGGTATTTAGTGGAGTTGTCACACCGCGTAAGAGGTATTCCAGTGTGCAATGGTCCATGGCACCCGTAAGTGGAAATAGTTCAGATGTATTCCAGTTTATGGAGAGGCCCAATAGGCATCCAAAACGGATTACTTGACTAATAAGTGGAGTAAGATTAAGGGCAGGGTTATGAGCGAACTATAGTATGTCGTTAGCACACATGGAAATCAAAAGAGGCCCATGTCGGAATCGGAGGCCAAGGTGTAGGTATGTCTGACCAGGGGGTCAAATGTAATAATGAAGAGTGGGGGCAACAAGGGGCAGCCTTGCCGAGTCCCTTTGGATACTGGGAATGTGTTGGTAAAGGAGCAATTAAGTCATATCTGTGCTGTAGGACCGGAGTATAGCAGCATGATCAGATCAATAAACCCAAGGGGAGACCCAGCTTGACCAGTGTCACCTTCAGGAAGGGCCATTTGAGGGAATAGAATGACTTTTAATTGTCGTCAGAGGGCGACTGCAGCAGGGTGGTTGGGTGAGATGTGATTCGGCCGTGGAAATGGTGGGGATGTTGAGCATGGTGGACCTGTGCGGAACAAAGCAGGTTTGCATCAGGGAAATGACATTTGCCAGTAATAGCGCAAGGCATGCTGCTATCCCCGTGGCTGGGATCTTATTGTCATGGTTAAGGAGGGAGAGTGGACTATAAGATGTGCAAAGTGGGGGGGTTGCCAGGTTTGAGTGGCAATGTTATTGCAGCCTCTCTGAGGGTTGGGGGGAGAATGCCAGAATCAAGGGACTCTGCATAGACCTCCAGAAGGTGGGAAGAGAGGACATGCTTGTAAGCCTTGTAAAAGCTACCATTGAGACCATCAGGGCCCGGGGCTTTTGAACCATCCAGCGCATCAATTGCTTGAACAATATTCTCACAGGTGAAGGGAGCAGGCAGAAATTGTTGCTGTCCTATCTTAGCCAGGCCATTGCCACCTCTGACAGGTACTCTGCAATCTTTGAGCTATCATCGAACGGACAGTTTAGTCACTGATAGTAGCATAAAAATACCCCAATGATGCTATCATCATCAACCACTGTTGTACCATCAGGAGCTCAGTGACATGATTGTTGTGCAGATTGAGGCGTAGCAGGCTCGCTAGTGTGAGTCCTGGTCGTTCACCCTCACCGTACCTGCTCGCCAGTGCATATTTCCCTAGGTTCGATACTTCACGGTCTGTGGGCATGCCTACATTCAGTGAGTCGAACTGATCGCCGGTGCAGTCGGGCGTCATGCCCCTGCATAGCAGATTCAGGATCAAAATCTAGCAGCTCGAGCTCCACATGGCTCAAGTAATTTCTTATGCTTTTAAGTATTCCTGTATGTTTGGCTATGCAGATACTCCGTATAAAGGAGGGGAAATATTCCATTATGGAATCTCTCTGCTCCGAGAGAAAGACTGCATAGTAAAGTGTGTTTTCAGAGAAACTCCATTACTGTGACAGTTCACCCCCATATGGTATGTATAAGACCGTCTTAACTAGCGCATGGTCCACCAGGGTGCAGCAAGAGGTGTGAAATCTCTGCTAGCCATAGGGCCACATCCTTGGATAAGAACCAGTAGTCAATGTAAGTTCAAACAGCATGTGATGCAGAGGAAAAAGTGTAGGCAGAAATAGTAATATTGTGCGTACACCACGTGTAGGTCAGTTGGAACATGTCAACTATGTCGTGAAAGGCAAGTAGAGTGCAAAGGGCACGGGGTTTGCTGCTAATATTGTAGCCCGTGGGATTCTAAGACATAATCAAGTCACCCCCTAAGATTACCAGATCTGCCTCGATATGCCTTATAAGTGCTGAAGGCTCATGGAAAAAGGAAGGGAAGTCCAGGTTGGGAGCAGAAATGCTAACTAAAAGTAAAGATTGGCCTGTAGGATGCCAGAGACGAATACCTATCTCCCCTCTCTATTGATTAAGGTATTGTGGTTTGTAAAGGGGATACTTTTAAGGATCAAGGTACAAACTCCATGGAAGTATGAGCTGTAGCAAGAAACATAATGGTTATGCCTCCATAGCATAGGTGGATGAATCCCTGGGGGATGGATAGGTCTCCTAAAGGAAAGCCAGTTAAACGCTCTGCCGGTTTGAATATGAAAGCACTTGTTTACCATTCCTAGGGTTATTAAGAACCTCGAATGTTCCATGACATGAAGGTCAGTCTGCTAGGTCAGGAACACATCAGGTGATGGGAAAACGAGGGGAAGCATGGAGCATGTGCAAATAGTGGTTCAAGTTGATATGTGAGGAAAATGATATGTAAACAGTAACAAAAAAACTAAATATAATCCAAAACACCCAGCCCCCCACACCAGAGTCAAGGAACATCTGGCGAATGCCAAACCAACAGAAAAATATTCCAAGGGAAATCAGTGAGGTATACACCATGGAGGGGTGGCAACAGTGCGGGAGTCGGTGCCCTCATGAACAGTAGAATGGACATATTAGTAATAGTCATTGAATGAAAACGAAATGCCAAGGAGTCATGGTGTAGATATGGGAAAGCAATGAGCAACGGGCTATTCTGGGTTGGTTTCACTACAAGGGACACAGATCAATCTGATGGGTTGTGGACTGCCTCAGGGGCAGGAGTGTTGTGAGACCGGTCACGCTGGGAAAGGCTGGACCGTGCAGACCCAGTGCCATGCTGCTTACAAAATGTGACTGCTTCAGCTGGCATGGCAAAAATACTATATTGATCGTTGACCTCAACATGGAGTTGGGCTAGGTAGAGCATACTGTATTTGAGACCCTGATTTCGAGGGTGTTCTTGACATCAGAGAACTTGTGCTTTGTTTCCTGCACAGCAACAGTTGATCTGGATACAAGGAGATGGTAGAGCCTTGATGCTGTAAAGCTCCTTTTTCTAGCGTCAGGCACAGTGCCATGTCTCTATCTTGGAGTTAAGTAAGTGGGCTATGCATCAGGAAGGTGGTGCTTCTGGGTGAGTTCGCAGACCAATGGACCTGTGGGCTCTCTCCACGATGAAAGTGTTGCTGAAGACTTGCTGGTAAAGGGGTCCATAAAGAGGCATTCAACAAAGGTGAACCATGTTCGTAGATTCCGGGATCCCCAAGATTCTTAGGTTATTGTGACGGGACTGTGTCTCAAGGTCTTCGTTCTTGGCAACTGTCAGCTTCAGCAGTTTTTCAATCTTTTCTAGGCATTTCGTTACATTAGTAGCCCTATCCTCAATTTCAGATATTCACTGATTTACGTCATTGAGCCTGACTGCATTGCGGTTCAAGTTTTTACCCATTCAATCCAGCCGATTGGTAAGGATGTCAAACCAGGCATCGATGGACTTGAACCCCGCCCTGAGCTCTGCCATGATAAATACAGCCCCACTCAAGGGCACGGAAATTGTGTCCTCAGGCCAGACCTCCCCGGAGTCAGAAGGTGAGTGGCGTTGTCACACACTCCTGGGCTGGTCAAAAGAGAGGTTATTTTGCCTGTGGTTGCATCACCTCATGTAGGCATCTCGGAGTTGGGTGGATGCCATCGAGTGAAGGGAGTAAACTGGCTTGATTGGGCTAATGGCTCCGGAGCTTCGTTGCTGCGTGGCCATCTTTGACACCGACTTGGCCACAGCCCCAGAAATGTTCCTATTTTTAATAGGTTGTCTAGAGTATTGAGGTAATGGGCGGTGATTGTTTTGTTAAAATGATTAAATTATAATTAATGGAGCATTTAAATATATAACATTTACCATATATATAAGTGGTTATGAAAATAATTTTCACTATCATTACATATTTTTTTTAGGTTTGTGTCTTTTAAGTGTGAGATCAAGGGGTATTATCTATTTAAAAAAAGGTTTCCTAAATGTGACATTTGTATTTAACGGTTACCCTTTTACTTTTTAATTTGTCTTTTTTTCCTCCAAAATTTATGATATTCTTGTAATCCCACCTCTGCTGTTCTATCCGGCTTCCTCTTGCCTTAGTGTGGAATTTCTGGTGTGCCTTACCTGACCTGACCTAGTTTCAGCATTTCGTCAGGGGAGAACAATCAAGGTAAGTGAAAACTGTTTTTGGTGTTACTCTATGTTCTTGTGTCAGAGTGTGTGTGTGTATGAGCCCGGGTGTGTTCATGTTTTTACTCTCTGTAGCTACCTGGCAACAGCGCATACAAAACTGCCATTGCTTTACTTGATTATTAGGTGAAAAGGGGGAATCCTGTTTTTTACGCTGCACTACTTCCAAACTTCTCCAACTGCCACTGATTTCGATTCCTGTTTTATCGCAGGTGGATTAGCCTCTTTTGCAAATGTTATCCTCTCAACGGCCTCCTATTTGCTGATCAGGGGCTAGGGATAGGGCATGCCTTTCTGACTCCTGACACGGGCGGTAGAAAGGGCAGTGCCAGAGGCATAAGAGGGTAACAATTACAAAACACGAAAAAAAACAAAGAGATGAATGTGTAAACGTATCCCTTAGAGAAGTAGACAGAATGTTTTCTAGGTGAATATTCAGAATATTGTACTGTTATAGAGTAGAATATAGCTCTTTTCCCATTGTAAAGGGCACAATATGGCAGTACTGTCACACGTTGCCTTCTTCTTTGCTTATGCTGTATTTGATTCCACACTGATGGCACCTGATTAGCCAGTGTAGCTATTGGTTCGACTATCCTGATGCCCTCCTATCAGCGGCGGCCTTCTCAGGTAAGCATAGTGGGGTGGTAGGGTGGACCCGGGCACGGCAGGGGAAGCTGACGGACGACAGATTATTTATTTGTTGAACTATACCTATTCTGTCGGCTTTCCCTCCTACTATGCCCTGGCCCACCTCACCTCGCTTACCTGAGCCGGCCGCCGCTGCCTTCAATTATCATGGCCTTTGGATGCAAGTGATCTGTATAATGTTATTTTTTTTTACATTTTCTCTCCTCCATGTTTTGTCTCCCCATCCTTTAGTGACCGGTGCACAGGGCGGCTCCTCCGTAATGGTCTAGCAGTGTCGCCCCACTGGTTAGTGTCAGTCACAGAAAAATAAAATGGTAGAAAACAATAATATAATTTACATTTTCTGTGTTTGGCTCTGACTGAGGTGTGCATGTGTATGGAGGCGGGCCAAGACAGGGAGTAGTGGTGGGCACTTAGAAGTGTGCATGTCAATTTGTCTGGCTGTCTTAGGCTGGCCAAACAGACGTGCGCACTTCTATTTCTCCAACCCAGCTGTGTTGCACAGCCGGTTGGAGAAAAAACGCAGGCTCCCAAGCACTGTCTAAGCAGCAGACCAGGCCACTCAGTCCAATCCTGGTGCTGTTCACATAGCATGAGATCACCGTCTGGATATGGGTGGGGAGCTTGTGCTTTCCCAGTGGCTGCCGGGAGAGAAGCTCGAGGCGGCCATTGGCATCAGTGTAGCAACAGGTACGTAAAAAGTTATTTTACCCTAAGTTGCACATCCCTCTCCCTCACCCCCCCACTTTTGTTTTGCGGCGGGTGCCACTGCTGGTGCATCCACCACGCCATCTGATCTTCTTAGAAAAGCTGTGGCGAGCGTGTTGTTGATAGTGCAACTAAAGGGTGCCTGTACAGCACAGCAGACCATGCAGGTTTAGGTCAGGTTGCTTGTTTTGTCAAGTGTCACAATGAAGGCCACATGATGTAAATCTAGGTGTAAGTATATGGACTGACAGGTCACCCTTTGGCATCAGTCTAGTGCTTTTCCATGGAAGGCTTATCTTCTAAGAAGCTGCTCTGATATCTCCCAGCTTAGAAACTACTGAGGTCACTGTAAGGGAGGTAGAAACACCGCCATCACGAAGTCTGAACCGACTCTTGGTGGTCTAATACTTTTTGCAGGCAAGCAAACAGATGGACCAATAACATGAATTGCCTGAGTTCATGGAGGTTGATCAAGGAGGTAAGCTGGGATTCAAACCCAGGTTTAGTGGTTCTAAAGCGGGTCTCAGCCTTTACTGATGTTCAATGAAAATCACCCTGTGCTATTAATGATTAGTGTTGTCATAGTGAGAACATCAGAATATATTACATTAGTGGCCACCATATATAAGATTACCAGCATTGGTCACCTAGGTGCCTCAGGCCCGGCTGCTAGCAGTTATGTTAAAAATACTTTGTTAATGTGTAATGCCTCTACGTGGGCAATGTAGTCATATCTCTAATGCCCCAGGCACCAAAAAAAAATCATAGTAATGAATCTCCCCAATGCCGCATCACTCAAAGATCAGCTATAAATATAGTTTGGAAATTCAACCACTTTTTTTGCCAAAAATCAGCTCATGCATTTTGAAAATATACATACTTTCATCTTGGTTACACATTTTTCAGTTTTGGCAGGCACATGTTAACTCAAGCAAGCACACGCATCTAGTTTAGTGGCCTGACAGCACACAGGAGAGCTACTGACGAATATAGCATGTTACATTGCATGCTATTACAACGCGTAGTTTTACAACGCGGTTGTTACAACGATCGTGTTGTTAGTATGCAATAGCCTTACATCGCAAGTGATTACAACGACTTGCTGTAGGGGGCGCGCTGGACTTAGGAACAGTATTATTTACTATTCCTACTCCAGTTTGCGCAACAGCAGCCAAGGTGTTGGATTTCATAACCAATACCTTAGCACCCCCTACAGCAAGTCGTTCTAATGACTTGCAATGTAAAGGTATTGTGTACTAACAACGCGGTTGTTGTAACGACCACGTTGTAATGGTACTTCATTGTAAAAATAGTGTTGGAAACACTGTTTCCCGCTACTGACAGGTAGCTGGAGAGCTACCAGCAGATAATGAGCTAATCATTGGAGAAGCCTTTTATAAAGTCTGCGGGTTGCCTCATGAATCAGCTTCCCCTTTCAAATTCTTCTCTTCAGAATCAGTAATGCTAATACCCGCCTTCAACTTTCATCTCACCTTTCCTAAATTCACTGAATGACATTCGCTAATGATGGATTGGTCTTTTTATTTATTTGTAGACAATGTTGCTGTAAGGATTTTGGGGCTGTTTAAACCACCTTTGTATTTTATTACTAATTTTCTGCTGATTCAAGTCTCATGGTGCCAAACAATATTCAATATGATAAAGCTGAGATAAAGAACTAGACAAGGGCGAGGCAGCAATAGAGAAAGTTTACTTTCCCAGGGGCACCTTGGAAGGTGGAGACCCTGGACAGTTGCCCACTTTGGTATGCCTTAAAACGTCTATGTTTGTCGGTGCTTCCTTGTTGATGTTCATGTTCTGTATAACATAAGCAATTCCTAAAGGACAAGTCTTACATTTTTCTCCACCGAAGTATCCATATTAATTTTATTTATTTTAAATAGTATTGGGTGCCTTGCAGCGGTGTGATATATTTTGTTCACCAAAAAGGACTTCTTCTTAAGTCTGGGCGGGGAACTCCACTCCGCTCACTGAGTTTTCCTCACTCCGCGCTACGCAGAGCTCGCGGAGTTCCAAAAATCTTGCAGAGCGGTTTTTTTCCTGGCTCATTTTTATCATCGCCAAGTTGGTGAGTACAAGTTAGGAAAATCCACCTCTCTGCAAGATTTTTCCTCGTTCGCGATCGTCAACATCAAGTTGGCGAGCACGGGTGTGGAGAATGAACCTCCCGGTGAGATTGTGGGCAGTCAGAAATCTAATTACGAATGGTCACGTATGCTCACGACTGCTCGCATTGTATTGTTATGGTTTTAATTAACTGAAACAATAAAAAAAAAAAAATTTCAATTTCAATTGCTAGCATTGAGAAGCTGTCTGTTCGCATTGAGAAAGCTGCTGCTCGAGCAAAAATCTACTCAAGCGGCAGAAAGGAAGTAGCACCAGCTTGCACTGTGCCTGGTGCAGTTTGCAATGATTGCACAGTGCAAACAAGCACTTGGCACTGAAAATCACCATGAACAGCATTTATCTAAAGAAACTCCCCCGCTTGCAGAGCTATGCGTATCGTGGCAGAGTTTTTTTGCACTTTACAGAGATCAGCATGGCGGAACTCTGCGAACTCCGCCCAGGCTTACTTCTTTCTATAATTATTCAGTTCAAGCGTTCTTAAAAGATGAACATTTAATGTATTTACTTATATAGCACGTTGAGTAGTGGTACTGGATTTTACTCTCTGTTAATTGAGCGCAGTTCTTCTCAAAGATAGGGGCGCACTGAGACAGAAAATTGGCTGGGAACCATAATAAAAGTGACCACCATTAATGAACTAAATATCTAAAAATGTGGCCAGTGCTTGCATATTAGGGCTGTTTTGAACTTGCAAAGACCTCTTAATCAGTGTTTTTCAAATTATGGGAGGTTGCAAGGAAGTGAGTTTCCTGCAGGCAATGCTTGTTTTAATATCAGAGAAATCAATTGAAAAAAACAGCCCAGCAGACCATAACACAGGCCCACAAATAGCCCAAAACTGGCCCACATACTGGCCACCAGCCTATCGTGCAGGGCCATTGGAATTACTCAATTTTGCAGCTGTGGCATTTTCCCCATAATTTTGAAATTGACACATTTGCCCGTAAGTCATCATGTGCTCCATGATCTGCAGATTTTAGTGAAAAATATTGTTTCTATCTCATATGGATCAAAAGTCACTAAAAACACAGCAATGCAAGTTGTAGAGCATTTGAATGTTCTTTGTAAAGGTTAACTGGTCGTCTTTCTGTTGCTTTATTTCTTTATTTGCATGTCAAAGTGGTGCCATTGAGATAAAACCTTTGCCCGGAAAGTGTTAAAGTGTAAACAAAAAAAGCCAAAATAATGAGGTAAAACTAACATAAAATGTGCTGGATTGCAAGCCATTATTTGGTTTATATTCCCGCATAATTAAGTCAAAGCAGACTTAAAATTTGGTTCACCCTTTTGTCTGGTCAGTGACCTTGCCAATAGGCCGGTCTGACCCTCCTCAAATAAGCACTTATTCTAGCTGCTAGAGTCTATGAGCCAGATGTACGAAAGCGTTTTGCCTTTCTTAACGGGTGAGTCGCAATTTGGGCCTATGCAAAATAGCCTTTTTCATATGTACAAAGGCCAAATACCGGTTGCAATTTGCTGTTTCTATCCAGTAGAAATCGCCAACTTCGACCACGATTTAGGAAACGCAAATAGGGATTACCTAGTTGCGATTCCTATAACACATGTACAAAGCATTTCCTAAAGGCGAATTGGGCATTTAGGAAATGCAATAGCCATTAACTCAAAGTCGATGGTAACCATGTGCAAAATTAAAAAATACAAGTAAAAATTCATTTTTAACATGACATGAAGGGCACATATACCCCTAGGGCATATCTGCTCCTACAGGTGCACTACGAATTTCGGGGTGCCTCCAGAAAGGCCTTAAGGCAAGGGCACCCTTGGGTTTGAATTTCCTAAATTGCGATTTCCGATTAGACCATCTCCTATTTGGCCCACAGGTGGGAATGCAATAGCATTTCCTATTTGCGATTTCCTGATAGTGATACGTTCTATGTAGGAATCGCCACTAGGAAATCACAAATTTTGTACATATCATTTTGCAATCGCAATTTAGGAAATGCAAAATAAGAATTTTGTACATCTGCCCCAATATATAGTAACTGTGGTACAAAGCAGTCTGATCCTGCAGTTTTCTGTGGAATGGACCAGTGACTGACGCAGGCAGGGGCTGGTGCTGCTGGAATGAAGCCTTTTCCAATGTTGGGTTGGTTTGCTCTTTAGCTCTGCGAGTAGTCTCATAACCTCCAGCCCACAGGAGTGCACGTGTCTCTGGCTGGTGCCTGGTGGTGCAGAGGATGAGGGTCTGATAGAGATTGGGTGATTTCTTGTTAGACATGCACCTCTGAAAGCTCACTAACCTCACACCTCTAGTGGAATGGTCAATTCCCCCACAAGAGAGTTTGGGAACGCCACAGCTCACTGTGCACTCTCTTAATGTGGAATACGTAGAGCGCCTTGAAGTGCCTTCAAACATTAATCTAGGTCATTTGGAAAACGGGACTCAATCCCAGGGAGATGCTCACTGTACATCTTTGAAAGTGGCATCATATGAAAAGAATTGTAAGGGTAGAAGAATGATGCCCTCTGACCCAGGAGAGGTCAACATTAGAAGAGACATCACTTTTGATCTTCATTACAACCATTGTGCTAACTATATATATTCAAATTTCCAGGCTGCAGCGTATTAATAAGCAGTGGTTATTATTGGACATGTTTTAGACTCTTGGCCCGACATTAAACAGCGAGACCTTGGTTTTACCTAAGGTAAGTTCTGCATTCCATCCTTCAAAAGCAGACAGGGATTCTACTGTATGTGCAACTACCAAGAGGATGCGGCGGCCTTTGGGTGTGTTGAAAGCTAACTGTTCCCAAATTCAGTTTTCTGTAGGTCATGTGTTTGAATCCCAGCGAAACAACTCAGCCTTTGAAGGTTGGCGAATTGAGTACCATAAATTGGTTAATAGTAACATTGGGTGAAATGAGTACCAGGCATCATGTAATAGCAACAATTCTTAGTTACAGCTCCTAGAACAGACAGTGCGTTATGTAGATCATAAAAACAGACTCTTATTAGTTCTTAGTGCTCTGAGCTTAGCTGGCAGGCTCTTCTAGAGAGGCTAACGTTTGCTCGCCATAGAAGCAGAGAGTAGACCTGAGCCATACATTAGTTGTGACTTATTGGTATCTGTTCCATATACTCAAACTACTGCCCAGATGATGGATCTTCCAAAGATAGTGGGCCACAGTGGCATGGTTGCTGCACTGTATACTCATTCTCCCTAACACCTAAAGCACTGGACTGTGGCATAGATGTTGAAGTTCCTTTGTAATTGTGAGTGAAAAGAACGTATTTACTTCGTTTCGTGTCCGTGTAGCGAAGTTCAGGTTAGACAAGCCCTCTCTGTAATGTATGGCAGCCCGGCAAGATTAGATATATTTCTGTAAAGATAGTACAGTCAGGGCCACTGGAATTATGTGGCGCGAGAAGCTCAATTTATGCAACAGGGTTGATTAGATTATTCAGCAAGATAAGGCTGAATTATTCGGCATAATGTGCCACATTTTTTAATGGTCTTGCTTCATTATTTTGTCATTTTCAAACATGGTAGCACTGGCCAGGCACTGGTTGCCCCATATTACAGCCAGTTTAACACCCAAATATGGCAATAAGCAACAAAAAGTTGACCAGTCCAGCTTTGCAAAGTCCTTCCGCTATGCAGAAACACGTGTCCATGCATATGTAGTAACTTTTGAACCGTTTCAGCTACAAACGCATTATTTTTGTTCAAATCTTCTGATTATGCGGTATACCATGGATTATGTGGCAAAATACTGCATATCTATAATCATGCAAAAATCGCCGGCCGCACACTCGCATAATTCCAGTTGCCCCGAGTATAGTGTTTTGCAATGATTTGTTAACTCGTTTGTTTTTATTTTCAGTTCGGTTTATTTGAATCCTTATTTCTATTTAAATTTGTTCTCTGTTCAGTAGGAATGGGTTAACCCCAGGTCCCACCACCTTGTCATAACTCATGTGACACTAACGCCACAGACCCGTACTGTAACATTAACCTCGCTGCACATCCATACACCACAGCTGTGCAGAAGGTGTGCCTAGATCCAGCCTCTCTGCACCCATCCACATGCTGTGATGCGGCGGGAGAAGCCACTACACCAAAATCAGATCACCTAACTCATCCTGCTTAACCCTTCTATCAACCTGTCCCTAGGCTGCGCCTTTTGCAGAGATTACACAGGAGGACCTGAAGAATATAGATTTTCAATCAATGTTAAGCTCCCAAAAATGATCTAGCAACCACTTTATGCCGCAGCCTGTTGGAGTGCGCGCTCCTCGAGGAAGCCGCTCTTGGGGCCTTAATTGCCTGGATTATGTAACACCGATGTCTTCCTGGTTACGTAAACGGGGTTGGGCCAGGACCGCGGCCTGCACTGTCCCCAGCATTTCCTCCGGCTCCTCTCTTATTTACTGATCGAAAGCTGGCTTGCTGTTAATGACAATTGGCTTTCCACCAGATTAACCATTGAGGGTACGTACAAGAGTTGTGTTTGAAATAAACAACGCCTGGTTTGGCCTTTTTTCATCCACCTTAGACGCCATGGTTGTACCTAAAGGCCACCTGAAAATCTACTTGTTAGGATCTTGTTTATACCGTGGCTCCGCTCCTCGCACCACGGTGGAATGCTGATGTGCCAAGGTTCTATTCTGTGAGGTGCACGCTACCTGTCAGATGAGTGGTTGCTGGCTGAAGGCGGCTGTGCGCTGACGCTGTGTTGCTGTACCTGAATACATCTTTGGAACCTTATATTGTTTCTGTTTCATGTTGCAGCTACAACATGTTCTTGGCGACGAGGATGGGATATGAACCCACGCGTGAAATTGACTTCCAATGAAATGAGGGAATTTCTAAGTTAGTGTGGTATCAAACACTCACTCACCACTTTGCACAACCCGCAATCCAATGGTATTGTGGAAATGGCCAACCGCATCATTAAAGGAGCTATAAGTTTGGCTCTCACGAATAATTTTGACATTGATGAAACTTTAAACAAATTAGTATGGGCTTATTGCACAACTGAGAATTCCACTACAGGAGTAGTTCCCTTCATTGCCATGTGAGGCAGAAAACCATCTTCTAAATTAGTGCCTCCATGGATCAGAGAATTGGTAGAAGGAAATGTATAACACAAAACTACACTTCTATGTCAATTTATCTGAGAATACCCCATGTGCAAACTATTAATGTCCCATTTCTATCACTGTTTGGACTGAATCCTGTCCATTTTTCCCATTCTTTGGTTTTCAAGTGATTATAGCTACTCTGTTTATCTATTCCATTTCCCTTGTCCTCAGTTTCTATAGCTTACAACATACTCATCTAAATTCAAGATTAACATGCAGGAGGACCAATCCTTGCTTACAATTATCTGAGGTTTCTTTTCCCACCAAAAAGGTAAGCTCAAATATTTGTAAGTAAAGTTTTATTTTTAAAAATTACATAAAAATGCTGAATACAAAAAATTGTAAAACTGATTTAACCAATACAATACACTGATTTTTGTATGCGTATAAAATATTTTTAGGCCCGAGGAAGTCCCTATATGGGATGAAAAGCATTGGCTGGGTCTGCAAAAGTAAAGTGATGTTCTTTAATTGAATACAAGATCTTAAGATAATGCACAACGCTTGATGATTTACCCTAAAGGGATCACTGAAATAATATCGATTGCCAAAATATTGAGTTGCAATAATATCGTTGACAAAATATAGACTGTCAAAATATCGAGTTTCTATGTACTAACAGGTAAGTACAAAAATATCGAGTTTTAAATATCGCTTACAAAAATATAGTTGTAAAAAATATCGACTTTAATAAAAACAATGTTAAAATAAACTAATATTAATAATTAATTACTAAAATATATTTAAAAATACTTAAATTAATTTATAATAATTAAATAATTAATGAAAGTCAAAATAATTTTTTTTAAATCATATTTCTTAAAACATATATATAGAGTAACAAAATTTAATTAAATAATAGCCAATATTATTAACGTACAATAACAAAAGTGTAAAAATTACTATTCCCACTGCAGAGAATGCAAGCATAGGGTAAGCGTTGGATAGTGTAGGGGTTAAAATTACTATTCCCACTCCAGTGGGTGCAACAGTAGGGAAAGCGTTGGATAGCGTAGGGGTAAAAATTACTATTCCCACTCCAAAGAGTGCAACAGTAGGGAAAGCGTTGGATAGCGTAGGGGTTAAAATTACTATTCCCACTCCAGTGAGTGCAACAGTAGGGAAAGCGTTGGATAGCGTAAGGGTATAAATTACTATTCCCACTCCAAAGAGTGCAACAGTAGGGAAAGCGTTGGGTAGCGTAGGGGTTAAAATTTCTATTCCCACTCCAGTGGGTGCAACAGTAGGGAAAGCGTGGGATAGCGTAGGGGTTAAAATTACTATTCCCACTCCAGTGGGTGCAACAGTAGGGAAAGCGTTGGATAGCGTAGGGGTTAAAATTACTATTCCCACTCCAAAGAGTGCAACAGTAGGGACAGCGTTGGATAGTGTAGGGGTAAAAATTACTATTCCCACTCCAAAGAGTGCAACAGTAGGGAAAGCGTTGGATAGCGTAGGGGTTAAAATTACTATTCTCACTCCAATGGGTGCAACAGTAGGGAAAGCGTTGGATAGCGTAGGGGTTAAAATTACTATTCCCACTCCAGTGGGTGCAACAGTAGGGAAAGCGTTGGATAGCGCAGGGGTTAAAATTACTATTCCCACTCCAAAGAGTGCAACAGTAGGGAAAGCGTTTGATAGCGTAGGGGTTAAAATTACTATTCCCACTCCAGTGGGTGCAACAGTAGGGAAAGCGTTGGATAGCGTAGGGGCTAAAATTACTATTCCCACTCCAGTGGGTACAACAGTAGGGAAAGTGTTGGATAGCGTAGGGGTTAAAATTACTATTCTCACTCCAGTGTGTGCAACAGTAGGGAAAGCGTTGGATAGGGTAGGGGTAAAAATGACTATTCCCACTTCAGAGAATACAACATTAGGGAAAGTAAATATTTCATATATTAATCAAAATTCTAACAATGAATATCTATTAATAATGAATACAAAATAAATAAAAATGTTATCTAATAGAATAAATAATATTTTAAAATTACTATTTAACAATAATTATTGTAATTAATCACCTATTAATACAAATTAATTATACATTAACAATTATTTTTTATACTTAAAAATTATTTCACTATTATTTCCAAATAAATAACGTTCAATTATTTATATTATTTAATTAATTATTAAAAAATTACTTTGCACCCTATGCACCTATAAACCCACAACCCACTACAGAAAATAAATTAGTAAAATTTACATAATTACCAATTAATCAATTAATATAAATAAATTAATAATTATAATTAAATTAATAAACTAATATCAATTAATTAACAATTAATTACTAATTAATATCAATACATTTACATATTCATGTAATTATAATTAATTTACTTCCCACCCTATTCCCCTATAAACCCACAACCCGCTACAGAAATTAAATTAGTAAAATTTACATAATTACCAATTAATCAATTAATCTAAATGATTTCAAAATTCTAATTAAATTAATTAACAAATATAAATTAAGTTACAATTAATTACTAATTACTATCAATAAATACATTTACATATTTAATTAATTATAATTAAATTACTTCCCACCCTATTCCCCTATAAACCCACAACCCGCTACAGAATTACATTACGCAATATTCATTAAAAAAATGTCATTTAATAACATTATTTATAACATAAATACACACTTTTCACACATATTATAACATAAAAATACACTATAAAATATTATATATTATTAAAAAATCGATATTTTTAACTATCTATATTATATATTTCGATATTTTATCTATCTATATTTTTTACAGTCGATATTACTTCACTTACCTTAAAAACTATATTTTTGTTGTCTATATTCTGTCCTGTCGATATTTTGTGCAGTCTATATTAAATACTCGATATTTTGTCCAAACGATATTTTGGACTCGATATTATGTCTGTGCACCACCCTAAAGTAAAGCTAATAGACTTGGTATACACGATTGGAAAAAAGAGTGATTACAGCTACTAAATCGAATGACTAGCAGAAAAGAACAAGATTACATTGTTGCTCTTCTACTTATGAAAAAAACTATTGTTCAGGTTTGAGTTCTGGGAGCATTGGGAACTCTAGGAGTTGGCACATAACTTTGAAATAGAGTGCAACTTTGGCCTGTGCACTCCAAGGATCACTACTGCAGCATTTGTGAAAACGCATTTTTCCATAACCCTGGCTCCTCTAGAAGCCCTATAGATGGTATTTATATAAAAGAAGCCTACATCTATCATTGAAAATGTCAGCATGTGCACAGTCTCTATGCCATAAAAAAATTATGACAAGAAGAACAAAGGACACTAACAGTAGCCCTAGCAAATTGTTTCATA
The DNA here is from genome assembly GCF_964263255.1 of Lissotriton vulgaris. Lineage (NCBI taxonomy): Eukaryota > Metazoa > Chordata > Amphibia > Caudata > Salamandridae > Lissotriton > Lissotriton vulgaris. The sequence continues at coordinate 1,311,860,921 of NC_141693.1, read as the reverse complement.
AAAAGCTCAGAAACAGCTTGTGCACGGCTAGAAAGAGTCTGACTGGGCTGCTGGTCACTCGAGGGACTTTTCAAACATATGCACCAGCTGAAACATTACAAATCTTCTTTGGATGCATGAAAAAAACGTATGTTCCTGTGCACAATACCACAGCAGCTTATAGTTTGAGCGAACTGTTTAAAGTGTTCCAGGAAGTTTGCAATCCTTATTTTCAATTTCCTGTTGTGCTCTCATTGACACTTTTTAATAAGCTTGCATTCATAAGGAAGTACAAAGGAACTCAGGAGCATTGGCGAGCAGCTCCTCTCGTACAAGGCGAGAACCCTCTTTGCACATTAGCTGCACCTTTCTGCCATACAAAAATCACTGTATGGCAGAGCTTTGGCCTTAGAACCACATGCTTTGCTTATGTTCTTTCGTTGGGTATCTGGATGAGGACTCTATGATGGAGCATGCCACTTGGAATCCCAATGGGTGAGAGTCCTTTTAATAACAAAGGGTGATCCAAGTATAGAGAGATAGGCTAAGCATTGGTTGGGTTCCCTCTTGCTGTTTGTGAATGGTTAGATGTTGGGGAAGGTAAACAAACCCTATATCACTTCTCATTCCCTCCTTCTTGGAATATAAAGTACTCTTTGCTGTCAACACCTGGATACTGGAATTATAGAGAGATCTGGTCTGTGGACAGAGACAAAAGAATTTGAGTAAACAAACCCTGGCTTGACTGTCAGGTGCAATCATCCACTTCAATGCTGTCTATCTAAACTCTAGGAATATTATTTGTTGAGCTCTCTCTTAACAGGTCAGGTTAGGAATGGTGGGAGCGGGTGTTTATGTGTGAGTTTACAGGCCTATGGTGTTATTGTGCTGCCTGTATGTGAGTGTCAAGCTGAGGGGTTGTGTGCCCAGGACTGTGCATGGCGCACCATCGGCGGGGTGAACATGCGGGGCACAAACTGGGCGATTTTCAGTGGCTGCTGAACTGTCCCTGCGCTCGGGAGAGTTGCGGACGGACCCCGGCGCTCACCAAGATGGTGCCAAGATGGCTCCCACCACCCCACTGCACGAGTGGCGAGGATCCTCGGTTGCCTGTGAGGGGATCGGGGAGCCTGGGGAATGCCTCACCGCTTCCAGTGAAGCCAAGTCTGCCCACACTGAGCAGCGACACCCGCAGCAGCAACCACTACAGGGCCATGGAGGCGCAGCCTCGGATGGGATCGGCGATCGCGGCTGCCGCCATGAGAGCCTTGTGGAGGGACCTGTGGCACATTTGGTGCCGAGGAGCGTGGGGCTCCCTCCATGGAGCCCAGGCCTGAGGTCCTGCCAGAGCCGGACGTTAACACCGCCTGAGGCCCACCTTCTGCTACTTTCACATCCAGCCATCTTGCCCTCAGCACAGGGATGCCAAATAACCGTGAGGCGATATGAGGACGCTTCATCTTACAGCCACTCTGCTGCTGTTGCCTTTTCGTATTACCAGGTACAGGGGTGCAGTTTCAGGGAGAATCTCGACACTACAGCATGACGCTCCTGGGCTTTACTTTGCTCTCTTAAACTGGGGGGGTGCACCGTCTCTGGCACTCATGCGGACTTCCACAGACATTTGGCGTGCAGCCTGAGGGGCACTGCTGCCCTTGCGACCCAGAGACTGTGCCTTTGAACATCCTCGGCGACTCTGCTGCCCAGTGGCCCCTGAGCGTTTGCCCATCTAATTGACTCATTTTGGTTTCGGTGGTCCCCCAATCCCTTTCCCTCCTTGCTCCTGTGACTGCCCCCCTCTGCTCTGCTCCTTTATTCATGGACTTCTTTACTTTCTTTTCTTTTGTCCTGGCCGCCATTTTGCTGCTGCTCTCAGCAGCTTCTTTCTCCTGACCCTGGTCCACCATCTTGTTCGTTCCCTCGGCCTTTACCCTTCTCCCTTGTTTCCCCCTTGACGATCCTCAAATGTTTCTGATTTGCCTTTTTTCCATACCCCAGTATCCCTCCCACCCTCCCTACTCCCACCCAATTCTACTATTTGTATATATATATATATATGTATATAGAGATAACTCTAATCACTAGTATATGCTGTAGACCTTTGCACTCTCTACCATTCCTATGTGACGCTTAGAGTTTATCCATTTGTATCGCTTCCTTGAGTGACTCTCTTCCTTGTCTGACTTTACAACTTGTACATTTGCAATTTTTCGTGTTTGTATCTTTTATGTAACACACGTAATCCTAAATCCTTATATATTGAAACTGGTTCTTATGTAAAGCGCTCTGACACCTTCGGGTAAAGTTTGCGTGTATAAACTTGCATAAAATAAAATAAATAAATAAACCCAGTTAACACTCTCGTCAGATCATGTCGCCCTCATTTCAGAATTCTGAGGAAAGGTTTCCTTGTTACTGGGTTCACAGTGAGCTTTTGGCTCTCCCTCTGGTCTCCTCTAAGCAGCAGTTGTGGTTGTAAAGCATTGATAGATATTATGGCAATAATTAAGAGCGGATGTACCCTTCACGTGCCACTCTAATTGCAACCTCTAATGAGTTGCAAAAAACATTTTGTCAGTTGGAAAAAAAAATATTTAACTGATAAAATGGGTTTAGTACATTGCACATCACACTTTTATGAAAAACCTATTTAGCTTTTTGGACCCCTTGTTCTATTACACCTTTATCCCTTCCCTGGAAAAGACTATGAGCCTTATTAGAACCCTGATGAATGGTCTGCCGGTGTACCTATACTACCCTGCTGAAGGACTGTATGATCTATTTAGAGATCCCTGTCTGCCTGATTAGGATCTTTGGGTCAGATGTACTAAGTTTCCTGTTTGCATTTCTTAAATATCGACTCTGTAGGAATCGCTATTTAAGAAATGCAGAAGGATATGTACCAAATTTGCGATTCCCTAATAGCGATTCCTACAGATTAGGAATCATTATAAGGGAATCGGAAATAGGAAATGCCATTGTATTCCCGCCTATGGTCGAAATAAGAAATGGTTTGCATTTCCTAAATTGCGATTTCCTAATAGGAAATTGCAATAGGAAATCGCAATTTAGGAAATGCAAAGCCAAGGTTGCCTCTGGGCTTAAGGCACCCCTGTAGGCACCCTGAATTTCATAGTGCACATGTAAGTGCACATATGCCTTATTGGCATATATGTGCTTCATGTCACAATAAAACATTTATTTTTATTGCATTTGTTATTGTGACATGGTTACCATCGACTTGAAGTAGAGCGTAATTGTATTTCCTAAATGCCTAATTCACATTTAGGAAATGCTTTGTACATGTGCTTTAGGAATCACATACCAGTTAATCTCTATTTGTGATTCCTAAATCGCAGTAGCAATTTTAGATTTCTATAACGTAAAAATCATAAATTGCAACCGGTTTTGGCCGTTTGTACATCTGAAATGGAAATTTAGAATTTTGTAACGGGCCGAAATAGCGATTCGGCCCATTAAGAAATACTAAATGGCTTCGTACATCAGGGCCCATGGTGCTGCAAAGAGAGCTGCCATCTTGGCCCTGGAGTTTTGCTATCTGGGCGCCATGTTTAGAGCATCCACTTTGCTAAATGTACTCAGAGAAAATTAAGTCATGAAGCAACAGTTCGTTTTCACTGTACAAAGAGTAAATTACCTCCACTCACAGGGAGTTTTCTACATGTGTGTTGGGGCCATTATGCATGTTCCTTGTGCCTGATGGCTGGCCAGCCCTCAGTAAGGAGGAATTGACTGTCCCTGTGACCTGGTGCCCCTTGGTGGTTGTGCTGCCAGGTCTATCGTTTTCATTGGTGGTCCAGGTGGAGACTCTGGCACTTTCTCGGATGCCACAAAGAGTGGGGGGTTGAATGTGGTGGGGGGGACCACTGGTTTAGGGAGGGGTTCCAGCTCTGTTCAACTGTGAATGAGGCCTTGCGTTCTGTGACAGCTTTGCAATGTTACTGTGCTTAGGGAAGGAGGTGTGTTGTATTCTCTTCTATTTGTGATTCCTTACTGGGTATTTCTGTTCACCTTTTCACACGGTCGTGCTGCTATTTGGATATTCACTAAGGGGCATATTATCAAGAGAATTATCGCCGCTTTAGCGGCCGTTTTCGGCCAAAAAGCGGCGATAATTCTATTGCATTATAAACAAGGACACACTAGCGGTGTATCCTTGATTTATCTCCCGTTTCTGTCTCCACTCGCTATGCATCGATAATGAGATGCAAAGTAGGAGTGGCTGACAGAAACAACATGGGAAAATATCACGAAGGCAGCTTTTCGGTATTAGCAAGGAGGGGTAGCGATGATAATAATTGCGCTACCTCTGGGAGGTGGATTATGGGGTTAAGGCCACAGGGCCTTATCACCAAGATCATCGCCGTTTTGGGAGGGACATTGCTGTTTTTTAGGCGATGTTTGGCCATTTGCCCGCTATCGCTGGAATATTTATCGCCATAGCGCTGGGCGTTGGTAATGCAGCGCCAGTTTGGCGAGATATTCCAGCGATAGCCGGCGATAAAGAAAAGGGCGCTAAACGCGCTCAGCGATAATTTTCGCAAACCCTAGATAATATGCCCCCAAATTATACCTTCCATGTTGTGTTCTTCCTCCTCCCCATGTGCCCTCTTCCCTCCTCACCTCCTCGAGCTACCTTGGAGTGTTGGTCTGAACCTCCCATGCGTAGGAGTAAGAGTTACGACTGCAGTTGATGGTAAACAGAGCACTTGTGATGTCAGAATTAACAAGCTAAACGCAATCTCTCCTGAGAACTCTATTCTAATTCTGGCCAGCAGCCCCATTGTGCCCAGCAAGAGTTAAACCCTTGTCTGCCGAGTTCAAACTGAACTATAACCATGGAACAACAAACAGAAAAAGTTGTTGGAGCGAGTCAACTCTGAGCGTACGCAGAACACTGTAACTCTTTCTTTCCAAGAAACATGCAGCCATCTGCTGCTACAAAGTAAAGCGCAGTTGGAACAGCATCTTGTTTTGAAGGGATAAATACACAAGCCTGAAATTTACAGGTGTTTTTGAGTTTGGGAGCTAGAACTTTGAGTATTGCCACCAGAGAGTTCTAGGGCGTACCTGTACTAGAAATAGTACCCTAGTACTGGTGGCGGCAATGACAGAATTTCAGCGGCTTCCCCTACCGCGCCGTATTGCCCTCCCATCCTCTGCTTGGCTGGCTGGTCTCCAACTTTACTTCTGCTTTTCCAGGACCCCCCTGAGCAGAGGTGCAGTAACAGAGTGAGGGAAAGAGGGCAAGAGTTAGATTCACTCTTCACCAGAATCCATGTCACTGACAGGTACAGCCACCCCCAGGGGAGGGCAGGTGCTGCAATGTGGCAAGGAAGTGAGTCTTTTGTTCCTGTCGCCAGTTTTGTGGCATGAAATGGGTAGAGAGGGAGCTGACCGTAGCAGAGAGGTAAAGGCAGCATCGGACATGGACCATTGAGGGTGTGGGAGCCTATTGTGGCTGATGAGGGTCCCCCATGTCTTCGGGAAAGTAGGAAGAAAGAGGTGGAGCCAAACTTTAAAGGGGGCAGGGATTCCAAAGAGGGGGAACTGTGGTGAACCAATAGGAGGCTTTAAGGTGGAAGAGGGGAAGTGTTATTGCTTCCAACAGCTAGTGGAAATTCTGAATAACCCCAAGATAGGGGGTTTATTCTTCTCAAGACATATATAGAACCCTACTCCTGTTATCCTAGGGAGTGCTTAACTTTAGCCATTAATTGCTGGATGGGGAACTGGCTCTTATTTTTGGGGGCCGGCATTACTTTTTCCCTATATCAGATATTTACTGAGTGCATGAGAGGGGTAAACACAATTTGGATTGAAAAGATGGAAGAAGGAAAAGACGGCAACACCATCACAAACAGAAAGCAGGAACCTTCAAGAGTGAGAAAAAGGGGCTGGGAGTGTCTGATAGTGGATGAAAGACTACAGGCCTTGGTATGACATTTAATTTTGCCAGCTGCCAACTTCTGACTAGCAAAGGACACACAACTGATGGACGGAATGTTGAACAAATCAAAGCATTCACTCCCAGTCAAGAGATCTGGGTTAAATCCATCATTCTTTTGCTCACCATGCCACCCCAGTTTAGACATTGCTATATGCAAATTATCTGCACTGGTGTGAATGTATGACATTGTTCTGCATTCTGTCCATCAATTTGTTACCCCAAGTGAAAAATTGTATTTTCAGGGGTGCAACAGGGTGTCCTTTTGGCACCCTTGACATTGCATGTAGAATTTGCGAGTATCTATTGGGTACTCGCAAATTGCACATGCAATTCCCATTCATTCCTATCGGCCTCTAAGCCCATAGGAATGAATGGGAATCAATTCCTTATTTGCGAGTCGCAATTAAGGAATGTGTAGGAATCGCAATTTCTTTTGCGATTCCTACATGCATAGGCAATTGCAATTCTTTAATTGAGATTCCTTAAAAATCACAATTAAAGAATCGCAATTGCCTTTTTTGATGGATGTGCACCAAAGTGCTTTATCAGAACCACAAAATTGATGTTGGTGTCTTATTGACCAAAGAAAATCTTACAATAATATACACAGATTCTCATCAGGGCTTCTCAAATGGACATTGAATACATATTTGCGTGTCTCATGTAAACAAACAATAGCAATTTTTGGTATCCTGTACTTTTTTTTACCTGCAATGCAGATCAATGTTAACAGTGTAATATATTCTCACACATTCTTACATATTATGAGGTTTGCTGGGCCTTGTTAGAATCTCAAATACCTACATGGAGTACAACTGGTAATCTCTTCTTAATGTTGTCTGGGATTCTTATGTTTCCATGAACATTAAATTACATTTAAATTCCATACACCACCGGGGTGGAACAGCAGTGGGTTACCATAGGATGTACATTGGTAAAACGTAACATAGTTATGAAGAGGGAAGCAGCTGACATCTCATCATCAAGAAACTGGGCAAGGGACCTAGATAAATGTATGAACGCAGAAAAGAGGTTTCAAATCTAGAGGTTGCCCCAAGAAGTAGGATAGGGAATGGGAAAAGTAGAATGTGTACAGGGGTGATTTGTGCGTCTCGCCTGCCACTGAAATGGAGATAACGGAAAATCGATGGAACAGGATGGCTGAGTGAAAGTGACTTTTGTTTGGTATACTTTGTAGACAACATATATCTGACTATGTAATGATTGCTGCTTTATCTGTGGCTTACGTTGATTTTCGTTGTAATAAAAACAATTACCCCCAAAACAATTCCATATACCGCATGTACCAACACATATGTACATATCATAAATATCTGTGTTTCCAAAGCTATGAACGTTATCAGTAAAAAACAAGACTCACAATAGTAGCCCTGGTTTACCTCGTACCCTCCGGTCCCTGGTCTGGGGCTCCTTGGTAGTCACTGCCGTCAGTTCTGATTATTTGCTGCCTTGAGAAAGCCCTAGGAGTTTATATAAACCAATAGAGCGAAACGAGCTGCATGGTGCATGATTCTTTTCTAACCAGAGGCAAATTATTTTGTGAGTTGGACAAGAAGGATTGTATGAACTGCCCAAAAATATGAGATTAACTAGGAACTCTGGTCAACTGGGGTTTAAAAGTATTCAATAAAACAAGTTTTAGAGAACTAGCCTTGGGCTGGTTTAGACCCTTCTTAATCAGCCGCTCACAAATGATCACCCATCCCCAATATTTTTCAAGGGTCCAAAGGTTACAGTGTACAAAGGCCAGTGGCTAATTTGTTACACAGAGCAGGAACACATTTAACATGTATGAATATGATACCAAACTCTTTCCTAGTCCGACAAATAGGCCTATAGATAACGTCACTGTAAACAAGATGGGTGCTGCAGATCTCTCCAGTAGACTGTCCATAATTTGATGGTGGATGTCAGCAAACGTTTTAAAACTGACAAATAAGGAATCTCCATTATGGGACACGTCTCATCAATTTCTCTGCCTTACTATATTTGGAAGCATTATTTGCCTGTTTTCATTACTTAATATATTGAGATGAATATTTTCTTACATGGATCCCTAATTGCAGACAAAATTTGTAAATGCTCAAGTACAATTTCTTCTTGATTAGGGCACAATATTTACTAGGACTGGGTGGAGTTTGTGGAGTTCTGCTATGTGGAACTTCGCATGGTGACCAAAAAACTCTGTTGGGCTATGTGGAACGGAGTGTGATATGTCCCGATACTTGTGCTATTTTTTAGCCTTGGGAGTTGGTCCCGCACTGTAAAATCAGAGCAAACGTCTCCATGCACAGTCCATGAGGGCGCTGCTTCTTTCTACCGCTCGAGTACATGTTCTACCAAGCGACAGCTTCCTCCAAGCGATCGGAAGGTTTCTCAACGTGAGCAGTAGCGAGCAGCCGCAGCCGCCCGGGTTGAAAGCCGGGAGGTGGTCTGAAGTAAGATTTTCCTCGCTCGCGCTCACAAACTTAACTTTGGCGTGCCGTAGGAGAGGAAAAACTCCACTCAACGCAGCTTTGTGCCGTTTTTTTTAACTCTGTGCTCTATGCAGAGAACAGTAAGGGAAAACTCTGCAAACTCCGTGATTGGAGCAGAATTTCACACCCAGTCCTAATATTTACAGAGGATCAACAGATAGAATATCTAAGCTTGACTGTAGTTAGTCAATGGGGCTTCTGACTGGGTTACGTAAACATGCCCTTATTTCTAGTGAATACGGAAGCTCCACTGATAGCAGTTAGGAAGCAGGTCATGTATAAAGAGCTAGTAATTGTTCATAAAACTATTTTTCCTAATGCTCCAATATTTCTGTCTGGTAATCTCTCGGATCAGAACCTGATGATATTATCATGATAGAGCCTGGCCAGGTCTGGAGGCAGGGCATTCTCAGTGGCAGCACTTGAACTTTGGAACACCTTGCTGGTTCTTCTCTGAGTTGAATTTCATTAGAACGTTTCCGAAAAAAAAATAACTTAAATTGTTTAATATGAACTGGGCAAGCTGAACTTATCATAGGGTACGACGAGAAACTCTTTAGTGCTAAGAACCTTTGGAGCATATGTGTTGTGAAATAAATGTACCGTTATAATTTATTGGCTATAAAGGTAAACAACAAAGCTTGTTACAATTGCCTTAGACACACAAACTTCTGCCAGGCACTGGGCATTCAATCATTCTATAGGATGCATAACTGATTTCCTTACAGCCATCTGGTGCCACCCTTCAAACACCAGCAATATTCATCCACAGCTTGTTGAAGTAGAAACACTCACTTCCCATGGGAATACATCATTTGACACTACTCACAGCACATTGTTTTTAAGCAGAATCGGACTCGGATCTGGGATGGAGAGCTCGGAACTCCTTGACAAGACATCCTGGACAACCGAAGCCGCTAAGATTCCAGGGAAATGGCTGAAGCAAATTATGCAAATGAAAATAATACAATATAACAAAATAATGGTTTTCTAACAAATTCCAGTTGTTCGTCAGATTGTTGTGCATGTGACAGATGTTTTTATTTGACTGATTACTAACTTTTGTTTAGCTCAATAGTGGTACTTTAATAACCTCAATTGTTTGTTTGTAACAGGAAGATGTTAGCTGTATCCCTCTTAAACATAATTTTCCTTTTTTTCTTCTAATGATTATTTTGATGTACTTCCCCTGTTAAGAGTTTTATTTAGGTCGGGCCTAGCGGCAGTGAGTATGCGCTGCTTGCTCTGCGAGGCATGCTGTATTAGAGTATGCACTGGAAGCCCAGCCCACTCTGCACCCATATTTGTCATTGGCTTGTTTCATTGTCCTTTGTAAATGCTGGCTTCTGATTTGTAGATAGGCTTGTTAGTCCCTCCTTGGTATCGCGTTGTCTGCATTTGTTACTACCCATAACGACTGGACCTTTTACTTGGCTTGCTACACTGTCTGCATTATAAGTCGGTGAGCACTATTTTGTTTAATGACATTAATGGGGACAATGGCGCCCGATTTTCTTATAGCACTATGCTGCTCTAACTTTGATGTTCAGCGCGGCGTCTGCTTCAGGGACACCGTGCTCTGTTTAAATTTTTTTAAAACAATAATGAGCGTGACGCTTACTTCAGCAACACGATGCTCTGTGTTTTTTGTTTTTTTTAACTTTAATAGTAAGCGTGGCTTCAGCTTCACAGACACCGCGCTCTGCAATACAATAGGTATTGCTTTTACAAAACTTTGAACTATGGGTAGTTTAAATTACAATGCCTTTTAATAGTATAAAAGGCATTGCCATTTACAATTCCAATAACTCAAAATCTTGCAATTGTGAGACCTATTGCATTGTAAATGCTTGTTTTATTATGTTGCCCTCCTGGTGTGTACTGTCCCATTCCTCTTGCTTACTTTATTCTCATATTTCAGGGGAAGAAACACTATTTTTTTTCCCTCACCAAAATACACTTCTTCTATTATGCTGGTAACTGACAAAACAAAACATTAGCAGTGTTATTTTTTTCTACACTTTAGTTTGGTGATAATTTTTGTAATAATTTAATAGTTGAACTTTTGTAATAATTTAATAGCTACTCAAAGCAGCACATGACTTCACCTCATAAAGCTCCTCGGGTCATCGGTCACTAGTAAAGCACCACCAGCACCCTTATGCTCGGCTCACAAGATTACTTGAAAATCTCAATGAAGAGACAAAACAGCCTTCTGTAAGTGAACTAACAACCAGCGTCTCCGCCTACATAGTTTGTGGCAAATAAAAACTGGTGCAAATGATGTGGGTAAACACAAAACCACATATTCCAAAATTGTGCAGCTTAGAAGGCCGCAAAACAGACTTTCTTACCATGTTCTACTTTACTCTGAATGGTGTGGTAGATATGGCGCACCCTATTATCAGTATAAGGTATGTAGCTGTCAATAGTACACACAACAAGATGATGGAGGAGTGCTGAAACTTTCCAACCACTCACACCCGGTCAAGAGATCTGGGTTTAGTCCATTGTTCTTTTTTTCGCTATGCCACCCCAGTCGGGATCTAGCCGTATGCAAAAATCAATGGATTTAGGCTAAGATCTCTGTAGTACTGTGAATGTTTGGCATTGCTCAGCATTGGGTCCATCAAGTGTTCCTTTTGCATTTGTCACCCCACGTGGAATGGGTATGCCCAGACGTGGGTCCCGTGCTCTCCATGCCCCTGGAGTCAAGCTTGCCTGGCTGATGTGGGGTGAAACCGGTCCCAGGATACTTGTTTCTGGTCCATGGAGGACGTGGCCTGGCAGTTCGGGCTGGACTGTTCTATGGGTAGCAAGGTCAAGACTAATTTGCATATGGCTGAGTTTAAACTGGAATGGCGTGGGTGGGCAAAATAACAATGGTTTTAGGCCCTGATCTCTGCACTGGGGTGAATCTTTGGCGTTATTCAGCATTCTGCCCATCAATTATTCATTTTGCAGCTGTCAATAGTACAGCAGGTGCTGTGCACAAAGGCCCAGGGAGTGAGCAGCCCACTGCACAAAGTTATAGATGTTTTTACTATCAAATGAGGGAATGGGAGGTCATTGTACTTGCTTCCATTGGGGCCCTTGACACCCTTTCTATGCACCTGGTCAGTATCCTCACTTGCCACCAGGGATTGTTATTGCCCTTAAAACTTAAATAAACACATTGAGCTAAAATGGCATGATGTAGACGTTCAATATAACCTGTGGCTTAGCAATGGACTCATAACCTGTCCTGCAATTACTTGTGATACATAAAACACACCCAGATTTCACCAAAAGTGCATGGAAGTGTTTTTGACGATTCGGCTAGAGATGGTGAGGGTGGTTGCAGAGAAGGCCTCTTGAATTCTACTTGAGGCATTGTATGGCACACATTAGGCCATTTCCACGGTCTTGTTGTACTTTTGGCAATAAGTTTACTTTTCACACTATTCTAGGGTGACCACCACACGCCGCAGGTCAATTCCGGTTGTAATGGTCTGTAATATGTATTGTGTGCTGGTCCTAATTTCGGTTAGGTAGATATTATTAATTGAGGGTGGTTGTATGTTTTTTGTGCTTAAGGAGGCAGGGAACTTGTTCCGTCATCTTCTAGGCTGACAAGTGTGGCCTTTGCTCAGTGCATGGCGAAGTGTGCACGTGATGAGGTACTATTGTACCATGATTACAGACTATGTGCCCTGCTTTGGCTTTGTGGCATATATGTTATTACTGTTGGGGCTTCTGGCTTCCATGTTTAGTTCGACGCACTGCATACCTAGTCAAACAGACAGTCCAGCACTGTGTGTGATTGGACTACAACAACACAATCACCGAAAGTCCAATTATCCAGATGGTAACAGGAGTACAGCTCACTTCTCAAAATGGATGCCAAGTGAGTCAAATAGGAAAGGAACAGCAATTTAAATCTGTGACCTGGGCAGACGCTACACGACCTAAACCCCTGCCGAAGTGGCATCCATCACATATGAAGGTGAGATGCAAAATAATGAATAGGTTGCTGTCCTGTTCAAAGGCTTTTGTATTTAAAACATCTGAATTGAAGATTGCGGCACCTTGGGTAGGTGTAGACAAAATATACACAAGCTCATTTTCTTCAAGTTTACAAACACTGCACTTCCCGAATGCTGGAAGGTAATGTGCATTTTGCCAAACTTTGCCTGTGGGCAAACATGCTTGCATAACGGCTTTTGCAGATGGCTCTTTCCATAAAAACATTTTCTTGCGAAATAGTTTTTTCAGTGAAAGGGAATTTTTGCAGCGAGTTTTTTTTGAAAAAAGTACATTTGCATAATTTCTTTCTCACAAATTGACTTTTGTAAACTTTATGAAACGTGCAGATAAAAAAAAACTCCACCGAATTTAAAGAGGGACATCTTTGTTAATTCGAACACCGCTGCTTATGAGTGAGCCAGAAAAGCCTCGTTTCTCGCCGTGCTCCAGCTGCGGTTTGTGATAAGGTCAAACCTGTCAACCTCAAACCATCTAGTAGTTAATTAAAGTCAAATATTGTGTTTAGGCTCCTTCTCGCTCTTCCTCCCGCTCTCCTCCTCTTCCTGGATGCATCAGTTTTCCAACAGTTGCACACGAGCTGTCAGTTGAGAACCTTGTGCAACTGCCAGAAGGGAGCCGGGCCAAGATGCCGACTTCCGACGGGAAAGAAGGCGTTGAAATAGCTCGTCGATGGGAAGTGGTAGAACCGGTTCCATCGCCTGGGGTCTGAGCGGGACTCTCCATCTCAGATGGGCAACCTGCACCGTGTGAGTGTGCTCAGCCATTCTGGCTAATAGCTTATTTAGTATTAAATGACTGGCTACATTTTTCATTTTTCCATTTAGGGAGAGGATTATCTCGCTTAAGTGGTTTCAATGATTGTATCACGCTGTGTTCATGTGTCCCTGTCTGCCAGGGTGAGTGTCTTGCTAAGCCTACGTGTCCCTATGTTCAAGTGTCCCTGTGTTTTCATGTGCATTGGCCTCCTCAAGTCCCTGTGCTTCCTGGTAACTTGCTGTGTCTCCTGTTTGCCTGCCATGCTTTGGTTTTTTTTTTCTGAGTGTCTCGCCACATTTCACCAGGCCTTCCTGTGTCTATTTGTTTCCCTGTGTGTTTGCATGCTCGCTTAATCTCCTTTCCAGTTTGTCCCCATATTTCCTAGGTCCCCCAGTATCTGTCTCTAGTATCCTTTATGGAACTATGTTTGGTGTCTCAGTGGACTAATGCATCCACTATTCCACGGATCTCTGTTTAACTTCATGGTCACAGGCTCGATCTTCCAGTACTTTCATGATCTGCCAGTGTAGCCTGATCCCCCTTAGCTTTATTGCATATCCGCTGTGGCTAAGATAAGTTTGGGCAAATGGTGGGGAAATGGTTCATTATCAGCACTATATTCTTTATAAAATGTCGTGCAGGCACGGGCGGTGCCGGGCGTTCTACTGGGGCGGTGACGTCAGGCAGGGGAGGGTCAGGGTGGGGGGATGTAAAATACGGGATAAGGACCATTAGAGGAAAAAAAACGAATTTCGTTGCCCACGCTGCATCACATTTGGCGATGCAGAGTGGGCAACGAAAATTATTATTTTTTTTTCCGATACTTACCTCTAATGGTCCTTATCCTGTATTTTACATCCCCCCACCCTGACCCTCCCCTGCCTGACCTCACCGCCCCAGTAGAACGCCCGGCACGGCCCGTGCCTGATGTCGTGTATTACTACGCTTCAATATTTGTAATTAGAGATAGAAACTCAATAGAACCATTTCCATCAAATTGTGGGCACTGGGTTCAATGAGATGTTTATAGCCACCCTATTGTACAAGCAGATAAACCTACACAAAATGTGAGCCTTGGCTTCCTTCTAGAAAATGCAGGGTGGTCTGTTATCATTTCTCTTAGCCTCAATCTTTATTAGCAACTGATCCCAATTTTGGACCAATGGTGTCCAATCTTTCCTCTTATTACCACAAGCAGTAATTTCTAGACTCACACATTTTACCAACTTCTTTAGCCATTGTGCTATGTCATGGGCTCTTGTTGATAAAAAGTCCATGGTGATACCCCATGTAGCCATTACTAGTACAAAGTTCAAGACTTTATTACTTGCATTTTTTTCTGGGTCTGGACATTAGCCTGAGCAAACACACTTCAGGATTCTTTGGCCCAGTCCACTCTGTTGTTTCACTAGATAACATTTCCCAATATTTCGCTGTAATCGGGGAGCTCCACATCATTGGGGGAAAAAAACGGCCTTGTCACTAACACATCTAGGACAGATTGCCGATACCAATTAACCAATTAATATATTTTACTTAGCCCCTGGGGTTGGGGTTAGATTCTGTGCAAAAAGGTAAATTGTAACAGCTTCAAGTGGGTGCTCTGGGATATTTTTCTCAGTACTAGCTCCCAGTCAACGTCTCCTAATTTCATTACAAGACTGGAGACTATCATTATACAGAATAATGGACCAGTGATAGATGTAGGGAATGGTGATTCTCTAAATGAAATGCACAGGGAATCTGGATTTCATTAAAGACACAAAGGCTACCATTATACATGAATCCTTTTAATGCTACACCTGCAGCAGATTAAAGAAACACATAACATCACAAAACAACCAACAGCCTAGAATCTTCTCCAACACATAAATAGCGCACTCCTTGAATGTTCGTCCTCTTTTAAATGCTGCTCCTGGGACAGATAAATAGCATTTTTTGTTATGAATTTAGAATGGTATGGAGAGATTTAAATGAGTATATCAGATTTTGAGGATTTCCTGTTCATAGAAATGAAGTATGGATGTATGTTTGTGCAATCTTAGAATCAATTTGGTATATTCTGTGTATAAATCTGTACAGTACATGTATGAGACGTTGTAAAGATGTATTATGTATTTACATTAAGATCTTAAGTAACTTACTGGTACCGTAAAATGCACTGATTAGGGCATTGTCTGTGTGATTTTAAGAACCCGCCTTGCGTGTTGGTTTCAACACGAGCTGTGAGGGCAATTGTTTTTCAGCAACACGCTCATCAACGCATAATTAACTTAACAGTGAGCCAAGAGCATAACCCATGAGCCGGTAGCAGCTGAGCAGTGCTCTTTAAGCTCAAGCGGGCTCGTGCCGAGTGCGAGGCTCGTGTGCAGGGATCAGCAAGTCGAGGGCGAGGCTCGAGCAGGGACAGCTTTATGGTGTACATTAGCACAAGGGCAAGTCGCCAGCAAAAAGTTTAGATTAAATAAGGATAGCATCTCCTTTCTGAAGCATACTCGTGTAGACATTTTGCGAGTTTTGGCGGCCATATTGCTTTGGGTAGAATAGTCTATTGGCAATGAGAATATGCTGAACGATTGTGGCTCACGTCGTGTTTTGACAGTTGAATGCCAGTTTCTTCCAGGGTATTACTGGGCAAGTGGGTGAAGGTTTGTGAGGATTTGGTTTGTGCAGAGTATTTTAGTTAAAGGTGGTGAAGGATGTCTTCGGAGAAAAAGAAAGGTGTAGAGAAGATCCCAGAGGGAAAGTTAAGCAAGAAGATCATTAAATGGTTGATTTAACAAGAGATGTGCAGGAAGCTATTGAAAAAAGTATGGATAAAAGAAAGAGAAAAATAGGCTCTGAAAATTACTGCTCGACCTTTTCAGATAGAGTTTCTGATAGTAATGAAAAAAGGGGAAAGAAGAAAGGGAAAACTAAACATTTAGAACAAAAGCAAACAAGCATAAGAGGGGTAGTGAGTCATCTTACCAATAAGGAGAAAGGGGTTTTTAGTTGCAAACAGAGCCTACATTTAAAGAAAGGTGTCCTTAGGGGCACGCAGGAAAGGTGTACCCGCAGCAACATAACAGTTGGTGATGTAGATGATGATTTTTTAGAGAGTAAATGGTGAAGGGGAGAAGATGAAAATGTGGATGAATATGTGCTGGATTTACAGCTAGGTGATGATGTAGGGACGGACTTGTTTGGGGAACAATTTGGAAGGACTTTCAGCCCTTGGGGCGGGGGGGGGGCAGACTTCAAGAGCTAGAGGAGTTTGAGCACAAAGCCAAGAAGCTTCTGCATTCCAAGGTGAGTACAGAGGCTACTGTTGGTTCTGTCCAAGAAAAGGTTGGTAGTTGGTTAATATAAATAAGCAAGGTTTGAGAGAAGATTACATAAGATCCTTGGGTACTTCAGATAATTCAAGGTTTTAGGACAGAATTCACAGAAGTCCCCATAAAATACAGTGAACCAAAGGAGTTCATTTTGAACAAGGATCAGCAGTCAGCAACGGATGGAGAGATAAGGATAATGTTGGAGAAAGGAGCAATTGCACAAGTGGGCGATAAGGACAAGGCTTTTGTGAGTACACTATTTCTGGTAGAGAAGAAAGACACAGGTTGAAGGCAGGTAATACATTTGAGAAAGGTGAACACATTTCTAGTTTACAGACATTTCAAGATGGTAGGTATCCACCTATTTTGAGTCATGCTGTTGAAGAATGATTGGTTGGTAAAGCTAGACCTGAAAGATGCTTACTTTATGATACCTGAGGCAGACAGCACCTCAGATGGCAAATTCAAATTTTGCAGTTTCGATGTCTCCATTTTGGCCTATCCTCGGCACTATGGTGTTTCACCAAGGTAATGAGGTCAGTTGTATAATTTCTGAGAGAGAGAGAGATTTAGATGATTATTTATTTGGACAACATACTAGTAATGTCACAGTGTTTGGAGCAGTCACTGAAAGATTAGGATTTGGTAACCAACATATTGGAAAGTTTTGGATTTATTGTGAATAAGGAAAAATCGATTTTGAGGCCAAAACAAACATTGGAATTTTTGGATTTCACAATAGACACATTCAATGTAATTTTGTATTTGCCAGCAATGCCTAGTGAAAAAAAAGATTTGATATATGTTAAGGAAGGAATTTTTGACTTAAAGAAAACTGCCAAGATTAATAGGTTAGCTATCATCTTCAATTCAGGCAGTTTTCCGAGGTCCTTTATATTATCGGGCTCTCTATAGAGTGAAGATGGGGTCTCTAAAAAGAGGCTTATGGCATGTCGACAAGATAAGTCTAGATCAGGAAGCAAAGAAGGAGTTAGGTTGATGGTTAGAGAATTTGGAAGCTTGGAATGGTCGAGCCATTTTTGGTTGCGGTTCAGATTTTGTATTGGTGATGGATGCAAGGTAGTCTGATTGAAGTGCTCGTTTGGGTGTACAGGAGATTGGTGGATTGTGGTCAAGTGTGGAGAGTAGCACATAAATTGTTTAGAGTTGACAGTAGGTCTTTATGCGCTCATGAGTTTCCGACACGTTTCGAAAGACAGTGCAATACTTTTGAAGATGGACAAGGTTCTGGGGTGACTTATCTAAGTCGATTATGGGGCAGCAGATCCAATCAGATTTGGTGTAGGAGCTTTGGATTTTTTGTTTAGAACACAAAATAAGTCTGGGAGAGGAATATTTACCTAGGAAAGAAAATGTACTGCGGACTGGCATTCAAGATTTCTGAAAGATTTCAGTGATTGGAAGCTGGTGTTTCAGTGTTTCAGGGTCATAGATTTGGAATGGGTGTCTCTAGAGGTAGACCTTTTTGAGAGCAGGTTGGCATTTCAAATATAGAAGTATTAAAGCTGGATGACAGATCCAGGTGCAGTGGCAGTGGATGCTTCTCAACAGAACTTGAATAGAGAAAGAGCCTTTGCATTTCCTCTATTTGCAATGATTCATAGGGTTTTGCAGAAAGTGAGGAGAGAGAAATGTCAGATAGTGTTGGTAACTCTGTTTTGGGTGTCTCAAGCATGGTTTGCAATGCTCATGGAACACAATTGTGATGTACCCTACATGCTTTCAGTGAGCGAAGGTCTGTGGATCGACGGTGATGGAGAAGAACATCCCATGGTGCGGTTGAGGTAAACGTGCTGTTTGGGCTTGGCACGTCGCTGGTGAGCACGCTACACATTAAAGAAACTGGTTTAAAACGAGCTTAACATGTGGAATAAATGGAATAAAAAGGTGTGCAACCCATTCCGATGTGAGAAGTTTAGGTAAACACATTTTGCCGTGCAGAGTTTAGAAGAGTATTAGGTTGAGAAGATCTCCTACTGTTAAATACAGTGTATTGTGGGATGTGAATATGGTGTTATCTTTGTTGAATTCACAGGCATGTAAAAAATATTTGCATTTGACGAGCTTGACAATGAAGTTGGCATCTCTATTGTGTTTGATTTCATGCCACAGAGTTTCGGATGTGAGGGCATTGGAGCTAAGTAATAGGTTTTATGGTCCAGTTGACGTAAGGTTTGACATTAGGGAAAGAACTAATATAATGTCGAAATCAATTTCCTATCCAAAGTTTGAAAAATGTAAGAAACTTTTTGTGGTAGATTGTATGAAGGAGTATGAGAGTAGAGTGGAAGAATTTAGACTGGATGTGATGAGCCAATTTGTGATTTCATTTGTAAAGCCATTTAAATCAGTAACATCAGCAACTATTACAAGATGGATTAAATGGACTATGGAAGAAGGTTTAAAGCCCATTCTACGAGGAGAGCAATGGCTAGCAAAGCATTTTAGAATGGAGGAAGATTGGAGGAGATTTTGAAGGCTGCTGATTGGTCACATGCTGGTATTTTTGCACAGCATTACTCTAGACCACTTGAGCATGTGGCAAATGTGGTGTTGGAGGGCTACCAACATGCATAATGATAGCCCCTAGACTTGTAATGAAATGGTGATTCTCCATGTGAAATGCACGAGAATCTGGATTTCATTAAAGACATGGAGGTTAGAATTATCCCGTCATCCTCTCCCTTTGAGGATTTGTTAGACCTGGCATCCTTGGCACGGTTTCTCCTGACTTTTTGCCTCTACTGCATGTATTTTTGTCTATGTGCTGGACTTCGTTTTTGCTTGTTTAGGTGCTCTGGGCACTTTTCCACTGCTAATCAGTGCCAAAGTGCAAGCCCTCCCTGTGTAAATTGTAAGTCTGATTGGTTGTCCATGATTTTCATATTTGATTTACTAGTAAGTCCCTAGTAGAGTGCACTGTGTGTGCCAAGGGCCTGTAAATCAAATGCTACGAGTGGACCTGCAGCACTGGTTGTGCCACCCACACAAATAGCTCTTTCAAATGGGACTCAGACCTGCCACTGCAGTGTCTGTGAGTGCAGTAGTTTTAAACTGCCATGTCAACCTGGCAAGTGCACCCACTTGCCAGGCCCTAACCTTACATTTCCTTACATGAAAGGCCTCTCCCAAGGTACCCCCATGGGCAGGGCACAGTGAATATTGAGACTCACACCTCTCCATTTCCATGATTGATTTCCGGTGGCGCTATTGAGCAGTTGAGAGCGAGTACGGTGAGTACGGCGAGTACGGCGAGTATGGTGAGTACAGCGAACTGAGACGCTGAAGCAGTGCGGAGCTGACGGCTGACGGCCGGCGGGTGAATCTGGGCTGGTACCGAGACGGAGAGCGCCGCACCTGAGCCTGGAACCTGCCGTGACCAAAGGATAGTGATATTGGCATACCTAACATGGCTCCAGCATCTATGGCCTGCGGGGTAGCGGGAAGCGGTAAACGGCTGAGAAGAACGAGCGACAGCAGCAGCGGGGGCGCCGCTCCCAGACCACGCCTTCCCTCGCCTTCCCCCACTGAAACCTCGAGCAACAGCATGTGGCGGAGGGGGAGAGGCTGCTGGCAGTGAAGGAAGGGTGATCCTGTGGACCGTGTGTACACTCAGCACTACGAGGCGTGGATAAGGTGGAACGAGGCAGCGGCGAGGCAAGGAGGCAAGGGGGCTGAATCCCTGTCCCTGTCCCGGCCCGTGCAAGAGGTGAGGAGGAAAGCGGGCAGCGAGGGTGATCCTTGAGCCCCGTGTTTCTGCAGTATCGGCGCAATGCATTAAACGCATCACTAAGCATTCCTAAAGCATTCCCAAACATTAACAAAACGCCAACAATTGCTCATTTCAAACGTCTATCTATGAATGCTAGACAAAGTTGATTAACGGCAGCGATAGAAGGACAGCGTACTATCAACGTACGAACGACTCATGCAGGGGTTGAGCTCCTTTACATATTGGTATATACTTGGTGAAACTTGGTGAACCTTGAGTAACTTACGACCAAGCGCTTTTTGCAACACTAGAGAGAGTAGTCATTCCGCCATACCGCAACAACACCGCGCTATTTCTCCCTGACGGCAGCTGCTCCAACTCAGAGGGGGTAGACAGGCTTGGGAGGTGGAGTGGGAAGTACAACGGAGGGTTGCGGAGGCGGTGCGGATCTATGCTTGCAGATTCCTAGGAGCACTAGTGGCAAAAGGCGGGAAAAGCAGGTCTCGGAGTGGATGTTCAAGACTTTAGCTGCATTAGTATTGTGGAGGGCCCGGTAATAAAACAAACTTACGACAACCCCCTAATCAGAAGAGAGACAATAAAAGACAATAAAATAAAAAAATCCTGAGAGCCGGCGGCCCGGGAAGACGTAACCTGTTGGATCTTATCAAACAAACTGTAAAGAATGAGATCTGGGAAAGTGCGGCATAATATAAGTGCAAGGTCACAAGGAAATGAAGAAGACAAAAACCAGGGCACGCAAAAGTCAAGTAGAAAAAGGAAGAGGGTTGTGCAACAAAGAGAGAGATTAGTGTCGGCACCTGACCTAACAATACCAAGTTCCAAACATATTGGGATCCCAAAATTCTTCTACCTAAAGGATCCCATGGCGGCCGTCTATGGGCAAACGCAGGAACAAAATCTCCAACCCAGCCCAATAAACACCAGCATCAAGGGGAAAAGAGAATGTGCAGCTGCAATCAAACAGCAAGAAGGAGAAAATAAATGAAGTGCAAGGAACTCATAGTGAGAGTACTCCAACAAATACTCCAATAGACCAGTTACAAACCTCTCGGACCCTTGCCAAGCAAAATAGCAACACTGGCCCTGGCAAGTTTGTTGTAATACAAGCACAGATAAACAAGAATGACTCCCAAACTCCCGAGGAAGATAAGGAAACAATGATCAAGGTCAAGGACAAAGGCAAGTCCAAAGAAAAAATAACGGGAAATGTAAATGTAAATGTGTGTGTCTTGTAAAGCGCACTGCTACCTGTAGGCGTCCTGGCGCTATAGACCGCTGGGGAACCCGTCCCTGCTTTCCCTGTGAGATGTTCCCTCCTGGGTATCTCCAAGTTGAAACCAGGCATCCCCGGCGTTTGTGGGGGCCGTTGTGGAGATAAGGCAAGCTAATGCCCAGAGTTGCTGAGTGTGATCCCTGGTTAGATTAGGCACCGAGGCGAGAATTATTGAGTCCGCTGACCCTGGTTCACAACCCTGCCGCGTCGGGAATTGAACCCTGGTCCTGGGCCGTCCTCTGCTTCCGGGTCTGCCGCCTCTAACCAGTGAGCCACACCACTCACTCTGCCGCCTCTAACCAGTGAGCCACACCACTAAACTGGGGGCTGGGCACTTTGCCTCACAGGAGATCTCATGGCTAACCTCCCTTTCCCTACCTGTCGACATAAGCTTGAATATACAAACAGGAATAGAAAAACTCACCCAATCTCAGTCTGAAGAATATCTAAAGACCAACCAAGGTCAGCAAGAACACAGAGTAGAAGAAGACCAGGAAAACAGGCTAGGTGGCAAAATAAGGCTGGAATCTACACCATTGCAGTCATACGACAATCCCGACAAACAGGGCAAAGGACAAAAAGAAACTAAAGGATGGTCAAAAAACAATCTAAACTTAGAATCTCCAATCATGATATCATCCATGAGTAGGTCAGAAGAAGAGCCAGATGTCCTGTAAATACTGCCCAGAGAGGACTTCAAGGCACCATGGAGAAAAACACTATTAAACACCCTGGACCAGGCAATTAAGGCCTTGAATTTCCAGTCAGATAAAATGGACGTTCAAATTGACCTAATAAACCTTATTGCAGGCCACATTTCAGGCATAAATACCAGGCTGGATCACATGGCAACCCTGCTCCCAGGCAGGATAGATAAGGGACTACACACAGAGACCATCCAGCCAAGTTGTGTATGCGGCAAACTTGTGGACAACATGTCAAATCTACCGGTCATTTTAAAAGATATCCTAGGGGCAGTTCAATCATCAGTGGTAACAAAACAAAACATCAAAACCACGAGCCCCACCGGGGAAACAAAAACAGAAGTGGAAATCGGGAGTCAGTACTTAGTAAGAAACCCCAACCAAAACAGCGACCCAGAAGAAGAGATAAGTAAGACAAGTGAAGAAAATTCCGATCACGGAGCTGACCAAATAGAGGAGGGACAAAGCGCGACGATCTATACAAAAGTCAAGTTAACAAAAAGACAAAGAAAGCGTGCTAGGAAAGGGAGGGCACAACTTAATTTCCAACCTTCAGCTCACATGCATACGTATCCCATCTTTCATCATACCACCTCAAAAAAAGTTAAACCAGTCTCTGAAGTAATCGTTTTAAAGCATACAGTCAATACCCCAGACCGACCAGCTCAGTCAAGTGCAGTGAATGGGAATAGCCCTATCACAGAATCATCAACCTGCCCTATCCCTGAAATACAAAAATGCACACAAGGGAGTAAAAATTTAAATACTCAAGAACAAATAACCAAACGTCCCGAGGACAAAGCAAGACCCAAGATGAGGTTAATGAAAGGGTTTTAGTCCAAGAGGACTGTGTAAATCAGATAGTCATGATCCACCAGTCAGATGAAACTCAAACACCTGAAGACAAGTTAGCAAATCAAGATATGCGGTCCCAAAATGTCGCAACTGACGTGGATATAAAACAAAATGCAAGTGATAAATTTAACCAAAGGCAATCCTTAAAGAAAGTCGTCGAAAAGGACAACAAAAGAACGCCAATAAAAATTAACTCAAACGACCATGGACGAATTTGCAGCATTCAACAAACAGATAAACATACAGCGTGCACACAGATATTTCAACATACAAACAATGATAAAATGAAGAAAAAAAAATAACAAGGAGCATAAGCAGAGTACGGTCAAGATAATTGAATCCATCCCCTATCATAAAAGAACAGCTAAATCAATCGAAGAAATAACAATAATTACACAGAACCAAGGGAGAATAATAAACGTAAAGGGTGAAACAACTCCAGAACCAAAATCGGAATAAGATAATAAAGCAAAATTGGGACCTCAAATACAACCAGAATTTAACAAAAAATTGTCATTTATACACGAATACCAGACAACAGGGGGTCAAGATTTTTTGAACAGAGGTAATATAATGCGGCTGCTGAAAGAAATACCAGAACTGGACGACATAGAATCTCAAGATCTCCTGTCTGTAGAATTTAAACGCACAAAATACTATCCAGAGGTAGAAGACTTCCTAACCACCTGGTCGTCTAAAGACATAGTAGATAGAATACTTGCTATGAGTATGTCTTTTTAAGCCTGGGGCATAGAACTAAGGCGGCAACAACGGAAAAAATATCAATTTCCCCTATTAAAAAGCAAAAATATATGGGAAAAACGAAAATGGAATACCCAAAAATCATGCCTAAAGAGTGCATGTTCAGTAACTCCGCAAAAAACACCACAAAACATAAGGAGACAGGTAAATGCAACAGAGCAAGGAGAGTTTTAGGAATCAATCACCGACTGGTCTTGGGTAGCAAAGATTCTGAGCAATAAGTGTCCCTAGCAAGTCCAGATATCTAAAAGCGGATTACAAATTACACCTACAGATAACAGTTGATAACCAACAGGAATCCCTTGCTTCAACCACACATACGATCAGCCTCTGCTCCTGGAATGTCCATGGTTTTAACAGCATGGGGCATGACCATGAAACCGCAATATTCTTGGAACAACACGACCTAATATTATTACAAGAAACCTGGAACCTGTGCCAAGTTTCCATCCCCGGCTACATAGAGTTTCATGTCCTCGCAGAAAAATTCTCAAAATTTGGACACCCGAGAGGAGGCTTAACAATGTACATCACCCAACAATACAGATGGCAAGCGGAAGAAGTAGACACTGGAGTAAATTGGATACAAGCAATAAAACTTATGGAGAAGCTGGACTTAAGTTCACGCATTCACAACCTATTGGTGCTTAATGTTTACATACACCCGGAAAGAAAACAGAAAAAGGAAAAGCTGATAACATTATTAACCGTAATCAGGGCATTGCAAAACACTCACGAATCGTACTCCATGATCATCTCAGGGGATTTCAACAGTAACCTAACAAAAGATGACAAAATAACTCAAGCTCTCGGAGACCTGGGCCTTTCAATTCTGATCAAGAAAGAAAAAGGGGACAGAGGCATACCTATAACCTTTGTAAGCGGCAATCGGAAGTCATTAATAGATTTCACAATAATGAACAAAAACTTGATATCGATGGAAAGCTTGTTTTCAGTTGGACAACGCCCAGAAAGCGATCATCTCCCATTAATCACCAAAATAAAAATGTTGGTCAACAAGACTGAAAAACAAAATACTGTCACTCAGTACACTGAAAAATTCAATCTTCGTAAACTAAAATGGGGTGGGAAAGACATAAAACCAACAATAGACAAGTTCAAAAAAGAATTGCTCAGATTAACACCAGAGGAAAAAGAAAACCCGATAAAAACATGGGAATATTTATGTGAAGTCCTAACCAGAAACCCCCCAACCACAAAACAGAATGCGAGAAGAATTGATATTGCGGAAAAGCCTTGGTATAGCATTAACTTGCGAGAGGAAAAAAGGAAAATTACACGTGAAGTCCGGAAGCAGGTAACAACGTTAAAAAGTGGGAAAAAATGGATAAGGCAAAATTAAAAGTTATGCGGAAAAGATACAAGCACATGCTGAGTAATGCAAAAACAATATACCAAACTGGAATCTGGACAAAATTATTAACTGGCGGGAAACACAAAAATGCCCGAACATTTTGGGGTATTATTAATAAATTGACAAAAGGCAATAACTTAAGACAGGAGGCAGGCATTGAGGAAAATAAGTGGATCCAGCACATTAAAAACATGTTTATCGACAGGGAGGACGGACAAAAATGGCACTGTAAATCAGAATGCGATTTATGCACTAGAAACTCTGAACATGCGGGAAACATTCTAGGAAAAGGAAATAGTTCACCGGAAGATACTCTAAAGCCACCGGCAGGCTGCGAAAATCAGGATAAAGGGGAATCAGAAAATATACTCGCTATAAAATCTGAAAAATCAGAAGATATAGCACCAGATACCCTAGTAACAACTGCCCAGCTGAAAGCAATAATAAATCGACTGAAAAAAGAGGGTGTAGCAGGTCCAAACGGGCTTCCAAACGCTATCTTTAAATACTCCCCTGAATTCTGGGCAGAATACCTAACACCACTTTTTAATTCAATTTACAGTCCGAACAAACTGCCTAAGTCCTGGAACGGGAGCATAATCCACCCTATTTTTAAACAAGGTGATCACAATGAGCCGGTGAATTATAGGCTGATATCGCTGATGGATGTGGAGGCAAAACTTTATGGGCCATGCTTATTGTTATACCTTCAAGACTGGATGGATAATACCAATGTTCCAAACGGGTTTCCGGCAAAGGACCGGTACACTAACAAATGTGATAACCCTGGCTCTCCTGAAGGAAAAAGCAGAAAAAAGGAAGACAAGACTATATGCTCGTTTTATAGACCTGCGTGCAGCTTTTGACAGGGTGAATAGAACCCGACCATGGGAAAAACTAAGAACATGGGGTCTACCGAAAAATCTACTGGAGGCAATTATAAGCTTGTATAGTAACACCTGGGCACGAGTTAAATTGGGAGCCGGAAGCAGCATCACGGCTGAAATTAATACACAACAGGGCTTAAAACAAGTCTGCGTACTGTCCCCAAGCTTATTTAACATTTATATGGCAGACATCGTCAGTCACTTGGAGGTCGGGGAAGGTCATCCACCATACCTGTCAAAAATTCCGATCCCCTTCCTTCAGTATGCGGATGACATTGTTGTTCTGAGTCAAACGCCAATCGGCCTGCAAAGGATGATCAACAATTTGGTAACTTATTTGGAACACGAATGTTTGGAACTGAATAAAGACAAAACCAAAGTGATACGCATTGTGGACCCGAAAAAGCAAACATTTAAATGGTACGCAAATAGTACCCCAATAAAGGAGGAAACATCATATAAGTACCTAGGATTGAAATTGGGGCGAGGCGCAACGAACAAAGAACACAAATTAGACCTAAAGGCAAAAGCACAGTCCCTGATCTACGCATACCGGCAATTACAAAAAAAATTAAGCTGCCCAAACTATACACACCTCCTGAAAGTGATAAAAGCGCAAACCCTACCCACCTTGTCATACGCACTGGTCACCTGGTGTGGCAAAAGAGGCGGGGCTGTTAAACCGCCTACAAACAAAGGTATATAAGGCAGCTTTAAACCTTCCAAAATTAGCCTCACCAGCCCAGGTTCGTTTGGAATTCGGCCTGCTGAATCAGAAGTTTCGCAGTTTGGGAACTTTTGTGAAACTCTGTCATAAAATACGTATGTCTGAAGAAGGCTCACTGGACAACCTGTGGTGGAAAGAAATCACCACCCAGCAGAAACAGCACGTGCTAAATAGTTTGGGAGATTTCTTGTCCCAATCCCTGAATGGTATAGGAATCGAAGCAACATGGGACTTGATGCCAGATAGAAATAGCTTTGACAAAATTATAAACAATGCAGTCAAATGGGAATCCTATCTGGAAGATAAAACAACTACCGCAAAACGACGACATGGGTGGACCGTGATAAACTCATATTCCGGGGTAAAGTCACAGTCTTATCTGGAAAGTCACTTTAGTAGGCCACTAAAACAAAGATACATAGAACATCGACTAGGCCTACAGTTTTCAAAGGACCTGCTATAATCCTGGAAAGGTAGTCACGCTGACCCTAATTGTCGCCTATGTGGATATCAAAATGAAACATTAACCCACTTACTATGTGCTTGCCCAGCACTTACGGATTTGAGGAGATGGCTTTTAAAGTCCATTTTTAACAAACTGAACATCCGAACATGCAGGCAAGCTGTAATTCGATGGTTAGATGGATCATCTCCTATGTTGGCATGTAGGGGGTTAAATATATGAAGACAGTACAAACACTCCTACAACAAGCGGAACAAGGAATCATAGTACCATACTGTAACATATGAGCTCAAATTATTTGTATGGACTATTCATTTTAATTGTTCATTTAATTGTTAAGATTTACTTACTATTTTTAACGATGATTCAAATGCATTTTGTAATAATTTTTATTAATTTTATACAATAAATTGAATTGACTTGACAGTGTATGTGAAAGTTAGGACATGTTCTGGTGACTTTTACATGTCTTGATAGTGAAATACTGCCAATTCCATTATTCACTATTGCAAGGTCTAGCTCTGCCATAGGCTAACGTGGGAGCTGCCTTGTAACATTTGTACAAGTGTACCTTTACATTGGGAACAGCTAGAGAGTTGTAGTTTAGGCTCCTTAAACTCAGAATTCAATAACTCACTTTTTAATGAAGGTGGATTTTGATTGTGTCTTTGAAAATGGCTCTTTTAAAAAGTGGGCATTTTCTTGTTTAACCATCCTGTGTGCCTGTGTCTGTTTGTGTAATTACCGTCTGGTCTTGGAGTGACAGGAGCTGGGGCTGTGCATTCACTCTAGACAGTCACAGGGGGTGTTGAAGTGTGTCCTGCCTGTCCTGCGTGACTCATAGCCAGGCTGAATAGACCTTTCTGAATTTAGAGTGGTGGGAGGAGTTTTCACTAGCACCTGAATAGGCTGTGTTTGCTTTGCACAATGCTGTTTCCACCTCCTCCTGTACTGATGCTGGGTCAGGGAGGACAGAACTGGTTTTACTGAGCAAGAAAGACTTTCTGAACAAAGATTCAAACGGGAAAAAGGGGTATAAGTAGTAGACCTAAAACCCCATAACTTTAGATTACTTCTGGAATCAAGAGGAACCTCTGACAAGGAGAAGGGCTGAAGAGCTGTGAGGAGGTTTATTGCCCCTTTGCTGTGTGTTGCTTTGTGGGATTGGCTTGCAGTTGCCTGCTTCTGCCTTAACGAGGACAAAGACTGAACTTTGCTTTGAATCCTTCTTGAGAAGATCTCCAAGGGCATGATGTAGAACTTGCATTCTGTTCTGAAGTTTCAGAACTCTGTTGTAAGTAGTAAAATAGGCTCAGCAGGCTTCTTGGGAGTCAACAAGTAAGTAAGTTTAATCACAGAAGTAGAACTAACGCTACATCTCTACAGAAGACCAGACTCCAACTGTTCAAACTAGAATCATAACACATTGATGACATGGGTAAGATCCTTGATAGATTCTACACAGAACACATGGATGTAGACATACAAGAAAGGCTAGGTAAACATATAATAAATAAAGATAACATTTACAACACATCTCCTTCCCTTGGAGTGAATGTAACTAATAAGAACATAAAGTATGTCATTCTAATAAGTACATGACAATGAGGTGTAAAACAATTCTTTAACAAAGGTAATCATTTAAATAAAGAGGAGGTCGACGTGATCTTGAAGCCCTGACATTGTTGGGCACAGATGGAACATTCCCACCTGAGTCATATGTCAAATCCAAGTTACTCATTAGAGAAGCATCACCACTACCTTCCTCCCTTCTACGATTAATAATATCAGGATTGGAGAAGTCTTCCTGAGTAGACAGCATATAGCCACTATTGCTCAAAGGACTTTCATGTTTATTCAACGTTTTAGAATTTCCTTTCTGATATATAGCAATCCTCCTATAATTCCATTTCTCACCATTTTTTAACACCACATAATGTGGATGGACTTGTTCCACCAGAAACGGTCCCCTGTACTTTGTGAGACCTTTTATAACTCTCCCTGGTTTAACCTTAACCATATCTCCTACAGATATTGGAGCATTGTACTTAACCTCTTTTTTGTCACCAACAATTTTTTCATTGTGATTTTTAAGCCAGGAAGGAACTAGCTTGGTTCCAGGTTTCCTGCCCCGCATCATTTCAAATGGAGACTCTTTATCATTATTGTGTGTTGTAGTCCGGTATGCCCAGACCAACTCTTGGACAGTCTCATTAGAGAAGTTTCCCATTGAAATAGACATCTGTAAGATTCCCTTAATAACTCTATTGACCCTGGTGCGATGATGTTTGATGCCACAACCTGACACAAAATCTTGCATTTTTTTAGAAATCAATTGTGTCCCATTATCTGTTATGAGAACAGAAGGAACTCCTTCTTCATTAAACATTTCCTTAAGAAAACTAATTGTAGATTCAGTAGTAATGTCCTTGGTAAACCTTACTGTAAGCCACTTCGAATATACATCAATCAACACCATTGCAAACCGACTATAAAAAGAAGATCATCCATTGGACCTATGAAGTCTAAGCATACACTATGCCAAGGTTTGTCTGCTGAAACAATGTGACCCATTCCTTGTGTGGAGACTATTTTTAACCTTTTCTCGCCCTCTTTGCAACTTGTACAATTCTCTACCCACAAAGCTATTTCAGAATCTATGGCAGGCCACTAAAAGTTACTTTTGACCCTTCTCTGTGTTAAGGTTTGTCCCAAATGCCCCTCTTGAGCCAACTTCACAATCCTTGATCTCAGGGCAAATGGCGGAATAAATTTAGCCCCTCTCATTAGAATTTCCTCATCCACCACGGATAACTCTTCTATGATTTTCAAATAAGGTCGCACAAGTGGCAAAACACAACTTTCTCTGGTGGCACCTTTTTTACTAATTCTACAACCTTAGCCAGGACCGAATCATTTTTCATTGAAGAGGACCACTCTTCCTTTGTAAATGAACCTTCGCTCACAGATAAGATGTCCTGGATGCTTAAACAGATATTACTCTCAAAGTAACCTAAAACTTCTATTTTCTCCCCTTGATACCCACTGGGATTTATATCACTCTCAGATAATGTTTTGCCTTTTGTCTTTAATTAAGCATTCTGGTATAATGGTCCACTTCGAACTTGTGTCCACCATGAGGACAACAATGTGACCATCTATACTGAATTCTGCTTTTGGTCTAATCTCCCTTTTTTTCATTAATGATATTGATGTCTGTCTCACCGACCACTAATATCTCATTTCCCTCTCTCTTGATCTCAATTTTAATCTCTTCAATACATGCAACTTTACCTTTCCCTTTGGTTTTGCACATTTTTGCGAAATGCCCCAATCTCCCACATTTCAGACATTCCTTATTGTTTGCAAAACAAAACTTAAAATCAGAAGAATGAGCATTACTACCACATCTATTACACATTTTGTTTTGAAATTTCGTAACATAGGTCTTTTATCGAAAAGTATTCCCTCTTTGTTTCACAAAACCTACTATACCCTCATCACACTCTGAATTCTCATTCCAATTTATATCCGAAATTTCGGATACTTCTTGCTGAGCACTATCTTTCTGCAACTCTTTCATGCACTTTTCAGACTCCTCTACTACTTTTGCTAGTTCAATGGCCAACTTAAGTGAAGGACGCTACATCTCTACAGAAGACCAGACTCCAACTGTTCAAACTAGAATCATAACACATTGATGACATGGGTAAGAACCTTGATATATTCTACTCAGAAGACATAAAAGAAAGGCTAGGTAAACATATAAATAAATATAGATAACATTTACAACAAACTCCCCATCAGAAGTGCAGTGCTGGCGTGGCCCCCTGGAGGGTGAGGGCACCCACGCACTGCGGGGGCTGCAGGGGCCTGTGTTACACCTCTGTTCTGTTTCTATCAGAGCCCCTAATTAATAAAACCAGAATTTAGTCCCTTGAACAGTTTCATGAGTAGCAGCACAAGTAAATTAGCAAAATAGTACCAATGCCATTCTTCCCTTATCGACAAAGGCAAGAATGTCCAAAAGGAAACATTACTTAGTTCTAATAGATAAAAGTACCCTGCTTATATTGGCGGCTATGATATCCAAGTCTGCATGATAGCTCTGGATCTCAGGTTTCTGAATGTATTAGGTTCCCATCTAAGATTTCTAGCAATTAGTTGTGTATCAGATGCTTATAATGGTGGTCTAATTGGAAAGACATATGATTTGGTCCACTATCATTGGGTTTAGCCCGCGTTTGGCATCCTTCAAGTAAATCAGCCTGCAGCCGCAGTCCGTGCGGGTAACAGCAGTGGGGCAGGGTGGTGGGGAGGGGGAGGGGGATTCTAACCGACAATGCTGAGGCAAAATTAAATAAATAATGAATTTTCCCTTGGCATCGTCCATCGGAATCCACCCACCCGGCCCCACCACTGTTACCTGCACGGACCACCGCTGTCAATATGTCATCTACATGCAGCAAGATCAAGTGGGTCATGTCAGATATATAAATGCCCCTTCCACAACCTTTGGAGTGCATGTCATTAGCAAAAAGTGCTGGCAGAGGGAGGACAGACAACAAGAGACTGGACTAGTCATTAAAAAGATGGGTTTGTGTTTCTTCTTAAACAGTTCAAGACTATTCCATGCGCGGGGACCTAAATAAGCGAAGGATCTCCCACCCATCCGGAGAAGGTTAATTAGAGGGACCTTTGCCATATGAGTCGAAGAAGAGCGAAGAGTATGGGCAGGAACGTAAGGACTAATCATCTCCTTAAGATAGGCAGGATCCGTCCCGTTTAAGGATTTATGCATAAGGACCAAGGCTTTAAACATCACCCTCTGTTTCATGGGGAGTCAATGGAGTCCCTTTAAGTGCGGAGTTATGTGAGATCTTGAGGGGAGAGAAAGCAGAAGTCTAGCTGCTGCATTCTGCACTACCTGGAGTCTGTTGAAAAAGTCGTCCGGAAGGCCCAGGTTCAGCGCATTACTGTAGTCCAGTTTTGATGTAATTAGAGCCTGTACCACCTTTCTGCCTGCTGCCTCGGAGAGGAGCAGTAGGATTTTTTTCAGTGTGCCGAGCACGCTGAAGCATGACCCCGTCAAGGCTTGGATCTGCAGGAGAAAAGATAAAGAGCTATCAATTTTAATTCCTACGTTCTTGACGCAATTTTTCAGAGATCCCGGATGTGGACAATTGCTATGCCAGCAGTCAAACACAAAGTTGTGAGGGACAGCTCCAAACGTCACAATCTCTATTTTATCCGGGTTGCATCAAAGGTGGTGAAACTCCAGCCACTGAAAGACACCGGTGAGACAATTGGCAATCGCTTTCTCATCTAAGTCTGTGTCTTTATCACATGAAGACAACAACTGAGTGTCTGCATATGAGATGACCTTAGTGCCAAAACACTCTGCCAACGTTGCAAGAGGGTCAGGTACACGTTGAACAGCGTGGGCTAAGAGCCGATCCCGGTGGCACTCCCACCACCAGAGGCCTGGCCTGGCCGTGCCTGATCTATAAAAGGAGGCAACCAGACTTCCATGGACTGTTCGTCCAGAAAAGATGCCAGCCAATTGTAAGCCTGATGTCTGATTCCTATTTCATGCAGTCATTCCAGCAGCTTGTGGTGAAGTACTGTATCAAATGTTGCTGTAAGCTCGAACAATGTCAGCATTGTTTTTCCTCCCCTATCGAAGGCATTGCGGATGTGCTCCGTCACTTCCAAAAGTGCTGTCTCAGTACTAAATTGAGGGTGGAAGCCAGATTGCGTGGCATGAAGAATGCTGTTGGCCTCCAGGTATATGGACAGTTGACGGTTCACTTCCTTCTCCAGAATTTTGGAGAAGGCCGGAGCAGCGAAATAGGCCTATAGATTGTAGCTAGCTTAGCGTCTGCCGTGTTTTTTTTTTTCAGCAGTGGCAGGACTTTCGCTTTTTTCCACATGTAAGGAACCACCCCCGTCGCCAAAGAAGAGTTAAAAATATGGTTTACAACAGAGATAATCATTGGTGCCTCCATATTTAAAACTGAAATAGGGCAGGTATCAAGAAGGGAGCCAGATTTAAGACTTTTTAGTGATGCTAAGGACTGAGTCATGGAGATGGAGGTAAGGGCGCCTAAGGTGGCATACGTGTGTGGAGAGGGAACTGATCTCAGTCCTGATTCTGTGCTGCATGTGACATGATTTTGTCATGAAAGAATAGATCAAGCTCTTTGCACCACTCCATAGAGGGGGGGCAACCACCGGACGCATAAAGGAGAGACGACTATTTTGAAAATAGCCTTTGCTTTATTATCTGCTTCCATAGCACTAGTGTCAAAGAAACTTTTTTTAGCAAGGTGCAGTTTCATTTGATATAGTTTTAAAGCAGCTTTGTAAGCAGCTTTATCGTCATTGGAGTATCCTCGTCTCCATATTCTTTCCAGCTTCTTACACTGGCCCTTACAGAGACTCAGCTCGGTATTATACCAAGGAGCCGTTGGGCAAGGTCTTGATTGAGAGGACTTCTTTATGGGTGCTTGTGTGTTCACCGTCTCGCCAATCCAATTATTCAGCCGGACGGTGTTGCAATCTACATTCCCTGTCATAGCTGGGGCAAAAGAGAATAAGGCTTGATTAATAGCCTCTGGTTGTGATTTATGATAGGCTCGATAAGTGGTGGGCCACTACTACTACTTATGGGTGACTTGCTGCAAATCTGAGACCACTTAAAGGTGATCAGGTTGGGATCTGTCCAGGAGAGAGGAGTAGACACAGTGGTAAAAGAATTCAGATTGGAGGAAACCTGATCAATAGTATGACCAGCCAGATGGGTGGGTCCAAAAACCTCCTGTTTCAGTCCCAGCGGGCTCATAATCTCCTGTAAGGCAATGGTTTCTGGCCCTGTAACGTTATCTAAGTGAATGTTGAAATCTCCCGAAACCATGAAGTTAGTATATCTCATTGCACATGATGCCAGTGTATTTTCCAACGAGCGGAGGAACTTGCTAGCCAAACCAGGGGGTCGGTATACCAGCACCCCTGCTAGCGACTGATTTGGAGAGAGGGTGAGGCAAAAACCTAAAGCTTCAATCTCAAGGAGGTCTGCTAGCTCAAAACAGGTGCATTCATAGTCTTTTTTAAATATGATAGCAATCCCTCCTCCTCTACCAGAGTCGCGGTCCTTCCTAAGGATTCTATGGTTGGAGGGAATGGCTGATGCTAATGTGGGATTGGATGTCGCCGACAGCCATGTCTCTGTGAGGAAAAGCAAATCTAGTTCCTCATCCGTATGTAGGTCAAATATAAGTGTTTGATGTTTCCTAAGTGATCTTGTATTAAGTAGAGCAGCCTTCAAATTAAGCGGAGTGCTCCCAGTGGCAGAAAAACAATCTGTCCGACAAATAGGGTCGGGGAGGCTTGTACGGGGTATTGTAACCTATGTGCGCCCTTACTTTTGGATCAGCATGTGTTAGTGAGTTCCACCTTATCACTCCCTCTTCAAGGTCCATATTTCTGAGGGCTGCAAAGAGATACCTTATGCTGTGTTGAACACCTTCCCCAAGTTGACAGCTAGCAGCACCGACTGCAAGGCAGCTGCATGGGCTACTTCCATAACATGAAATAATCTCTTATATTTGGTGAAATACTGTGTCCAGATGCAAAGGCGCTCTACGGTGGATGTACTAGTCCAGGTAGCATTCAAAAGTGATTATTCGCTAATGCTTTACCCAAAATGTTAAAGTATTTAGTAAACATCGATAAAGGGCAGTATCACACCTGTTCTTTTGGAGGGAAACTTTTGAAGCTCTGGCAGTTGACCCTAGTGCTGGGCTCTTCAGGTTAGCTGCCATGTACAAGTCTGCCAGCTCAGGTGCTAGAAGGTGCTGTACGTCATATAAAATTCAGTTGATCATCCATCCGCACCAAGGGCTCTCCATTTTGCCAGCTCTGAGATTGCTTCCGTGATTTAGAGTATAGTCAAGGAAGCTTCAAGCTTTTCTATTTGCAGTGGTGTTACAGTCTTCACGTAACTGAGTCTTCGTGGAACCTACTCTCCTTTGAGGAGTTCTTTTCTTACTTCCTCAACCTGGCTTTCCGGGCCACTAACGTACAACCCATGTCCTTGTGTGTGTGTATGACGGCCTGATACAAAATCTCCTCAGACAGTAGGGTTTTGTGATGATCCGTTTTCAAGTTAGGGTTTGTTCCCTTCCTCTCTGGCAGTCCATTTTGTTCTTCTCTTCGCAAATCACAGCAGCCATGGCTCCTTTAGCAGCCAGGGTTCAGCCCAAGCCTTAAGAACACAACCACCAGGAACCTTCGTGTCTCTAGGAAATGTCTCTCCCGAACTGGTGCAAAAGGTATCCTTAAAGTGCAGAAGAGGTTTGAGATATTAACCTGAAAGAGCAACGTATATCCCACTTTGGGGATACAGAGGAGAAGCGTGGGTCCGCCAAAGGCCAGTTTTATTTGCCCAACGTCCAAACAGGATTTCTGCAGCACAAGCCACTGGTCAGGCCAGTTCGAAGTGGCAAAGTTCAGGATGTGTATCCATGTCGTTTTGCTACAGCCAGTTAGTTTGGGTTGCTAGGCGATGCCCAGCAACAGAGGAAACCACGTTTCACTAATCTAAGGTGTAACCTTTGTTCACAAGGGAAAGGATGAGGAATGTTCCCTCACCCACCAGTTACCTCCATCTTTTGGTAACTAGTCCATCATGGGCAAAGAAAACCCTGCCAGGTAAACCAGTATTTAAGGCAATCATGCACATAGCATCCAAAATGGACACCTTCTGTACAGGTGACACACAGGCACGGTCAGCACACTCAACAGATGCAGATGCAGCACGCCTATACACACAGAACAGTGATGTGGGACTAAGCCATAGAGGGGAGATCTGGTAGGCCACCTGCTCAGTAAG
Source organism: Lissotriton vulgaris (assembly GCF_964263255.1). Lineage (NCBI taxonomy): Eukaryota > Metazoa > Chordata > Amphibia > Caudata > Salamandridae > Lissotriton > Lissotriton vulgaris. Next base: position 1,311,824,678 of record NC_141693.1, on the reverse strand, counting down.
GGTGCAGGTACAAAGGCTTTGGCCATTAAACAATAATTTTCTGCCACCACCAGCAGAATTAGGGGGCAGCAGCAGCCCCTCCATGAAGAAGCACTGTGGGCGTCTCCTTTCAGCAAAGCCAGGCTTTGTGGCTCTTGTCGAAGGGCAGAACACCTTCAGTGGGCATAGGCACTGATGAGTCTTGGAAAGTAAAAATTAAGTTAGACCCCACTTCTTTCATGAGACCTTATGGATTCAGAGAGATTTATATCTGTACCTCATCCCACTGAGAGCTGAGCACTAGAACAGGCTTTCCCCATTCAGGTTTGTAACATTGTAGAATCATCTGCACTGGTGTACCATTTCAGGCAGGCCTCCAGCGTGTAAAAGGAATGAAACTGGTATTGGTTTCCAACTTACATGATGTGCTTTTGGCAGCCGATGGAGGCTGTTTTTGACCTTTGATTGTAGTAATTATTTCTGAAGCATTTGACATCAGTCGTAACATCTTGGTACACCGCCTGCAACAGGCAAGCCTCATAATGATCGTTCTAAAGTGGCTGGACCATGCCGAGTCAACAACAGTTAGTCTGTGGCATCATTACCTTGTTTCTCTTTTCAAGTCTGTCTTTCCCTGTTTGTTGTCCTTTAGAATTCAGCCTTACCTCCTATTTCAGCTCTTTGGTTTGTTTGCCCACGCTCCCATCCGATCAGATCCTTTACGCTTCAGTCACTCATCAGAATTAGAGGAATTGCCTCAATTCTCTGGGCTGACAATCATCTCCTCTCCTGCCCTGTAAACCTCTCGACCAGAACAACATCTGCAAGCACAGTGACCAACACAACTATTGATAGACAGCGGAAGATGCTTAACCTGTCAAGAGTTGCCCCTACCTCATCGTTGATCTGTACATAGGTGCTCAGCTCTTCCTTATTCGTGAATTGCAACGGATCCAAACGCTGCAGCCACACAACGTCTACATCTCTACCCAGGGGAATACATCATACGAGTCCTTGAAGTAAATCGCTGGATTTCTACAGCCTGAGACTCTGCTTTCATGGCACTCTATATTGGTTATTGGGCCTTCTGAACTAAACTCCAGAAATACTCATATAAGAAAACGACTCTGACTAAATGTAGTACCTTGGTGTCCAAAACTTACCAGACAAGCAGAAGAGCAGAGGTAGAACCTCATTCTCGGAACATGCGGCAAACCGTGGAATGCTTTTTCCTGTAAAGACAAGAAACATAGAAGACCACCTGAAATTCGAAAAGGAAGTAAAGACTCTGCTTTTCCTAAATCAGGAAGAAAGACCCCCACTAACAATTTTTTCCATAAACTTAAGTTATTGAAATTAATTTCATCAAAAACTAGAAACATACAAGAGTAAGATAAAACGAGGATACCATGGTTGAATGTAACTAGTCCATGCAATGAACTACTGTTCTGTTGGTCGTGAGTTGACCCCCATATATCAGTTACACTATTTCCAGTGCATGTATTGGCCTGCTCCTTTGCTACTTCTAGTTCAACCATACAAAGCATTTATTAAAATTGCCTGTAGACAATGCATGCTGTAGGTCGCTCCTCTGTCTTTTTGGGTAAACGTTAGAGTGCATTTTCTCTCAGCTGCCTTTGACCTGTGCATGCTGTAGAGTTCACCTTTCTTTATAGATCTACAGGGCATTTTTAGGTCGAAGGCTACCATACAGCAGAGCTGTCTGTTTTGCTAAAGACATCTTGGGGACTTCTGGAAAGCCTCCCTGGGAATGCATTTTGCCCATATTTACCATTGGCTTTGTGGTTTGTAACTCACATTTGCTTGTTTTCTATTTGCTGGCTTTATTTGTTTTAGGCTGTCCAGCTTGAGTTCGCCCCTCTGAAAGAACATTTACATATTTACTGTATCCTTCAGAATGCTCTCTTTCTGTAAACAGGCCTCTAAATCTTTTTTTATTGGTTTAACAACATAGAAAGTGTTCAAATCCATAATTCGAAGTATGTGGTTCTTTGCATAGTTTTAAATCTAGTTTTCTTTCACATTTGCTGTGCATTCAAAAACAGAGGTCACATGTCAGGCTCTGTCTTCCAAGGGAGCTTGGTGTTTTCTTTCTCAGACTTCAAAGTGAGAGAATTTATATGACACTCTTGCTGTGAAACGTTTTTTTCACACACACACAACAAAGTTTAACTCAGCTGTACGCCACTCCATGCCTCACTACTCTGTAGCACTGCACTCTATACCACTTCACTCTACACTAATACACTCTACACCAATGCACTCTATGCCAATGCACTCTATTCTGTAACCCCTCCAATCTGCGCCACTGCAATCGATGCCTCACTAATGTACTCTGCACCACTATACTCTATGCCACTCTACTCTATGCCACGCTACTCAATGTCACTGAACTCTACTCAGCACCACTCCACTCAACACTGTATCACTCCACTCTACATCATTTTACTCTACTCTGAAATAATCCACTCTATGCACTGCACTCTGCGCCACTCTACTCTGCACCACGTGCACTCTACATCACTTTACTCAAAACCAAAGCACTCTATGCCACTACACTCCACTCAAATCCACATTTGCACCACCGCACAATATACTACTATACTCTTTTCTGCAAAACTCTACTCTACACCACTGCACTTTACACCACACTACTCTGCACCATTGCACTCTACATTACAGCACTCTATTCTACTCTTCACAACTGTAATCTATGCCACTCTACTCTACTTTGCACCACTGAACACTACGCCATTACACTCTATGACACTCTACTCAGCACCACTGCACTCTATGCCATTCCATGCCAATGCACTCTTCTAACTACGCCACTCTACTCTGCAAGCTCTATGACACTGCACTCTGCAGCACTCCACTCTACACCACTCTACCCTATGCCACTGCACTCTGCAGCACTCCACTCTACACCACTCTACCCTATGCCACTGCACTCTACACCAAGCTACTCTGCACCACTCTGTGCCATAGCACTCTAGTCTGTACCACTGCACTCTACGCCACTATATTCTAATCCACTCAACTCTGCATCACTGCTTTCTATGCCACTATACTCAACTTTGCAACACTTGACTCTATGCCACTGCACTTTGAGACACTCCACTCTACACCATTACAGTCTGCATCACTGCACTCTATGCCACTCTAATCTACTCTGCGCCACTCTCCTCAATGCCAATCTACTTTACTCTGCACCACTACACACTATGCCACTGCACTCTATGCCATTCTTCTGTGCATGACTGCACTCTATGCTACTGCACTCTACGCCACTGCACTCTATTCTGCACCACTTTTTGCTACTCTCCGCCAATTCACTCTGTGTCACTACACCCTGCACCACTCTTCTCTGTATCACTCTATGCCACTGCACTCTATGCCACTTCAATCTGCAGCACTCCACTCTACACCACTGCAGTTTACTCTGCACTGCTCTACTCAATGCCACTCTACTCTATGCCACTCTGCTCTACGTGACTGCACTCTATGCCACTGCACTCTACGGCACTCTACTCTTTACCACTCTATGCCACTGCACTCTACTCTGCACCACTGCACTCTGCACCACTGCACTCTATGCCACAGCATCTAAGCCAATCTATGCTACTTTGCACCACTCAACACTACTGCACTCTAGTCTGCACCAATACACTCTAAGTCACTGCACTCTAGGCCACTCTGGTCTACTTTGCACCACTTCAATCTACAACACTGCATTCTACCATGCTGTGACGCTCCACTCTATGACATTCTATGCCACCTTATGCCTCTTCATGCTACTCCACACTACTCCACTCTTCTGTATGCCACGAACTGTTATAGTGTTAGGATTTTTAATCTGTATATAACCAATACTTTCAAAATGTATAATTATGTATTCTGTATATACTTTCATTTTATAGAATTTGCGTGGCTGCTGCAGGAAGAAGGCACTGGCTGCCGAAACGCGCGTAGAGACTCATTGTGCCACCTATCTACTAGAGATAATTTTTTAACTTGTGGTTACATTTAACTTGTGTATAATGTTTTTTACAAAAATGTGTTCTATGAACTTTTAACCCGACTATTGTGTTATGTGACTGAATTGTTAAACTTTTTTAATTGTATAATAAAATACCATGTTTTGTAGCCAGTTGTAGCCAATTGTTCATTTCTACTGTTATTGTGTTTTAAATATTAGTTGCCTAGGTTGTTGTTTTTCAAATATATTACTTTCCCTGACCTAGGAACTACAAAATCCATGTACTCAGGGGGTCCTCGTTAAATATACATAGTGCCACGAACTGTTAGCCATGCTGAACAGTAGTCACACTGGTGTACAACATGGCTAAAACACATTAAGAAAGCCAATAGCTCTTGTGTAGGCGAGACCTATTGGTTTTTGCCAATGCTTGCTCCCGGATGCATTCTGTTGCCCCTCGAACTGCCCCATTCCATGGCATACGGTGTTCCTTTAACACTCCTGGGTATACCCTATTGAGCACTCATTGTGGCTACCTAAATTGTGCATGCCGACGGGCTCCTCCTTTCTTCATCTTGAGTGGATGTACTAGTTGGAGCAGTTTACACAGCCGTTCAACAGGATAATGGAATAATATTGGAGCCCATGGACAATCAAGATATCAATAGCGTGTTGGCCAGCGGGTCGTCATAATAAAACACCCATGATATGATTGGCAGAGTGACGTCCAGACTCAAAGAGAATAGGCATGTTACATGTTTATGTTGAACCTTTGACCTACACGCTATTGATATCTTAATTGTCCATAGGCTTCAATATTATTCCTCTAAATGTAAATTGTATTTAACTTAGAGGAGCGCCACCTCTAAGATTTCACCTGCAATAAAGGATCGCAAGAGAGGTCATCCAATCACATACTTGTATATTTATATATTCATATCCTATTGAAGAGATATTTGTTCATTATTTGTACTGTGGGAGAACATTTAATCTCACGCTTTTCAATACTGGAACTGAAGGAGCTATAGCAAAATTCATTGGACTTCAATCCTGGATTCCTTTGTGACAACATTGGGTCTCAATACAATAATAAATCTTTATTGCTTGATTACTTAAAATGACTGCAATCACAACTACTTCACATCACAATCATAATAACTAGATTAATCATTAAAAATTCATTTACAAAAACACCTTCCCAGCACATATTATAAAAACTATCTGATATATACAATTTTAAAACTTATCAAAAGAATACAATCCATTCGCATAGCATCAATCATTACAGAATGATATTGCACATTTTGTTTTTTAAAGGTGACGTAGTGCATGGCATACTATTTCCTTATACAAATACAAAAATACCTGAGACCAAAATGTTCTCATGAACATTTCATGCACAAGTTACATTTCAAAGCACTAATGTACATTCATTGCCTTAACCATCATATTAAAGCCATAATAAAGTGCATCATTTTACTATAAAGTGCTAATATGTAATTATTGCACTAACCATCACATTAAGTCAAATATAAAGTGCGTTAACGTCGAGTTAAGATAATATAGCATGAAGAATGTTCTTCTATTATGAACTCAGATGAAGTTATAGAAAAGCCTTGAAAAAGTTATGAATGTCGTAAAACATGTGTTGGCTGTAGCAACATTAATGTAGTTGCCACAGGTTTCTTTTTCTGTATATTGATCAAGAAAATCAATGTTACAGAAGGAAAAGCTGCCACAGTTTGATGACATCAAATGAACTATCTATATGTTATGCCAATGTGCTATACTCAGTTTTCACAATAAATGCAGGATTTGACATTTGGAACTACATTCAGGATTTGTATATGTGCCTCTCCCAAAAGTGTACTTACTTTTTATAATTTGGCAGTGGTAGATTGATATCTATCACACTTGAATTCTACATACATATCGAGTACCTTTTTCTATGAATGGAAACAGAAATATAAGTTCTATATGTGATTCAGGGCGCAGGTGTATGCTTTGTTGCATTGGCTTCAAACTGCTCAATGTATTGAGTTTAAGTAGGGCCACTGGAATCATTTGATTCTGCAGCTGATGCGTTCCCTAAGGACTTGCTGCATTTGCATTTAATTTTCCATCTGCGCAATAATTTGCAGATTTCACACAAAATATTTCTAGCTCATATGGACCCAAAACTGCTAAATTGTTGCCAAAAACGTGGTTCCACACACCAGCTGACCCTTTACGAAGGTTACCTGATTCACTTTGAGTTTCTGAGTTCTGTAGTGAAGTATTCTATTCAGGTGTGACTTTGCCCGGACAATAGTATTAGGTGTTGAAGTTACAAAAACAACACTGCCACAGATCGTGCCATATTATGCTGCATAATTTGCCTTTTATTGACGCATAATTCTGTTAATACTGCCGCATAATTGGGGCCTCTACATCTTCATAATTCCAGCGCACAAGGAATAAGGCACACGACGAGACAATGACTGCAACAAAATTAAAAAATAAAATATAATGTCGTTGAGGACAACGAAAAAATATCGTTGGGATTCTTTTTAATGGAAAACATTCTCTCTTGAAGGAGAAACGCACTTTTGGCTATCTCCAGCCAACTTAAATCTGAAAGTGACAAAAATGACAGACAGGAAGAGTGGCTGCCTGACAGAAAACACATCAAAGCAAAGAAAAAAACATAAGCCACCTGAGTGACGGAGTGAAAGCTAAACTTAGTGCATGGGCGGGGTGCATCAGGGTGCACACGTGTTCCCATTCATGGAAAACTCAAATAAAGGGAGCCAGAGAGCCGCCTGGGGCACATTAAAAAAGTTTCTTTTCCCACGGATACTTCGCAAATCAGAATGCAGCAGGTGAGCCCCAAGTCCAAGGTCAAGGGGCGAACCTCAGCTAGATGTACCTAAGTCACAGAAGTTAACAACGTCTTCAAAGCTGTGAGGCGCACCAGAACACCGTTCACTCTCAGGTGAAATCTTGGAAAAGGTCGTCTTTACTTAGCTCCGGCACTATTGACTCACTAATCATATTCTGGACGCTCGCCAGTCTGGACTCCACTCCTCCAGAGTACACAATGTTCCCAAACGCTTGTGGTGCACTGCTGTCTACCCACGGCACGAGGGGGGTGGCCACATTGGCGCTGCTAGCATCCTCAGCGGCTTTTAACCCATGATTGTCTCAACGGCTGATGTGTTTAGGGATCCTGCGGTGTACTTGTTCTCTTCCGCCTCACAAGATGGCCCCTGGAGAGTGACTGGGGTAGCATTCTTTAGACCCACTCTGTTACTGAAGGCGGGCACTAAGGACCACCTACACTCTGCCCTGGGATAGGCCAGACAGCATTTGGGACAAGACATAGAAGCGATTGAATTGGGCCAATTGATGTCAACATAGACCTCAACTCCTAGAATGAATGATGTTAAAGGGAGGATTGAGACTGGTATGCTGCGTCCGCTGTGATGTGGAGACCTCTAGCTGCGCTACCTTCACTGCAAGAGACTGTGAGCTTGACCTCTACCACAAGGAAGGGGATTGGCTGCTGGTATCTTGACTGGAGCTCAGCTCCTGCGGCAAGAGTGAGGCTTCTCTCAACAGCCGCAACGTGCCCTGTGAGAGAAGACTCACAGTCTCATACTCACTTGGGCTGTGCGTAGCTTAGAAACGCAGAGCTCTTTCATAAACAGTATCCCATGACTCACTTCATGGACTAAGAGGACCCCCAAAGATGCTGTTCTGTGCCCCATGGACTCCCAGAACATGCGTCTCTAGATCCTGCCTACTCCACACTGACCATTACTGTGTACTCTCCCAACCTTTTAACTCTGAAGTTCATTTGACACGACAACGTTGGGTGCCCTTTTATCTGGTAGAAATCCTTTCTGCAACCAATTTTTAAAAAGCATTAATAACCTACAGATCTTTTGTTTTCTGTGTTTTTGTTACGGTTCTTGAATGGACTGCAGCCTGCCAATCAGGAGAACTCTGCAATTTTCCCTACTGCTATTGTCATGTGACGATATTAAGCAAACGCCCTCCATTTCCTCCAGAATTCTCTAATCCAGGAGACCATCGTTGGCAACTTGGTTGCTGACATGTTGTTGAGTGTCCTCTGCAGCCTCGACCAGGTCTCCAGGGCTGACCCGTCTTTGTATGTGGGATGGTACGTCAATGAAGGACCCTCCTTCGCAGGTGACCGACTATCTTTGGGGCTCATTTATGCAGATGGGGTGCAATAGGATCTCAGTCCAGTCATCAGTGTCTTGAGACTGTCCTTTTCATGGATAGCCTTTAGTATCTGAGAGGCTCGTTGGAGGTTTTTATTCTTGTCCGTGGCAACTATGTCATGAGATGGCGATGACAAGCTTATCCTGTAAGTACAGGGCACTATTGGGTAACCATCCCAACCATAAAACATCATTTCCACTTGTTGTTGCCATGGTTGGCGCCACCTTGAGGTAAGATTTAATTGCCACATTTTCACGTCACCTGCAGAAGGCATAGGGGGAGGTCTCAGATCAGGGTTGCCATCTAACCAGTATTTTAGCAGCCTGGCGCATAATTTCATGCCTAAACAGGTTAAAAAAAACAACAGGAACATCATTAAAATCCAGTATCTTCTCCTTTGAAATATCAATTAAAAGTAAGAAGCAGAAGATGAAAACATGTCTAAAGAATGTTAATGAATCAAAAACTCAACCTTAATCGCTTTTAAAGTGACTGCAGGCAGGAATGATGGGGCATATTATCAAGGAGGGAGTTAAAAATATTGCTGCTTTAGCGGCAGAAAACTGCTGCTAAAGCGGCGATAATGGGCTTGATAATATGCCCTTGAGAATTCCTATAGAAGTCCATATTCACACTAGAACATGGGCATCTATGGGAATTCCCAAGGGCGTATTATCAAGCCCATTTTCGCAGCTTTAGTGGCATTTTCCTGCCACTAAAGCGGCGATAATTGTAACGCCGTTTCTTGATAATATGCCCCGATGTGTTTAAAAATACAGACGATTTTACACAAATTGTTATTCGAACAACAACTCCTGGTTCTTTTAGCACCCTAAAGCACAAATGACGTCTATTTGTCTCTGGAAAAAGAACATGGGCGGTGCAGCACTAACCATTCTGCACACTGGCAAGTCCCAGGTCGTCTGCAACCTGCAGTACAGGGGGGTTCAGTACAGAATGGGCGCGTCCTCCGGCAGTGGGGGGCTCATCGCACGTTTTTACTAGTGATTCTTTTGGTTCCTGGATCCTGGAGCTGTACAGCCTCATTTCCGAGCCATGAGACGTCCAAATCGGTAAACTGACCTTTTGTTTGGTGTGCTGCAAATGTTGCACCATTGATGGTTGTTGCTGAGGTCAAGCTAACCAGTGCTGTATAGGGCAGGGTCAGAGACAGGAGTGGTCCTGGTCTGGTCCACTGATTGTAACAAGAATCGACACGAGTCTATGCTAACTACGCGTTACACACTGGCAGTGTATGCACTCACTAAAGCCAACCATGGTACTGGTAAGTTCAGATCAAATTATCTATGAAATTGGGCATGACCATTCCCATGGGTTATGCGAGTAAACAAGGCGGATCCTTCTCTTCACAGATATGCACATCTCTCAAGATACACTGCAACCATTGACAAAGCCAATCATTTTGGCGTTTGCATAGTCAAAGGATTTTAACCACACGCAGGAGAAATACCACATGGAGAACATAAGTGCAATTTTCCCAACATGAAGATAGTACCGATTGCAGCAGAAGCGCAAGCTTTCATTATTCACAGTAGCAGTTCATTTTTTTTCAAACAAGACTAGGTACAGCAGCATTGGCTGGTATTTAACAGTTGTTGGTGGTCAGGTCACGGTGATGGAGCGGTGGGATGGGAAGGGAATGAAAAAAAATGAAAACACGTACCTGTTGCTGCCGCCGCCTCTCAGTCCTCTTCACCCGCTTCCATGGCAGGAAGCACCCAGGTCCCAGGCTCCCCATAGCCAATCACAACTCTGCAATGCAGCATTGTGATTGCTCCGGCACTCAGCCAGGGAATGGGAACCTGCGCATGTTCAGCATCCAGGCTGTAATGCAGCCTGGTGTAGAACATGCAAAGTGCACATGCCGGTTTAGCCGGCTCGAGACGACCGGCCAAAGCGTCTTGCGCACTTGGAGTGTGCAAACCACTACTTGCCTGCTCTGTGACCAGAGCAGCCCCACCCACCCCTACCCAGCTGAGCAAGGACAGAAAATGAAATGATAACAACAATGAGTTATTATCATTTTATTTTTCCTTTTTTGGCCTGCTCAGCGAGGCAAAGCTCCTCCGCCCTAGCGGAGGAGCCGCCACTGAGGTACAGTGAATGCTGCAACAGCGCAAGCACACTAACGGGCCCTGAATGGTTACAGCAAAGGCAGATGCAGTGAAATATTTTGTGATTATAATGTAGGTAAGGAATATGACAAGCCTGTAGGGGGGAACAGAATTAAAGCTGGGGTACAGACAGGGAAACAATAAAACCACCAGGAAAAATGTACCTGTGTTACAACTGTACAGTGCAAACATAATTAGTAAGGCTGCATGCCAGTGCTGGAATTGGGAAAAAATGTACTCCAGGAATCCATACATTGAGGGTCAATTGTGGCAGAGGAGGAAAGGGGGACGAGTTATGAGGGGTGGGGCTTGGAAAGCAGGTTTTGACCGTCATTTAATTTAAAAAATCTGCTACGAACAGCTTGACAACAAGGACATTTGTGAAAGTAAATCTATTCTAAGATTACTTAATTGGTCACAAAGAGGTTGCATTTTAAAATATATTACAGGGTTAAGACGCCTGCTTCAGAGAGCATGGTGTGCCCAGCAATTTGATGGGAAAATATAGCGGTAAGATAACACTTGCGGTTAGCACAGCTCTGGGAGAGTTCTGTGTTTGGTCCAGTCGCACAGTTTTGACTCATAAAATAGCATAGAGGATTAATGTAGCTGTTGCAAGGCGCATTATGTAGCACTCCGATCAGAGATTTGTTTTATATTGAAGTAGCTAAGTGGGCTGATCATTTTGCTACTTCATGAGTAGCCCCGCAAAATAATGAAAAAAATATAGTAGGTGCCAATTCCATCAATATTTGTGTAAATATTCATACAGACAGATAAATCTTGCATTTTTCCAGTGCATGCACATCGCTTACATGGGGAGTTGAACAAAGTAAAAAACCTGCCTCCAATATGCTGTGTGCCTTTTTTTCTTCAATTGCTTTGGTGTCTAGGTGTTAGGCTCCAGATAGCTCCCAAGCACTGTTATACTTAAACAAAAAGGAAGATTCATAGCACGTTATAGCCTTTCTTTTGGGCCCAGCTAGAAGTACAGGAAAGAAAGCACCCTGTTGTCTGCACATTGCTACTCTCAACGGAGCACAAACAACGTGTGGGTGCTGCTGAATTGCGTCTCGGTGTTGGAAAATGGCACAAGGACAAATTTGGAATGTTTGCCAGGGACAGGGGGATCCCAGATTATGTCAGCAATAGATGCTGAGCCGGGATCCAATGCTATTCTCCTACATTCCAATGAGTGGCGTGATAATAGCCCTTGCAGCCCTTGCGGTACGACAGGGCCCTTGACTTCCAGGGGGCCCCCTCTCACACTGTGCACAGGCGGGCCTGAGAGCTCCTGACTGGGCCCCTAGTATGAGGACCCCCCGTCCATGCACTTTGTAGGGCGGCCCCCCTCAATGTTTATTAAGCCACTGGTTCCAGCTCTGATTGTACCCTTAGTATATGCAGTTCTGGATTCTGGAACCGGATTCTGGAACAAAAATCAGGTCTTGACGCCTCTACTGGGGCACCGTTGGTAATAGCATTTATAGCACCTATGCACAATGCTACTGGTTCTTTCCCTTTCAAATTCAAGAAGTGCAGGTACTCCGTCCCTGACAGAACCTGCCCATTGAAAGCACTGGATATAGGCAGAAGACATTACTTACCGCTTCCAGCATTTACTAGACACCTCCTTGAGTAAACTTAAATCGCCAGCTGTGCCAAATGGTAAACACGTTACTGAGGTTGAGTTCAGGCTGCTGCTCTATTTCTCTACTGGCTTGGCAGTTCGGGCTGGACTGGTCCCATGAGTCACAGGGTCAGACTGATTTGCATACAGCCATGTCTGAACTGGGGTGGCAGAGTGGGCTAAAGAACGGTGATGGATTAAACCCAGATCTTTTGACTGGGTGTGAGTGTTTGATTGATTCGGATGCTCCGTCCATCACCACCCCCTATTGTACCGCTCTATTTCTCTACAACACCTGTCAATTAACTAACTACCTGTCTGACACAATCTTCTTGTATTCCTTCATTATTTCCCCAGAGCAGCATGTTTCCATTCTAGTAAGGTAACCAGTCTCCATGTCCTAGACTGCTCCAGGGAGGCAGTGGCCTATCTAGCTCTAATGGTTTAATAACCTAAATTGTTATGAAAGTCCTATTCGTGGTGTCCCTTACCTTTCCTACCTTTATCAAAGTGGATTACCAACCCTGAAAACGGCTATTGGTGAAATAAATCCCTAGGGCTGGAGCACAGCTTCCTTAGATGTATGGAGTTATCCAGTAACCTTCACCTACAGGCAGGGCTTTAAGGGGGCCTAGTCCTATTAGTGCTCAGTACCAGCAGTTCCAAAAAGCAGGGGGTGAGATGAGTCCCTGTCGGGCTCTCCATTTTTTCCCTCACACTCAGGATAAAATAAAAAAATCTTACTTCTGCGGCTGTACCACTCTTCACTACCTTTGATATAACTTGAAAGAGACTCCTTATAGTTCTTTCACAGTCTATTAATTTCAGAATTGAGTCATTTTCAATATTCTGAAATCAGATAACCACACGAACGGCGGAACTTTAGATCACACTTAACACTTAGGGCCCGATTCCGATGTGGTTTCGGAATCTTCCTGACCGAATCGGTTTGGGAATGATTTCTGACTGACTCGGATCGGGAGAGTCCGACCGACCAGTTACGATGCATCCGGATGCTTCCAGATATGACTTGGTTGGACTCCCATTGACTTCAATGGGAGCCTATGTTCCGACCGAATTCATAGGCTCCCATTGAAGAAAGGGGTGGCTGGGGAAAATCACTCACCTTGTGGCGGCCACCCCTTGGTGCCTGCCGCACTGTGTATGGCTGGTAAGGGTGGGACCCATGGTTACCCCCACGGGCCCGATTCGGAAGGCTCTGGGTGCAGGGGGGCCTGCTACGGGCCCCCAAAGTCTGATTCTGACTGTTGATTTCAGTCGGACAGCATGATTCGGAAATTATTACTGAATCCAGCATCAAAAGCGGTCGTTCAGAAACGCGCGCGTAGAGATGAATGATTGTGCCCCGTAGGGCTCGGTCATTCTGAATGCTGTCGGGTTCAGATTGGGATATTCCTAACGCCTAATTTACATCGTACTCAATCAGTCGGAAACCTTTCCGATTCAGTGGGAAAGACACGTTCCCGATCCGATTAGGACTGAGAAAATGCCATTAGAAGGCCTCCAAACCACATCAGAATTGGGCCCTTAGTTCCAAAAAAATCATGGGGTTGGTGCATGCCCACTCCTATGTCAGCTATTGTGTGATATTACTGCATTGCAGAGTAAGATTCAAAAAACAGAAACAGAGCAGTGCACCCAATAACTCTTCAAGTATATTCTTTAGAAAAAAGTCCTTTTTATTTCTATTCAATTGTTTAAAAAAACTGTATATGGTCCAGAAACCAGAACATACAGCCTATATAAGCTGTATGTTCTGGTTGCTGGACCATATACATTTTAAGTAGTCTGTACAATGAAGTCATACTTGTTACTTATTTATCTTATGGAACTAACAACCATTGGAAAAGCCAATACTCCCGGCTTGTTGAAGGTGTTATGTTACTTGTTGAATGATATATCTGGTTGGAATGACAGAGCAGCAAATTACCAGTCAGGTGGCACACTATTCAAAGCTCAGATTTTTAGCCTACCTGTTCTTCAGCCCCGCCCTATCTACTTTGGCCACACCCCTTTGAGAGACACACCCCTTCCAGTTTTTTCATCCCACTTAAAGCCCTGCCTACAGGAATGCAGGGTCAGGCTGGCCACAGGGCAATTCGACAGTGCGAGGGAGAAGGACTGGTCTTACAGCAGTGTTGTATTGGGATCACAATTTGCCCTGGGCACTGCCAAAAAAAGTGGCTCACTTTCGCTGGGCGTATACGTTCATGAAAGACAATTTGGTTACTCTCAGAGGTCTCATTTGTAGAGAAATGTTTGGTAAATTAAGCATTTTAAAGCTTATAGAGCCAGTAACATTGGTTAAGACTAGAAGCATTGCAGTTCTGAAAACTGACTACTTGTTTGCAGTCATAATTCCCTGCACAGTGTAGTTAGGTACTCTTTACCAACCAGCTATGTCCTTGACTCTAATCATCACATAAATCAGAAATCAAGTACAAAGTCATGTGGAAAGAGTTAGACTGGAATCTCTGGGAGTAGAACATGCAATAACAAAAGTAAGAGGAAGAGCAGCTCTGAACCTCTGGCTTGGAAAATAGAACCTCTAATGACAAACAGAAAAGAAATAGATTTTTCATATCAGCCATAAAAACATTTTGCAAAACACTCAAAAGAAATTAAATCTACCTCCCTCACAAATGTTGCACTTTTCCCTGAATGTAAGTACCTTTTGCCTCTTTGTCCTACCTCGCCTTTTTCTTTGTGTCCACTGCCTTAGTTAGACAGTGATCCCCAGTTCTGCTGGGTAGTATCAACTGAGGGATGGGGGAAAAGAGGGGGTGAACAGAGAGAGGTAAAGGGACAATATATTGGAGATAGGTGAAGTAGAACTAGAAATCAGGTAGTGTTAGGTGTGATGGGTGGAGACATAAGGAAAAGACAGAAAGATTGGGTATCCAGAAGAAAAGTTACATAGCTATAGAAAGAGGAAGGGGTAGGTAGATAATGAGTGCAGGAGATATAGGTAATACTTTATGCTTATAGAAAAACACATGCAAACCTGCAAAGTGAACCTTCTTCACTTTTCCAAAAAGAATATGTATCAAATGCCACACAGAATTAAGAAGAAGCAATAAACACCCTCTGTTCTTAGGATCATGGTTCAAGTGACCTGCAGACAAATAATGATATTGGTCTATGGGCCAGATGCATCAAAGGGTTTTTTGCCCATTCTGTGTCTATGGGAAAATGTGTTCATGCATATGGCCCTAAGTATTCCACATGAGAAACAATCCCTCACAATTTCACATGCCCTCTATGTGTAAGATACATAATGTAGCACCAAATCTGAAGCACGTTCTGTGGGTCACAATTGCCAACAGCCGCTAAACCTGATAAAAAGCACTTCACAGTACATGGAATTTCATTTATTTGTATTTACAGATTATTTATTTACTTTTTTATTCCACCCGTTCAATTATTTTGCCTTCTCACTTCAGGCCAGGGACGGACTGGCCCTAGCGGGCACCAGGTCTTTCCTTGGTGGGCCGCCAGGGTACAGGCCAGTTTTAGACCCCTGGGGGCCATTTTTGTTACTAGGGGCCGGTTTTGGCTGCAAGACCTGTAACAGAAGTGGCAGCGGTGAGACAGGGGTAGTGCTTCCAACCAGCACCCCCCACATCCCTGGGAGCCGGCCAGGCTGTTTGCCAGGGCCAGTTTCGGTTCCCCGCCCGGCCATGCTTCGGACGATTGCTCAGTGGGTTAAACGCACTTTGCAGAGGTTGGTACCTGGAGTCCACTAAAATGTTCACCCTGTCCATGTGGATGAAATGGCACAGTTACAAAACACTATTGCTTTCCTACTACATATCCCTTCATGGTATTCGTACAGACAGCACTGCAACCCAGAAAAGTGCTCTCATGGGGTGCACCTGGATGGCGTCTCTGCGCCCCTGCTGTACTTGGAGTGTATTGTAGCTCCCAGAAGCACTCTTTGTAGATGCAGATTTTGTAGGACAGTACAGCAGTGTCTCGGGTCATGATGTGCATATCTTTGATGTCGCTGGTATAGGTCTGGACGAGAAGACATCAGCGCTGTACAGTACAACAGCAAAGATGGGCACCTAAGCACAAAAAAAAATTACGAATCTACTATTAACCTCTAATCTTCGGTTCCAGAGTAGCTCGCTACTCATATAAAAGGGCTTCTACTCCTTGTCCGGGGTAGTAAGGGCTATATTAAAACAATTTACAATATGTTAATTAAGCATGCGTTTCTGTGGGATTAAAGGTAGCCCTCAGTCTTATTTACGTTTTCACATTTTGACAACAGCTTTGCTGGTATGTGATAGGCAACGTGGATTTTAAATTCATTTGATGCGCATGGCAACAATCCACATAAATGCACTCCACAGCATACCACATAATTCTAATCAGCATAATTTCACTCAACGCCACACAATTCCAAGCAACACAATTTCACACACACATTATCATTCCACACAATTCAGCAACACATCACATAATTCACCTCAACAACACATTTACACAACACACCACATACATCCAATCCACACCACACAATACCACATCATGCCACAAAATTCAACACACCACATAATTAACCTGCACAACATACCACTACACAACACAAAATATAATTCCACATAATTACACTCCATGACACACAATCCTACTCTACATAATTCCAGTACACTCAACACCACATAACTATTATCTACATAATTTCACTGCACACCATTCCACATAATTCTATGCCACATGATTCTACAACTAACAATTCCGACCCAAACCACAAAACTCATCATCCACACTAGATTCACCCACTCCACTTCATAACACATGGGTAAAACACATTGTCATTTACAACACAAATAGCTCTAACTCTCGCAAATGCGAGGCCTATTGGCATTTTCAATGCTTGTTTTTTATTGTTGTTCTACCTTTAGACAGTTTTATATAGTGTGAACTCAAGCCAAGGCTATGTGAGCCCTATTCATGAGCACCAATTACAGTACACAAGATCAGATTTTTTATTTAAGGGCCTGGGAGATTAAGTGATTTGCCCAGAATCACAGGATGTTGAAAGCAGATGCCTGGACTTGAACCTGATTCCCCGATCTCTGCAACTCTGACCTTCAGGGCACATTTGCCTATGCACAGGCAAGGCATTAAAGTGAGAGGATATTGTTCTTGGAAAGGTCACTGGGGCCAAGGTGACAGTGGCCTACACCCTGAGCAATAGAAGAACAGCGAGGCACCTTAGTTTACTTAATTACTCAACCCATCTCCAGCCCTCCATTACCATAGCAACAGAACAAATGCCAGGCCCCCTTGTATTACTAAATTATTCAAGTCGTCTCTAGCACTCTACTACCTCAGGACAAGGAATTTAGCATAAAACACAACTGCTTGGCCATCCCTAGGAGCAGGGGCTGAGGTGAAAATGGGCCAAACCACAACATCACCTAGCCCCTACACCGATCCCCTACCCCTACATAAACCCACCCCCCCCTGCCCACGATGCCCTGAAGGAGAAGGGCTGTGGGTGAGGTGTCAAATGCAAACTCTGTTTCTGGCCTGCATAGGCCCCATGGGGGCTAAGGTGAGAATGGTTCAATGACTTAAGCAACACCTCGCCCCAGGGAGACTGATTCTCTCATGCATTCACTCTTTCCCCAACCCACCATCAAGGCAATAGCTTGGCAAGGCAGGGGGTCAATGAGAGGCCAAAGCTGATCATCGTCCAATGGCCATATCACACGGCCCTCCCTCCAGGGACGCTGCTTTACTTTCCCTGTCTAGTGCCCTCAGGGGGCTGGGAAAGAAAAAATAACGGGCCACAGAGGACACTGTCACACTGGCCAATATTTGGTCAATTGGGTCAATATTTGGGCCAATGTATTTTTTTGGGGCTGATTGTGGGCCTGATTTATATATCCTCAGGGCAGCTTTTACTGCTGTTTTTTCTGACATTAACATAAATCCATAAACATTGCTTGTAGCAGATTCACATGCATGCAATCTCCCATACCTTGCAAAACACATATCCAGCGTATCTTTAAAAGTTGAAAACTTCCCTGATTTGCACATGTGGGGCTTTTGGCTTTTGCTAAGGTATCTAATTCGCTAATACGAGCACTTTTGTTGTGGTACAAGAGCTAGACCCTGCAGGCCTCTGGCCAGTACCTCTTCACCACATGCCTCAGGAATACACTCCTCTTCCACAGTTTCAAGCCTGTATGAATCCCACACCATCAAGCTCGCAGATCACAGAAAGCGAGAGAAATTTTTTTTGTGGAGTGCAGCGTTTGCCAGGCCCCTGGCTTCTATAACTGCCTTCAGGGGCGTGCAACAGGTCCAACCGGGTGTGGTCATGACGAGCTCAGCTCGTCATGAGCATGGAAGGGGATTATTTGATCTGCTCGAACAGGCCCAGGAATTAATCTGGATGGGCCAAGTGTATGTTCGGGTGGACCGATATGGGATCAGTTTTTGGTGGAAGTCCACAAGCCCAAGATTTAAATCTGATCTTCATCCAAACAGGCATACAGTGCATCTAGAAAGTTATTTAAGAGTAAGATCAGATGTCTATACTCAGTAGCCCCACCTCTTATAATATCCAGCAGGCCAGGCTTCAACACAAGCACCTGGTTTAAGTGCTTAATTTGAACCAATGGTTTCCAGTGCTCAGCACCAGCACTTATATGGTTTCTGGGGCTCAGCACGGGCACTTAATTGTCAACATCACACTTATGACACTCTGCCACATGGTGGCGCTGCTAATCTAATATAGAAAGAAGCAGAACAACAGTTGTTTATGAATACAATATACATAACAAATTCCAAATACCTGCCTCCCCATCCATTCCTTTAGCTTTGGGGACCTGGAATAATCTGAACTGTTGCACTTGCAGGTGAGAGAGATGGTTAGTAGTTGTTTTGGCGATGATGACGGGGCAATGAGTGGTGCAAGCTGCAGTGACCTCATGGTCAGGGCCCTGGCACTTATTATATCACAAATTGAGCATTGCCTGGATTCCAAGTAGATTGTAATAGTAATTCAAGGTTAAAGAGGTCCCTGTTACGACACCTAAGGCTTGACATTTCTTACTAGAAAGACTGGCTACTTACGCCTTGCAATTTGCTCAACACCTATATTTTGCATACTGTGAACGTTGAAACTGTTTATTTTCATGTCATTCTTTTTTTGCGGCATACATTCATTGATATAAAACACATTTGGAAAAAATAAATAAACACTCTCAGAATACCCACACAGACCGTAATTGAGGTGCAAAATGCTGTTCATAGGACTGGGTTAGTAGTATCACTGAACCTGCTGCTGCTGCACACCCCAAGTAGAGATGGAGGACCCATCGAAAGCGTGATCCGGGCTTGGCTCAGCTTGAGGTTCTGTTGGAACTTCAAGCCCATAACGAGCCAAGCTTCCATGTACCTCAACTTACACAGGATTTGGTGTTAGGGCAAAAGCTTCCAAATTCCGAACTGACCAAGATAGGTTCGAGTCTCCGTGTCGGCTTAACATCCTGTCATTCTGGACACATCTCCAGGCTGAAAGAAATGACTGTGACCTTGTGTAATGTAACTGGTGTTCAACAAAGTATAAACATAAAATGGAGAGACACATAGCTAGCCATTCAGTGGGTGATTTGAGCAAAGGGAAAATATAAAACCTGGAGAAATTGCAGCTTCCCCACTTAAACTGTGTGATCTTGGGCAAATATTTTTGCTCACCAAAACTAGTTTTTCTTCATATTTGTGCATGAAAGCAAATTCAGAGACATGAATGAGAAAACAATTATAAAACAACCTATTATTGTATTAGATATAATAGACTAATGTTGCTCAATAATAATCAGGGCCACATACAGTGTCCAGGTGACAACTGTCTTGCCTGTTTCGTTAATGGTACTGGCACCAGTGTGAGGATGGTGGCAGGAATTACTTCATAATCATGTTTTGAAACTATAAGTGCTTTTCAGTGAGGCACTTCATTGTGACCAGTTAATGTCAAAGCTTCCATGTTGTAAAGAAATACACAATTTTGAGGAGACTTTAACATATTGTATGTGACGTTTGTTGTATGATTTTCATAGCAAACATTTTCGGTGCAGGGCTCATGCATGGGCTTTAAGAGTCAAGCCAGACCCGTAGTTCGGCTCTCTCTGTTCATTTGTTGGCATACCCACCACTACCCCAACACACACCGCGTAATTACAGTTTAAAGACAGTGAAAAAAAAACATTACACCGTTCCGACGTTGAGATGGTGGAAGCACTTAACAGGTGCCTTCTCCATGGCCTCTTTTGCCTTAACTGGGAGCGCCAAATGTCATGTTTGGGTGGGCCTGGCCCACTCGGCCCCCTGCTGCAACCGGGCCTGTTATCGAAGCAGCATTCCTGGCATAGGAGGCACTACAAGACAAGATGGCTATGCTCTGACTAGCTGCGCGCGACGTCACAGGACTGAGCACGAGCACGCGCCGCTTACAGCCCCGAGGAGCTCCTGCAGGGCCAGCGCGCGCGTGGTTCGTGGGTTTCGGGGCGGGGGACTTATTTATTACAAGTCTATGCCAGCGGCGATGCCTCACGAACACACTGGGTTCATGATATTTCTTTGTCGCCGGTTCTTCCCTCTGTCTCGCACTCTCAGAATACCAGCCCGCGGCTTTGCTGATTAAATACAGGCGTTACCCACCCAGCCCAAATAAATAATTAAATGGATAAACGCAATTAGTTATAAAAAAAACAAAAAAGAAATGTTAAATATGGAGCAAACTGAACCTGCCAGGGACACAGACAGAGCCTGCCAGGAACACAGCCTGCGCCTGCCAGGGACACACGCTGGGCCTGCCAGAGTGCAGGGTGAGCCTCCTGCATGGCTCTGTGCGTGAGTGGGTGTGTGAGGGTAGGGCGGGCGTCCCTCGGGAACAGAAGCCCGGCAGGGCTGAGGGGCACCAGGGACTTTGAGGTACACTGCCTGTGATCGATTCCCAGCTGTGAAAAATGCAGGGCATGATGGAGGTGAATTGGGAGAGCTGTTTGTAGATACAAATACAGGAATAGCAGGAAATGCCTCAGCAGGGCTGAAATGAGGCGGCTGACCTGGGAATTTATAACCCTGAAGTTCAGGAACCGGGGTGTTCGTGCCTCAAGGGAGGTGCACAGATAAAACTGTGTGTGCGTTTCAGTACTGGGATATAAGTCAAGCCTGGCTTGGTAATGGTACGGAGTCGAGCGCGAGCCCAATTGACGTGCCGCTGGTCGTGCATGTTGAGAGTGAGGTGTCTCGGGAGAGCTGTGAGTAAAACTCTCCCTGAGAGCACGCAGTCCTCCACGCGTGGATTCTCGATGCCGCTGCTGGGCTGGCAGGGGTGGGGGAGGCGAGGGTGGGGACGGCTCTGCACGTTAAACCTTTAATATAAAAACAAACAAACAACGCCACTGAGGTGGAATCGAGAAGGAAGAATTTGGACTTCCTCCGGGTGCCTACTTTTCCGCCGCCTCGCCCATCACGTTCTCACACCTCGGCACCCCAATGGCGGGGAGGGCCCTGCGACAGCTGCCAGGGCGGCTCTGCCCTCAGCGCGGGCGTGTTTGCATGGGCTCAATCTATAAACCGGCAGAGATAGGTTTATGGCAGCATCTGGGAGACGCGGGGAGGGCAGAAGCGACAGGAGCAGGGCAAACAGAGGCACGCCAGGGGGGTCCAGCCAGAGAAGTCGTAAATGGGCATGGTGCACTGCAAGCTAGGCCCCAGCGGCCATTCTGCTGTGAAGGTAGTTTCACGACCCGCTCTAGGCAAGGGCAATCGCACAGATCACCCAGGTCGCACGACGACCCATAGCCTGGTGAAAATACCAGTTGACCGGTTACAAATGTTTCATACCCATCCTGATGGGACACAATCTCCCCCGTCTGCTTTTTCACCTGACCAAATAGTTATGTTCTTGATTTTGCACCGTGAAGGACCAAAAGGGCAAACATAGCGCATTACAGAACTCCAGAATAATTAAATACAAACCTTCCAGCGATGGGGGTTAGTGTTTTAGCTTTTTGGTCATTGCACTGAATAAAAACAAGGATAATTGTACTGGTAAAATAGAAATATTACCTGGAACCAATAAACAACCACAATTGGAACAGCCAATAGGACTCACCTATGCAAGAGCTATTGGCTTGGTCAATATGTTTTAGCCATGTTGTACACCAGTATGGCTGCTGTTCAGCATGGCTAAAAGTTAGTAGCGTAGAGAAGAGTGCAATGGAGTGCCATAGAGTGTCGTGTATCGGAGAGGAATAGAGTGTTGTATTGGAGTGGCAAACAGTGGAGTCGCGTAGCATGGAATACAGTGGAGTGGTGAAGAATAGAGCGAACTGGTGTAGAGTGCTATGCGAAGACTGTTGCAGAGTAAAGTGGTGTAGAGTGCAGTGACATAGAGTGCAGTGGTATAGAATTCAGTGGTGTACATTGCAGCATCGTAGAATGTAATGGCATAGATTAGAGTATTGCATAGTACAGTACAGTGGTGTGGAATGCAACGGTACAGAGTAGAGTGGTGTAGACTACAGTGATGTAGAGTGCAGTGGTGTAGAGTGGTGCAGAGTAAAGTGGGGCAGAGTGGTGTAGGGTAGAGTATGGTGTCATAGAGTGCAATGGAAAACAGTGGCATGGCGCAGAGTGGAGTACTGCAGAGTTAAGTGACATAGAGTGCATTGGTACAGAATGGAGTGGTGCAGAATAGAGTGGCATAGAGTGCAGTAGCATAGAATACAGTGCCATAGAGTGCAGTGGTGCTGAGTGGAGTGGAGCAGAGTAGAGTGGCATAGAGTGCAGTGGCATAGAGTTGTGCAGAGTAGAGTGACATAGAGTGCAGTGGGCAGAGTGGTGCAGAGTATAGTTGAGTGGTGTAGAGTGCGTAGAGGGGAGTGCTACAGAGTGCAGTGGTGAAGAGTACAGTAGTGGAGAGTAGAGTGGCGCAGAGGTCAGTGGCAGAGAGTTCAGTGTTGCAGAGTAGAGTGTCATAGAGTGCAGGGTGTAAAGTGGAGTAGAAGTCAGAGGCATAGAGTGCAGCGGCATAGACTAGAGATGCGTAGAGTAAAGTGGCATAGAGTGGAGTGGCGTAGAGTAGAATATTTCAGAGTAGAGTGAAGTAGCATAGAGTGGAGTGGTGCATGGTATTGTCAGGTGTCACAGAGTGCTGTGGTGCAGGGTACAGTACAGTGGCATAGAGTGGCATAGAGTACTGGCGTAAAGAGGTGTAGCATTCCGTGGCATACAGTGCATTTGTGCGGAGTAGATTAGAGTGGCCTACAGTGGATTGGCATAGAGTGCAGGGGTGTAGACTGGAGTAGCACAGAGTAGAGTGCATTGACATAGAATGTAGTGGCACAGAGTGCAGTGGCATAGAATGAAGTGTTGCAGAGAGGCTTAGAGTGGAGTGACATAGAGTGGAGTTGTGCAGAGTAAAGTGGAGTGGCCTAGATTGAAGCAGTGTAGAGTGCAGAGGCAAGTATCTTAGTAACAAAGATTGCAGTATTGTATAGTAGAGTAGCGTAGACTGCATTGGCATAGAGTAGAGTGGTGCAGAGTAGACTAGAGAGGTGTAGAGTGAAGTGGCATGGTGTGCAGTGGCGTAGAATGGTGTGGTGCAGAGTAGAGGGAAATTGAGAGGAATATGCATGGTGTGGTAGCACATTTCCATTGCAGACAACACATCTCCAATTTGAAATCACCCTTACATTTGCACAGACATACAGTTTCACTGATATCGGTGAAGAAAGGGCTTAAATAATTACCAGCCGATCTCTAACATCCCAACTCTGCCTAAACTCCTGGAAAAATGTGTACACATCTAACTTGGCAACCACATTGAACGATTCAACCTGCTAAAACAATACCAATCCGGTTTTCGCGCAGGGCACAGTACTGAGTCAGCTCTGACCCAAATAGTGGATAATGTACTAAAAATCCTAGACCAAAACAAAGCTTGTCATTTAATCCTGCTCGACCTATCTTCGGCATTCGATACCGTCAAACATGACAATCTTCTAGACCTCTTGAAACATAGAATGGGCCTATAAGGATCTGTACTAAACTGGTTCACCTCTTTCCTCTAAAATAGATCACAAAGATTCAAGGTCAACCAATCTTTATCTTAGTCAATCCCAGTCACATTAGGAGTTCCGCAGGGCTCCTCGCTCTCACCCACTTTCTTTAACCTATTCATGGAACCTCTTACTAGCATTCTTAGCTCCTCCAATATCCACTATCACATGTACGGAGACGATACACAACTGTACCTAAAGGTCGATTCTCTGAAGGACATCAGATCTCTTAATTGAACTCTACAAAAGCACAGATTTGGCTTGCTGAAAACCACCTGAAACTAAACACCCTCAAGACTGAATTCCTCCTAATCACTGCCTCCAACCAAACAACCATCATAGAGGAATTGCTCGAACAACTTACAGCGATCAATTGTCAGCCTCGAGGTATTGACTCAGCAAGATCGCTGGGAATAACGCTTGACAGGAATCTAAACATGCAGAAACATATCAGTGCCGCAACGAAAGGAGCAAACATACAAATGAACATTATGAGAAAATTAAAACCCTTCTTCACTGCTAATGACTTTAAATGGGCAGTACAAGCTCTAGTAATAACCCAGACTAGATTATGGGACTGCAATTCTCTGCAGACTTCCCAGGTGTACAGCAGCCCCCCTAAGAGCCTCCCTCAACTCAGCTGCAAGGCTCATCATGGGTACTAAAAGAAACTGCCACTTTTCCACCAACCTTAGAGCTCAATTGGCTACCATTCGAAGCAAGAATTAAACTAAAAATCGCTTGTATGACTCACAAAGTCCTTCATCACAAGACCCCGGGAAATCTGTCTCAAAAACTGGAGCTTTCATGTGGTGACAGATCCTCCAGAAGTTTTAGCACTCTTCTTCTGAAACCACAAAGATTTGCCAAAAAGAAAACATACAACTGGGCCTTCTCTGGATTCGCTCCAAGGATCTGGAATGCACTGCCCCCAGAATCCAGACTGAATCCTTCTACTGCCTCTTTCAAGAAAGAAGTAACGTTTTTTACTCAGAAGTAAACTTACATGAACAACAGCTCTGACCCACATAACGGACGTTGTCCTACTTTGTTTTAGATGCCTCTGTATTTTGTGTCTTTGCACAGGGACCTCTGTTACTATCTATAGCAGGACATAATAACGGCATACACCATAATTTTGTTCTATGTTTCCCCTTGTAAAGCGCTCAGATACCCACAAGGTTCATGTTCGCGCTATATAAAACATGCAAAATAAAATAAATAAATAAACAGTATAGAGCACACAAATGAAAATGTGTGGAAATGTCATCACCTAGTGTATTGATTTGTTTAGAGTGTTTTAAAATATTTGTTTCCACCAAACTTCAGAATTACCAAAAAATGTGCTTCATCTAGGCTTTTCTAACTCTGAAATATCTGCACAGTTTATTTACAGACATTTAAATTTCGTTGTGTGCTAGAAAATAAATAACATTGTACAGACTTCCTCAAGCACTCCACGGAGCCAGCACGATTGTCACATAACGCCTCTAATTTTGAAGTCAGAGAAGAAAATTAACACTAAGCTCCCTGGAAGAGATAGCCTGACTAAGTATGGGCGGAAAATCCGTTCCGCTCGCGGATTTTGCGGATTTTCGGTAAATTCGCAATCCGCGAGATTTGCGAATTTCCCGCAAAATCCGCAAATCCGCGAGCAGCGGATTTTATGGCTTGCTCGCACTGTTCGCGTGAGTTCGCGGCTTCCCAGTTCAACTTCGCGCCCCGCGAATAAGCGCTAAATTGCAGAAATACGATCTTAGCAAAACTGAAACTACTTACCAGGTTCAAAAGTTCAAGCTCATCATTAGTAGCCATTTCCTGTAGTGCTTCCTGAGGGGCCCCTCCAGAGTTCAGTTGCCTACTTGCAACTATTATGTGACCCTGCTCTGACCCTCAGAATAGTTACACATATGCCACAAAGGTCCTGAATTACAGCTAAGGGAGACAAGCAGGAGCCAGGCTGGAAGTTCAAATCCAGTGACACATTAATCAGCCTCTAATTCATTATTGTCAGTTGGGGCAGGGCAGGTGTTGTAACTAATTTTGCAACAATGAAAGCACTTAGCAAGTGCAAAAGATCACTAATCAGGAAGCACTAAGGAAGCAGGTGCCAGCTAAAAAAATATTCTGTGACACATTAATCAGCCCCAAATTAATTCAGGTCACTTGAGGCAGGGAAGGTGTGCTTTGCTTTGCCACAATAATGTACACTGGACAACCAGAGGGTGCTGTGATGAAACAGAGGGTGGCATGGGTGAGCCAGAGGGTGGCATGTGGTGACAGAGGGTGGCAGTGATGAAGAAGAGTGTCCCAAACAGGCTGGACACGTAGAAACAACAAGTTCGCAAAACTTGCGACCCGTCAGGTAAGTTCGCGTTTGCGAAATTGTACAAAAACCCTCGCGACCTGGCAGAAAACCGCGCGAACACAAAAAAAAAATTCGCGAGAATTTGCGGATTTTGCGGATTGCGAGTTCGCAAATCCGCAAAATTCGCGAACGCGAGATTCGCAAAATTCGCCCATGCTTAAGCCTGACACTTGACCTCTATCTTTGAATGCACAGAAAATGTGACAAGATAAGAACAAGATTTAAAAGACTGTTTACAGAAATCGAGCACTGGTGGATGAATACAATAAATAAGGTTTGGGCAATGGATGAGACATACTCGAGCAGGACAGCCTAGAAAAATAGAGCCAGCAAATAGAAAGCAAGCAAACGTGAGTTACAAACCACAAATCCAATGGTATGCAACTGGCAGAATGAATTCCCAGGGAAGCTTTCTGAATGTCCTCAATATATCATTAGCAAACCAGATAGCAATGCAGCCTGGTAGGCTTCGACCTAAAAATCATCAAGAACAGAAGAAGCCATTTAAAACTGCAAATGGAATTTTCTCTGTATTGGTTAATTAAACAGTCAAACCATATCCCAGCAACTGGATTCGGTAGACACCACTTAGAACTGGAGTTTGCACAAGTAAGATATATCAGCTCAGTCTAGTCTGCCCATATACCAGTCGACTGTAGGACCTTAGTTTTCTGCTGTCATACATTAGGACTACAGTTATGCATCCACACCACCCCAGGTCTTTTGGAACTCTGTTACTGATTTTGCCTGTGGAACTTCTGTTGTTTTTACTAAATCCTAATGGCGATCGTTTAGACGCAAGAGAAACACTCCGGTAAAATCTGCCAGGAAATTACACAAGCCACGAGCGTTTGATACCCGGGTGCAACAAGATCACAACAGAACAAGGGTCCCCCCTAACAGAACAAGAGGGCGAAACCACAACGGTCAAAAAAGAATATAAGGGACCACCAAAGATATAACAGAAGAAAAGAGCCTTGAGGAGTAGAACGAAGGCATTTAAATACAGACATGAACAGATTGAAAAAAAACGCGTTCTAAGCTGCTCATCGCCTTTTAACAGTAGTGTGGGAGATCGAAATTTATCGAAAAACGACCCCAAATAGGACAAAGTCCGGATAAATCTTAGCCACCCAGATGCATTTGCATAGGTGAAACATTGATTGTGGAGAAAGTTATAGACACTGTCCTGAGGAAGGAGGCCATAATCATCAAAGGCTTCCGAAGCGCGTCAACGCATTACAGAAGGGTGACATTTGGAGTTGTCAGCAAATAGTTGGGTATAAGGAAGGGAAATCTTCCCAATGTTGTCAACAAAGTGTCCAAATTAACAACATTAAGACTAAGTGCATTGTCTTGTCCCATACTTCTCCTATTCCATACTAGGTGGTTTTAACATGTATTGTGTAGGGTTTGAATGAGATTGTATACTGATTTATGTTTTTTATGGAAAATAAAAGTGTATATTTTTGTATAAATTATGTTTTTTCTTTGCTGAGTATTTCCCAAACAACAAGTTGATAGCTTGTAATTGAGTGAGAGATCTTGACTGAGTGAGGTGATTGTTTGAACTTGAGACCATTTGACCTCCCAAAAGGAAAAAAGTTTTTTACTTGACAGTATATTGGAGCTCTATTTCCCTTTGGGTTAGATTGAGCCCCTCTCTTTGGTTTAAGACAACTTCTGTTGGAGCCAAGTCTTTGCATGCCCTGATCATGCTTCCTGTGAAGAACTTGGCAGACAGACTACTCCGTGCAAACATAACAGAGTTTCCTGCCCACCAAACCCCTGGACTACCCACCTCAATTCGAGACAGCCAATCTGTAAGAATTCTGTCAACAGAGCCCCCATTGGCTCTATCAACAAAATACTGCCTCTGACAACCTGAATGAGAAGGGACTGTCAGTGGAAGGCATTGCATGTTAATAATGCAATTTCTTTTTTTATCACTCAGCTTTAGGAAAACCCTAGCGATGAGAGATAGGAAAAAACACAAATGAACCCCACATCCCACAGAATGGGGGGACCATTAGTGTTTTGTTTTTCAAAAACAAACTCCCACTTTGAGACCTTGCTATTGAAAAACAAAAAAACATTTGAAAAGTTTGATGGTTGGCTTTCATAGCTGATGGTACCGTCCTTCAAACTTTTCCTACGTTTGTAGGAGCCAACATGACTGCGGTTCCTGTCAATGTAGAGAGATGTGTGTGGGGTCCGACAGACATCTCTTCATTGGCAGAAAGGAGGTTTGTCAGGGTGACTGAGCAACGTATTTTGTCAGCTTGATGGATCTTACTCTGGCAGCAAAATTCTACATCAGGCATTTGGACACTACTCAAGCCATCATCATGCTTAGTTACTATAAAGTAATAATTTCTTGAAAGTTCGCAGGAACCGCATGTTACCTATTGTATTTAATTTTATCCTCCTCTACTGATTTTTACATTATCAACTTTTATCTAACTTACCCCTTTTGTTTATTCATTAACATACTAGACCTAATACTTGAATGTGAGATGTGATGGAGTTAAACAATGACGGATCATCACTCTGATATTTGGGGAGCACTTTTATTGTGTTTTGTTCGTCGAGCCATTATACTGATCTGAATGGCGCAGTTTTCAAATTTACTGTGGCATTCGTTTGGGGATTAGGCACTCCTTGCCTTGGTATTGAATGTTGTGTGACTCTACGGAGTATCCTATGGTATGTGATTATATTATCGTAGAAACGTGCTCTGATGGTAAGTTGATATTTGATGTTATATAAAAAAAAAAATTATGTATAGTTAGCCATTTCAATATGGCAACTGTCACGGTAACAGTGCCCTTGGTGGGATTTGCTACAACTGCAGCCCACTTTAAATATGGTGGTGTTGGTTACGGATTACGTGTTCCTATTTTCGGTGACATTAAATGAGTATTTTTGACCCCTGGGTCGGAAATATGTAGCTGATATTATTATTTACGGATTATGTGTTCCTATTTCCGCCAACATTAGATGAGTATTTTTGACCCCCGGTTCTAAAATATGTAGCTGATATTATTATTTGTAAAATTTATAAACGGCGCCCTTGGTGGGTTTTGTTACAACTGCAGCCCACTTTAAATATGGTGGTGGTGGTTACAGATTACGGGTTCCTATTTCCTGTGACTGACATTAGATGAGCCTTTTTGACCCCTGGGTCTGAAATATATAGCCAATATTATTACTTATAAAATTCATAAACAAATTGGCCAAAGATATATATTCATTTTCTTTTGATGGAATCGGGTTATAAACATTCTGTTTCTGCCTTTCCTTTACCACTCAAAAATGGCGCCATATATGATAAAGTCTGTTTCTGTTGTCTGAGACACTTAACCTCTCCAAAATGGTGATTACCGGTTTCCTTTACACGACTTGTTGAGCACTCTAGATGCCAGAATGCACAGGTGTAGCTGGATTTGGTCACTTTTTAAAGGAATTTAAAGCCCAAAACAACATGGTGCTGAGTCTCTCTACCCGCGGTAGGTGCTGGTAGTGAGGCATAAATGACCGCGTATCAAGGTTAAGCTTTCTGGTGTGTTTAGGTGTGTAAACCCTTTCGGTGTGCTTGGGCGTTTGACCTTTGCATTTGCTATCAATAGTCTTTAAGCATATTAACTAAACATATTAGTTGGGCAAATATTATTCGGAGCAATTTGCGGTAACCGAACGCCTGTACACTGGGTCTAGCTCTTAGGCAAGTGCTCTCCTCAACCTCCAAATCACAGTTTGGGCTAATATTACTCTGGTAAGCTTATTTTAATTCACCGTTGCCTTATTGGGTTGAATTGATCATGTTTGTAGGCAAGAGGGTATGCCACTCTGGATTTTATACTTTCTTCTTTTGGTCTAATAAGTTTAGATTTAAATGATTCTTCTGCGTTTGTAGTTTTCTGCTGGCTGAGCCTCATTATTTATCTCTTACTGAAATTGCTGAGCCGATTGCAGAATTTGGTAGTGAAGAGGTTGTAATGGAATACACTACATATTGATATCCCAGGTTTAAAGAAAAAAAATTCTAAACTATAAAATAAAAATATCAAAATGCAATTTGAGGAGATTAGAGAGAGATATTTTGAATAACTATGCGTAGAATATAATCTACATTGTAATTTTTGTGACTACAATTCTCTTGTTTTTCGTAGTTGTTACATGTTTCTTCATTTCTTGGTAGGCGGAGTTCATCCCACTGGGGATTAAGGGCCCTTATCCTTCTGATTTGTATCATTCTACTGTCATTTATTGAGGTGACTTGGTAAGTTTGAGATTATGAAAGATAATACGTTGGCTATGACTCTTTTTAAAATACAGATCTGTCTTATAATACACTATTATGTGAAGTTTCTATAACTTTGATAGCTAACTATTAGGCACATGATAGCTCTATTAACGGCATGATATAACCATTTATTATAGATGCTGTTTTGAAGATAGATTTCGGGCGAACGTTTGTTCTTTGCCCAGCTTGTGAACTGACTAATGCTGAAGGCTATTACGTCTGTTTGTGTGATTTAAAGAGGTGAGGTTGATTATCAGCTTTTGGCTGTTATGTTCTTTCTCCATCATAATTAGCATTTCCTTCCTGTGTTTGGTTTACCCCTTTGGTTTAGCTCTTTCAGTAATCACTTACTTCTTGGATTTGGGGGATAGAATACCCATAATATAGGAAATATTCACGGCATATGTATTAAAAGAACCAATATAAATTATGGTCAATCTATTTGTGATAAAATTTTAAAGATGAATGTGACTTTCTAGGATTTAATGTTTTTTGATGTTGTTCAATGTTGTATTTATTAAAGTTTGTAATATTCAATGATGTTATGGTATTGTTGGTCTTAGTCATATAGGGCCAGATGTAGGTAGCCTAATACCGGTCGGTAACAGCCGTAATTTGGTAATTTCGGCTGTTACTGACCGGTATATTAAAAATGAGATGTAGGAGTTAAAAATCTGCTGATTCGGAAAATATGAGTCGGTATTTTTCCAAATCGGAATTTACCGAATCCTCAGTTACCGAATTCTTATTTACTGAATCGGTAAATAAGAAATGGTAAAAAATGTCAATGGAGATGTAGGTAACAAAAAAAATACTGAATTTAATGAAATTCGGTATTTAAGAGTTGGTATTTACCATTGATTGAAAGCAGGTGGTAACAAGGTGCAGGCTATAAAATAAGGCCCCAAAATGCAACAGTGTAACCAGAATGGCGGCATTCTACGTCATAGCAAGGCGGCTACGGCTACAGGCAGCAGGAGAGAGGGAATGGAGAAGGGAGGAGCAAGTGTACAGGCAGAGGATAACACTCTTCCAACTGACTGAGCCAGAGATACTGCAAAGGTACAGGCTACACCCACAAACCATCCTGGACCTGATCAGGGACCTGCACCCACTCCTGGAGCACCCAACACCAAGGGTGCACGCCATCCCACCCCATGTGCAGGTGCTGTGTAGCCTACACCTGCTTGCAGTAGGTGGTGTGTCCCAGAGCTGCCTGTCCCATTTCTTCAGGAAGTTCCTTGAGGCCATGACGCAGAGAATGCATCATTATATTAGTTTCCCTGACACACCTGCGGAACTTGCTGAACTTTTACCATGGTGGCCTCAAGACCGCAGAAGACCCCCTCACCATCCTGGCCTTCGCTTCTCTCCCGTGCCCTTTGGCCTCGGACACTGGCCCGCACAGCTCCTGAAGTAGTCTGCTGCCCAGCGTTGTCAGACACAGGTGGATTACTTGGCATGACACCCTCCTCATCTTCCTCATCTGTTGTTTCCAGAATCCTGAGAGGGGGCACAACAAGCCTCCTTGACCTTCCCTGCACAGATGGCTGTGATCTTGGTGTGGGGCATATTGCTGCTGGTTCCGACTCTTGTGTCCCGAACAACAGAGGTGACTGAGGCTGTGGTGTGGTGGGTTGCTCAGGTGTAGTGGCTGCCTGCGCTGTGGTTTTGTCTTTCTGAACAGCGCTATGACCTGCTCTTTCTTTTGTCTTCTCCCTCCTCTCAGTTGTTGGTTGCCTCTCCTCCCTCTCCTGTGCTGTACTGCGCGATGACTCTCCTGTGGACAGATATGGACATTGGATCAGTGGTGTACTTCACCTGTGTGTCATGATTAAATCACATTCCTATCACACAATTGCCTAGTCTTCCTCAGCTTCTCGAAGTAGTGTGTGGCATGCCTTGCTGAATTCTATGGTGACTGCATTGATGTATGTACCCATGACTACATCTCCCATTCAGCATTGCTGGACATAAGTGAAACCTGTTCTGGAGTGTGATGCAGACACACACAGTGGGGAAGGGGGACAGGGAAATTGGTGGGGATTTATGTCCATGCATCTTACCTTGTTTCCTTGCAGCTCGGCAGAGCTGTCAGCGTCCCCAATCCCATGGATACTTTCCGGCTCCAGGGTGGATTCAACCAGCTCCTCAAGGTCTGTCAGTCTTGGTGCTCTGTTTTTCCCTCCACCTGTGGCTGCAGCTTCTTTTTTCTGTGCAGCAAGTTTTTTCTTTGTGATGATCCGCAGATCGTACCATCTTTTTTGAGGTCATCTATGTCCCTGTGGGTGACCCCAATGGCATTTACCTTGGACTGGATGTCAAGCCAGGTGGCACGTTTCACAGACTCTGCAACATGCAGTGACTGTTTTCCAAAAATTTGGGTGTGGTGTTTAACCACCTCCTCAACCAGGACCTGCAGTTCTACTGGGCTGAATTTGATGTTCCTCCTGCGCTCAGCTGCATCCTTCTGGCCATCCTGGGTCTCCATTCTGCTACTCAGGTATGCTCTGGGAAGCCTACTCCTCTGTATTTCCTCCTGGTCTCCAAACAGTTCAGTTTCTCTGCACCTGCATGGGTGTGGCCACACCCAGGTACTGGGGAGGGGTGGTTGCATCTGATTGGTTGGTTCCTCTGTGGCTTTGTTATGGGGTGTAGTGGGTGTTCCTGATTGGTTCACAGGCTCACATGGGTTATTTTTATAATTACCGAATCAGTATTTTCTGATTCGGTAAATCCCATTCATTCCTATGGGCCAGAAGGACCATAGGAATGAATGGGTATTACCGATTCGGAATTTATCGAATCGGAAAATACCGATCGGTAATTACCGATTACATATTCCGAGTGTTACAGAATCGGTAATTTTTACCGATTTTTTTCCTACATCCCGTTTTCCGATTCTGAAATGCCGATTCGGTATGAGTCGGTATTTAAGAGTCGGAAAACTGAATTTACCTACATCTGGCCCTTAATGTGTTGTCTTTGAGTATATTGTGACACTTTTAATTTGTAGTTTTGTCCGTCAGTCATGTTATATGATGCGTTTGTCTTATACATGATTTATGTTACTTTGTTCGCAGCCCTGAATAAGTTCTCTTGGCTATCTGCCGAACTGAACAAAACACGTTGGCTGCCTGTTTGAGAAACCTTGTATACATTTTAAAATAAAGGATTGAAAGATATATAAAAAGACTGAATAAGCTCTTTTTGTTCAAGTGCACTGCTCCACATGTAAAAAATCATGCTTAGGTAATGAATGACATCAAAGTCACAGATGGGGGAAAATATTGTGACACATAATCATTACCCAAAGCAGAGAAATGGACAACAGTAAACATTAGCATAATGACACTAACAGCACTGCCCTTTGGCACATGCTTCTATACACATAATGCACCACAGATCCATAATTGAATCTAGCCGGGCAGTATCCAATATATTCCTTCACTGAATATTATTACTTTAGTCCAACCTTACCAACAACTATGATGTATAATCAAGGCCACTGGAATTATGGGATTCTGCAGCTGCATTGTTTTCTCCATAGTTACGGATTTTCTGCATTTGCCACATAATCATTCATCTGCTGCATAATTTGTAGTTTTAACAAAAAAAAATGTTTCAAGCTCAAACGGATAAAAAGTTACAAAAAATACAGCACTACACGTTGCCTTGCAGTGGATGGCAATTAGCATAGCTTGACTGGGCATCCTTTTGTTGCTTATTTCTGATTTTATGTGTTAAACAGGTACTAACAAGGTGAAAAGTTTGCCTAATGTAATACTCTGTGTTGTGTTTCTTTCACCTAATCCTTTGCTCATTTTCATTATATCTTATTTATTACATGTGTTAGCTAGTTGTTGTACTGCCTTAGTTCCTTTTAGAATGTTTCTTGCTGCTTAGAAACATTATTTATTTGTATTTATTTATTTTGATGGTTTTGTATAGCGCGAACAAGACCCTTGCGGGTATAAGAGCGCTTTACAGGGCAAATATAGGTCGGTGACATATAGCTATAAAACACAGAATTATGAGAATACAGTACTGGTTACTATTAGAGGTTGGTCAACAAAAAGGATACACTGTTCCCCAAGGGGAGAAGAATAAATGAACCAACACTACGTGAAGTGAAAGGGGGTAGGGGGAAATACCCCTTTCGGAACTAAAACCCTCATACACCCAGCAAGCTAGGTGTCATGCTTCATCATCTTGGTTTTGCTCCTCGTCAGACTGGCGCTGCAATGTCTGACGGGCACCCATGAAGGGGCTCTTTACCGGAGATCTTTTGTTCCTGCCAGTTGGTGCATGTGGGTGTGAGGGCTCTAGTGGGTGTGTAGACGTGAACGGTGGGTGCATCTTAAAAAAGGTTAGTTAATCCACGATATCTCTTTTAATAGGGTGGTTGACTACCTAAGTAGAAACAGTTTGGTGAACCTACACATTGGTGCAATGATCAAGAAGTGTAAGTTCCACCTAGTGGTCGACATGTTTCATGCTCAACATAGCAATTCGTCAGGACCAAGTAAAATAACAGTGCTACACGCTGTGGTAGGGCAGGATATTACCTTCTCCAGGATACTATTGAGCAGGCCGATCCGTCCTCCTGACTTTCTTGCGGGTAGGTTCTTGGCCAGCGTCCGACATATGGACAGGGTACCCACGACTAAGGTGCCTGTACAAGGGAGAAGACTGCTGACGCCAGTGTTAGCTCCTGAAAGGGTTCCATTAGGAATGGGCAGGACCAATCAACCTGCTTAATAGTATCCTGGGGAAAGTAATATCCTATCCTACCACAGCGCGTAGCACTGTTATTTTACTTGGTCCTGACGAATTGCTATGTTGAGCATGTAAACATGTCGTTCCAAAAGGGGGATTCCCCCTACCCCCTTTCACTTCACGTAGTGTTGGTTCATTTATTCTTCTCCCCTTGGGGAACAGTGTATCCTTTTTGTTGACCTAGTTCCAGGGTCTATACACTGGACCCTGTTAAAAAGCCCTCTTTGTTCCTCTCTTTGTTAAATAATACTATTAGAGGTTAGTGTAGTATCCCTTTAACAGTGTGTCACTGCCTTCTTAGAATAGTTATGCTTGTCATGTGCATTCTACATTCTCTGTGTGGTAGTTGACCATTTCTGCTGAGCTCTATCTACAAGTGGTTGTACAAGCTGTGTCCTGTGGATCTGAATAAACTACTTCCTCTGCAACCTGTGTATCAGATTACTTCACAAACTGGCGACGACTGGGATGAAGAAGGACTCACCCTCTGCCTAATGCAAGAAGTACTATTTTTTTTTTATCTTTACAATATAAAAAAAAAAAAGAAGAAACTAAGGACCAGCGTTCACACGTTTTAAGGTATTTTTCTTTTATCTCTGTTCACGTGTAATATGATTGCACCAGCGGCAGTAATTTATCAAGTGCTTTGATCGCACCCGCGGCAGTGCGCAACTACGTGTTTCCTGTCATCGATTGCTGTGTGTTATTTATTGCTCCTTCTAACCTTTACAATTTCCTCAACCCGCGTTAATCTACATTAACATTTATTTCTTTTCTTGGCGTTTGGGGTTGTCGGAAAACGAAGGAGTTAAAGCGCTGACCTGTTTTCCTTCAAACGCGTGTCAACATTCTGCCGCGTGTGCTCTTCTGTCAGTCTTCGCGTGGAGCTCCAGGTCGCGCTGACTTCCCTTCCGCGTCTGCATGTATCTACAGGAGTGTATAAAAAAAAGTTCAAGTGAATTTAGACATGAGAATCAATTTCAATTCTTTTTTTTTAAAAAGCAGCGGACGGATTAAATCTCGTTTCTGGGGGTAAGGCGTTCCAAATCCTGGGAGCCATTCCTGAGAAGGTACGATATATGTTTTCTTCATGGAGAAACATTGTGGTTTAAATAGAAGATTAGGAAAACTCCCGGTAGATCTGTTAACACCGGATAGCACTAGTTTCTCCCCTAGGTACCTCGAGGTTTTGTGATGCAATGCCTTATGTGTCATACAGGCGATTTTTAAATGGATTCTGACTTCAAAAGGTAACCAGTTGAGGGCCTGCAGGTCAGGGGAAATGTGGCAGTTTCTTTTGTTGCCAGTGACGAGTCTAGCGGCTGTATTGATTGAGGCTCTTAGCGGAGCGGTCATTGATTTAGGAAGGCCACAAAGAGCAACAAAGAGCAAATGTATATAGTTCACTCTTGAGTTTGTGTCTGTTGGAGCTGGCAGCCTTCTAGATGGCTCCTCTTCCATGCAGCCTTATAATAAATCTACATTTTATTGCCAACGAGGTTGGGATACGAACCCACGTGTGCAAAGCACATTGGATTAGCAAAATGTCCTACTTTTTTTACAATATTTACAGGTAACAATAGATGCAGGACAACGTGATCCTTTAGAATGGGGTGAGTTTCCACTTCTCAATCATATACTAGTTCCCACATTAATCGATGTTCCAGACTTAGTTGACTTGCTAAGGGTGTTAGTATTCCCGTTAAAAGATTTCTTGACTGATTTTTACGGAAGAATGAAGGTTTATAGCATTAACTGGTTCTAAAACCTTCTCATTTAATTCTTTTAATGAGACCATAGAAATTTTAATGCTCTTATCTAGCTTTTTGACGGTGTATTAGTCTTCCAAGATGATGTTCTTATTTTTGCAAAAGATGCTCCTTTGCATGATTCCATTCTACACATATTGTTAAGTCTGTTTCAACAACAAGGTGTTGTACTGAAGCTGGAAAAATGCAATTTTTTTTGTACCGAAGTAGAATACTTAGGTCATGTGCTCTCTCATGAAGGTGTTAAACCAAGACCTGGTCTCCTTGAGGCCATTACTAATGCTTCTACTCTACACTGACGAGACTGGAGTCAAATCTATACTGGTGCTCTGTGAATATTATTTGAGATTTATTCCTAATTATGCCACAATAGTTCCTAATCTCATCAAAAAAGCGACCAGGTTTGTTTGGAGTGATGAGTGTGTGTCTGCTTTTGATGAAGTTAAAGATCTTCTTGGGAAAAGCATAGTCCTCAAGCCTTTTGACCCCAGTTTGCCACGCTGTTTAACTGTTGACGCAAGTCAAGTAGGACTAGGTGCGACTTTGACACAAGTGGAGGATGGAGTTGAAACTGTAGGTTTTGCATCCAGAGTTCTAAGGGCCGCTGAGATGCAATACCCAGTTATTGAGAAAGAGCTATTAGCCTGCCCCTGGGCCTTGAAAAGTTCTGCCTATACGCATGGGGAAGCGGTACAAAAGGGGGTCGTGACGGACGGAGCATCTGAACCAAACACCCAGTTAACAGATCTGGGTTTAATCCATCACCGTTCTTTAGCCCACTCTGCCACCCCAGTTCAGACATGGCCAAAAGCAAATCAGTCTGACCCTGTGCCTCATGGGAAAAGTCTAGCCCGAACTGCCAAGCCATGCCTTCCCTGGACCGGAAACAAGCTTCCTAGGGCCGGTTTCTGGCATTACAGCCGTCTTCAGCCAGGCTTGCTTGAATCCAGTGGCAAAGTGAGCAAGGGACTCACGTCTGAGCATACCCTGCCACACTTATGGCGAACAAAGCGGTACAAAAGGGGGTGGTGATGGACGGAGCATCTGAACCAATCAAACACTCACAACCAGTCAACAGATCTGGGTTTAATCCATCACCGTTCTTTAGCCCACTCTGCCACCCCAGTTCAGACATGGCCATATGCAAATCAGTCTGATCCTGTGCCTTACGGGAAAAGTCCAGCCCGAACTGCCAAGCCATGCCTTCCCTGGACCGGAAACAGCGTCCTAGGACCGGTTTCTATACATATGGGGAACGCGTTTTCTTTACTTCAGATGGATCATAAGCCTCTTGTTGAAATCTTGGGTGGGAGTTTGAATAGGTGTTACGCTTCCAGGATTATGAGGAGGCTTCTAAACTGCTCCAGTACCAATTTGATGTCAGGCACATTTCTGGTGGAAAGAATGGGAGGGCGGATTTTCTGTTTCGTTATCCTG
Organism: Lissotriton vulgaris; assembly: GCF_964263255.1. Classification (NCBI taxonomy): domain Eukaryota; kingdom Metazoa; phylum Chordata; class Amphibia; order Caudata; family Salamandridae; genus Lissotriton; species Lissotriton vulgaris. The sequence continues at coordinate 1,311,785,929 of NC_141693.1, read as the reverse complement.
TCACTGAAATTCATGATGACAAAATTTCCTTTTCTGATCTTATCAAAGAGGATTGTGGAGATTGTCTTGTTGCAGGGGTGGATATTCCTGTACTTAAGTTTTGCTCTGAAGATGAATGGAGACCAGCATTTTGCAATGGTTGTATCCTTCAAGAAGTTTGTAACCTTGTTAGGAACGGGTGGCCAAGAGAGAAAATACTTTTTCCTAAGCTGCAACCATTTTCTAAAATTGAGGATGACATTTCTTTAGAAGATGGGCTTTTGTTGCGGAATGAAAAACATATTCCTCCACATGTATTCAGGAAAGGGATTATTGAAAGGGCCCATGAAGGACATTTAGGTTCTTCTTTTACTAAACGTCGCACACGTGATACTTTTTGGTGGCCTGGGATAGATTCAGAGATTGATGAATTTGTGGTGAACTGTTGTGTTTGCAGGTCATCAGACAATCCTTCAAAATTTCCGTTCCCCCTCTTATGCCTGTTGAGTCTCCAGACCGTCCCTGGGTTAAACTAGGTGTGGATGTCATGGGACCTTATAATATGCTTTCTGGGGGGGTCCAGATTTATTTTGGTACTCGTCGACTATGCCTCAAAGTGGTCTGAGTACCAGCTTGTCAAGGAGGTGGACACTAAAAGTGTTGTGAATTTTTTGAGTGATATCAGGTCTAGGGATGGGCTTCCAGAAATACTGGTTTCTGATAATGGGAAATAGTTGGTAGTAAAGATTTTGAATCATTCTTGTTTGTTTCTGGTGTAAAACACGTGAAAAGTTCCCTTTATCATCCACAAGGGAAAGGATGAATCGTGTTGTTGGAGACTGTGTAAAATGGGCTGAAGCCAGTAACCATGATGTTTTGAAAGCTCTGAACAGTATGATATGGTTTTATAGAACCACTCTCCATTCGTCCACCAAGGTATCTCCTTTTGAATTGATGAGGGGAAGGAAGGCTATTACTTCTTTTCGATCTGGGTGGATGTCCAAGTGGGTAAATGCAGAATCAGATGTCTTGAAATTGATGTATATTGTGAAAGGGAATGTCTCTTCTACTCAATCTAAGCAAAAAGCTTGTTTTGACTCAAAGAGAGGTTCTAAGACTTCAATCCTTAAGGTTGGTGATACTGTTAAAGTTCAATGTTCTATTCCTTGTCTATCCTCCATGCAAGGGAGTCACCCTCCTGTTAAAACAGAATCAGTTCAAGGGAATACCAGGAGGAGTTCCTTTGTCTTTGTCAAACCTGCAAAGTATAGAGTTTAATATTGGGTTTTTTGTTAGAAGAAGGGAAGGTAATATAATAATCTGTGTTGTGTTTCTTTCAAATAACGGTCTACTCATTTTCATTATATCTTATTTATTACATGTGTTAGCTAGTTATTGTAATGTCTTAGTTCCTTTTAGAATCGCTCAGAACCAAGCAGCGCGACTGGTCTTCAGGATTCCAAAATGGCAGTCGGCCAAGCCTCTTCTTGCCAAACTGCACTGGCTCCCAGTCAATCTTAGGGCAGCTTTTAAGATCGGCTGCTTAGTATTCAAATCCCTGACTGGTCCCTCCCCTAGGTTTCTGAAATCCCTTATCACTCTGTACTGCCCCCCGCATAATCTCAGATCCTCCCATCTTCATCTCCTGGCCACCCCGTCCTTCAAACTCGCGAGGGTTGGAGGTCGGAGCTTCTCACATCTTGCCCCTATACTTTGGAACTCTTTTCCCCTTCCTCTCAAATCTGTCAACTCACTCATCCTCTTCCGCAAGTCTCTCAAAACTTGGCTTTTCCCCCAATCTGGTTAATCTTTAATCTGCTATCTCACTGAATCCCAATCAGCGCCAGGAAACTCACGGTGTCAGTGCGCTTTAAAAGAACCTCCTAACATAACATAACAGAATGTTTCTTGCTGCCTAGGAACATTAGAATGTATATAGTTCACTCTTGAGTTTGTGTTTGTTGTAGCTGGCTGCCTTTTAGCTGGCTCCTCTTCCATGTAGCCTTATAATAAATCTACTCAAGACAACACCAATTTCCTGCTTCATTACTAGACTAGGCAATGCTAAGTTGTGTAAATATTGTTATAATGCTATCACAAAATGTGCCACATTAGGAAGCATAATTTGTTTTCTCCACTGTGTGCTACATTTTTATTATTTCTTTATGTAACCTGCTAAACATGTTACCTGTAATATGTTAACTTGTAAAGACATAACTCTCACCCTGAGTAACTAGAGGCCATACGGTTGGTCCCCTAGTACCTTGTTACTGAAAACCTTCTCATGTAACATTCCTCGCTCTAATATAGGGCGCTCTGACACCTCTGGAAATGTATGTTCTATATAAAAGCGCATAAATAAATAAATAAAATATCTACACAGGTTGAGACATCAGATCGATATGTAAACCCTCCAAATAGGGTTTATAAAGTAGAGACACAAGTTGAAGTGGTAATACAACATAAGATACAACCAATATTCTGATCTCATTTAGCAGATGCTTATGACCTTATTCTTGCAGAAGATGACTGGTCACCAGTTTGTATAAGGGATGTACCTTAAAGAGAGGAGGTAATAATGCATACATTCTGTTCCTTAGTACCTCAGGGACAAATATGCAAACGAATGGGCTTTTGAAACAGGCTTTTCATTGTATGGAAATCAAACGGATGCGGCAAAGAATCAGTTTGACATGTCATTCCTTTAAGGAATGAGCAACATGTGCAGAATCAATATCCTTTGATCATTATCAATATCAAGACATTACAATGCCTTGCAGTTTCAAAACAAAAAGCCCTCTTTTTCTGGTTTTAAAATGTGAAGGCTTTTATAGAACAGTTTTGGATTATAGGAATTTAAATGCATATACATGCACATATGCTGTAAAGAATACACTCAGTACAGGGCTAATGATCAATCTAGTGTGGAACAAATACAAACAACCCTGGATATTTGCAATGTATTCTTTGGCCAAAACATAGCACCAATGGGTTTCAGTATTCCTATACGAGATGGGCTACAAGAACAGTCCTGGTTTGTTTGAAGCAAGACTCATTGAGATCTTTCAAGAAGATTCAGAGGTGCTAACATACATTGATGATATATACATTACAGCCAATGCTTTAAATGAACACCTGACTTGTGGAACAGGATAGTGACATTGTTAGCCGGGCACAAGCATAACATCAATTTGAAACAATCAAACATTCCATGTTTAAATGTGATTTTTCTTGAATAAGAATTCTTTAATAATGGGAAAGGATTGGCACCTGACGTCTTGCAGAAGTGTGATACTTTACAACCTTCAAATGTGTAAATCAAATTACAAGCTGTGATGGAATTTTTCAATTCTGAAGGGCTTACTTGCCACATTATGCTGAGGTAGTGAAGCCCTTGTATGATTTGATTTCTCCCACGTTTTCCAAAACACATTGAATGGAAAAGTACACAGCTAGTCTGCAAAGACTTCAAGCAGACATTTTAGAGACTATGGGGCATATTAGCATATATGCGTTATAGAATTCCAATAGAAGCCCAGGTTTGATGTGCAGGACATCTAACCTGGGCTTCTATTGCAATTCTATAACGCATATTAGCGAACTCATTATCGCTGTTTTAGCAGCAGTTTCCTGCCACTAAAACAGCGATAATTTTAACGAGGTTCTTGCTAATATGCCCTTAAATATTTACAGACTAGAGGCAAGAAAAATAACCTAATAATAAGAATTTTTCCCAGCACCTCGGGTTACACATATGTAATTTACAATGAGGGCACGACAGCTCCCATAGAATCCAGATCACATTTGTACTCCAAAGCTGATGATCACTTCACTACTGTAGAAAAAAATACTTTTGCAAGCGCAGATGGCCGGATTAAAAGTGTGCCCTTTGGTGCCGGGTAAACAAATCATCATAGTTTCTATTATACCTATACTAGCCGTGGCACCTAAAGTAAGCATATCTCATCCTCGGGTTGTATACCTGCATTGGGTGTTGTGAGACTCTTCTTTAAATGTAGTTGATGACATTTTGAATATGACTCTGCACTCTACATGCAAGAGTTTTTATAGTACACTCAAAATGTACCGCAAACTCCTAACATCTTACTCATACAAGTTTATAGAAGCATGCTCTACACGGGTGCCTCTGCACAGCCTGCGGTTGGAATCAAACAGAAGTACTCCACGACTTGTGCTGCAGTGTAATGAGTTTTTGAGGATGGCTAATTTAAAGAACTATGCACACAGACTAAAGTTTTATATAACTCAACTGAGCAACTTGCAGAATTTTATGCCATGCTAATTAGGCTGTAAAAGGCTCTATGGAATCAAAAATTGCTAATAAATTGATAATATAGCCACTGAGTTAAGGCTCCTGCATGACGTCCATCGAAAATTGTCTGAGCGGGTCACCACTGTCAAACATACACTGACCACGACTCAACCCATCACAACCAATATGGTGCAGCAAATGAAGGACTACGAAGTACGGCTTCGCCACATGGTAGGTAGGGTGGAAGATGCGGAGGGTCGCTCCGGCCAAAATAATGTCTGCCTGATAGGTCTTCCAGAGGGATCAGAGGGCCAGAATGCTGTGAACTTCACTGAACAATAGCTGAGGGGCTTGCTGCCAGAGACATCGCTCTCTCTTCACTTTACGATCAAGAGGGTACACCGGGACCCCTTCCAGAAGCCAGCTCTGGATGCAAACTTTCGCCTGTTCCTTTTTAAGTTACTCCATTATTGGGACACTATCGTGACCTGTCCAACTGGCAGGATTTTTTTTCACCAAACTGGAAGTTTAAAATTCCTTTTAAAGAAACAAGTTAGTCTACTATGTAAGGAAGATGACATGAGGGTAAGAGAGTCCTCCAGTAGCAATATCGGGCACTGAGCTAGTTCCTGCCAGGATAAACTGAGATAGCCATATCTTGACTCAGCCTTGAATAAAACAATTTAAAATCAAATTTCAGTCAGACTTATGGTACTGCCAATAAAAGACATAAATACTTGCTGGAAAACACTAGAGGCGGTTACCACTTGCAGACTGTGTCATCAGCACAATGAATCTATGGATCACTTGGTTTGGATCTGCCACTGATTGAATCATGCACGTCCCACTTTACTGAAACCTCTGTTTTTAAAATATGGTACTTGTACCTGTACAGATACAATTAAACTTCTCTTTAATTGGAGATTCCAATGGAACTGGACAGACCAGCTAAATCTTGCACACCAGCTGAAAGAACTTATAAGTAAAGACTCAGCCAAGGACTACAGGCCAAACACAGCTTATAACTAGTGAATACACATCTAATGTTATTTGTCTCTTAATGTCATGTGTTGTAATTACTTGACTTGTTAAATGAAATTATAACATTACGTTTTATTCACGATCGAAGAAGGTGCGCGGATGGAGACACCACGCCCAGTCTTTTGTAACAATTTTAATTAATTGAAACAATAAATACATTCATTTATTCATTCATTCACTATCTTAAGAGAAATGTAAAAAGTAAAAGAAGTCCAATGTGATAATGCAAAGGTGATATTTTTCCTGGACTACACCCTTGGGGTACATAGACAGCGGAGCTCTTTTTTGGCAGTGAAACGCCAGCTCTGACAATTGAACATTCAATATTCACTGCTCTTTACCGCAAAGTTATGTGTGCTGGCCGATGGTAAAGCCCGTTTATTTGAAACGCCGCAAGACACCTGGGACTGGCTGGAGTTGACCGGGAAATTATCTGGCCACAGACCGGATAGGCGGGGAGAAGCCTGAGGTGACGCAACACACATGGCCAAGAGAGGTAGACAGCGGAGATGAACCTACGCTCCTAAACTATGTGCTGTTCCAAATCTAGAGCAAATAATCAGAGAGAGGAAACAGGCTGTCAGGGAAGCAGAAAAGATTTCAGACCTGACCAAGGAGTCTGAGTCGGAGAACCTAACAGCCCGATCATCAGAGGATGAAGGCTCTTTGGGATCTTGCATTTCCGAGGCTGCATCATCTGCCGGTGTGGGCTGAGGGGGCAGAGGGGTTGGGACAGGTAGGAGGGTGGGGGTTCAGGGGCCCACACTGTCTGCCATGGAGGGGGGATTGGTCCAGCTGTTTGGTGACCTAACTGTCGTGCGGATGGAGGGGTCAAGGGGCAGTGGAGTTACCTTGGATAATGGATGGGTGAGCTGCACTGGACCATTACAATAGGCCACATTCCCTCACGCCCTTACACTCTAGGGGGTTGCGTCATTTATAGGATAGGATATATGTTTGTAAAGCGCTCGAATGCCAAAGCGTCTTGGTGCTGTTGTAAGTGTGAGTGGTGTAGCCAGTGTTACAAAACTATGTTAAGGCAAACAGCCAGGTCTTCAGGTCTTTCCTGAAGGATTGTCTGTTTGACTGAAAACGCATGTACATTGGCATGTTGTTCCACAGCTTTGCTGCACAGTGAAAAAAGGTTCTGCCACCCCATCTCACTCTCCTAATCCTATCAATGTGGAGAAGACCCAGGTTACTGGATCTTAACGCACAAACCGGGAAATAGGGCTTGAACATTTTCTGAATGTCATGGGCTCCTTCTCCATAGAGTGCTTTGTGAACCAGGCATAGCGCCTTAAATTTAACCCATTGTTGAATGGGAAGCCAATGGAGAGTTCTGATTCCAGCAGAGGTTGGTTGTCCTCTAGGTATACCTAGCAGTAACCTCGCAGCGCCATTCTGCAGTGACTGCAGCCTGCTCATCTGGGTTTTATTAATCCCCAGCAGCAGGCCGTTGCAATAATCAAGTTTTGATAGTTGTAAAGCCACCACTACTGTCTTTTGTAATTCCTGGGCGATAAAAGGGAATATCTTTCTCAGAGTTTTTATTAAGAAAAAGCAGGAAGAGGTAAGACTATTTACCTGAGCGGTGAAGTTTAACTATCAAAGATCATTACCAGGTTTCTGACTTTAAGGAAAGGACTGGGGCATTCTTCTGCACTCACTGGCCACCAGGAGTTATTCCACAGGGGTCGCCCCTGGCCAAACTCAATGACCTCCGTCTTGCTGGTGTTAATTTTTAGGAAGCTATGGTTCATCCAGGACATGATCTCAACCAGACACTCATGAAACCTGATAGCTGTGTCTTCAGGCTGTTTGGCTATCGAGATTATAAATTGAGAATCATCTGCGTACGACACCAGGGCAAAACCATGCTTCTTAACAAGACTAGCCAGGGGCATAACATAGATGTTGAACATTGTTGGCGACAATGCTGAGCCCTGTGGGACCCCACAAGGGAGGTGGAAACTATCAGACTGCATTCCCTCCCAATGCAAGCACTGCTCCCTCCCCTCCAGAAATGATGATAGGAGGGCCAGAGCAGAGCCCTCAATCCCTACCTCCTGCAGCCGCTGGATTAAAACTGTATGGTTCACGGTGTCAAATGCCGCTGACAAGTCTAGTAGTACGAGGACTGCCGTCCCCCCTCCATCCACTATTTCTCGGATCTCTTCAGCCGCTACAATCCAGGCAGATTCTGTGGAATGATGTGCTCGAAAGCCATGCTGGGTTGAGTCCAGCAGCAGGTTGGTATCCAGGTAGTCAGTTAGTACCTTATTCATCGACTTTTCTAGTATTTTGGCTACTATAGGCAGACCAGCTATCAGACGGTAGTTCTTGGGCTAAGTAGGGTCTAGGGTGGGCTTTTTCAAGATAGGCCTAATCGTAGCATTCTTCCAACAAGTTGGATAGCTACCAGACTTCAGCACTTGATTTATTAGTGGGGTCAGTTCATCTCCGATTCTACTAGCGGCCAGATGCATGATCGCAGCCGGATATGGGTCTTTGGGTGAGCCTGATTTTATGGAAAGGAGGAGTTTGCAATACATCCTCTTTCATGATTCCTGGAAACCTGACTAATCTAGAATCTAATTTATCTGCCTCCGCCTGTGATAGATCTGGCTTATCTGGACCTGCTCTTGTATTCAGGAGGTCATCATAAACTACTTGGACCTTATTCTGAAAAAGGTTAGCCAGTTTGTTACACATGTTTTGATCTGGTTGAAAAGAACTTGCCTGCTGAGATTTAGAGAGCAGAGTGACCGTTTTAAAAAGTTCCTTAGAGGAATTACCAGCTTCCTTGATCCTAGTTGTGTAAAATAGTCTTTTTGCGGCAATGATTGCCTATTGATACTGTTTGAGAGCAAGATTATAGGTTAATTTCTTATCATCACTAATATCCTGTCTCCATAAACACTACACTTTTCTGCAGATTGTTTTTAGGCCCTTCAGCTCAGGGCTGTACCAAAGTGATGAAGGCTTTAGTCTCCTAACTGTTGACCATGTTTCCGGTGCTACATAATTGGCTGCTGTCAGGAGCCATTCATTAAATCTAGATGCTGCCTCATTATTATCTTTGTCCAGTGACAAGGAAACTTGACCCAGAACTGTATCTAAATCGTCAGCTTGAACTTTATTCCAGCGCCTGGTCTTTATCTTCACTGGTTTCATTTGCCTTTGATGAATTGGCGATGTGACCCTGATTTTGAAATGTATCACCTTATGGTCGGACCATGGGAGGGCTACCACTTTAGACAGACTAGTCTCTGAACTGTAAGAAAAAATGCCATCTAAAGTGTGGCCTGCCTGATGAGTGGGTTCCAGAACTAGCTGGCTGAAGCCGAAAGCTGCCAGATTGTCTAATAGCCTGCCTGTGTCTGGATTATTATTTAATTCCAGGTGATACTTAAAATTACTGAGAATAATGAAAGGGTGAGAGTCTATATACGATTCCAAATGTGTCATTAATGTCTGTGAGAACGAAGCCTTAGGCCCAGGTGGGCGGTAGATTAGGAGACCCTGAAGATTAAAGGAGTTGTTTAAATTCATGGTAAAAAACAGTGCTTCTGCCGGTAAGTCTGCGAGAGCTTCTACTCGCAGTTTTAGATGTTTCCGGTAGACTATCTCTATGCACCCTCCTCTACCTACCTCCCTGTCCTGTGAGGTGACAGAATAGCCCGTTGGTAACACTATGTTCCAGTCTGGAACCAAGGCACCATCTGTCCAGGTCTCAGTCAGAAAATTAATGTCGGGCTTAGCACTCTGAATCAGATCTTCAATCTGATATTTATGTCTCCCTAAAGACCGTACATTCAGCAGCACACATTGCAAGTGCTGTATAGCACATTATGTGCACTATAGCACTGGGTTTGGGCAGTTCCTCATTGTTGTTAGGACTGCTCTTTTCATATTAAATGTTAAAAATAGTGATGTTTTTTCAGTGAAGAATAATTTAATTGGGTGACTTTGTGCTGGGCTGCCAATTACTCCCGAAGATACATTACAAAGTAACCCACCTCATGACAAACACCCTGTCCCGATTATAATTTTGAATACATTTAAAACATGACTGCACAAGCATCATCACATGCAATGCGCGGGGCCTGTATACTCCCTGTTGAAGATATGCTGTATATGCTTATCTTAAATGACATAATATGCAACTAGCACTTCTACAGGAGTCTCAATTAACACGCGTAGAGTCCACCAGGCCACAGCACAGACGGCGGGGGCACATCTACATGACGAATTATTCTGTATTCACTCGAGGAGTGTTGATATGGGTTCCCTCTGGGCACCCCTCTCCAAGTGGAAGAGCTACATTTTCCTTAAAGCAACGCTCAATGCATATACCTTTTTTAGGCAATATTTATGCACGAAACCCAGAACGGGGCCCTTTCTGGAGTAAATTATCTACATTATAATCCAAATGGTGTGACCTGCCCGGGGTAATTGGCGGGGACTTTAATAACGAACTGGATATATCACTGGACCGGTCATTCCCGGCACTCTGGGGTTCGGCGGCATACACAGGAGCTTCATTGTTTCGTAGCTGGATGCTGGGATGGGGGTTAGTGGACGCTTAGAGGCATCACAATCCCACCTCTCGAGAATATTCCTTCTACTCTGCAGCGCATGGTCTCCATGGTCTTCATGTCTGCCTTGATAGAGTGTTGTGCACAACTAACATGCTACCATACAAGACTCAGACAGACTATCTTGGAAGCACGCATTCTAATCATAACCCGCATTATGTAACAATAACATGGGACACACAGCCCTCCCCAATCCCAACATGGCGACTACAACCCACTATACTGAAAGATACGCCCTTTACGGACTCCCTCCATATGGACATAACAGACTACTTTGAACATAACACTAACACAGCATTGTCTACACTATTGGAATGAAATACATTTAAGGTAGTGCTCAGGGGTGAATGCTTGGGAAGTGGGAATGGAATGCGGAGACACGAGGCACATGAGCTCCAAGAATTGGAACGTCAATTAATGTCCTTGGAAAAGCGCACAATTTCTGATCCTTCTGGCTCTGCACAGCACATGGCCGCAAGGATGACACATGAGGCATTAATGGAAAGATTGAGGTGCCTCAATTATGAGGCACACTCCGCCAGGACACATGCAATTGCGGATCGCTCAGGACCTCTACTGGCATGGTTGATTTGACAGGAGCAACCACCTAACACTATAACGTCCCTGTGCTCACCGGATGGCTTGATCAAATACACAGGGAACTGGCCATTCATTTCTCTATGTTGTACCAGTCATCCCTAGAAGCAACAACCACGGACACGAAAGAGTTCCTGGGTGGCCTCCCTTACCCTAGGCTTGACCCTGCCCAGTGGGCAGAGCTAGACGACCCAATAACTTTAACTGAAATACAGGGGACGATCCGCTCCCTGGCATCCGGCAAGGTGCCGGGTCCAGATGGCCCCCCTGCGGAGCTGCACAAGACATACTTGGATCTCCTAGCACCAAGGTTGCAAAAACTCTGACGAGCCACTACGGCTACAACATTTGCCACCCTCTATGTGTTAAGCCACACTAGTTACACTCCTGAAACCGGATAGAGGTCACACAAAACTTGGCTCCTACCGGCTGTTGGCATTATTGAACACGGACTACAAAGTCCTGGCTCGTATACTGGCAGGACGACTAGCACCGTTAATACCTTGCCTTATACATGACGATCAAAACGGATTTGTCCAAGATCGTTCCTCAACTCTTAACTTACGCCAACTGTTCCGAGTTATGCACTTTGTCTGCGGATCTGGGCCAACTCTGGCTGTATGGTTTTCGACCTGGAGAAGGCATACAACACTGTTGAATGGCCATTTATCTTCAACGTTCTGGTCCGAAATGGACTGGATGTCTACTTTATCAATCTGGCAAAGCTTCTTTACATTGGCACGGTGTGAGGGTCAAGACGGGATGCATGGTATCCCAGCCTATAATGGTAAGAAGGGGCACCAGACAAGGTTGCTACTTCTTTCCCTTTCTCTTTTTATTGGCCATCGAGCCGTTGGCATTGGCGATGAGGGCATCTGCAGAACCCTGGGGGATCCCTTTGCGTAACAAAACACATGTAATCTCCTTGTATGCAGATGCCCTACTCTTATATATAAGGGTTGTAGGGATGGTGCAAGATACTTCCGCACATGTTTTCAATAGATTTGCGCGCATATCGGGACTGTTAGTTAACTGGGACAAGACTTGTCTGTTCTCATTTGATCCCACTACGCTAATCCCAGAGCTCACAATTAATGAGACCTTGATCACCTGGCAAGTAACCATGTTTAAATACCTGGGTATTATACTACTAGCAGCCCGTCCCGACCTTGTCTGGGAGCAATCAGGCATCCCCGCCCCCCGCCCGCCCCGACATTGTCCAGCAGCCCGGGAACCAGCCCGTCCCGACCCCCGCCCGCCCCGACATTGTCCAGCAGTCCGGGCCCCCAGCAGCCCGGGCCCCCGTCCACCCCGTCCCCCGCCTGCCCCCACCCCCGCCTGCCCCGACATTGTCTGTGGGTCCCCCGGAGCCTTACCTCAGCCGCCGCTCCTCAGTTCACCGCTCCGCCGCTCCTTGCCGCTCGTTACCGCTCCTCCCGCCTGTCCGCCGGTCCTCACCGCCTGTCCGCCGCTGGTCACCGCTCCTCCCCCGCGCCATGTCCACCGCTCCTCCTCGTGCTCCTGGACGCCGCTCCTCCCCGCGCTCCTTACGTCAGCACGCAGGTCGCGGCCGGCGCTACTTCGAAGGGACTTTTTTTTTTTTTTAGGTACATTTTTTAAATAACGCATATTTCTATAGTTCATATAGCCTATGTCCATCTGCACACCATGATGATTACAATGATGTATCGGGTGTGTGGATTGGTGCTGTGGTTCCCGAGTTTACCCGCCTCAAAGGTTCAAAGTTCTTGCTTTATAATAGTAGTATAGATATCATGCTGATCAGGACCTATTAGATGGTAGTCTCACTAGGGCGATTACTTCTGTATCTGCGCAGATGTCTTTTTGAAAAACGCTGGACCTTTCGGTAGCAGGAAGGGTGTTACTTCCTCTGCTCCTCTACTATTTCACAAATTTGCTGCTATGTTTATTGCCGTAATTATTTCTACCGATTGAATGCAGGTTTCGGGAGCTCATCTGGAACAATTACAGATGTAGAGGTGTTCTCACAAAATTGTATCTTCCATCGGATCGGGGAACCTTGCAGGTGCCTAACCCAGAGCACTACTACCTGACATCTCAACTTCAATGGGTGGCACGCTGGGTGGCGGGTGGATCTAAATGACATGGCAGGCACTGGTATAGCATGTACTGTAAATAAGATCTTAGCGCTGTTTCACCCATGCAACAACACTAATACTCCTCACCCTTTATTGGTACAAGTCACTTATAAGTGTTACCGACGCTCCTTATATTGTCAAACGTCCAACCGTATGCACCGGCAATACCACTTCTGAGGATGTCGTGGGGTAGTAGATTAATCACACCGACGGATCTCGCTGTCTGGCACACGGAGGAGCTACACATGCTGAGTGACTTATATTTAGATGGCACACTCATACCATACACAGATATTGCAGCAGAGACTGGAATATCCCCAGGACACTTTCTCTTGCATGCCTCATGGTTCAGCTTACTGCAGCGTACCTGGGGGCATCTCACGCAGGAACTGTCAAAAAACCTAGTGCTCCAATATATACATGTCATGGGCAATGGCAAGCATCTCACTTGCTGGTTTTCAGACACATTCCGCATACACACAGCAATAGAGCTCGCTCCGCTGCGAGTGAAGTGGGAAGATGACCTAGGCCGTCAATGTATAGATGCAGAGTGGAAAGTAATTCTGAAAAGTCCTACCTTGGTCCCTCACAATGCCAGATTTAAATGAATCCAATATTACATAGTGCATCGTGCATATCTAACTCTGGAGAAAATCACCCGCTACTTTAATACAAACGATGCACAATGTCCCAGATGCTCTTGTCCCGCTGCAGACATTGTCCATATACTGTGGCCTTGTGTGGGGCTAAGGCAGTATTGGGAGAGAGTAACACAACACCTAGCCAAATACACGGACGGACACCTTGCATACAAATGGGAAACCTGTATACTAGGATTGTTCCCACGAGGCAAGCAACACAGAGCAATTAGCCATTTCTTAGACCTGGGGCTGGTAGTAGCTAAGAGACTCCTAACGAAATCCAAAGGCCCACTGCAGCTCATAGCTTGGACCCGCTCTGTCCTTAATTGGGCAAGGGCAGAGGCAGTGTCTCTCCGGAGGGAGGACACCTTGGGGCTGTGCAAATTACCCATTACAGATAATTGGAAGTCTATTATGTTGACTCTGCAAATTAACGTATCTCCTGACCCAGTAGATGAGCACTCTCAGACAGAAAACTAAGCGATTAGCTGAGAGGATAGGGCAAAGGCCGAACCAGGTGCCCTAACACAGGGAAGCAATGCTTAGTGGGTGTGCAGATATATATGTATGTGTATTGATACTTAATTGCAAAGTCATGATGTTGGTGATGATGATTTTATTGTAACCTCAAAAGGGGAGATGTGTGTTTTAGGGGTGGGGTGGTGGCACTAAACATGGGATTGACCGAAGGTTGAGAATGTTCCTCATGTTGGTATGTTATAATCTGAGTGTTTTTTCGTGATAATTCTGATACTGGTGGAAACAACATTTATATTTGTTTATACTGTAAACATTCCACATTGAGGGTTATAAGCATGGGGTTTGGTTCAACATTCTTAGAGTACGCATCTGTATAATGTCTGCATGATTGGCCTTATAGTGACAAGCGTAGGTGTGGCACTTACAGAGAGAAAGTCGATTTACGCAGATGGACTTTTACATACAAACAACTACAAATGCATAACTGTGGCTAATGTCAGAGCTGTGTGGAACTGTTGTGGAAGCCCCTGGTGTGTTATGGAGACCCATGTAACACTTATAGACGTGCGATGCAAGTGTATTGTATCATTGTTTCTCTTTATTGTCAAAACTAATAAACATATTAAACAAAAAATAAGTGGGGTAGGCTAGGTGTCATTGATGCAGCTTATGAAGGGTTAGTGTCTGCTCATGTAGGCATAGGTTCTATTGTATGTATTAGTGCTAAATCAACAATATTAGTTTCCATACTTACCAAAATGCACTAACAACATGTGCAGCAATGCAATATTTTTAGCACATAAAACAATCTACTGGTTCAAGGCCAGTGCAGACTCCCCTTACTATCGCTGATCGCCCTTTCAGGGCATATAATGGTTGCAGACGATTCATGGTCCATGGTTCCTCTCAGTCAGGCCACAAACAAATGCCAGTGCTCAAGCAGGTATACAAGCTGTGCAATGCCTAGTAGCTTTAAGAGCAGTTTTACCTTTCATTCAGACCGTGGCCCTGTGTTTGTTGCTAAGGCATTTGTGGATGCTATGTCTACTCTGGGAGTACAACTGCTATTTTCGCACCCTTTCTACCTAGAAAGTAACGGGGTTACGCTTAAATAAACCATGACCACTAGGGTATTAAGTACAGGACTGAGCTGACTACATAATATGTATGGAGTCCAGAGAGCATTTATTAACCTGCCTAGAAGAGCATAGGTGGTCGCACTATATATGAAACACTCTTTGGAGTATCAGTGTACATGCATGATTTTGATGTCCATGGACATGTGGCAGAGTTGACATTGTCTGACCCCAGGATTAATTTGAATCTGTAAAAAAATGTTCAAGAAGTCAGTTCTAAATTGTCTAACTTAAAGCATTATGACTCAGCCAACAGTGAAAATAAGATTCCTAATGCTGCTGACTGGTTACTCCCCAAAGCGGGAGAGCTTGGTTTATGAAAAGATCCCCAATAAGCAGGCTTTTAGGCCCTCTTACATCCATTCCGGTGAATGAGGTAGAAGGCACATGGACAATGCTTGTACCACCGTTATCTGGTTAAAAAAAAGCAGGTAGGTCTCAATCAATGACATCAAAAGCATTATGTGACCAATTCTGTTCAGCAGACCACCTTTGACTCCAAGGTGCCTACGTAATAGATCCTCTCCCTACTCCACCAGATCGATGCCTAGAAGAGTACATCTTTTCTGAACTACTTAGCCCCATTTTGGGGATAGAGGAGCCTGATGTGTCTCCAGGTCACAGTCAGCTAGTTTGGGAAAAGGTACCCTATCAGTTTATGGGTCAGACAGAATTAAGGGAAATACCCTATGTTTTAAAGTGTTTATTGAACATGTTATTAGTCCTGGTCATTTTTCAGATTCATGGGACATATATGCTGTTGAACATCTAGTTGTTGATTTGTCCTCCACACTATCTTAGACAATGAGGATGCATATTTGAAAGTGGAAAACTTTCAAGAACCATTTTGTTTCCACCATTATGGTAATCATTACAGACATAGAACTAGTACTCCTCCATAAATATATAATTATACACAGTAGGTGCATTGTCGGGCTCTGCCCATAAATACCCTATTTCAACAGTGACGACAAGTCAGACCGCTCTACTTTTTATTTTTGCTAGAAACCTGAAAAACTCCAGAAATAAATTGATTACCCATCATAGGTTTATATATTCTGCACAGTTTAGTGGAACACTTTCTGTCCATGTTATCAATATTGAAATAAAAAATATAAATGAGAAAAATATTTGGGATACCACATTTTGGCAAATTAAAGGTACAGAGGCTTTATTTACAGCATGCTTGATAAATAGGGAAATTATGATTGGAATAAAAACATCCAGAAGACTACTTGCCTAGGAATTGCTTCTATTAGAAATTTAAAACCACCATCTATTCCAAACGTTAATTCAGCACAATTTCCATTTTGGCGTTGGGAAGATAACATTACAGATGACAAGCTAAATGAAATGATTCAGAATCGTACCTACAACTTGACTGAATTAGATTCCAATGGAGTTCCTCTATGGCAATACTTAATTGGTAAAAAAATAAGCACGCTGGCTCAAAGTTTCATCTCAGAATCTCGTTACCAGTGCTGCCGAATGCGGGGTTGACATTTGATTCATCTACCACCAGACACTCCCTGCCCCTTTATTCCACTTTTGCAAGTTCTTTTCACTCCTACTTTTTTCCCTTTGTCTCTATTTTCTAGTTGTTGCCATCATGCATCTTTATCAATTTTTTTCTTTTTAGTTCATTCAGGCCCAGTTACTAACAAGCATTTACAATGCAATGGTCTCGGCATTATTAAAGGTAGAGCTATTGGCATTGCTCATGACTTTTTATTTTTTATTTTCAATCATAAATAAATGGCATTGTCATTTACAATGCCAATAGGTCATGCATTTGCGAGCGATTAAGCTATTGGCATTGTAAATGACAATGCCATTTATTTAACAATTAAGCTATTGGCAATGTAAATGACAATGCCATTTATTTATGATTTAAAAAAAAAAGTCATAAGCAATGCCAATAGCTCTACCTTTAATAATGCCGAGACCATTGCATTTTAAATGCTTGTTCCCTATGACCTACTTCCATACTCCTGTCTGCCAAAAGTGCTCTGGTCTATTAACGGTAACCTCAATCTGTGATCAAGCCTACATGTGCACCTTCCTGTGTTATGTCTCTCCAGCTGTTTGCCCTCCTGGATTGAATGTCCTTCTGGGTGACCTCGGAGCCTCCTGTCCTTAGCAGTCAAAAGCGATTCTGTGGAGCCAGTGTCAGAAGTGGATGTGCCCCTTGCCCCTCAAGCCCACTCTCTATAGTAGTTATTTGTGTCAGGGAACTTTACTAGTGGCTGAGTTGGCTTGATGAATGAAACTTGTAGAGATGCTCCACGTGCTGCCAGTATCATAGTGTATTACATTTAGAAAGGTTTGGATTGTCCATATATGATTCTGAGGGCAGTTTTTAGCTCACACAGATACTGGGATCTGAAGAACTTCAGATCCCGGTATCAGTGCCTGCCTACTAGGTTCAGATTTCAGAAACTGTGGTATGGTTGAAAACTCATTTTCAGTTGCTATCCTAACACTTCTACAACCCTCTTGCTTTGAACTCAGACTTGTTCCAGAACACCATTCTTTTGCAGAGAAAATTAAATTAAAACGTTGCTTGTTTTCAGTTCTGTGTAAATTTCTTGTCTAACTACAGTTTCAGCCTATTCAGAGAGCCAAGAAACCTCATGGCACAACAAGTGTGCTGTAGTGGTAACATGACATACCATTATAGTCCATTTGAACGTTTTCATTCTTTGCTCGAGGCAGAAGCAAGACAGAAGGCAATGAAAAGGTAGCTAGATCCGAGAGAGAAGAGTATTTAGTCAAGGCAGTGGTCTCAAGACCTTGACTGTGCATGCAAAGCCTAAATTATCTTGAATTTGACTACATTGGGGCATCTGACATTAAGGTTTTTCAGTAAAGGAGCCACAATGGCTTGTTTTATCTTCTCGGAGGGTGAAACACAGATGAACAATGTGCAGCATTGAACTAGGATTATAAAAATGGAATTTCAGATGTCTAAAAAAACTCAAGAAAGGGCATTATCCTGAAAATGGGCTTTGAGTCCATTAATTGAATGGTATGCTACGTGCAGGGAGTTTGACAATAAATTGCTGCCTATTTGATAAAGGTATGTCATTAGGTAATTTCAGAGCCTTATCTAATGGAACCACTGAGTAAGCAATATAGACCAAGGTTGGTGACCAGTTAATTGGAAGGGCTGTCTGCTTCAGAGATTAGTTCTGAGATTGTCTTGCTTATATACTTGATAATTAATTAACGACGACTGCCATCTGTAAGTATGAAGTTGAGTGTTGGGACAGTTCCTTAGTTGTCTGTTTTAATATTTCTTTTGTCACAAGTAGTTGGTGAACCGTGAGTTGGCTTGTGACTAGTCTGCTTTCAATGTGATATGAAATGGGTGTAGACAAACCATTTACAGGTCTGATGAACTAAGGTTTCTTTGTTGAACAATGAGGTGAGGTTGAGGTTACCAGGGAATCTTCAGAGAACAATAACTCGGATACCACCTGTACATATGAAAAGAAAATTATTATTGGGTCCTTTTCAGCCTGGGGCAGCCTATTTTATGTTTTTTGGCCCTCAGGCGCAGTGAAGTGTACCTAGAGGGGGACTAGCACAAGTGTACTGGGACACAGGAGCCATTCCTGGGACCTGAGGAGTGTATTTTACACTGATGACTCACCCAGGTGGAACCATAGCAACCTAAGCAAACAGAAGGGACTCGTACTCGAAGTACAGGGGTGGACCATTAAGAGGGATGATGCTCATTGGGTTAATCTCTACTACTAGGAATGTCCTGCTTATGTGAACACACACAAACACACTTTCTCTTCTATATTTATCTCTCCCTCCCTCTTTTACTTTCTCCCTCTCTTGCACTGTCTTTTTTCCTCTTCTCTGGTTCCTTCAGTCCAATCTCTTTCTCTCAATAGGTCTTCTTAAAAATCTATTCGGCGTGGTTTCACTGAAGAGTGCCATAGAGAACCGATACACTTCACTACGAGGGGTACAGACAAAGGCTCTGACTCAGAATTCCTAAGTATACTGATACCAAGTAGGCATTCACCTGTAGTCCACTGAGGAGGGTACACCCTGGGGATAAAAATAACATATTTCTGCTTGTTAGCACGTTATAGCTGGCTACTGTTTTGAAAAGGAAATGTAAAAGGGATAATTGCACAATCACACAACACGGGTAGGTAGATCTGGATTTTATTCCTTGTAAATTGCCTGTCTCCAGTGAGAGGGATTGTATCCTAAAACTGATAACAAAATTGGTTTTCTACAGATCCTACCATTCATTCCAAGGAGGTTTATAATGTTTACAGGTTTGGCCATAATAGAGAAGATACACTGCAAAACATGTAAAGCCATCCTGATACATTACTTCCTATCTTACGCATCTTCACTAACTGTGGAACTCATAAATATTTGCTGTTAAAATGGATTTCTATAAAATGAATATATTGTGCATTTCCCACTTTGTCAGCACTACTGTTCAATGTGTTAAACGCTTGCCACTGGCATCTGCTGTGATCTGCAGGTCACATGCTCTATACCCACTAAAGCTATTCACAGCCTTCCATCATTCAAAGTCCAGAAAACCCAATACCAGTAGGTTGGGTAACATCTACGTTATTTACACCACTAGAAATAAAGAAAACTGTGGTGTCAGGCGTGGTAAATAATAAACTATTGTTATATATGCTTCTGCAGGCCCCTGCAGCACTTCAATAACGATTGGTTCGGGTACACTGTAGAAGATGCTATAATATACACGTAAATATATGGGTGGACTGATTGGCTGCCCAACTATATTACAAATGCAATAGTGCGATGCAAATGATAGAAAAAGACAGTAGACATGCTTCCTGGGAGCATACATGTTTGGTTGTGAGTGACCTGTATAGCCGGTTTACATTTTAAATAAGATGAAAAACGGGAATGGTTACAAAGAGGTAACTACCATCTAAAAGAACCCCTGAAACGTGATCTTTCCGCCTGCCCACACTCTGTGAGTTGAACAGCTGCAAGAGTTTTCCAGTTCATGCCAGCCCTGAAAACGACTGCGCTATCCAAGATGGAGTCTGAAATACACGTTGTTGGATGCATCTGGCCACTCACAGGACTTCTCAAGATAAAAAAAACTTTTAATTTACACTTCGGCAACAAATACTCTAGGTAAAACGAAACTTCAAAACAAAGTACACAAGGAAACCGGACAGCAAGGGCAGATGTGGCTTGCGAGATCGGCGAGGGCACATGCGAAAGTAAACCAGGATGTGGACGCAACACGCAGGGTGGTAAAAGTTGGGGAAGAAGCAACACTAAGGGCAGGGTGAGGGAAGTAACAATGGGGGAGAGGAGGGTGCGGTTGGGGGAAGCAACACAGTGGACATAGGAAACCATGTGGAGAAGCACACGGGTGAGTGCAACAAGAGGGGTGGGGGTAAGGAGAAGCACACATACGATAGAGAGCAACCCGGAGTCTAGGGGCAAAGAAGTACTTGAGGGAGACTGCTTGAAAACACATGAATACTCAGAGTGCTGAACACAAAATAAACAAGGGCAGAGAGAGACACACAGGGAAGTGGAGCGAGATAGGGAGTGGGAGGGTAACAAGGGGGGCAGAGGGGGAGAGAGAGACAGGGGAGAGAGAGATACACAGGTGTTCAGAAGTGGGAGAAAAAAGCGAGGGGGAAAGCGAGGGGGAGACGGAAACCAGGCGTGCAGCAAGATAGCGAGGGGGAGACATAACCTAGGGGAGGGAGACGTACACACACACACACACACACACACACAGGGTCAGAAGTGGAGCGGAATAGAGGGTCTGATGGAAAACAGGGCAGCAGGAGGGAGATGTGCAAACGGGATCAGAAGTGGAACGAGACAGAGAGGGGTGAAGGAAGCAAGGGCGTAGGGGAGAGCGCTACACATACAGGGGGCTCAGAAGGGGAGCGAGAGAGGCGGGGGAAACCAGGGCAGAAACCAGGGCAGAGAGAGCAAGAAGCCGACAGGAAGGGCAGATGTGGCTTGCGAGATCGGCGAGGGCACAGAAGGAGAGGCCGCGGCGGGTGACCTTCGCCGCAGTGGCATCGATGCTACCCCTCACACACCGGGACCGTCGGGCAGCATTTCAGACCGGACCCTGGCCTTCAACCACCCTCTGGCAGACTACAACTTACCGGCTGTTTGAGGAGGCGGCGGCTCCTCTTTGCCGCGGGCAGGGCTGCTGGGCTTCTCCGGTCGGCGGCGGCTGGGGACGGGCTTCTTCTCTTTGCCGAGCAGGAGCACGGGGAGACCTCCCGTCCGCGAGTTAGGGTCTCAGGGCGGCCCCAGAAGTGCGGGTCCAGCGGCGGGTCAGCGAAGCAAGCTCTGTGTTTTCAGCGAAGTCAGCAGGAGAGCCCAATGGTCCCTGAAGAGACGAGCTCACAGGGGACGGGTTGGTGCAGGCTAGACTGCGGGGGGAAATGGCGGACAACTTACCGGCTGTTTGAGGAGGCGGCGGCTCCTCTTTGCCGCGGGCAGGGCTGCTGGGCTTCTCCGGTCGGCGGCGGCTGGGGACGGGCTAAATGGCGGACAACTTACCGGCTGTCTGAGGAGGCGGCGGCTCCTCTTTGCCGCGGGCAGGGCTGCTGGGCTTCTCCGGTCGGCGGCGGCTGGGGACGGGCTTCTTCTCTTTGCCGAGCAGGAGCACGGGGAGACCTCCCGTCCGCGAGTTAGGGTCTCAGGGCGGCCCCAGAAGTGCGGGTCCAGCGGCGGGTCAGCGAAGCAGGCTCTGTGGTTTCAGCGAAGTCAGCAGGAGAGCCCAATGGTCCCTGAAGAGACGAGCTCACAGGGAACGGGTTGGTGCAGGCTAGACTGCGGGGGAAAATGGCGGACTCGAGCTTCCGATATTTTTTCGAATTTGGGGGCGTGGTTTTGCTGTCCTGAGTGACGGACTACGTCACGAGCTAAAGAACAGCAAAAATGACGCCCCCAAATCCGAAAAGGACGGGGCTACATCGGAGTGATGGATCTCTCCTCCAATGGCTGGCCTCCGTTTAGGAAGCCAGCCAATGAAGGAGAGAGGGGGCACGGAGGCGGGACATTCACCGCTACTCAGACTCATTAAATCTCCGGCCTAAGACTGCGCAAGCGCAGCCTTTTAGGCCTTCGACCTAAAAAGGAGAGCTGCTGGCCACCACCTGCAAGCACCAGTTCAAATTAAGTACTGGAAATGTGTCCTGATGATCATGTGGGCCTGGACTTTGGCTTTCCATGCCTGGCTTCATGTTTAAAAGTAATAAGCCCTCGATATAGCTGTCTGCAATTATGAAATGAAAACACACCCATATTTGTTATAGAAGCTAAGTTGACATTAGTTAGTTACTAAACGCCAGGCACACAGGCAAGCGTAAAGTCTACACTTTCATTTGCTTTCCACGTTCCTTCACTGCTAAGAATGTCCTGGGCCTGCTGTTTCCAAGCTTGCCTCGCTCCATCTGAGCCATGAGTAGTGGCCTAGCTTTAATTATCAAATGGGATGCTCAGGCAGGGTGCAGGTGCTGTGACAAAATGGGTGAAAGGGAAAACAGCTCGGAAGATGATTTGGAAAAAATACAGCTGCCTTAGCACCTCTCTTACCAGCATGGGGTGTTGGAGCAATTTACATCACACACACACATAGAGAGACAATGAATCATACGTGTGTACATCAGTGTATAGAAAATGTTACATAAGACAAAGGGGACTACAATATGTAGGATTCACATCTCATTCATACTCGTAGGCATTTTTTAAGAGTGCTTAAATTGGGGAAGCATACACTCAGGATTCGGAATGTAACACAGTGGTTAGGGTTGACTTTATTAATATCAATTTATTTCTATCCTAACAAACCATTTTTAGTAAATTAGGACAGCCAAAGACTGGGGAAAACATAGCTTTATAACCTGCACCACACTGTTTGCATGCAGCGCCTTGATGGCAGTTCATAGTTCACTCTGCTAGATTATTGTTGTAATTTATGAACTGCACTGTAACAAAATAATCTCCGTGACAAAAGCAGCACCATCCTGAGCATTGCACATGAAATACGTACCTGTACACAGCAGGCATGTTAACCCTCTGTGCCACCTTGGATAAGTAAAAACTGTTCTAGACAAAACTCGGATCTCTCTTCAGCGGGTAAATTAATGACCATAGTTATTTCGAAACATTTGTTTTTGCCTGCAAACTGTGGGCTATGTAAGGAACTCTGCAGTGCTTTTAACTGCTGCACTGCTACAAAAGTGGTCCCCCAACCTTCCAGCCTCCCGGTACGGCCTTCATGTATATGTAGTGTTCGTTTCTGCAGCATGACCGTCTTTCACTAAGGTAATTTTTCACTTTGAGGGAACGTGATGTGAGCACACTTGTAACACAAATATAACCTCAGAAACAATTATGCAGACTTTAAACATTCTGTGCCTTCGCTACAATTCTGTTTTTCTGAACTTAGTACACAAAATTTCTTTTTCATGGGCTTATTTAGCACAATCATATTTAAAGATAGTTCGCTCTTCATCTAAGATTTAAAGACTCTTGCAGACTCAGGGCCTTATTTGTGAAGGTCTGCGTCACTTTTGCGCCGCTGTTGCATCACTTTTAGTGATGCAGAAGCGATGTAAATAATGTGCCATATTGTGCCACATTTCAGATGTGAAACATCTAGGGAGATGCGGCACTTCGTAATCCCCTGTGCTCAGGCCGGACTGGCTGTTGCGGGCACCGGGCAATCCCGCGGTGCGCCGCAAGGGTGGGGGCCGGTTTTGGGCCCAGGGGGCCGTTTTTGTTACAGGGCCATGTTTGCAGCATAGCTGCAAAAGCGGCCCTGTAACAAAATCGGCAGAAAACCGGCCCGACAAAGAGCTCAGTCGCACCCCCAGGGGGCCGGCCGAACCCTTTGCCAGGGCCGGTTTTGGTTCTCAGTCCAGCCCTGCCTGCGCTACATTATACCTGCATCAGGTATAATGTTTACAGGGTGGATGTTCCCCCGCAAGAAAGGGTTGTAGGAGTGGCGCAGTGAAATCTATAAGACTTCACTGCGCCACTTCTATTATGCCAATCCGTCAAAACCTTATGGGTGGAGCAGGCCCTTTCACATTAGGGTTGCCCTATATGAAAGGAACATTGCTGAAGTTGCGTCACTTAAGTAATGTTGAATCTGATTCAGATTCAGACTTCAGGCTAATGACATCACAGCCTTCAGCGCTGTGCGGTTGTCAGCCCGGCAAACACTTAGGGATCTTTGGGCCTGCCAAGGCGCTAGCAAACAGAGTCACGTGACTCTGATCACAATCGTCACTGGAGAACAGCAGCAGTGTCTGTAAGTGGGGAAGACAGTGCCCATGTTCTAGTAATACGTACACTACCTAAAGGGGATTTTTTACAATTTACAACAAATATGAGCATTGCAATTTGCCATTGCTCATTGTTGAATGTAACGGAGGCGGACCCCCGATGCCCTTCAAGAGAAACTGTTATCACAGACAGAGCTGCTCTATTGCAGAACTAGCTGGCTTACTAGTCAATCAGAACAATATGCCCTGTTATTCTGAATGAGGTAGGGAGTTTTCACTCCCTTTGAAACTCTGGATAGGCTAGGTATGTCCTCATACGCCTGTACTAGTATAGTACCTCAAGGAAGCATATAAAGATGTTAGTGCTAAAAATACAATAACTATGTTAGAATATTTCCTGCTGTTTACAGCATTTGTTCATTTTCTCACTGCTGTACTGTTTATATTCTGGGTGGTTTCAATTCCTACAGCATTCACAAGATTGGGCTTTTAAAATAAACATTTTAAAATGGACGTTATTTTATTGTACTGCTCCTTGAGTGTGGGATTCAATTAAAAAGAGTATTTGCATTTCACCTCTGTGTCCCTGTCTCATTTCATGAGACTGTTCATTACCAGAAGCACATGTTACACCAATATTGCTCAGTGGTTGTGTATTGACTGCAGTCCAACTGACATTCTGGTTTGGGTTGGTGTATTTGCTGAGTCCTTAGAGCCATGTGGCCAGACAATTCAGCCACATGCATCATTGTTACCGTTTGCGATTTCTTAATTGCGAAAATTAAGGAATCACAATTAAGAAATCGCAAACGGCTATGCACCAAGAAAGGAATTCCTTCCCTAGAGGCTCATAGGAATGAATGGGAAGTCATTTTCTATTTGCGATTGGCAATTTGCGAATCGCAAATTGAAAATGCAATTTCAAGGGTGCAGGGGGGGTGAAAAGGACCCCCCCCCCCTTGCACCCCTGAAATATAACTTTAAGTGCATTTTTCACACACACCTGCCTGGGGCAGGTGTGTGTGTAAAATGAAACTTTGAAAAATGCACTTTTGTGCATTTTTGAAAGTTTTTGCAAATTACCACGAAGGTCAACTTCATGGTAATTTACCTCTCCCTACTTGCAAATTCGCAAATTTAAAATGTTCATGCATTGCATTTAAGAAATCTCAAATTGCGATTTCTTAAATTCAATCGCAATTTTAGAAATCGCAACGCGATTGCGATTTCAAAAATTGCGAAAAACACGATGCATCCCAATTTTGTCAATTGCAATCGCAAACTGCCAAAAATTGCGATTCGCACCGTTTGCGAATGCAATTGACAATGATGCATGTGCCCGTAGGTCTCCTGTTGTCTTGAAAATTCTAGACAATGTATCAATATGGGACGCTACTGATACTGCTGTAGAGAGGCACTCGTGGTTTAAGAAGAAATACTGTGAGATAAACCAGTCATAAAATTACTGCTATTCCTCTCCTCACAGCAGTCCTCACTGTGTGAGCTCTGTATCATCAGGACACAGATTCCATCTATACTAACAAAGTGTCATTTTAACCCCTACCAATATGGCCAAACCAACCTCTTTCTGTTGTGTCACTCGTTGAGTCAGGGCCAGCATTCCCTAGTCCCTGTTTATCTCTGTCTCATGGACTCGTTTTCTCATCTATACTAAGAACACACATTTATTGTTTAAGAACTTTTTGTAATTATTACTACTGTTAAAGCAGGTCGGCCTGTGAGAGTGCCACTGCTTTTGCTGAGCGACTTTGGTGTGTTGCCCGAATGATGGTGATAAAAATGCTGCCGCGATGCCTGACTTTAGCCCGGTGGTTGTCCCACAAGAAATCCAAGAAGCGCAATTTTGTTCCTGCAGAAACAAAGGAATGCAGGAAAAGCTCTTTGTCTTGTCGCTTCAATTCTACTGTTTGCGGCAAATGTGTTTGGCATTAGGGAGCCTAGAAAAGGCTCCAGTAAAAGAAGAAAAATAAAGTATGCAGAAGCAGGGTCTTCAGGGGAAGAACCTCCCCCATTATTCCATGGATTCTGCTCATCATCTCGAGCACCTCCAGATAGAATTGCCGCAGGTCATGATTAATAAAGTGATGGAGGCTGCTTTTAAAGAGCTGGCGAGCCCTCCTCTCTCCAAAAGACACAAAGCAGACCATACCTAGACCCGGAACAGGATACATACACCTTGGAGAGAGCTATGGATCAACGGTGCAGATATGTTCATGCAATTGAGTTGTCAGAAGTAATTAGACATTAATGTGATGATATATTCCTGTAATGATGAAGAGGATGACTTCTTCTCTCAGTGTATGCGTGAGGGGCTTGATTGTCTGCCAGTTTATAACATAAGGACATTAGGGTAGTCCTTTCTAGTTAATGGTCAGATGTTGAGGAGTGTAGTTTTCCAAGATTTCTTTCTGAACAATACCCTTTGGATAGGTTGTAAGAGAAGTTCCTAGCAACCTTAAAAGTTGGCCGGCTTCTCCTTTAATGGAACATTTATTTCGGCCTACACAGCACCATCTAATGCAGCAAACAAGAAGGATGAAGTTGCAATCAAGAGGGCTTAAATAGCATCAAATTTAGCTTTAAGAGCAAACACCTCTGCAACTTACACTATTCAGTCACTCTTGCAAGACTTTCAGGCTCTGGCAGAGGAGACGCAGCAGGGCAGTTACTCTAATTCTTGAGTGGCAATGATGGAACAACAGATCAGAATTTTATCTGTTTGATGGGCTCTGCATGGCTGCCTCTGCAGCAAGGTCAGCAAAAGCCACTGGAAAACTGTCAACTTTCAGAAATTCTTATTGAGTCAAACTTTGGCAGATTATGTTGTATATGGGGGTGGACCGGGGCATTGTTTTATTTCTGAGATACCTTTATAGGGCCACCCTGGCTATGGTACGTTATTTCAGAGACCTAAAGGTTACATGTATTGTATTGTATATTGGATTTATATAGCGCTTATCACCCAGGGGTCTCTAAGCGCTTGCCTTGGGAACCCATCCTGGCTTTTCTCTGTGAGATAGCCCCTACAGGGCATCCCCAAGGTGAAAGCCAGGCATCCCGCCGCGGGGGCCGTTGTGGAGATTAAGCAAGCTTAATGCCCAGAGTTGCAGAGTGTGAACCCATGATTAGGTCAGGCACCGAAGCGAGAATTATCGAGTCCATAGACATTTGAGCTCAAGACCCTGCCGCGTCGGGAATTGAACCCTGGTCCCAGGTCTGACCTCTGCTTCAGGGTCTGCCTGCTCTAACCAGTGAGCCACACTTCTCCATGTCATTTCCAAATTCAAAGAGGGACACAACTGTGTAGAATCCTCGCCCCATTTCTTTTTAATTTATACATTAATAATTTGGGGCAGGTTCTAGCAAACTCAAAGTACATTGCTCACGGGGGGCGTGCTGCTTACCTATTCCATTGTACGCAGATGATGCGGTCCTTATGCCTACAACTGCCAGGGGTCTGCAGTCCCTGCTGAATTCTTTTGGCCATTTTATGGTGGAGTTGGATTTATGAGTGAATAAACAAAAATCTTTTTTGATGGGTCTCGGTGTCCTATCCATTAAATTTACCACATTTAAAGTTGGTTCCTCCTCTGTGCCAAAGACCAGGGTGTTTTCTTATCTGGGTTTGTTCTTCTATTCTGCTTTGAGCTGGCATACCCTGGTTAGCAGGAAAAGGGAATATTGTTTGAGGGCTACTGCTGCTGTTTTTAACTTTGCTTCACAGCCAGGTAGCATACCACCCCCCAGGGCTCTAATGAAGATTTATAGGGCAAATGTATTTCTAAAGTAGTTTATGGGAGCCATCTTTGGGGATATACCACCCAGGGTGAGTTGCAAATTGCTGAAAATTATTTCCTGAGACATCTTTTTTTGTGTGACTCACAAAGCGCCCCAACATTTTTGGTGCATCAAAAAATGGGAGTGTCTCATCTATTTGACATTACAGTCTTTTGCCCTCTCTCCCTCGGGGTGGATATATGGCCTAAGCCAGGAATCCAATTGAGTAAGGAGATCATAAAGTATTGTTTGTCTCATGATACTCCCACCACATGCCTTGGTTTAATTACATTAGGGACTCCCATTTGAGTTTAGGTAAGTGAGATCAATTTAGCAGCCCAGATGGGATTTTATTGTAAGGCGTATTACAAATGGGTAAAAGACAATTTTTCCAGACAGAAGTTATTGGCTAGGGTCCCTTATTGAAGATCATTGCTCATCAACACGTTATCTTAAATACCGTACCTTCCACCAAGCTCTTCCTCTTGTGTGACAAAAGTAAGTATGACCGCTTTTAATTTACTAGGTTTCGTTTGGACCTATCTGCCTACCTTTGAGAGGTTGTGACCCTGGGATTAACACCTTACCTGTACATTGTCATGTTACCCTCAAGACGGACTCCCTGCGAGGTCACGAGACCTAGAAGAGAAAAGAAAAAAAGGTTAAACAATTCCTCACCACTGTCACACAGAAAGTAAAAGGTGACTGTTTCGTTAAACAGGAAGGAGGGTTCAAGAAAGAGCACAGCCAATCCTACAGAGGCAGAGGAGAGAAAATGGAAACACAGATGCCGACAGGGGAGACAAAGGAGAAAGATGACAACAGCAGGAGAGGCAAGACGGAAGCCACCAGAGGAGAAGGAATCACAGCTCGGGATTCGGCAGAGCGGAGGAAAAGCTTCAATATCCAGGAGGCTGATAGAGAAGCCGTTGAGCAGGAGAAACCCGAAGGACTCAATTTTCAAGGAGAAGAAGAAGACGAGTCCGGTCCATAGGAGTGGTGGAGGACCCCAGAGGACGCTGGTAAGCTGTAGCAACTCTCCGGATTTGCGGTGTATTGTGTGAGTCTACAGGGCCGGAATTGCTGTGGTCATTTATGAGATGAGAGTAGGGTGTGGAAGGGGACGCTATACATAGAAGGTGTTGGAAATGGGTTACTTGATCATACTTTTGTTTCTCTCCTTAGTTAACTATGCCTCGCATGCAGAGCACTGCCTACCCCAGAAGGCACTGGGGTGGGGAATACAAGGTAATAACGGATTTCTTATTTTTAAAGGGGACATACATAACTGAGGAACCCTCTGAAACTCTTGAGCCTCCCTTGATATTTCCCTGAATTCCCATTACTCAAACGAATACGAATTCAATTTTCATACCCAGAAAGAGAGAGAGAGAAGAAAAAAGAGGAATGTATTATTAAAACCAAGAGGAAACAGCGTGATATCTGTTACTCTTACACACAGTCTTATGAAGCTCTATCTATCCTTTGATTTTACTTTGGCCCGCACCCTTTCCATCTTTCACAGCAAATGAGATTGTGAAGGGAAGTTATTGATTTTTCCATGAATATCTACTTACCGCAACTTTCTTTTGTCTGAGAGTCCGTGGGGTCCTAACACACCTGAAGACCTAGAGGGAGATAATATAAGAAGAGAAAGAAAATCTCAACATCGTTTTAGGAAGATTCCTCACATATATATGTATATATGTTTGTGAAGTAATCCAGTAGTCAGGTTCATCAAGGAATGAAGTTTATTCACAGCAGACAGCTTATACATCCACAGTTAATGAAGTGCTAACTCCCTCTGCCCAACTCCCACTTACAGAATGTCCACCCAAGAGAAACCATAACATTCTAAAGGAAATGTTCTAACTGGGAATACTACACACCTTCCCCCTATGAAACGAAAACAAATAATAACACAGTTATTATGCCACAGTTGTCATTTTTTAAAAGTAAGCCTTCAATTCTTGTAATATTCTGGATAAAGTAAAACGTATTATAACGACATAAGCAGCTATACACACAATGCGCACAAAGGATAAATGTAACAGGATGTCCACAACAGCCGCAGAAGGAGCATCAACGCAATTAACATACATGTAAACCCAAATACGGCATAAAATCCAACATTAAATTCACTTAATATGGGGATATTTATCCCAGTGCCTATTAACCAGCCGCTGTTGCAATCAAAGCACAAACACAGTAGAACAGCAGCTGGTGCAATCAAAACACAAAATTGAAGTAAAAACAAAATACCTTCGAAATAAGTGAACGCTGTCTGATCAAATTCTGTTCAAAATCCCATCCTTGCCGACAAATTGTGAAGCAATCCAGTAGTCAGGTTCATGAAGGAATGAAGTTTATTCACAGCAGACAGCTTATACATTCACAGTTAATGAAGTGCTAACTCCCTCTGCCCAACTCCCACTTACAGAACGTCCACCCCAGAGAAACCATAACATTCTAAAGGAAATGTTCTAACTGGGACTACTACACATTTCAAGCGCAATAAATTCAAAATAAAGACACCATTGCGAAACAAATCAAGACTCCTTGCTTATACATCTGCCACATATTATTATTATTATTATTATTATTATAGAGGCTTTTGTAGCGCGCTCTGTTACTAAATAGTATAGTATCCTGGCGCGAAAGAGAGGGGAACAGATCACAGTATATGCAAAAGAGAGACAGCCATTAGACAGTGGTGTTAAAGAGGTGGGTTTTTAAGCCTTTCCTGAATGCCATGATGGAAGGGGCTGTTCTCAACTGCAGAGGCAGGGTATTCCAAGCTCTCGCTGCTCTAACAGAGATGGATTGTCCACCAAGCCTGCTATATGAACTTTGGTACCGTCATTTGGTGAAGATTGCTTGATCTGAGAGGGCGGTTGGGAGCGTAGAGGGAAAATCTTTTTCTCAGATAGGTTGGGCCCGTTAGGTGTAGTGCTCGGTATGCTAGCACAAGGATCTTAAATAAGATCCTTTGAGCAACTGGGAGCCAGTGAAGATCTCTGAGAGGTTGGCGGACGCTAGATCTTCTGGGTATGTTAAACAGCAGCCGGACCGCAGCATTTTGAATGACTTGGAGGCGGTGGATCAGATAGGCTGGGAGTCCGCAGTAGAGAGCATTCGCATAATCCAATCTGGATAATATCAGAGCACGAATGACCGTCTCCTTGGCTGCTCTCGGAAGCAGAGGAAGAAATCTGCGCAAGGTTTTAAGGGTGGAGAAGCAAATTCCAGTGAGTTTTTTCAGGTGGTCCTCAAATCTGAGATTGTTACTAAACCAAATTCCTAGGTTTTTTGCAGGTCCGCCTATGGATTTGGGGCTAGGAAAGTCGGTGGGCCAGAGCGAGTCATTAAAGTTATCTGGAAAGGAGCCGTACAGCAGAATTTCAGATTTGCTCTCATTACATTTAAGTTGAGCATAGGCCAGCCAGCGGAAAACCGATGTTAAGCAGAATTGAACTCTCGACGTGTCCGAGTTGTTTTTGGGCCATGTAAACAAGAGCTGAGTATCATCGGCATAGGCCATAATTTTGGCACCTAGCTGTTCCGCAAGATAAATGAGGGGGGTCATATATACATTAAAAAGCAGGGGGCTTAAGGTGGAGCCCTGTGGTACACCAGTAGAAAGTTTTTTGGGAGAGGAGGAGAAAGGCGGCATCCACACTTGCTGGGACCTGTTGTCTAAAAAAGATGTTAACCAGCCGAGAGCTGGGCCAGTTATGCCTATGGCTGCTAGTCTGGTAAGTAGGAGGGAGTGAGGGACCGTATCGAAGGCGGCAGAGAGGTCCAATAAAATCAGCGCCGCTCTGCCACCTCCGTCCAAACACTCACGGATAGCCTCAGAAACCTCGACTAGAGCCGTCTCTGTGCTGAAAGCAGCTCTAAAGCCTGATTGCGCAGGGTGAAGAGCTTGAGAGCTTTCAACAAATCTGTCCAGCTGTGAAAATGCAACTTTTTCGCATATCTTTGTCAGAGCTGGCAATAGAGATATGGGCCGGAAGTTAGCGGGGGCCTTTGGATCTAGGCCATTTTTTTTGAGAAGTGGTAACAGTTTTGCCTGTTTCCAGCAGGCTGGAACAGTGGCGCTGGAAAGAGAGAGGTTGACAATATGTGTCACCTCTTGACCGACTGTATTAGCCAGGCCAACATAGTCTCCAGCACTGCCCTTGTGGTAGGAATAGAGGCCATATACTTATATCCTGCGGCTGCGACAATAGGTCTCTACAGGACACGCTCCACTTTAACATGTTTTACAGTTTTTTTGCTGTGCTTAGGAAGTTATATATTATCCCCATTTTAAAAAGGGCTAATTTTAAAAAGGTTTTACAGGCCCTATGTACCTGACATGCTCTCGGGCGACATTATCCTTCATGTCCTAAACTTTTTAAAACTTACTGTAAGGCTGAGAATAAGTTGTGATTAAATCCCTTGGTATATTAGGATGGCTGTCTTCATTTTAAGATCCCTTTTTTTTAAACATAATTTTCAATTGTTTGACAAACCATTTGATTTGTGTTTTTTATGTGTTTTTATATATTGTATGAAATCCGTATTTTAAATTGTATTTTTCGAGGATGGTATTTAGCTGATGTATTAAGGGGTCCATTAGAATGGCGGACGTCCGCCATCCTGTCGGGGGCCGGTACCGTCCGCTACAAGGGCGGAGGAGCCTTGCCCCCAATTAGGATGCACCCGCCACAGTGGCGGGTGCACCCCGCATTTTTAACAGTGCGGCGGACGGTGCTTAAAGCACCGGCCGCCGCAATGTGAAAAATGCTTGTTGTGCGTTTCACAGCACAACATGACAGGCACTGTGCGGTGGGTGCCATGTTGTGCTGTGAAACACAGGGGGGTACCATAAGTACCACCCATGTGCACCCCCCAGCTCCCCTTAACCCTGGGGGCCCTAAACGGGCCCCCAAAGCAGGAACAGTATGCCTTTTTGTGGCGGCATTGCCGCCATGGAAAGGCATTCCTCCCAGGCCATCCTTATATGGCTGGCGGTGTCTAATAGACACCGCCACCATATCAGGCCTTTTGCGCCGCGGTTGCAAGGCAACCACGGCGGAAAAGCGGCGGACGGTCTTCCCCTCCGCTACGGTCCGCCCCACCATTGTAATATGGCGGGGGGGAAGAAAGGTGGCGGACGGGCAAGGATGGCGGACGGATCGCCACCGCCTGCATGGCGGTGGCGATCTGTCCGCCATCCTAATGGACCCCTTAGTTATGGTGGTTTGCTTTTATGATTTTACTTTAAAAAACGAATAAAGTTTATATTAATTGATTGATTCACATTCTTTTCAGTGGAATAAAGCTGTTTAGTACTCAGCTGAAAGAGCAGTAGAAGTTTGCAAACTGTAAACAACAGTTAGTTTGTTCTGCTTCCAGAGGAGAGATTTTATTTTCCACTAGGCTTTTGGTCCCCCACTGGCGTATGCGACAGGGCTTTCCTGAGAATACATGCATATTACTTATGAACCAGGTCAAACATGAGACATACTAACTCTTTAGAGTCTGTATGTGCAAAGTTTAGGACTTAAGGAACTTATGAATGATGACAACAACTAACAGAAATTCAATAGAATTTGAGTCTACCTCTTGTATTTGTACTGAGGCTCTGCATGTGACTCCCAAAAGACGTTGATGTGGCCAACCAAACACCTCTCTTTCATAAATAAATCTTGCCAATCACATATTTCTTACTGAGCTCAATGCACACTTTGAAATTGGCGCACATTTACTTATTTATAAAGTTTTATATAGCGCAAACATGATTCCAGTTGTGGGGAATGGAAGGTAACAGTTGCGGTTTATGATGTGGTAAAAAAACAGACAGAATCAGAGCGGCAAACACACGCCTCATGTCTGCAATGTGTTGTGATTAGTCTGTACAACGACAATACCTTTGTGTCACACAATGTTCCCTGCTGCTGTGTTCCCAGTGTATGCCAAATTCCCACAAATGTTCATGTTAGAAAATTTAAAAAAAACAATCTTTTCTCTAAAAAATAAGGTGAACAGACCAAAAAGTAACCAAAAGGAATCAAAACAAAAAAGTTCCTTCAGATCAGAATGACTAGGTTCCCCCGATCCCGGCATGAAAGAATGAATGAATGAGCATCAGCACTGGCATTCCCCGTGGTCTTTCCTGTATATTGGTCCGGCCTTACTGATTAAGGGCCAAACCCGTTTTTGTGATTCGTAGGACATATTTCAAGGTATTTGTTGAGCTTAACACATTTTATACCATAACATAACTTCCAAAATCAGCATGTGCCTTTCTCTGCATGTTAAGACTGCTCATGCTGTCATCTGCAGTGTGATTACAAATCATTGAAATAGTGATATGCACCTTTCATCATGTATGCTTACAGACTGTCCCCATTAACCACCAGATTGCACATGCATGGCATGCAACTTTTTTTTCTCTAGAAACCAACATGCATATGTATCCCCAGTAATAATAGTTGGGTGGGAACAGGAGTCAAATTTAATTATCAGCTCTGCACCATCAATTTTTACAGACCAATAGGATGCTCTTGACTTGTCCCTTCAATTTGAAATGCAAAATCCTGAGTGATGCCTTTTACATCTTTATTTTGTTCCTTTTTTTGTTTATTCCGACAAAATTTTTGAAAAATGTTCCCCATAATAATAATAATAATAATAATAATAATAATAATAATAATTATTATTATTATTATTATTAAGGAAATGTATAAAGCGCCTGGTTACGCCATCTCGGCGTGTCCCCACAGATCACACCTAGAGCCAATATTTTGCATTAGTTCGGTGTCCACTTCTCCTACAATGAAAGCATTAGCCCTATTAATTTCATATGGTGTTCTTTCGGTACATCTCTTGGTACATCCTTATTACTTTTTTATAATGCACACTGTTTTCTCACTATTTCAGACACTGAGTTTGATTTACCTTTTGCACCTTTTATCTCAGAACCACCCTTTTTGTTATCAAGATCGCTTCCTCCAATGGTGGTTCTTCCTTAAAACACAATACTTCTCTTATTTTGTCGTCTCTGCATCTTATAACAAACTGATCACTTATCTTTTCCTCTGTGAACCCACCACATTTGCAAGTGGACGCAAGTTTTCTAAGGCATGTAATATATTCCTCCACTATTTCTTCCCTGCCATACTCTTGGAGACCAAAATGGTGCCATTCCATAATGGTACTGACTTGGGGTAAGTAATGACGGTCAAGTTTCAAGATACATTTTTCAAACTCATTCAACCCTCTCTGTTCTTCTACACTCAACTCAGGTAAATTTTCTAGAACTTCCTGGCCTTCTCCATTTAGACAGTGGATTGATAATAAATATTTCAGTTCCACACACCCTTGCATAATGCCCCAATATTTTCTACCACTTACTCCATGTAAAGCTTGTTCTCCTGGGCAGGTCAAGAAAAATAACAGAGTTACATTCTGCATATTGCATTCTGTTTCATATATATATATATATCTATATATATATATATATATAGATATATATATATATATGCTACCAGCTTTCATCCGCTGCACACGATCGCCAGTTTACCCTATGGTGAATTTTTAAGGATTAGGAGGGCATCTAGTACACCGGAAGCAATGAAGACAGCTCAGCAAGCAGCGAGAAACAGACTGTTACAGAGAGGTTACAAAGCCAAACTACTTGACACTGCACTAGTTAGAGCCAATTCCAGACACAGGGCAGATCTGTTGAAAACAAAGTCCGCAGAGGAAATGATAGTGACGGATGAACAGCAGGCTATTAACCAAAGCCAAACAGTCAGACCCAGTACCTCTCTACCATGTAGATTTATTTCTACATATAGCAGACAGGCCAATGCTATAAAAAGCATAATTAACACTCAATGGCCAATTGTATTAACAGATACAACACTGTCACAAGTACTCCCCATTAAGCCAAATTTCACCTATAGAAAAGCTCGCTCTATGCGAAATGACTTAGTAAGAATGAGTCCAGAACTAGATCTCCAGAAGGGGTGGTTAACAGCCAGTAAAGGCTTTCACAAATGCAGCTCATGCCGTGCATGTAAATTCGGCACGAATGTCAAAACATATACCACTAGTTTCTCAGATGCCCCGATCAGCTTAAAAGGATACTATACTTGCCTCACTGATCATGCGGTATATGTGCTTCAGTGTGCATGCGGATTACGCTATGTAGGTAGCACAAAGTTACCTGTCCACCAACAAATATTACAGCACTTGCGAGCGACTGTAAATTCGGATTCCACCTATCCTGTGACCCGGCACGTAAATGAAGAACATGCAAGCAATCTCAATGTGCTTAAGTACTATGTCATTGACAGCGTCCACCTCAATAAAAGAGGTGGTAATCGCGAGAAGAGTCTCAGGCAACTGGAGACCAAGCATATAATCGAATTAGACACCATGGCCCCCAAGGGATTAAATATGTGTGAAGATATACATTATTACCTTTAGAGTGGCCTGGAAAGTCTATCAGTGACTATTTAATATAGATACATTAAGTCTATGATCCGTCAATACTGTGTGAAAGTTGTGTGCTGATTTTTTTTTTGCTGATTATGCTCATTATTGGTCGTGTATTTCGCTGTTTGCAATTTCTATTCCTAGATGACAGACTCTTTGCTCTACCGACCATGATTTTCTTATAAATAATGCAATACTATGTTTAGGTATCTATCAAAAGCCGTTCTCTCTTTACCGATTTGAAATACAATGTGTACTTTTATACACAATCTCAGTAACACTTTGCACTAAAAATGTCAATACTACTGTAAGGGTTCGGTATATAGTACTAGGCACCAAACAAGTTTGAACCAAACCATTATATAATATAAGCAGCAAGTGTAATTTTGGTCAATGCTTTTGACACCACTGATGGTATTAATATCCCAACTGTTCCAAGCCCACGATTAAAGGGCATATTTGGATAATAATACTAATTTGTGCTTTAATTAAACCAACTATCAACAATTTACTAGCCTTAGTCTGACTATATTTTGCAAATCAGCAATCTATGTGTACACATATTTTCTTTGGTTTTGAGATTGGTTTTGAATTAGTTTTCTTCTTTCAAATAACTTTGAATAGCACTTATAAAAGGCAAATTCTATTAGCCAATTAGAAAAACCAAATGTGACCAAATGGAAAGTAAATACCTGTATTTGAACAGTTACTAATATGCTGCAAACATGTTTGGCTTTAAAATCACAAATATGTACCAACGAAAAATGTTTGATGCCATGCAAATTTTAGACAATGTTGTTTATTTAAAACAGTAGAATTTGTAGTTTTTTACCCGCCAGTATTTTTTCACTTTCAGTGGGATTGGTAGTTTGATTGTCACTTGATTTCCTGCACATGTGTATTTAACATTTTTTGGGAGCAACGCAAGTATGTGAACAAGGCCACACAGCTGGCGGAAACGCGTCATCCTTTCCGTTGCATTTGCGCTTTTGGCTAAACAAAAAAAAAGGTCACTGTTTCCAGCAGTGGGAAAAAGTTATTACAGAGTCCGTGATTCTCTTTATGGTGGATCTACTCACCGGAGTGGTAATTGGATATATATATATATATATATATATTTATATATATATATATATATATGATTTCACAAGAGTTGCCCCCCTTGGTGAAAGCCCAAAGACACCAGGTAAGTTTTAACGGTTTAGTGGGGAGAGCTGCCGCTGCCACGAGCAAACACCCATCTGAGTTGCAGTCAATTTCGCCGACGCGCTTCGTGCGCTACATGCACTTCTTCTTGGGCTGACTGAATGAATGATGCAAGCGGAGTCAAACCACCTGTGTATTAAATCACCAACGCGCCCCAGTGGGCGTGAGCAGTCACACTGCCTGCTGGTAGTTGTAGTGCCTTGACGATGTAATCCCAGTGGATACTTGCCCAAAGTCATTCATAAATGTTCAAAAGTCCCCAGTGGGTAGAGGGGGGTTTAAACATCAAAACGGCGACACCATCTGACTCTCCTCACCGCTCCCAGTGCCTCCCAATGCTGACGCCGGTTGGCGCCAGCACGCAGACTGAAGAATCAGCAGGGCTCCCACCGCGGCCGGACCAGCCGCATCAAATGATTTCACAAGAGTTGCCCCCCTTGGTGAAAGCCCAAAGACACCAGGTAAGTTTTAACGGTTTAATGGGGAGAGCTGCCGCTGCCACGAGCAAACACCCATCTGAGTTGCAGTCAATTTCGCCGACGCGTTTCGTGCGCTACATGCACTTCTTCTTGGGCTGACTGAATGAATGATGCAAGCAGAGTCAAAGCACCTGTGTATTAAATCACCAACGCGCCTCAGTGGGCGTGAGCAGTCACACTGCCTGCTGGTAGTTGTAGTGCCTTGACGATGTAATCCCAGTGGATACTTGCCCAAAGTCATTCATAAATGTTCAAAAGTCCCCAGTGGGTAGAGGGGGGTTTAAACATCAAAACGGCGACACCATCCGACTCTCCTCACCGCTCCCAGTGCCTCCCAATGCTGACGCCGGTTGGCGCCAGCACGCAGACTGAAGAATCAGCAGGGCTCCCACCGCGGCCGGACCAGCCAGCATCAAATGATTTCACAAGAGTTGCCCCCCTTGGTGAAAGCCCAAAGACACCAGGTAAGTTTTAACGGTTTAATGGGGAGAGCTGCCGCTGCCACGAGCAAACACCCATCTGAGTTGCAGTCAATTTCGCCAACGCGTTTCGTGCGCTACATGCACTTCTTCTTGGGCTGACTGAATGAATGATGCAAGCAGAGTCAAAGCACCTGTGTATTAAATCACCAACGCGCCCCAGTGGGCTTGAGCAGTCACACTGCCTGCTGGTAGTTGTAGTGCCTTGACGATGTAATCCCAGTGGATACTTGCCCAAAGTCATTCATAAATGTTCAAAAGTCCCCAGTGGGTAGAGGGGGGTTTAAACATCAAAACGGCGACACCATCCGACTCTCCTCAACGCTCCCAGTGCCTCCCAATGCTGACGCCGGTTGGCGCCAGCACGCAGACTGAAGAATCAGCAGGGCTCCCACCGCGGCCGGACCAGCCGCATCAAATGATTTCACAAGAATTGCCCCCCTTGGTGAAAGCCCAAAGACACCAGGTAAGTTTTAACGGTTTAATGGGGAGAGCTGCCGCTGCCACGAGCAAACACCCATCTGAGTTGCAGTCAATTTCGCCGACGCGTTTCGTGCGCTACATGCACTTCTTCTTGGGCTGACTGAATGAATGATGCAAGCAGAGTCAAAGCACCTGTGATGTAGGATGCATAAAGGTTCGGTGGACGGTGCGTCCTGCGCAGGAACGGTATTTCTTGCAGGGGCCGGCCCGCCACCGCCTGATCCTGGAAGAGCCAGTGCTTGTCAGACTCCCACCTGCTCCATTCCACCAGGTACCTTAGCTGTGACGCCTGATAATATTTTAGAAGATCAGGGACCCCTAGTCCACCCGCCTCTGGCGCTAGAGTTGTCAAAGCCCTCCTCATTCGGGGCTTGCGGCCTTGCCAAATAAATCGGGACAGGTCGGTCTGCATCTGTCGGATCCAGCCTGGAGGGGGCTGCAGCGGAAGCGCCCGAAACAAGTACAGGATCTGGGGCAGGACCGTCATCTTGATCGCCGCTATTCGACCCAGCCAGGAAATCGTCCCCTTGCCCCATCTCCCCAGTTCCTCCTTGACTTTCTTGCCTAGTCCTTCGTAGTTAGCCACCACCATCGCCTGCAACGTGGGAGCTAGCAGGATACCCTGGTACGGCACGTGGCGCCGCGACCATTGGAGCGGGAAACGCCCCTGCAGGTCCTGTCTCGTCCCGGTCGTCAGGGAGATGTCCAATGCTACAGATTTCCCTACATTCATTCGAAACCCAGCTACTCTCGCAAAGGCATCGAGCTCCCCCATACATGCGGGTAGGGCTCACCTCGGGTCCTCTAGAGTAAATGTGACATCGTCCGCATATAGACTGACCGTGTGAGTGTACCCTCCCATCCGTACCCCGATCGCATCTGGGTTCTGCTGTACTCGCTGGGCAAAGGGCTCCATATAGAGAGCAAAAAGAAGGGAAGACAATGGGCACCCCTGCCTCGTGCCACGTCCAATATCAAAGTGCCGCGAACCGCAGCCATTGACACGTACCGCAGCCGATGGGTACTTGTAACAGTTAAACACCATGGTCCTGAATTTCTCCCCTATGCCCATCCGCGCCATCACTTGCTCCAGATACGGCCAGTGCACCCGGTCGAACGCCTTTTCGGCGTCAACCGAAAGCAGCATCCTCTCCCCCGGGATCCGTGAGGCTTTCTCCAGTATGTGCACCAATCTTTTAGTATTATCCACTGTTTGCCTACCAGGCACAAAGCCGGATTGGTCCGACTCAATCAGCCCAGGTAGATACTGTGCTAATCTCGCTGCCAGGATCCCCGTATATATTTTAAGATCGAGATTTAGCAGGGAGATTGGTCTATACGAGCTACATTGAGTCCTATCCTTCCCCGGTTTAGGTATAACCGATACAGTCGCCTGCAGGAGATCCGGCGGGATGGCTCCAGGGCAAGCAAAGGAATTAAACAGCTTGGTCAGTACCGGCGCCAGGATTGTGCAAAACGTCTTATAGAAAAGAGAGGTGTAGCCGTCCGGGCCAGGGGCTTTCCCGAGCTTCAGCCTAGAGATTGCCATGACAACCTCCTCCACTCGTATCTCCCGTTCCAGGTATTCGGTCTGCACCGGAGTAGAATTCGCGAAAGTACTCAGCTATGTCGATGTCTTCGGTGACTGAACGCCCTCCTGCCCCCGCTATTTCTTTTACCCTACGAGCTTGGTGTGCTACTCTGAGCTTAGCTGCCAACAACCGGCCGCAGCGATCCCCCCCTGTATAGTAGGCGTGTTTCAACCGCAGCGCTGCATACTCCGCTCTATCTAAATCCAGAGCAGAAAGGAGTTTCCTCGCCGCCTTTAGTTGCTTCCATATTCTGGGAGCCCCAGTGCGACGGTGTACCTGCTCCAGCTCCCTAACCTTCTGCGTGAGCTCTTCCCGCTTGACCTTTCTCTCTTTGTTTTCAGCCGACGAAATTGCTATGAAATTACCTCTCAAGACCGCTTTAAGAGCTCCCCATTGGGTCGCCAATGCGGTATCAGTGTTGGAATTATGCAGTTGAAATTCTCGCACGGACTCCGTTATGTGCTGCACCACAGCCTTCTTGTGCAGGAGGGTATCCCGAAGTCGCCAGACCCCACGTCGCGCCGAGCTCGGCTGGGGGAGGAAAGTCCCCGAGACCGGGGCGTGATCCGACAGAGAGATGACCCCCACCTCAGAGGCAGTGGCCATGTCCCGAACCGGGCCAGAGACCAGCAGATAATCCAACCGAGCGTATGTTTTGTGTGCGTGTGAGTAGTAAGAGTAGTCCCTATCTAAAGGATGAAGTCCCCGCCAGAGGTCATGGAAATCCGAGTCAGCCAGTTGCTTTTTCACTGCGTTCGACAATTCCCCCGTCTGTGGGTACCGCTGCACAGACCTATCCATAGAGGAGTCAAACACCAAGTTCAGGTCCCCCCCTAAAATGATGTGCCTGTCAGGTGACGCCGTGACATCAATTAAAGCAGTGTGGAGGAATCGGTCCTGTTGTTCGTTGGGGCTATAAATTGAGCCTATGGTAAACTGCAGGGTGCCCAATTTAAATCTATAAGCCAGCAGCCTCCCCTTCTGCTCAACGAGTTTGTGTAGGACCTCCCCTCTAAAGGACTTAGACACTAGGATAGCCACCCCAGCCGTTTTCGTGGTGTTGGAGGAGAAGAACTGCGTGGGGAAGGAGCGGGATCGCAACCTATGGCAGTCACCGGCTAGCAGGTGTGTTTCCTGAAGCAAACAAATGTCAGCCTGGGATACTTCTAACAAGGAGAGAATCGCTCTACGTTTCGTGGGGTTGTTCAATCCCTTCACATTCAGGGTCACCACTTTCAGTCCCGCCATGTCAAATCAGAGTCCCCTCGCCTCAGCAGCCGGACTACAACCGGAAGTATCAAACCAGCAATCGAATGTACCTGCGCGCTCTGGCATTGCGAAGTGTCCCCAATTAAAGCACCGGACAGATCCATCCCCAACTTCCCCCCCCCGGTCCCCCAGACCCTCAACTCCCAACTCCCCAACTTCTCCCCCCCCAATCCCCCAGCACAAACCCCAAACTTCCCCCACACTCCCACTTCCCACCACCCTCCAGTCTTGATAGTCCCAGTCCTGCCCTTACCGGACAAGGCTGTGGTGAAGTACTTACGTGGGCGACCTGCCACAAGCATTCCTCCTCCGCCCCCCCCCGAGCCTGCTCCAAAAGTAATGCGTAGTCAATCTCCCCCCCGGAGCCAGGTTATGCGGTCAGTGCAACTTCTTCTTCAATCGCCGAGGTCCTGGAGACAGTTTGGATGGCATCCGCCATGTCGGCTCTGATGGTGGGCGAGCTAGGTCTCCGTGGAGCGGCCGAGGACCTGCGCCGCGAGACCCTTCGCCAGCCATCGGTGGCCGGGTCCCCCCTCCTAGGAGTGGAGGAGTCTTCTTCCTCCGCTGTGATCCCCAGTACCTCACACACATCGAGGAGGGACCGTAGCTGGTGCAATTCCCCATTCCACCGGAAGATGAGGCGAAAAGGGTGTCCCCATGAGTAGGGCGTGTCATGTTGTCTCAGGAAATCCGTCGCAATCTTAAATGCTCTCCGCTTCTGGAGCGTGGTCGCGGACAGGTCCTGGTACAACGCCACAGGATGGCCTCGGAATACCATTGACTGCTTCCTCCTCGCCTCAGCCATGATCTGCTCCTTCAGTGGATAGTCCGGCAGGAAAGCAAGAATGTCCGGGGGGGGCCCTGTCGCTCGCCTCCGCGGCCCCACCCGATGGGCTCTGTCTATTCTGATGGGGAAGTCCTCAGATTCGCCCAGGACGTCACGGAATAACTCCTGCAGGTAGGCCATTATGCCAGTGTTCTCCTCTGTGGACGGCACTCCCTGAACCCTTACGTTGTTCCGCCGGGACCTGTTCTCTAAATCTTCATTATGCAGCTGTAGGTCAATGTGCTGATCTCTGAGGCGGAGCACTTCCTGCTGCAAGTGCGTGATCTCTTCATCCTGTCTCTGTGTTGAGCTTTCGACTGTGGCCACCCTCTCACCGAGGCCATCCACCTCTCTGCGTATCTCGCGCACCTCGCCAGCCACCTCCTGTTTTAGCGCCTGAAAGTCATCTCTCAATGTCCCGAAAAGGGACTCCAGGAATGATCTGGTGACTGGGGGTTCTCCGCTGCCCCCCCCTTGAGAGCTACTGGCACCTCCCAGTGGTGTTGAGGTCCTGTCCCCTTTTCCCTGGGATTTGCCAAGCATCTCCGGGAGTGTACGGCTACTCCCTTTGCCACCCTTCTGTCCGGCCATCAGTCCTGCGTTCTCGCAACACGCACGATATGGATCGTAACACCGGTCAAGCCAATGCCAGGCCTGTAGTGTCAGAGTCTTTCCCCACAAGCCTCCTCTGTTCCTGATCGCCTCCAATGCTTGCAATAGCCAGGCCCGGGTCCGCAAGTCGCCTGGATGGACAGCCAGGCAAGTGCACCACTGTACTAGCAGCCGCTGCCGCCTCAGCCCGCTCCGCTAGCACCTCTACTCCTCAAACAGGTGGTCTACCACAGCAGCCAACGCCGTGGGTTCGCAGCTGCCCAGGACCAGCTCGCTAGAGTCACAATGCCCACTGCGCCATTCGGAGAGACCCACCTCGCCTCCAGTGTCCGTCCCAGCAAGGGGAGCCCAACTCTGCCCAGCTGCTGCTCCCAGGGGCCACTTCGCCTCCCCAGCCGTGCCCCAAGGGCCAGGTGCCGCTGCGTCCGTAAGTCCACCCCGGTGCGGTACGCTGCCGATCCTTGCTCCTCACGGGGTCAATCCACAACACTCCTGGGTGTTCCGCACCATCACACGCTCTCCCAGCCCGCTCCTCACCTCCTCTGCCAAAATCGGGGGGGGGGGGGGGGGAACCCGCGTCCAGGGCTCAGCTCCGTCCCCGTCCGACCTCCACACTCGGGAATGCACTGCACTAGCCTTGAAGCGCTATCCGCAGGGCGCCAGGGCTCTTCCTTTCTGGAACTCGCTGCTTTTCTTGTGCTGCCTTTCCGACGTTCGCGGCCTCAGGACACCGCCAGCTAGGCCGCAGCCGCGGCCCCAGGTAGTCTTTGGGGCGGGACCGGGGCACCCCTCGTCACCGGAGTGCTGGTCAACGCTCCTCGGGTCCAAGCCCACCGATTCACTGGGTAGCCGGCGTGCCACCGCTCCCCTCAGGGCCTCTCGCCGGGGCCTGACCCTCCGCTATCCCTGCTTCTTCAGTGTCCTGGGCCTCTGCTC
This sequence comes from Lissotriton vulgaris, assembly GCF_964263255.1. Lineage (NCBI taxonomy): Eukaryota > Metazoa > Chordata > Amphibia > Caudata > Salamandridae > Lissotriton > Lissotriton vulgaris. The sequence goes on along the minus strand of NC_141693.1, from coordinate 1,311,741,592 downwards.
TCTCCCGGCTAGGCCGCAGCCGCGGCCTCGCGTAGTCTCGGGGGTGGGGGTCCGGGCCGCACCGCGCCGCCAAGGGACAGGCCAGTCCACCTCGAGCTCGGGCAGTCGATTCCGCCAGGTCACCGATGTGCAGCCGCCCCCTGCAGGACACGCTTCTCCGCTCTCTGGGTCAGCGCCACCCCAATCGGACCCTCAATGCGGCCCGCTCCGCCACTGCTGCCCGGGGCTCTAGCGGCCGGGGTTCCCGCTCCCGATGCCGTGGCCGGCGGGGGAACCGGAGCTCAACACAGCCTTGCCTGGAGGCTCCCTCGCCCGCGCCCGATCACCCGGGCCGGCAAGGGGGGAGAAAAGCGATATTTTAGGGCTCAGGACCTAGGCGGGTGCGGGAGCTCGGGAGGAACACGTCCGTTCACTCCGCCATCTTGGCCACGCCGTGCAGGGGTATTTAAAGGGAGCAGGGTGGGATTAGTTTTTAGGGTGTAAAGGGTAATAAAATAAAATAATAAATAAAAATAATACAAATAATGCAATTTAAAAGAATAAATGTTTTAATTAAATAAGAAAAAATGTGTATATATATATATATATATATATATATATATATATATATATATATATATATATATATATGCAGAAGCTTTCTGTCCTTTCCTCCAGCGGAAACGCAGAAACAGTGGACCACCAACCAAACAGAGTGTAAGTAGAAAGATTTATTCTCCCTTGTCTCTACTTCCCATGACGCGTTTCGGGTAACCAGTACCCTTGATCACATGACGAGTCAGCAGCGCAGCACAGGTTTAAATATGCATTTTTTCGTTTTTTTCTCTTTCTTTTACCCTTGTGACCATAAACAGTGTAAAAATACTTAAGTGTGCAAAGAACGCAAAATCCACAAAATTCCTAATGCACCATTTACAATCTTCAACAGTGAAAGTTTGTATAACAGCATAAATGCATATTTTGTAAAGTGCATATTTGTAAAAAGCTTATGACATCCATTTGTTACTCCTCCGTGCATAACAGCATAAATGCATTATAACGTTGTGCAAATCTCGCAATCTACATAATAATATAACAGCATAAATGCAAAAGTCTTTAAAGTGCGTGTATAGCAGCATATTTGTCTTATTACGTTGTGCAAATCTCACAAATGCATGATTATATAGCAGCATAAATGCAAAGTCTATAAAGTGCATAATTGTCTATGGCGTACAACATACATCCATAGATAGCAGCATAGAAGCAAAATTATTTTGTGCAAATATCACCAGTTCAAAATAATAATATAGATATAAACAATAAATAAATAAATAGTAATACATATTAATAAATAACATAATATTTAAAATCCTCTATTTACATAATTGATAAATATGACCCCACAAAGTAAAATGTGATCATACTCTCAGCTAGCTTTATGACTATATGTCTGCATAAATGCTAAATTTAAAGTTATACCATAACATAAGCTACTTAAATACTATTGTGCATTGTAAGAGCATCTAACTCACTTCTCAAGCTAATCACAGGACTTAATGTGATTCTACTGCTAATACGATAAGGACTTTCAAATAAAGATGTCATAACATAGTGGACTTGCAAAAATACTAAAGTGCTAAATTCCATGGTGTAAAAAATAATAAAGTGAAAATAAAAAAAAGATGTGACAACCCATATATTCTAATTCAAAGCCTGAGGCCCTCCGTGGTGCCCACCAGAAGAAATGCTGACAATACCCAAGCCTGAGTATATTACTATGGATATAAAGTTTTACGAAGCATATATCAAAATTTCCTCATTGCAAGCCTGCAAGAGTGTAAATATTGATACCTATTTTATTTCTACAGTTACTACGTAATTAACCATTTTCAACAACAAATGAATAATAACAATTTATAAAAATGTGTGCTTATCCTCCGTCGTGTTGAGACCATTTTGGCATTTACTGTCCAAATTTAAAATATACCTCGTTTCCAACTGTCTCAACAGTTTTTGTCTATTACCTCCTCTGCGAGGCACGGGGACAGAGTCAATTACAAAATAGGATATATCATTGATGTTTTTATCATGACATTTCTTGAAATGTCCAGCGACCGGATATGCTGCGCCGCATTTAATAATGGCTCTTATATGCTGCAATATTCTCACGTGCCCCTGGAGCTTTGTGCTACCCACATATCTAAGCCCACAGGTGCACGTGAGAACATATACAGCATAATCAGTGCAACAGTCATACTTGCCAATGATGTCACATTCTTTCTCTCTAAATGGGGTGCTGTATTTAGTGGTGTTTATATCAATTTTACAAGCCCGGCACGATGTGCACTTAAAAAAACCTTGTTTAGGTATCAGCCATGTTTTGATCGTGGCTGTCTCTATTTTGGACCTGGATAAATGAGTCCCCATGGACGCAGACTTTCTGAATGCCACAGTTGGTTTTGCCGGAAGTTTATCATTCAGAATACCATCTGTTAAGATGATAGGCCAGTTCTTATTAATGATAGATCTTATTTTGCGTTCCTGGGCACTATAAGTTGTAAATAACCTAGGTGCTCCTTCAGCCTTAACTGTGTCATCCTCTCTTGGTGTTTCTGAAGGTAAGAATGATATTCTGGATCTAGTCCTAGCTTTTGTTACAGCCTGATCCAATATCTTTTCTGTGTAGCCTCTTCTTCTCATTCTATCCAAGGTCTCAAATTGACATCTCTCAAAGTCCTCAGATGTACTGCAAATACGTTTGAGCCTAAGGATCTCCCCATAGGGGATACTGGCTATGAGATGTCGTGGATGTGCGCTCGTCGCATGCAATAAAGAATTGCCTGCGGTAGGTTTTCTAAAAGCACTTGTTTGTAATGCGCCGTTCTGTACATACACGCTGACATCTAAAAATTAAATTTTCGTTGGGTTGATGTGTGAAGTAAAGTGCAAATTAAAACTGTTGATGTTGATACTTTCAATAAACTTTTCTGTACTAGCAACATCACCCCTCCAGATTAAAAAAAGTCATCAATAAATCGTAGCCAGTGTTCAATCTTATTATCAAAGGTTTCTTTGTAGTGTTCCATGAGGACCCGCTTCTCCCAGAACCCTACGTGCAGACACGCATAGCTCGGAAAAAAGCATGCCCCCATGGCCACTCCTTGTATTTGCCTGAATGTACTGCTGCCAAATAAGAAAAAGTTGTTGTTTAAACACCATGTAATCAATGATAACAACATTTTGTTATGTAAAACATATTCAGCAGGCCAAGTGTTTAAGAAATGTTCAGTTGCTTGTAAACCACACTTATGTTCTATGCTGGTATACAGCGACTCTATATCTAGAGTTATTAAAATCAAATCATCCGTCCATATGATGTTGTCAAGTTTCTTTAAAAAATCTCCAGTGTCCTTCAGATAGGAGGGCATACTCTTCCCTAAATCTTGTAAATAAAAATCAATGTATTGCCCTACTCGCTCCGTCATACTATTGATTGCCGAAATGATCGGGCGGCCAGGAATTGGGACTATTCCTTTATGAATCTTCGGCAAAAGATATAATGTGGGCATCTCTGGATGTACATTTAACATAAAGTTGTATTCATCTGATGTAATTTGACCCTTATATTTCCAATTCTGTAGTTCCTTTTTTAAGGCATCCTTAGCTTTATCATACATCTTCATAGAATTGATTATTATTAAGGTGCCTCATGGCTTCTGCTTCATATTGTGTCCTTGGCCATAGCACAATGTTTCCACCCTTGTCTGATTTCTTCACAATGATTTCAGTATTGCTACTGATATTTTTAATGAGATTTTGATATTCAAGTTGTTTCTGCTTGACCTGTTTTTTTTTAAAATGGACCTGACGATTTAACTTTTTCAGATCCTCACTGACTCTGTCGTGGAAGATGTCAACAGCATCTTTTGGCATCATTGGAAGAAACGATGATTTGGGTTTAAATGGACTTTCCCCAGCTCTCTTTCGAAGTAGATTGATCTCACCCATTCTCACTTGTGTTGAAGCTTGAGAATTAAATAAATCTTCGTTCCCAAGGTCACGTATTGCTAATAGTGCTGGTACATCAGCAGCTTGTAAACCAATATTCGTATTGTGAGTGTGCAACTCCTGTTTGTTTTCCAACCCAGGTTTGAGTGCAAAGAATTTTCTCAGTTTCAGCTTTCGGATGAAACAGAAGATATCCACACGGGTTTTAGCATAATTAAAGTCAGTTACTGGACAGTAATTCAATCCTAAAGCCAAAAGTTGTTCTTCAGCTTTGGTTAATGTCATAGGGCTCAAATTCACAATTGTTTGTTGGTCAGCCTCTATTTCTTGCGTCAATAGCCTCTTCCTTTTTTGGCCTTCGCGTTTGCGTTTCCGGCGCTCTATCCGCCTGACTGTGTCCCGCTTTTTTCTTTTTCTTGTTGGCTTTTCTCGTTCCGTGGTCTTAGGATTTTTAACCGAGCCTCCACCAAAAAATCCACCTCCTCTTCTAGACTCAAAATCATTATATTAGGGTCTCTGCCCCCGGTCTCATTGCTTGACTCACTAGTTAGTGATTCTGTGTCTGTCTCAGGTGTTGCTTTATTGGTTCCTACAGCACCAGATCTTAGCACATTGGGTTTTTGGGTATTTTTTCCTTTTAATTTCCGCACACTATCATATTTTCGTGCAAAGGTATACATTTGCCTCAATTGATAGTCCTCTTGATCGTGGGCAAATTTATGCACCTTTCTTGCCTTGATTTTTTCTTCATGTTTAACCAAGCGCTCGTCGATTTCCTTTGTTTTAGCCACTATCCATTCTTTCTTATCCGATTCGTTTAACTCTTTTTCAATTTCTCCAATTTCTGGTAGTAATTTTTGGCGGTCAATTTCTGCATATTTAATCAAAATATGTACTAAGGTCATCGAGGCAGCAAGATTGCTTTCCCCCCATTCACGCAGCATTGCGGGGTTTGGTCTTTCAAAGCTAGGGGCCAAAAGAATCCACAGGGTACTCTCCCTGCCTCTACATACTTGGAGAGCGATTTGTGCTCCCACCACTTTCTTATCTCCTGTTTCATTTTTTTCTCCAGGTCCTTTAGTAAATTATTAACATTGCCGTCCATTCTACCATGTGGTTCATTATTGCTTGATGTTGTTGCGTTCGTCTTAGAGATATTGTCAAACAGCATGTCTGCCATGGCCTCACGTTGGTGTACTGCGTCTGATGTCATATTCAATAGCTTATAAGTAACGAGTGGATTCAATCTTAATATCGCACCATAAGTGCTTATAATCCAAGGGAAATCCTCTGCATTTCACACAATGTGTATATACACACACATATATACAAACATATATTTGATGTTTTAATAATGTCCTTTTACAATGTATATGACTTTACCACACATGCATTTGCGTTATAATGGCATGCGTGATAAAGTCATATGCGTTGTAAAAGTTTTTGAAATGATGTCTTTGCGGAGTAATAGTCCCGCGTTATAAAAATTGCGGAGTGATGGTATGCAGGATGTTGGTTTGCGGAATATCATCACATATTCCCGGGGGAGGGATAGTCCCGTTCTTGCTATTTCCGTGGAGGCGAGCCTTGTGTCCGGATGTGCGTGGCGCGAGGTCTGTGCGCAACCAGAAGTGGAAAATCTCCAGTGTGCGCTTCAGGCGTCACCAGAAGTTATGCCGAGATTACATTTCCTGCACAATGGCCCCTGTTTGCGCTCCTTCCGGCCCTTGGGAATAGCGCCATGCCTGACCAACATACAGTTAAGCAGGTGCACGTCACTGGGAGCGCGGGGCAAGCACACCCGGAGCTAGAATGTACAGAACCTGGGAAGAAAAAACAATGAAATATTGGGCACAACACTCGCTTTTTTTTCCGTAATCCCGCGCCCACACAAGCCCATGCCACCAGCACACGCCCACAGCACACGATATGAGACATGGCATGAAGGCCGGAACGTACCAAACGCCCCCAGCGTTTCTCACGCCCCCAGCACACACCCACAGCACAACGCAGACACGCCCACAAGGGACTACTTTGCTGGCACTGTTCTTTTACCTTTTAAATGTATATGGTGGGCGTCTGCATAGCCTATGTCTTTCCGCTGTAACTGCCCTTTCAAATGCTGTATTGGGTGTTGTGATTGGTGCTGTGGTGTCTGAGATTACCCGCCTCAAAGGTTTGGGCTCTCTCTTTATTATATTAGTACCCAGTGCCGGTAAAAATGATCCAATAAGAATCCAAAAGGTAACACGCACACTCAGAGGACAGGATGTCTTCTGAGTGTGCGTGTTACCTTTTGGATTGTTATTGGATATATCTATATCTATCTATCTATCTATCTATCTATCTATCTATCTATCTATCTATCTATCTATCTATCTATCTATCTATCTATCTATCTATCTATCTATCTATATATATATAGATATATATATATATACGAGCAAAATCTTCAAATCAGCAAGCTCCTGCAATGAAGACACGGACCCAAGGCTGCAGTAAGGGAGATTTAGTTCAACCTCTCAGGCGACGCGTTTCGAGCAACTAGTGCTCTTGATCACACCATCAAGATACATATATATTCAACAAACATGTTAGCTTCTGCCGCAGCCTCTTTATACGAGGAGTGTCAGGCGGGGTAGCGAACCCCACATATACACAGCACACCTGCAATCAACTCGGGAACCACAATTCCAGATCAAAATCACAGCGCCGGCATTCGGAATGATGAAAAACATATGCTTAATTCACACACGGCAGTAACAATGTCCAACGTGTTTCGGAGTTATATATATATATATCTATATATATATATATATATATATATATATATATGTATATATATATATCCCACAGCTCCAAAACACCAACCAATTGCACACGCGAGTGGGTGCACACGAAAACGGGGGTGTACCCGTGTTTAAATATGCGCTCCAAGTATCCCAGGAAGATCACTCCAAAAAGGAAAGTAGCACACGCAGGGGAGGTTTCCACAGATATTTAATGGAAAAACCAACAGCAACTGTTGGTTTTTCCATTAAATATCTGTGGAAACCTCCCCTGCGTGTGCTACTTTCCTTTTTGGAGTGATCTTCCTGGGATACTTGGAGCGCATATATATATATATATATATATATATATATATATATATATATATATATATATATATATAGATATATATATATATACTAGCAGCCCGTCCCGACGTTGTCCGGGTATGAATTGCTGCCGGCCAGTAGTATATTGTTTTGTAGGATTTCGTTTTGATAGCATTTCTTATCTGTGACAAGCCTGTGAAAAGCGGAGTCATGGTACTTTCATTACGAAAGTACCATGACTCTGCAATGCCATTATAACGCATGGCATTACATTTTATATGCTTTTACCAAGCATACATTTACAAATGCATGAATGGTAAAAGCATGCTTTTTTTAATGTTTGTATAAGGTAAGTATGGGTATAGGGGTATATGTTTTGGGGTACTGAGGTATATGTTTTGGGGTGTTTGGGAATTTTAAGGGTTCAGATATAGTTTTGGGTTATGGGGTACAGGGGTAGTTTTAGGGTTTAGGGCTACGTATGGGTTTTGGGGTAGAGGGGTATATTAGAGTTCAGGGGTAGGTTTGGGTTTTGGGGTACAGGGTTATTTTTAGGGTTCAGGGCTAGGTTTGGGCTTTGGGGTACAGGGGGGTTTTAAGGGTTCAGGGCTAGGTTTGGGTTTTGGGGTACAGGGGTATTTTAGGGTTCAGGGCTAGGTTTGGGTTTTGGGGTACAGGGGTATTTATAGGGTTTAGGGATAGGTTTGGGTTTTGGGGTACAGGGTATATTTATAGGGTTAAGATGGGTTAGTGTTTAAGGGTGTTGGGATATTTTAAGGAGTAAGGGTTGGTTATGATTATGGGGTGCAGGGGTATTTAAAGGGAGCAGGGTGGGATTCGTTTTTAGGGTGTAAAGGGTAATAAAATAAAATAATAAATAAAAAAATATAAATAATGCAATTTAAAAGAAAAAATGTTTTATTTAAATTAAAAAAAAATATATATATATATATATATATATATATATATATATATATATATATATATATATATATAAATATTTATACCTGCACCCCAGAAATGCTCTGATTTTACGGTGCACTCACTGTAACGTTACCCTCAGCAATCCAACATTAACTTATTAAATTGTCTGTAGATGAACACAAAGGTATAGATTCCTTTTCATGGGCTTGTCAGCACTACAACACCCTGTCCAATTGTCTTATCTTCCTTCCGAGGTGCAAAGGTGTGCCTGTCACCGTGCCAGGCTTTAAGTGGTTCTGCAGCGTGTTGGTGTCCACCACAATAACAACTTTGCCTGTGTTACACAAACATACACTAGTAATAATTGTTCAAAGGTGTGGCTATCATGCAGCAGCACCAATTAGCAACAAGGTGAACATGTCACCATGTCAGGCATAATGAAACATAAAGGTGTGTCTGAATGCCGGCACTACTGAATGCCGACGTAACAGCTGCCGACTTGCACTTGATGCACTGGTGCAGTTTGTACTGCAGGAAGTTGAAGAAATACTCCACTCGATACACTGGTGCATAACACTCAATACACCGATGCACTGTGGCAAGTTCCTTAAACAACGGCCAGAGCCTGCACCCAATTTCGTATTAATCAGCCTAACTATTATCAAAGGCTGTCTAAGGTGCCCGAAGTGTGAAAATGGCCATCCAGAGTCACTCCATTGCTCTATAGAAGCTTGCCCAGCTACCTAAGATAGCCACAACAACATCACATTATATGCATTTTCTACAGAAAATTGCCTTTCTTTGTAGGCCAGGCCAAGGTCTTTGAACAATTCGCTTATCCAATAAAGTAAGATGGCTGCTTGACCATCGCTGTATGTACATTTCTACAGGAATTTGCCTTTTCCTTTTTTCAGACCCACGCCAAGCACAGTACCTTATAAACGCACATCTCGTCCTCTCTGCATAGCGAGTTTTTCTTTTTTTCCCATTTCTGTAGACACCGCAACTGCCACACTTCTGCAGCTGAGTTCACCTCTGCACACCGAATGGAAAGGGAAGACCACTCGGTCCCCACGAACGTATGGATGGGTGCCCCGATCCCCCCGGGAAACCATTTTGGGCGGGGGCGTGGTTCGGCTGGTATGCCCAAAGCGGCGTAGCCAGAGCACGCCCTTCCCGCCCAGAAGGGGTTGTCCTAGACACCCACCCGGAAGACCGTGCCCCGTGGGCGTACCTGAGGAGGGTCCCCGCCCTCCCGGAGACGGATAAAAGAGCGGGAATCCAAAGAAGCGTCCTCTTGTTCCAGTGCTCTGAAGGCTGCACCACCCGTTGCTCGTGAGCCCTCGACGGAACAAGCGGCAATTTTGAGAACTTGTAATCTTGTTCTTTCTCTTTCAGTTATCGAGAGTTCGAAGGATCTGGGACCTCGTTGATCGACTTGAGCGTAGTGAACGGAGCTAAGGCTGGCAAAAAAGCGGGAAAAAGCTCCGAGATGGAGAAGGTACTGCGCACCTTGTCGAACCGAATGGCAATCATGGACCGAAAACTCGGTAAAGTTGATTCGATCGGTAGAGGTCTGGCGGAAGTTAAGAAGCAGTTGGCGGCCCAGAACAACCCCTCAGGCTGCCCTAAGAAGGTAATAGGCCCGGCCTTGCCGGAGTCGTGCCTGAGGGTAGGGGGAAGCGTATTAAGAGGAGGGCGGTTTCCGGGGAGGATCCGGTTCCTGAGGTACCCCCATCTGCCCCAATCACACCGGCGGACAGCCCGGTACCAAGTCCAGATACGGGTCTACCAATCCCGGTGGTAATTACCCCTGTCAATGATGATCAGATGCCCCCAGAACTGGCTCTTCAGTTAGCGGCAGTATTACCCTGGCTCAAAAAGAAAGCGGGGGGGCAGTGGCGGCGGGGGATCCGGCCGAGGAGGCAAGATTGATAATTGAGCAGTTGCGGCAATCGAGAGAAGCCGGGACGGCGAATGTTCCTTCTATTTCCCCACAGGTAGCGCCAGGAGCGAGCACGGTTGGCCGGGAAAAGACAACAGACACGGCGGTTGAACCTGGTAAGAATCCATTGCCAATGGTTGGGGAAAGTTCAGTGCCTTCGCGGCGTGAGAGGGTGGCCCAGCACATACCAGCGGCCACTAAGGAAATGATATGGGGGGACAAGTATGTGAACATGTTTTCTTTATTGACCGACCATCGCGAGATGGAATATGCAAAGACCCAGAAAGATCTATGGCACCCCAGCGTGTGGCGGGCCAAGATGGCAGAATTTAGGGTCGATGAGACCGTAGCGAACTGGGTGAAGGCCTTCTCGATATTTACGGCAGTAATGGGGGAGCGTAAGCCTGAAGTGTTGACCGAGCTATCCTGTTACCAGAATAGGATCATGGATTTTTATACCATGTACGGGGGGAATGAGTGGAAAGGATATGACATGCAATTCCGAAAGGCTAAAGAGTTTGATGTAACTTTGACATGGGACTGCCTCGACACGGTATCATGGCACAAGCAGCTCTTGCCTGGATAGGCAGGTACGTCCTCGCCGGGCGGGAGCGGGCTTGGGACAGTTCAGCAAAAGCCAGTGCAGCCCTTTCGAGCAAGTGCCGGTGGGGAGACACAGCCCAAGACCGGTGGGAACGGGGGCAAGCGCGGGGTCTGTTGGGGCTTCAACAGAGGGAACTGTAACAGACCCCAGGGAACGTGTAGGTTCCGGCATGCTTGTGCGGGCTGTGGGAACTCCTCACACCCGGGGAGTAGCTGTAGATCCAAGAACAGTGGTACGGGAGGGAAGGGGGGTCCAAGCAAGAGTGAGGTGATGCTGGGTAAACAATCCCCTTCACCCGTTGACATCATGGCTTTGACTCCCTGGTTGAACAAATACCCTGATCATATATCCGCCGGGGTGTTGAGGAATGGTTTCTTATATGGCTTCAACATCCCGGCGGGGAATTTTCAGGGGACCCCCTTTTGTAAAAATCAGCTATCTGTCCAACACAACCCTGCAGTGGCAGCCAGAAAAATTACCAAGGAAGTCAGCCTGGGGCGGGTAGCAGGACCCTTCCCATGCCCGCCGGTGGCGGATTTCGTGTGTTCACCTCTGGGAGTGGTCCCGAAGAAAGACCCAGGGGAGTATAGACTCATTCACAACCTGTCGGCCCCGAAGGGTGCTGCGGTGAATGAAGCCATTGATCCGGATATCTGTTCAGTTCGGTACGCATCGTTTGACAATGCTGTGACCCTGCTGAACCGCTTGGGCCCTGGGGCTCTGATGGTGAAATCGGACATCGAATCGGCATTCAGGTTGCTCCCGGTACACCCACGGGACCAGTGCTTGCTAGGATTTACGTTCCAGGGGAAATATTACATGGATAAATGCATGCCCATGGGTTGCTCAATTTCTTGTGCTTATTTTGAGACGTTCAGCTGTTTTTGGAATGGGCTTTCACTAAGGCTACAGGACATAGAGAAGTGATGCACTATTTAGATGACTTCCTGTTCTTGGGGCCGGCAGGCAATGCGAACTGCGCACAGGCACTGCGGGATTTCTGCATTCTCATGCAGGAGTTTGGCGTCCCATTGGCACTAGGTAAGATGGTGGGGCCATCTACTTCACTCGAGTTTCTGGGAATTGAGCGCGACTCAGTGGAGGGATGCTTCCGTTTGCCAGCGGAGAAGGTGGCCAAGTTCAGGGCATCCTTAACGCAATGCCTGGGCAAAGAGAAAGTGACCCTGCACCAGTTACAACAAACAGTGGGACAGCTTAACTTTGCCTTGAGAGTAATACCGATGGCTCGCCCATTCTCCCGCTCCATTGCACGAGCTATGGTCGGCCTCAAGGAGGGACACCACCGCACGAGACTGTCGGCAGAGGTTGGCCAGGATATGCGCATTTTGTTGGCATTTCTGGCGGACTTCAATGGTCGAGTAGTGTGGAACAAACCCCCAGCTTCGTCGGATGAACTGGGTTTGTGGACCGATTCAGCCGGGAGCGTGGGATTTGGCGCCATCTTTGGTAACCGATGGTCGGCACAAGTATGGCCGACGTGGTGGCACGCCAGTGGCTTAACAGGTAACATTGGGTTCTTGGAGCTGTTCCCCATTTGGGTGGCTCTGTTGGCATGGCCATACGATTTCAGGGACCGATCAGAGGTGTTTTGGTCGGACAATATGTCTGTGGTTGAGTGCATCAATCAGCAAGCGGCCCACTGCAAGTGGATCTTGAGACTGTTGAAAGAGATTGTGTTGCATTGCATGAGATTGAATGTACAGTTCAGGGCAAAACATGTGCCGGGTGTACTGAATAATGCAGCTGACGGACTCTCTCGTTCACACATGCAGGCTTTCAGGGGCTATCTACCCACAGCGGACCTAGTGGCGGCACATTCCCCGAAGCACTATGGCTGATCGGTGCCCCGGATTACAAGACCTCGTGGCAGCCAGCTTAGCGCCCAGGATGAGGAGGGCTTATGAGGGAGCGTTTCGTTCTTACTGCGCCTTATTAGGCCCGGCAGGGAGTCATAGCTGGGGGCAGGAGGAATCCTTCCTGGGGTTCCTAGTAGCACTGCACAGAGAAGGCCGATTAGCAGCAACTGCCAACAGGCATAGGGCAGCCGTATCATTCATGGCACAGCTCCACGGTATAAGGGATTCAACGGGTTCCTTTTTAGTCAGAAAGGCCCTTCGCGGCTGGCAACGCCTGCAGGGTCGTAAAAGAGATACGAGGCACCCGATTGGTTTAGAGAGATTGTCTCGGCTTTTAGCAAAGCTGGATGAGACATGCTCCTCCCCTTCTGAAGCAGTTCTGTTCCGGGCAGCTTTCACCTTGGCGTTTCATGGGGCCATGCGGGTAAGCAAACTCGTGGCGAGGAACAAGAAAGATAGGGAGGGAGGCCTTTGCAGGGATCACGTACAAATACGGGGTAATTCGATGCTAATCTCGAAAGCTAGGTCCAAGACAGACCAGGATGCTGTGGGGGATAGTGTGGTTGTGTAGCACGCTCGAGGGTGCCCCACTTGTCCGATAAAGTGTTTAGAGGAATACTTGGCACAGAGGCCGGCGACATGGGGAGGGAGCCTGCTTAGGCACAAAGATGGCACCCCTCTGACGAGATTTCAGTTTCAGAGGGTGCTAGCACTGACAATCGCCGAAGCGGGCATGGACCTGTGCGATTTTGGGACCAACTCCTTCAGAATAGGGGCCGCTACTGAGGCTACGGCTCGGGGTCTGGGTGCAGAAGAGGTAAAACAGCTAGGCCGTTGGTCCTCGAACTGTTTCAAAAGGTATGTGCGGCTGCACATGTTGTAAAAGACTGATGAAATGCACTCACGCTTGTTGTCTTTTGCTTGAATTACAGTTTCGCGAGCCTGTGACGCGGGGCGGAATCTGGGATCAACCCATCACCGGAGGACCAGCGGTCGAGGATCATCGACTGGAGAGCAAGTGGTATGGGTTGTGGGCCACTCATACGTGAGGCGCGCCGGAGATGTATTCATGGCAGGTGACGCGACTCACGCATCTGGGGAATACGGGTTTGGAGTGACCTTCCATGGGAAGGGAGGCCTCTGTTTTGACCAATTTCAATCGTTTATGGAGGGTCTTTTAGGGCGGAAAAGGTCACCGCCATCTATAATCATAGTACACTTGGGGGGCAATGACTTGGTAAGACTGGGAAGACGAGTGTTAGTGGAACACATTTTGTCGGCAGTCAGCTGGTTGGCTAAGAGGCTCCCGGGGTGTACAATTGCCTGGTCCCACATGATTCCCAGGAAAGTTTGGCGGGGGGGTTTCTCTGTGTTAGCGTTGAACCACTCGGTAAAGAGGGTCAACAATAAAATTGGGAAACTGTTTCGCTCCGCGCATCTGCATAGCATTCCCCATGGGTGTATTCGGGGTGATCATTATTATCTGAATGATGGGGTTCACCTGTCCAGGGCGGGGAATGAGTTACTAATAGGAGACTTCATAGCATGGCTAAGGGGTTTGAGGAGGCATGACCTTTAGGAGGTGTGGGGGGCCGGATAGTCGGTCAACTATCCGGCCTGTGGCGGTAAGGTCATGATCGGTGAGCAGTAATTTCAAGGTCCCTAGGGGGGGCGCCACCCAGAATGGATGGGAGCGCCTGGGGGGAAGTGGCCATTGGCCCCTCCCACGGGTAGGCGGCACCCACTACGGATGGGTCACCTAGGGGGAGACGGCCATAGGCCCCTCCCAGGGGGGAGACGGCTAGATGCCCCTCCTACGAATTTCCCGGGGGCCGGATATCCGCGACGGCGGAAGAGAGTGTGGGGAAGGGGGGGAGTCCACGCTGTCCTTCTTACAGATACCTCACACGGGGACTCGGACGACCTTTAAGATGGCGTCGAGTGAGAGGGGGCCCCCACGACAAGGGAAGTCACAGTTGGCAACGAGGGTAAAGTCCTCTGCGCATGCGCCACTCACACCGTGAGGGCGGGAGTTGGGTAGTAGGGATCTGACACCGGTTAAGACCTTGCCGTTGGCCCTTAATGCTAGGATGTACAATTTTAATTTAGAATGTATACATTTTCAGGATGCTAGACTCGGCTAGGAAACCTTTGTATTAGAGAGCTGTTAAGGTTAGCCAAAGAACATGTCTTCATCAAAATGTAACGAAAGTAAAATTGTACATAATTCATGAAACGTTTTAATTTAATGTTTAAATTTTGTTTCATATTTTAATAAATACGGCCGGGGGGTAACTCCCCCCGCCTTCCAAAAGCTCAAACCAGTGTCTGTCTCCTCCCCTTGGGGAATTGGTGTTGGGAGGGGGTGGCGGGCATCCCGGCCATATGGAAAGGGAAGACCACTTGGTCCCCCTGAACGTATGGATGGGTGCCCCGATCCCCCCGGGAAACCATTTTGGGCGGGGGGCGTGGTTTGGCTGGTATGCCCAAAGCGGCGTAGCCGGAGCACGCCCTTCCCGCCCAGAAGGGGTTGTCCTAGACACCCACCCGGATGACCGCGCCCTGTGGGCGTACCTGAGGAGGGTCCCCGCCCTCCCGCAGACGGATAAAAGAGCGGGAATCCAAAGAAGCGTCCTCTTGTTCCAGTGCTCTGAAGGCTGCACCACCCGTTGCTCGTGAGCCCTCGACGGAACAAGCGACAATTTTGACCCACCCACCAGCCCCTATTGCAATGTTTTTGAATAAAGTGATTTGTTGATGATATCAGATTGTATTAAAGAGATGCAGTCAAGTTTGTTTCAGCATTGAATAAATGTGTATAGGCCTTACTTCCTTTGTAGAAAATTAAAGGAATGTATCAAGTAATGTAATTGTCTTGTGCTTTAGGACCTTTTTCCTTTGTAGAAATGAAAAGTTGATGAATCATCAAGCTGTTTCACGTTAGGTGAATTTTATTCCCTTAGTAGGTAAAACAACTGTCGTACTTATTTTTTGGTCGGGCGGTAAGGTCATGATCAGTGAGCAGTAATTTCAAGGTCCCTAGGGGGGGGCGCCACCCAGAATGGATGGGAGCGCCCGGGTGGAGGCGGCCATTGTCCCCTCCCACGGGTAGGCGGCACCCACTACGGATGGGTCGCCTAGGGGGAGACGGCCATAGGCCCCTCCCAGGGGGGAGACGGCTAGATGCCCCTCCTACGAATTTCCCGGGGGCCGGATATCCGCGACGGCGGAAGAGAGTGTGGGGAAGGGGGGGAGTCCACGCTGTCCTTCTTACAGATACCTCACACGGGGACTCGTACGACCTTTAAGATGGCGTCGAGTGAGAGGGGGCCCCCACGACAAGGGAAGTCACAGTTGGCAACGAGGGTAAAGTCCTCTGCGCATGCGCCACTCACACAGTGAGGGCGGGAGTTGGGTAGTAGGGATCTGACACCGGTTAAGACCTTGCCCTTGGCCCTTAATGCTAGGATGTACAATTTTAATTTAGAATGTATACATTTTCAGGATGCTAGACTCGGCTAGGAAACCTTTGTATTAGAGAGCTGTTAAGGTTAGCCAAAGAACATGTCTTCATCAAAATGTAACGAAAGTAAAATTGTACATAATTCATGAAACGTTTTAATTTAATGTTTAAATTTTGTTTCATATTTTAATAAATACGGCCGGGGGGGGTAACTCCGCCCCGCCGTCCAAAAGCTCAAACCAGTGTCTGTCTCCTCCCCTTGGGGAATTGGTGTTGGGAGGGGGTGGCGGGCATCCCGGCCATACATCCTCAGAACCTCCTCAGAAATGGCTCTCACCGCACTGACTATTGACGTCGTTGCCTGACAACCTTTATCTTGATTTCTTCTTGATGTTGAGGTGCTCTCATCACCAATATCATGCTCGTCACAAGTGTAATATGTATAAGGACATCACCATACACAGATTGTGGGTTAAGGTAAGAGAACTTCATCCATCTAGTATCAGTGGCAACTGACCAACTGGCACTTAACTTGCATTCTATATTCCATGCTCTAAGTGACAACCAAATTCCATGTTCTAGGTGACATCACAAAGTCACTGGCTACAGAAGCATCTGAAGCTAGATATCACTCACGTGTGAAAGACTGACACATTATTTTAACAACAGGTTTACCTTAGTTGCACTGACAAAATACCAGAAACACAATAGAGAGGAATCTTCCATCCTGCTGTCCAGAGAGCTACATGTAGTGAGTAACATTGCAAGACCATACGCTCCTGATTAGAGCAAATATGGAAGGAAGAAGAAAGCAAGGTTGGATACATTAATGTAAATGTAAATGTAAATGTATAGTATTTGTATAGCGCGAACAGTGACCCGGAGGCATCCCGGCGCTTGTACTCCTACCACAAGGGAACCCCTCCTGGCTTTTCCTTGTGGGGTGTCCACTCCTGGGCATTCCATGGTGAAACCAGGCATCCCTTGTGTATCAGGGGGCCTTTGTGGAGACTAAGCAAGCTATTGCCAAGAGTTGCAGCGTGGGACCCATGCTTAGAACCGGCACTGAGGCAAGAATATCCGGTCAGAAGAATTTAAGCCCGAAACCCGCCGAGGCGGGAATCGAACGCTGGTCCCTGGCCAGCGTTCTGCATCAAGGTCTGCCGCTATAAGCATTGAGCCACACTTCTCCTCTAGCCTGCCTTTCTAACTTGTTTCTGTCTGAGACACAGTTCTGTACATTTTCAGTTATGAAACTCTGCATTTTCCCATTGTATCTCCATAGAAAATCATTCAGGAGAAGATAATAAAGAGGCCTAAGAATTAGGAGGGGCTAGGACATGAAGACTGACTGATTGAGGTAGAAAATGTCAGTGCGTCATTATTTGACTGCAGACCTGCCAGGTCTGACAGCTTTCCAAGAAATGTAGGGAAAAGTACATGGCTGGGCATATTCTAGTTAGGGAGAATACTAATTACTCAACCAATACAATGAACATGAGGCAAATAATATGTATGTGTACATTAGGTAAGGAAATCGATTAATTTGTTATAGATAGCATGGAAATGTGATTTTAAATGTTTGGGATTTTTTAATGTTTATTTTATTCTATTTTATAGTTGCTGAGGTTACTCTGATAATGTTCTTCATTCTAATTCACAAGGTTTATATGCAGATTGTATGTAATAAATGACATTTTTATTAGAGAACACCAAGAACTGTGTGTGTTACTGTCAGGGGCTAAAGTGAAGGTTCACACATCTACATTTAACCTCTGTTGATAAAAAAGCTGCTCTGGCAGCTTTGTCTGGCTCATATCACTAAATCTAGATGAGCCTAGCTACTTATAGAGAGTAGCGAGAAACAACTGTCTGTTTTCGCTTCCTCCAAAGTGGGTGCGATAACCAAGATGTCCTTGGGACTGAAGACATCTTTCTGGATGTAACCCTTGAATTAGGAGAATCAGCAAACCAACGCCATCATCAAATGGGCCTGGTGAGCCTTTTTGTGGCAGTGGTTGTGGTCGCTGATAAATCCCCTCTCGAGCCTGTTATCTCTCTTGCTCTTCCTGCAGCCCCAAAGTCATGACTATGCTGATAGGGTTGGAGGAAGGTATCTTCATTTCTGAAAGGTCTAGGCGTCATCAGTAACAGATTTCTGGGTCATCCAGATAGTAGAAAGTGGTCATCACATCAACTTTCAGACCACTACTGAAGATCTTTTTCTGGCAACTCCTATTTCTTGCAGTTTAATCAGACATCAAGGGTTGGTGAATGGAATTTTGCATTACTAAACAAGAAAGCAGTATTTTCAGGACCAGAGGCAGAAAAACTCCAGGGAAATTATTCTTTAATGTTTATAGTCCACATGGTTCAGGAGACTTTGTCCGGTCCTGGATTTAAAGAAAATAGATGCATATCTTATGTTTCAAGGGTTCAAGATAGTTCCTCTTCAGAACATCCATGCCCTAATTGCACCAGGAGGTAATTTTGGTCTTGCTGAACATGTAAAATGTTTATTTGCATATTCCAGTGTATCCAGATTCCCAGAAATGCCAAAGGATTTTTGCCATGGACCTTCTTTACCAGTTTCACATGCTTCCATTCGGATTGACCTTAGCCCTAAGAGTGTTTAACACAGTGCTGTACTAAAGTTCTGGCACCTCTGGTGGGTAATCTACATGCTCGCGTACTGTTAGTATTTTAGTATCTCTATACTTAGAGATGGCTGATTAGAATGATTAGAATTTTAAAAAATGCATATTAAATTTAAAAGAAAATGTTACAAATATTTTAATGTAAAATATAAGTGTAAATGAATTGAAATAAGATAAACGTTGCAGTACATTAACTTAAATATATTTTAAATAATAAATAGAATATATTTATTTCCTGTTAAATTAAAATTTCTCAAAGAATAATTTTAAAAATCTAACTTTTTTATTTTAATCTGCTATGTATTAAAATTCATAATGTAATTTTAATTCTTAAATAAGATTATTATTGAATGGTGTAATCTATACTACTATGATAAAGGAAGAACTTTCAGCCTTTGAGGCGGGTAAACTCGGGAACCACAGCGCCAATCCACACACTCGATACACCGTTGGAATCGTCAGGGTGTGTAGATGGTTATAGGCTATATAAATTTTTAAAAAAACGGTATTTAAAATATTTCCAGTAAAAAAAAAGTAGGCCCTCCAAAGGAGCGCCGTCCGCGACGTGCATGCTCACGTCAGGAGCGCGAGGAGGAGCAGCGTCCAGTAGCGCAATGAGGAGCCGCGGACATGGCGCTAGGGAGAAGCGGTGATGTGAGGAGCAGCGGACAGGCCAGCGGCGGTGCGAGCAGCGGACAGGCTGGAGGAGCGGCGGCTGAGGTAAGGGAGCGGCAGACATGGGACGGGGGAGGAGCGGTGACGTGAGGAGCAGCGGACAGGCCAGCGGCGGTGCGAGCAGCGGACAGGCGGGAGGAGCAGCGGCTGAGGTAAGGGGACCAATGTCGGGGCAGGTGAGGGTTGGGGCAGGCGCTGCTGGACAATGTCAGGGCGGGCGGGGGTCGGGGAAGCCTGTTGCTCCCGGACAAGGTCGGGACGGGCTGCTAGTAATATAATAATTATGTATACCTTTTCAACATTCAACTATATATATATATGTAGCCTGAATAATAAGATGTGCCTTGATCTCATTAAAGCACTTCATTGAAACTGAAACCCGACGTGTTGGTGGTCCAAACCTTATTTGTCCCACCGCATCCATGGTGGGTTAGGATTGACTTTTGTGTATATATATATATATATATTGCCATCTATTCATCTAGAAAGGGCCCGCACTCATATCTGTGCAATGATTTCTTTATTATCAAGACAGCATTTGTAGAAACTGGAACGGGATTTGGCTGTTAACACAGACTTTGTCAACCATAAAATGCCCCATGTATTGTTTTCTTTTAAATATTGTCCACAGGTGTTGCCAATTAAATAAACATGAAAGAGTTACTATCTTGTTCATAAGACTTTCGTGATTCTTTGGCAGCCCCTCGTAAAAACATATACTTTCTTCATATCCAGTAGAATAAATAAGCCCTTTATAACATTTCATTTTTATTAACTTCATGCCCACTGTGTATTTTTCATGGAATCCTTGGAAATGTCACTGTTCTTAAATTGCATGCATGTAACGTGCTGTCAGCCTTTCACAAATTCATTTTCACCATACCGGTAAGTATATAAATATAAATAAAATTGGAAAATTATTTTTTTCACCTAATTGCTGTGAATTACGTTCAAAGTCACAATGTACAAGCATTTTTCATTTATAAAGCCCACGGCTTTACACAGCAGTACTCGCCTTATTTGCATTGTTCATGCTGCGGGATCTTGCATTTCAAATACAAGTGCTGTCGTTTAGTACTAAACTCACACAGATCCACTGCTAGGCAATCAGTAATACATAGTCCCCTTTTTCTAGCCACTACCTACCTCTTTCATATTTACTACTAAAATGAAGAATCACTGTTGTGGTCTGGTACGGAATCGGAATGTTGGTAGGTTAGTATTTTTATTGTGCTCCTCTGTGAGTTTCAGGCTTGTCACTTGTAGTGAAACTGGGATCTTGGCAGAGGGGTTATGTGAGGACAGAGGCATAGACCCAATAGACTAGTCACAGTGGATTTCTCCCATAGTGCAAGGCATGAAGAAGCCTGGCGAGCTTAGGCTCTGTGTTGATCTCAGGATACCCGACAGGTGATTTTGGTGGAGAATTGATAGCTATTTACTATCAACTAGGTTTAGTTAGAGTAGCAAAGCCTTTACTCTGTATTTTGTTTTTAGCCTATTATACTCAAGTTGATGTATGTTTGATCTACCGGCAATTTGTATTCTTCTGGTGAGCATCTCGACTTGATCTTGTTAATTTAAAACTGACACAACGATTTGTAAAGGGCAATATCATTTATTTTAAACTATATGTCTCTTTGAATTGGTTATCCATCTACTTAGAAACACATATGTCGTAACTGAAAGCTTTACTGCTAGGAACTTCATTGTCACATAACCAGGAATCCCATTAGCTCCTTGTATAAGGGGAACACATTAGCAAGACAAGGTCTGCATGCTTCATCTTGCTATCTACTTGTTGAAATTATTTCACTTCCAAACTTATATTTTCAATATCACTGTCTTAGTTGAGAAGATAGACTTTTCAGTACCTAGTCAGAGTATTGGCTCACCCTTATTTTTATTGAATTTTGTATTGTTCATACATTTTTAGCAATGTAGTTTGAGCTGTAAGGAGAATACCTATTGAAGCTTCTCATTTTTAGAACTAAAGATCACTTTAACCTGTTTAGGTGTTACTTAGCAACCTTCTTAGCAGCATACCCTTTCTAGAGTTATTTCAGAGTGAGAAGGTAGATACACTTAAACAATATATCAGGTCAAATGCAGAGTAGAGCGCAGGTGCCTTTTCCGTCATGAACCAATCAAACAGACCATTTGCGTAAATATGGTTTACTTGCCATGGCCTATTTGGAAAGCCATTGCATAAGGTAATTCAACTCAGATATCGTCACACAAGCAGGAATCACCATTAGCTCTCTTTAGCTCTCTTTATATGGGGAACACATTAGCAAGACCTTGACAGTGGGTTGATACTGCAAGAGGGAGCAGGGAGGCCGTCATTTTAAATCACGATTGGATATTAATTACCAATCATATTTTAAGAGTACAATCAATAGTTCCATATACCGTCCATATAAGCAGTATTTCAATAAAGGCTGCGGAGACAGAAACCATTGTTCGATTTATAATTGATTTTATCCTGAATCTACCCATAAAGATCGGTGGCTCCCCTGGATGAATGGAGAAATGATAACTACAATTTGAGTATGACCAGAACTACTGGATGTGAGTAGCAGATTCTAGCACACATCCAACGAAGGGTTCATCACCAAATCTATCCTTCCAGTCTTTCCTAAGAGCATCTCCTAAAGTGTTCACTTTTTGAGAAACTGTCCTGAAGAAGGTGTAAGAATTTTTTTTTTAAATACCGAAACGCTGCATCGACAACTACCTTTCTTGAATATTGGAATATTGTACCCTGAATAATGCAATGTTTTTTATGTCATGAAATTTATTAGTTGATTTTAACATGTAATCTTTTTAATGTATATGACTACTCCTGAGTAAAATTTATTTTGATGTGTATTGTACTTAATAAAATGAAAAAATATACCTTGGTATAATAAGCAAACAATTTGTTTTTTCTGATCTGTTTAGATTATACAGTGGGTTATTTAACAATATGGCACGAATATCTTTTTTTCTGTTAGTTTGAGAATTTATGATCTCTGTGTTTAGGGACTTTCTATTTTTTCAGCTTACTTAACCCTTGTCCCTGATCGGATTCATTAGGGGGCCACTCTCTGTTTTTGAGGTTGATCCTGCAATCTACATGTTGAAAGCATTTCACTTCCAAACTTTTATTTTAAATATTATTGTCCTATTTGAGAAGATAAATGCTTCCGTACCTACTTAGAGTATTGGGTCACCCTTATATCTTCTTAAATTGTGTATTGGTCATACATTTTTATGGTTTTTATGGTTCAGTTCGAGCCACAATAACAATTCCTCTTGAAGCTTCCATCTCTATCCCGAATAGAACTAAATATCACTCTTGATCCATGCTCACCTCTGCTTCCCTAGACTGAATTAAGCACTAGAAATTGTATAATTCTCGCAGGAATTATTTCCAATACATATTTTGAGTCTTCCATTTAAATATAACTTTTTGAGTTTTATTGCTACAGAGTACCAGGGAAAACACCTTGAACTCTATATATAATGAACTTTTCCACACACAACTTATTAATTGATGTTTATTGGGAAACATTTTCGAATTATATATACTACAGACATATGAAACAAGGGGAGTGAAACCATCAAGTGATTATATTCAGTGATTTCTATGAGAGAGTCGTGTCTATTGTGTTTCCACTGTGCCAGTGTCCCATTGTTCATTTTTATTGGGACTTTAATTAATCTCAAGAAATGAGCAAGAACATTGTGATTTATATTTTGTCTCAAAGTGTTTTGGGCAAAGTGACTGTAATATATTTAATTGTCTTCAAAAAATGTTTTTCACCGTTAGCATGATAAATGATGTACAGTTATAATTATGTCAACAGTTTAGTTCAACTCAAATGAATTTAATTCTAAACTGAAAATACGTTTTTTATTTCTTTCCAGTCCTGAAAAAGTGGCGTAATCTGCTGCGAAATAAGTGTTTTCTGAAAGTTGTCAAGTTGGCTCTACACAATAGAGTGATACTGAGTTATCTTTATGTTGTAACCATGGATATTTGCTACCTGTTTTAATATCAAAATGAATGTATCATTTATTGACAAGAATACCTTGTTTATACATAAAAGTCTTATATTTCAAATAAAAGGAATGAATCTTACTGATGTACTTTGTATTAGTCTATGAGCTCAACATATATTGTCAAAATGAATACGCCAGATAGGGCAACTAGATTTTGTTGTGACAGCTAGCGCAAGCTTGTTATTGACACCCAATAGTGCATTTTGGTGGATTGTTTTCCTCTTCCCAAAATACAGGAAATGCTAGAATAGCTGGGGGAGCCAAGATCTTTACTACACTCGATCTAAGAGCAGATACCATCAGGTGGAACTGTCTCCGGATTCACGTTTCCTTGCAGCATTCAACACTCTATTTGTCATGTTCAGCTTCCTGCTCATGCCTTTTGGACTTGCCCCAGCTGTGTCCATTTTTATAAAACGTATTTACCTATCAAACTGTTGAGTAAAGTGTGGGGAGTGTTATTATTATTTATTTTTTTTTTGTGTCCTCATTTTCGCCCTTGGTGATCAACTAGTAGCATGTGGAAATTACCTTACTGTCTCAGATAAACTGGGAGGAGCTCCGAGAAAAGCGTCCCTGATCGCCCCACAGTAAGTAGTGTTGTAGTCCAACAAAACCACCTTGAAGTAACCATATGGGACACATGCTGCGTTCATATACCCATCGTGTTTAAATATATTGGGTACAGTCAAATGGAAAAAAGAGGATGCCAAGCAGCATAATCATTGGACCTTGGGGAAACCCCCCCCCCCCAAAAAAAAAAAAACAAGATCTAACCAAAACTTGTTACCAGTTTAGCAATCTCCAGAAGTTTCTTTTGCTTTGATTTCCTGATCTTAAGAGGTCCATCTTTGATGTTTGTAGTACTGACACTGGGGAGTGTTACAAAGGTATGATTTTACTGTAGGAGAAATGTGAATTTATGGTTTGAAAGGAACAGTATTTAGGACACAATTTATCATCAGCAGCAATCTCTATCAAGAAAGATGACTTGCAAGCAATTGAGGTAAGTCCAACACCTACTGCTAATTATCAGTTCAGATAATTCCTGGGGCTGTGCAAATATTATTCAAGGTTTTTGCAGAACTGTGTTCTTCAAACGGAGCCCTTAAGGAAATGATTGAGGTCAGGGGAAAAAAATTGTTTGGGATCAGAAACAATCTTCTGTGTTTCATCCATTGATGACCTTATATTCTCAGCTTCGGTGCATCAACTGTTAAGAGAGGAGGTATCATCGGTAGTCATGGCTAATACAGGTGACCTGGGAATAGGGGCTGTGTTGAGCCAAATTTAGAAGGAAGGAGAATTCCATTGCGTTTACCTTCTTCCATTTAACTGTGGCATAAAGGAATTGAAGCAGAATAGAATGAGAGGCTTTAGCTTGTGTTTGGGATGCACATCACTTTTCCACTTATTTGTGAGTTAAAGATTTTCCTTGATCATAGATCACAAGCGTTTGGTGTTCTTGTTGAATGATAAAGGTTTAGGGAATGCCAGTCTTAGGTTAGTAAGACTGCTGTCCAAAATGTATTAATATAATTTCAAGGCAAAACACATACTTGAAGGGAAACATTTTGAAGCGAGTTTTCTGTAAAGGTGATTCCAGCAAGGTTGATGATGACACCATGGACGAATAATTTGTGTTTGGTTTGATGGATACTGTGGTGGTGGTTGTTGAGAAAATGATCACACAACAGGAGTAGAGGGAGTATGATGACTTATTAGACTTAGCATCTTGGGAGGGCCCGGTCAGCTGTTATGGTTGTAAAAGATTCTTTCCTTTCATGCAAATACCATCAGTCACAGGCCCCCGTAAAGGGCTGCGTGGGGGGCTCATAAACGCAAGGTCAATCTCCAAACCTGCGCTACACATTTTTGATCTGATAACTGAAAGCGATCTGGATTGTCTCTTTATCACGGAGACCTGGCTGAAAACATGGATTAATCCAGATATAGTGCACGCCCTGCCCCCAGGTTATCTTATACAAAGGGCAGATAGACTGGAGCAACGGGGTGGAGGCCTTGCAATTATCTACCGAAATACCTGGAAATGCTCCATAAACGAGCTCCCGGACATCAAAGGAGCAGAATGCGCCGGTTTCCGCATTAAAGTTAACGACTCCTCTACCTTTGCAGGAGCATTAGTTTATTGTCCGCCAGGCCAGAATAAGGAGTTCCTGGAAAGCATTGGGGAAGCACTTAGTAATTTGGCCCTTAGATTCTCCAATTTTACACTACCCGGGGACATCAATCTTCATCTTGATTCCACTACAGATCCCGCAGGCATTTCGTTTAAAGATACAATGGGTGTACTGTGTCTCCCATTACTCACACTGAATACAACACATAGGGCAGGACATATCTTAGATTGTATTTGCTCAAATTTAGCTACACTGGAAGTAAACCCTCCTATTGTCCAACCATGGTCGGATCACTCACTGATCCCTTTTAACTTTTCATTAGATGGGGGAGCCACAGGTAAATACTCAGGGAAAATGTCGCAATCTGGAAATTCGGGCTGGAAAACGATCATTGGGCGCCCGGATCTGGTCACGATAGCTAGTGAATGTAGGCCTTTAATGACAGGAAATACTCTAATAGACAATAAACGCTTTGGGGAGTGGATGTCTACTCTTAAGGAGAAGTCTGGTCATGTTAGTGCTAGGAACAGGTCAAACCAAAATAGACCATCCGCCCCCTGGTGTACCCATATGCTGAAAGAAAAACATGAGAGGTGAGAGCACTTGAACGTAGGTGGTGCAAAAACTACCAAGATGAGGAACGCTGCAGATATAAAACAGCAAGAAGACACTATCATGCACTGATTAAGGAGGCTAAAACTAATTTCTACACAGCAGCAATAGAAGCGGCTAATAATAAACAAAAAACGATTTTTAAGATCGTGAATGGTTTTAATAATCCAAAAATACTGTCGCAGGAAATTCCCCCGTCTGAAAATCTCTGCAACACCATAGCGGACTTCTTCGAACAAAAAGTACAGGTACTTACCAAAGACTTTCTCCCCCTAACACTCTAATAGCAGAAGAAAGGAGCTTGGCAAGCTCAGACTTGGTCAGAATGGCACCGTTTCAACCTATTAGTTTGGAGGAAACCCGCCAGGCCATATTGTCGATCAAGTCGGGATCTCCGTTTGATCCGTGTCCCCCCACTCTTCTTCACACACAGTTAACCCCATCATCAATAACATTGTAAACGCATCGCTCGACACTGCAATGATTACTACAGAATGGAAACTTGCGGCGGTTAAGCCTTTGTAAAAAAACAATTAGCAGACCCTACCACCTTGTCTAATCTCCGGCCCATCTTGCTTCTCCCTGTGTTATGCAAACTAACGGAAACATTTGTGAATAGACAACTCACAAAGTTCCTTGAGGAAAATAACGCCTGGCACCCGAATCAATCGGGTTTTAGAGCCCAACACTCCACAGAATCTGCCCTTCTGTTTACTACAGACACCATACGCACTGCTATGGATCAGGGTAAGAAGGCTGTCCTGATTTTATTAGACCTGTCGGCAGCCTTCGATACGGTCTCACATGCCATCCTGATAGACCGTCTAGCAACATCTGGCAAAGCAGGAGACGTATTGGAGTGGATTAAGAACTTTCTGAGAGCCGGGCGTCAAGTGGTCACCCTTGGAGACTTCTGTTCAGAGGAAAAAACACTCACGTCAAGAGTTCCTCAGGGATCTAGCCTGAGCCCGATGCTCTTTAATGTTTACACAGCCCCTCTGGTCAGGTTGATATCGTCCTTTAGGATGGATGTGACCTCTTATGCGGGCGATATGCAGCTTATCCTAGTCCTCGATAAAGACACTAAGGACTGGGAAGAAAACTTTAAAAGCTGCTTGGCAGCCACCTCTGAGTGGATGGGTAGGAACCATTTGAAGTGCAATAAGGGAAAAACTGAAATTTTGCCGTTGGGCCCACAAAATGACTTTATCCCTAAACATTGGTGGCCTGAAGATGCGGAGGTGCCGCCAAACACGACTAACGCAGCACGTAACTTAGGCATCAAGTTTGATGCCTCCCTGTCCTTTAAACAACAGGCGTTGTCAGTAGCAGGTACCAGTTTTAATGCTATTAAGAGCTTAAGATTTTTTTTTTATTTACTCCCACTATCAGCCAGGAAAATGGTAGCGGTCGCCCTCATAACTTCGAGACTCGACTACTGTAATAGTCTATATGCGGGAACCAACAAGGTTGTCATACACAAGTTGCAAATGGTACAGCATGCAGCTGCTAGGCTTGTTTTGAAGTGGCCAAAGAAATCCTCAGCATCTACCGCATTGAACACTATCCACTGCTTACCAATTCTCAAACGGGTGCTGTTTAAAGTCTTGGTAGTCACCTTTAGGGCCTTTCACTCACGAGGACCAAAGTACATATAAAAGTGGTTTTCGCGTTACTACCCATTACGCACCCTTAGATCATTCAATGCCAATTTGCTGGCCATCCCGACTTTCAGACTCATCTCGAGGGAAGGCAAATCTCTGCCAGTTCTAGGATCCAAAGCATGGAATAAACTCCCCCCACATCTCCGTGCTATGGACCGGGAATCTGAGTTCAGAAAAGCACTGAAGACTCCCTGACATGTGCGCTAGAGCCTTAATATGAGTACCCTGGCCCTACTACTGAAAGCAGCCGGACTAGACTCTTCATCTTTTCTGGTCTGTTTCAGCGCCAAGATGCTCCTTGGAGTGATAGCCGCGCGTTATAAAAAACGATTTACATTACATGACATAGATATTTTTCAGAGGGTGCCATTACCCATGGATGGTTAGGGAAGGTGTGGTTCAAAATGAATTAAAAGATTACAGGAAATTCAGAAATGAACTGAGTGTGGAGAAGAGTTCTGTTTCTGAGAGGGAATCTTCTCATTCCTCCAAGAGAATTCAGAGCTAAGCTCTTTGTGTTGGTCCATCAGGGTAACACAGGATTGACAAGGATGAAAAAGAGGTTAAGGTTATTCTATTGGTTGCCTGGGATGGATGGAGATGTGAAGGTAACAGTGGGCAGATGTGCTGAGTGTTCCATTGACGATAAATCCTTGCGGACGCACAATCATCCGATGTGTCTAGTAGAATTTTCAAATTCCCCATGGTAGAAGTTGTGGGTGGATTTTATTGGACCTATGAATGTGTTAAATGAGACTGTGAGATTTTCTCTGGTAATGGTGGACTTCCATTCAAAATGGGTAGCTTACAAGTTAACGAGAGAACTGAGTTTGAATAATGTAGCAGGTTTTCTAATGACTTTATTTCCTTGTGAGGGAGTTCCATCTTTATCAGTTGTGGATAATGGAGTGCAGTTAAAGTCATTACAAATATAGTCTTTCTTGGAATGATTGGGGATTAAACATCTTAATACAGCCTTGTATAGCCCCCAGAGTAATGGGATGGTAGAAAGAGTGAACCATATTTTGAAGGAGACTGTGCAGTTGGCTCTTTCTTCTGGATTGAGTGTGGAGGAAACAGTTGCTGAGCAGAAAGAATGTGGAGCTACCATAGCACACCATATTCCACCACAGGTGTAGCTCCTTTTTTATTATTGCAAGGGAGATATTCATTCAAACATTTGTCCCCTCAGCGGGTGGTTGAAAGATCAGGATTGGATTGAAGGAATTTGCCCAAGTTTGAAGAAGTGAAAGTTGAGAATCAACAATTAAAGAGAAAACTTAAATATGATCAATTGAAGAATGTCAAGGAGTTTGTTTTCCAGGCTGGGGATCAAGTAAGGGTGAGGAGAAGAAGAAATATATTTCCAAGATGTTTACCTAGAACAACAGTTGTGTAAGGTTCCAAGCATTCAATCAGAGTTGCAGATGGCAACAGTGGAGTAAAATACATTTTGCCAAATTTAGTGGTGATGTGGGATTTCAGGTGTAGGATAAAAATAATTCAGATTATTCTGGTGCTTGATCCCAGTGATTCCTAGTACGTTAGGAGAGCCAGAATTAGAGTGCCAGGATTTAGCAAAGTGGCTCCCTGCACAGAATTTGGTACATATAGATCTCTGACTTCTCCCTTATTAAAATCTAGGAGAGACATTGTTAAATCGAATTATCTGGAAGATTTGTTTTGGCATCATTCTAATTTAGAATAATCTTTAGGATTTTTCAATTGTGTATTATGTATCTTTTTGTTGCATGTTGTAATAATATGCTAAGAGGGCAGTTTTGTATTTCACATGTTTTCTCATGCTGAAAAATGTTTTGTGAGTTTTTTGGTTATTTTGGTTGGGTGGTTCATTATATGAGGAGAGGGGTGAGTTGTTGGCTGGAATGGAATGGAAATGTTGGTAAGTGGCTAAGTGTTCCGCTGTAGTGTTCCAGGCTTGTAGGTTGTGGAAAGGACTCAGGTCTTGGCAGAGTTGTGCAATGTGCTGTCTTTGATCATTCTCATTGTAGTAAGAGATACCACACAAAACTTGTGCAGATATCTCCACACACGATAGAGACCTCCACTTAGAAAATATAAGAGTGGCCGAGGACCCCATACGTAGGTTATCAAATAGCCTTTTTTAGACTTTAGTAGCACTACTGTACTACTACAAAATTAAGTTTGTCTATAGACCCCAGGGTACCAGAAGTGACACTAATTGAGATACAATGTCAGTGTTCAAGGGAGAAATGGGATATAAATGACATGTTATATAGTGTTACCTGGGACCAACACATGACAACTGTCTGAAAGGGTCCAATGGAGGCAACAGCAATGCCTGCAATGATTCCAATGCCAATGATCCATGCACGCTGAGCTTGGGTGCAACATGTTCATGTAAGCATCCAGTTTTTATGAACGGGTGACTCCAAAAGCACCACCTATCAGAGTACAGAGTCTGTGATAAGCTTGACCTTCAAGGTTTTTATACTACAGCATGACAGCATGAGGGTATGCAGTTGGAAACAGGATCGTTTTGCATAGACAGGGACAGATCGAGATTGGAGGAGAGTTACTTATAAGCCAGGGTCACATAGGTGACAATGCATACATATTACTTTACTGAACTTCACTTTAGTCAGTTGAGTGTGGTAAAAAGATGTGATCATTCATTGATTCAGTACCACTTGGTGATTTAATGGGCACACAACGTTACTGGCATTCAAATTCCTATAAAGTGAAAAAACGTCCAGAAGTCCATCAGGCTGGTGGTTGGATCTCATGGGACCTCTGGGTTTGTCCTTCATCAGACACCAGAATAGGGAAATGAATTCACTAAAGGACATTATTTACTTTGATATTATTGAAGCTCCAACTTTTATATCATTTCATGAGTACCCTGGTTAAAGCTAGATAAGGTGATAGGTGATGAAAGTCATGTGCTTTGTAAGTAAATAGTGCTTTACTAAGAATGAAGATCTTCTAGCACACTGTCCGGCTCATTTAGACGTGTTGAACTGCTAAGAGTGGCGCCTTACAAATGTTTGCCCATCTTATCTCTACCATGGATTATCAGTTGAGTGCAAATTGTGCACACTCATGTTTTTGGACAAGCATGTAGCATAAGGTTACACTTAGTCGTTTTTACCAGTGAAAACCACTGGAGCCGGGTTAAAAGCAGGCTCAAAATGTGCACAAATATTTAGCATTTTTTGCACACAGGTAATAAACAGGTATGAAGTCATACCCTATGACACAGCACACACAATAACACATTAGTGTTTTGCACCTGTTATTACTGTGTGTGCCAATAAATTATTTCTAGAAAGAAACAGAATCTTGTGTATCACCCTTTACATGTAGATGGTGTGTCACTACCAAGACCGCAGGATTGTGAAACAGGCTACCTACCAGCTAAGCCAATTTTTCAGCAAGAGCAACTCTTTTTTCTGACTACAAATAATGGAATTTTATTTACTGTTAAATCATAGAGGAATTAGTTGCAATACTTTAAAGAATCGGTGTTCGTGACAAGTGGTTATAGAACTCTTTGGCCAGGTTCAGGGCATCATAGTATTTTTACATTAAGAGGTTCACTTAGACCTTGGCGAAGGGCTAATATGCCCTGCCCTAATATGGTATCTAAATATGGTAGTGGCAGACGGGCTGTCAAGAGTTTCCACTGGCAGAACTAGCTGAGGCTGTGCCTCCTCTGTCAGAACCTGCAGTTACCGTATCTCTAAATGTGGCAGCGGAACAGCAAGGTTCGCAGATTAGGTATCAGACATGCTTTGGGTGATGCCCCACTTCAACCACTTCCATCAACCTCTAAATGACCAACCCCCTAAATCTCAGTGATGTAAGTTCCCTGGTGTAAATTAAAGACCATGATCAATAAAAGAGCATCATGAAAACCAAAAGATCGCATTTTGAATCCAAAGCAGCATCATTTGGCTTTTATGCTGAATGCATCAGCAGTATTCAAGCATTTTGTGGATTAGTTCTTCATTCGTTTATCTGGATAAAACATTTTAATCCCTCTCAAAATCTGAAAGGAAGTAAAAATCCCTCCAGGGCAGGTTTGCAAAGATTGTGAGTAAATCATGTTTATGCGTATGTTGAGACATTTGCATTTGATGCACTCGCAGGTGTAGGCTATGTTATTTCTCTGGTACTTGTCTTCTTCAGGACTAGGAACATTCAAAACAGCCTGGGTAGACAAAGATACTGCGTGTCAGTGTGCGTGCAAGTATTAAATGTGCTCAGGGATTAGGTGGAAGTAGACATTGAACTCTCACCTGATTTCAATAGTTACTGCATCTAACTTATTGCAGAGAGGTATGGATCACTACACACTCTTCTTTAAGGGTTGAAACATGGCCGATAAGAATAGGTGTTCCGTCCTAAAGACTTACAAACCTACACCTAAGGAATAAGTATATATGTTTGAACATTTCAACCCATGATGAACAGATGCCCAACTGAGTTATTCTTTCTGTTTATTGTGTAAATGTATCTAGTTTATTGGATTATGTCTTATGTAATGCATCTTGTATATGGCACTTATTTATGTAATCATATATGATGTATAACAGTCTTGTGTCTTCAGTACTTGACTTACGTGTCCCTGCACAACTTTTGAATGTTACTATACTGTGCAGAGTCTACAATTTAGCATGAGTCACGCTTATTTTAGAGCCTTATCATGCTCCTTCCATTTTGTCCCAAATACCAGTATATCATCACTGTAATTGAAAGCATGCGTGACCGGCTGAATTGTTCTATGTATGACATCTTGAAATATTTCTGCAGCAGATGATACTCCAAAACTCAACTTTTTGTTTCTGAACAAACAAACATGAACCGAAAAGTGGTAATGTACCTACCGTTTTCTCCCAATTCAAATTGATAGTATCCCTTGTTCAGGTGAAGATGGGAGAAGACTTTGACTCCATTCAGCTGCATGATCATGTCTGTTATCTGTGGACCAGAAGGCTTTCTCTCTCGACTGCTTTGTTGGCCTGGTGCATATCAACGCAAATGGGCACAGCACCTTCACTTTCCTTTTTTTGGAACTACTACTATGGGGCCATCCATGGTGTGGGGCCAATAGAGTGCTAAATGATGTTGTGCTTCAACAGCGTTTCTAGTTGTTTTTCTACCACTTTTTGCAGCTGAAATGCTACTCTGCCGTGTCGCTGTGCAACATGACAGATGTCTCAGCTGATGTGGAGTTGCACCTTCATTGTTTTGAGCTTTCCTAGGCCATGAAATAATGACGGGAACTGACTCACAATTTCAGATTGAGTATGTAGGTTATAATTGATAGATATTAGTCCCATGTCAGCAGCAGTTGAAAAACTGAGTAGACGTGCACTGAATGAAGTACCTTGAAGAACATGAATTGGTGATGCACCGATGTCTTTTTATGTCACAAGTTCAGTGTGAAAGACCCTTGACTCAGCAACGGTTTTGAAGCAGCCCACGTGTACACCTTCATGTCTGATGCATTGAGATGCGGTACAGGTGACAAATAATTAAACTGTTTGACTGGAATGATGTTGATCCATGCACCGCTATCAATCACAAAGTTTGTGGGGCAACCGTTGCTTTTTGTCTCTGTAGAGACAAACTTCGATTTTCTCATCTCGCCGTGAAGCACATGGTTTCTCTTTAGCTTAGCAATACGTTATGAAGTGGTTTTCCTTTCTGAAACCTTGGCACGTCTGTCCGATGGCTGGACCTTTGTGTTTATGTGAAAATGCAACTTCACATCAGAAAGACAGTTTTCCTTTCTCTGAGGATGTCGACTTACATGTATCTACTTTGTGCTTGTGTTTGCTCTTCATGACTAGTGCCAATTCTAGCCGGGTCTGTTGGCTCAGTGGACTAATGCTTCCACTGCAGGAGCCTGTGCTCAACCTCATGGTCACAGGTTCATATCCTGGTGGGTCCACTCAGCCTTTCATCCACCTGAGGTTGATAAAATAAGTACCATTGAGTTGGGTAACAAGAAACATCTGTTATTCAGCACCAAGATACCTCCGGGTGAACGTGTGCTTTACAAATACACATGTTATGTTAATTTACTTTTTGCTGGTCCAGCTTCCATGTCAACCAGCTTGCCAATCTGCTCTTTCCTATGCTCTTCTTGCCATTAGTACATTTCTTAAACTGAGCATCTATCTCAACATGCATCCTCTGAACGAGTCCGAAAGACAGCCATCAATTACTCTAAGTCACAGGGCTAACTCATTATTAAATTCACTGAATTTACAATGCTTGATAAGCACGTCAAGTCTCACAACAAACTCATCCATCGTTTCATCAACTGATTGCCTCGCTTGATTTTAAATGTATCTTTCGGGGGCGTGGCCAAGATGGTAACTGGGTAAGACATATTTAGTTTGTCTCTCCGCTCCCATCCGCCCGCCGGGTCGATCAAAGCTGCAAAAAGCGGGCGAAAGTCCCCACGAAACACAGGGAAAAGAGTGAGAGGTCAGCGGACGACTGCTGTGGAGCAATCAGGGCACTGTGAAGCAAGATCGGCATCTCCTGCGGCTATCGCACGTTCCGGTTTAATATGGCGGCCTAGCTCTCCTATTGAACTGGGAGAAGGGCAATGCGGTAGACAAAGCGCGGGGAAACAGAATCCACAGATGCCAGACGGCAATTCCAAGAGGGGACAGGCAATGGCAAGTGACATACGGAGACTGGAAATCCAGACTCCAACGCCGAGAGAGAGGGAAGGAAGGATCGGCAAGGTGGAGCCCGACACATCCGGACCGCAGGAGGGGACAACTCTGGCCTAAACCAGACCAAGTAAGCAGGGTGGCGGACAAGGGACTGCACGGAACCCTATAACTGGGAGACTGGCACAAGGGAACAGCGACAAGGGAGCTCGGAGGAGGATTAGACGCAGAAGGGGGCAGTGCATATGCACAGATCAATAGAGAAGCCCCAGCTCCAGGAGGAAGTACGGGTGAGAAAAGGGCTGACAAGCCAGAGACACGAAAGGGACCCAGCAGAAGGGGGATACAAGACGCGCTTGGGGCCCAAAGGAGGAAGCACACGTCTTTAATCAAGCCCATACAGGAAAGCAGCTCAGGGAGCACGGGAATCTCGAACGAACCTTGATTCACTTCGGCATACAAAAGAACTTCAGATCTTGGGTGACAGGTTGCTATAGCTCTCCCACAGCTACCTTTAGGGTATATGGCATCTCTTCTCGACCCTTCTCTATTCAACAGGGCACCAGGCAGGGTTGCCCATTGTCACCACTCCTATTATTCCTATACAGCGAACCGCTGGCCCAAAAAGTGAGAGATAACCCAGAGGTTACGGGCATCCAATTTGGGGTGAACAACATGTAATAAGCTTATACGCTGTCAACATACTCGCTTCATTGGAGACCACCGAGAATCACTTCCAGCTTTCCTAGAGGAACTGGAATCCTTTGGGTTGGTCTGTGGGTTCTGGGTTAATGTAGGGAAATCACAGATTCCCCATTTAGCAGGATCATTGACGGGTCCTGGGACAACAGGTAATAATCCTTCAGGGATCCAAGCAGCGGACTCTATCTCCTATCTAGGGATTGAAATGGCTTCAACGGTTGACACACACGGTAACGCTCAATTATACTAATAACGCTGCAGATCACGAGGGAGCTCCAAAGCTGGAAACATCACTATTTGTCGCCTATGGGGTGACTGGCTGCTGTTAAAATGTCAATACTGCCTAAGGCAATATAATTATTTTAGACGCTACCGGCCTCCCCCCAAGGGAACGCTCACAAAGTTCCAAAAACACATACTCCATTATATGACGTCAGCATGCACCTGAGGCGTTTCCTTCAAAGAAGCTCACGGGGCATCGCAGAGACGCCAATTACTTTACCGGAGGAGCTGCGATGAAGACGGAGGCGGGTAAGGGTGCTTTGCACACCAAAAACCTTCAAAGTGCTTCAGGGTCATGGTGGTGGGCTCCTTTCCTTGAGGTGGCAACTGTGGGGGCATTGATGCTGCTTCGGTTGGTTGCTTCGTTGGCGGAACCAGAGTTAAAGTACCTCTGAGGGTGCGGCGGGAAACGACAGAGCTTGAGGACAACAGAAGTGTAGTTCCTAGTTTCCCACTAGGCCCTGCGCATTGGAATAACATAAACAGTAGTATCGACGTGGAACTGGCTATATTCCAGGCCTCCACTGACTATGCTAAACTTAATTGGGTTGTGTTACCAACTAGCTCAGAGGTCACTGGAAACTTTCTTCTCTGCATAGGAAGTGATCAGCTTCCTTGGCACAGACAAGAAGGGATTCAGCTTTCCAACAACCGTGCAACATGACAACTTTGCTCCTCAGATCAAGAGTCGATCTCTAGGGTCGTGTGAAACAATAGACATAGATTTCACTCAGTCAGTCTAGTGCAGTTTACTTTCACAGTATGTAGAGAATAGAGAGACGGGCGTGTATCAATAAAGGTTAACATTTATTGAACAGTCTTTCTTCTCGTACAAGAGAAATGTATTGCCACAATTGCAATAACTGTTATTATAAAAAGTACGTACAGTAAGATAAGAATAGCGAAATAGAACTGTAAAAGCATTGATATGGTTTCTTAGCCATACAATGGTTTAAAAGTAATAAAACATTTATACAGTCATATATACATTAGGCTAACATACTCAACTGGTGCTTCTGACTAAGCCTACCCCAGTGTGCCTGACCTAGGCCTAACACGTGAGAAGGGGGAGTAAGTAAGTAGCTTAAGTTAAGTTGGTTTTGCCAAGGTTTGTTTCAAGAATTCTCGTCTAAGGGTTTAGTCAACACCATACCTCTGAATAGAATGATGGAGGATTGGTATCTCCTTCAGGGGTCTCTCTCGATATCCCAGTCACCTGCGAGGGTAAACTGGAAGCGCCGGGACTGGATTTCTCTGCACGAGAAAGGCAGCGGCTTCTCTCAGCGCGTCTGGAGGAAGGAGGGGTGACAGCGTCCGCGGGCAGCTGGGCTGGATGTCTTCGCAGAGGACGGCTGCACGGCTCCTCAAGCGTACTGCACCATAGGTCGCGCTGTAGCGGCGATAATGGTAATCAGTAGCTTCACCACCACAGGATAGCAGGCTGCAGCGACAGAGTGCTAGTTTTTTCCAACACGGGGTCATGCAGGCAGCTGGCATCAGCAACATGTTCGCTCATTGCTTAAGGCAACGTTGGTAATATTTATACCTGACAGGTGCCGGGTTTGACGCAAGTTTGCTGGACATAAGACGTCAATTAAAGATGTCACTAGGAAGTGGCAGCTATCAGTTGCTCATTAGAGTTCTATTACTAATCAAAACATAGCAAGCGGGGATTTCCAGGTTTGCTAAGTTTTTATCTTGTTGAAGAACTCGGAGTGTTATCTAGGAATATCAGATAGTGACTGCTGCTCTGTCATTGCACTAATTGGTCGCAAAGGAAGTAGCAGAGAGTCATGCTGGAATGTGGCTCTGTGGCTCTGCTCGTGTGAGGCCAGAGATGACTTTACAGAAAATCGTACTTGAACGGTTATGCCAATATAGGGAACAAAGGGCTTTATAGCCGAATAGGGGCATAAGGTCACAGTATCGATCAGGAACCTAGATAAGCACATGACACCCACTCCACGAATTCATGTCCATCAAAATTACTAAAACTAAGCAATTAGATGTATGTGTAACATTGCCCACCCCAAAATACATAAATGCATTCGAAATAGGCGTACTTGTAATACATGGAATTTAGGTACTGTACGTTTTTTTTTTTTTTTAAAAGCATAGTAATCATTCAAAAAATTATTGCATATGAAATCAATGAACGATTATGCATAAGGAATTACACATGAAGTATCTCTGACAGAAGAAATGCGAGATAAATCATCACATAAAAATGCATTGTAATAATATGTGTGCTAGAGGCTGGTGTTATGTTGTTATGTCTCTAGATGTGTTTTTTAGAAATAGAAGTGTGAAGCTTCTGTTCTCTAAGAATAGTTTTTACGTTAAGCAAAGAATTGTTCGTGCCAAAAAAGAAAAGGGTCAATATTTGAAAAATTGTCCAATTCAAAGAAAAAACAGTTTACCAAAGCTCCTGGCAGTTTTTTGTTGATCAAAACTGAAGGCCGAATTCAGAGTTCATGGGAACGCTGTGTGTCGGAAAGCTTCTCAAAAGTTATTGTTTCTCAGTGGGTGAGAACATCGTATCAGACAGGCTCGCAAAGAATTGGTCTACAAAATCAGGTGATAGTTCAACCAAATTAGATAGCGCTGTAACTTGGCAGGTGTGAGAATGATTGCTGTCATCGAAGACAGGATCAGCAATGCTCACAGAACGTTGTACCTGGATGATGTTGCTTCTGTCACTCGCTCCACTGTTACCACTTGGCTGTAGTACAGGAGTCTCCACGAATGCCGTCATCAGGATTGGTAGCCGCTGGGGACAACACAATGCGTGAGCCGTTATTGGACTTAGCAAAGTATCGACGTCCATTGGTACTGCTGATGGAAGTGAAAGACAGATGTCCAACACGCATTCATCGCCGCAAAGCATACACCGTAGCACAGGTAAAATGCAATTTTGCCATATCGGTCTGAATGAAAGGAACCAGGTCATGTTTAGATCTCTCAGCCTGGCCAATCCGAGGACGTTAGTTATCCTGTCCCTGTAGCGCATTGCTAGGATCGTTTCTTCCATTCCCATGGGAGCTATGTCTGAGCCGAGGCTTGCCATAACGTAGCAGAAGGGTCAAAAATAGAATCCCTGCGATGAGTCCAAAAAATAGTGGAATACCACCAAAGATGGAGTGCACAAAATTAGGAAAGATTCCCAAAATTGCCTGGAAGGGTGTTAGCAGTCCTGTAAAGACTGTCTTAAATATGCCTGGGATGCTCGTGGCACTAGACATGTTAAAGAGTTGCTCGAGCATTTGTACGAAATGCACGGGGCAATTTGTTGATAAAAGGTCATGGACCTCAGTAGCCGTCCTTGCGACTAGAAGATCATACGTCTCCTTAGATGACGTTATAGGCACTGTTGTCTGTAAAAGCACAGATTTCATTTTGCTTAATGTATCAATTCGTATAGAATAGAGATTCAGACGAGGCCAGAGGGGAGTCACTGTGTCTGGAGGCCCGCTCGGGAACAATGCTTGCATGCAACATTTGACCATGGACGTTACTTCTATTAGATAACTTTTTCCGGGCGCGAGGCCACAGCACCTGTGATCCGTTCTTAGAATGTAACTCCCGTTTGCGAGTTGCATAAAGAAGGGCTCTATCTGAGTTGCAGGTGTGACTAGCTGGTGGCATGAAAGGTTGTTTGAATTGCCATCACATGCTCCGTGTAAATTAATACCCTGACACAAAAGTATACCGCTTAGTGAGTGTTTACAGTTGTCACCACTAAGAAATACATTTTTGTCGCTGTCACTATAGCAAGAATGAGTGTATGGTAATTTCCATTCGGATTTAACATATCCCTTACCCAATTGTTCATATTGGCCAGCAGGTATGTACTCAAGGCATTTATGAAATCGGAAAGTTGTTATCGGAATTGTGATAATCCCGTGTATTATCCATTCAATGACAGGGCTCTCTGACATTGTCAATGGTAATCTCTCGAGTTTCTCGATGCTCAAGATTGTATAGTCTGCTCCTTTTTGTGCCAAACTGATCTGTTTATCAGTAAGGTTAAAAATGGAAAATAATGACGTTGTGTTTATCAGACGCCAAGGCACATAGCCTGAACGAAGATTTTGCAGCGTCCAGCCTAGTTCTATAATAGAGCGTAATTGAGACTGGCCATGTTGTAACATTAGCAAATCTCTGTCTATCACATCAAAGGCAGATGATACAATATTGTCCAAAGAATATATTCTGGAAGACAGAGTCATTAACCCATTGTCTACCACAGAAAGTGATTTTTCCAAATTAATACGATCAATTTCTCGTATCTTTTCAGCAGTTTCAATTTGCTTTACTTTCCAAGCCTCGTTGTAAGCAGCATAGATGCTGGTCGCTATGAAACGCTTTTGACGCTGTTTGCGTGGTCCAAGAATGAAATCGCGCAAATCAGCACCATCTTTTAATAAAGACAAGTGTTGCTTAATTTCAGCCAGTGTGGATGTAGTTAGCCATTCTAGGCAGAGTTTGCCTACACTGTATGTGGTTATAATTCCTGGATGTTGTCTCTGGGAATATCTTGAGTCTAATCTGGTCATTTTTAACCCCTGTGTTTTGTTCAGGAACCTATCTTGACAGCTATTTGTGTCTGCAGGCCAGATTAACCACTTTTTCCAATCAGGATGTGTTCTGTTGAAATGTAAAATGTGTGACACGTCTAACTCATTATCTGCAGTTGCATTCTCAGCTATTGGCTTTGGTATAGACGGTGTTTTCATTTCTTTGTTTTTGGCTAGGCCAAGACAAGATGTTTGGTGTACAGTGTCATTTAAAAATAACATTTGTTCTGGTATCATGCAGGTTCTAAACAGTGCTTCTATGCCTTGCACCTGCCAATCTTTTGTACCCCAAATTGATTTCGTTTCAATATTATTTTTCCAATAATCAAAACCAAATGTCATCATTTTGTCATAAAATGCTTCTGAATATATCAATTTAGAATTTGTCAGCATTGTTTTCATTCCTGTTTTATCTAACAGTTTGTAATAAAACGTTTCTGCATCACTGGTGTTAAACCCTGAAAAATATTTGAATTTCTCAAAAAATGCTTTAGAACTGCTTTTAGGTGGTGTAGAACAATGTTCCCATTGATTATACATAAAAACATTTCTAGGCTGTGCAGATTTATGCAAGTAATGATCCCCATAGTGGGTGTAACAGAATAACTGCTCATAACTAGATGAACCTTGTAAATAATCATGATCTGTGAATCTAGCTGACATTACTAAATCAGACATCATGTCATTAATACTGTTAAAGTCCCAATCATCAGAGAATGTACTTGGTGTAACAAAGTCACTTAAGGAAACCTTTAGTTGATGAGGATACTTCAGGATTTCGACCGGACCATAGATCTCATAGTCTGTTTTCTCCCATACTACCCCACCAGGTATTGGAATTGCTGTGACATTTACTGTTGACAGTTCTCTTTTCTTCACATGGGATGATCTGTGTGGTTTCAGGACTAGGTTGATGTTCTGACTTGCTGTGTCCATTCAATTGTAATGAACTTCCCTAAAATTAAAACTAAAATTAGGCAGAGTAGGAGTATGAATACCCCTGTGATAATCCAATGCTCAATCAACGGCGAATCCAGATAAAGTTCTTTGATTTGTTGAAGGAGTCCTGTTGTATTTTCTTTAGAATACTTTTTTGTTTCTGGCATCACTTCGGGGTCGTTTTGATCTTCAGAGAAGTTGTCGAAGTTGATGAAATAACCAGAGGCAGTTCTGCCAATTGATGGGATTGTTCTTTCAATCTGTCTCTCAGTAGCACTTTCTGATGCCACATCATTGTAGACTGGTGCTGTTTCTTGACGAACTGTTTCAATTTGTGTTTCAAGAGGCACGAGTTCCATGGCTGTATTGCATAGTCCTTCATTGTGCACTGCAGGCTGATCGAATGTGATTAGTCTTTCAGTTTGAACCTCTTGGATTGTTGCAAGTTTGGGTATTCTGTTGTTTCTTGGGAGTCCACTGGGCCTACTGTTTATTATAGGCCACATGCTTGTGGTTTTACCAGATCGATGGACACGATTCTGTTCTCCTTTTTACCAGCAAGGGGCGGTAGCACAACTGATCTTGTTCCGGTGACTGCTAAGACAGGTACTGCTTTTCTGTAAGAAGGCCCAAATTCCTTCTTAACCGCGATCTTTTCTCTGACTAGATCCCCAATCTTTGGAATCCAGACAGGCCTTGCTGGGGCTGTTGCGGGTGGTGCCTCGTCAGTGGTACTTGGCTGTTGCTTTAACTTTATGTTGCTTAATGATTTTCTTGTTTCATTCAGTTCCTGTAAAACAGCCAAACGGTCTTTTACTTCAAACTGCTTTGTTTCTTCTTGTACCACTGACATCTGACTATCGAGGTCCTGAACGCGCATTCTTATTCCGAACAATAGTTCGTATGGGCTGAAACCTTTTAGAGAATTTCTTGGCATGTTGTTAAGACTAGTTTGGACACTTATTAAATGTTTGACCCACCCAGCGCCTGAACCTAATACCTTCGCTGTTATAGATTGCTTTATATCCCGGTTTTTTCTTTCTACCACACTTGTGC
Organism: Lissotriton vulgaris; assembly: GCF_964263255.1. Lineage (NCBI taxonomy): Eukaryota > Metazoa > Chordata > Amphibia > Caudata > Salamandridae > Lissotriton > Lissotriton vulgaris. The sequence goes on along the minus strand of NC_141693.1, from coordinate 1,311,699,665 downwards.
GACAGACAAGAATACCGCAACCCAATTCCCATGCTGGCCATGGCCTCCCTATAAGCTCGAGAGCTGAAAGCAGGACCCTGGTCAGAATGGAACATGGTAATTGCGTATGTGCCGATATGGACTCGCTAATCTTTTATAACCGTTCTAGCGTCAGCCGAGCGCTGGTGGCCTCATTATTTAAGTGCATTTCGTCTTAAACGTTGTACACTGGGACGCGCTTCTCTTCTTTGATTGCGCAGATAGACCGCCTTATGCTGTCTAGAAGGGATCCTGAAACTACACTGGCCTGTTCATTACTGCGATCTCTATTGCAGTCTTCACAATTTTGAGCAAAACATTGAATATCTATACTCATTCCTGGCCACCAGTACTCTGATTGCAATTCTTTCAGAGAGGCTTTGATTGTTTGGTGTCTCAGACCCAACCCCATGTGTGCTTCCAGTATGAGGAAGCCCCTCCTGCTCCTGTTTGGAATTACTCTGTCCCCCACTCCAGGGATTCGAGCAAAAGGAACGGAGTTTGCATCGATTATGTATGCATAATTGAGTGGATAGTTTACGGGTAGTGCTGCACAGTCGCCTTTTACGGTCGTTTTTACTGCTAGCATGGTTTCCCCGTCTATATACTTATCTGTACGCTTTTTTGTGGCTACGGAAGCCGGGTTAGTTGCTTCCGCTGTGGCTGTATTAGCCAATGAATTCCCTGCAACGTGAACGCCATCACGTTGAAGACTCTGTGCGTGAATCACGTGAGTCTTTTGTAGTTCTTTGTGTAAAAGAGCTACTTGTTCCCAAAGCAATTTATGCTTTATTGTGGCACCTGTGTCATCTTTGTAGTCGTTTTCGATCCAACTCTGCAGTTTGTTGTTGTAAGAATTGACGCAAAAATGAGAATCGCACACGATAAGTGTGGGGAATTCGCGTTCTGCATTTTCGAGCGCCATCTTTAAAGACCTGATTTCAGTTCTTTGAACCGAACAGTACTTTACTGATTCAGTTTTTGTTACTTTCGGTCTGAATTTACCGCACAGCCAACGACCTTTAATGATCGCACATGCTGCATTGTAGGATTTACTCTCTACATTAAAATGCTGTACAAAGCTATCTGTATAGATTATACATGCGTATTGTGGGAGAGGCAGGATTTCGATTGGCAGAGGATATTCTTCTTCATATTCTAAATCATTCAGTTCTTCGTATTGCGGGGCGAAATAGTATTTCACGTCTTCCGCTCCTAGAGAATCTATGCACTGTATCCATTTCGGATCCAGTGACACTGTAGGCAGGTTTACTGGGCTGAATAGCGCCTCGAAGGCGGATTCCGCTGTAAGGATATTAATCCGTTTGCCGTGTGCTAGTTCTCTTTCATTTGCTAATGCGATTTGCACTGCGTTCACAGTTCTTTCTGTGCGACTGAATGTTTTTTCTGCTTGTGTGTACAAGTGAGATTTAATTGAAATTGGTACTTTTTCTCCCTCATTAGAGGTTAGGTATGTGAATCCGCATCTTCCTGGGATGACTCGGATTACAAGATCACGTGTGTTGTCACGTGTGTCTAATTTTGTTTTCGCTAACATGTCTGTTTGCAGTGATCTCAAAATTTCTGTGTGTTTTTGAGTCCAATTGATCTGTTTTAAATCAGGTTTTATTAGTTCGTAGAGAGGTTTAACTCTCTCTGCGTAATTTAGTATGTAAGTTCTTCCGAAATTCAGAAAACCTAGAATGGATTGTAAATTCTTCAGCGTTTTTGGAGCTTGGAGTACAGCGCACTTCTCTAAGAAGTTGTCCGCTAGGCTTTTCCCTTCACTTGATAATTCGTACCCTAAGAACAGTACTGTCAGATGGGCAATTCGGGACTTTTTAAAGTTGAATTTGTAACCCTCTGCTGCGAACCCAAGTATAATGGTGTTCACTCTTTCCAAGTGAGTATCCAAGTCGTCGTCTGTGAGATAAATATCATCTACGTAAGATAATGCTTCATCATCATAGATTTGTAGTAACTCTGTTACCCTAGCTGAGAATAGTCCTGGGCTGTTCTTGAACCCCTGTGGGAGTCGACAGAATTTTTTCTGTGACCCAAATGCGGAGAAAGCGGTCAAGTATCTGCTTTCTGGTGCAATGTTTTGACAAAAGAAACCATTAGAAATGTCTAATGTCGTTTTGTATTTTTTCCTAACTATGTTATTCATTAGGGCTGCACTATGCGAGTTTTGTACTGCAAAAGTTTTGCAACATGTATTAAGGTGTCTGTAGTCCAAAACTAGACGATATGAATTGTCTGGCTTGGAGACAGGAAACAAAGGATTGTTCATTTGAGAGGTGCATGTTTCAATCACCCCCTGGTACTCAAGTTGATCTAAGATCTCCCTGACCTGTTTTTTAGCTTCTTGCTTTATGGGATACTGCCGTTGGGCAGTTGGTTCACTTTTTAGTTGGATTTTGTGAGGCGTTGAATCCTCATCCCATCCTACATGATTTTTATACAATGCAGGTGCCTGGGCTACAGCCCATTTCCTTGCATATGTGTATTTTTTGTGAATCGGTATGTGATTCGAGAAGGCAGGCATAATTACCTCTTCGCCACGAGGGCACTCCCTGACAAACTCCGGGGGCCAATCTTTTTCAGCTAACAGAATATCATAGCCTTTTGAGAGCTTATCCCAAAACAGACCCTTAATTTTCCTAGTCTTATCACCCTCTATACGCAATGTTATTTCGTATATTTTATGGGGCTCGCTAAGTCTGGTGTCGGCAGTTTCAACCTGAATGTATTCATTCGTGTCCACTGTCTCCAGATGACTCATCAAGATCTTGCGCGCTATACTGATCTCTGCTGCACTGTCCAACATTGTCAATGCCCACTCCCCGTTTTTCAACTGTGTCCTCAGTATTCTCGGCATGGTTGATTACTCTAATACTGGCTACCTTCTTTTTCTGAAATTGAGATTTCTTATTTTGAGCAGGTTCCTTGTCTTTGGACTTGGTGTGCTCTCCTGGGTCTGACCGTCCTCTTCTTTCCGAATTCTGTGGAAGAGATCGAGAGGGACGTGTATCAATACTTTGATATCTATCAGGTCTTTTTATATTATCCCTATTTCTAAGGTTATATCTTTTCTCAGAGGGCTCCCTCTGGGGAGACTGGCGTTCTCGAGTCGGAGTTCTTTCCCTCCGTCGAGGAGACCTTCCTCTGGACTGGAAAACTTTTTCCTTGGGAGTGGATTGTTTATTTCCATCCCAGCTCTTTTTAGGAGTGTTTAAATTATTTTTAATAAATAATTTTTCAGGATTTTCGAGCAGTTGGGGCTTAACTGGTTTCCCACCCAAGCTGTCTCTACCTAATTCTTCATAGCATTTTTCTATGATTTTTGCAAGTTCAACAGGATCTTTTATATCTGTTTCCCTCAACTTCTGGCGAATCGCCACAGATGCTGCTTCTCCCTTTACATTGGCTAATAATATAGCCGTGACCTGCTTGAAGTCTTTCAGTAATTTCATACCTAGATTTAAAGCTGGTTCTGGACCGAATTCATTTTGAATCTGTTTTAGCACGTCTGGTATTACCGCCATAGACGGAACACCGTGTGTTTTTGTGTAAATGGAAGCAAAGACTGTACCCCAAGTGTCGCAGTCCTCCACGTGTGGTGCGATTCCCATAGGAAGGCAGATGGTCAAGATTCTGTGTTTCTCAATAGGGGTAGTATCAGGAAATACTGCCTCTATTTGAGTAATTTTCTGGGCTAACCAGAAAGGAATTTGTTCCCGTTTTACGGGTGTTTTACCAAGACATGACTGTATGTTCTGTGGTGTAATTTTATTTGTGTTCCCCTGATGAGGGGTCAGCTGTGGTGTATTAACAGCTGGCTGGACTGTTGCAGTCCGTATTACATATTGGACTAATTGCCTATGTATTTTTATTAATGTGTTTAGCTGTGCTAACAGCTCTTCTCTAGACATTTTTATAATGTCAGGATGTGGTGTGTAGCTGGCTAGAACCGGCCACGTGGCTCCTGGTCTACCTAGTGGACCGAGCCTAGTTATGTGATCATTGTGTTTTAGGGCGCCATTAAACCAGAGCAGGTGCTCTTGAAATTTAAGTGGAATTTCAACCTCCTCGAAAGGGGCGTACTCATCCGGAGGTTCCTCTATTTTGTAATAGTGAAACTCTTGTGTTATAGCGTTTACCGCTGGAAAGTTTATCCATGAATAGAATACCTCTGTCTGCCGATACTCGTGAGCCTCTATCACGAAAATTACTGTACCACCTTGAGGTGTCAGTCCATGTTCTATAAGTTTTAAAGTTATAGATCTTCTTAACTGGACCGGGATGATTATAGCATCCGGGTCTGTGTATTCGGGACCTTGCTGAGTCGCATCTACTGCGGCCCCAGTGGTGCCGTTGTTTTCTACTGACATTGTATAAATGCAGTTTTTGCAGAGTAGGTCTCCAAGGAGACAAAGATTAGATGCACAATATTTTGGAACACTGTATCCTTCAACGTTGAATAAACCAGAGCTTTACATAGGAATCTCTTCCTACTAAGGTCGGGCGGATTTTAACCTTTCACCCACTCCAGACGTCTATTGGAGTATTTACGGGAGAAAGGGGTGTGAAATATGCACGACTGAGTTACTCTACAAGTCTTACGTTAGTTTATCGCCTTACCAAACGTTAGGGCGCCATGTAGTGTAGTTCCTAGTTTCCCACTAGGCCCTGCGCATTGGAATAACATAAACAGTAGTATCGACGTGGAACTGGCTATATTCCAGGCCTCCACTGACTATGCTAAACTTAATTGGGTTGTGTTACCAACTAGCTCAGAGGTCACTGGAAACTTTCTTCTCTGCATAGGAAGTGATCAGCTTCCTTGGCACAGACAAGAAGGGATTCAGCTTTCCAACAACCGTGCAACATGACAACTTTGCTCCTCAGATCAAGAGTCGATCTCTAGGGTCGTGTGAAACAATAGACATAGATTTCACTCAGTCAGTCTAGTGCAGTTTACTTTCACAGTATGTAGAGAATAGAGAGACGGGCGTGTATCAATAAAGGTTAACATTTATTGAACAGTCTTTCTTCTCGTACAAGAGAAATGTATTGCCACAATTGCAATAACTGTTATTATAAAAAGTACGTACAGTAAGATAAGAATAGCGAAATAGAACTGTAAAAGCATTGATATGGTTTCTTAGCCATACAATGGTTTAAAAGTAATAAAACATTTATACAGTCATATATACATTAGGCTAACATACTCAACTGGTGCTTCTGACTAAGCCTACCCCAGTGTGCCTGACCTAGGCCTAACACGTGAGAAGGGGGAGTAAGTAAGTAGCTTAAGTTAAGTTGGTTTTGCCAAGGTTTGTTTCAAGAATTCTCGTCTAAGGGTTTAGTCAACACCATACCTCTGAATAGAATGATGGAGGATTGGTATCTCCTTCAGGGGTCTCTCTCGATATCCCAGTCACCTGCGAGGGTAAACTGGAAGCGCCGGGACTGGATTTCTCTGCACGAGAAAGGCAGCGGCTTCTCTCAGCGCGTCTGGAGGAAGGAGGGGTGACAGCGTCCGCGGGCAGCTGGGCTGGATGTCTTCGCAGAGGACGGCTGCACGGCTCCTCAAGCGTACTGCACCATAGGTCGCGCTGTAGCGGCGATAATGGTAATCAGTAGCTTCACCACCACAGGATAGCAGGCTGCAGCGACAGAGTGCTAGTTTTTACCAACACGGGGTCATGCAGGCAGCTGGCATCAGCAACATGTTCGCTCATTGCTTAAGGCAACGTTGGTAATATTTATACCTGACAGGTGCCGGGTTTGACGCAAGTTTGCTGGACATAAGACGTCAATTAAAGATGTCACTAGGAAGTGGCAGCTATCAGTTGCTCATTAGAGTTCTATTACTAATCAAAACATAGCAAGCGGGGATTTCCAGGTTTGCTAAGTTTTTATCTTGTTGAAGAACTCGGAGTGTTATCTAGGAATATCAGATAGTGACTGCTGCTCTGTCATTGCACTAATTGGTCGCAAAGGAAGTAGCAGAGAGTCATGCTGGAATGTGGCTCTGTGGCTCTGCTCGTGTGAGGCCAGAGATGACTTTACAGAAAATCGTACTTGAACGGTTATGCCAATATAGGGAACAAAGGGCTTTATAGCCGAATAGGGGCATAAGGTCACAGTATCGATCAGGAACCTAGATAAGCACATGACAGCAACTGTGGGGGCATTGATGCTGCTTCGGTTGGTTGCTTCGTTGGCGGAACCAGAGTTAAAGTACCTCTGAGGGTGCGGCGGGAAACGACAGAGCTTGAGGACAACAGAAGGGAATTCTTCAAGCCAGATCTACATCCCTTCCTTGATGGGAAACAACCCCAGTACCAAACAACACTTTTTTATAGATCTTTCCCTGTTGGTGAAAGGGGAATGGTGTCCGGTCTCAGCCATGTTGGACTCTGGCACTACAGGGTGCTTTATGGATAAAGAACAAGCCCTAGCCTTAGGGTTGGTTCTGCAAGAAAAAGACATGCCAGAAATCGTGTTCACTGTAGACAGGAGATGTCTAGAAGCCGGTCCTATTCAGTTCCAAACCAATGCCATGGAAGAACGCCAAGGTGGTGACCACGTGGAATGGCTCGCCTTCAGCGTGATACAAGCCCCCCGTATGGGATCATATTGGGGTTACCCTGGTTGAAACTGCACAACCCCCAGGTGGATTGGGAGGATAAGACAATATGTTTCACCTCTGAGTTCTGCTCTAACCATTGTGTTCCCCCAAAACACAGCCCATCCCAAGGGTTGGCTGAACGTCACCACATCACCATTGCTGCAGAACTCCCGGTCACGCTACCCCGAGAATATCAGGATTTTGCTGATGTGTTCAACGATGCCAAGGCAGAGGTACTCCCGCCTCATAGGCAGTATGACTGCCAAATCGAGCTAGTATCAGGGGCGGTCATTCCCACAGGACGGGTGCACGCATTAACTGAGCGATAGAACAAACACTTACGGGCATATCTGGACAAATATCTGGTGCTGGGGTTCATCCGCAATTCCATGTCTCCCACTGCTTCCTCACTATTTTTTATCCCCAAAGCCAATGGCGAGTTGCGTGCTTGTATGGACTTCAGGGCGTTGAATGCCATCCCAGTAAAGAACAGGTATCCCTTACCTCTGATCCCGGTATTATTAGAGCAGGTAAAAAGGGGTTTCATATATACGCGATTGGATTTAAAGGGGGCATACCATTTGGTGCGGATGTGCAAGGGAGATAAATGGAAGACGGCCTTCAAGACGCGTTGCGGCTTATATGAATACCTCATCATGCCCTTTGGGTTGTGCAACACGCCCGCCGCCTTCCAGTTTTTCCTGAACGATGTCCTGCACAAATATCTGGATCACTTCGTCATGGTGTACATCGACGACATTCTTATCTATTCACCCACCATCAAGAGCCCCACCTATCATGTGCGTACCATTCTACGCACCCTGCAGGAACATCAGCTATACTGTAAAATCAGTAAGTGCGAGTTTGCAGTTACCACCGTGGAATTTCTAGGTGTGATGTTAACCCCTAGGGGACATGAGATGGCAGAAAGGAAGATAGCAGCAGTAAAAGATTGGCCCACTCCAGCAAACGTCAGAGAAATCCAATGTTTTCTAGGCTTTGCCAATTTTTACCACAGTTTCATCAGCCACATTTATCCCTGGCTTCTCCCTTAACATGTTTGCTGCAGAAGAAGGTTCCCTTTCAATGGACAAAGGAGACACTAAAAGGGATTCAGGCTTTGAAGGAGGCGTTTGTGTCTGGCCAAGTCTTGGTGCACGCTGATCCTGATCAACCCTACATCGTGGAGGCGGATGCGTCTGACCACGCAGTGGGAGCAGTGCTATCGCAATGCCATTCCGACACAGGACAGTTACACCAGGGGGCTTATCGGTCAAGAAAACAACGCTGCAGAACACAACCATACGATAGCCGAAAAGGAGCTTCTGGCTATTAAAGATGCCTTCCAAGAGCGGCGACATTTCCTTAAAGGAGCTAAACACGTTATCACAGTGTTCACGGACCACCGTAATTTCCAGTTCATGACAGCAGCACGTCATCTCTCTCCACGTCAACTGAGATGGACCTTTTCCTTCGCCGAGTATAACTTTCTGGTTACCTATCGACCCGGAAAAGACAACAAGAAAGCTGACGTGTTAACACGTCAAACACACACTCAACCTTTGGAGGAACAGGCAGAGAAAGCCATTATAGATCCTCAGCACATTCTTTGTGCTACCGTAACAGAGCCCTTTTTCAGAAGGTAAGTACCAAAGAATGGAAGGCGTGGTTGGCGAGACATCCAGAGTGGGAGCTAAAAGAAGGCCTACCAGTACGAGGGAACCAGCTGTTAATCCTGATTCCTTCACTACGAAGACGTGTTTTCGCCTGATGTCATACCCTTCCCAGCGCAGGGCACAACGGAATGGAAAACCACTGAGAGAGTGTTGCACCAGTTTTGGTGGCCCTCCGTAAGAACTGATATCGGTACTTGGATAACAGAGTGCGTAACATGTAACCAAATGAAAACCTTGCATGCCAGACCAGCAGGACTTCTACAACCGTTGCCAACCCCAGATCTGCCCTGGAAAAACATCTCCATGGACTTCATTGTAGGAATGTCTTCAGACAAAGACTACACGACAATTCTGGTGGTTGTGGACTACCTTACAAAAATGGCCCATTTCATCGCCTGTTAATCCATGCCCACCGTAGGTCAGTTAGCCCAAATGCTGCTAGTGCATGTGGTGAGGTTGCATGGGCTTCCGCAAGTGGTGGTTTCAGACCGTGGACCGCAGTCCTTTCCACAAGTTTTCATCAGCAAACGGACGGTCAGACTGAAAGGGTGAATCAATCCTTAAAGCAATGCCTAAGGTGTTATGTGGATAATACCACTGAAGCCTGGGTAGATGGGTTGTGGTTAGCTGAGATCGCCTACAACAGCGCCATACACAGTTCCACGAAAAACTCACTGTTTTTCTGCACTTATGGTTTCCACCCTAGGTTCATTCCCTTTGTAAATCCAGTGAAGAGTGAGGCCCTACCGGAGGTTAAGGAGAGAGTGCTTCACATACAGAAAAATTCTGCAAGAAACACAAAAGAGGTTGAGTGAGGCAAAAGAACATTACAAGGCATACGCAGACAAACATAGGCATTCAGGTCTATAAAGTGGGGGATTTTGTATGGCTATCCACTAGGAACATCAGGTTCAAGAGATACAGCATTTTTAATCCCAAATAAATCGGTCCCTACAAAGTGGTGAAGCTCATCAACCCAGTAGCAGTCAGACTGGCTTTGCCCTCCTCCCTGAGGATTCATCTGTCCTTTCACATTTCTCTTCTAAAACCCTCTCGTTCAGCTGCCAACAGAAGTCCGCCTCCAGTGCTGGTGAACGAAGAGCTAGAATATGAGTTGAGGGGTATCCTGGATTCCAAGATATACAGGACCAGGTTATGTTACTTGATAGCTTTGAAAGGATACGGAGACGAGGAAAACACTTGGGAGCCGGCTGGACATTGGATCTATATAGTACCTAACATTGCCTATATTCAATTGTTTCTGAAATTTATTGTCTGCTCAGGACCGTTGTTTTCTGAATTAGAAAGGAAGATAGCAGCAGTAAAAGATTGGCCCACTCCAGCAAACGTCAGAGACATCCAATGTTTTCTAGGCTTTGCCAATTTTTACTGTTTCATCAGCCACAATTATCCCTGGCTTCTCCCTTAACACGTTTGCTACAGAAGAAGGTTCCCTTTCAATGGATAAAGGAGACACAAAAAGGGAATCAGGTTATTCCAGGATAGAGCATTAGCTGGACTCCCTCTGTTGAAAATTCACTTTTTAAAGACAGCGGACAGGCGGCAAAGCTTCTTGAGACCACCTGTTACAGAATTGTTGATGGTGGAGAACCGGGCCTTATGGGCCGGGCGGTGCAGGGCACACCTAAATCCCCAGATTCACCTGCCTTGTAACCAACAGAGAGACGAGACACTCCGTTGAGCGTGGAAGCCAGGTTTATTAGCTGCAGCTAAGCACAGTTGTATTAGAAGTTACACGCTGGGTGGATTCTAAGGAGACTGCCACTTCAATCCGTGGTGTACAATCTTTTATAGTTAACACATTTACAATATCCCACTCCCTACACATACAAAACGAACCAATGAGAAAAGTTGGAAAACAAGCTATCAGGTGTCTCAAAATACGCCCCTTTCTCGGACCCGTTTGCTACCCCTCTCGACAAATTAATCAGTGATGGTGTTCACAATCCCCTCTCGCAGGTGGCAGGACATGCTCGTATGTCTCAAAGGATAGTTGTGTAATAGGAGCATACAAGGAGAGAATAGCAAAGGCCAGTCGGATAAGATAGTATAAGGGAAGAATAAGAGGGGGCAAATAGTCGGCTGAGACAGGGATCAATCGAACCAGGCATGGATTAGCGAACTCGGCCAAACCCTGACATCGGGTTTTATGAACAAGGACAATGGAGTTACTTTTTAACTGAAAGGACACGTAGCAGCTGGAAAAAGCAAAAGCACATTGTTCGCCGTGCTGCCTGAGTGAGGGCAACACAAAATGGCGGCAGGACACAAAATGGTGTCTAGATACGGGACGAAGTCTGAAATCGCAGAACCTCAGGCCCTCCTTTTGCCATTACTCAGGCAATACATCAGGGACTCAAGTCAATCTGAGTCGATGTCAATGGCCATGAGGTCATTGAGCTGTTGCTGTAGCATCATTCTAAAGTTCTCTGTTCTCCGTGACGCAGGCTTCGGGGCACACATAGCGGCACAAAGACCATATCTTGCAGGTCCACACTGCACACAAAGGCAACAAGAAAAGATAATGGCCAAGACCATTCCAAGGAAAGTTAGTATCTTCCATCCCCATGTGGACAATAGTCCCCAAAACCATCCCATCACAGACCAATCTCCCGTGTCTTGATGTATAGACTCGGAGATGGTATGTAACTTAGAGATAGCTTGGTATACTGTAGGGGCATTATCAGGAATGTAAACACAGCAACTAGACCCGATCAATTTACAGACTCCACCCCTATCTGCAAGGATAATATCTAAAACTATCCGATTTTGTAAAGTCATAAGACAATCCGCCTGAAGCTCGGCTGTCACATTACTCAAGGATCCAGAAGTTTCATTTATGGTAGCCTCAACAACACAAGCTAGGTTTCTGATGTCTCTGCTATTGGCCATTGGGCCCCAGAAAGGAAGAAACACTTTAATGAAGTCAGCTGCCTCCTGTCCTGCTGTGTCTTTCTGATCAAAGACTCCCATACCATGTTTCTTCTTGTAATGACTTCAAGGAGCAGTATACGTTGGGGGAAGAAGAAAAGCCACATAACATGTTCCTGAGAAGTAAGTAGGAAGCCATGTATAGGCTCTATCGTGACAGATAAAATATGTGCCTTGTCATGGCACAAGCGGTGAGGGAATCTGAGGTGTATAGACATAGGTATGAGAACAGATACTCCTCTCTTGCTGATTCTTGACATTCTGACCATTAATTTGTAAACAAAAATTACCTCGATGAGGTACAGTCCAGATTGGCGGAGAGCTCCTTAGTTTAGCCTTTTCTGTAAGGCTAGTAACATATCGCGTTATGGTCCATCCATCATATGCTCTCTTCCCATCTACAGGAATCTTACTAATCTGGGCAATCTTAGCCGTAGTCACTATTCCCTTAATCAAAGTACTATGACTAAAGTCTGCTCCACCGCCATATGGACTGCCAGGAGGATATCGCAGCTGATTTTGATAAAGGTTAGAGAACATAGCCAAATAAGCCCAGGCGGAACCTTCATAGGAGAATGGAAAAACCAAATACGGCATGCCTCTCTCTGTATTATGAGGCATGAGCCCACAAACCCAACTATCAGTAGTATTCATTACTAATTGGTGTTGATGTAATAGCTGAATAAACAAATTGTTGAAGTATTGGGTCCTCCTAATCTGTTCGTGTCCTGAAAGTGTATAGAACCGATGTGGGGAGGCAGTAGTAGGAAAAGATACGGGGACAGAGGTAGGGACAGGTTACGGCAGCAGAACATAAACAATCCAACTTCCACACGCTAATAAAGTACGTAAACATATCAAAATACATAAGGTTATCCCACATGGACTAACCATCGATTTCTTAAATCGTCATTTCATATTTACAGTCTGATCATTAATTTCCACTTTAGCATCCATTACTCTAAAGGCGTTGCTCACGATAATCTTCCTAGATCACTTAGCTGTGATTGTTCACTTTCGTTATCACCTATGCCCTCATGAACCCACTGATCAAAAGGCAAGGGCCGGGGTATCTTTTTACAGTGCACGCCATGGACCCCGTTCTTTTTCCCAACAACCTTTACTGCCGTCCGTGTAGTTAGTAGCACTTGACGCGGTGGGCCCCAACGAGGTTCCAGATTAAGCATGGGTGCAAAATCCGTTCCGCTTGCGGTTTTTGCGGAATTTCGGCAAATTCGCGATCCGTGAATTTCTGCGAATTTGCCAAAAATCCACGAGCGGAACGGATCCGGGGGGCAAAAGTTCAAGCTTCAAGCTTGTAACTATTTTAGAACGGCGCCGGCAAGCTGCCAGCACCATTCTAAAATAGTTACTAAGTTAGCTTTAACAGGAAGCACTGATAGAGAAAATGCAGGTGCTCGAGCACCTGCTTTATTTTATCTATTAGTGCTTCCTGATGAAGCTAACTTAGTAACTATTTTAGAATGGCGCTGGCAGCTTGCTGACGCCATTCTAAAATAAAACAGGAGTGGGGCAGAGGGCAGAAGGTCACAGAGTGGGGCAGAGGGCAGAAGGGCACAGCAACGAGTGGGGCAGAGGGCAGAAGGACACAACAACGAGTGGGGCAGAGGGCAGAAGGGCACAACAACGAGTGGGGCAGGGGGCAGAATGGCACAAAAACGAGTGGGGCAGAGGGCAGAAGGGCACAAAAAACAAGAGGGTGGCAGTGATGAACCAGAGGGCGCATCGCGGTCTCGCACCAAAAAAAAAACAGCGAATACGCAAAGCGCCCCGTGAACACGCCAAGTGCCCCGCGAACACGCAAAAATAACAAAAATCCGCAAATTCGCACAAGTTCACGAATTTTGCAGATCGCGAATTTGCAAATCCATGCTTATTCCAGATTCCGTTTCCGCTGAAAGTTTTTCACGCAGACCCAGTCGCCAGGTTGGATGGAATGGCCTGGGTCTGCGGAGGCCTCTGGCAAAGCGTTTTGAACCTGTTGATAAAGAACACGTAATTTAGTGGTGAGGTCATGGAAGTAGTCAATCAGCATTGGGTATGGAATATCAGAATACTTTTTAGGTCGAGGAACTTCCCAGACATTTGCTGGTCGCCCAAAAATGACCTCATACGGACTCAGACCTAAACGGGAATGGACAGTAGTTCTTGTAGACAGGAGTGCTAATGGTAAGGCATCAGGCCAGGCGAGACCTGTGCTTGCCTGAATCTTTGCCAATTTGAGCTTGAGAGTACCATTATAACACTCCAATCCTGCTGACTGAGAGTGGTTTGCTGCATGGAATTTCTGTTTGATACCAAGACCTACACATACTTTCTGCATGATCTGGGCTACGAATTCACTCCCATTGTCAGACCAGACAATGCGCGGCAAACCAAACCTCGGAAAAAACTCCTTCAAAAGAACTTTGGCAGTAGATAAGGCAGTATTGTCCTTTAGGGCGTAGGCCTCTATCCATCTGGAAAAGGCACAAATCACCACCAGAACATACTTGGGGTTATTACAACGATCCATATGAATGTAATCAATTTGTAATACCTCGAAAGGATATGTAGGGGGAGCAAAATGACCTGCTGGAGTTGGGGTTCCCTTTCGTGGATTATGCATTAGACAAACAATGCAGTGCTTCACCACGTTTTCTGCACATTTAGGAATTCCTTCATTCTGCCATACTGGAGCCAAGATTTTACAAATGCCCTTTGCACTAATATGGGCTGGACCATGCGCCATAGTGACTACAGGTAGTACATAGGCGTCTGGTAACAGCCATCGTTGATGCTCTGACAATTCCGTCCAACACCCAGTCGCGTCCAACATTCCCGTACTTTCTCTCCACTTACTCAGCTCTTTCTCAGTAGTCTCTTCTTGAATCATTCTTACACTTTCTATCGTGTCCTCACACATTCCTCCTTCTCTGATCCATCTTGCAGGGCCCGCAACGTACATACGACTCGTAACATTTCTCGCTATCTCTTTTGCTACCTCGTCTGCAAAAACATTCCCACGACCCACATCATCAGTAATCTTTTTGTGAACGCTACACTTGATTATTGCTATTTGTGTAGGCAAGGCAAGTGAGTCGAGAAGATCAGTCACCAACTGGCCATGCTGTATTTTAGTCCCATGGGAAGTAAAGAATCCTCTTTCCTTCCACAAGCGACCGAGACTATGATCCACACCGAAAGCGTATTGGCTATCAGTGTAGACGTTAACTCTCCTTCCTTTCGCCACAACACATGCTCTCGTTAAAGCAATTAACTCAGCTGCTTGGGCTGAATTCTGTGCAAAACGTGCTGTCTCCACTACAGTTTGCAAAGTAGTAACAGCATAAGCTGCAGTTGTCTCTCCATTTGGAAGCTTAAAACAAGATCCATCTACCCATAGGATCCCGTCCGGATCCACAAGTGGTGTATCTTTTAGGTCTATTCTGCCTTTCGTTTCCCCCTCTGTTCGAAGAAAACAATCATGCTGTTCCTGAATGCCTTTCTCATCCGGTATGGGCAACAATGTTGCTGGGTTCAGAGTATTACACCGCTTGATATGTATATGGCTAGCCAAAAGCGTTAGCTCATATCCAGACAAGCGAGCACTCATGAGTTGTTGTGTCTTAGTCCTATTCAAAAGAGTATCTACTGTATGTGGTACCATAACAACAACGGTGTTGTCCAATACCAATCCAGCAGACTGACAAATAGAAATTGCTGCCGCTGCTGTAGCTCTGAGACAACTATGCAATGCCTTGGCTACTGGATCCAACGTACCCGAAAAATAGGCAAATGGCCGTTGTTTGTCTCTAAATTGTTGTGTTAAAACTGACAATGCACAACCTTCTCTTTCATGCACATAGAGTGTAAAAGGCTTACTGTAATCCGGAGTACCTAATACAGGTGCAGAACACAAAGCATTACGTAAATCAGAAAAACTCTTTTGGCATTCATCTGTCCAAGGGAGAGGTTGTGGCATATCTTTCAATGTAAGCGCCAGCAAAGGCTTAGCTAACAAAGAAAAATTCGGAATCCATTGTCTACAATATGAGGTAATGCCCAAAAAGGCACGTACCTCTCTTTGTGTGGTTGGCTCAGACATTTGTGCAATCGCTTGAATTCGTTCTGGGGTCAATCGTCTTCCCTCCTTCGACAAGAGATGACCTAAGTAGGTACCTCTTGGTGGCAATATTGCAACTTAGAAGGGGGCACTTTATGATGTAGATCAGACAAATGACACAGCAAAGAAACCGTCACATCTTTACAAACATTCTCCGAATCAGCAGCAATCAGCAAATCGTCAACATATTGGATCAAAGTAGCACCTGGAGGCAAAATGAACGCGTCAAGCTGAGATTTCAAAGCCTGACTGTAGATAGAGGGGCTTTCACAATAACCTTGAGGAGCACGCTTGAACCGGAAACTTCGGCCTCCAAGAGAAAAGCCAAAAATATCTCTACTTTCCTCAGCAATAGGAATACTAAAGAAAGCATTCTTCAGATCGATAACAGAAAACCATGCCGCCGAGGCGGGTATCATAGTAAGCAAAGCAGTGATATCTGGAACAACAGGAAACTGGGGGACAACAATCTTGTTGACCTCCCGAAGATCAATCACAAAGCGATACACAAGTGGTTGAGAAGGATCGCTGCGTTTAAGAACGGGGTGAACAGGACTGTTACAAACATTGCCTCTCGTTTCTTCAACCACACCCTTCTGGACCAGATCATAGATAATAGCCATCAAGGCTCTCTCACCATCATTAGAAATCTTGTACTGTGGAATACGTGGCAATTTGACATTAGGCTTGATAGTAACCACATAAGGAGGAATCTGTAACAAACCAACATCGTTCGGACCTGTAGCCCAAAGTGTAGCAGGAAGAGATTGCAACTCAGGCGGAAAAATATCCTTCGATAGATATATAGGAGAAACCAATTTCTTACCCAAAGTAAGACACACACCAGAGGGAGAACAATACAAAGTTGCATGAATACGTTTCAACAGATCCAGACCCAACAAATTCTCTCCGCAACCAGTCGTTAAAATAAATGGAGCTTCCAGATCGTAAGGACCAATCGAAAGAGGCAAAGGACAAGAAACTGGGTCAGCAACTGGGGCGCCAGAAAATCCTACAGAAACGTTTGTTAAGCCAGACAAAGGTGCCCCAGGGAGTCTTTAATGGATCATAGAACTTCTCATCGCACCAGTATCCAACAGGAACGGCTCTGCAACACCCAAAGCAACTACCTCAACATAAGGCCCACTCTGATCCACTGGAACTGATACGACTCCCTTACTTTGTCCATGGCTGTCCTAACTGGAATGAAAATCCTGAACCTCACCTCCAACACAATAATCATCATTGCAATATTGCGCAGACTGAGTATTCTGCTGATCAAAATAATTCAAAGAGTTCTGAGGGGGAAAGGAACGCTGCCCATGAGGAAGCGCACCTCGCCCTCTACCCCTAGGTGCTGATTGAAAACCACCACGGCCTCATGGCCCTTGAAATCCACCATTACGCTGCAATAAAACGGGACAACTACTCTTAAAATGGCCTTCCTCTTTACAATAGGCACACTGATTAGGACCAAGGAAAGGTCGCGGAACAAAAAGCTCAGGTTTCTGCAGCAACCTTTGAGACTGAATAGGCTGCTGGATCTGACTCTGACCGTAACGAGGAGGATTAGCCTGCTGAAGAAGGACTTTCGTTTTTAAATCCTTAGTCTTCTTCTCAGCCTTATCTTTTTCCTCCTTGTCCCTATTCTCATAATATTGAGCAGTAGCTAATATTTGGGCAGACGAAGAAACAGCCCAAGAACTTTCCAAATCTTTCAACTTATGAGACAATTCAGGAAGCAGATTGAAAACAAATTTATCCACAAATAATCGCTGTCCCCCTTCAGTACTCAAATCCTGACCACTATGGTCGATAAATGTCTCCTCAAACCGAGTAAAGAAATCAGAGACACTCTCATCCTTCTTCTGCTTACACGTAGCTAACTTATCCCAGTTAACGCGTAAGGCAGGCATCATCGTCTTCATTAAAGTTATGATTCTACCAGGCAACTGTGTAATCAAATCATCTGGCTTAGCACCACCCACTTGTGCTGCATCTGCAGCAACTATATCGGCCCAACTACCACCTAAAGCTTGGTTGTGGTCCTCTCTACGAATCTGAGCCCACAATGCTTGTGTACCTACATCCCCCATCAGCATATCAACATCAGCCAAATTTATAATACATTCACCAACAGTCTGGAACAACTCTTTATAATAACCAGGAGGATTTTTACAAGGGTCCGGCAAAGACTGCTTAAGTGCTAAAACTTCAGCTCGTTTCCAAGGAACATGTACCCATACATGCTGAAAATGAGCAGGGACACCTGGAACATTACCTGCTTGCGGAACCGCGTCCCTCCATACCGGAGGAACTTCTCTCATAGGATAATTCTTCGTTTTCTGTCTAACTGCAGGATCAGGTTCGGGAATAGTCAGAGTAAAATATAAGGACCTGAAAGTAACAAGTGTCTGTATAGCATCCTTAACGTCAAGACCCACAATAAGTCCTTTATCAAACGTATCCTGTATCTCCAATAGACCCTGAGGAGTTAGATCCAATTCCATATCCTCCCATCCTTTAGTGAGTGCGTCACACATAACATTAAAAACGTATCTCTGTGTAGGCGCATTCCACTGGAGAAAGGTACTCAGTATATCGGATACACTATATAATGTACCATTCATAATCCATTTATGAGCAAGGGAGTCAAATACAACCTATTCCTCGGAATCTGGGAGTTGACTACGGGATTGTCTTCGAGAAAAAGCAGGAGACCTGTTGAACGGGCCAAAAAAGGGGGAGAAAAGACCAGAAACAGTATCAACTAACCTATTACGAATCGGAGAAGAAGTAGGGAGTAAAACTGGAGACGAAGTATTAAGCAAAGGAAGAGAAGGACTACTCGTTGCAAGAGACACAAAAGGCAACGGAGACTGAGGTACAGAAGTTTGTGGCAAAGGAGGTGCAGGAGGTATTACTGGAAGAGGCAAGAGTGCGGGCGCCGGAGCTCCTAGCTGAACAACAGGTTGCTGCACAGGTGGCAATAATACAGGTGCATTAGCACCTGGCGCATAAGGTGGAGGTGATTTCAACAAATGAGACATTAAGGGATCTTCATCAAGATCTTTGCGTTGTGGAGGTAACACAGGATAGCACCTATCGATTGCCATCCGATGCTGTCTATCCAAGACCTCAATCGCTCGATCACTCTCATCGTCTTTAAATTGCTGGGCAGCCTGTATAACCGTCATATCTTTCATTTTCCTATCTCTCTTTGCTTGTTTAATTTCTCTCTGTTTGGCTTCCTTACGCCAAAGGCGGAAAGAGTCAAACATTGCCAGCCGGGCTTTTCTTTTGAACAGAATTGACTCCAGATTATCTAATATGTCAGAGTCAAAGCTACCATTTTGTGGCCACCGTAAGACATCATCTTTCTTTGTGTATCGAATCCATGCATCGTTAAAAGCAATGGGACCAACACCATGCTTAGAATAGAGCTCATAAGTGGGAGTTCCAACAGGAGGAATCGGACATGACTCCTCAAGCCGGAAATCCCTAGTACAGCAATAACTACAGAGTTTCCTAAATCCGCTCAGACCAGGCATTTTAAGCACACTGATCAGTTTACTAACTTTGAGGAGTGAAAGCAAAGAACACAGTACAAAAGTACTCACCCCTTGTCTTCGACTATTGCAACAGGCGAATAACAAAAATCAAAAACAAAACAAAGAAGTGGGCGCTACCCACGAATACTTAACTAAATGGTCTTCTCACGCCAACGGAGGTCCGTCTAACGTCTCGCGATATCAATCATCACCAGAGGGTCCAAGGCAGGGGGGTAGTCAGGGCAGCAGTCATCAGCAGCCGTCGGAAAGGAGTAGCCGCGCTGTAAAAGACCTTCAGTCCACTTCGACATACAGGGGTCGCTTTGCGTGGCTCACGAATCCTCCGGAATTTTCTTGCGGGGCTTCTCACGACCCTCGGGCTGAACCGCTACCACTGAAACCACCCCACTGTGGGCGCCAGTTGGAGAACCGGGCCTTATGGGCCGGGCGGCGCAGGGCACGCCTAAATCCCCGGATTCACCTGCCTTGTAACTAACAGAGACACGAGACACTCCGTTGAGCGTCGAAGCCAGGTTTATTAGCTGCAGCTAAGCACAGTTGTCCTAGAAGTTACAGGCTGGGTGGATTCTAAGGAGACTGCCACTTGAATCCGTTACGTACAATCTTTTATAGTAAACACATTTACAATATCCCACTCCCTACACATACAAAACGAACCAATGAGAAAAGTTGGAAAACAAGCTATCAGATGTCTCAAAATACGCCCCTTTCTCGGACCCCGTGTGCTACCCCTCCCGACAAATTAATCAGTGATGGTGTTCACAATCCCCTCTCGCAGGTGGCAGGACATGCTTGTGTGTCTCAAAGGATAGTTATGTAATAGGAGCATACAAGGAGAGAATAGCGAAGGCCAGTCGGATAAGATAGTATAAGGAAAGAATAAGAGAGGGCAAATAGTCGGCTGAGACAGGGATCAATCGAACCAGACATGGATTAGCGAACTCGGCCAAACCCTGACATCGGGTTTTATGAACAAGGACAATGGAGTTACTTTTGAACTGAAAGGACACATAGCAGCTGGAAAAAGAAAAAGCACATCGTTCGCCGTGCTGCCTGAGTGAGGGCAACACAAAATGGCGACAGGACAGAAAATGGCGGCAAGATACGGGACGAAGTCTGAAATCGCAGAACCTCAATGGAGGTGTGGGAAGGGGTAGCTACCAAGAAGGAACTTATGTTGTTCCCATCCCCGATGACACCACTAATGGACAATAGGGAGTTCACACCATGGCTAGATACACAGGCATTCGCAACATGGCAGAATACACCGTGCAAAGTGGCATGTCACTTGTTTGACATCGAGGGAATCTTTCCATTTACACAATTACAACAAGATTACTCACTACCTGAGACAGAGCGCTTTCACTATATGCAGATTTGACACTGGTTACTCCACCCAGACGTGCACGCAAAGGTCAGTCGAAAATTGACCAGATATGAGATATGGCTGGTTACTAAAACTTCTGATAAAAAACTGGTTTCTGAGTTATATGATATGTTACACCAGGTGGATTCCATACAGCCCATCAACAGACAGAAACGGTGGGAAAAGGAACTCGGGAGGGAGTTAACAAGAAAGGAATGGGGAGAGATTTATTATAGGGCCAAGCATACAGCACGAAAAACGACCAGCAAAGAAACGGCTATTAAAATAGCCACATATTGGTACTTGACCCCCGTGCGCCTCAATAAAGGGAACCCAGATTGCAGTCCCACATGCTGACGAGGGTGTGGGGAGGAGGGTACCTTGTTGCACTTACTGTGGGTCTGTTCATATTTATCAACGTAGAGGCCTAAAATATTAGATGAAATAGATCTACGGTTTGAGACACAGACCCCACGATTCCCGACATACATTGTGCTTGGAATGCCCAACCCCTTAATATTCCCATTGAAATCTCATAAGGGGAAACAGATGGGCTTGCCCTTGGGGCTGCACTTCAAAATATTTTAGCAAATTGGGGAATGCAGGCAACACCCACGTATTTAGGCTGGTTTCACAGAATGTGGTATACGTTAGAGATAAATACATGCTTCATTGACAAATTCTGAACTGGCATTTAAAGACATATGGAAGCCACTCCTTACTCTTCTGTCAACGGAATTTCATGAAATAACATGACCGAAATACCTTCGGCTTCTCCGGATACCGAATACAGGAGAATCCCAAGATACACAAAAAATCATAAGCTAGGAAGTAGGCGATCAGCCAGATCGATACTACTATTATAAAGGAAGAACTTTGAACCTTTGAGGCGGGTAAACTCGGGAACCACGGCGCCAATCCACACACCCGATACATTGTTGTAATCGTCAGGGTGTGCAGATGGACATAGGCTATATAAACGTAATAAATATACGATATTTAAAATATTTACCGAAAAAAAAGTAGTCCCTTGGAAGAAGCGCCGGCGGCGACGTGCGTGCTGACGTGAGTAGCGCGGGGAGGAGCGGCGTCCAGGAGCGCGAGGAGGATCGGCGGACATGGCGCGGGGAGGAGCGGCGGACAGACGGTGAGGAGCGGCAGACAAGCGGTGAGGAGCGGCGGACAGGCGGGGAGGAGCGGTGAGCGGCGGATGAGGTAGGTTTTTTATTTATTTAGTTAGGAGCGGTGAGCGGCGGAAAAATGAAGCAAAAATGACAATCGTGAGCAAGAGGAAGCAAACGGAGCATTACAAAAGTGAGCCAAACGGTGCATTACAGGAGGAAAAAGTTACATGTGCAGGTTACAAAAGCGTACATCGTGAGCAAGGGGAAGCAAATGGAGCATTACAAAAGTGAGCCAAACAGTCCAATACAGGAGAAAAAAGTTACGTGTGCAGGTTACAAAAGCGTAGAAAGTAAACATAGAGGTATAGGAGGAAAAAGTGACGTGTGCAGGTAGCAAGAGGAAGCAAACGGAGCATTACAAAAGTGAGCCAAATGGTGCATTACAGAAGGAAAAAATTACGTGTGCAGGTTACAAAAGCGTAGAAAGTAAAAATAGAGGTATAGGAGGAAAAAGTGGCGTGTGCAGGTTACAAAAGCGTACAAAGTAAACATAGAGGTATAATACTGGAATATATGGAGGAAGGCTCCGGGGGACCCACGGACAACGTCGGGGCGGGCGGGGGCCCTGAAGCCTAATTGCTCCCGGACAACGTCGGGACGGGCTGCTAGTATATATATAATAGAAATAGACAATAAGAGCGCCAGAAGGGGGGGTTTGAGGGAGGGGGGGATTTGTTTAACTTCTGATTTTGTTCTGTTTTCACTTGTGTTTTGTTAAGTATGCCTTATGTGTAAGAAGCATCCCACAAGCACCATGTGAACAGAATAGAAGATACGCACAATGAGTAGCAAAAGATTGTAACAAGCAATGCTTAAAAAAGGAGGTGGTGTAGAAGATGAAGTGATGTTGTCATAAGCTGGATGTTCTGTTGATAACATAAATAAAAAACAGAGTTAAGTCTAAATGGTATTTTTCATAGTCAACACAGGGCTTTGGATTGAACCTGTCTCCTAACGCTTCTTTGATTTGATGGTATGATATTATCTCACTCTGTGCGATTTTCTTCATCGCTTCTTTTGCTCCATCACCAGCAAGATTTTATAAATAGTTAATTATTTTCTCATCATTTACTTCTTCAAGAGCAACTATGAAGTCATCGAAGGTCTCAATCCATGTGGTCCAATGGCGTCAATATTTTGTTTTTGGCGGTATTGTATGGTGGTGCTGGCTTTAGGAAGGTGGCTGCCGTGTACTTCGTGCTTCTTTCTGCTGCCTTTGAGAGTGTATGCTATACTTGAATCTGTGACTTCTTGAAAATACCGGTGTGCTGCTTGAGCTTGGGAAATTCGGCCCACTCCCAAGTCATGTGGTACCTTCTTCATCTTTGTAAATATTCTGTTTCTTTCATGCTGTCATCTTTGATTTCATGTTTCGATTCGTGCATGTCATTTCTTTGTACAATTTTGACAGCTTTCACCTATCGCGGTCCAACTTAAATTTCAAGAACTGCAGGCCGTGCGTTTGAGTGACCTCGCTTGAATTGAGACTCAGACCGTCTTCTTACCAGAGACGCACTTATCCTTGTCATCATGGCCCTGGTCACGTCAAGAATTGACTACGCCAACACTCTGTATGCCGGTATCCCTGCATACCTCCTTCACAAGTTGCAACTTGTGCAAAATCAGGCTGCACGCCTGGTTTACCACCAACCTCGACACCAACACGTCTCGCCGCTACTGCGGAGCCTTCATTGGCTCCCTGTGGCCAAGCGTTTCATCTTTAAACTGGGCTGCACAATCTTTAAAGCCCTGTCTGATCTTGCTCCTATTTTTATTTCCTCTAAATTGAAATGTTATGTTCCTTCCAGAAACCTCCGCTCTTCTGGTCACAATCTGCTAGTCATTCCAAAAACTAAACGGAAAAACATGGCGGCTCCTGTTTTTCTTTCTGCGCCCCCAAAATCTGGAATGCTTTCCCGTCTGCCATTCGTCACTGCCCTACCTATGGCTGTTTTCGTAAACTGTTAAAAACGTATCTTTTCCAGTCTGCTTTTGAGTAAAAAAACATGTCCCTGCCTCCCCGCATTTGTCATGAGCGCCATGAAACCGTATGGTGTCCGAGCGCGGTACAAAACTTTTTACCATACCATACCATACACCGTGGTGGATGCTACTTGCTGATTTGTACGAATCAGTCTCTTCTCCTGACCCAAGCCGTCATGTCCTGGGTTACAATTATAGAGTGTTTTACTTCTCTGGTGAGTAAATTTCACTGTTTGTACCTGGTTGTCACCGCCTTTAGCTTCAGACCTGGTTATCACTGCATTTAGCGTTCATACCTGGTTGTCACTGCCTTTAGTGTTTGCTTTGTATGTATGATAGCTCGGTGTTATAATACAACACAGTACTTCTCCTTCAGCCTAGCCAGCAAGTCTTGGCAGGCTTTTCTAACGGTGCTTCTCTGCTAGGCCTTGAACTTTTTCACAAGGCCTCGTAGGGGTTGGAGTGGGCCTTGAACTCCACATACACCAAGTGCAGACTCCTTTGCGCCTACTTCGGGTGCACCTGGCATGCAAAAGCAGTTTGCTGTATTCTTGCAACCCCTTAGGGAGAGCAGTCCTGTCTTTTCATGGCACATATTCCCTGCTTGTTGCCAGTAGTTGCGTTTTCCCCAGCCCAGGAGCATGTAAAATGAACACGCCACGCATGGAGCTCGTAACCAACGTCTTTATTCATCAGCTTATAACATTCAACTAAACTTCTCATTATCTCCTAATGTGAATAAGTACATCTGAACACCTCCCCAAATGGTTATGTAATTCTTTCATTGAGTCCGACCAGAACGGCGGGGTGCTGGCGCTCACAGTTTTAAGACACTCCAGTGACCTATAGTGCATAACCAGCCTACAGCAGGCAACTCCTTTACATCCTCTCTAAGCTTTGCGCCTGTTGAGGATTGGTTCTGACTAGGATGGTTGTCAGCAGTTCGAATATAGGGCAATGCAAGCCTGCCAGCCCCCCGGATCTACATGGTCTGGTCTGTCTCCGCAATGGGGCCCTACACCTCACTGGGGTGCTTCCAAAGTGAGGGGGGGGGGGGTTCTGGGGAGGGTGAATCTTTCCTTTCTCGGCCAACCTCTAGTAGGATTGGCAGGGGAATATGCCCTGGAAGGGGAGCCCCCTCATCCCAGCTGAGGGCTCTCTTGGACATTCAAGTCCCCATTTACTCCCCCTCTGGAGCCTCTCGCCTGAGGGTGTGCACGATTCACAACGCCGCAGACACGGTCATTCGTCCAGGCTCTACCTTGACCAGAGATATTTTTGCCTAGTCTCAGGCCTCCCAAACAAAGATTACACGAAACGCTACATTGAACATCTCATTCACACTTCATACACAGCGAAGGGCAGACCTCGCTGCAATTCATTGACAGCTCATACTCTCGAGAGTTACCCGTGACCCAGTTAACTAGAAGAATGTGTCATTTGTGTGGCGAGAGAATGAAGAAATGGCATTTAACAAGAGGAAGGAAGGGTTCTGCTCTCCACCTGTCATGCATCAAATAGAGTGTGCTAAGGATTTTTTATGTGGCTTTTATATTATGGCACGAGCTGTGTTGTCGCAAGCACAGGAGGATAAAAGGCTGCATTCAGTAGCATGTTTTTTTAGAGGATTGAATGCTGCCAAAATAAATCATAGTATGTTCGACAAGGAAAAGGGATTGTTAACAATAGCATGTGCTTGTATTAAATTAGATACGGTATTTGGAACGTGTCGAGCAGTCAAATGAGGATATCCCTGGTCTTCGAAACTTAGTACATCTGAAGCCCACAAGTGCCTGAATCAGAAGCAAGCGGGATAAATGCACCTTTTCTGCAGATTTAACTTAATAGGTACGTTATGGTCTGGAAAAAAGAAGGGCAAAGTAGACGCTTAGTATGACAAGCAACTGTGATTAGGTCTAAACCAGAGACTTGGTCTCTCGCCCCAGAGGCGGCAGGGATAGAGGTGGATATACGAGTACATGTGCCCCCGGAGCCTCAAGGTGTTCTGTATTGCAGGGGCTGTTGAATCCAGTACTTTGTGCACGTCTCCTTAGCCATGTTGGCATGGCCGTGTATTAAGGTTGTACACAACATTTTCATTACTGTCCATTCAGAGAGGTCGAAGCCTTCTGAGTTCATCCCACACTTGCTCTATTAGCATTCTAAGCAAAAGATATAGCTTTTGTAAAACCATTTGTAGATTCATTCTCTCAGAGGGGACAATGTTTACAAGGAGTAATGTTCTACTTGCAATGAAACTAGAGCCAGAGCTACGCGAGGTGTCTTTCGCCTACTGGAATATAACTGTTAGTGATAAGGCAGTCAATTTTCCTCTAAGACCCTGAAGGTTGTGAGTGCTCTCTTAGAAACAGACCTACATTTGGCATTTGATTTTTATCCGTGATCTGATGTTGAGCTCCTCAGTATCAGCTATCCTGGGAGAGGAATGCATGAACCACTTCCCTAAACGTTGTTCACTTAATGGGATGAGAATAGATCGTAGAGGATAGGCAAGGAAGCGAGGTGATCTCGAACCATCGTTCCCCTCAATAACATTACAGTCGCAGAATGATAGCAAAGCACCTCGGTTCATGGGTTTGGGAGTAGTACTTTCTAATCATCTTCTCAGTTGATGGGGCCTCTGGTTCAGCTCGCCTCATCTGGGCCTGGATGTAAAGCACCAACATGAAAGCTCAATCCTACCAAGGCAGAATTTGTGTTATTTGCCAAGACCAACAGGTAACAACTAGACCCAACCTGGCTCACTGACATGAACCTTGACAGCTTCGAATCCCTTCTTGCACACAATGGCACGTCTCTGGGACTCACCCCGGACAAAAACGTCAGCATTAGGGAGCACGTTGTCAAAAATACAAAGATGGCCTGTTTTCAACTCTCTTTACTAAAGAAAGTGAAACCGTTCCTCCCTGAAGGACTTCAGGACTTCTGTTTTATGGGTTTGGTTGGGGGTGCACGTAGTAAAAAGAGTCCAAAGAGAATGATGTTTATATGCAAAAAGTGTCTTCTTTATTTGAGTTTTCTTATCAAAAAACACCTCCACATTTATCAACATACATCAGCCAACGCGTTTCTCTCCCTCAAGGGGAGCTTCCTCAGGGCAATTAGATTATAGTGTTCTTTCAAGATGAATCTGCGTAGAGTATATTGGAATGTAGACAAACGGTTTATCCTGAGCCCGGGATGAAAATGATGTCAGTCAGCCTTGGTCTTAGCTTAGTAGTTTAGTTGGGCATCACACTGTGCAGAGATGTGTATTATATCTCAAACGTGGAGATCCCTCGCACGGGATCTATACGTTACCTGCCGCTCGGACGACTTCAAAATTGGAAACTCGGTTCTTATATACGGGACCGGGCTAAGACAATACACTGATGTTAAGGAAGAAATACGAGGCGGCATCCCGTCTGATCTTTTGAAACAAAGACCGGCCAGCCTGATTACTCTATGCCGCCAGCAATCTACAGACGAAGGTTTTATAATGAGACAACACCGTATCTTGCTGTTTGAGATATAATAAACATCTCTGCACGGTCTGATGCCCAACTAAACTACTAAGCTAAGACCACGGCTGACTGACATAATTTTCATCCCGGGCTC
The DNA here is from genome assembly GCF_964263255.1 of Lissotriton vulgaris. Taxonomy (NCBI): domain Eukaryota; kingdom Metazoa; phylum Chordata; class Amphibia; order Caudata; family Salamandridae; genus Lissotriton; species Lissotriton vulgaris. The sequence continues at coordinate 1,311,672,530 of NC_141693.1, read as the reverse complement.
AGGATAAACCGTTTGTCTACATTCCAATATACTCTACGCATTATCATCTTGAAAGACCACTATAATCTAATTGCCCTGAGGAAGCTCCCCTTGAGGGAGAGAAGCGCCTTGGCTGATGTATGTTGATAAATGTGGAGCTGTTTTTTAATAAGAAAACTCAAGTAAAGGAGACACTTTTTGCATATAAACATCATGCTCTTTGGACTCTTTTTACTACGTGCACCCCCAACCAAACCCATAAAACATTTTAGTGATCTAGAGCTCTGTTGCGTCATTCAGCAGCTGACGCAGGGGTTGTTTGCACGAAATTCTATAATTACTGTTGAACTGGGACTAAGGTGCGGCATCTGAGGACCCGCTGCTGCTTTTTGTTCTTGGTGGAAGACTTCAAGACTTCTGTTCAAACCCTTTTAGTCTTCCAGCTGGATTGTGGGAACTGCCTACTCTACGGCCCTTCAAACGCCACATTGACTCAAATTAAGACTCCCATTAGGGGCATGCTGCACAACGCAGCACGCTTTCTCCATGGCCTGAAGAAGTAGAACGTCCCCCATCCTTATAGAACTCCAGAGGCCTTGCTTGCCAGCCCACACCATTTTTAAAACCTGCTGCATCATTTAGAAAAACTGCACCTCCACCTATCTGGCTAACAAGTGCAAGGCTGAAAGTCAATGCTGATCCTAAGATCTTGTCCAGTTTCAGGCCTATTTCCCTGCTCCCGGCAACAGATAACATTTTCTAAAAGTTAGTCTATGCCTGACTTATTGACTACTTAGAAATGCGCAATCATCTTCATTCTCTTCAAGCTGGTTTTAGACCTCACCAATCCACAGAATCTGCTCTGTTGGAAGTTTCAGGAACTATAACATTTATAGTGGATAGAGGAACTAATGCGGTGTTGATTCTTTTGGATATGTCTGTCGCATTTGACGCAATATTTCATGACATTTTACTGCAACGCCTGGCCAATATCAGAATTCAGGGCGTGGACATGGTTCAATCTTTTTTAACCGCATGCGCGCTAGCGGTTTTCCCGCTGAGCGCTGAGATTTCAAAAATTCCGCGTTACGTGACAAGGTCAACTCGTCACACGCACAGCGCAGGTAACGCTCATGACGAGCTGACCTTGTCACACGCATCAAAGGGGTTAAAGAATTGGAAACAGATGGTTACTATGGGCCCTTTCATAAATACTGAAAAACTACTGAAGTAGTGTGTTCCCCAGGGCTCGCCTCCAAGCCCCACCTTGTTTAACTTATATAGGTATCCTATACTGACCATACACACGTGAGTCTGTCACTTGACAAGAATTACTCTAGCTCTGAATTAAGTTTTAAAAACTGTCTCTAACAAGTAATCAGGTGGATGAACCATAATTACTTAAAGTGCAACTCAGAGAAAACATAAATATTCCGTTTTGGAAATTACAATCAGTTATCTGCCTTAGATTCGTAGCCGGATGATATCTCTAAGCCCTCTCTGCCCTTGGAGGTAGCTGGGAACCTTGGAGTAAAGTTAGAAAGCGACTTATCCTTTCCTCATCAGGTCAACATGGTTTTGGGGGCTTGTTTCTCTCTAATCATGTCCCGGAATTTATTTTTGAATGTGTCCATTAGCCAAAAAAACCTAAAGTCCACGCCTTGATCACTTCAAGTCTAGACTACTGTAATAGTCTTTACCTAGACATGCTCAAATACCTGCTTGTGCGTGGCCAAATAAATACCTGATAGGCTTCAGGTTGTTTAAAATACAGCAGTCAATTTGGTGCTCAAACTACCTTGTCGAAGCCACACCTTTGAAGGGTTTAGGAAACTCCTCTGGCTTTCCGCGAAAAAACTCTGTTATGTTTAAATGTTTAACTATAGTTTACAGGGCCTCTCATTGAACTGGCCCTACATTTATTTCAGACTGCTTTGTTCCATACTTTCCACTTGGAGCCTTAACATCCTCTAATAACAAACTCTTACCAATACCAAAATGTAGATTGCAAGCTAGAGGAGGCAGATCTATTTTGTACTGGGGCTAATATCTGTAATAAGTTTCCCCTCTTTTTTAGACAAACTGGAAATGATATAACAGATAATTAGGGTGAGCAGATTCAGAGTGTTGCTGGTGTTGTAGGGTGCTCTATGCAGGAGCTACTCTCCACCTAAACTTGGGAACTACCCAGAGTTCTCTGTTTCTTGTATGTTTTATGCGACACCCTTAGCATGAAAGAGTACTGTTTCGACTTATACTGGGTGCTCCCTTGGGTCTGGACAAAGCGAAACATCTCTTAAGAGCTACAGTGATAGCAAAACACGTGTCATGGTTGCTTTTATTCATTCCAGGTTGGCGTGGCTGGTACTTTACCTATACAAAGCAGTAATACTGTGCCTGGAGTGGTAAAAGCCTTTGTCATTTTACAGTTCAGCGTGGCAAATCATATGCTTAAAGACTTTGCTGTACAAATATCAAAAGACTTCGGGCCTGATTTAAATCTCGGCAGTCAGGTTAGTCTATCCCTACAGTGATGGATATCTCGTCTACCAAGATAGCTCAACACCCGCTCCGTCCACAGACACGCCATCGAACTCTGGAACCTCCTAGACGCCACAGCCCCTGACGTTGCCTTCCTCACGGAGACCTGGATGAACACCTCTTCAGCTCCCGACATCGCCATCGCTATCCCAGAGGGCTACAAGATCGTCCGGAGGGACCGAAACGCCAACCAGATGGGAGGAGGCATCGCCATCGTCCACAGGAGCACCATCCGTCTCACGACCAGCACCGACAACACCCTGACCAGCGCCGAACACCTGCATTTCCAGATCCACACCAACCCGAACACCACCCTCAGAGGCACCCTGATCTACCGACCCCCGGGACCACGCACGCAATTCAGCGAGGACATCGCCGACTTCGTCAGCCCGCATGCCCTCCCCTCCGCTGACTACATCCTCCTGGGAGACCTCAACTTCCATCTGGAGAACAACAACGACCGCAACACCAGCACCCTGCTCGACAACCTCGCCAACCTGGGACTCAAGCAACTGGTGTCCACCCCCACCCACCTCGCCGGACACACACTCGACGCAGTCTTCTCTTCCAGCACAGACATCAACTTCAGCCACGCCACTGAGCTTCTATGGACGGACCACAGCTGCGTCCACTTCACCTTCAAGAGAACGACGACCCACCACCACCAGAAACAGACCGCCCGCAGAAGCTGGAACAAGATCACAGCAGACGAGCTCGCCACCTCCCTGAGCCAGCACCCTCCTGCCAGCTCAGCGAACCCCAGCCAGGCCGCCGACAACCTCACGAAGTGGATCAGCAACTGCGCGGACGAACTCGCCCCACTGAGGACCCCGCCTAGCAGACCCGGCAGCAAGAAGGCCCCTTGGTTCACCGACGAACTCAAGAGCTCCAAGAAGAACTGCCGAGCCCTCGAGAAAGTCTGGAGAAGGGAACCGACACCGGACAACAGGACCTCCTTCAAACTTGCCACCCGGAAACACCACCAGCTGATCCGCGCCGCCAAGAAAACAGCTTTCAAGGACCGGTTGGACAACAACGCACACAACTGCAAGGAACTCTTCAACATCGTGAAAGAGGTTTCCAACCCTAGCGCAGGAAACAACGACATCATCCCATCGCAAGACCTCTGCAACTCCCTCGCTTCATACTTCCACAACAAGATCGCGGACATACACAACAGCTTCAACAACCAACCAACGCACACCATGACCGAACAACCACCCCCCCCCACCACCACCCTCCACGCCTGGACCCCGATCAGCACCGAAGACACCATCCGCACGATGAACTCCATCCACTCCGGATCACCGACCGACCCCTGCCCTCACCACGTCTTCAACAAGGCCGACGCTGTCATCGCACCCCACCTGCGAGACATCATCAACACATCCTTCGACACAGCCACCTTCCCCGAGAGCTGGAAGCACGCCGAACTCAGCGCTCTACTCAAGAAACCCACAGCGGACCCCACCGAACTCAAGAATTACCGCCCCATCTCGCTCCTCCCGTTTCCAGCCAAAGTCATCGAGAAGACCGTCAACAAGCAGATGGCCGCCTTCCTCGAGACGAACGGATCCCTCGACCCCTCACAGTCCGGCTTCCGAGCCAACCACAGCACCGAGACCGCCCTCATCGCCGCCACCGATGACATCCGAGCCCTGATGGACAATGGAGAAACAGCGGCCCTCATCCTCCTAGACCTCTCAGCGGCATTCGACACGGTCTGCCACCGCACCCTAGTACGGCGCCTCAGCAACATCGGCATCCAGGACAAGGCGCTGGAATGGATCACCTCCTTCCTCGACGGAAGAACACAGAGAGTCCGCCTACCACCTTACAAGTCAGAGGCCTCCGAAGTCATCTGCGGCGTCCCCCAAGGATCATCTCTGAGCCCCACCCTCTTCAACGTCTACATGAGCCCCCTCGCGGCCATCGTACGCAAACACAACCTCAGCATAATCTCCTACGCCGACGACACCCAGCTGATCCTCTCCCTGACCAACGACCCCGCCGCCGCCAGAGCCAACCTGCACGAAGGGATGAAAGAGGTAGCCGAGTGGATGACGACCAGCCGCCTGAAACTGAACTCGGACAAGACGGAGGTCCTCATCCTGGGCTCCTCACCCTCCGCCTGGGACGACTCCTGGTGGCCTCCCGCCCTGGGCACCGCACCCAAACCGACAGACCATGCACGAAACCTGGGCGTCATCCTGGACTCCTCCCTCTCCATGACCAGGCAAGTCAACAACGTCTCCTCGGCGTGCTTCAACATCCTACGCATGCTACGGAAGATCTTCTGGTGGATCCCCACCGAGACCAGAAAGACCGTCACCCAGGCCCTCGTCACCAGCCGACTGGACTACGGCAACGCCCTCTACGCCGGCACCACCGCCAAGCTCCAGAAGAGACTCCAGCGGATCCAGAACGCCTCAGCCAGACTCATCCTCGACATCCCACGAACCAGCCACATCTCCGGACATCTGAGAGACCTTCACTGGCTCCCCGTCAACAAAAGAATCACCTTCCGCCTCCTCACCCACGCACACAAAGCCCTACACGACCAAGGCCCGAGCTACCTCAACAGCCGAGTCAACTTCTACGCTCCCAAACGCCACCTCCGATCAGCCAACCACGCCCTCGCCACCGTCCCCCGCATCCGAAGAGCGACGACAGGAGGAAGGTCCTTCTCCTACCTGGCCGCCAAGACCTGGAACTCCCTCCCGACCGACCTGCGCCTGACCCAAGACCACCTCTCCTTCAGGAAGAAGCTGAAGACCTGGCTGTTCGAGCAGTAGCGGCACCTCCCCCCCCAGCGCCTTGAGACCCTACGGGTATGTAGCGCGCTTTATAAGTGTCACTGATTGATTGATTGATATAAATCCCATAGGATATATTGGGATTTATATTTCGGTGGACGGGATATCCATTACCTTGTGATGGAGTAACCCGTCCGCTGGGATCTAAATCTGGCCCTTTGCCCCTTTCTAGCTCAGCGTGGATGGCCCTGTGCTAATCTCACGCTTAAAAACTTTGCTAGAACAACAGACATTTGAGGTTAGCAGATTCAGAATGTTGCTGGTTTTGTAGGCTGCCCTATACAGAAGCTGCTCTCCATCTAAACTTGGGAACTACCCAGAGTTCTCTGCTTCTTTATTGTTTGTGTATATATATATATATATACTAGTATTGCCAACAACCAAATGATTATCAAAATGATTGACAGGCGCCAACATAATAATGTATTTACGTTTGACAACTCTGTCTTTAAACAATTGAGAGGTGTGGCAATAGGGGCATGTTTCTCCCCCAGTTACGCGGGGCTCCACGTTGGCTGGTGGGAGGAACATGTCCTCAAAGTACAACATGCTACCACTTGGGCTAAACACATTTTCAGATACTAGCGTTATATTGATGATGTGTTTATAATTTGGCGAGGCAGCATTTTACAAGCAAACGAGTTTGTTAGCAAAATTAATGTCAAAGAACTGAACCTTCACTTTACTGCCAATATCAATCCCATCAAAGTAAATTTCCTCGATGTACAGGTAGAAATTCAGGATGGCAAAATTGAAACCTGTTTTTTTAGGAAAAGTACCTCAGGGAACAGTATACTCCATGCTGGCAGTTTTCACCCGCAACACACGATAGCCAGCATCCCCTATGGGGAATTCTTTAGAATCCATAGAGCCTGTAGTACTAGTGAAACAAGGCAGCAACATCAACTAGAGGCCAAGAATAGACTGATAGCGAGAGGCTATAATTCTGATCGTTTAGACTCAGCGATGAGCAAAGCCAATGCCCTCGATCGTCCATCCTTGTTGGACCCTAATAGGAATACTGATACCAATGATACAGACCTAGCGAATATAGGGGAAATGAGATTGATCACAGGCTATAGTAGACAAGCCAGGCAGATTACTAAAATTGTGAAAAAAGAATGGGCCATCATTTTAACAGACCAAGGGCCAGATGTAGGTCGCCAATTACCGGTCGGTAACGGCCGATTTCGGCCGTTACCGACCGGTAATTGGTTTTTGTGATGTAGGGGGCGCGAATTTTACCGAATCTGTAAATTTACCGATTCAGTAAATTTACAAATTCGGTAAAATACTGACTCAGTATATTTACCGAATCGGTAATTCCAGATGCAGGTGGAACTTAAAATAGTGCCACAGGCCCTTAAGAACTCGTTATTTACCATGAGATAATATCTCATGGTAAATAACAAATTCCTGTGTACATGCACATCTGTGCATGCACACCTGTGCCATGTGGCACACATACATGCCCTAAGGGCATGTTTGTGTGTCACATTGCATACAAGCCAGAATCAGGGGTGCAACAGGGTGTCAAAGTGACACCCTGCCCCCCTTGTAAATTCAGTAATTTTACCAAATCGGTATATACCGATTCGGTAATTGACAATGATTCCTATGGGCCTCAATGGCAATTACCGAATCGGTAAATACCGATTCGGTAATTACTGAATCTTACCGATTCGGTAATTGATTCGGTAAATATACCTACATCCCGATTGCCAGTTCTTAATTACCGAATTGGTATGATTCGGTATTTAAGAATCGGTAATCGGGGATTACCTACATCTGGCTTCAAGTGCTGAAGGAGGTAGTGCCCATGAGATCCATAGTTACGTTCAGAAGAGCATACTCTATGCGTAATTAACGAGTAACTAACTGTCCTGAGATTAGAAAGACAGGAAACTGGCTGTCTTCCTGTAAAGGTTTTTTCAAGTGTAGCTCATGCCGAGCTTGTAAATTCGGTGTTAAGACCACATCATATCTGACCCCCTTTTCTAGCATCCCTGTAACTCTTAAAGCGCATTATACATGTCGCACTGAATTCGTGGTATATGTTTTGAAATGCAGCTGCAATATGATCTACGTAGGCAGCACTAAGCTACAAGCTCATATGCGTATATTACAACATCTTAGAGCTATAGTAAATTCAGATCCAACCTATCCGGTAGCTCGGCATTTGAAAGCCTTTCATAACAATGAGTTGAGTCACCTGCAATACTTTATCATTGATGCTGTCACTACTAATAGGAAAGGGGGCAACAGGGAAAAACACTTGAGACAGCTAGAGTCCAAGTACATAGTCAACCTGAACAGTAAGGCACCGGCAGGTTTGAACTTGGGGGAAGATCTTTACAATTTTCTGTGAGAGTCTGGCGCAACATAATATATACCATCAACCAGACCATCTATCAGAGCCATTCGACAGTATTTACCCTTGTGAACTTATGTAGATACCCATGTATTAAATTCATACACAGTTCTCAGTTATGTATTTAAATATGTTTCCTTCTCCCTGTACCTATTTAGGCACATGATGATAATAGTAATCGGCTGATTGCTATGTTGTGTTATTATTTTTTGCATTTTATATGCTTAGCATATTATTTAGTTTTCACATAGCACTACACACTTGTTATTAGATTTCGCGCCTTTTGGTTATTCTTAGCAAGATAATATTTATTAATCCAACAGTTGCCATCTAATTATGTAGGAGGTGGCTTCTTGCTTTCTTATAGTGTGGCCATTTATCCTTTATTCATTTTTCATGTGAGTATGGAAATATTATCTCGGTATTTGGGACATACCCTACGAGATTTATATAGCTGCTTGCATTTATGCAGTGACAGCCGACAAGGAATACTATTCTGCATTAGCACTTTAGCTCCGTACGGTCTCCTATGTATTTGTACATTCTATTAACCAACTATTTGACTGTCGATCATTTTGGGTTCATAAGCTTAATTCCTTGCACGTATGCACATTAGATGAAGATTTTACCATTATCTACTCATGCCATACTGTGAATATTACATTATATATGAAATTGTATATTATATTGTATATATATGAAATTTTGCACGACACACGCATAAATATATATATTTTCACTGAAAAAACCATAGGTTTCACACCAGTTATAGTTAGGAATTAGCATTTAAAAAACCTATTAAATTCACTGAAAAAACCATAGGTTTCACACCAGTTATAGTTACCTGGAAATTTTACTGACATAAAACCATTGAAATTCCCACGTTATAGTTAGTTGGACTCACTATAACTTGCGCGCCTGCAATGCACTGCTGATGACGTCACATATTACATCACTCATGACATGGTCAGTGACATCACTCATGACATCACTGATGACACCATCCAGTGAATGTGTGTCTTTCTGAAAAAAATATATATATTTTTATATGTATTTGTAAAGTACGATGCAAGAATAAATGGTTAAATAAGTGTGTAAATGGATGTTTGTTTTTAAAAGAATTGATTGGTTAACTGCCTTATTAAGTGTATCTTAGTGAATACATATATTAGCAAGTAACTTTTATATATTGAAATGTATGTATCAGTGTTTCACTTTGTGTATAAGTGGCTGTATGGGTTGGTGACTGACTCACTGTTTGTATGTGTTTTGAGGACAGCATATGTACAGGACTGTATGGATGTATGAGTGTGTATATGTGTATGTTAGTGAGTAAACGACTGTCTCACTATTGTCTTTTTCAGTAACGACATATGTTTTAATCTAGTATATGTGAGTATTGATTTATAAAACTGAGTATATGTGAGAGTGAGAAATTATAAGACTTCCTGTTTAAACTAGTATGTGTTTATATAAGTGATTGTTTCAGAGAGTAAGTATGTGTAAGTATTCTTAGAAGTAAAGTGGTAGTGTGTGTATAGCTGTATATGCAAATAAATGAATGTTCATTAGTTTTTTTGCATGTGTGAATATGTGTGTGAGTAACTTTTGGATGACTGTCAGTGTGTAAAAGGATGTATAGGTGTATCACTACATATAATGAGTGAGTATATGTATGAATGACTATATAGAACTGTTTGTGAATGAGTGGATGTGCATATAGATGGTGGAATTACTGAATTGTTTGTTGTAACTGGTATGGGTATCTCCACTTTTTTGAAAATGTTAAATTCTATTCTTGAATATGTGTTTCAAGACTTACATTACACTGAAAGGAGGACTCTCACTCTGTCACAAGGATGGTGTCATCAGTGATGTCATGAGTGATGTCACTAACCATGTCATGAGTGATGTAATATGTGACGTCATCAGCAGTGCATTGCAGGCGCGCAAGTTATAGTGAGTCCAACTAACTATAACGTGGGAATTTCAATGGTTTTATGTCAGTAAAATTTCCAGGTAACTATAACTGGTGTGAAACCTATGTTTTTTTCAGTGAATTTAATAGGTTTTTTTAAATGCTAATTCCTAACTATAACTGGTGTGAAACCTATCTTTTTTCCAGTGAATTTCATAGGTTTTTTAAATGCTAATTCCTTTCTATATGGAGTTTCTAACCTATGTTTTTTTACAATTTGCTGTTTTGTGTAAGTATTAATTTTTGAGGTTTTTTTTATATAATTTTTTCCTGGGGCGTTCTGGGTGCGCGCTCCGCTAAGCTCTCCGGTAAGCTCTCCGGTAAGCTTTCCGGTAAGCTCACCGGTAAGCTCACCGGTAAGCGCACCCAGTGCGCTACTTTCGTTCGTGAAAAAAAATATGAATGAAAAGTTAATAATAATGCAAAACATTTCGTACCATACAAATAAAATCAGGTTTTTTTTATAAGTAAAATGATTATGCATTTCCGTAAAAGTATGATGACGTCACTTCAGCGCGCAACGTAAGCGCCCTCGGAAGCGCCTACGTTCGCGCCGCGTATACGCCCCCGGAAGCGCCTTCGTTCGCGCCAAGTATGCGCCCCGGAAGCACCTACGTTCGTGCCGCGTGTGCGCACCCAGAAGCGCTCCGGTGCGCGTAGCGTAAGCGCGTCGGGTCATGTGACCTTAAAATAACACTTTTCATTGGTTGCTAACAGTTTTTTTTACAAAGAATGAAATTCCCACCCATTTCCTTCACTTCTTCTTTCACTTTTGTGACTGCAAGACCTGCCTTTTTGCTCCTGGATATTTCTTGGTTTTACAATGGCTGCCAGACAATCCAGCAGTGAGGATGAACCAGAATTCATCAATGAAGAGCCTCCTCAACGAAAAGTTAAGGAACATTTCATTTGGAAATTTTTTAAAATCCCACCTGACCAAAAAAAGGTGAATGCTCCAAAAGTGGAGTGCAGGATCTGCAAAGAAGTGCTGTCGCGGGGTAACCCCTTAAAAAAGTACTCATTTGGAAACTTCACGATGCTGCGCCATGTCCAGAGGAAGTACCCCCAGAATTTTTGCCCGGGAAAGTGTCAGGGCTCTGGCACAAGAGGTTCCCAGTGATAGGGCCTCTACATCCACCAGAGGAGCAACTTCTTCTGGGAGGGGGCAATCACAGGAGCAGGTGCCAAACATTCAACCTGCATTTAACCATGGTGTCCTCAGATGCAGATACTGCAATCAACTCCTCACCTATGGGGAGCAAAGTGTCCAGCTCATGGTTCGAGCATTGGAGAACCATCGCTGCCCTTCCCACCCCTAATTTTTTTGTTTTTTTTTGCTCCTGTTGAGCAGTTTCCATTCCCTGTTTTTGTTCCTGTTTAGAAAAAAGAAGAAAACAAAAAGTTATTTTCAGAACTACCTCCAATTCTCATCAAAGAGCTATATTCTTAAAAAAAATGAAAAAAGAGTAAGTGAAATAGAGTGCATTGATAATGGAAAGGAGAATGAGTAAGAAAGAACAGAAAGGTATGAGAGGAGAAAGGAAGTGAAGTAGGAGGACTGAAAGAAGGTGAGTGTTAGGAAAGAAAGTAAGGAGAAGAAGAGTGAATATGGGGAATGTTGATATTCAAAGAAAATGTTGAAAAGGAAAAGGGGTGTGGAAGGATAAGAAAAGATGCATTGCTGGAGTTGAAGGCAGAAGGCCTCATTTATGAAGCCATGCGTCACTTTAACACCACCAAAGCATCACTTTTTGTGACGCATCAGTCCAATAAAAAATGCACCTTATTTATTCACATTTACAAAGTGGCGTTTCTAGGTAAATACGTCACTTTGTAAACCCCTGTGCCACATTATTCCTACGTCAGGTGTAATGTATGCAAAAGGGACGTATTGACGCAAGAAAGGGTCGTAGAGGTGACACAGTGAATAAACTGGAGGCCTCATTTCTGAAACGTGACGCATCGCTACGTGAAAACAGCGATGCGTCACTTTTCTGTGCGCACTCCTTATGACATTCCAGATGTGTCATATTTAATGTACGACAAATCAACTCGCAAGGAGTTACAGATACGTCAGTATTTCTGATGTATCTGTAAACACAAAAGTGACGCATTACTGGAGTGTGTCACAAATGTAACGCAACTCCAGTAATGCGTCCTTTCACATAGGGAAAGCACCATGTGAAAGGTCTTGCATCAGTCTTACACCTGCTGTGAGGCAGGCGCAAGATTTTGACGCAACAGCATCCTAAAAGTGACGCAGTCAAATCTCATAGATTTCACTGCGTCGCTATTACCAAGCTTTTTGCGGGGGAACGCCCCCTCTGCATACATTATACCTGATGCAGGTATAATGTGGCGCAGGGTTTTAAAAAGTGACCCATCTACCTAGATGCGTCACTTTTTAAATATAGCGCAACGAGGCGCATTTTTTTACACCGCTGGTGCGATGCGTCACTTTTCTGTGCGCACTCCTTACAACATTCCAGATGTGTCATATTTAATGTATGACGAATCATGTCGCAAGGAGTTACAGATACGTCAGTATTTCTGACGTATCTGTAAACACTAAAGTGACGCATTACTGGAGTGCGTCACAAAAGTGACGCAACTCCAGTAATGCGTCCTTTCACATGGGGAAAGCACCATGTGAAAGGTCTTGCGTCAGTCTTACACCTGCTGTGAGGCAGGCGCAAGATTTTGACGCAACAGCATCCTAAAAGTGACGCAGTGAAATCTCATAGATTTCACTGCGTCGCTATTACCAAGCTTTTTTGCGGGGGAAGGCCCCCTCTGCATACATTATACCTGACGCAGGTATAATTTGGCGCAGGGTTTTAAAAAGTGACCCATCTACCTAGATGCGTCACTTTTTAAATATAGCGCAACGAGGCGCATTTTTTTACACCGCTGGTGCGATGCGTCACTTTTCTGTGCGCACTCCTTACAACATTCCAGATGTGTAATATTTAATGTATGACGAATCATGTCGCAAGGAGTTACAGATACGTCAGTATTTCTGACGTATCTGTAAACACAAAAGTGACGCATTACTGGAGTGCGTCACAAAAGTGACGCAACTCCAGTAATGCGTCCTTTCACATGGGGAAAGCACCATGTGAAAGGTCTTGCGTCAGTCTTACACCTGCTGTGAGGCAGGCGCAAGATTTTGACGCAACAGCATCCTAAAAGTGACGCAGTGAAATCTCATAGATTTCACTGCGTCGCTATTACCAAGCTTTTTGCGGGGGAACGCCCCCTCTGCATACATTATACCTGACGCAGGTATAATGTGGCGCAGGGTTTTAAAAAGTGACTCATCTACCTAGATGCGTCACTTTTTAAATATAGCGCAACGAGGCGCATTGTTTTACACCGCTGGTGCGATGTGTCACTTTTCTGTGCGCACTCCTTACAACATTCCAGATGTGTAATATTTAATGTATGACGAATCACGTCGCAAGGAGTTACAGATACGTCAGTATTTCTGACGTATCTGTAAACACAAAAGTGACGCATTACTGGAGTGCGTCACAAAAGTGACGCAACTCCAGTAATGCGTCCTTTCACATGGGGAAAGCACCATGTGAAAGGTCTAGCGTCAGTCTTATACCTGCTGTGAGGCAGGCGTAAGATTTTTACGCAACAGCATCCTAAAAGTGACGCAGTGAAATATCATAGATTTCACTGCGTCGCTATTACGAAGCTTTTTGCGGGGGAACGCCCCCTCTGCATACATTATACCTGACGCAGGTATAATGTGGCGCAGGGTTTTAAAAAGTGACCCATCTACCTAGATGCGTCACTTTTTAAATATAGCGTAACGATGCGCATTTCTTTACACCGCTGGTGCGTCACAAAAAGTGACGCACAGGCAGCGCAAAACTGTCGCAAGGCCTTCATAAATATGGTCCTGGATTTTCCCCGTGCTTCGCTCCCCGGTGCGCTTCCCGGTGCGCGTACCGGGCGCTCCCCCCGCGCAAATCGAAAAAAAATATTTTTTAAAAATGCCCCGCGGGACCCTATTTTAGCCCCCACATTAAACCTAGGGGGTCAGGAGAGGGTCTACCCTTCCCCCTTATGGTCAATTCCCCCCTTTGTTTTTGCCACCTCTTATGTCTCCATTTTACCGAGACACAAGATGGCGGCCGCTCCAGACTGTTTAGAATGTTTACAGACACCCAAGAGCCAATCAGCTTTCTGTGCGCAAGTCGCGTGGCGCGCCCGGTGCGCTCCCCGGTGCGCGTACCGGGGCGCGCCTATAGATATATATATTTTTTTTAACCTAAATTACTCAAAATCCACTGGAGCACATATCTTGAGACATAGCAAAGGCACATCGGGCTACCAGTCCCTACAATTTTGCCAAGTTTGGTGTAAATCCATTCAGCCGTTCGAGCTAAAAGTGAAATCGACCGCCCTATGGAAATGAACATGGGGAAATTTTCAGGCAGATTCATCAACCGGCGCCAAAGTTATTCCAAATAGAATTTTGAGATTTAACATTGAAAAAAATCCTAACTATAACTACCTACTGGCGACCGCCAGTAGGTTATATATATATATATATATATATATATATATATATATATATATATATATATATATATATATATATATATATCCACCATATATATATATGGCAGCAATTGAATATTTCCTTAGTTTACGAAATGTTCAATATTATGAACATAACAAAATATTGCTTAGAATGATACACTGGTGCTTGTTCAATAACAGATTTCTCTATGATGGTAAGATATACAGACAAAAACAGGGAGTGGCTATGGGGGCATGCTTCTCCCCCAGTTACGCATGTCTACTGGTGGGAGGAGCATGTCCTCAGGCGGGAACATCTTGCCCTGTATGACCTACACATCGTACGTCTATGGCGATTCATAGATGACATGTTTATAATCTGGAGAGGCACAGAAGAAGAAGCTGGGGAATTCATCAATATCATGAATAACAACACATTGAATTTAGAATTCACACACCAGATAGAGAAAACCAAGATTAGCTTCTTAGATGTACAGGTCAATATAAAAGCAGGGCAAATGGAAAGGGGCGACCACTCGGTCCCCCCGAACGTATGGCTGAGTGCCTCGATCCCCCCGGGAAGCCATTTTTGGGCGGGAGGCGCGTCTCGGCTGGTATGCCCGAAGCGGCGTAGCCGGGGCGCGCTTTTTCCCGCCCTAGAGTGGGCTGGCCTAGACACCGACGCAGCCAGCCACGCCCTCGGGGCAGGCAGGGGCGGGTTTTCGCCCGCCCTGAAGACGGATAAAAGAAGGCGCAAGACCAGAAGACGTCCTCTTGTTCTTGTGCTCCGAAGCTGCACCTCCTCGCTACACGTGAGCTCGGGACGGAACGAAGAGCCAATTTTGAGCGTTTTGATCTTTTTCTTTGTCTTACAGATACTTCCTCGGAGAGATGCCCAAGAAAGGCGCAAAAAGAATGACGACCGACCAGATGGTGCGGGCCCTTTGCAAAGAGGTGTCCGACATAAAGAAACGGTTGGCGGAGCGAGATGGGGAGGAGGGTTCGGGCCCTGCGCCGGCTGGAGGGAGACCTAAGAGGCCGAGAAGGGTTCCAGCCGGTGGAGACGCCCCGGTTCCCTCTGCCCCGCTCGAGGCGCCGACCCCAGTACCGATCGAGGGTAATCCAATCCCCGTTGTCGTCACCCCGACATCCAAGGAGGACATGCCCCCCGAGCTGGCAGCACAGCTAGCAGCATGGTTGGGGGATAGCAGTGATGGCGCCACGGCTGCCGAGGCACAGGCGCTGATAAAAGGGCTTCGTGAGAAGAAAGAGGCAGCTAGAGTGGCTGCACCGTTGGCGGGGATAGACAAGCCGCAAGCGGCAGAAGCTGCGTCCGGTTCAGGTAAGCGGCCATTGCCGATTGCACGGGACGAGTCAGCACCCTCTCGTAGAGAGAGATTGGGACAACATGTGCCTTTAGCTATAAAGGAAAAGATCTGGGCAGGGGAATACGTGAATATATTTTCCTTGCTTGTTGATCATTATGATGTGGAGCATGTAAAAAGTCAGAAAGACCTAATGCATCCGAGTGTTTGGCGCGCAAAAATGGCCGCCTTTAAGGTAAATGAGAACATTGGCAACTGGGGCAATGCGTGGGGTATTTTTACATCGATTTTGGGGGAACGTAGGCCCGAGTTGCTTCCTGAGTTTTCCGTTTACCAATCACGAATTATGGGTTACTCGACAGCGTATCAAGGTAACCATTGGTTTTGTTATGATAATCTGTTCAGGAAAGAAAAGGAACATAACAAGAGTTTGACTTGGGATTGTTACGATTCTTTAACATGGGATAAAATGAAAGAATCGGGAATGTTAAGAACGCCATTGGTCGGGAGCAATGTTGTTGATTACTCCCGCCAAAATGTGGGGTCGCCCTTTCGACCAAGTACGAGCACCGACGACCAGTCGAGGCCCGCAGGCAATACAGGGAAAAAGGGTTTCTGTTATAACTTCAACAGAGGGAAATGTACCAGACCTCCGGGATCGTGTAAATTTAGACACGAATGTAGTACGTGTGGGTCATCCCATCCTGAGTCATCGTGTAGAGCCAGAACAGGTGAGAATGGGGGTAAGGGAGGCGCCAAACAGGTCTAAGCTAGGCCGAGGGGCGCCTTTACCGACTCCGATTGATACCTTGGCAATGATTCCCTGGCTCAGCGAATACCCGGATCGGACTTCTGCCGGGGTGCTGCGGAACGGTTTTACACATGGTTTCCGCATCCCGGTAGGGGACTTTCAGGGTGTAGGGATGTGCAAAAATCAACTTTCCGTTTTACAACATACATCCGTAGTGCAAGGGAAAATTCAGAAAGAGGTTAGCCGGGGACGGGTCGCCGGCCCGTTTAGTGTACCCCCGGTACCGGATTTCGTTTGTTCTCCGTTAGGGGTGGTCCCCAAGAAGGACCCAGGTGAGTTTCGTTTGATTCATAATCTGTCTGCTCCACATGGTCTTTCAGTGAACGACGCAATTGATCCAGGAGTTTGTTCGGTGCGATACGCATCGTTTGATGAGGCAGTAGCCATCTTGAATCGCCTGGGGCCCGGGACGTTGATGGCGAAATCAGATATCGAGTCAGCGTTCCGGTTGCTCCCGGTACACCCAGACGATCAGCGTCTTTTGGGATTCGGGTTCCAGGGATCATTTTACATGGATAGGTGTATGCCAATGGGATGCTCTATATCATGTGCTTATTTCGAGCAATTCAGTACTTTCCTGCAATGGGTGTTCACTAAGAAAACGGGTTTTCGAAATGTGATGCACTACCTTGACGACTTTTTGTTCCTTGGTCCCGCCGGAAATCCCGAATGTGCCCAGGCCTTAGATGAATTCTGTGTGTTGATGGGTCATTTTGGCGTGCCGTTGGCACCGGGTAAAACTGTGGGTCCCACGACTTGCCTCGAGTTTTTGGGGATCGAGTTGGACTCAGGGGAGGGGTGTTTCCGTTTACCAGCTAGCAAAGTGTTGAAATTCAGGACAGCCCTCCGAGTATGTTTGAATACACCCAAGGTTACACTGCATCAGTTGCAACAATTAGTGGGGAAGTTAAACTTTGCCTTGAGAGTAATCCCAATGGCTCGCCCCTTTTCCCGCTCCATTGCCCAAGCGATGGTTGGCCTAAAGGAGGGTCATCATCGCACGAGGTTATCGGCTGAGGTCCGCCAGGACATGCGGATATGGTTAGCATTCTTGGCGGACTTCAATGGCCGAGTCGTCTGGAACAAGCCAGCCGTGTCCTCGGAAGAGCTTGGGCTATGGACAGATTCAGCGGGAAGCATAGGTTTTGGCGCCATCTTCGGCACGAACTGGTCTGCTCAAAGATGGCCCTTATGGTGGCACGAGAAGGGGCTAACGAGTAATATTGCTTTCCTTGAATTATTTCCCATTCTCGTGGCCCTGAGAACCTGGCCAGAAGGTTTCAGAGATCATTCTGTCATTTTTTGGTCCGCACAATATGACCGTGGTAGAATGCATCAATAGTCAGTCAGCCCATTGTAAATTGATTTTGAGGCTGCTTAAAGAAATCGTCCTATTATGTATGCAACTGAACGTGGTATTCAGAGCAAAACATGTCCCAGGGGTGATGAATCAGGCTGCTGACGCATTGTCTCGTTTTCATATGCAGGCTTTCTCGGGTTTCCTTCCTTCAGCGGACCCGGAGCCGGCACCCTTCCCCGAAGCTCTCTGGTCTCTCGGTGCCCCGAACTTCGTCACCTCGTGGGAGAGAGTCTAGCACCCAGGACAAGGAAGGCATATGAAGGGGCGTTCCAGGCCTATTTAGCCTTTTTGGGGGCAGAGAGAGGGGGTCTTTGGGGTCAGGAAGAGTGGGTAGTACTCTTTCTTATGTCTTTACACAGGGCTGGGAAATCGGTGGCTACGGCCCAAAGGCATCGTGCCGCCATTTCCTTTGTCGCCAGGGCCCATGGCATCCGGGACCCAACAGCGTCTTTCACAGTACAAAAAGCGCTGCGTGGGTGGCAACGCCTAGAGGGTCGCAGAATAGACGTGAGACGACCGATAGGTCTAGACAGGTTGTCCCAGTTACTGGCCACACTCCCGAACACATGCTCGTCCCCTTTTGAGACCTGTTTGTTCCGGACTGCATTTACGCTGGCGTTTCACGGGGCTATGAGAGTTGGTGAGCTGGTTGCAAGGAACAAACAGGATGTGACGGGGGGCTTGTGCAGGGAACATGTTCAGATCAGGGGGGATGCGATGATTGTCTCCTTTCTCAGGTCTAAGACTGACCAAGATGGGAGAGGGGACTGCACGATCATTCGCAGGAACCCCGAGTCATCCATGTGTCCGGTACAGTGCTTAGAACATTACCTAGCACAGAGAGTGGCATCATGGGGAGGGACATTGTTGAGGCATGCAGACGCCACCCCGCTGACGAGGTTTCAGTTTCAACGGGTGCTTGCAATGGCCATTGCCGCAGCGGGCTTGGACCCGGGCGAATTTGGGACCCACTCCTTTCGTATAGGGGCTGCCACTGAAGCTACAGCCAGGGGTCTTAATGTGGAACAGGTGAAACGTGTGGGGCGCTGGTCCTCCAATTGTTATAAGAGGTACGTGCGATTGCACATGTTGTGAAGCTGTAATCATGTACTCACGCCTCTTGTCTTTTGTTTGTTTGCAGTTGCACAAGCCTACGCGGCAGGGCAGACTGAGCAGTCAACCCAACACCAGGCCAGCGGTCGCACGTCACCGGCTGTGAGGAAGGAGGTGTGGGTCGTGGGCCACTCATACGTGAGACGGGCCGCAGACGTATTCAAAGCAGGTGACATGATTCACGTACCTGGGGAATACGGGTACAGAGTGTCCTTCTACGGAAGGGGCGGTCTCTGTATTGACCAGTTTCAGGAATTTTTTGAGGGCTTGTTAGAGCGGATGAGGTCACCGCCGTCCATAGTCATAGTGCATTTGGGGGGCAATGATTTGGTCACCACCGGTAGACGACTTCTCCTGGAGGCTATGCTTTCCACGGTAAGTTGGTTAGCGAGGAGAGTTCCGGGGTGCCTAATTGCGTGGTCTCATATGATCCCACGAAAAGTGTGGCGGGGGGCTATCTCGATCCCTGCCTTGAATCATTCTGTTAGAAAATTGAATAACAAAGTGAGTAGGTTGTTCCGTTCCAAGACATTGCATTCGATCTCGCATAATTGTATTAATGATGACAGTATGTATCTGGGGGATGGTGTGCATTTGTCGAGGGCGGGGAATGAGTTACTCATAGGAGACTTCCTAGCCTGGTTAAAATCTTTAAAACATGACCTTTAGGTAGGAGTTTTGTGGGGGGTCCGGATAGCCGGTCAACTATCCGGACCTGTGGCGGTAAGGTCATGATCGGTGAGCACTAATTGGTAGATCCCTATGAGTGGGCGTCACCCAACACGGATGGGAGCGCTCGGGAGAGGTGGCCATTGGCCCCTCAGTGGGGAGGCGGTCCCGTCTAAGGGCGGGACGCCGGAAGTAAAGGAAAGGCGGTCAAGGCCCCTTCCTTTGTAGGAGGGGTTACAGCCCCCTCCTGGGGAATTTCCCGGGGCCAGTGTCATCTGCGACGGCAGATGCGGTAAGTTGTGTGGGGTGGGGAGAGGTCAACGATACCTTCTAGATACCACACACAAGTGTTCGAACGACCTTTAAATGGCGTCGAGTCTTAAGTGCCCCCGTCAAGTCAAGGGAAATTGTTAGTAGTAGCACTTGAGGTAAGCCTCTGTGCTGTCGCCCCTCCCAAGTGGGAGGGGTAAGTCTGGTTAGGGATCTTGACACCGGTTATGACCTTGCCGTTGGCCCTTAAACGTTAGGATGTACAATTTCAGTGTTCTTAGAGAATGTTTTTGTAGGATGCTAGTTCGGCTAGGAGAACCTCTGTATTAGAGATTATGTTAAGGTTAGCCAAACTCGTAATGTGATAATGAAATTGTACATAACATGAAAACGTTTAATGTTTTAATTTTTTGTTTTAATAAATACGGCCGGGATGGTCACTCCATCCCACATCCAAAAACTTTAAGAACTGTTTCCGGTTTCCCTCCTTTTGGGGATTGTGTTGAGAGGGGGTGGCGGGTATCTCAGCCATATGGAAAGGGGCGACCACTCGGTCCCCCCGAACGTATGGCTGAGTGCCTCGATCCCCCCGGGAAGCCATTTTTGGGCGGGAGGCGCGTCTCGGCTGGTATGCCCGAAGCGGCGTAGCCGGGGCGCGCTTTTTCCCGCCCTAGAGTGGGCTGGCCTAGACACCGACGCAGCCAGCCACGCCCTCGGGGCAGGCAGGGGCGGGTTTTCGCCCGCCCTGAAGACGGATAAAAGAAGGCGCAAGACCAGAAGACGTCCTCTTGTTCTTGTGCTCCGAAGCTGCACCTCCTCGCTACACGTGAGCTCGGGACGGAACGAAGAGCCAATTTTGACCCACCCACCAGCCCCTGAGGACAGCAAGTTGTTGTGTAATAAAGTGAATTTATAAGTTTGTTTTTTCCATTTCGTTTACAGGCTGTGTCAGTATCAGTTTGTGGTTAATCATAATAAAGTATGGTGAATATCGTCTAGGTTGTTACGATTAAAATGATTTGATGTAGTGTTGCATTTCTAGCATGTTCTTTCGGTCGTAGCGACCAATGTTTTCATAGGTTTGAGTAAGAACTGTCGTATTTATTTTTGGTAGGCGGTAAGGTCATGATCGGTGAGCACTAATTGGTAGATCCCTATGATTGGGCGTCACCCAACACGGATGGGAGCGCTCGGGAGAGGTGGCCATTGGCCCCTCAGTGGGGAGGCGGTCCCGTCTAAGGGCGGGACGCCGGAAGTAAAGGAAAGGCGGTCAAGGCCCCTTCCTTTGTAGGAGGGGTTACAGCCCCCTCCTGGGGAATTTCCCGGGGCCAGTGTCATCTGCGACGGCAGATGCGGTAAGTTGTGTGGGGTGGGGAGAGGTCAACGATACCTTCTAGATACCACACACAAGTGTTCGAACGACCTTTAAATGGCGTCGAGTCTTAAGTGCCCCCGTCAAGTCAAGGGAAATTGTTAGTAGTAGCACTTGAGGTAAGCCTCTGTGCTGTCGCCCCTCCCAAGTGGGAGGGGTAAGTCTGGTTAGGGATCTTGACACCGGTTATGACCTTGCCGTTGGCCCTTAAACGTTAGGATGTACAATTTCAGTGTTCTTAGAGAATGTTTTTGTAGGATGCTAGTTCGGCTAGGAGAACCTCTGTATTAGAGATTATGTTAAGGTTAGCCAAACTCGTAATGTGATAATGAAATTGTACATAACATGAAAACGTTTAATGTTTTAATTTTTTGTTTTAATAAATACGGCCGGGATGGTCACTCCATCCCACATCCAAAAACTTTAAGAACTGTTTCCGGTTTCCCTCCTTTTGGGGATTGTGTTGAGAGGGGGTGGCGGGTATCTCAGCCATATAGAAACTAGCCTGTTTGTAAAACCAACTGCAGATAATACCTTGCTACACGCAAGCAGTTTTCACCCCAGCCACACAATAGCAAGCCTCCCCTATGGGGAATTCCTCAGAGTTAAGAGAACTTGTAGCTCGACACAAGCATGTGAGGAAGCCCTAACCCTTACCAAGATTAAACTGCTAGAAAGAGGCTATAAAGAAAAAAACTTAAAAGCTCCACTTCATAAAGTATCTCTCATTAAAAGAGAAACACTTTTACAACCCAAGGCAGTTGCCATAGATTCTAATTCGGCACCTAGAAGAGAAACCAATGTTGAATTAGATGAGGCCAAGAAAGACTGCAGATTTATCTCTACTTATAGTAGACAGTCTAAAACCATTAAGAAAATCATCACTAAAGAATGGCCGATTGTATTAACAGATGGGGTTCTGAATGAAGTCTATGTACATAAACCAACTTTCACTTTCAGGAAGGCCCATTCTATGAAATCAGATCTGGTTAAAACCAGCCCTGAAACTTTTAATAAAGATAACTGGCTATCCGCACGCAATGGATTTTTTAAATGTGCATCTTGCAGAGCCTGCAAATTTGGCTCCAACACTACCACATACACAACCGCATTCTCAGATCGGCCCATTAAAATCAAAGGGCATTTCACATGTAAGACTGAGTATGTTGTTTACATTTTAACTTGTGTATGTTGGTTGAGATACGTTGGAAGCACTAAGCTTCCAGCACAGGCCAGGATCTTGCAGCACCTACAGGCCATAGTGAACTCGGACCCCAACTACCAGGTAGCTAGACATGTGAAAACAGAACATGGAAATAATCTAAATGCTCTTACATATTTTGTAATCGTCATGTCCCTGGCAGCAAAAGAGGGGGTGACAGAGAGAAAATACTCCGCAGACTGGAAAGCAGTTATATCTTAGAACTGGACAGCAAGAGTCCAAAGGGCCTGAATACATGTGATGACTTATACCATTTCATTTAAAACATCCAAAACGTTATAAATCCTGATAATTAATTTTCAATAAAGGAACAGATACCATTACCTTAGGACTTAGTATTGAAGCATGAAACACTTTACTTCCTGATGCAATGCAATAAATAGGATAACCTTTTATATTTTATACAAGGGTTTTTAGACTATTTATGTATATATATATATATATATATATATATATATATATATATATATATATATATATATATATATATATATATATATATATATATATATATATATATATATATATATATATATATAAATTTATATTTTGTATGAGGTGTTCCTAAAATGTAGGAGTTATTGAGTGTGAAATTAACACAATAACACTACCAATGAAAGTAAAAGACCCCCCTTTGGATAAGGATCAGAGAAAAAAATCAATTAAAAATTAATGGAAATGGTATTAAGTCACACCCAGGGAGTAACTGTGGAAATTACTCTAGGAAATGACCCTGCAGAACCCAGAAACCCTGTAAAATTGTAAAGTATTGCTATAATGTATTTGTACAGTTATAAAAGTAAATCCCTAACAGTGTAGAGAACCGCCTTTTTGTCCCTGACAAATCCCTCTTTTTTACACAAAAAATAAATTAGATAATGTGGCAATGATAATTACATACTTCCTGTTGGAAGGATAAAATTGCTATCATTGCGGAATATATGTTTGTTTTATTTAACACTTTGTAACACATGTGCACACAAATAGATGAAGTAATTGGTCTGAAATCTATGAGTGAAAACTTAAACCAACAGAAAAAAAGAACCCTGTCCATATGTAGCGTTTTTTGTACATGGTTACGTATGAAAACAATAGAGTATCCTTTTTTATTAGAAATGTGATATTTGTGATTATTGTTGATATAATATATCATCTGGTTTAAGACTGTTTAATAATTTGTATTCCTAGTCTAATGCTGTGGAAAATCAACGTATCAACATCAGTTTTTAAAGTGGGTTAAGTGTAAGCTGATACAATGTTGACAAAACGGGTCTTTTGACTTACAATGTATAGTATGTTGTTTGTGTTCATTTGGATGCACTGACCAATCACGATGCACTTTGTAATTTAAATAATGGAGGGAACCTCACAATCTCTACCAGCGAGCAAGGCGTCAGGTACGCCGAAACGCGTTTGGGTTAGCACGGTAATGCACTTTATATAATTGAAAAAATAAAGAATCTCAGCGGCTGCTGAAACTAAAAAGAGTTTGTCTCTCTCGCTGTTTTTGGACGCCGTGTGGATGTTGAGAGTGGAATCAGGATATATATATATATATATATATATATATATATATATATATATATATATATATATATATATATATATATATATATATATATATATATATATCTGCCACTCCACTCCACAAGCAGGATGCAAGCGCTCTCTCCTCACGAAAAGAAACGTGGAGCACAGACCCAAGTAAGTGAAAAAGTTTGTCGGTTTATTGAGCTGTTACTCAGTCGGCCATTACGCGTTTCGGTACTGACGTACCTTGATCACATGACACAGTAAATGGTCACCTGGTTTCTTATATACCAACATTGAAATTTTTTTTTTCTTTCTTTTGGTGATGCAATTTTAAAGTGACAGTGCTCTTATATTTTTACAAATCTGTACAATTGACGTTTTTAACATTTGCTGGCTTATTGACACACTATGGTACAGTATTTCATTATACATTTGATTATATGCATTTCTTATTTTCTTGTGCAAATCTGCTTTTGTAATCGTACATCTTGAGCAAATTGATATACCGGTATAAATACCATAAGGAATACCCTTACGTAGAAGATGTACACATCTAAGCAAAATTTACATATATTCTTGTGCAAAGTTCGCAATAAAGTGCAATACATCACGGTATAAATACCATAGAGCATCTAGGGGATATTTCAATATATCTCATAGAAAGTGTTATAAATATATAAATAAATAAATATATATACACATTTGTTAAAAAAACATTTTTTCTCTCAAGCTCCATTTTATATTCTGAGTATACCTTATCGGTCTCAATGTTTGAAGTGCAAAAACGCATGTGCAAAATTACGCTTACTCATGTCTGCATGTTGCATATTTGCGGTATCTTTAAGATCTTGTAAGGCCAGTTGTGTGCAATTGACAGATTGTAGTGTGATATAAAAAAATCCTGTTCAGAAACCTCTGATAAGGATAGGTTTTAAGTGAAAGAGAAAAAAAGAGGGGTGTTATTGTGCAAACCTTGATGACAGAAAAAAGAAAAAGAAAACTTCTTTAACAGTATTACAACTTACAAATTATAATATTCCGATTGTTATTTAAAACAGTTGCAATTTAAAAACTTTTTGTTTCCCATTTCTTGTTTTTTGTTGAGGCCATTTCTTTTTGATTACACTTATATTATATATATATATATTACCTACTGGTGGTCTCCAGTAGGTAGTTATAGTTAGGATTGTTTTCTATAGGAAATCCGCAACATTTTATTGGGAATAACTTTGGCGCCGGTTGAGGAATCTGCCTGAAATTTTCCATAAATTTGCCTCGCTGCGCTCCGCTCCTTCCCTTAAAGTTTGGGGGGGATTCGTTAAGCAGGGGTCGAGATAAAAGGGGGGTCCCAAAACATGTTTTCCCCATGTTAATTTCCATAGGGCGGTTGGACTCACTTTTAGCCCGAACGGCTGAATGGATTTCCACAAAACTTGGCAAAATTGTAGGGACTGGTAGCCCGATGTGCCTTTGCTATGTCTCAAGATATGTGCTCCAGTGGATTTAGTGTAATTTAGGTTAAAAAAAATATATATATCTGGGCGGAGCCTAACCACACATCTGATCTGATTGGCTGTTAGCACTTCATCCAAGAAGTGTTGGCAGCCATCTTGGGACCAATATTCATGATAGCACCTCATTAAAAAGCATTGTAGTTAATAGAGGGTTTTAGGACTTTAGTTACATTATAAATCATTTGTTGATGGTACCATACTCGTTTTAGGAATTGTGGTGGGTTCTAAGGTGATTGTACCATGTGAAAAAGCCTTCTGCCGTGATATCATGAATCATGTTTGAAAGAAAACTAATACCTCATGATTTTCCCACAGTGGTTTGGAAGGGGATCTTTAAGCTAAACTGAAAGCATATTTTCTGTAAATTCACATTATCTTTCTCAGTCATGTGAGAATGAAGTCTGACATTCTCAGTAAAACATGTACATCCAACAAGAACAGAGACTGTCAGTTGATTCCTTTGTGTTCTACTGCAGCCTCCTAGAGTGTTCTAAAGAACAACTAGAGCGCTAACAGTCCTACTTATTACAAAGGTGTAGAACACCTGAAGCCATCGTGATGGGAATAAAGTGGTAACTCTTAAAACATTTAATTTAAAAAGGAACAAAATGAGGGGGTATATTATGCCATAGAAAGTATTATTAGTGCTGCAGAAAGAAAAATTAGGGCACATTTTGAGTGACTTCTCAAATCCTCTTCAATTTCATGAAAACATTCTGTTATGTAGTCTCCCAAGATGGCCACCAGAGACAAAAGAGCCTAAATGTAGCCCAAATATCACCCAGATGTAGCCCAAGTATAGCCCAATGACAGAATGTCCCAGAGTGTTCTAAAGAACAACTAGAGCGCTAACAGTCTTACTTATGACAAAAGTATGGCACACCAGAAGCCATATTGATTGGAATGAAGTGGTAAGTCTGAAAACATTTAATTTAAAAAGGAACAAAATGATGGGGTTCATTTTGCCATAGAAAGTATGATTAGTGCTTCAGAAAGAAAAAGTAGGGATCATTTTGAGTGACTTCTCAAATCCTCTTCTATTTCATTAAAAAAATTCTGACATGCAGACTGAAACACGCACTTTGAATACCAGCAGCAGACTTCCCTGATGAGCAGTAGCTTTACTACAGTGATCTAATGAGCAACTAGATTGCTAACATTCAGAATTTATGGCAAATGTGTGACACATCTGAATGCCTTCTTGATGGAACCAAAGTAAACAAGCATTGAAAATGCAATAGATCTCGCCCTCGTTTAAGTAAAGCCATTCTGTTTGTAATGAGGTGGCTTTTTAGCTTTGCTTTTATTAGTGTTTTTTAAACTTTCATGTAAATAACATGCATCTGTAAGCATATATGTATATGTATGCATGCATTTATATTTGTATTTATATAGATATACAGATTATGTATGTTTATATATGTATGCATATATATATATATATATATATATATATATATATATATACATACACATACATATATATAAATGCATATGTGTATGTGTGCGTGTAGAGAGGTAAAGAGGTAGAGGTGTAGAGGTAGAGAGGTAGAGGTAGAGAGGTAGCGGTAGAGAGGTAGAGACTAGTAGAAAGAGAAGTAGAGAGAGGTAGAAAGGTAGAGAGTAGAGAGTGAGTAATAGAGAGTAGTAGAGAGCAGTAGAGAGAGTAGCAGAGAGTGAGTAGTAGAGAGTAGTAGAGTGAATAGTAGAGCGAGTAGTAGAGAGTAGTAGAGAGTGAGTAGTAGAGAGTGAGTAGTAGAGAGTAAGTAGTAGAGTGAGTAGTAGAGAGCAGTAGAGAGTGAGTAGTAGAGAGTAATAAAGAGCGAGTAGTAGAGAGTAGTAGAGAGCGAGTAGTAGAGAGTGAGTAGTAGAGAGTTGTAGAGAGTGAGTAGCAGAGAGAGAGAATAGTAGAGAGTAGTAGAGAGTGAGTAATAGAGTGAGTAGTAGAGACTGGTAGAGAGAGAGTAGTAGAGAGTGAGTAGTAGAGAGTAGTAGAGAGTGAGTAGTAGAGTGAGTAGTAGAGAGTGAGTAGTAGAGAGAGAGTAGTAGAGAGTGAGTAGTAGAGAGTAGTAGATAGTTAGTAGTAGGGAGTGAGTAGTAGAGAGAGTAGTAGAGAGTAGTAGAGTAGTAGAGAATGAGTAGTAGAGAGTGAGTATTTGAGAGTAGTGGAGTGGGAGAGAGTAAGTAGTAGGGAGTAGTGGAGAATATTCCAAAGTTTGGTACAGCACCACTTGCACAATAAGTCCAATCAAATCATATCACTTAGAGTCCTTATTGAAGTGCTGAATCTTGGTGTATATTCAAATGCTTTTATTTTCCTTAAGTTTATGTACCACAGCCAGCCAAAACGTTTCGTTCTGTACAACAGAACTTCTTCAGGGCGTTCTTATTTCCTTCAAGTTATGTTGGTATCCTGTTGTCATATAACTAGATATTTCTTCCAAATGTTAGACGAGACCTAAGTACATTCTTATTCAAAGTGACTAGGTATCAATTTTACCCACACAATTCGGGCAGACTTGAGTAATTTATAGCATCCTCAAAGTCAGTCTTTCAAAAATTCCAAAGTATAGGACATGATAATCCAAATCCAAATGTTTCTCAAGAAAAGTCATTTTCAATCGTTCGGAATATCGGTGTTTAGGCAGATATGACCCAGGGACCCCCAGTATGCAAGGGGAATTAGTCCCCTCTCTGCAAACGCGGCAGGAGGCTGCATTGCAGAGAGGTGTAACAAGGGGCATAGCCTCATTACATCTCTGCAATGCAGCCCCCTGGCGCATACTGGAGGTTCCAGGTGGGCTAGTTGGCCCCCAGGGGCCCCCAGTATGCAAGGGGAATTAGTTCCCCCTCTTCAAACATGCACGGGGGCTGCGTTGCAGAGAGTTGTAAAAAGGGGCGTGGCTTCATTACACCTCTCTGCAATGCAGTCCCCTGGCGCATACTGGAGATTCCTGGTGGGCTTTCAGGTCTTATATAGTTAGGAATTAGCATTAAAAAAACTTTGAAATTCACTGAAAAAAACATAGGTTTCAGGCCTTATATAGTTAGGAATTAGCATTTTAAAAACCTATGAAAGTCACTGAAAAATCCATAGGTTTCACACCAGTTATAGTTAGGAATTAGCATTTAAAAAACCTATTAAATTCACTGAAAAAAACATAGGTTTGACACCAGTTATAGTTAGCTGGAAATTTTACTGACAATAAACCATTGAAATTCCCACGTTATAGTTAGTTGGACTCACTATAACTTGCGCGCCTGCAATGCACTGCTGATGACGTCACATATTACATCACTCATGACATGGTCAGTGACATCACTCATGACATCACTGATGACACCATCCTTGTGACAGAGTGACAGACCTCCTTTCAGTGTAATGTAACCCTTGAAACACATATTCAAAAATAGAAACTAACATTTTCAAAAAAATAGAGATATCCATACCAGTTACAACAACCAATTCAGTAATACCACCATCTATATACACATCCACTCATTCACCAACAGTTCTATATAGTCACTCATACATATATTCACTCATCATATGTAGTGAAACACCTATACATCCTGTTACACACCGACAGTCATCCAAAGGTTACTCACACACATAATCACACATGCAAATAAACTATTATTTGCATATACAGCTATACACACACTACCACCTTACTTCTAAGGAAACTTACACATACTTACTCATCCACCCATACAGTCCTGCACATATGCTGTCTTCAAAACACATACAAACAGTGAGTCAGTCATTAATGCATCTATGTGCAAAGTAACACCACCAAACCATACAGACACTCATACTGATACTAAAAAAATCTAATAACCCATATACACACACATGTAGCTACTCACCAACCCATGCAGCCACTTATACACAAAGTGAAACACTGATACAAACATTTAAATATTTAAACAATACTCGCTAATATATGTATTCACTAAGATACACTTAATAAGCCAGTTAACCAATCAATTTCTTTGTAAAAAAACATCCATTAAGACACTTATTTAAACATTTATTCTTCCATCGACCTTTACATATACATATATAAAACATATTTATTTTTCAGAAAGACACACATTCACTGGATGGTGTCATCAGTGATGTCATGAGTGATGTCACTGACCATGTCATGAGTGATGTAATATGTGACGTCATCAGCAGTGCATTGCAGGCGTTCAAGTTATAGTGAGTCCAACTAACTATAACGTGGGAATTTCAATGGTTTACTGTCAGTAAAATTTCCAGCTAACTATAACTGGTGTCAAACCTATGGTTTTTTCAGTGAATATATATATATATATATATATATATATATATATATATATATATATATATATATATATATATATATATATACATATACACATATACACATATATATATATATATATATATATATATATATATATATATACATATACACATATACACATATATATATATATATATATATACATATACACACACACACACACATATATATATATATATATATATATATAGTGGATATATATATATATATACATATATATATATATATATATATATAGTGGATATATATATATATATATATGTAGAAAACGAGAGTTGCCTCCAAGAGTGAAGCCACACCACGGCAAGTTTGAATCCTTTATTTGCAGATTGCAGGACAAACAGATCAGCTGCTCCATAGCAAAAAATCTTTAGCCAAACGCGTTTCGAGCGTCACACCGCTCTTGATCACTGGCAGAAAGGAGGAAAGGCAGCACACGCACCACCTGCGCAGATTAAATGTCCCGCCCCAGTGGGCGTATGCGCCAAGCATGCTGGTACTTGTGGTGCAAAGTCAATGTTTCCCCAGTGGGTCGCCTGCCTCGTCCCCAAATGTTCACAATAATTACCCAAGTGGGTTGCTTGAAGTTGTCTGGGCTGCCATCCTGCCCATACATCATCCACAAAGCGGACTTGCCGTCCCCGCAGCGTCTTGAATTGATGTAGCTGTAGGCCCGCCTTGTTAGCAGTGGGGCTCACTCGCGGCGGGGCACGCCGCATAACATAGAAAACGAGAGTTGCCTCCAAGAGTGAAGCCACACCACGGCAAGTTTGAATCCTTTATTTGCAGATTGCAGGACAAACAGATCAGCTGCTCCATAGCAAAAAATCTTTAGCCAAACGCGTTTCGAGCGTCACACCGCTCTTGATCACTGGCAGAAAGGAGGAAAGGCAGCACACGCACCACCTGCGCAGATTAAATGTCCCGCCCCAGTGGGCGTATGCGCCAAGCATGCTGGTACTTGTGGTGCAAAGTCAATGTTTCCCCAGTGGGTCGCCTGCCTCGTCCCCAAATGTTCACAATAATTACCCAAGTGGGTTGCTTGAAGTTGTCTGGGCTGCCATCCTGCCCATACATCATCCACAAAGCGGACTTGCCGTCCCCGCAGCGTCTTGAATTGATGTCGCTGTAGGCCCGCCTTGTTAGCAGTGGGGCTCACTCGCGGCGGGGCACGCCGCATAACATAGAAAACGAGAGTTGCCTCCAAGAGTGAAGCCACACCACGGCAAGTTTGAATCCTTTATTTGCAGATTGCAGGACAAACAGATCAGCTGCTCCATAGCAAAAAATCTTTAGCCAAACGCGTTTCGAGCGTCACACCGCTCTTGATCACTGGCAGAAAGGAGGAAAGGCAGCACACGCACCACCTGCGCAGATTAAATGTCCCGCCCCAGTGGGCGTATGCGCCAAGCATGCTGGTACTTGTGGTGCAAAGTCAATGTTTCCCCAGTGGGTCGCCTGCCTCGTCCCCAAATGTTCACAATAATTACCCAAGTGGGTTGCTTGAAGTTGTCTGGGCTGCCATCCTGCCCATACATCATCCACAAAGCGGACTTGCCGTCCCCGCAGCGTCTTGAATTGATGTCGCTGTAGGCCCGCCTTGTTAGCAGTGGGGCTCACTCGCGGCGGGGCACGCCGCATAACATAGAAAACGAGAGTTGCCTCCAAGAGTGAAGCCACACCACGGCAAGTTTGAATCCTTTATTTGCAGATTGCAGGACAAACAGATCAGCTGCTCCATAGCAAAAAATCTTTAGCCAAACGCGTTTCGAGCGTCACACCGCTCTTGATCACTGGCAGAAAGGAGGAAAGGCAGCACACGCACCACCTGCGCAGATTAAATGTCCCACCCATCCATTAAGGATGCACGGAATCGAGTAAGCCGTCTATCAAGGGATGCACTCTTTGAAAAGAAGATCAGAATTGAACAAGAGGGAAGAAAATTTCGAAAGCAACTCAAAGATTTAAGGCATGAGGTTATTTCACAGCAGTCATGCGCAAAGCCATTGACAGAGCCAATGCCATACCTAGAGACGAGCTGTTAGCAGGTCCTACAATAGTTGAGGTCCCCAGTGCTACCACCATTCTTGCAGAGCCCAGTGGCATTGTCACCCCAGATTGATCATCACTCATAACACTGAGGAGAGAACCATCAGATCAATGATCAACAAACATTGGGGTATTATCATCGGACCCACTATGGGGACATTAGTATCACAGAAACCATACATCACATACAGGAGAGCATTCTCCATGCAAGATGCTCTGGTCAGAAACAGTCTGGAGGTTATTACCAGGCAAAACTGGCTAACTGACAAAAAAGGTTTTGTCAAATGTCTGAGTTGTAGAGAGTCCAAGTTTGGCAACAATATAACCAGGGTTGAGTCGACCTTCAGGCACACTCCACTCACTATCAAACACAGATTGACATGCAGGACAGAATTTTCAGTCTATATGCTTGAGTGCAAATGTGGACTATGCTACATTGTGAGCACTAATCTCCAGGTCCACCTCTGCATACTCCAACACCTCAGGGCAATAGTGAACAATGACCCAGCTTACCCAGTCGCGAGGCACTTTAAGGAGGTCACAACAATAACCTAGAGCACTTACAATATTCTGTCATTGACTGTGTTCCGCCACTCAAGCGGGGTGTTAACAGGGAAAGGCTTTTGAGGCAGTTGGAGAGTAGATATATACTACAATTCAACACCAAGGCACCTGCAGGTCTCAACACCACGGAGGATTCACATCACTTCCTGTAACTCATCTGAACTGGCATTTACAAGCATTACGTATTACACAGCTGTGATTGTACTTACACATGACACAACCTTTGTATAGCTGCTGTCTCCTGTCGGTTTCTATTTGGCATCAGTAATGTACATATTGTATATATTTATTTTCTGCTGTAACTGTCGAAATCTATGTCTGTACCTAGTTTCCACACTCTATTTTATCCACATGAAAATGTGTTATGGTTTGCGTCATCTGGATTAGGCCAGCGTTATGAGTCACCACAGAGTATTTATACCATTATTTGTATGCCATTTGTGGACTCCCAGGCCATTCATCGTTAGCGCATTTGTGAATATTGCGATAGGACATACACATTCCCGTATTCCTGTCAGACATCGTGCATCTTATACTCTTTTTAGGTTCGCTCACAGCCTAAATGAGCTTGTTAGGCGTGGCAACAGAGTAGCTAGCTAGAAATACTAGTGTTAGTATGGGTAGCTAGCTCATAATCAGGACGCTTTTCATTTGTTTATTTTACACAATAGGCATTTATGATCTGCTCTAATGCCTGTGAGGTAGGCATCACTTCTGAAACACTCACTGTATATTTGCGCATTTAGCACCTACACGCCAACCTCACATTGTATATACACGCTTATTAGGCTCAAGTAAGCACTGTTACCCCTTCCCTCACCATCACTGTTTACACGTTTAGTGGCAGGCAGCATTCATGTAGTTAGTTACTTTGTCTTGCAACGTTAGTAATTTTGTATTTTTTAACATGCACAGAACTCCACACCCCAGGCGCCATCTGACACACTGAGAAAGCTCTATAAGCTGGGAGTTGTACTTCTTCAAGAACTACATACTCCTATTGTACACCACGCCATTACACAGAGGTTTCCTCAGCCACCGACAGTTTCACACTTGTGGACACATGTCGCATTGAACATTACCGTTTGCGCAACATGCCGCTCTATGTTCACTATTTTTGAAAACAACAGTGGTCCCATGCATCATTAGGATACAAACAAATAGCAATATAGACACAATGGATGCTATATTGGTTTTGGACATGTCCAGCCAGACAGAGGTCTCAATCTTTTTACTTATTCACAAGGAATACACAAGAATTTCCTTCAACAATTCTTCGTAGCGGGGCACAGGCCTGTACCCTACCACATACAAATTGGCATGGTGAAAGATATCACTAACAGAAAAGCACAAGGCTTTTAGGCATACTTCAGATTCCTGTGGATGAAAATGCAACAGAAATTCCAATTACACCATTACACACATATAACACTAGGTGTTCATTATAGGTATATGGTGTACATAAAGGTCGACGGCGTTTCGATCCCACTATCTAATCATGGGGATCATCATCAGGACATCGATAATGCCTAAACAATATATACCTTTGTAGCCAATAACAGCCACTCTGTGGATATCGGACAAGGCAGTAGCAAGTAGGCAGAGATTACAATGGTCTCGGCAACCAACAATCGGGTCGTCAGATAGATCGCGTCTGCAATGTGCTCGATCGCGTAGGAAGGAAGATAGTCCGGGTTAGTCGGGTGATGTATCTCCCTCGTGGTGCTATGGCAAGGTAACGCGTTACCTTGCCATGAATACAAAAGGTATATATTGTTTAGGCATTATCGATGTCCTGATGATGATCCCCATAATTAGATAGTGGGATCGAAACGCCGTCGATTTTTCTGTTGCATTTTCATCCACAGGAATCTGAAGTATTGTTGCCTAAGTATTGTTGCCTAAAAGCCTTGTGTTGGTACAAAGCCATTCTGATCCTGCTCAGTGGGTTCAGGCACATGCAGCTGCTGCTGCTGGACAATGTCCCTTCTCATACTAAACTGCCCCGTACAGGCATATGCTGGTGCCTGGCAGTAGGGTGCAGTGGCATGCAGGTGCTCCACGCCTGGTACATGCGCATACCGGTGCCATGGGGGACACGTGCTTATTGGTGCTGTGTAGCAAGTTATGACTTTACATTTTGACTGCACCAGACGGTGGTACCACCTACACGGATCAGGAGCATCCAGGCACCATACTTCATGGTGCAAGAGCATAATGGTGCTGTGCAGTACGGGTATACATGTACTGGTGGCAGGGGGGCACTTAGCACAATGTGTGCTCACACCCAGAGGGCTCCCAGGCAATTGGACACGAATGATTTTCACACTGAGAGGGCTCCGGGGCAGTTCAGCAGCACGGGGTCTCCCACCCACCGGGCCCCGGGCAGTTCAGTAGCGCATGGGCTCACAACCCCTGTGCAGCTCAGCAGCACCGGGGCTCACACCCACAGGGCTCCCGGGCAGTTTAGCAGCACCACCACCCTCTGGTTCATCACTGCCACCCTCTGGTACACCACTGCCACCCTCTGGTTCACCACTGCCACCCTCTGGTTCATCACTGTCACCCTCTGGTTCATCACTGCCACCCTCTAGTTCACCACTGTCACCCTCTGGTTCATCACTGTCACGCTCTGATTCATCACTGCCACCCTCTGGTTCAACACTGCCACCCTCTGGTTCATCACAGCACCCTCTGGTTCACCACTGCCACCCTCTGGTTCATCACTGCCACCCTCTGATTCATCACTGCCGCCCTCTGGTTCATCACTGCCACCCTCTGGTTCATCACTGCCACCCTCTGGTTCACCACTGCCACCCTCTGGTTCATCACTGTCACCCTCTGCTTCATCACAGCACCCTCTGGTTCACCACTGACACTCTCTGGTTCACCACTGCCACCCTTTGGTTCATCACAGCACCCTTTCGTTCACCAGTCAATCAATCAATCAAAAAGACATTTGTAGAGCGCACTACTTACCCGGAGGGTCTCAAGGCGCTTGGGGGGGGGGGGGTGCTGCTACTGCTCGAACAGCCAGGTCTTGAGCTTCTTCCTGAAGGAGAGGTGGTCTTGGGTCAGGCGCAGGTCGGTCGGGAGGGAGTTACAGGTCTTGGCGGCCAGGTAGGAGAAGGACCTTCCTCCTGTTGTCGTTCTTCGGATGCGGGGGACGGTGGCGAGGGCGTGACTGGCTGATTGGAGATGGCGTTTGGGAGCGTAGAAGTTGATGCGGTTGTTGAGGTAGCTCGGGCCTTGATCGTGTAGGGCTTTGTGTGCGTGGGTGAGAAGACGGAAGGTGATTCTTTTGTTGACGGGGAGCCAATGCAGGTCTCTCAGATGTCCGGAGATGTGGCTATGTCGTGGGATGTCGAGGATGAGTCTGGCCGAGGTGTTCTGGATCCGCTGGAGTCTCTTCTGGAGCTTGGCGGTGGTTCCGGCGTAGAGGGCGTTGCCGTAGTCTAGACGGCTGGTGACGAGGGCCTGTGTGACCGCCTTCCTGGTCTCGGTGGGGATCCACCGGAAGATCTTCCGTAGCATGCGCAGGATGTTGAAGCATGACGAGGAGACGGCGTTGACTTGTCTGGTCATGGAGAGTGAGGAGTCCAGGATGAAGCCCAGGTTGCGTGCGTGGTCTGTCGGTTTGGGTGCGGTGCCCAGGGCGGTGGGCCACCAGGAGTCGTCCCAGGCGGAGGGCGAGGAGCACAGGATGAGGACTTCCATCTTGTCTGAGTTCAGTTTCAGGCGGCTGGTCGTCATCCACTCGGCTACGTCTTTCATCCCTTCGTGAAGGTCGGCTCTGGCGGCGGCGGGTCGTTGGTCAGGGAGAGGATCAGCTGGGTGTTGTCAGCGTAGGAGATGATGTTGAGGTTGTGTTGGCGTGCGATGGCCGCGAGGGGGCTCATGTAGACGTTGAAGAGGGTGGGGTGTTCAGCGAGGATCCTTGAGGGACGCCGCAGATGACTTCGGTGGCCTCTGACTTATACGGTGGTAGACGGACTCTCTGTGTTCTTCCGTCGAGGAAGGAGATGATCCATTCAAGTGAGTTCTCCTGGATTCCGACGTTGCTGAGGCGCTGCACTAGGGTGTCACCCTCTGGTTCATCACTGCCACCCTCTGGTTTATCATAGCACCCTCTGGTTCACCACTGCCACCCTCTGGTTCACCACTGCCACCCTCTGGTTCATCACTGTCACCCTCAGGTTCATCACAGCACCCTCTGGTTCACCACTGCCACCCTCTGGTTCACCATAGCCACCCTCTGGTTCATCACTGCACCCTCTGGTTCACAACTACACCTTCTGGTTCATCACCGCACCCTCTGGTTCACCACTGTAGATTATGGGGAGAAAGCACACCTGCCCAGCCTCAACCGGGGGCTGGTTAATGTGTTACTGAATTTGAGCTTCAAGTCCGGCACCTGCTTCCTTATCTGTAAGTGCTTCCTGTTGTGGTTTCATTTTTGTGACAGCCTGGAGCATTGTGCCATACTTGTAACTATTCTCTGACCCTGCTTCAAGGGTCAGAGCAGGGTCAGAGAATAGTTGCAAGTAGGCAACAACTCTGGAGGCGCCGCTCAGGAAGCACTTACAGGGTTACAGCAGGTGCCTAAGTTGAAGTTAATTTCTTTGTAACCATTTCTTGTACTTCAGTTTTTGAAAAACCGTCCCACACACGATTTCGCAGATTTTTCTGCAATTTTGCGAGATTCGCAGACTGTGAAATTGCAGAAAATCCGCAAATTCCACGAACGGAACGGATTTTACCCCCATGCTTAGTTAAATCTGCTTTCACTAAGTGCCAATGTCTCTTGACAATAGCACGTATCTCAGTAGATTTGGAGTTGTAGGTGGTGATCAGTCTCAATGTTTGTTCCCTTCCCCCCTTTGGTTTGGGTTTCATGAGTCTACTTCGGTCCACGCCTTTTGCTTTTTTCACGGCTGCCTCAATTACTTTGTTTGTGTTCAAGCTGATGTGAAACTTCCCCACCATCCTGTTTTCTTCTGTATCATAGGATTGTACAGTACTACAATTGGTCTTTGCTCTGAGTAGCTGGCTGTATGGGATGCTACATTTCAGTTTAGTTGAGCGATGGCTTCTGGCATGTAAAATGCTGTTTCCCGCCGTGGGCTTCCTATGCAGTTTAGAATTTATAGTGCCCACTTTCACTTCTACCATGATGTCTAGGAAGTCTATTCTTATGTTGTCGGTTTTAGTAGTGAACTACAGGTTTAGGTCATTATCAGATATCTTACCTAAAAAAGTATCCAGTTTCTTTTGTGGACCATCCCATATCAGAAAAATATCCTCAATGTAAAGTGTCCACAAATTTAAGTGTTGAGAGTAATCCTCACATTCTTCTGCCCAGATGTACTCTGCCTCCCACCATCCCAAGAACATATAGGCTAAGCATGGGCGGAAAATCCGTTACGCTCGTGGATTTTGCGGATTTTCGGTAAATTTGCAATCCGCGAACGCTCGCAAATTTACCCGAAAATCCGCAAATTCGCACGCAGCAGATTTTTTTTTCTTGGTGATACAATTTTGCGGCGTGCGGTGTAAGTTCGCAATTGTGAACTGGTACAAAACCCTCGCGAACTGGCAGAAATCCTTGCGAACTGGCAGAAATCCTTGCAAACACAAAAAAAGCATTCAGCAGGTTCAAAAGTTCAAACTCATCATTAGTAACCATTCCCTGTAGTGCTTCCTGACAAGGGCCCCTCCAGAGTTCAGTTGCTAGTTGCAACAATTGTATGACCCTGCTCTGACCCTCACAGCAGGCTCATAGAATAGCTACAAGTAGGCCACAAAGGTCCTGAAAAAAAAATTGCACTGCAACAGAAAGCAAATTACAGATAAGGAAGCAGGTGCCAGACTGGAATTTTAAAACAGTGACACATTAATGAATCAACCCCAAATTAATTCATGTCAGTTGAAGCAGGCAGGTGTGCTTGCTTTTTCCCCCCCATAATCTACAGTGATGATGAACCAGAGGGTGGCATTGATGTACCAGAGGGTGGCATGGGTGAAACAGAGGGTGGCAGGGGTGAAACAGAGGGTGCTGGGAACCTGTGATGATGAACCAGACATAGAAACAACATAATCGTGACCGTTGCCAGCCGACATGTAAGTTCGCAATTGCGAACTGATACAAAACCCTCGCGAACTGGCAGAAATCCTTGCAAACTGGCAGAAATCCTTGTGAACACACAAAAAAAAATCTGCAAATCCGCGAGAATTCGCGGATTTTGCAGATTGCGAGTTCGCAAATTCACAAAATTCGCGAACGCCAGATTCGCAAAATTCGCCCATGCTTAATATAGGCATAACTTGGGGCGAAGCAACTTCCCATGGCCGTTCTGGTAAGTTGTTTATACCATTGGTTGCCAAACAGAAAATAGTTATGTTCCAAACAGAACTGTAACATCTCAATAAGGGCCAGGGTGTGATCATATGTTGCTTGTGGTCTATCCCTAAAAAAATGTCTACAAGCATTTAGTCCCAAGTCATGTTCTATACAAGTGTAGAGGCAAACCACACCTACTGTAGCAAGGATATAGCTCAATTTCCATGGTCTATACGAAATTTAAGAGATGAAGTCCATACTGTCCCGACAATGTGAGGGAAGGCTACACACATATGGGAACAGAAAGTGTTCAAGCAAGATGGAGACATTCTCCAGGAGAATATTTTTGTTAGAAATAATGGGCCTACCTGGTGGTTCTGTATTATGCTTGTGTACCTTCGGTAACATGGGGAGAGGAGTTGGCCTAACGGCTACGGCGGTCGACCTTGAGTCTAGGGAACTGGATTTGAGTCTTGGCAATGACGCTGAACATCCTGCGATTCTGGGCAAATCACTTAATCTTACTGTGCCTAACAAAAATTAATGTGTCCTCATGTAATGCAACTGGTGCTATGTAAAGTGCTCTGACACTCGATTCAGGTCAAGTTTGCGCTACATAAATTTCTGTAAAATAAAAAATAAATTAAAAAAA
The DNA here is from genome assembly GCF_964263255.1 of Lissotriton vulgaris. Classification (NCBI taxonomy): domain Eukaryota; kingdom Metazoa; phylum Chordata; class Amphibia; order Caudata; family Salamandridae; genus Lissotriton; species Lissotriton vulgaris. Next base: position 1,311,633,178 of record NC_141693.1, on the reverse strand, counting down.
ACATATAGAAACATGGTAATGTGGGTTGCTTAACAGTTAAGAATAACAATTCATCTATGCTCAAAATGCCTCTCTCATGCCAATTGGCCACCATGCTGTGAAAAAGATCAAGTTTTAGGGCATAATGAGCAGCATTGGTCTTCTTGTAACTTCGAGAAAAGACCAATTGTCTCTTTGCCTCTGCTGTGTACTTTCTTACATCCCACAGCATAACATTCCCCCCCCCCTTTGTCTGAAGGTTTAATGACAAGGGACTTGGCTTTCCGTAGTGATTCCAAGGCAGCTTGTTGGCCCTTAGTAAAGTTAGTTGTGAACTGGATGTTATTCCTTAATTCCAATGTCATGAGGTCAGGTAGGACCACCACATTGTAAATATCTATGATGTCATGTGGTGTTATTGGGTTGAACCTGGATTTGTGCTTGAAGTCACTCCGACTCCTCCTGTTAACCTCTAAATCTAAATTTTCCAGTAGTTCCCGTTCAGAAACCCAATTCCTCTCACCCAATTCTAACTCCCTCATAGATGCCAAACCATCAATGTCTCCAATAGTTAACATGTTAGAAGCTGTTATGGCAGAAGTAGATCCACTGTCCCCCATCCCCAGGATCCCACTCGATTGTTTATGGGGATGAATTTTCAAAAGCTTCAATTTCCTAATGAACAGTAATATGTCTATGCGGGTATATGCATAATTCAGATTAGCCAAAGGACAAAATGAGAGATCCAATTCTAATAGGGACTGTTCATCTGGGGTAAGGGTGTGGGAAGAAATATTAATAACAGAAAGCTGTTGCTCACCCATTACTTGTTCCTTTTGCTTTGCCGAAGTACCTTCCCACACGGCTTGTCTGTATCCTTTCCCTGCACCTCCTCTCTGACTTTTTCTCCTGCGTTGTCTACTCCTTTTCCTTTTGGGGGATTTCTTCGTTGTCCCTGGTTTTGCCGTAAAAAAAGGTATTCCTCTACGGTTGTAAAGTGAGTCTGTTCACTGTGCGAGGTTGCCTGTCTCTCATCCAGGTCTGACACTTCTGAAGTTGATTCAGACGTCGCCATCTCTTGTTGCCTCAAAGCATACGTGCTCCTCAATTCTTTCCTCGCCCCATCATACTTCCTGCCAAATGGCAAAATCCAGCCTGATGCATTGTTGATCTTATCCCTGGTAAACTTCCACTTCTTCTTCGTTTTAATGTCCTCTTCATACTTCGTGAGACGTACCTCCATTTCTTTGAGGAAACCTAGTACCTCTTCCTGTTGTGGATGTTTTGTCAGAGATTCCTGTCATTTTTTTTATTTAAATCTTTACCTGATCCAACTCCATGGCAGGGTACATAGGTAGTAACCCCAACATCTGTTTACATGTTGCTGACCATTCCTCCAACAGCTTGGGGTGGTGGTTCTGATAAGTCGGGGTGATCAGAATACGCAGCCCCCTAGGAACGCCACCAACTTCTATGTAGTTATCTAATGAGATAACCTCCCAGCTCCGATTAATCTCTTTCTTACGCATCCTCTCAAAAGAGTAAAGCATTTATTTAAGTGTTTTTGAACCAACATCGGCCATTGCAGCCACCCCATTTGCATCTGTTATGAGATTGCTGCCTGTCTCATTGAATGAATCCCAGGCTAAATCCAGCCTTCCACGGATAGCTTCACACATATTTCAGCCAATTTCCTAAGTCAATATTTAGATCCTCGAAAAGAAATGTGCTCATACAGCACAATCCACAAGCTATCATGAACTTGACCCCTTCCGTCCTGAATCCCGTTCAGCCATCCGCGCTGGACGGCACCCCTGCCATTTTGATGACTACTTACTAGAAGTTTGAACAGAAGAGAAATCAATGCAAATTAGTGTATCACATACATTGACATTTCAAAAAAGTAAATGGACCATGCTGTTATGATATTGAACAAGACTCTGATGTTGGACACTAGCCATTTACTTTTCTGAAATGTCAATGTATGTGATAAACTAATTCACATTGATTTCTCTTCTGTTCAAACTTCTAGTAACCCTGGAATGTGTAATATGAATTTAGCTTTAGCAAATTTTTATTTTCCCCTTCTTTTTATTTCAGTTTAATTGTTTTTTTTATAATATTGAATTTGGTGTTGACAGTGAGTCTGTCTTCTGGAATCTCCATGTATGGTTTTAATATATTAGGGAAGACAATGAATTTGGCCTTTGCGTACTCTGCGGACCAACTCCTCTTTTTTTGACACGCTCGCGAGACAAATAAATTCCCAAACCTTGGATTTAGGATAGTTGATACCGGATATAAGATTTTCTATTTTAATATTGTAAACCCTTACTTATATGTAATGTCAATCCATTTTGATTGATTTAATGCATAGCCCTGATGAAGTCTGCTGTGACTTAAACAGCTGTAGACAAAACATGTGTTGGCATATGGGCATCAACAAAGATATTGAAATAAAAGAGTTCTGGAACTGCGACCTTAGCTTACATTTCTGTGTGCTTGGAGAAATTGCTTCATATTGGGGAAGTATGTCTACCATGTTCACACCCAGTTGTATGTGTTTATCTTGAAAGGTAATGGGGCACACTGGAAACAATACAGTGCTTTGAATAAGACCTTGGCGGTCGAAATGCGTTAGCTTGAATAAACGTGTTTAAAAGTACCCTTAAAGTGTGGACATTCTTGGCTGGTGCAACTGAGTCAGCAATCTTCACACACCCATATATATATATATATATATATATTCAGCTCCAAAATTCCCCCTCCCCCGCCAGGGTAGGAAGCGGCCGCACTCTCGTGAAGATGTTCAAAAGAAATTTATTGCACAAACAACAGGACGCGTTTCGGCAGACGTGCCTTTTTCCTCTGTGTCAACCTGATCTACAAGAGTTGCCGCCATTTAAAGTTAACAAACAATTAATTACACATTTTTTTCTTTGTGTGATTTCATTTACATGAAAAACGGACGAAGGTATCATTAGGACTTTGGCGGCCATTTTGGAGTGGTTTACTTAATGCTCAAAAAAGTATATATAGAGAACCATTATATCAATTGTAAATTATTATGCCGCCATGCTTTAAAGTCATATTGCATGTCATTCATGAAAAATTAAATAAATATACAACTAAGCCCTGTATGGGCAATGACACTGAATTCATAAGGTTACCACAAAATTGAGCCCTGTATGGGCATAATCATGATGTGATTAATACATTCAAATTACCAAAAGAATTGAAAATTATATAAGTCAATTTTCTCATTTGTATATGGATATTGCAGCATTCCTAATCATCAAGAACATGGAAATATTTACATCAGTTTTGGCAGAAAAAGGTATATATATGTCATTGGGTACATCTATAGAGCAAAATGTTATTATCCAAGATGTGTAGAAAGTTCTTCTTCAGAATTAAGGCCAAATGGGATGACAGTATGTAAATCAATAATGTACCTTGATTCAAGCCTTCGCAATCTTAGTAATCTATCGCCACCTCGGTCACTCACTGGGATATGATCAATGCAGTAAAATTTTAACAATGATCGGTCACTGCTATGGACTTCGGAAAAGTGTCTCGCCACCGGATAGGTGGGATCTCTGTTTTCAATAGCTAGGGCATGCTCGAGAATTCTCTTTTTGGCAGGATGTTTGGTACTGCCAACATACATTTTTATACAAGGACAAATTAAGCAGTAAACACAAAAAGGTGTAGTGCAGGTTAAGAACATTTTTATCTTTTTGGTGACTTTTGTACCTGGCAATTGGAATGTTTGGACCTTTGTTCTGTTCTTGCATGCCTTGCATTTGGAGCATGGAAAGAAACCTGTCATGGTATCTAATCTAGGAACAAAGGGAGCGGCTTGATAATGGCTGTTCACTAAGTGGTCTTTTAGCGATCTAGCCATCGAGGGGTCCAGGAGGGGGGTGCGCTGTCCCCTCACAACTGAACTAAGCCCTGGGGAGATGGTGAGCACTGCAGGCCCTGTGGTCAACTAGTAATATGGCAGTCTTTGGACTGCCAACGCCGTGGGCAGCTGGCTGGGTGGACATGGTCCTATGGCGGTTGGACTGCCGTAATCATAATAAGGCATTTAATCCAAATCACGGTGCAAGGACATCACAAACACCTGAAGCGTTTTGGCAGAAGACCACCTTGTACACAGGTAAAGAAACCACCCACAACATTCATTATAAATGATAAACTTGGTGTACTGGAAATCGATAAAGGGCTAAGGAGTAATGACAAAGAAACAAAACATATAGTGACGGCCATCTTATAATTTATTCAAAGTCAACTGATAGCAAGTGATCTCAGGTCTTTTTGGTTCGATGAGTTCAGAGAACTCACATGGATGAACAGCTTGTTCCCAAACAGAATTCTGAAATGGAAGCATCCAACTATCTCAGGTTTATAACGACCTATAATCATAAAGCCAGAGATGTCAGACAGATTGGGGGGAAACATTGGCAGATACTGTTGAGTGATAACAACCTTCATGATGTAATTGATGACCATCCTAAAATAACATACATAAGGGGGTGACCCTAAAGGACAGATTGAGCAAGAATGATATTAGCTACACCTTAACTTCTCTGGTTAACAGTGGAGGAGGTTTATTTCCCTCCTAACTGTGAAAGGCTTGTAAAAATAGTTCCAATGTGATAAAATGTCATTCTCCCCAACAGCATCATTACCTAATGTCTCACTTTTACCTCTGACTTTGTTATCTATGTGTTGGTCTGCTCTTGTGACAGATGGTACATGGGTACTACCACCCACCTGGTAGAAAAATGAGTCCTGAAACATATAAATCATGTTACAAACATTAGCCTGTGGCAAGTCGGTTCTGACAATTTAATGAAAGCAATAGTCAACATTTGAATTTCTTTGTCATGGATAGGATACCATCCACCAAAAGCGGGGTTCAGAGGGGATTAAATATTGTTGAGGAACATAATGCTAATTTAAGTTCAACTGTAAATATATTGGGACTGTGTTGTTATTTGTAATCCTGTCCTAGCTTATTTTGAGGTTGTTCTTCTATTCTTTTCCACTGATATTCTTAGTTATGGTTTGTTCTTTACTTGATTTCAACAGTATCTTGTTTTTCTCCATCCCTCACACAGGCTTTATGAAGTAGCGAGCATGTGGGCTGTCTCACCTTATAAGCTAAGAACAGTTTTTTCATATTTTTTTGGGTTGATATTTCTGGAGGCTTAGAGTTTGATCTATGAATTAACACTTGAACTGATTTTGTTTTTCCACCTACGAATAATATGTATAATATGTGATTTATTTACGTAACTGAAAAAAGAGATTGAGATTTGCCCACTTGGGCATGATTTAAAAAATGTAGTGCAATGGGATAGTCATTTTTGGGATCTTTGATTTTGTCAAATTGCATAGTACCCTGATTAATTAGTAATGATTTACTTTAACAATTTTAGTTTCATAATGTGACAACCCTTATGTACTTCACTTGAACATGACTTTTGTTGACATAACATTGTCTTTCCTGTCAGTTATTTTCATTTTTGGTTGTGCAACTTTGTTGACATTTTGTCTATGAACACAGGATGAGATATGGTTCATTTGAATTGGTTATTGTATGATCAATAGTTTTGTTTTACTATGTGTTGTTGAAACTCAGTATCAAAAAACAAAAAGACCAATTAGGATTCCTAACTTTACTACTTCTGAATGCCCTTTGTAAGTACCCAAAGTCGATTTTTCTCAGTTTAAAAATAGTAAAATTAGGAATCCTAGGTTTACTACTCCTAAATGCCTTTGTAATTTTCTTTTTCTTTACTTGCACCCCTCTCTTCCATACCTTGCGGCCCTCCCCCATTCTGTCTTTCTCAGGTATGTCTTCTACAGCCACGCTGGCTGTTCCACTTCCATTCATAACCTCTATCATTACACTGTCACTCACAAGTCAGATCTCCAAATTCCACCACTTAAAAGTCTCATCCACTGTCGTCAGTGCACCACTGCCACTCTCCTTACATGAAGCAGCGTGACTTTTGTCACATTTTTTCCATCACTCAATATTACAGATTTGTAAAAAAACAAATACTAATATCTCTGTTAATGTTATAAACCTTACGCTTCCCTTTGGTTACTTTAAAACCTTTCTTGACTCTTCTCCAGCGGCCTACTTGTGCTTTCACCCGTTTAGCCCTTTTAGCTGGGCTCCACAACCTGTGCTTAATATTTCCAATCTGATTCAAACAGTACCTTGAAATAGGTACGCATCTTCACATAATACTACGTGGACTGATCCCTTTTGCATTATGATAGTGACACAATATGTCCAAACATTTTCTCTACCTCTTTTTTCCCTATTCAGACTTCCAGCCGTAGGAAAATGTATAGTATCTTTTATCACACGATTGAGTCTCTTGAGAAGGTCATTCCTACTCGGATGATATAATGCTGTTACTTTGCATTTGATGATCAATTTCTTCAAAACATTTTATGCGTTTTTCTTATTTCATAAGTACTCCATTGCCATTAACTAAAATGCTTGGTGCCCATTGTACAAGAAAATAATTTAAATAATGTGTTACAAATGGAGCAATATATTTCTTCACACTCTCTACCACTGTCCATTTTGCATTATACATTAATTCTCAAGTTAACCCTCTAGCCTTCTAAAAATCATATCCCCAGAACACTCTCAACAATGAAATACCACTTGGGCTCTGGTCCCCTTCCTGTTAATAGCGTTTGTGTGGTAATGAAGGTCTGGAAATACTGGAATGTTCCTTGTACTTTAAGTTTAATGTAGTTTAATGTAGCATCAAGCCTGGTGAACCCTCTAGCCAGTGTGTACTATTTTATTATTTTCATGTTTCTTTAATTACTTTGGCTTGTACTTTATTTATGTTTTAAATGCTTTCAGTTATCTGTTGCTATGGTGTGTGTACGTTCTACATTCCAGGATTCAGAGTCTCTGGAAGATCTGCCAAGAGTGGTCTGCTTGTACTGTGCTGAAACCCAATAAAATTCTTTTTATATATTCTGTGCTTCTTGGAACTTCGTAATTACAGTTTTTGCAAAGAGGATGGGATTTAGCACAGGGGCAATTTGTCTTTCAGGGAAAATAAACTACTTTGGAGTATTTTGGATTATTAGTGGTGCCTGGATTTATTGTGCCTCATCTCACGTACTTCCTGGATTTATTTTGTGCCTGCTAAGCTTCATCTGATAGTCTGGAATTTCTAATAAGCCATGGTAATTCTTTTTGTATTTTTCTTGATCCTGACTACTGCATGGGTTACCATCACGGTGTACACACTGTTTTCATTAATACTCTTACTGAGTGATTGGATTTCTCTGGACATTCCTTCACGACATTTCTGTCTCTTCAAAATGAAGAGAAACTGAACATTGACTATCCCCGAAGCACACATTGTTGGGCTACGCATGGGTACTTCTTTTCAGAGCACCGTCCTCCACTCCAAGTCATACAAATCGAATTCGGATTTCTGCGTTTTCTCCTGCTTTCCAGAGCAGTGTTCTATGCCTGGAAAGCCAGAAAGGCTGGCTGGGAGACTTACTCTGTGCCTCATATTACAGATTTGAGTACTGTTAGGCGGACATCTTGAATTCAACAAGTGAGCATTATTAATATTGTGTGCATCTATTTCCTGTTTTCTTCAGCAGTGATAATTTGTTTTACCCTCATAGGAGGAGAATGGAGTAAAAATAAATACAAAAATATAAAGAAAAAAATTGTAAAGGACACTTATCTTGCCACTATTCATTGGTACTGTTGAAGCTTATTCTACTTATGATGCAATTTGATCCTCTATCCAAATTCCTTCAAACAAAAGTAGAACCTAACATTCAAGAGACTAAATGGAAGGAGGAATTTTGGACTTACCTCAAAGCTATTGACAGCGGAAGACTATCTGCTGAAATATTTATTTTACATTGCTTAGGATCAGAAGGTCAAGTTGTTTTTAGGACCCTTCCACAAACTGATGGCATTGGTGACAGGAATGTTTTTGAAGACGCTATAGTCCGCATAGAGACTAGATTCAATTCTACATCTAGTATTGCTCTAAACAGGCTTAAGTTTTATAAGAGAGCTCAAGAGGATGGTGAGACGTTCAATGATTTTCTTACTGCATTGAGTGCGCTATCTGTGAACTGCAATTTTGGACACATCACAGATAAAAAATGATCAGAGATCAAATTATTGTTCATGTCAAGAGCAAGAAAGTTCAAAAACAACAGTCAATTATGGGTGACCTGAATTTGAGAGAAGTCATCAGTACTGCCAAAATCATGGAACAATCTGACAAATGAATGAAATCCTTATATAAGGACAACAAGGGAGCAGTAGACGATGTGTGTCCTGTGAAAACTGGAAATCCACATAGTGGACAAAGAGTTTTAAGGAAATTTGAAAGGAAATTTCATTGTTTCAGATGTGGGAGTGCTAGTCATGGGGCATCTTTTCCAAGAAGTCCCACATCGGATAAAGAATGCAAGAAGTGTGGACGTCGTGGCCATTTTGCCTTTCTTTGCAGAGATCTCAAAGGTGCTAATGCTGGAAGTTCTAGTAAAGGTAAATTGTCCTATACAGGGGTGTAACACAGGCCCCCACAGCCCCCGTGGTGCGGAGGGCCCCCAAGCTCCAGGAGGCCCCCTCAGCACAGCACTCTGGATGGAGAGCTCCTGATTGAGCCTGGAGGGGGCCCCTCCACGTAGCTTGCAGGAAGGTCCCCTCAAGTTTCTTTACACTTATGGTCCTACATCAATGAGGAACAAGATGATGACAGTGTGAATGGGACAGTATGGGAATAGTGTTGTCTATTACTGATGTTGGTGATAGAAAGGACAGTCATATCAGTCTCAAACCACCGAAGTGCATGGTGCGAGCTATTGGTTTAGAAACAGAACTTATGACTGATCCTGGCTCACCTTGGACAATAATTACTTAGGATTTTTTCCTTTATTGTTTCAAAAGAGTTTTATGCCTCAAGTATTTGAAGAAACCAGACATTGTTGCTAAGGCTTTTGATGGTTCTAGAATTGACATGGAGGTGTATGAAGAAGTTGATATGGAATTCAAGGGACGTGTTGCTCGCATTAAGTTATATGTTGCTGTCAAGGGTGTGAATGTGTTAGGGTGGAGGGATCAATGGAGTTTGGGAATAATTATTTTTTTTAATATCTTTTTTTATTTTATTGATAACATAAACCAAAAAATCGGCATATGACATTTTGAAACATGAAAATTCTGGTACATATGGCAAATATTTTGGAGCATCTGCGACGTCGAGGACACACCACAGAAATTGGAATGGGCATCAAGGGGACACAGATTCATCTTCAATGGGGGCGGCAGGTGCAATACATATATCCCCCTGGTAGGCGTTCCAATGAGCCCACACCAGGGACCATTTTTTGGGGCAACCCCTTCCCACATAAACCGCTTTCTCCCTGAACATACACCAGTCAAGATTCTTTTCACAGGTGGCGAGCGTCAGGGATGACACTCCCCCCATTGCTGAGCTATATCTCTCTTGGCAGCCATTGCTCCCAGGGTGGCCCAAAGTTTCTCTGCCTCCGTCAAGTCAGTGGGTTCCCAAACGTTGAGTAGACACCTTTTAATCTCTGGTTGGATATCTTTGTGTGGGACTTCCCTCATGACAGCATGTATGCCCCTCCAGTATGCCTGGACCTGCTCACACTCCCAAAGAATATGTAGAAAGGTGCCTGTCAGACCACATTGCCTTCTGCAAGTGTCCCCCTCCCCTCTTCCCATGTGAACCAGCTGGGGCCCCATGATGTAAGTTCTGTGCAGGATTTTCAATTGCACCTGACGCAGCTGCACAGGGATTGCCACCTCACGGGTGAGAGGCCACCACTTCTCGCCACTCTTCATCATCAAGCTCTAAGCCGCCTTTCCCCCAAGACTCTCGTAACCTGTCGAGGGGATCCGGTGTGTTATTAATCAGTTTTTGTAAGTTAGTGATATGGACTTTTGTGGGAGCAACCCATCAGACAACCTGTCTTCTAGTAGAGAAGACTCAGGGAGGGAGCCCTTCTTTAAAGTTTACATGTAGTGGAAAAAGTCCGTGCTCATGAGCTCGAACTGTTGTTGTAGCTTTTCAAACCCAATCATGTCACCCTTCACCCAAGGTCACCTATCAGAGAGATACCAATGAGGTCCCACTTATCAAATCCCTTAGAGGAATGCAGACTGCAGAGTTGTTCCGAATCCCATAGGGGAGTTGCCAGCGTTAGTCTCTGATCCCAACCCTGGCTCCTGTTCACTGCATGCCAAATCTGGACAAAGTGCTTGGTGGGCCCAGTTAAGGGGAGTTTCCTGGGATTTGCGTACAGGGCTCTATTGTACTTCCCGCTCTGTACTTCCCGCTCTGCAGCAGCCACCTATTAATGGCAAAGCCCGGATCATCCGGTGTGCAATATGTACCTTGATTAATGGCGGCAAGGTGGGCTGCCCAATAGTATTTCTTAATATCGGGGAGACTTGTACCACCATCGTACCAGTCGAGAACTAGTTTGTTAAGTGCTATTCGGGGCGTCCGATTCCATAACAACTCCTTCCGTAAACCTCATTTTAAAAAGGGCCACGTGGCCCAGCAACGAGAGAGGGTGTGCCTTCCAGTTAGTAACATCTCGCCGCAGACGCTGCAAGGGTGGGTGCAGATGGTGACAAAGATCCACAGGTAGTAAAACCCACCCTTCACTACTTTCACCGGACAGTCTATGGGGAGAGTCGTCTCATCGCCACCCAAAGCGTAGAGGAGAGATTTATTTCAATTGATAGAATAGCTTGAAAATTTGCCAAAGGTCGTAAAGATGTCCAAGACACATAAAGAAGTATATCATCCGCGTAAGGTGAGATGTGATACTCCCACTCTGCTGACCACCGCAGCCCGCTTATGGCTGGGTCATGACGTATCCATGCCGCGAGCGGCTCCAGAGAGAGGGCGAAAAGCAGGGGTGACAGCAAACACCCCTGCCTGGTCCTCCGACTTAAATCGAAGGAGTCAGACTGTTTGTTGTTGACTATCACCTGCGCTATAGGCTCCGAACAGAGGAGTCTTGTAGTGTAGTTCCTATGTTCCCAATAGGCTCTGCACATTGGAATAACATAAACAGCAGTGTAGAAGTAGGACTGAGGTCAACTAGTTCTCTACTGACTATGTTAAACTTAATTTAGGTTTGCGCCAGCTAGCTCAGAGGTCACTGGAAACTTTCTTGAATGAATAGGGAGGGACAACCTTCCCTGGCTCAGACAAGAAGGGATTCAGTTTCCGACAACCGCATAAACATGACAACTTTGCTCCCTCAGAATAAGAGTATACCTCCAGAGTCGTGTGAAAACAATAGACAGCTATTTCACTCAGTCAGCAGTGCATACTTAGTTTCACCAGAGTGCAGAGAAATAGAGAGACGGGCGTTTTCAATAAAAAGGTGTTATTTATTGAGCAGTCTTCTTTCTCATGCAAGAGAAATGAATTGCCACAATTGCAATACTGAAAGTAAAGTAAAGTGCGTACAGTAAAAGTAGTATTATGAAATAATACTGTAAAAGCATTGGTATGGTTTCTTAGCCATATGATACTTTAAAATGGATAAAATATATACATACATAAATACATTGACTAACGTACTCAACTGGTGCTTCTAACTAAGCCTACTCCGGTGTACCTGACCTACGCCTAATACATGGGAAGGGATGAGTAAGTAGCAGTTTAAGTTAAGTTAGTTAAGATTATTTTGCCAAGAATCTGCATCAAGAGTTCTCTTAAGGGTTTAGTCAGCTCCGTAACTTGGTAATAGAATGTGGGAGGTCTGGTATCTCTTTACTCAGGACTCGATATTCCAGCAACTCGCAAGGGTAGGCTGGAAACACCGGAGCTGGATTTTCTCGGCTGGAGAAAAAGACAGCGTCTCTCTCAGTGCGTCAAACAGGAGGGACGGCCTCCGTGGGCACTCGCATCAGCTGGGCTCTCGGGCAAGTAGATGGCCGCTCTGCTCCAAACCACCGTGTGTTTGATTAAGGCAACTGTTGGTATTTTATACCTGGAAGGTGCCGGGTTTGACGTAAGGTTGTACATAAGACGTCACTAACAACTAATAGTTCTTTCTGGACTTCAGGAGTTCTTGTTCAAATCAAAACAAAAGCTGGGGGGTTTTCCCGGGCTGCTGGAGGCTTGTTTTGTTTAAAGAACGCGTTGTGCTTTCTAGGAGTCGATGGAAGTAGCCATGCTGTGCTTTGGATTGCATGGGCTATTACTGAATATGAATCTGATTCTTATGCCTGTATCAGGAAGGATATTATTGATTATAACCTCACAAGGGCCTAAATCAGGAATATAGAATTAGGGTCCTCGATATGAACACGACAGTCTCACCCATGATATAAATTCCGGTCCAAACCCCAACTTGGAGAGGATCGCAAAGAGGTAAGGCCATTCGATAGTATCAAACACCATAGAGGCGTCTAGAGACAAGATTACAGCTGCCTCCCGGATGGTTTCTTCCCCTTCCCAGCACTCCATGCACTCGTCGCAGATTCAAGGCCATATTACCTTGGGGCATAAAGCCTGACTGGTCTGGGTGCACCAGGTTACTAATTACCTGCGACAGACGGGTGGCCAAAAGTTTGGCAAGAATTTTCGGCTCTGCATTAAGCAGGGAGAAGGGTCGGAATGAGGAGCATTTGTCCCTAGGCTTGGCCTCCTTAGGGATGACCACTATACATGCCAGACATTGGTCCGGCGGTAGCGATCCCACTCTCCTACTCTCTTCAAACATAGCTCACAGATGTAGGGCGAGTTTTTCGGGATGTAGTATGTAGAGCTTAATCGGCAGCCCATTGGGACCTGGCGCCTTTCCCGGTCGGAGATTCCTGATCGCCTGTGCGATTTCGTCATTGGTGATGTCGCTGTCCAAAAAACTCCTCAGAAAGGAATGGGAGTTGGATATCTCGCAGGAGGTCAGCAGAATCAGTTTCAAGGAGGGACGATTGTGCTTGATACACAGTGCCATAATGCGCAGCGAACACACTGTGATTTGGATGGGATCCGTGATCATTTTGCTTGTGTCGACCGTCAGCTCGGGAACAAGTCTGTTGGCCCTTTCCTTTTTGTCTAACCAGGCGAGTAGCTTCCCAGCTTTGTCACCCCATTTGTACACCCTGCCGTCTCTCTCTCTCTCCCCCAAGATTTGGCCCTGTCCGTGGCAATGCCTTTATATTCATCTTTCTTCAATTGCAAGAGGTGCAGTGTTTCTGGAGTTTCTCCCTCACCAAGTTCTTTTTCCAATCAAAGGATCTCCCCCTCAACCGTCTCGAGTTCTTTAAGCTTTTCTTTCCTGACCCCCTCTATAAGGGAGAGTGCTGTCTCTCTGATAACTGATTTAAACGTCTCCCAAAGTATTTTTGGGGAGTCAACAGAACCCTGGTTCTCCTGAAATTAACATTCAATGGCTTTCAACAGTTCTTTGCAAAACACTGGGCTCCGCAAGTACCAAGGATTGATGGGCGCTATTGTGCCAACCCGCTGGTCCCCAAGGACTAGCTTGGCCCACACGGGGGAGTGGTCAGAGATGCCAGGTGGTGGCGGACCTCGTGTATGTGAGTGAGTTGGGAGGCAGGCATGAGGAGATAGTCAATACGTGAAGAGCTACGGTGTGCAGCCAAAAAAAGTGCATGTCCCTGGGGTGGAGCACCCTCCAACCATCCATGAGGCCGAGAGCCTCCAGGAAGTCAGCGAGCCAACGACTCGATGGGTCCACCTCACGGGGTTGGCAGTCCAATATACCGGAGGCCATGGCATTAAAGTCACCTCCCACCAGCAGCAGGCCCTTTGGAAGGGAGAGCAGTTGGGTACCCATGTCTATGAATGCTTGGCTTTGCAGCGCGGGTGGGACATAGATCGACACTAAGGTGAACGTGTTGCCCTCCCACTGACCAGTGATTGTAATGTACCTCCCCCATTCATCGGAGTGCTAAGATTGGATTGAGAAGGGGAAGGAGTTTTTAACCATGATTCCCACGCCCCTGGAACCAGAAGTGAAACCGGAGTGGGCCATAAGTCTTTACCCCCATCTGTTCAAAGCTTTCCACATGTTACCAATGAGATGCGATTCCTGGAGAAAGACCACATCTGGAGAGTGGCGCTTTAGGTATTGCAGGACTAGAGTACATTTCACCTTGTCCCTGAGCCCACTCACATTCCAACTTAATAAGGTAAAACTTTTATCCCATTGTGTTCCCATAACAGTGTATCTGGTGGGAGTCCTCCTCTCAGAGCCATATTAACCATTGATGCTGATTGAACTATAACAAACAAACAGTCCCCCCAACCCCCATCCCGAATCCCCCCTCCCTGCCCCCCTGCACTCAGGGCTCAAACCTACCCATGAAACGTACTGTGCAGAGTGCCTGTCACCCCAAAAAAGGCACCAACAGTAGCTAAATGTGGGAAAAGAAGCTCCAACCCCTGTCCCTCCACCTACACCCCAGAAAAAATAAAAGTAATTCCCCGAGTGGGACAGTCACCAGTGTTTTCACAAACAGGAGAAGTGGAACGCTGAGCCCAATGTGCACAGTTCCGCATGAAAACATCGCCGTCTAGTTTTCGATCTCAACTATCGGTGTGGACAAAGATCGAGGTCAGAACCAGTCAAAGCGAGGACAGTTGTTATGTGGAATTCCAGGTGGGGTAGAAAATCAGCGGGGTTATGCTCCCCGGCATCTCTCCAACCCTCGAGCCAGTCCACCACCGCCTCCGGATGTTCCAAAAACCAGGCCTTTCTATTCGCCTTGACCGCAGTCGGGCCGGGAAGAGCATAGCATATTTCATCCCTTTGTCCCTCAGAGTCTTCTTTACTGCTAGGAAGGACCGTCTTTGCTTCTGTACGCCCTGAGTGAAGTCCAGGAAGAAAGAGACAGTGGTGTTTTCATATTTGAGCAGCGGTGCAATTCTGGCATCTGTAATATTACATCCCGGTCACTGAAATTAAGGAGTCTGGCCAAGATGGGATGAGGAGGGGCTCTGGGCTTTGGACGCCCTCCCGGGACTCTGTGGGCCCTTTTAACCAGAAAGAATTTTGAGAGGCACTTGGGACTAAGGTGGTTGAGTATAAGGTCTGCCACAAACAAGTCTGGTGCCTGCCCCTTCGACTTCTCCGGTACTCCAATGATGCGCATGTTATTACGCCAGGAGCGCCCCTCGTATTCATCCAACTTATCTTCGGCAAATTTCCTGAAGGTTTGGAGGACTTGGACCTCATTTTGGAGTTGTGAGACGTCATCAACGAGACTTCTGGTGGTTACCTCCAAGTGCTTGACTTTTTCG
This sequence comes from Lissotriton vulgaris, assembly GCF_964263255.1. NCBI lineage: Eukaryota > Metazoa > Chordata > Amphibia > Caudata > Salamandridae > Lissotriton > Lissotriton vulgaris. Next base: position 1,311,617,843 of record NC_141693.1, on the reverse strand, counting down.
TGCGTTTTGGTGAGATCTGCCCTGATTAGTGTCATTTCCACAGTGATGGCATCAGTCCGCCGCTCCATAGAAGTCTGCACCCTAGCGATAGCTGCCATAACGTCCTTCAGGGTAAGTTCGGGGGGGGTCACCTCCGATCCTCCTGTGGACCCCCCCCCGAGAGAGGTGCTCTGGGACAGCAGCCTTGGGACAGGTATACCGATCCAGCTTGCTCTGCTGCGTAACCTTTGGGCCTCTGCCGCCTGACATTGTGCCCCTACTGAGTAGGGGGAGGGCCTCCCTGTGTTTGACTCTGCCTCTGGGGTCCTGCCGGCTATATTGCATTGTGCCAGCTATTTCCGAGGGGGCGGGCACACTGGCAATGGAGTCCTCCCCGCCCGCTTCTGAGCAGCACTGTAGAAAGGGGACGATGCCTCCTCTCTTTCCCCTTAGTGTCAGGCCACACCACTGCTGATCAGAACGCACTCAGAGGGGCACCGGTAGGTCGTTGGTGCCCGCCCCTTCAGAGCCTGCTATCCCTGCTATAAATACTACCACTCTGGGGGGGCAGACCACGTAGCTGCAGGGAGGCACGATTCGCTCCAACGCACCCCCCCAGGGCCGATGAACTCACCACTGCAGGAACCAGACCCCCACACCTGGGCACCGTGTCTCCTTAGGGGGGAGAAAGAGAACCCCTGGTGCCGTCTCCAGCAAGATCCACACCTCACGGACCGGGCCGTAAGCCGCGGTGTAGAGTGGCAGCTCACCCACACTTCAGCGCTCCTTCCGCGGCTCGGGATTCACCCGAAGTCCCGGCCTCCGACTGCGGGCAGGCCACAAATTACGACGGTTAGCATTCACTGGTCACGAGCCCGACTGGTCAGATAACTGGCTTGATCGAGTCCAGGGCACAGCTGGCAACTGTCCTCCGTTTAGGACACACATTTTTTAGGCGGATCAGCGGGTTTTGGACGAAGGGTCAGGAGCTGTTCTAAAACGCGGCCATTATGCTGCCGCGCATAACCAAACCCTGGGAAAAATTCTGAATCCTAGGAGTTGTGATCCTGTGTTGGTGGTATCAGAAGGCGAGGAGAAGAGTGGAGTCATTAAATCTTTTCCTAAAGTATTAGCTGGACTTAATAATTTCAGTCATACGATAAAAGTTAAGGATGGAGCCATACCTGTCAAGCAAAAACTTAGAAGGATACCAGTGAATGTATGAGAAGATCTTAAAAAATTGTTTTAAGGTCTTATTGATGATGACATTATTCAGGAAGGGGAGTCATCTGAGTGGGTTTCTCCTATTGTTTCGGCAAGAAAAACTGATAAATATTTGAGGTTATGTGTGGACTTGAGAGCATTGAATGCTTAATTTGGTGGTAGATTGCCATCCTTTACGAAACATTAATGTAGTTTGCATGCTAGAAGGGGCCAAAGTGTTTTCCACTTTTGATCTACGATTGACCTACCACCAGATTGCTATGACTGATGATTCTAAAAAATGTACTTTCTTCCTTACGCTGCAGGGGCTATTCTAGAATAAAAGGATGCATTTTGGACGGGCCTCTAAGGTGTCAGTTTTTTCAGAGAGCAATGTAACAAATTTTCAAGGACATAGATGGTTTTGTTAAGTGTTTCCAAGATGATATACTTGTACTTTCTCAGAATCACGAAGAACCTGTGGGACATGTAATGGAAGTTTGGAAGCCTTTAGAATTGCATGGCCTAACACTTAAGGAAAACAAATGGAAAATGTTTTCCAATTCAGTTGAGTGTTTAGGACATACCCTTTCTGGTGATGGTGTAGTTCACAAAAAATCCCATGTAGATACTATTGTTAAGGCCCCAGCTCAAGATAACTTGGAGAACCTTTTATCTTTTGCTGGGTTATGTGAATATTATAGCAAGTTTATCAAAAATGTTGCTACTAAAATGGAACCACTCAGAGATCTTACTATGCACAAGGTGGAGCTCTGTTGGATAGAAAGACAACAGGATGCATTTCAACAAATCAAAGATGAAATTGGGCGGGCTCCTACATTGAAACCATTTTGTGTGAACAAGCTGTGTATTGTTACTGTTGATGCTAGCTTGTGTGGTGTGGGTGGTGTGTTATCTCAGAAGTGTGGTAAAGATGTGTTGCTTTTGCCTACCGCACCTTCAGTGATACTGAAAGAAGATACTCTGTCATTGAGAGAGAACTTTTGGGAGGGGGTGGGGTATTGAACACTTCTGCAACTTTTTATGAGGAAGCAGATTCATACTCAGGATGGATCACAAACCTTTGGTGTTAATTTTGTCACCTGGGGGTGGTTGGAATGCTACAGCACAAATAGGTAGACTCATGTTCAGACTGCAAGAATACAATTTTAGTGTGGAGTATGTTCCAGGCACGTACAGTGTAACTGCTGACTCTCTCTCCCGGCTACTGAGTAAAGAAAACATTGATGTGCGAGAGGATTTTGAGGTGGTTGCACCTGTGGGAGATTATTTTTCAAGATGATTGGAGTAAAAGTATTGTTGCAGATGGGAGATGGAACTTACTGAAGAAGTTTACCTAGGAAGGGTGGCCTAAGGAAAAAGAAGTTTCTTCTGAAATAAAGACTTTTCAACAAGTGTCTAGTGAATTGGAGGTAGAATGTGAATTAATTTTTAAAGATGGTAAATGTGTGCGTCCGGAATCTATGCAGGCTGAAATTCTAAAACTTGTGCACGAGGGTCATCCAGGCATGCCCTCAATGAAAAGACTTATGAGATCTAGTTTTCTGGCTGCCTAATATGGATAAAATGGTTGATAGGGTAGAGAGGGAATGCAGTGAATGTATCACCAGTGACAAGATGTTGAAGTTTATTTCTGCTCCATTAAAACCTGTTCTACGAAGTGTCCGTTGCAAAAAGTGGCATTTGATATTTCTGGTCTATTTTATTGTTTACCCTATGATGCTCAGTTTACTTTAGTTATTATTGATTACCACTTCATGTGGCCAGAAGTTAAGTTTGCCATTCGCAAGTAGTTACTGAATTTTTCAGGGAAGTTTTTGCCCGCAAGGGCAGTCCTGAAGTTTTAGTAACTGACAAAGGTGTACAATTAAAGTCAAGTGAGATGGAGGATTGCCTGAGGATGTGTGGCATTAAACATGTTACCACTGCACTGTATGAACCACAAAGTAATGCCTAGGTTGAAAGGTTCAACCGAGTTCTTAAGGATGGTGTGGAATGGGCCAGGAAATCTGGAAGAGAGTGGAAAGTTGTGTTGAGGGAGATACTCTGGATGTATCGTATTACTCCTCATTCTGTCACGGAATTGAGTTCTTTCGGTCTTTTGGAAGGGAGGGAGCCTGTATCCAAATTGTGTCCGTGGTGGATTTAAAAGGAAATTACTGATGTACTAATGATGCACAGTGTACCTCTTGAGGGTGAAACAGAAACAGAAGAAAATTAAAGAAAAGAGCCTGTAATCCTTATCTGCTGCTTACCTGCTGCTGTCACTGGGACACACAAAACCGCTGTTGGGCCACTTTAATGCCCGATCACCGCCACTGCCAGAGGACTACATCCCCCATCATCCTTTGCGGTGCACACGCCGCGCACTGCGTTTTGAGCACCAGGAGGTGTTTAAAAGGGGGCCAGGGCTCCCGCAACGCGGGAGCCTCTAATCCTTATATGCTGCTTACCAGCTGCTGTCATTGGGACACACAAGACCGCTGTTGGGCCGCATTAACGCCCGATCATCGCCACTGCCAAGGGACCACATCCCCCATCATCCTTTGCGGCGTGCATGCCTCGCACTGTGTTTTGAGCACCAGGAGGCGTTCAAATGGGGCCGGGGATCCTGCACCGCGGGAGCCCCTTAATCCTTATCTGCTGCTTACCTGCTGCTGTCACTGGGACACACGAGACCGCTGTTGGGCCGCATTAACGCCCAACCAACGCCACTGCCACAGGACTTCATCCCCCATCATCCTTTGCAGTGCACATGCCGCACACTGTGTTATGAGCGCCTGGAGGCGTTCAAAAAGGGGCCAGGGCTCCCGCAGCACGGGACTCGCACGGGCGTGCCCGGGCCAAAGGTGGGCCCGTCCGAGCCTGCCAGATACAGAAAGAAGTTTGTTTATACTAAAGAAGTTGTTTTAGTTATGTAACTAAATTGAGTAGATAACTTAATTATCCTGGGTGAAATTAATTAAAAAAGCTTCAATGAACATTCATAGATTTAACTAAACATAACAATACTTGACATAAGACAAAAACGAATAGACATGTGTATAGGCAAAAAGGTTGAATTTTATCAAAATTGGATCATAAAGGGAAAAATACAAAGCATAAAGAATGTGCAAAACAGGAATACAGGATAAATATCACGAAATAAATCAAAAAATATCTGTAAAGCCTGTGAGCGGCCTATCCAAAATAAAGATTATGAAAAAATCTCCTTTGGACAAGGTTGAGGTCGACGTTTCGGTCTTTATGGATAACTCTTCAAGACCATCATCAGGACAGTAGGCAATTAATATTGTAAATCCCTTGAATCAATAACTTTTAACTCCGCGTGGTGGAGGCAGGTGATATGTAGAGCCGGGATAGAGGTAAATCTCTGAATTCACTAGGATGTTAGCAATTGGGGCTTATCTTATCGCTTATTCGAACCGCATCCACTATTGTGGAGGGAGTCGCAATGAAGTACGCCGTCACTCTCTTGCTTCCAGAGTGACGGCGTACACTTCCTGCTATCTCGGAATTGAGAACTTTTACAGATCGCGCATTCCTGGCGACTTGGCGACTAAGTAAGATCTCCTCGACAAACTTGCGAGGATTGACATGCAAAGAGCAGAGCTTTAATTGCTCACGTTTCTGCTCTGCCTAATGCGTTTACAGATCGTCCACCTTAGACGACTTGAACTTCATTGCGACTCCCTCCACAATAGTGGATGCGGTTCGAATAAGCGATAAGATAAGCCCCAATTGCTAACATCCTAGTGAATTCAGAGATTTACCTCTATCCCGGCTCTACATATCACCTGCCTCCACCACGCGGAGTTAAAAGTTATTGATTCAAGGGATTTACAATATTAATTGCCTACTGTCCTGATGATGGTCTTGAAGAGTTATCCATAAAGACCGAAACGTCAACCTCAACCTTATCCAAAGGAGATTTTTTCATAATCTTTATTTTGGATAGGCCGCTCACAGGCTTTACAGAGATTTTTTGATTTATTTCGTGATATTTATCCTGTATTCCTGTTTTGTACATTCTTTATGCTTTGTATTTTTCCCTTTATGATCCAATTTTGATAAAATTCAACCTTTTTGCCTATACACATGTCTATTCGTTTTTGTCTTATGTCAAGTATTGTTATGTTTAGTTAAATCTATGAATGTTCATTGAAGCTTTTTTAATTAATTTCACCCAGGATAATTAAGTTATCTACTCAATTTAGTTACATAACTAAAACAACTTCTTTAGTATAAACAAACTCCTTTGGAGTCAATTCTACCCATCCTATTACGTCTTTACCCAAGCCCCCAAAGGTTTACTGGGTTGCTCACTTTATTTACCAGATACAGAAAGAGGCTTGAATTGCCAAACCCATAAAGTCTTCTTAGAATGGCAAAACGCAAGGGGGTTGCGGGTACGCTAGGCACTTTCTTGGTTAGGTCTGAATCACTCTTAACCCACGAAATTCAACTGACTGAGTGACGCCTTGCCCTGGACCCGTCTATACTGCAGAGACATTTAACAAACAGTACTTCTTCACCTGTATTGGGGGACACTGCCCGAGAAAGCCTGCCCGGCACTGTTACAAGTGTTCCGCTTACCCCTCCCCCTCTTCCCTTTGAAACACCCCTAACTTCCCTGGCAGTGTCGAGTAGAGCCAGTAGGACTAGGGCCTCAAAAAACGTGGCAACTCAAAAGGCTGAGGTCCTGCCAGACAAAAGAAAGCAGGGGACTGGGATATGAAAAACAAACTCGGTGGTAATGGTGGCAAGGTTACTCAAGCTAATGCCAGTGCTGACAGTTACCATAACGGCTTCTCTTCTCCCCTGAAAACCATTTCAGTTGGTACACAAATCGAGATAATCTTGCTCTTACCAGTGTCGAGTGTTGTTAACACTAAGGGAGTTATGACCGAGTTTGATGCGGGATTGAATTACCCAGGGTTGGGTGTAGCTCTAACCTGTGTCTGTGATTTGGGTGTTAAGAACGTTGCTCTACTGTGGGATAAAATTAACCTTCTAGAGTCTGCGATAAAAACCTTAAGTTGTAATAATGGGGGTTTGCAGCTAACTAGAATGGAAGGGGATGACCCACAGTCAATGGTGGGTAGTTGCTTATCACTTGTACATGATGGGAAAACTAACAGAAATCATGTGAATAACCTCACTCCTAACAATGGGGAAAGTAGCTTGGAGACGTCGCCCGAAGGGCTGAATGTGATAGGTTCGCAGGGTCCACAAAGTAGATATGTGACATCCTTAGTCAAGGGAGACGGTGTGAGTGCCCCTTTTGGGAGCCTGAGAGACAAGGTAATTAACGACTCTTCGATTCCTAATATGGAGGTACTACGTCTTCCTCCGGCTTCGTGCCCTAATGTTTTAATTTGGGCTAGGGTCCCCACACTAAGGGTTGGCCAGAAAGAAAATTGGAATGATCTAAGGAATAAAACTGGTTGACTAAACACAGGAATTTTCATCCTTCAGATATTAATGAGATTTTAATGGTTCGCAGAGTAGGGTTGATAGGGCAATCCACTAAGAGTATAAGGGGTGATTGCATTGTGGTTAACTTTCGCAGGCCAAAGGTGGTTCATTACCTCTTATGCCACTGTGACGCAACTTTTGCCCCTAACACTGGGATCTTTGCACTCCCTTTGGGATATTTTTATAAACCTCAAGCTGGGAACAAAGCTAACAGATTTCGAACAGTTATCACATCTAATAGGTTTCAAGCATTGTCAGACTTGGATCTTCAAGACTGACAATTACACAAAGTTCAACAGGGAAGGATGCTGGTAACTGCCCCTAATGCTTTGGACCTATAATTACTGACACGATAGCTGCAGGAATTCCCTCTAGTATTTCCAAAAGGGAGCTAGGATAACTAAGTATGAATACCTGTCAAAGGGATCAGATAGGCAATCTCAATAATAGTCAGAATGATATAGTGTGTAGGAATTCTGCAGAACTATTAAAATGCATGGTAGATACGAATAGTGTGGATGTTGAGATAGGTTTATTAGTTCAGTGTAGTGAGGGGGATATTATAAATGATAATTGTATCTGTAAATTTGTTAATGGCTGTGAGGGAGTCCCAAGATCAGAAAATGAATTGAAGGAATAGACTATGAACAAAATATGGAAGAAAGCAAAACAGAGATAACATTGACTTCATGGAATATTGCAGGGGTTAAGAGAAACCAAAGGGATGTAGTATGGCAGGAATATATTGGACAACGTTAAATAGTATTATTTCAAGAAACTTGGGCCTTGGAAAGCCATTACAAGGTAGGCGTTAAAACCTTTGGAACTGATGCTATTCCCTCAGTTAGAGGAAGGCCGTCTGAGGTCTTGCCATTTGGATAAAAACTACTCTTGGTGTCGATATTAAGCAAATTGATTCACCTTGTCAAGATATTTTGGGAATAAAGTTTTTAGCACCTGATGAAAGGGAAGTCTACATTTTTAACATATATAGTAGACCGAACCTAGCAAGTAGGGAATCAGACGTTATTGAACATCTGGATCAACTTCTAACCACAGTCAACAAAAGTGCTTTGATAATTGTGGGGGGTTACTTCAACCGCAAATTCGAACCTGTGGTCGGATTTGAAAATATTTTTGAGGAATTCGATACGGCCAACAATATTCCATTACTGGACAGCATGCCAGTAGTACCGTGCACATGTGCTGTTGCACACCTATTAAGGCTGGTCTCAGGCCATGGTCTATGTGCCTGTAATGGACGATTGGCTTCTGACAGCCCAAATTCACTGACATTTACCATGGGTAGTTCTAAAAGCTGTATAGATTATATATTGGTATCTATCCCTTAGTGGCCCATGGTATGTGATTTAGTAATTTAGGATAGAAACGAGAGTGATCACTACCTTTTATGTCTGGCACTCGCAGCCTCTCTCTTTCAGTTAAGTTCCTTAAGCAAAAGCGATTCTAGATCTAGCCCCATTGAGCCAATATTAACAAATAACCGAAGAACATTTAGATGTCCCTTGATATTAGGGAATGAAATGACTATTAAGAAGATTCATGACATTTATGTAGAACTAGTTTCACCACATATAAACCTACCCATATCAGAGATCCCAATTATAGAAATGCATGATAGATTGGTAGAAGAATTAGGACCAATACTAAGTAAGGTTCCTAAAGAATATAAAAAAGGGGATATCAGAGGTAGCCATACTAGAGAATCCATGGTACAATGAAGAATGCCGCGATGCAAAAAAAGATTTGATCCAGGCAACAAAGGCCAAACATATAGTAATTCTAAGGGAAAAAAGGATTCATTACAAGAGGGTACTTACCCAGGCTAGAAAAAACTGGAAAGATAACATTTGGACTGAGCTAATTATTGCAGGCAAAACAAATGACCAATCAACCTTTTGGCGTTTGATATCTAAGGGAAACAGAAAGGGGAAATGTAATAAGGACCTTTTCATATATGCAAACATTTGGGTAACCCATTTTTCCCAACTCTATTCATCCTCTATTAATGATATTGATTATAATCTAGAAGACTACGAAATCCCTTCAAATAGTGCCCCATTACACTTTAGTATAGAGGAAACAATAGTAGCAATAAACGCAGTAAAAGCTGGAAAGGCACCTGGACCGGATAAAATACCAGGTGATTTATAGAGACATGAAAGGGAGGTTTGGGCTTCCTACATTAATATTTTATGCAATTCGGTTGCAACAGGTGCACCTATTCAGAAACGTGGAAGGGTTCAGAGATTGCAACCATTTTTAAAAAGGGCAACCGCTATGACCCGTCGCATTATCGACCGATAAGTTTAATTGATGTTTGACAAAAGATATATGCACGTCAAATTTTACATAAATTGAGCGATTGGATTGGGGAGTACAGTATTTTATCCAAGTACCAGGCAGGTTTTAGAGCCAAAACTAGCACAATATACCAGGTTTTTAGATTTCTTTGCATAATTTGGAAGTATATTACATTTAAGAAAGCTCATTTGTATATTGCCTTTGTGGACCTTAACGGTACAAAAGGGGGTGGTAATGGACGGAGCATCTGAACCAATCAAACACTCACACCCAGTCAAAAGATCAGGGTTTAATCCATTAATGTTCTTTAGCCCACTCTGACACCCCAGTTCAGACATGGCTATATGCAAATCAATCTGACCCTGTGCCTCATGGGAACAGTCCTGCCCGAACTGCCAAGCCATGCCTTCCCTGGACCGGAAACAAGCTTCCGAGGACCGGTTTTTGGCATTCCAGCCGTCTTTAGCCCAGCTTGCTTGAATCCAGTGGCAAAGTGAGCAAGGGACTCATGTCTGAGCATACCCTGCCACACTTATGGCGGCCAGAAGCGGTACAAAAGGGGGTGGTAATGGACAGAGCATCTGATACAATCAAACACTCACACCCAGTCAAAAGATCTGGGTTTAATCCATCACCGTTCTTTAGCCCACTCTGCCACCCCAGTTCAGACATGGCTATATGCAAATCCGTCCATCACCACCCCCTTTTGTACCGCGTTTGTGGACCTTAAGGCAGCCTTTGACCTCATCCCCAGAAATCTCCTGTGGAAACCACTAAAAGATCAGGGTGTTCCAGGAGAAATCCTTGTTTTTTTTTTAACATCATTTTTATTGCATCACCAATATAAATGTACAGACAAGATATTCAGCAAAAAATAGAATAGCATAACATGAGTCGATTCGATGGAAGACATTCGATCTTCATCCGGAGGGATCACCCCGCTCTTGACGCGGGTTGCTTCATTTCCGTTCTGGTCCCGTACTTCTTACATTGTCTGACCGCTTTATTTTGCACATAACCCCGGAATGCTTTTGTGATTTACGCCCCTCCCCCTCCCCCAATTTCGGTACCCCAACATCCCTCCAAACCAGCTTCCCACCCGCCCTCCCCCGTGGTCGCGCTGCGCTTGAGTAACCATGTATTAGTGCCCGGTGTGTTGTAGGAGGAAGCAAACAATCGCTAAGGTGTGTTCTCCTGTGTAGTGTTGGGGCCTGCTCCAGCTAGTTCGCTCTCGCCTTCCTGCCCCTCATCGTCCACTTCTCTGAGCGCCTGCACCATCACCTCCCATGCAGTCGCCCTTTCCAGTGCTTTCTCATCATTCGACCTCCAAGCCATCTGGTACCGTAGGGTACTATCACACGCTGCCCATCTCAGACACTCCCCATACCATCTTTTATACGTGGGCCCCACTCTGGACTTCCAATTTCGTGTGATCTCCCGCTTGGCCAAGATAAGCCCTAAATCTATAAATTTACTTGACATCGTATTTCTGGGTGTATGTGGGAACCAGTGAAGGATGCCAACTGCTTTAGTATACTGGATATCCCTGTCCGTCGCGCCGTTAAGGGCCCGCCCAACTTCCTGCCAATAGTCGCCTAAAGAGGGGCAATCCCACAGCATATGACATAGATCCGCCCCCGCTGTATTACATCTGGGACAAGCAGCTTCGGTCGCCCCAAAGTACTGTTGGATTTTCCCGGGCGTGAGGTATGCCCTGTGGATAACATAGAAGTGGATCAATTGGAACCTGGCATTCCTCGAGCTCTTCCGCGTCCTCCTCAGCAGTTGGCCCCAGGTCGTGTCTGGTATCTCCACCTGGAGGTCCAGCTCCCACTTGGCCTTCAGGGCTGCCAAAGGTTGCAAGGCCTCCCGCTGCATCCTCGAGTACAGGCACGTGACGGCCTTAAAGGTTCCCGCCGCCATCATGGCGTACTGACAAGCCATCGAGGTGCCTGGTTCCTGCAGCCCTTCCCCCCAGTGGGCTCGCATGGCGCCCGTGACTGCCGCGTGCAGCAGGTAGTCACCCCTCGGTAGGTCAAATCTCTCCTGCAGGTCCCGAAACGGCAGCAACACCCCATCCTCGTAGAGGTCACCCAGCACGTGCACTCCCGCCTCCTCCCACCCTAGCAAGCGTGACCAATCACCTCCATGTGGGAGGGCAGTGATCATTCCCAGCGGTATTTCGGGGGCATACATAAGGCGGACACCCGCCCGCTTACGGGCCCGGTCCCAACATAGCCGGAAAGTCTGTTCCTCGGCCGTCAGGTCTCCCACTCGGAGTTTCTGGTGCAGCGTAATATAAGCCAGAACGTGTCGCGGGGTGCCTTCGGCTCTCGCGTCCTCGGGACCTCTATAAACTCTCGCCACCTCCTGAGTAAATGTCTGCAGCTGCGCGGCGAGGTAATATCCTTCGAAGTCCGGCACTGCCATACCTCCCTCATCTTTGGGGCGTAACAGCGTGTCGAGCGCTATGCGTCTCCTACCCGTGCCCCACAGGAACGCTATAATCAGTGACCTCAGGCGTTTGAAAACCGAACTCGGGATCCATACCGGCAGTGTCCTAAAATAATACAAAAGCCTGGGCAGGGCTATCATTTTAAGCAGGGAAATTCTACCAGCCAGGGAGAGCGGTAGAGTCGCCCAGAAGTCCATAGATCCACGCAGGGCGTTAATACAGCGAATTATGTTGCCATCCAGCAGGTCGGACGGGGCGTGGTAAACATAAACCCCTAGATAATGTAGGCAGCGCGGCTCCCACCGGAGTTCCTGAGCAGTGAGTGGGCACGGCTCTCCCGGCCTCAGGGGAAACAGACAGGATTTAGGCCAGTTGACCCTCAGGCCCGATAACCTACCGAACTGCTCCAGTAGCCTCCGCGCCCCCTGAAGTTCGGCGCCGGCATCGGCCAAAAACATCAACAAGTCATCCGCATATAGGGAGATGAGGTGTGGCCTCCCCCTAAAAGGCAAGCCTGCGTAGTGGCGGCCCAGTCTGGCTACCGCAGCGAAGGGTTCCATTGCCAACGCAAACAGTAGCGGAGATAGGGAACAACCCTGTCTAGTGCCACGCCTAATCGGGTATTGTCTTGAGATCAGTGCGCCCACCCGGACCCTTGCTACCGCCTCAGTATAGAGGACCTTGGTCCATTGTATATATCCGTCTCCCAACCCGAAGCGACGCATCACCTCATACAGGTATCCCCATTCGAGGCTGTCAAATGCCTTCTCAATGTCGATGGACAGGACAAATGGGGAGATGGTGTCTGGCCAGTCCGCACCCATCAGCCTCGTAAGTCTACGGATGTTATGAGTGGTATTGCGCGTCGGTTTGAAACCGCACTGGTCACCATGAACCAGGCCCGTCATGTGCACTAGTAATCTGTTGGCCAGAATTTTACTGAGGATCTTGTAGTCCGTCGTCAACATAGACAACGGGCGATACGAGGACAGCGCCGCACCCTCCCTGCCCGGCTTCAAAAGTGGGATCATAAGGGCCTCGCACATAGAGCCCGGGAGTCGGCCCTTCTCCTGCGCCTCATTGTATACCTCGCGCAGCCGCGGAGCAAGATGGTCTAGGTATTTGCCATAAAATTCGATCGGTAGACCGTCAAGGCCCGGGGTCTTGTTTCTAGCCATCTGTTTTATAGCACAACCTATTTCTCCTAGGGAGATGGGCCGCCCTAACTCTTCTGCCTCCGAGTCCTCCACTCGCGGCAACTCTAGCCCGTCCAAGAACTCCTCAAGCTCCTCCGTCCCTCCCGTGTCACCACTCAGATAGAGCCCTTCATAATAAGCTCGGAACTTGTTCAGGATCCCGGGTTGGGAGTGGCAAGGCTCCTCCCCTGGCTCCTGGATCCTCATGATCGGCCCACCCCCCCGGATAGGATTAGCAAGCCAAGCCAACATCGCCCCCGCCTTATCACCTTCCGCATGCGCCCTCGTCACGTACGCCTTGTGGTCGAAGCTACGCAGCCGCTCCAGCTCCACCGCCAGCCCCTCCCGCGCCCCGCTAAGCCCCTCCTGCAGTTCAGGGTGATTCGGGCGCCTCTTCTCAAGATCCCTCAGCCGTGTCTCAGCCTTGTCCAAGTCATCCAACAGTGTCTTCCGCGCCCCTGCCGTGTGCCCAATACAGTGTCCCCGCACCACCACCTTGAAAGCATCCCATTCAACCGCCCTCGTGGAAGCCGAGCCACTGTTTTCCTCAAAATACCTCTCAATACGTTCACTCAGGGCCTCCCTGAACAACAAGTCGTCCAGGGTGTCAGGTTGCAGGCGCCATGTTGGCACGCAATTAACAGTCACCATCCATTCCAGAGACATCAACAAGGGGTTGTGGTCCGATATCGTCCTGGCCAAGTATTCCGCCCCTCCCACCGCGGGGAGCACACATTCCGAACAAAGAAACGCATCCAGCCTCACATGTAAATCATGCAGGTGCGAGTGAAAGGAGTAGTCCCTAGTGGTGGGGTGCAACGCCCTCCATGCATCCGTGAGGGCCCAGCTCTCCTGCCATTCTGATCTACGCTTGGCGATCCTATGTGCTGGGGACGCGCGCAGCGGGGGATGGGACCTATCTAGTAGCACATCCTCAACTGAGTTAAAGTCCCCTCCCAAGAGGACCGGCCCTGCCAAATAACCCGCCAATTTGCCCGAGATGTTAGACAAGAAAGCGGGCAGATCTACATTAGGAGCATACACATTACAGAGAGAAATCATCCTGCCTCTCAGCCTTCCTTCCACCGCCACATATCTGCCCTCTGGGTCTATCGACGACTTCGAGACCTGGAAGGGGACCCCCGCCCGTATCCAAATCAATGTCCCCCTCGCAAATGCTGAAAATGTCGTATAGAATAATTGCCCCCTCCAGCGCCTTTGTAGAGCCGCCCCTTCCTGCTTATTGAGGTGCGTCTCCTGCAAAAACGCTATGTGAACCCCCCTACGCTTGAGGTACGCCTGAACCTTATGTCTGCGCGTCATGGATTGCATACCCCGCACGTTCCAGGTCACACATTTCAACGCTCCAGCACTAGCCATTCCCCCCTACACAACCGGACCCCACAGCAAAGAACAGTGTTCGTATAAGTCCCGCGACCACGGCCCCCCCCCCCCACCCTCTCCAAACAGGAAGCCAAACCCCTCCAACAACTACAACCCCCTGAGCAACCCCAACTGCTCGCAACTCCCACCCCCCCAGGACAGGCCCCCCCGCAACTGGAAGTACCCCCATCCAAACCAACACTCCCGACCACCCCTCAAGGAAAGGTGGTAATATTCGCAGTCCCCACTGCGATGACCTTAGGGGCCAGTAAGGCGCGGCTCAATGCTATAAGACCTCCAACAAATCAGCCCCGCGCGCTCCACCCCACAATCCCCACATTACAGCTCCCCAAAACCTCAATCAATATCTGTCCACTGCTGCGGGTCCATCGCCCCGGTGTCCAACCAGCGAGTCCATTCCGCCATACCAGTTCATCACGCCTCCAGTATCTCTCCCGAGGTCTGCGGCGTCACAATAGGGCCCCGGGCTCCACCAAATTCCGATTGCCCTGTCTCTGAGCCCGTGCCCGGGGCCTCCGAATCCGTACCCTTCCCAGACTGAGTCCTGGCGGCTCTAGATAAGTCCACCACCGCCTGTAGGGCCGCCTGCCTCTCCGCCTCCGTCTGCGACATCGAAGGTTTCCCGGTCCTCTTGCGGTTCCTTCTGATCCGTTGGGACTGCCTGATCGGTTTTTCCACCTTAGCCTCTTCCTCCCGGGCCTTAGCACCGTCCGTTCCTGCCTTATAAGTGTCCCACCAGTCCCATGCGTCCGCGGAAGTCGTGAAGAATAAAGACTTCTCATCCACCACCACTCTTAGCTTGGCAGGAAACAACAGGGAGTACTTGATGCCTTCCTGGCGGAGCTCCCGTTTGAGGGACAGGAAGTTTGCCCGGAGTCGCTGAGTCTCAAACGTGTAGTCCGGGAACATGGTGACTCTGTTGTTTTCCACTTGAAAGGGCCCTGCCTCTCTCGCCCTCTGCAAAAGCCAGTCTCTGTCCCGGTAATGGAGCAACTTGAACACCACCGGGCGAGGAGGAAGGCCCAAGGCTGGCGGACGCGCCGGAACTCTATGTGCCCGCTCCAGGGAGAAGAAGGGGGACAGACCTTCTGGTGCTACCTCCGTCCGCAGCCAGTTATCCAAATAGCCCACCATGTCGTCGCCTTCAATTTTCTCCGGCAGGCCCACTAGGCGTACGTTGTTGCGCCTGTTCCTGTTTTCTGCATCCTCGGCCCTCCTTTCCAGCACCTTCAGACGGTCCATCACGTCGGCCATCTGGGCCTTCACCGTTGCCTGGGCCGGGGCGAAGTCCTTAACCGTGGACTCCACGGATTTCACCCTGTCCTTGAGTTTGTCGTGGTCAGCCTTCAGGAGGCCCAAGCCCGTTGCCACCTGAGCTATGTCTTGCTGCAGGGCATCCTTTGTGGTGGCGATGGCTTCCAGGATACGATCCTGCATCCGCTGTAACGCCGCATGGTCCTTCTCCGCTCCTTCCGCCGCCTCAGTGTCGGTCGCGCCATCTCCCTTCCCCTTCGGCTTCCCCATCTGGGCCGGGGTGGGCAGTGGTCCTCAAGTGTGTACTTGGTCGCCCTCCGAGCGTCGCCGGGCACCGTCCTCCGGTCGGGTTCTCAGGCCCAGAAATGTCACCAAGAAGCAGGAAGCACCGAGCGGTCGTGTCCCGGCCAGTGCCAGTTGCGCCAGAGGTCTGGGGTCCTCGTCTCCGGGACACTGTCGCACCGTTGTTGCCCCAATCAGGAGACGGTCCTCAACCACCGCCCAAGGGCGCTCCAAAAGTCCATCCGGCACCTGGGGAGAGGCGCGACTCGGCCGCCAACACCTCTAGCGTGTCCGGGAGTGGTCTTCAGTGGGTCTCCGGGCAGATGTCTCCGTCACAAGCTATCCCATGCCCTCGCCGCCATTTTGGGGTCCGCGACTTCTCGGCCGAGTTCAGCTTTCAAAGTTGAGTTACTGCTGTGGGAAGGCTCGGTGTCGTCCTCCGTGGGTCCCGGACCCTCCGCAGTACCGTCCAGTACCGGATAGTGTCCTTTATCTCGGGGTTCAAATGAATTTTCAGGATATTTTCCGGGATCGGGCACGGAGCTCCGAGCTCACGCTGCCTACCTCCTCTGCATCCAAGCCACGCCCCCCCAGGAGAAATCCTTGTGCAGATTATAAGACTACACAAGGATAATTTTGCATGGGTTAGATGGGGTCCAAATGGTGAATTTACAGATCATATACAAGTAAACAGGGGGGTAAGGCAGGGATGCGTGTTGGTCCCTACCTTATTTTCGCTGTATGTCAATGACATCCCCGAATACCTCTTGGGCTGAGAACATGATTCTCCCAAGTTAGGGGGGGTGCCAGTACCGGCACTTTTATTTGCTGATGTTGCAGTTTTAATATCACAAACCCCCAAAGGTCTGCAAAGCTTATTAAACACTTTCAAAATATATTGTGAAAAGAAGGGCCTGGAAATAAATTCTACCAAAACGAAATATATGGCAATTAACCCACACAAATCTTTTTTTTTTAAATGTAACTGTCAAAAATGAGAAGATAGAATATGTGCTAAATTCTAATTATCTAGGTGTTACATTGAACTCTAGAAATGAATTTGAGACCACAGTTGGAAAAAAGTAAGACGATATTACTCCAAAACTCAGTGCCAATAACAAGGAAGCATGAGAATAGTTTGCCTAAAGCTGTATCCCTTGCACTTGAGTTATATAAATATAGGGTGCAATCTGCATGCCTATACGGGGCTGAACTGTGGGGACACGTAACAAAGAATACTTTTATGGTAGTCGAGAATACATTTTTTAGAAAATTATTAAGCTTACTTATGCGTACACCGTTACTGCCAGTAGTGATGGATTTAAATATCTGTCGCACTGATCAGCAGGCAGTTCTACGGCCCCTACTGTTTTGGGTCCGCCTGTGGTCAACAGGCGAACTTGCTTATTATAGAGAAGGCCTAGAGGAAATTTTTAGAATCAAAAATGGTACAAGGTTGCCATGGTTAAATCATGCTCATGATTGGTTTTATAAATTAGGACTCAAGCAGTTTTGGGACGACCCCCATGGGTTCAAAGAAATTGCTGAAACTAACTTTCTGGGCTTTTAATCAAGACACCTTGTCCCACTGTTCAAAACTAGGCAAGTTATCCACAAGGTTCCCCTCAATAAAATTAAAAGGGAAATTTGAGTCCTTTTTGGATGAAATATAACCACAGCTGGCTAAATCTCTCTATTTGAAATTCCGCTACCGTGTTCTGCAGATAAATGCAAATACAGCAAAATGGGCCTGTAGCTTTGGGGATGTAAGCGATGATTGTTGTGCTATATGCCATACAGGTGCAAAAGAGAACGAATTGCATCTATTATTCTTCTGCCCAGATTACATATATTGCAGGGGGAAATGGATCAAACCCATTTGTAAGCTTTTGGGCAGTAGATCCTGTTATGAGGCGACAAGAATATTGCGATCAGACATGACACAAGAGTAGCTTTTAGTGTTAGTCCATATCTCTTTGGTGTAGATTTAATAAGAAAGAGAATAGGACTGAAACTTTAGATATCTATAGGAATTAGTGAGTGCTTTCCTTGAATTTATATTCAGGCTTATGCCTTGTTGGTTCTGCACTAGAGGGATCATGCCCCATTACGTTTCATATTCATATTAGGTGTATGCCATGAAATTCTGTGAATTTGTGATAGATCCATTAATAGATTAGAACTGTTAAACTATAAAGATGTACAGTTGAATGTATGAATTTAATTACTGCTCAAATCCCATCCTATCACTAAGGGGTCGAATCCGATTCGGGAAAAACCACTCCAAATAGCCGTTCGGAGGTTTTTTACCGAACGAATTGTTCCCTGCAACGTCCCCCGTACGTACGATGTAGTACGATTCCCTCCAAATGCATCCCCCATACAAATCATACCAGTAACCGTACGACTCGTATTCCCGTATGAATCACCGCCAGAACACGCAGCAAGAGACGTTTGTACGTTTCAACGCAGGTTTTCCCGACCCAGCAAGTACGATCCGTGTCGGGTACGCACCGTACGATCCTTTTTCTATGGGAGCTGAAAACTGCCGTAAAAGCAGAGTTTGCCTCAAAACAGGCCCTACCGGGTACGATGCATACACCCCATGATCGCAGGGGAACGGTGCGTACCCCTGTGATCATGGGGGATACGCACTGTACCACGCGATCCTGGGGTGACCGCACCGTACCCCATGTTCGCTGGGTGTACGCGCATCCACCCTGCCATCGCAGGGGTACGGTACGTACACCCCATGATTGCAGGGGTACGCACCGTACCCCTGCGATCATGGGGTGTACGCACCGTACGGTGTGTATGTGATTGTGTGCTTTTCCGTACAAATCGCCCTTAACTGACGTGGACCGTACGAATCGCGTCCTCATCCCCGGTCCGGATCGTACTTGTCGGGTCGTACGGCATATTTACGGATCGTACGGTTCACTGTGCGGATCCGTGTCGTACGGTTTCAGCCTTGCAATTTGTACGGTCCGTGACAATTCGGACAGATTGACGGGAAACGGATCGTGCTACGCAATTCGGACAGACGTGTATGATTCCTACGGCGAGCACTCTGGATACGATTCGGACGGACGCTTTTTTTCCCGAATCGGAATCAACCCCTATATGTATCTAATGACAGGATTTTACTTATATTTATTTGTTTTTTTAATGTCTAAGAAAGGTCTTGTTTTGGGACATTGATTCTCAATATACCTGCGTACTAGTCTGGCGGGGTGCCCTTTGAAACGTTACAATATGATGTTTTTATATGAGCTGAATGTAATCTTTTATGGTTTTTTAATTTGAAATAAAGATCATTGAATTGAATTGAATTGAAAGAAAGTTATGATACCAAATGGAAGGTGAAAGTATCCACCTTTGTGGTAGGTGACTGGTTAAGATTACTCAAACCAGGTTTCAGAACAAAAGGGACTTCTAAATATAGTTCTGCCCTTAAGGTGGGGAAGGTCAACATGTCAAGCGTAGTTCACGAGGCTCCTGTTGTTTCCTTCTTGATGATGCTTGATCCCAACCCCCTTATGGATCAACCAGCAGATCAAGGAAGTTGCACTTAAACTGACTGACTGGCCCACAAGGGAAAGGGGAAGTGGATTGAGAAACAAGAGATGAAAACAACACTGGAGCTCATCTTTGCAGAGCCTTCTATCGAGTTTCTCTTTGAGGTGATCTGGACTTCATATTCTGACTCAGGACATATCTTTAGCTGTGCCTACATTTAGAACAGGTATTAGAATCGGCATTTATGAATTACCCCTGTTCAAACTTGACTCTAAAAAATTAACAGTACATACCAGATGACTATAAGCCCATTCAAACACCTCTGCAATTGCTAACGACTAGGATTCTGTTTTCTGTCATAAAACAAACAGGAATATATGTATCACAAAATGTTTTGAAGCAATAAGATGTGTACTTATGATTGGCTAGATAACTGGTTAGTGAACAACAAGGTTAATGTCACTCTTTGAACTGTTCCTACCTTGAAATTGCTCTTGGTGATCCTAAAATTTTATTCTAAAAGAGAGAAGCAAAAAGAACAACCTGCCTACTCATTTGTAATCAGCTTTGTTCAAGGACTCATAACATCTGTGTCCTTTTTAAAACAAACTAAACAATGCACCCTAATAATAATAACTGACTCAGGACCTTCAAACAATGCCACAATATTTTCTATAAAGATTTCCAACGACACTTTTGCTTTGTTCCTTTTTTTTTTTAAATGTCCTCAGCGCTTTTGGTTTTATCAATGTTTGTTCTTTGTCTCTGTAGCGCTTGACTTTAATAATGTTTATTCGATGGTTAAGGGTTTACGTTGCCAAGATACTAAGCAGTCTTACTTCTAAATCAGGAAGCGGTAGTTGGTCATCAAGGGCAAGTGAACCGGAAAGAAAACCTCACCGGAATCAGGAAGTGGAGCGCGATGTCGGAAGAATCGGGAGCCGAAGCCGAAGAAGACTCTCCGCCGAGGACTCCCAAGAATATTGTGATCAGACATGACACAAGAGTAGCTTTTAGTGTTAGTCGATATCTCTTTGGTGTAGATTTAATAAGAAAGAGAATAGGACTGAAACTTTAGATATCTATAGGAATTAGTGAGTGCTTTCCTTGAATTTATATTCAGGCTTATGCCTTGTTGGTTCTGCACTAGAGGGATCATGCCCCATTTCGTTTCATATTCATATTAGGTGTATGCCATGAAATTCTGTGAATTTGTGATAGATCCATTAATAGATTAGAACTGTTAAACTATAAAGATGTACAGTTGAATGTATGAATTTAATTACTGCTCAAATCCCATCCTATCACTAAGGGGTCGAATCCGATTCGGGAAAAACCGCTCCGAATAGCCGTTCGGAGCTTTTTTACCGAATGAATTGTTCCCTGCAACGTCCCCCGTACGTACGATGTAGTACGATTCCCTCCAAATGCATCCCCCATACAAATCGTACCAGTAACCGTACGACTCGTATTCCCGTATGAATCACCGCCAGAACACGCAGCAAGAGACGTTTGTACGTTTCAACGCAGGTTTTCCCGACCCAGCAAGTACGATCCGTGTCGGGTACGCACCGTACGATCCTTTTTCTATGGGAGCTGAAAACTGCGGTAAAAGCAGAGTTTGCCTCAAAACAGGTCGGAATGGCCCTACCGGGTACGATGCATACACCCCATGATCGCAGGGGAACGGTGCGTACCCCTGTGATCATGGGGGATACGCACTGTACCACGCGATCCTGGGGTGACCGCACCGTACCCCATGTTCGCTGGGTGTACGCGCATCCACCCTGCCATCGCAGGGGTACGGTACGTACACCCCATGATCGCAGGGGTACGCACCGTACCCCTGCGATCATGGGGTGTACGCACCGTACGGTGTGTATGTGATTGTGTGCTTTTCCGTACAATACGCCCTTAACTGACGTGGACCGTACGAATCGCGTCCTCATCCCCGGTCCGGATCGTACTTGTCGGGTCGTACGGCATATTTACGGATCGTACGGTTCACTGTGCGGATCCGTGTCGTACGGTTTCAGCCTTGCAATTTGTACGGTCCGTGACAATTCGGACAGATTGACGGGAAACGGATCGTGCTACGCAATTCGGACAGACGTGTATGATTTCTACGGCGAGCACTCTGGATACGATTCGGACGGACGCTTTTTTTCCCGAATCGGAATCAACCCCTATATGTATCTAATGACAGGATTTTACTTATATTTATTTGTTTTTTTAATGTCTAAGAAAGGTCTTGTTTTGGGACATTGATTCTCAATATACCTGCGTACTAGTCTGGCGGGGTGCCCTTTGAAACGTTACAATATGATGTTTTTATATGAGCTGAATGTAATCTTTTATGGTTTTTTAATTCGAAATAAAGATCATTGAATTGAATTGAATTGAAAGAAAGTTATGATACCAAATGGAAGGTGAAAGTATCCACCTTTGTGGTAGGTGACTGGTTAAGATTACTCAAACCAGGTTTCAGAACAAAAGGGACTTCTAAATATAGTTCTGCCCTTAAGGTGGGGAAGGTTAACATGTCAAGCGTAGTTCACGAGGCTCCTGTTGTTTCCTTCTTGATGATGCTTGATCCCAACCCCCTTATGGATCAACCAGCAGATCAAGGAAGTTGCACTTAAACTGACTGACTGGCCCACAAGGGAAAGGGGAAGTGGATTGAGAAACAAGAGATGAAAACAACACTGGAGCTCATCTTTGCAGAGCCTTCTATCGAGTTTCTCTTTGAGGTGATCTGGACTTCATATTCTGACTTACTTCTAAATCAGGAAGCGGTAGTTGGTCATCAAGGGCAAGTGAACCGGAAAGAAAACCTCACCGGAATCAGGAAGTGGAGCGCGATGTCGGAAGAATCGGGAGCCGAAGCCGAAGAAGACTCTCCGCCGAGGACTCCCAATGCAGGTAAGGAGATGGGTGCAGGAGACCAGGGACACGGGAAATCAGGAGCAGAACGGAGGTTGGGCAATCGCAGGAAAGACGGGGTGTCCAAACACTGCCAGACACGAGCTCACGCGAAGACGCCGGAACGCAGTAAAAGCTGGAAAGGCACCTGGACCGGATAAGATACCAGGTGATTTATGGAGACATGAAAGGGAGGTTTGGGCCTCCTACATTAATCTTTTATGTAATTCGGTTGCAACAGGTGCACCTATTCAGAAACGTGGAAGGGTTCAGAGATTGCAACCATTTTTAAAAAGGGCAACCGCTATGACCCCTCGCATTATCGACCGATTAGTTTAATTGATGTTTGACAAAAGATATATGCACGTCAAATGTTACATAAATTGAGCGATTGGATTGGAGAGTACAGTATTTTATTCAAGTACCAGGCATGTTTTAGAGCCAAAACTAGCACAATATACCAGGTTTTTAGATTTCTTTGCATAATTTGGAAGTATATTACATTTAAGAAAGCTCATTTGAATATTGCCTTTGTGGACCTTAACGGTACAAAAGCGGGTGGTAATGGACGGAGCATCTGAACCAATCAAACACTCACAACCAGTCAAAAGATCAGGGTTTAATCCATTACTGTTCTTTAGCCCACTCTGACACCCCAGTTCAGACATGGCTATATGCAAATCAATCTGACCCTGTGCCTCATGGGAACAGTCCAGCCCGAACTGCCAAGCCATGCCTTCCCTGGACCGGAAACAAGCTTCCGAGGACTGGTTTCTGGCATTCCAGCCGTCTTTAGCCCGGCTTGCTTGAATCCAGTGGCAAAGTGAGCAAGGGACTCATGTCTGAGCATACCCTGCCACACTTATGGCGGCCAGAAGCGGTAAAAAAGGGGGTGGTAATGGACAGAGCATCTGATACAATCAAACACTCACACCCAGTCAAAAGATCTGGGTTTAATCCATCACCGTTCTTTAGCCCACTCTGCCACCCCAGTTCAGACATGGCTATATGCAAATCCGTCCATCACCACCCCATTTTGTACCGCGTTTGTGGACCTTAAGGCAGCCTTTGACCTCATCCCCAGAAATCTCCTGTGGAAACCACTAAAAGATCAGGGTGTTCCAGGAGAAATCCTTGTGCAGATTATAAGACTACACAAGGATAATTTTGCATGGGTTAGATGGGGTCCAAATGGTTTATTTACAGATCATATACAAGTAAATAGGGGGGTAAGGCAGGGATGCGTGTTGGTCCCTACCTTATTTTCGCTGTATGTCAATGACATCCCCGAATACCTCTTGGGCTGAGAACATGATTCTCCCAAGTTAGGGGGGGTGCCAGTACCGGCACTTTTATTTGCTGATGTTGCAGTTTTAATATCACAAACCCCCAAAGGTCTGCATAGCTTATTAAACACTTTCAAAATATATTGTGAAAAGAAGGGCCTGGAAATAAATTCTACCAAAACGAAATATATGGCAATTAACCCACACAAATCTTTTTTTTTAAATGTAACTGTCAAAAATGAGAAGATAGAATATGTGCTAAATTCTAATTATCTAGGTGTTACATTGGACTCTAGAAATTAATTTGAGACCACAGTTGGAAAAAAGTAAGACGATATTACTCCAAAACTCAGTGCCAATAACAAGGAAGCATGAGAATAGTTTGTCTAAAGCTGTATCCCTTGCACTTGAGTTATATAAATATAGGGTGCAATCTGCATGCCTATACGGGGCTGAACTGTGGGGACACGTAACAAAGAATACTTTTATGGTGGTCGAGAATACATTTTTTAGAAAATTATTAAGCTTACTTATGCGTACACCGTTACTGCCAGTAGTGATGGATTTAAATATCTGTCGCACTGATCAGCAGGCAGTTCTACGGCCCCTACTGTTTTGGGTCCGCCTGTGGTCAACAGGCGATCTTGCTTATTATAGAGAAGGCCTAGAGGAAATTTTTAGAATCAAAAATGGTACAAGGTTGCCATGGTTAAATCATGCTCATGATTGGTTTTATAAATTAGGACTCAAGCAGTTTTGGGACGACCCCCGTGGATTATCTATGAGTTCAAAGAAATTGCTGAAACTAACTTTCTGGGCTTTTAATCAAGACACCTTGTCCCACTGTTCAAAACTAGGCAAGTTATCCACAAGGTTCCGCTCAATAAATTAAAAGGGAAATTTGAGTCCTTTTTGGATGAAATATAACCACAGCTGGCTAAATCTCTCTATTTAAAATTCCGCTACCGTGTTCTGCAGATAAATGCAAATACAGCAAAATGGGCCTGTAGCTTTGGGGATGTAAGCGATGATTGTTGTGCTATATGCCATACAGGTGCAAAAGAGAACAAATTGCATCTATTATTCTTCTGCCCAGATTACATATATTGCAGGGGGAAATGGATCAAACCAATTTGTAAGCTTTTGGGCAGTAGATCCTGTTATGAGGCGACAAGAATATTGCGATCAGACATGACACAAGAGTAGCTTTTAGTGTTAGTCGATATCTCTTTGGTGTAGATTTAATAAGAAAGAGAATAGGACTGAAACTTTAGATATCTATAGAAATTAGTGAGTGCTTTCCTTGAATTTATATTCAGGCTTATGCCTTGTTGGTTCTGCACTAGAGGGATCATGCCCCATTACGTTTCATATTCATATTAGGTGTATGCCATGAAATTCTGTGAATTTGTGATAGATCAATTAATAGATTAGAACTGTTAAACTATAAAGATGTACAGTTGAATGTATGAATTTAATTACTGCTCAAATCCCATCCTATCACTAAGGGGTCGAATCCGATTCGGGAAAAACCGCTCCGAATAGCCGTTCGGAGCTTTTTTACCGAACGAATTGTTCCCTGCAGCGTCCCCCGTACGTACGATGTAGTACGATTCCCTCCAAATGCATCCCCCGTACAAATCGTACCAGTAACCGTACGACTCATATTCCCGTATGAATCACCGCCAGAACACGCAGCAAGAGACGTTTGTACGTTTCAACGCAGGTTTTCCCGACCCAGCAAGTACGATCCGTGTCGGGTACGCACCGTACGATCCTTTTTCTACGGGAGCTGAAAACTGCCGTAAAAGCAGAGTTTGCCTGAAAACAAGTCGGAATGGCCCACCCGGGTACGATGCATACACCCCATGATCGCAGGGGAACGGTGCGTACCCCTGTGATCATGGGGGATACGCACTGTACCACGCGATCCTGGGGTGACCGCACCGTACCCCATGTTCGCTGGGTGTACGCGCATACACCCTGCCATCGCAGGGGTACGGTACGTACACCCCATGATCGCAGGGGTACGCACCGTACCCCTGCGATCATGGGGTGTACGCACCGTACGGTGTGTATGTGATTGTGTGCTTTTCCGTACAAATCGCCCTTAACTGACGTGGACCGTACGAATCGCGTCCTCATCCCCGGTCCGGATCGTACTTGTCGGGTCGTACGGCATATTCACGGATCGTACGGTTCACTGTGCGGATCCGTGTCGTACGGTTTCAGCCTTGCAATTTGTACGGTCCGTGACAATTCGGACAGATTGACGGGAAACGGATCGTGCTACGCAATTCGGACAGACGTGTATGATTCCTACGGCGAGCGCTCTGGATACGATTCGGACGGACGCTTTTTTTCCCGAATCGGAATCAACCCCTATATGTATCTAATGACAGGATTTTACTTATATTTATTTGTTTTTTTAATGTCTAAGAAAGGTCTTGTTTTGGGACATTGATTCTCAATATACCTGCGTACTAGTCTGGCGGGGTGCCCTTTGGAACGTTACAATATGATGTTTTTATATGAGCTGAATGTAATCTTTTATGGTTTTTTAATTCGAAATAAAGATCATTGAATTGAATTGAATTGAAAGAAAGTTATGATACCAAATGGAAGGTGAAAGTATCCACCTTTGTGGTAGGTGACTGGTTAAGATTACTCAAACCAGGTTTCAGAACAAAAGGGACTTTTAAATATAGTTCTGCCCTTAAGGTGGGGAAGGTCAACATGTCAAGCGTAGTTCACGAGGCTCCTGTTGTTTCCTTCTTGATGATGCTTGATCCCAACCCCCTTATGGATCAACCAGCAGATCAAGGAAGTTGCACTTAAACTGACTGACTGGCCCACAAGGGAAAGGGGAAGTGGATTGAGAAACAAGAGATGAAAACAACACTGGAGCTCATCTTTGCAGAGCCTTCTATCGAGTTTCTCTTTGAGGTGATCTGGACTTCATATTCTGACTCAGGACATATCTTTAGCTGTGCCTACATTTAGAACAGGTATTAGAATCGGCATTTATGAATTACCCCTGTTCAAACTTGACTCTAAAAAATTAACAGTACATACCAGATGACTATAAGCCCATTCAAACACCTCTGCAATTGCTAACGACTAGGATTCTGTTTTCTGTCATAAAACAAACAGGAATATATGTATCACAAAATGTTTTGAAGCAATAAGATGTGTACTTATGATTGGTTAGATAACTGGTTAGTGAACAACAAGGTTAATGTCACTCTTTGAACTGTTCCTACCTTGAAATTGCTCTTGGTGATCCTAAAATGTTATTCTAAAAGAGAGAAGCTAAAAGAACAACCTGCCTACTCATTTGTAATCAGCTTTGTTCAAGGACTCATAACATCTGTGTCCTTTTTAAAACAAACTAAACAATGCACCCTAATAATAATAACTGACTCAGGACCTTCTAACAATGCCACAATATTTTCTGTAAAGATTTCCAACGACACTTTTGCTTTGTTCCTTTTTTTTTTAAAATGTCCTCAGCGCTTTTGGTTTTATCAATGTTTGTTCTTTGTCTCTGTAGCGCTTGACTTTAATAATGTTTATTCGATGGTTAAGGGTTTACGTTGCCAAGATACTAAGCAGTCTTACTTCTAAATCAGGAAGCGGTAGTTGGTCATCAAGGGCAAGTGAACCGGAGAGAAAACCTCACCGGAATCAGGAAGTGGAGCGCGATGTCGGAAGAATCGGGAGCTGAAGAAGACTCTCCGCCGAGGACTCCCAATGCAGGTAAGGAGATGGGTGCAGGAGACCAGGGACACGGGAAATAAGGGCAGAACGGAGGTTGGGCAATCGCAGGAAAGACGGGGTGTCCAAACACTGCCAGACACGAGCTCACGCGAAGACGCCGGAACGCAGTAAAAGCTGGAAAGGCACCTGGACCGGATAAGATACTAGGGGGTTTATGGAGACATGAAAGGGAGGTTTGGGCTTCCTACATTAATCTTTTATGTAATTCGGTTGCAACAGGTGCACCTATTCAGAAACGTGGAAGGGTTCAGAGATTGCAACCATTTTTAAAAAGGGCAACCGCTATGACCCGTCGCATTATCGACCGATTAGTTTAATTGATGTTTGACAAAAGATATATGCACGTCAAATGTTACATAAATTGAGCGATTGGATTGGAGAGTACAGTATTTTATCCAAGTACCAGGCAGGTTTTAGAGCCAAAACTAGCACAATATACCAGGTTTTTAGATTTCTTTGCATAATTTGGAAGTATATTACATTTAAGAAAGCTCATTTGAATATTGCCTTTGAAGACCTTAACGGTACAAAAGGGGGTGGTAATGGACGGAGCATCTGAACCAATCAAACACTCACACCCAGTCAAAAGATCAGGGTTTAATCCATTACTGTTCTTTAGCCCACTCTGACACCCCAGTTCAGACATGGCTATATGCAAATCAATCTGACCCTGTGCCTCATGGGAACAGTCCAGCCCGAACTGCCAAGCCATGCCTTCCCTGGACCGGAAACAAGCTTCCGAGGACTGGTTTCTGGCATTCCAGCCGTCTTTAGCCCGGCTTGCTTGAATCCAGTGGCAAAGTGAGCAAGGGACTCATGTCTGAGCATACCCTGCCACACTTATGGCGGCCAGAAGCGGTACAAAAGGGGGTGGTAATGGACAGAGCATCTGATACAATCAAACACTCACACCCAGTCAAAAGATCTGGGTTTAATCCATCACCGTTCTTTAGCCCACTCTGCCACCCCAGTTCAGACATGGCTATATGCAAATCCGTCCATCACCACCCCCTTTTGTACCGCGTTTGTGGACCTTAAGGCAGCCTTTGACCTCATCCCCAGAAATCTCCTGTGGAAACCACTAAAAGATCAGGGTGTTCCAGGAGAAATCCTTGTGCAGATTATAAGACTACACAAGGATAATTTTGCATGGGATAGATGGGGTCCAAATGGTTTATTTACAGATCATATACAAGTAAACAGGGGGGTAAGGCAGGGATGCGTGTTGGTCCCTACCTTATTTTCGCTGTATGTCAATGACATCCCCGAATACCTCTTGGGCTGAGAACATGATTCTCCCAAGTTAGGGGGGGTGCCAGTACCGGCACTTTTATTTGCTGATGTTGCAGTTTTAATATCACAAACCCCCAAAGGTCTGCAAAGCTTATTAAACACTTTCAAAATATATTGTGAAAAGAAGGGCCTGGAAATAAATTCTACCAAAACGAAATATATGGCAATTAACCCACACAAATCTTTTTTTTTAAATGTAACTGTCAAAAATGAGAAGATAGAATATGTGCTAAATTCTAATTATCTAGGTGTTACATTGGACTCTAGAAATTAATTTGAGACCACAGTTGGAAAAAAGTAAGACGATATTACTCCAAAACTCAGTGCCAATAACAAGGAAGCATGAGAATAGTTTGTCTAAAGCTGTATCCCTTGCACTTGAGTTATATAAATATAGGGTGCAATCTGCATGTCTATACGGGGCTGAACTGTGGGGACACGTAACAAAGAATACTTTTATGGTGGTCGAGAATACATTTTTTAGAAAATTATTAAGCTTACTTATGCGTACACCGTTACTGCCAGTAGTGATGGATTTAAATATCTGTTGCACTGATCAGCAGGCAGTTCTACGGCCCCTACTGTTTTGGGTCCGCCTGTGGTCAACAGGCGAACTTGCTTATTATAGAGAAGGCCTAGAGGAAATTTTTAGAATCAAAAATGGTACAAGGTTGCCATGGTTAAATCATGCTCATGATTGGTTTTATAAATTAGGACTCAAGCAGTTTTGGGACGACCCCCGTGGATTATCTATGAGTTCAAAGAAATTGCTGAAACTAACTTTCTGGGCTTTTAATGAAGACACCTTGTCCCACTGTTCAAAACTAGGCAAGTTATCCACAAGGTTCCGCTCAATAAAATTAAAAGGGAAATTTGAGTCCTTTTTGGATGAAATATAACCACAGCTGGCTAAATCTCTCTATTTGAAATTCCGCTACCGTGTTCTGCAGATAAATGCAAATACAGCAAAATGGGCCTGTAGCTTTGGGGATGTAAGCGATGATTGTTGTGCTATATGCCATACAGGTGCAAAAGAGAACAAATTGCATCTATTATTCTTCTGCCCAGATTACATATATTGCAGGGGGAAATGGATCAAACCCATTTGTAAGCTTTTGGGCAGTAGATCCTGTTATGAGGCGACAAGAATATTGTGATCAGACATGACACAAGAGTAGCTTTTAGTGTTAGTCGATATCTCTTTGGTGTAGATTTAATAAGAAAGAGAATAGGACTGAAACTTTAGATATCTATAGGAATTAGTGAGTGCTTTCCTTGAATTTATATTCAGGCTCATGCCTTGTTGGTTCTGCACTAGAGGGATCATGCCCCATTACGTTTCATATTCATATTAGGTGTATGCCATGAAATTCTGTGAATTTGTGATAGATCCATTAATAGATTAGAACTGTTAAACTATAAAGATGTACAGTTGAATGTATGAATTTAATTACTGCTCAAATCCCATCCTATCACTAAGGGGTCGAATCCGATTCAGGAAAAACCGCTCCGAATAGCCGTTCGGAGCTTTTTTACTGAACGAATTGTTCCCTGCAACGCCCCCGTACGTACGATGTAGTACGATTCCCTCCAAATGCATCCCCCGTACAAATCGTACCAGTAACCGTACGACTCGTATTCCCGTATGAATCACCGCCAGAACACGCAGCAAGAGACGTTTGTACGTTTCAACGCAGGTTTTCCCGACCCAGCAAGTACGATCCGTGTCGGGTACGCACCGTACGATCCTTTTTCTACGGGAGCTGAAAACTGCCGTAAAAGCAGAGTTTGCCTAAAAACAGGCCGGAATGGCCCTCCCGGGTACGATGCATACACCCCATGATCGCAGGGGAACGGTGCGTACCCCTGTGATCATGGGGGATACGCACTGTACCACGCGATCCTGGGGTGACCGCACCGTACCCCATGTTCGCTGGGTGTACGCGAATACACCCTGCCATCGCAGGGGTACGGTACGTACACCCCATGATCGCAGGGGTACGCACCGTACCCCTGCGATCATGGGGTGTACGCACCGTACGGTGTGTATGTGATTGTGTGCTTTTCCGTACAAATCGCCCTTAACTGACGTGGACCGTACGAATCGCGTCCTCATCCCCGGTCCGGATCGTACTCGTCGGGTCGTACGGCATATTTACGGATCGTACGGTTAACTGTGCGGATCCGTGTCGTACGGTTTCAGCCTTGCAATTCGTACGGTCCGGGACGATTCGGACAGATTGACGGGAAACTGATCGTGCTACGCAATTCGGACAGACTTGTATGATTCCTACGGCGAGCGCTCTGGGTACGATTCGGACGAACGCTTTTTTTTCCGAATCGGAATCAACCCCTATATGTATCTAATGACAGGATTTTATTTATATTTATTTGTTTTTTTAATGTCTAAGAAAGGTCTTGTTTTGGGACATTGATTCTCAATATACCTGCGTACTAGTCTGGCGGGGTGCCCTTTGAAACGTTACAATATGATGTTTTTATATGAGCTGAATGTAATCTTTTATGGTTTTTTAATTCGAAATAAAGATCATTGAATTGAATTGAATTGAAAGAAAGTTATGATACCAAATGGAAGGTGAAAGTATCCACCTTTGTGGTAGGTGACTGGTTAAGATTACTCAAACCAGGTTTCAGAACAAAAGGGACTTCTAAATATAGTTCTGCCCTTAAGGTGGGGAAGGTCAACATGTCAAGCGTAGTTCACGAGGCTCCTGTTGTTTCCTTCTTGATGATGCTTGATCCCAACCCCCTTATGGATCAACCAGCAGATCAAGGAAGTTGCACTTAAACTGACTGACTGGCCCACAAGGGAAAGGGGAAGTGGATTGAGAAACAAGAGATGAAAACAACACTGGAGCTCATCTTTGCAGAGCCTTCTATCGAGTTTCTCTTTGAGGTGATCTGGACTTCATATTCTGACTCAGGACATACCTTTAGCTGTGCCTACATTTAGAACAGGTATTAGAATCGGCATTTATGAATTACCCCTGTTCAAACTTGACTCTAAAAAATTAACAGTTCTACCAGATGATTAAAAGCCCATTCAAACACCTCTGCAATTGCTAACGACTAGGATTCTGTTTTCTGTCATAAAACAAACAGGAATATATGTATCACAAAATGTTTTGAAGCAATAAGATGTGTACTTATGATTGGTTAGATAACTGGTTAGGGAACAACAAGGTTAATGTCACTCTTTGAACTGTTCCTACCTTGAAATTGCTCTTGGTGATCCTAAAATTTTATTCTAAAAGAGAGAAGCAGAAAGAACAACCTGCCTACTCATTTGTAATCAGCTTTGTTCAAGGACTCATAACATCTGTGTCCTTTTTAAAACAAACTAAACAATGCACCCTAATAATAATAACTGACTCAGGACCTTCAAACAATGCCACAATATTTTCTGTAAAGATTTCCAACAACACTTTTGCTTTGTTCCTTTTTTTTAAAAAATGTCCTCAGCGCTTTTGGTTTTATCAATGTTTGTTCTTTGTCTCTGTAGCGCTTGACTTTAATAATGTTTATTCGATGGTTAAGGGTTTACGTTGCCAAGATACTAAGCAGTCTTACTTCTAAATCAGGAAGCGGTAGTTGGTCATCAAGGGCAAGTGAACCGGAAAGAAAACCTCACCGGAATCAGGAAGTGGAGCGCGATGTCGGAAGAATCGGGAGCCGAAGCCGAAGAAGACTCTCCGCCGAGGACTCCCAATGCAGGTAAGGAGATGGGTGCAGGAGACCAGGGACACGGGAAATCAGGAGCAGAACGGAGGTTGGGCAATCACAGGAAAGACGGGGTGTCCAAACACTGCCAGACACAAGCTCACTCGAAGACGCCGGAACGCAGTAAAAGCTGGAAAGGCACCTGGACCAGATAAGATACCAGGTGATTTATGGAGACATGAAAGGGAGGTTTGGGCTTCCTACATTAATCTTTTATGTAATTCGGTTGCAACAGGTGCACCTATTCAGAAACGTGGAAGGGTTCAGAGATTGCAACCATTTTTAAAAAGGGCAACCGCTATGACCCGTCGCATTATCGACCGATTAGTTTAATTGATGTTTGACAAAAGATATACGCACGTCAAATGTTACATAAATTGAGCGATTGGATTGGAGAGTACAGTATTTTATCCAAGTACCAGGCAGGTTTTAGAGCCAAAACTAGCACAATATACCAGGTTTTTAGATTTCTTTGCATAATTTGGAAGTATATTACATTTAAGAAAGCTCATTTGTATATTGCCTTTGTGGACCTTAACGGTACAAAAGGGGGTGGTAATGGACAGAGCATCTGAACCAATCAAACACTCACACCCAGTCAAAAGATCAGGGTTTAATCCATTACCATTCTTTAGCCCACTCTGACACCCCAGTTCAGACATGGCTATATGCAAATCAGTCTGACCCTGTGCCTCATGGGAACAGTCCAGCCCGAACTGCCAAGCCATGCCTTCCCTGGACCGGAAACAAGCTTCTGAGGACCGGTTTCTGGCATTCCAGCCGTCTTCAGCCCGGCTTGTTTGATTCCAGTGGCAAAATGAGCAAGGGACTCACGTCTGAGCATACCCTGCCACACTTATGGCAGCCAAAAGCGGTACAAAAGGGGGTGGTAATGGACGGAGCATCTGAATCAATCAAACACTCACACCCAATCAAAAGATCTGGGTTTAATCCATCACCGTTCTTTAGCCCACTCTGCCACCCCAGTTCAGACATGGCTATATGCAAATCAGTCTGACCCTGTGCCTCATGGGAACAGTCCAGCCAGAACTGCCAAGCTATGCCTTCCCTGGACCGGAAACAAGCGCCCGAGGACCGGTTTCTAGCATTCCAGCCGTCTTTAGCCCGGCTTGCTTGAATCCAGTGGCAAAGTGAGCAAGGGACTCATGTCTGAGCATACCCTGCCACACTTATGGCGGCCAAAAGAGGTACAAAAGGGGGTGGTAATGGACGGAGCATCTGATACAATCAAACACTCACACCCAGTCAAAAGATATGGGTTTAATCCATCACCGTTCTTTAGCCCACTCTGCCACCCCAGTTCAGACATGGCTATATGCAAATCCGTCCATCACCCCCCCCTTTTGTACCGCGTTTGTGGACCTTAAGGCAGCCTTTGACCTCATCCCCAGAAATCTCCTGTGGAAACCACTAAAAGATCAGGGTGTTCCAGGAGAAATCCTTGTGCAGATTATAAGACTACACAAGGATAATTTTGCATGGATTAGATGGGGTCCAAATGGTGAATTTACAGATCATATACAAGTAAAAAGGGGGGTAAGGCAGGGATGCGTGTTGGTCCCTACCTTATTTTCGCTGTATGTCAATGACATCCCCGAATACCTCTTGGCCTGAGAACATGATTCTCCCAAGTTAAGGGGGGTGCCAGTACCGGCACTTTTATTTGCTGATGTTGCAGTTTTAATATCACAAACCCCCAAAGGTCTGCAAAGCTTATGAAACACTTTCAAAATATATTGAGAAAAGAAGGGCCTGGAAATAAATTCTACCAAAACGAAATATATGGCAATTAACCCACACAAATCTTTTTTTTTAAAATGTAACTGTCAAAAATTAGAAGATAGAATATGTGCTAAATTCTAATTATCTAGGTATTACATTGGACTCTAGAAATGAATTTGAGACCACAGTTGGAAAAAAGTAAGATCACATTACTCCAAAACTCAGTGCCAATAACAAGGAAGAATGAGAATAGTTTGTCTAAAGCTGTATCCCTTGCACTTGAGTTATGTAAATATAGGGTGCAATCTGCATGCCTATACGGGGCTGAACTGTGGGGCCACGTAACAAAGAATACTTTTATGGTGGTCGAGAATACATTTTTTGGAAAATTATTAAGCTTACTTATGCGTACACCGTTACTGCCAGTAGTGATGGATTTAAATATCTGTTGCACTGATCAGCAGGCAGTTCTACGGCCCCTACTGTTTTGGGTCCGCCTGTGGACAACAGGCGAACTTGTTTATTATAGAGAAGGCCTAGAGGAAATTTTTAGAATCAAAAATGGTACAAGGATGCCATGGTTACATCATGCTCATGATTGGTTTTATAAATTAGGACTCAAGCAGTTTTGGGCGACCCCCGTGGATTATCTATGAGTTCAAAATAATTGCTGAAACTAACTTTCTGGGCTTTTAATCAAGACACCTTGTCCCACTGTTCAAAACTAGGCAAGTTATCCACAAGGTTCCGCTCAATAAAATTAAAAGGGAAATTTGAGTCCTTTTTGGATGAAATATAAGCACAGGTGGCTAAATCTCTCTATTTGAAATTCCGCTACCGTGTTCTGCAGATAAATGCAAATACAGCAAAATGGGCCTGTAGCTTTGGGGATGTAAGCGATGATTGTTGTGCTATATGCCATACAGGTGCAAAAGAGAACAAATTGCATCTATTATTCTTCTGTCCAGATTACATATATTGCAGGGGGAAATGGATCAAACCCATTTGTAAGCTTTTGGGCAGTAGATCCTGTTATGAGACGACAAGAATATTGCGATCAGACACAACACATGAGTAGCTTTTAGTGTTAGTCGATATCTCTTTGGTGTAGATTTAATAAGAAAGAGAATAGGACTGAAACTTTAGATATCTATAGGAATTAGTGAGTGCTTTCCTTGAATTTATATTCAGGCTTATACCTTGTTGGTTCTGCACTAGAGGGATCATGCCCCATTACGTTTCATATTCATATTAGGTGTATGCCATGAAATTCTGTGAATTTGTGATAGATCCATTAATAGATTAGAACTGTTAAACTATAAAGATGTACAGTTGAATGTATGAATTTAATTACTGCTCAAATCCCATCCTATCACTAAGGGGTCGAATCCGATTCGGGATAAACCACTCCGAATAGCCGTTCGGAGCTTTTTTACCGAACGAATTGTACCCTGCAACGTCCCCCGTACGTACGATGTAGTACGATTCCCTCCAAATGTATCCCCTGTACAAATCATACCAGTAACCATACGACTCGTATTCTCATATGAATCACCGCCAGAACACGCAGCAAGAGATGTTTGAACGTTTCAACGCAGGGTTTTCCCGACCCAGCAAGTACGATCCGTGTCGGGCACGCACCATACGATCCTTTTTCTACGGGAGCTGAAAACTGCCATAAAAGCAGAGTTCGCCTCAAAACAGGTCGGAACGGCCCTCCCGGGTATGATGCGTACACCCTATGATCGCAGGGGAATGGTGCGTACCCCTGTGAATATGGGGGATACACACTGTACCACGCGATCCTGGGGTGACCGCACCGTACCCCATGTTCGCTGGGTGTACGCGCATACACCCTGCCATCGCAGGGGTACGGTACGTACACCCCATGATCGCAGGGGTACGCACCGTACCCCTGCGATCATAGGGTGTACGCACCGTACGGTGTGTATGTGATTGTGTGCTTTTCCGTACAAATCGCCCTTAACTGACGTGGACTGTACGAATCGCGTCCTCATCCCCCGGTCCGGATCGTACTCGTCGGGTCGTACGGCATGTTTACGGATCGTACGGTTCACTGTGCGGATCCGTGTCGTACGGTTTCAGCCTTGCAATTTGTACGGTCCGCGACGATTCGGACAGATTGACGGGAAACGGATCGCGCTACGCAATTCGGACAGACGTGTTTGATTCCTACGGCGAGCGCTCTGGATACGATTCGGATGGACGCTTTTTTTCCCGAATCGGAATCAACCCCTATATGTATCTAATGACAGGATTTTACTTATATTTATTTGTCTTTTTAATGTCTAAGAAAGGTCTTGTTTTGGGACATTGATTCTCAATATACCTGCGTACTAGTCTGGCGGGCTGCCCTTTGAAACGTTACAATATGATATTTTTATATGAGCTGAATGTAATCTTTTATGGTTTTTTAATTCAAAATAAAGATCATTGAATTGAATTGAATTGAAAGAAAGTTATGATACCAATGGAAGGTGAAAGTATCCACCTTTGTGGTAGTTGACTGGTTAAGATTACTCAAACCAGGTTTCAGAACAAAAGGGACTTCTAAATATAGTTCTGCCCTTAAGGTGGAGAAGGTCAACATGTCAAGCGTAGTTCACGAGGCTCCCGTTGTTTCCTTCTTGATGTTGCTTGATCCCAACCCCCTTATGGATCAACCAGCAGATCAAGGAAGTTGCACTTAAACTGACTGACTGGCCCACAAGGGAAAGGGGAAGTGGATTGAGAAACAAGAGATAAAAACACAACACTGGAGCTCATCTTTGCAGAGCCTTCTATCGAGTTTCTCTTTGAGGTGATCTGGACTTCATATTCTGACTCAGGACATATCTTTAGCTGTGCCTACATTTAGAACAGGTATTAGAATCGGCATTTATGAATTACCCCTGTTCAAACTTGACTCTAAAAAATTAACAGTACATACCAGATGACTATAAGCCCATTCAAACACCTCTGCAATTGCTAATGACTAGGATTCTGTTTTCAGTCATAAAATAAACAGGAATATATGTATCACAAAATGTTTTGAAGCAATAAGATGTGTACTTATGATAGGTTAGATAACTGGTTAGTGAACAACAAGGTTAATGTCACTCTTTGAACTGTTCCTACCTTGAAATTGCTCTTGGTGATCCTAACATTTTATTCTAAAAGAGAGAAGCAGAAAGAACAACCTGCCTACTCATTTGTAATCAGCTTTGTTCAAGGACTCATAACATCTGTGTCCTTTTTAAAACAAACTAAACAATGCACCCTAATAATAATAACTGACTCAGGACCTTCAAACAGTGCCACAATATTTTATGTAAAGATTTCCAACGACAATTTTGCTTTGTTCCTTTTTTTTTTAAATGTCCTCAGCGCTTTTGGGTTTATCAATGTTTGTTCTTTGTCTCTGTAGCGCTTGACTTTAATAATGTTTATTCGATGGTTAAGGGTTTACGTTGCCAAGATACTAAGCAGTCTTACTTCTAAATCAGGAAGCGGTAGTTCGTCATCAAGGGCAAGTGAACCGGAAAGAAAACCTCACCGGAATCAGGAAGTGGAGCGCGATGTCGGACGAATCGGGAGCCAAAGCCGAAGAAGACTCTCCGCCGAGGACTCCCAATGCAGGTAAGGAGATGGGTGCAGGAGACCAGGGACACGGGAAATCAGGAGCAGAACGGAGGTTGGGCAATCGCAGGAAAGACGGGGTGTCCAAACACTGCCAGACAGGAGCTCACGCGAAGACGCCGAATCTGGAAGCGAAGCGTCTCTGTGAGCGGGAGCGGGGCTTTTATAGTGCTGCCAGGTCGGGTGTTGTCTCTAGATTCACGTGTTAACCCAAGCGGTTAAAACACGTGTTATGAGTGCCTGAACGGGTTCTTCTGTACTACGGCAGTATTGTTCAACAAGCACTGGCAATCCAACAGTAAATCAAAACAAGCATTGACAATACAAAGTCTGGTGCTAGTATGCTACATTGCAGTGACATTAAAAGATGCATACCAGGAAGATTACCAATTCAATATCAGTGCCATTCATATTATCAGTACTGAGCATTATTAACTTACAGAGCATGTGTTCCCATAATAGTTTTCCCCCCCAAAGGTCGTCTAACAGGTCGGGGTTTATTGGGGTGAAGAGCATGAAATGAACGAACTAACCGAGGAGCATGAACATTTCGTTCAGGCTCCCAGGATCGTTCGGATGGATCATACCCCTTCCAATCAATCAGGTAGTACAAGCGACTTTGGACCCTTTTAGCATCTAGAATTCTTTTCACTTCATATTCTACATGATCTCCTATTACTACAGGGGGTGGTGGATTATCTGTACGGGTTTTAAGATCATAGGGTTTTAAAAGGGACACATGAAAGACAGGGTGAATTGAATATTCAAGAGGGAGTGTCAATTTTACGGAGACTGGTTTTATCATTTTTTCAACTGGGAAAGGTCCAATGAAACGGAGTTTTAATTTTTTAGGTCCTTCAACCTGAATATTCTGGTCGATAACCAAACCAAGTCTCCAATATTATACTGTGGAGCCGGCATTCTATGTTGATCTGCTGATTTCTTCATTCTTTCTTTATTTTTGGTTAACACCTTTTTAATGTGTTCCTGAAAAACTGACAAATCTGTTAATCGTTCCGAAACAGTAGGCATATCACTGGATTTACTAGGCAAGTCGATAGGTAGAGCTCGAGGGTGCTGACCAGTAAGAAAATAAAATGGGGAACATCCTTAAGCAGAGTGTACAGAGTTATTATAAGCAAACTCTGCTAAAGGCAATGCCTCATCCCAATTGGCAGTCAAAGTGCTAGTAAGACAACGCAAACTCTGTTCTAGGTATTGATTCACTTTTTCTGTTTGACCGTCAGTTTGGGGATGGAAAGCTGACGATAAAGCCAATTCAATCCCCAACTGACCACTAAGTTCCTTCCAGAATTTTGAAAGAAATTGAGGACCTCTGTCTGAAATGATTTTTTGAGGTAATCCGTGTAATTTAACTATATTTGTTAAAAACACATTACTGAACTCAGTTGCAGATGGAAGCTTAGGTAAGGGTATAAAATGTGCCATCTTGGATAGTAAATCTACAACCACTAAGATTGTGGTGAAACCATGAGACTTGGGCAGGTCTGTGACAAAATCTAAACTGATTGTGTGCCAAGGATAGGGTGGTATTGCCATAGGTTGTAAAAGACCCATCGGTGGAGTGTGCAGAGATTTTTGTCGAGCGCATACTGGACAGGTTTGGACATACTGATGTACATCATCTTTCATATTTTTCCACCAAAAATGTCTCTGACATAATTCAAGGGTTTTGCCAATTCCAGGGAGAGCAGCAGTAGCTGAATCATGATTCCATTTTATTATTTGTTCTTTCAACTCTTTTTCGGGAACAAACAATTTCTTTTTGTGATAAAGGAAACCTTCAAGGATTGAATGGTGTTTTTGTGACAGCCATTGTTTATGATCTAGCTTATTGGTCTTTTCCTTTAACCCTTTCGCAGCGGCGGCTATTCCGCCGCAGCGCTAAAGGGGCGGGCGGCAGCTCGGCAGCCGCATGCTGGTGACAGAACCGCTCCGTCACCAGCCGCGGTTGAGCTGTGCTGGTGACGGAGCGGTTCGCTCCGTCACCAGCCGCGGTTGAGCTGTGCTGGTGACGGAGCGGTTCCGTCATGACCCGCCCCGCTCAATACAACTGCCGTGCAGGTGCGAAATCAGCGCCGTGCAGGCGTGGCGGCCGGGCCATGACGGAACCGCTCCATCATCAGCACAGCCCAACCGTAGCTGATGACGGAGCGGTTCCATCATCAGCAGGGGAGGGGTTAACAAGATCAGGAAATCCTTTGTAGATATTTATGCACAAACTTTCTCGGCAGGAATTATGCTTTGATATTCTTTCTTAGGTTCAGCATCTTTCTCACAAACCAGACGCGAGAGTGTGTCTGATAATAATTGTTTAGCACCAGGGCGATAAGTTATCAGAAACTCAAATTCGCAAAAGAAATGTAACCATTGCATTTGCCTGGGAGTAAAAGCCTTAACAGTAGAATAAAACTGCAAATTCTTGTGATCAGAGAAGATGTTAACTGTGTGTTTAGCTCCCAGCAAATGATGTCTCCATTCCTGGAAAACTGCTTTTATTGCTAATAGCTCGCGTTCAGCAATTGTATGATTCTGTTCAGCTGGTAAAAGTTTTCTAGAAAAGAAAGCTACCTGGTGAAGATGTCCTGAATTCATATCTTTTTGCATGAGGATACCTCCTATGGCGGTTTGTGAAGCGTCTGCTTCTACAAAGAATGGTCTATCCGGATCTGGATGTACTAAAATTGGTGCTGTTGTAAAAGCTTTCTTTAAGGCTGTAAAAGCTACATCTGCTTCTTTTGACCAGCAACATTTCTTTCCTTTTTGAAGTAATTGTGTGATTGGTGCAACAATTTCAGAGAATTTAGAAATGAAACGCCTATAAAAATTTGCGAATCCTAAGATTCTTTGTGTTTCCTTCACTGAAGTTGGAGCTGGCCAATTTAAGATTGCTTCTACCTTTTTTGGGTCCATAATGATCCCTTCTGGGGTCAACCAGTAACCAAGAAACTCTACCTTAGAAGTATTAAACACACATTTCTCCAATTTGACGAACAAGGAATTGTCTCTCAGCCTCTGAAGAACAGATTGAATGTGCTTCACATGTTCTTCAGGATTTTTCGAGTAAATCAGAATGTCATCAATATATACGATAACGCAGATGTCAAGCAAATCATGCAACACTTCATTAATAAAGTATTGAAATGCTGCAGGAGCATTACAGAGCCCAAATGGCATTACCGTATACTTAAATAATCCAAATTTAGTGCGGAACGCAGTCTTCCACTCATCGCCTTCTTTAATGCGTACCAAGTGGTATGCACCACGAAGGTCCAACTTGGTATAAATACTTGACCCCTTAACTTGATTCAAAAGCACAGGAATCAATGGCAGTGGATAACGGTTCTTAATTGTTGCTTTGTTCACTGCGCGATAGTCAATACAAGCCCTCAATTCACCTGACTTCTTCGCAACAAAGAAAAGAGGAGATGAGACTGGTGACGTGGAATGCCTAATGAAACCAATCTCCAGTAACTCATCCAAATATTTCCTTAAGTACTGGTTTTCTGGCTCAGTCAAGGTGTATATACGACTACAAGGTAGAACTGCTCCTGGGATCAGATCTATTCTACAATCGTAGATCCTGTGAGGTGGTAACTTAGTTGCCTTTACCGGGTCAAACACATCAGCAAATTCTCTATATTCACTAGGAATATCGGTCTGCTCTAAATGTGATGTAGCACAATATAGAGGCATGACAGGATCTTTTGTTTATTGATAACAGTGTAATTTACAATAAGACGAACTTAAAGTTACAGTTTGTTTTACCCAATCTATCAGTGGATTGTGAAGTTCAAGCCAGGGGATTCCCAAAATGACTCCAAAAGTTGGTGTATCAATTAAGTCAAAAACCGTATGTTCCGTGTGACCATTGTCAGCGACCAAGAGCAAAGGTGTTGTATTAAATTTGATTAAACTAGATGATAATGCTGAACCATTAACTGCCCGTACTGGTTCTGGTTCTTCTTTGGGTACAAAGGTCAGATGTAATTTCTGAGCAAATTCTAAATCAAAGAAATTCCCCGTGGCACCAGAATCTATGAGCACAGGTACACTATGTCTTTGTTGATTAGAGAGAATCAAAATGACCCTGATGGTAAAATGTTTAGGCACATGGTTAGTGACGCTTGTTGCATATTGTGAGATCTTTTGACTCACAGGTCTCGAGGAACCGATCTGTAATTTCCCCGAGACATCTAGTTTTTCTGTACCTGGGAAGAATCTATTGCCAAAGCCTTCTTTTTGACTGGTTTAATCGGACAATCCTTGGCAAAATGACCTGATTTACCACAATACAAACATAAATTTCCTTTACGCCTGCGTTCCTTTTCTTCATTAGATAAAGGTCCTGTAACCCCCCCTATCTGCATAGGTTCGACCTGAGAATGTTTATCTTCACTTTCTTTACGTTCAGACTTAAAATGTAAACTCCTAAAGTCACCTTCTGTGCTTGTCACTCTTTCGTTCTCCCAACCTATGATCTATTTTCACTACTAGATCCTGGAATTCTGTGAAGTGCTCTGGTAGATCTACAATGTGGGCTAGAGAATCTTTTAAATCATCTTCAAGGCCACGGTAAAACAATAATATCCTTTTTTCCTCAGGCCAGCGAGTTTCTGCAAGTAATCTATTGAAAGTGGTGACATAGGTAAGCAGGTCTTTTGAACCTTGTCGCAGGTTCAACAACTCATTATCAGAGGCCTGTAGAAAAACATGTTTAGCAAAAAGACTTGACATAGCGGTTTTAAAATCCCGTAAGTTATGTAATAGTGGAACATTATTATCAACCAAAGGCATGGCCCAATTCGCAGCCACCCCACCAAGATAAGAAATAATAAAGGCCACCTTAGATGTATCTGTGGTAAATATCTGAGGTTTACACATGAAGTGTAGTTGACATTGACTCATAAATGTGGTGAAACGACTACTGTCTCCAGTGAACCTTTCAGGATTTGCTAGAGGGACTGGATTTGGTGTTACAACCGTAACCTGAACTGGTTGGTCAGGCATTTGTTTTGAAGATACCTGAGGTGAGGGGACTGAGACACTGAATTTTGGGGGTTGTAAAATGGGGCGTCTGTCTTCTGATGACTCTCTCCATGTTGTAAAACCTGTCCTAGTTTTATCTAACTCCTGCCTAAGAACTTGATTTTCAGTACGCAGCTCTTGCATCTCACTATTCAATTTGTATATCATTTGTGCTAGTTCTGAAACATCACATTCTGTGAGATCCATGATCAAAACACCATCAAGAGGAAACAGAGGATTTTTGCGGCTTCGCTTTCTGTCAAGCGTAGTTCACGAGGCTCCTATTGTTTCCTTCTTGATGATGCTTGATCCCAACCCCCTTATGGATCAACCAGCAGATCAAGGAAGTTGCACTTAAACTGACTGACTGGCCCACAAGGGAAAGGGGAAGTGGATTGAGAAACAAGAGATAAAAACACAACACTGGAGCTCATCTTTGCAGAGCCTTCTATCGAGTTTCTCTTTGAGGCGATCTGGACTTCATATTCTGACTCAGGATATATCTTTAGCTGTGCCTACATTTAGAACAGGTATTAGAATTGGCATTTATGAATTACCCCTGTTCAAACTTGACTCTAAAAAATTAACAGTACATACCAGATGACTATAAGCCCATTCAAACACCTCTGCAATTGCTAACGACTAGGATTCTGTTTTCTGTCATAAAACAAACACGAATATATGTATCACAAAATGTTTTGAAGCAATAAGATGTGCACTTATGATTGGTTAGATAACTGGTTAGTGAACAACAAGGTTAATTTCACTCTTTGAACTGTTCCTACCTTGCAATTGCTCTTGGTGATCCTAAAATTGGATTCTAAAAGAGAGAAGCAGAAAGAACAACCTGCCTACCCATTTGTAATCAGCTTTGTTCAAGGACTCATAACATCTGTGTCCTTTTTAAAGCAAACTAAACAATGAACCCTAATAATAATAACTGACTCAGGACCTTCAAACAATTGCCAAGATATATTCTGTAAAGATTTCCAACAACAATTTTGCTTTGTTCCTTTTTTTTTAAATGTCCTCAGCGCTTTCGATGGTTAAGGGTTTACTTTGCCAAGATACTAAGCAGTCTTACTTCTAAATCAGGAAGCGGTAGTTCGTCATCAAGGGCAAGTGAACCGGAAAGAAAACCTCACCGGAATCAGGAAGTGGAGCACGATGTCAGAAGAATCGGGAGCCGAAGCCGAAGAAGACTCTCCGCCGAGGACTCCCAATGCAGGTAAGGAGATGGGTGCAGGAGACCAGGGACACGGGAAATCAGTTGCAGAACGGAGGTTGGGCAATCGCAGGATAGACAGGAGGTCCAAACACTGCCAGACAGGAGCTCATGCGAAGACGCCGAATCTGGAAGCAAAGTGCTGCCAGGTCGGGCGTTGTCTCTAGATTCACGTGTTAACCCAAG
Organism: Lissotriton vulgaris; assembly: GCF_964263255.1. NCBI lineage: Eukaryota > Metazoa > Chordata > Amphibia > Caudata > Salamandridae > Lissotriton > Lissotriton vulgaris. Next base: position 1,311,573,863 of record NC_141693.1, on the reverse strand, counting down.
CGGTTAAAACACGTGTTATGAGTGCCTGAACGGGTTCTTCTGTACAACGGCAGTATTGTTCAACAAGCACTGGCAATCCAACAGTAAATCAAAACGAGCATTGACAATACAAAGTCTGGTGCTAGTATGCTACATTGCAGTGACATTAAAAGATGCATACCAAGGAGATTACCAATTCAATATCAGTGCCATTCATATTATCAGTACTGAGCATTATTAACTTACAGAGCATGTGTTCCCATAACACAACATGAATAGTGTTGTGACCCAGGATGGTAAATCGCCAAATAAATTCCTGTCCGGCTGGACAAAGGACATAATTACTATTCCAGTTTGTGTCTATTTTTACCCTGATCCCCCAAACTACTAGGGTCCACTGCTCAAAGCAAACACAAGCAGAGGATGGATGGAGCGCTGAAACTTTTCAGACATTCTCCACCAGTCACTATTAGATCGGGGTTGAATCCATCATCGTTCTTTAGCTTACTTCACCACCCAGTTCAGACCCAGCCATATGCAAATCAGCCTTGACCCTGTTCCTCATGGGAACAATCCAGCCCGATTTGCCAAGCCAGGTCTTCCCTGGACTGTAAACAAGCATCCTGCAACACAGAACTAATAGTGTCTGGGGGTGAGTGTCTGAAAGGTTTCAGGGCTCCATCCATCATTGACAAAACTCGGGGTATGCACTGTGATGTCCTTAACAGGCCATCTTGGAGGGATCTGAAAGGTTTAGTTGTCTGGCAGGCTCTTGTAATAAAAGCAGATCAATAGAAAATACATACATACATAGACACATACATACATACTTATATGCCTGAATGGAGGGGTTTTGGATCAACTTTTGTAGCGGGAATTCCGTTCTCCTACAGAACTGTGCATAGAGACCTGGAACCTCGGTGAATTAGGATGGCCCAAAACTCACCTCAGTACCCAAGATCCCCTTACCGAGCTAGCTACAGTGTCTCATTGGTCATAACAAACTCCCAATGCTTAGACAGACCAGAACATGAACTTAGATTACCTCAGGTATCGTGGAACACATGAACACTCTTTCGTTATATAATCATTGCAAACCAGAACATGGAGTAAATGAGGACATGTGCATGTTTGAAATATTTATTTACTAATGCATGGTTCTCAAACGCAGTATCTTGTACAATACTAGCAAACATATTATAAGCAACAAAGTTATCAGCATAGTTATTAGTCCATAAAAGGCGAATGGTGACAGCATACTAAGATGCTGAAATGAATAGGAATTGCCAACACCTAATTCACACCCTCCCTATTTAGCATAGTATTTTATATCTATGAAGGTCTCATTTGGGTTTTAGGAGGGCGGGCCCATACCTCAAAATCTCAGTGGCAGAGGATCACATCATCTTCCACCAGCTCTCTGCATGCGAAGCACCATCAAGTGTCTTACGTGTGTGTTCAGCACAACAATATAAAACCCGCCTAGAGCCAGATTTTGGCAGCAGCATGTGTGTTATGTCTATGGAGGTGCGAAGATCAGACCTCACAACAACATCGTGTCAAGTTATCCTTGCAGCCTTCAGCCCTCACTGTGCAGACAGTGTACCGAGCAAAACTGATATCAGAGCAATAACATATTATTTCACAAGTAAATCGCGAAGCTCTTCTGGGTTGAAAGCTAAAACAACAATTATGTGTTGTGTGCAAAATAAGGCAGAAAGGTAAAATGGCTTTTAAACATTTAATAAGCTCATGCTAACTTAACACAGTATATAGAAAAGAAGTAGCTATATGACACTTTCTTCTTCCATTGGTCTGCTCGAGGGTGATTCTCACTCTGCTTCCAACCAAAACAGTATGAAGCTTGAGGCAATGGGTCAGCCCACTTCAGCCAAAGGCTTGTTTGCCCTGTGACTGAAGGCATACTGCCTGATCACACGTGCACTTATGCCTGAAAATGAGGTCCGTGGCTTGTGGGCCTGACCTTTTGTTTTACATATTTTCTTTTTTTGAGCCCCTGTTCATTTATTTACTTCTCTTTTTTAAATTGTATTATTATATTTAGAGTGTCTTGCCTCAGAATGTGCTTCAGGGCTCCTTGCTTGCCGCTTAGTTTCTCTGCTATGCGCTGCTTCCTGCGCGGCCACTGCTTTGAAACCAGGCAGCCATCTTGTAATAGTATTGCACTTAATGTACCATTGTTTATTGTTTTAATATGACCAACACATTGCTAGTAAACATAGGAGCACTATAGGGACTTTAAAACAACATACGAGGTACAATATTGGTGTAAGACAACCACTCACTATCATGTTTAATTTAATTTGTATTGCATGCATACAATTATTTTCTACTTTTATTCCTATTTATCTTTTGCATTCTTTTTTACTTTTGAGTGTGTTTTATTGTGGATGGGAAAGTGGATGAATGAAAGAATGAGTCAGTGAGCGGATGAATTAATACATGAGTGCCAGGATGAATGTGTGCATTTATGATGACATATTGAGTGCCTAAACGCACCAGTAACTAAAGAGGGACTTTCAGTTATAAACCAGACTCATTTTAAGCGGTTGCATTCAGGCCTATATTGCAGGGAAAAACCACAAAACTTTCTTCACTGATCTAATTACCGTAACATAATTTTCTGGAATGCCCGCTTAGGGTGGTTAGGTTCACTGACATAATATCGTCACTATTAATATCGATCTACAAGCTTACTGTCACACTAATATCGATTACAAAACAAACGACAAACTATACTTTTTTTATTTTTATTTTATTTTTGTTGCAAAACAGAAATAGTATCTTTAACATCATCAGTCACATATACATATACATTCGTAGGGTCTCTTCAGAATACAAAATAAATGGGAAACGGCAGGTATTGTGACATTACCCCGCAGTTACGTTGTGAACCCGGTGAGCCGGGTGACTTGATGAAAAGGAACATACATGTATCGAAAAAATTACAGTTTGCGTTTTATGTTTTTTTTTCTAGTGTTTTTAAATTAGCAAACTTAAACCAGTAAAAGTGCACACATAACTCGGCATGTAAGTGAGGTAGTTTCTACAGTATTTCTCATCACAGTCTTCCTATAGAGGGACCAATCAAACATTCCTATGTCCCCCGCCCCATTCCACCCCCCCATACCAACCTCCTAACGCAAGTCCATCCCGCTCCCAGGTATGTCGCCCAACAATCATCCTCATACCCAATCAGTGGTCATCTTCACTCTCAGATCCCTCAAGATCTTCCTCATCCAGTGGTTCACATATGTCCCCCCTATAGGAGTTCCAAGGCTGCCAGACCCCGTTCCATTTACGCGGATTATCCCTCAGTTTATACACCGCCCTTTCAGTCAGCATGAGCATGTCCATGTTTCGGATCCACTGGGCCAGCGTGGGGAGATCAGCCGACCCCCACTTCTGTGCTATATCCCGTTTTACCGTCACCAGCCCCACTGTAGTCCATGTTCTCGCATAAAAGGTGAGGTCAGTCGGCCCCCAGACACCCAGCAGGCACATCCGCGGGTCTAGAGTATGTGAGGTGTTTAGTGTTTGGGCCATGGTGCGCAAAACTCGTTGCCAATAACTAACAATCAGTGGACATTCCCAGATCGTGTGTATAAACGAGCCTTCTGCCCCGCAACCCCTGAGACAATAAGGATGATCAGCCCTGTGCAGTTTGTGTAGTGTCGTGCGAGTGTAGTAAATCCTATGTAGAATCTTTAACTGTACCAGGTGGAATTTGGAAGATATGCCTGCTTCACGCGGGGATGCCATGGCTGCATTCCACTCGGTTTCGTCTAGATCTCCCACCTCCAGCATCCATTTGTCTTTCAGCTTCCCCAGTGGGTCAGGCATATTATTAATCAATTTACGGTATGTCATCGATGTCGCCCCTTCCTGTAAGTAGTCAGTGAGTAGGCGGTCTTCTAGAGGGGAGGATTCTGGTGGGGATGTGTCTGGCGGAATCGCCGCTTGTAGTGCGTGTCTGACCTGTATGTACCTGTAGACCTCAGTCTCCCCCAAATCATATTGCTCCTGTAGAGTCGCAAAAGGAATCACTCCTTCCCTCGTCCACAGGTCCCCCACAGTTGAGATCCCGATGTTGTCCCACTGCGTGAAGCCCTTGGAGCGCCGCAGGTGGCCCAGTGCTTTTGTGTCCCATAGAGGCGTAAGTTTTGTGACGGTCCCATCCCATTTCAATTTTGCTTGTGCCTTGTACCATAGACGAACAGTATGTTTCGTGGGCCCAGTGAGTTTTGCCGCAACACCGCGGTGGTACAGTGGGGCCAGCAAACTGTTCGTACCCAGTTGTGCCCTGTCTGCTTTAAACGCTGGGTCCTCTTGCGGGGCGTGTATCCATTGATTAAGGATTTTAAGCTGGGCCGCCCAGTAGTACAGCTGTATGTTGGGCAGCGCAATGCCACCGTCGTACCACCCCCTATTCAATTTTATGTGTGAGATCCGGGCTGGCTGGTTGCCCCAGAGCAGGCCTGAGATCTGTGCCGTTATTTTCTGGAGGAAGCTATCCTGTACCAAATGTGGAGTATTTTCAAGAACGTATAGGAAGCACGGCAGAGCCATCATTTTAAAGAGCGCTGCCCTTCCCAGTAGTGTTAAGGGGAGTTCTTTCCAATGTTGTACATCACTACGGAGGCGGAGCAGGGGAGGCTGCAAGTTAAGTCGTGCGAACTCTGCCTCGTCTCGGGTGATATGGATCCCCAGATACTTAAAAGAAGTGTGTGCTAGCTCTAGTGGACAGGAATCCGGGAGTGGCGGGAGTGGTCCCCGCAGCTCAAAAATTATTGACTTCGCCCAGTTAATGGTGTAGCCCGAGACTCGCCCATGTGCAGTACAGAGAGCCAGGAGGTTAGGGAGGCTGTCTTCCAGGTCCGTAAGGTATATCAGCATGTCGTCCGCGTAAAGGGACACTCTATCCTCCCACTGCGGGGTCCATTGGATCCCTTTCAGGAGCTGCGTGGTGCGAATAGTAACCGCCAACGGTTCCAAAACCAGAGCGAAAAGGAGGGGTGAAAGCGGGCACCCCTGTCGCGTGCCACGGCCTAGAGATATGGTTCTGGAAATGTGGCCGTTAGCCACCACTTTGGCTACGGGGTCTCTGTACAGCATGCGTATCCAGGAGATAAACACCGGGCCAAAACCCATACGTGCGAGCACTGCAAAAAGATAGTTCCACTCCACCATGTCGAATGCCATCTTGGCGTCTAGTGAAAGGATTGCGGCCGGTTCCCGTAGTAGCGGGATTCGCACCACAACCCCATGCACCCTGCGGAGGTTTAAGGCGGTACTTCGATGTGGCATGAAGCCGGATTGTCTGGGTGAATCAATTGAGGTAAACACGGCAGGAGCCTGTTTGCCAACACCTTAGCGATAATTTTGGCCTCTGGGTTCAGAAGGGAAATAGGTCTATACGACGAGCCTTCACTGGGGGGTTTACCTGGTATCGGTATGGCTACGATAGTTGCCATCCGTTGACCCGGCGGTAGCATTCCCTTCAACCTAGATTCTTCATACATGTGAAGTAGGGGTGTGCTCAAGGACTCTGTCATAATTTTAAACCATTCGATGGGAATCCCATTGGGGCCCATGGCCTTACCCGGATGAAGGGCGCCGATGGCCAGCTGAATCTCTTCCACCGTCAAGGGCGCGTCGATGTCCCCTGACGCCTCCGCTGTCAATTTCGGCAGGGGAACATGCTCAAGGGCAACACGGACCTCACCCTCTCCCACCACCGTCGCTGGGGTATATACTTCGGTAAAATAATCCGCAAGGACTTCCACTATCTCGCCGGGGCGGGTGTGAACGATGCCGCACGAGTCAGTGAGCTGTAGGATGTTCCTCCCTCCCCCCTGCCTCTTGTCCAACCATGCCAAAAGTTTACTAGCTTTGCCCCCGATGTCGTAGACCCTGTGTTGCGTCGCCGCAATGTCCGACACCGTGATCCTCCTTAGGTGGTCGGTGAGGCGACGCTGATGGACCTGGAGATCATGGAGCGTGTCGTCCGAAGGACTTGCCATATGGGCGGTATTGGCCCTCTCGAGGCCCAATTCTAAGTCCAATGCCTCTCTCCTGGGTGCCTTTTTATGATTCGCAACAACGGCAATGGCCTGGCCCCTAAACACGGTCTTGTATGCTTCCCATAACGTAGAGGGGGAGTCTACCGAGGACTGATTTTCCTCAAAGTAAAGCCGTGTAGCCTTCTTCAGGTCCTTGCTGATCTGGGGAACTTTAAGATAACCAGGGAAGACCGGGAATAGCCTTTGTCGTTTAGTGCCTGTGGTAGTGATCGTCAGGGTGAGCGGAGAGTGATCCGAGACGCCCCTCGGCTGTATATTTGTCTCGGTCACTGTAAGATGCCCGTTGCCCAATGTGAAGAAGTAGTCTATCCTAGAGAGACTGTTGTGTGTGGCCGAATAATACGAGTATTGCTGCTGTTTAGGGTGTAGTGTGCGCCATATGTCCACCAAGCCCTGTGCATCTAGAAAGGTCTGGAGCCTGCTGGGCCCTTCTATGTGTGTGCGTGGGGGAAACCGGTCAAGGGTGTCCATGAGCGCCATGTTGAAGTCCCCACCTATGAGTAGGTCCCCATCAGGGAGGTGCAGCAGAAATCTGCCGAGGTCCGGCAAAGCCTCAGAATGTAGTGCTGGTGGTATGTATACGGAGACTACGTTTAACAGTTTCCCCTCCCACTGTCCTTGAACTGCCGCGAAGCGGCCATGGGCATCGGCCGCTGTTTACTTCACAATAAATTGGGACGATTTCTTCTGCAAGATACCTGTACCACGGGACCCTGAAGTGAACTCCGCGTGTACTATCATGTGATAGCCTCTCCTATCTAGAGCCTTCGTGGCCGCCCCCGTCAAGTGTGTTTCTTGTAGAAGAATGAGAGCAGGCCCCTGTCGTCTAATTCCCTGTAGCACCAGCCCCCTCTTGATCTTATCCCCTAGACCTCTGACATTCCATGACATGACGAGCAGAGGGTTCGGTGTGGTGCGTCTATCTGTTCCAGCCATAAGAAAAACGGTGAATCTTCATGAAGCCCCTCCGCCATAGGCGAGGCGGCATGCAGAGGCAGATGTAGGGCAAGCGTGACTTTATCCAACATTCCATTCCCTCATTGCCCCGAATAGACCAGATGCTCTCAGTTACGTGAAACATGCCAATAAACATACGTGTGCTTAGAACAAGAACTTGCAGGACCAAGAGGTCCCGTAGTGCAAACTTACCCAACTTCCATTCCCCCCCCTCCCTGCCCCCCTGCTGCACGGACTCAAAACTGCCCGCCCCCCAACTGAGCAGAGTGCATACCCCATCCCCCAAACAGTGTACTTGCGCGTTGGGGTGACGGACTCTCCGCTGCCGGCAGTCTCTCATTCACACCCTCGGAGGCCCTTCACCCAGTGTCCAATGGCGGGAAGCGCTTACGCAGCATTAAAGTGTCAGTAACAAAAGAATGTCAGATGGTCATTGTTCCTCGAACTCTGCTCCCAAAGAATCACTGTTATCTGGTCCCCCTCCCGAAGCCTGGGAGTCCTGGCGGTGGCCTCCAGTTCGATCCTTCTTGGGTCGATTCGTCCGTCTCTGGTTCTGTCCCGGTCTCCAGCCTTCCAACCATTCCTGCACGTTCTCAGGGTTGTCGAAGAACCACGTTTTGTTCTCTGCTACCACCCTCAGTCTCGCAGGAAAGAGCATGGAATACGGCAGTTCTCTGGACCTCAGTTCTTTTTTCACCTCATAGAACGTTTGTCGCCGACGGGCGACCTCCGCTGTGTAGTCGGGGAAAATGGCGACGGTGGCATTTTGGATCTTAAGAGGAGGAGAGGTTCTGGCCGCCTGCAAGACGGCGTCCCGGTCACGGAAATTAAACATGCGGGCCACTATGGGCCGTGGAGCTGCCCCCGGTTTTGGTTGACCTCCCGGCACCCGGTGGGCCCTTTCCACTGAAAAAAAGTTAGACAGCCCTTTTGGCTTCAGTTCATCCGTGATCAGGCTCTCCACGAAAAGGTCCATGGCCTTTACACCTTCTGATTCCGGCACCCCAATAATGCGGATGTTGTTCCGCCTCAAACGTCCTTCCTGTTCATCCAGTTTCTCCCGGAGCATTCTATTGTCCTGCGCCATCTTCCCCATTTCCCGTTGAAGTTCGGAGACGTCCTCCACAAGAGATTTTGTGACCACCTCCATGTTCTTGACTTTCTCCGACATTTTGTGGAGGTCCGCTCTGAGTAGAGTGACATCCGTGGAGATTGCGCCAACGGTCATTTGTAACTGGGCCAGAGCGTGCATGACATCGTCTAATGTCGCCTTCTTTCCTCCTGGGGTTTCAGTCGTCTTCCCTCCTTGGTCTTTCCCCGCTGGGGAGACGGTTGACTTGTCGGAGGTATACCGTTCGATGCGGGTCTGTGTGGCGCCGCCCTTGGGACCTTTCCCCGCCATGCCGCTGATTGTCGCGCTCCTCGTGCCCCTATGCTCCAGGATGTATGGAGCGGTGCGGACACCCTGCCCAGTCCAACGCGACAAAGATCAGGTCTTAGTGGTGTGCTCCGGAGGGCGAGAAGCGTCGATTATTGCCAGGTGCGTAGCGACTTCTTCGATTAAGAAAATGGCGGACGCCCCCTTCGTCACCGGCTCCTTGACTCTCGGTGCCGCTCGTGTCGACCGCAGAGACGGTCGGAGCGCCAGCGACAGTGCCGTTGTTCACCACTCCCCCGAGGTCCGTGCGGTTCGTTGGGTCCGACCGCCCAGCGTGCACTCGTTCTGTCGGCTCCTTCGCCCTACAGGCACTTCCGGTCTAGGTCCCCAGGTCTGCCTGTACTTCCTGCTGGGTCACCAACCAGGGGAGGTCCCGGCTCAGGAGGTCGGGGTAGGCCGATTCGAGGCTTCGACGTATCTCGGTCAGCAGACGTCGGATCTTGTCGCCGCTTGTGGCTGCTTACTCCACCCGGTCCTGGGTTCTGGTACCCTCCTGTAGGGCTTAAAAAAATGTGACGGATTTTATGTCGGATCGACGAAGAGGCCGCTTCAGCTGCGGAGCTCGTCCCTTATGCTGCCGCCATGATCGGCTGCTAGCCACGCCCGACGACAACCTATACTTAATTAAAAAAAGAGACAAATATCGATGAAAAAGTATCGCCATAAAAAACATCGATATCTCTAATATCGAACTCACAAATATTGTTAACAAAAATATCATCAACATTTTGTTTTTTATAACCAACTTTATTGAAAGTTTTCCAACAAGACAAAGCATAACACAGCGCAAGATGTGGTCAATGTAAATGCATGGCATAACATTAAGCTCATATCAGGACAGAAGAGGGCTCCTGAATCTATGAATAAAGAGAAGCAAACCAGGGGAAAACAGGCACCCAAAATACTAACAACAAAAGATGCTTCTCCTTGAAATTTAAAGCTGGTGTACCTCTCTAAATATTCACAATCATGAGTCAGACCAGTTCAGTTTAAATTTTATTTTTCAGCTCTCTATCAATAAGCCAAAAATCAAGAGCAAAGAACTAGAACAGCCACACACTGACAATAAGAATCAATCATATTCACTCATACTGAGAAGACACATACATTCCGGGCATTAAAACATTATTAAAAAAAATTCCAAACATATTATACTGCAAAATCGATTAATAAATATCCGATCAGTAAACATAAACTTAGATATAAAGTAACCTTCTAGTGGACAATACATACATTATTATAGTCCATCTGTTACAATGATAGTTGTTTCAGTAAACAGAGAAGTTGGACAAAACAGAAAAATTGCACCAAAGCATGTTTCTATTAGTATAGTAGATTATGACAACTTCATCAGGGCACTCGATGGTATACTTATTGGATGGCTAAAAGCATTCAAGCTGAACACTTTCAATAAAGGGAGCTCACGTCTGCTTCTTTCAGGTTTTGAGTGCATGAATAGACACACTCTCCCTAACAGAGAGCATTCCAAGGGATCTTGACACGGACGGTCAGGTCAGGTGGTCCAAAGGAGAACGGAAAGGGACCTTTCTGGTTAAAGCGTAAGTAAGTAAAAACCAATTCACGAAGACAACTATAATAAAAAAACAAGCATTTGCAATGCAATAGGTCTCGCATTAATTAAGTTTGAGCTATTGGCATTGCTAAATATTGCAACACTAATTGCAACAAAAGCCTATCAATTGTAGGCCAAAAAAATATGTATTTATTTTTGTAGCAATGGTGGCATGCAGCGCTTTAGATGAATATGTTTAAAAGTAAAGTGTGCCATACTGCGATTGCTGCAATAGTTAACTGTGGATGCGTTAACAATTGATGTGTGCACTGATGGCTGGTGGTGTGTGTGCATGTAGAAATTGTGCACTGATGGCTGCTGGTGTGTGTGCCTGGTGGAAGTGTGCACTGCCGGCTGGTGGTGTGTGCCTGGTGAAAGCGTGCACTGACAGCTGGTGGTGTGTGTGTGCCTGGTGAAAGCGTGCACTGACGACTGGTGGTGTATGTGTGCCTGCTGAAAGCATGCACTGACGGCTGGTGGTTTGTGGGTGACTGGTGAAAGCGTGCACTGACGTCTGGTGGTGTGTGACTGGTGGAAGCATGCAATGATGGCTGGTGGTGTCTGTGCCCGGTGAAAGCGTGCACTGACGGCTGGTGGTGTTTGTGCCCGGTGAAAGCGTACACTGACGACTGATGGTGTTTGTGTCTGGTGAAAGTGTGCACTGATGGTGTGGTTGTGTGTGGTTGTGTGTGTGGTTGTGTGTGTGGTAGTGGTTGTGTGTGTGGTTGTGTGTGTGTGTGGTTGTGTGTGTGAATGAATATGTTTAAAAGTAAAGTGTGCCATACTGCGATTGCTGCAATAGTTAATTGTGGATGCGTTAACAATTGATGTGTGCACTGATCGCTGGTGGTGTGTGTGCATGTAGAAATTGTGCACTGATGGCTGGTGGTGTGTGTGCCTGGTGGAAGTGTGCACTGCCGGCTGGTGGTGTGTGTGCCTGGTGGAAGCATGCACTGATAGTTGGTGGTGTGTGTGCATGGTGAAAGTGTGCACTGAAGGCTGGTGGTGTGTGCCTGGTGAAAGCTTGCACTGACAGCTGGTGGTGTGTGTGTGCCTGGTGAAAGCGTGCACTGACGGCTGGTGGTGTATGTGTGCCTGGGGAAAGCATGCACTGACGGCTGGTTGAAGGACTGGGTTCTTTAAGACCCAGCGGTGTCAGGGGACAACACCTGAAACCTTCGTGGGTTACCTGCTCTGGCGTACAAATGACAGAGACACGGGACACTTCCTTCGGCGTCAAAGATTCAAGGTTTATTTACTGCAGGGAACACAGAAGTCACGACAAGTACAACACGTGCAACTTGGGGAGACTGCTTCAAATTGGTTCTGTGGATCGCTCCTTTTATACACAGTTCTCCCATAGGTTAATATGGCAGACAAAAGTTTACAACCCAGTTCCCACAATTATCCCCAAGAGGGGTCGCTTTGGTCACTTTGAAATATACAAGGTCCGGAACATAAGTGCGGAAACATTTGGCGGTTCCCAACTGTAAAAACCCATCTTCCCACCATTAGTACATTCCGATCAGCAGTAAAACAGATCGAAGAAGGAACAAGGACAGGTGCAGAGGAAGATGGAGACAGTGGGGAGATCGAAAAGGGTGTAAAAGGGGAGGTATCGGGAAACACGAGATACAGGCATCAAAGGGACGTGCCTAATGAGATGCATGGCTGAGACAATAAACCGGCACGGCAAGATGGGCCTCGAGCGGGGCCATCTGCCTTACAGTATCATCCCCCTCGTCATAAAGACACTTACAAAGGACATGTGTCTTCCGCAAATATCTTGGGAGTCCCAGGGTCGCGAAGCGGACAACGTCCGTTCGCTGGCTACTTTAGGGCAAGAGACAAAATGGATGCCGTATCTAAGATGGAACCCGTGGGTACAGATGAAAAACCCACATAACAAACGAACGGTTTAAGTTAGCACAGCGAAACTGCGCACACTTACTAAACTCGTCATTTGCGGTTCGTAGATACCAGACTCGACCATATTCGTGCGAGTCGAAAACACCACTTACAATTGTCACGGAACCTCAGACGCTCCTTTTGCCCTCATGTAGGCAAGCACTAGTCGGAATCATACTCGATATTCATCAGACCATCTAGATGTTGCTGTAGCATAGCTCTGTCCAACCGAGTTCCATTGGTAACAGGCGGCTGTCTCATACACGTTGTAGCGCAGAGGCCACATAAGGCAGGACCGCACTGCACACAAAGGCAACACGTGAACAGGAACGCTACAACAACTCCGATAATCATCAGAATCTTCCAACCCCAAGTCGACATCAGGCCCCAAAACCACCCAAGTAGCGTCCAATCCCCTACATCCACGTGTATGGATTCAGAGATCTTATGCAACTTCGAGATGGCTTGATAGACAGTCGGAGCGTTATCAGGAATGAAAATACAGCAGCTCGAATGGATCACCTTACATACCCCACCTCGATCTGCTAAGATCACGTCTAAAACCATACGGTTTTGTAACGTCATAAGTCTATCCGCCTGAAGTTCTGTGGTGATATTACCAAGGGCACTGGCGGTAATATTAGCTGTCGATTCTACCACTCGAGTCAACTGTCTCAGGTTCCTACTATTAACCATAGGTCCCCAAAACGGGAGGAAACCCTTGAAAAAGTCTCCTGCCTCTTGACCGGCAGTATCCTCTTCGCTAATTACGCCTCTCACAACTCTAGTCTTGTGATAATCTGCATCCACAGTGAACGTCGGGGGCAACAAATTTGCGATAAAACATGAGCCCATGAAGTCAGAGGGCAACCATGCATACGCACGATCATGACAGATAAAGTATGTACCCTTGGCAGCCAGAAACACAGGGGACGAGACCATCGGCAGAATGTAATTTTCAGTGCAAGCACTCTCTCCAAGTCGGGCTTTCGATCTTCGGCCACGACCCATTAGACAAAAATTACCAATGTGGGGTACGACCCATATTGGAGGCGAGCTTTTAAGCTGTTTTTCACTAGTGAACACACTATACTCGCCTCTACTCAGGACCCTATAAGCTTGTACCTCTTCTTCTGGAATAAGCGAGGGATCATAGATATCACTATCTAAGTCTTCAATCGCTATAGACAAAGGTTTTTGATACGAGCTAGGACCAGAGTAGGGGGAACGTGGTTCTCGAATGGGGTGGAAACCTAGTGCGCTTCGAAACATTGTTTGAAATGCTCGAGCAGACCCTTGGGAACTATACGGTAACACCAGATATGGAATTCCCTTATCCGTGGTATGTGGCATCAACCCACACACCCAACAATTAGTAGTGTTAACCACTAACTGATGCTGATGAAGGAGCTGAATAAAGGAATTGTTGCGGAATTCTGCACGTCGAGCCTGCTCGTGTTCAGGTAAGATATGAAAAGAATGAGGAGAAGCAGTGGAGGTAAGTTTAGGGTCAGGGGTAGGAGTAGGCATGGCAGAAGGTAAGAAGTAAAACATCGTGTAATACACCCCACCCGCCAATAATGCAGAAACAGTCAAAAACAATACAAATATTTGGAACATAAAACATTTGGTACGACTAAGTTGTTGTAACTTGAACCTTTGCGCCTGAGTTTCTTCCAAGTCCATCAGCTTCGAAAATGCCATCCCCTACGACCGTCCGCAACGTTTCTTGACGCACTTCGTTCTGTGTAGCAGTAGTCAATCCCTAGGAGTTCCCAGGAACCGACGGTCTTTGACCTAGCGCCAAGACCTACTAACCAGAAGGAAGTACACGCGCTGCCCTACGGCCTTTATTCACAATTATATATGCAAAGTGTCTCTCAGCTGTGGAGGCAAAAATATGAGGAACGAAAATCAATATATATATATACACAATAATTACAATGATACGAGTGTTCAAACTGATCGTGGAAAACGGGATAATGCAGTTGTCAAGAGACAGAATAAGATTTTTTATTAGTCTTTAGTGCTAGATCGCAAAAAATATCGTGTTTTCCCAGGACGTGTCTGTTCGTCAAACAAAGGATCCGTCGAAGGGACAGCGTCCTGTTGATCAGCTGAATGTTCTGGTCTTGAGTCTTTTGATGACAAATGTTCAACAGTGTCTTTTTGCTGCACTGAGGATTCTCCGACAGGTTGTGCGTCACTAAAAGGTACAAACGCCGGCAATCCTTCGGTTTCAGTTGATGCAATGCCTCTCCTCACCCACGAGTCTGCCGGCAACGGAATAGGGACCTTTTTGGTGTGGGTGGCGTGCACCCAATTCTTCCGACCCTCAAGACGAACAGCAGTTCTCGTGGCAAGGAGGACCTGGAAGGGTCCAGTGAACCTGGGATCCAAATTGTTCTTGCGCGAAAAGTTGCGCGTCACCACCCAATCTCCGGGCTGGAGCTGGTGGCCTGGACCCTCCGTCTGCGTCGGCAGTGCTTCGTACACCTGTTGGTGAATTAACCTCAGTTTAGCAGTCAAGTCATGAAGATAATCGATCAACATTGGATACTCAAGATCACAGAACGCACCCGGTCTAGGGACCCCCCAAACATTTGCAGGACGACCGAACACTATTTCATAGGGACTGAGCCCTACTCGGGAGTGTACAGTTGCCCTTGTTGACAATAATGCTAAGGGTAAAGCGTCAGGCCACGAGAGACCAGTCGTAGCCTGAATCTTCGCTAGCTTCAGTTTAAGGGTGCCATTGTACCCTTCAACCAAACCAGCGGACTGGGGATGATTGGCGCTATGGAATTTCTGATTAATTCCAAGGCCCTTACACACACTCTTCATCACACTCCCCACAAACTCACTTCCGTTATCCGACCATACAATTCTAGGCATTCCATACCGAGGAAAGTATTCCTTCAGTAGGATTTTCGCAGTGGACAAAGCAGTATTGTCTTTGAGAGGATAGGCCTCAATCCATCGGGAGAATGCGCAAACCACAACTAAAACGTATTTCAGGTTATTGCATCGCTCCATATGGATGAAGTCCAATTGAATCACCTCAAAGGGACATGAAGGGGGAGCAAAACTACCAGGAGGAGTTGGGGTTCCCTTACCAGGATTGTACAACATGCATACCATACAGTTCTTAACCAATCGTTCAGCACATTTCGTGATACCATCATTCTTCCACACAGGAGACAACAACTTACAAATACCTTTCGCACTAATATGCACTAACCCATGCGCCATTGTCACAACAGCCAACACATACGCATCAGGCAACATCCATCTTTTCTGATCCGATAAATCAATCCAACAACCATTTGCATCCAACTTTCCCGTACTTTCTTTCCACTTCGTCTTTTCAGTCTCGGTGGCCTCATTCTGAATTGCTTTCACACTCTCTATAGTGTCTTCACACATACTCGATTCCGTAGGCCACCTAACCGAACTCGTCACATACATTCGAGTGCTAAGGTTTCGAGCAGTCTCCTTAGCAGTCTCATCCGCAAAAGCATTACCACGACCAACATCATCCGTCACCTTACGATGCGCACTACATTTAACAATCGCTACCTGCTTAGGCAACGTAAGCGCGTCCAAAAGATCATTTACAAGCTGACCATGCTGAATTTTCGTACCATGCGATGTCAGAAAACCCCTCTCTCTCCACAATCGTCCAAAGCTATGCGCGACGCCAAATGCGTATTGGCTGTCGGTAAACACATTCACACGTTTCCCTTTTGCTAACACACACGCTCTAGTGAGAGCGATCAGTTCTGCAGCTTGGGCAGAATTCTGATTCAATCTTGCAGCCTCAACAATAGTATTCAATGTTACAACAGCATACGCAGTAGTCACATCGCCATTCGGCAGTTTAAAACATGAACCATCCACATACAATGTTCCATCTGGATCTTCTAAAGGAGTGTTTTTAAGGTCCACTCGACCTTTTGTTTCTTCCTCTGTTCTCAAATAACAGTCGTGTTCTGTTATTTCATCTGACTCTGAACTAATTGGTAACAAAGTCGCCGGATTCAGAACATTGCAACGCTTTATCTGAATGTGGCTTGCCAACAGCGTCAACTCGTACCCAGACAACCTCGCACTCGTCAAGTGCTGAGTTTTCGTACGATTTAAAAGAGTATCGACTGCATGCGGAACCATCACCGTAAGCATATTATCCATGACCAGTCCTGCTGATTGTCGGATGGAGACCGCGGCTGCCGCCGTTGCTCTTAAACAACTCGGCAATGCTCTAGCTACCGGGTCCAAGGTCGAGGAAAAATATGCACATGGACGTTGCTTACCACCAAAAGGTTGCGTTAAAACACTCAACGCACAACCTTCCCTTTCGTGAACATATAATGTAAACGGCTTACTGTAGTCAGGAGTACCTAACACAGGGGCCGAACACAATGAATCACGTAATTCGGAAAAACTTTTCTGACATTCTTCCGTCCATGGTAAAGGAGTTGAAACATCCTTACACGTAAGAGCCACCAATGGTTTCGCTAGCAATGAAAAATTAGGAATCCATTGCCTGCAGTACGACGTGATACCTAGAAAGGCACGCACATCTCTTTGGGTTGTTGGCACAGCCATTCGCGCAATTGCTGCAATTCTCTCTGGGGTCAACCGCCTTCCCTCCTTTGACAATAAGTGACCTAGATAGGTTACTTCTTGACAACAATATTGGAGTTTAGAAGGTGACACCTTGTGATTTAACTCACAGAGATGTTGCAGGAGCGACACCGTAGCAATTTTGCAATTGTCCTGAGTATCTGCAGCCACCAATAAATCATCAACGTATTGGATTAGGGCCGCACCAGCCGGCAACGTAAACGCATCTAGTTGACCCTTCAAGGCTTGACTGTAAATCGATGGACTTTCACAGTAGCCCTGAGGAGCGCGTTTGAACCGGAAGCTGCGTCCACCAAGCTGATGGCACCTGGCATCCATACCGGTGGAACTTCTCGCATGGGAAACTGACCAGACTCATCTGGCTGTCTTTCAACATCCTCAACAAACAAGGCTTGCGGTATAGGAGTGGGACGAAAGGATAGCAACCGCTCAACAGCACGTCGAACATTGGTATCCACTATCAGTCCAGTCGAGAACTGAAGCTGTAGATCAGACAAAGCGGTCAGCACCTCGTCAGGTGCATCAGCCGATATCTGATCGCGGAGGACCTTACACATTTCTTCGAACACGAACCTTTGGGTTGGTATATTGAATTGACAGAACGTGTCGAGTACGACACGTGGAGGATTTCTAAGAGGGTGCATCATCCAACCCATCGCCATGTTGTATAGCGAAGCACGTTCCCTATTACCGGGAAGCTGACTACGTCTCTGAGGACCATCTGAACCAGCGGACCCAAGAACAGGTCCGAGAGAATGAAAGAAGCTAGCCGCAAGAGGAGAAGTACGACTACGAGTAGAGGGAGAAGTATAGGACACAGGACTAACAAGTGAAGGGGTAGAGACAGACACAACAGCAGGAGTTAACAGAGCAGGAGCAGTAGCGGGAGCAGGAGTATGTGGAAGTGGAGGAGCAGTAGGGATAGCAACAGGCAAAGGAGCAGGAACGGTCGGAAGAACGGGTGCAGGTTGAGGAACAGGCAGAGGAAGAATAGGTGCAGGAACAGGTACAGGGGGAACCACAGGAGGTGCGGCACCCTGTACATACGGAGGTGGCGACTTCATAAGATAGGACATTAAAGGATCCTCAACTGCTTCTTCCTTCTTTTCCGACTCCGTAGGCAAAGCAGGATAGCATTTATCTATAGTCATACGCTGTAACCTATCAAACACTTCCTTTTCCTTAACCTCCTTATCACGCTGAAACTGCTCTGCTTTCTTTACGATAGTAGCAACACCATCTCTCTGATTTCGTTTCGTCTGTCTGATTTCTTTCTGTCGGGCTTCTTTGCGCCACAACCGAAAGGCATCAAACATGGCCGGCCTTGACTTTTTCTCAAACAATTTAGCCTCTAGGTTATCTAAGATCGAGGTCTCAAAACTACCGTGAGGTGGCCAACTAAGGACACCATCCTTCTTTGTATAACGAATCCAATAATCATTAAAGGTAATCGGGCCTAGCCCATGTTTACTGTACAGTTCATAAGTCGGAGTTCCAACCGGAGGTATCGGACACGAGTCCTCCAGTCGGGAATCCACACCACAAGGTCTGAAACAACTAAACAAAGTACTACGACCAGGCATCTTGCACACTAGCCGAGTTTCACAAACTTCAAGGGTTACGGGATTTACCAAGTCCCAGCAAAGAGCAAAAACCCTCGGTTTTTGGCGGCTGCAGTCGTCAAACAACACAACAAAGTACCAAGAACCACGAATGCAATGGAACCATGCAACCACTAAGCAAACCACAACCAAGAACTCTGGGAGCGACCCACAAATACTTAACTCAAAGATCGATGGCGTCACCAGGAAGGCCCGTCAATCGTCTCGCTCTACCAAGGTCTACGCCAGGCGCCAAAACAGGTCTACAGTCAGGGCAGCAGTCCGTCGCAGCCGTCAGGAGGCAGGAATCTTCGCGGGAAAAGTCTTCGGGCCACTTATTTCGACAACTGGATCGATGAAGCGGAGTGCACCTTCCCTCGGAGATTTCACACGAAGTTCCTCACGATCGTCGGGCTTGGACCGGTACCACTGATGCAGCCCACGTTGGGCGCCAACTGAAGGACTGGGTTCTTTAAGACCCAGCGGTGTCAGGGGACAACACCTGAAACCTTCGTGGGTTACCTGCTCCGGCGTACAAATGACAGAGACACGGGACACTTCCTTCGGCGTCAAAGATTCAAGGTTTATTTACTGCAGGGAACACAGAAGTCACGACAAGTACAACACGTGCAACTTGGGGAGACTGCTTCAAATTGGTTCTGTGGATCGCTCCTTTTATACACAGTTCTCCCATAGGTTAATATGGCAGACAAAAGTTTACAACCCAGTTCCCACAATTATCCCCAAGAGGGGTCGCTTTGGTCACTTTGAAATATACAAGGTCCGGAAAATAAGTGCGGAAACATTTGGCGGTTCCCAACTGTAAAAACCCATCTTCCCACCATTAGTACATTCTGATCAGCAGTAAAACAGATCGAAGAAGGAACAAGGACAGGTGCAGAGGAAGATGGAGACAGTGGGGAGATCGAAAAGGGTGTAAAAGGGGAGGTATCGGGAAACACGAGATACAGGCATCAAAGGGACGTGCCTAATGAGATGCACGGCTGAGACAATAAACCGGCACGGCGAGATGGGCCTCGAGCGGGGCCATCTGCCTTACAGTATCATCCCCCTCGTCATAAAGACACTTACAAAGGACATGTGTCTTCCGCAAATATCTTGGGAGTCCCAGGGTCGCGAAGCGGACAACGTCCGTTCGCTGGCTACTTGAGGGCAAGAGACAAAATGGATGCCGTATCTAAGATGGAACCCGTGGGTACAGATGAAAAACCCACATAACAAACGAACGGTTTAAGTTAGCACAGCGAAACTGCGCACACTTACTAAACTCGTCATTTGCGGTTCGTAGATACCAGACTCGACCATATTCGT
Organism: Lissotriton vulgaris; assembly: GCF_964263255.1. NCBI lineage: Eukaryota > Metazoa > Chordata > Amphibia > Caudata > Salamandridae > Lissotriton > Lissotriton vulgaris. The sequence goes on along the minus strand of NC_141693.1, from coordinate 1,311,554,324 downwards.
GCGAGTCGAAAACACCACTTACAATTGTCACGGAACCTCATGGTGGTGTGTGGGTGACTGGTGAAAGCGTGCACTGACGTCTGGTGGTGTGTGCCTGGTGGAAGCGTGCACTGACGGCTGGTGGTGTTTGTGCCCGGTGAAAGCGTGCACTGACGGCTGGTGGTGTTTGTGCCCGGTGAAAGCGTACACTAACGAATGATGGTGTTTGTGTCTGGTTAAAGTGTGCACTGATGGTGTGGTTGTGTGTGGTTGTGTGTGTGTGTCGTTGATTGTGTGGTTGTGTGTGTGGTTGTATGTGTGGTAGTGGTTGTGTGTGTGGTTGTGTGTGTGTGTGGTTGTTTATGTGTGGTTGTGTGTGTTTGGGTGTATGTGTGGTTGTGTGTGTGGTTGTGTGTGTGTTTGTGTGTGTGGTTGTGTGTGTGGTTGTGGGTGTGTGGTTGTGTGTGCTTGTGTGTTTGCTTGTGTGTGTGCTTGTGTGTGTGTGGTTGTGTGTGTGGTTGTGGTTGTGTGTGGTTGTGTGTGTGTGGTTGTGTGTGTTTATGTGTGTGTGTGGCTGGTGCTGTCATGTTCCCTGTCTCCTAACCGTCTACATGGACCTTCTGTAGATTGGGATTTCTATCATACTCATCATCAAGCCATTGTAACAGCCACTGAAAGCACTATGCCTGCTCACTTCACTCTCACAGAGAACAGAAGCACAGCCCTCATAAAGGAAGGAGGTGACACAATCAGACAGAAGTGGGTATGAGGCAGGAGCTACCTCAGATATAACTTAACGTTCTGGGAAATGTACGGTGAGGGAAGACCAAAGAGAGGTGGGTCAGTGTGGCAGGCAAATATGTATATTTTGAAATATATGTGCAAATTGGACCATGAAAGGGATTGGAGTGTGACACTAGACTAAGTCTCTTGCTTTCATGAATAACGATAACCACAGAATAAGAGCTGGGAAGACCCATACACACAAGATGAAATATATAGGGGCAATGTGCGCTGCATTTCACTAAAGAATGCTAGAGACAAAATACACAGAGCCACAGGGTGTTAGAAGGGAGGCCGGACAGTGGTACAAAGAAATATAGCAAAGAGAGTGAATGGAGGAATCGATGCAGAAAGTACGAATGAAACGCTGCAGTGAGTCATGGGAAAAGACAGAAAATGTGCATGGGAAGGGAAGGAAGCAAGCTGAACGGCAGGGGTGTAAAAGGAGACGAGAAAGGAGGAGAGAGGAGAGAAGAGGGGAGCGGAGGCAAAGTGGCAGGAAGAAGATCGAGGGAATGAAGGGATCGAAGGCAAGGGAAAGAAAGGGAAGATGGACGAGATTAAGAGGAGCCACAGATGGAGTTCCAAAAAAAGAAGGGAGGAAATGGTAGAGGAGAAGACTCAAAAAACACGAGCCCCTGTGCCTCAGTGCAAAATGAAATAAATAAAAAAAGCGATTTGTGCGCACGCACATTGGGTATTTCCGCTCACAGACAGAACTCACTCACAAAAGTGAACAACTGACAATCATATGGGTTGCCTGCAGTGGTCATAGTAGAGGCAGAGGCAAAATGACGTTTTTTTTATGGGAACGGAGGGGACAGCCATTCACAATATGGGAAGCAGCAACAAACTAGCACTGTGGAAATGCATGCAATTTATTTAATAAAATGTTTGATTAATGGCATCTCTAAAGTGGGAAAGAACCAGTCACACCTGCTCGGATGTCAGACACTAGCGAGCCTCGGTTTTCACTCAGAGTGAAGAGCCCCCGTGCCTCAGTGCTAAGAGAGCTGCGAAATGAAATAATAAAAAAAAACACAATTTGTGCGCACACAAAAAAAAGTGCTGTGCACGTCGCGCGTCCTTGTGCGCAAGAGACGTCTTTCGTATTACACAGGACATCATCAATGCGGTGTGTTTGTAAGTACAATCAGTCAAGTGCAGTAGCGGTGGGTGAGATTTGAAAGTGGTGGGGCGCAAACTAATTAGCATACAGCACCGTAGCGAGCGAGCGCAGCGAGCGAGCCCGAACCCCAAAAGGGGGGTTTGGGGGGATAACCTCCCCAAGAAAATTTTGAACAAAAAGAAGAAAAATCGTGCATTTTTAAGCAAATTTGATAAAGCAGGAAGGTCAATAAAGCAATTGTAAAAGTGCAGTTATTACATTAATAGATGGCATAACATAGGTAGCTGCTTATTCAGTAATACCACAGAGCTTCATACATTCTGTCCTATTATGCTCAGGTGCTGATTCAGACTATAAGACTTTCATGGAAATCTCAGCTCTAAGAGTAGAAGAAGTTGCACAGCAGTGTAATGGTTGCCAGGCTCGTTCCGCAGGAGCGTCAGGAACTTGAAGAAAAGTCCACAGTCTTCCCCTACGGCCTTCCGACTCTATTAGACTCTAGAGTAACGAATGGCACGCAAGGGGAAAACAGGGAAACAAAACAAGGAAAGGCGGGGGAAGAAAAACAGTCTTGCAACATACTGAATATTAGACTCTAGAGTAACGAATGGCAAGCAAGGGGAAAACAGGGAAACAAAACAAGGAAAGGCGGGGGAAGAAAAACAGTCTTACAATATACTGAATATAAAAGAGGCAGCGCAATGCGCTGTTACCGTGATTCTGGTTGAGCTGAGCTTTGTACACACACTTCACATAGGTCCACGCAAATACCCCAAATATAAATGGTATAAAGGTTTTTGTAATTTGCCAAGGGGAAAGTTTTGATAGGCAACACAAGCAACGAATCGTTCACCCTGCGGGAGACAGGTCCGGCCAGTGAACAAAGGTGAGCAAATCTGTGTAGTCTCCAAATAGAACAAACACTACAAAACTTTTAAAAACAGAGATGCATTTCTTACCTCAATCAGAATTTTTTGTATTCAACAAACAAGTAGCAGCATTCACTTTTTGTAAATGAAATCCGCTCGTCTTTCTTTCAGTGTAGCAAACTTGTCAATTACTTTCATGTTGAAGTCCGGTATCTTTTGGACTAGCTTGCTCTCTACAGATAGCATCGCCAAAGCATTTAGTCTTTCCTCTAGCATGGTGTTCCTGAGGAATGTCTTTATGCGCTTTAAGGCTGAAAAACATCGTTCAGCTTCTACTGTTGTCATTGGAGTCGTAATCACAATTTTTAGTAAAGTCACTATCTCTGTAAGTGAGTTTTCCATATGCAGTTTATGAATTAAACTCAGCAAAGTCAAGGCGCTTTTGGCTTTTCGGTACACAGGCATTCTGTAGAGTACAGATAACTCAGTTCTCAGCTGCTCTTTTATGAGCATAGGATATGCTTCCACAGCCTGATTCAGAGCACGCTCAGGGAAGGATTCATCATATTGTGCAAACTCTTTACTTTGCAATAAAGTTGCACTCACCAAATGTTTTGTGAATGAAAAACGTTCTTTTGCCTGCACAATTACAATGTCACATACCTCCTTTCCAATTCGAACCAGAGAGGTGATGTTTTGTCTGCGGTTTGCAAAAATAGAATCCTCCGGCAGTTTGCTCTCTAAATCGTCAACCCCATCTCTCACTTTCATAATCTGTTGTACAAATGCAGATGTATTGGCTTTCACAGAGACAGTATCTAGGTCTTTTTTTTTGCAACTGATCGTATAACACCTCAACAGGAGTCATTATGTCATGAAATAAAAACAGTAAGAACTGAAACTCTTTGTCTTCTAGTGTTCTAATAAAGCCATGGGCTTCACCCTGAGTTGTGTGATCAAAGTCTGCTCTAGATGATATGGCGACAAAACATTTATGAAGGCCCTCCCTCTGTTCATAGATTAAGTTGACTGTACGAGTGTGAAAGTTCCAACGAGTTGAGGATCCCCTTGGTACGCTTTTGTCCACAATCTCATGAAGGGCTTCTGTTCTTTTTGGGGAACGTGTGAAGAATGCTGCTATGCCTCCGATATCCTGAAAGAAAACTCGTGTCTCTCTGATCTTTGATACCGCCTGTTGCATAATAAGATTGAGTTGGTGGGCGTAACAGTGCACAAAATGAGCATTAGGGTACACATCTCGAATTCGTTTCTGTACTCCACTAAGGCTTCCACTCATTACGGACGCACCATCATAGCTTTGTGCGATAAGTTTTTGTTTTTGAGGCAGGTCCGGGAAAATTAAGTCAAGTTGATCCAGTATTGCTTTAGTGATGGTTGCTGCACTAGAGTCACTTAAATGTGTGAAGCCATAAAATCTTTCCACAACGTTTCTGTCACTGTCAAGGTACCGAAACACTAACACGGACTGTGTTTGAGTGGACACATCAGTGGTGTCATCAGCCTGAATAGCCACAAAGTCTGTGTTTTGCAACTCTTGCACAATATGGCTTCTTATAACTTCGAGCATACAGTCAAGGAGTTCATTTTGTATTGTATTAGAGGTGCCCTTAAAGACTGTAGCACGTGCTAAATGTCTTTCCAAATCCTGGTCTATGGTTGACATTAAATCCACTAGGCCTCGGAAGATCCCAGGTTTTGAGGAAGTTTCTGATTCGTCATGGCCTCGCAATGCCAGTTCGAAAGCACCACAGAAACGAATGCAATCAATGATCCTGGATAGATTTTGTCTGTTCTTATCCACAGCTTCATTGTGTTTTTGAATGGATTTGCGATACGCATCATTTATCTGCTGCTCAATTGGTGCGTCTTCCCCCAACATTCCCAGTCTTGTCAGGTTTTCCAGATGATTTCTTGTGAGCGCATGCTTCTTTATTTTTTCAGCGATGTGCTTCAGGTCGACCATTCCTTGCCGTGTCCAAGAAAAGTCACCGCCAAACAGCAAGCAGGGGAAGCAGAACAGAGAATTTCTTATAGGGCACCCTGTAAGCCAATCAGCTTTTTTGTACCAGGCATTTGAGAATGTACGTTTTGACATTTTTCCTCTGTCCTGGGTAGTTTGCTGTAGGTTTATTTCAGGCTGATGAGGTCCTAATTGTTTTATCTGTAGTTTTTGTTCAAGTGGCCTTGACTGGAATGACTTTGTAATCAGCTCTTGTACTGTATTCATGATGGTGTTGCTGGCCTTACCAATATATATATATTAAAGAAACCTGTCAATAATCAAAGTACAACGTATAAGATGCAGTGCAATAATATCAGATTTCAGTATAAATACATTATACATATATCTTGTGGATTATCCTAATACATCTCAAATGACTGCTAAAATTAGAGCCGTACTCGCTCCTGCCTCTCTGTGCCATAGTGGTTGCTGGAGGCACTGAAAGGGACACTGCTTCAGGGCCTGGAGAGTGACCCGATACATAGCCCTAACTCCCATGTAAAAAAAAATATATAGCATCAGTTTCCTTACCTTTAACACTGGTCACTGGTGTTTGCTGGGTTGTAGTAGCTGGGGTCAGGTGAGAGCGCAGCAAAGGAGGTTGGGGTCCTCTTGCTGTTGTTGATAAACCTGTCAATAATCAAAGCACAACGTATAAGGTGGAGTGCAATAATATGAAATTTCAGTTCAAATACAAATACATCTCCAACAGCTCCCCTTCCCACAAAATGACTGCTAAAATAGAGTCGCACTCACTCCTGCCTCTCTGTGCCATAGTGGTTGCTGGAGGCACTGAAAGGGACACTGCTTCAGGGCCTGGAGAGTGACCCGATACATAGCCCTAACTCCCATGTAAAAAAAAATATATAGCATCAGTTTCCTTACCTTTAACACTGGTCACTGGTGTTTGCTGGGTTGTAGTAGCTGGGGTCAGGTGAGAGCGCAGCAAAGGAGGTTGGGGTCCTCTTGCTGTTGTTGATAAACCTGTCAATAATCAAAGCACAACGTATAAGGTGGAGTGCAATAATATGAAATTTCAGTTCAAATACAAATACATCTCCAACAGCTCCCCTTCCCACAAAATGACTGCTAAAATAGAGTCGCACTCGCTCCTGCCTCTCTGTGCCATAGTGGTTGCTGGAGGCACTGAAAGGGACACTGCTTCAGGGCCTGGAGAGTGACCCGATACATAGCCCTAACTCCCATGTAAAAAAAAATATATAGCATCAGTTTCCTTACCTTCAACACTGGTCACTGGTGTTTGCTGGGTTGTAGCTGGGGTCAGGTGAGAGAGCAGCAAAGGAGGTTGGGGTCCTCTTGTTGTTTGCTGGAAAATTGCCCCAAAATGCGGTAATGTATCAGGTTGTCAGGTGCTGAAAAAGAAAAGATAACAATTTATTTTTGAAACAGTAGGGTAATGAAACAAAGACTGTGGGGAAAAAACATAACGCTCCAATTTTTTCCTTGCAGTTTGCATCCAGCTCTTAGATGACAGTTAATAGCTCGCTGTTGTGTGTTAGGATTTTAACTTAGAAACTGCAAGTAACAAAAGGATCTCTCTGACAAAAGCAGTGCCTCACTGACCTATTTACATCATATGCATTTTGTGATCTGTATCAGGTATATATGTTCTTTGCAGCAGGCACATTAAGCTTCTGCGCTGCCGCCTGCTGCTAGTTCACTACTGGGACCAGAAACATAGTCTTGCAGACTGCCAACGCTCCTACATATATAGGCCAACAACTGATGTTTCTATTTTTTGTTTTATATAGCGAAGTAGACCCGAGACATCGGGCATCAGAGCGGTATACATGAGCACCAGTTTTGTAACATCACCATTATTGCCTAAATAAACATTAGAATAAAGCTTAAAATCCATGCCGGGGTAATGTGGCCCAACATTGTCAGGAACGTGAAAACCAGAAATCAGATGAAACCAGGCAAGACATTCAATGGCACAGTTATAATTATTGTAACTTTATTTTACTTGTAATGAAACCTACTTTATCATAAAGCACTCTGACATCTTTGGGTAATGACCGCGATATGTAAAAATGAATAAATAAATGAATAAGCACTGTCTTGGATTTATCAGTGAAGCAAACACTATCTTGGTAGCATTAAAGGATACATGAGTGAAGGCAAAGCACAGGCGTGGATTCCATGCTCCAATCCTTGCCTGTGTAACTTGAGTCACGCTTGGGAGCAGAGCATACTTGAGTGTAAGTTCAGACACAGGATATGTGTGCACATTACACACATAGTAACACCACAAACACTGTGAACTGTTGTCGCCTCATTACACACTGGCAACGCAGCGAAAATGGAGACTGCTTAGCCGGATGATTGAATGAATTTTCGAACAGAGAACTTCACAAAATGAATTGTGCGCCAACACATGTTGCACAGACCAAACTTTTTTAAACTCATATTTCTGTTTAAAGGAAAACACAAGCATAATGATGGTTTGCTGACTTTTCCAAGGGTTAAAGTTGGGTCTTCAGGAAGGAGTAGTGGCAAGTGACTTGGTTGTTACAGGTGGCGAGCAGAGTGCTGGAAAGTGGAAGATGTAAGAATGAAGCCAGAAGCTGGTGGTCTTTGAACATAAGGTACTATAAAGTGAAGGAGGAGGAGGGCAACATAGCATGTTCTGTGTGACCCAATGAATCACTCCATGCCCGATACATATCATATAGCCCGTGGCCGTGCTAAGGCTTACTCTTGCAGTACACGTGATTTTCAGAAATACTAAAACCCATGGAGGATGCGTGTGTGTGTTCCTCGAGGAATTCAGAAGAGTGGGGTTGAGGAGAAGGGCCCGGGAGTCGGGACATGGGGGAGAAGCGAAGGAGAGAAAGGGGTGAAGCCGTGAAGGTCAAGGATTGCCAGAAACCGGTCCTTGGATGCTTGATTCCGGTCCAGGAAATACATGGATTGGCAGTTCGGGCTGGACTGTTCCCATGAGGCACAGGGTCAAGGCTGATTTGCATATGGCCATGTCTGAACTGGGGTGGTGTGGAGTGCAAAAAAACGATGGATTTAGGCCCAGATCTCTGTACTGGCTGGGGTGAATGTATGACATTGTTCTGCATTCTGTACATCAACTTGTTTTGCATGTGTACTTGAGTTTGCACCAGAACTTTGCATGTTGCAAAGCGCTGCATCAATAGGATCAGTTATTATCCAGCTGCTGGGTTAATCAAATGTAGATCAATAGAGATGTGCTATCAAACTTCACCCACCAAGTATTTCCAAGACAACAGAAAGACTGAGGCCAAAACAAGTGCTGGTCTCGTCACCTCCACTTAGAATTGTTGGCTTGCTCTATATAAGCATGTGCCTATTCTCAGGCTTTCCTTTTATACATACTTTACAGCTTGCCCATGACAGCTCGTGTGCTATTGCTGTGCGATCTTTTTATTTTCTAACAGTCTGCTTGGAGACCACCCATTGCTTATCATTGGTAGGCTTCATTGTCACTCTTGTGCTTGCTTTGCTCTATAAAGAGGACAGCACTGCCACGTCATATATTTTCCCCCAACCACATCTTGCATTGTCCATATTGCCCCTCACACACCTTCCCTCCAGCCAGCATTTTTCAAAAATGCTAAGACACAGCCAGTCATAGCACTTTATTTTTGTTTTACATTCAGCCATGCTGCACAGTGGCCAAGCTGCAGAACAACATGGCTAAAACACATTGAAACAGCTAATACCTCTTGTAGGCAAGACCTATTGGCTTTGCTAGCTTGTGTTCATGTGTGCTAGTCAAGCTGCTTTAATTGAATTGAACCAAGACTACAGTTCCCAAAATGTGTTGTCGAATGAAATCCGAAGCTTGAAACATTATGCCATGATCATATAAAAGTTAACTCTACTCACTGCCCAAAGAATCTGCAATTCTACTTTAGAAACAAATTCACTTCTTTGGGTCGCCCTCGGCACAGAAGGCTATTGCTCCTCGTGCACACGTGTGGTGTTTGCACACGCACAGGCCTTGTGCACTGGTGCAGCAGGGGTGGTTCACGCTCCACATGCACAATAGCATCACCCGAGGCACAAAGTGGGAGAAGCGCCGCTCACAGCCCGACGTGGAAATATACATATGATAACAAGAAAAGGCCCACGGATGTAAATCAGTACAACAGCCCTAGTAGTGATAATGAATGTAAGTTTGTTTTCCTGTGTTCGTTCCCCGTTTGTGTCTCCATGTGTTCTTGTGCCCGTTCCTGTGTGTCTGTCGTTGTGTGTGCTTATTTAGCCGTTCCACTACTCCCCTGCTTGCTTCCTTGTTTCTGTGTGTGTGTGTGCATTTTTCATCAGAAACTTGGCAAAACTCACGGGGTCTTCCTTTAAACCTTTTCCACACATAAATCCGGGCTGCTCGTGGGAAAATTGCAAAATGTGCTCTCAGGATCCCTGGTCACAATGTCAGAATCTGCAGAGATTTCGGTACAGAGATGTGCTCTGCGGCTGCACAGTTAACTACGTGTTTGAAAATGAAATGCTGCCAGTAGTGGCACTGAGTTCACTAGAAGTGCCAGGTTCCCAGGGTACCAGCCTGTCGAAATATGAGAAACACCCGCAAGCTGCACTTTTGCTGGTATTCACCAATATGTGCAATGTCTTTACCACTCTCTCGCACAGTACTCAGTTCACTCCTATCACAAGTGGGGAAGGAACAAAACTCACACCTATTGTAAGTGGGTCTGAGAAAAATAAGTCTTACCATGTAAATTGTGTTCTATTTAAGGGAAAAAGAGGATTTCATTTAAGGCTATACATATAGATTTTCCTTGATGAAGTTTCACGCTAGCAGTGTTGTGGACTATGCATATAACAGGGAGTCTGTGTCAATCACGCATTTACTGGGCATGTGCATGGGGATTCTGGATATAGTGTAAGGAGGGACATCTGCATAAGTTACAAACGTATGACAAGGTCTTTGGAGGCTTCTGACAGTGCTGTGATGCTCCAGCTATCCAGACTGGTATATGACTCCCCGTGGCTCACACCCGCAGAAAGGAAACTATCAGACTAGAGACGAACAAGTGTAACAAAACCTCAAGGCAGCAGGCCTCTTCCATCTGTGAATCTAGCACAAGAAGTAAACGCTGCCTTGTGCTGCAAACCTTGCTAATAGATTAGTGAATTATGGCAGATGGCGTTTGGGAGATCAGACTGATGGCTGTAATCCTGACAGGGCACAACGAGTAGTGTGAAATAATGACTGTCTGTGTGTTGAGGACACCTGAAAGGCTGCGTCTCACTGCGGTTTACTGTTATACTCTGAAGGTCACCTTCGGTGCACACCCTGAGCATTTTTTATGATTCTTCCTGTGGTGTGCGAGTGCGAGGTTTATCTTTTCTCTACCTCAGCGAAGTTTTATGAACAGTTTGCAACATCACAAAGTGGTGCAGTTTGGCGATTTTACACATTTGCACACAATTCTTGACTTTTGCGACATTTGAATGCACAAGCTAAAAAACTATTGTGCTTAGGAGAAGGGCGGGGGCCCGGAGTCGGGACATGGGGGAGAAGCGAAGGAGAGACAGGGGTGAAGCCGTAAAGGTCAAGGTAGGATAGCAGGAGACAAAAAAGACAGAGACCAGAGTGGAGACGACGAGCTGTACTCACATCGTCGACGATCACACACTAGAAGAATCAGAATGAGTCGACTCCACTCCAGAAAGAAAGGCGGCGGCGTCAGGCAATCAAAGGGCACTGTCTCTTCTCCACTCCACACACCGTCACGAGGCGAGTGAACCGTTACTTGACTGAACCGGATCCAACGACACTGCAGCAAATGATTTGCTGCGCAGGGGGCCAATCACTGCATGACTACAGAGACAGTGATTGGCCATTGCAGGGCACCCACGCTCGGCATCCAATGTGGATTGCCCCTGCTGTGCTGCGCGGTGACCGGCCAATCCTGGGCTTGGAGAGGGCACCCTAACTGCTCGCCCTGTCACCCTTTTGCTGCAGGGGGTGCCGCCAGCATAAACCTGCACCCCCCCTCCCTAGCTAATGGGCCCTGGGGACTTTCATGCGCATGCTCGGGCAAGTTGCTGCCCGAAGCATACATGCGGGAAAAGTAAAACAGCTAGAAGAAGACTCGTCGTGACGTCGTGATGTCAATCAATCACCGGCGTGACCACACCAGCCCGCCCCCACCCCCGCGCACTCCCGATTCAGTCGGGTGCTGCCCGGCGGCGCCGAATCAATATCGTGCTAAATATAATTAATGTCACACAGTGAGTAAAAACTTTTATTTTAATTATTTTACGGCAGCCGCGGGTCCAGGCAGGGCTGGTGGGGCTACGCCCCTACGCCCCAATGGACGCACCGCTGCTGGTCAAGTGAATGGCATCTGGAAGCCGTATGACCTTGAACATTTTAAAAAGGTGATACAAACTGGTTATTTGCCTTATTCACGGCTCGTGCATCACACAAAGGTGGTTTCTGAGCATTCTGAGCAAGTCCCGAATAAAGCACCACAGAAGACTCTGCACGTGATTGACTCTACGGAGGAAAGTACAGACGCACATGTGCACATGTTTACAGATGAACATACAGTGAACCAGTGACAGAATACATCATTGTTTTCCTCCCCGTCCCCGTTGCTAAAAACACAGATAGAAATTACTGTCAGCCAGTTGCAAATGAATTGTGATTGATCCCAGTGGTGGAAGAGAGGGTTTTGGAAGCCCACTGCAATGAAATTGGAAACATTCACATTCAGGACAGTTTCTGGGTGTTTTGCCCCGCTAGGCGAGAATTGAAAAATGCCGCCCCCTCCCTTTTACTATCACCTCCCCCCAAAAACGTGTTGGAATTATGAAGTTTCAACCAGTGTTCTACCTAAGGGTATTTAACAGATAACCATTACACAAGAGAATATGTTGTTAATTGATATCTTCTCAGGCACTACAGTGTTCAATTCACCACACATTCACATAATATAACATAACAAGTAAGTGTTCAAGAATTATTTGTATCATTTACCCCACTGTCAAAGATTTAGAAAACAATATTTCTGATGTCCTGTATATGAGCACATGAAGTAATTTTTGACAGGATAGGTTAGTGTGTGAGTGAGTATGAATTGCCTACTGATAATCTCGATTAATCTTAGCCGTCCTTGCCCAGTTATTACTTGAGAGATGAGTCCCTAACTCGAGACGGGAAAATCCAGAAGCATGTTGAAAATGCAAGCCAGGTCCACCCTTCTGAGCACCATAAATAGGTAGCCATTCTCAGACTTCTCCTGACATACCTAACTCTAATGAAGTCCAGGCAATCCAAGCGGAGGGCAGGAGTGATGTTACGATTAGGAAGAGGACAAGTAGGTCTAAGGATAAAGATGATTACCTGAACACATTACCTCTACATCATTCACACTCATCCAATCATCACTAATGAAAAATACCATTATCCCAATGTAGACGTTAGTAGAAAAAACACATGCAAAGCAACCAATCCTGCAAGTAACAAAGCGGAGAAATCCACAACACACACACCTCCATGCACACTCATGACCAACAGCCATGATCCTGCAGGGCAGCCAGTACTGCTACAGCACCATGAGGAGCTCCAAGAAGCATGTGGAGGCACAGGACTCACTGGAGTGTACAGAGTTGGGACTGGCCACAGAAGGAGAATAGTCACATTGGAAACATCCCGTCAACAATGACAGACTGGTACAACTTCTCCAGCTCCTGGCAAGGCTCGACACCTTTAAACATTCCTCCGCTTGCAGCTCCTAAAGGCTGCGAGCACACCCCCATCTGTTCAGCACAAGGGAACCAATGGTCTCAATAATAGAGATCCGAGCTGTTATCTATTTTGTGTAGGTGTCCTAATATAGGCATAATTGTAACTTGCCCTAATATAGACATAAATCACGTTGCCCTTTTATAGGCATGATTCAAGCTATCCTAATATAGACATTAATCTTGCAACCCTAATATAGGCATGCTCCTTCACCTACATTAGCCCACTACACTACGCAATAACGGGCTCTTAGACATTAACCTTATCTAGCTTCAGCCCTGGATACAAGAGAAGAGGTTTTCCCTAACCCAGGCCTTCAGTATACATCTCCAACAGGGCTCACAAATTATGCATGAACCATTATCTACACACACGGTCCATCTCTTACGTCTTCCTCCATCCGAGAAATGTCAGCTCTAACAACACATAGAAACAGTGGACACTTTTGCGGTATAAATATACATCTTGCCCAAGTAAATTAGAGGAGACCGTGACTTCCCGGCTGACACACTAACCAGAGACGCTGTCATTCCTGCATGCAGAAGCTCCAGCTAGCAGTGGTCTAAACATCCCTTGTAGGGTGTCCAACTCGAGACCAGGACGGGGTCCCACATTCTCTCATTCTAAAGGTAACGGGGTTGACTAGAACCTAGAGGAACTCTTGGCAAAATGCCTTCACAACACCTACACAGATGTTAGGTACATTTTATGAACATCTAGTTAGGGACGCATCCTAGGAGTACCCATTTTTATCATGTGTTTTATTTCTATGTATGCATTCAAGGTTATTGCACAATGATAGAGCTTTACTATTTCTTCATTCTAGTAGTGCTGCTAATCATATATCTCCCTTACTGTTTAATGGTTGTTACAGCGCATATCATTTACACTAGAACACCACCTGTGCAATAAATTCTTATTGTAACACGTCTGTCTGTTTCTTCTGTGTAACTCTCTGAGAACCAAATAAGTGAGCACGAGTGACTGAGAGAAAAGTAGTACATTGTTTCCACGATTCTGAGGGATCAGGGTTGTTCATGTTCGATAGTTGCCAGAAACTATTCCCACCTTGTTCGAAAGGAGTTTCTAGTGGCACTGTGAGGTAGCTGGTAAAAGGTAAACAGGTTAGCATACCCGATAGGGGTGTACAGAATCAGTCTGACACTGAGGGCCTCATTTATGAGGTTTTGACATAGGGAAGCGCAGCAGGCCTCCCTGCTGCGCTTCCCTACGGCAAAAGAAAAGGGCAGGAATGCACCGGATCTATAAGATACGGCGCATTCCTGTCCTTTTCCCCTGCGCCGGCGCAAAATAGGCTGCTTGCGTCACCGCAGGCACCTTTGCAGAATGGTGCAAGGGTGCCTGCGTTGCAGGGATGATTATTTTTGTACAGGAAGGGAAACCTTTCTTTACAAAAATAATCACAAGAGGCTTTTCCTCTTTCTATGTGTGCTGCAGAATGCCCCAGGGCGTCACCCTTTACCTCCACTAAAGAGAACTTGCTTTCATTAAAATGTAGCCCGAAAGCTTCACAGTATAACCGGAGGTGTGTCAGGCAGCAGGGCTCGAGCGCTTTGGATATCTCAAAAACAGGATTATATCGTCCTCATATAGCACTACCTGGTCTTGAAGGCCAGCCCTTCACCACCAGCCCGAAACCAGAGCATCACAGTGTATCAGCCACGCTAGAGGCTTCATCACCTATGCAATCAGCAGTAGGGACAGTGGGCACCCCTGGCATATGCCCAGCTCGATAGGAAATTCAGGAGAAAAGACCCCATTCACCCAGACCTGAGAAGTCGGGTAGTGGTAGAGAAGCCAAACCATCCAATGGAACTCCTCCCCTAGGTCGGTTCGACAAAAGAACTTCATCCATAAAGGCCCATGACACTGTTTTGAATGCTTTTGTGAAATCAACTAGCAAGAGAGCCAGAGTGCCATCGAAATCTGGCATCCGGGGATAACACCACATGGACCCTCCTAATGCAGTGGCGCTGATATGAATCCACAAACCCGGGTGGACAAGGTGAGGTAAGGCCCGACCCAGTCGCTCAGCTAACACTTTTGCATAGATCTTGATGTCAGTGTTTTTTTATTTTTTTATTTTTGGAGGACCTTTATTTAGAAAAGGGTGCACACAGCTATTCAGCCAAACATCACGGAGGCATGGCAGCAAAGAATAGAAAATCGGACTGTTTCGGCACATCCAGGAGAGCATCTCAGGATTAGAGAGGTCAATTTTTTAAAAAGTAAAACAGGATTTACACGGTAAAAACGTAATACAGTTCCATATGTTAACGAGATGGAAAGAGAGAAAAGAGAACAGGAGGGGGCCGGCTACGGGATCTAAAGTAGATACAATCACCGGGTGGGCAGGGAAGCATGTCCAACTGCAGAGACGACAACATTTTGAAGCGAACAATATAAGCAAGCATACATTTCTAAAAACTCCCGACTAATGCCCCACCCGATGAATCCAATCACAGGAGAGACGGAGTGGCCACAGTCCCAGCACCACCCAAAAAGTCCAAACAGTAACCCGATAAACTGACCCCCAACCCAGGGAGAGAAAAAAAAGGAAAGTCCAGTCAAACTAAAAGAAGAGAAAAAGGCCATAGAAACAGAGAACGGAAAAACAAAAATACCCCACCCCCTACCCCCCACCCTGTACTCCTGCAGATGGCTACGGCCTACCCCCCTAGCAGTGTGCCTATCGCCCAGCGACCAAAAAGCCGAAAAATAGTAGAAAAGAGATTTATAAAGGGAGGAAACACAGAAAAAGAAAGAAAAGAAAAGTTAAGGGAGGAGGAGAACCACGCATCCCCGGTCGCACTACCCCCCTCCTGCGACGTACAGTCCTGGTCATTAAGCAATCAGCAGCAGAGCAAAGTAAATTCGGTAGAACCCAGGAAAGACGTCCTACACCGCCCTGCCCACTGATACAAGAAAATGGCGGATCCCGGGTCCCTCACAACCCCCTAGCATCCGAGTCGAACACCAGTCTCACCCTTGACCTCTACGAGTGTTCACCATGAGTTCCGCGCACCGCACCCGCATATTCACAGGATAAATCAAAAGTTCAGCCAGTCCACGAATCTGTGCGGTGAGTCCAACGGATATCCACCGTCCCCCACAATCCTCAGCCGCCATGACACTCGCCACGGTACGACCTGATCCCGACCGTTCCATACTCCACCACACTGCACAGCTCACACGATCGATAGATGTTCGCTGTTGCCGACGGGTCACAGTTTCAATAAAGTCATAGGGGAACGAGCACGTGAACACGACCACAGGTGGACTCGCCAACGTGGGCGGGCGATACACCATGGCGGCGGGTCCAGCCGCACACAGTGGTACAGACATTGCTAACCAGGCTTCGACACTAGATGGGCCTCGAGTCGTAGATTCCGTGATCAAAGTGGGAGAAACGGCTCGGTTAGGGGGACCAGACAGATCAGAGTCCTTATGCGATCGGGCAGTTTCGGTGTCATCCACGATCGACTTATGTGAAAGAGCAGCCCTGTAGGAGCACAGACCCTTAATGGCGGCCATCACGGTTCGCAATGATGGCTCTTCTTCACCCCGAACCGCTGCGAACTGATCGACTCCAGACATCAATGCGCCCTTTGGGTCACCCGATTCCCCAGGGACCGAAGTGCGATGAGGGCAGGCGGTGGTAGGAGGCACACAGTTCAGCAACAATAGGGCCTCTCGGAAGGGGGCCCCACCCCGGCGGGAAGGGAAAGCCGAGAAGGGGACCCCCGACCTCTCAGCCACTCACAGGATCAATACACCTCCACAATGCGGGTAGAACCGCAGGCTCTCCACCAATCCAGGGGCAGGTTGCTCTCCACTTCTATCGACCGGACCGTGTCTGGATCCCCCGGCCGCCGTTGTTGCATTGCAACCCGGCAGGGTTAGTACTCGAGGTCCCGGCTCTCGGTCAGCGTTAGGCCAAGAACTTCCACTCGATGTAACTCCGGCAATCCGGGCCGTAAGTTTCCCAGGACCACACCGCCAGTATCAGCAACGGGTCACCCACACGGGGGTGAGGCGAAAAAGCAGGATTTGTAGCAGGATATTCAAGCAGCAGGAGGAGGTCGACGGAGCCGAGAGCTTATGCGGCCATCTTCGTTCGTCGCTAGGCTCCTTCCCCTTGATGTCAGTGTTGATCAATGAAATAGGGCAATAGGTGGCACACTCGACCCTAGGGAGAACTTTTTGGGGCAGGGCTACTATGGTAGTGCAGTTTGACTCTGATGGTAAAGAGCCCTGTTGCAAATCGGTTGTATTGGAATTTAGAAGGTGGGGACATAATCTCACAGAGGCATTTGTAATACTCAATAGGACACCCATCTCGGCCAGCCGTTTTCCCTGCTTGCAACCCTGACATCCCATGACTCACTTCCTCAAGCTTTAGGGCTTGGTTCAACTCTTGGGCCAATACATTGGGTATAGTTGGCAGCTGTAAAGTGTCTAGAAGGGGGTTATCAACTTCTGCTGGTGGTGAAAGACACTGCAAGTATAACCACCAATAAAAATCAGCAAAGGTCTGAGCAATTACCTCTTGGGTACGACCCAACCAGTCCTGAATCACCAGAACCACTTGGTCAGTGACGCTGCGGGTGGCCTCCCAGTACAACAATTTACCTGATTTGTCACCTGAGGCATATAACCTCTGCCTGGAGGTCCCCCAACATTGTCTTGCTTCTTCCAAGGAAACCTGCCACTGTTCAGTTCGGGTTATGGCTAGAAGACGAGGGGAATGCTTGGTGTCCCAGCGGCGAAGAGCTGCTTCCCCTCATAATATATTGGTTTCCAAGCCAGTCAGGCACGGCAGATGGAGCGCCTCAGCCTGATGAATGTAACCTTTTAGTACAGCCTCTTAAGGATGGCTTACTAGCCACCTGCACCATTGCTGCAGATGCCACAGAGACTGCATTGAGCTTGAAAAACAGACGAAATTCCTCTTCGACTGAGGTCTCACATTCGGAGCTTTGCAAGTAGCATGTATTGAACATCCAGGCTGGGCACAAGACTTCCATCAGCTTCAACTGCCTGCGCATTCTCCGCAAGACCCTCAAATGGATCCCCCGACTGCAAAAAGACCATCACCCATGCACTCATAACCAACAGATTAGACTACGGCAACGCCCAATACGCCGGAATCAACAGAGATCTTCTACGCAGACTCCCGACGATCCATAACGCTGTCGCCAGACTCATCCTCGGGACTCCGCGCCACAAACACATGTCCCAACACCTTCGAGAGTTCCAATGGCTCCCCATTGAGAAGAGGGTCACCTACAAGCTCCTCACCCATGTTTACAAATCCCTCAACAACATCAGCCCCAAATACCTCAACGAGAGAGTCTCCTTCCACGTACCCAAAAGGAAGCTCCACTCCACTGACCTTGCCCTGGCAGAAGTCATCCACATCCACAGAACTAGAACAGGCAGGAGAGCCTTCTCCCACATCGCAGCAAGGATCTGGAACAAGCTCCCCGTGCACATCAGATGGTCTCCAACGCTGCGAACCTTCAGGAAGGACCTCAAGACCTTGCTCTTCGAGTGATCCGAGTCAGCAACTGATCCGGAACGGCCCCCTCCCAAAGCGCCTTGAGACCCTCAAGGGTGAGTAGTGTGCTTCACAAACCCTTGATTGATTGATTGATTTAAGACAGTGGGTTGAGTTCCCTACAATAACAACAACGGAGCGTGATCAGAGAGACCACGTGGAAGACTGCGCACCAATTGAACCCAGAGAAGATCCATCTACATAAAGTCTACACAGGATTCTGCTGCACGTGTGGCACATAGATGGGTGTCAGGCCATTGAGTAGGATGCCAGGAGCGCCAGGCTTCGCAGAGGCCCAGTGAATCTGCCTGCGAGGACAAGCAGACTGCTCAGGAACGCCTAGTAGGATATGAAGTGGAGGTGTCTAGGACCGGGTCTAGGAGTGCATTGAAGTCTCCCCCAATCACAGTAACGCCCTGAGGTAGAGTCAAGATGAAGGATCTCAGCGGATGCAGGGAAGGCTGCAGCAGGGGCGGCGGGACATATCAGGATATAAAATTATAGTGCCTCACTTCCAACTGGCCCTCAATACCCACATAGCAGCCCTGAGTGTCCGTGGGGTGTGCTGTATTGGCCAACGGAAGAGATTTGTGCAGCAGTATACCGACTCCTCTGGAGCAGCTCGTACCTACCAGATGGGTCTCATGGAGGAAAATGACCGCTGGTCTGTGCCGTATGATATATCGTAACACAGCAGAATGCTTAATGTGGTCTAGGTGGCCGTTCACATTCCAGGAGAGTATTGTTATCTTAGGAGAGGCCCTGATGCAGCTGAAGAAATCACGAGGAGTCCGCACCCGACAGAAATGGACATGAGACCCTGATAGCCTGTATTGCCATGCCATATCAAGTGAACCCTTGGTTTCTGTGTAGTTGCCACTACTAACATGGAAGGGAAAAACACTAGTAAAACAAACCTGCCCCAAAAAATAAACCAGACTCTGTAGCTCAACTAAACTACCCTCCCCCAATATACCCCCACCCCACACTTCACCCCAGGAAGCATCTGTCACCCTAACTATCCCAAAACCTCTAACTAGGGGGGGTGATAAACCTCTGTGGTTCATAGGCACCTGTACAATAGGATCCAACAACTGACGATTAAGTATATCACATAAGAATTAATTTTCCCCTCAGTACCCAACATAACCAACACCCAGAACGAAAGGAGAGCCACACGGGCCAGGACCCACTCTGGGAGGGGGAGGAAAGCAAGCACAACCATCCTCCCCGGCAGACACTACTAGCCCACCCCCCAGCATGATTGTCATTGTGAGTGGAAAGGTAATATCCAAGTCAGGGTGGGCCAGAAAGAGATGAGGAGCCCAATTCTGCCTCCATAAAGCGACAAACCAGTGGAGTATCTGAGAGGCTGTCAACCTACCTCTGTGAAGCCGGGTCCATGGTAAGTTCCTTTCAAGCCGAGCCCTCCTCAAAGGCCCCACACTCGATCCAGGGCTTCTGAGAGCAGTAGCGCACTCCCCTCCTCCAACGGCAGGAATGTGACCCAGTTTTCTCCTTTGTGCTCCCCGATCGGTGTCCCTCGGAGGGGGCGTTGCAACAGCCGGCTCTCCATTATCCACACCCAAGCTTGATCCGATGTATTGAAGTTGAAAGTGCAAAACTGAAAGAAGACCTTGAGGTGGGAGGGAAACAGAAGCATGCAGTGCAGGTATACGGCGCAGAGCTTCTGATTCACTTTAGTGAAGGAGAGCTGCTACTGCTGCACTGCCTTTGTGTAGTCCAGAAATAAGAGAATATTTGTATTGTCAAAAGCAGGTCAGGATGGGCACGTGCCTCTTGTAATATCATGTCCCAGTCTATAAAGTTAAGCAGCCTCAGGATCACAGGCTACAGGGAGCCCCCAGGTAGAGGCCTTGGTATCAAGGAACAATGTGCTCTTTCAATGACAAAAAAGGGGGACAATTTATTTTCAGGCACCCATGTTTAGAACAAGTCCGGCAGAACTTTGGCTAGGCCTCTCTGCTCCAAAAATTCAGGCAGACCAATGAGTCTAAGATTATTACACGAAGACCTATTTTCGACAACCTCCATTCTCTCCGTCAGTGAGGACATCAAGGTGGACAGCCTGGACATCTGGCTCTTGAGAGACAAAATTTCATCCTTGAGGAGGAGACACGATTCTCGACCTCCTGGTCCTGTCCACCGCGTTGCACAGATCCTGATGCAGCAGGGAAAGATCCACTGGTAGGCCATCTACTTTAGATTCTGCAGTGTACCGCCTAGAGGACCACATTCAAGTCCGCAGTCCTCTGCCGCACAGAAGCAGGCATCCAATCAGTGGTCGTGGGGGACAGTAGGAGGGACTGTATATTGATCCATCTTCATTTGGGACAGGTTTGTGGCGGTTTGTGGAGGGTCACCAACAACCCAGGCCCCTAGACAGCAGGTCCCCAAAAGGCAAATGTCGGGGAGGGGGGTCAAAAATAGTTCAGACGATCCGATTGCCAGAGGCTGAGGTTGAGGCTTATCGGTGCTTGTTGGCGTCTCAGCATCCTCGGCTTCCCTCGCCTCCCAAGTGTGTGGAGGATTGTCCTGCTCTCCTTCCTTCTGGTCCGCAAAGGGCTGCTGGAGTACTGTCTCTGCTGGCTCGCCGTCGGCCCATCCGGGTTTGCTGAGCTGGTCCCGGGCCGCCCTGGAGCTAAGGAGGGGGCGGCGGTGCCGGAGCTTTCTGCGCGCTCCTCGCGGGGCGGGCAGCAGCATTGGAGGCACCGGTTTGGAGAAAGCAGTGGAGGATTCAGGGTGGGGGTTTAAGGGGCAGCTAGAAGGTCAAGGCGATTCGGTTTGTGATTCTGTAGGTAAGAGAGGCTCCGAGGCGGTTGTAAGTGCGGAGGCTGACAGCAACTCCTTGATTGTTGTACCAGTACCAGAACCATTACCAATATCAAAGAAAAGAGGTAAGCGAGGTTTAAAGAAGGGTACAGAGTGTAATAGTGCTGACATCAACATCTGTGATAGTAATTTAATCCCGAGTCCAGGGCCATCCTCCAGCTTACTTTTCAAGCATCTTACTTTGAAGCTGAGTATATCTATTAGCCCAGATTTTGGAGCAACAAAATTAAAGAAGACCTCCTCATACTTGAGTGCAGAAATTAAAACTAAGCGATCCAAAACCCACAAAACAACAAGGGGTCGTACCTCGACTGTTAGCATTAGGTCTAAAATAACCCCATCTTTGCGTTCCTATTTTAAAGCAATCCCACAGATTTTGCACCTCCCTGAGGAGCAGGTTATGGCACAGCCCGCTGCTACGGGGTGTCAAGGGTTGGTTGCAGTTGGAGTGAATTGGGCTAGTGCTACGGAACTACCTCTTTCTTCTACTGTTGAGGTTGGTGTTGAGATTGTTTTAGCAGACACAGCGAGAGGGCCGCCTCTTCAAGGAGTAGATAATATGGCAGCAGATAATATCTCTGATAACATACCTTTGCACCTTATATTGCCAGAAGACACATGTGCTGTACTAGAGGGAGCGGTGATAGAGTCGCATAAAGTAGAGGATGCCTCGCAAGAATTGCCCTTGCGGAGAGAAACAGATGGCCCTATGACCACCTCATTGCAGTTTATGTTTTTGGCTCTGTCAGCAGATATAAAGAATGGGTTCGAAGCCTCTAAAGCAAACCAATTAGAGATAAGGAATTACTGTGAATCTCTAGACAACAGAATCGATGGTATGCATGCCAGAACGTCAGCGCTTGAAGAGACAGTTGCAGGATTATCTCCACATCTTGATCAGGCCAAATGTGAGATTTCTAAGCTCAAGAAAGAAGATCTTTCAATGGCCGAAAGGATGGAAACGCTAGAGAATAATTCTAGGCGAAGTAATATTCGTATCATGAATGTTCCAGAGGGAAGTGAGAGCTCCGATATCAAACAATATGTTGTTTCTCTCTTAGGGTAATCTCGAAGTTTGGAAGTGTCCAAGGACATTCAGCGCGTCCATAGGGACCCTTTTAGGAAAAACCCTCAAAGAGAAAAGCCCCGAAAAATCTTGGTAAACTTTCATACCTATACCCTTAAAGAAATTATTCTCAACCTAGCTTTAAAACAAAAATCCTTGGTAGGGAAAGGGTTTAATTTTCAAATTAGATCAGACCTATCCCGGGCCACCCTCGAGAAGCAGTGGGAGCTTGGCAGGTGTCTTGAGGCATTTAGAGGTGCAGGTGCCTCCGCCCAACTTAAGTTTCCTGCCACATTGAGAATAATGTATAACAACAAAATGTTTAACATCAGGTCCGTACAGGAGGCAGATGAGCTGTTACTCACCTTGGGGCCAAAAGGAGGAACTAGGGGTTCTTTGGGCTGAGGCTATTATAATTGCCGCTTCAGGGCGTACCTTTTTCCCCTATTTCTATTCTTCCTCACTTCCATCTGTTCTTTTTGAGGTGGGTCTTGAGACCCTACGGGTAGGTAGTGCGCTCTATAAATGTCTTGATTGATTGATTGGTATTAGAGAAAGGAAGATGGAAAGCCAAGAAAAAAAAAGGGGGAAAAGGTTACCTCTTGAACCATATTTAGAATTAGGAAAGCGAAAATAAAGAGAAGTGGGAAAAAAAGGGAGGAAAAAATAGGGAAAGAGTGGAAAATAAATAAATAAATAAATAAACAATTTTTCCTGTATGTAACTGTCCTCACTTGAAATTTTGTGGGGGTGGGGCACTATCTTCTGGACTTGTTCCAGATAGATAGGACAAGGGTTTCCCATGGGGGGGGGGGGGTGTTCATGCAGGATAGGGCACAGGAGGGTGGGGGTGTAGGCGGGAGCAATAAGAAACACTTTTCTGCTTAGAACATGGTTATTTTTGGTCCAGATTCATTAATGGTAGCAAGAATATCTTACGATTAGGACAGAGAGTTAAGTACTCAGGTGCTAGGACTGTGCTGGAGGAGGTTCAATCTATCTCCTATGAATAGTGTGAAGATCATCTCCTGGAATGTGAATGGCCTCCGCACCAGACCCAGGGCGGATAAGATCATGCAGTATTTATGTGATTCTGATGCGCAGGTCATCATTCTCCAGGAGACACACCTAATGGAGACTGAAATACTCTTATTGGTAAAGAAAAATAGATGGATTTATCTCTCCATTTCAACTTCGCAATCTACCAACACCAGAGGCGTACCAATCTTTTTTAAAAGACCTCTCAAGGTAAGGCTAGTAATGAAAATTGTGGACCCAGGTGGCAGATGGGCCATTGCAACAGAAATAGACGCTGCAGTGCAAACTACGATAATAGGTTACTATGGGCCTAATATAGATGACCCTCTGTCTTAAAAACTATATTCTCACATCTTTTGTCTTTCCCGGAACCAGTAATTCTGGCGGGGGATTTTAATATAGTTTTGGATCCGGTTCTAGGTAAAGCTCCAAATAGTCGACCCCTTGCCCTTTCTAAGACCAGAGTCTTTCTTCTTAGGGCTATGAAAGAATATGGTTTAGTTGACGTCTGGAGGGATAGAGTCAGAAAGATGCAGGGGTTTCGTATCGTAATCACAAATACCATCACCAGTCTAGAATTGATTTTACATTAGTCAACCATAGGCTGGTTAAATGTGTAAAATATATCTGCTATCTTCCATCCCATTTATCAGACCACTCTGCAGTATTTATGGAACTTAAGGGGTTCCCTAAGGTGTCTAGAGCTTGGACGTTTGATCGGTCGCTTCTATCAGCAGCAGATGATATATCTTTTCTAAATATGGAATCCCAGTATTTCTTGCAGCGTAATGTGGGATCAGCTGCTTTGGGGATTGTATGGGACTCCTTTAAGGCCTTTTTACGCAGAATTATTAACAGCAAAGTTTCATTCCGTAGGAAGAGATATAGGGAAGAAGTAGCTAGTATAGAGGCCGACATGTTGAAAACTCAAAATGAGATCGATCAAGCTTCACCAGGGATTTTAACACAAACACTTGGTAATAAGCTTGTAACCCTAAAAGGTCAGATGGGATCAGTGCTCAATCAATGTCTGCAAGAGAAATGGGAGGCTAGCAAGAGGTCTCACTTTGAGTTTGGGGAGGGAGCTGGAAAACTTTTGGCCTGGGAAGCTAAAACTGACCAGGTTCGCAATAACATCAATTCAGTGGTCCATGAGAATATAACCTATACATCAGATTCTGCTATTAGGAGAATATTTAAAGATTTCTTCCAATCAATCTATCAGGAAGATAAAATCTTGGACAAAGAAAAAATGGAGAGTTGGTTAAGAAAGATACCTCTTCCAAAACTATCCGAGGAGCAGCGGGCGTCCCTGGATAAAATCACTACAGATGAGGAGGTGTGCTGCTATCCTACATGGTAAGAAGGGGAAAGCAGCCGGATCAGATGGCCTACCAGTTGAGATCTATAGGGCCCTGGAACAAGCAATTGTCCCCTTTCTTACAACGTTATTTAATCAGATATTGCAGGATGGAATATCTCCCCCTGTTTCCTGGGATAGTGCTTCTATTACATTAATCTTAAAGCCAGGGAAGTCTGCAACCTCCTGCGGGTCATATAGGCCAATATCCATTTTGAATGTGGATTATAAGATCTTTTCCACAGTTTTAGCAAAGAGACTGAGCATAGTGGTACCAGACATTTTACATCGAGACCAAAAGGGAATTGTGAAGGATCGACAATTGTATGAACTGACCTTTGATTTGATAGGGGCTATAGATTTAGCAACAACACATTCTCTCCCACTGGCAGTTCTGACGCTCAATGCTACCAAGGCCTTCGACAGGGTGAACTGGGCATACCTGTCGGGGGTCTTGGCTAAGTTTAACATTGGAGACAGCTTTTGCCGAGCTATTAGACTACTATATTCAAATCCATCAGCCAGGGTGTTAGTGAATGGCAAACTAGCTGACCCCTTTTCCATCACTAGGGTTGCCCTCTTTCCCCCCTTTTGTTCGATCTCTATATAGAGCCTTTTTGCCCATATGTTAAGGGAAGAAAAATCTATTAAACCATTGATTTTTGAAGGGTGGGAAAGAAAAGTGGCATTATATAATGATAATATTCTGATATTTTCCACAGATATACGCTCAGCTTTTCCGGCTGCCATTAAACTGGCCTTAGAGTTCGGGGAAATATCTGGTTACGAGGTGAATGCCTCAAAGACTAAGGTAAGGGTCTGGAATGATGGAGATTGCGGCACAGAGATTCAGCTCTCCCCAAGTTTAAGATATTTGGGGCTGAACATCATTAAGGACATTAATAAATTAGCTATAATCAACTTTTCAGCTGTGGCAAGGGAATGCCGTATACTTATGCAATCCTGGTCACATCTCCCTTTATCTTTGTTGGGCCGGGTTAACTTAGTTAAAATGACTATTCTGCCCAAGGAGTCTTTTCTTTTTAACACTATTCCTCTTTTTTTTTATTCTGTAGGTATTTCTAAGTTACAGGGGGATATAACATCTTTTATTTGCGCAAAACATATCCCAAGAATTGTTTGGAAGAAGCTTAGGCGCCGTAGGGCGAAGGGTGGGCTGGCAGCCCCCGATCTACAAACATATGCATGGGCGTTTCAACTGTGCCATGCCCGAATGTTGTTAAAGATGCCAACAGGTCAAGGGGTTGGTTGCATGTTCTTAGCCACGTTTAGGGGTGAAGCAGCAGCACAGTCAGGTTTCCTATTTAAGTTTGGAGACCCGAAGTAAAAAAAAAAAATTAAACTGAAGGTTCTACAGGGGATGGCAAGAGTATGGTTTAAGGTGAGGAATCTAACAAAGCTTGGATATTTCTCTAGTAGAGCCCCATTATGGGGATCCCCTGGGAATCCTGGTTGGCTGGAAGATAGTCTAGCTGCCCCCTTGCGAGATGGTGGGCTTGAGACATGGGGAGACATCTTTGTGGAGGGTAGTCTATTGCCTTGGGAAATCCTAAAGGATAAAATAGGATCTAATCTCTCTAAATTTAAGTACATCCAGATAGCAGTTGGGCACAGACTTATTCCATGCAGGCTTCAGCTCAAAGTGGAGCTCCAGTTGGGGGTGGCAATCAACTGTAAACTTTACTATTGAACAAACGACCAGGCAAGAAAGAAGTATCCCTGTGGTATAATTTGATACTAGAGGAGTCTGAAGGGGAATTCCAGCTACCCGAGTTGCTGTGGGGTCCCTCCTTAGCCTGTGGCAATCTGGTAGATTTATGGTCCATCTCATTTAAGGTCCTGTGGGATATTGTGAAGCCCGCATGGTTACATAGGAATCATCTTTACACCCTTCACAGAGCATAATATTCCCCACATAGGTGGGCAAAATTTGCCCAAGGTTCCACGATTGCATGTGCCAGATGTGGCTTAGTAAACGCCAATGATGCCCATATGTTTTTTGAATGCCCCTCTGTCAGTGCTTTCTGGGACTCTATTAGTAAAGTACTTACATCATCTTTGGGCCAGCAAATTTCGATTGATCTTCCCCTAGCAATTATGGGTGTAACAGATGAAGTGCAGAGTCCGGCGAAAAATCTTCTCTTTAATTCGATTCTATTGGCTAGAAGAGAAATTTGTAAAAAATGGAAAGACCACCATCCACCTACACTTTCAGATTGGAGAGTGTCGGTTCTACAAGTATCTAAATTGGACTTCGTCAGATCTGGGAACCGTAATAAAAGGGCTTTTTGGCACATGGAACTAATTATCTGGGGTTTTTTTTTGTTTCCCCCCCCCCCCGGTTCAATGATTAAGCTGCTGTGGTCTTAACCCTCCGGTACGTGCTTGGCTTAGGGTTGGTTCCCTAGCCAGGACGGCGGCACTCTCCACATTACAATTGGATTCAATGTATAGGTCCTGAATGGTCTCTTGTATGCTGAAGGGTGTCGGTACAGGAAGATCGTTTAAGCCCTACCAGTAATATACTGAGTCAGCATTCGAGATCATTGGGACCTGTCGTTTTTTGAAACTATGGCGGAAAATGAGGACAAAAATAAATACATAAATAAATAATGTTTTCTTTCTGTACATTTTATCTACTATAAAGACTATCCCAACTTTATTCAAACCAACTTCACAGAAAATAAAAGAAAACCAACTGAATATCGTAAATATACTTTAATTGCAAACTAAAACACAAGTAAACCAACCCTACTCACAGCATTTTGCCCCTTAAACAACATACTATTTCAAAACAAAATCACTTTATTTTAATAGGAAAAAGCAGCAAATCAAAACAAGAAAAAAGAATAGAAATGTTAAAAAAATGCAATGCACCCAAGATATGTAAGTATATTAACAAATGTGAATTGTTAAAAAGAAAAAAAAGCATATAATATATATTTAACTTTTTCTACACATATATTTACTTACAATACAATTATGAAAATTACAGAAGGTTCCAAATGTATCTCTTCCCAAAAAGGCAAACTTTAGTTATGCAATATGGAGAACACATACAGCCAAGAGAAAAGATCTGCTAACCATATCAATTGTAAATGTATAAAATATTATTCAAATGCTTGCTATGGGAGGGCTACAACTAACGAAACAGCTGTTATAAGTGTTAAGGAACATAACCACCCCCTTAATGTGACTGAAATTAAAGTCAGAGATGTATTAGAACATATTAAAGAAGTAGGCCCTAGCTCCCAAAACCCCATAACTGAAATTCTCACAGACCCCATGTCCCAGAGTACGTAACTGGTAAGTTACCTGCCATACCAACTTTAAAATGATTAATTTCCAGAACAAAAAAAAACACAACTCATACCATCTTTGCAAAAAACATTCAGTGACATAGAAATTCCATGTGAACTCGAAATAACTCATAAAGAGGAACAATTCCTTTTATATGACAATAAATGTCATGAAAAAAAATTATTATCGTTGCAACACCCACAAGCCTATTAAAACTAAAGCAATGTGAAACAAGGATGATGGATGGGACATTTAAAATATGTCTCAAACCATTTTATCAAATTTATAACATCCACGGAGAATACCACAACAGTAAGATCCCTTTCATCCATGCACTCTTACCTAATAAACAGACAACTACCCTGGTAGACATCCTAACCCAAATAAAACAGCAAACTAACCAGTAATTACCCCAAAAAATTTAATTATCATTGACTTTGAACAATCAACGATACAAGCCATTCTTAAATTCTTTTATCCACACAGCTATACAAGTTTGCTATCACCATTTTAACTAGAGCATATGGAGACACCTACAAAAATCTACCTTAAGTGTACAGTAGGCAGCGAATAGCCACTTTGCATATGAAATAAAAAAAGAATAGCTCTAGCCTACATCCCCATAACTGAAGTAGCAAATCACAATAACCTATTAATAGAAAGTCCCTACTACCAAGCCAACGAAAATAAATTATCCCCCCTACTAGAGTATTCTGAGGATGTCTGGGTAGGAAGAATACATAGACGCAGTGGAAGGATTGCATAATGTCTTCCAATTCACAATGGGAAGAAGTGAACCCACCCTATATAAACTACTAGAAGCAATACAAAAAGTGCAGAGCTACCAGGAACCTAGACTAGATCAATCCGTAACACAACTATGCCCTAAATTAATTAAACAAACTAAAGCAATGTATGATCAGTTACAATACAAAGTTAGACTATATCCAAATACTAATGGCCTGATTATGATGATGGTGAGACCGGCACAGCCCATCAGTGGCGGTCCCCACCATCGTGATACTGTTTACTCCCTGCCACATTAAGATGGCGGACGGATGTCTGGTAGTCAGAGAGATCGACAGCCATGCATCCAACATGCTCAAGGAGCCCGTTGGTACGTCGGAGGGAGTTGTATCCCTACAACAGTGGCGGTGCCTGCTCAGGCACCGATGTAGGGATTACAATGTCCTTTTCCAGCGGCCATTTCATGGCGATTAACACACCATGAAAAGGCCGGCAGAAAAGGACTTTGGGGGCTGGTAGCGGGCCTCTCTTCCCCCCTGGACCTCAGATATGGGCCCTGGGGGGCAAATATGGTGCCCCCTATATATCCCTGCACCTAGTGTCAGGCACCATGCGGCACAATACAAAAGATACACTTTGCGATGCCCTTGAAGGCAGTCGCATCATTATTCTGGGTGAGGGACCGCCGACAGCTAGTCGAGCGGTACAGTTTCCAAAGGGATGGTGGTTGATGTAAGTCTGACCGCCATCCTAATCAGGCAAAAAAATCTACCCTATAACCAATAATAATTTAGCAAACATAAAAAAACACACCAACCTAACTTCTATTTATTTACAATAATAGTTGACATAAAAAAAAATTCCATTAGGTATAAATATAACAAATTAATTCAATACAAAATAACCAATCAAACCTAAAAAAAAACCTTGGCAAATAGGAAATATAACAGTGCACTAAAATTAAAACATCAAACTACAAAGAAATAAATCACTTTTCTAACCCTTTTTAAGAAAAATTCAAATTACTTACTGTTTTGTAGCTGCAGACTTTTATACAAAAAAGAATAAGGTGACAGAAATCCTTCAAAATCCATTTGGTAAAAAATTAAGAACCCACAAAAATGTAAAAATACAACTTTACAAAAAATAAATCCTCTGACATATTCCTCTGTAGCGTAGAACCATAAAAAATCTGAAAACTATAGTTAAAAAAAGAAACACTCCAGGAAACCCAAATAATGCTCCTTCCAGTGTATTGCTCTGAACTGTAATACCATAAAAAACCTTGCAATAAGAGATAAAAACAGAAACGCTCCAGGAAACCCGAAGAAATAAAGGAAATGTTTAATAATATTTCGTTTATATCAAAGTAATATTCATTTGCCTTTAAAAAGATAAACAATTCCCTCCTACACATACATATACATCGTAATACTTTACATTTCACTCAAAAACACCTACAACTACAAAACACATGCTCAAATACTCATAACTAATAACCTACAACACTAGATATGATTAAAATTGCAACTCACTAACGCTATTCCACATACTACATCAAACATCCCACACTAACATCAAAAATAACACACTACATACCCTATACAATACCTAACTACCTCCATCCACCCTTAAATTTCCTTAGAAATAGTAAAATCATACTTACCTTGAATGTTCTTATGTACCTCCCAACTGCGAGATTCCTTCTCCAAAACAGACTAAATAACAATACTGATAGAATACAAATTGGACTTAGTCCAAACAAAAATGGCCGCCTAATAAAACTGGAAAAAAGACTATTTCCCCGTTCAATTCAATTCAATGTAAACATGAATTATAGCAAACATTTGCAGGGATTACAGGGGGGCACCCCGATCAACAACCGGAGGCTGCGGAGGAAAGGGGCTGGACATTCAGCATACATAATTTACTGTTCTCACTCCATTATAACTTAAGTCAGGGAAGGTGCTAGGCAGTAAACAAATATAATTTACTATTCTACACTCCAAAATATCTTAAGTCAGAGAAGGTGCTGTACACTGAACATATATGTTTACTATTCCCATTCCAATATAACTAAAGGCAGGGAAGGTGAAGGACACTAAACATAGATAGGGCGGAAAGCCTCCAACCAGCTGTCGGAGGCTACCCGCCTGACATCGTAGGTTCCAATCCGACCGCCGTATTAGGATGACTGCGGTTGGAGTAAACCTTTGGGGGATTCCGATGCTCCGACTGGCTCCTTGAGCCTGTCGGAGCATTGGAAGCCACCATATTCCCTTAATGATGGCAAATCCAGGCTCGGCTCTGCCGTCAGGATTAAGATGCAACTTTCCGGCAGACTTTTCATGTCGGCCTTTCTGACACAGAAAGGCTTTCGGAAAGTGTCATTGGGGGTCCCTAGCAGGGCACCCTTTCCCCCTGGTCCTCCGCTATGGGACTTAATGGGCACCTATGGTGCCCCCATAAACATCCCTGCACCGTGTGACCGGCACTGCATGGTGCAGGTATGTTTGAAAACATCAATTTTTCGATGGCAACTTGTGCTCTGGTCCTTTTTCACATGCCGCACAAGCTTACATTTGGAAATGAATGTTTCCGACCGTCCATAGGGCGGTCGAATCCAAATCCAGCGGTCAGAACTGCAGACTTATGGCCGGACAGTTCCAGATTGCATTTGGGCATCTGCCCGACATCGTAATTAGGCCCATAGTTTACTATTTACACTCCAAAATCAATTAAGTCAGGAAACTTGCTGGGCCCTAAACATACATAATTTACTATTCCCTCTCCAATATCACCGAAGTCTTGGAAGGTGCTGGACACTAAACATACATATTTAACTATTCCCACTCCAATATAACTGAAGTCAGGGAAGGTGCTGGACACTAAACATGTTTAATTTACTATTCCCACTCCAATATAAATTGGCAGGGATGGTGCTGGACACTAAACATACATAATTTACTATCCCCACTCCAATATAACTTAACTCAAAAAAGAGGTAGGACACTAAACTTTAAAAATATACTCTACTCACCTCAAAGATAAACCAATTCCTGAAAAATGCTAGACATTAAACACAAAAAATACGTTTTTTCTCCTCCAACATAAATAAATTCAAATAAACTACTAACACTAAACAAAAAATGTAACATTTTAAAAGAAAAACACCCCAACTTAAATAAAACACAAAAAATATAAACATGCATAATTTAAATAATAAAAAATACATATTTTATATTAACAGAGGGTCAAGTCAATTCGTAATGCTTCCATTGCATAAAAGTCACACCGTAAAACTGATAAAAACATAACACATTAAAGCTAAAACAGTACATCCTATGTTAACAACATATACCAGGATACTTTCAAAGTTAGAAACTCTCGTTCTTATCTAGCACATAAGTACATACAATTTTAAAGTGCTAAATGATGTATCCAATTGCAGCAAAATCAGTAAACATGTAGAATTCATCACAAATGTTAACAGTACACAGGGATCACATAAAAGCATAATATACGTCAGGAATAATGATGGAACACATTAAAGTTTCCTATTTTAGGTAACTCATACCTGATTATATAGACCAATTGAACTTATACATTTACCTCATCAAGCCAATACAGTTCTTTCCTACGTAGCAAGGCTGCCCAAAGAGGCAATTATATAACACACTGTGGGTTTGTTGAGGAGTTGTAAAAAGTGTAACGCTTCTTTAAGTGCAAATTACCCCTACTGTGTAAGAAAGGAACTAAAATGCAGTGCCTCTGCTGCCTATAAAAATGGTAAAAGAACAGAATTTGGTCAGTAGTTGATAGGAGACTCCATCACATTGACAAAGTGAAAGAATATTATAAGAATAGGAGTTAGCTGGAAAACCTATCATCAAAAGGATGAGGCTCAATCTGAATCTCACCAACAGGGAAACTATGCTGTAGGTTTGAAACAAATGCAAGATATGAGGGGAACCCATGGCCCACCAATGGTGTAGGACTACAGCGGTCTTGTTTTTATACTTATCCCATCTTTTCTTCGCTGCTGAAACCAGAAAAGCCTGTTTCAGTTTATCACTAGGGAAGGATAGATAATTGCCAGAGCGTCACCCAAATCACTCAATCCCAGTCCTGTCAAAGTTGACTGGGCATACTTTAATCTCCTCAACTAGATCTAATTTGAGGCAATCTTTCAAAACGTCTTGGTTTAACATCACCATCTGTCTGCGCCATGTAGAATGCCACAGTAACAACGGGGCAAGACTTATAACGTCTGCTACATATAGTAGAGCAAACTTTCTATGGAACTTATAACTGAAGCAACTTTTGGGAAGTGACAAAAGACTATTAAGATAGTTATCCTCCACCTGTTGGAGAGAATCAATGTCTGACATGCCCCAAACTGCTGCACTATATGTGGCAATTAGTCAATAAATAAATACAAATTAAAATTAGAGCACACATTTTAATATTTTTTCCAAATATTAATCCCTGTCATGTAACTTTTTACACACCCTACTAACCAAAAATTAAAAGACATTATAACAATAATTTAAATAATTCCTAATTTAAAATAACTTTTAAAACATATTTCATAACAATCACCTATTTATTACAAATGAAATATATATATATAAATAAACATAACACAATGTAAGTAAATACACAACACAAATTAAATTAGATATCGAAATGAAATGTAAACATTTTCAGTAATTTTACATTATAAAACAAATTAAACAATATTAATACAGCAAAGTTGAAAAATTAAAAAAACATAATACAATAATTTAAAACACTTTAAAAAGATCAAATTAAATATTAATATCAATAAAACCACAAATTAAAATATTTTAATATGTTTTCAAATTTAGATTATATAATATGTAAATTAAAAACTAAGGGGCCTATTAAGATCTCAGTCATAAAGCTTCTGAC
The DNA here is from genome assembly GCF_964263255.1 of Lissotriton vulgaris. NCBI lineage: Eukaryota > Metazoa > Chordata > Amphibia > Caudata > Salamandridae > Lissotriton > Lissotriton vulgaris. The sequence continues at coordinate 1,311,520,866 of NC_141693.1, read as the reverse complement.
CTTAGGTCGGAGGCTTTACGACCGAGATCGTCTGTTCTAATTTCGACTGGCTGATTACAATACAGTCTGTTGGAATTGAAACAGGTGTTTCCGCCTTCAGGATTACGATGCTCGGTTTCCCACAGGCTTTCCATACCGGGCTCTCTGACATAGAAAGCCTGTCGGAGAGTGAGTTTTTGGGGCCACTTGCAGGGCCCCCTTTTCCTTGTGGCCTCCGGTTGGGGGCCAAGGGAAAAGTAATTCCCTACACCCTGTGACAGGCACCTTGAGGTGCCTGCCACGGGGTGCAGGGATTAACAGACTCTCCCATTACTGTATGGGAGTTTGTGTTACAGCTAATTTATGGCCATAACAGGGGAACAACGTGTCTATACTTTTTTAAATTAGGAAGAACATATCGCATACTTTTTGTGTAAAGACAAACATACCAGGACTTGTAATTTCGAGAGTTGAAATGCTTCAGCTGAATTTTAAGGCAGGTAGTCTCCTGTGCTGTGAAACTGAGGGAAGGGCAGACAGCTAAACAAACCTTCTTGCTAGGATGCCTGCTTGCATGAAAGAAATGTAAATTGGTGCAACAAGCAATGTCAATCAGTCAACGTAAAGGTTGCTTGAAAGCAGGTATTGACTTTAATTAATGGAATCACTTGAAGCTTCCTGATTAAACAAATTTAGAGCTTTATTACAACTTTGGCAGTCCTACAACAATGCCCCATGGGAGGACCGTCAAAGCCGTTCCCACATCGCCTGCCGGATTATGATTGTAATCTGTGGTGGGAGGTAGCACGGCTGTGTTCCAATGGTGGTGGTCTGTAAGGCTCATTGGAGAGCCTTAAATGCAGACCACCGCAGTGACAGTGCTCTTGGCATGTTCCTGTAAAGTGTGGCAAGCAGCATGTGGTGCATGCTACACCATGCAGGAACTGGGGTTCATAAATACAAGGGGCACAACATTGCACCCCCAGGTCCTGGAGCTGCAGGAGCCCCTGTTGCGACCCCCTTTGTGGCCTCTCCGCTACCTTTTTCATGGGGATAGCACCGTGAGGTAACTAAAAATATGCTTGGCGGTGCCGGCTGTGCCACTGTCAGCATATTCTCTGCAGGGAAAGACCACCAGCCCAGCGGATCATTGATCCCAGTGGTGCTTGCGGTCTTGTAGCCGTTCGACCGACCCAGTTGTAATGCTGTGCCGCAGTAGCCGGACAGCCACTGTGACTACGGCGGTCCCATGGACCGCCTTAGTCATAATAAGGCCCCTATTCTTTTTGAGTAGTATTGCAAGGGAGTAAGTGTGTAATTTTAAAGCACAGTTATAAACAACTGCACTATGTACAGTCTGGATATTACTCAAATCTATATTTTGGAAGCACTTTTATCTTAAACTTTTTTGCACATTTTGTAGCAGCCTATCTTATACTGTGTGTAATGCCCATTTAAAATAATGACTTACATTTTCACCGTGCTTTTTGTTACAGATTGTGACCTTGTAACACTAAACATACAAAATTCACTATTCTCCACTGCACCAGCCAGGATTCAATTCTGTTGCTCTCTGGCTACAAACATAGACCTCTAAGTGCATTAACTAATAGAGGTTACATAATGTATAATAGTGTGTTTCCAACTGATTAACTTAACTTGAATTTATTTTTCAGTTAAGCTGTGTCTTATTTTATATGTTATTACCTTAAGGTGAAAGACTGCTAACAATTACAGAATATTTTGTTTTTTTTAGCCACATCTTTGACCCCGCCTCACGCTCACTCACCCTTTCCATGCATCATCGTAGTTTCCATACCTTTTAGGTTGAAGGCTACCAGACGCAGATGTCTGGTATGCTAAAGACATCTTGGGGACATTCAGAAAGCTTCCCTGGGAATGCATTCTACCCATTGCTTTGTGGTTTCTAACTCACATTTACTTGCTTTCTATTTGCTGGTTTTATTTCTTCTAGGTTGTCCAGCTTAGGTTAATCCCTTCCATGGAGCAAACCCTGGTTCCACCAGTGCTCCTTTTTGTAAACAGGCTTCTACATCTCGAGCCCGATTCACAGAACTAACTTAAGACAAAATCCTAACCTTACTACCATTTTAGTATTCACAGAAGGCACTTCCTCATTTTGGTATTCACAGAAGGCACTTACTCATTTCCGTATTCACAGAAGTTAGGAGTCCTAACTTTAAGACTCCGAAATGCCGTCTGTGAATACTGAAAGTCTTAAAATTAGGATTGTTCTCAATTTAGCAGTAGGAAAGTTAGGACTCCTAACTTTAGGACTCCTAAATACCTTCTGTGAATACCGAAAGTCTTAAAATTAGGATTTTTCTCAGTTTAGTAGTAGTAAAGTTAGGAGTCCTAACTTTAGGACTCCTAAATGCTTTCTGTGAATACCCAAAGTCTTAAAATTAGGATTTTTCTCAGTTTAGGAGTCCTAAAGTTAGGATTCCTAACTTTACTACTACTAAATTGAGAAAATTCCTAATTTTAAGACTTTCGGTATTCACAGAAGGCATTTAGGAATCTTAAAGTTAGGACTCCTATTTTCTGTGAATACCGAAATGAGTAAGTGTCTTCTGTGAATACCAAAATGAGTAAGTGTCTTCTGTGAATACCAAAATGAGTAAGTGCCTTCTGTGAATACGAAAATGGTAGTAAGTTTAGGATTTTGTCTTAAGTTAGTTCTGTGAATCGGGCTCCTGGTTTTTATCTTGTCACATTTGTTGTGCATTCAAAGATATAGGTCAAATGTTAGGCTCCGTCTTCTGAGCAACACTAGTGTTTTCTTTTTCTGACTTTAAATTAAGAGTATTTGGGTGACAATCATGCTGGGTACTGGGGTTGTGCTTGAGGAAGGCTGTATGATGTTTTGAAATCAACTTTGCAGATACACCAGAATATGTGTGAATTAGGAAAGCACAAATGATGCAAACTTTTGGGTAATTCTGAATTGTGGTGGAAACACTAGGTGATGAATTTCCGCACAATATCGGTTGTGCGCTGTATAGTTGTATCAGTAAAACTGTATGTCTGTGAACTCTAACGGTCATTTGAATTGAATATGTGATGCCTGTAATGGCAGTGCACTACCACACTATGCATATGCCAATTTACGCCACACCACTGTAGTCTGCACCACTACACCCCATTGCACCCTACTGTGCAACACTCCAATCTATGCCACTCCACTTTGTGTCACTGCACTATACTCTGCACAACTCCAATCTATGCCACTGCACTGTGCACCTCTCTACTCTACACCACTCTACTCTATGCCAATGCAATCTACGCCACTATACTCAGTGGACTAGACTGGAGTGGTCTAAAGTGACCACTCCAGTCTAGTCCATTCCACTCTACTCTGCACCACTGCACTCTACACCACTCTACTCTATGCCACTGCACTCTATGCCGCTCTACATCTCTTCACACTATGCTGCACCACTCCACTCTACCTTGCACCACTTCACTCTGCACCACCTCACTCTACTCTGAAACAATCTACTCTATGCCACTGCCCTCTACGCCACTCTACTCTAATCTACTCCACTGCATTCTGTCACTGCAATCTGAAGTCCCCCTGCTCTACTTTGCACCACTCTAATCTACACCACTGCACTCTACCCCAATGCACCCTATGGCAAAGCACTCTACACCACTTTAGTGTACTCTGCAAAGCTCTATTCTAAGCCACTGTACTCTATGACACTGTACTCTACATAATTGCACTCTATGTCACTACACCACTTCACTCAAAATAAATTCAGTCTTTGACACTCCACACTATGCCAATCTACTCTGCATCACTCCACTCTACACCACTGTTCTATACTCTCCAAAGCTCTATTATATGCCACTGCACTTTACTCTGCTCTACACCATTGCACTCCTCGTCACTGCACTCTACGTCAATCTAATTCTACTCTGCATCACTGTACTCTATGCCACTCTATGCCACTGCATGCTAGAGTGCACTCCACTTCACTCTACGCCACCTCACTCTACTCTGAAACAATCTACTCTATGCCACTGCACTCTACACCACTGTACTGCACTTGGCCTCACTCCACTCTGTCACTCTAATCTACTCCACTGCACTGTATGCCACTGCAATCTACAGTACTGTGCTCCACTCTACACCACTGTTCTACACTCTCCAAAGCTCTATTATATGCCAATGCACTCTACTCTGCTCTACACCATTGCACTCCTCGTCACTGCACTCTACGTCACTCTAATTCTACTCTGCATCACTGTACTCTATGCCACTGTGCTCTATGCCACTCTATGCCACTGCATGCCTCAGTGCACTCCACTTCACTCTACGCCACCTCACTCTACTCTGAAACAATCTACTCTATGCCACTGCACTCTACACCACTGTACTGCACTCGGCCTCACTCCACTCTGTCACTCTAATCTACTTCACTGCACTCTATGCCACTGCAATCTACAGTACTGTGCTCCACTCTGCTCTACTCTACACCACTGCACTCCACACCACTCTACTCTACACCACTGCACTCCACACCACTCTACTCTAACCACTGCACTCTACCTCAATGCACTCTATGGCAATGCAGTCTACAACACTTTACTGTACTCTGCAAAGCTCTATTCTACGTCACTGTACTCTATGCCACTCTATTCAATAAATCAATCAAAATACACTTTATTTGATTTAAAAATGCTAAATCATTAAAGCACAATGCCTTAAAAACGAGAATGCATCATTTCATTTAGGTAAGTTTAGCAATATATAAAAAATAATATCAAATAAAATTAGAAGAAAAAAGGACTACAAGCTACAGCTATGTCATCCATAAAATCCATAAACAGTTAAGAAAAAGAGGGGCCTTTCATAGTTTCCTGTATCTAACCACCCCTTTCAGATATTTAGCTATGTGATCAGAAAAAATTCTTCATCTAAAACTTGCAGTTTGATGAAGGCAAGTTGACCTTGTCTCAGGCCTTATACTTTTAGAATAGGCAGAATACATCTTCTCCTGATTAAGATATAAAACTTACAAAAAAAGATAATATGAATTGTAGACTGTGCAGATATATCCTTGCAAGGGCATAGGCATAAGGGCATGGCCAGTCATTTATCTTAGGGAATGTGACCATATTATGGAAATTGTCTAAGCGTAGGCGGGTCAATAGCAGCCTGTCATAGTTTCCTAGTGTTTTTATTAAATAGGGTTGTATCCCCGGTTGGGTCAGGAGCAATTGATTTGCTCTGACAGATGTTTTCATGATGTTGGAGGACAATCTGATCATCTCCAGGTGGTTGATGCATTATAATGTTAATTCCTTCCTTGTGACAAGAGTCAGACTGTCTGGATTAACAAAATTCTTGGGACAACCTAAGTCATTCAATTTTTTTTTTGACATATGCAAGCCAAGGATTACGATGTACCCATTGCAAGTTCAAACAGTCGTTTATCATGTCCGAATTGAGACAAGTTGCAAAACTAGTCCAAACCTTATGCCATAATAAAATAGGCTGGATTTTGATTCAGACAGGTATGACAGTCCCAATTCGGCGTGACTAATATACGTGGCTGTACTATTCGGAACGGCTAAGAGATATTTTAAGAACCGGTTCTCAACTTGCTGTAGGGACTCTACATTTGCATGACCCCAAATACCAGCTCCATACATATCAATTGAGGTACATTTGGGCTTTGTAAATTGTCAGCAAATCATTAATAGGATGCTTTCCTAGCTTCCTGGCGAAGTTTATCAAGACTCCTATGGTTTTGGCAAATAGCAGTTTTCTAGTATTAATGGCTTTGACCTATGATACCCTTCTTTCAAAAACGATTCCCAAATATGAGAAGTAGTTAGCAAATGCAAGTTTTTTATTGAATGAATGAATAAATAAATGTATTTGTGTGGTTACTCAAAACCACTACTATAAAAGAACACTCCATTTTAAAAATGTGAACAATTTAAAACAATAAACATTGTGATAAAATCTAAGAGTCTAAAATTCGATGATCATTGAGTCCAAGAAAGCTTTTTTTATTTTAAACTCGGCCAACAGTTGTACATGCTCCTGTTAAGCTAAGCAATTAGTTCAGGGTGGTATATGACCTCTGCGCAGGTGCTTGCCTGATTGCTTAGCTGGGAGAGTCCATCAGCTTCGTACGAGTCTGTTGTACAAATTTACCAAACATAGCCATATGCTTCACTGTGTCCAGTGTGTACAGTTGATGGACTGCCTCCTTTGCAGTTCTAGTCCCCTGTTGTAGCAAGATGGGCCTAAGGTAAAGTCTGTGGTCTAGACGCAAAGTAGAATATGGGCCAAGGACTCACTTTTGTATTTGCAGAGCCGACACTCCATGATCGCCATTTTTTTCGACCTGGAGGGGTATCATTCTTTAAGGGGGAGAGGATGTAATCTAAACGCTATGATCCTGTGTAGGGCTTGTCTCCCCACAGCCTGCGTAAGATGAAGTTTGGGGTTATACTCTGTATGTGGGAGGCTTTGGGACTCATGAAAGCCTCTTGCTTCCAATGATTCCATGTCTGAGGTGTGAGAGCAAAGGCAAACTTGTTTTTTTATTGTACTTTTGATAGCAGTATACTTGATTATCTTGGGGTCCCAGTTCTCTATTGCAAGTTTCAAAACGTCTTTGGCTGGCTGACCAGGGATTACTGGGTTCCAGAAAAATACTTTTTATGGTAGACTTCATTGTGTTTTCTGGTGCCGCCATGGTAAGATAGAAGTATTTGCTCAGAGAGGCCATCTCTTCCAGCTTTTGTTGGTTCAGGTTAAATTCTAACCGCACTAGATTGTTCCTGGTGCATGCGGGTAGGTGAAATTACTTTTTATAGGCTGAGCAGGGGATTTTTTCTAGGTCTCTCGCTAATTTCCCTCAGAATGCCTGTTGTGCGTAATTAAGTGATGGTATTTATTTCGCCCTCAAGACTCTTTGGATAGCCGTTGTTGTGGGGCTATGTAGAGTGGCATATAGCTTGCAGAGGGTGTAAATGAATCTTTTCCCTTTCGTACGCATTTTATGGAGATGGACCCCTGGGCGACCTGTTTCGCTGAACCAAACCCCCAAGTAATTGTAGTGTTGTGTGCAATCCAGAGTCAGCTGGCCTAGCCTCGATTTTGCCAGTTTTTTCTTAGGGTATTGCTCAAAGATTATTGTTTTTGATTTGGATGGGTTGGAAACCAGCTTGTTTTTGGCATTGTAGGTTGCCAAGGCCGTAAGTGCTTTTTGTAGGCATACTTCTAGGAGTACCATGTTGTCGGCATATTGCATTAGTTGGATTTTAGTGTGCCCAATCCTAGGTGTTGCTAATGTGGCTCCAATCAAGGTTTGACCCATGTCTGCGGTGTATAAATTAAAGAGCACCGGAGCTAGGACGCACCCTTTCTTTAAGCTTTGCTTTCTGTGGCAGATACTCTTGAAAGTTTGATTCTTACCCAAGTTCTTGAGTACAATGAGTGAATAGCTTGTAGTAAAGATGGGTCGATGTTCCAGCGTGCCAACGTCTGCCAGATGGTGGAACGATCTACGCCGTCAAAAGCTGCGGAGTAGTCAATAAAACAGGCAAAAAGCAGCAGGCTTTGTCGTGACACGGCCTGTTGTGCTAGATACGAGAGCGCTATTATATTGTCCACTGTTGATGCCCCAGGTCTAAACCCTGTTTGAAAAAAGGGCAGAAGGCCTTCAGTACTGGCCCAGTTCGATAATTCCGCAAGGAGGGTGCTTGCGTAGGCCTTGCCCTCAATATCAAGCAGGGCAATCATGCAATAGTTTTGTGGGTTGGATTTTGGCCCTTTCTTATGTATTGGGTGCAATAACGACCCACTCCAGGAATCTGGAATGTCCCTCAAAAACCGGCATTCAGCATATAACTTGGTCAAATTGTCCGTCCAGAAGTCTGTATCGGCCCTGAAGAGGGAGCCAGGCAGGTTGTTGAATCCTGGTGCTCCATTGTGCTTGATCTTTTTTAAGGTTGTGCGAACTAAAGTTTTTCCTGGGGTTGCTCGGTCATCCAAAGTTTTTGATGTGTGAGCAGTGGTGTCTAGTTCTCCACTCGCATTAGGGCCTTTATTCAGCAAAGTTATGCTTCCATCTTCTTTGTACAATGTTTTGACATGAGCGGCCCAGGTCCCTGCGTCAAATGAGTTCTCTCTATGGTTGTCTCCTTGGGTTAGAGTATTTAAATATCGCCAAAACTCTTGGGACTTGCAAGGTCTCAGTAAGTCGAAGATCTTCAGCCATTTCACCTCAATGCATTCACGTTTCACGGCCCAGACTTCCTTCGAGTATCTTTTTGCAGCTTCTTTAAGTAGCTTTTTGGCAGATGCTGAGCCAGTTTTCTGATAGGCCCTACGTTTAGCATTTAATTGTTTAGCGTTCTCTTTAATTGCACTCTACCATGCACTACTGCACTCTACCTAGACCACTCCGCTCTGCACCACTTCACTCTACTCTAAAACAATCTACTTTATGCCACTCCACTCTGCACCACTCTACTCTATGCCACTCACTGTATGCCACTCTACTCTAAACTAATGCACTCTGCCCCACTCCACTCTGCGCAACTGCAATCCATGCTGCACCACTCCACTCCACACAGCTCTACTCTGCACCACTCCACTCTACACCATTGCACTCTATGCTACTTCACTCTAAGCCAATGCACTCTACGACGCTTTACTCAAAGCAAATGCACTCTATACCTGCGCACTTTACACCAATCTACTCTACATCACTGCACTCTACGCCACCATACTCTACTCTGCAATACTTTACTCTATGCAACTGAGCTCTACACCACTGCACTGTACACCACTCCACTGTACATCAGTGCACTATACATCACCTCACTCTACTCCACTCTATTCTACTCTGCACCACTGTACTCCGCGCTATTGCTCTCTATGACATGCTACTTTACACCACTGCACTCTATGCTAATGCGCAACACTGAACTCCCCACCACTGAACTCTACGCCACTCTACTCTGCACCACTGCACTCTACTCTACACCACTCTACTCTGCACCCCTCTATTCTATGGTACTGCACTCTATGCCATTCCACTCTAAACTACTGCACTCTGCGCTACTCTGCTCCACTGCAATCTATACCGCGCCACTTCACTCTACGCAACTCTACTCTGCACCACTCCACTCTATGCCACTGCCCTCTACCAAATGAACACTATGCCAATGCACTCTACACCGCTTTACTCAAAACAAATGCACTCTATACCACTACACTTACACCAATCTACTCTGCACTAGTGCACTCTACACCACCAAACTCTACTCTGAAATACTTTACTCTACGCCACTGCACTCTACGCCACTGCACTGTACACCAACAAAGCTGCTCTACACATGATAGCACTCTACACCACTCTGTTCTACTCTGCACCACTATACTCTATGCTACTGCGCTCTACACCACTCTGCTTTACATCACTGTGTTCTACGCTAATGCACTCTATGCCACTCTAGTCTACACCACTGCACTCTATGACACTTTACTCTGCAACACTGCATGCTCCACCACTGAAGTTAGCTGGGATCCATCCCTCCACCCAGCTAAGCCTCACTCAGCATTATCTTAGGAAACTGGGCACCTTCACCCTGTCTGACAGAGGAAAGGTGCACATGCTAGCCTCAGTCATATTGGACTGGGGGTGTGTATACAATAGGTTTTAGGTGCCGTACCTCCCCCTGTAAACAGGTACCTCACATACCCAGGCCGGGTATGGCACTGGTTAGTAGTGGGACATAGCTCTGAGTATCCCACCCACTGTATAGCCATCAATCCTATATCAGGTCTGCTATGGCAGGTCTGTGGGGCGCCATTGCGCCCCTGGCTAGGTTGGCATCACTTACGCCTCACCTGACTCTGAGTGGGTCATCCCACACCATGAAGGCAAGCCATCCAAGGAAGTCCACATGGGCACCAGGAGGGGTGGTAGACTTAAGGGGGGTAGGCACATATGAACGTTTCATGCCCAGGTAGTGAGGAACCCCCTAAATGGGGTTTCCCTGCCTTAGAGTTCAGCTCTACCAATGGATAATTAGAGGGTGTTGCCAAATTTCTGGAGGGGCCTCAGGGCCCTGTAAACGTTTTCACTGTCAAGGATGTGTGGATGTGAGTGCGCCTCCCTACACAGCTAAAGAAGAGGCGCTGACAGCTGTGCACTGGCCCTGATGCTATTTTGGATAAGTGGCATACCTGCTGTGGCAGGCTGGAGGATGCGCCACGGCACCTATGGCATTTTGGATAGGTGCCCGACTTGCCATCATGGACTGATCAGTGCAAACCTGCATCCCCAGTGTTCTAACCTCCTGGTTTGGTTTGCCAGTTCAGGTCTTTGTCTGCGCGCTTGCATCCATGGTGTTAGCTGCAAGGTGCCCAGTCCACTGTCCAGGAGCAGTCGGTCAATTGGGGCTGAGAGGCCACAGCCCCAAAACCTTTTGCTTCTCAAGAACAGTGTCTGTCAGGCTGAACAAAGGTCAGCCTGACAGACACTGTTCATTCAGGTGAAGCAGCCAGGAAGTCACAGCTCCTGTGGGCGTGCCCTCCTCAACTCAGCAAAGGTCCCTGAGGCCCTCCCCTCAGTGACAATCACTGATTGCCTTGCACCAGGCTGCGTCTGTTTTAAGCCCTGAAGCACCCGGAGTTGAGTGTCAATCAGTGACACTTCATAACAGAGTGGGGTGGGGTCAGCAGTCTCACTGACTCCATCCCACTCTGTGACTTTGGGACTGCTGCCTTCCCTCATTGGCTGGCTGAGGGAAGGCAGCAGTCCCAAGCCTCCTGAAACCTTTGAGGCAGAGCTGGCTGTGGGTAAGTGTGTGTTTTCATTTAAATTAATGTTTGGTGCATGCATGCATGTATGTATGAATGGTAAATGAATGTGCTTGTGTGTGCATGCGCATGTGTGTGAATGCATGGTTATGAGTGTTATGTGCATGTGTGCGTGTGTCTGTCCCATCTGCCCCCTCCCTCAAAGATGTACCAACCAACACTGCCGTCTCTGCCCGGAGTGGGCAATCACACTGGAAAGGGGGTCCATCCATGTCTGGCTGCTCTGAGCAGGGTGGTGTGCGCCACCCTGTACCAAAGGTGCTTGGACCTGTGGCAGCCATGTGGCGACCTGTCCTTGCAGCATGAAAACGTTCGCACCCTTCCTATTCATGTTGGGAAGTGGTGCTTTTTCTCTATTCTAAAATATGGGCTGATCTGTCAGTGCCGACCAGTGGGTGCGCACTGGTATCTATTGTGAGTAAACTCTTGGGCAGCGTGCCATTGTAGGCTGCTGTGTGTACGCACCTGCACCTATGGTGTCCGTGATTGCATGTGCCACCTGCCGACGCAGGCTTGTGTGCGTGCACCAACACACATATTAGTCAAATCCGTCTCCAGTCTGCTGTGCAGACTCTGGTGGGTGCACTTGCACCACTGGTACTGGGAACTATATGTCCCTCCTGCCATTGCAGGTCAGTGTGCCCAGAATACCTATGTGTGTATTCACTACCTATGAGGTCTGATCTTCCCATAGGTTAACATGGGGAAGTGGTTGACATTAGTATGGATTTGCATTGCCAACCCCTTTCTATTGGTAAAGGGGGTGTTGACATAACTCTCTTAGAAATGCCACTTATAGAATATGGACATTTATAGGATTTGGGCGGCTCGCGGACCGTGGTATCTGTTTCCAGTGGACACCAGGGATCGCGGGGAGCACATTTGTGCATTTCTAAATCGAAAGCCATGGGCATCCCACAGGAAGGCCGAACGGGATGGATTGAAAATAGAGGTGGAGACACTTATCCTCTAGACGCCGGATCATGGCCCTACTAAAGATTGATCTGCATTCCATGGCCCCATGGCAGACAGGCCTACAATTTTGGGGCGACAGATGTGGTTCAAAGGGAAATCCCCTAAACCACCCTGAACTTCAAATACACATGACAGTATAACTATGGGTGCCACGCTTAAGCAAACTGTGAGATATGCTTGTAGGGAAGTGGGACTGGAGAACCTGGACTGCATGGTGCACATTATCAGAGGACTTGTTGTGCACATGGTGGATAACTGTCCGAACAGAGGCTGGCCTGGGCTGAGGTCGGACCTGCTATAGTGTGGCACACTACTTGTGCTGCCCAAGGGCCCGACCAAGGGCCTCCTGTTCTCTCAGAGATCTCAAGGACATCAAAGATCTCCTGCGAGGGACCTATGGTCAAGTCAAGTCAGAGAATTTATATAGCGCACTACATACCCAGAGGGTCTCAAGGCGCTAAGGAAGGGGAGGAGGATTACTTGTCAAATATCCACGTTTTAAGTTGCTTTCTGAATGCTAGGTGGTTCTGGGTAAGGCGAAGGTAAGTGGGGAGTGAGTTCCATGTTTTAGCAGCCAGGTATGAGAAGGATCTGCCTCCCATGGTGGTCTTGTTGATGCGGGGTACAGTGGCGAGGGCTTGGCTGGAAGAACGTAGTTGGCGGGAGGGGGTGTAGAAGGACAGTCGTGAGTTGAGGCATTCTGGTCCGATGTCGTAGAGTGATTTGTGTGCGTGGGTTAGCAGTCGGAAAGTGATTCTCTTGTTGACGGGTAGCCAGTGGAGGTCTTTCAGGTGACCAGAGATGTGTTCGTTGCGTGGGATGTCTAATATGATTCTGGCTGATGCGTTTTGGATTCGTTGGAGTTTCTTCTGGAGTTTAGCGGTAGTACCTGCGTAGAGGGTGTTTCCGTAGTCCAGTCGGCTCGTGACCAGAGCATGGGTGACTGTTTTCCTGGTTTCGGTGGGGATCCAGCGAAATGTTTTTTTGAGCATGCGAAGAATGTTGAAGCAGGATGAGGATACGGCGCTGACTTGTCTGTTCATTGAAAGTGAAGAATCCAGGATAACGCCTAGGTTCCGTGCGTGGTCTGTCGGGATGGGTGCTTTTCCAAGGGCTTCCGGCCACCAGGAGTCGTCCCATGCAGAGGGGGATGTACCTAGGATGAGGACTTCTGTTATTTCGGAGTTCAGTTTCAGACGGCTGTGTTTCATCCATTCAGCAACTTCTTTCATTCCTTCGTGTAGGTTAGTTTTGGCGGTGCTGGGGTCCTTGGTGAGAGAAAGGATTAGTTGAGTGTCATCCGCGTAAGAGATGATGTTGAGGTTGTGTTGGCGGGCGATGGCCGCGAGGGGGCTCATGTATACGTTGAAGAGGGTGGGGCTGAGTGAGGATCCTTGTGGTACGCCACAGATGACTTCGGTGGCCTCGGACTTGAATGGTGGAAGGCGGACTCTCTGGGTTCTTCCGGTGAGGAACGAGGTGATCCATTCAAGTGCTTTTCCTTGTATTCCGATGTTGCTGAGGCGTTGTAAAAGGGTGCTGTGGCAGACTGTGTCGAATGCTGCAGAGAGGTCGAGGAGGATGAGGGCGACTGTGTCTCCATTGTCCAGTAGAGTTCGAATGTCGTCTGTTGCTGCGATGAGGGCGGTCTCAGTGCTGTGTTTTGCTCGGAAGCCAGATTGTGAGGAGTCGAGGGATTTGTTGGCTTCGAGGAAAGCGGCGAGCTGGTTGTTGACAGCTTTCTCAATTACTTTTGCCGGGAATGGAAGGAGCGAAATGGGGCGGTAATTTTTTAGTTCGGTGGGGTCCGCTGTGGGTTTTTTCAGAAGGGCGGTGAGTTGGGCGTGTTTCCAATTTTCCGGGAAGGTGGCGGAGTTGAAGGAGCAGTTGATGACGTCTCGGAGGTGCGGTGCTATGATGGAGTCTGCTTTGTTGAGGATGTGGTGAGGGCATGGGTCTGTGGGGGATCCTGAGTGGATGCAGTTCATCAGGCGGATGGTGTCCTCAGTGGAGATTGGGTTCCAGTCGTTAAGGGTGTTCGCGGGGGGAGAGTGTTCAGCATGTGGTTGGGTGGGTTGGACTCCGGGTTGGTTGTCGAAGCTATTGTGGATGTCTGCAATCTTGTTGTGGAAGAATGAGGCTAGGGAGTCGCAGAGGGCTTGAGAGGGGGTGATGTCGTTGGAGTTGGCCGAGGGATTGGAGAACTCCTTGACGATGTTGAAAAGTTCCTTGCTGTTGTGGGCGTTGTTGTCAAGTCGATCCTTGAATGCTGTTTTCTTGGCCTTTCGGATTAGTTGGTGGTGAGTGCGGGTGGCGTTTTTGAAGGCGTCCTTGGTGCTGGTGGTTGGATCTTTTTTCCAAGCTTTTTCAAGGGTGCGGCAGAGTTTCTTGGACTTCTTAAGATCATCGTTGAACCATGAGGCCTTCTTGTTGCCAGGTTTGCTTTGACGTTTTTTCAGTGGTGCTAAGGTGTCGGCGGTGTTGGATAACCATATGGTGAAGTTGGCGGCGGCTAGGTTTGGGTCCGAGGAGTGGGCTGGGGTGTTTAGAAGGAGCGATGAGGAGATCTGGTCGGTGGTGATTTTGTTCCAGTTTCTTTGCAGAGTTGGTTGGAGGTGGTTGGTGGGTTTGGGCTTGTTGTAGGAGAAGTGAACGCAGCTGTGGTCAGTCCAGAGGAGATCCGTAGTGTGGCTGAATGAGACATGGTTGCTGGAGGTGAAGATGGGGTCGAGTGTGTGACCTGCGATGTGGGTGGGGGAAGTGACCAGTTGTTTAAGTCCTAGGTTGGCGAGGTTGTCCAGGAGGGTGGTGGAGTTGCGGTCGTTGTTCTTTTCAAGGTGAAAGTTGAGGTCTCCCAGAAGGATGTATTCTTTGGAGGGGAGCGCGTGTGGAGTGATGAAGTCCGTGATGTCTTCACTGAATTTTGCGCGGGGTCCTGGTGGTCTGTAGAGGAGGGTGCCTCTGAGTGTGGTCTTGGGGTCGATGTGGATCTGGAAATGAAGGTGTTCGGAGTTGGCGAGGTTGGCATCAGAGCTGGTTGAGATGCGGATTGATTTTTTATGGACGATAGCGATTCCTCCTCCTGTGTGGCCGGTACGGTCCTTGCGTGTGATCTTATAATCTTCAGGGATGGCAATGGTGATGTCTGGGGCGGAGGAAGCGTTCATCCATGTTTCTGTTAGGAAGGCGACGTCTGGAGAGATGGTGTCTAGTAGATTCCATAGGTCAATGGCGTGTCTGTGGACCGAGCGGGTGTTGAGAAGGATGCATTGTAGGTGGTTGGGGTCGGGAGTCTGTGGTGTGGTCGTAGCGGAGATGTTGTCGGTGCCGCTGAATTTGCAGGAGTAGCAGGAGAAAGGTCCATGGGTTTGTCCAGGAGCGGCTTGGACGCAGTTGGGGGCGCGACCGGGGTTGAGGGCTAGGAGGGTGGCGGCATCGTAGGTAATGCGGGAGGGCTGGGCAGCGCGAGGGGCAGGGGGTATGGCGCTGGGCGCGGTCCAGGTGCGGACGGGCGTAGACGGGCTTACCTTAGGCGCACCTTCGGCGTGTACGTAGCGCGTGGACGCTGCGCGTGGGGGCATCGGCCATAAATGGATGGTGGAGGGGGCGGAGCGTGGGAGGGGTAGCTGGGAGGCGTTAGCGAAGTGGGAGGGACGGTCTGCAGGCACAACAAAATGGAGGGCACAAATACAACAGCAGGACGCTATGGGAGGTCAAGCAACAAGTAAATAATCACAAGCGAGGATTCCAGCAGCAGCGCTAAGCACATATGTCAACAAACGCTATAATTAAGCCCAGAAATGGTAATCGGCAGCCAGCAGCGCGATGCTCGTAGGAAATGAATGAGATTAAATAGCTACGCAAATGCGGAGCGCTACGCAGGGAGCTGGGTGCTAAATAGGAATGGTAAGGCCAAATAGTGAATAAAAGCCAGAGGCTATGCAGCAAGAACGATACCACAGAGGCGCTTGTAGGAGGTGGGCAGGAGCAACCGCTTCACGTGTACCATCTACCTGTGACATCTGGAGAGCAGTACCCTCTCAAGTGTCTACCTCAGCTACTGAATCTCAACTGCTAGCGTGGTGCGAGTGTGGAACTAAGACTTGTGTCTGGAGACCGAATTATCTAATGCAAAGCCACATCTAAGACTTGTGGTTCCTGTACTGCGAGGACCACGACACTCATAAGCATCTAGTTGGTGGTAAGGGGATTCGCCAGTTGCAGGACCCCACATTCATTGATCGTGCTGCGTCTCTCACGTGCATCTTGCCTACTGCATGCTCATTCCGTGCAGTGTCCAATTCACAGGGTCCGACCCTTGGAGGTGGGGATAACCAGTAGTAGTGCCTCATTTTACCTCATGTGGCACTGCTGAACTTGCACCTGTGTGAGTGACAGGACTGGTCTGGTGCAGCTGTATCATCATGCACTGGACGTGGTGCCTCCTTTACAGGGGGTACGGAATTGCATCTCTTCGCTGTGTCTAAAAGCACAATACCTTTTGACATTGAGTTTTCCCGCGTTGCTCCCGTTCGCGGTGCTTTTCAAAAAGTGTTCTATTTTCGAGTACGTACATCACCGCATATGGGTGCTCTCTCTCAATTGGGGGGTGGGGGTCTTTCGATTAGGAACTGTGGATACTATTGACCTCATAAGAATGCAAGTGGGCCTAGTACTGCTAGTAATATTTCCAAATAGGTTTTATGCCCAGAAAGTATATAATGTTCATGTTATTATAATGCTGGACCATGTGTGTTGAATATAAACGTTTTTACATACATCCTGTGGGAAGTCTCTTTTGTGACCCTCGGTGTATTTACCACGAGTGGCTGATGTGCCTTTGCGTTACACATTGCGTTTGTAGTAAGCCTGACTGCTTTGTGACAAGCTACCCAAGGGTGAGCACGGGTTTTACAGTGAGTGTAATCACCTGCCCTTGACGGGAGCGGGTAGTTCTCCCTGGCTGGAGGCATCCCTTCAGCCAACTAGGCACTGCTGGTTCCAACACTGCAAATTATTTTATTTTAGCTACCTGAAGGGAAAGAGCACAGACACTTACCTTATATTTTGTTTTTTCAGCCACACCTTTGACCCAGCTCCCGCGCTCACCGACTTTACCCCCATTGCATGCATCACAGTTACCATACTTTTTGTTCATGCATTGCGACACTTGCATACAAGGCCTATTGAGTTGTTCCCTCTTTCAATATAAAAAGCGCAAAGAGGTGCATTTAAAAAAAAAATAAGACGAAGAAATGTACTGAAATGTTGCGGTTGAACTGAAGGAAAGCGTGACCCCCCTGCGCCCTTCAGAGCGCGCCACGGGGTACTTGCACACTCATAATGCAGGTTTGTCACAGTTTCCCTGCAGGCAGTGGGAAAATCAAACAAAGCTGTGCATTTAATTAAGGTTAAGCAGGTAGAAGAGGATCGCAGAGACGCCGCACGTCTTACAACTTATTTATGAGGCATGAATCTGAACAGCAAAGATGAGCAGCCCTGGACTCCCTGCGTTGGCAGGGAATGCTTCCAGGTCATTTGGATTTAAGGACCAGTCACACTCCTCACCCACACTGTCCGCAGTCTCAATTACATGGACTCGTCTCTGCCCCTTACTACCCCAAATTTCTCACAGTGGTGTCACATTTCATGACTTCTACCCGATTTTGTCCCTCCTCACTTTCCATGTCCATTTGCAACTTACTTCTATTTCTTCTGTCTCTTGATATCACCTTAAGAATTCTTCTGAATTCTCCCTGCATCTCACCCCCAGATCATTTCTATTTCTCCTTCATCTCTCCACCCATTCATATTTATAGTTCTCTCTTCATCTCCCTAACCACACCTTCCTCTTCGTCATGGTTCTCTTATGCCACATCATGACAATATTTATTCCATTCCATGCCATTCCATTCTTCCTCCATCTTCCACACAGGCCAGTTGCTTCCTTTCTTTGTTTGGCTGTTTTGGTGTTTTATATTGAATTGTATTTTAGTTTTATTGCCATATGCCATAGCGCTACTGTAGGAAATTGGGTTACTGGTTGAGGAGATAAACCCCTACTCACTAGCAACCGCAGTTCCTGTCAGAGTGAAGTTTCAAGCAACCCCAAACAAACCTCTACTCAACCCTTTGGTAGCCTGGCACAGAAGCAGTCGGAATAAACTTAGAGGGAATATGTAAAGTATGTATGCAGTGCTTCAAACAGTAAGAGAGTGAATACGCCACACATAGCAAGAGAGGTTAAAAATGGGTCTGGAGCAGAAAATAAATAGCTATTCGTGTGGGTGCTTCCCCAACATTTCTCTCCCTTTATGACCAGGTCAGTGGAAGGCCAGTAAAAAGCAGTGGCCAAGTGCATGCCTTGTTGGGCAGTCAAGAGGTCATGGATTGAATGTGCAACATGTCTGGGAAGGACCAACAGCTCTGATAACATGTGCATTGCAAAACATGACATGTGCAAAATGGACAAGATCTTGATGGAGGATAAACCTAAATACTACTTTAAAACGGGCTAGGTGCGAGATTGAGGATTGGGGGTCGAGGGAGGAGCACGGGACGAGCCAAGTTCATGTGGTGAAGCCAAGAGGACTCGCATTCACTTCGACCAGCGAAAAAATCCCACCCACTCTGATTTTGATTTCATAGGCACTGCAAAACATAATGTGCAGAACACCCTAAAGCGGGCAAAACCCTAGTGCAGGCAAGCCCCATCTCATTTAAAAACACGCCTGAGCTCTCCACTCAGGTGTTGTCAGCCCTAACAAACTGGCTTGCAGCCACCTCGCAGCACTCTGAAGTTTCACTAGCATACAGAAATAAAACAAGCATTTGCACTGCAATGTGTTTTGCATTTGCAAGATTTTAAGCTATTGGCATTATAAATGACAATACCTTTTATCTGTTTTGATAATTAACATATAAATAAAATTGCATTGTTAATTACAATGCCAACAGGTCAAACTCTTGTAAATGTGAGACATATTTAATTTCAAAGAAGCTGCCACCATTGTCCTGCTGAATGTTGCAGGAAAGCATGTCGTGACTGAAGTAGGAGAAACTCATTAAAGAAAATAGTGCTTACAGACTGAATAAGATATCCCGTGTAGTAATAGAAGTAAAACAGCCAGTTCTCATGAGAGGTTACAAATGAAGGCAAGGCGGTACTAAGGAGTGACTAATACACCTATTAACAAATCAGAAGCCAGCATTTACAAAGGATATAGACACAAGACAATATAAAATATGGGCGGAGAGTGGGCGGAGCTACAAGTTCATATTCGAATACAGCATGCCTCCCAGATCGGCTCATGCGCTGCCCAGGCTCGACCTAATAAACCAAGCAGTATGAAGACCGGCGTACTAGACATCGTGCACTACTGGTTACAGACTCTGGTACACACTCTGGCACACGTGCACTGAAATGTGGACACAAAAAAATTGGTCCATTGAACTCTCCCCTTTCTATCACCAAATTTACCAACTCCAATTCGAGATATGGCATAGGTATTTATATGGTGCTTACTACTGCTGATGAGACCAACCCTTGAATACCCTATTAAGTGACTAGCCGCACTTTATAAATCCTGATTGAGTGAGGTGCTGAGGCCATTATTAGTGATTACTCAAAGAACCCTACAATTTCCATACTACTGGAGGAGACCTCTCATCCTGGACTATTATATGGACTAAGCATTATTTATAAAAGACGTCACTGCTGACAGTCACCTGTATGTTGTCATCAGTAAGCCAATTTCAGACTTTCCAATGATTAACAGTTTCATATTTTGCCTGAGTTTCGTTTTATAAATCACAATAAAGAAAAAAATATATATACCCGTGTCTCCACTTCAGCTCAGATTTGTCTTCTCTTACCCCTCTTCACCTATTCTTCGTTCTCAGATCTGTTCAAGCTTGACGCTTTCCCCGAAAGTTGGGAGTTCGACATTTCAAGAGAACTCAAACGCAGTGAAAATAAGGTAGGAGGTTGTATTGGACTAGAGAGTTGATTCCGCTTTTCTCTCGGATTTATCTTCTTAAAGAAATCACATATTGAAAAATGCTTGAGTTCTCTATAAAATAAATCTAATTCAGCTTCCCCACTGATTATCTTTACATTACCAAATTCTGTTGCTTCCTTCTATGTTCTTATAATCTGGTCAGTATTTCCCTTTTAATTGTTCTTCAGTATTTCCCCGCCTGGCATTCAATCTTTATATAGATGCGTGTTTAATACAAGATTTTATACTAAGCTTCCCCACACTCCCTTGCTCTCCTATTCCCTCCCAACGTCTTATCCACTTTCCCTTCCAGCATCCGTCTTCTATGATCTATCCTCAGACCGCGAATGGGCTGTCTGGTCTTCCCACTCCCCCGGATACCAGGGAACCACTAGTTACAGGTGCCAGATCAGTCCATGCTGTCAGTTTATTCATCGTTCGTCCTAGAGGCTTCCATGCCTGATTTCTTCCTTCGATCCTTCCAGGTTTGGTCAATTCTCTGCTGGCAACTTCTGGTACCATTCCCTCTGCCTTCTGGTCTTCTCTGTCTTGTCCCCACAGGGTTGTCCTTCGTCCTGCCCCCTTTTTCGCACCTGAGCTTTCCTTTGTAAGGTCCATGTTTGATGTTCCTCTTCTCCTTTCCTTCTTGCAGGTCATCTCTACCTTTTGCTTGGAGTGCGCACTTCCCTGTCAGATGGGGGTTGTCGATGAGGATTGTCTCTCTCTCTCACTCTCACACACACACACACGCACACACACACACACACACTCTGTCTCTCTCCACCCCCTCCCTCTCTCTCCCCCCCCTCTCGCTCTCCCTCTCTCTCCCTCCCTCCCTCTGCTCACGATTTTGCGCTTGTTGACATCACTGGAAGGTACCTAGGGAAGAAGTCCACATCGATCTTTAACTTCACGGCTCAATGATTTTAAAGCAGGGAGGTTACACTGAGAGGTGCAAAAAGAACAATTGATGGACAGAATGCAGAACAATGTCATACATTCGCCCGGTAGTCAGACAAAATATCGAAATTAAAATATCGATATACAATAATATCGATGTTTTAATTTCGACAGTATAGAATATCGATGTCCAAAATATCGACAGACAGAATATCGTTTTTTTAAGGTATGTATGTTACTAATATCGAATTTTACTAATATCGAATTTTTTTTTAGTGTTATGTATTTTATTAGGTTGTTTATATGTTTGTTAAACATGTTTTGTAATGTATGTTTGAAAATTTGTAAATTTGTTTACATTTTGCGTTTTAGTATCAGAGCGGGTTGTGGGTTTATAGGGGAATAGGGTGGGAAGTAATTTAATAATAATTAATTAATTAATATATGTTTGTAAATATTTTTAATTAATAATTAATTGGTAATTAATTAATATTAATTAGTTAATTAATTAATATAATTTTGTGCATATTTTTAATTAATAATTAATTGGTAATTAAATAATATTAATTAGTTAATTACATTAATTAGAGTAATTTTTTTATATATATAAATTTTTGTTATTGTTAATTAATTAATTGGGAAAAAATAATATTAATTATTAAATGTAATTAATTACAGCTAATGTGCTAATATATTTACTTTATTGTTATTGTTAATTAATAATTAATTGGTAATTAAATAATATAAATTAATTTTGGGTAAAGGAGTATTTTTAGGGTTCAGGGTCAGTTTTCAGTTTTTGGGTAAAGGGGTATTTTTAGGGTTCAGGGTCAGTTTTCAGTTTTTGGGTAAAGGGGTATTTTTAGGGTTCAGGGTCAGTTTTCAGTTTTTTGGTAAAGGGGTATTTTTTGGGTTCAGGGTCAGTTTTCAGTTTTTGGGTAAAGGGGTATTTTTAGGGTTCAGGGTCAGTTTTCAGTTTTTGGGTAAAGGGGTATTTTTAGGGTTCAGGGTCAGTTTTGGGTTTTTGGGTAAAGGGGTATTTTTAGGGTTCAGGGTCAGTTTTCAGTTTTTGGGTAAAGGGGTATTTTTAGGGTTCAGGGTCAGTTTTGGGTTTTTGGGTAAAGGGGTATTTTTAGGGTTCAGGGTCAGTTTTGGGTTTTTGGGGTACAGTCGTACAGGGTAAAAATAAAATAAATTTAAATTAAATCAATTAAATGAAATTAAAAAAAATAAAATTACATTAAATTATTAGGTTTTTAATTTATTTTAAATGTATATGTATTAGTTTTAATTTTTTAATTATGTTTTAATATTTTTATTTAATATTTGTAAAATTATATGTATTTTAAAATTATTTTTACATTATTATTATTAAAAATTTTAAAAACGATATTTTTAATTTCGATATTTTTGTACTACGATATTAATTTTTCGATATTTTTGTACTTACCTTTATGAAGATATGACTCCGATATTTTTGATTTCGATATTTTTGTGTCGATATTTTTGTATGTAGATATTCTGTCTGTCGATATTATGTCAGACATTCCATTCGCCCCAGTACAGAGATCTGGGCCTAAATCCATTGTTTGTTTGCTCGCCATTCCAGTTTGGACGCAGTCATATGCAAATCAGTCTAGGCCCTGCGCCCAATGGAAACAGTCCAGCCTGAACTGCCAGGCCAGGTCCTCCCTGGACCGGAAACAAGCATCCTAGGACCGTTTTCAGGCTTTCAGCCCTCATCAGCCAGGATAGCTTGACTCCAGTGGCATGGAGAGTACGGGACCCACATCTGGGCATACCCGTCCCACTCGGGGTGACAAATGCAAAATTGAACAATTGATGGACAGGCTGCAGAACAATGTCATAAATTCACCCCAGTACAGCGATCTGGACCTAATTCCATCGTTGTTTTGCTCACAATGCCCTTCCAGTTTGGACCCAGCCATAGGCAAATCAGTCTTGACCCTGCGCACAATAGGAACAGTCTATCCCGAACTACCCTAACCCCGAGTAGTACGGGTATGGGGTGAATGTATGACAATGTTCTTCATTCCGTCCATCAATTGTTCTTTTTTTAAGTAAATAAACAAGAGTCAGCCTTCCAGGCAGTATCTAAGAGTCTCTATTGACCATTGTACTGCTAAGCATTCTTTTTTGTAGCAGAATATCCCTTTTTCTGGCATATAACTTCTTATTTATTAATAGAATTGGATAATTCCTTGCTTGCTCATCAGGTTGATATAATGTAGTTCCTATTCTTAAAGTATCAGTCTGTAAATGAAACTGTTTGGAAGCATTGGGGCATTGTAACATTGGATCAGAGAACAAATAATGATTTAATTCATGAAAAGCTCCATGAACCCCCAAGGAGGGTTGTTGCAATTGTGTTGGACTTTTATCTTTACTTAACAAGTCAGTTAGGGTCCGCCATGAGTGAAAAAATAGGTATAAATTGATGATAATTACCCCCTAAACTTGAAAAGTCTATTAAGTTCTTTTCATTTTGAGGAAATGGGAATTGTTGAATTACCTATACTTTATTAGGTTGTGGTTTGATTTCAATTAACCCTAGGATAGCTTTTAAATGGGTGCCCGCTAAGGCACTTTACTTTGGGTTTATATGCAACTCTGCCTGTGCAATAGTGGAAACTTTGCCCTCGGCACGTGCCAGGTGATCTTATCAACTGGAACTATAAATGACAATGTAGTCAAGGAGGCTGCAGCATATCTCTAATAAGGTTGTAATAAATAATGAATTTGATGCTAAAAGTGGCTGGTGCCCCATGTAGTCTGAATGACAACATAATATATTGATACAAGCCGATGCAGGTTAAAAGGTCTGTGTTTTCTTTATCTGCTGCGGCAAGAGGTATCTGCCAATATCTCCATGTATAGCCTAAAGTGGTGAGATATTTGGCAGTTCCTAGTAGTTCAATCATTATGTCTATCTGGGGAACTGGGTAGTTATCAAACTAACAAACTAGATAACCTTTTCAGTAGTCTATGCAATATCTCATACGTCGTCAGCTTTGGGAAACAAAAAGTAGAAGAATTCAATTCACTGACCAAGTGCTTGATGTCTTCTATTTTGAACAATTCCTCCACTTCCACCATCTAATGCCTAGTTTCAGATATCATTCAGGGGCATTGTCTACTATCTTTTTGAGTTCAGATAATATGTAATGATATATCTAATCAATATGACCAGGTTGTTAACTAAATTTCTAGGTAAGTCTCTAATCTTTTGCTCTTGTTATTATTCTTGATTCCAATCAAAATCAACACTCGTATTCAAATTAATCAAATTATTTTCTGGGTGGAAGTGAACATTGGTAATTCTTGTACTTGATCTTAGGCCTTGTTGCATTTTTTATAGATTCACATGGTATTGATTTTTCTTTTTCTCTACTCTGGCATCTCAATTTGATAAGTCACGTCACTGATCTATTTTACTATTTTATTGGGTCTCTGACATTTTTTGAGTTCTTTGCTTTAACCTGACAGTCATATCAATGATACCTGATCTGCAGGGGAAAAATCTGGAGTTTTGTAACCCTGTTATACCAGTATCACAGTCTCTCTTGAGCTTTTTTCCATAGTACTGCTATCTTTCTTGAGCTTTTTCTATGTTCTCATGAATTTTCAACTGGAAAACATATTCTAATAATCTGCTGAAGCTTGTTCAGCCATACTTAATGAAAATAGAACAATAAGTAACATCTTATCCCAGGTCTTACCCACTTAGTCCATTTGTTTTCTTAGTGGTAGCATTGTACACTTCTACCAATCCATTTGTCTGTGAATGCTAGGATGATGTTCATAATTGGGTTATTGGAAACTTTGGCATATCTGCTCAATCAATTTGTATACAAATTGAGTATCCTGATCTGTTAGTACCCTTTATTAAAGCTAACTCTAGAAATATGTCAACAATGATGTTAGATATACTGTCAGCATTAACCCGTTTACCACAGCGATTATTTCGCCGCAGTGTGGGCGTTCCACGGAGTGGGTGGGGCCGCTTCAGCCGTTGGCCGTTCGAAGCACCAGCGTGGTAGTGCTCGCGACGGCCAACGGCCGACGGGAGCACGGAAGGGGTTAATATTCCTCAAAGAAACAGCTTTGGGATGGCAAGTGGCATGATCAATCAATGCTAGGATTTTTTGATGTCATCCGGTCAAGTTGTCAAACCCAACTGCTGCAGGCAAAGTGCCTTCATCGCCACCACATATAATATCTGCATGGTCCTATACAGAGGAGATTGAGTAGCACTCATCCTCCTGGACCTTCGCGCAGCATTTGACACAGTCTGGCATTCCATCCTCATCCAACACCTGCACAACATGGGAATCCAAGGACCTGCTCTCCAATGGATCTGTTTCTTCTTGACAGGTAGGACCCAATCTGTCAGCCTGGCATCGTTCACCTTTCACCTTGGACTCTCGAGACTTAATCCGCAGAGTCCTGCAAGGATCCTCCCTCAGTCCAACCTTCTTCAACACCTACATGATCTCCCTGACCAGCATTATCAGCACACAGAACATCAATGTCCTCTCCTATTCTGACAACACACGATTTATTCCCCACCTTGGACAAGACACCCAACAACTGGAACAACATTATGCCATGCATAGCTGAAATCACTGATGGAATGAGGACCAACTGCCTGAAGCTGAACTCAGACAAGACCGAAGTTGTAATCTTCATTAAGAGCCCATCTCTGTCAGACTCCACCTAGTGTTCAACAGAACTAAGACCCACTCACACTCACACCAAGAACCTCAGCATCATCATAGGCTGCAACTCAGCATGACTGCCCAAGTCAATACTGTCACTGCCTCATGCTTCCACATGCTAAAGACACTGAGGACGATCTTCAAGTGGCTACCAAGTGATATCCGAAATTCCGACAACGTCGCTCTAGTCACAACCAAGCTGGACTACGGGAACACTCTTTATGCCGGGATCAACAAGCAACTCATCACAAAGCTGCAGACCATTCAGGACTTAATAGCCAGGGCTACACTGGCTGCCCATACCTAAAAGAGCACAATTCAAACAGCTCACCTACACCTTCAAGGCATAACATAACTTTGGCCCAACATGCTGCGAGAGTTTCATATGCTTCCACAAATCCCCCAGACAACTCAAATTGGCCAGATTCCTACTAGCACACATCTCACACATGCATAGACTCAGATCCTGAAGTCGTGCCTTCCTGTACATCGCTCCTAAAGGATGGAACAACCTGCTGCCACACATCCGAGTAGGGTGACCAACCGTCCGTAAATTTCACGGACAGTCCGTCATTTTTACCTCCTGTCCGTTGTCCGTGATAATATCTTTAACAGACGCCATTTGTCCGTAATTTTGACTATTTTAGTTCACAGCCAAATAAGTTGTGCCTTTCACCCTCCAACGCTACCTGGGGTTGCCTTGAAAGCTAAAAGCCAATCCTACAGTTTGCTGCTCCACTGTACAACTGTTCTCGTTGGCCCTGATGCTTCAGGACCAATGAGAACATCTTTAGGGTTCCCAGCACCTGCATATCACGCTTTCGGTTGTTCGTTTACTATTTACACTACAGGGTCAGTGGCTGATAAAGAGAAACGTTCTTAATGAGTGGAACATTGTGTAGAACTGAAATTGGCGAGCGCACCAGTGGCACGAAGTGGCATCCCTGACTGCAAAACTGTGTGGGCAGAGGGCTGGCCTGCAAGACAAGGAGTGCAGTGTGCTACTAAACAGATCATTTGTAGTAGTTACTGGATGGTGGATCGCCACTAATAAGTGGGATAGCTCCTTGTTTGGCAGACAACTAGCCTGGGAGTAGTGCCCTGGGTGGTGAAATTAGAAGGAGGAATAGTTGACAGGCACTGCACAAAAGTAGGGAGTTTCCCTTTGTTGTTGAAGCCAGGGAAAGTGCAATCATACTAATAATAGGCTGGTACAAATTGAGACCGAAGTAGCTGTGGGATTGTGCTCTATCAAATGTGTTGAGAAGGATATTGGGGAAAGTGGTGGCGAAATTCGGAAAGGCCACAGTGAACAGAGCCTGTATTCCAAATATCTACCGATTTGAATATTCAGGAGGGGAATCAGCAGACGAGCAGAACGATGGTGCAGGCAAATGGTATGCTCGCGGTAGACCCAATGCAATGTGACTAACAATCTGAAAATGTTTGAATGAACGGCTCTAGCCTACATTCTAGTGCTGGAAAGAGTAAGGTGCATACAAACGTAAAGTTCATGAGGTCTTTATTAGGGGATTGCTCACAGTGGGACTACTTTCTATGCCCTATTGTTGACATGCTGTTACAAGTTGCACCCGAGTTGTAGAATAGGCTGTGGCTAGTTGCCTGTGTGTCTGTGTGTGTGTGTAAGGGGGTGGTTTTTTGTGGAGTTAGGTTTAGAGGATGCCAGGAGTTGTGGGTATAGAAAGATTCAAGGTGATTATAACAGATGTGGATCTCATGCGGGGCATCATGTTTGGCCAAGGGAGATGGAAAGTAGGGATCAGGTCAGTGGCAATAGGAATACATGGAAGACCGTTACACATAACGTCAAGGGTACAACTAGCTACACAAAAAGGCACAAGGGTACACTATTACCAGAAAACAAAAGGAATCGTAATCCCAGTGTTACAAGAGAAGAACATACCTCTAGAGCAAATATATAAAGTGCTCAAAAAATGGGAACATTTAGTGCATGTTGGGGCTTTCTCTAGTTAAGCATATGGTGTACTTACATGTGGCTGCCCTAGTTCTGCTGCAGATGAGAGAGGTTAAGGTAGACACAAAGGGTAGATATCTACGGGGACGCTAGGCGGTCAGGAAATATGTCTCATTAAGTTGTATGTGCCGAATGTAGATGCTAGCCTTTTTGGGAATCAATTCTAGATTACACTGCTTTATATAGAAACAAAACTGGTGTAGGTGGGAAAAACAAATTTTGTTCTGGACAGACATAGGACTGGATTCTACCAAGAGACAGCGCTAAGCCAGGGATGGTGAGTTCTTCTTAGCAGAATATGGAGAAAATAAATCTGATATACTTCTAGGAGGGTACAACAACCTGTTAATATTTGTGAATAGATGGCACTCCTAATTACCTGGAAAAAAATCATTATTACGAAGGACTTCTATTTAAATATGAAGAGTGTGCATATTAGGCCAAATTCCTGCTGTCCCATTCCAGACCAGAGGTATGGTAAAATCGAGCACAAGGCAGAACTAAGATCCCAACATGGAGATTCACTGTTCGGGCCCTTATTGGGAAGGTTGAAGGAGAATGCTAAATAATACAGCGCAAATAAATAGGAGCTTTTCAAAGTTATGATCTGAGGAGAGTGCATGGCCTAAAAGTATAGTAACAAACAATAACTGGGACTGAAGAAATAGAAAAAAATTGCAGCTAAGAGAAGCAGCATCTACAATGCAACCGAAAAATCCTAGACTTGTTATATGTATGGGAAACACATGGGATACCCTTGACAAATTCACTATTGCTACATATAGACAACCCAGTGCGGTGACCATATAAATAGATCATGAGCATATGACATACCACAAAAAGACCGGCACATTTCCTCAAAGTTGCGTGAAAAACTGTGAAATCCACAATTGTCTCAACCTTATACAAACATTTTGACTTGAACTTATGTAGGTTGTCTATTTACTTATATATTATTGCGGGGCCTCCTCTGATGTGTATGTAAAACGTATCTTTTGCCCCAAAGATCTGTCCTGTATTTTGACATTCTGTCCTGAATTTTTGTCCTGAATTTTGACCCTTTGTCCTGAATTTTTACACTCACAGTCCTGAATTTGCACCCATGCCAGTTGGCTCTTTAAGTAATCTCTTGTGCCCTAGATGGGACTAGTCTCTTACCTGCTCGGCGCCTTTATACACTCCTGGGTGATAGTGCACCGTACAAATCTGCATAACATAACATATCGTAACATAACATGTGAATACTGTTAGAGGCCCTATGGTATCCATCCCCACTCTCAGGAAAGGTATGTAAATAATGGGCAGATATTGCAATAGAGCTTTAGGTGTCTTTCCTTAGTTCATCCTGCTGCACACAGGGCAATTATAAAGATCAGTTTACCTGTGTAAACACTATCTATCGAAACTGGCCTATTATGTTTTTTGTTACCCAAAATAGCCATCCCTGAAATGCATGTGAGCCAGCTACAGAGTCTGCCTTTGAATAGACTTAGGTACTGTCAACTGTTTCTGGTTATGAATAGGATTAGTCCAATACAATTGCCTATTCTCCAGGTGCACGTAAGGGCCTACTTGCTTGTATTTGGGAATGATCCATCAAAAAGAATTGCCTTAAACTATCCCCTTCCAAACTGTTTTCACCTCCTATACATTTTATGAGTTGTTTCAAAGAGTAATATTATCGGAATCTACTCTTTTCTCTTTGCATTATCCTTTTATGTAGAGTCCTCTTCAGTTCAAAACAGCTCTAAACAACAGGTAATATAGTGTTCTTCATGATGGATCGACTCAATCTTAAGAGAAGAAAGCATACCCACCTCGTCATCGACACTTATGCGCAAAGATGACTTTATAAGTACTTCTTTGAACCATTTCCTGTTTAGTGCAATCTAGGCTTCTGTCAGCTATGGATGGCCTGCTTCTCTTCTTTAGATCTTCTGCCACCCTGGAGCCCCAACCATCCACAAACAAGTGTCGTTTATGCGGTATGCTTCAAGAGACGCTGCCACACCTTCTTGGCATCCATTCTCATTGAATAAATGGCCGAAGAAGTCTTCTTCTGAGACCCTTGATAAAACTACGATATTTGAGACAGCCGTAATTTTTCATCCATAAGCAATAGTAACCCTCATAACATACTGAATATAGTGGATAAAGCATTAAAGAACATACAGCCTGATTCATCAAGCCGAAATCGGCTCGCAAAGGGCCAGATTCTGAGAATCTGGCCCTTTGCAAGCTCTATTTTTGCATTTTGGCTTCATCATCCCAAATGCAAAAATCTGTAATAGCGATGTCGCAATTTTGCGAGGAATTACATTTAAGGAATCTCTATTTGAGCTTCCTTAAATGCAATTCATCATCCATTAAAAAATTGCGAATTCGCAATTTCGGCCTGCTATTCACCGCGAGGTCAAACCTCGTGGTAAATAGTGAAAACTTAGAAAATGCTTTTAAAAGCATTTTTCTAAGTTGCATGTTGCACACACACATGTCCTTTGGACATGTGTGTGCGCAACACCTGTTTCAATTTGCATTTAAGGGGTGGTACAGGGTGTCCTTTGGACACCCCTGGCACCCTTTAAATCGCTATCTTATTTGCGATTAGCTAATTGCTAATTGCAAATAAGGAATACTCCCCATTCATTGCAATGGGGAGTAATTCCTTATTTGCGATTAGCAATTTGCTAATCGCAAATAAGGATTGTGTAGGAATCGCAAATCTTTTTGCGATTCCTAAGTGAATCCCGTTTTGCGAGTCTGTAATAGCGATTCCTTATGAATCGCTATTATAGACTCGCAAAACGGGTCTATGATGAATCAGGCTGTTAGCTCCATCAACTGTTTCATTTGGAACCTATCCCATTCCTGCGCGAACATCATTAGAAGCAGAATGGACTATTCGTGGACACAGCGTCAGAAAGCTAGAACAACGCTGTCATCTTTATATCTTGATTTTTGTCTGCAAACATTATTGGATGATCGTTTTAAATGGAAACTTTAACTATCCTATCGCCATTAGGAACACAAGGACTGGTGACGGCTCATTCCAGTATGTCTAACTCCTGTTCCATGAGTCAGACTGAGGATCCAAGGTTTCCGTGCTTGTTCTATGTCAATATCCCCTCTAGCCTTATGGTGAATGAAGAAAGCTCTAAGTGGAAAGCACTTATTAATCTCATTCACTCAACAACATCAAGGGGGATAAGGCACAGATATGTATCATGCTGTAGAGACATTTTTCTGTAATTTCTTAAAATCTCCCACTTTTTATTCTGTAGAACAGTCCCTTGACCTGCGAAACGCATATCTATACTATCTGTCTTGCACCCGATGTAGCACTTTATCTTAACAGAGCACAGCACTATATACAACTTTGTAGCAGTTTATAGTACTATGGCTCATTCATACATGCTCCTTTTTTGTAGGTGCTGATAAACGTAATTAAATATCATCACTCAGGCTTAGAAACATCAGGCCAAAACTACAGAACCCCTTAATGATTTGATGCTTATTGATTCTATAAATAGTCAATTGCACTTTACACCGGTAATTATCTAAATAAAGTAATTCTACTACCACTACTGAGTCCAAGCATATCCTTTTTAGATTGGCCCTTTTTAAATATCAATAAAAAGCTGTACCAGGGGATTGACATCCTTAATTGTGGTCTCTAAACAAAGGGGCAATATATTGGCCCAAAACCTTTACAAGTACAACCTGCGTTTAAAGTCACTTTTTTAAATTTTGTAAAAAAAGAAAGCACGATCCTATCCTGGTAAACGTTTTTGGAGCATGGCTGCTTGCACAATAGGGTATACCCAAGTACCCGCCATTAGGTTTGCTACTTGTCCAATAATCTACTTTACTATGGGCGTGTGAGTCACTAGGACTTTTCCATGTGCTTCATCGTGGGGTATCCAGATTCAAAAAGTAAACTCCTGCAGTGGTGCATTTTTTCATAGTCATTGACAGGAAGCAGTCTTTTAGCTTGCAGACCTGCCAACTCCCAAAAACTTTCCATTGTGCAAGGAGGGGCTGGGGTCGAGGAGGATCAAGAGCTTTGTGCTCTGCTGAGCACAGTCTGATGTACATCTGCCAGTGGCGGCCCCTCCGCTAAGGCAGAACACTGACGCCCCACTGCTTTTTAGCTGTCTAAATAATGGAAAAATAAAATGATAATAACTCGATTTTATTATCATTTTTTTACCTGCTGCAGCTGATTTGCGGGTGGGGCTGCTCTGCTGACAGAGAATTGGGGGAGGAGTGGTGGGCATTCTTTTAGTCTTGGGCCAGTCTTGGGCCAGCCAAACAGTCATGCGCAATTTTCCTGTTCTCCAGCCAGTCTGCATTACAGGTTGGGGGGAGAACATGCTCAAGCTCCCAGTCCCCATCTGAGCGCTTTACTACAGCACTCAGATCAATCACAACCCTGCAACGCAGGGTTGTGATTGGCTTAGGGGAGCATGGGTGCTTCTGTTCGGGCCAGAGCGTAGGAACGACAGAGGAGAGACGCAGCAAGGAGGCAAGTTTAACTTTCTTTTTCTTTACCACTCCCCACCCCTGATCCGTGCCCGCCTCCACTGACTTCTGCTGCCCTGTCCACATGAAAAAAAAAAAAGCTTCTGAGGTTACTGCCAAAGACCTGGGGAACTTTCCTAAACCCTAATGAACATTGGCTGTGCAGCCCTTCAAACACAATATTTAAACCCACTCTCTGCAGGTATTTCAACTCACCTTATGCTCCACCATGTAATATTGGTTCTTCATTGGGAGTCCTTGTCAAGGGAGTCGAGATTGTGTGAAACATTGGAAGGTCTGGGCTTTGAGAGAACATTTTCCCACTGGGACTGGCACTTCCCACTACTCTTTGCCTGGTCCTACTCTGCTTGTTGTATGTGATATTATCATTTTGTGGTCAGTCTTTCAGATTTGGGGTCAGCTATCTTGCTGTTTTTTTGTCTGTCATATTTGCCTTTTGCTTTACAAGACAGATGTCTGTTAGAATTGGGGGTCTCTAGTTGGCACAGGTAGGTACTTGCAACAAATAGAGACCCTCTCCTCTAGTCAGGATAAGGGGATTACACTCCTAAAATAACCCCTGCTCACCCCTTTGGTAGCTTGGCACGAGCAGCAAGGCTTTATCTCAGAGGGGTTGTAAGTTAAGCATTTGTGACCACATACAGTAACCCAGTGGCAACACTACAAATGAACACCACACAAGGTTTTGTATATAAAATAAGTATATTTTATATAGCGTAACCACAAGACCAATAAACGACAAAAAGAATCCACAGTACTATTAGATTTCAAGAGCTCTAGTTAAAAGGCTTAATTCAAGGTTCTGTGCGAGTCGGTAGCCTGGTCTGGCTACAGCGTCGTTGAAATAACACAGAGTCTAGCAAATCCAGCGGACCGTGTTGATACGGGCCTACTCAAATGTCGACAGACTCAGTCACAGTGCCTTTTACTTGAGGCAGCCGGCACGGATGTGCGAGCCGGTTCCGGTGTTCGCCATGGTGCAGAAAGGAAGCATTGGAGGACGAGTTGTCCCTCGATGCGGTGCAGGCAGCGGCCCATTGACAGAGTTGGTGGATCCAAGGCGTGCGTTGCTGGGCGAGACGGTGCCTCGATGCGGTGTTTGCAGCTTGCAATTCGGCGACAGAGCCGTAGTGCGGGAGCTGGCGTCGATCAGTTCCGGACAGCGGTGCGAGTCGGGCGGTGTTCGCAAAGCGTGCAAGGCGGTGCCCAACTCCGGTGCGTTCACAGGACTCGAAGTCAGCGGCAGTGACCGCTTTGATCATACCAGTACGAGTCGGTGTAGCGAGGCATTGCACGTCGCGGTGTGCACCAGTCACGGTGCAGGCAACGGCTCGGTGACGGCGTCAGGACGGAGTCAGTGAGCTCAGAGCTTGCGTTGTTCGAGGCGGACGTTGCTTGATGCGGTGTCTACAGGACACCGGGCCAGTCGTGAGAGTCGGTCACAGCTCCCTGCCTCTGTAGCCACTGAAACAGAGTGTCCAGCAGCAATTCACAAAGGCTGCAAAGGCTGAAGTCCACTGATCCTGGGACTTTGGTCAGGGGGCAAGCTCTCTTCCAAGTCCTTGGAGATCTTTGCACAAGTTGAAAGTAAAGTCCACAAAGTTCTTTCTCCTCTCTTTGGCAGTCAGGCAACCACTGCAGGCCAATCCCCCAAGCAGTACTTCAGCTTGGGAATAGTCTCTCCTCAGTTTCTTCAGGTTCCTCTCCTCAGCAGAGGTTTCGTCTTGTAAGTCCAGAAGTGATCTAATTTCTTGGGATCAGGGTCCCAATATTTATATCCCAAATCCTTTGTTCTCTGAGGGGAGAGAGGCCTGTGCTCAGCCGAAACCAGTTCTGAAGCACTCTGTTTACCAGACTTCTCCTTTCCTTTCACAGTGCAGGAAAGGAACATCAGATGCCCCACAGGAGGTGGAGCCAGCATTGTGGAAGGCAAGTACAGCCCTGGAGCACTTTGTTGACAGTCTTCCTTCTCTTCTTTCAGTGTGCAGGGCAGAGACATCATATGCACCACATGGGGTGGAGCCAGCACTGTGGGGGGCGGGCACAGTCCTATTCAGGTCCCAGGTGCAACTCTTCCCTCCCATCTAGATGCAGATCTCTCTATTCACCACCGGGCTGCCCCAACCTGTCTCTTGGAATCCCCCAGCCCTGTCACTCACAAAAACAGACGAAGGAATACACAACCTCGCAAAGGCAGGCTTAAATAGTTAGGCAAGCAAATACCTACTTTCTAAAATTGGTATTTGCAAACACAGAATATTAAAATAACCTTCACTAATAGATGTATTTTATTATTCAGAGTCCAGGCATACTAAACTCGAATTTCTACCATGTTCTCTGAGTCAGTTAGGATTATAAAATGTAATAATTCTAGCAGCCCATTCTGGCCTATGGAGAACATGTAGCCTTGCAATAGTGAAAAACAAAAATGGCTGTAATTCACTATTAGGACATGCCACACAAATCAGGGCTTGTCCTACCTTATACTTACAATGCACCCTGCCCTTGGGCCTACCATAGGGGTGTCTGATATGAAGAAAAGGGAAGGTTCAGCGACTGGTAAGTGGGTGCACTTGCCCAGTCAGTACGACAGTACCAGACTGCACGCAGGCTCTGCAATGGCAGACCTTAGACACATTTTACAAGGCAGCTTCTGTGGGTGGCACAACCAGTGCGGCAAGCCCACCAGCAGCATTTGGTTTACAAGCCCCGGGCACTCTCAGTGCACTGTACTAGGGTCTGACAAGTAAACCAAACAAGCCAATCATGGAATCACGAATCCATACATCAATTTACAATAGGGAGAGCATATGCACTTTAGCACTGATCAGCAGTAGTAAAGTGCCCAGAGTCATAAAAAAGGGCCAAGTCCAACAATGTCTTATTAGAATTCATCATTTTCCCATAATATACTAAGGATGTAGTGCTTTACGTGGTGTAGTTCCCAGTGGGTCTCTGACCCAGTAGTAATTAAAACCTGACCTTGAAACTGGTCCATATGTTGTCCTATAGTCTGGCCCCTAGCTTTACAGGTTAACAAACTCAGCGGCTGCTAGCTCAGGTAAGCATGGTGGGGCTGTGAGGCGCGGAGGGGGGATGTCGCCGGACCATGAAATAGG
This sequence comes from Lissotriton vulgaris, assembly GCF_964263255.1. Lineage (NCBI taxonomy): Eukaryota > Metazoa > Chordata > Amphibia > Caudata > Salamandridae > Lissotriton > Lissotriton vulgaris. The sequence continues at coordinate 1,311,485,737 of NC_141693.1, read as the reverse complement.
TATTATTTCATTATACCTATACCGTCATCTGTCAAATTGCCCCCCTTCCACCCTGCCTCTCCCCACCGCCTCACCGCGCTTACATGAGCCCGCCGCCTCTAGACACACTGATTGCTTTCTTTAAAATTAATGCAAAAACTATTCAGGTAATCTATGTCGGCTATGTAGTTCCTGTGAACATTTCATTTGTTTTATCTAATCTTTAATTCCTTAAGAGTGTTTGCTTTTTCCAGGATGCTGGGTTTCCGTAATTTTTTTTTCATGCAGCATATTACTCTTCTAAAGTGCGTACGTTGAAATGAGTTGCCTCTAGGTGTTTGTGTGAGTTTAGGTTGTGGGTGGGTGTTTTTAATGGGCAACGATTGAGACCTTTGGAAAGGAGGCTGAAGATAGTGGAAGTTTCTCATTGCTGCCGGTCAGTGGGCCATAAAGTAGTTCAGAACACACACTCATCCAACGCTTGACCTCTCTGCAGATCTCATAGAGGAATAGTCACATTCGGCAATTGCAATTATGATTCCATGTGAAAAAGTGTGGATGAGATCAGGGCTGGACTGGCCATAGCGGGCACCGGGCAATCCCCCGGTGCGCCGCACGAGTGGGGGCCGGTTCTGGGCCCCTGGGGGCGTTTTTGTTACAGGGCCGTTTTTGCAGCATAGCTGCAAAATTGGCCCTGTAACAAAATCGGCCGAAAACAGGCCCCGGCAAAGAGCTCGGCGGCACCTTCAACCCCCCCCCCCCCCTTCCCGGGTGGGGATGGGGGTGGCCGAGCACTTTGCCGGAGCCGGTTTTGCTTCCCAGTCCGGCCCTGGATGAGATAGTCAGCTGTCAAACTTTTGACAGGGCAAAATAAAAGAAAACTCAGTGCTTACAGGTGAGTGGGTGTGTTGTGTGTGTGAGGGGGATGGTGAAGTAAAGGGGATACAAGGAAGTACATGACAGAGATAGTGAAAAGAATGTTATGAATAGGAAAGATGAGGTCTGAGAAATGTAAAAGGAAAATTTCATAGGATTGTTGGGGGGAAGGGTATACGTGTGTAACAGGGAGAGAGAGACTACAGAGGAAAGAGGTGTGAAGTTAAGAACAGGGGTGAATGAGAGTCTCAGAAGACCACTAACCCTTCGACAGACCTTAGCAATCATTAACTCAGTCTCATATTTTCTTTAATGAAACATTTTCACTCATACTTATTCACAGCAAAAATCAATGTTGTAATTCATGTATCTGATACTGCTAATGAGCACTGACTATGCCAATAGGTCTGCTTTGTTTTAGATGCATGTCTGTTATTGTGAGATGTGTCAGAATGCAATAATAGAATGCTCCCTGAGAGGCACCAAAATATTGGTCGGGAGGCATGCTATAGGAAATACAAGATTTTCGTTTACATGTTTTAAGCCAAACTGTAATGTACCTAGGCCACGGCTCTTGAAAAGAATTGATAGGTAACCTTCCTAGACCACACCCTTTTAGAAACCCCCCACTTTTTCATCCTACATAAAGCCCTACAGCTGCCAACTCACGCAGTGCATCACACAATATCATCTCCCTACACACAGCCATCAGGTCAGAAGCTGATATCATACGGTGGAAGGAACAATGAGCTGGAAATCACTACAAGAGTCCATTTCCAGGTTTTGTTTTGTGTTTGTTTTTGGAGGCTTTTAGAAACAGGCGTCCATTATGGGGTGTGAGGACACCCCAGGACATCTGCACCAGGATCAGCAAGCTGATTTTTAAGGAGGAGGGATTTGTGAGCGAGGACGCAGAAGTACCTCCTAGGTAGTTCTGGGCACAAGGGCCCGCCCTCTCCAAGGCCACACACACCCTCACACAGAGAATTTTTTCTTAAGGTTGGCAAGACTGAGGCCCCGATAAATGACAAGTGTAAACAAGTTGCGAATCAATACCAGCCTACCATTGGGCTTCCATAACAGGACCACCTTATAAGCCCTCATGGCCTGGCCATGAGAGAGGCAGAGGTCTTCGACTGAAGCTCACGTTTGCAGCCATCTTGAAGTGAGCCCTTTCACCATGGGCGTAGGAAGTGTGGGGGACGCGGGGGATATATCCCGTCACAGATTTTGGAGTGGGGGGACACAGGGGACAAGGGTGGGGGGGACGAGGGGACAAAAGAATTTCCCCTCTCTCTCCTGTCTGTGGAAGGGCCATTAGCGCGTGAATGCGCTAACTAATGGCCCTGTACTTGACCTGCCTGGAGTCAAAGAGGCCACCCGCCTTCTGCCCTTTGTTATGCTGCCGGAAGGCTCGGTCTTCTGGGAAGGGCAGAGAAGGGGGGAACAACTGTCTCTTTTCCTTCATACCCATTTCTGTCTCTGTCTCGCTCCTGCTTAAGTTCTGATTTCAAGAACTCTTATGTACTCACTCTTGAATCACCTTTTCTTTATTTGTTTGATTGTTTCTCTGTGAAATGGATCCAAAGTAGGCCGACACTTTGGCTGGATATTTCCTCATTTATGACCGTTTTATAATCCAAAGAAAAACCTCGGGACGGAGAGAAAAATAATGAAATACCTAAATTAAGCAATACAGAGTGGTCAGCAAACAGGCCAGATTGTTATTTACATCCACACATATATAGAACCACTTTACAGAGTTTGCCCGTGAAAGCGCTTTTTTTTTTCTTCTTTCTTTGAACAACATTGTTTTCCCAGGGTGGGGAAGTGCACCATTCATAAAGGGACTGCAATACCTGGTTGATGGGTGAAGTGGAAATGTTTAATACAATCGTTTTCAACTGTTTTAATTATTTTAGCTTATAAAATGTGTACTGTGGCTATGTGTTCAGGGATGTTATTTTTTTTAAACCAAACTGCTTACATTTTGAAAGGATATAAGCAATGGACATTGAAACGGTTCCCTTCCTGGTCCTGTAGCCATGTCCTGAATTTTTCAGGAAAAATCACTTACATTTCTGAATAATGAGTTTAAAACTGTTAAGGTAACCATGTTGTTCCTGAATACATGCTTATTCTTGCATTCCTTATGATGTTTGCTTTTTTCAGGGTGTTCTTCATTTTTTTTCAGGCAGCATTTTACTGTTGTCTAGGGCATAATTTGAATTTAGTTGCAGTACAATTGAGTTGTAGATGAAGGCAGTGCAAGTTTCTCTCAGTGGGGCTCTATGGTGTTCAGTGTGGGAGAGGATGTTGCACTCTGGCCAGAGCTGCTGAATTTGGAACTGGCACACCATTTTCAGCCTTCATGACCAGTCCACCAGACCGCACTCCTGACCGAGTTCATTCCGATGCTACACCTTAGAAGGACCGATAGACCGTAGAAGCCCTGGTGTCTTAGCACCCGCAGGTGGACCCTAACGGTGGCAAGTGTGAGTTAACCTTGAAGGCCTGTCCACCACAATCCATACTGCAGTTCACCTCCAGTCTTGCGAGCAGGCATAGGAAGAAGCACACCCTAGATCATTTGTACTCACAAACTTTCTCTCGGGGGCCGAATTTACAGTGTGGTTTGTGGCCGAGGGCCGCACCGGTGGAGGCAGGGTCAGTGGGGGAGGGGCTAGAGGGTAAAAAAACTGTGACCATGAAGTTGAACTCAGGCCCCTGCAGCGTACGCCTTCATCCACTGAGCCAACAGACCGGCATACACACACATCTCTCTTTCTCTTTCACTCACTCTCTCTCTCTCTCTCTCTCTCTCTCTCTCTCTCTCTCTCTCTCTCTCTCTCCCCCTCTGCCTCTCCCCCTCTCTCCCTCTCTTTGTCTCCTTCCCTCTCTCTGTCCCCCTCCCTCTCCCTGTCCCCCTCCCTCTATCTCTCTCTCGCTCCCTCCATCCCTGTCTCGCTGACTCACCCCTCTTTCTCTCTCTGTCTCCCTCCCTCTCTTTCCTTCCCTCTCTCCGTCTCCCTCCTTCTCTTTCCTGCCCTCTCTCCGTCTCCCTCCATCTGTTTCCCTCTATCTGTGTCCCACTGTCCGTCTCCCTCCCTCTGTCTGTCTCCATCCCTCCCTCTGTTTGTATTCATCCCTCCCTCTGTCTGTCTCCCTCCCTCTATCTGTCTCCCTTGATCTGTCTGTCTGTCTCCCTCCCTCTGTCTGTCTGTCTCCCTCCCTCTGTCTGCCTGTCACCCCCTGTCTGTCTGTCACCCTCTGTCTGTCACCCTCTGTCACCCTGTGTCTCCCTGCCTGTGTCTCCCTGTCTGTGTCTCCCTCCCTCTGTCTCTCTCCCTCTGTCTCCCTCCCTCCCTCTGTCTTCCTCCCTCCCTCTGTCTCCCTCCCTCTGTCTCCTCCCTCCCTCTGTCTCCTCTCTCCCTCCCTCCCCCTCCCTCTGTCTGTCTCCCTCCCTCTGTCTGTCTGTCTGTCTCCCTCCCTCTTTCTGTCTTTCTCCCTTCCTCTGTCTGTCTGTCTCCCTCCCTCTGTCTGTCTGTCTGTCTGTCTCCCTCCCTCTGTCTGTCTGTCTGTCTCCCTCCCTCCCTCTGTCTGTCTCCCTCCCTCCGTATGTCTGTCTTCCTCCCTACCTCTGTCTGTCTGTCTCCCTTCCACTGTCTGTCTCTCTCCCTCTGTCTGTCTCCCTCCCTCTGTCTGTCACCCTCTGTCTGTCACCCTCTGTCACCCTCTGTCTCCCACTCTCTGTCTCCCACTCTCTGTCTCCCACTCTATGTCTCCCTCCCTCTATCTCCATCCCTCCATCTCCCTCCCTCTATCTTCCTCCCTCCCTCTATCATCCTCCCTCCCTCTATCATCCTCCTTCTCTCTATCTTCATCCCTCCCTCTATCTTCCTCCCTCCCTCTATCTGCCTCCCTCCCTCTATCTTCCTCCCTCCCTCTATCGCCCTCCCTCCCTCTATCGCCCTCCCTCTATCTCCCTCCCTCCCTCTAGCCCCCTCCCTCTAGCTTCTCCCTTCCTCTGTCTGCATCCCTCTGTCTCCCTCCATCTATGTCCCTCCCTCTATGTCCCTCCCTCTATCTCCCTCCCTCTGTCTCCCTCCCTTCATCTGTCTCCCTCCCTCCATCTCCCTCTCTCTCTGTCTGCCTCTCTCTCCCTCTGTCTCCCTCCCCCTCCCTTTCTGTCTCCCTCTCTTTCCCTCCCCCTACATCTGTCACCCTCTGCCTCCCTTTCCCTCCTTTTCCATCCCTCTGTCTCCCTCTGTCTCCCTCCGTCTCCCTCTCCATCTCCCTGTCACTCTGCAGCTATCTGTCTGTTCCTGTCCCTGCCTCTATCGGTCTCTGTCTGTCCCTGTCTCTGTCTCCTTCCGTCTGTCTGTCTCCCTCTCCGTCTCTCTGCCTCTGCCTGGCTCGGTCTGTCTCTGCATGTCTCCGTCTGTGTCTGTCCCTGTCTCTGTCTGTCTCTGTCTCTACCTCTACCTCTATCTCTCTTTGTCTCTATCTCTGTCTGTCTCTGCCTCTATCTGTCCCTGTCTAAATCTGTTCCTGCCTCTATCTTTGTCTCTATTGGTCTCTCGCTCTGTCTGTCTCTATCGCGGTCTGTCTCTATTGCGGTCTGTCTCTATCGCGGTCTGTCTCTATTGCGGTCTGTCTCTATCGCGGTCTGTCTCTACCTTTATCTATCTCTGCCTCTATCTGTCTCTGTCTGTCCCTGTCTCTGACCCTATCTAGCTCTGCCTCCCCCTGTCTCTATCTGTCTCTGCCTCTGTCTCTGCCTCTATCTGTCTCTGCCTCTATCTGTCTCTGCCTCTATCTGTCTCCGCCTCTATCTGTCTCGCCTCTATCTGTCTCTGCCTCTATCTGTCTCTGTCCCTGTCCTTGACCCTATCTAGCTCTGTCTGCCCCTGTCTCTATCTGTCTCTGCCTCTATCTGTCTCTGTCTCTATGGGTCAGATGTAGGTAAGTAACATTTACCGAATCTTAATTACCGAAAATTACCGAATTTTACCGATTCGGTAATTAAGATTCGGTAAATGTGAGGGGTTGGTATGTATGGAATCCAGATGTTCCCTTTTACCGAATCGGTAAAATTCGGTATTTACCGATTCGGTAAATACCGAATCGGTAAAGCCTATTGATTCCTATGGGCTTCAAAGCCCATAGAAATCAATAGGCTTTACCGATTCGGTATTTACCGAATCGGTAAATACCGAATTTCACAAGGGTGCAGGGGGTGTCACTTTGACACCCCCTGGCACCCCCTAAACAGGATTGGGTGCCATGTGGCAGGCATACAAGCCCTAGGGGCAGGTCTGCCTGTCATATGGCACAGGTGTGCATGCACACATGTGCATGCACACCAGAATCGGTATTTTACCATCAAATAGTATTTGATGGTAAAATACCGATTCTGTAATGCTTGTGGGACTCAGAAGAGTCCCACCTACATATCAATTTTACCGAATCGGAAAAAATACCGATTCGGTATTTTACAGAATCGGTAAATTTACCGATCGGTAAATTTACCGATTCTGTAAAATACAGGGCCCTACATCTCAAATTGCATTTACCGGTCGGTAACGGCCGAATTCGGCCGTTACCGACCGGTAAATGCCTACCTACATCTGGCCCTAAATGTCTTATCTGTCTCTATCTCTATCTGTCTCACCTCATCCGGCTCTCACTTCCTGCTGCCCTCCCACCTCCCTCACCCGGGCTCTCACTCCCTGCTGCCCTCACCCGGCTCTCACTTCCTGTTGCCCTCCCACCTCAACCGGGCTCTCATTCCCTGCTTCCCTCCCCCATCACCCGGACTCTCACTCCCTACTGCCCTTCCACCTCACCCGGCTGTCACTCCCTGCTGCCCTCCCACCTCACCGGGCTCTCACTTCCTGCTGCCCTCCTACCTCACCCGGACTCTCACTCCCTACTCTGCCCTCCGTCAAATCACTCGGCTCTCACTCCCTGCTGCACTCGTCACCTCACCCGGCTCTCACTCCTTGCCGCCCTCCCACCTCACCGGGCTCTCACTGCCTGCTCTGCCCTCCCACCTCACTGGGCTCTCACTCCCTGCTCTGCCCTCCCACCTCAATGGCCTCTCACTCCCTGCTCTGCCCTCCCACCTCACTGGGCTCTCACTCCCTGCTCCCTGCTCTGCCCTCCCACCTCACCGCCCCAGCATTGTAGTTGATCAATTTATAAGTTCCCCAAACCCAAAAGTCGAGTTTGGGCACAATTTGCATTTTAAAAGCAGTCCTACAACACAGGGCTACTTTTAAATTGACCTCAGGCTTCAGCGGTGCACACATGCAAACGCAGAAAGGGCTGCTGGCCTCTAAACTTCCATGCCCTATTACAATCTAGGGACTTAAAGGTAGTTCTAATCTCCCTGCCCTATTATGAACTAGGGCCTTATAGGAGAGGTCATGCCAATCATAGGGATACCCTAATCCATAGTGCACCCTAGTGTATGTAGGTGTTTCACAGTATCTTTAAGTGTCTCTTTCAGGATAGCACTGGCCCTGTGCCTGTTCAGGCAGAGGACATGGTCAGTCAGAGTCAGATACCACCAGTACCAGTCAGGAAAACGTTGGGGAGGGCACAGGATGGCTTTGCAAAACTAAAGAAGCACAAACTCAGAATTTAAAACATACCACCATGGTTGGGGGGTTCTCTTTAATAATCAGAATTGATTTCTATCCTAATGAACCCATTTTCCAACTTTAGGATAAGGAAAGATTGGGGAAAAACCATAATGTTTTAATCTATACCTTGAACTATTCATGCAGCTCTTTGATGATGGTTAATAGCTCACTGTTCAATGTTAGGATTTTAACTTATAAACTGCAAATACCAACAGAATCTCTCAGACAAAGGCAGTAACTCACTGGCCAATATACATGATATGCATTTTGTGATCTGATGCTACACATTCTTTGCAGCATGCATATTAACCCACTGTTTTCTACCTTACCAGGAGTCAAAACTTCCACTAGACAAACCTCCGATCTCTCTCAATAAGGAACATTAATGACCAAAGTTATCTTCACATTTGTATTGTTGCCTGAAAATTGCTGGAGGCCAGGAATGCAGCAGCAGGTACTTTTCAAATCATAATGCACTTGCAAACACGACGCCCCCAAACTAAGTCAGCGACCTATGTTTGCTTAGTGCATCAAGATGATTCATATACATGTTTGTTTAACATTTGTTCTGATTACTATATGAATGTAAATAACAATAAAGCATAAATGAGAACTGTGACAACATGCCTGCTTTTCTCAAAGTATGCGATTGTATTTGTTTAACGGGCAGTGATTTGTATAGGGCCACTGGAAAGTCCACAAGGTTGTCCCTGTCCCCCCCAGAATTTTAGTGTCTCCTACGCCCCTGCCTTTCACTTCACAACTTGGGATACTTGTCACTCACTGAGCTGCTACACGACTTCTCGCACACCTTCCCTTTAGCAGTGATATGAAATCTTTAGACATCTCCTTCCTTAATTAAGCTACACCTCACACAGTCTGACGTCGGTGTTGTTTTGTGTAGAGAGGACATGGCCTAGTAGTTGGGGTCCTCTGCTCCTTTGGAGTGCAGTCCTGCTCATTTATGGAAGTCAGATTCTCTCGATCGAGCACAGGAGGGCATAAATAATGCCCATATGCAACTCAGACGGCGAATCTCCACAGTGCACAGTAACATGGTCTGATCTTTTTGTACAAATATATATTTTGTATATAAAAAGACAAATTAAGTGACAACAGCATTTCATACACTCCTGTTACAGTACAGCTGGAGTGCGAAATGTCATGGAATACCACGCTTGATGATTATGTTGGGAGACCTCCTAAAATATAGAAAGAACCATAAGCAGTGTGGAATATAAAGTGTAACAATGTTGTACTATGGAGCCTGGATCAACAGGAGTGTAAATTGGCAAATAAAGTGGCTCATAGAGGAAGAGAGGTAGAAATATAGGAAAGGCGAGCATCAAGAGAGGGAAAAAGAGAACGATGCAGAGGGGAAGCGAGGCCACACGGGGGTGGACTCGCTCTTGGCACCAACTGTGCCATTATTCGGGTGTATGAATCCAAAAAATAGGTGATGTGGCGGTGAAGATCTTTATTAGACCTTAGATTTGGGTTAAGGCTTTGGGTAAATTCAGGGTGGTTTGTTTTCTTGTAGGTATTTGTCTAAGGCATCGCATGTATGTCATGGGTCCGGCGGAGGTATGAAGTTTAGATTGTAGTACATTGTCAGCACCCGGATTGAGGATAGTAACTTCTACCATTTATCAAAGGAGCTCGGAGATGTCAATTTCTAACCTGCGAAAATAATTTTATTAACCAATGACATGAGGAGATCCACTAGAAGTGTAGTGCTTCCAGTTATTTCGGAGGAAAGGGGATTGGCATAGAAGCTCATTGCTGTCATCAAGAAGTTCATTGCTATTGCTGACCCTGACATTTTTTGTATCAATGATTGTATTTCAGACCAAAGTGGAAGAGACGTTTTTCAGTTAAGAAACATGTGTTGTACGTTGCCTGTGCTTTCCCTGCATCTCCAGCAAAGGTCTGAATCTCTTCGACCCTTTTTATGCAGTCTGGAAGGGGTCCAGCATGTTCAGTGAATTGACCAGACTTTGATTGTGCAAGGGCCAGTGTTATTTTTGCAGAGAAAGGGGACTGCCAGATATTACTCCATCTCTTGTCTGTGAAATCTGCTTGGTATGATAAATGTATGTGTGGTCCCCATTTACAGGTAAAGAGACTCAATGATGAGGCGTTGGGTGTCTCCAGGAGTTTGTGAACTTGTGAGTCGGTGTGGACTTCTCTCCCAAGCTTTCCAAGTATTTCTGGTAGATCTGGGTAGTGAGGAGGCTTCAATCCCCTCAATGCGCCCTTCAATCCCAGCAATCTGTAGAAGCCTATGTTTGGAAGATCGAAACGCTGCTGCAAAGATGAGAATGGGATGGGGTTTACATGTGAGCCCACGACATTTATTGCACTAATACATTTCCTAGCCCACGACTTCCAGTATACTGTTTTGTTTTCTATTTTGATCGCAGGGTTGTACCAGAGGGAGGCTAAGGTGGAGCCAGCTCTAAATGTTAGTCCAGCTGTAGGAGAGCGGTGGCCATGTCCGTAACGGGGAGATTAGACGGGTTGTGTATTGTGAGTAGGGTGACCAACTGGCATTGGTGCAAATTCAGGACGGGGAGTGTAAAAATTCAGGACAAAGGGTCGAAATTCAGGACACAAATTCAGGACAGGAGGTCAAAATTCAGGACAAAACTTCAGGACAATTGGATACGTTTTACAGACACATCAGAGGTCGCGCAATAGTATAGAAGTAAGCCCAGCCATATCCAAACATATTCAACAATTTGCAAACCTATCCATCATGTATCCTTCCATCTATCATTTCACTCATCCATCCCCTCATCCATCCTTTCACTCATCCATCCATTATCCATCCATCCATCCATCCACCCACCCTATCCATCTGTACACTCATCCATCCACTCTATCCATTTGTACACTCATCCATCCACTCTATCCATCTGTACACTCATCCATCCACTCTTCTACCCATCCATCCATTCACTCATCCATCCAGCCATTTACCCTTTCACCCATCCATCCACCCAGTCAGTCATCCTTCCACCCTTCCACTCTATCAGTCATCCATCCATCCTCCCTTTCTCTCTCCATCGACCGTTTCACTTAGCTATCCTTCCTTCCATCCATCCACCCACCCATCCATCTACTAATCCACTCATGAAACCATCCATTGACCCTATCACTCATTCATCCTTCCTCTCATCCATTTATCCTTTCACTCCTTCACTCATCTATTCATCCTTTTGTTTATCTACCCTCCCTTTCACTCACTCATCCATCCTTACATCCACCCTTTCACTCATTCGTCCATCCATTCAGCCTTGCATTTATCAATTCATCAATCCATCCATCATTTCACTTATCCATCCACCCACTCACTCACTCATCATCCACCTTTTCACTCATCTATCCTTCCACTCATCCATCCACCCGTTCACTCATCCAGCTACCCTTCCACCCATACATCCAGCCATTTAACTTTTCTCTCTTCCATCCTTCCACTCACTCATCAATCCATCCATCCTCTCTCATTATCCATCTATTTAATCTTTCATTCATCAATTCACCCTTTCACTAATTCATCCAGCCATCCATTCATCCTTTCACTTACTCACTCACCCACCTTTTCATTCTCATTTTGAGCAGGGCCTTTTTGACAAGAGGCCCATCAAGAACTTCACGCTCGCTGTATGAGCCATTTCAGGACTGGGACAGAAGCCACCCAGGGGGGGACAGGAGCCATCACAGGCAGGGGGCAGGTGGGGGGGGACAGGAGCTATCACTGGGGCGGGGCAGGAGCCATCACAGGAGGGGGAACAGGATCCACCAGGGTGGGCACAGGCAGGGCCGGACTGGGAACCAAAACCGGCACTGGCAAAGTGCTCGGCCGCCCCCCCCCCCCCACACCCCCCTCCCCACAAAAACGGCCCTGCAACAAAATCGGCCCCGGGGGCTCAAAACCCGCCCCCACCCTTGCGGCGCACCGGGGGATTGCCCGGTGCCCGCTATGGTCAGTTCGGGCCTGGGCACAACCGCTATGGTCAGTCCGGGCCTGGGCACAGGGTGTGGGCATGCAGTCTTCTAGTATAATCTTGGTCTCTTACAGGGTGGGGTAGGGCTCCTCATCCCCTCCTGGACAAGACAACGAGAAGACAGGCTTTCTTTCCAAAATGTTCGTTTTGCCATCCCCCACTGAAATGTACAGTACTTACAGGAGATGCTCCAAGAAAACTGATTGTCCTCCATACTTTGTTATTTAGTGTGGGTGCGATTGTGCCATTTCTTTTTTTTATTACATTAAGACTGCATGTTAGAAGAACCGAGGTTTGTTTACAATTTAGTGACAGTATTTAAGCTCTGTGAAGAGAACCAGTGCAGCGCAGTGTAATCAGGGCCGGTTGGGGCCCTGGGCAGAAATGGAATGTGTGAAACCCTCCTAAATGGCAGAGACATGACACATTCAGGGCTGTTTGCATGTGAATAGATGCCCCTGCTCCTGAAGCTGCCGCCCCTCCCGCTCAGTCACCTTCACGCACCTCTTAACAGCTCATCAAGGGCTGGAGGTGTGAGGGTTGCCATCCCGCTGTGCCTCTCCAATGCTGCGGGGTATCGGAGCTTTGCATCCGAGTCAAGAAGGGAGGAAGGTGGAAGCTGTGCTGGTTAAAGGTAGTGCGACTGGCGCCCAAGGTTAAAATTACGGACAAATGGCGTCCGTTAAAGAATCCTTCACGGCAACGGACAGACGGCCGAAATTACGGACTGTCTGTGAAATTTACGGACGGTTGGTCACCCTAATTGTGAGGGAGGCGGAGAATAGTATACTAATCCAGATTCATTAGCCAGCCATTGGGGTGAACAGCACACACAGGAGCAGAGCCACTATATGCCCTGCGACATCAGAAAGGCCCTTTGGTAATGGGTATAATCCGGGAGGGATAAAGGGGCATATTTACATGTTCTGGTGCATCTCTGCAAATCAGCAGGGATGCGCCAGAACAGATGCGTCATGCAATCCCCTCCTTCCGCCACCACAGATGCGCCGCATTTACAATGCGGCGCACCATGGGGCAAGTAAGGGAAGATGTGTGACGCATCTTGTGGCGTATGGGCGGCGCATTGCTGGAGTCACGTCTCAAGCGCGACGGAACTCCTGCAATGCACAGGGGCCACCCATACTCAACGTGGTGCGTCACTCCTTACGCCTGCTTCAAGCAGGCGTAAGGATTTGACGCAGCAGCATTGTAAACCTGACTCAGTGAAATCTTGTAGATTTCACTGCGTCAGTTTTACGGGGCTTTCCTGTGAGGTAACGCCCACCCTGCGACAGAATGCCCACATGAAACCTGACGCCGGCTTCATGTGGCGCAGGGCTTTACAACGTGATGCATCTGCTTTGATGCGTCATGTTGTAAATAAGTCGCAACGTGGCGCATTGTTTACGCCGCCGCTGCGTCACAAAAAGTGACGCAACGGCAGCGTAAAAGTGTTGCAAGGGGCTACCCAATAGTACGTTCTTAACCCTTACTACACACTCTAGATTTTTCCAAAATACTTCAAACTAATGTTTCAGGCGTAGAACTTGGTGTCGTTTTGTTGCAAAAAGATTCAAAAGGGGAAGAGAAATGCCTCCTTTATATTAGCATGAAGTTGCTTCCTAGGAGAAAAAATTAGTTTTTTTTTCTGAAGGCTCCCTTTCGGTTGAGTTGGATTGCATAGTATATTGTGTCAAATGCCACAGGCTTGAGCACTGCTGTCGTTGTGTTGCAGGAGGTCGCCAGAGGTGTTGGGGAGGGCTATAGTAGTGGCTTTTGCTGGACAGATGCACATTCATCAGGCGTTTGAATATAGCTGTGTAGTAGGTGGGGTTGGATGTGCTAGGTTTTGATAGGGTGCGGTCGCAACCGAACATGTGGTCTCTGACTTTTGCTGTGACACGCCCAGAGGTGGACAGGCGTTTGGGGTAATTGAGAGATCTGTCAGCCTTCTATAGGGAGCCTGCTTCACACTAGTTCCTTAAGGACACTCTCCCAGTCCTGAACGTTTCACTTACAAGGTGTGTTAGTAAAATAAAAAAACTGGTTAAAATGGAGCAAAGAAACCTACAAAACCCAGTGGGCCTCATTTATGAGGCCTTGCGTCAGTTTTGCGCGTCTGATGCGTCACTTTTTGTGACACATCGGCATCTTAAAACATGCCTCCATTTGCGCACTATTTGCAAAGTGACGCATCTAAGCAGATGCGTCACTTTGAAACCCCTGCGCTACATTATACCTGCGTCAGGTATAATGTATGAAGGGGGGCATTCCCCCACAAAAGCCTCGTAATAGTGACGCAGTGAAATCTATGAGATTTCACTGTGTCACTTCTAGGACACCGTTGCGTCAAAATCTTACGCCTGCCTCACAGCAGGCGTAAGACTGACGCAGGCCCTTTCACATGGGGCTTGCCCCATGTGAAAGGACGCATTGCTGGAGTTGCGTCACTTTTGTGACACACTCCAGCAATGCGTCACTTTTGCGCCATACAGATGTGTCAGAAATACTGACGTATCTGTAACTCCTTGCGACATGACGCGTCATACAGTAAATATGACGTATCAATCATGTCCCAAGGAGGGCTCATTGAGAAGTGACGCATCGCTGCTTTCACGCAGCGATGCGTCATTTCTCATAAACGAGGCCCTGTATGCCTTATGTTATCAAACAAAAGCCTAGGGTTGGTTACTGCGTCTATACAGATCTGGAGAGTATGGCACCTTACAAAAGCCACAAGGAAGAGGAAGCATCAGACCATGACTCAGTCCCAGCCCTACCACATTTTCAGAAGCACTGCTCATTCGGCAAGTGTACCATTTCCTAACAGTTTACTTCACCTATGTAAACGTCCTGTCCTGTGACTCATTGCGTCATAGGCTGTAAATCCCAGCCTTAGGGAAACGTTTGCGTGTTGCTGACAGGCCACCGGTGAAAGTGACAGCCCCATTCTTTAAAAATAAACGTATAAGCGGTTTGCAAATCCACGCAGTTATTGTGAAAACACAAACATCTCAGGTTTAACTCGCTGCCGCAGGGCAAGAGCGTCTCTGAAACCCTCCCCCGCGGCAGGCGCGAGCCTCCAGCTTTGTGGGAAGTGCACACACATCCACAGACATCGTTTTGCTATACAAACATAATTACAGGTTAGGAACAACTAGAAAATACTCGCACGCTTCGATTGGTGAGTCGTCTAGGAGTTTATCTGATTGGCACAAATTCTTTCCCGGGCAAGTGAGCTTTATAGCCGGAGAAAGTACATTCTTGGGCCTGTCACTGTACTCTGGAAGAACCTTAATGATTTCGGGGCAAAAAAAACAGAAAAGCTTTTAATTTGTTACTCCTTTTATTTTATTTTATTTCATTTCAAATCAACGTTATGTAAGGGCAAGCAATGCACAGCATGCAAAATAAATGAGAGAGACAAGTGGGAACTGTAGAACATTCTAGGAAGTTTTGTGGGTAATGTTAAGCGTTTGTATTGATATCAGTTTGAATGATGGTACATGCTTGGACCAGTGGGCATTTGGACCAGTTATGTATTTAGGTACTGTGGGGCCGATTCACAGAACTAATCTGAGATAAAATCCTAAACTTACTACTTTTGGTATTCATAGAAGGCAATTAGTAGTAGTAATAGGAATCCTAACTTTACTACTACAAAATGCCTTTTGTCAATACCAAAGTCGTAAAGTTAGATTTTGTCTCAGTTTTGTAGTAGGAAAGTTAGGAGTCCTAACTTTACTACTACTAAGTGACTTCTGTGAATACCAAAAGTAGTAAGTTTAGGATTTTATCTCAGATTAGTTCTGTGAATCGGCCCCTCTATGTCAGAATTGAGCTTTCTGTCCTCTTCCTGGTGTGAGTAAAGCGCTACAAGTGGAATCTCAGCTTTCTAATGATCACTGTTATTGACGACTCGCTCGTGCTTCCGAAACGTGCCTGGTGTGGGTAATAAGACAGTGGAAGAAAGCATATTTACCTCGGATCTTAGAGCTTTGACCTCACAGAAAAGCAGGGATTTGAAGGCAAGTGCACAGGTCCAAAGATAAGAAACCTGCAATAAAAACCACTCAGATCGAGAGTTCAGAAACGTTGGGCATTTAAATAATTTATTCCGGAATGAATTGGACAAGGGGCGCATTACCCACTTCACAGGCCTCGAAGACAGGTGTGAGCTAGTTCGGACCGGTTTGTGGCTGTGGCAGCATCTTCCCGAATTTTCGTAGTGTTGCTTTCCCACGTCCAATCGCGATTGGACGAGGGGGGCGGCAGGGTTACCTGCGTGGCTCACAGGGGCAGCAGGATAGCACTTAAAAGTCGTTACATTGGCCTGGTGAGTACCTGCTGCCTGCCTCCCCATGCGGACTGACGGTCCACGTCGCCCTGGGCGCCTGAGGACTGGGAATTTTTTTTCTGGATCTAAATATGTTATAGGCACACGGGCTAGCTTTGACCCATTGCATTAACGTAATTTTCTCCCCTCCTGCCTAATTACACATTAGGGCACATGGCTACCGCCAGTGTATTGGTCGTTGGTTATTCCTTTGTGCGTCGGCCAAGTTCAACCTTCAGCCAGAGTTGTTTGTGCAAACGGGCAGTGGATGCTGATCTTCAATTTCACTGGGTCCGTAGGGGCGGTCTTCGTCTGGACGGCCTACGTGGAATCATCGAAGAAGTTTCAACCCCGGGGCGACCTTTCACATTCTTTACCATATCTGCTACATACTGACCCTATGGTAGGTCCTCATAAATGTCCTGCATGCACCTCTCCTACCCCTTCGGCTAACTTCCCTCCTCAGGTCTCACCAGCACTTACTAACGTACGCTCCGTTCCCAAACATAAAACCGAAATCTAAGAATTTATTGAGTCACATAACCTTGACCTCTTATTCATTACCGAGACTTGGGGTGATGACTCCTCAGGCCCGGACTTTAAAGCAGCCACCCCCGATAATTACTGCGTGCACAGATTAGACAGAATCAAAAGAAAGGGTGGAGGGATAGCCATCATCTACAGGGACCGCCTCAAAGTCAAAATCACCGATCTTAAATACAAGGATTGCGAAGCCTTCTCTTTTTCAATCAGCCTCTCTGGCAACCAATCATTTGTAGGCATGTTACTCTACCGCCCCCCTGGGTCCAAATCTAAATTCCTCAACAACCTTAACATATAATTGAGGTCACAGCTGGAGCTCCACACTTCACTATACTGGGAGACTTCAATTTCCATCTTGAATCCATCTGTGACCCTGATACCATCGTACTAACTAACGATCTATTAGCAGCCGGCCTTCAGCAAACTGTTAATCAGCTTACACACAAAGCCGGCCATACCCTAGATGGGATATTCACCAGCAATCCGCATGTCTTGATTTCAGACGTGATCCCTCTTATCTGGATGGATTACTCGGCAGTCTGCTTCTCCATAACACTCAAATCCCCTTCATCATTTATCTTATCATCTTCTCCCATCTCCTCTAGAGACTGGAAAAACATCAATACATCTCATCTCGCTTCTATGCTGTCTGACAGCATCACCACAACTGAACCAGACCCTTCCCTAGCCTCCAGTAACTACCTCAACAGTCTAGACACGGCTTGTCACAAACTAGCACCTTTAAAAACTTCCCAACGTAGCAGAAAATTCCCTTCGGCCCCTTGGTTCACGGAATCCCTACGTCTTCAGAGACAACACTGCAGAAATTTGGAGAGACATTGGCGCCGCTATTACAACCCTTCTGATAAAATCACATACAGAAGCGCCCTCTCCATATATAAAGATCTCATCGCCTCTGAAAAAAACATTTACTACACCTCCCAAATCAATCAGGCAAAAAATTCTGCAAGAGAATTATTTCAAGTGGTTACTCAACTTTCTAATCCCCCTGCTCCTCGCCCCAACGTATCTCAAGCCCTCTGCAATTCCCTTGCTAATTTCTTTAAAGATAAAGTCACCTCTATTTTCTCAGCATTCACCCTTAAATCTTCCCCCACTACCACTACTAACCAATCTCCGCCCACTAAAGCTCCTATTTTTTTGGTTTTCGAAGCAGCCACGGAGGAGCAAGTCCGACGTCTAATTTCCGGCATTAAATCTGGATCGCCCTCAGATCCTTGCCCTCCTGCCATTCTCAATCTCATTCCAGGAGCCATTTCCCCAGCTTTGACGAACATCTGCAATGCTATGTTCACCACCGGCTTATACCCCTCAGTTTGGAAAGAGGCCATTATTAAGCCACTTTTAAAAAAAACACTCTTGATCCTCTTCTCGCAGCTAGTTATCGCCCCATTGCTTGCCTTCCCTTTCCAGCAAAAGTATTTGAGAAAACTATGAATATACAACTTTCCAAATTCATAGACAATAGCAACTTTCTGGACGATACCCAATTTGGGTTTAGACAGGGACATGGAACCGAAACTGCTTTAATAAAAGTGGCAGACGAAATAAGGATGACTTTGGACAAAGGAGGAGCGGCAGTATTAATACTGCTGGATCTCTCTGCAGCCTTAGACACAGTCGATCATGCCACCCTGATCGACTGTGTCTCAGCAATAGGCATTCAGAACAAGGCCAGAGAACTCCTCGCCTCCTTCCTAGCTAACCGCTCACAGACAGTAAAAATGGGCCCTTTCACCTCCCATACTTTCACCCTTCCTTGCAGAGTACCACAGGGCTCCTCGCTAAGTCCGACACTGTTTAACATTTATGTTTCGGACTTAGCGAGGGTGATTAAATCCTACGGCATTGCCCTCATGACCTATGCCGATGACACCCAATTGGTGCTATCCGTACACAACAACGGAGCGACAGTTGCCGCAAACTTTCAATAAGGAATGTTGGCAATCAGTTCCTGGATGTCATCAAACTGTCTCAAATTAAACTCTGACAAGACAGAGGTGATGACATTCGGGAAACTAGAACCTACTTGGCCCCCTCAATGGTGGCCAACTGAGATGGGATCTCCACCAGAACCTGTTACTAAGGTTCGTAACCTTGGAGTCACGTTTGACAATAAAATGACCTTCCATCATCATGTCAACTCCGTGGTCTCCTCATCCTTCTTCACCCTGAAAAAAATCAAAAAACTTTTGCCCTACCTTCCCACTTCAGCCGGCAAAACCCTAATCAGCACTTCGGTTTTTTCTAAAACAGATTATTGTAACGCCCTGTTCTGACCGAGTTTTCTGCCCCTTTTTTGAGTGAAGGTGACTGAAGGTGAATTTAGCCTGCTATCTTTCTAATAGGAGGACTAGAACCTCAGACCGGGCCTATTTACAAGGCGTTTGATGCAATTCCCTACCCTTTTCTTTATTCTAGGGCTTATAAACTTATGTTAAGGGATAGATTCCTTAGTGTTAGTATTAATCCGTCCTTTTGTAAGATTGCTAGTATACTTCTAATGGAGTTATGCTTATTTCGGGCCTTATAGGCCTCGAACGGGAGAGACTCCATCTTTCTTTCTGCCTCGGCAGCTTGAGATGCTTTTAGGTCAAATGTAATGTTTTAGTTATGAGGTGTTGTTCGCTTGGAGAGAACCGGCTCAGGCTGGCCCTTATCGAAGAACTGTATTTTTCTTCGTATTGAAGACTTAACATCAGGCCGGCCGGCCGAGAACGTGTCCTTGGTACGGGGAGGTACAAGAATTTGGTGGGCGGCAGGTTACTGGCCATAACTTTCCATGCATGAACAAGGTTCCATATTAGCGAAAGCACGAAGCAGTCAGTGAGTCAGTTAGTAGGCGGCAGCTAGCCGTTAGCATCATTGCAGTTAATCAACTTAAGGCACACAGTCGCCATTTTGAAGTCCGAGAAAGACCGAAGGCTAATACTCTCTTAGAAAGATTGAAGTTATTTTAGCTGGAGCAGCTGGCGAGCTTTGACATTAAGATCAGAGCATGCAGGGTCAAGCAGTTAGTGGAGAGAACGAATACCAGAGCGGTAGAAACTGATTTATAAGATCGAAGCTGGAAGGTGAAGACAGTCCGTGATTGAGAGGAGAGAGGAGTAGTGCAGAACAGCGAGAGTGCAGCTGACGAGACAGAGAATAAGAGGAAGGTTCCAGTGACTTGGAGGGAAACGGAGGAGACAGAGCATAGCGGTGTAGACGTGTATCCGTGACTGCAGGGGTGATCCTAAGACGAGCCAAGGCACAGACGAGAAGGGAACCCAGATGACTATCAAGTCCAGACTTCATACTCATAAGGTGACGTCGACCCTTTCTTATTAGTGTGCACACACATTCTAACCTTTCCTTTTGCTTTTCAGGCTATGTGTTATATTGCAGTATTATATTGTTGATGTTATTAATGAATAAAGATACCCCAGTTCTTAGTGAACTAGTGTGTGATTGTTATTTCCTTATGATAAAGTTAACCTTTCTTCTAGTCAGATGCTGTTAAGTGAACGGAGGCGTCTCCCGTCCAGGTAAATGGTAACTGAGCAAGGGAGTAGAGGAGCACTCAAAATGGGGAATAACCTTTACACAGTGTAATTCGGCCATTCTTGTGTGGGAGAGGATTGACCTGTCTATCTGTCCCATAATCTATAATATTGTATTATCTGTAATCCTAGTAGATAGAGAGAGATTTCCCAATATGGAGAAGGTATTCATAGGAAAGTGATCGTCATTGAGTAGCGGCGTTAGAGAGAGCATTGACCGTGGTCGATGTGTATACCCACAGGATTGTGGCTTGCGAGAGCACCGGGGGGACACGGTGTGTAATGAGATCGCCTCTAGGGAAAGCGGCGTTAACGAGAGTAATGACTGTGGTCAATGTGTATACCAACAGGATTGTGGCTTGTGTATGTATGAAATAGTGAGAGCACTGGGAGGATACAGTGCCTATACCCACAGTATTGTGGCTTGCGCTAGCACTGATGGTGATCAGTGTGTAATGGTAAATAATCGGAACTGCCTCAGGGTAGTCTAGTCTGGGCCCATGTTGCCGCGAGACTATAAGGTATGAGTGTGGTGCTGTAAAGGATCTAAGCTTATATATTGCTAATTCCCCATCCTTAGGTAGGTACACAGGTGCCTTTTGTAAGTAGGTCCTGAGGAGGGAGATGGTTATGTTTCGGCTGGGTTAGTGGTGTTTTAGTCTGATTCTATCTGGCCCGAAAATCCGGTCGTTACATCTGGCGTCACGAACCGTTTACGAAAGCCTGTTTGCGCGGTGTTGTGTCTATCTTGTTGGTTTGCGCTCGGCGCGTGCGGTGTTCATTTTGTATATTATTTGTTTATAGTTGTATATATCTTTTTCTTTTGGCACGATGTTTTTGAAAAGGTCAAAATCTACTTTTAAATTGCCTGTTGAAATCCCGGCTGGGAATCAACGCCTTACGAGGCTTTGGCCCGTGAGTCTACTGGTTTGAGTGAGAATTGGAGTTCTTGTTTGGAACTGGCAGAGCCGGCTAATGTGATTGCTTGTCTACAGAAAGTGCCGGTTATGAAGGGTGAGGAGCTTCCTATTTTGGGACGCAGAGGTTGGATTGTTTTATCTGCGTACAGGATTGTACATGAGAAATTTTTAAAATTACAAAGACAATATGTGGAAATGGAAGAAAAGTTTGTTGAAGTGCAGAATGCTTACACTCTTTTGAGATGTCAGAATAAATTGCTTGCCGACAAACTTGAGACTTATCAGAAAATAGCTGAAAGAGCTGCTGTTCGTATTGCTAAATATAAATATAAGAATCGTTGTGGTCGAGTTTGTAAACGGAAAGTGCGTCTGATCGTGGCAAAAGCCGGACTGGATTGGAATCCTGATGAATGGGATGGTAATATCTGGGACTCAAATGATTCTGGCTTCTCGGCTGAGGAGTCTGACAAGCGCGAGTCTTCTCGCACCGGACGTGACTGTAAATCTACTGCTTTTGACAAATTTGATGGTTCCGACGACCATGTTCGGTATTCTACATCTGATGACATTTTTCAATCTAAATGTCCTTCTAAATCTGTGAATCAGGCTTCTTCTGATGCTCGTCCTGAGGTTTCTGCGCATCCGTTTTTTCGACGTAAATTACAGCAAGCTCCTGGTAATCCAAATGGTATTCCTTTGGATAGTTTGGAAGATTTTACGCAACAGGAAGTTAGTGACATTTTGCAACGATTTCGGCAACGGCCCGGTGAGGCCTTGCTTACATGGATGGTGCGCCTTAATGAACTTTGTGCTGCAGGCATCATGTTAGATGCAGGAGATGCCTTGAAATTTTGTTCTTTGAGTTCTGATTCTACTGTTCAGGATCATTTCCGTAACTATAATGTGGCTGGTCAAATTAGTCTGCTTCAGTTAGCGACTGAGGGTTGTAATCACAAATACCCTACTGAATCTGATTGGCCTTTGAATGACAAGCCATGGTATACGTTACGTGATGCGACACAACGGCTGAAGGAGGAAGTGATGAAAACTGCGATTTTTCTGAGTACTTCTGACAGATTGTTGGATGGTTTATTAACAACTTCTGTGCGGAATCGCATTATCCGTTCTTCCCCTGTTTCTTATAAACAGGTTATGATGACTTTGTTGATCAATCAGACTGGCAATGCATTGTCTATGGTGCTTGAATCTGTTCGTCAGCTTGGTGAGCTGGGCGAATGGCTTAAACCTGAGAGACAGTCCAGACCCGAGGGTCATACTGCTGGGAATTATAGGTTCACTAGACGTGATATGTTTCTTGCTTTGTTGGATGATGGCGTGAAAAAAGAAGACATTGATGGTGAGCCTAATAATCGCTTGTGGGATATGTTTCGCAAACGTGGTTTGGATCGGAAAGAGGGTGCTCGACGTGTGCGAAAGAATGAATGTGATCGTGAATATTCTGATGACAGTGGGGATGATAGACGTCGTGATGATTCGGATCGGCATGATGGACGACGGTATGAGCGAGATGTGTCCCCTCGGCGTGAAAGAGAGAGAGGGCGAGAGGGGGAAAGAGAAAGGGGGAGAGATGACCGTGTTGAAAGCAGATATAGAGATGAAAGGGATCAGTCCCCCGAGATGAGGAGAAGGGAGAATCGACACAGATTTTCCGAACGAAACTCACAATACCATGCAGATGACAAGAATCCATTTCGTAATGGGGATGGATATGAACATGACATTATATCGTCCAAAAAATTTGAGAGCATTTATCCTGATTTGTCTTGGTTGTCAGAACGCAATAAAAATGACTAGGAAATAGGTCAAGCTCCAGTACGCAGGTGGGCTCACAAAGACAATAGACCCTATGTAGATATTGAAATTTTTTAGAAACATCGTAATATCCAAAGGGCCCGAGCATTGGTAGATACAGGAGCGGAGGCCACTCTAAATCATGGAAAATCGAAGAAATTTAAAGGACAACTTTTTCCCAATTACTGGTTTAGGTGGAAAGGAAACCCCCACAGTGCAAACAAAAATTGAAATGAAAATAGGTAGAATTCCTCGAAAAGAATATTCTGTTTTAGTTGTGCCACTTTTGGAATACATAATTGGAATTGATGTTTTAAAAGGTATGACATTGCATCTAGATGATGGTTGTTATCAATTTGGGAGTAAAGGTTATATATCATCCAGACCTGTACGAGTTGGTCGTTTAAGAATGCCCCCTATAAAAATTCCTCAGGCTACAAAAGTTGTTTCCCAAAAGCAGTATCGTATCCCAGGTGGTCATGAAGAGATTAGTTCTACAATTCAGGATTTAGTGGATGCAGGAGTTATAACTCCGGTTACTTCTGCTTGGAATAATCCTGTTTGGCCTGTGCGTAAAAGTGATAATTCTTGGCGCATGACTGTTGATTACCGCAAATTGAATAAACATACACCCCCTTTGACTGTTGCAGTACCAGACATGATTACTTTAATTGAAAGAATTCAGAAGCATCCCGGAATATGGTATGCGTCTATTGATATTGCTAATGCTTTCTTTTCAATCCCAATTGCCCCTGGATGTCAGGAACAGTTCAGTTTTACGTGGAATGGACGTCAAATGACGTTTAGAAGTCTTCCTCAAGGCTATGTACACAGTCCTACTGTAGGAAAGTCAAAGAAGGACGCAAAATGAGTTTGTAGTCAGAGACGGAGTTTATTGATGCTCACGTCTTAAGAATCAGGCAAGTAATAACAGCCCAACAGATGTGTTACAACAATCACATTCCAGCTGTTTCAAAACATAACAAGGATGTTAAAAGACGCGAGCTTGTCACGAGCAGCCAGACATGCCTGAACGCTCGTGACAGCTCGAGTCAACAGGAATACATTTCCAACACACCTTCCCCCCTTAAAAGAGAAAAAAAAACACAAAAAAAAAAAAAAACAAGATCAATTCATCACAAAATCATTAAACCTGGCAGGTAAGCGATGTGAGCGGACGGCTCTGGTGTTGTCAGAATCACACACAGCTTGAGGGCATTCGCCATTATCACTCATGTGAGAGCACTCGCCATTATCACTCATTCTTCCAACATCATAAAAAACACTACTGTCCGAATCTTCCATCAACTGAAAAGGGCCATTGAACAAGGAAACCCTGCTCAAATTCCAGACAGAACCTCCATCAAGCCTGACTGCATTTCTAAAGACTTCAACAACCTTCTTGGGATTTGACCAAACCGGAAAACCCTTACTCACACCCTCTTTCTTTTTAATGCGAACAAGGTCGCCCACCTTGATAGAACGACTAGATGTGGAACCAATCCTTTTGGCCATATCACGTCTCATCCTTTCCTTATATGACTGAACCCTGTGTAGGACAGCTTCAAAATCAACTTTAGAACAATTTTCGAAACCAGCTAAATTTTTTTTTAGCCACCAAGGGACTAGCTTGGTGCTGGGCTTCCGCCCTCTCAGAAGCTCAAAAGGTGTGACCAAAGTCACAGAATTGGGAGAAGTTCTATAAGCCAATAACATGGATTGCAAAGCATTCCTCCAGTTTAGATTACCTTTGATAGAAAGCTGTATGGCTTCTTTAACCACACGGTTGAAGCGTTCAACCTGACCATTCGCTTCAGGATGGAAAACTGCAATCTTCCTATGGACAATACCACATTTAGCAAAGAAAAGCTCTATCTCCTTACTCACAAACTGTGGCCCATTGTCAGTCACAATCTCCTGGGGAATCCCTTCCCTACAAAAGGTCTCATCTAAGAATTCTATGACTTGATTCGAAGTAACCTCCCTAACCATTTTGACCTCAGGCCATTTAGAAAAATAGTCTATGAGTACAATGCCGAAAGCCTCTTGCTTTGGTAAACAACTGAAAGGCCCAATGATGTCTAAGCCTAATTTCCGCCAGGGCCCTAAGGGTAAATCAATGGGACATGGCTCAGGACGTAAAGCAACTGCAGATTTATCACTGTTTGAACATTGGGTACACTTCCGCACAAAATGTTCAACGCACGAGTCAATACCTGGCCACCAAAAAGACTCCTTCAAACGCCTCCTGGTAAAAGAAATCCCCAGATGTCCTTCATGCGCAATTTCAAGTAGGGAATTCCTAAGTTGAAAGGGTGGAACAATCTTGTCGCCACGAAGAATCAAACCATTTTCGACAGCAAGTTCCTCCTGGACCTTAAAAAAACCCATCATGTTACCAGATAACTTCCTCTGTTCAGGAAAACCCTGTATGAGGTACTTCTTCACACAGCTTAACTCCAAATCTTTATCCATCTCTTCCATCCAAACATCCTCTTGTAAAGAGAATTGTTCGCTGCACACAGAATTGACATCTTTAAAACTGAAGGCAACCTCACACTCTTCTTCATGCACAACTTCTGAAGCATCAGATTCAGAAATCAGTCTGGACATGCAATCCGCATGAACATTCGCCTTTCCTTGAACATATTCGATAGAGTATTGAAAGGATTGCAACCTAGAGGCTAATCTAGCAAGGCGTGGTGACATAGTTCTTCCTCCACCCGGAGCCATGAGGTACACCAAAGGCTTGTGATCGGTTTTTATCAAAAATTTAGTCCCCCACAAAAAAGGTCTGAAATGTTCAGCACCCCAAACACATGCCAGTAACTCCCTTTCTATAACGGAGTAATTCTTTTCAGCATCACGTAAAGCCCTAGATGCATAGGCCACAACCCATTCTTTCTCACAATCTTTCTGCAAAAGAACTCCACCTAAGCCAGAGGAGCTGGCATCTACCATGATGATGCATTTTACACCAATGACAAAAGGTTTTAAACAAGGAGCATTCACAATAAACAATTTTAGAGATTCAAAGGCTTGTGTCATTACATCAGTCCACACAAACTTTGCATTTTTTTTTAAAAGACATCTGAAAGGATCAACTTTCACTGAAAAATTTGGGATGAACTTTGCATAAAATTCAATAAGGCCTAAAAAAGCCACAAGTTGCTCTTTAGACGTAGGCACGGGAGCATCTACAATGCTCTTAACATGGTTCTTTTTCGGTTTGATCCCCATACCACTAATGGTGTGTCCGAGATATTCTACCTCCTTTTGCCTAAATTTGCACTTATCAAGACGAAGTGTAAGACCCTTCTGTGCTAAGGCAGCAATCACACACCTTAGATTATTGTCATGCTCATATTCATCCTTCCCATGCACTAAAATGTCGTCCTGGAATGCTATGGCACCATTCAAACCTTCCAGGGTATCTCTCATTAACCTCTGGAACACAGAGGCAGCGCTAGCCAGTCCAAAGGGCATACAACAAAATCTATATAACCCTTCAGGAGTGATAAAGGCAGTAATATTTTTGGACTCTTCAGCAAGCACAACTTGGTGGTAAGCACTGGCTAGGTCAACACATGAAAAGACTTGTGCACCAGCCAATGTTGACACCATCTCATGGAGATTTGGTAAAGGGTGCGAATCAACCCAAATGGCGTTATTGACACTGCGAAGATCAATGCATAGCCTAAGTTCACCATTGGATTTAATTGAGATAACGATCGGAGAAACCCAAGGTGACGATTCAATTGGTTCAATGATCTTCTTCTCACAAAAATCCTTTAGCATATCCTTAAGTTTGACTCTATAGGATAAAGGAACGTTTCTTACTCTGTGTCTTACAGGAATGGAATTCTCATTCAATCTGATGACATGTTCAAAACCCTTGTACCGACCCAAGATACCACTGAACACCGTAGGAAAAGATTGGCGTAAATCCTCAACAAGTAAGGAACTATCCCCAGAGACACTGATTCCACTCAAAGGTTGCACCACATATACGGGAGGATCAGCCCTTGGATCAATTTTCATTCCTAATTGAAATTGGTGTGGCCAACTCAAAAGTGACAGACCAGATCTTGACACATAAATCTTCCCTGAAATGTGGTTTCCAGAGAATTGTATATCTGCTATGAAATAGCCAATTAAATCAATTCTGTGACCCGTATAACCACCAGGGGAAACATCAGAGTCAATTAGATTCTTATTCGGAAATTTATCTTTAAAGACGTTTAAGGAAATTAAAGTGTACCAAGCACACGAGTCCACAAAAATTTCCAAACTCACATCATCAATGGTTATAAAACAAGATGGGAATTTTTTACAGTCACCATCTTCACAAACATTGATAACGGTGTTAACTTGAAAAGTTCCTTCATCATCTGATAGAAACTCTTCACAACATTCATGTACACAATTCGTCTTCCCTGGTGTGGATTTACAATACTTGGTAAAATGACCTTTTTTATAGCACTTTGAACAAGTTTTGCCTAATGCTGGACAATTCTTATTATCTGCTAAATGTCCATCACTTCCACACCTAAAGCACAATAGTTTAGTAGTTCTTTTGTCATATTTTTGATTCCTATATTTGTTATCGGTCTTAGCAGAAAACTCATTTCTCTGCGGAAAACTCTTCTTAAACTTATCCCTGTCCTTAGATACACTGAAAACATCACTCTTGTCATTACCTCTGATTTCTTTAACAAACTTTTCTGAGTGTTCTATGGACTTAGCAATGTCTATAGCATTGTTGAGAGACATGTCAGAGGTTGTCCAAAGACGTTCTTGCACTTTTTTGTTATTAGTTCTCATTAAGATCTGGTCTCTTAAAACTTGCTCATAAGAGATATGTTCAAAATCACATGTCACAGCTAATGACCTTAAGGCTGAGACAAAATCTTCAACAGGTTCATCAGAACGTTGTTTACGAGAGTAGAATATAAACCTCTCCATGACCACGTTCTTCTTTTTCCCATATCTCAAACATAACTGTTGTGAAGCATATTCATACACATCTATTTCTCCAGGGTTCACTAAAACAGGTAAAGATTTAAATTCTTTTAAAGCAATGCCTCCTAAACAATGTTTTAATAAGGACAATTTCCTTTGTGGTTCACACTCCCCTTCTTCTAATACGTCAACATAAGCCAAAAAAACAGGTTCCCAAATCTCCCAAGCCATGGGTGGCTCTCCAGGTGCTGATAAAAATGGGGGAGGTGGAACAATGCCAGACATGTTACTTTAAATATTTATACACCCTGACTGCAGTTATCACTATAACCAGCTATGTATGAGCATTAAAGGAAAACAAATGCATTATAATTCATAAATAACTGTAAAATGCAAATAAATAGTGACCAAAATCATGCAATGCAGTTAAAAGAGAAAAGAGAAAGAAAAAAAAAAAAATATATATATAAAGTTATCTTGTATTTGCTTATAGTTATCTTTAGTTGAGTCGATCATAGGTTGGAAGAATTCCAAGGTACTTAGAAACGGAGCCGATCGATTTGTAGTTCTTGCTTGCGCAAAGGAAAACTGGCAATGAGTTGCCTAGCAACGTTGTGTGGTGATCGTCGTGCACGATGATGCAAAACGTCACGTTGGTCGTCGTGCGCGATGATGCAAAACGTCACGTCGAGTTGAAACAACGCGATGCTTGAAATTGTCACGTTGGCTTGAGGTTCGCGCGATGCTTGAGCGTCGGATTGCGCAATTGGGATGGAGCGCACTGACGTCTGCAGAAAGGATTCACGAATGCCAGTCGAAGTGAAAAAAAAGTAAGAAATGACGGGTTTTAAAAAAAAAACTTCTCTTAAATTTCGAAGGTCGTTCAGCTTCCTTCTAAATCACAACAATTCAAAAGTCCTTCCGCTTCCCTTAAGCAGCCATAATCCAACGCTGTACTGGTAGCACCGGAGGTTTCCAAAAGTATTCGGAATAGCAATAAAATCAATAATCCAAGGGTCATTAGACGCAGGTGATGAAGCTCCCGCTCGTCGCCAGTGTAGGAAAGTCAAAGAAGGACGCAAAATGAGTTTGTAGTCAGAGACGGAGTTTATTGATGCTCACGTCTTAAGAATCAGGCAAGTAATAACAGCCCAACAGATGTGTTACAACAATCACATTCCAGCTGTTTCAAAACATAACAAGGATGTTAAAAGACGCGAGCTTGTCACGAGCAGCCAGACATGCCTGAACGCTCGTGACAGCTCGAGTCAACAGGAATACATTTCCAACACCTACGATCTGTCACTGGCTGGTGGCGGAACATTTATCTGAAATACCCATAAACCCACAAATTCAGATGTGTCATTATATTGACGACATTTTGATTCAAGGTGAGACACAGGATCAAGTTCAGACTCAGTTAGAGCAGGTCATCGATCATTTACGTGAAAAAGGTTGGGAAATCAATCCCGACAAGTTGCAAGGTCCGTCACAAAGTGTGAAATTTTTAGGCATCAATTGGCATAAAGGTAACAGAGAGGTGATTCTACAAGTGAAGCAGAAAACTCTTGATTTTGCGGTTCCTCGGAACCGAAGAGAAGTTCAAAGCTTTATTGGCTTATTTGGTTTTTGGCGTCAACACATCCCACATTTGAGTCAGATATTGGCCCCTTTACATAGAGTCACTCGTAAAAAGAATGCGTTTGAATGGAGTAAACTGCAGCAGGATGCGTTTGATTTGGCGAAAGAAGCAATTCAGTATGCTTTGGATCTGTGGCCCGTGCGTGACGGTGATGTGGATCTGGATGTGTCTGTGCAAGGTCTTTATGCTAATTGGAGTTTGTGGCAAAAACAAGGCAGAAATAAAGTACCGTTAGGTTTCTGGACTAAAAAGTTACCCGATGCTGGTGAGCGTTATACACCTTTTGAGAAACAGTTACTTGCATGTTATTGGGCTCTGGTGGATACCGAGCAATTGACTTTGGGACATGATGTGGTGTTGAGACCTGAAATTCCGATTATGCAATGGGTTTTGAGTTCGTCGAAAACTCATCAAATTGGGCATGCTCAAGAGACGAGTGTGATTAAGTGGAAATGGTACATACAAGACAGGGCACGCGTGGGACCAAAAGGTGTTGCGAGGTTACAAGAGCAGGTGGCGCAGGCGCCATCGAATGAGACTGGGATTGAATGCTCCGTACCTATAGTACAGGAATCCCCTGTTAAGTGGGGTAAGCCATTTGATGATCTGTCCGCGGAGGACAGAAACCATGTGTGGTTTACGGATGGTTCAGCGAGGTACATAGGAGAGAAAAGGCATTGGAAGGCAGTGTCCTATAATCCTATCACACAAAAATTGCTAAGTACAACTGGTGAAGGAAAGAGTAGTCAATTTGCTGAATTATATGCTGTTTACCAAGTTTTAAAACAGGAGTTACCCGGTACATGTCATCTTTTTACTGATTCCTGGTCCACTGCTAATGGACTGGCTGTTTGGTTACCAACTTGGCATTCTCATAATTGGGAATTGCATTCTAAAGAACTTTGGGGTAAAGAGTTATGGCAAGAAATTTGGGAGCTACTCCCACAAAGTACTGTTACAAACTTTCATGTGGATGCTCATACATCGATAGACTCCCTTGACCAATTTTTTCACAACATTGCAGATGAGAAATCTAAAATTGCTGAGGCAGTGGTGGACATGCAGGATTCTGATTTGGTGGGATTGGCGAAATGGGCCCACCAGAAAGCAGGACATTTTGGAGAGAGAGCCACAAGCAGGTGGGCTGCTGATCGAGGAATTTATATTCCTTTAAATTTGATTAAAGATACTATACTGCATTCTCCTATCTGTCAACATTCTAGACAGCGAAAAGTGCCCCAAATTGTTAAAGGACATTTACACCGAGGAAAATTACCGCTCAAATTTGGCAGATTGATTATATTGGTCCACTCCCTTTGAGTAAAAATTGCCAATATATTTGTACCATCGTTGACACATACAGTGGCCTGTTAGTGGCCTTTCCTTGTAAACGAGCTACCCAAGTAAACACCATTAAAACATTGGAATTGATTATGCTGTATTATGGTGTTCCATTTCAAATTCAATCTGATAATGCATCCCATTTTAAGGGAAGATTGGTGCAGGAATTTTGTGTGGAGAACAACATTGAATGGGTGTTTCATATACCATACTATCCACAGGCAGCAGGCCTTATTGAAAGAATACATGGTTTGTTAAAAGATCAATTACGTAAATTAACTGACAATAAATATAAGAATTGGAGAGAATATTTGTTTCAGGCACTGTTGATTTTGAATAATCGCCCCTTTTTAAATGCTGAATCACCATTAGGGGAGCCAGTTTATAACTTACCTGACCACGCCGTCCTGCACAGGAGAAAGCCGACACCGCCAAGAGTCAACACGCCATTGAAACCGCGCCGCCGCTCTGGGAACCACAACACCCGGCAGGCCACGCGGCGGCGCGCTGGGTGACGCGCACAGAGAGCGCGAGACCGGATAAAGAGGCACACGGACCGGCAAAGCGGGGGAGCCAGTTTATAACTTACCTGACCACGCCGTCCTGCACAGGAGAAAGCCGACACCGCCAAGAGTCAACACGCCATTGAAACCGCGCCGCCGCTCCGGGAACCACAACACCCGGCAGGCCACGCGGCGGCGCGCTGGGTGACGCGCACGGAGAGCGCGAGACCGGATAAAAAGGCACGCGGACCGGCAAAGCGGGGGAGCCAGTTTATAACTTACCTGACCACGCCGTCCTGCACAGGAGAAAGCCGACACCGCCAAGAGTCAACACGCCATTGAAACCGCGCCGCCGCTCCGGGAACCACAACACCCGGCATGCCACGCGGCGGCGCGCTGGGTGACGCGCACGGAGAGCGCGAGACCGGATAAAGAGGCACACGGACCCGCGGCGCGGGACGCAAGCGGGACGCCCGGGGCTAAGCCCGGGCAAAGGGCGGGCCCTCTACGGCCCTCATCGGCACAAGTCGGCCAGGCTAGGCCACCCTATTAACATTACTTCTTAGTGCACCAGGAAAGTATTTGCGTGATTGTCCACAGCAAGTAGTGGCGTTCCTGACGTTGGTTGACCGCCCTTTGAGCCTAAGCCATCCAGACGGGGGTCGATAAGCAGGCTATATAGCTTCTATCGAAGCGCCCCGGAGCCTGGGTTAAGAAGGGTGCCCACGTGGAAACGCCAAGACTAGACAATCATACTGACGAATCCAGAAAGAAGTCAGCTGGATACCTGCACAAGTTTGAAGTAAGACTTTTTGTTTTAACCTTGGGAGCGATACTTTGTTAATTAATCAAGCAGTGGGCATAGGACTTTCACACACCTCTCCAAAATTATGCGTAAAAAAAATCAACATATGGCTTCCGAATTACCAAAGAACACCATGGAAAACTACCTTGTCCAAGTGGTCAGCAAAATAAACAGCGAACGCAGACAATCGTTAGGCCTGTCCCAATCACCTATTCTTCCTCCCATGAGCCCACCCACCTCCTCGCAAATCAATGAGTCCCTGTTACTAGACTCTAACAACGATCTTCATGCGCCAGCTTCCCCAGTAACTGTTAACATTGATGTAAGCACAGCGAATGTGGGGGACATTGAACAACACGTGGTTAATGACTCAGATGCACAGCTTGTCATTGAGGTTGAAGAAAATAATGATAAAGAAGACGTGGAGGATGATCCACCGGCTAAACAGACCTCAAGGGCAGTTAGAGCCAGTCGCAGATTGCAAAGCAAACGTGGGGGGGCACGTTCTGGAAAAAACAAGGTCACATCACCACCAAAGGAAAAAAATACCTGCCAGAACAAGGAGGGTAATAATTTGAGGGACATATTGGACGAGGATTTAATGTCCAAAATTGCGGAGCTGTTAGAAATAAAAATACAGACAATTGTTAAGCCACTTATTAGTAAGATTGACAAACTTTCTGCAGAGATAAAGAAACTTGGAAGCACACAAAATGTCTTAGCAGATGCAATAGGTAATGTCTTAAGTAATGTCAACAAAGGCAGCGATCCCCCAGAGAAAGATAATGAATCCAGGGTAACATCAGATGATACTCCTCCGGGAGTAATTCCTGCAGAATGCCCACAAACTTCTGGCCAAAATATTAACAACTTGCCATTAGAAGCCCCAACTGTCCGATTAATTGATTCAACACATGCTACATTGCCCTCTAGTTTTGAAGAAAACCAAACACAATTTGTAGTTGAAGCAGCACCGTTAGTGCTAGTGCTAGCCAATACACCAACCCTATCACCGGACCAAACTGAGTCAGCCTCATCACTTAAAAGTAAGGCATTATACTGGCTCTCAAATAATATGCGGATTGCACAGGGGGGTGAACAGCGGTTGGCTGATGAAATTAAAACAGCAAGGAGGGTTGGTTGGATAGGAAATAAGCAAAAAAAATGGAAGGGCGACTGTGTGATACTAAACTTTTCGACTGCAGCTGCTCTTCCGGATATTTTGCCAAATATCCTTCCACCACAAAAAAGAAGTAGTTCAATAATCCCTCTTACATTAGAATTTTTCTATACTGATTCACAAAAGGCCAACAATCAAAAACCCCGGAAGCCAGTTTGGTCAATGAGAGACCATGGTTGGGGAGGGGGACCATCAGCTCCTGACATGAATTATGCCCCCCAAAATAGGGTAGGCTCATGGCTACCAAATCACCACAATATTTTTCAAAACACTACTCCAGGGCAAAATTGGAATCAAATGGGCAGACGAGGGCTTGGTATTATAACCAACAATTGTGGGCCTACAGGAAATGTTAAATATAATGGAGGATGGCCAGGCATGCAGCAGAATGTACTATATCCTAATACCCCAGCACCTATGGGTAATGCTGACTTTAATAGAGGATGGTTGGGCTCTTATCAGAACCCACCCTTTCCCATTACCCCTGCACCCAGATGGAATGCCCCCACAAATGGTTGGGGTTTCGGGGCCCCATCTTACAACTGGGGAGTTAGCACTTCAAATAGGTTTGAAGCCTTAGCTGGCTTAGCTGACTGCGACTGACTTGAGGGAAGGGCCCTGTCAACGCCATGTAGTACAAACCACACACATCCTAGGTTGTATCTCGAAGTCGAATCAAAGCAGATTGTACCTACTAAAATCTTGCAACAGCCATTATACCCTGTTGAAACAACAACACAACAACTGCATCCAGAGACATCTAGGGTAACTGCACCTTGTCAGGTAGTAGTAGAAACAGGAGGGGTTCTAGGAAATATAAAAATCATCTGCTGGAACATAGCGGGTCTGAAAAAAAACCTTTCAGATCCATCCTGGCACGATTACCTGACGAGTGGGGATCTAATCATGTTACAGGAGACATGGGGGCTTGAAAACTACTATAAGGTGGACTATAGATCTTTTTTCATACCCGCGGTAAACATAAATGGGGGGAGACCCTCTGGCGGATTAACAATCTGGGTGAAAATCACAGGAGGCCTGTCCTTTAAGCAAATTGATATAAATAATCCCGACATTTTATTGCTCGAGCTAAAAAATACCAAGGGTTGTAGCACTTATGTGATCAATATCTATAATAGACCGCATCGATCATGTAAAGAATCAATAGTTGTAACCCACCTGAGTAACCTTGTGGCGGGATTTGATCAAAATGCACAAATGATTATAGGCGGCGATTTTAATAGAGGTTTTGAACCCATAATAGGTCTAGAAGATATCTACAAGGATGAGGACAGCGCAAACAATATTCCCTTGGTGGATACAAATTACAAAGCACATTGCTCAGCGAGCGCCTTACAAATACTGAACCTGACACTAGAATCAGGTTTACGTGCATGTAATGGGCGGTTGCCCTCAGACTGTCCCAGTAGACCAACGTTTACTAGAGGGGCACACTCCAGCCACTTAGATTATCTACTAGTCTCCCTGAACCTGTGGCCTATGACCATCGATCTAATAGTAGATGATCGCACGGAAAGCGACCATTATCCTCTGATTTTATCTGTCCAAACCCAGTTTTTTAAAACCCTTGACAAAAGTGCTAACAGCACAATGTCCTTGCCACAAGATCCTTTAGTGGCAAATAACCGCAGATCCCTGAAATGGCCAATAGTATTAGACAACTCCAAAATCATTAGTCAAATCTATAATGTATTTGTGAGTCATATGTCTTCTCTCTTAGGTTACAGCACTGTCATCCAAAATTTTAATTTGATAGAATCCCATGAACATTTAATTAACCAACTTGGCGGGATCCTGACCAGGGCAATAAAAAGATCACATAATGCCCAAAAGAGCAAACAAACCGGGTCTACCTGGTATAACCAGGATTGCCGGAAAGCCAAGACAGATCTAATTATAGCGGTCAGGGGGGGTTCAATGGATATTGTGAGAACTAAGAGAGCACAGTACAAAAGAATCCTATCAAAGGCCAAGAAAGAGTGGGACGAAAGGGTTTGGTCTGATTTATTGGATGCATGTAAGCGCAAAGATCAGACCACTTTCTGGAGCCTCATTGCTAGAGGCACCAGGGGTGCGACAGAATGCAAAGACAAATTTTTAGAGGAAAGGACATGGGTCGAGCACTTTACTATGTTATACTCTTGTACAAGTTCAGGTGAGAGTGGAGGTTGGGATAGTTTGCAGGCCCCCTTGGTAGCGTATGATGCACCCCTTGTTTTCTCTCTAACAGAAACTATCTCCGCAATTAAGGCAGTTAAGTCAGGGAAAGCACCAGGCCCTGACAGAATACCAGGTGATCTTTGGAAACACGAAAACTACATCTGGGCTCCTTATATCAATTTATTATCCAATGAAATTGCTCAAGGAGCTCCTATTCAGGAAACCTGGAAGGGGGCAGAGATTGTGGCTCTGTTCAAGAAGGGTGATAGGTCAAATCCTTCGCATTATCGACCTATCAGCCTTATTGACGTGTTACAAAAAAATTTTGCACGACAGGTTCTTGGTCGGCTTACCTCTTGGATTGAAGAGCACTTTATTTATACAAAATATCAGGCAGGTTTTATATGTAAGATAAGCACTGTAGACCAGGTTTTTAGATTTTTATGTTTAATCTGGAAATATACCATTATAAGGAGTTCCCATATATACGTGGCCTTTGTTGATTTGAAGGCAGCTTTTGATATGGTTCCTAGGGCAGCCCTATGGAAGACACTAAACAAAATGGGTGTCCCTGGAAATATCCTTCAAATTTTAACCAGACTCCATGAGAACAATTACGCACGTGTTAGATGGGGACCGAATGGAGAAGTCACCGAGAAAATAAAAATAGCAAAAGGGGTAAGCCAAGGGTGCGTAATGGCACCTACCTTATTTTCTTTATATGTCAATGACATCCCTGATACTCTTTTGGGCTGCGAGCATGACTCTCCCAAATTGAGTGGGCAAGCCGTTCCGGCACTATTATTTGCAGACGACACAATTTTAATTTCTCAGACACCTAGGGGGCTCCAAAATCTTTTAAACAGATTTAGTTTGTATTGTCATGACAAGGAATTAGAAATTAACTCCTCTAAAACAAAAGTTATGACAATCAACCCCCATAAAGGTTTTAATAAGGTTTTTAAAATAAACAATGAACCTATTGAAGAAGTCCCTAATTTTAAATACCTGGGCATTAATGCTCAATAGTGATGTTACATGGAAAACACAATTGGAGAATTCAAAACTAAGGCTAACCCAAAATCAGGTACCGATCTTAAAGAAGCACAAGAACAGCCATTTCAAAGCGGTCTCACCAGCTATCGAATTATTCAAATATAAAGTGCAATCTTCTTCACTTTATGGTGCGGACCTTTGGGCCTACGCTTCAAAGGATACCTTCCGAGTGAGGGAAAATTCCTTCATCAGGCAACTTCTAGGGATACCTGGGTCAACTCCACTGACACCCGTATTATGGGACCTTAATTTTAGGCGTACTGATGATCATGCTTCTCTTCGCCCGCTACTCTATTGGGTCCGTCTATGGTCCACTGAAGAGCTGGCTGATTATAGAGAAGCATTGCAAGAGATATTGGCTATAAAGAACACTACGCACTTGCCATGGCTAGAGTACGTCAAAAAATGGTTCGAAAAATTAGGGTTAAGTGACTTTTGGTTTGACCCTGATTCTCTTACAAATAGCTCAAAAAACATCTTGAAGCAAAGGTACTGGGACTATATTAGAGACTCAGCGCTTGCAAATCCCAGAACAGGGACTCTAACTTTGAATTTTTTTAAATTAAAATGAATATGCAATTAGAGCCCCTCATGGATGAAATTCACCCTCCTCTGGCTAAAAGCCTATATCTAAAGTTCCAGTATAGCATTCTGCTATTAAAAGATAGAACAACTAGCTGGAACTGGAATAAGGGGTTGACCGGGGTCGCTGGCTCTAATACATGCGAGTTCTGTGAAATGGGGATGAAAGAAGATGAGTCTCATGTTTTATTTATATGCCCAGCATACCTTAAAGCAAGGAAAAAATGGCTTAAGCCAATCTGTAATAGGTTAGGCCTCAGACAAATTAAGGTTGGACTTAGAATATTCAAAGGAGATACTGCACAACCGATTGTGTTTAGCCTAAGTCGTTTTCTCCTATGTGTTGCCTTGATTAGGAGAAAGAAAAATCTGAAAACTTAAATGTAATGGGCTATTTTACCATGTTATTGACTGTTTGTTAGTTATAGTGCTGCCTGTCTTATTGTTATGGTGTATATCACTTTTTAAACAAAACAGATAATTAAATTATTATTTTACTATTGTGTACATTTATTCAGTGCTCTTTATAGAAGAGGGACCGACCAGGATCTAGTTAATCCCAGTCTAGATGATTTTTGCGTACTTTGCACAAATAAGATGTGATGAGATATTTTTACCCACTGCTGCTATTTACTATGTATTATAATGATGTGTTATGACTTTAATGTATTGTATCTTACAAGGTTTTTTAAACCGAATAAAGATTGAAATTGAATTGAATCACCATTAATGCGTTTATTTCCCCCAGCTGTTGATGCTAGACCGAATACAGTTGGAAATACTGTAATGTATTGGGAGATTTCTCCTGGAGCCCTGGCTCAATGCAGAGCAACCCCAGGTTCTGCAGGCTTGGACCTGCATGCCATGAATGACATTACTGTAAAAAGCAGAGATCGAGTTATCATTGAAACTGGCATTGGTGTCTGTATACCAGCTGGAAATTTTGGATTAATTGCCCCTAAATCGGGCCTGGCCTTAAAAGGCGTTCAAGTACTTGGAGGAGTCATTGACAGTGATTATTAAGGAGAGATTAAGGTACTCCTGCTGAATAGCAGTGAAGTTGATCTACCGATTGATAAGACTGACCGAATTGCTCAGTTGCTAATCATGCCTGTTTTCAGTGGTGAGATTCAGAAAGGCACTGCCCCAACTTTGTTAACTGTACGAGGACAAAAAGGTTTTGGCTCCACGGATAATCCAGGAGCGAGAGTATGGGTGCAATCGCCTAAAAATCCCCCTGAACAAGCTGAAGTTATTGCAACCGGTCATGATAACACAGTACTCGTTATGAGACCAGGGAAAGATGGCTGGGAAGCTGTCCCAGCTGACAAATGTTACTTACGAGAATGAATAATGCCTGTATTTGATTTTCTTTCAGATCACTCTTTGGACTGCTGTTGCAGGATGTGCCGGCGTTGGACTCCTTTTGGCCTGCTACGTCGGGAAAGGAGGGAACCCACAGACTTTGGTTGATTCGATAACCCGAGTACCGTGTTCCTTTGCTGCGTGGGATTCATCATCTAACTTTTGGACTACCCTGGCACGAAGGGTGACAAATTCCCCACATTTCTGTTTAACACCGATGCGTTCGGTGACTGACATATTAGCGACCTGTTTGGTTGCCGTCCCCGCTTCGTTGGAGACCCTGGCTCATATTTTCAATATATCAAATGCCCGTCCTAATATTATTCTTGGTGATTTTGCAACACATGAATATTTCCCTTTATGTACTGTGCTTTCAGATCCAGTACCAAAAATTCATTCCCAAATAATTACATATAATATCACGCAGGGTGATTTATGTTTTTTCCTTACCTGTGATCCAAATGCCATAACTGAATGTGTGCGTTTAAAATTGAAAGGTGCTACTTCATTCACAGTTCATGAAAAGACTTTATGTTCTCGGAGATCGCCGAAGTCGTGTATTTCAGTCAAAAATAACATGACCTGTAAAAGTCTCGTAGTTACCCCTAGCCACTATCATACAATGCTATTACCTTCTGGATGGCTTTTCTCTTGTGGCAATACATCTTGACCTTATATTCCTGCAAATATTGCTGGAGGACCTTGTGCTATTACTAGACTGAGTTTATTAATGTTTTCCTCACATCCTAATATGCATTCCCGTGTTGTTCGTGATGCAGTAATGTTAAAAGACAACTGTGACTCTACACTGCATTTATTTTCTGAATCTGAATATCTTAGTTTGGCTTTCTCTATTCTGGGTGTCCCTGCCTTAGCGGTCTATAATGCTAAATCCATCAGAAAAATCGCCTGTTGGATGGTTAAATCTATTAATCACACTTCTACAATTCTATCTGACATGCTACTGGACGCCCAGGGTGAACGCAGAGCTATTTTGCAGAACAGGGCTGCAATCCATTATCTTTTGCTTAAACATGGACATGACTGTTCTGACTTTGAGGGCCTTTGTTGTTTCAATTTATCAGATCATACTAGATCCATTCAGGCTCATATCGACAAACTTCATGACTTGACCAAAGAAGTTAGAAAACACATTGATCAGGGCTGGTTTGACTGGCTCTTTAATTGGTTACCAGATTTACATTCTTTACGTCAGATATTAGGGGGTATCCTGATTACTATTTGCATTTTAGTCGCTATTTGCTGTTTTATTCAGTGTATTCCTTCTTTACTCCAAACCTGTAGATGTGGTACTAGAAATAGATCAGTTAGTTTTGTTTCATATTATTCTTCAACAGATGTTAGTTCCATTTAGCAAATGATTAGTAGTCTAAAGTCAAGGGTGAAGTGTTCTGACCGAGTTTTCTGCCCCTTTTTTGAGTGAAGGTGACTTTAGCCTGCTATCATTCTAATAGGAGGACTAGAACCTCAGACCGGGCCTACTTACAAGGCGTTTGATGCAATTCCCTACCCTTTTCTTTATTCTAGGGCTTATAAACTTATGTTAAGGGATAGATTCCTTAGTATTAGTATTAATCCGTCCTTTTGTAAGATTGCTAGTATACGTCTAATGGAGTTATGCTTATTTCGGGCCTTGTAGGCCTCGAATGGGAGAGACTCCATCTTTCTTTCTGCCTCGGCAGCTTGAGATGCTTTTAGGTCAAATGTAATGTTTTAGTTATGGAGTGTTGTTCGCTTGGAGAGAACCGGCTCAGGCTGGCCCTTATCGAAGAACTGTATTTTTCTTCGTATTGAAGACATAACATCAGGCCGGCCGGCTGAGAACGTGTCCTTTGTACGGGGAGGTACAAGAATTTGGTGGTCGGCAGGTTACTGGCTGTAACTTTCCATGCATGAACAAGGTTCCATATTAGCGAAAGCACGAAGCAGTCAGTGAGTCAGTTAGTAGGCGGCAGCTAGCCGTTAGCATCATTGCAGTTAATCAACTTAAGGCAGACAGTCCCCATTTTGAAGTCCGAGAAA
This sequence comes from Lissotriton vulgaris, assembly GCF_964263255.1. Classification (NCBI taxonomy): domain Eukaryota; kingdom Metazoa; phylum Chordata; class Amphibia; order Caudata; family Salamandridae; genus Lissotriton; species Lissotriton vulgaris. Next base: position 1,311,445,388 of record NC_141693.1, on the reverse strand, counting down.
GACCGAAGGCTAATACTCTCTTAGAAAGATTGAAGTTATTTTAACTGGAGCAGCTGGCGAGCTTTGACATTAAGATCAGAGCATGCAGAGTGAAGCAGTTATTGGAGAGAACGAATACCAGAGCAGTAGAAACTGATTTATAAGATGGAAGCTGGAAGGTGAAGACAGTCCGTGATTGAGAGGAGAGAGGAGTAGTGCAGGACAGCGAGAGTGTAGCTGACGAGACAGAGAATAAGAGGAAGGTTCCAGTGACTTGGAGGGAAACGGAGGAGACAGAACATAGCGGTTCAGACGTGTATCCTTGACTGCAGGGGTGATCCTAAGACGAGCCAAATGACAGACGAGAAAGAAACCCAGATGACTACCGAGTCCAGACTTCATACTCATAAGGTGACGTCGACCCTTTCTTATTAGTGTGCACACACATTCTAACCTTTCCTTTTGCTTTTCAGGCTATGTGTTATATTGCAGTATTATATTGTTGATGTTATTAATCAATAAAGATACCCCAGTTCTTAGTGAACTAGTGTGTGATTGTTATTTCCTTATGATAAAGTTAACCTTTCTTCTAGTCAGATGCTGTTATTTGAACGGAGGCGTCTCCCGTCCAGGTAAATGGTAACTGAGCAAGGGAGTAGAGGAGCACTCAAAATGGGGATTAACCTTTACACAGTGTAATTCGGCCATTCTTGTGTGGGAGAGGATTGACCTGTCTATTTGTCCCATAATCTATAATATTTTATTATCTGTAATCCTAGTAGATAGAGAGAGATTTCCCAATATGGAAAAGGTATTCATAGGAAAGTGATCATCGTTGTGTAGCGGCGTTAGAGAGAGCATTGACCGTGGTCGATGTGTATACCCACAGGATTGTGGCTTGCGAGAGCACCGGGGGGACACGGTGTGTAATGAGTTCGCCTCTAGGGAAAGCGGCGTTAACGAGAGCATTGACTGTGGTCAATGGGTATACCCACAGGATTGTGGCTTGTGTATGTATGAAATAGTGAGAGCACTGGGAGGATACAGTGCCTATACCCACAGGATTGTGGCTTGCGCGAGCACTGATGGTGATCAGTGTGTAATGGTAAATAATCGGAACTGCCCCAGGGTAATCTAGTCTGGGCCCATGTTGCCGCGAGACTATAAGGTATGAGTGTGGTGTTGTAAAGGATCTAAGCTTGTATATTGCTAATTCCCCATCCTTAGGTAGGTACACAGGTGCCTTTTGTAAGTAGGTCCTGAGGAGGGAGATGGTTACATTTCGGCTGGGTTAGTGGTGTTTTAGTCTGATTCTATTCGGTCCGAAAATCCGGTCGTTACACGCCCTTCTTCTGAACGCCCAGGAAAAAGTCCTTAACAGGCTTCAGCTAGTTCAGAATGCCTCAGCCAGAATCCTACTGGGCATCCCTAAGTTCACTTCCATCTCCCCGTATATCCAACAAGTGCACTGGCTCCCAGTCAGGAGCCGAACTAAGTTTAAGGCACTGTGTATTGCCTACAAAGCCACTAACAACTTAGGCCCACAGTTTCTCAAAGATGCCCTCTGCCCGCTTGAAAATTCAAGAACGCTCCGTTCCTCCTCAGCTCATTTGCTTAAAGTTCAACGAACAAAACAGGCCAACTGGGGTGACAGATGCTTCACGATCTCCACAGCCAAACTTTGGAACGCACTTCCCCTTCACATCAAATTGGCCCCAACGCTTATCAGCTTTAGGAGGAAATTAAAAACCTGGTTGTTCTCACATTAAATTTCAGCCTTAACTAACGTTCTGTATACAAGCGCCGAAACACCTCCGGGTAGTTGTGCGCTATAAAAATTGCCAAAAACATAAACATAAACATAAAAAACACCCATCATCCTCCAGGTCAGTAGCAACGATTCAGTGACTGGGGGCAGAAGGACCCTGTTTGAGGTGCTGCTTTTCGAGATTGCATGGTTGGCTAGGAGATTCCCAAAGGCAATTATAGCATGGTCTGGTCCCATATATTTCCTAGGAGGGTATGGAAATTCGGTTGGTCTATGAGGGGCTTGAATGAATCGGTCAGATGTTTGAACAGTAGATTGAAACGATTAGTGAACACAGCACGGCTAAAGACAGTTTTGCATGGTTGCCTGCGGGGGGAAGCGTGTTTCCATAAAGATGGAGTCCATTTGTCTGCTAGGCTAACAAACTTTTTGTGGAAAATTTGGTTGACTTTAGAATGCAGCATTTCTCACATTACTAAGAGGCCACACTTAGGGGGAGTCATAGTTGGTCGGGAAACCAACTACCCCTGTGGCGGTTAAGGAGTCAAAAGGGGTTGACAACGTGAGGCATCACAAATCCAAGAAAAGGCAGATTCAAGATTTTGGTGATTTTGAATAACCCAGGGCAGGGGTGACACTGTCACTGGTGAAGAGCAGGAAGCATCTGCTACCGCAATTGTCCTTGGTCCTGAAGGATACCCCGTGATACACCCGCGGGAGTTGTGGGGAATGATGGCTGCGATGACTAAGGTGTGGCCCAGTTGCACAGCCTCATCCCCCCATTGGGTGCCAGTGGGTGTCCCTTCATTGAGTTGCTCTGGCATGGGCGGTTCTTTTCATGGGTCAGACCAGGAGTTGGCCCTAGCTCCCTCACCTTGGGGGAGTGGAAAGTGCACCTTGTAACGATGCCACGAGGAGCTGTGAGGTGGTCAACCATGACTCCTAATAGAGTGTGAGAATATTGTATTCATTTGGTGTATATGTGTTTGGAAATATTATGCAATACCAAGACATCTGTGGAAATATTGTTTAACGTCGTGTTTATAAAGTGGAATAAATACGGCCAGAGAATGCCGGTCTCATGGTGGTCCCTCACCTTTAGAATCTCTAATGAAATTAGATGTTAGAGTTGTTCCTTAACGGACAGAGCAGGTTGATGTTTAGTTATTGGAAACTTGAGCCAAACCCCGGCCAAGTGATTTGTACATATTCAGTCTACAGTAAGTAAGTAAGTAAGTTTATTATGCATAGTTAATTAAAACCAGTGCAAAAACGTTTTACAAAATAGTCTTAAAATGTCATAAAATTAATTTGTTCGTTATAATCATTTTAAAATAAACATACAGTAAAAGTTCCTATGTAATTGTCCAAAGCGGTTTCCTGATGCCGAGGCAGCGTGTGCCCTTGCTTCCTGATGATCGCCTACTTGTTGCCTGTGTCGATGATCACCGATCTTGGAAGTTTTAACAGTCTTTGCTCGATCATACTAACTTACAGTCTACAAGTGGCAGTCAAGGCTCAGGAAGGTCAGACAGAGTTAGAAAGTGGACCTTGCATGCTAGTGTGCTTTCTCATGGGACAAGGAAGTGGATTAGACTGTCTAGGAAGCACTGAGGCGCAGCGATGTCCAATTGGCCGAGGCATGTAAAATGAGATTTGAATACTGATTGGATATAAAGTGGATAATAAGTGATTGACTGTGTGATTGTTTTATATATTTGGTTGTGTAACAGGGTAGTTACCGAAGTTGGTTATCAAGGCCCTGATTACCAGAGAGTTGGTTAATTCCAACCCTTGCGTAAACCCCTTTTTACTCATGGGTCGGGATTACGAGTTTGAAGGTATTTAACGCATCCGGTAATTATTGGATGTGTTAAATAACTCAACCTTCCTTAAATTTCAGCAGGTCAATCCTGTAGGAATTTAACACGGGAAAAGCATGCAGTAGTTATTGTATCACACGCAGTTTGGTGCATTAAACACGCAAATCTGTATGTTATACCCACAAACTTGTAATAGGTGTTATTTATCGCACACAATAAATAACGTACCACGTGGTATCATTATTTATAAGGTGCTTTAAATAACACCTTAACTTGTAACCAGGCCCCAAGTAGATAGAGGTAGAGCGACTGATGGTCTTAGATCAAGTGCCCTTTGGGACAGGGTTCAGATGAGGGGAGAGCAGGAGTGAATGGGATTATAAGGGTAGCAGTGTGTTCCACAGCTGATCTCAGGATTAGGGGAAGAAGAGTAAGGATACCAGGCGGCAGATTTACAATAAGTGGCGCACCATGGGGCAAAAACGGCACAGATGCGTCACGCATCTGTGCCGTTAAAGTGACGCATTTCTGGAGTTGCGTCGCAAGCGCGATGCAGCTCCAGCAATGATCTAGGGGGTTTATTCTTACAATGCTGCGTCAATCCTTACGCCTGCAACAAGCAGGCGCAGGGTTTTGACGCAGCATGGGCCCCAAAGTGACTGAGTGAAATCATGTAGATTTCACTCAGCCACTTTTAGGAGGCGTTCCTGCGCCGGAACGCCCCCCCCCCCCCTGTGCCAGAACGCCTCCTACTGACGCAGTGCTTTACAACATGACGCATCTCCCAGATGCGTCACGTTGTAAATATCCTGCACCATGGCGCATCTTTTGCGCAGCTGCTGCGTCACAAAAGTGACGCAACAGCGGCGTAAAAGAGGCGCAAGGGGCTTGTAAATCTGCCCCAGGTGACTTAATCTAACTGCTTGATTTGTAAAAACATAACTACCTGGCCCTTGTGAGGAGGCCACTGCAGCCTGCACCACCCATTGCCCCTGCCGGGGCTACCAATGACTGCACCAGCACAACTAATAACCATCACACTCCTACAAGTGTGACAGTTCAGACAATTCCAGGCATCTAAAGTTATAAGAATGGCTTGGGCTGCAGTTAATAGTCATTTCTATTGATCTTTATTGGATGAATAAACAACTGTTGTTGTGCTTATCTGTTAATTAGACAAACAGTGGTGGCACACTGTCATAAATCGCGTAAGGCCAGTGTTGACAATTGGGTGCAGAGCACCGGAAACCACCGGCTCAAATTAAGCACTGCACAACCCCAAAGAAATAGTGCTCCAGCATCTAATGTTTCCATTACAAATCATTCATCTTAGGTGTGTTACTTGAATTGGAGCTACATGATGAACTACAACTACATCACCCAGAAAGCCTCAAGATTAAAAAAAAAACAGAACTCAAGCTCTGCATCCTTGGTGACATGGAGTCATATGGTAATTTTACGCAAAAGAAATGAGTGTGAGTTAGTGGCTGTTGCAATAACCTCCCAATAGTAAGAGGACCTCTAGTATGGCTTGGGCTCAGTCAGGGTTCCCATACTATGAATTCAATTTGGACTTGCATTCAGGGATAGAAGCAACCCTCAGCAGGCTCACTGAAAGAAATCCAACTACTGTAGCAGAACAGGAACAGCTATGCAGGGACTTTTAAAAATCAGACTTACGTGATAATGTATTGTCAAGAAAAAGGAGTGTTAAAAACTTAGGGTTGGGCAAAATTTGACCCCACAGAATTCCACAGAGTTGCATAAAAACGCAGCGAGATTCCGCAGAGGTCTGCCAATGGGCTGAAATAGGCGCATTGCACTGCTCAATGTGTGATTTATGGCCGGTAGTGCGTTCCGTGATGATAAACCAGCACAATGGCACCACATGATGTGCCAGAGGGCACAGCTACTCAAGTTGCAACAACTGCCGCTCAAGAGGATTTTTCTACTTGAGCAACAACCGTCTGACAGCGAATGCTCATGACTGCCCACATTTTGCTGGATGTTCTCCTCGCACCCGGAAATGGCACTAGAGGACAGGGCCGGACTGGCCATATCGGGCACCAGGCAATCCCACGGTGCGCCGCACAGGTTCGGGCTGGTTTTGGGCCCATGGGGGCCGTTTCTGTTAAAGGGCCGTTTTTGCAGCATACCTGCAAAATCGGCCCTGTACCAAAATCGGCCGAAAACTGGCCCAGGCAAAGAACTTGGTGGCACCTCCAATCCCCCCGAGTGGGTGGTGTGGGGGGGGGCGGCCAAGCACTTTGCCAGGGCCGGTTGTGGTTCCCAGTCGGGCCCTGCTAGAGGATGTCAAATCTCGCTCGCCAACTTAGACGATAATTGGTGGAATTTGGCTGCCAAATTCAGCCAATTCAGTGGGCAGTACGGAATATTCAGCCCACCCCTAGAGATATTGTTATTGGTCTGGGTAGACATAGCAGCTCAATGTGTCATAGCATAAGGGAGGCTGGTAGGTGAAAGTACCGTAATGGCAGGGATTCTATTATAAGACCGGAGGCCCAATTATGCCTTAACTTCTTTGCTGTAAAGCTCTAGCAGCTAAACTTTCTCTCTAGGTGTCAATCACACAGCTTAACAAACTAATGTAAGTCAGCACTGTAGCAGTTTGTTTTCAGTAATGAAATAATAGTCTTATACGTTCAGTACTACTGTGTTCTTTGCTATTACCAACTGTTTGTATGTTAAATACGTTTCTGTTTTATTGTACCACAAAAAGGAGTCGGTTTTGTGTTTTTTTTCTTTGCCTCGTCATTGAGGTATTATACTGTGCTATTTCTTTGAATCCTTCTTTGTTTTGCTTTGAGTGTCCCCCCCGAGACTGTTTTCTAGTTAGCGGCGACGTGTTACTTTGTAGCGTAGCCTTTACAAACGTAGTCAGGGCTCGCTGGCTGCGACCTTATAAAACATTGTAGCGAGTGAGAAGACATGTCTACCTGCTGCAAGAGACATTCCCCAATAAGACTTCTTGGGTTTTCGAGTTAGGCTAATTTGAAGCTTTTTTCTCTATGACTCATATTAACTTAAACACTAGCAATACATAAAATAAAAAAAAATATTGAGAGTTGTTTCTATATTAAACTATATAGTGGAAAAAGATACAATATAAAACAATATATATATATTTATATATATATGTAGATGCAGATGTAGATGTAGATGTAGATATAGATATAGATATATACAGACAAATACTCCCAAAGCCACCTCTAATCCTCGGACTGGCGAAGCCAAAACAGGAGACAGACCACAGGATCTGGCCAAACAGATATTTTACTGGCACAAGTCAACAGCAATGACGCGTTTCGGGCTCGTGAGCCCTTGATCACGTGTGTTTATACATATATATATACACACACATACACATATATATATATATTCCCATCCACCAGTCCTGGTTAGTCCCAACGCTGTCACGTGTGTGGTCCGCGTTGGGCTACCGGGTAACCCTCATATCCAGATTAATCTCCACCGTTTAGTAGAAACTCACGGACACTCCAGCTGGCTTGATTCTAAGTATTTAATGACACAAAAAGACGGGTTTCGGCATGACACCTTGATCCCGGCATAATGCCGAAACGCGTCTTTTTGTGTCATTAAATACTTAGGGCCCCATTAGGATAGCAGGCGGAAAATCACCCCGACCGCCATGGGGGCAGAAAACAACCGCCCACCGGGACCGCGGAAAAACCGGCGGTCAAATTAGGATCACCTGCCAAAAAGACCAACCGCGGTGGTAGCGAGCTAACAAAAAACGCCTGACGCGGGCGATGACGTCCAAAAAACGACTGCGGCGGTCGGAAACGCAGTGGAAAAGCTACAACCCGCTGCAAGCAAAACGGAGTCTCTCGGATGTTGACTGCCAGGATAGTTTGGATGATGAGCTCCGGGCCGGCCCATCTGGTGTGCCAAGGACCAACAGGTCCCAGGACCCCATCCTCCCAACCACCATGTCTGCTGCACCAACAACAGCACAGCAGACCCCTGCAGTCACAGCCTGTGTCTCCACCGCTGCCACCCTGGCCACTACCACCACCACCACCCTCCCGGTCCCAGGGGACGACCAGGACATACCACCAACTGTGGAGGGCAGGGAGAGTGTGCGTGGACCCACTGTGGCGAGGCAACAGGTCCATGGCAGCAGGGCAGGTGGGAGGGCCAGGGTCACCCCCAGACCTCAGGAGGTTGGCACACCATCCCTGGACCACTTCACCAGAGTCATCAGTGTATATGAACAGGTCCAGGGACAAAGTGGCCGGTCTGACGAACTATTACGTGAGCTCATCCTGCTGATGAGGTCCATCGACACACGCATTGGTCAAATGGTAGACCTCATGGCCCAGCAAGTGGCGTTGCTGAGGGACAGGCCTGCGTCCCAAACAATACCTCCGCCCTCTATGTTGTGCTGCAGGATGACAGTGCACCATCCTCCCCTGCGCCAACAGAGAGGGGTGAGTACTCATACGCCGCTGGCCATGCAGCAGGCCCCCCCACCCAAGTGATCAAGGGGGGGGGGTTCAAAAGAAGAGCCTGGGAGTCTCTGGAGCCAAAGCACCATCCACACGCCAATCACGGAGCCAGGCCTGATGGCAACCCTCTTACCCATTGCATTGACTGTTTGGACTGTCCTTTCCACACTGCCTTGTGAATGGCACTTGTCTGTTGGACTGGGTCACCACATCCATGTGGTGTCTACTCTTGCATCTCATCTACCATGACTGTCAACTCACTGCTCCATCACTACCTTCATGTAAATATGCCCGCACCCCTCACATGTCCACTTTGCAAATAAAATACCTTACGAACTAGATTTTGTGCCGTTTTATATTTAGTGCAATATTTACCGTTTTGAAAATGTACATGATGTATCCAAAAGACATACAGTATGTAGGGCAGGATAATTTTGAAGCACCTAGGGAGACACAACAGAACAACAGTCACTGGCGTCAGTGTGGCATCACAGACATAACACTACACAAAACATACAAATAAGTCTACAGGCATACAACACAATGTGCTGCAAGTGTCAACAAACAGAGTTCTGCATACTTTCACATAGGCAATGTCACTACCACCTTTCCCCACATAGGTGACTCAACATGTTCCTGTTTGTACCATCCGCCAATAGCCCTTCACAACAAAAACAATCACACTAGACAATTTACAAGTCGTACCTCTTCACCCACCTTCAAGTGAAGTAGCGGGTGATGAGCTGTTGACGCATGTCAACTCCTTCCTCCTCTCCACTGTCCTCATCACTGGACTCAGGTCCTTGGGCAGGCGGGGGCCTTGGTTCCTCACCATCATCCAGGAGCAGGGGAATTCCCTTGTGAATGGCCATGTTGTGCAGCATACAGCATGCCACAACGATCTTGCAGACCTTCCCAGGCGAGTATGCCAGTGCACCTCCAGTCCTGTCAAGGCAGCGGAACCTTGACTTGAGCAGGCCAAAAGTCAGCTCAATGACACGTCGGGTCCTGCCATGGACCTCATTGTACCTGACTTCAGCTGGGGTCCTGGGATTCCTTAGTGGGCTCAGCAGCCATGGATGACTGGGATATGCAGAGTCACCTGTGAATGACTAACACACATTGCAATGTTGCCGAGGCAGAGGGCTGGAGGTGCCGGGGAATCTTGCACACACATGTGATATGGTCATGTCCGCAAGGCACACCTCCTGCACATTTATCGAATGATAATGTTTGCAATTCCTAAAAATGTGCTCAGTCGCCTGTGGTGGCACCAGACCGAGATGGGTGCAATCGATGGCACCAACAACATGGGGGATGTGCCCAAGGGGATAGAAGTCACCCTTCATACCGGCCAATTCTGCTCCCCTGGGAAAATGTATGTATCAATCCTTATATATAATTATGGCTGCTAGAACATCCCTCAGCACCTTGCTGAACATGGGTTGCTACATCCCTGCAGCACAGGCCACAATCTCCTGGAAGGAACCCGTTGTAAAAAAGTGGAGTGTTGCCATCACTTTGTATGTGGGTGTGAATAATGTTGGGAAGTGGTGACAAGGCTGCAGGTGGGGCTCCAACAGATCACAAAGGGTCTTCATGGTCGGTCTGTCGAGGTGGAATGTGCGAATGATCGCTATATCCTCCATGTCCTCCAGCACTGTCAGGTGACTATGAGATTTGTCCTCCTCCTAGTTGAGATGTAAATGGACACAAGTCAATGACAACCATCGTGAGATGGCCTCAGCACATACCGTTAAGGATGTCACGCAAAACCAAATAATGCCATGAGAGAGGCGTGGCACACAAGGTTACATGGGTGGACATTTGAGACAAACAGAGGAAACACCTCTCCATTAGCAATACACAAGTGCCGCAAACAATACATAAGTCAATGGGAATGCACAAATACTGAACCCCAAATTCCACATGTGCACGCATCGTACCGTACCATCCACAAAAGTATGTAGGATGACCATGGCTGTCTCATACCAATCTGCAGTACCTGTCACACCTCAATTCATCATGTGAACCTGGCACACATCAAGAGCCCAATGATCACAGTAGCTGGTAAACTTGTGTGCATGAGCTGATATGGTAGCACAAGTAAGTAACAACACCATACAGTGAGACAAGCCTTGCCAAGGTCAGCACTGACCCACAACACATTGATTTGTCACATATCATTGGCAACAGCTTAACACTGTCAAGCATCATCAACCATCAAATGCATAAGTGACATTGCAGGGACCACAGACCAATGTGCGTCACACATGACGTGTGACCACCTGTGCATTAAATAGAATAATGGCATTGTGTGCACAATGATGTGCCCTTAGACATGTTGCTGCTGTGTACTGATGCAGAGTTCACGATGGAATTTTACATTGCATGTGGCCAAAATTGCGGCTGCTACCGCCTGGCCACGGCGGTGGGCATGCTTCACCACCCAAATGGCGGTTGCTACCACCTGGCCACGGCAGTGGGCATGCTGCACCACCCAAATGGCAGATGCTACCGCCTGGCCACGGCGGTGTGACACCAGGAGCACCCCCTTCACAAGTGCGGTAGACATTGGCATGGAGACATGGGTAGATGGCGGTGGGCATGCTGCGCCACCCAAATGGCGGTTGCTACCGCCTGGCCACAGCAGTGCATCACCGCCATGGAGCATTGCCTACAGCCAATAGGAGTGATGATTGCGGTGGCATGATGCTCTTTTGAAAATCGCAGAAGGCATGCTCCGCCACTGCGGAGGTGGTCATTGGATGGGTTTGAAAGATGCACCATTGTGGTAGCGCACCCCGGGCCCCTGTGGTGCATCACCGCCATGGAGCATTGCTTACAGCCAATGGGAGAGATGATTTCGGTGGCATGATGTACTTTTGAAAATCGCGGAAGGCGTGCTCCACCACCACAGAGGCGGTCATTGGATGGGTTTGAATGAGGCACACCTGGACAACCAATTATTGCAGCTTTCAACCTTACAAACGACCCCAGCGGGCTATAAATCTGTGGGAGTGAGCCTCATATTTTCACTGCTCACAGAGCCTGCTGCCTGGGACCCTTTCCTGCTGCTGCCTGTGACCCTCTCCTGCTGCTGCCTGGGACCCTCTCTTGGTGCTGCCTGGGACCCTATCCTGCTGCTGCCTGGGACCCTCTCCTGCTTCTGCCTCAAGTGCCTTCTGCCTGGGACCCTCACCGGCTACTGCCTGGGACCCTCTCCTGGTGCTGCCTCGGGCCCTCTCCAGCTACTGCCTGGGACCCTGTCCTGCTGCTGCCTCAAGTGCCTGCTGCCTGGGACCCTCTCCTGGTGCTTCCTGGGACCCTCTCCTGATGCTGCCTGGGACCCTCTCCTGCTGCTGCCTCAAGTGCCTCTTGCCTGGGACCCTTTCCTGCTGCTGCCTGGGGACCCTTTCCTGCTGCTGCCTGGGACCCTCTCCTGGTGCTGCCTGGGACCCTCTCCTGCTGCTGCCTGGGACCCTCTCCTGCTACTGCCTGGGACCCTGTCCTGCTGCTGCCTCAAGTGCCTGCTGCCTGGGACCCTCTCCTGGTGCTGCCTGGGACCCTCTCCTGGTGCTGCCTGGGACCCTCTCCTGCTGCTGCCTGGGACACTCTCCTGCTGCTCCCTCAAGTGCCTGCTGCCTGGGACCCTCTTCTGGTGCTGCCTGGGACCCTCTCCTGGTGCTGCCTGGGACCCTCTCCTGGTGCTGCCTGGGACCCTCTCTTGCTGCTGCCTGGGACCCTCTCCTACTGCTGCCTCAAGTGCCTGCTGCCTGGGACCATCTCCTGCTGCTGCCTGGGACCCTCTCCTGCTGCTTCCTGGGACCCTCTCCTGCTGCTGCCTCAAGTGCCTGCTGCCTGGGACCCCTCACCACTCACTTCAAACACAGGTGTTCCATGTCCACAGGGATGCCAAGAACAGAGAAGATCCGTGCCAGTCCATTCACAAGCGGGGAGCTGGAGGTCTTAGTGGTCGAGGTGCTGGCACAGTACCCAAGGCTGTATGGTGGCCCCAATTTAGTGGTAAGTTATCATTGATGGAGCTGTTAGGCAGGGGATTGTCAGACTTGCATGGGTCCTTCCTGCTGTGCTTTATCATAGCCAGGTGTGTTAGGATCCACATGGTAATTCAGCATTGGGATAGCGTGGGGAATCTATTAGGGAGTGAACAGCAGGCTCCACTACCTGAGTGTGACTTCATGTATTACTACTTTGCATGCACCATGATCGTTGAGGGCCACACGTCTGACAACAAGGTTCCCCAGAGTACCACATGGTACTTGGTATGGAAAACTTGGCATTGTGGACTTGTATGTCCTAATAGGTGTGTGTGTGTTGTCCCCTCCTGTTCCCTGAAGGTCTGTCAATGGCAATGAGTGTTGGGACATGATAGGTGTGGGCATGGCAAGTTGTGTGTCTGGTGCACTTCATCCACGGGCAAGGTGTTGTGCTGTGTGGCTTCAACATGGCTCAGTCATGGCAGATATTCAGTGTTGCAGGCACTGTTGTGGTCTATGTAGTGTGTTGCTACAATGTGATTGCAGGGTGTGGTGGTCAACATGTTGATTTGGGCATCCCCTGTCTGCATTGATTGATTTGCTTTGTCCTGATGATGACATTTATACAACCCTGCATCTCTCTCTCATGCAGAATCGCCAGTGGACACGGAGGAACGGGAGCTGGAAACCAGTGGTGGCGAGAGTAGCACCACAGTTGCACCGGAGGTCAGTGACACAGAGTTCACCTGTGCATCTGAAGAGGACCGATGTATGCAGGAAGAATCTGTGCCTGAGACACAGAGTACTACATCATCTGATGCCAGCCGTGATGCATCCATGTTGTCAGGCACAGGGGATGGGGAGTCTGCAACACCATCTACCACTCAGTGGCCAGTGCCCAGCCTCCCATCCACTTCATCTGGTGCTGCCCATGTCCGTGTCAGTAAGAGGGTACGAGTTACATTCCCACCTGGCACCGCTGAGCCTTCACCTGTCCCCCCTGCTGCCCTCAGTGCGGAGTCTTTAGAGCTCCTGCGCCATCTTTGTGTGGGCTAGACCGCCCTGCTCAATGCCTTCAGTGACCATGACAAGAAATTAGGCCAGGTGGTTGCATACATGGAGGGAATACACTCTGACGTGGGTGGGCTACACCATACAGTCCAGGCTTTGTCAGCCACAGTGACGTCTGCCCTTCAACAGGCACATGCTCCCATTCCTGCTCAGGTGCCTTTGTCCACCCCCCAGTTAGTGGCCACATCAGAGGACAGTGACCACGGTTCGCATGAGTCGCAGACACAATACAGCACAAGGAGCACAAAGCAGACACAACCCAAGCGGTCCCGCCCACAGACACCATCCCCACAGAAGAGCAGATCCACCCCAGAATGCAAGGACAAGAGCCCGTCAGGGAAGAGCAAGGCCGATAAAGCAATGAGGCTGACATCAGGCTCACATACCTCTGAGGCATCACCAGCAAAGGACTCTCCTGTCCCTAAATCTTCATGCTGAGCTAGGCGTGCAGTGTCTGTGCCCTCTGAGGAGGTGCTGTATTGCAAGGGTACACCTAGGAAGGGCACAGGGCCACATCCCCCCACCACATCAAGTCCAATTCCGAGCCCAGTGAAGCAGGTGGAGGAGGGCACTGTCGGGGCCACCCCAGGCAAAGGAGGGCACTTTAAGTGGGACACCTGGCAAGCAGGGGAAGGTGGTCCAGAGGCGTAGCCAAAGTATTCCGCAGGATCCAGCACGTCACCAGAGGTAGTGCCAGTGTCTGAACCTGATGCAGGACAGTTGGTGTATGTGCCTGTTGTGTCATCATCATCAGTTCCCATTAACCCCAAGACAGGAAAGCCATTTCTTATTCCCAAAAAGTGGAAGGGCACCTATCCAACCTCTCCCACCCACACTGTGTCACAGGTCTGCATGACTCCACTTCCATGTGCCACTATACCACCTGGTCCAAACAGCCCTCCAGCTTGCCAAATGACTGATAGCCCTACATCACCGGCTTCTCTGTCTCCCCAGTCAAGTGTTCCTGCTGACCCCGACACACAGCCAGCTCCAAGTCCACCTGACAGCCAAATGTGAGTGGCAGTCCCCCTCACACACCTGTCTCTCATACCGGTGTGCTAGTCCTGCCCATTGTTTGCCACCTGGGTATGTTGCTGGTCATGGAAGGGTACAGTGAAACGGTCACTGTGTAGCTCCTCATGTCCTGACTCCGCATTTCTCCATGGACACTGAAATTGTAATTCACTTCTGTGTTGTACTCTTCCCTGTGCCCTGGACACTGACCCTGTTGCTCTGCTGTGTTGGAGTCTCCCCTGTGCCATAGACACTGGCCCTGTTGCTCTGCTGTGTTGTACTCTAACCTGTGCCATGGACACTGGCCCTGTTGCTCTGCTGTGTTGTAGTCTCCCCTGTTCAATGGACACTGGGCCCTGTTGCTCTGCTGTGTTGTACTCTCACCTGTGCCATGGACACTGGGCCCTGTTGCTCTGCTGTGTTGTACTCTCACCTGTGCCATGGACACTGGCCCTGTTCCTCTGCTGTGTTGTACTCTCACCTGTGCCCTGGACACCGGCCCTGTTGCGCTGCTTTGTTGGAGTCTCCCCTGTGCAGCCTCTCATGTACTTGCTGTGCCACCTGCCATGGACACCGGCCTTCCTGTTTGTAGTTTGCATATGCAGATCATCTTGCATATGATCAGCATGTTGTGCCTTGCTCTTGTCTGCTCTTGTTCTACTGTCACATCTGTGCAATATGTGAATAAAGACATAGATGAGATGTGTGCTCTTGGGTGGCGAGGAGGTGTGCTGTGTGAAGGGTGTGACTTTGTTGTGGTTGTGGATGTGTATGTGCCCCTGGATTATGATAGACACACATGTGTCACCCATGAGTTGTGTGCCTGTTGTTTGGATTGTCCTGCCCTGTGTAAATGATTGTTTGCACTTGTGTGAGTTTTCTGTTGTGCACTGTGCAGTGTGTTAGTGTGTCCATGCAGTTCTGTGTGACTCCTTCTTGTTGTTTTGGTCACCACTTATGAGTGTGCAAAGTGTGTGACTTGCAAATCAGTGTTGTGTTTGTTTGATCATCAATGTGTCTCGAGTGTGTTTGTGTAGACTGTGTGGCCCTGCTGCTCCTCACTGGCATCGTGTTTGTGTTTCTCCAGCATTGCAGGCACATGGTGCCTTTTCTCCTCCTGTATGGCATGGTGTTTGTGGTGTGATGCCATCCCCTATGTGTGCCACTTGTGCCTAGCCATTGTGGGTCTGCACGTTCCTCTATTTGTGTAGGGACCCCCCTTACATGTCTGCTACTGACATGCAAGTAGGTTCACTGTGATGTCAGCTGTCCCCTGCCATGGACACCGGCCTTCCTGTTTGTAGTTTGCATATGCAGATCATCTTGCATATGATCAGCATGTTGTGCCTTGCTCTTGTCTGCTCTTGTTCTACTGTCACATCTGTGCAATATGTGAATAAAGACAGTTACTCCTGTTGTCTGTTTTCTCAGTGTCCTCGCTGATTAAAGTTATGTGGGTGTGTGCATTTGGTTACCTGTGCCCCATGATCTATGTGTCACTTCAACATTGCCAAGATCTTTGCCCCCATCACATTTTTATCCAGGGGTGACAGGGTCTTCAGGCCATTCAAACACTGATACTAGTGTTATCTGTGTTGGCTCTTTAGCCTGTCATGCAGTTCTCTTTTTAGTGGTTTGCTATTGTTGGCTATGTTGTTGCCATGTCAGGTTGGGGTACACTGCCAGCACAGAGTGATGTTGTGCACAGGTTTGCATGCAGGCTGGGTAATGTCATGATGTATGTGTGGTATTCATGTATATGTGCCCAGCTGTGTATGTGTATGGTCATTTTGTGTTGGCCCTTAGTCCTGGTCCCCTGGCATAGATGAGATGTGTGCTCTTGGGTGGCGAGGAGGTGTGCTGTGTGAAGGGTGTGACTTTGTTGTGGTTGTGGATGTGTATGTGCCCCTGGATTATGATAGACACACATGTGTCACCCATGAGTTGTGTGCCTGTTGTTTGGATTGTCCTGCCCTGTGTAAATGATTGTTTGCACTTGTGTGAGTTTTCTGTTGTGCACTGTGCAGTGTGTTAGTGTGTCCATGCAGTTCTGTGTGACTCCTTCTTGTTGTTTTGGTCACCACTTATGAGTGTGCAAAGTGTGTGACTTGCAAATCAGTGTTGTGTTTGTTTGATCATCAATGTGTCTCGAGTGTGTTTGTGTAGACTGTGTGGCCCTGCTGCTCCTCACTGGCATCGTGTTTGTGTTTCTCCAGCATTGCAGGCACATGGTGCCTTTTCTCCTCCTGTATGGCATGGTGTTTGTGGTGTGATGCCATCCCCTATGAGTGCCACTTGTGCCTAGCCATTGTGGGTCTGCACGTTCCTCTATTTGTGTAGGGACCCCCCTTACATGTCTGCTACTGACATGCAAGTAGGTTCACTGTGATGTCAGCTGTCCCCTTTGTTTACATGTGTATGTGCCTCCCCAGCACTTCATTTCTGAGACTGTTCCTTGTGGTGCAGTTCCTGTTCCACTTTGGACATTGCCCCAGTGGTTTATGTGTGATGTTCTTGAGCTATTTATCAGTGAGGATTGCCCATGTGCACTTGAGCTGCGTGTGCTGCCCAGTGCTCTGGTGTAGATGGTTGTGCTCGTGTATCCCAGAGTGGTGCATCCTGTTGTTGTTATGTTGGATGTCTGTGTGTTGGCTGTGGTGTTGCTTCACTTCCTGGGTTGCTTTTGTGCTGTGCTGATTTGTGGTGTGTGTGTTGAGGTTTTGTCAGTCATGTCTGTGTGCACAACAAGCTGCTGCTTGTTGTGCATACAGTGCTATGTGTATGTGGGCTTCACATTGCCTGATGTGCATCCCCTGATGTCCTGTGGTGTTTGTTGATTTGTGCTTTCATGTGCATGTGTGGTTGGTTTGTTGTGCGCCGCGCAGAATATGATTAAGCAAGATGCCCAGAGAGCTATTTTCGGGGTAACAACAGCTTGCCTGCCATCCGGCTATGTTCGTCACAACACACACCCGCTCCGGATTTCAAATGTGGCCGACGCGTTTCGAGGGCGTTCCCTCTTCTTCTTGGGCTCTCAAACAAACAGTGTTGCACATACTCGGTTTCGTGTTTGATTTATTAGCATACATCGTCTCCCACTGTGTCTCTTTAGTCACATGGCATTTTCAGGTATGCTGGGAATAGTAGTCCGTGCACCGAGAATGCATTCTTCCCTAAGTGGAGGTGCTCCACTGAAGGTTGCCTTTGTTATCCCTTTGGGTAAGGTCCAGAATTGCGGGGTGTGTTCGATTCATTGTAGCGCGCTGCGCTGTTAATTGTCAGATAAGTACCGACATCAGCCTTTCTCTTCCTGTTATTGAGAAGGTGCTCCCCATCACGGTCAGGTGCCGCGCAGAATATGATTAAGCAAGATGCCCAAAGAGCTATTTTCGGGGTAACAACAGCTTGCCTGCCATCCGGCTATGTTCGTCACAACACACACTCGCTCCGGATTTCAAATGTGGCCGACGCGTTTCGAGGGCGTTCCCTCTTCTTCTTGGGCTCTCAAACAAACAGTGTTGCACATACTAGGTTTCGTGTTTGATTTATTAGCATACATCGTCTCCCACTGCGTCTCTTTAGTCACATGGCATTTTCAGGTATGCTGGGAATAGTAGTCCGTGCACCGAGAATGCATTCTTCCCTAAGTGGAGGTGCTCCACTGAAGGTTGCCTTTGTTATCCCTTTGGGTAAGGTCCAGAATTGCGGGGTGTGTTCGATTCATTGTGGCGCGCTGCGCTGTTAATTGTCAGATAAGTACCGACATCAGCCTTTCTCTTCCTGTTATTGAGACGGTGCTCCCCATCGCGGTCAGGCGCCGCGCAGAATATGATTAATCAACCGACAACAGCCTGTTACAAATAAAAAGTGAGGTTACTGACCTGTGGAAGAGTGCAGCCTCATCTATGGGGAAACATTTGGAAATATGGAATCACAGCGCTTCCGGGTCGTGGAGGCGACACACCACCCTGGAGCCAAGTTGGATCTGTGCAGGGAACTTTTCCTTGTGATCGGCGAAGCAGGTATTTAAATTAACAGACTACGTCTGACTCGGGGGCTTAATAGAGAGCTATGAAGTGGCCCCTTTAAAATAACACGAGCACCAAACCCACTGGAGGGAGTACAATGTGCGCTTATGAACTGCAGGTCCCAGGAAGCATTGTGATAGCAGCACACTGGAGGCTAATTAAAAGCGCTTAATGAGTGAACATGGGACAGTGCAGATGCACGTAAATATGGCAGCTTATGTTCTGGCCTTGAGGAAGAGGACTGTGTCCTTGAAACGCGTCAGGCCAGGGGGGCACCATTACGGAGTGTGAATCAGCCTGTTACAAATAAAAAGTGATGTTACTGACCTGTGGAGGAGTGCGGCCTCATCTCTGGGGAAACTTTTGGAAATATATATATACTTGAAGGGTCTTAAATAAAAAATCATCTGTAAAACGTGGGGTCTGCCTTCTTCTTTCGCCGCGCTGCCAGCGTGGAGGTTCGAGGATTGTGCTACATACATATATATATATATATATATGTATGTATGTATGTATGTATGTATATATATATATATATATGTATGTATGTATGTATGTATGTATGTATATATATATATATATATATATATATATATATATATATATTACCTACTGGCGGTCGCCAGTAGGTAGTTATAGTTAGGATAATTTTCAATGTTAAATCTCAACATTCTATTTTGAATAACTTTGGCGCCGGTTGACGAATCTGCCTGAAATTTTCAGGAAAATGGTCTCATGGCGGTCCGGTCCTTCCCTGAAAGTTTGGGGGGGATTCGTCAAGCGGGGGCCGAGATAAAAGGGGGGTCCCAAAACGCGTTTTCCCCATGTTAATTTCCATAGGGCGGTCGATTTCACTTTTAGCCCGAACGGCTGAATGGATTTCCACCAAACTTGGCAAAATTGTAGGGACTGGTAGCCCGATGTGCCTTTGCTATGTCTCAAGATATGTGCTCCAGTGGATTTTAAGTAATTAAGGTTCAAAAAAATATATATATCTATAGCCGCGCTCCCGTGCGCGCACGGGAGTGCGCTCCAGGCGCGACACGCGACTTGCGCGCAGGAAGCTGATTGGATCTCAGTTGTCTGTAAACATTCTAAACAGTGCGGAGCGGCCGCCATCTTGTGTCTCGGTAAAATCGAGACAGAAGGGGTTTGAAAAAAAAAGGGGCAAATGACCATAAGGGGGAAGAGTAGACCCCCTCTGACCCCCTAGGTTTGATGTAGGGACTAAAATAGGGTCCTGCAGGGCATTAAAATTTTTTTTTCGTTTTGCGCGGGCATATGCGCTCTCCCGTGCGCGCACGGGAGAGCGCTCCAGGCGCGACGAGCGACTTGCGCGCAGGAAGCTGATTGGATCATAAGGGGGAAGAGTAGACCCCCTCTGACCCCCTAAATCCAGGACTATATTTATGAAGGCCTTGCGCTGTTAGTTTTGCGCTTCCTGTGCGTCAATTTTTGTGACGCACCAGCGGTGTAAAAAAATGCGCATTGTTATGCAATATTCAAAAAGTGACGCATCTATCTAGATGCGTCACTTTTTAAATATAGTGCAACGAGGTACATTTTATTACACTGCTGGTGTTATGCGTCACTTTTCTGTGCGCACTCCTTATGACGTTCCAGATGTGTCATATTTAATGTATGACGAATCATGTTGCAGATACAATATGGCGCAGAGTTTTAAAAAGTGACCCATGTACCTAGATGCGTCACTTTTTAAAAATAGCGTCAGGTATAATGTATGCAGAGGGGGTGTTCCCCCACAAAAAGCTTTGTAATAGCGACGCAGTGAAATGTTTGAGATTTCACTGCGTCACTTTTAGGATGCTGTTGCATCCTTTAAATATAGTGCAACGAGGCACATTTTATTACACTGCTGGTGTGATGCGTCACTTTTCTGTACACAGTCCTTATGACATTCCAGATGTGTCATATTTAATGTATGACGAATCATGTTGCAAGGAGTTACAGATACGTCAGTATTTCTGACATATGTGTAAACATAAAAGTGATGCGAGGCCGGCGCAAAATTTTGACGCAATAGCATCCAAAAAATGACGCAGGGAAATCTCATAGATTTCAGTACGTTGTTATTACCAAGCTTTTTGCGAGGGATTGCCCCCTCTGCATACATTATACCTGATGCAGATACAATATGGCGCAGAGTTTTAAAAAGTGACCCATGTACCTAGATGCGTCACTTTTTAAAAAATAGTGTCAGGTATAATGCATGCAGAGGGGGTGTTCCTTGCAAAAAGCTTGCTAATAATGACGCAGTGCGTCACTTTTAGGATGCAGTTGCGCCAAAATCTTGCGCCTGCTTCTCAGCAAACCTTTCACATGGTGCTTTTTCCATGTGAAAGGACACATTACTGGAGTTGCGTCACTTTTGTGACGCACTCCTGCAATGCGTTACTTTTGTGTTTAGAGATATGTCAGAAATACTGACATATCTGTAACTCCTTGCGAATTGATTAGTCATATATTAAATATGACATATGTGGAATGTCATAAGGAGTGCGTCCAGATAAGTGACGCATCGCTATTTTCACGTAGCGATGCGTCACTTTTCAGAAATGAGGCCTCCAGTTTATTCACTGTGTCATAAATTTCTTTTCTAACACTCACCTTCTTTCAGTCCTCCTACTTCACTTCCTTTCACCTCTCATACCTTTCTGTTCTTTCTTACTCATTCTCCTTTCAATTATCAATGCACTATATTTCACTTACTCTTCATTTTTAAAGATTATAGCTCTTTGATGAGAATTGGAGGTAGTTCTGAAAAGAACTTTTGGTTTTCTTCTTTTAACTGAAGAGGAACAAAAACAGGGAATAGAAACTGCTCAACAGGAGCAAAAAGAAAAGAAAAAAATTAGGGGTGGGAAGGGCAGTGATGGTTCTCTAATGCCCGAACCATGAGCAGGACACTTTGCTCCCCATAGGTGAGGAGTTGATTGCAGTATCTGCATCTGACGACCCCATGGTTGAATGCAGGTTGGATGTTTGGCACCTGCCCCTGAGATTGGTCTCTTCCAGAAGAAGTTGTTCCTCCTGTTGATGTAGAGGCCCCACCTCTGGGAACCTCCTGTGCCAGAGCCCTGACACTTTCTCGGGCAAAATTCTGGGGGTGCCTGGTCTCCACATGGCGAATCATAGTGAAGTTGCCAAAAGAGTATTTCTTTAGGGGGTTACCCCGTGACAGGACCTTTTTGCAGATCCTGCACTCTACTTTTGGTGCATTCACCTTCTTCTGGCCTTCTGGAAACTTAAAAAATTTCCAAATGAAATGTCCCTTCACCTTTGGGGTAGGTGGCTCTTCATCAATGAAGTCATCTTCACTGCTGGATGATCTGGCAGCCATGATGAACCAAGAAAAAAGGAGCAGCAAAAAAGGTAGGTCTTTCAGTCACAAAAGTGAAAGAAGAAGTGAAGGAAATGGGTGGGGATTTCATTCATTGTAAAAAAAAACTGTTAGCAACCAATGAAAAGTGTTATTTTAGGGTCACATGACCCGACGCGCTTACGCTGCGCGCTCGGGTGCACTTCCGGGTGCGTTTACGCTGCGCGATTGTAGGCGCTTCCAGGGCGCACACGTGGCGCGATCGTAGGCGCTTCCGGGGCGCAAATGTGCCGCGATCGTAGGCGCTTCCGGGGCGCACACGTGGCGCGATCGTAGGCGCTTTTGCGTGCGTTTAGGAGCCGCGCACGTAGGCGCTTCCGAGGGCACGTACGTTGCGCGCCGAAGTGACGTCATCAATCTTTAATAGAAATGCATAATCATTTTCAATATTAAAAAAAACAAATTTTATTTGTATGGTACGAAATGTTTTGCATTATTATTAACTTTTCATTCATATTTTTTTTTCACGAACGACAGTTGCGCTCTGGGTGCGCTTTCAGATGAGCTCTCGGAGAAGCTTACAGGAGAGCTTAGCTGAAAGCTTCCAGGAGCGCGCACCCAGAGCGCAAAAGAAAAAAATATAAAAAAAAATGAATACTTAAAAAAAACAGCAAATTGTAAAAAAAAAAAGGTTAGAAACTCGATATACAAAGGAATTAGCATTAAAAAAACCTATGAAATTCACTGAAAAAACCATAGGTTTCACACCAGTTATAGTTAGGAATTAGCATTTAAAAAACCTATGAAATTCACTGAAAAAACCATAGGTTTCACACCAGTTATAGTTAGGAATTAGCATTTTAAAAACCTATGAAATTCACTGAAAAAACCATAGGTTTCACACCAGTTATAGTTAGCTGGAAATTTTACTGATATAAAACCATTGAAATTCCCACGTTATAGTTAGTCGGACTCACTATAACTTGCGCGTACAATGCACTGCTGATGACATCACTCATGACATCACTGATGACACCATCCTTGTGACAGAGTGACAGACCTAATTTCAGTGTAATGTAACGCTTGAAACACATATTCAAAAATAGAAACAAACATTTTCAAAAAAATGGAGATACCCAAACCAGTAACAACAACCAATTCAGTAATTCCACCATCTATATACACATCCACTCATTCACCAACAGTTCTATATAGTCACTCATATATACTCACTCATCATATGTAGTGATACACCTACACATCCTGTTACACATCAGCAATCATCCAAAAGTTACTCACACACATACTCACACATGCAAATAAACTATTAAACATCCATTTATTTGCATATACATTTATACACACACTGCCACCTTACTTCTAAGGAAACTTACCCATACTTACTCTCTTAAACAATCACTTATAGAAACACATACTTATTTACACAGGAACTCCTACAATCTCGCACTATATATACTATACTCACTTATATACATCAATACTCACATATACTAGATTAAAACATATGTCGTTACTAATGAAGACACTAGTGAGACAGTCATTCACTCACTAACACACACATATATACACTCATCCACCCATACAGTCCTGCACATATGCTGTCTTCAAAACACATACAAACAGTGAGTCAGTCACCAACCCCATGCAGCCACTTATACACAAAGAGAAACACTGATACAAACATTTAAATATTTAAACAATACTCGCTAATATATGTATTCACTAAGATACACATAATATGCCAGTTACCCAACCAATTTTTTTTAAAAAAACATCCATTTACACACTTATTTAAACATTTATTCTTCCATCGACCTTTACAAATACATATATAATACAAATTTATTTTTCAGAAAGACACACATTCACTGGATGGTCTCATCAGTGATGTCATGAGTGATGTCATCAGCAGTGCATTGTACGCGCAAGTTATAGTGAGTCCGACTAACTATAACGTGGGAATTTCAATGGTTTTATATCAGTAAAATTTCCAGCTAACTATAACTGGTGTGAAACCTATGGTTTTTTCAGTGAATTTCATAGGTTTTTAAAATGCTAATTCCTAACTATAACTGGTGTGAAACCTATGGTTTTTTCAGTGAATATATATATATATATATATATATATATATATATATATATATATATGAAAAGCTCTCTCCCTCCCGGTCCCGGGTGGAAAATAACGACAGCACTCGTGGGAATTTCGTTATTAGCAGTCTTTACTCGCACAACAGACGCGTTTCGGAAGCAACGCTCCCTTCCTCAATGTTTACACCGTAATGCGCGAGCTGGCGCCATTTTATTTCAACATTGCAAACAACACGTGTTGGTGGGTGTAGAGAGAGGACTGACGCAAGAGCGCCATCTTGCTAGTACAAAACGATCCCTGTATTAGCATGAATGAAATTAAAAAGTCACATTTCATTTGTGAAGGTAATGACAAATTAAACGTTTGAAAGGCCCTCATATATTAAAACGAGGAATTTCGTAACATAATTGTGCCGTGGATCGGCAAGTAACCCTCTCTTTCGTGCAGTGGGTAACGGACAGGAATCTTGCCGTGGATCGGCATGTGGCAACTCGAGGGTTGCCATTTAGATTTCCATTAACCCAGTGTCCAAATTCAATCCCCCCACAGTGTTGTATGTTAATTAACAAAGAAATTCAAACATTTGCTTAAAAATTAAATCATAATCCAGAAGTTACCAAGAATACTGGGCAATTACCAAAATATGTTATACCATGATAGTGGAAAAAGTTCTTAGTTCATCCCAAAGCACACTTATTCACAGAAGAACACACATTGTGAAAACTGAAATCCTAAAGCCATAATAACATCAAGATAGTCCTCACTTCGGATACTGCAGTATTAACATTTAGCTCCCTAGATGTACAGTAAGTTCCTCCCCACTATTAAGTCCCAAAGGGGCCTTAGTCTGGCAGTCTATGATGTAACGGGATTCTAACCTACGGAGTTTCTGTAGTTTATCCCCACCCCTGATATTTTCAGAAATTGAGTCCAAGCAAAAATATTGTAACAGATTCCGGTCGCCCTTATGTTTAATGGAAAAGTGTCTTGCGACTGGATAAGTGAAGTCTCTGTTAACTATGGCTCGCATATGTTCTAGGATACGCAATTTCACGGGGTTAATGGTGCTGCCTATGTATCTAAGTCCACAAGGGCAGAGGAGGCAATAGACTGCAAATGGGGAAGTGCAGGTAAGGAATTGGTTGATCTTCTTTTTCTTTTTGCAACCCACAAGTTCGTAAGAAAAAACCCTTTTGCTATTGGCACAGGCCTTGCATCGGCCACAAGGGAAAAACCCTTTAGCGTCTCTTAATTTGCCTGTACGTATGGGGATTGGTGACAGATGACTGTGTACCAAGGTATCCCTCAACGAGCGTGCCCTTCTAAAAGTAATTAAGGGATTTACAGGGATATCATTTCCGATGATATTATCTTTCTGCAATATGTGCCAATGTCTTTTCAGGATGTTTCTCAATTGTTGACAGTCTTGGGAATATGATGTTATCATCCTGAATTTATTAGCTTCATTAGAGGGTTTTTGTTTCTTATCGAACAGGGTTTGTCTGGGTTGTGTCCTTACTCTGTCTAAAGTATTGCATAACATCTGCTTGTTGTACCCCCTAGCCTCGAATCTATCAATACTTTCTCGGGCTGCGCGTTCAAAGTCATCATTAGTAGAACAATTTCTTTTCAACCGCAAAAGCTCACCATAAGGTATGCTCCTGATGAGTTTCTGGGGATGATTGCTTGACGCGTGTAGCGTACTGTTCCCTGCCGTGGGCTTCCTATAAAGGGAAGTTCGAATGTTATTGTCCACGACTTCAATCTTGAGATCTAAATAAACAGCCTCACTCACACTTGCATGACCAGTAAAGATGAGGTTACAGTTATTGTCATTTAACACTTTGACGTATTCCCAGGCAGTCTCTACCGAACCTTTCCAGACTATACACAAATCGTCAATATAACGATACCATGAGACGATACAGTCTGACCACTGTTTTCTGTCGGGGCCCCAGGCCTCCTGCTCCTCCCACCAGCCTACGAATAAATTCGCATAGCTGGGGGCGAAGCAGGAACCCATGGCGGTGCCGGACAGCTGTCTAAACAAGTCATCCTGAAATAGGAAGATATTATTAAATAAGCAGAATGCAATTAGTTCCATCAACATAACATTATGTTGGGCATATTTCAGTGGTCTTTTCCCTAGGAAGTACTTAATCGCCTGCATTCCATGTGCATGTTCAATGCTCGTATAGAGACTTGTGATGTCGAGGGTCAATAGACAATAGCCTGGTTGCCATTCGATTGATTCGATCTTTTGGATGAAGTCAGCAGTGTCTCGGATATAGGACTTTAAACTCAAAACCATCTCAAACAGGAAATAGTCCAGAAATTTGGATAGATTCTCGGTTAGGCTGCCCATTGATGAAATAATTGGGCGCCCAGGTGGTTTATCCATCCTCTTATGTACTTTGGGTAAGTAATAAAAGGTGGGGGTGATGGGATGTGTTGTTTTCAAGAAGAGGTACTCTTCAGTATCAAGCATCTGTTTTTCATGCCATTTTTTAAGTAAGCTATGCAGTTCTTCAATACTGGACTGGTATCTTTTCTTAGTAGTCAATTCATAACAAGACTTGTCCTGCAACTGACGCATTGCTTCTTGGACGTACTCTGCTCGTGAAAGAATGACGACATTGCCTCCTTTATCTGAAGGTTTACAAATTATTGATGTGTCATCCGCCAATGTCTTTATGGCCATTCGTTGTTTGGCAGTTAGGTTATGTTGACGTCCGCTGGGTTTATTATGTGTGCGCATGCGTCTAAGATCCCTGATGACCAGCTCCGAGAAAGTGTCAATCATATCGGTCTGTGTAGGAGGGACAAACCTAGATTTTAGTTTGAGTCCACTTGTAGGAGCCTCTTGTTCGATATCCACAGCCTGTAATCTCTGGGTTAGGCTGTCCGATGGTACGGGTATCGTGTCTGTTGTACTTTCCAAACGTAGCTCTTCCAACAGTTCCAAAGTGGTCAACTCATTTACTTTTAGTAGGTCGGTATCTTTGTACCGGGATCGAATTTTCTTAGCTTCTTCAGTTGTTGGTTTGGTTTTGAAGAATTTGTGCAGGCGAAGTCTTCTGATGAATTGATATAGGTCAATCCTTGTTTGTGTATATTCTAGGTTACTGTCCGGGCAAAAGGTAAGTCCCAATTTAAGGACTGATTCCTCTGATGGTGAAAGTACCCTTTCTGAGAGATTGATGATGGTAAGATTATCCTTTGTGATTTCGGAATCTACCATCTGGATCCCCTTTTGGGTCGTGCCCTGCGCGCACGGGGCGCCGCCTCCGTTGCTCTTCCTCTTCCTCTGCCACTTGCGACCACCTCGTCTGGTTTTCCTTCTCCGTATTCTGGGGGTTTGTTCTTCCCCCCCCTCAGCCAGGTTAAGCGCATCACTTGTACCTCCGTTTGAAAAGGGGTATCCTCAGTTTGGGGCATAACTCCAGTGTCATCTCCAGACTGTTCGCCTTCAGTGACCTCAGATTCTGATGTCTCTGCGTTTGTAGGTGCGGCCGCACCTGCAGCTTTGTTCCTCAATAGGTCCTTCCGTGTCTGGTCGTACTTTTTAGAGAACGTCAGAACTCGTCCCATAGCATAGTCTCTCTCATCTCATCATATATTTATGTCCAACTCCTTACCGGTGCATCAAAAGTGAAGAATCACGGCCCAGTCACTGACTTCAGGTATAGTGAAATAAGATTTTATTTAAATGACATGGTCCACATGACGCGCTTTGGCCACCGACCTGCAGCCTTCTTCACATAAAGTGGTACGTACAAATGTCAAGTTTAAATAGGGTCAATATATATATATATATATATATATATATATATATATATATATATATATATATATATATATATATATATATATATATATATATGTATATATGTATATATATATATATGTTTATATATATGCATGTTTATATATATATATATCTATATATATATATATATATATATATGAGGATTTGCTGTGCTTGTTCTTCAGTCCATACTGTCAGACAGTCCCAGAAGATCACAGACAAGGCAGCGTGGTGCCTGCTGCTTCATGTATGCAAATGCTGGGGGGTACCACAGGTACCCCCCGTGTGCACCCCCTCCTCTCCTTCACTCTGGGGGCCTGCAGGGGGCCCCCAGAGTGAAGACCACATGTCTTTCCATGGTGGCATCGCTGCCACGGAAAGGCATCTACCTTAGCCCATTGTAATATGGCTGGCGGTGTCTAATAGACACTGCCACCATATTAATCCTTTTCCGCCCCGGCCGCAAGTCGACCGGGGCGGAAAAGCGGCGGTGGTCTTTCAGTCCGCCCGGTCCCCCCGCCATACTAATATGGCGGGGGGAATTTAGGTATAGATGGTGGGCGGATTGCCCCCGCCAGGCCGTCGGTGGCTACCGCCAGCCTGGCGGGGCGATCCACCCGCCATCCTGATGGGCCCCTTGGTTTCAGCTTTTAAAGGAACAGTAGTTTAAGGCATAACAGCTTGCATATATTAACAGAGATATTTTGCTGAGTTCAACAGTTCATAAGATAATACACGGTCAACAATCTTATATCATGAGGTTGGCGAATGTAATCGAATGCTGGTAAAGTATCTGCGAAGTGAAGTGATTCACTAAACAAAGTTGTCTGTTCACCAGGTTCACGATAAAGTATTAAAAAAAGTTAAAAATCGAGCAGTGTTAAAATGAGTAATCACGTTATTGCATCCTACCAGCTAATTCATATCCTACCATGTGTCATTATTGAGATAACCCAACTCCAGACAGTGTTTGAGTTATAAAACATATATATGTATATATGTACGAAAATTATCTGTCCAAAATCATGGCAAAGTACCTTATTTCATATGAATACTTTCCATAAAACATAAATTGCCAAGTTTAGGTTCTAGTTAGAATTTCATTTTGAGCTCATTGGGGCCGATTACGATGGCGGTAAATCCGCGACCGCCGGCCTGGCGGTGAGGAACGCCGGCCCGGCGGTCGCGGATTTACCACAATCACCCTTAAAACTCCCACCACCAAATTAGGATGGCGGTGGGAAGGGGAAAGGTACCTCAGCGGATAGAAAGACCGTCTGCCATGGTCCCGCAAGGCGGGCCTTCTCTGCCCGCCTTGCGGGACCAGGTACAATGGGGCAATGGAGGCGATGCAGTGCAGGCACCACCGTGGGTTTTAGGATGCCTGTCTTTTGCGGCAGAGTTTCCGGCACAAAAAGACAGGCGGAAAATGCATTCGGGGGCCCATTGCGGGCCCCTAGGGGGGTGGGGTGCTGCACGTGGAGGGTACCTATGGTACCCCCCTACATTTGCATGTACAAGGTGGCAGGCACCACACAGTGTCTGCCAAGTTGTACATGCAAATGTGAAACATGTATTTTTACATTGTGGCGGGTGCTGCCAACCGCCAAAATGTAAACATATAGGATGCGCCCGCCAGTGTGGCAGGTGCATCCTAATTCATTTTGCGGTACCGCCACACCTATGGCGGGTGGTCACTTTTCCAGCAGCGATGGCGGGCAGGCTTTGTCCGCCCGCCATCGTAATCGGCCCCATAGTTCGGATTAAACATTTTCATTAAATGCAATCACTGTTTTTAAACGATATATCACGTGCAGAGATGATCAAAAAAATATATGTTAATAAAATAAGATTTGTTCTTAGGAGTCACTGTTCCTTCTAAAAAACAAAAGGGCAAGGTATATGTAATTAAGCAAAATCCAAAACATTGGAGATTGAATATTGATATATATACATATATATATATATATATATATATATATATATATATATATATATATATATATATATATATATATATATATATCACTTTTTTCCGTGTTTTCCCACGAGAATCTCTCCTCCAACAACGGACACGGACCATGAAGTTAGTGCAGTTAACTATTTTTTTTTTTTGCAATGTATATATATATATATGGCAATAAAAGAATATTCGATACCGCAATCCATCGCGGAGCCCACTAGAGGATTAAATCACTGGGATACAAAAAGAGAAGCAATCACCTGGTCCCTGCTAGGACAGCGCCATAGGTGTCTGGAAGCTCCTTCTCCTTTGAAAAAGGCCTAAAGTAAGGCCGAAATGCATCAGGACTATCGGAGTGCATGGCAATAAAAGAATATTCGATATCGCGATGTGTGCGGCTCATTCTTTCCATTATGGAAGGGTTCGAGAAATATTATAGCGGCGTGGTTCAGCCGCAGAGCAACACACCATTGTTAAAGCGCGCCACAACTACCCGGAAAAGAACCACAGAAGAAATTTGTCGAAGGCTAGAGGGTAGCGGCTGCCACCTGAGACTAGCCTCAGGTTAAGCCCCCAGCACACTTGAAAACAGAAGGCAGGGGATCGCAGTAATTCAACTCCGGCAGAAATGACAGACATCACCCACCGGAGGGAAATACTGAAAAGGCTAACTACAGGTACCAGAATGCTGTATACCGCAATCCATTGCGGAGCCCACAAGAGGGTTAAATCACTGGGATACAAAAAGAGAAGCAATCACCCGGTCCCTGCTAGGACGGCCCGTAGGTGTCTGGAAGCTCCTCCTCCTTTGAAAAAGGCCTAAGGTTTGGCTGAAATGCATCAGGGCTATCGGAGTGCATGGCAATAAAAGAATATTCGATACCGCGATGTGTGCGGCTCATTCTTTCCATTTTGGAAAGGTTAGAGAAATATTATAGCGGCGTGGTTCAGCCGCGGAGCAACGCATTACTGTTAAAGCGCGCCACAACTACCCGGAAAAGAATCACAGAAGTAATTTGGCAAAGGCTAGAGGGTAGTAGCTGCCACATGGGACCAGCCTCAGGTTAAGCCCCCAGCACACTTGCAAACGGAATGCAGGGGATCGCGGTAATTCAACATTGGCAGAAATGTCAGACATCACCCACCGGAGGGAAATACTGAAAAGGCTAACTACAGGTACCAGAATGCTGTATACCGCAATCCATCGCGGAGCCCACTAGAGGGTTAAATCACTGGGATACAAAAAGAGAAGCAATCCCCTGGTTCCTGCTAGGACGGCCCAGTAGGTGTCTGGAAGCTCCTCCTCCTTTGAAAAAGGCCTAAGGTTAGGCCGAAATGCATCAGGACTATCGGAGTGCATGGCAATAAAAGAATATTCGATACCGCGATGTGTGCGGCTCATTCTTTCCGTTTTGGAAGGGTTCGAGAAATATTATAGCGGCGTGGTTCAGCTGCAGAGCAACGCACCACTGTTAAAGCGCGCCACAACTACCAGGAAAAGAACCACAAAAGTAATTTGGCGAAGGCTAGAGGGTAGCCGCTGCCACCTGGGACCAGCCTCAGGTTAAGCCCCCAGCACACTTGAAAACGGAATGCAGGGGATCGCGGTAATTCAACATCGGCAGAAATGACAGACATCACCCACCGGAGGGAAATACTGAAAAGGCTAACTACAGGTACCAGAATGCTGTATACCGCAATCCATTGCGGAGCCCACCAGAGGGTTAAATTACTGGGATACAAAAAGAGAAGCAATCACCTGGTCCCTGCTAGGACGGCCCCGTAGGTGTCTGGAAGCTACTCCTCCTTTGAAAAAGGCCTGAGGTTAGGTCGAAATGCATCAGGACTATCGAAGTGTATGGCAATAAAAGAATATTTGATACCGCGATGTGTGCGGCTCATTCTTTCCGTTTTGGAAGGGTTCGAGAAATATTATAGCGGCGTGGTTCAGCCGCGGAGCAACGCACTACTGTTAAAGCGCGCCACAACTACCCGGAACAGAACCACAGAAAAAATTTGGCAAAGGCTAGAGGGTAGCGGCTGCCACCTGGGACCAGCCTCAGGTTAAGCCCCCAGCACACGTGAAAACAGAATGCAGGGGATCGCGGTAATTCAACATCGGCAGAAATGACAGACATCACCCACCGGAGGGAAATACTGAAAAGGCTAACTACAGGTACCAGAATGCTGTAAACCGCAATCCATTGCGGAGCCCACAAGAGGGTTAAATCACTGGGATACAAAAAGAGAAGCAATCACCTGGTCCCTGCTAGGACGGCCCCGTAGGTGTCTGGAAGCTCCTCCTCCTTTGAAAAAGGCCTACGGTTTGGCCGAAATGCATCAGGACTATCGGAGTGCATGGCAATAAAAGAATATTCGATACCGCGATGTGTGCGGCTCATTCTTTCCGTTTTGGGAGGGTTCGTGAAAAAAAAAATATTTATATATATGGCGACTGGTGGGCTGTTTATTCTTCACGAATAAATGCACTGATAACGAGAGCACGGAGTCTGTGGATTTACTCAATTTTCTGGTTTTGCTGTGAGGCGTGGCTGCGCTCTGCTGTGCTGCATCGGACTTAACGCAATATATATATATATATATATATATATATATATATATATATATATATATATATATATATATATATATATATATATATATATATATATGAAGGTGGTTCTTTTCCGAGGAGAAGAAACAAAGGCCACGAGGAGAGTTCAGTGAAAACAGCAGCTTTATTTCAAGGGTCCCAGCGGTGGCGGATGCATTTCGGCGAGTGAGCCTTCTTCGGCGCCCCATGCTGTAAGGATACCGTCCCTCATTAACTCCTCCTGTTGAAGTCTCTGCTCGCACCTGCATCTCCTCCCCCTGGCAATCGGCTGACCAATCAGAGTTCGTGTTGAGTATAGCGAACTTCTAGTCCCAGCATGCAGTGTGTTTGCATTGTTGAGATGGTCGCGTAGAGGAGTGAGTGAACATAGGATCGGTGCAAGCTTTGCAGGTGAGTAGGGCGGATCGAGGAACAGTTGAAAAAGCAGCGTTTCCTCTGAGTCCCCTCTGACTGCAGCGACCAGTCGCATCAGGTAGCATGTAGGGTGGGGGCAGTCATATGTGAGAATGGGTGCCCAATTGAGATAGAATATCTCGGTCCTCTCTCTTCTTCCTGACGTTTCTGGCAGACTTCGGAATTTCCAGTTCCCTGGATACAAGGTAGCTGCAAGCAGCGAGATGCCAAGTTCATTCCGGGTCTTTTGGATGCTGCAGGGTCTTCGGACTGTGCCTTGGCAAGCACAGAATATATGAAGGTGGTTCTTTTCCGAGGAGAAGAAACAAAGGCCACGAGGGAAGTTCAGTGAAAACAGCAGCTTTATTTCAAGGGTCCCAGCGGTGGCGGATGCATTTCGGCGAGTGAGCCTTCTTCGGCGCCCCATGCTGTAAGGATACCGTCCCTCATTAACTCCTCCTGTTGAAGTCTCTGCTCGCACCTGCATCTCCTCCCCCTGGCAATCGGCTGACCAATCAGAGTTCGTGTTGAGTATAGCGAACTTCTAGTCCTAGCATGCAGTGTGTTTGCATTGTTGAGATGGTCGCGTAGAGGAGTGAGTGAACATAGGATCGGTGCAAGCTTTGCAGGTGAGTAGGGCGGATCGAGGAACAGATGAAAAAGCAGCGTTTCCTCTGAGTCCCCTCTGACTGCAGCGACCAGTCGCATCAAGTAGCATGTAGGGTGGGGGCAGTCATATGTGAGACTGGGTGCCCAATTGAGATAGAATATCTCGGTCCTCTCTCTTCTTCCTGACGTTTCTGGCAGACTTCGGAATTTTCAGTTCCCTGGATACAAGGTAGCTGCAAGCAGCGAGATGCCAAGTTCATTCCGGGTCTTTTGGATGCTGCAGGGTCTTCGGACTGTGCCTTGGCAAGCACAGAATATATGAAGGTGGTTCTTTTCCGAGGAGAAGAAACAAAAGCCACGAGGGGATTTCAGTGAAAACAGCAGCTTTATTTCAAGGGTCCCAGCGGTGGCGGATGCATTTCGGCGAGTGAGCCTTCTTCGGCGCCCCATGCTGTAAGAATACCGTCCCTCATTAACTCCTCCTGTTGAAGTCTCTGCTCGCACCTGCATCTCCTCCCCCTGGCAATCGGCTGACCAATCAGAGTTCGTGTTGAGTATAGCGAACTTCTAGTCCCAGCATGCAGTGTGTTTGCATTGTTGAGATGGTCGCTTAGAGGAGTGAGTGAACATAGGATCGGTGCAAGCTTTGCAGGTGAGTAGGGCGGATCGAGGAACAGATGAAAAAGCAGCGTTTCCTCTGAGTCCCCTCTGACTGCAGCGACCAGTCGCATCAGGTAGCATGTAGGGTGGGGGCAGTCATATGTGAGACTGGGTGCCCAATTGAGATAGAATATCTCGGTGCTCTGAATACATTGAAATTGCTTACAAAATAAGCCTGTGTGGTGAGGCAGGAATTATTTTGTTGTTCCAGTAAAAGGACATTGATGCAGTATATATATATCCATGTACAAATCCTGAAATCCAACAACTTGAGTTTTAACAGTACATATATGAAATTTCCAAATAATCTCACGATTTGTAACTGACTTAACAACCATAATACCTACTGTATTCCTATCGTGAGAGTTTCTGTATATACTTACTAGCTGCTTGCATTGTTCATGATTTTAATTATATGTTGCTTTAGCACTTTATTTAGCACTATTTTTCACGTCATTGACCACGTGCAGACACAGTACACAGGAGTTACACTTGTGACCTATGTTTTGTTCTCCCATCTTATGTCTTGAATTGAATACGGAATGGACTTTACGTCAATTTTCGTGAATTCTAGAATTGTTAAGTTTACTGAAAACAATTCAGAGGCTTTGTATCCACATATATATTCTTTCATCGATGAAGGCTATTGTTAATACTGCATAGACAACCATCTGCACAAGTAACTCGTTCATGTCTATTGTACTGTTGATCACGTGGGGTCTGTCTTAGTTGCAAGGTCACTTTAAATGCACATAGAAAAAGCATTCCCATGTCGAGTGAAAAAGGCTCGCGAGGGTGCAGAGCTAGAATATCGACAGGAAAATATCGACATACAGAAATATCGAGGTAAGAATATTGTTTGTATTAAATATCGATGTCATTTATACAATGTAAATAACATCTTTTTTTTAGAAGTACAAGAATATCGACAGTGTTAAATATCGATGTAAAAATTATTGTTTCAAGTAATATCGTTGTAAAAAATATTGATTCAAGGTTTATAATGTAAATATAAATTTAGTGTTTTAGTAATTTAAAGTATTACTTATTTGGAGTGTATTCATAAATGTGATTTATATATTTTTTTAATTTTCTATTATAATTTAGGAGCAGGATGTTGGTTTTATAGGGGATAAGGGTGGGGAGTAATTTAAAAATGTTGTGTTATAATATAAATTTAATAATTTATAATATATGCAAAATAAAATTTGAAAATAGAAAATTAAATTTTAAATTAGTAATTTTCTAAAAAAAATTAAATGTGAAATAATATTTTGTTATAAGTATGTTGTGTAAATTAATTAATAATTTACATTTTTTATTTTTTTTAAATTTAAAATATTGAATGTGAAAAAATTTATTATTTTCATTTTAATTTAAGAAATATGAATTGGAAATTGAGAAATATTTGTATTTTTATTAAACATTTATTGAGTGTAATGTAAAATAGAATTTAAATGAAATTTTAATGTAAATTTCAAATTTTTAAAAGAATTTAAAAGATGCTAAATATATTTCGTTTTTGTTTTACAATTATTATATTAAATTTTTTTATAAAAAAATAGTAAAATGTTTTGGGAAAATGTTAATAAAAGTTAATTTTGAAATGTAAAAAGCTACATAGGTGTACTTTGTTAATTACAATTTTAATGTTATTTTTTTATTTGTGTAGTAATTAATATTGTGGTATTATGTATTTATTGTGTATAGTTTGCATAATTTTATTGTTAATGAAGTTTTATATTATCGTTTGGAATACAGCACTTTGTCAGAGTATTTTTGTATTTTGAGTTAGAATAGTAAATTATTATGGTTTACTATCCAGCATTTTCCCAGATTTTTATTGGATTTGGAGTTAGAATAGTAAATTATTATGGTTTACTATCCAGCATTTTCCCAGAGTTAATTTGGATTTGGAGTTAGAATAGTAAATTATTGTTGTTTAGTATTCGGCATTTTTCCAGAGTTTTATTGGATTTGGAGTTAGAACAGTAAATTATTATGGTGTACTATCCAGCATTTTCCCAGAGTTTTATTGGATTTGGAGTTAGAATAGTAAATTACTATGGTTTAATATCCAGCATTTTCCCAGATTTTTATTGGATTTGGAGTTAGAATAGTACATTATTATGGTTTACTAACCAGCATTTTCCTAGAGTTTTATTAATTTGACTAAATATACATATACATTTTAATATATTCTTTTTTATTTAGCATATTAAAATGTAATTTTATAAAATACATTTTAATATGTTAAATAATTTACAAACTTTGTAAATTATATTTAGAAAAGTACATATGTTTTTACAACATTTGTGTAATATTTTCAAATTATAAGCATATCTAAAAAACATTTTTTTAATATACATTAAATTGTATATGATAATTTTTTATAATATAATAATTATTGTATGTTTACCATTTTGTATGTTTAAATGAAACATTAAAAAAAGTATATACATTTTTACATTTATATAATCAATTTTACATTTTTTTAAAATACATTTTCCATTAATTTATATTGGGAGTTAGTCCGATTTTAATTTTAATTAGGCGGCGATTTTTTTCCATTACTTAGTTTTTTACCTATCTCCTTCATTGTTTGGGTCATTTACGAAGACGGAACCTTGCGGTTGGGAGCTGCTTCGTCTGCTTTCCTGTAAGTTATCTTCTATTTAATTTTAAGTTTGTTTAAAGGTATATTTAACTTATTAGTCGTGTTAATGTATTTGTTAAAGTACTATTGATAGATTTTTAGGGTAGTTACGTGTTATTTACGTACGTTCGTGATTTCGTCGGTTATTTTCTATCGATTGTTATTGGAATGCTATGTTGTTTAAATAATACTGTGTATATGTGTTTTTATATGTATTATATGTTGTTATTTCTATTTGTGGGTTTCTATATTGGTTGAATATCTTTATTCGGCGACTTAATCACCATAAAAAAAGACATATAAAATACATTTCCAATACACTATAAATATTTAAAATACAATAAAAGAATAGGGTGCAACACAATCACTGATGTACTACTAGCAGATATGACGTCAGACCGTTAAGCCCCCCGGCTGCAATTTCAGTAGGCGGGATCGCGTCATCCAAGCACTTCCCAAGAACTTTGCTACCCCACAAATCATAAAGGAAGATGAAGAGTCCGTAGAAAGTACACGAAGAGCTTGACTATGGCACCTCAGTCCCAGTTCCCTGCACACAGGTTTCAGCCAGAATTTGCGGTTTCTATATTTGTTTTGGGTGGGTGAGGTTTAATTACATTTACGGGGCGGGAAACATCCAGAGAATCTTTCTGAGCCACCTCAAGATAGTAAAACAGGTGGCCTTCACTCTAACCACTTGCTGCCGTATAGAGAGTGAATCATCCAGAATGAAACAAAGATTGCGCACCTGCGTGACTGGTTTAGGTAAGGGGCCCATTTCAGGGGGCCAATGTTGGGGGCCCCAGAGATGTTTCAACTTGCCCAATATAATCACCTCTGTTTTTTCACCATTGAGCTTCAGGAAATTGGTCCGTATCCACTCTGCAACGCGACTGAGACCCAGCTGAAGGAGAGAGGAAGGATGTTCCTTAGCCAAGGATAGAGAAAAAATTATTTGAGTATCATCTGCGTATGAGTAGAGTGAAAGACCAACATGCTCCACAATAGTGGCCAGGGGTCTCACGTAGATGTTAAAGAGCAAAGGACTCAGCGTGGACCCCTGGGGAACCCCATACGCAGATGTACGAACAGAAGAAGAACAATTAGGAGAAAAGGCCTGGAAGGAGCGAGAGCTCAAGAAAGAAGAAAACTAAGCCAAGGCTGATCCCATCACTCCTGCTGCTTTAAGGGCACTCAAAAGAACAGGGTGCAACATTGTGTCGAGCACGGCACTCAAATCGAGAAGAATGAGTGCCGTCGTTTAACCCTGGTCTAGACGAGAGCGCAGATTCTCTGTCACTCCCAAAAGAGAAGTCTCCGTGGAGTAGTTGGAGCGAAAACCCGATTGGGAGTGGTGAAGATACCCTGACGCCTCCACATGAGATGTCAAATGTGTATTCACATGTTTCTCCAGAATCTTGGAAAACACGGGGAGCAGCGAAATAGGGCGGAGGTTAGAAAGGATCATAGGGTCCGCTCCCGCTTTTATCAATAGTGGGACCACCATTGCTCTCTTCCACTCCTCAGGAACAGTAGACTCTTGGAGTGAGGCATTAAGAAGTGCCACGATGACCAGGAGAGAGTCATGGGAGAGTTGGCGGAGGATATTAGGAGGGATACGGTCTTGAGGAGAGCCAGATTTAACTTTGGCTAGACAATTTAAAAAAGAAGTAAGGTCTAGCAAAGGCCACTCAGAAAATGTTGACACAGAGGAGGGCGACTCCGGATCCGCCAGGGGAGAAAGCGGAGGGGAATGCAGGTCAGGAGAAGCGAAAAAATATTTATAGATGGAATCAATTTTAGAGGAGAAAAAGTCAGCAATCTCATTACAGAGAGATAAACTGAAAGCTGGAAGAGAGGGAGAGGTCTTGTAACCTGCTAATTGTTTCACTATAGAAAAAAGAGTTTAGGGCGATTAAAAGCATTCAAAATAGTCAAGACAGCTTTAGTCTTTCTGCAGGCCAGATGGTACTGTCTGAGCGCTGTTCTGTATGTTAATTTGCTACTGGAGGAATACATTTTCCTCCAGCACCTTTCTAGGTGTTTACAGTGGGATTTTAACGTTTTTAGATCCTCAGTGAACCAGGGGGCTGGAGGGTGATGCACCGGAGGCCTTCTGGGGCGCAACGGCAAGAGATGAATAATGGATGAAGTCAACCAATGAGACACTTTAGAATTAAGAGAAGAAAGAGGAAGATTCATATCAGGACAACTGTCTAAAAGTAACTGGTTAAAGGAGGATATGTTCAACCTCGCCCATGCTCTATAACTGTCAGCAATATTCAGAGGTGCCGACGTCTTGGTCAGCTCAATTTCCAGACTAAAAGAGACAGCATAATGATCAGACCAGATTAAAGGAAGGGCAGGGATATCACAGATTAACGGCAAATTTGAAATAATAGGGTCCAATAAGTGACCCGCCTGATGGGTGGGACCTTTATTACATAGGACCAGGTTGATAGCTTCACAGTCCGACAAGAATGTGGTGCCCAGAGCATTATGGGGGTCTTCAAGATGGAGAGTGAAGTCCCCCAAGATA
Source organism: Lissotriton vulgaris (assembly GCF_964263255.1). NCBI lineage: Eukaryota > Metazoa > Chordata > Amphibia > Caudata > Salamandridae > Lissotriton > Lissotriton vulgaris. Next base: position 1,311,406,519 of record NC_141693.1, on the reverse strand, counting down.
GTGAAATTGGCAAACTTCAAAACAAAGGGAGCAATCAACTCTGCAAATGAAGCTAGCCATTTCGTAGATTCATCAGGGGGGCGATAGATAAGAATGCCTGAGAGTTTAAAATTAGGGGAACCGTTAGTTTGAACAAGGCCGCCTCACAATCAGGAAAAGGAAGGGCCTCCAAGAGGCATGAATAATGAGTCTTGAAGATGACCGCAATCCCACCGCCCTTACCACTATCCCTATCCCTTCTGACAATACCATAGCCCAGGGGAAGAGCGCAGACTGTGTCGGCCGGAGCACGAATGCGACCAGGTTTCAGTGAGAGATAAGGCGTCTGGATGTTCGGAGTTTAATAGATCAAATATATGCATTTTATTTTTTGATAGAGACCTACAATTAATACTCCGAAACTTCAAGGGTGGAATAGGTAAGGTAGAGGGAGCATTATAAACCAGCCTGCTGGAGTAGGTCTCAGAACATGCGGCACCAAAAGTAAAATTACAATACACACATGGGGCAAAATCTTTGTCTGAGATATCAGGCGAAAAACAGGGGAAAACATTACCTCTCAGTAAATGCAAGTCCCTAGAGGAGTAAACAAGCGGTTTGCCAAGTTCAACCACGTGGGGAACATAGTGGCAGGTCGCAGGGAGCTCCAGGGCGCGGACGGGTGCAGACTGGCTAGCCTTTGGCGGGCCTCCGGCGCGCCAACGGTGCGCCCGCTGCGCGCTTGCATCTGGTCCGCTAAATAGCGGCTGGGCAGCGTGTCAGGGGGCGTGTCCAGCAAAAGAAATCAATAGACCCCCCCTCTCAGCACGAGCTAGGAGTGAGAGAGGGGTAGCGCCATGATGGAACGGGAGAAAGAAACGAACACAAGCCACAATACAACCAAAGACTGTAGGAAAGCTAAGAGCTAGTACGAATGCTGTATGGAACAAGGTTCCAGTGAAGTACCAAATTTTTTAAGGTGCAGGTATGAGTGTGCTATTTGGAAGTAAAGCATAAATGAATGGCATATTTATTTCCTCAAATTCACCATGAACGGTGTAAAGTTGATAAAATGGTTTACAACACACTTTAAAAGTTCCGTCCATCATCCATGTTTCACACAATTTAAAATTTTTCAAGTTATTATTTATTGCAAAAATAAGAATTCTTTTATCTTTACTGTTGTTGTCATATATTAGGAATGTGTCCTCTTTGTGGGAAACAGTATATTCAGGCAAAATATCTATTTCTTCAAAGGTTTTGGGGGTGGGTAGAGTTGGTTCAGAAGCTCTTTTTGTTTTAGCAATTAATCTTTTCAAGTTGGGAATAGAGGGCAATTGTCCTGTCACATGTTCAGGCACTTTTGTTAATAAATTTTTTAATATTTCAGTGCTTGTTTGTTGAGAACATGTGCTTGCTTCTCAAATTGTTTCTAGGGCTTCCCTTACTTCTAATTCAGTTACATTGGGTGGATGGTTGTGCTCTATAACATTCACTACGTTATTGTCTATAGTTGTAGCTCGACCATAACATGCAGTTGAATAGTATTTGCTACATTTCCAATTTGTCTTATTATTTTTTACTTTTTCTTGCGTAGAGGTATAACCCATATAACAATGCATTATTTTTCCTTTTTGCGATGTAATCAAGCTTGCTCCTTCAGCCATTTCTATGGTATTTCTGTGAAAATATACATATGTGTTGAGAAAATATGCTTTTGCAATTACAAAAATGCTTGTTTTTTACTGACTTTGATCAAATGCTTACATTATTGATTTTTCTGTATTGTCGATGGCTTTTTTGAAGATTTTTTCTTTTCACAGTTGTCTTTTCTGCAGATAGTTAGAAAGTTGTTTATGTTAGTTGTAATATGCATTTGTGTTATTTTTTGGTCACAGAAATTCATAGACAAAATACTTTTTGTAGTAGATGTTTTTGATTTGGTCTTTGTTGTTTGGTAAATGTAGTTTTTGAAAGCTGTGAAGAAAAATATATTAGTTAATTTTTTTTAGTTTTAAAACATGTTTTCAAGTTACAAAAAGTACATTTATTTACATGTAAAGTTGTATTTTTAAGATAATGCTTGCTTAGAAGTAGGATTCGAGAAGGTATTTCGTTCCATTTGCATTTTTATGTTTTTGCTGGTAATGTTAGCATCTTTACTTTGGTTTTCAAAAGAGGAGGCTATTTTATTAGTTTAGGTAGTTAAGTTGACGAGGTAGAGGTTTTTATAATAATATTAAAATTGTTATTTTCTTACCTGTGGTGTAGTATAGTTTATCCTAGTAGGTATTGTAGGTATTTCTTCTTTTTCTCTCTCCAACAAAGTACATTTCTCCCTCTGTGTTTGGCTGATAAACGGTAATTATATTTAAGGTAAATGTTGTTTTTTATAGTGTGGTCCTAATTAGTTCTCAGTTTTAATTGGTTTGTTTTATTTTGCTTTGAAATCATTGTTTGAGATACTTTTTTTGAATTTTGTAGCAGTTAATTTGTGATTAGTTAATTATCTGTGTTTAATTGTGTTTTTTATAATGTGTTATATGTTGTTATTTAAAAATGTTTGTCAATATTAGTATTTTATAAGGTAAGTAATTGTATTTTATGTGATATATTTTTTTTTTTTTTTTCCTTTTTTTAAAAAATATTTTTTTATTTTATTTTCACCTGGTATAAGATTACAAAACCTTCAACAAAGTTGTCATTCAACCAATAAATACCAAATTAAACATAAGTTGATCATTCTTCTCATTTTGTAGAAGATAACTTAACATTAAGTAGAAAATAACTTAACATAGGGTAAAAAGACATAGGTGAGCATATATTATGATTATCTAAGTAAATCAATTCATTTCTAGGCTTCCCCAAATTTTCTCAAATTTTTTTAGCGATCTAACACCCCTTAGTTCTGCTAGCGTACCTTCCATAATTTTTATTTCATTGACCAGGTACCACCATTCCAAAGCGTTGGGTGGGTTGGGATTAATCCAGGCTCGAGCTAAAGTTAGTTTGGCACAAGCAAGTAAAATTGATAGTAGTATACAATGTGGTTGACTTGTCGTGAGTGGGCCGAATATTACCATGGATGCAGATAGTGGTAAGCTAAGAATGTTTTTTGTGGTTAGAATCTTTCCCACTTCTTCCCAAAATGCTACTAGTTTCGGACATGAAAACAACATATGGACAAGATCTGCCGCATACTCGTCACATTTCGGGCATTTAGTTTTTTCTCTTGTGATGTTGTTCGAAGACCATTTAGAAAATCTTTCAGGGGTATAATATAACATATATATAGTTCTATACTGTTGTAGTCGTAAACTGGATGATCTTACATAGTCGTGAATGTTAGTATAAGATGTATTCATTTGTTTTCCGGTTAGATTAGTTCCGAGTTTTAAATTCCATTTTTTTACTAATGCATCATTATCGTCGGAGCTTAGACCTATAAAGAATTTATAAGCCGTACTAATTATTGATTTCTCTTTTTTAGAGTTAAAGATGTCCCATATACCCCCATTCGACAAGGTGTTGATTCTATTTTTCCGTATTAGGAAATCATGTATTTGTATGTATTTAAATCTATGTGTGTCGGATAGACCATATAGTTGCTTTAAAGTTAGAAAATTCAGTATGCCTCGAGAATTATATAAATCGCCCAAAACCATAATTCCTTTCCGTTGCCATACACGAGACGACCCATCGCCAAATATACTCGGCAGTCCGGGATTATCCCATAAGATTAACTGTGAATGAAATATAGTGGTTTTACAATGTTTAAGTATGTCTTTCCATATCCTTACTGTATCTCGTATGGTCTTAAACTTAACCCTTTTGTAAAAATTTGGGTCTGTAATGCGAAGAAAAAATTGTTTAGAATCTCCCTTTAATGATAAATAGTGAAAGAAAAGTAGGTCCTCTTCATTTAGTAGTGATCGAATACGTCTTATAAAAGAAGCCCAGAAGTATAATTTCAGGTCTGGAAAATTAAGACCACCAGATCCTATTTGATTTTTCAACATTTTTAGCGATCTTCTAGCCTTCTTATAGCCCCAAATAAAGTTGCAGAAGATCCTATCAAGTTGTTTAAAGAAGAGTCTGTTCTGTGCCAGAGGAATTGATCTGAATAAATATATGTATTTTGGTATTATTTTCATTTTTATCAGATTTATTCTGCCGATTAGGTTTAATGGGAGTCGGTGCCATTTTTTTAAGTTTAAAGTAGTAGTTTTCATTAAAATTTTATAGTTAATGTTATTAAGTTCTTTAACATTTGAGGTAATTTTAATTCCGAGATATGTCGCGGTCTTACATATTTCAGGTGTTGGTTGAGGGGGTACAAAGTTAGCTATTATTTGAGTTTTGTGAGCATTTAATTTATAACCTGAAGCATTACCAAATTTTAAAGCTTCAGATTTGATAGCTTTTAAAGTATCAGTTGTTTCGATAGAGTATATGGCAATATCGTCCGCATACGCAGTAATTTTTAAACTTTGACTGCCAGTCTTGAAAGGTATTATTCCTGCCTGAGTATCCAAAGCCTTTAAAAACGGTTCCAGTGAAAGAGCAAACAATAAAGGTGATAGGGGACATCCTTGACGTGTACCCCTCTTAATTGGAAAGCATTGAGAAGTAAGACCGCCGTAGCTAGTGTATGCTATTGGGTTGTCATAAAGTGCCCGAATCCCATTTAAGAATTTTCCACCAAACCCCATTGATTCCATTACGTGCCATAAATAATCCCACCCCACCCGATCAAACGCCTTTTCGGCATCCAACATTATCATAGCCAGGGGAGTAGCCTCTATTTCTGCTATGTCGAACGCAGTTATTGCCGTATTAACATGAGCTGATGTATCTCTCCCTGTTATAAATCCATGTTGCTGCGTATTTACAATTTTAGGCATTAGTGGTGCTAATCTTCTGGCCAGACATTTGGCGAAAATCTTTGCATCAGCATTGATCAGGGAGATTGGCCTATATGAGCCCATCTCCTCACTAGGTTTACCCTTTTTATGAAAGAAGATAATTTTGGCTTTATTCCAAGAGCGGGGGGCTGATCCGGTTCTGCCAATATAAGTGATTACTTCCAGAAGAAAGGGTGTTAGCTCTTCCATACATGATTTGTAAATTTCTAGAGGGATGGTGTCCTCACCAGCAGATTTGCCTAATGGGAGTGATTTTATGGCCTCTTTTAATTCTTCATTAGTTATTTCTGAAGTCAATTCCTCTGTCTCATTTCTTGATAATTTAGTTGTTACATTTTCTTTTAAATAATTTTCAATTATTTTATCATTAGACATATTTTATGTGATATAAGTGATTTATTATGTGTAGATATTTTTTTGATTATTACTTATATTTAATATTTTTTTATAATTGTTTTATAATTTATTTAAGTTTGTTATCATTTTTATATGTTGGTATTAGTTTATAATGTTTTTTAGAATATAATAAATTATTCAATAGTTGTAAGGAGTGTTTATTAAATGTTGAATAATATTATCAATATTTTTGTATTCCGGGTGTTGAGCTCTAACACGAGCCTACTTTTATTTCAGTGCACAGTGAAAAAACTTTTACAGTGAAATGCATTGCATTGTGGGTAATATAGTTTTTCACGTGAAAAAAGTGTTAAAGTGCTCAATTTACGGTGGAATAGTATGGGAGCAACTATAATGATTTATGGACAACATAGAACAATATTTATAGTTCTGTTTCTCAGTCATTGGTGACTCATAATCACAACTGTGATTGTGTCATGATTCATGCTCTCCAATCGGTTCTCTGGGTGTAATATATATATATAAGTATTTGGCGCAAGAAGGAATTGTGTGCAACAACCCTAGTAAAACTGGTTTCAAACCAAAATTGACATTTTTGCCACAGTTGCAGAATGATGCAATTGAGGTCTTCGAAAGAGGGGTCATGAATGAATTCAAAAAACTTTCTAGAAAAAAATGTAATTTTGTAAGTAATCTAACTAGGAAACAAGAGACTGCTTTAAAAGAGTTATAAGAAAATAGAACAATTGTAATTAAAAAAGCAGACAAGGGGGGAAATGTAGTGGTGTGGCCCCTTAAGATGTACTTACAAGAAGGAAAAAATAAGCTTAGTGACACTGAGAGCTACAGCATAAGTGATCATGTTACCTATCAGAAATGTAATGCAGAGTATAGGAAACAATTGGATCATTGGAATTTTGAAAAACTGCTTTCTAAAGAAGAACACAAATTTCTAGATTGTAAACATCCGAAATTGGCATCATTGTACTTATTGCCTAAAGTGCATAAGAACAAAGAAACACCCCCAGGACGCCCAATTGTATCTGCAGTAGGCAGTATGTTCGAAAATACGTATAAATACATAGACTATTTTCTGAGAGGTTATGTCCAGTCACTACCATCCTATGTGCAGGACACAAGGCACTTTTTAAGATTGATTAAAAACACAGTCTGGGACAACGACATGCTACTTATGACATTAGACGTCAGAAGTCTGTATACATGCATACCGCACAACCTTGGTCTTGAAGCATGTGCCTACTACTTAAAAGACCGGCCAGTGGGCTTTTTGAAACACACAGAGATGCTGCTTACCATGATATCTCAGTGCTTAAAAAACAACTTTTTTATTTTTGATCACAGGATGTACTGTCAGGCCCGGGGGACCGCGATGGGAACCTGCTTCGCCCCCAGTTACGCGGGTCTTTACCTGGGCTGGTGGGAGGAGCAGGTGGCCAAAAACATCAGTGCCTTTTCCTAACATGTGGTCCTTTGGGCCCGGTACATCGACGATATTTTCTGCATTTGGAGGGGTGACTGTCTGACAGCAGTACATTTTGTGAAAGAGCTAAATACCAACAGTTTGAATCTCTCGTTTACAAGTACCATGAATAAGGAATGTATTGAGTTCCTTGACATACTGGTAAGAGTTAATGATGACCACTTAGAGAGTGAATTACTCAGAAAAAACACTACAGGTAACAGCATCTTAAACGCTACCAGCTGTCACCCAAAAAACCTGATCAATAGTATCCCGTACGGGGAACTACTGAGAGCCAAACGAAACTGCAGCTCAGATTCAACTTACCTAAAGGAGGCTGAAGCTATGCAGGAAAGATTCAGAGAGCGGGGATATTCACACAAAACAGTGAAAGCAGCATACACAAAAGTAAGTAGAATCAACAGGGATGATCTGCTTGTTGAGAAGGTGTTAGTTGAGGAAAATGAGCCCGCAAGATTTATCACTACCTTTAACAATCAGGCTAAAGAGGTCAGAAAATGTTTGAGCAAGTTTTGGCATGTGCTAGGTACAGATACAACCCTAAAGAAATATATTGATGAGTACCCTAGCATTATCTATAGAAGATGTCCAGCTTTGAAGGACATATTATGTAAAAGTTGCATATTTCAGCAGGCTCTACGATGTGAGAGCACAAAGATCTATAGCGCTTACTACAATAACCCACATGACTTGCCGGGGCGACCAGTTACCTGTAACCCAGGCTAATATCTAGATTTTGTTTGAATGTGACATACAGTGTCCTTGACTCAGACCCACTTGTTTTTCTCTTCTCACCTCAATACTGTTTTAGTGCTCACAATAGTTTGCACGTAAAACAAGCTCTATGCAATATAAAATGAGCGTTTAATCTGTGCTATATGCAGTTTATACCTACTCATGGAATGGATGATGTTTGTTTATGTTTCCACATTGCAGGAAATTGAATATGAGAATTTCATACTAAAATTTGGAAACTACACAAGTTGTGTGAGTACCACTACTGTCTTTGTCTTATTTGTCCTGACGAATGCTCCACAGACCCGGCTGGGCCAGAAGGAGCTGAAACATGTCGACCTACTCATAGAGACATATGGTAATCCGGTTACTCGGTTACCCTATATATCGCAGCATCTTTTAACCAATAGTGCCCACCTCTTTAAAATAAATTTCCTTTTTGGTGAGACATTGTTTTTATTTTCTATCTGCTCTATACACCTTCCCTCTGTTGATGTCCCTGTAATTTCTGGACACTTCTACATTTACCAGAGGTTGCCTCGGGTGAGGCAGGCATATAACACGTTATTTGATTATCCGATGACTATGCCATGACGCTGGATAAGGGGCAGATAATAGATATACACTGCATCATAAAGATCAGAGCGCCTATGAGGGTTTTCAAATATAACCAATGGTTATAGTAGATACCAGTGCCCATTCCAATTTTGATTGTTGATTTGCATATGGCCATGTCTGAACTGGGGTGGTGTGGAGTGCAAAAAAACGATGGATTTAGGCCCAGATCTCTGTACTGTGGTGAATGTATGACATTGTTCTGCATTCTGTCCATCAACTCACTCTGGTTTTTGCAGCTGTGAAGTGTGTCCTCTTCATGGACAGTTGTAAATCTGTTTTCACTAGTTGCAATCCGCGTATTACAAAAACGTACACTTTGAAATCCCTTTTTTGTCACTATGCCCTGCTAGCCAAACAATATTACATTCCATGTGCTTTTGGTTGCTCTCACTTACATTTACAATGATCACATCAATCAACTGAGGTTATATAATATAAATTAGTGTATTTCCACTGATTATTAGAACTTGTATTCATTTTTCATTTAAGGTGTGAATTATTTTATATGGAGTTACCTGATGGTGAAAGATCATTAAATAGTCACTGAATAGTTTGTTCTTTTTAGCCACACCTATGATTCCGCCTCCACACTCACTGACCACATCCCAATTGCACTCAGGATCACAGTATTCATACTTATTTTTAATGCACTTCAACTGCTGCATTGCTTAGCTATGTAACGTCAGAGAAAGAAAGTGATGTTAGTATATGGTTTCTTGTGTGGTCCCTCACCTTCACTATATACCTTTTTTTCATAGATATTGTGTCAAATAAACCTCTGATCTGTATTTACGTAACACAGTCTACTATTCATCTGACAGCAGTGTACAAAGCCCCTGTCCTCTGGTGCTAAAGGAGACGGAGAAAAAGAAAGTAAGCTAGTCAGTTGCTTAAATACACTACGGGGAATCTTTATCATAGCTTCACACAGTGCAATGCTGCAAGCCACCAAGAGCAGGAATGTGCCATATTTATCATCATACAGTGAATTCCAGTCCTTTCTATGCACTGGTGCACTTTTGGCTTCCTAGCACCAACACAGGGACCCTTCAACTGAGTTCTAATCAGGATTGTTTTTGTGTAGACAGGTAAAGCTTCCTGCACAAAAACAATCCTGAGACGCATTTTCCTCAGACTGCATTACACAGAGGAAGAGGAAAAACCGAGGAGAAATAAACATATTTCTCCTTGTTACGCCCTCCCCCCCCCCCTGGTTGGTGGAGATGGGGGGCGGGTGGGTACAGCATTTTGATGCATCTCAAGGTCTACTACTAACGGAAAATCTGGGAGTGCACCAAAATCCATGGGTGGATGCATGGGAATAACCACTCTCCACCCATGGAAAGACTCACTGGGGCAGAGTAACCCAAGACAGAGATTTGCACTGCCTAGCGTTATTCCAGATTTATCAAGAGATGCAGTGCTGGGCAAAATGGCCTTGCGTGGCTTGATAAATCTAACTTTAGTGTTGCGTCATCCTTGCATGGTACAATGCTGACTTAGCACAATGATAAATACACCCCTATGTGTGACCAGGAACCCTGGGTTCAAATTCCAGCTCACCCGCATGACTAAATTGTGTGATTTAAGTCATGTCAACTTTCTTTATTTGAGAGCACTTTCAAGTAATTCAATTCAAGATGGATTCTACAAACAAATCTCACTTGTGCATGCATTAATTGTCAGTAACGTTCCACCAGCCATAAACATATTATTGGCCATGATATAAGGGACACAAGGCAATTGGTTCTCTTTGTTCACTCATGGCTTTGTCAGAAGGGAGGGTTAATGAATATTTTACAATTCATATTTAGAAGCTTCCACTTCAAATAAATATTAATGAAATTCTTTATTATGTTCTTATATGTTTGTTGTGCAATTTGCATCCCAGATATTCTGAAGATTCACAAGTTCTTTGGAACTTAGGGATGAGCCAGACCATTGGTTGGCTCAACTGCAGAGCCATTTCAAGAAATGGACAGAGTGAACAATTTCTCAGGGCCCACTTGTCCAAGCACCAGCAATGGACCATCACACAGACAGAGTTTGCCAGGGTGGATGGGGGCTGCTTAATCTACCACTTGACAGTGCTTTTTCTGTTTCTGGCCGGTCTGCTTAGATCACGCTCCATGTACACAATACTTTCCGATACTCATGGAGGGCTCATGCTTTTAGTATTTATTCCGTCTTGCTTTTCTTTTCCTTACTGTCAAACTTCTTAGCAATGACTCTTCTAATCCGTTTTTTTGGATCTCAGTGGTGGCCTGTGACTTCTGAAAGTGGTGAGGTTAAATGTAATTTGTAACTTCAAAGAGAGTTATGCCAATGGGGTGTTTTGCTTCACGCTGAATGAAATTGTCTCCACATTCACCAGGCAGGAAAATGAATGCTCATATGGTCTACATTAGCACAAACACAAAAGCATGACTCAGAAGTGGTGGAGGCAGGGTCTACCAAATGAAATGGTTATGTACACTACCATGAAGTTATCTTATCAAACCTTTTAGGAAATTGTTGTAAAACAAGCAAAATCAGCTGCTGTAATTGCAAAAAGAAACAGTGCATTTCAAACCATAAGCACATGAATAATTGGTAGCTGAAAGTAAAAACAAATCATCACAAATTTAGAGGCTCATTAGGATGGCGGACGGAAATGAATTCTGTCTGCCATGGTCGCGGCAAAAATACTCCTGACCACAACGCGGATAATTCGCGGTTGCGATTAGGATATTTCTGTCATCACACACCGACCGCGGCGGACAGATCACATCAAAGACCGCCGCAAGCGGACGGTACCACAGAAACACCGTCCGCCGTGGACGCATTGACCGGGGAAACAGGCCCAACCGCCGCCAGACCTGCGGAGGGTCCGGCTGCACGATTAGGATAACCCCGCCATCCCAACGGAACTCACCACTTTCCTCGACCGCCGCGGAAAATAAGCTCCGACAAACGGAGCTCGACTGCGGAAGGACCAAACAAACATCACCCCTGCCGTCAAACCGATTAAAAAATGGAGGACAGGAGTAAATATAAAACACAAAAATAGGATACACACCCACCTGAAACACCCACCCCCAACAACTACACTCCCCAATGACACCCCTCCCACCACAAACAAGAGCACCCAGGTCACCACACCCACTAAACACCTGACTGGCAACAACCATTGGGACACAACCACCACACAGAGTATAAAATGAATCCCTCCCATTACCACAATCCTTTGCATCACAGCACAGCTGGAAGAAAAAGGCAGAATAGCACAAACAGCAGACACACACAAACACACATACAACCTGCACACCAACACACCCACCACACAAACCCCCACAACACCATACCTACATACAACACACCTGCATACCCCACCACACCCCACCAACACCTTGCATATCACACACCATGGCACTCAAGAAAAACCCCAAGTTCACAGAGAGTGAGTTGAAGGTCATGGTGGATGAAATCATCCGTGTCGAACCACATCTGTTCGGTACCCTAGTCCTGCAGACCACCTTGGCAACCAAAACTACCATGTGGGACAGGATAGTGACCAGAGTCAATGCTTCAGGGACCGTGCCACGCACCAAAAACGAGATCCAGAGGCGGTGGCACGACCTCAAGGCAAGGGTGAAAGGCATCAGGGCCAAGAACCACCTGCAGGCACAACACACTGGCGGCGGTACTCCCCCGGAGCCTATACCATTTTCAGAATGGGAGGAGAAGGTGCTGGGCATACTACACCCTGAGAGCCTGGAAGGAATAGAAGAGGGACTAGAGGCTGGTAAGTACAAACCAATGACCACTATCACACTGTCATGGTCTGCCTTGCACAACTGCCAAGACACATCTCCCAGGCTCCAATCCATGCATGTGGACCACACAGTCACCAAAATGTGAAGTCCAGGGCTCAAATGCACCCACCAGGATCAACCACAAATGTTGACTCCTACGTTCCCAGGCTTGCATGTTCGCAAAGCAGCTAACACCACAACTCCCAACAGGCCCACATGTCCACAGGGAGGGTGGGGGTGGGTGGGTGTGTGTGGGGGGTCCAGCACTACAACTCCCTACAGGCCCCCATGTCCACAGGAAGGGTGGTGGTGGGTGGGTGTGTGGGTGGTCCAGCACTACAACTCCCAACAGGCCCCCATGTCCACAGGGAGGGCGGGGGTGGGTGGGTGGGTGTGCGGGTCCAGCACTACAACTCCCAACAGGCCCCCATGTCCACAGGGAGGGTGGCGGTGGGTGTGTGTGTGTGGGGCCCAGCACTACAACTCCCAACAGGCCCCCATGTCCACAGGGAGGGTGGGGGTGGGTGTTTGGGTGTTTGGGGAGGTCCAGCACTACAACTCCCAACAGGCCCCCATGTCCACAGGGAGGGTGGTGGTGGGTGGGTGTGTGGGGGTGTCCAGCACTACAACTCCCAACAGCCCCCCATGTCCACAGGGAGGGTGGGGCTAGGTGGGTGAGAGTCCAAAACTACAACTCCCAACAGGCCCCCATGTCCACAGGGAGGGTGGTGGTGGGTGGGTGTGTGGGGGGGTCCAACACTACAACTCCCAACAGGCCCCCATGTCCACAGGGAGGGTGTGGGTGTGTGGGTGTGTGGGGGGTCCAGCACTGCAACTCCCAACAGGCCTCCATGTCTACTTGGGGGTGGATGGGTGTCCAGCACTACAACTCCCAACAGGCCCCCATGTCCACAGGGAGGGTGGGGGTGGGTGTGGGTGTGGGGGGTCCAGCACTATAACTCCCAACAGGTCCCCGTGTCCACAGGGAGGGTGGGGGTGTGTGTGTGGGGGGGTCCAGCACTACAACTCCCAACAGGTCCCCATGTCCACAGGGAGGGTGGGGGTGGGTAGGTGCATGGGGGGGTTCAGCACTACAACTCCCAACAGGCCCCCATGTCCACAGGGAGGGTGGGGGTGGGTGGGTGTGTGGGGGGGTCCAGCACTACAACTCCCTACAGGCCCCCATGTCCCATCACAGAGCAAGATGGAGTCCACCCACCAATTGCTGACAAGTGCATCTCCCCCATCAAACTCACAGGTAGTTAGCCATCTTCACAGGGGCACCATTCAATAGCAGGACCGGAACACACAAAAACAAGTATTATCTCCCCACCTCCACACCATCATAATGCCCAGTACTGCCTACCACACCAACTTGATGACACCAACAACCATGTCCTGATTCCCTATAAATTTGTAATGTAACAACAAGAAACCTGTCATGTCCACAGCATTGATCATTAAAATCTTGTCCATCAGGTGATCACAACTTGACAGGCGAAACCACCAACCGCCAGCACCAGTTGCCCCCCTCACAGCCAGGACTCTCCGGTGAAGATTCCATGGACACCTCGGGTGCAGAGGACGATGCTGGCCCAAGCACACTCCCGGGCCATCAGGCTCTCAGGACATCCCTGCCTCCACCACCTTGGCTAGTGTCACAACACCAACACCTGCCATTGTGAGCTGTGCAGCTACCACCACCACCACCACCACTTCTGCCAGTGCCACCCTGCCTGACCCATCGTCCGATGATGGTCCATCAACATTTCAGGCTAGCAGGGAGAGTGGATGGGGGAGGACACAGGTGAGGCCACAGCTCACAAACAGGAGTGCAGGTGCAAGGCGAGGTCGGGACCAACACCCAGCCCATCCTGGGACCGATACCCTGGATGCCATTGCCAGAGTGGAAGCCTCCTATGAGCGGTCGTTGGCACAGGCGGATCGGGCACACCAAGACTCGCTACAGACCTGCCAGCTGTTGCGGTCCATGGACACCCGCAAAGGGACAAATTGTTGACCTCATGGAGTGAGCAAACAGCTCTCTGGAGGGAGTGGTTATTCCGCGCCACACCAACTCCCCCTCCCCCAAGTGGCCAGGGGGACAGGGCACCAACACCACCTCCCCATCCCCCAAGTGGCCAGCGGAACAGGGCACCAACACCACCTCCCCCTCCCCCAAGTGGCCAGCGGGACAGGGTACCAACACCACCGCCACCATCACCTGAGGCCACTGACAGGGAGGTGGTCCCATAACAACCTGCCCCGACAGCTGGCTCCTCTCCGGCTCCAAGCCGGAGGGGCCGTCCGAGGCTGGATCCAGCACAGAGCAGTGGCAATGCACCATCCACCTGCTCGAAGAGGGGCCGCCACTGACTTCACCCTTCCTTGAGCCTGGCATTCACTCTGCGAACTATCTTAGCCCACAATGCCAAGCATTGGCACACATCTATTGGACTAGGTGTACATCACACAATGTGGTGTCCTAACAGTGTTGTCATCTGACATGACCTTCAACTCACACTCCCCCCAACACCTATTTGTAAATATGCACTAACAGTAATCCACACCCTGTAAATAAAAATCACGGAAACACTGAAGGCTGTATGATCTCCATGTTGAAACACAGGTTTGTCACAGTTGTTTTCATCACCAGGTGCAGGGATTGATGTTGTTCGGAATCATGGCTCTGTATGAGTGACCTATGGACAATCAGAGAACAAGCACAGGTCAGGAAACTGAATCACACTCATCACACTACAACATACTGCAACATCCCACATCCCACAATCATCTCAAAGTAAGCGGATCACAGGACACACATCAGGGAGCATTGCTCGTACACCATGTCCCACACACATGTGCAAACAGAACATAACAGGCAGCATTCACACACCACATCCACCCATCACCAGCAGACATACGTCACGCATTGAATAGCAGCACAAGAGGTAGTTACTCACATTCAAGGAAAGTAGCGATCAATGAGCTGACGCCTCTGGTCCACACCTTCTTCCTCCCCACTATCCTCATCACTGGACATGGGTGGTATGGGAGGCGGAGCAACCTGCTGGTCTGCAGGGTCCATGATCGGACCCGGGAAATCAGGCACACACATGGGAGATGATGTACGGGCGTACGGAGGGGCAAAACAGGTATACAGCTGTATACAGACCACTGAAACTAATACGTTTCCTGTACTGTGGCATCCCTTCCCTCTAATCCCGTGCAGCATTCTAAACCCCTAACGAGGAGTTTTTTCTGCTTTTAATGCAACCACTTTTGGGTTGCCTATTCCTCTGCCCTATAACATATTTTGTTATTTGGGAACAAAGGGTTGCAGGTACGGCAGGGTGTTAGTGTACCCTGACCACCCAACACCTTTATTTTGGTCCTGATGAAAAACCGGTAATTTCCCTGATGGTTTGAAACATGTAGACCTCACACATACCTCACAGATACATTTGGTCAGAATAAAACCATCACTGTATCGACACGCACTGTTTTTACTTTTGTCCAGTAGTCTTAGAATAAAATATTGTATAAGCCATACCAGGACAAATTTTAACTCACTGACTTTTTTCTTTACATTCATCACTCACATACCCGCTCCACTGTATCCCAGGTTTTGCAGCACACCTTGATGGCACTCGGCTGTCAAGGTGGCCCCGATGATGAAGCATGTCACCGACCAGGTCGGTGAGTGAGGGGTTCATTAAAAACAAAGAAGGACTTCTTCTTTTTTCATTAGAATTCCATCCCACCGATATCGCTCTTTAGCCTTATCTATGGTGATACTCCTCCTTTTGTTATATAGTGTCCTACCCAGGGGATTAGGAGTACCCTTCCGTCCACCGAGGTGGATAAAATCCCTTTACTCTCCACTTTTGTTTGTAATATCAATAGGTTTAGGACCATTGTTTATTTATATCGGTGTGCATGAGGTG
This sequence comes from Lissotriton vulgaris, assembly GCF_964263255.1. Classification (NCBI taxonomy): domain Eukaryota; kingdom Metazoa; phylum Chordata; class Amphibia; order Caudata; family Salamandridae; genus Lissotriton; species Lissotriton vulgaris. The sequence goes on along the minus strand of NC_141693.1, from coordinate 1,311,390,663 downwards.
GTCACTGACTCCTGGCTTCTGCAATCTTGGCGGTGTGCTGTGTGACCTTCCCATGTGTTGTACTGTGCATGGCTGCTGAAAGATACGTGTTGCTCCTATCTGTGTGAATGGTCAACTGTCCACTGAGTTGCCCCCTCTTGTCTCCCATCAAGGTAGGTCAAGTTGCCCCTTCGCAAGGCCGTGTGGAGGACCATAGCACGTGATGTACGGGGAGTGGGGGTGTGTAATAGGCGACACACACACTGCCACAGGCGTTGGGACGACATCTCCAGGCTGAGCAAGAATGTGGCAGAGATGACACTGGGGATGATTCCAAGATCAGGCCGGCTTGCACGACGTACCATCACCCCTCTAATGCTGTGTATCATAGCCATGACACATCCTGACCTGTCTGCCTGGTTGAGAGGCGAGCAGCAGCAAACTGGCGGTAAGCAGACTGAATGGGTTTGTGACTTGTGAGTGCATGCATGTATTGCTGCTCAGACACAGTAGTGACATCGGTGGTGTGTATGTTGTGCTGCAATTGCATTTTGGTGCCATTAGCGGAGTGAGCGTTAGCATCCATGTCAGCCAGGTGAACATACCAGTTGCATTGTAGTGCAGGGTCCCAGGACATGCCGTTGAGGTCTGTGATCCCATGGCATCACATGTGTGGTGGTCAGCATGCACTCGCCCTGTTTGTGTGATGTACATGTTTCACAGGCACCCCCGGTTCAATGACATGAGAATGTCTGGTAGGGGTGGTTCCTGTGCAGGATGGGTGCTACATGTTGGTCAGCAGTTAAGGATGTTTTGATTTTGTAATTTGCAGTACTTGAGTGTGGCACTTAGGTATACCTCATTTCACTCTCTTTCAGCTATGGCCAAGGGCACTGACCACGAACGACGGAGCTTAGTGGTGGAAATGCATCCGGATCAGAGATCACACACACGCAGAATGAGACTGAAGAGAGCAGCCCCGGAGAGGGGGACAGAACTGTCCCTGAGGACTCACATGTGGAGACACCATCGTCCTCATCTTCAGACAGTGTTGTTGAGTCAGCACTGTTGGCAGACACAGGGAGTGGGCAATCTTCACCTTCAGTCAGTACACAGCACACTGTGCCCACACTGCCACCAACTACAACAAGTACTGCTCGTGCTCGCCAGAGTAGGGGGAGCAGAGTAGCCTTCGGTGCAGGCACGGCTGCCGCTGCCCCTGTGACACAAACTGCCCTTTGTGCTGAGGGTGTTGATCTGCTGCGACAGCTGTGTGTAGGGCAGACCAACATGATCAATGCATTCCAAGACCACGTAGAAAGTTGGGGCAGGTGGTATCATTCATGGAGGGGATGCATGGCAATGTTGCTGGTCTCCACAGAACAGTTCAGTCATTATCCAACACAGTGTCTGCAGCCATTCAACAGGTGCATGGACAAGGTTCCACTTCAGTTCCCCCATCCACACGACTTGAGGTCTCAGGGGAGAGTGACATTTCAGACCAGGTGTCATTTTCAGGGTATTGCACTAGAAGCAGCCACAGGCAGAAAGGCAGGGCACGGAGGCCACAGACACCATCTCCTAGGACAGGGAAGTCTTTCACAGAACACAACATCAGCTTCCCTGGAGTTGAAGCACAGGATCCTCAAGGGGTGTTAGGGGACAGGGATTCACATGTGATACAGGCATCCCCCTCAAAAGGTACTCCCAAGGCAAGGGCACCTCCCAAGGCCAGGGACACTCTCAAGGACAAGGACACTACAAAGGACAGGGCACCTCCCAAGGCCAGGGACACTCCCAAGGACAAGCACACTACAAAGGACAGGGCACCTCCCAAGGCCAGGGACACTCCCAAGGACAAGGACACTACAAAGGACAGGGAAACTCCCAAGGCCAGGGACACTCCCAAGGACAAGGACACTACAAAGGACAGGGCAACTCCCAAGGCCAGGGACACTCCAAAGAAGAAGGACACTACAAAGGACAGGGCAACTCCCAGGGCCAGAGCACCGACCACGGATAAGGACACTACAAAGGACAGGGCAACTCCCAGGGCCAGAGCACCGCCCACGGATAAGTCACATTCCAAAGACAGGACACCTCCCAGTGCCAAGGCTTCTCCCATTCACAGTACATCCACCAGGGACAGGCATACATCACCCCTGCGTCCCCTGAAGCTGGTGTTGTTGAAGGAACCTACACCACATGTGTCAGAGGTAGAGACCCCCCATACCTCTACTCCCATCCACACCCCGTGAAGCAGAGGAAGAAGTACACTGTTGGTGCATCCACTATTACACATGATTTAGAGGGCAGAAGGCAGGGCCATAGAAAGTGTCAAGCAGGGTCCAGCACGTCCCCAGAGAGCAGACCACCACCAGCACATGATCCACCTTTGATGGGTGATATTTCAGATGAGCCCGCACCACTTACCAGTTCAGTTATATCTAGGGTGCCCTTCCAAATCCCAAAGAAACCGAGACACACACCAGTGACACCTGACAACCCCAATGTCGCTCCAGTTACAGCTGTCTCCAGCTCCCAGAGCCACCCTGCCTCCTGGCCCATACAGCCCTGTGGCTCATCATTTCAGTGGTCCTAGTGGGTCAGATGCAGTTCACTCTCATGTGCCAGATAGTGGCACTGTGTCTGTTGTTCGCTGTCATGCCTCATGTAGTAGCACTGTATCAGTTGTGCCCTCTCCTGTTTCAGGTACTGCTACTGTGTGTGTCCGCTACTCTCATGTCTCAGATGCTGGCATGGTAATTGTTGGTCACTGTACAGGGACATGTCCTGGCACTGTGTCTGGGTCTATGTCTCATGTGCCAGTCAGTAGGTCTGTGACTGAGTCTCACAATCCTGTATCTGGTGCTGGCAGTGTGTCTGGGTCTATGGCTCATGTGTCAGTCAGTAGATCTGTGGCTGTGTCTCACACTCCTGTATCTGGTGCTGGCAGTGTGTCTGGGTCTATGGCTCATGTGTCAGTCAGTAGATCTGTGGCTGTGTCTCACACTCCTGCATCTGGTGATGGCAGTGTGTCTGGGTCTCTGGCTCATGTGTCAGTCACTAGAGCTGTGGCTGTGTCTCACACTCCTGTATCTGGTGCTGACAGTGTTTCTGGGTCTATGGGTCATGTGTCAGTCACTACATCTGTGGCTGTGTCTCACACTCCTGTTTCTGGTGCTGCCAGTAGGTCTGGGTCTGTGGCTCATGTGCCAGTCAATAGAGCTGTGGCTGTGTCTCACACTCCTGTTTCTGGTGCTGCCAGTGTGTCTGGGTCTCTGGCTCATGTGTCAGTCACTAGAGCTGTGGCTGTGTCTAACGCTCCTGTTTCTGGTGCTGGCAGTGAGTCCGGGTCTATGGCTCATGTGTCAGTCACTGGTACTGTGGCTGTATCTCCCAATCCTGTATCAGATCCTGCCACTGTGTCCGAAGCTACTAGGTCAATCAGTCCACCTGATTCTGTGCTGTGAGGTGCAATTTCCATCACTCACATGTCATTGTACTTGGTGTCTGGATTGTCCATTGTGACCACCCTTGCATTATTGATGTCCATGGGACGGGGCGCATGACACACGTCCTTGTGCTGCCTCAGATGTACCTGTTCTGTACCATGGCCTGTTGCTGTTAGGATGCTGCATTGTGCCCTCTCATGTGCTGCCTCAGATGTACCTGTTCTTTGCCGTGGACTGTTGATGCTCTGTGCCCCTCTCATGTGCTGCATCAGATGTACCTGCTCTGTTCTGTACCATGGCCTGTTGATGCTCTGTGCCCCTCTCATGTGCTCCATCAGATGGACCTGTTCTTTGCCATGGACTGTTGATGCACTTATCCCCTCCCATGTGCTGCCTCAGATGTACCTGTTCTTTGCCATGGACTGTTGATGCACTTATCCCCTCTCATGTGCTGCCTCAGATGTACCTGCTCTGTTCTGTACCATGGCCTGGTGCTGTTAGGATGCTGCATTGTGCCCTCTCATGTGCTGCCTCAGATGTACCTGTTCTTTGCCATGGACTGTTGATGTTCTGTGCCCCTCTCATGTGCTGCATCAGATGTACCTGCTCTGTTCTGTACCATGATTCAGAAAAGGGGGTGGTTCAGAAAAGGGGGTGGTGATGAACAGAGTGTCTGAATTAAGCAGACCACTCTTACCCAGTCCAAAGATCAGGGCTTGATCCATCACCGTTTTTTAGCTCACTGCACCATCCCAGCTCAGAACCTGGCTACATGCAAATTAGTCTGTTCCTGTCCCAGTGCATGATGGGAACAGGACAAACCAAACTACCAAGCCAATTCTTATACTGGGAAGGAAACAAGCTACCGGGGACCGGTTTCTGGCATTTCAGCCGTCTTCGGCCCGGCTTGCTTGAATCCTGATGGTGCAATGAGCAAGGGACTCACATCTGAGTATACCCTTCCACGCTTATGGTGGACAAAATGATTCAGAAAAGGGGGGGGTGATGAACAGAGTGTCTGAATAAAGCAGACCACTCTTACCCAGTCCAAAGATCAGGGCTTGATCCATCACCGTTTTTTAGCTCACTGCACCATCCCAGCTCAGAACCTGGCTACATGCAAATTAGTCTGTTCCTGTCCCAGTGCATGATGGGAACAGGACAAACCAAACTACCAAGCCAATTCTTATACTGGGAAGGAAACAAGCTACCGGGGACCGGTTTCTGGCATTTCAGCCGTCTTCGGCCCGGCTTGCTTGAATCCTGATGGTGCAATGAGCAAGGGACTCACATCTGAGTATACCCTTCCACGCTTATGGTGGACAAAATGATTCAGAAAAGGGGGTGGTGATAAACAGAGTGTCTGAATTAAGCAGACCACTCTTACCCAGTCCAAAGATCAGGGCTTGATCCATCACCGTTTTTTAGCTCACTGCACCATCCCAGCTCAGAACCTGGCTACATGCAAATTAGTCTGTTCCTGTCCCAGTGCATGATGGGAACAGGACAAACCAAACTACCAAGCCAATTCTTATACTGGGAAGGAAACAAGCTACCGGGGACCGGTTTCTGGCATTTCAGCCGTCTTCGACCCGGCTTGCTTGAATCCTGATGGTGCAATGAGCAAGGGACTCACATCTGAGTATACCCTTCCACGCTTATGGTGGACAAAATGATTCAGAAAAGGGGGTGGTGATGAACAGAGTGTCTGAATTAAGCAGACCACTCTTACCCAGTCCAAAGATCAGGGCTTGATCCATCACCGTTTTTTAGCTCACTGCACCATCCCAGCTCAGAACCTGGCTACATGCAAATTAGTCTGTTCCTGTCCCAGTGCATGATGGGAACAGGACAAACCAAACTACCATGCCAATTCTTATACTGGGAAGGAAACAAGCTACCGGGGACCGGTTTCTGGCATTTCAGCCGTCTTCGGCCCGGCTTGCTTGAATCCTGATGGTGCAATGAGCAAGGGGCTCACATCTGAGTATACCCTTCCACGCTTATGGTGGACAAAATGATTCAGAAAAGGGGGTGGTGATGAACAGAGTGTCTGAATTAAGCAGACCACTCTTACCCAGTCCAAAGATCAGGGCTTGATCCATCACCGTTTTTTAGCTCACTGCACCATCCCAGCTCAGAACCTGGCTACATGCAAATTAGTCTGTTCCTGTCCCAGTGCATGATGGGAACAGGACAAACCAAACTACCAAGCCAATTCTTATACTGGGAAGGAAACAAGCTACCGGGGACCGGTTTCTGGCATTTCAGCCGTCTTCGGCCCGGCTTGCTTGAATCCTGATGGTGCAATGAGCAAGGGACTCACATCTGAGTATACCCTTCCACGCTTATGGTGGACAAAATGATTCAGAAAAGGGGGTGGTGATGAACAGAGTGTCTGAATTAAGCAGACCACTCTTACCCAGTCCAAAGATCAGGGCTTGATCCATCACCGTTTTTTAGCTCACTGCACCATCCCAGCTCAGAACCTGGCTACATGCAAATTAGTCTGTTCCTGTCCCAGTGCATGATCGGAACAGGACAAACCAAACTACCAAGCCAATTCTTATACTGGGAAGGAAACAAGCTACCGGGGACCGGTTTCTGGCATTTCAGCCATCTTCGGCCCGGCTTTCTTGAATCCTGATGGTGCAATGAGCAAGGGACTCACATCTGAGTATACCCTTCCACGCTTATGGTGGACAAAATGATTCAGAAAAGGGGGTGGTGATGAACAGAGTGTCTGAATTAAGCAGACCACTCTTACCCAGTCCAAAGATCAGGGCTTGATCCATCACCGTTTTTTAGCTCACTGCACCATCCCAGCTCAGAACCTGGCTACATGCAAATTAGTCTGTTCCTGTCCCAGTGCATGATGGGAACAGGACAAACCAAACTACCAAGCCAATTCTTATACTGGGAAGGAAACAAGCTACCGGGGACCGGTTTCTGGCATTTCAGCCGTCTTCGGCCCGGCTTGCTTGAACCCTGATGGTGCAATGAGCAAGGGACTCACATCTGAGTATACCCTTCCACGCCTATGGTGGACAAAATGATTCAGAAAAGGGGGTGGTGATGAACAGAGTGTCTGAATTAAGCAGACCACTCTTACCCAGTCCAAAGATCAGGGCTTGATCCATCACCGTTTTTTAGCTCACTGCACCATCCCAGCTCAGAACCTGGCTACATGCAAGTTAGTCTGTTCCTGTCCCAGTGCATGATGGGAACAGGACAAACCAAACTACCAAGCCAATTCTTATACTGGGAAGGAAACAAGCTACCGGGGACCGGTTTCTGGCATTTCAGCCGTCTTCGGCCCGGCTTGCTTGAATCCTGATGGTGCAATGAGCAAGGGACTCACATCTGAGTATACCCTTCCACGCTTATGGTGGACAAAATGATTCAGAAAAGGGGGTGGTGATGAACATGACCTGTTGATGCTCTGTGCCCCTCTCATGTGCTCAATCAGATGGACCTGTTCTTTGCCATGAACTGTTGATGCACTTATCCCCTCCCATGTGCTGCCTCAGATGTACCTGTTCTTTGCCATGGACTGTTGATGCACTTATCCCCTCTGATGTGCTGCCTCAGATGTACCTGCTCTGTTCTGTACCATGGCCTGTTGCTGTTAGGATGCTGCATTGTTCCCTCTCATGTGCTGCCTCAGATGTACCTGTTGTTTGCCATGGCCTGTTGATGCTCTGTGCCCCTCTCATGTGCTTCCTCAGATTTTTTTAGATACTCATGGGGGCGCACCAAAATGAGAGTCCAAAAAGAATAAGTAGAGAAATGTTCTTTATTTATCTTTGTTCAGCAAAAAAAGGCACATCAATAAAATATATAGTGAGATCAGCCAACGCGTTTCACTCCCTACCAAGGAGTTTCTTCAGGGCGCTGCGAATATTTTCGGTAAGTTGTCCTTTGTAGGATCCCTCTGTGACCACACTGGTATTTTCTCGGTTGTTATTCCAGCCTATTTCTTTAAAAAACTTTTGGAGTATCTCTCTTCCCTTATCTTTTCTTGTTGTCGTGGACTTTGTAGGTCTTGTCCAAAGAAGTAGTTCTGGTACTTCAAAAAGCTACCCGTCCCTGGTTGTATTTGTTCTAGGTGGGTAAAGTGCTGTAATGACCGTCGTCAGTTTCGGCGTCTCGGCATGGCTGGTTCCAGCCTGGAACCAGCCATGCCGAGACGCCGAAACTGACGTCAGTTTCGGCGTCTCGGCATGGCCGGCCATGCCGAGACGCCGAAACTGACGTCAGTTTCGGCGTCTCGGCATGGCTGGTTCCAGGCTGGAACCAGCCATGCCGAGACGCCGAAACTGACGACGGTCATTACAGCACTTTACCCACCTAGAACAAATACAACCAGGGACGGGTAGCTTTTTGAAGTACCAGAACTACTTCTTTGGACAAGACCTACAAAGTCCACGACAACAAGAAAAGATAAGGGAAGAGAGATACTCCAAAAGTTTTTTAAAGAAATAGGCTGGAATAACGACCGAGAAAATACCAGTGTGGTCACAGAGGGATCCTACAAAGGACAACTTACCGAAAATATTCGCAGCGCCCTGAAGAAACTCCTTGGTAGGGAGTGAAACGCGTTGGCTGATCTCACTATATATTTTATTGATGTGCCTTTTTTTGCTGAACAAAGATAAATAAAGAACATTTCTCTACTTATTCTTTTTGGACTCTCATTTTGGTGCGCCCCCATGAGTATCTAAAAACTGTTTAACTGATCTGGAGAGCACAGCGACGCCAAACAGCAGCTGGTGTCGGGGTTGGCAGCACAATATCAAACTGACTTGATCATAGACTCATTGGCACTGGAGGTTAGGTGCGGCATTTTTTAAGGTCCGCTGCTGCTTTTTCGTACAAATGCTTCCTCAGATGGACCTGTTCTTTGCCATGGACTGTTGATGCACTTATCTCCTCTCATGTGCTGCCTCAGATGTACCTGTTCTTTGCCATGGACTGTTGATGCTCTGTGCCCCTCTCATGTGCTGCATCAGATGTACCTGCTCTGTTGTGAACACTGCCCTGCTGCTGTTAGGATGCTGCATTGTGCCCTCTCATGTGCTGCATCAGATGTACCTGTTCTTTGCCATGGACTGTTGATGCTCTGTGCCCCTCTCATGTGCTGCCTCAGATGTACCTGTTCTTTGCCATGGACTGTTGATGCTCTGTGCCCCTCTCATGTGCTGCATCAGATGGACCTGTTCTTTGCCATGGACTGTTGATGCACTTATCCCCTCTCATGTGCTGCCTCAGATGTACCTGTTCTTTGCCCCATGGCCTGTTGATGCTCTGTGCCCCTCTCATGTGCTGCATCAGATTGACCTTTTCTTTGCCATGGACTGTTGATGCACTTATCCCCTCTCATGTGCTGCCTCATATATACCTGTTCTGTTCTGTACCATGGCCTGTTGCTGTTAGGATGCTGCATTACGCCCTCTCATGTGCTGCCTCAGATGTACCTGTTCTTTGCCATGGCCTGTTGATGCTCTGTGCCCCTCTCATTTGCTGCCTAAGATGTACCTGTTCTTTGCCACGGACTGTTGATGCTCTGTGCCCCTCTCATGTGCTGCATCAGATGGACCTGTTCTTTGCCATGGACTGTTGATGCACTCATCCCCTCTCATGTGCTGCCTCAGATGTACCTGTTCTTTGCCATGGACTGTTGATGCTCTGTGCCCCTCTCATGTGCTGCATCAGATGTACCTGCTCTGTTGTGAACACTGCCCTGTTGCTTTTAGGATGCTGCATTGTGCCCTCTCATGTGCTGCATCATGTGCTGCATCAGATGTACCTGTTCTTTGCCATGGACTGTTGATGCTCTGTGCCCCTCTCATGTGCTGCCTCAGATGTACCTGTTCTTTGCCATGGACTGTTGGTGCTCTGTGCCCCACTCATGTGCTGCTTCAGATGTACCTGTTCTGTTCTATCCAGTGTCCATGCTCCTGGCTGCTCTGGGAGTGAACCCCTAATATGTGTAATAAAGCTAGTTATTCCTGTGTACTGGTTTCGCTGTGTCATTCCTGGTTGTCTCCTTGCATTGTTGATATATTGGTGCTATCGTAAATGCTGTGTCCCCAACATGCCCCTCCCCCTCCCCACGTCACAGCCCCGGCAGGTACTCCCCTTCAGACAGCGATTGGTGTGTTTGCGTACCTGTGTCGTCATCGGCGACGGCCCATGACTTGCTGGTGATGGAGCACGAAGAGGAGAGGAAATGCGTGCAGAGCTGGGTCCGTGACGGCGATCTGCCTGGGGTGGGTATCTCTCTGCAATGTTTTGCCTCTCCGCTGTGGTGAATCCGCCGTGTTCAGGCTGGTGGTTTTTCTGCTGCGATTTGCTGTGTCTTTTCCGCCATCGTGATTACGTGGACGGTCGGAGACGTCATTCCGTACGACGGTGTCTCTGGATTGGTTACGTCCGACGTGGGGTCGGGTGTATTTACGCCGCGGTGCTTGTTCTTCTGCGGCGTATGGAAATTTGACAGTGCTTCACATCCTAATATGGCGGACGGACTGGCCGCGGCTGGCGGACTGAAAAAAGGCATTTTCCGCCTACTCCAGGCCGGCGGTCGTCCTCCCGTCCGCCATCCTAATCGACCCCTTAGTTTTAAGATGCACATGACTCTATATTAAGATCTAAAGGTGCTATCCTTGCTTCCTAACAGAGCACGCTTGCTGGGTGTGCACTCCTGACACCTTTTAGTTTCTCACTCATTTCTCCTCTGATCTGAGCCTCAGCTAATGAGCTGCTCTTGTCCCCAAAGCTTTTACTAAAATTCAAATGTGTTTCATATTTTCTGCTTGTGTGTCACATTATGAATAGGCCTCCCTGGGCTTTTTGGATTTTAAACCTTTTTGACATATTTACTTGGCATTTGTCAACTGGTTAAAATAGAACTGGCAGAGCTTTTATTTGGAACAGTACATGTGCTCTTCTGACTTCCATGGTTTGTAAGCACATATCTCTCGATTTGCCCATGATTCGGATATATTGATCAACTTCACAAAGGAACACGAACCCTGGTCTGCTCGTCTTTAGCATCCATTTCACGGGGTAACAAATGCTGCAGCTCAACTTCCAACAGGGCCATCGACGTGCAGTCAGGGCTTGGGGTGTCACAGTGGGGAAGGTTAGCCTTGCGAGGGGGTCTCAGAACAAAATACATAATAGAAGGCTAGCGTTCTAACACTTACCATTACCAAGGACAACACACCAAAACGCACATGCATGCATCCACTCCAAAGTGTGACAAATGGGAAAGGGTGGGATCTATGACTGGGAATGTCAGATGGATGCTCTCACGCAGGGAGGGGACTCCAACACCCCAAACCACGATGATGACAGTGTCAGTAGCCTATCGAGAATTCTGCTATAGGCTACAATGGCAACAATTCATTATAAAGGTCTTTACAACAGTAAGGCCTGCATCCTGCGTCACAGTTCAGAAAGTTGATTTACTGCTTGGCTTCCGTCTCCTGATTCAGAGCAAGGTGGGACAGGCAGCCTGGGACAGACAGCCCAGACTTAAATACATCAATTTATTTAGTGATACAATCGTCTCTATAAATATATAGATCCATTTAATATTTGCACAGGTATGTGGAGGAATATGGAGGGGGGGGGGTGCAGCACCATAGCCCTAATGGAGTATCCACCCGATGGATCTCCCACCTTATCTTGATGTAATCCTGCTGTGTAATTCTATGTATGGCGATCGGGCTCCCAGCTTTTAGATAAGTGTAGGGATTCTGATGCACACTCTAATGTATCAGTCGGGTCTTTTTGGTGGTGTGAGAGTATAGAAAAGTTGTGGTTACCTCACATCCTGACTTTAGATGTGAGACTGTCATCCACACCATCGGGTCTGCCTTATTAATTTTTTCAGCTTTGATATCTAGTGGAGGGTGAGGCTTGCAGAACATGAAAAAGTTACTTACCTTAATGTGACTCAAACTGTTTGCCATGGCTATTGAACTGTTTAGAAACACAAACAAAATGTTGCCGTTCCTTTCTCTCCAAGAAAGATTGAGTAGATTTGGGTAGGGGTGATGCCCTTGACACCATACTTAAAGGTATCAATTTACTGTTGTACAAGGACATAATGCACCATCTGAATGCAGCATACCTAAAGGCAATCTCATTTAGCACAGTGCATAAAATAGTCAAAAAATGCAACATAAAAAAATAGTAAATACATTTATGTAGTGCGGTAATAAAGACGTGTCCCAAAAATGAGTGCCCAAAATTATAATAACAGTGATGTGTTTATTACGACTACCACAAGAACCAGACACCATGAAAATACAATTGAAATAAGTAGCACAATTACCAACTTTATTCTTCACGTTTGCACCTATTCAAAATTTTAAAACGGCTGCATTTATGCAGACCACTTTATTACTCAGCCGACATGTTTCATTGCCAACACTACTTAAAGGTAATTTCGTCAGGGCAGGGTCACCAATCACCAATCTTAGACACTGGTGTTGTTCTGTAAAATGACTGTCATATGCAAAAAGAAATATGGGCTGGTTACTAAAACAAGTTTCACACTCTCCAAAATTGAGCATCATCATTACTTAGTGTTTATTGCAAAGTTTGAGACTGGCACTTTCATTCTAAATTATTGTTCTTTTTTAGGCTTCATAACAAGTGTTATTCCATTTCAGTAGCATTTTTATTTGCTCAGTCACAGAGATACTTTTCTTTTAAGGAAACATCCCTTGTGTTGCTTGTCACCAGTTACTCATGCCAAATTGCTGGAATGCTGTAATTCTCTAACCAGCACTGTCACCGATAACAGTCTCTAGTTCTCACTGCTCAGCAAATGCCATCAGCAGTGCATGATTTTGTATAAATATATATAATGGCGTTTGTTCATGCCATTAGCCTTTTTTGCAGTCGCAAACGGGCCAATCTCCCATTTGCGAGCGCAAAAAAAGGATCCTACATCTGGCCCTTAACTTTTTCGTTTATCACTCTTGCAAGCCAATGGTAAACACAAGAAAGATACAACAATGCATATTCCTACATTTCTTGAAATTATCGTATTCTTGCATAAAAAGCATTAGCTGGGTTCATTAGAAAGATGAGACATGTTACTGTAATCAGCATTGTTGGAAAGGTAAACAGTATGAACATTTCAACCTTGTAATTGTTGCTAATGAACCTACTTCTAGCTGTACCTACACTATACTAAGGAGGGCTCTTTCCAGCAACCTTCAGTGGTTTTGAGACCAGACTCTTGCCTTTCAACCTAGGCCTTACATGTTTCTGCTTTGTGGGAGTAAACCACTCTCTCTCCACCTACAATAACAAGCATCAACGGTATGTCTTGTTGTTTTATCTTTTGATGTGCTTATTTTTTTAATTTTGTAAGTGCAGACTAGTTCCTAATGTAAATCTTTTTGTATGAAATAGGTTGTGCCCCCCTTCCTCTCGTCCTGATGAAGACCCCAATGCAAGGGAACAACTTCTTCCTGCCTTCACAATAGGGGTCGAAACTTTGACTGTTTTGTGTATTTCGCAGCTTCATTCCGTGAACAACGATATTTAGCACTTGTATGAAGCATGTTATGTTGCAAATAATAATTTGGAACCTATGGTCATTAATAATTTGAATCAGCTTAATAATCTTTGATTGTTTGTAGCCTTTGACTCTGTTTTTTATGTCACTTACCCTTCCTACACTCACTGCACCAATCCCCTTCCCCCGTTACCAGGGCACTTTATTGGAATTATAAGTGTTACTTTGATTTTCTGAATAATGTGGCTGAGCTACATTGTAAATAAAAACAATGTTAGCAGACTGTTGTTAATTGATTTTTGTTGATTGTGTATAATTTTGTGTTTGCTTACTGGGACCCCTCTTTCTCAGCACTATACTAAGGAGAGCATACCCAATGCATTATTCTGCCAGAACATTTGGGTCAGGCTAACCACCCTACCTTGGTCTTAGGTGTCAGGAAGCCGGCCACAGTGCACAGGTTATGTTCCCTAGCAGGATGGAGAACGGAGTCAGCAGGGCTGCATCTCAGTCACAGTCTGCAGCGGTTCCATGATAGTTCCCAGCATGGAAATGCCCAACCGAAAGATCCTTAGCATGAAATCTGTTTATATACTGAAATGTTGTTCCTGGAACTGTGGCAGAGGCGCAGAGCCGGTCATTTGGCTTCGTCTAGCTAAAATGAAGTGTCTCCTAACGTGCACAAAAAGAAAGAAAGAAAAACAGTAGTATTGTGTTCTTCATGTTCAACCCTGGAACTAACAGTACAGACTACAGGGCATCAGTGCCTATCCATACTCACATACAACACATTCACACATTAGCAGAAAAGTAGAAATGTGTGGCAAAAGGCACCACAAGAAAAAGGAGTTGAATATAAGACGGAGAATACATGGAAGCCAAGTAGCACCCTCCCCTTGGTCGTGCAGGATAATTATTCACTAAAAGCTACCCACTCTAAAAGGATTTAAAAGGCACAGGATTATGCAATGTAAAAACTTAATAACATAAGCACAATAACAGCCCTTAGAAAATGCACAACTAAAAAATTCTGCAAACAACTAAAAATATAATTAATAAAACTAATTTAAAAGCATAAAGGCTGAATTAAAAAGTATATTCTGAGACATCCGTGCTACAGGACGGTAGCCCAGAAAGGTCCATCATGTCAAGAAAGTAATTTGGGTCTTGGAAGAAACCTGCATCCACAGACGACAGATCCACTTTACTCTGAAGAGCAGGGGTGGGCAGAATTTGCATAGTTGCGCTAGGCAAAGCTCCCCGAAATGGTAAAAAATCTCTGCAAGCATGCAAAATCTTCGTGAACATGCGGAATAGTTGTTCCACCCATTGGCAATGCTTTTTCCTGTTCACGAATGCTGTTTGCATGCTCCAGGGAAATACCTCGCTAACACGCATTTTAAAAGTGCAAACAAGCAAAAAAAAGCCGCGGATCGCTGAATTTTTGGCGATTCCGCGTTAACCCAGAATGCAAAATTACGCTAATTCCGTAAATTCCGCGAGCGGAATGGAATTTACTGCCCAGGCCTAGTGAAGAGCATCTTTCACAGAACCAACTGGATCAGTACCAGCCCCGTCAAAAGCAGTCGAGGGGGGTGCCAGAAGCGTAGCTTTAGAGGAGGAGCGAGGCAGATGCCATAGATCCAAGCATCCATCCAATCTGGCACAGACACCTCATATTAAGCATTTTGCAGCAATCGTAGAAACCTAAGACAGTACTGGAGATGCAACCTCATCAGATACACAAGCAGATCCACGTCCATAATTTGCGCCAGTTGGGTATCAAGGCACATTCGAAAGAACACCAGAGGCATCTAAACACAGGCTATACACTTTGAAACTACACAGGTAGGAAAGATAAAGACCAGTTGTCATTTAATTCCAGAAGCAGAGAGAATCCAAAGTATTGCAGAATGTGTTCATGGCACAGACAGACGTGTGGCAATTTCACACATTGCTGTGAAAAATCAATTGTGGAGCCACTAAAATAGGACCAAAACTGCAATTAACAGGAATAATACTAATGGAATGCCTTCAAAAACGCTCAAAAAGAGTAAATGCATAAAAGATGGAATCACTCCAAGTACAGTCAGGAATGCTGAAACGAATCCAGATACAATCATTTTAAAAACTGTACACCACTTGCAGTATTTGAAGCATTAAAAATGTGATGAACAAGTTCACCAAAAGGTAGTTGCAAATTAGTGTAGAACAAGGATTGTACATCTGAGGAAGACCTTGAAACTTGGAGATCAAAAACGTATTCGGAGATGGTAGTGCCAAATCCTTTTTTGAAATAAGACAGCTTTGAGGCTGCCTAACCTATCAAAGTTAATATTAGAAATCTGTACTTTTAGCCACAATACAAGTTGCCCAGTCATATTTGTGGGTGAAAATAGTACATTCATACAGGAAGTCAGGACCTTGGAAACTGTTACAATGTAAGGGACACCTAGCTTCATTTCACAGTAACCTCGGTCGCTCAGAATCAAGTAGCTTTGATTAGAAAGTAAAAAGAAAACTGGCTTGATCAAAGGGATGGGAACACTTTTGAAATAACATGCTAAATTGCCATGGATGCATGGATGCATTGCACGCTTCACGCAGTATCATCTCATTCTTTAATAAGCTAATATATCATGTAATCCCCTGTCCTTGAGAAAAAGCTAATACATCTCAAGGATTCAGTTACCCTCCTACTAATTATGGAAATGCTCCTACAAGAAAAAGAAGTGTGCTGAGGTGTCTCGCATACAAACTCATTCTACCTCTCTATCTCACTCCAGAGGCCAGAAACATATGGACATTCCTCATAAAAAGTCCAAGGCTGGGTGAAATTTAAATTATTCAGCAGCTTCATTTGTGTAATTTATGGAATGTCTTGTTACGCTTGTTATGCAAAATTCAATAAAATATGCCATTAAGCCACTTTGCCTACACATGCGCCATTTGTGATAAAAATGTCCAGCAAACACACAATTTGAGGTAAACCTTCAGTGCATCGGAATTAGGAATAACAGTAAGTGAAATTAAAATTGATGAGAAGACCCATTTCACGCTAAAATATAGTGCAATATGACAGATTGACATTTTATATAATTATCATAGATTCATATATTTCTGCCCTAAATTTGATAATTACACGATAGCAAATTAAACATTATGGGGCCCATTAGGATGGTGGGTGGACTTCCGTCTGCCCGCCACCCTAGCGGTGCTGGGACCGGCCGCCAGTGGTGCGGCGGTTCCGCACCGGCGATTAGGATGCCACCGTGGCGGTGGCATCCTCCATTCCCAGCATTGTGGCGGGCGCTGGGAATGCACTGCGTGCATTGTCATACACAAAGTGACAGGAACCTCAAGGCGCCTGCCACTATGTCCATGAAAATGCAGAGGGTACCTATGGTACCCCATGTGCACCCCCCACCCGCGCCATACCCTGGGGGCCCGCAACAGGCCCCCGAAAGCAGAATTTGCATGCCTTTCCATGGTGGCAAGTAAAGGCATGTATCCGCCCCATACTAATATGGATGGCGGTGTCTAGCAGACACCACCACCTGTCCGCCGCGGTACCCTGCCATACTAATATGGCAGGGGGTAAATGAGTGGCGGGCTGGGAAGGATGTAGGGCGGTGGCGATCCGCCCTACATCCTAATGACCCCCTTAGCGCCCTGCTAAAAAAGGACAGAAAGTTACCTGTTTAGGAGACCTTTACAATGCCTTACAAATGAGACCTTTCAGCACTGATCTACTCTCCTCACCAACAGGCCATCAAGGAGAAACTGATGATGGTGAAGGAGATCCGACATTCATAGGATGCAGTTAACCTGGCATCAAGCACAAGTGTATTGTTAGATGAAAGAAAAATACGGCACAACTTCTGTTGGTAATGTAGCATATTTATAAAAATGCAAGCTGAAGGCCATTCAGCTCTGTGGAACTGGAATCTGAACTTCAACTTACAATGTAGTAGACAGTTTCTATAATACCTTTGTAATAGCAAGTACATCATACATTTGCATATTCAATCAATGTGTGTTCAAGCACAACATTATACCAAACGGTAATACTTTCTGCAAAAACAGCTAATCACTTGTTTATGGAATACAACTTGTGCATGTGTTATATTTTCACACCACCGCTACTCTACCAGTGTCCTTGCTTGTCTCATGCTTTGAAGCCTAGCAATGCTCTACTAACTACAAGTCTACTGCACTTAAGGCCTAGTCTTCCACTTATGCAATGGCTATATGCTACTTTATCTACATATTTTCTCAGACATGTTTTCATGCAATTCAGGTCTGTGACCGTCCATTTCTGCTGTGTATTATTGTATTTCTCTATTCTACTAAAGTTTGTGTCTACTTCCTTCCCCTCAGGTCCTGACTCCATTTGTGCTTTCTATTCTGCTACAGTACACCGCACTGGGACCCCCACGGATTACAGGCGTAACCTCTGCATCATACTGGACTTCCAGCTCACATCGAACTGCCAGATCAACACCTTTCCTCATCTTGCTTCCACATGCTCCACCAGCTTAGAAAGACATTCAGATGGAACCCCATAGAATCCAGAAAGACAGTCACCCATGCACTCATCACCAGCAGACTCGACTACAGCAACGCACTCTTCACCAACGTCAGCAAGAAACTCCTCAGGAAGGTTCAGAACACCGCAGCCTGGGTGGTCCTAAACATGCCACGCCACAGCCCCATCGCCAAACACTTTAGGGAACTCCATTGGCTTCCAGTCAACAAAAGAATCACCTTCAAGCTCATCACACATGCCTACAAAGCTTTATATGACGCAGGACCAGGATATCTGAACCACTGCCTATCATTAAAAAAAATGCCAGGCACCTTCACTCCGCCTAACTGGCTCTGGCCACCGTCCCACAGATCCACAAGACAAAAACTGGAGGAAGATCCTTCTCCCACCTCGCCGCCAAGACCTGGAACACCCTGCCTCTCTACTTCAAGCAATCCCCATCGCTGATCCAATTCAGGAAGAATCGCAAGACCAGGCTCTTCGACTGAACACTTGCACTCAGATGGATCAGCAGCCCCCCTGTGACTTGAGACCCTCATGGGTGAGTAGCAGCGCTATGTAAACTCCCTTGATTGATTGACTGTTAACAACTTAGGCCTGTGCTTTTCCTTTAACACGTACGTCTGTACACGTCTCTCTGCTGCTGTTTGCATTGACATGAGAAGGCCTTCTTAATTTTTCTACATTCATTATAACTGTCCCACTTTAGTTGAATTTTCAACTATTTCCTTACCTTTCCTTTTACTTGGAGTTATACATGTGTATACATTCTCCTCAACATTCTGAATTCTATTGACCAATTTAATAGTGAACATCCCTCCCCACTTCTGACTAATACTTCTACAACATCCTATCACTATCTGGAAGACACATAACATCAATGATAGCAATAGTACAAGAACAGGCAACAAGGCCTTAAATAGTCCTGATATCCAGGATGGTATCCACGTGAACCACCATGAAAACCATTTGTTGGGTGCCCTCCCTCATCAATCTTCTTATTTTGCAAGTTATGCAGAGATTGTATGGCCTCTGTTAGTGTTCCATTATCTGTGTCATTAGCTGGAATATAGGTGCAGCAAGCACTTTGAATTTTGGCACATACTGCCACCTTCACAGCGGTCATTAAATCCCAACACATATCTATGCTGCATAAGCATTACTCTCATAGCTCACAACTCTTCTTTGATTGTGTTGAAGCCCTCCTAAGAAGTGTTGATGGCTTTCATCAGCTCCTAGCGGGTTATCTATAGCCAACATGCAGTTGCTTTTGCTTGAAAGAATGGAAGGATGCTGCCAAACAAGATTTGTGCATCATTGAACAGCTGGTCCTCGTGTGGAATGTCTGTTTAGGCTGTAGTACCGAAATACTCTGCAGCTCTCTTTCTAGGATGATGGTGCAGCCAGGTGGTTGGCTCATGGGATGGTCATTTAGATGAAAGATGTCCACTCCTGGAATCAGCAGGGAGGGTGTGTGCCGGATAACAAAAGAGCAGAGGCCTCTACAACTTGAAGGAAGTCCCCTATACAGCCACTCACCAAAATTCAAATAAAAATCCATTAGCCAGGAGGTGCCTCATTGCATTTCCAGACAGAATCTTATAACATTGCAGTTTATGTTGTTTCCCACCTGGACTGTTCCACTTCACCTGAAACATAAAGAGAAACCTGCTGGAAGAGTTGTAGGTGTTTCTACCCAAGTTAGCCTTGATATGTTCTCATCCCACACTGCCTCACACTTCTGTTGGGTGCTATTGTTAGTCTGGCTCCCCTTCCATAAAGAAAGGGCTCTGCACCAAAATGTAGTGCCATGGTGGCAATGACATTGAATGTATACTGATGCATTTACCTGGAAATAAGGCCTTTGATAGCAATCGTGGGGCAGGAAGTGGCAGAGTAATTCTTGCAAAAAAGCATATATCATGATACCCCTAAAAGTCCCTACTGCAATATTTTAGCTCTCCAAGTTTCATCCTTGTACCTCAGAATCCTTGTCTTGACCATTTCATCTTACTTCACTACTAGCTCTTTGCGGGCTTTTAGGGTATTCCTTACACCTGCTAACTCTTACTCCTATTCCGTGGTGTTCACTAGGAATGTTCCCTGTTTGACCCGCAGTGGTTACATCGCTCATTGTCACTGAGAATGGGCCATTGAATTTGGTATCCTTCCATTTTCGGACGAAAGTCCGCACATAAACTTGTTGGCCAATAAGAATTGGACTGGTCTGTTGGGCAGTGTTGGTCTTCTCCTTTCGCAATACCTGTTTAGAGAAGAACTTAACAGACTGCATTAACTCAGTCAAATAACTAATTCCATCCCCTAAAACCTCAGCTGTCTAATGGGCATCTGTCTTCTCCTGCGTTATCGTTAAAGGGGTCGACATGGGATGTCCTGTCAATATCTGATGTATATTTAATGATGATCGCTTCCGGGCTGATTTCTGAGGGCATACACATGCTGTGGTAGGCAGTACAGCCATTTCTTTTGCAGAGTGGTCCACAGTTTGCTTATTGTATTCTTGAGGAGACCATTAAAGCAATCCACAATACCATTACATTGGGGCAGTGCAGTGAGCTGGAAATACTGTGCATTTTCTGTGCTTAGACCAGTTTATGGTTCCTTTCAGTTCTTGCTCCTTATAACCTTCATCTTTGTGGATCTTACTGGGAAAAATATTACTTATTGGGGAAAAAAGATTAACTGTGGTTCAGAAACTGCTTGACTCACTAGCCATTGTGTCATGGGTGTGAAGGAAACTATGTATATACTTAGGAGAACTTGCACTGCCTGAGTCATTCTTTGCTGCACCTCCTTCTTGCCCGCTGTCGCCCACTCGTCTGGACCGTTCCTCTGCTGCTCTTGCCACTCACACTGCTTCCGCTTCTGGGCCAGGTTGCTCTGTTGCTGGTGATTGGTGGCGCAGCCAGTGGGTGTTCGGACAGCGTCCAGGCAGAGGTTTTGTTCTTGGCTTGGCTTGGCTCAGGAGTGTTCTGAGTGGGAAATACTTGAGAACTCAAGGACTCGACTTACCTGAGAATGATATCGAGGCTTGCACGTGGTGCTGAGACGGTGGCTGTGGAGAGCCTGACTGGTGTGGTGTTGTATGGTGCTTGGCGGTGTATGGTGCCTGAGTGGACAACACTGGATGATACTGGTGCAAAACAGCCCCACGGTGCAGGGTGACAGCACCCCAAGTCAGTGGAGACCGTACCAGGCACAGTGCCTGGTGGTTCCTTGAGTGATCACTCCGGACATCTGGGCAACTTTCCAAACACCTAAAACTTGGATTACTGAGGAGAATTTCATAACTAGGGCTCAACATCTTAGGCCCGGTGATTTGTGGTGACTTGCGGTTGGATATTTGTTGTTGGACAGCCACAAGGGGTTCCTCGATGGTGGAGTGAGGTTATGCCTCGGCATAGATTTTGGCTGGCCAACTATCAATCTTTTGTTAACTTGAGCCCATGGAGGCACATTGAGCCCAAGGAGCCCCAGAATCAAGGTGAAATCCCTCTTCAGTTTTTATTTTTCAGCCCTGATTTCAGCCTTGATTATCTATTTATCTGGTCATCTATCTTTGGTACTTTCTCCTGGATTTTGGATGAAGATGACTACCCCTTTATCCCTGTGAATAGTAAAGGAGCCTAAAATGGTCTCCGAGGAGCGCAAAGACTCTTTGCAGAAAGTGGGCAAGGCGGCAGCAGTTGGGGGCGAGTTCAAGAAGGAGGTAAGTATAATTTTGCCCTTCACAACATTTAATTTTTTATCGTTGGCTTAGTAATGAATACTTCCTCCTGTTTATCTCCTCCGGTGCAACGCTGTAAAAGAGCCCTACCAAGCTCTCCAAAAAGTAAATTGCAGGGTAGAGTCTGTAAAAGGAGAAAAACAGGAGGGAAGAAGGTATCTGGTCATCCTGCTCGAAGTGTTTTGTCAACTGAGGAAGGTCATGTTCACCACTTGTTACTTTAATAAGGAACTTTGTCCTTAAACATTTTAATAATGGAGTCCAACCTCTGTAGGAGGAGAGGCTCAATACTTCCCATGAGCTGTCAAATGCTGAGGACCTAGCAGCAGATGTTCTGTGTGCAGTAATGGATGAAGAGCAAATAGCCAACCTTTCAGTGTCTTCTTCCCAGGCTATAAGTGCATCTGTTAGCAGGGTTCCAAGGTTGTCCTCTTCACCTTGCTTATACATTTCTTTATTACCTTCCCATTTCAAGGAGTCTGAACTTTCCCAGCTAAATTGCAGTGAAGTATAACTGAATTGAGCTATTTCTTCACCGTATAAGGCTCCCCTGGTCAGGGAATCAAACTCTACTTTCAGATCTTGGGGAAGGCACTTCACAATTCAGTCTACTTAGTTGTCATCCATGCTGAATGTAATGTTGCTTATGCAGACCACTTTACATGTGATTTTGGAAACACTTGTGTCAATAAGGTTAAATCAAGTGGGCCAGTCAAAACTTTTGAAAGACATTCGGCATGAATTACAGCATTCTAAAAATAATGGGGGCAAAATCATGGTGGGTAAGGTACCCGCTGCAGTAATGGTCTCAGAACCCGGGGTCTCATAGTGCTATGCCAGGGGAAATTGAAAGTCAATTAAATTCGGAAGGATACTTTTATATTTCTATATGCCCTATGATTTTGTGGTTGGAAAACATCATCATTTAAATTCTTTAACATTTTCCTCAAGGTTTCGCCCTGTATAGGAGGCAAGTACTCGGAAAGGCCTATTCGGGTCTTATGCCCAATGTGTAGACAAAAAGAAGGGCCGAGTACGAAAGCGAAGGCCAGTAATGGTGCTTGCTCCCAAGGTCAATTTTTGAGGCCTCTGGGTGATACATTTGTTGATGCATCCTCATATAGAAAAGTAAAATCAAACGTAAAACCTGTTTTTAAAAGTAGCCCGGACTCCACTCCCTGACCACGGGTAAAACATCCCATCGCAAATAATGAAGTCTTAAAAGTAGATCGTAGTAAGGTGGTTAAGCCCCAGACTTTGAAGAAATCTTATAAAGAATTCCCTTCTCCACTCGAATCCCCCCTCAGTTCGCAGCTGGTGACTTCAGAGCTTTTGTTGGATATTACCTGCAGGGGAAAAAAAGAAAAGAAACATCGACCTTCAAATCACTCAAAAATTCTCCATATATACCGTCAAATTCCCTTTCTCTCAGGGATTTCTTAGCAGGACCTACCCTCAGTTGGGTTTCAACTTGGTGAACAAGGTAGAGAAGTTTCTAGAGTCTTCTTCATTTCACCCTGTATTGCGCAGCTAGTGTTAAACAGTGGAGAGGACTTCGCTAAGGCAGGACTACAAGCGTTATGCCCCTCAAAAAGGAGTTTGCCAACATTAGCCCCCCAGTCCGATCCTATTTCTCCTGCTATCTTAAGTATTCACAGCGGTTTATCCGCTACCCAATGGGAGCGGTTTATACCATATAATTCGCCCCTAATTCCTGAATGTACATGGGAAAGTACCCAGCTACCTAATAATCTAACAGCAGTTATAGTAAATGATAGACCACTTATGCAGCCTAAGCAGCAGGCATGGGCACAAGGTAATATGTTTTTTCCCTTACAGTATACTTTAGAGGATGGTGATCGCAGCACAGGACCAAGCCACCCCTAGAATGAGGGGTCTTCCCCAAACCTGAGAACCCTGAGTTGGAATATTCTTATGTTCGAACGCCTGAGAAACAGTGGTGATTTGGCGGAAAATTTGAAACGCTTAATTTGGTGTTTCTTCAGGAGTCCTGGTTGAGGGAGGACCAGTCAGTAGAAGGCTTTCTAGTACTGAATAGTAAAGGCAGTGTAGTGTAGTTCCTATATTCCCAATAGGCTCTGCGCATTGGAATAATATATCCTATAGATGTGAGTAGGACTTATGTCTACTAGGTCTCTATTGAATATAGTAGACTTAATTGTGAGCGCCAGCTAGCTCAGAGGTCACTAGAAACTTTCTCGAGTTCACAAGAAGGGATTAGTTTCTGACAACCACATAAACATGTCAACTTTGTTTCCCCAAGATAAAACTGATCGTCAGAGTTGTGGAAACAATAGATAGATATTTCACTCAGTCAATTGTGCATGCTTCGTTTCACCAGAGGTGCAGAGAAAATAGAGAGACAGGAGTTTTCAATAAAAGTATGTATTGAACAGTCTTCTTTCTCATGCAGAAGAAATGAACTGCTACATTCGTAAGACTGGCTGTAAAGTATAATACGTACAGCAAGAAGAGTGTTATGAAATATTACTGTAAAAGCATGGTATGGTTTCTAAGCCATAAAATACATACATAAATAAATAAAGACTAAAATTACTCAACTAGTGCTTCTAAAATACGCCTACCCCGGTGTACCTAGCCTAAGTCTAGTACGAGGGAAGAAGTAAGTGTGGTGTAGCATAAGTTTAGTATTCTTTTGCCAATAACCTATCCAAGATTTCTCTTTGGGTCTAATCAGCTCCGTACCTTGGTTTAGAATGAAGGAGGTCAGTCTCAGGACTCGATTTCCCAACACCCCACAAGGGGAGCTCGGAAACACTGGAGCTGGATTTCTCGGCAAGAGAAAATACAGCGTCTCTCTCAGCGGGTCTGTTGGAGGGTCGGCTTCCTTCGGTACTTGCTGTAGCGAGATGCGTCGGGCAAGTAGATAGTCGAACTGCTCCAAACCACAGTGTGTTTGCTTGGGCAAGTGTGGGCATATTTATACCTTGAAGGTGCCGAGTTTGACCTAAAGGTGGACATAATAACGTCATCAAAGAGTCTCAGTTCTTTGAAAACTCCATGAGTTCTTGGACAAATCAATATTCAAGCAAGGGGAAGTTTCTAACTGCTGAAGCCAAGTTTTCCAAGAAATCGTTGTGGATTTTCGGAACTAGTGGAAGTAGCCATGCCGTATTAGGACTGCATGAGCTATCTCTAAATATGGTTATGATTTCTATGCCTAAGGACAGGGGGCCCGATTCACAGAATGACTTAAGACTCAATCCTAAACTTACTACTATTTTGGTATTCACAGAATGCAGTTACTACTTTTGGCATTCACAGAATGAACTTACTACTTTTGATATTCACAGAAGTTAGGATTTTGTCTTAAGTTTGTCTTAAGACAGACTTAAGACTGGCTTAAGACAAACTTAAGACAGACTTAAGACAAAATCCTAACTTCTGTGAATACCAAAAGTAGTAAGTTAATTCTGTGAATGCCAAAAGTAGTAAGTGCATTCTGTGAATACCAAAATAGTAGTAAGTTTAGGATTGAGTCTTAAGTTCATTCTGTGAATCGGGCCCAGGGTGATTTATACCTATATATGGGCATGTATCGGGAAAATTACACTAGGGTCCTAAAATGCTATACAACACCCACTCCACTTTATTATGTTTAACATTACTTTACTAAATATATGCACTAAAACATATCTAAGACATGTGTTTACAATCCCACCCAAAAATACATAAAATGCATTTTAAAATGGTTTCACACATAAAATGAGCATTTGTACTGTACGAATTTAAAAGCAATGATTTCATTTTAAGCATATACTATGATATTGGAATAGCTAACAGAATGAATCATGAAAATTACATTTATGAAACGGCTCTTAAATACAGAATAAGAAAAGAAAAGGTCGAGACCATCCCATAGCAGAATATATAAACTGTTTTGGTTACTGGATAAGGCCAGTTATTGTTTCTAGAAGGTATTCAAAGAATTCATGTTCTCTAAGAATAGTTCTACTTTAAGAAGATTACTTTGTTCCAAAGTTCAGTTTTGGAAAACAAAATCTAATCAAATCGTAGCAAAATAGAGTTCCAAAGTTAGGAGTTTTTTTGTTTTGAAAAATGAAGGTCAAATTCAAAGTTGATGGAACGCTGTGTGCTAATTTCAAAATGTATTCTCGGTGTCAGGAGAAAACATTAACTCTTCTAAGCTGGCAAAGAAATCGTCTACCACAGTAGGTAAAAGTTGAACCACTTCATTAAGTAGATCAATCGTACACAGATGAGCAGCATCGCCATCAGTGTCAGTCGCATTACCAATGTTCGCAGTAGATGGTACCTGTGTGCCTGTTGGTCCATGTATCTCACCCTCAGCTGGAATTGCCGGAGAGACCTCAATGAATGCCGTTATCAGTATCGGTAGCCGCTGGGGGCAACACAATGCATGAGCCATTACCGAACCAAGTAAAGGGTAAACATCCGTTGGCAGTGCTGATGGAAGTGTGTTGTAATGTGCTTATTGCCAATGCAGTCTCTCCACTGTGGTTCTCTGCCTGTCTGCTCAGCCTGTGGTGAGGTCACTTAGAATGTTGGGGTTGGTTTGTATCTAGCAGAGAATCAGTCGGTGCGAAGGGCTGAGCAGAGAGGACCCCTGCTCCTGGTGGGGCATTTCCAGGCATTACAGGTATTACTATGGATCTTTGTAACTGAGAGCCTGTAAGATTACTACAAGAATAAATCTACTAATACCCCCTACAAGACATGTCTGAGCCTCCTACTTCGTTTTAACACTGGCGACGGTTTTAAAAGAACCCATGTGAGCTACCTTGGATGGACTTGACTTAAGAAACTGAAGTAGAAGAAACCCATTTAGAAGAAGCAACGATTTACAGAATTTCCTACTGTTTGGAAAATCATAGGACTTAAAAGACTCAAGTAAGTGTATTGAAACTCATGAATTGGATGAAACTAGGCACCCCTAATGCCCCACCACTGACCCTGTCAACGGTCGCCCTCGACGAAAGGTGTCAGTTTCTTCCCAGTTTAAGACTATTTAAATACAGTTTTGGGACAGTTTTGGCATGAAGTCTGAAGTCTTGATTGAGCTGTGCAGAGAATTCTTTTGGTAGCGAAATTTTGATTAAAGCTGTACTATCTAATTGACAAAGAGAGAGTAACCTAAGTTATTGCTGCGGTTAAAGAGACACCGCAGTTTATTTTTGTAAGAGTAGCCCTAAGGATTTGAAGTGTCAGGATATAGCAGCAGTGTTGGAGGTCTTGGCTGTTTTAAAAAATAAAAAAATAAGAATCGGCAAAGTTGCCTGCTCGTGTTTGATCTGGAGCTGTGCTGAAGAAGTACGTTGTGGCAGAGAGGAGCTGAGAGGAGTGAAGCCTGTTTTCTACCATATAGCTCAGAGACATTATTGCGGGGGCAACAACGTGTACTGGGTGATTTGGTACTGTTTTCCACATTTGTTGGGTCTGCTTGCACCACATTATTCAAGTTTTTACTTTTGGCAGAATTGACCATGTGGCATACAGTAATGGGAAATCGTATCTTGATCCCAATTTTAAGCGCATTTTATTCAACTGATTGTTTAACTGTCATGAAGGAGTTTAAAAATGAGGCGTGTATCGTGCACAGCATGCGCAATCTTACCTGCTCCGCGATGAGCTGTGATGTCCTCATGGATCCTTCATTCTGGACTGTGTGCTGTGGATTTCTGCTTGCAGCGACGTGCTGAGAACCACCCTACACGCCGTCGTCTACGTACCGCCATCTTGTGGTTGCTTCATGTCTAGTCTGCTATGATGAGCCGAGATATGGCGTTCTTGACTTCTCGCCTTAATTCTTCCTCACGGAGCCACGGCCTTTATGTGAAGGGCTGAACACTCGATTCTTAGGTTTGGTTTACTTTGCCAGCCACATATTTGTCTTGGGAATAAATGGATTTTGACAACGTGTTGTTTGGAGAGACCTCGGTGAACAACAGCAGGGAATTCGGTGAACAACTCCCTCCATACAAGTATGATCGGCGGTGACTACTTTATTTATTTCAGTTTATTTTGTTTTTGTTCCTTTTCTTTATCGGGGGCAAAGATCGAGCTCCGGTGATTAATTGAAAGTGGATGAGAACTAATGCCTATCTTATGCATGTTGGGTTGTATTTTTTGAGGGAGGTGTGTCCAATGCTTTATGTTTTCGTAATTTCAGAAGGTCACTATCTGCCTAGTTTGTTTCGCGCGTTTTCTTTTGGTGACTGTTTGGAATGTAAGAATGTTTTATTGATAACTGTTTGGAATGCCAGTCTGAGAATGTCATGGGTTTAAACCCGTAATATATTTGCCATGAGTTAGAAATACTCACGTTCTTATTGTTTTGGATATAGATTTACCCTTCGGTTTTTTGGGATTTATGAGTTTATTAGTACTCATTGTATGATTCAAGAGTGTTTAGGGTTAAATGGATATCCTAGTTTTGTTTTGGGTTTAAAGGATACCCAAGTTTTGTTTTGGGTTAAGGGATACCCTATATTTTCAGGTTTTGTCTTGTGTTATATACACATTACTTAGATTGTGTGTGACGGGTACACACGTGTGGGGGGTTACTTCTGGTGTAGTGTAACTTTTCCTATCAGTTTGCTAATACCCTTGGTTTTTTGGGGGTTTGTGCAGTTAGGGTTGTAGATCCCTGTCTTGCCCCAGTTTTATGCTGGTTTAGTTTTGTGGTTGATTTGTTTTACCGAAGTTTTTTTTACTGACTTAGTGTATGACTCATTAGGCATTCTGTGTGGTTTTGGATTTATTGGTTTTTAAGGAGGTATTTTCTTGTCTTGCATTTCTTTTTGTCTATGGTCATTTTCAGGGAGAAGGAAGTATTATATTGTTTTGATAATGTGTCTTCTTCTTTCTGTCAAAAGTGTTTTCCATCTATGCTTTTGTTTTGTGTTTATGATCATTATCAAAGGGGAGGGATGTGTTGGTTGTATTTATTAATGCATTCTCATCTTCTCTTTTTAATGTTTAGGGGATGAGTTGGTTTTATTTATTAATGCAGTCTCATCTTCTTCCATTCCTTTGATTGTTTAATTATTAAGGGGGGGGATGTGTTGTAAGATGCTTATTGTCAATGCAGTCTCTCCACTGTGGTTCTCTGCCTGTCTGCTCGAGCTTGTGGTGAGGTCACTTGGAATGTTGAGGTTGGTTTGTATGTAGCAGAGAATCAATTGGTTTGAAGGGCTGAATAGAGAGGACCCTGCTCCTGGTGGGGCATTTCCAGGCATTACCAGGTATTACTATGGATCTTTGTAACTGAGAGCCTGTAAGATTACTACAAGAATAAATCTACTAATACCACCTACAAGACATGTCTGAGCCTCCTACTTCGTTTTAACAAAGTGTTAGATAGATATTTAACACGCATTCCTCTCTACAAAGCAGGCAATGCATCGTAGAACAGGTAAAATGCAATCTTGCCAGGTTGGTCTGAACAACAGGAACCACGTAGTATTCAGATCTCTTAAACTAGACAAGCCAAGAATCTGTGTTATGCGCTCACAATACTGCATTGCCAGAAGAGTGTTCTCCATGGTAATCTGGGTATCGCCGGTGACTGGACTTGCCATAACAGAGCAGAAGGAACAAAAATAGTATCCCTGCTAGGAGTCCCAAGATGAGAGGCAGGCTGCCGAACACAGAGTGCACGAAGTTTGGAAAAATGCCAAGGACTGCTTCAAAGGGTGCTAACAGTCCCAAAAAATCATCTTAAATAGATGTACAATACCACTGGTATCAGACATGTTTAAGATACGACCTAACATTTCTGCGAAATGTATGGGGCAGTTTGTTGATAATAAGGCATGTATCTCCTCAGAGGACCTTACAACTTGCAGATCATAGGTCTCTCTGGACGAGGTCAGTGGCACCGTTTTTTGCAAAAGAATGGCTTTCATTCTGCTAAATTATCAATTTGTATAGAAGAGATGTTCAGTGAAGGGCATAGTGGCGACTGCCCGTCTGTCTTAGTTTTAGGAAATAATGCTTGCATACAGCAAGTGACCCTGGCTGACGCACTAATGAGATAGGCTATTCCTGGCATCATTCCACAACAGCTGTGATCATTCAACATTATGTAGCTCCCATTGGAAAGCTGCCTAAAAAATTGGATCTATCACTGCTGCTGGGAAACCCTGCAGGTGGCATGATAAGTTGTTTGAAGAACTATTACAGGCTCCATGTAAATGAATGCCTTAACATAGAAGTGTACCGCTCAATGTGGTTTTGCAATTTTTACCACTAAGAAACACCGCTTTCTCCCCACTCCAACATTTGTGTGTGTATGGTAAATCCCAGGTCGACTTTATGTACTCTTTACCCAACCTTTCATAGAGGCCTGCTGGTATGTGTTTCAAGCAATACTGAAACTGGAAAATCGTCACTGGTATCGTGATGGTGCCATGTATTATCCATTCAACGGCTGGTTTCTCAGAAACGGTTAATGGTAATCTCTCCAGTTTTTCTATGCTCAGCCCCGTATAGTCTGCTCCCCTCTGTGCCAAAGAGATTTGTTGATCTGTAAGGTTAAATCCAGTAAACAATGACGTGGTGGTGATTAGAAGCCAAGGCACATAGCCTGAAGGTTTTGTAACGTCCAGCCTAGCAGCATTATAGCATGCAATTGAGACTGTCCATGTTGTAACATGAGCAAGTCCTGTTCCATTATGTCTATGGCAGAGGATACAATGCTGTCCAAAGAATAAATTCTGGATGACAGAGTTGTTAACCCATTGTCAACTACAGAGAGAGGTTTCTCTAAATTAATACGATCCATTTCTCGTATTCATTCTGCAGTTTCCATTTGCGTGACTTTCCATGCTTTATTATAAGCAGCGTAAATACCGGCGTATATGAAACGTTTATGACGTTGTTTTCGAGGTCCTAGTAAGAATTCTCTCAAATCAATGCCATCTTTAAGTAAAGTTAAGTGCTGTTATATATCTGAGAGTGCGGATTTTTGTAGGCACTCAAGGCACAGTTTTCCTACACTGTAAGTTGTTATTATCCCTGGATGCTGTCTCTGGACCTATCTTGGATCTGGCCGAGTTACTGTAAACCCTTGTGTCTTACTCAGGAATCTATTTTGACAGTTATTCATATCTGTGGGCTAGATTAACCATTTTTTCCAATCAGGATTAGTTCTGTTTTGTTGCAAAATATAATCTATGTCTACCTCCTCATCTGTAGTTCTATTACTATCAGGTGTGGGCTTAGATATGGATGGTTTGTTTAAGTTTTTTTATGTTAGCCAGGCCAAGACAAGATGTCTATTGAACAGTTTCATTAAAAAACATTATTTGTTCTGGGATGATACAGGCTCTAAATAAGGCTTCTAAACCGTGTACCTGCTAGTCTTTTGTGCCCCAGACAGTTTTTGTCTCAATGTTGTCTTTCCAAAAGTCAAAACCTAGGGGCCGATTATGATCGCGGACGGACTTGCGTCCGTCCTCGATCACTGAGGAGGAGGGTACGTCCGCATGGGCTGCGGAGTCCCCTCCTGTGCGATTAGGATGTGACCGCCACCCTGGCGGTCACATCCTCTATTTTTAATATTGCGGCGGGTGCGGCTTCAAGCTGCACCCGCGGCAATGTTAAAAATGCAGTCATTGTATTTGCATGCAGAAAGAGGCAGGCACCGCGCGGTGCCTGCTGCTTTCTGCATACAAATGCAGGGGGGTACCATAGGTACCCCCCATGTGCACCCCCCACGCCCCCTTCACCTAGGGGGCCCGCAACGGGCCCCCGCAGTGAAGATCCGTATGCTTTTCCACGGCGGAAAACCCGCCGCGGAAAAGCATATTTGACAGCCCATCCTAATATGGCTGACGGTGTCTGAGAGACACGTCACCATATTAGAGCTTTTCCGCCGCGGTTGTAAGCCAACTGCGGAGGAAAAGCTGTGGATGGAAACCAGGACCCACCAGCCATCCTAATGTGGCGGTGGGTCTTTGGTCAGCCCGCTGCGGTTTTTCCGCATCCTCTGGGCCGGCGGTGGCTTCCGCCGGCCCAGAGGATGCGGAAAAACTGCAATCCTAATCTGTCCCCTAATGTGGACAATTGAGCATAAAAAGCTGCATAATAAATTTGCTTAGTATTCGTCAACATACTTTTCATTCCTGTCTTAATAACATTTTTAAAGTAAAATGTTTATGGATTTGTGACATTAAAACCTGAGAATTTTGGACATTTTTTATCAAATGTTTTTGAACTACCCTTTGGTGGTGTTGGACAATGTTCCCATTGATTATAAGTAAAAAAAATTCTAGGGTTTGCAGATTTGTGCAAATAATTGTGACCATAATGATTAAAACAATACATTTGTTCATAATCTGATGAACCTTCTAAGCATTCATGTTTTGCAAGTTTTGCTGACATTTCTAAATCTGTCATCATGTTATTAACAGTCTCAAAGTCCCAATTATCAGAAAATGTACTGGGTGAAACAAAATCCCTCAAGGAAACCTTAAATTGGTGTGGAATCTTCAACAGCTCGACAGGACCATAAATGTCATAATCAGTCCTGTCCCATGCTATACCACCTGGTAGGGGAACAACTGTGATGTTTACTGATGACAGGTCTCTTTGCTCACGATGTGATGATTTGTGTGGCTTCAGGAGCAAGTTGATGTTCTTACTTGCTTTGTCCATTTTACTATATTTCCATCTATCAGCTTTCCCAAACTTAAAACTAGAATGAGCAAAAGTAGGAGAAAAATCCAAATTTCAACCCATGGTGAAACCAGATATGTATTTGCAAGCTGGTGAAAAAGTTCTTTTACTTCTTCCTTGAAAGTTTTATTTGCTGACGTTGTTTCGGGCTCACTGGGATCCTCAGAAAAGGTATCCAAGTTGATGAAATAGCCAGAGGCAGTTCTGTCAATTGTTGGGATTGCATCCGGATTATTTGAAATCGCAGGAGCTGCTTGTTCACTTGACATATCAGTATAGTCAGATGCTACATCATTGTAGACGGGAGTTTCTTGACGAACTGTTATTTGGGTTTCAAGAGGCACAAGTTCCATGGCTTTGTTGCATAGTCCTTCTTTTCTTACTGCAGATTCTTCAAAGGTGATGAGTCTCTCAGTTTGAACCTCTTGGATAGTAGCAAGATTTGGTTGTCTGCTACATCTTTGGAGTCCACTGGGCCTACTACTTATTATCGGCCACTGGTGTGGTTTTATCAGGTCGATGGATACAAACCGGTTCTCCTTTCTTCCAGCAAGGGGCGGCAGTAACACTGTTCTTGATCCGTGATTTGCTAAGACAGGTACAGGTTTTCTGTAAGAAGGCCCAAATTTCTTCTTATCAGCTATATTCTCTCTGACCAGATCCCCAATCTTTGGAATCCAGACAGGTATTGCTGGGACAGGTGGTTTCTCTGCAGTGATCGTTGGCTTCTATATGGTATTGCTTAGACTTCTTCTTGTTTCATTAAAGTCCTGTAAAACAGCCAAACGGTCTTAGATATCAAAGGGTTTTTGTTCCACCACTGAAGTATGACGATCGAGGTCTTCGACCTTCATTCTAGTACCAAAAAGGATTTCATATGGAGTGATTCCACCCAGAGAATTTCTTGGCAGGTTATTAGGACTACGTTGGATATTTATTAGATGTTTGACCCACCCGTCACCCGAGTCTAATACTCTAGCTGTTATAGATTGCTTTATGTCACAGTTTTTTCTTCCCACAACCGAATTTACCTCAGGATGGAATGGACTAGAGTACTGCAATGCAACGCCAAAGCTGGCCATGGCCTCCTTGTAAGCCCGAGAGATAAACGCAGGTCCCCGGTCAGAATGTAGGGTGCCAATTGCGTATGTGCCGATAAAGACCCGCAAATCTTTTATAACAGTTCGGGCGTCAGCCGAGCACTGAGGCCACATCCAAATGAATCTTTTCCTGATAGTTGTGGGACCGCTTTTGTCCATAGGGACGTCTGAGCATGGTATACAACGTTTAGCACGCATTTGTTACAACGCACTACCATTACAACGCAGGCATTACCACGCATACCATTACAACGCATTGCGCTGGGGGGCGCTCTAGGATAGGGAATACGTTTAATTTTATATCCAACACCTTCCCTAGTGTCCACGGGGACTGGAGTTGGAATATAAAATTATACTTACCACTATTCAGCACCTCAAAGCGCTATGCGTTGTAACGGTATTCGTTGTAAATACCGCGTTGTAAAGGTATGCGTGGTAATAGTATGCGTGCTAACGTCATACATCCCTGAGCATGGATAGTATAATGCTATCTAACAATGGTGTCTGTGCTGGGCTGTCTACACTGTAGTCAGGAATCTGGCAGCGCTCTAAGCTGTGATCTCTGTAACAGACATCGAAATTAATTCCAAATTCGTTAATTGTGGGCATTCATCCCTGGCCACCAGTACATCTCTTTTACTTCTAGTAGAGATTTTGAGATCCCTTGATGTATCAGACCCTCTCCCATGTGTGCTTCTTGAATCAAAGCACCTCTCCGATTCCTGTTTGGAATTACCCTATCTCCCACTCCAGGGATTCGAGGAAAAGGAACAGAGTTAGCATCAACTATGTACGAGCATTCGAGTACATAGTTTAGAGGTAACGCAGCTCCGCTGCCTTTGCTTGTGGCATTGACAGCTAGCATTGTTTTACCGTCTATTTTTGTTTTAGAACGAGTGATTGCAGCTACGGAAGCCGTTTGCACAGCTGCCTTCGCGGTTTCATCAGCCAATGAATTCCCTGCAACGTGAACGCCATCACGCCATCACCATTAGCCCCCTCGGATGGTGACAGATGTTACCTCAGACTCGGGGGCTATGGGACAAAGTCTCTCGTGCTGCAGTATTCATGGCGGGTACTTAGGGAGATATGTTTTGATATGCGGTAGAGGGCGCATTTATATACCTTCTATAATGTACACTCTACATATCTATTTTGAACACAGGTTGTGTTCTATGGAGGTCCCCCGGCCTGACGCCATTTCAAGTTTAATCTATCAATAAACTCGGTGAGTTATTGATTTGGTGATTGGTGTTAACTAATGCATGTCACGATATGGATGAATACCACGTCTGATGTTGGATTTTTAATGTGGAATGTGTAAATTATGGCAGCAGCAAGTTATATTCTTGATACACGTCTTTTTTATACTAGAGTTAGAGCCATAATTTGGCGAGGGGGTATTCAAATGTAAACAAGATGCTAATGGGAATGCTTAAAACATTAAGGGGCTCATTATGATCGCGGACGGACTTGAGTCCGTCCGCGACCATCGAGGAGGAGGGAACCTCCGCATGGCCTGCGGAGTTTCCTCCTGTCCAATTGGGATGTGACCGCCACCCTGGCGGTCACATCCTCTATTTTTAACATTGCGGCAGGTGTGGCTTCAAGCTGCACCCGCCGCAATGTTAAAAATGCATACATTGCATTTGTATGGAGAAAGCGGCAGGCACCGCGTGGTGCCTGCCGATTACTGCATACAAATGCAGGGGGGGTACCATAGGTACCCCCTATGTGCACCCTCCACCCCCCCTTCACCCAGGGGGCCCGCAACGGGCCCCCGCAGTGAAGCTCCGTAAGCTTTTCCATGGTGGAAAACCCGCAGTGGAAAAGCATTTCTTTTTGGGCATCCTAATATGGCTGGCGGTGTCTGAGAGACACCGCCACCATATTAGGGCTTTTCCGCCCCGGTTGTAAGGCAACCGCAGCGGAAAAGCTGCGGACGGAAACCAGGACCCACCAGCCATCCTAATGTGGCGGTGGGTCTTTGGTGGGTCCGCTGTGGTTTTCTGCATCCTCTGGGCCGGCGGTGGCTTCGGCCGGCCCGGAGGATGCGGAAAAACCGCAATCCTAATCTGCCCCTAAGTTTGTGTTTCAACATTTAATAATGGAGGGATTCAGGAATAGAAATAGATTCTTGAATTTTGAATTATATCAATAATAACAAGATGAGCCATAATATACTGCTAGACTTGTTTTATATTTCTCCATAGAATTTGTACTCCTTGATGGCGGAATGGACCTCCACATGGTTCTGATATACTTGATGGTTTTGTCCTCTATATTGCCAGACTAAGGTAAGAGGGGAGATAAGACTGGGACGGATAGATGTCCTGAAAAAGACCAACGTGACCTGCTGTGGGCACTATAATACGGTCGAAACATGTTGGCTACCGCAGTTTTAGGAGGGGTGTTTTAGGAACTTGATTTCCTTCATAAGCACTTACCATCCTTTATTCAGTTTTAATCCTGACCTTGGAACCATATGAATAAAGGTCTGACAGGTATCAATGAGCCAGTTTTAAAAGCACTAACTACTTACTGCACCTTTGTCTATCACTATACCCAGTCTTAGGGTAACACTTTATTTGTGATCACTGTTTGTCACATTTGTGTTTGTCTCTGTGATTCTGTTTTATGTTTCTCCCCCTCCCTATGCTCCGCTCTGTTCAAGTGCCTGTCCAATCATCATCTGTAAGATAGATGTCATCGACATACGATAATGCCTCATCATCATACGTTTGTAGTAACACTTTTACTCTGGCTGAAAATAACCCCAGACTATTCTTGAATCCCTGGGGGAGGCGACAGAAGTTAACCTGTGTCCCTATAATTGAGAAAGCGGTCAAGTACCTGCTTTCAAGTACGATATTTTGACAGAAGAAACCATTTGAAATAACTAATGTGGTTTTATATTTTTTGCGCACAATGTTGTTCATCAGTGTTGCACTGTGTGCATTTTGTACTGCAAAGGTTTTGCAACAAGAATGTAAATGTCTGTAGTCTAAAACTAGACGATATGTAGTGTCTGGTTTGGAGACAGGAAACAAAGGATTGTTCATGGACGAGGTGCATTTTTCAATCACCCCCTGGTATTCAAGTTGATCTAGGATCTCCCTGACCTGTTTTTTAGCTTCTTGCTTAACTGGATACTGCCTCTGAGCAGTAGGTTGATTTTTTAACTGGATTTTATGGTGAGGAGAATCCTAATCCCATCCCATATGATTTTTATATAAAGCTGGAGCCTGGGCTACAGCCCATTTTCTGGCATAGGTGTATTTTTTATGAATAGGAATATGGTTTGAGAAGGCTGGCATAATGATCTCTTCGCCATGTGGACACTCCATGACAAATTCAGGTGGCCAGACTTTTTCATCCAGAAGGATGTCATAACCCTTAGATAGATTTTCCCAAAAGAGTGCTTTTATTTTTCTAGTTATGTCCCCCTCTATTCGGAGTGCTACTTCTTATAACTTATGGGGTACACTAACCCTGGTATTGGCAGTTTCAACCTGAATGCATTCATTCAGGTCCACTGTCTCCAGAATATCCTTCAGGACCTTGCCAGCTATGGTAACTTTTGCTGCGCTGTCCAGCATTGTCTGGATCCACTCCCCATTCTTGAGTTGTGTCCTCAAGATCCTCGGCATGTCTGATTTTTAGACTTGCTACCTTCTTCTTGGTGAATTGAGTTTTCTTATTTTTTGGAACGTGTTGATCCTCTTTGGACTTCACATGTTCTTCCTTGTGTTCTGATCGTCCTCTTCTTTCAGATTTCTGCGAGGAAGTCTGAAAGGTACGAGAGGAACGTGTATCAGTATCTTGATGTTTATCAGGTTTTCACAAATTATCCCTATTTCTGAGGTTACATCTCTTTCAAAGTGCTCCTTTTGAGAAGACCTACCTCTAGATTGAGAACGCTTGTCTTTAGGAAGCGTCTGTCTAGTATTGTCCCACTTCTTTTTAGGAGCAGTGAGTGTGTTTTTAATAAAAACTTTTTCAGGATTTTCTGTTAGTTCAGGCTTTACTGGTTTCCCACCCAAACTATCTCTACTTAGTTCTTCATAGGATTTTTCTATTATTCTGGCCAGTTCACATGGTTGCTCAGTTACATGAATTTCTTTTAGTTTTTGGCGGATTGTAACTAATGCAGCTCTTCACCTATAATATTAGCTAATATTATAGCTGAGACCTGTTTAAAATCTTTAAGTAACTTCATACCGAGATTTAAAGCAGGCTCTACCCCGTATTCATTTTGAATCTGTTTCAGGACGTCTGGTATTACCGCCATGGACCAAACACCATGTATTTTTGTGTAGATTGCAGCAAAGACGGTACCCCAAGTGACACAGTCCTCCAGGTGTGGTGCGATCCCCATTGGTATACAGATTGTTAGAATCCTGTGTTTCTCATGAGGTGTACTATCGGGAAATACTGCCTCGATTTGAGTCATTTTTGAGCTAACCAGAAGGGAATTTGTTCCTTTTTTGTGTGTAATTTACCAATGACTGATTGTATAGTCTGTGGTGTAATTTTGTTTGTGTTCCCTTGATCAAGGGTTTGCTGTGGGATTCTGATAGTCGGTTGGACTGTTAGAGTCCGCATGACATATTGAACCAATTGTCTATGTATTTTGATTAATTGTTTTAGCTGAGCTAACAGTTCTATATCTGTCATTCTTTCAATGTCAGGATGTGGTGTATAGCTAGATGGTGCCAGCCATGTCGCTCCTGATCTTCCTAGTGGACCGAGCCTGGTAATGTGATTTTGATGCTGTAGGGCGCCTTTAAACCAGAGCTGATGCTCTTGGTAAGTTAGTGGAATTTCAGAGTCCTCGAAAGGAACGTATTCCGCTGGAGGTTCCTCTATCTTGTAGAAGTGGAACACATGTGTTGTTGGATTTGCTTCTGGGAAAATAGTCCATGAATAGAATACCTCTGTCTGCCGATATTCATGTGCCTCTATGACAAATATCACCCTATCACCTCTTGATGATAGGCCATTTTCTATAAGCTTTATAGCTATTATTCTCCGTACATTTTCCGGGATGATTATAGCATCCGCGTCATTTTGTTGGAAACCTGTAACGTCTAAACCCAGTCGGGCTGTAGACGCTGCAGTTCCACTGGCCCCGGGATTATCATCGTCGGCCATTTTGTTGAAAGTTTTGCCGAGCAAGTTTCAAGGAGACAAAGATAAGGAGCACAATATTTTTGGAATACTGTATCCTTCAACGTTGAACAAAACCAAAAACTAATCCATAGGATTTTTCGTCCTACTCAGTTATGGTGGATTTTATCCTTTAACCCACTCGAGACGTCTGTTGGACTATTTTACAGGGAAAAGGGGTCTCTGTGAAAAGCACAACTGAGTTACTAAGTATCTAGCTTTAAAGTAGTGCCTTACCAAACGTTGGGCGCCATGTAGTGTAGTTCCTATATTCCCAATAGGTTCTGCGCATTGGAATAATATTTCCTATAGATGTGACGCAGGACTTATGTCTACTAGGTCTCTATCGAATATATTAGACTTAATTGTGAGTGCCAGCTAGTGCAGAGGTCACTAGAAACTTTCTCAAGTTCACAAGAAGGAATTAGTTTCTGACAACCTCATAAACATGACAACTTTGTTTCCCCAAGATAAAACTGATCCTCAGAGTCGTGGAAACAATAGATAGATATTTCCCTCAGTCAATCATGCATGCTTTGTTTCACCAGAATGGCAGAGAAAATAGAGAAATGGGCGTTTTCAATAAAAGTATTTATTGAACAGTCTTCTTTCTCATGTAGAAGAAATGAACTGCTACAATTGTAAGACTGGCTGTAAAGTATAATAAGTACAGCAAGAAGAGTATTATGAAATAATACTGTAAAAGCATGGTATGGTTTCTAAGCCATAAAATACATACATAAATAAATAAAGACTAAAAGTACTCGACTGGTGCTTCTAAAATACACCTACCCCGGTGTACCTACCCTAAGTCTAGTACGAGGGAAGAAGTAAGTGTGGTGTAGCATAAGTTTAGTATTCTTTTGCCAAGAACCTATCCAAGATTTCTCTTTGGGTCTAATCAGTTCTGTACCTTGGTTTAGAATGAAGGAGGTCAGTCTCAGGACTCGATTTCCCAACACCCCGCAAGGGGAGCTTGGAAACACTGGAGTTGGATTTCTCAGCAAGAGAAAAGACAGCGTCTCTCTCAGTGTGTCTGCTGGAGGGTCGGCTTCCTTCGGCACTTGCTGTAGCGAGATGCGTCGGGCAAGTAGATAGTTGAACTGCTCCAATCCACCGTGTGTTTGCTTGGGCAAGTGTGGGCATATTTATACCTTGAAGGTGCCGAGTTTGACCTAAAGGTGGACATAATAACGTCATCAAAGAGTCTCAGTTCTTTGAAAACTCCTTGAGTTATTGGACAAATCAATATTCAAGCAAGGGGAAGTCCCTAACTGCTGAAGCCGAGTTTTCCAAGAATTCGTTGTGGATTTTCAGAACTAGTGGAAGTAGCCAAGCTGTATTAGGACTGCATGAGCTATGTCTAAATATGGTTATGATTTCTTTGCCTATATAAGGACAGGGTGAATTATACCTATATATGGGCATGAATCTGGAAAATTACACTAGGGTCCTAAAATGCTATACAACAGGACCAGTCAGTAGAAGGCTTTATAGTACTGAATAGTAAAGGCAGGAGCTGAGGTAAGAGGAGAGCATCTATGAGTGTCCTAACACTTATATCTACCAAGATCAAAAGATCATTGGAGGTCATAAATGTATCAAGTGGCCTCCAATTTTGGGTATGAGCAATAGTACTATCAGATACTGTCTACTTATAAATATTCACAAAGCAGACCACTGGTAAATGAATTCCTGGCTGGAATAATTTGAATCTCCCTTCCAGCATCTGGTAGCAAAATATCCTGATGCAGTGATTATAATGGCAGGGAATGTCAACGCTCGTCTCTTCCCTGCTCAGAGGGACCTGCAGCTGGAGGAAAAGATAGACTTTTATAACATTACCCCAGCGCAGTTCCCTTCTGTTGTCATTAAAAAAGAGGCCAAAATGTTGATTCAATGGCTGGCAAATCATGGCTTGATTTATTTAAATGGACGATATACAAATTATTCGCCAGCAGCAGTAACTTTTTGCAGGGCCAGTCTTTAGGCCCTCTTGACTACATATTTATGTCTCTTTGGCAGTTCAACCTCTTTAAGGATTTTGAGGTGGCAAAATATGAGGGTAGTGATCACTGGGCAATTACAGCGGCCCTTGACCTCTGTGACCCAGTATCCCCCATGAGGGTTCAACCTCTAGGAATGTCCTTCCAATGCAAGCTCTCAACACGCCTGGATCCCATTCATCTCCAACAGTTAGCAGTCCTTCAATTAGAGGAGAAGATTGATGTCCTCCCTATTTATTTAGGTGAAATCACTGTATGGTACAGTAAAATAGAGCAACAAGTTTTGGGCTGCCTCACAGTAAATATATGTGAGAGGGGTCTGCGTGCAGACCCTTGCTCGAAGAGGGTGGGTGGCTGGTTGAACTCTGACTGCTGAGAGTTTAAGCGATTAGTTAGTCGAAGTGTAAGAAGGACAAGGTGCCATCCAAGCTTCTTGACCTCCCAGGAACTGGTCAAGCTTAAACGTCAATACAAATCGGTTGTGCAGACTAGAAAAGCCTCCTTTTATCACAGTAAGAGGGATGAGATGCAGGAAATTATCCTCCTTAAGGATCAGCAGAACGTTCTGGACGAAGGTCCATGAATTTAGTGGTCAAAATAGGGGTACTCTCGTTTGTATGATCCCGCAAGCTCAGTGGACCACTTATTTGAGAGACCTATATATGGGACCTACTGGCTCAGATAGGCCCCGCAGAACTTTTGATCAAAACCTCCCCATTGCTTGGTTTTCAATAAAATGAGTAAAAGTCGTCATTGAAATATTAAAGCTTTCCCCTGCTGCCTGCTCTGATAACATCCTAGCAGTAATAATTAAATAAATAGTGTTTGATGGGCCACGGTCTACTCTTCCCTGTTTAGCTGGATTGCCACATCCGGTCTTTACATTCTCTCACCTGGAAAGGGTCAGTAGTGAAACCCATTTTAAAAAAAGGGAGTGGTACAGACCCCATACATTATAGGTTGATCAGCCTTCTCAATATTTCATTAAAGAACTTTTCGAAGATTATCTTATTGAAGCTTGAAGTCTGGGCCAGCAAAACTAAGAGAATTCCTGTAGAGCAGGGGGGCTTTCTGGAGGGTCATTCCACCACAGATCATAGCTTTGCATTATGGGCTGTTATCCAGAAGTCCCAGGAGAAAAATCAAAGGCTGTGCTGCTGTTTTGTAGACTTCAGGACTGCCTTCGATTCTGTGGATAGGGATATCCTATGTGGGAAACTGACTGCCTGGACACTCCCGGTAAACCTTCTTGGTGTACTTAAATCTCTGCATTCTGGTAACTGGGCCCAGGTAGAGTTAGATAAGTCGGGCTGCGTATCTCAAAGAATCCCAATCGAAAATGCCTGACTTTAACAAGGCCGCCGGGGCCTATGCCTGATACTTTGAATGTGGCACTACTCCTGAGGCTGCTCTCCCTTTACAGCTCTGAGCAGTGAGAAGCGGTAAAAGCAGAGGTGGGGACAACGGACCTTGCTCCCCGTACGGCGGTTCTACCCTCTGAGGCATCTGGCTGAGGGTCACCGAGAAAAGCTCTGCTTTCCATTGGTGCCAGGGTGAAATGAATTTGAGCTGCGATGCTACGCCTCGCATGCCAAACCTGACACTCTTATAGTGGCCCACAGTCACCTTTGTGCGCTCTCCGATTCCGTCACCCCACACAGTGATTGCTCCTGAAATACTGCCTGTACCTGCCTAAAATGACAGCCGCAACAAACCCTCCTGCGTCTCTCCTGACCTTATCTCACTCCTCCCTTTACCCCCACCCCTCCCCGCTGTACTCTGCTCCACTTTCCTGCTACTGACCTTTGCCCTCACCTGTCCTGGCCTTTAGTCCCACCTTGTTTATCTGTGAATTTTCCCTCATCAATTGAGAACTAGCTATTTTGTCTGATGCCCGATGGAGCTACCTGGTTTAGCTATAGGGGAAACAGTTCGGGGATTCCCTCCTTGGAAGTCACCTACCCAGTCAGTCTTTAGACAGACTTCCTTTCATCTCTCCTGTCGTTTCTTCCTGCATCCTCCCTCTATTTATGTCTCTCCTTCTCTCCTCTCTCAATGTATTGAGACTGAACTATTTTGTCTGATGCCCGATGAAGCTACCTAGTTTAGCTATAGGGGAGACAGTTCGGGGATTCCCTCCTTGGACGTCACTTACCCAGTCGGTCTTTAGACAGACTTCCTTTCGTCTCTCCTGTCATATCTTCCCGCATCCTCCCTCTCTTTATGTCTCTCCTTCTCTCCTCTTTCAATGTCTTGAGACTGAACTATTTTGTCTGGTGCCCGATGGAGCTACCTGGTTTAGCTATAGTGGAGATGGGCCGTGGATTCCCTCCTTGGTTGTCACCTACCCAGTCGGTCCTTAGACAGACTTCCTTTCTTCTCTCCTTGTTGTCTCTTCCCTTATCCTCCCTTTCTCACCTCCCCTGCCTCTCCACTACTTTTCTCTCTCCTTTCTCTCCTCTCCTAATGTATTGCCTATTGTTTAATGTATTGTGTAATTGTTGATCTTTTTCTGTTACATTGTTGATTCTCATTTAAAGCGCTCTGATACCTTCGGGACTAGCCAGCGCTATATGAAACTCTTTAAATAAATAAATAAATAAATAAATAAAGTGGCTTTCGGCAGGGCCACCTTTATGTCTCAATCTAACTCATTTTCCCCCAAATTCGGGAAACAGAACATTGCCTGTCTGCATTATGCAGATGATTTGGTGTTATTGGATTATACCCCTATTGGCCTACAGAGGAAATTAAATGCTCTACAAATTTATCGTAGGCAAAACCAACTTCGGATTAATTTGAAAAAAAAACAAGATTTTTGTTTTTGAAAAAAGAGTAAATAAATGTAATTGGTACTTAGATTTACAGGAGGTGGAATAAGTTGTTCAATATATATATATATTTGTGCTTAACTTTCAAGAGGAATTTGAACTGGGGTATGCATTGAGATGCCTTATTGCAGGCTAGCTATTTATCAAGTTTTAATAGCAGATTTGGGGGACTTTCTCATCTTCCATTATCAAGGGCCCACGAGGGGAAGATACCTCCACTGGGTTTATATGGAGGAGAAGTTTTCTCGCTTGACCCGACATTTGAACGGGACACATTAGAAGGGATAGAGCTTAGAAGGCTTCTATCCCTCCCTCAGGGTACTATGGTTCAGGTCATAAGGGGAGGGGGCAATTTGGGCTCTTGGAACCTGATGGCCTATACTCATACTCTGTTTCGCCTAACCCACCTCCAGATCCTTCTCACCTCACACACTGCTCCTTTAATTCCTTCAGCGAATTACCCTTTGACTTTGCCCTATCACTACTTCATCAAGTCAAGTCTGGCTCACCCTTAGACCCAGTACCTGCTAAAGTGATGGGCAATCTTGCCCCTGTCTTAATTAATCCTCTCCTCTACATTTGGAACTCCTCCCTGACCCAGGGTCATTTTCCTTCGGTTTGGAAACATGCTAGGCTACTTCCCATCCTTAAGAAACCCAACGCCGATCCCTCTCTATTCTGCAGTTACCGACCCATCTCGCTCTTGCCTAAGCCAGCTTAGGTGCTGGAGAAAGTAGTTCAGAAACAGCTGGCCCAGTTTTTGGAAACAAATAAATTGTTACACGATCTCAATCCGGCTTTCGAACCGGTTACAGCACCGAGACAGCGTTGCTGGAAGTTTCCGAGACAATCAGGGAATCAGTAGATAGGGGTGAGGAGGCCATGTTGGTCCTCCTCGACCTATCCGCTGCATTAGACACGGTTTCCCATGTCATTCTTTTATCTCGACTACAACAGCTGGGGATTGATGGCACTGCCCTAGCATGGATCAAATCCTTTTTGTCCGGACGGACCCTAAGGGTATTGTTACATCCATTTCAATCCGAAGACAAACCCCTCTTGTGTGGTGTGCCGCAGGGCTCAGCCTTGAGCCCTTTATTGTTCAATGTTTATCTGGCCCCTCTTGCCAGGGTAGTTGAGTCTTGGGGAGTCAGGGTGGTCTCTTATGCTGATGATACTCAGCTTGTTTTCTCATTTAGAGACCATTCTGACTCCCTCTTCTCCAACTTTCGAAACTGCCTTGACAACATTTGCACT
This sequence comes from Lissotriton vulgaris, assembly GCF_964263255.1. Taxonomy (NCBI): domain Eukaryota; kingdom Metazoa; phylum Chordata; class Amphibia; order Caudata; family Salamandridae; genus Lissotriton; species Lissotriton vulgaris. The sequence goes on along the minus strand of NC_141693.1, from coordinate 1,311,346,321 downwards.
TGGATGGCTGCTAACCATCTCGCCCTCAACACTGAAAAAACTGAGGTTCTCTTTTTCAGCCAGAAATCTACTCCCCCTGCAACTTTATGGTGGCCCACCGTTCTTAACCCACCTCCTATACCAGTGCAATCAGCCCGTAACCTGGGCTTCATATTTGATAACACCTTGTCCGGAAAAACCCAGGTCAATAAAGTAGCGGCGGCTTGTTTCAATAAACTGCGTATGATCAGGAAGATCTTTCCCTATCTCCCCCAGTCTTCCCGTAAAACAGTGGTCCAGGCACTCATCACTGAACACCTTGATTATGCCAACAGCCTTTATGCCGGTGCCCCTCAATATCTCATTAACCGACTCCAAACTATACAAAACGCAGCAGCAAGGCTTATTGGTAACATCCCCCCCCGCAACTCGGTCAGAGCATACCGAGAGGAGCTACATTGGCTTCCCATAGCCCGACGCATCGACTTCAAGGTTCTGATCCTTGCCTTCAGGGCAATTAATGGCACTGGCCCCGGCTACCTGAGAAAAAGGCTTAAAATAGCCTCTTCAGTAAGGCACTTGAGATCCAATAGTCTACGCCTGCTGATCGTCCCTCGATTCAGACTCACGCGTACTGGTGGCAGAACTTTTACCGTTACGGCCGCAAAGCTTTGGAATAGCCTACCCATAGATCTCAGGTTCTCCGAATCTGAACAAGTCTTCCGTCGCAAATTGAAAACATGGCTATTTTCTAAGCACTAGCCAGCAAATCTCTTGCAGACCTGCTCCTGTGACAGATATGAAAAACAGAACAAGGTGGCTGGACAGGACAGTTAAACAAAGAAATTTTGCAGACACGCAGTCCATATGTACCACGTGACCACTGGATTTATATTCCAAACACATTTATTTTCTTTTTTTCAGATTCTTAAAGTTTCAAAAACACGAGCACAAACAAAATAACCATCAAAGCAGTAGGTTCATGTACACAGTATCTACAAAAATACAAATTTACAAATGTACAGTATTTACAACAATCGAGTCAAACGAGACAAATAATAACACACCAAGACAATGAAACATAAAGTGATTCAATTCAATTGCAGATTAAACAATGCAATACTAATGCATAAAACAAGGAGGAAAACCAGTCCTTAGAACTATGAAACCAAGGGACAGGCGGGATAAAGATGGAAATGGGTGCCTGCCTGTCTACCAAAGCCTGTGGTCAGATATTTATATGGGGTTGCACTACTAGGGTCCAATAGAGTGCAATTAGTTGTATCCTACCGGCACCCTCTGAAGTTGCCACAGGGTGGGGTGTCTACGCATTTCGAACCTGGATGTTATAGGTTCTCTTCAGGACAGGGACTGGGGATGATAAATCTGTAAAAACATACAGAGTTGGTGTCAGGTTTGTATATCATAGTACCATGAAGGTCTACTCTGGCTCCAAAGGAAAAAAGGAAATAATTACCTGCACAAGGGCACAAGCGTTGCCGTAGTGTGGGCAATTCTCAAAAGGAAATCAGTTCTGAAAAAAACATACAAGGAAAACTCAGCACGAACAGTAACTCATTGTATGTGGGATATTAGAGCAATCGTAAATTACATACGCCCTTCGGGGATGTGAATCATACCTGTAATTCATACAATGATGAACTGAAACGTGATGTCCGCCTTGCGGTACACACTCAGAGTAGATGAACAGCTCACATTTTTTGCTGCGCCGGTGTAGTTGGCTGGGTGAGTAACCACCGAAGAGAAATGAAAAAGATTCCCAAGGTCAGTACGAGTGCCGGTTGTGAAAACCGAGTTAAGCCAACTAATCACAGGCAGGGAGCACAGGAGAACGTTCCTACCTGAAAGCCAAAGAATCGGTAATAGGGGCGCCTGGACAAAAGAACCCAATTCAAGCCGGCAGGCGGTGTCAATTTCACCGGAGCCCGCTGCAAAAAGGAATGAGAGCGGTTGCGTGCTAGTCTCATAGTCTTAGCGCCGGGACACCCCCGCTGGAGGTAGCCGTGCGCTCTATAAGCTTCTTAAATAAATAAATAAATAAATAAATGCCCTATAATATTTCAATGCATTTGTGGAGAATGATGAGGTGTTAAAAGTCTCCAAATTGTGTTGGGAAGAGATTCAATACATTGAAAGAACTTGGGCAAAGGTTGTAAGAAATAGATTAATTACCCTTTGGAACCTTCTTCAGATAGTGGTACATTTACATCCTGGTCCCCCTTCCTAGGCAAGCGTGCGTTGAAAGAATCGGTTGCTTTGGGGTCCGAATTGAATGACTTATCTTATCTACGCAAAAAAACATCCATCAGTTTTTCAATCCCTACACAGGGCAAGGACACTCTTTTTCCTTATTTATCACAGCTACCCGACCCAGGGTTGCGAAATGAAATATTGAGGGTCAGAGTGGGTTGCAATCCAATTTATTATTCCCGCCTATACTGGTCCAAGGTCCAGGTAACCATGGTTTCAGCCCCTGCCCCCTCAAAGTTAACTGTTCCCTACTGCATATATTGATGGATTGTGTCCTTTATCTTGTAAATCAAATTAGGTTTTGAAGACCTCTGTTTTTTAAATATGGTGTTGTCCATAGTAACCCAGGGCGCAAGACTACACTCCACCCACGGAGTGTATGTAGTGTTGCCTACTTTGCATTTTGCAAAGTAGGCATAGTAGGCAACTCTACGCACGCTCCGTGGATGGAGCGTAGTTGCCCGCCACCTGACTCCCTCCCGCCCTCTTCTACTTAACTAATTTCAGATTAAAAATACTTGAAAAGTAAATTAAAGGCACTTACCTGGTTTGCGGCGTCCCGGGGCTCCCTCTTCTATTTCGCGCTGCGTCTTCCATCCAAATGCCCATGCGCGACCGCCCGCACATGCGCACTTCTCGCGAGAAATGCGCATGCGTGGGCGGCCACGCATGCGGATGGAAGACGCGGCGCAAAATAGAAGAGGGAGCCCCGGGACGCCGTGGACCAGGCAAGTGCCTTTAATTTACTTTTCAAGTATTTTTAAGCAGAAATTAGGTTTGTAGAAGAGGGCGGGAGGGGGGCGGGCGGCCCGTAGTGGGGCTACGCGAAGTGCGTGGGTGGGCGTAGCTTCATGCCCACTTCACGTAGCTTCGCGTAGCCCCACTATGCATACTACACCAACCCTTAGTCCATAGGAGGAAAGCTGTGGAGCTGCTGATAGAAATGCGCTATCTAGATGTGGCTGTTGGAATTGCTTGGTTTTTACGGTCAGATAAACAGAGTTTTATTGAGGAACTGTAGTCGGTCGGAGGTGTTGGGTAGTTAGGTTGGGTCGTTTTTATGATCTTAATTGTCATTTGTGTTTTAGAATGTTTTATGGACAACTGTCTAAATAAACTTACTTACTTACTTACATTATTTGGGGTGATAAACAGATGACAGCTTATGTTTTATTCTGAGGGTGATACGAACGTTGAAATACTGTGTGGACATAATGGGGCCCGTTATCGAAGACGATCGCTTCTGCCACATATGGGGGCTGATTCCGATTCGGTAAAATCCCATACGAATAGCCGTACGGAGCATTTTTCCCGTATGAATCATATACTCGAACGTCCCCTTACGTACGATGTAGTACGATGCGTACTCAAAGCAGTTCTCGGTCCGAATCGTACCAAAGCCCGTATGACTCAATAATCTGTACGAATCACATTCAGGACGTGCAGTACGAGATGTCCGTTTGGATCGAAGCATCATTTTCCGACCCAGCAAGTACGATTCGTCCAGTCAACACTCCGTACAACTCTTTTTTTACAAGAGCTCAAAACGTCTGGAAAAGCAAAATTCAACTCAAAATGCATGCAAAATGGACCGCCGGTACGGTTCGTACACCCCATGATCTTAGGGGTACAGTTCCTACACCTACGATCATGGGGTACGGTTCGTACACCCCATGATCATAGGTGTACGAACCATACCCCTACGATCATGGGGTGTACGAACCGTACCCCATGATCGTAGGTGTACGAACCGTACCCCTATGATCATGGGGTGTACAAACCGCACCTTATGTGATTGTGTGTCTCTCGGTACGAATTGCTAATACACGAAGTTTACTGTACGAATTGCGTACTCATTCCCCGGTCTGGATCGTACTTGTTGGGTCGTACGGCAAGTTTACGATTCGTACGGTTCACTTTCAGGGTCCGTATCGTACAGATTTTCCCTTGCTTTTCGTACGCTTCGCAACGTTTTGGACGTATTTTTTTACTACGGATCGTACTACGCGATTCAGACGGATTTGCACGATTCGTACAGAAACGGCTTCGAATTCGCATCGTCGTACGGATTTGTTTCCCGAATCGGAATCGACCCCATAGTGATCATTTCAGATAGTTGTGGAGTAAACCAATCTGCCTGTAATGTAGCAAGACGATACTCTATTGCAGTGTGAGCTGGGAGGTGTAGTTGGTCTAGAGCCATGTACAACAAGGCTTGCGGTATTACTGGCTTGTCTGTACTCTCTTGCCTGTAAATGAAATCTGTTGGTGACTGAGTGCCGCCTCGCTGTTCCCACAGCTCACTTTCGTGAAGTAATGCTCGTTCTAGCAATTCCCGCAAATTTAATTTTGCTACCTTGGTATTTGGGGGTAGTAATTCAGTAGCATCCTATTGCCTGCTTGTCATCATACCTAATGTGTGTTCATCACAATGATAATAACTTGGGGATGCTTTAGTTTCTTCTTTTGCTGCCCATTACCCCTAGACATAAAGTCTTGCTGATTGATGTGTGTTGCACACTTTATCAGTGCTACTTTAGATGGAAGTGTTAATTAATTGTGCCAATACATCTTTATGCAGCATGTGGGGCCCATCAAATTTAAGAAATCCCCTTCTTCCCCATCTGAAAATGCTAGAATGTATAATGGTGGTGAAGTATGCTGAATCTTAATAAATGGTGACCTCTAGTCCCTCAACTCACTGAAATGCATCAATGAAGGCCACTAATGTTGCCGCCTGTGCTGAAAAACGAAAAGGTAGTGGCATATGGCTAATAATTTTTAATGAATCAGATGATCCCCGTTGTTCAGCTCTTACAACTGCTGCTCCTGATGGATGCCTTTTGAGTCAGTACGGCCATCATTGCCTTTCAATGACAGAAGAAGTAGAATGGTTTGTGTAGTCAGGTGTACCTAACACTAGAGCATTCGTGATTATGTTCTTCAGTTCCCGAAATGTTGCCTCTCTTTCATCAGTGCAGTTTATTTTGTTACCATTGGTATGGGACTCTTTTAGAGTGGTCAAAAGTGGTGCAGTCAGGGTGGCATAATCAAATACCCACTGTCTCAGATAATTGCAAAGTCCTAGGAACTGCTGCCTTTGTTTTGTTGTGGTGGGCATGTACATGTTTCTGATGCTCTTTGCTCTGTCAAGTTTCAACCTCCTACCATCTTTGGATAATATCTGTCTAAAATAACGAACTTCTATCTGCACATATTGTAATTTGTCTTTGTTCACTTTGAATCCTTTTTCTGCAAGCATGCAAAGGAGATCAATTGCATTTTCCCTGCATATGTTCTTAGTGGGGCTGCACATAAAAGTGTCATCCACATTCTGTAAAAGGGTGCTTTCGCATTTTACTGTTGCTACATTATTTTTCACTGTCCTTTTAAAGATACTCTCTGACTCACAATAGCCCTGAGGGAGCCTTCTATAGCAGTACTAGGGTTGACTATATGTAAACCATGTTAAATACTGACTGTCTGTGGGCAGTGGAATGCTGAAAAATGCCTTTTTCAAATTGATTACTGAAAAGTAGGTAGCATCTGTAGGTGTTTGTCAGTATGACTGATGGTTCTGGTAGCACCAGAATTACTGGAATTTCTATTTCGTTCAGGGAGCAGAAATCTTGAATCATCCCCCAAGTTCCACTCTTAGCCTATTTTATCAGATACATCGGTGTATTACAGAGTAATGTTCTCTCTTATATTAATCCCTGCTCAAACAATGCCTGTATTATGGGAACAATGCCATCTTCTCCTTCTTTGGATAAGGGATACTAATGTGCCTGGGCAGTATCGCCCCCAGGTTTCAGTGTAATTTTCCCAGGCTCAGCTGTGCGTGTTTTGACACCCTTGTCTATTGCAACTGTATCACAAAGAGAACATCCATTAGAAATATCATTGTCTCAATTGATGGGGCATCATCAAACATTTCTTGTGTCTGAACAATACTTCTTTTGGTATCTGCACTGACTTCCCCAGTACCACTGGTGTGCATGCTATCAAAACATATATGCTACACAAAAAGGCCTATGTATCCACAGGAATTACTCTGACTTTTTATCACAGTTCCTCATGAGCTATGAGTGATAACATCCTACCTGGTATAATACCAGATGTGTAACATACCATCGACCCATCTTACAAAAAGAGATGGTCATATCCAGCTTACTCATGAGGTCTCTTCCATTGCTATATTCCCTCTGGGGAATATAACAATGCTCTTTCTATCTGCGTGTCTCCTATTCTCATGCTCACTGATTCAGAAAAGGGAACCCACCTGAAAGGCCAAGAAAACCGTTATGTGTCCATCAACATGTGAGAAAGTGGTAGTGTTACTTCCTTTATATAGGATTTAGTGGTGCCAGTATTGATTGAAAAACAATAAGGGCAACCTTCTAAGGCCATTGTCATAATGGGTTCCTCATCTGATCAATAGGTTACCAATAGTATTGGACATAACATGGTTGTTTGTGGACTTTCTCATTGCGTATAGCTATTGGTTGGTGTCCATCTGGACATTTAGGGTTGTACAAAAAATGTAATACCTCCTTGTACTGTTACTCCTCCCATCTGGACCTGTGTGGGTCCTCCTGTAGCATTTGCACAATGTGGGGCATATTCTGTGGCATTTGCCTCTGTTGTGAGGGGCCTTAAACCTGGGAGATCTGTGGTGGTCCCTATGGTACTTGTTGTTGGGGAGCACATTGCATCTGTTGTGGCCCTATCTGCCTCAGCAGAGCGATCGATCCCTGAGCTTCCTCATTGTTCTTTTTCACTCTACACTCCCTTGCAAAGTAACCCATATTGCCACAATAATAACACAATTGTATTGCCTTATATACTCCTTGTCTTCTTCCCTGCACTGGGCAGTGGTCTCCTGATAAACCGTCTTGTTTCTTTCCAATGTTACTTACTGGCTGCCCTCCTGGTGCCTGCATCTACATTGGTGTTGTGACTGCCATTTGTGGTGCTATTACAAGTGCCCTTTCTGTACTTGTTTTTTTAAGTTTCTGTTGCACCAACTTAGCAGTTGCCCTCTCTGCCTGCTCAGTCTTTTCCTTTTCCTTTTCCTTTTCTTTTTATTGATTGTAATAATGTATGATATAGACTTGCATCTCTAGTCACGGTTTAGCCTCTATTCCCATTACTCCACCTAGACGTGCTTGTAAATCCTTGGGCACGCCCCATTTCAATACAATATGAAATAGTATTGCATGCCCTCCAGTATTTTCCCAGGTACATCTGACTTAATGTACCTATCATTCTTTCATTCTGATAATAAGTTTGGTAATGTCTTCAGTCGGTTTTATGCCCTCTACTATAAGGGCTGCAATGGATGGTCTGTTTGGGTATGTCCACTAGAGCACACCTCAGACATAATGACAGATATTGTCGAAGGATGACGCGTCAAACTGTGTATCTATCAATGTTATTTAAGGGAATCCTGTCTTGATAAAAATTGTATTTACTTTGTTCCCCACCAGAGAACTTAACAAGCTTTTAATATTGCCCAAGGCGAGGTTCACTCCAGCACTGTGTTTCTCAAAGCATCCTATCCATTTTACCGCTCCGTCAGACAGTGGGGGTAGTGCCTTCTTTAAATTCTCTGTATCCATTTGTGGCCTTAGTACCTATGTGGGAGGTTGTCCGCCCTTGAAAATGAGGAGTAACTGAGCTATTGATTGAGGATTTACTGGTCTTGAGACTAACCTTGGATCTGGTCTATTACTTTGAATCACTTCAGTTAGTTTGTCTATAGCACACTACTCCCAGACCGGGAGGCACTTTTGCATATAGGGGTAGTTCCAGTCTGGATTGCCCTGTCCCTGCTATATACAATATTCAGCAGCTTCTAAGTCAATGGTTTGAAAAGAACCTTCTCAGGGCCATTGGATCTTCCCCTCTTTTTTAGTCCATGTTGCCAATTCATCAGAGAACTGTTGCCAATAGTAACTACCCTTCTTATATCCTTACATTCTATTACTTCTATGGGTGTTAGATCTGAACTACTCTTTTTTAGGATAGACTTCTTTGACATTTCTAGGGTGTCTCTTACTGCCATTAATGAACCCCAGGGAGAATAGGGGCGGAATTTATATGGTCTCCGGTTGGTGTCCTGTTTATGTACATCCCTGTTATGCCTGTCTTCCCACTCATCATCTCCCTCTACCCCCCTACATCTTGTTACTCATTTGGGGGGGTCATGACATTGTGGCATCTTTATGTTCCTCTCCCATCCTTCTTCTTCTCTTATCCATTCCTCGTGGACTCTCCCAAAGTCTACACAGAAGTATCTCCCAGCCTAAGAAGAACATGTTCCATAAATCAATGTCCTTTAAGGGAAGCAGGGCTTCTAGAGCATTCTGAGCAACTGTTTGCTGCAATTCATTTATGAGTCTGTCTCTTCAGTCTGGTTCTGGACTGTCCCAAAGAGTTGTAGTGGTAGGGTCTGAAGGTGTCTTGTTTCCCCGTGATTTTTGTCTCTCCTCTGTTGGTGCAACTCTAATTGGATATTGGTACACTGCAGCTGGCAGACTGCGGTAAAGACCATCAGGGGCAGTCTTCTTAGGTACTGTGCCTCTTCGGGTGCTGTGGTTTTCACATATACATTTGTATCACGGAATACCCATCATAATTATAGGGTGGCTTTCCTTTTCTGTCTTTTCTTTCTAATATGCTTAGAGCAAATGTAAGTCAATGTGTGTTCAATTACGTTTTCGTCGAATGTCTCTTACTTTGGTCATGGCTGGGTGTGGCTCTCAGTATCTATGTACCATTGTTTGCAATACATTTGTACCTTCATCTTGTCTGAAGGGAAAGTTTTTATCATGTGTTACAGAGGGGTCTCCATGGTTACCTAAGGATGTGTGTGTTTCCTATGAGTAATATAAGAGTCACTTTCAATCCCCAGTTCGTTTGCCCATTGTCTTATGCCCCTTTTGGCCATGTCTCCTTTACTAATATATTTGCTGTCTATGAAAATCGTTAACCTATAGTAGTGGTGAACATGTTTTGATCTTGTGCAGTATTACATGATTTCACATACACTACCGTGAGGCCAAAATGGTGAACATCAAGCATACTTATCGCTAGTCCGTGTAACACTTCTTCCATGGTTATATTTGGAGTGGGTGCATTTATGTGAGGTCTAAGAAGATTTGTGCCTGACATGTTACTAATAATGTGAAACAAATGACTATTTGCGGTGCTGAAGGATGTGATCCCCCATTCATGTTTAAAACTCATGAATCGTAAATATCTGTGAGGAATGTATCAAGAAGAATATGATGGGCGACTCTGTTATTATATGAATTCTAGGGGTATTACATGGACACAGGAGTTTCCATGGGCCATATAAATATACATTTTACTTCAATCTCATCTGTTACCTGCCACAGTGAATTATCAGTATCACTCATAGGGAATTATTATGAAACTTTAGGCTTGTCTTGGGATATTTAATTATGATTCCCTTTTCTTAAAACATGAGATAATGTTTCTCCACTTCCAGGACACTTTAAGGGTTTGTATTGAAAATACCAAAATTTCTTCCTTGCTTATACCATACGGTATGACAACCTGAAAGGAACCCTGCCACTTCTCTATGATTTTCCCCTTGTCATTATGTAGTACTGTACTCTTTGTCATCCTTCTTATTCACGTGGGATATCTACTCTCAATCAATGCGATATTTGGATTCGCAACCAAGGGTTTGGCCGTGCTCAGGGCAAAGTCAATTTACACCAGCAATTCGCTGTCCCGTTACCTAACCATCAGACTCTGCAACCGATGCCTTAGCCTCGGTTCTTCTTCCTTAAAGATGCCTTCCAGATATCTTAAATCTAGGAATTTGAGAGCCAGGCTTATGACCTATTTAGAGTATGGCGTGCCAGTGCCAATCAAATAAATTAATATCTCTTTATCACGTCAGCTTTCACACACTGGTTACCCAGTCCCATCTCACTATTTCTGAACTAACCCTCCAGATCTAACTGGCATATAAGTTGCACTCACAGAAGGAATATCCCTTCTAGGAGTTTCCTCCTTGGTAATACACTACCACCTGATAGATCACTTCGCTTCTCAAAGGAGCACCTTTCCAAGAGCTGTCTCCTGGGTAATGCCCAACTGCCTGCTAGATCCTTCCCCAAAGGAATGTGTCTTCCAAGTGCTGTCTCATGGGTAATGCCCAACTGCCTGCTAGATCCTTCCCCAAAGGAATGTGTCTTCCAAGTGCTGTCTCATGGGTAATGCCCAACTGCCTGCTAGATCCTTCCCCAAAGGAATGTGTCTTCCAAGTGCTGTCTCATGGTTAATGCACTACTGCCTGCTAGATCACTCTCTGAATGAGTGTCTCTTCCCTTCTATTTCAAAGTGGACTTCACAGTAGCTAGTCTTCCAGTGTGCACCGGGAGTTACCATTTTTCATTTTTATAAAAATGTCATTGCATCCTAACAAAAGAAAAAAAAATCCCCACATTTGCAGTTCCATACTATGATTGCCAAATAATCATGCAATTAAACATTTTAAGGCACAAAGTTCGACCTCCCCCCTCCCTTTTGACGGTGGCCTGGGATCTTACCTGCTCATCTCTTGTGTAGGGAGACTTTAGTGTAACACTCAGTGTCTGCTTACTTGATATAGTTGTACAGTATCTATTCAATTTAGGGCAGGCAGTATCTACCTCGGGCACAGTCTGGGAAAAACGAGATGAACTCTTGGCTGGTTCACCAGATGTTGTTGAACGAAAGAAAAATACATCAGGACTTCTGTTGGCAATATAGCATAGAGTTTATAAAAATGCGCGCGAAGGTCAGCCAGCTTCGTGGAACTGAAACTTGAGCTTCAACTTACAATGCGGTGGACAGTTTCTTTTATACTTTTGTAACTTCAAATATGTCATACATTTGCATATTACGTTGTTTGCTCAAGCTCAACATTATATCAAAAGGCAATACTTTCTGCAAAAACAGCTAATCATGTGTTTAAGGAGTGCCACTCATGTGCATGTGTTAGTGTTACATTTTCACACCACCGCTACACTACCAGTAACCTTGCATTGTCTAGTGCTTTGAAGACTAGCAATGCTCTACTCTGTACCCGTCTACTGCTCTGCAAGACCTGTCCTCCCACTTATTCTGGCCTCTGTGCTACTTTATATACATACCTCTGAGACACTTGTTCCTGCAATGCGGGTCTGTGGCCTTAAGTTTCTGCTGTGTCTAATTATATTTCTCTATTTTAATAAAACGTGCATTTACTTTCCTCCCCCCAGGTCCTGACTCCTTTTGTGCTTTCTACTCCACTACTGTAGACAGCTTAGGCCTGTATTTTTACTTTAACACGTACATCTGTACACGTCTTTCTGCTGATGCTCACAGTGATATGAGAAGGCTTTCTTAATTTTCCATTTTCATTATAACAAGTGCAGTCATTGTAGATGCCTTAGGAATTATCAAGGGATCAGAAGGGGGTCCCTCTCTCCCAATGACAGCGTTTGTGGCCCATTGGATAAGGAAGCCAATTGAAAAGACGAACAAGCTGCATTCCGTGCAGGTGTTACAGACCCGTCCATCCACATAAAGTAGCCCCTGCTCCAGATCTTGATCCAGTCATGGTTGATTTCCTTTTCAAGAAAGGTAAGGACCTGAAAAGGCCATAGGCAGGGCTCTGTGTGTCTGCCAAGACATGCATTTAGAAAATCTAGGACCTTTGACACAGATAAAGGAAATTACTGAACATGCTGCACTCAAAGGTGCTACAGTCCATTTACTGTCTACATGGAATTAAGCCAACAGGGATATTTGCCAGGTAGGCAATATGAATGCACCCATTGCAACTGAAAGAAGAAAGACCCTCCTAATGAGAATAGACCATAAGCTAGCAGAAATGGCAGACAAGGAATTGGTGGGCATATTATCAAGGGGGTTTATCTCCGCTTTTTTGGCTTTAAAAGCCAAGAAAGCGGAGATAACATGATCTCCCTATTACCTAGCTGTCGCTAACACCAGTTAGTTAGTAGGAGATAGCGACCATCTTGGGCCCCACTTAGCATGTCAGTGATATTTATCACTAATGACATGCAAAGTGGGTGTGCCAAGATGTTAGCGACTGGAAACAGTCGCTAACATCGCTATCTCCTATTACCAACTTTTGGAGATATTCGCGCTAAGCTCGAATATCTCCAAAAGCTAACACCTGCCCTGAGCAGTTCTTAGCCATGTTATCCAATGGGAGGTGGATAACATGGCTAAGAGCATTAGCTCAGTAATGCATGAATATCGCTGACTTTTCAGTGATATTCATTCATTGCGGCCGATTTTATCGCATACCAAGGTTTATCTGCGATAAAAATCGCCGCAGCTCTGCGGTAAAATTTTGTCTCTTAACCAAGCAATAGCAATAATTATCGCTATTGCTTGGTAATATGCCCCCGGCTTTGGATAGGCAGAGAAGAATTTAAGCAGGGTTTTTGCCATGTGTTTCTGCAAGGGTGAGGCGACGACAAGCTCACTCTCCTTTCATACTAAAACATAGCCTTTACCAATCCTCCTATTGTGCCCTGAGGGATGGGCACTCTGCTGACTTCAGCAACAGAAGTGTATACACTCCATTCTTGTCTCAATATCGGTTGGTCAAATCAATATTAAACTATTTTCCTCCAAGATGGTTGGGTGGCAGACTCACCCTCTGCAAAATTGGAAATTAATTACATGAGACCAGTGGGCCTTACATGCAATTCAAGGGTACATGATAGAGTTTTACTTCGATCCAGTTCACCTAATTCTTCAAAGATCAATAATCTTTACTGTCCTAGAAAGGGAGTTAATAATAGAGGAGGTTCATGAGTTGGTCCAGAATGACGCCATAGAAACAAATCTACTTCATTTTCACAGGTTTCTCAGCAATTTATTTGTATTTCTCAAAATGGCAAAGGATTTTGTCCTGTTATATGCCAAAGTCTATTAAATAATTGTGTACTGGAAATTGGCTAGTGAAGAGCGATCTAGAGATTGGCTTTGGAAGTGTAAAATATTCCAATTCAAGGCGCTCTCTTTCATCCTGTTCTCAACTCCTTGGTGACTAAAGCTACTAAATCCAGAGGGAATGTTATTGAAATTACAAGGTATTGGTGTTTGGACAGAATATTGAAAAAAATATTGTGAAAACAAATCTTACGGCAGAAATATTGTGATGTAAACATTTTGTGTGTCGTTATCAAAGGAGAGAGGACTAGATAGCTATTCCGTATCCCCAGGTTTTATATGTATAATCAATAAGGACTAGCCTATTTTTGAAGTATTTTGTTTGACTCAGACCTGTATGGCGAGGTACAAACCATTAGGTTTGTTCATGAAGCCCTCACCCACCAACCTAGTTGGTGGCATGCTTCATCATCGGGCCCACCCAGTGACACCGAGTGTGTCCCGGGTGTGCTTCAACGCCTGGATACAGCGGAGCAGGTATGTTGCTGAGTGTGCAGTGTGGTGACGTGAGTAGTGAAAGTTAAAAGCATACAGTGGTCCCAGTACCCAAGGGTAAGTTAAATTTTAATAACTAGGCCTCCGTTAGCGTTAAAAAAGGCTGGTTGATGTGATAGGAGTATCTATTAGGGCCTCCCTCCATCCAGGTGTAGTCTACATATTTCAGCCAGGCCTTTATGTTTAAAACTGGCTTTCTTCAGGACCAATAAATGAGGATCTTTGCAGTAAATATATGGTTTATCTTGGGACAGCAACAGGAATAGCATTCAAAGCCACATAAGTACACAACTATTACAGATCACATTTGCTGAGACAGAGAGCACTATGAAAATGAGGTACTTAAAGCAGTACCTAAAGATAGTCTCCACCTCATACTGTGTGCTTCACCCCTATGTAAGGTGTGACCAGCAAGTTGTGTATCATGTCTAAAGTGGTTGCCTAAGCCTTCCAGGCCTCTTAGTCGTAAAGACTAAGGGACTGATTTAGATTTTGGCAGATTTATATTTCAACAGATGGGATATCCGCCATCGTTGCCATGGATATCCCATCTGCGGAAATCTAAATCAGGCCCTTTGGGCCTTATTAGGACAACGGGGTCAAATGGACCGCTGTAGTCGCCGTCTGTGGACCACCAGACTGGTGTTCCATCTGCCGTATTATGACTTGGGCAGTTGGACCACTACAGAACCACCGCAACTGTCGGGGATCCATAATCCCGCAGCAGTTTTGCAGAAGTCAGAGGCAACAATATGCTGGCAGTGCTCTGCGTCAGAACGTACTGTCACAGTCCCACGGCGGTGCCTTTCTAAGGCTCTCCTATTGGCCTTTGAAAGGCACGCCGCAGCATACATGCTTTCCAAGGATTATTATCGCAATCCGGCGGCCTGTGTGTGCAGGGCTTTGGCGGTCCTCCCAAGGAGCGCTTGCATGGTGCTCTGAAGGAGGTCAGCAAAGTCATAATAAGGCCCTTAGCCTTTATGATTTATGACTTTTTTTAAACAAATGTATTGTCTTCTAGGAATACTAAATGTTACCACTTTAAGATCCAAAAGCTTCCCAAGATGGTTTAGATTGCAGTGAGAATTGCACGTTTGGACCTTTTAGTGCCCAGCACCTTCCCCAAAATGTTTTAGATTGGAGTGGGACTTATAAATGTAACCCCTTTTGTGTCTCACACATTCCCCAAAATGGTTTAGATTGTAGTGAAAATAGTAAATACTATTCCTTTAGTGTCCAACACCTTCCCCAAAATGGGTTAGATTGGATTGGTAATATTAAATCTTGCCCTTTTAGTGTCCAACACCTTCACCAAAATTGTTGACGTTGGAATGAGAATAATAAATGTAACCCCATTAGTGTTCAGCACCTTCCCCAAAAATGTTTAGATTGGGGTGGAAATAATAATTCTTACCCTTTTAGTGTACAACACTTTCCTAAACTGGTTTAAATTGAAGGAGTAGTAAGTTTGGACCCTTTAGTGACCAATACCTTTGCAGAAATGGTTTGCAGTTGATAGGGAATAGTACATTTTACCCTTTTAGTGTCCAGCACCCTTCTGGCAAAATGGCTTATATAGTTGAGTGATTAGTAAATGTTGCCATTTTAGTGTCAAACACTTTCCCCAAAGTTTGTACTTTTGTGAAGTCAAAGATTTTACATATTGTTTATTTATGTATTATATTTAATTCACATGTTTATTGTTTACTTTTGATACATTCTGTATTTTTACACACTTTAAGACATTAAACATTCATACAGAAATGGTACATAATTATTTTTCTTACATATACTTTTTATACGTCACTTTTTATTTATATTGTATGCAATGTATGTTTTTTCAGTTTATATTAATTAGTACTATTTAATATAGAGTTATATTTCTATATTACTATTTAATTGATACTCTACATATACGTTCAATGCATCGTTTAACATATTTTTTAACATGTTAATACATTTTTGACATACGTTCTAAAACACATTTTTTAAAACCTTTTTGGGAAATTTCTATTAATTTCTATAGGAAAATAATCTTTCTCCATTTTCATTTAGCGACCATTTTATTTTTTACCACTACCTGTATTTTGGATTCTTAGTGGAATGGCATAGAGTGGAGTAGAGTGTTGTAGAGTTGAGTGTTGTAGAGTTGAGTGGTGTAGAGCAGTGTGAAGTAGCATAGAGTGTCACAGAGTGAAGTGGCGTTGAGTGGAGTGGAGTGGAGTGGAGTAGCATGGAGTGAAGTAGTGCAGTGAAGTAGAAAGGAGTAGTATGTTGTAGAATAGAGTGGACTACAGTAGCATAGATGGAGTTGCATAGAGCATCACAGAGTGGCATAGTGTTCTAAAGTGACATATTGTGGAGTAGAGTGTTGTAGAATGGAGTGGCATAGAGTGGTGTAAAGTGTCATAGAGTGGAGAAGAGTTTAAAATGGATTAAAGTGTCATAGAGTGGATTATTGTATGGCGAGTGCCGTACAGAGGAGTAGCGTGGACTAGAGTGAAGTGCTGTAAAGTACAGTGGTGCACAGTAGATTGGCATAGAATGCAGTGTCATGGAGTGCACTAATTTTGAGTAAAATGGTGTCAAGTACATTGACAAAGAGTGCAGTGCCTAGAGTAGAGTGGTGGAGAGTGCAGAGTGGAGTGGTGCAGAGTAGATTACAGTGGTGTAGAGTGCTGTTGTGTAGATTGTTTCATAGTAGAGTAAAGTGGCATAGAGTGGAGTGGTGCAAGGTAGAGAGGTCGAGGAATTTTAGCATAGAGTAGAGTGGTGTAGAGTGCAGTGGCATGGAGTACAATGGTGCAGAATAGATTAGATTACAGTTGAGTGGAATGATGCAGAGTGTAGTGGCATAGAGTGCATTGGATTAAAGTGCAATTTAGTGGCAAAGAGGTTAATGCTTTAGAGGGTGTAGAGAGCGGTAGAGTGCCATAGAGTAGAGTGGTGCATAATACATTGGTGGAAAGAGCAGTGGTGAAGAGCACAGTGGTGCAGAGTAGAATGGATTGGGGTAGAGTGCAGTGAAGTAAAGCACAATCATGTGTAGTGGCATAGCGTACATTGGTGAAATTGAGTTCGGTGTTGGAGAGTGCAGTCTTGGAGAGTATCGTTTTGTTGAGTGCAGTGTTGTAGAGTGCCATAGTGTAGAGTAGAGTAGCCCAGAGTAGAGTGCCGCTGAGTATTTTTGTTATTTTCCTGGTGTGAGCATCTGTTATTGAATGTCTTTTCCTCTCTTTGTAGTTGCCGATCGATGTCTGGTGTGCTCGGAGAGTTGGGAAGCTGCTTTGTATATTTGTGTGTATTTAATGTTAATTTGTGTTAGACTTTAGGGTTCATTTTTCATTTTGTATGCAGTCTTTGTTTTGCTCTATGCATGTCATTAGTGATGTTTTCGCTATTTGTATATGTGCCTTCAACCTTCTTTCTGTTTGCATTTTGTTATGTTTTATAATACTGAGGTAAACGCAGCTATGGGTGAGTACAACCGGACAGTCATTGTGTTTTCTTTGTTCATGACACTGATCATTCTTGCAAGCTCCGAACCATACAACATGGACTACTGGTTCTTTTCCAAGGATGATGGTTCGCAGGAGTCATTTGTAAAGCATAGCAAAGAGGTGTGGGAGTTCACTAGAGCTTACGGTGGCTGTTGTAGGCATTTCTAGGTTTATGTCGACGTAGGAAGTAAATAGAGCTTTCACCATGAGTGCAGGTCTGAGCTTAATGTAAAAACCAGTTCCAACCTATGCCCCAATTTGTGAGTTTAACTTGATGAGTTTGAAAAATCGATGTGGTCAGGTGACCATGCGTTCTTTAGTTTTGGGTGCACTTTTGAGAACACTAAAGATACAGTTTTGTCATATTTTGTCGTCTCATGCATGCTGTCTTGCGACATGATCTGCTATCTGTTTTTAGATGTTAAATACATTTAGCTTGTGATTTCACTGCTTTGGAGTCACCAAAAAGCATAACTAAAAAAATATGTATTGTTTTCTGTTATGCGTACAACCAACACAAACAAAATGGAAATTTACATTTCCTAATGGGCACAAGAGGAAGCAGAAACCTTGCACTTCGATCTGAATGTTTTACACACATTTTGTCTGATTTTGCTCTGTTTCAAATTTTGGCTTTGCAGACCTGATAATACATCCTGATTATCTTTACCTTCGGGTAAGCTAGCTTTGTAGCCCCTTAAGACACTTTGGGCCCGATGTACATAATCCCAGATTACCGATTCTTAAATACCGAATCATACCGATTCGGTATTTAAGAACTGGCAATCGGGATGTAGGTAATTTTACCGATTTAATTACCGAATCGGTATGATTCGGTAATTACCGAATCGGAATTTACTGATTCAGTAATTGCCATTCATTCCTATGGACCTGTAGGCCCATAGGAATGAATGTCAATTACCGAATCAGTAAATACTGATTCAGTAATTGGGGGAAACATAGAAGGGTGTCAGGGTGTCACTTTGACACCCTGTTGCACCCCTCAATTGTGCGTGGGTGCACATGTTGCAGACATACATGCCCCTAGGGCATGTATGTCTGCAACACTGTTTTAAAAGCAAAAAAAATGCTTTTTAAAGGGTTTTCATTATGTACCACCAACTTCTAGTTGGTGGTAAATAACGAATTCTTAAACCCCTGTAGCACTGATTACAGTGCTACCTACATGTCACCGAATCGGTAAAATTACCGATTCGGTAAAATTACCGAATCTGTCTCTTGACATGCCCCTACATCCCAAACTCCAAATACCGGTCGGTAACGGCCGAAATCGGCCGTTACCGACCGGTATTTCCCTTCCTACATCTGGCCCATAATGCAGTAACCAAGCAGGAAAAAGTCAATAGCAAACATGCACAGTGGAAACATATCAATCTCAAATCTCACATGTGAGATGCACATCTCTCGAGGTACAAGGCACCTGTGGCATGAATAGTAAAAAAAAATTGTTTCCACCACACTTCAGAATTACAAAAAACAGAGCTCTATTTCTAATGTTCCGATTCTGATGTATTCTGAAATATCAGCACAGTTCCTTTTTTTGTTGTTTGCTAGAAAAGATAACACCCTACAGCCTGTGGCTACTCAGCAGTATGGATTGTCAAATAAATTCCCTCACTTTGAAGTCAGTAAAAGAAAAGTAAACACCAAGTTCTCTAAGAACACAAAGCCTGACATTTGACCTCTGTCTTTGAATTCACAGCAAATGAGACAAGATAAGAACAAGATATAAAGGCTGTTAAACGTTAGTTAGCACTAGGGATACAGTAAGCAAGGAATGCTAACGGGAGAGATAAAGTCAAGCTGGACAGCCTAAAACAACAAGCAAACGACAGAGCCAGCGAGGAAAGATGCACTCGGTAGGGTGGATCAACAAAAAGAAAAAAATAGGAATCAAAAATGCAAGCAGTGTAAGGACACAAGCAGTAGCGGCTCACAGAGATAACGCTGTGGGGCGGTGAGGCGGGGCGGGCTGGGTGGGGGGTTAGTGGAGTCCAACATACGACGGCAAAGGCAAACGTAAATAAATAAATAACTAGCTGCCGTCGTATGTCGGACTCCACTAAGCCCCTCCCAGCCCCGCCTCACCGCCCCACAGCGTTACCTCTGCGAGTCGCCACTGGACATAAGTACTTGGGCCCTGCACTAGGGGAGAGTCACATACAAGAAGAGGGAAGTGCAGTACACAGAGCTGGCCATCTTTGAATGCACAGCAAATGTGACAAGATAAGAACAAGATTTAAAGGTATGTTTTCAGAAAGCGAGTTTGATGAATAATAAAGTAAACAAGGTTTGGGCAAAAGGAGGGACCCAATGAAGCAAATATAGCCAGCAAATAGAAAGCCAGAAAATGTGAGTTACAAACCACAAAGCCAATGTTAAGCAACGAACAGCTGGAATGCTTTCCTAGTTCAGCTTTCTGAATGTACCCAAGATGTCTTTAGTAAACCAGACAGCTGGGATGTCTGCTAGGCCTCAAACTTAAAACTGCGCAGAAGCAACACACCAGAACCATAAACTGGTGGGCAGGTAGAAATTCCTAGAAACCGAGAGAAAGCAGAAACTGACAGGAAATAAAGGAGGGGATGCAGATAGATGAAAGTAAAAAAAGAAAAGCAGGAATTGCTGCTGGGAGGGGCAAGAAAGTCAGAAGAAAAAGCGAGGAATGCAGTATCTTCCCAGGTGAGCGTGAGTTATTTGAAGAGAAAAAGAAGCAGAGTGTGAAATGTAACAACTCCTGAGAAGAGAGGGCTAGCGAGAGGGCTGGCAGGGAGAGCCAGGTCGACGCTGAAATGTTGAGATATTTATTTGCATTTCACTTGTGACATTGCTTCCAGTGCCAGACGTCTGTACCTGTTGCGGTATTTTCGGTGTGAAATTGGTTACGTTGGCAGCTCTGCCCCAAACCACACTGCGTGGAGTATGCAAATCAGGCCTGCCAGTGGTTTTGGGCCTTCCTGGGAGTGACCGGCAGTGGTTTAGTTTACCTGGGAGGGGCGGGGCTGATTCCCCCGTTTCCGTCTCACTTACTCTGTGCGTCAGCGAGGATTGGAACATGTCTACGGAACTACGAAACGCTCCTGAATATCGGTAAAGAGCGCCGTCTGCTAGTGCGACAGCTTCAAGGAGTCCATGGGCACACCTGGCCTCCCCAGCTGTCTGATGCTACCAGGCCCAGAGCCGCGTGAGGCCCTGTAAGAGGAACGCACGGGCTCATAGCATTCACAACAATTATTGCATGTTTACTAGGAAATGTACACAGTGACGTATACAGAGCCACAAAGAGCAAATGTAAACGGTTATATGAAACGGAGCTAAACATGATCCTATCTCTAATGCGCGAGCCAAGAGCACGTAGGTGTACGTTTAAAAATCACTGACACATGTTAAGAGTGGTATCTTTAGGACTGGTGGTGGAGATTCCTCTCATAAAAAGACAGGCCTGACCTGAAAGATACTACTCGTAAAATGTGTTCAGTACTGAAGATCCACTTGTGAAATGTGTTTGTGAATAGGAAGAAAAATCGTAAACATACACTAAAGTGCAAGTTTTCCTTTGTGAACCAGGGCCATAGTGTTCTGAGAACATAGAAAATGTGCACATAAGATAGTCAGAACTGTCTCCTCAGTTCTTGAATTTTTCAAGTAACTGAAGACCTTTCTCTTCACCTAGCTCCGGCACTAGTTGGGGCCATACAGCTCCTGTTTCACCCCCAAGATTCCCTCTCGGGTAAGTCGTGTGCTATACAAATAAACATAACATAGATCTGGGTGGCACTGGCAACCATCCACATCCCTGAGGCTTTGCCCTCAAGTTGACCACCTAAATGGTCAAATATCAATGACTAAACCAGAGTTAAAGCTGAAAATGGTTTTTCATTGTTACTTTTTGTTAGACCCTTTCCTCGCCAGACAATAATCGTGGCCCAGATATACTGAGCTTTTGCTTGTCCTTGTGTTGCGTAAAGCACACAAGGACACCGCAAAGGCTTCAGTAAGATTTACGAAGCCACCCAAGAGGCTATTTGTGCTGCCTTGCATGACTTTGTAAACAAATGTACACAACGCAGCAACTTGTGCTGCATGACATTTCTAGTCAGTAAGCATTCCATGGGAGGACCATGGGTGCTCCAGAGCATCCACCTATGTGGATTTGGCGCAATTCTAGAAGAAACCTTCGTCTGTGTATTGCGTCAGCCTGGCTTGATCCAATACCACTGTCATATATACAGTGGAGGGCCAGACTGCTGGCAACATGTAGCATTGAAGTTGCTATCTATAGAAACAAAGGGTATAATACTCGTAGAAGAGGAATGAAGATTTGGGGTCCCCTACTGGATAGAAGAGAATGATTAGGGGGAATAATCGGAGACATTAGAAACCGGAATATGTTGATATTATATAAAATTGTCTTCTTCTCTCCTTTTCTGTTTATGTACTCCTCTCTTCTCTTTTTTCTTTTTGTTTCTACATCTGTACATCTATCCTCAACAAATTATTGAGCTGTAATTTGTATCTACTTATGTTTGATTGTATAATTACCACATGGTCTCCTGGGGGGCTGTGGGTGGGGGGTTGGGCCAAATGTATAGTTAACAAAAATCTGCAATAAAGATTGTTTAAAAAAAAAAAAAAAAAAAGGAAACCTGAGGGGGACCCCCTGCAAAGTACACAGAGCCCCCTGCACCATTCAGGACTCATGCACAATGCCGGAGGGGTTCCCCTGGAGCTCGGGCCCCTCTTCACCGCAGGGTCTATTGTTACGCCACTGGTCATCAGTCTGAAGTAATGTCAGAAGTCTTCTATCTGATTATGGTGGTCACATACCACAAAGTTTTGGTTATCCTCTTTCCATTTGCAAACTAATTCTTTCTTGCAGCGGAAGTCTGAGGCCGGGCTGGGAGCATATACATATTATTTGTTAGGTCAAACTCGAGAGACGTGAGAGGACACGTTTTTTGACTGCACTGGTAAGCAGACTCAAAGTTGTTAGATTGCCCCATGTCCTCAACGTGACTGCCAGTCAGTCCTGCCTTTTCAGCCAGCAGCTCTAAGCATGCTCAGCTAAGTAATGCCACTTTTTCTAGTATCAGCATAGTTCTGTGAGCCCAAGAGTGCTTAGTCACTTTGAATTACATTTAGATTGAGCTTTCCTTGCTCCTTGTAAGGTCTGCAACACTGTTCTGAGTGGAAGCACTCCAGTTTGCAACAGGTTTCTGGGCACTCTTTAGAGTACATGGTTGAAAGAATGTAGTTTGTGTTTTGACCCACATCGAATATGTTGGATGAGATAACATGGATCCACTTGCCAACAACGACTCGGGGTATTTGTAGAGCTGGGTAGCCTGAAAAATAGCTCTGGTGTCACTATTTAAGTGAGAGCTGAGCAGCCTGAGGAACCATTTCGCTGTTTAAGGTTTTACTGAGCAGTGTTAGAAAAGGCACTGATACTGTTACTTCTCGGTGAAAAAGAAGGTCCAGAGATTCTTTTCCTGGATAATATTGCCAATTTGTGGTAGGAAGAGGTTAACTGGAGATACTGTACCTTGCTGTTCTCTTATTATGAGAAGTTATAAGAACAAGTGAGTGCATACCCCTCCCATGTAAATATTAACATTCTTCCGATCAGTAAAAATTCAAAATTCCAAGTAATTTATGTTTTCTGCTTTTATTCTTCAAGTTTGTATCCTGGTTCATAGATTTTCATCATACTCCAAATGTTTACAGGAATAGTTTTATTTAAACATTCAACTGCCAGTTGTATTTAAACAATCAACAGCCAACATGTGTTTCGCCCTTTGGCGGTCATTTACTCACTCACTTGTTCTTATAACTGATACTATTACTTACTGGCTATCTTCTGTACCCTGAACCCTAGAACCACTCATTCCAGTCCTCACTCAAAAAGTGGTCCTGCCTCTAAGACAGACCTTTCTCCAAACCATCTCAGTTTGAAAGTACTCTCATGAAGTAGTCTTTCTTCCGTTACTTTTACTTCATTGTTATAAAACCCCTACTCTTCCCCATGGGTGACCTGCAAGTATCAAGCACCTTATTGTACTGGAGATGCTAATAATGGATTGGGAGAGAGGGTGGGTTGAGAACTAGGGCACGGAGTTCTCGCGCTCTGGGCAATGAATATGTCCACTATGGACCAGTATCATTACATCTTCATCTGCGCTCTTGTCCCAGTCCTAAATTATAAAACAAGCTCATATTAAACAAGCACCAAGAACACAATCTGTGTTCACAGCAAACATTTTAATGAAATTAACTTTAGTTGCAATTACTTCATTGCCTCTTGCAAAACAGCAGCATTTAAATTAACAGATTTGTTTTTTTAGAACGTTCAGTCTGATGCAAAATTATTTTTAGTTCACCTTGTGGCTGCTGTGCAATTTTTTTTAATGATACACCTCACCTTGCTGTCCATGAAGTGGACACTGCTCTTTTCAGCAACCTTGAACAATTTGTTGCCACCTCCTGACCTGCCGACAATACATAGCCTGCCGAACCCACCCACTTAGGGTAACTGTTATTATTTTCTTACCTCTAGTGCCACACCATAAATTAATATTGCATTAGAAGAAATAAACTTTTTATTTTCTCTAGAAAAATTGACCAAACTCTTTTTAACACCTAAGGTCAAAGGAATCGATGTTGAGGAGTTTTCATCCAAAACTCGCACGATAATAATATCTGGGTTTAACTGCTTCTGCATTTTTTGCCTAAACCTTGAATCTTTCTTTAACACCACCCTACCTGGGAAAACTGCAAACAGTAGGGAGGACTGTGGGAGAACATGGCGGCTAGCAGGCGTGGCTAGTCGGGAGATTCTGGAGCCTCGGGTGTCTGCACTGTGCTGTGCGGAGCGGAGCGGAGTATGAGCAGAGCAGCGAAACGGGGAAAAATGCTGTTCTAACCTTCCTGGTATCTTCGGCACAAGCGGTGAATGCTGCAGCAACACAGCAATACAGGACCTAACAAACAACGCAGGCTAGCTGGAGGAGAGCGGAGATGAGCGGAGGTGAGTGGGCGGAGCTGTAGCCCGTGCTGCAGGGTGCTTGAACCGGCTCCGAGCTCCGAGCCTCTGACGACAGCGGGAGCAGTTTCCTTCGTGATGGTGCTTTGGCGTTTTTTCTCTATCGGCTTTTTGAGCAGCCGTAAGGGTTAAAATTTAAATAATAAACAACAAAACGACTCAGGCAGGCTGGCTGGCTGGCTGGCTGGGGGAAAGTGGAAAACGAAGCTCGGGGCATAAGGTGCTTGCACTGGTTTTTTCTTGAGCCTCCATAGCTTCCATAGCTTGCAGAGCACTGAATGGCGGTGGCAGCGAGAGCGACTTGGAAGACAGAGCCGGCTACTGAAAGCTACTGAAGGGGAACAGATTTGCTGATATTTGGTGTTTCCTTTGCCGTTTTCATCATTTTCTTCGTGTCAGAGCTAAAGAAAACAAACAGTCTGGAGAGGCGCACTTACACTGACACGGCAGGGGCCGTGACTCCTCTTCTGCAACGTTCTGCTACCTGCATCTTAGAGGTAGGAACTTATGATGCCTCAAAACAGGGTCTAATACGATGGTTCAAGGCTGCATACGAGCTTAAGAAGGGGAGAAGAGCTGGATATAGATATAGTTTCTACTACCCAGGGGGAAAAATTGAAACCATAAAGTGGAACTTAAAACCACCAAACCCACAATGCAACGGGCCGAGTGAGACTTTGAAGGATCTAGCTCTATTACTCTCAGACTTGCATATGTCAGAAAGGGAGACTCAAGGCTCCCAGGCTTCGGGATATACTCTTAGGAGCAAGGGGGGAAAGCAACCCAATTTAAAAGCCCCTCTAGACACTCCTCCTACTGCTATATCAAAATCCAAGATAAAATCTTTAAAAAAAGCTGGAAAAAAAGGTGCTAAAGCTCAGAAAATATCTGAAAAGACGAAACCACCTCCTTCCTTGAAGGCATATTTTAAAGCTGTGCCTTCAGTATTAGAACTTAAATTGTCGGAAGAGGCATTAGGTGGGGTAGATATAAGCAGCTTGGAAACTACTAACAAGTACCAAGTTTTGGAGGGGCTAGGGATGGACTTGGAGCTCGAGGAAGTCTCTGAGCCTGTAGAAACCCCGAAACAAAACACTACACACAGTTCTCAGGATACGGATTTCGAATCTAGAGAAGAAGCTCTAACACATATAATGAATTCTAACAGCGAGGACAGCTTATCGGCAGTCCCCACAAATGTCTCAGATATGGATCAGTCAGTGATACTAATGTTAAAAGCCTTGAGTCATGAGGTTAAAAGTGGTTTCGAAGCAACATTAATCAATCAGCAGGAGATTAAGGAGAAATTCGATGCTTTAGCTGCTAGAACTACTGAGCTAGAATCCTCAGTAGCAGAGCTAAAAAAGTCTGCCACTCAACATACTAAAAAGCTCGAGGATCTCAGACTGAAGGAGCAAGGACTCCAAGAAAAAATGGAGTCCTTAGAAAACGCACAAAGGCGAAATAACCTACGCTTCTTAAAAGTTCCAGAAGGGGCAGAAGGGGGAAGTATTAAAGCTTTTGTGGCCAGATTGATTAAACAAACAATAGACTTAGAGATATCTGAAGAAGAAATAATAAAAGATATCCAACGAGCTCACAGGGATCCATTCAGACAGAACCCAAACAAGAGCAGGCCTAGGAAGATCCTGGTACACTTTCTGACATACACTCTAAAAGAAGAGATCCTCAATAGGGCATTAAGAACCAGCGAGCTTTTGATAGACAGCTTTTCTTATCAGATCAGATCAGATGTGTCTTCCATCACAGCATCTAGACAGTGGGAGCTTGGTAAGCTGCTAGAACCTTTTAAACAACTTGGTGCTACCGCTCAGCTAAAATTTCCGGCATCACTGAAAGTGATGTATAAAAATAAAATGAAAGTCCTAAAAAGGTTGGATGAGGCAGAAGAATACCTGCAATTACTCACAGATGACAATTTAAGAGAGCAAGAAAATGAACAGTCAAGGCACTGAGAATTTTAGCTTATGCATCACTACCATTAAAAGTTAGCTATACATTTTCAATGCTGTCCATGTATATAGAATAGACACCCGGGAGAAAAGAGTCTCAATGGCCCAAGTAGGCCAGGAAAAGGAGGGGGGTTCTCCAGGGGAGCACGGGAGGGTCAGGATGGGGGGGGGAAGGAGGGGAAGGCACTGGGTGGGGAGCATCCGGGGGGGAAAAAAAAAAAATGTCCAAATCGCCACATTCAAAGTTTGATTTTAACCACATTTACTATGAAAAATAATGCAGGATAGGGTAACTCATTCATCATACCTTAAGATTCTTTCATGGAACGTTAATGGGTTACGGGTTAAGCATAGAAGAGAGAGAATTCTTCAGTACTTAAAAGACGCACCTGAAAATTTTTTTATTTTACAAGAGACCCACTCTACCGAACAAGAATTAAGAGATATTTTCAAGGGGAAAAAGTGGATTCAGCAGGTGATAACCACCTCGCAACCAACTACTACCAAAGGGGTGGCTATACTGATTAAATCTAATTCAGAGATAACTTTTTTACAATCCAAGTGTGATAAAAAGGGAAGGTGGGTTATAGCAAAAATAAAGCAACAAGCATTTAAGTTTACGATTGCGGGTTATTATGGTCCTAATCTGGATGCCACCCTTCCTCTTAAAGACCTCTTTGTTGAACTTTTAGATTATGAGGACCCGGTGATTCTTGCTGGAGATTTTAACCTAGTACTTGATCCACATCTTGATAAATCTACCACTGTAAGGTTCACACATAATTCCAGAGGCTGAGGGAAACGTTGGCAGGCTAGCTCATTAGCACATTTTGAATATGGCGAGGCCAGCGGAAAACTTTTAGCCTGGAAAACAAAAAAAGAAATCAAGAAGAACTTTATTAAGGAAGTACAGTTATCAAACACGGGTGTGATTTCAGATAAATGTACAGATATTGATCAGGCTTTCTACCATCATTTTGATGAGGTATATAGAGAAGATCTCTTACCACAACAGCAATTAATACAGTCATGGCTAGATCAATATCAGGTTAAAGCTTTAGATGATCAGGCCTCTAACAGTCTTAACAGAGATATTAGCTCCATTGAAATAGCTTCGGCAATTGATTCCGCTAAAAAAAGTAAGGCTCCAGGCCCTGACGGGCTACCTTCCGAGATATATAAGGTGCTAGCACCTGTAATAACACCAGTTTTGAAATTGCTTTTTACCTCTATATATGAGGAAGGAGGTAAAATTCCGGTCTCTTGGAATGATGCCATAGTGGTCCTTATTTTAAAACCAATGAAGAGACCATCTCAGTGTGATTCATATAGGCCGATTTCCCTCCTTAACACGGACTATAAGCTTATGGCAAAAATATTAGCAGAGAGACTAAATGGGGTAGCAGGCCAACTATTGCATCTAGACCAAAAGGGTTTTGTCAGAGGCCGCTCTATACAAGATCTTACACAAGCTTTGGTGGGTGCAATAGATGTTGCCTCTCAATTTAAAGTTCCACTAGCGGTTATTACATTAGATGCCGCAAAGGCTTTCGACCGCGTTAACTGGGCATTTCTAGTCAAAGTATTAGAAAAAGTTAATCTAGGGAGAAATTTTTGTAGGGCAATAGCAGCATTTTACCAGGCTCCGACAGCTAGATTACTAATAAATGGAAGCTTATCTTCTCCTATAAAAATTCAGAGAGGAACAAGACAGGGGTGTCCGCTTTCCCCCCTGCTCTTTGACCTATATATAGAATCGTTCGCAGAAAAGATCAGACAAGATCAAGATATTATACCCTTTGAATATAACAACTGGGTGAAAAAAGTCGCCTTATATGCGGACGATCTCATGTTGTACACTATTGACCCTATCAAATCAATTCCTCTCATATATAAAGCAGCAGAGAACTTTGGTCAAGTGTCTGGTTACCTGATTAATCAATCCAAATCTGAATGTATGTGTTGGAGCATAACCTATGCTAATTCCATTCCAATTTTGAAACATCAAATCAGATATTTGGGAATTCAAATCACGCAGGATTTAATTGTCTTAGCCCGCAGGGAAATATGTAAACTATGGGTGAGCACCATTGTTCCGACGTATGTAAATTGGATTAGGGCAATTAGGCACACTCTCAGTTTGGATAGCATGGTATGGAAGAGAAGGAAGCTTTTTTGGACTCCCTGCATTATTTGACTGTCCACATGGTGGCCCTGTGTGAGATTTTTTCTGGGTGTCTGCACAAAGAGCTCCCATAAAGATTCGTGGTACAATCAAATACTGAAAACATCTTTATTGGCGTATGAGGACAAATTTTTTTTTTTAAAAACACCACCCTACCTGGGAAAACCTATGTTATGGATAAGAAAGATGAGCCCGAACTTTTGGCTAATGCATTCGGAATAAGAATGTCAATTGTGCTGAAAAGCAACAAATGTTAACTTGTTCAAGGGGCTCAAAAGTTGTTTTGCAGGCCTTTTAGAACAATTAACCAATTTCATGAAGGCATTGGGTTTTGCGACTATTTGTTTCCTTGATCAGATACTTTTAATAACCTGAAAGCAGGTAGAACAACTTGAGAAATGTCCCCCTGTCAGTCTCTGAAACCCTAACTTCAGCCCACTGTGCTGCTAAATTGGGCCAAACTAAAGCTTTTAAAAATTCATCCTCAGAAGCTGCAGAATTTGGTTGGCCATGGGATTTAGCTGCAAACCATTATCACTGTTTCACCTTTCAGAGGTTTTACAGTATTTGGAATACGATGCTAGTATTGATGACTTACGAGAAGCTTGAATGTCTAAAGTGACTTCTTTAGAGCACTGTGGAAGCTGAAAGGCAAGCCTCTCAACTTCGATTGCATGAGAAGTTTTACAGAGTTGTCAGACCTGTCAGCCTTAAGGGGGTCTTCGCCTAAACCTTTTGCCTAATTGCCTCCACTTTGGGATATTTGCTTCTGTTGACCATAGGACTCAGTGCACCTTTCCACTGCTAACCAGTTCTAACATGCTTGGGATCACTCCCCTAAGCATGGTTTGATTGGCATATACCTAAATGGCATATTTAATTTACCTGTAAGTCCCTTGTAGAGTGGTATACCATATACACAAGGCCTGTAAATTAATTGCACCAGTGAGGATGCATCACTTATCCTGACACCGACCTAAGTACCACTCTAAAACTTGTACAAGGCCTGCCATTGCAGCCTGAATGCCTTGTCCCACAGCCACCCCTCAGGTAGGCCCTAGGTAGCTCATAGGGCAGAGTGCTGTGTAATTCAAAGGTAGGACATGTACGTATCAGTTTTACATGTCCTGGTAGTAAAAAACTCCCAAATGTGTTTTTTCACCACTGTGAAACCCACCCCTCGTATAGGATACCATTGGGGATTCATTGTTACATTTAATAAGCTGAAATTCCTAATTGAAATGAGGTAGATATGTCATGTTAGGTACCTATGACATTTTAACAATAAATACTCTTAATTACAATTTTGAAAATGCCACTTTAGAGAGTTGGCATTTTCCTGCCCTCAGTCCTTTGTGCCTGCAGCCTGTCTAGGGTCACATGACGGGGTGTAACTGACAGTTAAACTTTCTGAATTCCTCCCAGACAGTCACACAATAGTGGGATTAGGTATGCCTCAATGGGCAATCACTGACAAGATTGAGGGGGCGGAGAACAGCCCCACTTACACCTAAAGAAGCTGTATCCTGTCTCACAATTGGCCTAACAACCCTCTATTGTCACTGCAGCCAGTTAGGAGCAAGGGCAGGGGAGTCAGGAAATTCCTTGCACTTCAAAGAAACTATCCAGAATATTCACCCACTTTCCAGAATAAGGGCACCAGGGTATGAAAACAAGACCTTCAGACCCACTCTTCAGTTAACTACTGGACCAGCAGAAGGATTGTCGGAGGACTGCCTGTTGCTGTGACTTTCCTTTCACTCTCTGAGACTGATGCCGTACCAGGAATGACTGCTTTGCTTACTGAAGCCTGCCTTGAACTCTTAGTTGCCAGCCCTGCAGTTAAGCCCTGCATCGCCACCTGCACTCAATATTTCTAGAAGTGACTCCAAGGACTAGTATTCTCGCCTCATGTTCAGAACCACAAGGACATAACAGGCTCCCACCATCTTGAACCTTCACCTGGACCCAGCCAGAGTGAGTCCAAGAGGTCTCCATTCACTCCTGGACCCTTGGTTGTGGTGCTAAAGCTGCCCAAATGGCCAGTTTCCCAAACTGAGGACTTAGACAAAATTTGGCAAAAAAGTCTTCCGAGAACCAGGAGGAGATCAGGACTCACTTGCTCGCCTATCCGCCCGAGGTGCATCGCCGGTCGGATTGACTTTGTGGCTTCTCCTGCTACATTCTTCTAGCAAATCTGTTTCAGTTGTCTTTCGCCAAATGGTGTCCCACCTACTGGAACTGCCTTCGGCTACAGATATCTGCTCCGTCTCACTGGAGATTTTCAACTTCCATTTTGGCAACTAAGTCCAAAAGTAAAAATCTTTACTGTGGCTTCGCTACACAGCCATTCAATGATAACTCTCCCTCCTCGGATACTCCTTCAGCCTGGTAAAGTTGAACTACCTTCTCAGACACTTTTCCTTCACAATTTTTCTAAGTTTGAAAGAAAGCGCTGACCAGGCCCAATCCACTTCTTGTATCCAAACGGCACTCCATTGCGGTTGGCCTTAACTTACAACTTTGACTCGGTCTTTCTCGAACAGATGTCTGTGATTGGTGCTTTGATCTTTAAGTTGCTAGATTTCACGTATCCATTTCTACTGATTGGATTTTGGTTGTTTTGGTGTCATATAATTTATTAAAATTGACTCTTTTTTTATTGGTTCGGGATTTATCTTGTGTTGTGTTTTCACGTTATCACTGTTTGTGTGCTGCATAAATACTTTAAATGTTGCCTCTAAGTTATGCCTGACTGCTTTTTGTGCCAAGCTACTCAGGGTTAACCACAGATTAATTTAGGGACTTTTTGTGTTTCACCCTGCAAGGGATTGTGGCTGTTGCTTGAACAGGGCTCACACCCCAGTCAAACAATAACCCAGAAGAGTTTTTTGATACCGTATTGTAAACTGTAGAGGAGAAGGATGTATAGAAAGGTATAGGTAATGTTCAATCACCAGCTATTACAACATTGTAAACTAGAGGCAGAGAGGCCAGAAGAGGACTATCACGATTACTGTGACCCTCTTGGTCCGAACCTTCTGCAGTGCCCTCAGGAGAAGGGGAATTGGAGGAAATGTATGTATGATTCGTTCTGCCTATGGAACTGACAGAGAGCGTCCCCTGCCCAAGCCTAAGGACACCATGTCTCAGAGAACAATTGAGAGAAAAGAGCACTGGATGGATATGCAAATACTTCAAACCACAAACTGCTGAATACAGCTACTCTCTTCTGGCATACTTTTTTATTCCTGTGGAATGACATTGAGGCCAGAATATTGGGACGGAGGCTGTCAGCATGATGAATACACTGAAACCCATGCACCCATTGATTTTGACGCTGCACCATATTTACAAGGGTGGCGTAAATATGGGGCAGCGCAAAAATTAGGACCAGGGAAAACCTGGTTTAATTTCTCCTCGTTTTTGCTGTTTCCATGTGTTCTGCATTGTGCTGCACACATGGAAACAGCAAAAAGCCAATGATTGTTTATGTGCAGGAAGGGGCACAGTCATTTTTTTAAAATGATGTTTTGCAACTTCTATGTGTGCTGCATTGAGCAGCACACATAGAAATTTCAAAACACCATTTAAAGATAGTTCATGTGCAGGAAGGGACACCTTCCTGCACATAAACAATCTCCCCTTGCAACGTAGACACCCTTGCAATATGGTGCAAGGGTGCCTGCATTGGTGCTAGGCAGCTAAATTTAGCACCAGCACAGGGAAAAAGGCAGGGCTGCACCATATTCTTGTAAATATGGTGCCGCCCTGTGACAGACCATATTGTCAGCCTTCTTGACTTAAGAACACGCTTAGCCACTTTACTGGTAAATCTGCCCCTTTATTCGGTGTTCACCTCGCCTATTCATAGCTTTTGGCTACTTGATTGTCCATATTGAGCGTCTAAGATTTCACTTCCAAATGTTGAGCAACCTTCTGGAGGGCATACCAATTACCTCTGAACTCCATTCAATTGGAAGACTGATAATTTTCCCCTTGGGACCAGCTGCTCTTCACCTCCAACCCTTCTAGTGTTGCCCCTGCCCTCCGGGACTCGCATTGTGGTTACCACTGAGGGAGACAGGTGTTGTAGGAACACTTCTACCTGTAAGTTCTGAGGAACCAACAATGACTGCAACTCCTCCTTCACTGTAGCTGACCTCGGTGACATAAACGCCTTCTGTTGTGCTGGTTGAAGACTGGAATTTTGACATGGGAACAGTCCAGCCCGAACTGCCAAGCCATGTCTTCCCTGGACCGCAAACAAGCTTCCGAGGACCGGTTTCTGGCATTCCAGCCGTCTTCAGCCCGGCTTGCTTGAATCCAGTGGCAAAGTGAGCAAGGGACTCACGTCTGAATTCGGGCTGGACTGTTCCCATGAGGCACAGGGTCTGACTGATTTGTATATAGCCATGTCTGAACTGGGGTGGCAGAGTGGGCTAAAGAACGGTGATGGATTAAATCCAGATCTTATGACTGGGTGTGAGTGTTTGATTGGGTCAGATGCTCCGTCCATTACCACTCCCTTTTTTACCGCTTTTGGCCACCATAAGTGTGGCAGGGTATGCTCAGACGTGAGTCCCTTGCTCACTTTGCCACTGGATTCAAGCAAGCTGGGCTGAAGACGACTGGAATGCCGGAAACCGGTCCTCGGAAGCTTGTTTCCGGTCCAGGGAAGGCATGGCTTGGCAGTTCGGGCTGGACTGTTCCCATGAGGCACAGGGTCAGACTGATTTGTATATAGCCATGTCTGAACTGGGGTGGCAGAGTGGGCTAAAGAACGGTGATGGATTTAACCCAGATCTTTTGACTGGGTGTGAGTGTTTGATTGGTTCAGATGCTCCGTCCATTACCACTCCCTTTTGTACCGCGTTTGGCCGCCATATGTGTGGCAGGGTATGCTCAGACGTGAGTCCACTCCCTTTTGTACCACTAGTGAAACTGCAGCACTAATTGTGCCACACAATTAAGAAGCCTTTGTAAACATGTCTCAGACCTGCCATTGTATCCTGTGTGTGCAGTTTTAAACTTTAATTTCCGCCTAAAAAAAAAACCTTTCGCAGACCTAAACCTTACTTTGTAATACATATAAGTCACCACTAAGGTAGGCCCTAAACAGCCAAGAGGGCAGTGCATTAAAAAAGTTGGACATGTACTTTTGACATTTACATGTCCTTTTAGTGTAGAATTCTTAATTCGTTTTTCAGTACTGCAAGGCCTACCTCGCCCATAGGATAACATAGGGTTACCTTATCACATTTACTAGGTGCTAACTTTCAATTGGCAGCAGATAGGAGTGTGGAGTTTGGTGTCTAAAGAATTTAAATTTAAACCAATCTTTAATAGTAAAGTCTGATTTAAAGGCACAATTCAGAAAAATCCACTTTTAGAAAGTTAACCTTTTCTTCTACTATTTGGTGCCTGCAGCCTGTATCCAGGGCCACATAACTAGGTATAGATGGCAGTTGCTGTTTATGTATTGCTCCCAGACAGTGAGACAAAGGGGAATAGGTGTTGGCAGTATGGGCTATCTCTGACTTGATGAGGGGGAGGAACTGTCACCTACCACACTTGGCTATCACAAAAGGTCTGCCTGAGACCACTTACAAAAGGTTTGAAACTATTCTTTTGTGGCCCAAGAAAAGCTGGAGCCAGGGCAAGAAGGCAGGACTTTCCAAACACCTCTGGGTGGAAGCCTCTTGAAACTTCCTCTACTTCATAGCAGACACCTGGTACAAATTATGAACCCTCAGACCCAACTCTTCAGTACACTTCTGGAGCTGTGGATATTATAGAAGGACGGCTGTGCTGCTTTGTTGCAAGAAGACTGCCACTCTGCTGCCCTGTTACTGTACTTCCCTGCTGCCAGTTACTCTGCATGCTGAGAAGGAAGACTGGATCCCCACCCTTCATTCCTGGCTGAAGTGACTCCAAGGGACAGCTGACTGACCTCCTGGTCTGAGCTACAGAGCCATATCTCTATATCCACATTAAAAAAAAGGAAAAGGGTTGCTGTTGAATAGCTACTTGCAATAATAGTCCTGAAGCCACCCAAATGCACTGTACTTCTCGAGTACTGCACTGTTTGTAATGTTCTGCAATGCATTGTATACTGCTGTTTACCTCCCATGAGCTGGGCTATTCTTTATCTTCTCCTGGTTATAATGCTTGCTTTTGTATACAGTGCTCTGATACCCTGATGGGTCATGTTTGCGCTATATAAAACCTTTCAAATAAAATATCAAGCTCCAGGGGCCTTCCTGCAACTACGCTGATGACCAGCTGCTTGGACCTGCAACTGGACATGCCTGAGTCATGCTGGCCTCTGCTGGAAGTGAGTTCCTGATCCCAAAGAGCTACCCCTCAGGTCCTGGACCGTTGGTGTGGCATCAGTTCAGCTCTCTCCTCAAGAAAAGTAAAAAAATCCTGACATTTTGGACTCTTAGTGATTGCAGGCGCTTTAGTTACCTGAAATCTTTAGAAATGCATAGCTTCAGTTCTACTGATAGGATTGTTTTCTTTGAGGTGTGAACTCATTTGCTAAAGTTTGCTTTATTTTTTCTAAATTGGTGTAGGACTTTTCTTATGTTGTGTTTTTACTTTATTACTATTTGGAGTGCAGCATAAATACTTTATACGTTGCCTTTAAGTTAAGCCTCACTGTTTTTGTAACAAGCTACCAGAGGGTTAAGCACAAGTTAATTTGAGGTTTACTTGTGTTTCACACTGACAGAGATTGCGATTGCAGCTTGAGTAGTGTTTCACCCCCCCCCCCCAACCAGTGACCCAATTTCCAGCAATGATGAATTATGGACCTCTGACTGTGATTGAGCTTCCATAATGTAAACCATAATAGTCTCCTTCCTGCCACTGCATCTCCTGGTATCTAGAACAGGAGTTGGTCAAGTCTTGACTGAAAGTAATAATAATAACGTGCTAGAAATGGGGTTTCTGGTTGGCTAAGGTATGCACCTAAGCCAGCCAGAACCCATCACTCTAGTCAGGGTAAGGGAGCTACACACACAAGATAACCCCTGTTCACTCCCTTGGTAGTCAGGCTTATCCGAGAGGCAATGTGTAAAGTTTTAAAATATCCTTTGTATTATGCATAAAACACATTAGACAACAATCACATAATTCACTTTGCCAACTAGGCAATTGTCATGATGTCACAGATCGTAAATCACTTTGTCTACTAGGCAGTAGTCATAACTGTACATGTAGTGCAATAAGGTAAATACCTGTAAGTTGCACACATCATAAAAACATTATGAAAACATATACCACCACATTTAGTGCACCCTCACTGTACATATGGAGCACTTTCTGAGAGGGGAACTCATCCTTCTATCCTGGTCAGGTGGAATTGGCATAACCCACAACATTAGGCCATCAAACTCTGTGTATCATATGTGAAGCACAACATCAGGGCATAAACACAACCTATATCCACATATAAGGACCTAAAAATACAGTCATAAGATGTAGAGATCAAGCATGTGAATCTCTCAATCTAGGCAAGGCCTGTGAACGTAGGCTGCAGGAACATCTGCGCACCTACTACAAGTAGTGTGGTAATTTCCCCATAACCACGTTCTCATGCCACAACAGTATGGAATAGTACCCCCCCAGGTATGTGCTGGCACAGGGGGAGAAAGGACTTGCAATATTCCTTCACAGGGAAAGCTCACTGGGTCCCCTGCATGTCTCAGCCTGTGGCAGCTCCCCATTAGCACCTGGGGCCGCTGTTTTCCTCATGACTGCGACCTACTCCCGGCTCACTCCACGTCGGTCACCTACATGTGGTGTACACGGAGCGATGGGGCCCGCTCGCAACCCAAATATCTAGAGAGGACCTCATGGGTCCCCACCCAGCAGCACCATCTCCCCACACAGTCTCAGACGGCCTCAACTCCCTGTGGCGAGGATTTCCAGTCCGCCGCCTGTGCAAGAGCTTTCTCTCCATCTCGCCGGTCTTCACTGCGTCCTGCACTTGGATTGCTTCGGCAACCCTCGGGCTAGGCTAGGCTTCTTTGCAGTTCCTTCGTTGCAATGGCAAACTGCTGGGGTGGCAGTCAGGCTCCTTCTGGCACTGCAGCTTCTTCCCCCGGTGCAACTTCACTCTTCTGCACCCGCCGCATTTGTAAAGTGAGCCGAAGCCTTGGACCGCAGGACTCAAAGCACTCACCATGCGCTTTTTAATTATCAAGCCTTTCCGCTGTGTGGAATCCAGTGCTACACACGCACCCTAGAAAGGCAACCAGAAAATGCTCACCATGCGCTCTGGAAAGGTAACAACAGAGCGCTCAGCCTACACTTGTTATGGGAATCTCCTGAACATTTATTTTTCTGGATAGTAAGAGGGGAAAGGGCAGTCCAGCCCTTCCTATGCTGTAGGCAGGAGCAGCCACTGCAGGCTGTCCCATCCCCATACACATCTGGGGCAGTGCTCCTCAAACAGGTCTGCAGCTTATTCTCCCAGGCAGGTTACTTTGTGATCCAGCCAGGATTGGGTGAAGTCTTTTATCTTCCTGAGACTTCCAACAGGAGGCAAGCACACACAAGCCCTTGGAGATTATTCACAAGCAGGATAGCACAGCAGGGAAAAAGAGTCAGTCCTTTTCCTCCACCGCAGATAGAAGCAGCAACTGCAGGCCAACCCATCCCTCATTCAGAAAAGGCAGTGCTCCTCACACAGTCCTTCATCTCTTCTCCTTAGGTGGGTCCTCTTGTTTCCAGAAGTGACCTAAATCCTGGGGTTTTAGGTGTAATACCTATGCCCCATTTTGTCATTGTTCTCTTTGCTGTAAGGGTCTCTGTACCCAGTCCAAACCAGTCCTGTCCTCCCTGGTGAGCATGACCACATGGGGCAGAAACAGCATTGTGAAAAATGAGACACAGCCTATTCATGTCCAAGCTAAACTCCTTCCATCAATCTAAATGCAGACCAGGTATCTTCAGCACAGCGATGAGTCACCCAGGCAGGGCAGCACACACTTCAACCATCCCAAGGACTGTCGAGAGTGATGCATATCACAGCTCCTGTCACTCAAACACTGAATACACAAACAGCCAGGCGCACACAGAATGTCTCTCTATTGTTCAACCGCTTTAGACGAGGGGACGAAGAGAACGCCGTTGAACAATAGAGAGACGCGAGCAAAAATCTTGATACTTTGTGACCGGGACATTGTTTACTTGAATTACAACTGCTGCGCTTACTAAAGAAAAAAGTCTTGATACTTTTGTGACCCGGACATTGTTTATCAGAATTACAACAGCTAAGCTCACTAAAGAAACATGCATTTGCAATGCAATAGGTCTCACATTAGGAAAGTTTGAGCAATTGGTATTGTAAATGACAATTTTTTTATTTATGTGTTTGTTTTGAAAATAGTGAAATTAATAGCTTTGTCATTTACAATGCCAATAGTGATAACTTTTGTGATTGTGACGCCTATTGCATTTGTAATGCAATATGTGTTATATTTACGTGACTTAGATGTATTGGAATTACAAATAACAATGGCTTTTAATTTTTTTAAATAATTAATACTTAAATAAAAGTTATTGTAATTTATAATGGCAATAGATTAAACTTTTGTAAATAACGTTTGTGAAGATTATGTTCAGTGTATTTTATTGTGACGAAAATCCAAGAACAGAAGTGAAATATTAACATCTTTTTGTGACATTTGAAATAAAGCTTGAAACATTAAGAGAACATATTTGAACCAGTTATTGTTGAATGGTTGCACAGATTGATGCTGTGGTGGCGCTGAGTGATGTTGTGGTGCCCCTGAGTGATGCTGTGGTGGTGCTGAGTGATGCTGTGGTGATGCGATAGATAGATAGAGTGCGATAGATAGATAGAGTGCGATAGATAGATAGAGTGAGTGCGATAGATAGATAGAGTGAGTGCGATAGATAGATAGAGTGAATGTGATAGATAGAGGGAGGGCGATAGATAGAGGGAGGGTGATAGATAGAGGGAGGGTGATAGATAGAGGAAGAGCGATAGATAGAGTGAGGGTGATAGATAGACAGATAGACAGACAGATAGACAGATAGATAGATAGATAGATAGATAGATAGATAGATAGATAGATAGATAGATAGATAGATAGATAGATAGATAGATAGATAGATAGATAGATAGATAGATAGAGTGATGGCGATAGATAGAGTGAGGGCGATAGATAGACAGATAGAGTGAGGGTGATCAATAGATAGATAAATAGATAGATAGATAGATAGATAGATAGATAGATAGATAGATAGATAGATAGATAGATAGATAGACAGATAGATAGATAGATAGATAGATAGATAGATAGATAGATAGATAGATAGATAGATAGATAGATAGATAGATAGATAGATAGATAGATAGATAGATAGATAGATAGATAGATAGATAGATAGATAGATAGATAGATAGAGTGATGGCGATAGATAGAGTGAGGGTGATAGATAGACAGATAGAGTGAGGGCGATAGATAGACAGATAGAGTGAGGGCGATAGATAGACAGATAGAGTGAGGGCGATAGACAGATAGAGTGAGGGCAATAGATAGACAGAGTGAGGGCAATAGATAGATAGAGTGAGGGTGATAGATAGATAGGTAGACAGACAGACAGACAGACAGACAGACAGATAGATAGATAGATAGATAGATAGATAGATAGATAGATAGACAGATAGATAGATAGATAGATAGATAGATAGATAGATAGATAGATAGATAGATAGATAGATAGATAGATAGATAGATAGATAGATAGTGAGGGCGATAGAGTGAGGGCGATAGATAGATAGATTGATAGAGTGAGGGGCGATAGATAGAGTGAGGGCGATAGATAGATAGAGTGAGGGCGATAGATAGATAGAGTGAGGGCGATAGATAGATAGAGTGTGGGCGATAGATAGATAGAGTGAGGGCGATAGATAGATAGAGGGAGGGCGATAGATACAGTGAGGGTGATAGATAGATAGATAGATAGATAGATAGATAGATAGATAGATAGATAGATAGATAGATAGATAGATAGATAGATAGATAGATAGATAGATAGATAGATAGATAGATAGATAGATAGATAGATAGATAGATAGATAGATAGAGAGGGGCAATAGATAGATAGAGTGAGGGCGATAGATAGAGTGAGGGCGATAGATAGATAGACAGATAGAGTGAGGGAGATAGATAGACAGATAGAGTGAGGGCGATAGATAGATAGATAGTGTTATTATGTGGCGTGTAATTATGTGGCACTGAGTGGTATTTGGAGTGTATGTTGCATTGAGTGCAGCGTAATTATGTGGCTTGTAATTATGTGGCACTGAGTGGTATTTGGAGTGTGTGTTGCATTGAGTGCAGTGTAATTATGTGGCGTGTAATTATGTGGCACTGAGTGGTATTTGGAGTGTATGTTGCGTTGAGCGCAGTGTAATTATGTGGCACTGAGTGGTATTTGGAGTGTATGTTGCATTGAGCGCCGTGTAATTATGTGGCACTGAGTGATATTAGGATTGTATGTTGCATTGAGTGCAGTGTAATTATATGGTGTGTAATTATGCGTCACTGAGTGGTATTTGGAGTGGTTGTTGCGTTGAGCGCATTGTAAATATGTAGTATATCATTATATGGCACTGAGTGGTATTTGGAGTGTATGTTGCATTGAGTGCATTGTAATTTTGTAGCATATAATTATGTGGCACTGAGTGGTATTATGAGGAGTGTATGTTGTATTCAGTAGAGTGTAATTGTGTGGCGTGTGATTATGTGACACTTAGTGGTATTGGTTGGAGTGTATGTTGCATTGTAATCGTGTAGCGTATAATTATGTGGCACTGAGTGGTATTGTGTAGAGTGTGTGTTGCATTCAGTAGAGTGTAATTATGTGGTGTGTAATTATGTGGCACTGAGTGGTATTTGGAGTGTATGTTGCGTTGAGCGCAGTGTAATTATGTAGCATATAATTGTGTGGCACTGGGTGATATTGTGTGGTGTGTATGTTGTATTCAGTAGAGTGTAATTGTGTGGCATGTATGTCAGGATTGAAAGCAGCGCAAGAACACGCAAGCGCCACTAACCTGACTCCGATGGCCAGCAGAGACGATAGACGATAGTCCTCCCAACTCCGTACTGCACAAAACCCAACAATGGAATTATACCCACTATTCGAGTATGTACAGAAAGGGGCCGGGAGGTGGTTTGGCATCGGGGATCTGGTACTTCTGGTATCGTCTGGTCGATATACCCACGAGGTTACCGGTACTGGGACACTGCAGAAACTGCAGACAGAGGAGAGGACAAAGAGCAAGAAATTAGTACCACAACCCGTTACTGTCTGGACTCTTGTCCTCCCCTTGATTCTAAACTCACCAATTTCTCAATCACAGGTATCCGTAAAAGAATCCATAAATACACTCTGCACGTTTGTTGAGATGTTGCCAGAAGCACGGAGAAGTTAGCATCACTTCTCGACCTAAACACACAACAGTTGCCTAGGGTAGATAGATGAGGGCTGATTGTACTCGGCGTTAAATGACACGCTACGAGAACCACAATGCTCCTTGTGGAAAAGTTAGCCCAATTTACAGCTAGTGTCAGAAAACACTGACAGCGAGAATTGTAATCCCACGATGCATAAACTATGACGGAAGATGTTCCTGCACAGAACTAAACAAATATCGATAACCAAAAAAGACAATATTGTAGGAGGCGAGCCCGCACTCCTCAGGTATACTTGCGAGGCAAAATACGGCTTGTAACAATGATTCCACTGAAATCTGACCACGCTGGCTCTTCGTCGGCGCACACTACGGACTGAAATCTGACCACGCTGGCTCTTTGTTGACGTTGGTTGCACAAACGAAATCTGACCACGCTGGCTCTTCGTCGGCGTCGTTGCTTATCAGATAACTGACCACGCAGGCTTTTCTTCGGCGAAGACAATTTCATCCAACTCAGAGAGAACAAACCCACTGCTAACAAGAGAATACGGAACACGGTTGACAAGCCCCGTTATGTTCCGGAGGTGGAGTTTAAATAAGGTCCTCCCATTGACTCAACCCCCAGCGCTGGATCGCCTTCTGGGACTTGTAGTATTTCCGTAAGGGGCGTTCAGTACGGAATCTTTTGCATTTGGCTGTGTCGACGGTGGCGATCGCTACAGAACCCCCTCTCGAGGACCGCCGTCCCGGCGGTCATCCAGGCTTACCGGGATACTGCTCATGGAATCGTTCAACCAAATCGGGACAATGTAGATGGTCCACAGGCTCCCAGGTCCTGTCCTCGGGGCCAAATCCTTTCCAATCGACCAGGTACTGAATCCTGCCACGTACCATGCGAGAGTCCAGGATGGACAGTACCTCATATTCCTCATGTCCTTCGATTTCCACAGGACGGGGACGTTCAGGCAACCTCACGCTTGGAAGACAAGGACGTAGGAGCGACACATGAAACACAGGATGAATCGTCCACGACACTGGCAACGAGAGTTTCATGGCTACAGCATTTATTACTTCACAAACACCATAGGGACCCACATATTTAGGCTTCAATTTCGTACGACCTTTCAGATGCAGGTTAAGCGTCGAAAGCCAGACTTTGTCCCCAACCTTATACTCAGGTTCCGGGGAACGCCTTTTATCAGCAAAACACTTCGGGGCTGCTTGGGCTTTTTCCAGATTGTTCCGAGCCTCGATCAGAATAGCCCTCAGGTGAGCATGGTGTTCATGGATGGCCGGAACCAGGGATTCCGCTGGCCATTCAAATGGAAGCATGTTCGGGTGGAATCCGTAAAGGCAAAAGAACGGAGAACATCCCAGGGTGGAATGTACAGCGTTATTGTAGGCAAATTCCGCTAACCACAAAATAATGGTCCAATCAGAAGTGTTTTGCAACGTAAAACATCGTAGGTATTGTTCAAAAGTCTGATTCAGACGTTCCGTTTTGCCATATGTTTGCGGATGATAGCTGGACGAGAACCGAGCATCTATCTGCAGGATGGTACATAGGGCCTTCCAAAAACGAGAGGTGAATTGTGTTCCCCGATCCGTTATTAATACACTCGGCAATCCGTGTGGTTGCACGATATGTTGCAGGAAGACTCTAGCTAATTCACTGGAGGAAGGCAGACCAGGTAAAGAGATAAAATGTCCCATTTTTGTAAGATGGTCAACTACCACCAGAACGACTGTCTGTTTCTCACAAGGGGGCATTTCCACAATAAAATCCATAGACAAGGTATGCCATGGTTTGGGTGGAATCGGTAACGGCTGCAACAGTCCTGGCGGTTTGATATGACTGGCTTTTCCCTGTGCACAGATCGCACAGTTTTTTACATACTTCTTTGAATCAGCTCGGACACCAGGCCACCAAAATGATCGTTCCACATTAGCGGTGGTCTTGTGAA
Organism: Lissotriton vulgaris; assembly: GCF_964263255.1. Classification (NCBI taxonomy): domain Eukaryota; kingdom Metazoa; phylum Chordata; class Amphibia; order Caudata; family Salamandridae; genus Lissotriton; species Lissotriton vulgaris. The sequence goes on along the minus strand of NC_141693.1, from coordinate 1,311,303,436 downwards.
TGCCCATGTGTTCCCCCTAAAGCAGAATCGTGTGCCCATTCTAAAACCTTGCGCTGTAACACGGTTCGGGGTATATATAAAGCATGGTAATGATATGCTAACTGATCTTTCTCGCATCGGTTAGCAGGCTCTTCCTGCACCCAGGATGCTATGTCTAGATCAGGTAGGGCGACTCGAACGTCTTCTAGAAATCTTCGGAAGTGATTAAGGCAATAGTCAGTTCTGATTGTTCGATCCCCTTAAGAATGGAAGGGGGTTCAGTGGGAACTACTGCTTCTTCGTCTTCCATCCTGGAGAGTGCATCCGCTTTTCCGTTACGGGTCCCGGGTCTATACTTGATCACAAAGTCAAAGTCTGAGAAGAAGAGGGTCCACCTCAATTGACGAGGAGTCAAAGCCTTTGCTGTTTTCAAAAACAACAGATTACGATGATCTGTGATGATTTCTACAGTATGTAATGCCCCTAGGAGGTAGTGTCTCCATTCTTCGCATGCTCTCTTGATGGCTAGGAGCTCTTTGTCGGTAATGGTATAATTGACTTCACACGGGGTGAGCTTCTTGGAGTAATATGCCACAGGGTGAAGCTGACCTGTGGTAGGGTGGCGTTGGGACAGAACTCCACCGAGGGCATACTGTGATGCGTCAGTTTCCAGCACAAATGGCACCTTAGGGTCTGGATGTCGAAGAATGGGTGCTTGAGTAAACTTCTCTTTCAGAAGTTGGAATGAGTTCTCAGCTTCCTGTTCCCATTTGAAAGGGACATTTTTCCTCAAAAGGGCAGTGATAGGATGGATGACCTTAGAAAAATCCTGAATGAGTCGTCGATAGTAGTTGGCAAAGCCAAGAAAGCTCTGCACTGACTTAACGTTTCGTGGCGTTTTCCAAGTTAGGATGGCATTGACCTTACTCATGTCCATTCGAAACCCTTGAGCATCGATCACATATCCCAAAAAGGCAACTTGTTGAACATGAAAAAGGCATTTCTCCAACTTGGCATACAGCGAGTTTTGTTGTAGCCGTTCCAACACAGTTCTTACATGTGTGATGTGGTCTAACTGAGATGCAGAATATATCAAAATATCGTCAATGTAAACCACACAAAATGACTCCAAACACCCCCTTAACACCTCATCCATAAAGAACTGGAAGGCGGCTGGGGCGTTGCAGAGGCCAAAGGGCATCACCCGATATTCATAGAGGCCAAACTTAGTTCTAAACGCAATCTTCCATTCATCCCCCTTCTTCACGCGTACAAGATGGTAAGCCCCGCGGAGATCAAGTTTGGTGAAATAGCGAGCTCCCTTCAACTGATCCATCAAAACAGGAATTAGGGGCAGAGGGTAACGGTTCTTGATTGTTACTCTGTTTATGGCTTGATAGTCTATACAAGGTTGCAACTCATCGTAGTCCTTCTTGGGTATAAAGAACATGGGCGAAGAAGCAGGAGAGGTGGAGTGTCTTATGAACCCAGACACCAGATTGTCCTCTATATAGGTTTTTAGATATAGTGTCTCCTTTTCCGTCAGGGCATACACCCTGCTGCAAGGGATATCCGCACCCGGAATGAGGTCTATCCGGCAATCGTAGGTGCGATGAGGAGGCAATTGGGTGGCCTTTTGTTTGTCAAACAAGGCGTGAAATTCACGGTACTCATTTGGTAGTACTGTGGCACAGCAAAAGAAATCAACGGAACATGCACCAGCTAAATAAGCAGCGGGTGATGGATTAGGTGGGACGTCATGGTTTATCTCATCCCAACAATGTTCTTTACAGTACTCAGAAGTCATACTGACTGTCCGAGATGACCAGCTTACCTTAGGGTCATGCAGCGTGAGCCAGGGCATAGCCAGAATGAGATGGAACTGCGGGGCATCTATGAGGTCGAACTGGATGTACTCACAATGATCCTCTCCAAATCTCATTAATAAAGCAAGTGTATGGTACGTTACAGGGCCTGATGAAAGAACAGTACCATCCACTGCCTTAACGGTCTCAGGCGTAAGTTTCTTTTCACAGGGGATACCCATGCGGAAGGCATAGTCTTGGTTGATATAGTTCCCTGTAGCCCCCGAGTCCAACAAGGCATCGACTCTTAAAGAGTCCTGATTAGCTACCCATAGAGAAACACTCACGTTCATATGGGTGACTGCAGGGTGAAGGGTATTTGCCACATAAGGGGAGACCATTTTAGGTGGTCGTCTCAAATCAGAGGTCTCAATCTGATCCGAGACCTTCAGTTTTCCGACGGCTCACTTGATGTAAGAGCGACCTGTACTCGGGGAAGGGGATTCTTCCCCGGAACGTAGTTCCTGGCTCTACATTCACTGATGAAATGCCCACCTTTGCCACAATATAGGCAAAGTTTGAGTCTCTGTCGCCTGTCCCTTTCTTCCCTGGTGAGAGGACCACGGATTCCCCCGATTTGCATGGGTTCCGGTCCTTCTGGTGTCTTTGCTTTTTCCTCACCCCCCTTCTGGGGTTTAACCATGGGGTATGAGTATCTATTGTCTCCCCTGTTTCTATCCCCTATTCGTTCCAGCAACCGGTGATCTAGTTGAACGGTCAGATCTATTAATTCCTCACAAGTAGAAGGCAATTGCACCACCTGTGCTAATACGTCCTTTAATTCTCCCCGTAGGCCTTGATAAAACAAAGAAATTCGCTTCTGAGCCTGCCAGTCCGTTTCTACGATAAGGCGGTTAAATGTGGTTATGTATGACAACAGATCCTGGGATCCTTGTCTTAAGGTCATCAATTCGCGATCTAGGGACAACATATGGGACTTCCTGTCAAATAATTTACGTAGTTCCAGACAGAATTCGGAGAAATTATGCAGAACAGGGTCATCCCTTTCCAGTACGGGGATGGTCCAACTGGACGCATTCCCTCCCATGTAGGACATCATGAAGGCTGTTTTAGAAGCCTCATCCTGAAAAACCATAGGTTTACACAGGAAATGAAGATGACATTGATTCAAGAATGTCTCAAATTTTCGAGGGTCTCCATAAAACTTTTCGGGCGGAGCTAAAGGTATTCCATGGTTTTGTATTACATGGACCGTGGGATTGGTCTCGGTAGAAGTGGAAGAGGCTGCAAACGAACCCCCTGTTTGGAAGGAAGAAGGCGGGGGCAAGGTAGCCGGCTAATCAACGGTTTCACTACCTGCTCCTTATGAGCAAGATCGGACATTTCTTTACGTAGGTCGGAGACCTCTTTGTAAAAAAGCCTGGTTCTCTGCCCGAGAGGTTTGGACTTCTTTTTGTAGTTCTGTAAAGCTCTCCAACAAGGAAGTGAGAATGGTATTTGTATCCATCGTCTAGGCTGGGCTGTATTCTTAGGCTTGTCAATCTGTCAGGATTGAAAGCAGCGCAAGAACACACAAGCGCCACTAACCTGACTCCGATGGCCAGCAGAGACGATAGACGATAGTCCTCCCAACTCCGTACTGCACAAAACCCAACAATGGAATTATACCCACTATTCGAGTATGTACAGAAAGGGGCCGGGAGGTGGTTTGGCATCAGGGGATCTGGTACTTCTGGTATTGTCTGGTCGATATACCCATGAGGTTACCGGTACTGGGACACTGCAGACACTGCAGACGGAGGAGAGGACAAAGAGCAAGAAATTAGTACCACAACCCGTTACTGTCTGGACTCTTGTCCCCCCCTTGATTCTAAACTCACCAATTTCTCAATCACAGGTATCCGTAAAAGAATCCATAAATACACTCTGCACGTTTGTTGAGATGTTGCCAGAAGCATGGAGAAGTTAGCATCACTTCTCGACCTAAACACACAACAGTTGCCTAGGGTAGATAGATGAGGGCTGATTGTACTCGGCGTTAAATGACATGCTACAAGAACCACAATACTCCTTGTGGAAAAGTTAGCCCAATTTACAGCTAGTGTCAGAAAACACTGACAGTGAGAATTGTAATCCCACGATGCATAAACTATGACGGAAGATGTTCCTGCACAGAACTAAACAAATATCGATAACCAAAAAAGACAATATTGTAGGAGGCGAGCCCGCACTCCTCAGGTATACTTGCGAGGGAAAATACGGCTTGTAACGATGATTCCACTGAAATCTGACCACGCTGGCTCTTCGTCGGCGCACACTACGAACTGAAATCTGACCACGCTGGCTCTTCGTCGACGTTGGTTGCACAAACGAAATCTAACCACGCTGGCTCTTCGTCGGCGTTGGTTGCACAAACGAAATCTAACCACGCTGGCTCTTCGTCGGCGTCGTTGCTTATCAGATAACTGACCACGCAGGCTTTTCTTCGACGAAGACAATTTCATCCAACTCAGAGAGAACAAACCCACTGCTAACGAGAGAATACGGAACACGATTGACAAGCCCCGTTATGTTCCAGAGGTGGAGTTTAAATAAGGTCCTCCCATTGACTCAACCCCCAGCGCCGGATGGCCTTCTGGGACTTGTAGTATTTCCATAAGGGGCGTTCAGTACGGAATCTTTTGCATTTGGCTGTGCCGACGGTGGCGATCGCTACAGTGTAATTATGTGGCACTGAGTGGTATTGTTTGGAGTGTATGTTGCATTGAGTGCGGTGGAATTATGTAGCATATAATTATGTGGCACTGAGTGGTATTGTGTGGAGTGTGTGTTGCATTCAGTAGAGTGTAATTATGTGGTGTGTAATTATGTGGCACTGAGTGGTATTGTTTGGAGTGTATGTTGCATTGAGTGCAGTGGAATTATGTAGCATATAATTATGTGGCACTGAGTGGTATTGTGTGGAGTGTGTGTTGCATTCAGTAGAGTGTAATTATGTGGTGTGTAATTATGTGGCACTGAGTGGTATTTGTAGTGTATGTTGCGTTGAGCGCAGTGTAAATATGTAGCATATAATTATGTGGCACTGAGTGATATTGTGTGGTGTGTATGTTGTATTCAGTAGAGTGTAATTGTGTGGCGTGTAATTATGTGGAACTGAGTGGTATTGTTTGGAGTGTATGTTGCATTGAGTGCAGTGGAATTATGTAGCATATAATTATGTGGCACTGAGTGGTATTGTGTGGAGTGTGTGTTGCATTCAGTAGAGTGTAATTGTGTGGCGTGTAATTATGTGGCACTGAGTAGTATTTGGAGTGTATGTTGCATTGAGTGCAGTATAATTATGTGGTGTGTAATTATGTGACACTGAGTTGTATTTGGAGTAGATGTTGCATTGAGTGCAGTGTAATTATGTGGCGTGTAACTATACAGCACTGAGTGGTATTCTGCCGCGGTCGGTAGTGGGATGACCTGCAGGGCGGTGACGTGGGGAGTGGCAGGGGCCGGGTGGGGGGGTAGTAATGTATGGAATATGGGGTTTTACAGGTAAGTAAACATATAAATAAATAAAACTAATTTCGTTGTGCGCACTGCATCGCATTTGGTGATGCAGTGCATGCAACAAAATCCGTTTTATTTATTTATATGTTTACTTACCTGTAAAACTCCGTAATCCATACATTACTACCCCCACCCTGCCCCTCCCCCTCCTCACGTCACCGCCCTGCAGGTTATCCCACTACCGACCGCGGCTGAATACCACTCAGTGCCGTATAGTTACAGGCATGCAGGGTGGAAGGAATAGACGGGAAAGATCGACAGGGCAGAAAGAAGAGAGTGAAAGGAATAAAGATGGGAAGCTGCACATGGGGGACACAAGAAATAATGAGCAGAAGGAGAGACGGAGAAAGGCAGAAGCACAGAGAGAAAGAACGACTGAAGAGGATGAGGCAATGTTGCAAAGAACGAGGAATGAGGTAAGAAAGAGAAAACAGGAACGAGAACAAGGAAGGTGGAATAAAGAAGGGGAAATCAAATAAGGAAGGCAGTAATAAAGAAGACATGAGAATACAGGCGATAAAGTGGTAGAAAATATGGAGGAAGGAGAACGAAGGAGAAAGTACACAATAGCATGTAAGAAAATAAAAGATGCATCGAAGAATGGGAGACAGGGAGATTGCCAAAGAGGAATACACAAAGGAGGAGAAGGGTGGTGAGAGCAGCAGCAATAAAGGAAAGCGGGGGAAAGAGAAAGGGCAGGGTGAGGACAAAAAGTTCAAGGACGAAAAAACAAATAGAAATAGGGAGGAGCGGAGGATGGAAGCAGAGAAGGATCATAAAGTGTAGATGAAAGGAAAACACTGCGAGCACAAACCAAGAAAGAAGTAGAGAGACAAGTAAATAAGTATACACAGAATGATCTAAAGAAAAAAAAGTGAAAACAAAAACAATAAAAACAACTGACTGAGAGAAGGAGATAGAAATGGAAGGAAAGTGAACTAGTCAGTAGAAAGTGGTAGGTGGAATGAAGCATTGGCCGTGGCGAGGCCGGGCCGCAAAGAAAAAAAAATGTGAGAAAAACAAGCTCTGGCATTGCGCGGAGGGGGACGGGGGAGCGGTTTCCTTTGAAGTCTGATGCCGGGGCATGGTGTGGGATGTGGCTGGTGATGTGCATGCACCTGAATCACATGAACTGTATGAAATCAGCAGTTTGGGTAGTCTTTTCGGAAGCCTTACTATAATCTCGCCCACCATCCCTACTGGATGGCTTAGACGAGACCTAAAACCGAAGATAAGTTTTGCCACGTGTACAGAAATTTTAACGCAGGCTCCTTTCAATTACTGAACACAGATTATACCCAGTCACGGCCCTGATGAGAATCCCATAATTTATGTTGGGGTTTGAAATGCGTCAGCACCTTTCACCAGTGTGACACCTTTATCGGATTTGAACCCTATCCTAGGGAATAATTGTTTGTGCAAATAAGGTTATCCATGGATATGATAAAAATGTGTTCCCTTTTGTAGCAACCTTGTAACTTGGACGTGAATGTGGATAACAAATTACTGCTTAAATTGTGTTTTCTTCCTTTCTGAAACAATGACTGGTTTTGAGGATTATGTATTGTTATGTGCATTGTAATGTTTTTTGTCAACTGTAAAAGTGTATGTTTACTGCCTGAATGTTTATGTCTCCCTTGTTCTGAACACATACGCGAATAACTATGCTCAATGAAAGAATATGAATAATTGAGTAAATAAATACTCCAGACCATTTGATTGTTTTAATGGTTTGCCATATAAACAATGTATAATATAAATGTGATGACTAGATCTCCTTGTCGCTTTCTAAAAGTGGCATTTTCAAACCCAAAATTTAAAAGCCCCCTTCATCAAAAGGTGTATAATGAATTCTGAGTTGAGAGAGCCTGTAAAATGTTGCAGTGCAGCCCTCATGATCAGCCAATGAGATAGACAGCCTTTTAATTGTGAAAAACGAAATACACAGTATTTCATTATCAGGACATGTCTCACACACACCAGTTCATGTCCTACCATTCACATACACCACACCTTATTCATGGGGGTACCTTGAGCCTACCCTAGGGGTGCCTTACATGTAAGGAAGGGGAAGGTCTGGGCCTGGCAGGTGGGTGCACTCGCTAGGACAACATGGCAGTAAACAATTGCATGCTCAGACACTACAGTGGTAGGTCTGAGAAACATTTACAGGGTTATTTCTGTGGGTGGCACAACCAGTGCTGCAAGCCCACTAGTAGCATTTGATTTACAGGCCCTGACACACACTGCACACTTTACTAGAGACTTACCAATAAATCAAATATGCCAGTCATGGATAAACAATCATTGCCACAATATATACAGAGAGCATATGCACTTTAGCACTGATCAGCAGTGATAAAGTGCTCAGAATCCTATAGCTAACGAAAACAGGGTCAGAGAAATAGGAGGCAAAAGGCAAAACATTTAGGGATAAACCTGTCAAAAGGGCCAGGTCTAACATAAAGTTACTGAAAATATTTTGATATAGCTTGAGACATATATGGTGCATAAGCTCCTATACTCAGAGGGAAATTTATTGCAGCATATACACTTTTGAATTATGTTTTATTTCTCCCCTGTATTGCATCTAGTAGTATGGCCTCCTAAGGTGCTAGAGAAAAAGTGGAAGCCATACTGGCTAGTGTAGGCTACCCTTTCTGCACTTGTGGGAACTGTTCCTCATGACCCTTTAGCGGATCTCTCTTGGTTAAAAACCTTGTGAACAAGGTTTAACAATATTTATTTCTCTTTTTTCTTTCATCTTTTAGATTCTTAGAATCTTGAACATTCAAAGCTTCCCTGATATGTTTTAAAAGTTTATGCAGCTGCTGCACCTGAACATACTTTCCTTCTGCACCTTACCCTTGGTCCTCATCCATATCCTTATTCAACTTCTCTCTTTTATCAGTGGGCTCATTTAGGGAATATTAACTGCCACTTTGATCATATTTTCCAAATCTCTCCTTGGCATTGGAAACAGGCTCTTCCACCTTTGGCTCTAAATGGTGTTGCTGTTCAGAACACTTCCTGCATTCCATAGTTGCTGCATAGACCAAACTATAGATGTGCTTCTGTATAGGTTGCTTAGCAAAGATCTTTCACCTCACCAGATGAGAGTTCTTGCTAAGAATCCCAGTGCCTGCCAAGTTACATGCACAAACACCACTGATTATGGCATGAAAACAGGAATGCGTCTGACTGCTGAGATCCACACGCCGAATCCAGAGATGCAATAACTCACTCCTTGCCCCACCTTAGCACATCAGTAGGAAGCCCAGCCGTAAACGCTGCACCTCATTGTCACCTGTCCTGTAGAATGGTGTAAGTGTGTTGACGGTATCTCAGATAATCTGATAAGTTAGAGATATGGTGCCTACTCTACACAGTATCAAGGACAGTGTTGAACCTCAAGACTAGATGATGCAATGTGTCCCTAAATGGCACCCAGCCACAAATGATACAAATTGTATTGCATAAATGAAACTCTATGGAGTCAAGAATAAAAATTTAAACCATAAAGGTTTATTAAAATATTTCAAGGTGCAACTCTGAAGGCAAAAATAATACCCAATCAGATTGCATGGAGAATTTGGATAAGACTCAAACAAAGACATCAATAGAATAATAGGAAGTGAAGGAAAACATATTTTGAACCCAAAGTATAAGGCAGACCAACAAGGGTTCAGTCTCCAAAGTTGGATAGTCAGAATACTGTCTCTACTCCAAAATGCATGATTTTTATAGGCAAATCGACATAAGAAGTCGATGGAAATTGTACAGTCATAGGGTGAGCAACTGTAGCAATGAGCTGACAAATCACAATACAGAATTATACGTCATCCAATGCCACCATTTTAGCACTATCCCCTGAATAAATATAATGTGCCATATTCTAAACTAATGTCATCAGAGGGGGCAGTACAATGGAAGTCTTATAAACAATGATACAGACAGGAAGAGCATTGAATGCAGCATAAGGCTTCCTCCATAGTTCTTCGAGGACAGCATGTCAGTACGGAGCATCAGTGCAAATGTTGGTTTCGTGCGGTGTCAGAATGTGAAATGAAGACACACATCATTGCTGAGTTAGAATCCACGATGCAAGGTAGGCCTAGTTTGGGCTAGGTTAGCCAAACAGAGAAAATTACAGTTCTGTCCTGTGCAGCATTTTTGTTTTAGTTCAGAAATGTTCATAAGGTTGTGCACAATTTTTATTATTTCAAAATTAGCTTCATCAGTACCCTTATGATTGATTGTAATCATCAAAATCCCACAATCGTTATTTTCAAAATAATTAACACTACCTTTAGCTTATTGTGGCTTGATTCTTACAGAACCCTGTCCTATTTGGGTCATTCCCCAAGGGAAGTTTTAGGAAAGATTCCATAAACACCATCGGTGTTGAACTTTTTAGTTGCTACGAAGCATTTCCTTGTTGAATTCTCATCTCATTGCAAACACAGGCTTTTATGTTCTCTAACTCATACTCATTATCACATTTTCTCCTTATCTTTGTATATATTTCTGATTCCCACTTCACTCCACTCACATGTAATTTATACCCCTCTTGAAACAGGTTACCTGAAGACATTTTTGTAAAAGAATGAGGCCAATTATATATAAAGAGATTGTAATTAGTGGGGTTAGAAATGTCCTTAACACACCACCAACAAAACTGCTAAACCATTCACCAGGCCTAGAAAAAACCTTTCCAATCCCACTGAAGCATACACTGACTGATTCCCATGACTCATGTTCTTCTAGGACCTTTGCTTCATGTGAAATATTAGTGCCGTGTTAGTCCTGGCATCCGTGCAGTGCTTTCCCCTTAGCTTTTGGCTTTCAGCTCTCCTGTTTTAGTCGACTTCGTTTTTGCTGGCCTTAGGACTCTGCACCAGTGTTAAAGTGTCTGTCCTCGTTCGCTTAAACATGGCATAATTGTCTAATACCAAACTGACATATTTAATTTATTTATAAGCCCAGAGCAAAGTCCACAACATGTGCAAAGGGCCTGTAAATTAAATGCTATTAGGGGACCTGCACCACTGATTTTTCTACCCACTTAAGCATCCCTTTAAAAAGATCTAAGACCTGCCATCACAGAGCTTTTATGTGCAGTTTAAACTGCAATTTCAACCAGGCAAAATAAACCTTTTGCCAGGCCCAAACCCTCCTTTTTAAAATATAGAAGTCACCCATAAGGTAGGCTGCAGACAGCCCCAAGGGAAGGGTGCAGTGTATTAAAGAAGTTGCACATGTACTTTTAAGTTTCACATGTCTTGACAGTGAAAAACTATTAAATTCGTTTTTCACTACTGCAATGCCTATCTCTCCCATAGGATAACACTGGAAATTGCAATTCTGAAAATGCCACTTTTAGAAAAGTGGCCTTTTCTGAACTTAAACCATTGGGTGCCTCCAGCCTGTCTTGGATCACATGACTGGGTGTTATTGACAATTGGGCTTTGTTTACATATTCAACAGGCAAACTAAAACAACAGTAATCCAACTAATACTATTGAAATGCAAAAGAATTATACATCATTTTGGATAACGCAGTTCTGTGTATCTATGGCCATACTACTTCTGTAAAACAGTAAGGCAAAAAGGAAAAAACATTTAGCAATCAGAAAAAAATTAACCACTATTCCTCCTAGACGGCCATACGCAATGGGGATCTTAATTGTGACTTAATGGCACACCACGGGCAGGATGGGAGGGAGGAGCTAGGCACAGTCCCACTCACACTTGAATAGCCTGTGTCTTGGCTACACATAAATGGCCTAACAACCCTGAATTGTCACTTCAGCCAGCTTGGAGGCAGGGGAGGTAGGGAATTCCATGCACTTCAACCACACTGTCTAGAAGCTTCTCCACCTTCCAGAACCAGGGCACTGCTGCATGAAAAAGGACCCCATACACCAACTCTTCAGCACACTTGTAACCTGTGGATACGCTGCCAGGAAGAAAGACTGGTGTGTTGCTGAAACGACTGTCACTCTAAACGAGCTTCTGCACTGTTGTGCCAACCTCCTGCCTGCCGCCCTCTTGCCTGGGGAGGAAGAACTGGATCTGCAACCTATCTTGTTCCCAGGACTCCAGGGTAACTATGCTGGCCTCCTGATCTGAGCTCCAGGGACATAGCAGGCTCCCAATAGCTTTGGACCCGTCTTCAGCGAGTTCCCAACCCCAAGAGGTGCTTTTCAGATCCTGGATCCTCGGTGTGGCTTTCGAGCTCTTAAATTAAAGCTTTTGGGCTCTGTGCTACTGCGAATTGGCTCGTTTGCATCGGAACAACACTGCTCGCACAGAGAATCCGTCAGAGCCACCCCAAACCTGTCTCTTCGCACAGCAAACATCAATCTCTATAGAGGACCGCCAATGCGAGGCTCCAGCCTGCCAATCTGTCATTCCCTGCCTGCTCCTTGCGGCACACCGACCACCACCAGCGACACTCTCCTTGCTCCCTACAGCCTTCTCCGATGCAAACAGCACTCCTGGATCAAAACTTGAGAATGTAAGCCTTCAGCAGGACTAATGTGGGACTCTATCTGACCCGTCTCATAGGTAGTGAAAACACACATCGGTATTTCTTACTTCCTGGGCAGGGAACACACATGTGTACCTGCCCGGCCTTTCATCTATCAATTGCTTCACCCCTTAAGATGTTCCCTAGGGTGCTCTGGTAGTGAAAGGTCCTCTCAGGGTGGCTGGTGATTTAGAAAGTTGGAACCCAAGCGCCACAGGGACATGACGAAAACGCCTCTGGTACCTGTTTTAGAAAAAAAAAACTAGAACCAGGGAAGCAAGCAGTCCCTCTGCGCCATAGTGGTAAGCACATTTTGAAAATACCAGAATTATCTTAAGTTGTATTTAAATACATGACACTTCACCCCTTAAAATACAAATGTATCCGTGTCTTTGCCTTTAGTGAAACATTTATTCACATCGCAAGGACACAACTGAAGCGTCTCTGGCCTTTTAACAAATAAATGAAAACGTACCATAATGCCTAAATAACAGACAACAGCTAAAGTTAACGCCTTCAAGTTCCAATATCAGGTATGCTGGGCCTTTCCTTCATTAAGTAGCACGTGGGGTTTCTCCTCCATAAAGTAGCACGTTTGCCCATAATAATTAAAATCTACAAGTCCAGTATGATTCTCTATTTATTTCTGTCTTTATTATTTGAATCTTCAGGAGTCTATTGCATATGACTTTTTTTAACTAAAGAGGGGAATATACAAAGCCCAAATCTTTACTAAAACACTCTCCGGTGTGATTAATAACGAAAATTGGACCACATTCGAAAGAGAATCTCAAGGTAACCGTAAATCGAGTTATAGTTCTGATACGATGTTAACCCAAGAGGTACCTTCAACCATTGGAAATAGGTGCTTTCCGTAGTTGACCTTGCTTTTACATAATTATGAATAGCAACAGACAACAAGGAGGGAGTAAGATTATACTAGGCTCCTTAATCTGGTATAAAATGACTCAGTCCATACTACTCTTGTCCCCCCCCCTTTTCTTTGCAACTCCCAAATTGAAATAGGAGTGATTGGGTATACAATATAACTGTTTCACCAGAGTTGAGTGTCTGTAGACATTAAAGTAAACATAAGCCCCAGTAAACAAAAAGATGAAGAGAGGCTATAGAATAAGAAAAATATGTATATATGTAAACAATGTGTTTAAGTCAACTATGAAGGTTCGTTTTTTGAAGGCCATCCTGGAGAATACAGAAATGTATAGCAATAAGACATGTTGGAGGAACCTTGCACTAAAGAGTAATAGCAAATTGTTTGTTCTGTGTCATCCCCTCGAATATATAATTGTATGATGAAAATGATATGTATAATGAGGGCCCTTAACCTGGTTATGTGTTCGGGTACAACTACTGTTTAAACTAAACAAGACTAAAACACTATAGGTGTTCTTGTAGAAAAGAGTCAGAACATAATGCATTTTTGAATTAATCTATTGTGTCTCCACCCTCTAGGGAGATCATATTGACCCACTAACTACGACAGATAAATGTTGTCTTGACAAAGGTGGATAAAAACGTGGAAACCCACCGAAACGCGTCGACGCACCATAACAGTATAATTCATGACTCATACACCTTTGTTGATATGCTATTCTGTGGTGTGCATAACATAGGTGTTGTAAATAGTTAGAATATACATTTAGTACTGTACAAGCTTCATGTCTCACTGTGTTCTGTCTTTATGTTTCAATCTTGCTGGTAAATATTGAATGTCAAACAGTTTTATTGTCGTTTTCTTTTTAAATTTTGCTATAGTGGTTTTTGTATGTCCACTTTTTTAACATTTGTATTTTCAATAAATTGTTAAGAATTCTTTTTACATTAATGAATCTTTTCATTGTTTTTTTGACCTTCGTGCCTTGCTTATTTAGCTCAGTTCAAGGGAATTCTTTCTTTGTACATTGGTGATTTCGAAAGGCCAGCCTGAGCAGAAGCGCAGTTGCTCACACACAGACCTGCAGTGGCTGGCTGGACACACGTTTAGAAACACCATAGGTGCAAGTGCGCACACAGGCTGGACAGATGTTCAAGCACATCATTGATACAAGTGTGCAAACCGGCCTGCAATGCCAGGCTGGACACATGGAAGGACGAGTGAACTTTCACCCTGAATTTACAGGGGGAAATTGCCCCTAGCAGTAAGGCAACTACAAGAGAATTAGCAACCCTCAGGAGGAAAAGGCAAAAAGTTTACGGAAACACTACCTGAAGAGTATCAGGTCGAACAAACCCTTTCATTCATACACATCTCTCATTATTGACTGGAAATAGAAAAGTGATTGTGATTATAATTTATGTAATTACTGCTACTAATATTCTCTAAAACAATATCAAAGATACATCGCAAATACAGAGAACGGCGGGTGTTAGCCCTGTTGCTGGTAAACTGAGACATTTTAAATTGAAAACAATTCCTGCCACTCCAGCAACCTTTTCCCTGGATTGTTTTGCTGACAAGTAAAACAGGTTTGGCATAAGACTCCACCAACAGATCTAAATTTAGGGTTATGCCAATACTTATTAAACAACCTAAGCATAGTGTCTTGTCTAATATGAGCCTGCCAAAGGATCTGCATACTCACTGGAACAGCATACAATCAGGAAGAATGTACAGTTTGTCTGCAGTCACCCAAATATCATTCTGACCTTTTGTACAACCTTCCATTTCCCATCTTTTTTTCTCATTCTCGGGTGCTTCATCTTGGAGTTTTTTTCGTTCACTCGATGTCTAAACTGATGTCAATAGAAAACAATTCACACTCTCATTTTCTATTTTGCATTGTTCTTATTCATTTGAATTTATCATAGCTGATTTGAATGCACAGTATTTTGCCACCTCATCAGTGTATCTATTTCCTAGCGTAATCAAATCAGATTAAGGTCTATGAGCTGAACATTTCACCACAGAGAGAATTGTTTAGGCAATTGCAGTGATGATTCTAACAAATTTCGAATGTATGCTCCGTTTCGAATCAGACTACCAGAAGAAGTCATAAAACCCATTGGGGGCATAATTGTCCAAAATCAAGGACCACCCCAAAACCATACTTGCTGTCAGTGTAAATTGTAACACTCAATCCATCAGATAAGAAGCATGCTCTTGTGAGTGCAATCAATTCTTCTACTTGTGCTTAAGTTACCTCAGAGAAGTATAATGCTTCTATGATATTCAGTATGGTGCAAACTGCATTTGCTCCCATTAATGCACCATAATGGTCTTTCAGACGACAACTAATCACAAATAAATTCCGATCAGCCTATTTAAAGGGAACATCAAGTATGTTAGGTCTTGGCTTGGTGTACAATTCTGACTCACCAATACAGTCATGGTCATGATCCCTGTCATTTTCAGAATTTTCCTCTTCTTTGCATGCAATTGGCAAAATATTTGCATGATTCAGGGTTCTAACACAATATTTGTGTCACCCATTACTGCTCCCTCCCTGTGTTTGATTGCACTGCAAACTGCGGCAAGCAATTTCTAAGATCCAGGAAGTGCGGCAGCAATTTGGTCTAATGTGGCAGAGAAATAAGCCATGTGACGCTTGACTTCACTATGCTCTTGGACAAGTACCGCTATAGCACCTCCGCTTTCATGACAAAATTGGTCAAAATCCTTTTTATAATTTGGCATTCCTTGAGCTGATGCGCTGCATAGTTTATCTTTGAGCTTGAGGAAGGCACTCATGCATTTGCATTTCAACGACACCGGAACAGAAACATTGCTGTGAGTAAACTTCAATAAAGGCTTTGCAATAAGGGAAAAGATTCACAGAAACATTTTCAATTCCCTTTGGGTAGTCTTAGGATTGCAAAAATGCATTCCTTAGATACATTTCTCACCCTTTTTCAATATGGTGACCCAATAGAGCACTTATGTCATACAGTACTACATTTTTGTAGTAGACACTTCAAAACTATTGTCAGCAAGAGGGTCCAAGACTGCAATTGTGTCCAACTTGAAATCTTCTTTAATTATGGATGTGACCATTAGGTCATTGATGTACTGCACCAGCACTAAGTTACCAGACAATTGCAGATATTCCAAATCTTTCTTTAGTATCTGACTAAAGAGTAAGGTACTTTCTGTGTACCCCTATGGGATATGACACCAAACCAGGAATTTATGGAGGAGTCTGAACACTGAAGGTAATGGCTATCTTCATGATGAGGAATAGAGAAGAATATTTTGCAGAAGTAAATGACTGTACCATTCTTCACCATCAGCAGTCTGAAACAAAATCACACCAGGATTCGGTACCTCAGGGCAACATGGAACTACACTTGTATGAATCTTTCAAGATCTTGGCCCTCCCTCCATTTGCCACCTGGTTTTTTAATGTCCTTCACAGGCAAATTGCACAGACTACCTAGCTCTTCTTTTAGATTTAAAAGAATATTGCTTTTTGATTGTGGGCTTCATTTCCTCCTTTGCTTTCCGTGTAAGCTTATGTTGAGGAGTTTGAGGGTAAGCTGCATTTGGTTTCATTGGTAATGTTTACTGGCTCTGCACATTTGATTAGTCCTTTCTCTTACCTAGATAATCCCATACCTCCTCTTTCACTGGGTGTCTTACATTCGGACATCTCTTTTGTGAGAACTGGGAACAAGTGGATTCTTCTGATTTAATTTTTAAGTAATCAACTTACATTTGAATTGTGACACCATCTATATACAATTCATTTTACAAAGGAGGTCTCTACCTAATACGTTTACAGGACTTGTATCACATACCCACAAAAAGACAAAAAAGTCCCACACGCTGATCTGTCAGACCAGCCCTTCAGACACTGGCAGATTGCCCTATAGGCTAGTCCAACCCTGGTCGTATTATACTTTCAGAAACAGGGGCACTACAAAACAGATAAAAGCTCACATTGATTGGTGCCTGCCTGCCAAAGAGTAAGAAAAGAAAGCTTGACCACATTGGTAAAGTCCTTTGTTTTTGCACTGTGATCTAATTTGGTTGCCTTTTAACAAACTTATATTGCAATTCACTGTCTAACCTACGTGTCCCTCCGATTGTAGGAAAGACATGGATTTTTTTATTTTTTTATTTATATTGCACAGTTACCTAAAACCATTTGCAATACATCTTGCAAGCCAGTTAAAAAAAGGTTTTAAAAAAAGAGAACTAGCAAAAAACTAAAATAAAACAGCAATTCTAAAAGAAGACATTTGTATGCAACACTCTCAAAGCAGTATTTAAAAAGACAATAAATATATAAGTATATATCTATACATTTGGTAATTACTAAAATGTTATCTTCTCCGTCTGGTTATTGTGGCAAGTTGGCTTATTGAACTGAATTGGCTTTTATCTTGCCTAACCCCTCGTCTTCCATAAACCTATTTCGAAGATCGCCATGTATTTCCCAAACCTGGCCAGGTCCGATGGAAGAGTACAGGAAAAAAGTACCAAACGGCTTCTTTTACTGTTCGAACCTCGTGTCGTAACCAAATTTGTTTTAAAAAGATCTGTCGGTGCAAAAGCATCGCAGGACAGCAGCAAATCATATGTAGCAGAGATTCGTGTTTATAGTTACAGAGTCTGCCTCATGTTTTTTTTTAAGGGACCTCCACCCGGGGTTTAGCTCTTTGATTGGAAGGGGCACTAGTCTTGCCCATATAATGTTTTTAAGTGCTTTCCTTACTAGTGCTTGACTGAGATAGGGCTGGGTTTTATGCCCAATATATGATGTTGCCAACCCGGGTGGCCCTCTTCCTGTTACGAATTCTGCTAGGTCATTTGTGTGTGACAGATGAAAACATTGTTTGTTTATTGCAATTTTAAACGCCAGATAGTTTGTTGGTGCGTCCAATTGCCAGCCCCAAAGTTTCCACTGCTTTATCCTTGTAACTTTGCCACAGGTTGGTGGTCTCTCTGTAGATTGGCTTAAGCATACTTTTTAAACTTCCAGCTGGGGCTGTTAAAACTTGATAGAAGTATTTTGCATGTGTTCCCAGGCATTCCTTACTTTCTTGCTTTAGGCCTAACTCCAAACGAATTAAACTGTTTCGAGTGTGTTTGGGAAGTTTAAAGATTGTACAAACGCGTGGTGTTGATAATTTCCTTACCCACGTGCCATTTCAGTAAGGCTTTTTTGGGGAAGTGCCCAAAAATTACAACTTTCATTTTTTGAGCGTTGATTTGATTGTGAGCTTGTTGATTTTGTTGTATTTATTTAGAGATTCCAGACCTCTTTGCAGCCCGATTTTTGTGTGGTCCATTACCACTAAATCGTCTGCATATTGTAAAATTTGCAGTTTGTTTCTCCCGATTTTTGGGGTTACCAGGCTAGCATTCAGAAGCTTCTTCCTCAGATCTGCACTGTATAGATTAAACAGCGTGGGGGTGAGTACACATCCCTGTTTTAGTCCACGATTTGTCAGGCACTTCTTTGTCATAGTGTTGTCCGCTAGCTTTACTTGGATCCAGGTATGACTGTATAATGAAATGATGGCATTAAGGAGTCCTGCTGGGATGTGCCAATTGCTCAGTTTTTCCCAGAGCTTGTGTCGGGGTACCCCGTCGAAGGCAGCTGAGTAGTCAACAAAGCATGCAAAAATTGGTTTATTGGTTTTGCAGTTGGTTTGCTGGCTCAAATATGACATGGCCACAATGTTATATATTGTAGAGCAGCCCTTACGGAAGCCAGTCTGATAGTGGGGTAGGATTTCATTCTCTTTGATCCATTCATTTAGTTCCTTCAGTAGGGTACTAGCATAGGCTTTCCCTTCAATGTCCAGGAGAGCAATGAGTCTGTAGTTTTTTGGGTCTGTATTGTCCCCCTTCTTAAAGATAGGATGCAAGAACGACCCTTGCCATGAGTCTGGTACTTTTGCTTTTAATCTACATTCAGTGAAGAGTTTAGAGAGAATTCTGCTCCAGTAATCTGTATCTTCTTTAAAGATGGCCCCTGGGAGGCCATTAGGCCCAGGAGCCCCATCTCTTCTTATCCTTTTTATCACTTGTTTAACTGAGTTACCATCTTGTTCTTTACCAAGTGATCCCATGGGGGCCTCCGTATCTGTGTCTTCTCCAAGTGCGAGATGGACCTCATGTTTTTCATGGACTGTAATAGCTGCTTTCTCAATGTAAATTGAGGCTACGTGCCTTATCCAGATGTCAGCGTGTACTGAATTGCGCCTATCGGCTTTACCGTTTTCCAAGTTTGCAATGTATTGCCAAAGTTGTCATTGTTTGTGGGGTTTTGCGAGCTCATATATTATTACCCAGTAAGCGTGATCTGGTTAAGTGAACTAGTGTAATTAGGTGGGAGTGCCCCTTTCACGGCCCCTCCTTATTGTGATTCAACATGGATTGCACAACTAATTTTGCGAGAGGAACAGGCTTTTCTAGCCAACAAAGGGGTTCATAAATAGAAAACAGTTATTTTGGGATTGCAAAACCTAAGATTTTGCAAATCACAGGTTTTGAGATTGCAAAATGGTTTTGTACATCAGGCCCTTAGAGTGTAGTACAGTAGTGAAGAGAGCTAGAGGTAAGGAGAAGGAAATGCAGGGTGTGCGGTGGCTACACCAAGGAGTGATGTAGAGAAAGAGGTAAGGTAGCCATAGGCATAAGGTAGACACAGGTACAGAGAAGAGGAGGTATAGCAGCAAATATAGAAAGAGGCAAGGTAGAGAGAGGGCAAAATGAGTTTAAGTGTAGAAAGACAAGTCAGAAAACATGAGTAGCGAGGCAGCATGAATGGTTGTAATAGGGGTGAAGGATATGGGAAGAAAAGGTGTAGGGAAAAAGAGGTGACATAGAGAGACAGAGGTGTATAGAGATAGATAAGGTAGCTACAGAGGTGGGACAGGCTGGGGTGGAGAGAGCGATATAGAGCCAGAAGAAAAAGATGTAAAATGAGAAGTGAGAAATAGAGGGTGAGTTTAAATAAAGGAAGTGGAGAAAGATGAGAGAGACTAAGTTGCAATAGATAGAAAAAAGATGTAGCAGGATGAAAGTTGAGGTAGCAAAAAAGGAATGAGGTAGTGAGAGTGAGGTAGAAGGACTAAAAGTAGAAGAGGGAGGAGACAGGGCAAATGAAAAGCAAGGTGACTTGAAAGATTATATAGATAGAAATAGGTGAGTAGAAAGAGATGAGGTAGTGAGAAAGATGTAAGACAATTAGAGGAAGACGGGAGGTAAAGAGTGAGGAGAAAGAGCAAGGACAATTATGGAGGATGGAGAAAGAGAGAGGTGAGCTAAAGGGAGATGACGCTGAGAGAGTTGAAGTAATGGAAGAGAGATGCAGAGAGGTGAGACAGAAACAGCAGTGAGGTGAAGTAGAAGATGGTGAGGTAGGGATAGGATTCAGTGATAAATATTGAGAGCTGAGAAATAGTGTGATGGATAGAGTGATACTTGAGGTAGAGTAGGTTGATGTAGAGAGGAGTAGAGAGGTAGCAATTTAGATATAGGCACTGAGGGTGATAGAGAGGGAGAGGTGAGCTCATGAAAGATGTAGAGAGAAGCAAAATTAGAAAGGGGTATATAGAGCGAGAGGTGCAGAAGACAGAGTGCTTTGTAGTTTCTATATGTCTGACACAGGATCTGCGCGTTCGGATAACATAAACTGTGGGTTTGGTGGCAGACTGGTTCTGAGCACCCCCACCGGTTATGTTAACCTGTTTGCGTTAGCTAGCTCACAGTGCCACTAGAGTCTCCTCTTATCTGGAAGAGAATAATTTCTGGCAACCTCAGAGCATGACAACCCTGATTTCTCAGGATCGTGGAAATAATTTACTACTTTTCGCTCAGTCACTCGTGCATACTTTGTTTGTCTCAGAGATACACAGAATAAACAGGATGGGCGTTTCAATAAGAATTTATGGAACAGTTATTCTTGTGTAAAATAGATTTGCTGTAACAACCATTAGACAGTAGTAGAGATATATGATTAGCAGTACTACAAAAGTAAAGGGATGGTACAGTTCTACCATTTTGCAGTAATCATGAATATATACAAGTATATAAAATACATGATAAGAAACTGCATACTCCTACGAGGTCTCCCTAACTAGATGTACCTAAATGTACCTGGCATCTGTGTCGGTGTTATGCGTTATGCCAAGAATCCCTCTAAGGTCTAGTAAACCCCATTACCTGAGAAAGGAGAGAATATGGGACCCCATCCTGGTCTTGAGTTGGACACCCAGTTAGGGATGTTAGACCACTGCTAGCTGGAGTGTCTGCATGCAGGAACCTCAGTGTCTCTGGTCAGTGAGTCAGCCGGGAAGTCACGGTCTCTTCTGTCTGTCTAAGCAAGACTCGATGTATATACCCACAGGTCCTCCAGGGGTCCTACCTTGCTGTGTTACTGTGTCGGCCTAAAGGATGACGCCGGGTTTGAACTTTAGCATAGATATTATACAGGAGATGTTCATCCTGCGGTGAGTCCTGCTGTGCTTCCAAGAAGCTTCATGCATAATGTATGAGTATCGTATCAGAGGAAAACCTGTGTTCTGAATGCAGTGTTGTATCTAGGTAAAAGGTCAGTCCCTATGAACCGTTATGTATGAAATGTAGGGAGGGATATAAGTGAAAGGTTGCAGTGTTTACCTGCACCTATAGAGGTTACATATATGGAATATACCTAGAGTTGAGCTAAGGAAGGGTAGAGCTCAATAGAGAGGGGGATAAAGTAAGAGCAGTGAGAGAGCAGGTAAGGCGAGTTA
Organism: Lissotriton vulgaris; assembly: GCF_964263255.1. Classification (NCBI taxonomy): domain Eukaryota; kingdom Metazoa; phylum Chordata; class Amphibia; order Caudata; family Salamandridae; genus Lissotriton; species Lissotriton vulgaris. The sequence goes on along the minus strand of NC_141693.1, from coordinate 1,311,281,830 downwards.
GGAAGAAAGACATGAAATAGAAAGATTAATTTTTTTAACTGAATTGTCACCAGCTGCCTGAAAGCACTCTGGTTAATATTAGAGGTGAATGTAACTCACGTAGTCAGTGTAACATTATTATGCAGAATTACCCGAGAATTTCAGGAGATAACGCCTAATTCTTTGAGAAGAGTAATTCTGTGTTTAGCGCTATTTCTTAGTGCAATAAATCCTCCTGGCATTCAAAATCCAAGAAATAGTGCTAAATGCAAGAGAACACGAATAGCAGGTATGATGAGCTGCTCGCACTCTTTAATGTGATCTTGGGGTTGGATTTTTCCCCCCAACTTACTCCCGGCATTTAGTACTATTTTTTTAGCACAAAATGCCCCCTCATGTCTAAAATGGATGCTAAAATGCATTTTGCGCTAAGAAATAGTGCTAAATGTGCTCTTGGGGTAGGCTTTTTGCCCAACTTACTGTCAGCATCTAGAGTTATTTTCCTAGTGCAGAATGTATCCGAAATTCACACAAGGATGATTTTAGGCTAAGAAATAGCTCTAAGGACTGTAGAAGGTGAATAGCGAGGGCAAGCAGTCACTCGCACTCTCTAATTGACAGGGTTAAGATTTTCTGTCGCTACATACTTCTGGAGAAGTTCAAAGTGACAATTGCTAGACTGTAGACCCCTAAAAATATGTGCAATTATTTGCAATAAGCAAGTGTTTCAATTACCTAACATTCAAATATAATTTCAGGAGCATTCCTCCATTTGAAAAATCAGTTCATAGCTATACCCATATATTGGGGCAGTCCGTCAATCATTTCTTGCAGACATGTATGTGATTTCCAGCAGACTCTCTCTGTAGCCGAGTTTGGTCAGTTCCAGACATTTTCTTTTTAATTCAATATAGGCTGGTTCAGGCACAGCCTTTGTCACTGCAATGTAGTAAGGAAGAGATGGGGCAATTGTGAGTACCATGACAGGAAATAGGAGACTGCACTTCAAAGGAAAGGGAAGGAAATCCCCACTCCTGAGTTACTGGAACTGGACTGCTAGTTATGGGGGAAGAGACATGAAGGGCACTGAACTAAGGGACCTGGACAGCCTTACATAGGCCACGCATTTCATACTGCAATCCAGAAAAGGAATTCCAATATGGATTCCTTTGCCCACATAGTAAAGCGAACACACTCCACTTTCATCCTACGTCATACATGTAAAGTGAACATGCACCCTCTACGAAAGTACTAAACAGATGGGGTGAAGGACAACTAAGGGAGATTAGCAGATCTTTCAACAGGAGAAGACTGTAGGCATTTTTCCACTGATGAGAACAGGCGAAAAGATCCTGCTTCTTCTACAACTGCCAGCGGTCAGTTATCACTCTCCAAAGCAGGGGTACACTTTGGTTGTTCTTACTGACCTCAAAGCCATACTCTACGGTCTGCATCCTTTTAACCACTTAGCTGCTAAGCCATTCCCCTCATCTCACCCCCCAAGGCCAGTGCTAAGCTCTTTTTTAGGATGTTTAGGGTATTTCATGTTTAAACCTTTTTAACTTTTTTTTCCACACAAGGTATCGAAGGCCAGCTTTTTGTCTTTATTGCCAATATAATATGGATTCTAAAGGGACCCAGGATTTGTAGATATTCTGTAGGTTAATGAGAAAATTGCGAAAATATAGCTACATTTTGTTCTGGGGGGGAAATAGGAACAAGTGCTATGCAAAAAAAAAAAACATTTGTTTCTAAAAATGGCATCAACAAAAGTTTGCAGTGCTAGGCTCTCATATTCACAGCTTTGGTGAACAACCAAAGTTGTATCAAAGAAAACATTTTTACAGCGTTTTTACATTATTTTAAGAGGTAGTCCATTTTTTTAAATTTTTTGTGATCCTGGAATTATATACATTTCTGAAAAATAATTAACATTGTGATTTTATCAAGGGGTAATTGCAAAAACAAAAATGTTCGGATCTGAGCGAAAAATATGATCTGTTTATGATCTCCAGGTCATGTTTTGGAGTGTTTTGTGTTGGAGGAGCTATACCCAGCCACATAAGTGGGGTAGTGTTTTTAAAGGGAAACCAGTGGCAACACTGGGTGGTAGGAATTGTGTGGCTCCCTGCATCTTCCGGAAATTTTCACTCACAGGAATTTGACGAAAATGTGAATCTTTTGGGCGATTTCTAAGCTATGCAATGCTTTCTAAGTAAAATAACGATATGAGATCTGCGTGTGTCACGCCAACGTGTGCTTCTCTTCAAAAATGTCTGTTTTGTTAGATTTTCTTCAGAAGTTATCCACTGTTTGAGTACAAACTCATAGCAGTTTTAGAATCTCCAATAGTACTAGATTCAAAGAGCAAATACTAACATCAGAATATGGAGGTGAGCCATAAAGCTTCATCAAGGCATCACCCAATTTATGATCCATTCACACACCTTTCACGTAACACACACAATGTCATTCATACTGCCACCCACAGGCCAAACACAACACCCACATCAACATACCACGGCCATTCAAGGACCCATCACATTTATACGCCACAGGACTAAAACACCAATCTGACTACCACTCACCTGGTCATCAGTCAATTTGCATACAAATAGCAGCAAACCTCTGCACACATACCGCCAGCCATGATGTAGGGCGGTACCACAACAAGCTTCACAAATGGAAAAAACCTAGACTAAGCTTTTACTACCTGTTCCTTTCTCTGTCTCCCTTAATGTCTCCCTTAATGTCCTTAGTGATACTGTACATGTGTCAAGTAAAACTTTGCTAATGCCTCCCTTGTCAGCCACCTGATGTGCAAGAAGACAAGCTTTTAGTGCACTTGCTGTTCTAAATCCAACTCCTTACAGTATATGGATGGAAGTTGGGTGTGTCTGAGGATGTCGTCTCGCTCAGATTTCTTGGACTGTGTGAGCACATCTACCTTTTAGACTAAGATAAACATGCTGGGACTAACTATCCTAAGTTCCCTAAATAGTACTTGCAAAACTGCTAAGGATTTTAGGGTTTAGTGCACAGGGTACTCTGTGTTAACGAGGCGTATGTCCCATTCACAGTTATGTCCAGTGTTTTGACTGTAATGCACTTTTTCATACAGTGAACAGAACATCTGCTACATTCTGATGGAGGATAAAGGTGGCAAGCAGGCCACAAATATAACTTGTGGTGCAGAGTGCAATGTTATGTGTGTCACTCACACCTTGATCATCTTCCTTCTACCTGGACGAAATCCTTATGAAAACAAACCTAGACTACGATTTTGCTACCTGGTCATATCGCCGTCTCCCTCGAAGACCTTACTAATACCATACACATGCCCAGTGAACCTTTACTAACGCCTCCCCATGACAGCCACCTGAGGGTCAGAAAGACATGTCTTTTATGCATCTTTAGGGCAAACATAGTGCTCAATCCAACTTCTTCCAGTACATGGATGTATGTTGGGAGGTGTCTGAAGATGACTTTGGGACCTGACGTAGATTCCTTGGTCTATGTGAATATGTTCTCTTTAGAACACTGGGGGTCAACATGTTGGGGTAGACTTTGCTGGGTTCCCTAGAGGACTTACAGAAAGACAAAAGACCGTATCGTTTTGACAACAGGGTATTCCGTCAAAATATAGCAGATGTCCTGTCCAACGTTGTGTGCAGTGCATTGACTGTTATACAACGGACAAAACAACCACTGTGTTTTGATAGAGGAGGAACATGTCAAGCTGACTAAAAGCAAGACTGATGTATTCCTATTTACTAGCCAGTAAAAACACAGTGCCAAAACTTTACCACCACATAACCTGTTTTCTCAGGGACTCTCCCAAATGTTTTCTTTGTGTGACACAAAATGGAACTTTTGGGGTAGCGTAGCGCAAGACTTGAGAGTCACTGGCAACAGTAGTTCAGCGTCTCTCATTTGATTCCCTTTCTAGCACAAACTTGACATCGCCGGTAAAGTTGATGTTTCTTCTCTGTTAAAGGAAGAAGTTTGGGAAAGTGTCACCCAACCAACCAATTGAAAACAAGTTTTCAGATGACTGCCTACTGAAAGTCAAGAAAGCTCATCTTGCGTCCACCAGCTGAACGGCTACACACAGCAGATAGATTTTATGTTGCTATTTGCATCAGGTGTACAGCCAGCATCTTACACCAGATGCAGGTCTTACATATAGCATGTATTCAGGCTTCTGGACGCAAGCCATCTGATCATCAACTAAGAATGAAAATGTTATCTTGTCATGTATGGTGGTCAGAAGCTACACTTCCCTGCAATCTTGCAATTTGAGGGCTAGCAGTTCCTCACAACATGAAGCACTGCACTGTCGTTTGCAAGCTTCCTGCTAACCGGCTCTACTGGAAACCCTATTCTGTTACTCCTGTTTGTACCATAAGCAGGTGTGGGCATAGAAAACAACTCCCTGAAAAGTTGAATTCCAGTGTAGAAACTGTCTAGATACAAGTGGTGCCACATGTTCAATATGGGACACACACAACACCAATCAATTTATCCACTGGTAGCTAATGAATCAGGGCAACCAGGTGGTGAGATGCAGGAGTCTTTTCCTGTGTATACTTATTGGCTTTAGGTATATCCATTAGAGCTTTCACAAAGTTTAACAACATACTGAGCTCTTTTGCTTTTAATTGTTAGATCCGGGGGTCTCTAGTTGGCAATGGTATTCACCTTTGTCCAAATAGGGACCCTTACTTCTAAGTCAGGATAAGGGGATTACACTCCTTAATAACCCCTGCTCACCCCCTTGGTAGCTTGGCACGAGCAAACAGGCTTATCTCAGAAGCAGTGTGTTAAGCATTTGTGAATATACACAGTAATACAGTGAGAACACTACAGAGGAAAAACAACTCAGGTTTTATAAAAATAAGTATTCTGTATATAGACTTAAACACAAGACCACAAACAACAAAAATCCACATTACTACACTTAAGATTGCTTAACGATGATAAAACCTTGCTTAGTTCAAGTTGATGATAAATGTGACAAAGTTCTCAACAAAGTACCTGGATGCGTAACGCAAAGTAAACAAAAGGCTTGCAAAAGGGGAGATGCGTTGGTTTCGTCATCCTGGGTAGATGAGACGTTGTGCCTTAATGCTTGCGCAGAGTAGGGGATGCGTTGTGATCCTTACCGGTGCGCAGGTGATGCGCAGATTCTCGGCCTGCGGGCCCCTTGCGGGGCGCAAGATTGCACCTTGATGCGATGATCCAGTTGCGATGCAAGAAGATGGCGCCCTTTATGCGATGATGCGATGACGATGCGTAGATGCCCTGGCAGCCTTGCGACGACTCTGTACTTTGGAGCCGCGACAGGCCCTGTGACATGCTTCTCCGGTGATGCAATGGCGACTCTCACGATGGCGTCACGCTTCTGCGGTGATGCGACAGCAGGCAGCTTCGATGAACACACGCTTCCAGGGAGATGCGGCAAAGGCTAGCTTCTCCGGCGATGCGACGATTTCATCTGCGGCGTTACACGCTTCCTCTCGATGCGTCGCGCATCCAGCTCCCAGCGACACGCAAATGTCTGGAGTTAGAATTCCCAGCAAGGAAATTCAGTGGGGAACTGGAGGTGAAGTCTTTTGTCCCTGAGACTTCAGCAGGAGGCAAGCACAGTTCAAGCCCTTGGAGAATATACTACTAAACGCAGCTATCCTTTGTTTAACATCAAGGACTCATCCACAGTTATTTTTTTCCCCATCTATAAATTTCCTTGAAACACCCAGCAAAGTGGTCTAACACAGGACGAACTATGATTATTCCATCAGAGTGTGGATGGTCTCTGGGAAGGGCCTGCATGTTATCGGTAAAGTACAGCATGCGCTACAGGAGCAAGAAAGGCTCTCTATTCTAGTAGCAAAGAACAATGGCATGCACCACACTAGGTAACAAGACCATTAAGACACTGTTGGGGGCGTGGCTTAGCACCCACTGAAGACGGCGGCTGAAGATGGCAGCAGGCTAACGCACATACCTACAATTTTGTCACCAGACTGCTAACCTTTTGACCCTGCAGCCATCCTAAAAATCTCTGATGTTCTGTGTGCTGGGAAGTTTACTTTTCAACAATTTATCTCTTCAAGTTAACATTTCTATTTTCTGAATCACTGCCATAGAATGCAGAGGGAAGTTTCACTTTCAATAATTTATCTCTTCAAGTTAGCATTTCTGTTTTCTAAAGCACTGTAATAGGCTGCCTTGAGAAGTTTAATTGTAAACAATGTATCTCTTCAAGTTAGCATTCCTATTTTCTGAAGCACTGCAATAGACTGCATTGAGAAGTTTCATTTTAAGCAATTTATCCATTCAAATCAGCATTTCTATTTTCTGAAGCACAGCAGTAAACTGGCATTTGAGACTGTATTAACGACATTTTAACTGCAGTTCATTTGGAGATAATTCCCTATAGCACTTCCCTTTATTTGATCATTTATATTTATCTATGGGGAAAACTAAGAATTTAAAATTACACACCCCTGGCATGGCTCACTCTCAGTATACAGTGGATACTAAAAACTATTTTTCTTCACTGGAATGCAATATGGAACATCCTGGTATGGTATCTCAAGATTCTCATTCGTTTTCCTCCTGCGCCTCTCCAATTTCTTCTAAGAATCACTCTAAAATACCAACCACAACTCCGTTAACGACAAACAAAAGGCCAACAAAAAAATCCTCCATCATCTGTTAAACCTATTTACTCTATTTCTATGGAGCTCCTTCTAGATGACTTTCGTGCCTTGAAACCCTATATGGAGGAAATTAATGCAAAGCTTCAGTGACTGGACGACAAATGGTGTCTGATGGAAAATAGAGTTGTGAACATATAAAATCAGATGCTTTCTATTCAGGATACTGCTCAAGATGTTACATATCTCGCTCAAAGTGGAAGTGTCATATCTTAAGAAAGTTACTGAAGATTTAGAAAATCGGAACAGGCAGAACAACCCTCGCGTCTACGGCCTTGCAGAGGAAATGGAGGGCTCTCAACCTATTTCCTTTTTCAAAAGTTTTCTACCAAAGGTTCTGGAAATGTCGTATCCACTAAGCTTCACAATCAAATGTGCTCATAGACTTGGTCATTGATCTCAGCATGCCTCCTCATCACAAAAACCTTGGAGTGTCATAATATTTTTCTGGAATATCAGGATCTTCTCACAGTTGTCAAAGCAGCAAAAACCAATGGAAGTGTTACTTGGTCAGGAAACCCATTATATTTTTCTCAAGATCTGGCTAACGCTACAGCAGACAGACAGAAGACATTTCTAGACATGCAACCTGCGTTACAAATCCTTGGAGCCAGATTTGGGCTTTTCCATCCATGCTTCTTTAAAGTAACTTACAATAACAAAACAACAACGTACGAAGATCCCTCCATGCTGCAGAAATTCATTGACAACTATAAAATGGAAACAATGGACACTTCTAAATACCCTTTCACTTGAAGGCTTCATATAACTTTCTTTTTATGTTTCACATTGTTGTTGCTCTGTTTCTTTTTATGTCTAGATTAACTCACCATGTTTTTATTAGTCTTTTTAAGCCATATCGTTGTGGAAGATAATAATGTATATCTTTTTCTTCACTTCTTAGGTACCCTCTTTTAGTGTTGGGTCCAGCAAATTCTTCTGTTTTTATACCCATATCTATGGTATGGATGTCTCCCCCTCTGCTGCCTCTGGGGCCCGGTTGTTGTCATCCTCCCTTTTGTGGTCGCACCACGCCTGATTATTTTGTCCTGGTACATGGTATGATTTTTGTCTTATTTTGTTTTTGTCAACATACTTATTTCTTTTATCCCTTTCATGTTTTCTTAACCCTATCTGCATTACTTTTCTTTCCTTCTAGTTTCATACTCTCTCCTAAGTTTTCCCTCTTCTTTATTTTGTATTCTTCATCTTGCTCCGTCTCTTTCAATGTGCTATTTTCTTTTATATTTCTCTCTTTACTAAGAAATGTATGGTTTTATTTCTTACTCGATTAAACAATTTACTTAATTGTTTTTTTTTACTTATAGAGTACGCTAATTTCACTGAAATTCTTTATTCATGACTTTACGCATTATTACTTGGAATGTAAAAGGGTTAGGCTTGCATTTAGCCAAATGAAATGCTGATATTGCTTAGTTACAGGAAACTCATGTTACTGAATTTGAGACCAAAAACCTGTTAGAAATTGGGTGGGATATGCATTTTCCTCACCAGGTAATGGGAAATGTAATGGAGTTGGTATTCTGTGTAAAAAATCTTTGGATGTTACCTTGTTATCACAAGAATCAGATAAAGAAGGTCGATGGCTTCGCGTAAGATTACAAGTAAAGTAAATATCAATATCTGTTTTTAATATTTATGCACCCACACTTCCTGATGAAACATTTTGGCCCTCAATAACACCCAAACTGATGTCTATTTCTGATGACTACTTAGTTTTCGGTAGGGATTGCAACGTGCTAATGGATCCTCTTCTAGATCGTTCCTCTAAGTCTTGTTTTTTCCCTTCCTACATTCACGTTCACAAACAATTCACCACAACCATCAAACAAAGATCCCTTATTGATTCCTGGAGAATTTGCGGGAATCAGCATTTACAGCCCAATCAATACCAGGCAGGTAGGGAACAACGCGGTTGTTACAACGACCGTGTTGTTAACACGCATAGCATTACATCGCAAGACTTTTCAACGACTTGCGCTAGGTGTGTGCAACCCCAGGGATTTTAAATTCAACACCTTCCCTGCTGTTGCGCTAACTGGAGAAGGAATAGTAATTTAAACTATTCCTAAGTCCAGTGCGCACTTAGCGCAAGTCGTTAAAATGACTTGCGATATAAAGCCATGCGGGTGTAACAACGCGGTCATAACGACCGCTTTGTTACCTACCGCGTGGTAAAAGCACGCCTTGAAAACATGCTACATTCAAATTTGCAACCACTGTTTACAAGAATATACTTTTTCTCCCCTGTACATTTCTCTCAGTCTAGAATTGATCACTTTTGTGTCTCTTAAGCCTTATCTCAACACATGTTACGAGCTGAGATAGGCACCATTTTAACTTCTGATCATACACCGGTAATTCTACATCTAGACCTCTGTCCCACTAAAGTTAGACATTCACACTTCAATATTTCTCTTTTATTGGATACCTCTTTCACACAATGCTTAGATACTTTTATAACAGAATTTTTTGCTCTAAATGAATATCCTGACTTATCATTTCCAATTATTTAGGATACATTCAAAGCTGCTTCTAGAGATTTTATCATTAATTAAAAAAAAGCACATTTAATGAAACTTATTAAATCCTTAGACAAATCTTACTTCATATCTAAATCCAAGACTTGTTTAGATAATTTAATTAAGGTTAGGTTTGATTTCAATAAATTCTCCGTGGAAGAGGCTAACTCTCATCTACTTAAATCTAGTTCAAGATACTATGGTGGTCAAAATAAAGTAGGTAAACTCTGAGCAAATTAACTTAAAATTAAAAAAGAGCGAACTAAAAGAGAAACAATTTAAAGAGATGATTCCATGCCGCTTTTTAAAGACAAAGATATCCTTAATGAATTTACTAAATTCTATCAAAATCTATATACACCAGAGTTAGATCCTCTTCAATCTGATACATATCTTTCTTCTACCCATAAGGAATTTGATTTAAACATTGATTTCTTTTCCGTCATGAACAAACTGGTTTTGTTAAAGGTAGACAACTCTCTGATAATACTAGGCTTTTCTTAGTTGTTATAGTAAATCTAAAGCTTATAAACATTCCTTAGCAGCTATTTCCTTTTATGCTGAGAAAGCTTTCGATTGGATACACTGGAAATTTTTATTCTCTACACTTTCATGGTTTGGTTTTGGGAAAAGTTTATTAACTAAGTCTCTCTTTTATATTCCTCCCCTTCCTCACCTATATTTGTCATTGGCCTAATCTCCTCTCCTTTTCTTTTACACAGAGGTGTACAACAAGGCTGTCCCCTATCGCCTCTTCTTTTTATTCTAGCTCTCTTTCTATCTAAAATTCAGCAAAATAGTGTCATACAAGGAATCAAATATGGAGATAAATAAATTAAATTTTCATTCTACTATGATGATATTCTTTTGTATATGGCCTCCTGATTCTTCTCTAAACTTTTTTTAAATGCAGTTTCCACTTTTGCCTCACTATCAGGTTATAAACTTAATTTTGACAAATGTGAAGTCCTTCCCCTTAATAAATGGTGTATCAAACACAATGTCCTCCCTTCAGGATTTCTTTGGAGCCCAACAAAAGTTAAATATTTGGGCCTTTGATTCACTACTTGTATAAAAGACACTATATCATTCTTCACTACTACGTTACTGTCTACTTTATCTAACCTTACTTCACAATAGAATCTGCTATTTGTCTCCTGGTGGGGTAGGTTAGATTCTATTAAGATGTTGTTAGTCCCCATCCTTATTATATATCTTTCAGTAATTCCAATCAACTTTCCCACCTCTATTTGTAAACAATGTATTCTATTCTCACTGCATTCTTATGGAATAATACCAAGCATTGTATACATTTGTTCAAATTACAAAAGCAGCAAGGGAAGTTAATTTTCCTTATTTTCAGTCTAATCAAAATGCTTTCTTTTTAAAACAGTCAATACATTTTCAAGATGGCCCACCCACAGTTCCATCTCCATTATGGCCAGAATTGGAGTTATCTTTTATTCAACCTTTCTCTTTTGCAGAATGTTTGTCCTTTACTCAACACCCTTCTTCCATGTTTTTTGCTTTTCTCAAAAATGCTTGCAGAATATTACGTTCATTTTATATTTCTTTTCTTTCACCTCTAGATCAATTTTTTCAATCCTCGATCTGGAATAATACATTAATTAAAATGAATAAAAAAAAACTCTCTTTTACAAAGCCTGTAAAGCTAAAGGTCTATTATGGACTCATCAATTGATACATAACCATTCACCTATCTCTTTTTTGTAAGCGCAATCCATCTTTGACTTCCCTCTTTCCTATCAACACATTTCAATCGCTGATCTCTTCTATTTCTACCACTAACCTCAGACTCTATTTGTTACCCATTTCCCCTCCCCCTATTTCACCTATACCAACATTTCTGCTCACTGCCCCTACTGCTTCTCATATATATATATATATATATATATATATATATATATATATATATATATATATATATATATATATATATATATATATATATATATATATATCAATATATATATATATTACCTACTGGCGGTCGCCAGTAGGTATATATAGTTAGGATTTTTTCTCTATGGAACTTTTGAAAATTCTATGTCTAATAACTTTGGCGTTTGTGGACGGAATCGGCTGAAATTTTCAGGAAAATGGCACATTTTGTTTCTGAGCAGCCCCTTAAAATTTGGGGGGGTTTCGTCAAGGGGGGGCCAAGAAAAAAGGGGGGTCCCAAAACGCGTTTTTCCCATTCATTTTTCCATAGGGCGTTTGGCCTCACTTTTAGCTCGAACGGCTGAATGGATTTGCACGAAACTTTGCAAAATTGTAGGGACTGTTAGCCCGATGTGCCTTTGCTGGGTCTCAATATATGTGCTCCAGTGGATTTTGAGAAATTAACGTTTAAAAAAACAGATATATCTGTGACAGCGTCCCGGATAGCGCACCAGTTTGCGTACTTTTCGCGTAACGGAGCTTTGCGAAGTGAAGCTGATTGGCTCTCCGGTGTCTGTCAACATTCTAAACAGTCCGCAGCGGCCGCCATCTTGTCTCTCGGTAGGATCGAGAGACAAGAGGAGGCCAAAACGAAGGGGGAAATGAAGGAAAGGGGGCAAGGTAGACCCCTTCTGACCCCCTAGGATTGATGAGGGGGATATTAAAGCGCCCCGCGGGACCCAAAAAAAAAAAAAAAAAATTTTCGTGGGGTGCGCCCGGTTCGCGTACCGGAAAGCGGTCTGGGGAGCGTACTATAAGGAAACAAGAATGATTGACTTTTAACTTATTGTATGTTTATTGATTGTTCGTTTTGTTGGTTTTTTTTGTTTATTTTTATTTACGTAGCTACATGTTGGCATCAATGTAGAGTCTATAATTTAATAAACGCCGTCTCCTTTGTAGATATCTTGCTTGTTGTTAAAGAAGTTATTGTGGTATATGGAATTCATACCATAGTCTGTCTGGAAAGCCGAAACAACATAGTGGCAGGAGATGATAAAGAGATGTTAAATACACATTGGGGATTATATAGTGGGAGAAAGGAAGTAACTATGAACAAAGTTAGTATGTAACACAAAAAAGTTGCACAGTATATTTTAAGTCTCACTTTATATTATATCTATTTTGGTACTATTTCATAATTTACATATAAAAAAGAACAATGTCTCAAACTATTTTTAATTTTTAAATAAAAATTTATTGTTGTGATTTTTCAAAATCTAAAAGAATTTCCAACATTAATTCATCAGGTATGTCCTCCTTTTCATTCCATGATTCAATTTCTTCTACACAATTAATTAAGTCTTGGTCCAGAGAGTGATCCAAAAAGTCTATTTCATCTTTGTCTTCCTTAGGATTGTTTTCCATATTAATTTCAAATGAAATATTAATTTCATTTTGTTGTCCTTCCATTTTCTTGCTGTAAATTGCATAAAAAAATAAATATATCAGTACAGATAGGTCACTGTTGGGTTTCAGTACAGACAGGCAGTTTGGTTATTTAAACAGTGTTATTTTCTTTGGGCAGTGTATGGTATCAAATTGGAAGTAGAAATATGAAGAAAATTATTAAATAAACTCTTAGTCAATTCTGAATTATACTAGAGAAGTCTAACTCTATCCTTAACTAAGGGCCGGCGCTAGGCATGGGCAGCGTGGGCTGCCGTTCAGGGCCTCGCACTCAGCCCACCGGCATGGTGCCACGCACTGGTGATGTGTCCTTTTGTTTTCCTGGAGATCTATCACAAAGAAAGGTGTCGCCTGCAATTAATAAAACTGTCTGAAAATGTTTTTCAAATTAGCTTTCAGTACAGAACATACTTCAGTTTTAAAAATAATATCTTACCTTTTAAATATAACTTGAAGTTATCAGTTGATTTTTTGTTGTTCTGCAGTTCACGAAGTAGTAGTCAAAATGGCTGTGTTTGTCTTTCTTTGTTTATATATATTCAGGTACATAACCAATCAAATGTCATGATATAATAGTAGAAATTGAAAGTAATATTTTAATTGGTTGTCATTTCCAACACTTCCGATATGTTTTGTGAAGTAATTTACCTCAGGGATTTTAGAGAGTTCTACATGCTAAATGGCTAAATGGTATTCCAACTAAATTTGTGAAAATGGTAGGGATTGGTATGTAGTATGAGCTACTGTTTAATTGGTGAAAGTGTCTCCTAGTGGTTTTTCTGTAAATTACTTTCCCACCTTTTTTGAGCGAGTGCTTGTCAGTGCGTTTCCCGGTACGCGAACTTGCAGTGTTACGGGAGTCCTCCATTTTGTGTTTCGGTAGAATTGAGATATAAGATGGAGGGTAAATAATGTTCAGAATGGGTAGATTGGGGTACTTTAGACGTATGCTGTTTCCCTAAGTTTTCTGAGGGTGGCTGAGGAGGCTCATATATGTCGATAATTTTTTTTTTTTTCCGCGTGGTTAGCTGCCCGTACGCAAACTGGGTAGCGTTCCGGGAAGCGAATATAAGTGAAAATAAGTGAAAAAAAGGTACATTCGAAATTTCAAAAGAGTACACTAAGTTAAGGTAGCTCTGAAAAGAGCTTTTGGGTTCTGTGCATGTTCTAGAAACTTATAAGTAGGAACCAATACACATTTTTAAATTTAGTATGAAAACTCTGTTTCCCTCATCTGAGAAATGCACGCCATCTCCTCTGTAGATATCTTGCATGTAGTAACGCAAGTTATTGTTGTAGATGCAGCCCATTCCATGGTCCCTCATGTAAGCTGAAACAGACTTATTTACATGCTTCCTCGATTTCTCAATTTGTGGACAAAATTGATGGGACCACCTCCATTTTTGTCTTTGGCATATATTGGAATATACCAAGGCAGTTTGAGGAAAAAGTGTCATCAATTGCTCAAAGGTGTCCTTTAAAAGCATTTCCAGACCTACCCCAGTCAAAGTGCCCAAATAGTTTCCTCCACAGTGCACTATTATGAGGTCAGGGGTGGCAAATGTAAAAAGGTTTTCACCAATGGTATCAATTGGTGACATTTCAATCCTCTTCGACCAATCCATTTGATTTCCACATTTTGTAAATCGAGGTTGTGTAAATTTCTGTTATCAGCATACCTGTGAGCCCAGTGGATGTAGCTATGTCCAAGAATCCAGACTGAAAACATAGCTAGAGGAGTTTTTGCTGCAGTCAGATGAAGTGTGGGAATGAAATGGCAGTTGAAATAGTGATGTTTGTAATGTAAAAAACTGTGGAGTTTAAGTGCAAATGATTCATTAGCAGTGATTGGTGTATTTCCATTGCTGAAAACAGAAAGTTAGGGTGCATGGATGTGTTCTTTGAAAGATGTATTTTGAATGGTTATTTAAAAATGTTGGTATGAAAGATTTCAGTGGATTAGCAGGTGTACTGAGAGTTCAGAGTTCATTTGTAACATTGTTGTGTGAACTTGTGGCCATGACAGGTCAGGCAGGCGGGAGTTGCTATGGAAAAGAGGTAGAATGGGCAGAGGGGGGAAGGGTGTTGATTTGAAAAAAGTGAGGGAGAGTTTTTATTGGCTGACATGAGAGATATGTGTGTTGAATATCAGCGTTTCGGTGCCTTTGTTGGTTCCAGCCTCTGGAGTGCATACCTTTAATTCTGGTACAGAATAATTGGTGTGTTTCTGAGACTGTTTTCAATTTCAAAAAGAATTTGTAAAGGTGAGTTATCGTTTATATATTTTAGATAAAGAGTAGTATGCTTTTTTGCGTAAATAAGAAAGTCAGCTGTGTATTTAAAATGATGTTTTGCATCAAGTGTTTGCATTCTGCTTTTAAAGGAGATTTTGCATTCTTCATTTACAGAATCAGAAAAATTATTGGTTTGGTAAAATACCGAATCGGTAATTTTACCAATTCTGTAAATTTGTTATGTAGGGGGGACTCTTCTCAGTCTCAAATGACTTAACGAATCGGTATTTTAGCATGAAATCAAATTTCATGGTAAAATACCGATTCCGGTGTGCATGCACATGTGTGCATGCACACGTATGTCATGTGAAAGGCAGACCTGCCCTTACATGAATGTAGGTGTATTATTGCTTTACATAAAAGGTTTTAAAACTTTGTTTGAAATCAAATGCATGCACACTTAGGGCCCGATGTAGGTGGTCGTTTAGGCCATTTACTGACCGGTTACGGCCGATTTCGGTCGTTTCCGACCTGTAAATGGCGAAAGGGTATGTAGGCGGCTAAATCCAGGGCATGTTTCAAAATGTTCTAAACCAATGAAAAGTGTTTATTTTACGTCATATGATCAAGCGTTCCATCATTAGGAAACTAAAAGTAAAATCAACCAATGAAAAGTTTTATTAACTAGTCACATGACCTGTTATGCTTACGTTCCGCGTTCCGCGCCGCGCCTCGGATCGATTCCTGGGCTTTACGTTTCGCGCCTTGGTTTGCGTTCCAGAACGCTTCCGGGTGCGCTAACGCAGCACATCATAAGGGGCATTACGTAGTAACGCGATATGTTGCGTTTACGGGACGCGTCATGATGTGCCTTTCTAACGCGGTTTTTGCACGGAATGTTTACCGGTTCGCGGATCGGCAGCGAAACAAGAAAAAATAATTTAAACTATAATATAAATTGAATTAAAAAAATATAATACAAATATATATAAAATATATTTGTGAATTAGAATAAAAATATATATTACAGCTATAGATATTAGCTTTTAAAAAACCAGTGAAATTCACTGAAAAAACTATAGGTTATAGACCATATATAGTTAGGGATTAGCATTTACAAAACCAAGAAAATTCACTGAAAAAACCATTGGTTATAGACCATATATAGTTAGGAATTAGCATTTTCAAAACCTTAATTTACTCGCACAAAACCATAGAAATTCGAATATATAGTTAGTTGCAATAACTATATATCGCGCACCCGCAATCCACTGCTGATGATGTCACATATTACATCATTCATGACATGGTCAGTGACATCACTGATGACATCACTGATGACATCTCAAATGACATCACTGATGACATCTCAAATGACATCACTGATGACATCACTGATGACAACATCCAGTGACTGTATGTTTCTGTAAAGTTAAAATATGTCTTACATATTGAAGAATGAGTGGATGTATAAGTGTCTGGATGAAGGATTTAGTAGGTGCATGACTGACTGTATGAGAGAGTGATTTAATGTGTCTCACTGAGTGCATGGGTTAGTGACTAAACTGTCTTAATTTGTGTATCATTATATCTGTTGTTCTTTAAACTGCTGCATGTGTTGATCAGTAGCTATATGAGTAACTATATGGGTTATTGTTTGGTTGCCAAAATATTTGTATGGGAGAGTGAGTGTGTGTGTGTGGGTAACTGGAGGTGTGTGACTCTGTGCATAGATGTGTGAGCAGTTGATTCACTAGATGCATGGGTTCAAAAGTGCATGTCGAATCAGCTGTATGGGCGGTTGACTGTGTGAATGAGTGTATTGGTGAGTGAATGGATATCTCAGTGCTACATGTCAAAGTAAGTACATATGTAAAACACAGTACATGTGAGAGTTGACATATATAAATAACTGTGCATAAGAGCCAGTGAATGTGTGAGTGGCTGTATGGATCATTGTAAACTTGTATCAGGGATTGTATAAGAGAGTAAATATGTGTTAGTATATGTTTGAATAAGTAAGGTGTGTATAACTGTATAGTAGAGGAAATGGACGTGTGATTGATTTTTTGCATGACTGACTAGGTGTGTGAGTAACTCCATGGATGAGTGGCAGTCTGTGAGTGTCTGTTTACACTGATTGTATCTAAGGTTATATTAGAGTCTGAAGAGGTTAATCGTATTATCACATGAATGATATTATCAGTGATGTGATCAGTAATGTCAAATGAGATGTTATCAGTGATTTCATCAGTGATGTCATTTGAGATGTCATCAGTGATGTCATCAGTGATGTCATTTGAGATGTCAACAGTGATGTCATTTGAGATGTCATCAGTGATGTCATCAGTGATGTCACTGACCATATCATGAATGATATGTAATATGTGACATCATCAGCAGTGGATTGCGGGTGCGCGATATATAGTTATTGCAACTAACTATATATTCGAATTTCTATGGTTTTGTGCGAGTAAATTAAGGTTTTGAAAATGCTAATTCCTAACTATATATGGTCTATAACCAATGTTTTTTTCAGTGAATATATATATATATATATATATATATATATATATATATATATATATATATATATATATATATATATATATATATATATATATATATATATATATATCCACCTTACCCTGTTGATCGACAAAAATCAGCCCTAGAATTACAATGGAAAGCAGATCTTAACACATCCTTTCCTATTCCTTTGTGGAACAAATGATGGCTGCCAACACAACTCAAACACTCTTTTTATTTATAACTGCCTTCTAATCCTTCTAATCACTTCTGTTTCCTTACACAAATTTGATAGCGTCACTTCATCGTCTTGTTGGTCCTTTTCTGCATCAATTTCTGATATTAAACCTATTTTTTTAATGTCTCACCACCTATCAATTTTGGTTACAAGTGTGGAAGCAAATTAACTCTATGTTTCATACACATATTCCTTTCTCCTTTACTAACTAGTTTTAGGTAGTCTTTCTGATGATTGGCATTGTTGTACTTTTAATATACAGATTGCAGACTTAATAATTGCTGTTGCATTTCAACAGATTGCTAAAAATGGGAAGAATGCTCTGCATATCAATCAATCAATAAATCAATCAATCAATCATAGCATTTGTATAGCGTGCTACTCACCCGGAGGGATCTCAAGGCGCTTGGGGGAGGAGGGGGGGTCTGCTACTGCTCGAAGAGCCAGGTCTTGAGTTGCCTCCTGAAGGAAAGGTGGTCCTGGGTCAGTCGGAGGTGGATGGGGAGGGAGTTCCATGTCTTGGCTGCCAGGTAGGAGAAGGATCTTCCTCCGGTGGTGGCTCTGTGGATGCGTGGAACGGCGGCGAGGGCGATGCTCGTGGAACGTAGCTGGCGGGTGGGAGTGTAGAAGGTCAGGCGGTTGTTGAGGTACCTGGGGCCCAGGTCGTGGAGAGCCTTGTGTGCGTGGGTGATGAGTCTGAATGTGATCCTCTTGCTGACGGGGAGCCAGTGCAGGTCTCTCAGGTGTCCAGAGATGTGGCTGTGACAGGGGATGTCCAGGATGAGTCGTGCGGAGGCATTCTGGATGCGTTGGAGTCTTTTCTGAAGTTTGCCTTCTCCTTTCAAGCATGGTGGTATGGTGTTTGTTATAATGATAGACTAGATAGAATGTATACTGTCCCAATGTCCATTACTATTAAACAAAATTATCTCTCGTCTCCAGTAACCATTTTTTTAGATTCCTCAGTTTCAAGGACTTTTATACATCAACCCTTAACCGATGAAGTATCTAAACCTCATTAAATATATTATTTTTCGTCTAAGAACTTCCAGACTAATTGTAATATGTTTTGCTCTGATAATATGTACTCTATGATTTTTGAAAATTCCACTACTGTTTATAAGTACGCTAATGTCATTACATGTGCTTTTATTTTTATTAATATATGTATTGCCCTTTCTATTTATCTTCACTCCCCTTCTTATCCTGTTTTCTACACATGATTGCAAAAATGTTCCTGTTCTTGCTTAATATTGTTCAAATGTTTTCAATACATTTTTATTATATTATATTGTGAAACTGCTACCTGTTATGTCCCTACTTAATAAACTTTACTTTTAAAACTGAAAAAGAGGACACTGTTGGCTTGTAAATAATGTCCAACAGGAGAGTAAAGCTCTAAAACGTCCTCAGTTCTTCAAATATGGTTGGAGTCCACCATTTACCTTCATAAATGGTACTGAAGCCTATCCCTGTGCTGAGTCAAATACTGTTCAGCATAGAAACCTCTCATCTGTGATGAGATTAAAATAATCTATTGGAATGAAAATCGTCTATGTCCACAGAACAACCAGCCACTCTAGTAAAAGGAGGTAGAACAGGTTCGACTCGATCCTGAGCATCCTACATCAGCTCATCCTCTGCCCTTGCTAAGCAAGCACAAATCTAAGAGACGATGGGCCCTATTCACAGAATGAACTTAAGACTCAATCCTAAACTTACTACTATTTTGGTATTCACAGAATGCACTTACTACTTTTGGCATTCACAGAATGCACTTACTACTTTTGGTATTCACAGAATGAACTTACTTCTTTTGGTATTCACAGAAGTTAGGATTTTGTCTTATGTTTGTCTCTCCTCCCTCTCCATGACCAGACAAGTCAACGCCGTCTCCTCGTCGTGCTTCAACATCCTGCGCATGCTACGTAAGATCTTCCGGTGGATCCCCACCGAGACCAGGAAGACGGTCACCCAGGCCCTCGTCACCAGCCGTATGGACTACGGCAACTCCCTCTACGCCGGAACCACCGCCAAGCTCCAGAAGAGACTTCAGCGGATCCAGAACGCCTCAGCACGTCTCATCCTGGACATCCCCCGGCGCAGCCACATCTCCGGACACCTGAGAGACCTGCACTGGCTCCCGGTCAACAAGAGAATCACCTTCCGACTCCTCACCCACGCACACAAAGCCCTACACAACCAAGGCCCGGGATACCTCAACAGCCGCCTCAACTTCTACGTTCCCAAACGCCAGCTTCGATCGACCGGCCACGCCCTCGCCGCCGTCCTCCGCATCCGAAGAGCCACCACAGGAGGACGGTCCTTCTCCTACCTTGCCGCCAAGACATGGAACTCCATCCCGACCCACCTCCGCCGGACCCAGGACCACCTTGCCTTCAGGAAGCAACTCAAGACCTGGCTGTTCGAGCAGTAGCGGACCCCCCCTCCCCAGCGCCTTGAGACCCCTTTGGGTGTGTAGTGCGCTATATAAATGCTGTGATTGATTGATTGATTGATTGTCCTAAAACAAACATAAGACAGACTTAAGACATACTTAAGTTAGGATTTTGTTTTAAGTATGTCTTAAGTCTGTCTTAAGTCAGTCTTAAGTCAGTCTTAAGTCTGTCTTAAGTTTGTCTTAAGTCTGTCTTAAGTCTGTCTTAAGTATGTCTTAAGACAAACTTAAGACAAAATCCTAACTTCTGTGAATACCAAAAGTAGTAAGTTCATTCTGTGAATGCCAAAAGTAGTAAGTGCATTCTGTGAATACCAAAATAGTAGTAAGTTTAGGATTCAGTCTTACGTTCATTCTGTGAATCGGGCCCTATGGGTTAGCTCGAAGCACCATTACCCGCGGAGCTTCCACTTCCTGCTTAACAGTCAAAGACATTGATCCGGGGAAGCCAAACTTGTTCCCATCAACAGAGAAATAAATTTTTTGGACAATTCCTGTTTGATAGAGAAACTACTGCCAGTCTTTTCCATCTTCAACATTCGATGCAGTGTCATTCTCTGAGTCTTGCATTAGCAACTGTTCTGAGATTCCAGAATCAGCTTCAGTGCTGGAGAAGCAGACATCTTGCATGAAGCCATATCTAAAAGTTGAGAGCAAAATATTTCAAAAGGGATAAGCCTGAAAAATGCACTGAAAAACTACTGAAGCACTGATTTTCTTTCAACAAATAAAAATAAGACTTCTCTAACAATAGTAGTGAAATAATGGGATTCACACCATGCAACAAAAAGCACGCAGTACAAATAATATAAAGCGGTACATGAAATTTACACAGAGAAATCAATGAAAAAAGCAAAAATTAACTATATCCAACAGCTTAACCTTTTCTGTCAACTACACTGCCAGCAAAAAAGCAACAAGCAGTAACAATACAATAACAAAATACTAATGAAATACACACAATACTAACGCAGTCAAAAGAAACTTAGCTCTCCAATAAAATGCACCTTATCACATATTTAATTAATAATATACCAGGCTAAAAAATATGTAAAATATGTATATTAGCACTTACAAACATCACCATATGGACAGTAGGAATGCCAATAACATGGGCAACATTCTAAACATTCACACTAAGCTGAAGTAACTATTTCAAAAGCTGTACCTACCCTCACAGACTTTCATTCAAAACGGTAATACCATCGGTACATATGCAACCTTTGCTCAGTGCACTAAGCAGATAGGCCAAAACGTGAATAAGTACTTAGTCTAAAAATATTTATGACACTGAGAGGCACAGTGAAAAGTTCAAGCTGCCATCAGCCTGAACTCCAGCTCTCTCAAATTATGCCCAAACATGAGGACCAGAGACACATTGTTCAGTGTATCCACAATAGATGGATAATGGGTAGAAGAAGACAGTACCGAAACACCCCACCTGGAAAAAGCAAATTCTTTTAGGAGTTGAAGGAAGATGTAAACCATGACTTTGGTTCACTATGATGCATGCCTACCAACAACCTGACCACTGAATGCAACTCAGTTCACAGTATCCACTATACAGTGGTCACATGTGGCATGAAACAGTACTGAAATACACCTAAAAAAAATCAAAAACCTTTACGTAATGCAGAATGATTTACACCATGAAATGCTGAGCCCCAATGTGAACATCCACCAACAACCTAACCACTGCAGGAAACTTAGTTCACAGTAACAACTAATAGAATCCCCGCTCTGGCCCAGACTGGGTGTTCAGGGGGGGTGGGTCAAAAGCCTGCAGAGACATACCCTAAGTTAGCTAGCAGTTGAACACAGGCAGGGCTGTGCTCTTCAGAGACATTCAGGGGATATTTCTGTCCCATAAAAATCTGTCAGCATTTACAGGGGTATGGGTGGTCAAGTCTAATAGGATTCCTTCTGGACTGGTGTCAGCAGCAGATGTTTTCCATTACATGCAGTGCTTTAAATGGGCCGGTACTCACCGGCACTGAGTACCGGCACTTCTAAATTTTCGGGCCCTCAGTACCGGCACTTCTCATTAGCCAAGGGAGAATACTGGTACCCTAATAGTTGGCACTGCAGGCTCCGGTTGTTTATCTCCTCTAACGCAGGTTAGATGCCGCCCTGCCTCTCAGGAACTTGTAAGGGCGCCAAGCCTCCTGCAGTCACTGCTGGAGATTTCAGCAGCGTCCATGTGAATGGCCTCAGACTGCAGGGGTCTAAGAGGGCTTGCTGTGCGTCACGCTGTGCTTAACAGTGCAGGTGTTTATCTCCCCCCCCCCCCCCAGGTCGATAATTGGCTTAAGTGACTAAATCCCACAGCAAAACTCAGGCTGCAGAGCCAGTACTTTGCATTACTTTAACTGGAACTTAACAAGCAATTAAGGCAGTTTGTTTTAAGATCCTGGCAATTGTTTAAAATGTATTTAAACAACTGTCTGGCGATCCATTGGGTGTGAGGGCAGTTGAACGCATTAATCGATCAGAAGGGCAGCAACCAGGGATGGAGGTGAAAGTGTGGGAGATCATCAGAAGATTCTTCTGAGAATTTGCTTTAAAGAAATATAAGGCGTGGCAGGGAGGGGTGAGAGATGCAATTGTGTGATAATTCATTTTTTAAACAATCAGGACAACCGGCGCATAAGCCGCAGCCTGCTCCCCAATGCCTTTAGATCTTCTTTGCAGCAGGTTTGTCGAATCACAGTGTGCAGGCTTTCATAACGAATTTAATAAGAAAAGCATGCCAGCTGCAGCCAAGGAACATTTCTGTAAAGTCATGAATCTGTTGCATTTCTTGACTTTAATTTTCCAGATGGCAAATTTAGGGGATGAGTACAGCATGTAGGGGAGAACAGGAGACTTGCGTGTGTGCCTGTTTTCTGTGAGAGAAAAGGGAGAGAATAAGGACACTCAGTAGATTTTAGAGGGAATGTGTAGAATGCTTGTGTATGTCTGCTTGTTTCTGTGTGTATGTGTGTGTGTGTGTGTGGGCACGCGCACAGGCTTAAGTGTATCTAGTATTGTGCCAAACACCAACAAGTAACAGTATGGCATTAAGAAGCAGAAAATATTACAAAACGAAGAACTGTTCACATATCATCCAATTTGGGTTTCATTTTCTGTAATGAGTTAACCGGTTTCATTTATATAAACACATTTCTCATGTGTTTTTGATAGTTGCTGCAATTGATATAGAAGTCATTATGTATCATTATATGTCGCCATAAGCCCCGCCCCTAGCCCCACCCACTTGCCACGCCTCTAGCTCATATTAATGAGTACCTGCACTTATTTTTTTCCATTTAAAGCACTGATTAAATGTAATGAAGTGCAAACGTTTTAGGGGGTGGACAGTGCTCTGGCTTTTCAAAACACGAACATGTTTTTTGGAGCAAGTCATTCTGAAGAGAACAAAAGCTGAGATAGATGTTTTGTGCATACTGGAAAAGAGTATGCAAACACAACAGGTGATGGACCGAATGTAGATCAATGTCACACACTCACCCCAGTCCAAAGATCTGGGCCCAAATCCATCGTTTTTTTGCACTCCACACCACCCTGGGTTAGACAATGGCGATATGCAAATCAGCTCTGACCCTGTGCCCCATGGGAACAGTCCAGTCCGAACTACAAAAGCCATGTCCTTCCCAGAACAGAATCAAGCATCCGAGGACCGGACCGGTTTCGAGGTAACACCTCTCATCAGCCCGGCTAGCTTGACTCCAGTGGTGTGGAGTGCCTGGGACCCACGTCTGGGCATCCCCAGCGCACGTAGGGCGGAATATGCAAACACAACAGGTGATGGACCGAATGTGGATCAATGTCACACACTCACCCCAGTCCAAAGATCTGGGCCCAAATCCATCGTTTTTTTGCACTCCACACCACCCTGGGTTAGACAATGGCGATATGCAAATCAGCTCTGACCCTGTGCCCCATGGGAACAGTCCAGTCCGAACTACAAAAGCCATGTCCTTCCCAGAACAGAATCAAGCATCCGAGGACCGGACCGGTTTCAAGGTAACACCTCTCATCAGCCCGGCTAGCTTGACTCCAGTGGTGTGGAGTGCCTGGGACCCACGTCTGGGCATCCCCAGCGCACTTAGGGCGGAATATGCAAACACAACAGGTGATGGACCGAATGTGGATCAATGTCACACACTCACCCCAGTCCAAAGATCTGGGCCCAAATCCATCGTTTTTTTGCACTCCACACCACCCTGGGTTAGACAATGGCGATATGCAAATCAGCTCTGACCCTGTGCCCCATGGGAACAGTCCAGTCCGAACTACAAAAGCCATGTCCTTCCCAGAACAGAATCAAGCATCCGAGGACCGGACCGGTTTCGAGGTAACACCTCTCATCACTAGCTTGACTCCAGTGGTGTGGAGTGCCTGGGACCCACGTCTGGGCATCCCCAGCGCACTTAGGGCGGAATATGCAAACACAACAGGTGATGGACCGAATGTGGATCAATGTCACACACTCACCCCAGTCCAAAGATCTGGGACCAAATCCATCGTTTTTTTGCACTCCACACCACCCTGGGTTAGACAATGGCGATATGCAAATCAGCTCTGACCCTGTGCCCCATGGGAACAGTCCAGTCCGAACTACAAAAGCCATGTCCTTCCCAGAACAGAATCAAGCATCCGAGGACCGGACCGGTTTCAAGGTAACACCTCTCATCAGCCCGGCTAGCTTGACTCCAGTGGTGTGGAGTGCCTGGGACCCACGTCTGGGCATCCCCAGCGCACTTAGGGCGGAATATGCAAACACAACAGGTGATGGACCGAATGTGGATCAATGTCACACACTCACCCCAGTCCAAAGATCTGGGCCCAAATCCATCGTTTTTTTGCACTCCACACCACCCTGGGTTAGACAATGGCGATATGCAAATCAGCTCTGACCCTGTGCCCCATGGGAACAGTCCAGTCCGAACTACAAAAGCCATGTCCTTCCCAGAACAGAATCAAGCATCCGAGGACCGGACCGGTTTCGAGGTAACACCTCTCATCAGCCCGGCTAGCTTGACTCCAGTGGTGTGGAGTGCCTGGGACCCACGTCTGGGCATCCCCAGCGCACTTAGGGCGGAATATGCAAACACAACAGGTGATGGACCGAATGTGGATCAATGTCACACACTCACCCCAGTCCAAAGATCTGGGCCCAAATCCATCGTTTTTTTGCACTCCACACCACCCTGGGTTAGACAATGGCAATATGCAAATCAGCTCTGACCCTGTGCCCCATGGGAACAGTCCAGTCCGAACTACAAAAGCCATGTCCTTCCCAGAACAGAATCAAGCATCCGAGGACCGGACCGGTTTCGAGGTAACACCTCTCATCAGCCCGGCTAGCTTGACTCCAGTGGTGTGGAGTGCCTGGGACCCATGTCTGGGCATCCCCAGCGCACTTAGGGCGGCATATGCAAACACAACAGGTGATGGACCGAATGTGGATCAATGTCACACACTCACCCCAGTCCAAAGATCTGGGCCCAAATCCATCGTTTTTTTGCACTCCACACCACCCTGGGTTAGACAATGGCGATATGCAAATCAGCTCTGACCCTGTGCCCCATGGGAACAGTCCAGTCCGAACTACAAAAGCCATGTCCTTCCCAGAACAGAATCAAGCATCCGAGGACCGGACCGGTTTCGAGGTAACACCTCTCATCAGCCCGGCTAGCTTGACTCCAGTGGTGTGGAGTGCCTGGGACCCACGTCTGGGCATCCCCAGCGCACTTAGGGCGGAATATGCAAACACAACAGGTGATGGACCGAATGTGGATCAATGTCACACACTCACCCCAGTCCAAAGATCTGGGCCCAAATCCATCGTTTTTTTGCACTCCACACCACCCTGGGTTAGACAATGGCGATATGCAAATCAGCTCTGACCCTGTGCCCCATGGGAACAGTCCAGTCCGAACTACAAAAGCCATGTCCTTCCCAGAACAGAATCAAGCATCCGAGGACCGGACCGGTTTCGAGGTAACACCTCTCATCAGCCCGGCTAGCTTGACTCCAGTGGTGTGGAGTGCCTGGGACCCACGTCTGGGCATCCCCAGCGCACGTAGGGCGGAATATGCAAACACAACAGGTGATGGACCGAATGTGGATCAATGTCACACACTCACCCCAGTCCAAAGATCTGGGCCCAAATCCATCGTTTTTTTGCACTCCACACCACCCTGGGTTAGACAATGGCGATATGCAAATCAGCTCTGACCCTGTGCCCCATGGGAACAGTCCAGTCCGAACTACAAAAGCCACACCACTGGAGTCAAGCTAGCCGGGCTGATGAGAGGTGTTACCTCGAAACCGGTCCGGTCCTCGGATGCTTGATTCCGTTCTGGGAAGGACATGGCTTTTGTAGTTTGGACTGGACTGTTCCCATGGGGCACAGGGTCAGAGCTGATTTGCATATCGCCATTGTCTAACCCAGGGTGGTGTGGAGTGCAAAAAAACGATGGATTTGGGCCCAGATCTTTGGACTGGGTTGAGTGTGTGACATTGATCCACATTTGGTCCATCACCTGTTGTGTTTGCATATTCCGCCCTAAGTGCGCTGGGGATGCCCAGACGTGGGTCCCAGGCACTCCACACCACTGGAGTCAAGCTAGCCGGGCTGATGAGAGGTGTTACCTCGAAACCGGTCCGGTCCTCGGATGCTTGATTCCGTTCTGGGAAGGACATGGCTTTTGTAGTTCGGACTGGACTGTTCCCATGGGGCACAGGGTCAGAGCTGATTTGCATATCGCCATTGTCTAACCCAGGGTGGTGTGGAGTGCAAAAAAACGATGGATTTTGGCCCAGATCTTTGGACTGGGTTGAGTGTGTGACATTGATCCACATTCGGTCCATCACCTGTTGTATTTGCATATTCCGCCCTAAGTGCGCTGGGGATGCCCAGACGTGGGTCCCAGGCTAGGCATGAGCGGATTTTGCGGATTGGCAATTCGCGAATTTGCGGATTTGCAAACTCGCAATCCGCAAAATCCGCGAATTCCCGCGAATTTGCGGATTTTTTTTTTTTTTTGTGTTCGCCCGTGTTTCTGCCAGTTCGCGAGGGTTTTTACAATTTCGCAATTTGCGAACTTACCTGTCGGGTCGCAAGTTTTGCGAACTTGTTGTTTCTACGTGTCCAACCTGTTTGGGACACTCTTCTTCATCACTGCCACTCTCTGTCACCACTGCCACTCTCTGACTACTCATGCCACCCTCTGGCCCACCCATGCCACCCTCTGTTTCATCACCACACCCTCTGGTTGTCCAGTGTACATTATTTTTGGCAAAGCAAAGCACACCTTCCCTGCCTCAAGTGACCTGAATTAATTTGGGGCTGATTAATGTGTCACAGAATATTTTTTTAGCTGGCACCTGCTTCCTTAGTGCGCCCTGATTAGTGATCTTTTGCACTTGCTAAGTGCTTTCATTGTTGCAAAATTAGTTACAACACCTGCCCTGCCCCAACTGACAATAATGAATTAGGGGCTGATTAATGGATTTTAACTTCCAGCCTGGCTCCTGCTTGTCTCCCTTAGCTGTAATTCAGGACCTTTGTGGCATATGTGTAACTATTCTGAGGTTCAGAGCAGGGTCACATAATAGTTGCAACTGGCAACTGAACTCTGGAGGGGCCCCTCAGGAAGCACTACAGGAAATGGCTACTAATGATGAGCCTGAACTTTTGAACCTGGTAAGTAGTTACTTTCAGTTTTGCTAAAATCGTATTTCTGCAATTTCGCACTTATTCGCGGGGCGCGAACTCACGCGAACAGTGCGAGCAGTGCGAGCAAAATCCGCTGCTCGCGGATTTGCGGATTTTTCAGGAAATTCGCAAATCTCGCGGATTGCGGATTTCCCGAAAATCCGCAAAATCCGCGAGCGGAACGGATTTTCCGCCCATGCCTATCCCAGGCACTCCACACCACTGGAGTCAAGCTAGCCGGGCTGATGAGAGGTGTTACCTCGAAACCGGTCCGGTCCTCGGATGCTTGATTCCGTTCTGGGAAGGACATGGCTTTTGTAGTTCGGACTGGACTGTTTCCATGGGGCACAGGGTCAGAGCTGATTTGCATATCGCCATTGTCTAACCCAGGGTGGTGTGGAGTGCAAAAAAATGATGGATTTGGGCCCAGATCTTTGGACTGGGTTGAGTGTGTGACATTGATCCACATTCGGTCCATCACCTGTTGTGTTTGCATATTCCGCCCTAAGTGCGCTGGGGATGCCCAGACGTGGGTCCCAGGCACTCCACACCACTGGAGTCAAGCTAGCCGGGCTGATGAGAGGTGTTACCTCGAAACCGGTCCGGTCCTCGGATGCTTGATTCCGTTCTGGGAAGGACATGGCTTTTGTAGTTCGGACTGGACTGTTCCCATGGGGCACAGGGTCAGAGCTGATTTGCATATCGCCATTGTCTAACCCAGGGTGGTGTGGAGTGCAAAAAAACGATGGATTTGGGCCCAGATCTTTGGACTGGGTTGAGTGTGTGACATTGATCCACATTCGGTCCATCACCTGTTGTGTTTGCATATTCCGCCCTAAGTGCGCTGGGGATGCACAGACGTGGGTCCCAGGCACTCCACACCACTGGAGTCAAGCTAGCCGGGCTGATGAGAGGTGTTACCTCGAAACCGGTCCGGTCCTCGGATGCTTGATTCCGTTCTGGGAAGGACATGGCTTTTGTAGTTCGGACTGGACTGTTCCCATGGGGCACAGGGTCAGAGCTGATTTGCATATCGCCATTGTCTAACCCAGGGTGGTGTGGAGTGCAAAAAAACGATGGATTTGGGCCCAGATCTTTGGACTGGGTTGAGTGTGTGACATTGATCCACATTCGGTCCATCACCTGTTGTGTTTGCATATTTCGCCCTAAGTGCGCTCTGGATGCCCAGACGTGGGTCCCAGGCACTCCACACCACTGGAGTCAAGCTAGCCGGGCTGATGAGAGGTGTTACCTCGAAACCGGTCCGGTCCTCGGATGCTTGATTCCGTTCTGGGAAGGACATGGCTTTTGTAGTTCGGACTGGACTGTTCCCATGGGGCACAGGGTCAGAGCTGATTTGCATATCGCCATTGTCTAACCCAGGGTGGTGTGGAGTGCAAAAAAACGATGGATTTGGGCCCAGATCTTTGGACTGGGTTGAGTGTGTGACATTGATCCACATTCGGTCCATCACCTGTTGTGTTTGCATATTCCGCCCTAAGTGCGCTGGGGATGCCCAGACGTGGGTCCCAGGCACTCCACACCACTGGAGTCAAGCTAGCCGGGCTGATGAGAGGTGTTACCTCGAAACCGGTCCGGTCCTCGGATGTTTGATTCCGTTCTGGGAAGGACATGGCTTTTGTAGTTCGGACTGGACTGTTCCCATGGGGCACAGGGTCAGAGCTGATTTGCATATCGCCATTGTCTAACCCAGGGTGGTGTGGAGTGCAAAAAAACGATGGATTTGGGCCCAGATCTTTGGACTGGGTTGAGTGTGTGACATTGATCCACATTCGGTCCATCACCTGTTGTGTTTGCATATTCCGCCCTAAGTGCGCTGGGGATGCCCAGACGTGGGTCCCAGGCACTCCACACCACTGGAGTCAAGCTAGCCGGGCTGATGAGAGGTGTTACCTCGAAACCGGTCCGGTCCTCGGATGCTTGATTCCGTTCTGGGAAGGACATGGCTTTTGTAGTTCGGACTGGACTGTTCCCATGGGGCACAGGGTCAGAGCTGATTTGCATATCGCCATTGTCTAACCCCGGGTGGTGTGGAGTGCAAAAAAACGATGGATTTGGGCCCAGATCTTTGGACTGGGTTGAGTGTGTGACATTGATCCACATTCGGTCCATCACCTGTTGTGTTTGCATATTCCGCCCTAAGTGCGCTGGGGATGCCCAGACGTGGGTCCCAGGCACTCCACACCACTGGAGTCAAGCTAGCCGGGCTGATGAGAGGTGTTACCTCGAAACCGGTCCGGTCCTCGGATGCTTGATTCCGTTCTGGGAAGGACATGGCTTTTGTAGTTCGGACTGGACTGTTCCCATGGGGCACAGGGTCAGAGCTGATTTGCATATCGCCATTGTCTAACCCAGGGTGGTGTGGAGTGCAAAAAAACGATGGATTTGGGCCCAGATCTTTGGACTGGGTTGAGTGTGTGACATTGATCCACATTCGGTCCATCACCTGTTGTGTTTGCATATTCCGCCCTAAGTGCGCTGGGGATGCCCAGACGTGGGTCCCAGGCACTCCACACCACTGGAGTCAAGCTAGCCGGGCTGATGAGAGGTGTTACCTCAAAACCGGTCCGGTCCTCGGATGCTTGATTCCGTTCTGGGAAGGACATGGCTTTTGTAGTTCGGACTGGACTGTTCCCATGGGGCACAGGGTCAGAGCTGATTTGCATATCGCCATTGTCTAACCCAGGGTGGTGTGGAGTGCAAAAAAACGATGGATTTGGGCCCAGATCTTTGGACTGGGTTGAGTGTGTGACATTGATCCACATTCGGTCCATCACCTGTTGTGTTTGCATATTCCGCCCTAAGTGCGCTGGGGATGCCCAGACGTGGGTCCCAGGCACTCCACACCACTGGAGTCAAGCTAGCCGGGCTGATGAGAGGTGTTACCTCGAAACCGGTCCGGTCCTCGGATGCTTGATTCCGTTCTGGGAAGGACATGGCTTTTGTAGTTCGGACTGGACTGTTCCCATGGGGCACAGGGTCAGAGCTGATTTGCATATCGCCATTGTCTAACCCAGGGTGGTGTGGAGTGCAAAAAAACGATGGATTTGGGCCCAGATCTTTGGACTGGGTTGAGTGTGTGACATTGATCCACATTCGGTCCATCACCTGTTGTGTTTGCATATTCCGCCCTAAGTGCGCTGGGGATGCCCAGACGTGGGTCCCAGGCACTCCACACCACTGGAGTCAAGCTAGCCGGGCTGATGAGAGGTGTTACCTCGAAACCGGTCCGGTCCTCGGATGCTTGATTCCGTTCTGGGAAGGACATGGCTTTTGTAGTTCGGACTGGACTGTTCCCATGGGGCACAGGGTCAGAGCTGATTTGCATATCGCCATTGTCTAACCCAGGGTGGTGTGGAGTGCAAAAAAACGATGGATTTGGGCCCAGATCTTTGGACTGGGTTGAGTGTGTGACATTGATCCACATTCGGTCCATCACCTGTTGTGTTTGCATACTGGAAAAGAGTAGCATGAAACTAAGAACAGACAAATGTGTGGTTGGTAAATCTGAAGTAGCTGAGGCATAGGAATATGGCATAGGGTTTCACACCCAGACTGGGAATTTTGGAGGCCACTGAGGAAGTACCTGCCTCAATCGAAGGAGAGCATTCCTTGTAATGTGTGCTATAAAAAGAAAAAATAACTTTTTTGTGTTTTATTGCATAACACAGGAGGCTTGCATTTGTACCTACTCCCATGTGTGTAATACAACACACATCCATAGAGTACTTCAAACATAGAAGTTATTTGACCATTAAATTCTTCTGAGGTCAAGTGCGGTTGGAATTTTAATGTGGTATTCAAGTCAGTTAATACATATGGTCCGTTACAAATAGGTAGGAGAAAAATGTTACATGTATATCATCAGTAGCTTTTCCATCTACCGCATATTTTTAGAACTGTCGAGGACAGCCTTCCCCTTCAAACAATGGCAAACAAGACGAGCCCCAGTGCCGAGCTATAAAATGGCAGGCCACTACAAAGCCCACATTATCGAACCGGTATTTTCCATTCCCCCCACACCAAATTCCCAGAAAACACCGCATTCCAATCAGATTCATGGAGGGCGATGATTCCATCATAGACCCCTTGCACCAGTTTGGCTAGAGCTATTATCTAGGCCACCGTTGTTCCCTATTGATAAATGTGATATTTCCTGTAAATTTATAACTGGATTGCAACAGTTACAGAGTGTTTCACAGGGATTTTTAGACAGAGCACTAAATCTATTTGGTAAATAGAGTAATGGAGCTGTTTTTAATCTGTGAAGGAGAAGTTGGCACATATTTCACTTTTACAGGATTTTATGCCTCGTTTTGAAGTGGTTGATGCACATGAT
Organism: Lissotriton vulgaris; assembly: GCF_964263255.1. Classification (NCBI taxonomy): domain Eukaryota; kingdom Metazoa; phylum Chordata; class Amphibia; order Caudata; family Salamandridae; genus Lissotriton; species Lissotriton vulgaris. The sequence goes on along the minus strand of NC_141693.1, from coordinate 1,311,249,669 downwards.
TGTGAGTTTGAAGCAGGGTGTCAAGGAGTTCATGTTTAGACTTCACACACATCATGTAAATGGGAGTGTCAAGCTTCAGTAATATACTAAATAATTCTAGTGTGTACAGGAACAGTAGAGAAGTTCAAGTACTACATCAGATACACACATTTCAAGATCATAAGCCACTGGATCACATATTCAATGGCACTAGGGTACATACAAGCAGGTTTCTTTAGTGCACCATATAAGGACCTGGAAGAATGTATGAAATGTCTAGTGATGAGTATTGTGTTGAATATGTATGTCAGAAAATGAGAAAAGAACTTGTTAGTGGGAGGTGGAGTGGAAAGCAAGGTTAAGGAATACACGAGGAACGGTTGGCCTACTGAAAGATCACTTCCATGTGGCATTTGCTAAGATCTTGACTAAATTGTCATCAGACAGCTTGTTATTCAGAGCAGAGATGTGAATATGTTTGACTCCTCTCAGTGACAAGCCTGAAATAAGCTCAGTAGCAGGTGTCATAGTGGTGGTCTGGTGTGATCCTCAAAATTAACAGATGTGAGGTAATAGTCTGCTGATGATCGAATGAGTTTTCCAAACGAAGCTTGAGAGGTGGTAGGAATTGTTCTTCTGGGAGCCTGCCAGTTTATCAATTGAAAACAGATTTACCTGAGTGTTAGTAGATCATTTTTCTACGTGGACAGCTTAAATTTGTGAGACATTCTAACACTATGGGGCGCATTAGAGTCCGCCCCTCCATACCAGTGGGGAATGGGACGGCCTGCAATGCTAGCGGCGGTCCCGCACACCCCAATATGATGCGCCCGCCACACTGGTGGGCGCATCCCGTATTTTTAACAGTGTGGCGGGTGGTGCCGAAAGCACAGCCCGCCGCAATGATAAAAATGAATGTTGTGCTTTTTAAAGCACAACGTGACAGGCACCGTGCGGTGCCTGACACATTGTTCTTTGAAAGGCAGGGGGTACCATAGGTACCCCCCATTTGCACCCCTCGACCCCTCCCCGGAGTGCCCCCAAGCAGACTCCACATGCCTTTCCAGGCATTCAAAAATGCAAATTCTACTATGGCTGGCGGTGTCTGAAAGACACCACCACCATATTGAACCCTTTTCCGCCCGGTCGACATGTTGACTAGGTGGAAAAGTGGCAGATGGTCTTTCCATCCGCCGCGGATCCCCAGCCATTATAATATGGCGGGGTCTTTTCTACATGGATGGTAGGCGGATTGCCCCGTCGGCCCTGTGGGGGTAATCCGCCCGCCACCCTAATGGGGCCTGTTGTGTGTGGGAGTTTTTGACAGATTGTTTTCAAGGAAGAGTTTCCCAAATTAGTTGATTTCATACTATGGAGTTCTGTCTCTGTCTAAGGACGTGTGGATATGTCTGAAAGAATCAGGAACTGGCCATATAAGATGCAGTCTTCACCAATTAAAAGGTGGTGGTCTTTCTCGAGTATACCAACAGAGCATGGGACTGGGGAGCATGACCCCATGCTCATGGAATTCTGTTGCTATTGGCAGCTAGGCCAATTCTCTGGAATTATTGCAACACAACCCATTGCCAGGCAAGTGTTCCGCTTTTCACGACTTTTGAGGGGAAGACAAGCAAACACTTGAGAAGAAGGGGGAGAGAGAGCCTGAGGAGTTTAAAGCTGCTGGACTGCATAGGAAAGTTGGTAAGAGTTAAAAGAAGAGATACAATCCTAAAAAAAGTGTGAAGCCAAGTTTTAATTTGGTTAGGGACAAGCTAGCAGGTGTAGTGCAGAGCTTGATGAAATATAGGCCAGAAGTTGAGGTGTAAGTGGTGAGGGAAACTGGAAAGTGATGTAATCTAGAGCCTGTTGCTAAGTTTAGATGAAGTTGTTTCTTAAAGCCAAGGTAGTGTTGCACTTATTGTAGACACAGGACATGGAGCCCCTTTGATGGCTCAGAGAGTGCTACATTTGTCTCGAACACCCTCATAGTTAAAGGACTATATTATCTTCATTGGCTGTGGTTTTCAACCAGTGTATCATAGTTTTGTTTCTTATTTCTTCCTGTGGCTATTGGAAAAAGGAGGAGGTGGCATGTCGAGCCTGCGTGTAGTTGTTCCTGTGAGGCTTTTTGGTATGGACTTACATTGTATGTAGTCGGTCTTTTATGTGTTATTCTTAGAACATATTAGTGTGTCTAATGTCTATAGATTCTAAGGGTGGGGCACTTTGAAGAGCAGCTGGTCCTGTATGGAGCTGATGGTGGTTCTGCACAGAATTGCAGTACAACATCCTGGGCTACACATCTGTATCCTGTGTGACGTGTTTATTACAGTTTTTTAATGGAATAGTATGGGTTGGCATTTGAATTTTGACTGGCAGTTGGAGCCAAGGAAAGCTGGAAGACAGATGGCCCACCAGTAGCTTGGCATGGTCCAATAATGTGCTGGTTACTACTCCATCTGGATTCTTGTCCTGCACTCAACAAGATCATTGAAATCCAGCCCTCAAGGTTTAGCTTTTTCCCATTTAAACTCTGGCCTACAAGTGCCACTCTGCAAAGCTTAGTGTTGGCAAAAATGTCAGGACTGGAGGACTGGATGAGCAAGATATCATGGGGCAGGACAGAAGCTTGAAACTTTCACAACATGAAAACATATGTAACAGTATAGCACACAACATGCTTATTTGAAGAAATCACATTCACAGCCAGGAGGATGCCACTACTGATAAGTAACCAGGAAGGATGAAAGACTGAATTTGAATCTGTGACAATTAGGACAAAAACATTTCCCCAGAGTGAAGACATTAATCCATAGAGCCACAGCAGTAAGAGCCACAGACTTAAAAAAATGTATGTAAACATTGTTTAGAAACAGGGTGTGCTTGTGATATTGGCATCAGGGTATTTAGAAACTACAAAAAGAGCAACAAGTGCCCAATAAATAGAAGTACATTGTTTTCTCGGAATGGAGCTAATCCTGTAGATTTCAAATCCTCCGCATTCAGAAACATGCATCAGCCTCTCTACCCAGCCCAGGGACATTCCCTTCTAATGTCTGCTGAAAATTCATACATTCGCGACTCTTCACACATTGAAGTTTTGAGATTGATTGAAGAGGCCGCCAGGCCATTAACTCCTCTCAATGCACAGCCTAGAGGCCCTGCTAGTGGCAGAGAAAGAACACTAGACAACTAATCAACCCTAACTCATAAGCCTTCCTCCCTAAACAGACTCAAATAAAATAAACAACATGCAGCTCTTCATGACTTAGCATCTCTATATCTACTGCACAGCAAGGCCACTCTATAAAGCAACATAGCTCACCAACTCAGTCTTAACCACCATCTCCACCACCTACACATGCGGACCCATAAAAATGCCTTCTTAGTCTGCTGGACGAGGAATATGAAAAGCTAAACTATTGCTATCCTCATACTACTAATACCAGCACTAAGGGCACACGTGCTACAAGTCCACAAAATACTGCTCACTCTTTAACAAAGCAAAGTCATTCCATCACCAAAACACAATCTCTAAACTGCCCACTAATAAATGCACAATCACTCCCTAAAAATAAGCATCACCTCTACGACTAAGGGTGGGTGTAGTGTGCGTAGTGGGGCTACGCAGAGTGCCACGGAGGGGGGTACAATCTCTGCACACTCTGCACACTCCACGTAGCCCCACTACGCGCCTCCCTCCCTCCCGCCCTATTAACAATTAAATTAGAGGTGTGTAAACAATTTAAAAGTATGGTAAATGTCTTACCTGAGATGCGACATCCCGGGGCTCCCTCTTCCTCCTCCATCGCCAACTTCTTCATCAAAACTGCACATGCATGGGCCCCCGTATGCGCAGTTTTGATGAAGCAGGCGTGATGGAGGCAGAAGAGGGAGCATCAAAACTTTGCATGCGCGGGCTTGTGCTTGCGCAGTTTTGATGCTGAAGTTGCGATGAAGGCGGCAGAGGGAGCACCGGGAAGCCGCATCTTAGGTAGGACGTTTCTCTTACTTATAAATTGTTTTTACACCTCTAATGTAATTGTTAATAGGGTGGGAGGGAGGTGGGGGCTGGTGCCAACTCTGCTCCGCCACGGAGGGTGTGGGGTGCTGCCTACTCTGCCTATTCCACAAAATGCGGAGTAGGCAACATTCCACAAATTCCGTAGGCCTAGCGAAGCTCTCCGCCAAGGGTTATCTACGACCTTCTCACTGACACACAACCTGACTTACTCTTCATAACTGAATCATGGTTGGGAGATGACAGGGCTCTAGTGTTGTATGAAGCCGTTCCGCCAGGCTATCATGCTATCACAAAAAACATATAGGCAAAAGATGAGGAGGCCTAGCTGTTATAGTCAAGCAAATATTACATATTACTATAGCTGACAATGCCTCCATATCTGCTGAGGCTCTCCTCTCCAGCTGCAACGCTACACCATCTTCTTCAAGTAACTTCCTACTCCTTTACAGACCTCCACCTAGCAATGCGACATTCCTAGACACACTTCTAGACACAGTTTCAAACCTGATAACACTGCACTCCAATATATGCATTCTTGATGACCTAAACATTTGGTTTCATAGACGTAATATGCCCCCTCTGAAAACAATTATCATTGGCCTAGAAACACTGAACTTTCTTCAGATCGTCCACAAACCCACACACATCGCTGGACATATCCTAAATGTAATTTTTGCAAACATAGAACTAATTACCTTTCGAACAATTACTTCTTTCCAACATAAAACACCACTAAGCAACACACCTAAAACAACCTCATATGCATCCACCTATCGACCGTGGAACAAACTCAATTTTGAACACTTAGAAACACAAATAACATTCAATACAGATCTAGACACGATAAATTCTGTTAAAAAATGATACGAGTGGCAAGTGGAAGCATTTAATATCCTAATACCACTCAACACAACAAAACAAAACACAAGAATACAGGTACATTAGAGAAATAGATAGCTAAAAGAGATAAAACAGGAATTTACAAAGCGGCAAGCACCTGGCTCAAAACAAACACCAATCAAGACATACTTCACCTACAGAAACTTAACAGTTTACACAAGTCAGCAATCAAACAAGCTAAAAAGAGATACTATTCAGACAGAATAAAAAATGCCAAATGTGAAAATAAGAAGTTCTCAATGAATTGTTTAAACCAAACTGCCCAGAAGGGACTCATCCCATTACTCAAGAATTCACGCACAAACTGGCAAATCCTTACACAACCAAAGAAGACATGTTGTAGTCCTATTTCAAAAAAGGAAAACAACCAGCACCGACCCCTATACCCCAAAAAATCTACAAGAGTTGGCTAACCTAGCCTCTGCATTCCTTCCAACAAATATCACAAAGTGAATTTATGAATCTGGTCAAAGCAAGCCTGCCTGCCGGCAGCCCTTCTGACCCATGTTCACCACAAACCTTCAAGAAAATTCTTCTAACTACCTCTGCTGCCATACCAGTAGGAAGAATAATCAATAATTCCTTAACAACAGGAATATTTCCAGAAGACCTAAAAAGCTCATACATATGCCCATTTCTAAGGAAAACAAACCTGCACCCACTTCACCCCGACAACTACAGACCAAATACAAATGGACCTTCACAAATGGACCAGATGTCACAATTGATTGAATACAACTCCATACTTTCAGACTTCCAAACGGGATTCCATCCAGGAAGAGGCACAGAATCTACCCTGATTGCCATCTGGGATGACCTTGGCCTGATGATCTGGGAACACTGCCTAAAGTATCTAAGGCAGTAAGAAAGCTTGGAATTACCATGGACTTCAAGCTATCAATGAATGCCCAAGTAGACAAATTATCAGGATCAAGCTTCATTACTACAGTAAAACTCTGTGACGTAGCATCCTCCACCTGGGATTTCCACACAAGGTCCAGGCTTCCTACTCTCTTGTACTGTCTAAACTCAATTACTCCAGTGGCTTCTACCGTGGATCATCTTTATCAACTATGAAAAGACTACTTCGGATTCAGAACTATGCTGCCAGACCACTCCTACGTGTAAAGCCACATGCCCACATCTCCCCTGCCTTGAGGGCCCTACATTGGTTACCAGTTGCCAGAAGATACACACTCAAGCTGCTTTGTATCATCCACAAAGCAATACATGGAAAAAGGCCCCTCTTCATCGGGAATAAAATCACCAAATACATTCAACAAAGTAACCTCCACTCTAGATTGGCACCTCGCCTCAAAATACCACCATACAAGAAAAAAACCATAGATGGCACACCCTTCATTGTTTAGCAGCCAAAGTAATGAACTCATTACCCCAAACATAAGATCCCTAGATCACTATCTTATCTTTAGAAGACTACTCAAGAGTTGTCTCTTCCCTACATACCCACCATACTGAAACATAAATGTACAGCATATCCCTCTGTATATAAACATTTAATTTGACTATATGTATGTATCTAGGTATGTATATTCTTTTGTATAAATGTGTATAATAATTATGTTTATAAATATCTAGATATTTGTTAGGTCAACTTAACAAACATACATATTACTTATGGTTATCTTATTCTATGCTTAACATGTTTACAGGTCACTGCATAGTTTTCGTGTACGTTATTTGATTAGATACTTATGGTTCCCCATTTATTTATCTATCACAACATATATATTGTATCATAACAATTTACCTACAATTGCTTCATTTTTGAATTATCAACAGAATTATTTCTAAACTTAAAGAAATAAACACAAATAAATTAGCTTAAAGTGCAACAATATTTTGCATTTGCATGATTACATGGTGACATTTGCAAGGGTGTCTGAAGCTCCTGCAAATAAGGGAATGTATTTATCCCCTGTACCCCCTGTACCCATGCTGGATTACTGACATGGATGCAAGGGCAGGCTCTTGGGGGCATACCAACGGTGCCACCTAAGTAGTGAAATAGAGTTAGTGTGTCCCTCTGTGGGGGCCTTTTAGGAGCTGTCACGGGGATCACAGACCTCGTCTTTAAAAATCATACTTGTCCCGATTCAGTGAAATGCACAACAGCAGTTTGAGACAGCCTGTGTGTGGTACATGTTTTATTGCCGTGCTGTCATGAATGCAGGCTTGAATTTGCGTGAAATACATTATTTGTAATATGGCATCTGGTGACAGTCTACGTTGAGTTCAGGGGCGAAGCTTAGTCAGTTAGATTCGGGGGTGGAAAAGAAATTTCATAACCATCACTGCCATTGAAATGGTAAGATGGATGAAAATAGTATTACTTTTGAAAGGGTTCTATGCACCACATAAGAGCCATCCGGTCCTTCCTTTGTTCTTGGTTTGTTTTGTGAGAGAGGGAAAAGAGGAGGGAGTGGGTGTATAGAACCTCTGTTGAGACAAGTGTCTGTGCTATGAGGGCTGCTAATTTGAGTAAAACAACAACCTCCACGGCCAGACTTTGGAACAAAAACCAGCCCTTCCAATTGCGCTGGACCGGCCTTGAGGGGTGTGAGGGGGGGGGCAGTTATTCAATTATCCACAAACCACAATGTTATGCAGTGATATTAAATTTGAATTAGTCAACTGTAATTTCCACCAGCACAAAGATGGGTTTAGCATGCAGGCATGTGCCTCAGACATCTGTGTATGGTTGTATGACGAAACAACGCAGGGAAATACTCTGCATGCCTTTACCGTGCAATTTTTTAGATTGAATATGCTTTTTTCTTTTTTAAACATATTTTATTGATTTTATAGAGCAATAACAGAGGTAGAACAAGCCTTATATTGTTACTTTCTGATCATGCAACACATCATGTACAGTTTCCACATGTGAATATAAATTCCTTTTGAGGCCTTTGTTATCCGTATACATACCATATCTATTAATATGCTACTTCATGTTCATAACAGATAATGTTCAATACTATGGGCCAATTTCGGTTGGTATTACCCATTCTCAACATTCATAAATCAACCAATATATATGACAATATGAAATCAACCCCTAGCGGATAAATATAGATTGAATATGCTTTTATAACGTATGCCTTATATATATATATATATATATATATATATATATATATATAAGGCATACGTTATAAAAGCATATTCAATCTATATTTATCCTATATATATATATATATATATATATATATATATATATATATATATATATATATATATATATATATATATATATATATATATATATATATATATATATATATATATATATATATATCTCCAAGCAATTCCTCAAACCTCCACACAGCATGGCGAAAGAAGGAGACGGACCCCACGGCTTCAGGCAAGATGTTATTTTATTATTTGGAACCTTTCAAGCGACGCGTTTCGAGTACCAAGTACTCTGAGTCTTGATCACACACCTGCTTAGCGGTCAGCTTGTTTTTTTAATGCTGTGTTTCCCTGACCCTTCCTATGGGCCACACCTCCTAAAGTGCATCACATGACTAGATTCATGAACATAGAAATAGTGCACATTACAAATGGGATATGCTGAACGACCTTTCGCGTTCTATTCAAGTTTGCAAATTTGCCTGAAGAAAATACATATATATTGATGAAATAAATTGCATTATTTTCATTTAAAATAACTGTCCCATATTTTTGTGATATTATAAAATCTCAGAATTGCACAACTTTCAATGACGTCCATCTTTTACAAATATCTTGACTGCATGAATACAGATACCAACAAGTATACAAAGTGACTAGTGCTATGTTTTATGAAAAAACAATATATTCAATATATTGTTAATCGTCCTTATTTACAATTCTCATAACTGCATGAATGCAGATACCAATAGGTATATGAAGTCACTAGAACTATTGGTTTCGGACTAGCGATTGAATAAATATTATACTGATCATGAATCATGTGAGCCATGTCAAAATCCGAATAATTGTGGTGAAGCAACACCCTGTTTACCCACAAGCTTTTGTCCTGTATATTAATTCAAAATTTAAAATTATTAAATTTTGTACATCATAAATATTAAGACCTATTTACATTTTTTTATTACTCAAAACCAAAGTATAAGTGCGGATCTGTACATGTGCATATTAGTGAGTAGACAACAACTGAAAACACTAAGAAATAAGAAAACTGATGTAAAACATTTTTGAACTGTACATAACGCTTATAAAAGATAGGAATTTTTATACACACGTTTGTAATTCATATATTATTAAGGTGCATTAATTTCATAATATGCCCTCGATATGTACATGTGTATGGCTCTATGGGTTTCTATCGTTGACACAGGTTAACAACCTAGATCAAAAAGTACACATAGAGTTTCCAGGAGTATTAGATATTCTCATGAACTCGCCACGAACCAGTGCTGACAATTTAGGGGTCTTTATAAAAAGTTGTGCAAATCTTCTGTCGCGTTAAGACCATGGGGCTGTTTACTGTCTAGCTCAATGATATATTTTGTTTCCAGCTTCCTCAGCATTTCATCCCTATCCCCACCCCTTCCCAGTGGGGGCACTGCATCAATGACGTAATAACTTAAGCATGACAGGTCCCTGTTGTGCTTTAAGTGAAAATGCCGTGCCACAGGGTAGGCTGAATCGTTATTTACGACTGCCCGTAGATGCTGCAATATCCTGACATGCACCTGCGATCCCATGCTTCCAACATAGCACAAACCACAGGTGCACGTCAGGACGTATACAGCAAACTCCCTCCGGCAGTTGAAATTGCCCCTGATTGCTGTTTTGGTGCTGGAGAATGGAGTATCATAGTGCGTGGTGTTTTGCCCAAACTTGCATGCCCGACATGAGGTGCATTTAAAAAAGCCTCTCCTGTTGAGCCAGGCACTACCACTAGCCAGGCACTACCATTCTTTTAAGAGGTCTGGGTGTGGGTTTTCGTACGTAGGCATAATCATGAATCGCAGCCCGCTCGGTACACGGCCCACTTGTACATATTGTTTGAGAGAAGCGCTTTCTTACCAGCGCAAGATTTCTCTCTTTTTCAATTTCTGCCGGCGTGCTTATGAACGCTGGTGGTTCAGTCCTGGAGCGGGTTGCCATTTCGCCATGTATCATGCAACAATGTATACAAACCACAAACAAATGCATATGAACAAACTCTCAGCAAATTGTGCAGCAAATGTTTATTAAAAGTTTGAAACAGCCTTTGTGAGGTCCATGTGTCATTGCTGTGCTGTCAAGAATGCAGGCTTGAATTTGCGTGAGACACATTATTTGTAATATGGCAGCTGGTCTCAGTCTACATTGCGTACAGGGGTGTAGCTTAGTCAATTCGATTCTGGGGAGGGGTGGGACAGAGATTTCCTAACCATTAGTACCATTGAAATGGTAAAATAGATGATAATAGTAGTACATTTAAAAGACTTCTATGCACCACGTAGGAACCATCCAGTCCTTTCTTTCTTCTTGGTTTGTTTTGTGAGGGGTGGGTGTATACAGCCTCTGCAAAGTGTTATTGAGACGCGTGTCTGTGCTATGAGGGCTGCTAATCTGAGTGGAAAATCGGCCTCCACGGCCAGACTTTGGAACAGAAACCAGCCCTGCCAATTGCGCTGGACCGGCCTTGAGGGGTGTGAGGGGGGGGGGCAGTTATTCAATTGTCCACAAACCACAATGTTATGCAGTGATATTAAATTTGAATTAGTCAACTGCAATTTCCACCAGCACAAAGATGGGGTTAGCATGCAGGCATGTGCCTCAGACATCTGTGTACGGTTGTATGACTTAACAACGCAGGGAAATACTCTGCATTCCTTTACCGTGCATTTTTTACCCTGCATTTTTTTAGATCAAATATGCTTTTATAACGTATGCCTTTACCACGCATTGTTTATATATATATTCATATATCAAGTAATCCTGTCAGGATAGCTGCCACGTCTTAAATCACGCGCTGCCGTCAGAAAACAGGACACAGACCCGGTATCGGTGCTTCAGATGTTTATTTTCCCAAAAGTCAGAGACGCGTTTCGCAGCGTGAACGCCGCTTGTTCACTCTACGTATTCATATATATATATATATATGTTTCTTTTTTATATTATATATATTTATACTCATATAACTCATGTAATTATGTAACACTGTTTTCTTCGCCCCAGTACCTGATGTAATTATGTAACACTGTGCTTACCTCATGTAAAGCGCTCTGATACCTTCGCGTCAAGCCAGCGCTATATAAAACTCTTCAAATATATATAAACAAAATATTTGTGGGAGGGGGCCCCACAGACCCCTAAAGTTACCTTAAATGCGCGGTAAAGGCATACATTGTAAAAGCATATGTGTTCTAAAAACATGCATGGTAAAAAATGCATGGTAAAGGTACAACGTGGTAAAAACCTCCTTGTAAAGGCTAATTCCCGCTGTATACAGTACTTCTGGGTATCTGCCTCATGTTCTGTTGTTAAGTTATGCTACAGTAGTTTATTAAGTGTACATTCACCCCGGGGGCTCTTGGTGACATCAGCCTAACCCTTAAGGAAAACATTGCCAAGTAAACAAAGATAGCCTGGTATCAGTTCTCCACTCAAGAAAGTGAAACTGTTTTTCTCATAAAGCAACTTCTGGACTGCTATTCAAGCGTGCTTACTCTCTTATCAGGATTGTGGAAACACCCTTCTCCATGGCCTTCCAGTCTCTACAGTTGTCTCCCTTAAGGGCATCCTTAATGCTGCAGCAATTCTCGTCAAAAGCCTATCGAAATTTGATTACATCTCTCACAATCTGATACAACTCTACCGGCAACCAGCATCTTCTGTAAAACCAGCTGCATTTGTTCAAAGCCATCACAATTGACATCCCGCATATCTGTCTGCTAAGCTCACCTTTTCTTGTGGCTTTCGACACCTCCACAGCCCGGACGCCATTGCACTGGAGGCAAGGAAGTGTGAACACGCTTTGCCAAATCAATCAATCAATCAATCACAAGAATTTGTATGGCGCGCTACTCACCCGTAAGGGTCTCAAGGTGCTGAGGGGGGGTCGCTACCGCTCGAACAGCCAGGTCTTGAGTTGTTTCCTGAAGGAGAGGTGATCGGCCGTAGGTGAGTGGGGAGGGAGTTCCAAGTCTTGGCTGCCAGGTAGGAGAAGGATCTTCCTCCGACGGAGGATTTCCGAATTCGTGGGACGGAGGCGAGGGCGAGGCTGGCGGATCGGAGCTGGTGGGTGGGTGTGAAGAAAGTGAGGCGGTTGTTGAGGTACTTCGGGCCCATGTCGTGGAGAGCCTTGTGAGCGTGGGTGAGGAGTCTGAACGTGATCCTCTTGTTGACGGGGAGCCAGTGCAGGTCTTTCAGGTGGGCAGAGATGTGGCTGCGGCGAGGGATGTCCAGGATGCTTGAGTCCGAGGTTGGCAACGTTGTCCAGCAGGGCGGCGGTGTTGCAGTCCTTGTTGTTCTCCAGGTGGAAGTTGAGGTCCCCTAGGAGGATGTAGTCAGAGGAGGTGAGGGCGTGCGGACTGACGAAGTCTGCGAGGGCTTCGCTGAATTGTGTGCGTGGTCCCGGGGGTCTGTAGATGAGAGTGCCTCTGAGGGTGGTCTTGGGGTCGATGTGGATCTGGAAGTGAAGGTGTTCGGCGGCAGTGAGGGTGTCGTCGGAGTTGGTTGTGATGCGGATGGTGTTTCTGTGGACGATGGCGATGCCTCCTCCGGTTTGGTTGACGCGGTCCCTACGGGTGATTTTGTAGCCGTCCGGGATGGCTATGGAGATGTCGGGGGCTCAGGAGGCGTTCATCCAGGTTTCCGCGAGGAAGGCGACGTCTGGGGAGGTTGTGTCGAGGAGGTTCCAGAGTTCCACGGGGTGCCTGTGGACGGAGCGGGTGTTGAGCAGGATGCACTTGAGGTGGTTGTTGCTGGTGCTCGACTTGGCGGTTGCGGTGCAGGTCCGGAGGCAGGTGAATCGGCAGGCTTGGCAGGTGAAGGGTCCTGGTGTGCGCCTCGAGGTGGCTTGGTAGCAGGCGGCGTATCGGCCGGCGTTGAGTGCGTGGAGGGTGGCGTCGTCGTAGGTCCGTCGGGTGCGCTGGCATCAGTGAGGACCAGGGGTCCTGGCGCTGGGCGCGGTCCAGACGCGGACGGGCATAGACGGGCTTGTCTTTGGCGCACCTTCGGCAAACAATTGGCGCGCCCGCTGCGCGCGAACGCTGTGCATACGCGCGGGCTCCATTTAAGGCGAAGTGGGAGGGAGGAGCAGCTGGGAGGCGGGAGCGGGGCGGCCAATGGGGAAACAGAAAGAAAAGGGGGTGGGGCTGCGAGGGAGCAGCGGCGGGAAGAGGGGAGCGGAGGGGGGTCACACCAGGGGTACAGTAACGAGAGAAAGCGCAACAAAAACCTACGGACAGAAGGAAAAACACTAATACAGTAAATACAATACATACACATAATAAACGAAGGCACAGGAGGGCAACAGCGGGAGAAAAGAACGAGCAGCAGAGAGGGGGCACCGAGGTCAGGGACGGACCTGTGGCGCTGGGGCAGAGACGCGCCTACAGCTGGTGGGCCATGCGGCGTGGGGATGTCCTGGGGTCAGACAATAGGTCTCCGCAATGCCTAAGCCCTTGACCTTGTGAATGTAAATGGCTTTTAGCCATGTTGCCTAGCAACACAACTGCTGTTCAGCATGGCTGAAAGTTAGTGAAAGCCCAGAATTACAGGATGTTGAGCCAACGCTAAAAGCTCAGAATCACAGGGTGTTGATCCAACGCTGAGATTCTACGCCCCCCCCATGTTGAGTTTATTGTTCTGCTCGTCCTAACCTCAAAAAGCGCTAAGACGTAGCCTGTACTGGCAGCATCATAACACTTTTTTCCAGTGACTTTTAGCCATGCTGAACAGCAGATGTGCTACTACACAACATGGCTTAAAGACATTCACATTGACAAGGCTAATAGCTCGTGCATTGGTGAGATCCAGTGGCTTTGTCAATGCTTGTTCGATGTTGATGGGTTCCTGCTGAACAAATGTAGAAGTAATAGTGAGAAACAGTTGAAGACCTTTGAAGTTAAGCCAGAATATGGAGTAACAGCCAGAGCTGCCGGCAGGAGAACTAGGGAATCAGGTTCGAAGCTCAGGGTTGGCTGAACATTTTCTGATTCTGGTAGGAGGGAGTGAAGCGGGAGGTGGAGCTTCAGGGCCTGTTGGCTTACACCACAATTCCAAACACAGTAGATCTTTCCTTTTCTTAAAGTTTGGATGAGCACTGGACTAATACCTGTCCTGTGGAGGGGGAGTTGGGTAGTTTATTTGTTTGGGGGTTTACATTTAGGGGCCAGGCGTGTCTGAAATAGGGAAACTGTTGAAAAATGACACACAATGACAAAGCACCATAAGATACATGCATATTTAATTCCAAGGGGAGCTCAAATTGCAATGCTGCAGGAGACACATATAAATGCAAAGGAAGGGGCAGCAGTACAGCGTAGATGGAGGGGACAAGTGTTCCACACAAATTACTCAGAGTTGCCAGGGGTGTTAGTATGGGTGAGAACAAGGGTCCCCTTCAAGTGCAGCAGACAGATTGTTGACCCTGAAGGGCGGTATGTTGTGCTAATTATCAAGCTGGATAGTAAAGATGTGACAACTGGGAGCATATACGGCCCAAAATGTGATCAAACATCATTCTTTGCTACGCTTTCTATAACATTAGCACCCGCTCCAACTGGCTCGGTGATATTGGGGGGGGATTATAATTGTGTTGCGGACATTGATCTGGACCACTCCAACCTGCCCCTACAGGACTCACCTATCCGTACAGCAGAAGCGTCCAGACACTGGCAGCACCAATGGGAGCTGGCAGACTCCTGCAGGGTGCAACATCTGGGGGATAGAGACTATTATTCTTCTCACATTTACATGACTTAAACGTTAGGCTTGACACTGTATTGTGCTCCCCCAATGTGCACAAAGGTATTTAGACTAGTGAATATCTGGCGAGGATGATCTCGGACCATAACCCAGTCTAGGTAGGTCTTACCTATTCGGGAAGTCAATCAATCAATCAATCAAAGCATTTATATAGCGCGCTACTCACCCAGAGGATCTCAAGGCGCTTGGGGAGGGGGGTCCGCTACTGCTCGAACAGCCAGGTCTTGAGCTGCTTCCTGAATGCGAGGTGGTCTTGGGTCCGGCGGAGGTGGGTCGGGAGGGAGTTCCACGTCTTGGCGGCCAGGTAGGAGAAGGACCTTCCTCCTGTGGTGGCTCTTCGGATGCGGGGAACGGCGGCAAGGGCGTGGCTGGTCGATCGAAGCTGGTGTGTGGGAGTGTAGAAGTTGAGGCGGTTGTTGAGGTATCTTGGTCCTTGGTTGTGTAGGGCTTTGTGTGCATGGGTGAGGAGCCGGAACGTGATTCTCTTGTTGACCGGGAGCCAGTGCAGGTCTCTCAGGTGTCCGGAGATGGGGCTGTGTCGGGGGATGTCCAGGATGAGTCTTGCTGAGGCGTTCTGGATCCGCTGGAGTCTCTTCTGGAGTTTGGCAGTGGTTCCGGCGTAGAGGGAGTTGCCGTAGTCCAGTCGGCTGGTGACGAGGGCCTGGGTGACCGTCTTCCAGGTCTCGGTGGGGATCCACCGGAAGATCTTACGTAGCATGCGCAAGATGTTGAAGCATGACGAGGAGACGACGTTGGCTTGTCTGCTCATGGAGAGGGAGAAGTCCAGAATGAAGCCCAGGTTGCGTGCGTGATATTGGCCTAATATTCCCACCTGGTGCCTCAGTCCAGAGGCATTAGAAGATCAGGTATATCAAGCGACAATAAGAACAGCTATTACGCAATACTTTAACGACAATGCAGGTACTGATACAAATCTCATGGCGGAGCGGTAGGCTTTCAAAGTCGTGCTCAGGGGTAGATGTATTCCTGAAATGGGAGAAGTGAGGCGGACTCTAGTAAGGGACACACAGGTGGCTGTGGGTCACTTCCCACCCTAAATACTCTACAATAAAACTGGGAAGAAGTCCTAGGGGAACCCATAGATGGAAAGCATGGGATTCCCTTGTGGAAATATCAAGTAAGATCACTAGAAATGCCAAGTTTCACCTAATTAACTTCTACGTCCTTCATAGAGCATACCACACATCAAGGCACCTTAAAGATACTTTAACATAGGGACAGCGGTATACCCCAGATGCAATGAGGAGGGAGGGGAATTCTCCCACTGGTTTTAGACCTGTCCGAAACTAGAGAGCTTTTGGAAGGAGATAAACACAGAACTGGCAAAAGTGACGGAGAGGGAAGTGGCCATAACACCAAGACATTGCCTTTTACATCGGTTCCCCCACACTTCTAAAAATAAGGTAACCAGTAAATTTCAGGATCTGGTTCTTTTATGGCAAAACAAGAGATTACAAGCCATTGGTAGACAAAACAGGGCCCCAAAGCAGATAGGTGGAGGAGAGACCTTATAAAATGGGCAGACTGCGAGGGAGCGGTGAGACTAATAAGGCCAGAAGAAATGGAAGCGAGAAACCCCTAGAATCAGCCAGAACTTGGGGAACGTTGACAACATTACTTACACATCTAGAATTGGACTAGGGGGAAGAGGATATGGATGCACCATGAGACCCGAGGACAGAGGTGTTACAGCCTGCAGCCTAACACGACCAGGGATTTAGCGTAGTCTGATCAATACACAATGCCCAAGCAACCCACACTAGGAGTGGAGGGGGAGAACAGATCTACTTGAGACACCACCTACCCAATGGCATAGAGTAGTTAGAGACCGTTACACACCAAGACACACCTGGCGGGGGAGAGTTGATGGCCTCCTATGAGAAGCAGATGAGTACGCATTATAGCCCTTAGCCCGGTGCCTATAGATTATCACAGATGACAGACAGATCATTACATGATAATTAAAGGTAGTAAAGGCGAGCGCCCACCATGCTTGCAGCTGTGTGTCAAGCAATATCGCAGGAGAGATGTTTAGAAGGCATGAGCAGCCATTATGCTATGCATGGAACTAGTGTACTTGTATTACAGACAGTAAGAAGTTGTTCTTAATTAACTGTTCAATAAAAAATGTGTTTAGAAAAATCTTTTTTGTTGTGCTGGTTTTATACCTTATCTCTGGACACATTGCTTCATTAAATTGAAGTTTAACACCATCGCTGATCCATCCACCAGTGAGTGTGCTGCTGAGAAGACTTTGTAGGTGTAAGATTTTAGGGATACACCTCCCACACACAGTACACCTCAGCTAACCGTCATATCACCTGTTGACTCTATGGTTGTTTGACTTTGACACTGTACAGCGCTCCACTTTCTTTTGGCTAGCTTTGCACTGTACAAATACCACATGCCTACAATGTTAGCTACTCTGGTACACTTGGGAAGGAGTATCTCACTCACATATATTAGAGCCTAGATTCAACTCTGTAATGAGAGTTGTCAAAGAGGGTATAAAATACATTCAAATTGTAAAGTGCATGCTTTATTAGAGTACACAAGTCACATTCAAGATGACAGGCAGAGGCAGAGTATCATAAAAGCTTGCCGTTTTATATTTTTTATATTCTATCTGCTATATCATGAGGAATCCATGCATATCACCTCACACACAAACAAAACATTGAAGAAGCAGGCCTAGAGCAGTGCCAATGGTACATCTCAATTAAGTTGAGGAGAGGGATCTCTTGGAATGACTGTAGCTCTCCTGCAATGATTGTCAGCTAATTTAGTGTCGGCTGCTCGTTGCTTGCTTTTGTCATCTGTGCATGGATAGTAACCATAGATCTCTCCATTCATGTGAACTTAAGGCAAGAAACTAACAAGCATGGACCAGTTGATGTAACACCTCCACTGGCTTCATATGGCCGTTGCTTTTTAGGTGTCTCTGAGAGAGAGTGACAGGTATTTTAGGACCATATAAACAAGCCATTTTTGGGGTTGGAAACACTGCAAAAATGAATGGTTTTACATATGTACAAAACAAACTGTGATTCGGTAACATGTTTCCAAATAACAATTTGTGTTTGTGATTCAGGGGTGTGTTTAGAGTTTCCCTTTCAAATTCCGAATGGGATGTATGAATGTTTTGGGACCAAATTACGGTTGCAAAACATTCAAAAAAAGATTGTTTTGTTAAAAACCAATCACAGACATGGTAGTCTGCAGATCCCAGCGGGCCACCATCCCAGTGATCAGGGGCCTGGCTTAGTCAGTAAGATTGTGGGGGGGTGAGCTTCAGATTTAACTACAGCAATGCTGGTTAAAATACATTACACAGGAAGCAGAGCCGGAGGGAGGCCTTAAGGAGCAGTAGGAATGGAGATAAGTACTGATTGTGAGTGGTGCTTATGTGAAATAACCATTTTTTAAAACCTAAAACAGAGACAAGTATGTATTTTTGTCTGCATGTGTATGTTAAATCCCCAAGTCGAATTTAATAGACACCTCACCATAACCGACTTAAAGCACCTATACCCAACTATTTACAACAGAATACATTTATTAGGGGTTGTAACACCCCAAACACCCCCCCTCTCCCTCCCGAAGCGGTATTTGGGCAAACTATTGAGTAAAAAAATTCGAGATTTAGAAATATTGAGTTTTTAATATCATAATCCACAAATATTGTGATGCAGGAATATCACTGAAAAGAATATCAATTTTCTAAGATAAGTAATATGGATGAAAAATATCTTTATGGTGTTAATAGAATTTACAAAAATATATCTGTTGCTTATATTGATGTTAAAAATATCTATGCTGGTTATGTGATTAACAAAAATATTGTTGTTAATAATGTTGTGTTTTAATTATTTTTATGTATTTTAGTATATGTCTTAATTGTATATGTTATAAATTGTTTGTATAATTATTGTAAAAAAATTGTACGCAGTTTGTATATTTTTTGTTGTTTTTAAATATAATGTAATTGTTTATTGCACTGTTTGTGTTGTAGTGGGTTGTGAGTTTGGTGGGGGTATAGGGTGGGAAATAATTTAATTATAATTAATTAATAATTCATTTTTAATTATTTAATTGATTATTAATTATGTAAATTGTATAATTAGTTAGTTTTTTAGGTTATGTTTTAGGTGCGGGTTGTGGAGTTTGTAGGGGTACAGGTTGGGAAGTAAATTAATTTTAATGTATTCATAAATAATTCTTTGTTATTAATTATTTGATAGATATTTAATTATGTACATTTTGTAATTGAATTTTTTGTAATTATAAGTCAAATGCGAGTTGTGTTTTTAGGGTTACAGGGTGAGAAGTTAATTAAGAAATAATTTATTGATGATTAATGATTATTATTAATTATTTAATTGATAATTATGTTAATTGTGAACTTGAAATATTTAATATGTTATATTTTAGGTGTGTGTTGTTTAGTTTGTAGAGGAATGGAGGAAGTTATTTAAGTAATCGTAAATAATACCAATTATTCATTTATTCAAAAATATATATTATTTATTATGTTAATTGTGTTATACTTTGTTTATTTCTATTACATTTTAATTGTTGGCTTATATTTTCTACATCGATATTTTTGATTCGATATTTTGGTACTTACCTGTTTGGAGATAGGAAGTCGATATTTTGGCATTCTATATTTTTAACTCGATATTTTTGTATATCGATATTTTTGACATCGATATTGTGTCAGTGATCCCTTTAGGTCATTAAGCTTTCCAGATCTGAATGACTGGTCGAGAACGTTAAGTAAATGCCTGTGCGATGATCTTTCTGCACAATCCTCTATACACATTTCGTTTTTCTGCAAATTTGATCTTAGACCTAGAAAAATATGGATTATGCCTGTGCTTAAAAAACTAGGATTGAGGCAATGCAGCCCTGCCATTTGGCACTGCAATTTCTGGACTGTGAATTCATAATTGCCTCTATTACTGCCTTTGTAAAAACTGTTTTTAGATTGCGTAAATCAATTATGATATAATCGGACTGCTTCATTAACTGTCTCTTTTTATTTTTAAACTGTATAAACTATGAACTGTGCTTTTATGGAATGCTTTATCAAGTATCCGAATAAAGTAATTTTGATTTGATTTGATTTGACAAGGTGTAGGAGGCACTTGTCCTCCATAGTGCGCTGTGCTATATTAGAAGGATTACAAGTTATGAACTGCAAGTAACAAAAGGATCTTTGTGTTAAAAGCAGTAACTCACCTGGCTACATAAATTTAAAATCTGTCATCTACATTTTACATTATGTGCCTTACAGGAAACATAGTAACCCTCTATGCTCCTTAGATTCAAAATTGGGACAAGACAAAGAAAAGATATCTTTAGCAAATACCTTAACCTCCAGAGTTACCTTGCAATTGTTGTGATTCCCTGAGATTTACTGGTCATACAAAGATCTCTGAAGCAGGTGCCTTAACCCCATTAGATATTTACAATGCAGACTTTGCAATCAATTAAGCAGAACAGATGCACTTACACTTTTGTCCTTGCCACCAATTTCTTTGTGGCAGAGTTTATTTAATAAAATTAATGTATACGTTGAGGCCTAGATTTTGTGTCTGGGATGTGTCCCTTTTTTGGCACACCTCCAACGCAAAATCTCACTTGGTAAATCTTGTAATGCGTTCAAATATATTCTTGATAAAACTACTATTAACAGATCTGATGTCATTTCTTGTGATGGCCCATTCTGTAATGTCCCTTCTTGAGATGTCACCTGCGATGTCACAAGCCATGATGTCATGGGCCATAATGCCACTGGCATACTGCCTAACTTGATTAGTCTCCCACACACCTTTTTCTGTGATGCTTGCCCCTTGGTATTCGTGTTTTCATGTTTATGTAAAGCCGCAAAACACCAGTTAAAAGCTCACACTAAGCCAAAACCATTTGTGCATGAATTTTCAGAAATATGCAGGTCATGCCAGGCTGCCCAGGGCCACCGAAAGGGGCCACCTAAGAAGGCGGCCACCCTTAGTGCCACATGATGGCACAGACCCCAGGACCTCCTAGTGTCTGGGACCTGGAGGGTCCCCAGTGACGTCACTTCCGGTGGCGGATGGGCGGGCGTAGAGTATATGACCTGGGGTTGCCTGCCTGGCGCCCTCTTTGATTCCTGGTTGGCGACGTGGATGGACCCCCCTCCCCCTTCACCCCGATGTGCAGTGCTGCCCGAACACTGTTTTGCCTCCCTATTGCGAACCCGGCGGTCGAGCAGTGGGGGCAGGGGGGAGTGATTTAATGCTATATGCTTTGTGTTGCAGGCAGAGTTACAGGGCGATCCAACACTGGAAGGTACAGAAGGGTACCCTCTATAGGAGCACAGTAAAGGTGCGAGAGCCAATTTTCCCCAGGGAGGTCCTCACGTGGGATCCTGTAGGAGCGACGGCGCCCTGTTAGTCCTACGGGCGGTTGTGGACCTGAGCAACCAGGGGTTGCCTGCAACGCTCCACCCCCCCATAGTGGGGAGGGCCGTGAGTAAGGGGTTGACTAGAGGTCCGCCGGGGGGAGGGGCTAGCCCTTCCCCCAAATTGACAACACCCACGCGGTTAACACCACTGGGGTTTATGCTCATCAGGTTGGCAGGGGCTGCCTGACCCTGGATCGCCCATAAGATAACCCAACATGTTGGCATAATGTTCATGCAAATAAAGCTGCAACAACAATGTGTTGTGTCTGTTATCATGAGAAATTGTTGTGAGCGGGCTGGGGTATGGGCCGATGTTGGCACTATGTGCGATGCATTTGCAAAATGAAGTTAGTAAAATGGATGCCTATTTGCATCTATCGATTATATATTTGGGTTAATATGAACTGTTTTCGTGGTGACAGACTGTCCATTTGCTACATGTGTCAGTCAGAACTCATCTTTCAGTATATGAGCTAGGCCTGTGGTAACATGTAGGTGCTTTGTGGGCCACTGAGCTATGATTTTAATAGCACACAAAGCCGATTTGTTTTGTGAGAGATGTGAATTTTCTACGGTGCGATATATTGTTACTACTCGGTGTAAGAGAGCCGGTATATATGCGAGGTGGTCTTGCCGGACTTGAAGGAGCGTGTGGTCGGGTTAGCGAAACTGGCTGGGCGCTGGGGTGGGGTGGGAGACCGGGGTCAGGGGATTGTGTGGAGAATGGTTTCTGTCAGTTTCCTGTACAGTAACGTGCCTCTTCTACATTTGGGGGGAAGGGCTTGTGTAATAGGAGTACCATGACGGAGAGACCTCTAGTGCAAACACATTTGTATTGGGATGGCAAAGCAAGAAACACAGCGAGTTTCAGTAACACTTATGCTCCATGTTTAGTTTGTCCTCTGTGCATTAGGGACAGGATACATTTGGCTTTGTGGTAATTCAAGACACCGAGTCTGTGCCAACACGCGCGTTTCATGCTTCCTCCATTATATGAAGATGACTCTTCCAAAGTCACTTGAGAAGAATAATTCTATAATCTTTTCTTGGCCAGCCGTGTTTAATGGAGGAGAAGTGAGCTGGCAGGACGGGTTCAGGTTTGTAGATTTCACTGCAATGTTGAAAATCTAAGATGGCGTCAAGGATGGCCCCGGAGCTAAAAATGTTTGAACACAAAAAGGATGGCCCCGGGCCCGGCGTAGTATATTTACAGCTCTGCGCAAGCGCCTTGAAATGTTTCTTTTTGTCAAATTATGCTGCTGCCTCTCTGGGTTGATTCCTTCCAGTAAAAATCCTACTTCTCTTTGTTGAGACATTATTGTATCTGATAGAGGGATGTGCAGGCCAGAGCCGGCTTTAGCGCTGGTGGCGCCCGGTGCGACAATGTCTGTTGGTGACCCCCCATGACCACCTCTGCCACGATTTCCTTCACTAGCACCCTTTAAAAGGACCTCTCAAGCCTCTATAACCACTGTCTCTCAGATTCATTTAGTTCTATAAAACCACACATACCAGTGTAAGGTGTCAGAGCACTTTACACCACACACACATTTCACAGAAATAATAATATGTGTGTAAACCAGTGTATAGGCAATGTTACATCAGACAGGACTACAAGCTGTAGTGTAGGAGTGACATGTCATTGATACTGGTAGGCAATATAGTTTGAGTCCATATTCTAGAAAAGCACAAATCCAGAATTTAAAATGTAACATCATTGCTAGGGGTTCTCTTTAATAATAATAATTGTTTTCTACCCAAATTAACTCTTTTCACAATATTAGGATGATGAAAGACTGGGCAAAGAAACATATAGCTCTAACATATACCTTGCAGTTTGCATGTAGGATTTTGACTTATAAACAACAAGTAACAAAAGGAGCTTTCTTACAGAAGCAGTAACACACTGACCTATTTACATTACATGCATTTCGTTATCCGCATGGTACACGTTCTTAGAAGCAGGCATTTTAACCTTCTGCACTACCTTAGGATGAGTCCAAACTTCCACGAGACTAACCTCCGGACTCTTTCCAGGAACGTGGCAGCCGGTGTTTTTAAAATGATAATATACATTTTCAAAAATTACGCCCCACCACAAGTCAATGCCCGTTGTGGTTCAACCGATCGCACCGCCTTAGAGCCGGCCCGGTGCAGTCTACGCATTTGCCAGTGTTATGTAACAGGAAGCATTGTTTTTATTACCCCATCACTCATTGCTAATCATGCAATGCCTGCGAGTTGCGGGCAGTAATTCACTAGAAAGACATCATAGTCTTCTAAATCCCCTTTTTGTGGATAAATCATTATAAATGTATGTGTCCCGTGCACAAAGTAAAAATAAATTTGAAAATAGCAATTTTCATTTTCTATAACCACCAAGCAAAATGCACTATTGATGGGAAAAAAAAGAAAGGATAGTCACACAAACAAGTTATCCTTATATATATTTGAAGAACATATAGACCCTCATTAGGATGTCTGTGAGACTGCCACCAACAGGCCGTCTGTGGTGGTCCCAATGACATCCAGGATAATGGGCTGACTGGCACATTATGATGCGGTCGGACCGCAGCAGTCAGAGGGACTGATAGATGCCCTCAGACAGGCTCAAGTAGCCCGTCTGGGCATTGGTCAGACCGTAATCCCTACAATGAATGCAATGGATTCCTATGAACTGCCATAGGGAAAACGATGTCCATTTCCCATAGCCTTTCCATGGCTGTAGCACGCTGGTCACATCATAGTTTGGTGGATGGGGCCTCCGAATACTTTTCGGGCACTCCCACTCCTGCTCTGATGGTGGTCGGACACTTGTCCGACCGACATCGTAAGACCCACAGAACAGACAGCGGATACAGACACATCAGTTGGTTATTTTCTTGAGTACCACTTTGGTCAATGCAACTACAGAAAGGTAGAAAAAATATTTTTGAATTCATGTTGTGAATTTCAGCTCCTGAGGGAGAGTCTCTCAGGGTCTACATGCTTACTCGTATCCTTTGGCCTCATTTCAAGCCCTCATTTTTTATACCAATTTCCTGTCTATTGAGGTAACTTTGCTTACCATTTGTCACTCACAAAATGTAACTATTGCTAGGGGTTTCACCTTACACAATCCACTGGCTGAATGGATGTTGCTGAAGAATCATCAGTGAATATGACCTGCAACTGACCAAGAGTCTTCCACCACCAAGACCTAGCTCTTCACACCAAGAGGACTTTGCTTATACCATCACATCACACACTCTCGCTTGACTGAGACCACAGAGGTACTTTCTCATTCAGAGGTCTCCATCTGCCTTGTTTCCTTATTTGACTTAAATGGCATGCCTAGGGTGTCAGTAGAAGCAAGCCCTGCTGGCACAAACTTTTACATAGGCCTCGTGTGACTCTATGTGGAGTTCCAAAAAACTCCGCTCCACTTGCCAACGTTAAGGTGGAAAGAGTGAGCTAAGAAAATCCAATGCTAGACTACCTCCCAGAGAGATTTGACAATGTGGGTGGTTCGAATGGTTGCGACCTTTTGCATGAGAAACCATCCGTTTGCACTGAGGAAGCCGCTGCTCGAGTAGAAAATCTACTCGAGCGGCAAAAAGAAGCAACGCTCTCTTGCGCTGTGCATTGTGCCATTCGCACTGATTTTCCAGTGCGGGACAAACACCCGGCGCTAAAAATCAGCACGAAAGGCACAACCTAATGCACTTCACTGCTTGTGGAACTCCGTATAGCACAGCAAAGTTTTTTGGTCACATTGCGGAACTCCACGAACTCTGCCCAGGCCTACTTTTAACGTTTGACAAGTCATAATAGGAAGTAGGGTGTAGTACAGTTAATTTTATTACTTCGCATATTTTTGTAATAACTCCACCCTGATCTAATTTTTACCAAGTCTTTTTTCAACAAAAGAAATGCCAACATTGTTATTAAGGGTTATATCCTGCTCTTTCCTAATTTTAGACAATTGCTGCCTATAAACAGATGCTCTCCTTGACCACCTACATCCGCTTACTCTTGATGTCTCTCTCTCTCTCCCTGGATCGACGTGTCAAGCAATCCATTTTGCTTGGATATGTAAATGTAAATGTAAATGTGGCGTATTTGTATAGCGCGAACAGTGACCCGGAGGCATCCCGGCGCTTGTACTCCTACCACAAGGGAACCCCTCCTGGCTTTTCCTTGTGGGGTGTCCACTCCTGGGCATCCTATGGTGAAACCAGGCATCCCTTGTGTATCAGGGGGCCTTTGTGGAGACTAAGCAAGCTATTGCCCAGAGTTGCAGCGTGGGACCCATGCTTAGAATCGGCACTGAGGCGAGAATATCCAGTCAGAGGAATTTAAGCCCGAAACCCGCCGAGGCAGGAATCGAACCCTGGTCCGTGGCCAGCGTTCTGCATCAAGGTCTGCCGCTCTAAGCATTGAGCCACACTTCTCCACCATTGAGCCACACTTCTCCATATGTTCCTAACTCTCTGTGAATAGCCTTCATTTGGGACTTTATGGGACTTGAAGGAAGTCCCCATCCTAGATGCCAACGCTTCCACTCCACCAGAGATACAAGATGATCACTGTACCAAATAATTTTCAAATCTGAATGAATGAATGAAAGTATTTACATTGTGCTCTCTACCTAGGTATAAGGCTATTGGCGCTGGCCTTAATGAGTGCTCTTGCAAAAGGTATGTTTTTAAACCTTACCTGAATCTGGCAAAAGGAGACAGATGCCTCAGCTGTGAATTAAGCACATTCTGAATCACTGAAACCAGGGAAGAGTTTGCGCTTCACCCTCTAGATCTGAGCATTATTTGGGGAATTCCAATGAGCCGTTTATCCTGTTTCTGTGGGTCCCTTCTGGGCTGGTATATATGAACCAATACATTTAAGCATTCAGCATACTGCCATCCAGTGTCCTTCTTTGCTTGCCTGTGAGACATAAGGACTTATTACGACCGCCCTACCCCTGGTGGTCCAAAGACCGCGACACTGCAGGACCACGCACAGTATTTTGACTGAAGTGGTCGGACCACCTCGAGAACACCAGCACTGCTGGGATGAGGAATCCCAGTGGGCTGCCGATCTTTCACTGGCAGGAATATGCTGGCGCAGCTGCAGCCAGCACCACCGAGCATATTCCGAGTTGCCATTTCACCACCCCTTTGAAGGCGGTAAACCCGCCATGAATAGGGTATCAGAATGGCAACAAAGGGGGCCCTAACTGGGCTCCATGCTGGATTTGGGCCTGGGGATGCATGTAGTGCCCCCCTGGATTTGCACCTCCTTCCTCCACAGTGTGGCTTATATGCCACACCGTGCAGCAAGGTGCAGTCAGCGCTCTGACTGTGGTGGTTTGCAGGATAGGATCTTCTATGGTCCTAGCAGACAGCTGTCGTCAGACCGCCGCTGCCAGACCGCCGCTATCAGACCGCCGTAGGACCGCCCGCAAGACCAGGATTTAATTCTTAATCTGGCGAGCAGTCACACCAGGGCTTAGGCTGTCCTACAGCAGATGGGGCATTGCACTGTCCACTGTAGGATCACCAAAGTCGTGAAAGGCCTGTAGAATATTTTTCTTCACATTCTGAGCTCTTTTCTAAGAGTTAAGTTGAAACCTTGGAAGACCTGCATACAAGCGGCTACAGTACTCCAACACAGCATCAATGGCTACTCTTACTACAAAGGACTCTCGTTGAATAGCTATGCAAAAATAGGCTTCAGCTTGGAGAGTTGATGGGAACAGTTACACATTTTCCCACCATCTCAGAGTCATTTGATCATTAAAGAATAAATCAAGATTGTTGGTCAAAAATGTGCAGCATGGTCAAAAAGAAAAGCCTTGAGTATCTTTCAACATCAAGCAGCTTGATCTCAGTTTTGAAAGGGTTCACCTTTAAATCACGGGTCTGCATCTAATTGATGTACTTGTGTGTTATGTGTGTGAGACTAGACTCTCCTTAAAATGGTCATGAGGGGGTTAAACAAGATGGCCGATAACGACAATCCCTGAACAACCTCACAAGATAGAAAAACCTCTTCTGAGGTATGGACCTGGGCTAGCTTTTAGGAGCGAAGGATGAAAAAAGAATCAAATCATTTGATGGTATTACACCTTGCCTGCGCAACTGGGCACAGTGTGTTAAGGAGGATCTGAAGATCCATGGTGTTTAAGGCCACAAAGAGGCCCAATATGAACTAAAGGAAACCTGCTCTCTTGTTACTGAAACCAAGAGCCAGGTAAGGCACTTTCAGTACTGAGCCTAGGTTGTTAAACCAGACTGAAGGTAGGTAATGCAGCTACTGGCGTCTGATGCTTTAGAGGGGAGTTATAAGTTTGTCCCTAGTTTTGACAAACCTTTAATAATGGGTCTAGAGGGGACAGGATTGTAGGATCCATGCTGGGCTACATTAGCAAGGGGACAATGATTCCCCTATGGCTTCACCGGGCATGTTCCCTTTTGCCCAGTTCTGAAGAGGAAGGAACAGCTCAGGTAGGGTCAGATCATGAGTGAAACGCTAGTGGCTAATGGTAACTGCACACCCGGCATTACTGGTGACATGTTGTCGAAGCTGGACTGGAATCAAAAGCAGTCCTGGGCTCTAACTAGCCCTGCACCTGTCTCTCTTTACGTCTTGTCTCTTTCCCTCTCCCCCTCCAGCCCTCTGCCTCACTCTCTTACCCTCTTTCTGTCTGTCGCCTTATGTCCCTGCTGTACCTGCTTTCTTCGGAATGTGGGAGTCTTTTAAAGGTTCAGTCTGGTCCCAGGCCTTCAAAAACCAACCTCCATTGACTACAGTGCCCTCTCACCCTCCACTCACCAGTAAAACGCCTTGTGGGTTAAGAGGACAGTATCATCCGCCCTCTGCCCTTTCTGTGCACTTCCGGGATAATGACGCGGTGATGGGGAATAACATGCAGGATACGGGTGTCTTCTCTTGTTTCCGCCATTACCGGGCCATTTATTGCGCATGAGTTCCATCTCCTTTTGTCAGGGGGGCCTGTGCCTAGTGGCAGCCGCACCCGGCACCCTCGGCGGCAGTAAAAGATTGTAATCCCATCATGGACAGAAAATGGAGTGTGAGGCCAGAAAGAGTTTACCATTTCACTTCTCTAGGAGGCAAGCGAGTGGTGGAAATAAAGGTGCAACCTCGTTCAGGTGCCCATGGGCATCCGTGGCCTACGGGCTCACAGTATGTGTTTTAACTTCGGTAAGAGTAAGAGGATGTAAACAAAGCTTGGCTTCGTGCAGGTCGGTAGAAAAAGGCATAGGAACGTGTTGTATTCTATGATTATATATTTAGGGCCATATGTATCAAGGCAAAATGGGTTCGCAAACGCCGAAATTCGCAGAATTCTGGCGTTTGCGAACCCATTTTCGCTAAATGGTATGTATGAAACATTTTTGTTGCAAAATAAGGAATCGCTAAATCTGCCATTCCTTATTTTGCGATTGCATTTAAGGAATTGCAAATTTTGCGCTTCCTTTAAAGCAATGTATCAAGGATAAAACATTCCAAAATGCCATTAAGGAATCACAAATTACCACCAACTTCTAGTTGGTGGTAAGTTGCGAATTCTTTCAAAAAAGCATTATGTTAAAAACCAAAAGGTGCCATGTGACGCTCATACATGCCCTTAGGGCATGTATGTGCGCCATATGCGCACACATGTCATTTTCAGGGGTGCAGCAGGGTGTTCTTGAGACACCCCTGCACCCTTGAAAATATTCACAATTTGCGATTAGCAAATTGCTATTCGCAATTTCCCCTTCATTCCTATGGGCCTCCTGGCCCATAGAAATTAATGAGAAATTATTCCATAAACGCGATTGGCAATTTGCTGATCGCAATTATGGAATTTTAAGGAATCGCTAAAAAGAAGCAATTTTCTACATACATACCATTTTGCGATTTCTAAATAGCGATTCCTTAAAAAATCGCTATTTAGGAATCGCAAAACGGAATGTTGATACATATGGCCCTTAATTCTTTACTGTATGTGTTTTAATATTCAATGAATGTTGGATAGGAATGCATCTTTTAAGTATCTGTGTTGCTTAGCAGTTATGGAATGTTGGGCTTCAGCTCTTCAGTTGAAGACTGGAGCTGAACAGAAAACACTCTGTTGGATCTGACGTCCTGAGAGACCCCTTTGTGCTTGAAGTTGTTGGAACTTTTTTCTTCATAAGAGTATTTCCATTAAATGGGAAAGGAATCCAATAGCCTAAACAGCTTTTTTTATTTTTTTTATTTATCAATGTTAGTTTCTTGAATTTTCAAAATAAAACATACCTTATGGGTTTTTTCAAACCTTTTTTTAGTTTACAGAAACATCAAGCATGCCAAAGTAGTTGCTTATTGGTTTGTAGAAAGACATTTGAGGTGCATCTAAAG
This sequence comes from Lissotriton vulgaris, assembly GCF_964263255.1. NCBI lineage: Eukaryota > Metazoa > Chordata > Amphibia > Caudata > Salamandridae > Lissotriton > Lissotriton vulgaris. The sequence goes on along the minus strand of NC_141693.1, from coordinate 1,311,219,955 downwards.
CATGCAGAATGCCGCGCCTGCTGATTTAACATATTACTACAATAATGGTGTCAAAATCTACAGGTGCACCAGTGGGACCATATTCAAAGCATCTGTCAGTCGAGAAAGGCTTTTCTACAGGTTTCTTGAATAGACCGTCCACATGAATGCCAACAAGGAAATCACTGTACACGATTGGGGCTTGGTAGCATGCCCACATAAAAAACTGAATGAAATGTACCGACTTGCTAGGACTGGTTTCCACGCATTGTTTAACGAATATAGTACGCCATCCTGCCCACCGAGTCACATTGCTTTTAATTAATTCACTAGTCAGAACATTTAGCCCCGAGACCGTTCCAAATATTAATGAGACGGTTGATGCAACTACTTTCTTTTTTTTCATTTCCATAATGTCCCTGTTGAAACCACTGATTTCCCTAACGGAAGCAAAAGCTGCCTCAGAAACCGTTCCTGGAACTATACACAGTTCATAGAAATATTGACATCAATCCTCGTATTTTTTCCCTAATCTTAATTTCGAGTCCTTATTAACCACACTGTAAATAGCCTTTTGGATTCCCCTTTGTACTGCTCAATGCATTTTTAGGCTTTATATGGCGCAAGTGAACCCTGGGTATTCCCTACAGGGATTGATAATGACGTCACTGCGCAGTAATCTTTTCTTAATTTAACACACTTCCCTACCCTCTTCCTGCCTTCTTTGGTCATCAAAACTTCAGTGCTCTTACACCCGTTGCAAGAGAAGAGAATTGCAGCCCGATTCATGAAACAAAATTGCGCCCGCAAAGGGCCATATTCTGAGAATCTGGCCATTTGCGAGCGCAATTTTTGCATTCATCATCCCAAATGCAAAATTCGCTATTTAAGAACTCGCAAATTTGCGAGGAATAGCATTTAAGGAATCTCTATTAGAGATTCCTTAAATGCTATTCTTGAAACATTTAAAAATTGCGAATTCGCAATTTAGAACCGCTATTTACCACGAAGTCAAACCTCGTGGTAAGTAGCGAAAACTTAGAAAAATGCATTTAAATGCATTTTTCTAAGTTGCATGTTACACACACACATGTCTTTTGGACATGTGTGTGTGTAACATCTGTGTAAATTTACATTTCAGGGGTGTTACAGAGTGTCCTTTGGACACCCCTGCACCCTTGAAATCGCAATCTCATTTGCGATTAGCTAATTGCTAATCGCAAATAAGGAATAATTCCCCATTCATTCCTATGGGCCTTTAGGCCCATAGGAATGAATGGGGAATTATTCCTTATTTGCGATTAGCAATTAGCTAATCGCTAATGAGGAAGCTGTAGGAATCGCAAAATATTTTGCGATTCCTACATGAATCCCGTTTTGCGAGTCTGGAATAGCGATTCCTTATTAATCGCTATTTCAGACTCGCAAAACTTCACAATGATGAATCGGGCTGTTGTTCCTTTGCATAGGGTGCACGAGTGCGGGCTTCCAGCAAGCATGTTCTCGGCTTTGAGTTCACAAGAACGCCCCCTCTGTAGAACAGAACTCCTTTTCGGAATGCACCATGTCGTTTCCCGTGGGTGTGTGTCACTCTGAATTCGGTTTATGATTTTAGAGAACCCAAGTCATATACCAGTGACACGTTTTAAAGTGATGATCGAAACTTAAGAGGGACTTGACTATTTTGCGCTGTTCATTGGTTAATAATGATCCCATTCTCAAAGGTCATCAGTTACATACAGCACCCTCCACTGAGCACTGTGGGCCCAATTCACAAAGAGAAAAACACACTTGCCTATTTGCTGGTGTATATTTTCTGCTACACCTAGGTGTAGTTCTACACTTCTCCACTATTCATCATTTTCGAGCATAGATGTACACCTATGTGTAGATCTACATGTCTCCAGTCCCTCAACCGAGGGAGTGGAGCCTCCAACAAAGGAAGTTATGAATTTAAAGTTACTAGTACTAACTAACTTTTCACCTGTTGGTGGAGATCTTTGACACCCAGGTAGAGCTCTTTGTATGGGAACGTATACTGGAAATTATTAAACTTTGTTATCCCTCAAACAAATCAATACCGCTAGTTGAATTTATAATTTAAATGTGAATTAACTTTAAATATTTATAATTAACCTGGAAATAAAAAAAACATTTCACAGCACATGAACTCATTAAATTAAATGAGTATTACATAATAAAATAGTGTAACTATATTAATAAATATTACTTTTTTTAAACAATTAAAACATTCTAACCCTCAGAGCATTTTTATTTGTATTTTTTATTTATGAAACTTGGTTTCTTTCATTTTAAGTAATCAATAAGTACTTATGTTTTTATGATTCTTTTACTTTTTTGTGGGTGGGGGTGTTTTGTATTGGCATGCTTTTCCCAACCCCCTACCTACATTTCTATAAACTCCTCCCACTTAGTAGTTATTATTCTTCATTTTTCCATCACTTCCCCTAGTCCCTCTCACCTTTAGTATTAATTTATTAACTTATGTGTCGGTACTCGGTAGACATGTGTAGTGACATTCCATGTCTCCTTTCTGGTGAAGAATTGGCTTGGTAGTTTAGTCTGCCCTGTTCCCATGATGCACTGGGCCAGGGACAGACTGATTTGCATATAGCCAGGTTCTGAGCTGGGATGGTGCAGTGAGATAAATAACGGTGATGGATCAAGCCCTGATCTTTGGACTGGGTAAGAGTGGTCTGCTTAATTCAGACACTCTGTTCATCACCACCCCCTTTTCTGAATCATCCATGAAAGGTTGTCACTTCTTCAAAATTCCTCCTAGAACCTTACAAATCTTGCAATATTAAGGATATCTGAGGAAGACTAAGGTTGATCAGTGAATTTTGTTTTAAGGGCTGCATGTATCACTAGACAACCCCATGTACATAGTACTAGGGGTTTGTATACACGGTGGTGAAAATTAAACTGACCCTCACGTTTCAGTGAAGATTTGAGGAAATATTGTAGACAAAGCCTCCTCAAAGCGCTTTCTGATGACTGTAGCACCTGAAACTTGACCATTGATATCCCAGAGGTGTAATGCAGGCACCTACATCTCAGGGGGGGGCCAGGTGATCAGAGCCTCCATAGCCCTTCATGGGGACCACATTCAGCACAACTTCAAAGAGTATCAATGGGTATCTTCAATGAGCCTCTCTTCACATTCTTGTTATATGCCATTGTATTAGCCTTTTGTCTGGGCCGGTCTTTGTGGCTTTTGAACCAGACGGAATTTGGGGTACTTTACTATCTTCCAGGACTTGAGGTTCTGTAAAATCTGCCTTGTCCTGTTATATTATGGTTCCGTCACGATTTTGGTGATGTTGTACCGTATTTAGCAAGTACGGCTAATATGGAGTGAATTCGTCATGTTAACTAGCAAGTTCATTACGTATTCAGAGATTTTGTCTCGAATATGGGTTTCTTTTTGTTCGTGCCTCCATTTTGGTGTTGCCATCACGTAGGCCCATGGAGGTAACTAGACAAACGAAGTTGCATGGGATTCGTTGTTCATGCACTTATTTACTAAACCTTTTCTTGACTCTAAGGTGCATTGTAAGGAACTGACCTCTTTATCTGAAACTGACCCTTTGTGAGGCCAATTTCCTTAGTTGATCCTTGTCTGAGATTGCGAGTCAAAGTTCAGGACATCGTTAACTTTTTAGCTTTTCTACACATGCCTTATCTTTTTAGCTTTTCTACACATGCCTTATCTTGCTCGTTATCTATCATTGTTTCCTTTTTATGTTCCTTCGTTACATGCATTGTGCTTTCAATTATGGGTTTGTCTGGCTTGTGGAAATTGAATTTGGGACATCCTAATAATTAACTTGTGGGGTTGGTACAATGTAAAGTGAGCCTCTTTGGAATGTGATAATGTATAGAAATGTGTTTCTATTGGTCAGAATTTGCTGCAGTGGGTGTCCATTTGTAATGCGAATATTGTGTATACATACTGATGTCTTTCTCTACAAAATTGAGCAGTTTCTTGAGTTGTACACCGTGTTGTGTTGCTGGGATTACTGCTACTAGCTGCAGCTAATAAATTTGGTCTCTGACGCCACCTAGAAGTATTCCGTGTCTCTGTTTGCCAAGACAGGAGAACCCGAAGACTTTCGGCGTGTCCCTGGCGCCGCTGGGTTCTAAAAACCCGGTTCTTCAGTTGGCGCCCAGTGGTGGGGCGACTTCAGCGGTACCGGTCCAAGCCCGAGGATCGTGAGGAGCCACGTGAGGAAATTCTGGAGGAAGGCCGCCCCTTCATCGACCCCTGCATGTCGACGTGGACCGAAAGTCTTTGCTGCGAGGCTTCCCGCTTTCCGACGGCTACGAAGGACTGCTGCCCTGACTGTCGCCCTGTCTTGGACCCTCGATAGATGCTTTGTAGAGCAAGACGATAGACGGTCTTCTGGTGGCGTGACAGATATTTTGGTTAAGTATAAGTGGGTCGCTCCCACGACTTTGTCTGGTTCTTTGTTTGGTTCTTGGTTTGATTCTTGGTTTGGTTTGATTCGGCTACTGCAGTAATCGAAGCCGAGGGGCTTGTATATTTGCGAGAGTGTCGATAGTTGATAACCCATTGAAGTTTGAAGCTAGATTAGCGAGCTATAAGATGCCTGGTTTTAGCAAAATTAGGAAATGGTTTAGTTGTGGTTGCAACAAGGATTCCCGATTGGAGGACTCGTGTCCGATACATCCGGTTGGAACTCCAACTTATGACCTCTATTCAAAACACGGAGTGGGTCCTATCACCTATAATGAGGTATGGATCCGCTATACTAGGAAAGATGGTGTCTTACGATGGCCCCAACATGGTAGTTTCGAATCAAATATTTTAGATAACCTAGAAGTTGTGCTGTTCAAGAAGAAAGCCCGGCCGGCAATGTTTGACTCTTTCCGCCTTTGGCGAAAGGAAGCCAAACAGAGAGAAATTAAACAAGCAAAAAGAGATAAGAAAGATAAAAAATATGTCAGTATTACAAGCTGCTAGGCAGTTTAAGGAAGATGGAGAAGAACGTGTGAGTGAAGTCTTAGATAGACAGCGTTGCATGGCTATCGATAAATGTTATCCGGCCTTGCCGCCTTCCCTTCCAAAAGTGAATGAAGACCCTGAAAAAGATCCTTTGATCTCTCATTTACTGAGATTGCTACCTCCCTATGTCCAGGGTGCTACTGCGCCTCCATTACCCCCGGTTGTTCCATCCTTTGTTGTTCAACCTCCTGCTGTTGTTCAGCCAACCGGTGCTCCACAGATGGTTTTGCCTCCTCCTGCGCAACCCATTCTAGGGTTGCCAGCTTTGCTACCAGCTTTGCCTCAAACTCCTTTGCCTTCTGCTTCTTTATCTTTGACTTCTACTGTTCTTGTCCCTACACCTTCTTTGCCTCAGAATACTTATTCTCCTGTTCTTATGTCTACTTCTTCTCCTTCTGCTCGAAAACGAATGACCGAGACTGTTGCTAATCTGTTATCACCATTGTTTGGGTCACTGAATATGACCCCTGTTTCGGAACGTTAGCAGAGTCGTAGTCAGCTTCCTAGTTCCGAGCAACGGACAGTGTTGGATTTGTTGGCTCGTAGGTGGATTTTAAATGCTCCGAGGTATGATTTGCCAGCTGTTATGGATGTTTTCTTTCAGTGGGAACCGCCTAAGCAAATGTATGTTTTTGATGTAATGTGTACTTTTCTGCATCAGGAATGGGAAGATAATGAGTTGGGTCCGATTCCGCAGGATGTGCTCGATGTTCAGTCAGAGTTTGCTAAAGGGATGATAGTGGAATCTGATGTTACAGATGCCGTAGAGACGATACTTGCTTTCAGATCTAGGCTTTCGCCTCAGACATTGTATGAACCTGATTCCTCTGTTAGGAGGAAAGTGAAACAGTACCCTATGAGAGAAGTTCCTCCTGTATGGAAAGAAGCAGTTCAGGCTAATGTAAATCAGGGTATTGTTGCCGCTCCGGCTCGTTTTCAGCGAGTATGGGTGCATGTCCCTTGGAAGAGAGCAGAGGTCTTGGCTCTTAAGCAGACCTTACCTGACCCTCATGAGAATCCTGCTGGTTATTACAAGGAGTTGTCCCAGACAGTTGAAGCGTGTATTATGAATTTAGCTGACATCGATATGTTGATGGGTAATGTAGTCCCTCAACCTTTGTGGGCGAAGATTTGTCATGAGAATCATGCTGCTGAATTAGGTGATACCTGGGCGAATATTGTTGCTGCAGGTGGTAGATAGGAGGGAGGTGCTAAACCTGAACCTTTAGTTTCAGAATTACCATGTAGAATTATTAATTTGATGAAAACGATGATGCCCGCTTTACGAATGAATTGGGATAAGTTAGCAGCATGTAAGCAGAAGAAAGACGAGAGTGTATCTGATTTCTTCACTAGGTTTGAAGAGACGTTTATTGATCATAGTGGTCAGGATATGAGTACGGAAGGTGGTCCAAGGTTGTTTGTGGATAAATTTGTCTTTAATTTGCTTCCTGAACGTTCTAATAAGTTAAAGGACTCTGAGAGTTCATGGGCTGTTTCTTTGTCGGCCCAGATATTGGCTACTGCGCAATATTACGAGAATAGGGATAAAGATGAGAAGGATAAAGTGGAGAAGAAAACTAAGGATCTAAAGACGAAAGTTCTTTTGCAGCAAGCTTATCCACCTCGTCAAAATCAGCCTCAGTTTCAGCAACCTCCACAATTTCAGAGATTGTTACAGAAGCCTGAGCCCTATGCTCCTCAATTCTTTCCTAGCCCAAATCAGTGTGCTTATTGCAGAGAGGAAGGTCATTACAAGAATAGTTGGCCGGCTTGGTTAAGGCGTGCGAATGGTGTACCTAGTCAGAGAGGTCATGGTAGTTTTCAGCAAGCTCCTAGGGGTAGGGGACGTATTGTGATCCCCCAAAATGAGCGTTCCTCTTCCCTACAGAATTCTGTGAATAATTTTGACAGACAGAATGTCCCGAGTGGTCAGTCTGCCCAGTATTATGTTGAGGATTACTATGTCGAAGGTGAGAGTTCTGGTTATAATGATAACTAGGACAGCCAAGGACAAAGTGAGGGAGTAGTGTCAGTTCCAGTAGATCAGAGTGGACCTTATCTTGAAGTGATTACATCAGGTGTGGTAGAACCTTTTCTTTTGGATACTGGTGCGACCAAGAGTTCTATTATGCACTCTAAACTTCCTGGCGCACCTTTGTCTGGCTTGACCAATGTTTCAGTAGGATTTTCAGGCGCCCCAGTTCGTAATCCGGTTTCTAGTCCTTTGTCCCTTTCCATTGGCCCTTGTGAATTGGAAGCTCCGCTTATTCTAACGACTGGGTGTGGTGAGAATCTGTTGGGTTTGGACTTGCTGAAAAGATTGTATGCGACCTTGCATTGTTATCCTTCAGGAGTACAACTTACCCTTGGTAAGAAAGTGATTGCTCCAATGTATTTGTCTAAGGATTGTTTGCCATTGGAATTGCGTTCGCTTCCTGATACACTTTGGGCCACAGGTCCAAATGAAGTTGGTGTTTTGCAGATTCCTCCATATGTTGTTACCCTTAAATCGAATGCTAGGCTGCCTCGTATTCCACAATACAAGATTTCAAGCGATTGTGAGAGAGCTCTTTTAGCGATTGTCTATGATCTGGTTGAGAAGGGTGTAGTTGAGGAAACGAGAGGTAATGTGTGTAACAGTCCTGTTTTGCCTGTCCTTAAACGTACTGATGCTTCTCAGCCACCTGTGTACCGGTTTGTGATTGACCTTCAAGAGGTCAACAAGATTGTCGTGCCACAGTTTCCTGTGGTACCGGATATCACTGCTTTGTTGACTCTGATTCCTGCTTCGGCAGCTTGGTTTTCCGTCATCGATTTGAAGAATGCTTTCTTCAGTATTCCTATTGCTGAGGAGAGCAGGGATATTTTTGGCTTCTCATTAGGAGGCCGAAGCTTCCGGTTTAAGAGAGCTCCCCAAGGTTATTGTGAAAGTCCCTCCATCTATAGTCAAGCGTTGAAAACTCAGCTTGACGGTTTTGTGTTACCTGTAGGTGCTACTCTTATTCAGTACGTCGATGATTTGTTGATTACTGCTGATAATGAAAAGATTTGTAAAGAGGCTACTCTTTCTTTGTTGCGGTATTGGTCTGACCTTCATCATAAAGTGTCACCTTCAAAGTTGCAATATTGTCGCCAAGTAGTGACCTACTTAGGTCATCTCTTGTCAAAGGAGGGAAGGAGATTGACCCGAGAACGAATTCAAGCAATTGCGCAAATGTGTGTGCCATCCACACAGAGAGAAGTGCGTGCCTTTTTAGGTATTACATCGTATTGTAGACAGTGGATTCCCAATTTTTCACTGTTGGCGAAACCTTTGTTAGCATTGACTCTGAAAGATACTCCGCATCCTCTTCCTTGGTCTTACAAATGTCAGAAAAGTTTTTCTGAACTACGCGATGCATTGTGTTCGGCTCCTGTGTTGGGTACTCCAGACTATAGTAAGCCTTTCACGTTGTACGTGCACGAGAGAGAAGGTTGTGCGTTGTCAGTGTTGACACAACCATTTGGGGACAAGCAGCGTCCATGTGCGTATTTTTTATTGACGTTAGATCCGGTAGCTAGAGCGTTGCCCAGTTGTTTGAGAGCTACAGCGGCCGCTGCTGTTTCTATCCGACAGTCTGCCGGTTTGGTATTGGATAATACGTTGATTGTGATTGTCCCGCATGCAGTGGATACCTTATTGAATAGGACCAAGACACAGCACCTTACTAGTGCTCGTTTGTGAGGTTACGAGTTGACGCTTTTGGCTAGCCATGTTCACATTAGAAGATGTAATGTGCTGAATCCAGCTACATTGTTACCGATCTCTACAGAGACGGATCCTCAGGAACAGCATGATTGTTTTCTTCGTACAGAGGAAGAAACAAAAGCTAGAGTTGACCTAAGGGATACTCCCTTTACAGATGTTGATGGTACGCTGTGGGTAGATGGTTCGTGTTTTAAGCTTCCGAATGGTGAGACGACTGCAGCGTATGCTATCACAACTTTACAAACAGTTGTTGAGACAGCACGCATACCACAGAATTCTGCGCAAGCAACAGAGTTGATTGCATTGACTAGGGCGTGCATGTTGTCAGAAGGAAAGCGAGTGAATGTTTACACCGATAGCCAGTATGCGTTTGGTGATGCCAATAGTTTTGGGCGTTTGTGGAGAGAGCGTAGGTTCCTTACTTCCCATGGAACAAAAATACAGCATGGACAGTTGATGAATGAACTTTTGGAATCTCTTACTCTCCCAAAGCAGATTGCAATTGTGAAGTGTAGTGCACTTAAGAGAGTTGTGGACGATGTTGGTCGAGGGAATGCGTTTGCTGATGAAGTTGCGAAGGAAACAGCGAAAGACATGATGAGCCGTATGTATGTTGCAGGCCCAGCTAATTGGGTTATGGCTGGTGGAATATGTGAAGACACAATAGAAAGTGTGAAAATGATTCAGGCTGAAGCGACTGAGAAGGAAGTAAGTACGTGGAGAGAGACTACGGGTATGTTGGATCCTACAGGTTGTTGGGTTGAGTTGTCAGAACACCAGCGATGGTTGTTGCCAGACACGTATGTGCTCCCAGTGGTTACTATGGCTCATGGAATGGCTCACATCAGTTCAAAGGGAATATGCAAGTTGTTGGCTCCAGTTTGGCAGAATGCTGGAATTCCGAAATGTGCAGAGAACGTGGTGAAACATTGTATGATTTGTTTGAAGTATAATCCTGGTAAGGGAACTCCAACTCCAGCTGGTCATTTTGCTCTTCCGACGTATCCGTTTGAGGTGATACAGCTAGCTTATATACATATGGAGAGATGCAATAACTTGAAGTATGTCCTTGTGGTTGTTTGTGCCTTTTCCAGATGGATAGAGGCCTACCCCCTAAAGGATAATACTGCCTTGTCTACAGCCAAGGTTTTGCTGAGAGAATACTTCCCTAGGTATGGTTTGCCGAGAATTGTATGGTCAGACAATGGGAGTGAATTTGTGGGTCAAATCATGAAGAAAGTGTGTTCTGGTTTGGGAATAAGGCAGAAGTTCCATGCAGCGAATCACCCCCAGTCTGCTGGACTTGTTGAATGCTACAATGGTACCTTGAAGCTGAAAATAGCTAAGGTACAAGCGAGCACATGTCTTACATCGCCGGATGCCTTGCCGTTGGCTCTTTTGTCAACAAGGACGACAGTGCATTCTCGTGTGGGACTTAGGGCCAGATGTATGAAGCTCAAATGGGTTCGCAAACACCGAAATTCAGCTAATTTCGGCGTTTGCGAACTCATTTGAGCAAAATGGTATGCATGTAGCAAATTTCAGTGCAAAATAAGGAATCGCAAATTTGCGATTCCTTATTTTGCGATTGCATTTAAGGAATCTCAAAATTTGCGATTTCTTAAATGCAATGTATGAAGCAAAAAAAATTTGCTAATTGTCCTTAAGGAATCGCAAATTACCACCAACTTCAAGTTGGTGGTAATTTGCGAATTTCTTGAAAAATGCCCATTTATGCATTTTTCAAAGTGCCATGTGATGCACCTACATGCCCTTAGGGCATGTATGTGCACCACATGTGCACCCATTCTTATTTCAGGGGTGCAACAGGGTGTCCTTTGGACACCCCTGCACCCTTGAACTTATTTTCAATTTGAGATTAGCAAATTGCGAATCGCAAATTGAGAATAATTTCACATTCATTCCTATGGGCCTCCTGGCCCATAGAAATTAATGGGAAATTATTCCTTAATTGCGATCAGCAATTTGCTAATCGCAATTAAGGAATTGTAAGAAATCGCTAAAAAATAGCGATTTTCTACATACATACCATTTTGCAATTCTCAAATAGCGATTCCTTAAAAATCGCTATTTGAGAATCGCAAAAGTGTATCTTGATACATCTGGCCCTTAGCCCATACGAAATAGTTTTTGGTCGTCCAGCGAATGTTTGGGGTGTGCCTCGTCCTAAAGAATACAGCAGTATTGAGTACCCTATGTTGGTGGATTATTTACATGACTTGACTGCTAAATTAAGTGTTCTCCACCAACAGGTCTATGACAGTTTGCTGACAGCTACTACAGATCCAGGACATTCAATCCTACCTGGTCACTACGTGTTGGTCAAGAACTTCCAGCGTACCAAGAATTTGGAACCTAGATGGACTGGTCCTTACTTAGTCCTTTTGGTTACTAGAACCGCTGTTTGAGTAGTCGGCAAAAAGAACTGGGTGCATGCCACCCACTGTAACAAAGTTCCTTTGCCTTTACCGTATGATCAGTGGGTGAGGGATGGTATAGCTGATACAGATTGCGAGAGAGTTCCCACATTCGTGCCTTTTAGTGATGCTCATTTGACATGGACACGGTCAGAACGTGAGGATGATGATGTTCTGCAAGCTGCTGTGCCTCCTCATCTAAAGATTGACACCACCAATCCGGAACTTTTATTTAAGGATCCAACTGCATCTGATAAAGAACGTTACGATTTGAGGCCAAGAAAGCCTGTTGCTATGGGCAAATAAAACAATTTTTTTTTATATAGTGAATTAAACCTTGTCAGATCAAGAGACTTTTTAACTTTTTCCTTTTTCGAGTCACCATCCGGACTCAACTGCAGGGTCGCGGTACAGCCTTAAGGGGTGAGCCACGTATTGACACAAGGTCTGTGGTTCAGGGTCGTTAGTGCGATCTTGGCACACACTTAAGTGAAGAAGGTAATAGCCGTGAGCAGCACGTTAGAGGATGGAGTTTTTTGAGTGTGATAAGTGTGTTAGGAAAGTGGATTCTAAAGTCCGAATATGTATATTGATTCGTAGCAAATGTTTTTTAATAATGTGTTTTCTTATGCTTTTGAATATTACGTTAGCTTCTATGGGTTGGATTTTCTATATCACACAGTTGCCGCTTACATCTACCTCCCAACCTACTCTTTCTTTTTCTACTGTTTCTCCACATGAGTTTCATACGTTACCTGAACATGAGCAGACACGAAGATCAGAATTTGTGAACAATTCGTTTATACAGATGTTGCATCAGCATCAGCTAGTCATAAATACCACGAATTGTTGGGTGTGTGGTCTTATGCCACATACTACAGATAAGGGAATGCCATATTTGGTTTTGCCTTTTTCGCTTAATGGGTCAGTTTCGGCACTCCAATCAATGTTTATCTATGCGAATGAAGCCTCTTCTGTACGTTCCGTCAAAGACAATGCGAGTAATAAAGCCTTGATACGGGGAATAGTTGATATGATTAGAGATATCGATGCATACAATGCTATCCCCAAGGATGAAGTACGAGCATATGTCGGTTGGAATAAGACATCAAATTGGATGCTGTCAGGCTTGAAAGGGTGGCCAATCAAAGTCCTTAGGGAGATATATGGATCCCTCCAACGTTTCAACCAAAGTTCAGGGAAAAGGTACTCATGAAGTATGCCAAGGAAAATGACTTTTCATTCAAATTTATTCATCTGTTCAAAGTTATTCTCAATGTGTGCTGTTACATCACAGCCATATGAGGATTCCATAACATTCCAAGAAATTTAAACAATCCATTCAATCGATATTATAATCCTCCAAATACCCAATGCATTTCGTGCTGTCCGCACTTCATCAGGGGAAATACATTTTTATCTATAAAGTAAAGTCAAATGAAGTTTTGTCAGAGATATAGGAGCAGACCACAGTCTGTCAAAGGAGAAACAATGGAAACGTTTTGTGCATTATATATTGTCAACCGATCTATATACATGCATGTTAAAGGAAAGTAAGAGTGTGCGTAAAGAAAATAATAAGACATAACCAAAGTGAAAGTGTTGCTGAAACTAACGAGGTTGCCTGTAACTTAAAAAGCCGGTGGATTCACATGTGCAGTGAAAAATCCCAATGTGTGTTGCGAATGAAGTCGCCATGTGGGTAAAGTTAAAACAACAGTGATGTGATACACAGCTGTTTGCTCACTAACCCCGTAAACATAATCACCGTGACGGAAATTGGATCACGCTCTTATCGGATGTTTAAAACAAAGCGACTATGCCGAAGATGCTTTCTAAAGTGTATGCTGTGTTTCACTTACCAAGCGGGTAATCAGGAGAATAGCGTAGCTGGTATTCTGGTCCTAATCGGAATCGAGTTTGTACGTGAATGCGCATGCGCTTAAACATGGTCTAAGTGGTTCCCTCGTAACCCGGAAGTGTATTGCGTCTCCTTTCAAACGTGAATGTGAGATTAATTTACAATGGTAACACCAAGAGACCTGACGATAATGGTTAATACCGGATATAACAAATCAAGTAAAATAAAGTCAACCACATTAAGGTCATTGTTGTAGTTGGTGCCGGAAAATATGTGAAAAGTGACGGCCATGTTGGTACAGTGTAATTCGCATAAACAAAAGTGCTGTTGACTAAAAAAGAAGGAGGGTTTACAAAATCAAAGAGTGAGGGTTCAAATCATGCAACAATGTTATAACTAGGAGATAAATTAAATAAATCTGGATAAATGACGGTGTTCACATAATGATACTCTGTATATAGCAAAATAATGAAAAATTAAATTGCAATCTGAAGGTTATTCAATAGTTTTGGAAACCTGTTGAAAAAAATGTCTGTGCTATAGAAAGCAACTATATTCGAGCCGTTCATTTAACCCTGTTGGGTTACAGGAATTTAGTTTTTTAATCCAAAATATTTCACGTTGAAGCAGTCTTTTTTTGTTGTCACAGCCTTGCTTCACAGGAACACACTCCAAAACCATGAAACAAATCTGGCTGATGTTGTGGCTGTTGGAGATGTAGTGTGCGGCTACAGGAGCCTTGATGGATTTGTTTCTTATAGTACTCTTATGTTCAGTCATTCGAGTTTTTATTTTCCTCTCTGTTTTTCCCACATAGGGAAGTCCGCATGGACATTTTAGTAAATAAACCACATTTTTGGAGTCACACGTGGCATTGGTGAAAAGTTCAATAAGTTTTCCTGTGGTGGGATGGTTGATACTGTTGCCACGGATTATGTTATTACAGTGTCCACAGATAGCACATGGGATCGTCCCTGTGTACTTTCTATTTTTGTTGCGTACATCCTTTTCAATCATATCCTTAAGATTCTTTGATCTTTGATAGGTGAACAAAGGTTTTCTGAAGAGTCCTTTGAAATCAGGTTCCTTTTCAACCATTACCCAATTTTTCAAAATGATTCTCTTTATCTGTTCACTTCGTTTTGAGAATTTAGATACAAACACTGGTCTGTCCTGATTCGTGTCCTTTGGGTGTGTCTTAAGTAACTCTTCCCTGGGAATGATTTGTATTCTCACTTTAGCTTCCTCAAGAATATTATCCGGATATTTCAGTTCACGAAATTTTGTGATCATCTGATTTGCGTTTGTTTCATAAATTTGATCACTTGATGATATTCTTTTCATTCTTAGCAGCTGAGAATAGGGTAAATGACGTTTCAATGACATGGGATGACAGCTATCAAAGATCAACATATTGTTTCTGTCCGTATTTTTAGTGTATACATCTGTCTGAAAACAATTGTTCTGTAAAGAAACTAACACATTCAAATATGGGATGGATCCAGTGTTGATGGAGTGTGTAAACTGTATGTGATCATCAATGTTATTGATGTATTTGATGAATTCTTCAATTTCAATGGGTGGTCCTTTCCATATGAGAAAGATATCGTCTATGTATCTCCAAAATTTATGAATTTTGTTCTGCCATCTGGGATTTTCAAGGATGTTCTCAAGTTCCAATCGGTGCATGAAGAGATTTGCGTAGCTGGGGGCCGCACAATTCCCCATGGAAGTTCCAGCTAACTGTTGGAAATATTGGTAGTTCCTGGAAAAATAACTATGGTACAGGGTGAAATGTAATAATTCCAAAAGGAACACTTTCAAATCTTGTTTAATGTCGTGGTTGATTAAGAAGGACTCTATGGCTTCAATGCCTCTGTTGCGTGGGATAGACGTGTAAAGTGAACACACATCGATGGTACAAAGTGTTACTTCCATAGTCACATCAAGCTCCGTTTCATTAAGTTTGGTAAGAAAATCTGTTGTGTCGCGAAGGTATGTAGAAATTTTCTGAACTAGTGGTTGTAGGTGTCGGTCTAGATATTTTCCTATGGGTCCATGAATTGAACCCCTTGTCGACACAGTCGGTCTAAAGGGTGGTTTCATTAAGTCCTTGTGTATCTTTGGTAGCATGTGGATGCTTGGGCACTTTGGATGATCTTGTAGCAAAAATCTTTTGTCTTTTTCTGTGATGGTTCCCATCTCTACCGCTTGGTTGATGATGATGTTCAAGGTGTCTTTAAATGCCATGGTAGGGTCATTTGGTAATACCATGTATAACTTTTCATCAAATACATGGTTGTTCACACTTTTGAAGTAAACTCCGAGTCCATTATGACGAGGGCACCTCCTTTGTCTGCTTTGCAGCATTTGATTTTCCGGTTCTCAATGATTTGGTTGATAGCTCGAAACTCATAGGTGGAAAAGTTGGAGCCTTTAGCAGGTGGTTTCTTAAACAATTCCTTTATTTCATTAGTTGTAATTGTTTCGTATGAGTCAAGAATTTTATGACTTACCGGGGCTAAAAAAGTGCTTTTGCTTTTCAATCCTAACAATGTGTCTTCTGTCTGTGTTGGTATCGTTGGTTCAATAACAATGTTTGTAAAAAAATGCCTTAAGCGAAGGGTTCTCATGAACTTGAAAAAGCTCACTTCCGTTTCCAATTCATTGGGTCTGTAAGTAGGCACAAATGATAAACCACGTTGGAAAGCGGAAAGTTGATTCTTAGATAACTTCTCTCTCGAGATATTGATTACTAAGTTGTTTTGCTGCGTGTCGATTGGGCTATCGAAGAACTTGGCTCTCTTTGTATTCTTGCTCCTCCTTGTTCGACGTTGTGGCTTTGACCTCTCCCTAAAAAAGGCCTCTCTGATGTTGTAGAAGCGGAGGTGTAGGTGGTGTTTTCCCTGTTATCAGTTTGTTTTCCTCGTTTGTCTGTTCTGTGTGTATCTTTCTGGGTAGAATCAAAAGATGACGAACTTCCTTCATCTGAAGATGGATTTTGAAATGGTCTTTGTTGTCTTCGTTGGGCATAAACCTCAGCCCAATTATACACCTCCCCAAGCTTGTAGTCAATGGTATCGCATTTATACTTGCGAATTTTTCTGTCATTTATCTCCCTTGTATATTTGTCAAGCTGTGTGTTGATATCCGTCAAGGCACGATCAAGATCATCTCTTGATAGATTGTTTTCCAAATTCGTTTGAATTCTTTTAATGTCTTTGTCAAGATCTTCAATAACTTTAGATAGTTCATCCACGATGAGTAAAATAAGGTCTAATGAACATTTGTTCAATATTTCATACCAGCGTTCTGTGAATTTTGGATTATTCCTGCAAAGTGTTGGCTTAAGGGCTATCCGTAGCCCTCTCGGTATTCTTTGATCTTTATGATACCTTATTAATGTTCCTGCGTGAAGTTTCTGGTTTATAATCCTTTTAGAGGTGTATAGCAATTGCTTTAATAAGCTCTGCGATGAGAATGTACCTGCAGCTGTGGGATCTGCTTCCTGTATCAATGCGCAGATTCTATTGGTTTCCTCAGATGAAAAAGCAAATGTATTGGCTCTATTCTCAGTTAAATTGGAAATATCTTCGTATTCCATGATTATTGCATAGTATTCGGTATGTGCCCACACGAGTTAGGTCAGAATACGTAAATGAGCAAATGTAGTGGTGTGGCACTCTATTTTTTAGTTCTGGTTTAGTTCAATCCTAGGCTAGCTTGGGTGCTGATCGGTTTGCTCCCTCTGACCAGTGGGGAGTTGTTGAATGTATCAAATTGGATGCTGTCAGGCTTGACAGGGTGGCCAATCGCACTCCTTAGGGAGATATATGGATCCCTCCAACGTTTCAACCAAAGTTCAGGGAAAAGGTACTCATGAAGTATGCCAAGGAAAACGACTTTTCATTCAAATGTATTCATCTGTTCAAAGTTATTCTCAATGTGTGTTGTTACATCACAGCCATATGAGGATTCCATAACGTTCCAAGAAATTATAACAATCCATTCAACCGATATTATAATCCTCCAAATACCCAATGCATTTCGTGCTGTCCGCACTTCATCAGGGGAAATACATTTTTATCTATAAAGTAAAGTCAAATGAAGTATTGTCAGAGATATAGGAGCAGACCACAGTCTGTCAAAGGAGAAACAATGGAAACGTTTTGTGCGTTATATATTGTCAACCGATCTATATACATGCATGTTAAAGGAAAGTAAGAGTGTGCGTAAAGAAAATAATAAGACATAACCAAAGTGAAAGTGTTGCTGAAACTAACAAGGTTGCTTGTAACTTAAAAAGCCGGTGGATTCACATGTGCAGTGAAAAATCCCAACGTGTGTTGCGAATGAAGTCGCCACGTGGGTAAAGTTAAAACAACAGTGAGGTGATACACAGCTGTTCGCTCACTAACCCCGTAAACATAATCACCGTGACGGAAATTGTATCACGCTCTTATCAGATGTTTAAAATAAAGCGACTATGCCGAAGATGCTTTCTAAAGTGTATGCTGTGTTTCACTTACCAAGCAGGTAATCAGGAAAATAGCGTAGCTGGTCTTCTGGTCCTAATCGGAATCGAGTTTGTACGTGAATGCGCATGCGCATGCGCTTAAACATGGTCTAAGTGGTTCCCTTGTAACCCGGAAGTGTATTGTGTCTCCTTTCAAACGTGAATGTGCGATTAATTTACAATGGTAACACCAAGAGACCTGACGATAATGGTTAATACCGGATATAACAAATCAAGTAAAATAAAGTCAACCACATTAAGGTCATTGTTGTTGTTGGTGCCGGAAAATATGTGAAAAGTGGCGGCCATGTTGGTACAGTGTAATTCGCATAAACAAAAGTGCTGTTGACTAAAAAAGAAGGAGGGTTTACAAAATCAAAGAGTGTGGGTTCAAATGATGCAACAATGTTATAAATAGGAGATAAATTAAATAAATCTGGATAAATGACGGTGTTCACATAATGATACTCTGTATATAGCAAAATAATGAAAAATTAAATTGCAATCTGAAGGTTATTCAATAGTTTTGGAAACCTGTTGAAAAAAATGTCTGTGCTATAGAAAGCAACTATATTCGAGCCGTTCATTTAACCCGGTTGGAATAAGACGACATATAGTGTTAGCTTGACGGAGAAAGAAAGACAGCAAAGGTCTCCCCCTATTTTGATTGTACCCCACCAAGGTCATCTTTGTTTGCAAGGTAATAGTCAGAATCCGAGAGCTCAGCTTGGTAAGAGTGTGTGTGTTCACATATACGTTTATACATCCCAGAAATCTCCTCCATTCGTGCCAGCTAAAGGCAAGTATTTTGTTTGTCACGACAGAGCCTACACATGGTTGCCATCTGATTTTTTTGGCACATGTTATGTGGCATTTCTGCTTCCCCCTACATACACTGCTGTTTTCGATTACCACAAGACAAGATATGGTAGAGGTGTTATTGATGCGATAGATACTGTCGCACAAGAAGCTGGAGACTTCTTTAAGGGTTTCCTGCCCTTTTGGGGTCCTATGGCTAATAGTAGGAATATTCGTCAGCTTACGAGAGTGGTTGAGGCCACTATAAATGAGACTGCAGGTGCCCTTAGCAATATTACTTCTCAAACAACAATGGTCCCATGCATAATTGAATTCAAGGGAAAATAAATATAGACACAGTGGACCAATATTAAGTAAGGTGATTTGTCCAGCCGGACAGGGATCACAAATCTTTACTGTATAATTAAATAATCAAAACAATACCTTACATTCATTAGAGTGAGACACAAGCCTGTGCCAACCCTAAAAATCATTGACCAAACTGAACACAATGCTGTCAATTCATAGAGGAAATGGAAGTGACATAACAATCCCTGTGGCTACTGGTGACATCTCAGGAAGTGACAGCAAACAAAATGTGACCTGGAAGCTAAGCCATTGTTGGTTTCTTTCTTGGAAACTTGAGGCTGCAACACAAAAAAACAATACCGAAAACTAGAAAAACCTATAGATACACCAAGACAGTAACAAGATAAGGATGGCCTAAAGTATCTTTAACACTTATGAGTCCCCCTTGGAACACCCTTCTTGAAGCCTCAGATACCTCTAGTTATGGGATTCGTTTGGAGGAAAAGCTAGAACTTGATAACTAAATGATGATTGACAAGTATGAGAGTAGGATTTCTGCCAATCAACAATTAGGTACGAATTCAACATCTTCTGGCTGCTTGGTATGTGACTGTCTTTGCCACATCCCTGCCCTATTTTTGGAACCACAAGTTTGACAAGCAATTTCTCAAGGTTACAACGTGCGAGGGTGCCTTTGCACAGTTTAATATTTACTCTGAACCCCTGGGAAAGTGCTCTGAACCTCATATTTAGAGTGTAGCCTTAAAAAAGTACATAAATACAGTCCAGCAAAATTGGTGTGATGACTATTTTTTATTTTTATTTCAAGTATATGCCAGTATATGCCTAAAAAATAAATAGAAGGAAAAAATAAAAACATGTTGCCACTTAAACATTACAGCCTTTTGTGTGCAGTAAGTAAATAACCATTGATTCAAAATCACATATTATTTTATTGGGAAGTTATAGTTGCTTATCAGCATGCAGGTGTTCTTATAACATGTCGAAAAAGCCTTTTTAGTTTTACTGAATATTGCAGAAAAATATGAATTTTAACACAAACAAGGTGTACCATTGGTTTCGACTTACTGTAATGAAGACAAAAGTATAAAGACACAAATAAATTCCATATATTTTACACCAAGAGTTTAGTGCTCACAACAATTGCTAGAAAATCGGGTTGCACCTCTGAGATGCACAACAATTAAAAAATAAAATATTGGCAAAGTAAACTGTTGGCTCACCAGTCCTGGCACTGAAGTGAACACTTTTTTTTCCACGCCTATCATTAAAGAAAAGCTTTTTAGCTGAAATTATGAAGAAGAAATGACTGTATTTCAAATTTGGGAACTACATTATTGTTATTGTTAGATACATGTTTCAGTGGTTTGCTCCCAAGAATCATTGGGTGCGTGATGTAAAGTTTATTATAAACATGATTACTATCTCTAGGAAGGTTGACTTAAGAGCAACAATACAAATTAGGTTAGAGATATGTATTCTATGTGTCTGTTATATGTATGTTTCTTCGTTTTGAACTTTTTCAGGAAAGAATCGATTAGAAATTTGAACCGGACTGAGAGACGCAGGAGACATTCCGCGCACAACATCCGGTATCATTTGTATTGGTGTAAATACTATGTTTTGCTTTGCACATTTTTTCTTCTTTTTTGCAGTAGTGTATTATTAGGTCCTGATGAAAGCCAAAAGGGAATGTCCCTGTGAATTAGCAGAAACATGTTGACCATTATACCATATTTTCTTGACAGTTATTATGTCAAACTGTCATACACTCTTTTTTTAACCTTGACACCATGATTATTCCCTATTAAAATCACTCCTTACTGTCATGGTAGCCAATTTTAAGTTATACACTTTTTTGTTAACACATTGTCCTCACTGCAATTAATATCTCACACCATTTCACCCATTATTTGGTATTTTGTGGTTGGATCCATCGCTGGTGGTCTCGGAGAAGAGGAGATTAACACACTACTCCAACAGGTGTGGCTCCCCATTTTGACGAGTATCCATAAAAATCCCAGATGATGATGCTCCGCCATATGGGTGGGCTGATGGGATTCATTTCCTGCACCTAGTGACATTCACATAATTTCAGACACATAGTTTTCTTATTCTACCCTGGTTCTTAACATAGACCGCTGACAGTCATTTATGTTTGTTTGTACATGTTTCAGTGTGCCGTGTGAGAAAATGGATGTGTTATGAGGTTTGGAAGGAGTGTGTCTGCCTCTGTCTGGAAGGGATGTATGTGCACTTGGAAGGACAATGTTTGTGTAAACAGGTAAAGTGGTTGTAAATGGATCTGAGAGGACAGTAGGCGTGTAAGGGTGATACATCTGTACACAGAATGGGGAGGACTGTACATTTCTCCATATGTGAAAGGAGCATATGTGAGAATTGCAGGTAATGCTTTTGGGACTTTAGGTGAAAGAGTTATAAAGGTGCGGGAAGTATGTTTCAATAGCAGAAAGGCCTACATGTGTGGCTCGCTATAGATTAAAGGTATGTACATGATATCTGCAATGCACATACTTGCGTTTATAGGGGCTAGTGTAGATTTGTTATTTGGACTGGTTAGAGTGCTATCTGTGGGCTGCTCTTCCAGCTATTAATTTACACCGGTGGTGCCAGTGGGGGCCATGACACTTACTTTTCCTGATAAGACATTTGCCTACAGTTAGAGAGCGAATAACACACTAAGGGGAAAGAAGAGGGAAGAGAAAGACATGAAACAGACACAAAGGGAGAAAACAGGAAGCTGCAAGAGTGGGATAAAGGGGGAGCGGGTGTCTGGTAGCGATAAAAAGGCCTGAGGTGGACTGAAGATTAGGGAGTCATGGTTTTCAGTGCACTAACATTTAATAGCGCTGTCTGCAGGTTTCTGAGCAACGCCTTGATCCCCAGCATTTATTGTTATACAAGTAAAGCACTAGTTCTATTCAAGAGTAAGTGAGATAGTATATTTATATAGCACACAATACAATACTGCCGTAGTCATCTCAAAGTGCTGAACTGAACAAGAGGAGAGGCTTGTCTACAAGCAGCTACATGTAGATCAAGGCCCTCTACAACAACTTCAGTGAGCAGATGCTGTACACCCCCCAACGCCGTCGATAAGCCTATCATCATGACCTGGGATCTCGCCACAGCAGAAAACACCTGAGCTACCATGAAAAAAATCTACTCAGGATCCCCAATGGACCCCTGTCCACCGCACATATTCCACAGGGCAGCCGCCGCCATAGCACCCGAACTACAATGCCTCCCAGGCGCCTGGACGCAGACGTAGGCTAAACCCCTCCTCAAGAAGCCCACGGCTGACCCTACAAACCTGAAAAACTACCGGCCCATCTCTCTCCTCCCCTTCGTGGCCAAAGTCACTGAGAGACTCGCTAACACCCAACTGACTGACTTCATAGAAGAGAACTCCATCCTACAAGCCTCCCAGTCTGGATTCCGCAGCAACCATAGCACCAAGACTGCCATCCTCGCCGCCATCGATGACATCTGCATGCTACTCGACCTAGGACACACCGTGGCCCTCTTCCTTCTTGACCTCTCCACAGCCTTCAACACTGATTCACATCCCACACTCGCAGCCAGACTCCATGACGCCCTGGACCGGATCCAATCTTTTCTCACCGGCCGAACCCAGAGGATCAGACTCCCTCCCTTGCTCTCCGAACCCACCAATATCAACTGTGGAGTGCCACAGGGATCGTCGCTCAGCCCCACACTCTTCAACAACATCTACATGGCCCCCTCGCCATCAACGTCAGACAGAATGGGCTCAGCATCGTAACCTACGCCGATGACACCCAGCTCATCCTCTCACTCATGAAAAATCCCCAAGACTCCAGACTCAGCTTCCAGGAAGGAATGAAGAACGTGGCAGCTTGGATGAAAGACAGCTGCTTGAAAGTCAACTCAGAGAAGACCAAGGTCCTCATCCTCGGACCCTGCACCTTCGCCTGGGACAGCACCTGGTGGCCCACAGCCATTGGGAACCCACCCACACCTACAGACCACGCACGAAATCTCTGCATCATCCTCAACTCCACCCTCTCCATGAACCGCCAGATCAACGCCGTGGCCTCCACCAGTTTCAGCTGCTGCGCATCCTCCGTAAGACCTTCAAATGGATCCCCCCAGACTGCAGAAAGACCGTCACCCACGCACTCATAACCAGCAGAATGGATTAACGCAACGCCCTATACACCGGAATCAACAGAACCCTTCTACACAAACTCCAAACCATCCAGTAGGCCGCAGTCAGACTCATCCTTGGGACACCGTGCCACAAACACATGACCCAACACCTACGAGACCTCCACTGGCTCCCCTTCGAGAAGAGGATCACCTTCATACTCCTCACCCACGCCTACAAATCCCTAAACAACTCCAGACCCAAATACCTCAATGAGAGATTATCCTTCCACGTACCCAAGAGGAACCTCAGCTCTGCGGATGTCGCCCTGGCAGAGGTCCTCAGCATCCGCAGAAACAGTGGAGGCAGGAGAGCCTTCTCCTCATCGCGGCCAAGACCTGGAACGAGCTCCCTGTGAACGTCAGATGCTCCTCGACCCTGCACACGTTCAGGATGGACCTCAAGACCTGGTTCTTCGACTGCTCCTGACCTGCTCTCCCAGGTCCCCTAGCGCCTTGAGACCCTCACGGGTGAGTAGCGCGCTCTCTAAACCCCTGATTGATATATGTGATTCGGAATGGATAAACGTGTACCTTGTTGAAAGGACCTGCTGACCTTCAGGAGACTCCTCAAGACCTGGCTGTTCGAGCAGTAGCAGCACCCCCGCCCCCCCCCCCCAGCACCTTGAGACCCTCACGGGTGAGTTGTGCGCTCTACAAATGTAGTGATTGATTGAAGTGTATATATGTGTTTTCAAGGTAATTTTCTGTATCTATAGGTAACTGAGTTTTCTGCGAGATTTACAAGTGTTGTGTATAATAGTGGAAGAATGGTCCTTTCAGCTGCATAAAAGTGTCCGTTTGAAACGAGTGTTTAAACTAAGCATGCGTTTATCTTGTTTCAGTAATAAACTACAGCTACATTCTGGACTAATCACCTTTCAAGGGCAGTAGAGCCCGATTACTCTACCCTCTTATCCCACACGCCAGAACTACATTGCCTAACAGCAGTAGGGCCTACTAGACTACCTCTTCACACACCAGCAAACCTTTAACATTTTAGTAGCAGGAAAATGTATGTGGAAATCAATTTGTTTTCTTGCTCTTCACCTTGACTTTGATTCCGGGAAAAGAGTGAAAAACATTTAATTCTTTCAAAAAAGAGAATTATGAAATAAATTGGGCATATTCCTGCTAATTAAGGAAAGATGGTCAATCTGTTATCTGAAAACAAGACCGCCACCACCACTTAGTAGTGATTCTTCTCCAGGCCTCAAGGCAGTATGGCCTGGTTGTGTCACCTTTCTCATGCTTCATGGGCAGCATGGTCTGGCTGTGACATTGATTGCATGACCCCCTTCCCAGAGCAGCAGGGCCTGACTTTGCTCAGATGCTCCTAAGAGGGCCTATTTGGCTGTGTAGCCTGGATATATTAATCCTTTCAGGCTCTCCCGCCAGCTGGTCTAGCTGTGTTTCCTCTCCCATATGTCCAGGGAACCATGGCCTGGCTATGTCACTTGTACCATGCCTCCAGCGCATCATGGCCTGCATGTGACACCATATCCAGGCCTCTGGGACAGCATGGCCTGGTTTTGGCACCTGTTCTTCTACTGCAGGGTATCATCAACTACCCGAGACACTTCTCAAATGATCCCAGGCAGGGCCGGATCACATGGCCTGGTTGCGACATCTCTCTCCTGCACATGCATGGTATTATGGCCTGCCTGTGACATCACTTCCTGAATCCTCCCACAAAGGGCAGTAAAGGCTGACTGTGACAATTCTTATGGGCTCCGAGAGAAGTATGGTGTGTGGACGTGTCACCTTCCCCATACCTCAAGGAATCACGCCCTGGCTGAGCCTGTAACACCCCTTCCATGAGCCAATGAAAGCATGACTTTGTTTTGATACCCACCAGGGCAGCATGCAGTAGCTTTGACACCTGTACCAGGGAGCAAAGTCTATCCGTGACATCCTATTCCTGCTCCAAGGGAAGATTAGCCTGGCTATGTCTTTAACAAGGCAGCAGGGACTAGCTGTGTCACCTATTAAAGGCTGGGCCACCCGAATTATGCGATTGTGCGGCCATAGGAAATTTCACATAATCATAGCATTGCCGCATTTGCCACATAATCCTTCATATGCTGCATAATTTGCAGATCTAGCTCAAACGGCTCAAAAGTTACTAAAAACACAGCAGCACATGTTGCTGCACAGTGGAAGGACTTTAGCAAAGGTCGGCCGGTCACCTTTAGGTTGCCATTGCTATATTTGGGTACTAAACTGTGTTGAATGGTTTATTCTTTGAAAGAAGAGACGTAATCCATGGGTACATTTAAATTGAAGTTTATTAGTATCTTCTTAGCAGGAATGAACAGCTCAACTATCCATTCAGCTCTGCCTCTAGTTCTCTTCAAATCTAAGCATTCTCAGAGCGTCATTACATTCTAGAGTGGCTGGTGCTGACACACATTACCACACACATTCTCCACAAATAGCAATATATAAATACATCAAACCTATATACACAAGCAAAAAGAAGTTTGATGAAACACTGAAAAATAGAAACATTGGACAGGCTAAACTACATAGTCATCTAAATAACCAGTACTTCGAGTTTTCCTAACAGATTTCCTTGGGGTATATAACTTTATCAAATCTTCACTTCTGTTATACAAATTCCCAGTTTTACCGCAAGTTCCACCACTGGTCTTGTCACCATTCTTATTCAGGGACTTCTAATCATAACACGGTCACCTACTGTAACAGTTGTGGGTTTTAGTGTCTTTCATCAAAATGCACTTTGATATCTCTGTGTTTATTGTCTTCTTTTACTTTCCAACCCTCAGTATCAACATCTCAGTTTACACCACTGAGAAGGTTTTTTACCAAGGGAGGTGCCAAAAAAGTAGCCGACAGTCTCCCACGAAATAGACTAAATGGAGACTTGCCTGTCTTTGGGTGGGCAGTAAGCCTATAAAACACCAACCCTCTTGGACACTTCTTCTGTTCAATTAAGGCAGTTATTTTTTGTCAATGAGATCGTTTCCTTCAGAACTCTGTTAAACCTCTCTACCTTCCCATTGGATTCGGGATGTTAGAGAGAGCATTTCTTGTGTATCATACCACACCCATGAAGAAGATTTTCCAACTCCCTTGAAACTAACTGTACTCTATTGTCAGTTAACAGAATGTCTGGTAAGTCTTCACTCGCAATTAGGTCTTTCAAAAAATTAAGCACACAACGTGCTTCAATTACCCAAGAAAAACATATTTCCGGCCACCTAGAAAATAAATCCATCAACACTATCATGTAGCTATGTTGGCCATCACCATGTATAGGTTACAAAATGTCCAAAGCAATGTTCTTCCATCGCCCACTAGGATGCTTCCTTATCACCATGGTTTGAGTTCTTGTTTTCATGTTCTTCACTCAAGGCAATTTGCAAACATTCTCTTACCAATCGTGCCACATGCATATCAATACCATGCAACCAATATGTTGAGTGCAATCTCTACTTTGTCTTTGAGATGCCTAATCGCATCTATGTGTCTGATCCAACAAATCCTTACACAGTTAATTCCACTTTGTTCTTTATGGTGCCAGCTGGTACAAATACATTTTATCACCTCTTGAAAAATGTCATCTTTCTTCACAACTTCATGCCACTCTTCTTCTGAAATGATTTCATAATCAACCTCACACACAAAATCTGTGAGATTATTTGTCGAATGTACCACAGTCTTGCTCCATTCTGGTCTCAGGTACTAATCTAGATAAAGTGTCCGCAATTACATTTTCCATCCCGCGAATGTATCTTGCATACAAAATTGTAACCTTGTAAACTCACAACCGATTTGGATATGGGAGGCTAGATGAAGTCAATGTTCTTATTCGTGAAAACCTCACGCAATGGTTTATGACCAGTTTTGATCACAAATGTACTGCCCCACAAGAATCTTTTTTATTTAATTGCAAGAGCCTCCCTCTTGATAACAGAATATATACATTCTGCTCCTTTGAGGCCTTTTCAGATGTACACGATGGTGCTGTCAGGTCCAGAGCCCCCGTGATGCAGCACAGCACCTAGACCTTTTAAACTGGCATCAGTGGCGATGTCGGGAGATTTTTGGGGATCAAAGTTCTTATGTTTAGGAGCTTGTGACAGTTTTGTCTTAATATCTCTGAACTCTCTCTCACAATATGTATTCCAGACAAATTGATCTCCCTTTTTGTTACGTTTGTCATATTTAAACTGACCTCTGCAACATTTTGAGTTCATTTATTGTATTATTCAGTCATCACCAATAACACATACGTTGCTCTTTGGATGATGGAGAGGCCATATTCCTAATGGTACCTACCAACTCCGCCTTTGGGATTACTCCATCAACAGTTAAGGGGTAACCAAGATCATCAATTTCTCTGACACCAAACTTGCACTTTTCCAACTTGATGGTAAGGTTGTGTGTACATAGCCTGTCCAGGACCTTTCTAACTCTACTACTATGCTCTCCCTCATCTCTACCATGCACCAGTATATGATCCTGATATACACAAATCCCAGCTATTCCATGGAACTTTTCTCCATAGTGCACTGAAACACTGCAGCAGCTGAGACAAGACCAAGAGGTAATCTGGCATACCTGAATGTCCCAAATGGCGTGACAAATTGTGGTATTCCATGACTTGATGTCATTTGGAATTACTCTATGTCATTTAGAATCACCCTGAGTTATGTAGAATGTTTTGCCTTGACTTTTACTGTTTGCTGTGGAGTTGATGCTGTGAAGACCTGTCTTTCTACCTGTGGTTGTAAAGCTGTTTCTCTGGAATAAATCTTCTTGGAACCTACATCTTGTGTGATGGACTTACTACATAATTACTGGCGACGATTGGGGATCCAGATTTCAGAAGAAAACAGCGTTCACTTTTTTTCTCTTGGATTGGTCATATTTAAAAAAAAAAATTTCTCTCTTCTCAACTTAAGGAAAACCTTGTTTCTTCAATTGTGTGAAGCCTCTCTTTGAACCTTACCAAAGGAACCTGTTTGTTCGACAAACGTAAGTTCTCTCATTGACTAACTTTAAATTTTAAATCTGCGTTTACACGATATTTATTGCCTCTCCGACCGCATTCATCGAGCGGTGTTCTTCCAGGCATTACGAACTTCAAATTAGTAATTGCAGATTTGTTTCGTTTTTCTTTGAGAGCGCTTTTCCCTGGTTGTTTATATTCGAAGAAACTCACCTCGAGCTCCTTGCAGTTCGTTTACTCTCCGAACTCCTCACGGGGCATTGCTCGAGCTTCCTGCACCTGGCTCTCTCTTCATTGTTTACACGGCATTGCACTCTGGGATACACGCGTCATTGCGCACGTCATCGCGCATAGCAGACGCTCTCGGCGGCCATTTTGATAAAGGTTGAAGCGGAATCTTCGTATTTGCTCTGAATCAATCGGCAAAGGAAATATATTCTTTCGACAACTTACAATTTATACGGCGATTTAAAGAGAGAAAACGGCGGTTTAAAGAGAGAAAACTTCATTTCAGCAAATCCATAACTACGGTGATTTGCACACCAATTACATTATTATTTTTACTTTTCATTTTCATATTTATTTAATTGCTTATATTGTTTCAATATTAACCTTTTATTTACAAAATGTCTAATATTGCTGCACCTCCTCACTTTCTTCAAGTTGCAGGTGATCCTTCTATAGAATGGGATCTTTGGTACCCCATGTTTATTGCATATGTAGAGGTATTAGAAAAAGATGGTTGTTCTGCTAAAAGAAAACTTGCTCTTTTGAGACATTGTCTTGGGGGTGCTGGAATTAAAGAATTTGATAATTTACCACCCTTAGAAGATGGTGGTGATATGGATGTTTTTGATAAAGCTGCCAAACAAATGAAGATTTGTTTTGGTAGGAGAATAAATACTGTAATGGAAAGATTCAAATTCTATTCTCGTGAGCAGAAACCTGATGAAACAATTGAGGATTACGTTGCAGCATTACGTTCACTTGCTTGCAACTGTGCTTTTGAGACTATATCTTACGAACAAGTTCTTAGGGATCAAATAATGATGAAGACTAAAAGCAAAAAGATCCAAGAAAGACTTTGGTTAGGAACTGAAACCACATTATCTGCAGTAGTGAACATAGCTAAGGGCATAGAACACTCAGAAATATTTGTGTCTGAAATTAGGGGGAAAAATCAGAAAACACATGTTCCTGATATTGAAGTAGCTATTGTTAAAAATCAACCTACTTCGAGTTTTTCCAGTAGTAAAACTAATTTCAAAAAAAGAATATGTAAAGAATGCCAATGATAATAGGAATTTTGTCAAAAAGAACACAATACTTTGCTATAGATGTGGAAGTTCCAAACATGTGGGCAATTACAAAGGTTGTCCTGCTAGGGATAAAATCTGCGTAAAGTGCAAGAAAAAAGGGCATTTTGGTAATGTATGCAGATCAAGTCAGAAAATCAACTATATATCACCTGAAGAAGAGGAGGTTCTTAATAGCTTGAACTGTATACTTTCTGTTGATGAATGTGTTCAACAAAAGTTTCCTTCTTGTACTATTCTTATGGATGGTAAACCCGTTGAAGTCTTTGTTGATTCTTGTGCATGGTACACCATTATTAGCAAGAACATTTTTGAACAATTGTGGGATCAAAGAGGATTATTAAGTCCAGTTATCTATCCTGGTGGTTACACAGGACAAAAGATCGCTTTAGAAGTTTTTTTATGGGCTAAGCTATCCTTTAAGAATTGGGATATCGAGGGAAAAGTTTATGTATCTACT
The DNA here is from genome assembly GCF_964263255.1 of Lissotriton vulgaris. Lineage (NCBI taxonomy): Eukaryota > Metazoa > Chordata > Amphibia > Caudata > Salamandridae > Lissotriton > Lissotriton vulgaris. The sequence continues at coordinate 1,311,190,269 of NC_141693.1, read as the reverse complement.
AAAGGGGTATCCATTCTTGGTTGGCCTCATCAACGTGGTTTGGGAATCAAATTAGATCCTAATGCTAATCCTCCAGTTTATGTTGATGAACCTCGTTTTCAGAAGTCAATCACTGATTCTATGGTGAACTTAACTCTAGATGTATCCAACAGTAGTTTCACTAAAATGGTACTTGAGAAGTTTCCTGAAATATTTAACGATGAGTTAGGAAAGTATGCTGATTTTAAACACAAAATTATCTTAAATGATAACGCTTTGCCTGTTAGACACAGAGTAAGAAATGTTCCTCTAGCCTACAGACCTAAATTGAAAGAAATCTTAGATGACTTAGTCAAAAGGAACATAATTGAGCTTATTGAATCCTCCCCTTGGGTTTCGCCCATTGTGATTTCTCTTAAAAGCTCAGGCGAACTTTGCTTATGTGTGGATCTTCGCAGCCTTAACAAAGAAATATGGATAGACAAACATCCTTTACCAAACATACACAAACTTATTTCTGCACTATCTGGCGCTACTGTTTTTTCTTCCATTGATTTGGCAAGTGCCTACCACCAGGTGGAGTTACATGAGGACTCCAGGAAGTTGACTGCATTTGTCACTCCAGAAGGGATGTTCCAATACCTGCGCATGGCTTTTGGTTTAGCGAGTGCAGCTCCGTTTTCCAGAGTCTTATGAAAGAATTATTGATGGAATGTAAGGGGGCTATAGCCTTCCAGGATGACATTTTGATTTTTGGGAAAGACTGCATTGAACATGATGAGAATTTGTTTTCTGTTTTGGAGAAAATTAGATCTAAGGGTCTTACATTAAAGTTTACTAAATGCAAATTTAGACAGGATAAGGTTGAGTATCTTGGACATGAAATTTCGAGCAATGGTATCAAACCCAAGGTCAACCATGTTCAGAGTATTGTGAATGCATCTGCACCTAAATCAAAAGAACAATTGCTTTCCTTTTTAGGCTTGACTGAATTCTATGGTAAATTTGTAAAAAATTACTCAGACATTGTACATCCTTTAAGGATCTTACTAAAAAAAAATGCCAAATTTGAGTGGAACAAAGAACAACAAGATTCTTTTGAAATTCTGAAACATAAAATTGTTGAGGCTCCATTTTTGAAGCCGTATTCAGTAGGTAAGGAATGCATTGTATATGTTGGCGCTAGCAATGTTGGTTTAGGTGCTGTATTAATGCAAAAAGACAAATCTGGTGAATTTGTAGTGTCATATGCCTCTAGAGCTCTACGCGACGCTGAAAAGAATTACTCAACTATTGAGCGAGAGCTACTTGCTTGTACTTGGGCATCTCAGCACTTTAGACAATTTCTGTGGGGAACTAAATTCTCTCTGAGAACTGATCACAAACCATTGATTACCATGTTGTCTGCTGGTGGTGCAAGAGTACTTACTGCTCGTTTAGCAAGGTTAGCGGCCAAATTACAAGAATATCGTTGTGAGGTTGTGTATGTTCCAGGACGTTTGAATGTTCATGCAGATTGTATGTCACGTTTTCCTGCAAGTGTAACTGTTGGTAAAAGTGTTGATTGCGATGTTGCATATTCATTTGCAGATGTCAATGTAATCTTAGGTCAAGAGGGTTCTTTTTTCTTTTCTGAGAAAGACTGGTTAGAAGCTATGAGGAATGATCATGTTTTGAACCAGGTTAAGGAGTTCTTGATTAAAGGTTGGCCTGAAGAGAGAAAACTTTCCGGTGATTTGTCATCATTCTACAAAGTTAGGGATGAATTGATGTTGTCACAGGACATTATTGTCAGATCTGATAAAATTATTCCTCCTTTGAAACTAAGGGAAATTATTTGCAAATTGGCACATGAGGGACACATGGGGATGTCCACTACTAAAAGGAGAATTAGGGAACATTACTGGTGGCCTGGTGTCGATGCTATGGTAGATAATTGGGTCAGGAATTGTTCTCCTTGCTCACTGAGTGACAAGTCCATAAAGAGTGTGTCTGTTGACACGACTCCCATTGAATATGCCAACGGTCCTTGGCTAGACTAGCCATTGACATTATTGGACCTTTTAGTTACCAGTCTGGAAAAGAATTGTTTGCTTTGGTTCTTATTGATTACTTCTCTAAATGGCCTGAACTGAAGATTGTTGAGAGAACTTCCTCTGAGCATGTCATTGAATTTCTTGATGAAATTTTTGCAAGAGAAGGTCTACCGGAAGAACTTATTTCGGACAATGGTCCACAGTTCATTAGTAAGGAATTTGAAGATTTCCTCAGTAATTGTGGAATTGTACATAAAAGAACTTCAAATTACTTTCCACAAGCCAATGGCCAAGTTGAGAGGTTCAACAGGGTCATTAGGAATCTTGCCAGTTGGCTGTGAAAAGTGGTTTGAAGTGGAAGAAAGCTCTTCAGGCGACCTTGTTGACCTATCGTTTGTCTCCCAATTCAGTGACCGGTTTGTCTCCATTTGAATTGTTACGTGGCAGGAAACCAGGTTCTAGACTTTTACCTTGGTGGTTAAGAGGTAACTCTTCTTACGAGGTAGATTTTAAAGAGTTGAAGGATAAAATTGAAAAATACCAGGAAAGAATGATTCAACATTCTGCCAGAAAGAAATACAATACTTGCAGTATTAAAATTGGTGACTTTGTTCGTGTAAAGTTAGGCGGATTGTTACACAGGAAAGTTTCTAAATGGTCTGATCCTGTCAAGGTCATTGAGATTTTTAGTAAAGCTGTCAGAGTGGAAAGAGGAAAAATATGGAATTTGAGGAGAATCTCCTTATGCAAGACCACTATTGTTCCTTCCACTCAAAAGACCACTTTCTCAGAGAAGTGCATCTTGGACCACAACTCTAATGGATTTCCTGGTACACATGAGGTATATGACAATTTAGAGGATAGGTTTGTAAATAATTCTGATGTTGTGACCCATTCTGACGTTCTACCTAATTCGTCTGTTGAAATTGATAACCTTTCACTGAACTTAGACTGCGAAGAAATTTCCTTAAGACTCAGTGAGTGCATCAAATGTGTACCTTCAAAGTTCAAGGATTATGTTTGACCTTAACTATCAACTAACCTTTCTTTCATTTTTTTGTTTTTTTCTCTGTGGTTTTATTTTTGTTTTAATTTTTTTTTATTTAAAGGGGGGAGGTGTGTGGTATTCCATGACTTGATGTCATTTGGAATTACTCTATGTCATTTAGAATCACCCTGAGTTATGTAGAATGTTTTGCCTTGACTTTTACTGTTTGCTGTGGAGTTGATGCTGTGAAGACCTGTCTTTCTACCTGTGGTTGTAAAGCTGTTTCTCTGGAATAAATCTTCTTGGAACCTACATCTTGTGTGATGGACTTACTACACAAATGCAGTGAGATCCTTTGATGATTCATCCATCAGTATCTGATGGTATGCTGAAGTAAGATCTATCGAGCTAAAGACCTTAGCTTTACCCACCATCATCAACAAATACAAGATATTTAGAAGAGAATATTTGTTGACCAAGACACACTTATTGAGTTGTTGAGAGTTTGTGACAATAACCTTTTAAACAACCTAAATCTTCACTGAACACCTGAGGATAATCCTTTTTCAACTCTTCTTGAAGCACAGTGCCATCACCTACAACAATGACATAATGAAATTCATTTAAAATAATGCGAGGAATGTTATTGGCGTCTAGCATGACTGCTAAATCCCTTTAGTGCCACCAACTCAAAATACTAACTATTTCTTAGAAATATATTTGATCAGAGGCAAAATGTCCTTCATATTCAACAAAACCTATAAAATAACCACACAGTTCTATGGGATCACCTCCATAGGCACTAGAAAAGATTTCTGGCTTGAGTAAAGAGATTCTCTGTTATCAATTTGTCTTCACAAAATGTACTAGCTACAATGGTAATTTTTTCTCCAGAGTTGAATAACACTTTGGTTCTCTCACCTACAAACTCTATATAATCAGCAGGTCCTTTGTTTCCAACTTGAAGAAAAATGTGTCCACATTCAAAATCAGGAGTCTTGTTGTCTTCACTATTACTGGTTTCCACTTCATTCAGCTTTTGATGGAGATTTTTTTATCCTTCAAGCTCCAACAAAATACCCCTTTTTCTAGCAATGTGTGCACACAGCCTTGAGCGCAGGACATGCCCTGTCATTTGCTAAGTGTCCCACTCTAATACATCTGAAACATCTTTTCTCTGTTGTAACTTGATAATTTGTAAAGTCTTCATTTTTGTGTTGAACCTTCATTTCCCCATCCTTCATGGCAGGCCCATTGCCGCTGTGGTGGTGGCCCCTCTATAAACTCATAAGTAGGACTATGAGAACTAAATGAGAGACAACATCTTAATTGTGGGAATAATTGAGGGAATAGACCTGTTGCTACCACCCCGGCCATGTGGTTAGATGTAAGCATAGGTATGTGGTTATCACCTGACCTTCTTACCCTGGAGAAAATTAACCACCATTGCCCCTGGCCGGAGTATTGGGACAGAACATACTGAAAAACAGTGACAACCGGCTGACCTTAGTACTGCCAGGGCGCTCAACCTTGCAATGCATATTAAATCTGTAGGCTAGTCTAGCTGGATCTATCTCCCCAGCATAGTCCAATCGCATGTTATTTAAAGTATCAGACCATACACCATAGTCCTGTCCCCACCCATGTGAACAGGAACTTAAATAAATTAGAAAGAATGCCTGTTGTGTTTCCGCCTCATTAGTGTGCCAGGAGAGTGACATGGTGCCTCTCCGTTACCAGCGTATTTGCTGCCTTAGGATGGTGAGCCAACTCTGAGAACTGACTCGTTTCCATAGCTCCCAAAGAGGCCGCTCTTTACTCCACCACCCTTCTTTATATTATGCCCAACCGTACAATCCACCAACCAACCCTGCTAGGCCGTTCTCAGCATTACGAGGGAGGCTCTGTTTTGCATTTGGGCTATGCTACTCCACAGCGAAGCTGGCTATAACTCCCTTGAGCCCATTTGCCCCTACAATACCACACAGGACACGGAATCCTCCCATTTCTGCTGGTACTGATATGTCGGCAATCTGGCAGTTCCTGCCGGTAGCCGTCTTGAGAGCATGTTGCTTCCATGTCCGTGTAGTGCGCCTTCCACGTTGATCAAAGGGAAGAGAAAAACAAGGCATCAATATTTGGCGCGCTTCTGCGTTTATTACAAAACATTAGATGCATTTCATTTACCCATGACTGAGGAGGTTGCATCCTTCTGCATGCATTAGGTTTTCACTGTATGCTTCTATATACTGCTCTGCCCTATCTCAGCCTATGACATTACTTTTGCATACATAAAATGCGTAGTACGAAAGGAGTTGTACTGTGGGTAAAGTAACTCACTCCAGGGCTCCGTCATTAAAGATCACACCACTCTGGCCATCGCTCCTATGCTCCTCCATATGCGGACACTGTCATCTACCATTCACTCAGGTGCCCCTTTGTCTGTGATTATTTTCCTCTCATATTTGCTCCTGTGCTACCTCCCTTGTGACCAAAGTGGTCCCTCAGGGCTGTAAGCAGCAGGTCCATAAAAGAGACGTGGCCAAATAATCATTTAAAGAGCATGGCCTAAGCAATTAAGGAATGGTTTAAACATGTCAACCCAAATTCTGTGCTTCTCACCTCAGGATCCCAGAATAGTACTTCATTGCCTCACTGTCAGATTTAATTGCATGCAGGACCCATCACATGACTGCAAACATATCCTAGAACAGTGATACTCAAAGTAGGGCCCAGGAGCCGCATGCAGCCCTCCTAAGCCCTCCTGACATTTACATGTGGCCCCCTGGGCGTACTGGACTGATGTCTGCACGACTCCACATCAACAGGTAATAAACTGATAGATTTACAGTCGGCACTTACTTAAAGGTTATTTGCAGTTAAATAAATGAAGGTACTAGGCCCTTAACTTTAGGAACACCTTCATTTTTAAAGACAGCCACTAGATTGCTGGCATCAGTGCAGCCCTCGGTCGTACCATGAAAGAAACTTTACAGCCCCCGGGAAAGTGTTGTGAGTACCCACTAGAACACGCCTGACCCACTGTCTTTGCCAATGCTTGTTGTTTACCTCAGATAAATGAGTAACAAAGGTATTGTTTTAAAATGGTATTTTAAACACTCAACGTTGAAAATGTGCATTAACCATTACTGAGGTTTGAGGAAGGGATTGTGTCTGTAGAGTGTTACAATCACTCCTTTTCCCCTTCACGTCACTTTACTCTTGAGCCTCTCTGTGAGACACATTGTCTGTGATTTTATGACAACTACCATAAACTCCTTCTTAGAGCGAGGAAATACACTTTGATAAGTAACCACAGTAAACCATATGAAAAGTAGAAAGAAGCCACCTCACCAACAAGAACTACCACTGTGGTTTTACCATTATTGTTGAGATAACATCAACGTTTTGCACCATAATTCGGAGCAGCATATGACCCGTTTTAAAGTCAGTTTGATTGACTACCGGGTCTGGGACCCAGGTGGCCGGTACATTTAAACCCATGGATAACTCCACCCGGCACGTGATTCCTGTGATCCCTTATTGATATCTCACGCTTACTCCTGTGCTCCTTCACTGGGTCACTCCCATCTTGTGCTCGCTCGCCTTGCGCATTTCTCTGTCCTCTTCATACAACTCACTTTTTTTTTTAAAGACTTTTATATAGCGCGAACTTGACCCGAATCGGGTATCGGAGCGCTTTACATAGCACCAGTTACATTACATGAGGACACACATTCATTTTGTTAGGCACGGGGAGATTAAGTGATTTGCCCAGAACCACAGGATGTTTTATGACGTCATTACCAATACTCAAACCCAGTTCTCCAGGTCCAGCGCCCTGGCCGTTAGGCCAACTACTTCATCTGACCAGTTTATATACCCTCCAGAAAATGTTACATTTGAAAAATTAGTCGGCAATAACACACCGCCAGCAAATTTCAAAATCAAATGAGTTTGAATATATCAATTCTGATTACGCTGTTTGCAAATGCCTACAGTGGAATGCAGAATTATACTTGTTAGCGAGGTTCTTGAGGCTTGAACCCGCGTCCCCTGGAGTTAAGTCAACCGCTCTATGAACTGAGCCTCGCTCCTTTTCAAGACTGGGCACTGCCTTACTCCTACTTGGCATCTTCCCCAAACACACTGAGCTGTTTTTTACGTACCAGAAAACACCCACACATTGATTTGCCCTCTCCGATGGCCGCCAATTAGAATATTATAGCATCGCGCAAGAAAGTCACTGTCCACAACTTCTTAGTCAGCAATAAAGGCCACTTTATTAAGACAGGTGTGAACACATCAAACAATTTGTTTATTTATTTAATTAATTATTAATTCAAACAGCTCTCAGCCTAACAGATTATTCCTACCAACTGATAAACCCCCCACCAAGTTAACCCTAAGCAAACCAGAAGCCCCTAACTTTTATGTATACCCCTTCCTTTCCTACAACTGCCTTTTGAGGATGGACCAACCCGCTCCAGGCTGCCCACCCCCCACTAAAAATCCGCCTACAAAGAAAAAACAACCTGTCTTAAAGTGGCAAAATAAAAAAAAACCACTAGACCAGCACAAAGGCACTGGAAAAACAAAAAGACCCAACGAAAAACAAGGGGGAGGGTGGGTGGGACAAAAACGAACCTCGCCGCCCGCCTCCCTAGTGCGCAATGATTTCCTGCCCTGCGCTGATCCTAATTACCCCACCGGACCCTCACAAATCAGGACCCACCTGCCGTGGCCATTGACATGCGCGAATCTACCCGGGGAGAGACGGGCTCGCGCACGGCTCTCCCTGGGTCCCCCCATGGGCTAACAGCAAGACCTGATATATAGCGCACGAAACAGGAAGGTAAAATGTTGTGCATCGGAACTAGCAGTTACAAAATGATTTCCCAGCGAGACTCCCGCCCTCACCCTTTCCTGCAGTCGGGATTTCCACAAGACCACATCCCAGAAACACAAATAATGCTTGGTCCGAAACAAAACCAAGTAGCGGACACAACCAGCTTTCAGATGAATCCACGACCAAATTTGAAAGGGTGGGTGGGATATACACCCGGAAGTGATTCTTACTGAACCGCTGGATCAACATACCCGCTCTGTGCCCGAGTGAGCACATGACGTTCCAAGGATAGTAAGCACTATGTAAAGACTAGCGTGCATTTTTCGCTGCATGCACCCGCTCTGCTATTATGTGACATGATTCGCACCACTTTTTACACCCAAATACCGAAACCAGCAATAGATGACCCGAAAAACTTTCACCGTGCGGCCGCGCGTGCCCCTGCATTGGCATCAACTTTTGTCCTGTATAACGTAGCCAAATGCTCACCGTTAAATTTGCGGATGAAAAACAGCAGAACGTAGTAGATCAAAAGGGCATTGATGTTACAAATCACCCTATCAGCGTCCACATCAAGGGGTAGCCTATTGTTTTTAGCGCGCGCGCCTCGTCACGCCCACATTGCCCACAGGCCTGTCCCCGCATCATGTGCCCGGCTGCCAAGAAGATCACGAGAAGCAAAAGGGCTTAATCGTATCTACCACTACGATTAAATACAGTAAAAGAGTATTTGTTCAGCAGGGATCACTTTTGCTGTTTATGCCAGCCAATGAGGAAGTGCGGTGTTCGTACGTACTTTGGAATTTTTGAAAGACTGACTTTGAGGATGCTATAAATTACTCAAGTCTGCCCGAATTGTGTGGGTAAAATTGATACCTAGTCACTTTGAATAAGAATGTACTTACGTCTCGTCTAACATTTGGAAGAAATATCTAGTTATATGACAACAGGATACCGACATAACTTGAAGGAAATAAGAACGCTCTGAAGAAGTTCTGTTGTACAGAACGAAACGTTTCGGCTGGCTGTGGTACATAAACTTAAGGAAAATAAAAGCATTTGAATATACACCAAGATTCAGCGCTTCAATAAGGACTCTAAGTGATATGATTTGATTGGACTCTTTGTGCAAGTGGTGCTGTGCCAAACTTTGGAATATTCTCCACTAATTTCTACTACTTACTCTCTCCTACTCCACTACTCTCAAATACGCACTCTCTACTACTCATTCTCTACTACTCTACTACTCTCTACTACTCTCTCTCTACTACTCACTCCCTACTACTCACTATCTACTACTCTCTACTACTCACTCTCTAGTACTCTCTCTCTACTACTCACTCTTTACTACTCACTCTCTACTACTATCTACTACTCACTCTCTACTTCTCACTCTCTACTACTCACTCTCTACTACTCTCTCTCTACTACTCACTTTCTACTACTCACTCTCTACTACCCTCTACTACTCACTCTCTACTACTCTCTCTCTCTACTAGTCTCTACTACTCACTCTACTACTCACTCTCTACTACTTTCTACTATTCTCTCTCTCTGCTACTCACTCTCTACTACTCTCTACTACTCACTCTCTACTACTCACTCTCTACTACTCTCTACTTTCACTCTTTACTACTCTCTACTACTCACTCTCTACTGCTCTCTAGTACTCACTCTACTACTTACTCTCTACTACTCTCTACTACTCACTCTCTACTACTCTCTACTACTCGCTCTACTATTCACTCTACTACCCTCTACTACTCACTCTCTGCTACTCTCTCTACTGCTCTCTACTACTCTCTACTACTCACTCTCTACTCTCTATTACTCACTCTCTACTCTCTACCTCTCTACCTCCCTCTACTTCTCTCTCTACTAGTCTCTACCTCTCTACCGCTACCTCTCTACCTCTACCTCTCTACCTCTACACCTCTACCTCTCTACCTCTCCCTACACGCACACATATACACATATATATATGCATATATATGCATATGCATTTATATATTTGTATGTGTATGTATATATATATACATACATACATATATAAACATATATAATCTGTATATCTATATAAATACAAATATAAATGCATGCATACATATACATATATGCATACAGATGCATGTTATTTACATGAAAGTTTAAAAAACACTAATAAAAGCAAAGCTAAAAAGCCACCTCATTACAAACAGAATGGCTTTAACTTAAACGAGGGCGAGATCTATTGCATTTTCAATGCTTGTTTACTTTGGTTCCATCAAGAAGGCATTCAAATGTGTCACACATTTGCCATAAATACTAAATGTTAGCACTCTAGTTGCTCATTAGATCACTGTAGTAAAGCTACTGCTCACCAGGGAAGTCTGCTGCTGGTATTCAAAGTGCTGTTTCAGTCTGCATGTCAGAATTTTTTTAATGAAATAGAAGAGGATTTGAGAAGTCACTCAAAATGATCCCTAATATTTTTTTCTGAAGCACTAATCATACTTTCTATGGCAAAATGAACCCCCTCATTTTGTTCCTTTTTAAATTAAATGTTTTCAGACTTACCACTTCATTCCAATCAAGATGGCTTCTGGTGTGCCATACTTTTGTCATAAGTAAGACTGTTAGCGCTCTAGTTGTTCTTTAGAACACTCTGGGACATTCTGTCATTGGGCTATACTTGGGCTACATCTGGGTGATATTTGGGCTACATTTAGGCTCTTTTGTCTCTGGTGGCCATCTTGGGAGACTGTATGTCAGAATTTTTTAATGAAATTGAAGAGGATTTGAGACGTCACTCAAAATGTGCCCTAATTTTTCTTTCTGCAGCACTAATCATACTTTCTATGGCTAAATATACCCCCTCATTTTGTTCCTTTTTAAATTAAATGTTTTAAGAGTTACCACTTTATTCCAATCAAGATGGCTTCAGGTGTGCCATACCTTTGTAATAAGTAGGACTGTTAGCGCTCTAGTTGTTCTTTAGAACACTCTGGGACATTCTGTCATTGGGCTATACTTGGGCTACATCTGGGTGATATTTGGGCTACATTTGGGCTATTTTGACTCTGGTGGCCATCTTGGGAGACTGCATGTCAGAATTTTTTTAATGAAATAGAAGAGGATTTGAGAAGTCACTCAAAATGTTCCCTTATTTTTCTTTCTGCAGCACTAAAAATACTTTCTATGGCATAATATACCCCCTCATTTTGTTCCCTTTTAAATTAAATGTTTTAAGAGTTACCACTTTATTCCCATCACGATGGCTTCAGGTGTGCTATACCTTTGTAATAAGTAGGCCTGTTAGCGCTCTAGTTGTTCTTTAGAACACTCTAGGAGGCTGCAGTAAAACACAAAGGAATCAACTGACAGTCTCTGTCCTTGTTGGATGTACATGTTTTACTGAGAATGTCAGACTTCATTCTCACATGACTGAGAAAGATAATGTGAATTTACAGAAAATATGCTTTCAGTTTAGCTTATAGATCCCCTTCCAAACCACTGTGGGAAAATCATGAGATATTAGTTTTCTTTCAAACATGATTCATGATATCACCGTAGAAGGCTTTTTCACATGGTAAAATCACCTTAGAACACACCACAATTCCTAAAATGAGTATGGTACCATCAACAAATGATTTATAATGTAACTAAAGTCCTAAAGCCCTCTATTAACTACCATGCTTTTAAATGAGTTGCTATCATGTACATTGGTCCCAAGATGGCTGCCAACACTTCTTGGATGAAGTGCTGACAGCCAATCAGATCAGATGTGTGGTTAGGCTCCGCCCAGATATATATATTTTTTTGAACCTAAATTACTCAAAATCCACTGGAGCACATATCTTGAGACATAGCAAAGGCACATCGGGCTACCAGTCCCTACAATTTTGCCAAGTTTTGTGGAAATCCATTCAGCCGTTCGGGCTAAAAGTGAGTCCAACCGCCCTATGGAAATTAACATGGGGAAAACACGTTTTGGGACCCCCCTTTTATCTCGGCCCCCGCTTGACGAATCCCCCCCAAACTTTCAGGGAAGGAGCGGAGCGCAGCGAGGCAAATTTAAGGAACTTTACAGGCAGATTCCTCAACCGGCGCCAAAGTTATTCCCAATAGAATGTTGCGGATTTCCTATAGAAAACAATCCTAACTATAACTACCTACTGGCGACCGCCAGTAGGTAATATATATATATATATATATATATATATATATATATATATATATATATATATATATATATATATATATATATATATATATATATATATATATATATATATATATATATATATATTACCTACTGGCGGTCGCCAGTAGGTATATATAGTTAGGATTTTTTCCCTATGGGATTTCTGAAAATTCTATGCCTAATAACTTTGGCGTTTGTGGACGGAATTGGCTGAAATTTTCAGGAAAATGGCACATTCTGTTTCTGAGCAGCCCTTGAAAATTTGGGGGGGTTTTGTGGAGGGGGGGCCGAGAAAAAAGGGGGGTCCCAAAACGCGTTTTTCCCATGTTAATTTCCATAGGGCGGTTGGACTCACTTTTAGCCCGAACGGCTGAATGGATTTTCACGAAACTTGGCAAAATTGTAGGGACTGTTAGCCCGATGTGCCTTTGCTAGGTCTCAATATATGTGCTTCAGTGGATTTTGAGAAATTAACGTTTAAATCAAGATATATATCTGTAACAGCGCTCCGGGCAGCTATCCGGTTAGCGAACCTTTCGCGTAACGGAACTTTGCGATGAGAAGCTGATTGGCCCTCCGGTGTCTGTCAACATTCTAAACAGTCCGGAGCGGCCGCCATCTTGTCTCTCGGTAGGATCGAGAGACAAGAGGAGGGCAAAACAAAGGGGGAAATTACCATAAGGGGGCATAGTAGATCCTCGTTGACCCCCTAGGTTTTATGTGGAGGTTTTAAAAGGGCCTAGGAGGGTCCAAAAAAAAAAAAAAAAAAAAATTTTTTTTGCGTGATAAGCGCCAAGTTCGCGAACCGGAAAGCGTTCTGGGCAGCGAACTTTATGGATAAAAGAATGAAAGACTTTTCTAATGCTGTATGTTAATTGTTTGTTGTTTTTCTTGTTTTTTTTTGTTTTCTTTTTTTTAAAGTGTTTTTTTTATTTTGATTCTTTTTCATAATTTATTAAACTTTCTAACATTTCAGTGTCTGAAATGTCATTATTTTCTTGATATATTGTTTGCAATCTGTGAGGTTGCAAAATGTCCTCATTTGCAAGGAGGACATCTACTGCTTGGACACATTGCAGCAGTTCATTATCCAAGCTTTCATCCATAAATTCCATGTCAATTTGTTCAATTAATTCCTGGCTGCTCTCTTGCAGGTCCATCTCAAAAGAAACTTGCTGCTCGCCTTCCATTTTGCCTGAAATTTGGATAAAAAAAATATATATTAGTAGAGATAGGGCACTGTTGGGATTAATTTTAGATAGGCAGTTTTTATCAGTGAATTTATCTTTTGGCAGTGTATAGTATGAGAGTGGAAATAGGAGTATAATTTTGCCTGAAATTTGGATTAAAAAAATATATATTAGTAGAGATAGGGCACTGTTGGGATTAATTTTAGATAGGCAGTTTTTATCAGTGAATTTATCTTTTGGCAGTGTATAGTATGAGAGTGGAAATAGGACTATAAAAAAGTGTATGTGATTTAACCAAGACAAGCCTTACTCCATTGATAACTATAACAGAGAAGTCTATCTAAATACATTACTACTACAGAGGGATAGTGTATATCTAGCAAAAAAAGTCTACTATATTAAGTCATAGTGCACAATATATTAAATTATAACTTACCTTCACAAAGAAGTTGAAGTTTTTTGAAGCTATTGAAATAGGAGGTACAACAAGAAGTAGTAGTCAAAATGGCTGTGTTTCCTTCTCTCCCTTTATATATATACAGGTATATAACCAATCAAATGTCAGGTAATAAAAGTAGAAAATGAAAGTAACATTTTCATTGGTTGTCAATGCCAACAATTCAGATGTGTTTTGTGAAGTAATTTACCTCACGGTACTTGGAGAGGTCTACAGGCTAAATGGCTAAATGGAATTTCAATGAAATTTGTGAGAATGGAAGGGATTGTTATGTAGTATGAGCTAATCTATATTTGGTGAGAGTGTCTCTAGTCGTTTTTCTGTAAATTACTTTCCCGCCTTTTTTTAGGACCGCTTTCCGGAAAGCGGCCCGGTTAGCGAACCTTAAGCGTCACGGGAGTCCACCATTTTGTGTTTCGGTCGCATTAAGATACAAGATGGAGGGCAAATAATGTTTAGAATGGGTAGAAGGGGTCATGGTAGACTTATCTTGACCCCCTAGGTTTTCTGAGCGTGGCTGAGGAGGCTTATATGTGCGGAAAAAAAACTTTTTTTTAAAAAATCCGCGAGGTTAGCTTTCGGTTAGCGAACCGGGTAGCGCTCCGGGGAGCGAATTTTGTGGAAAATTAGTGAAAAAAGTTAGAGGAATATAATAATTGTGAGTGATCAGATGTAGGGTAGCTCTGAGAAGAGCTTTTGGGTTTATGGTACATTTAGGTACTTATAAGTAGGTACCAATGCACAGTCTTAAATTCAGAATGAAAATTCTGTTGCCCTCATCTGAGAAGTGAACTCCATCTCCTCTGTAGATATCTTGCATGTAGTAACGCAAGTTATTGTTGTACAGAGAGCCCATTCCATGGTCTCTCATGTAAGCTGAAACAGATTTGTTTACATGCTTCCTCGCTTTCTCAATTTGTGGACAAAATTGGTTGGACCACCTCCATTTCTGTCTTTGGCATATATTGGAATATACCAAGGCAGTTTGAGGAAAAAGTGCCATTAATTGCTCAAAGGTGTCCTTTAAAAGCATTTCCAGACCTACCCCTGTCAAAGTGCCCAAATCATTACCTCCACAGTGCACTATTAACAGGTCAGGTTTTGGCAAATGCATAAAGGTTTTCACCAATGGTATCAATTGGTGACATTTTAATCCTCTTTGGCCCAACCACTTAATTTCCACATCTTGTAAATTGAGGTTAGGTAAATTTCTGCTCTCAGCATACCTTTGAGCCCAGTGGATGTAACTATGTCCAACAATCCAGACCTTAAACATGGTGGGAGAAGGTTGTTCTGCAGTCAGATGAAGTGTGGTAATGAAAGGGCAGTTGAAACAGTAGGAGTTTCTAAAGAAAAAAAACTGTGGATTTACAATGTTAATGATTCATTAGCAGTGATTGGTGCATTTCCATTTCTGAAAACAGAAAGTTAGGGTGCATGGATGTGTTCTTTGAAAGATGTAATTTGAATGGTCAAGGAAGAAACATTTATTGAAAGATTGCTCTGGATACGCAGGTGCACTGAGAGTTCAGAGTTCAATTGAAACATTGTTGTGTGAATTTGCAAACATGAGAGGTCTTCCAGGAGGTGGTTGCTATGGAAACAAGGGAGAGAGGGCAGAGGGGGGAAGGGTTTTGATTTGAAAAAAGTGAGGGAAGAGGTATGATTGGCTAATATGAGAGATATGTGAAATGAATATCTGTATTTCTGTGCTTTCAATAGCTGCAGCCTTTGGAGTGCATCCTTTTTCTTCTGCTGAAGACAATTTGGTGTATTTCTGAGACTGTTTTCAAAACTCAAACAATATTTGCTAAGGTGAGAAAAGATTTATTTAATTTAGATAGAGAATAGTATGATTTAAGGAGAAAATGATGAAGAAAGCTGTGTTTTTAAAATGTGGTTTTGTCTCTAGTGATATAGTAATAGAATTAGTTTTATAGAGAAATTGTAATTGCATATTTGGTGTAACATTCTGGCATGCAGTAACACAAGTTATTGTGGTACATGGAGCCCATTCCATGGTTTGTTATGTAAGCTGAAACAGATATGTTGTTTTTAAAAACGATTTAAGAAATCAATTTATGTGCGATAAAATTCGCCGAAGTGCGGCGATAATTATTGTCTCTAAACAAGTTAGAGACAAAAATTACCGCTAGTTGTTGGAAATATGCCCCCGGGTTTTTCCTTGCAGGAATCGGGAAGCGAAAGACTAGCACTGAAATCAGTAGTCTCACACCTGAATCGGGAGGGTTGGCATGCCTGGATACTCTACAGCTGGAGCCATAAACTACATCCGCAGGGCTAGGTGATAGCCTAGGTCCGGCCTGGACAATCGGACACAGAGGAAGAGAAGTGTCAGAGGGTGCGGTAGTGAATAGGGTGAAAGGGAGGTGTCGAGCGGGCACAGGGTGTGATTCTCAGAGAAGAGCAGCGCAGATGGGGGAAGTATATGGCCCATGCATGAGAGAGAGAGCGGGGGTGACCATTGCGTGGGGGAGATGCGTGCGAGGGTGGGGAGCCATGCTGAGAATCGGCGGCGTGCAGAGAGTGGCCCTGGTCAAGGCATCTAAAATGGCTGCCGTGCACGACAAAATTGTGGCATTGGACAAAAACGCAAGATGGCGCAGACAATGTTTATCAATAAGGATTCATTTATAATAAAATATTTACTCGCAGTGACAAAATGGTGTTCAACACTTCCTGATTTCCATCGAATCGAACGTTAACAAACGTCACGCAGCAAAAAAAAAAAAAAAAAAAGCTCACGCACAGAGCGGTTTTTAGCCATGTTATCCAATGGAAGGTGGATAACATGGCTAAGAGCATTTGCTGGATAATGCATGAATATCGCTGACTTTTCAGCGATATTCATGCATTGTGGCCGATGTGCGGCGATAATTTTTGTCTCTAAACAATTAAAACGAAGCACAAAATGGCGAATTCCCGTTTCGCTACCAGTTTGCGGCCCAGTTTGCGGCCCGTGAAGCGCTTCTACCGTGAAAAATCATTTTTTTTTTATTTTCCCCACGGGACCCTTTAATAACCCCAACAACATTCCTAGGGGGTCAAGAGGGGTATACCTTGCCCCCTTTCAATAAATTCCCCCTTCGTTTTTCACCTCTTCTTCTCTCTCGATCCTACCGAGAGATAAGATGGCGGCCGCTCCGGACTATTTAGAATGTTGACAGACACCGGAGAGCCAATCAGCTTTCTGTTATCCAATGGAAGGTGGATAACATGGCTAAGAGCATTTGCTGGATAATGCATGAATATTGCTGACTTTTCTGCGATGTTATGTTTACCTTTTTAAATGGAAAGTGTTCCTCTTGGGGCAAGTGTCTTGTAAATACGCTCCCATTTGCGCTTGGCAAATTTAGATTTTGATTATGGGAGTTACCTAGCCATGTTAATAGTGTCCCAAAAATGGTGCTAGGGCATTCCAGAAAACACTTTCATGTGTCTCAAGGACATTTTTAGTCATTTCTTCATGAATGCAGGTATACAATTGATTTATATGCTGTGTTTAAAAACGAATTTTGAAATCAATTAAATTTCAGGATATGTACTGTTAGAGCTTCATAGGTTGTTTGGGGTCATATTTAGAAGGCATTTTAGTGTCTTTGATGTTATTTTTCCCTTTTTAAATGGAAAGCGTTCCTCATGGGGCCCTGAGCAGTTCTTAGCCATGTTATTTAATAGGAAGTGGATAACATGGCTAAGAGCATTTGCTGGAAAATGTATGAATATCGCTGATTTTTCTGCGATATTCATGCATTGCGGACGTTTTTTTTCACATTTGCAAGCACTTCTTAGCCATGTTATCCAATGGGAGGTGGATAACATGGCTAAGAGCATTTGCTTCAAAGGTTGTTTGGGGTTATACACCATTTTTGGGAAATTATTAACATGCCTATCTAACTCCCATAATCAAAATCTAAATTTGCCAACCGCAGGTGGGAGCGTATTTACAATAAATTTGCACCATGAACAACGTAAAATAGCATACTAGACACTCAAATGCCTTATAAATATGACCCAAAACATCTTATGAAGCACTAGTAGTGCATATTTCCAGAAATGTATTGGTTTTCATTTAATGATTTACTTCATTGGTAGGCCTTCACATGTTTTTTTACCTTGTTTTTTTTCAGTGATAATCTTATCTGCAACCATGTGTTGGCCTCACCTCAAATAAACAAAACAGGTGATGGACTGAATGTGGATCAATGACACACATTCACCCCAGTCTAAAGATCTGGGCCTAAACAAATCTTTAGATAGGCTACATCTTATCGTCATCCTGAATTAATGATTTAAAATATTAGGGAGTGATTTATGAGTGTTGTATGCCTGTTTTGTACCATTGAGTGTCATTTTTGTGATGCAGTGCTGGTGGAAAATATTTGCTATGTTAAATAATTAGTACGGCATTAAGTTTTAGATGACTGTTATTTATTTACTGTTTGGTAATAGTGGTTAATAACATTTTATATTATATTTTTCCACAGATTCAACTGCAGATTCTTTCATAGTTTGTAAAATGCCTTCCAAACGTAGAATAAGAAAGGCTAGAAAACGTCAAAGACAGCAGGATGATGTTTTATTGCAGCAGTCCTCTTCCCCAAATACTTGTCAAAACACCAAGAAAGGTCCGGGTAAGAGCACGAAATCATTCTTAAGAAATATTTGTAGTAAAAAAAGTTTTGCTCAAAAAAATGTTTCAGTTCACAAAAAGAAAAGTAATTTAAATGGAAAGGAGAGACCCATCACAAATGTTACTGGTAGAGGAAGAGATAACTCTGTGCATGATAGTAGAAGGAAACAACAGTTTAGGGACATTCGAAATCGAATGTTCCGTAATAGGATATTAGTTAATTTATTGAAAAATATTAAAAAGAAAGGCCAACAGAAAGCGGCATTTTATAAGAAGAAGAAAAATGTAGAGAAAATTATTGATCATGCTTTTGAAATTAAGCGAAAGTTGTTTATTTTGGTAATCAATAGAATTAGGAAACTAAGCAAGGTAATTTCTGATTTCAAAACAAAAAGTAGATGGAAGAGAGTAGTAAATCGTACTAACTTTTGTGAAGTTTTTTCCGGAGAATGGATGCATAGTTCAAGTTCTGAGGCATTTTTTAATGAGGAGACTTATTTTCAGGATAATGATTTGGTGCATGCAGTTGACATCAGTGGTCGAGCTTATGAAGTGAAGGATGGTTGTCCAGTTGAAAAAGAACAACTTGTGACAACAGAGACAGAAGAGGCGCTAAGTGATGAGGTTTTAGGAAGACGTCCTAAGGGTCCTGTGTACATTTGGAAGTGTAGTTCTATTTGCAGTGTGCGACAGGTTTCCATCAATTTGCTTTGTGATTTTATACGGACATTTAATAAGAAAAGTTTGAAGCAGAAAATGAAGTTGTTGCAAGATTTAGATCCTTGCAGAGTGAGACAAATGACAGGTTTGCGTGGTCATTCACTGGCTTGTCTTTCCAGGAGAGTATGCCAGAGTGTTTTTCATCATTTCAGGATGCTAGCAGTGCATCATAATAAAGTGAGAAAATTAGTGAGAATGTTGTATTATGCTAAGAGTCCAGCAATTATGCTTAAACAATTATGTGCTGCTCTTTTGCATGGTTCTAAAATAGATGTGAAGAATATTTGTGAAGAAATTGAGTTTTGTTACTTTGGTAGTAAAGATGAGAATGTTCAAATTGACCCAGAAGTAGAGGGTAATGTGGAAGATAATGTACAGGTTTCCAGTACAGATAATTTTCAGAAGGAAATTGCCACGTTTCAGATGAAATCAAGTGAGAGGCCTAATTTCACTTGTGTATGTTGTCGACGCACTTATTATAAGAATCAGACTAAGGTAGTGGATTTATATGCAAAAAGTGAAAGGAAAAATAATAGTGAATGGAAGGATTTTGCCACATACTTGATGGTAGAAAATTATTTTGATTTGGGATCGGATCAACGTGTGTGTACTTATTGTTGTAATAAATTAAACCAAAACCAGATGCCTGCTAGGGCAGTTCATAATAATCTGGAATTGGTTGAGATTCCTTCTGAATTGAAGGATTTAAATACTTATGAATCTATTTTGATTCAAAGTATCCATCCCTTTCAGGCTATTGTAAGAATGGAGCCAAAGACAGGGAAGTTGCCTCCAGCAGATTTACAGAGAGGATTAAAGGGAAGAGTTGTTTATTTGCCTCTAGATTTGAACAAAAACATTAATACAATTGGAATAGAAGAAGTGGAAGAGGAACCTCTGGTTATCTTGGTTAATGGGGTTCCGACAAAGAATAAGAAAATATGGCAAGATTTAGTGGATGTTAGGAAAGTCAAAAAGGCAACAGTGTATTTGAAGAAAAATAATAAGTACTATAAGAATGTATATGTTGCAGAAGAGGAAGTAAGTGATGAAGAGGATAGCGATTTGTGTGCTGGCCAAATTGAGAAAGTAGAGGCCTCTAAAAGTGAAGAAATATATGAACATTATAGTGTTCATCCTTTGCATTCCAAGGAAGTCATGGGGAATGCTATTGAGTTGTTTCAAATGAAACAAGCCAAAGGGAGTCCCATTAGTGTTTGGGAGGAAAGTTTGGAAGCTCGGTGTTTCCCACAGCTATTTCCCATAGGTCAAGGAGGAAGATATGATGAGCGACCTCATCAAATTCCTGCGTCTGAATACCGGACTTTACGATTGTATGCAGCAGATCCTAGGTTTCGGCAATGCATTCCCTATTTGTTTCATCTCCTGTTTGAAAGCGATCTGTCTGGACTGTCATATGCAGTGAACCACATCTTAAAAAGTGGTATACAGATGCGAAACATCTCGGCAAGTGACTTTATGCATAAAGTCAATGTCCAAGACAGTATTTTGGATTCTCACTTAATTAATCTCATGGCGTGTCAGCGTGGTACTAATGAGTACTGGTACCGTCGTCATGGTGATTTAAAATGTATGCTGAGGAACTTAGGAACTCCAACATGGTTCCTCACTCTGAGCTGTGCCGAGTATGGCTGGGAAGACTTACTTGAATTTCTACGAGAGGCAAATGGAAATATTGAAAACATTGAATTCAAGACACCTGGAGAACTGTGTTCTTTGGATCCAGTGAATGTATGCAGGTACTTCAATCATAGATTTGAAGCTATGATGTCTTTCATCACAAATAAAAAGAATCCACCTCTTGGAGAGGTGTTGGATTTCTTCTGGAGAAAGGAGTACCAAGCAAGAGGTGCCCCTCATATACATATGTTGTTGTGGATCAAGGATGCACCTAAATTTGGAACAGATCCGGATGACTTAGTGATGAATTTCATCGAACAGTATTCTACGTGTGCTGTTCCAAACGCAACGGAGAAGAAAAGTCTAAGAGAACAAGTTCTACGTTTCCAAAGCCATCGTTGTGGAAAGTACTGTCGTCGTAAATTCAGAAACAAGGACAAGTTCTACACCAAATGTCGTTTCAACTTTCCACGACCGGTGATTTCTAAAGGAAGAGTGAACAGTTTGATGTCTTCGCTGCGACATAATGTGACGAGGAAATCACCCAAGAATACATACAATTTGAAAAGGAACAAAGAGTCCAAGTACATCAATGACTACAACCCAGTGATTTTGTCCATGTGGAATGCTAACATGGATATACAGTTTGTGGCTGACAACTGTATGGCTGTGGCTCGGTATGTGACATCTTACATCACCAAAAAAGAAAAGACCGAACTGAAGGATATGTGGGAGGATATTTCTCATGAAAAGAGCCTCAGCAAGAAGTTGTACAGTTTCAGTCTGAAGATGTTGTCGCATCGAGAAATCGGAGCTTACGAATGTTCTGACCGGTTGTCTTCAGCAAGTCTCTATGCCAAATCCAGGAGTCTCGTTTGGGCGAGTCTTGGTCTTGCTGCAACGCGAAATCGAGTTCTAAAACCTGTCCGGGAAATTGAGTATTTGGCAGAAAAGGAACCAAACAGTACCGACATTTTGAAGACCAACATGTTGGATACATATTATCCAAATCGAAGCAGTCACCTTGAGAATGTTTGTCTATATGAGGTTCTCCAAAATTATATATTCAAGAGGAACATCAAAGAAGATATTGAGAAAGGAGTGTATGCTGTAATTGGAAGTGAGGGATGCCTGGTCAAGCAAAGAAAATGCCAATTAGTAAACCATCGAAAATTGAGTGGTGAATCTCCAGCAAAAAAGGAGTTTTTTTATTTAGCACTTTTGCAACTTTTCAAGCCTTGGCGTGCAGAAGAGGAACTGCTTGGAGATTTCCTCTGTTACGAAGACTCTTTCAATGCAGCCAAGGAGTCCATAGAATGTCCTGCTTTTTCTAAATATCAAGAAATGCTAACTTTGGAAATTGAGCAGGAAGCAACGATTGCAGCCGAGATTGCCAGAGACAGTTCTCAGGACAGTCAGAGTTCTGTTTCATTGAGTCAAGATCCACTTGGAGGACCTATTATCGAAAATGAAGCTGCCACTGCTATGAATGAAGTGGAAAGAGCCATGGCACATGCTCAGGAGGATTCAGTTAACTTAGAAGACTTGGAAAAACAACTCAACGTTGAGCAGAGGAAAATATATGATGAAGTTACCACGGAAATTGAGCACGGATTAAGTCATGAGAAGAACAAGTGCTCATGTACATCGTTGAAGCCTGTCCGACTGTACGTGAGTGGAGAAGCGGGAACTGGAAAAAGTTTCCTCATTAAAGCAATCTCTTGTTATTTGCAGGAAAGGACTGAGTCATCGCTGTCTTGTGTTGTCACCGCTCCTACTGGACTGGCAGCACATAACATTAAAGGTATTACTTTGCATCGTCTACTGATGCTGCCGGTGGAGCATGACAACAAATTACAATACAACAAGTTATCTGGAGATGCTTGCTGTGAAGTTTCAAGAGTCTTGAGGAAAATTAAACTACTTATCATTGACGAAGTAAGCATGGTTTCCAATGTCATGCTTGCCTTTGTGCATTTGAGAATGCAAGAAGTACTTAAAACTGAATATGATGTGTTATTTGGTGGGAAACACATCATTGTTTTCGGAGATCTTCTGCAGCTGACACCAGTAAAAGGTCAACCTGTGTTCAAAATACTCACGCATGAAGATACCAGGAAGTGCCTAGGGAGCATTGGCAACGTCAATATATGGTTAAACTTCAATTATGCAGAACTGCATCAAAATATGCGTCAGGCAAAGGATGAAGATTACAAGAATATTCTACAAGATATTAGAATTGGAAAAGTGACTGAGCATGGGAAAGAAGCTTTAAATGCACGATTACTGTCAAATTTATATCCCAAACAAGAGATTGTGCCTGAGAATATTTTTCAGAAAATTACTGAGAAGAAATCCGGGATATGTCTCATGCCAACTCTTGCAGAATGTGCCATCTTCAACAACAAAATGTTGAATTTATAAAAGCAAGAGATTGTGAAACTTGAAGCTATCGACAAATTAGAGCATATGGGATCAACAATTATTTTGTCAGACAATTTGAAATCAAAATTGGATTCATTAGAGAAGACTATATCTAAAACAGCGGGTTTTGAAAAGACTTTGAATGTGTGTTTAAATTGCCGAATTATTTTGAGAAGGAATTTACATGTAGAAAGAGGTCTGGTAAATGGATCAATGGGTAATGTTGTTGATTTTGAGAAATACAGAAATAGAGATGGAATAGAATTTTTAAGAATTAAATTTGATGGCATTGAGGAAGTACAGCAAATTGGTCGTTGTTCTGCTAGGTTTTTGCTTGTTAAAGATTTATATGTTCGCCGTAAACAGTTTCCTGTTTGCTTGGCATATGCGGTGACAATCCATAAATCGCAAGGTTTAAGTGTAGACTGTGCATTGGTGAATATTGGCAGTTCTGTGTTCAAGGAGGGTATGGCATATGTGGCATTGTCACGAGTTAGAACTTTATCGGGATTGTACTTGATTGACTGTGATGTCACAAACATTTGTGCGGATCTAGATTGTGTTAAGGAATACAATAGGTTAAGAAGAGAGTATGCGCCACATTTGCCTCAATATCCTTTGTTTGAGAAACGTGTGGTAGGCCGCAAACGTAGAAATAGCAGTAATAGTAGGGAGGTTGTTGCAAAAAGACTAAAAGTCAATGAACCGAAAATTGTTAGCAGAAAGAAAGTGGATTCTGTTGAAGATGTTGTCGGTTTTCAATTTGAAAACAGTTCTGGTGTCAACTGCTATGCAAATGTAGTGGTTAATGTTCTCTTTTCACTAGAGAGTTTAAAAGAACAGATTCTGTTGAATTCTGAACAAATTTTATGCTGTTTGTTGAATTCTGTTTTCGAGAAATGTAGCACTGATCGAACAAAAGTAGAAAGTGTGTCTGAAGTTCGTTATCTGTTAGATGAATGTTCAGGTCAAACAGACTTCTCTGAAAATAATCAGCAAGATTGTCAGGAGTTTTTAATGTATATGCTTGATATATTGCAAGTTGAGGGTGTAGATGTAGATCACCTGTTTGGGCTTTCTTATCAATGGCAGCATGACTGCGAGAATTGTAGGGTATCAAGTACTACTAGTGTAGACTCAGAAAGATTTATATATTTAACTTTGCCAGACAGTAAATCAGTCTCCTTTAATAAGCTAGTAAATGCAGCGGATCACAACATGGAGTGTAGCCAATGTAAATCTGAAATGATGTCAACATTACTTATACGTAGATATGGACAGTATGTCATTTTAATGATCCAACGATGTAGGCCTGATGGATCAAAATTGTCAACTTTAATAAAACATTTTGTGGCTTCTCAGCTTTCAATATCAGGAAGGACTTTTGTAACTGTAGCAATTATCTATCACGATGGTCCTTCAACAACTTCAGGACATTATACAGCTTATTTAAAGTCTCGAAACGGCTGGTCATTCTGCAATGATTCCGTTGTAAGTTTCAAAAAAAAATTGCCGTTTGACCTTAAAAATTCTTACCTGGTGTTTTTAAAACCAAAATTTTAAAGAAAGAATCTCGAGATTTCCTGTGAAGAATTGGAAAAGGTTCATCAAGTTGAGGGAATGTAAGTCTGCAATGCTGTCTAGATTATTGGTCCAAAACTTTTAATTATAATGTTATTTTGTAAAATCCGACTATATAAACCTGATGCAAGTAAGTCTGCTTCATAGTAAGCAGTATCAGTGTCATAGGAAAAGGAGAACATGAGTGACAAAGAAGAGTAAGATATTAGTAGTCCAGGATTGTGAAAATAATCTCAAATGTTTTCTTTTTGCAAGTTGCGAAAATAGAAAATGTCGGGATTTGATTGGAAGAATTACAAGACTTGCGAATCGTGGCAACATGATTTGGCCTAGTGGAAACATGTGATAGAATGAGAGAAGTCTTTTTTTCTATGTAACATATTTTTCGTATCGATGGAGGTTTTCTTTCAGAAAGTGGCAGGCTGAAAATATTTATAGCACAACAGGGTGGATGCTGTTCATAGGAGATCCTTCGACGTCATTGAAAGTAAGTTAATTTTAAGGAGTTTTGAAATCAGATTTCTTAGGTTGTATGGGTTTTTTAAACACAGTCATTTTGATTGTGTTTTTTTTTCCCCGCTGTTACATGATGAATATCTTCAAGTCACCGATTTAAGTGAAATTTGATACATTCTGAGAACAGCAAAAATAAACCATTTAACATGTATAATTAATGTTCTTCTGTTTGTACTTATGATATACATTTAGAAATGTGAGGTAGATATGGAAAAACTGAGTCTTTTGTAAGTGTCAATTTTAATGCTTATAGTGCTGTATTTCCGGGTACTGTTTTTTTTAAAAGGAATAGGCCTCACCTCAAAGAAAGCTCTTCAAAGCAGACATCTTATTTGCATCCTGAAACTATCATTTAAAATATTAGAGACAATTTTATGATGGCTTTACATCTTCAACATCAAGATACAGTTTTTTGTAAAATATATATATTTAGGATTGTGTAGGGGACGTAGAGAAGCAGAGACTTCTGTAAATGTCAAAGTTGTTGAAAAACTGTTTGTTCTTGAACCTTTTCCCTTGTCTTTTCTAATTTTTAAGTACATGTTTTAATATTTTTGGAAATGTTTGTTCTCTGTTTTACAGATTGAAAGTATGAAAAAATATTTTAAAAAGGTAACAAGAATTATAAGGTAAATGTTTTCTACTCTTTTTACCCGCAATGCACTGCTGATGATGTCACTGACACTATCTCTCATTTACTCTCTATAGCTGTCTTTCTTTTTACATTATTCTCTGTTTACTTCCCTTATACTAACTCTTCTTTTTTTAAAAAAAATATTTTTTTAGTTCGCTTAAAGTTCGCGAACCGGTCAGCGAACTTGAAGCGAACCAAAAGAAATAGAGCTTGCCAGAGTGATAAACATTCTAGCAATTTTATTTGAAAGGGGAGGTAGTTCTGAAAAGAACTTTTTTTTTTTGTTTTTGTTGTTTTATATATATTTTTTTTTTTCTGAACATTTTTTGATTTTTTTGTATTTTTAGAACAGTTTTATGTTTTTTTTGTGTTTTTTATGGAGGGGAAACAACAAAAAAACAGGCATTGAAAACGGCTCAACAGGAGCAAAAAAAAAATTACTTCTTGGGTGCATTAGGGCACTTATGGTTTTCGAACACCATATTAATCAAATTGATGCTCATGTTCCCATACGACAACATTGCACCGCAATATATACAAGTAAACCTCATATGTTGGAAATTTGGTTGAATATTTGGCACAGTTTCCTGTGCCTCTCTTCCTGACAAAGACATTGATGAGGTAGATCTGGCCACAGGAGTTGTCGGGGGATTGTCTTGTAGGTCCCTTAACTCAGCCCGGCTGTAGTTCAAGGGATGCCACCTGGTCATATGTTGATGCATAGTATAGTTGCCCATACTATATTTCTTCTCTGTGCCTCTTGACAATCTGTAATCACAGATGAGGCAGGTGACATATTTCGCATTCACCTTCTTCTCCCCTGGAGGGATGGAAAAAAACTGCCAGATGAAACTAGTTTTTCTCTTTGAAACACGGGGCAACTCTGGGATAAATTGTTGTTGATCTGGATCCTCTTCTTCTTCTTCCTCCTCTTCCTGCTCTCTGTTGGAGGTAAATTGACTTGGTGGTCCTCTTTTCTTATGAGGAGGTGGAGGTGGTGGTGGGGGTGCACCAGCTGCAGCAAGAATGGAAGCCATTGTTGAACTTCAGGTAAATGGTCTTTCTCTCACCAAGATGAAAGTCAGAGTGAGGAAAGAAGGAGGGGTTTACATGATTTGGGAAAAGCAAAAGTTCTGAACCAATGAAAAGTGTTATTTTTAGGTCACATGACCTAGTATTACATCATTAGGAAACCAAAAGTGAAATTAACTAATGAAAAGTGTTATTATCGAGTCACATGACCGGCTGTCTTTACGTTTCGCGCTTTGCACCACTATCCAATCCGCTTCCGGGTCCGCTAACTTGGCGCGTCGGATAACGTATTACGCGACAACGCAAAACGTCATGATAACGTAACAGTTACGCTTAAGGAACGATTACCGGCTCGCGCACCAAGTCGCGGCTTTGAATTCAGCTAACGGGAAGCTGACCAGTTCGCGGACTAGGAGCGGAACAAATTTTTTTTTTTTTTAAAATGTATAAAAAACATGTACAATATATTTTATGATTTAAAGAAGAATACATTTTACAGATACAAATATTAGCTTTCAAAAAACCATTGAAATTCAATGAAAAAACCATAGGTTATAGTCCATATATAGTTAGGAATTAGCATTTACAAAACCTTATTTTACTCGCATAAAACCATTGAAATTCCATATATAGTTAGATGCGCTAACTATATATCGCGCACCCGCAATCCACTGCTGATGATGTCACATATTACATCATTCATGACATGGTCAGTGACATCACTGATGACATCACTGATCACAACATCCAGTGACTGTATGTTTCTGTAAAGTTAAAATATGTCTTACATATTGAAGAATGAGTGGATGTATAAATGTCTGGATGAAGGATTTAGTAGGTGCATGACTGATTGTATGAGGGAGTGATTAAATGTGTCTCACTGAGTGCATGGGTTAGTGAATAAACTATATTACTTTGTGCATCATTATATCTGTTGTTCTGTAAACTGCTGCATGTGTTGATCAGTAGCTATATGAATAACTATATGGGTTATTGATTGGTTGCTCAAGTATTTGTATGGGAGACTGAGTATATGTGTGAGTGGCTGGGAGGTGTGTGACTCTGTGCATAGATGTGTGAGCAGTTGATTCACTAGATGTATGGTTTCAAAAGTGCATGTGGAAACAGCTGTATGGGCGGTTGACTGTGTGCATGAGTGTATTGGTGAGTGAATGGATATCTCAGTGCTACATGTCAAAGTAAGTACATATGTAAAACACAGTACATGTGAGAGTTAACATATATAAATAACTGTGCATTAGAGCCAGTGAATGTGTGAATGGCTGTATGGATCATTGTGAACTTTTATTAGGGATTATATAAGAGAGTAAATATGTGTTAGAATATGCTTCAATAAGTAAGGTGTGTATAACTGTATAGTTGAGGAATTGGAGGTGTGATTGATTCTTTGCATGACTGTCTAGGTGTATGAGTAACTCCATGGATGAGTGACAATCTGTGAGTGTCTGTTTTCACTGAGTGTATCTAAGGATATATCAGAGTCTGTAGAGGTTCATCGTATTAACACATGAATGATGTCATCTGTGATGTTGTCAGTGATGTCATTTGAGTTGTCATCAGTGATGTCATCAGTGATGTCATTTGAGATGTCATCAGTGATGTCATTTGAGTTGTTATCAGTGATGTCATCAGTGATGTCACTGACCATGTCATGAATGATGTAATATGTGACATCATCAGCAGTGGATTGCGGGTGCGCGATATATAGTTAGCGCATCTAACTATATATGGAATTTCAATGGTTTTATGCGAGTAAAATAAGGTTTTGTAAATGCTAATTCCTAACTATATATGGACTATAACCTATGGTTTTTTCATTGAATATATATATAGTTTAAAATAGTATTGTAACATATTCCCCATGCAAATGATCGGTATTTGTAGATAAAAATGTATTTATACAGATAATATGGCTCCACTTTCCAAACTGTGCATGATAACGTGTACCACAGAATCACCATGTTTTAATACAAAACCATAATACAAATGAGATCGTTGTATATTGTATAGCCCTTGGTAAGCTACAGAAATAATGTGCATACAAATAATCATGCATTGGTACAGTTACATCTGAGCGCTATTTAAGAAAATACACAATGATCTACTTATGATCAGATCGCTATATGATTTTGATCATACACAGTTTATGTATATCATTAATACACTATCAATGAATTAATATGGTTTAAATACATTAATGTGACAAGTGTGGTATAATGTGAAAAGTTGGAACGATTAACATTATGACCGTCTTTTGTCAGAGCAACATGGCGACTGTATATACACAGAATATAAGAGAGTGATTTTCATAGTCCTTTGTCTATTCCCATTACGTGCTGAATGGCGCGTAATTGTAATGTTGTCGTTCCCTTTAAATATATGGTTTCTCCAAACCCCTCCCATCAGTGAGCAAGGACGCCAGTCCAAAACGCGTCTGATGACTAGCACCACCACCATCACGAAAATGAAATAAATTCTTTGCAAAAGAAGAAAAAGTCTGGAGTGGGTTTATATTTGCAGTCCGTGTACCTGTCTGCCTGCCGACGGTTGCTGGCAACAAGTTGGAAACTTATATTTATCGGGACAAGGTCGGTTTCCCGATAACACGGACCCCTTCACCACGAAGAGAGCTGACCACAATAAGGACCCTCTTGGACGGCTGTTCCGGTTTGGAGCAATATTGGTCAGCCCCCTGCAAGGCAGAGAAAGAGAAAGCGTCAATTGCCACCAGAAAACGGCGGAGGAAGAAGTCGGCGGACAATATCCGGAAGCTGTACCCCGGTGAGAGTTTAACGCATTTTTTGCCGAACATGCAGGTTGGGGAGGTACCCGTTTAAGCCAGCACATCAGACACTTGTTGTAAGAAGTATCCGATATCATTAAAATTTACATATCAGGATGGTGCTATGTCTGAGGAGCGGGAGAGAGAAGAGGCTTTCGAAGAACTTTTCTTAAATTTGCCCGTAGTACATAAAGGCACTAGAAATGTTACCAACAAAGTTGCCAACAATGAAACGGAAGTTAAAAAACTCATTCATGAACTTGAAAAAAACCGAAGAGGGGAACTCACCAAATGGTGGGAGATTCGATCCCTCGAGAAGTACCATGAAGTCGGAAGAGTACCACGGGGCTTAAGGATTATGCTCGTCCCAAGCTTTGAAAATCCAAATCCCGACTTACTCAAAGATTGGGCCCAGAGCAATCTCGAAGCATCAATGAGACTGTTATGCCTATTAGTAAAATATGCAAATGTCGATAGGCAGAAAAATCTGGATGAAATTACCAGAATCAACGAGGAACTTAAACAAGATATCTACAAAACCGATAAAGCCTATATAAAACAGACTACAAAAGAAATTACTGAACGCCTGAAAAAACAAGAGGCTACTATCAAGGCAAGGAAGGTCTATAAATTTGCGCGAGATGAGCAAGATTATGCTTTGGGCCAAATTTACACCTTTGCGCGTAAGTATGACCAACTGCGCAAACAGAGAAATGTGCCATATGCCAATCAAACAGCAACAACCCGACAATCACCAATGGTGGCCAATGATTCCGCTATGTCAGGTTCAAATACGAGCCTAGTACCAAGCAGCGATGGCTCTGAAGAAGACAGTCGGGATAAACGAGGAGAAGACTTGGGCCAATTAACCCTGGCGGAGGAAATCGAGTACGTGAGACTGCAGAGGAAACAAACCCTGCGCTCACGGAATCCAAACTCCGCGCAGTCCAAAGGAGAAACAGGAGACGCAAACAACGCCGCAAGTGCTCCAAAGCCAAAAGGACGGCAATCCAAGAAAAAATATTGGCAGAACAAGAGACAATAAATGACAACACAATAATAAACCTGACAACGATACAATTGGACAAAGCGGAGAAACAGCTGCTTTCTCTGGGCCTATCATTTGCCCAGAAAGCAATTTTAATTACTGCAATACTAGAATTGATGTCTTCAAATACATCCAGAAAATCAAACTAACCAAGTACTATGCAATTAAGAAAAGCACACCCGATGGCAACGGCAAAAAAGGAGAAAAGCGCACTAAATACACCGGATTAAAAGCAAAAGACATGACTCTCATGAAAACAATTTCTAGTCTACGCAGGGACGAAGATGATATAGGCAATACCCAGGATATGGCTATCAGTGAGGACATTGAAATAAATCAAGCTGCAAGTACCCCCTTCAAACCATCATCAACCTTCATCCCGAATATGCCCAGGTATGCAATCGACATCTATGCGGATAGGCTCACTGAAGAGCTAAAAAAACTTCAACGTAAGGGTATGAAACAACACAAAAATTCGAACCCCAAAATGAGGGCAGACAATAACCTTATGGACAAGTTAAAAAAGAACAATGAAATAATTATCAACCAATCGGATAAAGGGGGCAATATAGTCCTATGGGCTAAACAGGACAATATACAAGAGGCATATCGACAACTCAGTGACACTGAATGCTATGTGAAAACTGATTTTAAAACAGCAAAAACCATCCAGGAAACATACATCAAAAACCTCCAGCAGTGGAAAAGAGAAGGTTTATTGTCCAAAGATGAGTTGAATTTCCTACACAAATCACATCCAGTAATGCCCAATATATACTTTGTACCAAAGGTTCACAAGCGGCAAAATCCAGTACCTGGAAGACCAATTGTATCGGCTATTAACAGCGCATTCGAGAACACGTCAAAATACATTGACTTTTTTCTGCAAGACTTCGTGGCCAAATTGCCGGCTTACATTAAGGACACAACAGAGTTCCTCTACAACCTCAATCAAATTACATGGTCTGAATCATATCTCCTTATCACCATGGATATAGCTACACTATACACCAGTATTGATCACATGGATGGCGTGAGAGCAGCCAAACATTTCTTAGATCAACGACCCATTGAGATGCATCAGCATAACAAAATGCTCATTACTATGATCAATACCTGCCTCAACAATAACATGTTTGTGTTTAACAACGAAGTGTATAAACAACTTAGAGGGGTGGCTATGGGGGCATGTTTTTCCCCCACCTACGCGGGGCTCCACGTGGGGTGGTGGGAGGAACATGTCCTCAAGACCACGCACAGCTCATGGTGGAACAACAATGTGATCAAATATTGGAGATATATAGACGATGTTTTTATTATATGGAATGGCACCAAACTGGAAGCTGAACAATTCACCAAAGCTATAAACATCAACCAACTGAATCTCAAATTCACAGCTGAGATAAATGCTGAAGAGGCAACATTTTTGGATGTTAAAGTCAAAATAGAGGATAATGTGATAAAAACGGCATTGTATAGAAAAATAACCTCTGGCAATACCATCCTTCACGCCCACAGCTTCCATCCTAAACACACAATAACAGCCATTCCGTATGGGGAATTTTTAAGAATACACAGGTCTTGTAGTACTATAACTATGAGGGACAAACACCAAGAAGAATGCAAAAATAGATTACTAGCAAAGGGTTATGATATTAAGAAACTGGAAAATAGTATGGCGAAAGCCAATCGCTTAGATCGCCAAGTACTGCTTGACCCCCACAGATCCAAGACCACAATTCCCCCCAAAGGGGTAGAAGAACCTAATCCAATACGTTTAATAACGGGATATAGTCGCCAAGCACGACAAATATCCCAATTGATTAAACGTGAATGGCCCATCATCCTCACCGACAATGTCCTCAAAAACATTATGCCTCGTACCCCCACTATAACGTTTAGAAGAGCTATGCAATGCGTAACGATCTAGTTAGCAACCACCCTGAGACACCAGTAGATAATTGGTTATCCCCCCGCACGGGATTTTACCGTTGCATCAGCTGTCGAGCGTGCAAGTTCGGTATTAATACTAGAACCTGTCCTACACCATTCGACATCAAACCAATAACCCTTAAAGCTCACTATACATGCCGCACGGAGCTGGCAGTATACGTGCTTAAATGTAGCTGCGATCTAATATATGTTGGAAGTACAAAGTCGGCAGTATATCTCCGCATACTCCAACATCTGAGGGCTATAGTGAACGCTGACCCTACATATCCGGTGGCACGGCATTTTCAGCAAGTACACAATCAAAACCTTAACCACCTTCAGTACTTTGTAATTGATGCCATTGTGCCCAACAAAAAGGGAGGAGACAATGAAAAGCATCTTAGACAACTAGAGTCTAAATATATAATTTTGCTCAACAGCAAACACCCAGGGGGACTCAACACTGGGGAGGACTTGCGGAATTTCTTATGAAAATAATTGCTTTTTTTCTGTTATAACAACTTCCACAATTAACTGTGCAGCAATTATAAGACATAAGAAATATACTACATGAGGTTAATATAAGAGGTCACTGTTCTGATGTCATAACGCACACACCGTTTCTACCATCATCTAATACTACACGACTAATGTCGAAAGTACGTCAATACAACCCATCAATGTACATAATACGGGCAATATAAGCAAAGAAAAATTAATTAAGAACAGACTTATTTAAACACAGATTTACTCTGGTCTGTGATATAACATAGAATATTCGATCACACGGAGTCATTTAATAACACGAATGTTCAGGGCTCTCACGATCTTTTTATGTGAGGAGTCTTTTTTAGCCTTCACACACCTTTGGAGAATAACTTACCGTATATATTTTTGTTTTGGGGCCAGTAGCACAAATAATTATGCCATCCATGCCCTTTGGAACCATGATCACCAAAAATTCTCACGGAAATTACATCATGGTTGTACTTACATAGAACTTTGACTCCACAAACATGGAGAATCACATCAATTTTTCTATAGTATATACCCAATCCGCACATTGCGTACTCTCCACTCACCAGTACCCGTAGGTACAGTTATAAAGAAACTCAGTGGAAATGTTGGGGATAAATGTAATTGTACAGTTTAAAATAGTATTGTAACATATTCCCTATGCAAATGAGCGGTATTTGTAGATAAAAATGTATTTATACAGATAATATGGCTCCACTTTCCAAACTGTGCATGATAACGTGTACCACAGAATCACCATGTTTTAATACAAAACCATAATACAAATGAGATCGTTGTATATTGTATAGCCCTTGGCAAGCTACAGAAATAATGTGCATACAAATAATCATGCATTGGTACAGTTACATCTGAGCGCTAGTTAAGAAAATACACAATGATCTACTTATGATCAGATCGCATATGATTTTGATCATACACAGTTTATGTATACCATTAATACACTATCAATGAATTAATATGGTTTAAATACATTAATGTGACAAGTGTGGTATAATGTGAAAAGTTGGAACGATTAACATTATGACCGTCTTTTGTCAGAGCAACATGGCGACTGTATATACACAGAATAAAAGAGACGTGATTTTCATAGTCCTTTGTCTATTCCCATTACGTGCTGGAATGGCGCGTAATTGTAATGTTGTCGTTCCCTTTAAATATATGGTTTCTCCAAACCCCTCCCATCAGTGAGCAAGGATGCCAGTCCGAAACGCGTCTGATGACTAGCACCACCACCATCACGAAAATGAAATAAATTCTTTGCAAAAGAAGAAAAGTCTGGCGTGGTTTTATATTTGCGGTCCGTGTACCTGTCTGCCTGCCGACGGTTGCTGGCAACAAGTTGGAAACTTATATATATATACATATATATATATATTTTTATATATATATATATATATTCACTGAAAAAACCATAGGTTATAGACCATATATAGTTAGGGATTAGCATTTAAAAAACCTTATTTTATTTGCACAAAACCATTGAAATTCCATATATAGTTAGTTGCACTAACTATATATCGCGGACCCGCAATCCACTGCTAATGATGTCACATATTACATCATTCATGACATGGTCAGTCACATCACTGATGACATCACTGATGACATCTCAAATGACATCACTGATGACATCACTGATGACAACACCCAGTGACTGTATGTTTCTGTAAAGTTAAAATATGTCTTACATATTGAAGAATGAGTGGATGTATAAGTGTCTGGATGAAGGATTTAGTAGGTGCATGACTGACTGTATGAGAGAATGATTAAATGTGTCTCACTGAGTGCATGGGTTAGTGATTAAAGTGTCTTAATTTGGCAATCATTATTTATGTTCTTCTGTAAACTGCTGCATGTTTAAATCAGTAGCTATATCAGTAACTATATGGGTTATTGAATGGTTGCCCAAGTATTTGTATGGGAGACTGAGTATGTGTGTGGGTGGCTGGGAGGTGTATAACTCTGTGCATAGATGTGTGAGCAGTTGATTCCCTAGGTGTATGGGTTCAAAAGTGCATGTAGAAACAGCTGTATGGACAGTTGACTGTGTGCATGAGTATATTGGTGAGTGAATGGATATCTCAGTTCTACATGTCAAAGTAAGTACATATGTAAAACACACTCCATGTGAGAGTTGACATATATAAATAACTGAACATAAGAGCCAGTGAATGTGAGAGTGGCTGTATGAATCATTGTGAACTGGTATCAAGGATTGTATAAGAGAGTAAATATGTGTTAGTATATGTTTGAATAAGTAAGGTGTGTATAACTGTATAGTTGAGGAAATGGAGGTGTGATTGATTCTTTGCATGACTGACTAGGTGTGTGAGTAACTCCATGGATGTGTGACAGTCGGTGAGTGCCTGTTTACACTGAGTGTATCTAAGGTTATATTAGAGTCTGAAGATGTATTATCACATAAATGATATCATCAGTGATGTAATCAGTAATGTCAAATGAGATGTCAGTGATGTCATCAGTGATGTCATTTGAGATGTCATCAGTGATGTCATCAGTGATGTCATTTGAGATGTCATCAGTGATGTCATCAGTGATGTCACTGACCATGTCATGAATGATGTAATATGTGACATCATTAGCAGTGGATTGCGGGTCCGCGATGTATAGTTAGTGCAACTAACTATATATGGAATTTCAATGGTTTTGTGCAAATAAAATTAGGTTTTTTAAATGCTAATCCCTAACTATATATGGTCTATAACCTATGGTTTTTTCAGTGAATTTTCAAGGTTTTGTAAATGCAAATTCCTAACTATATATGGTCTATAACCTATAGTTTTTTCTGTGAATTTCATTGGTTTTTTAAAAGCTAATATCTATAGCTGTAAAATATATTCTTTATTAAGTGACGTATCACGTAGCCCGTGAGACGCCTCATGATGCATCGCATAACCGTGACGTATCGTCTCTGCAGCGCAAACCAAACCCAAAACGTAAGCGCGCCAGAACACGCTTAAAGATATATATATATTTTTTTAACCTTAATTAGACAAAATCCACATGTGCACATATCACAAACGTTCAAAAAACACAATATGTCGGACTCCCGTTACGCTGCCGGTTAGCTGCCCGGTTAACGTACCAGGAAGCACCTTTACCGCGAGAAAAAAGCAATTTTTTTTTTCACCCCCCAGGGAACTTTAATAGCCCCCTCATCAATCCTAGGGGTTCAGGAGGGGTCTGCCTTACCCCTTTCATTCATTTACACCTTTTTTTTTTCCACCTCTTGTCTCTCGATCCCACAGAGAGACAAGATGGCGGCCGCTCCAGACTGTTTACAATGATAACAGCCAATCAGCTTCTCCTCAGACTCCCGTTACACTGCCGGTTAGCTTCCCGGTTAGCTGCCCGGTTAGCTGCCCAGTTCGCGTACCAAGACGCGTCTCTACGGCGAAAAAATCAGAATTTTATTTTTTTTTTGGGGCCCGGCGTGGCTCTATAATATCCCCCTCATCAATCCTAGGGGGTCAGAAGGGGTCTACCTTGCCCCCTTTCCTTCATTTCCCCCTTTGTTTTGGCCTCCTCTTGTCTCTCGATCCTACCGAGAGACAAGATGGCGGCCGCTCCGGACTGTTTAGAATGTTGACAGACACCGGAGAGCCAATCAGCTTCGCTTCGCAAAGTTCCGATACGCGAAAAGTTCGCGAACCGGAGCGCTGCCCGGAGCGCTGTTACAGATATATATCTTGTTTTAAACGTTAATTTCTCAAAATTCACTGAAGCACATATATTGAGACCTAGCAAAGGCACATCGGGCTAACAGTCCCTACAATTTTGCCAAGTTTCGTGGAAATCCATTCAGCCGTTCGGGCTAAAAGTGAGGCCAACCGCCCTATGGAAATTAACATGGGAAAAACGCGTTTTGGGACCCCCCTTTTTTCTCGGCCCCCCCTTGACGAACCCCCCCCCAAATTTCCAGGAGCTGCTCAGAAACAAAATGTGCCATTTTCCTGAAAATTTCAGCCAATTTCGTCCACAAACGCCAAAGTTATTAGGCATAGAATTTTCAAAAGTTCCATAGAGAAAAAATCCTAACTATATATACCTACTGGCTATCGCCAGTAGGTAATAAATATATATATATATATATATATATATATATATATATATATATATACACACACAATTCTCCCTTGGCAAGGAAAAACGGGACGAACCCGCATATTTAAGAGTATTTTGCTGTTTTTATTTGATTTTTAGCCTTCAGATAGCATTATGCAGAAAAAGACAAACACTGATCAATGCGTTTCCGGAGCACCACTCCCTTGCTCACGATCACCTGATCACAGCAAGTCAGTTCTTTTAAAGCGACA
Organism: Lissotriton vulgaris; assembly: GCF_964263255.1. Taxonomy (NCBI): domain Eukaryota; kingdom Metazoa; phylum Chordata; class Amphibia; order Caudata; family Salamandridae; genus Lissotriton; species Lissotriton vulgaris. The sequence goes on along the minus strand of NC_141693.1, from coordinate 1,311,152,728 downwards.
TTGTTACCTTTCCTGTTTGGTGTGTACTTTCGGCCACATGCATCAAGGTATTTAGGAATCGCAAACGGTGCTATTCGGTAAAATCGGCCGTTTGCGATTCCTAAATACCTTTTTAGTATGCATCAATCATTTTTGGAAAAATCGCTATTTTTAGCGATTTCCAAAAATGGGATTGCTTCTAAGGAATCGCAAATTTGCGATTCCTTAAAAGCAATGCATGATTGTTTTTAAAATTGCGAACTCGCAATTAGGGGGGGCAAATTACCACGAGGGTGAACCTCGTGGTAATTTGCGAAAAAAGGTTTAAAATGCTCAAATTAGCATTTGAAACACTGTCATGTTACAGACACACATGTCCTTAGGACATGTGTGTGTAAAACATCCATTTTAAAACACATTTCAGGGGTGAAGGGGAGGTCTTTTGGACCCCCCCCTGCACCCATGGAATGCATCAACATTTTGCGAATTCCAATTTGCGATTTCGCAATTCCCATTGATTCCTATGGGCCTTTCCATAGGAATCAATGGAAATTGCGAAATCGCAAATTGGAATTCGCATAATATTTGCGATTCGGTAAAAATTGCGATTTTTACTGAATAGCAAATTTTATGCACTTTCAATCATGCATCCCATTTTGCGATTCCTTATTTGCGATTCCCTAAAGATCGCAAATTAGGAATCGCAAAACCGGACATTGATGCATGTGGCCGATTGTCTCTAAGCATTCTGGAGGTTGTAGTTTTAATTAAAAAATGTGTAGGTCTTTGCCTTTGTACATTGTTTCTTGATGTTTTTGTAAACTTTTCTTACTTTCAACATTGGTACTATTATTTGTCATAGTCCAACAATTCTATATTTCAGTTCCATTTTAATTTTAGGTTTTTTATTTTTTTATTTTTTTAAATAGGTTTTCTCCACTTTTAAACTTTTATTCACAGCTTATATTTTCCCTTTGGTGGGAAGTGTTGTTTTTTTTTCTTACTCTGATTCATCCTTCTTATCTTTGTGTTCCATTAATAAGCTGAATATATTTTTCACTCCTTTGGTCTATTTGTTTTAACTTCTTTCTCTTCTTTTAGTTCTTTTTTCTTTTTCCTGATCTTTAATGGTGCTCAGTCTTCCATTCTATTTTTTTGTTGGACCAATTTTTCTTTCTTATTTTTTCTTCAATTTGTTTTTTTATTAGATTGTTGATTCTTTTTAAAGTTTACAATTCTTTTGAAGTTTACTAACGGAGTGCTCTAATTTTTAGGTCATTTCTTCTTCAAAGGTGTATATAAAGTTCTTCCGATTGGTTGAGTCCATATGGGTGCATTGTCCTTAGTTTGATGATGTATCTCGATTCTTTTCGATGAAGTTCTCTTTCTCTGTCGCCACCTCTTTTCATTTGTGGAACTGTGTTTATTCCATAAAATTTGAGTTGTTTCCAGTCCCCTTGATGGTGTTGTTCCATGTGCTTCGCGACAGCATTGGCACAGTCTTTGTGCACTGTCGCCCTCACGTGTTCCAAAATCCGTTTTTTCAACTCGCAGATCGTACTGCCCACGTACTGCAGTGGGCACGGGCATTCCACTATGTATACCACATATTGCGTTTTGCACGTTATTAGTTGCCTGATCTCCCAGGATTTTTCATTTTTCAATTTGAACACTTTAGTTTGTTTTGCTATCTGGCACACCTTGCACATGTGGCATTTCACAAATCCCTTTGTTTTTAGCCAATCACCCTCCTTCTTTTTAGGTTTAAAGTGGCTGTGGATTAGATGATCCTTCAGGTTCCTTGACCTTCGGTATGTGACTACCGGATGTTTTCCCACCACTTCTTTGACTGTGCTGTCCAGCTGGAGGATTTTCCAATTTTTTCTCAATATATTCATGACCTGTTTGCTCTCTACTGAAAAGTCTGTTATTAAATGTATTGGTTCCTTCTCCATCACGTTATCTCTTTGTTTTGGCATTAGGCATTCCTCTCTTGATTTTTGATTAGCTTTTTCCCAACTTTTCAGAACTATTTTGTTGTTATATTTCCTCTTTTTAAATGGTTCTGCTGTGTGTTGACCATGTTTTTTCCACTCTTCTTCTTCACTACAGATTCGCCTTATTCTGAGGAATTCCCCAAATGGGATACCTCCTTTCAAAGACTCTTGATGGAAACTAGTCGCCTCCAAAGTTGAGTTAGTAGCAGTGCTCTTGTGATGCAGGGTGGTATGGATCTGATTGTCTCTAATGTAGATTTCTGTGTCTAAAAATACTACACGATCTTTGCTTGTTTCGAACGTGAATTTCAATTGGGTGGGACTGTTGTTTAAAATTTTGAAGTACTCTCGAAACTCCTCTTCTGTGCCTTCCCATATTATGAAAAAATCATCTATAAATCTTTTCCAGGTGATGATCTTATTCAGAAATCCATCATTTTCAGCTCTCAACGCCACCTCCTTTTCCCAATATCCCATGGTCAAGCAGGCGTAGTTTGGACTGAAGGAAAAGCCCATTGCCGTACCATTGCGTTGCCGGTACACTTCTTCTCCAAAGAGGAAAATATTTTTGTTCAGGCAGATCTCAATCATCTGTCTGAGCATGTTGTTGTGATCTTGATATTCTATGTTTCTCTCCTGTAAGAAGAAGCTGCATGCCTCTATACCAAAGTCATTCCCTATTGTTGTATACAAGGATACAACATCCATTGTCACCAATAGATAGGACTCTTGCCACTGTGTATTTTGTAGCATTTTTAGTATGTCAGTTGTGTCCCATATGTGGGAGCTCAGATGTTTTACATTGGGCTGTAAAAAATTAGTCTATGAAATTAGCCACTGGCTCCAGCAAAGATCCCTTCGCTGATAATATCGGTCGCCCTGGCGGTTTCTTTGGGTCCTTATACAACTTGGGCAGAAAGTAAATTGTTGCTGTCACAGGATGATTCACCGTTAGGCATTTACGTTCCTCTTCATTGATTTGTCCTTTCCTTGTCCATTCATGGAGTTTTTCATCCAACATTTCCTTTATTTCGCTTGTCAGGTTCTTTTTTAGCCTTTCATAGTAGACATTGTTCCAAAGTTGCCGATGACCTTCCATGACATATGCTGTCTTGTCTTGAATCACAATATTCCCGCCCTTATCTGCGATTTTAATTTCTATATTATTGTCATTCATGAGATTTTTCAGGGCTTCTCTCTCCTCTTTGGTTAAGTTGTCTTTATGAGTTCGACCTTTTAATCTGTACAAATCTTCAATTACAGCTTCCTGGAATAGATCCACTTTATTTCCTGGTGTTAGTTGTGGGTAGAATTTGGATTTTGGTTTCAATCCGCTCAAACCCCCTCCTTTTTGTTCGATAGCCTCATCCAGGCTCATCTCATCCTCATCAAGTGTATCCAGATTCACTAATGTCAGATAGCTGAAATATAGAATTGTTGGACTATGACAAATAATAGTAACAATGTTGAAAGTAAGAAAAGTTTACAAAAACATCAAGAAACAATGTTCAAAGGCAAAGACCTACACATTTTTTAATTAAAACTACAACCTCCAAAATGCTTAGAGACAATGTGCACACCAAACAGGAAAGGCAACAATGTCGCTTTAAAAGAACTGACTTCCTGTGATCAGGTGATCGTGAGCAAGGGAGTGGTGCTCCCGAAACGCGTTGATCAGTGTTTGTCTTTGTCTGCATAATGCTATCTGAAGGCTGAAAATCAAATAAAAACAGCAAAATACTCTTAAATACGCGAGTTCGTCCCGTTTTTCCCTGCAAGGGGGAATTGTGTGCATATTGGTTCTGCCGCAGGGATCACGAACCGAGCGTTGAGCGCTGCAGTTCCCAGACACAGAGAACCAAAGGAAGGAATATATATATAAATCCAGGTCCGATAACATATCTGTCTAATAACGAAACACGAGTATAGAAAAGCGTATGAACATTATAAATTGTATTGTTTATCATGTATGTGTATATAGCAACACTGTGACAGTATTTAAGTATTTTCTTTATGTTTATATGTTGGACATGAAAGAAGAACTTATAAGTGGTGAATTTGAAAATGGTGGCTACTTGAAAAAGGCTAACGCCGAAACGCGTCGTCCTTGTTCTACGAGTGCACAATAAAGGATTTGTGCAAAGATCTCCTGGTGTGTCATGTCTGTGTCCTTCTATATAGTGGGATCTGGAACCTGTGTGAAGTAAAGAGTAGCGGCTGCTACTACCGATGGCACCAGCGTTGTTTGGTCGAGGATCGCTCGAGCAGCGTCTTTGAAGCATATATATATATATATATATATATATATATATATATATATATATATATATATATATATATATATATATATATATATATATATATTTAAATATATTTATATCCAAGACCAACTTCAGTACACCAGCTTGCTGTACCAGAAAACAACACCGCAGTCCAAGTATCAGGTACAACCTTAATTTATTTTAATCCGGGCTATGACACATTTTGCTAGGGTCCCCTGCCTTGATCACATACAGAGCCAGAGAACAAACTTCATTTTAAATGCACAGTTACCATCATGTGATAACATGTACATAGACAAGATACTACGCAATATCAGAAAGTTCATGTTGTACAAATTTCATAAACACCAAACAGAGAATTGTTACATTTGCTTTTTGTTATTTTTTTTTGGTTTTATGTTTTTATGTTTTTGCAATTTTTTATTTTTTCATTCTCTTGTTGTGCAATTGGCTAACATACTTCACCGCTTCAATGAACTTTATTGTACGATAGACACAAGCCCTTCAGTGTGTGAGTCTCACTTATACTTTCTGCATAATGCATAACCTGGCGTGTTATAACTCATTGTGTCTGGATCCCTTTACCGATTTATAGTGTTTTGTAATTCATATCTGGCAACACATTTGGACTCAATGTGAGTACACAACCAATCAGACTTGTGACTTGCCGTTATTTTAAAACATTGAAAGTGCAGGTGCTGGTTATTCCACTTTCCGTCTTCGACAAGCGAGTGCTCATATTTCATTGTAAACAATTCAATTTATAAAGTGCAAGTGCAAATTTCATACATCAGGATTATAAAGTGCAAGTGCTGTCGATTCCAAAATGTCAAATTGATAATGGCAATCCTAATGACCCCATAAGTCTCAAACAATTTCACATTTTGGCAGATTTCCAGATTTGCAGAGAACATTTCAAATAACGTAGAAGAGCAGAAAATTATGCAAGTAAGACCCCACTCTGAAGGCTAAGTTGCAACTTGTCACACAGGCGCAGACAAAGCCCTCACTACACTGCACTTTTCTTCTCCCCCTTTTCTCTTTCTCTTACATATATCTTGAAAGAGCAACGGGGAAAAAGCATGCACCGAATATCACCCTAAAAATCAAAATGCCCGTCTTTGGGTAGGGGTGGAGAGGGTAGAATTTTCAAAATTAATAGAGATAGTTCTAATTAACCGTTTCTAAAGTACACACCTCAATGTAAATTGTCTACTGCTCCGAATATAATTAGGGTTCTTATGCAATTAATGATGACATTCGTGATTTTTTTTATACCTCACAACGATGAAAGGCTGAGCAGGCACTGCTTGGGTTGAACCTGTTAGCCTCAGGTCCTACACCCATTTAGCTAGTGGGTGCTCAACGCACTAAGCCTTCTACTTGGCGTCTGTTGCACAGACCACAAATCGAAAGATGCCTTTCATTTAAAATAAAAGTTGTTGATATTTGCTTATTCTGTGCGTCTCAGATTAAGCCTTTATAAAAGTTGGACTGGGGCCGGTGACTATTAATCGGGTCTAACGCAGCAGCTCACTCTCAAGCTATCTAATCATGTTTAAAAGGGATGGGTTAATCAGGGGTGATGTCAAACTGAAATAAAGCTTTGTAGAAGACATATTCCAAATTATGTCCCATACACAATCCATTAGTCAGCTTTAAACGAATCAACTTCGCTCATTGTCCCTTCCAGATAAAAAAATGAAAACGCATACTTTAACAGCTTGAAACTTAATCTGAAATTGAATTCCCAAAGACATTTGCCATATCCTTAGTCATAATCAGGATAGGCTTCAACTACAACCATGTCATTTAATTTCTCAAAAATTAAAAAATGCTGCCAAAGTAGCACACTCGACATCTTCATCAGCTGTTATGCATCTGTACTGTAACTTTAACATGATCAATTTTTAGATGGAAACTAATTTTCCGCAAGAAGTATTTGCAGAAATTTTAAAGTGAACTCCACCATCCACCGAGGCCTCAATATCACGTGTCTCAGTACTGGGACCCTGGTTATATCAAGTGATTAAAGATTTTACCCTGGGAAAGCGCCAATGACATTTTGTTCCGCTGTAGTAGAGATAAACGTGAGATTTTAATGCTTATGGCATTAAAATCTACATGCCTTAGTATTTTCTGACTTTTTACCTAAAGCTATTTATTTGGTTACTATTTATTAGTATGTGAGAAGGCAATGACAATAACAAGGGCCATGTCACACATTATCAATGGATGCTGTTGGCATCCGGTGACACAGCAAATGAGCTCTACTTTTTACTGTTGGGGTCCTGAATCACGCACACTTGGAATTACCAATCCCATTCCCTTTCCGTGAAAACCTAATTCTTTACCCCTGAAATGATGTGCTCTCAGCAGCAGCTACCGTATGACAAAGCAGTAAGACTGCTGCGCCCCATCTTTGTGGAGAAGGTGGTAGCTGAGGTAAGGGTTGGGTAATGACCTGAATCTCCCAAAGTCCATTTTCCCCAAAAACTATTTGTTTTTTTGAGAGGTAAGGCAAGGTTTATTGACGGTGAGACTAGTTAAACGACGATGATTCGAAAAGCGTGGCAAAGCAGATTATTTCCAAAACAAAGGGGTCGATTCCGATTCGGGAAAAAAAACATCTGACGATGCGTATTCGTAGCCGTTTCCGTACGAATCTTACCAATCTGTCCGAAATGCGTAGTACAATCCGTTGTCCAAAAATACGTCCGTATGTTTGTGAACTGTACGAAAAATACGCGAAGATCCGTACGATATGGCTTCGGAAATTGAACCTTACGATTCGTAAACATGCTGTACGACCCGACAAGTACGATCCGGACCGGGGTCCCAGGACGCGATTTGTATGGGTAAACCTAGTCGCGTATGAACTGTGATTTGTATGGAAAACATCGCGTATGAGCGAGCCGCACAAACTAATACGCAACGAACTCCCCCCTAACAAAGCGCACGCGAACCCACGGAAAAACGTCCCGTATGAGCGTACCACACAAACTAATACGCAACGCACTCCACTATTAACAAAGCACATGCGAACCCACGGAAAACGTCCCGTATGAGCGAACCACACAAACTAATGCGCAACGCACTCCACCATTAACAAAGCGCACGCGAACTCACGGAAAACGTCCCGTATGAGCGAACCACACAAACTAATACGCAATGCACTCCACCATTAACAAAGCGCACGCGAACCCACGGAAAACGTCCCGTATGAGCGAACGACACAAACTAATATGCAACGCACTCCACCATAAACAAAGCGCACGCAAACCCACGGAAAACGTCCCGTATGAGCAAACCACACAAACTAATACGCAACGCACTCCACCATTAACAAAGCGCACGCGAACCCGCGGAAAACGTCCCGTATGAGCGAACCACACAAACTAATACGCAACGCACTCCACCATTAACAAAGCGCACACAAACCTCTTAAACAGCACAAGGAGGGTGCAAACGAGTCGCACAACACCACAAAACATGTATCCTGTGTACAAACCATTGCAAATGAATATCCAGGCCACGTCAAAACTGGCAAACAGAGGGCCAAAGTCAGAACCACCCCTTATGACACACCCACCAAAAATTCAAAATAAGCCCCACCCACAAAAGGACCAATAAAAGGGCCCACACACACACAACCCATCATCCTTTGCAACCTACACATTTGCCTACAGAGACTGACAACACACCAACAACTGCACACATACACCTTTACACATACACCACATTCACATTCAGACCCACACACCCACTTCACGCTCAGACCAACACCCCCCATCCATACACACCGTCACCCCCCTAATCACATTCACCCCACAACATGTCTGCATCAAAGAATCCTAAGTTCACAAACCCGGAGATGGAGATCCTTGCAGATGAAGTCATCAGAGTTGAGCCACAGCTGTTTGGCGCATTGGTCAGACAGACCAGCATAGCTGACAAAACACGGCTGTGGGAGAGGATCGTCAATAGGGTCAATGCTGTTGCACCCATCAGGCGCACCAGGAAAGATTGCCAGAACAGGTGGTACGATCGGCGGAGGATGGTCAAGCGGAAGATGGAAGAGGATAACGCCCAGAGCCAGTGCACTTGAGGTGGTGGTCCCCGCAGACCAGTACAATACCATCCCTGGGAGCAGAAGGTCATGGCCCTGCTACCACCGGTGGGAGTACATGGAGTTGAAGGAGTTGTGGAGCCTGGTGAGTATACAAACAAATCATGTAACATGGGGGGTCTCCCAGCAGTGTCCAGACATATGAGGGTTGGGTGGATAGGACTCCCAGCATAGGCCAACAGTATGGGCGTGGGTGGCTAGGCCACATAGCAGTGTCCAGACTTATGAGGGATGGGTGGATAGGACTCCCAGAAGTGCCCAACAGTATGGGGGTGGGTGGCTAGGCCACCCAGCAGTGTCCAGACATATGAGGGGTGGGTGGATAGGACTTCCAGAAGTGCCCAACAGTATGGGGGTGGGTGGATAGGACTCCCAGCAGTGTCCAGACATATGAGGGGTGGGTGGATAGGACTCCCAGAAGTGCCCAACAGTATGGGGTGGGTGGATAGGACTCCCAGCAGTGTCCAGACATATGAGGGTTGGGTGGATAGGACTCCCAGAAGTGCCCAACAGTATAGGGGTGAGTGGCTAGGCCACCCAGCAGTGTCAAGACATATGAGGGTTGGGTGGATAGGACTCGCAGAAGTGCCCAACAGTATGGGGGTGGGTGGATAGGACTCCCAGCAGTGTCCAGACATATGAGGGGTGGGTGGATAGGACTCCCAGAAGTGCCTAACAGTATGGGGTGGGTGGCTAGGCCACCCAGCAGTGTCCAGACATATGAGGGTTGGGTGGATAGGACTCCGTGCATAAGCCAACAGTATGTTGGTGGGTGGATAGGCCACCTAGCCGTGTCCAGACATATGAGGGGTGGGTGGATAGGACTCCCAGATGTGCCCAACAGTATGGGGGTGGGGGATAGGACTCCCAGCAGTGTCCAGACATATGAGGGTTGGGTGGATAGGATTCCCAGCATAGGCCAACAGTATGGGGGTGGGTGGCTAGGCCACATAGCAGTGTCCAGACATATGAAGGGTGGGTGGATAGGACTCCCAGAAGTGCCCAACAATATGGAGGTGGGTGGATAGGACTCCCAGCAGTGTCCAGACATATGAGGGGTGGGTGGATAGGATTCCCAGAAGTGCCCAACAGTATGGGGGTGGGTGGATAGGACTCCCAGCAGTGTTCAGACATATGAGGGGTGGGTGGATAGGACTCCCAGTAGTGCCCAACAGTATGGGTGGGGGTGGGTGGCTAGGCTACCCAGCAGTGTCCAGACATATGAGGGATGGGTGGATAGGACTCCCAGAGGTGCCCAACAGTATGGGGGCGGGTGGCTAGGCCACCCAGCAGTGTCCAGACATATGAGGGGTGGGTGGATAGGACTCCCAGAAGTGCCCAACAGTATGGGGGTAGGTGGATAGGACTCCCAGCAGTGTCAAGACATATGAGGGGTGGGTGGATAGGACTCCCAGAAGTGCCCAACAGTATGGGGGTGGGTGGATAGGACTCCCAGCAGTGTCCAGACATATGAGGGGTGGGTGGATAGGACTCCCAGAAGTGCCCAACAGTATGGGGGTGGGTGGCTAGGCCACCCAGCAGTGTCCAAACATATGAGGGTTGGGTAGATAGGACTCCCTGCATAGGCCAACAGTATGGGGGTGGGTGGCTAGGCCACATAGCCGTGTCCAGACATATGAGGGGTGGGTGGATAGGACTCCCAGATGTGCCCAACAGTATGAGGTGGGGGGATAGGGCTCCCAGCAGTGTCCAGACATATGAGGGGTGGGTGTATAGGACTCCAGTAGTGCCCAACAGCATGGGTGTGGGTGCAAGGGTGAGGGCCAGATTGCGGCAAGGGGGAGGGTAGGAGGGTTCAAGGGGGATAGTGAAGAAGCCAAAAACTTGACCACCTCCATCACCAATACTGTGTATGCCTATGCCCAATTGCATTCATGCCATATGGCCCAGGTACACACCCATGCACCTTGCTCAATGCACAGGGAGAGTGAAAGTACTGACGAGATACCTGACACTGGGCCCTGGTGTAGGCAGCACAAGGCTCTCCTGTGACCAGTGCAAACACAAACACCAGGACAAGCTCAGATATGTCGCATAGGAACTCAGAACCACTGCCATGGCAGCAGGCTCCATGGGGGGGCAGCCAAACCACAAGGCATGCCCAGGTGCAAATCAGACTCAAACTACCAGCAAGGCCTGTCACACACACACATAAACATAGCCACCTGGGACAGGCAACGGAGTGCCCCACTGTCACAATTGTCATGTAATTCAACAAAACAAATACAGATATGATTACGCATCCAAGAAAAAAATGCACCCGTGCTGATTCACAAGTACCTGGTGCTTCTTACACAATGCCGTAGCTTCACCTTTGTGACGTAGCACAAGCACAAACGTCGCACCCTGGTGCTGGGTATTGACAAGGTGATGTATCTGGGAGATGTGCCACGTTCTAAAGCCCTTTGCCACAAGTAGGTGACCTGTTCCAGGGGGGTGGGCAGTGGGTGGCCGTCATGGCGCAGCCAACACCTCCCAAAAGTTGCTGAGTGAAATCACAAAGATTTCACTCAGTCACTTTTATGCACGGGCTGCATCAAAACGATGTGCATGCTTGAAGCAGGTGTAAGGATTGACGCAGCATTGTGCAGATAGGGCCAAACAGAGCATTGCTGGATCAGGGTTGCGCCGGTGACACAACCACAGCAATGTGCCCCCTCTATGGCACATATGCGTGACGCAGTCGTTCTCTTCTTCCACCATAGTGATCCGCATAGTTAATGTGTTGCATCCATGTTGTTATAGATGTGGTTCACAATGACTGGCAAATCCCTGCTGACATGCATGGCTGTGCCAGTCATTGTAAACAGTCCCTCACATGTCAATGACTCCTGAGCACATATCAATCTGACACAACATACCCACCCACAAGTGAACATTGAGAACAATCCAGAGCAGGTGGAACAGTGCCAACGACAATGTATATGAAAATTGGATGTTGCCTGAAATGGCATTAACATTGTCTGTCTCTCACACCCACAGGGCAACGTGCACAATCTACCCCCAACTAGGGGGGAGATGGATCACAGTCCCAGGCTCCGCAGGACCCTGATCCCACCGACAGCGACGCCTCTCACCACTCCATGGATGACCACAACCCACCTGGCACTTCTGGAGCCCAAACCTGTGCAGCAGCTGGACCAGGGACATCTGTGCCAACCACCACACCCATTCCTGCCACATCCCAGCACACAGCTCGGAGCCCTACCCACACTCCACAACTTAGCCAATCTGACAATGAGGGACAAGCTTCGCCGGGCACCCAGGAGGAGGCAGACAACACCACCACTGCCATCTATCAGGGGTCCCGTCGACCCGATGTGCCCACAACAGCAGGCCAGGCTCGTGTGGGCAGGGGTGGTGGGAGTGGCACAAGGCAGAGGCGAGAACCTGACCAGCCAGCTGCAGGGCCCGGTATGTCTGAACTCAGAAACATCATGGAGGCATACCGGCAGGACACCAGGTACTTCAGCCAGGTAGTGGGGGCCCTCAACGAAATCAAAAACCAGCAGGCTGAGCAACATGCCAGTCAACAACGACACCAAGGATGGATGGAGGCAACACTGGATGAGCTCTTGACAGTGCAGAGGGACATAAGCCATTCACTCCGTCGGATCGCTGACAACATGCAGCACCCTCCCTGTGTCACCAGGCAAGAAACACCTAGGCAAAGACCCCCACCAGGCACAGGGAGGGAGGCGGAGGAGGAATTGTCCGACGGAGTGTCCCAGGCATCCTCAAGGTCTGCACATGAGGGTCCCCAAAGGAAGGTGGGTCGTCCACGTAAAAGACAGTGAGAGGCAGTGGGCCATACGCATCTCCCAGGTCACCTGGGCTGGCATCTTGCCTTTGTGTATAACAGCTTCACCCTATTGACTGTCCTACTCTGCCACATGGACTTGCTGGTCACAGTCTGAACAATGCTGCCAACCACTGTGGTCTTGACTCTGTTGACTCAAACTGCTAGGTATCACATCTCCCTCTGTGAACTTTGGATTCCCCCCATTTTTGTACAGCACCTAGCACCTACTCATGTTTCCCGCTCAAGATTGATAAATAAACATAACAAACACAATAGATCATAATGTTGCAGTCTTTTTCCCTGAGTCCACAACATACGTGTGAGGATATGTCAAAGTATGCCAGAGTGTGGATCAAATTCAAACCATCCATACACTGGGTTCTGAGTCCGGTTGAGGACTCACATAGGTCACAATGTATCATCAACGACATATTTGGAGGGCAATACTCACCCGTGATGGTTTCTATCTGCCATTCTGAACTGACAGATAGTTCCTTAAGAGTCTCATGAAGGTGTAGAGGTCATGGGTAATGTGTAGGTTGCCAGGGAGGGAGTACCAGGTCTGTTTGGTGAGGTGGGAGAACTATCTCTCGCATGCAGTTGTACTGTGGATGTGATGAATGTTTCCCAGGGCAAGGGTGGCTGGACGGAGTTGGGGCAACGGGGTGTTGGATGGGAGACGTCCATAATCGTTTTTGGGGCTGGGGTTGTGGAGTGCCTACTGAGTGTGGCTGAGGAGTATGAAGGTGATCCTGCAGTTGACAGTGATACTATTGTAGGTATCTCAGGTGGGCGGTCATGTCGCTGTGGCAGGGGATGTTGAGGATGAGTTGTGCGCATGCACCCTGGATGTGCACAAATCCTCCTGGACTCTGTCTCTTGTTCCTGCGTAGAGGGTGTTGCTGTAGTTGAGCCGGCTGGTGTCGTGGACCTGGGTGGCTGTCTATCTTGACTAGGAGTGGATCTATCTGAAGATCATTTCCAGCATGCAGAGGGACTTGCACCATGAGGTAGTGATGGCGTTGACTTGCATGGTCATTGTGAGCGAGGAGTGTATGATGATCAGCTGCTTGCGTCCGTGGCCACTGTGTACTTGTGCGAGGACCAGGCCGTTGTGACACAAGGAGTTGGCCCAGCCGTAAGGGGACATTCCTCAGATGATGAGCTCATTCTTGTCCAAGCCCAACCTCAGGTGGCTGTTGTTCATCCATTTCTCAATGCACCTCATGACTAGTTGAATGTTGGATCTGGGAGTGGCTGGGTCTTTGCTGAGGGTGAGGTGCAGCTGGGTGTCAATGGCATAGGACATGATGATGATGTTGTGAATGCATGTGATGGTGGAGAAGGGGGTCATGGAGACATTGTACATTGTCACGCTGATAGATGAGGCTGGTGCATGGGCCCAATGACCCCAGTGTTCTACGTGACGAAGGGGGGATGCGGGGCCCCAGGGCCTTGCTGGGGATGTACTTGGCAATTTCCTCCTGGGTCTTCATGTGGATCCTAGTGTTGGAGATGTGTGATCCGACAGTGTGGTAGCACATGCTGTTGAATGCTGTTGAGCAGTCGATGGGGTAAGGGTGGTGGTCTCACCATTTCTGAGCAGGGTCCAAGATAGTGTTGGTGTTGGAAATGAGGGCTGTGGCAGTGGGGTGAATACTGTTGAAGATGGTCTGTGGTGGGTTGCCTGGAGATGTGTGCTTGGAGGGAGATGGTCAGTTGCTCCTTGACTGTCTACTTGTTGACTTTTGCCAGGTAGGCAAGCAGGGTGATGTCCGTTGTCAAAGAAGGGCTTGGGTTACTGCATGCCCCCAGCACCCATGGGAAGTGGCATACGCAAAGGAGTCATGCATGACGTGCCGAAGGTGGGCTTCAAGGATGGTGTATACTGTGCTTGAGATGTATTGTGGAAAGGGTCCTGATGGAGAGCCAGAGTGGATGGTGTACATGAGCCGGGTGGTGTCTTGGCTGCTGCCGGGAGTCCAGAACCTGATGGGAGGCATGTCCTGTGGTAAATAGCGATGTCTGCCTATGTGTTGCGAGGCTGTCATTTACGTCCACGAGCTTGGAGTGCTAGTAAGTTGCAAGGGATCCCTTTGGCCTTGCAAGGGTGGGATGTCGTTTGGAAGGAGAGCTGGGGTTAGATAGTTCACACAAACTGCTGATGAGGCCTTTCATGTTGTGTATGTTGCTGCCCAGCCCAAACATGAAGGTCATCCTCTTGTCCATGCTGATGATATGGTGATGTCTGTGTAGTAGATTTCATGTATGAAAGGTAAATGATTGTTGTTTGGTTTACACGGTTTGCACATTAGTCTGGCTTGACCTGTAGGACTCCAGGAGGTCTGCCTTGTCCCTGGTGGCTTAACAGTTGTTGTGCTACACAGGAAAGTCCCCCAATGTGGCAAGAGTGTTGGAACAGTCGCTGATCCAGTGTATGCGGTTGCAGGGTGTGGCGGTGGCGTTGTTTTGAGTGACCTGTGTGAGGGTGCCACACAGCTTGTCTTTTTTTCACTCAGGTAAAGGACTATTTGGTTGATCTGTAGCGGAGTCTGGTGCAGTGTGTTGTGACTTGGACAACTGGATGCAAATATTGTTGTACCAATGCATGATGGTGGTGTGGTTGTCCTCCAGCCTCAAGTTGCTCTCACCCTGCCCCATGTAGTCTGTGTAGGTGCTGCCCTGCGTGCAGATTTAGTTGTCAAATGTCTGAGGAGCAATCAGTATATACGTTTCACAGCTCTGTGTTCTCAGATTTTGTCCCAAGTCCTAAGGAAGCCTCTCTGCTCAATTTGCTGATGTGTAAATCCGGTTACCCTACTGACCCCTTGGCCGCCAAGCAATACAACATCTTTGCTAAGATTCACAATCACCATATAAACGCCATTCATATTCTTCACCTCTGAATGGGCTCTAATTTGGATGTGTGGAAACACACGTTCCTCCTGCCCATCTTAAGTAAAGGAAGCGCGGATCCTGAATATCCTTCCAATCATAAAACTAACTCCCTTCTAACAGCTCCGGCCAACATTTCTGGGAAATATGTAGGTCAACAAATGATGCCCTTTGTAGAAGATAATAGCCTCATCCACAACTCGCAATCCAGCTTCCATCCCAGATATAGTATGCAGTCGGCCCTCATACACATGGCAGACTCTATACGCTGTGAGGGCAACGGAGGTTCCAAGGCGGGGTTAGTTAAGTTAGACTTGTCTACAGCATTTGACACCGTCAAACATCACATTCTTCTTCACCGCATTAAGACCATAGGTGTAGGGGGCTCAGTGCAGAACTGGATATCATCCTAACTAACTGACCGCACACATCATGTCCGGACCTACACATCCATCTCACCACTCAAACCACTGAAGTGGGGCGTGCCGCAGGGCTCTGCTCTGAGCCCGCTGACTCATAACATTTGCTGAAGGCAGCTGGCTAAATCAATTGCCATGTCTGAAGTCAACATCATGTCATGTGCTGATGATCTTCAGCCTCTATTCACCTAAAATGCAGTGTGTGTAGCAAAATTTGAGCTACTCAAAAATTGAACACGATTTTCGCGGCCTGGATGGACCACCTTTGCTTCAAACTCAATCCAGATAACACCTAGGTCCTATATGTTTACAAAAAACCTTCTTCACTCTCTACCAATCTTTGTTGGTCAGAGGAACTGGCCATTGCTCCGGTACACAAGGACTTGGTCAGGAATCTGGGAGTCAGCTGGGACAATCGGCTATCCCTTGCCGCACAGGTACAAGAGGCGGGTGCTGCTCGTTTTGGCAAGATTCAATTCATCTAGAGATTTATTAAGTATCTGCACAATGTAACTCAGGAAACAGTGGTTTACACACTGATCAACTGCCATTTTGACTAAGCAAATGGCTCATCCGTGGGTCTCACATTAGGCCTGCTACGTATACTGCAGATGGTCTAAAATGTGGCTGCCCGCATGGTATGTGGAGTCTCCGTTTGAAAAATATCTCCCCCTTACTTCAACTAGTCCATTGGCTGCCCATGGCTACACAAACAGATTCCAATGCGCTGACACTCGCCTACAGTGCAGGACTCGGCCGTGGCCCAGTCTACCTTAGGAGGAGGCTCCGTCCCTATTGTCAATCACAACCTCTACGTTCCATAGACAGGCCCTTGCTCATTGGTCCTTGGTTAGCAAAACCAAGATCAGGAGGTGAAACCTTTCAGGTAGGAACCACCCAATGTGAGACTAAGCCACCTCTTCCGCTGCATATTAATCTGTCTGAATGTGAGTTTTGCAAAGGCCTTGACACCTGGTTATATTGCATGCTTGATGACTTGCTACTCCATATGCGTCTTTTTCGACATACTACAGTACCGTGACACCGCGTTGGGTCAGATGTACGCACAAGAAATGTTCATTCACATATTTGTAGATGGCTTAGCAGAATTGTGGGTGTAGGCTTGGAGACCTGTAGATGCCAGTTAGGCTGAGGGTGGTCAGGGTGTTGGTGTGAAACATGTAGTGCAGATGGCTGACAATGCTGAGTGTGTCCTTGGTGTTGTGTGTGACTCTGAGGGGGTACAAAAGTTTATAGGAGAAACCCTTTTGTGAAAAGGGAGGGGTTAGGTACTATGAAAAATATAAAGGTTCCCTTTTCATCTGTTTTTAGTATAGAGTCTCAGGTCTCTCAGGGGTACGATTCAGGGATAGTAGGTGAGACATAAATTGTATCTGAGGTTGTATATAGATTAACAAATTTACAAGTTACGAAGGATAAATCTGTTTCAAAAATGTAAATCATACATCGGGTGGAGCCAATGATAATGTGTAGACAGGACAAAGTTCTTTTGAGTATATCTCCAAGATTTATTATCTATGTATACAAATGTTGATTAAAAACATTACATTTATTCATAAAAAAACATTTCATAATTAAAACAGCATATATCTGAACAAAGAAAATATGTTGACGCGGCGTTTCGGTGATATAGATCGTCACCTTCTTCAGGACAATATTTCATTTAAAACCACTAGTCCCAGCCACAGGGTGATATTCACTGATCAATCACTGTATATGTTGTATTTGTAATTGTATTGTGTCTTGTGGTCTCTCATTTATCATTTTTACCCCCTCCCTTATGCTCCGCCCTGAGTGTGGCTACACCAGGGCGTTTTGTAAGCAGACCCGATGAGGAAGCATGTCACATACTTCGGTGTGTGAGTGAGGGCAGTTTTTCAAAACAGATGATTTTTTTCTGTTTCGTGTTGTTACACGTGTACTTTAATCTCTCCACCGGTTCTTGTGTGTTTACTGGGTTCAGGGTATCACCCCTAATCAGCCACTATAGCTTGAATCCATTGGCCCAGTAAACAAGGGACCCATGTCTGAGCGGATCACTGACAAAATATAGAATACAAAAATATAGAAGAAAAAAATATCGAAGTAAAAATATAGAAAGCAAAAATATCGAAGTCCTATCTACAAACAGGTAAGTACAAAAATATCGAATCAAAAATATTGAAAAAAATACATAGTTAGTCAAAATATCGAATTTTTTAAAATGTCTTAAAAGTAATTTAAAATTTATGAAATAATAACTATAATTAACTAAAACATACCTAAAAATACTTAAATAACTTTAAAATTATTAAATAATTAATTTAAGTTAAAAAAAATAAACATACAATTTGATTTGTTAACACATATATATATTAACTTAATATTAATTACAAATATACAATATTTTTACTGTAGGATAGCGGGAGAATACAATTTACTATTACCACTCCAGCAACTGCAACAGTAGGGTAAACGTTGGATAGCGTAGGGGTAAAAAGTGACTATTCCCACTCCAGTGAGTGCAAGAGTAGGGAAACGTTGGATAGCGTAGGGGTAAAAATTACTATTCCCACTCCAGTGAGTGCAACAGTAGGGAAAGTGTTGGATAGTGTAGGGGTAAAAATTACGATTCCCACTCCAGTGAGTGCAACAGTCGGGAAAGCGTTGGATAGCGGAGGGGTAAAAATTACTATTCCCACTCCAGAGAGTGCAACAGTAGGGAAAGCGTTGGATAACGAGGGGTAAAAATTACTATTCTCACTCCAGAGGGTGCAACAGTAGGGAAAGCATTGGATAGCTTAGGTGGAATAGTAGGGAAAGCGTTGGATAGTGTAGGGGTAAAAATTACAATTCCCACTCCAGTGAGTGCAACAGTCGGGAAAGCGTTGGATAGCGTAGGGGTGAAAATTACAATTCCCACTCCAGAGAGTGCAACAGTAGGGAAAGCGTTGGATAGCGAGGGGTAAAAATTACTATTCCCACTCCAGAGGGTGCAACAGTAGGGAAAGCGCTGGATAGCGTAGGGGTAAAAATTACTATTCCCACTCCAGAGAGTGCAACAGTAAAGAAAGCGTTGGATAGCATAGGGGTAATAATTACTATTCTCACTCCAGAGAGTGCAACAGTAGGGAAAGCGTTGGATAGTGTAGGGGTAAAAATTACGATTCCCACTCCAGTGAATGCAACAGTCGGGGAAAGCGTTGGATAGCGTAGGGGTAAAAATTACAATTCCCACTCCAGAGAGTGCAACAGTAGGGAAAGCGTTGGATAGCGAGGGGTAAAAATTACTATTCCCACTCCAGAGGGTGCAACAGTAGGGAAAGTGTTGGATAGCGTAGGGGTAAAAATTACTATTCCCACTCCAGAGAGTGCAACAGTAGGGAAAGCGTTGGATAGCGTAGGGGTAAAAATTACTATTCCCGCTCCAGAGAGTGCAACAGTAGGGAAAGCGTTGGATAGCGTAGGGGTAAAAATTACTATTCCCACTCCAGAGAGTGCAACAGTAGGGAAAGCGTTGGATAGCGTAGGGGTAAAAATTACTATTCCCACCCTAGTGAGTTTAACAGTAGGGAAAGTAAACATTTAATATATTAATACAAATAAAATAAATATCAATACCAATAAAAAAGTTATTAAAATAAATTACAAATTTTAAATTATGTAATAATTAATCAATGAAAAATACAAATAAATATTAGTTATTAAAATTAATTTCCTATTAATACAAATTAATTACCAATTAACAATTAATTAACAATAAATTAAAATCAATACCAATAAATAAATAAAAAAGATTAATTTAATTACAATTAAATACTTCCCACTCTATTCCCCAATAAACACACAACCCGCTACGGAAAATAAATTAATAAAATTAACATAATTATCAATTAATCAATTTATAAATATTAATTACCAATTAAAAATTAATTACCAATTACAAATTAATTATTTACAAATTCATAATTAATTAACAATTCATTCAAAATAAATACCAATAAATAAATTAACATATTTAATTAATTACAAATAAATAACTTCCCACCCTATTCCCCTATAAACCCCCAACCCGCTACGGAAAATAAATTAATTAAATTAACATAATTATCAATGAATCAATTAAAAAAATTAATTACCAATTAACAATTAATTAATTACCAATTAAAAATTAATTACCAATTAATTCAAAATGAATACCAATAAATAAATTAACATATTTATTTAATTACAATTAAATTACTTCCCACCCTATTCCCCTATAAACCCACAACCCACTACGGAAAATAAATGAATAACATTAACATAATTATCAATAATCAATTAATAAAAATGTATTACCAATTTAACATTCATTACCAAATAAAAATGTATTAATTACAAATTAATAATTAATTAACAATTAATTCAAAATAAATACCAATAAATGAATTAACACATTTAATTAATTACAATTAAATTACTTCCCACCCTATTCCCCTATAAACCCACAACCCGCTACAGAATTAAATTATACAAAAATTAAATAACATAAAAAAACACTTTAAAAAATTCAATATTATAAAAAATTTGATATATCCTAATTACTATAATATATACTTCGCTATTTTAACTTTGTATATTTTAAAAATCGATATTAAATTACTTACCTTCAAAACGATATTTTTCACCACTATATTATGTCCATTCGATATTTTGTACATTCTATATTTTTACTTTGATATTTGTGCTATTCTATATTTTTGAATCGATATTATGCCTGTATACCGTCTGAGCATACCCATGGTCACTTAGTGCGAACATAACAAACACAACAAGATGATGGACTTCGTGCTGAAACATTTTAATCACTCACCACCAGTCAAGAGATCTGGTTTAATCCATCATTCTTTTGCTTACTATGACACCCCAATTTGTACCCAGCCATATGCAAATCAATCTTGACCCTGCTCCTCATGGGAACAGTCAAGCCCAAACTGCCAGGACAGGTCCTCCCTGGACCGGAAACAAGCTTTCTGGGACCATTTTCTGGTATCTACCCTCATCAGCCAGTATAGCTTGAATCTGGTGGCACAGCAAGCAAGGGACTCATGCCTCGGCATTCCCTAGGCCATTTGGAGTGAACATAACAAACACAACAAGATGATGGACTGATTGCTGAAACTTTTCAACCACTAATTCCCAGTCAGGAGATCTGTGTTTAATCCATTGTTCTTTTGCTAACTGTGCTACCCCAGTTTGACCCAGTCATATGCAAATCAGTCTTTATCCTGCTCCTCATGTAAGCAATGGGAAGAGCCCAGCCCAAACTGTATTGGGGAGGAGGTTCAAGACTGATTTGCATAGGGCTGGGTCAAAACTGGGGTGACGTGGCAAGCAAAATAAAAACGGATTAAACCCAGATCTGTGATGAAGTGAGTATTTGAAAAGTTTCAACATTCCATACATCATTTCAATTCATTTTGTGGTGTTGCTATGTCCACCCTAAGTGGCTACGGGTAGGCCCAGCCGTGGGTCTCTTGCTTGCTGTACCACTGGATTCAAATTAGCCTGGTTGAAGCAGGGTGATGTCTCAAGACTGGTCCCCGGATGCTTGTTTCTGGTCCAGGGAGGACATGGCTTGGCAGTTTGAGATGGACTGTTCCATGAGGAGCAGGAACAAGACTGATTTGCATATATCTGGGACCAAACTGGGTGATGTCGCAAACAAAATAGCACTAGATTAAACCCACATCTGTGACTGGGGGTAAGTGTTTGAAAAGTTCAACACTCGGTCCATAATTTTATTTTGTGATGTTGTTAGAATCTCTATCTACATAAATAGATTTGCTCCATTAAACCAATTAGGGGCAAGCTAGAGGCCAGATTCCTTCCCATAAGGGATGTAAATGACGATACTCCTGAAATTTCATTAGGAGTGGTGTGATATGACCATAACAGTTTTCTCACTGCTTTCTTTGTTTGTTCCCATGTGGTATGAGCTAATTGTATGGCTTGTTTATTTACCCTCTTCACTTTTTCCACTAGACCGTTAGCCTTAGGACAATAGAGGGGATTCTTTATGCAGTTGATGGATACATTATGTAGGAATTGCATAATTTCCTCCTAGGTGAACTGCATCCCATTGTCAGTGACAATGGTACTAAGAATGCTGTCCCTGAAGAATGTATCTGATAAAAATTATTTTAGCGTGGATGTGTTAATGTTGTTTTAAGATTTGGCTGTGGCCCCATGTAAATGGTAATCAACCATTACAAACATCTATCTATTAATTACATTGAACAAATTCATTGGTCCAATAATGTCAAGAACCAATTTTTCAAAAGGTTTGCTGAGAACCTCTACGTGGATAAGGGGAACCTTGTGGGTGATCTTGGTCTTGCCACTGGCATACAGTCTTTCACCTTTACTTCCACCCTTGCATCAATGTACTGGAACTAGTAGTCATTCCTGATCTTCCTCTTGGTCATACTCCTTCCTAAGTGTCCCTCGTGGGCTATTTCAATGACGCGGTCACATTTGTTATCTGGAGTTATATTCTCAACACCATATTGTCTAAAACAGATAACTCATTCCTTACATTTCAATAAGGTCCGAGATTATCAGGTAATTTGTTACATTTATTCGGTCAATCATTAATTATTTTTTTCTTTAACAGCAGCAAGGGGCAATAACGAGTTTGGCAATCTTCCTGTAGGACTGCCACTACTGTGCCCACAGGAGGAGCGCCAAGCTCGTGGTGTACCCGCCTGCCGGATTCTGAGTTGAATCCAGGGCCGAGCGGGTGGTTCAAAGGCAGTCTCTCATGGTGGCGGCTATGTTAGGCTCATAGGAGAGCCTTAACAGCAGGCCACTGTATTGACAGCACCTGCAGGACGTTCCTGCAGAGTGTGGATTGCACCATGTCATGCATTCCACACCATGCAAGAACGGGGGTCCAATTCCAGGGGTGCACAACATGTTTCCCCCTGCATGCACCCCCAGGCCAAGGAGCGGAATGGGGGTGCCCTTACCTGCATCTCGCCACCTTTTTCATGGAGGGCTTTCCGCCCTGAAATGAGTGGTGGCAATGCAACTCGGAAAATGTTCAGAGGTGCTGCATTGGCACTGCCAGCATATTTCTGCCACTTCCCACTGCACCACCGCTGTAGGATCCTGGATCAGCGGCCCTGTGGCAGTCGGACTGCGCACTCTGAATATGGTGGGCGGACCCGCATGGGTGGCGGTGGTTGGACCACTACTACGAACATGGCGGTCCTGAAGACCACCGTACTTATAATTAGGCCCTAAGTGTATTATCTTTCGAGCCACTATTTTGAGTATTTTCCCATTCTTCCTTGTGAAAGGCTGGGATTTCTATGGTTAAAATAGCTTCCTCAGGAAGTTTTTTCTGAAGACATTCCACCCCTGTGGGTAAATGGGATAAACAGCCTACCACTTGGTTTCTTATTCCTGGGACATATATAATATTGAAGTTGCACCCCTGTAGACAAAAGGTCTAACACACTGAAGTTTCATGCACCTTAAATGACACTCAGCATTTCATTAATGTTTGGTAGGTGTTGTCTATCTATCCACATGTTTGAATTTAGATCCCTATGATCAATGCAAATGCTAACACTCTTCGCTATTTTCTTGCAAGCAATGACAATGGGGGCCAACCATTCAGCACATTCAGTTTTCTCAATTACTCCTGTGTACTCTAATATTCTCCTTCAACAATGGCTCTCTCAAGAGCAACGGTATAGAGACCACCTTGGGTATGATTGCTTTGGTTAACTTAATTTTGTGAAGGAAGCTATTGAGTAAACCCAGTTTATCTGTGAAGACCTTGTGGAGTGTATCACATATACCCATACCTGAGGTTGACCTGTTGACTAGATAGACCTGTCCGTCTGCGATTGGATCAAGTTTGATCCCTAGATCCTTTTGGAACCTTGCTTAGTGATGCATACTTTTCCCAAAGTGGACCTGTCTTTAAAGTTTTTATGAATGAGTAACATATCTGTCAAAGGGATAGGGTCCTTGTACCCTCCAGGGCTTATATCTGGAGCTAGCATGGTATAATATTTGTTTTGGAAGTTCTCCTTAAACGTTGCTTCATCTATCAGGGTATATGGGGAACATAGGTCTGCATAAACTTTGAATTGAACGCCATCTAAGGATACATCACATGTGGGATACATTGTGTCAGGGGGTAACAATACATCAGAGACTTGAAATGTGATTTTTGTTTTCTTCAGAATCTTCTTCGCTCGCCATATGTGTAACTTTATTTCCTGTCTCTCTACAAACCTTTGCAAAGTGACCCCTTTTGTTGCATTTTCTACAGGTTACTTCTTAGCTGGACACCTATGGTAACTTGCTAAATAATTGAAATTACCACATCTAAAGCATCTTAATTTACTATTCTCAGATGTCTGCTTAATATTTTCAGAATTTAAATTACCCCCTTTACTTGGATCAATTATTTCCATACCTTTATTAATGCAACTGTTGTATGCAGGTTAGTTGATTATTTTTGTCTCTAACAATTCCTTCATCTCTTTCATGCATAATGCAGTCTATTCTATAATTGTGGCTATGCTAACAGTATGACTTAAATCAGAATTTTCTACCAGAAGTCTTTCCTGAACTTTGTCAATATTTTTGCATCTTACGAGTTGATCCCTTATTAAGGAATTTATAACTATCCCAAAATTGCAATTAGTAGAGAAAACTCCTAAAGCAGCAATATAATTGATTACTTTCTAATTTTTCCCTTGTGTTCTGGAAAAAACGTATGTCTTTCTAAGACAACATTGATTTTTTCTTCAAATTGTTCCTTCAATTTCTTAAGAGTACTCTTATATGCATCTACCTATCCATCCCCTTGTGCATCCTCCTCACCCTCTTGTAAGCATGAGCGAATTTTGCGGATCTCGCGTTCGCGAATTTTGCGGATTTGCGGATTTGCGGATTCGCAATCCGCAAAATCCGCGAATTCCCGCGAATTTGCGGATTTTTTTTTTTTGTGTTCGCCCGTGTTTCTGCCAGTTCGCGAGGGTTTTTACAATTTCGCAATTTGCGAACTTACCTGTCGGGTCGCAAGTTTTGCGAACTTGTTGTTTCTACGTGTCCAGCCTGTTTGGGACACTCTTCTTCATCACTGCCACTCTCTGTCACCACTGCCACTCTCTGACTACTCATGCCACCCTCTGGCCCACCCATGCCACCCTCTGTTTCATCACCACACCCTCTGGTTGTCCAGTGTACATTATTTTCGGCAAAGCAAAGCACACCTTCCCATCCTCAAGTGACCTGAATTAATTTGGGGCTGATTAATGTGTCACAGAATATTTTTTTAGCTGGCACCTGCTTCCTTAGTGCGCCCTGATTAGTGATCTTTTGCACTTGCTAAGTGCTTTCATTGTTGCAAAATTAGTTACAACACCTGCCCTGCCCCAACTGACAATAATGAATTAGGGGCTGATTAATGGATTTTAACTTCCAGCCTGGCTCCTGCTTGTCTCCCTTAGCTGTAATTCAGGACCTTTGTGGCATATGTGTAACTATTCTGAGGTTCAGAGCAGGGTCACATAATAGTTTCAACTGGCAACTGAACTCTGGAGGGGCCCCTCAGGAAGCACTACAGGAAATGGCTACTAATGATGAGCCTGAACTTTTGAACCTGGTAAGTAGTTACTTTCAGTTTTGCTAAGATCGTATTTCTGCAATTTTGCACTTATTCGCGGGGCGCGAACTCACGCGGACTCACGCGAACAGTGCGAGCAGTGCGAGCAAAATCTGCTGCTCGCGGATTTGCGGATTTTGCGGGAGATTCGCAAATCTCGCGGATTGCGGATTTCCCAAAAATCCGCAAAATCCGCGAGCGGAACGGATTTTCCGCCCATGCCTACCCTCTTGCCCTTCAGTACATGGTTCAGGTAAGTCATCAAATATTTTTCTTGTATGAGTCCCTAAATTATGTAAAAGTATATATTCTTTCTGTGTCAAGGAAAATCTGTCTCCTGCAGTCGTTATAAGATAAGAATCAGACAATTTTATCCATCTCTTCCATGGAATTACTGGTTCTTCTAGAACGTTTAAAAAAGGTGGTGGTTGAGACATAGCAAATGAAGCTATGTAGGAGGTTTATGTATACCAAATGGGGTAACAGGTAGATGGGAAACACACTCTAGAAGGAGATTTTACTTCAAAGTATGTACTGTGCAATTGTGATACATTAAACTCGCCCTATACACAAAAATGCAGAATGGAAATGACGAAGTACACATTATAATAATTTGTTGGTGAACAATATAACACATTTACCATACGTTCATTCAGATCTAACACAGTAGTCGGTAAATTCACAGAAAGATATGTCACTGAGCATTGTAACCATAAAAGTAACTTTTCTCTAGACTACTTTACCTTTACCAACTACATGGAAGTTAGAGAGGACTAGTAACTTTGTTTTTCCCCTCATAGGCCAGGAAAGTTTTATTTGGCCACATGAAGGGCTTTACCCTGGAAATTGTTTATTTTTTCTGCGATAGAGTGCTGTGCATGGTCAGCTCTTGCCTAGTTTGGTCCCAGTTCTGCGACGGCAGCCGTGGAGTTGGTAAACAATGGAGACCTCTCCTCAATGGGCGTTGCTAACCAAGAACAGGTGGGGATTTCTACAGACCTGCCTGGCTGTGAGGTTGAGATCACTGGATACTCCTAGACTCCTCCTAGGCTGATGTCACATGAGTGCGTCTTTGCAAAGGCACCGGAATTACTTCCCGCGCACGCTTCACTTCCTCAGGATGATGCGATCTCCACAGCAGGGTTCTTCTGCAATGGCAGTTGACTTTCGGAAACAGTGGTTTGCATCAGGAACGAACCTCCACAGGCATGGATCCAAGGTGCTGGTTATATCGCTGATAAAAGCTCTGGGGAAATGAAGCAATGCTGATGCTAGTTTGTCAGCCTGTTACGAAATTAGCAGTACAGTGACCTGTAGTCAATGTTGCAGCTGCTGTCACTGATGTCCCCACACAGGGCACAAACTAGGCAAAACTGTCTACCGATGAGAAATATGTACCAGCAGGACAAACTAAGTAAGGTAACTATCCAAAGGAGTCTGGCAGCGCAACTTCAGATAGGGAGTGGACTCTCAGCTGCTCCCTACAAAACATCCCTTCCAATTGTAGTCAAATTTGAAAACAGATACTTCATCAGATGAGGTTAGATAGCATTTATTGAAAGAGTCCCCTACAGAGCCAACTACAATAATCTCAACTGCGGTCTCTACAATGAACTTTCTAAAGTGAGCTTCATATCAAAGTTGTATTTCAGAATGAGGGATAATACAATGGCAAGGAACACAAGGAAAGAAAGAGGAATGTCAATGTACCAATTTAATATAACTTACAACATGCCCCTTCTCTTAGTCTGGCTGTAGCACCTTTACCAAACCTCCATGGCATGACCTAACTGTGACAACTCACTTGGTCCGATTGTGACACAGCAACCAAACCTACATAACATTAAGGGATTGTGACATTTCTTCTAGGCCCTAAGACAGAGTAACATGGCTTTGGCACTTCTCTCGGTCTGGTCATGACACTCCTCAAAGGCCCCCAGGTAATGCGACCTGGTGTGACACCTTTCTTTGTCCCCTCTCTCTTTTTTTTTAGTTTTAAAGAGTTTATTGGATTTTGTCAACTATACACAGCGTCATTGTGCCTACAGGGGCCGGCAGCGTGGAATATCAACAAACTATAATTAAATACACGGCTTGAATGCCGACATCCCAGGGCCACGGCAGCGGATGTGAGTCGATCATAAATCTATGTGAAAGCATCTGTAGCGAAAGCGATAACAAAAATGACGAAAATAATGTCCTATTCAATCTTGTAAATATCAATCTCCAATAAACTAGTAATCTTATATATACCCCCACCCCCTCCCTATCTGCCAGCATCCACTCAATCTGTCCATGTCTAGTTCCACATAGCATATCTGGTTACGCCTGATGGGTAGCTCTTGAATCTGGTACCTGCAATACTATCCCCTATCCCGGGTCCAGGGGTGGCATCGAGATTTACCTATTTTTCACCTTCCCAACATCTCTCGCACCCAATTCACTGCTGAATCATACATATCACGCAACAGTGTCTGAACAGTGATCAACACCCCCGGATTCCAACCATGTCACGTATGGCTCCCAAATATCTACTGGCCTGGACCGGCTGGGCATCAGCTCCCAATATGGGTCAATTGATCCTTACAATAAGTGACTGTATGTAGCCAACTAGCAACTGCGGGGGGCCGTGACCTCTTCCAATGTATTGCACTTGACATTTTGCCAGCAGTAGCAGCATTGACATCAGTTTACGAGATCCTTTTGGGACCTCCAGGACATATCCCAATAACACTATCAATGGTGTTAGTGGTACCTGTACGGTGGTAATGTCTCCAATGTGTCTGATTACCTCTAACCAAAATTGCGCTATCGGTCTACAGGACCACGCCAAGTGTATGAATGTCGCATCTCAGTGTCCGCATCTCCAGCATGTAGTGTCTGTGTACAGGCCCATACGGCACAACTGTACCGGCGTGCGATACACCCTATGTAGAAAGTTGAAGTGTATTAGTCGTAGCCTGTAATTTGGTGATAGATGCTCCAGCTGCGAGCAACAATATTCCCATTGTTTATCTGTAATTGATATTGCAGTATCCCTTTCCCAGTCTGCCTTTGAAGTGTATGACGTTATGGGAGATGTATTTTGTGTGATACTGTATATGCGTGTGATCAGTTTTTTTGGAGAAGGGTTAGACAAAATATTCTCCAGTGCAGGAAGGACCTGTGGTTTCCTGGGGTACTCAGTGTACCATGTTTGCAAGCTGCCCTAAGCTGGTAATATAGTAGTGTGTCTGAAACCGAAGGTGTCTGTTCCTTGCACATGTGCTGTAATGTTAAAAACGTACCGTCCAGGTATAGATCACTGCCCGTTACCAAGCTGTGTGCCTTCGCCCGCAATGTGTTTGCCTTGTCCGTCAGCGGTGTCAGCAGCGGGTTGCCCCTATGGGCATAGATGGTGCATACAAATCTTTTACTCTCGCCCTTTTTGCTATAACCCGCCATGCCCAACGCGTCACCTCAACCGTATCAATTTATTGATGGGGTTGTAGCTTTGGTACACCACTGCGTTTAGTGGAATTAGAGCAACTTTCTCTATTTCTATCGTTACATGCGGTTGGTACGGCGTTGGATGCTGCCAAAAGGATAAAAACTTTGCCTGCGCACTGTATGTGTAGAGTTCAAAGTCGGGAGCACTCAGCCCCCCTTGGCCAAAAGGCAACGTCAGGAAATTCCAGGAGAAGCAGGGTTGTTTACCCGCCCATACAAGTTCAAGTACGACTGTCCTGAGTCGTCTGAAGAAATGTACAGTAAGCGGCATTGGAATATTTACAAATAATTATAATAGTTTAGGTAATAGGACAATGTTTGCAATTGCTATACGCCCCAGTAGCGAGAGCGGCAGATGTTTCCATCCCTGCACCTTGGTTTCGGTCCAATCTATAACCCTACCGTATTTTGCCGTCCACAATTCCTGCATAGATCTACTTATAATAATGCCCAAGTACTGTGTCTCAGACTCCGCCCACTGAATGGGCTAGTCCGTTTCACATCGGTCAGTCCCGTCCGTGAGTGCTAGTATCGTGGATTTTTTCCAGTTGATTTGGATACCTGTAAGGCTGCCGTATCTAATCAATTCCCTCATTATAGTTTTAAAGTTATCTTTAGGGTTAGTCATGTAGATAGTCATGTCATCTGCGTACATTGAGATTAAAAGTCTTCTGGATGTGAAGCCTATGCTCCTGTGCGTGTGATGTTGACAAAGTCTCGCCGTCAAGGGTTCGGTAGCAATGGCGAAGAGCAATGGC
This sequence comes from Lissotriton vulgaris, assembly GCF_964263255.1. NCBI lineage: Eukaryota > Metazoa > Chordata > Amphibia > Caudata > Salamandridae > Lissotriton > Lissotriton vulgaris. The sequence goes on along the minus strand of NC_141693.1, from coordinate 1,311,123,284 downwards.
GACAGAGGACAGCCCTGCCAGGTGCCACGTGTAATGACAAAGGGGTCCGATACCCGACCATTAATCCGCACTCTCGCCATCGGGTTCACGTAGAGGATTCAAATTTGTTTGATGAAGGCGGGGCTAAGTCTCATACGGGCCAACAATATGAACAGGAATTTCCATTCCAGTGAATCAAAGGCCTTGGTGGCGTCCAATAATGCCGCCACAGCCTGTACATGAGGGGCCAAGTAATGCAGGATTCCAAACAGCGTGCGCAGATTATGAGCAGTCAACCTCCCAGGTATGAATCCGGATTGGTCTGGGAGCGCGATCTGTGGTAGCATTGGCTGAAACCTATTTGCCAGGAGCTTTGCATATATCTTAGCGTTGAGATTTATCAGTGACAGTGGTCTGTAGGAATCAGGGTAAGCGGGATCTTTATCAGGTTTTAGCAGAGCAATAATCGTTGCTTCTCTTAGGGTAGGGGGGAGTGTGCCCATGTCCATTGCTTCCAAGTACACATGTAATAAGCGAGGGCGAGCAAATCAACATATTCCTTACAAAAAGCAGCGGTCAGGCCATCTGCTCCAGGAGCCTTATCAGACAGCATGCTACTGATGACTTGACGTACGTCTTCCACCGTGACTGGCAGGTCCATGTACTCACGGGCCCCATTATTAAACCACGCAAGCGCTACCGTGTCTAAATTATCCGTTACGTCTTCCTCCGATGGGTTCGTGTTGGGCGTGGATAGGCATTGATAGTAGTGGGACATAGTGGCCAGAATAGCTTGTGGCGTCCTGGCCACCTCCCCTTCAGCTGTCTTCAGTCCGTGATGCACTCAGCACATCTCGGAGTACGCAATAGGCCCGCCAGTGTCTTCCCCGCCCTGTCTCCCTGACCGTAGCGTCTAGCCTGTGTGTATTTATGTAAATAGGCCGTTTCCCTCTCTGCCTCCTCCTGAAACTTTGTCAATTTTGACCTGATCAATGCAGCAGTGAAAGGGGAGGGATTTGTTTGAAAGTCTCTCTCTAATTCCCCGATTTCTTTCTCCAGCCGTCCCAGGGTATGACGGATATCTTTGAGGACACCCGTCTTTAACGCTATGCAATTTCCTCTGATAACCACCTTAACAGCCTCCCAGAGCAGCCCATGCGAGTCTACTGATCCCTCATTTAGCGCAAAGTATTCCTCTATTTTCTCCCTTAATTCTTCCCTGAAGACCAGGTCCAGCAATGTGCCCGACGGAAACCTCCAAGCAATTGGCTGCATATATGGCTCGGGGATGCGCAATGTCAGTACCGTAGGCGCATGATCAGAGAAAGTGCGAGGGTAATGTGTTGCATCTGAGACCCAATTATGAATATCCTTAGACACCAGCCAATAATCTAATCTTGACCAAGAACCCCTGTGGTGTGTAACGCCAGTGCCTTCCCTCACAGTTGGATGTAGTGCCCTCCACGAGATCTAGTATAATGTCTGAAAAAGTGTCTGTGTGGCTCTAGGATGATGGTCTCCGGACACCCCCTGACTATCAAGTGTGGTTGACAATACTACATTGAAATCTCCACCCCAAAGGATCGCCATCTTTCCTAATGCCTGTATCCTCTGACAAACCTGCTGGAAGAATTCCGGACTGTCTGTGTTTGGGCCATATATATTCACTATCAACATCGGGGTATCGTACAATGTGCCCTGTAGGAGTATGAATCTACCCTCATGATCTGCGACCGTATGGCGTGTTTTCCACTGGAGGCCTCTGCGTATAAGAATGGCCACCCCCTAGAGTAGGTCGAATAGCCCGCTACCGCTATCTCACCCCACCTGGCATTCCTAAGTGTACCTGCCGCCGCTGACGGCAAATGTGTTTCTTGGAGTAGACATATGTCAACCCCGCGTCTCAGCAGATAGGATTGGACCAATCTCACTTTTCTACGATCATTTAGACCCCTTATATTCCAGGATATGCATTTGAGTGATGTCGTGTGAGCATTCTGTGTGCTAGAGCCCATAGTACCAGGTAATTTTCTTGTGCATGTAGGTCCGTCTGTTGGGCCGGCATAGCCATGTGGCCCCGCTGGTGTCACTCATTCTCTGTAGATTTAGACATTTCGATGCCGTATGTGGCAGATCCAACATGCAAAACCTAACACCCCTACCCCTCCCACCCACACCAACCCCTCAATCAGGTTGTGACGTTGCCCTCCCCATCCCAAAAAAACCATAACCTATCGCTCCACATTTGTGAACTTGTGGGATTCATCCCATGGGGGTGTACGTGAGTCTGATGGCAATTCTCCCCTACACTTTTGGTAGGGTGGCCGAAGGTATGACATGCGGCCTTCGCCCATTACGCTACGAGAGTACCCCACCCAGCCAACCCGGCCTTTGGGTAGCACGTTTTCTGATAGACGGACTGGGTAATCACGATTACATAAATACGCCCCCTACGTAACATCACACATATAACTATGTGCACACTTATCTGCTTGTCCAGCGATCATGTCCACATACATCAGTCATTATCGCTCAAAGTCCTTTCAGTCTGCGATTCAGTCATTGTTGCTTGTTGTCTGTGCTCTTTCGCCATCTTCTTTGCGTATGTAAGTGCGGCTTTAGCGTCTGTGAAAAATGTGGGTTTCCCGTGACTCTCAACTCTTATTTGGCAGGGTAGATAAGAGCATACCTGGTGCCGATCTGTTGGAATATTTTCTTCACAGGGAGAAACTCTCTGTGGGCAGCTTGCACTTGTAACGTGAAATCCGGGTATAGAGCTATGTTGTTGCCCTTGTATTGAATAGCCCCCCTCTCCTTAGCAAGTTGTAGAATCGTATCTCTGTCCCTATAATTTAGTACTCTTGCCAGATTTGGTCTTGCCGGAGCTCCTGGTTTCGGTCTCGGACCCAATGTACGGTGTGCTCGTTCGATTAGGAACATGGCAGAGAGGTCTGGTCCGAAATGATCTTGCATCATCTCCTCAATATACCTCTCCATGTTCTGAATATCTGTAGTTTCTGCAACCCCTGTAATATGAATGTTGTTCCTCCTCGTTCTCGCTTCTAAGTCTTCGTTCTTCTGTTTTGTTAGCTGCAGTACGCCATCCATCCCCCGCACTTTCTTGTCCCTTTCCGTCTGGCCTTCCTCCGTTTCCATAATCCTCGTCTCCAGCACACTCATGTGTCTCTCCTGTTTCTCTACACGTTGAGTGATTTTGTCCATTCTCTCTGCTAGTGAGTCCATCTTGGAATCTATCCCTTGGAGACTAGTTTTCAAGTCTTTAAACATGGCCCGAATATCATCTTCAGGTGGTTGATTCATTATATTCTCTACAGGCTTTTCCTGCTGTCCGACATCAGTGTCCGTGGCTTTGTTGAATTTTTTAATCAAAATTAAGTTTTGGCTGATTTGTTTCTGGTTTCCCCATGTCAGTGCTGCACACTTGCTGGACTATGCGTTAGGGTGGTGGTAGTGAATTATTATATCCTGTGTGCTCCTGTTCTATGTAGTAAACCCTATTCTCTGAAAATAATTGTACCAACGCATTCACCGGATTCGCAGCCAATGATGTCTGCTGCTGGGGACCCTGTTGCCCACGTCCAGGGTTACATTCCACGAACTCACATCCGGGGATTGATAGATAAACTACCTGCTCTCTGCTGAGCCTACCCTTGCAGCTTCAGTCCACGCCTTTAGCACCAAGCGTTATCCACCAGTGATTATTGCTCAATCGGCAACATGTTGGGTCCAAGGCTTATGGCAAAGTAGCGTGAGCAACGCAGGGTACAGGCCGCCAGGTCCGGGCCCATACGGCAGTGGCAGCTGCCAGAATGAATCCGCGATCAATCAGCTCTCCATGAGACAGAGTCACAAGCCCCGACTCCGACCAGCGCGCCCCTTCTGCCCAGCACTCAATGTCAATCTCCTGGACCAAGAGGGGGGAGGGCAATACTACCAATCCTCCTTTGTACAAATTGAGCGCTGCATACTCTCACTTTTTACTATGTATTTCTCAAGGCAGCCCAACTGGTGCATTCAAACCAGTCTGTTATGATCATTACATGTCCCCTTGCTTTGCACAACAGTTTGGTAGGGCAGCAATTTTCACGTCAAATTCCTCTGTGCAGTGGGAACACTTGGCCCCTACAGCTGTCTGGTATTCAGATAGCGAGGTTCCGATCGTCAGCCAGGAGTGTAACACCTTTACCAGCCTTCTTTGAACGGTCTCGTTGTGACACCTTTCTTGGCCTGAGTTTGACCCTCTCTTTATCTGATTTTGACCCCTCTCTTGGTCGGGTTGGAACCCCTCTCTTGGTTTTGTGACACTTCTCTTGGTGGGGACCCTTCTTTTGGTCTCGTTGTCGCACTTCTCTTGGTCGGGTTGGGACCCCTATCTTGGTCTCGTTGTGACACTTCTCTTGGTCGGGTCGGGACCCCTCTCTTAGTCTCGTTGTGACACTTCTCATGGTGGGGACCTCTCTCTTGGTCTTGTTGTGACACTTCTCTTGGTTGGGTTGGGACCCCTCTCGTGGTCTCGTTGTGACACTTCTCTTGGTCTGGCTGTCAGTGTAACACCTTTACCACCTTCTTTGCATGATCTGGTTGTGACACCTTTCTTGGCCTGAGTTTGACCCCTCTCTTTATCTGGTTTTGACCCCTCTCTTGGCCGGGTTGGGACCCCTCTCTTGGTCTCGTTGTGACACTTCTCTTGGTTGGGACCCCTCTCTTGGTCTCGTTGTGACACTTCTCTTGGTTGGGACCCCTCTCGTCTCGTTGTGACACTTCTCTTGGTTGGGATCCCTCTCTTGGTCTCGTTGTGACACTTTTCTCAGTGTGGCTGTGAGTGTTACTCCTTTACCAGCCTTCTTTGGCATAGTCTCGTTGTGACACTTCTCTTGGTTGGGACCCCTCTCTTGGTCTCGTTGTGACACTTCTCTTGGTTGGGACCCCTCTCTTGGTCTCGTTGTGACACTTCTCTTGGTTGGGACCCCTCTCTTGGTCTTGTTGTGACACTTCTCTTGGTTGGGACCCCTCTCTTGGTCTCGTTGTGACACTTCTTATGGTGGGGACCCCTCTCTTGGTCTCGTTGTGACACTTCTCTTGGTTGGGACCCCTCTCTTGGTCTCGTTGTGACACTTCTCTTGGTGGGGACCCCTCTCTTGGTGTCGTTGTGACACTTTTCTCGGTGTGGCTGGGAGTGTTACTCCTTTACCAGCCCTCTTTGGCATGGTCTGGTTGTGACACCTCTCTTGGGCTGACGCTGGTCTGGTTGGGAGGTCTCTCTTGGTCTTGTGACACTTATCTTGGTCGGGTCAGGACCCCTCGCTTGGTCTTGTGACACTTCTCTTGGTTGGGACACCTCTCTAGGTCTCGTTGTGACACTTCTCTTCGTGGGGACCCCTCTCTTGGTCTTGTGACACTTCTTATGGTGGGGACCCCTCTCTTGGTCTCGTTGTGACACTTCTCTTGGTTTGGACCCCTCTCTTGGTCTCGTTGTGACACTTCTCTTGGTGGGGACCCCTCTCTAGGTCTCGTTGTGACACTTCTCTTCGTGGGGACCCCTCTCTTGGTTGGGACCCCTCTCTTGGTCTCGTTGTGACACTTCTCTTGGTTTGGACCCCTCTCTTAGTCTCGTTGTGACACTTCTTTTGGTTGGGACCCCTCTCTTGGTCTCGTTGTGACACTTTTCTCGGTGTGGCTGTGAGTGTTGCTCCTTTACCAGCCCTCTTTGGCATGGTTTGGTTGTGACACCTCTCTTGGGCTGACGCTGGTCTGGTTGGGAGGCCTCTCTTAGTCTTGTGACACTTATCTTGGTCGGGACCCCTCTCTAGGTCTCGTTGTGACACTTCTCTTCGTGGGGACCCCTCTCTTGGTCTTGTGACACTTCTCTTGGTGGGGACCCCTCTCTTGGTCTCGTTGTGACAGTCACTACTCTTGATTGGGACCCCTTTCTTGGTCTCGTTGTGACACTTCTCTTGGTGTGGCTACGAGTGTTACTCCTTTACCAGCCTTCTTTGGCATGTCTGGTTGGGAGGCCTCTCTTCGCCTGTTCGTGACACATCTGGCAGCCCGGCATTTCGGCCAGGATACAACCCTTTTCTAATCCGAGTCGTTGTACTCCTCCAAAGCAAGGTTTGGTTTGTCGCTGCTAGGCTGCTGCCTCTCCTCTCCTCCCTGTCTCCCGCGGGTGATTTGTGGTCAGGCAGCCGATGCCAGCTGGGACAGGAGCCTGACAGAGGCACTGGGAGCCTTTCCGGTTCGGTTAGGATGGATGGATTTATCTTGGGGCAGGCTGCCAGAAATATTTGCATGCCTTTTCTGTATGGGATTTCAGACACTGTTGCAGTTAGGTAGCGGGCATGCAAATTCCCACGGTTGGAGTTCAGAGAGCTCGTGTTGGTCTGAACCACAGTTCTCGATTGATGGGGACGGGTTTCCACAAAGCTATGCTTAGGTGACAGTTTATTATCAGACCTTGGAGTCTGCAGTTAATTCAAGCAGGTTTCCTGTTAATTGTGTTGTTTTCTGTGGCAAAACGTTAGTGTTAACAAATGCAAAGAATTGCATCACCATTTAAAACCAACAATAAAAAACGCATTAGATCTTAAGATATATAAAAAAAATAGTGGCTTCCCTAAAACATTGGGTCAGGTTTATTCCTGAGAGAGGAGCAAGGCGGGGGGTTTGAGAAACATCACCAGGGCACTTCGAATTTTAGGAGTCCAGAGGTGCTTCCAGTGTACATATGCCAATCTTAGCTCCCTACCTCCATCAATCTCAAGGAACAGAGACCTCGAAAGCTGATTGGGCTGGGTCGGGACAGTCTTCCTTCAGTGAGCCCGACAGGCCTTTTATAGTCACCAGACTCGCGGAGACACGTTCATTTCTCTATAAGTCAGCACATCTCCGCCCGTACAAAAGCACCTTAATACGCCTTTGTGCATTAATAGGGTTTCACTCATTTTGCAAAGACAGCAATGGATGTATCATGTTAACTTCCAATGACGGTCCTCGGCTCGAGCATGCACATATCTCTAGTAAGCGCCTTGGGGCCCTCACGGGTGAGTAGCCGCGCTATACAAGCTCCTGATTGATTGTTTGATTGTATCTGACATGTAATTCCACCTCCATGTGCGTTAGGTGGCTCATGGGGTGACTGCCAGCATGTCTGAATAAAAGGATGTGTTTCCCGGAGGAGAGGTGGTCTCGTTCAGGGCCGATGCCTGCAGCCAGGGTCCGATTACTAAAAGGCAGGGCTTTAAGTGGCCTGGGTCTCGCGGGTGCTGAGCACCGGCAGTTTTTTAAGGGGTCGTCGAAACGGGTCCCTATCGGGCTCTGTTTTGTGCCCTGGCCACACTGTCCAGACTGCAGGGACAGAAGGTACATCACGTGCAGTGCTCACTTCTCACTAGTGGAGAAGTTAAGGCATGACGTCATGCCAGGTGAGCGTTGTAGGAGAAGGGAAATCCTTTAAAGAGTCATTTTCTCTCTCTGGATTTCCCTTCTTTTTGAAACTGGGAGCAGCATCATTGTCGTGGGGTCACCAGGGCTTTGAGTGGAAGCTTTTTCAATATTATAAACAAGTCATAGTTGCTGCTTATTTATCTTATGCAACTAACTCATATATCTGGATGCAATGACAGAAACAGCAAAATACAAGTCGGGCAGCACACTGCTAAGCATATATTTTTAGCTTACGTGTTTTTACGCCACGCCCTTACATTGATCACGCCCCTTTGAGAGACCCTCCCACCCACTTTTTTCATCCCACTTAAAGCCCTGCTGAAAGGTATCTGCCTCCTTCTGATAGCCTCTAGTTCTGCGACAGTAGGGCAGGAAGATGGGTAGGTGGAGTTTGTTGGGGCATACTGTTTTGGACTTTGTTTCCGCAGATGCACTTATGGGTGAAGTAGAGGGTTGTGATGGTCAGTATGGCATTGACTTACACAGCATCTCCTTGGGGAGAAGAATTGGCCTAATGGCTAGGGCAGTTGAGCTCAAATCTGGGGAACCGGGTTCGAGTTTCGGCAAGGACGTGCAACATTCTGGGCAAATCACTTATTCTCCCCGTGCCTCATAAAAAATGAATGTGTCCTCATGTAACGCAACTGGTGCTCATGTAAAGCGCTCTGATACCCGATACCTTTGGGTCAAGTTTGCGCTATATAAAACTCTGTAAATAAAATAATATACATTTTGTGGATAGACCTCTGGGTCAGTGATAATCAATAAATCATTCCTCTGGGTCAGTGATAAGGATTCAAAAGATAAGCGTCCGGTGTCGAAATTTTGGAGGAGTTGGAGCAAGACGTTTTTGACGCAATTCACAGTTTATTTTAAATCTTGAGAAAGATTTAAATATGGGAACATTTTAACTTCCGTATACAGTACCCTAGTGTGATTCTTATAGCCAGAAAACGCAGCATGCGAACTTCAGTCTATGGGCACAGATGTTGCAAAATCTGGGTGACATCTGCACTGCTAAAGCGCTTGGGATTGGGTAGAAGAAGAAAAGGAGCTGTACAGGAGCCGCGGGTCCAGAAATGATACACCCAGGTAGTGACCTATCCTGGATGACTGTCAGCCAAGAGAGCGTCAGAACTGTTGGAAACACCAGACCAACAAGCCAGAGTGCAGCGGGCTCAAGGAGCGAACAACTCCATCCCCAGGCGAGGAGGAAATTTAGGGAATAATGTCCAACCCAGCATAGGATAGATACTTAACCTACCAAGCCGGTGGCTCATGCTACAATTTTACTGATACTTAGTGGTATTCAGGTACACTTAACTTTCCTCACTATTTGGCCTTCCTTCACATAACGCCCACGTCTTTGATCATTTTCTGATGATCTGAAGGTGCATGACCACTCTCCCCCTGCCTGCATAGCCACACTCATGACAAATGTTCAATCTGGAGGACCCTTGAGCGCCCTCCTCAATCACCAGAACAATAGGAACCTAGACAATTCGTATAGTGTCTTGGTAAATACTTATTTTCAAGGGTGAAGGTTGAAGTCCATAGCCCGCGGCCCTTTCCCTGCAGTGTATGATTGGGTGTTGTGTTGTGTTTGCATGTTTGGTTCCCAGAAACGAGGGGCCACAGGGAAATAGCTGACTGTCATGTAATATGGCCACAGTAACCACTAACACTTACAACAGTCTCTCATGGAATGTCAGTGGCTTGAATAATATGTTTGAGGGAGGGGCAGTCCTGCAATTCATGAAACGCCACTCTCCAGACTTCCTGTGGGAAATCTGTCTCATGGGTATCAAATGCACATTCCGGGACATATGTGGTTATACCCAGATGTCCACTCTGGCTGTATGAGAGGCTCTAGGAGGGTGGTGATAACTGCTCCACAAAGTCCTCCCTTTCAAGGTCCGCCAGAGGTGAACAGATCTTACTGAATGTTATGTCCTAGTGTCAGGATCACGTATGAGCAAAAATGGACGCTCCTTAGTATATAGGACTGCCATGCTTGCACACCACACTCGGTAGACACTCACAGCCCTTCTGACTGACAGACCACCAGGCAAAATCATACTGAGGATGACTACAATGCCACCATGGACAACCACTCTGACACTAGGAGTCCTCGACCACTTGACTCCCACAGAACGACTCAATTGTTGGCTTTAGAGGAATCTCTTGGCGTGAGTGAATTGTGGCGAATTTGCCGGCGGAAGCAGGCTTTCAACTTCAATTTCAATCCCCAAGGTTCATTCTCCTCCTGTATTACTGCTTTCTTCCAGCTTTAAAATTCCATAGATGACGGGGTCCACATTCTGCTGCAGTGGCTATGTGATCACTGGCCAATTGAGCTGAGACTCTACGGCTGAGGTTTCAGACCACAGGGTGCATGGCGCATCAGTGCTTTGTGGCGCACAGGTGACGACCTTGTGAATTTTTTACAAGAGGAAACTGCTGACTATTTCAGTCTAAATATGTGTTCTGTCTCAGCCACAACCTAGCTCAAGGACGCATTCAAGACAGTCATGTGTGGTCAAGTCATGGCATATGCCAGTCAGAAAAAAAGAGAATGCAAAGCTGACACTGCTACCCTTGAAGCAAAGGTGCTTGCACAAATCCTGCTGTCACATGGAGACTTGATTAGGAAGCTGGAATTGACAGAGGTGCAACTGAAGGTGCTGACTCAAGACACCACCAGACTGGCTTGGATGGCCTCACAATGCAGAATATATGAAGTAAGAGATAAGGCAAACAAGGTGCTGGACTGGCTGGCCACATGTGACGTGGCCAACAGTGTTGTCCCAGGTTACTGCAGAACATTTGGTACTCTGACTCGCTCGATATTTCATCTCCATTTGCAGATTATTCCTAGCCACTGTATACCTCTCCCTACATGTGCTGAGCAGAGGATCAGGGTGATCACTGGTCTAGAGTGTCAGTGAAAATAAAGCATAGCAAACTCCCTGGAACGTGTATTGCTGCCCATAAAACAGAAAAGGTGAAGCTATTACAGGGTCTTCAAGATGCAGGTCCCACTGGCAGCTACTCGGATGAGGGAGTCAAAATTGACCCCTACTTTCATGTATGGAACCAGTGTTTGTGTGCGCTGTCCTGGAGGATACCATCCATGCAACACGTGGCTGAAGGGAGTTGAGCAGTCCTGTGTTGATTAGTGAGTTCTGTAGAAATCTTATATCAGGAGGACGTGGATTAGGTTTTCGATCCGTTGCTACAGGCTTAAGATTTTTGAAAACGTTTGTAAGCATCAGGATTTAGAAAAATGGTTAGAAACAAGTCCAAAAAAGCCCTTGCGGTTTTTGACCACCAGTTTTCCAAACCTCGTGACATTGAGAAGCTTGCTGACACCTGAAGAGGGATAGATAGATAAATCTTTTTTTGTTTGAGTTTTATATGGCGCTGGCTAGACCCGGAGGTATCAGAGCGCTTTACAATGGGTTCCACAAAGTTACAAAATTACATCAGTTACCAGTTACATCAGTTTCAATAAAAACATTTCAAGAGCGTAAAGACGGGATAAATGGAGCTTAGAAGAGAGGGGGTAGGGTAAAAGGGTAGGAGGGAAATAGGGTGGAGAGACGAGGTAGAGTCTGCCCAAAGTCCGGCTCAGTAGGTGACGGCTGAGGGGGAAGTCCACAGCCCATCTACTCTATAGCTATCAGGTAGCTCCACCGGGCATCGGCCAAATAGGTAGGTCTCAACGGAAAAACATTTCAAAAGCATAGGGAACGAAAAAAATGGAGCATAGAAGGGGAAAGGGGGTAGGGTAAAGGGGCGGGAGGGACAAAGCGAAGGCAAGACAAAGGAAGGTCTGCCCAAAGTCCGGCTGGGTAGGTGACGGTCAAGGGGGCCATCTCCTCTATAGCTATCAGGTAGCTCCACCGGGCATCCGTCAAAAAACTAGGTCTAGCGCTTAACATAAGGAAACATTGTGTTACAAATTACAATGTATGATCACATTAATTACAAAGAGGTTACAAATTCAATACAGGAGTTATTAGCGACCATGAAAAACAAGATCCCTCTACCAATTTGCGAATCGCTTAAGCTAGAAGCATTGTGATTTGTTAAAATCTGCTGGAAAATGCTGCAACCACAGACTTGCAGAATTCCATGGCCATGTATGTAGTGTGAAGCCTTTTCTTGGTTTAGTGGACTCCGACATGGAGCCACTTTTACCGTTGGTGTCCTAGCGCCACAACAAATAATGACCTTCTTTAACTGAATGACCAAGTAATGTTCTTTAAGAAATGAACTCTCCAAGGAACGTGAATCAGTTATGGCTTACTCTATGAGGCATTAGTGGGTTACAAACTGCACTAAAACATCACACAGTCAATAAAATTCACCCTGTGTCAGTCAGATTAACTAATATAGCTCCACAACACTGTGAGCACCAGGTGTGCATGGGTTCAATTTCTTCACACTAAGACTGTTCTAACAAGCAAGGTCTCGGGCTCTCATCTTGTTTGATGGTGGGCTAATGCATCATGTCGGTTCTCAGAACATTCCTATGGACAAGTCACTCAACCAATGACCACTCTAAAGATCAGGTCAGCTCTTTTAAATACTCTTGTGATTAAGTCTTCTTCTAGGCCTGCATCCACAGACATGAAGCTGGACACCCTTACCCGCACTGACAATGCACAGGCAGTGCAGTAGCTTTCCAGCAAGAGGGGCGGTGAGATCCAAACTTTAGCTGCTAGAAATGATATGCTTACACTATCAGCCCTTCGTCTATGAGGGCTAAGCCACTCTCTAAGCTCAAGAGAGGGTCTAGACCTCACAAGGCTTGCTCCATCCCGGAGCCTCACTGGGAAACATCTGAGGTCCACAAAGTCCTGGAGTAGAGTGTCCACTTATCAATCCACCTCGCAAAGCCACTTTGTGTTTTCCTTTTATATTCTAAAGTGTGTGTTAACTGTGATATTATGATGCAAATAAAGAAAAGAATAACTTTTTGTTGTTGTTTTGGAATGGACTGAAATCCTATTTACCGCACTGCACATAAGAGTAAACAGTACACAACTTGAATTTCAATTAACTCAAAATAGGAAAATATAAAGGGAATGAATGAAATTTAGGCTTGTCAGTTGCCAATTAAACGTGTTAAAGGAATCAAGGAGAATACACCATAGTAGAGATACAAATCAGCTGGCTACAGTGGCTGAAAGCCTACGGCATCACTAGACGTGTTTTGCGACAATCCATTGAGAAGTCCGATGATGGGTTTACATTGTCCTATTAGTCCGCTGTGTCCATTATTGTGGGATTTAGAATGTTTGAATATGCAAGGTCTCCTAGCCAATGGCCTACCAAACCACAGTTCCAATTCAAATTCTTTAGTTTTTCTTTCAATCGCACAGCTGCCTGTAGCTCGTTCTGCAGCTTTTCCAGCTCTGCTATCAGGCTGTTGGATAACTCCTGGTTTTCCTCTAGCTCTGTATTCAACAACTCAAACTTCTGCATGGTGAGTGTGATCTGTCTGCCCTGGAAGCTGCCGGAACTTCCGGAGACGTGGGACCCAGAGTTCGGCTGCTCCAGTGCCTCTGCTTGGTGCTTGTTAAGTTTCTGCTCCCTTTTGCGCAGTTTCTCAATGTCCCACTGCAGGTCTTCGAACGTCGTCTCCATCTCAGACACTTTGGTCTCTGAGGAGCATACTTTGTCTTGCAGCTCATTGTACTGCAGTGAGATTCGGTGGTGCTTCTCCTGCAGTTGTGTGGCCAGGTTCTGCAGCTGTCGGTTTTCTTTGCATAAGTCTTTGTTCAGAGACTTCGCCTGCTCTTCGAAGTGCTCGAAGCAGGCTCCACTGTGGATCTTCTAACAGAGATCCTCTATCCTCCGATGCAACTTGTTTGAAGCCTCCACAATTTGTGACACTGTCTTTTTTGAGAACTCCATGCAGCCTTGGATCTGAAGTTCCATCTCCTCACTGCTGCTGCTAGCTAAAGTCTCCAGGAAAGACAGAGTGGTATCGTTCAAGTCCCCATCAGACTTCTCTGGTACAGAAGAAGAGGGTGTCAGTGAAGCAGCATCTGGTCTTTCAGGATGATCTGAGTCTTCGGTCTTTTGCGGTTCTTCTGCATCTACTGGAACTGGGAATTGTTTTTCATCCCCTGTACCAGGCAGTTCCCCACCAGCAGAGGAACCATCCATGGAACAGCTGCAGTCCGTATCGTAGGACTGTAGCAAGCTTTGTACTTTCTCATCCAACTGGGTCCAATATCGGTTCACAATAAGGAGTTTGGCATCGTCTGTGGCCTGATGCTTCTCTAATTTCTCAATGCACTCCCGTAGCTCATCCTCAAACGCCTGCCGCTGCTCCAGACGTTCTGCCAACTTCTTGTTCTTGAACTGGAGAACCTTGAGGTCCATCTCTTCTGTGGAAAAAATGCCTCCTAATCAGATAGGCTCGATCAGTGTTGTGGTGGTCTTCTCTTCACGGTTGTCTTTCTTCTCGGAGGGGCCAGAGCCACTATCCACAGCGGCCCGCTTACACTTTGCTAGTCGCAGCGTATGGGATGAGTAATAAGATATACAATATTCATTATGAATAACAAGCATTGGAAATGCAATAGGGCTCGCATTAGGAAAGTTTGAGCTATTGGTCTTATAAATGAATTTTTTTTTATTCATGTGTTTTTTTTTAAATAGCTAAATTAATAGCTTTGTCATTTACAATGCCAATAGTTATAACTTTCGCAAATGTGACACCTATAGCATTTGTAATGCAACATGTTTTGTATTTACGTGACTTAGATGTATTGATATTACAAATAACAATGGCTTTTAATTTTTTAAAATAATTAATACTTAAATAATTTATTTAATTTGTAATGGCAATAGCTTAAACTTTTGTAAATAACTTTTGTGAAGATTATGTTCAGTGTTTTTTATTGTGACGAAAATTCAAGAACAGAAATGAAATATTAACATCTTTTTGTGATTTGTAATAAAGCGTGAAAGCTTGAAAACAGCTTGAAACATTGAAAGAACATATTTGAACCAGTGATGCTGTGGTTGCGCTGAGTGATGCTGTGGTTGCGCTGAGAGATGCAGTGGTTGCGCTGAGTGGTGTGTGCATCGGTGGAGCTTAGCGGGTGCATCAGTGGAGCTGTTTGGGGGGTGCATTGGTGGAGCTTAGTTGATGCATCGGCGGAGCTGTGTGGTGGGTGCATCGGTGGAGCTGTGGTGGGTGCCTCGGCAGAGCTGTGTGGTGGGTGCATCCGCTGGGCTGTGTGGTGGGTGCATCGGCGGAGCTGTGTGGTGGGTGCATCGGCGGAGCTGTGTGGTGGGTGCATCGACAGAGCTGTGTGGTGGGTGCATCGGCGGAGCTGTGTGGTGGGTGCATCGGTGGAGCTGTGTGGTGGGTGCATCGGTGGAGCTGTGTGGTGGGTGCATCGGTGGAGCTGTGTGCTGGGTGCCTCGGTGGAGCTGTGTGGTGGGTGCCTTGGTGGAGCTGTGTGGTGGGTGCCTTGGTGGAGCTGTGTGGTGGGTGCCTTGGTGGAGCTGTATGGTGGGTGCCTCTGTGGAGCTGTGTGGTGGGTGCATCAGTGGAGCTGTGTGGTGGGTGCATCGGTGGAGCTGTGTCGGTGGAGCTGTGTGGTGGGTGCATCGGTGGAGCTGGGTGGTGGGTGCATTGGTGGAGCTGTGTCGTGGAGCTGTGTGGTGGCTGCATCGGTGGAGCTGTGTGGTGGGTGCATTGGTGGAGCTGTGTGGTGGGTGCATCGGTGGAGCTGGGTGGTGGGTGCATCGGTGGAGCTGTGTCGGTGGAGCTGTGTGGTGGCTGCATCGGTGGAGCTGTGTGGTGGGTGCATCGGTGGAGCTGTGTGGTGGGTGCATCGGTGAAGCTGTGTGGTGGGTGCATCGGTGGAGCTGTGTGGTGGGGGCATCTGTGGAGCTCTGTGGTGGGGGCATCTGTGGAGCTCTGTGGTGGGGGCATCTGTGGAGCTCTGTGGTGGGCGCATCGGTGGAGCTGTGTTGGTGGAGCTGTATGGTGGTTGCATCAGTGGAGCTGTGTGGTGGGTGCATCGGTGGAGCTGTGTGGTGGGTGCATCGGTGAAGCTGTGTGGTGGGTGCATTGGTGGAGCTGTGTGGTGGGGGCATCTGTGGAGCTCTGTGGTGGGGGCATCTGTGGAGCTCTGTGGTGGGGGCATCTGTGGAGCTCTGTGGTGGGTGCATCGGTGGAGCTGTGTCGGTGGAGCTGTATGGTGGTTGCATCAGTGGAGCTGTGTGGTGGGTGCATCGGTGGAGCTGTGTGGTGGGTGCCTCGGCGGAGCTGTGTGGTGGGTGCATCAGCGGAGCTGTGTGGTGGGTGCATCAGCGGAGCTGTGTGGTGGGTGCATCGGCGGAGTTGTGTGGTGGGTGCATCGGCGGAGCTGTGTGGTGGGTGCATCGGTGGAGCTGTGTGGTGGGTGCATCTGTGGAGCTGTGTGGTGGGTGCCTCAGTGGAGCTGTGTGGTGGGTGCCTCGGTGGAGCTGTGTGGTGGGTGCCTCGGTGGAGCTGTGTGGTGGGTGCCTCGGCGGAGCTGTGTGGTGGGTGCATCGGCGGAGCTGTGCGGTGGGTGCATCGGCGGAGCTGTGTGGTGGGTGCATCGGCGGAGCTGTGTGGTGGGTGCATCGGCGGAGCTGTGTGGTGGGTGCATCTGTGGAGCTGTGTGGTGGGTGCCTCGGTGGAGCTGTGTGGTGGGTGCCTCGGTGTAGCTGTGTGCTGGGTGCATCGGTGGAGCTGTGTGGTTGGTGACTCGGTGGAGCTGTATGGTGGGTGCCTCGGTGGAGCTGTGTGGTGGGTGCATCTGTGGAGCTGTGTGGTGGGTGCATCAGTGGAGTTGTGTGGTGGGTGCATCAGTGGAGTTGTGTGGTGGGTGCATCAGTGGAGCTGTGTGGTGGTTGCATCTGTGGAGCTGTGTGGTGGGTGCATCTGTGGAGCTGTGTGGTGGGTGCATCTGTGGAGCTGTGTGGTGGATGCATCTGTGGAGCTGTGTGGTGGGTGCATCTGTGGAGCTGTGTGGTGGGTGCATCTGTGGAGCTGGGTGGTGGGTGCATCTGTGGAGCTGGGTGGTGGGTGCATCTGTGGAGCTGTGTGGTGGGTGTATCTGTGGAGCTGTGTGGTGGGTGCATCTGTGGAGCTGTGTGGTGGGTGCTTTGGTGGAGCTGTGTGGTGGGTGCTTCAGTGGAGCTGTGTGGTGGGTGCATCGGTGGAGCTGTGTGGTGGGTGCATAGGTGGAGCTGTGTGGTGGGTGCATAGGTGGAGCTGTGTGGTAGGTGCCTCGGTGGAGCTGTGTGGTGGGTGCCTCGTTGGAGCTGTGTGGTGGGTGCATCGGTGGAGCTGTGTGGTGGAGGCATCTGTGGAGCTCTGTGGTGAGTGCATCGGTGGAGCTGTGTCGGTGGAGCTATGTGGTGGTTGCATCAGTGGAGCTGTGTGGTGGGTGCATCTGTTGAGCTGTGTGGTGGGTGCCTCGGTGGAGCTGTGTGGTGGGTGCATAGGTGGAGCATGTGTGGTGGGTGCATTGGTGGAGCTGTGTGGTGGGTGCATCGGTGGAGCTGTGTGGTGGGTGCATCGGTGGAGCTGTGTGGTAGGTGCCTCGGTGGAGCTGTGTGGTAGGTGCCTCAGTGGAGCTGTGTCTTGGGTGCATCAGTGGAGCTGTGTGGTGGGGTCATCTGTGGAGCTCTGTGGTGGGTGCATCGGTGGAGCTGTGTCGGAGGAGCTGTGTGGTGGTTGCATCAGTGGAGCTGTGTGGTGGTTGCATCAGTGGAGCTGTGTGGTGGGTGCATCAGTGGAGCTGTGTGGTGGGTGCATCAGTGGAGCTGTGTGGTGGGTGCATCAGTGGAGCTGTGTCGGTGGAGCTGTGTGGTGGGTGCATCAGTGGAGCTGTGTGGTGGGTGCATCAGTGGAGCTGTGTCGGTAGAGCTGTGTGGTGGGTGCCTCGGTGGAGCTGGGTGGTGGGTGCATCAGTGGAGCTGTGTGGTGGGTGCATCGGTGAAGCTGTGTGGTGGGTGCATCGGTGGAGCTGTGTGGTGGGGGCATCTGTGGAGCTCTGTGGTGGGGGCATCTGTGGAGCTCTGTGGTGGGGGCATCTGTGGAGCTGTGTGGTGGGTGCATCTGTGGAGCTGTGTGGTGGGTGCTTTGGTGGAGCTGTGTGGTGGGTGCTTCAGTGGAGCTGTGTGGTGGGTGCATCGGTGGAGCTGTGTGGTGGGTGCATAGGTGGAGCTGTGTGGTGGGTGCATAGGTGGAGCTGTGTGGTAGGTGCCTCGGTGGAGCTGTGTGGTGGGTGCCTCGGTGGAGCTGTGTGGTGGGTGCATCGGTGGAGCTGTGTGGTGGAGGCATCTGTGGAGCTCTGTGGTGAGTGCATCGGTGGAGCTGTGTCGGTGGAGCTATGTGGTGGTTGCATCAGTGGAGCTGTGTGGTGGGTGCATCTGTTGAGCTGTGTGGTGGGTGCCTCGGTGGAGCTGTGTGGTGGGTGCATAGGTGGAGCATGTGTGGTGGGTGCATTGGTGGAGCTGTGTGGTGGGTGCATCGGTGGAGCTGTGTGGTGGGTGCATCGGTGGAGCTGTGTGGTAGGTGCCTCGGTGGAGCTGTGTGGTAGGTGCCTCAGTGGAGCTGTGTCTTGGGTGCATCAGTGGAGCTGTGTGGTGGGGTCATCTGTGGAGCTCTGTGGTGGGTGCATCGGTGGAGCTGTGTCGGAGGAGCTGTGTGGTGGTTGCATCAGTGGAGCTGTGTGGTGGTTGCATCAGTGGAGCTGTGTGGTGGGTGCATCAGTGGAGCTGTGTGGTGGGTGCATCAGTGGAGCTGTGTGGTGGGTGCATCAGTGGAGCTGTGTCGGTGGAGCTGTGTGGTGGGTGCATCAGTGGAGCTGTGTGGTGGGTGCATCAGTGGAGCTGTGTCGGTAGAGCTGTGTGGTGGGTGCCTCGGTGGAGCTGGGTGGTGGGTGCATCAGTGGAGCTGTGTGGTGGGTGCATCGGTGAAGCTGTGTGGTGGGTGCATCGGTGGAGCTGTGTGGTGGGGGCATCTGTGGAGCTCTGTGGTGGGGGCATCTGTGGAGCTCTGTGGTGGGGGCATCTGTGGAGCTCTGTGGTGGGTGCATCGGTGGAGCTGTGTCGGTGGAGCTGTATGGTGGTTGCATCAGTGGAGCTGTGTGGTGGGTGCCTCGGCGGAGCTGTGTGGTGGGTGCATCAGCGGAGCTGTGTGGTGGGTGCATCGGCGGAGTTGTGTGGTGGGTGCATCTTTGGAGCTGTGTGGTGGGTGCATCGGTGGAGCTGTGTGGTGGGTGCATCTTTGGAGCTGTGTGGTGGGTGCCTCGGTGGAGCTGTGTGGTGGGTGCCTCGGTGGAGCTGTGTGGTGGGTGCCTCGGTGGAGCTGTGTGGTGGGTGCCTCGGCGGAGCTGTGTGGTGGGTGCATCGGCGGAGCTGTGCGGTGGGTGCATCGGCAGAGCTGTGTGGTGGGTGCATCGGCGGAGCTGTGTGGTGGGTGCATCGGCGGAGCTGTGTGGTGGGTGCATCTGTGGAGCTGTGTGGTGGGTGCCTCGGTGGAGCTGTGTGGTGGGTGCCTCGGTGTAGCTGTGTGCTGGGTGCATCGGTGGAGCTGTGTGGTTGGTGACTCGGTGGAGCTGTATGGTGGGTGCCTCGGTGGAGCTGTGTGGTGGGTGCATCGGTGGAGCTGTGTGGTGGGTGCATCAGTGGAGTTGTGTGGTGGGTGCATCAGTGGAGTTGTGTGGTGGGTGCATCAGTGGAGCTGTGTGGTGGTTGCATCTGTGGAGCTGTGTGGTGGGTGCATCTGTGGAGCTGTGTGGTGGGTGCATCTGTGGAGCTGTGTGGTGGGTGCATCTGTGGAGCTGTGTGGTGGGTGCATCTGTGGAGCTGTGTGGTGGGTGCATCTGTGGAGCTGTGTGGTGGGTGCATCTGTGGAGCTGTGTGGTGGGTGCATCTGTGGAGCTGGGTGGTGGGTGCATCTGTGGAGCTGGGTGGTGGGTGCATCTGTGGAGCTGGGTGGTGGGTGCATCTGTGGAGCTGTGTGGTGGGTGTATCTGTGGAGCTGTGTGGTGGGTGCATCTGTGGAGCTGTGTGGTGGGTGCTTTGGTGCAGCTGTGTGGTGGGTGCTTCAGTGGAGCTGTGTGGTGGGTGCATCGGTGGAGCTGTGTGGTGGGTGCATAGGTGGAGCTGTGTGGTGGGTGCATAGGTGGAGCTGTGTGGTGGGTGCATAGGTGGAGCTGTGTGGTAGGTGCCTCGGTGGAGCTGTGTGGTGGGTGCCTCGGTGGAGCTGTGTGGTGGGTGCATCGGTGGAGCTGTGTGGTGGAGGCATCTGTGGAGCTCTGTGGTGAGTGCATCGGTGGAGCTGTGTCGGTGGAGCTATGTGGTGGTTGCATCAGTGGAGCTGTGTGGTGGGTGCATCTGTTGAGCTGTGTGGTGGGTGCCTCGGTGGAGCTGTGTGGTGGGTGCATAGGTGGAGCATGTGTGGTGGGTGCATTGGTGGAGCTGTGTGGTGGGTGCATTGGTGGAGCTGTGTGGTGGGTGCATCGGTGGAGCTGTGTGGTAGGTGCCTCGGTGGAGCTGTGTGGTAGGTGCCTCGGTGGAGCTGTGTCTTGGGTGCATCAGTGGAGCTGTGTGGTGGGGTCATCTGTGGAGCTCTGTGGTGGGTGCATCGGTGGAGCTGTGTCGGAGGAGCTGTGTGGTGGTTGCATCAGTGGAGCTGTGTGGTGGTTGCATCAGTGGAGCTGTGTGGTGGGTGCATCAGTGGAGCTGTGTGGTGGGTGCATCAGTGGAGCTGTGTGGTGGGTGCATCAGTGGAGCTGTGTCGGTGGAGCTGTGTGGTGGGTGCATCAGTGGAGCTGTGTGGTGGGTGCATCAGTGGAGCTGTGTCGGTAGAGCTGTGTGGTGGGTGCATCGGTGGAGCTGGGTGGTGGGTGCCTCGGTGGAGCTGTGTGGTGGGTGCCTCGGTGGAGCTGTGTGGTGGGTGCCTCGGCGGAGCTGTGTGGTGGGTGCATCGGCGGAGCTGTGCGGTGGGTGCATCGGCGGAGCTGTGTGGTGGGTGCATCGGCGGAGCTGTGTGGTGGGTGCATCGGCGGAGCTGTGTGGTGGGTGCATCTGTGGAGCTGTGTGGTGGGTGCCTCGGTGGAGCTGTGTGGTGGGTGCCTCGGTGTAGCTGTGTGCTGGGTGCATCGGTGGAGCTGTGTGGTGGAGGCATCTGTGGAGCTCTGTGGTGAGTGCATCGGTGGAGCTGTGTCGGTGGAGCTATGTGGTGGTTGCATCAGTGGAGCTGTGTGGTGGGTGCATCTGTTGAGCTGTGTGGTGGGTGCCTCGGTGGAGCTGTGTGGTGGGTGCATAGGTGGAGCATGTGTGGTGGGTGCATTGGTGGAGCTGTGTGGTGGGTGCATTGGTGGAGCTGTGTGGTGGGTGCATCGGTGGAGCTGTGTGGTAGGTGCCTCGGTGGAGCTGTGTGGTAGGTGCCTCGGTGGAGCTGTGTCTTGGGTGCATCAGTGGAGCTGTGTGGTGGGGTCATCTGTGGAGCTCTGTGGTGGGTGCATCGGTGGAGCTGTGTCGGAGGAGCTGTGTGGTGGTTGCATCAGTGGAGCTGTGTGGTGGTTGCATCAGTGGAGCTGTGTGGTGGGTGCATCAGTGGAGCTGTGTGGTGGGTGCATCAGTGGAGCTGTGTGGTGGGTGCATCAGTGGAGCTGTGTCGGTGGAGCTGTGTGGTGGGTGCATCAGTGGAGCTGTGTGGTGGGTGCATCAGTGGAGCTGTGTCGGTAGAGCTGTGTGGTGGGTGCATCGGTGGAGCTGGGTGGTGGGTGCATCGGCGGAGCTGTGCGGTGGGTGCATCGGCGGAGCTGTGTGGTGGGTGCATCGGCGGAGCTGTGTGGTGGGTGCATCTGTGGAGCTGTGTGGTGGGTGCATCTGTGGAGCTGTGTGGTGGGTGCATCTGTGGAGCTGTGTGGTGGGTGCATCTGTGGAGCTGGGTGGTGGGTGCATCTGTGGAGCTGGGTGGTGGGTGCATCTGTGGAGCTGGGTGGTGGGTGCATCTGTGGAGCTGTGTGGTGGGTGTATCTGTGGAGCTGTGTGGTGGGTGCATCTGTGGAGCTGTGTGGTGGGTGCTTTGGTGCAGCTGTGTGGTGGGTGCTTCAGTGGAGCTGTGTGGTGGGTGCATCGGTGGAGCTGTGTGGTGGGTGCATAGGTGGAGCTGTGTGGTGGGTGCATAGGTGGAGCTGTGTGGTGGGTGCATAGGTGGAGCTGTGTGGTAGGTGCCTCGGTGGAGCTGTGTGGTGGGTGCCTCGGTGGAGCTGTGTGGTGGGTGCATCGGTGGAGCTGTGTGGTGGAGGCATCTGTGGAGCTCTGTGGTGAGTGCATCGGTGGAGCTGTGTCGGTGGAGCTATGTGGTGGTTGCATCAGTGGAGCTGTGTGGTGGGTGCATCTGTTGAGCTGTGTGGTGGGTGCCTCGGTGGAGCTGTGTGGTGGGTGCATAGGTGGAGCATGTGTGGTGGGTGCATTGGTGGAGCTGTGTGGTGGGTGCATTGGTGGAGCTGTGTGGTGGGTGCATCGGTGGAGCTGTGTGGTAGGTGCCTCGGTGGAGCTGTGTGGTAGGTGCCTCGGTGGAGCTGTGTCTTGGGTGCATCAGTGGAGCTGTGTGGTGGGGTCATCTGTGGAGCTCTGTGGTGGGTGCATCGGTGGAGCTGTGTCGGAGGAGCTGTGTGGTGGTTGCATCAGTGGAGCTGTGTGGTGGTTGCATCAGTGGAGCTGTGTGGTGGGTGCATCAGTGGAGCTGTGTGGTGGGTGCATCAGTGGAGCTGTGTGGTGGGTGCATCAGTGGAGCTGTGTCGGTGGAGCTGTGTGGTGGGTGCATCAGTGGAGCTGTGTGGTGGGTGCATCAGTGGAGCTGTGTCGGTAGAGCTGTGTGGTGGGTGCATCGGTGGAGCTGGGTGGTGGGTGCCTCGGTGGAGCTGTGTGGTGGGTGCCTCGGTGGAGCTGTGTGGTGGGTGCCTCGGCGGAGCTGTGTGGTGGGTGCATCGGCGGAGCTGTGCGGTGGGTGCATCGGCGGAGCTGTGTGGTGGGTGCATCGGCGGAGCTGTGTGGTGGGTGCATCGGCGGAGCTGTGTGGTGGGTGCATCTGTGGAGCTGTGTGGTGGGTGCCTCGGTGGAGCTGTGTGGTGGGTGCCTCGGTGTAGCTGTGTGCTGGGTGCATCGGTGGAGCTGTGTGGTTGGTGACTCGGTGGAGCTGTATGGTGGGTGCCTCGGTGGAGCTGTGTGGTGGGTGCATCGGTGGAGCTGTGTGGTGGGTGCATCAGTGGAGTTGTGTGGTGGGTGCATCAGTGGAGTTGTGTGGTGGGTGCATCAGTGGAGCTGTGTGGTGGGTGCATCTGTGGAGCTGGGTGGTGGGTGCATCTGTGGAGCTGGGTGGTGGGTGCATCTGTGGAGCTGGGTGGTGGGTGCATCTGTGGAGCTGTGTGGTGGGTGTATCTGTGGAGCTGTGTGGTGGGTGCATCTGTGGAGCTGTGTGGTGGGTGCTTTGGTGGAGCTGTGTGGTGGGTGCTTCAGTGGAGCTGTGTGGTGGGTGCATCGGTGGAGCTGTGTGGTGGGTGCATAGGTGGAGCTGTGTGGTGGGTGCATAGGTGGAGCTGTGTGGTGGGTGCATAGGTGGAGCTGTGTGGTAGGTGCCTCGGTGGAGCTGTGTGGTGGGTGCCTCGGTGGAGCTGTGTGGTGGGTGCATCGGTGGAGCTGTGTGGTGGAGGCATCAGTGGAGCTCTGTGGTGAGTGCATCGGTGGAGCTGTGTCGGTGGAGCTATGTGGTGGTTGCATCAGTGGAGCTGTGTGGTGGGTGCATCTGTTGAGCTGTGTGGTGGGTGCCTCGGTGGAGCTGTGTGGTGGGTGCATAGGTGGAGCATGTGTGGTGGGTGCATTGGTGGAGCTGTGTGGTGGGTGCATCGGTGGAGCTGTGTGGTGGGTGCATCGGTGGAGCTGTGTGGTAGGTGCCTCGGTGGAGCTGTGTGGTAGGTGCCTCGGTGGAGCTGTGTCTTGGGTGCATCAGTGGAGCTGTGTGGTGGGGTCATCTGTGGAGCTCTGTGGTGGGTGCATCGGTGGAGCTGTGTCGGAGGAGCTGTGTGGTGGTTGCATCAGTGGAGCTGTGTGGTGGTTGCATCAGTGGAGCTGTGTGGTGGGTGCATCAGTGGAGCTGTGTGGTGGGTGCATCAGTGGAGCTGTGTGGTGGGTGCATCAGTGGAGCTGTGTCGGTGGAGCTGTGTGGTGGGTGCATCAGTGGAGCTGTGTGGTGGGTGCATCAGTGGAGCTGTGTCGGTAGAGCTGTGTGGTGGGTGCATCGGTGGAGCTGGGTGGTGGGTGCATCAGTGGAGCTGTGTGGTGGGTGCATCTGTGGAGCTGCGTGGTGGGTGCATCTGTGGAGCTGCGTGGTGGGTGCATCTGTGGAGCTGTGTGGTGGGTGCATCTGTGGAGCTGTGTGGTGGGTGCATCTGTGGAGCTTGCTGGTGGGTGCATCTGTGGAGCTGGGTGCATCTGTGGAGCTGTGTGGTGGGTGCCTCGGTGGAGCTGTGTGGTGGGTGCTTCAGTGGAGCTGTGTGGTGGGTGCATCGGTGGAGCTGTGTGGTAGGTGCCTCGGTGGAGCTGTGTGGTGGGTGCATAGGTGGAGCTGTGTGGTGGGTGCATAGGTGGAGCTGTGTGGTAGGTGCCTCGGTGGAGCTGTGTTGTGGGTGCCTCGTTGGAGCTGTGTGGTGGGTGCATCGGTGGAGCTGTGTGGTGGAGGCATCTGTGGAGCTCTGTGGTGAGTGCATCGGTGGAGCTGTGTCGGTGGAGCTATGTGGTGGTTGCATCAGTGGAGCTGTGTGGTGGGTGCATCTGTGGAGCTGTGTGGTGTGTGCCTCGGTGGAGCTGTGTGGTGGGTGCCTCGGTGGAGCTGTGTGCTGGGTGCCTCGGTGGAGCTGTGTGGTGGGTGCCTCAGTGGAGCTGTGTGGTGGGTGCCTCGGTGGAGCTGTGTGGTGGGTGCATCTGTGGAGCTGTGTGGTGGGTGCATCTGTGGAGCTGTGTGGTGAGTGCATCTGTGGAGCTGTGTGGTGGGTGCTTCAGTGGAGCTGTGTGGTGGGTGGCTCTGTGGAGCTGTGTGGTGGGTGCCTCGGTGGTGCTGTGTGGTGGGTGCCTCGGTGGTGCTGTGTGGTGGGTGCCTCGGTGGAGCTGTGTGGTGGGTGCATAGGTGGAGCTGTGTGGTTGGTGCCTCAGTGGAGCTGTGTGTTGGGTGCATCGGTGGAGCTGTGTGGTGGGTGCATCGGTGGAGCTGTGTGGTGGGTGCATCGGTGGAGCTGTGTGGTGGGTGCATCGGTGGAGCTGTTTGGTGGGTGCATCGGTGGAGCTGTGTGGTGGGTGCATCGGTGGAGCTGTGTGGTGGGTGCATCGGTGGAGCTGTGTGGTGGGTGCCTCGGTGGAGCTGTGTGGTGGGTGCATCGGTGGAGCTGTGTGGTGGGTGGCTCTGTGGAGCTGTGTGGTGGGTGCCTCGGTGGAGCTGTGTGGTGGGTGCATAGGTGGAGCTGTGTGGTGGGTGCATCGGTGGAGCTGTGTGGTGGGTGCCTCGGTGGAGCTGTGTGGTGGGTGCCTCGGTGGAGCTGTGTCTTGGGTGCATCAGTGGAGCTGTGTGGTGGGGTCATCTGTGGAGCTCTGTGGTGGGTGCATCGGTGGAGCTGTGTCGGTGGAGCTGTGTGGTGGTTGCATCAGTGGAGCTGTGTGGTGGGTGCATCAGTGGAGCTGTGTCGGTGGAGCTGTGTGGTGGGTGCATCTGTGGAGCTGTGTGGTGGGTGCATCTGTGGAGCTGTGTGGTGGGTGCTTCGGTGGAGCTGTGTGGTGGGTGCTTCGGTGGAGCTGTGTGGTGGGTGCCTCGGTGGAGCTGTGTGGTGGGTGCCTCGGTGGAGCTGTGTGGTGGGTGCCTCGGTGGAGCTGTGTGGTGGGTGCATCGGTGGAACTGTGTGGTGGGTGCATCGGTGGAGCTGTGTAGGTGGATCTGTATGGTGGGTGCCTTGGTGGAGCTGTATGGTGGGTGCCTTGGTGGAGCTGTGTGGTGGGTGCATCGGTGGAGCTGTGTGGTGGGTGCCTCTGTCGAGCTGTGTGGTGGGTGCATTGGTGGAGCTGTGTCAGTGGAGCTGTGTGGTGGGTGCATCGGTGGAGCTGTGTGGTGGGTGCCTCTGTGGAGCTGTGTGGTGGGTGCATTGGTGGAGCTGTGTCAGTGGAGCTGTGTGGTGGGTGCATCGGTGGAGCTGTGTGGTGGGTGCCTCGGTGGAGCTGTGTGGTGGGTGCATCGGTGGAGCTGTGTGGTTGGTGCCTCGTGGAGCTGTGTGGTGGGTGCATCGGTGGAGCTGTGTGGTGGGTGCATCGGTGGAGCTGTGTGGTGGGTGCATCGGTGGAGCTGTGTGGTGGGTGCCTCGGTGGAGCTGTGTGGTGGGTGCATCGGTGGAGCTGTGTGGTGGGTGGCTCTGTGGAGCTGTGTGGTGGGTGCCTCGGTGCAGCTGTGTGGTGGGTGGCACTTTTTATAAATCATTAGTAAAAGAGATCAATGAAATTCAACTAAAACCGATATATAGCAGAAGAGGAGAAAGCTCTAGTAACGGGATTCAGGATGAATGTATATCTTTGAAGCAAATCGCCAGCATGTGAAAGGTGTAAAATAGCAATCAGCATAAAACGAAAATGCCAGCAAAAGACTTTATAAAATTCTGTGTGGCCCTGATAAAATAATTAGAGCGTTTATTATATCATGACCAACAATGGTTATTGTTTCAAGAGCAGCATGCGAGATGGTTAGGGGCTGCAATATAAACAAGCCCTCTGCATTGCTGTGGTGGGAAGGGGGGCGGGGAGAGGCTAGAAGGGAAGAATAGGGGCCGGGAGCAGCAGCCTTTGATGTGCTGACCGGCCGGCCGTGCATGACTAATTAGGGGAGGAGAAATGCCGGCTGAGGGAAGCTTGAGATGCCCGAGGAGGCTGGCACGCGCTCTCGGGCACTCAAAGAAATCGCCGAGTTGGTTTAACTCTGTTTAAGCTGCAATATAGCTCGCCAGCTATGCGCAAGCGCACAGCAGGCGAGCCCTAAAAACGTAATTAGTAATAAAAGTCATTGATCCCTGAGGGTTGCGATGAGTGCAGAAAGTAGAGCAAATGGTCCATGCTCAGGAGGCAGGAGAAGTCTCTAAAGTGCATTTAATGGGGATATGAGACGAATGGAACAATAATATGACGTCTGAAATCACTAAAGGGGGAACATTTGAAAGAAAAGTAGCTGGATAACTTCAGAAATCTGATTTGCTGTGAGCCCTCATTAGTTCCATCATTTTAGGGCCGCATGTGCAAAAGAAAATGGGCAATTCTCATGGAATGTAGACATGATCTGGACAGGAAATCAACATCCCATACACAAAATCGAAAAGACAATTGAAGAATTCGGATTGCTGTTTATATGTTTCCAAGTTGTATTACAACGCTCTAATTTAAAGTACGAAGCAAAACAAAAGGGGATGATGGACGGAGCATTTGAGCAAATCAAACACTCACCACCAGTCAACTGATCTGGGTTTAATCCAAGCCATGTCTTCCCTTGTTTCCGGTCCAGGGAAGACATGGCTTGGCAGTTCGGGCTGGAATGTTCCCATGAGGCACAGGGTCAGACTGATTTGCGTATGGCCATGTCTGAACTGGGGTGGCTGAGTGAGCAAAAGAATGGTGATGGATTAAACCCAGATCAGTTGACTGGGTGTGAGTGTTTGATTTGCTCAAACTCTCCGTCCATCATCCCCTTTTGTTCCGCTTTGTTCGCCCTAAGTTGGCAGGGTATGCTCAGACGTGAGTCCCTTCCTCACTTGGCCACTCGATTCATGATAGCCTGTCTGACGAGGATTATGAATCCGAAACCAGTCCCAGGATGCTTGTTTCCGGTTCAGGGAAGACATGGCTTGGCATTTCGGGCTGGACTGTTCCCATGAGGCACAGCGTCAGACTGATTTGCATATGGCCATGTCTGAACTGGGGTGGCTGAGTGAGCTAAAGAATGGTGATGGATTAAACCTAGATCAGTTGACTGGGGGTGAGTGTTTGATTTGCTCAAACGCTCCGTCCATCATCCCCTTTTGTTTCGCTTTGTTCACCCTAAATTGGCAGGGTATGCTCAGACGTGAGTCCCTTGCTCACTTGGCCACTGAATTCAAGATAGCCTGGCTGATGAGGATTAGGAATCCGAAACCGGTCCCAGGATGCTTGTTTCCGGTCCAGGGAAGACATGGCTTGGCAGTTCGGGCTGGACTGTTCCCATGAGGCACAGGGTCAGACTAATTTGCATATGGCCATGTCTGATTTGGGGTGGCTGAGTGAGCTAAAGAATGGTGATGGATTAAACCCAGATCAGTTGACTGGGGGTGAGTGTTTGATTTGCTCAATCGTACCGTCCATCATCCCCTTTTGTTTCGCTAATTTAAAGTACAGCATGGCCCATTGGACTACTAACTCTCAATCGATGATACTTTGAATGAAAGTCAAAACTCTGAATTAAGGATGGCCTAATTCCTGTTACCAAAAGCAAAATGAAGTAATTTTGCATGTTATCACAATTAGTTGCAGAGTATTATTTAGCTATGTGTTGGTCATTTTGATAGCCCCATTGGATTGTGCTGTAGAGTTTGTCCATCTGTCTGTCCTTCTCTGAGCCAAGAGATGTCATGCCCAACTAATCTGACTAAATCAGGGCTAGAGAGTCACACTCCGGTTTCAAATCAGGATTTCCAGTTTGGAAGACAGAAACCCAGCTTGAAATTAGGAATTCTGATTTGAAATAAAAGTGTATGATTTGAAATACAGAGCGGCTTCAAAAACGGAACAGCAGTTTAATATACAGAATCCTGATATGAAATCTGGAATTCTGGTTTTAAATGACTGAGGAGAGCTGAGCCTGAGTCGAACCAAGGGCTGGCTTGGCTCTCAGAGACCTAACACGAGCTGAGTCTAGGACATATTTAGCATCTAATTGTGCAACAAATGTTAAATCTAATAAAGACTCTTGAGGCATTGAGTGGCAGTTAAGAGAACTGTTAGTTTCACCACAAAGGTGTAGAAACAGTCATGTCCTTCCTTCACTGTCCAATTACAACAATACCATTGCCCTGGATCACACAATTCCTTCAAGAGGGGGGAGGGAGGGGGATTGTGCAGCCAGCCATCTGATAGGCATTTCTTCCTTTCATTTTACATCAAGTGTTAATGCTTTGTCTCTGATTCTCTAAGGGGGGGATACTCAAAGATTACATGTTAAAGGAAATTTAAAATAGAAGACCTACAAAGTGGTTTCTGGCCTTATGAGGGTAGGCCAGAAACTACCTCGGCTCAGCTCGGTTGTGGCTCGAAATTCCAAAAGGAACTCGAATTAGCGAAGACCAGGCATCTATCTCCAGCCCTGATGGGCTGCCCACCTCTGAATGAGACTGTGTTTTAGTGCAGGGGGTGCAGTGGTACCCATTATCCGAACTTGTATCAGGATGCATGGCTAAAACTGAAAACTGATGATAAACACACAGGTAACAGCCAGACTCACCCCGAGCGGGTTTGTAAAGCCCACCCCTCCTTTGTCCTGCTTTACGGTGGAATCCTGACTCGAGCCCCGATCCCACACTTCGGGCGGGGATGTTAAGAGCTAGGCGTGGATTTTTGGAAGGTGGTATTTGCTTATCTGTGACACAGGGGCATTTGACGATTGCCGGCTGATTTCCAGAGAGTACCAGAGCTAATGGCTCGATAAAGCGCTCTCCTATTCAGGAGCTCACGCGCCCCCTCCGTGGACCGCCACGTCTCAGCGGTGGATTATCACCGGGCTCCCCCGCCCAGCAGGCCTCCGGTGGGCACGGCCAGGCAGGCCTGGCACTCAGACCCGTGTTCTCCGGGCCCGATTAGATATCGCGCTTTCCGTTGTGAAAAAGCACAACCGCAGAGCTTTGCCAGGCGATAGCCCCGCGGCCCCTGCCAGATCTTACGAAACTTTAATGGACTTCAATTCTCCGATTTTATAAGCATTACAGGAGTCGATTGTCTGCTTATCGCGCGGCTCTTTAAACCCCAATAGCAGCTTTTAAAGGTGTGCTGAGCTGAGGTAAAGGAGGGGGGCGCGGGCGGGCGGGCCTGCTGAACGGAGGCCGAGGCCCTCACCTACTGCTGAGAAAGGATTATTTTCGGGGGTGTAGTGGCCTCCACCCTTTTATGCATTTAGGACTCGCTTCTTCTCTCTGCGTGGTACATTGAGGCCGAACAGATCTGTACCGGGGCGAGGCCCAAGTAGACACAGCGCGCCCTCAGCGGCGGCCTTAGGCATGTGCAAGCTGTGCACCTGCATAGAGCCACCAAACCCCAGGGGCCTCCACGCCAATATATATCCTTAATATAATAATCCTCTGAGGATGGATACATATTTGCGTGGCGGCCCCTGGCAGGGATTTGGTGGCCTCAGGCTCTGTTCCACTTCCAAACACCTTGACCCCCACTCCCCGCGCTCCGCCCCGCCCGGACCCCCTCTTCTGGGGCCCCCCAGGGCCGCCATGAGCCTAGAACCGCCCCTGGCGCCCTGGGTAGAGGCACGGCCTCTCACCGGCCTGTGATGGATGGAAGCTAGGCGACATGGGATACCTGTCTGAAAAACACCGGCCATTTTTTTCTTGTTTTAAGATGCTTGAAGAGCCTGACATCATACATAAATAAAATTTATATAGAAAATCGTTTGTATTCCTTTTTAACATGGCTTTTCTTCTTAGAATTACTAGACACGGGTCATTTAGACAGTTCTAGAACAGTATTTACAGTGATTTCTGTTTTATATTGTCTGTTTTAAGTATTTACTGATGAGGGGATAAATATCAGCGCATGGTGATTTTCCTTATTTTTGTACCAGCCAACACCTCAAAATACAAACTATAACAGTAAAAACACGGCAAAGTATCATTCCTCTTTGCATACTGTGCAGTTCATGAAGGCCGCAACTCGTATCCTATTTTGAAGGCCAGGCGTCTGATCCTGTAAAAGGAACTAAGGGGCACCTTTATGAAGCTTCCCAGGGCTTTAACTGGGATGAAAAAACGGGGGGGTCTCTCAAAGGGGCGTGGTCAATGTAATTAGGGGCGGGGCTTTAACACACGCTAAAAATCTGTGTTTAGCATAGTATGCCGCCCGACTTGTATTTTGCTGTTCCTGTCATTGCATCCAAATATGTGAGACAACAAGTCCCATTACACCTACAACAAGTAAGGAGTATTGGCTTTGTCAATGGTTATTAGTTCACATTGAATCACTGCATTCTCAAAGACTGTATGGCTCTGGATAAAGCGGACAGCATACCCTGGCTGGCGTATGTTAGAGCGGCATTTGCGAGGCTAGGGCGCCCGGACATGCACTCTTTACCACGGAGCCTCAAGAAAGAGGATGTAGGGTGGGTCAAGCAGCATTTTCGAAATGTGTTGGAGACAGAGAGGGAAACGGTCGAGCTTAGCAAGCCAATGGTGAGGTCATTATACCAACTTTCGTCATCGATGGCTATGGAACCTTATCTAAAATACGTAACCAAACCATACCACCGGTTTCTATTAATAAGGTTCAGGTTCAACCTGATACATCTTGTGCTTGGCTCATATACAAAGTGGGGTACTCCAGAAAATACCCCACCCTGCACCTGTGACTGCTTTTCCACACAGGATACTCTTCATCTAGTTATGCTTTGCGAACATTACCTGGTGGCCCGCAAAAAATTCCTTTTCCCAATTCTGAAAGACTTAAACTTTCCCCAGGTGAGGCCGGCCCACCTATACCTACAGATGCTGAATTCGGTGCAGGTCACATATGGTGTAGCTTGTTTTTTGGTAGCAGCTGCCAGACAAAACAAAACAAAACTCTCTCAGATAAACAACCACTAAACCTGACACTTTTGGTAAAATATGTTCGGGGGGAATGTGTTAAACATACTGGAAAGTGGTGCTTCAGGCGTTTTCTTTAGGTTGTTTAGTATCTATTCTCTATATCTATCTTTTTAAATTTGTTTTCTCTTTAAAAAATTTATTTTCCTTTTAAATAGCTTTTAATGCATTTACATAGGATTTGCAATCATGTCTAAACTTGTTTAATTGTAATTTTATTCTTGTATTATGAACTATGTATTGCTTTTATGGTTTTAACTAACCGAAATAAAGTTATTTGACTGACTGACTGGTTATTAGTTGCTTAAGATAAATACGCTGCAACTATGGCTTGTTACATAGAACATTGAAAAAGCTTCCAATTGAAGCCCTGGTGACCCTACCGCAATGCTGCTGCTCTTGCGTTTCAGAAATAGAAGGGATATCCAGAAAGAAAATGACTCTTTAAATGATTTCCCTACACCGCTCACCCGGCATGACGTCATGACATAACTTCTTCCCCTAGTGAGAAGTGAGCAATGTGAGCACGTACACACCGATGTGCCTGCTGTCTTGAAACGGGTCTCTATCAGGCTCTGTGCGCCCTGGCACTTTTTTCTGGACTGCACTGACAGCAAACTGCTGTCACTGCAGTCCGGAAAAAAACAGAGCGCCTGTGCAGGGGCTCAAAACAGAGCCAGATAGAGACCCGTTTCGAGGCCCCCTTTAAAAAACTGCCGGTGCTCAGACCCCTTGAGACCCGGCCCACTTAAAGCCCTGAAGCTTCCATACAGCGCAGTGCAGCGCAGGAAGCCACCTTGCAGCGCTGCATGAAAGGGAAGGGGCAGGAATGTGCCGTATTTAACTTACGCAGCGCATTCCTGAATTTTCCTTGTGCTGGCACCCTTTTGGCTGCCTGGTGCCAAAGCACCCTTGCGCCATGATGCAAGGATGCCTGTGTTGTGCAGGAAGAGGCACTTTCCTGCACGGAAACAATTCCAAAAGGCACTTCTCTCTTTCTAAGTGTGCTGCATAGTGCAGCCCACCTAGAAAGAGTAAAAAACGAGGAGACATAGCATTTTGACACATTCCCATGTTTTCAAATGTTGGTAAATCTGCAAATGCGCCAAAATCCATGGGTGGTCGCATGGGAACATCTAAGTTACACCCATGGAACGCCTCCCTGGAGCAGAGTAACTCAAGGCAGCGATTTGCATTGCATTGCATTACTCTAGATCTGTCAAGCCATGCAGGGTCCCACCGGGTGGCCTTCCGTGGCTTGATAAATCTTACTTTAGTATCGCTTCACCCTTGCCCCCCCCCCATGTGTGGCACAAGGACGATGCAACACATTGATAAATATACCCCTTAACCTCTAATGAACAGAGATTGAATCTCTCACAAAGTAATAAACAGAAATCATACCTTTTTCACTGGCAAGGGTCATAGCTGCATTCACTCTGTAATAGTTGGCCAGGTGTACCACCTTATGAAAGAGAGAGCCCGGAACCCTCAAACTGTCCTGGTTGGCAGCCAGGCCTCCCACCACATATAAGGCAATATCTGGGTCTCTAGTCTCTAATGGATGGAGACTGGGCCTCTAAGGCTGAGCCTCCAAATCTGTAATGGATGGTGGCTGTCTCTCTCTAGAGGTAACTGAGGCAAAACCTCTAATATTGTAATGCACGGTGGTGAGGGGCCCTACCTTATAATCAATATCTCACTATCAAAAAAAATCTCACTGAAATTGATGGAGACTAGAACGCTCAGCCTATGACATATGGTGACTGGGCATTCTACTCTGTAAACAAAGACCTGGCTACTCATCCTGTAATGGTTGGTGGACAGGTCTCCTAGTGTGTTGAAAGAGGCTTGACCTCCAACCCTGTAATGGGTGAGTGTGGACTGCTCACCTTTTAGTGGACGCAGGCCAGGCCTCGCACCTTGTGAAGAATAGATTATGGCCTCTGCTATGTCTGAGCTTCAGACCTTGGGGAAACTTTGCTCGCCATCACTGAAATGAAGATTTTTCCTTTTCCCAAACGTAGTTCTGTGATAGCAGGCAGTGTAGTATTCTGTTTTTAAACATACTGTAAGGTAGAACTGAATGGAATTCTGCTGTGTAGCATCATGCTCCTTCTGGGCTTTAAAAGTGATGGGGTGTCATGTGGTTGAGGAGGTGTAGGAAAATGGATTATTATTTGGGGTGGATGACTACCTACCTCAAGGAAAATCACAACCCATTTCAGAGTGAACCCTCAATGTCACTAAATTAACCTGACCTCAACGCCTTGGCAGATATGGTGCAGACTAGACATGATTAACTTAGGGCAATGCATAAAGTATTTTTGCAGTACCAAAACAGTAACACAGTAAAAATGCAAAGGAATAAAAATCTGAAACCAAGTTAGAAAATACAGTAAAATTGTAATAAACAAGCCAAAATGGCAAAAAGTCATTGAGGGGAAATGGAGATATGGGTTTTTAAAGATTTAAGGGAAAACAGAGCACCAAAAAGTACAAAGCATCAATGATAGTCTATTGCCACTGTAGACCAAGACCTAGACTTCATTTGCGTTTGACAGCAATGGAGCGCTGGACAGATAAACCAACTTGATTAGCCCTGGTCAGAGATTTTACCTTCTGACTTGGACCACTAAGTTCCAATCCACCACAAAAATATTGTTCTAAAGCCCAATAGGATCCCAGGGAAAGACACTTAGAGACTCACAGTGTGTCAGAGAGAGGCCAACAGCAGGATTCAGTCCAGATAATTTGCCACTAGTCAGCTGGATTCCAAGAGAAGGCCTTATAGCTTGTTGTATCCCTGAGGCTTGAAAAGGAGGTCAGCCTAATGATTCTTGGAGTCAACTTCTTTCTCTTGAGTACAAGATGGAGCCGGCCCTATCCTTTAGGGCTCATCTCAAGTCACAGACATCAGACCCAGACCTCTTCTGATCTCTCAAAGGTCTAGGAAGTGTTTTCCAGTAAGTGCCTGGAGGTGACATATTAAACCTGTTATGAGCTAGTGGGTGGGAAGTAATCCACTCCTTAATCAATGGGGTAAAATTTCCAGGGGCCAACGCTAACAACTTTTGGCATTTTCAAGAGGACAAAAGTTCTCAGCCACACTGCACTTGCGCTCTAGGGACTGGAGGTGAGTGAAGGGAGTGCACGACCTCCTAGTATACTCACAATATATCCAGAGACAGAAGTCTGGTAGGACAAAAGCAGAGTCCTTTAGTAACCAAACAGTAGATCCACAACAATTGTCCTCGCATCCTGTTCTCTCCCCTTCCAAGTGTGCCCCAAGGGTTATATCTAAACCAAGAGTCATAAGTCTAGTATGAAAAAAGTAGAGTCCTTCAGCAATCAGGCAACGGATCTACAAGAATTGTCTTGGGATCTTGTTTTCTCCTCTTTCAAGTCTGCCCCAAGTGTTATATGTGAACCCAGCCGGCTGTCAAGCAGGAACTGACACTAGGTGTCAAAAGGAATGCCCACAGTCACCCCCTACATATTCTGTGGATTTCATATCAGTCATCTTTGGCCATTCAAGTGAGCCTATTGTTTGCTCCTGTGTGGTATTTCACTCAGATTCAAGGATAAATTAATGGTTGTGAACATCACGAGGATTAAGTTAATTAGCTTTCGGAATTTCAGGCATGGAAAAATACCTTTCTAAAAGTTACTTTCCTTAATTTATGTAAAAAATCTGACTTCACCATTTGCTCCCATTCCCATGATACAGTATAAGTATTTTATGCTGTATGCTGGTTTTAAACATAGGACAGCAAGGTCTGCCAGAGTAAAATGTAAGGACATGCTAACATTACATTTCAACGTGTCCCACTTTTAAATAAAATACTATGCACCCTTCTTTATGGACTACAAGGCCTACATAGGGATGATGACTTATTAACATTTAAAAGGAGGATTTTACCTGTCAAGAGGGTTTATGTTCATAGATCGGAATTGCAGTTTTTACACTGCTACTGTCAGGCTACAGTGGTAGGCCTGATGCCATATTTGCACTGCCACTGTCGAAGTTGACACAATAACAAGAGGTGCTTAGTCCACTAGTAGCATTTAACTTCCATGCCCTGATGATACTTTGTGCCTTAAACTAGGGATTAATAAGCACTTAAATAGGTTAATTATGAATATACCAATCCTACCATTCTTAAAGGAGGAGTCCAGGCACTTTGCTACTGGTTAGCCGGGATAATTTGCACAAGGTTCTAAAGCCAGCAAAAACATTGAGTCCAGCAAAGGGGGAAAAATCTGGTGTGACCATGCAATAAATATAGTTTTCCTAAAGGTGGTGTAAGTTTGTTTGGTGGCTGTCCGGTGTGTGTTCATTTACCACGTGGATCAGTAATTAGTGTATGAAAGTAAAGATTGTGATTGTGTTGAGCTGTCATTTGTGGCATGCAGTGTTGCACTGAGTGACACAAGGCAGCAGGTTGCTCTTTAATCTGGGATGTAAAAGGAAAGGTAGTATTTGGTTAATCAATTGCTGTGTTGTTTAACATGGTTTAGTACTCGCGCGAATGCTACCATCGCTGTTGTTTCTTAGCAAGGATGTGCTTGGACCTGGTTATGTTAATTGTTGGACCTGGCCCTTTTTGCCCGTTTATCCCCTGACTTTTTTGCTGTTGCCTCCTATATTTTCTGACCTGTTTTGTTGGAATTCGCAGGCTCCAGCGCATGTGCAATTTACAAAAATGAAGCCGGGATCGGGAAGATGCGGTGCAATAAGGTAAGTTTGCTTTAAACTTTTATTTAGCCTTTTAATTTAATTTAATAATGCGGGCGGGAAATGGGCGGCAGGCGGGCAGGAAGCGGGAGGCGGGCCGGCGGCGGGCGACCTCGCAAAACGGAAATATCACAGAGAGGCACTGAGATTGCTTCAATCTCTGTGCCTCTCCGTGATAGTCCCTCCAGCGACTTTCGCCCACTCCTATTTTAAAACTGACATGTCGACCTGGCAAGTTCACCCAGTTGCCAGCTGCCTTGTAACATTTTACAAGTGTGACGTTCAATTGGAAAAAGCTAGAGGTTTGTAGTTTGGGCTTCCAGAGCTCAGAATTTAAAAACACATTGTTTAGTAAAGTTGGTTTTTAAATTGTGTGTTTGAAAATGCCACTTTAGAAAGTTTGTTTCCGGGTCGTGCTGCTCCGTATCAGTGCCAGCCACATTGCTTCCTCTGTGTCATGTACAATCCATGAGGTTCTGTTCCCAATGCTCTCTGGACTATTCTGTAGGTCTCTTTGCCTGCCTTGCGGTCCCCCTCCTGCCACATTTGTTCGATAAGAACTGCTTCAGTTTGGAACAAATTAAAACCAAAGGGGGTGATGGATGGAGTGTTGAACATTGCAAGGACTCACCCCCAGTCAACTGATCTGGGTTTAATCCATCATCATTCTTTAGCTCACTCCACCACCCCAGTTCAGACATGGCCATATGCAAATCAGTCTGACCCTGTGCCTCATGGGAGCAGTCCAGCTCGAACTGCCAAGCCTTGTCTTCCCTGGACCAGAAACAAGTATCCTGGGATCGGTTTCTGGCTAACCAGCCGTCATCAGCCAGGCTAGCTTGAATCCAGTGGTAAAGTGAGCAAGGGGCCCACATCTGGGCATACCCTGCCAACTTTGTGCTAACAAAACAAAACCAAAGGGGATGATGGACGGAGAGTTGAACATTGCAAGCACTCACCCCCAGGCAACTGGTCTGGGTTTAATCCATCATCAATTTGGAACAAGGCATACTATAACCAGTGGCATTAGCCTCAGGCATATATTTAAATGTCCTGAAGATGATCCCAGTACTTTGCTTAAAGGGATCGAAATATCGTCGACTGCTCACACCTTAGCACAAATGCTAAATTTTCTATTGTAAAATGCTATGGTGTTGTAATATAATCATGCTTGACATATTAAGCAATTGTTTTTGGCCAGGCTTCTGCAAATGTCTCAGCTTTCAGTATTTTATGGTGTATGAGACCCCACTTGTATGTTTTCAGGGTGTATACCACTACCAACTAGAGACCCCCATTTCTAACATGAATTATCCATGAGTAGTCATCTCGCACTCATTAGCTGACCTTTCCTGCCTTGTTTCTCGATCATTAGCTGATCTTTACTTGTCTGTAGTGCAGTATAAAGGTTTACCCAGAGGTGTATCATCTTTGCATAGGTTGCCAAGGGTTATCATATGCTGTGTGGGTTGGATTTGTGAGAGACAGATCAAACACAATTGTTAGTGGTATGGATTAAGCTTGGTATCAAGTGTGGTGCATGAAGTGGTTCAGTGTTGGATGCAGTGGGGTAGTGGTGTGTGCTATGGTAGTGTGTTTGGCATTTGTGTTTATGGGCCAACATGGTGATTTTGATTAGCATCACATTTGTGGTGTTGTCTCACACTACTTGTCACAGTAATTTGTTAATGGTGGAAGGTTATAAAATGTGTAAGCCTTACTAAGTGGTGGTAGAGTATCAATGCCTACACAAATTCAGTACAGCACAAGAATGTTCACCATGCACGTTTTAGACATGCGATAGCTGTGTTTAATAAATTTGCAGATGTTGTATATTTTGTTTGGTTAGGTCCTGCCACACTTACCGTTACATTCACCTGCCCTCTTCCTGGATCTCTGAAATTTCTGCATAACGATGTTAATGTTTTTTTAATAATTTATTTTCTCACAGAATAAAATCTGCTTCTTGTTAATTTTGACATGATTAAAAGGCGTGAACTAGATTAATTTAGTCAGGTGTCTAAATATTGTTTATCTGCTGTTAATATTATGCAATGTCAACATTGTAATGTCAAAGAAGTAGCTTTGCAGTATGCGAGAAAGAGAGAAAGGGAGGAGAAAGGGGTGTGGCAAAATGGAGAAACTTCTTTGAGAGTGCGTTGGTGCAGATTTAGGTCCGCATTTCCATACGAAATACATATATCTATTTTGCTGATAACTTTGACCATAGCTTATAATTCTCCACGAAACTTGCCAATAAGGTGATACATATTGACTAGTTTGTGCTTGTAAATTTTCAAGGTGGTCCATCCAGCAGGGGCTGAGAAAAAAGGGGTGTCTCAAAATACAAAATCCCCAATGCGTTTTCCATAGACTACTTTAGTCCCATTAAGGCTCGGGGAGGGGGCTACATGCACTATCCCCTTAATATATATGTTTTGCCCCAGAGGATGTTGTCCTAGGGGCCCAAAGTCCAACCCTACGCTGTGCATGCCAAAGGCTGTGCACGCTGTGGGGGTTGGCAGCCTACTGGGGGTTTGGCCACAGGGCCTGGTGGCAGGCCAAACCCTGTGCCCAAAAACCGCTGTGCAAAGCCAAAGGCTGTGTGCAGCGTGGGGTTGGCTGTCAGCAGGGAGTTGAAAGCAGGGCCTGGCTGCAGGACAGACCCAGAGGCTAACCCCACGCCATGCATGACCAAAGACAGTGCAGGGTGTGGTATTGACTGCCTCTGGGTGGCTGCTTTTTGGGAGTTGGACGCAGGACCTTGCTGCAAGCAAGACCCTGCAGTCAACCCCACACAGTGCATGATGAAAGGCTGTGCAGAGCGTGGGGGCTGGCTGCCTGCGGGGGATTGGGTGCTGTAGCCAGGCCCTTTTGCCACACCCCTGCAATGCACGGCCAAAGGCCATGCACAGCGTGGGTTTGGCTGCCAGTGCGGGTGAGGGAGACGTTCACAGGGCGAGTGGCCTTTGCTCAACCACGCACAGCCAAAGCCCGTGCGTGGCATCGGGATTGGCTTTACGTATGGTACCAAAATATTACTTAACGTTAAAAAAAAACTAGAAATTCACTGAAAAAATCAAAAGGTAAAGTAACATTATAGATAGGTGTGATAAAAAGGTCTTGTTAGACCTGACATCATTGGCTTGAGTCTCTCCTCCATTTTTTCTGTTTGCCTCTACTGTTTTACGATGTTTTGCTGGTATATGCTTTGGGCGCCGTGTCACTGCTGATCAGTGCCATAGCGCAAGTGCTCCCTATGTTAAAATGATGTATCTATTGTATCCATGTTTGGCTTATTTGGTTTACTGTCAGTCCCTAGTCTAGTGCACCAGGAGTGCCGGGGCTTGTAAATACAAATGCCGCTCGTGGGCTTGCAGCACGTGTTGTGCCACCCACAGGAGCGGCCTTGTAAAAGAATGTCTACGGGTCGGTCATTGCGAGACCCACGTGCAGTCCTGTACTGTCACGCCGGCTGCGCAGGTATCCCTACTTGCCAGCCCCTCCAACCTTCCCTTAACTTCATGTTAGTCACCCCTATGGTAGGCCCATGGGCAGGGTGCATTGTAAGTGTAAGGTAGGACACGCCTGACCAAGTTGGCATGTCCTGATAGTGAAGTGCCGCCATCTTCGTGCTTCACTATTGCGAGGTAGCCTGCTCTCCGTTGGATAGAATGGGCCGCCGGGATTGTTAACGCTATAATCCTAGCTGGCTCGGGGAGCACGGTGCAATGTCGAGTTTGGTATCCCTGAACTCGGGGTTTAATTACGCATCCGTTGGTGTGGATGGTTTTTGGACACTGGGTTCGAAAATAGCACTTTTAGAAAGTGTCTATTTTCTTGCCTAACCATATCTGGTTTCTGCTGGTCTTGCATGTGTGTGACAGGAGCTGGGTGGCTCCACAGGTCTGGATGAGTCAGTGTGGGATGAGTGGGACATTTACGTTGAGAGTAGGGGGAGAGTAGTTGTTGATAGCCTGCCTTGCCTGATACAATGCTGGCTCCACCTCCCGCTAAGCGACTGATGGCTCTGTGCCTGCAATGGACGATCCTAGCCCCACCTCCTGCCAGGAGGGCGATAGCTCTGCTCCTGCCAGTATCAATGCTGGCTCCACCTCCTGCGGGGCGTCTGAGGACTCAGCCCGGCTCAATGAATAGGCCAGGTGCTACTGCCTAGCTCCACCCACCACAGACCCAGGATGTTGGGAAATCCCCGGCATAGACAAAGGGATCAAAGACGAAAAGGGGTATAAGAGAAGGACCCCTGAAATAGGAAATCAGATCACTTCTGACAAGGAACCCTGTAACCAAGGACAAGAAGCCTGCTGATCTAAAGGACTGCCTACCCCTTCTGCCAGTGTGCTGTTGTTGGGGGAATCCTGCAGTGCTTCTTTATTTTTGCCAAGGAACCAGGAGAGAGGAACTGTGTGTGTACTCTCACGCTTGCTAAGAAAATCTCCAAGGACTGGAAGAGTGCCAGTCTCCTGCTGAAGTCACAGGGCTAAAGGACTTCATCTGCTAAAAGTGCTATTTGCTGGAAGTGTGAATCCAGCACCTCTGGAAGGACCAGCAATCACGACGATCGGACGCTGGGCCCGACCGACGCCAGCAGCAACGCCAGTGAGTGGGAGTACGGCTCTAACTCCAGAGGACCTCGTGTCTGCCCCGCTGCTGATCGCATCAACCGTGTGCCTTCGACGCCGTGAGCGCTGCTCACTCTGTGCAACTGCATCATCGACAATGCCTGCTGAGGCCAGATCGACACCGAAGACGCGACGCCGGATTGCTCGACGCCGCTGATCATCGTGTGCTTCATTTTCCTAAGGTACTGTGTTGTTGGGGGTCCGTGTGACTCCAGGCCCGACGTAGCGCTCCTCGCGGTCGACGCCGAACCTGTGGATTATCTTTGCCCCGGCGTTGTGTAGCTCCCGTGTGAGTTACCCTGTTGCTAAGAACTGTGTTTCCAAGAAGAAGATTTGCTTGATACTAAAAGACTTTTTCGTGCTACAGAAGAAACTACCTTTGAACTATCCTTTTTCCTTCCCAACGTATTTATTCCGATTGTGTACAGTTTTGCCGTTATTTGGTCTTGTGCTAAGCCTTATATAAAAATACTTATTTTTATAATACTACGGTGTCGTGTCCATTTGTAGTGTTTTCACTGTGTTACTGTATGTGGTCATAATTGCTTAACACACAGCCTCTGAGATAAGCCTGTTCTGCTCTGCCAAGCTACCAAGGGGGTGAGCAGGGGTTATCGAAGGGTGTGATCCCCTTGCCCTGACTAGAAAAGGAGTGTCCCTATTTGTCAGAAGTGCATACCTCTGCCAACTAGAGACAGCCGGTTCTAACATTGGTGGCAGCGGTGGGATTTGGACCTTGCATTTATGACCCATGTACAGTGATTAGTGTGCGCTACGTAGTGAAAGCAGACCATAACGCAGTCACAATCTAATTCGGAAGGATCCTATTTTTGTTCTCCGCTTTTCTGAAACTTGATTTTCTGAACACTGCCAGTTTTAACCATGAGTGACAACGGAGTCACTGCCCCTGCTATCGTTGTTGTAGAAGAGTTCGAGAGGAGTAAGCTAAAGAAATGCAAGAAAGATGAGCTGAAACACTTTTGCAATCAGTTTGAAGTTCCTACCACCGGCCTCTCGAGAAAAGGTGATTTTTATAAAGCATTGCAGGCCTGGTGGGAGTCCAGAAATCCCTCTGATGTGGTGGTGGTACCCACAGAGGAAGGGGATGAGGAGGTGCCAGTGAATGGACCTGTGCCCTCTCCCGGAAGCAGTGTTTCCTCCAAAGGTCTTTCCCCTGAAGAAAGAGAAGAAAGGGCGAAAGAGCGAGCTTACAACATGGAGATGGCAAGGCTAAAAATAAATGGGCAGTTGGAGTTAGAAAATGCAAGAGGTAGAAGGGAAGCTGATTTAGAGATCAAAAAGTTGGAGTTTGAACGAGAGAAGTTAGCTTTGGAGCGTGAAGCCAGGTTGAGGGAACTGGATATCCAAGCTAAAAAGTTAGAGTTGAATCCCTCTGGTGGCAGCATTCCATCCGAGCCTGCAGAAAGTAAGTTTTACTTCCCGAAAGATGTGATCAAAGATTACAATAAGAATGAAGATATTGGTCAATGGTTTAAAGCATATGAGTTAGCATTGTTGGCCCACCAGGTCCCTGAGAAGAATTGGGGAGCGGGGTTGTGGGGTCGCTTTGTGAATGAGGGAAGAGATACCCTGTTAGACATGCCTGTTGCGGATAGGATGTCGTATGCTCATATGAAAGATGCTTTAATGTTGCGATATGGTTTAACCCCCGAGCAGTACAGACAAGCTTTTAGAGAATGTAAGAAGTTGCCTGGTACGACGTGGGTCGAATATGTGTCTTATTTTTGCAGAGCCATGGATGGTTGGGTAAAGGGCAGCAAAGTGGAAAGTTATGAAGCTCTTTATGATTTGTTTGCGTGGGAGCACTTGTCTAATAACTGTTTTCCAGAGCTGCGCCAGCACCTGATTGATAGCAAGATATCTAACCCTAGAAAACTTGCTGAGGAGGCGGACCGCTGGGTCAATACCAGGGTCGACAAGGGTCCAGTGGGAGACTCAGCCAAAGGTGGGCAGGGTCCCCAGCAGAAGAGTGGGGGGGACAAGGGTAAACAGAAGGAGTCTCAGAAAGGGCCCCAAAGTAATCCCCAAGGGAACCAAGGGAAAGGTTCCCAGCCTCCCCCTGAGAAGAAGCCAGGGGCCCCGACGGGTAAACCTGTTCATAGGGGCCCCCTAACCTGCTACGGTTGTGGGCAGGTGGGACACCGGTTTTATGACCCCCAGTGTCCCAAAAAGGATTCGAATGCACCGCCGCGTGCACCCCCTCGTCAGTTGGCAAGTGTAGCCTTGGGAGGGGAGGAGATGGTTGTCCATGGTGGGAGGGGTCCCGCAGAAATGTCCCTGGTCTCGCTAGGAGACATGCAAATGGTCCCTCCACCCCCTCTGCCTAGTAACACTAGTAAATATAGGCAGTGGGTGACCATTAATGGCCATGGAGTGGAAGCTCTCAGAGACACCGGAGCGAGTGTGACAGCTGTCAAGTGTCACTTGGTGTCCAGAGAGCAGGTGGTTCCCCACGCATTCTACCCTGTGATAGCTGCCGACAACTCCCAGAAAGAGTGTGAGGTAGCTCAGGTTTCCTTTGAATGGGGGGGAGTTTCAGGTACTCTTCAGGTTGCTGTGAGGCCCGCCATGCCTGTCGATTGTCTCCTGGGCAATGATTTGGAAGACTCCCCTTGGGCTAAGGTGGAGCGAGCGGCGCACTTAAAAATGTTGGGTGTGCCAGAGTGGGTGTGTGCAACCACTCGATCCATGACAGCGAGTAAGGGTGTTGATGGGGTCCCGGAGCCTGAAAGTACGGCCCAGGACCCAGCTGTGAAGAGAAGAGGCAGGAGGCGCGGGAAACCGGCCCCCGTTGTTCCCGTGGTCCAGGAGGAGGTAGACCCTGAGGGAGATGCCCTGGAGCCCACAGGGGAACAAATTGCCGAACTGGGAGACCTGCCCGAGCTGACCCACTGGCAGCAGGATGGTGGTCCCTCCAGGGAGGAATTCTGTGCGGAACAGAAGGTGTGCCCTTCTCTTGTGGGCATGAGGCAGCAGGCCTCAGCCCAATCCTCAGGTGATCAGTCAGGGTCACATTTTGTGTACTGGGAGAACGACCTCCTGTATAGGGAGCCTAAGGCTGCTGAGCCTGGGTCAGCCCGTGTGCTGGTGGTACCCCAGCGCTTCAGAGCCTTCCTACTGGGTTTGGCTCATGACGTACCATTAGCTGGACATCTGGGGCAGGACAAGACCTATGACAGGCTTGTCACCCATTTTTATTGGCCTCAGATGCGTAGGGATGTAGACATCCATTGCAAGACTTGTCGCACTTGCCAGGCAAGTGGGAAAAGCGGAAGGAAGCAGAAGGCTCCCCTCCAACCTTTTCCGGTGGTCAGCACCCCCTTTGACCGGTGGGTATTGACATTGTTGGGCCCCTGGACCCCAAGACAGCCCTGGGCAACAGGTTCATCCTGGTCTTGGTGGACCATGCCACGAGGTACCCGGAGGCCATCCCTCTCCGAACGGTGACGGCCCCCGTGGTGGGACGAGCACTGATGGGTGTTTTCTCCCGGATGGGGTTCCCCAGAGAGGTGGTGTCCGACCGAGGCACCAACTTCATTTCGAACTATATGAAGTCTCTGTGGAAGGAGTGTGGGGTAACCTACAAGTTCACCACTCCTTACCACCCTCAAGGAAATGGGCTGGTTGAGAGATTCAACCGGACCCTGAAAGGCATGATTATGGGTCTTGAAGAACCAATGAGGCGGAAATGGGACGTCCTCTTGCCATGCCTGTTGTTTGCTTACCGTGAGGTGCCGCAGAAGGCTCTAGGGTTCAGCCCCTTTGAGCTCTTATACGGTCACCCGGTAAGAGGACCTTTGAGTCTGGTCAAGGAAGGCTGGGAGCAATCTCCCAGGAAACCTCCCCAGGATGTATACAGCTACATGCTGGCCTTTCGGAACCAGACTCGGCGCTTCAGAGAACTTGCTCAGGCAAATCTGGAGGCCAGCCAGGAGGAGATGAAGCGATGGTACGACCGGAATGCCACTCTGGTAGAGCTTCAGCCTGGTCAGGAAGGGTGGGTCATGTCCCCT
Source organism: Lissotriton vulgaris (assembly GCF_964263255.1). NCBI lineage: Eukaryota > Metazoa > Chordata > Amphibia > Caudata > Salamandridae > Lissotriton > Lissotriton vulgaris. The sequence continues at coordinate 1,311,078,490 of NC_141693.1, read as the reverse complement.
GTGGAACCTTGTGCGCTCAAGGACAGGTGGACTGGACCGTTTAAGGTTGTGGAGAAGAAGAGCGATGTCACCTACTTGGTGGACTTGAAATCTCCCAGGAACCCCCTGCGGGTCCTGCATGTCAACCGTTTGAAGCCCCACTTAGAAAGGTCCGAAGTGGGCATGCTCCTAGCTACAGATGATGGGATGGAGGAGGAGAGTGAGCCTCTTCCTGACCTCCTGTATGCTAAAGAGCAAGACGGGTCAGTGGATGGTGTGGTCCTCTCTGACACACTGACCCTTGAGCAGAGACAGGATTGTCACCAACTGTTGGGGCAATTCCCGGATCTGTTTTCCTTGGTTCCGGGTGTCACGCATTGGTGTGTCCATGACGTTGACACCGGAGACAGCCCTCCTGTGAAGCACAAGGCTTACAGGGTGACTGACAAGGTCCGAGCGTACATTAAGGAGGGGGTCTCCAAAATGTTTGCGTTAGGGGTGATTGAGTCCTCTAGTAGTCCTTGGGCCAGCCCAGTGGTCTTGGTCCCGAAGGCTGCAGCGCCTGGTGCTTCACCGGAACTCCGGTTCCGCGTGGACTACCGAGGGCTCAATTCAGTCACGAAGACTGACGCGCACCCCATCCCCAGAGCTGATGAGCTCATCGATCGGTTGGGGGCTGCCCGGTACCTTAGTACGTTCGATTTAACGTCTGGGTACTGGCAGATCGCCTTGACTGATGGGGCAAAGGAGAGGTCAGCATTCTCCACACCAGATGGGCTATACCAGTTCCGGGTGATGCCCTTTGGAATGAAGAATGCCCCTGCCACCTTCCAGAGGTTGGTCAACCAGGTCTTGGCTGGACTGGAGGAATTCAGTGCCGCCTACCTGGACGACATCGCAGTGTTCAGCGCCAGCTGGGAGGAACACTTGCGCCACGTCCAGGAAGTGTTGTTGGCCCTGCGCGGAGCAGGCCTCACAATCAAAGCCAGTAAGTGCCAGATTGGGCAGGGTTCTGTGGTGTACTTGGGGCACCAAGTAGGGAGCGGTAAGGTGGCCCCCCTGCAACCCAAGATTGATACCATCCTGGCTTGGGCACCGCCCAAAACCCAAACGCAGGTGAGAGCCTTCTTAGGACTCACGGGTTATTACAGGAGGTTTGTCAAGGATTACGGCAACATTGTGCACCCCTTGACTTCGCTGACTTCCAGGAAGCAGCCACGAAACGTGATCTGGACTGATGCCTGTCAAACGGCCTTTGACACCCTGAAAACTGCAATGTGCACAGCACCTATACTCCAAGCACCCGATTTTTCGAAAGAATTCATTGTTCAGACGGACGCTTCAGAGCATGGCGTGGGGGCTGTTCTAGCTCAGGTGAATGAAGAGGGCCGAGACTTGCCGGTAGCCTTCATCAGCAGGAGGTTACTTCCCAGAGAAACGAGGTGGAGTGCGATAGAGAGAGAAGCATTTGCTGTGGTCTGGGCGCTGAAGAAGCTAAGACCCTACCTGTTTGGGACTCACTTCCGGGTTCAGACAGACCACAGGCCCCTCAGATGGTTGATGCAAATGAGGGGTGAGAATCCAAAACTGTTGAGGTGGTCCATTGCTCTACAGGGGATGGACTTTACGGTGGAACACCGCCCTGGTACAGATCACGCCAATGCTGATGGTCTGTCCAGATTTTTCCGCCTTAGTGATGAGGACTCCCTAGGTTAAGGGTAGTTCTCCCCACATTTCAGCTGGAGGGGACACGTGTTAGACCTGACATCATTGGCTTGAGTCTCTCCTCCATTTTTTCTGTTTGCCTCTACTGTTTTACGATGTTTTGCTGGTATATGCTTTGGGCGCCGTGTCACTGCTGATCAGTGCCATAGCGCAAGTGCTCCCTATGTTAAAATGATGTATCTATTGTATCCATGTTTGGCTTATTTGGTTTACTGTCAGTCCCTAGTCTAGTGCACCAGGAGTACCGGGGCTTGTAAATACAAATGCCGCTCGTGGGCTTGCAGCACGTGTTGTGCCACTCACAGGAGCGGCCTTGTAAAAGAATGTCTACGGGTCGGTCATTGCGAGACCCACGTGCAGTCCTGTACTGTTACGCCGGCTGCGCAGGTATCCCTACTTGCCAGCCCCTCCAACCTTCCCTTAACTTCATGTTAGTCACCCCTATGGTAGGCCCATGGGCAGGGTGCATTGTAAGTGTAAGGTAGGACACGCCTGACCAAGTTGGCATGTCCTGAAAGTGAAGTGCCGCCATCTTCGTGCTTCACTATTGCGAGGTAGCCTGCTCTCCGTTGGATAGAATGGGCCGCCGGGATTGTTAACGCTATAATCCTAGCTGGCTCGGGGAGCACGGTGCAATGTCGAGTTTGGTATCCCTGAACTCGGGGTTTAATTACGCATCCGTTGGTGTGGATGGTTTTTGAACACTGGGTTCGAAAATAGCACTTTTAGAAAGTGTCTATTTTCTTGCCTAACCATATCTGGTTTCTGCTGGTCTTGCGTGTGTGTGACAGGAGCTGGGTGGCTCCACAGGTCTGGATGAGTCAGTGTGGGATGAGTGGGACATTTACGTTGAGAGTAGGGGGAGAGTAGTTGTTGATAGCCTGCCTTGCCTGATACAATGCTGGCTCCACCTCCCGCTAAGCGACTGATGGCTCTGTGCCTGCCATGGACGATCCTAGCCCCACCTCCTGCCAGGAGGGCGATAGCTCTGCTCCTGCCAGTATCAATGCTGGCTCCACCTCCTGCGGGGCGTCTGAGGACTCAGCCCGGCTCAATGAATAGGCCAGGTGCTACTGCCTAGCTCCACCCACCACAGACCCAGGATGTTGGGAAATCCCCGGCATAGACAAAGGGATCAAAGACGAAAAGGGGTATAACTGAAGGACCCCTGAAATAGGAAATCAGATCACTTCTGACAAGGAACCCTGTAACCAAGGACAAGAAGCCTGCTGATCTAAAGGACTGCCTACCCCTTCTGCCAGTGTGCTGTTGTTGGGGGAATCCTGCAGTGCTTCTTTATTTTTGCCAAGGAACCAGGAGAGAGGAACTGTGTGTGTACTCTCACGCTTGCTAAGAAAATCTCCAAGGACTGGAAGAGTGCCAGTCTCCTGCTGAAGTCACAGGGCTAAAGGACTTCATCTGCTAAAAGTGCTATTTGCTGGAAGTGTGAATCCAGCACCTCTGAAAGGACCAGCAATCACGACGATCGGACGCTGGGCCCGACCGACGCCAGCAGCAACGCCAATGAGTGGGAGTACGGCTCTAACTCCAGAGGACCTCGTGTCTGCCCCGCTGCTGATCGCATCAACCGTGTGCCTTCGACGCCGTGAGCGCTGCTCACTCTGTGCAACTGCATCACCGACAACGCCTGCTGAGGCCAGATCGACACCGAAGACGCGACGCCGGATTGCTCGACGCCGCTGATCATCGTGTGCTTCATTTTCCTAAGGTACTGTGTTGTTGGGGGTCCGTGTGACTCCAGGCCCGACGTAGCGCTCCTCGCGGTCGACGCCGAACCTGTGGATTATCTTTGCCCCGGCGTTGTGTAGCTCCCGTGTGAGTTACCCTGTTGCTAAGAACTGTGTTTCCAAGAAGAAGATTTGCTTGATACTAAAAGACTTTTTCGTGCTACAGAAGAAACTACCTTTGAACTATCCTTTTTCCTTCCCAACGTATTTATTCCGATTGTGTACAGTTTTGACGTTATTTGGTCTTGTGCTAAGCCTTATATAAAAATACTTATTTTTATAATACTACGGTGTCGTGTCCATTTGTAGTGTATTCACTGTGTTACTGTATGTGGTCATAATTGCTTAACACACAGCCTCTGAGATAAACCTGTTCTGCTCTGCCAAGCTACCAAGGGGGTGAGCAGGGGTTATCGAAGGGTGTGATCCCCTTGCCCTGACTAGAAAAGGAGTGTCCCTATTTGTCAGAAGTGCATACCTCTGCCAACTAGAGACAGCCGGTTCTAACAGGTCTTATTTGTTTTAAAATAAACTTCAAAATTCACCCAAAAAATCAAAGGTTAAAGTAACGTTATGGTTAGGTGAATATGTCAGTGACAACATTAACATTTTGAATTAAAATAAATACTCTTGCGCCCCCCCCCCCGATTCACAGCATATGACCTCACATATTACTTCACTCATGATGTGTTTTATGAGATCATTTATGACATCACTGATGGCATCTCAAATGATATTACTGATGATATCATCCACGCCTCTTTTGTACACATTACTTTATAAATTAGCATGAAATTAAATGTCTGAAGTAAGAACAAAATATCTTAGAGTAATATGAAGCATCATTAATGCCATCACTGATACGATCCCTTAGGTGGAAAGCATTTGTTGTGTGTAACATCGACCCAATACCATACACTTCTAGCCTAGTTCACATTAACAACAAACCACAGATATATGGGAAATCCTTTTTGTACACACTGCTCAAAATGTGTACAACTATTCAGAGAAAACCAAGTTCCTCAACATACTCAACATCTATTCCAAAATGAACGCTCTACTACAGACAGCTTTTATCTGTATCAAACCCCATTTGCCCCCCTCCCTGAGCCCAAATGGGCTCTGGAAACCCCATCCAATGGACCAAAGAATTATACTAGGGGAGGGGGCATGTGGCCCCTCTACCCGTGCATTAGAATTCCCCACAAAACCATTCCCAGGGACCAAAAGCATTTCGTTTTAGGGAAGGGGGCATATGACTTTCCTCCCTGAACTTAAATGGGAAGAGCCCCCAGTGCCAACAACTAATAATAGGGGTCATGCAGCCACACTCGCTGAGCCTTAAAAGGCCCAGGCACCGTATCCTCCAGGGCCAGCCACTAACAATAGGAGAGGGGGTGCATGTCACATCAGCAAGAGCCGTACAATTCCCCTAAGGACCCTAGCCTCTGGAGCCAACCACTAATAATAGGAAAGGGGGACATACGTCCCCGGAGCCTTATTGGGTCCCTGGGAGCCCATCTTCTGGGGACAAATTATTTTATCAAGGGAAGGGGGACCACACAGCCCCCTTCTGCAAGATATATTAATCCCCAGGGACCCCATCCCCTTGGGTCGAATACAATAAAAAAGATAATTCACAAAAGACTCAGGTATCATCAGTATACACATAGAAGGGGTTGCCAAAGAACCAGAAGAGCCGAGCTTTGGACTTGACATAGCCATTGAACAGGACTCCGGTATCATCGGTATACACATTTAAGTGGTTGCACAAGAAGAGATGAGCTTTAGTCTTGACATACCGATTGAACAGAACCCGAATGCCAGCAGTATACCTGTAGTTGTGGATGCCACAGGACCAGAAGAGCCAAGCTTTTGTCTTGACATAGCCATCGAATCGGACTCAAGTATCAGCAGTATACACACTGAAGTAGTAGCCACAGGATCAGATGAGTCGAGCTTTTGTCTTGACAAAGCCATCAGAAAGGACTCAAGTATGAGCAGTATACACATACAAGTGGTTGCGCCACAACCAGAAGAGGCACGTTTTAGTTTTTACATACCATTAACAGAACTCAAGTATCAGCAGTACACACACTGAAATAGTAGCCACAGAACCAGAAGAGCCAAGCTTTCATCTTGACATTGCCATTGAACAGGACTCAAGTATCAGCACTATACACATTGACGTGGTTGCTACAGGACCAGAAGAGCTGAGCTTTACTCTTGACATAGCCATCGAAAAGGACTCAAGTAGTATACTCATCGAGTGGTTGTCACAGGACCAGATGAGCCCAGCTTTAGTCTTGACATAACCAACGAACAGGACTCAAGTAACAGCAGTATACATATAAAAGTGGTTGCCACAGGACTAGATGAGCCGAACTTTAGTCTTGGCATAGCGACCGAACTGGACCTAGGGCTCAACAGTATACCTGTAGTTGTGGATGCCAGAGCACCAGAAGAGCCAAGCCTTAGTCTTGACATATCCATCGAACGGGACTCAAGTATTAGCGGCATGCACATAGAAGTGGTTACCACAGGACCAGAAGAGCAGAGCTTTAGTCTTGACATAGCCATCGAACGGGTCTCAAGTATCAGTACTCTACGCATAGCAGTGAGTGTCACAGGACCAGATCAGTCGAGCTTTAGTCTTGACATAGCCATCGAACAGGACTCAAGTATCAGCAGTATACGTATAGCAGTGAGTGCCACCGGACCAGAAGTGCTGAGCTTTAGTCTTGACATAGCCATCGCACAGGACCCAGTGCCATAATGTGTCCTATTAACATCAAAGCTTGCCCATGTTAAAGAAATACACTTTTTGAGTTTTGAAGAGACTTTATCATATTTTATATGACGTTTTTTTATGATTTACTTAGCAAATATTGTCAGGGCTCTGGTTGTGCACAGGCTCTAAGATTCGAGCCAGACCTTTGGCTCGGCTCTCCCTGCTAATGTGGTGGCTTGCCCACCTCAATACAGGACCAGACGAGTCAAACTGTAGGCATAGAGGAAGCTTGGGTACAGCAAGGAGCACAGCGGTAGCCACGGGACTGGATGAGACGAGCAACAGGCTCCATCTATTTACTAACAGCTTCTGTGAGGACCCCTGGTGGCCCATGTGATGGGCTGAAAGCCAGAAGGGAAAGTGGTAAGAAATTACGTCTGACCTTTGTCTGAGGTACACCTGCCAAACTTGCTCATAGAAGAATTGGAGGTTTCCACTATCCGCAGGTGGCCGACCAAGATGCTGTGAGTGACAGTATCAAAACCAACCCACAGTCTGTTAATCTTTTCGCTCAGCATCCCAAACTTCACTCTATTTCCCAGGCTTTGTGGCTCTCAGTAGGACCTGTACAATCTGCTCTCCATTTTCATGTCATTCATGGACCATCTCTTTCTCATTCTTTAACTGTCACTCTCTGCTCAGAAACCCAGCGGCGCCGCCCTATCAACGCAAACCCAACCCCGCCCCCCCCCTCCCGCAGCCTCAAGTTGTATGTTCTGTGCCATCTTTGCCCTAGGCTAGTGGGTGACTTCCGCTGGACTCAAATGCCTTGGTTTCCCGAAGCATGTTCAAGGCTGCACTGAAGAACCACCTACTCTGAAACGGAGTCCACAGCTCGACATCAGGAGCAGCACACACGTGGCGAGGTGCAGAGGGAGCCTCGTCACGCGACACGGCGGGAATATGAGGGTGGTCTGCCCTGTCTCCTTCACATTACCCCCTACGTGTGGCATCTGCTGTAGAGACATTGAACTAAAATACAAACCCAGGCGTGGCCTGTAAGTGCGCTGTAAGTGTGAGAGTGAGTCAGTGCATGCACATAGACACATCTTTCCACATTACTGTGAGTGTGCTGTAGGTGTGAGTGTGTGTCAGTGGGTGCATGCACATAGACACATCTTTCCACATCACTGTGAGTGCGCTGTAAGTGTGTGTCAGTGCATTTACATAGACACATCTTTTCATATCACTGTGAGTGCGCTGTAGGTGTGAGCATGAGTCAGTGCATGCACATAGACACATCTTTCCACATTACTGTGAGTGAGCTGTAGGTGTGAGTGTGAGGGAGGGTAAGCTCATGGACACATCTTTCCACATTACTGTGAGTGAGCTGTAGGTGTGAGTGTGAGTGAGGGTAAGCTCATGGACACATCTTTCCACATTACTGTGAGTGAGCTGTAGGTGTGAGTGTGAGTGAGGGTAAGCTCATGGGCACATCTTTCCACATCACTGTGAGTGTGCTGTAGGTGTGAGTGTGTGTCAGTGCATGCACATAGACACATCTTTCCATATCACTGTGAGTGCGCTGTAAGTGTGAGAGTGAGTCAGTGCATGCACATAGACACATCTTTCCACATCACTGTGAGTGCGCTGTAAGTGTGTGTCAGTGCATTTACATAGACACATCTTTTCATATCACTGTGAGTGCGCTATAGGTGTGAGCATGAGTCAGTGCATGCACATAGACACATCTTTCCACATTACTGTGAGTGAGCTGTAGGTGTGAGTGTGAGGGAGGGTAAGCTCATGGACACATCTTTCCACATTACTGTGAGTGAGCTGTAGGTGTGAGTGTGAGTGAGGGTAAGCTCATGGACACATCTTTCCACATCACTGTGAGTGTGTTGTAGGTGTGAGTGTGTGTCAGTGCATGCACATAGACACATCTTTCCATATCACTGTGAGTGCGCTGTAGGTGTGAGCATGAGTCAGTGCATGCACATAGACACATCTTTTCACATTACTGTGAGTGTGCTGTAGGTGTGAGTGTGTGTCAGTGCATGCACATAGACACATCTTTCCACATCACTGTGAGTGCGCTGTAAGTGTGAGTGTGTGTCAGTGCATGCACATAGACACATCTTTCCATATCACTGTGAGTGCGCTGTAGGTGTGAGCATGAGTCAGTGCATGCACATAGACACATCTTTCCACATTACTGTGAGTGAGCTGTAGGTGTGAGTGTGAGTGAGGGTAAGCTCATGGACACATCTTTCCACATTACTGTGAGTGAGCTGTAGGTGTGAGTGTGAGTGAGGGTAAGCTCATGGACACATCTTTCCACATTACTGTGAGTGAGCTGTAGGTGTGAGTGTGAGTGAGTGCATGCTCATGGACACATCTTTCCACATCACTGTGAGTGCGCTGTAAGTGTGAGTGTGAGTCAGTGCATGCACATAGACACATCTTTCCACATCACTGTGAGTGCGCTGTAAGCGTGAGTGTGAGTCAGTGCATGCACATAGACACATTTTTCCACATCACTGTGAGTGCGCTGTAAGTGTGAGTGTGAGTCAGTGCATGCACATAGACACATCTGTCCACATCACTGTGAGTGCGCTGTAAGTGTGAGTGAGTCAGTGCATGCACATAGACACATCTTTCCACATCACTGTGAGTGCGCTGTAAGTGTGAGTGTGAGTCAGTGCATGCACATAGACACATCTTGCCAACTTACTGTGAGTGCGCTATAGGTGTGAGTGTGAGTCAGTGCATGCACATAGACACATCTTTCCACATTACTGTGAGTGCGCTGTAGTTGTGAGTGCGAGTGAGGGCAAGCACATAGAGACATCTTTGCACATTACTGTGAGTGTGAGGTGGGTGTAAGGTTGTGCATGCACATAGAAACATCTTTCCACATTACTGTGAGTGTGCTGTAGGTGTGAGTGTAAGTCAGTGCATGCACATAGAAACATCTTTCCACATTGCTGTGAGTGTGCTGTGAGTGTAAGGTTGTGCATACACATAGAAACATCTTTCCACATTACTGTGAGTGTGCTGTAGGTGTGAGTGTAAGTCAGTGCATGCACATAGAAACATCTTTCCACATTGCTGTGAGTGTGCTGTGGGTGTGAGGGTGTGCATACACATAGAAACATCTTTCCACATTACTGTGATTATGCTGTAGGTATGCGTGTGAGTCAGTGCATGCACACATACACATCGTCCCATATAACTATGAGTGCACTGTAGGTGTGAGTGTGAGTGAGTACATTAACATAGGCACATATCTTCATATTACTGTGAGTGTGCTCTAGGTGGGAGTGTAAGTCAGTGAATGCACAGAGGCACATATTTCGACATTACTGTGAGTGTGCTGTAGGTGTGAGTCAGTGAATGTACATCGACACATCTTTCCACTTTACTGTAAGTTTGCTGTATGTGTGAGTGCAAGTGAGTGCATACTCATAAACGCATCTTTCCATGTTACCACATAGACAAAACACATCTTCCCACATTACTGTGAGTGCATGCTAGGTGTAAGTCAGTGCATGCACTAAGACACATCTTTCCACATTACTGTGAGTGTGCTGTAGGTATGAGTGTGAGTCAGTGCATGCACATAGGCACTGCTTCACATAAAACTGTTAGTGCACTGTAGGTGTCAGTGAGTGCATGCACATAGGCACATCTCTTCATATTACTGTGGGTACCCTATAGGTGTGCGTGTGAATCAGTGTATGGATGCAGGTACATCTTCCCATCTTGACTGTGAGTCAGTTTATGCTATGGGCGCAATTTACCATATTGTCTGTGAGTCAGAATGTGGTTTTAGGTGTATGCACTTGGAAGACATGTTGTTTAAGGGTGGGCCGAGTACGCAGACTGGCACTCCGCGGAGTTCCATGAAGTTAAAAAACAACTCTTCTCCGCTCCAGTCTCACTCCCAATTTTTTAATAAGGAAAAAAAAATACGCCTTGCCTGCTCTCTGACATCTTCGGGCTGCCCTCCTTCCCGCCGTGGCCTCTCCTCCTAGCTGCCGTCCTCGTTGCCAGTCACGAACCCCTACATGTTATGTCTTGCGTGGACTGTGCATGCGCGGTCCACACAAGATGTAAAACGTAGGGGTTTGCAGCTAGGAATAGGACGGCGGCGAGGAGGAGACACCACAGCGAGGAGGAGGTCAGCCTGGAGACACCAAAGAGCAGGTAAGTGTTTTTTTTGGGGGGGGGGGGGGCGGGTGGTGCAGGGACTAACTCCACTTTGCCACAGGGTCGGAGTTTTGCCTGAACTCTGCGTTCCCAATGATGCACGGAGTTGGCAAAACTCTGCAAACTCCATTGGCGGAGCGGAGTTCACCGCCCGGGGTTATTTGCAATGTTGCATGTAAGTGTATGCGTATGTTTGAATGTGAAACAGTATGCAGACTGGCACTTTTTCTGTGAAGGTTTGCATACAGTCACTTGTGGTCCTCTTGGCTTGGAAACATGCCATGGCGGTACCTCTCCTAAAGAAACCTGACTTAGATGGATCTGAGCCTTTCAAACTTTCATCCCATTTCACTGTTACCTATATGCACGAAGAACCTTGAAAAACATATCAGTCATCGACTGTCCGAACATCTAGAACTGCACAACCATCTTCATCCATTGCACTTGCCCCTATCATAACATCAAATATGCGCTCTTAAGAGCAACTGGGAACCTGAGACCGATTTTGGACAATGTGGGAGAGCGGCCCTGAATCTTATGGAAATGAGCAAAGCATTGGAAACTATGTCTCACTCTGTGTTCCTGAGGAGGCGAGCGGACAGCGGTATTCAGGACACTACCTTGCTGTGGCTACGCTCATTTCTACAAAATAATTATTTTCAAGTGGTATTGTGACCTTATGTGTCCTCAATTAACCCATTACCTTATGGTTCCTCAAGGTTCCTCCTTGATAACCACATTGTTCAATATCTATGCCCACCCTCTGGGGGACATATGGAGGTCTATGCTGAAGACACGCAGATCATTGTATCGTTCTGCTCACTGTATGTTGCCATGTCATCTAACTTGAGTACGTGTCTGGGTGAGGTTGCAGATGGAATGGAAAACTCAATGGCAACAAGACTGAGGTATTCGTTTTTGGGAATCAACCCAATTTCTGGGACCCACAATGGTGACCTAAAGATATTGGGCCACTCACTTCCTGAATCAAGAAGTCAAAGATCTAGGATTCTGGCTTGAGAAAAAATTGTGTATGGGTGTCCACATCAACAAGGTGGCCACTGCCTGCTTGGTTTTACAGGGGCGTAGCATCCATTAGTGGAGCAGATGCAGTGATCTATGGGGCCTGAGGGGACACTGAACCATGATTGTTGCTGTTTTTCAGAGTTCAACCAGTGACCAAGGAGCCCATTTCCTTCCTTGCACTGGGGTCAGTGACCCATTACATACGTCACTGTTGGGTTACTCAGAAATTTAGGGAAAATCTTGTGCTTACTGCCCTCTTCTTCTCACAGGATTATCGTACTTGCTTTGATTATCTGTTGTCTTGATTATGGCAATGTTCTATATCTGGGAGCCACCTGTGAAAAGGCTTCAGATCATCCGGAATGTGGCAGCTCACCAGCTATACAACAATAGTGGGACTGTGCTGTTCCTTTGGGAAAGGGATAGAGGGAGGTCACCACAGGGAGGGGAAGGAGGGGATAGCCCAAAGTAGAGGTATACCCTGGGTATCCATTTTGTTGGATCTAATTGCCTCACACACCCTTGCGAGTGTCATGCTTCATCATAGGCGTTTGCTCCTCGTTGGGTAGGCGGTGCAATACCCAACGGGCACACCTCAAAGAGGGGCTCTTTACAGGAGATCTTTTTACCAACTGCCTATGGGTGAAGTGCGGGTGAGGGGCCAGAACAGAGTAGAAAGTGTGGGTGGAGTTAAAATGCTGCAAAAGGTACCTGAAGGCAATTTTATTCCGGTGGTCCTCTGCCGCAATTAAAATCAGGGATAGTCTGTATTAGCTGGACCTTAGGTTTCCAGCGATAATACAATACTACTGTGTGAAAAATATGGTCAACATGTTTCTCGCATGGAGTCGATTGACTGCGATTCTTCAGGACCTAAAATAAACTACGATCTACAAAAACTGGATCTACCCAAAGTAACAGTTTTGAACTGTTACTTTGGTTAGATCCAGTTTTTGTGCGAGAAACATGTTGACCATATTTTTCACACAGTAGTATTGTATTATCGCTGGAAACCTAAGGTCCAGCTAATACAGACTATCCCTGATTTTAATTGCGGCAGAGGACCACCGGAATAAAATTGTCTTCAGGTACCTTTTGCCGCATTTTAACCCCACCCACACTTTCTACTCTGTTCTGGCCCCTCACCCGCACTTCACCCATAGGCAGTTGGTAAAAAGATCTCCTGTAAAGAGCCCCTCTTAGAGGTGTGCCCGTTGGGTATTGCACCGCCTACCCAACGAGGAGCAAACACCTATGATGAAGCATGACACTCGCAAGGGTGTGTGAGGCAATTAGATCCAACAAAATGGATACCCAGGGTATACCTCTACTTTGAGCTATCCCCTCCCTGTGGTGACCTCCCTCTATCCCTTTCCCAAAGGAACAGCACAGTCCCACTATTGTTGTTTAACTGACTTAGGGCAACGACTGTTGCAGGACCATCCACGCAACTTTCTTGAGTGGTAATTATAGCCCTATTGGACTACTCTTAGTCCTCCCTCTCTTTATGCCCCTCTATTTGATAAAAGCTCACCAGCTATGCCACATCCGAAGTTTGAGTCGGTTTTCTCGCATCTCCGGAAGCTTCACTGGCTCCTGATAGACAAGTGTATCAAGTTGAAAGCTCTCTGCTATATGCATAAAGCAGTGATGAGATATGAACGTAAGTCCTTAAAGGGGCTTGTCCACCCTTAATTCGGGAATGACCCTTGCATTCAGGCAGTCACAATCTAGCTGTGATCTCTCATCTTAAATTAGCCCGACAAGGGGGCACTCTTTCGCCTTCCTGGGACCTAAACTACGAAACTCTTTTCTCCTTATGCTGAGACTCTCCCACACCTTTGAGAGGTACAAGAAACTGCTGAAAACGTGGCTTTTCTAGTTCACTGCTGCCCGATTCTCTTTGTCTCCTGCTGTTTCAGCGCTGGGGAGCCCCATTGGAGCACCCGTGCTCTTTGCAAGCCAGATTAACATGAAATAATTTAACATAACATGTCAGGAATCAAGATCAGGGTATGCAGGTCTTTGCAACAAGTGTGTTTCCTGTGATTGTTGTTCAGAAGACTCCTCAAGACATGGCTCTTCGAGCAGTAGCAGCACCCCCCTCCCCATAGCGCCTTAAGACCCTCACGGGTAAGTAGCGCGCTTTACAAGTACTCTGATTGATTGATTGATTGATCGAATGATTGATTGTACTTGTATTCAAGCCTTGAATTGTGCCTGTGTGCGTACGTGTTTATATGTGAACCTCTGTATTTATTCATGCTTCTTGACGTGTTGTCTGCTGTGAGTGCAAGTCCGTTTTTGAATGTGAGCAAGTCATCCAATGTTGCCATGGGTGTGCATACGTCGGTTATGGCAGTGTGTCAGTGTACACACGTCTGCCAGGCGTACAGGCAGTCGCCTCTGTCACAACTTGATGAGAAGCCAACGCAGTCACCCCTGCGCTGTTTTGCACCAGGTTTGAAGTGAAACACACGAACAGACGAAGGAAGCTGAGCACAAAATGCACATTAACTGAGACACTGAGCTTGTGGTTGCCTTGAATGCATCGTGTACCTTGAGGTGCACAAATGTATACAATCACTCACACTTCTGCCTTCCGACCCGCCCTGAAACGCATGCCAGAATGTAGGGAATGTGTGCACCTGGCTGTACTGCGCACCGAACATAGACCGGCACACACTTACACACGCAAAGTTAGCATGCCACAAGGATCTATGTTAGGACTCACACGTCTGCAGAACCATTGGCAAAAGCCACGACGTGCATATTCCCTCACGCTGTGTGTGTGAGAGAGAGAGAACTTGTGAATCTTTCTGTGGACACATTTACATATTTGTATCTTTCAAGGAAGTGTACATGTGCAGGTACGTGTGGGAGTTGGTGTATGCAGCTGCATGGTTTGTTGAGTGGTGGATTTGAGCGAGTGGGAAAAATCACGAGAGGTAGTACGCATGCGCGGGCATACCCCGACATTTGTCTACCTCGACAGTTGTCCGTGTTAGATTAGGTCGGAGTGCGAGTGCGTGATATCAGGTGTGCAGATCTTACCACTCTGCCGGAGTAGCATGTGTCAGTTTGCGTGTGAGTCAGTGTATGTTTGGAAATAACATCTTAACATGTGCATTGTCATATGTAGTTAGGCACTCACAATTCACAGAAGCTAAGTCGTATATAAGTGTGGGTGCGAGTCGGCCTGCGCACTGTTCGTGCACACATCTTGGGACTGTCCCTGAGTGTACCGGTGTCGCGTGAGTGTGTCTATACCTGAGTCTTGACGTGCCGCCGCCGTCGTGCGTCAGTTGATATCTACGCATACGTACGGCCTGGCTTTTTGTTTCTTTAGACTGTGTGTGTCTTGGTGTGGGGCCAAGCATACACTGACTGCGCATACGAGCCCTCGTCTTGGAGTGCGTCCAGGCGGTGCGTTCTGAGTGTGGGCCCTTCTGTTCACGGTATCATTGGCCCCTCGGGCAGCCAATGGCGCGCAGGAGGATACTAGGCTGGTGAGGCGGGGCTGATCTTTAAAGTTAGGTGTACGGGAAGGGTACAGGCGGATCGAACATGGCACAGTTCCTGCGAGCTGAGGGTCTCAGTAGGATGCGGGACTACAGAGCTGCAGGTGAGCGCATCCTCACAGGGATTAACTACAGCCATGTTACAAAGCCTGGGGGTCATGTGCAGGCCGGCGGATCCTTGGAGTGTAGGAGAATGGAAGGGTCCACTTCAAACCAGAGGGGTGAAAGGGGGCCCACGAGCCAAAAGGTGATGGGAGCTCTATGTACCTGGTGGTGGTTGGTGGTGGTGGTAGGGGGTGTCACCCAAACACAACCCCGCTAGCCACAGGGATGGAGTGGTGCCTTAGGGATGGTTGCCAAAGCCAGGCCCGTGTGTGGAAGGATGTCTACATTTGAGGACTGTTTGGCTGTCCTCATCAAGACAATAGGTGGAGGGTGCCTTGGTAACAGGGGACTGCAGGGAGGTGGAAAAGCGCATGAGTGCCAGAACTGTGCTTTGCTGTATTATTATGTGCTATGGTGTCATAGTTTGTATGTTATGTTCTGTCATACTACACTACACGATGCTTTTTAAATAGTCTAGTTTGAGCCAGGTTAAACCTGGCTGTGTTCTATTTTAATTGGATGTGTATGTCAATCCCTGCAATGCTGTTCTGTATGTTAGATTATGCTATGTTATGGTACTGTATCATATGACATTTTATGACCGTGTATACTACACTCTTGCAATTTATATTATCTATGATAATTATATTTAAGGTTTTGTTATGCAGTGCAGTGGGACTGTATGGTGTTCTATATCACCCTATCCTATGTTGTCATAGTATGCTGACTGCCCTGTGTTATGTATGTTATCCCTTACCTCTAAACGCAGCTTTGTTTGGCTACAGTCCTCACCTATAGCCACAGTTGGTGAATTTATGTCTTTACATCACAGGCCATATTAGGGGCACTATGTCACATCTGACCATTTGACTCCATGCCGTACAACCCAGTCGCCCTTAATATATATATATATATATATATATATATATATATATATATATATATATATATATATATATATATATATATATATATATATACACACACACACTCAATCTCACTCTCTATCTCTTTTTTGACCAGGCTATATCTTGTAGGCTGGTGGTAGAGGAAGACAGTGATAGGAAACTCTACTTCATAAACAAATGGCGGAAGAGAAGTGGCCATTTCAGTATGGACAGGTTTCATGGAGGGTGCTCTGGGCCCAGATCACCCTCCATGAAACCTGTCCATACTGAAATGGCCACTTCTCTTCCGCCATTTGTTTATGAAGTAGAGTTTCCTATCACTGTCTTCCTCTACCGCTGCAGGTTGGTATCAGTCTGTGGTGTGTGGGGGGTGGGGGGAATAGTTCTAGTTGTATTTATGTGTGTGTGTGTGGGAAATAGGAAGACATCTAGACGGCGAGATGTCTGTGTGTGGGGGAGACAATTCTAGTTAAAGTGTGGGGTGGGTGAGAAAGATTGTCAGGTGTGGTTGAATGGGATATGCTAATTAGTCAAGTTTGTATGTGCGCGAGACCTAGTTATAGAGAAAGAGAGATTGTTTGAGAAAGGGAAGGGTGGGTGAAACAATTCTAGAAGGAGATGCCAGGAGAGACAGGGCGAGTTAGTGGGGTGAGTGAGGGAGAGGCCTCCTGCTAATGAGAGAGATGTAGGAAAGATACTGCTTGAGGAGAGGAGCAGAGTTGAGGGCGACAGCGCCAGAGAGAGTGTCATAGGGAAATAAGAGAGAGGGAGTTACAGGGTTATAAAAAGGAGACACATATGGATGGTAACAAGAGAAGCCGCTGAGGAGATCTACAAGAGGCTGTGTGAGACCAAGAAGGTGTCAACTAACGAGGTTGTGTTAGGCAGAAAAGAGGTCACGAGCCAGAGAGAGAGAGAGAAAAAGTGAATGAGAGCGAATGCAAGAGAGAGAGAAAGAGAGAGAGAGAAAGAGAAAGAGAGAGCGAAAATGAGAGAAAGAGAGAGAGAGAGAAAGAGAGGAAGAGAGAGAGAGAGAGAACGTGAATGAATGAGAGTGAATTAAAGAGAGAGAGAGAGAGTGGGGAAGAGAGAAAGAGATGGGGTCAGGCATAGCCCTAGAGAGAGAAAGAGAGTCGTTCAGAGAAGAGAAGTATGAACTAGGAGGCAAAAGAGAGTGTGGGAGAGACAACAGAGACATCTTGCGAGATGGGTATAATATGTAGATCTGCAGGGGAGGGCTGTGGGAAAGAGGAGCGGCAGCAGTGAGTGCGCACGGGTAGTGACTCCTGCCTAGTAGCTATTTGTTCCAAACAAACACTGAGGCTATCATATGATGCTGACTTTCAAAGGGTGCTTCCTAACTAGCTATGTGCAGAGAGGCCTGCACCGAAAGGCCTCAGGTGCACTTGTGTTTACTTGTGAATGCATGTTTTGTAAAGGCAGAGTGGGAGCAGGCATATCAAGCAGTGGGGGTGCGAGACAGAACCCGAGCTGGTCACTCACACTTATGCACAAGCGCACCCTATGCATGGGTCGATGGGTGGGAGGGGCTCGCACACTCCGTCCTAATATGTCCTGGACCTTTAGAATGAAACATTAGAGTACTTGGGGGTGACAAAAAAACATAATATGGGGTTTTGAAAGACTGTTATATATGCACAGGGGCGAGTTTCAAAAAACATAATTTTAGACATGTGAACTACAGATGCATAATACACGCACATCGTAATGCACTTGCCTGAGTTGCAGCTATTTATAGAAGGCACATACATTGGTACTACTCTGTTTTCCTGTGGGTGCATAGTCATACCCATGAGAGTTATGAAGAAGTTGAATTTCTTTCAGAATTATTACATTACTCTGGGCCACACTCCATCCCACTGTGTTTTTTGCTCACTGAGACCTCCAGACGGGGCCATCCTGGTGCCAATCAGCCTGGGCCCTATTTCTGTAAGAACAGTCTATCCAACCCCCATGTCACATCCCGTCTGGATGGGAACGATAGGGACCCAGATCGGTTTCAACCCTTTTCTATCTCAAGAGTGGGTGCTATGCGAAGAGGGCACAAGACTCACGCCTGGGCATACCAGAGGCATTCAACAGCATCTCACTCTACTAGCACATGCCGGTTAGAAGGGGCTGGAATGTGTCTCCCTCATTACTTACTAATGGCTCACATCAATTCAAGCGCCTTGCAGTTTTGGGTGGGTTCGGTGGTCTGACTTGTATGATGTCAAAAACGATACCCCTCGGGTTTACGTTGAATTCGAAAAAGCAAAACGCCTAGTCTGACCCAAATGTATTCCCGATTACACCTGTTTTTCCAGTATCAGTCACATGGTAGAATACTCACAGTGAATACAAACTGGTGCCTAGCTGTGCTCATGGGACATGGCCTTCGAGAGTTCCAAAATGTAAAGAGTCTTTGCCTGAGCAAGCTTTTCGCAGTTTTTCAACTCCAGAGTCAATCCATAGCGCGCCTCAACATCAGAAACCCTTACATATTGCGGCCGATGTTAGCCTGAGCAAGAAAACATGAACCTGTAGAAGGTTATAGTTACAGTAAAACAGAGAAACATATCCAACATGTTACACTATCTCTCCTATGTGTGCTGTTATATTTGTGCAATTATCAAGACAGTTCGAAACTCATTAATCGATGTACTTTATCCTTGACATCTCCTATGCGACTTTCTAGAGGACTATAATCAGACTTCTCATCAATATCACGATCCTTGTTATTATCGTCATAACAGACGGGTGGCAAGATGGAAAGGCCTTTGGTAACGCTTAAGATAGAGGCAGTACTGAAGAGGATGAGGATGTATATTAGTAAAAGCACAACAATATTAGTAAAAATGACTTGAACTGTTTTCCTATCCCATCCCCCCAAAATGCTTTTCAGCAATGACCAAAGAGAGGTCCAAGCCTTCAAAACTCGGGCAGCCATCAGTTGTATGTAAATCGTTATTAAATAAAAAATAAAAAATCTAACAACAGGGGAGAGGAGAGAAAAAGTGGATCCGTTCTCCCTCTGCAAATTTAATTAAACAGAAATAATCCACATCTAGATTTTGTTAGAGTGGTCCCAACAATGGTGGGGAGCACAATAGTGTGCTCCCCACCATTGTAGGAACCACTCTAACAGAATCTAGGTGTGGATTCTTTCTGTTTAATTAAGTATGTAAATCGTTGACACTTTCGCAGAATGTCTTAAATTGGCCATAAGTACACGATGATGGATAGAAGTACTGTTTTCAACTCCATGTTTAGCACACAGGCCTACCCTAGCAGCCAGAACAAAATCAAGGACCATTCCATTTAGCAAAATAACAGTTTGCTGAACCATCAGCTGAGTGGTTATCCGCTCAAGGAAATTAGCGGTTGAATTTACAACCTACTCCACTACTGCAGGAAAACTGCATTCTCATAGATCAAGAGATTCATTTTGTAGAAGGGGATCAGAATGGCAAATCAACTGAGCGGTCTCCACAATGTCTCTAGTTAGTTATGCAGGGCACAAGGTCCCTTGGTACAATATCTGATAGCAGGAAGAACATAAGCAAGATAATAGGATTCAGATCAGTCCTTGGGTAGCCACGTATAAGGCCGATTTCCACAGACATAGAAAGTTCCAGTCTGATTAGAAGTACCATTGTAGGTGAACAACACTGAAAGGACAGATTGCTCTTGGAATCTCAAAGAAAAAAAGGAATAGATTCAGTACATTTAGGATTGGATACATTACAATCACTCTTTCCCATGAATATCTTTCCTTTTCCAACTTCATAGACCAGTCCTTGAGTGATTGAGGTAATATGGATTAGGATCTGTTGATCAGGCAGAGGCTTGGGTCAGAAAGGGTAACACAACTGGTGTATTTGTTATATTCTTGAAGAAAGTGCCTGTACAGGTGTTTGGCATCTCATTTTTTCTACCACACGAATGGAGCTGGAATCATTGGCATGCCCCGATTGGAATCCGAGGGCACTTAAGAGCACAGCCAGCATGAGTGTGGTTAAGACCCTTTTTTGTACTTATCCAAAACCTTCAGAAAATTATTGTCATTGTAGATTGAGTATTTGTTTCAGCTGATGGCAGTGGACGCAGGGTGGTTGACCTTATCCAACCCACCGCCAGCCTGTGGGCAGGAAGATGGGCTGCATCCGGATGATGTCCTTGAGATATGTCTGAAGGGAGGAGAGCCCTTCAGTCAGCTGGCTCAGTATCACTCGGCTTCAAGGGTCACTTGCAGTGGGAGGTGTGGATCCAGGCAGATATGCCTCTGCGCTGGGCAGTGATGGTGGACAGCTGGATCTGCATGGGGGTCGTTGGTTGGAGTGACTGCTTTCACTGATGGACTTTCACAGATATCCAATTGCCGGGTTGCAGATCAGGCCAGGCTTTGGTCGGGCTGTGGGCAGAAAAGCCTGACCCTGACTACAGAAACTACTCAGGCAGCAAATCAGTTGTTTGAGGCATTCTAGGGGCACACTATTACATACATAAAAATTGCGTAAAGCTGGAGACACTGAAGGCGAGAAAGAAGTATCCTGGGTCCACCTGATGGAGTTCCATTGCTTCCTCATGCCAGTTTGGAAAACAGTGATCTGGAGCCGTTGTGTTCTTTGGATATTTTTGCCTTTTCTTAAGGTTAGTTAAATATTTACTATAAAAAAACATCTTCTGCAAAGGACTTGTCATTAGCGCACTTTATTATCCAATTTTTTTTTTTTAAATGTGGGTCTACGCTTGCTTTACCTTTTCTTTAATCGCACTAGGGCATCCTAATTCTCTCTCAGGAAAGAGATATGAACAATTTAAAGAAACATTCCCAAAGGATTTGTTTGTTCGAATTTGCTTTTTAAAATTGATTGGTTACTAATCCAATCAACTATGAAGAGTTAATGCTCAGTCCTACACATAAGGATTAGATCAATCTGTTAATAATAATTATTAATTAATATTATTACATACATACCATACGGGTGCTACATAATATTGGCAAGAGTTCATATACGCAACACCCAACTCAGTTTCAATTCTTCAGCGCCCATTTTCCTTCACTGTACCCATATACACAATCAGGGATATATTTTAGGTAGTTTTCTGCCTTGTGCTGCTTCTCATCCTATGAAGGAGGTGAGAGAAGGTATTTTATTTATTTATTTTATTTCAGGAGTTTTGTATAGGGCTGGCCAAACCCGAGGGTATCAGAGCGCTTCACAACAGATTTTAGAGCAGAAGACACATATAGAGAGACAAATAAAAAAGGCAAAGGTATACGTAAAAGTTCGACAGACTCCTTGAGTTTTGTGTCCTTGAGGTAGGGAGGTCCTGAAATTGCCTTGATGAGTGCACAATGTCCTGGGTTCACCCTCTTTCCTTGAGTTTTGTGTCCTTGAGGTAGGGAGGTCGTGAGATAGCGTTGGTGAGTGCACAATGTCATGGGATCAACCTCTTTCTATGGGGAGGGAATGAGGAGGGGGTAGTGGTAGGGGAGAGCGGATGAGGTAGATCGAGGGGGACAAGGAATAGGGGGGAGAAGGAGGTTAAACCAGACTAGGTCGGCCTCCAGTCAGTATCAGAAAATCAGGAACCAACTTTGAAGGGTTCAGAGACCTAGTTGGTGTGTGTGGTTACTGGCAATTTTGTCAGTGTGTACCAAAATGAGAAAGAAAAATTTCTTTCTAGAGTCCCCTCACTCACCGGGGTTTCCCCACGGTGACATGCTTCATCATTGGGGCCATC
Organism: Lissotriton vulgaris; assembly: GCF_964263255.1. Taxonomy (NCBI): domain Eukaryota; kingdom Metazoa; phylum Chordata; class Amphibia; order Caudata; family Salamandridae; genus Lissotriton; species Lissotriton vulgaris. The sequence continues at coordinate 1,311,056,781 of NC_141693.1, read as the reverse complement.
CCAGTTCTCTACGAAAAGGGGCGTGCTGCGACTAGCGGACTACGCAGGAGCACTATTTTGTGAAACGACTATGTGTGGTGTAAAGTGTTGTGGTGGTGGAGTGGGTGTGTGATTAAAAATACCGTGCTAGTGGGCCTCAACAATTTATTCTGCTCCTAGTTTGGTATGTTAAAATGGGGTAACACTGTATTCTAACCTTAACGCATCTTTAACTATTACCAGCGCATAGTACAACAGATAAATAATTTTGCAACACAACCTATTTATTTAAATAAAGGAGTGGAAAATACAGGGCTGGACCCTGTATGGTCCTGATGAAAAGCTTGGGGAGCTTGAAACATGTCGACCACAGAACACTGATCTAGCCCAAATTTAAGGTTAGAATACAGTGTTACCCCATTTTAACATACCAAACTAGGAGCAGAATAAATTGTTGAGGCCCACTAGCACGGTATTTTTAATCACACTAGTGATTGCGTGGCTTGTTTGAGGTCCTTGGGCGGTATGAAGGGCTTAATTTTGTTGAGAAGCTTTAGATTGAGGAAGGCACTCTTTGCGGAGATCTTGATGTGGTCGGTCATGTTCAGTTTTGCATCAAGGGTGATTCCTAGAGATTTTACCGAGTTGGCTAGGGTGAGATTGCAGTTGAGAGCATCGTTTGATTTCAGCCATTCAACGATTTGGGGGTTCTCTTCTTTTATGGAGATAAGGAGGATTTCGGTTTTGTCTTGATTGAGTTTAAGGTGGTTTATTGCTAGCCACTGTTGAAATTATTTGAGAGTGTTGTTGAGTCTTTAAATGTTGTTGAAGAAGGAGGTTTCCAAAAAGATCTGGGTGTCGTCTGCGTATAGGTGAAAAGGGATGTTGGCTTCTTTGAGGAGGGTGGTGAGAGGTTCCATGTAAATGTTGAACAATTGGGGGGAGAGCACCGATCCTTGGGGTACACCTCTGTTGACAGGGTGTAGGTCGGACATTTTTTTATTCTTTGGGCGCGGTTGTATAAGAAGGAGGAGAACCATTCTAGGACCACCCCATCCGCACCTACTTGAAGAGCCTTGATCAGTAGATTGTGATCAACAGTGTCAAAGGCTGCTGATAGGTCTAGGAGAATGAGTAGGCAGCATTTGTTGGCATCAAGGGATTTGTGGATGTCGTCCATGATGTTGAGGATCGCGGTTTCAGTGCTACAGCCTTTTCTGAAACCTGATTGGTGGTGATCTAGTAGGATGATGTTGTCTATGTGCTGAGTCAGTTGTTTGAGAACACACTTTTCCAGGATTTTGGATAGGAAAGGGAGGTTGACAACAGGTCTGAAGTTGTTCAGGTCGGTGTGGTCTAGGCCTGGCTTTTTCAATAGAGGCGTGACTTGTCCTACTTTAAGGCATTCTGGAATGCTGCCTGTTTTCAAGGAGCTGTTTATGATTTCGCTCCAGAGTGGGGCGAGTGAGAGTTTCAACTTTTTGGAAAATTGGGCAGGTAGAGGGTTGAGGATGTGGGATGCAGGCTTAGAGGAGGAGATTAGTTTAATAATCTCTACTTCGGGTACAGGGTCGCAGGATTTCCAGGCTTTCTAGGGGGGCTTTTTCATGTAGGTTTCGGTTGTTAGGGTTGGGTTTTTGCAGGCGGGGTAGAGGTTTGTGTCAAGAGATAGTTCAATTTTGGTGATTTTGTCGTTGAAAAAGTTGGCGGAGTTGTTGCACCGATCTTTGGAGGCCTGGACTGGGGTTGCAGAGGTCTTGGAGGTCTGTTGCCTGATGATGTTAAAGAGTTCTTTGGGCCTGTTTTTCGCATTGTTAAGGGCGGTGCAGAAAAATTAGCTTTTTTCCTTGTTGATATGTTTTTTGTAGTTCCTTCCAGTTGCTTTGAGTTGCTTGCAGAGGCTTGAAGAAGTATTGTTTCTCCATAAACGTTCAGTAGCTCTAAGTTGTCTCCTTTCAGCATTGATTTCCTTGTTAAACCAGGATCTTGAAGGAATATTCCTAGCTTTTTTCAGTTTCAGGGGGGCAAGTTGGTCTAGAATGGACGCCATGGTTGTGTTGTAGTGTGATGTGAGTTCTGTTGTGGAGCGACCGTCAGGGGAGATGGGCAGGAGCGTGCTTATTTTTCTTCTAGGTTGCTCATGTTGATCTGTGATAAGTTTCTTTTCCACGTGGGAGGATTTTTGATGGGAGGTTCATGCATGATCGGTAGCGTGATATGGAATAGGATTAAGTGATGATCTGACCAGTCAACTGGTAGGATGTGATCAATTGGGACTGCGTCGTGTTGGGCGATGATGGCATCCAGGATAGCCCCTTTGTTGTGTGTACCTTCTGAGCAGTGTTGGGTAAGGTTGTTGGTTTGTAGTAGCTCATTCAGGTTTTGTATAGGTGGGCTATTTTTGTCATTCCAATGCAAGTTGAGGTCACCCAGAATTAAGTTGCTATTTTCTCGGAGTGTGCAGTGTGCAATAAGGTCTGACAGGTGTTCAGTAAAAGTGGGGGTGTTGCCTGGGGAGTGGTATAGGAGATGGCATTGCAGTACTTTGTTGTTACTGGTGTTGAAGTTGGCAGTTAGACATTCAAAGGTGTTGTAGTTGAAGGTGTCTATTTGGGTCACAGACAGGTTGTTGTTGTGAAGGATTGCTACGCCTCCATCGCTTTGGTCTTTTCAGTCCTTGTTGATGATTGAGAAGCCTGGGGGTACGAGGGTGTCCGTCCAGAATAGGAGGCGAACCTTCATTAAGCCATGTCTCTATGATGAAGGCTATGTCTATGTCATGGGTGAGAATGGATTAAGCAAGCTCTGTGGCGTGTTTGGTGGCTGATCTGCAGTTTATGAGCATGCAGTTAGTAGATGGTGGCTCTATTATTGTTTTTATCTTTGAGGGTGCAGCGGGGATGTTGATGAAGGAGGCTGGGGGTCTACAAAGTTTCAGAGTGGAGTGGTCTCTTCTAAATCCAGTGATTACCTGAATCGGGGATTGGGGATTGGAAGCAGCGGGGGTGTCGTACGAGGAGGCCAGATCAGCCGCTTCATCCGAGGACATAGCCTCCATAGTTCTTTTGGGCCTCAGTGAATGACTCGAGAGGGGGGAGAGGTCTCGCTGGGTCGCGTGGCCTTGACATGGCTTTGGTGTGCAAGGTTCGAGAGAGAGGAATACCTATGGTCACAGGCAGTTGAAGGTCGCAGAACACCCACGGTTACTGAACAAGTGCACCTCTCTAAACACCTATGCACGGTAGGGTCTGCACTTGGACCCGGGCAACTATTGCTGTACCTCCTGAGCTTCCTGCCCGAATGCTTCCAATATCAGTCATACCTATATCTTTTAACCCCCCCCTTCTCCTGCCTAAATGATTTGTCCCATCATGACCCGCCCACATAACAGAATGAAATGTTTAAGTAATTAAAAAGTACCTAGTAAGTAATCATTTATCACAAACAGACTCACAAACAGACTCCCATTTAAAAAAAAAGTCGAATCTAATTTGAACTGATTGGGGAGCCAAATGCTTTGCCTTCCTCCACCCTTTATCCCAATGGATGAATTAGTGTCTTATCATGGGTGCCAGGGTTGTTTTGCAGACATCCGGTCCAGCCAAGTCACTGCTGTTTGGTCAAGTCTTGATGGCTTCCTGGCCAACATATTAGATTATATCAAATAATCTCTAATTTTAGGTTCAGTCTGAAAGCGTTTACTGTCAAAAACAAAATGTGTCTATATATCACAGAATCAGCAGACCAGGAGTTTCCCTGAGAAACCATTGGAGGAGTTGCCCGCTCTGTATATAGGCAAAACCCAAATTTATACTGTCTTACACACAGGTTTCGAGTATTAGGCACATGGGACGATTTTCATGTCATTTTGTTTGGTAGGTATCTAAACTTTTCTTTCCTGGAGATCCGTTTAATGGTTGGGAGTTTTTATACTTGAGTCTATCTTTAAGGTACTTTTGTTACTTCTCTGGTTCTACATTTTAAGTGGAGCTTCAGATTAGTGCAATTTTCAAGATCTCATGATTTCCAAAGTGAGTACTCTTGCAATAACCAGTGGTGGCTGGTGATTTTTGAAATTGGCGGGGCGTAATATTTGCACTGAATTGAAATGAGCTAGCCCAAATTCTTCTAGAACGGATACAGGGGTATGCAAGTGTCACCATTCTGTCATGGAACACCCTCAATGTATCCCTTTATGCCAATAATTACATGCAACATGGCAGGCCAGAAGTTTGCCATTGATTTCATCTATACACCATCGGTGACCCACCCACATGATATAGATTACCAGTAGTATGCAAAGGTCGGAATTTTGTTATGGTTGCCCATCTCTCTACATCCCACCCCACCAAAATACTGGCCTCCCTAATGCGAGAAATTGTTGCCAGTATGCTGTAGCCAGCATTTTGCACCCGGTATCCTGTATCTCACATTCACTCATTCATTCACTTACACACATTATCACCCAGACACCTTGCAGCAGCTAAGATGTGTTGCATGGAAAAAACTACAGAAATAACATCTAAGATGCAAGATGAAGAAAAAGATGTGAAATGGAAGCAGTGGCTGCATCATTCACCCTTGAGGGCTTTTACAGTAGTTTTAAATAAATCTTTCTGGGCTTCTACTTTACAGTTAAAGGAAAGAATGTAGGACCAGATAGAAGGCGTTTCAAATATTGCTTTGAATTGCTTTCCATTTAGGGCCACTTAAGGTTCACATTAAGTACCCTCTATCCACATCAGTGGACCCTGGTTTTTGACACAAATATTTCCCTTCACAGGGTGGTCGGCAAAATATCTTTCTTGTAGCTGTACCACATTATGCAAACCGTATCCACACCAACGTTACGAACTCTTTTTTTCTGCTTTGCCCACCTTAATGAAGACTCTTTCAGTTTTGGCTCAACACCTATATTATTCAGTAGACAAATTATTATTTCTCATCTCAGGACACCCTACACTTTATCATGTTTTGCGATCATTATGCACAAATTAGGAAAAAATACCTCCTACCGATTCTTCGAGAGGCTGGCTTTTCACAGGTTAGGCCAGCACTCTTATTTTTGCAATTATTGCATAATGTGCGAACTACTTTTCATGTAGCACACTTTTTAGTAGCAGGAGTTCGCATAAACAAAGGGCGTAACAAAGGAAAACAAGGACAAATTTTAAATGAAATATTTTAGCAAACTTCGCTGTTTTAAATTTTTTAAGATTAGGTGAAATAATTATTCTGTTTGCTTAATTTATATTGTTGTATTAGTTTGTGTACATATATCATCTTTTTTGAATTCATGAAAATGCTGATTTGATATATGACATATTTTGTACAGATTTTAATATTGTTACACTTTATTGTCTTTTTTATATATCTGTATCCTGTGTCTTTTTGTGATTTAAAAAAAAAATCGAATAAAAGTGATTGACTGACTGACAGTAGACAAATTGTAGCAAAACTGCACTCCTGTGTATTCAATAAAGGAAGTGTATTTTCAAATGACTGGCAGTGATAAAGAGAGGGAAGGAAAGAAGTTGGAGGTTCGGGGAGAGGCTGATAGGATGATAGACTGACCTGTGATAGGAGATGCGACAAGGCCAGCCCTCTCTTTGCATATCCAGTTCTCCGATGCTATGCTGTGAAGTACAGAAACGCTTGGAGGAGAAAGTGAAAGCAAGTGGCTTTCTTGGGGAATATGGGGAGCAGCACAAACCACTGACACCGGAATAGTGTGAAGCAGGCCTCTTTTTTTGAGACAGGTGCACATCACAATTAAAAGTCCATCCCCTGATGCCATACAAAACTACAACCTCACTATACAAGAAGTTACCCATGTTAAACTACCTCCACCCCTAAATTTCCCCCACAACATTTTAAACATGCAATTCATTACCCCTTACTGTGAATTTTAAACCTTTCAACTTTGAACTTTAACCTTTGACTTTTCATCTTTGAACTTTACCCTTTCACCTTTAACCTTTACAACTATTAACCTGTAGCTAACCTAACTTCCTAATGCACCTTAAAGAGCTTACCTCCTCCAGGCGTGAACTTGTCTACCCATTCTCTTTCAGCCTGGATTGCCTTTGTCACAATGAATAAACTTGGCTAAAACATGCCAACTTGACTGCCAACCGCCAGCCAGAAGAAAAGGGGGTAACTAATCCCTTTTCTGCCCCCTAAAAAAAAACGTAAGTAACCTTTAGAGCCTTTGCAAGGGAATCCTGAACCTGAAACAAATACAACTCCATGTGAAAAAAAAAAACGCCAAACCCCTAAAGATTCAACCGTGTCATATTTAAAGCAAGCCCATTTGTCTCTTCAAAGACACCTCCTGTCTCCCTTGACCCTTTCCTTGCTTTCCTATTGCCTCCATCTTCACAGCCCCATGCCACTCCCTGGGGAAATACATTTTGTCCACCTAGCATGCCACTTGACCTTTGACGTAAATTGCCTGAAAGTCCTCCTACATTGCTTTGAACAACCTTTTCTCCCTACTAGATCATTGGCACTCTGGTGTAATAGCAAATTCCTGGCAACCACCCCCTACTAATAACCTATACCAAGAGGGTAGCAGTTGCTTCCATCCCAAGACCCCCTCTACTATAAGATCAGGTGAATCCCAACGTGACCCAGAGCCTGCTCCTCTTTGCTTGCTTTTTTGCTCATTGTACTAATAAATGCTCAATTATCCAAACTGAAAAACGTGTGACCTACAAACTTAGAGCAGAACCTGAAAAACAACAATAAAAATTGAGAAAATGAAATATCTTAACAAACCTCCTCCCTGACCTGTGCATAATCTTAGCAGCAGTTTGATGCCCTTCTTCCCAGGCCCATCATGTCTGCCCTGCCCTGTACCCATTTGCCTGCCATCGGGGTCCTATCTATGCAACAGGAATGCGACCCAAGACCTTGTGTGTCAGCAGCTCCTCCGCAAGTACAGATAATAGTGGATAAGCCATCCCTTGTGTACCACCACAGTGACATAACAACAAACCCCTGCACTGAGTGACCCTTCTATCAGGGAAGTATCTCACTTCACAGGGCAAACTTTGAAACTGGGTACCTACTCAACACACTACAGCCAAGACCCCTCTGATCCATCTTAGACTTATGCAACCAAATCTGTATGTCTGCTGCCCATAGATGGACCTCCTCCCAAATAACCCCTTTACGCCCAATAGTTCATGTACCCTAAAAAAAGCCCCCAAAACATCCCAGTGGTGGGAATCAAGTACAACACCTTTCCATGCTCTCTTTAGCATATCACGGAAACAATCAAATAATCTCTGAAAATAGCCCCCTTGTCATCAGCTTAAAAATGGGGATCCCACTCTTAGATTCCTTAACTCAAGCCACCCAAATCCTGGACAACACTTGTCTGCCATAGGGGCATATCGCCACCAAAGCCTAACCATGAATGCAGTGCCTGTCTGCTCTTCAGCACTAGGTACTCTAGACTGTCCCTGTTCAATCAGCTGCAAACTAAACTGTATCACATCCTCAGTCCTACATCTGGCCATCTGTCTCCTTTGCTCCCTACTAGTCAGGACCTCCCCTTAAGTCTCCATGACCATGGAACTTATGGAACCTCACCCACTGTGAACAAGAGAAAGCATCTGCGATGTCCTTGAACTCCCCTGGTGCATGACATGCTCTGAACATGCCATCATATTTCAAAATGTTCGCACAAAACCCACAATAATTTCAGCCCCTTCACATACATTATAGACTGTTGATTCTTGACTGCCCCACCACTATGTTATAAATGTGAAGTAAAACTTTCTTGTGATATTTAGCCATCCCAGAAACTTTGCCCCTCTTTGACAGAACCTTGTGTGTAACCAGCATGGCGACCCGCCCCACCATTATTTCATCCATGTGAAATAGAAATTTCTTGTGAAATGTAGAATGTCCCAGAAAGTCTGCCCGCATTGCCAGAACCTTGTGTTTAGCCAGCATGGTGTCCCATATCAACTGCATTGTTAGCTTTCCTTCCAACGGTAACTGGTCCTCCATGCCACACAATCAAACTCAATGCCCAGGAATGACAGCACCGTACAGGGTCCAACTGTCTTCCCTTTTGGCGAAGGGGCACACAGGTCAACCCTGAGCTGTCCAACACTGTCCAGCACGCTCTGGCAGGTTATGGAAATGGGCTTGTTAGTTCTGTCTGCCCGGTAACTAGGCCTCCATGGCCACATAATCAATCACAATGCCCAGGAGTGACAGCACCGTTGTGGGACCAGCTGCCTTCTTTGTTACCAAAGGTACCCCAAGTTCACCCATGAGCTCCCAGAACTGTCCAGCCTCCTCTGGTAGTCTGCAGAACTGGGCTTGTCAGCTCTAATCACCATCCTTAAACAGGGCCTCAATAGTCACAGAATCAATGTCAATACCCAGGAATGACAATGCCGTACTGGTCAAGCTGTCTTCTATGGTGCCAACAGTACCCCAGGTTCACCCATGAGCTCCCAGAACTGTCCAGCATCCTCTGGCAAGGGCCCTATGTATTACGTTTAAGAATATGGCTAGGACAAACTTGTTTCTGTGGGGCTAAACTTTAGAGCTCTGTCTGTGAGAAATTTCTGTTACGATGGAGTGATCCTGTGTAATTTCACGTTTATATGTATGTGTGCTGTGAGGTTTACAGGGTTGGGGTGCATTTAGGTTGTATAGGGTGTACATCAATGTGTGTCTGTATGTAAGTGTATAGACTTTATATGTACATGAGGGTATGTGCGATTTACATGCCATAAATATACATGTGAGAATATACTGTATTTAGAGAGAGGAGAAGATGTGGCCTTATAGCCAGGGCTGCAGACTATGGGACTGGGGATAATGGCTCAAGTTATGGCGTCGGCGTAACATTCTGTGATTCTATGCACATTGCTTAATTTTGCTGTGCCTAAAACAAATTAATACGATCTTGTGTAATGTAACTGTCATGTAGAGCACACCAATGCTCTTGGGCAGAGTTTGTGCTATATAAAACACGCAAAAGAGTGCGTATACAGAATGCAAGCTGTATGTGTCATAAGTATATGAATAGGGAATAAACACTGTATGTCTGTCTACCTTTGGTGGAATGCATATGTTCTATATGTGTGTATGTGGGTGCAGCGGACTACTCTGTCTTTAGGATGTTTCAGGTGCATATGTAAGTAAAGTGTATTAGTCTTTAAGAATTTGTCTCAAAATATGTAGATATGTAAGTCAGTCTGAGTAAGTTCGTATGTGGCTTGGTATAACATTTCTGTGGACTTATATGGGTGTGCATTTGAAGTGTACATAATCTGTATGTATATGTGCCCTTGTGTGTATGTGGGTAGGTTTAGGGGTGGTGTCTTCGAAGTGTACGATCTGTAAGTATGTTCCTGTATGTAAGGGGGTAGATCTGTGCGATAGGTGTATTGTTTGTTAGTATTTGTGTCCAGGGTCTTAGGCATCATTTGTAAAACAGGTGCAGTGGCACCACAGCCCAGAAGCCTTTGGGGCCCATTGAACCTTATTTTATTTTACGGAGTTATATATAGCACAAACCTGACCCGAAGGTATGAGGTATCAGAGCGCTTACATAGCACCAGTTTCATTACATTAGGACACATTCATTTTTTGTTAGGCACAGGGAGATTAAGTGATTTTCCCAGAATCCCAGGATGTGCAGCGTTGTTGCCGAGACTCGAACCCCGTTCCCCAGATTCGAGGTCGACTGCCCTAGCTATTAGGCCAACTCCTCTCCCCAACCTTGAATATTGTTGCATTTCACTACCCAAAAGGCAGATAGGGACTCATTGTCCTTGCTTGCAATAGGTCCCATGGCACCCTTGCTAACCCATTGTATATGTCCGCATGTGAGTGAGACTTATGTGTCAGTGTGCCTTGGCCTCACTGGTACAATGCAGACTCTTATCCCACCATGTATTCTACTCAGATTGCATATGCCAGGTCACAACTGAATCAAGAACACAGTGGTGCAACCAGTGTACTGTTTCAATGACTTCCACTAGACCTATTCTGGAATACACCCATCCCTAGAACCCCCTTGCATACATCTCCCCTACTGTCTGTTTCTTGCCCTAAAGTATACATAGTGCCCAGTGTAGAGCCTGACCAAGAAGGATGAGTTGACACTGTGCACACCTCATTTACCTGAGGACTGATGCAAATAACTCATGTTTACTAGGTCCATATATGAGTACCTCAACTAGTCCAGGATTTTGTTTTGCTTTCTGGGAATTGTAGTACTAATTTGAAAATGGATTAAAACGGACAACAAGTCCGAGAATTCAAAAGGAAAAACCTGGACTGCATGAGCTACTCACACCTAGACCTGAATTGCCGATGTAGCAGTGAATGTGTACTTTCTGTGAAGTCTCTCTGAGGTAGCAATAAGTTAAAAAGCCAGAAAAGTTGTTGATGATCTTTTGAGAGCAAAGCCTGACAAAACTGTCTATGGAGTCGGAGGAAAAGTTGATCAAAAACCTTTCAGAACCACCTCCACATGCCATCAGTCTCCAAATTATTTCAGACATGAAAATATTTTTCCCCACCCTCCACTTGAACAGGAGCGTTGCTTTCATACTAATGCTGTCAGTGTTGGGGTGCAGGGTAGGGGAATGTTGAGATTGGCATGAACCAGGATTTCACTTCTTCAGGGGTGCCTGGCCATGGCCTGTGCCTTGAAAGGGGCGAACAATCATAGAAGAAGAAATGCTCTTTTGAACCCAAAACCTCCACCCTTAATAGGAGATCTGATTGAGTCCACCAACTTCCTATCCCTCCAGGGGTGCCTGGTCATGGCTCATGCCCTGAAAGGGATGAACAACCATAGAAGAAGAAATGCTCTTCTGAACCCACACAACTCCACCTCTAATAGGAGAGATCTGATTGAGTCCACCAACATCTTATCTTCCACAGACTTTTTCACCATATCCTCAAATTAATGACCAAAAGGTTAGATCCCAAGAAAGATAACTGAAAATTCTTCTGTGCCATGCCAACCTTCCAAAATCTCATTCAGAGCAGTCTTCTTCCTGCCATCTCAGCACTAGAAGCTGTAGCCACACCCAAGGAATCAAAGGATATATATATCTACAAAAAATATAGAGAGAGTCTCATAAAAGTCAGTACCTTGCCAGATGAGATCAGCCAAGGACCTAGATATCTTCCCAGAGAGTTTGGATTGTATGACTAGTAGAAGTACTGTTTTTTAATCTCAATGTTAGCTGCTGCCTGTACTCTAATAATGGTGGTCTCCACCTTTTTATCTACTGGTGAAGCATCCTCTAGCACCAGCATTCCCTGGACGACAGACCTGCTATAAGGGATCCCATCTTCACTAGAGGAAGAAACTCTGCAGTAAACTTCTCTGTTGGATAGTGCCTCGACGGAAAACTTGGAAATGATTGCTTTTCCACGTTTTCACACTCGGGCATCATTCATAACCTGCCTTACTGATCCTTGAGGAGGCAGAGAATCGGGATATTTGTGGATATCTTGATTTAAGAAGTCCTCCTCTTTAGGCTGCTTCATTGCTGCTGCAAAGGGAGGTTTTCTCTGATATGCTGCAGAACCTCTGGCTGTTCAGAACATTAAACAAAATATCCATGGAGGTCCCCCTCTTCATGATCCCCTCCATCATATTCCACTGGGGGAACTGTCCTAAGCAATTTAGGAGGAAGAGAGAAAGTCTTGTTACCATCAGAAGATGCTTCAACAGCAGACTGTATGATAATTTGAATTGACTCCATACTAATCTTATCTGAAGAGGCCAGCTCAGCCTCCTCCACATGAGAGTCCAGTGCTGTCAAGAAGAACAAGTGAATAACCTCCAGTAACACTTTTTCTGGTGGATACAGTATCTACCAGCGGAATCCTCACATTTTGAATATCACAATGCCCCAGCATTCCACAGAAACTTTTCTGGACAGTTCTCGCACGAGGACGTTCGAATGCCCATGGGTCCACACACGGCTCTGCATGGCGTCAATGAAGCCATAAGAGGCGCTTGTCGGCATGCTGATGTCAGGTTTCACCAATTTTTGTCATGCCTTTGAGGTGAACGGGTGAAACCAACCTCACAAATGCAATAACCTATTCTAAAGTTTACATAAAAGTTATATATATATATATATATATATATATATATATATATATATATATATATATATATATATATATATGTATGTATGTATATATATATATATATATATATATATATATATATATATATATATATATATATATATATATATATATATCTGTTTCACTTCCTCCAACGAAACGGGGACACGTTGACTGCGGTGCACAACAGGGTCAGAGGGTTTCCTGACAGAAGTACTCCGTTTCACAAAACGCTTCAAAAAAAGCGTAAAATGCACTCTTTCTCCAGTCTCAAACACCACTTCTTCAGACCAAAAGATCGTATTTCATTTTCTTCATATTTTTATTCCAGCATGACAACAGTGCATGGAACCAACCCAACGCGTTTCACCGCACACTCGGCTTGATCACGGGTGAATTGTGTTCCTCAAAAACATAGTTAAATAAAGTTTCACTTCCTGATGTGAACATAAACGTAGTACTATGATTCGTATCAACAAAGGAGCGGCCATATTGGAACAGTGTCCCACTAGTGAAATTGAAAGCAGTTCTATCATACACATCTCTGTTGTCGAAAAAGGGGAGTAATAAACATATTTGTAATTTAACCCATCCAGGTTAGTTAAATTGATAATAAATTGTCCTTTTCAGTCAAAAATAAAATAAAGAGAGTTCAAGTTGGTGAGTCCCAAGTGGGAATTTCGGCAAAATACAGTTTAGTACCCAAGTGGGTTGATTGTCTCTGTATACATTGCCCATTAATACATTCCATCTTGCCCATTCAATCTTCCACAGCGAATAATACCTTGTTAGACGGACCGGGAGGGTCGGCCGAGGACAAGAGGAGAGGTCTCCGGGGAGAGCCGTCTCCAGCGATCGTACAGACAAATAACTTCCCCCCCACAGACGTACACCACACAAGGATAAGGTTTAACGTTCTTTATAAGCAATCCTTAAGTACGGTAGAATGGTACAAGGAGGTCTGGACTCAGGGGTCCCCTCGATTCTAGTCTCTTGGGCGGAAAGGGGGTAGCGGGACAGTCTTGTTACTAATCTGGTAGATGCGATGATAAGATGGATAGCTCACAATCCTCGAGCTTGGCGTTCTTAGATGGTCGGGCCGCGGCGGAGCCAGCAGGTCCCGAGATGATCGTAGGTAGCGACGGTCCGCGGCGGCGCCAGCAGGTCCCAGTGAAGATGAAGGGTTCAGAAGGTTTGCGGCAGCGCCAGCAGGCAGGACAGTAGTTCACAAGGCAGGGCTACGGCAGCGCCAGTAGTCCGTCTAGGATGAGTTCGTCACGGTGTCTCTCGACTCCAGGATACAACTGCCTTCCTGCTCTGGAGCTGCCCCAGTTATAGGTCTGGCGTCCTTTGATGTCCGGACCCTCGCACTTGGAGGTCGGGAGGTCCGGGATGAGGGAGTCCAGACACCCAGCAGGGGGGTGGAGCCAGCGCCCGGGGGAGCTGGGGGCGATCGGCACCTGGCGGGGGAGAGCCATCGACACTTCTTTCTCCCATTGACCTGCCAAGTGGGCCGCTCACCTCCTGGGTGGATGGTGGTGCCGGGATGTCGGGCCTGGCCAGGCCCAGGGTTAGGGTCGATCTGAGGCCACGCGGCCTCGTGGTGCAGTGTCCAAGATCGCGGCCGGGCCGGGCGAGGGAGCTGGTAGTGATTCAGCCCCATGATGCGTAGATGTCCGGGGGCAGGAGTCCCGTATGAGACGGGGTGCGGGTTGGTTCTGTGGGTAACACCTGGAGGGCCGGGCTCGGGCCCTGTCATGCGGGGAGGAAGCAAGCCCTTCACGTGGCCTGTCCAACATGCGTCCCCCCCAGCTGAAGGCGGGGAGAGTCACCCATCCTCTTGGGGACTCTCCTCGTCGAGGCGGAAAAAGCGTGACAGGCCATCTGCGTTGGCGTGGTCTTGCCCAGGTCGATGTTCCACAGTGAAGTCCATTCCCTGCAGGGAGATGGACCAACGCAATAGTTTTGGGTTTTCCCCCCGCATCTGCATGAGCCACTGCAGGGGCCGATGATCTGTCTGCACCCGGAAGTGGGTACCAAAGAGATAAGGCCGGAGATTTTTGAGGGCCCACACCACTGCGAAGGCCTCTCTCTCGATGGTGCTCCAGCGTTGTTCTCGGGCCAGAAGGCGTCTGCTGATGAAGGCCACGGGTTGGTCAAGTCCTTCGGGGTTTAACTGGGAAAGGACTGCCCCAATGCCGTGGTTGGAGGCATCCGTTTGGACGATGAATTCCCGACTGTAGTCGGGGGCCTGGAGCACAGGGGCAGAGCACATGGCGGCCTTCAGCTTCTCGAAGGCCACTTGGCAGTCTGGGGTCCAGTTGACCTTCTTTGGGTGATTTTTGGATGTGAGTTCCGTGAGGGGCCCCACAATGCTGCCATAGTCCCTCACGAACCGCCGGTAGTAGCCGGTGAGCCTCAAGAAGGCGCGGACCTCGGTCTGTGTGATGGGGGGGCTGCCAGGACTGGATGGCAGCAATCTTGAGTTGAAGAGGGGCCACCAGACCGCTTCCTACTTGGTGTCCGAGATAGGTCACGGACCCCTGACCTATTTGGCATTTGCTGGCCTTGATTGTGAGGCCGGCCCGTTGGAGGGCCTGCAGGACCTCTCGGAGGTGGTGGAGGTGGTCGGACCAGTGGCGGCTGTACACAGCGATATCGTCCAGGTAGGCGGCGCTGAATTCCTCGAGTCCCGCCAAGACCTGGTTCACTAGTCGCTGAAAAGTAGCTGGGGCATTTTTCATGCCGAATGGCATGACCTTGAAGTGGTAGTGGCCATCAGGGGTGGAAAAGGCGGATCGTTCTTGGGCCCTGGGTGTGAGACCGATCTGCCAGTAGCCCGCTGTCAGGTCGAAGATGCTGAGGTAGCGGGCAGCTCCCATGCGGTCGATTAGTTCATCTGCTCGGGGGATGGGATGAGCGTCGGTTCTGGTGACAGCGTTCAAGCCCCGGTAGTCGACGCAGAATCGGAGCTCTGGAGTGGTGCCGGGGGCGGCAGCTTTGGGGACCAGTACCACTGGGCTGGCCCAGGGGCTGTCTGAGGGCTCGATGACCCCGAGCGTGAGCATCTTGGACACCTCCTCTTGGATGCAGGCCCGTACCCGATCTGGTACGCGGTATGCCCGATGTCGGATAGGGGGACTGTCCCCAGTGTCCACGTCGTGCAAGCACCAGGGGGTGACCCCTGGAGTGAGGGAAAACAGAGTTGCAAACTGCAGCAGGAGGTCCCGGCAGCCTTGGCGCTGTTCCGGGGTGAGGGCCTCTGAGAGTCGGACCCCGTCCACGGAACCATCTTTCTCCCGGGTCCTTAGGAGATCAGGGAGGGGCTCGGAGTCTTCTTCTGTTCCGGTGTCTGTAGCCATCAGGAGGCTGAGCTCCGAGCGCACAAAGTGGGGTTTGAGTCTATTGGCGTGGAGGACCCGGAGGGGGTTCCGTGAAGATTCCATATCGATGAGGTAGGTGACGGGGCTCTCGCGCTCGACCACTTTGAAGGGCCCCGTCCACTTGTCCTGTAAGGCGCATGGTTCGGTGGGGGACATCACCCACACTTGTTGGCCAGGTTCGAATTCGATGGAGGAGGCATTTTGATCGTACCACTTCTTCATGTCCTCCTGACTGGCCTCAAGATTCGCTTTCGCCATTTCTCTGAATCGCCTGGTCTGATTGCGTAGGGTCAGGAGGTACTTGAAGACATCTGGAGGGGTCTTCAGAGGGGGCATCTCCCAACCTTCTTTGACTAGGCTGAGGGGCCCTCGCACAGGGTGTCCGTATAAGAGTTCAAACGGGCTGAAGCCAAGGGACTTCTGGGGGACTTCTCGATATGCAAAGAGGAGGCACGGCAGTAGCACATCCCACTGGCGACGGAGGGGCTCTTCCAACCCCCCAATCATCCCTTTGAGCGTGCGGTTAAACCGCTCGACTAGTCCGTTTCCTTGAGGGTGATAGGGGGTTGTGAATCGGTAGGTGACCCCACACTGTTGCCAGAGGGATTTCATATATTTTGAAATAAAGTTTGTGCCTCGGTCGCTGACGACTTCTCGGGGAAAGCCCACCCGGGAGAAGATCCCCATCAAGGCCCGGCCGACCACCGGGGCTGTCACAGTTCGCAGGGGAACAGCCTCGGGGTAGCGGGTGGCGTGGTCCACCAGTACCAGGATGAACCAATGTCCTTGTGCTGTACGGGGGTCCAGGGGCCCCACAATGTCTATTCCCACCCTCTCGAACGGGGTGGTGACAACTGGGAAGGGTTGCAGAGGTGCTTTAAGTTTGCGGCCGCTCTTCCCACTGGCCTGGCACGTGTGGCAGGACCGGCAGTGGTTGAGGACGTCGTTTCTCATCTTAGGCCAGAAGAAGTGGGTCACCAGGCGACTGTAGGTTTTGTCTTGACCCAGGTGACCAGCCAGGGGGACATCGTGGGCCAAGTTTAGCAAGAAGTCTCTAAAGCGGAGGGGCACCACTAGCACTCGACTGGCCCCTAACTCCGCGATTCTCAGTTCACTGTACAACAGGTCGTTGTCCCAATAGATCCAATGGCCTCCGGTGGTGTCCCCTGCGCTCTGGGCGAGGGCTTGCTGGCGGAGTCCCTCGAGGGAGGGACAGGTCTTCTGCTCTTGACGGAACTGTTCCTGGGTGGGGCCCCCTTCCTGACGCCACTGAGCCAGGTTGGGAAGGTCCTGGAGCTGAGCGAGCCCTTCGGGGGTTTGCCCTGGGGGGTCGGCACTGTCGGTGTCTTCTACTGGAGCGACCGGGGGAGGAGGTGCTGGCCATTCAGGTTCTTCGGGTCGGGGGATGGTACGGGCAGCCATGGACCGGGTGGTTACGCACGCCCAGTCCGGGAGGCCCAACATCCCCAGGTGCTCCCTTCTCTCTACGGCGGCCCACGGGGAACTCTGAAGATCATTCCCCAGGAGACAGTCCACGGGGGCATCATCTCGGACCGTCACCTTTAACATGCCGGAGACTCCTCCCCATTCGAAGGGGATGCAGGCCATCCGACACAGACTCTCGGAATTGTCGGCTGAACGGACGGGGCAGAGAATGTTCGGCAGTATCTGTTCTGGGGTCACCAGGTGACAGCGGATGGCTGTCACACTGGCCCCTGTGTCACGTAGGGCTTCGGCCCTGCGCCCATTAATGTTCACCCACTGACCATATTTTCTGGTGTTGGCGGGTAGGGGAGCCCGCGGGACCATGTCTCTTCCCCCTAGGCACGCTAGAACTATGGCGGCCGGCTCCCACTCCTGTTGTTCTTGCTCGCATTCCTCTTGCTCTTCGGAGATTTGTTCTTCCCCCAGGGCGGCGGCAGCCATCTGGCGGGGTCTCGGAGTCTGATTCTGAGGACAGTTCGGGTCATTTGCGTAGTGGCCGACTCGCTGGCATCGGTGACACGTGACATTGGCTCTGTACCCCGGGCGCACCGGGGGGTTGCCCCGGTTGGCCGGGGGCGGGGTGCTGGCAGCGGAAGCGGCCGGGGCGGTGTCTTTTCCTCGTCCCTGGACTCCTCCTCCTCCTCGGGGACGGTGCTGACCTTGGTGGTTCCGGTTCTGTTCGTGCGGCCCATTCCGGCTTACTCGGGTAATCTCCCACCGGTCAGCCTCGGCGGCGAGCTGCCGTGGATCTGTCAATTTGCTGTCGAGGAGGTGCTGCCTGAGCTCGACGAAGCAGTTGTTGGAGAGGTGCTCCCACACCATGAGATTAAAAAGTTGCTCGTAGGTTGTTACCTGGCTCCCCTTGATCCACCCCTCGAAGGCTCGGCTGAAATAGTTTACATACTCCACCCAAGTTGTACCCGGGATCCGGGTGCAGTCTCGGAACCTCTGGTGGTACATTTCGGGTGTGAGCCCATATCGGGTGAGGAGGGCAGCCTTCATGTGGTCATAGGAGGTCATCAGATGGTCTGGGAGCTGTAACAGGGCATCGCGGCCCTCATTGACGAACCTCCCCCATAGACCGGCTCCCCAGTCACTTCGATCGATCCTGTGGGAGGTCATGGCGATCTCGTAGGCCTTGAACCACTGTTGTATGTCGTCATCTCGGAAATACTCTCGAACGACATCCTTGGGGATGTGTACTTTCTTTTCTGTCGCTCCGGGAGTGCGCGGTTGCTCGGGCACCCCCAGTTCTTTGTTCTGCTTTCGTAAGTCTATTTCCGCTAGCTTGCGCTCGTGTTCATACGCTAGTCTCTTTTCTTCGAGTTCTCTTTGTCTCTGTTTTTCTTCTCGTTCTTCTCGGAGCCGCAGATGTTCTAGGTTCAGTTTTTGTTCTGCTAATTTGAGTTCACCGTCCATTTTGAGCCGGGCCATTTCTAACTCATGTAGTCTGTTTTTTTCTCTCTCTTGGATCTCTTCCTGCGAGAGACCCGTTCTTCGCTCCTCGGGAGCCGTGGTGCTCCTCTCCGATGCTGCAACATTTTGGTCCGGGGGTCTGGCGGCCCCGGTTTCTGCCAATGACTCAATGGCGTGCTTGAAATCGTCTTTCGTACTCAGACCGGTGGTAGCAATGCCTAGTTCAATGCAGAATTGTTTCAACTCACGATGGCTGTATTCTTCCAATTTCTCCATCTGGAATTTCTCGTTGGATCCGCTCTCTTTGGTTGTCATTGTGGTTTTGTCGTGGGGTGAGCTACTCTCTGTACGATTACGCGTTGATTCGGATCGCGCCGCTGGCCACCAATGTTAGACGGACCGGGAGGGTCGGCCGAGGACAAGAGGAGAGGTCTCCGGGGAGAGCCGTCTCCAGCGATTGTACAGACGAATAACTTCCCCCCCCACAGACGTACACCACACAAGGATAAGGTTTAACGTTCTTTATAAGCAATCCTTAAGTACGGTAGAATGGTACAAGGAGGTCTGGACTCAGGGGTCCCCTCGATTCTAGTCTCTTGGGCGGAAAGGGGGTAGCGGGACAGTCTTGTTACCAATCTGGTAGATGCGATGATAAGATGGATAGCTCACAATCCTCGAGCTCGGCGTTCTTAGATGGTCGGGCCGCGGCGGAGCCAGCAGGTCCCGAGATGATCGTAGGTAGCGACGGTCCGCGGCGGCGCCAGCAGGTCCCAGTGAAGATGAAGGGTTCAGAAGGTTTGCGGCAGCGCCAGCAGGCAGGACAGTAGTTCACAAGGCAGGGCTACGGCAGCGCCAGTAGTCCGTCTAGGATGAGTTTGTCACGGTGTCTCTCGACTCCAGGATACAACTGCCTTCCTGCTCTGGAGCTGCCCCAGTTATAGGTCTGGCGTCCTTTGATGTCCGGACCCTCGCACTTGGAGGTCGGGAGGTCCGGGATGAGGGAGTCCAGACACCCAGCAGGGGGCTGGAGCCAGCGCCCGGGGGAGCTGGGGGCGATCGGCACCTGGCGGGGGAGAGCCATCGACACTTCTTTCTCCCATTGACCTGCCAAGTGGGCCGCTCACCTCCTGGGTGGATGGTGGTGCCGGGATGTCGGGGCCTGGCCAGGCCCAGGGTTAGGGTCGATCTGAGGCCACGCGGCCTCGTGGTGCAGTGTCCAAGATGGCGGCCGGGCCGGGCGAGGGTGCTGGTAGTGATTCGGCCCCATGATGCATAGATGTCCGGGGGCAGGAGTCCCGTATGAGACGGGGTGCGGGTTGGTTCTGTGGGTAACACCTGGAGGGCCGGGCTCGGGCCCTGTCATGCGGGAAGGAAGCAAGTCCTTCACGTGGCCTGTCCAACATACCTGTATAAAAAGAAACAAGCTATTCAATTTTCGTTCACTATACGTCCTCAATGATTAGAATCAAAACAGTGCATCACAAACAATGCAACGTGAAAAAAGTGATGAACATAAAATGTCAATTAAAACTATAAGGAGCACAAGCAGGAGACTGCGTAACACATCTATACAGTTAAAGTTCTAATTCCAGTAGTGCTTGTTTACTCGCCCAAATGCCATTTCAGTTCCTCCTCAGAGTTCAGCCCCCCAGGTATACGGGTGTCTAAATCCAGAATGCATCTGCTCTCTAGCTGTCGCAACCTACGTATTTTATCACCACCTCTTTTCATGGAGGGTATCTTGTCAATCACAAAGAACTTGAGTAGATTGCGATTGCTACGATGTAGTTCTTCAAAGCGCCTGGCTACAGGTGAGTTCTGATCCTTGTTTTCAATTGCCCGCATGTGTTCCAAAATACGTTTCTTAGCAGGAAACATCGTGCTTCCAACGTATTTTTTGGAACACGGGCACACAAGAATATATACCACATATTCGGATAGACAAGTAAGGTGTTGTTTAATAGACTTTTCCCTACCTTCAATTGGATAATATACTGTTTTTACATTCTCGCTAAACTTACACGCCTTGCATGACATGCACGTGAAAAAGCCTTGTATATCAGATGTTTTCCCTTGTTTGGTAGTTATTTCGTTTTTACTCAGTCTGTCTTTCAAAGAATCTGCTTTTCGATATGTGGTGCTTGGATTGCAGCCAACCACACTTGTTAACGTAGGTTCTGTTTTTAAAACATTCCAGTGCTTTTTTAAGCTGCTCTGTACCTGCCAGGATTTGGCATGGTAGGTGGGGATATACCTGACCACCTCCTGTGTCTCACTTTCTTTCTGTTCTTTGGGAATCAACAGTGTATCATGACTAAAACCTGTTGCCTTCAGAAAGGCTTCTTCAATTACTTGCGGATGATATCCACGTTCCTTGAAGCGTTCCTTCATACATTCTCCCTCCAAAACAAAGTCCTCATCCTTGCTGCAATTCCTCCGGGCCCAGAGGAATTCACCAAACGGAATACTGCGTATTAGGGATCTTGGGTGGCTACTTTCTGCATGAAGCAGTGTGTTACCCGCCGTACTTTTGCGGAATAACTTTGCCACCAGTTTGTTGCCAGCAACTTCAACCTTAAGATCTAAACATACATGCAAAGCGTGTAAGTTTAGCCAGAATGTAAAAACAGTATATTATCCAATTGAAGGTAAGGAAAAGTCTATTAAACAACACCTTACTTGTCTATCCGAATATGTGGTATATATTCTTGTGTGCCCGTGTTCCAAAAAATACGTTGGAAGCACGATGTTTCCTGCTAAGAAACGTATTTTGGAACACATGCGGGCAATTGAAAACAAGGATCAGAACTCACCTGTAGCCAGGCACTTTGAAGAACTACATCGTAGCAATCGCAATCTACTCAAGTTCTTTGTGATTGACAAGATACCCTCCATGAAAAGAGGTGGTAATAAAATATGTAGGTTGCGACAGCTAGAGAGCAAATACATTCTGGATTTAGACACCCGTATACCTGAGGGGCTGAACTCTGAGGAGGAACTGAAATGGCATTTGGGCGAGTAAACGAGCACTACTGGAATTAGAACTTTAACTGTATAGATGTGTTACGCAGTCTCCTGCTTGTGCTCCTTATAGTTTTAATTCACATTTTATGTTTATCACTTTTTTCACGTTGTATTGTTTGTGATGCACTGTTTTGTTTCTAATCATTGAGGACGTATAGTGAACGAAAATTGAATAGCTTGTTTCTTTTTATACAGGTATTATTCGCTGTGGAAGATTGAATGGGCAAGATGGAATGTATTAATGGGCAATGTATACAGAGACAATCAATCCACTTGGGTACTAAACTGTATTTTGCCGAAATTCCCACTTGGGACTCACCAACTTGAACTCTCTTTATTTTATTTTTGACTGAAAAGGACAATTTATTATCAATTTAACTAACCTGGATGGGTTAAATTACAAATATGTTTATTACTCCCCTTTTTCGACAACAGAGATGTGTATGATAGAACTGTTGTCAATTTCACTAGTGGGACACTGTTTCAATATGGCCGCTCCTTTGTTGATACGAATCATAGTCCTACGTTTATGTTCACATCAGGAAGTGAAACTTTATTTAACTATGTTTTTGAGGAACACAATTCACCCGTGATCAAGCCGAGTGTTCGGTGAAACGCGTTGGGTTGGTTCCATGCACTGTTGTCATGCTGGAATAAAAATATGAAGAAAATGAAATACGATCTTTTGGTCTGAAGAAGTGGTGTTTGAGACTGGAGAAAGAGTGAATTTTACGCTTTTTTTGAAGCGTTTTGTGAAACGGAATATATATATATATATATATATATATATATATATATATATATATATATATATATAAAATTCTGTATTGCAAAAACATTTTGTACGGGCAGACAGGCACCCACCTCTGTGGGACTGCTTGGGGATTCTATTCAAAAGGTGAGGAATCAAGAACAATTTACTTACCTCTGGTAATGCTTTTTCTAGTGGATACAGGATCTACCTGCAGATTCCTCACTGGCCCCGCCTCCCATTGCTTGTCTGTATATACCAAAAAGAAATCTATTTGTATATTCTGTATTGCACATTTCATATACATGTGTGGATTTGGTTCAGTCAATGCCTCATTAAAGGTTAGTAAAGGCTCCGATGTGGAAGAAGTAGAATGCAGCACTTCTGTGAGTAAATTAGAGTTAAGTTCAGTTGATGGAATAGGGAGTTCCAACATGTCAGCCACCTTCCTCAGGGGCGGCCTTAGGCATGTACAAGCTGTGCACCTGCACAGGGCCACCAAGCCCCAGGGGCCACCACGCCAGGCCTGAGGCTCTTAAGAAATGGTGCTGGGGCCCCGGCCGGGGCCCCTGAGGCTCTTAAGAAATTGTGCGGGGGCCGCGGCCGGGGCCTCTACCTACGCTCCCTGCCCAGGGCCACCATGAGCCTAGAGCTGCCCCTGCCTTCCTTATCACTGAATGATATGACGTAACCTCTGTTGGAGGACTGCCTTTTGGATACAACAGTTCCCATTCCGGGGAAGTGCTGCTAAACCACTTGACACTTCCAAACCCTCAAATTCTGGATCCAGTGATGCAACTTCTCCCTCTACCAGTTTAGGATCTTATTTCTCCAAAAAGGTACTGCTTCTCTTCAAGAAGGCTATGAGCTTTCCTTTGAGATCTATGCCTTGACGTCTATACATGGAATGCCCCTGAGACAGTGAAGCGGAGGCCCACATCGGTGAGACACGGATAGATGTGGTAGAAGGAGACAGAATTGCAGCAAAACATGCCCGCATGGGACAGAATTGTTTCGAATCTAAGAAATCCATATCAGCACTAACCACGCGGCCCCTTGCAGTGGTTCGAAATTGGGTTTGAATTCCAATGCGGACTCCGCCGAATATTCAAATAGAGTCGTAGCTCTATCAGAAAATTGCCGACATCCATTAATATGAAGCCCTGAAGATAGTCCCAGTACCAGTGGCCTGGGGCTTGAAGCACGTTGGCATTTTGGTACACAGAGGAATTGGAATAATCACTAGAGTGTCTCATGTGAGGGATTTGTTAAAGAAGAATTTTCCCCGCAGATAGATCGAAGTATTTGATTTCCCTGTGTCAGACATATGTTTGGTCCCAAGAAAATAAGGTAGCGACAAGACTGCTACAATCGTTTGTGTTATGATGCAAATGTTAAATGTCGTTTTGTGTATAAACATTGTATATAGTAACTTTGTGTTTTCATATTTATTGTCCATTGTGAATTGTTAAAAGTATTGATGTCATGTTTTTTGAAAAAACGAGTGTCTGCCTGTTTTTCACACATTTGAATTGTTTGGATAAACAAAACAGTTAAAATTGCAAACAGGAATGGTTTAATAAAAATTCTATCCAAACAGAAAAGGTCAAAGTCTGTTTGTTGCCCTAACGTAAGAGTAGTATAAGAGAAAACGGAGTCAGGTCCTCCCCTTTTCGTGTTTTCAATTCAACTTCTATAACGGCATCAGTGAAGTCACTACTGGCTTCGGTGACGATGGTAACATCACCCATGACTTTGGCACCTGTGCTGAGGAGTCTAGTGGAATTGGAGTTAAGTTATGCAACGCTGAAGTGGATATGGCTGACGTGGGGGAGAGTGCAACTGGCGCTTGCGAATTCTGCTGAATTTCTACTGTTGGAGGAGTTTCCTTCCTCTGCACCGAAGGAGGCCAGGATACCTGGTCCATCAGCATAAAAGGCAGGAATGGCGTCGGCTGATATTGCATCAGAAAACCTCTAAATAAATTTGATTGTGGACCCAGTTGCACCAGATGGATGAATTACCCTTCTGAAAATGGTGTACATAGCATTAAAAAAATTCAAAGGGTCGGACCCTGGAGCAGGGAACTTTGGAGACCATTGCTACTGTTGAGGAGGAGGAAAAGGAAATGGATCTAACTCTGGCTCCGGATCAGGAGGTCCAAGCGAAGTCGGTAACGGCTTTGGACTCAAATGAAAACCTACTGGAGATCGGGCCGGAGTCACCTCACCTCGACCTTCACGCAACTTCGGGCATCGAGACACCGACCTCAGAAACTCATCCCTCGAAGACGAACATCTGGTACTATGATCCCACTTTTTCTTATATTTCCTCTTCTATGACTTTGAGGACTGGGGAGAAAGTTATCTTAGAAGTCCCCTTCCGAGTCAGCACACAAGGGTAGGTCGTCCATAGGGCTGGTCCTGACCAAACTCACACAAACGGTGTGCTATTGTGCACAACTTGAGGAGGCATGAGTTTTTACCCAATTTTGGTCATCGCTAAATAAAACACAAATTAATACCAAAACTAAGGTATGTGTGATTGGGAAAAAATCAATAAAATCCACTCAGTAAAACTCCAATCACTAAGTAGATTAGGTTGATATTAGCCCTGATGAATAGCTACTAGACCATTGTTATGACTACACAGAGGCTATAAACATGTTTACCAATAGCTATCTAAGATAACCAAAGTCTAATAGATAGAACCCCACAGTTTTAATACAGGTAAGAGAACATCTTTAGTAAAAAAAAATCCTGAGAAGTACCTCTTTCCCTATTTTTAACCTAACACGTTCATACCTCAGCACCAATCTACCCATTAAGCCCCCACACCTGCACTTCACCAAACAGCAGTCAAGAAGATCTCCGGCAAAGAGTCCCCATTGAGAGTGCCCGTCAGGTATTGCAGTGCCGGCCCGACAAGAAGCAAACACCCTTTGATGAAGCATGACACCCATTCAGGTGTGTGAGGGCATTTGCTTATTCAGAGCATGCCTCATGCCAGATCAAATGATTTATCTGAACAAGACAATGCAACAAACTTCATGTCTTGGTATAGCAAAACGAAAGGATTTGAACATGCAGCGTATTCCTGCATTCTCACGCTTTGAGAATTGGCAGCACTTTACAAACTTTGTTGAGGATACACTGGATTCAATGATACGTAATGGTTCTTTCAATTCATCAGACCCCAATTGGAAGGGATGGTTGGTTTGGCCTGTGGACACAAACGGGTGTCAAGCTAGATTTCTGGGTAACACCGAAGGGTTTAGGATGAATAGGTATGATAAGCGATATGTACAAACAGAACACTCAGAGTGGTGACATCATATAGTGTCGAAAGTTATGCCTAGATTGGCTACAAACCTCAACACTTTCCCAGGTGAAGCAAAACTTGTCCCTTCTTTCTGATGACATGGATCTCAGAGATTTTTTTATTAGCCTCGGGAAAACTCGTCAAAAGTCCTTTTTGTACGGAATATACAATGAGCTGTGGAAGATTTCTCAACAGGAAGCTGCTGAAAGATTGCATGAGAGTGATAGGGTTAATTTAGAAAAGGCTTTGGCTGTGGTTGACAATTATCATCCAGAATTTATTCAATGAGCAACGTAGGGGCCAATTCCGATCCTGGAAAAAAAACGTCCCTACGATTCCCATCCGGAGCCATCGCCATACGATTCCTATCCGTCAGTCCGAGTCGCGTAGTATGATCCATATTCCGTCAATCCGTCCGAATCGTCGCGATCCGTACGTATTGCAAGGCTGAAACAGTGAACCGTATGACTCGTACACATGCCGTACGACCCGACGAGTACGATCCGGACCGGAGTATGAGGACGCGATTCGTACGGTCCACGTCAGGTAAGGGCGATTCGTACGGTAAAGCACACAATCACTTACACACCGTACGGTGCGTACACCCCATGATCGCAGGGATAAGCACCGTACCCCTGCGATCATGGGGTGTACGCACCGTACCCCGCGATGGCATGGTGTACACATCGTACACCCAGCAAACATGGGGTATGGTGCCTACACCCCAAGATCGTGGGGTACGGTGCGTACACCCCGTGATCTCAGGGGTACGGTGTGTATAAGTAGAAAAATCCCAATGGGTAAATCACTCGTCCAGCACTTACAGTTCTCCAATTATTGTAAGGCTTTCACTCATTCCATTCACTCAACAAGGATGTACTATAACAATTGCTCAGTGTACAACAAGGGCCAGAGACCTATTTTTACTTGGCTTATTCTTTATTCAGTTGACAAATATACACGAGTTCCTACCATTAAAAAGCTGAACATCAGCTAAACAAATTAAAACAACATTACTAAATTTTAAAAAACACAGTTAAGAACAGTTACAGAAGTTTGGACAAGCAGACGGAGAGTATTACACCAGACCGACACAATTGGTCTTGGGAAACTACTCTTCCCCTAATAGATTTCGAAAATTCATTCAATACTTGACCATATCTGGGTATATTTATCGTTCAAGTAATGCGGATTTGGGGGATTGTGTACTCAAGAAGGTGCGTTGACGCATTTCGATGGGCTCAAAATTATTAAACCATCTTTATCAAGACCAAGAGATCACTCTCCTATGGGCTGGATACAGTTAAACATTTTCTGTATACCTACAAAACATAAATAAAATTTAAACATCGTCCTATACAGTGGTAATCATAAACAGTGGTACAATATTAAACGATACAGACCACAGATGTCCTATTGTGACTATACATCCTGTCATTATTTAATAAAAACCTTCAGATATACTGTTTTTGCTATATATCATGTCCTAGGTGTAGGGTCATCTCATTGTAACAAGGAAACATTTTTACCATTTTTTAAAAGGAAGGAAAAATACATGTATAGCCAACTGACGTAAAAAGCATTAAACACACTTTATACATATACAAGTACATTTATAATCTTTCTGAAAATGACCTGAAGTGTCTCAAATGAGTCCATGATCTAGTACATCTTTGTTCACTCTCTTCCATTCATACGCAAACATGTACAATCATACGGGGGCCAAGTTCGAATCTGAGGCCACATATCTTTTATGCTGAGGGGAGTGCAAATTAAATCTTCCCTATATTCTACTCCTACATTGGCATCAACATTCATGCGGGGACCACATTTAAATCTAGGACCACATGTATTTTGTATTCGAGGAAGTGCAATCTCATTCTTCCCTGGAAAGATCAATAACACCTGTGTCAACTCACCTAATGTTTTCCCGGAGTAAGATATTATGTTGACATCTCAGATTGTTAGCCTCATTCAATCTGGCTATCTGTTTGTGGGTTATTCTGTTAGTGACGCGATCATGGGGTGTACACACCGTACCCGGGGGGGAGGGGGGGAGGGCGTTCCGTACCTGTTTCGGGGCGAACTCTGCTTTTACAGCTGTTTTCAGCTCCCGTAGAAAAAGGGTCGTACGGTGCGTACCCGACACAAATTTACTTGCCTGGTCGGAAAAAGTAGCCGCGAACCGTACAGATGTTGCGAACAGCGGGTTCCGATTGAGATTCGTATGGGGATTTGATTCGTACGGTCTCTGTACGATTCGTACTGAGTCCATCTCCTGGTACGAATCGTACTTCATCGTATGTACAGGGACGTTGCAGGGTACACTTCGTATGGGAAAAACGCTCCGAACGGCTATTCGGAGCGTTTTTTCCCGAATCGGAATCGACCCCATAGTGTCTTCCCCAATTGACATAATACAGCAAGACATGTCTATATTACAAAATGGACAGTCACAATTACGATCAATAGTAATACTGAGCTAGACATTACGTTCTGGCCACGTGCTATGCATTACATCAACAGTACAAGTCTGTTTTCGGCATATGATCTAACGGAAAGACAGCTAACAATGGCTTGTAGAGATAGGAAATATACCATGTAGCACTTTGAAAAATTAGACCAATTACATTTCACTGTGGCTGAGACACCATCCACTGATTGGATAATCCATGGTTACATCACCCTACCAGTCACAACTTTCCAATTCCAATATTGTCTCCAATACCAACAGGTGGGCAGATATGAAGCGCTAGGGGGAAGATATGTACATGAGTACTGGGAATTATCGTTCAGGTTTAGATGCAGGAAAGGGGACACAGAAGGATTTTTAGTGGCTCCGAATGTGAACATGCTTTAAGCTGCTCCTTAGTGTGCAAGGACATTTCTACCCACGGGGCATGCAATGCTTCAATAGAAAATTTGTCTTGCTATCTGAAGGGTTTCCCAGCTACCGTGATTCATCCTGTGTTAAGGCAACTCTTGAATGGGATCTATTTGAAGCTGAATGATCAAGGTTGCTGCAGAATGGAGCCACGCATCACTTATCTGGTGACAGTTAATTCCATAGTCACTTGCTGTACACAAGTACACCAGCCCACACAGTTAGGGCCTTCAACAAATGATTCCAACTAAATTTGATTCCCTAAGATTACTTTCATATATTCCATGTTGGGAGGCATCTTGCTTGTCCTGCTACTTGTGGCGGGGATCCTGATTTTATTTTATCTGCTCCACAATGGACATCCCAGTTCAAATCTGAATGGAGACAGCACTGCTAGTGCTGTGTTGCCGTGAGCGAATAGTTCACTGCTTCGGCACACCTCGGCTTCAAGAACTAATTGAGCATTGGTTCTTATCATTCAGACTGGTCTGGCATGACAGGATACAACCTGTCTTCCGTTGTCTGCTTGTAACCACAAATGCGTCCTGGATATATGTCTCAGATCAGAATTGGTTGCGCTACCAGACATTGAAGTACTGATGGACCTCTCAAAGGCCTCTGTGTATTGCTGTCCCAAGCGTTTTCCACTGATAATGAATGCATTCTTAGAGCCACCCTGAGATGCTTCAGCTCCTAGTGATGTCAATAACGGCTCTGCGGAAAATTTGTGGGATATGACGCCTCCCTCGGCGGCTGGAGGAAATCCCCTTTGTTCCATAAACATGCTACGAGGTGCTCCTCTGGGAGCGTCTGCGGATGTTGTCAACAGCAATGTTGCGTCCACCACTTGGAACACATAAACAAATGGCCTTTTCCATGTGGTAACAATTTGGTCTCTTTGTTAATTAAAATGAACCAAAATAGCTTTTGCTTTTTCCAGGCACCATGGCTTTCTTGTGTTTGCTATGTTCGCCCTACGTTGGCAGGGTATGTCCAGACGTGGGTCCCTTGCTCACTTTGCCACTGGATTCAAGCCTGGCTGATGAGGGCTGTTAGCCTGAAACCGGTCCCAGAATGCTTGTTTCCAGTCCAGGGAAGACATGACTTGGCAGTTCGGGCTAGACTGTTCTCATGAGGCACAGGGTCAAGACTGATTTGCATATAGCTGTATCTAAACTGGGATGGCAAAACGATGATGGATTCAACCCAGATCAGTGACTGGGGGTGAGTGTTTGAAAAGATTCAGTCCTCCGTCCATTCACTCCTTGTGTTTTCTACCTTGGAAATGAGGCACAACAAATTGGAGATCTTGAATTTTAGTATTTGTACAGACAATTCGGAAATTGTATGTTTGGATTACTGAATGTATATCAATATCTTTGGTATTTGATTTTGTGTATTATGTAGATATTAATTTTCCGTGATACATTTGTGGAATAACAAGAAATTATACGGTCTTTCACATGTGAAGTTTAGAAGGTACATAATTACATCAATACGAAAAAAAGGGTGGTTTTAATATGATATAATATTGTTTATCCATATTAATGTGAGGAATTTTTAAATCATTTTTTATGAGATTTCATTGTATTGTTTGATTCTAACATTTTATTACAATAAATTCAGATATATTATTACAATAAACATGTCTCCGTGTATGGGTGTAAGTTTGGAAGAATGTTGAATAAATGTTGGTAGAAAGAATATTGGATAGCATATGACTATATAGCAACAAAAGTTATACACAAGGGATCTACTATTGTTGTCAGGCATGTCAATGTTGGCCACACCCGCCAGCTCTGGTCACACACACAACAAAGAGTTTCAAATTCCGTGCATCCCTGGAAATGAGGCAGAATGTCCAGTGCATGTCGATATTGGTCACACCAGACATTTCCTGTCACACACACAGACGTAAGTTTAGCAATGCTTCACGAGCTACACCGAGGCACTACTACGTTTACACCCCCACCTCCAAGGGTCGCACCCTGTGAATCGAACACCGCATGCATTGAGCATGTAGTCGGCGTGTTACTCAAGAGAAGTGCGGCATGATTTAAGAAGCGGTCCACTTAGGTCCTGCAACCGGTGAATATACGCTCACCACCCACAAAATGCTTATGCGTGCCAAGGTCCTCACAATGAGGAGGCCACCTGCCTTAGATGTGGGCAAGACTTTGGGCTCCTCACAAGGTAATCCGGTCTCCTGGCACAATTCTTAGTTCCACGCCGCATTGCCAGTTGGAATACAGCACACAATGTGGGCACTTGAGAAGGCACAGTGCTTCAGCTGTCGCAGGTAGATGGTGTGGGTCCCTCTTTGGAGATCTCTGATGCCCCTGAGACCTCAGAGAGAAAAGGGGGCAAGCTCAGCAAGCTCTTGGAGAGCACACTTCAGGAGGCCACACAGCAGCAGGTAATTGACACAAGCCAGCCACTATTCAGGAAGGGCACGCAGTTCCTTTAAATGGCAGTAATTTTCCTTGAGCACAACAGAGTCCTCTGGCAATGTACACCACATGGTCCAGGTTCTCTGGTCCTATGTCCCTATAGACGTATATCACACAGAGCTGAAGTATGGAACCAGTAGTTATACTGGAAAGTGCCTTTGAAGTTGGGGGCGATTCAAAGGGTTTGCCTTAGAATCACAGATGGCTCCCCTAAATGTCAGTGCTGTTTGCCATGAGGTAGTGGAATATAGATCTTTATCTTTATTAGGGCCATGATCTGGCTCCAGAAGCTAAGTGTCAAACCTCTTCCTCCAACCTCTCCAGCCGGCCTACAAATGACAGAGGTCTGTTGTTCAATTTGTATGCCCAGTGCTGTATGGCTGTTGCTGAGGAATGCCCACATGCGCCCTCCCAACCTCCAGTGTCGACTGGAGCCAAGCACCAAGGCACACAAAGAGTTTAGAGTACGGAAATGCTCACTTTCGAGAAATGGCATTTCTGCACAAATTACGACAAAGCCACCTTTACCAATGGCAAAGGGTTGACACTGAGAATCAAATTATATGAAACATCATAAGGCTGTTCCACTGCAATCCACTATTGCAGCCTGAAGTGAGTTCAAGCATCTACCCAGGTTAGCCTACAGGAAGAGCAAACCTCATAGGTAGTGAAAACATACATAGGTATTCCTCACTACCTGGGCAGGGGACACCTGCCATGCCCTGTCTTTCACCTTTACTCTCTTTACCCCTTAAGACATACCCTAGGGGTACTCGGTGGAACTAAAAGGTCCTTTCAGGATGGCTAGTGACTTAAATAGACAGTATGAGTACAAGCACAATTGCATGCATCAGCCTGCAATGGCAGGCTGTACACGGATTTAAGTGCACCATCGGTGCAGAGTCGCAGACTAGCCTGCAATGGCAGGCCAGAAACATACATGCAAACCGAGGTAAGCACCACATGCTAATGTGTGTAGGGCGGGTGCACGCACTTTCGCACTCCATTTACAGTGGGAAAGTGCCCTAAGGCCCTAGCAAGAGAATCAGCAAAATTTGGGAGGAGAAAGCAAAACGTTTGGGGAAACACTACCTGAAGAGTTCAGGTCTAACAAAGAGGAAGTCATTTTTTTTTTGCCTATGGCAGAAAACATTTCTTTCTACAAGATGGGCGTCTCACCCAGCCTGTGATAATTAGTCTGTGGACATTTTCTAGGTTGTGTGTGAGGACAGAGGTCTGCACGTCTATTGGTATGTGTCCTGCATAGCATGTATGTGTGTGTGGAGGTTAGGTCTCAGTATGTATGTATGGAGATTGAACATGTGTGCTTTTTATTGAGGGGTCTGTGTATATCTGTGTGCGAAGGAGGATTCAGCATCTCTCTCAAATAGATTTGCGTGTTTGATAGTGTGCATGGTGGGCAGAGGTCTGTATGTACATACATTTGTGTGGGCCATAGGGTCTGTGTGCAATGTGTCTGTGCTATAGTTATTTCTGGGTCTGTATGCATTTCTGACACAGGGTAAAAGTTTGTTGCAGAGTCTGCGTGTGGGCCAGTGGTCTGCGTGTATCTATATATGTGCTGAAGGATGTGGCTGCATGAGAGGGCGGGGTCTGTGTATGTCTGTATGTGTGCAGCAGAGTATTCTTCTGAAGAAGATATGGTTCTGTATCTGTCTGTAGGTGTGCTACAAAGTCAGTCGTGGCCGCCGGCATGTCTCGCGGTGGGTGGGAGGCGGGGTGGAGTCAAGTGTGGAGAGGGGGGTCGCATGGAAAGGGAGGGTTTAATTTAACAACAACAAAAAATTAGACTTACCTTTTTGCCGGCTGGGTCCCACGTCTTCTCGGCACCTGCTCCTGCTCTCTTGCCTCCTGCAGGAACAGGGAGCAGGGAGCCAGTCTCCCTCCAGACCCTCCCCTAAACCAATCACAATGCTGCACGCAGCGTTGTGACTGGTGGGAACGCCGCCCAGCCAGCGGCTTACGGGGAAGCCATGTTCTCAATGCTACCTGCATGGAGAAGATCAGAGTGCGCATGATTGGTTTGGGCGGCCCCAGAGGGTCGACCAAACAGTCATTGTGCCCTCAGGAGTAACCCCACACCACTCCTCTCCTGCCCTTTCTGCTCGCATAGCAGCCCCGTCCACCTGCCTGCAACCTAACATAAAATGGTAAATTACCATTTTATGTTTCTGCTTCTTGCACTGTGAGAAAGCAAGTGGGCGACACTCCTCCGCCCTAGTGGAGGAGCCGCCCCTGTACAAAGGGTGTTGGGGAGGGGTTTCAGAGTGCTTCTAATATCTCTGTGTGGCTCAGTGTGTATGTATGTGAGTGTTGGGGCAGTAGCCAGTGTATTTCTATGTATGTACTGCCAAGTGTGTATGTGTGTGGGGTCAGGTGTCTGTGCATATGTGGGGGTGCTAGAGGTCAGTGTGTGTCTATAAGTGCTATAGGGATCTGTGTGGGATATAGAGGTCTGTATGTGTGTGCATGTACATGCACTGCTGAGTATGTGTGTGGCGGGAGTTTGTGTCCATAGTGTATGTCTGCATTGCAGTTTGTACATTGGGCAAAGTTATGTATGTGTCTGAATATGGACTACAAGGTGTATATGTGTGATGCTCAAGCCCTGTGTGCAGGATGTGTATGCTTGTTGTGGATCTGTTAGTGTTTGTGGGCAGAGTTGAGTGTGTTTGTGATGCAGATCTGGGCTATGTATTTGTCTGAATGTATGTGTGCTGTATACTTTGTGTGTGTTTGTGGTAGGTGTCTGTGCTTGTGCTGCAGAGTCTAATTGGTAGGGGAGTGTGTGCATATGTATGTGTGCTGCTAAGTGTGAATGTCCATATGGGGAAAGGCATATTTTTGTGACAGTATATGTTTTGTTTGGTCATTGGTGAAGTAGGGGTTTGTATGCATGTTCCAGGATATGTATGTGTGTGCCCTGCAGTCTGTATGTGGGGAAACAACCTGTTTGAAGGGATCTGAGTTTCGGTGTGTGTTGTAGGGTGTGTAGGCGGGTCTATGTATCTGTTTATGCTTCTGAGTACTTGGGGAGCAGATGAGTAGTGAGTGTGTATGTAAGGGGCTCGTGGTCTGTGTGTCCGTGTGTGTAGCAGAGTACATGGGAATTTGTGCTCTGCCTGTTTCTGGGGGTTCTGAAGCATGTATATCTGAGGGGTTCGGGGTCTTTGTGTGCCGTAAAGTACATGGGAAGCAGGCTCTGTGTGTTTCTCTGAGTACTGAAGAATGTACATGTGAGGGGATCATGGTCTGTGTATCTGTTTGTGCAGCAGAGTACATGGGGAGCAGGCCCTGTGTATTTCTCTGAGTTCTGAAGAGTGTGAGAGGCTCTTGTGTAAAGATGCTTCCACTTGCAAGTTGGCAGTTGAACACTTTATTCCAGTGCTTAATTTGGGCTGGTGTATTCCGGTGCTCGGCACCGTCACTTAATTGTCAACACAGGTACTTGTGACAATCTGCCACAAGGTGGCACTGTCTGGCCAATTTAGAGATGACCAAAACAACAGTTAATTATTAATTCAATATATATAAAAAATGACTATAGCTTTGGGGGCCTGAAATAGTCCGAATTGTCACACTTGTAGGAGTGTGATGGTTAGTAGTTGTGTTGTTACCACATTGGCAGCGCTGGCAGGGGCAATCTATGGTGCAAGCTGCAGTGGTCTCCTAATGAGAGCCCTGGCACTTACGTTTTTACAAATTAAGCACTGCTTATTCTACAATAAATCCTGACAACCGTGCAGTAAACACAAGTTTCCCCTGGACGCTCTTTCTTCCAACTCTCACTTTTCCTCATCACATTCCATTACGTCATAGTACTAAACATCTACTCACTGGTATCAGAATATGGCATCTCGGAGCATCCAAAACTATTAATAATTCAAATGTAATTGTTTATCACAATACATCGTCTGTGTGTGCTGCAGAGTACATGGGGAGACGTGCCATGTCTGTTTCCGTGAATTCTAAAGCGTGTACATCTGAGGGGTTCAGGAAGTGTGTGCCTGTGTGTGCTTTAGACTACATGAGAAACAAGGCCCATGTGTGTACCCGAGTTCAGAAGAGTGTACATGTGAGGGGCTCATGGTCTGTGTGCAGCAGAGTACATGGGGAGCAGCGCTCTGTCTGTCTCTCTGAGTTCTGGAGTGTACATGTGAGGGGCTCGTGGTCTGTGTGCAGCAGAGTGCATGGGGGAGCTGCGCTCTGTCTTTTTCTCTGAGTTCTGGAGTGTACATGTGAGGGGCTCGTGGTCTGTGTGCAGCAGAGTGCATGGGGGAGCTGCGCTCTGTCTTTTTCTCTGAGTTCTGGAGTGTACATGTGAGGGGCTCGTGGTCTGTGTGCAGCAGAGTGCATGGGGGAGCTGCGCTCTGTCTGTTTCTCTGAGTTCTGGGGTGTACATGTGAGGGGCTCGTGGTCTGTGTGCAGCAGAGTACATGGGGAGCAGCGCTCTGTCTGTCTCTCTGAGTTCTGGAGTGTACATGTGAGGGGCTCGTGGTCTGTGTGCAGCAGAGTGCATGGGGAGCTGCGCTCTGTCTGTTTCTCTGAGTTCTGGAGTGTACATGTGAAGGGCTCGTGGTCTGTGTGCAGCAGAGTGCATGGGGGAGCTGCGCTCTGTCTGTTTCTCTGAGTTCTGGAGTGTACATGTGAGGGGCGCATGGTCTGTGTGCAGCAGAGTACATGGGGAGCTGCGCTCTGTCTGTTTCTCTGAGTTCTGGAGTGTACATGTGAAGGGCTCATGGTCTGTGTGCAGCAGAGTGCATGGGGGAGCTGCGCTCTGTCTGTTTCTCTGAGTTCTGGGGTGTACATGTGAGGGGCTCGTGGTCTGTGTGCAGCAGAGTACATGGGGAGCTGCGCTCTGTCTGTTTCTCTGAGTTCTGGAGTGTACATGTGAGGGGCTCATGATCTGTGTGCAGCAGAGTGCATGGGGGAGCTGCGCTCTGTCTGTTTCTCTGAGTTCTGGGGTGTACATGTGAGGGGCTCGTGGTCTGTATGCAGCAGAGTGCATGGGGAGCTGCGCTCTGTCTGTCTCTCTGAGTTCTGGAGTGTACATGTGAGGGGCGCATGGTCTGTGTGCAGCAGAGTGCATGGGGGAGCTGCGCTCTGTCTGTCTCTCTGAGTTCTGGGGTGTACATGTGAGGGGCTCGTGGTCTGTGTGCAGCAGAGTGCATGGCGGAGCAGCGCTCTGTCTGTCTCTCTGAGTTCTGGAGTGTACATGTGAGGGGCTCATGATCTGTGTGCAGCAGTGTGCATGGGGGAGCTGCGCTCTGTCTGTTTCTCTGAGTTCTGGAGTGTACATGTGAGGGGCGCATGGTCTGTGTGCAGCAGAGTGCATGGCGGAGCAGCGCACTGTCTGTTTCTCTGAGTTCTGGGGTGTACTTGTGAGGGGCTCGTGGTCTGTATGCAGCAGAGTGCATGGGGAGCTGCGCTCTGTCTTTTTCTCTGAGTTCTGGAGTGTACATGTGAGGGGCGCATGGTCTGTATGCAGCAGAGTGCATGGGGGAGCTGCGCTCTGTCTGTTTCTCTGAGTTCTGGAGTGTACATGTGAGGGGCGCATGGTCTGTGTGCAGCAGAGTGCATGGCGGAGCAGCGCTCTGTCTGTTTCTCTGAGTTCTGGAGTGTACATGTGAGGGGCTCGTGGTCTGTGTGCAGCAGAGTGCATGGCGGAGCAGCGCACTGTCTGTTTCTCTGAGTTCTGGAGTGTACATGTGAGGGGCTCGTGGTCTGTGTGCAGCAGAGTGCATGGCGGAGCAGCGCACTGTCTGTTTCTCTGAGTTCTGGGGTGTACATGTGAGGGGCTCATTGTCTGTATGCAGCAGAGTGCATGGGGAGCTGCGCTCTGTCTGTTTCTGTGAGTTCTGGGGTGTACATGTGAGGGGCTCATGATCTGTGTGCAGCAGAGTGCATGGGGGAGCTGCGCTCTGTCTGTTTCTCTGAGTTCTGGGGTGTACATGTGAGGGGCTCGTGGTCTGTATGCAGCAGAGTGCATGGGGAGCTGCGCTCTGTCTGTCTCTCTGAGTTCTGGAGTGTACATGTGAGGGGCGCATGGTCTGTGTGCAGCAGAGTGCATGGGGGAGCTGCGCTCTGTCTGTCTCTCTGAGTTCTGGGGTGTACATGTGAGGGGCTCGTGGTCTGTGTGCAGCAGAGTGCATGGGGAGCTGCGCTCTGTCTGTCTCTCTGAGTTCTGGAGTGTACATGTGAGGGGCTCATGATCTGTGTGCAGCAGTGTGCATGGGGGAGCTGCGCTCTGTCTGTTTCTCTGAGTTCTGGAGTGTACATGTGAGGGGCGCATGGTCTGTGTGCAGCAGAGTGCATGGCGGAGCAGCGCACTGTCTGTTTCTCTGAGTTCTGGAGTGTACATGTGAGGGGCTCATGGTCTGTGTGCAGCAGAGTGCATGGGGGAGCTGCGCTCTGTCTGTTTCTCTGAGTTCTGGAGTGTACATGTGAGGGGCGCATGGTCTGTGTGCAGCAGAGTGCATGGGGGAGCTGCGCTCTGTCTGTCTCTCTGAGTTCTGGGGTGTACATGTGAGGGGCTCGTGGTCTGTGTGCAGCAGAGTGCATGGGGAGCTGCGCTCTGTCTGTCTCTCTGAGTTCTGGAGTGTACATGTGAGGGGCTCATGATCTGTGTGCAGCAGTGTGCATGGGGGAGCTGCGCTCTGTCTGTTTCTCTGAGTTCTGGAGTGTACATGTGAGGGGCGCATGGTCTGTGTGCAGCAGAGTGCATGGCGGAGCAGCGCACTGTCTGTTTCTCTGAGTTCTGGGGTGTACATGTGAGGGGC
Organism: Lissotriton vulgaris; assembly: GCF_964263255.1. Classification (NCBI taxonomy): domain Eukaryota; kingdom Metazoa; phylum Chordata; class Amphibia; order Caudata; family Salamandridae; genus Lissotriton; species Lissotriton vulgaris. The sequence continues at coordinate 1,311,019,156 of NC_141693.1, read as the reverse complement.
TCGTGGTCTGTATGCAGCAGAGTGCATGGGGAGCTGCGCTCTGTCTTTTTCTCTGAGTTCTGGAGTGTACATGTGAGGGGCTCATGATCTGTGTGCAGCAGAGTGCATGGGGGAGCTGCGCTCTGTCTGTTTCTCTGAGTTCTGGGGTGTACATGTGAGGGGCTCGTGGTCTGTATGCAGCAGAGTGCATGGGGAGCTGCGCTCTGTCTTTTTCTCTGAGTTCTGGAGTGTACATGTGAGGGGCTCATGATCTGTGTGCAGCAGAGTGCATGGCGGAGCAGCGCACTGTCTGTTTCTCTGAGTTCTGGAGTGTACATGTGAGGGGCGCATGGTCTGTATGCAGCAGAGTGCATGGGGGAGCTGCGCTCTGTCTGTTTCTCTGAGTTCTGGAGTGTACATGTGAGGGGCGCATGGTCTGTGTGCAGCAGAGTGCATGGCGGAGCAGCGCTCTGTCTGTTTCTCTGAGTTCTGGAGTGTACATGTGAGGGGCTCGTGGTCTGTGTGCAGCAGAGTGCATGGGGAGCAGCGCTCTGTCTGTTTCTCTGAGTTCTGGGGTGTACATGTGAGGGGCTCGTGGTCTGTGTGCAGCAGAGTGCATGGGGGAGCTGCGCTCTGTCTGTTTCTCTGAGTTCTGGAGTGTACATGTGAGGGGCGCATGGTCTGTGTGCAGCAGAGTGCATGGGGGAGCAGCGCTCTGTCTGTCTCTCTGAGTTCTGGAGTGTACATGTGAGGGGCTCATGGTCTGTGTGCAGCAGAGTGCATGGGGAGCAGCGCTCTGTCTGTCTCTCTGAGTTCTGGAGTGTACATGTGAGGGGCTCATGGTCTGTGTGCAGCAGAGTTCATGGGGAGCAGCGCTCTGTCTGTTTCTCTGAGTTCTGGGGTGTACATGTGAGGGGCTCGTGGTCTGTGTGCAGCAGAGTACATGGGGAGCTGCGCTCTGTCTGTTTCTCTGAGTTCTGGAGTGTACATGTGAGGGGCTCATGATCTGTGTGCAGCAGAGTGCATGGGGGAGCTGCGCTCTGTCTGTTTCTCTGAGTTCTGGGGTGTACATGTGAGGGGCTCGTGGTCTGTATGCAGCAGAGTGCATGGGGAGCTGCGCTCTGTCTGTCTCTCTGAGTTCTGGAGTGTACATGTGAGGGGCGCATGGTCTGTGTGCAGCAGAGTGCATGGGGGAGCTGCGCTCTGTCTGTCTCTCTGAGTTCTGGAGTGTACATGTGAGGGGCTCATGATCTGTGTGCAGCAGAGTGCATGGGGGAGCTGCGCTCTGTCTGTTTCTCTGAGTTCTGGGGTGTACATGTGAGGGGCTCGTGGTCTGTGTGCAGCAGAGTGCATGGCGGAGCAGCGCACTGTCTGTTTCTCTGAGTTCTGGAGTGTACATGTGAGGGGCTCATGATCTGTGTGCAGCAGAGTGCATGGGGGAGCTGCGCTCTGTCTGTTTCTCTGAGTTCTGGGGTGTACATGTGAGGGGCTCGTGGTCTGTGTGCAGCAGAGTACATGGGGAGCTGCGCTCTGTCTGTTTCTCTGAGTTCTGGAGTGTACATGTGAGGGGCTCATGATCTGTGTGCAGCAGAGTGCATGGGGGAGCTGCGCTCTGTCTGTTTCTCTGAGTTCTGGGGTGTACATGTGAGGGGCTCGTGGTCTGTGTGCAGCAGAGTGCATGGCGGAGCAGCGCACTGTCTGTTTCTCTGAGTTCTGGAGTGTACATGTGAGGGGCTCATGATCTGTGTGCAGCAGAGTGCATGGGGGAGCTGCGCTCTGTCTGTTTCTCTGAGTTCTGGGGTGTACATGTGAGGGGCTCGTGGTCTGTATGCAGCAGAGTGCATGGGGAGCTGCGCTCTGTCTTTTTCTCTGAGTTCTGGAGTGTACATGTGAGGGGCGCATGGTCTGTGTGCAGCAGAGTGCATGGCGGAGCAGCGCACTGTCTGTTTCTTTGAGTTCTGGAGTGTACATGTGAGGGGCTCATGGTCTGTGTGCAGCAGAGTGCATGGGGAGCTGCGCTCTGTCTGTCTCTCTGAGTTCTGGAGTGTACATGTGAGGGGCTCATGGTCTGTGTGCAGCAGAGTGCATGGCGGAGCAGCGCACTGTCTGTTTCTTTGAGTTCTGGAGTGTACATGTGAGGGGCTCATGGTCTGTGTGCAGCAGAGTGCATGGGGGAGCAGCGCTCTGTCTGTCTCTCTGAGTTCTGGAGTGTACATGTGAGGGGCTCATGGTCTGTGTGCAGCAGAGTACATGGGGAGCAGATGTGAGTTCCTGGAAGTATCTATCTGAGGGGGTTTGGCCCGGGTCTGTGTGTGCAGCAAAGTACGTGGGGGGCAGAGCTCCACCTGTTTCTGTGAGTTCTGGAGTGTACATGTGAGGGGCTCGTGGTCTGTATGCAGCAGAGAACACGGGGAGCAGCTGTGAGTTCCTGGAAGTATCTATCTGAGGGGGTTTGGCCCGGGTCTGTGTGTGCAGCAAAGTACGTGGGGGGCAGAGCTCCACCTGTTTCCGTGAGTTCTGAAGAGTACATGTGAGGGGCTCGTGGTCTGTGTGACTGTGGTGGCGCGTGCTGCTGTCTGTGTGTGGGGGAGGGTCGGTCTGTAACTCTCTGTGCCGCAGCTGAATGCGCGCGGCTCCAGCCTCTGTACTGGCAGGATGATGCTACCGTAAGGGGTTAATGGAACAGGTGAGCGCGCACCATTCTGTTTGTTCAGGTAAATGCGGAAGGATTATATATAAAGTCTAAGTAACCCGTGCAGCGCAGCCTTTCCTTGGAATCCGAGAGAGGAGACTTCACGTGGCTTTGCCAGAGCCCTGGGCAATCTGACAGTCCTGGCCCCCGGTGGGCGCCCGTGCCCCGAGTCTCACTTCCTGTGTCAGCCACTACCCCCACTTGCGCTACATGTGCTTTCTTCTGCCCTCCGTCTTTTCTATATGCCAGTTAATGCCTTGACGATTTCCCCTGTCCCGACAGATGTCCCTAAAGTGAGTTCATTTGCAAGCCATTGTCTCGAGCCCCACTCCCTGTTCCAGCTTTATGCCCTAAAGACCATTCCTCAAGCCTTGCTCCTTGTGCCCACCAGTGCCCGCAGTCTATTTTCCTGTGCCCATTGAACCCGGGTATCTCACTCCTTTAGCCAGCCGATGTCCTGGTCCCCAGCAGGTGCCACCTCCCGTGCAATGCCATTGGGCATTGCGTATTCGATCCAACAGTGAGTTACAGGTGCTCCCTTCACTCCCCTGCACTCTTCGACGAACCTGAGGTGGGTGCAGCGTACCCCGCCTCCACCCCAGACCTGGCATCGCACGGCTCACTGCCCCAGAGCGACGGCTCCCACGTCGGTGCCCGCTGCTCTGTGGCCCGCTCACCCTCCGATGCCTGGCTGAGAAGAGACAGGGTGCACCTGCCGTTCACCTCCTCCAACCCCCCGCCGGGATTGGTGCAGCTGTTACGCACCCCACGACCCTCCGTGCTCCGACCAGGTGAGTCCGAGGAGGAACGTGAGGCCGGCCAGCGGCCTAAGGCCGATAACTCTCGCTTGCTTTCAGCAATGACGCCAACTCACTCTAGTTTGGTGGGTGTTCTGTTTTTTTTTGTCATGGTTTGGTGTATTCATTCATTTCTTGGTTCTCTGCTGTTACTGTTGCTATTGATGTTGGGGTGAGTTCTCCGACTGCCACCAATTCATTGGCTTCTCCTGACTCTACTGCGTGTGATCTGACCTATGGCTAGATGGGTTTCTTGTCTCTACTGTGTGTGGGCTCCTCTATGGCCAGCTGGGGTACCTGTTTGTACTGCTCTTGGTATCCTCTATGGTCAGCTGGGTCTCCTGTCTCTACTGCGTGTGGTCTCCTCTATGGTCAGTTGGGTCTCCTGTCTCTACTGTGTGTGGTCTCTATGGCTAGCTGGGTTTCCTGTTTGTACTGCATGTTGGTCTCCTCTATGGCCAGGTGGGTCTCCTGTCTCTACTGTGTGTGGTCTCCTCTATGGCCACCTACGTCTCCTGTCTCTATTGCGTGTGGCCTCCTCTGTGGCTAGATGGTTCTCCTGTCTCTACTGCATGTGGTCTCCTCTATGGTCAGCTGAGTCTACTGTCTCTACTTCGTGTGGTCTCCTCTATGGCAAGCTGCAACTCCTGTCTCTACTGCATGTGAGCTCCTCTATGGCTAGCTGAATGTCCTGCGTGTGGTCTCCTCAATGGCCAGCTGGGTTCTCCTGTCTGTCTGTGGTAGGACCTCTGCTTGTTGGCTGATTGTGTTCTGTTTTTTGCTGGCTGAGTGGGCTCTATTAAATACTGCTGTCATTTATTGGTCATTTCACTCCTGCATATGACTAACTGTCTAAGTATTCCTCCTATCGTCGGCCAGGGTGGATTTTCCTAGCTCTAGTTGGGTCGGTTTTCGGTTTTCTATATAATTCTCTACTACTACAGTCAGTGATTAGACAAGTTATGCTGTCACTGATTTGATAGGTTCTGTGATTATTGGATGGTTGAATCCTTCAGACAGTAGGTGTTGGGTTCTGTTTTCACTGGCTGTGGGAATTCCTTGGTGATTGGTTGGTTGCTTATCCTGTTTCTGACAGGTGCGTGCTTCGGTCACTAGTTCAGTGGTCCACTCGCTGGTTGGCTTAGATCCCCCAGACAGACCGGGTGGTTCTCCTGTCTTTGACTGGGGGGTCGCCTGTCTCTGGGGTTCTAGGTTCTCCTGCTCTCACTGGCATAGTGGGTTCTCCTTCCGTTGCTTGGGGTGTTCTGCTCTCACTAGTTTTGTGGTTCCTTTTGACTTTGGTTGCGTACGTTGTCCAGTCGCTGGTTTTGCGGATTCTTTTCTTACTAGCTCGGTGACCTCTCTTTTCAAAGTCTGCCTGTTCTCTCCTCGCGTGCTGGGAGAGGTGTGTTCTTTACTAGTCTAGGAGGGTCTGCTTTCTCTGCTTGAGTTTAACCTCAAATAACTAATCAGAAAATAGTTACCGAGTCACGGAGTAACACAAAGCCACTCAGAGGATTGCTACAGCTCAAAATAGTTTTACCCAAATAAACTAAGACAAGTGCAATATTTTGTAAGTAACGCTTGTACCTATCTCTCCCCTTATGCACCCTTAGTCTGCGCAGTCCCCAGTATGGGGGAAGCGGCGCTCTTTTGCTGTCTCTGGCTGGCCAGAGGCTTCTGCCCCTGCTTGCTTTGGTTCCGGTGCTCTCACGCCTGGGTTGTTTCTCGTGCTGTCATTGGCTGTGCGCGTTTTCGGCGCTTCAGTTTTTGGTTGAGAGGTTCTATCACTGGCATTGAACGTTTGGTGTTTTGCTGACTGGGTAGGCCGTCCTGCCGCTGTACGGCTGGCTTCTCGTGCTTTCTCTGTCGGTTCTTCTTCTGTTGGTCGTATGCGGGGCCTCTCGGCTGTTTCTAGTTGAGTTTTTGTCACCCGAAGAACATCCATATGTTTAGTTCCCTCCATTAAAACATCCTTGAGCTTGGGTTCTATTTCATATTGTTGATCTTTGTAAGGCGGATTACACTCACGGTGGTTGATCACAAAATAGTTCCTCGGTTACACCTTATGCATAAGATACTGCACAGAATTGCCACCCCTCACACTCGCCCCCTCTTCCCCCTCCTTCGTGAGCTCCGTCTGGAGACGCTGCTCGCGCGGGACGCAGGTGAAGGCGCTTGAATCTGTGACGCAGCACCATGGAAGGTGTATTTTCTTCTAAATACGGGGTCTTGCCCTGGCTTCGGCCTTTGTGTTTCCTCCTTTTTGCCGCCCCTCTTTACACACCCCTGCGTGGGGCTGCTTTTCTCTGAATACCCTCGCCTCCTTGTTGCGCTCCACAGCTAGGCGCGCGCTCTACAAATACCTGTACATTCATCCGTCGGGCAAGTGCTGAGAAGCCGTCGCAGGCAGGTGCACCGCACCTCGGGGTGCCACAGGGCACAGCACACCCACCCCTAGCGTCTAGCGGGGGACATGCAAATTTAACGGCGGCCTCACAAACTGTACAACGAACGAGGCCCCAGGCAGGTCTTTTCCGGCCGCGCAGCCTCCATATGGAATGAATGTCCTTCTCCCAGACCTCTCCCTCTCCTCCTGCTGCTCTGAGTCACAAGAAACGCAAACCCTTCCAGTAATTCCTCTGACGCGGCCTTGCACCTGTCTCGGCAGTGCCTCGCAAGCCATCCCTCCCCAGGCGCTACGGAATGCGAGCAGTCGTAATAGTCTGTCTCTGCTCTCACCCGAGGCTTGCTCGGGTCTCAGATTTTAGCGTCCTCATTTTAACGTTCGTTGTTTCTTTTTTGGGGCGCAGTGCACACACCTGGAGTCCCTTAATACTGACAGGCACTACGGAAAGGAGATCGCTCTTCGTAGAGGGGCTAGAACGAATGGGTCTACCGGAGGACACTCACACTGCTGAGGTGCCAGGGCAGGGACAGGGCACGGTTGACATCTCGAGCGCTTACAGGGAGTGCTGGAGGGAGAGCACACTGCCCACGGGCTAGAGTGTTGCAGAAGAAAGCCTAGACTGCCAGGCTCAAGAATCTCGAGACGAGAGGGCACAGGTGGGGAAGCTCCTACTGCTGTCGCGCTAGAGACCTGGGCGAGCACATACGCACTACGCACGCACCCCCGAGGCGCTAGAGCGCTGACCGTGCGCAAACTCTGGATCTGCCCAAACTGTAGCATTTAGGGGGTACTGATGAAGGACACATTCTCGGGGCGCGAGAGCACGGACAGGGCACTGCCGGAAGACGCTCACACTGCTGAGTTACTAGTGGCCGGTCGGCACTTCTGGGGAAAGCGTACACTGCAGAGTCCCTAGTAGATTAACAGGACTATTCAAGAAGAAACTTATGTGGCTGAGTAGAGGTGGGCAAGGTAGAAAACGTAAGGGGGGAGCCGAGACAGAGCTGAGCCATGGGTATGGCTTGGCTCTACGATCAAAACACGAGCCCAGCCAATTGTCGTACAGTGACAGGCCAGAGGGGGTGCAACTGGAGCGAGTGCACAGGCTAGCGGCAGACTGACCCATAGCTGGACTTGGACAAGCTGTGACAGCCTGCTGTACTGATAGCAATGCTTAATTTGTAACCTCAGAAGTGCCGGTGCCCAAAGCTTTTCTTAAAAGCCGGTGGCCGGATTCGCTGAATACTGGGGTTGCAGACTATCAAAGCTGTCTAGTTGATCCCATCTCATGCCTCTTCCGTATACCACTCTACACGCCCTGACTCATTATTTTGAATTTCTGCGTTCTCCTCTTGGCATTTTTGTCCCTCATTCTCTTCCTTCTTTTACACCAAATTCTGCCTGTGTCGCTCTTCTCCTGGGTCAACGTCTGATGATTAAAATTAACTGCTGGTCCCCAAATTCAACTGCTGGTGAGAACCGTCTGCAAGCACCTGCTCAAATTAACCACTGCCTGGTAGTTCAAGCAGTCCCAGTAATATGGCGCGCATGCTATACCTGCCATTCACACCAGCCTGTTGCAGTATTAGCTCTATTTCATTGTACTCCTTTCCTTCTCAGTCCCCCCTCTCCCATTTCACTATGCTCCCCATGGACATTTTTTCACTCCTTTCTCCCTCACCAGCCTTTCACCTGTGTCCCTCTCTGCCCTGTCTCCTCCTAACTATTATCCCCCTTCCTTGGCCTATTTCTCCTTCTCTTCAGTTCCTCCTCTCTCACTCAAGCCAAGTGCTGGCAACGTCGGGGTTGGGACTTGGAAGAAGAGTCCTTGAAAAAAGTTTGAGCCGAGCTCAAGTAGCAGTGTCTCACCAACCTCTCCTGACAGGCCCTGCTACACAGAAGCTCCCACTGCCGGAGTCCTACAGCACTCCCATGACACTGCTGGGGTCCCACAGCACTCCCAGGGCACTGCTGGAGTTTTACAGCACTCCCAGGGCACTGCTGGAGTCCCGAGTACTCCCAGGGCACTGCCGTGGTCCTACGGCACTCCCATGGCACTGCCGGGGTCCTACAGCATTCACAGGGCACTGCTGGAGTCCTACAGCACTCCCATTACACTGCTGGGATCCTACAACACTCCCCCAGGGCACTGCTGGAGTCCCGAGCACTCCCAGGGCACTGCCAGGGTCCTACAGCACTTCCAGGGCATTGCTTGGGTCATAGAGCACCCACAGGGCACTGCTGGGGTCATACAGCACTCCCAGGGCACTGCTGGAGTCCCGAGCACTCCCAGGGCACTGCCGGGGTCCTACGGCACTCCCATGGCACTGCAGGGGTCCTACAGCACTCACAGGGCACTGCTGGGGTCCTACAGCACTCCCAGGGCACTGCTGGAGTCCCGAGCACTCCCAGGGCACCGCTGGGGTCCTACAGCACTCCAATGACACTACTGGGGTCCTACAGCACTCCCAGGGCACTGCTGGAGTCCTACAGCACTCTAAGGGCACTACTGGGGTCCTACAGCACTCCCAGGGTACGGCATGGGTCCTACAGCACTCCCAGGGTACGGCATGGGTCCTACAGCATTCCCAGAGCACTGCTGGAGTCCTACAGCACTCCTAGGGCACTGCTGGAGTCCTACGGCACTCCCATGGCACTGCCGGGGTCCTACGGCACTCCCATGGCACTGCCGGGGTCCTACGGCACTCCCATGGCACTGCCGGGGTCCTACGGCACTCCCATGGCACTGCCGGGGTCCTACAGCATTCCCAGGGCACTGCTGGGGTCATACAGCACTCCCAGGGCACTGCTGGAGTCCTACAGCACTCTCAGGGCACTGCTGGAGTCCTACGGCACTCCCATGGCACTGCCGGGGTCCTACGGCACTCCCATGGCACTGCCGGGGTCCTACAGCATTCCCAGGGCACTGCTGGGGTCATACAGCACTCCCAGGGCACTGCTGGAGTCCTACAGCACTCTCAGGGCACTGCTGGAGTCCCACAGCACTCTCAGGACACTGCTCGGGTCCTACAGCACTCACAGGGCACTACTGGGGTCCTACAGCACTCCCAGGGTACTGCGGGGTCCTACAGCACTCACAGGGCACTGCTGGAGTCCTACAGCACTCATAGGGCACTGCTAGGGTCCTACAGCATTCCCAGGGCACTGCTGGGGTCCTAGAGCACTCAAAGGGCACTACTGGGGTCCTACAGCACTCCCAGGGCACTGCTGGAGTCCTACAGCACTCTAAGGGCACTACTGGGGTCCTACAGCACTCCCAGGGCACTGCTGGAGTCCTGCAGCACTCCCAGGGCACTGTTGTGGTCCTACAGCACTCCCAGGGCTCTGCTAGGGTCCTACATCACTCCCAGGGCACTGCTGGAGTCCTACAGCACTCCCAGGGGACTGCTGGAGTCCTACAGCACTCACAGGGAACTGCCGGGGTCTTACAGCACTCACAGGGCACTGCTGGGTTCCTGCAGCACTTCCAGGGCACTGCTGGAGTCCTAGAGCACTCCCATGGCAATGCTGTTGTCACAGAAAACCGGGGCCCTGCAGGGGGAAGCACACACTCAGTGCTTAATTTGAGCTGGTGGTCGCCGGTTGGGGCTGGCACTTATTTTCTCCACATCAGACACTTACAGAGAGCAAGAGGAAAAAACACACAAAGCTGAAAGACTGAGGGAAAGAAAGACCAAAAAAACAGCACAAGGGGAGAAGGCAGGAACCTGCAAGAGGAATATACAAGTGCAGGGAGAGTCTGGTTGTGGATTAAAGAGGCCTGAGGTGGAGTTAAGACAATACAGCCTTGGTGTTCAGTGTGCCAACACTAAATAGCACTGGTCGCTGATTCTGAAGAGAGGTTTGGGCACCGCACTCATTCTTTTACAGACTGTGCTCGCTGGTGTACCATAATCACACTGAATTACCCGTAAATTCAATGAGATCATGCAGAATTCCGCAAGAAGTATGGTTCTAAATTTAGCACTATTTTCTTATTGCAAAAATGCTACTTTGCATGCATTTTCTGCCACGGTTCGTGCAGGTAACATCAGTGGCGATTCAGAAAAGGGGGTGGTGATGAACAGAGTGTCTGAATTAAGCAGACCACTCTTACCCAGTCCAAAGATCAGGGCTTGATCCATCACCGTTTTTTAGCTCACTGCACCATCCCAGCTCAGAACCTGGCTACATGCAAATTAGTCTGTGCCTGTCCCAGTGCATGATGGGAACAGGGCAAACCAAACTACCAAGCCAATTCTTATACTGGGAAGGAAACAAGCTTCCGGGGACCGGTTTCTGGCATTTCAGCCGTCGTCGGCCCGGCTTGCTTGAATTCTGATGGTGCAGTGAGCAAGGGACACATGTCTGAGTATACCCTGCCACACCTATAGTGGCCAAAAACGATTCAGAAAAGGGGGTGGTGATGAACAGAAAAATGGTGATGGATCAAGCCCTGATCTTTGGACTGGGTAAGAGTGGTCCCCCTTTTCTGAATTGTTTTGTCCACCATAAGCGTGGAAGGGTATACTCAGATGTGAGTCCCTTGCTCACTGCACCATCAGGATTCAAGCAAGCCGGGCCGAACACAGCTGAAATGCCAGAAACCGGTCCCCGGAAGCTTGTTTCCTTCCCAGTATAAGAATTGGCTTGGTAGTTTGGTCTGCCCTGTTCCCATGATGCACTGGGCCAGGGACAGACTAATTTGCATGTAGCCAGGTTCTGAGCTGGGATGGTGCAGTGAGCTAAAAAACGGTGATGGATCAAGCCCTGATCTTTGGACTGGGTAGGAGTGTTCTGCTTAATTCAGATACTCTGTCCATCACCACCCCCTTTTCTGAATCGTCTTGTCCACCATAAGCGTGGAAGGGTATACTCAGATTTGAGTCCCTTGCTCACTGCACCATCAGGATTCAAGCAAGCCGGGCCGAAGACAGCTGAAATGCCAGAAACCGGTCCCCGGAAGCTTGTTTCCTTCCCAGTATAAGAATTGGCTTGGTAGTTTGGTCTGCCCTGTTCCCATGATGCACTGGGCCAGGGACAGACTAATTTGCATGTAGCCAGGTTCTGAGCTGGGATGGTGCAGTGAGCTAAAAAACGGTGATGGATCAAGCCCTGATCTTTGGACTGGGTAGGAGTGTTCTGCCTAAGTCAGATACTCTGTCCATCACCACCCCCTTTTCTGAATCTGTAACATCAGTGGGGCGGTGGGGCTGGGTTAGGGGGGCTCTTGAGGGACAATGCAGAGGAAAAATTAATTATTTATTTAGTTTTTCCTCTGCATCGTCCCTTTAAATCCCCCCTTACCCGGCCCAACCGCCCCACCGATGTTACTGACACGGACCGCAGCTGTTATTTTGCTCTAAGAAATAGCGCTCACATGGTGGCTAATCTCTCAATAGGTCTCAAAACCTGGCCTCATCCCTGACTCAAACGGCAACAACAGACGTGAATGTACTCCAACACCTTCCCACTCACTCATCCTTGTTGACACACATTTGCACTTTATATACACATGCTCATGGTGGCACGCATACACTGTCCCTCCACACACCTCCTTCACACGCAACCCGTACCCACACTACACATAAAGACCACACCTCTCACAAGAGCCCACATACAAATTATCCCTTAAGTGACATACACACAGTGGTACTGTTCCAGTTTTGGGGTAGTGCGGCAACAAGGGGTACCACAAAAGATGGGGGTGAGGGGAAAATAATTTAAAGTGAAAAACGTACCTGCTCCTGTGGCTGCCGCCTGGGTGTCCCTCTTCCAATGCTGGTCACGCTGCTCAAGCTCCCAGGTGGCAATCACAGCGCTGGTCTCATGCTGGTAATAGCAGCATGAGAGCAGCGTAGTGATTGGCCTGAGCGTGCTGACTTGACGCTCACTGAGGCCCAGGGAGCCTAGGCCTTTTCTTGAACCCAGTCGTACAATACAGTTGGGTTGGAGAAACATGAGTGCGCATGTATGTTTGCAGTGGTGGCCAGCACGGATAGGGGTGTCAGGGCGGTGGGAGACTAGACGGGGAGGGAAAGCAGATGTAAAAAAAGAAAGAAAGAAAAAACGTACCTAGTCGCTGCTTCCTCGCCGCGTCTCTCCTCGTAGTCCCTCACTCCGGCCCAAACAGGAAGCACACCCAGGCTCCCCATAGCCAATCACAATGTTGCAGTGCAGCGTTGTGATTGATCTGAGTGCCGTGGTTCGGCGCTCAGCCACGGAATGGGAGCATGAGCATGTTCTTGCAGCCTGGGTGGAGAACATGCCAAGTGCGCATGAATTTTTTGGCAGGCCCGAGACAGCTGGCCAAACATTCTTGCACACTTACAAAGTGTGCTCACCACTCCCCCTGCTCCTGTCATTGGAACATAACGTTGAGTTATTATCATTTTATTTTTTCTTTGTTTCACTGCTTAAAAGCAGTGGAACGAAGGTCCTCCTCCTTAGCAGCGGAACCGCCATTGTCTGTTTGGATGGTCTGAGATGGCCAGCTAAACAGACATGCGCACTTTCAAGTGCCCAAACACTCCTCCTGCAGCGTGATGGCCCGTCCTAACGTCGGCTGGGAGTAATGAAATATAAAATAAAAACAAAGTGGTTTTATTATCAATTTATTTTTCAGTGGGGCAATAGTCCTCCGCCATAACGGAGGAGCCCACCCCTGCATACACACAAATTACCAGGTTACCCTATCACAACATGAGCACAGTTCTCTGCTCCTGGGGTTTGGTTTACCAACCTAATACATTCCTTCAAATTGTAGTCCTGGTAAGCACTAGACTGGGCAACCAAAAGCAGCCCAGGTAAAAATGCCAAACCATCCCCTCTCTCTCCTCATCCTTTTTTGTCTCTCATCTCCCTCTCTGATTTCTTTCTTTTCATCTCTTCCCTCATCTACCTCTTTCTCTCTCTGTTGAAATCTCCCTGTGCCGTCTTCAATTACACTCAGGAAGGCTGGGAATTCGGCAGAGGTCTGTCCGGCCCTGGTTCAATTTATATGGTCCATCTAAAAAGATTGGCTTGTAAATGAATCACCACTGCTGGTGACATAAAGATATATGTTTGCCATGGCAGTGCTTAATTTGTGCCGGTGGCTGCAGGTGGTGGACACCGGCATTGGCTGTTGAGTGCCAGTTATTATTTTTCATCATCAGACTCTGACCAAGAGCAAGAAAGAAAGAGGCAGAAATAGAAAAAGAATAAGAAAGGTAAATGGGAAAACAATGACAAACAAAGAAAGGTGAGATGAAAAGGCTCCTACAAGAATGGGACAAAGAGAAAGGAAGTGAATAGTGATAGAAGAAAGAGGCTTGCAGTGGAAACAAAACCTGGTAGCTTTGGTATTCTGTAATGCCAGCACCCAGCAACATCAGCGGTGGGCTCCTAAGAAAATATGTGGGAGCGTCCACTTATTTATTTATAAAGAACTAGCACTGGCAGACACCCAGACCCACTAGCACAGACTGGCAGACCTTATGCCTTTCCTCATTTAGCAATAAGCGTGTCACCATTTCTTCAGAAAACTTTTTCTGATGCAATCTCTTTGTGTGACGCATTAAGAGCGAGTCAACAGACTGTTGTAATAATAAGAAACATTTGTTTCTGAGCAGAAGAGGAATTCTTCAACTATTCTTTGCTGAATAGTCAACATGCCCTACACAGGGGAAATTGCAGAAAAAAATTGATCTGAAATGTGTTTTGGGGGCATCAGTTAAACTTTTCTAGAGTTGGAGCTGCTGCTTGCTGCCTGATGGTACCAATTGATATTACCTTTAAACAGAAGAATTTCAGGATTTTTGTTTGTAGGAGGGATGGGTCCAGATTGTACAAAGTTTAAATTAGTCATTCCAAAACAGAACAAAGGTTAACTACATAACGTGGAATAGGGCAAACAGATGTTGTTCTCATCTATATAATATTTACTCTTTTGGACAAAGACAAAAATGTAGAAAAAACGGATTAAGAAACAACTGCAAAAAGAGTTTGACACTTATTTTGCAAATACACGATTTTATGTATCTTAGAGAATGTGTTACAGTTAAACAAACTGGCCCTTTGTTAAACAAATATTTACATATATATGTTATGGTAGTGCTCACATTATTTATGCTGTAGTTCCATTTGAAATGGAGCACACTACTTTTAGATAAACCTATGTGCTCTATTTTTCTGTGGTGAAAACTTCATAATTTCCTTTGGAATGGACGAAACACACTTTGGAGTGTCCTATTGCATATTAGACAAGGAGAGGGAAAAGGCCCAAAAGAGCGTTTGCTGCATTTCTTCTCCTGGGCAAAGTTCACATAATCTGGTCCCTGATGTCTTTTGCCCAAAGTCACATACCCCATTCCCTTCAACTGGCTCCAGATGAAACCATAGGTAACTGGTCGACTTTCAATTCCCATCATGCATATCAGAATTGGGAATTTACAAAACTAAACACAGACTCCCTGTGGATACTCAGTGTTTTCATTAAGATGCCTCACAAGTCAGTTTAATGATTATTGTGGTTAAGGGTGGCGTGCCAAAAATCCTGGCACATGTCTGCAAGATGATGCAGGCTGTTTTACCTCCCTAGATGAAGATCCGTTTTGCGGCACCCACCTCTGACCCTACTCCTCACTGTTAGGCCTAGGTGAAAATGTAGTTACGCTGGAATAATCTGGGTAATTACAGTAATATATATTTCTCTGGCTGAATTTATGCAATTACACCAGCTTGAGTAATTAAGAGTAATTTTGGGCAAAAATCATATTTCAGGAGAGTAGAAATAACAACCTAAGAGAGAGCGAGTAGCTGCTGTCCTCTGCTGTTTGTGTCCTGTAGCATTTAGTGCTAATTTCTTAGCGCAAAATGCATCCCCAGACCCATTTTAGACACAAGGGTGCATTTTGCACTAAGAAAATAGCACTAAATGCTGGATTACACTTCTTACATAATTGCTCATAATTACAAGTATTTTGGGAGTAATTATACTAGAGAGAATTACACCAGTTACGCCCACCCGATTCACTGTATCTCACCACCCTCCTCCTGGGACCCAGTTTCTTTCTTGGCATTCCAATGAGTTGTTTTGAGCACTACCCGCGGATACTTTTTTAGGGACAAGAACAAGCAGAGCTTGCTTGATGCTATGGCCTTGTCTCCTGGTTGACAGGCTAGGTAGTACACTACAATGGCTAGCAGGTTATGCCGACACTGCTTGCACCAGTCTTTGCTGCTTCTAGGACTCCAAACATAACTATATATAATGTCTATAGGGAGGGGGAAGCTTGAGAGAAAGAATAAAACGTTAAGCATTAGGACCAAGTAATCTCTCTGCAAGTCTGTCTTCTATGCCTACGGATCTACTTATTGCCACACCTTGTAGGGTGGAGCCGGACTCATTCTGATCCTTCTTCTCTTTCTAAATGAATGGTGGTGTGGCTGGACTAGCCCATTGCTCATCATTGGTTGGTGTTCTTGTCAGTTCCTTTTACTTGGTTCTTATGTAATGGCTTTATTACATTTGCTCTACCCCTGGGGCATAACTTCTTTCCCATCCTATTGATTGAATGAATTTTTACTTTCTATGACTCATATCAGGGTAGTCATTTTTTCTTTTTGCTTGAGCACTGCGTGGGAGTTCATGTGTTTTCTTGCTTTCTCCCCCATGTAGTACTTTCCACAAACATCCCCTTCCCCTTACCGTCTGTGTTTCTCCCCACCCCTCTCAGCTCATGAGTAAAAGCACAGCTTCAGACACAAGTTTAATGTGGTTTTACTAAAGAGTAGTCTTTTCTGTTTTTTGTTTTTGTTTCATCTCCTGTATTTCACTTGGTGCATGAAAGTCCCTGCATTGGCACACAAAGTATACTGGGGAATATTCAAGCTGCCTCACTCACGGAGCTTGTATTTGAAGCCCAAGGTGTGCTTAGCATTAATGAAAAAAGAGGCGCTGGAGAACCTTAAATCTGCCGCATTGCCGCTGCAGAGCACCAGATGACTGGAGCATTTGTTTTAGTTCCAAGTCCTATGGAAAGTAAATTAGGCCTTGACATACATTTTCATTTAAACTGACAATTTTTTATTCAAAGCGTCATTCAGCTTATTTTATACCTGCAAGTCATCTGTGTTATTGTTAAATTGTATCATCTGAAATTGACATTTACAATTCTGTTTTGAATTTTCTACATGAAAAGTATTTGCAAAAAAACGATGCCATTTATAATGATTGAAAATCTCGAATTCAGTGTACAATTTCGGGGTACCGTGAAATGTGTTTGCATTTCCTCCAGTATTTTGAAATGCTTATTTCTTTTACTTACTTTTAACAATGCTTTACAAGCAGACATTGGCAAATGCAGTAGCTTGTCACTTGTCATACAGAAGTGTGACCTATTGGTACTGCCAATGTTGTGTCTTTCATTTCCATTAATGAGCATGCTGTGTTATGTAATATTATGCAGATTAATAGTGCGCACTATCTCCAGGGAGGGTGTCCTGGTGCTAAGCAGATGTGAGTCTTGGTGCACCAAGGGGTAAGTTGGACTCCTCGAACAGCCAGGTCTTCCGTTTCTTGCAGAATTCAGGAAGTGAGGAAGAGGCTCTAATTTGTAGCCGCTGATCATTCAATGTGTAGGAGCGATGTAAGAGTAGGCTCGACCACCAAATCTGGTTTTGTGTATGCTTGGGATCTATGAAAGTAGGTATTTGGGTGATCAGAGGTATATACAAGGTTTGTGCCAACAGATGCGATTGTTGCGGTATGCTAGGTCAGTGGTATGTAGTGCCTAGAAACTGTTGATGAGGAAAATGAATTATGCTTGTTTGTGAATGGGGACCAGTAAAGCTCCTTCAAGGTGTGGTGTGATGTGAGTGCAGTGTGGGAGGTTGAGAGCCTTCTGGTGAGTTTTTTAGTTTATCCCAGCACAGAGGGTGTCCCCGTAGGCCAGCTTCCTTGTGATGAGGGCATGCATGATGGTTTTCCGGGTGCTGATTGGGAGCCATTGGAAAATCTAAGTCAGCATTTCAGGGCATGGAAGCATGATGCAGTGACAGCAGTCACTTAGGAAGTCATGTCGAGTGTGCTGTAGATGGTGATCTTGAGGTTGTTGGCGTGCGTGTCAGTCCTGGCTCTTTTGCCCACCAGGTGGTGTCCCTCAGTGATGTGCCATTCCCAAAGATCACGATTTCGGTCTTGTGGGTGTTCGGCTTTAAACTTGGAACAGAGTCTGATCTTTTGGTACATGAGAGACGAGGCAACCAGAATTCACAGTGAGGACTGTAGTGTGGATGATGCAGATACTGAAAATGGTCAAGGGCTTGCCAAACCTCAAATATTACTCATCAATATGTACACACAGGCCTAACCTCAATAAATGACACAGGACCATTTCCTGCTCACCTTAGTGAAAGAAAGACCAATCAGTGAAGAACCCATTTCATCCTTTAGACGGAGTGGGCTCGCAGTGGCACAGTGAGGGCGGGGTCAACTCTAATGCAGGTTAGAAATATTGGCTGCCTTGACCACCACCATTGTCAGGGTACAATTGGCCCCTCCACCCCTTGGGTCCTGGCTCCCTGCACCTGCTGCACAATTGATAACTGCACCCCATTGGGGCTTCTCGCTACAATGGAGGACATGATGGAATGGATGCTGGAATGGGGAGAGGAATGCCGCCAATATCTGGGCTGCCAGGAAACGCATTACTGCTGGAGAGAACGCTGTACTATTTCTAGAACTTTGCCCTTTCTAATCTGAAATACTACTGATGCTCTGAATTCATACCTAGGGGCATTACTCCCGCCTACCAGGGTTCCTAGGGTATCTCAAGTCATGTCTCGATGGAGAGGGATGGAAGGGGGAAGCATGAAGGAATGGAGGAAAGAGTGAACGAGAAATAGAGGAGGTAAGAAAAGAAGAACACGGAATAATATAAAGGACTCTAAATAAGGGAGAGAAGCAGGCGGTGAGGGAATGTATGGCGATGACAAAAAGGAAAGGAATAAGAGAGGTCTATGAAAAGAAAGAAGAGCACAACAGAAGTAACCAGAAGCAAGAAAAAGAAGTAGGAAGAAGGGATAGATACAGAGGCCTGGATTCGACATTTGCTGTGGCTGACTCTGCGGTCAGTTGGGTGAGCAGGAGGATGTAGTTGCCTCAGTGAGACCATTTTCTCAGATCATGCAGCTGGAGGGACCACCAAGCCCAATCACAGAGCTTCAATCTTGTTCCTGGTTGCTGCACACATTTCAAGTGTGCAAGTACCAAGCTAGTGTTTGTTCAATAGAGCACACTGCTGCTGGAAATCCATAGAAGGGCCTGGTTGCGGCATATTCATCCACGCACCCTGCTGCTGATCATTCCCTGGGGTGGCCAGCTGCATCATAATCATCCCTGGGCGCGTTACTGGGCACCCACAGGGGCATGTGGCGTTTGCATATTCAATAAGGGTAATGGCTGATAGATATTCACCCAAGCATGTGTTCATATTCCTTACGGTGCACTAATACTCATTCAGAGACTGACTGCTGTTCAGTCATCGAAGCGCCTACTGCATCAAATGTATTAATTAGTGCGCCTGGCTGCTGCACATTGACTGGGAAACCTGCTGTTTAATATTTATTCCCAATAAAGTAAGGTTACTTATGATAGGGCTGTGGCCAGTGCTTTTTTTATAAACAAAACTAAGAAACCAGTGCTGGTGTCAAAGAAATTATTTGGAAAGCCATCTGGGCTGGCACTACCCAATGCCCACGTTAGCGCTGCCTGAATGCCAGTGTCTGCACTGCCTACTAACACCCCACTCATACAAGAGGGACATTTGGGACTTGTTCAGTTTACCTTATGCTGTAATAATGGAATGGGCTTGACGCTTTTATTATTTTTTTTCAAAACTGCGTTAATTGAGAAAAACAATCTAGCGATTTACTCTGCTATAAATAGACAGGCTGCGCCACCGTGTGGTGGACTGTCATAAAAAGTGCCAGTGTTTAAATGCAAGTACCAGTGCCGAGCATCGGCAAACACCGGCACAGATTATGCACTGCAGCGTCACTTCCGATGCACTGACGCTTTTCCATAATGCGATTTGTGGCCTCACCCAAGTGCTTTCGAGTAATTTCTCTCCTTTTTCAAATCACAAAACGTTCCTTTGCTGCTCCACGTGTACAGTGCGCCAGTGAACATCTTACTGCCCTGAAGTTTCAAGTGAGGAGCTCCGGCTCTGCCAGGGAACTGTATGGATGGATTATCCACACAAGAGGTAGATTCGAGAAGAGTTTAATTGTTGAACAGGCGAGAGCCAGGGATTGTCAATAGATAAAGATCTAATTGTGAGAGGTGACAGTCATTCCTCTGCAGGAATTGAGGAACAAGATTTTACTTTTATGCCACGAAGGTCACTTTGGTATTGTGAGAACTAAAGTCATTGTTAACACCATGCGCGCTAGCGGAATTCCGCTCGCACGCTGGAATTTGCGAAAACGCACTTTACGTGAAGAGCTGGGCTCATCATCAGCGTGCGAGGAGGCTACGCCATGACGAGCCCAGCTCGTCATCAGCGTGGAAGGGGTTAAAAGTATATTTTGGTGGCCGGGTGTTGACAAGGCTGTAGACAGATTTGTAAGAGATTGTGGATTTTGTTCATCTGCAGACAAATCCTTAAAAACATTGAAGCCACCAATGAGTGAGGGTCTCATACCTAAATTGCCATGGGAAACTATTGCGGTCAATCAATCAATCAAAGACATTTATAGAGCGCACTACTTACCCGGAGGGTCTCAAGGCGCTTGGGGGGGGGGGGGGGGTGCTGCTACTGCTCGAACAGCTAGGTCTTGAGCTTCTTCCTGAAGGAGAGGTGGTCTTGGGTCAGGCGCAGGTCGGGAGGGAGGGAGTTCCAGGTTTTGGCGGCCAGGTAGGAGAAGGACCTTCCTCCTGTAGTCGTTCTTCGGATGAGGGGGACGGCGGCGAGGGCGTGACTGGCTGATCGGAGGTGGCGTTTGGGAGCGTAGAAGTTGATGCAGTTGTTGATGCGGTGGATATCTTTAGTCCTGTTGGTGAGTTTAAGGAATATGGGTTGGTTGCGTTTGATTAATTTTCTAAGTGGCCAACTGTAGAAATTGTTTTAAGTATTTATACTGATGTTGTTTTAAAATTTCTGGACAAAATGTTTGTTTTGGAAGGTTTGACGGAAAGCATTTTAAGTGACAATGGGGTGCAGTTTACATCCAAGCAAGCTAAAAAATATTTTGACAGAGTAGGAATCAAGCATAAGACAACTGCTTTGTATAACCCCAGTGGGAATGGCACCGTTGAGCGCTTTAATAGTGTAATTAAGGGTGTTATTCAAGCTGCTATGAACAAAAGACATGATTGGAAACTTGAGGCGCAGAAAGCAGTTTGAGCTTACAGGATCACCACACATGATTCTACTGGATAGTCTCCTTTTGATATCATGAGGTAGGAGACCAAGGTGTAAATTTTCCGCTGCTTGGCTTTGTGATGGCACGACGCAACAATGGTCTGCTACAGAAGTTAGGGATAAACTTATTCAAGTTCATGATAAGAGTAAATCTTATTATGATAAAACCCATGGTGAGAAGGAAGTTCTAATTAATATTGGTGATTATGTTCGTGTGAAAAGACCTGGTAAAGTTGCTAAGGGTGAGAATCAATTTGGTCCGCCACAAGAAGTGGTGGAGCTTTTGTGCAATGCTGTACGTTTGGATGATGGAAGAGTGTGGAATTTAAAAAGTATTGCTTTGTGTTCAGGGAGGAATTCAGATGTTTTACTTGAAGGATTGAAGACGTGTTCTGATGGTATTAAGGACACTGAATGGATGGAAGATTTTCCTGACCCAGGAGTTATGCGCTCTACTAATCTACCTGTTGTCCGTTTGGAAGGGGAGGTGGTGGAGAGCGCTTTGGAAAAAAGTGTTCCAGGGATGTTTTAGATGGGATATCATCTGGTACAAGTGACACTGCTGTAGAAAGGGTAACATCTGGAACCAGCGACACAGTTTTTGACTCCACTGATGCCACTAAATCAGCCGTGGTTGCAGATGAATTCTCTGTTAGTGGTACTAGGAAAATAATGCTTCCTGGATGGCTGAAGGAGTTTATCATGAGGTTGTGAAGTAATTGATCATTTAGGGGGTATTATTTATTACTATTTCTTTTTCTTTTCTTGTTAAAAAAAGGGGGGATGTGTTATGATCCTCTATTATGCGTTGCATCTTTAATTGTATGTGATGTTTTACTAGGGGAGCAAGACAGCAACTGACTCCCGGCTGGAACGAGCACAGAGAATGCAACAAGCATTCCATGTCTCGCACTTAGAATAGTGAAACATCACATACAATTAAAGATGCAAAGCATAATATAGGAACAGAACAGGAACCATTTTCCTCACACGTGCCAAAGAAAGGTGAGCTTCGAGCAGGGCTCATGGTTTCCGGGTCACACCTCGAGCAATCACCAGCTGGGCAGAACCTGTCTAGGGTGACCAGGCATCCCAGATTTGCCCGGATGGTCCCGGTTTTTCACCACCTGTCCCTACAGATTTCAGGAAATGTAGCTTCTGTCCCGGTTTTTAGAGCGGGTCGGCTGAAAACGGCGGGAGGTGCTTTTTTATGTTTTATAAAGCAGGGAAAGTTATCAGTTCTTTCCAGAAAGCAATGTAATTAACAGGCAAGCTTCTGGGTTACAAAATGCATTTTATGTAGGTTCTAACGGCCTGTTCTATAATTCTCTGCTAAGGAGCGCTGTCATTCTGTGCGCTGACTTGAAGTAAAACGGTAGTGCTTCTTTTATGTTCGTGAAATGTCCCGGGTTTTGGGCTTTAAAATTCTGGTCACCCTTTCTCTCTCCCAACTATTTTTTATGAAGAGGAATCAATCGTCTGGGCATCCTATCTTTGTAAACAACACGCTGTCTACTCGAAAGATTAGTTTCAAGAATTCACCTTTGGGCCGAACTCGACTGATCGTCGTCCTGAGAGCCCTCGTGGGCACGCATTGGTTACCTCTCACCGCGACACCACTGACTGGCCCCCTTTGTTCTCTGCGGGGTAGGGTTGAAGGTAACTGTTTCCTTATTCAAAACGTTTTTCTGGAACATCCACTGTAAAGACAAGATAACGGAGCAGGAAGAAAAGATAATGGACACAAATGCCATAGAAGGTGTTCGCTCAGGTGAGATAATGTGACATTCCTAAAACTGAGGACAGAGAGGGACAGTTTGTTGTTTAAATCTTGTATCCTGGCAAGCTGTAAACGACGGTTATTGGGTAAGCCAGACTCACGCGCTGTTTCTCGAGAGTCAGGCCGGGGTCAGCACAGTGACTCCAGGGTCACGGATTGTGCTAGTTCTGATTATGGGAAGGGGTGCTGGAATTACGTAGCAGGGGAGGACCAATATATGCAGCAGGGCCTACTGAATTATGCAACGAGGAAAGGCACAGCATGCAGCAGAATGCAACATATGTTGTTTGTGATAGTATTATGCCATTATTTTGTCATTTTAATAGTCTGGGCCATGGATTCACTGCACAAGTAACAGTTTAACACACAAAGGGCCATATGTATCCAACAAATTCACATTTGCAAACGCTGAAATTCGCAGAATTTCGGCGTTTGCGAATGCGAATTTGCCAAATGGTATGTATTAAGGAAAATCTGGTGCAAAGCAGGGAATCGCAAAATTTACGATTCCTTATTTTGCAATTGCATTAAAGGAATCAAAAATTTTGCGATTCCTTAAATCCAATGTATGAAGCAAAAAACAAATGCAAATTGTCCTTAAGGAATCGCAAATTACCACCAACTTCAAGTTGGTGGTAATTTGGGAATTCCTTGAAAAATGCACATTTTTGCGTTTTTCAAAGTGCCATGTGATGCACATACATGCCCTTAGGGCATGTATGTGCGCCACATGTGCACCCATGCTTATTTCAGGGGTGCAACAGGGTGTCCTTTGGACAACCCTGCACCCTTGAAATTATTCTCAATTTGCGATTCTCAAATTGCGAATCGCAAATTGAGAATAACTTCCCATTCATTCCTATGGGCCTCCGGGCACATAGAAATATATGGGAAAGTATTTGTTAATTGCGATTCGCAATTTGCGAATCGCAATTAAGGAATACTAAGAATTCACCAAAAAATTGCGAATTTGTACATACATCCCTATTTGCGATTCTGAAATAGCGATTTCTAAAAAATCGCTATTTCAGAATCGCAAATCAGGTTGATGATACATATGGCCCAAAGACAGCAATCAGCAATTACATGTAACCAGTGAACCTTTGTGAACATCCCGCACAGCAATACGTGTTTCAGTATTTTAATTAACCTTTGATCTGTTCAAGCTTGAACATTGTTTTCGCTAAGATCTGCAAGTTATGCAGCAGGTGGTGAAATATGTGGCATATGCTGCAAATCAATATTTAACACCATAGCTGCAGAATCAAATTCCATAGGCCAGGAGTATGGGTAAAGACCACTCAATGTATCAGAGATACTTTTGGGGTCAGCGAGAATCGGCCATTGTTTTAAGTTTATTAAACTTAAAAAACATAGAAATATATTTTTAAGTTAAATACCAATGTAGAACAATCAAACAAAATATTAAAGCATTAATATCTGAATTGTAAATTAAAAATGCCATTTTTTGACTACTTTAAATAAATATTAATGGTACATAATGTTTTAAATTAAAAACTGTTAATACAATATTTTAAAATAAAATAATAATTATATTGTAAGTATAGCAAATTTTTACCATTGAATAACATTTATGTATATTTTTGATACACTTATTTTTAACATTATTTTTATAGGGTTTTATTTTAAATTCTCAACCTCATTATTTTCTATGGGAGGGTGTTGCACTACCAGTTGTTGTCCTGGTGTGGAGCTGTGCTTTCTCCAGCACTGATCTAGATTACTCTTACTACTGTGTTGGTTCTTTTTGGAAGTGGTAACTATGTAAGGGCAATTTATGAATAGCAGCAGGTTTACTCTTTTGTAAATGGGTGCATGCTCCCCTTAATCCCTCCCCAACCCCATTTAATCCTTCCTTAATCCATCTCATTTACTAGTAAATATTCCCCATTTTCTAGCCACTCCCGCCTGGCCGTCTAACATTTACTACTAAAACAGATGTGTATGGAGATTGCCAAAGACAGGGCGAAGATCTCTGCATCTAGAAGATAGGAGAGGTGGATGTGTGGACCCCCACATGCAATTTGGCGAACAGTATTTTGTAGTACGTGAGTAATACTACTGTAGTACTAAGAAATATACTACAAAGTGCAGTTTGTGAATAGGCCCTGTTGAGTTGATTCTACAGTAACTGTGGACAAGGTGTCAGCGCTGATTCTAGTGTGTGTATCCCACAATGTGTTAATATCGAATATGGGCAAGTATCACACAGTGAGTGCTGAGGATCACTCAGTGCGTCTGTGCTGGTGTTTGAGTAGCTGAGAACCAGACAAGGAGCCATCGCTGGTTGTGGAGTGATTGAGAGTCGGGCAAGGTGTCCCTCTGGGTGACTCGCACAGGGTCGGTGCTAATTCTAAAGCGAGGGGGATTCGTCAAAATGTGTGTACTAATTCTCAAGCAAGCGAGGGTCACAGAACGTGTTGGCACGTATTCTGGCATAAACCAAGATCACACAAGGCGCTGGCGCTGCCATTGATTCTGGGGCGCGTGTGGATAATACGCGTGCCCTCTGATTCTGGTACAAAGAGGCTAAAGCACATTGTCAGCGATGATTCGGGAGTAAGTGCGGATCACACAATGCGTGAGTTTTGATTTGGGAATAAGTAACGGTCACACACAGGGTGCCAGCCCTGATTCTGCATCTGAAAGTTCAAAAACACACCTGGTCTTAACAGCAACCCCACCCACAGTCTTGCAAGAGCCCCTGCTTAACCACATGACTGCTAAGCTGATTCCTCTCCTGTGCTGGAAATTGTTATATTCCATGGTTCATGACGAGCTCAGCTCGTCATGAGCAGCGAAGGGGTACAGAAGCAAAGGAGGGCGGGACCTTGAACCACCACAGGGAGATGCCACGTCTGCCAGTCTCAGAATCACTCAGGGGCCCTGAGGGCGGGAGTCCTGCTCCAACCACAAAGCCCCTTTAGCAGACTGTGACTTTTGGAACTGGCTCTTGAGGGACTTAAAACACCCAAAAGGGCTTGACTGGAGCCTTGCTCAAGGTCACACTGGATGTCAGATCTATGTCTGCAGTAAACCAAAGACACACTTATTCTGGAAAACATGTTAGCCTATACCACTCTATAACAGCAACCTACATAACAGTTTTGTAGGGTGCCGTTATAGAGTGGTATCAATTACTGTGGCTGCCTCAAAGCATAGTTCGTACGTGAGGGTGCGTGTGTGGGGGTATGTCTGTGGGAATGCGCCCATATGTACATGTGTGCGTGTGTTTACACGTGCCGTGTAACGTGAACTAGAATTAGTGAAACATAAACAGGGGTTGCATCGCTGGCACGGATGACATGAAGGGTTCTTTCAGGCCTTGCCGAGAAACCGATCGGAGTTTTGCATTTCCAAAGTTACAAACTATATTGCCTCATAGAGACATGGCGATGCCAGTGTGTGATCACTGCCAGTCAGTGGCGGCTCCTCGAGGGAGTGCTGCGGGGAGGTGCAGGGGCGTAACACAGACCCCCGCAGGCCCCGCGGTGCGGGGGGGGGGCAAGCTCCAGGGGGCCCCCTCGGCACTGCACTCTGGCTGGGGAGCTCCTGATTGAGCCCGGAGGGGGGCCCCCTCTTCCTACCGTGCAGGGAGGACCCCTCAATTTTCGTTACGCCAGTGGGGAGGTGAGGCGGGGCGGGGGAGGGACTGGGTGGGGGGTAGTAAACTCCAGAATGCGGCCGAACTGAGTTGTGTATATAAATAAATAAATAAAATAAATGACGTTGCGCGCTGCAGCGCAGATTTGGTGTTGTACCCTGAAGTACCACCAGGGTCAGACTGGGTAATAAAATAGGCCCAGGCACCAAACTAAAAGTGGCCCTCATTATTGAATTACAAAACTAAACAAATGTAATCTGTGTTCGCGAATTGGGGCAGTTTTGAACTTGTAAAAACATTCTGTATAAGTGTTTTGAAAGTCATGGAAGACTGAATGGATGTGGGTTTGCTGCACGCAATAATTCTTTCAATAGCAAGGAAATCAGCAGTATAGACTGGAACAGCTGGCCATAAAACAGGCCCCAACACAACTAAAAACACCCAACACATGGACCTGGAAAAGCAGCTCATCTGGTACTGCCTGGTTGCCCTATAGGCCAGTCCGACCCTGAGAACCACCTCCTGCTCCTACAGTGTTTACCAACTAGCCCCGCCTTCACTCATTGTTTACGTGTACATCTGCTTTATGTGTACATCTGCTTATACATTGTAGTACATTCAGACATGCCTGCACGTAGTCCGTCTTTGCTCTCCAGTTACATATAGGCAGTCCTTTTTGATGATGTGTGCTATTGCTCGGTTTTTGGCTGCTGGCAACCATCTGCCTCTTCCTACAAACTGCCACTACTGTCCTCATGCACTGCACTTCTCCTCAACATGCTTTGCCAGACACATAATTCAACTCCTGTGGGCCGCAAGGCTTCCCTTGTGATTCTGCAGTTGCTAGGCCCTCAGGAAATGGCTGGTCTGTGTCGGAGTGGTATAGTCCCAGAATATTGTAACCAAAATACCTTCTGAAAGAAATATTGAGTTCTAAATATTGTTTACAAAAAATCTTGTCACAGTAAAGTAAATAACAGAAAAACTACACCCAATTAGAACATATTTTTAACAGTATTTAGGACATGATATTTTTGTCAGACAATATTTTTACTAAAAGTATTCTAACAACCAGTTTGAATAGCTTACGTTAACAGAGCATTGAGGATGAGGGGGTAAGGGGGATCTATTCTGAAGACCCTTAAACCAAAACAAGTCCCTTGACTCAGCACCCATTCCCTGTGACCTCGAGCGCCATCTACAGGCAGACAGGGCAGCTCACCCCACTTATAAACTGGTGAGCAGGAGGGCACTGTGAGCTGTGAAGCAACAGAGGAGGAGGAAGGCTGTCCCCCAGACCTGATGCAAGTCTTGTGGTGTAGCTGCCTGAAGAGCGCCCTCTGGGCGTCAGAATACCAAACATACATGGACCCTCCTTCTGGAAACCAGCTCTTCGCTTTCTTAAAGACTTACTGAGATTGAATAAAGCTCTGAAAGTTCCTTCTTTCCAACATGTCTTTAAAGTTCCTCAAGCATGTCTGTAATGAGGCAGGGCTCTCTCGCCAGTATGTAGAGCTGACCATGCGATGATGCCACCTCATGGCCCTCTCTAGGACAAGGCGCTTATATGGCTCCCAGGAGTGTCAGCGCTATATAAAAAACAAGCGTTGAAAATGCAATAGGTCGCGCCTTTGATTAAGTTAAAGCCATTTGCTTTGCTAATGGTATTGTATAGCAAAGCAAATGGCTTTAACTTCATGAAAGGTGAGACCTATTGCATTTTTAATGCTTGTTATTTACGCTGTTAGCCCAGACCTCTCGCGACAGTCGGGATGTTATTATTATTTCCGCGTAGAACTCCTGTCTCAAAAAGCAGCATGCCGCTGGGGTGTTATTAATATTTACACTTTCAGCGTAGAGTTCATTCCCCAAGAAGCAGCAGGCAGCCAGGCTGTTAATATTATTTACGCTTCCAGCATAGATTGCAGGTCTCAGAAAGCAGAAGACGTCCGGTTTGTTATTAAAAGTGGAACTTCGCGGGCCGATCTTTTTCACGTTGCTTTTAGTGAGACAGATTAACAGAGCCGCACTGTTCAAGCTTTCCTGATCATCTGTAAGTAAATGCGGAGTCGGGGTGGATTCTCAGAAGGCGTTTGGAGAGGATCACTGACAAAATATCGACCTATAAAATATCGACCTACTGGAATATCGAGTCAAAAATATCGAGGGCAAGAATATCGACATCCTATCTACAACATGGTAAGTACAAAAATATCGAAAAATAATATAGATGTTAAAAATATCGATGATAAAAAGTATCGTTTTTTTTTCTTTTAAAATATAAATGTAAAATAAAGTAAATAAAACTAATAAATCTACATAGTTAAAAGTATCTAATGTTTAAAATTAATAAATAATACATATATAATAATAATACATTAATTAAATATATACAGTAAATATATAATATATATGTACTGAACAATAAGTTGTAATAATTATTTTACTAATTTATAAATTAATAAAATATATTCTAAATTACTAATACATTTACAAACATAAAACAATAACTTAAATAAAATGTAAAAAATATAAAAAATTATGTATACTTTTAATATTTTTAAAATTAATTATATAAAACGTTGGATAGCGTAAGGGTAAAAAATACTATTCCCTCTCCAGAGAGTGCAACAGTAGGGAAAGCGTTGGATAGCGTAGGAGTAAAAATTACTATTCCCACTCCACAGAGTGCAACAGTAGGGAGAGCGTTGGATAGCGTAGGAGTAAAAATTACTATTCCCACTCCAGAGAGTGCAACAGTAGGGAAAGCGTTGGATAGCGTAGGGGTAAAAATTACTATTCCCACTCCAGAGAGTGCAACAGTAGGGAAAGCTTTGGATAGCGTAGGGGTAAAAATTACTATTCCCACTCCAGAGAGTACAACAGTAGGGAAAGTGTTGGATAGCGTAGGAGTATAAATTACTATTCCCACTCCAGAGAGTGCAACAGTAGGGAAAGCATTGGATAGCGTAAGAGTAAAAATTACTATTCCCACTCCACAGAGTGCAACAGTAGGGAAAGCGTTGGATAGCGTAGGAGTAAAAATTACTATTCCCACTCCAGAGAGTGCAACAGTAGGGAAAGCATTGGATAGCGTAGGGGTAAAAATTACTATTCCCACTCCACAGAGTGCAACAGTAGGGAAAGCGTTGGATAGCGTAGGAGTAAAAATTACTATTCCCACTCCAGAGTGCAACAGTAGGGAATGCGTTGGATAGCGTAAGAGTAAAAATTACTATTCTGATTCCACAGAGTGCAACAGTAAGGAAAGCGTTGGATAGCGTAGGAGTAAAAATTACTATTCCCACTTCAGAGAGTGCAACAGTAGGGAAAGCGTTGGATAGCGTAGGAGTAAAAATTACTATTACCACTCCAGAGAGTGCAACAGTAGGGAAAGCGTTGGATAGCGTAGGGGTAAAAATTACTATTCCCACTCCACAGAGTGCAACAGTAGGGAAAGCATTGGATAGCGTAGGGGTAAAAATTACTATTCCCACTCCACAGAGTGCAACAGTAGGGAAAGCGTTGGATAGCGTAGGAGTAAAAATTACTATTCCCACTCCAGAGTGCAACAGTAGGGAATGCGTTGGATAGCGTAAGAGTAAAAATTACTATTCTGATTCCACAGAGTGCAACAGTAAGGAAAGCGTTGGATAGCGTAGGAGTAAAAATTACTATTCCCACTTCAGAGAGTGCAACAGTAGGGAAAGCGTTGGATAGCGTAGGAGTAAAAATTACTATTACCACTCCAGAGAGTGCAACAGTAGGGAAAGCGTTGGATAGCGTAGGGGTAACAATTACTATTCCCCCTCCAGAGAGTGCAACAGTAGGGAAAGTGTTGGATAGCGTAGGGGTTAAAATAACATAACAATTTATTAATATATCCTACTAATTAATAATTAATTTAACATAATTAAATTACTTCCCACCCTAATCTCCTATAAACCCACAACCTGCTCCGGTACTAAAACATATAATTTGCTTCTAAATACATTTATTAATATATAAAATTAATACATATATAATAATAATTATTTTAAATACTTGAGTAAAACATATAACACATACATAATAAAAAACAAAAAAATAATACAAATATCGATATTAGTGTCATCAAAATTAGTGACATTGATATATATGCTATCGATATTACTAACTTCGATATTACTTACATCT
This sequence comes from Lissotriton vulgaris, assembly GCF_964263255.1. Lineage (NCBI taxonomy): Eukaryota > Metazoa > Chordata > Amphibia > Caudata > Salamandridae > Lissotriton > Lissotriton vulgaris. The sequence goes on along the minus strand of NC_141693.1, from coordinate 1,310,989,289 downwards.
TTATAAAGAATTTCGATATTACTTACCTTAGGGTCGATATTCTGTCGAACAATATTCTTGACATCGATATTCTGCGCCTTCGAAATTTCAAACATGATATTTTGGTAGGTCGATATTTAATACTCGATATTTTGACTGTGTACCGTTTAGAGAGGCTGCAGTAAGCCAAAGTCATGCTGCTGTGTCAGAGTGGCATTTTTATTAATTAGAATACAAAAAGCTGGTATATTCTTAGCCTGGCTTGCGTTTAGTTACCAGGCAACCAGTGTATGGAAATTCACCCGCAAAATCTAAATCTTTGCAAGGGGAGCCGGCGTTGTGCAGAATGGTTGCGACCACGAGGAAAACAAGCTGTGGGACCTGCTGAGGCGACTGCCGGGCTGGGTGGGTCGGATGGGGAACCTGGGGAGAGAGGAGGTAAAGAGAGGGAGAGACAGGCTGCAGAGAGCAGAGAAATGGCAGACACAGGAATATAGGAGGAAGAGTGAGGAGGTGAGAGGATAGTGAGAGACATGATATCCCAGGGAGAGAGGGAGACAGAGGTAGAGGTAGAGACAGGTGAGAGAGAGGCTGAATAGGGCAAATAAGAGGAGAGAGAGGTGGCGTTAAGTAAGGAACCCCGGGGAGAAAAGATAGCTAAAGCCATAGAGTAATAGAGAGAGAGAGAGAGAGAGATTAAGAGGGGGATGGAGCCAGGGAGAAGACGGTGAGATGGGAGAGAAAATGTAAAAGGAAGAAGGAAGTGAGCGAGAAAAAGATAACAAGAAAATGATAAAGAGTTAAAGAGTATGAATGCGTAAAAGAGAAAGGGAGAGAGGGTAAGAGCGCAAAATCCGTTCCGCTCGTAAAATGTGCGAATTTACGTCAATTTCGCGCTCCTTGAATCTCGCGAAATTATTTTTCCACCGACCTTAAGTGAAAGCGCGATGCAAAAATAAACATGCAGCTCCCTGTCTCCTTTTGGGACAGTATACAAAAATGTATAAATAAAATAAATGGCGCGTTCATATGGTCGAAAAGGTTTACTTAGGGGTGCTTTGTGATCCAGATGTTTCCAGCTTATGTCAGTCCACTCTTTGTTGGATCCCTTGGGGGACAGAAGTTGCCAAAGGTTATAAAAAGAACGAATCACCAGTGTGCATCTGGGCCCGAGCAACCGAGATGTAGGCTACAGTGTCTATTGGGGCACATCATGGTGGTCCGAACCCCAAAAGCCTATTCTGCGATAACACCTACACCGCTCCTCAGCGCGACCCACCATCTTGCGGCCTCCAATGCTTGCCAAGAGACTCCATGCCAAGCTGAAGGAAAAAACTAAGCAGCAGGCGCAAAAAAACGATGTTGAAAGAAAATGGATCGTGTGTCTGGCCCCGCTGGAGATTGCTCATTTGCTGCCATTATGGCTAATAATAGATGTGTACAGCATCTCTGTCTCCGATCCCTTCCCTCGATCGATCACCAGCGTGTAGGTCTCGGCGGATCGATACTCTGCTGTAATTTAATAACAGGATGTTTTTAGCTATCTCCCTGACATCACTTAATTCTTGCTGTTGTTTTTATTAACTCGAGAAAGAATAACCTGTAGCTGACACAGGGAAGCTTGAGGACGCCTGGGGAGGGCGACCGCCTATGTTGCACACGCAGCTATTCCCTAAGTAGAGGCGCATGCCCTGACAAAGCCCTGTGGCATACTTGGGGGAGGGGTATTACTTTGCATTTAAATTGCAGATGGTGAATCATAAAGAAGGAGACAAAGTTGCCTGTGAAGAGTTATGCAAATGCACTCAAAGCCGCTGTTTATTTTTCCATTGAGCTTTCACTTTAAGTAAAAGCACGATGCGACAAAAATAAACACGTGGCGTCCTGTCTCATGACATGATTTTAGACATGGCGGCAACACAAAGGACGGGGGGAGGGATGGAAAGTGCGCAACACGCTCATTGTGTGGCAAAAGCATCCATAACGAATATAGGCATGCCCACGTTGTGATTATAATACAACACGCCCACAAAGATAAGAAATACCTTTATGACAGAAGGAAAACAGACGAACCAGTTCAGGTTCGGACCAGAAAGGGAGGCAACCCAAACAGCTAATTTCCAATGGCAGCCCACCGTTTACCATAAACGGTGACACCCGCCAATGGAAATAAGGGGCGGGGCTTCAAACCTTTTTCTCAAACTCCTCGTTGACAATAAATCTCGCCGAGCTTGCAGCGCGTGCATTGCAACGCTAGGCTAGACCTAAAAACACAATAACAAAGACTGTTGAAACTACCATGTTAGAGAATGTGATGACAGAAAGCAAGCACCATGCCTCAATATACTGACATATTATTCACTGCCCTTTTCTGTTTCAAATAGAATATCCTGCCAGCAAGGTGTAACGTTGTAATGGCAATAAAGCCCTTCTACTGACAGTTATACCGGTTGAGTTTTCATGCTGTTCCTTCCTAAAAGCCGTCCGTTAACAGGATCCTTGTTTCCAGTCTAAGCAGGACCTGGTCTGGCAGTTCGGGTTGGACTTTTCCCAGGGTTGGATTGATAACGCAGGCAGTCGGGAAATGACCGAAGGACCGGTAGCCGAGTTCCAGCTGTGGGCTGCTTTTTAGGTTAGCCTGGGGCTGTCTGTACTGTTAGGATGCCGCCATCGGCCCAGTGGGTGCCTGAATGGCCTTTCTAGGGGCCGGGCCACTAATGTATGCTGATTGAGCAGGGGCAGGGGGCCTGAGCAGAAGTGGTCTTACTTGCATTCATGTGTGGTTCAGCAGTGTGAACTAATCTGTGCATTTTTTTTTATATTCCTTTTCATAAAACTTTGCTGAAGCAGTGTTTTGTGGAAAGGCAATACGCAAATGCGGGCCACTTTTTTTGGTGTGCCCGGGCCGATTTTTGATCCCAATCCAACCCTGACTGTTCCCGTTGGGGACTGGGTCAAGACTGATTTGCACATGGCTGAGTTCAACCTGGAATGGCATGAGGAACAAAAGAAAAATTATGGATTTAGACCCAGATCTCTGTACTGAGGTGAATGTATGACATTGTTCTGCATTCTGTCCGTCATTTGTTCTTTTTGCGGGGGGCAGGAGGGGGTACTCGAAGGGTCCGGGCATGGTGGCCTGTGTTACGCCGCTGCACAGATCCCAGTGCCAGTGAGTGTTTACGCGAGGACTGCTTATCTGCTGCCCACAGAGGCAGCACGTGTTTTCAGCCCTGGTTCTGTTTATTTGCTTACATTATTTATATAGTGCCTTGTGTTCACAGTGTGACTCCAGAGTATCAGATTGAAGGAGATTGTGAAGAAAGCAGGGAAGTGTGAGTTCTCTTTCTGGCCTCGGTATCGAACGGGGCCAGCCATAGGCCGCTTCTGCTGGGACATTTCCTCCTGGCTTTGACATCTGATGTATTACTTTGTGTGATCTTCTTCCAGGCACTTTATGGGGCATATTATCAAGGACCGCTGTTAAAATTATTACCGTTTTATCGGCAGGAAACTGCCGATAAATTGGCGATAACGGGCTTGATAATACGCCCTTGTTAATACCCTTAGAAGCCCATGTTCTGGTGTTAACATGGGCTTCTATGGGAATTAACAAGGGCGTATTATCAAGCCCATTATCGCCGTTTTATCGGCACTTTCCTGCCGATAAAACGGCGATAATTTTAACACCGGTCCTTGATAATATGCCCCTATGTCCCTAGCCACGGTTACTGTAGCGCTGCAGGTTCACTTACTAAATTTCTATAATCCTGTTAAACTCCAAGCCACGAGTCTTCAATTTCAATGTGCAAACCGAATACCGACCAATTCACCACTCTGCTCGTTGCACATTCTAGACGATTCCTCTTTGCTGGTTAGAATTCTTGCAAGTTTGACTCAGCCTTTCATCCTTCGAAGACTGAAAACCAGCATTGACAAAGAAATTAGGCACGGCCACTGGAATTATGCTTTTCTGGGGCAGCGTCATTACACAGAAGTATGGATTTGGTGCATTTGTCTCATAACTCATCATTCACTGTATAATGTGAAGTTTTTAACAACATAATTTAGTTTCTAGCTCAAGTGGATCAAAAGTTACTTAAAACAAGCCAACACAAGTTGCTGTGCAGTGGAAGGAACATCACAAAGGTGGAATGGGCATCTTTTAGTTGCTTAACGCTGTGTTTGGTTGTTAAACTAGTACTGATGAGCTGGTTTTTTTGCCATGTAAAAATGACAAGATAATGAATAAAATCAAAAAATGTATCGCATTACACAGCCAAATTAGCCTTTTCTCGCCCATAATTCAGTCAACTCTGTTGCATAATTTGTCCCTCCCTTCCGCATAATTCTAGTGGTTCTGCGAAAAGTTCTCGCCTTTATAATGTGAGTGTGGAGCTTTCCGCTTTCCTAATGTTTGTTTGTAAAGGATTGTTTAGAAGTAAAAGAAAAAATCAAAATACAGGAAAAGCAAACATAGCTTATGGTATCCCAAAACTGTTAATTTAAATTCAATATTAAAAATGGCATGGCTTCTTTATCAAAAATGTTTCACTCAGGAAACTGGGCAGAGCGTAAAAAGAATAAGTAAGTGTCAGAATGTTGTAACTCAGAGAGCAGAATCAGGGGCCTTCACGAGAAGTGTCATTTTAAGTACAGACACCAGCTGGGTGCAGCCCTGCACCCAGCACCACAAAAGCCTTTGAGTGACAACGCTGCTGCTTTCATGCAATATGCGAAATGCAAGAGATAAATAAAACATTTTTTTAAAAACTTAGTCAGCTCTTCAGCCATACCCCAGAAAAAATATCTCTGTTGCTTTGCTTTTCCAGACAAGATGGGATGAGTGGAGAGTAACACAGTGGGGCAGAGGGGGGTTTGAAGGAGGGTCAGAATATGATGGAGAGAGCTAGAAAACACATGCACTCTCACAGAGTGCTGAATGAAACAGAAAAACGTAAATCCCTATATGGGGGCAATTAAAGGAAATAAGTCAGCCAATCAAAAGGATCATAGAGAGGCTGTGCTCCAAAGTAGGGGAAAACACACGTGGAAGGCAAGACATTGAATAAGAGGCAAGTAATTGAGAGTGACAGTTAATCCAACCAATGGTAAGCAATGGATGGGTTGTAAGCCCATTGGGTATTCACAATAGGTCTTTTGTAACCAGACAGCTTATATTGCCGATAGACAAGACCTGAAAATGAGAACCTCTGAGTTCATTAGCTATATTTTTGGCTTCTGATATGTTAGAGTTGGAACCGTTATTGAACATTATACAGAATGAAATGAAAACTCTGGTGCTGCTATGCACTGCAGTGAGTGATTAAACAAGGCATGCCCCATGCGCTATCCCATTAGAGATGTTTATTAAAGGACCCATCTGCTGAATCTGTGAATGTGGAACTTTAATAGAGCAGAGAACTTGACATCTGGAAGAGTCTAGAGGGGACATCCAGAAAAGGCTGGTGCTTGCAATAGGCCAGTTGGGCTGGGCAGGGTCAGTCGAATGGAAACATGCTTAGCCCACCTGGCCTTTCGGAGGCTGTGTAAATCTTCCTATGTGCCCATAGTGTAGCCGACCCCGGATAAGCGAGCTGTGTCTATCTTGTCCATGCACAATTGAAAGGCTCTCTAAGTTGCCACTATTATTGCTGAGTCTAAACTCGAGGGCTTAGTGGGAACTGAGGTAGGAAGATGTTCTATCTGCCATCAGCTGTTTCCTCTGAAGGTCACAATGCACCAAAATGACCCCGCCCACCCGGATGTTGTTTGCAGCCATCATTTTGCAGCTGCCCACTGTCCATGGTGCTGCAGGGCTGGAAGGGGTATGTGGCATGGACAATCAAAGCGAACACTAACCGAATTTCTTTAGAGATAACACAGCACAAAAAGACCTGCCTCTCGGCACTTTAATAATAGGCTAACTTTTTTCCGTAGAACTCATTGGTAATTCTTTGATTCACTGCGGAAGAATGAAAAGCCGATTCGGCCCTGCCAGGACTGGAAGGATTGTGAAGGATTGTGGTAAGTTTCTGCCAACAGGTCGGACTGAGCTTAAACAAATACGCTGAAAGCACACTGATGCTAACACGAACGCCCTGAACTGCCATTAAATAGTAAAACCTGGTTTGATGGAGTTCAGTCCGTGCTGCAAGATTAATTCTCACTTCGTAGACGTCCATGTTGGCGCATTAAAGGCGGCCCTGGCGCCAGGTGGGCTTGAAAGAAGCCACCGGGACACAATGCCAGCTGTGCACTGTTTCCTGGGGCTAACGCCCCTTGAACGGAGACGTGCGAGCCTGTGGGGAGGGAAGTGCTCGGGGTTTCACTGGAGCCCTGAAGTCAGTCCTCGCTCTCCCAATGCTTCATTCCTTCTCTGTGCCCAGAGTGCCTTGTCTGAGTAAACAGTCCCCACCTAGGGCAGAACACGGTGAGTCTCTATGCCAGCCAGAGCCGAGGGAGAGGAGGAGCGAGAAGATCAAACAGGGCCTCTCCCTCTGAGCAAAGCTTCCACAGCTCGAGCCGGTGTTCACAGGCACGCCACAGAGGCCTGCCCCTCCACACAGCCGAGGTCTCTGTCCAGCAGAGGTATAACATAACATACGTTGTATTTGTAGAGCGCACGTTCACCCACGGGTATCTTGGTCCTGAATAACAGATGTTTACTGTTACACAAGTCAATGGCGCTCATTTTATCGACCTCAAAAGGATGAAAGGCTGAGTGGACCCACCAAGATTTGAACCTGTGACCATAAGGTCGAACACAGACTCCTACAGTGGACGCATCAATCCACTAAGCCACTATACCCGTCTCTCACATGTACTCTGGCCTCATAGCAGAGTGAAAGGGCTCTCTCCAAGTGTGCTATTTACAGCAGCGGGAGTCTGTACCCGCAGTCTGTCTGTACCCACACACACGAACAGCACTCTACCCACAGGAGGTGCCTAGAACAACACGGAGAGCTCTACCCACAGGAGGTGCCTAGAACAACACGGAGAGCTCTACCCACAGGAGGTGCCTGGAACAACACGCAGAGCTCTACCCACAGGAGGTGCCTGGAACAACACGCAGAGCTCTACCCACAGGACGTGCCTGGAACAACACGCAGAGCTCTACCCACAGGAGGTGCCTAGAACAACACGGAGAGCTCTACCCACAGGAGGTGCCTGGAACAACACGGAGAGCTCTACCCACAGGAGGTGCCTAGAACAACACGGAGAGCTCTACCCACAGGACGTGCCTGGAACAACACGCAGAGCTCTACCCACAGGAGGTGACTACAACAACACGGAGAGCTCTACCCACAGGAGGTGCCTGGAACAACACGCAGAGCTCTACCCACAGAAGGTGACTACAACAACACGCAGAGCTCTACCCACAGGAGGTGCCTGGAACAACACGCAGAGCTCTACCCACAGGAGGTGACTACAACAACACGCAGAGCTCTACCCACAGGAGGTGCCTGGAACAACACGCAGAGCTCTACCCACAGGAGGTGCCTAGAACAACACGGAGAGCTCTACCCACAGGAGGTGACTACAACAACACAGAGAGCTCTACCCACAGGAGGTGCCTGGACCAACACGCAGAGCTCTACCCACAGGAGGTGCCTGAAACAACATGGAGAGCTCTACCCACAGGAGGTGACCACAACAACACGCAGAGCTCTACCCACAGGAGGTGCCTGGAACAACATGGAGAGCTCTACCCACAGGAGGTGACCACAACAACACGCAGAGCTCTACCCACAGGAGGTGCCTGGAACAACACGGAGAGCTCTACCCACAGGAGGTGACCACAACAACACGGAGAGCTCTACCCACAGGAGGTGCCTAGAACAACACGGAGAGCTCTACCCACAGGAGGTGCCTAGAACAACACAGAGAGCTCTACCCACAGGAGGTGCCTAGAACAACACGCAGAACTCTACCCACAGGAGGTGACCACAACAACACGGAGAGCTCTACCCACAGGAGGTGCCTGGAACAACATGGAGAGCTCTACCCACAGGAGGTGACCACAACAACACGCAGAGCTCTACCCACAGGAGGTGCCTGGAACAACACGGAGAGCTCTACCCACAGGAGGTGACCACAACAACACGGAGAGCTCTACCCACAGGAGGTGCCTAGAACAACACGGAGAGCTCTACCCACAGGAGGTGCCTAGAACAACACAGAGAGCTCTACCCACAGGAGGTGCCTAGAACAACATGCAGAACTCTACCCACAGGAGGTGCCTAGAACAACACGGAGAGCTCTACCCACAGGATGTGCCTGGACCAACACGCAGAGCTCTACCCACAGGAGGTGCCTAGAACAACACGGAGAGCTCTACCCACAGGAGGTGCCTAGAACAACACGCAGAGCTCTACCCACAGGAGGTGCCTGGACCAACACGCAGAGCTCTACCCACAGGAGGTGCCTAGAACAACACGGAGAGCTCTACCCACAGGAGGTGCCTAGAACAACACGCCTCTACCCACAGGAGGTGCCTGGACCAACACGGAGAGCTCTACCCACAGGAGGTGACTACAACAACACGGAGAGCTCTACCCACAGGAGGTGACTAAGACAACACGGAGAGCTCTACCCACAAGAGGTGCCTGGAACAACACGGAGAGCTCTACCCACAGGAGGTGCCTGGAACAACACGCAGAGCTCTACCCACAGGAGGTGACTACAACAACACGGAGAGCTCTACCCACAGGAGGTGCCTGGAACAACACAGAGAGCTCAACCCACAGGAGGTGACTACAACAACACGGAGAGCTCAACCCACAGGAGGTGACTACAACAACACGGAGAGCTCTACCCACAGGAGGTGCCTGGAACAACACGGAGAGCTCTACCCACAGGAGGTGCCTGGAACAACACGGAGAGCTCTACCCACAGGAGGTGCCTGGAACAACTCGGAGAGCTCCAACCACAGGTGCCTGGAACAACACGCAGAGCTCTACCCACAGGACGTGCCTGGAACAACACGGAGAGCTCTACCCACAGGAGGTGCCTGGAACAACTCGGAGAGCTCCAACCACAGGTGGCTTGTACCCAAAGCACATAGAGGGAGCTCTACGCACAGGACGTCTATACTCAAAGCACACTGCAAGAGCTTTACACACAGAATGTTTTTACCTCCACACATAGAGAGAGCTCTACCCACAGGAATAGGTTGACCATATGTTGAAAGCAAATAGTGCCTAATTTAAGCCGGTGGTTGCTGGTGGGGAGCACCGGCACTCATTTTTGGGGACCAGCACTTACTCTTCCTCATAAAACATTTACCTAGAGCAAGAGATGGAAAAGCATACAAAGGGGAAATGACTGAGGAGGAAGAAAAGACAGACGGAAAAAACATCCCTAAGGGAGAAAGTAGGGATCGGCAAGAGTGAGATAATGGGGTGAGTGTGTCTGGAAGTGGATTAAAGGGACATGAAGGGGTCTCAAGATTACCAGCCTTGGCATTCGTCATGCTGATATTAAACAGCACTGGCTGCAGGCTTCTGAGCCGAGCTTTGGGAACAGACACTCATTCTTTTACAAACTAAGCACAGAAAACTATCAACTGAGTCATACCACGAACATAACAAGAGTCGCACTTTGCATTGACTGAGGGGCAGAGAATGACTTAACTGATAATAGTTACCAAAATAGAAAATACACACAACGTTGCACTAAGACTAATGAAAAATGACTTTTAAAGACAATTTCATCTGGGTTAACTAAACTGCTTTCGAATACGTGTTGCCAACTACGTTTGCACGGGCACACATGAAAACTTGTTTCCATGTATGGTCAGAAAACTCTCTTTGAAATCTGAAATCTGAACTAAATTTACTAAAATAGGTTGACATAGGTGGTGGAAAAAAGCAGGGCAATCCTGTCAATCCTGGTCTCCCTACGCCGGAGGTTGGTACCCCAAGCACACACAGAGCTCTACCTATAAGAGCTCTGTACCCAAAGCACATAGAAAGAGTTCTACCCAAAAGATGTCTGCACCCAAAGCCGGCAAGAGGGGTCTGCGCACACGAGAGCTGTACTAAAATTATTAAGAGTTTTACCCATACGAGGTCTGTACTCAAAGCACATGGAGAGAGCGCTACCACAGGCGGTCTGTACTCAAAGCACATGGAGAGAGCGCTACCACAGGCGGTCTGTACTCAAAGCACATGGAGAGAGCGCTACCACAGGCGGTCTGTACTCAAAGCAAATGGAGAGAGCGCTACCACAGGCGGTCTGTACTGAAAGCACATGGAGAGAGCGCTACCACAGGCGGTCTGTACTGAAAGCACATGGAGAGAGCGCTACCACAGGCGGTCTGTACTGAAAGCACACAGCGGGAGCTCTACCACAGGCGGTCTGTACTCAAACCACACAGAAAGAGTTCTACCCATCATTAGTCTGCACCCAAAGCACACAGCAGGAGCTCTACCCACAGGAGGTCTGTACTGTATTCCCACACAAATGAGCAGTGGTGGCTGGTGATTTCTTAAAGTGGCGGAGCATAATATTTGCTACAGGCTCATCCTAGCTGCATTTCCCATTAGTCTCACTATACTCACTCACTCTGTCATTCCCTCCCTCTTCTACTTACTCACTCTGACTAAATCAGACTCCCACCTTCTCATTCTGATACTCACTCCCCTCGTTGCCACTCACACACAAACATACTCACACACTCAGTCTGATTATCACTCACAAACACACTTACACCGACTCACTCTTTCACATTCACTGACCGTCGTTTACAATCATTTACAATGGCTAATATATTGGGGGCTCTGCTTTGAACTCCTGGTATATAGGTGCTCTGCTTTAAGAAATAGGATTCAGGAGTCCCCTCAGGCTTCTCCCCCTCACTCACTCATTCTGACTCACTAACACTCCTTCATTCCCTTCCTCATACTAACTTTCACGGATTCAAACTCACTCTCACATTCACTGATTCTCATGCACTTTCACTTTCAGTGGCACTCTCAAGCACCTTCACTCTCACTCAGTTTCATTCACTCTGAATCACACATTCACAGAGAAACAACACTGTTTTTTTAATTAACTTACATTGGCAGGCAACTTTGAGGCTCCACTGAAGCAACAGGACTGGAGTCCAGCATTGGACATCAGAACCAGAAACTATGACTACAGAAAATGAGACCGACAGACCAGCAGGGCCAGTACTAAACAAGCATTTGCAATGCAATAGATCTCGCATTTAAAATAGATAAATAAAAGGCACTGTCATTTACAATGCCAGTAGCTTAAACTCTTGCAAATGTGAGACCTATTGCAATACAAATGTGTGCTATAAAAAAAAGCGCCAACTAGAGAACGTATCCTGCCTGACAGCGCTATTTGAGAAAATTGCGCTTGAAGGCTGTAATTAAAGCCTACCGAGCAACAACACATGTAACAGGGGGTGTTGCCATGGCTGGTTACAAAATGAGGCAAGGCGGTACTAAGGAGGGACTACTAACCCTTTTGACCAATAAACAGCTACAGTTTACAGTGGACAATAACACAAGCCAATGAAAAATGTGGGCGGAGATTCAAATCCCTACCTCAATACAGCACGTCTCGCAGAGCAGCTCATGGGCTGCCCAGGCTCGACCTAAAAAAAGGGGTAGACACACCTCAACCCCTCTACCGGCTTTTTAATAGGATTAGAAGCACAGTCCTATCAGAAGGTTGGAAATGCTTAGGATCTTGCTCCTGCTCCTCTGTGTGGCTCCTCATTGGCTTCATGGATGCACTGAGACTTGTGCAATACGTCTGCTAAATAAAATGGATTGTGTCTTTGTGACAGGATCATAGATCTTTTTGCAGTTTTATATAGCACAAATTCGACCTGAAGGTATTTGAGTGCTTTACATGAGCACCAGTCACATTATAAAAGGTTGGGTTACATTTTTTGAGGCATGGGGAGATCAAGTGATTTGCCCAAAATGACAGGTTATTGAGCCAACACTCAAACCTGGGTCCCCAGTTTCAAAGTTGGCAGTTCTAGCCGCGATGCCACGTTATTTCCCCAGTTGAATTATGACTACACAAGGGGGATCTCGTTCCATTGGAGAATTTGTCACACTGTACACAAAGGTAGTTATCCACACACAAGACCTGTACACACTGCATCAGGAGTGAGATCTCTCACAGAAGGTCCTCACCCAAAGCACAGGGAGATTGTGGTAAACCCTGACGGTGTGTACCCACTGCATAGGGAGCAAATGTTCCTGAAAAATATTAGTTTTTTGCCCTTTCAGTAGAGAGGGAAGAGAGTGATCACAAAAACACCATAGACATGGCTTCTATTCTGAAACATATCCTATCATCTTGGCTGTTGTGATGCCCACTGATTGCCACTGGGTGGCATAGGCTAGCTGTTTCCCTGTGATTAGTCATACTCCGAGCACTGGAATTATGCAACAGGAGAGCACCAAATGATGCGTCAGGCTTGACTAAATTGTGCAGAAAGAAAAAGTTAATTAAGCAGCATAATGCAGCACATTTTAGGATAGTAATAATTCAATATGCTGTCATTTTTACCTATGTTAAATCTGGCTTAGCAAAAGTTTCACCTTTTTAGTACCATTTTAACACTCAAATGCAGGAACAAGGTAATGAAAGTTGACCAGTTAAACTTTGTGAATGGCCTTACATTACGCGCCTCGTTTTAGAGAGGATGTGGCCGGCACTGTGATGCTGGTGATTTCTTTACCATGATGGCGGCCCGCGTTGGGTTTAAATGAGCGAACTGCGATTAAAAAAGTTGTTTTCTGGGATATTGAGTACCCCGAGCCAGACGCTAGTGAGAGCTTTGCTCTAGCAGACACGTGCCTGCTGTGTTGAAGCAGTGGTATTTTCCATTGTGAGAAACCTTCTTCCTGGTGCCGCTGGATTGATTTCCAGGAGTTCTTTATCGCCCTGTCCTGAGGAGACCAGGGGCCCTATTATCAAGACAGGCGATCAAATTATCGCCGTTTTAGCGGCTGAAAACTGCCCGCAAAAACGGCGATAATGGGCTTGATAATATGATCTATGGAATTCCTATTGAAGCCCATGTTAGATGTCCTTCACATGGGCTTCAATTGAAATTCCATAGAGCATAATATCAAGCCTATTATCGCTGTTTTAGCAGCAGTTTTCTGCTGCTAAAACAGCGATAATGTTATCGCCTGTCTTGATAATATGCCCCAAATTTGTTGGAAGGCCGAAACGCGACCGTGTCGACACTTTCCATAAGGAGGAGTCATTATTTTGAAATATTTTGGGAAATTATTGCCATTTGACACATCCGATGATTTGGGTTCTGTTAAATCATTTGCTGAACCAGTTGTGTCTGACTACCTCTTAGTGTACCCCCTAGACTGAATCGGAGGACACTCAGCTGTTGCTGTAATATTGTTTCTGATTGGGTGAAGAAGAAATTATTTTTGTGTGATTTTTTTTCATTTTTTGTATAAAGTTTATATGGTATTTTGTTTGTATTCGTTGTATATAGGTGTGTACATATGTATGTATATTTGTGTATAGTGAAAAACATTTTTGATAAAAGAAATTGGCGGAGAATAATTCTGCTTGATTACAATAAATAAAATGTGTAATCACGTCCTCACATAGTAGTGATGGCTTTGGTAATTTGTTAGTTATAGATAAGTGGACAAGTGACACAAACGATAGGAGAATTTAGAGTCCCCTATTGGACAAAACATTAGATATATTGTTCCCCCTTTTTCCACTTTTTTTCGGTCTTCTGTACTTTCATTGCTTTGCCATGGATGCATCGAAACTAAGCCTTAACCAACATTTCAAAACAGTACTTGATGTTGCTGCTCCAACTGGTAAGGCTCCTGAAATCAGATTGTCCTACAGGGAAATTGCAAGCTGCACTGAGAGGAAAGGCTGGTGATTTTGAAAGGCTGGTTTGACTGGCTCAGTCTCTCTGAAACGTGTCACCCTTTCATTAGCAAAAATGTGTTTGGGGAGTTGCACCTTTGGGAAAGCGAGTACAAAACCAGCACAGACATTGTAAGAAGTGTGAACAATGTAACTATATTTGTTATGAATTGGTTTGACTTACATACTGACTTCTTTCGCTTAACAAATTCATAGATAACCAAAAACTCACTCCTATAGGCTTCCCTGCCTCATCCGGGACCATGTATGTATGTATGCATGTATATGGTATTTCTATTGCGCAAACCTAGCCAAAAGGCAGCAGAGTGCTGTACAAGGTCAGAGACAAGCATAAATTCAACGAGTAACAGGAGAGGAAGTTGTATTGTGGATGGTTAATGCGTTGTGATGTAGTGCTCTTTAAAGAGGTGAGTCTTCAAATCTTTCCTAAATCGGAGCAGCCCTGGGGAGGCCCTGATGGATACAGAAATGTTGTTTCAGATCCTGGGAGAATCAATGGAAAATGCCTGCTATTTTGTTTCTTTTTTTACATTTCTTAGTCTGATGGCACCCTGGCTGCAACTCATGGTCTCCATACTAGCACTCCCACATCTCCACACCACCAGGCCCCACCTCTCCACCCCTCACACTCTCGCCTCTGCAGATCATATGATCGTACCACTCACAAACTTATTGTCTGACCTCTCCAGACCTCACTCTCATATTTCTCCATATCTACAGCCGCGGCCCGTGGAGGGAGTTGCGCTGGGGCAGAGAGGCGGGGCGGGGAGGGGTATAGAGAGGCGGGGCGGGGGGGGGGGGGGGCAGGGCGGGAGTTGCTAAAAACCAGCATATGGATAATTGGAGGTAAGTAAACAATTTAATTAAGAAAACGAATTTTGTAGCGTGTGCTGCATCGCATTTTGCGATGCAGGGCATGCTACGAAATTTGTTTTATTAATTAAATTGTTTACTTGCCTCCAATTATCCATATGCCGGTTTTTCGCACCCCCCGCCCTGCCTCTCTGCCCCACCACAACTCCCTCCACGGGCCCCGGCTGCATATCTCACAGTCCCATGTCTCAAGACTTCATGATCCCACATGCCCAGATCTCACAGCCCACCTCTACAAACCTTGCAGTTCCCATTCTCCAACCTCATGTTCTCACCTCTACAAACTTGCAGTTTCACATCCTCAACCTCATGGCCCCTCCTTCCCAGACCTGAAATTTGCACTTTTCCAGTTGTCATTGTTCCATCTTTCCGCACCTCTCATGCCCACCTCTCCAGACCTCTCAATCCTAACCCTGCAGACCACAAGATCCCATCTTTTCAGACTTCATGGTTTAATCTCTTCAGGCATCCCGGTCCCACCTCTTCAGTCCTACCACTCTCCCCTCTTCAGATTGATCCTTTCCAGATCTCAAGGGCCCACCTCTCCAGACCTTAAGGTCCCAACATATGATGCGACCTCTCATAATCTCACAACCCCACCCCTCCAGACTGTAAAGGTCCACCTCGCCAGACCTAGCAGTTCTATCTCTCCCATTTCCCTGACCTCGTTTTCCCCTTTCTCCAGATCTCACGGGCCCATTTCTCAAGGGCCAACAGTCCATACCCTCTGGTCCGAGTACTATAGACCTAATTTTCTCAACTCTACAGACCTCATGGTCCTAAGTACCAAGACCTTTAGAGCTCATATCTTTGGACTGCAAAGTCCCGCCTCTTTAGCTCTCACAGTCCCAACTCTCCACTGTTTCACCTCTACACATTCTAATCCCACATCACCCACTTACACTGTCACACTGCAATGTGTACAGCCCTCACTGTCACACATCTCCAGGCCTCCCCTCCCAACTCTCCAGACCTTATGGTTGCATTTATTCAGCCTAATTATCCCATCTCTCCAGAACTCAAGGTCCCAGCTCTTTAGGCCTCATGGTTCCATCTTACTGTATCTAATTTTCCCAATACCCCAGACCACAAAGTGCCACCTCTCCAGATCTCATAGTCCCATCTGTGAAGCCGTGACAGTCGCATCTCTCGACCCTTACTAGCTCATCGCTCCTGGACTTACAGTCTCATCTTTCCAGACCTCCATAGGCCCCAAAGATCCATGTATCCAAACCTTGAAGTCCCACCTCGCCAGACCTCACTGTCTCACATCGCCATACTTCACAATGCCACCTCCCTTGACCTCATGGTCATATCATTATGGAATTTACAGACCCATCTCTCCTAGACCCCACAATCACGCGCATACTTCCACTCTGCTGGACCGCAATCAACCAACTCTCTTTAACTACTATTTTGTCTCTCTGGACCTCGCTGCTGCAGCACTGCAGATCTCACGATTGCACCTCTCGGCAACTCACAGCTACACATTTCCTGAATTCATTGTTTCACTTCCCTTGAATGTTCAGGGTTGCAACCTTAATCCAAGTCTTACCCAAGTATGTGGTGTATACCAGAAACTAATAACACAGAAAGGCTCACAATGACAATTAATGAATCAATGTCCAGAACAGTGTTTGCACTTAAAAACCAAAAGCATTAATCTACACACACAGCTAAAACCACATACAAAGCACATTTACTGAAAGAAACAATAGACAATCAGTTACAGGGATATTTAACACAGATTGACCTTGTGTACGAGCCCTTACAAAGCAGATTTAGTCTGGGGTTATGCACAGTTCTCTGCCCATTCCTATCGCCTTTGTCATAGGGTCTTCCAGCGTATGTTAGCTCCTGTATTTCGAACTTCATGTAGGATTTTTAAAAATGGGACAAGAGCGTTGACTTTGGTTGGTCCAAGCTTATGTTCAGAGCGAGCTTTGTGGATGCTCCCTGGACCTCACTCCTGTTTACGAACAGGCATGCGCAGTTTTCACCTCCATGAAGGCTGTTGGTGGCTGGTGTAGCCATGGCAATTAGGCATATGCTGGGCAAGGGGGAGTCCTCCCTGCCTTGCTGAGCCCCATTCCTCTCTGACAGGACTCCCTTGTCTTCCTCAGACCCAGTGCGCAAACCCACCACCTATCCGGATAGATGAGCCACTTCTACGCACACATGCTGACCCATGGAAGGAGAGATGGCCGAGAGAGCTCACACTCAGGGGGAAGAGCAGGAGTCCTGAGGAGGGCCTGAAGTTGTCCTCCCGGCTTGCTCACTGAGATCTCCGGGCTGTGGCTTAACCTGGATAGAAAGTTCATTCTTCATGAACATCAATACGCAGAACATTGAAACTACTGATCATGACTGATTTATCCTCATGGTGGGGAGGGTTGGAGAGAGCGAGGCATGGGGTATACTACAGGGGGCTCTACTACCAGAATATCTAGGTTTTAATGTCAATCTGCCCAAATATTGTACCAGAAAATTTGGACTACTACTGGGATATTGGAAAGGCAAGTGATAAGTATAACTTTACTGTACTAAATATATATTTAGCTTGGTGATAAATATATATCTTCAAAGTACTTGGATGTGGAGTTACGAATAATAAATCTATACTTACCGTTATTTGCTTGACTTCATGATATTCAGATAGTCTATATTTTTCTTGCAACATTTTGGCAGGTCAATGTTTTTCCGTGATATTCTGACATGCAACCCCTGAGGGACGTAGACTTGCTTTATTCAGAGATTTAAAGGGTAATATCTCTGCAACTGCTGCCCGGGTTTGCAGACGGTTTGTGAGCTGTATTCGGTAAGCCTCACCTAGCAACCACATTGATGAACTTCCGGCCAGGAAGGGAGAACAAATCATCTTGAGGTTCTGTTGGGGACCACAAGGGGCACCAGATGATAAGGGACAGAGAACCCTTGCCACAAAGATCACTGATCATCCCCTGGGCACCCGCAGTGTGGATGTTGGAGGGTTCATTCGCCCCTCCTGCACCCACCTTTAGTTACTAGGCAGCTGGGATGTGGTCGCCGCTTCTAGATTGTTTTCTTCTGCCAGGGTGCACTTCAAGACCATGGTGGCTTCTTCCCTCAGGGCAGATCCCGTCCAGCAGGTTTCGAGACCCAAGTTCAGTTCCCACGTTGGAGGGGAGCTGACAATCAAATATTATAGATGTTTTACTTGAAATGTGATTTTGTGATTTAGTGTTTTTAATTCTACGCTTTTATGTATTCATGCAAATCCGAATAAAGGTTTTATGACTGACTGACTGACCGTCGTGCAGGTTTCAGAACCCAAGTTCAGTTGCCAACTTGGAGGGGAGCTGAAATCAAATATTCCAGTTGTGGATCTCAGTGGCCCCACAAGCACACTGGTCTGTGACTCTTACCCTTGGTCATGAGAGTCCCCGCACACCGAGCAGGACCACTAACTCTTCATTCTTTAGTCTCAGGATGAGCATCAGCGTTTGTCCCAATTCAGAATTTGGGAGTGCTCATCCTGCAGATTCATAGAATGTATTGGCTGGAGCTGGTTTTAGTCAGTGCATGTGTTTTGTTCAATGGACTCAGGCTGTTGTGGTACATACTATACACATACTCAGCGGCAAGGAGTGCTCCGACGTGTTACAAGAGGCTGAACTTTGAAGGGACTTATCAACTTCTGAAGGATGTATGACGTTACAACGCATGCCTTTACAACGCGGTTTTTACAACGCATGCCTTTACAACGCATAGTGCTTTGGGGCGCTGGATAGTGAATAGTTTAATTTACTATTCCAACTCCAGGCCCCGTGGATAGTAGGGAAGGTGTTGGATAGTAAATTAAACCTATTCCCTGTCCTAGAGCGGCCCCCAGCACAATGCGTTGTAATGGTTTGCGTTGTAAAAGTTGCGTCGTAAAGGCACTGCGTGTAAATGTTGCATTGTAAAGGATGTTTCCCACTTCTGAAACCTGACTTCAAGTACATTTCTAGGGAAAGAGGCAGGAAGGTTCCAAGGACTGCTTCCAAAGCATACAGAATAGAATATGCCACTATCGCTCAGCAGAATCTGAAGTCCGGCAGCAGTGACGCCTTTCGAAGCAGGATGAAAAGTTTTCATTTTTTTCTTGTAAACTCATCCCATTTTTCTTTAAGAAAAACAGGATGCATTTTTTTGTTGTTGCTTTATTTCAAAAAGCAAACACAGACATGGTGGTCTGCTGTCCCAAGCAGGCCACCATCCCTGTGATACGTGAAATTCCTAAAGGGTCGCAAATTGCAAGCTACCTCATTAATCTTAACGAGATAGGTGTTTAGCGACACCATTAGGAATCGCAAACAGTGTCATAGACACTGTTGTACATTCCACTTTGCGAGTCGCAAAATATTGCAATTTGCAACTCACAAAATGGAATCGTTGTTCATCTGGCCCCTAGTCTTCCGCAGCCTGGAAAGAGGACAGTTGTGCTTTGCGTGCTCCTCCTGACCTCACAGCCACACTTTGGGTGGCTAACAGGAGCTCTCTCCCTGAACATGTGTGATCATCATGTGAACATGTGTGATCATCATGTGAACATGTGTGATCATCATGTGAACATGTGTGATCATCATGTGAACATGTGTGATCATCATGTGAACATGTGTGTTTATCATGTTAGCTGAGGCAAAAAAAATCCAAAACTTTGCAGAGACAGTCAGCGACTAGCGAGTAGGGGCGCATCTTCTCCATTGTACCAACTCTATATTTAATATGCCATTTTCATGCTTCGAAGTATAGTTCTAGATATATTAACGAGGCTGCATTTGGATCATCATTACTGAGGAATCGGGTCACATGGAGAGGCGACTAGAAAGCCTCAGATGCTGCATAAAATAGGGAAATAACGTTTGTAATAGTCAACTCAGGGCGACATAACATTCCCCCGCCCCACATACCCAAACCCGCAAAGGAAACACAGACAATTAAAAGTTTGGGTAAAAACTGCTGCAGGATTTATTTACATACAACATATGTAAAGATGGTGGGTTAGCTTACGGGCGATCCAGGACAGGCCGCATTCTCGCCACCTGTCCGCCTGATTGAGCCAAACAGCACAGTGGCGAACCACCCAACTGCTGTATAACATAATAAAATACTGACACACCCATTTGCTGGGCGTGCCTAGGCAAACCCCCGGCTGCACAGGCCCACAACCGCCCGAAGGACTACTGGGGTGCCGACACGGATTCCTGCACCTCCCATGAGGTTACAGGTAGGCTCTGGCACCCCTATGTGCCCGCTGAAGTACATCATTTGCACCTCTCTTCTTCCGGATCGCCCCGTAACTCCGCCTGCAACGATAAACAAACACATTACAAAACCCCCCAACCCTTACCATTAACACTCTGGGTAAGAGGAAGGGAGGGAAAAGAGTGTTCAGCGAGGTCGCTACGGCGTCCGGGCGGCAAAGAGGATTCGGGGAAGGGGCGCCGCAGCATAAGTACACCATAAGCCCCTCCCCGCCGCCCGGACGAGATTCTCGGCAGGCCGCCTCCTCCAACCGGTGAGGCGGAGGTGCCGGACATTACAGTGGGGGCGGGACCGCCCTCCTTGACTAGGTACCCACCCTCTTGATGGCCACTGCGTGGCCTCGGGCAGGCGCATAGTCAACTCAGGGCGACATAACATTCCCCCGCCCCACATACCCAAACCCGCAAAGGAAACACAGACAATTAAAAGTTTGGGTAAAAACTGCTGCAGGATTTATTTACATACAACATATGTAAAGATGGTGGGTTAGCTTACGGGCGATCCAGGACAGGCCGCATTCTCGCCACCTGTCCGCCTGATTGAGCCAAACAGCACAGTGGCGAACCACCCAACTGCTGTATAACATAATAAAATACTGACACACCCATTTGCTGGGCGTGCCTAGGCAAACCCCCGGCTGCACAGGCCCACAACCGCCCGAAGGACTACTGGGGTGCCGACACGGATTCCTGCACCTCCCATGAGGTTACAGGTAGGCTCTGGCACCCCTATGTGCCCGCTGAAGTACATCATTTGCACCTCTCTTCTTCCGGATCGCCCCGTAACTCCGCCACAGCCTGTGCGGTGGTAACCGCTGCCGCACAGGCCCCCCACCAATGTCACCTATACTACCTGCATCCTCTGCTCATGAGTGCCTCCTTCAAGTCCAACAAAAAGAGGTCTAAGCCCACAGGCGTGAGGTGGACACCATCCTCCTCGAAGTACCCCTTGACCCTTTCCTGAATCAAGTCATGTTTAATGAAACCAAGCCCTCTGTGCTGCGTGAACTTTTTCATGGCCGCATTTACGCGTCTTCTAGTCCTCTCGATTGCCTCACTGGACTGAGCACCCCGCCAGTGCCTCCTGGGCACTAATTCAGACCACCAGACCTCGCATTCGCGCAACATGCTGCCAATGATACCCAGGTCCGTTTTCATCCTGAGAAGCAGAGCTGACTTCCCCACTGAGGTAATGTCATTGCCACCCAAATGGATTATTAAATGCTGAGGAAGAGGCCCCCCCCGGGAAAGGATCTCCTTCAATCGAAATAGCAGGCTATGCCAGCGCATACCGGGGAACCCCCACCACACACACTCTATTTCTGCGAAGGTACCAGTCCACTGTCGGATGACAGCCCAGCGCGCCAATCTGCTGACCATAGAATGCCCCAAGACCCACACGCGAGTACCTGTCAAAGAAAGACGCGATATGTTCAAGGGTGTTTATTCCAGACGCATGTTATACAAATGTGAAGCACAGCAAACAAAATTGTGAAGCACAGCAAACGAAATCAACAACACTGAAAAAAGAGGGGGGGAGAGCTCAAGGCCTAACATAACGCCTATAACAGGCAGATTCCCAACGTCCCACCGACTGCACCTGCCCTGGGGACATCCCAGCGCGGAAAGCTGAAGTGGCCGCCCCTATGCGGAATGAGTGACTCGAGAACTTCTTCCCTACAACCAACAAGCCAGCCCTGTCAAGGCAAGCCAACATAATCTTGTCCAGTTGATATTTTGTTAAAGGGGAGGAATCGGCATGCACTAAGAGGTAACCAGGCCCCGACGGGCGTAATGCCAGGAAGGCTTGCAGCAATGCCACGGGGCAGTAGCGTGGATCACCAAGGGGGGAAAGTCTAATCAGGGACCCCCTACCAGACTGGTCAGTTTTGGATCTTCTCAGCTTAACAGACAACCCACCCTCGAGATTGATATCCGCCACACCCAGGGCATCCATAGAGGTATCGGACTTAGAGCGCGCCACCAGCTCACTACTCCTGAATGCACCAAAGAAAGCTAGGGCGAAAGCCGCCGCAACGAGAGACTCCTCGTACCTGGAGTGCACAACAGCTTGCAACCTCTGCAACATGGCCTGGAGGGAAGGGAAATCAATGGGGGACCTGTCATCTGGGGCCCTAGGATCCTCCCTCGCCCAACCCTTCAAGGCAGCCCTAATTGCAAATGAAGAGGTGGGGTCAAGTCCCCCACACAATCTAGCCTCGTGCCCAATTGCCGCTAGGTGGCCGCACACCCAAGAGTGCGATTTCAACTGCCGTTTAGCCCACACTATAAAAGCATGAACTTTCTTCTCTAATGGCAATGTTTGCAGACCCAGGTCAGAGATCACTTTAGTGAACGTAGCACGATGGCTTGCGTAGCGCTTACGTGTACTCAGTGCTAATGATTTTTCGCCCAGTTCCCTCATGTGCTGCTCCACTCCAAGATGTGCCAAAGCCTTGGCGCAAAGGGGGTCATCTCCTCTCTCGCCTGAGGGCAGGCTGCCCGGAAACGGTCCAGCTGAAAACGAGAGAGAGCGTCAGCTGCGACATTGGTGACCCCCACAATGTGTCTGGCTCTAAAATCGACATTGCAAAACAGGCACCTGCTAGCCAGTTCCCGGAGCAGAGACAGCACCATGGGGCAGTTGGCGGACAACCCATTGATCGCCTGCACCACTGCCATGTTATCTGACCAGAACAAGACTTTTCTGTGGGACAAGGCCTCCGGCCACAGGTGTAAGGAAATGACAATCGGGAAGAGTTCCAGGACAGCAATGTTGGAAGTAATGCCCCGCTTGCGCCAAGAGTTGGGCCAACGCTGCGCGCACCACTCATCTCCCAAAATGGCCCCAAAGCCCTCGCGGCCCGAGGCGTCAGTGTACATGTTTAGCTCTGGACTCCCCACCCAAGGGGACCTCCACTTCACAGTCCCATTAAATTCCGCCAAGAAAACATCCCACATCCTCAAATCCTTCTTGAGACCGGAGGTCAACCTGACAAAATGGTACTGTTTGTTAATTTTAGCAGTGGCTTTGGCCAGGCGCCTAGCAAAGACGCGCCCCACAGGAATCACTCTCGCAGCAAAGTTTAGCTTACCCAAGAGGCTCTGAATGACCCCCAGCGGCGCCTTGTCTTTGCCCAGCAAGGCCTGGATGTCCCCCCTCAAGGCCCCCACCTTCTCTGCCGGCAAACGGGACACCCCCTGTACAGTGTCAAGCTCAATCCCCAGGAAAGTCAGCACCTGAGCAGGGCCTTCGGTCTTACCCGGCGCTAAGGGCACCCCCAAGCGACCAGCCAGCTCCACAAAACAGTCCAAGCCCTCTTGGCACTCCTGCGTGCCCTCCCTCCCAATGAACAGGAAATCATCCAGGTAATGAGACACCGCAGCCACCTTGTATTCCTCCGTGAGGGCCCACTGCAGAAAGGTGCTGAATGCCTCAAAGAAGGCACACGAGACAGCGCACCCCATGGGCATACATTTGTCAAAGTAGTACCCCCCTTTCCATTTGAAGCCCAAGAGATGCTGACTGTCAGGGTGGACCGGTAGCAAGCGGAAAGCCGCCTCAATATCTGCCTTGGCCAGCCAGGCTCCTACCCCTGCCCTCCTCACCAAATCTATGGCCATGTCCAGGGAACAGTAGGAGACCGAACAAGCCTCTTCAGGTAACCAAGAATTGACAGAGTTCCCCTCTGGGATAGGCGTGGGCGGAAAATCCGTTCCGCTCGCGGATTTTGCGGATTTTCGGGAAATCCGCAATCCGCGAGATTTGCGAATTTCCCGCAAAATCCGCAAATCCGCGAGCAGCGGATTTTGCTCGCACTGCTCGCACTGTTCGCGTGAGTTCGCGCCCCGCGAATAAGTGCAAAATTGCAGAAATACGATTTTAGCAAAACTGAAAGTAACTACTTACCAGGTTCAAAAGTTCAGGCTCATCATTAGTAGCCATTTCCTGGAGTGCTTCCTGAGGGGCCCCTCCAGAGTTCAGTTGCCAGTTGAAACTAGTATGTGACCCTGCTCTGAACCTCAGAATAGTTACACATATGCCACAAAGGTCCTGAATTACAGCTAAGGGAGACAAGCAGGAGCCAGGCTGGAAGTTAAAATCCATTAATCAGCCCCTAATTCATTATTGTCAGTTGGGGCAGGGCAGGTGTTGTAACTAATTTTGCAACAATGAAAGCACTTAGCAAGTGCAAAAGATCACTAATCAGGGCGCACTAAGGAAGCAGGTGCCAGCTAAAAAAATATTCTGTGACACATGAATCAGCCCCAAATTAATTCAGGTCACTTGAGGCAGGGAAGGTGTGCTTTGCTTTGCCGAAAATAATGTACACTGGACAACCAGAGGGTGTGGTGATGAAACAGAGGGTGGCATGGGTGGGCCAGAGGGTGGCATGAGTAGTCAGAGAGTGGCAGTGGTGACAGAGAGTGGCAGTGATGAAGAAGAGTGTCCCAAACAGGCTGGACACGTAGAAACAACAAGTTCGCGAAACTTGCGACCCGACAGGTAAGTTCGCAATTTGCGAAAGTGTACAAAACCCTCGCGAACTGGCAGAAACACGGGCGAACACAAAAAAAAAAAAAATCCGCAAATTCGCGGGAATTCGCGGATTTTGCGGATTGCGAATCCGCAAATCCGCAAAATTCGCGAACGCGAGATCCGCAAAATTCGCTCATGCTTACTCTGGGAATGACAAGTTGTGAATTAACCTGAAAGCCCCAGGTTCTTTTTTGGGGACCACCCCCAAAGGGGACACAACAAAGTCGTGGAGGGGGGGGGGACAGGAAAGGCCCAGCCACCCTCCCCAACGCTACCTCCTTGGTGATCTTTATGTCGACAACCTCCGGGAGCTCCCTCACTGATTTTTGGTTTTCAGCATCTCTGCTGACTCTAGGACCCTGATAGGGGATCTGGAAGCCCTCGAGGAAACCTTGGGACAGGGTATCCCTATCTTTCGCATTGGGGTATTTATGAAGGAGGGCAAGCAACCTAGGCAAAATGATTGGGGATGGGCCTTTGGACCCACACCGGGGGGGGTCGGAGACCGGCAACACAGGAGGACAAGGGAGAGGGATGAGAAACTCGCGCTGCTGGGGGACCTCAGAAACCGGGGGGGGAGGGTCCCTGGGAGTTCTACTTGTCTTTGTTGGCAACATTGGGGGCGGGGGATCTCTTCTCACAGGAGGACTCAGGGTGGGAACCACCGCACCTGTTGCACGCATGGGAGAACTTGCAGGCTTTCCCCCAGGTGCAGTTACCCGCATTGAACATCCTGCAGGTGGAGGGGGCATACTTCTTGGCGAATTGCTTGTTAAACCCGCCCCCCCGCGCCCCCCACGAAAGGACTGGCGAAAATTAGTCTTCTTCTGAGAGAACTGCTTCTCATTATCTGACTTCCTGGCCTGGACAACACTGTTACCACTTTCTACCTTACTTTTACCCATATGAGCAATCCACAGTCTGACCTCGACCTGATCCCACTCCAGCTCGGGGCAGACAGACATCTTTTTACGGAACTCGCAGTCATAGGAGTACCACCCCATCCCAGATGTTGCTTCCGCTTCATTAACTATGATGCTATTGTATTGGAAAAGACCCTGCGCTTGATCTGGAAAACGTTCTGTTATGACTGCTGCCAAAATGGCGAAGGCCTGACGCCAGTTTTTAATTGACTTCTCAGGCCAGGATTGGAAGCGAGCCTTTTTCTCCTCATCCTTAGACCCCATCCTTCGCACATCTACCCCATCCGCCCCCAGCATGAGGAGCGAGAAAATGTCTATGAACTCCCTCCTCCAAATGCCTTCTTTCGCCGCCTGGGGAACCTGCCAGGCCAGGGAGCATTTGCCAGACAGCAGGGGCGCCATGGTCATGAGGGCTGAGGGCGCAGGGATGGGCACCAACGCTGTCGGTGAGGCCACAGCACTGATAGTTGGCAAAGGAGGAGGAACGGCAGATGCCCCCGCTAGAGGCTGGACTGCAACAACCGCAGGCAAGAGGGCCCCCTGGGGCACACCCTGCACCGGCGGCAGAACCTGTGAAGAAATAGCACCAGGCACCAGACTGTCTGAAGAGCTGACCGTCTGGACAATAGGCAAACTGACGGGACCCGCATCCAACCCCCCTTGAGAAGAAGTACCACCCCACACTTGAACAACATCCGCCTCCCCGGCAGAAGACAACGGGGCCACTGGTAAAGGTGGCAAAATCACAGATTGCACAGCAACCGAAGGACGTGACTGGGCAGGGCACAAACTGGCTCGTATTTCAGACATAAATGACGCTAGCGAGTCAGTAATCTTACCCAGGTCCGCCCGGGTAGCGAATTCTGCACTAGAGGCCGCCAAACGAGGAGGAGAGGGGGGGCACACCCGGACCACCGCTGGGGGGGATGCCGGGGCGTGCACTATCACGTTTCTGATCGGGTCAGCCGCCCTGGACTTTGCGGGGGGCTCCGGTGGGAAGTCTTTGACTGTTGGCTTCCTCGTGCGTTTGGACCTCCCTGTGGCTGTGTCCTCTGCTACCTCTATTTCGGTAATTAATGGGGCAGGGGCCAGCCCTGGAGCTCTTGGGGGGTTGGCTAGTAAAAGTCCACTCGCCCACGCCACCCCATTAGTCTTTATCGCATCCAAAAGGGCTTTCATCTGGGGGTCCTGTGACGATCCTAGCCCAGAATCCTCAACCTGTGATGTCTGTGAGAAAAGAGCGGGGGACCCCTGACTCTCCATGCCGCAGTCGAAAGTATCCTGCAAAAGAGAGGACCGTGAGGACGTATTCACACGACTTTTGTTAAGCCAGAAGACATCATCCACCCCCGAAAGCTCGCACCCCAGACCCAATACACTATACCAAGAGGGCGAAACACTTGTCCCTCGGGCAAGCTCCTCCTAGGGGAGGCCCACTCGCTGCAAAACATACCTCAGCAAATCCTCGTGACTTTGAAAGTAACACCCCGATGCAGTTCCTCAAACGAGTAAAGTACCTGAAACAACAGAATGGGCTGTGAAACACCTGAATTCTAACATATCATGCCCAAACCGGGACACTAAGAGCACCACGATCCAACACCGCCGGTGAATGCCCCCGGAGAAGCGTGCAAAGCATGCAGGACGCGGGAGAGAATCTCCACAAGAACACCAAATCGCGCGCGCATGACAACATACCTTGCACTGTCCCTGCGAAAGCGTGTGCGCAAAATGGGCGACCGGATGGGCAGGGGGGGGGGGGGGGGGGGGCTGAAAGCGCGGCAAGATACACCGCAAAGCCGGTGCGCGCGCCCAAACCGCGGGAAAGCCCCTGGTCAGCCTCAAACACGCCTCCTGCAAAGAAGACACAAAGGTTAGAACATAAGCATGTGGGAAAAGGGCCAGCGCCAGGCAACAACACTCCAGCAGGCCCGGGAGCCCCAGAAACGCAGGCCCCCCCCCCTTCCTCCGGCAGCACGACCACGGGGAGGGGCTTTAGAAATAGCGTGCTCGCTGCGCGCCCGCCAGAAACCCCACCATGCTCGAAACTCTGACCGCATCGGTACAAAGCAACATTTTTTTGCAACAAGATGCAAGAATACATGAACAGCGTGGAACACCCCGTGGATGCCATCCCCCCAACACTCTGAAAATCGTAGCGACAACCGTATAAAAAGAAATACCAGCAGGCGTGTGACCACGTGGGGTGGGGGGGGGGGCGGGGGGGGCACCGCACAATAACTCGCCGGCTCACGCGCCCACAAGGCCGGACACCGCCAAGCTCAGCGCTCCTCCCCCCCACTACGCTACATACATTGAAAACATTTATAAAGGCATCATTACGAAAACATCCGCCGCGCCATCGCAACAAAAACAAGCCATCCAGCATAGCGAACTCACTAGCAAACACGTGTATCGAAATGCGCACCAACATACAAATGGCTATAATACAAGCATGAATGAGCCCGCAGCCTGTTAGCTGGATCCCCGCAACCCCCAAAAACATACCCCGCGCCAGCATGAAATGTAACAAAATGCCTGAATCATAGGAAGAAAAATGCAGTATTACGCGGATACGGCCTTACTTAAACATGGGACAACAGATGCATATACCTAAAATGATTCGCAACTACGGACACGGAATGATCTGCATACTTGGGAATAACAAGGTGCATAAACACATTGCGCGGCAAACATCACATGCGCAACTGGCAGGCAAAGGGGGACAGCACACACGAACAAACGAAACATTATGCCAAAACCCACGCGAGCAGTCCCCCCCCTGAACAAATAGCACGCGATCAGGGTACAAAATGGCCACCCCAATGGGAGAAAGTGTGGAGGGGAAGGAGAGCAGAGGTAATACGCCCCCCGGGAATACAACCCCATCTTGCAGCGGCTGCACCCTCACCCCCACATGTCCGCACAATTACACCGACCCCAAACCAGAATGAAGATCAGCCGACCTGATAATCACTGCGGCGCCCGTCGTGTACCGGCAGAACCCGCATTCGATCGGGGGCCAGGACCGCAACGGCCGCGGACGCCCCCCCCCCCCACAGCAGCCCGCACTCACAGGCCACCTCGCCAGGCTCGCACCTCGCATCGAGGGAGCAGGCGGCAATGCAGGAAATGGGGGGGGGGGAGGCCGCTGAAGGCCCGAGGCCACGCTCACCTTAAACCGACGAAAGAAACGAAAAGAGTGTTCAGCGAGGTCGCTACGGCGTCCGGGCGGCAAAGAGGATTCGGGGAAGGGGCGCCGCAGCATAAGTACACCATAAGCCCCTCCCCGCCGCCCGGACGAGATTCTCGGCAGGCCGCCTCCTCCAACCGGTGAGGCGGAGGTGCCGGACATTACAGTGGGGGCGGGACCGCCCTCCTTGACTAGGTACCCGCCCTCTTGATGGCCACTGCGTGGCCTCGGGCAGGCGCATAGTTTGAATCAGGGACTCGTGTCATCTGACATTAACGGTAGAAGTGGGCATCTCGTGTAGTTTTTTTATGCCTGGGCCCTGTAAAAGCTTTTTGCCAAGCTTGATGTCCAGATGTTGTCCAGTTTCTCAGTATGACCGACACGACACCACGTACAGCAGGACTGTTCAAAATACTTCATTCACAAATACATGTTTGGAAATGCTGTACACAAGAGGCGGGAACGCGGGCAGGCCCGAGAGGAAAAACAGAAGGTATATGAAAAGTGGAAACGGCAAAATACTGGGGGCGAGGGGTAAAGGTACAGGATAAAGAAAGGATGGGGAAAAGTGCATGATTGGGGGACGAAAGAAGCAGAGGTAAAGCTGCAGGAAAAGGAACGAGAAGGGGAAAAAGACATAAGGGGGATAGAATAATTTTATACAGAAAAAGTGGTAGTGTAGGGGGGAGGCAGAGAAAGTGGTGGAACGGGCGAAGGAGAGAGGCAGAGAAAGTGGTGGAACGGGCAAAGGAGAAACGATTAGGGGCAGAGGTGAGGATACCAGGCAGAGGATGTGACGTAGTGAGAAAGAACAGAAGACGCGTGGAATTACCGGAACCATAAGGATGGTGGGGGCAGGTGAGGGGTGACGGGCAACTCTCTTAATCGCTCTTCCAGGAAACCGCGCTGGTGTAGTGTTAAAGGCTCATGTGCCTCCTCGCCGGGCCCTGCCAGCTGTTACCAGCCCTTTGTGCTGGCACCGCGGCCTGGCTCCGCGGGGGCCGCAATGTGCCCGATCTTCAGAGATAGCGCCTAATCCGCCCAAGAGCAAACACAGGGCATCCCTTTGAAGGCGCCCGCGTGCCCGGGGACCCAAGGGGGGTTGAGAAGCTGAGGACAGTAGAGGAACACAGAGACCCGGACTGGAAATAGCAGGCTCTGGGGAGATCCGAGCGAGGCGCACCTCGAAGAGAGGCAATGGCGGCCATCTTACCTAGCAATACCCAAGGCCCAGGCCGGAAATGCCACCGACAGGGGGCACTGCTGGTATATGAGCGGAAAATACCACAGACTGGTGGAAATGTAGTAAGCTACATGTAAATACCGCAGACCGAGGGAAATTCAGGAGTGTGTGAAGTAAAGAGTTTTCGACTGGAATTGCCACATACAGAGTGCAGAGATCCGAACTAGAAACAGCACAAGCCGAGGCTGAAACGGCCACAGAGAGATGGAGAAGTTTTCAAAGAAAGCACATCATTTTCAGTTAAAAAAATAGTTTAAACCGGAAAACTCACTTGTCGCCTAATCATGTCCTTCACTTAAATATTATATTCCACCTCCTTCTGTCCACATAGCTAAGCAGTTAGGACAAGTATCAACTTTTCATTTTTACTATTGAACCACTGATCACCCAAGCTGTGCTGCGCGTGCACTGGAGAGGATTCTTCTCTGAATGCATGCTTTACGTTAAAGAGCGCTTTTCAGATGGAATTAGGCGCTGCCACGGCTGACTCATATAACCCCGCCCCCGAGAGAGTTCAGCATATACCTGGACTGTAGAGTGCGCGAGAGGAGCGGAGTACACACACCATGGTAAACGTGTACACGAAACATGCATTCTTCACAGGGGCGACTGCACTGCGCTGCGCCCTTCTCATGGAGGCGTTCTGCGCTTCACTCTCAGGGTAGCGTTTCTGACGCCATTGCTTCAGGTATGTCGTAAATGTATGTAAATGTATAGGCATTTATATAGCGCACTACATACCCGTAGGGTCCCAAGGCGCTTCGACCGCTGCGAAACCATTCCTGGCTTCCCTGAGAGATGGTCCCTTAATGGGTATCTCCAGGGTGAGACCAGGCATCCCCGGCGGTCTGGTGGGGCCGTTAGTGAAGATGAGGCAAGCTAATGCCCAGAGTTGCCGAGTGTGATCGCTGATCAGAGTGGGCACCGAGGCGAGAGAATTATCGAGTCCGCTGACCCTGGTCCAGAAACCTGCCGCGCCGGGAATCGAACCCTGGTCCCGGGCCGTCACGCGTGACATCATCAGCATAGACTACACTGACAGGTTAAACTCTTTCAGTATCAGTTTCCTCTTCTGTAAACCTTTTCCCACGCGCATGCTCTGCTTCTCTCACGCCCCCTCCTTTCTCGTGTTTTCTTCGTCCTTCTCATGTCCCCTTGACCCCTGTGCCTCACATGCTACCCCCATGTCTCTAATTCATACATGCAAACATTTGAAACGGAAAAGCGGGAGATTCTGAAAAACAACATCGGAGGAATGTATTTTCCCAATTGACTAACATTAGAGTGGAGGATACTTTAGGAGGGAAACAGCTAAATAACGCCATTTTGGCTTAGAAAGTCGGGAGTCTCCCACCCGAATCGGATGTGTTGGCTGCTAATGCGGCCCTCCTTTCCTTTCTTGCATCTCCTCTCTCAGGTCCACTTCTTATTTCTTGTGCACCTGAATTCTCTCTCCATTAAATACATTTAAGCGGCAAGCGCTTTGAAGTGGCCCCAAGGCCACCTAAGCCCTCATTATGACAGTTCACCATATTCCTTTCCATCCTTTCTCCTATTTCATTATTTCCTCCCCTCTTTCGGCGTTCTCTGTCATTCCCTCTTTAACCCTTTGTTCCCTCGGCACGTTGAAGAGAACCCTAAGACACTTATGATATGACATCAACATTTGTATAGTGTATGTCTGTTATATGTATGTGTTTTAAGCTCTGTCAGTACCCCTTCCCGGGTGGTCTGGATTGTTCTTGCTCTCTTGAGATGGGGTGAGCAGGTAGAGTTGTGTCTGGTCTGTATAATGATCGAGCCTGTCGTGTGTGGTGTTTTGGGATGGCTCCTGTTGGTTTAGTAGTGAGAAGACATTGGCGTTGCATCTAAGTTGCTTCTAAACTGACTTCTCCGGGCAAGCCAAAGGGTGTGCACCCTGAATATTGAAACCAGAATTTCTGCTTGTTATGTCAGCCTCGAGGAAAAGCAGGATTTATGGGTTAATCCATATTCACAAGTCTTTGTAGATCTATATTTGCATCAAAATCCATGGATTGATGCATGGTTACATCCATAGATGCCACCTTGATGCAAAGTAACAGAAGAGAGCACATTGTGTTGTGCCATTTTAGGTTATAAACCAATGCAAATCTAGATTTGCGTTGGATTGTAAATAAGAAACCCAACACCTTGAGTCAGGTCTGCATTAAAAAAAATGAGGCAAAGCAGACGCAACATGTTTGTAAGTCTGGATCTATGCATGAAACATACATAATGTACATATTGCATAAAGACCTTGTATAACTGTATGGTATTCACACACAGTGATGCGCCCCTTTTGCTGTGTCATGTCAGCACGTCACAAATTATGACAACTTGTGGTTAGGTGTTCTAAGGAAACTATTGAGTCCTTCAAGGTATGTAGATATTGCACACATGCGACCCTTCCCACACTCACCTGATGAAGCCTTGATCACTGCACTTTCACATAACTTGAGGCTGCTTTGTGTGTTTGTAGGTATAATGCATACACTCAAAGATTTGTGATACCTCGTCCTTTAGTAAGTACTTTATGGGCCTGCGCCTTGTCTTCTGTTCATGCCTTTGGCCACTCTATTGTCTTGGTGTTGCCCGTTTTCACAAAAACAATTTTACCTAAGCTTTGTGTGCATACATCAAAAACACGCAGCACGTTTATTCATGTTTGTTGTATTTACAGACAATTGTTATAACCATTGTTTCCATTACGCATGCATGCATTAAAATCATATTTAAAGATATGTCTTCCCACCGTATGAACAAAATGTAAAAGTTGACTTTTGGCAAATTGCTTTCATATTTTTCAAACTTCACCAAAATCACAATATTCAAGAACTTGCAAAGTTTTGGGGGAAGAAAATGCTGTAAAATTCACACAAGAAACTTGGTTTTGCAGGAGAAAAAAACACAATTAACTAAAATGTTCATAAAAATTTAGAAACCTCCCAAAATATAAGAAATGTCATCCACTGATGAAGTTTTATGAAGATGAGAAACTTTGCAACCTCATGAAATGTATTTGTCACCTTCACAAAACTTCCAGTATAAGTATAATTATACGTGCTGTTACTTATGAAATGTACAATTCGTTGTGCAATGATACTATTGTATTTCTGCTTCTATAGTTCGTGTCCAGGTCTGTTTGATGTATGCCCAGGTGTCTGAGTGATGTTTACTTACAATGCGATTTATAGTGATTTCTTGTGTTATCTGCCCTTCCTTGCTTGCTTTGTGGAGAGATAGCATTGTGTGTCTGATGTATCACACTCACACCTGTCAGTCGATAGGTAGCAAGGATGCCCTTGGTCTCAAATGCAAGAGGAAAATGAGCCCCCAGCCCCTCACAGCATGATTACAGGAAACTGATGTGGGATGGGTCCTGCCACCATGGGGGCCTGATGCCGCTACTGTATTCTGTACTGATAGAGTATTACACCTTAGACAACAATACAAAGATGAAAAATCAGATACGAGCACACTCAGCTTTGCCTGGGTAGCAGACATGTTTCGGTGTAACTGATCTTTGTCAGGGTCCTGCACCTGGATACACTCACGCCTACTAGGACTCATCAGTGAACAACAGGTGCTATGGGACGCTTGAGCCGAGGCTTCTCAGCTCGGTGGGTTGTGTTCACCCTCTTAGAGGTAGGGAGGGGCACAGGTAGGAGGGACACATGCTGGATGCTTTAGAGCAGTGTGTGCCTGGCCCCTCCAGGTGGGCACCAGGGGGCTGATGACAGCAAGGCACTTTAATCTTGCCCATGGCGCAGTTGAGCCAATAAAGTGGCGGAATGCAGTTCCTTGGGCATTAAGATTGTAACCCCAGGAGTTAGGAAGCACGCGCTCAAGCGTTCCCACCCCACATTATGTTTTCCGTGGAGTCACTGCCCCCCTCCACATATTTGATTAAGAGATCAGGCCCGGCCTCCCTGAAACCACTGACCCAAAAGCAAGCGAGGTGGCCACGGGCCGGGGCTGGCTACTTAGCGGCCTTTTCTTAGGCCGGGCCCCTGGCTGTGAAGCGTCTTGGGCAACGTCTGCGCCTTTTACCTTCTAAAAGGCTTATGCATTCGCCCTCTTTGTGTTGTGTCTTTCCTTCTAAAAGGCTTATGCATTCGCCCTCTTTGTGTTGTGTCAGTCAGCAGAAGAGCACGTTTGAGCACTTATTAAAGTTTTCTGCCTGTTGTTTTCCGTCTCTCTGCAGACTTGGAGACGGCCGCCTTCTTCCGAGGCATGGGCAGCGCGGGGCCGGGGCTGAGCGCGCTCCCGCACGGCCGCATCGCCCTCCCGGAGACGCTGCTCTCCAGCCTGGAGAAGCCCTTCAAGGAGCCCGAGTGCCGCAGCTGGGGCGCCCACGACAGCCCCAGCCCGCCCGCCACGCCCGAGCAGCCCCTGCCCGCCTTCTACCTCTCGTACTTTGACATGCTGTACCCGGGCGAGGAGCCGGGGTGGGCGCCCAAGGGCCCCCCGGACGGCCTGCACGCCCACGGCGGCAGGGGCGAGGGCCCGAAGGAGCCCGAACAGTGCCCGGTGATCGACAGCCAGGGCCTGAGCCAGGACCTGGACTACCACGCCACCCTGCACCTGGAGGAGCACTCCCTGGAGCAGATGCAGACCATGGTGGTGGGGGAGGTGCTGAAGGACATCGAGACGGCCTGCAAGCTGCTGAACATCGGCGCAGGTAGGTGGCGCTGCGCTGCCCCGCCCCGGGCTCACCTGTGGCTGGGGCCTGCTATTCAGAACCAACTTGCAGCTAGTGCTGAGCTGTCGATCAGGGACATCTTGAGGAGGTTGGGGGCCCCGGGCCCAACGTATTTTTGGGGCCCCCCTGTCCAGAACAGCTTTGATTTTGTGATCCAATTTCAGCTTTTTAACACCCTCTTTGACCAGATGCCCTATACTGCATAGGCACACTGGTCCAAATTCTATGTGTTTCTATCTATTAGGCAGGGATTGTGACGTGTGTTTTCAATATTGTAATACAGCAGCAGCTCACTAATATTACTGCAAATCATTTCTGTGACCTTTCTAATATGAAAGGTTCTGTTTTGACCTAAAACGATCTTTTTTATGGGGGTTGCATGGTGCCGAAAAACAGACCACATTTCTCAGAAACATGTGTGCAATAGACTCCCACACATCACTCATATTAGAAATAAATCAAAGGCAAACATTATTTAAAACAATCTATGTTTAAAAATCATTCAAGGTCATCAGGGCAGGACTGTGTGGGGAACAGAGCTGTATCTATTGGGCCCCCTGAAAGGCTGGGGCCCTGAGTCAGAACACACTTTGCCCATGCCTTAAAACGTCTTTGCTGTCGACGTGCGCTTGGAAAGGTTAGATGCAGGCCTCCCTACATCCCAGCATGGGGCGCTTCACGCGCTGACACCAGCCTGTGTGCCACCCGGCACTTCTGGGAGTGGCCTATGCGCGCGCCATCGGAGCGCACAAGAGTCCTACGGGTGTTTATGGTGGCCTGCAAAGTTCAGGAGCATTGAGGCAGTGATACTAATGGAACTGATTGTGCGCTATGAAATACCGATAACATGGCATAACAGAACATAACAGTGTTGAATACTACAGCATAAAATAGCCTAGCATACCCCGGGACAACAGAGTTATGGAGATAAATACAACAAGTACTGGGCACATGTTTGGAGATAAACAGTATTGATACAGCGAGATTACATTAAAACAAGTCGACACCGGCAGTATAATAAACAGGTTGTTTATGTAGATGGTATTCTTCAGAACAAACAACGCCAGCCGACACATGTTTCGTCAACAGGGGAATACCTGTGACTCTTCAGGGCTGAAATGGCGTGATGAGCGGATCTAATTGCCGGTGATTATTCCGACCCGGTCAACGGGTTTGAGGAAAGCCGTGGGTAGGACAGAAATGGATGAGGGATTGTATACAGGCAAGTAAGTCTGTGTTAAGCCAAGACCTTGCAGTTCCGGGTCTGGGTAGTGCTCGTCTTGTCTGTGAGAGTGGGAGTTATGGAGGGCCAAATTATGTGGCAGGGTTCACTATATAATGCACCAAGACGTGGCAAAATATGTTTCATAATCTAGCAAATCCTGTGATAAAATTATGCCGCACGAAAAGACAATTTATGTAGCACAATAGACCACATTCTGTGGCATTATTACTTTGCTGTTTTATCATTTGGACACACATTGATGTTGTCTGGGCCAAGCTTTGCCTCAATAGTATCAGTTTAAAACCCCGAATATAGCAATCATCAACAGAAAGAGGACAACTTAAACTTTTCAAGAATATGCCCTTGCACATGACCACGTGCGGCTATTTTCTTTTAGTAACTTTTGATCCATTTGAGCTAGAAATATTTGTTGTTGTTGAGATCTCTGAATTATGCAGCACGTGTGTCACAGCCGTAGTTTCATAACTGCAGTGGCCTCGAGCATACCACAGTATGGAATAGTATGACACAACATTAATTCTGATTGGACGCCCAGTTCAGCAGGGGTCTGAGGATTAGCCCATGTGTAGGGAAGTGAGGAGGGGCCGAGGGGGTGGATTGAGGTGCAGAAGACTCAGGGATGCTGGCAGTGGCAGCTAACTATACTCCTGTACACACAGCGAGTGCGTCAGTTTTAAAAAAAGATGACAATGTTTGACTTTCAGAATATTATAATTTGTGCGCAAATATTTACTGCTCTCACCACACCATCTCCCCAAGCAAGCTGAGTGCAGGCGGGCTCGCACCTGCGAGAAACAGCCACCCCTTCGCTCAGAGTGAGGAGGAGCGCAGGGGAGGAGGGGAGGATGAAGTGCAGAGAGACACGAGAGGTGTGATGAAGGGCGTCACTAAGGGCTTTGCGCATGCTTGGAAGGGAATTGCGGCCTAGTAGCAGATACACGCCAGGGTAGGGTAGATAATATGGGCGGGTCAATTTATCTGAGAGTGGCAGTAGCTGTCACAAGAAAGGGTCAAGATGGCGATTAGGACCTGGAAGTGAGAAGTCTACACAAGCATTTGCCATGCAATCAGTCTTGCCTTTGGAACCTTATATGTATTTAGCTATGCAGCACATTAGCTTGGGTGATGAAACATCTACTGTTCTTTACCATAGAGGGAAAGTATGCACCAAACTGCGTGGCTTTCCAGTATGGGAAAACATGGAGAGAAATATTTCCTTTCAGCGGGAACTGGTATAGTCCAAAGCACTGTTTTAAATATAAAATCAGGGCCTTCAATGGTCATATCACTGAAAATACAAGATTTGAAAAAAATATTATCTACTGGTGCACGTGGAAAACAATTTCTATGGACTGGAATCTAGAGAATGCTAAATTGATTCTGGTATTTTACTGACCTCTGCTGGTCGTTTTCTATCAAAAAAGGTAAATAGAGTCAGTTGCCAGAAACATAAAAAAGAGAAAGCCTCTCAGCAGAAAGCAATTATGGTATTTTACTGACCTCTGCTGGTCGTTTTGTATCAAGACAGTTAAATAGAGGCAGTTAAAAAAGTCCCTAAGAGGAAGCAGACAAGTCCTAGGGCTGATCTCCAGAGCCCACAAAGTACATATACATATAAGTATATAATAAGTATATACTAAAGTATATACAGGAGGTCTTGAATGCTCAACCTGAAAATGGGAACTCACCAAACATGAGCAGGAGGTTCATGAGTTAAATTATAAAGGTTTCACGGTTAAGAAAGTTGTACAATCCTTTACTGACGGTAGAGTATGCTAGACAAATGCTTCTGATAACACAATTTTACATCTAACCTGTGTGTAAGGAAAGGGGATGATATAGTGACATGATGTGTCTGTGTCTCCAGGCGTTTAGTGGCATGTTGTAGAAGGTTGAATGTGTCGCTGTAAGAATGTGATGATGTAGGGAATGGTGCTGTATGTGCACCGGGCCAAGGCTGGAAGTTAAATACCGTTGGAGGAAGGATGAACCCCTAAGAGGTCTATCAGACTTTGGATGTAGCCTGAGGGCCTTGCACGTTTATAAAGAATTTGCCTCCTACCTGAGTGGCTCCAGACAAAAGTAGTCATATAGATAGATTTTAGTAAAACAGAAATGCACAGGCGCTATTGTCACCTGTGTAAAATCTAGACAGATAGACAGAAAGACAGATAGCTAGATAGATAGATAGATAGATAGATAGATAGATAGATAGATAGATAGATAGATAGATAGATAGATAGACAGATAAATAGATTAAAAACTATTTGTAGTATGCAGGAAGATGCTCAGAGTGCACTATGTTATTTATTATCATGGTTGAGTGTGGAAAGGGAACATGGTTCGAACATGATTCGTGATCCACAAAGCCTTGTGTGTGCCACCATGAACTAGTCCTCAGAGTATGCATTCTATCATCTAATCGGACCCTATGGATGCCAAGGATTGTGGAGCTTATATGCACATATATCTTGTGCTGTAATTGTATTTATATAGTGCTTATTACTCCTGTTAAGACAACAAAACGCTTTACGGCAGGTAGCCTGCTATTCCGTAACCGAAAGTTAGTGGTTAGTCTATTGGCTATTGGTTGTTAGTTATTGTGTTTTGTTGGCTGTTAGAGTAGACTTATGCTCTTAGGAAACTGTGAGAAGCATTTCCTCCAGTTTCTCGCAGTAGATTAAGTTAGTTGGTGTTAAGTGTGATTGTTAGTAAGAATTCATGGAAGTGGAAAATGGGATGAGCGGATGGGCTCGAGAAAGTTGGATAATGATAGACAGCAGGAGAGGGCGAATGGATGGAGAGTTTGTGATTTGAGTTGAGCGATGAGTCAAACTGGGAAGTGTAGATAGGCTAGAAAAGGTGAGATACTGTTAGACTGCAAGGGGTGGTTACCCAGAAGGTGAGTTTGTGATAGGTGAGGAGAGGTACAGCTAGGTTCTTGAAATATAGTAGAGAGTAAGGCAGGCATGCATGCAGCAGAGTGACATTGAGACACGCAGTGGATGGACTGTAGGAAGAAGATCATTCAATACAAAAGAAGAGAGAATAACCACTAGCTATAAAAACCAAGGTTGGTTTTTGTGCCGGATTTTCGGAGTATGGTAGGAGTAGGGGTTTGAGATAGGATGCTATAAAGAGTAGGAAGAAAGGCTGAGGGTTGTTACCTATGGGTAGGTCATATATGTTTGCTTCTGTTTTTTGTCTTTTGGCTTCTAATGGTGTTGGCACTGTACTTTTTTGGTCACATTGCTATTGACGATTATTTGATTATTTAGATTCATATCTCTGTGTACTTGGCTTATTTAATATTATGAGGTACAGCGGTATGTGGTATGTCCGATTAGCTATTCTTTTACAATTTGCCTGGTAGGATTTGGCCACGTATGGGATTTGTATTGAATTATTCTCTCATTAATTAGCTTGAGATGGACGCACAGGTTGCATGAATCTACAGGGATGAGGTACTCCCTCAATTAGTAAGGGTTGTTTGTCAAGGTCTTTTGATGATTTGGTTCCTACTTCATCTTAGAGGGTCTGTGAGGGGTATCTGACTGCAGGCTCAGGGGTTAGAGATTGAGACCATGTAGATTTTCTATCAGACTACGTTGGGAATAACCACGTTTTAACCTTTATTCTCAGCCTTAAATCGTTATAAGTGGCTTTGATCTTTGCATGTAGGGAGATTCTTATTTTTGCAGCTTGAATGGAGACGGTGGAACCTCCAGTGGTTTTCTTCCTGTAAGCAGAAATTACAAAGCGTGAGGCCAGCCTGGAGCGTAAGCTTCCTGATTAGGAGTATTTGGTGATTTTTGCTGTAATGAATGTTGGAGACTTTGCCATTTATTGCCCATTGTGTGGTGATTATTAGCTTGAAATAGGATCTTCTTGCAGTTGGGAATCAATGTACAACCATTAGGACTGGGGAGATGCAGTTTCATATATTTACATTAAGAGGTAGTCTTGCTAGTGAATTTTGGATTCTTTGTAGTCTGGTGATAGTAGATAGCAGGATGCTGTGGTACTGACTGTATAGCCAAGCTTGTAGAGGGCAAGTGATGCTGTTGCTAATACAGGTTGAGAATCTCCGAAACGAGGAACTATGCCTTAGTAGTTGATTGAAGAGGCTTGTCTACTTGAGTATTCATGTAAAGTGTAGAGTCAAAGAAGATTTAGAAGATTTTTTACTTTTGCTATTTTCAGTGGCTGTCCCAGTTCGTATGGCCAGAAAATAGAGGATTATAACGTTTCTGTTCACAGCAGGGCAGTATTTCAGTTTTTGAAGCATCTAGCTTTAGGCGATTCCACATCATCCAGTGATCTACGGCTATGGGGCAGCAGTTGAGGTTTGATATTCCTATACCCTTAGGGTTCTGCAGTTTGAGAATTATCTGTGTGTCAACTGCATAGTGGTAACAGATGAGTTTGGAACTGTTGCTAAGTTTTAGTGTCGGTTTATATAGATGTTAAAAAGTAGATGTGAAAATGTATGTCCTTGTGGGACTCCTGTTTTTATGCTGAAAGTATTTGATGAAAAAGGTGTGTATAAGCGAGGGGGACGTGTTGCTTTGGTAGAATGAAACCCAGCTGAAAGTTATGCAATCTACTACTACTTGTTTCAGTCTAAGAAGTAATGTATCCTGGTTTACTCTGCCAAAGGTGGTTGAAATGTCTAGAAGTAGTAAAGCAGCGACACAATTTTTGTTGACTGTGTTATTTAGGTTATCCAAAATTCGCATTAGTGCTGATTCTGTCCCTCTTCCTGGCCGGAATCCTATTGGCTAGTCTGAGATTTGCTGGTTTTCTAGTATGAATCCTGAGATCTAGTGAAAGGTGGCTGTCTCCATCAGTTTGATGAGGAAAAGTGTGTTGGAGACTGGTCTATAGCTGCTGGGATTTCGAGGGTCCAATATATTCTTCTTAAGTAGTGAGCGTATGTATGCCTTCTTCAATATTTCCTGTGTTTAAGCACCTATTGAAAATATTTCTATCTGTAATGCATGCAGAAATCAATCGGAGGAGCTTTTTCGAAATTTGTGGGGGCCTGGGGTGTGATGGTCAGCCAGCTGGGCTGCTAGCTTTCAGGAAGTTTTCACATTTTAAGTTGTAATTTCTTGGAAGGATGATATAGATGGCGATTGTTTATCTGGTGTTATTGTTTCTAGTTGAATAAAAGGGAAGCAGCTGTTTCTCTTGATTGGTAGATAAAAATACACTGTCTGCTTTGTTTATGGAATGTGTCAATAGTTTACTGCAGAAGTATTGTGATGAGGTGAATATATACGAATATCATCCCAGTGAAAGTACATGTGCAATACACGTAGGAAGAAATACAGGGCCACTAGTATATTTCTGTCCAATAATATGTTTTCTTGGGCAGATTAATTTTCACTGACACAACATAAATACAGATCCCATACTCTGAGATTCTAGCCCTCTGCACATAGTTAACCCCAGGTGCTCTTGTTATATTCATATGCATAACTTATGCTCGTGAAAAAATAGCATGTCATAAATCACAGACGCAGATCAGCTGAGGGCCGTATGTTGACACTGTGGAGGGAAAGGAGGGGCAACTTAAGCCGCCCCAGGCTCAGCCGCTGGTGAGTCAAGGCCCCGCCCAAACTCGAGTGTTAATGACATTATTTATTGCACTGCTAGGGTTTAATACAGGGAGCAGGAATCTATCTGTGTGTTACACACTCTTTCTAAAACACAAGCGTGGCTTTGATAGCTACATTAGATGGCTTAATAGTATGTTCTGATACGAAATGACGAGCTGCATATTGTATTGGTGTGTTTAATACCTCAGTACAGATCCCACATTCACTACCATTAACTGCAACCAGAAGTTCGTTTTTATTAGGAGGAGGAGACCAAGAATTTAATGGGGTGATCATATAGTGTACGAAATAAAAATACCCCTTTCTTATGTACAGAACGGATTGCAAGTCATCTCAAAGTTCTGTGACCTTATAAATAAACTCAGCCTTTGGACTTGTCCCTCTCGAGTCTAATTCGTAAATGAATGAGTGCTGGTGCTCAAAGTTCTGCTCAGAAGCCCATGGCTGGTGCAATTAAATGCCACCCGGCCGATAACCTAGGCCGCACAGTCTTGGACCACCTCATGCCTCTTTCAACCTCCACCAGACTCTCCCTGCCCCTTTATCTCACTCTTCAGGTTCCTGCGTTCTCCCCTTATGACGGATTCCGCCTTTCTCCTCCTCCGTCTTTTGGCTTTGTGTATTTTGCCCTCTCTTGCTCTCAGTCTATTTCTGAAGCGGAAAGCAAAATGGTGGCCCCTAAAAGTGAGTGCTGGCTTCCCCCACTGGCAACCACCGGTTCAAATTAAGCCCTGTTCCTCTCTCTCTCTCTGGTTAGGGGGACCTTTAAAACTTGCCATATCATTATTACTTACTGTTGGGGATACCTTAACCCACTCATTGTTTTTTGCTTCACAGACAAGAGTGATTTCAAACCCTTTAATTTCTGTTTTATATCATAATTGTGATTTCTTTATGTTATCCACATGAAAAATATCATACATATAACATTATGATTGCAACTAATAGAATAAAAAAAACATTTATTTAAAACGGATAAATAGCATATAATAAATGTGAATGCTGCAGTATGCCACATTCTGGGTTCTGGTGACATTTGCAAACAACTCGGCCTTTAGCTTCTTGCTCTCCTGTTGCATCAGCATCATTTTAGGACACAAAGTGATGTGTCAGCTGTGCATCCTTTAGCTGTCCATGGCCTGGATGACAGAGAGCTGGGAGCGTGCACTGGGTGTAGTGAGAGAGTCTCCTGCCACAGGTGTCCTCTGGCTGCTCTTGTGCTGGTAGCAGGGCAGTGATGCTAACTCCACCCTCTCCCTAATCTCCCCTGACAGACCCCATGGAATGGACTGCAGGAAATGTCCAGAAGTGGATCCTGTGGACTGAGCACCAGTACCGGTTGCCCCAGATTGGAAAGTCCTTCCAGGAGCTGTCGGGGAAGGACTTGTGCGCCATGCCGGAGGAGGAGTTCCGGCAGCGCTCGCCGCTCTGCGGAGATGTCCTTTACGCCCACCTGGACATATGGAAGTCAGGTAAGGATCTGCGAACCCAGGAAAAACTCCTCTTTTATCTAGCGGCACATCTGTCCATCCATACTTCACCAAGGACCCATGTGGCCCACAGATGCTTTGGTATCAATGTATGTCACGTTCACATGTTGGTTGCTAACTTGTTATCCTGCTGCCTTTGAAACTAACGGTCTCTTAATCTTAACTATCTCCATAGCTTTATAGCGTTCTCTCTGTGTAGCCGTCTGTGTCTGTAGCCATTTGTCTTTTTAGCAACTCGACTGTGTAGCTCACAATCATTGTAGCTAGCTATGGAGAATTATCTAGCTTCCATGTAACCATATGTGTGTGTAGCTACACCTTTCTGCCCATCACCTTTATGTGGTGCCATGTGCCTGCCTAGTTAGGTCTGAAACTATCTGTTCATGGCCTTGTATATCTAGTTGTCTAGCTATCCATGTAACTCTTCAGATAGCTATCTGTCCAGGAGGCTGAACATGCATTCAAGTGTACATCTCACATGATCATCGCCTTCCTCTCCTTCTGACGTCTCTGCGTTGGTCCATTCATACTTGCCGCCCTTATGACTCCTGCCTGCATCTCTTTGTCCATCTATTTTCCACTGTACTTGTTATGTTGATTCTCAGATGAATCATTTTCCGACCATAGATGTCAAATGAGGTTATCTCTTCAGATCTGCGAGTGCACCTCTATGTTTCTCCATTTCTCTGTCCCATTCCTTCTCCGCTCCCTTTCATGCTCTTATTTTCACGATTTGTCTCCCGCTCTCCTTGTTTCACAGTTTGGACTGCCCCGTTCTGTGCTCTTCTCTGCCTCTCCTTCTGTCGCATTTGCCTCTTTAGTTAAATGCTCCCTTCTATTAATTCTCTTCACTTTCTTTTCTTAGTCTGCTTAGTCTCTGCTATTCTATATCATCTACACCATGTCTCCCCTCTTCCACTTTCAATTATTTATTTTCTCTTTCTACTTCCTCGGTTTCACAACACCTCCTCGTCTTTCTCTACCTAACAATCTGTCTCCCTCCAT
This sequence comes from Lissotriton vulgaris, assembly GCF_964263255.1. Lineage (NCBI taxonomy): Eukaryota > Metazoa > Chordata > Amphibia > Caudata > Salamandridae > Lissotriton > Lissotriton vulgaris. Next base: position 1,310,945,251 of record NC_141693.1, on the reverse strand, counting down.
TTTGTTTCTCCCCTAAGTATTGATCTCTTGTGACTCCTGTTTCACACACATGCGTTCCCTGCCTCCTTCTGGCACTCACTCCTTTGCATCATGACTCATATTCTCTCACACATCTTTCTGTCTTTTTCATACCTTTCTGTCATCCCTGCCTTACGCGCTTTCTCCAACCTCTTTTTTCACCCCACCTCATTTCTCTGTATTGTTTACCTCTCTCGCTTACTGCCCGACTTCATACGTCTTCTAGTCCTATCTCTTTTCCCATACCACACATTTTCTCTTACTTTACCCTTTCTCTCTTTTTCCAAATTTGGCATAGTTCTCACTATCCTACCCCGTGCCTCTCACACTTTCTTCCTCGATGACGCTCATACGAGCAAAGGAACCTTGGTAAATTGTATTTGTGACACTGTTTGTGTGATGCGCGAATGAAATAAGACCTGCACTGCCCACTGCTATTTGCTGTTACCTATTGCAGGAGTAGCGCATGCTAAACGACTTTGGTTTAGGTAGTGCGTCTATTTTAGAAACACTGCGCCGATTGAATTTTAAAAATTAGCACTATGTAATTGATTGTTGTTTTGATTTTAATAAAACACTCTGACCTCTGTAACTTCTTGCTCCTGCAGCCCCGGTCCACCGCAAGCGCTAGGCTTGATTGAGTGGAGGGCGCAGGGAGGCACCTTCTGCCGGCTTCCCAGCCGAGGCAGGCACCCATTGGCCGAACGGGTAGAGGCGGAGCTGAGTAAGAGCCCGTCCTCTACTTAAACCTGATGCCACTTACGACACGCAGCGAGAACGCGCAGCGTCCGCGCCTAAGCCGCGCCGAAGACCCGCCAAAGAGCCGCCCGTCTGTGCCCGTCCGTGACAGTACGGGGCATGGGGCACAAATTCATGCTCTACCTATTCCGCACAATAAAGGTATGACTGCAGAACACCTTAAATCCTTACGCCCCAAACCCCACAAAGATTGCACTGTACTCCTGCCTACGCCTACCGGATGCCCCCCATGCGACAATTGCAAGTTCTCTCTCACCAATCTTCAGCCCTACCCTGACCTCAAACTCAGCAACCCTAAACGAAAACAATACGGGAATTCTGACAACCAAGAATTCTCTTTTTGCAGCGTTAACTGCAGATCTTTGCCACAGCATAAGTTGGATATTTTTAACTTTCTACTCGACCACAAACCCTGCGCCCTCTTTTTAACCGAAACTTGGCTGCACGAAAGCTCTGGCCCTGACATAGCAACGGCTCTTCCCTCCGATTATGCCATAGTCAGGAAAGACCGTGTTGGTCAAACTGGCGGAGGAATTGCTATCATTTTTAACAGAAAATTCACCTGCACCCTAGAACCCTCCCTTATCCCTGACTGTGAAGCTGCTTTCTTTAAACTGACCCTTAATCATAACTTCACAGCCTCTGGCATCCTAATATATAGACCTCCGGGAAACGCCAGTACATGGGCCGCTAACCTGGCTAACCTCATTACACCCTTTTATCTCGCCTCAAAAAATTTCACCCTCCTAGGAGATTTAAATATGCACTTTGATGACCCCACTAATACGGCCTGCACAAACCTTGTGGACGATCTAACAGCTCTAAATATATCTTTACTGAACTCTGGTCCCACCCACAGGGCAGGGCATCTGTTAGATCCCATCTTTTCAAACATACCTGAACTGAAATGGACTAACACATCCCTAATTTGTTGGTCAGACCACCATCTTATATACTTTAGCCTTAAATTACCCACATCTAAACCTAAAAACACCTGGCCTACCTCTGTCTCCCGAAACTGGAAACAGCTTGATATTGGGGACCTTAACAGAACTCTTGCCAAAAATCCTCCAACCCCAGCCTCTGACATAGAAAGCATAGCTCTAGCCACACACTCATGGCTGGAAAGCGCCGTCAACAGCTGCCTCCCACCTTCTAGAGTTCAAAATAACACTCACCGCCCCCCAGCCCCCTGGTTTACTGAGCCTCTCAAAATACAAAAGTCCAAATGCAAAGCCCTTGAAAGGAAGTGGCGGAAAAACTACGCCCCCGAAAACAAAGCAACATACCACAAAGCCAGGAACGAATACCATTCAGCCTGTACTAGAACCCGAGCATTTTATGTGGCAAATATCATTAACTCCGCGCACAATAAGCCGAAAACACTTTTCAATACAGTCAAAGACCTCGCAGGAGAAAAAACGACTGCACCAGTCAAGCCGATTGATAAAAAACAATGCCAAGACCTCGCCTCCTTCTTTTGTGATAAAATTGAAACGATCATCTCAGGAATAAAAAGCAACCTCCCTACCCATATCCTCGAAGAGGACACCCCCCCAATTCAAGTATTATTAACACTATTGAACACTGGCCTGCCATCACACTGGAATCACTCAATTCCATTCTTAGAACCGTCAAATCAGGCTCCCCTCGTGATCCAATTCCTGCCTCTGTTCTTAAGCAATTGGACTCCCCCTCTCTGACCATCATTGCTGATACTTTAAACTCTTCACTTCAGCTCTCCGCAGTTCCCTCACTCTGGAAACACGCCATGGTCAGTCCCTTACTAAAAAAAACGACAGCCAACCCTGAACTTCTAACAAACTATCGGCCCATCTCCCTTCTCCCAATTTTTTCAAAATTGCTGGAACGTCACGTTCATACCACCCTTACCCTCTTCACTGAAGAGAATTCTCTCCTCCACTCATCACAGTCCGGCTTCAGAGCGAGTTTCTCTACGGAAACTGCTTTACTAGGAGTTACCGAAAACATCAGGCAACTCCTAGACGATGGCCAGACAGTCGCACTCATTTTGTTAGACTTGAGTGCGGCCTTCGATACCATCTCCCACTCCAAACTCCTGGCCACCCTAGAGAGAATCGGTATCCGTAGTGAAGCACTAAAATGGACCGAGTCTTTTCTATCACACAGAACCTTCCAAATCACATCCCCTATAGCTTGCTCAGAGTCAGTAAATGCCCTTCACGGAGTACCACAGGGCTCCATCTTGAGCCCGCTGTTTTTTAATTTATACCTCAGACCCCTGGCTGACCTAGCGGATACATCCGGGCTTACTCTGATGACATATGCCGATGATTCTCAAATCATCTCCCTATCAGAGGCAAGCCCACTGACCCCATCATGTCTCAAGCAAGGTCTCCAGAATATCTTCAGCTGGATGTCAGCAAACCAGCTGAAGTTAAATGGAGACAAGACCGAGGTCCTCCTTCTGGGGAAAAACAAAGACCTGTGGAATCCATCTCACTGGCCTGCCGAACTTGGCTCCATCCCTACCCCGGCCACACATGTGAGAAATCTCGGTGTTATCATTGATAACACCCTCTCAATGAAACACCAGGCAAACAAAGTGGTAGGCCTTTGCTTCACCATTATGAAATGGCTAAAAAAGATCCTATGGATGCTGCCCCTTGCCACCCAGAAGACCGTAGTCAATGCACTCGTAACCTCTCGGCTTGACTACGGCAACATCCTTTATCTGGGCTCAAACCAAGCTGTTACCAAACGACTGCAACTTGCCCAAAATGCGGCCGCAAGACTGCTTTGCAATCTCCCTAAAAAATCTAGTGTGTCCAAACATCTAATTGACCTTCATTGGCTCAGGGTGGAAAACCGTATAAGGTTCAAAGCCCTGAGCTATATGTTCAAGATTAAGTCTGGTACTGCACCAAAGTATCTACTATCTCTTGCAACCCCTTACCCTCCTGCTAGAGAACTGCGCTCCCAGACCTCGGCACTTTTCGCAACCCCGAGATTCAAACTAGCGAGAATGGGAGGGAGATCATTCTCGGTACTCGGGCCTGCTCTTTGGAACAAGCTCCCGCTTCACATCCGCAAGGAAGATAACTATGCCAGATTTAGAAAGAACCTGAAGGCCTGGCTCTTCCACAAATAATTCCTGTCACTTATCAATTTTCTCCCACTTGTTCTGATCTGTCATCGGCGCCGGGAAACCCTTTTTGGGTAGCTGTGCGCCATACAAGTTTAAAAAATAAATAAATAAATAAATATTTTTCTCCCTCTCTCTCTACCATTTATCTTTCTCTTTGGCCCACTCACTCCCTACCTCTTCTTTCTCTTCTATCTTCTCACTTTGACTTGCCCCCTCTCTCTCTCTCTCACTCTCCCTTGCTTTCGTTTAATCTCTTTTCAATCTCTCTGCCCTATCTACTCTCTCCCTTTTCTACTTCCTTTCCCTGTCCTCCACCCTCATCCCTCACTCCATGCTCCATCTTCTGTGTCTCTGACTCTTAAATCATCCACCTCTAACTTCTACCTTCACGTGGTCTAATGTTAAATGAATTGTCAAAGGTCCTTGAGATTGTCAGTGTAATTCTGGCTTTGTCACTGGAACAAGCATTCAGTGTTACTTGACAAATGACGTATTCTTCCTTTTCCTGAAATTAGAATTATGTGTAATTTAAAAAGTGTCAGTATCCCTAATGTCAACATTTAGGACGTACTGTGCCCTATTTAACAAAATTCACCAGCACCACCTATCCATATGTAACTGTTCTTCCACCTTGCTCTAAGCTAGCACACTGTCACTGGGCACAGCATTTCTGGTAGGAGTTCTTCTTTTACGACTACGCTCCCTGCACACTCCTGCACTATTTAAAAGGCACCCTTAGACATTGACTGGAAAAAAAAACTGAGTTAAAGTGAGTTTATGGTTGTTAATTAAAGATGAAAAACCACTGAAATTCACACGTTATGGTTAGGAGAGCGACCATAACCTGCACTCCAGATGCACTAGTCACAACCTCCCCCGCGATGTTCCGGATGTAATTGTAAATGTAAATATCCTTACTGATGACATTGCATATTACATTATTTTTAACACTATCAAAGAGACAACTATGAATAAAGTAGTATTTATTGGTTTGAGTGTGTGCTATTTAATACATTGGACCAGTTGGTGTTGTTCCTTATTGGGATAAATATTGTGAGTTATAAGCATTGCATTTGGTGTGCGAGTTATGGTTTGCATGGCTGATGTGCGAGTTATGGATTGTGGTCCTAACTATATTGAATTTCAATGTTTTTTCGCTCTCTCGCTCCCTCTCCCGCTTTCTGTTTGCTGCTGGTCCTGTCTCTTCGCTCTCTCTTGCCCCGCCACCTCGCTGGTCCCACCTCACTGGTTGCTTCTGCTTCTCCACAGCCGCCTGGATGAAGGAGAAGGCCTCCCCGGGAGAAGTGCGCTTTTGTGGTAAGTTCTATAACCCTCTATCTAGTGTTTCAGAAGAGGCATGATTAAAGGCGGAGAGGCCTTAGAGCACTGGTTATTCTGGGGTCCGTACTAAGGACTTCAAGGCGCAGAGGCTGAGAAAACATGCTCCTGTTGCTGGAAATGATACCAGGGGAGGTGATTTAAGTACTCCGCTCCGGGGGTGGTGAATTCCCTGAGATTATATACTGTGTCCTCGGCCACTACTCTCCATGCGGTAACTGTGGTATAACCTTGTCACTGTTGGAGTGGCCGATATTTTGGTAACTTACAGACCTTCCCCATGATATTATTTGCTCAATTCCATTGACATAATAGGCTGAATTGGGTTATTGGTGGGCTGGATTGGGTATTAGGCTGGGCTTAGATTTGTCTGTGAGCTCTACTGATCAGTTAGATTGGTTTGATTTTTGGGCAAAACGGTTGTTTGATTTAATGGCTTTGTGTGCTGGATTGGTTGGTTAATAATATGACATTTTATTATGCGTGATTTGTAAGAGGGCTGTATGTTTGGCGGGCAGGACTGATTGGTGATCTGCACTAGTTGGTGGATCACATGGGTTGACGGCCTGAATTACTTTAGTTTGTGGGTAACATTGGCTGTGGGATGGATTGGCTGCTCTGCTTCATTGGTTGGTTGACTGCATTTGTTAGTATGCTGGATTGGTTGGTGGGCTGAATTTACTGTTTGGCTGGATTTGGTTGTAGGCTGCATTGGTTGGTGGGTTGCCTGGGTTGATGGGCTGTAGTGGTCATCCGGCTATTGGTCTGCTACCTGGAATGCCTGGTACCCCCAGCAGAATATGGTCTGATGACCTGCACTCTTTTCCCCATACAGCAAGCGAGGAGCCCTGGGCAGACAGCGAGGCGGACTCTTCCTGCTCTGGGCAACCCATCCATCTATGGCAATTCCTGAAAGAGCTTCTTCTTAAACCACACAACTATGGACGCTTCATCCGCTGGCTGAACAAAGACAAAGGTGAGGATGCACCCCTCCCTTCCCCAGCTCTCCTGGAAGTACTTGAACACACCAGGGTTTTCCTGTAAAACATGGGTACTCACAAACATTTTCCCAAGGACCAAAAAGTTTGATCTCTGAGGTGGCCGAGGGCCGCATTGATGCCAGCGGGGTGGCGGTCGGGCAAAGGAGTTGGGGGGGATTGGCGGTAAGGTAGGTGTAGGCGAAGCGAAAGATGTAAATCTAGTGGCTGAATTGAAAAATGTGAAACCAGAAAACCTGGGATTAATCCCGGCTGCCCCACTTTTCCAAATTGTGTGATTCTAGGCAATTGTTTAATTTCACGTTCTCTCCTCTTTCTTCATTATCACATATAAAAGGACAGTGAAATACACAATTTTAAGTTATGCACTGTACACAACCTGCTCTTGTGTTTAATGTAATTTACTATAATGTTATTCATGTATAATAGAAACCCAGGCCAACCAAAAATTTCAAATAACAACTGACTTACCCCTTTAGTTCACATTGGCGTTGTTGTCAGGTAAGTTCATATTTGAAAGCTATCACTTTAAATTAATATTTCTCAGTGCAGTAATATAATCAAATGTACTAATGTGAAAAGGTGCTGCATGTTCATTGAATACACTTTTCGAATTTTTCAGAGAATGTCCTCATTTTACACTCTTGCTGCAAGATGTCTTTAGAAATGAAGGTGTTTATGAAGTTAAGCACAGGACTCCCTAGTTACTTCCTTTCTTTAACACCAATTAAACTTGAAATAAGTGATTGCCTGTCTAGTTAACATCTTAGTGCTGAGTCGAGTAAACAGCAGACCCATGCTCCTGTTCCCTAGGGGGTCGCATGTAAAGGTCATGGGGGGGCCACATGCCCCCCCCCCCCCCGGCCATACTTTAAGTATCCATGCTGTAGAAGGAGTTCTTCCATTTAGGAAATATTTTAATAATGCCCCATTCTGACAATAGTCCTGTAAGGGATGTTAGCATACATTGGGACAAAAGGCAAGCCCCTGCATGTATAGATGAGTGCCCGAGCCTGTCTAGGGTTCACCTCTAATCTAATGGTAAAGCGTACAGTAGGCTGACTTTTTAAGGAAAGGGCCTTATTTTTGTCCAGCGAATATTATTCTGATTGTAAGAATATCAGTGACAGTTTAGGCAACAAAATATCCTTGAGGACAGATGTGTTGACGTAGGAGAGACAGAATGCTTCAGGAAAGACACAGGGTTTAGGTTAGACGTCATGATTTAGGCTAGAGGGAATGCTATAGAATGGAGTTATGGGTTGGAATGGATGTGGTTGTTTAGGTAGAGCTGATAGTTCAGAATAGAAGTGATGGGGTTAGGTTAGAAGGAACGCTAGAGAAGAGGAGTGATGGTTTAGGGTAGACTCTGCAGATGGAGATGAGGTTTAGGTAAGGGATGACTGTTGCGTATAGAGGTGCTAGCTAGGGACAAAGGTAATGCCAGAGAACAGAAATAGTGGCTGAGGGTCAATATACAAATTGAAGGCACTTGCAATCAGCCAGAATAGAGCTCAGCAGCACACTCGATGCTGAGGATAGAGTTGAATGTGGAAGCTAGAGCTGATGGCTGTGGACCAGGGTGATAACTGAACGTACAACAGCCGCCACAGGCAAAGGTGATGCTTTAGGAGAGACATAACTGTTGGGGCTTTATGTCTTGGTGTTTCGAGGTGTGCTGGACGTTGAAGAATAATTCTTGTGACCTGTCTTGGTTGTTGCTCTTTGAGATTTTGGGTTAATTTGTGAAGCATTTTCCTTCCCTCTTAGTATGCTTTGTACACATTGTTCATTCTAATGGCTTGTGACTGTTCGTAACTAATTCTTCAACACCCACCATCTCCACCAGATTCCAAGATGTCCACCGTATCTCTGTATCTCACTGGTTCTTCTGTTGTTGCCTCTTCTCTCAGGAATCTTCAAGATTGAGGATTCTGCCCAAGTGGCTCGACTGTGGGGTATCCGCAAGAACCGTCCGGCCATGAACTATGACAAGCTGAGCCGATCCATACGGCAATACTACAAGAAGGGCATCATTCGCAAGCCAGACATTTCCCAACGCCTGGTCTACCAGTTTGTGCACCCTGTCTGAGGTGAAAAACGGGGAGAAGAGGGCCGACTTCGAGGGAGCAGGATGAACCCTTCTCCCTGAATGGACCCATAAAGACTAGCTGCCAAAGAGGAGGCTTTGGATTCCTACAAAGTGGAATCCCATGGATGGGCCAAGGGCTACCAACTGTTTGCTTCCAACTACTGAAAATAAGAAACTGGACTATGTACAGAGAAATGTGTGTCCAAGAAGGACCTGCTAGATAAAGGTTACACCTTCACTGTTCGGTCCAAGATAGCCTGAGAACCCTTCTCTCACTCCGCGGGGTATCCAGCTCTGACGTCACCAGACCCCAAATAGAAATCTAACCACTCTGGGCCCCAGAGAGAGCTAGAGGCTGAGGCTGGCAAGTGTTAATTAGGGGGGTCCAATACCAACCATTCACATGATCTGTGCATACAAATTATCATACACTGCTAGCACTTTTTCAAGTGCACTGCTAGCCATGCAACCATTCGCCGCAGTCGCTTCAACATGCTGTCACGGGAGAGCTATTCTGTCAGCCACAGTTACCTTTCTCTTACACACTGCTAGGCATCCCCCGCACAGGCCAGCAAGCCTATCACACATTAAACTCACTATGGACATTCAACTACTCTCCAACTACTGGCAACATTCGATTCTTGGATGATAACCTCTGGACGCATGCTGTATTACACTGCAGCCACTGGCAGGCCACATATAGCCACACACTGCTAGCCATTCTCCGACTCACTGCATCTACTGTAAATATTGTATCACACACTGCGATCTGATCGCACATCAAAACCCGGCAAGGATACTGCCGCATACTATAGCCATCACAACCATCCTCCCAAACTATAAGGATTCTGTGCGATACTGCAAGAATTCTATAGCACACTAGCCTCAATTATAATTCACTGCAAGCATTCATGCTGGCGCACGCCGCTATGCATTGTGCTACGCTCTACCACTGCTTCGAGAATTCTAGCACATCTATCTCATACTGCTAGGTGCCATGCCACACTGCAGACATGGCTAGTATTGTAACAATGGTATGCAATCTGTTACACTGCAGTGGCTGTATTATCACACAGTGCTAGGTAATGTGTAACACTGTAGCCACTGCAATCACTACACTAAGCAATAGTCAATTCTCACTGCACACGCTCTGCAACAGAATACAGGTATTGCGAGCACTGTCACCAGTATATACACTGCCCTAGACCGCGCCGCACTGCAGACCCGGCTTGTGAGTCACATGATTAGTGCCTTATGGCCCCTCTTATGTTGCATGCATACCATCAAACACTGGAACCACAGCCAATCACTACCGCACTGCAACTACTGCTTTGCAGTTGATCAAACATTGCTCTTCAGCAGACACTGCAAACACTGAAGTGTATAATGCAGTGCAAGTATTTGACCACAGATAGCAAGCACACATAGTGTAAGTGATATGCTGCAAATCTTCGATCAAACACTGCATACTGATAATCACTGCTGCCACTGCCAGACATTGCAACAACCCCTGCAGACAGTATACAAACGCTGTATGTGTCAATCACTGCGCCAGTTAGGGAATAACCACACCGCGAGCCCTAAAAGCTTCCCATCTTACACCACAAGCACTGGGTGTATTCTGTCACACTGCAACCACTGTAGACGCCATGGTGCCTCTTCCAGTCACTTCGAAGCCTTAGCTCATGCGCAGCAAGGACTGCACTTATTCTATTACACTGCCAGGACTTGCACTTAGTGTTCAATTACGCATTACCAGACAATATAATAGCTCGCACACAGCAAGTGCATCTGGAACACTGCCAAACACTGCCATATATATGTTATGAACTGCAGGAGACGTACAAAGCCACACGTTACAGCTTTTTAGAATATTGTGCCTTTCATTACACTGTTCGAGCACTGCAGGCGCGCTGCTAGTTGTTCTTCCATAGGCTGCAACTTATAGACACTGCATTAGACTACAAAAGCAATACTGCACTGGGATCACTGCGTGTGCACTGTCAGGTAGTATATTCTAGAATGACAACTAACAGACACTGTCACACCGCCAGCATATGGAAGCTGCAACCACACACAGTTACACTTTGCAAACAGACACTGCAGGCGCTCCAGGTATGACACTGGACGCCCTATAATGCCCAGTACATAGATCCATCATACCCGGCTGGGCATACGAAGGCAGTGACGGAGCTCTATGCTCACTGAAAAGGGTAATATTGTATTACAGGCTGCAACCAGCAGACACTCAGTTACATACTGCAAACAATGCAGCATTTAAACATGTTTACTGCGCGTAAAGGCCACATGCGTTGCTGCTGGATTGTCATTAATTGGTCAAAACAGAGCAGGATGCTCTATTTCAATGTCTCAATGCACATTCGTGCATTGAGACAAAACGTCACTGCCACAATGCAATCATCTTATAACATTGATACTGCCATGCCACGTATCACCAAGTGCAAGCACTGCACATACACTGCATTACTATACTTTTATTACGCATTGCACCAAATAGACACAAGGCCATTCAATAAATTACTGCAAATGTTCCATTACGCTGCAAACAATTCAGATATTCTGTCACACTACTACAGCCACTGCACAGAGTGTTTATCGCCAGACTGCCACATATGTTATCACACGGTGCATACACTACAGGAAGCCTGGTATATATTGTGCTATAACCCTAACAGGGCAGACAAGTAATGCGCGCATTACCCCACACATGGCGCAGTACCTTCCAACGCTGTACGGGCCCTGCATAGACAGCCCACCGCATGCACCGCATCACACTGCCGCATCACACTGCCGCATCACGCTTCATTCAGTCCTACCTGGCCGGGCCTCGCATCGCCCGCCGCAACACTGCAGATGCACTCACTACGTATATTCTTACAGACAGCAAACACCGAGTCACACACCGCAATCACTGCACGGATGCTGTCGTGTTACAGACACTCACTCCGTTGCGCGCCCCCTCTTAAAACACGCAGTGCTGGCACTGCCATCCTGCCTATGAATCCCGTGCACCCTTTCCTCGAGACAATTGCGTCAGACAGAGCAGCGGGGCTGCTGTTGGCAGTGACGCTGCATTAACATGCCCCACCCCCCTGCACCTGGGAGTCCTGGACACCGAGGCCTGCGCTGTGCTGCTCAAAGGGCCTCTATTCTTCATAGAGCCCGTGCGCAGTGACCTGTGCGGGCCTGACCTGCCAGCAGACAATAGTGCGAGCTGCTGGCCCGCGCCGGGGCCCAGGCTGACACGGCCTGGAGCACGAGGTGTGTGCAAAGTCCCTGGCTCGGAACACGCCGATCCAGGGGGGGGGGGGGGGGGGGGGGGGGGGGGAGCAGGATGGGAGCCGAGCGCACACTCTCAGTGGAACAAACACACGACAGCAGCGGATCTTCAGATGAGAAGAGGCGCCGGCTGTCAGAACTCCCAGAGGTGTTGATATAAGATGTCATGTTGTCTGCCCAAGCCCCTCCCCCCTCCGCATCAACATGTTATGTCGCGATCCCAGGGTACACGTGAAAGAGCGCTACCCGCACCGGCCAGCAGAGGGCACAGTAACAGCCTCATTTCTGCCTGATATTAACGTCTGATCTCTCAGGGCATATTTATCATGCAGTTGCGCCAAACCGAGGGGCGCAAAGGTGACGCACCTACTACATAAGATTAATCAGCCACGCACCGCCACCTTGCCTGGCCCTGGGTGGCCTGATAAATCAAGAGTAATGCAAGTCAGCACAAATCACAGCGTTCCTGTGTCCCAGGGAGGGGTTCCAATGGTGGAGGTGGGGGTTCCCACGCCACGACCCATGGATTTTGGCACATTCCCAGGTTTACAATTCCAGGGAGACCCAAGAATGGGTCAAAATCCAACACCTTCTCAGGTGAGGCTTACCAAGGAGAAATATCTTTATTTCTCCTCATTTTGTCCTCGTTCTGCCTGCGCTGCAGCACACTTAGAAAGAGGAAATGCCTCAGAGGATTGTTTTGGTCATGAAGGTGCCCCTTCCTGCACAAAACAATCCTGCCTACAATCCTTGCACCAAGGTTCAAGAGTGCCTCCATGGGCACTAGGCTGCAAGCAGTGCGCTGTTGCAGGGAAAATACAGGAGTGCACCAAATAATGTTGAATACTTTGCATTCCTTCGCTTTCCTTTCACACAGTACAGCGCCTAAAAGGTGGCTTGCTGTGCTGCCTGGTGTTATGATAAATATGCCCGAGTGTTTGCTCAGCTCACCCTAGCCATGGCCACCAGGTTTCACTGCGCAGTCTGTGCTCCAGATCCCAGAGCCCTCTTCCTTACCAGATATCTGGACTTTAACACTGGGGGCTGGAGGCTCGAGGGATAAGGGGTTAAACATTTTAGAATGTACTACTGTACTGTCGCCGCTTCTTTTCTTCAATTTCATATTCCGCGACTTTTAATAAGCAGCAATAAAGTGCGCTAGTAGCAGGACTGCTGTATGTGCTGCTGATTCAATTGAGGACCAACATGCAAATTCTCTTTTGGCGCATAAGGACCTGAAGGAGCAGCTGAGTGCCCGAGCCAAGGTCAAACCAAGGTCATGAGGGTCTTTACGGGACTGGTAGACATATTGGGGTTCTTTATTCGTGCACATTCAGATGTATTTTACAAGCTGGCAATGCCTATAGAAGGGGGTGGCACAGCGCGGCCTGGGGGAGGCCATCTCCTGTTTTTCATGTGTTATTTTCGATTATTTCTGCTGTTTACGCTGCCTTAATAAGGCTCCTGCGGCCTTACAAAATGAAGAGAAAACGTATATGATGTATATATAATAAAGTCGCAGTCTATGTCCACCTGTAGTTGCCCGGCAATTCTTTACTTCTATTTTCGTCGTTCCTCCTGGTAATGCGTCTCGCAGGGCGTGTTGCGTGTGTGTGCTTTTCCGATCCCTGCCAGGTCTTTGGTTAGAGTCAGTGCCTCGCCACGAACCGGGCAAACCGCAGGCTGGCGCTGACATTCTCCACAGACCCGAGGAGGCGAACCGAAGAACCACAGCCGTAGCCGCCTAGCCCCGAGGCATCGCCAGGAGCGGAGGGGGCCGCGGAACGCCCTGCGGTTCACGCTTTCAGCTGCCTTCCATGGGATACACGAACTCGGGCGAGTTTCTCTTTGTCATGTTACCACTTCTCGCCCTTTTTGTTCACAGTGTTGACCAATGCCTTGGGTGGGGCCCTCCGTGCTTCCCACGGGGGCGCACGAGAGGCGCAGACTCCGCGCGACAGGTTAATGAAAGATAAAGCGAGGAGGGAGGTGTGTGGGGGAGGCGCGGAAGGGGTTACAGTTATTTTATTCCTTTCTCGTAATGTACACACGCATGTCGAAACCCTTGTGTAGTTTCCTTCCAGGTTTGTTTGCGCATGCCGCGGCTACGCGGTTCCCACGAAGCTCAGCGCTAAAGGGAAGGGTTGGACTTCGGTGGCTGTTGGGGGGGGGGGGGGGGGGGTAGCTATGGCATGGCCTGTGGGAGGGGTGCGATCTGCTTCTGATTTGGATTCCATCCTTTTATCAGATTATTTCGAATCTTTTTTTCTTTATACTTAGACCCACCACAGCCAGGTTCATCCCCTGGTCTTCTGACGCAGGCGCAGGGCTTCCTTAGGTACTCTTTTAAGAAAACAGCTCTTCAAGCTAAATCCCACCGAACAAACGTATTCTAAAAAATACATAAATAGAAATGTGTGGAATAATGGTGCAGGATGCCAATATCGGGCTTCTGCTAAGATTCAGAGACCACCCTGTCCTCAGTCTCGTAGGTTACGAGGCTACCAGGACCCATTGATGGTAATGTTTGACTCCATCACACAGCTGTCCTTTATATGTCCCTCTCTCTCTCTATCTCTGTCTCTCTCTGTCTCTCTGTCTCTCTCTCTCTCTGTCTCTCTCTCTCTCTCTCTCTCTCTCTCTCTCTCTCTCTCTCTCTCTCTCTCTCTCTCTCTCTCTCTCTCTCTCTCTCTATATATATATATATATATATATATATATATATATATATATATATATATATATATATATATATACATATATATATATATATATATACATATATATATATATATATTTTCCAGTCCACCACTCTCCACGCCAAAGTTCTGGCATTCCAGAACACTGTATATTTTCATTAACTATTTTGATGCCCATGCCTTCAGTGGGGTGGGTTTTATGAAAAATCATTGTGGCCTTTGACAAAACTCGCTGCTGACTGAAGCTTTACAGTATCTCATTTCATTTTGTACTATCAGATCTGAATTTTGTTGTTGTTTATTATAAACATTAAATTATGCCAAGACTATTTAATGTGTAGAATTGGTTATAAATGGTCTAGCGGCCAAAATAATAAAAACATAAATTAAACCGATTTTGAAGAGCGTTTTTGTCTTCTTTCCTCATATTTTTGTAGTTTGTTTTCAATGCAGAGGGCGTCAGTGGCCTACTTTTGTTACCCGGTATGTTTATTTTGAAGATTAGCACAGTGGTGTGCTTTATTCTCTCTACCCCTACCTCAAGGATCATCCACCAAGGGGACACGTCCCCCTTTACGGGAATTAATCCTACAAGGGCCACTATCTCATAGTATAAAAGGATTGTACACACTTAAATGTTTTTATCAACTGCATACTATGAATGTGCAATTGGAGGAGTCACCACAGACTATCTCGTCGGAAAAGCACACAGCTTGCTAGCAGAAAGGCTGTCCTCACCAATCAACCGGGTGTAAAGCAATATACATTTTATTGAACGTCCCATTGAACGACCTAAATACAGGTACACACAACGCTGAGATCAAATATGAGACACTGCGCTTACTATATCAAAGTCTTAATACATGGTTTATCTCAGGTTCAGGAAGCAGTTGAAGACTTTTCTCTTTCCATGAGCAGTGGTGAATGATAAGGTGTCACAAGAAGCGCTGGGATGCCCTTGTGTAGCCATGCGCTATATAAGTGTGTATTCATTCATTCATTCATTCATTATCTTCTTAGTGTCAAATATATCGAAGGTATGCCCCTGTTGAAAATGTCTTACTTCTTGTGTTCAGTTTCCATACTTCCACCTCAAGTTAGCTTGTTGGATAATTCTCCGCCATGAATGTGTAGCATTATACAGCAGTAAACCCCACACGAAGGCTGGGAAGGAGGCTGAACAAGGGTAGTTTGCCCTGCAAGTTTGTGGCCATACAAAACTCCGACACACCCTGTTTACGGTTGTGGTTTTACTCCTGGAAAGAGCTGCAGCAACGCGTCCTCTTGAGTAGGAAAGGGAGCAGTCTGCATACTACCTTTAGGCTTGAAGTTGGTGCAGGAAAAATGTTCTGCACACTCAGAATGGATACAGCACAGATAGCAGAATGGAACCCATCATTCACATTGGTATGTACAGCATGGGCTGCAGCGGCACAAGAATCGTTCAGACTAACTAAGGGCCATATTTAGAAGTACTGATGCATCGGCATTGATGCGTCAGGTTCCTTGCGTCTGCTGCAAATGCCCTAACAACGCCATGGACGTGCTGTGTTTACAATACAGTGCTCCATGGTGCAAGCGTTCATGGATCAGTCAGAAATTCTGACATCTTTTGGCTCTAAAGTGATGCATTGCTAGAGTTGGTCGAAAGACTGATGCAACTCCAACAATGCGTCAGAACACGGAGGCGAGTCCCATGTAAAAAGCCCTGTGCCAATCCTTACACCTCATTTGAGAAGGCGTGGGAATTTTGACACAGTCAAGTTGTAGAGTGATGCAGTTAAAAGTTGTACATTTCAATCCATCAGTTCTACGTGGCTTTTAATGTAAAAATGCCTGCCTTTCATACATTATACCTGGCGCAGCTATACAATGCGCCCAGTTTATAAATGTGGAGCAGTGTGGAGCACTGATTCGGCGGTGCTAGCTCCTTATAAATATGCCCCAAAATGTGTACATTTCGTACAGCAGCAGTGCAGGCTTCCTTCATGGAACAAATACAGAAAAGGCACTGCCATGCAAACTTCTCTCATACTCAAATGAAGTACCACATAGAGAGCAGCCAAACTAGCTTTGCATAAACCGAATATTTGCACTACAGGGTCAGACTAAGACAGAAAATAGGCCAGGCACCAAAATAAAAGTGGCCCCCATTAGTGAATCAGATAGCTCAAAATGTGCCCATATTGCAAATAGAGCAGATTTGAACTTGTAAAGACACGGTGAATAGGTGTTTTGCAAGGTATGGGAGGCTACATGCATTTATGTTTGTTATAATATCAGAGAAATCAATAGTAGAAACCACTCCACCTGGCCATAAAGCAGGCCCCAAAACAGCCACAAAAACAGCCCACACCCTAAGCTATCAGACCAGCCTCTCAGGCACTGCCTGATTGCCCTAAAGGTCAGTCTCATTTTGGTGCAGTATATGCAGCTGCAGTGTAAGTGTCTATCATATAGACATAATCAGCACAGGAGGAGCAATCTGGTGCAACATGGGTGACAGCAGAGCAAGTTTCCGTGAGACACACGGGCTCTGTATCACTGTGGTAGTGCCTCTTATCCAATGCAACGTTTAAATAATAAGGACAACCCTATCTGCCCAAGTGGACCAGGGTAGGTCTGCATTTATAACAATTATCTGGGAGGACTCATTAAAAAGTGGTAGAAGGAACTCATAGTTACTCAGACTTATTCATCAGACCAACATTAATTATAAATAAGACAAAACACAGGACTGATATAGTTTACATATTGTAATATTTTGACTTCAGACAAGTGTAACAATCAAAAAAATAAGTGATCGTGGTGCAGATGATGCATCGCTCTAATGGTGGTTATATATCCAGGGAACATAGATCAAAGGCACGGTACAATTCCCAATAGTTGTGTACATTGATTGATAACATTTGTAACTGAGTTGGCATAGGTCAGTGTGGAATCCCTTGAAGTTAAATTACACATAACAACCAAGAGGGTGGGTTCATTGACGTTTCGACCCAATGTGACTATTAGGGTCTCTTCAGGATGTAATCATCTGAATACCAGGCATACACAACAGAGAAAAAAACAGAAATAAAAGCAACACTTCTGAGTCCTGTGCTTTCACGTACTGTAAACTTCCATTAATTCATCAATGAGTAACTCATCTCCTAATAGTGAGTTCTCTTGTCTAACAGCAAGAACTACCAGGATTTCAACCTATGTACAATAAAAGGCAATGAAAATCATCATTCGAGTTCATCACAACTATTTACTTTAGTGGTTTCTGAGCACAAGAAATGACTGTGCACCAATAGTGTGCATACAAGGTGACTCAATCAGAAAAGGTGAGACAGTGGGACCTCAAGTTATGATGGCACAGAGTGTGTCGCAACAATACACAGTGAAACTCTTCCTCTTATATGAAAGTGTGAATAATACCGTTGCTCATACCATTGGTGAGAAGGTCAACACAACTCACTATATGCTCACAATTAAGTTATATAAGAGGGCAACAACCAGTGACAGATCACCTGTGTGCCTACTGAACGAATCATGCCTAGTATAAGAAACTGTGAAAGTTGAAAAGATGGTAAGGCATCATGTTCTAATAGTCATCCTCTCTCTGAAACAATTGTCTAGTAAAGACGGAGCCATAGCCCACCACCATCTGCTTTGAGAGAGGGCAATCATGCTCCACCAGTGGGTAACATATACAACCATGTTAGAAAAGTACAGTTCAAACATCATACCTATCCAAGTCAAATGTTAAACCAGTACCAATCCTCTTTATACTAAATGTGACAAATCAATCCTCTTCCGCATAGATTTTTGACATCAGCCACATGTGCCTACAGGCAAATAATTTTCATGAGTCCAACCGGAAACCACAAACATCATCATACATGTTCCAAATGTGGAGTAGGTAGTGATGAAATGAAAATGTTTTTTTCATTATGTTTGTGCTTTGTTCTCGTGTTAGGTTAGCGTTCGCGGCACCATTTTATGTTCAGCCGCCATTTGGAATCATGTCGTCAGCTACGTATTCTCTGACTCAAGAAGCAGGCTGTGGAAATGTTAATTTCTCCAAGTTTAGGCCTTGCTCTGCTAATGAATACATTGTTCTTATTAACGCATTCCTTTCCCATAGATAGAGGCTTTCTCCCACTAGCCTTGCGTTAGACACGAACAGTACAACTTTGGTATGAAGATAATCTGTGCCTGGTCTCAGAGTCGAGACTCGTCTTACTGTACTTCTTTGTTTTAGCTGCACCTACTAGTAGATTTACATTATGGGTGGGACATTCTTGGTTCAGAAACGTTCAAAATGTATCTCTATGTGTGCTGGAGTCAGTCCCTCTGCAGCAATTCTAGGAGGCTGGTCAGACTGGACTCTGCTCGAGTGTACCTGAATAAAATATACTTGGTTTGTATTCTCTACTGTCTGACTGACTCTTCATTTGTATGGAAGGCTGAGAGGTGGTCGCCAATTACCAGGGTGGCCCTAATCAGGTCACTTCCTTCAGTGGCCATCATCAAAATGGTGCAAAGCTGTATATCTTACCAATACTTATATACAGTATTTATGCACACTAGTGAACATAATCAGAATAACCTATGCTGTGATCCAACAGTATTGCACTCTGTTAATGATACATGCAGGAAAGAATTATGTCCAAAGCATAATGATATACTATAAAGTGGCATAATGACATGAATGTCTGTAAATTCAATATTCTCTTACTACTAATTACCACATCATTAATATAATTTAGAACACTCATAATCCAGAATGTCCATCTATTTACATTCCTTCCAAACCAGAATTTCAGAGATGTTGCACTCTCTGCTGTCCAGGGTTATGACCTACACCACCTGCCAAATGATTTGATCTTCGGTGTACCCACATTTCTCAAATTGTCGTACCACTTACCTTTGATTCAGCTTCTGTGCTCCTCTATACTCTGTTACACCATTTGTGTTGTCTGCCCCACATGTATCTTCATACAGGGGCATATAATGACATATACAGCATTACAAGCATTGCAATTTGAAATGCATCATAAATTGAAAATTCTATTATTGATTGCAAGAGTTTTAGTGTCAGAAGTAAATTTGCAGGCATTGCAAGAAGGAGCCCCTCTGGTACAACATTTTAAAGAGATGTGGGCACACCGAAGATCAAATCTACTAGCAGGTGGCGGTGTGCGTATGCTTGTAGCAGGCTTTTCTGGACACATCCTTTAATATCCTGGTTTTCAGTGCTGAGACACATCTACACTCCTGTATGAAGGTAAGCATTGTGTAGGTTGAGGCATTGCTGAGAGTTGACTAGTTTGTTTCTTTGCAATGGTCCTTTTTCTGAGCTTTTCAGGCTGGTGTTGGACAAACTTTTCTTTTGAGTCTGCTAAGGGGAAGCATACTTCCCAGAGACATCGTATCTCTCTCTCCAGGTCGCCTTCATTTTCTCGGGTCAAATAAGGCGTCTTCACCCTCCCCTAAGAGACATAAGAGGAGGATGAAAGGGTTTACTGCATAGTCCTAGAGTGTTTGAAGGCGTTCAAGGATGACTCCAGGAAGGAGAGTACTAAGGGTCCCTTTCAGATAGGCAGGAGAACTCTTTTCTGCATTAGACATATCTTCGAATAGCGAAGATTTCCTGTCTTCCCAGATCTTAAGGGAAATCAAAGGAGGTGTTGCAAGACATAGATTCTCATGTTAGAAAAACATGGGATTTCCGGTGGTGGAGAGGCTTTCCTCTTCTCAGGACATTGGGTAGCCACAGTTTTGCAATCCCCTGAATGTGTGTCTTCTATTCATTAATATATTTTTGGATGTAATTAGAAATGAATGGAAAGGTCCTGAAAAGATCTCACTGCCGGGGCTCATGACAAAACTTTATCCTTTAGAAGACATGAAGAATGTTCTGCCTGATTCAATCTATGTGGATTCAATTTTGGCCAGTTTGGTGGAATGTTCATCCATGGTGGAAAAGAAAAAGTTGGGCTTTTCATGAAAGAAGTTGTTATGTGGGTCTCAGCACAACTCAATCTTTGTATACAAACTTTAAGTTGTTATTTTAGGCCATCCAAGAGGAAAAGGATTGTCTTCCTCTATTGAAGTCATAAGAGCATCAGATTGTTCTTCATTCAGACATCTCTTTTGATGTGGCCAGATCTTTTGCTCTTGCTAGTGAAGCATTTGTATCAGCTGGGAATATGTATTTAAAAGACTAGAACACTAACGTGGCTCAGAGGGCAACCACTGTTAAAATGCTTTTTAAGGGCCAGAAATTGTTTGAAGTAGGTTTGTAGGATAAACTCCATCGTCTCTTCAAGCAGAAGAAACACTCCTTGTCTTTTAAGAAGGAGGTGTCTAAGTCTTCCTGGACTTCTTCTTTTAGGCAACCTTCTAGAAGATAAACTTTTGATCCTTCCTCCAGACTCCGGTGTAAATCTTCCTGTACATTTTGATAGTTCTGGAAATGGAAAATGGATGCAGGACCCAAAACACAGAATTCCTTACTTTACCATAGTACAGGCATCCTTACAGGTTGGGAGAGGGCAAAGGCAGTGTTTCTGCAAATGGAATTTCACAACCTTAGACAAGTGGGTCCTCAACATTGTCAGGATAAAATTCTGAAGTTCTCCAGTTCTGTCTGGGACGATACGCACCCCTGTTCCCTGGAATGCCATCAAACGTCAAGTCTTGATGGAGGGAGTTTCCTCTCTCATGAAGAAAATAGTGACTTGTCTTATGCCAAAGAAGGAAAGGGAGCATGGGGCCTATCCAATTGTCTTCCTGGTTGTAGGAAGCTGGCTCTTTATGTGATATATCAAGAACTTGATACACCATGCAAAGAGTCCAGTGGTTCCCTTAAAAGTGGACAGGGCCTTGCTACGCAATCCTAAAGTGCTCTATTAGGGGTAGCGTGGATAGGATCCTTAGGCTTAATCCAGAGGAGTGTAAGGCATTTGCAAGTATACACAATAATTAATAAATGACAACATAACTCAAGAAGGAGATCCACACTGATTGATACAAACAGCCAATATCTTTATATATGTTTAGGCACCAAAGAAAAATCATTCATGTAAGTACTGTTTAAAATAACAGGTTTGGAGTAAACAGCTGTTTGAAACTTTCAATTGTGATTAAAGCACTTTGCTGTGATGTTAAGCTTTGGAAAATACATACATTGCACACAGTTACTTAACAGCGACTTATGGGACCCTTCCCCGGGACTTGTGGTGAGTATGGGCAAAATCAAAGGCAGCACCAATAGGTCACCTCAGGAGGCACTGATGCATCTAGGTGCTGAGGTGTGTTTTTCAGCATTGTGAGATTCAGAGTTATTTTTGACACTTTAAATCGGAATTGAAAGTCTTCCGCGTAATATTAAGCTATGCAGGAAAAACAAACACAGCATGCAGGAACTTAGCAGCGACTTATGGGACCAGTCTTCTGAACTTAAAGTGAGGATGCAACAAGGTCCAAGGCACCACCAACAGGTCATTTTGGGAGGCTCTGGGATGTCCAGGTGCAGAGGTGTGTTACAGCGTTGGTTACCCGAATCACTTCAATGGAGGATTGGTCTGGTCGCAAAGAATCAGCAAGGAGGCTCAACTCTTGTGATATCCAGGGATGTGGCAGTACCTTCGGTTATATTCTCCAGGGCCCAAGGCGGACAGATGTAGAGGTGTCCTTAGACGTTGTATTTTTGTCACCGGGAGGGGTCGCGGTTTAGATGGCTTGCACAAAGAGGCTGCAAGTGGCGTCGGAAACTCAACAGTGGGCAAGTCCAAGGTGGACTTTGTCTCTGCTGGGCTGGGTGACTGACCACCCTGGTACTGCTGGCCCACTTTAACTCAGGTTTGGAGCGACAAGTGCAGTCGGGTTTTCTGGTGTTGGGTTTTAGGCAGTCCGGATGCCTACCTGCAGTTCTTGGGTGCCTGTAGGATGCAAGGGAGTAGCTCCGCTACTCCACAGGAGACTCTTGGTTCTTTTTCAAAGCCAGGTTGTCCTCTCATGTTTTTGGAGTCACAGCTGCAGGATGAGTCGAATTTGGTGCAGTTCTCGATGAGGGGTGAAGATAGGCTGGTGGGGCTGGAGCCAAATCAGCTGATTCTTCTCCTCTTCTCTGGTTTCGTGGCTCTTCAGATACTTCTTTTCTTTTAGGTCAGCAGGAATCTGAATCTCTGGTACCAGGACCTCCCCATAATACTGAATTTAGGGTTGTTAGGTGGAGTTCCAGGTAGTAGCCAATGTCATATGACCACTTTCTTCTTTGGAAAGGGAGCAGAAGCCTGACCCTGGTTGGTTGACTCTCAAGAATACAATATGGAGGTACCTGACAAGAGGGTCAACATCACCTGCCCCACCCTAGGTGTGGTGCTGGCTGAAAGTGGGCACCTCTCCTAATCTAACTAATTTTCAAGTCTGTCTTGCTGTCAAAAGTAGAGCAGGACAGGGGGGGTTGGCATCCTCTCCTATGAGAGAAAATAAAGTCGCATACCAAAGGTGGAGGGGCTGCTTTGAAGCCCCCTTGCCTTGGCTGGCTAATCTGCAGGTCTTCTTATGGGGAGGGATGAAAGACACCCCCTGCCAGACCAGGCCTGGGTTCTGGCCTCCCAAGAGTGAAGGCCTTCACCCTTCGGGGGCCGGAATTCGTCTCTGGTATTAATCTGCCTAAAACCAGTCAGTCAGCCCACCAGCAGTTGGTACAGTATTCAGGGAAAACTCTGAGGTGCCCTCTGGTTGCATGCATTGATAAATCCAACAATCGAATCAGTGTGGATTCATCAATACAAGATGTCTGATATCAAATATCCCTATTTTTAGTTAAGCCATTGTGTAGCTGGGGAACCAGTTTTCACCAGTGCCCAGCTCATGTTTTATCATGGCTTACCTGTTCCCTTTCACTGGCAGTAATTGAACTGCCTAGTACAGGGGCATATCTTCTCATGCAGTTGGGCCCTCACGTGTACTATAGTGCACCCTACCTTCGGGCTGTAAGGCATAAGGAAGGTGTGTTTTACCAATACTGCATGCAGTGTCTTCAGGCATGGCATACAGTGCCATGTTGACTCTTCAGTTTTCTCTACACCAAGACACGCAGGCTGCAACAGCAGTTTGCATGATCTTGGTGAGGGGTCCCTAGGGTGGCACAATTTGTGCTGCAGCCCTAGTGGACCCTCTTCAGTCCCAATGCCCCTAAGTACCAGGGGTAAGCTTTACTAGAGACTTACAGGGGTTACTGAAGTTGTGCCAATTGTGGTATAGTTTGAAGGAAAGAACTCTGGTACTGGGAACATGGTTAGCAGTGACCCAGTACACCTCCGTCAAAGTTGTATCAAAAAACCAGGCAAAAGGTGTGTGTGTGGGTGTGTGTGTGGGGGGGGGGGGGTAATGCAACAAGTACCCAGTTACCTACACTGGTTAAGACATTCTCTAAGAGATATCACTTGATGATCAATATGAAGAACCTTACAGATGTCAAATTAAAGATTGCTCTATTAATTTTATTCCAGAGTTTCATGATCACACTGGA
This sequence comes from Lissotriton vulgaris, assembly GCF_964263255.1. Taxonomy (NCBI): domain Eukaryota; kingdom Metazoa; phylum Chordata; class Amphibia; order Caudata; family Salamandridae; genus Lissotriton; species Lissotriton vulgaris. The sequence goes on along the minus strand of NC_141693.1, from coordinate 1,310,921,385 downwards.
TTTAATGGATGCCTATCTTCATATCCCTGGTGCAAGGAGGAACTGGAGATTCCTGAGATTTGCATTAGGCAGTTATGAATGGCAATTTATGGTTTTTCCCTTCGGCATAAAATCAGCTCTAAAGATATTCACAAAAATGGTGACTTGAATCGTTACTCATCTTCATTTATAAGTGATTAAAGTTTATCTTTACCTCGATGACTGGCTTCTTCAAGCTCCTTCCATTCAGGAGACTTTGGACATTTTGAAGTGTACAAAGGAGTGTTGAACAGACTGGGCCTTCTCCTCAATCTACCCAAGTGTCAGCTGATGCCCAACCGAGAGCTCAGGTTCATAGGAGCCATTATCACAACAGATTTGGTGACATTTTTCATTCCACAAGACAGGCTCATACGTGTGCAAAGTCGGATTAAATCTCTCCTTTCCAGTACAGAGGTTCCAGCATGGTTATGTATGAAGGCCCAGGGTCATGTGCCAGCATGTGTATTTGTAGAAGCTGAATAAAAGAGACACAGACAAGTTGTCATATTTCATAGATAGCTTTCGTACGTTATCATGAGGGTACAAGCTAAAATAGCAGGTTGACCAATTTGCAGAACCTTTGCAAGGTCTTTTATACACAAAAACCACAACAAGGCATGTTACACATGTGTCCATATCCAATCATTTCACAGTAAAAGGTAATTTCTTCTCTATTATGGGCAAATACATGGCGTGTTGCTGATCAGAAGATCCAGTTACTACTCAAGCATTAAGTATCTAGCCAATTACAGTGAAATAACACCCCGTGTTACATGCATGATGCAGATGGTGACAGGTAATGTTTCGACATATCCTGGTGGCTGGTGTGGTTCTATAATTCTCAAACCTGACTCCATTTTAGTCTTACCCTCACGTAGGCCTGTGAAGTAGGCCCAACGAACAAGTGGCCTGGCCTTCTGAGTTCGTGCATATATTAACTTGGGTTTTTCTGACTCTGAATGAACTGCAGAGAGAGTGACCCTTTTCACCTGAAACTGACCTTTTGCAAAACCAGTTTCACTAGCTGATTGTTGTGAGTTTTTCAATCACTGTTCAGGACCTCGTTAACCTTTAGTTTCCTTGCACATATCTTATCCTAATCAATATCTACATTGTTTCTTTCCTTACGACTTTCTTTTCTAAACATGTTTTTTTTTGCCATGCGTCGTGACTGCCATCAGGTGTTGCCTTTTACATAGGCCTCAGAAGTTAGTCTGCGAGCAAAGCAGTCTGACCTTTTGTGGGTCATGTATACATTAACTAAGGTTTTCTTCGTGCGCTGGAGTTAATTTCAGAAGCTGGCCTTTCACCTGGAATTGACCCTGCCAAGCCAATTTCCCTGCAAGATCGTTATCCACTTTCCAAATCACCATTCAAGACATTTGTTAACTTTTAAGTTTCTTTACATTTCTGTTATCTTGCACATTATCTGAAACTACTTTTCTTTACTGTTTCTTCATTTCATGGGTTACGCTTTCAATTAAGGGTTTGTCCGGGCCTTCCAGATTGTTATTTAGATATGCCTAAATATTAACTTGTGGGTTGGGACACTGTAAAATGAGCTTTACTGTATGATGCTGTGTGATGTCATGTATTTTCTATTGGTTGAATTTTGGTGCAGGGGCGTGCATTTTAAATGTACCTTTTTTTGTATAAATAGGGATATCTCGCCTTAGTAAAATTGAGCAGTTTCTTGAGATGTACCCCGTGTTGTATTAATGGGATTTCTGCTACTAGCTGCAGCTAATAAATTTGATCTCTGACGCCACCTAGAAGTATTCCGTGTCTCTGTATACCAAGGCAAGGGAACCCAGAGGACTTTGGGCGTGTCCTTGGCATCGCTGGGTATTTGATATCCCAGATCTTCAGTTGGCGCAGCCAACGTGGGATGACTTCCGTGGTAACGGTCCAAGCCCGAAGATTGCGAGGAGCCACGTGAGGAAATTCTGGAGGAGGGCCCCCACTTCATCGACCCCGTCATGTCGACGTGGACCAAAGGTCTTTTCTGCGAGGCTTCCCGCTTTCCAACGGCTACGAAGGACTGCTGCCCTGACTGTCGCCTTGTCTTGGACCCTCCGATTGATGTTTGCAAAGCGAGATGATAGACGGTCTTCTGGTGGCGTGACAGATATTTGGTTAAGTATAAGTGGGTCGCTCCCATGACTTTGTTTGGTTCCTTGGTTTTGATTTGGTTGCTGCAGTACCCAAAGCCGAAGGGCTTGTATATTTACGAGTGTATCATTTTTTGATTCCCTTTGAAGTTTGAAACTAGACTAGTGCGCAAGATGCCTGGTCTTGGTAAATTTGGTAATTGGTTTGTTTGTGGTAGTAACAGGGATTCCCGATTGGAGGATTCATTTCCGATACCTCCGGTTGGAACTCCGACTTATGAGATCTATTCTAAACACGGAGTGGGCCCTATTACTTATAACGAAGTATGGGTTCGCTACACGAAAAAAGATGGTGTTCTGCAATGGCCCCCACATGGTAGTTTTGAAACAGAGATTTTAGACAATCTAGAAGTTAGGCTATTTAGGAAGAACGCCCGGCTGGCAATGTTTGACTCTTTCCGCCTTTGGCGTAAGGAAGCCAAACAGCGAGAAATTAAGCAAGCAAAGAGAGATAAGAAAGATACGAATATGTCAGTACTACAAGCTGCTAGACAGTTTAAGGAAGATGGAGAAGAGCATGCGAGTGAAGTCTTAGATAGACAGCGTTGCATGGCCATAGATAAATGTTATCCGGCCTTGCCATCTTCTCCCCCGAAAGTGATGGAAGACCTTGAAAAAGATCCTTTGATCTCTCATTTACTGAGATTGCCTCCTCCCTATGTGCAGGGTGCTACTGCACCTCTATTACCCCCGGTTGTTCCACCCTTTGTTGTTCAACCTCCTGTTGTTGTTCATCCACCCGGTGCTCCACAGATGGTTTTGCCTCCTCCTGCGCAACCCATTCTAGGGTCGCCAGCCTTGCTACCAGCTTTGCCTCAAACTCCTTTGCCTTCTGCTTCTGCATCTTCGACTTCTACTGTTCTTGTCCCTACACCTTCCTTGCCTCACAATACTTATTCTCTTGTTTTTATGTCTACTTCTTCCCCTTCTGCTCGAAAACGAATGACCAAGACTGTTGTTAATCTGTTGTCACCATTGTTTGGGTCACTGAATATGACCCCTGTTTCGGAACGTACACAGAGTCGTAGTCAGCTTCCTAGTTCTGAAGAACGGACAGTGTTGGATTTGTTGGCTCGTAGGTGGATTTTAAATGCTCGGAGGTATGATTTGCCAGCAGTTATGGATGTTTTCTTCCAGTGGGAACCGCCTAAGCAAAGGTAAGTTTTTGATGTAATGTGTACTTTTCTGCGTCAGGAATGGGAAGATAACGAGTTGGGTCCGATTCCGCAGAATGTGCTCGATGTTCAGTCAGATTTTGCTAAAGGGATGATAGTGGAATCTGATGTTACAGATGCCATAGAGACAATACTTGCTTTCAGATCTAGACTTTCGCCTCAGACATTGTATGAACCTGATTCCTCTGTTAGGAGGAAAGTGAAACAGTACCCATTGAGAGAAGTTCCTCCTGTATGGAAAGAAGCAATTCAGGCTAATGTAAATTTGGGTATTCAGGGAACTTCGGCTCATTTTCAGCGAGTATGGGTACATGTCCCTTGGAAGAGAGCAGAGGTCTTGGCTCATAAGCAGACCTTACCTGACCCTCGTAAGAATCCTGCTGGTTATTACAAGGAGTTGTCCCAGACAGTTGGAGCGTGTATTATGAATTTAGCTGACATCGATATGTTGATGGGTAATGTAGTCCCTCAACCCTTGTGGGCGAAGATTCGTCATGAGAATCATGCTGCTGAATTAGGTGATACCTGGGCGAATATTGTTGCTGCAGATGGTAGACAGGAGGGAGGTGCTAAACCTGAACCTTTAGTTTCAGAATTACCAGGTAGAATTATTAATCTGATGAAAATGATGATGCCCACTTTACGAGTGAATTGGGATAAGTTAGCAGCATGTAAGCAAAAGAAAGACGAGAGTGTGTCTGATTTCTTCACGAGGTTTCAAGAAACCTTTATCGATCATAGTGGTCAGGATATGAGTACGGAGGGTGGTCAAAGGTTGTTTGTGGATAAATTTGTTTTTTATTTGCTTCCCAAACTTTCTAATAAGTTAAAGGACTCTGAGAGTTCACGAGCTGTCCCTTCGTCGGCCCAGATATTGGCTACTGCACAATATTACGAGAATAGGGATAAAGATGAGAAGGATAAAGTGGAGAAGAAAACTAAAGAGTTAAAGACAAAAGTTATTTTGCAGCAAGCTTATCCGCCTCGTCAGAATCAGCCTCAGTTTCAGCAACCTCCACAATTTCAGAGATTGTTACAGAAGCCTGAGCCTTATGTTCAGCGATTCTTCCCTGGCCCTAATTAGTGTGCTTATTGCAGAGAGGAAGGTCATTAAAAGAATAGTTGCCCGGCTTTGTTACAGCGTGCGAATGGTGTATCTGGTCAGAGAGGTTGTGGTAGTTTTCAACAAGCTCCTAGGGGTAGGGGACGTGGTGTGATCCCTCAGAATGAGCGTTCCTCTTCCCTACAGAATTCTTCAAATTATTTTGACAGACAGAATGTTCCGAGTGGTCAGTCTGCCCAGTACTATGTTGAGGATTACTATGACGAAGGTGAGAGTTCTGGTTATAATGATAACTAGGACAGCCAAGGACAAAGTGAGGGAGTAGTGTCTGTTCCAGTAGATCAGAGTGGACCTTATGTTGAAGTGATTACATCAGGTGTGGCAGAACCTTTTCTTTTGGATACTGGTGCGATGAAGAGTTCTATTATGCACTCTAAACTTCCTGGCGCACCTTTGTCTGGCTTGACCAATGTTTCAGTAGGATTTTCAGGCGCCCCAGTTCGTAGTCCGGTTTCTAGTCCTTCGTCCCTTTCCATTGGCCCTTGTGAATTGGAAGCTCCACTTATTCTAACAACTGGTTGTGGTGAGAATCTGTTGGGTTTGGACCTGCTGAAAAGATTGTATGCAACATTACATTGTTCTCCTTCAGGAGTACAACTTACCCTCAGTAAGAAAGTGATTTCCCGAATGTATTTGTCTAAGGATTGTTTGCCACTGGAATTGCGTACGCTTCCTGATACACCTTGGGCTACAGGTCCAAATGATGTTGGTCTTTTTCAGATTCCACCTTATGTTGTCACCCTTAAGTGACTAGGCTACCTCATATTCCCCAATACAAGATCTCGAGTGATGGTGAGAGAGCTCTTTTAGCGATTGTCTATGATCTGGTTGAGAAGGGTGTAATTGAAGAAACTAGAGGTAATGTTTGTAACAGTCCTGTTTTGCCTGTCCTTAAACGTACTGATGCTTCTCAGCCACCTGTGTACCGGTTTGTGATCGACCTTCGAGAGGTAAACAAGATTGTCGTGCCACAGTTTCCTGTGGTACCTGATATTACTGCTTTGTTGATTCTGATTCCTGCTTCGGCAGCTTGGTTTTCTGTCATCGATTTGAAGAATGCTTTCTTCAGTATTCCTATTGCTGAGGAGAGCAGGGATATTTTTGGCTTCTCATTAGGAGGCCAAAGCTTCCGGTTTAAGAGAACTCCCCAAGGTTATTGTGAAAGTCCCTCCATTTATAGTCAGGCGTTGAAAACTCAGCTTGACGGTTTTGTGTTACCTGTTGGTGCTACTCTTATTCAGTACGTCGATGATTTGTTGATTACTGCTGATGATGAAAAGATTTGTAAAGAGGCTACTCTTTCTCTTTTGCGGTATTTGTCTGACCTTCATCATAAAGTGTCACCTTCAAAGTTGCAATATTGTCGCCAAGAAGTGACCTACTTAGGTCATCACTTGTTGAAGGAGGGAAGGAAATTGACCCCAGAACGAATTCAAGCAATTGTGCAAATGAATGTACCATCCACACAGAGAGAAGTGCGTGCCTTTTTAGGTATTGCATCGTGTTGTAGACAGTGGATCCCCAATTTTTCACTGTTGGCGAAACCTCTGTTAGCATTGACTCTGGAAGATACCCGCATCCTCTTCCTTGGTCTGACGAATGTCAGAAAAGTTTTTCTGAACTACGCGATGCATTGTGTTCGGCTTCTGTGTTGGGTACTCCAGACTATAGTAAGCCTTTCACGTTGTACGTGCATGAGAGAGAAGGTTGTGCGTTGTCAGTGTTAACACAACCATTTGGGGACAAGCAGCATCCATGTGCGTATTTTTCAGCAACATTAGACCCAGTTGCTAAGGCGTTGCCGAGATGTCTGAGAGCTACAGCTGCAGCGGCTGTTTCTATCCGACAGTCTGCTGGTTTGGTATTGGATAATACGTTGATTGTGATGGTCCCACATGCAGTGGATACCTTATTAAACAGGACTAAGACACAGCACCTTACTAGTGCACGTCTGTCAGGTTACAAGTTGACATTGTTGGATAGTCATGTGCACATTAAAAGATGTAATGTGTTGAATCCAGCTACGTTGTTACCGATCTCTACAGAGACGGATCCTCAGGAACAGCATGATTGTTTTCTTTGTACAGAGGAAGAAACAAAGGCTAGAGTTGACCTCAGGGATACTCCCATTACGGATGTTCACATAAGTTCGAAGGGAATATGCAAGTTGTTGGCCCCAGTTTGGCAGAATGCTGGAATTCCGAAATGTGCAGAGAACGTGGTGAAACATTGTATGATTTGTCTGAAGTATAATCCTGGTAAGGGAACTCCAACTCCAGCTGGTCATTTTGCTCATCCGACGTATCCGTTTGAGGTGATACAGCTAGATTATATACATATGGAGAGATGCAATAATTTGAAGTATGTCCTTGTGGTTGTTTGTGCCTTTTCCAGGTGGATAGAGGCCTACCCCCTAAAGGATAATACTGCCTTGTCTACAGCCAAGGTTTTGCTCAAAGAATATTTCCCTAGGTATGGTTTGCCGAGAATTGTATGGTCGGACAATGGGAGTGAATTTGTGGGTCAAATCATGAAGAAAGTATGTGCTGGTTTGGGAATAAATCAGAAGTTCCATGCAGCGAATCACCCCCAGTCTGCTGGACTCGTTGAATTTTACAATGGTACCTTGAAGCTGAAATTAGCTAAGGTACAAGCGAGCACTGGTCTTACATGGCCGGATGCCTTGCCGTTGGCTCTTTTGTCAGCAAGGACGACTGTGCATTCTTGAGTGGGACTTAGTCCGTATGAAATTGTGTTTGGTCGTCCTGCGAATGTTTGGGGTGTGCCTCGTCCTAAAGAATACAGCAGTATTGAGTACCCTATGTTGGTGGATTACTTACATGACTTGACTGCTAAATTACGTGTTCTCCACCAACAGGTCTATGACAGTTTGCCGACAGCTACTACAGATCCAGGGCACACGATCCAACCTGGTGATTTTATCTTGACGAAGAATTTTCAGCGATCCAAGAATTTGGAACAGAGATGGACTGGCCCCTATTTGGTATTGCTGGTCACTAGAACTGCTGTTAGAGTAGCTGGTAAAAAGAACTGGGTGCATGCCACCCATACGAAAAAAGTTCCTTTGCCTTTACCGTATGATCAGTGGGTGAGAGATGGTATAGCTGACACAGATTGCGAGAGAGTCCCCAAATTCGTTCCAGTTAGTGATGCTCATTTGACATGGACACGGTCAGAATGCAAGGATGTTGATGTTCTGCAGGCTGCTGTGCCTCCTCATCTAAAGATTGACACCACCAATCCAGAACTTTTATTTAAGGATCCAACTGTACCTGATAAAGAACGCTACGATTTGAGGCCAAGAAAGCCTGTTGGTATGGACAAATAAAGAAAATAATTTTTATAAAGTGAATTACACCTTGTCAGATTAAGAGACTTTTTTGCTTTTTCCTTTTTCGAGTCACCATCCGGACTCAGCTGCAGGGTCACGGTAGGAAGTTCTTAAGGGGTGAGCTGCGTATTGACACAAGGTCTGTGGTTCAGGGTCATTAGTGCAATCTTGGCGCACACTTAAGTGAAGAAGGAAAATTGCCGTGAGCAGCACGTTAGAGGATGGAGTTTTTTTGAGTCTGATAAATGTGTTAGGAAATTGGATTGTGAAGTACGAATATGTATATTGATTCGTAGCAAATGTTTTTTAATAATGTGTTTTCTTATGCTTGTGAATATTACGTTAGCTTGTGTGGGTTGGATTTTCTATGTCACACAATTGCCACTTACATCTACCTCCCAACCTACTCTTTCTTTTTCTACTGTTTCTCCACATGAGTTTCATACGTTACCTGAACATGAACAGACAGGAAGATCAGAATTTGTGAACAATTCGTTTATACAGATGTTGCATCAGCATCAGCTAGTCATAAATACCACGAACTGTTGGGTGTGTGGTCTTATGCCACATACTACAGATAAGGGAATGCCATATTTGGTTTTGCCTTTTGCACCTAACCGGTCAGTTTGGGCACTCCAATCAATGTTTATCTATGCGAATGAAGCCTCTCCTGTACGTTCCGTCAAAGACAATGTGAGTAATAATGCCTTGATACGGGGAATAGTTGACATGATTAGAGATATCGATGCGTATAACGCTATCCCTAGAGATGAGGTACGAGCATATGTTGGTTGGAATAAGACGACATATAGTGTTAGCTTGTCAGAGAAAGAAAGGCAGCGAAGGTCTCCTCCTATTTGGATTATACCCCACCAAGGTCATCTCTGTTTACAAGGTAATGGTCAGAATCCGAGAGCTCAGCTTGGTAAGAGTGTGTGTGTTCACACATACGTTTATACGTCCCTGAAATCTCCTCCGTTAGTGCCAGCTAAAGGCACGTATTTTGTTTGTCACGATAGAGCATACACATGGTTGCCATCTGATTTTTCCGGCATGTGTTACATGGCATTTTTGCTTCCCCCTACATACACTGCTGTTTTCGATTACCATAAGACAAGATATGGTAGCGGTATAATCGATGCAAAAGATACTGTTGCACAAGAAGCTGGAGACTTCTTCAAGGGTTTCCTACCCTTTTGGGGTCCTACGGCTTATAGTAGGAATATTCGTCAGCTTACTAGAGTGGTTGAGGCCACTATAAATGAGACTGCAGGTGCGCTTAGCAATATTACAGCTGAGCTTCAAGCGGATCGCCTTATGACATTACAGAACCGTTTTGTTTTAGATATTATACTTGCAGATAGAGGTGGGGTGTGCAAATTGATTAGATCTAGTTGCTGCGTTTTCATACCAGATAATGCCCCGACAGTGTACCGAGCCATCTCTAGACTACATAAGATCTCTGAGTCTATTCATGTGGAAGGTAACTGGTCGTTGATGGGATGGTTATGGGAGTCGCTGTCCAAATGGGGATGGAAGATTCTGATGTTCCTTGGTATGTTCCTTGGTATGGCGTTAGCTATCCTTTTCTCGTGTTGTTTATGCATCCAGTGTGGTCCCGTCATTTGTAGTCTTTGTGCTACGATCTGTGTGAGAAGACCAGTCCCGAGAGAAGTGAAGGATAATAAGATGATGTTACAGCAACACCTTGTTGACCTGATGAAAATAGATATAGACCTAGATTCAGATTGACATGAGTTTAGGTTATTGCCTACGTAATGGCAAAAGGAGGGTCTGTGGTTCTGTAATTCTCAAACCTGACTCCATTTTAGTCTTGCCCTCACGTAGGACTGTGAAATAGGCCCAACGAACAAGTGGCCTGGCCTTCTGAGTTCGTGCATATAATAACTTGGGTTTTTCTGACTCTGAATGAACTGCAGAGAGAGTGACCCTTTTCACCTGAAACTGACCTTTTGCAAAAACCAGTTTCACTAGCTGATCGTTGTCTGAGTTTTTCAATCACTGTTCAGGACCTCGATAACCTTTATTTTCCTTGCACATATCTTATCCTAATCAATATCTAAATTGTTTCTTTCCTTACGACTTTCTTTTCTAAACCTGGGTTTTTGCCATGCGTCGTGACTGCCTTCTGGTGTTGCCTTTTACATAGGCCTCAGAAGTTAGTCTGCGAGCAAAGCAGTCTGACCTTTTGTGGGTCATGTATACATTAACTAAGGTTTTCTTTGCGCACTGGAGTTAACTTCAGAAGCTGGCCTTTCACCTGGAATTGACCCTGCCAAGCCAATTTCCCTGCAAGATCGTTATCCACTTTCCCAATCACCATTCAAGACATTTGTTAACTTTTAAGTTTCTTTACGTTTCTGTTATCTTGCACATTATCTGAAACTACTTTTCTTTACTGTTTCTTCATTTCATGGGTTACGCTTTCAATTAAGGGTTTGTCCGGTCCTTCCAGATTGTTATTTAGATATGCCTAAATATTAACTTGTGGGTTGGGACACTGTAAAATGAGCTTTACTGTATGATGCTGTGTGATGTCATGTATTTTCTATTGGTTGAATTTTGGTGCAGGGGCGTGCATTTTAAATGTACCTTTTTGTGTATAAATAGGGATGTCTCGCCTTAGTAAAATTGAGCAGTTTCTTGAGTTGTACACCGTGTTGTATTGCTGGGATTTCTGCTACTAGCTGCAGCTAATAAATTTGATCTCTGACACCACCTATAAGTATTCCGTGTCTCTGTATACCAAGGCAAGGGAACCCAGAGGACTTTGGGCGTGTCCCTGGTGCCGCTGGGTGTATGATATCCCAGTTCTTCACTGGAATAAATAAATGTGTCCAGTCAGGGGTTTACACAATACCTGTGCAATCAACTTTCAGTATTTGGTCATTGCTATATATGGACTTAGATTGACATCTTCATCGTTCAGAAAGTATGGCAGCAACTTGTTACTGGAATTGTAAATCTTGTGATATTTCATTGTGTAAGCTAAAAGGACATAAGTTCAATAGTAGGACATATTACTTGTAAGCATGGGCGAATTTTGCGTATTCACGAATTCGCAATCCGCAAAATCCACGAACTCTCGCAAATTTACAGATTTTTTTTTTGTGTTCGCAAGGGTTTCTGCCAGTTCGCAAGGGTTTTGTACCAGTTCGCAAACGCGAACTTACTTGTCGGGTCGCAACCGTCGCAACTATGTTGTTTCTACGTCTGGTTCATCACAGCACCCTCTGTTTCACCACTGCCACCCTCTGGTTCACTCATACCACCCTCTGGTACATCACTGCCACCCTCTGGTTCATCACTGTAGATTATGGGGGGAAAAGGACACCTGCCCTGCTTCAATGGACATGAATTAATTTTGGGTTGATTAATGTGTCACTGAGTCTGGCACCTGCTTCCTTATCTGTAATTGCTTTCTGTTTCAGTGCAATTTTTTTTCACAGGACCTTTGTGGCCTACTTGTAGCTATTCTCTGAGCCTGCTGTGAGGGTCAGAGCAGGGTCATAGAATAGTTGCAAGTAGGCAACTGAACTCTGGAGGGGGCCCTCAGGAAGCACTACAGGGAATGGTTACTAATCATTACTAATGATGAGGTTGAACTTTTGCACCTGCTGAGTGCTTTCAGTTTTGCAAAAATCATTTTTCTGCAATTTCGCGGGATTCGCGAGGCGCGAATTTGCGCGAGATCGAATTCGGAAGCCGCAAATTTGTGCAAATATGCGTTTTGTTTTTTTGCGGCGTGTTAGTTCGCAAGGTTTTGTGCGTTTTAGCGAGCCGCTTGTAGCGCAACGGCGCGAAGTTACCCTCACGGTCGTTCACGGGCGTGGCCATCTTCTTTGCGTGACGTATTTCTGTTTCCGGGCACTATGTGTAATCTCGCAAAGTGTGCGGCTCGCTAGTACAAGTTCGCGTGTGATCGCGAGGGAAATCTCGCGCGAACTTACCCACGCGGTCGTGAACGGGCGCGGCCATCTTGTTTCTCATTCATTGCTATGGTTCTGGGCATGCTTTCTGTATCCTCTGTCAATCTCTGCCATCCTTTGCTTGTTAGAAGTTTTTTTGATCTATTTTACTTATTATCTATCCCTCTATTTTTCTAGCTCTATATTTTTGAGTTTTCTGCTACTTTTGGTTAATTTTAAACTACTTTTTTAAACTCTTTTCTTTTCTTCTTCCCTATTCTATTTCTTATTTCTTATTTACCTTCCTTTCTGCCCAGACCATGGTAAAGGGAGCCGGGAACCAGCCTGAGAAGGGGAAGGGTCCCGCACCCCATGCCCGGCTCCCGCGCAGGCGTTTGAGGGGGGAGACAGTCACAGCCCGGGAGATCTTCAGCGCGGAGGAGGTGGCCGCAGTAGTTTTTTATGTCCAGCGCCGCCTCCCCAGGACCATCATGGCAGGCGGCAAGATCGCTAGTGGCTACGGGATCCTGAAGCGCCGGAAGCGGTGGGAGAAGATGTGCCGGGCCATGTACCAACACTCTCGGGTCCGGTGCACCTACAACCAGGCCACCCATCGCTGGACGGATCTCCTGGACCGGGAACGCGACTTGATCGACCTGCTCGGCCTCGAGATCCCCGGGCTTGGTGAGTAGTAGTAACTATTTCTTCACTACTCTGTTTTCTCCTGCTCTCTGTGGTATTATATTGCAAATTTTTGTTGTTTACCAAGAGCAATAATGCTGCTGATTACATTGTAGGAAATTATATTTCAAAATCTTCTGTGCATTTCAGGTGCACTGCTCTCCTTCTCAGTAGCGTTGCTACTATGCTTATTTGTTTTCGATTTTGTGTTCATTTCATTGGCCTGAGAAATTATGTATGAGTGTAGTTTAAAGAACTGCCTAATGCTAGACACTAAGGGTCAGATTTTTAATTACTGGTGCATCCCTGCAAAGTAGCAGGGATGCTCCAGTAATTGTACGCCACGCCACCACCACCCATGGTGCGCCGTATTTACAATGCGGCGCACCATGTGCCCAAAACGTCACCCAAGCGTTACACATCCGTGCCGTAAAGGCGGCGCATTGCTGGAGTTGCGTCGCAACGATGGCGCAGCTCCAGCAATGCTCTGGGGTGCCCTATCTCCCCAATGCTGCGTCAAGCCGTACGTCTGCTTCAAGCAGGTGCATGGTTTGAGTCACGCATCATTGTCCTAAAAGTGACTGATTGAAATCTTGTAGATTTCCCTCAGCCACTTTTATGATGCGTTCCTGCGCAGGAACGCCCTCCCTTGCGCCGGAACGCCCCCTAATGGCGCAGGGCTTTACAACGTGATGCATCTCCCATTTGCGTCACATTCTTAATATACGCCGCACCATGGCGCCTCTTTTGTTCTGCCGCTGCGTCACAAAAGTCACGCAACAACAGAGCAAAAGAGCCGCAAGGGGCTTGTAAATCTGCCCCTACAGACTCAAGTCCAGTCCTTCCTTTGTACACCTGGCAATAAGAAGAAATAGTGGTGGTGGATTGATAGTTTGAGTATTTTAATGACTGGTTAGTGTAGTAGGAAACTTTTTAGTGTTGTCGCTGATCTGCAATCACGATGGAGTTTGTCTGTCACTTCGCGTGCTGCGGACTGCTGCCTGCCAGTCCTAGGCGAACCTTTTTAGTAGTTTGTTTAGTGAGTTACATAACTTTCCAAGTCGACGGTCCGCAAATCAAGCAATACTAATATCGTAGTAGACCACATGAGAAAGGTCAATATATCCTGTGGAATAGTTGTCTATTTGCTATTTCGCCAAAATATTTTTTTATTGTTCTTTTGAAATGTTTGATTTGGTTGACAACAATCATCCATGTTTTCGGGTCTTTCTTTCTTTCCTGTTGTACATCAGCTCCCCCCAGGGGCAAGAGGACATTGGAGGAGGCTGCTGCTGCTGAACAAGGCCAGGATCGGTCAGGCGAGGGCTCCTTTGCTGTCCCCGGTAAGTTTTAATTTTAATATAGAGTACCTATTTTTTCCTAGCGTTCCTCATTCGATTTTTTCTAAATCGTCTTTGATCTTCTTGTAGACTGTATCTAAATTCTTATCCTGCCTCGACTATGACTCCCTGTGGTATTACTAGATTATTCTTATTAGTCTGTCTGTGTAGCTAACTAAGATTGCACATTTGGCAAAAGATGTTAAACGAAACTCCCATTCTAGTCAGCAATAGCTCTATGCACTGAGTGCAGTCCTCTGGGATTGTCCATAATGTCTTTTCAAGTCTTCTAAATGTTTATGCTTTGACAATTACCAACAATAAAAAGGTGAATGACCACCAAGAAAGAATAAAATACTACTTTACTTTTGGTTTGGATAGGAGGATAATCCATACTACTACTGTTGCAGGGGCAAATCTGCACAAACAGAACTATGGACACTAAATAGTGCATTGTTTATCAATTATAATAGGCGCAGGTAGACTTTCCACATACCTCAGTGATATCAGACTTTGAAGAACCCCCAATCTCCTTACTGACTAGATAGTGTGGCAGAGTCATTTAGCTCCCGAATTCATCGATGATTGATCTCCAATGATGATTATCCAACGCAGGACAAGAGTACGGAGTCAGAGTCCAGAAGTGTCAGAGGCACGGACTCATGCTTGCAAATTGCAAAACCTTTTGCTCATTCACTCTTGACCAAAAACCACAGAGTCTATTTAGGTTTTAAAGCTTTATTAAAATTAAAAATATTTATTAAAATCAAGCTTGTCATAAAACATAAACAGTGATTAAAAATAGGAAAGTGCTTATAGTGATTTACTTCACACATTTATTGTGGGCGAGCTGAGCCCTCACCTGGTTTGAACTTTAATTTTTCTTTTTGGTGCTGAATCGTTGGTCCCTCTGTCCTAGTGATGATGATTTGTTCTTAGAAGTGAAGCTTCTGTCTGTTATGAGAAAAATGGTGCGTGTTAAAAAGCAAGCATTCATCAGTTGTGCCAAAAATTGCAGCAAGACAACACCCTTCTCTGGAAAAAGGGACATTTTTACTTTAGAGTAGACAGTCACAAATTATTAGAATGGTTTCTGTATTCACATTTCTTCATTCCTAGACAAAATACTAGGGATTTGTGTATGTCTATGACATCTAACATTCTTAAATGTACTTTGTAGGTGGAACATCTGGTGCTGGGCCCAGCGCGGAGGTGGAGGAGGAAAGTTCTGGGGAGGAGGCAGTGCAAGTGCCGGACCAAACTGCTGTGCGGGTTGCCACGGTAGTGGCGGGCAGTGGTAAGCTCTTATATTCCTTACTTATTGAGATTGCAGACTGCATAGTGTGCTCCCCGTGAGAAAACGTAAGGTTTGCCCAGATGAGAGACATGAAGAAGAATGATTGACATATAGTTTGAATGGATGGATGCCTGAATCATGGTACTATCTGACTCTTAGATAGCATATGTGTATCTAGAGAGAGTAGACGGTCACTGGATGAACTAAGTGTTACTTTGAAGAGCATGTAACACCGTACTCGCACATCCGTCCCAGTGTAGGAAAGGCAAGGAAAAGAAGTTGTAATTTTGTCCGAATACTACCATGAATAGTAGCAGTAGTTTGTATTGCAAGCACAGCATATATCCGGCTATTACGATAGCCACTCACTACCTCTGTTAATAAGTTTAGTAGAACTCGGTCATTCATGTGTGGATGTATCACTGTTTACTCAATAAAAAGCAAAGTACCTAAAGTCATCTCATATGTAAGCAAATACAATCAATGTGCAGTGATAGATAATCAGATTATTTATCTTCTTCATTTTCTTTTTCTAGTATTCATTGGCACTGTAGGGTGAAAGTTAAATTAATTAAGCAGTAGCCCTTGTAACAGAGTATTCTCAGTGCCACCCGTATTAGAAAAGTAAGAGCATCACCACCTGCATGTACTGGACTGGTACAGTAACGCAAGTTTGTCTCACTCATCATGGCGGGCGTCTGTTTTTCTTGGGTGCAAGTTGACAGCGCTGGCATTATGCCGGCTTGCAGAAGTTAACGTACCAATTTTGCTAAACAATAGAGAAGAAGAAGAATAAGACTGGTGTACTGTCATAGTCGACTCTAATGGAGTGAGTCCATAGTGCTCGTAGAATGGAGTCCTTAAACTCCCACTAATGTTAGAGCAAGGATGAAGAAGTGGGTGGTTAGAAAGATACTGGCCACAATAGTTATGTACTGCGCTTGCAAGTTGCTAGTTCTACTGTGACACAACTTTCTGCTGAATCATTTTGTGCTAATCTTAAAGAGCATTGGCTACAGGCTATGTCTTTCTTTCTTCATATAGATGCTCCTTCCAAACCAACACGGAAGGAGCAGTCTAAAAGGGCCCGGCAACGGAGGATGAAGGCCACTGTCGCCGAATATCGGCGGCTGGAGGCCCAGGAGTAGGAGGACACGCAGAGTACGCCAACAACGTCCACGGCGACACCTGCATCCTCCTCCGTGCTCCCTGGGTCAGCCAGTCAGCGCAGCAGGTCTCCAGCGGTACGGAGCCGGGGTACCGCAGCCACCCACCACCGCCGAGCAGCAAAGAAATCAGCTGCCCCCCACAGCAGTTGCAAAAAAAGGATGCACCTCCTTTCCCTCAGGGTGTCCTACCTCGAGCAGGAGCTTCTCAACACCAAAACCCTGCTCGAGACCCTCCGCAAGGAGCATGCCGACCTGGTCCGAAAAGTCAACAGCAGCCAGCAGTAGGAGGAGACTGTCCCTTGCCCCTTTTTTAAAGACTTCTGGGGGGTGGGAATTGGGAGTTGGGTTTTCTACTTTTTTGGACTTAGTTTTCACAGACATTCGTTGGGGTTCGGGAGGGGGGGGTGGGTTGGGTCTTGCGGGAGATTATTTATGTTAGGGATATATAAATATACTTTAAACTTTATCTTAGCATACGTGTTTTTTACTGCATTTGAGGCTGGTGGGTGGGGGTTTAACAGTAAGTTTGTTTTCCTGAAACTTAAGTGGCATCTTGATTCAAGTTGTGTAAGTACTAGTAAGTAATTGCTCAAATGTTTTCAAAACTAAGTGCCTGTCAAAGAGTAAGTGAATGCAATAGTCCTAGGACCGTCAGTCTCTCGTCTCTCCTAATACTCCATTAAACTACCTCCTCCCAAACGCTTATCTTACCTGTAATTTGTGTTTGGAAATAGGGCTAGGCACAGGGCCGGCTGCACGGGAAATGGCGATTAAGGTTGGCAATCCTGGGCGGATGAAATGTCATCATTGCGGTGGTACTTGTGGTGTTACACAGTGGCAGTTGCAGCATCTGAAAAAAAAGAAAATTAAACCGTGTTTGTCCTTACCGTAGCATTAGAACGGTACGATAGAGAATATTGCAGGTGACAGTACACTAGAACACTGCCACAATGTAGCCTAACAAATGGTAAAGTATTGAAAGTATAACTAGTACTTGCGTTTAATTTCTTTGACATTGGCTACTAGTACAAGAAATAGTACTGAAGGTGAAGGACACAGCAGCGTAATAATTTGCCACGTCTAGGAGGAGGATGTTCTTGTTGACCAATAAAGTTGATGGCACACATGAAAATCTGCTTTAATTTGCCAATAGTGACTCAGTGTCAAGCTGAGTAAGAATATATCCTCGGATTCTTTCACCAGCCTGTTGCTATGACCTTATCCTCCCCAGCAAGTGTGTGGAATTATTGCTGTCATTTAGTTACACATCAATCAAAACCACAGAGCCCGGGGGAAGAGGGTTAGGGTTTGGAAAATATATGGGAAGGGGGGTTTATGGGAAAGTTTTGTTGAGAGAAGAAAAAAAAAGCACAGCATGGACAAACAAAAATTGAAGATAAACAAATCTTTGGGTACAAAGCTAACCATAAATCGTTTAAGTGACATAAAGGAAGTGCATGCTCTACTGCATGCATGGTTACTGAAAAGTAAGTAGTACTTTCGACAACCGTGAATAAAAGAATGCGACAGTACAGCCCTGCAGTAATAATTATGCGTTTTCACTTGCCTATCTCTGCACTCAGAGAAACACTTCTTACATTAAATTAGGTTTAAAAAATAGCAGAAGTAAAACCTATAGAATGGCTGTAGGGATGAACTTAGAAGCAGAGATCAAAGAAATGCAGAGTCACACTCATAGAAGTTCACAGCAATAACATTACTTAAAAGATAATTAGAAAAGAACGGATACTGTATCTGTATGTTGTTGTAGTTGTCCTGTTGAATTTGGTAAGTTGCATGCATCAAACCATTCCTCTTATTAGCGGGACTCCTCCATTCCAGCTGACGCTCCATCCATCAATGTTGGTGACCAGAAGACACCCTGTCCACTGCCTGCCTGGCGGATGCTGAATTGCGGCTCGCTAATGTGAAGCCTGACTTCATCCTTTTTTTCCTATTGCACAGACTGAAACCCGGCCTGTAATTATTGATGGAAAAACAGGCAGTGATATTAGAACACCACTGACAAATAAATATAAGGTATGTACGCTGTGTAGTGCAAAAAGTCACACTTTGAGTTTCCTAATAGACGGTACAATATTTTTTAAAGTGCGAACTCTGTCTGAGTCTCCTTTTGAAGGATAAATAAGAAATAAGAATGGGCGAATTAATTTAGCGGATCTTTCCCCTCAAGCTAGATGTACTTTAAACTGTGTTTTAGAACAAAATTAGACCTTCCCAGCAGTGCTCCCAGACCCTTACTAAACCCAGTGACAAAAATGTAGAAGACCCCCAATCAGATCCCCAAAAACGAGGCCTAGTAGAAAATGGTGACAAAACGTACTTTGAAAGTAAAGTAGGCCCAAATCCCCCCTTACCCACCATGCATTGTATTCAAACCACTTGCAAGCAAGCAAAAGTATCCATACCCAGCATCGCTCCAAGACTCGCAAACCCCCCCACAAACAGCCCCCGCCCAAACACATGCAATACAATACTGCTAACCCTAACGAGCCCTAAGTTAAGGATAGAGGCAAACGCTTTCTTTAACTAGGCCAAATCCCCCCTTTCCCACCATGGATTTACTTCAAACCACTTGCAACCAAAATTACGCATTCCCACGAGTGCTTTAAGATCCCATAACTCAGTTTAAATAATTTAGAACACCCCGAAACACATGCAATCTGCTGCTAGTGCTAACCCTAACGAGTCCTAGGTTAATGTGCCAAAACGCTTTTCAGCATGGATTTTCTCCAAACCACTTTTATCCGGTATTAGACATTCCCAGCAAAGGCCCCAGACCCTGCAGCCACCCGCAAAAAAGCAGAACACCCCCAAACTGGCAAAAAGCAAAAATGGGCCTACTACCTGGAATTCTGTCCAAACGCGCTGTGCAGCTAGGCCCTAACTCCGATTTTCCACCATGGATTTCAATCAACATTAGACTGTGCCAGCAGTGCTCCCAGACCCCAAAACCCACCCACAACAACCTAAAAGCCCGCCAAACAGCACCCCAAAGACAGGCAAGTGATCAAAAGCGCAAAATTTGTTTCTGCTCTGATTTTCTCCAAACCACTTTTATCCGGTATTAGACCTTCCCAGCAATGGCCCCAGAGCCATCAACCCAGGCGAAAACAAGTAGAAGACTCCCAAACAGCCAAAAAGCAAAACTACAAAAATGGGGACTTTGAAATTTTCAGGCAAATTTCCAAAATCACTCCGCGCGCGCTCTGCAGCTAGGCCCTAACTCCCCTTTGCCACCATGGATTTGCTTCAAACCTCTTGCAATCAAAAGTATCCATACCCAGCGTTGCTCCAAGACCCCAAAACCCACCCACAAACACCAGGAATCCCCCTAAACAGGCCCCCAAAAACGCTAAAGTGAGCAAAATGTCAGAAAATGCAAAAACTTTTTCCTCACGGATTTTCTCCAAAACACTTTTTTCCGGTATTAGACCTTCCCAGCAATGGCACCAGAGCCGTCAACCCAGGTTAAAACAAGTAGAAGACCCCCAAACAATTAAAAAGCAAAACTACAAAAATGGGGACTTTGAAATTTTCAGGCAAATTTCCAAAATCACTCCGCGTGCGCTCTGCAGCTAGGCCCTAACTCCCCTTTGCCACCATGGATTTGCTTCAAACCTCTTGCAATCAAAAGTATCCATACTCAGCAGTGCTCCCAGACCTCAAAACCCACATACAAACACCCGGAACCCCCCCCAAACTAGCACCTCAAAGACAAGCAAGTCACCAAAAACGCAAAATAAGTTCACCTCCGATTTGGTCCGAACCACTTTTATCCGGTATTAGACATTCCCAGCAATGGCCCCAGACCCCTGCAGCCCCCGCAAAAAAGCAGAACACCCCCAAACTGGCAAAAAGCAAAAATGGGCCTACTACCTGGAATTCTGTCCAAACGCGCTGTGCAGCTAGGCCCTAACTCCGCTTTTCCACCATGGATTTCCTGAAAAACAAATGCAATCAATATTAGACTGTTCCAGCAGTGCTCCCAGACCCCAAAACCCACCCACAACAACCTAAAAGCCCACCAAACAGCACCCCAAAGACAGGCAAGTGATCAAAAGCACAACATTCGTTTCTGCTCCGATTTTCTCCAAACCACTTTTATCCGGTATTAGACCTTCCCAGCAATGGCCCCAGAGCCGTCAACCCAGGCGAAAACAAGTAGAAGACCCCCAAACAGCCAAAAAGCAAAACTACAAAAATGGGGACTTTGACATTTTCAGGCAAATTTCCAAAATCACTCCGCGTGCGCTCTGCAGCTAGGCCCTAACTCCCCTTTGCCACCATGGATTTGCTTCAAACCTCTTGCAATCAAAAGTATCCATACCCATCAGTGCTCCCAGACCCCAAAACCCACCCACAAACACCCGGTACCCCTCCAAACAGCACCTCAAAGACAAGCAAGTCAGCAAAAATGCAAAAAAAAGTCACCTCCGATTTGGTCCAAACCACTTTTATCCGGTATTAGACATTCCCAGCAATGGCCCCAGACCCCTGAAGCCACCCGCAAAAAAGCAGAACACCCCAAATAATAATAATAATAATACAGACTTTTGTAGAGCACGTACAGTTACCTCAAAACGAGGTGTCCCGGCGCTGAGTGTGCAGTGCAAGCGAAAAAGAGAGAGAAGAAGAAAGAAGCCCAATCATTTAAAAAGCCACGTTTTTAACAGCTACCTAAAAATAGCTTCAGTTGGTGCCCCCTGAATAACCGGCGGTAGAGTGTTCCAGAGCTTCGCCGTACTGGCCGAGAAAGTCCTGCCCCCCATCCGAGCCCGCCTAACTCATGGGACATGGAGTTGGAGCAGGGAGTTGGAACGAAGAAGTCTCGACTGTACATATCTGGGGAGTCGAGCCTTCAAGTAGTTAGGACAAGTTCCATGTAAGGCTCTGAAAGCCAGGGTCAAGGCCTTAAATTTGATTCTAGTAGCTACCGGTAGCCAGTGTAGTCTGTACAAATGCGGACAGACACGCTGCTTAGATGGGATATGCTTTACCGGTCTCGCAGCTGCATTCTGGACGGTTTGCAATCGTTGAATCAGATATTTCGGAAGGCCCAAATATAAACCGTTGGCATAATCCAGCCTTGAAGTGACCATAGCATGGATTACCGTTTTGTGGCATCCCTCTGGCAAGAGCCGGAGAAATTTTCGTAGGTTCCTCAATTTGCTTAGACATCCTCCGACAACCTGTTGGATGTGGGGCAAAAAAGATAGACTGTCATCCCACTTTACTCCCAGGTTTTTAGCCTTAGTACTGGGGATAGGCGCCGTGCCCATCTCGGTCGGCCACCAGAGCTCCGAAGGGGGGCGAGGGCCTTTCCCAAAGAAGATCACCTCAGTTTTTTCGGCGTTCAACTTCAGTTTGTTAGTATTCATCCAACATGCCACGTCACGAAGGCACCCTTTGAAGTTAGCAAATGCTGCCTCTGACACCTCAGAGTAAGGAAAAACTAGCTGGGTGTCATCGGCATATGAGATTGCCGTGACACCCCAGTTAGCAATTAAATTAAAAAGTGGGGCTAAGTAAATATTAAAAAGCAACGGGCTAAGTGCTGAGCCTTGCGGTACCCCGCAGTCCAGCCGCCTAGGTTTGGACACAAAGGTGCCCAACGCTACCTTCTGGGACCTATTAGACAAATACGAATGAAACTAATCGAGCGCCTGGTCCTGTAGGCCTGCCTCCACCAATCGATGCAGAAGCCTGCCGTGGTCAACCGTGTCAAAGGCGGCCGATAGATCCAGGAGCACCAGCATAGTGGATGCCCCTGAATCCAACGACCATCTAACTGACTCGGCCACCTCGATCAGGGCGGTCTCAGTACTGAAACCTGCCCTGAAACCTGACTGAGTTTCATGCAGGATTTTGTTGTCCTCCGTGAATCTATTTAGTTGACGTTGGATCAATTTATCCAACATTTTGCCTGGAGCCGCCAATTGTGAAATTGGTCGCAGGTTGCTAAGATCCTCCGGATCTACATTCAAATTCTTTTTCAGAGGGAAAAGTGTAGCATGTTTCCAACAATCCGGAAACTCCCCCGAAGAAATCGATGTATTCCACACATGCCGGAGAGCGGGCGCAATTGACTCCGCCATCAAACTCCAGAGCATAGGTGGACAGGGGTCATCAGGAGACCCGGATTTACACCTTTTTATTTCTTGCTGGGCATCAGGTAACGAGATCGCCTGGAATTGAGATAGGACTGCCAAAGGGCCACTGGTCTCAGACACATCCTCTTTTTCCGTGGGCCTTGGCAGGGAGAATGAACTGTAAACTTTCTTAATTTTGTTATCAAAAAATTCCGAGATGCTATCACAGAGTGTTACCGAAGGGACAACCTCTGTCTCAATACACCTGGGTTTGAAAAAAGACTGTACTATCTTAAAAACTTCTTTACTTGAATGGTCTGCTTGCTGAATGGAGGTGGCAATACAATGTTTTTTGGCCTTTCTTATTGATTTATGAAGCTTACGAGTGGCTTCCTGGTAGCGGGCTCTAGCCAATTCACAGTAATTTGCCCTCCACATTCGTTCCAGTCGTTTACAAGCTGATTTTTCTGCCTTTAGTTCCTCTGGAAACCAGGGGGACAAGGGGGATTCCCTCCGTGACATTACTCGTTTAACTGGAGCAACAGACTCCACCATGTCACTAATCCATTGATTCACAGCCTTGGCATCAATTTTTGTATTGGCGGTTAGGGTCGGGGGGTACCGGGCTAGGGCTGGCCCAATAATTTCTGGTCTCAAGTTTTTCCACTGTCTCTGCAGGACGGAACGTTTTCCCCCCTCCAGCCTCTCTCCCAGTGCTAAAATGGTGAAAGGAATTAAAGCATGATCTGTCCACAGCAATGGCTGAGGTGCCTCCACTGACATATCCCTAATGTTGGAAAATATCAGGTCGAGCGTGTGACCTGCTGTATGCGTAGGGCCCAAACTGGCAAAAAGCAAAAATGGGCCTACTACCTGGAATTCTGTCCAAACGCGCTGTGCAGCTAGGCCCTAACTCCGCTTTTCCACCATGGATTTCCTGAAAAACAGATGCAATCAACATTAGACTGTGCCAGCAGTGCTCGCAGACCCCAAAGCCCACCCACAACAACCTAAAAGCCCGCCAAACAGCACCCCAAAGACAGGCAAGTGATCAAAAGCGCAACATATGTTTCTGCTCCGATTTTCTCCAAACCACTTTTATCCGGTATTAGACCTTCCCAGCAATGGCCCCAGAGCCGTCAACTCACCCGCAAAGAAGTAGAACACCCCCACAAGTTACGAGTCTTTCTTCATTGGGCGTAATCCAGCCATCTGCTTTGAGGGAAATAGGAGTCTGGAGGAGGAGGATAGAGGAGCATGTTATTGTGAACTTGTGAACCTGAGGAATGCAGACTGTGGCACCTTCAAATCAATAAGCAAATAAGTGAAGACAGTTCTTCTAATGGGCTTGTTTTTGTGATTAGGTGATTAAAGTTTTTTTTTATATAGATTTTGCAAAACAAAGAAAGACAGTCACACAGGAATAAAAGTGAATAAGGACGAAAAAAAAAGTTATTGATTCATTGACTCATTTTCAGGGCTCGGTGTCAGGGAAGAAGAGCTCGTCCTCATACTCTGCGAATTCAGGCGGGAGTAGGTCACCTAAAAGAGAAGAACTACCCTCATCTAAGTTGGTGTCCTCCTCGTCTTCTTCCTGCGTGTATTCTCGTATTTTGTAATCTGGTGGTATGAGGTGCTGATTCGTCTTGATCATTGTTAACCTCTCCACATTTTTGGGCGAGAGGCGGGTCCTTTTGCAAGTTACAATGCCACCAGCAGCACTGAAAACACTTTCAGAAGACACACTTGCGAGTGGGCAAGACAAGTCATTTATAGCCAGGTTGGTGATCTCTGGCCGCAATTCTCTTTTCCCATGCCAATACGCCAATGGGTCATCATGAACATAG
Organism: Lissotriton vulgaris; assembly: GCF_964263255.1. Lineage (NCBI taxonomy): Eukaryota > Metazoa > Chordata > Amphibia > Caudata > Salamandridae > Lissotriton > Lissotriton vulgaris. The sequence continues at coordinate 1,310,897,167 of NC_141693.1, read as the reverse complement.
ACCTCTGTGAGTCATTCAGATAGTCCTGCACCATCGAATCAAGGTTCTCCACGGTTCCTCTACTTTGCTTACTTTTTGCTGGGATCTTTTGAGAAGCAAACACAAGCCGAGTTAGCCAATCCTCTTCTTCACACAATGTTACTGTTGTGTCTGGTGCAGATGATCCGGTTGCTGGTGTCTTTAACGGCTGAGAGGGAAAATCACTCACTTCTGCCACAGCCACAGATGCAGAAGTGGATTCTTTTGACTCGGGGTGGCCTGCTGATGCTGATGTACTGCCTTTTCCTTCAATTTCCTGCCGTTTTCTTTCCAACCTCATGGCTGACACAGCTAGCCAATGTTTGTACTTTATAACTTCTGCGTCATCAAAAGGAAATAATACTCTGCCTGCCAGTGCCTTTTTGTATTGTGGATCCAGAATTGTAGCACAAATGTAATGCTGTTCTGTGTAGATGTTTTGAAGAAGTTCATCGCAAAGTAGGCGCTCTAATAATTTCTCCGCCAAATCAAAAGCTTCTTGCTTTTCTTCATCTTTTTGAAACGTAGAAGACGCCGCCTTCATTTGGTGCTCTAGCATGCGCAACAATGGGATAGCTTTTCCCAAATTACAGTCCTCCCTGCTGACTGCACGTGTGAAGACCTCAAAAGGATGAAGCATGTCTGTCAGGCTTTGAACTAGCTTCCATTGCTCCGCATGTATCCTCAGGTCCTTCATAGCTGCACCTTGTGTAAAGAAATACTGATCGACTACCGCACATTGCTCATACAGACGCTCAAGCATGTAGAAGGTTGAGTTCCAACGTGTTACCACCTCCTGGATGAGTGCTTTCACTGGCAGTTTACGTTCATGTTGCAGGCCCCTCAGATGCTTCCGGGCCTTAAAAGAATGGTTGAAATGTGTGCACATTCTTCGGCAGGTGGTCAGTAACTCGCACACTGGACTTTCTTCACTCAAGAATTTTCTAACAACCAGGTTTATACAGTGCGCCAAACACGGCACTCTGAAATATTTACCAATATCCATGGCCTTAACTACATTGGCGCCATTATGCGTGGAAACATAACCAATCTTGCGTTTTCTTGGGGACAGCCATTGAAAGACCTTTGTGTTAACCTCCTGCAAAATGTTTTCTCCTGTATGACTTTTCTCCATGCCAAACATGGCTAGTGTTGCATGCTTCCGAGCAGCTTTAAAAACGTTGTTCGGGTCAACACCTGTGTTTAGCTTTGCTCTAACCCCTGAACAAGAGACCCGGTGTGCATTGACGCACATGTAATCAACGGCTTGGCAACTGGTCCACATGTCTGTTGTCAGATGTATAGTGTGAACAGCACTCTTCTGCAAAGCTGCCCCAATCCCCTCCAGCACATCTTCATGTAGTGCTGGGACCGCAAGTCTGGCAAAATAGAACCGGCTAGGAACCTTCCATTTAGGGCAGAGCGTTGCCAATAATTGCAGAAAACCAACCCCTTCCACAAAAGAAAAAGGGAGAAGGTCTAGAGCTAGCATTTTAGCCAGCTTAGTGTTATACAGATGCGTCATTGGGTGGTTGCGTTCAAATGGCGCATCTGAAAACAACATGCTTCTAATGGTGGGCTGGACCATGATTTTACGGGATGATGATGATGATGATGAAATCTTCGACCCAGTTACGCTCAGTGATGATGAACTTTTTCGCATTGGTGTCTCACTCTCTACCACACTCTTAGTGTGGCTCATATATCTTGCAGGGGGTGTGCTGCTGACAGGGGTACTGGGTGTAAGTGAAGAAATGTTTGACGCTTCTTCTTCCTCGTCATCATCAGATGAAACATCAACGGATACAGTTTGTTGACTTGCAATTCGGGCTTCCTTGATCTCCTTTAGGTGCGCATGCCATTTGACAGTGTGCTGTCTCTCAAGATGACCTCTCTGGCCTCCGGTACCATAGTTGGTACCAAGCTGACCACGACTAACTGCAAGCTTACAAATGGTACAAATGGCTATGTTTTCCCTCGTTGTGCTAACACTAAAGGAGTCCCAAACTGCGGACTTCAAATGTCTGTGGGGGGCGGAGGAGGCGATACTGGAAAGGCAAATGCCAGATGAAGTGGAGGATGTGTGTTGCCGAACTTTACTATGTTGTGCACTTGCAGCACCACTAATTGAGGAAATGGAGGTCGAGGTAGATGGAGGTCCCTTCTGGCGAGAAAATATGGAAGCGGTAGGTGGTGGTGTACTAGTTAACTGCATTGGTGGTGGTCCCATTGCCTCGTTGACAACATCACGCTCAGCAGCTTTTCGGGCTAGGGTAAAAATGTCTGTTTGCTGCATGCCCGCTGGGGCTGCAGTGACGTTTATGATGACTGCGTCGTCGTCGTGAGAGTCTTCATCAGCAGGAGTATACGCCACTTCTTGTTCAGCGTCATCATCACACTCCATAAGTACGAGAGTTTCTGGAACCTTCCTTTTACGCTTAGCTACCATTGTCAGATCATGGTGTGCCTCACTCTCAGACGGCCGTGGTGGTTCCCAATTGTCATCCATATCATCAGAAGGAAGGGGGCTTGAAGAAGATGTAGAAACCATCCTTGATCTTCTTTTCCTTGCTAGGGATCTGGAAGACAATGAATGATCAGGAGGAGTGGCTTCCTCAAATGATACCTCGGCTTGAATGTCGATTTCCTGATGTGCCCCTACTTCGGGAGGAACAACTATTGTGGGCACTTGTGCCGCTCCATGCACCTCTGCTTGCGCATCTCCTTGCGCTGCCTCTCAATGCGCTGTGTTGATTGAGGGATGCTGCTACTTTCTTGTGATGAGCCAACATCACTGGTCGATGGTGATTGAACATCTATACTGGCTGCCTCTAAAGCACTCAAGGGCTTGGACTTAAGTTGGCGTGGTGGTGGTGGCACAGAGCCCAATGGAGCGGGGGTGCTGCTCCCAGCTTGGTCCCCAGCAGACCCCGCTACTGCTGCTGCAGGCGTACTTTTTTTTCCCAAAAAATGTGGCGGTCGGCACACCAGTCTCCTTGGTAAGTGGCGCCAGTTGCTTCTTCTGCTCCTTACTGGCAACTTTCTTGCTAGAGGAGCTACGGGGAACTTTTTTTCGGGCCATCTTCTTCAGATGTCAGAACAGCAGGCCGCAGTTGCACAAGTTGCAGAGTTGTCTGTGGCCACACGTGACGTTGTGCTGCACACACCGCAGCAGGACTTGTTCCTGGCACTGATGATGAGGAACAATGAGGCTGATGATTCGTCTTTCTGCACCTAAAAGCGAACAAAGCCAGAGGAACATCAGTTAAATAAACGTTGCATATGTAGCACTTCAATTAATAGTTTGCAAGTAAGCATTTTTATTATACCCACCCCGCAAAATGGAAAGACCAATAAAATGCACCACTGACAGAGTACCCCTGGGCATAATGGATGAAAGCATGGCAGACTGGGTGCATGCCTATGGCACAACAAAGCTCACTGCCTGGCTTCAAAATGGCCCCTAAACCCCCACCAAATGGCCAGGCCCTGCCTGTACCAGTCCTCAAAATGGCCCCCACCCACATGGACAGGCCCCATCACCACCCCAAAAAGTCGAAAAACACACAAAAATCACCACAATCCCATGCCATCCATGCCCTCCATGATGTTTACATTAAAGAGACCCACAGAAATTCCTCAGTTCATGCACCACTGAGTACCCCTGTGCAAAAGGCCCCACCAACAGCCCAAAAATCGAACAACACACACAAATCACCACAATCCAATGCCATCCATGCCCTCAATCATGTTCAAATTCAAGACACCCCACAGAAAGACTAGGCCCATGTACCAAAGACTACCCCTGGGCATAATGGATGAAAGCATGGCAGACTGGGTGCAGGCCTATGGCACAACAAATCACACTGCCTGGCTTCAAAATGGCCCCTAGACGCCCACCACATGGCCAGGCCTTGCCTGTGCCAGTCCTCAAAATGGTCCCCACCCACATGGACAGGCCCCATCACCACCCCAAAAAGTCGAAAAACACACAAAAATAACAACAATCCCATGCCATCCATGCCCTCCATGATGTTTACATTAAAGAGACCCCACAGAAAGACTCAATCCATGCACCACTGAGTACCCCTGGGCAAAAAGCCCCACCAACAGCCCAAAAATCGAAAAGTACACAAAAATCACCACAATCCAATGCCATCCATGCCCTCAATCATGTTCAAATTCAAGACACCCCACAGAAAGACTAGGCCCATGCACCACTGAGTACCCCTGGGCATAATGGATGAAAGCATGGCAGACTGGGTGCAGGCCTATGGCACAACAAAGCACACTGCCTGGCTTCAAAATGGCCCCTAGACCCCCACCTCATGGCCAGGCCCTGCCTGTACCAGTCCTCAAAATGGCCCCCACCCACATGGACAGGCCCCATCACCACCCCAAAAAGTCGAAAAACACACAAAAATCACCACAATCCCATGCCATCCATGCCCTCCATGATGTTTACATTAAAGAGACCCCACAGAAAGACTCAGTCCATGCACCACTGAATATCCCTGGGCAAAAGGCCCCACCAACAGCCCAAAAATCGAAAAACACGCAAAAATCACCACAATCCAATGCCATCCATGCCCTCAATCATGTTCACATTCAAGACACCCCACAGAAAGACTAGGCCCATGCACCATTGGGTACCCCAGGGCATAATGGATGAAAGCATGGCAGACTGGGTGCAGGCCTATGGCACAACAAAGCACACTGCCTGCTTCAAAATGGCCCCTAGACCCCCACCACATGGCCAGGCCCTGCCTGTACCAGTCCTCAAAATGGCCCCCACCCACATGGACAGGCCCCATCACCACCCCAAAAAGTCGAAAAACACACAAAAATCACCACAATACAATGCCATCCATGTCCTCCATGATGTTTACATTAAAGAGACCCCACAGAAAGACTCAGTCCATGCACCACTGAGTACCCCTGGGCAAAAGGCCCCACCAACAGCCCAAAAATCGAAAAACGCACAAAAATCACCACAATCCAATACCATCCATGCCCTCAATCATGTTCAAATTCAAGACACCCCACAGAAAGACTAGGCCCATGCACCACTGAGTACCCCTGGGCATAATGGATGAAAGCATGGCAGACTGGGTGCAGGCCTATGGCACAACAAAGCACACTGCCTGGCTTCAAAATGGCCCCTAGACCCCCACCTCATGGCCAGGCCCTGCCTGTACCAGTCCTCAAAATGGCCCCCACCCACATGGACAGGCCCCATCACCACCCCAAAAAGTCGAAAAACACACAAAAATCACCACAATCCCATGCCATCCATGCCCTCCATGATGTTTACATTAAAGAGACCCCACAGAAAGACTCAGTCCATGCACCACTGAATACCCCTGGGCAAAAGGCCCCACCAACAGCCCAAAAATCGAAAAACATACAAAAATCACCACAATCCAATGCCATCCATGCCCTCAATCATGTTCACATTCAAGACACCCCACAGAAAGACTAGGCCCATGTACCATTGGGTACCCCAGGGCATAATGGATGAAAGCATGGCAGACTGGGTGCAGGCCTATGGCACAACAAAGCACACTGCCTGCTTCAAAATGGCCCCTAGACCCCCACCACATGGCCAGGCCCTGCCTGTACCAGTCCTCAAAATGGCCCCCACCCACATGGACAGGCCCCATCACCACCCCAAAAAGTCGAAAAACACACAAAAATCACCACAATACAATGCCATCCATGTCCTCCATGATGTTTACATTAAAGAGACCCCACAGAAAGACTCAGTCCATGCACCACTGAGTACCCCTGGGCAAAAGGCCCTACCAACAGCCCAAAAATCGAAAAACTCACAAAAATCACCACAATCCAATACCATCCATGCCCTCAATCATTTTCAAATTCAAGACACCCCACAGGAAGACTAGGCCCATGCACCACTGAGTACCCCTGGGCATAATGGATGAAAGCATGGCAGACTGGGTGCAGGCCTATGGCACAACAAAACACACTGCCTGGCTTCAAAACGGCCCCTAGACCCCCACCACATGGCCAGGCCCTGCCTGTACCAGTCCTCAAAATGGCCCCCACCCACATGGACAGGCCCCATCACCACCCCAAAAAGTCGAAAAACACACAAAAATCACCACAATCCAATGCCATCCATGCCCTCCATGATGTTTACATTAAAGAGACCCCACAGAAAGACTCAGTCCATGCACCGCTGAGTACCCCTAGGCGCAATGCCCCAACAACAGCCCAGAAATCGAAAAACACACAAAAATCACCACAATCCAATGCCATCCATGCCCTCAATCATGTTCAAATTCAAGACACCCCACAGAAAGACTAGGCCCATGCACCACTGAGTACCCCTGGGCATTATGGATGAAAGCATGGCAGACTGGGTGCAGGCCTATGGCACAATAAAGCACACTGCCTGGCTTCAAAATGGCCCCTAGACCCCCACCACATGGCCAGGCCCTGCCTGTACCAGACCTCAAAATGGCCCCCACCCACATGGACAGGCCCCATCACCACCCCAAAAAGTTGAAAACACACAAAAATCACCACAATCCCATGCCATCCATGCCCTCCATGATGTTTACATTAAAAAGACCCCACTGAAAGACTCAGTCCATGCACCACTGAGTACCCCTGGGCAAAAGGCCCCAACAACAGCTCAAAAATCGAAAACCACACAAAAATCACCACAATTCAATGCCATCCATGCCCTCCATGATGTTTACATTAAAGAGACCCCACAGAAAGACTCAGTCCATGCACCACTGAGTACCCCTGGGCAAAAGGCCCCAACAATAGCCCAAAAATCGAAAATTCCAAAATTGTAGTTGCAGCAACTGTAATGCCCCAAACAAACTTACTTGTGAAATTTCTAATCCAAAAGTGATCCAAAGAAAGTCAAAAAGGCCTCAAATCCAAATATCCAGCAGCATCCACAATAAGCAATCCTTCCAGGTCAAGATCCAAAACAAAGTGACCAGCACATGAAGAAAGCACTGGGAGGAGCCTGCTGGACAGGAACAGGAAGTTGGAGACTGTGGGGCACTCTCACCCCCCAAAATGGCTCCTTGCAAAAAAAAGTGCAGGGAAATATCAACCTTATGAGTTATTCTGATAAAAATCATCATTTTCAGAAGGTTTATACTGCTTGCTGGTGGATTTCTTGTGCAGAATTGCAAATTTTGCAATTTCGCGAGTGCGAGATTGTTGCTGCCCGCCGCATCTACGTGTTCGCAATTGCGAACTCTCGCGATGCGTGCTGTGCAAGGTGGCAAGCCGCGATGACGTAGTCACGGTCGCCAAACTACCACGGGGTCCCGCAGCAAGATCCAAAATGGCGCAGCACACGCAAAATATGGAGAAAAACAACTCTGCAAACGCTGAATGGCGGTAAGTGAACGCCGTGCGCCGCAAAATTGTATCACCAAGCAAAACAATCCGCCGCGTGCGAATGTGCGAATTTGCGAATTTTCGGCAAATTCGCGAGAGTTCGCGGATTGCGAATTTGCCGAAAATCCGCAAATTCCGCAAGCGGAATGGATTTTACGCCAATACTTAATTACTTGTTCCACATTTTCCACAGGCCATGCCTTATCATCAATGCGAATCACAGGACAGAACTACAAGAAAAAATGGACTCCACACCAAATAAAACAGGCTTCCACGTATAACCAATTCTCTGGGGACGTCTACATCTAAGTCTGTTTCTGTGGTAACTACACAAGTTCTATTCCCTAAAAGACTCACTATCTAGATCACTTGGTTCTTCTCTCCAACTAGGTCAAGCAGGTGTTGGAGTGGTGACTGGATTCTCACGATTTTACCAAGGGCATGGAGATGCAGATGGAACAACCCCTGGTTTTAACCACACATGCCAGCAGAATAAGATGGGGAGCGACCTGTGTCAGTCTGCCGTATCAGCGGAACTGGTCATGGTTGGAGCAGAAGAAGTTGTCGAATTGGAGGGAACTCATAGTGATCTACAGATCTCTCCGACACTTCTCAGATCTCATCAGCCAAAAGGATGTACAGGTGAGATCAGACAATATGGTCCTCATTGCGTACATAAAACATCAGGGGCGCACCAGATCCAAGGCTTTGAATCAAGTGGTGACATTGATTGGTCTATGGTGTGATTTGAATCTTCAGAGGATGACAGCATCTCATATCAAAGGTATAGACAACACTCAGGCAGGTAATCTGAGCAGATAGTTTCCTTCATCAATGAATCTGCATTTGTCTCACAGGATCTTCAACCAGATATGCAAGCGGTTTGGCCATCCATTTCTGGATATGTTCACTTCAAGGAGCAATTCAAAGGTTCTGTTCAAGGTCCAGGAGAAAGGAGAATGGGGCACGGCACGGACGCTCTCCTGGTAGATTCACCCCAGAAACTGCTCTATGCTTTCCCTCCATTTCCACTAATCACGAGAGCTCTGATGTACATTCAGTGGAAGATGGCAGAGTGGATTTTGATAGCACATTGCTGGCTAAGATGATCTTGATTACCTCTTCTAAAGCGGCTGGTGGCTCATCCTCCCTTGCTTCTCCTATCAACTCCATATACCTTTGAGACTCCTTGCCCACCACATCTATGTCTCGTTCTCTCAGCTTAGAGGTTGAGAGGCTGAACCTTTTAAGTAAGGGTGTCCTGGCAGTTTTGCTCGAGACCATTCAGAATTCACGAAGACCTTTGAATCTTAAAGCCCACTCTAGACATTTGGATGCTTTTTACAAATGGTATTCCCAGCATGATCTCTTGGCTTGTTCCTGTCCTTTTTCTGTAGCCTTGAAATGTTTGGTAAAAGGCCCTCATCCTAAACTTTTTATTTTTACTCTTGATTCTTACTGATTCTCTTTTAGAGAGTGTTCTGAAGCTCAAGGTGAAATTCATAATCTGATTATCAGAGTTTTTAAGAGTTTCTCCATTTTGAATCTATGGTGAAATCCTCTCCTTCTTGGGAATTGCCCACTATTCTCAGGTCTTTACAACCCCTCTTTTCAAATCGTTAGAGTAAGTTGGTTTGACATTTCTCTCCTATACGGTTCTTTTTCTGGTGGCTATCACCGCTGCATGAAGGACTGGTTCTCAGATTCTTTGAGGATGGGGGCCATGCGCCACTCAGATCTTTCTTTCTACCAAAAGTCAACTCTTCCTTTTATGTTTCTCAAGAGGTGATTCTCCCTTCTTTCTATCTCTCTTCTTTCTCGGGTAGAGAAAAAGGTTCTTCACTCTTTGGATATTAAACATGCTCTCTCCATTTATCTTAACAGGGCTCAAGCATTGAGGAAGACAGATCAACTTTTTGTGACTATTGGGCAAGCAGGGCAAAGCAGAAAAGCAACTTGAACTATGTTAAGTAGATGGTTGAAGCCCAGTTGTGCTTCCCTGGAGGTGACTTGATTCAGGGAAATTCTAGCCAGGCAGAGTTCCAGGGAGTTTCTCTTCCACACATTTGCAGAGCAGCCACATGGTCTTCAGACTCTACATTTATTAAATATTATAGACTGAATAATATTGTGGACTGTACTAAAAAGTTTGGTTTGGAGTGTTAAGTTCAGTGCTTGAGTGAGCTAATTCGGCTTAACCACTAATATTTTCACAGATTCAGTGTGCATTAAATCAATGGGTGTGCATACTTTTATGTGTTTTAATCAAAGGTTTATAATTTGGTATATCTCATGGTGTAATGACTGGGACAAGAATGAGGGATGTAGAGATAATGCTCTGGTTACTTACCAGTAATCTATATTGTTCTTTTATTTACATAAAGTTTTATATAGCGCAGACGTGACCCAAGCGGGTATCAGAGCGCTTTACAGATGAATGGGGTACAAGCAGAGTTGCAGGTAAAAAACAATAACAGTGAAAAGCAAGATACTGGAAAAGATAGAGGAGCAATAAAATATGCCAAGGCAAAAGGAAATAGAAGAGCATATAAGTGCAAGAGACAAAGAGGAGTTAAGCACAAACCAAAGTCACAGACATAGTCAAAAGCATATGATCCCCTGAGAGAAAAAAAACATAAATAAGAAGTAGCACTAATCAGGGCATGGCAGTCCGTGGAAAAGGAGAAAAGCCCGGCAGTAGGGGAACCAGCCACAAGAGGTATCTGATTAGGGTAGGTGCCTTCAGACAAGGGCGTTCATCCATAGAGCTTTCACTACTTTTTTAAAGGATATTGTAGAGGAAGTCAGTCTGATGTGCGGAGCCAGGGAGTTTCAGATTCTAGGGGCAATACCCTAGAACGCCCGATAATAAGTTGTGTTTTTCTGGAAATTTTGAGGTTTCAACAGCAGCGTGCTAGAACTCCTAGAAGATCGTGTACCACCAGAAAGCTCCAGTTTTTGGGCTAGATACAGAGGGGTGTTAAAGTGAAGGGCCTTGTGAGTCCTGTACACAATCTTAAGATGAATCCTAGCCTCCAAAGGCAGCCAGTTTAGGGATATCAGTACTGGTGTGATGTGGCTATTTCTTCTGGAGCCTGTGATGAACCTTGCCGCTGAATTCAGGGAAGCCCTGAGTGGAGCCATGTTGTTGCTGGGTAACCCACAGAGTGTTGCGCAGCCATAATCTAGCCTGGAAATTACTAGACCGTGAACAGCAGACTTGAAGTCGTCCGGTGGGAGGAAGGGTTTTATCTTTCTTAGAATACTCATGTGGTAGTTGGCATCTTTGCTGGATGAGCTAATGTGTTCCTGCAAGCTCAATGACTTGTCAAGTATAAATCAAAGAGACCTTGCAGAGTCAATGTTGTGTGGGGTACAGTTGAGAGCTGTTAGATAGTTTAAGTACTCAGTGATGATGGTAGTCTGTTTGGCCGGCGCGATCAGGAAAAATTCAGTTTTGGAGGAGTTAAGCAGTTAAGTCTTTGTCCTACTCGTCCTCCTCACAGTCAGTACAAGCACTCTCTCCTTTCCTCATAGTCTCTGATTTTTCGTGGATTAATGCCCAAACGGTAGGTTTTCTTTAGGAGCTTGCGGGTGGTAACTACTGTAAAGTAGCAAGCTGTTTCTGTCAGCGGGCTTTCTGTGGAGTGTTGTACTCAATTGGCTGTTTGCTAGTTTAATCTTCAGGTCCAGGAAAGGTGTCAGATATGGTCTTAGTGAATTTAAGATACTCGTTCTGCCTGTTAAGCCAATGACAGATGTTTTCACAGGTGTACCTATAACCTTAATAATGCTTTTCTTTAGGACACTGTATCTAGAGGTGTCACAGCCCCGCCAGACGCTGTTGAGGCGCAGCTACTGGAGCCTTAGGGTGAGTTTTATTGTCCTCTGTGAGCTACTGCGCTTTGCTGATATGAGCAACCATTGTAATATATTTTTATGATATCAAGTGTGTTGCTTGTCTCATTATCACTATATATGACACTGTGAGTCACCTGCAACAACACTTTGGGTCATTATTATTGGTTTTATCAAGAGAGATCTACATTGTTTGAAAGTATACGTTGTAACTGATGCCTATATTTATGTATGTTTTTTGTTTTCGGTTAAATTTCCCTCAATACATTTAGGTACTTTACCTTTTGACGTGGTAGGTAGATTGCTCCCAAACTACCACGGTGTGTAGATAGTTTCACATGGTCCTGATGAATTGCCGTCTGATCCTTAGGACGTTTGAGGCAAGAAACTTGTTGACCCAATTAGAGTAGAGCGCTAGGATCTTGAACTATTATTTTTCAGATAAGTCGCCACTCTATCTCCTTTTTAATCAGTTGGGAGAAATTCAATTAAAATTTTTCTTTGGACTACCCAACCTATTTTAGCCTTCACCAGTCTCACAACACATCTATACTTTTCCAGGCCCCCCACCCACACCTCACCAAATGGCAAGGAACAAAAGATCTCCGCCAAAGAGCCCCTCATTGGGTGCCCGTTGGGTATTGGAGGCCGACCCGACGAGGAGCAGACCCAATGATTAAGCATGACACCTAGCTGGCTGGGTGTGTGAGGGCCTTAGTTCTAAAGGGAGGAATCCCCCTCCCTACTCCTTTACTAAAGGACTACACTGTTCTACAGTTTCCTATACATGTACCTCTCTTCATTCACCCACTCCATTCCTTGTTGGCCCTTCTAGGAACTGAGTACCACTTTTTAGGTCTCGCCTTTTCCATTCCGAAGGAATGGTAAATGGCGAGAATTCAAGTGCTCAAAATGCTTGTCAAACCAAGGGCTTTTTGGTGCGGTTTTCTTTGAGTTCACGTGAATCACGTGACCAAACAAGCACGCGCATCAGCCTCCCTCCCTCCCTCCCTCCTAATTGTATTTTTTCACGGCCGCCACCACATCAAAAGGCTTCTCCCAGCGTGCAGTCTGCGGCTTCTCCTCCCCTAATTATTCATGGGTGGCCGGCCGTAATTTCAGTTTCCCCGGCCGCTCTTATTTTAAATGATTCATTTTAATGTCCTCCTAGTGTAACTGTGTCTTGCATGCCTCAGTGCTCATTTCTCTTTCAGCTTGGGACTCATTTCAGTGTAAACATGGGGAAGGGACATTTTACATGACTACAACGCAGTTACATACAGTCTCGCCTTGCCCATAAAGTTGTAATTGTACAAAAAGTAAGAGAAAATACCCTCGAACGCCACATGTGTTCATTAAGCAATTGTGTGTTGCTGAATTGTTGGTTTAAATATGTTTACAGTTTGGAAAATATTGCAAGGTTATATGATGGAAGGAGCGACCTTCAGCTGAATCCTTCTGCGCTACTTCTTTCTTCTACCGGTTTATCGACGATGTGATTGACGTTATGACTGGACTTTTCTGGCAGTGTAGGTTTTGCTTTGGAGTTCACAGGTCACTTAGATTTGTACACTGCCTATTATCAGTTTTCTTGTCTTCTTGCTACAAACCTTTATACCGTTTTCGCACATGGATATTTTAATTCTTTTTGGCTGCTGGTCACTTTGTTTAAATTTAATGTTTATTGTTTTATTTATGTATTTATGAAGATACACTTAACATTATTAATCTGCTAGGTAGAGTAGTACTCGATCACATCTGAATACTTACACGAGCCTCATGCGTAGCCACTTCAGACATAGAGCTTCCAGAGCAATAGTAGAATGTATTATCTATCCAGCTAATATATACGTTGTGGAGATTCTATATGTTGCAGGCAGTCTAGATAGAAAGCATTGATTGTGAGACCCATATTAACACTACTCTTATCTCAGGCTGGACCTTGGTCTCGCCTTCTTCGCCAGTGTCAGGAGCCTAATGTTTTCTTAGACGGGGGGTCGTATATTGTATTTGCAAACCTGGAAATGTAGTAGCTCCACCCACATCCACCATCACCCTACATACCCATTCCACACCCTACTTGCCCTACGAGGCCGAAAGTTCTGTGGAAATGTTAGATGGATGGAAATGTAGACACTCACATGAGGTCAGACCTACATCTGAGAGCAAAGCCCTGGCCTTTAATTGAACGGCTTCCGTTGGGATTTTAGTGGCCTGAATGTGATGGCATGGAATCCGAGGTCCATTAAATGCCACCGGGATTATCTGCCACTCGCCTTCTCAGTGATATTTAACCATTTTTCTAAAGACACATTCAAAATTGGCAGGGTGTTGTTTCCTTCCTCACTGGGGTTATCTTATAACACTAAAAAACACGACTACCTTACTCCTGCGGCAGAAATCTTCCATTTGTAACTTGGGTATTTGTTTTTTTATTTTTGTGCCGTGAAATTTGCAAATTAATTTTTTTACCCTGGAGAAGAGAAATTCATGAGCATCAGATAGTCAAAGTAGGACCGTAATGGAGCAGATGTTCAGACTCCAATTAAATGTGACTTTTTATTAAGTATTTAGACATGAGGCTATCACACAGCTTACCAATGCATTTCGTTTATGTCTACAAAATCAGAAGTTCAAGTTTTGGTGTTCTACTTGCATTTGTATTCAGAAGTTTTATAGTAAGCGTGTGTGTTCATAAAGCAGACTTTGCTTTCAGTTATACGACAAGCAGGATGGGCCAGTAAAACCACTAATTCATCCCACTTTCCCTAACAGTTCCTGCCCCCTTTACATTTTCCATATTCACCTACTGCAAACAACATCTGTCCTTATCCCTCCATGAGGCTCCTCTGTCGTTTCTTCTGGTCCCCTCTGCCTTCTCCGGCCTTGGCAGGCTTGCTCATCCATCCACCAAGCCTGCCCTTCCTCCATTCACTCCATGCCTTTTAACTTTCCCTTGGACTCTTCTCTCATACCCCAAACCCCATCTAACCGCTTGTTCTATTTTGCCACTATTTTATCTACTTCGGACCATTGCCATTATAAATTACAATCACTTTTATTTAAGTATTAATTATTTAAAAAAATTAAAAGCCATTGTTATTTGTAATATCAATACATCTAAGTCACGTCAATACAAAACATGTGGCATTACAAATGCTAAAAGTGTCACATTTGCTAAAGTTAAAAGTATTGGCATTGTAAATCACAAAACATAAATATAAAATGTCATTTACAAAACCAATAGCTCCAACTTTCCTACTGCGAGACCTATTGGCAACGCCAGTGCTTGTTGTTTAATGTGTTTAGAATCAGTCTGACACCAATCCTACAGTGTATGTCGTCCGAACGCACAGATCCTGTATAGGTTTTATAAGAACTACACAACATGGCACCCAACGTTGGTTGAGTACTTATTGAACAGTTAAATCTAAGTGGTTCAGTCGTGCTAATCTCAGAGACCCATACTCACATTTCCCCAGGGACGTCTGGATTGGGAGGGTGCAAAACTCTGCCACAGCTGAGTAGGAAAAATCCTATTTATTGGCTGTTGGTTAATCAAGCTTGAAGGACACATTGTTCCTAAATTGGGCATAACACCTTATCTTAGTTTCCTTGGAAAGCCCTTCTTTACTAAAACAATAACTGAGGAACAAGATAACGTAGTACAAGATCTACATCTCTCAGCCGAAGAAGAAGATTCAGACGCAATTCATATTGCAGAAAATGTTAGGAATGCCGTCACCATAAAACTAGGTGCACATGGTTGAATATCCGGGGAAGGACCAGTGGTATTCTTGATTGAGGCGCACAAATCATATAGAACAGAGGTATTCTATTCATGGGTTACATTCCCAGTTGTGAATTCAATAACAAAACATTTCATTACTACACAGAAGGTGAAATACGGAATAATAATGTCCCTATGAGGACATTGAAGTTCCACTAACTTACCAGGAACACTTTACTGGTTTAAAGGTGCCCTCCACCATACAAGAAATAGAGTAAGACTCAGCCTGCTTGGAAGAGACGGAGCAACATGGCCGGTATTAGCGGCCTACACACCACATCCTGACATTGAAACAATGCCAGGAGGAGACTTACTTTCACTTCATAAAGAACTAATAAAACTGTACAGAAATATGACACAGTTCGTGATGAGGACATTCATTGTTCAGCCAGCAACGGCTACAATAACACGTCCAGTTCAGAATTGAACATTTAAGATCACACCACGTTACACACGCTAATGGGTAAAATGCCCACAAAACGTGAACAAATGCCATTCGGGGTAGCTAAAAAAAAACACAGCTAGAAGCAGTATTCCCAAATGCATGCCCATTTTAAAAACACAGAATGTTAACAATCTGCTTTCCCATGTGCATAACACCACAAGCAGAGGATTGTACCTCTAGAGGTACAGTTTTCGCTGCCATATATACCAGTTCTAATGGTATCCCGTCATTAGCGTAATACCAGATGTATTAAGAAAAATATAGAATGAGTCCGGAGCAGAACCTGCCATAAACTTAGGGATGAAATTACTTGGTAATTTTGCCCAGGTATCAGATAAAATATTAGCAAATATTAAGGGGAAAGCAGCATCAGTGGCAATCCGTCAACGACTAAGGGAGTTCGGACCTTTACAACTGGAGCATGATTTACCCAAAATAATTGAGACTGCATATGCAGAATTAGGCAGAGACAGTTTGGGGGGTAAAGCAGTAAAACCACAGCTGATGGGTGGCCCAGAAAAGGACACCTTCAAGCAGGCACATGCTTCTTTTAAGAAGAAGTGGGACAGTAACAAAAAACAAAATAAAGAAAATAGATCCCAATCAGAGGTAGGTCTCTTCCACAGGAGCCCTCCGAAAGGAGGTATAACTTTAAGAATAGGGACAATATTAGAAAACCTGACAGGTATCAGGATACTGATACACGTTCTTCTAGTTCCTTTCAGAGTTCAACGAAAAACTCTTAGAGGGAAAGACGGTCAGACAGACAAGAAGAGTGTACAAAAACCAGAGGCAAGCAACACGCTCCAGACTACACTTCCAAAAAAGAAGAAAAATCTAAAACAAAACCTCAATTCAAAAAGTAGAAAGTTGCAGGTCTAAAGATCCGACATGCTCAGAATTCTGAGGACTCAACTACTGAATGGTCTCTGATGATGCTCAACAGTGCTGCAGAAGTAACAATAGTTCGCCAGAACCTGATGAAATTTCTGGTGACAGCAAACTTGAATGATTATATCATGCCAGCCTTTTCCGACCCTATTCCCAAGTATCTATAACACACATATGCACTGGAGTGGGCTGTGGCCCTAGCCCCTGCCTTAGATTGAAACCATGTTGGACGTGATGAGGATTCAACCCACCACATAATCCCATTGCAAACTAGTCCGACTCCACAGAGACAGTATCCAATAAAGACAAGAAGCTAAAAAAACAGGTCAGAGAGATCTTGGATCAACTTAAATACCAAGGGGTGATTGAAACTTTCACCTCTCAAATAAATATTCCTTTGTTTCCCATAATGAAACCTGATAACTCATATTGTCTAGTTTTGGAGTACAGACATTTAAACACTTGCACAAAAACAATTGCAGTACAAAATGCACACAGTGCTGCATTAATGAATAACATTGTGCAGAAAAAATACAAAACCACACTAGACATCTCAAAAGGATTCTTCTGCCAAAATGTTTCACCTGAAAGAAGGTATTTAACAGCATTCTCCACGATCGGCTCCCAGCGAGAATTTTGGTGACTCCCCCATATATGTATAAGAACAGCCCGGGGTTGTTCTGAGCCACAGTAACTGAATTACTGAAGCATCTGGATGAAGAGGCATTGTCCTATGTGGAAGATATTTATCTAACAGATGATGACCTGGAAGAAAACTTGACCAAAGTGAATATCATAATATTGGGATTCGCCTCTGAGGGCTACAAATTCAACTGTAAAAAATCAAAGTTAGCCCACCTTAATGTCCTATTTCTGGGATATGAGCTCTCAAGTGAAGGGAAAAGCTTAGCAGCTCACTTTTTTGAAAAGTGCGAGCTACTCCAAACTCCAAAAATATTGAAACATTTACAATCAATACTGGGATTCCTGAAGTTTGGCAGAACATACATTTTGGGTTACACAGAAAGGGTTAAACCTTTCTACGATCTAATAAGACCAGATTTTTCAGTTAGACAATGGACACAGGAACACACAGATATCCAAGCTGCCATGATAGCATCTAAACTTAAAAACACGAGTGAATGTCCACAACCTAGTGATCCGTATAGTTGCGGGTCAATCAGGGTACACCTACCCAACATACAATGAAGGTGAAACAGTACCAATAGCATACAAATCACATTCGTACACAAATGCTGAGATGTGGTTCGCATCAACAGAAAAAAAATTGACATCGGTACAGACTGCTGAGGTGAGAGAAAGAGCACTAGCTCAGGGGAAACGAATAATTGTTGTGACTCCAGTTCCAGCCTTAGAGGCTGTGACAAAGGCAAGAGTCCCTAACGCTAAAGCCTTACATTCGAGATGGATACAATGGGCTAATTTCCTCACTGCACCAGACGTAGAATACAGGTACGACCCAAGTCTAAAAACACAAGCATTCCTGCAATTCGAACAAGAATATCCTCTCCTGAATGAAATAATGCCTTTGAATCAGTATGAATATATGATTTACACTGATGGATCTGCTCAGCAGGCCATTGGAAGTAAACAACAATACAGCGCCGTATGCGCAATCATTAGAGGACGCATGCAGGATGGAAAATTTCATCCAAGTTGTACAAAAACGCAATCTCTAGGAGATTGCATGGCGCAGCTAGCAGAACTGAAAGCTCTGTTACTGGCACTGGTAAATACGGATCGAGAATTCTCCACACTAATTGTGTGTGATTCATTTTAGTGTGTACAATTGTACAATGAGTACTTACACCGCTGGGGTCAAAATGGGTTTAAGGATGCAAAAGGTGGCACAATTAATCACAAAACACTATGGGAACAGGTAGTGAAGTTGAAAAATGAACTACCAAGAGCTCACTTGATACACACACTGAATCATCAACGTGATGGCGTTCACGTTGAAGGAAATTCTTTAACTGATGAAGCAGCCGTACGTACTGATGTACGTGCGGCTTCTGTAGCTGCAATCACTCATTCAATCAAAAACGAGAATAGATGTTAAGATTATGGTTGCAATTATTGCTACATGCAATAAATCAGCACTTTCGAAAAAAAATTCACTCAAGTACTCCTACAAGTTAGATGCAAACAACATTCCATTTGCTCAGATTCCTGGAGTGGGGGATAGAGTAATACCAAATATGGATCACAGATTAGGCTTAATATTAGCTGCACACGAGGGTTTGGGTTCCGCGCATGCAGGGGTCACAGCGACTGTTTCCTTGCTGAAACAACACTATTGGTGGCCAGGATTAACGAAGCAGACTATAGATTATGTCGTGAAATGCAACATCTGCCAGCAGATGAAAGGCTCCACCATAACAAGTCCAGCGCAGACACCATTATTAATATAAGACAAACCACTCACATGTGTTTATTTGGACCACTGCAGCCCCTTACAACAGATGGGGTTTACAAGTATATCATGGTTGCAGTGTATTCTTGCTCGAGATTCCTAACGGTGTGGCCCCAGTGCTTGGCTGACGCTCGAACTGTTATCAAAGATTTGTGAGTCTTTATAGGGACATACACAATTGGCCCATTACATTCTGACCGTAGCCCCTCATTTAGCTCTCAAGTTTACAAGGAAGCCATGTCAGGTTTGAGTGTAGCATTGCAGTACCCCTCTCAATACCATCCAGAGGGAAATTCGGTTGTGGTGAGGAAAAACCGGGACTTAAAGCAATCTTTAACAGCTAGAGTATTAGATTTGGGTGGTAGTTGGGGCAAACATTTATATGGAGTACAAAGAGCATTAAATAACATGCCAAGAAGCTCCCTAGGGGGTGTCACTCCTTATGAGGTCCTATTTGGGACGAGAATGTGGGTACCTGATCTTGAATGCAGAGGGGCAGATGAAAAACCTTTTGACATCCATAAACATTTGGCCTTATTACAGGATCTGAATGAATCCAGGGCACTACAAAGCAATGTCCAGGTAAAGCGGACCACCACTGGGGAATCCAAGTCAGTCACGGCAATACCTGTCTGGATCCCTAAAGTCGGGTGTCTGGTCAAAGAAAAAATAATACACAAAAATGAATTTGGACATTCATACAGAAAGCCAGTACCTGTCCTGGCAGTTGAAGGAACAAGAATTGTACTTCTGCCACCTCTTGCCGTAAAACAAGATTTGTCTCCATTGACCTGAATAAACCATACTATGTGGCCGATACTAAATAGTAGGCCACGTGGACTCCTGAGTAGCCAACGCCCTCCTCTAGCTACAATACAGGAAGTTGAAACAGAAAGACTCATCACGTTTGAAGAGTCCCCAGCACGGAATGATGGTCTATGCAATAATGCCATGGAACTCTTTCCTCTTGAAAATGAAGTTCAAACTCAAATTCAGAATCAAAATGCCTTGTTACCGGTACTCACAGACGTGTCCAATCTAGGTAGTGCAAGCATGAAGAAAATAGATCTACAGCAGGTTCAAATGATCCATACCAATCTAGGAAAAATTACCTTAGAATATTTCTATCCTATTAAACCTTTAAAACAAGACAAGTTGCCCACCCACCCTTGGTATAATATGTCTTGTCGCAAGGCCAAATAGGCACTGGTTTTATCTATTAGAGCCAAAGATCACCTATCTATGAGGTCAGTAAGAGCTAACTATAAAGTAGCCATACAAGTAGCAAAGCGAAAGTGGGAAGATGATAATTGGGCCACAATGAAAACCGCATTAGGGGATAGAGACATGAGGACTTTCTGGGGACTTTCTAATTCCGGTACAACATCTCCGCGAAGTGCCGAAGGAGTCATGGACTTGAGTATTAGTATAAAAGAAATACAGGCCGCAATGTTAAGAATAGCCCCAGGGAAAGCTCCAAGTCTGGACAAGATCCCTGGAGATCTCTTTAGTTCCGAACCTGATATCTGGGCCCCTTACTTTTGGATAATTTTTAACTCAATTTTGCAAGGTATGAAGATCCCACCCAGCTGGCTGCATGCAGAAATTATTCCAATTTTTAAAAAGGGCTCCCCACTCCTTCCAACTGACTATAGACCCTTAAGTCTAATAGATATTTCTCAGAAAATATTTTCACGGGTCTTACTGCTCAGATTGCAGTCTTGGATGGAAGGGGAGGGGGTACTGTATGTCCTACAGGCTGGGTTCAGGGAAAAATTGTCGACCCTGGACCAAGTACTCAGACTACAATTGCTGCACTGGAAGACCGTAAGCCTGCAGGGAGGCAGTCTCTTCCTGATCTTTGTAGATCTGAGATCTGCATTTGATCCAGTAGCCAGGGAGAAATTATGGTTAGTTTTGGGTGAGATGGGGGTCAGCGCATATTTAATTCACCTTTTTAAACGCTTACATGAATGCCATTACGCGCAAATTAGGTATGGTAACAATGGCAATCTCACAGCACCCATACCCATTAACCGCGGCTTACACCAGTGGTGCGTGCTCGCGCCAACTTTATTTAGCCTCTACATTAATGGCCTGATCGATGCCCTGCTTGTGGAAAAAGACTTGGATGCCCAAAGTTAGCCTCCCGTAGTATCTCGGCAATGATGTTTGCTGATGACACTCTACTGGTTTCTAAATCGCCCATGGGAATTCCAAGGGTTTTGGACAAATTTGTGTTGTTCTGTAGAGCCAGAGGTTTAGAAATAAATCTACAGAAAACAAAATTTATGGCTTTTAATTGCCCAAAAAGCACACGCCCTAACCCGTCCCAAAGGGCAAACCCCTTGAGAGAGTGTCGTCATTTGTTTATCTAGGCATTACAATCTCTGAGGCTATGGAATGGGGGGCACACATTACAAAATCTACGCTAAAACTAGCACAATCTTCCGGTGGCATCATGAAGGTTTTTAACAAGTCTAGCAAAACAACCATTAGCCCAGCCATTGAAATCTATAGGGTTCAGGCGAGAGGTGGGGCTCTATATGGCGCAGAGCTTTGGGGCCACCTTAATTTGTATAAGCTAACACAGGTGGAGAACCATTAGCTAAGACAGCTATTTAGATTGCCACGTAGTACTCCGCTAGTTCCGCTGTGTTTTGATACGGGCATAATTCCAACAGCAGAAGTAGCGAGCCTTAAACCCATAATGCACTAGCGACGTTTATGGACCACCCCCGAACTTACACCTTATCGGGAGGAATTACAAGATGTATTAAGGATGCGAGGAGCTGTAAAAACCCTGTGGTTGGCATATATTAAATCCTTATTAATTAGCATGAGTCTAGGGGATTGCTGGTCTGAACCTGAGTAAGGGTGGGCGTAAAATCCGTTTCGCGGGCGAATTTGCAGATTTTCCGCGATTTCGCGATCCACGAATCTCGCGAAATCGCGGTAAAATCCGCGAATCAGCGGGGACGAATTTTCAGCCCAGCAAGGGTTACAGCAGCAGGTGCAAAAGTTGAACCTAATTTCTTTGTAACCTTTTACAAAAGGGTTACAAACAAATTAACTTCAAGTTGGACACCTGCTGCTAATTTCTTCCTGGCGCCTCGTTGCCTTCTTGCAACTATTCTCTGACCCTGCTCTGACCCTTGAAGCAGGGTCAGAGAATAGTTACAAGTAGGCAACGAGGCACCTGTCCAAGGAATTAAACCTCATCAGGAAGCACTTACAGATATAAAAAACAGGAAGAAGGGAGAGGATGGCAAATACACCCATTTTGAGTTGTCAGGAGGGGTTAAACTAAAAGAGACCTTTACAGCACAATTTTCATATGCATTTTGCTAAAAATAAAAAGCTGTATGTTCTGTAGGGGCAACTCAGGAATCTGGCCCTTCAGAGATTCGGCCTCTCTTTCTTTCTCTCGTTCTCTCTCTCCCTCTCTCTTTCCCTCTCTTTCTATCTATCTATCTATCTATCTATCTATCTATCTATCTATCTATCTATCTATCTATCTATCTATCTATCTATCTATCTCTCTCTCCCTCTCCCATAAACGACTGCATGGGTAACTTCGCTATGAAAGCGGCTCGCGAAGACGCAAAATACCCCGTGAACACGCAAAAAACCCAGCGAACACGCAAAAAACCCAGCGAACATGCAAAAAAACAAAAATCCGCAAATTCGCACAAATTCGCGAATTTTGCGTATCGCGAATTCGCAAATCCGCAAATTCGTGGATCGCGAATTCGCAAAATTCGCCCATGCTTAAACCTAAGTCAGCCTGTCTGTTAATATCTAAGGACCAAGTGAAGGCTTGCTACAAAGAGTATAGACTATCTCAACTCCACACCTCTTCCAGAGTCGGGAAACTCACAAACCGGTTTCTGCAATTAAAAGCCAACCCTTGCTTTGAGCCTGCACTGGATCTTATAAATCCACCAGCAGCCAGGAAGCTCTATCTACAATATAGACATGGGGTTCCTCCACACCGCTGCTTTACATCCAAGTGGAGTGATCACCAAACAATTCAATGTGCTGCATGTGATTGCCATAAGGAATCTGAGCTCCATGTCTTCTTCAGCTGCCCAGGCTATCACAAGGCAAGGAGGCGCTGGCTGATACAGATGTGTAGGAACCTTGGCAATAGGCGCTGTCTCGAAGCTTTCAGGATATTGAAAACAGATACCAGCATCCCAATAGTATATCGGTTGCTGGTTTTTTGTTTTCAATGTGGTGCACTAGAAGGGTTTATCTGAATCACCAAATGTCCCATTGGATGCCCTATGATGATGCACATATCTAGCATAAGCAATTACCCTATTGTAAATCATTACATGTATAGCATAATGTTTTTTAATTGTAAAGTTTTTATATTTGTTGTTTCTCTTTTAGCTAATTTATCTACACATTGCACTATGCACTTTCCGAAACTGATTGTGTAAGACTTGCCATATCCCAAATCTCAAAGTATCCAAACTAATTCCACTATGAGAATAGGTGTACAATTTTAATTGGTTTTAGCTTTTTTTATTAAGTATGACTAATAGTATGATGTATCAGCATGATGTAGCTTTATCTCTTATGTAAATGTCTGTTTCGGGTTATACTTTTTAGGTCATATTGACCGAAATAAAGTTTCTTTGAACTACTGAAAAAACAAAATGAAAGACAAATTAATGTTTATCCTAACACTGATGTCTTCATCAACATTCCTCAACTAGACCCATATACAAGTGCAACAAAACCTGCGGGACTACCAAAAATAGATCAAACTGCATCTGGCTATTTCATCGACTTTAATACCTTTTCATTGGATCCAAGTGAACCTGAAATGATGCCAGCGCAAAAAACTCATCAGCAGCAAATATAAGACTTCTTAATTTTTCCTACAAAGACTTACCTGGTATCACCTATGCTAAAACTTTGGGTAATCACCAGGATACTTTTCTGTCTTTTCTGGATAGGGTTAGTAACGGTTGTTAGCATGCTTATTAATGGAATTTATCTTAGACAAAGCTCTGCAGCATCAAAAGTTAATCTGATTCTGAAACATCATCTTTCATCACATCATGAACAAAGAGCCTTGTCATCAGTAAACTTTACAGCAGTTCCTATACCTGATGGTATAGTGTGGGACAAGGTTGACTATAATATATTTGGTCCACCAGAACTTTTAAAAACACCACATTTATTTAAAATATCCATAAATTATATCATTACCTCCAGTAAATTTTCCGATGATTGGTATTATGAAACTGTAAAGAATATGTTGTCTGATTTAGAACAATCTGCTGCCTTTTCTTCTAATGAAATGTTGGAAGACACATCAGATTGTGACACAATGTATTGCATTATGGTCATCATTTTTTGCACAAATCTGCGAATCCCAGAATTGTTTTCACATATCACCAATGGGAACATTGCTCAACACCACTGTCATATAGATGCTGCTTTTATATATACTGTGTTAAGTTAGCATGAGTTTATTAAGTGTTTAAACGACATATTTTCCTTTGGCTTCAGTTTGCACACGACACATAATTGTTATTGTATTTTCAACCTAGACGAAAGATGTGATTTATTTGAGAATAATATGTTATTACTCTGATATCAGTCGTGCTTGGTACACTGTCTGAACAGTGAGTGCTGAACCCTCTAAGAATAACCTAACACAAGGTTGCTGGGAGGTCTGATCCTCGCACCACTAGACATAATACAAATACAGTTGCTGCCAACATTGGGCTCTAAGCGGGTTTAAGATAGAGTTACTGAGAATGCAAAAACACACTTGATGATTCTTCGAATGCAGAGAGCTGATAGCAGATGATGTGATCCTCTCCTCCTGACATTTAGAGGTATGGGCCCGCCCTGCTAAAACCCAAATGAGACCTTCTTAGATATAATATAGTATGCTAAACAGGGAGTGCGAGAAATAGGTGATATAAATTTCTATTGATTTTTGCATTATAATATGCTATCACCGTTTGCTTATTATGGACTAGTGACTATGCTGATAACTCTGATTCTTATAATATGTCTTCTTGTATTATATAAGATACTGCGTTTGAGAACCTTGCATTGAATAATAAATATTTCAAAAGTGCACGTGTCCTTTTTTACTCCACGTTCTGGTTTGAAATGATTATAGAGCGAAAGAGTGTTCATGTGTTCCACGATACCTGAGGTAACCTAAGTTCATGTTCTGGTTTGTCTAAGTCATTGGGAGTTTGTTATGACCAATGAGACACTGTAGCTAGCTAGGTAAGGGGATTTTGGATACTGAGGTGAGTTTTGGGTCACCCTAATTCACTGAGGTTCCGGATCTCTATGCACAGTTCTGTAAGAGAACGGAATCCTTGCTACATGGCGCCCATACGTTGGTGGTCTTATATCATGACACTCGAGTAGTATATCATTCAAACCTTAACCCCTTCATTGCCGTTTCCGGTAAGCGGTGGTGTCGGAAAAACCTACCTATTTTTAAAATAGGTCTTTTCAAGCTTGAATCTATCTGAAACGGTTTCCTTGAAGTACTACCCAGTTGTGCTACAAAGTTTGCTTTGTTGTTTCTCTTTCCTGTGCTGTCATGGCACAAGCCGTGGACATCCCGCTGCATAGTCGCATTGCGGTGCGTGATCATTTGCGGGCTTATGATGTTCCTTTGACAGGCTTGGCTGTGGTTATGGTGGTGAGTGCGGAACATGCTTACCCATACGAACTGTTTTATTCGTGGGTGACATTTCCGGCGGTGGACGCAAATTCTGGTGTGTTCCACTCGTACACTGTGTCACCTGTACCTGCTGAGTATGCTCCGTACAGAGCACAGGAAGTACCAATCGATGTTTGGCAGCATGGAGTTTGGTTTGGTGGCGCCCTACCCCATTCTTTTACTGCTCCAAGATTAGGTCCTTTGTCCATTCCGGGCGCAAATTGTCCCGCTTTGGCTGGATTTACTCCTCACCCTAATCACGGCACTTGTAACGTGGGTGAACTTAGGCGACTCCATGTAGTCGCTATTGCCGTGATTAGAGGCCTTGTACATTACACAAGTCGTAATTTTCAAGGGGCAGCCCCTAGAGGTGCAGCTCTTCCGGCAGGGCAGGCTGGTTTGAAAATCAGTCCTGTCATGGTGAATTCCGTAATGGGCAAGAAGCCCCAGGATAAGGATGATTTTCCTTTCTGGCTTGCCGAGAAATTTGACCAGCTGGAGGCTGTGTTTCCTAATACGACTCCTGGTGAAAAGCACCGGATTCTAACGCTTAGTTTGCCGAAAGATTTGGCCCCTGAGCTTGTTGACTGTGAGACCTGGGGTAAGACTTTTGCAGTGGTCTATTCGAGGTGCTATGGCACCCCGTCTGTGTCCAATCTGTCTATGGTCCTTAAACAGGTTCAAGATGATCACGGACCGGAGTCTGCGATTGCGTTGGGTATGCACCTGTGTGGCACCTTTGATGTGGTTTGCGATCTGATCCTTGCGATTGTCAAGGGGGATGCAGTGAACTTTCAGGTGGCTAACGCGTTAAAGGCGATTCCCGATCCCGAGAAACCCCGACAGTTAGCGAAGATAATTGTGGCGGCTTATAAAACAGTTGGCCGCAATGCCAAGGGTCTTGATAAAGAGAAAAAGCAGTCCCAGGGACAATCTTCGGTAGCGGCGGTTCAGCCCAATCCGAATAAAAAACAAAATTGGCCTAAAAAACAGAAACAGGGTAAGCAACAACAACAACAGGCTCAGACATCTCGCCCAGCGTCTCCATTGCCTGCGCAGTCGAAAGTTTTTATGATTTCTGCGACCGCGCGAAGATTAAATCTCCTGATCGTTTTCAGGCTTCTGAACAACGCTCTCCTCGTTCCTTTCATAACTCATCGGCCCCGCCAACCGGTGGTGGAGGGGGAAGCAGGGGCCGGGGTGGCCAGCAAGGACGTGACCAGCCCCGCCCGCGCAACGGTGCAGACAAGCAGGAGGGCTCTACGCCCAAGAGGCCGCAGTTTGCCAAGAAGAAAGTCGCTGCCATAACGGCGCATCGATATGCCCCAGATTGTGAGAACGCGGCTTCAGAATCTGACGTGGGCTCTGACCTTGCTGGACAGCGCGGCTGAGATTACCATAGTGAGAGAGGCCCTATGTCCACTACTGAAGGTGACAGCGACTGATACTTATGTTGTAATTGAAACAGCTGATACAAGAGTTGCTCCCCCTGATAGACTTTTTGAAATTGTCCTGTTGATAGAAGGTGACATACAGCGTTCCATAAAAGGGGTGTTTTGGGAAAATCTTTCATCTACGTATGACATTTTGCTTTCGGAGGCTGACTGGCCCCCACCTTTTGTTCTCGCAGCTCCGAGAGGGGAGGAGGTAATCCTCCCTAGTTTCGCGAACACTGTTTCGAAAGTGGAAGCGCTGCACTTTGCAGAAGAGTGGGCTTTGGCGCTTGCACCGGCTGTGTACCGCAATCAATGTGGCTGGGATAAATTGTCCCCAAGCCACGAGATTCCTTTACGGTCTCATCCGCAGCCTCAACCTCAATATCCCATACGACGTGAAGCCAAAGCTTCAGTCGCGGCAATCCTTGAACAATTGGAATATCAAGGTGTAATTGAAACATGTGTGTCACCGATGAATAACCCCCTCTTTACTCTGAACATGCCGGACGGCTCATATCGTTTGGTTTTGAATTACCGGCATTTGAACTCGCATTGCCGTAACTGTGCAGTACAGAACACCCACGGCTCTGCACTTGTGAATAGTCTTGTGCGTAAGCGGTTCAAAACCACGCTTGACATTTCCAATGGTTTTTATGCCCATAGATTGGATGGTCTAAGTTCCCAATGGACCTCCTTCACGTGCAGCGGTGTGCAAAACATGTTTCGGCGTCTGGAGTCCTGGAGTGTTTTCCGCCCGCATAGTCTCTCTGTTGGAGAGGGTCGACCCAGATGCTTGTTCTTATGTAAATGTAAATGTATTTGAGCTTATATAGCGCACAGCTACCCACAAAGGGTTTCCCGGCGCTTGCTTAGGGAACCCGTCCTGGTATTCCCCTGTGAGATAACCCAGGCAGGGTATCCACAAGGTGAAAGCCAGGCATCCCGCCGCGAGGGGCCGTTGTGGAGATTAAGCAAGCTATTGCCCAGAGTCGCAGAGTGTGAACCCGTGAGTTGAGAAGGCACCGGAGCGAGAAATATCGAGTCCGTGGAATTTTTGTGGATGACATCTATCTCACAGACGACGAACTTTGGGAGCATCTGTGTCGAGTGAACAGTATTATTTGTAACTTTGCAGACATGGGTTACAAGTTTAACTTTGCAAAATCGCACATTGCAGAGTACACAGTGTTGTTTCTAGGCTATGAACTCAACAATGAAGGAAAAGGTTTGGCTCCTCACTTCCTGGAGAAATGCGCACAGTTGCGCTCTCCGACAACACTGAAAAAATTACAATCTTTACTGGGTTTTTTTAATTTCGGAAGAACATAAATTCCGGTATAAGCACAGCGTATCAAGCCTTTGTATGCTTTGATACAACCATCTTTTTCCAAATCATGTTGGCTGCCTGAGCATTCAGCTATTCTGCAGTCTCTGCAAGCTGATTTGCTCGCTTCTGAATATTTACAGACTCGTGATAACCAGACCAACCTGGTGATAAGAATTGTCCCTGGGACGGTAGGTTTCACGTACCTAACTTTTATTGAAGGAGATACAGTACCTATTACTTACAAATCACACTTGTACACTTCGGCTGAAATGCGATTTTCCACTGTGGAAAAAAATTTGACGGCTGTGCAGATGGCAATTCTCAAGGAACGTGCCCTGTCACAGGGAAAACCCATGTTGGTTGTTACCCCGTGTCCTGCCTTAGAGGCAGTTACGAAAGCCAGTGTACCAAATTCCAAAGCTTTGCACCCTCGGTGGATTCAATGGGCTGCATCCTTGACATCCCAGGATGTCACATTTATTTTTGACGCCACTTTACGGTCGCAGGAGTACTTACAGTATGAATTCGTTCATCCTGCTCCTTTAGCAATGCAGCCGTTGGAGGATTTCCATTGCATCATTTACACTGATGGTTCGGCGCACTTTGCGCATGGCTCTAAACATGCCTACGTTTCCGCATGCGCCATTGTGGTAGGTGCCATGGTGAACGATGAGTTCAAGTCCAGTGTCGTGCACACGCAGACGCTTGGGGACTGCACCGCACAATTAGCAGAACTTCGTGCTCTGATGCTTGCATTGGAGTACGCAGATCCTGGAGTGACGACTTTAATCGTAAGGGACTCTTACTACTGTGTCCAGTCTTACAATGAAAACTTGTTCTTTTGGATTCAGAATGAATTTTGTGATTCCAAAGGTAGCACGATAAAACATAAAATGATCTGGGTCCGAGTGGCGGAACTTAAAGAAAAGTTACCACTTGTGTTTGTGATTCATACTCTTGGCCACCAGCGTGTGGGAGTCCACGCTGTCGGTAATTCGCTTGCTGATGAAGCGGCGAAGTCAGCAGTATCAAAATACATAGTTGCAGCAGTTACACGGTCCAAAAGTAAAATAGATGATGACATCTTGGCGGCTGTTGCTGCCACTGAGAAGGGAGGTAAATATCCTGCGGGGTTCCCTTCAAAGTACACATACCGCTTAAGTCCCGATAAGGTTCCTTATGTAAAAATTCCTGAAGTTGGCGAACGTTTAATTCCCAACTCGGATCGCAGAGCTACTTTGATTACAGCAGCTCATGAAGGTGTGGCGTCTACGCATGCGGGCGTCTCAGCCACTGTAACTCAGCTACAACAGAGGTTCTGGTGGCAGGAATGTACAAACAGACGCGCAATTATGTCCTTCAATGTGACATTTGCCAGCAGATTAAACCTTCAACTGCTGCGCGTCTGCCTTAGACACAGTTGTACATTTCTAATAAACCACTAGGATGTGTTTATTTGGATCACTGCGGTCCTTTTTCTTCTGAAACTGCGTATAAGTACATCTTAGTAGCAGTTGATTCATGCACACGCTTTGTGTGGGTATGGCCCCATCGGAGCGCTGATTCACGGACTGTCATTAAGGATTTGCGTGTCTTTGTAGGGATTTTTGCCTGTGGTACCTTCCATTCGGATCAGGGTCCGGCTTTCGCCTCTAAGGCGTATAAGGATGCTATGGTTTCGTTAGGGGTCCAAGTCAAGTTTTCGTCTCCATACAGACCTGAGGGTAACAATGTAGTGGAACGAATGAACCGTGACTTAAAGCAATCTTTGACAGCTCGAGTTATAGGCACTGGCAGAAACTGGTTGGCCCATCTCAATGGCGTGCAGCGTGCGCTTAATAATCTCCCTTGAAGGTCTCTGGGTGGGCGGACCCCATATGAAATGCTCTTTGGTATCAAGATGTATGTCCCTGACCTTGACGGTCTAGACTGCAAGGCCCAGGCCGCGGCCTTTGACGTAGATGAACATTGTAATGTTTTACAGGATCTACAAAAGACCAGAGACAGTCTAGCTAAGGAACATTTGCTCTCCACATCGGATGATGCGTTGCAGATCCCGGTAGTTGGCTGGCTACCCCAAGTTGGAGAACTGGTTCGAGAGAAGATCGAAAACAAGAAAGAGTTTGGTCCTTCATATCGTGCACCGGTTCGAGTTCTTGGAGTGAAGGGCACGAGAACAGTCATATTACCACCACTTCCAGGTCGTAAGGAAAACAGATTTATCTCAATTGACAATGTCAAGATACACAGGGTGGCCGATTCTTCATAGCATGACACCGGCAGTATCCTGTCCTTCCATGGTGAGGCATTCTGTGTTGGCCATTACTTCTGGTGCTGAACCAGAGGTGTCCCTCGAGATGCCTGTTATTTCCAGTCCTTTATTAAATACTTTTCCTGTTAATGACACTGATGAGCTGAACTACACATATCCAACTGATTTATCAATGCCGGATTTGCAGACTCGTTTGGCCACACAATCCAGATTCTCTTTTGACTCTGTTTCAGTACATTCGAAGAAACCCTCAAATATAGCATTATGTGCCACTTTATTTAAAAAACATTTTTTGGTTCCCCCTTGGACATACATTTGGATGATTCAATTTTCAATTGGTTTTGTGTTTTATTTTTTCCGTCTGTTCAATGGCCACTATGTCAAAGAAAGAACAGGAGTTCGGTACCTTAATGGAACGTTGGCCCCTCTTTCCTTTTCACATTCAGCACAGAGACTGAAAAGGGATTTGAATACAGTTAACATAACTGCTTGGCCTGTTCTTGATGGGATTGTGTGGGATGGGGATAGGTTTCAAATACATGGCCCCACTGAAGTGATTAATGTTCCGAATGTGCTTAGAGTAAACATGGGGGATGTGGTAAAACAAAATATACGTTCTGATGATTGGGATATTCAGGCCGTGGAAGCATTATTCTGTGATTTGAAATACTATGCTGCCTTTGATGCTGAGGATTTATACTTAGATTCTGTTAATTATGGTGATTTGTTTTGCTTTCAACATTATGGTAATCATTTTCTGCATAAAACAAGTTCCAGAAGGGTTACTGTAAATTACACACGGTGGGAACATTGCCCAGCTCCATTAAGAGGCAGCTCCAGTACATTTCTGAAAAAATACACTTATTTTACAGACTTTAATCAATCAAATCCTGAGTCATTTTATTTCAAAATGACACAAAAGTCCATGTCCAAAGTTAGACTTACCGATACAAAATTGCTGTATTCGAAGTCCTTTCTAGACAAGTTAGCTGTGGATGGCTACGAGCTATGGAAGGAGACAATTGACCTTAAATCGGTTTGGGGTACCAAAGATTGGCAGGTAAAAGGAACTGAGGCTTTGCATCGTGCATGTCTCATCTCGAATCACATGTTGTTTCTAAATTCTACTATTTCCCAAACAACATGCTTTGGATTGGCTACTTCTAAAAAATTAAATACACCAATTATCCCCGAATTGCAAGAATATTCAGGTTGGGATAATTATACTGAATTGTCCATTTGTGAGTTACAAACTCTATTGCATAATTCATCCGTTAATGTATCCAGTTTCGATCCGAAGGGTTGGCTGATGTGGCATAGAAGTGCTGATTCTTGCCAACGTCGTTTTCTGGGTTTAACTGAAGGGTTTACACAAGTCAGGCCTGATCCCCGTTTTGAAACTGATCATACTGTAACAACTTACTCTGTGGGGAAACTGTGTCAGACTTGGTTGCAACATTCCACGTTAGCTGCAGTTAAACTATATCTATCACAGTTAAATGATAATGTGGATTTAAATGATTTTATAAAAGGCCCGGCTAAGGGTAGATCTAAACGGTGGATTTATGCGGTTTACAATGAAATTTGGAAATTTTCACAAATTGAGGCTGCTAAGCGCCTAAGGGCAATTGATCAAGCAAATTTGGAAAAAGTGCTTGCAGTTGTTGATAACAGTATTAACATGCTTTCTTACCGAATTTACACGTTGAATAATATTGTTTCTTCTGTAGTTGACATTGTGAATGATGAGGTGTCTGTATTATACCATGGTCAAAATCAATTGCGTTCGGTAATGCAGTTTGCATGGACACTACAGACTCTTAAGGCGGGCCGTGTGCCCTGGAGTTACATGAACGTGTCCTCCCACTTTGCCCCATTTAATTTGACTGACAAGCAGCGCATGCTTTCAATGCGGGATGCATCATTTTCTATGTTACATATTGAGAAGTTAGAATCTTTACCCTTTTCTGTAGCTGAAGCAGCTGCTGCAACATGGCTTATCCATGGATTAATTACGTTACCATTTGCTTTGTACAAATTTTCTAATTGCATGCGATATATTGCAATAGGGCGATAGGAACCACTTTGCCGCGCATTCCTCCATGAGGCATGGTCTTTACCATACACATACAGATGTCTGAAGGATGGAAAGGAAGTGAATCTTAATGGTGAAGAATGCACACAGTCGCCTGACCGTTCATTAATATGCAGACACATCCAGTTACACGGTTCTTATAATCAGGACCGGCCTAATTTAGCCTGTGTTTTGAAAGGCACACCAGTTCCAGCAATAGTTCCCACATTTACATTATTGGCAAATGGTAGTTATTTGCTTTTGAATAACGAAGAGTGTTGTGGGTTAATGGTCGGTATCGCTTATGTGGTTACTGTATCAGAACGTGTGGTGTGTTGCAAAAATGTACTATATCCTCCCACACATGGGAATTCATATGTTTCCATCTGGCCGCGCATCCCAACCTTGAAAGCGGAGTTCAATGGTATGAGTAGAATAAGAGCTCTTTTGTCTCAAAAGGAAGTGGCCCTGAGCTCGGCCCGTGAAACTTATGTCCTTCACATAGCTAACACACGCACAGAGGTGCAGGCACTTTTAAATACTGACTTGCCATTTCATTTCTGTGAATTAGTTCATCAAATCTTTAATGCCTCCTCCACGTCTGGCTTAGCTCATTTTTTAAAATTGGTTAGCAGTGGTCTCGTGACTACATTCGAAAAGATTTTTGGTGTCATCCCCGCTTTCTTCCATTCTATATTTTCGAGTTTGTTTGGCGGATTCCCTGTTTTGCTGGCTTTGGCTGCAGGCATTTTGATATTATTCTGCTTCCTAAAACATGGATGCCCATCCTGCTCAAGAAGCCGCTCAGCACCTTCTGACACTGTTTCGTAACCGGATGCTTGATTACTATGGCACCCTGCCGCTTGCGACTTTAAGCACAGCATTTGAATTATCGTTTCGATTTTCCTATTTCACATGTGTCCAGCCTGTGTTTCATTGCCTGAGCTGCGATTTTGACTGGGCCATTGATTTGTGTCTATGCTTGCCGATATCTCCTGACGTCGATTTTAATCACCTGATGGGCCCCGTAGTTGCTCACGAGTTGGTTTGTTCTGCCGAAAGGATTATGGCCTTGGCAGCGATGCATGGACTAATGGGTCAGTGGGACATACCCGCAGCGGCGCATGAGTTTCTGGCACATGGCGTTCTTGAGAACTCACCGAGTTGTCCTCTGATGTTGCTAGAGGATCCGGTGCTGGAGGAGCACGTATGTTCTTTCCCATTGCTTAATTGGATGGCTGAACTGTTTTCAGATGATGACAGTGATTTCATGTTTGAAGCTGTTGCTGCCTATTTTGCTTATTCTATCCACTCATGAGATGCTTTGGAGACTTTCATTATTATGGCACGTGACTTTTTAGTATTGTTGAATGGTGCTTTTTTTTTCTTACGAACATTTGACTTTATATGATCTAGGCCTATAACTTTATACTTAATAATTAAACAACAGGGGGTGGTGATGGACAGAGTTTCTGAATTAAGCAGAATACTCTCACCCAGTCAAGAGATCAGGGCTTAATCCAACACCGTTTTTTAGCTCACTGCACCATCCCAGCTCAGAACCTGGCTATATGCAAATTAGTCTGTCCCTGGCCCAGTGTATCATGGGAACAGGGCAAACCAAACTACCAAGCCAATTCTTTCACTGGGAAGGAAACAAGCTACCGGGGACCGGTTTCTGGCATTTCAGCAGTCTTGGGCCCGGCTTGCTTGAATCCTGATGGTGCAATGAGCTAGGGACTCACGTCTGAGTATACCCTTCCACGCTTATGGTGGACAAAATAATTAAACAACAGGGGGTGGTGATGGACAGAGTTTCTGAATTAGGCAGAATACTCTCACCCAGTCAAGAGATCAGGGCTTAATCGAACACCGTTTTTTAGCTCACTGCACCATCCCAGCTCAGAACCTGGCTATTTGCAAATTAGTCTGTCCCTGGCCCAGTGTATCATGGGAACAGGGCAAACCAAACTACCAAGCCAATTCTTTCACTGGGAAGGAAACAAGCTACCGGGGACCGGTTTCTGGCATTTCAGCCGTCTTCGGCCCGGCTTGCTTGAATCCTGATGGTGCAATGAGCTAGGGACTCACGTCTGAGTATACCCTTCCACGCTTATGGTGGACAAAATAATTAAACAACAGGGGGTGGTGATGGACAGAGTTTCTGAATTAAGCAGAATACTCTCACTCAGTCAAGAGATCAGGGCTTAATCCAACACCGTTTTTTAGCTCACTGCACCATCCCAGCTCAGAACCTGGCTATATGCAAATTGGTCTGTCCCTGGCCCAGTGTATCACGGGAACAGGGCAAACCAAACTACCAAGCCAATTCTTTCACTGGGAAGGAAACAAGCTACCGGGGACCGGTTTCTGGCATTTCAGCCGTCTTCGGCCCGGCTTGCTTGAATCCTGATGGTGCAATGAGCTAGGGACTCACGTCTGAGTATACCCTTCCACGCTTATGGTGGACAAAATAATTAAACAACAGGGGGTGGTGATGGACAGAGTTTCTGAATTAAGCAGAATACTCTCACCCAGTCAAGAGATCAGGGCTTAATCCAACACCGTTTTTTAGCTTACTGCACCATCCCAGCTCAGAACCTGGCTATATGCAAATTAGTCTGTCCCTGGCCCAGTGTATCATGGGAACAGGGCAAACCAAACTACCAAGCCAATTCTTTCACTGGGAGGGAAACAAGCTACCGGGGACCGGTTTCTGGCATTTCAGCCGTCTTCGGCCCGGCTTGCTTGAATCCTGATGGTCCAATGAGCTAGGGACTCACGTCTGAGTATACCCTTCCACGCTTATGGTGGACAAAATAATTAAACAACAGGGGGTGGTGATGGACAGAGTTTCTGAATTAAGCAGAATACTCTCACCCAGTCAAGAGATCAGGGCTTAATCCAACACCGTTTTTTAGCTCACTGCACCATCCCAGCTCAGATCCTGGCTATATGCAAATTAGTCTGTCCCTGGCCCAGTGTATCATGGGAACAGGGCAAACCAAACTACCAAGCCAATTCTTTCACTGGGAAGGAAACAAGCTACCGGGGACCGGTTTCTGGCATTTCAGCCGTCTTTGGCCCGGCTTGCTTGAATCCTGATGGTGCAATGAGCTAGGGACTCACGTCTGAGTATACCCTTCCACGCTTATGGTGGACAAAATAATTAAACAACAGGGGGTGGTGATGGACAGAGTTTCTGAATTAAGCAGAATACTCTCACCCAGTCAAGAGATCAGGGCTTAATCCAACACCGTTTTTTAGCTCACTGCACCATCCCAGCTCAGAACCTGGCTATATGCAAATTAGTCTGTCCCTGGCCCAGTGTATCATGGGAACAGGGCAAACCAAACTACCAAGCCAATTCTTTCACTGGGAAGGAAACAAGCTACCGGGGACCGGTTTCTGGCATTTCAGCCGTCTTCGGCCCGGCTTGCTTGAATCCTGATGGTGCAATGAGCTAGGGACTCACGTCTGAGTATACCCTTCCACGCTTATGGTGGACAAAATAATTAAACAACAGGCGGTGGTGATGGACAGAGTTTCTGAATTAAGCAGAATACTCTCACCCAGTCAAGAGATCAGGGCTTAATCCAACACCGTTTTTTAGCTCACTGCACCATCCCAGCTCAGAACCTGGCTATATGCAAATTAGTCTGTCCCTGGCCCAGTGTATCATGGGAACAGGGCAAACCAAACTACCAAGCCAATTCTCTCACTGGGAAGGAAACAAGCTACCGGGGACCGGTTTCTGGCATTTCAGCCGTCTTCGGCCCGGCTTGCTTGAATCCTGATGGTGCAATGAGCTAGGGACTCACGTCTGAGTATACCCTTCCACGCTTATGGTGGACAAAATAATTAAACAACAGGGGGTGGTGATGGACAGAGTTTCTGAATTAAGCAGAATACTCTCACCCAGTCAAGAGATCAGGGCTTAATCCAACACCGTTTTTTAGCTCACTGCACCATCCCAGCTCAGAACCTGGCTATATGCAAATTAGTCTGTCCCTGGCCCAGTGTATCATGGGAACAGGGCAAACCAAACTACCAAGCCAATTCTTTCACTGGGAAGGAAACAAGCTTCCGGGGACCGGTTTCTGGCATTTCAGCCGTCTTCGGCCCGGCTTGCTTGAATCCTGATGGTGCAATGAGCCTAGCCAGGTTCTTCTGAGCTGGGATGGTGCAGTGAGCTAAAAAACGGTGTTGGATTAAGCCCTGATCTCTTGACTGGGTGAGAGTATTCTGCTTAATTCAGAAACTCTGTCCATCACCACCCCCTGTTGTTTAATTATTTTATCCACCATAAGCGTGGAAGGGTATACTCAGACGTGAGTCCCTAGCTCATTGCACCATCAGGATTCAAGCAAGCCGGGCCGAAGACGGCTGAAATGCCAGAAACCGGTCCCCGGTAGCTTGTTTCCTTCCCAGTGAAAGAATTGGCTTGGTAGTTTGGTTTGCCCTGTTCCCATGATACACTGGGCCAGGGACAGACTAATTTGCATATAGCCAGGTTCTGAGCTGGGATGGTGCAGTGAGCTAAAAAACGGTGTTGGATTAAGCCCTGATCTCTTGACTGGGTGAGAGTATTCTGCTTAATTCAGAAACTCTGTCCATCACCACCCCCTGTTGTTTAATTATAACTTTATACTTGGCCTCGAGTTGAAGACTTTGGATTAAAAACATTTTTTGGCCAATATAGGCATTCGTACATATTTTTATATAATTTTTATATACACATTTAGCTTGGCTCAATATTGTTTTTTTTGTTGGTTTTTTTGGGTCCCCCCATGTACGTGTGACATGGAATGGGAAAGTATTCTTAACAATAATTGCCACACCCCTGGAGTCAGTTGTGTATCCCGCATGGCCCAATACCTTATACCTACCCCTTGCTATGAATGCACAGGCCGTGCCCCTCAGATGTGTCTCTTGCAGGAAAATGATGTCTGGGCCTACCCTCTTGAGAAAGTTGTTCACCAGACCTTGCTTGATCTTGTTACCCAGACCATTTACATTCCACGTCGGGAAATTCAGTGTTTCAGTGGCCATGAGTACAACAGGAAGGCACTTGCACCCCAGGCAGTGGGGCCAGGCGTGCGGGCGAATGCCCGTATCGAAAGATCCACAAAATGCGCCAATTCCCATGACTGTGTTCACCCAACATCGTATCTCTCCCCCCACCTCAAACAACCAAACTGTACGAACAACCCTTGCTCCCCCCACCCCCACCCCACCTGTACCCCCCGGCCATCCCGTCCGTACAACCATCAACGGTTCAGACCGCCAGGCAGCAAGGTCTGTTGCCCACCCCTTAAACAACCCCAGCTAAGAAATGTCTAGCTGTCCAAACTCACGTTCTGAACTGGTGTATGCCCACCCCAAAGGACAAAAAATTTTACTTGCGTGTACCAGAGCAAAGAACTGCTATGGTGGATCTCAGTCCCGTAGCTTCTCAGGAGTGGGAGTCTTGCGTTTCAGGTTCAGTAGCCTCCGCGATGTCCGGCTCTCCTTGTTCCAAATCTCGGATGGCAACAGCTAGTGGGTATAAGGATTGCGCCGTCTGGTCTTCTACATCCGAGATGTTCGTATCATCCTCATGGTCCGTCGCATTTCCAGATGCTGGGAGCAGGCACCTGAACCTTGACCCCCGAAGGGATCCCCAGTGGTAGCAGCGGCGCCGCCTCCCCGGTCTCCTTCGGTTGCCACTTGTTGGGACGGGTATGGTGTCCGTTGCGAATGCCTGCCCGCCCGATGATGTCGTGCCCTCTGTGACCCGTTCGGGCTCCTTCTGAAGTTGGCCGCCGCTTGTTTATCACGGATTCTACGACCCTCCTCCTCCGCCTCCCGTAGTAGTGGTCTCTCCTCCAGCCAGTGCCAAGCCTCCTCTGGGAGATTAAAGAAGTGTGACTTGCCCTTAAACAAGACCTTTAGTTTCGCAGGAAAGAGTAGCATATAGGATATGTTCAGTTCTCGTAGTTTAGCTTTCACAGTGTCGTATGAGCGTCTTTGCTTTTGCACATCCTGGCTATAGTCAGGGAAGATCATGATGACGGTGTTTTCAAACTTGATTTCTCCCATTTTCCGGGCTTCTCTAAGGATGAGATCCCTGTCCGCATAATTGAGAAATCTCGCAATGATTGGGCGAGGTCTTGCTCCTTCCGGTGGTCTGGCTAGGAGTGCTCTATGCACTCTCTCAATCACGAAACAGTTAGAGAAGTGAGCCTGCGGGAACATAGACGTAAGCCAGGAGCGAAGGAAAGCCGCAGTGTCAGACTTCTCAATTCCCTCCCTCAGGCCCACAAAGCGCAGGTTGTTTCTGCGTGCCCTGTTCTCCGCGTCATCCACTCGCCACAGTAGCTGTCTATGGGAGGCCTGCAATTCCGCCATATCGTTTTTCAGGGAGGTAATGGAGTCTTCTGTTTCCAAGATCCTGGTCTCCGCCGTGCCCACTCTGTCAGATAAGTTCCTAAAATCTTGACGTAGCAGGAGAACTTCAGAGGCCACCTCCCCGATCTTGGTTTCAAGGGCTGCTCTAGAGTCCTGGATGTCAGTTCTCGAGGTCTGGATCGCCTTCAGGAGCATAGCGGTGTCTGTTTGTGGTTCCCGGGCCCCCACGGTCGCTTCTCTTTGTGCCCGTGTAGTGGTGTAGTTTTCAATTGATTCCTGCCTGGCAGGCCTCGGCACCGGGTCTCTCATGCCCATGTTGACCACCAAAGGGCCTGTTGGGATCCGGGGCGCAGGAGCAGAGAGGGGGCAGTGGCCTCAGCCCCCCAAGGTGGTAACAGCACAGGGTCCGGGACCAGCCGGGGCTTCCCAGCACTACTCCTAATCCAGTGGGCCCTCTGCAGGGCGAGCAAAGCCAATCCGGATCCCCCTCTCGATGTGAGGTCCCCGATGGTTCCCCGCGCTCTCCGGGGGGGTGGGGAGGAGCGGGCAAGGAGCCCAAGCACACAAAGTAAGGCCTCAATCCACCGGACACCACCGGAACCCGGCCAGGGCCCCGCAGGTCTTCACCGCCGTTGATGGGGGTGTGGGGGGGTCGGAAGTCCACCGCGTGCAGGCCCCTCCGTGGCTCCCACAAAGCAGCGCCAGGCCCAGGGGAGTGTCGCCCTGCGCAGGTCTCGCAGTCCGGGCGACCCACTCAGCGGACAGAGAGCAGCAAATCTAGGCCCCCGCTTCGCAGGCCCCAGCCCGTCTCCGCTCCCAGGGCCGCCGGATCCTCGGGGTGGGGGGGGGGGAGGGTCCCCAGCAGGAAGGCGAGGTCTAGGGTCGTCTGCCTCCGTGCGGGTGGGGGGGCGCCTCCCGCTGCCCTCGCCGCCTCACCTCTGCGTCAGCTGATGGTCCCGATGACTTCGGGCGCCGCCATCTTAGATGTCCAGGGTCTCCGTCTCCGGTGGAACGCCGTCGATTATCTCGCCTCCCCTCGGATGTAGGACGGGGCCGGCGGTCTTTCCAGATGCCTCACACCTTCCGACGCCTCCTCAGCCGATTTTCACCGGTTTCACGCTTCCAGGTAGATTGAGCACCGGATCAAGTGCAGTCTTGCCGGGAGCTGCGCCGAGGCATGTCCTACTCGGCCATGCAGCTGGCCACGCCCCCTCTTGGCTCAATATTGTTGAACTCTGCTTTCATGTTATGCCTCTATTCTAGTATTGGCCTGTATTTTTGACCGTCCTCGGATCATTGGGGGGGTGTCATATAGATGCTGCTTTTATATATACTGTGTTAAGTTAGCATAAGTTTATTAAGTGTTTAAACAACATATTTTCCTTTGGCTTCAGTTTGCACACGACACATAATTGTTATTGTAGCTTTCAACCTAGACGAAAGATGTGATTTATTTGAGAATAATATGTTATTACTCTGATATCAGTCATGCTTGGTACACTGTCTGAACAGTGAGTGCTGAACCCTCTAAGAATAACCTAACACAAGGTTGCTGGGAGGTCTGATCCTCGCACCACTAGACATAACACAAATACAGTTGCTGCCAACATTGGGCTCTAAGCGGGTTTAAGATAGAGTTACTGAGAATGCAAAAACACACTTGATGATGCTTCGCATGCAGTGAGCTGGTAGCAGATGATGTGATCCTCTCCTCCTGACATTTAGAGGTATGGGCCCGCCCTGCTATAACCCAAAAGAGACCTTCTTAGATATAATATAGTATGCTAAATAGGGAGTGCGAGAAATAGGTGATATAAATTTCTATTGATTTTTGCATTATAATATGCTATCACCATTTGCTTATTATGGACTAGTGACTATGCTGATAACTCTGATTCTTATAATATGTCTTCTTGTATTATATAAGATACTGTGTTTGAGAACCTTGCATTGAATAATAAATATTTCAAAAGTGCATGTGTCCTTTTTTACTCCACGTTCTGGTTTGAAATGATTATAGAGCGAAAGAGTGTTCATGTGTTCCACGATACCTGAGGTAACCTAAGTTCATGTTCTGGTTTGTCTAAGTCATTGGGAGTTTGTTATGACCAATGAGACACTGTAGCTAGCTAGGTAAGGGGATTTTGGATACTGAGGTGAGTTTTGGGTCACCCTAATTCACTGAGGTTCCGGATCTCTATGCACAGTTCTGTAAGAGAACGGAATCCCTGCTACACCACAGAAGAGCAGTTCAAAAACATTTGCACAGAAATTTTCATATTTTTCAGGGTTTAACTTGTCTGAGCCAGCCTCATATTATTATAAGGTTACACCGACATCAGCACAGAAAAATATGTTGACCAATAACAAACAGATTTACTCTGCTTCCTTTATCACTCAGTTGTCTGAACAAGGTTTTGACTCAAGGAAAGACACAATAGACTCAAAATCGGTCTGGGGTTCTAGAGACTGGCAAGTCCAGGGAACAGATTCCAACACCATCACATACCAAGATTAATGTTACATCACAAGAAAGGATTACGCTAGATGACATCATGCAATACAATAGATCAGAGCCAATTGGAAGGGATGGTTGGTTTGGCCCACAGACACTAATAGATGTCAGGAAAGATTCAAAGGTACAACCAAATAGTTAAGTATCCACAGGCCGGACACACGCTACATACAAAGAGAACATCCAGGAGTAGTGACGCCATACAGTGTTGGGAAGTGATGTCTTGATTGGCTAAAAAGCTCAACACTCACACAGGTGAAACAGCACTTATCCTCTCTTACAGAGGATGTGGACCTACGGGATTTTTTATTGGGTACCAGAAAGCCACGTCAAAAATGTTTCTTATATGCTGCTTATAATGAAATCTGGAAAATCTCCCAACAAGAAGCTACGGAGAGGTTACGAGAAAAAGATAGTATTAACTTAGATAAAGCCTTAGCCGTAGTTGACAATGGTATGACTACGTTAACTTCCAGGATATATTCACTGGGCAACATTGTATCTGCTGCTATAGATGTACTAGAACAGGATCTGTTCATAATACAGCACGGTTAATAACAATTTCGTTTTATTATGATATTAAGTTTGACATTACAATCTTTGCATGCAGGCTATGTGCCCTGGCATTTTAACAATAGGACGTCTCCATTTTCCGCATACAATTTGACACAAAAACAGACAAAAATGGTACAAAGTTGACCAAAATATTTAATGCTGCGTATTGAAAAGCTGGACAGATTAGCTGTTACAGTGCCAGAATCACCTTCCACTGAATGGTTAATCGATGGCCCTATCACTTTACCGGTCGCAACTTTCCAATTTCAGTATTGCCTCGAACAGCAGCAGGCAGGCAGATATGAAGAAATTGGTAGCAAATTCATCAAGGAATCTTGGGAATTGCCGTACAGATTTCGATGCAGACGTGGGGATCTAGAAGTTTTTCAAAGCGGTATAAACTGTGAGAACGCTTTGAGAGGATCTCTCTTATGCCAGGATATAATGCTGCATGGACCTGTAATGGTTCAGTAGCTAACTTATCCTGTCACTTGAGGGGTGCCCCGGCAGCCGTGGTTACTCTAGTGTCCAGGCTACTTTCAAATGGGAGTTACTTGATGCTGAACGATCAAGGTTGTTGTGAGATACTTCCGGGCATCGCATATCTGGTAACCATGAGCTCCAAGGTTACTTGCTCTATGCAAGTATTGTTTCCTCCAACACATACAGTCAGGGAGGCACCGTTATGTCCTTCACTAAATGTTTCTTAATAGGGTTTGATAATTTGAGCAGAATGAAAACCATGCTTCTACAGAAGACATTGCCCTTAACCTCCGATCAAGAGACTTTTGATCTCCAGATCACAAGGTCTTCAGCCAAGATACAGGCATTCATATATATGAACTGCCCCCTCCATTTCGCAGAAATGGCAACTCGTATCTTTAACATGTCTGATATGACGGGTATCGTCCACCTATTTAAGAACATAGGTTCAGGACTGTCAAGCATCTTTCAGACGGTTCTAGGAGTTATACAAAACTTTATACACTCTGTATTCGGAAGCATTTTTTGAGGACTTCCGCTAATCCTGTTTCTAATAGCAGGTATCCTGATTATCATTTTTCTGCTACGTAATGGACGTCCCAGTCACCAAAGAGATGGAAAAAGCACTCCAGGAGCGAAAAAAACGTGATCGCATGGTATAACATCTGGGCACTCCTCACCTGAGAGAACTAAGTGCATCTTGGTTCTTGTCATTTAGACCAGTTTGGATGGACTGCATCTTACCTATCCTCTGATGCCTGTTTTGCGGAGAAGAATGCGTGTTGGATCTCTGTCTAATACTCCCATCATGTGCGCAATCAGACATTGATGCTTTACTGACCCGATAACGGCCCATGTTCTGCAGCGTCCCCAGCATATTTTGATGTTTATGGCGGCATCCCTAGAGCCTCCATAAGTAGTCACGGGTCCTGTTGGAATGGATACCGGCTCTTCCACTGACACCCAGGCCTTGGATGGCGGACAGGCTGCTCCAGCATCGGCTGCACGCAGCATGGAAGATCATCTGTGCTCAATTGATATAATATGCGAGGTGTTACAGGGATCATTGTCTGCGAAGGCAGAAAACAGTAATGTTGCGTCTCTCAGCCAAGACACATCCACATTTGGCTCATTGTATGCTGGAAGAAATTCAGCTTTTTTTAAAACAAACTACATTTTAAACTCAAAAACAAATTGACACCTTTTGTGGACATGATTGGCTTTCAGACGCTTGCAGTAGTTTGAACTATACATACGGACATATTAGAGTTTTGGCTTGAGTGACAATTTCCGTTTTTTAAAAGATTATTTGGAATTTTTTAAAACATTTTATTAACATGAGTATTTGTTTTACTATAGTTATTTGCGTACCAGTGCCTATCAGCCTAGTTGCATGTTTAGAATTTGAATGATGTCATACAGTCGGCTAAGGAGTGGGTGTTATATTCCCTTCGCAAAACCAAAGGGGATGATGGACGAAGTGTTGAACATTGCAAAGACTCACCCCCAGTCAACTGATCTGGGTTTAATCCATCATCATTCTTTAGCTCACTCCGCCACCCCAGTTCAGACATGGCCATATACAAATCAGTCTGACCCTGTGCCTCAAGGGAATAGTCCATCCTGAACTGCCAAGCCATGTCCTCCCTGGACCAGAAACAAGCATTCTGGGACAGGTTTCGGG
Source organism: Lissotriton vulgaris (assembly GCF_964263255.1). Taxonomy (NCBI): domain Eukaryota; kingdom Metazoa; phylum Chordata; class Amphibia; order Caudata; family Salamandridae; genus Lissotriton; species Lissotriton vulgaris. The sequence continues at coordinate 1,310,852,888 of NC_141693.1, read as the reverse complement.
TTTATAACCCTCATCAGCCAGGCTATCTCGAATCCAGTGGCAAAGTGAGCAAGAGACCCATGTCTTGGCATACCCTGCCAACTTAGGGCGAACACAGCAAAACCAAAGGGAATAATGGACGGAGTGTTGAACATTGCAAGCACTCACCCCCAGTCAACTGATCTGGGTTTAATCCATCATCATTCTTTAGCTCACTCCGCCACCCCAGTTTCGACATGGCCATATGCAAATCAGTCTGACCCTGTGCCTCATGGGAACAGTCCAGCCTGAACTGCCAAGCTATATCTTCCCTGGACCAGAAACAAGCATCCTGGGACCAGTTTTGTGTTTATAACCCTCCTCAGCCAGGCTATCTTGAATCCAGTGGCAAAGTGAGCATGGGACCCACGTCTGGGCATACCCTGCCAACTTAGGGCGAACAAAGCAAAACCAAAGGGGATGATGGATGGAGTGTTAAACATTGCAAGCACTCAACCCCAGTCAACTGATCTGGGTTTAATCCATCATCATTCTTTAGCTCACTCCGCCACCCCAGTTCAGACATGGGCATATACAAATCAGTCTGACCCTGTGCCTCATGGGAATAGTCCAGCCTGAACTGCCAAGCCATGTCCTCCCTGGACCAGAAACAAGCATTCTGGGACAAGTTTCGGGTTTATAACCCTCATCAGCCAGGCTATCTCGAATCCAGTGGCAAAGTGAGCAAGAGACCCATGTCTTGGCATACCCTGCCAACTTAGAGCGAACACAGCAAAACCAAAGGGAATAATGGACGGAGTGTTGAACATTGCAAGCACTCACCCCCAGTCAACTGATCTGGGTTTAATCCATCATCATTCTTTAGCTCACTCCGCCAATCCAATTAGTCATCCCTCCTGGAAAATCGGTTCTGCAACAGATTTCCACCTCTGGGAGAGATGCCATAGGTACTCAAAAACGTGGTCAAGCTAATGTGTGACTCACATTTGCTTCTCAGATGTGGTGGACCCTTTTAAGGTAGGCCATCTGTGGCTACCTCCTCTGGGCCATCCAGGCAGGAAGCGATCACACCTCCTCCCTCCAGCAGACCCTCTGTTTCCTTTCCTGGGAGTGCGTCACACCGCTTGGCAGGAGGACAGCTGCCTGTCTCAGGTTATAATCTCAGGTAATGACTGCTGTAGGTAATCAGAAACAGCTACTAGAAGTTTGGGGCAAGAAAGTGATGACTGTCTAAAGTCCCCTTTACTTTAAAGGTCACTATAAATCTGACTTCAGCAATAAGTTGGGTTTAATGTAACAATTACTTTGATAACTATTGAGTAGTCCCACATGTAAGTTAGCACTTAGCGTGTGCCCTAGTGATACCGCATGTTACCCAATCTGACTACCAGCCTCAATACAGTGAAAAAACCCGACAATTTTGAGTTTTCACTTTTAGGTCATGTAAAGTTTAAATTGAACAAGACCTTCTTTTTAACATCTGGCACCCTGCCTTATGGCCTACTAAGACCTGCCTTGGGGGTGATATACAAATACTTAAAAGACATGTTTTGGATTGGCCAAAGGGTTATTTTGCCATGTAGAGTTGGCAGTTTAGAAGCTGTCAGACTAGGCTGCAATGGCAGACCCGGAATCATGTTTCACTTTGTCACATCAATGGTGGCACAATAAATGCTGCAGTCCACTGGTGGTATTTAACTTAGTAGCCTTCGGTACCCATGGTACCATGTACTAGGGTCTTATGGGTAAGTTAAATATGCCAGTAAGGGATTAGCCAATTGTACATACTCTTTGAGGTGGCCAGACCACGTGCACTGAACCCTGGTCAGCAGGTCCAGTGCAATTCAGAGTCGAAAAGCTAGCAGCATCAGTCCTAAAAGTTGAGGGGGGCATACTAAACGAAGCACTTTATTACAAAAAGCTTTCATAAAAAGGCACACAACACAATAGTTTATGGGCTATGGCTGTTGACTTTGCTGCATGTCAATCTCGACTGCTACTACTTCTTCTACAGAGAGGGAAAGAACAGCTGCTGTGCTTGCAGAATCAACCTGCATTCAAGAAAAGGTCCTTTGGAGATGCAAACATGAGCTATATTTTATTTATAGTGCTCATCTGAATGTTGCCCCAAAACAGGGACACGTTTGAACTGTGGAAAAAAAGTGTTGGGTGCCCGATAGGAGTAAAACATGAATCTGGCTGGACAAATACGTGAAGTCTTGTCACCCTATGTAGATCCTGAATTCCTACTGCCATTCATATGCCCATATGTCAATTAATCTTAGATCCCACACACCAGAGACCTTGCTATAGCTTTGCAGAGGCCCTCCTTCCTGGTGGCTGAAAGAGGCAGTAAGGAAATGCTGGTGTTCAGTAGTGACATTTAGCAACAAATGATTAACAGGGAAAAACAAATAACGGGTCTCTTTGCTGCCCTTATGATGTCACCCCCATTGCCTCATCAGATATGTGCTCAACTTCATGTCTTCATCTTGTTTTATCTTCATCTGACTTTGAAACCTCTTTTTTGGTGCTTTCCTTTCTCATGCTTCATTCATACCAGCCTCTCTCACTTTATTCTCGCCCACCATACTTTGAAACACACTGTCTTTCGCACTCTTCTCTTTTTCCCCACTCTCACTCCCCCTCTATAACACCCATACCTTCACTCTTACTTCCTTCTACCTCCTCTCTGTCACACTTTCCTCTAGGTCACCTCACAACACACATAAAAACACACACAAATCTAACTCTCTTCCTGACTGCCCTCTTGCCAGGGATCTGTTGAAGTGCCAGTCGATGCAAACCCAAACCCTTCCTTCCCTTAAACTTTGGGATGACATAGTGAGCCACAATGGTACTACTAAGCCCAAGTGAAGGTGTTGCAAATGGTGTCTGCCCAATTAGTCCGCCCAGATTCTTTTTCATTTGTGGATCACCCGGTTTTGAACATTTTACTGTGGGTCAGTCTCACTTCATGTGTCTCACCCACCGTAATCACATGGCAAATGGACTGCGCGAGAGAGCCTTTTAAGATAAAGCTGCTGCGACACAGCAAGGGTAAAGGGTAAGGGTGTGCACATGTGTGAGGGATGTGGGTGGGAGACTGCTGTTGTGCGCAGCCCGGTAACTGCACACAGGTAGACTGGTGCATTGGGGACACCGCAGGATTAGATACTGACCTAGGGTAGGCCTTATAACATGGTTACTGGTAAATATTTTCCCAGGGGCCAAAAAATATGGTTTGTGGTGTGTCAGAGGCCACATTGATGCCCTGGAGTGGGGCTTTGCAGGCCGGGGTGGCGGGTAAGCTGGAGGATGGGGATGCAAAGCATGTGCATGGTGTGGTCAGTGAATCACTGAGTCATTTTGAGGGTTTCATTCCATACTGCCCTCTAAATTAACACACCAATGTCTAGAAGAGTCATAGATTTGGCTAAACTGAGCTCTGCGGTATCTGAATCGTTATCCTGCTACCCGCCTTCTACTTGCTATTGCTACCTTGGGAGAGTCAAGTGTTAAAAAAGAAGTAACTTTATCATTGAATTGGAATGAAATCGAATTGTACAATGTAATACCAACAAAAACAAAAAACAATCCCGGCTTCAACACTTAACCAAATTGTGTGTTCCTAGGCAACTGTTTTATTTTACTTTGCCTCCCATATCTTCATTTCGCATGTAAGATCACCTTGTAGTATACGTGTTCAGGATCTTCATGGTAAAAAATCTTCTATTGTGTTTGATTTAATAAACTATAATGTTTTACATGTATAATAAGATCGCAGGACACCCAGAGGGTTCAACGTGACAACTGACTTGCCTCTTAGTTTGTTATTGGGATTGTTTTCAGTATGGGGGGAGGCGCAAATGCTTCTATGTTCATTTGCGCTGATGTTCCAGCTGTCATGAGGCTAAGCACCTCACTGGTAGCACTGCTATTTTTAACTGTTTGCATTTGCCTCCGCTAATTTTAATTTTTTTTTACTTTGTTGGTATTGTGTGCTTTTACCTTGTGTCCTCCTCGGCTGCAACACTTTTCACTAGTTTCAGCTCCCCGGTCCACCGCAGCCTTTGTGGCTGATTGTTGTGGAGGGTGCTTGAAACTTTGCCGCCGGAGTCCCCCACTTCCGGTCGGCCTCTCTCATCCGCTATATTGGTGGGTGGCGGTCTAGCCTTTTGTGATTCCTGCCTCTACCTGTATTTAGCAGTACACCAATGGAGGTGTGGGGTCCTACCGCTGACCAACCTGGACCTCAAAATTCCAGAAACAGAACAAAGTGGCTGATCAGGAAAGTTAAAGACAAAGTATGTACTACACAGCCAAGAAGTGCCGTGCAGCCCAGGGTTAGAATATTACCCAACAACTTCAGAATTTTTTAGAAAACTTTTTGTATTATTTCATGAGAAACATGGCATCAAAATAGACACTCCATCACAACAGTACAAAAACATGAAAAAATATATACAAATATATACAAAAGTATATCACAATGAAGGTAACGTACACTTGCAGGAATGATGAAGAAACATATAATCAAAGTATTGTAAAGACACCAACTGTTATCAGCAATATGAATTCAAAAGCACATGATTGCAAATTAAACACTTATTTTCAAATCATTCAAGAAATAAAGCCAGTCCTTTGATAACAAAAACCTGTGAACAGGGCGGTACTAAGATGGAATAGCCTGCCTGTCACTCAACGCCTGTGAACAGTAATTTGTACGAAGTTGCAGATAGGGCCCACGGTAGTGGTATGAGTTTGTCCCTAGCTGCACCCTTGGTTCTTGACACAGGCTGGGGGTCAACGCGTTTCGAACCTTGTTTATTCTAGGTTCTCCTCAGGACGAGGACTGGGTAGTGATGTACCTTCTCAGCCAACACATTGGCTGCGTGGAGAGAAGGAGGGGAACCACTGGAATTATTCTGGAAATGATGTCAAAGATGCCGTAATCAAAGGCGCCCAAGGCGAGCTGTGTTAATCAGCACGGACTCACATTCTCTTTTCGTGGTGTTAGTGAGATGAAGAAGGCTGCACACGTTGTGCGCTGTACGGAGGGAAACGAGCCCCAGTCTGTTTTCAAGCGTCAAGGAGGGAATCAATCTCTCGCTGTCAGTTAGAGCCTTCTGTAGTTGGAGTCCGAGATGGTTCAAGTCTGCCGGTCGAGTCAGATTCCAATGTGTTGGCTGAGAAGGTACATCACTACCCAGTCCTCGTCCTGAGGAGAACCTAGAATAAACAAGGTTCGAAACGCGTTGACCCCCAGCCTGTGTCAAGAACCAAGGGTGCAGCTAGGGACAAACTCATACCACTACCGTGGGCCCTATCTGCAACTTCGTACAAATTACTGTTCACAGGCGTTGAGTGACAGGCAGGCTATTCCATCTTAGTACCGCCCTGTTCACAGGTTTTTGTTATCAAAGGACTGGCTTTATTTCTTGAATGATTTGAAAATAAGTGTTTAATTTGCAATCATGTGCTTTTGAATTCATATTGCTGATAACAGTTGGTGTCTTTACAATACTTTGATTATATGTTTCTTCATCATTCCTGCAAGTGTACGTTACCTTCATTGTGATATACTTTTGTATATATTTGTATATATTTTTTCATGTTTTTGTACTGTTGTGATGGAGTGTCTATTTTGATGCCATGTTTCTCATGAAATAATACAAAAAGTTTTCTAAAAAATTCTGAAGTTGTTGGGTAATATTCTAACCCTGGGCTGCACGGCACTTCTTGGCTGTGTAGTACATACTTTGTCTTTAACTTTCCTGATCAGCCACTTTGTTCTGTTTCTACCTGTATTTAACCAGGACATGGAGCGGGAGCGCAGCGGCCACGCCAAAGACATGTACGTCTGCGCCCATCCGAGCCTGTACGTCGCCTCTCGCCAGAAATGCTGGCCGGACCCCTTCAGGACTGCGCACCTATACTAGGGCAGAGCTATTGGCAGTTAACTCTATGGTCAAGGTATGGTGTGTGCCTCCATTAGGTCCTCTGGAAGGGCCCTTTGGCTATCTTTGTTGTAGGTATGATTCCCCTATGCCATTGCTTCCCTTATCTCCCCCTCCTCAGCCCAGTTCTCTAGTGAGAATTCTCCATTTGAATGTTCGGCCACTGGCTAAGCATTACTTAGAAATCTATAATCTGGTTATGGAGGAATCTCCGGATGTGTTTTTTCTAACTGAGACCTGGCTTTATGAAGATATGGTGGCTGAACCTAATTGAGTCTTGCCTCCAGATTATACCATTCTTACTGTTAATAGAAAGTCTAGGGGGGCGGCATCGCGGTCATTTTTAAATCCTGCTACTCTTGCCTATTTGTCAAAGAAGCAATGGAGGGCTGTGAATGCGCGCTTTTTAGTATTACCTTCAGCACCCATTTGACTATTTCAGGGTAGTTAGTATATCGCCCTCCGGGACCTGCTACGAAATTCAAGTCTGCTCTGATGGAGTCCACCTGCATGCTCACAATGGGTACAGCCAATTTCAGCATCCTGGGTGACCTTAATCTGCATTTTGATCTTGTGCAAGATACTGACATTTGCAGTCTTCTTGCTGATCTGGCAGCCTGCCAATTAAATCAATTGGTCCCTGGCTGTACCCATATAGCGGGCCATCTGCTAGACCCCATTTTTTCTAATATTCCTATAGCGACGGTGGAGACACCTAAACCCGTAGGTTGGTCTGACCACTCTCTGATATTTATGTCATTCCCTGCCGCCGAGCCCCCTGACAAGGCTGTTCAACAGCTCGTCTTTAGACGTCCTTGGCGCAAACTGAGGCTGGAGGATTTCCACGCGCTTCTTGCTGCTATTCCCCCGGAACCACACAATGATGCAGATGTGGGCTATAGATCTTTTTGCAATTGGATTGTCCAAGTGTTGGATTCCCTCATTCCAGCTAATTGGTTTAAAGGTCGCACTTCGGACTCTAGCCCATGGTATAATGATTCTCTGTCTGCATTGCGGAAAGCGTGTAAGAAATTGGAACGCGCGTGGAGAAAGGAATATGACCCTGCAGCAAAAAAATTGTATCTGGCCGCTATTAAAAACTATCATAGAACCATTTGTACTGTCCGAGCGGCCTACTATGCCAATGAAATTAAGCTAAACCCTATTCCGGCCAAATGTATTTTTAAGATTCTCAAAGACTTCAGAGTGAGGAAAAACTCTTCTATTTCCATGATTACATCTGAGCAACAGTGTGTGGACCTGGCAACTTTCTTTGTCGATAAAGTGGACACCATTTATCGGTCCTTTCCGCAAGGGTCTCCTCCTCTTGCTGCTCTTTGCGGATCTCCTTCACAGCAATCTCTGGTAGCCATTCCCAGTATCACACGAGAAGAGTTTATTCTATTGAGTAGGAAAATTAAATGTGGCTCTCCGGCCAATCCTTTAAAACATGCCCAGTTCAGGGACTCACTTTCCTTCTTCCTGGCACCTCTGTGCCAGGCTGTTAACACTTCTGTTTCTACAGCTGTGGTCCCTGTGCCATGGAAACAGGCAAGGGTATCTCCTATACTTAAAAAACCTTCACTTGACCCGGGCAAAACTGGAAAACTTTAGGCCAATACCCTCCTTCCTTGGATAGCTAAGATTGCTGAGGCTCCTGTTATTAACATATTAATGAGGTTCCTGAACACTAATAACATCTTGGATTCCTCTCAGAACAGTTTCCGCTCAGGTCACAGCACGGAGACTGCCCTCCTGGCTGTGACTGAACATCTGCGGACCATTCTCGATTCCAGTCACACGGCGGCACTGATCTTGCTTGATCTGAGTGCCGCATTTGACACGGTTTTGCATGGGATTCTGCTACAGCGTCTGGTGGAAGCTGGTGTGGTGGGCCTAGCGCTAGAATGGTTCTGATCGTTTCTGACAGAGAGATAATTCCGAGTGTCGCCCCCCGTTTGTCTCCCAGGCTCATTCCATCTGGCAGGGGGTGCCTCAGGGCTCTGCGTTGAGTCCCGTATTGTTTAATTTATATGTTCCGCCTCTGTGGCCAGGAATATGGGCCTCACCATGGTCTTGTATGCAGATGATACGCAGCTGGTGGTGGCCCTTTATGATGGTTCCACGCAGGATGCTTTTAGGTTTCGGAGTGGCCTGGCCGCCGTTGCAGAATGGACGACCACAAACTGCCTCCAGTTGAACGCAAGTAAAACAGAGGTATTGCTGGTGGGGAAGGTCAGGAGTTGCTGGAGTGAGCAATGGTGGCCAATCGCTCTTGGTAGTACTCCCACCCCTGAGTCGGTGGTCAAGAACCTGGGAGTATGGATGGATTCAACCCTCAGTTTTCAAGATCATACAAAAAAGTTTGCTGGTACTTCTTTCGGCCTCCTCTGGGGACTTAGGCCTCTGCTGAGGTTCTTTGACCAAGTACATGCTAGCTGATGGTTCAATCAGCCATTCTATCTAGACTAGACTATGCTAGTTCGCTCCTTCTTGGGGCTAATCAGGCTGAGGTCATGCGACTACAGCGGGTTCAAAATGATGACGCTAGAGCCCTGCTGGAGCTTCCGTGTAATTGCCCCTCCTCTGGTGCCATCAGGAGGTTACATTGGCTGCCCATGGCCAAGTAGATCCAATTTAAGGCTCTCTGCCTATCTTTTAAGATCTTGAAGCTTGCGTCGCCCAGCCTCTTAGTTAACCTGCTAGCTCGCCAGCTGCGCTCCTTGGGACAACATCTGGTTAGAGTCCACCGTGTGAAGCTCCTTCGAGCCGAGGGTCGTTCCTTACGTTGCTTGGCAGCCAAGCTATGGAGTTCCTTGCCTCCCCAGATCCGTAGCTTGGATCACCTGCTGGACTTTAGGAAAGCAATCAAAACTTTTCTTTTTCCCTCTGCCTAGTAGCTTTTTGTCCTTCTGTATCTTGCTGGATCCTACCTGTTTTGTGTCTTAGCCCTGATCCTTCTGACGCTGGCAGCGCCGTGACGCCTCTTTGCTGAGGCAGCTGTGCGCTACATAAACTCAGATAACATAACATAACATTTATGAAAAGATCACTCTTTAAAATACTTCTCAATGCGTGGATATAATCTGAAGTATTAAGGTGAAACGCTTTTGCATGTTAATTAATAATCTTTTGGGATTTTGAACAGTGTCATTTTTTTACACATTTGCTGCAAGAGGTCTTAAAAAATTAATGGATTTCTAAAGTTAAGTGGTGCAGGACACTTTTTTATTTGCTTTTTTTTTATACTTCAGGTATCTTGTAAATAAAAGCCTGTTTATAAGCTTTCATTCTGAAAATTAGTGCATTCTTAAGTAAACAGCAGCCCAGTGGGGTTGTTCAGCACGGGCCCTCGTTTACAGGTTATAAGGGACGCAAGCGGCACATGTGTCGTACTTTTAGTATCACGGCCTTATAATGTTAGTGTACACTAATAGGAAAAGTCAGTATGACTTACTATTTTGTCTTATAGTGACACTTTATTTTACACATAGGAGGAATTCTACCCTAGAATGCAATCTTGCTTCCCTTTGATTTACAGAGACTAGTGATGTATCAAATTGGGGTAAAACCTGTAAAACCTGTGGAGAAAAATCTATCTTGCAAGTTCCACAAAGATATCTGCATAAATTATAGGACATCCAGATATTTCCCAGGCTCAGCTCAGGATCTGAGCCCAGACCCTATGTCACCCTGCTGTGCCACATTAATTACATTTATTTCCAGCAGCAGGAACAAAGGCCTCCCCATACAAAGGGAATAATTAACTGTGCTTCACTCAGCTCCTGAGGAGGAAAGGAGCGGGGTAGAATGATCTGCATCAATCAGCTGTCACACTGTGCCAGGAATAGGCCTGCCCAATTCTGCTGAACAGAGGAGGGAGCCCAGACCTTTGAAGCCAACACAGAGCTGGGCTCACCTTTGAAAATCTAGGGAGAAATGCCCTGGCAGTAATGTTCAGAGAAGGGCAGAGTTGAGGCCCCCAGAGTAGATGTAACTGTTGACTCCTGGATGATGCCAATTTGAACTATCCCAGCATGCTGTGCAGGAGGGTTTGGACAGGGCAGGAGAGGTGTTGTGGCACCCTAGGATTGGACAGTGGGGCCTGACGTCTGGAACCATCTTCTCCCCTTTTTTCAAAAACACTTGCACAAGGGGGAGACTCTCTTTTGCCTGGTGATTTCTCTGCCCTTTTCTGCTGGAATCTAAGGCAACCATGTAGAACTGGAAAGAAGAACACCTGATGCCCACAAACGACTATGGACTCTGCCCAGTTGACCCCATGACCAGCCGCTCTCTCCAAGGGTGAGGGAGGCTGGTCCCCTAACACCCTAACTGGGGACCAGTTAGGGGAAAGCCCAAAACCAAGAGGACGCCTGGCACAGGGAGCCAGGAAAACCACAAAAGTTTCTCGCCCTATGTTTGAAGGGTCCTTGAAGCCAGGACCCCTTTGTAATTTTGGTAATCTTTCCAAAGCACTCCCAAGGCAGGAGCTTTTGCCCTGCTGCTGGGAGTGCTGCACCCTCCGGGAGCTGACGGTTTGGTTGCACTTATTGTGGCTAGAGTATTTCTAAAAGGGGTAGGGGCTGTTTTATTATTGTATTTTCTTGGTTGAAATGCTTTAGGGGGTCAAAGTGATGACAGAATGTCATCAGTGCTATGTTTCATCTACCAATATATTTATTTGTAAATTACTACATAGTATTTAGTAGTGTGTGTGCAATAAATATACTTTTCCTTTTTCTAAAGAAAATGCACTGACTGGACAATCATTTATTGAGTGTTAATATTGCATGCCAGTGGATAGCGATTGCTAACCAACACTACCTACCCTGAGTAGGCCTTGGACTGCTCTGCTTTGCTACCCTAAGAGAGTCAAGTGCTACAATGGGGTAGTTGGCTCCCAGTAAGGAGAAGTCTGGACCTATTACTTCTGCAGGCCACACAACTAATAATCCAATTTCATACAGAAGGGAATAGGAGAGAGAGAAAAAGAGAGAGAGAGAGAGAAAGAGCGAGAGAGAGACTGGTCCAGAGTTGAGAGATAGGAGAGCATGGGATTCAGAAGTCTTAGGAAAGTGTTCCTCAAAGATACAGATAGCGCATTAACCAACAGAGATAAACAGTGAGTGTGACAAAGAAATTTCAGGAGTTGAAAGTATAAGGATCTCAGCAAATACCTGATAGAATTAACACTCCTGCCTCCATGAAGCCACAACCCTAATAAGCCCAAGAAAGACCTTGTATATGAAGGAGGAGGAGAGTTTGCAACAAAACACCATGAAAGTGAGGATTGGAGGGATCTGAGGGGAATCAGAAAGGAAAAAAAATAAACACTTTGGGGGTCATTAGGATGATGGGTGGACTTAGTCGTCCCGCCATCCCATCGGGGGAAGGGACCGCCCGCCATAAGGGCGGGGGTCCCTTGGGGGGTATTAGGATGCACCCACCACAGTGGCGGGCGCATCATGCATGTTTAACATTGTGGCGGGCGGTGCTCCCAGCACCGCCCGCCACAATACTAAAAATGCTTGTGATGCTTTTGCATACACAAAGCGGCAGGCAATGCGCGGTGCCTGCCACATTGTGTATGCAAATGCAGGGGGGTACCACACGTACCCCCCATGTGCACCCCCCACCTTGCCTCCACCATGAGGGCCCGCAGGGGGCCCCCATAGCAAAGAACGCATGCTTGCCACGGAAAAGCATCTTCAAAGGCCCATCCTAATATGGCTGGCGGTGTCTGATAGACAGCGCCACCATATGAACCCTTTTCTGCCCCGTTGGCAGGCGACCGGGCGGAAATGCGGTGGACGGTCTTTCCATCCGCCACGGACCCCCCAGCCATACTAATATGGCGGGGGTCATTCCGGAGCAGATGGCGGCGGATTGCCCCTGCCAGGCCAGCGGTGACCACCGCTGGCCTGGCGGGGGCAATCCGCCCGCCATCCTAATAGGCCCCAAAGTATTGAGAGCCAAATAGTCAGGTATGAACTAATGTGATAAGGAAGAAGCCAGTGCAAATGTGAGGAATTCGCAGTCATAAACCAAAAGGACTTGCTCTCTTTTGCACTGACACTATTCTTGAGGACCCAGAGGAGACCTAGCAAAGTGAAAGTATAATACTAAGGGGCATATTTACAAGAGAAATGTGGCACCAGAACGCCACGTTTACCGACGTTCCAGTGGTACTTTTGTGACTTAACGCCACTTTGTAAATATGGACACTTTTATACACACCGTCCACACAGGGAATGTTGATCCACCAGAATGGAGTGGTTCTCTTTCAAACGTCATTTTTCTGGCTGATCCTCAAACCCAGCCTTTGTCAAGGTGATTGTTCTCCCTTCAGGTAGCAATGTGGCTGGTTTAAAGCAGGAGTGTCAAAAAGGAGGACGTTAGGTCTCTGCACCTAGCTGTCAGCAGCATTCTTGAAGAAGTGATCAGTGGCAGTTAAAAGAGCAGGACCCATGCCAGTAGCCAGAAGTACATTTTTAGAGGGCATGGCCAACAGCTATGACCAAACATTAAAGCTGTGTCAATAGATGCCTTCTTTCTCACATATTGGTTGAACTACTAAATCATGACCCCCAGAATATCACGGTACAAGAATATCAAGGACAGAATACTGAAAGGTAAGTGCATATAGGAAGGGATAGATATACTATTCCTGAGACGACATCAAGATACCTTGAAGATATATAAATATATATTGCGCAGATACCTATACGTGGAGTAAGGTATATAAAAACTATACTTACTTATCTGTCAACGTTTTGGATTCAATAGTCTGGACTCGATATTCTGTGCAATCGATAATCTGGTTTTCATATTCAGGTGCACACCATGTTTTTTAGGTGTAGGAATATATTGATTCTTTAAGGAAAATATTAAAGCACAGTCAATCCACTTTTCACAATCCAATTTTAAATTCTATCAATTAGATGGAATTTAAAGTATAAGGATATAAAGTTGTAAAGTAGGCTGACTCTCAATTTTGTGTATTTTCTAAACTGTTCAAACTTCGTTCAATGCAAAGCTTATCAAGGGCAAAGTTTAATTTTTTGTTTTGCTACATTACGCGTACGCTGTGCAAATTGATGTTACGCAGCAAATGTGAAAATATATCACGCTAATGGAATTTGTGGGGATCCAAATGTGTCCTACCAGACAGTGTTTCTACACTTCTCCAGATACCAGTAGTACCTCACTTGTATGGCTGAGCTATCGCCAGTAAAAGGAAATGCTCCCTGAAGCTACAAAGATGCAAGGAGAGATCAAGATTTTTCAATGCAAACTAACTAATCCTGGGATTGTGGGTAAATGTGGTATTTAGGCCAGAGTTCAGTCAGCACAGTCTGGGGTGGCATATTGTGTGTGGATCCCAATGCTTCTTACCAGAATGCCCTGCAATACCAAACTTTGGCTAAACCGCATAATTTCCCCATATTTCTGCAAAGGAAAATCCCGGAGTCTGTGAGAATCCATAAAAATTCCTACCACCCAGTATTCCCACACTTCTCCCAATAAGAACACTGCCCAAAAAGTTATAAAATATTAGGCATTTATGGCCATATGTAGGTGGCAAAATACCGGTCGGTAACGGCCGATTTCGGCCGTTACCGACCGGTATTTGTAATTCCAGATGTAGGGGGCCTAAAAATGACCGATTCTGTATATTTACCGAATCAGTAATTTTACTGATTCGGTAAATTACCGAATCGGTAAATGTACAGAATCGGAAATTTGGGATGTAGGTGGCACTTGAAACAGTGCCACAGGCCCTTAGAAATTCCTTATTTACCATGAAATACAATGGCATGGTAAATAACAAATTTCTGTGTACGTACACCTGTGCCATGTGGCACACATACATGCCCTAAGGGCATGTATGTGTGTCACATTGCACACAAGCCAAAATCAGGGGTGCAACAGGGTGTCAAAGTGACACCCTGTCCCCCTTGACAAATCGGTAAAATTACCGAATCGGTATTTACCGATTCGGTAATTGCCATTGATTCCTATGGGCCTCAAGGCCCATAGAAATCAATGGCAATTACCGAATCGGTAAATACCGATTCGGTAATTACCAAATATTACAGATTCGGTAATATTGAAAGAATTATTACCTACATGGCATTTACCGAATTGTAAATACCGAATCGGTAAAATTCGGTATTTACGATTCGGTAAATGCCATTTACCTACATATGGCCCTACGTACATTAATTACATAGGACCTCATAACATCAATGTATTTCTCTGACTATAAATCAGGTAAAGATAAAGAAGCATTTCAAAGGAGTCAATGCATTTCAAAACGCTGATTCATACTACTCAGATCTTAAATTACCATATACAAAAATAAAAAAAATGTTAATCAATGTTCTGCTGAGATGTCTAGAGAAGTTAATTATAATACAAATATTTTCAGCCTCAGAAGTCCTGATTATGGTTTCCGAAATATTTGGTTTAACGAGATGAATCCTCAGTGTGTTGACCCTGGCAGGGTTATCTAGATATTAAACCATTTTTGAATGATAGTCTGTTATAGCAACCCTTTGTGACATGGCAGGCTATATTGGGTCATTTCAGATTCACACTACTGCTAGTTAGGATATTAGCCATCCTCTGTAACAAGCACTTTAACCTAACAAACTATCTGTCTCCTGCAAACACAATAAAGGTTGGTAGAGCAGATATATTATATTGAAGACCATATTTGACAACAGGCCAGTGTTGGCAGGAGCAATGCCAGTCAAAAGTAAGTTGTAAGTTTTAAGCACAGGGGAGGCACTATGAGTTAGTCTCAATTGGGGTTCAGGGGTACTGATGTGGTATGATGACTCAGTCCTTACATACTGAAGTTCTGTGATCCCAGCCATAGTTCTGTTCCAAAACAGAATCTCTGCAACATGGTGCAGGGCAAAGGTTGGTCTGGTACTCATTCACAGGTTTCCTGAGTAGTGCTTGTTTGTGTCCAGAATAGCGCTTACACCTCCCACCGGATATGTCTGTAGTGTTAGGAATTAATCCTCTGCAGCGTTTGGAGAGCACCAAATCCTGTGCTTTTTTACAAGCTTGAAAGTTTAAAAGGAAAACCTGCTTTATGCTGCACTTTGTATGCCTTTCTGTTTTCCTTATGGCTGCACAACTTGTCACCATTCTGGTTAATTGCAGACCTGCTGTCCATGCACATTTAAGGCATCATGGACTTACAAATGCAGGTTGTGCTTTTATCTTTGTTGTTGAAGCCAAAGATGCTTGCCACATTGATGCTTACCGCATTGAAGTCTTTTAATCTTGGGTCGATTTTTCAGCTGTGGATGGGAATACTCACACATTTCATACATACACGACACCTCTTGTGCCAAATCTATATAGACCATATACGCTAATGGAAATATTTTTTTGTCTTATTGGGAACATCACACTTGGTTCCTAGGTGCCCTCCCTCACTTGGCTACACCGATATGCATGGGTCCCCTTAGTAATGAATGGGCAATCTGGCCTGCCTTAGCCAGATATATGCCATTTCCTGATATGGCAAACCAAAATCTAATACTGACACAAGCTTTGTATGAGGCTCTAGTCACACATTATAGACACTTGACAGAATATGTTTCACGCACCTTGTTGGTTGTGCCAGCAAGGCTTGGCATGCCAGGGCAAGCCCAATTGCTAGCAGTGCAGACCATAAGTCCTGTAATCGTTCATTCAGTTATGGCCAAAACTCCCACTAATTATGAAGAAATTCCATTTTGGATCACCCATAAGATCGACCAAATTGAAGCTGTATTTCCCAATAAGGGACCACAAGACAGACACAGAATATTGACTATGTGCTTTCCCCATGGAATGGTTCCAGAATTCGGTGATTGTTACACATTGAGGACAGGCTTATACGTCAGTTTTGTCGTCTTGCTAAAACAAATACAGAATGAATACAGGGCAGCTGTT
Organism: Lissotriton vulgaris; assembly: GCF_964263255.1. Taxonomy (NCBI): domain Eukaryota; kingdom Metazoa; phylum Chordata; class Amphibia; order Caudata; family Salamandridae; genus Lissotriton; species Lissotriton vulgaris. The sequence goes on along the minus strand of NC_141693.1, from coordinate 1,310,836,989 downwards.
GCCCTGGATTTGAGGATGAAACAAATGGGAAATGTTCACGTGGTGTCCGCAATTATTCTGTTGAACATTAAAGACGAAACAGCATCACTGTCTATACGCCAGAGACTTGAAGCGGTCGCACTGGTCGACCCTGAGCATGAGCTACCTATAATTATTGCTGATGTGTACACATCCTTGGGACGCAATAATTTGGGAACCACCTCCTGAAAACCTAATACAGACAAGGAACTAAACAAACCCATGAGTTTGTTAAAAAAAACATGGAATGAATCTAAACAACAACCGAAAGTTAAACCTCAAGGAGGTTCTCCAGCCCCGGATCCCCCTGATCCGCAAAGTTCCAGACAGGTATTAGAGTTCTGATACACGTTCTCCTTACAGGACTCATCTGACCAGCAGTACGAGAAAGGAGTGCAATCTGAGCTCAGGCAAGAACGCTCATAGGACTTAAAGATAAAGAACCCAAATTTCTGAAAAGGAAGGCTGCGGCCATAACTGCAAATGATGCCTCTAACTCTGAAAACCCTCCTCCAGAACAGGAGTTGGGCAAGACTCTCTACGACAGCGCAGTAGAAGTCACTATAGTGTGCCAGGATCTCCAGCAGTTTCTGGCAGTGAGAGCAAATGATACATTTGGTACAGTTGAAACCCCAGATAGGCACCTAGCCACTCAAGATAGGTTATATGATTTGGTTATATAAATTGAGGGTGACATACAGTGCACCATTAAAACAATTTTTGGGGAAAATTTAACATTTTCTAATGACATCTTTTTAGCTGAGGTCGATTGCCCCCACTTTTTCTTCAAACATCCCCACAAGGTGAGGACGTAATACGTCCATCCTTTTCTGTTCTTGTGTTTGATGAGCTCAATCAAGATTATGCTGCAGAATGGGCTTATGCACAGGCCCCTGCTTTATATCGCAATCATGGCTGGGATAAGGACTCTCCTTAGTTATACCAATAAGGTCCAACTCGCAAGTGCAACCACATTACCCTATTAAACATGATGCTAAAGCACTCTTCCAATTAGAATACCATGGAGTAATTGAACCGTGTATCTTTCAAAGGAATAATCACTGTATTCAGTTAGCTTGAAGCTTCATGACAGAGCAGCCCACAGTCCTAGGTTACTGATCAACGTCGAGACTGCCACTGATTCATTACGGTAGCAACTCCAACCTTTCTGAGAGCCCGGTGGGCCCTTCCACTTTAACAGTCTGAAGTTTCTTGCTGGTCCTAATTGATGCCGTCACTCACCCCCTTCCCTATCCAGCCTGATGAAGACCCCACCATGAGGCGCAAGCTTCCTGTTGTACATAGGGGTCAACACATCAATAGTATTGTGTCTTTGTGTCAATCATGAACAACAGAAGGTTTATCTGCATCTATTTATGTTTGCTATGATCTGCCATATGTGCACTTGCCAGATATCTGGCTGTATAGCTTAAAATGATTAATTGTTGATGCATATAACATACACTACCTTCCCACATCACCATCACAAATCCTTCCTATGCATTTGTCACTTCACGCTTCATGCACCAATTGTAAATATGTAAATATGACATGCATTGTATCTCCTGACTTGATTTATTCAAGCATCTGTGATTAAACAAAATCACATTCATTGTTGAAAATGTACATGGTGATGCTTTATTTTGATCGAATGATTAAGATTAAGTCTATGTCTATATGTTTATGTTGTGCAACTGTTTGCCACTGTGACACATAACTTTTGTACCACGGGACTGTTTGCTGGCCTCATAGTGTCAATTCTGCATAATTTTGACCCTGAAGCTTCATCCTATGTAGATGATATCTACCTTACTGAAGACGAGTTAAACTCACATCTGGCCACAGTGCATCACATAATTTTAAGATTCTCTGCCTATGGCTATAAATTCAACTTTAAGAAATTGCTTATTGCATTTTTCTTAGGGTATGAACTTACACATGAGGGTAAGAGTCTTGTTCCTCACTTTTTGGAGAGAAATGTGCAGAACTGCAACTTCCAACTACAATGAAAAATGACCATCCTTGCTAGGATTCCTTAATTTTGCGGAACATGCAATCCTGATTATTCCCAGTGGTTTAAACCACTATATGAATTAATTCATCCTGCTTTTTCACTTCACAACGGACATCTGAACACATAGATACACTCAGATCTTTACAATCTGTTTTACTTGCAACACATTATTTACATACACGTGGTAGTAATACAAACGTTGTCATCTTGGTCTTCCCTGGTTTTACTTATATCATATTTAATGAGGATGAAACTGTGACAATGGCTTAGAATCACATTTATATTCCATTGGGGAAATGAGTTTTGCCTCCATTCAAAAAAATACTGACTGCCGTGCAGATGGCGATCCTCAAAGAGCGGCGCTTGCACAAGGGAAACGCATTTTTGTCTTTACTCCCGTACCAGTCTTAGAGGCTGTCACAAAGGCTTGCGTTCCTAATGGTAAAGCCCTCCATCCTTGATGTATACAATGGGGAACATCCTTAACAGATGTTGATATAGACGTTGTCTTTGACCCATTTTTACAGACACAAGAATTTCTATGGATACAAGCATGTCTATCCCATGCCTTCTTCTGTTTTACCTCTTGAACAGTATAAATATAGTATTCACACTGATGATTCAGCCCAACCTGCCATAGATTCTAAACAGCAATATTTGGCACCATGTGCCACTGTTGTTAGTGGTATGTTGGTACTAGAACTTTTGACCTCACAAAAACTTGCATCCAGTCCTTAGGGGACTGCACTGATCAGTTGGTTAAACTTAAAGCTTTGCTTCTTACTCTTGGATAAGTGGATCCCCAATACCTCACACTTATTTGTGTCTTTCATATTACTGTGTGCAGTCCTTTAAATATAATTTACATTAATGGCATCAGAATGGATTCAAAGATTCCAAAGCCAACACAATCAAGCATAAAACACATTGGGTTAAAATTGCCGACCTCAAGGACAGGTTGCCACAGGCTAATGTTATACATACGTTGAGCCATCAATGTGTGTTAGCACTTGTTATAGGGAAATCTGCAGCTGTGACTGCTATTGTTGCTGCAATTACTTGTTCTCAAACGTGAATAGAATCTTATATCTTTGCTGCCATTAATGCCAATAAAGACTGCATCCCCTTACCTAAAGTTTTTCCTTCTAAATATACATACCATTTAAGTGAACAAAATATCCTTTATGTCCCTATTCCAGGGGTTGGCGATCATTTGATTCCCAACCAGGATTGCAGGCTAGCTTTAGTGATAGCTGTGCATGAAGATGTTGCTTCTGCACATGCAGGTGTGGCCGTGGCAATTTCACTGCTACATCAACGTTATTAGTGGCACAGCTTATATCACAAGGCCAAGATATATGTCCTTTATTGTGACATTTGTCACCAAGCTTAGGCCTCCACTGTGGCATGTCCAGCGCAGACACCCCTGTTAATTTCAAACATGTATTTGGCTGCATTTATTCGGACCATTGTGGTCCACTTATTTCAGATACAGCATTTAAATTTTTAGTAGACTCTTGGTCCAGGTTCCTCTGGGTTTGGTCACAGTGTTCGGTTGACGCTCTCACTGTTATTAAAGACATGCAAGTCTTTATCGGAACACATGTATGGAGTACATTCCACTCTGACCAGGGCCCTTCTCTTGTTTCTAAAGCTTATCGGGATACTCTTGCTTCCCGGGGTATCCTGGAGCATTATTCTTCTCCTTATAGGTCCTAGGGCAATTCTGTAGAGGAGACGATGAACGGTGATTTAAAGTAATCCTTAACAGCTGGAGAATGAGGTACGGGACGTAATTGCATCCACCACCTATATGGGGTTCAGCAGGCACTAAACAACCTCCCTAAAAGATCTCTGGATGGCTGGTCTCCCTATCAGGGCGACATTGGCTGCCCTCTCTAAGTCCTCAGCCAGGGAGCTGGCAATTTCAGGACCCAGAATTATTGGCTGGCCCAATCTATTAGACTGTCCAAACTAGTAGAGTGTCGAGCTATTTCACGCTCTCGGAGGTGAGAGCGTAGAATACTGATACCTCTCCAGATGGGAGCATGGCTCTAACATAGAAAGAACTCCGCTCATCCCTGCACGATTTCAAGAAAGGAGTTTCGGGAGGAGGTCAAAGCAATCATTAATGCATCCTTCGAATCTTTCAGAGGCGATGTCAACTCTCGTATGGTTTACCTTCAGGCTGATGTCGTTTTGGTCGGATCCTGCTCTCTCGACGTGGAATTGAAACTTCAAGAGATGGATCAACGCTTACATCCGATAGAAAGCAGAGCAAGCAGAACTTCTCAGATCTCAACCACAAATGACCCTCCTTAAACATGAAGACTTGGAGAATGGCTCCCATTGAGATAACATTTGGGTGCGAGGCCTTGAGGATGGAAGCAAAGGTCCAGATTTAGAGGCCTTTATGGTTGACTTATTTTCCAACATACTAGGCGATGATCAGTCAGAGGTACAGCTGGAGAGAATGCACAGGATGGGCCAACAGTCATCTGGTAATGAGGAAAAGCCCAGGGACATCCTTGCCAAACTGAGCTCATTTTAAGTTAAAGAACTGATCATACAGAGGGCCTGAAAGTGAGATATTATTGCCTTCCAAGGAGCTACCTGTGTGCTTTATCAAGATGTTGCTCCAGCTACCTTAGCTTGATGACTACAATTTCAACCTATTACTGATGCCTTGCAGGAAAATCGCAACAAATATTGATGGACTTATCGTTTTGGTATCGCTTTTGAATTCCATGATAAACAACATCTCTTCACAGAGTTTGAAGGGACATCACTTGAGAGGCGTCATGGGGATCTGAGAAATGGAGCCAGAAACCCTCAATGAGACCCATTGACAAAGGCACCATGGGATCAAGGCAATCGAAGAAGAAGATTGGAGGTGTAGGTAAGAAATGAACACAGTGCATGGCTCTATCATATCTGATTCTCTCTGACTTCATAGATTTCCGCACTTCAGGAATGCTATTGTTGCTACGGACCTTCCTCTCTGTGCTCCTCTCCTGTCTTTGAGAAATGGGAGCCTTTTGACAGAGTGGAGCAATTGATCCTAAATTTCAGTCTATACAGTTGATCTACCTATCTTAACTACATTGTTCTCTTCAGGTTGTAAATTGTTAGATAAGCATCAGAACTATGTGATAATGATACAATTTGCGGGTTATCATGACGGATTTACGTCTGATACCGTAGAGTTTAAACTTAGATTATACACATAGTATGTTGGGGGGGGATAGACTCCCAAGTTTATATTCTTCTGTTTTATTTTGGTTCCTTTATTTACCGCATGGTCGGAGGAGTGAATTCCAGTGGTGGTGGAGGGTGGGAGAATGGGAGGGGTGGGAGGCATGGCAGGGGGTGGGAGGGTGACGAGAATGGGTTTTCTCTTTTCTCTCTTGGAGAGGGTCGTTTAGTGACGTTCTTGATCTAACCTTTTACCATGGCATTTAATACCTTGACATACAATATTCTACCAGATCTGGTTCACCCGGACCAATCTGAACTTATTAAAGGTCGACAGACTCATGACAATTTGCGGCAAGTAGTTCGCCTGATAGAAAAAGCAACTAAGAAAAATAGCACATCGGTCTTGTTGGTGTTAAACGCCGAGAAGACGCTATGTCGCTTTGGGTTTGAGGAACATTTTATTGCCATGATAAGAGAAATTTAAGCAAGTCCTCTATCTCGAATCTTGATAAATGGAACAATCTCTAAATATCTTTGAATGAGGAGAACGAGACAGGGATGTTCCCTTTCTACCTTACTTTTTGCCCTCAGCATCGAACTCCTGGCCACCAAGATACGGGCTACTCCCTCTATCCAACTTTGGCTCAATTAAACAGAAGGTATCTATCTCACTGATGATGTTCTATTGTCCCTTACCTCTTCCCGAACTTCGCTTCCGGCCCTCCAGGTAGAACTCTAGCACTATGAATTAGCAGTCGGCTTTCGTGTCAACCTTCAAAAATCCTTCCTACTTAACTTGACGATCCCACTCACAGACATGTCAGAGAGTGCATCCACTGCCCCGTTCCACTGGGTTAAAAAATAAACTACTTACTTGGGTATAAAGATTACACCTAGTGTAGCAAATTTATATAAAGCAAACTATCCTCCTCTTTTAAGGCGATTAAAACTGGATCTCAAACAATGGATTCCGTTGTACCTCACTTGGATTGGTCACATCAATGCAGTCAAAATTACTGTTCTTCCACACATCTTATATCTCTTCCAGGGACTCACTATTGAAGTAGGCAGTGAGTTTTTGTATGCAGCCTGTTAGCTGATTATGAACTTCATTTGATAGGGTCGCAGGATCCAACTTTCCTACAAACTCCTGACGCTCCCTAAGGAGGCTGATGGCCTTGCACTGTCATACAAAGGAGCTGCCCAACTCCGAGTTGTATATTTGAATGGTCCCTTAAAAAATCAGACAAACACTGGCTGCATATGGGCATGGTGATAGTAGGTAGAACAATTTGGGATGTCCTAGAGCGTTCTATCCACATAATGCCTATCTAAGCACTCCCACTGCCACCATGCAAAAGTGGGGGATACTGTAACTAAATTCCAAGCGTTGACAACCTTTTCCCCTCCATATATACCAATCCACTATAATGCAGCGTTTCAACCAGCACTCTTCCTTGGTCCATTTGATGCTTGGTGGGAAGGAGGATGTCTAACTGTTTCAGATTCATTTCATGGAAGGGACATCCTGACATTCGAAACCTGCTGCTGTGACTTTAATTTACCGAAGTCTGAAATGTATCACTATACCCAACTAAGTTGGGTATGACAACCACATTTATGATTAGCTGTCACTAAAGATTTATTCCCTATAGAATGCTTTGTGCAGACTGCTGGGACATCCAGGGGATGTATTTCTTTCCTCTATGCTCTCCTGATTTCCACCATTTGCACCCCTACTCCTTTTGTGAGAGCAGATACTAGGGATTAGCATCAAGACCAAGCAATGGTGCACACTCTACCATGACATTTATAGATTTAATCGCTCCGTTGGTTTATGCAAGGCACACTACAAAACTCTATTTGAATGGTGCCTACATCTGGAGAAACTTCTGAAAATCTTCCTCAATACATCAGATGGGTGCTGGTGGGGGTGTCATCTGTTGGGAGATTTTCATAATGTCTGATGATACTCCAACCATATGACCTTACTGGACCGAAATCTTAGCCCAGATGAAGAAATATTGGTTTAACTGATCCCAAGTAATTCAGAATCTGTGCTCATGGTCCTCAGGAACCCATCCCTAAAGTGGCAAACTCAGGGTGATTGTTCTATCCCGTGGCTTTGTTTAGAAGCAGCCTAGATGACCCTAGCTGCAGCATGGAAGGAGCCCCGAGACTCCCTCCATGTCTCAATGGCATGCAACATTTGAAAGTCCCTTACATTGGAACACATGATTGATATCTTAGCAGATACTCTGAAAAAGTTTTGATTATATATTGGGAGCCCTGGTACAATTCCTTTCACGAGGACTCCCGTCTTCACCGTCCACACCCATGTAGGAGCACTTAATCTTTTTCAGACATAATAAGGCTCACTCATGCTTCCACTTTGGTATGTGTCTCGAAAGTGTCAAACGATAATAGTCCCCACACGTCGTTTATTACACTGAAACTGTTATTAGCTTCCGATTTGATGATGGCTTCATATACTATTGACAATATAATGTAACTTCTTTAAACTTTTTGTGGAAGAGTAGTGTCTGCTTCCTATGGTCACCCCCACTTTTTGCTGTGATTCACTGTTTTTTTACTTTAGTGTGGCTGTGGGCCTGCTAATCAGACCCACAGCCCAGCAGTTCTCTCTCTAAATTCATACCATGTACTTTAGGTACATACCTAATTGGGGATTGGGTCACCTTTGTGAGACACTGTATAGTGTACCATAGGTACCCAGGGCATAGGTGCATCCAAGGCCTACCAAGGGCTGCAGCATGTATTATGCCACCCCTGGCTGGCCATCCAGACGGACACAACTGGTTGATCACTCAGCTGGGGCAAGGTCATGTAATCACCCCTTGCTTGGGTATAGGATTCCTATACCTACCATTATATACAGACACATATACACCTATAAGTCACTCCTATGGCTGGCCTTGACAATCCTGAAGGCAGAGTGCTTGGTTTTATGTGAAATGGTGCTCTAGCATGAGCTGAGCCTGTCTGCAGCTTTCGGAACCATGTCCTTATAGCTGTTCTATGATATAGCCATACCATATACTCTTAAGTGCATTATAATCCTCGAGGTTAATGCTAACTTTGGTTTGGTTTTATCAAAACATGTCATGTAAGGTGTCATACGCTTTCGAATACTACCCCTCCCCCCCCCCGCCAGTCCTGGCGGCGGGGGTAGCATTCCACCCTTTTAGAGGGAGAAGACATGTAGTTGTAGCTTTACCCGGTTAAAGTTAAACAGAGCCTCAGCATCACAAAATGGATGCTGCTGCCACAGACATGAGTCTGATCTCCTGCTGCTGGATGAAACTCCGGCAGGGGAGGCCTGGACAATAGGTTTCCTGCCTTGGGAGGTGCTAGCACCTCCCCGGACAGGCTATAATGTATTGGGGCAGGGTGGGTTGAAAGAAATGAGACACTGCCTGGGGCACACAAGGTGCTCCATGCATAGCCCGGTTCAAACCAGTTGCTGGGGCACTCCAGCCCCAGCTCTGGCGCAAAACTGGACAAAGGTAAAGGGGTGTAACCACCCCCTTCCCAGGTTCCACCCATAGGAGGGACCTAGCAGGTAATCCAGCCCCTTAGATTAGTATAAAGCTAGGAGCTGTGTCTAGAGACATTAGATTATCCTGAACTGAAACTCTGAAATGAAACTCTGGACCTTCGACATTCTACTGCAACTAGAAGACTGAAGAATCTCCCTTGTGGTCAAGGAGTGACCACCCTGTGCAAAAAGGCACCATCAGTGACTTGCCAGTTTGCTTTGTCGATGCTCCTGCCAGAACCCAAAGACTTAGCGATGCAGCCTCTGGACTTCCAGACTTCTCTGACTCCGACCCACATCCACAGCAAAGCTGAGACCCGTGGCGGACACAAGAGACGTGGAACCGGACAACCTGCAGTACCTGCTTTTTGCTAACTGTGCAGCTTATGAAGCGTCTTCGAAGTTGTGCATTTGGACTTTAGTAGCCCCAACCTCGAGCAGTAAGTGCACCAAAGCTCAGCCCTCCACACTCCATGAGTGCTTCGTGGGGCCTGTGCCTGCATTTCTCCTTGACGCATCTTTGCAGTTGCTAGCCCGCTGGTTAGTGGCCCTTCTGAAGACATCCTTTTGAATCAACACCACTTGCCTGGTTGCTCTGGGCTTGCTTCTGCTTTTCTGTAAAGAGGAAGCTCCCGAGACCTTGCTGGACTGAACAGAAGCCGATCTTCCTTTCCTGCGTGGGTTGCCTTTGCCAAGGCTGGTTGACTCCAATCCGGAAGCCGACAGCGCCAACAGTGAGATCCTTTGTGGCACAGTCCGTATCCAGCTCCTGGTTGTTGTCGATGCCGACTGGTCTACGTGGCTGCAAAGACAAGCTTCACTTCTTCACCTGTTGGCATCTCGACATCGCCTGGTTCCTTCCTGGTTCCTTCCTGGTCACTTGCTAGTGACCCAGACTCCGTCCCCTCTGCTTTCAGGTTCTTCACTGCTACGATCCACCCTTGGATCCATCCGGACATCTTCCTCCTGGTCGCCTGCAGCATCTTTGTGCAGCTCTCCATAGGATTTAACAACGAAACCCGACACGAAAGAACACCTATGCACCCGGCTTCCCTGGGTGAGGTAACTCAAGTACTCCGTTGCTCCCGTGGGTGATAACTATCCAAGTGTCCTAGTTTAACTGGGTTTTCCCGTAGTCCATCCGGAAGTGCCCGAAATCAACTACTTTGTAAACTTTACGTTCCCATTGAAAGTCTATGAGAACCCGCGAGTGTGTTTAAACACTGCACACGCATCCTGTGGGACTCCTGCTTCCTAACCTTTGGTTGTTCAGTGTAGCCCCAGCGATTTCCTAGGCCCTAGGCCTAATCACCTTTCCTGAAGTGGTTCTTATACCACTTACTTAGTACTTAGTATATGGTTCGTGAGGCCCCTAGGGCAGAATTGTATTTGTGCAACTTATAGTATGCTTATTGAATAACTTGTGCTGTATCTCGGACTTTGAACTCATAAAGAGTGCAGAGGGGTTGTGTTAGTAATAAATACATATATATTTGATATATACCTTGTGTGGTGTCCTTTCATTTGGTATTCAAGGGGTTATTATTGGTAAAACAATTGGCTTCACATGCTCTCTGAAGTATTAGCCTAAGACTGCTTTGTCCATGCTGCCACTAGGATAGCTGGTCTATAAGGTTGACTTTACAGCCATCACCATAAGGGTTGTTTGCACTGATACAGGGTGCCCACTAGAATAGTGGACATCACATATCAGGCCAATTCTTACATTGGTGTGCAGCGGTTGGGATAAGAGCTTGCTGATTGTTTTGCCATAATATCTTGAGATATCATTTGAAAGATCACATTAAGGTACCTAGAGGTACATATAAATCAAGTCTTAAATACTTAAGTTCTACTGAACTTAGTTGTTGTAGAGCAAAGGGCCTAGCACACCCTGACTACAACTCCTAGAGAGGTTTAGTAGGTAACACTTAGTGTAGGTAGGTGCACACACCACACCTCACTAGATCATGTCTCTGAGAGCAGAACCAAGTGGATCTCTCCCAGTGGAGGTAGATCCTTTAAGGATACCTTCCAGATATGATACCCTAACCTTCCATGATTTGAGGCACTTGTGCACATCTAGGAGGTTAAAACAGGGTTCAAACCCCACCCTCAAGCACCTGATAGAGCTCATGGAAGAATATGATGCTAAGAAAGCCTCTAGCACAGGTCCTTCAGGCAATGTAGATGAGGGTCAGCCCTCAGCAGAGGATTCCCCTGATCACAATCTAATTGATGAGAGTGAAGTAGAGAAGGACTCTGAGGGGGATGACAATGGCAAGGTCCAAGTGGGAGTACTTAGCCAGGCCAACCTAAGCCTGCATGGGACTGGAGAGGGCATAGTACCTTACAGACCCCCAAGCAGGCTTAACTCTGAGCACAGAAGGAGGAGATCGCTATCCAGGGAATCTCATCACTCTGGTGTCTCAATAGGGTCAGATGCTATCTGGATAATGTCTTCCCCTGAGAGAAGAGAACATCAGGCCAGAATGAGAGAAGTCAATCCGAGGATTGAGAGGCAAGCACTTGCCCTAGCCAAAGAGAGACTTGCTCTTGCAAGAGAGCAAAAGTTAAGTGGGTTAGAACCCACTGGTGGCAGCAATATCGCTAAGGATAAGGATAGGTTCTATGATACTAGAAACCTAAGTAAGATTGTCCCTCCCTACAAGATTGGGGATGACATCCACAAGTGGATATCTGCTTTGGAGAAGACTTGCAAAGTACAGCAGGTACCCCAAAGTCAGTGGGCAGCAATCTTATGGCTCTCCTTTTTAGAAAAAGGTAGAGACAAGCTCCTCGCAGTCAATGATGAGGATGCTAACAACTATACAGTCCTGAAGAGTGCTCTGATTCATGGGTTTGGCCTAACAACTGAACAGTATAGATTGCTGCTCAGAGCTACCCAGAAAACACAGACTCAGGACTGGACTGATTTTGTAGATTGTGCCACTAAGGCTCTGGAAGGCTGGTTGCTGGGCAGTAAAGTTAAAGACTATACAGGATTGTATAATTTGATCATGAGAGAACAAATACTTAATAATTGTCAGAACCAGTTATTGCATCAGCACCTGGTTGACTCTGATCTGACCTCTCCCCAAGAATTAGGAAAGAAGGCAGACAAATGGGTCATAACCAGAGTGAAGAAGAAAAACCAGAACCAAGGTGGTGATCAGAAGAAGCCAGACGAAAAGGGTGGGGATCAGAAAGTAAAAGACCAGAAGTCTTCAACAGGTCCCCAAAAAGCTTCTACTGAGGGGGATTCCAAGAAATCGAAGAAGAAAGAAGGCCAAAGAAAACCCTGGTGCAATATCTGTAAAAGTAATACTCACTGGACCAGTGATTACACCAAAAAGGAGACAGCTCCAACCACCATTGCCCCTAAGGCAACTGTTCCCCCTAGTGCAGCCAATAGTGGTGGGTCTCAACAGAAGGGGAACTGAGATGGACTATGGCCTAGTCAGTGTACCAACTCAAGCTGTTCTTGTCTGTGATGTGGACATGGCTATGTCCTCTACTGTGCGTCCCAATAACTTGGGCAAGTACAGACAGACAGCTTTAATTAATAATAAAGTGGCTCAGGCCTACAGGGACATATGTGCCAGTGTCACCATGGTGACGCCTAACTTTGTGGCTCTAGGACAGATCATACTAGGTGAGAATTACCTAGTGACCAATGCTAGCAATGCCACTACCACCCTTAGTATGGTAATTGTTAACTGTTCCAGGGGAGGGGTAACTGGCCTCAAAATATTTGTTGTAAGTTCAGATCTCCCTGTAGAATGATTGTTGGGCAATGATCTAGAATCTTCAGTCTGGTCTGAAGTGGAGTATAGGACTCATGCAGTTGCTGGGCTTATCAGCACATGTCCTTGCTGTGACCAGGTCACAGGCCAAAAAGTGTCAAACTGAACAGGCACTGGATCCTGAAACTGTGGACCAGTTGCCTTCCAAGAGAAAGAGCAAAAGGGTTAAGGCATGGTCTTCCACCCTGCCTCAGGATGAGGATCAGACTTCACAGGAAGGTGAGTGTGAGACCTAAAAGGGAACTGTCTTAGAAGAACTTGAGCATGATCAGGTTGAGTTTCTTGGGACAGGGGGACCCTCAAGGGCAGACCTGAGGCAGGCGCAATTGGATTGCTCCTCTCTTGAACCCCTCAGACAGCAAGCTGCTGATGAGGCTGCTGGGAATGCTACAGGTACCCACAGAGTGTATTGGGATGAAGGGCTCCTTTATGCAGATGCTAGAGACCCCAAGCCTGGTGCTTCCAGGAGGTTGGTCATACCTTTGGCATTCAGGGGCTTCCTTCTTACCTCAGCCCATCATATTCCCTTAGCAGGACATCTTGTCAGAACAAGACTTGGGACAGGCTTGTCCCTCACTTTCACTGGCCACATATGTCAGAAGATACCAAGGAGTTTTGTCGCTCCTGTGTCACCTGCAAAGCCAGTGTCAAATCAGGTGGCACCACAAAGGCCCCCCTTACACCACTACCTGTGGTGGGGGTTCCCTTTGCGAGAGTTTGGATAGACATTGTTGGACCAATGGATCCCCAAACAGCCTCTGTGCACAGGTTTATTCTGGTGGTAGTGGATCATGCCACCAGATAGCCAGAAGCTATTCCCCAAAGGACCACAACAACACCTGTTGTTGCAAGAGCCCTCCTGGGAGATTTCTCAAGAGTGGGTTTTCCGAAGGAGGTTGTCTCAGATAGAGGTGCAAACTTCATGTCTGGGTACCTAACTGCTATGTGGAAAGAGTGTGGAGTGAACTATAAGTTCACCACACCCTACCATCCACAGTGCAATGGTCTGGTTGAAAGATTCAACAAGACCTTAAAGGGCATGATCAAGGGTTTACCTGAAAAGCTTAGGCGAAGATGGGACATCCTTCAGCCTTGCCTTCTGTTTGCTTACAGAGAGGTCCCACAAAAGGGGGATGGCTACAGCCCTTTTGAACTTTTGTTTGGGCATCCTTAGGGAGGACCCCTATGTCTGGTGAAGGAAGGATGGGAGTTATCTCTCAAAAAGCCTAAACAAGACATAGTGGACTATGTACGTGGTCTCCGCTCCAGGATGGCCGAATACATGAAAAAGGATTCTAAAAACCGGAGAACAGCCTTTACAGCTCGGGTATTACCACGCGCTACCATTACAACGCTGCTATTACAACACAAGTCGTTACAACGACTTGTGCTGGAGGGCGCTGTTGGATAGAGAATAGTTTAATTTTCTATTCCAAAAACTTCCCTACTGTAACGTGGGCTGGAGTTGGAATAGAAAATTAAACTATTCCACTATTCAGCGCTTACAGCGCAAGTCGTTGTAACGACTTGCGTTGTAAAAACAGCGTTGCAATGGCATGTGTAGTAAAAGCCCGCGTTGTAATGCCATACATCCCTAAAAACCTTGAGGTTAGCCAGGAACTTCAGAAAGCCTGGCATGACCAAAAGGCTGTGCTGACTGTGTACCAGCCAGGACAGAAAGTGTAGGTGTTGGAGCCGGTGGCCCCAGCAGCACTCCAAGACAAATGGTCTGGACCCCACACTATTGTGGAGCAAAAGGGAGAGGTAACCTACTTGGTTGATCTTGGGACTCCCAGAAGCCCCCACAGGGTGCATCATGTCAACAGACTGAAGGCATATGTTGACAGGGCAGACGTGGCCTTGCTCATGGCTACAGATGAGGGACAGGAGGAGGAGAGTGACCCTCTCCCAGACCTGCTTTCTCAGAACCCTGATGATGGTTCAGTTGATGGAGTGGCCTTGGCAGACAGCCTCACTGACCAGCAGCAACAGGACTGCAGACAAGATCTACAGGCCTATAGACATATGTTTTCCCTGAACCCAAGTCAGACAAACTGGTGCACCCACCCATGAGGTGGACACTGGTGACAGTCTGCCTGTGAAAAGTAAAATCTACAGGCAACCTGACCATGCCAGGGACTGTATAAGGACAGAGGTCCAAAAGATGTTGGAACTGGGAGTTATTGAGCCCTCAGAGAGCCCCTGGGCCAGTCCAGTAGTCCTTGTGCCAAAGCCTCACACCAAAGATGGTAAGAGAGAGATGAGGTTTTGTGTGGACTACAGATGTCTCAATGCTGTCACTAGGACAGATGCCCATCCAATACCCAGGGCAGATGAGCTCATTGACAGATTGGCTTCTGCCAAGTTTTTGAGCAAATTTGACCTGACAGCAGGCTACTGGCAAATCAGGCTAGCTGATGATACAAAAGCCAAAACAGCATTTTCAACCCCAGGAGGCTATTACCAATTTGTGGTGATGCCCTTTGGCTTGAAGAATGCACCTGCCACTTTCCAAAGGTTGGTGAACCATGATCTCTCAGGTCTGGGTGACTATTATGCAGCTTATCTAAATGATATTGCTGTCTTTAGCTCCACTTGGGAGGATCACCTGATCCACCTAAGGAATGTTTTGGAGGCCCTGCAAAAGGCAGGCCTAACTATCAAGGCTACTAAGTGCCATATAGGGCAGAGTAAGGTTGTGTACCTGGGCCACCTTGTAGGTGGAGGTCAGGTTCAACCACTGGAGAGCAAGATCCAGACCATAAAGGACTGGACTCCTCCAACCACCCAGACACAGGTCAGAGCTTTCTTGGGCCTGTCTGGTTACTACAGAAAGTTTGTTAAGAACCATGGGTCCATTGTGATACCACTTAATGACTTAACCTCAAAGAAAATGCCAAAAAGGTTCAGTGGACCGTAAGCTGTCAAAAGGTATTTGATGACCTGAAGCAGGCCATGTGCTCTGCACCTATTCTGAAAAGTCAAGATTACTCCAAAGAATTCATTGTCCAAACAGATGCTTCTGAGTTGGGTGTGGGAGCTGTTCTTTCACAATTGAATAAAGATGGTCAAGACCAGCCCATTGCTTTTATTAGCAGAAGACTGACCCCTAGAGAGAAACGTTGGTCAGCTACAGAGAGGGAGGCCTTTGCTGTGGTTTGGGCCCTGAAGAAGCTGAGGCCATACTTGTTTGGTATTCACTTCAAGATTCAGACAGACCATAAGCCCCTCTTGTGGCTAAATCAGATGAAGGGTGAAAATCCCAAACTACTCAGGTGGTCCATTTCCCTACAGGGTATGGACTTTACAGTGGAACATAGACCTGGAACTGACCATGGTAATGCAGATGGACTCTCCAGATATTTCCACTTAGAACATGAAGACTCAACTGGTATAGGTTAGTTTAATGTCCCTGTGTTTGGGGGGTGGGGGGGGGGGTTGTGTAGGGGAGTAGGGTCTGCTTTCTATGGCGCCTTGATGCCCATTGGGCTAAGTTTGCGCACTATAAGACCCCTTTTATTATTATGGCCACCCCCACTTTTTGCTGTGATTCACTGGTTTTTCGTCTTTAGTGTGGCTGTGGGCCTGCTAATCAGACCCACAGCCCAGCTGTTCTCTCTCTAAATTCATACCATGTGCTTTAGGTACATACCTAATTGAGTATTGGGTCACCTTTGTGAACCACTGTATAGTGTACCATAGGTACCCAGGGCATAGGTGCATCCAAGGCCTACCAGAGGCTGAAGCATGTATTATACCACCCCTGGCTGGCCATACAAACTGACAAAACTGGCTGATCACTCAGCTGGGGCAAGGTTGTTGAATCAGCCCTTGCTTAGGTTTAGTATTCCTATACCTACCATTATATACAGACACTTATACACCTATAAGTCACTCCTATGGCCGGCCTTGACAATCCTGAAGGCAGAGTGCTTGGTTTTATGTGAGATGGTGCTCTAGCATGAGCTGAGCCTGTCTGCAGCTTTCGGAACCATGTCCTTATAGTTGTTCTATGATATAGCCATACCATATACTCTTAAGTGCATTATAATCCTCGCGGTTAATGCTAACTTTGGTTTGACTTTATCAAAACATGTCACGTAAGGTGTCATATGCTTTGGAATGCTAAACCCCCCTGCCAGTCCTGGCGGCGGAGGTAGCATTCCACCCTTCTAGAGGGAGAAGACATGTAGTTGTAGCTGTACCCGGTTAAAGTTAAACAGAGCCTCAGGATCACAAAATGGATGCTGCTGCCACAGACACAAGTCTGATCTCCTGCTGCTGGACGAAACTCCGGCAGGGGAGGCCTGGACAATAGGTTTCCTGCCTTGGGAGGTTCTAGCACCTCCCCAGACAGGCTATAGTGTATTGGGGCAGGGTGGGTGGAAAGAAATGAGACACTGCCTGAGGCACACAAGGTGCTCCATGCATAGCCCGGTTCAAACCAGTTGCTGAGGCACTCCAGCCCCAGCTCTGGCACGAAACTGGACAAAGGGAAAGGGGTGTAACGGACACGAGAGACTTGGGACCGGGCAACCTGCAGTACCTGCTTTTTGCTAACTCTGCAGCTTCTGAGGTGTCCTCGAAGGTATGCATTGGGACTTGAGAAGCCTCAACCCTGAGCAGTAAGTGCACCGAAGCTCAGCCCTCCACACTCCATGAGTGCCACGTGGGCCCTGTGCCTGCATTTCTCCTCGATGCGTCTTTGCGGTTGCAAGCCCGTTGGCTAGTGGCCCTCCTGAAGACATCCTTTTGAATCAACACTGCTTGCCTGGTTGCTATGGGCTTGCTCCTGCTTCCTTGTAAAGGGGAAGCTCCCCATACCTTGCTGGACTGAACAGAAGCCGATCTTCCCTTCCTGCATGGGTTGCCTTTGCCAAGGCTTGTTGACTCCAATCTGGAAGCCAACACCGCCAACAGCGAGATCCTTTGTGGGACAGTCCGTATCCAGCTCCTGGTAGTCGTCGATGCCTCCTGGTCCACGTGGCTACAGAGATAAGCTTCAATTCTTCACCTGTTGGCATCTTGACATCGCCTGGTTCCTTCCTGGTCACTGGCTAGTGACTCAGACTCTGTCCCCTCTGCTTTCAGGTTCTTCACTGCTCTGATCCACCCTTGGATCCATCCGGACATCTTCCTCCTGGTCGCCTGCAGCATCTTTGTGCAACTCTCCATAGGATTTGACGACGAAACTCGACACGAAAGAACACCTATGCACCCGGCTTCCCTGGGTAAGGTAACTCGAGTACTCCGTTGCTCCCGTGGGTAATAACTATCCAAGTGTCCTAATTAAACTGGGTTTTCCCGTAGTCCATCTGGAAGTGTTCGAAATCAACTACTTTGTAGGGGGAAACATCCTTTACAAGGCAACTTTTACCATGCAGTGCCTTTACATCGCAACTTTAACAACGCAAACCATTACAACGCATTGCGCTGGGGGGCGCTCTAGGATAGGGACTAGATTTAATTTACTATCCAACACCTTCCCTACTATCCACGGGGACTGGAGTTGGAAAGGCATGCGTTGTACAACTTGCGATGTAAAAGCATGCGTGGTAAAAGCATGCGTTGTGATGTTATACATCCACTTTGTAAACTTTACGTTCCCATTGAAAGTCCATGAGAACCCGCGTGTGTGTTTAGACACTGCACACGCACCCTGTGGGACTCCTGCTTCCTAACCTTCAGTTGTTCAGTGTAGCCCCAGCGATTTACTAGGCCCTAGGCCTACTCACCTTTCCTGAAGTGGTTCTTATACCACTTACTTAGTACTTAGTATATGGTTCGTGAGGCCCCTAGGGCAGAATTGTATTTGTGCAACTTATAGTATGCTTATTGAATAACTTGTGCTGTATCTCGGACTTTGAACTCATAAAGAGTGCAGAGGGGTTGTGTTAGTAATAAATACATATATATTTGATATATACCTTGTGTGGTGTCCTTTCATTTGGTATTCAAGGGGTTATTATTGGTAAAACAATTGGCTTCACATGCTCTCTGAAGTATAGCCTAAGACTGCTTTGTCCATGCTACCACTAGGATAGCTGGTCTATAAGGTTGACTTTACAACCATCACCATAAGGGTTGTTTGGACTGATACAGGGTGCCCACTAGAATAGCGGACATCACATATCAGGCCAACTTCTCACACTTTTGAATACCAATAAGGAAAGTTTGTGCCAGTCCCTGGAATTCAAGGTTCAAGACAGTATTCTTACCACTGCTTCCTGGTTCCACAGACAATCACTTTGTCTTCATTGATCATATCAAATAGCATCTTGTAGCCAATTCTCAATAGTAGACCACGAGGAGTCCCTGGTAGTTCCCTAACTCCTATCACTGCCATACAGGCAAGGCAATTCCTCTACAGCTGGTGAGCACCACAAAGCTGTTTCTCCCCAGCAGGGGTGGGGGAGAATGCACTACATTTAATTCCTGCATCCTCCGCAACTGCCAGTGTCTCTACTGAAGTGAGCACTGTTCTTACTACTGCGTCTTCTGCAGTTGTGGTCCTTTATAATGATCCATCTTCTTTGGATCCACCTCTTATTTTATTTAAGAGGTTTTATATATCGCTGGCCAGACCCGAAGGTATCGGAGCGCTTTACAGCAGAAAGGAGAGAAATCATATAAAGGAGATAAAAGTAGACATAAGTGTTCATAAGAGTTCAAAAGTTCCATTGTGCTGTGCGTCCGAGGTGCGCCTTTGTGGTAGAAAGGTCCAGAGGTAGTCTCGATGCATGGACAAAGTCTTAGGCTAAGTCTTCCTCTGAGCGGCGGTGAACAAGGAGGGGGTTGGGGATATGGGATGAGGTAGAGAGTGGAGGAGCATTGCCAGGTGACTGCAGAGTGGAGGCTTGTGAGTTACGGATTTCAGTTTCGGAATGCATGGTTGAGGTAGAGGTCTTTTAGAAGTCTTTTGAATTTTACAAACGAGGGGGTAGTTCTGATATCAACAGGGATGGAGTTCCAGATTTTGGGTGCATTTCCTGCGCAGGAACATGCTGCAGTTTTTTGTTTGCGTGTTTTCAAGGGGATGCGTAAGAGGGGGTTGGTGCTCCTGAGGTTTCTAGACTGGTCGGCTTTCTTAAGTTTAGAGGCCAGGTATTCTGGTTTCCCTGTGTGCAGGGCTTTGTGCGTGAGGCAGGCAGTTCTGAAGCTAGCACGCATTTCGACTGGGAGCCATTTTACTTCTCTGAATGCTGGAGATATGTGGTCATATTTTTTGACTCCGGTGACCATTCTGGCAGCAGCATTGAGAGTTGCTGTGAGTGGCGCTAAGTGGGAGAGAGCTGTACCGGAGAGGACTGTGATCCTACAGTCCAGTCTAGACAACACCAGTGATTGGGTGGATTGTTTGAGGTTCATGGGTGGTATGTAGGGTTTGATTTTGTTGACAAGCTTCAGATTGAGGAAGGCACTCTTTGCGGAGTTCTTGATGTGGTTGGTCATGGTTAGTTTTTGGTCAAGGGTGATTCTTAGTGATTTTACCGAGTTTGCCAGGGTGAGATTACCGTTGAGAGCATCGATTGCTTTCAGCCACTCTACAATTTGCTGGCTTTCTTCTTTATTAGAGATTAGGAGGATTTCGTTTTTTTCCTGATTGAGTTTAAGGTAGGTTGTTGATAGCCATTGTTGAACTTCTCTGAGAGTGTATTTGAGTGTTACTGCTGCAGTGGGATGTTCCCGGGTTGGGCCTCCTAGGAATTATTAACGTTTATACATGCTCACAGTCCTTTCCCAAAGTTTCCTTCTGTTTGCCACATTAACCTTTAGCCCACATTTCCATTTGTAACTCTTGGACTAGTTTTTGGGAAACAGTGGCCTTGCTGACACAAAACACTTTGTGAGCACAATATCACACTGCCTTGACATTAGGGACATGGCCCTCACGTGCATGACATGAATGTGTTTGTTATTACGTCCATGTGGTGACGTAGCTATCTGTGAAACACAAACAATGGCAGGGTGATCACAATCTCAGCTAGAGGGAGGGATACCATTTTCTATATATAACCTTTTGTTTTCTGACATAATCAGAAGAGACACTTCTGCTGATTTACAGGGGTCCCTGCATGCCGAAGCTTTAGCCTAGTAGCTGACCGACATCTCTGTGAGGGGTGCCCATTTTCTGACCAAGACTGGGTCTTACACTCTTACCCATCAGGCAATGGGGTTATATCATCCAGGAGAGGGCTTCTTAGCAAAACATACATCTGCAGCCTAGACATGTAGGTTAGGGTTTCGTATTGTAGGAGTGTGCTACATAGTTGTTCTATTGTATATGTATGCAGCCGCGGCCGGTAGTGGGAGTACTGGCCAGGCGGTGACATGGGGAGGGTGGGGGCCAGGGTGGGGGGCAGTAATGTATGGATTACGGAGTTTAACAGGTAACTAAACATATAAATAATTAAAACAAATTTCATTGCGCGCACTGCATCGCATTTGGTGATGCAGTGCACGCAACAAAATTCATTTTATTTATTTATATGTTTAGTTACCGGTATAACTCCGTAATTCATACATTACTACCCCCCAACCTGCCCCTCACCATGTCACCACCCGGCCGGTACTCCCACTACCGGCCGCGGCTGTATGTATGCATATATAAATTGTGTCAACAAAATCGTTGAGCTATTCATTTTGCTTCTGTCTAATAATCATCACAGCCCATACATGTTATGCAATAATAACCATGGTTCAATAAATGTTGAAAATGCCCCTCTGTGTATTCTTTGTATATTTCTTAGAGAGAAAGAGAGCACGAGTGACTAAGTGAAAAGTTGGAAGTCTTTCACCACAGTTTCTGAGGGAATTGAGTTTTCATATTCAGTGGTTGCCAGAACTGTTTACCCCTCTTTATGTTTAGAGGATGACAGTATCACTGCAAGCTGCCTGGTCCAAGGGACAACATAACCTGTGTGCATGGAATCAGTCTGGCACCATCCTAAATATGTTGCCCCTAAATGCGCAGTTCCTACTGATGGGTGGAAACTACACGAAAGTGGTACCTGAAGCACAACTTTTTCGACAAACTACTTCTTGGTATTTTGTGGGAGCAGAAGATTTCTCTTCTGTCTCTTTCAATAGTTCATCTGTTCTAGACACTCCTCCTGCCCAAATCTATGTTTTCCTTTCATGGTTGAAATGCACTTATCCTGTCCCGCTTTGGATATATGTTTCGATGGCACTTTACTTGGTTTTTTTATTTCTATGTATTGTATTTGTGACAGTATTTTCCCGTTGATTAATGGCCACTACCTTCCAGAACTTGTAAATGGGGTGTTGGCCCCTCACTCTTCTTCACATAAGCTAAAAAGAGACTATTCCCTAATAAACATTCCAGCTGTTCCAGCAACTGATGAATTTGTTTGGGATAAAGGGCCCGATGTAGGTAATTCTAATTTACCACTTCTAAAATACCGAATCATACCGATTCGGTATTTAAGAAGTGGTAAATTAGAAGGGGGAAATGTAGGTATTTCAGATTCGGTAAATACCGAATCGTTAAGATTCGGTATTTACCGATTCTGTAAATACCGAATCGGTAATGCCCATTGATTCCTATGGGCATTGCAGCCCATAGGAATCAATGGTCATTACCGAATCGGTATTTACCGATTCGGTAAATACCGAATTTTGCAAGGGTGCAGGGGGTGTCACTTTGACACCCTCTTGCACCCCAATTCTGGACTTGTGTGCCATGTGGCACACAGACATGCCCTAAGGGCATGTCTGTGTGTCATATTGCAAGGGTGTGCATGCACAGATGTGCATGCACACCTGTATTCGGTATTTTACCACCCAATTGGATTGGGTGGTAAAATACCGATTCTTAAAGCCCTGTGGCACTCTGACATGTGCCAGCTACATCTGCATTTACAGAATCGGTATTTTACCGAGTCTGTATTTACCGATTCGGTAATTTTACCTAATCGGTAAATACAGAATCGGTAAAATACCGATTCTGTACATGCATGCCCTACATCAGAAACCCTTAATACTGGTCGGAAACGGCCGAATTCGGCCGTTTCCGGCCGGTATTAGGGCACCTACATCGGGCCCAAAGTTCTTTAAAATATATTAGGCCCTACTTAGATCCTGCAGATACCATATGTGTTTAAAGTTTCTGTGGGGGATGTAATAGTACCTGGGTGACATTCAGATGACTGTGATGTTGAAACTGTAAACTCCATGCCCTTGGAGCTGGAGTATTATACTGTTATCAAATCAGAGGATTTGTACCTTAATTCTGCTAACTATGCCGAAATGTTCTGTTATCATCATTACGGGCATCATTATCTACATCAAGCTAGTGTTCAACATACACTTTTTAATTAAACACAATGGGAACAGTGCCCCAGTGCCCTGCAAAGGACTTCCAAAACATATAAAGATAAATTCAAATACTTTTCAGGATATAACACGTCAGATCTAACAGCCTTTAATTTTAAACTTGTCCATGCACCATCAAAAAAATACCTGCTTACAAACTACGCAAATATATACTTACTCATTTGTTACACAATTGGCTATCAAGGGCTATGATTATTGGAAGGATGAAACTGACATGAAGTCCATTTGGGGTACCAAACCATGGCAAGTTCAGGGAACGGAAACCATCTTTCGATCCTGTTTAATCCCAACACAAAAGATTTCCCTGAATGACTATGTGCAACAGACTACATGTTGAGGATTTGCTGAAATTAAAGAAATTAATGCACCCACAATTCCTTCAATTGCCCGGTTTGAAAATTGGCAACAGTTAACAAATTACACTCAGGACCACGTCAATTGTATGTTACAGAATGGTACATTTAATTCCACATTTTCAGGTTTACATGGGGGGTTATTGTGACCATTGGTCACAAATGGTTGTCATCCACATTTTTTTTATTCCACACTGGGGTTTATAGCTAGTCGACCTAAGCCTCATTATTCCCAACTAGCAACACTCAGGCAATGTCACTGCCTATTCAGTGAGAAAATCATGTCAACAATGGTTAGAACACTCCACACTATCTGCAGTGAAACAACATCTGTCTCTTCAATCGGAGGACAAGGCCTTGTCAGATTTTCTATTTGGTCATAGTCTCCACGTTCTAAAATATTATTTTATGCTACATTTGATGACATTTGGAAATTGTCACAAATGGAAGCTGCCGATGTTAGAGACAAATTGATCAAGGTAATTTAGATAAAGTGCTTGCTGTTGTTGATAATAGTATTAATACGCATTTACAATCTAAATAACATTGTGTCATCTGTTATCGATATCGTGCAAAGTGATATGTCTACATTGTACCATGGAAAAAGTCAGCTAAGATCAATCGGGCAGTTTAGCTGGACCCTTCAGACCCTTAAAAATGGTTGCGCCCCTTAGCGTTTTCTTAATTCCAGCTACCTATTCATGCCTTTCAATCTGACAGATTAACAACGGCACATGGTGAAAAAAAGATGCAACCTTCACAGTGTTACACCTTGAAAAGTTAGAACAATTTCCTTTTAATATAGCAGAAACACCCTCCACTGTGTAGTTAATACATGGCATTTTATCTTTGCCAATTTCAACCTTTCAATTCACAGCTTGCATGAAACATTTACCTATCAATAGATATGAGCCCCTAGAGGCAGCTTGATTCATGTAATATGGTCCCTCCCCTTTTCTTATCGTTGTGAATGTACCAACAAAGAAGTCTTCCTTACTGGAAAGTAATGTGACTCTTCTGTCGGACATTCACTCTTTTGCAAATACGTTACCATTCACAGTGCATGTAATGCTTCGGTCATGAATTTGGCTTTTTATCTTAAAAGCATACCAGCCCCTGCAACCCTCCTGGTAATTACAATCCTTTTAAATGGGAGTAATTTAATGTTAAGTAATCAAGACTGTTGTGAAATGTGCTCTGGGATCCCTTTCATTTTATCAGTTTCCCAACTCGTCATGTGCTGCAACAACCTCCTTTTCCCTCCCACCCAGGTGGGATGGGTAATTCCTAGTGGCCTATGATTTCCACTTTGAAGGTAGATTTTAACAAGCTAAGCAGACTCAAAGCCCTATTGTTTCAAAATGAAGTAGCCCTAACATCTGATATGTAAACCTTTGTCTTACAAATCTCAAGTACATCCACCAGATGCAGTCCTTGCTAAACACTAACCTCCCATTACATTTTGGCAAATTAGTACATCTATTTTTAATGCTTCCAATACCACCGGCCTTGTGCACTTTTTAAAAAATTTATCAGTTCTTGCTTGGTCAGTTCAGTCAGGACAATTTTTTGAGTAACACCAGCCTTTATTCAGTCCCTCCTTTCTAGAGTGTTTAGAGGTTTCCTGCTGCTGTTATTCATCCTCTGCGGTATTCTGATACTATTTTTGTTCCTCCGCAATGGATGTTGTCTTTCCCAGCCCCCTGGAACTGCCACCGCTGCAGCTGTGCCATGAGTACATGCTTCGATTATTTGGAATCCTCTTGCTACAGGAATTGGACCTTGATTGGTCATTGTAATTCCAACTAGCCTGGTTTACACGCGTACAACTCATGTTGCACAGCCTCTGGTGCCTTTTCGAATGGACACTATATATTTGCCTGGCTCTGCCAGCACCAGGTCCTGTGGACATAGACCTGTTGATGAGTCTATTAGCGGCCCATTTTCAAAGTTGTCCCTTGGACTGCAGCTTCTTCACAATGCCAGCTTTGAGACATTTATTTCAATGCAAACAAGCGCATCAGCATACATAGTTATAACATCTGGCTCAATGGCACGGATGCTGATTACCAGGTTACTTTCTCATCAATGGCTGAGACAGAGGATCATGCCTGTTGTCTGGAGCTGGTGAATTGAGCCATTGAACAATCATCATCTGCGAAGATGGAATCCGCTGTCTAACATAGCGTGTAAAGCACATGTTCACCCACATCTTCAGTCACTTGGCGCTGAAATAACAGATATTTGTTGCTACCCAACACAATGGTACTCGTGTTATCAACCTCGGAAGGATGAAACGCTGAGATGACCCTCTGAGATTCAAGTCTTTCACCATGAGGTCAAATCAAATTCCTGGAGTGAGTGCAATAATCCACTGAACCACCAACCTGGAATTAAAACGGCAAAGGTTGTAGTTGCAGCGTTATTTTATGTGTAGGCCTCCAAGCCCTAGCATTCCAAGTGCCTGTAGAGGGGAACCGGCTGAAATGGGCCATATTGGTAACTCTGCACGTGGTCTGACAAGGGTGCCCTCCAGTGCCCTCTCAGCAACGTAAAGTCCGCCCAATTGTGCCCTGACGAGAAAGTGTTCCCATGCCTGCTTGTATAATCCCCTTTCATCGCCACGGAAGTTTATTCTTCCTGCGGCACGCCGTCCCAAGCCTAGAGCGCTGCGGCTGACCCAGCGCCAAATATCCATTTATAATCTAGTGGCATCCGCTCACCCTAGCGGCCCTCGAGCGCCCCCTGCTGCAGCCAACCTGGAAAGGTGAGCCACTCCTAGCAGCAGAGTGTAGCCAGTCCGAGCTGGCAGGGCGTCTGCCTCTGAAGGTTCTGTGCAGGGAAACAATAGCGCCCTGGGTTATGGCTTCAGTGACTTTGGTGACATTTTCAGAACGCCACCTGTCTGCCTCTCCCTGTCTTGTGCTGTTTGCTCAGCTAATGAAGCGGGTTTGACGTCGTTATCCCCTCTGGCACAGGCGCTGCTCTTTGTGATAAGGGACACAAGAAAAACTCTCTCCATCGAGGCAGGACTGCAGTTACCGCCAACCGCAGAAATCTACTATTTTAAGATCACCAGATTTGGCCTAGTAATCACGAGCCACTATTTCCAAAATATAAATTGCTTAGGTGTGCTAAAATGTAAATACGCGGTTTTCAGCAAAAACGTACTCCATTTTAGAGACACATCTGGGTGTAATGTTTTAGTGTTAAAGGGCGTGTAGAGCTCGGGACTACAGCTCTTAATCCAAGCAGGCTAGGACAGTAGTATCTTTCTGGCAAAGTTGACATTGAGGCATGCGGTAAGATTGCAATTGGTAATACCATATTAGTTTCCGGAGGATACATTCTCCTAAAGGACTGTCATTAATAAATAACATGCGGTAAATTGTGTGGTAATACCCAGGGCTTGAAATGGAAAAATAAAAGTGCAGGTACTCTTTAGCAGAGTACCTGCTTGCTTCTGAGAAGTGCGGGTACTCTCCCTTTTAAAGGTTTTACATTTCTCTTGAGAAGTGCCAGTACTCTCTTCCTCAAAATAAAAAAGTGCCGGTACTCCATACCGGACAGTACCGGCCCATTTAAAGCACTGGTAATACCAATAGCTGCATGTTATTTCTAATCTGAAACGCAGCCCGTGGGAATAGTGTGTCCATCCCATCCTCTGATGCTGCGACCGCTGTCCGACCAGTTAAAACGGTCCGTAACTTGGGCGTTATGTTTGATAATAAGCTTACGATGGAAGCCCAGGTTACAAAAACGGTGGCCTGCTGCTTTGCAATCATCAGATATGTGAGGAAAATCTTTCCTTTGCTGCCTTCGCAGGCGCGTGCGCTAGTGGCAAGGAGTACGATTCTGAGTAGGCTGGACTACTGTAATGCCCTGCTGCTTGACTCTCCGAAGTTCCTTTTGGATAGACTTCAGAGGATCCAGTCAGCGGCGGCCAAGCTAGTTTTAGGACTGCCTAGAAACTCCTCTTCTTCTGCGGCCTTGGCTAAATTGCACTGGCTCCCTCTGAAACAGAGAGTTCAGTTCAAGTCTCTTTGCCGCGTTTTTTAAAGCCCTCCATGGGCTGGGTCCGGCGCTCATGCGGGAAAAATTGGAGTGGTATCTCCCGATGAGAAGGCTTCGCTCCTCATCAGCCAGACTGGTGAAGGTACCAATGTTCAGGAAAGTCAGGTCAGGTGGTAGATCGTTTCGGGTGGCAGCGGCCAAATTGTGGAACGAACTCCTATGGGAGGTGAGACAAATCAAAGACCTCC
Organism: Lissotriton vulgaris; assembly: GCF_964263255.1. Lineage (NCBI taxonomy): Eukaryota > Metazoa > Chordata > Amphibia > Caudata > Salamandridae > Lissotriton > Lissotriton vulgaris. Next base: position 1,310,809,423 of record NC_141693.1, on the reverse strand, counting down.
TCCCTTTTAGAAGGAGATTGAAAACTTGGCTGTTCCCCAAGATATAGTGTCTTCCCTGTATCCGACACACTTTTTTTTGCCCTCTGAGTGGCCCAGTGCCAGGATGCCTGTAAGGTGACAGCGCGCTTTATAAATTAAATAAATAAACAAATAAAATAAATATTACCGATGCAACCAGCATTGCTAATAAAGGGGGTGACATTACTAATAGTGGGATGGGATGCGTGAGTGTTGTGTCTGTATTGCATTTTGTTGGGTAGTACACACTAGCTTACTTGAAGGTATACTTGAAGGTCAGTGTGGTCATAAGAATTTTGGATTACCTGGGCAAGACTTATTTTGGGGCTATGTAGGAATTGGGTTACTGGTTGAGGAGGGTGAAACCCTACTTAGGCAGAAACCACAATTATTGCCAGGGTGAAACACAAGAAACTCCAAATTAACCTGTGCTCAACCAGGTGGTAGCTTGGCATAAAACCAGTCAGACCTAATTTAGGGGCAATATATAAATTATTGATGCAGCTCTTCAAACAGTAATAACGTGAAAACAAAGCACAAGAAAAATCCCACACCAACTCAGAAAACTAGAATAAAATGTAATAAATCATTTGGCACAAAAAGGACAAGAATCTAAATAGTAGAACAAGAGATATGCAATTTTAAATCAATCAATCAGGATTTATGAAGAACTGCTAATCACCCAATAGGTGCTTGTTGGTCCCAGACAGCTCATTCGAGCAGTCAGGTCTTAAGGGCCTATTGGAATTCTGGAAGTGAGGTGGTTAGCCTGGAGCTGTACGGGGAGAACATTCCATGTCTTTGCAGCGATGAGAGCGAGAGAAGAAGCATCCTCCACTTCTGCTTCGTTGGATGAGAGGATCAGTGATAGGGAGGCAGAGAATAGTCTTCTCGATGGTTGGTGAAAGCTCACGCAGTGGTTGATAAAGGTGAGTTCTTGGTTCTCTACAGCATCATATGTGTGGGTCAGCAGCTTAAATTGGCATCTCTTCTGTACAGCGAGCCAGTGGAGTTGACTGAGGTTGGGGTATTAGGTGGGTTCGTCGAAGGCGGTCGAGGACGAGTCTGGATGCAGCATTCTTTATGGTTTGCAGTCTCTGTAGGAGGTGTGCAGCAATTCCTAAAAAAGAATTTTGCCATAGCCCAGTCAGCTGCTGATGAGGCCTGTGTCATGTTGCATCTTGTGAGCAGGGGGAGCCATTTGAAGATATTCTGTAGCATGCGTAGAGTGAGGAAACAGGCAGAGGAGATGGCTTTGATCTTTGATTTCACGGTCAGCTTGCAGCTGTGGTCGTAGTGGGTGTACCTGCAGGGTGGTGACGTGGGGAGGGGCAGGGTTGGGGGTAGTAATCTATGGATTACGGAGCTTTTCAGGTAAGTGGACATATAAATAAATAAAACAAATTTCGTTGCGTGCACTGCATCCCCAAATGCGATGCAGTGCACGCAACAAAATTCGTTTTATTTATTTATATGTTTTCTTACCTGTGAAGCTCCGTAATCCATAGATTACTACCCCCCACCCTGCCCCTACCCCTCCCCTCGTCACCGCCCTGCAGCTACACCCACTACCGACCGAGGCTGTGAACTTCTTATCAATGATGATTCTGAGGTTTCTGGTATGGTCTGCGGGTCTGGGTGCAGTTCCCATGTTTGAAGGCCACTAGGAGTCTTCCCAGGGGTTGCTATTGTTACCGAACATTAGTACTTCCTTCTTGTCCTTGTTAAGCTTCAGGCAGTTGTTCTTTATCCAGTCGGCAATGCTTTTCATGCATCTGTGGAGGTTGGTCCTGGTGGTGGCAGGGACATCAGTGGAGGAGAGGATGAGGTGGGTGTCGTCTGCATAGGATATTATGTTGAGACAGTGGGCTCTAATGATGTTGGCCAGTGGGGTCATGTATACGTTGAAGAGCATAGGGCTGAGGGATGATTCCTGGGGGGCACCGCAAACAATGAGGTGGTAAGCGGATCCTCTGTATTCTGATGAGGAAGGACGTGATCCATCTGGGTGCGTTCCATCGGATGTAGATGTGGTGGAGTCTTTTGATCAGCATGTAATGGGCTACGGTGTCAAAGGCTGCAGAGAGGTCGAGGAGGTTTAGGGCTGCTGATTTTCCTCAGTCAAGTAGGATTAAATGTCATCGGTGGCTGCAATCAGAGTGGTCTTAGTCCTGTGATTGCTGTGGAAGCCTGAATGGGAGGGGTTAAGTAGCTGACTCTGCTCCAGGTGTATCATAAGTTGCTTGTTGATGGGCTTTTCCAGTACCCTGGCAGGGAATGGGAATAAGGAGATTGGCCTGTAGGTTTTGAGTTTGCTAGATTTGGTGAAGGGTTTTTTGATTAGTGGTCTGACTTTGGCGTGTTTTCAGGCAAAGAGAAATGTTGCAGTGGTGATTGAAGGTGGTGAGTTCAACTTCCTGGTCTATTTTTTGGCTTCCAAGGTTGAAGATATAGTGCTGGATTTAGTCAGTGTGAGCTCCTGAGTGGGTTCATTTCATGATGGAGGTGGTGTCATGGGTGGAGAGCTGATTTCTAGTTTCACAAATGGTTTGTAAAAATCAAGTACTAAGAAGAAAAAAGCACCATTTGCGGTTATCTAGTCATGGTAGACTCGGTCCAATTCACAAATTATGGCTGACTGTGATGGGGCACGGGTGGATACAGGAGTGAGTTTAGTCTGCTGACAAAGTACCTTGTTGCCTGGGTGTCAAGATGCAAAGTCCTTGTATCGAGAAATGGAGATGAGGAGCTGCAATGGGAGATCCAGCGTCGAGACGCATTGCGTAACGGTGGAGTCAATGACCGTCAATGAGGAGCTTGTTCGAGTTCCTGTGTCGCCGTCGAGGAGGCCGTGCAGCTCTTCAATACTTGCACTATGATGCATCAGTGCAGGGAAGGAGTTGCCTCGTGCTGGGCAAGTGTCAGCATTGAAGAAGCTGCTGATGCTACCTCATACTGCATGGAGATGCATGGCGATGCTTCGATGTCAAAGAAGCCTATAATGTGCCTGTGTCTTGACCAGGGAGCCAGGAAGCTGACCCTTGGAGTTTTCCTGGAGTTCTGGGTCCACTTGGCAGGCTGGATTCAGCAGGGAAGCTAACAGCAGCTGAAGAGTCCTGGTGCAGCAACAGCAGGCCTTGGCAGGCAAGCAGTCCTTAGTCAGCAAGCAGGTTAGCAGGGCAGATTTCACAGCTTGGCAGTCCTTCTTTCTGGCAGAGTCCACAGGTCCAAACGTGATCTGTAGAGTTGGGTCTGAATGGTCAACCTTCATACTTGATGCCCACATTGAACTGGGAGAAGCTTCTAGAGTCTTCCCCCTACAGAGATGCCTTGAATTTAATCCCCCCTACACTGACCCCAGCGTGTCTGGCAGCACAAAAGACTAGTGTGAAACCCCTTGTAAGTGTGCAGAGGTAGTCTTTGTGATGTGCAAGTGTGGTAAGTGACAGTTCTGCACCCCTATCAAGTCAGAGATGGCCCATTCTGTCACACCTATTCACTCTTTGTCTCACTTTCTAGAAGTAATTCACAAAGACCACCTGCCAGCTACACCTAGTCATGTGATCCAGGATACAGGCTTCAGACACCAAACAGTTAGGAAAAGAAAATGCCAACTTTCTAAAAGTGTGCAACAAAAGGGGGGTTTGGCCCTAGGGCGGCTGGGTAGGGCCTGAACAATTTAGAAACAAAGAAAGGACCGAAGCGTCACATTTAAAGTGCTGTACTGATTTTAACAGACTAAGGACATTCGCTGATTCGAATGGTCTTAAGTATCAATACAGGCTACTGACATGAGGTCGAATTCATGGACGTTCCTTTCACACAAACCGACCCAAGCAATTGAACATGGTTAAATATACCGGGTACACCAATAAGCCGCACCATAACGACAGGACATTTCTGGTTGTTACATCACGTCTTCAAATTAGTCAAAAATCGTTATTACAACTGGCAGATAATTTGATTTTAAACAAAGACCCTAAAATCTCAAAGCGCTGCCAATATCAGGAAGCTTGCAGATTTTATCCAGTCCCAAGGCCCGGAGAAGAACGCAAAAACTAAGGGGGGGCTCCAAACACGTCAGCGTCCATTTCTAGTGGGATAAAATATTTATTGAAAAGGTGCTCACTGTTGGGAACGAGCTGTAAAAATCCCTCACCCCTGCAGGTTTGAAATGTGTACCCAGTAGGCAACAGCCCTTGCAGTTGAAATGAATAGTTGTAAGGAATAATCACCCACATGGCTGTTGCATCAAATAGTGACTTGATTTAACCTGAATACTATTTCATTTATGTTGGACCCTGTATATATTGTCTGTGTAAACTGTTAGTTTTGTATATTGTGTATATAAATGTAAAAGATCAGGAAGGTGGTGTGTCTCATGGATTGACATACTTCACAAATGTAATGCATTTACAGAAAATAATTCTCAAAAGAAAAGTTAATAAATACTTCAGACCATTCGAATCAGCGAATGTCCTTAGTCTGTTAAAATCAATACAGCAGCAATTTAAATGTGATAGTGGGTCCTTTCTGTGTTACTAAACATTCTAAAAGTGCCATTTTGGGATTGTAATTTAAAATCCAACTTTACCATTAAGGAGGATTTTTCATTACAATTCAATAGAGACCAAACTCGACTTTTCTACCTGGACCCCAATTGAAAGTTATCACTTATCAAATTTGATAATGTAACCCAATGATACCGAATACAAGAGGCAGGCCTTGCAGGAGTGAAAAATTAATGTAAGAATTTTTCACTACTAGGACACGTTAAAGTTAAAAGTATATGTCAAACTTTTTTAATGCGCTGTACCCTATCCTCTGGGCTGTTTAGGGAAGGTTCACATTAAAACAGAAAGTTTTAAACTGCACACTGAAGCTGGAATGGCAGGCCAGAGATGCATTTCAAGCTTAACCTGGTGGCACAATAAGTGCTGCAGGTCCACTAGTAGCATTTATTTTACAGACCCCGGTATAAGTTGCACCACTTTACTAGGTATTTAACAAATACATTAATTGTGCCAATAAGGTGCAAGCCAATTTTACCATGTTTAAAGGCGAGAGTACAAGCACTTTAGCACTGGTTTAGCAGCGGTAAAGTGTGCAGAGTCCTAAGGCAAGCAAAAAAAAAGCTAGCAAAAACAGGAGGATTGAAGACAAAACATTGGGGAAAACTACGCCAAGGATATCAGGTCCAACAGAACACATTTTAATTTATTATCAATATTTGCCTAGTTACGCTCTTGTGATGCCAAAACATGTTGAATCAAATATTAAACTTTCAGAAATGAGCACTGAGATAATTTTATGATAAGAAAGACTGTACAAATAAATGTCCCTAACAGATAAGCCTTGAATACACTGCTAAATGGAAAACATTGTTTATCGTTGAAAAATGCAATAACGTGTATTTAAAAAAAACATGAGGACCAAATGTTCAAACTCTCTGGTGTCCATCATCCAACTAGTACCAAAAGAAAGCATGACTGTGCATAGATTAAGCCATTTATTTTTGCAATTAGATATAGAATTTGTAGGCTTGGCATCAGTCGACCTTTTCATCTTACTAAAGTTATATGCAATATATCTGTATTTAAGGGGGATTTACACCAGACCTTTTCATTTATTGTTATGCCATTCACATTTTTCTTCCACCCACTAAAGCATAAAGCATGGGGTAAAGGGTCCACCCACTTCAGCCATTGGCTGGTTTCACTGTGAGTGACAACATTGTTGTTCCCCTTCAGAGCCAGGGGCTATTCTGACAGCGTGTGCTTTCTGAGACCAAAAAATGTTTTTTACTTTAAGCAACAGTTTTATTTCCTTTAGATTGATTAGGCCCCGGCTGCTCCACGACAAAAACGTTTGCAAAAGCCATGGCAAAACAAAACAAGCATTGACAAAACCAAAAAGCAGACAACCAACTTCAGACCTATTGATTTTGCCATTGCATGTTTTGACTTGCAGCAACAACATTTTCTGTGGAATTTATTGCTTAACCAGTCTGTTCCTCCTTTTGCAGAAAAAACACAGTAATGGTGACTCAGACTATGTCTAGTGGGCTTGTGCGTAATAGTAAGATAAGACATGATATTTGATATTTGATATTTATGAGTTTGTAAAGCGCCCAAATCACCCCGTCAGGGGTATCTCCACGACGGGGCAGCATACTTCAGCCAGACAAGCACAGCCTCAGAAGAGATAGGTTTTTAGCAGCTTTCTGAAATGTAGGAGATTCTGGCATTTGCGTAGTTGGCAGGTAAGATCAGTCCAGAGAGTAAGGGCAAGGTGAAAAAATGCCCTGCTACCCATGCAAGCTTTTTTAATTCTTAGGGTGCAGAGAAGTACCTTAGATCCTGACTGAAGAGGCCTGGTGGGTACATACCTTGACCTTGTCGGAGAGGTCAGGAGGTCCCAGCCCATTGAGAGCTTTGAAAATGGTGCAGCAGATATTACATTTCACTTGTTTTCTCACAGGGAGCCAGTGAAGTTTGTTTAGGAGTGGTATAGGGACCGTTCTGGTAAGGACATTCGCTACTAATCGGGCCGCGGTGTTCTGAACTACTTGCAGTTTGTCCAAGGAAGCCTCGTTGGCCGAAGCCAACAGTACATTACAGTAGTCCAGTCGGCTTAGCACTAGAGCTTGCATCAGAGGTTTTCGTGTGGAGGGTGGCAATAGGGGGAACGCTCTTCTAAGGAGGCTGAGTAAGTGAATACATGTTCCTGTGGTAGTGGTGGCATGTGCTTTGAGAGTTTGTTTCTGGTCGATGTGGATTCCCAGATTCTTGACCACTGTTTTCGGTGTTGGGGGCCAGGCCCAGTTCCTCCGGCCACCAACTGGGTGACCAGCTTACTGCTGCACCTCCAAACATCATAATTTCCGATTTCTCAGCATTCAGTTGGAGGAAGTTGGCCCTCATCCATGTAGGAATGGTCTTCAAGCCTTCTGAAAAGATGAGTTGGATGTTATGGCTGGTTTTATCAAAAGATAGTAAGAGCTGGGTGTCGTCCGCATAGGAAATGGGGCTGAACCCTAGTGTCTTCATTAGTTTGGCCAAGGGAGTAACATCAATGTTAAAAAGGGTAGGGCTCAGACATGAGCCCTGCTGTACTCCCTTGGTTACTTCGGTGGTCTTAGATCTGAAAGTACCCATAGTAAATGTCGGAGTTCTGTCTGTCAGGAAGTCTGCCAACCATTTCAATGCAGCCCCTTGAACCCCGAGGTCCTGAAGTCTCTTCAGTAGGATTTGGTGCGAGAGGGTGTTAAATGCTGCCGATAGGTCATGCAGCACTAAAAGTGCCGCCTGACCCTTGTCCAGTGCCATTCTGATGTTATCAGTTACCTCTATCAAGGCGGACTCGGTACTGTGCTTGGCCCAGAAACCTGACAGGGAGACATCCAGGCAATGTGCGGATTCTACAAACTCAGATTAGTACTTGTTAATGTGTTTTTCTAGTAACTTACTCTGAAGGGGGAGCAGGGAAATGGGGCGATAAGTGGATTGTTCGCCTATGGGGACTATGAGGTTTCCGGATAGGAACAACTTGTGCAGCTTTCCATTCGAGGGGTAGTTTGCCGTCCCTCAAGGCACTATTGAGGATGGTGCAGATGGAAGTGGCGAGTTGTTTAGCAGGCCGGAAGGGGATCTTTGCTGGAATTACATCTAAGGGGGACCCTAATTTGACTTTAGTTAACAGAGATTCTACCTCTTCAGGGAAGAGTAATGGAAAGTTATGCAGTTGCGCAGTATTGGCAGAGGTTCTTGAGCGTTCTGTAGAGGAATTATTATAGGTTCTATTGGCTGCTGCGGTTATTTTGTGGTAAATAGTGTCGATTTGCTGGACAAAATAGGACGCTTTGTTGTCACATAGAGATTGAGAAGGGACCTCCAAAGTGTTGCATGCCTTAGGGTGTGTAAAGGACTTCAGTATTTTGTATAGAGTCCTTGAGTTATCGCCGGCCTGCTCTAGTTGATGGGCGATATGCCGCTTGCGGGCAGACTTAAAAATGTTATGCCACGAGGACAGTACAACTTTGAATCTTTCTTTATCCTGTGCACTATGTGAGTGCCGCCATATTCATTTTAGTTTCTTACACTGGCTCTTTTCATTCTGCAGGAGTGGGGAATACCAACTGGTTTGAGAATGTTTGGGAGGGTGGGTCTGTTGTTTCGCTACGTGATCAAAAGTGGATTGTAGGATGGAGTTAAAGTGAGTTAGCTGTTCTTCTACACTTCCTGTAATTTACAGAAGGCAAGAGGGGATTTTGCGCTTATAGTGTTTGTATTATCAAGAAGTTTATTAAACCAGCATTTCCTCTAAGGCTGAGATACAGCCCCTGCCTACAGCTGTAAGTACAGACAAACAAAGTTTGTCTATTAAACAATCACAACCAAATTCTCCTCCTGAGCAATACTAGAAACTCGTCTCAGAATCAATCCATAGAACAACACAGAAAAATTATAGAGAAAATAGAAGGTAGTTCCAATATTTTCCAAAACGTCTTCTTTATTTCTTCTTTTCAGTCACTCAGTACTTTTCCATTCTCTTTTGCTTTGCCAACACGTGTTTCATCCTACTTTACAGTTTAAGGACTTCGTCAGGGCTGGAAGCAAATTAAACATACTTGAAATTACAAAAATTCTAGTAATTATAAAACCATAAATACATAACTTCAACAATAAGATCAGTTATTTATGATTATAAAGCAAGAGTAGTTATTCTGATTTAAAAACCTTCATTTCTCAAGCAAGTATGAACCATTAATAGTACTGTCAGTTCTGATTTTGCTCAATTAAGGGCCAGTACATCTTTCATCAGTTTAAATTGGTCCTATTTACAGTTTACAGTACTAATACATCTTTTATCACTTCAATCTAGAAGAATTCTTTGTAGCGAACAAGGAAGATCTTAAACCACATCAGGGAAAAAATGGTAAACCTGTATATATATTCATTTACTTTTCAAATAAACAACAATCCTTTACATTGCCAGAGAACATATCACGCAATCTCTAGAATTCCCTATATTACATAATCATAAAGATGCTAGACTTACCGATTATCTATCTATTTTCAATATATTGGCGAAACCAAGAGGTGATCAGAACTCAAATTGTCCTAAAAAATATATATACAATTGCATTCAATAAAATACAAATCCATTCATTTAGTTTAGTTTCTTTTAAGGCTGTATTTAAACCTATAAGGTCTATTTACCTAAGTCAAACACATATTAATGTGTATAATGTTGCCTTGTCAATATACGTGTCCTATAAAAATGGATAAAATATATGTCAGAAAACAAGGGAAGAAACTATAATTATAATGACAAGTATATCCCTAATTGTAAATCTGTGCATATACCTAATATCCAAAGCAATCTGGTTAATAACCCCGCCCAGTAACATCCCAGTTTAGAGGACCACATTATATAAAACATTCAGCATTTTCAGTTTCTTAATTGCATTACCATAAGTTGACTCTGCAAATTCTTGATGTCACAATTCATATAATCAGAGCAAAAAATTATAGCATTTAGTATCTTTTTCATCGGATGCTTTTGAATAAACATTATTACACTTATCCAAAAAAGGCTACATCTCATCATAGAAGTATAAGCGGTACTACTCAGTTTGTCATATTTTAAGAACCCTTTAACTCTTATTAAAGGCAGCGGTACCACTCAGTTTGTCATGTTTTAAGAGCCCTCTAACTCTTTTTAAAGGCAGTGACAAATGGTTGAGCAACAATCTTAAAATTAAACTGTACCTCCACTTTGTATGTATTCCTCAAAGTAGCGGGGCTCTCATATCCAAATTTCGTGAAATCGGGTCGCAATCTATCCTTATTTCTATAAAACAAAATTCCCAATTAAAATCAGAGTATTATTCTCTGAAATACAATTTAAAATTAGTCTAACCTTTCTTACTTAGCTCTTACCGGTAAAGAAGTAAGTTATCTCGGCACAAGGGAGTCTTTGCACGAACGGCGTCTAGCATCGTCGCCATCTTTGTTTGGGTTATTTATACTAAATTATATTAAGAAGAGAAATGGGACTGAATTTTGTAGTTGTATTAACTTTATTCTTTACCGAAAGTAACTCACATTGCAACGTGAATCTCCTATATTCATTAATTATACTAACCCTCAGTAATATACGTTTAATACTCATCTTATATTCACTATAGATAAATATTTCGATATTTTAACAAGTATTCGATCTTTTTTCTTAACACGACGAAAATTGAATTCTTACGTATCTATAAAGGAAATTCGCAAATTTCCCAACCCTAATAATCTTGTTTAGATCTATTAAAGATTTGTTCGGTTAAATAAATCATGGACGCCATCTTTACATGATCAATATTAACATAGACCTGCATATACGATCGTTAGTTATTTGAAGTGCCGTATTATTCCCTATCTGTACATCTTATGCTTAAAATTAGCAAAAATCCGATGGTACACGTATAATTAAACCACTGAACTCAAAAACGTTCCGTTTTAATCAGGATGAGTTCATAAATCTTTAAATGATCAATGTTAACATAAGCCTATATATACGATCTTTAATTATTTGAAGTGCCGTATTATTCCCTATCAGCACATCTAATGCTTAAAATGAGCACAAATACGATGGTACACGTAAGAATTAAACCACTGAACTCGAAAACGTTCCGTTTTAATCAGGATGAGTTCATAAATAGCCATACCTCTTTTCTCTTATATTTATCACAAAATTGAGGTTAATTATTAACCCTATCATTATTTATCAAGTCTTTTATGTAAGAATAGGGTTTAGTTATTATACATCAACTATAAACGACATATTCTCCTATTAAACCTATTGTTAATCCAGCTCAATAATGAAGTATATTGAAGTATATAGTTATATATAGTACTAGAAGTAATAAAGATCATAAGAAGTTAAATCTCATTATTGCTCATAAGAAGTTATATCTCATTATTGCTGTAAAATATATAATCAGTTAAGGAGATTCATCTGAAATCTAAAGTTAAAGTCTATTATTCTTCCTATTAATATTTTACAGTCCCAGAATGGTTAAGTTAATTCCAATACATAGATTATTACAACACTTAGGAAGCATATATATTTGTTACCTCTAGTCTAGACTAGTTACAATCTAAACATAGCACTATTATGACATTGTGTGTATATATACTGAAAATGCAAGGGATCAAAGAAGGGGAGGAAGTAGGTTGAACACTGACTCTGAATCATACCATTCCAACTTTTTCATACTGTAACATTCTAACCCAGGAAATACTGCATTTCGTCATCAATGTTAATCCCGAGTTCCACTGCCCGTAATCTAATAATCCAGCGTACTTCTGCTTGTCTTACTTTAAGTTCTCTATTCCCTCCTCTCACATTAGGTGTGATGGTTTAAGAGCCCTCTAACTCTTTTTAAAGGCAGTGACAAATGGTTGAGCAACAATCTTAAAATTAAACTGTACCTCCACTTTGTATGTATTCCTCAAAGTAGCGGGGCTCTCATATCCAAATTTCGTGAAATCGGGTCGCAATCTATCCTTATTTCTATAAAACAAAATTCCCAATTAAAATCAGAGTATTATTCTCTGAAATACAATTTAAAATTAGTCTAACCTTTCTTACTTAGCTCTTACCGGTAAAGAAGTAAGTTATCTCGGCACAAGGGAGTCTTTGCACGAACGGCGTCTAGCATCGTCGCCATCTTTGTTTGGGTTATTTATACTAAATTATATTAAGAAGAGAAATGGGACTGAATTTTGTAGTTGTATTAACTTTATTCTTTACCGAAAGTAACTCACATTGCAACGTGAATCTCCTATATTCATTAATTATACTAACCCTCAGTAATATACGTTTAATACGCATCTTATATTCACTATAGATAAATATTTCGATATTTTAACAAGTATTCGATCTTTTTTCTTAACACGACGAAAATTGAATTCTTACGTATCTATAAAGGAAATTCGCAAATTTCCCAACCCTAATAATCTTGTTTAGATCTATTAAAGATTTGTTCGGTTAAATAAATCATGGACGCCATCTTTACATGATCAATATTAACATAGACCTGCATATACGATCGTTAGTTATTTGAAGTGCCGTATTATTCCCTATCTGTACATCTTATGCTTAAAATTAGCAAAAATCCGATGGTACACGTATAATTAAACCACTGAACTCAAAAACGTTCCGTTTTAATCAGGATGAGTTCATAAATCTTTAAATGATCAATGTTAACATAAGCCTATATATACGATCTTTAATTATTTGAAGTGCCGTATTATTCCCTATCAGCACATCTAATGCTTAAAATGAGCACAAATACGATGGTACACGTAAGAATTAAACCACTGAACTCGAAAACGTTCCGTTTTAATCAGGATGAGTTCATAAATAGCCATACCTCTTTTCTCTTATATTTATCACAAAATTGAGGTTAATTATTAACCCTATCATTATTTATCAAGTCTTTTATGTAAGAATAGGGTTTAGTTATTATACATCAACTATAAACGACATATTCTCCTATTAAACCTATTGTTAATCCAGCTCAATAATGAAGTATATTGAAGTATATAGTTATATATAGTACTAGAAGTAATAAAGATCATAAGAAGTTAAATCTCATTATTGCTCATAAGAAGTTATATCTCATTATTGCTGTAAAATATATAATCAGTTAAGGAGATTCATCTGAAATCTAAAGTTAAAGTCTATTATTCTTCCTATTAATATTTTACAGTCCCAGAATGGTTAAGTTAATTCCAATACATAGATTATTACAACACTTAGGAAGCATATATATTTGTTACCTCTAGTCTAGACTAGTTACAATCTAAACATAGCACTATTATGACATTGTGTGTATATATACTGAAAATGCAAGGGATCAAAGAAGGGGAGGAAGTAGGTTGAACACTGACTCTGAATCATACCATTCCAACTTTTTCATACTGTAACATTCTAACCCAGGAAATACTGCATTTCGTCATCAATGTTAATCCCGAGTTCCACTGCCCGTAATCTAATAATCCAGCGTACTTCTGCTTGTCTTACTTTAAGTTCTCTATTCCCTCCTCTCACATTAGGTGTGATGCTCTCTAGTCCATGAAATGAGAAACTTTTATTAGGACAGTTAAATGCATGTAGTCCTATGGGATACTTCTGATCCATATTTTTAAAAGCTCTATAGTGTTCTGTTATTCGTTCTTTCATGCTTCTTATAGTGCTACCTATATAGATCTTTTGACATTTACACACTATTATATAGACTACATATTTTGTTGTACTGTCTGTACGTTGTCTTATATAATATCTTTTAGATCCATTATATGCAAATTCTTTCTTATCCTTAATTGCCATTCTGCACAAACTACAGTTGTTGCATTTAAATGAGGCAATGTTATGTGTGTGTAACCAGGTCTGTTTAACTGTGTTATCCCTAAGATAGCTGGGGCTGGTGATATTACCCAATGTTCTACCTTTTCTGTATGTTATGCCTGGATATTTAGATATATATCTCTGTAGTAGTACATTAGATGTTAAGAGATGCCAGTGTCGTTTCAGAATGCCATATATTTTATGAGACCACGGGTGGTATCCCGTGATAAGTTTAGCAGGTATTATTTTGTTAGGATCCTTAAATCGCGATTTTAATGTGTCCAACCTCTTCAACTTCTTAACTCGATTCTTAGCTTTAGTAAGGACTTGCGGATTATAACCTCTGAATAGAAATCTCTTTTCCATGTCTTTAAGGGCATCTATAAAGTCAATTTCATTAGCACAGTTTATCCTTGCTCTATAGAATTCACCATAGGGAATTGCATTTATTTGAGTTTTAGGGTGGGCACTTTCAGCATGTAACAATGAGTTACAAGAGGTTTCCTTTCTATGCATTCTACTCTTCAATTTATCACCCTCAACAAATAATTCAACATCTAGAAAAACCAAAGTTTTAGCACTGTAATTCATGGTAAATTTGATATTATAGGTATTGTTGTTTAAAAAGTCAAAAAATTCTCTTAATTTTTCCACTCCTCCTGTCCATATCAAGAGACAATCATCAATATACCTTCCATAATACATTATATATTCCTGCCATGCTGACCCCGGTCGACCTCAGATATGCACCGCCTCAAACCGTCCCATAATGAGACAGGCGAAAGACGGTGCAAATCTGGAGCCCATTGCCGAACCACATGTTTGTTGGTACCAATCTGTTTTGATAATGAATACATTTTGTTCTAAGATGATCCTGGCCATGTCTACCAGCATGTTGGAGTGATCCAGAAGCTCCACCGGTCTTTTATAAAGATAATATCTTAGGGCTTCTAATCCCAATTAATGGGGAATGTTGGTATATAAGGCTACAACATCTATTGTTACCAGTATCATCGTTTCCTCCCAAGATATATCTTCAATAATGTTTAATACATGTTTAGTATCATGTATTGTAGATGGCAGATTGGCTACATATGGTTGAAGATATGTGTCTACAAATTCAGATAATTTTTCACTTCCTGTGTCCGTGTCACTGATTCAGGAGCTGAAAGGATTCTGGAACTGGTCAGGGTTGAGCTTATGCCATTGTCAATACCAAAGCGTAGCGTGGGTTATGGGGGTTGAAAAATGTCTAGGACTCATAATTTGAAAATCTATCAAGGAATGGTCTGACCAAGTTAGAGAGTGGGTGGTTTCAACCACGGACGCACCACAAACTGCTACAAGGCCACCCCCAAGCGCACCCATTACCCCTTCACCTGCCAGAACTGCAACTTCTCCTACAACAACGACGCTGAGACACCCACAGCAACGGAACCCTACCAACTGCGATGCATCCTGCTCAACACCCGCTCCGCACGCAAGCACGCTGTCGAGCTCTGGGACCTGCTCACCACCACTTCACCAGACGACGCCTTCTTGACCGAGACCTGGATGAACGAAGCCTCCGCACAAGACATCTCTGTGGCCATCCCCGACGGATACAAATTTCAAGCAAAGACCGCACCAATGGAGTGGGAAGAGGCCTCGCCATCATCCACAAGAACACCATCAAGGTCTCCACAAACACCAATGACACCCTCACCACCGCCGAACACATGCACTTCAAGACCAACACAGACCCCAACCCCACCCTCTGAGGCCCCCTCGTCTACAGACGACCCGGCCCACGTCCCCAGTACTGCAACTCCATCGCCGACTTCATCAGCGTGCACGCGCTAACCTCCACCAATTACATCCTGCTCGGCGGCCTGAACTACCACCTAGAAAACAACAACGACAGCAAATACTCCACCCTGGTTGACAACCTCGCCACCCTCGGACTGAAACAGATCGTCACAACCCCGACCCACATCGCCGGCCACACACTCGATGCCATCTTCACCGCCAGCCCCCATGTCACCTTCAGACACGCCTCTGAGCTCACCTGGACCGACCACTACTGCGTCCACTTCACCATCCAGAAACTCGTCACCCACCACTGCACTCCACAGATCCCCTGCCGTCGCTGGGGCAAAGTCACCATGGAGCAACTGGAAACTCACCTCTCACTCAACCCACCAACCAGCCCAACCGACCCGAGGAGGGGGCCCGCATCCTCAGGCTCTGGATGGAGGACTGCGCCAACACCACAGCACCTATGAAACAACCCACTGACAGAGACACCAGCCAGAGAGCCAGCTGGTTCACCCCGGAGCTCCTAGCCTCCAAGCGAACCTGCCGGAAACTCAAGGTCATCTGGCTCAACAATAGAACTCCCGCCAACCGCACAGCCCACAAAGACGCCATCCACAACCACCACCACCTCATCAGGACCACCAAAAGAGCCTCATTCAAAGACCAGCTCGACAACAACGCCCACAGCAGCAAAGAGCTATTCAATATTGTGAAAGAACTCTCCACTCCTAGCTCCTGCACCAACGACATCCCAACATCGCAAGCCCTGTGCGACACCCTCGCGGCCTTCTTCCACCGCAAGATCACCGACATCCACAACAGCTTCAACCCCCGGACGCACCCTACAGACCCCACCCGATGAACCCCCCAAGCCCCACCGACCACGACCCTCTGACCACTTGGATCAACGTGAGCACCGAAGACATAACTAAGACCATGAGCACCACCCACTCAGGCTCCCCATCTGACCTTCTCCCCCACCACATCGCCAACAAAGCCGACAGCCTCATCGCACCCCACCTGCATAACATCATCAACCTCTCCTTCGAAACAGTGGCCTTCCCGGAGAGCTGGAAGCACGGCGAGATCAATGCCCTCCTGAAGAAACCCAAAGCTGACCCGAGCGACCTCAAGAACTTCCGGCCCATCTCCCTGCTTCCGTTCCCAGCGAAAGTCATGGAAAAGATGGTAAACACCCAGCTCACCCGCTACCTAGAAGACAACAGCATCCTGGACCCCTCCCAGTCAGGCTTCCGCAGCAATCACAGTACCGAGAACGCCCTCATCGCCGCCACATACGACATCAGAATCCTACTCGACAATGGCGAGAAAGCGGCCCTCATCCTCCTGGACCTCACTGCCACCTTCGACACCGTCTGCCACCACACACTACGCACACGCCTCTACAATGCAGGAATCAGAGACAAGGCCCTGGACTGGACCACCTCCTTCCTCACCGACAGGACCCAGAGAGTCCTCCTCCCCCCGTTTCATTCTGGAACCACCAGAACCATCTGCGACGTCCCCCAGGGATCCTCCCTCAGCCCGACGCTGTTCAACGTCTACATGGCCCCCCTTGCGCGCATCGTCAGACTTCACGACCACAACATAATCTCCTACGCCGACGACACCCAGCTGATCCTCTCCCTCACCATGGACCCCCTCACCGCCAAAGCCAACCTACACCAGGGCATGAAGGCCATCACTGATTGTATGGAGGCAAGCAGGCTCAAGCTGAATACGGACAAGACGGAGATCCTCATCCTCGGGCCCAACCCCTCAGCCTGGGATGACTCCTGGGGGCCAGCATCACTGGGAACACCCCCCCCCCCCCGGCACCAACAAACCGCGCAAGCAACCTAGGAGTTAACCTCGACTCCTAGCTCTTCATGACCAACCAAGTCAACGCAGTCTCCTCCTCCTGCTTCCACACCCTCCGCATGCTCCGCAAGATCTACAGATGGATCCCGATGGACACACGGAAAACCATCACCCATGCTCTCGTCAGCAGCCGACTTGACTACGGAAACGCCCTCTACGCCGGAGCCCCGTCCAAGCTCATCAACAGACTCCAAAGAATACAGAACCCCTCAGCACGCCTGATCCTTGACGTCCCGCGCAGGGACCACATCACACTGCACCTGGGAGACCTGCACTGGGTCCCCGTCGACAAAAGAATCACATTCAAACTAATGATTCACGCATAAAAAGCACTCCACAAGACCGGCCCTGCCTATCTCAACAAAAGACTCGCCTTCCACGTACCCAACAGGAAACTCCGTTCCGCCGACCTGTCCCTGGCCGCCGTCCCACGCATTCACAGAACCACTTCCGGGGGCAGATCCTTCTCCCACCGCGCCGCCAAGTCCTGGAATGCCCTCCCCCTCCACCTACGACAGACCACAGACCTCCCGGCCTTCAGAAGACTGCTCAAGACCTGGCTCTTTGACCACTAGCTGCAGCTGCCCCTCCAGCGCCTTGAGACCCTAGTGGGTAAGTAGTGCGCTCTACAAATTCCCTGATTGATTGATTGATTGATGTTAGACGAATTAATTGAAATGAAGTCTAAAGTATGTCCTGCTAATTGCGTAAGGGCGTAGTTAATCTTCAAGAGGTCAAGGTTGGCTAAATTTGCCGGACAAACTGAGGCGTCGATAATGGCGGCGTTTTCACTGTGGATGTTAAAATCACCCAAGAGTAAAACGTTTTGGGTTGAGAAGACATATGGGGAGATAAAGACCGTTAGTGAGTTAGTAAAATCTAGCAGGGGGCCGTGGTGTCTGTGTACGAGGGCACCTTTCCAACTATGTTGTGGGTGCAAATCAAGTCTAAAACTATACAACTGATCTAGAATAGAGATAGTGATAGAATCCTTATGTATTATGGCTATACCTCCCCCAGCCTGTACTGGCCTATCGAGCTTTTGGATTCGATAGCCATCCGGGAGTTCCACCGTAATTGCAGGATTGGAAGAGGGTTTGATCCAAGCCAGAAACCCAATGTGGGGGTCATTTTCAGACAAGAGATCTCAAATGTTAACGGAGTGTTTAGGGAGGGATCTGACTTTGGGATAATTCCAAGTTAAGTTTGTTGTCTGGGTCTGGGCATGATCTTGTGGAGTATTCACACAAGACCTAGATCTCTTTATCAGGTCGGGAAGTGTGTCGTGCATTAGAGTGTCTTCTAGGGCACTGCTCTGAAACCTACAATTCCTGCATGAGAAAAACCCTTCTGGGTTAGGGGAAAGAGAAGGGGCGGGGTATGCTCAGTGCTCACATGGGTTAGTGAGATTGTACTTGATCTTTAATAAGCACTTTAAATTGTACCTTTGTTTGCAGGATACTCGTAATCATAAATAGCCACACATCACTACTGGTGTTAGTGATTTAAGAGTGAAAATGAAAGCACCCCACTAATGATGCTTTCTATATTCTTACTTCTGACTCTGCTGAGTATGAGAAACTGGAGGATGTGGGACATAAGCAGGGCTTTAATTGGGCTGTGTCTCACCGGTGCTGAGCATCAGCAGTTTTTTTAAAGGGGGCCTCGAAACGGGTCTCTTTTGGTCTCTATTTTGTGCTTGGGTCACACTGCTCACTTCTCACTAGTGGAGAAGTTACGGCATGACATCATGTTATTGTGAGCGTTGTAGGGGAAGGGAAATCCTTTAAAGAGAGTCATTTTCTCTCTGGATTTCCCTTCTCTTTTTGAAACACAGGAGCAGCACCATTGTCATGGTGTCACCAGGGCTTTAAGTGGAAGCGTTTTCAATATTATATACAAGCCATAGTTGCTGCTTATTTATCTTATGCAACCAACAACCACTGACAAAGCCAATAGTCCTGACTTGTTGTAAGTATGATGTTAATTGTTGTATCATATATCTGGATTCAATGACAAAAACAGCAAAATACAAGTCAGGCGGCACACTATGTTAAGCACAGATTTTTAGCTTAAGTGTATTGAAGCGACACTCTTAATTACATTGGCCACTCCCCTTTGAGAGACACCCTAGTTTTCTCATCCCACTTAAAGCCCTGGATATAAGAGAGATTAGGAGAAAAGCATAGCAAGAGCAGCGGAGTAGAAGTAGAGATGAGGTAAAGAGAGAGATGAGTTAGGGAGAGATTTAAGGAAAAGAGAGAATGGTGAGATATAGAAAGGCATAAAGAGGAAGCAGTAGATCGAGAAAGAGACCAAGCAAGACAAATATTACGTTTTAGACTGAGGGCAAAGTAATGCTTAATGTCTCTAGATTCGGATCTTGAAATCTGAAACAGACTCCTCAGTCAACAGTCAAGAAGATCTTGGACTGAAGACAGTGGCAGAACTTTAAACCCATTTCCCTTCTGACGTTTCCAGGTAAAATCTTGAAAAAATATGTGATTAAGGAACTATCAGAATTTATTTCCAGAAGTGGCAGAATGTGGCTTTCAGCTGTTACATGAGACAGGGGTGAAGCTGGGCAGAGTGTTAGATGACCTCCATATGGCAGTGGACAGGGGGCATCAGGTAGTTCTTATGCTGTGCTACTGGACCTGATCCCTGCTTTTGACATGGTTAATCGTGATAGCCTACTGCACAAGCTTGAGGAGGTGGGAGTCACAAGCCGGCTGTTAATATGGTGCAAATCATGTCTTGAGGGGAGTTCAAAGGCACTATATATGCCTCAATATCGTGCCACGTTTATGCCAGTAAATCAGGGAGTACTCTAGGGCTCCGCCCTCAGCCCACCATCTTTAAAATCTATATTTGCCCATTAGCCCTTCTCAAAAGAGCACATGGTTTAAGTATGTGGACGATACACAACAGATTAGCACCATCAATCAAACCAAACCAATGTCCACAATTCACTTTCACAACTACATGAAGGATATATCAACTAGGCTAGTCGCCCAGCAACCTAGGGAAACCCAGGAAATCACTGTCCAATGGCTTTTGGCCCTCAGAGAATAGCATAGGTCCAACAGTGGCAACCTCTATCCGGAAATTGGGAGGGCAGATGGACTGAGATCTCTAGCTGATATTCTATGTCAACAACCAACTTTGAATTCTATTACCTATCCTACCAAGCCTACATGATGCTCAACGATATTATACTTAAACTTTCACATGAAAATATTTTAAATATGTATTTTCCATGGTCACAAAATCCTTAGATTGACACTGGGTAGAGAGAGGCATAGTCATTGACAGGGGCAGTAAGAGAGAGTGAGAGATGTTCTGATAGAGAAGTCAATAAGATTGAGACAGAGTGAGAGAAACTTCAAAATGTCACCTTACCAGGGGGAGGGGGGGCCTTGAGGCCAAGATGGCACCCAGGATGGACGAAGAGTGAATGAGCGCCACAGCTCTGCCTTGCCTGACATCATCCTGTCAGCTCCCTGCCACCAACTTCCACACCCATGTCCATCGTACACCAGTTTGACCAGTTCTGGGGGTCTGGAAGCCTCCTGCAGGGCATGCCCGGGTAAGAAATAGCCCCAGTTGAGCCGTGCTGAGGGCTGCAGCCTTCAACTGCAGACTTGGTGGTTGTTGCTTGTGGGCTTCTGATGAACTACCAGTGATGCGCTTGGAGCTCCCAATGCTCCTTTTTCACTTTTGAGTAAGCGCGGCGAGTAACAGAACAGTGCTACGGCTGAGCCGCAGCTGGACGGCCATGCAGACGTCTGTGATTTAGGTGGGTGGCAGGTACAGGGCCAACAGGGCAGAGTCCTGGTCATAAGGTTAATGGCCCCTTTGCTGCACTGGGGTTAGGTGACTGCAAGCGTGGAGATGAGCTGACCATTCCCCCACCCCCTACTGCCATCATTAGGCCACAGGCACAGAGGCCCACTGCTGGGGTAAAGCGGTGGTGGGTCACCTGTCATCTCTACACTCCTACCCACACCTGCTTGTTGACCAGGAGCTACAGCCATACATGGTTTAAGGACTAACTGCTGGAAAAGGGTTCTGGCCACTGCAGAGAGCAGGAGATGGCCCATAGGGTGCCTAATGGGGCCTCTCCCTCAGGGTCCTTACCCCGAAGGGTAGTGGCATGACTCTTCAACTATCGGGATCGCGATCAGATCCTCTAAGTCGCCAGGTCCAGGGGTCCCTGGTGTATTGCAAATACCTCAGTGAACATTTACTCAGACTATACAATGGAGAACCAGAGGTTCATTCCTGCCAATCAAGCTTAAGCTACGGCACCTAGGCTTGAAATATTCTCCTATGTACCCTGCTAAACTGCGTATGGTAGATTCTGATACCATGCTCTTCTCCGCAACACCGGCAGATATCTGTGGCTGGCTAGAGACTAAGTGGGTGTGGCCACTGTCCAGCAATACTCTGGAAAACTGAAACTGGTAAATTCCTGGATCACGTAGGCGAGGGTGCAGGACCTCCAAGGGCAGGCCATCCAGTGAGCAGGCAGCATGTGAATGTGCCATGGTTGTGGATGAGGTTGAGTCCCACCATAGTGTGATGGTAGCCTCCCTGGGGTCTCTCTCCACCACTACAGACCAAGAGACTACCTTTCACTTGGAGCTGCTCCCGCTGAGCTGCATACAGGCCCGGAACGCACACCAATAACATCTGATCAGGTGATATGACTCCATGTACTGTGCCCTCTCTTGGAGGGTGGGCCCCCACAGGGCACAGGATAAGAGGGCTGCATTCCTCCTGGTTGTGACTGGGGTATGAAGATGGGGATAGAAAACAGACACCAATATAGGGGCATGGTTTGTGCATATTTCTCTACAACAGCCCAGGAACTTGTCTCTCCACAGATCTAAACAATGTTCCTTTTCTATTCAACTTTCTTACAAATTTTTATTTGGTCATACCTATGTTTGAGACATAACCAGGGACTGGGAGTGGGGGTGATTTTTTTGTATTTATGTTCGTGGATATGCCGCTCTACCCTGTACACACACCTTGAGAACCAGCTGTGGGCTTGGATCCTAGAAATCCAAACCTGGTGGGGGTTGTGGGTACAACTTAGTTACTGATATGGTGTAATACCACAAGGCATTCACAAACATGTTTAACATTTTGGGGGAATGTCCGAGGGATGGCCACTCCCAGATGCCCCCACCTTATTTATTCCTTCAACACAGACAGATGCACATCAAGTTTCTTGAAGAAACACACTTGACTATAGAATTCCAACGACTACTGACTACAGAGACTGTGGAGGGGCCAGATCGTGGCCACCTCCTATTCGACTTATGCCAGAGTGGTGCTGTTAGAAATGGGGGTCTCTAGTTGGCAGGTTGTTACCCTGTGCAAGTAGGGACTCTTCTTCCCAGTCATGATAAGGGGGATGCACTTCTGAAATAACCCCTGTTCACCCCCTTTGTAGCTTGGCATGAGCAGTCAGGCTTATCTCAGAGGCAGTGTGTGAAGCATTTGCATATAACTAAAAGTAATACAGTGAAAAACATTACAAAAGGACACCACACCAGTTTTAGAAAAAAAACAATATCGATCTGTGTAAAACAAGACCAAAAACGATAAAAACCCACCATACAGTTCTTAGAAATATCAATAAGCAAACATTGAATTAAATTACAGTTTTTTGAAGTCGATAGCTCCGTCTGGGGTGTGATGAACAACAAATCCAAACACTTCTGGCTGACCACGGCGTCACGGGCCAGCTACTGTGTTGGGAAGACATGAAAAACAGTACCTTTAGAAATGCAGGGCATCGGCAACCTCTCGTTGAGCTCCGAAGAGCCTGCATCGGCAGGCGTCGGTTCCGGGGGTTGGTGCAGGAGTCTTCATTCCCTTGTTGTCACACACATTGCAGATCGAACTCCTTGCGGTTGAAGTTGGGAATGCCGCCGTCGGCAGGAGTCAGGGCAACGGTGCGAATTGCAGCTGTGTGGCGTGCGGTACCCTCAGGTCGCGGTGCAGGCAGCGGCTCAGTGACGGTCATCCAGCAGCGTCGGTGGGGCCAGGGCTGCTCTGCAAAGAAATGTGGTGCTTGTCACGGTGCTGGCAGGCCACAGTGCAAGCAGCAGCAGCATCATTGCTGAAGTGCTGTCAGCTGATAAATGGGTGTCGATGGCACCAGTGTCGGAAGGCCAAGGCTGCAATGAGGGATGAGGACGGTGTGTCATGTAACTTATGAGCGGTGTCCTCGAACCACCGTGCAAGCAGCGGCGTCAATATCTGAGTGGAGCGTCGTCATCGGGGATACCAGGCCAGCATCATAAAGCAATGCAAAGTGCAGTGCCCACAGGTCAATGCGCAAGCAGCAGCTCAGTGGCATTGTCATCGGTCAGACCAGGGTTGCAGTGTGAAGGGTGGCAGTGCTCTCTGCGGTGCCTTCAGGACACGGAGCCAGCAGCGGCGTCCATGTCGCCATTGGGTTGCTTTTTTTCTTCTGTTGCAGCACAAAACACACAAGTCCCAGTGCTGGTAGCAGATAAACTTGAAGTCTTTGCTGTTCCTGAGTCTTCTTGAACAGGCGGTAAGCTGTACCTCAAGCTCTTGGAGATCCTCAAACAAAGAAGCTGCAGAAAGTTCAGTCCAGTCCTTTCTCTGCCCAAGACAGAAGCAGCTACTGCAGGCCAACACAGCAAAGCACACAGCAAAGTGGGAGTTCCTCCTCACAGCTTCTCCATCTCTTCTTCTTGGCAGGTTTCTGAGTCCAAAAGAGTTAGAAAAACCTGGGCCATGAGCCCCAATATTTATACCACATTCCCCTTTGTTCTCTTGTGGCAGGGGGTGTCTGTGCCCAGTCCAGACCAGTTCTGTCCTCTCTGGTCCAGCTTCCTGGCAGGAGGTGGAGACAGCATTGTCCAAGGCAGACCAGGCCTATTCAGGTGCAAGGAAGTCTCCTCCCACTACTCTAAATGCAGTCTAGGTCTATTCAGACCAGCCCTGACTCATTCAGAAAAGGCAGAACACATCTCAACCCCCACCCACCCCCCCAGTGGCAGTCTGAAGAGAATGCACATCCCCAGGCCCTGTCACTTCAAAGTCAGACAGTCAATTCACAATCCAGCAGAGGTACACAGGATGGCTAAGCTAGAAAGTACCCACTTTCTAAAGTGATATTTTCAAACACAACATAAAAATCATCTTTAGTAAAAAGATGCATTTTTATACTCTAAGTCCATTTTTATTTCTTTTCCCCAGGAGAAGTTATACTTGTAGGGTGTTACAAAGTATTCCCCAATCTAACCTATGGGACATATAGCCTTTCAATAGTGAACAACTAATTACACTATTTTTCACTATCAGGACATGTTACACACACAAGTACATGTCCCATGCCCTACCTTCCACATACACTGCACCCTGCCCATAGGGGTACTTTATGTAATAAAACGGAAGGTAAAGGCCTGGCAAGTGGGTGCACTTGCCAGGTCGACATGGTGGCTCAAACTGCACGCACACACTGCAGAGGTAGGTCTGAGATACTTTTACAGGGCTACTCTTGTGGGTGGCACAATCAGTGCTGCAGGCCCACTAGTAACATTTGATCTACAGGCCCTGGCAATCTCAGTGCACTTCACTAGGGACCAGTAAATCAAACATGTCAATCATGGAAACACCAATCCATAACACAGTTCAGAGTAGGAGCACTTGCACTTTAACACTGAACAGCTGTGAGAAAGAACATGCGCAGAGACACTAAATCAGCAAAAACAGAGTCAAAACCAGGAGGTCAGAAAGCAAAAAGACAGGATAAACACTCTAAAAAGTGCCATGTCTACCAGGTGCTCATATGGTTGACCTGAGGGATGATATGTAGTGCTTGAGGGGCAGCTGGACAGGGCACCAATTACCCTGGTCGTGATATATGCACCCAATAGTAGCAAATCACACTTCCAGACAGATCCTCACCCACTTTAGTCTGAACCTGATAGTTCCAAGACTATGGGGTCAAGACTTGATAGATTTGACACAACATTGAATAGATCCTCCCCATTGCGCAGAGCACTGCCTCAACAAGAACAGCACAGGGCTTTCTAAGCCTAGATATGAGAGAATATTAGTTTTTCCCCCCTGTACATCAACTTCATACCACAAAGACCTGTTTTTATGTAACAACAATATGCTCCCTCATACCTACAGAGCAGAGTAATTTGGACGAATACTGCCTCATCACAGACCTTTGAAACTAACATTACTGTGGTGTAGGTGCCACCAGCCCTACAGGACGGGGTGTTCCGTGAAACTATCGGATCTCACATAGTTGGGCATTTTGTGGAGAATGAAGGAACTGACAGAGGGGTGGAATGGAATGCCTTCAAATAGTCATGTGGATCCTCTGTAACAAACATCATATAGAGGAAAGTTAGCAACTCACACACAAATTCTGGAATTGGAGCACTCCATTCGAAAGGCTGAGGTGTGCATAGTGGTAACTGCAGGCAACAACGGCGACATCATGCATTTCACGGGTCAGCAATAATAAAGCCTTTGCTGACTACTTTAGCGCATTTCATGATGAGGCAATTCTAGAGATGGCCCCCCATTTACTTGGTGATCTTGATGCCATCCCCTTGCCATGCGGCTAGACGGACTTCATTGCCACACTCTAGACAAACCTGTGGCGACTGAGGAACTCAGACTTACCATAGATCAAATGGCGCGCAATAAGGCACTGAGGTTAGATGCTCTCCTGGTGGAGTTTTACTCAACCTATGGATCTAACCTTACCCCAAATCTCCTGCAGTTGTACAAGCAGGCAAAGGATCCTAACACCCTACTGGTGACTATGCATGAAGTGTTGATTGCTGTCCTCCCCAAACCTGGAAGACACCCATTGGAAGTTTATTCTTATATAGCGCTGTCTCACAGATTGTAAATTAGGAAAGGTTGTAGCCAACAGGATACTACCATTGCTCCTTCAAGACAAGAATGGTTTCATACCAAATAGGAGCAGTTTCCTGAACCTAAGGATTCTTTTCTGAATTGTAGAAGAAAGGAAACACCCAGACCTGTTCCCCACAGCCTTGTCCATTGATATAGAGAAGGCTTTTGACACCTTAGGATAGCCTTACCTAACTACAGTGCTAGAGAAAATGGGCTTTGGTCCTGGCATTTTATGGTGGGTAAGCCTACTATATACCAATCCAGTGCCCTAGGTGTGCACGGGTGATGAAATATCCAACACTTTCGGCATCCATAGGGACACCAGGCAGGGCTGCCCAATGTCACCAATCATATTCACCATATCAATGGAGGCTCTCGCAAGCTTGGTGCGTTAGGGGAGCACGATGAAGGATACAGAGCTGTGGTGCCTTGGAGGCTATTTCTCTGTGTATGGATGACACACTAGTGCATCTCTGTGACCCCCACAGAAGCCTTCTGCCGGTGATGGACACACTTGAAGATTTCTGAAGTGTTTCTGGATTAAAACTGAACTGGACCAAGCTTTGTCTGTTCCCCTTGCGCCACCTCACACCACCAGAATGGGAGGCACTATCTCCCTTGTTGCTGGATTGGCAGTGTGATGTATTTCAGTACCTGGGGATTAATATATACCACTCCAAGAACAACCTAGTACAAGGGAACCTGGGGAAGGTGCTGACCAGCACACGCAACTCTCTGATATCCTGTGGACCATTGCCCCTCTCATCCATGGGTAGAATAGTGATTTCCCAAATGCTAGTAGTGCCCAGGATACTGTTATCATTTTTCAGCACTGCCTGTCTAGCTGCCTAAACGCTTCTTTTGCGACCTGAGCTCTGTCCTCGCCAACTTGATATGGGGATCAGGACGGAAGATAGCAGCGCTGCATAATTTAAATTCTCCGATTGAGTGAAGGGGGCTGGGGCCCCTAACTTTGAACTCTACCGCGCTGTGGCCCAAATGCAGTAGCTGACACGATTGCTCACTGGGCCTCTTAACCCAGAGCAGTTAGTATTGCTATGTAACCTAGGAGGCAGCCAAGTGGTGTATTGGTTCTTGGACCCTTGTCGGGTTGACCCTGCCATGGGTTGCAAGGCCAGAACAGCCAAACACTCCTAGGTGGACAAACATCTAACCTAAATGTGGCAGGATGCCATAACCCCCAGTTTTCCCACAGTGGGCACTCCCAGCTCTCCATACTCGGATCACCTCCATAAGGTGGACCTGTGGGCTGATGCAGGTCTAAAAATCCTAAGAAACATCTACACTCAAAAGACCTTACTGACGTTAGGAACTCATCGAACAGCATAGTATAGATGGTGGCCAATTCCTGACCCACAGCACACTAGTTCAAGTGACAGGTACGGTGTGGGTATTGGACCACATGGAACCAGAGATCCACCCTCCTTTAAAGGCTCTGTTAACACATGGGAATGACAGGCGAGCGACCACACCACTCTACTCCACCCTCTTAGACTGTAATGCTGCAAACCTTTCCACCCTGAGAGAGAAATGGGCCAGCACTGTGAACCCCAATATTTCTGTAAAACAATGGTCCAAGGGACTGAGTTATGTCTGTCGGGTTTCCAGGAACCCACCCTCTCATATATGCTCAGTTTAACTATCCCCACCAGATGTATCTTACACCTGTGCGTGTACACCACATTTTCCCTGGAGCTGCTCCCAAAGGTCCACGCTGCCCATGCCTTACTGCAGACTTGAACCATCTGGTGTGGGACTGCCCAGCTATGACGCAGTTTTGGATAACAGCGCTCTCGCTGCTGACATAGATCATGGGGAGGACGCTACTACCCCCAACCCCTTACAATGTATACTAGGGGGCAGATTTACAAGCCCCCTGTGACACGTTTACGCTGCCGTTTCGTCACTTCTGTGACGCAGCTGCGGCGTAAACAATGTGCCATAATGCGCCGTATTTACAACGTGACGCATCTAGGGAGAAGCGTCACGTTGTAAAGCCCTGCGCCACATGAAACCTGCGTCAGGTTTCATGTGGGCGTTCCGGCGCAGGGTGGGCGTTCCCTAGCAGATACGCCTCGTAAAAGTGACAAAGTGAAATCTACAAGATTTCACTGAGTCACTTTTACGGCCATGCTGCGTCGAAACCCTGCGCCTGCTTGAAGCAGGAGCGGTGACGGGGCAGGAGCGGTGATGGGGCAGGAGCAGTGACTGGGCAGGAGAAGTGAATGGGTAGGAGCGGTGAACGGACAGGAGCGGTGAACGGGCAGGAGCAGTGAACGGGCAGGAGCAGTGAATGGGGCAGGAGTGGTGATCCCGTAAGCAGAGCGAGAGGACGCAAAAACTCTCTTGAGCTTGACCGCATATCCAACTCAACCATGATCGGATCTGACCTTGTGGCACCTGATCAGGCAGAAAACTGTCCTCCTGATTACCATACTGCCCACCCCCACCCACCTGTCGTGAAAAAGACCCGACGCGACCACCTACTGGGGCGCATAAGGGTCGAAACGTCGACGCTCACCTATGGTCCAGAAACTCCAGGATCCTTTAAATGAATACTAGGAGTCCTTGGATGTGAAATAGATTATGGCCAATTTAACCCTTGTATATAATTGTATATATGTAATTTTCGATTTCACTGTACATTACTTCATGCACCTTGTCACCAATGTCACATAATTTTCACTTGTGTTTGACGGTCTTTCTTGAGAATCCAATGTCATCATTGAACGAATTAATTAATTAATTCAGATGTAATATGATGTGACATTATTGAATTCTAATATAAATTCGTTCCAAATCACCCTTTGGCTATATGAAGTTTATCATTAGATTGCTTGAGTATTTATTTTCTCATTGCATATGTATATCAGAGAGGTTTTTAAATGTTTTATTTGCATTTATTAGCGTTGTCAAAGTAATTTGCCTTACCCAACAGAACCACCTTTGTATTTAACCAGGAGTGGTGATCGGGCAGGAGTGGTGATCGGGCAGAAGTGCTGACCGGACAGGAGCAGTGACCGGACAGGAGCAGTGATGGGGCAGGAGCAGTTAATGGGCAAGAGTGGTGACGGGACAGGAGCAGTGACGGGGCAGGAGAGGTGACCGGGCAGGAGAGGCAACAGGAAAGGAGAAGTGACTGAGCAGGATAGGTGACCGGGCAGGAGAGGTTACCGGGCAGGAGTGGTGACCAGGCAGGAGTGGTGACTGGGCAGGAGCAATGAATGGGCAGCAGCGGTGATGGGGCAAGAGCGGTGACAGGACCGGAGCAGTGACGGGGCAGGAGCGGCAACAGGCAAGGAGATGTGACTGGGCAGGAAAGGTGACTGGGCAAGAGAGGTGACCAGGCAGGAGAGGCAACAGGAAAGGAGAGGTGACTGGCAGGATAGGTGACTGGGCAGGAGAGGTGACCGGGCAGGAGTGGTGACCGGGCAGGAGTGGTGACCGGCCAGGAGTGATGACCTTGCAGGAGCAATGAATGGGAAGGAGCGGTGACGGGGCAGGAGCGGTGACGGAGCAGGAGAGGCAACAGGAAAGTAGAGGTGACCGGGCAGGAGTGGTGACCGGGTAGGAGTGGTGACCGGGTAGGAGTGGTGACCGGGTAGGAGTGGTGACCAGGTAGGAGTGGTGACCGGGCAGGAGAAGTGACCGGGCAGGAGAGGTGATGGGGCAGGAGAGGTGATGCGGCAGGAGAAGTGACAGGGCAGGAGTGGTTATTAGGCATGAGCAAAAGCGGTAACCGGGTGGGAGCAGTGAAAGGACAGGAGCGGTGAACGGGGCAGTGAGGGTGGTAGAGTGAGGGCAGTAGAGTGAGGGCAGTAGAGTGAGGGTGGTAGAGTGGTAGAGTGAGGGCGGTAGAGTGGTAGAGTGAGGGAGGTAGATGAGGGCAGTAGAATGGTAGAGTGAGGGCGGTAGAGTGTTGGAGTGAGGGCGATAGAGTGGTAGAGTGAGGGCGGTAGAGTGGTAGAGTGAGGGTGGTAGAGTGAGGGCGGTAGAGTGGTAGAGTGAGGGTGGTATAGTGAGGGCCTGAGGGCGGTAGAGTGGTAGATTGATGGCGGTAGAGTGGTAGAGTGAGGCCGGTTGAGTGGTAGAGTGAGGGCGGTAGAGTGGTAGAGTGAGGGTGGTAGAGTGATAGAGTGGGGGCGGTAGAGTGGTAGAGTGAGGGTGGTAGAGTGGTAGAGTGAGGGCGGTAGAGTGAAGCCGTAAGGGCAGTAGAGTGGTAGAGTGTGGGTGGGGAGGAGTGGTAGAATGAGGGCAGTTGAGCGGTAGAGTGAGGGCGGTAGAGTGAGGGCAGTAGAGTGGTAGAGTGAGGGCAGTAGAGTGAGGGCAGTAGAGTGGTAGAGTGAGGGCGGTAGAGTGGTAGAGTGAGGGCGGTAGAGTGGTAGAGTAAGGGCGGTAGAGTGGTAGAGTGAGGGCGGTAGAGTGAGGGCGGTAGAGTGGAAGAGTGAGGGCGGTAGAGTGAAGGCGGTAGAGCAGTAGAGTGAGGGTGTTAGAGTGAGGGCGGTAGAGCCGTAGAGTGAGAGCGGTAGAGTGAGGGCGGTAGAGAGAGGGCGGTAGAGTGAGGGCAGTAGAGTGGTAGAGTGAGGGCGGTGGAGTGGTAGAGTGAGGGCGGTAGAGTGATAGAGTGAGGGTGGTAGAGTGAGGGCGTGAGGGCAGTAGAGTGGTAGAGTGAGGGCATGAGGGCGGTAGAGTGTTAGAATGGTAGAGTGAGGGCGTGAGGGCAGTAGAGTGGTAGAGTGAGTGCGGTAGAGTGAGGGCTTGAGGGCGGTAGAGTGGTAGAGTGAGGGTGGTAGAGTGAGGGCAGTAGAGTGAGGGCGGTGGAGTGAGGGCGGTAGAGTGGTAGAGTGAGGGCGGTAGAGTGGTAGAGTGGTAGGGTGAGGGCGGTAGGGTGAGGGCGGGAGAATGGTAGAGTGAGGGTGGTATAGTGTTGGAGTGAGGGTGATAGAGTGGTAGAGTGAGGGCGGTAGAGTGGTAGAGTGAATGTGGTAGAGTGAGGGTGGTAGAGTGGTAGAGTGAGGGCAGTAGAGTGAGGATGTAAGGGCGGTAGAGTGGTAGAGTGAGGGCGGGGAGGAGTGGTAGAGTGAGGGCAATAGAGTGGTAGAGTGAGGGCGGTAGAGTGAGAGTGGTAGAGTGGTAGAGTGAGGGCGGTAGAGCCATAGAGTGAGGGCGGTAGAGTGAGGGCGTGAGGGCAGTAGAGTGGTAGAGTGAGGGCATGAGGGTGGTAGAGTGGTAGAGTGAGTGCAGTAGAGTGAGGGTGTGAGGGCAGTAGAGTGGTAGAGTGAGCGCCGTAGAGTGAGGGCTTGAGGGCAGTAGAGTGAGGGTGGTAGAGTGTGTAGAGTGAGGGCGGTGGAGTGGTAGAGTAACATCATACATACAAGTCAGGAGTATTGGCTTTGTCAATGGTTGTTAGTTGCATAAGATAAATAAGTACCGTAGCAACTATGGCTTGTATATATTATTGAAAAAGATTCTACTTAAGCCCTGGTGAAGCCACAACGTTGCTGCTCCTGAGTCTCAAAAAGAGAAGGGAAATCCAGAGAGAAAATGACTCTTTAAAGGATTTCCCTTCCCCTACAAAGCTCACCTGGCATGACGTTGTGCGTAACTTATTCACTAGTGAGAAGTGAGCAGTGTGAGTAGGCGAACATTGATGTGCCTGTGTCACTGCAGTTCGGAAAAAAAACTGACTGCCTGTGCCAGGGCACAAAACAGATCACGATAGAGACCCGTTTCGAGGCCCCCTTTACCAAACTGCCGGTGCTCAGCACCGGTGAGACCCAGCCCACTTAAAGGGTGCAGAGTAGTAATATCGTCTGACATTATTATCTCCGCAGAAATATCGAGTGCAACAAATATCGACAACAAAAATATAGTTTGACCAGAATATCGACAGACAGGTAAGTAATATCGATAACAATAATATAGTTGTAATAAATATCGTTTACAAAAATATTGTTTACAAAAATATCGATTTATTAATAATGTTATGTATTTTAGTGTTTTAAATGAGAATTGTAAGGTATTTTATTATATATTTTGGAATTGTATTAGTTATTAATGTTTATTATGATTAATTTTGTGTTATTACTTCCGTAGAGTGTTGTGGGTTTATAGGGGAATAGGGTGGGAAGTAATTTAATTATATAAAATTAATTCAATAATTAATGTGTTAATTAATTAATAATAGTGTAATAATTAGTTGTTAATTAATTTCAATTAGTCAATTAATAATTAATAATGTTAATTGTTTAATTAATTTTAGGGTGTGTTGGGGAGTTGATATGTGTAAATGGTGTGAAGGGTGGTAATTAACTAATTTATTATTGATTAATCAATAAATATTTTTGTATTATTTACCATTACTTAATTAGTAATTATTAATTGTAAATGTGTTATTAAATGTAGGTGTATGTTGTGGTGTTTTTAAGTGTATATGGTTGAAAGCTGGTAATTAATTAATTAATTAATATATATTTTTAAAAATTATTTAATTAATTAGTAAATATTAAATGTAATTAATTTTAGGTGTGTGTGGTGGATGAAATGGTATTAAATAATGTGTAATTGATTAATTTGTATTATCTTTGGTAATAATAATATATTTAGATGTATATATTATTTATGTTTATATTGGAAATACAATTTACAAAAAATTATGGTAGTTAGTTTTTTTATTGTTTTGTGTTCCAGCGCTTTCCTTACTATTGTACTCACTGGAGTGGAAATAGTAATTTTTACCCCTACGCTATCCAGCGCTTTCCCTACTGTTGCACCCTTTGGAGTGGGAATAGTAATTTTTACCCCTACGCTATCCAACGCTTTCCCTACTGTTGCACACTTTGGAGTGGGAATAGTAATTTTTACCCCTACGCTATCCAACGTTTTCACTACTGTTGCACTCTTTGGAGTGGGAATAGTAATTTTTACTCCTACGCTATCCAACGCTTTCCCTACTGGTGCACTCACTGGAGTGGGAATAGTAATTTTTACCCCACGTTATCCATCGCTTTCCCTACTGTTGCACCCTTTGGAGTGGGAATAGTAATTTTTACCCCTACGCTATCCAACGTTTTCCCTACTGTTGCACTCTCTGGAGTGGGAATAGTAATGTTTACTCCTTCGCTACCCAACGCTTTCCCTACTGGTGCATTCACTGGAGTGGGAATAGTAATTTTTACCCCTACGCTATCCAACGCTTTCCCTACTGTTGCACTCTCTGGAGTGGGAATAGTAATTTTTACTCCTACGCTATCCAATGCTTTCCCTGCTGTTGGACCCTTTGGAGTGGGAATAGTAATTTTTACCCCTACGCTATCCAACGCTTTCCCTACTGTTGCACCCTTTGGAGTGGGAATAGTAATTTTTACCCCCAGCCCTATCCAACGCTTTCCCCACTGTTGCACCCTTTGGAGTGGGAATAGTAATTTTTACCCCTAAGCTATCCAACGTTTTCCCTACTGTTGCACTCTCTGGAGTGGGAATAGTAATTTTTACTCCTACGCTATCCAACGCTTTCCCTACTGGTGCACTCACTGGAGTGGGAATAGTAATTTTCACCCATACGCTATCCAACGCTTTCCCTACTGTTGCACCTTTTGGAGTGGGAATAGTAATATTTACCCCTACGCTATCCAACGTTTTCCCTACTGTTGCACTCTCTGGAGTGGGAATAGTAATTTTTACTCCTACGTTATCCAACGTTTTCCCTACTGTTGCACTCTCTGGAATGGGAATAGTAATTTTTACCCCTACGCTATCCAACGCTTTCCCACCTGTTGCACTCTCTGGAGTGGGAATAGTAATTTTTACTCCTACGCTATCCAACGCTTTTCCTACTGTTGCACCCTTTGGAGTGGGAATAGTAATTTTTACCCCCAGCCCTATCCAACGCTTTCCCTACTGTTGCACCCTTTGGAGAGGGAATTGTAATTTTTACCCCTACGCTATCCAACGTTTTCCCTACTGTTGCACTCTCTGGAGTGGGAATAGTAATTTTTACTCCTACGCTATCCAACGCTTTCCCTACTGGTGCACTCACTGGAGTGGGAATAGTAATTTTTACCCATACGCTATCCAACGCTTTCCCTACTGGTGCACTCACTGGAGTGGGAATAGTCATTTTTACCCATACGCTATCCAACGCTTTCCCTACTGTTGCACCCTTTGGAGTGGGAATAGTAATATTTACCCCTACGCTATCCAACGTTTTCCCTACTGTTGCACTCTCTGGAGTGGGAATAGTAATTTTTACTCCTACGCTATCCAACGCTTTCCCACCTGTTGCACTCTCTGGAGTGGGAATAGTAATTTTTACCCCTACGCTATCCAACGCTTTCCCTACTGTTGCACTCACTGGAGTAGGAATAGTAATTTTTACCCCTACACTATCCAACGCTTTCCCTACTGTTGCACTCTCTGGAGTGGGAATAGTAATTTTTACCCCTAAGCTATCCAACGCTTTCCCTACTGTTGCACCCTCTAGAGTGGGAATAGTAATTTTTACCCCTACGCTATCCAACGCTTTCCCTACTCTTGCACCCTCTGGAGTGGGAATAGTAATTTTTACCCCTACGCTATCCAACGCTTTCCCTACTGTTGCACTCTTTGGAGTGGGAATAGTAATTTTTACCCCTTCGCTATCAAATGTGTTCACTACTAATGTTTGTATTTTGTAATAAAAAGTATGTATTATTAATTTTTTAATATTTTAATGTGTTAATTAAATATAGAATATTAGTTTGTATTCAAAATGTTTTATATATGTGTTTATTTCACTTTTATATAATTATTAAAGTTTATAATTAAATAAAGATAATAAGATAATGTAAATAAGAAAATATATGTATATGTACACATTTATTGTGTTTATATTCATTAAATTAAATTTATTTGTTATAATTATTAAAAATATAAATGTAAATTAATTAATTTTGTTAATAATATTAATAATATTTAATTATTTAATTTAAGTTATATTATTTTTTTTGTTGTACTTACCTGTTTAAGTATAGGGATTCGATATTTATGTAGTCGATATTTTTACAACTATATTTTTGTTGTCGATATTTGAACATGGAACCCACTTAAAGTCCTGCCCTCATTAGCCTTTTCTCCAGAGCACCCAGAAACCATGTTGTAATGACAACTCACGAGTATTTTTGTAAATATTCACTATCAAATTATTTTGAACATTAAAGCTCAATGGAACTTTGAAACTGAACAACACAAAGTTCATAAGAGAAAAAACTGCGGTTTCGCACACTCCTATTTCAGGCTTCCTGTGACATCCCTTGCTTGGTTGCTTTGCTGTTCCGTTGATCAGTGGCCGTGGCCTAACGCCAAGCTTACCATGTCTTAGAGTGAAAAAATACCAGAGCTGCAAATCTTTTCAGGAAATGTATTTGGGACTCTATTGTTTGGGCGGGAATTTCCTGGGCTGAAGTACCTGGATCATGTCCCGTGGTATGAAATCTCCTGCCAGCGCCACGTGAAATCCATCGTCCAAGGGTGCGGTGCCCTCAGATTACATCCAGGGACAAGAGGCACTAAATTACTCTCCTCGCCAGGCCTTGTCAGCCATACATCTTCGGCCCACTTTGGCTGATGGAAAAGAAGCGGATTATGGAGGCTGGGAGGGTTCAAGGTTAAAATGTGGTATTCTGGATGCCGAATCCAGCTCAGAACAATACGTAACGTGTTTACTCCGCTCTGTACAGAGGAGTACCGTCTAGAAAATATGCTTCGAGGTATGGGATTTCCAGGTTTGAAAAGTAATAAACAAGGCAGTGCGAGATGGGGGAAAGAAAAGGTGTGAAAAGGAGGGGGAACTGTGAAGAAGAGGAAACGAGAGAGAAAAAAAGTAAGAAAAAAGATCAGTAGATGGGATTCACGAAGAAAGAAAAAGGGAGAGAGAAATGGAGGAAAGGGAGGAGTGGAGGTGATGCGAGAAAGATGAGAAGACTGTCAGAAGGTAAGGAAAACAGGTAAGAGAGCAGATTGAGGAGAAACGAAAGGGAGTGGAAACAAAGAACATGTAAGAAAGGAAGGGAACTTGGAGAGGAAAAAAGAAAGGAAACAAGACCTATTACATTGCAAATGCTTGTTATTTTAATTGCTAGCCATATTATTCTTTTAGTTATGGGCTCTGAAGTCCTTGGACCAAGTTCGCACTATATACAATCGCAAAAATAAATAGCATTTTCTGCACCATTTATTTTGTATTCAATCTCTAATAACCAAAGCCTCTAATTTATTTATTCTGAGATCGTTAAAGGTGCTTAGGGGTTCTCCCCTTTTGCAGCTGCTCCTTCGGTCATGTTCTTCAATACGTTTTATTGATCACAAAGTATTGAAACCATATGTGAAATATGTTCCCCGCTACCAGTTCTTCGGCGGCGTAAACATTGTGGATAACGATGAGGTCCTGTCTGTAGCATCTGTAAGTGTAATCCGATTAGAGTCAGGGGTATTTCTCGGTATGTTTTGGGTCCAGTCAGCTAATAGCACTTCAGTTCTCAGTGAGCAGCCACCCGTGGAATGAAGATAAGCAACCCCTGACAAGCAATCACTTAAAGCTACACATGCATTGCCTAATTGGCTAACTACATGTGGAGCGATGCTTCAGAGACATCCCTGGCCGAGGGTCTGCAGGCCGGCAGTGTACGCTGGTGCAGTGAGCACGTCAATTCAGTTCTCCGTCCTTTGTGATATGCAAAGAACGTGAAAGCAAAAGATGCCAGCAAGAAACAAAAGGAATAGGCCGACCATTAGTGACTAACACAAGATCAATTTGTACCCCCACTCTTCAAGTAACAAAATTGTTTTGGGGACAAAACTATAGGTTGGATCCATTAAAAGTTGAACAAGTTAATTAACCGTGACTATCCCGCAAGTGCCAATGAAGGAAGTGGGTGGCAAATGGTGAGCAATTTCGCGGCTGCTTTGATGTTCTCAGTGGCCGCGCGGCTCACTGAGAACATCAAAGCG
Source organism: Lissotriton vulgaris (assembly GCF_964263255.1). Classification (NCBI taxonomy): domain Eukaryota; kingdom Metazoa; phylum Chordata; class Amphibia; order Caudata; family Salamandridae; genus Lissotriton; species Lissotriton vulgaris. Next base: position 1,310,772,382 of record NC_141693.1, on the reverse strand, counting down.
GCCGCAAAAATGCTCCCACGGCCTGCAGGCAGACAGATGGTGTGCGCTTTGATGTTCTTGTCTTGTCTTGCCTTGTGGGAGGGGTAGGGGGAGTGAATTGCTGTGCACGCGCCTGGCTCACATGAACTGTACGCAATCCGCAGTGGGTAGACTTTTTACTTCTGCTTACTATAAATCTCGCCTATCATCCCTTCGGGATGTAATAGGCGAGACCTAAAAATTACTGTGGGGTCGAATAGTGCATTTTAAAGCACAAGGTTCACATAATTTTTTTTTTTTTAAAGCTATACGATCTGAAAAGACACTCTTTAACTATTCAAGTCCTTTAATGATGTGTCAAGCTAATGAAAACTAACACTCCTCAGGAGTTGACTAGAGTTGGCCGTAACTTGTGTACCCAAAAAATCAGCAAGATTATACAGAATTATGCAAAAAGAGTAATTCTGCATTTAGGCTCTTTTCTTATTGCAGAAATGCCAGGTCTGGTCAAAAATGGATGTGAGGATACATTCTGTGCTAAGAAATAGCGCTAAATGTAACAGAACATAAATAGAGAGCAATAGCAGAGGCTAGGACTCGCTAAATGTGCACTTGGGGTAGGATTTTCCTCCAATGTAATTGCAGCATTTAGAGCTACTTTCTTAGCGCAAAATGCACCCTCACATCCAATAGGGACATGAGGGTGCATTTTGCGCTCAGAAGTAGCTGCACATGCTTGCTAAATGAGCTCCTGCTGTAGGAATTTCCCTCCCATATTACTCTGAATTTACGCGAGCAGGCATAACCAGGCTAATATTGGTAATTCCTCATCAAAAAGCAATGTGGAATTGCCAAACTTATTCCAATGGCTTCACGCGTAATTGAAATTCCGCCCAGACCTAGAGTTGATCCCATATGCAAAAAATGTCCTCAATGTGTCAGGGCCAGCATTTTGTCATGGTTGTCACATCTAATATACCACAGTCGACTTCTGTCATGATAATAAGTATCAACAATATGAAAGTGTTGGCATTTGGACATGGATGCTGCATGCCAAGATATTCCTTAAGTGTGCCAGCTCCAGGTTTTTTCCTTGAGTCCCCTACATGCCAAGAATTACTCTAGTGTGCCAGTACCAATATTTGACCATTATCCTACGAACTGCCTCCAGTACTATTTACCTCTGGTGTGCCAGTACCTGTATTTTACCAAGATGAAAGAATTACCTTCATTCAGCCAGCCTTTTGTCACATGTACTTGACAGGTTAAGGATTTCCTCCATTATTCCACCATCAGTATTCTGCCTGGGGGCCTTCTATAAGACAAGAATTACCTTCACTATGCCAGGGCAAGAGTCAGGCTCACAAGCATAATACTACATTCTGACTCGAACTCACTTACATTCACTCACTCTCACTTTAAACATTTTCACTAACTTGCACTCATTTATTGTTACTTAGTTTTACACTCATTCCATAATTCTCACTTACTCTTAGTTATTATTACTCACTCTGGCTCACACATACTCACACAAATTTACTCTCACTCTGACTCAATCATACTTTGTCACTCACACTCGTTTTCACTCATTCTTCTGTCATCTCTCTCTTCTTATGCACTCACTGGCACTCTCACTCATTTCCACTCAGTGATTCTCATACTCTCTGACACTTCTTCACATTAATTAACTCACTCACATACTTGCAGTCACTCTTGCTAACACTAAGTCTCGCTCACTCTAACTCACACTCACAGACATTCAATCTCACACACTATTACTCACTACCTGTGACTGACAGTCACTCCCTTTAACTAATACACACATGCTTACACATACACATATGGAAACATACACATACTTACTCACATATATATATATTATAATATATTATTCACTATTAGTGTAATAAAAAAGGAGTACATTTAGCTGGAATGAATTATTGCTTGGCAGCTGGGGTACGTACAAAACGGTTTTAAATGTATGCTGTGTGAGTGCTTATGGTTGAGTGTGTGTAGAAACTGAACTCGCAGATATCCCCACATCGGAAGAAAATAAAGAAATCATTGAAAATATGGAAAAGAGGGTAGCTAAGCACGAAATGGAGGTGGAAAAACGTACGGCCAACAAATTTACTAGAGACAGGTTGGATTACTCTAATGGGCGAATACACACATTCGCACGTAAATATGATTCCTTGAGTAGCCGTGTGGATGGATAAGAACACTGATACAGTCACTGAACCAACGGAAGAAGTTGATAGCTCGGAAGTGAGCTCCGTTGAAGGAGAATCCAACAGTACACTACTGGATTTTCGGGGGGGAAATACAGTTGGCACACATGGTGACGCGACAGAGAGGGAGAAGCAGACTTAATGCGTGGGGAAGGGAGCAACGACCACCAAAGAAACCCCCGACAAACCAAAAACCAGAAGGGGCGGAAAAAGAAACCAAACCAAGAAGAGGCAAAGGAAAGCAAAAGTAGCAATGAAAAAAATGACGATGTCTGACAACATAGTTATAAACCTATCAAGCAAAGAATTGACAGATATACAGTTAAAACTTTTGAACAGAGGTCTCTCTTATTGCCCTACGAAGGATATAAATGTACCTAATGCACGCATTGACTTATACAAATTTTGCCGCAAAGTAAAACTGAAAAAATACTTTGCTGAAAAGGATCCTAGGAGAACACATGCCCCCAAAATAAAAGAAACATTATCCTCTGTCAAACAAAAGGATTTACTGGCCATGATAACTCTCGTATCAATAAAGGAGAGCCCTTTAGCAAATCAGGAGGATAATACAATATCACCACAAATGGAAATTGAGTTCTGTGACACACTGGGGATACCTACAAACTTAGGAGGCAACAGTGGTTTGAAAAGAAATTCCAGATTCTGTCCACAACTTCCACCGGGCAACAAGGTGGATTTGTTCCGCGAACTAATGGTAGAAGAAATCACGAGGATCGCAGATAAATCGGCCAAGGCTGTGAGGAAAAAACAAAATCTTTCACCACAAGAATATAAAGCCATGTCCGAATTAAAAGACGATGCTACAATAATTATCAAATCATCTGATAAAGGTGGCAATCTCGTTGTACAGGACGTATCCAGTTACATCGAGAAAGCGAATAGGCAACTCGAGAATCAAGAACATTATGAGAAACTAATGAAAAGCCCAATGGAAGAATAGACTAGTGAATATCATTCCATGTTATTGGGCTGGAAAGATAGAGGCCTACTTGATTTTGATGAGTATTGCTATCTGAAAACTGAAAATCCAATTTTTTGCAACGATATACTTTTTACCAAAAGTGCACAAATCCCTCATACGTCCTCCAGGAAGACCAATTGTGAGTTCCATAGGGTCATTATTGGAATCTACATCGATATTCATATATATATATATTTCTAATGAACTATGTGACAGCCCTACCATCTTTTCTGAGGGATACAATGGATTTCTTAAAAAAGATCTCTGAAAGTGAATGGAAACCAACTTACTTAATGGCAACCATAGATGTTGCCTCTCTTTATACCTCAATTCGCCACGAAGATGGTATAAAAACCATGAGGAATGCATTAGAAGCACGTTCAGTTAATTTGTTGGAACACACAGCAATGCTATTAGATATGCTTCACTACTGTCTAACACACAATGTTTTCCTGTTCCTGGGGGAAATGTATCTCCAAAAGCAAGGGACCGCAATGGGGACATCATTTGCGGCCACTTATGCGAACCTCCTGATGGGGGCATGGGAAAGTGAGGTAGTGAAGAAAGAGGATGAAAACAAGGATGGATCCAGAATAAAACTTTGGTGTTGTTTTATAGATGACTTGTTCATCATATGGGAAGGAGATGACCACTCACTAAAATCATTCATTGAATCCCTGGAGGTAAATGATTATAATCTACACTTCACCTCGATAATCAGCTCTATTAATCTGATCTTTTTAGATGTGGAAATATTCGTAAGGAACAACAAACTGTGTTCCAAGATCCACAGGAAACCAACATCATGAAATAGCATCCTCCACGCGAATAGTGGACATCCTGTAAGATTGAAATGGAGCATTCCATATGGCCAAATGTTGCGAGCAAAAAGAAACTGCTCTGAAGAAAATGACTTGGAGGAGGAAATAAACAAAATGAGCCTTCGGTTCCTTGAGAGGGGATATCCTGAGGAAGTAATATCCTCCGCAAAATCCAGAATGACCATGAAAAACAGAACGGATCTACTGGTACCAAAAAACAAGAGGCCGAAAAACATCATAGACCTGGAAACTAATCATGAGAATGAAGTAACTTGATTAATCATGGATTTTGACAACCAAAGTACCGAAATGAAAAGGGCGCTACAAAAACATTGGCAAGTTTTGCTCCTGGATGAAACCTTGAAAATGAACTTAACAACGCATCCAAGCATTGCATATCAAAAAACGTCATCTTTAAGAGATATCTTGACACAAACCATCTTGAATTAAGAGAAGGGAACAAACGAACCTGGTTAACAGCTCCGGGGTTCTGGAAGTGCTACAAGTGCAAGGCCTGCGAGCATGGCGTGAACATCAAGGAATATAAAATGCAAAGCGGCAAAAAATAGAGAAAATAAAGGACCACATCACATGTGAATCCAAATGTGTGGTTTACAGACTACAATGTCCATGTGACAAATTCTACATCGGGAGCGCAATAAAAAAATGTAAATTAAGAATACTTCAACACTTAAGGGCGATTAAGAACAAGGACCCAAGCTACCCGATGGCCACACATTTTGCCAAACACCATCAGAGCAATCCCACCCTATTAAAATATTCAGGAATCAAACTTTGTAAAATCTCAGAAAGGGGTGGAGATCAAACTCTACAACTTAGAAGACTTGAATCCAGAATGATATCAGGCATGGGAACTGAGGTACCGTTTGGACATAATCTGGATGCCGAACTGTATGTACACCTATAGACAAAAGATGAGGTGATATAAATTAGAGACTTATTTCACATATCATAGGAGTGTAATTAGTGTACATAATGAGTATGGAAAATTATGTAAATAGATGTGAGGAAAAACAGGACACAACATATCAGTCAGAACCCAAACCATAATAACATCTAAAGTTCCCCCGTCTTTTTGTACAGGATGAACATGAGTTATTGTTAGAATGGGCATACAAGGATAAATATAGAACAAAGGGATGATTGGGATATGGACTTAGTTGATAAAATGTACTTCACAGTTATCTTGAATGTTCAATTCCCTTGCCCAAATATAGACTTGCCATAAAATTTAGGATCAACTGAATATGTACATACTTGTGAAATAATGATTACGACAGAACATCATGAAAATCAGAAAAATTATCGTAAAACAAAAATATTAGAGTACCGTACAGAATAGAGGAACATCATGTAATCAGATAATTATTAAAAAATCGGAACTGTACATAAGAAAGGGGATTTGTGCAATTGTAAAAATGTAAATATGTACATATTATAATGTGGTTTGTAAGGTTTTGATTTAATACGAGTACTTCACGTAAATATAGAAATGTAAAATGGCCACCTGAATGTGCCGGCCTGAAACAATTGTGCAGGGTTGTTGGTCTAGATGACCAAAGAAAGGGAAGAGGGTACTTACACTAAGCACTGTTTTAAAAATGAGGTCTAGACTCAAGGACTCTATGGTTCAGTTGAAGGCTAGGAGCCGAAACGCGTAGGCCGTCCGTTAATTGATGCACGTTATTTTGCACATGGTGTGTAAATAAAATCTGTGAACTGACCTGTTGCTGATCCGTGACTTCATCTGTGGTAAATCGTGGGAAGAAGAAACAAAGCTGTATATATATATATATATATATATATATATATATATATATATATATATATATATATATATTACCTACTGGCTATCGCCAGTAGGTATATATAGTTAGGATTTTTTCCCTATGGGACTTTTGAAAATTCTATGTCTAATAACTTTGGCGTTTGTGGACGGAATCGGCTGAAATTTTCAGGAAAATGGCACATTTTGTTTCTGAGCAGCCCCTGAAAATTTGGTGGGGTTTCGTCAAGGGGGGGCTGAGAAAAAAGGGGGGTCCCAAAACGCGTTTTTCCCATTCATTTTTCCATAGGGCGGTTGGACTCACTTTTAGCTCGAACGGCTGAATGGATTTGCACGAAACTTGGCAAAATTGTAGGGACTGTTAGCCCGATGTGCCTTTGCTAGGTCTCAATATATGTGCTCCAGTAGTTTTTGAGAAATTAACGTTCAAACCAAGATATATATCTGTAACAGCGCTCTGGGCAGCGATCCGGTCCGCTTACTTTTCGCTTATCGGAACTTTGCGCGCAGAAAGCTGATTGGCTCTCCGGTGTCTGTCAACATTCTAAACAGTCCGGAGCGGACGCCATCTTGTCTCTCGGTAGGATCGAGAGAGAAGAAGAGGTGGAAAACGAAGGGGGAATTTAATGAAAGGGGGCAAGGTATCCCCCTCTTGACCCCCTAGGAATGTTGTTGGGGTTATTAAAGGGTCCCGTGGGGAAAATAAAAAAAAAATGATTTTTCACGGTAGAAGCGCGGCCGCGAACTGGTAGCGAAACGGGAATTCGCCATTTTGTGCTTCGTAAATTAAATTACTAGTTATAAGTGGGTGCGGGAGACGTATCCTAATCCCCTATGTTTCCTGAGGGTGGGTGAGGAGGCTGATATATGTTGATACATCTCTTCCAGCGGCTGTGCGTGAGCTTTTTTTTTTTTTTTGCTGCGTGACAGTCCGGAGCGGCCGCCATCTTGTCTCTCGGTAGGATCGAGAGAGAAGAAAAGGTGAAAAACTAAGGGGGAATTTAATGAAAGGGGGCAAGGTATCCCCCTCTTGACCCCCTAGGAATGTTGTTGGGGTTATTAAAGGGTCCCGTGGGGAAAATAAAAAAAAAATGATTTTTCACGGTAGAAGCGCTTCACGGGCCGCGAACTGGGCCGCAAACTGGTAGCGAAACGGGAATTCGCCATTTTGTGCTTCGTTAATTAAAGTACTAGGTATAAGGGGGTGCGGGAGACATATCCTAATCCCCTATGTTTCCTGAGGGTGGCTGAGGAGGCTGATATATGTTGATACATCTCTTCCAGCGGCTGCGCCATCTTGCCTTTTTTCGAATGCCACAATTTTGTCGTGCACGACAGCCATTTTAGATGCCAGGCTGGTTCCAGGCTATCACCTAACCCTGCGGATGTAGTTTATGGCCCCAGCTGTAGAGAATTCAGACATGCCAATCCTCCCGATTCAGGCGTGTGAGTACTGATTTCAGTGCTAGTCTCCCGCCTCCCGATTTCTGCAAGCAAAAACCCGGGGGCATATTACGAACAAGTAGCGATAATTTTTGTCTCTAACTTGTTTAGAGACAAAAATTATCGCCGCACATCGGCGATTTTTATCGCAGATAAACCTTGCTATTATCGCAGAAAAGTCAGCGATATTCATGTATTATCGACCTAATGCTCTTAGCCATGTTATCCACCTCCCATTGGATAACATGGCTAAGAACTGCTCAAGGCAGGTGTTAGATTTTGGACATATTCGCGCTTAGCGCGAATATCTCCAAAAGTTGGTAATAGAAGGTAGCGATGTTAGGGACTGTTTCCAGTCGCTTCAGTCTGAATGATCCAGAAACAAGGTGGGGCTTTCATCGTTTGGGAAAAAAAAATGTTCTAAACCAATGAAAAGTGTTATTTTTAGGTCATATGACCAAGCCTTCCATCTTTAGGAAACCAAAAGTAAAATGAACCAATGAAAAGTTTTATAAACAAGTCACATGACCTGTTATGCGGCATAGGGCTACAAAAAGCGTAGAAAATCCGTTGGCACGTGAGGCGGCGTCAGTAGCGGACCGATGTGCGAATAGGCCGAAGGCAGCACAACGGGCCGAGATCCGGATGGTACCGAGGTGGTGTCCAGCTAATTGCCGCACTGGTGTGGCCATCCTACAATGCTGCGCCGAAAGACGGCGTGTCCAGCTGAATTGCGGTCACTGTTGCGGTACAGTGACTCGAACGCGCCGAGATCCGGATGGCACCGAGGTGGTGTCCAGCAAATTGCCGCACTGGTGTGGCCATCCTACAATGCTGCGCCGAAAGACGGCGTGTCCAGCTGAATTGCGGTCACTGTTGCGGTACAGTGACTCGAACGCGCCGAGATCCGGATGGCACCGAGGTGGTGTCCAGCAAATTGCCGCACTGGTGTGGCATCCTACAATGCTGCGCCGAAAGACGGCGTGTCCAGCTGAGTTGCGGTCACTGTTGCGGTACAGTGAGTCGAACGCGCCGAGATCTGGATGGCCCCGATGTTGTGTCCAGCAAGTTGCCGCACTGGTGTGGCCATCCTACAATGCTGCGCCGAAAGTCGGCGTGGGGTGCCCCGTTGGCTTATGAGGTGATGTCAGTAGTGGACCGATGTGTGAATAGGTCGGAACCAGCACAAGGCACCAAGATCCGAATGGCAAGTCCTGGATGTTGAGTGCCTCAGTTGAGATTTCTGAGCAGTGCTTGTAAGACTGTCTGAAGCTTATTTGCACCTGCTGCAGCTTCACTAGGTCCGGCGGAACTTTTTGCCTTTTCCTTTCTGCTTCTTTTACTACAATGCGTTTCATCAGAAGACACGACCAGGTCCCTGAATGTGTGCAGGGGGACGCTATTGATTGAATGAACGCGCCGAGATCTGGATGGCACCGAGGTGGTGTCCAGCAAATTGCCGCACTGGTGTGGCCATCCTACAATGCTGCGCCGAAAGTCGGCGTGGGGTGCCCCGTTGGTTTATGAGGTGATGTCAGTAGTGGACCGATGTGTGAATAGGTCGGAACCAGCACAAGGCGCCCTGCACTGTTGAGCCTTTTTCAATGCCTGTTTTTTGTTGTTTCCCCTCCATCAAAAACAAAACAAAAATACAAGGCGCCAAGATCCGAATGGCAAGTCCTGGATGTTGAGTGCCTCAGTTGAGAGTTCTGAGCAGTGCTTGTAAGACTGTCTGAAGCTTATTTGCACCTGCTGCAGCTTCACTAGGTCCGGCGGAACTTTTTTCCTTTTCCTTTCTGCTTCTTTTCCTACAATGCGTTTCATCTGAAGACACGACCAGGTCCCTGAATGTGTGCAGGGGGACGCTATTGATTGAATGAAAATGGCGGCTTGACACAAAGCTGACTCAAGCGTTACTGTTGGTGCTATACAGACAAAAATTGGTTTTCAGTTTGTACATTCTTCAGGTTTTTTTTTTCCATCCAAGTCTGATTGAGAGTTTGTAGAAAAATGGCTTCAGATTTTCCACATACTACTCTTCAACATTCTTCCTAAATGTAACAATGTGAAACTCACTAGGAGAACGGCTGTTTCTGTTTCCTTTCAAAATGCTGCCACCAATATTTTCTGAATGGAAGACACCATCTTGTAGCATAAAGGGCCGAAAGGGGTTCTGGTCTGGCCGATGGTTGGTGGAGACATTTTGACTATATCTTGGACCTGCCCGGCCTCGCCCAAAATGGCGCCGGTATAAATGGGACTCGTAACTCTTTGCCCGCAAATGTATATCTAGAAAATGTTATTGTAAGTGGCCCTGTCGTATTTTAATTACAAAATGTACGTCCACCGATTCCGCAACTGTTAGACACCTTTGTTCTTGTCACCTAATGGCCCGCTCGTTACGTTCTTCTACAGTGTAAATGTCTCCTCATCATATACGATTTCAGTTTGCTCCGTGGCCGGCCCACGTGGTTATAGGCCCGTATTTGTATACTGACATTTTCACAATAAAGGTTTTTAAAACAAAACACGGTAGTAGTATTTTCATTTGTAAAGTTTTTACTTTTAGTGACTGTTTTCGAATCAGTAAAAGGCAAGTGAAATAAAGCAGTCCAATTACATGACGGATAAAAGGTATAATATGTAGGAACACAGTAAAGATAAATGGTCAAGGGCAGTTGTGTTTTTCATGTCTGCAACATAAAGTGATCGATAAGAATCTGATAATCAGGCGTATCGGCGACTAAGACAGCAGGCCGAATCTCTTTTACTCAACGGCTCCGTCATGGAAGGAAGAAACGCCCTTTTTCTCGAAAAAGGAATATATTTTACTTGCAAGACAGTTGTAAATTTTCCGGGAAAGTACATTAGCCTGGAATATTATAACATATGTTTGAAAAAAAAATATTGTTCGAAAATAATAAAAAGCGTAATTTTTAGGTCATATGACCAAGCTTTTCATCATTAAATTAACAAAAGTAAAATGAACCAATGAAAAGTTTTATTAACAAGTCACATGACCTGTTATGCTTACGTTACGCGCTGCGCGCCGCGCCTCGGATCACTTCCGGGTGCGCTAACGCGGCGTGTCATAAAACGCATTACGCGACAACGTAGGTCAAGAATATAGTCTAAATGTCTCCACCAACCAGCGTTCAGAACACAACCCCTTTCAGCAGTCCAAAAAGTTCTGTTAAATGACAACAGAGGGGACAGGCAACAAGAACCATCAGTCAAAGAGGGGAGGGCAAGTTCTTCTCTTCCGGGTCATGTTGGGGCGCTACCGGAACTGATCGAATTGGTAGTCTACAGTGTTTCTGGATGTTTCAGACTAAAGCTGGCGTCAGCATGAGACCACTACCATCTCGTAGCTCCGTCGTGGCCATTCCACGAGCAATCATGGCAGCCGCTCCCCACCAGAAGCCTGCGGGAGTCGGAGGCCCCCAAGACTTTTGTAGAATCTTCACGGCTGAGGGGACGCTTTTCGAGAATGGGACCCAAGCCCTAGCAGACAAGCGTCCGAGTTCCAAGGTGTCCCAGGGCCATTTTAGTGGACCAGGCCCAAAACCGAAGAGCCGGCCGCCATTTTGAGAGTCCTGTGGCAGCCGCCTATCGCTGCACCGCAAGAGCGGGCGCATCTCAACTACATGGTGAGCGAGACGCTGTAGTCGCAAGAGCGGGCGGAAAACAGCTGAATGGCGGAAGAGGCACAGTGTAGCAAAAGCGGGCGGAATGGCAACTAAAACGATAAAGGGGCGCCCCACTACAGCTTGTCTTCAGGTCAAACGGATTGTGGGACAAGGTCCAGAATTGAAGAGTCATCAAAAGGCAAAAAGTTCCGCCGGACCCCAGGAGCCGGCCGCCTATGTCGGGGGCGATCTCAGGCTACACCAGTGCTATAAGACTTGGGGAGGGTGTCGGAGCCAAGCGTCTTCTCCGAGTCCATGGCCATCACACCGCCCCTCAGGGGCCTCCGTCAAGCTGTTTAGGAAGGTAACATATCACATTGTTTTCTAATGCAGTCAGGTCCACAAACGACACTCACTTACTTTGAGAATAGTGAAGCTGCAGTAGGTGGAAATAAGCTTCAGACAGTGTTACAAGCACTGCTCAGAACTCTTAACTATGGCACCCAACATCCAGAACTTATGCTATTTGAGAATGGTAGTGACATCGAAGCATCTCAGGGACCAAAACCATTAACATACTTTCACGTATGAAAATCTTACTTGGGGAGGGGGCAGGAGCGAAGCGCCCACTCCCAGTCAGCGCCACCACACCGTATGTTGAAAATCTGAAGCCATCGTTCTACAAAGTCAACCAAACTTGGATTGAAAAATCTAGAAAAATGTACAAACTGAAAACCAGTTTTGGTCTGCATAGCATCAGTAACAACGCTTGAGTCAGCTTTGTGTCAAGCCGCCATTTTGATTCAACAAAGCACAGGCATTGAAAAAGGCTGAAATTCAGAACTCTAAACTATGGCACCCAACATCCAGGAGCTTGCTATCCGGATCTTGGAGCCTTGTGCTGTTTTCGATCTATTCACACATCGGTCCACTACTGACATCATCTTATAAACCAACGTTATGTAAATAGTTTTTTAATAAAATGTTTTACCCTGTTTCTTTGCTGGTGTGTTGTCTATATTTTTAATATTTGCATAGGGTTTGTCGTTATTTTGTGCGGGATGGGTGATGGAGCCGAGCTGTCTTGCAGCCCTCATGGTGTGGAGCTCAGTTCATCTCACTATTTTCGTATTTCTCAAGAAGGGTTGTTCCTAATATTTCTATTTTAGCGAGGTCAAAAAGAGATCCAATTAGTGGCCTACTGATTTTGCTCGATTACTTTTATTTTTTTACACGATTTTTCACTATCTGCAAAGACTAAACAGAGTATTGCGACTTTGTGCTTGTTTGTAAATAGAGAATGATCCAAAGAGAACCAATTCTAAAACAGTAAATGCTTGGACAACAATCAATCAAATGGAGAGACAAGGAGGCACGACGGATTACAACGGGGGTAAAGGCCTGCGTTAACTACCCTTCAGTATCTGCAAAGAGAGAGTACTACTAAGGCAAAAGAGGGGAGGGGGGGGGGTGCAGCGTTCAAAGCACATCAGCGTGCATAAATACGAAAATGTTTTTATCTATCACGTACTTGACATTTTAAAGCTTTTCATATTTGCTATTAAAAAACCAATGAAATTCACAGAAAAAACCATAGGTTATAGTGGATATATAGTTAGGAATTTGCATTTACAAAACCTTGAAAATTCAATGAAAAAACCATAGGTTATAGGCCATATATAGTTAGGAATTAGCATTTACAAAACCTTATTTTACTCGCATAAAACCATTGAAATTCCATATATAGTTAGAAGCGCTAACTATATATCGCGCACCCGCAATCCACTGCTGATGATGTCACATATTACATCATTCATGACATGGTCAGTGACATCACTGATGACATCACTGATGACATCTCAAATGACATCACTGATGACAACTCAAATGATATCAATGATGACATCTCAAATGACATCACTGATGACATCACTGATGACAACTCAAATGACATCACTGATGACATCTCATTTGTCATCACTGATCACATCACTCATGTGATAATACAATGAACCTCTTCAGACTCTAATATAACCTTACATACACTCAGTATAAACAGACACTCGCAGACTGTCACTCATCCATGGAGTTACTCACACACCTAGTCAGTCATGCAAAGAATCAATCACACCTCCATTTCCTCAACTATACAGTTATACACATCTTACTTATTCAAACATATAATAACACATATTTACTCTCTTATATAATCCCTGATACAAGCTCACAGTGATCGATACAGCCACTCACACATTCACTGGCTCTTATGTTCAGTTATTTATATATCTCAACTCTCACATGTATTGTGTTTTACATACGTACTTACTTGCACATGTAGCAATGAGAAATCCATTCACTCACCAACACACCCATGCACAGTCAACCGCCCATATAGCTGTTTCCACATGCACTCTTGAACTCATACTCCTAGTGAATCAACTGCTTACACATCTATGCACAGAGTCACGCACCTCCCAGCCACCCACACACACACTCAGCCTCCCATTCAAATACTTGGGCAACCAATCAATAACCCATATGGCCACTCTTATAGCTACTGATCAACACATGCAGCAGCTTACACAACAACAAACATACTGATGCACGAATTAAGACAGTTTAGTCACTAACCCATGTACTCAGTGAGACACATTTAATCACTCACTCATACAGTCAGTCATGCACCTACTAAATTCTTCATCCAGACACTTATACATCCACTCATTCTTCAATATGTGAAACATATTTAAACTTTACAGACACATACAATCACTGGATGTTGTGATCAGTGATGTCATCAGTGATGTCATTTGAGATGTCATCAGTGATGTCATCAGTGATGTCACTGACCATGTCATGAATGATGTAATATGTGACATCATCAGCAGTGGATTGCGGGTGCGCGATATATAGTTAGCGCTTCTAACTATATATGGAATTTCAATGGTTTTATGCGAGTAAAATAAGGTTTTGTAAATGCTAATTCCTAACTATATATGGCCTATAACCTATGGTTTTTTCATTGAATTTTCAAGGTTTTGTAAATGCAAATTCCTAACTATATATCCACTATAACCTATGGTTTTTTCTGTGAATATATATATATATAAATCACCAGAGTCCTGTCGAAAAAAAATATGCTGCAGCACAGTACCAGCGACGCTTACAGACACTAACGGACCAGGTTCCGTTGAAAAAAGTGTGCAATTTATTTCTCCATTTCATCCAACATGACGCGTTTCAACCGGGTCACGCCAGCCTTGATCACATGACATGCACGGACTCCCGCGTGATTTAAATACTCCATTTCTCCAGTACAGTCATGCCCGATAAAATCATAGAGTTCAAAGACAGACTATCAGGGTACAAATATTCGCCATAAAATTGTAAACATCAGTGTTTATATTTAAAAATCAAGGCGCAAATTGTACAAATACATGTACAATCAAGGGCAAGTGCCCGAATTCAAACCCACAAGATCAGTCATAAAATCATCTATTTCTATGAGCGCATTGGAGACTAGAGCATTTCACCAAAGTGCAAAAAGTGTATCGTGCTACTAGGCGAGCCCAGTAAATACGAAAAGATTGATTGTCAGGGTTTGACGGATGCAAAACAATCTTTACATAACAGAAAGATGCCAAAATACATTCAACAATACATAGATGTTGAAAACAAGTCAATAACAATAATGTGGAAGTTCATAAATTCATATAGTCATAAATAGTGTGCAAAAAAATGCATGAGCTATTTCATGATTCTAATACTACACCAATACCAGATAGAAACCAGTAAAACCAGGAACCTAATTAAACCAATAAAAATCACAATAAAAGTGCAGATAAAATTTCATAAACATTACGTCTGCTGACACACTAACAACCACTATATAAAAAAATATGTATATGTACACCAGATTTACAAAAATTTCATTTGTATATAGGAAAAAAAAGGAATTCAAAATGACCCCGAATTTTTTGGATAGATCATTAAATTAAATTCATACTCCTAATAATAGCAGCAAGGACTAGAAAGTGCAAAAAGTGCTTAGAATTTCAGATATGAACAAACAAACCCCATGTTAATAACATCACATTTAGAATTCACAATATTGTAAAAATACAATTCATTTTAGAAACAAAGTCAACATATTAAAGAAAGTAGTAAAGGTCCTTCCCAGTATTCAGCCCACTTGGCATCTTTGTGTATAACCGTGTATATATATATATATATATCTGCAAATACCTCGCAGCAGCGCTCCTTACAAAGAGACTCGAGGCATGGACCAGCTTTCTCTCAGCATTCTTTATTCAGCCATTAGGTAGTGTGTCATGACGCGTTTCGGCCGTCCCAGCGGCCTTGGTCACATGGCGATACAGATTGCTTTTTGCCCATTTAAAGTGATAACGTGCAGTCACATGTCAAAAAATGGTGGACATAGAAAAAATACTATATGTTTAAATACATTTTGCCTATACTTTCTCTTGGTGCCAATACAAAAGTGAAATAACTGTATAAATACATAAATAAGTCACATTTTGCACAATGTATCAAAAGATTAAAAATATACATATACTACTCCAATTCGTTGTGCGAAGAGTACTACCAGTTTGATAAGAATTGAGTATAACTGCATAAATGCATATAACTCTTCAAAATGGCGATGAGAAAGAATATACCATGTAGTCCACCAAATCTATAAGCAATTATAGTGCGAAAAATAGTGCTCACCCTTGTGTATTAGATTATAATACAAAATTATACTGTTGATCACTGCTATTTAATGATAGTAGTGAAGAAAAAGATCCAAAAAAAAGGAAAAATTAATTTTATCTATGTGGATCTTTTTTTAAAAAAAGAAACAAGAAGAAATGAATTCATGACGGAAATTGTACCAGCCAGATAAGGCTCGGGGGAAGGGAATATGGAGCCTTAACTTACTTCTGGTTCCATTGTATCATTCTAATCCTTTGCCATGTTATTGCACTTATATTTAAAGTGACCTCGTGTCAATTGGAAAAAAATAAATATAATTTCTTCCTCTAAAGTGACATCGTGCAGTCAAAGTGCAAATACAGTTAAAGTGGCTGGTGCTGGAGGTTATACAGTACTGAGGTAAGGGGGAAGGGAAGTCTAAACCCTATTGAAACAGAGCTTTGCTTCCATTTTCAAGACAAGATACTTACATACATCATCAATGTTGCACATATAGAAAAAATCACCCCATAAAAACAGTCTAAAAAAGAGGGAATCGGTAACATGACTAAAATCAGCTATCACATCAAAAATCAGGATAAAAACACATTACCCTAATATTATATATTAATAATATTTAAAACGACGGCTAAAATCAATCAATTCATATATTTACACACACCGAAATTTAGTACACTCAATATATAAATTATACATAGTATATTGCAATATAAACATAAATATGTAAAAAAGTGCACGGTGCGGACCAACTCCTCTTATAGTTTAGATTATGGTTGTGTCATGGTGTTAACTATATGGCTATAGGCTATAGGTGACATTATCATGAAGTGGTCATAGGTATGTGTGGAGGTCCTCTGTGGTGTTTAGACCTCCCGGCCACTTTGAGTTAAACTCCAAAATATATTTGGTTTCGAGCCTGCGCATACACGCCTCCCTGTCGCCTCCTCTTCTGGTAAGCGCTACGGACTCAATGGCAAAATATTTGAGACACTGAGGCTTGCTATTGTGACACGCCTCGAAGTGTCTGGCCACTGGATAGCTCTGGTCCTTATTTACAATGGCGCGCAGATGTTGTAAAATACGCTTATGTATTTGCAGCTTGCTGCTACCAATATATTTGAGTTCGCAGTCGCACTCTAGAATGTACACACAGTATTCCGTTCTACAGGTTAGGTGTTGTTTTATTTCCCTAGTAGTTCTGGGGATTACTGTTGTATGTTTTTTGGTGTTGACACCATGTTGGCAGGCTTTACATGCCAGGCATTTGGAGAAGCCCCTGCTGGTCGGTCTCCAAGGCTCCTTGCCTATGTAGTCTTGTGTAGTAAATAGCTGGAGACCACAGGTGTACCATAAGAGGTTTATTGCAGGAAAGCAGAGTAAAGCAACCTCAACACAAGCTGGCCAGGCACAAACTGTCACCAGCTAGAACACTAGAACACTAGAAGGAGACAGAGCCATGTACATTCTGGAATGAGTGACACAGGTAAGAACTATGGTAGAGCATGGAAATAGAGGAAGGATAAATATACAACATCTTGACTATTTTTAGAGAAGATGGAGCCCATACTGAGACTTTTTCGAAAAGTAATAGATGGATTAGGGGGCATCACATCGCCAATCGTGGGATCATCTTTTACAAAGTGCCAGTTTCTCCTGACGATACTCCTAAGTTCTTTCTCCTGTTTGGAGTAGGTCAGAATGAGTCTAACTTCATTGATATTGTCACTTTGTTTCACTCTCTTAGTCAGCAAATCACCTCTTTCTTTGACCCTAGATTTCTTTATAGCAGTGTTCACTATCTTGGCAGTGTAACCCCTATCTATAAATCTTTGAAAACTTTCCTGTTGTTTGATAATCATGTCTTCCTGATTGCTACAAATACGGCGGATGCGTAGCATCTCGCCATAGGGTATTGATTTGATTAGATGTTGGGGATGAGCACTCGTAGCATGTAAAAGAGTACTGGTAATCACATTATTACATATAAAAACCTGTACATCTAAAAATGTCACCGATTCCCTGCTTACATCAGAGGTAAAATGCAGATTAAGATCATTGTCATTGATGTCATGTATGAAATTTAAAACACTTTCCTCGGAACCACGCCATACAATAAATAGGTCATCAATAAATCTGAGCCAACAAGTAACATTAGTAGTCCAATATTCTTCAAATTTGTGCAAGAGGACCAGTTCCTCCCACCACCCCATAAAGAGGCACGCATAACTAGGGGAGAAACTGGCCCCCATTGCTACACCTGGGACTTGTTGGTACATTTGACCGTTAAAAATATATATATAGCTATATATATATATATATATATATATATATATATATATATATATAGATATATATATTCGGTAAGAACAGACGTCAGAAACAAATTAAAATCTTGAATGACGAGGCAGGACCCATAGATAGTGCAGATTTTCAATTTATTGTGCGACCCAACACCAGTCCGACATGACGCGTTTCGGCTTCTCCAAGCCTTGATCACACGACCGCCAGTAGGTAATATATATATATATATATATATATATATATATATATATATATATCCTGAGCTCCAAATACCAGCCGATTGCACACGTGAGCGGGTGCACGCCAAACGGGGGTGTGCCCGTTGTGTTTAATCACAGCTTATATCACACACTATATATATTACCTACTGGCGGTCGCCAGTAGGTAGTTATAGTTAGGATTATTTTGTATAGGGATTTCGCAACATTCTATTGGGAATAACTTTGGCCCCGGTTGAGGAATCTGCCTGAAATTTACCTCAAATTTGCCTCGCGGTGCTCCGCTCCTTCCCTGAAAGTTTGGGGGGGATTCGTGAAGCAGGGGCTGAGATAAAAGTGGGGTCCCAAAACGTGTTTTCCCCATGTTAATTTCCATAGGGCGGTTGGACTCACTTTTAGCCCGAACGGCTGAATGGATTTCCACCAAACTTGGCAAAATTGTAGGGACTGGTAGCCCGATGTGCCTTTGCTATGTCTCAAGATAGGTGCTCCAGTGGATTTTGAGTAATTTAGGTTCAAAAAAATATATATATCTATAGGCGCGCCTCGGTACGCGCACCGGGCGCGCTACGCGAGTTCGCGAGCGGAGAGCTGATTGGCTCTCGGGTGTCTGTCAACATTCCAAACAGTCCGGAGCGGCCGCCATCTTGTGTCTCGGTAGGATCGAGACACAAGAGGTGGCAAAAACAAAGGGGGAAATGAGCAAAAGGGGGCAGGGTAGACCCCCCCTGACCCCCTAGGTTTGATGTGGGGGCCATAAAAGGGCCCCGCGGGGCAAAAATATATATATATATATTTTTGATTTTCGCAGGGGTAGCACCCGGTACGCGCACCAGAGAGCGTATGGGGGAAAGTAGCATGGGGAAAACCCAGTTCATTCACTGCGTCACCTCTACGACCCTTTCTTGCGTCAATACGTCCCTTTTGCATACATTACACCTAACGTAGGTATAATGTGGCGCAGGGGTTTACAAAGTGACACATCTACCTAGATGCGTCACTTTGTAAATATGACTCAATAAGGTGCATTTTTAACAGCACTGGTGCGTCACAAAAAGTGACGTACCGGAGGCGTAAAAGTGATGCATGGCCTCATAAATGAGGCCTTCAGTCTTCTACTCATGCGTCATATTTAATATATGACGCATTATGTCGCAAGTACTTACAGATACGTCAGTATTTCAGACGTATGTGTAAGCGCAAAAGTGATGCATTGCTGGAGTGTGTCACAAAAATGATGCAACTCCAGCAATGCATCCTTTCACATGGGGCCAGGCCCATGTGAAAGGGCCTGCATCAGTCTTACGCCTGCTGTGAAACAGGCGCAAGATTTGGACGCAACAGCGTCATAAAAGTGACGCAGTGATATCTCATAGATTTCACGGCGTCACCTCTACGACCCTTTCTTGCGTCAATACGTCCCTTTTGCATACATTAATCCTGACGTAGGTATAATGTGGAGCAGGGGTTTACAAAGTGACGCATCTACCTAGATGCGTCACTTTGTAAATATGACTCAATAAGGTGTAAGTTTAACAGCACTGGTGCATCATAAAAAGTGATGTACCGGTGGCGTAAATGTGACGCATGGCCTCATAAATGAGGCCTTCAGTCTTCTACTCATGCGTCATATTAAATATATGATGAATTATGTTGCAAGTACTTACAGACACGTCAGTATTTCAGACGTATCTGTAAACGCAAAAGTGATGCATTGCTGGAGAGTGTCACAAAAATGATGTAACTCCAGCAATGCATCCTTTCACATGGTGCCAGGCCCATGTGAAAGGGCCTGCATCAGTCTTACGCCTGCTGTGAAACAGGCGCAGGATTTGGACGCAACAGCGTCATAAAAGTGACGCAGTGATATCTCATAGATTTCACTGCGTCACCTCTACGACCCTTTCTTGCGTCAATACGTCCCTTTTGCATACATTACACCTGACGTGGGTATAATGTGGCGCAGGGGTTTACAAAGTGACGCATCTACCTAGATGCGTCACTTTGTAAATATGACTGAATTAGGTGCATTTTTTACAGCACTGGTGCGTCACAAAAAGTGACGCACCGGTGGCGTAAAAGTGACGCATTGCCTCATAAATGAGGCCTTCAGTCTTCTAGTCATGCGTCATATTAAATATATGACGTATTATGTCGCAAGTACGTACAGATACGTCATTATTTCAGACGTATCTGTAAGCGCAAAAGTGATGCATTGCTGGAGTGTGTCACAAAAATGATGCAACTCCAGCAATGCATCTTTTCTTACCCTTCCATACCCCCGTTCCTTTTCTACAATTTCTTTGAATATCCACATTCCCCATGTTCACTCTCCTTCTCCTTACTCTCCTTCCCAACACTCACCTTCTTTCAGTCCCCCGACTTCACTTCCTTTCTCCTCTCATACCTTTCTGTTCTTTCTTACTCATTTTCCTTTCCTTTCTCAATGCACTCCACTTCACTTACTCTTTTTCATGTTTTTTAAGAATATAGCTCTTTGATGAGAATTGTAGGTAGTTCTGAAAATAACTTTTTTTTTCTTCTTTTTTCTTTTTTTAGAACAAAAACAAAAACAGGGAATGGAAACTGCTCAACAGGAGCAAAAAAATAAATAAAAATTAGGGCTAGGAACGGCAGCGATGGTTCTCCAATGCTCGAACCATGAGCAGAACACTTTGCTTCCCATAGCAAAGTAGCTGATCACAGTCTCTGCCTTTAAGGAAGCCTTTGTTAAATGCAGGCTGAATGTTCGGAACCAGCTCTTGTGATCTCCCCCTCACCAATGTTGTTGGTCCTCCGGTTGATGTAAAGGCCCCATCACTGGGAACCTCTTGTGCCAGAGCCCTGACACTTTCCCGGACAAAATTCTGGGGCTGCCTCCTCTCCACATGGCGAATCATTGTGGAGTTCCCAAAAGAATATTTTTTAGTGGGGTCACCCCGTGACAGGACTGTGTGACAGATCCTGCACTCCACTTTTGGAGCATTTACCTTCTTCTGGTCATCAGGTATGGAATTTTTTTTCCAGATGAAACGTTTTTTGACTTTTGGCTGAGGAGGCACTTCATCGATGAATTCATTGGAGTCATCTTCACTGCTGGATGGTCTGGCAGCCATGATAATCCAAGATATCCAACAAAGAACCGAGAGCAAAAAGGCAGGTCTTTCAGTCACAAAAGTGAAAGAAGAAGTGAAGGAAATGGGTGGGGATTTCATTCTTTGTAAAAAAAACTGTTAGCAACCAATGAAAAGTGTTAAGGTCACATGACTTGACGCGCTTACGCTGCCCGCACCGAAGCGCTTCCGGGGGCGCTTACACGGAGCGAACGTAGGCGCTTCCGGGGGCGCATACGCGGCGCGAACAAAGGCACTTCCGGGGGCGCTTACGCGGTGCACCTAAGTGATGTTTTGATAGTTTCACGGAAATGCAAAATCATTTTCATTTCCTTATTCAAAAATACTTCTTTTATATGTATGGTACTAAATGTCTTATGTTTTTATTTACTTTTCATTCATATTTTTTTACAAGAACGCAACTAACTCTCTGGGTTCGCTTTCCGGAGAGCTTACCGGTGCCCGCACCCAGAGCGCCCCAGGAAAAAATGATTAAAAAAAAAACATTTAAAAAATATTATTATAAAAAAAAAATTATACTTACACAAAATAGCAAATTAAAAAAAAAATCGTAAGTTACAAACTCGATATAGAAAGGAATTAGCTTTTAAAAAACCTTTGAAATTCAGTGAAAAAACCAGAGGTTTCACAATCGTTATAGTAAGGAATTAGCATTTAAAAAACCTTTGAAATTCAATGAAAAAACCATAGGTTTCACACCAGTTATAGTTAGGAATTAGCATTTAAAAAACCTATTAAATTCACTGAAAAAACCATAGGTTTGACACCAGTTATAGTTAGCTGGAAATTTTACTGACATAAAACCATTGAAATTCCCACGTTACAGTTAGTTGGACTCACTATAACTTGCGCGCCTGCAATGCACTGCTGATGACGTCACATATTACATCACTCATGACATGGTCAGTGACATCACTCATGACATCACTGATGACACCATCCTTGTGACAGAGTGACAGACCTCATTTCAGTGTAATGTAATCCTTGAAACACATATTCAAAAATAGAAACTAAAATTTTCAAAAAAATGGAGATACCCATACCAGTTACAACAACCAATTCAGTAATTCAACCAACTATATACACATCCACTCATTCACCAACAGTTCTATATAGTCACTCATACATATACTCACTCATGTAGTGATACACCTATACATCCTGTTACACACCAACAGTCATCCAAAAGTTACTCACACACATACTCACACATGCAAATAAACTATTGAACATCCATTTATTTGCATATACAGCTATACACCCACTACCACCTTACTTCTAAGGAAACTTGCACATACTTACTCTCTAAAACAATCACTTATAGAAAGACATACTTATTTAAACAGGAACTCTTACAATCTCTCACTCTCACATATACTCACTTATATACATCAATACTCACATATACTAGATTAAAACAAATGTAGTTACTGATAAAGACACTAGTGAGACAGTCATTCACTCACTAACACACACATATACACACTCATCCACCCATACAGTCCTGCACATATGCTGTCTTCAAAACACATACAGTGAGTCAGTCATTGATGCATCTATGTGCTAAGTAATACCCCCACCAAACCATACAGACACTCATACTGATACTAAATAAACATCTAATAAGCCATATACACACACATGTAGCTACTCACCAACCTATGCAGCCACTTATACACAAAGTGAAACACTGATACATATATTTAAATGTTTAAACATTACTCGCTAATATATGTATTCACTAAGATACACTTAATAAGCCAGTTAACCAATCCATTTTTTTTAAAACATCCATTTAGACACTAACTTAAACATTTATTCTTCCATCGACCTTTTTCATATACATATAGAAAACATATTTATTTTTCAGAAAGACACACATTCACTGGATGGTGTCATCAGTGATGTCATGAGTGATGTCGCTGACCATGTCATGAGTGATGTAATATGTGACGTCATCAGCAGTGCATTGCAGGCGCGCAAGTTATAGTGAGTCCAACTAACTATAACGTGGGAATTTCAATGGTTTTATGTCAGTAAAATTTCCAGCTAAATATAACTGGTGTCAAACCTATGGTTTTTTCCAGTGAATATATATATATATATATATAGCTGTAGTTTGAGTCCGCACAGCACAGGTCCTCAGTGCAAGCTGCAGTGCTTCTTAATGGCAGTGCTACAATGAATTTCCTGATTGTGAAGGCACCCAGTGAGAGTGTCTGCTTGCTGTTCACATCTTAGGAAAGCCATTCCTAAGAAATCACTATTTAGGACATATAAGGGTAGGCACATTTACCAAATCCCAATATGTGATTTCTTATGACCTGCAAATTACAATTTGGAAATCAAAGAATAGTTCAAAAGTCCCAAAGTTCTCTTGAGCCAGTCCTGTGTCTCTAACAACTGTGACATCGGTTATCTGATGACCCCCTTAGAATGGAAAGTGGAGCGCCATTTGCATTTGACATTTTTTGACAGCAGCTTTGGAATCAAATGACAAATGCAAGCACAGTGAGTTGATGACTGAACTGATTTGAGAGGTCAGTTACTTTTGACAGAGAGATTTGTCAGAAGTAGCAGGGGGCAGGAGGGTCGCCGAGGCAGTGAAGCCAAAAAAGATGTCTTCAAAGATCGGTGTTTAATAAGGGGAGCAATATTTCATCTTTTTCTGTCTGCAGTTGTATCCAAATAAGGCACGTCAACATGCCAATGGGTGATAGGCCACACTGGACATCAGTGTTAATAAAAAGCCAATCTGGCTGAGTATGATCAGTGAGCATGAAGTATACCAGAACGACTGACTAAGATGTGCCAGGGCTATAAAAGTTAAAAAGAAATTAAAGTGAGGAAAGTGATTTGCTCTGGAAGATCCCTTATTCTAGAGTCGATGTGAACACCTGAAAAGTCGTGAGGGTGTTCACTTCTGAAAATAGACTTGCTATGTTATAGCAGGTTTCATAGTCTAACTTTTGTAATGGAAAGCACTCTGTGAACCTTCACAATTGTAACTAATACCTACCCTGTTGTGGGTTTGTTTATTGTGTTTAGCTCTTCTGAACAGAACAAGTCATACCAGGGTTAATCAGTGTGTTGAATCATTTCTGTATGTAGTAAATAGACTTGGCAAATACATCCAATGTGTTATTTGTGGAGCTCTGTGGCTGCTTTTGAAATTGACGTTGTGGATTGTATTGCTTGGGACACATACACTCAATAGTACAGAGTTGGGTATTCATTGCTGTGAATTCAGTTCTATGCTAGGAATTATTCGTTTTCCTGCTAAAAAGGAGCTATCATAGTGAATGCGCCCCACAACCAAGTAGTGACATCACTCTCTGTTTGTTGCTGTCAAATCTCTTTCAAGTTGCAGAACTTTTCTATGATTGATCCCACCCTGGGCTCTGCCAGTGATTACTTAAACAATCTAAAGGATGTAATCAGAAAGTGGTTTTACGATCAGCCAAGACTATCATTGTTTTCAGTTTTAACTTCCATGTGCACTAGCAGGAGGATTCTTCCACTGCTGATGACATAAAACAAAGTGAAACCTTTCCCCTCGTCCATTTGGTGGCCAGGCCTTCATATCAGGCTGGTCACATAGAAATCACAGCCTGAAGCCTGAGATGATATGTACAAGACTTCTGTGCAAGATGAATTTTGCAGCCATTATAGAAGAAATACATTTCTGTTTAGAAAGAAATAGCCGTCCTGATTACAATTTATTGGAGAACTTTAATGAGAAATTCCTTATTGGCCAACTTGAAAGCAGATGGCAAACTTCCTACTCTGACAGGCATCATAAGAATTACAAAGTTCAATTGAAAAAAGGCTCTGTTCACTGCAAAAGCTGACTATCTGTGATCCTGTATGAAAAAAGCTCATCCTCTTTTCTCAGTTTTCAGGTCCTAGATTTTATCAGAATGTTCATTAGGTCGTGCTGCTTCTTGGGAAGCTTTCTGCAATGGCTTGACATCCTTTTAAATCCAAAACATTCCAACACCTAATCATGGACAAAAATTCAGCAGCATCTTTTGGAGGCATTCTAACTAAATATTGTTGAAAAAATATTGTGAGGCACGAATATTGGGGCATATTACCAACAACTAGCGATAATTTTTGTCTCTAACTTGTTTAGAGACAAAAACTATCGCCGCACATCGGCGATTTTTATCGCAGATAAACCTTGCTATTAACAAGGTTTATCGCAAATGCGATAAAAAACGGCCGAAATGCATGAATTTCGCTGAAAAGTCAGCGATATTCATGCATTATCGAGCAAATGCTCTTAGCCATGTTATCCACCTCCCATTGGATAACATGGCTAAGAACTGCTCAGGGCAGGTGTTAGCTTTTGGAGATATTCCCGCTTAGCGCGAATATCTCCAAAAGTTGGTAATAGGAGATAGCGATGTTAGCGACTGTTTTCAGTCTCTAACATCTTGGCACGCCCACTTTGCATCTCATTAGTGATAAATATCACTGACATGCAAAGTGGGGCCCAAGATAGTCGCTATCTCCTACTAGCTGTCGCTAACTGGTGTTAGCGACAGCTTGGTAATAGGGAGATAATTTTATCTCCGCTTTCTTGGCTTTTAAAGCCAAAAAAGCGGAGATAAACCCCCTTGATAATATGCCCCATTGTGTCTTAAACATTGTGATTCACGTTTGGTCCCAAAGAAAGCGATTTGATCACTGAGGCAGAGTTGTGTGATTAAAACGTGTAGACCCACAGAATTTTTTTAATTCTTGTATATATTACCTTTCATTTTTAAGCTTACCAAAGGGCCTTCGAAAAAAATCTAGAGACAGATAAAGGGAAACCTTTAGGCAAGTGTATTTGTAGATGACCCCTGAAAGAACAAGACAAGTAGTCCCTTGACTATCAGGGTTGAGCCAGCCAAGATACAAAAAGGATCTGGACAAGTACTCGTTGGTGAAGTATGCCACTAGAAACCCTATTGAATGAGAGTCATTTTAAAACAGATAGGAATGTCCCTTTAGGTCAGGCAGAGAGACTATGAACATTGATTCAAGTGAGTTCTCTCTTCTGTTGATTACATGAATTTATCAGCTGGGAAGTGGAGTGAACCCACTAAAAACGTCTTACTCCTTTTGATTATGGTTAAATATTGTGATATAAAAATATTGTGCTTCAGAATATCGCAGGTAAGATAATGCTCTTTAAAATATTTTTTTACTATTGTTGTTACACTACTACTTGATAATTGGAGGTGTGGGGTATATTCAGCAGTGAGCGATGTCACGCTTAGCCACGACAACGCCAATGCCCACCAGCGTGCGTTCGCCTGTGCATCCCCCGGCATCCTCCAGAATACCCAACAAGACCACACAAGGCAAACAGTCAACAGGTCTCGCCGGAATCTCAGATAGTGTCATAAAGGTGGAGGACCAGTATTTAGCAATGATTGGACAGGACCTCACACATGGAAGAAGTCACCCTCCTCGGCTGCACACCGAGGGCAGGCTGGTGTAGAGAGAGCGTCCCTCCTCCAAAGCTGTCTTATATAGTACAGTATGCAGTGTGGAGGAATTTGAGTTGGATGAGGCGTAAACAAGATGGATGACCTATTTCTGCGAGCCATCCTGGCATCCCACCAGACACCATCTTCGAGGTCACCGATCCAGTGTTGCCACTTGGCCCGTAGGGCGCACAGAAGTTTTGGGGAGTTCACAATCAGGGTGCAGTATATTTGCGAGGTGCAGCTTTGGGCCAGTGGTGATGAGAGGATTTGGGCCTCCAGGGGACCACACTCCGGCAGGTCTCTCAGCAGCGAGTGATATTTTTCCAGTGTGTGGCAGAGCTGCATATATCTGTAGAATTGGGTTTCATGGAGGCTGAATTCGTCCTGGAGACCCCAGAAGGACATCATGCAGGATGGGAGATAACAATGAGGTTCCGGCGAGTGAATCCCTGCAAGGTGGAGACCTGGGGCATCCAATGGCCCAGCTACAAGGGGGTTGCATGTGTAAAACGTCAGTCCCACACAATTTGGCTGAGGGCCCGTTAGCAGCACAGGAGTGTGGTCCCCTGGTCTCGGGAAAAGACCAAGAAGGTGGGGTGCCATATAAAATTGCAGGATACTCTGTGAGTCCAGAAGAGAGATTTCCAGTTGGAATTTAGTGTCATCGGGATCTCCAAACAGGCAGTCATTGACCCTGCGAAGCTGTGCGTCTCAATAGTATAGTATACGTCGGACATCTCCCTGCCAATGTCATAAGGTTAATGGACACAATGCAAGAGTGCTATTCATGGAGTCATATTCTTCCGCAGAAAGGAGTGTATCACCCAGATAGATCATTGAACCAGGATTGAGGGACAAAGAGGGGAAAAGTTTGCAGGGTGTAAAGTACCCTGGGGAGTGCAATCATTTTGAAAAGCACCACTCTTCCCAGGACATTAAGGGGGAGGGCAGCCTATTTACCCAAGTCCCAAACGTTCTGACGCAATATAGGTGACAAGTTCAAGCTCCGAGTGAGGTCAGGCTCCAAAGCAATGGTCACCCCTAAATAGGGAAAGCGTAATCTACGAACGGGAATGTAGTGTTGCCAATCAACTACCTCTTGACCCCCCGCACAGGGACAGGATTGATTTATCTCAATTGACTACTAGCCTCGAGGCATCACCATAGAAGCGTAGTATCTGGAAGAGCCGGGGTCCAGTAATGTGAGTCTGGCATAGGAAGAGCAGAACATCATTGAGCATACAATGCAATGCAGTCTTCTGAACACTACAGTTATTGGAAGCCCCAGATTTGATCATCACAGCAAACCCAGACCACCAGCGTCGCATTATCCAGAGTAAACAATAATGGGGAGGGTGGGCAGCCCTGCATGGTACCCCCTACGGATCTCAAAAGGAGAAGATATTATGCTGTTAACCTTGACTTGTGCCCAGGGATGAGCATAGAGCACCCTAATGAAGGATTGGAAATATGGTCTAAATCCAATATAGGAGAGAACCTGGGGGCATATTACCAACAACTAGCGATATTTTTTTTATTGCCGCGCATCGCCGGAATTTATCGCAGAGATAACGTGCTATAAGCAACGTTTATTTCCAAAGCGATAAAATATCCGGCGATAGCGGAGAAATGCGTGAATATCGCTGGAAATCCAGCGATATTCAGGCATTATCGCTAATAGGGACTTAGCCTGAATATCCACCTCCCATTGGATATACAGGCTAAGAACTGGTCTGAGCAGGCGTTAGTTTTCAGCGATATTCGCGTTTAGCGTGAATTTTCTTGTCGCTACGCCTGCGTTGATAATAGGCTATAGCGATGTTAGCGACGGCTTTCAGTCGCTAACAAGTTGGGTACGCCCACTTTGCATGTCATTAGCGATAAACATCGCTGACATGCAAAGCGGGCCCAAAACCGCTCGCTATCGCCTACAAGCTGTCGCTAACTGCTGTTAGCGACAGCTAGCTAATAGGGCGATAAAATTATCGCCGCTTTGCGGCCGAAAACAGCCGCAAAAGCGGCGATAATCTCATATCGCCAGCCTTGATATTATGCCCCCTGGTCCACAAAGCCCCAATACAGGGAATCGGGTGCTTTCTCAAAATCCAGAGGCATAAGTGTGGCTTGATCGCCTAAACATCGTCGGTGCTCCAAAACGATGTGTGCGCTACGGATGCAATGTCTAGTGCTTCGGTAAGGCATGATGCTGTCTGTGTGAATAAGGAAAGGTAGAAATGGCAGGAGTAGATTGGCAAGGATTTTGGCAAAGATTTTAATTTTTGCATTGATGAGAGAGCTGGGGCAGTATGAGAAACATTCATCTGGGGGGTTTGCCCAGTTTCTGGAGGACGATAATTGCGGCAAGGTGTAGCTCCATGAATAAGTGGCTCTTTTCCACAATCTCCAAGTAGAAGTTGAGAAGCTGAAGGGACAGTAGTGGAAGACATTCATTATAGTACTCAATTTTTTTGCCTGATTGGAGACCGCTGATTGGGGCAGCTAACTCCTCCTCAGTCTGTCTCATTTTGTCAGGGTGGCCATAAGCAGATCTGCTATTAGTAGGCTATGACCCTCCTGGCTATGGTGGGGGTGACAGTCATATAAGGAGCTAAAATAAGTGGTGAACTCTGAAGCAGTGCTGACTGAAGAGGTCAGCCATGTGCCCAAAGTGGTACGGATCACCAGGATCAGTCTGGGGGTGGCATCATGGGTAGCCAGCCAATAGAGGAGCTTTTCAGACTTGTCTCCCCATTTGTTGACCCATTTGGTAAAGGCCATATAGCACTTCTTGTCCTCCTCCATACATTATTGACAGAGGTTGGTTCTGTAGTTCTCCAACTATCGCTAAGTGTGGGTGTCCCTGGCGCACTGATACTGACCCTCCAGATGTAAGAGTTTTGCCCCGTAAGTATGCCCTGGACCTGACCCGACCCATATTACCACCTTGCCGGCCATCCCCACAGTGCCCCAAGAGGGCACTGTGTCCTGTTAAGATCTAAATAGGTGTTAGGTTCGTGGGAGAGGTGATTGGTACACTGATCATCAACCATGTACCAGGCATTGAGATGCCAGATAGTCTGCAGAGTTCCCACGGGCCTGCCATATTGCATCACAACCATGGCTCCCAGTTTTCAGTTTTCACTGATTTTGACAGATAAATACAGAGAGAAAAAAATCTGTATTTATTTTTAAGAACGTATAAATATGAAAAATTGTACGTCTTGCGGGTGAGTCTCCATGATTTCATTCTTGATTTCCAGGACAGCAGCTGAGCAGATAGACAGCATCAGAAGTTAAAAAAACAGGTTGAGATTTACTAAATACATCCATATGTCAACATATATTTGTATTATAAAGGTGATATTTACCAGTGGGTGTAATGTTTCGCTATATTTGGCTGCTTAATTTGCTAAAATGTGACCGGCAGCAAAGTATGGTTGCATGTTTTTCAGTTAAATAAATGTGGAAATATACAATTTAATGCCTTCATTTATCCTCAAAACACAAAATAAACACGGATAAATACCAATAAGATGAGCAAAAAAGAAATATGGATACATACAGATGGAAATGGTAAATAAAAAAAATACCATAAAACGAAGAGCCCTAACAACCAGGGCATGGTCAGAGATGCCCCGAGGCAGGATGTATGCAGGGTCAACATTGGGGCGCTCCGTGACAAAGAAATAGTCAATTCTGGATACGTTGCCGTGAGACACAGATAGGTATGTGTATTCAGTTAGTCTCAGGTGTCATGACCTCCAGGCACCACAGAGGCCCTGGGGCATCACCCAGTCAGCCTGTGGGGGATCTGTCAACCTTGCTCCTGAATGCATCAAGGTTCGGATTTATCATATTGTTAAAATCATCACCAACGACAGTGGACCCTGGGATAAGGTCTAGCACAACATCTCTGATGTGGATTAAGGACACCCGGAGGCGATAGAGTGGGACATAAACGCACAAGAAATTGTAATGTCTACCTACCAACAGAACATGTGCACATACATCCCCTCTACATCTGAAATGAGCAAGTAACTGAAAGAGGGAAGGACTTATGTAAAAGTGGGGTGACACCCCAGGATCCCCGCATGTGACCAGCATTGTATACTATGTCGTAGCCAAACCAGGAGAGGGCCGACAGAGGGTTCCAAGTAGATGGGTCTCCTGTAGGAACATCACAGCTGGCGAATGGTGTTTAGCAAAACGGAGGACCACGTTCCGCTTAATACAGTTGTTGAGACTGTTAAGGTTCCAAGCCATAATCGTAAATGACTCCATGGGGCTACATGGGTTGTAGTGAACTTAGAGTAAGGTGACTAGGAGGCCACAGTGAATCAAGGAGAGGTTGCAAAGGCAATCAATACTGCCAAACCTGCATCACAATGGTGAAGGTAGGTGTGTGTACTGTGCAGAAAATAAGAACAAAAAAAGACAAACAACGCAAGAAGACCCCATACCACCCCGAAATACACCCTACCTCATACTTCAGCCCCAGAAACATCTGTCACCTGAATTTCCACTTAACAGTAAACAGTAAAAAGAGAGGGCGTGAAGTGGTCACAGGTGCCTCCTGCTCCAAACCATGAGGTGTGTGTGCTGCTGGCTAAGCAACAAGAAGGCATGAGACTGTTATGCTAGTCATCAAATGCTGCAAAGTTATGAGGTTTAGGCCGCTAAGGCCTGACTACTGGAAACAGTCCATGCAGCACATGTGCGTGAGGCGCCTCAGATCCCTGGAGGCAGGGGGCAGCATATGGGGCTGAAGCACCTTGCATTTGGCTGCCCAGTCCTAGACCACCTCTGGACACCTATGTCTTGCTGAAAAAGGAGCAGGAGTCATGAAGGGCCTTCAGTTTGGTAGGAAAAATAAGCATGTATGAAAATGCCAGTGCTCAAGTTTATTGCTTAACTGTGAAGGCATTGCACTGTTTCTGTAAAATACGGGTGTAGTCTGGAAAAATGAGGATGCGTCCGGCCTGGAAGGGTATGGGCCATGCGATTGTGCCCCTTTTAATTAAGGATTCTGGCTATGTGGGGCTGGTGGGGTCCCTAAACCAGGGATCTGTGGACCCTCTCTCAAACAAAGCGAAAAGACAGAGCGTCTTGTGGGAGCTAGGATCTTATACAATCTTCCAAAAATGTTGCAGGTGAAGGACTCTCAACACCCTCTATGTAACCAACAAAGTGGAGGTTGTTCCTGCGTGCATGGTTTTCAGTGTCCTCCACGTGCTCCTCCAAGAGTTTGATTGATGCAGAAAGGTGGTGGACAGTGGATCTGTCCTCAAGTGTATCCTCAAGGTGCCAGCCACGAACCTCAGCTCCTGAGACCCTGTCTACTACACCTACCTCACCAACCCTCATCTCAAGGGCTTTGCGGGTAGTCTGTGTGGCTTGGAGGATCGATGTGACACCTGCAGCATTCAAGGATGTTGAGACAGGTGGAGGGTCAACAGAACCAGAGGCCACAGACGCAGAAGTGGTGTATCTGTCAATCTTCGTCTGGGCCTGTGCGTAGGGCGGGCGATCTTTACCCATGGTGAGGGGGCAGACACAGAAGCCGAGCCACTGAGGGGGAACCCTTAGTACGTGCTCTCACTCGCTTGCACCACAGGTCATTGTAGGCTGCACGAGCAGATAATTACCCCCACAGCAGTACATTACAAGGCCCCAGGGAAGAAGGAGAAGATGGCAGTCATAAAGCACAAGTGGAGTGGCCCGACCCCAAGCTCCAGAAAATGCATCAAGGATCTAGATTAACCCAGTAGGCAGTCCAGTAGGGGTCCTAAAGGGTGGCCCGGAGCTGTCGCACAGCCACCACCATCCAAAGACCAAGGCCCGGGGTAGAAATCAGCCAAACCAATCACCAGCCGCAGCCCCCCTCCTGCGGCACAAACCCAGGTCCAAACACAGGAGGCAGAGTAAGGGGCACACCCAGAGCACAGTGGGCAACCTCCAGCCCCTCTTTCGGAAATAGACAAGAACGGGGGTGCTGCAGGGCAATCCCCAACGCGACCCCACAACAGCCGTGGTACCAATGGCTCCTGCAGGTCCTGCACAGGCCAGCTGAGCCTGTTGGGGATCACCCTCTCTGCCGCACCAGGTCAGGCACTACAGGGGGGAATCAGGTGCATCGTACCATTCACTCTGCGGCTTGCGGAAATGTGACGTGAACATCGCAAGCGGTACAACGCGTGTGATTACAACGTGGTCATTACAACGACCATGTTGTTACAACGCATACCATTACATTGCAAGTCTTTTCTACGAATTGCTGTAGGGGGCACGCTGGACTTAGGAATAGTATAATTTACTATTCCAACTCCAACGAGCGCAACAGTAGGGAAGGTGTTGGAATAGTACGTTATACTATTCCTTAGTTTAGAGCACCCCCTACAGCAAGTCGTAGAAACAACTTGTGTTGTAATGGGTAGCATTGTAAGAACACGGTCGTTGTAACTACTGCATAGTAATCGCATGCGTTGTACTGCATGCAATGTAAATGCTGCTTCCCATGGCTTGCAGAGCATGTCGAAGGGCTGTCCGGCAGCTGACCAGAGCTGCGGCCACCCTCTTGAGGCCCAGGGCCAAGCCTTATCCCTGCAGGGATAAGGGGATCTCGCAGGTGGCTGAAATTCCGCAGTAGGACCCCATGGAGTCTAGGGTGGGGGGCACTCCACCTCAGGCGAAGCAGCCAGAAGCAGGATAAGGGCAGATGTTGGGGACAGTGTGGGAGCTCCTCAAAGAGCATCCATCATCTTCTGTGGTGAGGCCAGGTCCCCAACTCTTGTATCTTAAGTTAAAGCCTTTTCGGCGTCTAAAAAGACTGCTACCGCTTCTGTTTAGAGATCCAGTAGCTGTACTGTACCCAGCAGCACCCAGAGATTGATATGCAGACTTCGGCCAGAGACAAATCCCGATTGCTCAGGCCCCACCACTCCTGGCTGTATCAGGGCTAATTTGTTGACCAACACTTTAGCATATATTTTTGCGTCAACATTTAGCAACGATCAAAGCCTATAGGAGCAACACATATTGTGAAGTTTGCCAGGTTTCTGAATTGCAACTATGAGGGCCTCGTGCAATGATGGGGGCATTATTCCATCTGTACCATCTCCTCATACAGCGTGATTAAGTGCGGTATCAGCAGCTCCGGGTATGCTTTAAAAAAAGCCGCTGTTAGGCCGTCGGTGTCTGGCACTTTTCCAGGCTGCATAACTGCCAGTGCTGCACAGATTTCCACCTGGTCCAGTGGAGCCTTCAAATGCTCCCTGTGCTTTTGGGCGAGCCACTGCATTTTGATGTGGTCAGATAGGCAGTCATTGCTGTGTCATCAAGTGTCATTCGGGACCCTTAAAGCTCAGCCTAGTATTTGCGAAATCTCTCTGCTATATGGTGCGGCTCATGCAGGGGTTTATCCTCTTCATCTAATACCTCCAGCAGAACCTCTGCTTCCCTCATAGGATGCACCAACGTTGGCAGTTTAGTTCCTGGGCGTTCCCCTTCTCCATATACTCTGGCTACCGTATACTTTCCAATATGCTTAACCTCCTGGGCTGATAGTTAATTGCACTCTTCTAATCTCACCTGTATATCCCTTAATGTTTGCTTATCTCTTAACATTTTGTGTGCCATTTTTAACTCTGATATTTCTTTTTCTAGAAGCATTAATACTCCTGAGGGTTCTCAATACCCCTGAGAGTTTTGATTTGACCATCCCTATGACATAAACTTTGAATGCTTCCCAGACTCTAACGAATGTATCAACTGAGCCTACATTGTCTGAGAAATATTCACTTATCAGCTGCCTCAGTTCAGCTTTAAAGGCGGAGTCTTGGAGGGAATATGGTGGGAATAGCCAAGAAAAGGCCAAGGTATGGTGTTGTCGAAGCTCCAAGGTTAGTAGCACTGGTGAGTGATCAGAATATGTATGATGGAGAGGTTCACATCGGGTGACCCTGGACACCAGGCTCCTAGAAATTAACCAATACTCTATCCGTGTATGTATGTTATACACAGTGGAATAGTGCGTGTACCCACCTCCCGTGTTAGAGCGATGTTTCCAAATATCCACCAGTCCCAAGCTGTCTGCAGGCTGGGCCCCTCGATCTATCCTTAGCCCGGTCCAGCACACAATTAAAGTCGCTTCCCCAGATCTGAGGCAAACCATCATCCTGATGCAAGCAGGCACTGATTGTGTGATAGAACTGTGGGTCATCATAATTAGTGCTGTAGAGTCCCACCAACAGGAAGTCTAAGTCCTCCTTATAGCATCGGGCCACCACAAATCTACCACCTGGGTCAATGCGCACATTTTGTATCTTTACATCTACCTTGTTGTCAACCCAGATGAAGACCCCCCCTAGCATGCGATGTGAATCCTACGCTTTGTCAGTGCATCACTATTGGCTGCTAGGTGTGTCTCTTGCAATATTGCTACATTTACATTGTGACGTTTGAGATATGTTATTACCTTTTGTATTTCCCTGCAATAATTTTGCCCTCTAACATTGCACGTAAGGAATCTAATCTGTGGGTTTGTGTGTTGACCAGCCATCTCTTTCACTGTATCTTCCACCGTCTCGGCTTATTGTGTGCTGTGCGGCTAGAGACACTCAGATTATTACCATAAAAATGTCTACCTAACAAAACAGAACCAACTATGTCCACCCAATCATGAATCCCACCCACGCTATACGTTCTCAAACTTTGTATAGCAGCTTTACTTCCCCCCCCCCTCCTGTACTGCCCTCCCATTAACTTAGAAGACCGTAAACTACACAAGGTGGTGCACACATGGGGGTGGATGCTGCATGGTCTCAGCTCCTCCCCAATCCCAGCCTTCGCATAGACGCTATCACTAAGGTACTCTAAATGTTGCGTACAAGATGAACATTACTCAATTTCTACGTGTAGCCAAGCATTAAAGGCCAGTTTATATTAATTCAATCCTCTCTCATCAATAGGGGTTCTGTCCCCGCCTCAACATCCCTGCTGTATGCAAATGTGTCCATGCACAGCATCCCTTTGGTTCTATACCATCTTACCAGTTCTCCATGCACGCATCTGCATAAAGAAGTACAAACTTGTCCTCCCACTAGAGTGGTCATTTTCGCATCTGGCCCTCAACAACAATAAGACCATGGTGATACACAACTGTTCATATTGTGCTTAGTGCAGCTTCCAACATTCATCCCTTGGCCCCAGCCTAGCTGTAGAGTTCAGGGCAGCTCCGAAGTAGTAGCCATCTCATTACTCCTCAAGGTTCGGTGTGTCCTCGTTCGAGTCATTTTTAGGACGGGCTGTTTTGTCTTTTCCTTTTCGCTTAACAAACTGGAGTGCCATCTTGGGATCCATAATAAAGAGAGCCTTACCATCAGTAACAACTCTTAGCTTGGCAGGGTACATCATGCTATACTCCAGCTTTACCTCTTGCAGCTTTGTTTTAACTGGCAAAAATTGGCCGCTAGCGTCCTGCATCTGCTGAGTGAAGTCAGAATAAATGGATAACTCCATACCCTAATGGCGAAGCGTTCACATCTCTTTAGCCTTCTGCAGTGTGGCATCCCGATCTCTATAGTTTAAACGTTTGGCAATTATTGGGTGAGGTGCAGCACCCAGGGCTGGTTTCGGAGCCAAGGCATGGTGAGTCAGCTTCACCACAAAGATCTCTGAGAAAGTGGCTCTGCCCATTATGCTCACCAAAGTAAGTCCCACGCACTGCTCCATGTTCGGTATATTGGTTGTTTCCACAACTCCAACTATGCGTATGTTGCTCCGCCTAGAGTTCGCTTCTAGGCCCTCTGGCTTTGCTTGCAGTGTGCAGAGTATTCCATCCATTACCTTGTTTCTGGCAGCTCCTTCATTGATGGTGTCTTCCGTGTCAGAGATTCTTCGCAATATCCATTCTCTCTGCATGCTTGTCTATTCGCTCCATCATTCTGTCCATGCGGTAAGTGAGCGCATCTATTTTTGATAAACTGTGCTGCATGGCTGCCAATATTTGTTTAAGATCTGCATCCACAGGAGGGTCATTCATTTCAGATCCAGAATCAGCAAATCCAGTGTCTGTGTATCTGGGTTTGGCAGACCTTTGTGGCTCAAATTGTATCTTGGCTTGTGTTTTGTCTGCCTTCCCCATGTCGCTCCTCTTTTGTTGGGCTTACACCCTTGTGATGCAGTTGCAGAAGCCCCTTGCCTCTCTGTGGATCCCACTCAACAGCAGCTTCTCTATGGCCTAAATTCAATCTACAGGGCAGAAATTCCTGTCCGCAGTGCAGGCATCCCTGTGTACCTGTGGCCACACAGTTGTCCATGTAGGTGTGCCGCAGTCTTCAGTTATGCTTTCGCCCTGTACCTGTTAGCCCCTGGGCTGCAGCAC
Source organism: Lissotriton vulgaris (assembly GCF_964263255.1). Lineage (NCBI taxonomy): Eukaryota > Metazoa > Chordata > Amphibia > Caudata > Salamandridae > Lissotriton > Lissotriton vulgaris. The sequence continues at coordinate 1,310,735,254 of NC_141693.1, read as the reverse complement.
ATGCAATGGGGTGACAGCCCGCATAACTCCATATATGCCTGACTTATGTGTCCATGCCTACAACACGCACCCAGAGTGTACTCAAATGTGGGCTCCACTCCTGAGGTTCCGTGAAAATTGTAAGTGGTGTTTTCGACTCGCACGAATATGGTCGAGTCTGGTATCTATGAACCGCAAATGACGAGTTTAGTAAGTGTGCGCAGTTTCGCTGTGCTAACTTAAACCGTTCGTTTGTTATGTGGGTTTCTCATCTGTACCCACGGGTTCCATCTTAGATACGGCATCCATTTTGTCTCTTGCCCTCAAGTAGCCAGCGAACGGACGCTGTCCGCTTCGCGACCCTGGGACTCCCAAGATATTTGCGGAAGACACATGTTCTTTGTAAGTGTCTTTATGACGAGGGGGATGCTGCTGTAAAGCAGATGGCGCCGCTCGAGGCTCATCTTGCCGCACGGACTTATTGTCTCAGCCGTGCATCTCATTAGGCACGTCCCATGATGCCTGTATCTCGTGTTTCCCGATACCTCCCCTTTTACACCCTTTCCGATCTCCCCACTGTCTCCGTCTTCCTCTGCACCTGTCTTCGTTCCTATTTCGATCTGTTTTACTGCCGATTGGAATGCACTAATGTTGGGAAGATGGGTTTTTTACAATTGGGAACCGCCAAATGTTTCCGCACTTATGTTCCGGACCTCATGTGTTTCAAAGTGACCAAAGCGACCCCTCTGGGGGATAATGGTGGGAACCGGGTTGTAAACCTTTGTGTATCATGTTGTCTTATGGGTAAAAACTGTATAAAAGGAGCGATCCACAGAACCAATTTGAAGCAGTCTCCCCGAACTACACTCGATGTACTTCCTGTGATTTCTGTGTTCCCTGCAGCAAATAAACCTTGAATCTTTGACGTCGAAGGAAGTGTCCCGTGTCTCTGTGATTCGTACGCCGGAGCAGGTTACCCACGAAGGTTTCAGGTGTTGTGCCCTGGCACCGCTGGGTCTTAAAGAACCCAGTCCTTCAGTTGGCGCCCAACGTGGGGCTGCATCAGTGGTACCGGTCCAAGCCCGACGATCGTGAGGAACTTTGTGTGAAATCTCCGAGGGAAGGTGCACTCCGCTTCATCGATCCTGTTGTCGAAATAAGTGGCCCGAAGACTTTTCCCGCGAAGATTCCCGCCTCCTGACGGCTGCGACAGACTGCTGCCCTGACTGTAGACCTGTTTTGGCGCCTGGCGTAGACCTTGGTAGAGCGAGACGATTGACGGGCCTTCCTGGAGACGCCATCGATCTTTGAGTTAAGTATTTGTGGGTCGCTCCCAGAGTTCTTGGTTGTTGACACTTTAGCGAGTGTTTTTGTTGTTAACGCTGTGTGAGTGTTTTTGTCGGTGACACTTTGCTAGCGTACTTTGTTGTGTTGTTTGACGACTGCAGCAGCCAAAAACCGAGGGTTTCGTTCTTTGCTGGGACTTGGTAAATCCCGTAACCCTTGAAGTTTGTGAAACTCGGCTAGTGTGCAAGATGCCTGGTCGCAGTACTTTGTTCAGTTGTTTCAGGCCGTGTGGTACGGATTCCCGACTGGAGGACTCGTGTCCGATACCTCCGGTTGGAACTCCCACTTATGAGCTCTATAGTAAACATGGGCTAGGCCCGATTACTTTTAATGATTACTGGATCAAATATACGAAGAAGGACGGCGACCTTCGTTGGCCACCTCATGGTAGCTTCGAGGCCCCGATCTTAGATAATCTAGAGATTAAATTGTTCGAAAGAAAGTCAAGGCCGGCCATGTTTGATGCCTTTCGGTTGTGGCGTAAAGAAGCCCGACAGAAAGAAATCAGGCAGACTAAACGTAATCAGCGAGATAATGTTGCTACCATAGTGAAGAAAGCAGAGCAATTTCAGCGTGACAAGGAGGTTAAGGATAAGGAAGTGTTTGACAGACTACAGCGTATGACCGTAGATAAATGTTATCCCGCTTTGCCTACGGAGTCGGAAAAGAAGGAAGAGCCAGTTGAGGATCCTTTAATGTCTTATCTTATGAAGTCGCCACCACCGTACGTACAGGGTACTGCTGCCCCTGTGATTCCCCCTGTACCTGTTCCTGCACCTATCCTTCCTTTGCCTGTTCCTCAACCTGCACCCGTTCTTCCGACTGTTCCTGCTCCTTCGTCTGTTTCTATTCCTACTGCTCCTCCGCTTCCACATACTCCTGCTCCCGCTACTGCTCCTGTTTTGTTAACTCCTGCTGTTGCTACTGTTTCTACCCCTTCTCTTGTTAGTCCTGTGTCCTATACTTCTCCCTCTACTCGTAGTCGCAATTCTCCTCTGGCGGCTAGCTTCTTTCATTCGCTCGGACCTGTTCATGGGTCCGCTGGTTCCGATGGTCCTCAGAGACGTAGTCAGCTTCCTGGAAACAGAGAACGCGTTGCGCTATATAATATGGCGATGGGTTGGATGGTAAATCCTCTTAGAAGTCCACCCCGTGTTGTCCTCGAAACATTTTGTCAGTTCAATATACCAACCCAGAGATACGTGTTTGATGAAATGTGTAAGTTCCTTCATGGTCAGATATCGGCCGATGCGCCTGACGAGGTGCTGACCGCCCTGTCTGATCTTCAGCTTCAGTTCGCGAATGGACTGATAGTGGATACCAACGTTCGACGTGCTGTTGAACGATTGTTATCTTTTCGTCCCACTCCGATACCTCATGCATTGTTTGTTGAGGATATTGAAAAACAGCCAGACGAATCTGGCCAATATCCCATGCGGGAAGTTCCACCAGTGTGGATGCCAGGCGATGCTACTGCTATTCCTATTGTTCCGCCGCATTTCCAGAGAGTATGGATACATCTCCCGTGGAAGCGATCGGAAGTGTTGCAGGTGAAGCAATCTTTGCCTGACCCGCGCAAAAATCCTGCAGGGTATTACAAAGAATTATCGCAGCTTGTAGAGGCTACAATCATGAATCTTGCCGATATCGATATGTTGTTCGGCAATGTCGTACCGCAACCTGTATGGGCTAAGATTCGGCAGGAAAATCATCCGAATGAATTAGGTGGTGATTGGGCTGCCATTGTGGCGGCGGATGGTTTACAAACTGGTGGAGCTAAACCTGAGCAGATGATTACTGCTCTTCCCCAAAGAATAATAACATTAATGAAAACTCTTATGCCAGCTATGAGGGTAAATTGGGACAAATTGTCAGCTTGTAAGCAAAAGAAGGATGAGAGTGTTTCCGACTTCTTTACGAGGTTCGAGGAGGCATTTATCGACCATAGTGGTCAGGATATGAGCACTGAGGGTGGTCAAAGGTTGTTCGTGGATAAATTTGTTTCGAACTTACTGCCCGATTTGAGCAATAAATTAAAGAATTCGGAAAGTGCATGGGCCGTTTCTACCTCGGCTCAGATATTGGCTACGGCACAATATTATGAGAACAGAGAGAAAGAAGAGAACGACCGCGCTGATAAAAAGACGAAAGAACTAAAAACTAAAGTGCTGTTGCAACAAGCGTATCCTCCACGTTCGAATCAGAATAATTCGCAACAAAATAGATCACAGCCGCAATCAAACCGATCGCAGCCACGTAATGATTCCTCCTCCCAAAGATCATCGTTAGGGTACAATCAATGTGCTTATTGTAGACAAGAGGGTCACATCAAATTCAATTGTCCTGTTCTAAATGAACGTAATAGTGGTAACTCGTCTAGAGGAGGTCGTGGTGGTTCGCAGCAGACATCACGTGGTAGAGGTCGTGGTGCTCAGAACGATCGCTCAGATAACTCATCCAATTCTAATAATTGTTTCGATCAACGTGGATCGTCGCAAGGACGATCTGCGCAGTACAATGTAGACGATTATTACGCCGATCAGGGAACTGACGAAAGTAATTACTAGGACAGCCATAGACAAGGAGAGGGAGTGGTATCAGTTCCGGTTGATCAGAGAGGGCCTTACGTCGCAGTTGCTACATCGGGCGTCGTTGAGCCTTTTCTGTTGGACACTGGTGCAGCGAAAAGTTCTATCATGCATTCGAAACTCCCTGGCGCACCTTTGTCTGGCTTAACAAATGTTTCCGTTGGATTCTCTGGCGCCCCCGTTAGCAATCCAGTTTCACGCCCTTTGCCCCTTACAATAGGGCCACATGAGCTTCAAGCTCCGTTAATTTTGACTACTGGTTGTGGTGAAAATCTTTTGGGCCTGGATTTGCTTAAACGTTTGTATGCAACTTTGTATTGTTCTCCTGCGGGTGTAAAGCTTACGTTAGGAGAGAGGGTTGTCTCTCCTATGTATTTGTCTCTCGATAAGCTTCCACCGGAATTGAGTTCTCTTCCTACGTCTTTGTGGGCAACAGGTCCAAATGACGTGGGCCTGCTTGATATCTCACCATATGTTGTTCAGTTGAAATCTAATGTGCGATTGCCACGTATTCCCCAGTATCGTATCTCCCTTGATGGTGAACGAGCACTGTTAGCGATCATTTATGATTTGATCGAGAAGGATGTTATTGAAGAGACTCGGGGAAACGTGTGCAACAGCCCTGTACTGCCCATTCTTAAACGTACTGATCCTTCAAAACCGCCTGTTTATCGCTTTGTTATCGATTTACGGGAGGTGAATAAAATTGTGGTTCCTCAATTCCCTGTTGTGCCTGACATCACGGCGCTACTGACTCTGATTCCAGCTTCTGCATCATGGTTTTCGGTGATTGACTTGAAAAATGCGTTTTTCAGCATCCCGATTGCCGAGGAGAGTAGAGACCTTTTCGGTTTCTCTCTCGGTGGCCGTAGCTTCCGGTTCAAACGCGCTCCTCAGGGCTACTGTGAAAGTCCATCGATTTACAGTCAAGCCTTGAAGGGTCAACTGGATGCGTTTCGGTTGCCGGTCGGTGCGGCCTTAATCCAATACGTCGACGACTTATTGGTGGCTGCTGATACTCAGGACATTTGCAAAATTGCTACGGTGTCGTTGCTGCAACATCTCTGTGAGTTGAATCATAAGGTGTCCCCTTCTAAACTCCAATATTGTTGTCAAGAAGTAACCTATCTAGGTCACTTATTGTCAAAGGAGGGAAGGAGATTGACCCCAGAGAGAATTGCAGCGATTGCGCGAATGGCTGTGCCAACAACCCAAAGAGATGTGCGTGCCTTTCTAGGTATCACGTCGTACTGCAGGCAATGGATTCCTAATTTTTCATTGCTAGCGAAACCATTAGTGGCTCTTACGTGCAAGGAGGTTTCAACTCCTTTACCATGGACGGAAGAATGTCAGAAAAGTTTTTCTGAGCTGCGTGATTCATTGTGTTCGGCTCCTGTGGTAGGTACTCCCGACTATAGCAAGCCGTTTACATTATATGTTCACGAGAGGGAAGGTTGTGCTTTGAGCGTCTTAACGCAACCTTTTGGTGGTAAACAGCGTCCATGTGCATATTTTTCCTCGACCTTGGACCCAGTAGCTAGAGCATTGCCGAGTTGTTTGAGAGCAACTGCGGCAGCTGCGGTCTCCATCCGACAATCAGCAGGACTGGTCATGGATAATATGCTTACGGTGATGGTTCCGCATGCAGTCGATACTCTTTTGAATCGTACGAAAACTCAGCACTTGACGAGTGCGAGGTTGTCTGGGTACGAGTTGACGCTGTTGGCAAGCCACATTCAAATAAAACGTTGTAATGTTCTGAACCCGGCAACTTTGTTACCAATTAGCGCAGAGTCAGATGAAGTAGCAGAACATGATTGCTACTTGAGGACAGCGGAAGAAACGAAAGGTCGAGTGGACCTTAAAAACACCCCATTGGAAGATCCGGACGGTACACTGTATGTGGATGGGTCATGTTTTAAGTTGCCGAATGGCGATGTGACTACTGCTTATGCTGTTGTAACGTTGAATACGGTTGTTGAGACTGCAAGATTGAATCAGAATTCTGCCCAAGCTGCAGAGCTGATTGCTCTTACTAGAGCGTGTGTGTTAGCGAAAGGGAAACGTGTGAATGTGTTTACCGATAGCCAATATGCGTTTGGTGTTGCACATAGTTTTGGACGATTGTGGAGAGAGAGAGGTTTCTTGACGTCGCATGGCACGAAGATTCAGCATGGACAACTTGTGAATGATCTCTTGGATGCACTGACGTTGCCTAAGCAAGTTGCGATTGTTAAATGTAGTGCGCATCGTAAGGTGACGGATGATGTTGGTCGTGGTAATGCGTTTGCGGATGAGATTGCTAAGGAGACTGCCCGGAACCTTAGCACTCGAATGTATGTGACGAGTTCAGTTAGGTGGCCTACAGAATCGAGTATGTGTGAGGACACTATCGAGAGTGTGAAAGCAATTCAGGATGAAGCCACCGACATTGAAAAGACGAAATGGAAAGAAAGTACGGGAAAGTTGGATGCGAATGGTTGTTGGATTGATTTGTCAGATCAGAAAAGATGGATGTTACCGGATGCGTATGTGCTGGCTGTTGTGACAATGGCACATGGGTTAGCACATATTAGCGCGAAAGGTATTTGCAAGTTGCTATCTCCTGTATGGAAGAATGATGGTATTACGAAATGTGCTGAACGTCTGGTGAAGAATTGTATGGTGTGCATGATGTACAATCCTGGCAAAGGAACCCCAACTCCTCCTGGCAGTTTTGCTCCCCCTTCATGTCCCTTCGAGGTGATTCAATTGGACTTCATCCATATGGAGCGATGCAATAACCTGAAATACGTTTTAGTTGTGGTTTGCGCATTCTCCCGATGGATCGAGGCCTATCCTCTCAAAGACAATACTGCTTTGTCTACTGCGAAAATCCTGCTGAAGGAATATTTTCCTCGGTATGGAATGCCTAGAGTCGTGTGGTCAGATAACGGAAGTGAGTTTGTGGGTAGTGTGATGAAGAGTGTGTGTAAGGGCCTTGGAATTAATCAAAAATTCCACAGCGCCAATCATCCCCAGTCAGCTGGTTTGGTTGAGGGGTATAACGGCACCCTTAAACTAAAGCTAGCGAAGATTCAGGCTACGACTGGTCTTTCGTGGCCTGACGCTTTACCTTTAGCATTACTGTCAACTAGGGCGACTGTACACTCCCGAGTAGGGCTTAGTCCCTATGAAATAGTGTTCGGCCGTCCTGCGAATGTGTGGGGGGTTCCTAGGCCAGGAATATTCTGTGATCTTGAGTACCCAATGTTGGTCGATTATCTACATGACTTGACTGCTAAACTGAGGTTAATTCACCAACAGGTTTACGACGCATTGCCGACGCAGACGGAGGGTCCAGGCCACCAGCTCCAGCCCGGAGATTGGGTGGTGACGAGAAATTTTTCACGCAAGAATAACCTGGACCCGAGGTTTACTGGACCCTACCAGGTGCTCCTGGCCACGAGGACTGCTGTTCGTCTCGAGGGACGCAAGAATTGGGTGCATGCCACCCATACCAAAAGAGTCCCCATCCCGTTGCCAGCAGACCCGTGGGTGAGAAAAGGCATTGCATCAACTGAAACCGAAGGATTGCCGGCGTTTGTACCTTTCAGCGACGCACAGCCTGTCGGAGAATCCTCAGTGCAGCAGAAAGACACTGTTGAGCAATTGTCAGCAAAAGACTCAAGACCAAAACATTCAACTGATCAGCAGGACGCTGTCCCTCAACGGATCCTTTGTTTGACGAACGGACACGTCCTGGGAAAACTCGATACTTTTTGCGATCTAGCACTAAAGACTAATAAAAGATCCTGCTTTGCTGTATTGACAACTGCATTATCCCGTTTTCCGTGATCAGTTTTGAACATTCGTACCATTGTAATTATTTTGTATATATACATTGAGCTTTATTCCTTACACTTTTTGCTTCCTCAGCTGAGAGACATTGTTTTGCATACATATATACTGTGTATTAAAGGCCGTAGGGCCGCGCGCGTACTTCCTTCTGGATAGTAGGTCTTGACGCTAGGTTAAAGGCCGTCGGTTCCTGGGAACTCCTAGGGATTGACTATTGCTACACAGAACGAAGTGCGTCAAGAAACGTTGCGGACGGTCGTAGGGAATGGCATTCTCGAAGCTGAATGATTTGGAAGGAGCTCAGGCTCACAGATTCAAGCTGCAGCAACTCAGTCGTACCAAATGTTTTATATTCCAACTATTCGTATTGTTTTTGACTGTTTCTGCATTATTGGCGGGTGGGGTGTATTACACGATGTCTTACTTCTTACCTTCTGCTACACCTACTTCTACTTCTGATCCGAAACTTATCTCCACTGTTTCTCCTCATTCCTTTCATATGCTACCCGAACACGAACAGGCTAGACTTGTAGAATTCCGCAACAATTCCTTTATTCAGCTCCTTCATCAGCATCAGTTAGTGGTTAACACTACTAATTGTTGGGTGTGTGGGTTGATGCCACATACTACGGATAAGGGAATTCCATATCTGGTGTTACCGTATAGTTCCCAAGGGTCTGCTCGAGCATTTCAGACAATGTTTCGAAGCGCACTGGGTTTCCACCCCATTCGAGAACCACGTTCCCCCTACTCTGGTCCTACCTCGTATCAAAAACCTTTGTCGATAGCAATAGAGGATTTAGATAGTGATATCTATGATCCCTCGCTTATTCCCGAAGAAGAGGTACAAGCCTATAGGGTCCTAAATAGAGGTGAATATAGTGCGCTCACCAGCGAAAAGCAGCTTAAAAGCTCGCCTCCGATATGGGTCGTACCCCACACTGGTAATTTTTGTCTCATGGGTCGTGGCCGAAGATCACAAGCCCGACTTGGAGCGAGTGCTTGCACTGAAAATTACATTCTGCCGATGTTTTCGTCCCCTGTGTTTCTGGCTGCCAAGGGTACATACTTTATCTGCCATGATCGTGCATACGCATGGTTGCCCGCTGACTTCATGGGCTCATGCTTCATTGCAAATCTGTTGCCTCCGACGTTCACTGTAGATGCCGATTATCATAAGACTAGAGTTGTGCGAGGCGTAATTAGCGAAGAAGATACTGCCGGTCAAGAGGCAGGAGACTTTTTCAAGGGTTTCCTCCCGTTTTGGGGACCTATGGTTAATAGTAGGAACCTGAGACAGTTGACCCGAGTGGTAGAATCGACAGCTAATATTACTGCCAGTGCCCTTGGTAATATCACCACTGAACTTCAGGCGGATAGACTTATGACGTTACAAAACCGTATGGTTTTAGATGTCATCTTAGCAGATCGAGGTGGGGTATGTAAGGTGATCCATTCGAGCTGCTGCATTTTCATTCCAGATAACGCTCCGACTGTCTATCAAGCCATCTCGAGGTTGCATAAGATCTCCGAATCCATACACGTGGATGTAGGGGATTGGACGCTACTTGGATGGTTTTGGGGCCTGATGTCGACTTGGGGTTGGAAGATTCTGATGATCATCGGAGTTGTTGTGGTGTTCCTGTTCACGTGTTGCCTTTGTGTGCAGTGCGGTCCTGCCTTATGTGGCCTCTGTGCTACAACGTGTATGAGACAGCCACCTGTTACCAAGGGGACTCGGTTGGACAGAGCTATGCTACAGCAACATCTCGATGGTCTGATGAATATCGAATATGATTCCGACTAGTGCTTGCCTACATGAGGGCAAAAGGAGCGTCTGAGGTTCCGTGACAATTGTAAGTGGTGTTTTCGACTCGCACGAATATGGTCGAGTCTGGTATCTATGAACCGCAAATGACGAGTTTAGTAAGTGTGCGCAGTTTCGCTGTGCTAACTTAAACCGTTCGTTTGTTATGTGGGTTTCTCATCTGTACCCGCGGGTTCCATCTTAGATACGGCATCCATTTTGTCTCTTGCCCTCAAGTAGCCAGCGAACGGACGCTGTCCGCTTCGCGACCCTGGGACTCCCAAGATATTTGCGGAAGACACATGTTCTTTGTAAGTGTCTTTATGACGAGGGGGATGCTGCTGTAAAGCAGATGGCGCCGCTCGAGGCTCATCTTGCCGCACGGACTTATTGTCTCAGCCGTGCATCTCATTAGGCACGTCCCTTTGATGCCTGTATCTCGTGTTTCCCGATACCTCCCCTTTTACACCCTTTCCGATCTCCCCACTGTCTCCGTCTTCCTCTGCACCTGTCTTCGTTCCTATTTCGATCTGTTTTACTGCCGATTGGAATGCACTAATGTTGGGAAGATGGTTTTTTTTACAATTGGGAACCGCCAAATGTTTCCGCACTTATGTTCCGGACCTCATGTGTTTCAAAGTGACCAAAGCGACCCCTCTGGGGGATAATGGTGGGAACCGGGTTGTAAACCTTTGTGTATCATGTTGTCTTATGGGTAAAAACTGTATAAAAGGAGCGATCCACAGAACCAATTTGAAGCAGTCTCCCCGAACTACACTCGATGTACTTCCTGTGATTTCTGTGTTCCCTGCAGCAAATAAACCTTGAATCTTTGACGTCGAAGGAAGTGTCCCGTGTCTCTGTGATTCGTACGCCGGAGCAGGTTACCCACGAAGGTTTCAGGTGTTGTGCCCTGGCACCGCTGGGTCTTAAAGAACCCAGTCCTTCACTCCGTCTATGTCTTGTACTTGTGCTAGATATATTCCAGAGTTAATCACAGGTGTTACTATATGAACTTTCCCAACTCCTTCCTATCTTTTAAACTGTGTGTCCCACTCACAGGGCTCACAAAAGCCTGCAGGATCACCCTAGGTGGCTCTCCGCCCCGCAATAATGACTCCCAGGTGCTACTTCCCGATGCCCGCTTCACCGCCCATGGTCTGCAATATCCTCCAGACCGGCGCTTCACTCAGATCAGCTGCTTGAGCTTCCGCTTCCGCTTCTGCTGCGCAGTCTCCACATTGCATGCCTCTCTGGTAGGCCCTCAGGCCAACTCCCACCTTGTATGAGGCTCCACCCGTTGGTCCCTGATGCGGCACCATGCAAAGCTACCAGCCCTGCACCACTGGCGTCTTGCACTCCGTTGCGGTACAGGGTGACCTCAGCGCCCAGCAGGCAGAGCGCACTCCACTGGTGGGACCGGGAGGTTATGTGCCCCTGTAGTAGTTCTGATCCGTTCTCAGCGGCCTCCTCTGGCCCACACAGCAGCTCTTTGCCTACCAGCACTCCTGCTGCAGTCAGACCTCAGATTCTGCCGCAGCAACCGCTCAGTCTGCAGAAACAATATCCCTGCGGGTCACCTGCTTTGCACCGCGTCTCCCTGTCTGCACGTTTCAAGGTGAGTGGGGCAGCCTTCTGACACACACAGCAATCTAATCGCCCTCGTGGGACAGGTTCCTCTCCTCAGGGGAAGCGGATCCAAGTTGCTGCCTCCACCCAGCAGGCCGCACCCTGCTTCCAACGAGGCATGTCTCACCTCACCTTCCTTCTTAGTCTCTGGGTAGGTTTTGGGCATGCTTTCCCCAGTATAGGTGTCCAGGAGTATGCTTTGGGTATCGCAGTGTCTATCAGCAGGATTTTGCAGGACAATGTGGCTGGCTTATCATAGCTTCATTACTCTGAGGCCATCTTGAAGCCAGGCAAGCTCCGCCCTGTCTTTCTCCATTCCTTTTACCCAACTTGTCAGTTGATAGAATTTAAATGTGGACAGATTTCCACCACTACTTTATAGCAGGGAATCCCAATTTATCCGGGATCCTGCTTTTATCAGCTGCTCCACTTCGTTATGCCTGCGTCTTTTATAGGGGTAGCCAGTTTGTCCTTTAAGACACCTAGGGTACCTAGGGGTTCTCAAATAAGGACAAAAGTACTGTAGTATGGGATTTTTAGTGCTTTTCTGATCTGGTACAGAGTTTACAGGTGGCAAGTAGGACCTTCAGCCAAATTCTTTTAAAGAAATTTGGATGGCCAAACTTGTATAGGAAGAAACACCCTTCTAGTATTGTTTTGTAATGAGGGGTGTAAGAAGAGTGATTCCTAAGTAGTGACCTTGTATTCTTAAATTGGGAAGCCCTATAATAATATAGGAGGTCCGGACCAGCAATACGGCCTTGTTCTTCTTTTCTGCGCAATTTTTTCCATGCTATTCTTACTCCCTTCGAGGCCCAAATAAAACTATTTAATTCACCTTGTCTCTTCTTAATCCATTGTATTTTAAATTCGAGCAGGATGGCGTTAAAGATAAAAGTGAATTTGGGTAGAAAAGTCATCTTTATTGCATTGTATCTCTCCACAAAAGACAGTGGTAACCCATTCCAAACTTTCAGGAGTTTCCTTGTCTCTTTCAATCTCATTTCAAAGTTTACTTGGGCTATTTTGTTGGTGTTTTTTAGTATCTCTATTCCTAGATATCTTATTCGAGTCTTTGCTGAGGGATAGGGAGTTGGGGGTTCTATTACATGATTTCTGTTTTTAGGGGAATAATTTGATACCCGAAACCCCTCCAAATTCGCCTAATAACTTAGCAATGTTGGATAGAGTTCAGATTTAGATTGCTTATAAACACATCGTCTGCATATAGTGCCACTTTTCTCCAACCATTTATACTTAAAGGGAATAACCCCTTGTGCTACTCTTATTGCATTAGCTAAAGGCTCCATACATAAGTTAAACAAAGATGGTGAAAGTGGGCATCCTTGGTGAGTGCCTCTTTTAATTTCTATTTCTTTGGTAAGATTGCCATTTACCAGTATTTTTGCTATTGGAGTTTCATATATATTTGTTACTGCCTGTAAGAATGTCTCCCCTAATCCATATTGATTTATTACTTTGCGCAAGCAAAACCAATTTACTCAGTCAAAGGCCTTTGCAGCATCAAAAGTAAGGATTGAGAGGGGAACGTTTTCTTGAGTGGCTCTATCTATTGTTTCAATCATTCATGGGTTAGATCAAGCAGCTGCCTTCCCTTAATACATCATTTTGGTCTCCTTGGACCAGGTGGCTAATTGTTTTTATCCCAGACTTGTTGCTAGGATCTGTGTGTACATTTTATAGTCATTATTTAAGAGAGATATAGACCTATATGATTCACATTTCAAGGGGTCTTTTCCTGGTTTCAAGATTATGGTGATGGTGGCATCTTTCCAAGATTTTGGCAGAATTTATCCTTTAAAAAAGACCGCATTTAACAGATTCACCAATATAGGGGAAAATACTTCCTTCAAGGTCATATATAATTCATTTGGTAACACATCCGTGGCAGCTGCCTTCCCTCTCTTTAGTTTCTTCGAAGCAGCCATCACTTCCTCTAGCGTTATTTCTGAATTAAGTGCTTCCCTATGTTCTTCCTTTAATTTTGGGATAACTAGCTTGTTCAAATAAGAATCTATTTGATCCTCTGAAACCTCCAAGTCTTCAGTATATAAAGACTGGAAGAAGTCGACAAAGGCTTTCTCAATCTTTAAGTCATCTGCCTCCTGCCTACCCGGCTCGTCTCTCTGTGTAGCTACAATTTTGTTTCTATGATGTTGAGTTTTCAGTTTACAAGCAAGTCATTTTCCACTACCTTCCCCATATTTGCAGTTCATTAACACACTGGCTTGCCATTTTTTTCCTAATACTGGTATAGAGTATGTTGATCAATTCATTTTTTATCTCATTTATTTCTTCTTCTATTGTCCCTTGTACTTGTACGGACTCGGCGCCCTCCAATTTTCTGTATTGCTCTGAGATTTCAACCTCTAATTGGCAGATCTTATATCTAATGCTCTTATTTCTAGACGTGGCCAAGCAAATAAGGGTGCCCCTAATTACTGCTTTATATGTATCCCAGACTGTCTGTCTGTATAGGTTTTTTTGTTATTATTAATTTCAAAGTATTCCTCAGTTATTGATATCAACTTGTCAATGGCCTGCTGGTCTAGAAGGAGGGTGCGATCTAAGGTTCATCTAGGCATTGCCTGGAATTTCCTTATTTTTATTGTCATGGAAACTGGAGAGTGGTCAGAGAGATGGGCGGGTATGTGTTCCACTTTGTCAACGTCGTAGCCTAAAAGTTTATCTATCAGAAAAAATCGAATTTAGATGCATGGCCGTATTTTTTGTTTTTGTAAGTGAACCTGTTTTCTAAATTTCCTTTAATCTCCCACACATCTACCAAACCCAAATCTTCTACATAACTTTTGAGCCACATCCTTATTTTTGTGGGATTCGAACCTTTACCCGGGAAAGATCTATCCTCCTTAAGGTCTAGTAGTAGGTTAAAATCTCCCCCCATAATTATTGTTATTGGGGCTGACACTTCTATTAATTGAGAATATAGGGCCTGGAGTGGAGCAGGATTGTCTGTATTTGGGCCGTTATTTCCTGCTACAATATACAATTGCCCATCTATTTTTACTTTGACTATTACCCGTCTTCTTTTTGGATCTGTAGAGACCTCTATGATTGTTGCTTTTGCAGATTTTTTAAATAAAATTGCCATACCTTTGTTACAACAGGATTGATTGGTTCAGGCATAGCTGTCAACCCACTTTTGATACTTCATAATTTTATCCCATTCTGTTTTCAGAAGGTGGGTTTCTTGGAGGATTATAACTTCACTATTCACTAATTTTAAATATTACATTTTTTTATTTCTCCTCTTTTTTACTCTACGGCCATTCACATTCCAAGACATAATATTTATCATGGTATTTGTCATGTGTTTTCTTTACAAACAGTGTAGAATGAATCCTGCTTTCTCTAAATTGCGTGCTAAGACCTCGTCTTTCCTGAAATTATGCGCAATGGACGAAGATTGTTTTTTCCTCCCCATATGCTCCCACACCTAGTGAAAAAATGACGCTAAAGTTTAGTGGACCCCTTCCTCGTGCCCTCCCCTGGAGAACCCTCCCTGTTTCCAGTGGACAAACCTAGTTTGCCAAAATCGAGAGACACCCTCTCTCGGCATCTATATAATTATGTTTTATTTTCCCCCAAATATCTCATAATCATCGTTTGTACACTCCTCAGCCCCTTCAGCGATAACAGCAACCGTGTCCACTGTATCATCCGGTACCTTTTCAGCCACTGCCCCTACTGCCAGCTTGTCCACTTCGGGCTGGCAAAAGAAGTTACACTGTGGGTCCCTAGATCTGACCTTTTAGGGGTCTCTGCTCGATCTGTCCCCTGAGAGAGTTCAGATGCTAATTTGACAGTGTCACCTGGTATTTCTGCGCTCTCAGCTGTTCCAGATCCACTGGCAGTCCCTTCCCCAGGGTTCTCTGGATCCTTCTCCCCCCTCAAACTAGCATCATAGTCCGCATTTGTTTTATCTGCTATAGGATGCATCTTGTTACTGATACATTTAGAAGGGGGTCCCAGTACAGGAAACTGTGAATTATAAATCAACATGCAAATAACTCAACACACAAAATTATTTTTCAGTTTTACACACTTGTTTTACTCACAGTGTGTATACGAGGAAAGAGATGCAAAATAACAAAAACATTTTTAGTCATCATCATAAAAAAGTGTGCCCCAGGGTGTGGGAGGTGGGGAAATGTGGTGTGATGTGAGAACAAATAGTGACAAGACATTAATACACTCCTTAGTACAGTGGTAATTTCAACAGTTCATGTAGAAATACATTATTCTCCCTGGCTTCATCTGGGAGCCAGCTACAAAGGAGGACATAGAATGTTCATAGCATATTTAGTGTTGTAACATGCTAGATGTGCTTAGTATGTATATCCAAATCGTTTTTAGCGCTACCTGTTAGGTAGGAGGAAACAAAGTCGACGTTTCGACCCCAAAACAAGAGTAGGCAACACTTCTGCCTTAAAACGGGTCTTCATCAGGACGTGAAGGGATGTGGCGGGGCAAGCAGATCTAAAAAAAAAAGATGAAGGATAATGAATCTACTACTGAAACAAAACTGCCTAAATCGTAAAATAATTAAAAAACGGGGTGCCCGAGGGCATTTACCATGGGGAGGACATCTGGAGGTTTTGGGCCAGGAGGCACACGTCAATCTAAAAAGACAAAGATACTACTGGTATCTCAAAGTATCATTGGGGTGCACAAATGCCAAAGTAAACAAAGTCCCTGAAGCTTATACTTACTTCAAAGTATCCAACTATGTCGCCAACGTGAATTAATTACTGAAGTGCGATCGTGATATCGATGAAGATTCTATAAGAAACTGAGAAATAAAATAGAACCATGTACTCTACATGTGATACTAGTACAGGGGCTGTGACTCGTGTATAAACAGTCAGAAAACCTCCTGATACTTACATTGTTGAATGTGACGTCAGGAAATGTACACACATGCTGCTCCAAAAGTCGGCAGCAACTGAAAGAAAAAATTGAAAGAGCCGCAGCCACCACTCGGCCATAGAACATAACACACTATTCAGACAAGGGTTCATAGCCCCTTTCGACACGTAAGCCTATTCTCACATACCTTCCAAATCAGCCGCAGAGCGGTCTCTCAAAGTCAACGTGCATCTACGAAGCCGTGATTACCGACAAAGGCGGTTAAGGGTGGTTTATAGTCACCACCGCCGGGAAGCGTGCACGTAATCATCTTGTCACTGGGCAGCCTAATTGGTGTAGAGTCAGAATCGCAGCAAGCTTCACTAGACTGAGCCAGTTTAACAATGTTGACAATATTGCAGATTACGGCCGAGTCAGAGCGTACTGCCACACTGTTGCAAGGATTCTTACTAAGAGCAACATTGTTTCCAGCGTTTGACTTCTTCCCAACACTGACATTGGCATTCGAGGTATTATCCGAGACAACAAATTGCGGGGCGCGTATTAATTGCTTACCCGATTGTTGCTCGGCTTTCTCGGATACTGCTACCGGTAGAGATGTGGTCACCACCGCCATTCATGCCATGGTGTCCGTTCCATCGATGACAGCTGAAGTCTCAGAGGTAGCATCCCTTCCAGCACGCGTCGCCTTGGGGACATTCTTTGGTGCCATTCTAGCTTGAATCGCCGACCCCGCAATTGCCGAGCCAACCCTCATCAACGCCTTCACAGGAGCAGTCGGAGCCGCCAGAAGCGCAAGGCCAGACCAACCGAGCGCCAATCCGCCGAGCAGCCGTGGAATCAGGAATCGAGCGGCCAGCAACAGCCACCCGCGCCGTCCTCGGGAAAAGCGCAGCATCCAGCAGGGTCCAGCAATATGAGGTAGGTGGTTCTTTGGGACTCGTTTTTGTTTTCGTTCTCGTTTTTTTTTTCCCCTCTTCCTTTGATCTGCAATCTTTTTAAACTATGGCTGTGCTTGTAGGATGGGGTAATCCTTTAATTTCCTCGTAGTTTCTTCATGTAGTTTCTTCATAGGAGCAGGGAGCCTCCGTCAGAGCTGCACCTCCATGGCGTCTTCAACCCGCCATCTTGCTTCCCCGCTCCCCCAAATATCTCATCTACTTCTGTTGGGACTTGAATTGGTCTATGAGATTTACTACGTGTTTAGGCTCCCTAAAGTTGTACATCTGGTTTCGCCACATGATTCTCAGGGAGGCTGGGAATCTCATATGAACTGTAGTGCCCAAGGACCTGAGTTCCTGCATGTGTTGGCCCAATTCCCACTGCCTATACTGATTGGCACTTGATATATTAGATTGAATTCTGAAATTACAGACTCGCTTGGTGAAAGTACCAGCCTTCAGGGATTCGTTCAGGATGTTTAAATCAGAGCATAGGTTTTAAAATTAACTAGAATTCTCAGTGTATTTTTTCTTAGCTTTCCTTTTTTGAAGGGGTCTCTATGAACTCTTTGAATTTCATTCTCTAATACCCTTTCTTCTGTCCCATGGAGGAAGTATTTCAGTAGATTTACCAAAAATTATTTATATTTGCCTTCCATCCTCTCTGAAATATTAAAAATTCGGAGGTTATTTCCTCTTATATTGTTTTCTAGCGACTCAATCTTGTCTCTTAAGTCCTTTTCATTTGCTTTCAGAGTCAGAATTTCTCCTTGGTTGTCTATTACTTCTTCCCCAGCTTCTCTACGGTTGTTTCTACCACTAGTACTCGATCCATTAGTGTGTTAACTTTTAATTAAAGGGCTTCGCATGTAGCCTGTATTTTGTCTTGTTTTTTTCTGATTTGGTCAAATTTGCCCTCATTTCTATAATCAAGGTTTCCATTAATTTCTCCATCTCTGGTTGCGCAGGTTGATCCAACATAGGCCCTTGGAGTGGGGTTTTGTGCTCAGTGTTCTCATTTTGAAGGATATTCTGATCTACTTGGTATTCTACTTCAGACCCTTAACTTAGTTCTCCCAGAGGGACCACCGGATAAGGTAAAATGTCTACCTCTGGCCCTTCCACGGACAGTACTTGAAATCTATTATTTGTGTCTATCTCTTCACTTCTAGAGCCTTGGGTGCCTACTTACATTGTCGTGTCTGTGCAAACCTTATTCCCACAATCATCTTCTAACCCCTTGGCTATTGACTATTGGGTGGTTGTTCATCTTGGATTTTGAAGAAGGAGCGTAGGGAGGGGGTGACTTTAATGTTTGATTCTTGTTTGCCCTGTGCCGATTTAGAGGATGAGAAGATGGTGGTATTCGCCCCCAGTTCTATTTTACACTCTGGTTTTCTCCTGCCTTAGTGGTTATCGGGCCTATGATTGGGCTTTTTAGTGTTGTGCCAAATTCTTTGTTTTCTATATCAAACTGCCTATTTCTCAGGCAGTAGCTAATTCCTTGGCCTCGTGCTCATCCCTTGTTTAACTCTTCTAAAACAGTATTTTTTTGGCCTTTTACTGCTTTTAGTGGCAGTTTTGGTTGTTGTGGGAATGCCTGACTAGTGTAGTCTGTGGGGGCTCTAGGGGCGAGATCGCTTCTCTTTTCCCTCCCCCTACCGCTTACCGAAATCATGCACTTCTTTTCTTTGTTCTACTCAATGCTGCGGCTTCCGTGGTCTGGCACACTGTTTTCTTGACATCTTGTAGACCCCGGGTAAACTATTTGGGCGGCAACCCTCCAGCTCCACTGCAGCTCTTCGGCTGCCTCCTCCCACACGCAGACGCCGTCTACCTCTGGTGCTTTCTTCCCTCGACTCTCACGGCATCCCAAACTCGCTGCAAGCCACCCCCGCATGCAAAACCCAGAGCTCATGTCTTGTAGGACTTTCCTGCAATTGTAATCCTCGTTGGAGTAAGCTTCTACATTTTTTTGCCAGTTTTGGTGGCGGCCGCATTGGGGGGAAATTTGTAGGATTTTTTCATAGTTATGCCCTGAGAGAGTCGGCGCTCCCAACCGGGCTTCTCAGCCGGCCGCCATGTTCTCCTCAACTCTCCCCAAAAACTTTCAGCATTTCTCTTGATTCTTTCTGCACCTTTCATCCACTACTGAAACAATTCTGCATGTGAATGAGACTTTTTCATATTTAACAAGTTTTTTGCAAAATGGCTTTACAAATAAAGGTTGTTGGATAGTTAAGTGTGTAGGACACCCTTCTTAATTGCTTTCTTTCACGTTAATTAACTTGTAAATAAATGCATGTCCAGTTTCAATGGGGGGACTGCATGCAAAGTTCAGGAGGGAGCTTGCAGACTGCACTGATTTAGTCTGACGTACTAGTACTGCTAAGATGAAACCGTTCTGCATGTGAATAAAATACATTTTTGGAATTTTTGCAGATACTTTTTCATATTTAACACTTTTTTTGTTGAATTCCTCTTCTTTGGTAAGCCCATTTAATTTGTGAAACTGCAGTTTCAGGAAAAAAGTACAAAACCACATTTCAGTCTCAGCCTAACATATGGTGATCTTGGGCAATTCACACTGTTTAAAGCCCATTAACTGTAAAGCACAGGATACAATATTTTTAAAGGAAAAAGCCAGCCACATTGTAACACAGCTTGGGTTTTCACTTTGATGTGTAAAGCATGTGCTTAATGTGTTTATGACATCTGTGGCAACTCGGTTTGGAGAGTTGGATAAGATTAAAGTCACTTTTTATGAAAGTTTTTGTGTTTATGTTTAGCTACACAATAATGATGTATTCCATCTGCACCTGTGCCTTTTTTGGGACACATTTATTACAGGATATAAATGATTTCCTCATTTGTTCTTGCAGGCACTAGGGTCATGATTTGAATTGTGCAGCACATGCAGTAGCACAGGGACCAAAAGCTCTAGGAAGCCCACTGACTGTATTTTAGAACTAAACAAGCAGTCTTGAGTGCAGTTATCGTGCGGGAACTAGGGTCACGATTTGAATGGTGCAGCAGGTGCAGTGGCACAGGGGCCAAAATATCTAGGAAACCCAATGAATATCGATTATTGCTATATTTTACTACTAAACAAGCAGTCAGAAGTGCAATTAACTTGCAAGCACTAGGGTCATGATTTGAAGGGTGCAGCCGGTGCACTGGCACAGGGTCCAAAAAGTCTAGGAAACCCACTGAACCCTGATTATTGCTATATTTTTCTAATATCCCCAACTCAGAACCAGCTGTAGCAGAGATCTCCCCACTCCCTAGCGACCGTCAGGTGTCCCAGTGCTCCCTGTGGTGCAGTATGAGCGTCGCCTTCTCTCGTGCCGCCACAGAACTTCCTGACCCTCCCTCTCCCCCCTCACAGACTTTCTCCCTCACAGGCTTATGCTTCTCCTCACCTAGGACACTGTCACACCATAAAAGAATGTGGATCAACTTTTGTCCACAGTATGTGCGGCTTTTATAAAAAGCACTAAAAGGTTCTATAAAGTACTTCAGCGCTTTATAAGAGCACCAGTTATATTGCGCCAAGACTCTGTTTTATGGCACTGGCGAGATTACATGATTTGGCCAGGATCACAGGATGGTCAGCTGACGCAGAGACACAAACCCAGTTCCCCAAGTTGGCAGCTCTTTCTGTTACTTCACATCTTTATTATAGTCATCTGTAACATGTACAAAAAATATTGACAAAAGACAATAGATTTTGCACAGCCGAAACCTATTTGATTTGCCAATACTTGTTCTTTATTATTACGTAGAATGCAATCTTAAAATACATACCTTCAGGATTTGCACTGCACACAAACTTCTCCAGGATGTGATGTGATTTTACTACAATGTTGTCCATGTAGAATAGCATTCCAGGCCATCCAAAGGTTGCACACCGGCTTGCCACTTAGTTCCCCATGTATAGGCATTGTCAGGGTGGGTGAAGCATGAACCTTTTAAAATTCACGTTTGAAAACTATTCCTTAAAAAAAATACTTGCACTGATTTAGTCCGATGTACTACTACTACAAAGATGAAAAAGTTATGGATGTGAATAAAATTAATTTTTTTAATTAAATTTTTGAAGAAACTTTTTCATATTTTATATGTTTGCTGCAGAATGCATTGAAACATGAAGGTGGCCACAAGTTACATGAGCAGGACATCTTTCACATTCATTACATTGTAAATGAATAATTGCTGTTTTGAACTGGGGGGCGCATGAAAAGCTTGGAGTGCACTTGCAGCCCTCAGACTATAGATCCAAGGGGACGTTATAGTACAGATTAACCCCAGTGCCATCTGTGATTTATCGTGCTCATTGTATTGTATTTCTCCAGTGTTCCCTGTTGTAATTTGTACCTTTTTCCCCTTGTTGTTGTTCTCCCTGCGCCCCTGTGCCCCCCGCCCCGCTCCCCGCTTCCCGCCGCCGTACTCGTGGCCACGCCCCCTTTTCTTTCTGTACCCTCCCCGCTCCCGCCTCCCAGCTCCTCCCTCCCTCCCACTTCGCCATAAATGGTGACCGGGCGTACGTGCAGCGTGCACGCGCAGCGGGCGCGCCGATTGTGTGCCGAAGGCGCGCCAAAGGTAAGCCCGTCTGCGCCCGTCCGCGCCTGGACCGCGCGCAGGACCCCTGACCCCCACCGACACAAGACGAGCCGACTGACCTACGACGCCACCGAACTCTACGCACTCAACGCCGGTAGAATCCCAGGCTGCTATCGAGCCACCCCGAGACGCACCCACGGACCCTTCTGCTGCCACTCCTGCAAGTTCACCTGCATTCAGACCTGCACCACACCAGCACCGACCAAGCCGAACTCCAGCAGCAACCACCTCAAGTGCATCCTGCTCAACACCCGCTCCATCCACAGACACTCCGTCGAGCTCTGGAACCTGCTCGACACCACAGCCCCAGACGTCGCCTTCCTCACGGAAACCTGGATGAACGCCTCCTCAGCGCCCGTGTCACGGTTTAGGTATGGTTGACCTGGACTTCATGTCCCAGAATGCCTGTGGGTGTGTCCATTTTTTGTGTCTGTCCTGTGTTTCCCCCTTCCTTACCTATAACTGCCTCACTTCCTGTACACTCGGGGCTTGTCACCTGGAGTGTTAGCCTTCTTCGAGCTCAGTGGGAGAATTCTTGTGTATTTGAATCAAACTTGGATCGTTCATGAACATTACGAGGGCGGTGTCCCTGACTTTGTTTTCTGCTTTCTCCGCGTTGGCAAGTGCCGCGCTGAGAGTCAGAGGAGACGCCTGCAGAGGTACGCGGCGTTCCTCACCTTTGACCTGTTGTGCAGTCCTGAAGTTGGAAGACTCGCGCTGTACGAGTCGCGCTGAGAGCGAATCCTCACGCTTTCGGATTTCTTTTTGTTTATCGTGAAACCGTGACTTTTCCCTGGATCAACGGTTCCTGGATTGTGTTTATTTTCATGAAGCCTCAACCTTGTAGTAAGGGTGGCCCTACAGGCTGTAAGGCAGTTCCGGAATCAATCTTTAATGAACATTACGGAGGCAAGTGCTTGCTGTAAGGACTGACACTGAACCTATCAAGGTATTTTCTCTTCACTAGAAGCACCAGCAGCTGAGAGGTTTAAAGCCCTCTGCGTTTATTTTTGGCTTTCTGTTAAGACAATCAATCTACAAACTATGAAGTACTGCTGGTACATTTTTTGTTCTATTTTTATTACTTTATTTTTGCTACACCTGGTATGATTGGGTGTTTGTGGCAGCTTCTATCAGTACACAGATCCTAGCCTTGAAGAGAGGGTTTCATTGTCCTTCTGTGCTGTAGATGATTTCTGGCTGCCAGTCCTTTATATTTTATTTCTCCATTTTTCCCCTTCCCTGGGTGGGGTAATCCGGGTGGTGTGTTGTTTGAATCACGCACTTGGAGTACCGTCCCTAGGGAGGAGTGAATTCAGCATCTGCCTCGCTCCCGCCGTGTCTGGAACTACAGGTGGGTCAATCTGTACTGAAGTGTGACAGCCCGACATCGCCATCCCGGACGGCTACAAGATCATCTGGAGGGACCACATCAACCAGACAGGAGGAGGCATCGCCATCGTCCATAGGAACACCATCCGCATCACGACCAACACCGACGACACCCTCGCACCCGCCGAACACCTGCACTTCCAGATCCACATCAACCCCAAGACCACCCTCCGCCGCACCCTCATCTACAGACCCCCGGGACCACGCACACAATTCAGCGAAGACATCGCCGACTTCATCAGCCCGCGCGCCCTCCCCTCCGCTGACTACATCCTCCTCGGGGACCTCAACTTCCACCTAGAGAACAACAACGACCGCAACACCACCACCCTGCTGGACAACCTCGCCAACCTCGGTCTCAAGCAACTGGTGACCACCCCCACCCACTACGCCAGACACACACTCGACCCAGTCTTCTCATCCAGCAAGGACATCGCCTTCAGCCACGCCACCGGACTCCACTGGACGGACCGCAGCTGCGTCAACTTCAGCTTCAGCAGGACCACGATCCACCACCACCAGCAACAGGCTTCACGCAGAAGTTGAAACAAGATAACAGCCGACCAGCTCGCAAACTCCCTGAGCATGAACCCTCCCACCAGAGCAACGAACCCAAGCCAGGCGGCCACCAACCTCACGAAGTGGATCAGCAACTGCGCAGACGACCTCGCCCATCTGAAGACCCCGCCTAGCAGACCCGGCAGCAAGAAAGCCCCATGGTTCACCGACGAACTCAAGAGCTCCAAGAAGAACTGCAGAGCCCTCGAGAAAGCCTGGCGCAAAGACCCAACACCGAACAACATGACTGCCCTCAAGCTCACCACCCGAAAACACCACCAACTGATCCGCGCCACCAAGAAAACTGCATTCAAGGAACGACTGGACAACAACGCACACAACAGCAAGGAACTCTTCAACATCATTAAGGAGCTCTCCAACCCCAACGCCGGAAACAACAACATCACCCCTTCGCAGGACCTCTGCAACTCCCTCGCCTCCTGCTTCCACAACAAGATCACGGACATACACAACAGCTTCAGCTCTCAACCGACGCACGCCACGACTGAACCACCGCCCCCACCACCACCCTCCGGGCCTGGACCCCGATCAGCACCGAAGACACCATCCACACGATGAACTCCATCCACTCCGGAACTCCGACCAACCCCTGCCCCCACCACGTCTTCAACAAGGCTGACGCTGTCATCGCCCCCCACCTGCGGGACATCATCAACACCTCCTTCGACACCGCCACCTTCCCGGAGAGCTGGAAGCACGCCGAACTCAGCGCTCTACTAAAGAAGCCATCAGCCGACCCCACCGACCTCAAGAACTACCGCCCCATCTCGCTGCTCCCGTTTCCTGCTAAAGTCATCGAGAAGACCGTCAACAAGCAGCTGGCCGCCTTCCTCGAGACGAACGGATCCCTCGACCTCTTGCAGTCTGGCTTTCGGGCCATAGCACCGAGACCGCCCTGATCGCAGCTACCGATGACATTCGAGCCCTGCTCGACAATGGAGAAACAGCGGCCCTCATCCTTCTAGACCTCTCCGCGGCCTTCGACACTGTCTGCCACCGTACCCTAGTACAGCGCCTCAGCAACGCCGGAATCCAGCAGAAGGCACTGGAATGGATCACCTCGTTCCTCGCCGGAAGGACACAGAGAGTCCGCCTCCCCCCGTTCAGATCAGAAGCCACCGAAGTCATCTGCGGCGTTCCTCAAGGCTCCTCACTCAGCCCAACCCTCTTCAACGTCTACATGAGCCCCCTCGGAGACTTCGCACGCCAACACAACCTCAACATCATCTCCTACGCCAACGACACCCAGCTGATCCTCTCCCTGACCAACGACCCCGCCACCGCCAGAACCAACTTACACGAAGGAACGAAAGAAGTAGCCGAGTGGATGATGAACAGCCGCCTGAAACTGAACTCAGACAAGACGGAAGTCCTCATCCTGGGATCTTCACCCTCCGCCTGGGACGACTCCTGGTGACCCCCCGCCCTGGGCTGCGCACCCAAACCAACAGACCACGCACGCAACCTAGGCTTCATCCTGGACTCCTCACTCTCCATGACCAGACAAGTCAACGCCGTCTCCTCGTCGTGCTTCAACATTCTGCGCATGCTACGTAAGATCTTCCGGTGGATCCCCACCGAGACCAGGAAGACGGTCACCCAGGCCCTCGTCACCAGCCGTCTGGACTACGGCAACTCCCTCTATGCCGGAACCACCGCCAAACTCCAGAAGAGACTCCAGCAGATCCAGAACACCTCAGCACGACTCATCCTGGACATCCCCCGTCATAGCCACGTCCCTGGACACCTGAGAGATCTGCACTGGCTCCCGGTAAACAAGAGAATCACCTTCCATCTCTTCACCCACGCACATAAAGCCCTGCACAACCAAGGACCAGCATACCTCAACAGCCTCCTCAACTTCTACGCTCCCACACGCCTTCTCCGATCGACCAGCCACGCCCTCGCCGCCGTCCCCTGGATCCGAAGAGCCACCACAGGAGGAAGGTCCTTCTCCTACCTGGCCGCCAAGACTTGGAACTCCCTCCCGACCGACCTGCGCCTGACCCAAGACCACCTCGCCTTCAGAAAGCAGCTCAAGACCTGGCTGTTCGAGCAGTAGCGGACCCCCCCTTCCCCAGCGCCTTGAGACCCTCCGGGTGAGTAGTGCGCTATATAAATGCTGTGATTGATTGATTGATTGATTATACAGCAGCGCTGGCTTCAGTGCAGTGTAGCTGCAAGTAAAAAACACAATTGTGATATCGCAGTCAAAGCTGGCTGTCTTAAAGCTTTTTTATCTTTAATTTCAGCCATTTGTAAAATGGCAAAAAACATTCGCAAAGCCAATAAATCTCACTTAGGCAAGACCTATTAGCTTTGCCAGTGTGTGTTTTTACTTCCTCCTTAGTGAAGTGTGTGTTTATTGCTGTATAGATGGTGATTTTGTGCTGTGTGAATGATGCAACGGCGTGTGTAACACAATGAACAATTTGTGTAACATTGACATGTAGTGATCCCTGAACCAGGGTACAGATCATTCAGGCTCCCCTGTGTGCCTCTGTATCCTGCTTCTTGGAGGTCCCATGCCAGTTCAGTCATATCTGGTTTCTAGTCTGCAATACACATTGAGCTCAGCTTCACCACTTGACCTAAATTGAGCTGTCCGAATGTGCGGAGCTGTCCAGCAAAAGACTTGTCTCACTTGGAGTAAATTGTCTACTGAGAAGAAAACCTAGGGTCTAGCTGACAGTGACATGTTGGCAGCTTGCCCTTGAGCCAGTGAGGTCCTGATGACCCGGTGGCCAGACACTAACCCGAAACATACCAGCATCATCTGCATCGCCTGACATTCGAAGACATGACATACAAGGAGGTGCTTGAATACACCAGCGGGCTGGGACTGCTAGTGTATTAGCACTGGTCTGTTGATCTACCTCCCAGTGTAGTTGCCCCCTCGTGCAATAGTACACATCTGGCCCCTGGCCTAGTGGTGGAATGAGAAAATGGCATTGAACAGGGCAACATGATCCATTTGACTTTGTTGGAGACTAGGTATCCCCTCTTGTACCTCAGATGTTTGAGCTGCATTCCATTCTTTCCCTTGAACATGCTGTCCCCTGAACCTGTTACCTGGAAACTAAGACAATAACTGAACTGGCTTTTGATACCTTAAACATTTACTCCCAGCTGGGATTGGTTGGTGGAATTGGGGTTTATTGGATAGGTTCTGTCTTGGTTTGCTGGAAATCCATGCACACTGGTTAAAACCCACTATTTTAACCAACTGTGTGCACAGAACCACAAAGAAACAAGCACACAGGGCAGGCTTGATATATTGAATTATTTCGTCTAGCATGTTTGCTTAGAATAAATAAACATTATGAAACCTGAGATCTCACAACGACTACTGAGAAAACCCAGGGCAGATTTACTCATTTTTAACACAAAGTAGCAACCAGCGTTGTGCAAGAGGGAAAACACAGAGCAGAACCATATGGATTGAGATTTGGCTGCTGCTGCTGTCATTTCTTGCACTAGTGCTCTAAAAGGCAAATTTGTGTTACACAAACATTTGCATAAATCAATGTGCGCCATATAACATGGGGTTTATATTTTGCAGGTGGGCTGCACTGTCCAGCACACACTTTTGCTTGACAGAACACACACACACGTGCACTGTGGTACAAGAGTGTGTGCCTTGGCACATGGCAGCCTAAGGTCTACCAGCTCTGAGGGACAGAAAAACAAAATCATATCTTAGTAGGTATGGCATTCTTTATCTCGCTACCTTTGACGAAAAATAGCACAACAACTTTGGTTGCTCCACTACAATGCATCTAAAGTTGGCATAATTCCTTTGGGGTGTATGGTGTGCACTCCACTATCAATCAATCAACCAGGATTTATAAAGCGCAGCTAATCACCCAACAAGGTATCCAGGCGCTTAAAGGCCCCATGGCTTATTCGAACAGCTAGATCTTGAGGGCCATTCGGAATTCCAGACGTGAGGTGATGGTCTCATTGGTCTGGGGGTGAGTGGGGAGGCTGTTACAGGTCTTTGCTGCAATGTATGAGAAGATGCGTCCTCCATTTCTGCTTTGGTAGATGCGGGGAGTATGGGTAAGTGAAAGGGAGGCGTATTCTTCCCCATGGTTGGGGAAGGGGAAGATGGTAGGTCCTTTGTTGTGTAGAACCTAGTGCGCGTAGCTTGAATTGACATCTCTTCTGTACTGGGACCAAGTGGAGTTGGGGTGTGATGTGGATTTGTCAGGGAAGGCCAAGGATGAGTCAGGCTGCAGCATTCTGTATGGTCAGAAGTCTCTGTAGAAGATGTGCGATGATTCCTACATAGTGGGCACTGCCTTAGTCCAGTCGACTGGTGATGAGGGCTTGCGTCACGGTGCGTCTCATGTGGAAGGGTAGGCCCTTGAAGATCTTACGTATATGTGCAGAGTGAGGAAACAGGCAGAGGAGAAACCGTTGAACAGTGAATTCATGGTGAGCTTATTGTAAGTGATGATTCTGAGGTTTCTGGCGTGGTTGGAGGGTGTAGGTGCAGGCCCTAGGTCTGATGGCCACCAGGAGTCACTCCATATGTTGCTGCTGTTGCCAAAGATCAGTACTTTCATCTTGTCTGTGTTCAGCTGCAGGCATATGTTCTCTATCCAGTCAGTGATGTTTTTCAGGCATCTGTGGAAGGTGGTGCTGAAGTCGTCAGTGCATGAGTTGAGTTGGGTGTCATCTGCATAGGAAATTATGCTGAGGCCGTGGGACATGGCGATGTTGGCCAGCGGGGGTCATACATGCGTTGAAGAGCATGGGGATGGGGGACACCACAGGTGATCTCCATGGGTTCAGAGGTGAAAGGTAGGAGGAAAATCCTCTGGGTTCTTCCGGTGAGGAAGGAGGTGATCCACATGAGTGCATCCATTTGGATGCTGATGTGGTGGAGTATTTTGATCAGTGTGTGGTGGGATACAGTGTCGAAGGTTGCTGAGAGGTTGAGTAGGATCAAAGCTGCTGTTTCTCCTTGGTCAAGGAGGGTTTCGATGTTGTCGGTGGCTGCAATCAGGGTGGTTTAGTTACTGTGATCGCTGCTAAAGCCATATTGGAAGGCGTTGAGTAGCTGGTTCTGCTCCAGGTGTATCATGAGTTGATTGTTGTTGATATTTTCCAGTACCTTCCCTGGGAAAGGGAGCAGGGAGAATGGTAAGTAGTTTTTGAGTTTGCTGCGGTCAGCAGAGGATTTTTTTGAGAAGTGGTCTGACTTTGGCATGTTTCTAGGTATCAGGAAATGTTGCGGTGTTGAGTAGTGTGGTGAGTTCCTGACCAATCCTTTGGTTTCTGAGGTTGAGGATGTGGTGCGGACATAGGTCTGTGGGAGCTCCCAAATGGATGGATTTCATGATGGAGGTGGTATCCTGGGTTGAGAGGATATTCAGGTGGTCAGTGTGTGGTTTGTGTCAGTTATGGTGGTGATGTATCTGTCGAGGAAGTGTATAGGTATGGGTTGGGCTTTGAAGTTTCTGTATATGGTTGTGATCTTGTCCTGGAGGAAGTGGGCGAAACTGTCGCACAGCTCCTGTGAGGGTGTGATGTTGTTTTCACCGGCAGCCGGGTTGGAGGATTCCTTAACAATGTTGGAAAGTTGCTTGGTGTTGTTGGTTTTGATGTGTGCAGCAAGGGCTGTCTTCTTTTTTGCCCTCAGTAGGTGCTGGTCGAGGTTGAGGAAGGTCTTGAAGGCTGCCCTGTCGGAGGTGTCCTTGCCGGTACGCCATATCCTCTCCAACTGTTTGCTGTTTTTTTTCGCTGTTCTTGGTTCTTGCGTGTTCCAACTGGCCTTTTTAGAAGCATGTTGCTCTTGGCTGCGCAATTAGTGATCTAGGCATTGATGTTTTTCACTACACGTTCGACGTTGGTGGTGGTAGCAGGGTTATGTTATGTTATGTTATGTTATGTTAATATAATTTATACAGCGTGCAGCTGCCCCAGCAAAGGGGCGTCCCGGCGCAAAGACAGCCAATAAGTCGGCTACCAGGTGGAGTGGAGGGTAGCAGTGGCAGGTACAGAGCAAAGATTAGGGCAGATATTAGATCCTAGGTGGAAAAAGGTGCGTCTTAAGCACCCTTCTGAACAAAAGGAGGTCGTCAATAGCCCGGATGTGGACTGGTAAAGAGTTCCAGAGCTTCGCTGCTAAGTAGCGGAAGGAGCGCCCTCCGGCTCTGCAGCGTTTAAAGCGTGGGACCATGACCAGACCTTGACCTTTGGACCTCAAGAAACGTAGAGGGACATAGGGGGTCAGCAGATTCTCCAGAATTTTGGGAGTGGACTGTTTAAGAATTTTAAAGGATAGACATAATGTCTTGAACTGTATCCTTTGGGCCAATAGGAGCCAGTGGAGCTTCCGTATGGTTTCCTTCACTGAACAACACTTAGGTAGGCCAACCAAGGCTCTGGCAGCAGCATTCTGTATGTGCTGCATCCGGGTGATTTCCGCCTGATTTGCCCCCAATAAGAGGGAGCTGGCGTAATCCAGCCGAGACCCAATGGAAACCTGGATCATGAGTTTCCTGGTAGGTGCATCGAAGAATTTCAGAATAGGTCTGATTGCACGTAAAATGCTAAAGCACGTGGCTGCCACTTTTTTGGTGTGGCTGGAGAAGCTGAGGGTGGGATCTAGCAAGACTCCTAGATTTTTTACCTTAGTCACCGGGATGGGAGTCTTACCCAGAACCGTAGGCCACCATTGATCGCCCCACAGCTCGTCATTCTTACCGACGATCAGGACCTCCGTTTTACTGGCATTCAACTGGAGGCAGTTAGCTGTCATCCAGCCAGCCACTGCGGCCAGCCCCTCCCTGAACCTGGAGGCCTCAGAGACTGAGTCCCAGGAGAGTGCCACCGCCTTTTGTGTCGTCGGCATAGGATACCATAACCATGCCCCACTGCTTAGCGACGGCAGCTAGCGGCTGCATGTACAGATTGAATAGCGTGGCGCTCAGTGAAGACCCCTGAGACACTCCCTGCTCAATAGGATGGACTTGGGATTGAAACGGAGGGGTGGCTACCCGAAATGATCGACCAGTAAGAAATTATCTAAACCACTCTAGGGCCAGGCCGGTGATCCCTGCCTCTTCCAAGCGACGAAGCAGAACCGTGTGCGAAACCGTGTCAAATGCGGCACTGAGATCAAGGAGAACCAGTGCCGCCGTTTGACCGGAGTCGAGCACGGCACGCAGTTGTTCTGTCATCGCAAGGAGGGCAGTCTCTGTACCAACACGGGTTCAGGCCGGGCCACAGCACGGAGTCCGCTCTCCTTAACTCCACAGAACGCCTGCGAGAAATCATGGACACCGGTAAAAGTGCCGCGCTGATTTTGCTCGATCTCAGCGCGGCCTTCGATACGGTCTCACATGCTATTTTACTTAAACGACTGGAAAACATAGGGATCATAGACTCAGCACTAGAGTGGTTCCGTTCATTTCTCACGAACAGATCCTTCCAGGTATCGGCACCCCCCTTCATCTCTAAACCCCAAGAAATAGGACAAGGAGTGCCACAGGGCTCTGCCCTCAGTCCATCCCTCTTTAATCTATACATGCAACCCCTGGCGGAAGTCGCCAAAAAATGGGATCTTACAATGGTGTCGTACGCCGACGACACCCAGTTGGTCATCAGCCTCAAGGAGGCTCCCTCCCCTGATGCCACTAGATTCAGGGATGGACTGACCGCTGTCGCCAATTGGATGACAGCGAACTGCCTCCAACTCAATGGTGGTAAAACGGAGGTGCTGATCATGGGCAAAAACTCCAACAGCTGGAGCAATCTTTGGTGGCCTTGCTCACTGGGCCCAGCCCCTCCTCCAAAAAATCTGGCAAAAAACTTGGGAGTCTGGCTGGACTCTGCACTTAATTTTCAGGCTCACACTAAAAAAGTGGCTGCGACTTGTATTGGATTACTGAGAAGCCTTAATCCCATTTTAGGCTTCTTTGATTCCAAAACGAGACAACTGATTGTTCAATCGACCATCCTGGCCAGGTTGGACTACGCCAGTGTTCTGCTGTTAGGAGCCAATAAAGCGGAAATTAAGAGATTCCAACGGATTCCGAATTCCGCAGCCAGGGTTATAGTAGGCTTGCCTAGAAGGTGCTCCGCGAGAGCTGCTATTCATAGAATGTACTGGCTGCCTGTGGAAGCCCGTATCCAATTCAAGGACCTCATCTTTGCCTTTAGGATTCTGCGAACTGAGGGACCTGAGCTCCTTCGCTCACTGCTAACGCCCTATAACCCCCAACGAAACCTTCGCTCCAAAGGGCAACACTTAGTCCTGGTCCCCTACACGAAATACTGCCGTGTAGGAGGGCGCTCGTTCAGACTGTTAGGGGCTAAGTTATGGAACTCCCTCCCCCTCCATATTCGTAGCATGAACAACCTATTGGCTTTCCGCAAAGCGATTAAAACTCACCTCTTTCTCCCCCTGTAGATGTCCACCTGCTTCTTTCCCAGTTTGTTATGTTGGTTCTAGCGCCGGGACGCCCCGTTGCCAGGGCAGCTGTTGCGCTTTACAAAACCCTTAACATAACATAACATAACATAACTATGGCCTGCCCGAAACCCATTCTGGGAAATATCCAGGATGTTATTAGTCTGGAGATATTTGGTAAGTATATTATTAGCATGGGCTTCGGCCACCTTAGCCGCCCAGGAGAGAAGGGAGATTGGGCGGTAGTTCTCAGGCTTACTTGGATCTAGCGTGGGTTTCTTAAGAATCGGGGTGATAGAGGCTTGCTTCTATCTAATGGGCACAATACCTGAGGCAAATGAGGCATTGATAAGCTGCCGCAGAGGAGGCAAGCACAGCACGGCAGAGTCTCTAAACTGTGCCGGCCTAAGCAGATCAGCAGGGGAGCCGGATTTTACCTGAGCCGCTAGTTTATTAAATTCGGTTTCTGACACATCGGGGAGAATGGTAAGGTCGGGGTTGGTAAGGGGGCTGGGCATCGGCCATACATTTGAGGGACCAGTGTTCGGGAATGAACGGTAGATGTTACAGACCTTTTCTAAGAAGAAGGTGGCGAGGTCTTCGCAATGTGACTCTGACGAGACCTCAGACACTGGGACTCTTTTGGCAGTTAGATCTTTAAGAATTTTAAAAACCAGCTTGGTCGGATTGGAACTGCTTTTGATCTCACTGGAGTAATAAGCCGCACGGGCCTTGCAGATGGCTCTGTGGTAAGTTTTTACTGTAGCTAGGTATAATGATTTCTTCTCATGGTCATAATTTTTTCGCCAGTCTCTTTCTGCCTTTTTACTGGATTTTTTGAGAAACAACAAGGCGTCGTCATACCAAGGACTATGTTCTAGGGTGCGGCATTTGCTTTGAGTGACTGGAATCAAGGCGTCAAGGGCCCTAGTGATCCAGTCACAGAAGAGGTCATCGCCAGACTCTACTTCGCGGAATGGGCTGAGAGGGTATTCCGTGAGGAGACGATGGAAGTCTGCCAGTTTCAGCTTACTCCAGGGGCGTTTAAAGATGATTCTGTCAGTATTAGAGAATGGAGGGTCCGAGACAGAAAGGGATAGCTCCACAAGAAAATGATCAGACCATGCCACCGGGGTAGGCAGCTGGACGCTTGCCGTTGTTAAGTTAGTGAATATAGGATCTAAAATATGCCCACCCACATGAGTAGGATTAGAAACCAACTGATGGAGATGGAATGCTGCAAGGTCGGCGAGCAGGCTGCCAATGGTGGGAGTCCGGACTAAATCAAAATGCAAATTAAGGTCACCAAAAATATAAAAATTAGCCACTCCCAAAGCGAGAAAGCTAATGGTCTCTGGAAGGGCCTTCCGAAATGATGCATCATTCCCAGGGGGCCTGTAAATCAGGAGGCCTGAGAGGGTGAATGATGATTGATCGAGATGCGAAAGTGCGCGCTTTCACAGCCTTCTATCACTATATTCTTCCACGTACACGGATAGCAGGATTTAACAACTGCCGCAATCCTGCCACCCCTGGTGTTACGATTACTCGTGCAGATGGAGTATTCTGGTGGGAGAGCTAAGTTGAGCTCAGCCGTCGCCTCATCATGAAGCCAGGTTTCTGTCATGAGGAAGATGTCAGGTTTTTCCTCTGAAATGAGGTCATGGACCTCGGCATGAAGTTTGACGAGCGATCTGACGTTAAGTTGTAAGATCTTAAGATGTTGTACAGCTGAAGGCTCGAGAAGAGCATTGATAGGGGAGGGTTGGCCAAGTGAAAAGTCCCTACATGGGCATTTGGACCGGCCGCACAGCGGATGGAGGGGGGGCAGTTACACTGATGGACTTGCTGGCGCACATTCAGTAGGGCATCTCTAGTATAGATATGTCCATATAGGTTGGTAGGAGCAGCGTCCCTGGCGAGAGGCGATGGACTGGCACAGACGGGCGCAGACGAGCTTACCTTTGGCGCACCTTCAGCGCACCGTCGGCGCCCCCGCTGCGCCCGTCCGCTGGGCCTCGTGGCAAGCTCAATTTTATGTAGCCCCGTCTGCTCGGCCAACTAGAGCGCCAACCTAGTTTCCGGTGAAACCGGAAGTGTGTTTCCTGCCAGGAGCTGCCCCTGATCGCAATCCGTCCGATCTGACTCTCTCCACGCAACGAGCAAGCCCGCGGTGGAATGAAGAGGAGATCTTGGAAGGTGGCGTGGGGTAAGTGTCTTAGAGAAATAATTAGATAAGTGATGGAGGAATGAGTGCAAGTAATCTGCACAAAGAGCTTCTAGGTAGCGTTAGGATAAAATAAGAGTGCAAGTTAAACTGCACGGAGTGCTGCTAAAATGGATTCAAATAATGTAATAATTAATCAAAAGCTTTAAAAATCATTCAGTCCTGAGTACCTGACACTCAGAGCGTCCACCGCGCCCCTGCCAAACTCCAGTTTAAGAAGCCCCGTCTGCTCGGCCAACTTGAGCGCCCACCTAGTTTCCGGTGAAACCGGAAGTGTGTTTCCTGGCAGTTGCTGCCCCTGGATCGCAATCCGTCAGATCTGACTCTCTCCACGCAACGAGCAAGCCCGCGGTGGAACGAAGAGGAGATCTTGGAAGGCGGCGTGGGGTAAGTGTCTTAGAGAAATAATTAAATAAGTGATGGAGGAATGAGTGCAAGTAATCTTCACAAAGAGCTTCTAGGTAGCGTTAGGATAAAATAAGAGTGCAAGTAAAACTGCACGGAGTACTTCTAAAATGGATTCAAATAATGTAATAATTAACCAAAAGCTTTAAAAATCATTCAGTCCTGAGTACCTGACACTCAGAGCGTCCACGAGCTTTTGAGGGCATTCACCCATCTGAACACTGAGATTTTGTTCTACCTCAGGTGGGGAGCGCTGGTCATCTTGGGGGTGGTGGTGGGGGACTGGAGATGCTGAAGTGAACGATGGAGTGATCGGTCCATGTGAGTTCTGTGACGTGGCGGTATTTGACACAGTTGCTGGAGGTGAAAATTGTGTCCAGCCGGCGTCCTGCAGCGCGTGGAGGGTCGTGGACAATCTGGGTCAGTCTGAGGCTGTTCATACTGTCGAGGAGGTGTGCGGTGTTTTTATTTTTAGGGTCGTTGATGTGGAAATTTAGGTCAAGGCTAGGGGTGCAATGAAGTCTGCGATGGTGTTGCACAAGCTGGAGCATTGGCCTGGGCGTTGGCATGCTAGGGTGACTCTGACGGAAGTCGTGTTATCTGTGTGGTGCTTGAAGTCATGATGTTCCATGGGAGTGGTGGTATTGTAGGTGGTGGTACACTGTATGGTCTCTTTGTGGATGATGGCTGTTCCTGTTATGTTATGTTATGTTATGTTATCTGTGTTTTTATAGCGCTCGGCTACTCCAAGGACTTGTTGGTG
The DNA here is from genome assembly GCF_964263255.1 of Lissotriton vulgaris. Taxonomy (NCBI): domain Eukaryota; kingdom Metazoa; phylum Chordata; class Amphibia; order Caudata; family Salamandridae; genus Lissotriton; species Lissotriton vulgaris. Next base: position 1,310,699,798 of record NC_141693.1, on the reverse strand, counting down.
CGGTCTTGGTGAGTGACTTTATATAAGTCAGGGATTGCTAATGCAATGTCTTGGGCAGATGTCGGTTTGAGCCAATTCTGCTCAAACCCACAGATGTGGGTTTGAGCCAATTCTCAGCGAGGAAGACTTTGTCGGGGCGAGGTTGGCAATGAGGTCCCATAATTCAGTGGAATGCTTGCATAGTGAGCATGTGTTGAGAAGGACACATGCAAGTTGTTTTTTTTGTTCAGGTACTGTCTGTGATGTATTCAGGGTGGGGCTGGTTGTTGGGCTGATGTGTGTGCAGTGGCAGGTGAAGTGGCAGTAGGTGCAGGTGAAAGGTACTACCGTGGAGCGTGGGTTGGTGTGGTGGCAGTGTTTGTTGCGGCATCTGGGGTCGAGGATGTAGAGCTTGGCGATGGTGTATCTTGGGTGGCAGGAGGGCCAGCCTTTGTGGCAATGTGCGCAGTCCAGGCACGGACGGGCTTGCATATGGCACAACTTCAGGGTGCCAGCTGCATGCCCGTTGGGCACATCCGCTTTGCATGCAATGTGTGGTTTTTTTTTTAGAAATGAAAACATTTCTCTTTTTTAGAGCCTACTTCAAGGAGGTGTTATTTATTTTTTTATTCATGGCCTGGTCTAGCTATCGTAGTAGATGAATTAGGCTTTGCATCAAAACGTATAGGTACTTGCGCTGATCCTCCAAGTGATACCCCAGTAGTACCCCCTTAATGCAAAGGATGCTTTTTGCACTGAGAAAATTACACCTTTCCAGAGCAAAATGGTGTTTCCTCTCACCAGTAGATTCCATGCACCACTTTGAGTTGTTTTGTGCTGGTGCGGTGCCTTAGTAAATTTAGGCCTCTAAGTCTTCCTCAAAGTCTTACCCATAGCCTCAGATTTGCCAAAAGGCCAATGTTATCAGGGAAATAGTGTGTAGTGTAGGCAGTGTAATAGCTCATATTTCTGTCCCAGACAATGCTAGATTGTTAAGATTCTTCAGTCCCACATTTTGCTAAATGTAAATGAAGAGCTATACATCTTGAAATTGGACACTGAGTTAATTTAAGCTAATTATTTATTGGACACAGTTTAGGAGTTCAAACCCTCCATTCCCGTCTGTGATAAAGCCTACCTGCGCATTTATTCCTGACCTTTTGTTTTTACTTTTAGAAAACGTATCATGTTGGCGCCTCACTCGGCACAGGTCTTTTACTCTTTTTGCATATATATATTATAGAGAAGTCCACCAACCCTCCCTTGCAAAATCGGAACAGTCCCTCATAACTAGGATGTTCTCATCCCTGCAAGTGGGCGTTCATGATAGCATGTGAAGTCCATGCCCTCTGTGTGCAGTATGAATGGAATCCTCAGTGAGAACAGGCGGAATACAGCTCAAAAGATGGGGTCTCTGCAGAGACCATTCCTTCTTGTTTGTCCTTGGAGCAGCCATTGATGCTGCGCCTGAGAGACCAAAGACCACATGTGCATAGCTTTTGTTTTGGTCACAAGCTTCCCAATTTATAGAATCGGCTGTTTGCGACCAAAAAAAGTATTTTCCTGTGAACAAAACCCTATTTTGTGAATTGCAAAATGGGTTAGCGATTCAGTTTCAGGAAGGGGCGTGTTAAGGGCGTCCCTTCCTAATAGCGACCCGCAGTACTATGTACGAATTTGGTGCTAACGGATTTGTAAATGAGAAGAAGTCCCCAAGGGACCCCTTTCCATTTGTGAATGCACACGAAAACGTTTTTTTAAGAGCAAGCAGCGGTCCCACGGACCATTGCCTACTCTTTAAAAATTAAAAAAAAATGTTTTTTCATTTTGAAATGCATCTTGTTGCATTTCAAAATAAAAAGTTGCTTTATTTAACAAGCATTGGAAATGCAATAGGTCTCGCAGCATTAGAGTTAGTGCTTTTAGAATTGTTTATGAGTTTTTTTGTAAATCTTTAGCATTTTTGTTTCCTGTAGCCAATGCTAAAGAATTAAAAAAAAAAGCCATAAACATTTCTAAAAGCTCTAACTCAAATGCTCCGAGACCTATTGCACTGTGTGAGGGTGAGGGGTTGAGGGTGAGTGAGGGTGAGTGAGGGTGAGGGTGGGTGAGGGTGAGTGAGGGTGAGTGAGGGGTTGAGGGTGAGCGAGGGTGAGGGGTTGAGGGTGAGTGAGAGTGAGGGTGAGAGTGAGGGTGAGTGAGGGTGAGGGTGAGTGAGGGTGAGGGTGAGTGAGGGTGAGGGTGAGTGAGGGTGAGGGTGAGTGAGGGTGAGGTATTGAGGGTGAGTGAGGGTAGAGGGTGAGAGAGGGTGAGGGTGAGTGAGTGTGAGGTGTTGAGGGTGAGTGAGGGTGAGGCGTTGAGGGTGAGTGAGGGTGAGTGTGGGTGAGGGTGAGTGAGGGTGAGGTGTTGAAGGTGAGTGAGGGTGAGTGTGGGTGAGGGTGAGGGAGGGTGAGGGGTTTAAAATGTTACTCAACAAGTGATTAAATTGCATCCTAAAGTACGTAACAGCTTTTTACTAACAGAGCCCCTTCTATCACTCAGAGTAAAATATTTATTGAAAAGTTGCAATTTGCACTTAGCACAAAAAAGTCTATGTGCACACTTATAATAAAAGGTGCCCCTCTTTTATTATGTGCATTCCGGTGATGATAAGGTTTTTTTCAAGCACAGACAAAAAGCCAGTCCACATTTCATCAATTTGGGGCATTATTACTGCCTATGTAACTGTTTAATCTCATCACCAACCTAATGAAAGTAACCTTCACACTACAGCTCCCAGAATGCAGGGCGAACGGGAACAATAGATAATGCATCATGTGATTGTTGAAAGGTTTTTATTGGCCCATGTGACCTTTTGTCTGGTAACCGTGGTCAAGGTCTCGGAGGAGAACGAAACGCGTTGGTGCAGCTTTTCTGAACATTTGTTGGAACGTAAATAAAGGAGTATTGCAAACATCTAATCTGGAAGTGCGACCCTTCTGCCTTCGTTTCGAGGGATCTGTAAAATGGGCGTGGTTCAGCCGAGGGCCAGGCACCGAGGGAGAAGCGCCTCGTGGAGTCCGCGACCGTGAACCAAGTTGAAAGGATTAACTACAGCTGGAACCGGTGACCGCCAGAAAATCAAGGAGGCGAAAGACACCGGCCGATCAGCAGCGCGGAGCCGGTAACCGAAGGGGCAAGGTAAACGCAAGCTGAAAATACAAAGCATTAATGCAGGCGAGTGTCTCACTTGAAATAACTTTAAAACACCACTAATCCAAGCTGGTTACTCGTGCCAGAATCTATCAATGAATTTTGCCTGCAGCTGCCACAAATGAAAGTTTTAATATAAAACGTGTGGAACAGTGTTCAGGACACAAAGTTGATAGCGCAGCCAGAGGGGTGTTGCGAGAACCAAAAAGCTGGGCAAACCTGCTGAGAAGAAAAAAAGGAACTAAAAACTTGAATGAAAAGCTGACCATGGAGCAGAGAGAGGCAATACGTAATGAGGCACTGCAATCAGTTTTTGATCAGGAAACGGATGGAAAAAGCAGAACGGAAAAGTAAACAGCCCTAAACAAGACGGAGGGAAGAGAGGGGAGGGGGGAGGAGAAATGCGACACGGCGGGAAGGGGAGGGGGCGGAGCGGGTAAAATAAACAAACAAGACGGAGGGAAGAGAGGGGAGGGGGGAGGAGAAATGCGACACGGCGGGAAGGGGAGGGGGCGGAGCGGGTAAAACAAGACGGACGTGCACGCGCTTTTAAGCTCAATGCGCATGCGCATTGAGCTTAAAAGTCACGGGCACTGCAAGGAATCGCCACGATTCCTTGCAGTGGATAAAGAGTGGATAAGCCCCCATAGTCTCGCTTGCTCAATGCGCATGCGCATCGACAGGCGAGACCTAAAAAGAAACACAGACATGGGGGTCTAATGCACCCAGCAGGCCACCATCCTGGTGTTTTTTAGTGAATCCCAATGGGTCGCACATTGCGACTTACCTCATGAATATTAATGAGGTAGGTCAATTGCGACCCACTGGGAATTGCTAACAATATAAAACACACTGTTGTACATAGCCGTTCGAGATTTCCTAATCACAAATCACAAACAATTTGCTATTTGCTAATCGCAAATCCAAACTACTATGTACATATAGCCCCATATATCAAATTCACTCCTGTACGATTTTGGATGCAATTTAATTCAGGACTACCCCTTCCTGAAGACTAAAAATGGTCAAAAGTATGGTTTGTTGCTCGCAGCTCTTCCCGTAGCTGGGCCTGCGAATAAAGTAACCCAGTGTGTTTTATTTGTTAAAGGCTCATCCACACCCTGTGCGTAGCCGGGGTTTTTTCCGGGTAACCGTAGTTTCTAGTTCTATTGCTGCCCGCCTTTGCCCATCTTTGTCAAGGCCCTGGAAAAACACAGACCGTGAAACCGCTCTCTGCTTTGTTTGTACTGAATTATGAACTTCGCACCCCATCTTGATCAGTCCTGGCTTCTTTCCAGGGTTCAGCTATCGGTTGTCCTTGTTCAGCCAAGAGATCATATTGATCTGGACTTCTGCAGAAAGACTGCGGCACAGCACAGAGAGACCTGTGAACTTGGACATGAGTCTGGAAGTTACAGTCTTCCCCATGTCTCTGGAGGACACTCGACTGTTAGCGCATGTGCTGGAGGAAGAGGAGTCTGTCCTAATCGGGGCGGGGGAAAGCTCTGCCCTGAACTGACGAACAGAGACAAAAGTTCCCCTGATTGAAGGCTGCCTTGGAATCATAGTGAGGAAGTGAGGCTCAGGCCAGCTGCTAAACAGCTGGCCAAAGCCAGTGGTGGCTGGCCTCCTTTGAAAGCACTTGGCTCCTGCTGAAAAAACATTATGATTCAGTCTTCAACTCCTGTATGGATGGAGCAACTGTTTGTAAGGGAGTGAGAGTAAAAGTGAGTGCGATGAGTGAGGCTGATGGGAACAAATGAGTGATTGAGAGCCAGAATGAGCCCACGCAGGAGTGAGAATGAGTGAGCAAGAGTGAGTCAGAGTGGGTACGGATGACAACAGGAAGCACAAGCGAAAAAGTGAGCATGTTAAAATGAACGAGTGAGAAGGCGTGTGAGGGAATGTGATGGAGAATGAACATGAGTGAGAATGAGTGAGAGTGAATGTGAATGAGTGATACTGAGAATGAGTGAGTGAGAATAAGGAAGTGTGAGTGTAAGTGAGTGCAAGCAGGTGAGGGTAAATGGATAAAAAAAGAGTAAGAGTGATTGAGAATGAGTGAGAGCGATAATGTGTGCGAGTGAGGGAGCATAAGTGAATATGAGGGAGTGAGTGGCTACACAGCAGAGTGCTACCACTAGGCCCATCTTGATGCTTTAGACATACTTTGGGTTTGAATCAACATCACAAACAATAGCAAAGTTAGAACCAATATTGTAGCAGAAAGGCTGTTATGAATTATCTGTTGCATTCATGTTTAGTGCACCCGCCACTCTGCATCAATCCATAATGTCACTTATCTCCCAGGGATCCGTCCATGGCACCTTGTGTCCTCACTAGCAAAGTTCACAACCAAGGAGGACAGTAGTAGGAGGACAGTGGTTCTCCTAAAATAAGTGCTCTGCAGTTTAAGAAAATGGTACGGCACACATAGGGGCAGCTCTCCTTTAAAGCAAAGCTGGCAGTTCGGGTAACCACCGCACTCCATGTCATTATGGACACAGTTTCTAGTCCCGGGCTTTTGTGTGTCAGCCTAAGGCATTCTGGGTGTTGTCGTTTTGGGCTGCTTCCGTTGAGCTAATTAGACTGACAGGCCTGATAGCAATGTTTTGTAGATAGGATTGGGCACGTCTGTGCTGACGTAATGAGGGAGTCACCCAACGGACAGCAGATAAGGCCAAGAAATGAGCTTCCTGTATGTGAGTGTTCTGCTTGTTCTACAACTGCAACGCAAAGAAATCTGTAAATTACCTTAGAGAATACAATGACAAGCAGGTGATGTTCTAAAGGATGAATCAATGATGTCCACTGGGGCCCATCCCATCGCCCCCATTAGAACATGCCACTGAAATACACCAGTGCACTTCAGCATGTGCCTGCGCGCGCACACACACAGACACACACACTGCCACACAGCACATCTTGCAGCCACAAACAACTATTCCTAGATGCCACACAGCCAGTAACCACCGGCATGGGCTATATCGACCTATTAGCAGCAGGAAAAGGAGACATAACCCACCCAAGAGAATGGGTAAATGCCCTCCGGCGGGAATCTCCAACAAACAAACCACACACCCAGAGCTCATTGAACATCATCACACCTCTGCCCAACCAGGGCAGACCATAACATAATGCCAACTACTTGACAAACGATCACCTGGTCTGCGATAGAGATCTCGGAATTCCATGCAGCCAACAACCCTGCGATGCCAGATGGCAGACTGGATATTTTACAAATGCCAATAACAAACATAAAATAATCTGACATCATGTTTCGACTCTCGAGGGCCGGGTCCTGAAAGTGGATAACCATTCTTGCACACAGTTTGGCAGCACTTGACTAAGCCAACACATCTGACTTCTTTTAGAGTCCCAACTAAAACGTGAAAAAATAGCCTGATGCAGGGTAAAATGATTGTTTTCTGTAGATCATGCATCTATGAGATAAGTAATTTAATTTGTTATGAATCTGATGACGTTTGAGATGCAATGCAAGCACTCCAGGAGGCGGAATGAAGCACCAAATAGCCATTAGCATGAGGCAAAAGAGTAATAACCCCCTGAGCAAAGCCAAAGCAAATTCAATGTACATTTTGAAGAATTAGTAACAATAGGTCGAGCAGATGTGTAGTAAAGAACTGTCATTTTACTTAAGAACTGTTTTCAAAATTTGGATAGGAACTGGTGAAGAGCTGTCCTATGGATGATGTGGGCGACTTTACCTCTCTTCGGGATCCCCTAATGTCACCTGAGAACTGTCATCCAAGAGTAAAATAGAAGGGACTGTCTGTCTCCTCCAGGCTAAGAGACTGTGACTTTCAACACTGCACTCTGTGACATGGGCAGAGGGCAAAATTGAGCATGAGCTACAAAACCATTACACAAAGGCATTGATTTCAAAGAGCAAAACACATTTACTCGACGCGTCCACATTGCAAGATGGTCATAAGGAAGGCAAGCTTTACAACATGAGAAAATGTCACTTTTAAAGAACACCATCTGAACACTACATGTGGGTGCATGTTGTGTCTCACAGGATGACCTTGGAGCCACCTCTGAGGCATGGTTTCCATTTGAACAAACCTGTGCTTTCAGACCAGGAACCTCCAATGGCATTGAAACCTATGCCTGCAGAACAGAAACCGACATCATGCAAGTTTGCTTGTGCTTTCACACGAGAGATATTTAGGGTGAGCAGCTTTCCTATCTACAGAAGAGTGGTTCACGCGGAAGATTCCGGGTTGCCAGGTTGTGCGCCCCTCTAGGAAGGAGATTTAAGGATCCGTAACCTGTATGATCACCCAAGAGTGACACAGAGACATGCATTCTAGTTGTATTCTACACCAAGCGAACAGCACCTTGCCCCTTGACCAGAGTGTGAAACAAATACACACACCACCATTTCGAGGACTGACACTCCAGCTGAGACTGAAAGACATCCCAACACCAGCACTGTTGACATATCAGGACTTCAGTGTTTATTGCACCATTACACAATCACAATAGATATATTTATATATATTTATATTTTATATAGATCTTTACAATACACAAGTCATGTACAAAGTGGGTGCAATGTAGACGACAGCAGCATCCGGGGGGTTTGTTCGAGTTTTGCGGGGGGAAGGGGGTGGGCAAACGGGGTCTGAGACAGGCTAGCCACATAATCTGCTGAGTGACAAGCGGGGACGCTCCCCATGCAGGAGCAGCACTTGGCTCAGAGATGCAATGGGTAATGTCAATGAAGTGAGGACCTGCAGGAGAGTTCTACACTACATAAATAAGAGATTACGTGAAGGCGCCTGGGCTTGCATGTGATCACAGAAGATTAAGAGGGTGAACCAATCTACTGTGTGAGTGTGCCATGAACATCAGAGTCCTTAAAGATCATACGGTATATCCTGAGTGGTTTCAGTGTTGGAAGGAGCGCCATCAGTCCCTGCAGCATATCTTAAAGTGAAAGTATGTCCAGCGGACACTGGATGTCCAGAAGCTATATCAGTGCGACTACAGCAGTCTTAATACAGCAAAGTTTCCCAGAGTGCCTTGCAACAAGACTAAGGGCTAACGGGACGCTAAGGATCTCTTGAGAAGCCCGCAGCTCGTTAAGCCCAACAACAGCGGAAAGGTCACCAAGCTCATTCCAGCATATATCTTGACTGATCTCAGAGAGGTTATGGAGTAACATCTTGCAGTTAGATAGTAAGGTACAATGGATGGGGGAGGGGCTATATCAAGGGGCCCTTCCAGCACATCTTGAGTTTATCCAGAAGAGGAAGGACTCCCATGGACCCTTTCTGTGAATCTTGAGGAGGGCGAGAAGGGTTACGAGGCCCAATGGGATGTACACAGTAGCCAGGGGGTAATGGCCTGTGCCTACCACATGCCCAGTACCTTTGGGAGTTCCAGGATTGACCAGTGGCCCCTGCAGCACATTGTATAGGGGACTCAGGAGGCAATGAACAGATTCTCAATGGCCCAAGCAGAATATATTTATGAGCATCTGGGAGAACATGTTTGCTGGCTGGCTCTAAAGCGCCTCATGAAGAAGAAGAAGGCAGTCTGAGAGCCAGGGGCCCCAGCAGAGTAAGCCACAACTGACCACAATGTATCTGCAACATCCACAAGGACGATCCACTGGGTAGTGATTGCCAGCGGCTCCTGCCTCAGTTGTGCCAGGCATTTAAATGGAAAGGATTCAAGGAGACACCTTCGGTATTTCCAGGGTCCCTATGGCAAGAATGAATTGTGGAGGCCAATGCAGCCCAACCGGAAAGGTCACAGTGTGATGAGCAATCAGATGGATCACCACAGAGTACCATGAGGCGTGCAGAAAAGAAGCCCTACATTGGGCCATCACACATAGGGAGTCGGATCAGGAGTTCTGAGGCCTCCTGCAGCTTGCATTGAGGCACATTGGTAGGGGCCTCCACAGTATCTCAGAATAAAAGACCTGGAGTAGATGGGCACTACAGGACTTTAAAAGGGGTCTGAAGCTTGGGTTTTGTTAACTCTGTGACTCTATTGCAGAGATTGTCCGATTCCCTCCAAAGGACTATTCTTGTTTCTTATTTGCTTATGAGGTGATCTCACAGCCAAAATGGACAGATGGGGTTCATGCTAACAGCAGTATGTGGATACATCATCCACAGTGACAGGGTGATTTTTCTAAAAAGAATGGAACAATCTCCAGATGTTACTGGCCATCAAAAAATGTCAGTTTATTGTACAGTAGAAGGTCCATCCACGGTCGGTTAGCAGGCATTGGTAGAAACTAGGTGAAGCTGGAGCTGGTGGAAAATCTTGTAATTAGGTTTGCTCATCTGGAGCTGTAGTTGGTTGGGGTATCTCATTCTTGGAATGATGGTTGCACAATTTAGAACTGCTGGGGTACTTCACCATCAAAATGGAAATTTCCACTTACTGCCATGGTCTTGTTAAGACTGGTATATTGATAATCATGCTCTATTGGGTTTCACCATATCAGACTAATGAATCTTCAGCAGTGGTTGGTCATGGAATCTCATAATCGGAATAGAGAATTTCCTGTTGTATTCAATGTGAGTAATTCATTAATGGACAGATGAATCTTTTGATCGTTTTGCTTGTGTAACTCTTTATCAGGCTGGCAAATTTCCTGATGTTGTTGGTCAGAGGAAAAGGTAACCTGAAGGATAAATTGTGGATGCAATTAGGTAGCGGTATACTAGTGGGTGGCGTGAACCTAGCTGGTCATCACTGGAGCACTGTACAACAGAAGAGATGCCTAGGATAGGATTCAAGAGAGTTTATAAAATACCATTTACTTCCTATCAAGTAGGTGGGTGATGCACTTTGAAGAGATGTTTCTTTTGTTAGGGAGAACTGGTGTGTTTCTTTATCCAGATTGAGATTCTCCAGCCATGATTAGTGGAATGATAGCTTTCCAGCTGTGGTAGGCTTGGAGATTTGTTCCCTGACTAGCGAATCTCTAGATGCAGTTGATGTTGTAACTCCGTATTGGGCTCAAGCATGCTGGTGCGTTAGAGATATTGTCATTGGAACAAATAATATGCATGTGTTGTTCATTGGGATCTCATTGTCTGAACTAGTCATTTTTGAGTTGTTTAGTTGGAGTAAATGGTAAATCTCCAGCAGTAGTTGACTGTAACTTCAATCTTGTGCTCTTGTGAAAATGCAGCCAGTCAGCCATTTTGTGAGGGTGGCACCATTATAGAAATGTCCAACCTCCAGCTGTGCTTGTTTGGAGGAATGCTTGATCAGACTGGTCAATCTCCAGCTTCTGTAGTTTAGGAATATCACTAGTGTAATGGTGGACTTCAGCTGTGGTTGGTTGGGGTAACTCTTTATCATAAAGGCAAATCTCCAAATGTAGTTAGTTGAAAATGTCCTTATCTTATCAATGTTCAGATATCAGTAAGGGTGGGCGGAGTTGATGGAGTGGCACTATGCGGAATTTCATGAAGTTGCCTAAAAACTCAGTAAAATCCCGCTCCGCTCCACCCTATGCACGCAGACCTCAGCTTATCTCTGCTGTCACCCATCGCAGTGATCCTGGTGTTTCCTCTCCACTCCTTCCTTAACTGCAGGACTCACGAGTACTGCGCAAGAGAGCACATGAAGAGTGGAGAACTTAACCCAGTCTCCACTCTCCATGCACGCGCATGTGCAGTCCTTGCGAGTCCTGCAGCAAAGGGGTTTCACAGCCCAGGACTGGAGGAGAAGAATAATCCTGCACCTGGGAGGTAGCCCGGGCACAAATTACTCCATGCTGAGATCCAGGTAAGGAGATCTCGGACCGGGGCAGGACTTGGTTGCTTGGTTAGGGGTGGGTGTCAGGGGCAAACTCCGCCACGTGGTGGACCCAGTGTTTTGTTGCCGAACTTCACGCTCCCAGCGCGGAATTGGCAAAACTCTGCAAACTATACTGTCGGAGCGGAGTTCGCCACCAACTGTTAGATATCAGAACAGTTTACAATCTGAACATATAATCCCTCTATTTCATCCTAAAGAATTATGCTAACACTGCTCTTCCACATCACCTCCTTCGCCGCCCTGTTTCAATACTCTCTCTCAGCCTCCTTGTTACCCCTTAACTCGCACCAGAAAACACATCTTTTGATGTGCTTTGTTAATGGAAGCTGAAATGCTTTTAATGTAATCTATTAACACTCCTTGTTGACTTTTCCAGCTCTATCAGGCTCTGCACACAAATATCAGGGCCACTGATAAACCGTCGTGGCTTTAGAGGGCGAGGGTTATCTGGTAATTTGTTTCCTTCTGAGCTTCTCAGGAAAAAACCTCAGTGAGATCAAAGAGACCTGGGGAAGCACATGTAGAACAGGATCTGTGCAATGTGGTTCAGCTGAGCGCGGAGCCCATCCCAAAGTCTGAAACGGCCTGTACACTGGCCCAAATCACCATGGAATCATGTGGGGAGCCAAGAGTATCCCAAGGCCAACTAAGCCAAGTTTTGACTCCTCCTTCAAGACTAACAAACTGAAACCAAACTATTCCGAACCATACCAGCTGAGCCTAAAACCTATAAGCCCCTACAAAAGTGGGAGGTGGCATTCCCCACGGCACCTACAGTAAGGCTACTATCCTACAGAGATAAATAAGACCAGGCTACTCATGTGTTTGATTACTTGGCAACATATTCCTCAAAAGTGCCATTTTACCTTTTCATCTGGAATGTAGGCGCCTTGGTGGTTAGAGGTTAGGGTTTGTACAAAGGTTATTAAGGATTTAGAAGTGCCAAATTACAGATATTAGAGAACCTCGTGGTAGCATGGGAGCAGAGATTAAAACCGTGAAATAAATTGCAACATGGAATAAGCGAATAGGGCACGAATTCAAACAGATGTGGAACAAGAAGATTGAGAAACCTCGAGTGAGAAGAGAAGAAATTGGAGTGCCACGGGGCAGAGAGTCGAGATCGTGTGAAAAAGAGAAAAGGAAAAAAAGGACACATAGGACTGAAAAAAAAGCAATAGAAGAATTACATGAGACAACAGAACCGAAAGCACCAGCTCGATTTAAGCAAACAAAGAGGACCTCTGGGGGAGAATAAATGTAAGAATAAATAGTTTTGAAGGCAGGCTCAGGCCACACCAGGAAGACAAGAGATCATGTTATTAAGTGGCGTCTGACTTGTAGGACATAATGAGGTTCCAAGGGTGACCATAAAACATTAATCAGGGGACCCCATGCAGATGGGAGAGTAAAGATCATGAACGCCAAGAACATTTAAGGGGGGGTCTTCCAAGACTATGAGGAACAGCACAGATTGAACTTGCATGAGAACGCATTTTAAATCTGCACCTATATTTGGGTCACATTCTAGAACTATCCCTGGCTACCTTCAGTACAGAATCTAGTTTTCAGCATCCTGGAGGGTCTGCTCCTTCATTTGTCCCATCCTTGCACGAAAAATAAGAGCAAATCCTGCGGGCATTGTGGAGCCGAGGGACCATCCGAGCAAATCATCCTAATGAGACCCCAGCACAGCTGGAGACAGTAACATCTAGCCTTCGACTGAGAACATCTCCTCTTTCACTGGGTTTGGAGACCTGCCGAATCCATATAACCATGACAGAAAGACATCATACCACTGTTCCAAGCTACTTCAAGAGGGAAAGTGAAATCTGAAAAAGACACATTTGCCTTTACGGAGATTTAAGAAAATATAAAGTTGCTCAGAAAAGAAGATATATTTTTCGGTTTCTGTCCATGAAGGAATCACTGGAACCAGCAGGTTGTCTAATGAAGGAAGTAAAAGTGGATGGAGGAGACCACGTTGTTAGATAGACTCAACGTAATTGGCTGGATAGAGGCCAAGCTGCCCATTGTCTAGACGTCCTTTGCACCATCCCTGTTCATCCTCCTCTCCTAGCTTGGTGAGCTCCTCACCTGCAAAAATAAAAAGAAACCATTTCAATCAACCTTTCTGTGATCTACAATGCATGCACAACGCTCTAGATGTGGGTGTGGTGAAGGAGACTGACATCACACACACATACATACTTGTGTGACAGAGGTGAGAGAGACTCTGGACATAGCTATTGCATTTTTGTGTAAATTAGTTTGTACTGTTGGCGGGTTTTCTATAGACGTGATACAAAATCTCCTAAAGAAAGAGGTTGGTGATAGAAGTGGTGTGGATGCAATAGGTTTTAGGATCAAAGATCTAGGTTTTGTGTCTTCAGATGAGGTAGCAGAGACTGAGAAACATATTGTAGACATTTAGCTAGCGACCAGGATGGAGGTTTTGGAGACCTATATTGAGATCTTGAAGAGCCAGACATGGGCACTTGAGACCTAGATAAAGGCTTTGAAAACTGGGATGCAGACTTTGGAGGGTAGCTTGAAGAATAAGAGAGAACTGGCGGAGATGGATATGTAAGTTTTGATATGTAGACTTTGCGCCACGTCATTTTTGCAGACAGACATTTTGCTGCTTGCACTACAGCACCCTATTAAACAGCACTGCAGTTGTAGGTGGAGAAATGTCCATCACCAGGGTGGGAAGGCGGTACGGGAGGCACCCCCATAAAAAAAAGCGGGACAGATACCAGTGTAGAGAGTGAGTCAGTGCTGATCCCGCTGTGAAATTGACCATAAATTAGACGATTTGGGCCCTGAGCTTAATGTGGAGGACACGAAAGTGATAGAAAGGAAAACAGTAACTTATCTGTCACAATAGTTTTGTAGCATCAGCTAATTTAGATGGACAAACCTTGCATTATTTTTCCATTTAGTGGTTGGGTTTAGAAAATAATCTAGCTAAATGTATGATGGATGTCAATAAATTGTGGATACTTCTGCTGACATTGGCTGCAAGCCCACAATGCCACAACATGTGATTGCCATCTCTAAATTCTGTTGTAAGAAATCAAAAAAGAGGTAACAATAGACTGAAATGGAATGGGAGCAAGCAGAGATTGAGAATGATGTGCTGAGATTGTAATAGAATTACAGAGTGGTGTGGTGGAGAATTAAAAGCTGAAGATTAAGATTATGGTAATGGAGAATGAGAGTAACCTGATGCAAACTGAGAGGAGCTTAGAGTGGCATCAATGGAAAACGACATATTGGCATTGAAGAATGTAAAGAATAGAGAATGGATATTGTAGCATATGTCTTGGCAATTGAGTAGGAGGGGGTAGGAGCTAAAATGACAGACGTTGTCTCTGTAATGAAGATTTTAGTGTGTTAAATGGAGGTAGCCTGAGGAAGATTTCAGTGGGGAAAGTGGCAGCTTTCTGTGAATTGTGGGGAATCCTTATTAGGTGATGATGGTTGTAATAGGGTTGGTGAAGATTGGGATTGTGGTAACTGATTTTGGAGATTATGGTATGAGTTTTGAAGAATGTAATTTCATGGTAGAAGTGGAGGTGAATTTGTTGAAGAAAGAGACTGGGTGAAGAAATTCATTGAAAAAGCTTAATGATGAAATCGAGTGAAGAGAAGAATGTAGTGATAAAGCCCAGGAAAGAGGTATCACTTAAGAGGAGCAAAGGTCCAGTTGTACGACCATTCCATTCTGCGAGTCGCAAATTGCGTCGAATCGCGGCTCGCAATTTGCAACTTGCAAAATGGAATGGAATGACAAATTGGGTCGCAAATTGCATGCCTCAATAATATACATGAGGCATGTGCAATTTGCGCCCCCATCAGGAATGGCCAGCACTCATAGGGATGGTGGTCTGTGACTTCTTTTTTAATAAAGCAGTTTTCTTTTTTAAATGCAGCCCACTTTCCTTAAAGGAAAACGGGATGCATATAAAAAATAAAAATGAAACTTTTCAGTTTAATTTTTTAAGAGCCATCAGTGGTCCATGGGACCACTGCCTTCTCTTAAACAATATTTTCGCACACCGCCCGTGGGGACCCCTTCCCGTTTGTGAGTGGTTTACCACCTACTTGAAGTAGGTGGTATACTGTGAGCATTTTGCAGCCGCAAACGCTGTTCCAAAACAATAGTACATTGTATGGAGACTCGCCATTAGAAAGGGATGCCCCTTCCTAATAGCGAGAGTCGCAAACGCTATTTTGCGAGTCAATGACACGCAAAATAGTATTTGTACATGCCAGGACCCTTTTTTGCGGTCGCAAATGGGCCGATCTTCCGCTTGTAACCGCAAAAAACGATCGTACATCTGGCTCAAAATATTTTGTTAGAGTTGATGGAATTACCATGAACATGATCAAGATAGAGACAATGGAAACTTAGCTGTACCTGAAGAAGATTAAAATGGAGCTAATGTAGGTCAAAGATGTGATGGGGCAATTTAGATTATTAAAGAGGTAATAGGAGTTGAATTGGGAATTGTTGCAGTTGCGGTAAGGATATGACTTGGTGAATATTGAGATAGAGTAAGTGAAGAAGCAGATGATGCGAAAACGATTGCAGTAGATTTGGCAGGGCCTGAGATGGCTTTGAAAAACTTAGAAACCTGTTTGACGAAAATCAATGTGATTGTGAGAAATATTAAGATGCAGTGTTGAAGGCTGTGATTGAGGTGATGAAAATCTATATGCAGGCACTGAAGACTGGGATGAGATGGTGAGAACAGAGAAGATGTTGATAGTGACCTAAATGGACACAATGAAGATTACGAATAAGTGGCCAAGACTGAGATTGAAGGAGTGAATTTTGAGATGTTAGTAAAGGCAACTGACAAGCTGGTGAGGGGCACCAAGATGAAACTGAGACGATGCTTTGGGTGAATGGGATGGAAGAATTAGAGACTAAGTGCGTCAATTTGTCAGATGTCCTATCGTCCCAACCCTCAGTTACCCTATAATTGTAAATTTGCGATCAGCAGAGATACCACTGGTTCCAATACAGGCAAAACCATTGCTCAAGCCCAATGCCAGTGGAAATGGCAGCAGAGGGGCTGTCCTATTAGGACAACCCCTTGAATGCCATTCTTGCCTGCATCCATTCAATGAAGTCAGTTCAGAATTAAAAAGTCCACTAAAGTTCAAAATGTATGTGGAGGACATTAGTTATTCCTTTTCTGAAGAAAGACCCATGTTTTAGGGGTGGTGTCTTCAGAACAACTATAAGGGATGAAAGGTCTGCTATGGCATACAGGACCAACCGTCAATGTTTTTCCCACACAAAACGGCTACTGCCATGGAGAAGAATGCCACTCTGGGGAGGAAAGACCACCAATTGGTCTACCATGCCTAAGTTTAAAAGGCAGGCTGGGGTGGGGGATCCAATGCTTCTGTCACCCCAGTGTACGGCATGTCAAAGTATAAATGACCTCCTATATCTGTGACTGAAATAAATATCACGGGTCTGCAAGGTGAGCTTGAAGGATGACAATGAGATGTTGGAAAATAACTTGAAGCTTTGGAGAGGGATATGTTAATTTTAAGAACTGCATTTTGAGGCATCCATAGCTGAAACTCAGTGGATGTAACAATCAGGACTCTTAATACACAGGTGTGTGGGTATAAAGCAGTGCATGATACAAGACTTCACATGTCCCTGTACCTTACAACAGGAAACACAACATTTGACAAAGTAAATGATCAATGTATGGATGATGTGTACCAAAGACTGGACCACTGTGTGTGCACTACACATCCAGGACCATCAAAAACACAGAGTACAATATAACAAAAATAAATTACGATCAAAACACTTTTCTCACACACAGCCCACAGCCGTCTAAACAAAGTATAGAATGTATATCACATTCATTCCTGTCTGGGGCATCTGAAACAAAGAGAAATGGGTCTCCTTTACCCACACTTATTCCTTCCATAAGGTGTCTTGTGCTATTACAACTCAAACCAACAACCCATACTAATCTCTATCAGGGCAACCTCTGCACTCAGAAACTGGAATTTTGCAACCAACTCTCTTTGAATGCAAACACGGCTTGTCGGAACAATAAATACATCTTTCAAAGCACAAACAATAATGAGGAATGCACACTCACAACATTTGTCTATCAAAAACTTTGGTACTCACACATGGATGGAAAAGCTCAATCAATTGGGCTCCACAATCCTCACCAGCCTCACCATAAGGCAGAAAGTATAAAGAAAGTATATCTGCAGAACCATGGTAAATCTCACACCAAAAGCATCATTCCATGGTATAAGTTTTCACTAGCATTCAATAACCACATATGAAGTCTACTGAATGAGCAACAATGTTATCTGAGTTGTCAACTACATGTTGATCATAGTGCTTTAGAAAAACAGGTTTTCATAGCAGAAATCAATGACAGTATGCTTTATTATTATTTTCCTTCTATTATTTTCCTCCAATCACATTTTCAGAGGTTTGCCCATCTCTATCTAATAGACCAATTGCCTTGATCATGAGTCCAGCTGGACCGCTCTTATACTTGAGGGCTTCCGGTGCATTTCGACACTGGTAGGAAGTCAGCCGTTTTCTTGCTTGCTAGTTTCAAGATGTTTAGTCACCTTTTCCAAGTTTCAGCTTTCAGCACATTTAGATTATCCATTACAATGAAGGTGATAGAGAGTGAAGTGTTAGATATAATAATGAAGATAATAAGGAATAGATGGTTGTTAATTATAATTTTCGTGATTTCAATCTTTATAATCTCTGTCTTTATAAGAGATAATAATGAACTGAGGTCATGACAATTATAATGAACAAAGTGATGTATTGTAGATTATAACAATTGAGGTAATAAATATTAAGAATGATCACAATGATTTAGGTTATCCTAATCAATGTGATGGAGACTATAATGACTGAATATACCAAGATTGTGATTTTAATGGTGAAGAGATTATGATAGTAGAGTTGATGAAGACTACAAGAGTCTGATTAGTGGATGGAGATTATAAAGATATAGGTGAGGGGCATTCTAATAACCGAAATGTTTGAAATTAAAATGAGCCAGTTGATTGTTGTTAGTAAAATTAGGGTTACAAAATCAGTAATCATTATGGTGGCAGGGACTGTATTGGTTCAGGTGAGGGAGAGTGTTAAGAAGAAGGAGGTGAAATCTACACCCCTGAGGTGATTCATAACAAGACAATGGAGGTGGTTAAAACTGCAAGAAAACATTTATATAAAATATGATGTGGGAGTAAAGACAACCAAGATGTTGGCAACTAGCATGATTAGACTGATAGGGGTTTGTTGAACAATGTGACGATGGGTTGGTTAATGGGACGAAAACTACCCCAGATCACTGAGGCGGGCACCATGAGACTCTTTTCCATGGTGCGACCTATTTGAGGTTAAAACCTCATTGGGTTTGGCCATGCTTTCTGCTTCAACTTCCCAAATGATTTTCTACCCATCTTACAGTCACCTCATCTATAAGTGAAGATCCACTGAAGGGTAAAATCATTCACTCCCACGACAGAGATGAGCGTTGCTGACATAGCCTTGTCTCAAACTATTTTTAAATCTGGCTACCTAGAATCAAACACTCTTCACTGTACCTGCTTTGAAGGTCAGCTCATCCTGCTCCTGCCCATCGTAGTCATACAGAGCCCGAACGCGGGACCCCTTCACAGCTGCCACTGAATCATCTTCAAATGGGTTGGCACTGCCGTTGGCCTCGCTGGTAGTGAGTGAGTTGCTGCCTTCATCATCGGACCACTCCTGGGCATACGCTTGACTGCGGTCATAACTGCTCACACTATGAAGGCAACAGTTACAAAGACACTGTCAAAGGAAAGACACTGAATGGGAGCAAAGGAAGGAAAAGAAGATCAAGATGGGAAGCTAAACTGAACTGGCACACTAGAAAAATAGGATAACCCTCTGGAAGGGTTGGGAAATTAAATCTTGCTAGAGCTAATCAGCCGAATAAGATGAATGCATAATGAAAAACTAGGGATGCTGGAGGATGTTTTAATTATTCATGACTATTTGACACACTCTAATATACCAGCTGACCAGCTCAGTTTAGTATTCAGTGCATTCCTGCATCTTCTTTTACCACCAGCCTACTCCTTTGGTATTTAATTAACTCTAAATGAGGGGGATCAGAGGGAAGAGCAGGAGCTTCTATGAGATTGGACAGGCATCCATAATGTGATCAGTGTGTCATCAATTATGTCATTTAACATGTCATGAGGGATGTATTATGTGAGGTCAGAAGCAGTGCAAGATGGGGTAGCAAGTTATAGCTAGGTGGCAAAACTATAAACAGCTTAACACCTTGGCTGCTAGAGGTATTCTCCCCCGGTGCTGCATTCCCAGATTTTCCATTGTTCATGACGAGCTCAGCTCATCATCAGCACAGCTCAACCGTGCCTCATGACGAGCTGAGCTCGTCATGAGCATCGAATAGGTTAAGTCGTCTTCGGTAAATTTAACATTAGCTTGTGTCTCATACATATATATTGCAATTGCATTTATATAGCGCTTACTACCCCTGACGAGGCATCAATGGTGCCTTTTAGTGAGTGGCACCCTACTCCTGAACCCAAGAACTATTAGTGGTGAATTAGTAAAGGGAAATCTGAAATTAATTTGAGCAGTGGACATGTGAGTCTGTTACTTGGATTAAAAGGATGGCGGAGGGATCGAAGAGGGAAGGGTCTAGAAAGTGTTTATTTGGATATCATAGCAGTAGGAAAAGGTTTGGGATGAGTAAAGGAGATATTGAGGTGGGACGAGTCTCTAGAAGTGGATTAGGAAGAGAGATGAGGAGTATAGCAGGGATACATGGGGGAAGGCATTAGAAAGGCTTGATTAGGCGGTCTGAATAGTAAAAAAAGGTTTGAGATGATGCAAGGACGGGTAGAGGAGGGAGGAGTCTAGAAAGGGTTATTTTGGAGATCACAGTAGTAGAAGGGGATTTGGGATGAGTGAGAGGGGAGGTAGAGTATATATTGAGAGAGGTATTAGAAAATAAATAGGGTAGTGAGCTGGTGAGAGTATTGGGATGAAGTTTGAAATGAGTCTGAGAGTGGACGTAGAGGATATATTGAGAGAGGTATAGGGTGGGATATAGGGTATTGCATTGGAGAGAGTATTGGAATGAGTTTTGAGATGAATCAGAGAGTGGAGGTAGAGGATATATTGAGAGAGGTATAGGGTGGGATATAAGGAAATGCATTGGAGATGCTGAATTAGGAGTAAAGTAATAAATATAAAGATACATAAGAACACGGACGGTATATATGTATAAGGAAGGTAATATATTTATATTTGAGTTGTATTTAATAAACTCAGAAATTCATGTGTTACTGTACTTTAATCTAATTTATTTGTTTACAAAAACATACATTTTTTTGTTTCCATAATTCAACAGTGAAGCAATTGTGGATAACTAGTTATGATAAAAATGTACTTATTTATACGTAGAATAATATAACCATAAGTAATATGAACAATTGTTAAGCAGCCCTAATGAATATCTTTATATTTATAAATATAATTACTATACACATTTATACAAAGCAATAGACATATATAGATATATACGTATAATCCACATAAATGCTTATATACACAGGGATTTTCTGTACATTTATGTTTGAGTATGGTGGTTATGTGGGAAAAAGCCAACTCTTGTTCTTCTGAAGAAAAGATAGCTATCCATGGATCGTATGTTTGGGGGTAAAGAGTTCCATAGTTTGGATGCTTGAACAGAAAAGGATGTGCCACCTGTGGGTTTTTTCTTGTATGGTGGGATTCTGAGGCGAGGTGCTAATCTAGAGTGGACGTTCCTTCCTTGAATTTATTTGGTGATTTTATTCCTGATGAAGAGAGGCCCTGTTCTATGTATTGCTTTGTGGGTGATACAAAGCAGCTTGAATGTGGATCTTCTGGCAACCAGTAACTAATGCAGGGCCTTCAAGGCAGGGGAGATGTGGGCTTATGGCTTTACATGTAGCAGTAGTCTGTCAGCAGAGTTCTGAATCTGTACAAGTCTTTTCATAGTTGTTATGGATGCTCTATGCTAGAGGCTATTGGCATAGTCGAGTTCAGACAGTACAAAAGAGATGGTAGCCTGGACCTTGTGCGGAAATTCCAGGTGGGGGAATATGCGTCACAGAGTTCCTAATCGAAATGAAGTTTGCCCTTGCTAGTTTGTCCACTTGGGCATACATTGATAGCTTGGAATCCATGGTAATTCCAAGGTTCTTACTTCCTTAGATACTTTAGGCAGTGTTTCCATATCGTCAGGCCAGGCAGGGAGTGGGCCATCATTTTTCCAATTGCCACATGTGAGTATTTCTGTTTTGGAAGCATTCAATTTGAGATGGCATCATGTCATCAATCAATGGTCCAAGGCTCAGAGGCAACTGAAAATGTGTGAGTTTCCAATGTCCTTGTGGCTTTCCAGTTTAAGGAGTATATGTGTGTCATCTGTATAGTTATAGCATGTGAGGTGAAAATCATCGATCAGAGCTGGTAATGACTTCATGTAGATGTTGAAAAGCATGGGTGACACGATAGAGCCTTGAGGGACCCCTGCTTTTGTGAAGTACGGCTTGGTTGACAAAGGGGGGTATGGATGACATTTGTTTGGTTTTGAAGGTAGGATGTGATCCAATCAAGAACAGTCCCATCTATGCTGGCTTCGTAGAGTCTTTGTATTAGAGTGTCATGGTCTACTGTGTCAAAGGCAGCTGATAGGTCCAAGAGGAGTAATGAAGCAACCCAGTTCCAGTCAACTGTGTTCTTAAGGTCATCCCAGATGGCAATGACAAGAGATTCTGTACCTCTTCCTGGACGGAATCTTGTTTGGAAGTCCGAAAGTATGCAATTATCTTCAATGAATTGTGACATATGGTTGAAGGCTTCTCTTTCTATCAGTTTTCCCAGGAAAGGTTCATTTGTAATCAGTCTGTAGTTGTCGGGTTCAAGCGGGTCCACCTTTGTTTTTTTATTTTATTGGGCAGATGTATGCCTTTTTTTGATTCTTCTGTAAATATTCCCTTAGTTTAGGAATTGTTGATGCTTCTTCTTACTGGTGTGGCAGCAGAGGTAGCTAGCATAATTTTTTTAAAGGTTTGTGGTGGATACGGAACAAAAGGGCTGCCGGCAGGCTTGCTTTTTGTGACCGGATCCATGAATTCATTGTGTGATAATTGTGGGAAGTAATTCAGCGGCTGGGTTAGCCTATTTCTGGAGTTTTTTGGGGCAAAAGAGTTGGTGCTTGTGGTTTTCCTTTGTTTTAAGCAGGAGTCCATCATGTCTGCTTTTATTGTGTAATGATTTGCCAGTTTGTCTGTGAATTCTTCGGTAATGGGATGAGTTCCTTCTAGGTATTTTTGTTTACGAAATTCCGTGACAATTTTTCTGAATTCTTATTTGCACATTTAGCATTTTGAATTCTATCTGAAAAGTATCTTTTTTAACTTTTTTGATTGCTGGCTTGTTTAATCTGTTAAGTTTCTCTTGATTGGAGTTGGTTTTGAGCCAGGTGCGTTGCAGCTTTCTAATTTGCTGTTTTATCTCTTTTAGCTCTGCATTTCTCCAATGTGTCTGTTTTCTTTTGTCCTATTTTGTTGTCCTTAATGGTGTGAGGATATAAAAAGCTTCCTGTAGCCACTTAAAGTTTTTTAACATAATTTATTGTTCCTTGGTCTGTATTGAATGTTAGTTGTGTTTCTAAGTGTGCAAAATTAAGTTTATTCAATGATGGATAGGTAAATGCATGTAAAGTGGTTTTAGGTGTGTTGCTTTGTGTTGTTTTATACTGGAAAGCAAGCAAATGGTGGTCTGACCATGTGGCTGGAGTCATCGTTTCAAAGGTAACTAGTTCTGTATTTGCAAAAATGACATCCTGGGTGTATCCAGCGATGTGTGTGGGCTTGTGGATGATCTGATATAGGTTCAGTGCGTCTAGGCCAGTGATGATTGGTTTCGGATGGGGCATACTGAGTTTGACAAACCAAATGTTTAGGTCACCAAGAATGCATATGTAGGAGGGCAGTATTATAAGGTTTGAAATTGTGTCTAGAAGTTTGTCTGGAAATTTTGCATTGCTAGGCAGTGATCTGTAAAGGAGTGGGAAGCTACAGGAGGAAGCTGATGTAGGGTTGCATCTGGTGAAGAGGGTCTCACGACTTTGTATGGAGACATTGTCAGCTTTAGTGATATTTAATGTTTGCTTGAATACAACATCTAGGACACCTCCTCTTTTGCCTATATGATTTTGTGTGATCGTTGGACAGCCTAGAGGAACGGCTTCATACAACACTGGATCCATGTCATCTCCCAATCATAATTCAGTTACGTAGAGTAAGTCAGGTTGTGTGTCAGTAAGAAGGTCGTAGATGTGATGCTAATTTTCAGAGAGTGGTTGAACATTTATTAGTAGGCAGTTTAGAGAATATGTTTTGGTAATGGTGTGAGTTTGTTTTGTAGAAGAGTGAGCAGTATATTTTGGACTTGTTGCAGATGTGTCCTTAGTGCTGGTATTAGCTGTATGAGGATAGCAACAGTGTAGCTTTTCTGTATTGTATTCCTCGTCCAGGAGGCTAAGAAGGCATTTTGTTGAGTCTCCGTGTGTAGGTATTGGAGATGTTGTTTGAGAGTAAGTTGGTGAGCTATGTTGTTGTGCAGTAGATATGGTGATGTACAGTTGTGAAGAGTGAAATTTTGTTTATTTTGTTTCTGTCTGATTGGGGTGGAAGGTGTATGAGTTAGGGGTGGTGGTGCAGCATGTGTGTCATGTTGCAAGGTTCGAAATTGTCAAATGGTTGAGAGGTGGTTGAAAGAAAGTGGCTGTGTTGCTGTATATTTGTTAGGTGGGGGGGAAGAGAGAAAGTTAGTCACTTCAATAGAGTTGGTTTAGGGTGTGTAATATTTGTGTAGCCAGGAGGGTGGGAGAGGATGTATGTTTCTAGTTTGTGACAGAAAGTATTATGAGGTCGTGTGTGTGTGAGAGAGATTTTGTATTGCTGGTGCGTGTGTTATGTTTTGATTTTGAGGAATATTGAGAGGAGATGAGAAGAGTTAAGAGTTTTTTGTGTTAGATTTGATTGCTGGAAGAGATAATATGTTTCATAGAGAGGAATGTAAGGGTTGTGTGGTTGTGGTTTTGTTGGTAAAAATAGGAGGAGGGTGTTAGTTGATGGAATGATGGATGGTTGAGTATATGTTTGGTGGCTTCGTAAAGGGGTCTGTCAGGAGTAAGTAGAGGGTATAGCTGGTGCTTTGTATGAGGAGGGAGCGTGTGTCTAGATGGGATATAGTTACATATAGTACTGATTTGCGTTGTATTGGTGATGTGTGGATTTGTTAGAGGTATATAATAGAGTGGTATTTTGTATGTGAGTGAAGGTGCCATTGTGTGGTAGTTGGGGCAATAGGGTGAATACATGTGGTTGGTGGTATTTTTTGCTATTTGTTGTGACAATGAGAACTGGTTAGGGTTAGGCTGAAGTAAAAGAGTAGAGTGCATTTGATGTGAGAGTTTTAGTATGTTTGTGGATGTGGATGGGTTAAGGTGGGTGCTGGTGAATGTAAAAATGGGCAGCATCTCTGGCCCTAGGCCCTACCAGCACCAAACAGGTCCAAACCGGGAAATGCCCTTGTCCTCTCTGCCGTTAACCTCAATGCCAGGGCCAACATGTCCTCGGCCCTAAGCTTAAATAGCCCTAAGTCAGGTGACCTTTGGCCAAATGGAACCCTAGCCCTTACCAATCAGAACACTATCACTAAACCTTAGGGCCAATACGAGACCATGCCCTTGCAGCCAATCACAGCCCTAGTCCTAATAGTCCTAGCAGTCAGGCAGAGACCAAACTCTAAGCCCTAGGCCCAAAAGAAACTCTACCTGCAAGAACCAATCAAAACTCTAGACCTATCCACCAATCAGAACCCTAAGTCCAATACAATTATTGACCCCCAGGGACCAATCAGTATGCTTAGGGAGGTAGGGAGCAATGCCCCATGAGCCAGCTCTGGACAAAGGGTATTTGAGGGTCCAATCAACCCCCAGCACGATTGTGCTTCCTCCTTCGTCCGCCATGGGGCATTGCTCCCTACCTCCCTAAGCATACTACATCAGTATTTCTGTTTTAGTTAGGGCTGTGTATATTCATAAAATATATACATATACACATTGATAGTAATAGTACCATTACACTAGTCTGTACATACACCTTTATATATTTTTATTTTTATTGTGCAAAGACATCAGTGAGTGACAGGGGGATCTGAACCCGGTCCTGACGAAGGGGCATGGTGCCCCGAAACATGTTGACCCACACAGGAAAGGAAGCAAATTAACCCGCTTGTTCTTTCCGAATCACATTTTTTTAACAATACCAGCCAGTGTTTATTAAATAGTTTTTTCTATCACCAGGCCAGGTATTTTTTAACATCACGTATTTATCTCACCCCTGACCCCACTGACACTCACTCCATTTCACTCACATAGCACTTTCATCTCAAAAGGAGCTCCAGTGTAGTCGCTCGTCGCAGCACTGCCCCGTCCGGCAGCCGGGCGGGAAGACCCTGATGATGAAGCATGACACCAAGGGCCCTTTTGGTGTGTGAGGGGTATTTTAACACATTTTGTGTATTCCATTAACAACAGGATACACACTGACCCTACGTGAGGTGGACCTTGTTGATTAATAGTACTGTGCCTGATGTAACTCAGTATCATTGCTGCACAGTCTCCTAAGGCAAATCATTTCACCGTATGGAATGCGCATAATTAAATGAGCTGGGTGTGTGCTGCCAGCATGTAGGGTTGTATTTCCAGCTGAGCTTCTTCGATACAATCTAGTCTCGAGTTTATTCCCACTGGCATATACCTCAGTGTCCAGGAAGGGCTCTTTTTCTTGACTCATGGTAACTGTGAAGTTTAAATTGTATTGATTCACGTTAATTTTCTCTACAAAGTCAATAGCCTCTTCCCGGCTATCCCTCCATACAACAAAAAGATCATCAATAAATCGGTACCATGCTATTACATTGTTGGCCAACTCCCGTTGGTAGTTCACCTTGAGGACCAGTTCCTCCCAAGCGCCCGATGTGCAAACATGCGAAGCTTGGGGAAAAACTGGCCCCCATAGCCACCCCTTGCAGTTGCCTGTACAATATATTGTTGAACATGAATATAATGTGCTCCAAACAAAATTCAAGCATCTGAATCAACATGTTGTTATGTTTGTCAAACATTGCATTTCTTCGTGACAAATACAATTTACCTGCAGCTATACCGTCAGAATGTCGGATGCTTGTATACAGGGCGGTGACATCTAGTGCCATCAACCAATCCCCGCCGTGCCACTTAACATCTTTCAATATGAACAAGAAATCACCTGTGTCTTGTATGTATGATTCAAGAGATTTCACATAACTTTGCAAGAAGTAATCAATATACACTGATGTCCTTTCAAGTAAGCCCCCACGGGCTATGATAATTGGCCTGCCTGGGGGATTGACTTGTGTATTTTCGGTATGTAGTATATTGATGGAATTACTGGGTACTCAGTTCTCAGATATCTGTATTCTGCCTCAGATATTAGTTTCTTGTTCCTCCATTTTGATAAATGTTGGTGATATTCAATCTGCATAGATGTAACCATGCTGACATTCACCCTCTCATAGTGGTCACGATTGTTCAATTGGTTGTATGCTTCCTTGTCATAGTTGACCCTGGTCTGCAGTACAACATTTCCCCCTTTGTCACTGGGGCGCACAATCATGCTTTTATCTTTGCTTAATTTGGATACCAGAGCTTCATATTCCATAGTCAACCGATCATATTTGTGTCGGCCCTTACATGTCCTACTGTGTAGTTCTTTAAGTTGGCTGATCACATTCTCGTTGAATACATCTATGGCATCACGTGGCATGATAGGGCAAAATGTGGATGGTGGCTTGAATGATGTTAAAGGGACTTCAATGCCCTCAGTTGGAGCTCCCCTTCCAGTAGCTTCAATCATAGTTTTATCTGTGGATACTGAATCTGCCCCTTCAGTTGCCCACAGTTCAAAAATCTCTTGTGAGAGAGTTGCCGCCATGTTGCTGAGATTCGGTTCAATGGTATTGGGCTTTGCATTGCCAGTTTTCAGCAAATGGAATTTTTTCAATTTTAATTTTCTCGTGGCTTTGTATACATCATTTCAGGCTGCTGCATAGTGCATGTTAGTCTTGGGGGCATAGGAGAGACCAAGTTTGAGAATATCCTCCTCCTTTGTCGTGAGGACCATAGATGTAAGATTGACAATGGTCAACTGAGAGTCCTTAATTTGCCTGTTTCTTGGCCCATTGGCCAGTGCCTCTCTTTTTGTACTGCCCACCGTTTCCTTGCCCTCTGCCTCTTCCTCCTTGAGTAGTTTTTGTTTCTTCGTTGTAATTTTTTTGAGTCCGAGGCCGTAGGGACTGCATGCGATCCTGACATAAAAAAAGTATTTCATCGCCCGGTGACGGTTTCTTTTTAATGTTGGTAGACGCCGCACCGCGCAGCTCCGACTCCGATTCACTTCCTGCACCGGAGATGAGGTCTGACACAGTCGAATCTGTTTGATATTTATTTTTGTTTTTATGGCTCCATGTGCTTCGTTCACTTGGTTGCGCCCCCCCTGACGCCATGCGTAGACCCTCATATATCTGAGAATGTAAAAATGTGGCCAAGTTCGTAATCGGTTCTGTCTCGTTGGAACTTAAAGGTCTTGCGCTCAATAATTTTTTCCTCCTCCTTTTTAAGTCTGGCATTCATTTCATTCATTAATTTCAATTTTTCCTCTTCAGGGCCCATTGATTCAAGTTCCTCGTACAGAGTTGCTATTTCACTCAGAAGCTTGGCGCGGTATATATCAGCGTATTTGATAAGAATCAATACTAACCGCCTTGATGCTTCTAAGTTGCTTTCAGCCCATTCTTTCATTAGGTCCGGAATTGGGCTCTCATAGCTTGGTGCAGTAAGGATACGTAATCCCCGAAGTATTCTGTTGACATCAATATAGCACTGGAGGGACTTAGATTCCCACCATTTACTCTGTTCCGATTTGGATTTCTTTTCCAACACCTTGAATTTGTCATGTAATGTGACATTTTTGGGGCCACTGGCAGTGTCTACTCTGTCATGGATTGTAGCAGGTAATGGGATACTATCGGAAAACATGGTGCTTGCCCGAGCCTCCCTTTCTCTTACGCTGTCTGCAGACATGATTTATGCACTTTTGAATAGATGCAGGCGACTTGAACTTTGTTGCGTTAATTTCACAAACAATGTTCCGCCTACGCATCCGTTGTTCTCTCCTCCCCCAAATACCTGGTACAGCCTTGCTGGGAGCCTAGAACTCGTCCCCGGTACCCCGCGTCCTCCGACGCGGTCTTCACGGAGGTTTCCTTCTCTTCCGGTATGCTCATCCAGGGTCAGGGGGGGTCAAACGCTTGTTTTCCTTCCGGAAATCTTTACAGCCAAGCAAGCTTGGATACATTCCCGCCCTAAGCGTTGACCTGACGTTTTCTTGTTGCTTTTGGAGAGGGTCCCATGTCTTAGCCGAGCGGAATCAACTGGCTAAATATATGCCAAAACCTCAGTCTCCCTCGCGCTGTAGCCTTTCTCCTCAGCTGCGAACAGGAACAGGCACGAACCAAGGAATTGGATGCAAAATTATTTTATTTTCAGTGCTGTCGCCATAACGTTTCGGCTCACATGACAGCGTGTCATAATACTGAGTCCATATATATATATATATATATATATATTCACTGAAAAAACCATAGGTTTCACACCAGTTATAGTTAGGAATTAGCATTTAAAAAACCTATTAAATTCACTGAAAAAACCATAGGTTTCACACCAGTTATAGTTAGCTGGAAATTTTACTGATATAAAACCATTGAAATTCCCACGTTATAGTTAGTCGGACTCACTATAACTTGCGCGTGCAATGCACTGCTGATGACATCACATATTACATCACTCATGACATGGTCAGTGACATCACTCATGACACCATCCTTGTGACATAGTGACAGACCTCCTTTCACTATAATGTAACCCTTGAGACACATATTCAAAAATAGAAACTGAAATTTTTTAAAAAATGGAGATACCTATATCAGTTACAACAAGCAATTCAGTAATTCCACTATCTATATACACATCCACTCATTCACCAATAGTTCTATATAGTCACTCATACATATACTCACTCATCATATGAAGTGATACACCTATACATCCTGTTACACACCGACATTCATCCAAAAGTTACTCACACACATATTCACACGTGCAAATAAACTATTGGACATCCATTTATTTGAATATAGAGTTATACACACACTTCCACCTTACTTCTATTTAAAATTACACATATTTATTCTCTTAAACAATCACTTATAGAAACACATACTTATTTAAACAGGAACTCTTACAATCTCTTACTCTCACATATACTCACTTATATACATCAATATTCATATATACTAGATTAAAACATATGTAGTTACTGATAAAGACACTAGTGAGACAGTCATTCACTCACTAACAAACACATATAGACACTCATCCACCCATACAGTCCTGTACATATGTTGTCTTCAAAACACATACAAACAAAGAGTCAGTCACTCATGCATCTATGTGCTAAGTAATACCCCCACCAAACCATATAGACACTCATACTGATACTAATAAAAATATCTAATAACCCATATACATACACATGAGTGGATGTGTATTAGATGGTGATATTACTGAATTGGTTGTTGTAACTGGTATGGGTATATCCACTTTTTTGAAAATATTAGTTTCTATTTTTGAATATGTGTTTCATGGGTTACATTACACTGAAAGGAGGTCTGTCACTGTGTCACAAGGATGGTGTCATCAGTGATGTCATGAGTGATGTCACTGACCATGTCATGAGTGATGTAATATGTGATGTCATCAGCAGTGCATTGCACGCGCAAGTTATAGTGAGTCCGACTAACTATAACGTGGGAATTTCAATGGTTTTATATCAGTAAAATTTCCAGCTAACTATAACTGGTGTGAAACCTATGGTTTTTTCAGTGAATTTAATAGGTTTTTTAAATGCTAATTCCTAACTATAACTGGTGTGAAACCTATGGTTTTTTCAGTGAATTTCATAGGTTTTTTAAATGCTAATTCCTAACTATAACTGGTGTGAAACCTATGGTTTTTTCAGTGAATTTCATAGGTTTTTTAAATGCTAATTCCTTTGTATATCGAGTTTCTAACCTTTTTTTTTTTTACAATTTGCTGTTTTTTTTTAAGTATTCATTTTTTCTTATAATTTTTTTCTTTTGCGCTCTGGGTGCGCGCTCCGGGAAGCTTTCAGCTAAGCTCTCCTGTAAGCTTCTCCGAGAGCTCATCTGAAAGCGCACCCAGAGCGCAACTGTCGTTCGTGAAAAAAAAATATGAATGAAAAGTTAATAATAATGCAAAACATTTCGTACCATACAAATAAAATTAGTTTTTTTTAATATGGAAAATGATTATGCATTTCTATAAAAGATTGATGACGTCACTTCGGCGCGCAACGTAAGTGCCCTCGGAAGCGCATACGTGCGCGGCGCATAAACGCACGGAAAAGCGCCTACGATCGCGCCACGTTTGCGCCCCGGAAGCGCCTACGATCGCGCTGCGTAAACGCACCCGGAAGTGCTCCGGAGCGCGCAGCGTAAACGCATCGGGTCATGTGACCCTCAAATAACACTTTTCATTGGTTGCTAACAGTTTTTTTTTACAATGAATGAAATCCCCACCCATTTCCTTCACTTCTTCTTTCACTTTTGTGACTGAAAGACCTGCCTTTTTTGCTGCTCCATATTCCTGGATTCATCATGGCTGCCAGACCATCCAGCAGTGAAGATGACTTCATTGATGAAGAGCCTCCTACCCCAAAGGTGAAGGAACATTTCATTTGGAAATTTTTTAAGTTTCCAGAAGGCCAGAAGAAGGTGAATGCACCAAAAGTAGAGTGCAGGATCTGCAAACAGGTCCTGTCACGGGGTAACCCCCAAAAAAAATACTCTTTTGGGAACTTTACGATGATCCGACATGTGGAGAGGAGGCACCCCCAGAATTTTGCCCGGGAAAGTGTCAGGGCTCTGGCACAGGAGGTTCCCAGAGATGGGGCCTCTACATCAACAGGAGGAGCAACTTCTTCTGGAAGAGAACAATCTCAGGGGCAGGTAGCAAACATTCAACCTGCATTCAACCATGGGGTCGTCAAATGCAGATACTGCAATCAACTCCTCACCTATGGGGAGCAAAGTGTCCTGCTCATGGTTCGGGCATTGGAGAACCATCACTGCCCTTCCCACCCCTAATTTTTTTCTTTTCTTTTTGCTCCTGTTGAGCAGTTTCTATTCCCTGTTTTTGTTCCTCTTCAGTTAAAAGAAGAAAACCAAAAGTTCTTTTCAGAACTACCTCCAATTCTCATCAAAGAGCTATAATCTTAAAAAATGAAGAGTAAGTGAAATATAGTGCATTGATAATTGAAAGGAGAATGAGTAAGAAAGAACAGAAAGGTATGAGAGGTGAAAGGAAGTGAAGTAGGAGGAATGAAAGAAGGTGAGTGTTAGAAAAGAAAGTTATGACACAGTGAATAAACTGGAGTATTTCTGACATATCTGTAAACACAAAAGTAACGCATTGCAGGAGTGCGTCACAAAAGTGACGCAACTCCAGTAATGTGTCCTTTCACATGGAAAAAGCACCATGTGAAAGGTTTGCTGTGAAGCAGGCGCAAGATTTTGGCGCAACTGCATCCTAAAAGTGACGCACTGCGTCATTATTACCAAGCTTTTTGCAAGGAACACCCCCTCTGCATGCATTATACCTGACACTATTTTTTAAAAAGTGACGCATCTAGGTACATGGGTCACTTTTTAAAACTCTGCGCCATATTGTATCTGCATCAGGTATATTGTATGCAGAGGGGCAATCCCGCGCAAAAAGCTTGGTAATAACAACGTACTGAAATCTATGAGATTTCCCTGCGTCACTTTTAGGATGCTATTGCGTCAAAATTTTGCGCCGGCCTCGCATCACTTTTATGTTTACACATATGTCAGAAATACTGACGTATCTGTAGCTCCTTGCAACATGATTCGTCATACATTAAATATGACACATCTGGAATGTCATAAGGACTGTGGACAGAAAAGTGACGCATCACACCAGCAGTGTAATAAAATGTGCCTCGTTGCACTATATTTAAAGGATGCAACAGCATCCTAAAAGTGACGCAGTGAAATCTCAAACATTTCACTGCGTCGCTATTACAAAGCTTTTAGTGGGAGAACACCCCCTCTGCATGCATTATACCTCACGCAGATATAATGTGGCGCTTGATTTTAAAAAGTGACCCATCTACCTAGATACCTCACTTTTTAAATATAACGCAACGCGGCACATTTTTTTACACTACTGGTGCAATGCGTCACTTTTCTGTGCGCACTCCTTATGACATTCCAAGTAACGCATTGCTGGAGTGCGTCACAAAAGTGACGCAACTCCAGTAATGTGTCCTTTCAAATGGGGAAAGCAGCATATGAAAGGTCTTGCCTCAGTCTAACACCTGCTGTAAAGCAGGCACAAGATTTTGACGCAACAGCATCCTAAAACTGACGCAGTGAAATCTGAAAGATTTCACTGCGTCGCTATTACAAAGCTTTTTGCGGGAGAACACCCCCTCTGCATGCATTATACCTGACGCTATTTTTAAAAAGTGACGCATCTAGGTACATGGGTCACTTTTTAAAACTCTGCGCCATATTGTATCTGCAACATGATTCGTCATACATTAAATATGACACATCTGGAATGTCATAAGGAGTGCGCACAGAAAAGTGACGCATAACACCAGCAGTGTAATAAAATGTACCTCGTTGCACTATATTTAAAAAGTGACGCATCTAGATAGATGCGTCACTTTTTAAATATTGCATAACAATGCGCATTTTTTTACACCGCTGGTGCGTCACAAAAATTGACGCACAGGAAGCGCAAAACTAACAGCGCAAGGCCTTCATAAATATAATCCTGGATTTTCCCCGTGCTTCGCCGGTGCGCGTACCATGCGCTTCCCCCGCGCAAAACGAAAAAAAAATTTTAATGCCCTGCAGGACCCTATTTTAGTCCCTACATCAAACCTAGGGGGTCAGAGGGGGTCTACTCTTCCCCCTTATGGTCATTTGCCCCTTTTTTTTTCAAACCCCTTGTGTCTCGATTTTACCGAGACACAAGATGGCGGCCGCTCCGGACTGTTTAGAATGTTTACAGACAACTGAGAGCCAATCAGCTTCCTGCGCGCAAGTCGCGTGCCGCGCCTGGAGCGCACTCGGGTGCGCGCACGGGAGAGCGCCTATAGATATATATATTTTTTTGAACCTAAATTACTCAAAATCCACTGGAGCACATATCTTGAGACATAGCAAAGGCACATCGGGCTACCAGTCCCTACAATTTTGCCAAGTTTGGTGGAAATCCATTCAGCCGTTCGGGCTAAAAGTGAAATCGACCGCCCTATGGAAATTAACATGGGGAAAACGCGTTTTGGGACCCCCCTTTTATCTCGGCCCCCGCTTGACGAATCCCCCCCAAACTTTCAGGGAAGGACCGGACCGCCATGAGACCATTTTCCTGAAAATTTCAGGCAGATTCGTCAACCGGCGCCAAAGTTATTCAAAATAGAATGTTGAGATTTAACATTGAAAATTATCCTAACTATAACTACCTACTGGCGACCGCCAGTAGGTAATATATATATATATATATATATATATATATACGTCAGCAAATGTTCGCCAATCTCCCAGCCTCACACGGCGGCGGGCTCGAGTGAGGAAGCGACCCTCGCAAATTCTATCAAAACAACTTTGCCACCAAAGAAGTTACTCGAGCCCAGGTCCTTTCAGCGTGCAATTTGTGTTGTTTGACACTCTGTGTATTAAATAAATTGCACGCTGAAAGGACCTGGGCTCGAGTAACTTCTTTGGTGGCAAAGTTGTTTTGATAGAATATATATATATATATATATATATATATATATATATATATATATATATATATATATATATATATATATATATAGTTTTTTTCACTGAAAAAACCCAAAGCTTTTCAGGAACGTTATAGTTAGGCTGACACTTCACTTGTACAAATCCAGAGAAATTCAGCCGTTATAGTTACCTAACTTACCTATAACTCGCACCCCCGCAATGCACTGCTTATGGCTTATGACCTTAGATATTACATCATGGTCAGTGACATTACTAATGACATCTCAAATGACATCACTGATGATATCATACGGTGACTATGAGAGTTTCTAAAACCTTTATGAGTGTTAAATATGCATACCAAGGTGTACTGATGAATCAGTTGGTATATGAGGGCCTGATTGGATGATTCAGTTGGTGCGTGAGTAACTGTATAAGTGAATAATTAAGCGTCTCAGTGAATTTATGGGTGAGTAATGTATAGTTTCTTACCTGTCAGTGTAGTTTTGCAGTTTAAAGACTTTCTGGATTCACTATGCTGTGCATTATTCCGCCATCTAGTGGTCGGTCCGGAATTGTAGTATTTTTTCTCTCTTTTTTTTTCGTGGCCCAGGTGGGCATCAACATACCACCATTTGGTGTCCTTAGTGACATCGACGCGCATCCTGCAGAAGCTCCCACCTTTGGTCGCCATCTTCAGATTCTTTTTTCCTGTCTTGTATTACTTTTGTTTCTCCTTTATCTTGTAAAGTTTTTTCTTCAGTATTAATCCCTTTCCTCCTGTCTCATCTTTATGGCGGAGGAGGGTGGGTTTAATCCAGAAAGTCTTCAAGCTGCAAAACTACACCGACAGGTAAGAAACTATACGTTTTGCAGCATGAATCTTTCTGGATTCACTATGCTGTGCGTAGACTTTGTAGCGGTTTGTTCTTATTGTGGTGGTTGGGTGGAAGAGGAGCTCTGGTTACTGAATATGGGTTGTAGGACCTTCTGCCCCACTTGCCCTTCCTTGTTCATTTGGATATCCACACAGTAGTGCTTAGTGAAAATGTGCACTGAAGACCATGTTGCAGCTTGGCAAATGTCTTGAATTGGTGTGTTAGCTAGAAACGCAATTGTAGCTCCTTTCTTCCTTGTTGAGTGAGCATGTGCTGCTCCTTGTAACGGTTGACCCGCTTGTTTGTGGCAAAGTTGTATGGTTTGTGCAATTAACCGTGCAATGTTATTTTTGGTAACTGGTCGTCCCAAGAAACTGCTGGCAAAAGATACAAAGAATTGCTTTGTTTTTCTGCACTCTTTTGTCCTTTCTATATAGTGCATTACTGCCCTCCTGGCGTCCAGTGTGTGTAACGCCCTGTCTGTGCTTGTGGAAGGTTTTTGGGAAAATCCTGGTATTTGAACTCTCTGGCTGATGTGGAACCGTGACACCACCTTTGGCATGAAATCTGGGTCCGTTCTCATGACAATCCAATCACTGTATATTTGTAGGTATATTCTTGAAGTGTTATCTTTTGTAATTCACTGACTCTTCGTAGCGATGTGATAGCTACTAAGAAGGATCAAGTGGTGCGTTCATTAATTGCGTTAGCACTACGTTGAGGTTCCATGCTGGTGCTGGCACTAAGTTTGGAGGTGCGATTCTTTTTGCTCCTTCTAGGAATCTTTTTACCGCTTGGGAGGTGAAGAAACCTTTCCCCGTTTCTCTTCTTGTGTAAGCCACTATAGCCGCTAAGGGAACCCTTAGGGATGTGTAGCTTAGTTTATTCTGTAGTAGATGCGTTAAGTATTTTAGTACTGTTGATTCTCTTGCAATATTTCTTTGTAGTTTCTCCCTAATGCACCATTCGGAGAATCTTTTCCATTTTGCTAAGTAGCACTTTCTTGTGGTAGGTCTCCTTGCCTGTCTGAGTACCACCATTGTGGTTGCCGGTAGCTTGAGGTGTGCAAACTCTAGGTCCTCAGGAGCCATGCTGCTAGGCTGAAGCTCTCTGGCTCTGGCTGTAGTACTCTTCCATTTTGCATTGTTAACAGGTCCTTTCTGGCTGGGATCCTGTGTGCGGGCGTTTGTGTCATCTCCATGAGCTGTGAGAACCAGGTTTGCCTGGCCCACTGAGGTGCTATCAGTATTAGTGTCATGTTGCTGAATCTGCATTTGTTTAGTACCCTGTGTAGCAGTGGTATTGGTGGAAACGCATGGGCATTCCCTAGGGACTGTTTGCAACGTACCCTGGATGCGAAGTTTTGGCACTTTGCATTTTGGTGTGTTGCAAAGAGGTCTATTTGCGGAGTCTCCCATTTATGGAATATCTTCTGGATTTGTTGTTGGTTGATTTCCCATTCGTGGGATGCGGACGTCTGTCTGCTGAGCCTGTCTGCTTTCACATTCTCCTTCCCTGGTAGATGTATCCCTAACAGGTCTATTTGTCTTGGGATTGCACATCTCCATATTTCCTGTGCTACCAGAGATAGTGTCGCTGACTGTGTCTCTCCTTGATTGTTGATGTAGAACATGGTAGTTGTATTGCCTGTTTGTATAAGTACCCTGTGTTCGTATAGCTGTTTCTGAAAGGCTTTTAAGGCTAGGATCACTGTTTTTAGTTCTAGGTAGTTGATGTGCTTTATTACATCCTGCTGTGATCACAATCCCCTTACTTTGAGGTTGTTTGTGTGTACGCCCCACAACATCTCGGAGGGGTCTGTTGTAATGGTTACTGTTGGAGTTGGTTGCGTTAATGGTCACCCTTGAGCTATGTTCTCCTTGTGATCAGTGCTGCTGGATCCATTCTTGGAATGGTCTCATTTGTAGGCGGATATTTGGGACCAAATGTATGCATGAAGCCATCATTCCCATCAGTTTGCTCGCTGTCCTCACTGTCAGAGTTTGCCCCTTGCAGTAAAGACGTGTTTTCTTGCATATTGCCAAAGTCCTCTTTGCACTTGGGCTCACCTTGCTCTGTATGGTGTTGATTTCCGCCCCTAAGAATATTTTCACCTGCCCTGGTTCTATTGATGATTTCTATCAATAGATTTAAAACCCCCCCAGTTGGGCTAGTGTCTGTATCACTACTTCCATGTGCCCCTTGCACTTGTTGAATGAGTTTGCTTTTACCAGCCAGTCGTCGAGGTACGGGTATACATGTATTCCCAGCCTCCTTAAGTGTGCTGCTACTGCTGCCAGGCATTTTGTGAATACCCTTGGTGCAGATTTGAGTCCGAATGCCAGCACTATGAACAGGTAGTGAGTTTTGTTGATCTTAAACCCGAGGAGGTGTTTGTGTTTGCTGCTGATGGGGATGTGCAAGTAAGCGTCCTTTAAGTCGATGGTTGCCATGTGATCTCCTTCTTGTAGCTGTGGTATGACCTCTTGGAGTGATGTCATCTTAAACCTTTGAGTTTTTATGAACCTGTTTAAGAATCTTAGGTCTAGAATTGGACGTAAGGTTCCGTCTACCTTTGGTACGAGGAAGTAGGTGGAATAGACCCCCTTGTTCCGTTATTTATGTGGTACTATTTCTATGGGTAATTTCCTTAGCAGTTCTTTTGCTTCCTGCAGCAAATGTGTACGCTCCTTTGCTGAGAGTACTCTGCATCTTGGCTTTTTGTTTCGAGATGGCTTTTCTAGGTCTATACAGTACCCGTATTGTATGAGGTTTAGTATCTATTTGTCTGATGATATTCCCCTCCACTCCTGGAGGAAGTGTTTTATTCTGCCTCCTACTGGTGTTGTATGTTGGAGGAGCTGTTGTAGATTTTGATTTGTTCCTAGTCTTTGTGTTGACTCTTGCCGCACCCCCTGAGATCTTGGCCAGGTGTGCGTTGGTTCTTCTGATGAGTCACTTGGATGAGGGTGGCTGACTCCCCCTCTGCCCGTTACCCCTTCCTCAGCCGCGCCCTCTAAAGGATTGTCCTCGGGGCTGGTACTGCCAGTCTTGTTGCTGCTTTCCCTGCGATAACCTTATTGGAAGGTTTGGTGTGGTGCCATAGGTTGGTGGTTTCCCTGACCTGTTGGCCTACTTGATTGTGTCCCTCTTTTCATACCTCTTAACTTCAGCGCTCCCATGGACCTAGCTGTTTCATTGTCCTTTTTCAGTTGGTTCAGTTTGTCATCAACTGGTGTGCCGAACAGTTGTTCCCCATTGATTGGTGTGTTGAGGATGTTGTTCTGAACTTCATTTTTGAAGCCTGATATCCTTAGCCAGGCATGCCTCCTTCCTGTGATCCCCAACATCATCTGCCTGCTTGATGTCTCCGCTGCATCCAGGGCCGACTTCAGATATGCATTTGCCATGTTTTCCCCTTCTTCTACAAGGTGGCTCGCTCTTCTCTGGTATTGCTCTGGTATGTGCTTTAGGAGTTCGCCCACTTCTTCCCAGTGCTGGTATGCGTGCCTCTTTATGAGCGCATTGGAATTGGCGATGTGCCATTGTATCGCCACACTTCTTTCCATCTTCCTACCCATTAGGTCCATCCTCTTGCTCTCTTTGTCTGGTGGTGGGCCAGAGTTCGTGGGTATATTTGCTCTCTTCCTAGCCGTGGATGCGAAGATCGAGTCGGCTAAGACTGATCCCCTAATGTACATGGGGTCATTTGAAGAATGTTTGTATTTCTTTTCTGCTCGTGGAGTTACTTCTCTACACATAGCAGGTTCCTTGAAGGCCTCCTTCCCCTGGTCCAGTACACTTGGGAGCATGGGAACTGGCTTCTAGTGTGGGATGGCAAGAAGGTCTCCAAGAGGAATCAAGACTGGGGTTGTTCTTCCTCTATCTGCACTTCATATGTGTCTGCAGCTCTTTTGATGTCTTGATTGTAGATCCCTATGTCGTCCAGCGGCGAAGGCCTCGACGGATAGGACTCTACACCTTCTTCTGGGGATTCGGCGTCGAGATCTTGCCACTGCAAGCCCTGAGCTTCTGAGGACGACGAGCCCTGTAAGTTTGCTCGTCTTCCTCCCTCTTGGCGTCCCTGTAGTACAGCTCTTCCTATTCCTGTTCCTCTCCAGGTTCAGGTGTGGTCAGCAGTTGAAAATCGTCGACGCACCTTTCGACTTCAGCCGTGGCTTTTGATGGAATGCTGTAGAATTTCATCTTTTCGTCGAAGTTAAATTCTTCGATGTTCTCTCTTTTCTTTCGTCGAACTCTGTCTTTACTTGTCCTCCGGTGTCTTCTCAGGTAATATTTTCGATGTTTTTTTGATTTTTCGACAATTTTTCTCTACAAAGTTTTGAAGCTCCTTCACAGTTGAACCAGACCCAATGGAGGCAAAAAGAATCTGAGGATGGCGACCAAAGGTGGGAGCTTCCGGAGAAAGTGCGTCAACGTCACTAAGGACACCAAATGGTGGTATGTTGATGCCCACCTGGGCCACGAAGAAAAAAAAGAGAAGAAATACTACAATTCTGAACCCAACCACTAGATGGCGGAATAACGCACAGCATATTGAATCCAGAAAGATTCACGCTGCAAAACTTGTTGTGTAAATGTCTGTATCTGTCAGTTGGTGTCTAAGTGGCTGCATGGGTGTGTGTGTGGGTATGTGAGTTTCTGTATGAGTGAGTGATTGGTTGTCTAAGTACCTCTGTGATGAATGAGTAGGTGAGCCAGTGGCTGTATGGGCTAATGAGTGCGTGTGTGTAGGGGTTGTATGGGTGAGTGAGTGTGTGTATGGCTGCGTCAGTGAGTGGATGGATGTGTCAGTGGTATATGGGTGAGTAACTGCATATGTGAAAGGCAGTATAGGTGAGTGTTGGGGTATAAGTGACTGTATTGTGACTGAGTGATTGCAAGAGTGACCGTATGGGTGAGTGTTTGCTTGTGTCAGTGACTACAGGTAGGTGAGTATGTGTTAGTATCTGTATGACTAAATGTGTGTGTATAAATGTATAGGTGAGTAAATGGCGGTGTGATTGACTCTATAGGTGTCTTAGTAGGTGTGTGAGTAGATCTATGAGTGACTGACTATGTTAGTGGCTCTATGAGTGGATATATCAGTGGCTATATTAGTGAGTTAGTGGGTGTATGAGTAGCTGTATGGGAGAGTGAATGGATGTGTGTGTAGACCTGTGAATCAGTGAGTAGGTATGTAAGTACTGGTACAAGTGTACCAATGGTTTCTAGAATGTTAGTGTGAAAGTTAGAGTGGATGTATGAAAGGTTTTATGGGGTGTAAGTGGATGCGTCAGAGATTCTGTGGATGATGTCATAAGTGATGTCATTTGAGTTGTAATCAGTGATGTCACTGACCATGTCATGAGTGAAGTAATATGCGAGGTCAAAAGCAGTGCATTGCAGGAGAGCGAGTTATAGTAAACTCAGGTAACTATAACGGCTGAATTTCTCTGGTTTTGTAGGAGTGAAATGTCAGCCTAACTATAACGTTCCTGAAAGCTATGGTTTTTTCAGTGAATTTCTAAGGTTTTTTTAAATGTTAATTCCTAACTAAAACGTCCCTGAAACCTTTGTTTTTTTCTGTGAATTTCTAAGTTTTTTAAAATGCTAATTCCAAACTATAACATCCCTGTAATCTTTGGGTTTTTCAGTGAATTTCTTAAGTTTTTTAACTAGCAGCCGCATTTGCAGAGTGGTGGAAGAAAGGGGGCTTGGCCTCCGACCAGCACTCAGGAAGTTCGCTGCATAGCGCTTACAGGATGTACCAGGATGGCTTCTTGGCCCCAAAGATCCCTCTGGAGCCAAGAGGACTTTGTATCCCAACTAGTAGTGAGCCGGGAGGCACATTTGTAGAGTGGTAGAGAAAGGGGGCGTGGCGTCTGACAACTTCTCAGCAATCCTGCTGTGTAGGACCTACTGGAGATAACAGGAGGGGTAGTTAGCCTTGGCCCCCAAGAATGTCCTGGGGCTAGCTAATCCTCCACTAACCTGCAGTAAGTCCCATCCAGCAGGATTACTGAGTTCTGATAACAGGCCACGCCCCTTTTCACCACCACTCTGCAAACATGCCTCCTGGCGTGCTCTTGGTTGGGGAATGAAAGTACCCTTCACTGGTGAGGGTCCTTAGGATCCAACTAGCCCACCTGCTATCTCCAAGAAGCCCCACACAGTAGGATTGATGACAGGTTGTCAGAGGCCACTCCCCCTTTCTCCACCACTCTGCAAATGCACCTTCTGGTGCACTACTATTTGTGGGATGAAGACCCCTTGCCTCTTGATGGTCCCTGGGGACCAACTAGCTCTCCTTTTACTACCTCCAGTAAGTCCCACACAGCTGACGGATTGACGGATCGCCCCGCAAGTTTCCTGAAGGAGCAGGGGTGAATACATATATTTTTTGTTAGAAGGTTTTGCGGACATTCGACAAACAACACCAAAGATATAAGCAAATGAAAAAATGTGTTTCCTTTGGAAACTCCAACCAATCTATAACTACTCCATGGCGACTGCCACTGGTTAATATATATGCTTTCCAGAATTTAAAGACCAGTGTCTAGGCACTAGTTCCATACTTGTATCCACGCTTCTTCTGCATGTTAGGTACCATGTAATGCACGCAAATAGATTCCCCCGCTATGTGAGATACTGCAGGGAGGGAGGGAGAATATGGCATGATACTGTAAACAGATACAAGAGGAGAAAGGGAACATAGAAAGGGAGACTGTACTGGCAAAAGAGGGATACCGCAAGAGTGAGAAGGCATACAGAGGGAAGGAAGGGTAAGTGATCAATAATTAGTGAGAAAGGAAGATTAGGAGTGAGGTTAATGATGAGGAATAGATTAGGGAAGAGAGAAACAGAAAAAGTACAGTGCATAGAGATGGGTGCACTCACCTGCCCCGATCTCCGGCTGGTGTCCCTGGATCACTGGTAGCCCCAGCATTGGTCAAGACCACCCCTTCTGCTGCTTTCTTGGGCTTCTCACGCTTGGTTATTGTGTGTGTGAGATCAGGGTTATACTCCTGTGGGACCGAAAAGAGAAACCACATGATGGAACAAGCATCGGGATGTCAGCTCATATTTAGGCTGAACTACAGGGCACATCCCATCTTCAGGTCATGCACCTCACAGCACCACTTTCTCCAACTCTGACTAAACATAGGTCCTCTTAGGTGACATTATACACATAACCTTTGAAAAATAGAAAAAAACAGGACTTTCGAGTTAAGTTCAGATCCGTTGACAACCCTAACAAAGATGCATGCACCAACCCTTTCCGTAAAGTGTGTCCCTTGGCAGCAGTCAGAGGGTAGGTACTGTGTAACAT
Organism: Lissotriton vulgaris; assembly: GCF_964263255.1. Taxonomy (NCBI): domain Eukaryota; kingdom Metazoa; phylum Chordata; class Amphibia; order Caudata; family Salamandridae; genus Lissotriton; species Lissotriton vulgaris. The sequence goes on along the minus strand of NC_141693.1, from coordinate 1,310,657,482 downwards.
AAACTCCTGATTGGAAGTGCGTGCCCTGAGCCATGGGATCCGCTCCCTCAGGGACGGCCAACTTTCCAGCCAGCCCTCTTAGTTCCTGTGACGAGAAGCACATTGATGCCAGGTGGGGGGTAGTATGTATCCAACAGAAATGTTGAGGGAGATCTTAATATGTTGTAACCTACAGAGGATTACATCCAACTCCTGCAGAGATAAACTGAGGTAAAGCCTTCCCAGTACGGAACTGGATAACGGGCACTAACATGCGGACATCTGAACAAAGCACAGAATGAATAGTACTGTTGGAAATAATCTATAATATGCACAGAAGACAAGGTGCAAAATTAAAATGAGAGAAAGGGAGATAGACATTTTGGAAGAGAAGGTGGTAGAGAAGATCAAGGAACTAATAAGGTGATGAATAGAAGATGCAGTAGATAGTAGGTGGCGGAGGATGAAATCGGGGGGAGACAAAATATGGATGAAAATGTGAGGAAAAGCTTAAAAGACAAGAGATGGATAAGGTGATGAAGTTGAGATCTGAGGAAAATGCAGGTGGGAAGGATCAAGAGTCATTAGCAGAGTGGTCAAGCTGCTGCGTTAGGTGCCAAAAACCAACCTCTAAATTCCACATCTTATTAGGCATGCACTGTGTGATATACTGTAAAGCCTTGCACCTCAGAAACTCTAATGCAAGGGGTGAACTCAGAGATGTGTTTGAACCCACTGTTCACCATGGATGGAACCCTGGGTGAATGCTTGAAAAGATGAACCTACAACATTTTTCAGCGCACAAAGATCAGAGGCAAACGTCTTCCAAGTCCTGCACTTTCCTTTTTGCTATTTATATATATATATATATATATATTGATGTTGAAGCTTCTGAAATGTGCTCATTGGGTTGTGTGATCCAAGGATGTGTTTGACACAATGTGGCTACTTTATCTGAGCACAGGATGTGGCAGTTCTTCTTCTGAGGGTAGTCAGTGGGAAGGGGTTTGGTCAGAAGAGACAGCAGAGGTAGGGACAGAGTGGTGTACATCCAGAAAGGGTTGTAAGCACAGCCCTGGTAGAAGAAGCAGGGAACGAGGGAGGCAATACTTTCAGGCTAAATAGGGAAACGTTAGGGTTTGAGAGTGTGTGATGTTAGATGTGGAAGAGAAGCCTTCACTGTCGGGACAGTGTCAGTGTGAGAACTGCCTACTCTGACAGTAGGTGAGGCTGTGACTGGAAGAGTGGGCCAGTCTGACAAGTGTATGCCAGTGTTGGGCCTTGTCACTCTTATGGTCACTCTGCTAGCCGCAACTGATTTGGGGTGAGAAAACTGATCTCGGGCAGGGAAGACTTCCCTCTTAGGGCAGGAGCAGGGTACGGTCTGAGTGCTCTCAACGAGTTTAGGTGACGAATGCTACCAAAGGAATGCTTTTGTGTTGGTCTTGGACCGCAATTAATGCATGCTAGAATACAAAGTTATCAAGCTGTGCAAATAATTCTGTGAAGCTGAAATGTCGGCTCTAAGAGCCAGAGCTGCCTGGGGCGCGGGGAGGGGCAGGGCACATTCAGCGGCGAATACACGGTGGAGTAACATGTTAAGATAAAGTTTATGAAGTGGAATGCCTGAAGGGTTCAGATTTGTGGCTTTCGTTGATATACACCTACAACAACTAACCCCTTGAGAGTTGAACTGGCCAACTCTGCTCACTGTGCACTATCCCACTGCGCTATCACACCAGCTCATCGAGCTGTCCTGACTGAATTGTCTCGAAAACCAGAGCATGCTCCAGTTACCTTAGGAACATGGCCAAGCTGAACTCACAACTTATTGAGAACAAGTACAATTTAAAGGAGAAGTATTGTGCAATATTTACCAACGTTTACACACACGCTTTAATGGCGAACGTTTAGCATTGTTTAAAGAACTGAGGAAGAGGCCCAGGGAGGAGAGTGCCCAGGAAGCATTGGGCATCGCTAAGAAGGCAACCCCAAGAGCGGGAAATGTCCACGTTGGTACTTTAGGAGACATTACAGTGTTTAACGTTTGTGTGAATGTGTACTTGATCACACCGGGTGTAAGACTCGTTGTGTCTTGTTGGTCGTTTTTCTGTTCGTCTTCCCAGAGTATGACAAGCAAGCAGGCAAGAAACAACACAAACCTGGCTCAGGGACATGAGCCAGCCGCATCACTGACAAAGCCATCACGACCACCACCCCGCTCATCTTGCAGACGAGCTCACCATCTCAGGTGGCTCTTGGCAAACCTACAGCTGACTGGAGACTAAGGAATGTAAAGAAAAAAGAATAAAACAAGGTAGCTGGCCTTTTCCATCCATGCACCACCCAGAATATGGAACATCTCCGTGGCCATCGGGTCCGCCCAGCACTGCTCCAATTTACTAAAGAGTTGAAGACTCACCTCCTCAAATAACACAACATCACAGTGCATTAACAGCAGGGCTTTAAGTTGGATGAATAAACGGGGGGGGGGGGGGCTCTAAAAGGGGCGTGGCCAATGTAATTGAGGGTGTGGCTTAAAAACATGTAAGCTAAAAACCAGTGCTTAGCACAGTGTGCCGCCTGACTTGTATTTTGCTGTTTCGGTCATTGCATCCAGATATATGGTACATCATACCTATAACAAGTCAGCCGCGGTCTGTGCAGGTAACAGCTGTGGGCCGGGTGGGGGGATTTTGAGGGACGATGTAGAGGGAAAATTAAATATATAATTAATTTTCCCTCAGCATTGTTCGTTGGAATCCCCCCCAACCGGCCCCACTGCCGTTACCTGCACGGACCATAGTTGCAACAAGTCAGGACTTAATTTCTTTGTCAATGGTTGTTAGTTGCATAAGATAAATAGGCAGCAACTATGGCCTGTATATAATATTGATAAAAGCTTCCACTTAAAGCCTTGGTGACACCATCACAATGCTGCTGCTCCTGAGTTTCAAAAAGCGAAGGGAAATCCAGAGAGAAAATGTCTCTCTTTAAAGGATTTCCTTTCCCCTACAAAGCTCACTGGTATGACGTCATGCCGTAACTTCTCCACTAGTGAGAAGTGAGCAGAGCAGCACGCGCACATCGATAGGCCTGCTGTCACTGCAGTTCGGGAAGAAAACAGACTGTCCGTGCCAGGGCACAAAACAGAGCCCGATAGAGACCCGTTTCGAGGCCTCCTTTAATAAACTGCCGGTGCTCAGCACCAGTGAGACCCGGCCCACTTAAAGCCCTGATTAACATTCCACAGACCTGATGCCTCTTCTGTCACTTATTGTCCTAATGTTGTCCTTGACCCTGTACAGTGCTTCACTGCCGGTTTGGCCAAGTTTGTGATATACAAACACCAGATACATACATACATCCGTACATACATACATGTCAATCTTATTTTTATAAAATAAATGTATGGATTGTCGTTCTGAACAAATAGTTGAAAATGTACTATTAACTCTGAATATCGGTACAAACTGCTTAACAAGATTCCCCATTTGTGTAACACGTACAAACTAGCAAAACAACACAAATAAGTACAATTATGCTGAATGTGAGGTATTCATCTTTTAATGTTCACACTGCTTTGATAATTACAAGTCTTTACCGGTCATTACTGATGAATTTACAACTGGTCTTCATTTCAAACTTCATTGCTTTTTACATTCACTTGCAATAAAAATATATAAATACATAAATATAGTATCTGTTCATTGAGATTATGCATCACAATTCGTATTGTTAATGTCTCAAATGTTCTTGTTGTGCTCTGAGTCCACATTGGATTTTAATATTTTATGTATGCCTCACTCATAATTCAGCAACTTCCGTTTCTGGTAATATTTTTCGTCCATTCTTTGGTGAAATGTGTTTGCAGGAGGCTCTCCCTGATAGCTAACTAACACAAATGTAAAACACTCAAAAGAAACCCGCAAGATCGGGCCGAAAGGAGCTTAGTCCGTAACACCAAGGTGTGTGTGTGAGGGGGAGGAGAGAGGTTTAAGCCAGGTGGTGGTTCTGATGCTTTCTGCTGCTTCTGCTGTTACCCAGGGTTCCTCGCTCTCCCTGCCACTAGTGACCAGTTTCTACTCTGGCTACTAGTTCAAGCGTCTAGTCTTCGCTGCGGCAGGCCCCGGGACCAGAATAATAACTACAGATACATAGCGCCCTCTACCATTGTCTAGTATCTAGGCACTTACAAGTGAAAGGATAAGTGGAGCTGTCGGGATCAGATTTCATACAGGTTTCTACAATGTATGCCTTAGTCTCACCAGCCATTAGGCACGTGGGAGGCGCAAGAGGGGAGGTGTTATGTTTTGGAGGGAGTGACAGGAAGCCGCAGATTGCCAGTAACATTCATTTTGATTGGTCCCAATGGTAACAGGTTTTCCATGCATGAGCATGTGATAATACTTACACACCGCGCACCACTGCTTCTTTTCAGCTTCTGACACGCGCTCCTCTGGTGTAAGACCACCCCCGCTCCCCACACACTCTTACGCGTTTGTTCCCAGAGGCCGCAGCAGCAGGTTCGAGCAAGCTTGGATCCATGATAGATTCAGTGCAGCTTTGGGGGAGGGGGGAAGGGGGTGAAGCAGGCCATTTCATCAGAGCCATACAAACATCACCCCAATGCGGGGGATCGCCCACATATTTTGCTCCGGCTTTAAACAAAAGCAAAGGTGCACCACTATAACATCAACAAGGAAAAAATCATATCCATGTTCAATGACAAGTTATTTTAAGTTCTTCTTTTATTCATTTCAGGTTAAAAACCATCAAGATGCATTAAGCAGCCGACGTGTTTCGTCCATCAACACAGACTTCTTCAGGGCATAACTAGATACCATATGCGGGAGGACGTCAATCTGTCCACATCATATCAGTGCAAATGGTAAAATTGTAAACCACGTCCACTTCCCTTTTCTATCGGGTGAGCGGAAAAAATATGTACTTGGTTGCCAGCGCATATATGAATTGAGGTATTGTAGAACTGAAGACCTGGTCCAACCAGGATAGGGTTGGTCCAATAGTAACGGCAAATGCCAAATGCAACCTCAATGGGTCGGCGATCGTGACTACTGGAGAGATGCAGCATCCTAAAGGAGGCGCTGGCAGCCGGTGCTCGCCACCATTAGCCTTCGTGCCTGGGGGACCTGGCTGCAGCGGGGAGGAGTGTGACTGCTTCCGGGCTCCCTGCATGTGAGGCCCTGGAGAGTCAGCTCCAGGGTACAGTGCTCCCCAAAAGCACACACACTGGGAGGAGGGCTCAAGTGCAAAGTTATCACCCATGACACACACCTAGGTCTGTAATCTAGCAACACTGCACCACATGTATCACTGGAAAGGCCTTAGATGGCAGCAGTGGATTCTCATAGAATCAGGAAGTGTGGGGTTGTCATGAATGAAACAAGGGTGTAACAATGTCCTGGCAGGAAATGGACAAGCACTTCAGCCATTCAGCCTAATATCAGTAATGTAAACTTAACAGGTGTGACGTCAGTGCTTTGTTCGATTCAGAGCAGGTGTGCAGTGAGAGAGACTCATGCAGTACCGAGCCCTGAGTGTACACCTTTCCCTCTCCATAGCATCTTCTGTCCCATACTCTGAGGGGCCGCAGATCCAGGGAGGCCGCTCTCAGCTACCCAATGAAGACAGAAGTTTGCCTTGAAGGAGGTAAGTGTGTGCACGTGCACAGCATTGAGAACAAGGTCACGGGCAAAGAAATCTGTAGACGCCCTTCGACTGGGATCAGCGGAGCTATTTCATGGTTCCAGTGATCTGGTCAGAGGGAGCTGAGCTGAAGATGAGATGGCCACCACAGTTTGGAACCTCTGGCCAACAAGGGGTGGTTTTCTCGTTTTCTTTGGGAGCCCCAGGGAGTTGAGGGGAAGATTAATAGATTCCCCCAAAAGAATGGGATAAAAGTTGAGGATGAAGGGTGTGCACGAGGCACCTGGCAGCAGGTGGACAGGCTCTTGCCATGAACCTGCTCTTGAGTTTGTTACTGCCTTGCTGTGTTCAGGTGCTAAATGTAATGGAAGGATGGAGCCTTATAGATGGGTCAATGCATGGTTGAGGCTTATGTACAGAAAGCTAGCGTTGAGTACTATGTTCAGTGCCAATTTTTATTGTTCAAAAGGTGTGCCTGTTTCTCCTCTGTCCCTCAACTCTGTGTCAACGTCTAGACCCTAGCTATTCACTACCTGCTTAGCTGTGGTCTGTACACTATTGATCGGCCACACAGACTGTCACATGAGGACTAACATTGTCAAATAGGAACAGCATCATTAATCAAGTTATTCAGTGACAACTACAAATATTGGGATGCCAGACAATCACCTCCCCACAGCACATCTCAACATACGTGTCCTTTAAATGGAGTCAAAGTGGTGTGAACATCAACAAGCACACAAACACATATACACACACACACATACACACACACCGATTGCCATTTAAGGATGTCTAAGGTAGAGAGACACGCTCCATACTGCATGATACTGCATAGAAATCAATACAGAAAACTATCCCGGTTCCTATGGACAAGAAGAAGATGGCATCTAGTGAGTGGACACATCTGCCACTTGCAGTCTTGGGCTGTGCTCGTGCGTCAGGGCTCAAGGATCCAGATTCAAAGGCGCCATCGGATCAACTGTCAGGCCACGGTTAGAATGTCCTGCCTCTTATCTCTCTGTGACTCCCACGTCTTGTCTTCTCAGGAATTCCTGTCAGTTCTAAAGAGAGGGGGTGGGATGAGATGACACCAGCAGAGATGATGGAAAAACAAGGGAGAATTGCTCAGGGCTAGCCTGCATAATATGACCAGTCATCAAAATCTGATGGCACTTGGCGGGCACATCATGATGCAGGCACAGAGAAAGGCATTTCTGACAATGTTTGATGACATCACACACTGGGCAGCCATTTTGACAAGAAGAGATAGAAAAAGGAGATGCAGGGTCCTATGAAGTGACAAGGTGAACATAGGACACAAGGGCAGGCCCCTGCGTCAGCGCCTGGAATAAAAGGAACTGCAGAGGAGTGGATCTGGTGCAAGAGAGGAGGCAGTTGGGTATAAAAGGAACTCACAGGCTAAGGAGACTCATGAGGTAATAAGTGGAACCCAGAAGGAAAGAGGCTCTACATGCAGAGGACGCCCAGGTAGGTAGGGGCGATAAGAGGAAATCCTATAACGAAGGAAAGAGTATCCGGAAAGAAAGGAGGTCTAGGTTGGAAATACCTCAGATTTATACCGGTCGTGGAGAGAAGGAGACCCACCTAGGAAGGACTGAAACCAGAGAGGGAAAAGTGCCCTAGAGAGAAAGTGTCCCTGGGATGGCATGAAACACACAGGCAGTGACAGGAAAATTGACCAGGAGAGAAAGGGACAGTATGGAAAGCATCCTAGGTGGAGGAAGGGGTCCAGGATGGAAAGCAGTCGTGGATGGTAAAGGGGAATCGGTCGAGAAGAGAAGACATCTCAGGAGCGAAAGGTACATAGAAAGAAGCGAGGCAGGAAATAATAAAATGCATAATTGGCCCAGCTAGGAAGAGGGTGTAGGAGGGAAGAGAGACCAAAAAGGAATAGGGATTGGTGGGAAAGTGAACCTGGATGGAAATGATGAACCTGGAAAAATGGGATCCAGTGATTAGAGAAATTGGAGCGGCAGAACACCCGGGAGGATACAGCGAGTACTATGAGCAGTGGGGACCCAGGATGCTAAGTGTTGCAAGATGACAGGAGAGTCAAGCAGGATTTGGGAAGCTCCTTTGAGATAATAAGACTTGCTGCCCTCAACAAGCAATTCACAAGAAAAGGGAAGCAGAAAATGTCAGGTCTCTTCATTACATAAACAGCAGACACATCACCAGCTGCGTAACAAGTGGCGTTGCAGCTTCTAAATCGAAGCTGAATGTGTCATAACATTGTTTCGCTGATTTTACTTCACAGAACTAAATTGCAATACAGCCATAGTGCTGTGGTGGCATGCAATGGAGTTTGGTGGAAGAAGACATTTATGAGACTGAATCAGATTGTTTTAATTAGATCCCAGGGGATATTTTTATGTCACGATTCACAGTCACATAGTGAGTGTAGTGCTGCGCCACTCTGTACGGTCCATGGCTGCGCACTGACCCAACAACAAGATGGACAATTTTACGGAAGCCTAAGAACCAGTCTCAGGAGAGCACGTGAGAAAGGTCACTGGATGCCAGGTTCAGAGGTGGGCATGGGAAAAGCCATGGAGCTATGAAGCTGAGAAGAGGGTAAGGGACAGACTAGAAGACCTCAAGGCCGAGGAGCGAACACTTGTCAGACATCAAAAACCTTTTAGGAGAAGATGTGTGCATGACACAGGCCATAAATGATGAGTCTCACTTGAAGACACAGAACAGGCAATACAACTGTGCAGGATTATTGGAAACACACCACAGGAAACCGGTATCTGAAGAGTTTATGATACATTCTCGAGGAAGTTTAAAGGTGACACATAACATACACAGATGTGCATGGCACAGGCTATACGAGGGTCAAGCTCAGGGAAATGCAAGGGATAGGCCATGTGGACACTACATGAATTAATCCAATTAGCTTTTTCAAAGCACAGTGCCAACATAATTTGCATAAATGAGGAAAGATGAGTGTAAATCATCTGAGCAATAATACCTGTAGGCTTCATACTAATGCAACATTGTACACTACAGTCAATACATGCACAGTAAGAGCACTTAGAGGCTCTTGTGCCGCAAAGGCTTACATTTCATCCAGAAGGCAGACCCTAACACTGCTAGGCAGAGGGAGGCAATGCGACAGACCATTTGGGAGTGTGGCCCAGAAGCGGATACACAAGGGACTGACAGGCAGAGGGGAACATGTGATTACATGAGACACACCACAGGACTCTCATGTCTGGGAGATAGGAAGAAGAGTGCACAGATGAGCCACTAAGGAAAAGCGATCTTCATAAGCATATGTTCAATTGTGTGTTAGAGAGATTTTACTTGGTGAGTGTAGATGTGTATATTAGTTAATACTGTGTGTTTATGTTATTTTTCTAATTCTATTAGTTTTACATTGTTTCTATTTATTCCCTACTGAACCCTTGAATGGACAAGAAGCCACCTACACTTGAAAACAGAGCGGCAGGTAGATGCACTTCTTGACTGCGCTACACGATCTACTACGCATGTGTTACCCGGACCATTATTGCATGAGCAATACTCTGCACGTTTTATTCCGCAGTGGGTGTGCACAGTGCCAGGATCCACCTGGTGAACCCAGATCAGGTGTGCTCATGAGGAACAGGGGGCCAGAACCTCTGATCTCTAGCTGTACGCAAATTCAGTATTATTACTCCCATTTCTGTGGCCCTACTCGTTTCATACCAATATACTGCACTGGTCTCTTCTTGGATGGAAAGCTGCTCTGTGTATTGCCTACTCATTCTACCAAAGCATTTTTTCTAAAGCCATCTTTGAACCTTTCCAGTCATGAATTCTATCATCAGATGTGTTTTGCCCTAATTCTCCATTAGGCGGTGGAATGTCCCTGTCACAGATTCCTCATCCCTTTGCTGAAGTTCACATATATGTAAATTCTTCACCCTCTCATTGTTGGGCTTGTATTTGAAACTTTACATTATTTTATAAGGCTATCTATGAACTGTGCCAACTCTGCCTTTAGCCTTCTGAATATGTAGAACTGGACACAGTTTGATGGATAATTCATTAGTTAGCAGCTGTCAGAATAGTAGTAACACATCCAGGGGACGATTTACTAACATTTCACGCAATGCAGTGCAGCAGCCAAAGTTCCTCTGCAGAGTGAACTGGAGAGAACAGAACTGCTCCATATCTACTCAGCAGTGGTGTTGTTTACCGCTCCCCTGTGCAACAGCACCATGGTGCAAGGGGGTCTGTGTGATGTCGAGCATTGATTTTGTACTGGAAGGTTCCCCTTCCAGTATAAAATACTATGCTTAGACATATTCTAAATTTTTCCCAAATTGCATGTGTGCTGTTCAGTACAGCACACATTCAATGTTGGAAAGGTTAGGAGAAATTAAAAGGTGCGCATTGATGAGGCGTTACTTTTTATGCAAAGTCTTGTCTTCCATTGTTAGTAGCTAGGGCTTTAAGTTGAACCCTAAGGGTGGTTGCGTAGGAACACCCGTGTACCACCCATAATATGCCTCCTTAATGTAAAGTAGTGCAAAGTTGTGCATAGTACTTTGTGGCACTACTTGATGGCTACTTTCCAGAGCAAAACAAGTTGTTCGATGGAAAGTAAATCCCAAGTCTACACTGTTTGCCAGTTTGCGTCACTTTTAGTCATACCTCTCATTGTTCAAAAAATCTATCAGCAGATCCTTTTTACACTCTTCAGCCACAGAGGGTCAGCCATTAGGAGTCCCCCCAAAAAAGAATTCTCTCCTGTCTGATGATCTTACACAGTGCATTCCTTTCTTCATTGAAATCAAATCTTCAACCCTTAGACCAACTGTTGAGCTTTTCCACTCTTTCTCCACAACTCAGGGGTCTGTCTAGAAATTTTTTTGAAAGGTGCTTAGACAAATGGGTAACCTGGAGGGCTGGCAGGCTAGAGGCTGCAGTGCTTTCCTATCTATAGCAAATGGGGAACAATTTGCCTACCCTGAAACCAGCTATAAATATCTTTCAACCGCACTCACATCACACTGCATCTCGGTCAGAAGAACAGTCACAGAACAAACATCTGCAATGTAATCAGTCTCACATTTATGAGAGTTTGAGAGCTATTGGCATTGTAAATGACAATTCCTTTTATTTGTGTTGTTTTTAAAACAGATAAATAAAAGGCCTTGTCATTTACAATACCAATAGCTCTCAAACTCTCATAAATGTGAGACCGATTACTTTGCAAATGCGTTCGGCGTCCATGCTATAATTGTTTTTTTTAAGTGTTACAAGAGAGTGTTGCCTGCCTGCAAAAACAGGCAGGACAAAGCTATTTGAGAAATTAGTGCTCGGATGCTGTAATTAAAGCCTACCGAGTATCAACACACATAACAAGGGGTGTCGCCATGGGAGGTTACAAAATGAGACAGGCGGTACTAAGGAGGGACTACTAAGCCTATTGACCAAGGAACAGGCACAGTTTACAGTGGACAATGAAAAATATGGGCGGAGCTTCTAGTCCCTGCCTGAATACAGCATGCCTCACAGAGCAGCACATGTGCTGCCCAGGGTAGACCTAAAAAGGGCAGTGTAGGTCCTTCGACCCAAAGACTTCTGAGAAGGTAGGTCTGGGGAGCTTGTCAGGTGCACACACAAAACACAGAAGGACACTCTGCCCACCTCAAGCTGCGGCCAGTTCATGTGCATCCCTGGTCCATGCGTGTTGCGGAACCACTTGAGATCCTCCTGGACATCTGATGAACGAATTGTCTGCTCCAGCTCCCGGTAGACATTTGCATAACTGAAAGAACAATCGGTACTGACCATCAACAGACCATTTATCATTGCTTTAAAAAGGTGAAGTATAAAGGCTATATTATCCACTGGAGACACAGACCACAAGAGACAGACTGCGCTTCACTAAATCCTCCTTGTGATTGCTCCCATAACTGCAAAAACATGAGTGTTTGTAAAAGGAAATCATGCGTAGCATGTAAAAAAAATGTGTGTCTTAACACATTAGTTTGTGAATTAAAAAGAAGACATTTTTACAACATCCAAAAGTATGCAAATTATGTGTTAAAGGTGGTAAATCTATAATGATGTGGTAAACGCTCATGCTGCAGCCACAGAATCACGCAAATCTTCTAGCCCTCACCATTACTCATTCTCTCTCTCTCTCGCTCTCTCTCTCTCTCTCTCTCTCATTTACTCGAGGGAATGGTGCCATCTAGTGTCCTGCTGAGTAATGTCTCATAGAGAGGTTTTTTTTAATGCTAATTCCTTCTTTCAGAAAAACGCCCTGACCTGTCAACTCTAATGACAAAATGGATAAATACTCTGGCACAAGTAGTACTAGAAATGTTAATTGTTTGTGAGCAAACCAAACGGCTGTAGCTGGACTTAGGAACATTTCTTACGAAACATTGCAAGGAAGCAACATATTTTCAAATGGAATTGGGAGAGACCATCTTAAAAGACAAGAACAGATCACGAGTGCATTCTGTGTTAGTGTGCTTTTTCTCATAATGAATCCAGGCCTTGGAATTGAAAAACACAAGCAGTAAGTGCTTTGTGGGTAGTTTCTGTGGGACTATCCTGCAATACATTTGGTTTACAATAAATGTTGAATGTTGCCTTTTAGTTTCTCATACTAACATATTTAACATTTCAAACATTTCAAACACTGTAACAAAGTTCAGTTTTTCATTTTAAAAGCACATTTTGGCATGCACATTATTAAAACGCTATTGATTTCCAGGGGCACTTATGCAGTGGCTGAGGAACCCCTCGTCGACATAGCCTCTCACACCCTAGCTCATCCCTTTACAGCTTTATAGAGTAAGGGAGAACCACAGGCTTTGAAGGCCGCTGCTGTTTTCGTTTCCACAGAGGACAGATTGTGCTGCCTATATAACGTAGACAACACGTACATTCAATCATGTAAACAACATACGTTGTATCACAAGTTATCCTCTCATTGATTGAGAATGTTCTTCCTCTAAAGTCTTTGATCGACTTCATGTTTAACTCATGAAACCGAGAACAAGACCATTTCTTGGTTGAAACGTAGGTGATGGTGATAATTGTGCTTTAATAAGAGCAACAAAATTACCAGTTACCCTGGAGTGTGGTGCATTTGTTTTGGTGGAAAAAAATATATATGTATATATACACACACATATATATATTATATATATATAAACACACACACACATATATATATATATATATATATATATACAACAGTGGACAAAGGCGAGATGCTGAAATGCGTCCTGTTTTCCTGTGTTTAATACGATGAATAAAATCGTAATGGATTCATAATAACCTGAGTCACTGAATGCGGTCCATTCTTTTACCGTAGTAAAGGATTACGGAGCAAGGATATATATATATATATATATATATATGTATATATATATTTTTTTTCAGGGCTTGATCGAAAAAAACACAATCAGTTTATAATTAAAAATAATTCCTGTGTAACAAATCCGTGAATCATTCGACAGGGTTCCCAACGGGACCGTTGGGAGCTGTGCGAATTAACGGCACCAGTAAACAATGATAAGCGACCAGTAATATGGTTGATAATATTACACATGCATATGAAAGGAACTGTATATAAATTGATTTTCACATTTATAAAAATGGAGCATATGAATGTTTGACAATCATAATGAAATGCTTTAAAGTCACATTCTGTGATTGATTGCTCACATCATCTACCACCATAAGATGGCCGCCATGATTAATGCTTGAATTACATGAATTGTGCCGTTTTTTATGTTTATTTTTAAAGCACGTGACAGGAAGTCACAATGAATTTTATTTAAATCACCACAAAAAAGTACTCTGGTTTACACTGACGAAGGCGGCAACGCCGAAACGCGTTTGTAACCTTGCTAAACCGCAAAAGCTGGAATAAATTATGGCAAACCACGCTGGAGCGGCTCTGAGTACTCTTTTTTTAAATCAGTCCAGAGGATCGAGGGACTTTGTGTTGGGAGAATATATATATATATATATATATATATTTGTTTATAATATTGTCAGGCTGTCTTCCACCGTTCTATGTTTGCACCAGATGGCTGAGTATGTTGCATTGTATTGTTGGAACATATATAGATATATATTTGGCAGCATGCTCAGCCATCTGGTGCAAACATAGAATGTCAGAATCCGGCCCGATAATAATCTCAAAAATCAAGAAAGATTGCTGCACTCCAGAAATACTCTGTAAAGGTTATTTATTTCACCACCACACTATCAGCATCGCGTTTCACCCCAAAGGCTTGTTCACGGTTGGGGAAGTCTTTTATTCCATAACATTTTATACATATCACCACACTGGCCCACAATGAAGCACTGTGGAATTCGTAGTTTCAGCAACACATTTACAATAGTATTCAAAGTCTTTTTATGTTCCATTACTTAAGTCTTCTTTTAGTTACATATTCGGTTAATTCAACCAATGGCATTTTAAACACTAGCATTTTCAACCTCAGGACACCTCAGTAGCTCGTGTTGGGTTTTAGTAACAACCCCTCCATTAAAACATGCCTTAGCTCCTCCCTCGCAGTGAGGAGGTTGTAGCCGCACCTGGACTAGGCTTCATGGTGCGAGGAGGATGCCCGATGATGAAGCATGCCACCATTGGTGGGTGAGGGCAACCTTCCTTAAAAGGGAAATCCCCCTGCCCCCCCCCCCCAACCTCCCCTTTGAGGCAATCCCCGTTTGCTGCAGCTCCGCACTTCACTAGACCTGAGGGCCCTGTGTGTACTAAAATATTTGATTGGGGAGTTGGCCCTCCTTGGTCTTCTAAATCTTCTCAGGCCCCCCTTATTGTGTATATATATCTACTCAGCACTGCCCACTGGTCTCAGCACTTGAAGAAATATCCTAACATTCCCCTGAAAAGCATGCCTCCACCATCCCCTCTGTGCTTCAAGGTCATGACCCACCACCAGTCCTGCTGCCCCTATACCAAAGATTTGCAGCGTTGCTTTGAGGCTCGCTGATGCCCTTACAAGCACTCCAAGATCTGGGTGGATTGGCAGGAATACATGGGTATGGCTCACAACTTAACAAGATGTGACGATAAGAGATACAACCTACAGCCATAATTTGACTGTGTTATATGAAAAATATCCAGTGATATTCGCATGGTCAGTAAAAAAGTATAGCTGATCCATATAAAATATTTTCCCCACTTCCATGTCACTGGTTGCAAGCATGATGTGTAGATGTCGTACAAAGTTTATGCGAAGAATGCAGTGTCTAATGTTTGGAAGTCATAAAAATTGGCAATAAACGTATTTGGTGAAAAAAAAAATCTTGCTATCTTTCCTGCGGTCCCCCTGTCCTGAAATCAAGGATGTTCGCTATTCTCATGGTTCGCCTTGCCGGAGACTGACTCTCTTACCATTCCCACACCTGGAGACCAGCTGTGATGTCTGCTGTGCTCATCTACTGAATCTATAGATAGCCGCCATTCCACTGTGCCTTACTCCTGAACCATGTCTTTCAACGTTTCCCCTGTACACTCCCGGCACTTCATGGCTTCATCTATGGCCAATGTATTTCCTCTTAGTGAGCCCCGTGCTCCAAGCATTCCATTTGTGGCTGCCCCTGGGTTCATTATTCCTCACACTGCAGTTTATCTTTTTACCCTATTTCCATCATGAATGTCAATTCACCAAAAGGTATGGGGTAGAGGATGTGACATCACATGGCATTTGACCTTAACATTCACTCACACACACACATGCTTACACATACACACACAATCACACACACATACACACACTGCCTATCACATCAGCATACTCGCACCTGCACTTTTAATACATTTTAAAGCATTTCTACTTACCTCTGCTGCCAGACACAGCCATATTGTAGATAATTGTACTCTATGTTTATATTACACTAATAGTGATTGATATATTGTTATTCACTACTAGTGTAATAATTTTTGTTTTACAAAACACAAGGAGTTTGGAGCCCCAAACGATGCTCATAAGGAAGAGCTAGCCCGGTGTTCCTTGGTCTGATGTTGCTGCCTTGGAGGCTAGAGGGCGCAAATGCAGTGCCAGGGGTCACAAGGAGAAAGCATGGGGTCACAGTTTTGACACTTGGCGACCCCAAAATAACGTCCATGATTTCCATGGAATTGTACCATTCCTGGGGCCCGTTCCCATGAGCTAGTGTTACCACTTCACTCCCTGAAAGTATGGACGCTCACTGTTGCCACTGACCTTCCTTCTGAATGGCTGTGAGCTTCCACCATCCTCCCACACTTGAGAGGAGCTCTCAGCATTAGTCACGTGCGCTCAGTGGCGGCTGGTGACATTTGAAAGTGGTGGGGCGGAAAGTGATAATCATACTGCACCGTAGCGAGCGAGCGCAGCGAGCGAGCCCGAACCCCTTAAGGAGGGTTCGGGGGGATTTCCCCCCGAGAAAATTTTGAAAAAATAGGTGAAAAATGGAGCATTTTCAAGCAAATTTGAGAAAGCAGGAAGGTTAATAAAGCAATTGTGAAAGTGCAGGTATTTATTAAAGAGCTGTCATATAACATAGGTAGCTGCTTATTCAGTATAACCACAGAGCTTCATAACAGACTCCTGCAGCGCTTAGGAGAAAAACATCCCGGGGCGCTGGTCTGTGACCGAATCAGGGAGGGTGCGGGCCCGGGGCTTGAGACACACTCGTGAGAAGGGGGGTGCGCACTCGCAGTCCTTCAGGAAGAAGGACCATCAGGCAAGAAGAGGGTGCGAATGCATGGGTGAAATATGTGAGAGCATGTCTCCTGCCCCGGGACTATATATATGAGACAGCATGAACCCATACAGTATATGAGACAGCATGAACCCGCCCTACACCCCAAGACCAGCGCTGTTCTGAAGGGATCAGGGCAATGCAACTAAGGGCCAATAGATGTTGAGAACTATTCCTAGTTCGTGGCAGAATGTTAATTTGCCCCAACTGCCTGAACAGTTAGTGGGAAACTGAGAATTCAATGCAGGTCTCTTAATGAGGCTGATTGCTTTTCTACAGGTTTAACAGTAACCTTCCTTCCTGTCGATACCCTGCAGTTAAAAGGCTGTGCAGTAAAAAGTAACAAAATATTTTAACTATTAATTATTCATCCAAGGTTCAGGAGAATCCCCAGTTGGCAGCACTGGCATAGGCACAAATAAATATCTAGCCAACACTCAATGTACTGCAGACTTGTAGCCTAGCGAAAAGCAACAGACATGCAGGTTGTTACATAGTAGGGCTCCCGGTTTTATGGTATTTATTTTTTTGCCATTTCAGTCTGTATTTATCCATATTTATTTTTCGGCCATTTTTTCTGTATTTATCCACATTTATTTTTGCCACAAGCAAAAGATGACGCTACAGCTAGTATTTTTCCACATTTATTTAAATTGACAATGCAACGCGAGGAGCTTGTAAATAAACCCCAATCTGTGATCTCTGTCGAAGGCCTGGAGGCAGGCACAACACAGGTCATGTTGGGTCATTAGATTCCTGCTTGGGGAGAAAGGAAGATTGCTTTTGGGTAGAACTTAACCCCCACTCTTTGTTTCTGTTTAAAAGATTTAAGCCTATTGGCTTGAATTCCCATGATACAAACGTGCAGAGCTGAGTTCAGTGAATAACCACAGCGTCCGTTGAGATTGATGCAGACCCAGCGCGCGTTCATTAGCCCTGGGTCTGTGTGTCACTGGACGGCCGTGCTGCGCCTGGGACTACTCACTGGACTGACGCAAGCCTAGAGGGATCCTATCACTGATACGCCTTGACAAACCCCCGAATTATGGTAGCCTGCGGTGGCTCGCAGCTGAATTCATGAGCTTGCAGCCACTGCCTTGCAGAGAGATGCTGCTTTAGTAATTAATGGAGCCGTCCTCGCCACACTACAAGTTGGGACTCTGCTTCCGGCCCCGGCCCAAGTAAGTACCAGCTTCTGTAAGCTTCCCTTCCTCCCATTCACTCACTCCCCTCCCTCACTCCCCTTCTCTCCCTCCCCTCCCCTTCCCGCACTCCCTCCGTCACTCCCCTTCTCTCACTCCCTCCCTCACCTTGCCTCACTCCTTCCCTCACTCCCCTTCCCTCACTCCCCTCCCCTCACTCCCTTTCCCTCTGTCTCCCTCCCTCTACCTCCCTCTGTTATCTCACCCTGCCTGTGTGTCAGCCCAGGCTGCTTCCCAGCATGCACACACAGCCGCCCGAGCACTTCACAGGTCTTTAAAAGACCATTTGCATGTTAATGGGGCTTTTGTATTACACCTCTTCTTAGGCCCCCACAGAGCAGCAGAGTCTCCCAGAGTCGCGCTCCGCTCTGGTTGCAGACAGTCTTTAAAAAAAAATGTTCAGCTCCATCCTGACATTGTTAGAATCCATTAATAACCTTTGACAGGGCAAAATGTTCTGTGTGACACCCGATCTTATTTGTAAGGTGTAAGATAGACATAAAGTTGCCTTATGCACAGGATGATGGTGAATTATTTTAGCTGACAGTGTATGGTTGACTAAACGTTGCAATTCATAAACTGTTTTCACAGTTAGACAGTTCTTGTGGGCTCGTTATGAAACTGCGATGTCGATGTTGATCAATGGCTATGGGGACAGGTTAGAGGTCTCTGCAAAGCAATGTGGAAAATGTATTTGAAAACTTCTGTTCGAGAAATCAACGCATGGCTGTATATAGAACAATTCCCTTTTAACCAATCCCAAATGCAGTTAACTCCATATTCATATGTCAGTCTTTAATTTTTTTTTTTTTTAAACACTGGTCCGATGACTGGAAGGTCCCCGGGCCGCCAGGGAAGGCTTGCCGGGCCGTACTATGAGTACCCGTGTTCTAGAGGAACCGGGCCGTCCCGCCGACCTTAACAGTACGGTAAGGTTACAAGGGAAGTGCCCTTCAATTTCTGGTGCTCTGCTGCAATTTTAAAATCTTCTTTTTCTAGTTGCTTAAATGGATGTAAATTCTGATACTTATATCCTGTCTCCCTATTATGCGTTGCTTTATTTTGCTTTTGAAAGTATCACTCATGGTAGTTGAAATGTCACTCTTATTTACATAGCAATCTGAAACCTTGGCAGCTATGAAGTCCGTCCTAATCTGACTCTGGCAGGGGCTCTAAAAGGGGTGAAATAACAAAGCAGCCTCATTAACAAATAAATGGTCTTTCAAAGACCTGTGAAGTACTTGGGTGCGGCTGGCAGCTCTGTGTGCACACGGGAAGCTGGGGAAGCTGTCACCTCTTAAGCCTCTAAGGAAGGTGAGACACCAGACGGCAGCACAGCAAAATATACTAGTATTTTCCCGTTTTTTTACATATAAATACAGATAAAAGGAAAACTTGTTTTCCGTCTGTATTTATATGTAAAAATCCGTAAAAACGGAAAACCGGGAGCCCTATTACATAGGTAGTGTTTTCAAGTAGGCACACTACTCAGAAAATTCCCAACCTAAAGCGCAGGAACGAAACTGTTTGCAAGATTTCCTGTCCCATCTAGTATAGATGGACAAGATACAGAGATTAAAGGCGAGCTCTTGTAAACCGTTCAAAAAACATTTCTAAAGACTCGGATAAGCAAAGAAACAAATCTTAATACCAACTCTGCATATTAACACGTTAACAGTCCCTTCCAGACTTAAATCTAGCCAGGATGGGCAAGGGGAAAAGGAGGAGCTGGGCAGATAAATCTGCAACCTTCTAAGTGTAAAAATCAGTCTTCCTGAAGTGAAACCAGTTTTAGTGCAGACCTCAACATTGCCCAGTGCTACCTACAAGTGCTACAAGTTGCCTTTTTAAGATTGGAAAAATCCTTTGAACTCAATGATAACCAGCACCCTCACCCCCACAAACAACCAGAGAAATCTAGTCTCCCTAACCCTATTTCAAAACCAAGACAAACACATCCACTTCCACTTCCACGTTCGCATGTTGAGTTGAAGATGAAAGAGCTGTAGATACTGGAAGCCGCACGTATCACCAGTGAGTGAAATGTCCTTTGAGAAAGCGAAGAAACAGGCATGTGAGAGTCTTCGTGAACGAAGAGACCCTCAAAAAGACCAATAAGGAGAGCACCACCATCTCACCACAGAATTCATCATGGCAAACTTTAATAGAGCCCTTGTATGGTAGGTAGACTGTACAATGGGGGTAGGGGTGTATATAATTGTCTTTCTGTTTTGATTCAACTGCAATGCCCTTTATTTTCTCCTGTGTATTTAGGAAAACTGTCAACGTCACAATGATGTATGTTTGTTGATGCTGTGGGTCACCGAGCTCCGCCCTTTACGTGTGTTTAAAAATAACTTTAATAGAGCCGGGTTGCACATAAATGGAGGCCATTATCAAACAGAGCTTCATAGGAACCTGCCGTACATTATAACCTGTTCTCATCCATGTACGTGGGACTGGTGGAATACGAAAGGAGAACATTCGGGCCACTACCTGCAGGCGAGGTCTTCCAAAACACCGTGTGGGAGAGATGCTCCCAGAATCTGCAATGCATGTCTGTGATGTTCTCAAATATGCCCTGCCCCTGCCCTGATCTGAGAGGATCTGAACTCTGACCTCCAGTCCATCCATGGTAACCACAGCCTCAAATCCATTCTCGGACTGCCGACCGACCTGCCAGACACACCCAGGACCTAATCTATCCATTCTAGTGCTCCCCGACCCCGTGCCACCCTCGGACTCACGTCTGTCCCCAGACCTCAGTCTCAGACCGCATAGGAAACCAAAGTAGGGAGTCATGCCTGACATATATGCTTGACTCGGACTCGGGCCAGCCCCAAAACGCCTATAGCCCAGTCGATGTACGTGACGCACGATGCATTTGGAAATAGATCAGCCCACCTCTGTCCCTAAGTGCCTAGACTGTAGACACGGCGGCCCCCTCGGCCATGCCATTCCTTACTGCCTTCAAGAGCTCATTACGATTTTTAGAACCATTTATTGCAGAACAGTTAACCAACCGGTCCCAGGCCCAACGCTAAACCTAAATATCCACCTCTGTACGCACTCACAGTCAGGAAGTTCACTTACAAATTCCAAAGCCGCTTTTAGGTGAAGCTGCTTGGAACCAGAAGCAAGCAACTTAAGTGCGAAAAACTTACGTGGACGCAAAAGCAGCACACAAGGAGGGGGCATGTCTGAGGACCCTACTCCGTCAAGACAGCGGAGAGGACAGCAACAAATATGTATGTGGTGTCTAAAAAATAGAGACGAGCTGCATGACGCCATCAGTAATGGTGCCAATGGTCCTGGTGCAAGCAAGGGAAACTACCCATTTGGCTGCAAGTGGGCAGTAAAAGTGAAGAACTATCAGGGCATAGGCCGCTCAAGCCCATGGGCACCCCTGTCACTACACCAAAGGCAGCTATGCCCATGGCCCCCCTAAAAAGCCTGTGACGCAATGTATAATAAGGGCCACTGGAATTATGCGGCAGGGAAGGACCAAATTTTGCGGCAAGAAAACGCAAATGATGTGGTTTAATGTGGCACATTTTACGATCGTATTACTGCATGTTTTTGTCATCTTTGTACTTGTTAACACTTCCTGGGCATTGCTTGACCCTCATTAGCACCGGTTTAACACAAAACTATAGCAATAAGCAACAGAATGGTGACCAATCAAGCTTTACAGAGGGCCTTCCACTGAGGGGCAGCACGTGTTGCTGCGTCTTTAGTAACTTTTGAACCCTTTGAGATAGAAATGAACCTTTTTTTTATTACAATCTGAAGATTATGCAGAAGACGATGGATTATGTGGCAGATGCGGCAAATGCATACTTAAGCGAAAAAAAACACGCGGCCGCATAATTACATGATAGCAGTGGCCCTGTAAAATGCTGCTCTTGACGATTCAGTTGCTGTTTGCCGGGTTCTTACTCTGTGTATACCGATGAATCTTTGTAGACTTTCAGGCCCAAGGAGCATTTTATATTGCAATGATGCCCGCCCGGTCCGATCAAAAGGTTTTGTATTATTAGCCCCTGCTCCAAAATGCAGCATGCTGTTCTCTGAGGCCAGAGTTCGCTGATGTGTGGAATGATTAAAATAAAGATTCACACCCATGGAGGAATGAAATCCACTAAATGCAGAAAGAATGCGAGTCCTATAACCGGTCGCCAGGAGTACCCCACTTACCTCGCTTTTGTTACGATAGTGGCCTTCCTTCAGGTTCAGCTGCAAACCATCTTTCCTTGTGTGAGTGCGCAGCGCTGCTCCTAGCTGATATGAAACTCGATTTGTATTCCCCTGTTGAATAACTCAGCCGATTTTTATACAGATTACACTGTGACCAGAACCACTCTGAGTTAGCTAACAGTTTTGGTGGATATGCAGTGGAGTAACACAAAATGATGCGGGAGTCCTTGCAGAATGCGACGATCCCCCCTCCCACGGAGTCTCCCGATATCTCACAGATATGGGCTTATGTTGATGGGGTCCGCCGCAGGGACTGTAGGGGACTAGGTTACCCACAGTAGATTTGTGAATTAAAAGCACGAGATGTTCAAAGCCATTTACTCAGGATCACACATTTAGGCAAATAAGGAAATGGAGGCGGGATATCCCCTTCCTGCCACCAGAGTCTATAACTTAGAGGCTAGTTCATTATAGCGGCAGCAGAAGCTCTTCTGTACAAATGTTTCCAAGTAGATCATTATTTTAAAGCGCTCGCCCTAAAAACCCGAAGATTCATGAAGGTGAATTTTTCTATATTCCTGACGAACACTGGAAGTCCTCATTGTAAATACAGTTCCTGTACTAGAACTGCTCCACCAGAGATAGACTGGCAAGGAAGGGCACATTGATGATTCCGAATTACATTTCACTAAAAGGGCAATTCCTGAAGGTGTTACTTTAAAGTGTCCCATTTGTTTTTTGCAGTTTTATATAGCAAAAAGCTCGACTCAAAGGCATTGAAGCGCTTTCAATAAGCACTAGTAACGTTACATTGGTATAAAGTAATTTTTTGGTAGGCACGGGAAGATTAAGTCATTTGCCCAGAATCACAGAATGTTGAGCCCACGCCCAAAACTCCATCCAACCTGGTTCCCCAGTACCAAAGTCGGCAAGTAATAATAGCCGCAGACATAAAGCTCTGATCGCGTTACAGATGAGGCACACAATGTGAGACGGAGGCAACACATTATGTGTGCCCACACAGCCCACCTCTGGCGCTGACCAAGCCAACACATTCAGAAAACACAGCGCTCTGCGCACAAAGCCATTTCCGGAGCCGGCGGTTGTGATGTGCTGTGTTATTTACAATTAGCATTGCATTCTTGCCACCAATAATAAATACACTTCTAAAAAAACGCGCATCATGGAGTAAACAAATGTCACCCCGAAAGAGTGCTGGCTTTTAAAACAATAACGCTTTCCATGCTTCGACTTTAGGTCATTCTTTTCGCAGAAAATGTCAAGTTCCAGAATGCAAAGTGCTGTGGGTTAAAAAAAGCAAAGACTGACTGAACTGGCATACATGAGGTAGACAACTGTGAATTATTGAAACAAAATATGACATAAAACTTGTTTGAACTTAAATCTAATGAATCTCTAAGGAGAAGACACATTTTTAGTTTCTACAAATGAATCCTGCAATTCAGCTTGCTCATTGGAGCCGCCGGTAGCTCAGTGATGTCGTCATTGCTAACTGTTCCAAGGATGCAGGTTAGCTTAGCCACGTGTTGTCAGGATAACTTGCCACCTTCAAAGACTGTACAGAAAAGTTAAGTTACTTACAGGTAGACTGAACCCGGGAGGCACCGAGTGAGGAGTACATCTGCTAGAATGAGTTGCGTGAATCACTGACTCCGGAATCTTGGTTTAAGACACACACAACGAACTGGTCACGCTCACACGTATACTCTTCGTGACTCTCTCACTACTAATTCCACTTTCACTTTACTTGTTGTGCACAGTGTCAGCAGTGCGCCACGCGTGGTGACGTCCCGACAGCCTAGGAAATGGCCAATCACCGAGACATGGCTGGATATAGCCATATGGTGATTGGCCATCCCTCAGCAGCCAGCCAACACCAACGCACAGCACCATCCTGCTGCAGCAGCCAATCCTGGCGCAGCGTTAACAGCAACACTGCGCCAGGATTGGCTACAGGCCGGATACTATTCTGCCCTTTATGAGGCCGGGGCCCGGGGTCTCTGCCTGTTCTCTGAGAGCTATGGAGGGAGGGGGGGGAGGTCTACCCCACTGTGCGCATGCGCGGGCCCGTCAAATTGTTGACTACTCCTGGATTCCACCTGCGCATTGTGCAGTACTCCGCTATTCTGCTCTGCCTGCTGCCACTCTTTGCCGCAGCCCCGCCCCCCATGACCCACTTCCTATGTGATGCCTGGTACTGTCGGGCTTCTCCCGGGGCCGGTAGCGCGCAGTGCGCTCCGATTTTTAATCATCAGATTTGTTTTTTATTTAATGCATGTGACAGTGTTGGCAGGCAATGCGGTCGTCCATGGCGAGTGGGGCAACGCCCCAACGCCCCCAATGGACGCACCGCCACTGCGTGCGCTCCTATCGAGCCTGTACTAACCCCCCCCCCTCTCCCTCAGCAGAACTTTGTGGTCCATCTACGGTGCCCTCCTAACTGGTTTCCCACCTTTCCGCCCCATGCTTCGGCTTCTACTGCCAGACCTACCTGCTGCTCTCGGCCAGGTTCAGGTGGCGCTTGATGTCCAGCAGCACCTCCTTCAGGAAAGCGAGACGCTTGTCCTCAAACTGCTGGCACTGCTCGAAGACCTGCTCCATGCTCTCGATGTACTGCGGGTTGGAGCGGTTCAGGTCTTCCAGAACCTTCTCATACTTCTCTTGGGTCTAGAAATGAGAGCAGAACACAGGTGAGATTCTTGCTTTGCGATAACTTGTACTGTCACAAGAGGGCGGGAGAGAGAGATGCAAAGATGATGTGTGTGCCAGGCTAGTGCTAAGGAGGCAGAAGCTGGAGTGGAGCATGAATAAAGTGTTTTGCAGTTACTCTTACCCCTCCCCTACCTAGTTAATACTCCTTTATCAGTAAACAACTCTACTCATGTATACACAGCTGTTATAGTAGACACAACTATCCTGGTAACCACAATTATCCAAGTGTACATCCCTGACCGGTAAAGTTCAATATCTGTATAAATCCACAACTCATGTAACTTTAACTGTGCTAGTAAACACAACTACCTTAGTATACACAATTTTCCTAGCGTACATCACATTTGTCAATTATTTGTGTAAATCCACTACTCATAAATATAACTGTGATAGTAAATACAACTACCTTCGTATACACAATTACCCTAGTGAGTGGTACACAATCACTCACTGGTACATTTTTAAATACTTGTGATTAACCGCATAACTATTGTGCGTGTTAAGGATTGTGCTCCTAACCATAATATGCAAATCTCAGTAGTTTTTCAGCTTTAATTTGTAGCAATAACTGGAGGTGTTTTAAAAAAAACATACATTAAGGTGGTTTAACAAAGCCAACCATAACTTCACTTTAATCTTTCGTTTTATTCAGGGATTTGTTTAATCATATACCACATCCAAGAGTTCTCTAAGCACAATGCTCTGAGAGTGGCCATCCCATCTGTGCATGGCCGTTGACTCTGGCCTGTCCCTGCGCCCATCCTTCAATGGGAAGCCAATCCCCACTGTGCACGTCTTTAGCCATATTCTGCTGCTGTTGACTGCAGCCAAAAAACAATTGATGGAGGGAATGCTGGACAATGCAAACATTCACCCCAGTCACAAGGATCTGGGTTAAACCCATCGTTCTTTTGCTCACCACACCACCCCAGTTTGGACCCAGCCATATGAAAATCAGTTTTGACCCTGTTCCTTGTGGGAACAGTTGAGCCCGAACTGCCAAGCCAGATCCTACCTGGACCCGAAACAGGCATCCAGAGCCTGCAGGGCCTGTTCTCTGGTCAAGCCCTGCATCCAATCCTCCGTGGGGAAGCCTACCCCACTGTGTAAGTGGGATTGTGTCCCGCCGTGGGTAGCCAGCTCTCATTGCGCACACATGTTAAGGGGGCTGATGAGCCGACCTGGCCAGAGTTCTTCCGTGTGCAGGTGGCTAGTGTCCACTGCAGAAATCCCTGTACACATCCCTCTGCAGACGGTCAACCCTCTGGGCAGCCCCTACACCCAACCCTCTTCACTTGGCCAACCCCTGCTATGGATTTATGAAGCAGGAATTGGAGGCAAAGCCTTACCTCCAGCTAAGGCTGCAGGTTTCACTTCATGGCCAGCACTACCCCCTGCAATGACCTTTGCCAACCAGACCCTGCCCCAACCATACATGGACAGCCAACCCCCAGAGTGCATAGCCATTGGCTGCATTGCTTGGTCTACAAAAGGCCTTCTATCTTTTCTTTAAATTGTTGATTGGATTTGCAGATCCAAAGTTGGATGTGCAAACCAAATGCAAGCTTTTCAGCCTGGTGCTGTGACCTCAGGCAGGTTTCACGGACCCTTGCTGGATCCACAGTTCCAGAATTGGAGCCATAAAGCTAACAACAGGCTAACAGTCCCATGTGAAGCTTGTCTCAGTTTCAAAATACAAGGCTGGAATCCTTGTCTTGTATTTGCAGCTCCCAGACAGCATACATGGAACCTGGAACCTTGGTGGGAATCGCAGATCCAGCCAGTGGAACCACAAATCCACAAATTCCAATTTTCCTTATTTAATTTCAAGCCAATGAGAGGTCTCTCTCTGGTGGCCCCACATAGGCCTGTGGTCAGGGTGTGCTCCCTCTGCCCCTTACCTGCTCTACTACAAATATTTTCATAACTTGATCACTACATCAGTTATAGCGGCTAAAAGATTTTTTCCTTATGTTGCAACCAGCCAATCAGATTCTTTCAGGTCCATGAATCCTACACTGGGTCTGCAATCCTGAAAAGGTTGATGGGAGAAAAAGCCCCCTTGGTCAGTCAGATTCAAGGATTTTCTCGAATTTTGGAGCCACAGAGGCCCATGGTACCAGCCCTGCATAAAGTCGGCTAAATAATGGTTCACATAACGCAAAAATGTAATATCTTTATGCCCGACCTCAGCATCTTTTTACACACTAAATTCTCAAAAAGGAATGAATTTATTTACACCAACTAAGAAATGTACAATCCTTGAGAAAAGGTCTACTTTCATGCCAAATTCTTGGCAGGCGTGTTTTTTGTATTGAACATAAAGGATTTCTAACGCAAAATTAAAATGGGAAATGCCATTGCACTTGGCCCTCGCTTCGTGGATCTGCATGAAACTTGCTTTAAAGGACCAAAAGGGGATGTACTTCATTTTCAGAAACTTTCATGCAGATTGGTGGATTGGCACTAAAGTTAAGAAAACAAAAAATCTTTACCTATGAAAACACTGGCGCAACCATAAGTGCACTGGTGCTATCGCTGCCTGTGAATTTTACATGTACATACACATTTTTTAAGATCTACATTCTTTATTGATCTTTGAGAAACATGTATGTAGGCCATACAATGACCTTTCCGTCTTCATAGTAGTACAAAACAGTAAACATGAATGTGGAATCTGCAAAACCAGATACCGCTGTTTCATCACAACTCAGAGTGGGAACGGCACTCTATTTTGGTTTATGCCTTGACAGATAATCTTCATAATGAGGAAACTCTACCTTTTGCACATCTTGCTTGCACTTTTCCACCTTGTCCTGGAGTTTCTTTTGCTGGTCTGCTGTCACTGACTGATCTGCTTTGCCATTGGTCTCTCGAGTGACAGCCAGTTTCTCTTCTTTACATGCCATATGATATGCTTTCTTTGCTGCCTCCAACTGTAGGGGTAAGAATAGAAAAGGGTGATGATCATTAGCCAATAGCATCTTACCATGCCCTCTTACCAATTAATTTACTCTCCTGTAGCTGTATATGTAATTCATCCTCGACCTGTATGCATTGTGTGGAGACCAGACTTCGCATGTTAGATGGGTGGGCGTGCTAGGACAGTGCATGATACTTGTGTGTGTGCTGGGCTACATCTGTGTGCCTGTGGTTGGTACATAACATGGAGACCTGTGGTTCCATTGTATAGCACAGCGCATACGGATGTTGTAGACTAAAACCCTGCAGGTAGAATATGTGTATTGCTGGCATTCCTGAGGGCTGGGGTGGGTCAGACACATTGAAGGGGGAGAAGCAGAGCATCCTCTGTGCACATCAATGGTCTCTTTGACTCCAGGAAGAGTTACTGGTCAGTGGGGCCGGGGCCCATTGTCAGAAAGTTAGTGAGATTGATCAGGTTGGCACGGCCAGGGAATATCATAGAGAGGAAGACTTAGTCCGCTGAATCTTTATCAGGCATATTTCAGAGGAGACTGAGAGCCAGGTGTGAACCCCGGTTACTCCCTTGGCCTGTGTTGTGGTTCACTCAGAATTGGGAAGAGTACTGCCGTGGCAGGCTACTATTCCATTGACAAAGAGCAGTGCAGAGAAGAGATCACTTCAAAGGAGCTAATGCCCCAAATGAATTTTAAAGGCCAGACACTAAATCACAGATGCTTCTGGACTTCTAAATTAGGGATTACGTGCCCCATACTGTCTTGAGCAGCAGCATCCCATTAGGAGAAATAAGATCATCAAGGCTTCTTTGCTGATAGAACCAGGACTAGGGACTAAAGTCTTTCAGTCTCCCTGCCTGGTGAGGGGACATCAGCCAGGCAGTCAAGACCACTTGCCCAGAGCCTGGAGCATCAACTCTCTGACTGCCTGCCAAGACCTGGGAGCACTGGGAGGAGGAGGGAGAGGAAAGCAGCCTTGAGGCCGCCAGCCTGCTAAGGCCAGTGCACCTTGTAGGGAGGAGAGGGGCTAGCGTATGTCTGCCGGCCAAGAACAGCAGAGCCCTAAGGAGAAGAGCACCTAGGGAGAATGAGTCTCAGTGGGGTTCATGGTGATTGGATCTTGGTGAGTGAAGAATGAGACTGGTCAGTTGGGGCGGGACCAGGGCGGCAGTGTGAGCCATCCGCACTGACCCTGCAAAGTCGATGGTCTCCCATTTTGACAAGATGGAGACAGTCATACATTTTGAGGTGTTGCTTGTGTGTGTGGCAGTCAGTGAGCCCCGTTTGAGCAGGTAGAGCATGGCCCTGAATTGTTGGTCATTGCCCGTGTGATGGAAGCGGATGACCCTACTTGTTGCCAGGAAATTTGCAGCCTTGAAGATCAGGCCTTATCCATTGTGTGGGCCGAGGTCAGAGTTCCATGTGTGACAAGGAAGGGGGTCCCCTTGAGATCAGAACTGTTGGACTGGCTTGTCATGCCAAGGACAAAAGACAAAAATCTAACCAATCACAGTTGAAGCCGAGCCTGGATGCCTGACATCAATACAGGCCACCCAAGGACTGAGGAGGCCATTGTGGGTGCAGAGAAAGGACACAAGAGGCCATAGGCCTTCAGTAGGGGGACAGCGGGGCTTACAGAGGAGCGTCAGGAGCCTCTCCGGATTGCCAGATGCCATCGGGTTGGGTAAGACTGTTCTAGTCTGTGGGGCATGCTTGGGACATGCACAAACTTAGCTTCCAGATGCTGCTAAACCTGAACTCTTAAGGCAAAGCATGAAACTTTTGGGTAGCGTGGGACTAGGATGGGTCACATCAGAGAGTCGATTTCAGTATATAATGCGGAATCTACCCATACTTGAAGGATTGAGGGACTTGGGGATTCCATCCAGGAGAGTGCTATCATGCTGACCTTAAGAGGTACTTGGCCCAGTTACTCATGGCGCATAGTAAATTTAGGACATTAGGAGTAAAAGCCCTCAACACCATTTTTGTACCCAGTAGTTCCTGCTTGCTCCATGGCACTCCAAAAGGGGTTCTGACACTTGCATTCACAGTCTTTTCCCAGTTCCTATCCAGATCGCACATAAAGCATCTCATCAATGCTTTTTAACCATGTGTAAAAAGCTACTGAATACTTATGTAAACAAAGACCCTCTCACCATTCTTGTTCATCAGTTCTCCTTACTATTTTTAGAGCCACTGATGCTGTCTTGTTATGATTAGTCTCCTCAGTCTCAGCAGCTCCAGTACACATAAAAGGGTTTTAGCAAAGGACCCCACAATACATACACACGGCCTTCTCAGTGCTTCTACACTGAACTCGAGCAGTTTTCCAGAGTACCTCCCACTCCATTACCTCTTTTATTTTTTTGGCCCATGGTTTTTGCGCCTTCCGGAATCCTTCCTCTGCTTCCCGTGTCTCTTTGAAGCCACCCATCATCTGCTTGTGGTAGGCGTCTTTCTGCCAGTTTTTCACCTTCTCCATGTCGTCGTTCAGAAGGCTGTTCTTCACATCCTGGTGCAGCTCGCTCACCTTCTCCGCCTCGGTCATCATGGCGGCCCATGCCTTCTCGAGGGTGCCATACTGGGGACCTGCACTCAAAAGCGATAGAAGGGGAGCAGGACAACTGATAGTGAGGTGAAGAGGAATGGGTGTCTGTAAGCATGGATCTTCAACTCATCAAACACTGACTTCATCACCTGAGGGCAAGGATGTGGCATATGGAAATTGCCAGCACGCAAACATATGTTTCAGAGGGTTCCTCATGTTGCAAAACAATACTTTTCAACATTCACAAATCTGCTCAGTTGTCATTTTAGGATTACAAAAAGGTGAGGAAATTCGGTTAAATGGCTGCAAAGGAGCAAAAACCAATTTCCTGAAGTATTATTAATGAACAACAATATTTGCTTTGACCCAAAGATCTCAATGAAAACAAGTGTCACATTTGTGGGTCAGCCGCTGAAAACTGTGGGAAAGAGTAGAAAGTACTTACTTTGCAAATTGGTGGCAACGATAGGTGTCATGGTGTCGTGTCGCATTGCTTGTTGCCAGCGTGGGAAGGACATTGGTTTACATTGAGTGCTTGCCGTGATTGGATGATCATCGGCTTATACTGGAGGATGTGAGACCCAGAAAGAAAGGTTAGATGCCCTGATTCATGACAAAGTGGCCAGAGGATAGATTCTTTTGATTGTTAGTTTATTGAGGGATAAGTATCTTAAATTGGCAGATTATCTGAGGACAGGTGGCCTAGATGGGAAGGCGATTGGTGTGTCTTAGAGGGCAAGTGGACCAGATTAAAAGGCTATTGGTTTATATTAGATAATAAATGGCCTAGATTGAAAGTTTATGGGATGTGACTGAGTAAGCTGTGGCCCAGATGGGAAGTTTATTATTTTAGGTTCAGGAATAAATGGGCTAGATGATGAGGTTATTGGGTTAGATTAGAGCATAAGTGATGAATGGGAAAGCTAATTGAATTACATTGATAGACAGGTGGCTAAAATAGAAAATGTATTGTATTTGAATAAGAGGATCAGAAGTGAGGGTTGCTGGTTTATATTAGAGACTAAATGGCTCAGATTGGAATGTTATAATAATAATGAAGCGCAATAAACGTCTACAATATTATTACAGAATATGCATTAAATGCTCTCTCTCAGATGCATTTCCACTGTAAAATTACTCTTCTGGCATTCCCATGCATTACCCATTTTGTGCACCTTGAAATGTTGGGGTCTATTCCTTGCTGAACATGGAGTCCCTTTACAGTGCAAAGGGATAGACACTGCAATAAAAAAGTCCTCTGCAACCACCTGCCAAAGAGCGAGGCAAGAGATGGTGAGCAGACGCAGTCTTTCATCTGTAACTAGTGCTGTAGATGCACTGTACTGACAGTCCTTTTTGAGGTGTCTAACTCGTTTGTTCCTTCAGACTGTCGAGGTAAACTGTTTTCTAACTCTGTGTGTCTAGTGCTAAACATGGATGAAAGACCTGGTACATCACTCAGAGTTTGGAGGGACCAGGAAAATCTACAATTTCTGGAGGAAATTGTAAATGCAGAATAGTCTACAGGCTGAATTTTCTCCACATAGATATAGCATGATGGAGGAAATATAGCCTGTGGATACTATTCCAAATTTAGAGATTCCCGCAGAAATGAAAACATCTTTAATACCGCCTAAACTCCAAATGAGCCTCCACTGACTAGTCATTGGTTCTGGATCAATTTAATGTCTCTGTTTCGTAGGAAATAATTTCAAGATTTACAGTTAGCATTAAAACTTTGAGTCAAATGCAATTACCTCTAAATGTAAGTATAATTTTGAATGCTGGAAAAATAAATATCCATGTGTTGGTGTACTAATGCACTGCGTGCCTGAAAACAAAGTTGTGGACAAGAGGCACAAATTCCGTGTTTGACCTCTTCCAAATATTAATTATACAGAGAGGGTATTACTAATGAGATCTTAGAAATCAATGAAGTCAAATTTATAATGCCCAAGATGCCACAAATAAGCAATTACTGCATAATGGTGCAGCATAATCTGCAGATGAATTGCATGACGGAGGTTGTCAGTCATCCAACAGTGATCAGCCCCCATATGACAGAAACCTTCCGTGGAAATAAATCGTACAGTGAATGCTGCGACAATCAGAGCAACAACAAACTCTAGTACTCACCGCAATCCCTTTGCGGCTCCCAGAGGTAGGATTCCCAAAAATTGGATCGTTCACGGGTGTTTGGACAAGGCATGTAGAACAAAAGTATGTTAGAAAGTGACAAACATGTCACGAACCAACAGTGGTTCTTAAACTTTTGGCGTATGTGGACAGGACGCCCAATTAATCATTACTGGAATCTGGGGACCCCCACTGAATAATTATTGGAATTCGGAGACCAGGGTCTAAGCAACTTTGATAATTTGAACCACAAAACAAAGTACACAAAAATATGCAAAGAAGCATTCATCAAATAAATACTTAAATGGGGAAATTTAATTCACAAATATAAAAAAAATAAACCTTTTAATGGGACGGTTGGAGCTTTCCTTAATTCAATTTAGGTCACTCATCGTCCATACTACATTGTTTGGTGTGTTTGTGCTTCTTCCATGAATCAATCTGAGGATATTAACTTAATTTTAAGCCTCCAATTTCAAATTCTTTCACCTTGAGAAAAAGTTTACAAATTCCAATTTTTCCATTTTGTTTCTTTATTTTTATTCAATTTAATAATCTGTTGATATTAAAGAGCACCTAGTATGCAACGCAGACATCTGCGGTCCCCGGACTAAAGGTTAAGAACCGCTGCACTAAGCATTAAGCAGTCCTGTCTTTTTTTTATTATTTACCAATTTTCTGTAAACCAGTAAGCTAGCGAAAGCACATATCATTCATAATCCATGTAGAGATGTACAGAAGATGATGATGATATCAGTACTTATAGCGAGTACTATTACCCAGCATGGAAATCTGACACTATGACGACAACTGGTAATGAAAAAGCAAAGGATCAGAGAGATGTGACAAGATGGGTTTAGGGCTTTATGAAAAGCAGGATGATGGTCAGCTGTAATGAGAACGGAAAAGAGTTCCTGGTTTTGGGCGCCAGATTGAAAAGAGCTGACTACCTATACTGAAACAAAAGATCTCAGAAATACTGTAGTAAAGCATACTTCTCATTAACTCCAAACAACAGCTCAGAAGACGGGAAGAAGAAGAGCGAAAGACGCAGTACGGATGATGGAGATGCTTTATTTTGTAAGAAGAGAGGACCAGCACTTTTGTGGAAGACTCAGTAAACCAATTGCAATGCTTTACATTGGATGCAGGCAGGAACGGGGATGTCGTTGGGGCCTGACATTTGTTGCAGATGTTGAAAATCTAGAGGTAAGCTACAGATGACATTAATGCTTTGACTAATATGATTATACTCAATATATCTTTCGGAATTTTGGCCTAACTTTACCAAACTGTGCCAAATATCCCCGAAAACCAAGACTGTGGCTCAGCAAGAGTTTGCTTTTCTGTCCTCTTTGACTCGGCCTCAGGTACTCTCTTTCTCTTCTAACCTATTCTTCAGAGCACTTCCCTCTCCACCTCTCCCTGTTTCTTTCCGGCAGCAGAGTTTCTCCCACTCACCTACTCAACCCTCCTTCTCTCTTCCTTTTTTCCCTATTTTATTGTTTAAACTATTTCATGCAACACACTGAGATTTTGAATTCCTTGCAATTAGTTGTAATTAGGAGACGGTCAGATTTCACAAGCTGGAGATGGGTTCAGCTCACAGGAGGGATGAGTTGGTTCTCCCAGATGCAATGGTGGAGCGCGTCATTCTGCCTCTGGTCCCTTCTTCTCAACACTGCCCGGCAACATCACTCCTTTCCGAAGGAGTCACTTCATTAATTTGGCTGAATTTGAGATATGCCGCTGCTGCTTACCCCTTGCTGGTGGGACACAATCATTTCATACAGTTTAAGATGGAGGCCAGAATGGGACAGTTCTGAGGCTTTGTGAAAGACGCGGGACAGATACAAAGCAACCATCACCCTGAGGCATCCTTCTAAGTTAGAGAGCAAAAATGTTCACATACTCCAATGTTTTTTAAAAGCCCACGAAAGAAAGGAACAAAAAACAAACCCAGAGTTTTGCAGATTATTGTGCACCATTATGCGGTGAATCCTTGAAAGGGCCATCCAGCACAGAGAAAAAAAACAAAGCTGATTTTACCCATTCTGTATAGCTAGCAATCACCAACAATAGTTGTGACCTCATTGTCGCTTCCCTTTTATTACAACACTAAGGCATTCCTGCCTCACCAGACACCCAGACCACGCAATTCTTTTCTTCACCAATAAAAAACACCCTCCCCCTCCTTCGTCCTGTAAATACCCTGCAACCCGACACAACACCAATGAATGGTTGGCCTGGACTACCTTGGAGGGAGGGATGTAATGAATAGAAGTGAGGGAAGAGGACTCTGAGTAATGCAATTACCGGTAAATAATTGAAGCATTCTAGATTCCTGCTTTGTTTGAGGACACCTGTATGGGTTTTGAGATGCACTGTGGGATGCTTTGTGGCATTAAAATTAAGGGCTGGGCCCCTTTAAATGCCTGAGGTACTATCACCACATTATGAGGCCCATGTTCACTAGTCAAGGTAAGACCAGTTCTAAAATAGAAACACTTATTAATTCGTGGCTAGCAACTTTTCTAAATGTAGAACAGGAGGAAGAAAGAGATGTACAATTAGTCAAAGACTCTGCAGACTATTTTGCTAGTGAGAGTCCTGCTACAATAGAGATGCACCCACCTCTATTCAGTCCTGGGACTAGAGATGGGCGAGCTGCTGAAGGTTTAAGGCAAGCTCGAGCCTAAAGCCTGGCTCTGGCTCAGCTCGAGGTTCTGTTGGAACTTCAAGAACATGACAAGCCGAGCTTTCATGTAGCTTCAGATTGCCACCAGGGCGGGACTGACTACCGGGCATTTTAGAATTCAGCCGAACTGGGGGCTGATTTCACTGCGTTGGGGGCTGATTTCGTTCATGGAGGCCTTCGTGTACTTCGAAGTAATTAAAGCAAAACGAATTTCGTTCAGTACACGCAGGTCCCCATCAACGAAATCAGCCCCCAGCTCAGCAGCATTCCATAACGCCCGGTAGCCAGTCCGGCCCTACTTGCCACCCTCGCTCAACCTTAATGCACAAAGACGCAAAAATAAAGCATGATCATATTTTTAGTAAAAAGGAGAGAAATATAGATACACATTTAGTGGTTAATTTGTGCAAAGTGAAACCAGAAAACCTCGATTAATAGCGGCTTCCCTGCTTAACCGAACTTTGTGATCTTTAACAAAGATTTTATTTGACTAATACTCCTTTTTCTTCACTATCGGAAATGAAAATACCTTTAAAACTTAAGCTCCGAAATCCAGCTCAACAAAAACCTATTGTGTTTGATTTAATAGACAATAATGTTGCTCTATGACAATCGGGGCCACCTACAGGGTTCACATAATAATTGTCTTGCCTCATGGTTTACTTTTAAAAAGTACTTCTCAGTGCAGTGCTGTAACAGACATGAAAAAAAGGGATTGGAAGCAGCCGGGTCATAGATGACTGCACCACCAGGCTAGTCACAAAGGTATATCAGAGAAGTACTTATTAAAAGTGATAGTTTTCAAAGATGAACATTGAAACTTTCGGCCCTGACCCCCACCCTGCCAACATTGCCATTAGTAAACCATACCAGACATATTAATGTCAAAGTTTCCCATGTAAAAGAATAACACTTTATAGAATTGGGATTTAAGGTCATCATATTTTGTGATGTTTGTTGTGTGATTTACATGGCAAACATTATCAGGGCTCGGCTCGTGCACGGCTCTAAGGGCCAAGCCAGACCCTTGGCTTTTCGTAGGTACCACACCGCGACTGTGCACCGGGACACTGAATCGAGTTCCATTGTGAACCCGAGGAGCCCTATCACAGGCTACCGCGCTCCGCAACAGGAGCCTTAATCTGCAGTTTGTAGGTACCACACCAGTTCCACAAACCAACCGGAATAATCACCGGGAACGCGCTTCCCTTCAGCCCCATTGGGATCCTGGTTAACTCCACTGTGAGGCATAATGCGCCCGTGCCAGCCCCCCTACTAACCGATTGCGTTGTAAGCTCACCTCTCCGTGGTCAATTGATAACCACAAACCACGAGGCACCGTACGAATTGATTGTTCAGCTAGTTCTATCTCATCATCCCAAGGCTCCAGAACTGGATGCCGGCTCACCTTCTACTCCGTTATACCCCGCGCCTATTCTTTTAAATTCAGGCAAGCAATGAATGTCCTGATGATGATCCATTATTATTAACTGGATCGAAACGCCGTCGACACAATATGTGGTTTAAACACTAGTGTACAATTATGTGCCAAAAAAACATGTGTTTCCCACATATGTGAAGCAAATGCACTGTAAATTTCCTTTTTGCTCCTTTTTTTCTATATGCCTGAAATACCCTAATTATATGTACTGTCTAATGTGTGTGTAGCATTGTGGATGCAGGATTGTGTCCCACTGTTTCATTGTTGGTTCGTCTGATCTAACATATTTAAGCATTGAATAAAACTCCAAAGTCCGGCTGGACTTTTTTTCATTATAGTGCATATTGTGGCCTATAATTATTGAAGTGGTTATTTTACCTGTCAAGGACCTTTGTCTTTAGCTTAATTTATACCCCAGGTCCTTGCTTACCTAGTGGGTTCCCTTGTCCTTTAGTAAAAAAATTAGCAACGATCCATGGCACTCAGACCATTCACAACTCTGCAGCGTTGTGATTGGATAGGGGATTCTGGGAAGCTGGGAGCTTCCTGTTGCGGCACGGAGGAGACGCAGCAGAGCCAGCAGCACCCAGCGGCACCCAGGTAAGTCAGTTTAATTTTCATTTTTGTATTCCGCCCTCCGCTCTAACCCCCCCTCCACCTCACCATCTGATGTTAGTAGCGGCAGCTATTGATAAGAGCTATCTAAAAATCTTTTTTGACTAGGGGGTTGCCGTAGGATTGGTTCCAATTAGACCGAAGGGGCTAGCTCCATAACGTTTAAA
Source organism: Lissotriton vulgaris (assembly GCF_964263255.1). Lineage (NCBI taxonomy): Eukaryota > Metazoa > Chordata > Amphibia > Caudata > Salamandridae > Lissotriton > Lissotriton vulgaris. Next base: position 1,310,620,390 of record NC_141693.1, on the reverse strand, counting down.
CAAAAGAAGAATGATCCCCTGCCTCATAAGTTCTTGAAATTAAAATTAACAGATAAATAGATGCAATAGTCAATTGTACAGTGCATTTAATGAACATTTATTTTGTCTTCAGGATTTGGACTTTGCTTCTGTATTTAACCCCTTCGATGCGGATGACAAAGCCAGCTCGTCATGGGCGTTACCTGCGCTGCGCGCATGACGAGCTGGCTTTGTCACGTAACCTGCGAATTTCGAGTCTTCAGCACACAGCGGGAAAACCCGCTAGCGCGCATGCGGTTAAAATCCCTAAATATTTCATGGTGATAAAACAAAACAGATGAATAAATAAAATTCTGTTAGAAAGGGATCAGGGTCGCTGAGGCGGGATCACTGTGCTGTCGTACCTTTCTCGATTAGCTGCCGCCACCGCTTGGACCAGTCGGTCAATTGCTGCCCATAAGCCTTCTCTATCTTGGAGCGCTCGTTGAGGCAGCTCATCAGGTCATTGCACAGCCGGTGCCCATCATCGATCCTCTTCACCGTCCTTTTGTAGTTTCCAACCTGCAAGATAGGGGTGACGAGTAAGAAGCTGGCAGTGTCAGACATGCAAAGTTGGGGTTGGACGGGTTAGCTTCTGACTAGAAAGTTCACAGCTCAAGACCATAAGTGCTATCTGGGCAAAGTTGAAGGGAGTGGTGCACCCAACTGCACCAAGGTTGGTGGGGTGTTCAGAAAACAGGAATCAAAGATCAGAATGAGCCAATACTAGTATAAAGATATTCTTGGGAGTCCGTGGTACGGGCATATAGTGACTCAAATGATGCAATGAAATAGAGATGTCTGCATCTTTGTAATTGTAAATGTGTTTATAAAGCACACACTATCCCAGATGAGGCATTGAAGCACTTTACGGCAAGTAGCATGCTACTCCGAAACCCAAATTTAGTGGTTAATCCAGTGGTTACTGTGATTAGTTATGTGCTTTCAAGAAAATTTGCATGCATTTACCCTGTTACTTTGTGAAAGATTATATTAATACCAGTTATGTGTGATGGTTAGGTGGCCTGTGTGGTTTCAGGTGAATGATTGTTTGAGATGGATAAGCTGGCAGAGATTAGGTGATGATAGGTTACAGCAATAGGGTTTTAAAGAGGAGAGGTTGTGATCTATAAAATGAGGCACCATCCAATTGCAGAATTACAATAAGAAGATTAAGGCAGACAGGTGTGAGACTGAGGGGAAGCTATTATCAGAACATACAGAGGATGAAAGGTAAGAAGAGAGTCACTCTGAAAAATGAAAGGAGAGGATTCAAGTGGCAGTAAGTCAAGATACATTTTTCATGCAGGGTTTTAGGAGTATAGAGGAAGAAGGCTTTCTGAGATAGCAAACATTCAGGGATGTAAGCTGTAGAAAGAAATATTATATATAATATTCCATATCTGGGGCAGACAGCTTAAACATGTGATTCACACATCATTTAAAAATTAAGCGTCTGAGCCTGGCTGTGAACCAAGTGTGGAACAGTGCTTTTAAACATCGTGGAATATTTATTAAAAACTCATGCAGTGCATGACAGGGGAAGGGAAGGAATGCAATGTGTTTAAAATTATATGGTGTATTTCTGTCTTTTCCCTGAGCTGGCACATAATGTGCTGCCCAGCGCCAACGCAGGCACTCTTGGACCATGGTGCAAGTGTACCTGCGTTGTAAGCAGAATTACTTTTATACAGGAAGGGACACCTTCCTGCATAAAAACAAACCCCTGAGGCATTTTCCTCTTTCTATGTGTGCTGCAGAATACAACACACACTGAGAAGAAATAAACATATTTCTCCTTGTTACACCTCGCCTGGCGATGTGTAGCATTACGACAGATTTTCCCAGGTCTACCAGTATTGGTAAATCTGTGAGTTTGCCACAATCCGTTGGTGGATGCATTGGAACACCCTTGCTCCACCCAGGGAACGCCTCCCGTGGGCTGAGTAATGCAACGTAGCAATTTGCGCTGCGTTGCGTTACTCTAGATTTATCAGGCCACTCAGGGGCAAGCAATGTGGCCTTGCATGGCTTGATAAATCTAACTTAACAGTTGCAGTTGTGTCACTCTTGCACCTCTTTGCATGGCACAAGGGTGACGCAACTCTTTAATAACTATGCATTCCAGTCTGGAGTAACCCAAGCTTGGTCCAGGATCTGTATATTGGCACCGAAAAAAATGGCCTACTTTAAAAATCTTCTCCCACACTATTCTGTAATTAAAAGTTTTTTTCACTCACAAAAAAATAGTTATTTGGCACTACTGGGTGTGTTTCACCAATGCACAGTCACATGTATACCATGTTTTCTCACCTAATCCCATTCAAGTGTATTTTTACGTGCTTGTGAAGGTGGCCATTGTATGTATTAAGGAAGCAGAGTAATGGAGGCGTGTGAGTTCCTTCTTTAAACCCATGTCCTATTCTTCAGCACAAGATGGGGGTGATGTTGTTTCCCCAGACAGTGGAAGTGAATCAGGAGAGATGCAGATGGGAGGAGACTTAGAGAGTGAATTGAGGACGAAGGAGACAAGGCTCCTATAGAAATTCAATGAGGTCCTTTTGCTGAGAGTAGTTCCTGACTAGATTTGCCCCGATTTGCGGATTTAATTGATGAAAGCTAAACAGAGCATGTGAGCGTGTTAACAAATGCAAGATGAGTAGTTTTCCTCTGCGCCCAACAAGGAGGGCTACTCCAAGGAATTTAAATGTTTCCTTGTTTTTCACCACATTGCAGCTCTTGGATCCAGAGCAGCCCTCTGTAGTCTCCCAACCCATAGACCCCCGATGTACCCAAACACTGTAATACGCCCTCTTAAATGAACCTGAAAGCCTTTCTTATCACTATTTCTTGGTGTTCAAATGCTTTGCATTCTCCCTTCAAATGTGTAACTATACTCAGAGTTTTTAGCAAATAAAAAACTGTTCTATATTTCAACCAAACTGTATTTACTTGGTTTGTTGTTTTCCATGATCATTATCAACTTTAAAAAAATCGTTTGTACTATACTGTGGCCTGATCTTGGAAAGGTTAGTGTATTATTTATGAGTCTCTGTGCTTCTAGAGAAGCTAAACTAGCATTAGTAACACCAACAGCTTTGGCTTATAAATCAGCCATTGATGTGTTTAGATACTCAATAAATCATCATGCATGCAGTCTGATGCTCATCATTGCTCTCATTCATCTATTCATCCACTCACAGACGTATTATTAAATACATCCTTTTATATAAACACAATAAAACACACGCTCAAACTCAAAAGAATATGCAAGCTAAATTAAGGACAAAAATAAAATGAAACATTGCAGCATGAAGCAATCTGGCAATTGTATTGTACATAGTGTATTTGTTACAAATGTTTGAGCTTGGCAGCCATGTTTAGTACCAAAGTGTTTGCCATCTGGGAAAGGTAAATCTAAGACACACTATGACTAATACCATTCCATTATCGTCTCCTGGGTTAGAGGCAATGGCCACTCAGATAGCGGTGTATTACAGATGCGCTTCAGGCAAGCTGCCAACTAACACTGCCTGGGGAACTGAAGAATGCTCTAAAAATTGAAAATAAAACAGAATAATTGAAGATCTTTAACAAGAGGAAGAGGAAAACTATACTATTGGCTCACCAGCCCTACCGAAGCATACTTATTATCGGGGAATATGCAAATATGATCAGAAAAAGTCACCACTCACTGGGCAAGAGAGCCAATGGCTGAAGTGGACTAGCTAATTACCCAATGTTGTACGCTACCCTGGATGGAAGGAGAATGTAATGACACACGGACCAACAGCAGAAGAGGGCTGATCCAGAGTTATTCTGTGTATGTATATGTATATATATGTAGGTATGTATATTTTATTGATTTTTTTCTTACAAAATTGTGACAGATACCTAAGCCTGACAGGCCTCCCAAAGAGATTCTATTAAGACTTACTAAATTGCAACAAAATCCTTCCTTGCAAAGGAAATCTGTGAGATTTCAAGCAACAATATGTGAGTCTGCAGTGTTTAAACTGATGCAGTAACAATCCACCCTGAAAGGCCTATAGGCTTTATCATTAGTGTGCAAAAATTAATAAATCGGGGCTTCGATTTGTGTCATTACTTTTCATTATGAGCACATCTGAAATAACCGAAATGTTCCCGATTAAACAATTAGGCTTCTGGCTTTTATCACTTTCTTGTCACAGGAACAAACTACCAACTGTACTAAATCCCACAAGGCAACCATTAGGAATGTTGTACTACAATTAGAAATGTGGTCTAAATTACAGTTGTCAAAATATCATACAATCCCTCCCACTAGGGTCAAATAAGAATTATTGTCGTGCAAATCTACTATCCCGTGGTACATTTGATTGGGTCACCAACCACAACTTGCCTACTCCTGTTATCTGTGAGATTACACATAAAAAATACCTGTCTATAGGTCTTAGAATAGGGTAATAACAATCCACCTTTAAAGTCCTATTTCCTTTATAACACCCTTTTCACAATAGTAAATCAGGCATACAAGCTTTGTCATAACGTTGACAAATAAACATATCAAGCCTATGAAAGCAAACAAACTTTTCCCAGTGAACCACAAATGAATGTAGATTTATCACTGGCTTGTCACCAGTGAGTCAACACCAAGCTGATACCTGAACTGAGGCCATCTCCATTATTCAAAGCGTCCCTCCTCAATCCAGGGCAATCCCTGGTATTCTAAGCATCCCACCGCAATCCAGGTCCATTTCATTATTCTGAGCATCCCTCCTCAATCCACGACCATCCCCGTTATTCTAAGCATCCCTCCGCAATCCAGGGCCATTTCCATTATTCTAAGCATCCCTCCGCAATCCAGGGCCATTTCCATTATTCTAAGCATCCCTCCTCAATCCACGACCATCCCGTTATTCTAAACATCCCTCCGCAATCCAGGTCCATTTCCATTATTCTAAGCATCCCTCCTCAATCCACGACCATCCCCGTTATTCTAAGCATCCCTCCGCAATCCAGGTCCATTTCCATTATTCTAAGCATCCCTCCTCAATTCAGGGCCACCTCCATTATTCTAAGCATCCCTCCTCAACAGTGGTGGCTGGTGACATTTGAAAGTGGTGAGGCGCAAAATTTAGGGGTGAATTTTAAGTAGCGAGCAACCGCTGCATTTTCTTTTACTTTCACCTTGTCTTAATTGTGAAAACTGTGTACCCTTATAAGGGAACCCCATGCATCAATTTGCACAGAAGCACAATTTCAACTCGTATATGTGACCACTGCCCTGAGCGCTCTGCAGGGAGGCCAATGATTGGATGGCCATTTATCGTGATCACCTTTTTGAGCCACTGACTGACCCTGTAAGAAGCTCGCAGTGCTTTCAACCACGGCTCCAGAGCTCTCAATCATGCAAACAAGTGGGGGCACTCTGTTCAAACCATGCACTGTACATGAGTAATGTGGCACATGAAAATGAACATAAACATCCTGGAAGTAGCTAAAATTATTGTACATTATTCTGTATATTGAAATGGCACCCATGTAATACTGATAGCTTTGTCATTCAGGTAGGCGACCCCCTGCTGCCAGAAAGTACCAATAATTAACCAAGAAAAGACAGACTTTGCATTTCGTAAAGTGAATGCATAATATATAGTTAAATACGTATGAATGTTCAGTAATTAAACTTGCATGTTTCTCCTATACTAATCAACTCAACCATAATTGCAGAGTTGATACCTGTAAGCTTAACTATGGAGCCACAGCTATTGACTCGCCAACAGTCTTGTCAAAGGCTTTAACCTTGGAAGCACCACAAATGAAAAGTATTGTCTCACATTTTCATGGCACTCATTTTATCGACTGCGGCAGAATGAAATACTCAACTCTTCCCATCAGGATTGAAGCCAGTGACCTTCAAATCGGACACATCTCTTCAAGGAGCACTTGATCCACTAAGCTACCTGATCCACTCTTGATCTTTGGTATTCTCTTTGCAGCCGTCTCTTCCCAATCACACTGACCCTTTTCTTAGTCTCTGTCTCTTTCCAGGGCCCTTTCGTTGCCTCATATTTTCTCTACTTTTTGCCACATTATACCCCCTTTTTGCCCCTCTCTGTTTCTTTCTCTCTCTGACTCCTGCTTGTCTCTAGCTTCTTCTTTCTCTCCGCTTGCATCCTCCCCTCTTTCTACAATATCTTTCTCTCACACACATACAGCAGCTAAACAACCGGATGCACTCTTCAGAGATGCGATAAAAATAACATGCTTCCACAGGAAAATATCAATGTGGCAGAAAATGTCCAGCGCCTAAAAAGCTGTGAAAATATAATATGTGGCAGAATAGAAAGTGCAGAGGGTGGCGGGTGCCATACAAAAGGAGATCGAAATACCAGGTGAAAGGAGGAAGAGCAAGGCACCTCACGACGGCGCGCCAAAGCAGGGAGCGATCATCTTAACTTTGCTGGCAGAGGTGCTTGAGTCGAGAGTTCAGATTTCGTTCGTATGGAGACCGTGGACTCTTGAAATGTATAAACAAGGCCTCAGGCCCCTTCAATGTGAAGACCGCAGGATCATTGTGTAAGGGCACCTCAGTCTTTTACACTGTTGAGAGCTAAGAGTCTTTTATAGTGAAGAGGAGAGGAGACTTTGGATCTCTTAAATGCAAACCTTGTGAGCAGTCCCGGCTGGTAATACTCGCGGGGGGGGGGGGTTGAGGGGGGGGCATTGTTGCGCGGAGAGAGTTTTAAAATAAAATTACAATGTACAGGGTCCGCGCCACCTCTGCTCCGGGGTCCTGTTGGCGCCTACATGAACAGCCTCGTCACTGCTGGCAACCCTTCTCAGCCAACAGCAGCGCCAAGGTTGGCTTAGCGGGGATACTTGGCGCCCGCCTGCCCATTAGGAGAACAAGGTTTGAGCCTTTGATCAATCCTCGGTCTCCTAATGCGCAGCCGCCACCCTGAGAGGCACTAGTGCGCATGTTAATGTTAATGTTAATGTTATGGGTGTCTTATATAGCGCTCGGCTACTCCTAGGAGTGTCCCGGCGCTTTCTGACCCATAGCTGAAACAGAAGGAAAAAATGAAAAGGAAGCAGACCTATCATTGACTATAAAGCCAAGTTTTCAAACCTTTTCCAAAGGCCAGCAGGTTCGAAGTGCCACGGAGTGCCAGGGGGAGGGTGTTCCACAACTTGGGAGCAAGATGTTTGAACGAGCGTCCCCCTACCCTAGCTTTCTTAATAGTAGGGACCTTTGCCAGACCTAGGGATTCTGATCTGAGGGATCTTGTTGGCTTGTAGAAGGTCAGACGTTTCTGAATGTACTTCGCACCAACAGCATGGAGTGCCTTATGTGCCAATGTCAGTGCCTTAAAAACAATCCCCTTTCTGACAGGAAGCCAGTGAAGGGAGAGTAACAAGTCCGAGGCTCTAGCATGGCGGGGAAGGCTAAAAATGTCCCTCGCCGCCGAATTTTGGACCACTTGTAGTTTTTGCAATAGGTAGTCCGGAAGACCCAAATATAAAATATTTGAGTAATCGAGCCTGGAGCAGATTAAGGCCTGAACAGTCGTCTTCCTATGGACCAGAGGAAGCAAAGGGAGAAACTTGCGCAGCATTTTAAGAAGACCAAAACAGGTACCAGTTAAGCCTATGATCTGGGACTTCAGTGATAAACTATTATCAATTTTAACCCCAAGGTTCTTAGCAACCAAGGAGGAAGATGAGGGGGGGAACATATTCACAGGCCACCAATCCTGCCATGGCGGGTCAGTCTGACATTTGAAGAAAAGCACCTCCGATTTGTCAGGGTTGCACTTGAGGCTGTTTCGCTGAAACCAGTCGAAAACAGCCCCAAGGCAGCCGCGGATGCCCTCTCCGTCAAACTCAGCACCCTTTCTACAGATGAAGAGAAGCTGGGTGTCATCAGCGTATGATATGATTTGTGCCCCAAAAGACTCCGCCAGCACCGCCAAGGGAGTCATAAAGATGTTAAAAAGGGTCAGGCTAAGCACCGACCCTTGAGGAACTCCGACCTCCAAAGGCGGTACTTCGGCAGAGTACGGGGGCCCAGACCACCTGTCGACGACCCGCTAGATAAGATCTAAGCCAGCTCAACACCGTCCCTCTCAGACCGATCTCATAAAGTCTGCTGAGGAGACCCTCATGAGGGACGGTGTCGAAGGCCCTCGACAGATCTAACATCACCAGCATAGCTCTTCCACCTGAGTCAAGTACTTCCTTGATGACTTCATTTACCTCCAAGAGAGCGGTCTCAGTACTCAGATTGGAGCGGAAGCCTGACTGGGTGGGATGAAGCAGGCCATGAGTTTCAAGAAAAGTGGAAAGCACAGAGTGGACATGCTTTTCCACAATCTTTGCCAGACCCGGTAAAAGAGAGATTGGCCTATAGTTTGCATGATTCTCAGGATCAAGGCCAGGTTTTTTTCAGAAGTGGGACAACCATTGCCTGTTTCCAAGCCAGAGGGACAATGCCACTCGCCAGCGATAGATTGAGAACAGGATTGATCAAAGGGTTCAGAATCTTCGCGGTACTGGCCAAGAAGGTAGCAGGACAAGGGTCCAAAGGGGAACCTGACTTGATCCTGAGAAGAAGGTCTAGAGAGGTGGAAACAGACATAGCTGGAAACTCAGGGAGAACAGGACAGGACTCGGTTGATAGAGTTGATGGGATACTAAAGTTGTAAGTTACGCTAAGGCCAGAGGAGGGGAAGGAGTCTTGGATCTGTTTAATTTTTGTTGTAAAGAAATTAGCCAACGAGATGACCCATGGCTCAAAAAACGCATGACTGGGCTGGTCAGAAAAATTTGTCGACCTTCACCAGTCATGCTCACTGTGCTGCCGCCTGCCCCTGGTCTTCACTCTGACAATGCATGTCAGTCATCAAGACGACGGACCGCCCACCCCCTTCAGTCTCTGAAGGGGGTGGGCGGTCTGACATGCTGACTGACATGACTGTCAGTTAATTCTCACTTGGCGTCTCCGGACTCAAGTAAACTGGGAGTTTGCTTAAGTTCATAGACGCCGAGGGAGCTGCAGGCGCGGGCGGCTTGTAGGGCAATGCCCCAGCGCCCAAATGGACGCACTGCCACTGCTCCTCAATCTCGGGCCATCCCCGTTATTCTAAGCATCACTTCTCAATCCGGGGCCATTCCCGTTATTCTAAGCATCCCCCCTCAATCCGGGGCCAACCTTATTATTCAAAACACCCCACCACAACCCGGGGCCATCCTTATTATTCTAAATATCCCCCTCAATCCTGGGCAACCCTTATTATTTTAAACATCCCTCCTCAATCCGGGGCCATCTCAATTATTGTAAAAAAACACGAAAGGGTCTTGACTCCTAACTCAGGGTGGCTGAGCCGAACTATAGTTCAAAAACAAAACAAGGGCCACGACTGAGAGCTTTCCTTGCACCAACGTACAATTATTGTGAAAAGGTGGTTAGAACCAATCAAAAACAACCAGTAGAACTTATCACAACCTATTAGTTTAATTTTTCTTTTATCATATGTTTGAAGCACTATGTTTTAGTGCATGGAAATACATACAATTCAATATACAATATGTACATACATAACATGAAAAACAAGCATGAAAGGAAAAATTATTGTAAGCATCCCTCCTCAATCCGGGGCCATCTCCATTATTCTAAGCATCCCTCCTCAATCCGGGGCCATCCTTATTATTCTAAACATCCCTTCTCATTCCGGGGCAATCTTCATTACTCTAAACATCCCTCCTCAATCCGGGGCCATCTCCATTATTCTAAGCTTCTAAGCATCCCTCTTCATTCCGGGGCAATCTTCATTACTCTTAACATCCCTCCTCAATCCGGGGCCATCTCCATTATTCTAAGCATCCCTCCTCATTCCGGGGCAATCTTTATTACTCTAAACATCCCTCCTCAATCCGGGGCCATCTCCATTATTCTAAGCATCTCTCCTCATTCCGGGGCCATCTCTATTATTCTAAGCATCCCTCCTCAATCCTGGCAACCCTTATTATTCTAAACATCCCTCCTCAATCCGTGGCCATCCTCATTATTCTAAACATCCCTCCTCAATCCAGGGCAATTCTTATTATTCTAAACATCCCTCTTCAATCCAGGGCAATCCTTATTATTCTAAAAATCCCTCTGCAATCCTAGATGTCTCTGTTATTGTAAATATCCATACTCAATTTTAGAAAATTTCCATTATTCTGAGAGTCCTCCTCAATCTGAGGATTGCCTATTATTCTAAGCACCCCTCCTCCATCCTGGGCCAATCCCATTATTCTAAGCATCCCCCCTCAATCCGGGGCCATCCTTATTATTCTAAACATCCCTCCTCATTAATCCGGGGCCATTCCCATTTTTCTCAGTGTACCCCCTCAATCCAAGGACGTACCTATAATTCTAAGCATCCCTCCACAATCCAGGGCCATTTCCAATATTCTAAGCATCACTCCTCAATCCGGGGCCATACCAGTTATTCTAAGCATCCCTCCTCAATCCGAGGCCATCCTTATTATTATAAACATCCCTCCTCAATCCGGGGCCATCCCCGTTATTCTAAGCATCCCTCCTCAATCCGGGGCCATCCTTATTATTCCAAACACCTCTCCTCAATCCGGGGCCATACTTATTATTCTAAACATCCCTCCTCAATTGGGGCAATCCTCATTATTCTGAACATCCCTCATCAATCCTGGGCCATACTTATTATTGTAAATATCCCTCCTCAATCCGGGGCAATCTTTATTATTCTAAATATCCCTCCTCAATCTGGGGCCATCTCCGTTATTTTTTAGCATCCCTCCTCAATCTGGGGCAATCCTTATTACTCTAAACATCCCTCCTCAATCCTGGCAACCCTTATTATTCTAAACATCCCTCCTCAATCCGTGGCCATCCTCATTATTCTAAACATCCCTCCTCAATCCAGGGCAATCCTTATTATTCTAAACATCCCTCCTCAATTGGGGCAATCCTCATTATTCTAAAAATCCCTCCTCAATCCGGGGCCATCCTTATTATTCTAAACATCCCTCCTCAATTGGGGCAATCCTCATTATTCTAAACATCCCTCCTCAATCCGGGGCAATCTATAATATTCTAAATATCCCTCCTCAATCCGGGGCAATCTTTAGTATTCTAAACATCCCTCCTCAATCCGGGGCCATCCTTATTATTCTGAACATCCCTCCTCAATCCGGGGCCATCTCTGTTATTTTAAGCATCCCTCCTCAATCCGGGGCAATCCTTATTATTCTAAACATCCCTCCTCAATTCTAGATGTCTCTGTTATTGTAAGCATCCATACTCAATTTGAGAAAATTGCCATTATTCTGAGAGTCCTCCTCAATCTGAGGGTGTACCTAATATTCTAAGCACCTCTCCTCAATCTGTGGCCATACCCATTATTCCAAGCAACCCTCCTCATTCCGGGGCAATCTTTATTACTCTAAACATCCCTCCTCAATCCGGGGCCATCTCCATTATTCTAAGCATCCCTCCACAATCCGGGGCCATCTCCATTATTCTAAGCATCCCTCCTCATTCCGGGGCCATACCAGTTATTCTAAGCATCCCTCCTCAATCCGAGGCCATCCTTATTATTATAAACATCCCTCCTCAATCCGGGGCCATCCCCATTATTCTAAGCATCTCTCCTCAATCCGGGGCCATCCTTATTATTCCAAACACCTCTCCTCAATCCGGGGCCATACTTATTATTCTAAACATCCCTCCTTAATTGGGGCAATCCTCAATATTCTAAACATCCCTCATCAATCCAGGGCCATACTTATTATTCTAAATATCCCTCCTCAATCCGGGGCAATCTTTATTATTCTAAATATCCCTCCTCAATCCGGGGCCATCTCCGTTATTTTTTAGCATCCCTCCTCAATCCGGGGCAATCCTTATTACTCTAAACATCCCACCTCAATCCTGGCAACCCTTATTATTCTAAACATCCCTTCTCAATCCGTGGCCATCCTCATTATTCTAAACATCCCTCCTCAATCCAGGGCAATCCTTATTATTCTAAACATCCCTCCTCTATTGGGGCAATCCTCATTATTCTAAACATCATTCCTCAATCCGGGGCAATCTTTAATATTCTAAATATCCCTCCTCAATCCGGGGCAATCTTTAGTATTCTAAACATCCCTCCTCAATCCGGGGCCATCCTTATTATTCTAAACATCCCTCCTCAATCCGGGGCCATCTCCGTTATTTTAAGCATCCCTCCTCAATCCGGGGCAATCCTTATTATTCTAAACATCCCTCCTCAATCCTAGATGTCTCTGTTATTGTAAGCATCCATACTCAATTTGAGAAGATTGCCATTATTCTGAGAGTCCTCCTCAATCTGAGGGTGTACCTATTATTCTAAGCACCCCTCCTCAATCTGTGGCCATCCCCATTATTCCAAGCAACCCTCTTCATGCTGAGCCCCTCCTCCTTATAAGCAGCCCTCCTCAATTTGAGCCCCTCCTATTTCTCAAAGCAGACCTCCCACCCTGTCCCCACCTCGTCACCCCAATATTCAAGCATCATTAGTTTAGATGGAGCAAACGAGTCCTGAAAGGGGAGGTGCAGTTGCAGCTGCGCTGAAAATCTCTATCATACCGTTTAAATGGAAGTCTTTTTAAACCTGTGCGTCTGCAAATGAACATTACTGATTCCAAGGGTCTCCTCATCTGTGGTGTTGTAGGATCCCAAGGGCGTTAGTTTGTGATTGGAACATGCAAGCCTGTTTTTTGAGGGTCTCTTTTAAGCCCCAGAATCTGTAGTAGCAATTAGAGACGTCCATGCAGGGGAGAAGAATTATTTAATCTGTATAAGAGAATCTCCATGGGTCCTAGATTATGCAAACAGGATTCATGCAGTAGGCCTCACACTCAAGAGAGGCAGGGTATGCTCAGACGTGAGTCCCTTGCTCACTACGTCACTGGATTAAAGCAAGCCGGGCTGAAGACGGCTGGAATGCCAGAAACCGGTCCTCGGAAGCTTGTTTCCAGTCCAGGGAAGACATGGCTTGGCAGTTCGGGCTGGACTGTTCCTATAAGGCACAGGGTCAGACTGATTTGCATATAGCCATGTCTGAACTGGGGTGGCAGAGTGGGCTAAAGAACGGTGATGGATTAGACCCAGATCTTTTGACTGGGTGTGAGTGTTTGATTGATTCAGATGCTCCGTCCATCACCACCCCCTTTTGTACCGCTTTTGGCCGCCATAAGTGTGGCAGGGCATGCTCAGACGTGAGGCCCTTGCGCACTTTGCCACTGGATTCAAGCAAGCCAGGCTGAAGACGGCTGGAATGCCAGAAACCGGTCCACAGAAGCTTGTTTCCTGTCCAGGGAAGACATGGCTTGGCAGTTTGGGCTGGACTGTTCCCATGAGGCACAGGGTCAGACTGATTTGCATATAGCCATGTCTGAACTGGGGTGGCAGAGTGGGCTACAGAACGGTGATGGATTAAACCCAGATCTTTTGACTGGGTGTGAGTGTTTGATTGATTCAGATGCTCCGTCCATCACCACCCCCTTTTGTACCGCTTTTGGCCACTATAAGTGTGGCAGGGTATGCTCAAACGTGAGTCCCTTGCTCACTTTGCCACTGGATTCAAGCAAGCCGGGCTGAAGACGGCTGGAATGCCAGAAACCGGTGCTCAGAAGCTTGTTTCCGGTCCAGGGAAGACATGGCTTGGCAGTTCAGGCTGGACTGTTCCCATGAGGCACAGGGTCAGACTGATTTGCATATAGCCATGTCTGAACTGGGGTGGCAGAGTGGGCTAAAGAACGGTGATGGATTAAACCCAGATCTTTTGACTGGGTGTGAGTGTTTGATTGATTCAGATGCTCCGTCCATCACCACCCCCTTTTGTAACGCTCGTAGCAACAGCTTCTATCGGGAACAGTCATAGGTGGGGCCACTGGGCGTTCCCTCTCCGTCTTTATATTGGATATATATTTGCATGCAATTAATGGCGAGAATACACTTTATTCCTCAGCAAGGGCATCTTTGCAGGGGGGATGGTGTCCACCCGGTAAAATAAATTAAAATAAATGGGGGGACGGCGTCCACCCACGTGGTACCCCGACTCAAGCCCTGAGAGAGATTATCTGTGTCCCTAATGTGTGGAACATCTTCTCATGCGACGAAAGTGAGGCTGAATCATTACTGGGCTTACAAAAATGCTGCACGTTTGCTCTTTCTGTACTGATATTGTTGACTAATCGAGGCTGCTTTTTAAATGAATATGATCCTTGAATTCGTCATTTAATTATTGCTAACGGTGGGGTTGTAATTGTGTTTTGTTTTGGCTCATTGTTACTGTGGTTAGTGTTGCTCTTATCACTCATGCTTTAAATTGTATACTCTTTTGAATACTTCTGCTTTTTATTTGTTTTCCACTTACACATATACACGTGATGTGTTTTCATGCCGTTGCAAGACACCTAAAAGGGATTTACGTAAACAAACATAAACATACAATGATATAAGACCTTCTCATTCTTCCTCCGTTATTTTAAATAGATCTCCTCTCTCTCACTCCCTATTATTCTAAGAAGTTATCCTTACTCTTGGCTCCCTATTTTTAAGTCGAGCCTGGGCAGCTCATGTGCTTCTCTGTGAGACATGCTGTATTCAGGTAGGTCCTTGAAGCTACTCCCACTCTCCGCCCATATTTTTCATTGGCTTATGTCATTGTTCACTGTAAACTGTGGCTGTTCATTGGTCAATAGCCTTAGTAGTTCCTACTTAGTACCGCCTTGTCTCATTTAGTAACCTCCCATGGCGACCGCCTGGTATGTGTATTGTTACTCGGTAGGCTTTAATTAGAGCCTTCTAGCACTATTTTCTCAAATAGCTTTATCCTGTCTCCGGTTGCAGACAGGATATGCTCGCTCCCAACATTTTTTTAATTAATTTTTTTTTTACTCAACCGCATTTGCAATGCAATAGATCTCGCATTTGCAAGAGTTTAAGCTATTGGCATTTTAAATGAAAATGCCTTTTATTCATCAGTTTTAAAAACAACACATAAATAAAAAGCATTGTCATTTACAATGCCAATAGCTCTAACTCTCCTAAATGCAAGACCTATTACATTGCAAAGGCTTATTTTAAGTAACTCTCCTGATTCGGATCACCCTTCCCATCATTCAAAGCTCCTCTCTTATGCTTGAACCCCTCCACATTATTCCTGCTACCGTTCTACACTGCCCAGGGCCGGACAGGTCTTTTAATCCACCAGGCATTTCCACAGTGGGCTGGAGACATTGGAGGATGGTTTAAAAGCCATGGGGAACTCCTGGCACCTCTGTAACTTTCCCCAACTCCAGTGCTTATTTGCAGCAGGCACGGGGAGCTTCAAGAAGGAGAGAGAAAGAGAGGGATGGAGGGGGAGGTCGAGAGAAAGCGATCAGAGAGGGAGAAGAGGGAGACAGAATTGATGGATAGAAAGAGAGAGTTGCCAAGAGGAGCCAAATGGAGCGGGCTAGTTTGAGAATGTGTGCCAGGCCTGTTTTTGGTTCTCCAATTCGGCCCTGACATTGCTGCACATTATTCGAAGCAGCCCATGTACCACGCATAGCTCTCACAGACTCAGACCACCTCACAGTGACCCTTTCGAGCGTTGAAGTGCCATCTTACCTCCCAGAAGCTGTCTGTTGTCTCTTCAGCTGAGGCAGCGGACTCTTCATAGGACCCGGACATGGTTCCTCTGGTGTGCGGTGGATTTGCGCTCTCCGAGGCTCAGGGATGCTTCAGTCCTCATACACTGAAGGGAGACACAAAATGGAAGCCCTGTTATTGACAGACACCCTGTTGTAGCATCACTGGGCAGTAGGCTGATTACATTCACATCATAGATCACCAACAGAGACACAGAAACAAACAAGCACTGGCAAAGTCAAAAGGTTTTGCCTTTTTAACGTATTGGCTTTGCCAAGTGTTTTAGCACTTTTACTAAATATACATTGCATATTTTATGTAACGGCTTAGAATTTGTTAACATTTGTAAACATTTTCTGCTTTAGTGATGTTTTATACTGTATTTGGAATTATCTTTACTAAGTATTGGCTAAGCCAAGAGATCTCAGATGATCAAGAAGGCTGAGCTGTGTGGTTTTCCAGTGCTTATGTGGCTCATATGAGCTATATTGAATTTAGGTGGCTGGGTGAGTTCTGGTTATAGTTCAGAAGGCAGCACGACCGAGAGCTCTGGAGTCTAGGCTGAAGGCAGTGTGAGTCAGTGTGCCATGACAGTGTTCACATTACATGCTCATCCAATACGTGGCCTCTTTCCAGAATGCACAGTGTTATGGTCACAAATGTACCATTTGCAATTAAAAATTGTAAATATTTACAACAAAATCGTTGTCATTCATATAAAACTTCTCACAAGCACTCCCATTGTCCCTTGGAAGAGCAGAAAGTCTGGAGTTCTCTGGTTGCTCACACTCGCTGTTACTGTAAGGTGAGAGGCCATGGCTTCATTGCGCTGCCACTATGGCATCTCCCTCCAGCATTCACCGGGGCTTCAAGTATTTGAACCTATATTTAGTACTGTTGAATTTTCAACACGCCCATGATGCTGCCACTAGATGGCAGACGCTGCAAGCACGCGAATCTAAGAAAGGCGCATGCTGCAACAAATTTACCACATCGTCCAGAGTATTCAATCCCCGCCCGCCTTGCAGATTAAGGATGATTTATATTATTATTAATGGTTAATGTGACTCGAGTTTGCAAATGAATTACTGTTTATAACTACGCACCCCGGCGGTGCAATACCACAAGGATGTATACTGGTAATGTCTTCTATTAGACGTGCTAATTAGTTCATTTTTAGAGTACGGCTTTCCTAAGGACAAAATCCCAAATAGGCATGCTACATATTTCCGACCAAAAGGTTTCAGCTCTGGACGCATAATAGGGCATTTATTTACCATTAATTGACTAGTTAAAGCCTTTGCTATTCAAATGTTGCAGCAAATAAAAATAGTCAGTTTGGTTCAGAAATATGCAATTTCCCGTTGCCTTTAACGGGTTTATTGCAGATGGTGTGCTGGTTAACACAAGCGAAATGAAAGAAAGCCCGGAAGAAAATGTACGCAAATCCAACTCCGGGTTTGACGCATTTGGGTCATCAATGTGGATTGGTTCCTCCAAATAATCGCCACGTGGCTTCGTTACCTCCTCTTTCTGCCTTCTCCTCACTGTGCATATTCAGTGAGGAAAGCTTCGCCTCGAGGACAGACATTCATCCCCAATCCTAACATTTGTGGACACGTCTTAAAATGGGTGGATGACTCGCTTTGCACCCCGAGTCACCGAAAGCTCCATCCTCCATCCCCCAGCGGCGGACTGCCCAATGTAGAGACCCGCACCTACTTGGCAGGGATGTTTAACCCTGCAGTGAAGCCGCTAGGGCTGCAGCTCCACGATGGGCTGAGGAAAATGCCGAGTGGGTGCCATATTGTTTTTACTCTGCACGCCGGAAATTGATTGATTTGCTCGCGAGGACCGCCGTGCCTCACGTCAAGGTCCCTGGTATAGACATGTATTGACTAAACGTGGAAGGGCAACAGTCACTGTGACCTTGGAGCCCAATGGAGGATGGGCTGTCAGGTCTAAGGTTTCCATTGGTCAGCTGAGACTCTGCCAGCATAATCCCGGTGGTAAATAAAATGGCGGCACAGTCCAGCCGCAGGCATTAGTTCCCTGTACAATTAAATACATAATTCACATATGCCTAATTTTATTGCACAAAACGTACTGGCTTCAAAGATCATGTTTTAGAGGAATGATATCCTACCTATGAATTACTTTCCATAATTTACATGTTAAAATTATTCCCATGATATATAGATTTCATCTGGTGGATGGTTTAGAGCCAGAGTGATTTCCTTCTTTCCAGCTAATTAGTCTCTAAGTGTGACAGTGCATTTAGATAATGGCAGCGACAAACGTTTCTTATATCCTTTGTTCTATGGCCATCTGCACATGATCGCTCCAAGCGCTAGCTCGGCAAACCCACTTTGGCAGCTGTTCTTTTTGATTCCAAACTGCTTGGATATGGAACTCTGTGCACGTGGACCTGAAATTACAAACCAACCATTGTACCTTTAGGAGCGGCTAAAATTAGGGATGTGCAAAATTCATGCAATTAGCTTTTGTGCACATATGTGTCATTTTAGGAAAATTATGTCAAAATTACATGTAATTATGCAAGATATAAAACTGTCATTTAGCGCTACAATTTAGAACGGAATGTGTCCGTACATCAATTTTTTATGGAAGGTGGTGAAAAAAACAGCACAAAGAACATAAGTGTCATGTACAACAGCCACTCGTGTTCTGGCCACTCGCGATATTCATGCAAATCTGTGCTAAACTTTAGCTTCAAAGGCATACAATTATACAACGTGGCATAACAGCATAATATCAGGAATTTTGTGTAACACGAAATTCCTGAAATTAAGCAATTTGCATCAGAACAATTTAAATTTCACAAAACCTCTACCTTGTGCCTTAGCTTCTCCAGAAGAATGTTCTATCATGTACTGCTCATTTATTTATTTATTTTATTTGTAGGGCGCTACAGCTACCCAAAAAGGGTTTCCCGGCGCCATGGCAGACAGAGAGCAGAAATCGCAAGGCAGTCGGATGGAATTATTGATCAAATATCCAGGTCTTAAGAGCTCTGCAAAAGTGGGTGTAAACAGTTTCTTTGCGGATGATGAGGGGCAGAGTGTTCCAGAGGGATGGGCCGAGGTAGGAAAAAGATCTACCTCCTATCCTGGAAAGTCTGACCCTGGGTACAGCAAAGTTGCCCATGGTTTCAGACCGCAGGTGACGGGAGGGAATATAGAGGTGGACAAGGGATTGAAGGTACCTGCCTTGATTTTGAAAATATAGCTCAGGGCTCTGAACTTAATACAGTTCTCCACCCTGAGCCATTGTAGGTCACGTAGATGTCCAGAAATAGGGGAGGCCCTGGGAATTCTGCAGAGAAGTCTAGCTGCAGAATTCTGGACTAGGTGAAGTCTGCGGGTTACAGCCG
Organism: Lissotriton vulgaris; assembly: GCF_964263255.1. Classification (NCBI taxonomy): domain Eukaryota; kingdom Metazoa; phylum Chordata; class Amphibia; order Caudata; family Salamandridae; genus Lissotriton; species Lissotriton vulgaris. Next base: position 1,310,601,299 of record NC_141693.1, on the reverse strand, counting down.
TGTTTGAGCCAAGGTAAAGAATTAAGCATGGGCGGAAAATCCGTTCCACTCGCGGATTTTGCGGATTTTCTGTAAATTCGCAATCCGCGAACGCTCGCAAATTTACCGAAAATCCGCAAATTCGCACGCAGCGGATTTTTTTTCTTGGTGATACAATTTTGCGGCGTGCGGTGTAAGTTTGCAATTGCGAACATGTAGGTGCGGCGGGCAGCAACAATCCCGCACTCGCAAAATTACAACATTTGCAATTCTGCACAAGAAATCCACTAGCACGCAGCATAGACCTTCTGAAAATGATGATTTTTATCACAATAACTCCTCAGGTTGACATTTGCCTGCCCTTTTTTGGATTTGAGGCCTTTTGACTTTCTTTGGATCACTTTTGTATTAGAAATAAACTTTCACAAGTAAGTTTGTTGGCATTACATTTGCTGTTCTGCAGAAAAACGAGTTTTGCTAAACTGAAAGCACTACGCAGCAGGTGCAAAAGTTCAAATTCATCATTAGTAACCATTCCCTGTAGTGCTTCCTGACTGGGGCCCCTCCAGAGTTCAGTTGCTAGTTGCAACAATTGTATGACCCTGCTCTGACCGTCACAGCCGGATCATAGAATAGCTACAAGTAGCCCACAAAGGTCCTGGAAAAAAAAATTGCACTGCAACAGAAAGCAAATTACAGATACGGAAGCAGGTGCAGACTGGAATTTTAAAACAGTGACACATTAATAAATCAACCCCAAATTAATTCATGTCAGTTGAAGCAGGGCAGTGTGCTTGCTTTTCCCCCCCATAATCTACAGTGATGATGATGAAACAGAGGGTGGCATTGATGTACAGAGGGTGGCATGGGTGAAACAGAGGGTGGCAGTGTTGAAACAGAGGGTGCTGTGAACCTGTGATGATGAACAAGACGTAGAAAAAACATAGTCGCGACCGTTGCGTGCCGACAAGTAAGTTCACAATCGCGAACTGGTACAAAATCCTCGCAAACTGGCAGAAACCCTTGCGAACACAAAAAAAAAATCCGCAAATTCATGAGAATTCGCGGATTTTGCAGATTGCGAGTACGCAAATTCGCAAAATTGGCGAACGCCAGATTTGCAAAATTCGCACATGCTTATAAAGAATGTTACCGTAATCGAGCCGTGAGGTGATAAGGGCATGGACCACGATTTTTTGGGTGGTGACTGGCAGCATCCATAAGATTTTCCTGTGCCATTTTAAGATGGTACAGCATAACACTGTAACCTGAACTGTTTGTTGGTGCATGGACAATGAGTCATCAATAATGACACCTAGGTTCCGAACATGGCTAGAGGGGCTCCAAAGATCTTTCTTTTTTCCCAGAATAAAACCTCAGTTTTCTCACAATTCAGCTTAGGTGATTTTGAGTCATCCAATTTGAAATTCTACTAAGGCCATGTTTAAGACAGGAGGGTGCGAGGGGATCGGAGTTAGAGAGGGAAAAAATAATCTGGGAATCATCAGCATAGGTGAAGAGCATTAGAGAGGCTAGATCCCCAATGTCTGCCAAAGGTCTGACGTACAAGTTGAAAAGCAGTGGGCTAAGAATTGAACCCTGAGGTACCCCATGAGGTGATGAGTGAATTTTAGAGCTAGCTCTGGTCGAGAATATTTAAAAGGTGCAGTTGTCCAGGAAGGAAATAATCCAGTCCAGAGCAGAACCACAAATGCCTAAGGACTTCAATGTGTGGATTAGTAGGTGATGGAAACAGTATCAAACGCTGCACTGAGGTCTAACAGTATGAGTATAACTGTGTGTCCGGCATCGAGATAATGACGCAGCCTCTCAGTGACTCCTAATAGTGCTGTCTCAGTGGAAAATCCGGTACGAAAACCGGATTGAGAAGGATTAGAATATTGTTAGTTTCGACGAACTGTGAAAGATGGAAATGGATATGTCTTTCGAGGATTTTAGAAAAGGCTGGCAAAAGAGAAATGGGTCTGTAATTAGAGAGAGTATAAGGGTCTGCAGTGTTTTTGTTTAGGAAGGGGGTCACCATTGCATGTTTCCAGTGTGCAGGAACTGTGGATTCAAGCAATGAAGAATTCAAAACAGTTAAAATCACCTGAAAATGAGGGGTATCCAACTGTTTCATGGTGGAAATTGGGAGGGGGTCCTTGGGTGAGACAGATTTGACTTTATCTAGAATAGTTTTGAGTGAGTCAATATTTAGAAGTGGCCAGGAATCTAAATATGGTATGGGGGTGAAGGACTCCGAGGTGGGCTCACGCTGTGAGGTAATAGTGATGCCAGGGAGAGGTGGAACCCAGGTCAGTGTTGCAGGTTGAGATTGAGGAGGTCTATGTAACTTAGAATTCGCAATTTCCAAATGAATTTTATCAATCTTTTGAGTGAAAAATTTAGCAAGATTATCTCATTGACATTCATTTAGAGGCAGAGGGTTTGCGATTGTTTTAGAGCCGGCCAATTCTCTCACCAATCCGAAGAGAGTTTTAGAGCAGTTGGCAGCTTGAGAGATGGTTTTAGAAACAAAAGTGTCCTTAGCGGTGTTGCACAAGTTATGATAATTATTTCTTGCTTTGATGTAGATGAGTTTAGATTCAGGTGCACAGTCTTTACGCCATCTACGTTCTAATGCGTTACATTTGGATTTTTCCTTTTTTAGAGAATCGCTAAACCATGGTGCTGGAGGACGATGGTTATTTAGTTTTTTGTGAGAGAGAGGAAAACAGGAGTCTATGGCGTTGGAAATCCAGTTATGTATATTTATAGCAAGTGCGTCAACTTGCAGGTCTGCAGAGGGAATGTTTGAACATAGAGTGTTATTTAAAGCAAATAAATCAAGTTTTTTCCAGTTCCTTTTCAGGGTCTTCAGAGAAGGGAAGGAAGGGATGTATGTCGTTACAACGCATACTTTTACTCCGCATACCATTACAACGCGGTATTTACAACGCATACCGCTACAACGCATAGCGCTTTGGGGTGCTGGATAGTGGTAAGTATAATTTACTATTCTAACTCCAGTCCCTGTGGACCCTAGGGAAGGTGTTGGATAGTAAATTAAACTTACCTCTTATCCTAGAGCGCCCCCCAGCGCAATGCGTTGTAACGGTATGCGTTGTAATGCCTGCGTTGTAGTGGTAGTGCGGAGTAAAAAATGCGTTGTAACAGGTGCATACCGGAAGGAAGGGGCAGAGGAGGTAGGCGGGTGAAGCTAAATTTAGAAAGAAAGTGGTCAGACCAGCAAATGGGTATTGCAGTAGTACATTTAATATGGATAAGACTGGAGAAAATCGGATCACACAGATGACCTGCTATATGCGTTGGGCCAGAGTTAAGTAAATTGATGTTCAGAGCAGCTAAGCCAGCAATGAAATTGCTTCATGTTGAGTTGGATAGGTCATCTAAGTGTAGATTTAGGTCGCCTATGAGCGGAAAAAATTTGGAGCTCATAAGTAAAGGGGTTACATAGCTGGGAAAAGAAGTAGCCCATGGTGTTGGGTGCCCAGGTGGGCGGTAGACAAGCAATCCAGAGAGCGTAAAGTTGGGATTGAGTGCTAATTTAAAAACGGCGGCTCCGCTGTTGGGGATGTCTAAAGGATCAAATCTGCATTGCAGACAATTTCTAAAAATAATGGCTATGCCCCCTCCAGATGTAAGTACTCTATCCTTTCGAACAATGGTGTAAGTGGGTGGCAGAGCTGCAGCTATATCAGGTCCAGCGCTCTCGTGAAGCCAAGTTTCAGTAAGGAATATTGCATCAGGCTGTTCATCACAGGGAGGGTTAAAAATGTTGAGTTTGTGTTTAGGGAGAGAGCGACAGTTAAGACTGAGAAACAAAAAGTTCTCAGTGTGGGGAGCTATTTTAAGAGTTTGAGAGGTATATCTTTTTGTTGTAGAGGGGTGAGGCTGATGAGTTGAAGGAGAGAAATTGCAGCAGGAGCATGTTTTACCAGCTATGTTTTCAGCTGAGTATATTTGGCATTCTTTTTTACTCCTCACAATTTTGGGGTGAACCAGAAGATGTATCCCTGACAATATCACAATTCTAGTGTAACAGTGTAAGCGAAGTTTTCAAATTAACAAATAATGGTTGCTTAGGTCCTAAACATTTTGAAACAAAAACGATTTCCCTACATCCTACAGAACGATGTTTTTCCTAGGCTTGGCCAAACTAGGCCCAAACTAGGCCTCACTCCATTTTTAAATTTAAAAAAATGGCTGTGCATTTATTTATTCGCTCTCCACATGCAATGTGCACTGATGAATTGCTTTGTTATGCTTTCGTTCTTAATGAGCCTCGGAGGAAGCTTTCTTTCCAGAAATGTAACTGTGCAAAGTCCTTTCTGTCTGCTTCAGTGGGCCTTTTCATTTCATGAGCCTGTCATTGTTTTGTTTTAATTGGATTTGTACTGTCACACCTGATGACATTCGGTCAAAAGGGGACTAATTCATATTTATGTAGGAGATGGTGTTATGTGTTGTTCCATTGTTTCTTGAATCGGGATTTATGTAAACGTTTGTCCACCTTATGCTGACTCAGACTTCTGCTGTATATTTTCCTATAAAAATGGCGTATTTAGAGGTGGACAGAAGTTTTTTCCATAACTCTTGAAGAGCAGACTTATGCTTGTCTGTCTCTGAATAATTTAGTTTTTTTTCTGTGAGGCACGATTCTATGTCAGACTTCCTGCTGCATCTTATTGAATGTTATGCTAATTCCCCATTTGCCAATGATAATGATAAATCAAAGCATTACTGTAATGATTAACCACATTTAGCATTCCGTAGTAATTTCTGAGATTTTAATAAATCTACATGGTTGCTAACTTTTATTTGACGCAAGAAGGCTTGAGGCTTATTTTATTGATTGATGTTTGCTTTATTTACTATTTGGTCCTATTTCTGGCACATTACTTTATGCATTCTTGAGGCTAACACCGCCCGCTCCTGTGTAGGTACTTTACCTACTATCTTATCAGATAATCAAAGCTAACATCAAGAACAGAGATTACTGAACATTGCTAATGATAAATCAAAGCATTACTGTACAGTGCCTGGCGTGTCAAGGACATTGTCTTGAATTTCACACGTAAGCTAACTGGAAGCTAGTAATGTTCTCAAAGCAGAAGATATCTGAGCTGCTTCCGGGAGATTGAATGCTGCTCAGGAAGCTGCATTCAGCAGTACCTGAAACTTGTTCACATGAGATTTAGACGTCCCGGCTAGCAAAGCATTACAATAATCAATTTGAGCTCATGTGACGATGGCCCTATCTTGCTGTGTCGCGGGGCCACAGAAGGGCATTAGATGACTGGATGATGTTATTTGACGAGAACGTCTCATCAAACTTGACCCCCAGCGTTTCAAGTTCATCTTTTCACCTAATAATATTGTTGTATCTCGAAGACACTTTATTGAGAGATATGATTTTTCAATCAATGGTCGGTGCTTTGCAGCAAAAACTCCGTTTGCCGACAGTAAGGCTTAGCTGACTCACATTCATCCATTTTTGAATATCAGAGAATATTCCACTCACTCTCATGCCATCTTAGTCATGGGCCAGCTGAAACATAACCTGGATGTCAGCAGCAACATTTTGAAAGCAGACCCCAGGCTCACTAGCAATTCACACATGGGTTGTAGATCAACAGAGCGGTAAGCAAGATCCTTGCAGGAACCCACACTGAACGGTACATTTTTATGCCTTTTCCTGCCCCACCAGCGCTTTGGCCTTTATTCAATAGAAAAAAAGCACTGTCAATTTAAAGGCGCTAACCATTTGCACAGTCTATGTATTGAGTAGCGAGTGGCTGTCACAGAGTTTGAAGGCTGCGGACAGATCTAACAGCGTCAGTAGTGCCAGGTCCTGTGAATCTACAATATTCAGAAAGGATGTGCTATCCCAGTTCCTCATATTGGTTGGGCATGTTAGTTTGCTTGAACAGAAATATTAGGTTTTGAGGTAGGGCAGTGTTTTTGACATTCGTTGAGGGAGGGGGTTTCCCCATTATGAGGAAGACTCGGCTGCCGAGCAGTCAAAGAAGCTCAGTCAGTATTCGGTTACTATTTGCTTCTTCAGTCTATAGTTCTTGGGTACTAACAAACATTTTCCCCGGTGCCAAAAAGTTTGATTTGTGGGGTGACTGAGAACTGCAATTATTTAAACAGGCAAGGCAAGCATGGTGGCTGTTGTGGAGGGATGGGCTGAGAGGGTTATGGGCTTGTAGGGGAAGCGAAACATGCACATATACATTAGCTGAACTGCACAGTGTGAAACTAGAAATCCTGGGATCAAGATTGGCTTCCCCATTTGACCAAATTGTGTGATCCTAGGCATTTCAATTTCCCTCCTTCTTCTTCATTATCACATACAAGAGGACCTCCAAATACATGACTTCAGGATATGCACTGTACAAAACCTTTTCCTGTGTTTACGTTACTAAACTATAATGTTGTTCATAGATAATAGCAACCCGGACACCCAAAGGGTGCACATCACAACTGATATGCCTCTTAGTTCACTGGTGGAATTGTTGCCAGGGTGGGAAGAAGCATGAATGTTTCTAAATTCACGTTTGAGAACTATCACTTTCAAAAATATATTTCTCAATGCACTGACATAATCTGATGTGCTAACGTGGAATGTATCTGCATGCTAATGAAATACATGTTTTGAATTATGTAGGGACTTTATTATACGTTTACACATTTGTTTCATGACTTCTTTAAAAATGAAGGTGTTTAAAAAGTTAAGCTTTGCAGGGCACCCTTGTTACGTCCTCTCTTTAACGTCAATTAACCTTTAAATAAATGCTTGCCCGTTTTTTTGAGTCAAGTAAACAGCAGCTGGGCACTACTTTTGACCAGAGGGCCGCATGTAAATGTCAGGAGGGCAATATGCAGCCCCGGGATATGCTTTGAGTATCACTGGTATAGTACATACATAGCATACATGCTACTCTTCTATTTACCTGATCAAAGCCTTTAAATTGAGTAATGTCTCCAGGTAAAACATGGGAATTGGGAAGCTCTGCAGTCTTAGTCTAACCTTAATATCATTCCAGGTTCTTGGAATTCCACTGGGATTCAGTCTCATCTTTTAAAGCAAAATGGCCTTTGTGGCTACATAGCTGCATGATGCTCGATGAAATGATTGAGAATTCAGCCCCCTCTGTGGTCTGCTGCCATTTGTCCATTTAAAGATCTATTAATTCACAAGATGCTGGAATAGTTGTCCTAACTATTGAGAAAGTAATATTTGGGGCCCATCGTAACACAACAATGAACTCAAAGTGGTGCCTCCAGTTACCGGTGCTTTGGTCCAGATTCCTCATCCCTGTCCATTTCTATGGATCAGAGTTGAGAGAGCGGGCCTTTCCAGCCATGTCTTTCAGTGGTAAGATGGCGGTGGCAATAGCCAGGTCCTACTACGGAATTCCCTTCGACCACCTAGACCATAATCACTCCTTGCGTTGGCATATCAGAATTGCCAAGGACTATGGCAAGAAAGACAGGTGAGAAATGCATATCTGTGATCTTCAGTAGTCTAATTAATTATTCCTCATCACAGTTCTAGTCTTCGGAACTTAAAAAAATAATAATAATAATGGACCATTTTAAAAGCGGTTGTATAGTTCAGGTCCTGTCTAGCTTATGACTCTTGCATTCTTGCTAAGGAATGAACAGCTGCACACTGGATGAATGTTGACACCCTTCTTGAAATTGATTCAACATTTTTTCAGAGACCTGGATCAGAGTTAATGGAATAAAAAACAAGATGCGGCGTGAAATGATTCGATGTAGCAGAATGGTTAAAGAGGAATGCATACTTGCCCCATTTCTTTTTAATCTGAGCATTGCAAATCCACACAAGGCATTTTTGAGGGCCAGGTCCAATTTGTCAAATTTTGGATAAACGCGTGCCTTCAATGCAGTAATCTGAGGAGTGAGGACACAACTATACAATTTGGTCACAGAGGAAACTTTGTGCCCTTTGTGTGCACCGTGAGAAGAATGGCATTTGGATTAATCTGAAAAAATCACAGACACTGAGGGCCTGATTCACGAAGATGAATTTATACTTCTGTGTAAGTGTATAATTGTTTGGTATTCACAAAGGGATTTACTAGAAGTATCTGTACACGTGTGGAGTCTCCACATAGGGCTGTCCTATCGTTTTATATGTGGAAACTCAGCACTCGTAAAGGTACTACTAGTAAATCCCTTTGTGAATACCAAACAATCGTAAACTTACACAGAAGTGTAAGTTTACCTTTTCGAATCAGGCCCAGTGTTTCGACTGCACCAAAGCCAGCTACTCACGACTTTGGTGCTGGCAATAGTGTTGAAACCGTGGAAGGGTATAAGAGGATCCCAGCTGACAGAACTGCCTACCACAGCTGAAGATTAAAACATTTGTGGCCAGTGCCAACAAGCATGACTTTAGGATAGTTACTAGAAGGCAAGGCACATGGTTGGCTGAGTCCCTGAAGATAGCTTGCAGGGTGACAATGATGTCACTTATTGTCTCTGGAACTGTTTTTAGGTTTTCATAGGAGAACCAAAAGGGAAGCACCTGGCAAACACGTTTATTTTTACGGTATCCTACTTAGGAAGAGGATATATATCATGAACTCGATCATGTGAGTCGCAAGGGAACGCAGTATTTTTTAAATAATCTATTCAGAACTAAGATCTCTTCTATAGTTGGTAGAGGGAGCTATGATCAACAGGTTGAATGCATTTTGTGTTGACTTTCGTGAAGCTGGTGGTGATTGGCTTACTCTATGGGGTTTTGTAGCTATTGCTAGTGTTTCCTATCTACCCAAGAGAAAGGACAAATAATCAATCAAACAAGTTGCTTCACTATCAAAGGTGTTGGCATTTGGCAACTGCACGTGTAGCACATGTATAAAGGCGAATCCTCACTTGCACATGGCCTTGTAGTTTAGGGTTGTGCTTTGGTTAGAATTTATTTGGATACATTAAGGATGCATAGGTGAGTCAGGAAGCATGGGTGGCTTTGGAGGACGCCGGGAGGCTGTGTGGCCGGTGTGCAGATGAGAGTACTTTCTCAGTTTATTACATTTTGTAAAATGCAAGATAGGACACTGCCACCCACAACTGAAGATTCTAATGTAGCAACAGATAAAGAACAAGCTATGAAAACGTTGATATCCGCTTATGATAACAAATGTGGTTTCAAAGTAAATGAATGTTTGGTAGGTTTTGAAAGATTCTTAAGGTGGAGGGGATAACAACAGTGCAAAATTCTTTAACTTAGCATTTTCTCCAGAGATTGTAAGATTTTCCATTAACACCCATCTCTAAACCAGGGCCTAAGTATTTGAAATGTGCTTTATCCATATGGCGTTTATCTGATTACACTACACGCTTTTACATGATTCACTATGTTGCCTAAATAAGCAACACTATGAAGATTGACTGTAAAACAACTCTTCGACTCTTTGGACGAACACTTGATCAACTATTTGCTATTCAGCCGAATCTTAAAATACGCCACTTGCTGCTCCCTGGTGTAAACCGCGCTCAGTCTCTCTGATACAGTCATACTAATCGTCGACTGCGGCTCAAGCTGCCCTCTTTTTTTACTGTTTATATCAAAGTCCTTCCCCCATGAAATGCAATGCTTCCCTCGCTCTTTCCACGACCACACAGCTCTGTTTAGTGACTTGAAGACCTGCTGGCTTCGCTGTGTCTAGTTTGCTGCCATCTATAAATTTGTATCCCATCCTGTACAGACCCTCAGGGCTTCTGTGCACTAGCAAGTTTGTTTACAAGTGTTCATGAGAAGTAAGCTGCTATGTGCATGCCTCTAACCCTGCATCCTCTTTATTGAAAGAAAATCACAGGAGGTTGAAACATACAAACTCCACTTGGAAATATAATACACAACACGACCTCCGTGAGGCCTAGCGACTAGAGCTGGGGGCCTTGAAAATAGGGAACCAGGTTCAATCCTCTGCATTGGTTTAACATATTGATATTTTTTGAAAATCACTTAGTGGGTTCTTCGGAAGCTGCATTTTCTAGTACTACAAAATGCTGTTCACTAATCCATGAGAAGAGACCTCCATCACTTTCATCTTTTTTGTGCAGCGGTCTCTGCCATGTGTGCGGAGATCTCGGCATTTGTAGGTCTATGTTATAGTAGTAACTGTGGGAGGTACAGGGGAAACAGCTAAGAAGTGGGAAATACACCTAAATGGGAAGGTATTAGAAAGAGTTAAGGAGGGTTCAGAAAGGCACATGGCAAATAGAAACACCCACCCAAAAAGAGTAAGCCCATTGATATTCACAAACGACACATCTGAAGTTACTGCAGCCAAACAGTAGTAAATGTACTCCTACCCAGCCTTGGAGTCCAGCACCAGACATGGCCCCTCACACTCCCATAGAAAACAATGGAGACAAGGGAATTAAAAAGACCTCATATGAACTAATGTCAAATCAATAAAATAGATCAGTATTTTAAAAGGAAAATATTTTTTGTTTAATGGTCATATATATCTGCCAATGAGGCGGTGGTGGTCTCAAATTATGTTAAAAAAGTTAGGAGCAGTAACTTTACACTCATAAATCCTGGTGAATGGGGCTCCATCAGAGATGGAGACATGTACGTCTGCACCTAGGAATAACTTTACACTCAGAAAAGGTGAGATGGTTGCTGGATGGGTTCAGTGGTGAGTGCTGCGCTGACGGCCTGCGGCGACATTTCACTCTCTACCTCTATGATTCCCTCCAAGGGAGGTGGTGCTTCATGGAGTTTTTTATTTACTTTCGATTGTTATTAGCCATAAACAAACAGGTTTGGTACAGATCATATTGAAAGCATTCCTTTTTCAGGCACAGATAAGCACACTCAAAATCACAATTACATATCGCTGTAGTTTTACACCATTGCAATCGGAGTCCCATCGGAGGCCCAGTCCCTTCACCCTTTTATTCCAAATCAGACTCCTCATCTTCTTGTTCGGGCGGTGGATCACAGATGTCACCCCTAAATTCATTCCAATTTCCCCAGATTTTACTCCTTTTTTTGGGGCACCCCCGATTAATAAACACTGTTTTCTCGGCAATCATAGCTGTTGGCAAGTTTGAATTTGTTTTAAGAAACTGTGCACGGCTCAGCTCCAAGCCTGCAGGAGGCAGCTTTCAATTTTTTATGTGCCAGCATCTCTCAGGTGAGAGAGTCGATTTGTGAGCTTTCTCCGCAGGCTGACAGGGAATAACGATTTTGCTCCGGCTTTAGAAAACCAATTCTTTATACAAAATCCCTTCTTACTTCTGGAAGGAAATCTTCATTAACTTGTTCTGACACTTTTGGAGTGACCTTAGTAAGCAGGGATTTATGTACTTTCTTTCCAACAGAGAATGCATCAAGACAGGAGCTGCAGAGTCAGTCACGTCCAGATGCACACTTGTCGGTACGTGCCCACCACTGCAGAATCGTTCCCTTCTGCAAAGTTTCCATACACACTTGCATTGGGAACACACCATAGCAGAGTCATGAATATTTTATATATTTAATGGGGAAACCTTCCTCCAAGGCATAGCAAGCAGTGGTAATCCTAAAAGTGAAGAAATTCCTGTAACGGACTGGAAGCCCCTTGTCTGAAAGTCCAAAGACGACCTCTTTCAAGGGCAATTAAAAGATGGTTTGGCCCCCCCTTGTCTAAGCATGCCTGTTGGGGGAGCACTGCAGCTGGTGTCTGAGTGATGCCATTAAACTGGGGGCCCCAATTACGCCAATGAGAGAAGCTTGTCGTCACAAAAAGGGTGGAATTGCTGTTTCCACCGGTTGCAGAGTTTTCTCCATACAGTGAGGTCTGTGTTGCATGGTGGGGCCACTCTCCATCATGGGATGAACTCTTGCACCATGGTGGAGCCTTGTTCCCAAAAGTGGGGCAATGTTTATAATCTTTTATGCGCTAGAATGATGAAGATGCAATAGCTGGGGGTATTGAGTAACTAGCGGAGGTGGTTTGAAGATTACTGTTGCACTAATTGCAGTTGCAGTAACACAGAGGTGCACTCAAAATGTCAGTCTCAAGGGACGACCTTGGCTTTCAAGTCTATAGGGGAACCATTCAAAGAACAGGGCACTGACCATGAGGTCCAGTCGTCCAGCAGCGCCTTGAGACCCTACGGGTAGGTAGTGCGCTTTATAAATGTCACTGATTGATTGATTGAGCATTGATGGCTATTCACGAGCAAGCAGTGTTCAGAGGATCTAATGTGAGATTATCACCACTTGTCACACTAAGTGATCCTGAGCAAATTCTTTTTTCTGTCTCTGCTTCGGTTAATGAGCTGTAGAATATAGGAGTGATAATGCTTTTTGGAGCTCTGTCTGGTTGAAGCTCACACACAGTGCTAATAGATGGCATGACGATCCTTTCTGTTCTACATGGAATTTTAATGAGCCACCGTCACCAACATGGATGCACACCACATTGTCCATCTTGGGCTGAGCATAGCAACGTAGCACTGAAAATGTCTAAGCATCGCCAGCTCTGCTCTTCCTCTCAATATTAAATCAAGTCCATTAATTCAATTTTTTGTCAACACATGAGAAATATCGAATTTTTCTTTTAGCAATTTGGAAGACTATAACTCCATGGTAATGTGTGGTGCTGTGAGCTAATCCCTCAGCATGGACTTATTTGTTTCCCCAAAAAGTGTTCCATCTAGCACCCAATGCCTACATTGGATCAGAATGTTCACTTGTGAGTGGTGTAATAGTAAAACCACTGTGTGCAGTCTAACATATCTGTGATTTAAGGATTAATTACCACACAAAGCAAACTTCAGCACGTTTTGCGTTTTTTCAGAACTTAGCCTAAAAATAATCATTGTAGCAATGGGTGACTTTATAAACTTTACCTCTAACACTTACTGAAATAATCAATGAAACCAATAAAATCTCTGATCTGATGGTAACAAAAAAAGAAAATTAAGAGAGTCTCATCAACAACTTCTGCCACAGGCTACAAGACAACTGAACAGAATGCAAAGATGTCGCCATGGTCTGCGTGGGCTTATTCTTTGTCAGGCAGATGGTACTGCACCCGATTAGCCACTCTAATACTACTATACACAGCCACAAATGCACTTCTCTGTGCTGCTGTTTAGTGATGATCATCATTCTGAGATATCCCTTGTGAGCACACTCCATCAGCTTCCTACGTACATCACAATGCGGAATTCAATTTATCCTCGCTGTAACAATCCCTAATGACAATGCATCAGTCATCTTCCAATAGGACTTGCTCACACTTAGAAGAAGAACTGCTTGTGTCAGCCTCCCACTTCAAGAACATGGTTTGCAGAGCATTCTTTTCCTCCTTTGAAGTATCACCATTGGTAGAGATCACAGCATCTTCTGCTTAGCTTGGGCGTCTGTTCATTCATTGTCCTCCCAATCCTCTTGCTCTCCCAGGTGACCACAAAGTCTGTAAGCAGATATAGTAATCTCTCGAAAAGCATACCAGACCTTATTTTATTGGGTTTTTTTACACCTTCTGTGATTATGAAAAAAAAAGCAAAAAAAAAAAAAGCATACCAGACAAATCTGGTATTTATGAAAACTTTACGACAACAAATTTGCAGATACTTTTCCATGGTGTAATATTGACACACATACAAAATACTGTAACTGACAAATATTTTTTTAACACAATCCATTGCTCAGAGCAAGCTAAAAGTATAGTACACAATGCTGAATTCATAATTCACTCTGTCTTAGAATACTTTACCCCAAACCAAGCAGCAGCTACAGTCCAAGGCAGCCACATAATCTCGATCCCACAAAAAAACATCTGTCATTGGAATTTGTCAATTTCTTCTTAATACCTTAGCAACATTTCGTTTTCCTGTATACCTCAGGGAGGGGGAAGAGGGGATCATCTTGAAACGTGCAATCCAATGCCAGCTGAAGGGTGTACGGTTTGTTTTAGTAAACATCGGAACAACTTCAACAGATAATGCCCTTCAAAGCATCCACCATCCACAAGTTCCCGCTCTCACAGAATACAACACCGGCACCAAATGGACACGATCCCTCCTTGACATGCGCACACTGGGTCCAGGAGGTGGGTGAAATCCACACATCTTACAAGGATGTACTCAACCCCACGGCCCAGCAGAGTCTGGATGTGTGGGGATGTTCCTCAAAGGTACCCTGTGTAAAATGGCTATAGAGCCAGCGCTTCTACGCATGTAGGCATCAGGGCCCCCTCCCGGCAGACAGCAGGTTCCAGGGGTAGATTATGGGACTGTGGACAGGGAGACTCCCAGCTGTTAGCCTCTCCCTCAGCCGAGGGTTCAATTTCCCATCGACTGCAATGGAGGTGCTTCCGGTGATACTCACTCCTCCAAGCCAGCATTGCTTACCACCTGCTGTGCAGGGACCTTGCTGCCATCTGCTGCTCTGAGAGTTCCTTGTTAACTATCCTCACTCTGCCGAAGGACCTCTGCGTCTCTCATCCTAGGGAGAGTACCTACTTACTGCCCACTGCAGCCTGCAGCACAGCTGGTTTGGGTCACCCATGTCATTGAATGGCATCCTCTTGCAGTTTTCCCAGATAAGGGTCCCTGTTTTGCAATTGCTGGACCGAGGGGTCTCTGCTAGCCCTTCGCTGTGCAGAGGTGCAACTCCCCTCACCTGCCTCGAAGGGCCACTGCACGGCGAGAGTCCTCTACTTCCCATATGGCACCACAGAGGGGCCGCAGCTGCCCACCTCTGACTCCAAGGAAGCTCTGCTTCTATCCTATGCCACACATGGGGAGGGGATCTGCTTGCCACTTGCTGGCTGCCTAGAGGTAATTTATTACCACCTGCATCGCTGATGCACCACAAAGGAGCCGCTGTTTCCCACCTCCGCCTCTTCCTTCCTGTACCATCGAGGGGGTTCTGCTTGTCACCTGTGCCTTAAAGGGGACTCAGCGTGTTACTAATTTTTTGTCCCATTTGATAGACAGGTGGACTGATTCGATTTCATTGCTCGCTTCTCAGGGGAACAGCGTAGGGGCTGCATTATGTCTCCTCCCCATCACCAGACTCTCACATTCATTCTGCTTCTGCCCTTCTCTTCATTGTACTTCTCTCCTTTACGAATCCGTCCTCTTAATGCCCTCATATCATTCCACAACACCTTCTTCTCTCTCCATAAACCAACATTTGCTTCTTTTTAATCTCTTTCCTTCTTATCCATCTCACCTCTTCTAATACATCCTTTCCATTTCCCATATCTTCACAATATCTTCTTGTACACTCTCATCGCTCTCTCTTTCCTCTCCCCATCTCCCCCTTGAATCTCCTCATCTCCCATTCTTAACTTCCCACCAATTCTTGCTCTCACTATATTTAGCCTCAACGTTTTTCTCTAACCAACTCTCCACACCCTATCCACCACTGTCCATGCTCTACACTTTAAACGCCCTCTCGTGTCTCTCACTCTTCAATCTTCTCACTTTCCTCACCCTCATCCACTTCTCTTAAATATCCTCTCCCTGATAAACAATATCTTTGCTCACTCCTTTGCAAGACTACTCATCTCTGCCCATTCCCTACAACATCTCCCCTTCAATCCTGTTCCATTTAAGGTCTGACTTGACTGAGAAGCTGTCTCCAAGACATGTTTCCAATTCCTTGAAATATACATACAGTGCACTTTGGCTCCAACAAGAGGAGTGTTTCCCTCTCACACTACGCCAGCATGCCTGTTTGTTGTATCATTCTGCTTGCTATAGAGTGCTTCCATTGCAATGCATGAGAGAATATTTTACATCGCAAAGTACTTTGAATCTGTATGTCTTGTAGATTACTTGCATACTTAAACTTTTTTTGTCTTTTTTTCACAACATGCAGCCTTCTTAACGTTTTAGATAGTACTCAAAATTCAAGCCAAACCAATTGGTGTTCTCAATGCTGGTTAATCTTCTCTCTCTGTGGAAATTAATATCCTCCTGTTGGTTGCTTAGTCTTTTTTGAATGAGTTTAGGCTACCTCCTAACTTAGAGCACCCTCTGCTGAACGGAGACCCTTCTAGAACTAAATGTCACACTCCCCACTGCACATTCACACTTCAAAGCAAGACCTTCCATGTCATACACCACATCTTTAGCCTGTATCAAAACGTGGGACTCTTAAAACTACTGTCCCCTAAGCACAGCCTCCAAGGGAGTCAGGTACATCCTGTCATTGCCCATCCAAGGGTCTAAAGCTGTAGTGAGAGCGAGGCATGGGCACGTTTGTCCTCGTCCACAGAATCTCCATTGGCTATTGTACAATCTTAGACCGTAGCTACCATCTGATCTCAGTCAAGAGGGTCACTGTGCACTCTTCCTGTCTTTTTAGTTAACAACACTTTACATTTTGGGAATTGTAGACTTACAACTATATAGTGCAAACATTTAACTATAAGTACTCGATCCAAAGTGCTGTTATCCATATGCCCTGGACTGGCTGAAAGTGAGTCTCATTATATTGGCCTGTTGCCATCTCTTTAAGACACCTTTGGAACTACATGTCCACCGTTCTCATTAAATTCGTCTCGTTCTGACATGTCTGAAAATTACCCTAGTTCAATAGACTCTCTCAGTGGTACAAAACTCGTGCCTGAATAACCCTTCCCAGGTTACATTGCACTTCCTCTCTGCAAATCCATATATTCTATGAAGTCATAATGTCGCCACCTCTTCCCATATTTGTAAAGTTGAAACCCCTACAGGACGCCATACTCCAGATCCCTCTGCACATCCTCCGAGCATGTGCATGAACGAAATGTCATATGCCACATCATTACCCATTACCAGGGGCAGAACACTTGTACCCATCTGGAACTACAGCTTTGCATTCTTCTCAGAATGGTTGCACTTTCTATCACAATTCCCTTAGATATTGCAAGTTTGCTGATTCCATGCATTAGTAGGTCACACAGTCGTGTTCTTTCCTTTGCATCAGGGTACTTGCAATCCTGAATATTTAATGCATTTATATCACTATAAGAATACAGAGAACATCTTGGCTATATACCCTGCTCACTCACAGAACTGGGAATCTTGAGGACTCAAAGTAGTCAAATAGTACTAGGACTAGAAACATAGATGCCTGCTGAGACAGAACAAGGGGAACGCTATCTGACAACAACACCACTCAGCTTGTCTTGTACTGCCTCCAGTACACACTACCATACTTTGTGTGAACACCTCTTCCCTTGAATGTAAGATGGAACCCTCTCGAAATGCCCTCAGGTCATATACTAAGCCTGCCCTTCCTCCCTGCACACCCCACAACATCCAGACCATCCAGTTGTGTAAGACTGGACCCCTACATATGGAATTAAACTCTCCAGCTTCCATTTTGGATTCTCTTTTCTTTCAGGCTGACTTAGCACCGGCGCATCTGGAGTTAATACAGGGCAAGGGATGAGAATTTTTATATTTGCAAGATTTAAGTGATTGAGCCGCATCAGGCGTAGCAAGCATCCTATTGGTATGAGGAATACAGAGATCAGGTTTATTATTTAGAGGAGGAATTAGGTCTTAAAGTTTGTGAGCAATGGCATCATGATAGCTAAAACTACGAGCAATAGGAAACCATGCTGTGATTGCCACATAGAAAAAGAGGTGGGGCGGAGTAGGGGAGCACGGGAGGGGAAGCGCACGGGAGAGAGATAATAATAATTATTTACAATTAAAAGTTAAACTTACCTGTTAGCAGCCGCCTTCTGCTTTGCACTTCCATGTTGGTTCTTCCTTGCCCCAGCAGGCACTAGGACTTCGTCACAAGAAAAAGAGGTGGGGCGGAGTAGGGGAGCACGGGAGGGGAAGCGCACGGGAGAGAGATAATAATAATTATTTACAATTAAAAGTTAAACTTACCTGTTAGCAGCCGCCTTCTGCTTTGCACTTCCATGTTGGTTCTTCCTTGCCCCAGCAGGCACTAGGACTTCGTCACAGACTCACTGTCCAATCCCCATGCTGTAGAGATTAGCACGAGGATTGGCCTGAGTGGACTGAAAATACACTCTGCTCAGGGGGTCTGTGGGGTTTCTCCAGGCCAGCTGTTCAATATGACCGAGTTAGAGAAAACTAAGTGTGTCTGTGTGTTTGGCCAGTCTGAGACGGCCAGCCAAACACTCATGGGCCTTTAGAAATTGCACATAGCATTCCACCTCCACCCTCTCATACCCTGGCCCGCCCCTTCCTGCACATGCAAGTTGTCTGACAGACGACTTGTGTCTTGGGGGCAAGGGAATGGTGGAAGTCGCCAGACACAACTTGCTCACTTCCCTGCCCCCATAAACAGTGCTGCCCTGGGCCCAGCTACACCACTGGTACTGCGTTCTCAGCTTTGCATCGGCCCGACATCCTGTGATTCTGGGCGAATCAATTAATCTCCCCATGCCTCAAAAATGAATGTGTCCTTGTGAAATGTAACTGAGAGAGCGCAATTTGAATACAAAGTATGTAGTAACCATATCTAGACGTATATGTTATAAACGTAGGAATGAAACGCATATCGTAATGTAAAGTTGGCGACTATAGCATAAAAGCCAATGAATGTGATAACATGGTATAGGAAATGTAAATGTATTCACACGTTAAAATGCATTAGTTTAGAAGGCCCGTATACATGATGGGTAATATAGAGATGCTTAGGAAATGTCGAACGTGCACAGTAGAATTCGTGTACGTGTGTAACTTTAAACATGTGTAACTTTAAATTGGAGAAGCGGCGAGAAATGTAATGTGGAAAGACGTAAACGTGGAGGAACGTGGATAAATGTATAAGAGAACTCACATAAAGATGTAACCGAGGAAAATGCATAAGTTATATTCTATGCAGTCGTTTTCTATGTATTTCATATATTTGATGTAGAATGTATTTAAGTATAACTAGGGTTTTTGCTGAAGTTCGAATATATAAATGTATGCCAAAGGTTATACTGTGTAGAAGGTTTCTGTAGGAATGCTGGAAGAGTTTAGGTCATTTGTGTTTGTAACCTAACTGGTCAAGAGTTCGAAGGAGCATAGTCACATGAATGTAATTTAGAGGGCTTGTGAAGGTCGTAAATAGCTTGATGTGGACGTGAGAGCCGAGAAGTCTAGCACTTGTTAGATTTAAGGTGACAATGCCGGACGAAGCTTATTGCTCGAACGTGAGGAGCGACACTTTGAATGTAGACTATGTTTTGACAAGACCATTCACAGGACCTAGCAGGGTCAAGTTAGGAGACATAGAGTTAAGGCCTTGTCTAAATTCATATGTTACTCGATCTGAAAGAATCAATAAATGTCGACGATGAGATGATGAAGATGACATCTGAAGAGAAGGGTCAACTTAACGAACGACGCAAGGAGTGGACCAATGGAAGAAGCAGGAAGTTGACATCATCGGGGAAAGTCCGTGGTGGGCGTCAAGGGGCGTTCCAACCACACGGTGATTGTGTATTTTAGGGACAGCACCCCGGGGATAAGATAGCGAACAGCCCAGCAGGGAGCTCAGAGAGAGAAGGGCGAGGGTAGATGCCTTGAGCAGATGCGCTGAGACATCAGAGCGCAAGGGAGCAGTAGGCCGAGGACCCTGAGAGAGCGAATGGGTAGGCAGATAGGGTACTGCTTCTGAACTTAAGATTTCCTTTAGAGGCTAAAGAGAGTTTGAACTTCTTTGGAAGTCAAACTGCTGACACCTTTTTAGGGAAGAAACTTGCGAAGTAGGATTGTCACATAGCATAGAGTAGGGACAGATTAACTTGATGATATTTTTTATCTTACTGCAGATGACGCAGAAGGAACCACTTCACACCGAAGCTTAAGCGGTTGATATTGTAATTGATTTTGTATTTTGTATACTTTGAGATTATATCCTGAGTGGATTGTATCGCATCCAAATTAACTTTATATAAACTCTTAAAACTTTATCAGTTGTAAGTGGTTCTTCAGAGTGGCGTCAGTTAATGGGGTTTGTCTAACCAATGCGGGGGTGGTCCTTTCCTCAATGACAGATACAAGCGGTCCGAAACAGATGAATGGGATTCTTTATTAAATTTATCATAATCATAATTTGATATCAAAATCTCATTCCCCGCAGTTGGTAGCAGAGTATGATGGTTATCTTCTTGAGGAAGACGACCTAGGCCAGGTTAGTTTACCCCAAGGTCCCTAGTCATCGTCGACCAGAAGAAGAATTGCAGCCGAAGACGGTGCTGACGGTGCGTTGAGAGAAAAGCAGCAGAGTCGGTCGAGAGTGAGTATAAGGGTCATGCGTTGTAAGATTGCGGTGTTTTATGTTGTTCCTGTGTTGTAATGTCAAGCGGAGTTGAATGCCTGTAGTGTGATTGGGGGAAGGTTGTGAGCGCGCGCAACCGGATGAAATCTTATGTCCAGAGGACTTAAGTGGTTCGGGTGTATCGAACACCCAGAGTAATTTGTCTACCATTGAAAGGGGGTCATGAGGTACCATTGATTTCCCGACAGACCGATGATAGGGGGAGCGTATGTGTGAGTGAATGAGTAACGGACGCTGGTCGTACGTTTACTGTGTGTAAGTAACCTATCAGTTAAGGCAAGTGTCCGACCGTAAGAGGAAAGACGCTGTGCCAGTTGAGGTAGAAATTACAGTTAGACTGTGGCCGTACAGTCAGAGAAAAGTGATCGCTTGGACGGAAGTAGTCATTTTTCAGTGTATGAATGAAAACGCATATGAGATCGTGAGACGAGTTGAGGAACGAGGGAAGCTGCTGAAGAAGGGAGAAGTGACGTCAGCGTAAAACCGCGCTGAGATTGGTCGGTTAACATAGAACTGTGCTGGGATAGGCTGATTAGCGAGAGTCGTACAGGGATTGGTGGTTGTTATCAAGTACGCAAATAAGTAAAGAAATATCGTACGTTATCAAAATGAAGTGTTTCAAGGGTTTAGGAAAAATCTTTAAAAAGAAAAGGAGAAATTTATATGCCGGAGAAGAAGCTCCACCAGAAGGCACACCAGCATATCATATGGCAGTAAATGTAGGCTTACACTCGATATTATGGATTTCCGAGTGGCACAGGCTAACTGAAGGGCAAAAAGAACTAGCGTTTCCAAGATTTGGAACGTTTAAATTAGAAGTATTGAACCAACTGAAGGCGACGATGCTTTCAATGAGACCTCTACCGAGGCCAACACAATTTGAAGCTCTTGGTGTGTGGTTTAGAACAGCACACGAAAGGGGCGTAAAGAGGCGACAAGAAAGAGTGAGAAGATCGGTAAAAGCAGTGCAGGATGCTAAATGGGACGATGAAGCTAAGAAATGGAGGGTACAAAAGATAGAAGCGGACAAACTGTTCACCATGATAGAGGCTACGGGAGAAAGGAAACCTCTAGAACAAGATGATGAGGAAAGCGAGTCGGAGGAGGATCTAATAGAAAGGTTGTTAACAGATAGACCACCTCCATACAGCGGTGAACTTGCGAGTCCCATATTACCGCAAACGGACGGAGCTAGGTGGGGGGAGTATAAGTCGATCCCGGTAACAGAGTGGGACGCTAATAAGACTGAGGAAATACCCCAAACTAGTTCTGAACAGAGAGTAGTGGGAAGATTTGTGGTCCAGAAGGTGCCGGAGACGCAATGCGCTAGGTCATACCAAATGCCGGACGCCTTGCAGGTCCCGGTCACCATAGGCCCTATTGTGTCAATCTATAACCCAGAAGGGGTCCAGCAGGATGAACAGGCACGATGGGACAGTGAAAGAGCAGAAGGGGAGAATAGGAATGCCACAATGAATTCCCACAGGCAAATACGAGCACCAATAAGTCGGAGTACCCCATTAGATTCCGCAACGGGTCCCAGGGTAGAACAGGGAGGTCGAAGAGGACCGATGGATTTGAGGGGTCCTAGACCAAAAACCCATAAGGAATTAAGGGAATACCTGAGAGAATGGGACGCTGCCGAAGAGGCACGGAATAGAAGTTTAGAAACGGGATCCGAGTGGAGAGAGCAGGATAACAGGATTCTCTCTCATTGTGGAGCTGGCGAAAGCAGTCCCGAGTGGGAGAGAGGAAGCCAAGAGAGCAGAAGAGATACCTATCCTACTGATAACAGCAATAGGCTAATGTGCGAAGACAGAAGTGCAGGGTGTGGCGAAGTGCCTCGCGTCACCTTCAGTGAAGGGGAACGTAGGACACAGGAGTACCAGAATACCTTTAGGTGCACACACCATGCCCCAGGTGAGAATGTGAGACATTGGAGTCACGGAAACATGGAGAGTCGCGAAGCGTCTCGACATGCATCCGGAGATAGCGGAAGGAATCAGGAGAACATAGGAAGTCGCGGAACGTCTCGCCATGCATCCGGTGATCACGAAAGAAATCACGGGAACATGGAGGGTCGTGACGGACCCTATCGTTTATTAAGTGACACCAGACAACAAGCAAGTTGTAATGGGTTAGAACCGAACGGTGGATCCTATCTCACATCTGGAGAAACCGAGCCTAAAAATCGGAACACAGGGTTGGGGGACGGAGCATTATTCCACCATACCCCACGTGGAGATGGAAAGGCTTGGGATCTAGAAGGGTGGGAACGAAGAGATGGAAGGAAGACTCCTCATAACTCACCTGTGCTCAGGCGTAGGGCGCATAGTGGAGGTGAGAGGGATATGAGAGAGGAACATAGAACTGAAATGCTGAAAGCTGAAATAAAAGCAAAACGGCTAGACGTGATGAGTTTGAAGGCAGATCTGGATGAATTGATTGATGGCACAGTGGCACTAGAGAGATTAGACTTGTATACACCAGATGAGATACTGTTCCTATCCAAAGATATTACTCGAAGAGCGAGGTCAGTTCATGAGAACTTATCTAATTTAGCAAACAGGTACATGGTAGACCTGTCACGAACTAAGGCTTTACAGAGTAACCATAGGCTAACTTGCACGGATCAGGATTTGGATGATCGCAGAACGATCGCGCTGAAAGTACACATAAGGGAATTGATCGTAAGTATCAGAATATGGAGAGATCTAGATAGATGGGAGGAAAGATGGTCCAGAAAGGGCTCTGTAAGACGGAGTGTACTTGAGGGCTCCCAGGACACAGGTTTGATGCGAATGGAAGCCTTCCCTTTGCGAGAAATCGCGAATGGAAGCTACGTTCATGTGCCCTGGAGTAGGGGGGATTTGGCGGCATTCACCAATTCCTTCCCAAAGCTTAGGGATAATCCCGTCGAGTGGTATAAGCAGGTAGAAAGATTTGTGAAGATCTCAAAGGTACTGTGGATCGATTTGAACACACTGTTCGATATCGTAGTACCCGGAGACTTGTGGACGGCGTGCAAGCTTAGTGTTGAATGGCCCACTTGTGAGCCATCAAGAGACGCCAGGACGAATGGTCCATCTGATAGAGTCATGGAAAAATACGAGAGAGTAATAACGTGGCTAAAGGAGAAAGTGCCGGTGCAAGACATAGACTGGGTAAAGATAGATCGGACTACCCAAGAGCCGAAAGAGACAGTGCATGAGTTTTACGAGAGATTGCTGAAAGCATTCAAGCAATACAGCGGGTTAGATGTGATGGATCCCAAGGACATAGGACAGTTTGTTTCAAAGTTTGTCTTAGGATTGAGACCAGAAATATGCCTAATGATCCAACAGCATCTGATCTGTTGGCAGAACAAACCTTTAGATGAAATTCTGAGGTATGCAAGGTACTGCAGTGACGAGATAGACTCTAAGGCAAAGAAGCTTAAAGAAAAGTTAATGCTAGTGCAAATGCAAGCTGCTGGAAAGGATAAACCGCGGCAGCAGGGAACAGGAACGCAGGCAAAGAAACAGAATAATCAGAGCAGAGACGAGGAAGAAAGACCGAGACCGAGAATGGATATCGCGACACTGAAAAAGACAACGAGATGCCATCAGTGTAATGAGGTGGGACACTGGCGACGCGAGTGTCCTTACAATGTTGAGTCAGGGGAATTAGAGCAGGAGGAGGAAGAGGTTCAGAACAACGTGGTTAAGGGAGCCACAGTCCCGAAGGGCAGGTTTGTCAAAGGGGGGACTCAGACTCCTCGAGCCCCGTTTCCTCAACCACCTCGCATCTCAAACGGAGGGAAAACCTACAGACAGATGCCATTGTTTGTAGGAGGAGAGGAATGCTACTACGTTGATCCTCTTACAGGGCAGCGGGCGAATAGGGAGGAAGATTGTACTCTAGGAGCCGCCTTGGAAGTAGATCAGAGAGGACCATACGTAGAGGCTGAAATATCGGGATGTCCTACAACCTTTTTGGTGGATACAGGGGCCACTCGATCCACGTTGAGATCGGCGGTAGTCCCGGGTCTGCCAATATCAGGAGAAACGGTTCAGGTGGTGGGAGTCGCGAACAAAAGGATGACAAATCCCTTGACCGAACCAGTGTCAGTAAGGATAGGGAATTACAGTGACGAACATCAGTTTGTGATCTGCGATTCTAGTCCTGTGTGCTTATTAGGGAGAGATTTGCTGTGCAAACTGAATTGCACGATACATTGCACACCAGAAGGAGTAGAAGTGCAGACCAATGATGAGGACGCTGATTTTAAAGTTGTAAACTCAAGGGAATGTGTGGAACTTTATCCTACCTTAACAGTGGAGGAGCTTCCGCAAGACTTGAGAGAGAAAGTCTCAGCTGAGGTATGGGATTTTACTGGGGAGGAAATAGGATTGATCAAAGGAGTAGAACCGGTAAAAATCTTGGTAAGACCCCATGCTGAGTATCCAAGAACACCACAGTATAAGCTAACGCCAGAGACGATTGCAGGGATCAAGCCTGTGATCGAATCCATGATTAAGCAGGGAATACTGAAGGAGATCGTGGGCAGTCCATGTAACTCCCCGATCATGGGTTTGCAGAAACCTAGTGGAAAATACAGAATAGTGCAGGATCTTCGAAAGATTAATAACATTGTTGTCTCATGTTGTCCAGTGGTACCGAATCCATCAGTGATATTGTTTCAGATACCGTTCCAAGCTGAATGGTTTACCGTGATAGATTTGTGCCAGGCTTTCTTTTCGATACCGTTAGATGAAGAGAGCCAGTATCTTTTCGCTTTCAAGCTGGAAGATCGCGTCTTAACATGGTGTCGTATCCCTCAGGGGTATACAGAAAGCCCATCGATCTTTAACCAGTTATTGAAACGAAATCTTGAGAGTCTAGTACTGACCAAGAGTTCAGTTCTGGTCCAGTACATAGACGACCTCCTAGTTGCGTCAGAAACTGAGGAAGCTTGCAAAGAAGACACCATCACCTTGTTAAATCACTTGGCCGAGAACGGACACAAGGTGTCTCCAAGTAAATTGCAATATTGTAAGACTGAGGTGCAATACTTGGGCCATAGGATTGAAAAGGGAAAGCGGAAGGTGTCTCCAGACAGAATAGAGGCGATTATGAAAATGAACGCGCCTACGACACAAAGAGAAGTCAGGATGTTTCTAGGCATGGTCGGTTACTGTCGACAGTGGATAGCCAACTTCTCACTGAAGGCAAAACCGTTATTACAACTGACGCACAAAGGAGTAAGTGATCCGGTACCATGGGACAAGGATTGTTTGATGGCGTTTTTGCAGCTGAGGGAGGACTTATGTCGTGCCCCGGCTTTAGGAATGCCAGATTACACTAAACCTTTTTTGCTTTACTGCTGCGAGAGAGAGGGATGCGCTTTAGCAGTATTAGCACAGGTCCATGGAGATGCGCGCAGGCCAGTGGCGTACTTTTCGGCTACATTAGATCCAGTAGCCGCAGCGTTGCCCGGATGTCTCAAATCCGTAGCTGCAACGGGTGTCAGCATTGAACGATCTGAAAGCGTAGTTATGGGTCATCAGTTAGAAGTGTATGTACCACATTCTGTAGAACTGTTAATGACCAGGACTAAGACTCAGCATCTGACGAATAGCAGGCTCACACGCTACGAGCAGGTCATACTGGCTGCCGAGAATGTGACCCTGAAGAGATGCTCTGTCTTGAATCCTGCAACCTTGATGCCACTTCCGAATGAAGTGGAGGACGAAAACTGTACAGAACATGACTGCCTCGATGTGACTGAACTATGTACCAAACCGAGACCCGATATCGTAGATGAGCCATTGACAGACCCAGACGAAATTTTCTTCGTTGATGGTTCATGCGTAAGAAACGATGTCGGTCAGCTGAGAGCAGCTTATGCAGTATGCACGATTACCAGAGTTATAGAAGCCGCTTGCCTGGAAGGAGTACGCTCCGCACAGGTAGCTGAAATTGTGGCTTTGACTCGTGCTTGCTTAGCAGGCGATAGACTTCGAGTCACCATATACACCGATAGCCAGTATGGTTTCGGCGTAGTTCATGATTACGGGCAGTTGTGGTCTCAAAGAGGTTATATGACCTCCTCGGGTTCTCCTATTAGGAATGGAGAATTCGTGAAACTATTGTTAGAGGCTTTGCAAAAACCTATGGCCATAGCTGTGGTCAAATGTGTAGCGCATACAAAAAATACGGACTTTGTATCACTGGGAAACAAATATGCAGATGAGGTAGCGCGTTACTGCGCAGAGCAGGGATATTCTCACACTGATGCAAAAGTGGGGGGAATCCAGGAAAGAACTGAATTGACCATGTTGTTAGACACTGTGGATACATGGGATGAATTGAGGGCTGTACAGGAAAATGCACCAAGTGATGAGAAAAAGAGCTGGGAAACAGCGGGGTGTGAACAAAGTGAGATGAATTTCTGGGTTTCTGCCGATGGAAGGGCAGTATTACCAAATGAGCTTGTTAGTCCAATGGCAAGGAAATTGCATGGATCAGCACACATAGGAAGAGATGCTATGGTGAGAGTATTCAGACAAACGTGGTTTAACCCTAAATTTAGAGTAGCGGCAGAGGCAGTGTGTCAGCGATGTACGATCTGTCAGCAACTAAATGTGGGAAAGAGAACACCAGTTACCTTGAGTCACATAGGAAGGTCTGGGGGGCCTTTCAATAGGATGCAGATTGACTTCATAGAAATGCCTCCATGTAACAGACTCAGATACGTGCTAGTGATTGTTTGCATATTTTCTAGATGGGTTGAGGCTTACCCTACACGTAGGTGCGATACACTTACAGTAGCAAAATTGTTACTTAGAGAGTTGATACCGAGGTTTGGGGTGCCATCCTCTTTGGAATCGGACAGAGGAACTCATTTCAATAGCGAAGTGGTGAAGATGCTGTGTTCAGCTTTAAATATCGATCAGAAGTTACACTGCAGCTATCGACCAGAAGCTTCAGGGATCGTAGAGCAAATTAACAGTACTATCAAGTCCAGACTGGCTAAAGTTTGTTCATCGACATCCCTGAGTTGGCCAGACGCACTTCCAGTAGTTCTTATGAGCATGCGTAGCACACCTGATAGAAGAACAGGCCTCTCTCCACATGAAGTGCTAATGGGGAGAGCTATGAGATTGCCATCGGTTCCGACTGCAGCGCTAGTGAACATCACAGACGATTTGATCTTGGACTACTGCAAGGGACTATCTGATGCCGTTAATTCTGTGTCCCTCCAGGTCCAGGCTGCAGAGGTTCCATCAGTACAAGACTTGTGCCATGACCTGAGTCCAGGAGACTGGGTCCTGGTGAAGAAACATGTCAGGAAGAACTGCTTAGACGTGCGTTGGAGAGGACCGTTTCAAGTCATACTTGTAACAAATACCGCAGTGAAGTGTGGAGGTCTGCCAAACTGGATACATGCCTCACACACCCGAAGAGTGCCAACACCTCCAGAAGACACAGCTCCTCTCTCGGATGAGAATCCGGCGGGAAGCGGAGAAGCCATAGAGGGGGAAAGCCAAGCTGTGGGGGTGATCGAAGAAGCTGAAACTGTGTTGGAACAGGACGACGAAGGTCAGGACACTAGTGGGACCGAAGTCGCCTCAGGAGAAGAAAGTAATTGGGAATCCGACACAGATATCGAGCAAACAGAGAGTGACCAAGAGACAGGTCCTAGAACAAGGAGCGGAAAGGCAAAGAGTGAAGAAGCCAGTTGGCCGGAGAGAAGGAAAAGGCCAAGTTCGGAAAGGAGAAAGGAAAGAACTCTTGCCCCGATCGCTGAAGAATCGGATCAGGAGGAAGAGACGACAGATTCAGGAACTGAGAGTCCACGAAGATCGAGAAGGGTACGTGTGCCCTGCAGAAGGTACGCCACCCCAGAGTGGACTTATCTAGCAGATGTATTGGGGACAGAAATCTGGGAGAGTGAAGAGTGTGAAAGTAATCAATCTCGATCCATTTGTGGCAGTGGAGATATGGATGTTGGCGCCTGGACTCGAGACTGAGGGGTTACTGACTTTCACACTTCCCATACCCCCACGTTTGAGTAAAATTCAAGATCTAGTGCTAAAAAGATTACAGTTTCCAACGGCTGGTCAGCAAATGACGGAAGAAGAAGAAAAAGTTATTCGCTTTGAACTATTGATCATTGTTGTGAAAGCTGCAGGTCCGAAAATAATTGTTGATGCATAAAGACTTTGTGCGTATGTTATAAAGAAGAAGATAACCTAGCGCCGAGTGGAAAGAAGAATAAAATTAGGGATTACATTTAGAGGACGGAGAAGGGCTAGGGTTGTCTGCTGCTAAGAAGAGAAAAAGACATTGTGGTGAAAAGATACCTGTTGATAAAAAGCACTTTAAAGACTGTGAAAGCAAACAAGCAACCAAAGACTGGAAAGAGAACTTTCGCTGGAGAACGAGGTACGCTGTTTTGATGACATGGAGAACGGCAACCCAAACCGAAAAGCTAGATGTATAGTAGGTACACTTATAGCAATAGTGATATTTCTCATAATCATAGTAGTAACGATATCTTACATGACAGGACATGAGAATGATAAAAGAATAGCAAATGTAAAAATTGTAACGACTTTGAAACCTGCTCTTGTAGGAAAGAAGGAAGAGAGCACTGTTACACGTGAAAAGGCGTTACTTACAGATGAAGCTCGTAGATTACACATAGACGAGTCACAGGGAAACTTTAGGTCAAATGCATATGCCAAATTATTGTATGAATATATCGATGCCATGGAGGCCAAAGATTGCTACGTTTGTATGCAATTGCCGGCTTCTGTAGACGAAGGCATCAGATATCACCATCTCCCATTGACTTATGGGATAACATGTAGTTTACTGCTTAGTATATTCTATGGTAGAGAAGGGTTTGAGTACTACTTTTCAAATTATGATTCGGTACTGCCTGAAGTTCCGAATTATAAGCAAATGAATAAGTGGGACTACTACAAAAAGGAAGATAGACTGGCTACATTCTTTCTTCCTTGGGATACATTAGATACATCATATGCACGAAGAAATAATCTGACTTGCAAAGTATCAGAAGTAGAGAAGAGGTTTATAGCACAAGTAGATGATCGATGCAGACGGCAGAAGATTCTAAAAATGTCAGGACAATGGAAAACAGATTGGACAGAAGAAGAGAAGGCACATAAAAAGAAAGGTAGTAATGGTCCAATAGCATTGGATAGAACGCAGAAAGGAAAGTTATGTTTAACTCGAAGCAAAACGTATTACGAGAGTGAATTTGTAGGTGAAGTTAGTTGTGAGCACTCTTTTAGACTAGAGTACTACACAAAGGATTTTATGAAAGGGATGCAAGCTATTCCGAATGTGTATTTTGTATGTGGGAGAAATGCCTATGTAAAGCTTCCAGACAATTGGTATGGTTCGTGTTACTTGGCAATTGTCTTCCCCAAAATATATCATGCAAAGGATTTAGCGATCATAGAAGGAAAGGCTTCGAGGAGAACGAAAAGGGAAGTAGGAGATGCAGAAGTAGTAGGAGATGTATTTGGAGCGATGTTTCCATTGTTAGGTTTGATTCTTAACGATGTTAAGATTAGAAGGTTAGCGACAGTCGTGGATAGATTGTCTGCCAGCACTGCAAGATATTTAATGTTAGTAGAGGGTGAGATGCAGTCGATTAGAGCAATGGTTTTACAGAACAGACTTGCTTTAGATGTAATATTAGCAAAAGAAGGCGGAGTTTGTAAAGCTTTGAAAGTTCAGGAATGTTGTACTTATATTCCTGATAATTCAAAACCACTCGAGAAAGTCATACAGAACATTACACAGATTCATCAAGAAATTGAAGATTTATCAAAAATAAATGTTTGGGAAAAAGTAGGAAATGGAGTGGGAAAGGTTGGAAGTTGGTTTGCTAATCTAGGCAAAAGTATAGTTTGGTATATTTTAAAGCCTGTATTAATAGTAGTAATCTGTATAATTACATTATTAGGATTAGTAAAATTGTATAAATGGTATAGGTCGAACCAGTTACAAAGATCGATGAGAGACCAAGAAAGGAGACTAGCTGTTCTACAAGATCAACAGTATAAAAGTCTGAGAACACTTGAGTCGATAAAAAGAGGAACTGATGTAACTAGTTCGGTATAAAAGATATATTCAAATTGCTTTTAGTGATGACTCCTAAAAGTCATCAAAGGGGGGAACTGAGAGAGCGCAATTTGAATACAAAGTATGTAGTAACCATATCTAGACGTATATGTTATAAACGTAGGAATGAAACGCATATCGTAATGTAAAGTTGGCGACTATAGCATAAAAGCCAATGAATGTGATAACATGGTATAGGAAATGTAAATGTATTCACACGTTAAAATGCATTAGTTTAGAAGGCCCGTATACATGATGGGTAATATAGAGATGCTTAGGAAATGTCGAACGTGCACAGTAGAATTCGTGTACGTGTGTAACTTTAAACATGTGTAACTTTAAATTGGAGAAGCGGCGAGAAATGTAATGTGGAAAGACGTAAACGTGGAGGAACGTGGATAAATGTATAAGAGAACTCACATAAAGATGTAACCGAGGAAAATGCATAAGTTATATTCTATGCAGTCGTTTTCTATGTATTTCATATATTTGATGTAGAATGTATTTAAGTATAACTAGGGTTTTTGCTGAAGTTCGAATATATAAATGTATGCCAAAGGTTATACTGTGTAGAAGGTTTCTGTAGGAATGCTGGAAGAGTTTAGGTCATTTGTGTTTGTAACCTAACTGGTCAAGAGTTCGAAGGAGCATAGTCACATGAATGTAATTTAGAGGGCTTGTGAAGGTCGTAAATAGCTTGATGTGGACGTGAGAGCCGAGAAGTCTAGCACTTGTTAGATTTAAGGTGACAATGCCGGACGAAGCTTATTGCTCGAACGTGAGGAGCGACACTTTGAATGTAGACTATGTTTTGACAAGACCATTCACAGGACCTAGCAGGGTCAAGTTAGGAGACATAGAGTTAAGGCCTTGTCTAAATTCATATGTTACTCGATCTGAAAGAATCAATAAATGTCGACGATGAGATGATGAAGATGACATCTGAAGAGAAGGGTCAACTTAACGAACGACGCAAGGAGTGGACCAATGGAAGAAGCAGGAAGTTGACATCATCGGGGAAAGTCCGTGGTGGGCGTCAAGGGGCGTTCCAACCACACGGTGATTGTGTATTTTAGGGACAGCACCCCGGGGATAAGATAGCGAACAGCCCAGCAGGGAGCTCAGAGAGAGAAGGGCGAGGGTAGATGCCTTGAGCAGATGCGCTGAGACATCAGAGCGCAAGGGAGCAGTAGGCCGAGGACCCTGAGAGAGCGAATGGGTAGGCAGATAGGGTACTGCTTCTGAACTTAAGATTTCCTTTAGAGGCTAAAGAGAGTTTGAACTTCTTTGGAAGTCAAACTGCTGACACCTTTTTAGGGAAGAAACTTGCGAAGTAGGATTGTCACATAGCATAGAGTAGGGACAGATTAACTTGATGATATTTTTTATCTTACTGCAGATGACGCAGAAGGAACCACTTCACACCGAAGCTTAAGCGGTTGATATTGTAATTGATTTTGTATTTTGTATACTTTGAGATTATATCCTGAGTGGATTGTATCGCATCCAAATTAACTTTATATAAACTCTTAAAACTTTATCAGTTGTAAGTGGTTCTTCAGAGTGGCGTCAGTTAATGAGGTTTGTCTAACCAATGCGGGGGTGGTCCTTTCCTCAATGACAGATACAAGCGGTCCGAAACAGATGAATGGGATTCTTT
Source organism: Lissotriton vulgaris (assembly GCF_964263255.1). Classification (NCBI taxonomy): domain Eukaryota; kingdom Metazoa; phylum Chordata; class Amphibia; order Caudata; family Salamandridae; genus Lissotriton; species Lissotriton vulgaris. Next base: position 1,310,569,191 of record NC_141693.1, on the reverse strand, counting down.
ATTAAATTTATCATAATCATAAATTGATATCAAAATCTCATTCCCCGCATAACATAACATGTCCTCAGTTATTTTCCATTTCAGGAAAGCTCAGCTTGGAAGAATAAGCTATTGTTTTTCACCTAATTGTAAGTGGCATGCAGTATTATTACTTCCTCTAGTGGCAGTGAATACAACTGCATAAACTAAAGTGCATTACCATTTCCAGGTTTCTGCTTTATTCCAGACGGCCCTTTTTCTGTTACATCGGCCTTTTGAATAAGTTGGGTTTATTATAGATAAAGTTGTTATTTTGGAAAATTACTGCTTAATGCTGTCAAATATTACTGTATTTTAATAAAAACATTGTAGCCTACCTCGGTACTACAGTAACATCACTGAGCAGGGCTCAGGTGGAAGATCATCTGGGATAGATGATGACTGCTGTTCAGAGCCTGACAGGAAGTCTTTTTTTCTGTACATTATATGACTGCTCTCAATAAAGAGGGCCTTCAAGAGATTTGAATGATTGGGATAAATCATGATTTCAGGTGTTGGCTATAGACAGCTTTTTATACATTGCTTTACTTTTTGGTTGTACAGAAAGGTCACTAATTGGCAATTGTTTGATGATATTTCATTTTTCTCCTGCCTAAGCAGCGTAAGATCTGGCTCACCTTGTGATCCTGTACCTGCGAAAATTCTAAAACAACTGGATCTGGAACCTCGGCGGGTTCTCATGAAACTCCTAAACGCATCATTAACAGATTTCTGTGTGCTACAGGATTGGAAGCATGCAATGGTAGTTCCTCTCCTAAAAAAGGCTGGAGCCGATGTGTCTAATCTCGCCAATTTCAGACCTATATCCCTGTTGCCTGTTCTCTCAAAAGTGCTGGAAAGGCATGTCAACATTCATCTAAACCATCTTGTGGAAAGCTCGGGATTCCTACACTCTTCCCAGTCTGGCTTTCGTGTGAATTATTCCACAGAGACCGCTCTACTCGGGGTGACGAAGAGCTTGCGACACGGTATCGACCGCGGTGAATCATCTGCACTCATCCTTTTGGATTTGAGCGCGGCATTCGATACCGTGTCCCATTCTATCCTCTTGAATTCTCTTCGGTCCCTGGGAGTGGACGGTCCGGCACTGGCCTGGATTGCCTCCTTTTTAAGTGAGCGCACTTTCCAAGTCTTTCTTCTAAAGCCACATCTGCCACTTGTCCATCGGCGTACGGCGTTCCGCAGGGGTCCATACTCAGCCCTTTGTTGTTCAACATCTATGTGAGACCCCTGGCTACCATCGCGGAGGACGCTGGGCTGACTATTTTTTCATACGCCGATGACACCCAAATTGTTTTCTCCCTTTCCAGCAGTGAGTGCAACAGTGTATCAATTCTGAAAATTGGATTGTCACGTATAGCTGAGTGGATGCAGAGGCATCTCCTCAAACTAAACGGTGAAAAAACCCAGATTCTCATCTTAGGGAAGAATAAAGACCTGTGGGGCCCCCAACACTGGCCCAGTGACATGGGACCTCTTCCCCTATCAACTTCTGTGGTTCGAAGCCTTGGTTTTCTCCTAGACGACAAACTCTCCATGAGACAGCAGGCCACAAAAGTGGCCGCCATCTGCTTTGCCACCTTGCGATGGCTCCAGAAAATTCTATGGATGCTGCCTCATGCCACCAGGAGAACTGTCGTCCAGGCGTTAGTAACATCTCGCTTGGACTACGGTAATGTCCTCTATCTCGGTGCCGACGCTGCTACCATCAACAAACTTGAGGTTGTTCAAAATTCGTCGGCCCGACTTCTTTGTAACATCCCGAGGAGACTATCTGCATCACAGGCCCTCCGTGATCTACACTGGTTGAGGATCCCCAGTCGTATTAAATTTAAAGCCCTGTGTTATCTTTTTAAAATCAAGCAGAGTTCGGCCCCAAAATACTTACAAAGTCTGGTCCAATCCTACAAGCCTAGTCGCACACTCAGATCCTCTCACAACTGCGATTTTGTGGTCCCAAGATTCAAGCTTGTAAGGATGGGGGGCCGGGCCTTCTCCCATCTTGGCCCCAAATACTGGAACACGCTACCCATTACTTTAAAATCAGAAACCAACCTTTTCTGCTTTAGAAAAAAATTGAAAACCATATTGTTCCAATGATCTGGATGCCGCTTTAGCTGATTCATGGTGCTGTTGAGAGGTTTGTTTCTCTTCTTTAGTCTATCCCTTGCGCTGGGAAACCCACTGTGGGTAGCTGTTGCGCATTATAAATTTAAATAAATAAATAAATAAATACCATACATAATGAAATGCACTCTTGAAAATTGATGAAGGTAATTACGCGCTTCCGCTTTCTAAGTTCACCAGCCAGCCGAGGCATTTTTTCCTGTCAGATTCCAGAAATGAGAGTGGGATTTAGCATCTGCTAGCACTATTTTCTAATGTGGCCGGTCCCAGGCGATCACGAGTAGTCGCAGTGAGAGGGCTGCTTCTCGGGTAGATTTGCTGCTGCTCTAGTAGATTTTCTATCCCAGCAGTAGCAGAATCAACTGGAATGGCTGCACGCTCTTGTGTGCAGCATGATGCCGTTTGTGATGATTTTCAGCACTGCTCGTACTACTGGTGCTAAAGTGCAGCGTGACATGCATATTTCCACCCATTTATGGAATTCCACGGAATCTTGCGTAGTTTTTATGTAAGTCTGTGGAATTCTGCAGAGTAAAACTCCACGAATTCCACCGACTCCTAATTAGGAGATGATGAGAGGCTCGTGGGGCATAACATTTGGGAAGAAGTTCCCCCAAAGAAAAGGGAGAAGACAGGAGGATGATAGATGAGTATAATATACACAAATATTTTAGACATAGAGACAGAGCAAGCAATAAATTCAGCTAATTTAAACTATGGTAGAGCAATGTGAAAAACTTCAAAGCATTGGAAAAAATTAAATCAGCTCCATCGCTTATGCCAATAAAACATTCTAAATGTAACATTTTATGCCTTGGAGTCAAGGCAAGAGAAATGTCCAGGGCAAAAAAAAATTCATGAGAGCCATGTAATCTAGTTTATGCTCATTAATAATATCATGAAGATAGTAGCCAGAAGCACAATCCATAGGAAAGGGGGCAAGATTGAGCAGCAAGAAGTGCTAACTGAGCTAATCGAACTGTTGAACATAGTGGAGCTACGCAAGTTAGGGCTAACACGCATAGCCCCAAAGCTAGGGTTAGAAGACCAGAGAAGACCAGAGAAGAAGGTGGTGTGTAGAATAGGAGAACTGCGTGTAAGTCTGCGTAGGCAGTGCGAACAAAAAGTCAATATGGTCCACAGCCAAGTAACCATGGCGCTGACAAGCTCCAGCAGATTGCCTTTTGCAAGCCACTGGCTTACTCACTATGCGTCTCAAACTCCTTGTTACACTAGACTTATTTATTTATTTATTTAAAACATTTGTAGAGCGCGGCTGTCGCCTTGCAGGCATCCTGGCGCTGAAACAGAGAGTAGCTCCACAGGGGGAAAGAAGAGAGGGAAGAATGAGTGGGATGGAAACAGTGGTTTAAGCGAAGTTGGGGAGGGAAGTCAAGTGATCGAGTTTAGGGGAACAGCCAGGTCTTGATGCGTTTTCTGAAAGGAAGGAGTTGCGGTGTTTGGCGGATATCCAGGGGCAGACTATTCCATAGTTTTGCTGCTGCAACTCTGAAGGATCTTCCTCCAGTCCTAACCATGTTAAATTTAGGGACAGATACAAGGTAGGCTGTGGCTGAACGGAGGGCTCTAGTGGGAGTGTACCAGGTGAACATGGCTTGCAAGGGTATGGGTCCGACTCCGTGCAAAGCCTTGAACACAAGACAGAGCGCCTTAAAAGCCACTCGTTGCTTCAGGGGAGCCAGTGCAGTTCTGCTAGGGCCGCAGAGGCCGAAGATCTCCTTGTCCAGCCAAGAGCTAGTTTTGCGGCGGCGGTCTGAACCCTTTGCAGTCGGACTAGCAGAACAGATGGAGATTCAAGTAGCAAAGCGTTACAGTAGTCCAGGCGACTGAGAATAGTGCACCTGACTACCAGCGCTCGGGCTTGTGCCGGGAGGAGTGGCATAATCTTGCGAAGTGAGCGTAATAGGCCCGAGCAGGTAGACACTGTTCTCGCAACCTGGGTCTCCATACTGAGCTTGCTGTTAATCATAACCCCCAGGTTGCGGACAGTAGTCACTGGCTGTGGTTTTTCTGAAGCCTCTGGGGGCCAGAAATCAGTTGGAAGCGAACGGGGAATCTTACTACCTGCACAAAACAACACCTCGGTTTTGGCGGAATTAAACTGCAGGGAGTTGTTCTGTAACCACCTAGCAGTATCTCTAAGACAATCATGAAAAGATTCTAGGGGAATTGATTCTGCCCCATCCCAGGATAGGATGAGCTGTGTATCATCTGCGTAGTTTATGGTTTGCAGCCCATGGGTTTTTATTAATGTGACCAGAGGTTTTAGGTAAACATTAAAAAGAATGGGGCTGATGGACGAGCCTTGGGGCACCCCATGGGGCACAGATGAAAAGGCAGATTGAAAAGGGGGAAGGGACACAGCCTGCTTCCTGTCTCTAAGATAGGACTGGAACCAAAGCAGGGCCGTTCCATCCACCCCGGATTCCCTTAGTCTATTTAACAGAATCGCATGGTTGACCGTATCGAATGCGGCAGACAGGTCCAGCAAGATCAGAGCTGCTGCTTGGCCCCTGTCTGCACGCATACGGAGATCTTCCATGGCCATAAGGACAGCTGTTTCAGTCCCATGGCTGGGCGAAACCCGAATTGAATATCGTCCAGCATGTGATTCTGCTCCAGATATGTGGAGAGACAAGAGCTTACCCAGCGTTTGACAATCTTTGCCGGGAATGGCAGGAGGGAGATAGGCCGGTAGTTGGATAGGCATTCGGGGTTCAAGGAGGGTTTCTTCAGCAGCGGAGTGATGAGAGCCTGCTTCCAAGGTGTTGGAACAAATCCACAGCGCAAGGATTGATTGCAGATCTTCCGAAGAATCCCAAAGAGTTCTGATCCAAACATTTTCCATATTTTGGGGGGCAAAGGGTAGAGAGGGGAGCCTGAGGTGATCCCATACGCCAGTCTCACAAAATCCGGTTCTGGGATAGAGGGGAAATCCTGCAAATGAACCAAGTTTTCTAGGTTTGTTGACTCGGAGTCAGGGAGGAGAGTCCCAGGGGCATTGAGACTGTCCATTGAGGGGCAGGTATAGAGGTTATGGATGATGGTCTGAATTTTCTCCTGAAAGAACTGTGCAAGATCATTACAGAGTGCTTGTGTCGGGGGAGTAGTTTTTTTTTTACGCAGTCAGGGTGGAGGAGATTATTCAGGACCTGAAAGATACTCTTGGAGCTATTAGTAGCATTGGTTATAGTAGAGCAGAAATAAATAGATTTACTTTTGACAATTTGGGATTTGTATTCCTGAAGTTTCGTTTTCCAAAGTGCTTTATTTACGTCAGAGTAGCCATGCCTCCATTTCCTCTCAGCCTTTTTACAGGCGGCTTTGAGAGTTTTCAAGGAATCGTCAAACCAAGGGGCAGATGGTCTGCCCTTAGGTTTGCATTTTTTTAAGGGAACATAGGAGTCCGTTATAGAGGAGATTTTACCACAGAAGGTCTCATAATTGCCCTCTACTGAGTTGGCAGAAGAGAAGCTGTCTTGTACTTGGAACATTGCATCGGTGGTACTCAGCCGTTCCAGAGCCTTCCAGTCTCTGTACAAAAAATCAGAGAGGGTGCTATGTGCCGGTACATCAGACCCTTTAGTGGTAATAAAGAATTTAAGGAGGGCGTGGTCTGTCCAGGTCATGGGCAGGATTTCGTTCATATGTACTAATAGGGGGGTAGAGAAAATGAGGTCCAGTATGTGACCTGCTTTATGGGTGGGTTCGTTGACAAGTTGATAGAGCCCCACGCTTTCGCAAGAAAGCAAGAGGTTATGCAGTCCGCTATCCAGACTACCATTTGGCCAGAGATTAAAATCCCCTAGGATGATTAACTTACTGTGGGAGATCGCCATGTTAGTAAAGGTGGTGAGTAGCAATTGCTGTTGATGAGAGCTAAAGAACCCCGGAGGGCGATAGCAGACAATGGTCGTGAACGTAGCTCCATTGAGACAGTCAATGGAGAGGCCAAAGAGCTCGGTCTCAGCGACCGGGTCTAACTCTAGGATGTTGACCAGCCAAAATGCTCTATGAATAATGCCAACTCCACCACCTCGGCCTTTGGGTCTAGGAAGATGCAGGATTTTATAGTCCTGAGGGCAGGCCCAATCTAAATCGACGTCACAATCCGCATGGGTCCATGTCTCAGTAAGAAAGAGAACATCTAAGTGATGGTTGTCAACCAGTAACTGTATTTCATTCGCATGCTTAGGCAAGGATCTAACATTAATGAGACCTCCAAGGAACAGGCCCCCAATGGTGAAATCCTGCAAAGGATAGGCACTGTCAAGAAAGGTAAGGTGGCAGACTCTCTCAGACCAAGTAATGTCTCGCGAGTATACAACGGGCAATTGACTTTAGGAATTATGAGTAGTTGATCAGAGTGGGCCGCGCTTATCGCATCCGGATCGCGGACGAGCGCAGACGAGCTTGCCTTAAGCGCGCCTTCGGACTGGCCATAATTTAGGCACTAGAAGCATTTCCAAGAGGACGTGGGAGGGACCGATGAATTCAGTGTGAATGTAAAACAAGCATTGGCAAACTCAATAGAATTGACACTCACTCCAGCACTGGCAATAGCAATATAAACTAGCACAGGCAAAGTGAATACGTCTGGGTATAATGTACTGATATGTGCAGCAGCATAATAATATTAAAGCCAAATAACAAACAAAAGGAGGACTATACTGAAGGCTCACATGCGTTAAATTCAGCCGTTTTTATATACGTGAAATAAAGCAAGACCTCATGAAGCTCACTGCAAGCACTCAAGTGGAAATGAAGGGATACATACGAACAGCTTTAGGTGAGAGATGAATTCTCCACTGGACTGATCCAAGATGTTATTGACAAAGTTCAAGACAATTGTTTTAAGAGGCTGACCAATGAAAGCCAATGGGTTGAATTAGATAGATCCAAACCCCACTCTAAATATATTGTGAGCTGTAAGTCAATTTGACAGCTGCACTACCAAACCCAGGCCTAAAAAGGTCTGCTCCTGTGCAAACATTATTAAACAAGCATTTGCAATGCAATAGGTCTCACATTTACAAGAGTGTGAGCTCTTGGCATTGTAAATGACAATGCCTTTTATTTATGTGTTCTTTTTAAAACAGATGAATAAAAGGCATTGCCATTTACAATGCCAATAGCTTAAACTCTCACAGATGCGAGACCTATTGCATTGCAAAAGCGCTCAGCGCCAGTGCTATAAAGATTATTTTTTAAAGCGTTAGGAGAGATAGAAGAGCGCGTGTCCTGCCTGTAACAGCAGGCAGGACAAACCGATTTGAGAAAATAGTGCTCTGAGGCTGTAAATAAAGCCTACAGAGTAACAACATATGTAACAGGGGGTATCCTCATGGAAGTTTACAAAATAAGACAAGGCGGTAGCGGTACTAAGGAGGGTCTACTTAGACTATTGACCAATGAAAAGCCAAAGTTTAGATAGGACAATGACACAAGCCAATGAAAAAAAATATGGGCAGAGACTGGGTGGAGCTTCAAGTCCATACCTGAATACAGCATGCCTCACAGAGCAATGCATGCACTGCCCAGGCTCGAACTAAAAAGGATTGTTTTATGCATACAATTCATGTTTGACATAAAGAATCAAATATGTGATCATAGAGGGAACTGTTCAGATTTAAAAGAATTCCTCACACAATCCAGTACAGTTGAAAGGATATATTCAAAAAGCCAATAGTGGGAAGGTGAGACTTTATTACTCCTGTGGTTGATCCAAGATATGAATGACAATGTTTAAGGCCGTGAATCTCAAAGTATGGCCCTGGTTCTGCATGAGGCCCTTCTGACGTTTATATGCGACCCCCTAGTGAGCAGTAGCACTGGGCTGTTGTTTACCTGACAGAGCACAAACTTTTGGAAAGTGGGCAAGCATTTATTTAAACCTTAACCAAAGTATTAATAAAGAAGCAAAGAAGGTACCCTGCACAACTTATCTCTAGGAACACCTTCATTTTTAAAAACATCTTGCGCCAATCATGTAAAAATATGAGAAACTCTCTACAAAATTCTAAAAAGTGAATTTCATAAACATGCGGAAGCATTTCACCGTAGTCCATTAGATTATAGCACTGCATTGAGAGGCATTTATTAGAAGTGTTGATTTCAAACATGAACTCTGTAACATTCATTACACCCCCATCCTGACAACAATGCCATAAGGGAATCAAGAGGCAAGTCATTTGTCAGGGGCACCCACTGTGTGGCCTAGGTTGGTAATATAAATGGAACAACATTATAGTTTATTAAATCAAGAACAAGAGAAGGTTTCATACAGCATGCATCCTAAACCCATGCATTTCAGTATGCTATCATATGAGGTAAGGAAGAAAAGGAAGGCAAAGTCAAATAAAACAACTGCTTAAGATCACACAATTTGGCCAACTGGCGAAGCCGGGATTGATACCAGGATTTCTGGTTTCACATTGAGCAATTTAGCTCCTAGATGAGTATTTCACATTTTTCATCTAAAGTTAATGTTTGTCTTTCAATCTTAGCGCATGAGGTTAGGGCGTAGTTGGCAAACAGAAGCTTGGTGAAACGTGAAAGCTTGCTTTGTTTTCCATACCATGTACATAGGATGACCGTAGTCCTTACATTTCACAGACCGTTCCTTGTTTCGGATTCACGTCCGCTGTCTGCTATATTTCTTTTTATGGATGCCTTTTGTCTGTAATTCTGGGGATTGCAAGAATCTGTGATGCCCCCTGCGAGAATCCTCGAGTGATTGAAAGCATTCACTGTTGGGGGCCAGCTCGCATTTCTTTGAACTGAAGTGGCTTCAATAGCATCTCCCGAACCTCGCAAAGAGTGTGGCTGATTCTCTCATACAGAATGACAATGGGCCATGATGCAGTTACAGCATGTGGTCATCTGCTCCTGCAGCGGCCTAGGGGAAGGCATTCTGCTTTTGTTGAGGGGCCAGTGCCACTGAAACAGGAGTATTGTTTTGGGGTTCCAGGTGCGCTGCATTTGTAAGCATTTTGAAATATCTGACAGGGCTAATGGCAAAGACTTCTGAGTTCTGTGCCAGCCTGCAATTATGAGGTCATCATAAAAATGTCGAGTTTTGACAAATCACAGTTTTGACTAAAGTAGAGCAAAGGGATAATGAGCCTTTTGCAAAGCACAAAGTGCAATGAGCAGCTCAAAGAATAGTTTGTATGTAGACAGTTCAGCACGTTCCTTTGGATAATAATGAATACTTATTAGTAAGGACAGCCCAAACCAGTATGCTATGTTTTAAACCCTGAGTTTGTATTTCTCCAGACCGAGCTCTAATAACATATAGTCAGGCTACCTGAAATTATGCACTTCTGTGGCCACAGCTTTTTTCTCATAATTAATGATTTACCACATTTGCCATATAACCCATTATCTGTTGCATAATCGGCAGATTTTAGCAAAACAAATTGTTTCAAGTTCCAATGGATCAAAAGTTACAAAAAAAAGTAGTGAGCTGTGTTCACGCACAGTCGAAGGCCCTTCACAAAGGTTAACTGTTCATCTTTACATTGCTTATTTATGTATTTAGTTGTTAATCTGGCACTGATGAGGTGAAATCTTTGCCCAGACAGTATTATCATATGTTAAAATTAAAAAATAAAGAATACTGCAAAATATGTGCCGCATTATGCTATATAATTCCAGTGGCCCTGCATATAAGCCTACCAGAATGAATAGCATGTTACTTCTACAGCTTGCAGACCTCATTGTCTTTAAGTAGCAGCTCCTCTGCATTGACTTACACACAACTGAGTCAGTGTCTCTGAATAATATGTGTATGATGTGATGTGCTCTTGACACCCTACATTTGGGATGAGTACCACCATAAAAGAAATAAATACACATGGGAGTGGGTATACAGAGAGATGAGAGGCACTGTTGAATGGTGGTCCTGAGGGAATTCTTGGAGAAGGAGGTCTTGGGGGGGGCGACACCAACAAAGATTGTCACACTGGGTGCAACCAGCACTAAAGCCGGGCGCTGCCAGGGGCGTAGCTATCATTCCTGTAGCATATGAAGTGCCTCAGCCCTAAAACAAAAGCACTTCAGGAGCTGATTGTGGGATGGACTGGTAGGAAGGCATAGTCTATGAACGGAGGGATTTATTTTTTATTGTAGTCATTGTTTCTGTACAGTTTTTAACATTTCTAGTTAATGGAGAACAAAGAGTACAATTATAACATGACCGGTGTGTACTAATCCCAAAATCTTCTAGTGCCGCACTGTAACCTGCCAGGGAAGTGCTTCCTGCTGCAGACATGAATGGATTTCTACCTGAATATTTAAAAAATAGCCTTTTCATAAAAAATAGTGAATTTCTGTCTATATGTATATGTTATTTATATAGCTTGACCCTAATCAAAAGGCAGCAGAATGTTGCACCAGGTCCAAGACAAAATGTATGTTCGGACGCCTGCGCCAAATCTTGAGTAGCTTATTTACTAACATTTCAAGTAACCGGGCACAGCAATTGTAGTTACTGCGCAGCGTGAAATAGAAAGAGCAGAACAGCACTTTATTTTGAAAGATCTGGTGCAGTTCCTCTGTCTCCTAGTACTGTTGCACTTGTGGCTGCCTAGCGGCAAAACATTGTGATCAGGTAAGTTGTCTGAGCAAGGAGAGAAATCTTTCCTTTGAGGCCAGTTCCTCAGTGCATGTCTGCTGCAGAATGCCACCAGGGTGTCTAGCATGCTGTCTCATGGTTCACTGTGTGTAGAGGCTGCTATGAAATGGTACACTGTGTGTTCAAGCTGCTAAATAATGATTCATGGTTTGATACGGCTGACATATGATGATTCTCTGTATGTCCAGGCTACTTTATGATTTTTCCTGGTGTGACTTGGCTTCTGCCCAAAGGATTACTTAGTCTTAGTGAGCTGTCTGATAGTGGCATGTGACCAGGCTACTCTATGATGGTTGGCAGTGTGCTGTGGCTGCTATCTCGTGCCAATGTTGCTGTCATTCGACTACTTTTATGAGTAGGCTGCTGCTTGATGTTACATATGTGCCAAGTCTTGGTCGAGTTATGGCACAATATGTTTTCAGCTAGTCCAGCACATAATATCTTTTAAACAGAACTTTAGTATAGCTTGGAGAGTGCTTGGCAGCTTTAGGAGACTCTTTGGTGCATATTTGCACCACATTGTATTGTAATAGTATTTATATAGCGCTTACTACCCCTGACGAGGCGTCAAAGTGCTTTTTCGTTGAGTAGCATGCTACTCCGGAACCAAAAAAGGATTAGTGGTGAATTAGTATAGGGAGATATGAACTTAATTTGATCGGTTGATATGTGAGTTTGTTATTTGGATTGAAAAGGGTAGTGAAGGGATAGAAGGGGGACAGTTTGTCATTTATATAGTGCTTGCTATATGCAAGAAGCATGTGCGAAGTTTTGTTTTATGGCTCCATGCACACCACCTGCAGGAATAAGATATATGTTCCTGCTTTTCCTTAAAATGCACACCCCATGCAGGGGGAGGGGAATCGTTGTTATACAGTACCATGCACACCTCCTGCAGGCATACGATATATGTTCCTTTTTTACCGTACTATGCCCACCTCCTGCAGGTAGAGTGCTGGTCGCTGCTATACTGTACCATGCACACCTCCTGCAGCAATAGGATATATATTCTTGCTTTACCATACTATGCACACATCCGGCAAGGATAGGGTACATGTTCCTCCTTCACCGTACCATGCACACCGTCTTCAGGGAAAGGGTATATGTTCCTGCTTTACCCTACCATGCACACCTTCTGCAGGGATAGGGTACACGTTCCTCTTTACCATACAATGCACACCTCCTGTGGGGATATGATATATGTTCCTGATTTACCGTACCATACATACCTCCTGCAAGAATAGATATATGTTCCTTCTTTACCGGACAACGCACTCCTCCTCTAGGAATAGGCTATATGTTCTTGCTTTACCATACCATGCACAATTCCTGCAGGGAGAGAGTACAGTCGCTGCTATACTGTACCATGCACACATCCTGCCAGGGAGATGTTCAGTTCCACGCTTTGTTGGACCTTGCATAGCTCCTGCACAATGGTCTATTATACTTCTGCACTTAGAAACTAGATGCAACCTGGATCCCCACACAAGAGGCGCTTGCCGTGTAACGTGCCCCGCAGAGAGCCCAACATTTTGATTTGTGATAAAAACACCGGACTCTTCAGCGGTTTGTGAATGGCAGACATGGAGTGCACTTTCAGATGCTGTATTGAAATTGGCATATACTGGCTAGGAAATGGGCAGATGAGGCTAAAATGAATTGTATTAGGACAGCCTCTGGGTAGCTTGGAGTACAGTAATAGGATTCATGCAAAAAATAGATACTGAGGGAGGTCTTTAAGTACATCAGTGTATGGGAGAGTCTCTTGAAGGAGCATGTGAATTAACAGTTTATAGGATACATAGACTATGGCTGCCGTTATAAGAATAAAATAAGATCTGAGTACTGCAATACATTGTGGATTGCTTGAGGTGGGCCATAATAAAATGGGAGAATACACATGGATGTGTCATTACTTTTCAAATAGTTAAAGTTGTGTAAGGAGTTAACTGCCTCCCCCATCTCAGGACCTTCAACCTTCAGTGGTTTATGAATATGCATCAAGTGTCATTGATGAAAGCCCTCCTAAACTCACTGTGATCTGAAGACATATCCTGATACATAGATGTCTTAACCACCTTTCATAAAAATAACTTGCAGTGTCCATGCTAATCCCCCCAGGTTTAAATCACTCTACCTTTCCATTTAAACATCATTGTATAGGTGGAAGAACGTTATACAACTTGGAAACAAGGTGTCTGAATGTTTAAATCAGACATATGAGGCACATCAGATATTAACCCCTCACTGTCTACCCAGTGGTGAGTGATATCCTTAGCGCAGGATACTAAAGTTCTGATTCACCTGTAGACCCACTCGAAACAAGCCAAGATAATTTAAATTATTTACAAAGGCATATAAAATTGGTCAGATGCTTTCATCATGTAAGTCCCTCTCCACCTCTGCCACCATGTACTATTCACTATTCGCAATGTAGGACATGTGTATCAATCCTGGTAATGCCGCCTTTAGCCTTCATCCTTCACCCTTCACCCTTTCTACGTCAACAAATTGGGTACTGATAATGGCATAATGTTCCTCTTTAACAGAAGTAATGAGATCATTATGTTATATGATAATTGGTAACAGAAAACCATGCACCTCTTCTACAGTACCATCAACAAGAACATCCTAAATATTCCAACTTCAAACCCTTGCACAACCTGCCTAGGACCAGGTGCACAAAATGTAGCAAACTACCACACATACGTCCCAGCCTTAACATGAATTTGAGTTGAGAAGGTGAATGGGCAATAAAAATGCCTTTAAATTTTGATTTGAACTTGTCACAAGTGCTATAGGTTCAAGAATAAAGGGCAAATGTCAGGCTATATAATTGAACACATTTCTGTGTATTCCTTTAACATTGATTGGTGTTTACAAAATTTTCTAACTTTGTAGTCAAAGACAGAATAGTAAAGTGGACTTGTTGACAGTCTTGTTGTGGTGGTAAAGGACGTATGAAAACAGAGGTTGTAAGCTGTCAGTATTTTTGTAACAGACAACAACTTGTAAATATCTGTAAATTAACTGTGTCAATGTTTCAAACAATATCAGCAGTTAGGAAACAACATATGGACCACTTGTTTGTAATTCAAAAGTGTGCTAGAAACAGAGCTTTAACCTCATCGCTGCGGCGCGAATTTCACCGCAGTGCTGAACATTCCTATCGCGGGCGTGGTCATGACGGCTCCCGCCCGTCATCAGCACACGCCCACCGTGATTCATGGGAGCCGTCATGAGCATGGAAGAGGTTAATAGGATCAAAACAATCAAGCCACTTTACTTGGTGATGTTTAAATGATACATATTTGCTGAAACCACATTTTCACACACTATTGGTTGTGCACTGCATATTGGCATTTTGCTTCCATTTCAATAGAAAATGTTCTACATGTAAAAGACAGTTCCTCCTTCCGCCCTTAAATAATGCCTAAACAAAGTATATAGTTTCTTGTCTGTAGCACACTTCTGTGCATCATCGGAATCTGCAGTGTACAGCTCACAGAAATAAAACGGCTCAATCAGTATACTATTTCCGATATACAGTAAAATATCTACCACTAACAGCTCTGACCCACAATAAAACCGTAACACTCAGCAATGTGCAGCCAATTATAGCTCATGCAGGCTGGTTAATAACTCCCTTTTTCTGCTTAATGAACTTACCCTCACACTTAACCTGTTCACTATGGGTCTTATCCATACTCAGTACTGTACCAGCCCCTAAACCAGTCATCACCAACTGAACGAACATGTAATACCTAAAGCGATCTGACAAGTAAATCTGGCCACTCGGGGGAGAGGACTTCACTCTAGTCCGGTAATGCAGGTGCCAATTAGCTACATTCTATGTGTGGCGCTTTACATCTCATAATGGTACGCAGATATGAGATGCAAGTTCAAAAGTCCATCCAAGCAGATCTTCCCAGCCAATTCTCTCTCCAAACATGCCTGCTCAGGACCATGAACTGCAAACATAATATCAGACTGGACAACCCAGTGCAGTAACCATATAAATAGATTATGATCATATGAAATACCACAAAAAGACCTGCACAGTTGCTAAAAGCCAAGAGCATACTAACAAATTGCAAAGTGCTTGATTGTCTCAACCTAATACAAATCTATTTGGACTTGTTCTTATTTTGGCTGTCTATTTACTTACTTATATACTATTGTGCGATCTCCTCTAATGTGTCTATTAAACTTACCTTTTGTTCCGAATTTTTTTCCTGAATTTTGACCTTCTGTCCTGGATTTTTGTTGAGATTTGACCCTTTGTCCTGAATGTTCACAATCGCAATCCTAAATTTGCACCATGCCAATTGGTCACCCCACATGTCCAGGCTTCCCTTCTCCTTGTCACTGTGATCATGTGACAGACCATACTTTTTGGCCTCTGGGAAAACGCACGGCTTCCCAAGCAGAGCCAAAGCTTTACCGACATTCTAAAGCCCACGCTGACAGACACGATCGAGCACGCTCACGCATGCGAGAGAAGCGAGGTAGAGAGACATTGAGATTAGCATTCCATTGATCCCAGCTGCTATCCTGGGCTTTGATAGATAGTACAAGATCCTACCTCTGAGGGTACAGCGGCGACTCTCAGGGGATCTCTGCCTGAGCCTAGCATCCCCGTTATAGCTGTTTGTCTGCCGTCTCTTCCTCGTTCATCTCCTAGCTCTTAAATATACACTCTCCTTCTCTCTATACATATGGACCCACACAATGCCCCCCCCCTCTCTCTCTGTCTCTCTCTCTTTCTCTCTTAATCCTCATGTCTCCATCCTCCCTTGGTATTTACCTCTCCTTCATCTCCAGCACTCCCCACTAACATCTGCCACGGTGTGTAACTCACAAGTCCAGGTCCCAGCAAGGCCACCTCATACTTGTAGATTCATCATCTGTTTGCACCTGCACTCTGTAATTGTAACATGCTACTCTCTCTCTCCTGCTGCATGCCCCCTTTCATTCTTCCACCCTGCCCTCTGTGTTTCCTCTTGTCATTGTATCTCTTCTCTCACTGATTCTTTACGTATACCCCACTTACCCTCCTCTGCGAGAAACCAGGTGTTTCAGTCAAACAATGTTTTGCTTCCGGGGTTGCTAGGCTCTTGACAGATGTTATGGCACTGGCCTGTAACATACCCCAATGTCTTCATATTTTGTGTTTGGTTCTGAGGCGCACAATGACAGCATGTGGCAGTATGCGGCAAACCATACCCTCTTTTGGTGGCTGCATGGGGACTTGCTGATGTAAGTATCCTTGAAACAAGATACACATTTTTTACTCGAAGGATTACTGCCAATCTGTGCCCGATGTCTTTCTAATTTGATATAAAATGCTGGAATATCTCAGTTTTGTTCCCTATTATTTGCTGTTTGAAGGATGTCAACGGCAAAATGCAAAATCATGATGCTGCCATATTTACTTTTATTTCTGCCTTGAGTAGTGAGGCAAGGCTCACAGCTTTCCCACAGAACCTGCTATGGAGGTGACCCTGGAGTTCCTGTGGCCACCGGCCATGGCACAGGAAGAGGTATTATCATTTATACCTGACACTCTCATCTCTCAGGCTGAACAGTGTTGAACCTAGGGTGCCAGGCAAGCACCACTGGTTGCCCAGAGGAGTGTAGATCGTTTGGTGGGCGCAATGGGTGATCACTTTTTGAATCTCACTGTTTTTGACCTTCTTCACCCCCTAGCTGAACTTATTAAATTATTTAGAACTTTTGTAAAGTATTGTTTATCTCCTTCCGGTTACCTTACTGTACTAGTAAGAAGACAGAAAAACAAAGAAAAACAGGGAGGGTCCCTGTCGATCAATCACTACCCCCAAAGCAATGGGGTTTCGGTGAAAGCAGCAGGGTCGGCTCCTCCATTGGAGCGGAGGAGCGTCGCCCCATTTAAACCCCCCTCCAAAAGCCCCAGAGATGAAAAATAAAATGGTAATTTATTGCCATAGTTTTCATGCCCTGTCCTAAATAGAGCATCAGGACGGAGGCAGAGCCGGCTGAGTGACAGTAGCAGAGAGGAGGGTGGGCTGACTGTGCACTGATTATTGTGCATGTCTTTTTGGCCGTCTGTCATCTAGCAATGGTCAGCCACACATACTCATTTTAAACACAGAGAGAGGATGAGGCCTAACAGCTAGGGTGGTCGACCTCGAAGCTGGGGAACCTGGTTCAAATCTCAGCAGGGACGCTCAACATCCTGTGATTCTGGGCAAATCCCTTAATCTCCCTGTACCTAACAAAAAAATTAATGTGTCCGTCTGTAACGCAGCTGGTGCTCATGTAAAGTGCTCTGATACCTTCGGATCTAGTTCGCACTATATGAAACACCACAAAAAAACAAAAAACTTTTCGTAGCGCAATCCAAAGCCTCCAGAGCACTGTGGAGTGCCGAATTAGGCCGCTCCCAGCAGTCTTTTTGCAGCTCTCATGCTGATGAGAGCAGCGTCAGGATTGACCAAGGGAGTTGCTGCATCCGGTTCCAGTTCCTGTGAAAGAAGAGGCCTGGACCGGAGGACATTGTGTTCATTTAAGGTAAGCAGTTTTTTCGTACATATTATTTGCGCATGCGTTTTCTAAACATATATTATTAGCACACACACGCCAGCCACCCTCCCTCCCCCATAGATGCCAGCCGCTACCGGAAAGCAGGCTGGACTAGTTCTTTTTACTTCTGTATCCTGAAAGAGTTACCATTTGGTTCAAAGAGAGCCATGGTCTGGGTCAATTGACTTAAGAAATCTAGCTCCAAGTTTATACCATGTGAAGGTTTGTCAGGCTATGATGCTCGCTCTTGCCTGGGTGTAGATTCCTGTTGGGCACGTGGCAACTGGTAGCCTGGGCCTCTATCCCAGGAAGCCTTGTGCATGAGTCATTTAACTTATTCTTGCTTCAAATGGGAGCCAGGGCTGTGCGTACAAGGCAGGTTTTCTGTATTCACACTGCCGCAGATTCCGAGTTTAGACCCGTGGTACTCATAGTACGGCCCGCAGGCCTTCTTTGGCAGCCAGCCGACCTTGCTGATAATGTACCCATGGCTCCCCCGAGAGACAGTGGAGAGAGAAATAGTGGAGAGAGACAGCGGAGAGAGAGCGGAGAGAGAGAGAGTGGAGAGAGAGAGTGGAGAGAGAGAGACAGTGGAGAGAGAGAGAGAGTGAAGAGAGAGAGAGTGGAGAGAGAGAGAGTGGAGAGAAAGAGAGTGTGGAGAGAGAGAGAGTGGAGAGTTCCAAATTATAATCAGAAACAAATTGCTCTGCATTGTCACAGAACGTGAGCCCACATGTATGCGAACTAGGGGCCTAGGGGCTCTGAGGTTGAAGGGATCTGAAGAAAAATTTGGAATTTTCTGGCTATCATACCCCTAATGTGATGCACACTTTGTGGAGCTGAAAATAGCACAAAATTATTCTGATAAAAAGCATACATGTACTCGGAGGTTTGCAGGATAGATGTGTGTTTGTGTTTCACTTTGTGCTAATTATATCGGTCAGTAGCACTGGGCCTGTGTGAGCGTCAGTAGGCTCAATCAAACCTCACCGGCAATGACCTTGATTTAAATGCCACTGCTTCAGCAGCTTGTTTTAGCAGATCCAAAGTATCTATCACCTACACTGAAACAAGAAATATTTGCCATTATCAGGATCACCTGAGAAGCCAAGATACCATCTCTTTCCAAGTCAAAAAGGTGTTTTGTTTTCAGTTCCACAGTCTAATCGCCTTTAGGGTGTGAGATCTTGACTACATTAAAGAAGCTGTGAGTAGAACCAGGTGTTCTGCTACAACGTGTGGCAAATGTCTGAAGGATCTGATGTGAAGTTGTGTCTGTAACACAAGATGAAAGTGGTCTGTTTTCGGTTCTAAATTGAGTGCTAATGCTAGCTCTGTAGGACAGATGCCTAAAGTTAGAAAATGGGCTTGCGCCACTTTAAAGAACATAGCACACTTGCCTTATGCTTGTGATTTTGGAAGGAGGTGGGCCTCTAAGTTAGCACAAGTGTGTTCCAGTAGATCTCACGTTGATTTCATTTTAATCTCATATATTGTGGCTTAGATTGTAAGCTGTTGATATAATGGTTAAGTTTGTTTTTTCTTTTTCCATAATTTGAAGTTGATTGTCTGTTTTTTGATTTTAACAGATTTTCTTGAAAATGCATGCTTTACTGTCGCTGAAGATTATGAACTTCTTGGTGTATGCTGTTTTGCATATGTAATACCACTAATATCCCTTGGCAGTCCTTCCAGACCAACATCCAGCCCCTTTAAAAATGCTCACTAGTCCGGAGGCTAGTACAGATTCCATCCTGTTCAAAGTCTTTGATATTCTTGGTTAAGACTGCATTAAATAAATTAATACCTTATGTCGACTGCCCTGGCTGCAAGGATTTGCACCACCAATCATCAACCTACTCATCGCAGTAATATTTGGTTACCTTTAACATCCATGACCTTAAATCACTGTCTAGATCTGGTGCAAAACTCTTATGGATTTAGTCTTCTGTATTTGTTTAAACAAAAAAAAGACTAGACTATGCAGTATGATCATAACGTCTCAACCATACTTAGTATTAGGCCAACAGTTTAGTGTTACAATGCTATTATTACTAAATGCCCTTTGCTGTCCTTTCTACAATACAACATGTCGCCTGCATTAAGCATTTTGGGGTGAAACGTTACTCTTGAATGCAATTGTTCAGCTTTTGTGACAGAATGAATCATTTTTTTATACTAATATCAAAGAGTACCTGATGTACATTTTGCCATCAAGTGTTCTTGGAAATGTTTGTAAGCTGTGTGAGACTTGGCTGGTAGCATACATCATTTCTATAAAGGCACTGCCTTTGCCTACTCCCAGAATGCAGAATCATGGCCTGCGCAGGGTTTTCTATGTTAACTTGTGGGCATGCATTGATTTGGTGTACCTAAATTCATGTGGATTGTCATTTTTAAATGTCATTAGTTTGACTTTCATTAAAAAGAAGTCTCCCCTCCCACGACTTTTCTTTCCATATCAAGTTCAGATTCCATATTCCTTTCCCTAGCAAACACCACGATCAGCGAGTTACCAGCCAAGATATTAGCCTCTGAATAATCAATGAGAACTTTCGCATACTACCCTTTACTGAACCTCTCAAACTGATAAATATGTTTTTTGTATCTAGCTAGTTTTAATAGAAAGCCTAAACCTGATTCCATGTTGTGCAATCCAATTAGGCCTGCCCCTTTTTATTGCAGCTCCAAATTTGGTTCTTGCTGTCAAAGGGAAGGCTCTTGGCCAAGTTCTCGTACCTTCTCTGAGCAATGTGCATCTATGAGGCCAGTGCTCAGTATCAAAGTAAACTTGCTGCATGGTAGGTTCAATGGATTCCTGCTATGATTCCTGATCTCATCCTCAGACTGCAAGTGATCCTGATATTCCTTCATATTCAGTTCCAGTAAATGGCTTGATTTCCTTGCACACAAAGACATGTTCTTTGCAGCAGGCATCTCAATCCTCTGTGCAACTTTGCAAAAAGTGGAAACAGCCACAAGATAAAACTCCGATCTCTCTCCAACAGGAGCATTAATCACCAAAGTTATCTTTACATTTTTATTGTTGCCTGAACACCTCTGAAAACACACAAGAACATGTTCTTTGCAGCAGGCATCCTAATCCACTTTGGCTTGAGTGGAGGAGTGTGGCTCACTGGTTAGAAGCGGCAGACTCTGAAGCAGAGATCAGGCCCGGGACCAGGGTTCAATTCCTGACGCGGCAGGGTCTTGGGATCAATGTCCGCGGACTCGATAATTCTCGCCTCAGCGCCTACTCTAATCATGGGTCCCACGCTGCAACTCTGGGCAATAGCTTTCTTAATCTCCACAACGGCCCCAACAACACTGGGATGGCTGGCTTCACCTTGGGGGTGCCCAGGAGGGGCATCTCACAGGGAGAGCCAGGAAGGGTTCCACAGTGTTATACAGTGCCGAGACGCCCCGTTGCTGGGGCAGCTGTGCGCTTTACAAGTATACTACATCTACTTTACAAGTATACTACATCTACATGAGTAGAAACAGCCACTAGAAAAAACTCTGATCATTCTCCTGCAGGAACATTAATCACCAAATGTACCTTTACATTTTTATTGATGCCTAAAAACCTATTGCAGGGTGACCTCTCCCCAACTCAGCTAACATGTTTAAACCCTGGATCGCAAGCTTCCTTCCCTCACCTTCGCCTACAGATCATAAAAATTGCACACCATAAGTGTCCTTAGTAATACACACTTCTAAGGCAAGGTGAACTCACACCAGCCAATTCAACATATCCAAAATCTTAATATGCAGCAATCTGCAAAAGAGTTCAAGCTTCCTTCACTGCGCCTCTCCCCCCCCTCGCTAGAGGCATGCACAATAGTGTTGTATCAGGGTTACAGCGCTGTTGCAAGCAGACCTTTCCCCAGCTCATGTTATGTCTTTAATTTGATGCAAAGTAAAAAAAATTGTAAATACACTTTAAATGTCTTCCCTTTTACCTGACCAGTTACAAGCGCTTGTGTTCTTTTTTTAATCCGTGGAAAATTTAATTATAATGCGCACAACTGCTTTTTGCACTAACAGCTGTACAATTGGTGGCGGATTTGAAAGTGTTATTGTTATTAACAGAGGCATTATGTTAATGTTCCTATCGCATAGCTGACATTTTCCACTGAGGTATGTTTAGTTATGCCTCAGTGGTTAGCGTTTTTCCTGTTTATCAGTGCAACATCACCTCGGCACAGCACCAACTCAGCATCATTCAGTACCACCTGAACATCTGTGCAGCACCACCAACTAAACATCACTCAGCACCACCTCAGCAACACTATGCATCACCTCAGTATCACTATGCATTACCTCCGCACCAGCACACCACCACCTCAGCCTCACTCAGCACCACATAACTATCATTCAGTATCACCACCGCACGAGCACACCACCACCTCAGCATAAATAAACATCACCTCAATATGCCCTCAGAGTATGGAATCTGTTGATTGGCCCCAAATATCCGCCCGTTGCTTTTGTTGTAATTCAAGTACTATTTGCCAATATCCACCTTCCCACTGTATATTACAAACAAGCATTCGTACAAACACAAAGAAATTGTCAGCATTTCAAGAACAAACTAGAATATATTTTTTATGTTAATTAATTTATTAATACAGTTGTTCAGTTGTACATAATGTCTTCTTGGTTATATATAAGTTTAGAAAATGCTTAGGAAACTATTTTATTGTAACTTTTCAACATACTACACAGCAGACACACTGCTCTACAACATAGCTTAAAAACTTTAGCAAAGCCGATAGCTCTGGCTAAACAGATATAAGATCACAAAGGCGAGACCTATTGGCTATACAAATGCTTATTTATTACTAAGGCTCCCTGTTTTTCGTTTTTACGGATTTTTACAGATAAATAGAGACAGAAAACAATGTGTTTTCTGTCTGCATTTATTTTTTAAAATGGATAAATGCAGAAAATCTGCTTCTTTTCAGTAACTGTTCGTGCTGTCTTTCCTGAATTTAGCCCAACAGCTGAGCATATGGACAGCATGGGAAATTGAAAATCAGGATGACATTTCTTTAAATAACTGCATTTGTCAACTAACATTTATGGTATAATGCTAATAGTTGCCGGTGAATGGACTGTTATGTAATATTTGGCAACTTAAATAGCTAAAACACGACAGACATCAAAGTATGACTGCGCGTCTATCATTTAAATAAATATGGAAATGTACAGTTTTACAACTACATTTATACGCAAAACACAAAATAAATATGGATAAATACAGATAACATGGCCCAAAAATAAATATAGATAAATACAGAGGGAAATGTTAAAAAAATAAATATCATAAAACCGGGAGCCCTGTTACATAAGGTCAGGTGACAGCTGTGCTATCTCACATAGTCTGATCTCAACTCAGGCTGTGTTTTGTATGTGTTTTTGAACTACAAAAAATGAAGTATTAGGACAGATTTTTCAAAATCCAACTACAACTACCAGAAACACCATGAAAACTATCTGGAAGAATTAGGTAAAACCCATGACGAGTTGACCTTGTCATGAGCACTTAAGGGCTTAATATAGAGAAGTGGAAGGATTCTATAGAGAAAGAGAGCCATTAACGGATGCTCTTGACCACAGCATTCACTGGGGTAACAAGGAAGAGTTGACTGTGAGTCCGAGGTTTATAACTTTGAGATAGGGATTCTCCCTCCATGAAAATCTTGACTGTATTGTTGCCATGGTGAATTTTAAGAAACTATTTTATAAGACGTGTGCTAAAAAAAAAAGTCAAAGGTATAGCAGGCTGTTTCAAATATCTACTCTTGAAGCATCCTAATAAAATAATTGTGCACCAAGGAAGAATGATGGTGCAGGTTCACCCCCACCAGCCAAATGTTTTAAAACATGGCGCCATGACATTGCACATTTCAGCACAAATTTCTTAAGAATTATTAAAAATGAGTAGGCTTTACACAGGAAGTTCAAATAATCTGGGTTTTTAATGTGACATGTCCTATCCGTTTTCAATCTCTATGTAGCATCCTTCTTCGCTTCTACCTTCCACCTCTTCTTTTTCCATCCTGCCTCTTCCTGTGTGAATTCCTAACTATATACTTAAGGGGTCAGGTGGGAAAATGAAACGTTTCAAAGATGCCACAGTCTCAGGTGGCTACAGGCGTCAGAGCAGTAGTTCTCCATGGATCAGACACTACAGCCTCTGGTCTGGTTACAAGTTCAGACAGAAGGCATATATCTTAAGTTACTCCAGCATTCAAGACTCAGGCAACAGTACTGGTGATAATGTTTACTGATGATAATGACATTTCAAATAAATCTCTACGAATCATGACATGCTTCCAAGGGATAACATAAAATAAAAGCCATAGCAGAAAATTCCCTCTGGTATCAATGAAATAATATAAGCAATAGGGGTCCCCAACTTGATGTGAATTATCACCGAACAAGCGGCTATAAACCTAGTAAGGAAAAGCAATCATTTCACCCATATATGTCAGTTTGCCATGTCTTACAATACACATTTTCTGAATGCAAATATTATTTTTGGGCCAATAAACATGTTTTTCTTCAACTTGAACACCAGCTTGTCATTTTCTGAAAACATACATATTTTACTCTTCAACACCAGATTTTCATTTTGGGAAAAAGAACTCAAGCCCTTAAAAATACGATATGCTGTCTGTAAATCACTCTTTTTTTCTCCAAGTATCAGCTTTGATTTTTGGAAAATACGTAAGTTTGGTCCCCAGGTATCAGCTTGATATTTTCATCAAATACTTGCATATACTACTGTTCCGCGTTGACCTCATCTGCCTTGTATGCCCATATTTGTCATCACTGAAGTCACCAATGCCCCCAATATTCCCGGAGCAGGGGCCAGAATATCTGGGAAGGATACTTTGTGCCAGAGATGCACATAAAATTCTAGGGACACCATCTTGCTTGGACAGTCACAATTATTCCAGGGAAAATGGGTACTGTGCCTGGGATGGAATTCATTATGTGGGGGATGGTCACCAAAATGTCAGGAATGGTCTCAATATGATGGATCAATCATAGGCTAGGGATAACTATAACTATGCCTGTGATAACCATCTTTCTGCCATAAGCAGCCACCATACTATATATGGACTTCCAAAGCCCCATATTTTATTCTTGCACTATGAAATGAAATGAATTTGTACTTGTAAAGCATACTTATACCCCAACCGGAGTTTCCTGGCGCTGTAGGCATACCGCTGTGGAACCCTTCCTGACTTTACCCTGTGAAATGTCCACTCCTTGGCACCCCAAAGGTGAAGCCAGGTACCCCAGCGCTGTTGGGGCCGTTGTGGAGATTAAGCAAGCTATTGCACAGAGTTGCAGAGTGGGACCCATGATTAGAATAGGCACTGAGGCGAGAATTATCAGGTCCGAGAAAATAGAGCCCAAGACCCGCCGAAGCGGGAATTGAACCCTGAATCTGGGTCTGTTCCTTCGTCATTTGGAATTTGTGTGCTGGGACTGTTGCTTCAGCCAGTGTGACGAATTTACGTTCATATATACATACATACATATATATATATATATATATATATATATATATATATATATATATATTCACTGAAAAAACCATAGGTTTCACACCAGTTATAGTTAGGAATTAGCATTTTAAAAACCTATGAAATTCACTGAAAAAACCATAGGTTTCACACCAGTTATAGTTAGCTGGAAATTTTACTGATATAAAACCATTGAAATTCCCACGTTATAGTTAGTCGGACTCACTATAACTTGCGCGTACAATGCACTGCTGATGACATCACTCATGACATCACTGATGAGACCATCCAGTGAATGTGTGTCTTTCTGAAAAATAAATTTGTATTATATATGTATTTGTAAAGGTCGATGGAAGAATAAATGTTTAAATAAGTGTGTAAATGGATGTTTTTTTAAAAAAAATTGGTTGGGTAACTGGCATATTATGTGTATCTTAGTGAATACATATATTAGCGAGTATTGTTTAAATATTTAAATGTTTGTATCAGTGTTTCTCTTTGTGTATAAGTGGCTGCATGGGGTTGGTGACTGACTCACTGTTTGTATGTGTTTTGAAGACAGCATATGTGCAGGACTGTATGGGTGGATGAGTGTATATATGTGTGTGTTAGTGAGTGAATGACTGTCTCACTAGTGTCTTCATTAGTAACGACATATGTTTTAATCTAGTATATGTGAGTATTGATGTATATAAGTGAGTATAGTATATATAGTGCGAGATTGTAGGAGTTCCTGTGTAAATAAGTATGTGTTTCTATAAGTGATTGTTTAAGAGAGTAAGTATGGGTAAGTTTCCTTAGAAGTAAGGTGGCAGTGTGTGTATAAATGTATATGCAAATAAATGGATGTTTAATAGTTTATTTGCATGTGTGAGTATGTGTGTGAGTAACTTTTGGATGATTGCTGATGTGTAACAGGATGTGTAGGTGTATCACTACATATGATGAGTGAGTATATATGAGTGACTATATAGAACTGTTGGTGAATGAGTGGATGTGTATATAGATGGTGGAATTACTGAATTGGTTGTTGTTACTGGTTTGGGTATCTCCATTTTTTTGAAAATGTTTGTTTCTATTTTTGAATATGTGTTTCAAGCGTTACATTACACTGAAATTAGGTCTGTCACTCTGTCACAAGGATGGTGTCATCAGTGATGTCATGAGTGATGTCATCAGCAGTGCATTGTACGCGCAAGTTATAGTGAGTCCGACTAACTATAACGTGGGAATTTCAATGGTTTTATATCAGTAAAATTTCCAGCTAACTATAACTGGTGTGAAACCTATGGTTTTTTCAGTGAATTTCATAGGTTTTTAAAATGCTAATTCCTAACTATAACTGGTGTGAAACCTATGGTTTTTTCAGTGAATTTCATAGGTTTTTTAAATGCTAATTCCTAACTATAACTGGTGTGAAACCTATGGTTTTTTCAGTGAATTTCATAGGTTTTTTTAATGCTAATTCCTTTGTATATCGAGTTTCTAACCTTTTTTTTTTTACAATTTGCTGTTTTTTTTAAGTATTCATTTTTTTTTATATTTTTTTCTTTTGCGCTCTGGGTGCGCGCTCCTGGAAGCTTTCAGCTAAGCTCTCCTGTAAGCTTCTCCGAGAGCTCATCTGAAAGCGCACCCAGAGCGCAACTGTCGTTCGTGAAAAAAAAATATGAATGAAAAGTTAATAATAATGCAAAACATTTCGTACCATACAAATAAAATTTGTTTTTTTTAATATTGAAAATGATTATGCATTTCTATTAAAGATTGATGACGTCACTTCGGCGCGCAACGTACGTGCCCTCGGAAGCGCCTACGTGCGCGGCTCCTAAACGCACGCAAAAGCGCCTACGATCGCGCCACGTGTGCGCCCCGGAAGCGCCTACGATCGCGGCACATTTGCGCCCCGGAAGCGCCTACGATCGCGCCACGTGTGCGCCCTGGAAGCGCCTACAATCGCGCAGCGTAAACGCACCCGGAAGTGCACCCGAGCGCGCAGCGTAAGCGCGTCGGGTCATGTGACCCTAAAATAACACTTTTCATTGGTTGCTAACAGTTTTTTTTTACAATGAATGAAATCCCCACCCATTTCCTTCACTTCTTCTTTCACTTTTGTGACTGAAAGACCTACCTTTTTTGCTGCTCCTTTTTTCTTGGTTCATCATGGCTGCCAGATCATCCAGCAGTGAAGATGACTTCATTGATGAAGAGCCACCTACCCCAAAGGTGAAGGGACATTTCATTTGGAAATTTTTTAAGTTTCCAGAAGGCCAGAAGAAGGTGAATGCACCAAAAGTAGAGTGCAGGATCTGCAAAAAGGTCCTGTCACGGGGTAACCCCCTAAAGAAATACTCTTTTGGCAACTTCACTATGATTCGCCATGTGGAGACCAGGCACCCCCAGAATTTTGCCCGAGAAAGTGTCAGGGCTCTGGCACAGGAGGTTCCCAGAGGTGGGGCCTCTACATCAACAGGAGGAACAACTTCTTCTGGAAGAGACCAATCTCAGGGGCAGGTGCCAAACATCCAACCTGCATTCAACCATGGGGTCGTCAGATGCAGATACTGCAATCAACTCCTCACCTATGGGGAGCAAAGTGTCCTGCTCATGGTTCGGGCATTAGAGAACCATCACTGCCCTTCCCACCCCTAATTTTTTTCTTTTCTTTTTGCTCCTGTTGAGCAGTTTCTATTCCCTGTTTTTGTTCCTCTTCAGTTAAAAGAAGAAAACCAAAAGTTCTTTTCAGAACTACCTCCAATTCTCATCAAAGAGCTATAATCTTTAAAAATGAAGAGTAAGTGAAATATAGTGCATTGATAATTGAAAGGAGAATGAGTAAGAAAGAACAGAAAGGTATGAGAGGTGAAAGGAAGTGAAGTAGGAGGACTGAAAGAAGGTGAGTGTTAGAAAAGAAATTTATGACACAGTGAATAAACTGGAGGCCTCATTTCTGAAAAGTGACGCATCGCTACGTGAAAATAGCGATGCGTCACTTATCTGGACGCACTCCTTATGACATTCCACATATGTCATATTTAATATATGACTAATCAATTCGCAAGGAGTTACAGATATGTCAGTATTTCTGACATATCTCTAAACACAAAAGTAACGCATTGCAGGAGTGCGTCACAAAAGTGACGCAACTCCAGTAATGTGTCCTTTCACATGGAAAAAGCACCATGTGAAAGGTTTGCTGAGAAGCAGGCGCAAGATTTTGGCGCAACTGCATCCTAAAAGTGACGCACTGCGTCATTATTAGCAAGCTTTTTGCAAGGAACACCCCCTCTGCATGCATTATACCTGACACTATTTTTTAAAAAGTGACGCATCTAGGTACATGGGTCACTTTTTAAAACTCTGCGCCATATTGTATCTGCATCAGGTATAATGTATGCAGAGGGGGCAATCCCTCGCAAAAAGCTTGGTAATAACAACGTACTGAAATCTATGAGATTTCCCTGCGTCATTTTTTGGATGCTATTGCGTCAAAATTTTGCGCCGGCCTCGCATCACTTTTATGTTTACACATATGTCAGAAATACTGACGTATCTGTAACTCCTTGCAACATGATTCGTCATACATTAAATATGACACATCTGGAATGTCATAAGGACTGTGTACAGAAAAGTGACGCATCACACCAGCAGTGTAATAAAATGTGCCTCGTTGCACTATATTTAAAGGATGCAACAGCATCCTAAAAGTGACGCAGTGAAATCTCAAACATTTCACTGCGTCGCTATTACAAAGCTTTTTGTGGGGGAACACCCCCTCTGCATACATTATACCTGACGCTATTTTTAAAAAGTGACGCATCTAGGTACATGGGTCACTTTTTAAAACTCTGCGCCATATTGTATCTGCAACATGATTCGTCATACATTAAATATGACACATCTGGAACGTCATAAGGAGTGCGCACAGAAAAGTGACGCATAACACCAGCAGTGTAATAAAATGTACCTCGTTGCACTATATTTAAAAAGTGACGCATCTAGATAGATGCGTCACTTTTTGAATATTGCATAACAATGCGCATTTTTTTACACCGCTGGTGCGTCACAAAAATTGACGCACAGGAAGCGCAAAACTAACAGCGCAAGGCCTTCATAAATATAGTCCTGGATTTAGGGGGTCAGAGGGGGTCTACTCTTCCCCCTTATGATCCAATCAGCTTCCTGCGCGCAAGTCGCTCGTCGCGCCTGGAGCGCTCTCCCGTGCGCGCACGGGAGAGCGCATATGCCCGCGCAAAACGAAAAAAAAATTTTAATGCCCTGCAGGACCCTATTTTAGTCCCTACATCAAACCTAGGGGGTCAGAGGGGGTCTACTCTTCCCCCTTATGGTCATTTGCCCCTTTTTTTTTCAAACCCCTTCTGTCTCGATTTTACCGAGACACAAGATGGCGGCCGCTCCGCACTGTTTAGAATGTTTACAGACAACTGAGATCCAATCAGCTTCCTGCGCGCAAGTCGCGTGTCGCGCCTGGAGCGCACTCCCGTGCGCGCACGGGAGCGCGGCTATAGATATATATATTTTTTTGAACCTTAATTACTTAAAATCCACTGGAGCACATATCTTGAGACATAGCAAAGGCACATCGGGCTACCAGTCCCTACAATTTTGCCAAGTTTGGTGGAAATCCATTCAGCCGTTCGGGCTAAAAGTGAAATCGACCGCCCTATGGAAATTAACATGGGGAAAACGCGTTTTGGGACCCCCCTTTTATCTCGGCCCCCGCTTGACGAATCCCCCCCAAACTTTCAGGGAAGGACCGGACCGCCATGAGACCATTTTCCTGAAAATTTCAGGCAGATTCGTCAACCGGCGCCAAAGTTATTCAAAATAGAATGTTGAGATTTAACATTGAAAATTATCCTAACTATAACTACCTACTGGCGACCGCCAGTAGGTAATATATATATATATATATATATATATATATATATATATATATATATATATATATACACACACACACACCCACCCCCACACGGACACCCGTACTTTACCAACATAAAGGACATTTGCCATGATGGATTGAAATTCCATGAAATGCCATTCATTTGGAAAATTCGTGGAAACAGGTTAGTAGAGAAAGTTTCTCCACTCTAGGTTCCCTTATATGTTTTTATTATCTGAACATCACATTCAACTTTAAGGAGGAGCAAGAAAACCAATCGCCTGGATGTAGCGCAGTAATCAGTCATTTCATCAACTTTTATTCGATTATAGACTTGTATAATCATAAAAAGTACATTTTAAAAACAGAGAAATAAACATAATCAGAAAGAGAAAATCAATATACATTTGGTCGCAGAATTAGCATCACTGTACCGAACCAAGAATGTCAAAGTGGGTTACTGTTATGGAAATGATACAGGTTTAGGAGTTGATTTTGCGACGAGTTAATATT
The DNA here is from genome assembly GCF_964263255.1 of Lissotriton vulgaris. Lineage (NCBI taxonomy): Eukaryota > Metazoa > Chordata > Amphibia > Caudata > Salamandridae > Lissotriton > Lissotriton vulgaris. The sequence continues at coordinate 1,310,538,842 of NC_141693.1, read as the reverse complement.
ACTATTTTAAGAAAAGTCGCTATCAGTTTTGCTTCATACGGAGATTTCGGGGATTGTAAGTGGAAGAGTGCTGAATATGATTGTCTAAGACCGCTTGAACGAAGGAGGGGCAAAATCCATGTTTTCCTAGCTAGTCTGTAGTATTTGCAGAAAAGGGCAACATGTAACGTCGATTATTCAGAGACTCCGTCGCAGGGACATCTCGTCAGATTTCGGGACCAGTTCTTCATTTCTGGAAATGAGACCAGACGGAAAAAAAGATTGAACCGGAATCTAGTAATTAAAAACTTTTCATAGTTTGAGAGGAAGTATGTCAGGTATGGCTGTATGAGTTTCCCTGTCTGCAATGCGCGAATGTTTTCATTTTGTGTTTTGGTAATCTCAGCTTGGTTGCGGAGTTCTCTTAAATGGTCCATACATAGTTCCTTCAACTGTTTCTTCGAGATATCTTCTATTGAAGGGGGTTCGAGAAAGTAGTGCTCGCAGTCAAGATCTAAAAAGAATTTGTGAATATAATTGAGCCAAGGTATTTTCCTCCAGTTCCCTAGACTTAGACATTCAGTGATAAGGGAGCGGGTGATGTGGCTTTCGGGGTTACACCATATACGCTGCCACAGTAGGATAGGCTGGCATCGTATGGTGTCCGTCATATATTCCATACCCAGCTCCCGATGTGAAGCTAAGGTCGGGGAGCTTTGGGGGAGAGCTAAGATGTATTTAATAAAAGCGTTCTCTGTAACCTGGAGTTGGTCGATGCATCCATGGCCCCAGATGCCTGCTCCGTAAGTAGCCACACTGTGGCATTTTGCGTAGTATATCGTTAACAGTTCCGCTGGAGCTGGTTTGCCTAATTTTCTTGAGAAAGCATTTAATGCTGATACTGCACGACGAAAATTAAGATTTCTGGCTTCCACTGCCTTACGCCAGGTCATTGTGTCTTCCACTAAAATGCCCAGGTATGGGTACACCGATGTTTTTTCTAATCTACTGTTGTTAATAAAAATGGGCTTAGAGACTCCTGACCTTGGACCGATGTTCATTGTGAAGGTTTTTTTGATGTTTACTTTTAGTCCCAGAGAGTCCATAAAGGTCACGTATTTGTTTAACTGCCGCTGGAGTTGGTTAGATGTCCGTGCCAGGATGACAGAGTCATCGGCATATAGGAGGATGGGTATCGGGCGATGGTCTATCTGCGGGAGGTCCTGGCTCCCTTCCAGCATGGCCTGTTCAAGCCCATTTGTGTATAGATTGAACAGGAAGGGAGCCAGCACGCATCCCTGCCTTACTCCTCTTGAAATTTTGAAGGGACGTGATAGTTCACCGCCGATGCCAAAACGAACTCGACCTTCTGCGTTGGAATATAACTCTCTCAGGAAGGCTAGTATGGGAGGGTCCACTCCAAGGTTTGCCAGGATCTGCCATAGCTTTGCATGCTGTACGCAATCGAATGCCGCGCTTAGGTCTACATAGACCAGATAGATGTTGCCTCCTTTAGCGCGCGCGTACTTTCCAGCCAAAAGGACGAGGTTTAGGGCCTGTTCAACCGTTCCGAGCCCCTTCTGGAAACCGTATTGCAGGTCAGTAATGATGTTGTTCTCCCGGGCCCAAGATTGTAGTCGGTCCAGGAGTAATCGACCTGCAATCTTGCCCGTGGAGTCCAGAAGGGAGATTGGTCGGTAGCACGCTGGGTCGTTGCGGTCCCCTTTCTTGAAAATTGGCAATAATGTAGATGTTGACCATGATTGGAAGAGACCAGTTTCGGCGACTGCTGCCATTACCCGTGTGATTATTGTTGACCAATAATCAACATTATGTAGGAACATGTCCATGGGAACCCCGTCTGGGCCGGGGGCCTTGCCAGTTTTTGAGGCCTTGATTGCCTTTCTGACCTCATTGAGGGTAAAGCGTAGCTTGATGGGATAGATGTTTCTATTGGCTGGATCAGGGTCTTGTGCTTGGATTATTTGAGCTGCTTCCGTTGGTATTCCGAAGATTTTTGAAAAGTGGGAGACCCAGTCGTCCTCGGTTATTGCCACATCGAGGTGGTTTGTGTCGGTGATGTTAGCCAGAAAGGGTGATCTTATGGTCTGCCAGAAAGCAGTGCTATCTTTCCTTGATGCACTGTCGTGTAGTTGAAGCCATAGATCTTGCTTTATCTGCGTTTTTCGATTTTTCCGGGCGTTGTTGTAAATTTTTCTCCGTTGTGAGATTATTTGGGGATCTCTCGGTTTCTGTCTTAGGGCTTCTTTGAGAGATGTAAGGGCCTTCCGGCAATCAGTGTCGAACCATCTCGTGGTAGGAAGTCTTGGCTTGTTTTTGGTGTTAATGAATAGCTCGTCCCTTATTGCTTCCTGGATGTTATAAAAAGAGGTGATAATTAATTCTGGAGGTGCCTCGGGGGACAGACAGTTCGTTAACCAGAGATGTGTTTTTTCAAGGACCCTTTGTGTTATCTCTTCCGGGTCGATCTTTGACCATTTGATTGCATAACCATTCGTCCTCTTCATGGCCAGCGATTGTTGGTCAAGGGAGCTAGCTTTTGGAGAGAGTGTTTCAACTTTCTTCATAAGGATTTCCACACTAAGAGGATAATGGTCGCTAATTGGATTAGACCCTGTATTGTAGTTTTTTAGTTGCCCTTTATAGGAGTTTGAGGCTAAAATATAGTCGATGGTTGACAGACAGCCTCGCCCGTGAAAGGTTGGTAGAAAGTCCTGCACCGGGTTAACTAGTTCATTGACAAAGTCAAGGTCTAGGGTGAAGAGGATTTCATTTAATTTGTTACCACCCGACGTGTGCACAAAGTGGGGGATGGGATTTCCAAGTTCGTTCTGGAGCCCACAGTTCCCATTTTTGTAGTTTGGGCACAATGTTAAATTGAAGTCACCTCCCCAGATGTAATTAAGTGTGGAATTGTGATTTGTTTTTTGAAATGAGGATAAATATGCCGCTATTTCATCTAGGTGTGAGCAGCATTCCAGAGTACCGGTGTTATTATAGTAGTTTATGAATATATGTAAGTTTCTCTTTGATACCGTTGGCTGTGTGACTTGAATGATTTGGAAGATGCATGTTTCCTTTAATAGTTTCACAGTGAGAGGAACGGTATTGGAAAAATAAATCATAAGACCGCCTTTGGGTCTTCCCATAGTGCTAGGTACTGCTTTGGTGAAGAATGTTTTGTAGCCCGCTAAATGAAGTGGAGTAGTGCGCCAGGTCTCTTGCAGGCACAGAATTTGTTGACTCCTTGCTGTGTCGAGCCATGAAGGACAAGTTATTTTTGTAGTTAGGCCTGCAACGTTCCAGTAGGCAATGGCCAAGCTCAGGGTTGGTGGTTCCTTCGCGGTTGCAGGTATTGTCGGGTTGTTACTATTGGCTGTGGCTTGTTGGGTGCAGATTCCCAAGTTGGTATCAACTTCTGCTGGATGGTTGCTAGGCGGAAACTTATTTGGGTGTACAAATAGTGCCTCGGAAGAATGGGAAGTATTTTCGGTTGCAATGGAGGGGATGTTAGAAGGTTCCTGCATTGTAATTTCGTGCCTCGCCTGTATAGACTCTGGGGATGTTGTGTACTGCTTAGCGATTGCTATTTGCGGAGTGATATCGGGTATATGTTGGATAGGTTTGTCTCGGTATGGTCAATCGATCATTTCGAGACAATCGAAACGGTTTTGGGTTGGAAAGCCCTGCCATCCTTCGTAGGTTTGATAGGGTCTGTCCTGCCAATATGGCCTCTGGCGTTCTCTGGGCCTTTCTCTCAATCCACTCCTAGCTATATAGCCATATGAGTGTTCCATCTGCTTCCATGGGGCTTGATACCATGACTCCTGGTTCCATGGCTCTTTGGGGAGCTGGTGCCATGCCCAGGGTGGAGGATTACGCTGTTGTTTCGCTGGGGGATAAAAGAAAGAAAGATGTCGAGCATCGATCCCCCCTTTTTTGTCAAGCTGAGGCCAAGAACAAATGTAGTCTACTGTTGAGGGATCTCTGCATGTTACGATGATGCAGTCTCCGCGTAATGATTTTGCCGTTTTGCCTATCCAGGCTACCCTACGGGCTGTGGTGATCCCTCCCGATAGGTGGGACTCGAGAGGTCTATTGATGCTTAACCACTGCATGGCTTTATTTTTAAGTGACCATGCAGTTTCTGGTGTATCATCGGTTAGCTCTGGTACTCCTGTGAGGACTATTGTGTAGGGAGTTGCTTCCGGGGGCAAATGGGCAGGACGTCTAGTTGATGGAGGTTTTTTGGGTGTGTTTTTAGGGGTCTTTTGAGGGGGCAGTGTTTTCAGTGAAAGAGTTTCGGGCCTTTTTTCTAAGCACGCTCTGCTGGTGTCTATGTTTGTCGCTGGGCCTGGAGTATCTATCTTATCTGAACCTGTGGTCACTGTATGCTGTACAGTAATAACAGGAGGTTTCTCTTTCTGAGGTTGGGACGTTTTAGCTGCAGGTTTGGGAAGTGTAGTATTTTGTTTGGGGTTTTTCTGTGCTAGGGACGTTGGGTTTATGTGGTTGACTGTTTTCTGCGTTTGTGCATGATTCTGTTTTTTAGGTGGCTGCAAGGTGGTACGCTGCCCCTTTATTTCTATACGGGTGTTTGAGTCTAGAAGAGTGGCCGAAATTATGGTTAGTTGGGCTTCGAGATTTCTAATACTGAGTTGAATGGGCTTTAAATATTGATATAGCAAGTCTTTTGTTGTAGTAAGAACTTGTGAAGTGATTCTACAAGTTTTACATTGGTTTTCAATATAGTCATTTGAGATTGCCTTGTGTGGGAGGATGGTTTCTGGGAGAAGTATTGTGCTATGGGACGTTGTGGAGTTTAAATGAGTTGTTGTGGGTTCCAAGCACGGTGCGTTAGGTAATTCTTCGTTGTTTGTTGAATATGTTTTTTGGATTGCTCCTTCCCTGTCGCCTTTCTGGGGCAGGTTTTCACTGGGTTGGGCATCCCCCTGAGTTTGACAACCGGCTAGATCTGGGGTTACTTCTAGGTCGTCGAATGTTATGGAGAGATCCGATTCAGAATGTGTAACTGACAGGTCTACTACCGACGGAACTGTGTTTAAATCTGGAACTGACAAAGTCACTGGAAGAGAACAGTTTTGTGTATTGAGATTGATGGGAGAGGTGGCGTTTGCTATAGCGCCTAATGAAGAACGCTTCGCGTTTGCACTCATGAGATCTAATGAAACTCTCTTCTCCATCAGAGCTATGCTCTGGTTTATTGTCTCATGGACCCGCGAGATGAATAGGTCGATGGGGCCTGTTACTTGTGCTACCTCCTGCGCGTGTTTAGATTTTGACTTAGAGGTGCTCCTTGTTTTTGGTGGCATGATTGTTTGTTGCTGGATCAGTGATGAAAGAGAGATGGCCCGGTCCGGTCTCTATCGGGCACTAACGGGCAACAACAGGCCCGCCCTTGGCCTGGGCTTAGCTCCGCGCTTGGTCCCGCGCGCGTCCCGCGTTGCGCGTCGCTAATGCTGCTAAAGTACTCACGGGTAGAGAGGGGGCATGGCACTGGGAGGGGGCGCGGCTCGCCCGGGAAGAGGACACAGCTGAGGATGTTAGAAGCTGCTCCTCGCAGTCCCGGGGCCGCGCCTCTCACCTCCTCTGCGGCCTCGCGCTAGAAACTCCTTTCACCGGCAATGAATCAGGTAGCTGCTACTCCAGTAGCACAGGCAGGATTAGGGCAAATCAGGCAGACTCCTCTAAGCGAGCGGCTCCCGCGAAGCGGGGGCCGCGAGGAGTAATGAACACTTCGGTGGGGGCGGGCACTGGGAGGGGGCGCGGCTCACCCGGGAAGAGGACAAAGCTGAGGATGTTAGAAGCTGCTCCTCGCAGTCCCGGGGCCGCGCCTCTCACCTCCTCTGCGGCCTCGCGCTGGAAACTCCTTTCACCGGCAATGAATCAGGTAGCTGCTACTCCAGTAGCACAGGCAGGATTAGGGCAAATCAGGCAGACTCCTCTAAGCGAGCGGCTCCCGCGAGGCGGGGGCCGCGAGGAGTAATGAACACTTCGGTGGGGGCGGGCACTGGGAGGGGGCGCGGCTCGCCCGGGAAGAGGACACAGCTGAGGATGTTAGAAGCTGCTCCTCGCAGTCCCGGGGCCGCGCCTCTCACCTCCTCTGCGGCCTCGCGCTGGAAACTCCTTTCACCGGCAATGAATCAGGTAGCTGCTACTCCAGTAACACAGGCAGGATTAGGGCAAATCAGGCAGACTCCTCTAAGCGAGCGGCACCAGTCTATGAATGAGCAGGTGTGTATTATGCTGCAGGTGTCCTAAGAGACTATGAACCTGCTGAATTAATGATAATGTGTTTCTGAAAGCACTAGCAATCAGAAAACTGCCATTAAGAAGTTATGTAACCCACTGACAGCGGTCAATAGAATGTGTTTGTGTCACAGACATTCATGGAAATGTTGTTCGATGTGAACTTTGGAGGCTGCAGAAAGATGCCATGGAAGTGAATATCAGAATCCAAACAGTTGTTTTAATGAAGGAACAAAGAAAAGCGTGATAATAAAACGAATAGTAAACTTACTCAAACCCTAGTACGAAGCAGACAATGAATAGAGGTAAGGTAGTTTCTGTTAAGCAAAAGTTTACATTGCACCACAGAAATGTGCGGTCAGTTTCCTCCTAGAAAAGAACTTATGAATCTAGAGAGAACATTTGATTTGATTATCTAGCTAATCTTCATCTCGTTGGATACAATTCAGTTCCAAGTGTCCTATGGAACGTATCCATCCTGTAGACTATAAAATTGTGACTGAGCATCGACGTCCTGCCCGATTCCCTCGCCAATTTAAAGTCACTATTGCCAACCTGTAATTACACAAGCCATCAATCAATCAGAGTACTTTTAAATCGCGCTACTTACCCGTGAGGGTCTCAAGGCGCTAAGGGGAGGGGGGGGTGCTGCTACTGCTCGAAGACCAGGTCTTGAGGAGTCTTCTGAAGGCGAGTAGGTCTTGGGTCTGCTGTATGTGGGTAGGGAGGGTGTTCCAGGTCTGGGTGGCGAGGTAGGAGAATGATCTGCCTCCGGAGGTCGTTCGTTGTATGCGGCCGGACAGCGGCTAGGGCGAGGCTGGCAGAGCGGAGCGAGCGGGTGGGGGTGTAGAAGCTGAGTTTGCTGTTCAGGTAGGCTGGTCCGGCGTTGTGGAGTGCTTTGTGTGCGTGGGTGAGGAGCTTGAAGGTGATCCTCTTGTCGACGGGGAGCCAATGTAGGTCTCTCAGGTGGGGGGGATGTGGCTGCGGCAGGGGACATTAACTATCAGTCGGGCGGAGGCGTTTTGGATGCGTTGTAGTCGTCGTAGGTGTTTGGCTGGGATTCCTGCGTAGAGTGCATTGCTGTAGTCCAGTCTTGTGCTGACGAGGGCTTGTGTCACCGTTCTTCTTGTTTCGGTCAGGATCCACTTGTAGATCATGCGGAGCATGCGGAGGGTGTTGTAGCAGGAGGAGGAGACGGCGTTGACCTGCTTAGACATGGAGAGGGAGGAGTTGAGGATGAATCATAGGTTGTGTGCATGGTCAGTGGGTGTTGGTGCTGTTCCCAGTGTGGTCGGCCACCAAGAGTCGTCCCAGGCTGAGGGGGTGGGTCCGAGGATGAGGGCCTTCGTCTTGTCCGAGTTCAGCTTCAGACGGCTGCTCCTCATCAAGTCAGCGACTGCATTCAATCCCTCGTGGAGATTGGTTTTGGCAGTGTGTGGGTCCTTGGTGAGGAAGAGGATGAGCTGGGTGTCGTCGGCATAGGAGATGATGTTGAGGTTGTGATGGTGGACCACTTGTGCGAGGAGGGCCATGTAGACGTTGAACAACATCGGGCTGAGGGATGAGATGATGATGATGTCGGTGGCTTTGGATTGGAAGGGTGGGAGGCTGACTCTCTGGGTTCTGCCGGAGAGGAAGGACGTGGTCCAGTCAAGGGACGTCTCTTGAATTCTCTTGGATTCCGGCTTCTAGGAGGAGTGTCTTCAGAGTACGATGGCAGACTGTGTCGAAGGTGGCTGACAGGTCCAGGAGGATGAGGGCTGATGTTTCGCCGTTGTCTAGTTGGCGCCTGATGTCGTCTGTGGAGGCGATGAGGGCTGTTGCGTGCTGTGGTTTCATCTGAATCAGATCTGGGACGGGTCCAAGATGCTGTTGTCTTCCAGGTGGCAGGCCAATTGCATGTTGACGATTTTCTCGATGACCTTTTCAGGGAATGGGAGCAGGGAGATGGGCCATCAAAAGTACAAACAAGAAGCACTCTTTAGATAACCATCAAGCTTTTAATGGTTGCTCCTAAAACGGCTAACGTTTTAAGTGTTTATCAGCTCAACTACATCCACACATTTTTTACATATTTCTAGCAAAGTCCTTTTAAAATATTTATAAGTAAACTTTAACTGACAAATGCTATTGAAAAAAAACAATGATTCTCTTGCGTAACACACTTATAATGTACAATGCCAAGCAGTGGCATGGCAAATTGTAAAATGGTGGGACTCGCCTGCAGAAGGTGATAAGGGGCCCATTAGACTCGCATGTCTGGCAGATATTCGTAGCCTTAGACTGATGGGGCCACTGAAGGGTTGGGCCCCTCTGCTCCACAGGTGCTGCAGGGGCCTGGATTACATCCCTGATGCCAAGTGCATTGTTGGCTGGAGTGTCCTTAAATATTTCCAGCTATTCTATCCAACAATTCATCATTTGATGTTTGTGTTGTGGTTCATCAAAAGAGGTTTCAGTTTTCACTGGAAAGATTCAGGCTTGGATATTGGTTTGAGAAGGTTTGTGTCTCGTTAGATTGTTTTGATCAACTGATGAAGAGTGTGTATGAATAACACATATATGAAGGCGTGTCTGTCTGTAAGCTTTTGAGGCAAAGAGATGCAGCACGAGTTATCCCCCACACCCCCCAAAAAAATCCGACAATACTTAAAAAAATTGCAAAGCAAAACTGTGCTTACATCTCAAGAAGGCATTTTAATCACTAGCTTCTTTTGACAGATTTATGTAAAGATAAAACACATGTTTTCCACTGCATTAGAGTACAGGTGACTCCCCCCCCCCCCCCCCCCCCCACGCCCTCGGCCTGCCTTGTTCTCAATAGTAGGTTTGGAAAGCCACCAACATGCTAAGCCTATCTATAGCTTTATGGCCACGTCCAAGCACCTGAGTTAGAAGAGATGACAATGTCGCTTGCATCTCTCATCCTTAAAACTTTGATTCTCCCACGAGGCAAAAATAACATTTCTACTACCATTCAGCAACGTTACTAGTGAAATCTGAAATTGTTTTTTCCACGTCCTACTTGTTCACATTTTACAACAGCCAACCTCTCCAAAGTATGAGCCACACTTTCCAGGCGAAAGCAACGTTCTCATGGCCAAATACAAATCACACAGGTGAAATAAAAAAATTAAAAAAACAATCTGAGAGAAAATAAATGAAAATGGAACCCAAAAGGACAAATGGAACAAAAGAGGTTGGCAGACTTAGGTTGTTTGACACATTATACAGATTAAGCTCACATATGAAACACTATACACCTACAGCAAACATGTAAAACGCCACTTAAGAAATTAGATTGCATTAAGATAATAACTTACTTGTTTTGCAGTTCACGTTTGCATGCTGTGCTTTTTTACTTATGCCCAACTCTAAATTCACACGTTTAGATCAAAATAAGTATTCCAAATAGACAATGCTTACAAAAGAGAATCCAGGATCAATAGATGTAACTTCATGACTGAACAAACAACGTGCAATGCAAAAGAATTTTTTAAGTAAACAGCTAATTTTATGCACAGAGATATAGGTCAGTCATGCCCCATCAGGACAACGAGAAAGACGATGGCTGGTTTGGGGACAGGAAAAGATGCTGTTGGATGTACAAGTAAACATCAAAAATGGGAGTGATATCGAGGTGACAGAAACGGAGGCATCAAAACGATCTTTAAAAAAAGTCTGTAAGGAAAACGAAAGAATAGCGTGTTACTGCTGCCTCACTAAAATCTGCATTACTAGCAAAAAGTGTTATTGGGCTTAATGCCACAACATATATATTAAAGCCTCCTATACAATGGCTTCGGGGCTATTACTTTTAAGGAATACAGAACAGAGTTTAAATATACGTGCATTCACTTCCTCTATGAAATGTCAGTTTTGTAAAGTAGCCGGGAGTGAAGAGCAGGTGTCCAAGTTCCCTGCCAGATCCTGATGTGGCATTGGCAAGGCGCCATCTCAAGCGTGATGAGCTGGAGGCAGTCTTTAGTAAAGACGTTCCTCTGCTAGTGAGACTGAAGACAAAAGAAAAGGATTGAAGTATATAGGTATACAATCTGAAGTATCTGTGTATTACATGACATACCTGAAGAACCGGGTTTTAGAACCCAGCGGCGCCAGGGGCACGCCCAAAGTCTTCGGGTTCACCTGTTTTAGAATACAGAGACACGGGATACTTCTTGGTGATGTCAAAGATCAAATTTATTGGCTGCAACCAGGAACAGAAGTCTACGAAGTACGACACAAGTAGGTTCGTCAGAGACTGCTCAATTTTTGTATGGCGAGACATCGTCTTTTATGCTAAAAATCACATTCCGGACACACAATTTGTCCAATCATAGGTAACTTTGCAAAAGGTATCGCATAACGACAAACCCACTTTTCAGTTGTCCAGCCCACCATCAATTACACGGGAAAGCCCAACATTCTTTCTAGAACAGGCCAGACACACCCATAATAAAGGACCACAACCCATATCATAAATAGACCATGAAATAAGGAACAGAAACAGATGAGAAGTAGGATAAGGGGTGTGTGTGTGCATACCAAACTTTACAATGTCCTGTGCTCTGATCCTTAATCTTGATCAGCTACCGGGCAAGGAACTGGTTTAGCAAGGTCAGCTTCAGGCAACAAGGTCAGTTCACTCAGGTCATTCAAAAGTCAGCTAAAGTGTACGTGTACTAAAGACTCGTTCGGCCGTAGTCATTGGCCTATGTGAGGGCAACCACAAAATGGCTGCCATACACAAAATGGAACCCAAGGGTTCAGAACGAAATCCTTAAATACGTAGTGAATCCATCGGTCTAACATGGCGAAATCAGCCTGCTGAGAGGACACGGCGGAACACCCTGACGACATTGCGGACCACCCTGCCACCAGCCCGGTACCGGATTCAAGGCGGCATAAGAACCTCACATCACAGGGGTAGCTGAAATTCCAGGAGCCTAGTCCCGACAGCTCGACGACTTCGGAGGGCTGGAAGAGGTCCCCCGCTACACAGCGGAGGAGGGCACTGGAGATCGACTGCTGTCTCATCCCTAAACTGCGGCGGAAACTGCAGCTGAAACGCCAAGAGCCTGTTCCCGACAGCCTAACGACTTCGGAGGGCTGGAAGAGGTCCCCCGCTACACGGCGGAGGAAGGCACTGGAGAGCGGCTGCATAGGAAGCCAAAAGGACCACACGGCATGCATCGGAGGGCACCCCCGGCAACACAGGAGGGCACCCCCCCCCCGAGAGCCTGCTGTGCTGGAACCGCCCGCCCGCCCGCTGCACCGCATGGATTCGCAGTCTCTGCGAGCTACAGCGAGCGACGGACTGAGAGTGCCCCCCACCATCCGTTCCGCGATGGAGGCTGCTAAAAAGGAGCAGTCCTCCCCCCCCCCACGCACCGCAACACCGGAGACAAGTCACGGGCTCAGGATAGGGATGCGCCCGATGGATATGACACCGCCGAGCAGGGAGAGGCTGAGGAGAGCCCTGAGAGCCAATTCACAAATATTAGCAAAGCGTAAGGGAATGAGGCACATTATGGATTAATGTTGGGCTGCAGAAAGACTCTACGGACGGACTCAGGGGACACACAGAGACTTGAGGTATTTGTTTGTCTCCTTCCCGCCTATTCACTGTTAATCTACCCCCTTGGTTCAAAATGGCTGGAGCCATAAACCTGTAGCAGTAAATCCCCCCACCCTTCCCCGTACCTCTGTCCACGTGGCTCTTCGCTTTGGCTCCCCCACACAGCATTCCTCCCAGATAGCTGGAGCATTGCGGGCTCTGATGGAAAGTGAAACTCCTCCCCCTATGCTGAAAGCAATAACAACGGACAGAGGACTAATATCCCCACCTCCCCTGCATGTATGAAGGAAAAGGGAAACTGCAACAAACAAAGGACTGATGTCTCTACCCCACCTACTTGGCGGACATGTTTGACTGGTCTCTCTCAGGGACGTACTTCCTGGATTAGTCACTCTCTGCCTTATCTGAACACTCGCTAAGAATTTCACATTCTAGATTGATCACAACTGCTGAGCACTTGGCTCAGTTACTTATCTACACCATCTTGTGATAGAATGCCTGCCTATTTTGTATCATTTTACTTTTACCTATATTCTGAACATGTTTGATGCACGGAATACTACCTCATATGTGAAAGAATGTTTGCCTACTTTTGCAATCCACTCCTAGCTTTACTCTGAATATTCGTAATGCATTGGTATAATTCCCCTCCCCCACAACGTGGCCACTCCCAATCCCTTTTCCCATCCTAAGCTATTTCATTTCATCTCATATACAGGTTGGCTTTGTAGCCACTAATTTGTATCATTCATACTATGTGTCCTACTGTAATACCTGTTCTGACTATGCTCCCCCATGTACTTCCTCTGTAAAGCGCTCTGATATCCGCAAGGATCTTGTTCGCGCTATATAAAACTTTCAAATAAAATAAATAAATACATTTGCTGCACTCACTAGTTACGGTTCGCTACCATCAAATTCGTAACGAAACCATGACCTTTATGAAACGGGTTCAGAATTCACGGAACCTCATACCTTGCTGCGAAGGTCTCTTGTGTCAATAGGGAGCGGACATCCGAGTACACTGGTGCACGGCATATCTTACACAGACACCCATTAGAAATCATGAAGGAACAGCTGAGTGCCCACTGGGTGCCACTGCTGGACCACTACATGCACTCATCAGACCATCTAGTCCTTGGGAAGATCAGTGGCACCATAAGACTGCTTGCTATCTACCCTCGCTGCTGGGTGTGTTTACATAGGCACACACAGGAGCTTTAGGAACGTGCACTAAGGGACGTTCCTTCTTGAATTACACTGGCCCTCACAGGGCAGCGGAGCACCTGTGCACACTGTCTTAGGTGGTCATCTTTACGGTAACATCAATGGAAATATAATTTAATAACAGAAGTATTTGCATCGTTGGAAATCGCAGTCCTTGACTTGAGACTGCCCCTGTGGCTACATTAGGTGAGAGGTCAGGGCTAGCAGTTACACAACTATCCATGGGACTGTAACCACTGAAGTACTCTTCTCCATGACCGGTCTATCTGACTAGATATGTATTCCTTACCCTTTACTTTTCCCCCTCTACCATCTTTGCTCCATAGGACTTGTTTTTATGTTATCTTATGCTCTAGCAACGGATGTATTTATGTAACATTGTCTTTCTCTATGCTATGATATGCTCTAGAAACGAATGTAACTATGTAACACTGCTCTGTTGTAACCATATCCTCATGTAAAGCGCTCTGATACCTCCGGGTCTCGCCAGCGCTATATAAAACTCTTAAAATAAATAAAAAATAAATACTAGAACATAGGTAGCCATCAGACTGACTATCACTATTACTGCAAAATGATTTTATGCAAGTGCCTTCTCCGACGCCACCACAGGCCACCCATGACAGTCTAGTTTCAAGATTTCCAAATGGGCACTCTCTGGTAAGTTTACCTGTTCGGAGTGGATGGTTGAGGGGGGGGGGGCAGTGACAGGTAAACTCATGACCTGACCTGACCCTGGTCTGTGAAGGTCGCTCCACCCGCCGCGCGGCTCCCCCTGAGTGTGCCCGGTCCCCCTGCCTGCCCCGCTCGGTCGCCGCTGCCCCTGTGGCATAGGTTTGTTCTTTCCTTGTGACTGTCATTCCCTGTGCTGTTTTTCCTCTGCCTTGTGCCCTGATCTGTGTTCTTCGTTAACTTGTCGTTCCCTGTACTTGTTGTGCTTGGTTTACGCTTCCTTGTGCTCCTGATCTGTGCTCTCCGCTCTTTGCCCTCTCGTGACCGCTTTCCCGCCAGTACCCCCTCCCCGCTCCCTGCCGCTGCTCGCCTGCGGCCCCGCCCCCTTCTTCTTCTGTATCCCGATCCCATGCCACCCCGCTGCCGCTTCCCAGCTGCTCCTCCCTCCCAACGGCTATTTAGGGCTAGCCCGCGCGACTGTGAGCGTGACCTGACCTGACCCTGGTCTGTGAAGGTCGCTCCACCCACCGCGCGGCTCCCCCTGAGTGCGCTCGGTCCCCCTGCCTGCCCCACTCGGTCGCTGTTGCCCCTGTGGCATAGGTTTGTTCTTCCCTTGTGACTGTCATTCCCTGTGCTGTATTTCCTATGCCTTGTGCCCTGATCTGTATTCTTCATTGACTTGTCGTTCCCTGTGCTTGTTGTGCTTGGTTTACGCTTCCTTGTGCCCCTGATCTGTGCTCTCCGCTCCTTTCCCTCTCGTGACCGCTTTCCCGCCAGTAACCCCTCCCCGCTCCCTGCCGCGGCTCCCCTGCGGCCCGCCCCCTTCTTCTTCTGTATCCCGATCCCCGCGCCACCCCGCTCCCGCCTCCCAGCTGCTCCTCCCTCCCACCAGTTATTTAGGGCAAGCCCGCGAGACGGTGAGCGTGACCTGACCCGACCCTGGTCTGTGAAGGTCGCTCCACCCACCACGCGGCTCCCCCTGAAGGCGCCCGGTCCCCCTGCCTGCCCCGCTCGGTCGCCGCTGCCCCTGTGGCATAGGTTTGTTCTTTCCTTGTGACTGTCATTCTTTGTGCTGCTTTTCCTCTGCCTTGTGCCCTGATCTGTGTTCTTCATTGACTTGTCGTTCCCTGTGCTTGTTGTGCTTGGTTTACGCTTCCTTGTGCCCCTGATCTGTGCTCTCCGCTCCTTTCCCTCTCGTGACCGCTTTCCCGCCAGTACCCCCTCCACGCTCCCTTCCGCTGCTCCCCTGCAGCCCGCCCCCTTCTTCTTCTGTATCCCGATCCCCGCGCCACCCCGCTCCCGCCTCCCAGCTGCTCCTCCCTCCCTCTGTACCACATATGGCGGACTCCACGCGTACGTGGGGCGGTCATACGCAGCCGGCACGCCGATTGTGCGCCGAAGGCACGCCAAAGGCAAGCCCATCTGCGCCCATCCGCGCCCAGAGCCAGGACCCCTGGACCCCTCCGACGCCAGCCCACCCGACGGACCTACGACGCGGCCACCCTCCACAGACTTAGCACCGGCCAAAACCCCACCTGCCACCAGGCCGCCCTGAAACGGACCCACAGACCCTTCACCTGCCAAGCCTGCAAATTCACCTGCCTCCGAACCAACACCGCACCCGCCAAGCTGAGCACCAGCAACAACCACCTCAAGTGCATCCTGCTCAACACCCGCTCCGTCCACAGACATGCAGTCGAACTCTGGAACCTCCTGGACACAACATCACCAGACGTCGCCTTCCTCACAGAGACCTGGATGAATGCCTCCTCAGCCCCCGACATCGCCATAGCCACCCCGGAGGGTTACAAGATCACCCGGAAGGACCGCATCAACCGATCCGGAGGAGGCATCTCCATCGTCCACAAAAACACCATCAGCATCACGACCCACTCAGACGACACCCTGACCGCCACCGAGCACCTCCACTTCCAGATACACATCGACCCCCAAACCACCCTCAGGGACTCCCTCATCTACAGGCCCCCGGGACCACGCACACAATTCAGTGAAGCCATCGCAGATCTGGTCAGTCAGCACGCCCTCACTTCCACAGACTTCATCCTCCTAGGGGACCTCAACTTCCACCTGGAGAACAATAAGGATTGCAACACCGCCGCCCTGATGGACAACCTCGCCAACCTCGGACTCAAGCAAATGGTGAACACCCCTACCCACTACGCCGGCCACACGCTCGACCCGATCTTCTCCTCCAGCAAGCACATCACCTTCAGCCACTCAACCGGACTACACTGGACAGACCACGGCGCCACGACCAGACAACAGAAAACATGACAGCCCTCAAGAACGCCACCCGCAAACACCACCAGCTGATCCGCACAACCAAGAAGATAGCATTCAAAGAACGACTGGACAACAACACCCACAACAGCAAGGAACTCTTCAGCATCGTTAAAGAGCTCTCCAACCCCAGCACCTGCAACAACGACATCACACCCTCGCAAGACCGCTGCGACTCTCTCGCCTCGTTCTTCCACCGCAAGATCGCCGACATACACAACAGCTTTGGCGCTTCAACCGCGATGACCACGCACCCCACCTCCGAACCGGCACCCACCACCACCACCCTCTGCACCTGGGCCCCTGTCAGCACCGAAGACACAGCCGGCCTGATGAACACCATCCACTCCGGCTCCCCCACCGACCCCTGTCCACACCACGTCTTCAACAAAGCCGCCTCCATCATCGCATCCCAACTCCGACTCGTCATCAACAGCTCCTTCACATCCGCCACCTTCCAGGAAAGCTGGAAACATGCCGAACTGAGCGCCCTCCTGAAAAAACCCACTGCGGACCCCACGGACCTCAAGAACTTCCGCCCCATCTTGCTCCTCCCCTTCCCAGCCAAAGTCATCGAAAAGACCGTCAACAGACAACTCTCCGCCTTCCTCGAGACCAATGGATCCCTCGACCCCTCACAGTCCGGCTTCCGGGTAAACCACAGCACTGAGACCGCCCTCATCGCAGCCACCGACGACATCAGATCCCTGCTCGACAACGGGGAAACTGCGGCCCTCATCCTCCTGGACCTCTCAGCAGCCTTCGACACCGTATGCCACCACACCCTGATACAGCACCTCAGCAACACCAAAATCCAAGGAGCGGATCTGAAATGGATCATCTCGTTCCTCAACGGAAGAACCCAGAGAATCCGCCTTCCCCGTTCCGATCCGCGGCCTCCGAAGTCATCTGCGGAGTTCCGCAAGGATCCTCGCTCAGCCCCACCCTCTTCAACGTCTACATGAGCCCCCTCGCAGCCATCGCTCGCCAACACAACCTCAACATCATCTCCTACGCCGACGACACCCAACTGATCCTCTCCCTCACCAACGACCCTGCCACTGCCAAAGCCAACCTCCAGGAAGGAATGAAAGACGTCGCAGAATGGATGAAGACCCGCCGCCTTAAACTGAACTCAGACAAAACGGAAGTCCTCATCCTAGGACCATCTCCCTCTGCCTGGGACAACTCCTGGTGGCCCCCTGCCCTGGGCACGGCACCCAAACCAACAGACCACGCACGCAACCTAGGCTTCATCCTGGACTCCTCCCTCATGATGACCAAGCAAGTAAGCGCCGCCTCATCTTCCTGCTTCAACACCCTGCGCATGCTCCGAAAGATCTTCCGGTGGATCCCCACCGAAACCAGGAAGAAGGTCACCCAGGCCCTCATCACCAGCCGTCTGGACTACGGGAACACCCTCTACGCGGGAACTACAACCAAACTCCAGAAGAGACTCCAGCGCATCCAGAACGACTCAGCTTGACGCATCCTGAACATCCCTCGCCGCAACCACATCTCTACCCACCTGAAAGACCTGCACTGGCTCCCAGCCAACAAGAGGATCACGTTCAGACTCCTCACCCACGCACACAAGGCTCTCCACGACACGGGCCCGAAGTACTTCAACAGCCGCCTCACTTTCTACACTCCCACCCGCCAGCTCCGATCCGCCAGCCTTGCCCTTGCCTCCGTCCCTTGAATCCGGAAATCCACCATCGGAGGAAGATCCTTCTCCTACCTGGCGGCCAAGACTTGGAACGCCCTCCCCACTCACCTAAGGACGACCCTGGACCATCTCTCCTTCAGGAAACAACTCAAGACCTGGCTGTTCGAGCAGTAGCGACCCCCCCCCCAGCGCCTTGAGACCCTCACGGGTGAGTAGAGCGCAATACAAATTTTTTGATTGATTGATTGATTGATATACACCAACACTATTCTGCAAAAAACAAATCATGTTCATGCCATCAGAATATTCTTGGCTCAATAAAAACACCGACAAGATACACCTCAAACGTTTGCAGTATCACTGGATACTCTGCCATTACTGCTTCCGACTCCTTCAGCGCCACTGCTGTTTCTAGACCCGAGCTTCAGTCCTGATATATATCATGAGGATCATATGGCATCTGGCTCAATAGTAACAATCCACGATTACAACATCCAAAACACATTACTTTGTCAAATGAAACCCCATGGCTGGATATGTGCCTCGGCGAGTCTGAACAACGTATCAACCGTACCTTAACCCCAAGTACTGAAAGCAGGATTGTGGTGTGCATAATACAGAGTACGCGCAAATGTTAAGAACCGGGCCCGTTACATTCGAGGGAAATTAGGCTACTGTCAATTTCATTATAAGCACATTTTGGTGCTAACAGGAAGGAATGCCAGAGAAGCCTCCAAAACATAAGGACACATGCATGCTGTTGGCGGGTTACGTTGGTTGGGGAGGGATGTCAGCCATGCTCAAGTGTCAATTCTACTCACCAGTCACAGCCTTTACTGCTACCACGTGTCAACTGTCCATCTGTACGGTACTTACACGGTCGGTCCGTGAATTCAGCCTAATGTCCCTTATTGATCTTTTAACGTAATTTCAGCACCTCTGGGTCGCATACCACCAATCCCACAACTAAACATACTGAGAGAGTCGTCTGGGAGTACTAGAGGGGGGGGGGTTCTGCTACTGTGTAAGGTGATCTAGGATTGGAGTCATTTTAGCCAATCCAGGCGCACCGCACATGATTCGGAAGTACTGATTAGACAAGCTTTCCGCACACGCCTTTGTCTAATACGCCCGCAGATGCTTCGGTGCACACTGCTCATTTTGGAGCCCGTGGTGTGTGTATTAACTGGGAGTCGCGTATGAGGAACGTACCTCCACCCAGGCAGGCCTAGTTGTCGTTGCCCACGCTTCTGAGGGGGAAGAGCGAGTAAGGAGTACTGGTCGCTGAGTACTGGTTCCTCAGGGTGGTCAGAGTTATCGACGGGTGGACTTGGTCACTGTTCGTCCCCGGATGACTGAGCCGGCCCATTGCTGGCTGAATGGGCAGAGCAAGCTGGCTGCTGCCCACGTTGTTGTTCTCCGGTTGGGCCGACGGGGGGGTCTTGGGGGGGCGGACGACGGCATGTGTGTGTGTATATGTGTCTGGTGGGGGCGCGACGGTGTGTGTGTGCGCGTGTGTGCGGAAGCGCATTCACAGACCAGAATCTGCGCGTTCACAGACCAGAATCTGCGCGTGCCCCGATCTGTCTCTCTTGAGAGGCATCACGCTGACAATAAGTCTCGCTGGCGTTGCGCTGCAACGCCAGGCGAGACCAAAAAAGGACAGATGTCAGTGATTTAGTAAAAAGCTGGTAATAGCTGGTCCTAAAGCAGTGTGACACATTGTGAAAATGTGATGGGGGTAGTGGGTGGTTCTGGCTAGATGGATTACATGGTTTTGCTGAATACCTCCAAACTGACTAGGACAAGTTAGATGAAGATGCTCCGGTAGCAGTAGCAGAGAGGCAACTGATAAAGGGAAGGCAATTCAGGGAAAGTTGTGAGGTCATGGAGGCAGTGGGGCTATAAGGTGGCGGACTCTGGACCATGAGTGCATACCTGGAGGGTAAGGAGGGTTCCGAGGGGGGAGTGGCAGTGACAGCAGCGAAAGGGTCCTTCGGTGGTGAGAGGAGAGATGATGGGCAAGCAGAAGATCAAGGTCAAGGGTAATTCTCCCAGCAATAGTCAGAGTGGAGATGCAGGGGCCCTAAGCCTCATTAACAAGTAAATGGCCTTTTAAACACCTGTGAAGTACTCGGGTGCGGACCGTGCGGTAGCAATAAGACGGACGCCAGACCAGCCAGCCTACAGCAGCTCAAAAACTATCTGTGAGTGCCTGGGAAGTTGTCTCAGCCCGGGCTGACACACATGAGGGGGGAAGGAGCAGAGCCCTTTGGGCCCTATAGGCGTTGCGTGCCTGCAGCCAGCTTAGGGTCCCTCTTTAGCACTACTTTCCCAATAGCCCAGTCCCTGTAGCGCCCTCTGACTGAGCACAGAGGCCCCGTTTCGCTTCCCAGTCCTTTTCCGCCACTGTCCTTCATAAGGCAGATAGTTTGCCTGGCCGCCTTGGGTATCCCCTCCTCCGCCAGGCGTCCCTGTCCGGTCCCAATACCTGCTCTGTTGCTTTGTCACCCCTAAACCTCTGCGCTCCCTAGTTCAGCGCATGTTGTCGCTCTGGAGTCCTTGCCAGGCACAAAGGTGCTGTGAGCCTCTATGACCCACCCCTCTCAGGGCCTTCCTTCACTCCTTGTAACCCCGCCCGTGCCACCCGTGCACCGGCCACGCTCAGTGGTTCGGTCACACTCTGTAGCCCCCCCCCCCCCCCCCCCCCCCCCCCCCCCACCCCGAACACGCTCCCCTTCCATGTTCAGTGCCTTTGAGCTTACTCTCTCTGCCGCTGACACAGTGACCTTTGCCCCTCCTGACAGCTCGACGCCGTGGTTATGTAACCGCGCGGGAACTCTCCAGCGGAGCGTGGAGCACGCGCAGCTCAAAGGCGGGCAAGGGACGCTCGGCGGCGGCAGCCCGCGCAGGAGGGGGCGTCGAGCAGCCAGGAGGCAATGGGGTCCACAGACCAGGAACCCGGGGAGGGTCGGTGGTGGGGGATGTCAGTGGCAATCACCAGAGAGGGAAGTTACTTCCGAGGTCGAGCAGTCCTGGCAAAAATGTTCAAAGGCTTCCCCGAGCCCAGTGCACGCCAGCACAAAGAGCCCCTTTGATGCGGTGTTGGCTGTGTAGTTAGATGCATACATTTTCTGGGTTCAGTGGTGCCCTCGGCCTTTGTACCCGGGTGCCACTGCACCTACTGTACCATTGATAGCTACGCCCTAGTTTAAACCAGCTCTAAAATACAGTAAATCACGACTACAATAAGGGAAGTAATATTTGCTGGAACCCAGGATGAAAGGATGGATGGCAGACGATGCAAAGGATAGTTAATGCCCTCTACAACTTCTGGCTTTATTTTTGTATTATTAGAAGCAATTCCTTGTTGCGAGTCTGAAATTATCTCACTTCAATCAGAATAAGTCACACATTCAGACAGCGGAAGCCCCCGCCCCCTCCCCAGCCACAGACAGGGGGACGCATCAGGCATTTATGCCCCTCGGGTTGGTAACGCACTTTATAGAATACAGCCGCGCGAAGGTTTCTGGGGGAACTGGAATGGGGCAAATTACGCACGAGAGAGCTGTCTGAAACAGTCACACACAACAACAGCATTAATTAAAATAGAAACAGTTTCGGCAACATATAGAAACGATGAGATATTGAATAGAAAAGGGACCAAGCATGCTAGATAACCATTGCTAAAGTCAAACGTATATTGTCTCAAGAATTTTCAACACGAAAGGATGCATACGTGAGGCACCAATGCAAGTTTCTCCCTGACACATATCCTACAGGCGACACCTTCTTTTATACAGACCTTCGCTCCTTCCGGGTTTATACTATTAGAAACCCAAGGATATTGGTTGCATTTCACTAGCGGGCCTTTTTTATTGCTAAGGCCATATCAAACGTTTATCACATGTCATATATCATTCTTACACATCGATTATGCAACACTTGCTTTGCAGAGGGTTTGGAAACGCAAGGCGTGTAATGTTTATCGAACTTTCCAATTAAGGGGGTTGATAGCAACTGCCCACTCGGATTTATCCCCAGATAAACTTTGGCAGGTTGAACCAGTAAATTTCAGGATATAGATTTTGGTGCGGGTAGCGCCAACATCTGTGTGCATCTATGGCCCATTCATTGGTGAGGGAGTAAATCGTGATAGGTGCGATTTATTACACCTGTTAAATTCCGGACCCGGGGATATCGCATTTTCATAGGTGGTGCAAATAGCCCTGGGCCTTCCTGCCTCTCACAATCCAGGACTTAGCAGTTAGAATATGTATCCACAATACACACTTGTAAACATTTGACTCTGTTGTAGATTTCCTTGATAGCGGGGTTTTAAACCTAATGCACCTAAAGGCATGGCATTTTTTTTTTAAACTACGTGCTGCAGGTTCTCATTCGCTTCTACCTCGATGCTCTGAGGACCAGGGGTTCGGATCGGCCACAGACGGGCTTGCCCTAGGCTCATCCCAGTGCTAACCAACAAGAAGTCTCTCCTTCCTGAAGTAGACGCCTACTTCCGGTAGACTTGCTTCCTCGAGCCAGGACACCATTCCAGGCCTTCTGTTAAGAGGCGGCCTCCCCACCACTGTCTACATCAATGATTTAGACCATTTTTGACATACGTTTTTTTGATATTGCGTGTGGGACTGTTGTACATTGTTTCTTCATGTAATGTGGTTGTCTGTAGTCTTAGTCCTTTCTTAGTGTTCTCTCATTCTCTGTCGGTGTTGAGGATTCCAGCCCTGGCAGTTGGTCTGGTCAGCTGTGGGATTTCTCTGCTCTGTGTCTTAACTTATCTTGTAACTTAATAAATACATCTAACTACAAGAAGACGTGTCCTGCTGCCTACTTAATTCTATTTACAACATTTTGGCAACGTTTGGAGCTGACCAGACCAGAGGCAGACCAAAGGAGAAGACCAGGAAGACCAGAGTAGTACCTCACCAAAAAAAAGAACCCATCTAACTGTGGCAAGTAACAAGAGGAAAAGTGTGAAACCGGTGTATGCAAGAAAGGTTGAAAAAATTCGCAATTTTCATGAGAAAATCAACATAACAAGCCGCAAGTGGTGAACGTGTGTATTTAAGCATAAGCAACTGTGAGTAATTGGATAATACGAAAAGACTCTGCCCCTGCTACAATTATTGAAATAATTATTTTGGCAACTTCAAAAAGGAAATGTGTAATGCTTTCATGAGCAAAAATGCAAGAAACGCAGTGAGAATGTGCAGCCAAACTCTCATGAAAAACGGACCAACCCTCTACTAGAAACTCCGCAAGAGACATGTCATCTAATGCTTTTAACAGAATTACACGTCACCGAGCAAGCTACAGCCACGGAGTTTTGAATCGATAATTACTCTTTGCCCCAGTTTGAAGGAAAATGCTGCCAGTAATGAGAATTTCACCACCCTTAAACCATCAGCAACAGAAACAAATATCTTAAGGAGCCTTCGCAACAGAGACAATTATTTTAAGGTACTTTTCACTGCATCGTTATACCCCTGATGTACTCTATCTAGGAGATCCTATATAATCTTACCTGGGGTGTTTAACCTATTGTGTGTTTTGGGTGTCATTATGGAAAGGGTAAGAAGAGCTGTTGTGGCTGTGCTTTCCTAGGGCGGTGTTTTTACCCAATGGTGTACCCTTCTTTGAGGAGGGTGTGGGACCTGTTGATACCCATGGTATACCCAATGTAGGGTATGTTATAGTTTGTGTGTTTTGGGGGTCGTTGCGGAAAGTGTAAGAAGAGTTTTTGTGGCTGTACTTTCCTAGGGCAGTGTTCTTACCCAATGGTGTACCCTTCTTTGAGGAGGGTGTGGGGCCTGTCAATACCCATGGTTTAACCTATGTAGGGTATGTTGTAGTTTTAGTTAGTTTTAGTTCCAGGGTGTGAGAAGTTGGCCTGATAGGTAGTGTTTCCAATTCTGGAACCACTGGTTATCAGTCCAAACAAACCCCAAAGATGTCAGGTTGTAAGTCAACCTTGTAGACAAGCTATCCTAGTGGTAGCATGGACTAAGCAGCCTTAAAGGCTTAACTTAAGAGGTCGTGTTAAGCGAGCTGTTTTACCACATACAATCCTGTAATCAAATGAAAGGACACCACACAAGTATATATTATAAAAATATATGTATTTATTTCTAAATTACTCCCCAGTACTCTTTATGAGGAAAGGGGCACAAGCGTTAAATCAAAAGCACTGTTACACATATAAAGTTGCACGTTTATGGATGAGGGCGGGTGGCCACTCAGACCATATATCAAAAAAGTGGTATAAGTAACACTTTACGAACAATGGTTAGGCCTAGGGCCTAGAGATTCGCTGGGAGCAGTCAGGACAAGCAATGAAGAAGTCGGGAGTAGCCCACAGGAGACGGGTGCAGCACGGAAAGTGCGGCGCGCACCAATGCACTGTCAATGGTGCGTAAAAGTCAATAAAAGTGAATAAAAAGATACTTCCGCTGAACCTAGGAACACAAAACTTTAGACACAGACCCTAGAGGTGTGTACCAGTGTAAAGACACCGGCGTTGCAAAGTTACCTCACCCACAGGCCGTGGGTGCACAGGGTCGAAGTGGCGTCGGGTTCTGTCACGCAGGTTCTTGGTGCTTGGAGCTGTTGCAGCTGCAGGCGCTGTGAAGCAGAAGTGTCCGGTGCGATCCAAGGGTGGATCGATGTAGAAAAGTACCTGAAAGCAGAGGGGACAGAGTCTGGGTCACTCAGCAGTGACCAGGGTGGAACCAGGACGGAACCAGGCAATGTCGGGCGCAATCAGGCGGTTGTCGATAGGCTTCTCTCCGCTGTCACGTGGGCTCTGGGGCATCTGCGACGTCCAGGAGCAGGTCACGATCTGTCCCACGTAGGCTCTCGCCGTCAGCACCGTCGGCTTGAAGATTGTAGCAAACAGCACTTGGCAAAAGCAATCCACGCGGAACCGGGAGATTGCTTATCACTCGAACCAGGAGGGTCAGAGTGGGGGCTCCTTTTCACAGGAGCTGGTGCAGATCTGGAGCAACCAGAAAAGCAAGTCGGATTTCAAAGTTCGTCGGCACAGGGGCCACAAGCCAGCTGGCAAGTGACCGGGCCAACGCGTCGAGCGCACACAAGCAGAAGGGCCCCACGCAGCACTCAGCGAGTGTGGAGGGGTGAGCTTTGGTGCAAGTGGAGCTCGGGGCTGGGGCTTCTCAAACCCCGGTGTACAGCTTCGAGGGTCACTCGTGGGCCGCACGGTCAGCGTCTCGTGGCCTTTTCAAGATGGCGTGCCCCACGCTTCCGGTCGCCTCCACGGGTCTCAGCTCTGCAGGGACTGTGGATCGGGCAGGTAGAAGGCAGGCAAGCTTGATCTCGTCGATCTCTGTCGCTCGAGTTCCGGCGGGAACTGCAACAAAGCAAGGGTCGAGGGCTGGATGGTGCCTGTTTGCACAGGGTGGTCACTCCTTGACCACAAGGGAGATTCTTCAGTCTTCTCACGTCGTGTAGAAAGTCGAAGGGTCCAGATTTCGTTTCTTATGTTTCTTCAGGATGATCTGAGGTCCGTTGGGACTGCTCCCCCTCTTATTCGAATCTAGGGGGTTGGACATCCTGCTAGGTCCCCTCCTATGGGTGGGACCCAGGAAGGGGGTGGTTACACCCCTCTCCTTTGATCCTGGCCGCGCTGGGACAGGGGCTGGGAGGCCCC
The DNA here is from genome assembly GCF_964263255.1 of Lissotriton vulgaris. Classification (NCBI taxonomy): domain Eukaryota; kingdom Metazoa; phylum Chordata; class Amphibia; order Caudata; family Salamandridae; genus Lissotriton; species Lissotriton vulgaris. The sequence continues at coordinate 1,310,513,435 of NC_141693.1, read as the reverse complement.
AGAACCGGTTTGGCCGGATCCTGCAAGGGGCAGCCTTGTGCTCCCCAGGCAGTGTCTGGTTTCATTGAAACCTCCCTACTCCAATCCACTATCTCCTGTCTGGGGTGGTTTGACACCGCCCTGTGACAGGAAACTCTTTGTCCGGGCCTCCTCTGCCGGGTTTCGGTCAGCAGCAGGAGGTCAGACCCGTGTCTGTGGCAGGGGCATCCATTTTGTGGATCTGAGGCTCATTTTAAATCAACCGCGTTTCAGTAAAGTAACATGTCTTCTCCCTCTAGAAGGGTGGAATGCTATCCCCGTCGCCAGAACTGGCGAGGGGATAGTATTCCAATTCGTATGACACCTTACACGACATGTTTTGATAAAGCCAAACCAAAGTTGCTATATAACCGCGAGGATTATAATGCGCTTAAGAGTATATGGTATGGCATTATCCCGGATCAGCTTAGGGAGTTGTTCCCGACAGCTGCAGACAGGCTCAGCTCATGCCAGAGCACCATCTCACATAAAACCACGCACTCTGCCTCCAGGATTGATGAGGCCTTCCATAGGAGTGGCTTACAGGCTATATATGTGTCCAGATATAGGTTTAGATATAGGTATACTATATCTAAGCAAGGGGTGATTACACCCACTTGCCCCAGCTGAGTGATCAGCCAGTTGTGTCAATTTAGATAGCCAGCCAGGGGTGGCAAAAGATATGCTGCAGCCCCTGGTAGGCCTTGGATGCACCTATGCCCTGGGCACCTATAGTGCTCTGTACAGGGGCTGATAAGGTGACCCAAGCCAATCTAGTTATGCACCTAGGGTACATGGAATCCATTTTACAGAGAGAGCAGATAGCCTGGGGCCCTGATTAGCAGGGAACCAGGCCAACTAAGTCGAAAACCAGCTAAACACAGGGCAAAAAATCTGGGGTAACCATAGTCAGGTAGCCACCTTCCTACATAACCCCCCCCCAAACGAAAGGAGATAAGGCTATCCTTGGCCAGGTAAGCCTTTATTGCCTGAGTGGCCATATAAGGAAGTACCTGCACTAGCATGGGTACCCCCTGTCTCATGGTCCACTAAGCAGTCCCTCACCCTAGGGGTATTAGAGGGTCTCCACCATAGGGAATCACTACCTTGGGTGTGTTTATGCAAAGTTAAAGGCTGGTTTGGATATGGAGTATTGAAGTGAGGCTCCACTATTTTTGGGCTCAACTTCCTCCAATTATCTTCCACCATGTGTGCCTTTCTTTCTTCAACTGAGTTGCACTGAGCTCTCAGGGTCAACCTCTGGCTACCTAAAGCTGGAGGCTGGGTCCCTCTGTTCGGCTTGCTGGAGGGACAGTTCAGGTTTGGGCCCTTTGGGTCCCAGGTTTGGCTGTGCCCAACAGAATCCATCTGTGGGAGGTCCCTAACTGTTTTTAAGGGGGCTCCCTCAGGAGTTTTTAAAGTTTTCACCTTACTAGGCCTACTAGTTTTGGTGCCCCTAATCTGTTGATGGGGGTGCTTTATTTGACAGGGGGCCCTCTGGGTCTCACTGTCCTTCTTGTCCTCTGCAGCCCTGGGCTGACTGAGGCAAGGTAGAGAGGGGCAGGTTACCTGCTCCAGACTGGATCCCACCTGAGAAGGGTCCACTGCCATCAGAGGCTCTGTCAGGCCAGGCCTAACAACCTCTGGGGCAGTTCCTTCACCAGGGGTAAGATCAGTTCCCTGAGGAGGCTGATCCTGTCCTACTGTCTGGTGAGGGGGAGATTTCTCTTCCTCCTCCATGCTCTCAGTTTGGGTGGAGTGATCCATCATTTCAGGCTTCACAACACACATATCTGTTTGAGTTTGGGCTGTGGCCATCACAGCCCCACCAACCTTTTCAGGAGGAGACTCAGTTTGGGTTTCTGCTGTTATCATAACAGCTTTGCTATTCTGTCTGGGAAGAGCTTCTGGTAAAGATGGGGCAGAGAGTTGCTCAGCCCTACCAACCTTTTCAGGAAGGACATCTTGAATTGGGGCCATAGCCAGTACAGCCCCACTAACCTTTCCATTGGAATTTACCATTCTAGAATGGATTTTCTGTTCAACCTCAGCCCAGGCTGAGATTTCCAAATCATTACCCAGTAGACAGTCTACAGGCAAGTTTGGTGACACTGCCACTCTCTTTGGGCCAATGACACCTCCCCAGCTGAGACTTATTACTGCCATGGGATGATTTGTTTGGATACCATCAATGTTTGTTACCTGGTATGTGGCACCTGGTAAAAGTTGCTTAGAGGGGACTATACAGTCAGCCACCATGGTGATGCTAGCCCCTGTGTCTCTAAAAGCTTCAACTTTCAAACCATTGATGATGGGTTCCTGTCTATATTTGCTCAAGGTATTTGGGCAAACCGAGAAGTTGGCAAACCCCATGCCAGTCTCATAGACAAGATCATTTGGGGATGGAGACCTGGATAGGCCAGGGTCCCCTTGGGCTCCAAAAGTAAACCCACCCAGATTCCTGGGTGTGCTCCCACTTCCTGGGGGATTACTGCTGACAGTAACAGGAGGTGTTGGAGCTGGCTTTGGAGGTATGTTTTCTTTATTGCCATTCTTGGGACAACAGCTGTCTGTTTTGTAATGCCCAACCTGTTTACAGGCATGGCAATAAGGCTTTTTCTCTGTTGAAGAAGTGTCTTGGGACCCACCCCCCTTCTTGGAGTTTTGGGGCCCTGGGGAAGTGTTTTCTTTACTTTTATCCCCACCCTTATCTTGAGGCTTAGTAGACTCCTTCTTCTGGTTATTGTCCTGATTCTTAGGCCTAATCCTGGTTCTGACCCATTTATCTGCCCTCTTTCCCAATTCTTGGGGAGAGGTCAAATCTGAGTCCACCAGGTGCTGGTGTAAGAGCTGGTTCTGACAATTACTAAGGATCTGCTCCCTCATAATCAAATTATACAATCCTGTAAAGTCATGTACTTTGCTGCCATTCAGCCAACCCTCCAGAGCCTTAGTTGCACAATCAACAAAATCAGTCCAGTCCTGAGTCTGTGTCTTCTGGGTATCTCTGAACTTTAACCTGTACTGTTCAGTGGTTAAGCCAAACCCATCTATCAGAACACTCTTCAGGACTTTGTAATTGCTGGCATCCTCATGTCTGACAGTGAGGAGCCTATCCCTCCCTTTCTCTGAAAAGGAGTACCATAAGATTGCTGCCCACTGTTCCTCAGGAACCTGCTGTACCATGCAGGCTCTCTCCAGAGCAGTCATCCATTTGTGGATGTCATCCCCTTCCTGATAGGGGGGCACAATCTTTGTCAGGTTTCTACTATCATAGGACCTGGGTTTCTCTTTAGGAATTTTGCTGCCACCAGTGGCATCTAAGCCACTTAATTTCTGTTCCCTAGCCAAGGTAAGTTTAGCTTGAGCCAAGGTAAGTTTAGCTTGAGCCAGAGCTACCTCCTCCCTCTCTATCTGGAGTTGGACAGCCCTCATTCTGGCCCTATGCTCTTTTCTCTGGGAGGAAGTCATTCCTCTTTGAGATTCTCTTGAGGCACTAGAAAGGTGAGAGTCCCTTGACAGAGATCTCTCCCTTCTATTACCTGGGAGAATTTGGTTATGAGATCTGGAGTGGTGCTGGCCCTCTCCATTCCCATGTAGGTCCAAGTTGGCCTGGTTAAGCCTGGCAACCTGTACCTGGTTTCCCTGCTGATCCTGATCTTCAGGCTCTTCTACATCAGAGCCTTCCTCTTCCTCTTCCTCCTCCTCTTCTTCTTCTGGAAGATTCTCATTCTCAGGGGAGTTTATCCCTTCACCTGAATCTAAGGGAGCCTGACTCACCTTATCTAGATCATCCTTTTCTAGGAGAGCTATTAGGGAAGGAATGGTAGGGCCTCTGCCCTTTTTTAGCCCCCTGGCTGTGCACAAGGCACTCAGGTCTTTGTGGCTAAGGTTGTCATATCTGGATGTTGTCCCTATAGGATCAACTTCTACAGGAGCAGAGCCTGAGGCTCTACCTGTATCAGACATGACTGCTAGTGAGGTGTAAGTGGTGCACTTACCTACACTAAGTGGTTTCCTACTGTACCTTGCTAGTGAGTTGTAGTCAGGGTGTGCTAATCCCTTTAATCTACAACTACTAAGTTCAGTAGAACTTAATATGCTAAGCTTTTGATTTATATGTACCTAGAGGTACTTGATGTGATCTTTCAATTTGATAAAGATTGCAATGGTAAAACAAACAGCAAGCTCAAATCCGCACCGCTGCACACCAATGTGAGAAGTTGGCCTGATAGGTAGTGTTTCCAATTCTGGAACCACTGGTTATCAGTCCAAACAAACCCCAAAGATGTCAGGTTGTAAGTCAACCTTGTAGACAAGCTATCCTAGTGGTAGCATGGACTAAGCAGCCTTAAAGGCTTAACTTAAGAGGTCGTGTTAAGCGAGCTGTTTTACCACATACAATCCTGTAATCAAATGAAAGGACACCACACAAGTATATATTATAAAAATATATGTATTTATTTCTAAATTACTCCCCAGTACTCTTTATGAGGAAAGGGGCACAAGCGTTAAATCAAAAGCACTGTTACACATATAAAGTTGCACGTTTATGGATGAGGGCGGGTGGCCACTCAGACCATATATCAAAAAAGTGGTATAAGTAACACTTTACGAACAATGGTTAGGCCTAGGGCCTAGAGATTCGCTGGGAGCAGTCAGGACAAGCAATGAAGAAGTCGGGAGTAGCCCACAGGAGACGGGTGCAGCACGGAAAGTGCGGCACGCACCAATGCACTGTCAATGGTGCGTAAAAGTCAATAAAAGTGAATAAAAAGATACTTCCGCTGAACCTAGGAACACAAAACTTTAGACACAGACCCTAGAGGTGTGTACCAGTGTAAAGACACCGGCGTTGCAAAGTTACCTCACCCACAGGCCGTGGGTGCACAGGGTCGAAGTGGCGTCGGGTTCTGTCACGCAGGTTCTTGGTGCTTGGAGCTGTTGCAGCTGCAGGCGCTGTGAAGCAGAAGTGTCCGGTGCGATCCAAGGGTGGATCGATGTAGAAAAGTACCTGAAAGCAGAGGGGACAGAGTCTGGGTCACTCAGCAGTGACCAGGGTGGAACCAGGACGGAACCAGGCAATGTCGGGCGCAATCAGGCGGTTGTCGATAGGCTTCTCTCCGCTGTCACGTGGGCTCTGGGGCATCTGCGACGTCCAGGAGCAGGTCACGATCTGTCCCACGTAGGCTCTCGCCGTCAGCACCGTCGGCTTGAAGATTGTAGCAAACAGCACTTGGCAAAAGCAATCCACGCGGAACCGGGAGATTGCTTATCACTCGAACCAGGAGGGTCAGAGTGGGGGCTCCTTTTCACAGGAGCTGGTGCAGATCTGGAGCAACCAGAAAAGCAAGTCGGATTTCAAAGTTCGTCGGCACAGGGGCCACAAGCCAGCTGGCAAGTGACCGGGCCAACGCGTCGAGCGCACACAAGCAGAAGGGCCCCACGCAGCACTCAGCGAGTGTGGAGGGGTGAGCTTTGGTGCAAGTGGAGCTCGGGGCTGGGGCTTCTCAAACCCCGGTGTACAGCTTCGAGGGTCACTCGTGGGCCGCACGGTCAGCGTCTCGTGGCCTTTTCAAGATGGCGTGCCCCACGCTTCCGGTCGCCTCCACGGGTCTCAGCTCTGCAGGGACTGTGGATCGGGCAGGTAGAAGGCAGGCAAGCTTGATCTCGTCGATCTCTGTCGCTCGAGTTCCGGCGGGAACTGCAACAAAGCAAGGGTCGAGGGCTGGATGGTGCCTGTTTGCACAGGGTGGTCACTCCTTGACCACAAGGGAGATTCTTCAGTCTTCTCACGTCGTGTAGAAAGTCGAAGGGTCCAGATTTCGTTTCTTATGTTTCTTCAGGATGATCTGAGGTCCGTTGGGACTGCTCCCCCTCTTATTCGAATCTAGGGGGTTGGACATCCTGCTAGGTCCCCTCCTATGGGTGGGACCCAGGAAGGGGGTGGTTACACCCCTCTCCTTTGATCCTGGCCGCGCTGGGACAGGGGCTGGGAGGCCCCAGAACCGGTTTGGCCGGATCCTGCAAGGGGCAGCCTTGTGCTCCCCAGGCAGTGTCTGGTTTCATTGAAACCTCCCTACTCCAATCCACTATCTCCTGTCTGGGGTGGTTTGACACCGCCCTGTGACAGGAAACTCTTTGTCCGGGCCTCCTCTGCCGGGTTTCGGTCAGCAGCAGGAGGTCAGACCCGTGTCTGTGGCAGGGGCATCCATTTTGTGGATCTGAGGCTCATTTTAAATCAACCGCGTTTCAGTAAAGTAACATGTCTTCTCCCTCTAGAAGGGTGGAATGCTATCCCCGTCGCCAGAACTGGCGAGGGGATAGTATTCCAATTCGTATGACACCTTACACGACATGTTTTGATAAAGCCAAACCAAAGTTGCTATATAACCGCGAGGATTATAATGCGCTTAAGAGTATATGGTATGGCATTATCCCGGATCAGCTTAGGGAGTTGTTCCCGACAGCTGCAGACAGGCTCAGCTCATGCCAGAGCACCATCTCACATAAAACCACGCACTCTGCCTCCAGGATTGATGAGGCCTTCCATAGGAGTGGCTTACAGGCTATATATGTGTCCAGATATAGGTTTAGATATAGGTATACTATATCTAAGCAAGGGGTGATTACACCCACTTGCCCCAGCTGAGTGATCAGCCAGTTGTGTCAATTTAGATAGCCAGCCAGGGGTGGCAAAAGATATGCTGCAGCCCCTGGTAGGCCTTGGATGCACCTATGCCCTGGGCACCTATAGTGCTCTGTACAGGGGCTGATAAGGTGACCCAAGCCAATCTAGTTATGCACCTAGGGTACATGGAATCCATTTTACAGAGAGAGCAGATAGCCTGGGGCCCTGATTAGCAGGGAACCAGGCCAACTAAGTCGAAAACCAGCTAAACACAGGGCAAAAAATCTGGGGTAACCATAGTCAGGTAGCCACCTTCCTACACAGGGTGTGAACTTGTGTGTTTTGGGGGTCATTGTGGAAAGTGTAAGAAGAGCTGTTGTGGCTGTACTTTCCTAGGGCGGTGTCTTTTACCCAATGGTGTACCCTTCTTTGGGTATGGTGTGTTTCTCCCAAGGGTTTATGTCTACACCTACCTGTGTGTTTTGGGTGTCATTGTGGAAAGTGTAAGAAGAGCTGTTGTGGCTGTGCTTTCCTAGGGCGGTGTTTTTACCCAATGGTGTACCCTTCTTTGAGGAGGGTGTGGGGCATGTTGATACCTATGGTATACCCTATGTAGGGAATGTTGTAGTTTGTGTGTTTTGGGGGTCGTTCTGAAAAGTGTAAGAAGAGCTGTTGTGGCTGTGCTTTCCTAGGGCGGTGTTTTTACCCAATGGCGTTGTTTTTACCTAATGGTGTACCCTTCTTTCAGGAGGGTGTGGGGCCAGTCAGTACCCATGGTTTACTCTATGTTGTACTGACGTTCAGTGCCTCATTCTTGTTTTAAGGGTCAATACCCCTGATGTACTCTAAGTGAACTCTTACAATTCTACCTGGTTTGTTTAACTTATTGTGAGTTTTGGGGGTCAGTGTGGAAAGTGTACCTACTCTCCGGTGTACTCATGTTTGGGGAGGTTGTGGGCGTAAACACCTTTCCTTGTTGCATTGTTTTTCACTCATCTAAACCATGTTTTGGTTTCACCAGGGAAGGGGGATGGAGTGTGTTGTATAAAATGTCTTCTATCTTATTGTTTTACGTTCGTGTTAGTGTTATTTCTGATACCTCGTGTGGTTCTTAATTAGTTTTGTGTATCTCATTTTTGGTTGGTGTTGTAATCTCTGTTTTTGGCTTTATTTTATTTCTTTTCTATAAAGGAGGGAGATGTGTTGTACATTGTTTCTTCATGTAATGTGGTTGTCTGTAGTCTTAGTCCTTTCTTAGTGTTCTCTCATTCTCTGTCGGTGTTGAGGATTCCAGCCCTGGCAGTTGGTCTGGTCAGCTGTGGGGTTTCTCTGCTCTGTGTATTAACTTATCTTGTAACTTAATAAATACATCTAACTACAAGAAGACGTGTCCTGCTGCCTACTTAATTCTATTTACAACAGGGACCTACAGGATTGATTGAGCCACGAGGAGTGCCGCTGGGGAGACATCCAGCACGTTTCTGGTCCAAATATAAGGTAAAGGACTTGAGTGTGACCACCCTGAAAACTTTGAATCAGAGGAACACCAGACACCTCAATCCTAAATGATACAAGTCAAGTCAAGTCAAGTCAAATGATTTATATAGCGCGCTACATACCCAGAGGGTCTCAAGGCGCTTGAAGAAGCAGACATAGAGCATGTATGTCTTACTATACAACAGAGTATGCAAAGTATACTACACAAGAGAGGCATCAACTCCCACACATTCAGAATTATTAAACAATCTGCAAAAAAATTGACCCGCTCATGCTCTTGTGCCCATGGTAAAAGCGAAACCTGTGTTTCTACCAGCTGAAATTTGCAGTGTAATCTCCCCCTCCTTGCTAAAAGGAGATTAATTATAATGAACTGGCACCTCCCCCCCACACGCACACTAAATAGTGCCGGCCATTTCTTGAAGGTCGTTGTTCTGAAGGACAACTGAAAGACATAAACACATTTTTCCGTATCTATTTTTAGTGTAAAATGAAATCAAACCCCTCTTTCTACTTCATTTGTACTAGAGGCATCGATGGAAGGAACCTATGTATTCTTGAATTTAACATCCCATTGTTTCATAAAGGTATACTCCTGACATTGTATGGTGTATTTTTTGTTTGTTTTGTTGTTCAGGAAAATGTGCATTTTGCTTGGCTAGCTTCCTTTAATCAAACATATGTGACAATCTAATTTTAAGCATTATTGGTCATTAGCATTTTTTAAAAATTCATGGTTTAGACAGGCCATTACACAAAGCAATGCTATGTACACCTCATTTGGTGAGATCTCAATATGAAATACATGCCCCGTTCAGGGCCCTCTTTGGTTGAAGAAATACGTCCAAGTCTCTCACAAAAAGATGACAAGCTATTTCAGAAATTTAAAATGACAGTAGTTACGAGTTTGCAGGATGAAAACCTTTTTTTATTTGTATAAAAATAAGAAAAAAATAAATCTAACATGCTTGGGATTGTAAGCTCAAATGTACAATTGGTGGAAGGAATAATGCCTTAAAGCAAAGCGCTACCGAGACTGCGCAAGTTGTCCTTCTTAATATTAGAATCACGTTCTCTGCAGTCAGAAGCCTCCGGGTATTGTGAGTAAATGGCAGGCAAGAGGCGGCAGTGATGAAAAATACTATACGGATGAAAAGCCAAGGACTTTGGGAAGATCAGTGGAGGAAGTGCGGAAATGTAAAATCCAGAGAGCGGGATTAGGTCATGACACAAGAGTAAAATCAGATTGCCAAATTGGCTAATGCTAGTCAAAGAGGACTCAAGTCAATCCACGCCTTATCGACAATCCAGAATTTGCTGCACTGTGATTATATGGTCATTAGAATGGATGGATTTTCAGGGAGGCTACGTAACGGGTAACTGGATCATCGTCCTTCAATCCCAATTAATGAATTATACAAAAGTCAACCATTTAGTATAATACCCTAATCACACGTTTTACCATTGCTTCACAATTGCCCTATTATAATAAAATCAGACAGTTGTGATGTCACATGAGATGCACACAGCTCATACAGACGTTTTTCGCCTAAAAGCCCCACAGTAAGGACCAAAAATACACAGCATGAGCCTTTTTCATTTCAAAGAGGACTGTGATCCCGACAGATCATTTCACAGTTGCAGCAAACATTAGAACTCCCATCACGTGCCCATGCTCCTTATAAATGCCATCCCTTCATAGGAGTCCCCGGTGATGCTCTGTCCTACTTCTGGGCCGCCGGAGCCACCTTCACTGTGAAGATATATAACCAGGGTATATTAATTAGCTCGTTACTGATGAACTAAGTATGGACAAAGCCAATAGTTTGGCTCTGGCATGTTGTAGTGAAAATGTTTTACCAAGCTTCCCTACCATGCAAAGCATAGATACAGCATAAGCAGCTGTAAATGTTTTATTTAGAATCTTTATATCGCATTGCAGTCACTGGTGTGTGTTCCAAGCACTGTGTAGTCCTTCCTCGGTTAGCGTCACTGCAAGCCTCCCTCGCCCACAGGCAGATACACTCATTCCTACCACACACACAGAACAGGTTCCACATGGACATTGGCATACCGAAATAAAGGACTGTTGCCTCATCTGCTCAATGGTCTACTCCAGCAGAAAAGCCAACAGCACCTATATATTTGTGCATCTGTGCATTGAGATGATGCCCTTTCCTCCACTGGTATTTGTTGCAGCACAAGCTTCCCTCACAAAAATAGAACAGTGCTTTAAATTGGGGAGGTACTCTCCGATACTGAGTACCTGCACTTCTTTAATTTGAAAAGGAGAGTACCTGCACTTCTCAGCAGTGCTGTACTATATTTAATAAGAGAGTACCAGCATTTCCAAGGGGCAAACAGGCACTCTAACTAGTGAGCACCTGGGCTTCTATATTTCCACTTTAAGACCTGCATAGGATTACTGCAACCTAGGCAGCAGTGGAGTATACTGCCTGCACAAACACACAGAACAAGTATAGCATTGATGGTAGCAGTGAAAGTGCCCCGCACATTCACAAAACAGTAACAGCACAAACATCAAGGGTGCAAGCTTCACTCCTTCTTGAAAATCTCGAAGCTTTCCTATCAGAAAACCTCAAAGCGGTTCCGTCTTGCTTTGATCATACCTATGTGGTTTCACTAGAAGAAGGGGGAGGAAAGAAGCATGTTTCCACTTCTAGAAGCATAGATGATTATCATCATCATTTTTTTTTTGCAGTTTTATCTAGTGCCAACTCAACCAGAAGGTATTGGAGCACTTCACATGAGCACCAGTTACATCACATAAGGTCACATTTGTTTTTAGCTCTTGCATGGACTACGCATGCGCTGTCTTTTAGAGACATTTTGTTTATAATTAGTGGGATTACATCCTGCCCTTAGCTTATCATTTGTTAGCTTCAGCATCACTCTCTTCTCCTTCATCCCCGTTTTTCACGGCATCAGGCGCCATGTCCTCATCTTGTGTTTGACCCTCCCCTGGAGCCTGGACGAAGTACTTGTGACCACCCACTGCTCCTGTTTTTGGAGCTACTGTTTCTTTGTGTTCTAGCACTCCATATGAGTGTTTGTGTTTTCAGGCCATCTCCCATATTCCCGTCTATGTTGCTCTTTTTCCCTCCCAGCACAGGAGTGTGCTTCTGTGTACCCCTCACCTGCACCCATATTGTTCTCCCTCACCCCTCCCTCTCCATACTCCTCCTTCACTACTGTCTCCCTTGTATTAGTTTCCCCCTGCTGTGCTTTCTGTTTGCGTGCTATCCCCTGTTCCTTTTTCGTCTGAGAGCTTCACCCCCAGGTTGTGCGCTCTTTCGTTGGTTTCTTCCCCTATCTTTCTCGTCTCTCTCACCATTTGCCCCCTTTGTCCATGTTGCGTTTTCCTAACCACTCACCCCCTGTCACTCCCTAACCTCGGTGTTGCCCCCTGATCCTTACTCCTTTTCCCCCTGTATTGCTTCCCTGTTCACTCTGGGTACTTACCCCTCCCCCGTGTTTCTTTACCGCACCCGCTTATCCCATAAGGAAGCTGCTAAAGATCATTTAGTTGGTCTCTACCCAGGGTCCATATGAAAAGAAAGCATAACCCTGGAAACGGTCATGTAACATCTCCAGTTCTCCATAGAGAAGCACAGTTTTATCTCACACTGAAAATCTCCTCACTCCCGCTGCCGCCAGTTACTAATGGCAAAGCAGCCTTTACTTAACAGATGAAAACACATCTTTGCAAATACCGCCATTCACTTAGTAACATGAATAAAATATACATGTTGACATAGAAGCACCTGAGGTGCTCACTGTGCGTGCGTTCAAAATCAGTTTTACATGCAGGGCATAGGTTTGAATCCTGGGAGGGCCACCCAGGTCATCACGCTTGTGATGTCGATAAATATGTACGTTCGAGTGGGAGGGGGGGGGGGGGGGGGGGTGTTAACAGTAACGCTTTTCTTTTTTATAGTTGTCTTCATCTCTAGAAGTCCATTCACAAATGCAATATAGACAAGCATCTGCAATGTTTGAGCTATTGGGATTGTAACATAAGTAAAAGGTATTTTCATTTACAATGCTAATGGCTTGAACTCTCGGAAATGCGAGACCTATTGCATTCCAAATGCTTGTTTTGTAATAGCACCCCGTGAAAGCGAGCATTGGTGTGCTGCATGTTGCAAGAAAGCATGTAGTGCCTCCAGTAGTAGATACCATTAAAGAAAATAGTGCTTGCAGAGTAAATGAGACGTACTGTGTATCAACCAAAGTAAAAGGGCCTGTCCTCATGGGAGGTTACAAATGAAGACAATGCGGTACTAAGGAGGGACTAACAGAAGCCAGAATTTAGGAAGGACAATGACACAAGCCAATGACAAATATGGGCGGACAGTGGGCGGGGCTTTCAAGTCCTTACTCCAATACAGCATAGCTCGCAGCGCATGTGCTGCCCAAGCTCGAACTAAAAACGATTATTTTTTGTTGAAGCCACATGAATGCATATAGATTGCTAAGCCCGATTTGCGATGTATGAGGCCCCAAGGCTCACATGTTTTATATTCAGAATTCAAGGCACAATGCTTTACAAAAAATGTTCACAAAAAATGTGCACACAAAAAAAGAAACATCATTTTTCCATTCAATTTACTACAAGGGACATTCTACTAAATACTGTACCACAGCTGTTAAATATAATCTTTTTGCTAACTTTCCCAAATTTAAATATGTTCCCATTAATTAATGCTGTGTATAGACAGGGCGCAGTCAAGTCTGGGCTCTAAATTAGTGCCTATCATATACTTCACACGTGTGCAGTATTTCCGACTTGCCCTGTAAATGATTATGAGTTAAATTAAAATCAAATCTGAGGTAGAAAATCTAAGATTACTTGCTATATTTTCCATTTAGTGTTCTGGGTATTCAACCCAGTTAGAAAACTATTGTGGTGCACTCGATAGAAAATTTAACAAGTAACCGCCGGCTTCTGAGCAGCGCTTGTTGCGCCATTGGGTAGAGGCTTTTAAGATAACTTCTAGCACCTCTTTTTCCATTGGGTGCACTTTGTGTTTCCTCCTCATTTCTTCGCCCACTCCCAACTGCTGCTTCTCCTCACCCATGGGGTTGCCCCTCCCATAGCTCCCCCCTTCCCCATGATGTACCCCTCAGCCAAGCTCTTTGCTTTTGGTTTACCCATCCAACTCAGATCTGCAAACAGAAAAACAACATTAACGTCATATTCTAGTGGCGCTTATGCTTGATGTATAAGCCTGCAAAACAACACAGCAGGCTTTTTCTGTTTTAAAAGGCATGCTGCACAACACAGGGGTACTGTACAGCACAGAGCCATTGGCAAAGCCAATAGGTCCCAAAGGTGAGATCTATTGGTTTTGCCGATGCTTGTTTGTTTAGGTACAGGGTGTTTAAGTGATTTACTCAGAATCACAGGATGTAGAGTCAATGACGAGCCTCGGGGACATCATTTTGTGTTATGCTACTGGCCTCAGAGGTGCATGTCATTCCCCCAAAGGAATCTAACAAAGAGTGAGACTGATGCCCCGGGGGCACCAGGTCTCTTCACGTGCCCCCGGAGAGCCAACAAGAGCTATGATGAGGGACAGGGAGCAATGTAGATATCAGATTCGCAGAGAGAGGGAGTACGAAAGCAATAGTAATATGAGCAGGTCAGACTAAGGAACATTTGTTTCCTTCTGAAAGAACTCTACTCCTGCTGTAAAGCACCAACTTCAGTTTACACTTCATCTTTTATCCGAAGTCCTAGGCAGCTATGACAGCCTGTGCGAGCTAAAGGTTGTTGAATTAGTCCGTGGTTGGGGTTTACGTTCTAAATGCATCTTGGTACCCAAATGCGTCTTGAGTTTGCGTCTTCTTTGCTTATGAATTCTTATGCACTTCAGCAAACTATGAGATGCTCTGCACAGATTAAAATGGTCTTTTTGGTATTATTTAGAAGAAGGTAGTTCCCCCAGGTACCTTTTCAGGGGCTCGTTGGTCACCTTGGAGTGCGGTGCCCACATAAACCACTCTTCTGCATTACAGAGCACTGATCATCTTGGTAATTTACAAGGTCCGTGCAGGTTACACAGTGGTGCTGGAGCACTTTTCAGAGTGGGGTGCTGCCATCAATGGTATATCACTGAAGTCCGAGGAATTGTGCGAAATCCAAGCGTCAAACAAAAAACATGTGAGGCAAGTTTGCCACAGCCATTCAGCAGGAGAGTGGTATGGGCGAGGTATGGCACTGGTGGTGCATTTTGAAACACTGGTGTGGTACCGCACTCTCAATTACAAACAGCATGTTTCTGTGGGATTTGAAGCTAAATATGCGTAGGCATGTCGTTTACTGGTATAGCTGCATACCATACCAACGATAATTTGTGGGAATCCGGTTTCAGCTCATTTTTATTAATTGCGCACTGCCACGTCAAGTGTCTGGATTTGTTTCGATCCCTTTCAAATCTTTGCTTCACTGCCGAATTTGAAAGAACTGTACTTAATTTGTTCTTTCCTAAAAGATGATATGTTTTGAAATATGCGGATTGTTCATTTACAGGTATCTATGTTGTTCCGTGTTAATAGAAAAACAAAACTGAGGGCCTGCGGCCTTTCCTTTCACTTGCTGTTCACAAGCAAGACTGTCAATTAAGTCACTTTAACAAAATCTTCTCCTTTTGCAGCCAGAGAAATAAAAGTAGACATCAGTTTCCATCAGAAATTTGTCAGAAGACAGAGTCTGTCAGTTGACCTCTGCCTTTGAATACATAGAAAATGTGAAAGAAAAACAAAAAAATTAAAGAAATCTTTATTTCTCATTCACATTCAGAAGCCCAAGCTGATTATTTTTGGGGGTGCTGCAGCACCCCTGCACCCTTTTACCTCCAGCGTCGATGAATTTACAGTTGGAATTAGTTTGGACTATATATATATATATATATATCTTAGCACCAAGGGGGTTCGGGCAAACTGATACAAAAACAATGAGGTAAAAGAATGGCTGATTTGTAAATGGCGCCATAATACTAAAATGGCCTATTTGGATCGTTGCCAAATGGTTATATTCCGTGTAAAAAATGCCTAGGCTTACTACTAGATGACATCAATAAGTCATGGGCATGAAGAAATTCACATGAATAATGGAATAGTTAATTACTGGTGCAACGCCAACCTTGTGATTTTTATTTCTAACAATGTTAGTCCAGAGTCAGCAGACACGTGTACTATTATAATATAACCATTTACAAACGGTACATTTTAGATGTGGCCAAATTATTGGTACAAATTAATCAATGTCAAAAGGATGAGTTGGCATGCTGTCACCAACGGATTACCCAGAGGTCTTTCCTCATCCAATGGCACTCAACCCACTGAGCCATTGTACTGGACAGGGCGTGATCTACATGCCTGCTGGTTGCAGGATACATTATGATCCCTCAACTGGTATAAATAAATACAACCACTGTGATAATATTTGGGTTGCCACAGCCACACCAGCCCTTAGCTCTCACATTTCCATCATAAAAGAGATTCCTGAAGTCTTCAGTGTTAATTATACTGTGCTTGTGCTAACCAAACACCTGGCAAACAATTGTTGAACATATTATTTTATTTTATTTGCTCTTATTGCTCCAAAGTTGTCACTTGCAGTCACATCTGATAGTTTTGTGACATGCAGTGGTTGTAACGAGGCAATTGAACTGTTAATGTATTAGAAAATGCATGGACCGCATTAAGGGGGTACTATCCCAGTGTGGTTTCTTGCAATCCTTGTTGAGTTCTTAGAAACTCATGGAAAGTGAGCAAGCCTGTAGCTTTTAAGAGGTCTAGCAATGGGTGTTTGGGCCAGTTTGTAGTACACTTTTAACAAGCATTGGTAATGCCTACAGGTTTGGCCTTAGAGCAGAGTACCGAGCACTCTCACAGGCACACCACTCCCCTTGACTCACCTAAGTAGAGACTTTTATTTTAGGTGTTCAGGGAACAGGAGAAAGAACGGAGTTGGAAGGAGCATCCACCTTCTCTGAGGTGATGGAACATGGGCACAACCAAGAGTGCATGAGAAGAGGAACAAAGCATGGGAGAGGGCACGTAGAGCTGAATCCGAGAGTGTGAGAGGCTCAGAACAAGTGCCTGCAAGTGCCTTGCGTACTATGCAAAATGCACTAAACCAGAGCCATTTATTCTCTGGCAAATTGAGAAGGAAGTCCATCTGGGATTTAATAGGATAGTGGTGAAGTAAATTAAGTAACATACATCGCAGCTGCATTTTGCACAATCTGACAGCGACAGATGACATATTTAAGTTAACCAAGCAAAATTGCATTCCTATAATCCAAACAGGATGGGATAGATATGAGGATCACTAACCTCCTCCTTTCCTCCCGACACGGAGGCAAAGAGGAATGTTCATAGAACTCTTCAAAAGGGAAAAGCATGTACAGGCAATCTTGTAACACCAACATTTTTGGTCATAGTATCAGGGGCTGGGAGTGGGTCGAGAGCCATTGGCTACCAAACACATGTCCAGGTCTACGGATGATTCCCTAAAGCTGACACCTCTGTTTTATCTGCAGTCAACTTCAAAAGTTTATTGGTTATCAATCATGTGACCGAAATAAGGCATTCCTGATATTTAAGGGGACAGTCAATGTCACTAATACTTTGTTTATCAGAAACTGAATAGCAACAGTGTAGTTGAAAAATAAAGCAAATAAATAAATTAAAGAACTAAAGGGGTTAAATAAAAGTTAAAGAATTTCGCAATGTCCAGTGTTTTTACTTTTAAAAAGAAAGAGTAAATTTTTCCTTCAAATAAATACAAAACATAATCTTAAAATGTACACAATGAAATTGTGACGTCTGTAGTACCACCCAAACTAAAGATTTGTGTCAGAAGGTCCATTTTGTAAAAATATCTCTATTCATTTTTATACAGCATTCCAGGAAAGGAGAATTCATCACAAAACGCATTATCTGCTGGCTAGCCTGAGAAATAAACTAAAGCCACACCGAAACCCCAGTACACAATTTGGCTTATAGGATACGTTCTTATCCCTCATATAGTCTAAATACATTTTTTATACAATTTCTCTCTTAAACACCAAGTTACTCCTGTAAGCATCCCCCTATTAAAGTGACCTTGCAACAAACATTCATAAATACAAAGGGGCAGATTTACAAGCCCCTTGCGTCACTTTGTGACACAGCGGTGGCTTAAAGGTTGCGGCCCATTTACAAAGTGACGCATCTAGAGAGATGCTTCACGTTGTAAAGCCCTGCGTCAAATTATACCTGCGTTAGGTATAATTAGGGCTCCCGGTTTTATGGTATTTATTTTTTTGCAATTTCCGTCTGTTTTTATCCATATTTATTTTGGGTTTTGAGGAAAAATTAAGCTGACATTACTATATTACATATATATTTAACTGATAAATATGCACTCATGCTTGAATGTCTGTCAGGTTTCAGTGCTGTGAACGCCTGCAGAAGATAAATCAGTGCACTTAGAAAAAAATAAGCACATTTCAGTATCAACCTTGTGCAAATCTACTGCTGTTAAAGCCTCTTTACTAAAATTCCTTTCTTTTTTAACCCCTTTATCAATCAATCCGCACATCTATTGGCCTGGCAGACAGTATTTAGAATTATAATAATCCACATTTGTAAAGCATGAACAATCACCCGTAAGGATTCTCCAGGCGCTGGGGGCCGTCGGGAAGATTTAGCAAGCTATTGCCCGGAGTCACATGGTGCTGGGCTAATCTGTCGCCGTCGCCGGGGATCGAACCGTGATCCCCAGATTCCAGCGTCAGTCGCCTTGGCAGCAGCACCACACCTCTCCCCTCAATTACTCAAAAAGCAACCCAATTTCTGTTTTTATCTTCCTTTAAAAATAATTACTGACAAGAAAATGAATGTTTTCTTTCTGTATTTATCTGTAAAAATCAGTAAAAACGAAAAACAGGAAGCCTTAGGTATAATGTATGCTGGTGGGCATTCTCACGCAAAAAGCCATGTAGAAGTGATGCAGTGAAATTTACAACATTTCACTGCGTCACTCTATGCCTTTGCTAGGTCAAAATGCATACGCCTGCACGAGCCAGGCATAAGGAATGAAGCAAGGCTTTTTAAATGGGACTCACTTCTCTGTAGTGACTCATTGCTGGAGTTACATCAATTTCATGAGCAACTCCAGCAATGCGTCACTTTTGGGACAACAGATACGTCAGAATTCCTGACGCATCTGTCAATCCTTGCGCCATGGTGCGCTGTATTGTAAATACAGCGCATCCATGGTGGCGCAAGGGTTTCTCAGGGTAGCGCAGGGAAAGTTACACATCTCTACAGATGCATTACTTTCTTGTAAATCTACCCCCAAAAATTATTATTTACGTAAAGTGCATTTCATCAAAAATGTGACAGTGCTCAAAATTCTTTAAAGTGCTTTCATATTTAAAGAACTAGCCGTGTTAATCCAGGCATCGTAGACACTGCAGACCACAAGCCCAAGATTTCCATTTCCTACCATATTGGCCATGAAATATAGGCTTTCATTTTACCAGGCTTCCCTCTGACCATGGATGTCATTTGGGGGTAGTCAGGGGTCGCAGCTGTGACCTCTAGCTTGCTCCCTCCTACTCCTGACACTTCCATTGCAACCCCTGGCCAGAGGAGGCAAAGGTGTTATCTCCTATGAGGCCAGGCGTTGCAAAGAAAGTGGCAGGAGTGGCAGGGAGCAAGGTAGAGGTCACAAATGCGACCCCTTACTACTCCCAAATGATGTAATATGTTGAGTGATGGCAGAGGTTTTAGAGAAAAGCCAGCACCTCTGTCTAGTTTGCAATTTGTACAACGCAAAATGTCCTCTAGTGTGCTCAATGTCAAGCACTTTGCCATCCACAGTGCCACTCAGTACATAGGGGAAAATCCTCTATACACATTGACCATTAAAATTTTAGACAGAGCACAGCACAAAAAAGTCTTAGTTGACTATCATTAGTCAGTGATGTATTTAATTCCAGACAAAACAATGGAAAATGACAATGAGAATACAGTAATCTTGGTCTCCAAAATGTTGACACGTCGGTATAACAAACAAACAGCTGACATGTGTTTCGGTGATAGACGACTTTCTCAAGGCTTGTAGTGATAATTGTAAAACAGCGAAAAACACTTTTTTCTTCTCTAGTATGAAGATGACCAAGGGCGCAAAGTAATTCCGATAAGATTCATTAGTCAAAAGAAAGTAGAAAAGTCATATGCCTTGCGCTCGGTGAACCGAAAGATCATTATGATAAACGAGTGGAAGCCATATGGTGAAGCTTCAGTAACCTTCTTCAGACGATATCCGAAGTCAAGCAACTTCCAGCTCACATCCTGAGAAGTAGAGATTTTGTGCTGTGCTCTGTCTAAAATTGTAATACTCCCAAATGACGTTCATGGCTCTGGCTAACCTTCCATTTTTTCTTTCCACTCATTGACCCTTGGGGCAGCTGAAGCCTTCCAATAAGAGATAATCAGAGAGTTGGTACTAACATTGCCATACATATAAAGTGCTCAGTGCCATGATATTCTGGTCTCTCATCCTCCAATAATCCCATTGGAGGCATCTTTGGAGTAGGAGGAACATTCATGCCAATTGTTTTTCCTACTACCTGAAAATACCCTTTCCAGAATGTCTTTAAATGATAACAAGACAAAATATATGTAACCACCCGCCTTCGTGATCACACTTTGTACAATTTCTAGACACTGCTGGTAATACCTTATTAAAAAATCAGGGTCTAAGGCACAATATTCAGCCATTAAAAAAGATCATTGGATGAAAATTGACACAATAAGACTAGAATAGCTGAAATCAAAGTATTTTTCCCATTGTTTTTCATTTAGCCTAATCCTGTGTACCTTTCCCATTTTCGTGTATCTTTCCTACAATGTCTTCCGATCCACTTTACAGCCCTTTGTACCACTATTTCAAAGTTATATTTACTTTATCAGTTCTGAACATCTGTCTAACTAGGTCCCCGGAGGGATCGATATCCACCCTCAGCAAATTGTGGAAGATAGACCTCATTTGGAAATACAAAAGAAAGTGCAAGTGCTCATGAGGTTTTGCTCACCAGTACAGGGCTTTGTGGGGGATTTCATTATAGCGCCATCAAACAAATTCCCTACCTTGTAAACTAATAAATCCACCCATTTATCTATTGTTGCATTGGTCAAAGCAGGAGAGAGAAACGTACAATATTTCAATGGATCTCAGAATTTACTCTGGGAATTCCATATTAATGGAATAGTTTATCCTTCAAAAACCAAATAAGGTTTAGAGAATGATATCTAACTCTTTTAGGTAATTTGGAGATTAAGATTGGCCATCCTATGTCAGTGAACTCCAGTCTCCTCAACATCAGTTGGAGGATCGAGTTGTTGAACATGGACGATCAACGCACCTGTAAAATGAAAGTGTCCATGTAATATTTTTGGAAATCCGGGAGTCCGAGACCTCCCTCATTCCTAGGCATTTGCAATATTCTAAGTCTAACATGCAGACCTTTCTGATTCTATACAAATGATGACTGTACTTGTCCCAATCTTCTAAAAAAAGAAGCGTCCAGCTGATAGGGATTTGATAACAAAAAAGAAACAAAAACAAACAAAAAATTGACATTTTAAATAATGCATTATGGCCTATAATTGATAAAGGCAGTCCTTTCCATATTTAATAACCCTGATCATCAATGACTTCAAATTATTATTAGAACATTGGAATGTGGCGCACTCTATTGAATACAATGGAGTGCTCTGAGCTTCTACAGGCCAGTAAAAACCCGCAAAGCAACATTCCAATGTTGTTTTACAAAGGCCTCTCAGAGCCCGAAGGGACTTAAAACCCCTTGGGCTCCGAGAGACCTTTGTTTATTTGTTAGAACATTGTGCCCTCTAGTGGCAGAATGTTCCAATAGCCTTATAGCCCTTTGTAGCTGGGCTATACCGGTTATTAAAGTCCTGCTCCCTTGTTAAAGGCCCGAGCCGAGCTGGAGCGGGCCTTTAATAGCCGGTATGGCCCGCTACGGTGGGCTATAAGGCTATATTAAATACGTCAGTAATTTTCTCTGAATAATAACATTCTAAATACCTTCAATGCTGGAGCAGGCCTTTAATAGCAGGTATGGCCGGCTACGCTGGCTATAAGGCTTTATTAAATACGTCAGTCATTTTCTCAGAATAATAACATTCTAAATAGCTTTTCGGGCATGCTCTGTAATTCTCCCTTAAAGCGGAGGGAAGGACTTCCACAGTAGTGTTAAACAAGAGGCACTCTGTTTTTTCCTTACTCGTTTTATAACCCTATCAAACTCGTAAAAGCTTTTATAGTTTCCAGAGCATTGTTAATATTATCCATGGTCAGGTTTAACAACTGAGCCATATCATCCGCACGCACAGAGCTTTATTTTAGAAACAGAAGGCAGAGGTGATACAATCTTAGGGTTAAGGCAAATATATTGTGCGAGGTAT
The DNA here is from genome assembly GCF_964263255.1 of Lissotriton vulgaris. Taxonomy (NCBI): domain Eukaryota; kingdom Metazoa; phylum Chordata; class Amphibia; order Caudata; family Salamandridae; genus Lissotriton; species Lissotriton vulgaris. Next base: position 1,310,491,774 of record NC_141693.1, on the reverse strand, counting down.
TCAATAACAAGGGCAACTAATAAGGGAGAAATGAGACAGCCTTGACGAGTGTCACAATTCAGGCAAATTTGGCCTGCCAGAAAGTTATTAATTACTATCTGCGCCAAGGCTCTTTGGTATATTAGCTAGATAGATCTCGCAAACTGGGTTGAAAACTGAAATGTATCTAGTTAACAAGATTGAAAGCCTTCTCAGCATCCATCAGCAAAATCACAGCTGGAATAGCATCCGCTGTCAGCAAGTCAATTAATTAATTTATAAAATATATATTAGCATAGAGACAGAGCAGTCTCAGAAATTGAAAACTAAGTGGCACACAAAAATAACAGAAAAAAATCAAGGTCTGACTAATGATTTTTTTCTTTAAATAAGGAAAATTACTTTAATGTATACATAACTTAATATTACACTCAAAATGACAAATATTTACAACAATTAATATGGAATTTCAAATTGGAACCCCTCCTTTAGGAACCTTGAGATTGAACATGTTGCAAATCTCATACCCTAAAGACATATCACAAGGGGCAATTAACCCTGTCAAAGATAGATGATAGAAAGAGAGGAGGTGGCCTAATGGCTGGAGCGGCCTCCAAACCGGGTTTCAGTCTCATCAGGGACGCTCAACATCCTACAATTCTGGGCAAATCACTTTCACTTAATCTCTCCGTGCCTGACAAAAATGAATGTGTCCGTCTGTAATGCAGGAGTAGTAAAGGGGTAGACCCTGAGAACTCCAGGACCGGGGTCCAAATGTCAATACGAAAGAGCAATGGTCCGAGTTCATATGCAACTCATGTACTGTATATAAACTGTGTCATATAAATCTGACACTCACCACATAATCATTTATCAATAATGCATTCACATTGAAACAATAAATCATTTTTAGAGAATTTTTGAAAAAAAATTTCTCTTACTATGCATTTATTGGTGCACAGTCAGTATTGACGCAATAATATTGTTTGCGAGATGTTGACTTATATCATATACTGTGAAACACACAGAGGTACTTTAAATGCAATTATATAAGCATTACATTTAGGAGTGCTCTCAATAGAAAGGGAAGGGAAAGTGTGAGGGTTGTGAGGGACCGGGTAAAGGTGGTGTGACTGGTTTAGAACATCACGTTAAAATCCAAAACGCCTTTACAATCAGCATATCCAAGGTTCCAACATTGCATCAAACATAGGTTAAAACAATCAATTTCTTTGTATCCTATGGTGTGCTGGAGTGGCGTTGTCTACGTTTCGACCCCCGAAGTACGCTAGAAGGGTGATTGCTGCCTCATGTTGGGGTCTTCATCAGGACAATGTGGAATGAGAGCATTAAAAGACGGTAGACATCTGCGCCGTCTATAGGTGGGCCGAGTCGGGCTCCAAGAGAGTTTCGAGACTGTTCCTTACACGTGTTGATACATTCCTTCAGGCATAAGTCCTGCTGTTAACAATCCTTGCACGCGCTTCCAGCGCCGGATGACGTCAGCGTTCTCTTCCGCCCACCAGCGGAGGCAGCCGTCTGCATTCTGCTGCTGCGTCATCCAAATTAGAGTCCAGTGACGTCACCGATAACGCCCGTGAATAGCCAAATCCTCGAATACTAAAACCAAACGCCTCCTTGTTTTGAATGCAGACTGTTTTTAACTTTTCAGGGTTCGGACTCGAGTTTCATTTTTGGCGCGTTACTCTTTTCGCAGTGCTCATGCGCGGCACGAGCACTGCGAAAAGAGTAACGCGCCAAAAATGAAACTCGAGTCCGAACCCTGAAAAGTTAAAAACAGTCTGCATTCAAAACAAGGAGGCGTTTGGTTTTAGTATTCGAGGATTTGGCTATTCACGGGCGTTATCGGTGACGTCACTGGACTCTAATTTGGATGACGCAGCAGCAGAATGCAGACGGCTGCCTCCGCTGGTGGGCGGAAGAGAACGCTGACGTCATCCGGCGCTGGAAGCGCGTGCAAGGATTGTTAACAGCAGGACTTATGCCTGAAGGAATGTATCAACACGTGTAAGGAACAGTCTCGAAACTCTCTTGGAGCCCGACTCGGCCCACCTATAGACGGCGCAGATGTCTACCGTCTTTTAATGCTCTCATTCCACATTGTCCTGATGAAGACCCCAACATGAGGCAGCAATCACCCTTCTAGCGTACTTCGGGGGTCGAAACGTAGACAACGCCACTCCAGCACACCATAGGATACAAAGAAATTGATTGTTTTAACCTATGTTTGATGCAATGTTGGAACCTTGGATATGCTGATTGTAAAGGCGTTTTGGATTTTAACGTGATGTTCTAAACCAGTCACACCACCTTTACCCGGTCCCTCACAACCCTCACACTTTCCCTTCCCTTTCTATTGAGAGCACTCCTAAATGTAATGCTTATATAATTGCATTTAAAGTACCTCTGTGTGTTTCACAGTATATGATATAAGTCAACATCTCGCAAACAATATTATTGCGTCAATACTGACTGTGCACCAATAAATGCATAGTAAGAGAAATTTTTTTTCAAAAATTCTCTAAAAATGATTTATTGTTTCAATGTGAATGCATTATTGATAAATGATTATGTGGTGAGTGTCAGATTTATATGACACAGTTTATATACAGTACATGAGTTGCATATGAACTCGGACCATTGCTCCGTCTGTAATGCAGCTGGTGCTCATGTAAAGCACTCTGATACCTTTGGGTCCAGTACGTGCTATATAAAACACCCAATATATCCATTGGGACCGCTTCTAAATTGCGACTGCATTACCACCCTCTTGAAGAGGGTGGTAATTTGCAAGTGTTTTGGGACCGCAATTGCGGTCACAAAACATTCACACAAACATTGCGAATGCAAATAGGAATTGTACATGGCCAACAGTGATTTTGCATGCGCTAACGGGTTTTCAAACCCGTTTGCTCTTGCAAAATCAAGTCATACATCTGGCCCTAAGTCCCCTTCCTATTACATTTGTCATGAGTTCACAATAAAAAGCTCCTTCCTACTAACCCTTCCTTTTGTATTTCTCAGAATTCATAATACAAAACTCCTTCCTAATGGATTTGAGAAATCCAGGTCAGGATGTCCAGGGAAGTTGGTAGTTGCTGGGCCTCAATTGTGTTAATGGTGATCTTTCTCCTTTGGTTCTGAAGATGCAGTACTTGGGCCTCTCAAACTGGGGACTAATGGTCCCTCTATCTAGTTTTGCCTGTGTGTAGCAGCAGACGGTCTGTTTGCACACTTTCTCAGCTGAGTGCAGAAGGTTAGCAACCAGGCCCGGCCCGTGCAGGGCGTTATACCGGGGCGGTGACGTCTGGCGGGTGAGGGGCAGGGTGAGGGTTTTAAAATGCGGAATTTGGACCATTACAGGTAAGTAACGAAAAAAAAAAAAAAACGAATTTCGTTGCCTACGCTGCATCACATTTGGCGATGCAGCGCGGGCAACGAAATTCGTTTTATTAATTTTTTTCGTTACTTACCTGTAATGGTCTATATTCTGCATTTTAAAACCCCCCACCCTGCCCCTCCCCCGCCTGAAGTCACCGCCCCAGTATAACGCCCTGCACGGGCCAGGCCTGTTAGCAACAGTGAGTAGTAGGCAGAGGTGAGGGACCATCAAACATTTTTTTTAACTCATCAAAAAGCTGATAGCTATATCCTATGTTGCTTATAAACTGGAACTAATTGTACCATTTGAATGCTAATTCAGAATTCAGTAACATGTCTCCGAAAGTTTTTGCAAATATTGATTACCGCACTCTACACACCCTGATTAAATGTACGTTTTTTTTTATATTATTCTTGATAGCATCGTTTTCCTCTTTGGTCTAGCTGTAACTAACATGTTAGCATAACCCAACTCAACAGCAAACATTTTTCAATGGTTGAAAAATAAGGAATGTGCTAACATTTCACCATGCAAACTTGTGGATTAAACTCAGCAGTGAGCACTTACCTTGCTGAGATAGCTCACCAGCTATTAAATGGATGCTCTGTTTAATCCACTAACAGTTAATTAAATATACAGGCAACACCAGAGCAATTCAGTATAACATGTCCTCGGCTGAGGTGCGGAACTATGGAAGACCTCAAAAACGTCCAAGCTCCAGTTTTGTCACTGTTATTTCAATCAACTCGGGTTCATCTAATTCTCAACCTTCCACATACATGCTTGAACTTTGGCAGACACATAAATTAAATGATGATTAAAGCATTTAGCAAAGTTAAAAAAGATCTTTATGTGTTCATATAATATGATATTATATTGGTGCACTTGTTATATATCTGGTTAAAAAAGCCCATCTCGTGTCTATATCGAATTCACCAAAAACCTAAAGGCCCTTTAATGAGTAACTAACATTTAAAATCTACTAAAGGAGATAGTTTACAAAATGGTGCATTGAGTCACTTCAAAATCGCAGTTTTTCTTACTAGATTGTGAAGAATGCTAATCAAAGAGAGAAGAAGCTGAAGTACCCCACTCTGCTCTCCCTTACTAACAAATGGCATCTTCGGATTGAGAAGAGGTGAAAGTGTCCGGCCACCAGAGTGGGGCTCTGATTAGAAGGGCCTGTAAAGAGATCTCGGGGTGTTAAGTGGGTGTCTGTACACGAGTCCTGAAGGAGATCATAGTGAGCCCAGTAAGTGGAAACTTCAGGACATCCACAATCACTCATACAACTATGGACGCATCTGTGTAGAGACCCCAGGCTGCCTTAGGGGAGAGAAGCCATGCTGGCAGTGTCTGCACAGGTGACTCACTGCAGTCTGTCAAACCAAGAAAGAAAACAGATTTGCAGAAAGTCAATGACAGTGAATTTGTCTCAGTCATATATTAAACAGAAGCCATTTCAAGTTCAGAGGAAATACCTCACTTCAAAGACGAGACACCCCCCCTTTTTAATGTTAAGTCTGATTTACGAATAAAGCTACACAAAGCTACATTGAAATAAAGAAAATTATGATATTTTACTTTGGCAACCGCATTGTTTTTTAATGGCCTGGAATAATGTAATGTTGCTATTGGTTGTGAAACTTGTATCATAATCTGTGAGATTCGGGAGCTGGAGGGGAAGAACGTCTGTTTCTACAGTACAAATACCATTGGTTTGCTTTGCTGAGCTCATATCTTCAGACAGCTGGGGGGAGGTTTACTAATGCATTGCACAGTGTTACAGCTCCTATCAGCAGGTAGGACTTGGGAGAGGTCGTAACGAATGCGCTAGATGTATATCATTTGTTTGCATTGCACGAGCTCATGGTATTACCTCAGGGGTTCAGTGGCAGACGTTTTAGTTAAAGGGCTGCCTAGAAGCATACCAGTGCCTCGCAGCTTCCAGGGAACATAGCCGAGAACCAGGTACCTCTTTTAGCACTGAATCTCATAAGCCAAGCATTCTGATGCTGACTCAGGGAGGTGATGTAGGCTACTAATCGAACTCATCAACAGATAACAATGCATTATTGTCCAGCCAGTGCATCTTTAAACAAGCATTTTCAATGTGATAGGCCTCACATTTACGGAAGACCTATTGCATTGCAAATGGTTAGCATTACCGACAACGGGAGGGAGAGGAGGTGGGGAGAAGGTACGGATAACGGGAGGGAGGGGAGGTGGGGAGAAGGTACGGATAACGGGAGGGAGGGGAGGTGGGGAGAAGGTACGGATAACGGGAGGGAGGGGAGGTGGGGAGAAGGTACGGATAACGGGAGGGAGGGGAGGTGGGGAGAAGGTACGGATAATGGGAGGGTGGGCGGGGGGTTGAGGAGAAGGCACGGACAAGAGTGCAGGGGAGTGGGGTAGAAGGCACGGACAGCGGGGGGAGAAGGCACCGACAACAGGACGGAGGTCGGGCGGGGGAAGAAGGCATGAACATCAGGAGGGGTGGGGGTAAAGAAGGCACCAAAAGCATGTCGTACCTGCAGTAGAAGAACCTCATTAAAGAAAATAGTGCTCAAAGTCCAAATAACACATACTGTGTAACAACCAAAGTAAAGAGGCCAGTCACCATGGGAGGTAGCAAATGAAGAGGAGGCGGTACTTAGAAGGGACTAACAAGTCTATTTACGAACCAGAAGCCAGTTTTTAATACAGACAATGACACAAGCCAATGGCACAAATGAGCGGAGAGTGGGCGGGGCTTCTATCCGCTACTCCACCACAACAAGTCTCGCAGAGTAGCGCATTATGCGCTGGCTCTAGGCTCAACCTAAAAAGGGAAAGTCCTATAATGAACACACAACTAATAAACATGCACAAAATTATAAATTTACAAGATTTCAAGTGGAATTTCAAACTTGAAACTCCCCCTAAAAGGAATATGCAGAAAAGCAGCTACAGCTGCGCTGTCACTCCAGAATTAAAAGTTGGAGCATGAATATTGGCTCCTATTGACATGAGAGTGGAAAAGTCTAACCCTTTACCTGGAAACATTTAAAAAATAAAATGGCACAACTTACTAAACAATCTCCAAAGTCATATTGGTTACAAGTAGTTCTGAGGTGGGACCCGTCTGAACTTCACCAGAGAAGCTTGTAGGGAGGTAGAAGTTTTGAAAAATTGGACAAAAAGATGTATTTTACAGCATGATTTCTAAAAAAATCTTCTAAAAACAACAGGATTTGTTTGCAGTTCTGAAAATGAACTTATAAAAGTATGTGTTATATGGTTGCCTACTGTATGCGTCATCAATCCTATGTGTGACTGACCAGTGAAAATGCTGGATACACAATGGAGACACATTTGTGCTGCATACCGAAGTGTGGTCTGACACTGTCTGCCACTGATCTACTGGTGAAAAATGACATTCATAGAAAATGCGCCAGTAGAAAACATACCCGTTTGAATAGTGTGCAGAGGAATGCACTGCACATCACTGTTTTCCGCCAACATTAAAAGTGCTGCTAATGTATAGTACTCACACCATATCCCAATGTTGCAGACATATCCCCTGTATGATACAGAATGTATCAGTCTGCCAGGGGAGGAACTAAAACATGCTGGGATGCCCCTGGCGCACCACAACATTCTGCTCCAGGTGCCAGTCTGCCAGTTTCCACACTACAGAGCCTGGTTTTTACTCCAAGATAAAATAGCCTTGTCGTTTTACATTGCAGTTCAAGCTTTGACATTTTTATGTATGTGTCACATTGTACCAATTAAGGAAACACTGCGATACCAGTTCCTACACTGAAAATTGCCTTACAGTGTTGCAACGTTGTGGCAGTTTCTCACTACTAAAAAATAATGCCACACTTTGAAAACTGCCAAGCCAGTTTCATATTACACCAGTACATTGCCCCAGAGAAACTCCTTTCAATGTATTAATTTCTACATTGCCCCAGAAAATGTTCATGGTAGTTTTCACATGGCAGTGCCCCTTTTCAAATTGTTATGTCAGTTTCATGTTGCCCTTGTTTACAAATATTGCCACACCCGTTTGCACATGGGGTGGAGATTTGCATGTAGGCTTACAGGCAAGCACACAGGGAGACGTCTACACACGAAGACAGACAAACACACACACACACACACACACATACATGCACACATTCACTCAAGCAGGTACATATACAGGCATTCACATAACCAGGTTTACACACAAATACACACACTCATTGTGAGCCTTGGCAGGCGGAGCCGCGCTAACCAGAGCGAGGACACTTTTGGGCAGCAGGGTCGAGGTGCCCAGCGGGGATCACGAGGCTTAGGGCAATGAATGGACTGGCAAACATCACACCTTTGTTTCCTCCTCTGTACTAGGTGGTCTGGCATCGTTCCCACGTCTTAAGAATTGTTAGACTCTGGGAGAGGCAGCGCCTGTACAACACGGATCAGTGCCTGGGTGCTGCCATGACCTCAGTTGTGACAATGACAAGTATTATTGGGCCGGCGTGAAAGTTGCCCATAAACATCCGCGCTGTGATTCCTTCTTCCCGCACATTGTTTTACATATGCGGAGTGTAAGTGAGCGCGGATCGCGGCGTGAAGGCCCACAGCTGCCGTAGATACCTTAAGAGGGGCTCACTCCGCTCACTGTAAACTGCCGGTTACCATGGCAACCAGAGTTCACCCACTTTCACTGACAGTCTTCGGACTGAGTTGGAGTTTTCAAAAATAATGATTAGCAAGCAATGGCCATGGCAATCGGTTTCGCCATATTAGTGTATTATGAAAATATGTTCTCGGTGCAGTGCAGAGTTGGAAAAGCAATTCAATGACACATGCGGGGCTCAGACAGGACGGGAGGGGATTCCTTGCCCACTTGTATTTGCCTTGTCATCTGACTCCGGCATCAGAGAGGGCGAGGGCAGAGCCATGGGGAAGCACCAAGACAACTCAGCAGTAGGCACCTTTGGGGTACCTGTGCCCAGCAGCAGAGCGGATCCTGCAGAGGACATGGAGGTCACAGGTCTTCCCCTGAATGGGTCTTATTCGTGCTATATAAAACACACACAAAAAAATAAAATACATGACACTGAGGAAGGACATTTGAAAAGACAAGGGGAACCCAATGGGTGGCTAGGGACCGTGGGTATCAAGTGTTTTAAAGGAACAAAAGGTCCTTAGCTTTAAACGAATAGGTACAGGAAAATATTATATAGACCACAATAGGCTACTATATAGTTCAATCCCTAGTCCAGCCGGACAGGGAATTTAATAATCAGATAAATCATTCAAATTTAAGAATACATATAAGCAACACAGCATTGTAGTTACAGTAGAGCACAATTCTGTGCCGTACACAAGAAGGAGAAAGTGGTAAAGTGAAGGAAATATCAGGCAAACAAGGTGAGCTATCAGGCCACTACTTTGGATCAAAATTGGCAGTGTGTCCTGGAGTAAAACATACATACAACAATATGATAGGGTGAAACGTATGTCTACGCAAAGGAGTCGACGTTTCGAACCCGTGCTCAATGTATAGGGATCATCTTCAGGGCTTAGGGAATTATTATTGCCTGAATTAGAATTTATACACCCATGTGTCGGCTTGTGGGACTAGATTTGGGTTGGCAGCTGTTTAGCCGGTTGTAGGAATTTGCAATACCTCAATGGAGGGTGCCCAAGCTATAGGATGCGTAATGGTTTGTTGGAACGGCCCAGCAGTGTCAACTTTGATAGAAGGCCAGCGTTGAGGCTCCTTGTGGGCTTCAATAGGCGCGGATTAGTGTGCAAGATGTGCACCACCTTGGTTTCTCGATATCCCTGAGTGGACAGAATAAATCAAGGTCCTGAATAGGGGTGTGGTGAGCGTCCAGGTTCACAGACTTGGAGTCCTGGGATCGCGCTGGTTAAGGGGCAGAGGGTTAAGTGGTCTCTGCGTCTGGTTAGCCACGGTGTCAATGAACCCGGCTTGTACGGAGATGCCACTTTCGGATTGCGGTCAGATAATGACTGGACGCCAATTGCGCGCTGTGCCTTGCCGGATTGTGAACAAGGACCTAGACCTGGTCGGGATCCATTTGAAGATCTTATGCTTAAGTCAGAGTGTGTGGAAGCAGGAGGATGAAACAGCGCTGATCTGGCAGTTCATTGAGAGAGAGGAGTCTAGGTTAATGCTGAGATTTTGCATGTGGACGTGGATGTGGGGGTGGCGGAGGGTTCCTAGCCTTGTGGACCACAAGCAGTCATCCCAGGTGGAGGGGTAGAGCTCTTCTCTGAGTTAAGCTTGAGGAAGCTGTCTTGGCGATTATGGGTTCGTCTGTGAGGGATAGAATCAGCTGGGTGTCATCGGCATAGGCTTAGGAGACAATTTTGAGTCTGTGGCTTCTGACATTGGCCGCAAGGAGGGCCATGTAGATGTTGAAGAGAGTCTCACATCTGAAGATGTTTCACATCTCATGTGTGACACCTTCAGCGACACTTTATAGTGAGCAGTGGATTAAGAAAATGTATGGTACAAAATGAAAATCTTGTTTTAGTAAATGCGGTGCAGTATGTAGATTTAAAAAAACACTCACACCTGACATGGGGTACCTTTGTGATTTGTGAAGTTGCCCTGCGCCCTTCACTTCTGTGCTTTACCTTCCTATAATATTTTATAGTAGCATTAAAAAAAATGCAGCTGGTAATCTATAACAAATAACAACTGTCTTATCTCAGTGTCAGCCTGCATTTACCCTTTGATCTGTAAGTTAGAAATTAATTTTGTAGTTAAACATTTTTACGCTACGTTGTTATTTCAAAGTGTTGCAATTGATATGCATTACTCAATTTAATGATCACAGTTTTCCGATCTCTGAAGAATGTACACATTTATCACCGCTTGCTGCCAAAATGTTGCTGCTGGCTGGCCACATCATCACATTGGACTGATTCTGCAGTGCAGCCACCATTCTTCTTTGTGGGTTGGGGATGACAAGCCAAAAATTGAGTTGTTGACAGGGCTGGTCAAGGTCGCATTTAACACTTGCGGGCTAGGCCGACCAAAAAAGGCCCGGGATAAGGAGAATAGACCAACACTGTGACCTGTTCCCAAACCCATGTGATTGGAGGGCAAACACTATGAAGCTGACTTTTTTTACAACAATCTGTGGCAATATGTGGCCAGACTGGTTGGGGGCTTAGGACGGCATTGGCTCAGCAGCCTCCAAAACAACACCCTGCTCAATGACCCTCCCCACAACACTGTAAGGGGTCAGACAACACAAGAAGCACCACTTACTTGTCTACTGATGGCACGTGCTGCAAAGTTGGCGCCCACCATTCTATCGACCTGGGGCCTATCTGTGAAGAAATTGTAGGCAAGGCGCCGCTCTATGAATTACCCCGCCCAAAGTTGACTCGGAGGCAGGCTTTGCGGGGTACGACTGATTGATCTGTAAAGCCCTGGCCACCCTTTCAATTATAATGAGTGCACAGTATGGTTAATGATTATTTCAGCTCTGACATAGTGCTAACATTCGACAGACAGAGGCGCAGTGGTATACGCATATCTGCAAGACAATTTTAACAGGCTGGCTGGTGCTGCCTCGTTAGCACCACGCCTCATGGCAGTGTTGTCACAGGGGCACTATAATGCGTGACTAATTTTAGTGTGGTGTTGCGGACACCTACACTGAAATGCGTTAGTCTAACCTCTGAATCGTGGTTCTTGGCAGGGCTGCTAGACCTAACTTCCATCTTGGATTCTAATGCAGGCAGGATGTGTATTTTCATTTGTCTCTTTCTGATACCGCACATAATCAAAACGTGCATTGATGCTCTGTATTGACAAGCTGTTCCTGAAGATCTACGGAGAAAAGCCTTTAACTGCATTCAAGGCTCTTCCTGGTTATGATACATTAGGCTATTCATTTCTGAGACTTTAATTGTTTGTGTAACTAGATGTGTACTGCCACCGCCGGTGACATTAGGCTAGAATACAGGACATTAATATTCAGGTAGGTGCTAGTGTTTTATGGGTGGTACTAGGTGGTGTTGTTTAATTCTGTTTTATGATTTGTCAATTGATTGCTACATTTGCTCATCCTATGCTGTGACTTCCATTGTAGACTTGTCTATAAAATTGATGCATTTTGGAAGTGAGACAGTCTTAAGACTCCCTCACTTTGGAGAATGAACCCGTGTTGGCTTGTCTGAAGCTTTGTACTTAGAATATTTTTGCCTTGACTATGGCTCATACAATTTCAGCATTTGTTTGAGCCTTATGCTAATTCCTTATGCAATTTGATAGACTATTATTTTTGCCTTCTGTAAAACTCTTGAATAATTTTAATAAACCTTCATCATTTGTATATTGACTCCAGAAGATTTATTTCTTTAAAATGCATTTTTTAAGACGAGCCCACATTTTCGTTGTTGGACTTCCTTTACCAGAGCATGACTTTTTAGGATTCTTTTGAAAGGAGTTATGCTTTTTTTTCTCCATTATTTTAATTAGAGGTGGTCAGGGCAGAGCTGGACAGTGATACAGCTCTCGGGCCTGTGCCCGCCGCAAGGCGGCAAGGCTTTGTGATGCGAAGAGATTGTCTTGGTGCTGGTAGTTAGATTCTTTCACAACTTTGTAACAGGATTCCAAATCATCGCTGGCATTTGTATGAATAGCCATCGCTGAGAGCCACGTGGCCATTAAGGGCGATCCCTGGAAACTTTAATATCGTGTCTCTGAGGCTGCCTGGCTGGCAAGGTCTGCTGACAACCTATAGAAAAGCTGACCAAATATACACTTGTATTAAGGAGGAACTTAAAATACAGCAAAAAAGTTTGCTCCAAACCGAAAACAGCAAATATGTGGCCAGTATTAAAGTTTTGAAGGTGCCGTTTCCTGCCAAGAATGACGCAAGACAAAATGCACGCCGAAACTACCCTGAGCGTTCGCAGCCGGCGCACTCCACGCCAGCGCTGTTTCTACTGAAGTTTCCCCGCTCAGCACAGAGAAAGGCAGCTAGTGATGGGGAAGCAGGGCCGGACTGGCCGTTGCGGGCACCTGGCAATCCCCCGGTGCGCCGCAAGGGTGGGGGCCGGTTTTGGGCCCCTGGGGGCCGTTTTTGTTACAGGGCCGTTTATGCAGCATAGCTGCAAAATCGGCCCTGCAACAAAATCGGCCGAAAACCGGGCCCTGCAAAGAGCTCCGACCTTCCCCTGGGGCGGCGGCTGAGCACTTTGCCGGGGCCGGTTTTGGTTCCCAGTCCGGCCCTGTGGGGAAGGCGGGGCTGCAGCTCTGACTGACCTTATACATTATATGACAAGCAGGGCACATGAGAGAGGCTTAAGAGGCAGTGGAAAGGGAGAGGAAGACGGATTAATAGGAGTACAGAATGAGAGAAACAATATTTTGTTAAAGAAACATTTTTAGGGCTTTCAAAACAGAGATGAGAGCAAGTGTGTGTGTGTTTTTGTCAGTGTGTGTGCACAAATCCCAGGTGAAATCCAGCAGACACTTCACCATACGCGACCGAAAGCACCTGCAGCCAACTGTATATCTAAAAATACATGTATTAGGGGGGGTGTAACACCCCAAACACCTCCCCGAAACTGCACCCCTAGGAATTTATAACAACTTAGATGCAGAAAATGGGAAATATCACATACCTCAATCATCTATTATACTGAAGAAAATAAAATGTTAAAGAATATAGGGGCAATTCCATAAACAAAATAAACACAGAAACAAATTTCCTTTGCACTCAGTTTGTTTTTTTACTTCTAGTTTTAACAGAGGAGCAAGTCTGCAATTTCAGTTCGCTTTGCACACTACTTTTTTTAATTGCCTTGGCTTGTGTTCTGATGAACATGTGCAGCTAATTTTTGCCACCAGTGTTACTGCTTTCCCCTCTCACCCACCATTTCTTTGTGTGCTGTCCCCTTCGCACCACCCCCTACCCCATCCTTTTTGTTGAATATTCGATCCGAGCACCCCTGCTCCGGGCTACGTTTCGCAAACCACTGTTGACCCAGAGTGCCACTTCTGTGTCCAGGCCGGCTGATCTTCTACTTCAACATCCCACCTTGGGCCAGAATTGCCACCATGAGGGTTGTAAGTGCAACCAGTGTTACTGCAGTAACTTCCGGGGGTTCCATTGGTTTCACTTTCGCTGTGATGGACCCACCTCCCCACGGCGCAGAGACCTGCTCATCTCTTCCCTTATCCCACGTTGACCACAGCTCAGTCTTGAGTATTTGTGAGTTACCGAGCAGGGCAAAGTCAGGCTGCTCTGTGCTGCTGCCTGCCTCTGGCTTGTTGGTGACTTTGCTTTATCCCCCGCCCAAGACCTCCTCAAAGCAAACTCAGAGCAGGGCCCAGGCCGGCACTCGGACAAGAGTCTAAACGGCTGCTTCGGAGGCAACTGGTCCATCAACTTTTTCATCATTCAAACCCCCGAGCAGGATTACTCACAGCTCTACAGAGAGCGCCCTTAGTATCTGGTGCATTTACATGCATTGGGATTTGAGAGCTGTTGTGTCTCCACAGCAAGCACTGTAACCCAACCAGATGCCTTACCGGTGGATACTATTGTCCGCCAGGTATAGATGTGATAATCTCAGTGGGCTCATACTAGTAATGAAGGCACTTTTGGCCAGCTCTGCTTTTCTTCCCTCTGAGGTGCATAAAATGAGGTTTGCAAAGTTGCACACTGCAAGTGTTTGTCTGTGTGTGCTTGGGTTTGTGTCTTTGTGTGCGTGTCCTTTTGTGCTAAAGTGTATCTGTGTATGTGTGCGCGTGTGTGCTTTAGAGTATGTGTATGTACATGGGCATGTGTGTGTGTGCTGATTAGCACAATTTATAGGCGAGCACCAAACAAAAACAGTGATTACAGAATTAACCGGGCTGCAGGAAGGAGTCACCGGTTTGGAAACCCTGGTGTTGCCTTTTGTATTGGACAAATGCCGTGTGCCGCCACCAGCGCAGGGAGCCAGCTCTTGCACGTGTTCGGCAAATGAGAGTCAGACAAAGAAACACTGGGCGCAGCAGCAGGGCTATTGTTTCCAAATGGTACTACGTGGGTTTGGAATGACCAAACAAATCAAAAGCAATCAAAGGCGTGTGGATTATTGTGCTCTTTTAAATGCATTCTAACTGTAGTGTGACTTGTCACCACCACCTTCCTCCTCAAGCGCCTCCAAACAATCCAGAACACAGCAACAAGAATCATCCTGGACCTGCCCAAATGATCCCACACCACCTCCCACCTCCGTGGCCTGCACTAGCTCCCCATCAAGAAGAGATGCCACTTCAATCTGCTCGCGCACGCCTACAAAGCCCTCCACAAAACGGGACCAAAATACGTGAACAGCCACCTGACCTACCACCAGCCCTGCAGGCGCCTGCGGTCTGCCTCACTGGCCCTCGCCACCGTCCCTGAGACGGAAGACGGTCCTTCTCCCACTACGCTGCCAAGGCCTGGAACGACCTCCCAATCTATCTTCAAACCTCTACCTTCCTCGCCAAATTCAGGAGTGGCCTCAAGACCTAGCTGTTCAAGAAGCCCCACCTCATGCAGCACCTGGATACACTTCAGAGTGATTGTGTGCTCTACAAATACTAATTGATTGTTTGTCTGTGTGTGTGCTTGCATAATTGAGTGAGTGTCCCTGTGTGCTTGTATTGTATTTCATGTGGGTCTGGCTAATGGAGCAGTATCACAAAATATCTAGAAATATTGTGCCATTTGTATACCAAGCCAAAGAAGATATCCCACTCCCCCTCAAACAAAAGGCTTCTAATGCAGGCTCCAGTGTTTTTCTACTGAGTAACCCACTGCTATTCCTTACTCAAAGGATTTGCAACCTTCTTTCCTATTTGTCACCTGATCCACCCAGCTCCATATGCTTTGATTTTATAAGTGACTAGCAGCCCGTCCCGACGTTGTCCTGGTATGAATTATTACTGTATGAAAAAACAAACAGGGAGGTTAGGGTCAAAGGGAAAAAAAGTTTAAAGACCTACTACTGGTTCGCTTCCCCAGTAACAACAATTGAATAACACACAAGAACCTAGGAGGTCTATAAGCCAAGCAAATCGCTGGCAAAACTCGCAGGTCCAGCTCTATGCCAAGTTGGTGCTACAGTCACCATGTAACAATGTATAAAGAGACAGGGAAGAAAACTAGTGATGAATTGGAAAACTGATCAAACCAGATCCAGTACGTGTGTATTTTTGGATAACCATCAAACAAACCAAATGATCAGTCCTATCATTTGGTCGTCCACACTGTGACCTGGCGGGTCCTTAGATCCTCTAGACCATATGCCACACAGTCATCGTAAGTACTGGATGCGGTCCACAGTGTACTTCCAATTGTTAGTCTGATTATGATGGTCAGTAAAGAGTGGTGAAAATACAGTGCAACATACAAAAAAGTGGTGAGTCTAAAATAGGGTGATATGTCTAAACAGATACTTTAATAGAAACCAGGCACATCCCCTAATTAAAAAATAGGAACAGCGCAAACGACGGTATGGAACAAATGACTATCGCAATTGGGGCCAACATGTTTCTGCCTACCGGGCAACACGTCCCATGGCTTTCGTCAGGGCCACTGCTCTAAGAAGTTGCTACTGTTTTATGTGTTGAGAACAATAATATATCTGACAAATCAGTGAAAACGAATACAAGAGTAGGGGCAGGTTGTATCGTCCCTACTCTTGTATTTGTTTTCAATGATTTGTCAGATATAATATTGTTCTCAACACATAAAACAGTAGCAACTTCTTAGAGCAGTGGCCCTGACGAAAGCCATGGGACTTGTTGCCCCATACTGTCGTTTGCGCTGTTCCTATTTTTTAATTAGAAGATGTGCCTGGTTTCTATTAAAGTATCTGTTTAGACATATCACCCTATTTTAGACTCACTTTTTTGTATGTTGCACTGCATTTTCACCACTCTTTACTGACCTTCATAATCAGACTAACAATTGGAAGTACACTGTGGACCGCATCCAGTACTTACGATGACTGTGTGGCATATGGTCTAGATGATCTAAGGACCCGCCAGGTCACAGTGTGGACGACCAAGTGATAGGACTGATCATTTGGTTTGTTTGAAGGTTATCCACAAAATACACACGTACTGGATATGGTTTGATCAGTTTTCCAATTCATCAATAGTTTTCTTCCCTGTTCCATGAATTGCTGCCAGTAGTATATTGTTTTGTAGGATTTCGTCTTGATAGCATTTCTTATCTGTGACAGGCCTGTGAAATGCTCCGACTCACAGTGCACTGCTGATGCACTTAAGAGTGCGCGTTCAGTAGTGTGTGAACTCGAGTTTCCCTACTTTATTTTTCCTTGCAATATTATATAGCGCGAACTCGACAACATGGCATGAGCACAATTTACATTACAGAAGAACACATTAATTTGTGGTAAGCACGGGAAGACAAAGCGGTTTGCCTGGAATCACAGGATGTTGAGCTGATGCCGCGATTCGAACGTAGCTCCCATGCTCGTTCGCAATTCTAGAACTTGTGGCAGGAGGTGTGTCTAAAAGTGTATGTCGGTGCTGGCCATCAATGAGAGAAACCTGTGCATTTTTCAAATCGGTGGTGAAAAAATATGAGTATGTTGCTGGAGATGTGGGCCGCCGTGCCACCAATGTACTTACCCGGGGAGGGTAAACACCCATTATTCCACAACTTTATTTCCGCATACCATCACTCCGCATACTTTCATTACGAAAGTACCATGACTCCGCAATGCCATTATAGCGCATGGCATTACATTTTATATACTTTTACCACGCATACATTTACAACTAAATTCGTTGTAAATGCATGAATGGTAAAAGCATGCTTTTTTTAAATGTTTGGATAAGGTAAGTATGGGTATAGGGGGTATATGTTTTGGGATACTAAGGTATATGTTTTGGGGTGTTTGGGTACTTTAAGGGTTCAGATATCGTTTTGGGTTATGGGGTACAGGGGTAGTTTTAAGGTTTAGGGATAGGTGTGGGTTTTGAGGCACAGGGGTATTTTTAGGATTCAAGGCTAGGTTTGGGTTTTGGGGTATAGTGGTATTTTTAGGGTTCATGGGCAGGTTTGGGTTTTGGGGTACAGGGGTATTTTAAGGGTTCAGGGCTAGGTTTGGGTTTTGGGGTACAGGGGTATTTTTAGGGTTCAGGGATAGGTTTGGGTTTTGGGGTACAGGGGTATTTTAGGGTTCAGGGGTAGGTTTGGGTTTTGGGGTACAGGGATATTTTTATGGTTCAGGGCTAGGTTTGGGTTTTGGGGTACAGGGGTATTTTTAAGGTTCAGGTGTAGGTTTGGGTTTTGGGGTACAGGGGTTTTTTAAGGGCTCATGGCTAGGTTTGGGTTTTGGGGTACAGGGGTATTTTAGGGTTCAGGGGTAGGTTTGGGTTTTGGGGTACAGGGGTATTTTTAGGGTTCAGGGCTAGATTTGGGTTTTAGGGTACAGGGGTAATTTTAGGGTTCAGGGGTAGGTTTGGGTTTTGAGGTACAGGGGTATTTAGAGGGTTTAGGGCTAGGTTTGGGTTTTGGGGTACAGGGGTATTTTTAGGGTTTATGGATAGGTTTGGGTTTTGGGGTACAGGGTATATTTATAGGGTTAAGATGGTTTAGTGTTTAAGGGTGTTGAGGTATTTTAAGGAGTAAGGGTGGGTTATGATTATGGGGTGCAGGGGTATTTAAAGGGAGCAGGGTGTACACCCGGAGCTGGAATGTACAGAACCTGGGAAGAAAAACCAATGAAATATTGGACACAAAGCTCGCTTTTTTCCATAATCCTGCGCCCTGCACACGCCTACGCCCCCAGCACACGCCCACAGAATACGATATGAGACATGGCATGAAGGGCGGAAGTACCACACGCCCCCAGCTTTTGTCACGCCCCCCAGCACACGCCCACAGCACAACGCAGACACGCCCACAAGGGACTACTTTGCTATCACGGTTCTTTTACCTTTTAAATGTATATGGTGGGCGTCTACATAGCCTATGTCCTTCTGCTGCAACTGCCCTTTCCAACGCTGTATTGGGTGTTGTGATTGGTGCTGTGTTTCCTGAGATTACCCGCCTCAAACGTTTGGGCTCTCTTTTTATTATATTAGTATAGCTAGATAGACGCACTGATATGTGATATCAAGGACCAAGACCAAGTCAGTTTCTCATCACTGGAGATATCCATACAATGATGTGGCTGTTGCTTATAAAAAGTCCCATCCGCTACAGAGAGACCACAATTTACACAATCAAAATCTATTAACTAGCAATTGTAACAGAAAGAAGAGGTTCTTCAAATTACTCTGGATGTATTGGGCACACTCCCACACCTCATACAGGCAGAGAAGCGTCCAGAAGCTGACAGATAGCTCCCTCATAACATTTTAACATAGATTGATAACCCTTCAGTTTATATCACAGACCCTATCAACAGTAAGTCTCAAGAAACCCTTTGGTTTACCAAAGAATAATATTCATTTGATCATCCTTCATATTTAACTTTGTTCTTTCTAAGCTTCCAAATACACTTTTGCTCCACACGCACTCCAATCTGCTCCACTTCAATCTTCCCCACTGCAATCCGCCCCACTGCAAAATGTCTCACTAAAATCTAAAACAAACCGTCCTACTCTAATTCACGCCACCCCAATCCAACACACCCCACCCCAAACCAATATAATCTACCCCACTCCAATCCACCTCAATCCAGTCCACCTCACCCGATTTCAATCCACCCCACTACAATCCAATCTACCCCATCCAGTCCACCCATTCCATTCCAACCCACTATACCCCAATCAAATCCACCCCACTACCTAAATCCACTCCAACCAACTCCACCCTATTCCATCCCACTCCACGCCACTCTACAACACTGCACTCTAAGGCACTCCCTGCAACTGAATTCTGCTCCCCTCTACTCAACTTTACTCCCCTACTTCACTCTATGATACTCTATTCCAACAAATACAGTCTGTGATAATCTACTCCTCCCACTCCACTCTAGGATACTGGATCCTGCCCCACAGCAACAATGCACATAAATACACTCCTCATCATGCCACATAATTCCAATCAGCATAATTTCACGCAACGCAACACAGTTCAATGCAACACAATTCTACTCCACACATTTCCATTCCGCACCACACAGTGCTTTAAATGGGAAAAATAAGTGCAAGTACTCATTAAAATGAGTTAGAGGTGTGGCAAATGGGCGGGGCTAGGGTCGGGGCTAAGGGCAAGATATGATGATACATAATGACTTCTGTACCAGTTGTAGCATATATCAAAAACGCATGAGAAATGTGTTTATGTAAACAAATCAGGTTAACTCATTACACAAAATGAAAGCCAAACAGGATGATATGTTAACATTTCCTTGTTTTTTTTATATTTGCTGCTTTTAATGCCATATGTTATTTATTGTTCTTTGGCACACTACTATATATTCTCAAGTGTGCACACACACAGAGAGCGAAACAAGCTGAGATGAACACAAACGCATTCCACCCAATCCCTTTAAAATATCTCCTGAGAGTGTCCTGATTCTCTCCCTCTTTCTCTCTCTTTTCTCTCACACAAAAATAGGCACAAACAGGTCAGTAAGCACATAGACATATAAATATGTATGTTTAAACGATTATTAAAGTTAACAAGAAATGCACAGGATTTTTGACTCTACACAAATTTGTGTTAAAATACCATTTCAACGCCTATTCATGATTTCAGAACACAACATCTGGTATTTTTATGTGAAAAAAGTGTCAATCCTAACTTCACCTGTCACCTCACTTCTATACATTCATCCCTCCCCCTTCCTTCTATGTTCATCTTAACTTACCCTCAACCAAATCCATTTACCAGTTGTTCTGGAGCTCATTCCTGGAGCCCTGCAGCATTACCTTTGTGCACCTGATCAACAGTGCAGAGTCTGTCAAGACCCTGTCCTGTTGATCACAGCATGACGCAAGCAAGCCCTCTCAGACCCCTGCAGTCTGGGGCCGTTCAAGTGGCCGCTGCTGGAATCTCCAGGAGCGACTATACAAAAGGGCACTGAACTGTGTCTGCCCTGAGCTGGAGGACATACCTAACCGGAGCCTGCTGTGCCCTCGATGAGGTTACCGGTACTCTCCCTGATCCAAGAAAAGTGCCGGTACTGAGGGCCTGAAAATTAGGAAGTGCTGGCACTCAGTACCGGTGAGTACCGGCCCATTTAAAGCACTGGCACCACATAATTTGGCAACAAACCACATAATTCATCTCAACAACACATTTACACAACACGCCACATACATCCAATTCACACCACAGAATACCACATCATGCCAAATTGAACAGCATACCACATATTTAAACTACACAACATACCACTACACAAAACAAAATGTAATTACACATAATTCCCCTGCATGACACACAATCCCACTTAACATAATTATAGCACACTCAAAACCACATTACTATCCACATAATTCCACTTCACACCATACCACATAATTCCACTACACACATCGATCCACACAATTCTATGCTACAGAATTCTACAACGTACAATTCTAATCAACCCCACATAATTCCACTCCACTGCGTTACACATGGGCAAAAGACATTGTAATTTACAGTGCTAATAGCTCTCGCAAATGCGAGACCTATTGGCATTGCCAATGCTTGTTCATATTGCGTTTGGGTGACATTTAGGGACACATTGCGTCATCTAGACATGAGGTTTAATACCGTCCCCAATTCTGTTTATGTGCTTTATCTCTGTTTTATCAGATTATCTGAGATAGAGTCAACATCCCTAGCTAAACCACTATTATATTTCTGCATCTAGTTAAATAGTCGAAATCTATGTGAAATCCTAAAAGGCCTAAGCAGTGAATCACTTTATTTTTCATAAGCAAAACAATACTCAGCCAGCAAAGTGATCAACGCATCTCTCTATCCTCTTACATCAGTATCATTAGTCATAGTGGGAGCTGCCTTCCAGCTTTCAAATGAAAAACGTGCATACCAGCCGCCATGTTGCAGTGGATGGGATGCTAGTACAGCGGTATTTATTGCTGTGCTTCGCTTGTGAGAGGGTGGGGATAAAAGAGAGAGAGAATATGATGACCAAGCAACAAATATTAACTGCAGCAAGCCAACACCACAAAGAACCAAGTCAGCGATTTACAAGGATCAGTTGATTAACCTTGAGCCCTGTAGAGTCCAGAGAGCCCTCTAGCAGACCTGGGAGATGGCGGCCACGTTCATGAAAAAGGGTAACCGAAGCCATTTGGTCCATCGATCACCACATCACTCACAAAATGGCTCCCGCTTGAAGGTCACAGTTTTTTCTTCACTTGCATGTACTGGTAGAAGCAGTGAAGAAAAAACGTGTAATAATGGGCTCCGCTACTACACTGGCCACCCTGGGAGCAGGTTTACCAAATGCTGTCGGGCTAAAACAAGCCCTTCGAGTCCCCTAGGCAAGTGAGGAAGAACATGAATGAGTCCTAAAACATGCCTGGGATATGCCAGGACTGACAGTCTG
Source organism: Lissotriton vulgaris (assembly GCF_964263255.1). Classification (NCBI taxonomy): domain Eukaryota; kingdom Metazoa; phylum Chordata; class Amphibia; order Caudata; family Salamandridae; genus Lissotriton; species Lissotriton vulgaris. The sequence goes on along the minus strand of NC_141693.1, from coordinate 1,310,469,840 downwards.
ACCCAATCTCTCTTTTGGACCAGCTTCTGAGTGGGGGCAGCAAAGAGCTGTGTGAAGACACAATGTCTACGGGGAATTAAAAGAGGCCTTCAATCACAAAGCTAGATAACAAAAATAGCTTATGTTTTTCACAAACCCAAATTAAAAACATATTATTAAACCCCACAAAAATTAAACAAAAAATTCAGAAGTAGGAGATGTAGAACACACATTGTTACAGGTGTAGGGGCTCCGAAGGTGAGATATACTTGTATTAGGAAATGGTATTAGTGAACAGATACATGAAGAAGAACTGACAAAGTTAAGGCATTGCACTAATGGCTATGCTAATGCTGTTTTACATCACTTAAAACGTATTCCAAGATGGCCACCGGTGTATAAGCATGCAGGTGTATGCACGTCGTCACCTGGATTTGACTTTTGTATTTGCTGTTTCAAGACTGAGAGATGGAAGACCTATTAGGAAATGTTAATTAAGAACGAAACCACACAAACTAAAAGCGACAAACGTGGTTCCAGTGTAAATCTGCCAGGTCCTCCCAATAAGTATTATTTTTTTAAAGGAAAGAAAATAAAGAAACAAGGTGAGGAGAAAGTTGAGAAAGTAGTTGTTGATGGTATGGTATGTGGCGCAAACTAAATGAAGCGAGCAGCACGCTAGTCTTTGCAGATGCTGGGCCCTTGCAAAAATAATTTAAAACAAGCATTTGCAAGGCCATCAGGTCTGGCCTTTGCAAGCTTGCCATAGTTTTCACTTTATTTATTTGCCATCACCTCTTTGATGTTCCACTCTTCAACAGTGGCTGCATTGCAACAACCCAAATACTTGTAGTCACGAGGTCCTACGTGAAGGTCAATGAATACTCCAGCAACCTAGAGAGGATAAGGGTGCACTAGACCAGGAATAAACGTTACACTTCCTCAGTTCTAATTGCAAAATTCCAAAATGGTAACACTTTCGGCCTGCAGGTGGAAGAGGCCCCATATCTCGTGCGGTTCTGATGGGCTAATAATATTCGCATAGGCACAAGATGTTTGTCTGATCTGAGTGGCCCAAAGGAACAAAACAGCCCAAAGTCGTTCTGGCTAGTGTTTCGTGCGCGAGACTGTGCTGTATTCCACCTCTCAGCAAACCCGGAAAAGTGGCATGATACCCTCACATGTTACTGCTCTGCTCACCTTACACAGCGCACTGCTAGAATCCCAGTCTGGGGCAGGGCGCATTCTCGCTATTGTGGGTTTTTATCCAGATTTCCCTTTCCCTCACAGACAGCCGCTACCCCTACAACCCATCATGCTCATATCCCTTCCATAATTAATACAGGTAATGTTGGGAGGATCGGTGAACACTGATGACGGCCCATCGCTGCTGTAATGACTTAAACAAGCTGAAAATGGATGGAATTGAATGCTAACTAGAGGGTTACTCAGCGGTTATGGAATGTTGCAATCTTACTCTATGACTGTTATACTCAAAACAGACAATCTACATACCGCACATGTATCAAACATGGGATCTATTGCACTAATGCAAAATCTACTGATCAAACTTTGTTTTGCAGAATACTTGGCTAGTATTTCACTGAATGAAACTCTTTCAAGCGTTGCCTGCAGTTTGTAGATTATATATGTGTATGATCAAACCAAATATAAAAGGTAGAATTAGATCTTCACATCTTGGACATTCACATTGTGTACTGCAAAGCCCCTGGGCCCAGCACACTCCTGCCGAAGCCCATATTTACCATGCCCACCCACTCTTGGCCTACCATCCTTCACCCACATGCTACACTTACCACACACACATCTCTCATACTCTTCTCACGTCCTGCAAGTATCACACTGCGACCATGACAGTTGTACCACATTACACATTTGCCACACTCCACCAGACAACACCCACTTACCGCACCAGCTATAACACACACAGCTGACACACTTCCCACACTTCTCTCACCATCCACAGAAACCCCACATTTGTTATTACAAATGTACTTAATTACGTTGTGATACTAAAGCCACACCGTCAACATGATTAGAATAATGTAGGTCACGTTACAAGAATCGTGAATACTACCACACACTTCCCTTGTTCTGTTCACACCCAGAAACTAGCATACTCCAAAAACAAAGAGCCTACCACTTCACATACGTACTATTGACTTTTACCTAATATCTATCATTCTCCACTTACAACTTCATCTATCAAACTCCACTTAGATCCATCAGCTACCATCCTCCCCTTACATCGAGCATCTACCACACTCCACTCATGCTCAGCACTTAGCACACACTGATCACACCTAGCATTCATTTTACTCTACTCACACCAGGTACCAAATCAACTGCACTCCACTTACACCAACCATCTACCAAACAGTATACACACCAAACATCTACACACTGCAAACTCCAGGCATCTACTAAATTCACACTCACCGCACACTTTTTTTAAAAACATGTTTTTATTAACATTTTATCATACATGAATCCACATACATTATTAGTATTTTCTGCATAATATAGTGCCCACAACATGTATGGTACAATCAACCTTGGAGAAGAATTATTCCAAAGGTCGGTACAGTGGCCAAATGCTCCGGTTCATATTCATATCAACCTTTGACTGGCCTAGCAGGTGCATGTATAAACAGGTAGGGGTACCCCATTCGGACATTGCAGAGCCCTAACTTCAGGTGTCTGCTTCTTTGCCTCCCTGGACCCCTATAAGCGTACATTCTCGGAAGCATGCAAAGTGTTTCTGTCTGGGCATGCAGAGTCTCCACCACTGTCACACGGGTAATTAAAAGCTGGGATGATAGCTGCCTGTCAGTGTCCAGTAGGGTACTATACATACCTAGCGCGTCGTAAGCCTCAGCTCAGCACTCAGCCCACTTCACAGATACCAACCATCCACCTCACTCCATATACACCCAGCATCCACCACACTCCACCTAAACTCATCGTCTACCGACCTGCTTTCACAAACCACATTGTCCCACACTCCATCCACCATACTACACTCGCACTTAACATCTAACAAATTCTTTTCAGAACATGCTTCTAACACACCTCAAGTGCACACTTCATTCACCACATTCAGCATCTATTACACTCCACTTTACCGAGCATCCACCATATTCCACTTATAACCGGAATCAACTACGTTCATCTACCTTTCTTCAATTACACATAGTATATACTTATTCTGCTTGAACCAAGCATTCATTTCACTCTTGTATCTATCATATTCCTTTTCAAGAACCACACATCACATTCACACCGCACCCAATCTCCCTCTCCGATTTACCACATAAAGTTCACCAGCCTTGCCAGGTGTACGAACGACTAAATGCAACTATAAAACAATACGGCACAATACAGAGCTCCTACCACAGCCCTGTAAATCTACACGAATAAAGGACGGGGCTGTAGCCCTCTGTAGAACAGGTGCAGTCACAGAGTGGCCCATTGGGCGTGAGGAGCCCACTGCACCCAATGTTTGGCTGGCTGTAACTACCCAATAGTGGAACGTAAGATCCCATTGAGTCGCTTGCATTAGGGTCTATTGCAGGATGGCTTAAGAAGAGATTTTGCGCCAGGCACCTGCACATCCACTGAAAACGTGCACACCCAGCTACGCACCTACACGTGGTCCTCCCTCCCTCCATCTGCCTCTCTGGATCCGCAGCCCTGGCCAGTTCCCAGCATCTGTGTGTAATATGGCTTAGAGCCTTCTGGGATCCGCCCCCGCATAGTAAATAAACACAATTATTAAGTCCAACTCGGGGAATTGTCAGAGGTAATTAAATATGAGGAAATGTCGTGCTCCTTTTAAGCACGGGTTAATGATGGCAATGTGTCACCGCTCCAGTTATGCAAGTCTTATCGCCAAGCCTGGAAAGAGAAAAAAGACTGCACTAAAGAAGGAAGGGGTGCTGGTGGAGGAAGAGAGGTGAAGGCTAAAAGTCCGGGGGTCTACGGGAGTGAGATCATCCAAGGGGTTTGGAACAAAAGTTACTGGTTCAATCGTAAAATGATGAGTCTCAGGCGGAGAGTCGTATATAACGCCATTATGGCAATTGAGTCTGGCCAAGAATAAGAGTATGCAGAAAGATGTGAGACTCATGGAAGCAACACGGCTTGAAGGTTATGAGAAAGCTGAGAGGAGGGAAGAGTGAGAGTATGTGCCAACTACAGGTCACACTGCTGCATGGAAGGGAGCAACAAATGCAACGAGGTACAAGAGGGCTACAACTCTCATAGTTTTAAACCCAAAACATAAACTGCACACTATGCAGCAGGGGTTGTGTTCGAATTCACAGAAGTCACCAGCTTATAGCAGTGACCCTCTGACACGTGGCTAATATTTTTACAGCACAGCCTACGGTAGGCCCACACTTTAAAAGCAAAGGGGCAGCTTTACACCTCCGTTAGAGCGACGCCTGTTGTTCGGTCAATTGCAATGCAACAGCAATTCTCAACCTGTGGTCCAGGGACCATTGGTGGTCCGCCATGCCTACCCAGGAGGTCCACTGCTGCTTCGAAAATAAAATAATATAAACAGATACTAAAGTGTATATAAATAAACAAACAGCATTGAAAATTGAACATTTTAAAACGTTCTGTAAATGTGAAGGGATTTGAAAAAGGAGGCTAAAAAGTAAGTTGCTATCCTCAGATTGAATTATATGACAGGCATATTCATCAAACAGAATAGGCTTAATTGAATTTAGAAAAGCCCCACCCTTCCTCGTAAAAGTATGATTTTTTTCATATTTGTGAATTAAATATAATATTTTATCATTTGTGTATTGTTTTGTGTTTCAAATCATCATTGCTTAGCCTGGGGACCCGATCTTCCAGTATTGATAAACTGGGGTCCACAGAGGTCAGAAGGTTAACAACCACTGAGCTTGCCTATTGATCTCCTGTGAGAAGAATACTACATTCAGAAAGATATGTTGGGAAGCGCAGAACACAGTGTGATTGTAGTGCGAAGCATGTCCCAATGTGCATTGGTTTTGTGGCAATCAAATTGAGAAGATCCACATCCCAAGAAATGGAAAATATGGGAATCCTTCTCCCCTCTCATACAAGTCAGTAAAAGCTAAGCGAGGGAGTTTTGCAAACCCCAGACCATGCATGCGCCAAAGGTAAGGGTTCTTGGTCGCAACGTCTTGACTTGAGGTGAAGTTTTGTGCGGGAAGACCCTTTTCAGTCCAAAGTGTCCGCCAGGCTACTGTGCTCCTGGTGGAGAAATGTTTCCAGTGTAAATATCACTTCTCACTGAAAATATCAGATTTGTGAATCTCAGGTTTGATAGGTCCTGTCCATCCTTTTATCTATACGCATGTGTATACAACCCTGTGACAAACTCTGAACTAACGATCATTGTGAAGAACTCACGCATCATACAGAGATTTACAGATCCTAATTTACAAACCCCATTGGAAAATTGTTTTTACCTAAAGCATATTATGCATGTGGAGGTTATGTACTGTGAGTACCAGACAGAACTCAAGGTTTATGATCTCCATCAAAGACTCATTCTTTACAAGTTCTGAGGACAACTCATGATCTACAGCATCTACAGAGAAGTCATGTTTTTTATATATTTATGGAAAACTCATGGTTTATGGTCCTTACTGGGAACTCGTGGCTTATGATATCTATGGAGAACTCATGATTTTCCTGCTCAACAGAGGATGCATGGTTTACAGTGTTGTGAATGTATCTAGGACCCTAATTAAGACATTCCCGATTTATGCCCTTATGTGGTTATAACAAATCATATCCTTATAAAGGCATAAGAATCATATCCATATTAAGTCATAGCCAATGCAGTCCAAATACGGCAAAGCTACTCCCATAGACTCCTAGAAAGCACAACGCGTTTTTAAACAAACCAACCCTCCAGCAGCCCGGGAATTCCCCCTGCTTCTGTTTTGATTTGTCCTAGAACTCCTGGAGTCCTGAAAGAACTGCCAGTTCTTAGTGACGTCTTATGTCCAACCTTACGTCAAACTCGGCACCTTCCAGGTATAAATATACCAACATCTGCCTTAAGCAACATACAGTGGTTTGGAGCAGATCGGCTATCTACTTGCCCGACGCCCTGCTGATGCGAGTGCCGAAGGAAGCTGACCCTCCCTGCTGACGCACCGAGAGAGACGCTGTCTTTTCTCCTGCCGAGTAAATCCAGCTCCAGTGTTTCCCTGACACCCTCGCGGGTTGCTGGGAGATCGAGTCCTGAGAGAGAGATACAAGACCTCCTTCATTCTATACCCAAGGTACGGAGCTGATTAGACCCACAGAGAATTCTTGATTCAGATTCTTGGCAAAAACTGTAACTCATCTACTCCTTCCCTGTACTAGGCTTAGGTCAGGTACATTGCGGTAGGCGTATCTTAGAAACACCAGTTGAGTACGTTTAGTCATAATTTTATTGTTGGACGTATTTTATCAATTTTAAGTATCTTATGGCTTAGAAACCATATAAATGCTTTTACAGTATTATTTCATAATACTCCTTTTACTGTACGCACTTTACTTTATGACAAGTATTGCAATTGTGGAAATTCATTTCTCTTGCATGAGAAAGAAGACTGCTCAATAAATAACCCTTTTATTGAAAACGCCTGTCTCTCTATTTCTCTGCATCTCTGAGGGAGCAAAGTTGTCATGTTTATGCGGTTGTCAGAAACTAATTCCTTCTTGTCTATTCAGGAAAGCTAAACACCTTCTTGTTTACTCGAGAAAGTTTTTACTGACCTCTGAGCTAGCTGGCACACACAATTAAGTCTAACATATTCAATAGAGACCTAGTCGACCTCAGTCCTACGTCTAAACTATTGTTTATGTTATTCCAATGTGCAGAGCCTATTGGGAATATATGAACTACACTACATGGCGCCCAACGTTTGGTAATTTAACGCTAGATACTAGAGTAACTCAGTCGTGCTTTTCACACAGACCCCTTTTCCCGTAAAAACTCCGATAGACGTCTGGAGTGGGTAAAAAGGTTAATATCCGCCAAAACTTAGTAGGAACAGATTCCTATGTATTAGTTTTTGGTTTAGTCAATGTTGAAGGATACAGTGTTCCAAAATATTGTGCACCTAATCTTTGTTTCCTTGAAACTTGCTCTGCAAACTTTCATTAAACAATGTCAACCAACGGCGACAACAACGAAACTGCTATGGTGAGCTCATGTCTTACAGTCCCTTTAGGAAAAACATGGTTTACAATCCCTATGGAGAACTTATGCTTCACTGTCCATATGCAGTACTCATACTTTACAGTCCCTGTGCTGTTCTCATGCTTTACAGTATCTATGGAGAACGCAAGGTTTACAGGCCCTATGCAGAACTCATCGTTTGCGGTCTTTTTGCTTATCTGATGCTTTACAGTCCATGTGCGGATCTCACGCTTTACTTTTTGTATGGAGAGCTCAAGATACACAGTTCCTATGCCAAACGTATGATGTACTATAGTGTATGTGCTGACACTGTCTTTTGCACACTACCTCTATTCGAGCAGTTACATATTAAATTAATAAATATAGCATAGTTAAAGATGGCACAGTGCCTTAAACGCTGACCACCATTACCTGCTCTAATCCTGGAAAGGCTGATTCATTTTAAGGAGCATTATTTTGGGTGTTAGGTAAAGCACTTAGAAAATGCAGAAGAACACTATGAAGCACTATATATATATTAAAAATGTAGCAAGCTTTCTGTGCTGCTAGATTAGTGCCGGTGCTGCTTGGGGAAGCAGAAGCCTGCCACAGTAAAGAGCTGCATTAACTGCACAGAGAACAGTATCGAGGGAGCATACAGGAAAACAGCAAGCACCAGAGGTGACAGATCACAAGATGTGTCACCAGAGACACAGGGACAGCAGAGTACACCCGTAGTGCTTCTAGGGACATAGTCTCAATCAACTGGGGTGAGCCCCACACATTGGTGCACCGTCTCCTGCAGCGGATGCGTTAATCCTGGGTCTGTAGTCTCACTCATTCAGAGTGAGTTTCACTTTTTAGAGCACAGACTCACGCAATTGGACGTTTTACTCTTTGGATCATATGGTTGTTATACTGTAAAGTGCACTAATTCATATTACAAGAGTAGAACCGTTCCATATAAAAATGTAAATGTGTTAAACTAATAATCTCACCATTTTAATACGAGTCCCACACATTGCAGACATGCAGTTTTTGTCACTGAGTGACAGAATCTCAGCTGAAGAGTTAGGGGCAGAATTTTGAAAGACAAGTCTGCTTCAAGCAATTGAAAAGGGTGGGGGTGGTGCTGAAAACATCTGCCTACCCATGCCTTCTGCCAGTGCCCTTCTTCAGGCTTGAGACCACCTGAATAGAGCGAGATAGAAGAGCGAAGAATGTACAGAGGAAATGGGGAACACACGGAGGAGTGGCAGGGCTCCACTGACACATCATAGTGGCTAAGTTACACGTCAAGGGGAATGGAGAGCCTTTGTGGAGAGAGTAGATGTATGTGACAGATAAAGAGAAGGAAAAGAAGCAAAGCTGTGGCAGTCAACACAAAATGGTGACCGCAGTAACCATGAAAGAGAATAGGAGGCCTATCAAGAGGGGGTAGAGTGGTTGAGGACAGATGAGGAGAGGCACTGGAACGAAGAAGCAGAATATTGAAAAAACAAGCATTGGCATAGCCATTAGGTCTTGTCAATGCCATTGCCCTTTGCTCCTGCTGTACAACATGGACATTGCTGAGTTTGGCAGTGATTTGTAGCCATGCTTTATAGCAGCGTGGTTGATATGCAGAATGGCTAAAAATAATAACTGAAAAAGGACCATGATGCATCCAGCGCTAATGCATTTTTAATTTCTAAAAAAAATACATTAGCCCTGACCGTGTCATAGCGCTTTTTAAAATTTGTTTCAGCCAATAGCGCTGAGGTGAGACCTTTTGGCTATGGCACTGCTTTTCTTTACAGGATTTATGTGCGCTTGGCTGAATTAAACACATAATTCAAATAGTGTTCCTTCAGTTTACACTTTATGTATAACTTTAAAGTATATGACACAAACAATGCAGTATTTATAGTTTGTATCTGTGTGTGAGTGCGGTTGTGCAATGCGCTCGATACACATCCTGCATTGGTTTGAATCTGTATCCAGCTGCTAATAGCACATGATACATGTAGTGCAGCATTTACAATATTTGTGTACATGTCTGGCTGCATTGGGCATGTGACAATACGATGTACAAACTGCAGTGTGTATTGTGTGTGTGGGGTTGCGTTAGGCACATGATACAAATAGTGCAGTTTTTACAGAGTGTATGTGTTAGGGAGCACTATTCCAATGGGTGCGGCCTATGCCTGACTGTAGTAAGAGCACCTTGTGAATTATGCATTGTTTACAGTCTGTGTCTGGCTGCACTGACCTCACAATACACTATTTCCAGGGTGTGTTTTGTGTCTGCGGTAAGAACATAGTACCAACTGTGTAGGAGTAATTATCCCCGCGGCTACACTGAACTGACAATGCATATCATCATCATCATGAAAACAGAACAGACACCTATTGGCTTTGTCAGTGCCCACCCTCTCAGTGCGAACATAAACATGGTCAAAGACGCAGTTTGCAATGTGGTGAAATGCTCAGTCATATATTCGGGTGGGAGTGGGGGGCTTGCTAAAGTGACATGAGGAAGTCGTGAGTTGTGTCAGTGACAGCAAAGATATGGGAGCTGGGAGGAGCATTCTCTGCTCCTGTGACTTGCAATGCCAAAATGGGCACTGGTTACAATCTGTGGTTGTACTGGGTCTTTCATTGACCAGCAGTGTAAATACTGTACAGCAGTGCTTGAAATGGAAAAATAGAAGTGCAGGTACTCTCTAACAGAGTACCTGCTTGTTTCTGAGAAGTGCCGGTACTCTCCAATTAAAAGTATGACTCTTGAGAAGTGCAGGTACTCTCCCACTCAAAAAAAAAGTGCCGGTACTCAGTACCGGACAGTACCAGCCCATTTAAAGCACTGCTATACAGACTGTGTGTTTTATACAAGCTTTCCTGCTCCGCGTAAGACCTAGTGCTTCAATGACCCGTCGCCATCACAAGAATCTATTTTTAACTGCCCATTCTGACGTTAAACCCTTTGGCCCTCCTCTTTTGAACATTGATTGTGGGTGGTGCTTCGCTAAGGAAACCTTTTCTTTCGTAAGCAAATCTTGGAAGTCCTTTTCTCACGATTGCATGGCTGTGTGAAAGTCTAAGAATGAAGGAAGCACATATTACTTCTGCTTCAGCCCCTACGGCTGAAATAATCTGGCACCACAGCAGCAATGGAAGAACTCGATTCTGGATTCTGAGAGCGTTGTTAAACTTATTTAACCTGCTTGCTGCTAATAAGAAACAATTTTACATGTGGAATAAAGGCGCGGAACGATTAAATGCTGCTGGAGGAATAACCTGTTACAAAAGCAAAACATACTGATGTTGACCTTTGTTGTGGTTTATGAGCTAAATAAACAGAAGGGAGTTTTTTGAGCGGCCTGCTTTCACATGTGATATTGTGGATGCCAGTGTGGAGTATTTCTTATTGTGTAAACAAAGTAAAAATTATTAAATGCAATGTACTCGTGATTTTTTCTGGTGTAAAACTTACATTTCGAATGATTACTGTTTACCAGTGGCTGCTTCTCCGCTATGACGGAAGAGCCTCACCCCACTGGACACAAGGAAAATTAAACTGATAATAACTATCGTTATTATCAGTTTAGTTTTCCTTTGCAATTAGTCCTTCAGTGGGCATGACTACTTGACCAGCCCTCTCGGGCCAGCCAAATAGTCATGCGCACTTTGCATCTTCCCCACCGTGAGGAACGAGTAAAGCCTCCCATTCCCCATCAGAGCGTTGATCCACGGCGCTCAGACTAATCACAACACTGCATTGCAGCATTGTGATTGGCTCAAGGGAACCTGGGATCCGGATTCTTCCTGCTGCTGGCGGGGACTGCAGGAAGAAGGAAGAGGCTGGAGAACGGAGGAGAGGCGGCGGCCGGCCGTTTCAAGTAGGCGTAATTTTTGTTTTTTATTTGTCGCCGTCACCCCCCGTCTCCTCCGTTAACCTTCTCCCCACCACTTGAATTCAGTAGCAGCCGTTTCTGCTATTAACGCCATTGGGTATGACATATGCACAAAAAAATGTGCAAATGAAAAGGCACTTTTTTTTCCACTGGTGTTTGTAGTAGTGCCTTGGAGTGCGATAAATGCACACAAGACCGATATAGAGTCCTCTGCGGGTAGTGATGGACTGCTACACAAATGCAGATAAGCAGAAGTCGAAAACTGTGATCTGCCACCACCAAACCATGCTTTATTCACACCGTGATGGTTTTAATTCATCCTTGATCCAACCGCCACCCTTTCAAAAACTGTAGAAGCGAGAAAAAATAAGGCTTGAGGTGATGAAGCCCTCTCCTTCAAGGGCATGGACGAGGATCTTCAGTCCCCCCTTCCAAAACAAAACAAGCATTGATAAAGCCAATAGGTTTCGGCTACATAAGAGCTATTGTCTGGGTCAATACCTATTAGCCATGTTGTACAGCAGCATGGCTAAAATTATAGTTATCAGAAAAGCGTTATGACGTGGCCAGCACTGGTGCCATGTCAAAGTGCTTTGTATTTTCGGGTGTAAGAGCAAGGACTAGGGGGAGGGGTTGGGGCGGTGTATGACCAAGAAAGCACTGAGGGATGGGGCGAAGGGGATAGCAACATGGAGACTTGATGGGTAGGAGGGGAAAGCAGCAGCATGTGTAAAAAGTAGCACTACAATCAAGGCGCGATCAATGAATGGACATCAATTAAATTGGATCAATCTGCACTTGTTCCATGCGGCAGAGAAAGTAATGGAAGTGATGCATTGCCTTGCTGGCCATTAGGATGCCGCAAAGCAGAGTGGCATAGACTCCAACAAATGGTAAGCAATGGGCGGGTTGCAAACCCTAAATTATATAAAATAGAGTCTCGCTATCGAGAGCGCATATTCATGCGCTGTCACAACCCTAAAAATATGGCATTAGCAACAGACAATGGGACAGAGAAAGGCACGGGTGATTTTGCAGTTGAGTTCAAGTGTGCTGATGCCCCACTAAGTACACTGCCAGAAGGAAGCATCAGATATCTCAGGATCCTGAAATTATCTCTCACGTAGTGGTGGGGAAAAGGATCAGGTGTCCACACTTATGCTCTAGTGATTCCGGACAGCATACCACCCCAAAATCTGGTAAATATATGGTTTCAGAAAGGAGCTAGGAATGCTAGGCCCTTTTCTGATGTTTTTCTGCCCTTAGCCAAGGGCTTCCTCGTTTTGCTGTCTGAGGAATCACACCCGCCATCCCAGCTGTGCGCGGGTTGGTAGGTAATCATAGGCAGATTAGTCTGCTGACAACGGAGGTTCAGGATTTTTAAGGCAGCGTAGCTTGTGCCAGCATGCAGGTATTGGCGTGGAGGGGTCCTGTCTGCCCAGGCCACACCTACTGGCCTCCGGGACCATATTGGTACCTGACATTGCAGTTTAGGGGGTAGGGAGTAGGAGAAGGAGAAGCACCCCCCCTCCCCCCATGGTGCTGAAGATGTAGGGCGAGGCTGGGTTGTGCTTCTGCCCTCTGCCCTGTCCCTGCTGTGGTTTCAGCAGGTGCATCTCTGGGCCTAGAGTTAACAACCAGCAATTGTGGACACTGTAATTCTAAGCCCAGAGACACTGGGCTGTCCACTATAGCCGATTCAACTCATAATGTGGATATTAGTGAACTTTCTTTGAATTAATAGGTATAAGCTCTTTAGTTATATCTCAAGTGACACTTGGACTCACAAGATATGCTTGAATTACATACACTGTCTATTACATGGAATCTCTCTGATCAAGCAGCTTCTGTTTCTAGCCAGCTTGTGGTATTTCCAGGATGGGATTTGTCTGGGCTGGATTATCTCATGCTCAGGCGAGGTGAGGGTCTGTTTTTGGGCCTTTTACCCTGTTACATCAGGGACCTTACTATGTATAGGGCGTACTTTCCCTGTTTGCGCCCGGTGCACCTTGAAACAGGTGCGCTGGGCGCAAACAGGGAGGGTTTGCCCTATTGCATAGAAAGCGCTGACCCGAGGGCAGCTGAGAACTCACGTTGCCGTTGGAGCAGCACATTCAGGTGAAAAAATGAGCTGCTTTGAAGCAGCCGCTCCATGTTTCACTGTGCAGGCGGCAACGTGCCTGCACTTCTAAGAGGGATTAGAGATCCCCGTGCAGGTGGGTGCAGAGAGTTACTGCACCTGCCTGCAAGAGGATGTCTAGGAGGTCCATGGGACCCCCAATCTCCCTTAATGAGAGTTGCTGTCAGGGAGAGCGCTGACAGTGTGCCACCTTTTAGGTGGTGTCTCATTACAGTTTCTTTGACTCTGTGTCCACATTAATAATACAGCACGGGTGCAGAGGCAAAGGGATTCCCTCATTTGCATTGGGCCACACCCCCAAGCAAATGAGGGAATGCCCTCTTGAGAAAGCGCTGGCTCTGTATGTGTGCCAGCGCTTTCCGTATTACAGAACCAGCCAAACAATCATCTCCAGCCCCCTCTATAATACCCAAGTTCCCCGGGCAGTTCGCAAAGTGAATGCAGATGCCCATTCCACTTCGGGGCACGTTGTGTGATATGGCCCCTGGAGCAGGCAATATACAATGCTAAGGTGCTTCTCGGTAAGAGCCTCGGAGGAGGGAGAACAAGTCCTTACGCACCACAACTTCCCCTCTCCTGCACCAGCATATGGAGCTCTAGAAGCTGAATCAATGCTTTGCTCTAGGTTTCAGGGACTGAGACTGCATGCCTCTAGATCCCCTTACAAGCTGCAACATGCAAAATCAGGAACTCGTGCACTGAGGACTGAGAATATTGCCTGACTGAGCCGGCACTCCTGACCCACATTGGCACTAGCTTGGGGTAAAGGGTGGTGACCGATTTCATGAAAACATACACCCAATGTCAGAATTCCTAAAAGCAGGTAGGGCCAGCCATCAAATGTCAGACAACATGAAAGCATAGAGTGCCATCCATGTGGAAGGCGGACTGAGCGCTGTCCATAGGCCGATGGTGACGAGCAAGCCACAGAGCCAGTCTCTGGCAAGTATCAGGGAAATATCATGGATGCAGTTTAAAAAACTCAGCAAGAGGGAAACCCAATGTAGTACTAAAGAGGGTTTAGTTACGTAAAGTGCTCATCCGGAATACTGAAACAAGCACTGGCAAAGCCAACAGTACTAGATTTTGTTTGCTAACGCATGTAATAGAAGAACATTGAAGTCAGGCAAGAAAAAAATAAGGCCTACATTGTAGGCCCTTTTGCTTTTAATACATTTCCTGTTTTCATTTTAATTTCAAATAAATAAAGCAATAGTATGCATTCTTTTCACTCCCCTTATCCACTGTTTTTTAATAAGGATGGTTCCCCATGCACCACCTCTTCTACGCTTTCCTTTTTTGCCCACCGTTTCTTTTACCCACTTCCCTGTAACCACGCAGTGTTGACCTCCTGCTGCTAAGACTGCTGCGACCTTATTGTAGGTCCATAGCTTTTTCACAAAAATATAAGCATTTTCGTGGGAAAGATATTTCGTCATTTGGACACTTCTCTAATATGGAGTTTTGTCCACCTAGTTTCGGCCTCCGAGCTCTCTTCATTATGGTCATTCGGCAAAAAGGCTGACTTCCCTTGGAGACATGCTTCCGCAGCAGCCACAGGGCAACTGGGTGCATCCAGGGACCCTTGCAGGAGAGCAGCTGGTCGGATGCCGGGGTATGACGCGCTGCATCCATGAAGGCCCAGTCAGGAGGGGGATAACGCGTGGGAAGTCTGCTGGGATAATGAATGGGTTTTATTCTAGCTAACCAAACCAATTCACCCTTTGCAGATGTTCAAAAACGACTACGTAATGATTTTATTTCTAGGCTGGCCATGTCATCCCCGCGTTGTACCGACCGAGGTGCGTTTCTGAAACACTGATAACAACAAAGGAAGCCTTGCACCTTGAGCCTAGTAGAGCTTCAGATAAAAGTAGGAACACAGTTGCATACAGGCCGGACTGGCCGTAGAGGGCAACAGCCGTTTCCCCGGTGTGCCACCAAGGTGGGGGCCTGTTTTGGACTCCTAGGGGGGCCGTTTTTGTTACCGGAGGTCAGTTTTGCAGCATAGCTGCAATATCGGCCCAATGTAACAAAAGCCGCTGCAGTGTTTTCCACGCGCACCGCTTCTCCTCCCTCAACCCCCTGCGACTGCTCTGATACCATTGCCAGGCCAGTTTGCATTCCCAGTCCAGCCCTGGTTGTATAACTGGGCTTTGACAAGGGCAAAAGATGTCCGACGCTATTAGGTGATCATGTGAACAATGCACATATTGTCTAGTCTCTGACGGTGATGTCCTTTCATTTGTTTCGCGCCTCTACCATTTGAAAAAGGTAATTAGAGGTCAAATTCCTAAGATAAAACTTTACATTAATGCCAGGTGCATTGGGCTCAGGAGCAGCTGGCGATCTGAAAAAGTGTGGCTGGTAAATAGCCACCCAAACTGCGCGAACACAACAAGCAGAGTGGGCAAGCCTGACTTGCTGCAGAGGAGAGCGTTATCCCAAGGACCACCTGGAAAAAAACCTTTCATAGAGCTAGAGGAGGACACTGAAGAGAGGAAGACAGTGTTCGAAGGTAAACATCATTTACAACGACTACGTTACAACGCAATCCATTACCCGGCCTTTTGTACTCCGCAAAATCTTTTACAACGCAGCACTCTATACTGCAAACCTTTACAGCGCATTCCCCATTACAATGCCCCGGTGGAGTTAGAATAGTAAATTGTGTTGTAATGGACAATTTGTTGTAATGGATTGCGTTGTAAAGCCCTGCGATGTAAAAGATTTTGCGGAGTAAGAAATGCGGGGTAATGGAACGAGTTGTAAACACGTGGGGAGTAAAGTGTCCCATTTGTTTTCGAAGGATATCAGTAAATGTGAATAGGTCAGCACTCAAAAAAGCTGATAAGTGACAGCTCACACAGTTCCAGAGAAAACTAATTCTCAAAATAACTCTTCCTCAGTCTAGCTACGAAATCCACATTAACTTTTTTGGTGCATAAACTATCAACAATAACCAAAAATTTTCTCTCTCAATAGTTCTCTGGTGGTGCTTCTGCTTAACTGTGAGAAGCAATTGTATCAACCTAAACTAACCTATGAGACGACATTCTTCACGGTTTCTTCTCAGTTCTATATCTCTCATTCTTCGACTACTTTGACATTCTTTGTTCCCCCTGGAGTTCTTTCCCCCTTCAGCTCTACCTGACCCTGTTTGCTTTCCTCCCCCATTTTTACCTTTCCCCATTTCCCTATGACGTATGTTTTGGATATGCTACACTCTAATTTCCTATATTAATATGTATGCTCACGTTTCTCTACCAAGCACACACTGGTAACTGTAACTGTAATCTGATGTAACAATGTTCTATGCAATGTCCTACCTCATGTAAAGTGCTCTGATACCTCCGGGTCTAGCCAGCGCTATATAAAACTTTTCAAATAAAAAATAAAATAAAAAAAATCAAAGTATACACGGAGGGCAGATTAAGCAGGTCTAAATGAAGGACTTGATGTGTACCGGTGCATGGTACTAGACAAGTTAATCGGTCCAAGCTCTTCCTGCACTATGTGGTTAACTATCAGACTATTGGGCCACCAGTCCACGGCCGGGCAAGTGCTCCAAGACGCCGCACGGACAGCAGATGTTGCCCAGCGGTCCCTGGTCCACCGCCTTTGATTATTATCGAACACGTGCGGAGGGCGGGAATTCACAGCCCGTGCAGCTGAAAGATCAGAGTGCAATTCTGTGCGGCTCGGTCTATTTGTAGAAGCGGATTTGCCGTTGGTTGGATTATTTCTACTGCTTGGGGGATGTGGCGGCCTCTGTTTGCAAGCCTTGTAATCTGCCGGATCCGGGCCAGCCCGTATACACCTCTGAGTGCATTACACGAGCAGAGCAAAGGTCCTTGCGTCCCACAGATGTCCATAGCCTCCTATCGTGGGCAGCGCCCGTGAGCAGAAGCAATGCTTTATAGCCGGGTTTTACTACGTTTGTGAGAAGAAGTCATCACAAACGTTGAGCCTGTCTTTCCAGCCATGAGTGGGGCTAGTGTGGCAATGGCACGAGCTTAGTGACACATTTAAGGAAACTAGGACCCACGCAGAAAGGGAACCAAAAGCAGAAGTCCATTTGGAGGTAATAACAGCAAAGATGCAACTCCCTCAGCTGAAAATTAGTTGATGAGTGAAAGCAAGCTCCTTAAAGAGAAGTCAGTTCAAGAGTTATTCCAAGAAGCGATGCCGTTGACAGAAAAATGCCATACGAACGGAAGACTGTAGCTCAGGCTGGAAACAACAAAATGCAAAAAAGTGAAAACTGTAAAACATTGCTTCTCCATCTGTGCTCCCGAATCTGCAACAAAATCCGCATCAGCATCAGACCTGCCCCAAACGGCTCTGCAATTCAGACCCTGTCTCCACCCAAGAGCCCTCACCATGCATGGGCATCTCTATTCAGGGCAATGATCCTGAATCATAACTCCGGCTCCTGCCTCTGTTCAGTGCTCAGCCGCTCTCCAGCCAGGCTCGGGTTCTACAAATACCCACACATACGTGCACACAGGTGGACGTCAGGAGAGGAGCAGATGTGGCATAAACTGGGTACTGAATGGAGGATAGTCGGACGGCCAAAGGGTTCCGCTCACCTCCCTTTTAGGATGGGTGGCAGAGGGGAGGCAGAGTAGAGATGACCAAGTATCACGCGTATAGCCATCCTTAGTAGTGAAATGAAATGAAATGAAATTAGATTTATAGAGCGCGTGGTTGCCCTTGAACGTCCCAGCGCTACCTTAACAGAAAAAAAACAGAAAGGCCCTGAGGGCAAAAAGAAGGGAACAGGGTTTATTCAGTTTTGGGAAAGAGAAAAGTTTTAAGCAATTTTCTGAACTTTAGATAGGAGACTTCCATCCGGATTTCCCTAGGGAGGGCGTTCCAGTGTTTTGCTGCATTCAGGGAAAACCGGCGTCCTCCGGTCCGGGCTTTTCTCACTCTAGGAACGAAGACCAGGTTCTCTCCGTCAGAGCGGAGGGTCCTTGGAGATTTATAGGGACAGATCAGTTTTCTTAGGGCGGGAGGACCTTTGCCTTGAAGTGTCCTGTGAGCGATACACAGAGTTTTGAATGCGATTCGCTCCTGGATGGGGAGCCAATGCAGGGATCTAAGTAGTGGTTTGGCCGAGGCCCTTCTAGGAGCCCCCAGGAGCATTCTGGCTGCCGCATTCTGTACCCGCTGCAGGGTGTTAATTGTTCCTTTCGGTGCAGCTAGAAGGAGAGCATTACCATAATCAAGTCTTGATAGTATTAGACCTTGGATTAGGAGCTTCTTAGAATGGAAGGGCAGGAGTGGGAGCACTTTCCGCACTGAACGCAACAGACCGAAGCAGCTGCCTGCGACTTTCTGAGCATGGGTCCTGAAAGTTAGTTGGGGTTCGAACCAGACCCCGAGGCTTTTGATTTTCTCCTTTGCTGGGGGCAAGTCCCCCATACAGGGGGGCCAGAGCTCGGAAGGCATAGATGTGAGGTGATGACCTAGGAGCATTATCTCAGTTTTGGCTCCGTTAAGTTTCAGTTTGGAGTCTGTCATCCAGGAAAAGATTGCCGAAAGGCAGCTCGAGAGGTTGTGGGGGCATCCCCCTTGTTGAGACAGAGACGACGAGTTGTGTGTCGTCGGCATAGCTAATAGATTTAATCCCAAAGGGGGCTACTACATCTTCCAGCGGAGCCATATAGACATTGAACAATGTGGGGCTCAGGGAGGATCCCTGAGGAACCCCACATTGAAGAGGAGTGGATTTTGACATGGTGCCATTCTCCCATATCCTAAAGGACCGATTGTCGAGAAAAGATTTCAGCCACTTAAGGGCGGACCCTACAATGCCCAGTTTGGAGAGGCGGTGTATCAGGGTAGTGTGGTCTACGGTATCGAATGCAGCGCTCAGATCCAGGAGGATCAGAGCTGCTGATCCCCCTGAATCTAAGATGCACCTAGCCTCTTCTGCCACCACTATGAGGGCAGTGTCTGTGCCCTGCCCGGGGCGAAATCCCGTTTGGGAGTGGCCCAGCAGGTCGTTGCTCTCGAGGAATCCAGAGAGCTGCCGATTCACTAACTTTTCGGCGATTTTTCCTAGTCCAGGCAGCAATGAAATAGGGCGGAAATTCGCCAGGTCAGCAGGATCTAGTCCTGGTTTTTTTAGGAGGGCTTTGATTTTTGCCTGTTTCCAGCTCGGGGGGACAATGCCAGTGGTGAGTGAGGAGCTCAATAGATCAGTGGCGAGAGGGGAGATGGTGTTCATGATTTGCTTGAGAACATGCATGGGAGCTGGGTCAGAAGGTGAGCCACTTTTAATGTTGGTTAGTGTCGAGCAAAAATCTTCCCTGGTGATACACGAGAACGACTCGAGTAAGGGTCCTGAAGTGGGAGGGGGAAAGGGATCGGACATCAGGGGAGAACCAGTTTGAGGGAGGCTGTCTAGTATTTTCTGTATTTTTTGGTCAAAAAACTCTGCTAACTGGTCACATCTTGATGTGAGGTCGTTTTGTGTAGTGATTGGCGCTGGGATTTTGGTCAGCTGAGTGAGTATTTTAAAAGTTTCCCTGGAGGAGTTGGCTGCAAGTCTTATTTTTTCTTCGAAGAAGGAGGCCTTGGTCGTTTGTCGTGCGTCTTTATAAAGTCTCAAGGCCGCCTGGTAGGAGGTTTTACTACTATGGGCCCAGTCCTTCCTCCAAATACGTTCTGCCTTTTTACAGGATTTCTTAAGATCTCTCAATGCGGTGGTATACCAAGGGGATTTAAAAGTGCTGCTCTTTTTCGTAACCATTTTTCGGGGCAGAACCAGGTCCAGGGAGTTGTTGAGCCAATTCTGAAAGTTCTGGTCTGCAAGCAGAACTTCGGGTACTGATTCGGGGACAGATTGTTCAAGGGCAGCTTTCAGTTTTTCCACTGAGAGTTTCGGCCAGGCTCTTTGGAGAATACGCAGTGGGGGGGCGTTGGACACTTCCAGTCGTACTTCCCAGAAAAAGGGCACTAAAAAATGATCGGACCATGGAAGGGGCAGAGGTGAAGTGGCTAAAAACTGGGTGTTGTTAGAAAAGACGGGATCTAACAAATGCCCTTTGTTATGGGTAGCTTCCTTATTGAGAAGATGAAGTTCGAAGGTTTTAAAATTTAGCAGAAGTTCAACCGCAGCTTTGTCGTTAGGGTCGTCGATGTGGAGATTAAGATCTCCGAGTACCAGGAAATTAGAGGCCCGGGTGGCTGCTGCCAGGGTGACTTCTAATAAGGAATCGACAAAGTGCTTAATGCTGCCAGGAGGGCGGTAGATCAGGATTCCAGAGAGAGATTGTGTAGGAGTTAGTTGAATGCTGAAACAGGCGCTCTCTGCGTCTGAGATGCCACCGTTCTCAAGTCTACAAGTCAAGAAGTCTCGGTAGATTATGGCGAGACCTCCTCCTATTCCTTCGCTTCTATTCAGGTTTTGGACTAGAAAGCCAGTGGGAAGGGCGGAGATGACATCGAACTCTGAGTGAGGGGATAACCATGTTTCTGTAAGAAAGAGCAGATCCAGGCGGCTTTCTTCAATCAACAGATTGATCTCAACCGCATGTTTAGGCAAGGATCTACAATTTAGCAGTGCCATCCTCAGGGTTTTACAAGCTTTATTGCCAGTGGAATCTTCGGATGGAGAATCGGGGCAGAGGAGACAGCGACTGAATAACGGGTCAGTCCTCACCAACTGGTGATCGCACTGACACATGGTGTATCGTAGGGCTATGAGATCTTTACTGGAGTAGGCCGGGGGTACCGAAGGAACCACGGGCATAATAACGGGCCCTGGGCCTGGTCGGGCCCAGACGGGCTTGCCTCTGGCGCGCCTCAGGCGCGCCAACGGCGCACCTGCTGCGCCCGCCCGCTGCGCGGGCGAAGTGAGGTCTTCATTTTATGGCGATCGGGCCTTAACTCGCCCGACCGCTAGAGCGCCAACCGTCCCCTACCCCAAAGATGGCGTCCACACTCGTCGCCCTCCAGGTAGGCAGTGTCAGCCCTCGGTGAACTAGACACGAGCTGTATTACACCCTCAGCAGTGAGCCAGTGCAATTAAATACACAGCGCAAGTTGGGTAAACACAGTAACGTTTTAAAAATTGGATTATTTAAAATTTGGTAGTTTTTCTGGTAGAGGCGTAAAAACAAACAATGTACAGAATAATTAACAAATCAATAGGAGGATCGGGGGCCTAGCTCCAGGCTTCCGCCTCAGGAGCGATTCTGCATATTAGTAAAGGTTTTACCGGTTCTGGGCGCTGGCGAGCTTTATAGTGATTGGGCCTTAACTCGCCCGGCCGCTAGAGCGCCAACCGTCCCCTACCCCAAAGATGGCGTCCACACTCGTCGCCCTCCAGGTAGGCAGTGTCAGCCCTCGGTGAACTAGACACGAGCTGTATTACACCCTCAGCAGTGAGCCAGTGCAATTAAATACACAGCGCAAGTTGGGTAAACACAGTAACGTTTTAAAAATTTGATTATTTAAAATTTGGTAGTTTTTCTGGTAGAGGCGTAAAAACAAACAATGTACAGAATAATTAACAAATCAATAGGAGGATCGGGGGCCTAGCTCCCGGCTTCCGCCTCAGGAGCGATTCTGCATATTAGTAAAGGTTTTTAGTGCGCTGCCGAGAGTCTCTTGAGGTTTGTTAAAGTATACTTTTGGATTTTCAACGTTTGATCACTGGCTTTTTTGATTTGAAGACGTTCAAAAAATCAGGCATGAATCCTGTCACACCTAGTCAGCTGTCTTCACTTGTGATTACTCAAATACACCACATTTGAGCTGTTGGTTTCTGGTGCTTCGCCCCAGCACTTAATAGGTTTCCAGTACTCGGCACCTGCACTAAATTGTCAACACCGCAGTTATGACAGTCTACCATATGGTGGCACTGTTCATCTAATTTAGACATCATCAGAACAGTGGTTGTTTATGAATAAAAAATACATTAAGAATAAATAATACCTGCCTCCCCAGTCATTCCTTCAGCTTTGAGACCTGCAATAATTTGAACTGTCGCACTGGCAGGCAACAGAGATGATTACTTGTTGTTTTGGTATCGTGATTGGCAGTGATGACAGGGGCAATGGGTGGTGCCAGCTGCAGTCCTCTTGGTCAGTGCCTTGGCACTTATTATTTTACAAATTAAGCACAGCTGCAAACAAATGAATATCACAAAAATCATACATGAACTCTAATGAGACACTTCCCAATATCTCTCCTCGTTGCCCAAACATGAGTGATTATAGTCGAACTATATTGCGGTGCACAAACTCAATCTATTGAATGGGTTGGACCTATGGGAGTCTACCCCTTCAATTGACACATTCACTGAACAAGACAGAAGAAGCACCTCCTAATGATATGCAAACACGTGACACTACAATTGATGGCAACATTGTTATCTGCAGAATGTCTGTACAAACCCATCCTCTAACTACATTAACTGATTTTGAGCGCAATCACTAGCCAGACCTACCACACCCAAGAACGTCCTCACACAACTATAAATAGCAGCAGCAAGTGTAAGCTGAGCCGCTCACCACAAACACACGCCTGGAAGTAGGGGCTGATTCGATTGTATTAACAGTATGATTCTGCACAGACCTTTGGTCACTCACTCACTCACTCACTTACTTACTCACTCACTCACTCACCAGAAGAAACTGTAGCAAGGAATCTTTTAACACAAAGTGAAACCCCCATAACATTGAACACATTTTCATTATCGATTTGTACTAATCTCAATAAGATGTGAAAAAAGGGAGAATTAAAATATCGAACTTAAAAACACCTTACTCTCCTCCTCTGGGTGGAGTCTTTGGGATTCAGAAAAGAGACAATCTAAGAAGAGAGGTATTACAAAAAACAGAAAGAAAGAAAGATAGTATTTTATCCCTACTTTTCTGGCGCAAAATGCACCCAGTCATTCATCAGCTACGACACTTCACCCAGAGGCTACTGGTTTGCTTTCAGTCCTTCTAGATATCTTACAACAAATGGAGACAGACATCTAATTAATTCCTCGCGAGTAATGGCCGTGCATAAAAAGGCAATAACTAGGAGAAAGTCATAGAGCTCCAAATCACTTCATGTGTGGTCATGTGTCCTCGGCAGCACGCATTCCCTATATTCCACTAACAAAATAAAGATTATTTACCCCGAGACCACAGAGCTACATTTCATTAGCATACTGTTGCCTGCTCAGGAGAATCTGGGCCACTATATATCAACACATTTCTTCATAGACACAGAATGGGTAAAACCTTTTGATACAGCCTCAGTGGTAGGCGGTAATGTGCCTAAACAGTGCAATGGGCCACAGATGCGCTCACACTTGTACTCACACTAACCCATCCACATGCGCGCATGCTCACATACATCCATTCACAAGCGCACACATAAACCCACCATACACAAGCACATACATGCACATACCCATTCTCAGGACGTATGCATCTATACACATATATTCATACATAGACACATGCAACAAACATTTAAAAAAGCTTCCTGGGCCACGGCCATGACATTGGGTGGCAGGAGAGAAGCCTCCTTGGATCCTGGAGGCTTCGGGGAAGGGACTAATGGAAGATCCGGCCGCCTATTCACCTCATCATGGGTCAGCCAATGGGAGGATAACCTTCCCTTGCTTGTCACAGAGTGGAATGTGGTTGCGACTTGCTGACCCACCCCACTCTGTGACGAGGCGGCATAACTGATGGACAGTCGGCCCTAGGCACTTTAGGGATTACAACCGAAGTGTCCAGGTCCGAGTCTATCAGTGACTCACCCTCTCGTCACGAGGCTCAACCTTGCCACAAAGTTTTATCAACTCCACGTATATACAATTGGTCACTTTTGTAACAAGTACTTGACAAAGTGAGACTACAGGCACAAAACTAAAGGGTGTTAAGAAATGTCACATTAGAAGCAGGTTGATTCCTGAGCATGAGACTGACTGCGGACAGGATCCAGCGAGTGTTCACCAGTACATGACATCATGAAGGCGACCCATGAACCACCGGACAGACAAACAGCAGAGAGTGGTTGGAAACTGATAGAAGTCACCGCCTTGGCTCGTCCGCTTCCATTGAGAGAGTGTTCAGCATTTCACCTGGAGAACACACATGCACCCTCCACTAGACGTGCAAAAAGTGTCAAATATTTCTTGGTTCAGTTTGTGAATATTTGTGAGTCCAAAGCGACCACAACACCACCTTCAACATAACCACCACTCTTGCTCAAGCAGGACCACTGCCCCAGCCGCCAAGCCCGGCCCACTAGGACTCCCGATGAGCCGAAGGACAAGTTCAATGTTCGTCCTCTCCTCGGTACAAGGACGCCTTCCTGCCGTGGAAATAGGTCAGACGTGTCCTTTCTCCTCTCCAGTTTATTTACTGAAGTGACAGAAAACGAAGACGATAAACAGCTTCATCCCTTCAGCAACTCTAACTATGTCATCTGAACACACAGGGCCTGACTCCTGTCTCTCTCTATTGAATGTGTACAGCGGAGCAGTCACTGCTTGCATTCTGTCACGCACTGCTTACTGAAGGGAAGTCTCACCCTACAAAGACAAGCTTCCTATGCCAGGGGTGTCCAACACAGGCCCAGAAAGGCAGGCTTGATGACAAGTTTTCAGGCTGATGCACAGTCTGCAAGGTGAGAAAAATATCTTTGAAACAAGGGCAGCCCCCAAAACGACCAGCTTCTCTCAGGTGGCTTATTGCGGACACTGGTGAACACCATCCAGGGTGGTGGGTATGAATGTTCCCTCCCAGTAGCATGGGTCCAGGGTGAGTGCCCTTGAGCAATATCAGGTGCCCCCCCTGATGCTGCTGTGCAGACTTTCAGCAACCACTCAGCCTCTGGGCACACGTATCCACAGCTGGTCACTGCATTGTGTGACTTTGGCCAATCAGAGATTGAATTAGATCATTCAATTAGAGCAAGGACTACCTTCTTCCAATGGCAAATGAGTTAACCCTGGACAATGGCCTCATGTGACTGGCACCTACTGTGCTCCGCTGCAGGATGCTAATGTCTATAGGGTCCTTAACCCTGACAGTAATGTCACTGGCACCCCTTCCAGAATGCAACCACTTAACTTTTTCAATTGAGACGAATGATTCTAGGGATATCCACTTTTTAACGTTTTTCAGCCATCTAAACCTAACGATAGGTCAACATGCTATCCCTGTATCCCAGTGGACTGGGAACTTTCTGAAATGTCAAGAGATGTGTGTCCAAGTAGTTTAATGCAAGGCAGTGGTGGCTGGTGACATTTGAAAGTGGTGAGGCGTAAAAATTAGGGATGATTTATGAGTAGCAAGCATTCACTAAACGTTCTTTTACTTTTGCTGTGTCGTTATTTTGAAAAAGCGTACCCCCATCAAACCCATATGCACAGAATCAAAATGACGACTGGAACATGTGACCACTGCCCTGTGCACTCTGCTGAGAGGCCAGGATTGGACGGCCATCAATATTTCTGAACACCCTTTTCACTATTTGACAGGCACTGTGAGAAACTCGCAGTGCCCTCCACTCTAGAGCACTTCATTGGTGCCACTCAGTTCAAGATATGAACAAGCTAATGTGAGACATGAGAAAAATACAGGAACAGCATCCTTAAAATAGCTAACACTATTAGGGAATGCAATTATGCAAGATTAACACATACAATGTAAACAGGAACTAAATCACTGACCTGAACGTTTTCAAGTTACAATTACATGTTAAAAATGCTGACATTTTTCTCCCCTCAATGCATCTGCACGTGGAGCACCCTCGGTTTGCCATCTCTTCATGTAGTGCCCTTGCTCCAGTACTACTGCACTCTCTATCCATGTGGCGCAAAGCACAGAGTGGACTGCGCCGCCGCACAGGTCGCTTAAGGTCCCTCTAG
The DNA here is from genome assembly GCF_964263255.1 of Lissotriton vulgaris. Classification (NCBI taxonomy): domain Eukaryota; kingdom Metazoa; phylum Chordata; class Amphibia; order Caudata; family Salamandridae; genus Lissotriton; species Lissotriton vulgaris. Next base: position 1,310,443,726 of record NC_141693.1, on the reverse strand, counting down.
CCAGCATCTCTTTTCTGCTATGTGTTGGTGTGCTTTTTAACTTACATTGAGTCACTATAAGGGCCCCTTTTATCTTTAGTAACTTTGACATATTTGATTGATATGGCAGGTATTATAGATTTTTTAAGCACAGGTGATGTCATCAGAGCGAAGCGTAATTTGACATCACTTCCTGTGAAGAACTCAGCAGAAAATATCATGTGATGTTGCTTCCAGTGGCGCCAACAGATTAAGAAGGTTTCATGGTGTCACGTTCCCTGGCAAGTTGGTGAGGGTGGCTAGGTTGGGTGACTGCCATATTTCGTCATGGTGGTTGCTCATTTTGCCCTGGTGTGCTCTTGGTGGGGTGGATGGCATGGACTGATTAATGTGGGTGACTGCAGCACTCAGTAATATGTCGGAGGAGAGAGGTACCTGAACAGCAGGGCTCTCCGGCAGCAAGAATAGCAGATTGATTGTCTCAGGTCTCGGCTTTTTGGTGCTACCGAAAACAGCCTTATGATAATGCTATATATTTAATGATGTTGCATGGAGAAGGAAATTAGTTGATATTGAAATGCATGTTTACATTTAAAGGACCGTGCTTACATCTAGAACACACTTCGGCTTTTGTCCTGCTTTTTGAGGGGGTCATTTCATACAGAGGTAGTTTTATAAAGCCCTACATGTCGCTATCGGCCACTTCAAAGCGCTGACACAGTGTGAGAGTGGCAGCGCTAAAATCCTATTATGCGATGATGTTGTGTGACTCATCGGCTACAGTACTTTGTATTGCGCTTTGATCTGCGGGAAGAGGTGCAAGGTCACAGGTATTGTGTGAATAATTTAGTCCTCTCTGAAGTCTGTTTGTCTGAGATCTGATGTGAAATTTCTTCTGGCTGTGTTACTCAGATGCTCATAAATGCTGGCAACAAAACCTGCAGTCCCCCCTCTCCAGCAATGCTGAATATACCGACTTCAGAGCACTGGTTCCAGGCCAGGGCAATGTAAAGGAGCTTCCTTGCTTCCAAGTGCCACTCATCGCTTATGCATCTTGTTCAGTAGGATTGTGCCAATCAATCAATCAATCATATCATTTGTAAAGCGCACAACTCACCCGTGAGGGTCTCAGGGTGCTGGGGTGGGGAATGCCAAGGATCATGCACAAACAAGCTTCAGACCAGTGGAGTCTGAGCCAGGCACTACTGCTGACCCAGAACTCTGAAGCCGGAAGGACCATCCGCTGCTGTTCCGAGCACGGGGACCCCATTCATGTCCCTCACAGCACACACTTTGCACAGGGAGGCACTGCATGCGTTCATGTTTTAACGAGGTTCTTCAGGAGCTTGTGAGAGGGGACTGGTTGACCATCGATGGTCATAAAATGTTAATGTCAGCTACATCAGGCGTGTTTGGCATGCTGAGAGCATGTGGTCTCATTCGAACACACCCCTAAAGGCAGGCAGACAGGCCTTCATGACTCACCTACAGCATTTCTTCTTCCCATAGACCTGAATTAATGACTATGTGAAATAATAAACGTGTGTAGGGCCTCTAAGCAAAGTGCATCCCCTCCAGTTGATTATGCTGAAGGAGTGATGCACATGGTTTGGAAAAGGGCATTTACCTGTGTTTATCTAGAGGTGAGTTGGTGCAGATGTTGATAGAGATATCGTCCTGTTGCCAGGGGTCCTTCGGCTGTAAAGCGCCTAATTAGGTTGTGGATAGTGCTGAGAAGAGCCCCGTGGGGAAACGAGCAATTAAAAATGTACGAGGACATCTGAGCGTGGGTCCTAAAGTAGAACCCCATTCCCAACATAACTAATACAGGAGCTTCTATCATGCTGTTTATAATAGGCACTGGAGGCCTGTGCCTGCCCTCCACCGTTGGAGAAGTTGGAACTGCCCATGTCGGGCTGGCTATAGCAAGATAGCTGGCCAAACTGACACGCGCACTTCAAATTGCAGTGGCCACTCCTCATTGCTGCCAATCAGCAGCAATGACACACTGCCCTCCCCGCCCCCGCCTTCCGTTCCGCACAGTGAAAAATAAAATAGTAATACAATCTTTTTATTTCGAATGCTTTCTGCAGGTAGGATGTGTGTGGGTGTGTGCCTGTCTGGAGTGGCACTTCTATGGAGGAACCTCCACTGCAGTCCCAGTACCAGGAAGGTGGTCTAATGACCTGGATTATCTAAAATATTCCCCCAGGAGGGATTTAGATAATTGGAACTAACTAGTATTCAGTGTTACATGCCTTTAACTTGCCTTTATCTTGTTTCTCGTAAATAAGTGGAAGTGGGGTGACGCTGTGTGTGCTCCTTAAGGGTCACCATGAGGCTTTCATACTTCCATCCACTATGCTCCTCCTGGCACTTTCAAAGACTTTGAGTCCTCTAACGAATCCCCGAGGTATGAGAACATTGGCCATTGTTTCCTAGGAGAGGTTTACCTCTGAAACCAACTGCACAACAGCAACCTGATCAGTCTGTAACCATCACAACAGGGCCCTAACCCTAAAGCTAATTTACTGAATGGATATGGCTAAAGGTTTGAAACCAAAACACACAAGATGATGGACGGAATGTTGCACAATGGCAAAACATTCACCCCAGTCACAGATCTCGGTTTAATCCATCGTTATTTTGCTCACCAAGCCACCCCAGTTCAGCCAATTGCAAATCAGTCTTGACCCTGTGCCTCATGGGAACAGTCCAGACCGAACTGCCAAGCCATGTCTTCCCTGGACCGGAATCAAGCATCCTAGGACTGGTTTCTGGCTATCAGCCTTCATCAGCCAGGATAGCTTGACTCCAGTGGCGTAGTGAGCACGGGACCCACTTCTGGGCATAGTCTTCCCACATAGGGCGAACAGCAAAACACACAAGATGACGGACGGAATGTTGCACAAAGGCTTGAAACGCGCCATTGTTCCTTTTCATCATTTCACCTTTACTCTAATTTTAGTTAGTTCTTATGTTTTAATTCAATTCCCTTTTTTGGTTTATTCAGTTATGAAAAAAAATAAAACCACGTGGTTTTTCAGAATGTCAAAGAGCAAATTAAATGAAAGTTAAAAGCAAGAGAGGACATGACAACAGAAGCATTATAATACATAGTCCCAAGATTCAATAAAAAGGACAAGAAGTCTTCGGAAGCCAAAATTTCTTAGAGAAAGCACCCAGCATCCTGGTCAATAGGAAACACCTACAGTTGGCCTTCGACATTAATAGGTGGCTCCTGCAACTTAAGGAGCTGAGAAAAGGGCTAACAAACGCCACTGAAGCTGTAAACAAATCTACAGATCTTAGGTATTAATAGGTGGCTCCTGCAACTTAAGGAGCTGAGAAAAGGGCTAACAAACGCCACTGAAGCTGTAAACAAATTTACAGATCTTAGGTATTAATAGGTGGCTCCTGCAACTTAAGGAGCTGAGAAAAGGGCTAACAAACGCCACTGAAGCTGTAAACAAATCTACAGATCTTAGGTATTAATAGGTGGCTCCTGCAACTTAAGGAGCTGAGAAAAGGGCTAACAAACGTCACTGAAGCTGTAAACAAATCTACAGATCTTAGGTATTAATAGGTGGCTCCTGCAATTTAAGGATCTGGGAAAAGGTCTAACAAACGTCACTGAGGCTGTAAACAAACATTATGTGCTGAAGCATGCACAATTCGGAAGTGACAAGGATACAGTAGCAGTCCACCGCTGGCTATGAAGGCAGACGTCTTGCAACTGTCTACTTGTGAAGGAGATATTTCAGATCTCTAAGCAATGTTCAATCATGTCTGAACTCAAAAACTCCTTGCAGTTCCTGAATTCAATCGACACACCGTTCATGTGTACATATGGGAGCGCTCTTCTTAGACCCATCATTCAAAACTTGCAAAAACAAATTTTCTCTATCATAGTGAATGGCATCTCATTGGAATGTTTTACTAGGTAATACACCCTCGTCAGTACTATGTGTATTTACTGTAAACAAAACATTTTCTGCTGCTGCATCTGTTTTGTATCAATGAATTCTCAATAAAAATAGAAGAACGAAGGAATGTTTTTTAGCAAGTTGGTAAAATCTGGGGCATTGCAGGAAGCTTTTCGAAACCAATGTTCAAAGCTCTCAGATAGTAGTTACCTTTAAGACAGATATTTCATACTGATCCTCACCTTAATGAACGTTGCAAGTCCTTCAACAATTTAACCAAATCTCCCATGACAGACAATGGTCAGCTGAAATCATAAATGTGGGTGTGACATTTAGTAGGTCCTAGGGTCTGAGTAAAAGTCCAAGTGAGACACTATCCTCACCACCACCGCATCTTTTTGTGTTTGTTCTTGCAGCTGAGAAATTTGTCTGCCGAAAGTTGATGAGGGATAAACTCAGTGACTCTATTAAGTACAACATAGAGTTTATAGTTATTCCTGTGAGTTACTCGCTGCATACAACTAGGAGAATTCTTCCATAACTTGAAAATATCACTTTATGAACAGAAAAAGCACAAGGCAAACCAAGCAGAAGCATCTCTTCCCCATGGTATGGTTACACTGGTCGTTCAGACCAGATTCCTAGGGACTGTCTAAAGAGATGGCCAAACTGCCAATTGTAGGATGTAGAAGCCTTTAAGGGCCAGGCAAGAAATCCTGAGATTATCCGCAGGGTCTGCAGTCTCCCCTTAATATACCATCCCTGATCAACTCTGTGACAAGATAGTAGAACCCACTTACAGCACAGGGTGCAGTCCAAACAGAAACAGATCAGAGCAGCTCTGTGACAGGAATAAAACAACACCACTCATGGCACAATGTCTGAAGTCAATCTAGCTCTGTGACACAGGATAGGAGAATGCTGCTCTCGTTACAGGGCCTGCTTTCTTTACAGGGCGCCTTGAAGTCTGCACTGCTGTGCAATTTACAGTAATGAAGTTTTCAGTGCAAGACCCGGAGCTCTCAAAACACGTCCCAGACCAGCTCTGGGTCGCAGCACAGGGCAAGGAGTCCTTAAAGAGCAAGATCTGTTATTTGCAACAGAGCCCCTCTGTCCTCAAAAACACAGGGAGCAGTCTGTGTATAATCATTCACAAGGAGTGGAGTCACTTCCGGGAGGTATACGCGTATATCCGGCAACACAGCACGCCACTTCCTCGCCTTACACCCCCTCTGAGAATCACCTGTTTGCCATGTCAGGCGGGGCAGCCATGCTATCTGGAGGAATGTCACTCAGGGATACTCTGAGTAAACTTGCCGCAGCTGTACGTATACAAGTGAGTCACACCGTTAGTTTTTGATGTTGTTCAGGTCTGGTCACAGTCAGTTGTTCTATGAGTTAGAATCCTGCTCCCGGCTCCTGCCTCCGCTCCCTGCCCTCCCTCCCGCTATCTGAGCTGCTCCAGCGGTGTGGACTCTGCACGGAGTATCGGCCCCAGGCCTCATAAACGAGCGACATCAGGGGCCAATAGTCCACCCAGGCAGTATGAAGAAAGATTCTGGCCGCAAAGTTAATGTTTTAATAGGAAAACTATCATTTTCATCAAGTCAAGGGGCTAAAGCTATTTCAATCCAATGGGCCCGAGAGAGGGGCTTCTCGCGGCGTGGGGCTCGCAATGGGTGAAGAGTGAGGGTCCTCGAACACTTACTTGTTCTGCATAAAGTTAAAGGCGTCGTCCCCTTCAGTGTGAAGGAATGGAGCAGGGTTTCCTTGTTCGCAGTTGCCGCCTCCTCCGACCCACGAAGGCACCACCTACTGATGAACAGTTGGCACACAGAGCTCTGAGGGCATGCAGGCAGGCTCAAATCTACTCAACTTTTGGCTGCTTTACAACGAATTCACCCTCTCAACACCTGACAGGGTCCAACCCAGCGCCAATGCCATGCAATCAGGGCCACTGGAATGATTTGGTCGTGAAGGATTCAATCAAGGGGCAGGCTTAACTAAATTATGCAGCAATAAAGGGGACCTGATGTGGCCTTATGCAGCACACTCGGTGGCTGCATTTTTTTTATTTTAAAGCGCATTGATATGAAAGGGATCCCAAACGCTTTGCAGAGTACATGGGTTTCTTAAGAATGAAAAGTATACACATTCACAAGAACCTATTAAAAATGCTATTCTCCACAGATAATGATTTAGTCTTGCGTAGAAGCTCAGGAATACAACTTTATTATCTGCGCCCCTTCTAACTATAAGGGAATATAAATGTATTTTACAAGAAGCCGCACCGTTGGCTTCTTTTCTGCCAAGCGCAAGCTTGTTGCTGAGTTTATTCTGCATCTACACATGGGCTTTGGAAGCCCTCCAAGTGGCCTCTTGAAACAAAGAAGGCTCCCCCAGAGCCTCTGGGGTCCCAAGAATTTGCACGAATAATGTGAACAAATATTTCAACATAAAGAAGGAATCAATATTTTCATATTGTTTGAATTATATTTAAATATGGAATTATTTTTTTCAAGGGTCCATCAACTGGGGCAATAACCCTTTCAGGAGATCAGTTCCAGCTCATTATATCAGTTTAAACTGTGTGTGCTTAGGCTTTTCCCTAACATTGGTGAAACTTTTTTGATATTTGGGGCAGATCACAATTCACTGAAGATGCTCACCTTTCTTCACACGTCACTACTAGTATACTCCATTTTCTTCCTCGTATTCGGATAACGCTTAGTAATTAAATATTGGCCCATTCAACTATAGACATTGGCAACTTGCCCTGAGTAAGACCTTCACTGGGGTGCCATACCCACCACGAGTATGTAATTTACTCTCCTAAATGATAATGTTGCCTTCTTCGTACAGCTGCACTGAGTAGCAGGCTTGCGCTCTAGAAGCGGTGCCCAAATAATCTTTTCTGACTATTAGATCTTTATTTCTAAAATTGAGCCCATCAAAACTATTGCCTTCTTCGTGCAGCTGTATTGATTTGCAGGCTCAAGCTCTAGCTTAATTGCCCTGATCCACATATGCGCATGCGCAGTGGAATCTATATCTGGAAGTCTTCACCAACCGTGGCGCCCTTGCCATTCAAGCCAATACCAAGCCAGAAGACTTCGGTCAACACCACGATTGGGTGTCTTACAGTAGGCTTTAGGCCACTGGGGTAAGTAAGTCTATTTAAGAATCCCACAACCTAACCACACCGTCGGCCCCTGCTCTCATGCTTTCCACCTGCTTGTGGAGACTTAGTAATTCTCATCTCACTTTTTACTTCCCCCCAGTTTTCTTTATCGAGCCCTGCAGACAGAGCTACAGGATTGATACGCTTGCCTCGCATATATCCTTAATAAGAAATTTCACGCAGGCAGCATCGTACCAGCCTCAAGTGAGTAGAAGATTGTTTTTAACACACTTTCATTGCACCGCTGGCATTTTTAGGAAATACTAATCTTGCTGTCATTACATTGTTTCAGCACCCAGGTTTAATCTGATTTTAAGAGTATATATTTCCTTTGAGTCGTCTCCATGAGCCTAAAATCATTCTTGTGGGTTGAATATGTTCACTACATCCCCTGCAGCACACAGTTTTCAATCTGCAGGAGATTAAAATTAATGTTCTTTTGTGACAGGGCACTACTGACCGTCCCTCACTACATACTTCCTTAATCCCTTCACTCCCTTCCTATCTTCCCATTTTCCTTTTTCCTCTTTTCCCTTCCAATTCCCCCACCCACAATACCTCTGCTTCCCTCTGCTGCATCCATACAGGGACTCATAAAATAGGTTAATCGCATTTCTTTCTTTTCAGGCTAACTGATGGCCCATCTCAGGGTGTCCTCCATACTGGGACTATCCCAGTCATAGGAGTAATAACCTACTCATCCCCAGGCAAGATTTAAATGAACTTTTATATATGGAGTATGTAGGCCCTCTGTAACTAGCATTTGTTTTTGACGTTTCTCTCTTTTCTTTAAATACTTGGTGCTCACACCCTTTGTCCTGATGATGACCTCATATCTATAGAGGTTGACACGTCGTCGACGATAAGCATGCGGACTCCTTTTTGACTATATAAAAATAACCAAAGGAGTCATACTTTCTGTTTTTGTTAGTTGATGCATGTTTTTTATCACACACTTATCATTGCACGCTCTTTCAACTAAATGTGAGCACTGGATCTCGTTTTACATTATGTGACTGATATGCTTCATATATTCTTCTACCTACAGTACCCAATGAATAAAGGAGTTGCAATTTAAATACTAGTTTTGTGCCTACTTCTATATTTGTCCTAGTGGATTAACCAATTGTCTGGCAAAAAACTTTACATAGACCAGACCTTTTGTCTACATGATTTATTATCCACAGTGAACCACATTTTTTACAATAAGGTTTATTACCTCAGGTTCTCAAACATTCTTGGGGTCTCCTTTGTTATAAAATATATAAGATGAATGGTAGTCATCAAAAGTTTGAAAAATATTTACAATTTATTTCTACTGAACATCAGATCACGATCAGATCTTGCTTACTGCTTTTTGAATTAAAGACTTAGGTTGTCATAAAAAGATAAATTCGAAAATATCATGAAGATATGAAAATATTGAACATGTCACAGGCCTGTTTCCATTAATTACGAAATTAAAGGAGGACCCCGCACAGGCTGATTGGGGACTGGGGGGATAGTAAATCTAAAAACGGACTCGGGCGTCCCCACAACAAAGAAACACACAAGTTGAGTATTTTACTCAAGGACCAGCATGCCGTTATTCCGGCGGGAAAGGTAAAGTTACAAGATTTAAAATATAATCTCTAAAAGCGTACTTCAACTGGGGAGGCAAAATCTATGGATTAACATTCCTGTATATCTGCAGTTACCAAGTCTTTAGTGAGTGGCATATTTAGGGATATATATTTAATTCAAACAAAAGCATTAGATTCTACGAGAATGAATAACACAGATAAAACAATTTAGAGTAATTAAAAAGATATTTTTCACACCATGAATTCCGTAAACCTCTGTTATACATTTATTGCATTTCAAAACAAAGTTGATCATAATACAGTATACAAATTTTAAAAAAACATGATTATACATTTCATAAAAACAATTTAAAACAAAGAATCACAAGTCGACGCGGCGTTTCGGTATTCTGTATGACTACCTTCTTCAGGACTGATTCTTAAATCAGGTGGGGCAAGTTATCCCACTGGACACAGTGTGCTTCAGTTCTGCACCCTGTTGCCTTCAAGTTACTTGGCTTTTTTTCTGGATTCTAATTCTCAGTTGTGATGTTACTGATTTTCAAGGTAAATTAGCTTGGTCTTGGACTGCCAGGAGGAGCCACCGTATTCTTAGTCATGGGTTTCATCAATGACCCATTCAACATTAGCTGACTGGCGCAATTTCCAGGATATGTTGCTTTCAAGTCACTCCTTTAAGTGCTCTTGACGGCTCGGATCATACCAGCTGAAGGACGTGTGGACAGACTGCCAGGAAACAGGAGCAGGGAGGCCGAATCCGATATTAAAGAACGGACTTCCTATCCATAAAGGAGTGACTTGAAAGCAACATATCCTGATTTAAGAATCAGTCCTGAAGAAGGTAGTCATACAGAATACCAAAACGCCGCGTCGACTTGTGATTCTTGTTTTAAATTGTTTTTATGAAATGTATAATCATGTTTTTTAAAAATTTGTATACTGTATTATGATCAACTTTGTTTTGAAATGCAATAAATGTATAACAGAGGTTTACGGAATTCATGGTGTGGAAAATATCTTTTTAATTACTCTAAATTGTTTTATCTGTGTTATTCATTCTCGTAGAATCTAATGCTTTTGTTTGAATTAAATATATATTCCTAAATATGCCACTCACTAAAGACTTGGTAACTGCAGATATACAAGAATGTTAATCCATAGATTTTGCCTCCCCAGTTGAAGTACGCTTTTAGAGATCATATTTTAAATCTTGTAACTTTACCTTTCCCGCCGGAATAACGGCATGCTGGTCCTTGAGTAAAATACTCAACTTGTGTGTTTCTTTGTTGTGGGGACGCCCGATTCCGTTTTTAGATTTACTGTTTCCATTAATAACAGTGTTAAATTATACATTAACAACCTGTTTGATGATACTGTAAATATAAATATAAAAGAGAAACTAACCCTTTTCAAATCGGATAGTTATTGGAAGATAGTTAAGGTTGCATAAATGAAACAATAGATATAAACAAATCAAAAAGAGCAAAACGGTGGCATTGATGGTGTAATAAAGTTGCATTGTTCAATATTTGAAATGGATAAAAGACTTTGATGGACGGTATCAGTTTAAAATTATAAAAGTCTTTTTAGTCCAGAATACACCAAGGAACGCCACTGGGTGCTGTGATTTAGAGTGCTTTCTACAAAGCACAAAGATGCGTGTATGTTGATTTGGAAAATCAGTAGAGTTAGAGTATTATTTAAATTAACTATTACATTAATTTGTTTGAAACTGTATATAAATCATATGCATATCAATTCAAATGCAATTTGAGTACTGTGAACGTGTATTGCATTGTCCCCCCGAAGAAAAGGATTTGGATAAGCTTGAAAAACAATGGGGACTGACAACAATATAAGTGATAAAGTACATTCATTTGTGACTTGAAAAAACTTTCTTCCAAGACTGATAAGCTAATCAGCCAGGGCGCTCACAGTGTGAAGATCTACGCTGTGAACTGAGGTGCACCTTCTGCACATTTTACACACATTGAAGCCCATAGAGTTCCACTCAGCTGTATTTTCCACTTTCTGGACTGTTTTGTAGGGGTGATTTTAAAGAAGCTTCTCCCCTCCATTGGAACTCACCCTTGATCAAAGTCAGAAGATATAACTGTACATGTATCATAATAAGAGTAATGTATGTATTTATGTGGTATTTGTATAGCTTGTACCAAGCCAAAAGGCAACAGAGCACTGTACAGGTCAGGAGAAACCTTTAATCACCTCTTTCTAAATTCCTTCAAGTTCCTAAGATCCTCCAGTTCCAAGAATGAATGAAAATCATTTAATAAATGCACTGATATTCTCAAGCGAGTATCCTGGCACTACAGAGGGGTGAAACTAATTATATGGAAACAACCAAGTCCTAATCATTTGGCAAAACTTAGGATCATCAGATGTAGTCAGGATATTTCGGTAAAAGTTCATTCCAGTACTTGGCCGTAGCAAGAAAGAATGACCATGCAACACGGCAGGGCCCTTTTAATCCTTGGCACCTGAAGATGTTTAGCAGACCTCGTACGCAGGGTTCTAGCATGTAACTTGAGAAGAGCATCTATATATAAACAGGGCCAGTGTCATAAATAGCCATAAGCATGGGAAAGGGCCCAGAAGATTAAGCAGGAAGCAGTGCAGAGAGGCTAACTGCCCAAAAATTAAGGAACAAAAAGAAATGCTACGCATGATGTGAGCAGCCACATTCCGGATCAGCTGTTAGAATTAGAAAGGCAGTGAACCCTACGTAAAGACATTTACAGTAGTCTATTCTTTATATTGTAGATATAATAATAGTTTGAATGACCATTTTACTAAGAATGTACAGGTGAAAAAGCTGGCAAATTAGACCCTGGCAATTTGACCCGAAAAGAGTTATCAAAGACAACTCTGAGAATCCGGCTGATGGAAATCTGACCAGGTGAGAGCCCAATTCCATATGCCACATTGCAGATCACTATACTGACGGAGGTCCTCCAAAAATGCATACCTCGGTCTTGTCTGGGTCTACTTTCAAAGAGCTATGTTGCATCCAAATGGCAACAACTGACATGGAAGAGGTCACATTAGCAAGAATGTCTCTCAGGTCATCATTAAAATAAACAACAAACAGGGTGTCAGTGGAGTATGACACTACAGAGAAACCAAATGATTTGACCAATGACATCATAGGAGTGAAGTAAAGTTTAAACCAATCAAGCTGGAGAGGTGCTCTCAGTAGCACTCCGTAGGTGAGGACTTTAAAAGAAGAGTGAAAAGGGGAGGTGTACAGCTTGCACTTGACATGACAGAAAACACCAAGACCACAAACGTACTCAATTCCTGATGCTGAGTTGAGCCATTCGTTCGGGCGATGTAAAATGAGGCCCATATAATGCACAGAAGATAAGAATGAAATATTTATCGGCTTCTTTGAGAATTGCACACAGGACTTCAGAAACGCTCAGGCTCTGCTCACAGATTGGGTGGATGCGACGGTGAAAGGAAAGCGCCTCAAGACCTTCTAGAGACCATTACAATATTCCTTGCTGAAAGTGCGACTTTGAGCCAACAAGGGTTGAAGTAGCATTTATGTGTAAAGATGTATATTAGCAGCACAAAGCGAACACAGAAAGAAGGAAAAGTTGAACATTTAACTAAAATCAAAAAGAAAGATATAAAGTTTCTTTTGAATTTACACATTAAGTGTCTCAAAATCTGTTCTTTGCCAAGTTCATGGGATTAAAAAGTTACAGGGTTTGAAAGATGCCGAGATAAAATGAGGTAAAATGGACCATTCTTATGAGAACTCTTAAAAAGGACAATGACACAGGTCATGAATGACCTGTTTTTTCAAAAGAATATCGGTTTCTACAGTGCTCCTGATAAAGTACCAGGTATCTTAATACTACTTACAAACTCGCCATGAAAAATAAATGATGAATTAATAACTTCTAGACAAGTAGACCAACAACTATGTATTAAAAAAACATACTAAGTATACCAGTAATGTTTAAGAAAGTCATCCTCTCAAGCAGAAACAAGAAATGTGTAAAGGAAGGTATTGAAATCAGAGACGACCAAGATGAAGGCACCCTCAAACCAGCTATTTCCAACAAAGAAGAGAAGGAGCAAGAGAATGTCATTGATAGAACAAAAACAGACTAAAGTCTAGCGGCAGAGAAAACTCATAGTGAAATCAGTGCAATAGAACCTGATGGGTAAATGAAGTATCGCCCAGTACAAATCATATTCCTCATTCTATAAGGAAAGATCATAATAACAGGCAAAAAAATAAAAATAAAAACATTCACATTTTGAGGGACCTACTAGTATCAGAAAATAATCCTCACATTAGTGAAGTCAATTCTACTCTGTGATGGAAGCCGGACTATGACATGTACTCTTACGGCCAGATTCATCAAGCTTAATTGCGCTCGAAAAGGGCCAGATTCTGAGAATCTGGCCCTTTGCGAGTGCAATTTTTGCATTTGGGATTCATCATCCCAAATGCAAAATTTGCTATTAAAGAATTCGCACATTTGCGAATGCAATTCATGAACCATTTTAAAATTGCCAAATCACAATTTTGGGCCGCTATTTACCGCGAGGTCAAACCTCGTGGTAAATAGCGAAAACTTAGAAAAATGCATTTAAATGCATTTTTCTAAGTTGCATGTTACACACACACATGTCTTTTGGACATGTGTGTGTGCAACACCAATGTAGATTACATTTCAGGGGTGCTACAGGGTGTCCTTTGGACACCCCTGGCACCCTTGAAATCGCTTCCTTATTTGCGATTAGCTAATTGCTAATCGCAAATAAGGAATAACTTCTGATTCATTCCTATGGGCCTTTAGGCCCATAGGAATGAATCGGGAGTTATTCCTTATTTGCGATTAGCAATTAGCTACTCGCAAATGAGGAATCAGTGGGAATCGCAAATTCAATTGCGATTCCTACATGAATCCCGTTTTGCGAGTCCTTAATAGCGAATCCTTAAAATTCCCTATGAAGGACTCGCAATTCCTTACCTTGATGAATCTGGCCGTTAGTCTCAAACTAATTTAAAGAACTAAAGGCAAATTAGCTCCAAACCATCACACAGAGAAAGCAGAGAACTGAACCCTGTCCTTAAGCAGGCCAAAGAATATAGGAAACCTGAAATATTATTAATTATTGGAAAAGAAAACTTAACAATTTAATTGAACATGATACGATAATTTCTTAAAGAAAAAATGGTAATATGCAGTTTGTAACTGCATAAAAGAGGAAAGAGCATAATGCAATGTAACACAGGAGAAAAGGTACACATTATAAAGGGGACCGTATATAAATTTGTCAGAGAATGTGTCAAATGGATTTATCAGAAATACCATTCATAAATAATATTTAACCTTAAGAAGCACGGATTGAGATGTAAAACGGGCATTCTTATGTATTATCACAAAAACAGGGAGGTAAGCTGAAAAATAGAACTCAAATGACAATTACATAAGCCAAAATCCACAAAAAAGTACAAAAAATAACAAATCACGTGAACAAACTTTACTATTACTAAATAACTAGAAAGATGGAAAATTGAATTGAAAAGTGAAATCTGGCACAAGTGCAATTTCAATCCCTAAAAACAACAAAGCGGTAAGGCAGGCTGGGCAATGGATTGAATGAAACTAGCATGACATTGTCACTGAACTGTTGTAAATACATTATTTAAAGAATTCACAAATACCATTGTCTCTTTTAATTTCTTTAGAAGTTTTACTATCCTGCTCTGAAATACTACCAATTGCTGCTGTACTCAATTGGATTGTTGAGGCAAGCATTGAACACTGCTTAGTGTTTGAGAAACAACAGCTTCCCAGAGGAACTACCCTGGCAGACAGTATAGTTCTGAGTTGGAAAGGATAATACTATTATAAAGAAGACTTTAGGAACCCTCATCAAAACTGGTGTTTTAATTAAAATTATACAACTACCATAATTAAACTTTTATAACAAATTATGTTCTGAAGAAAATGCATTTGGAATTAACTTTGCACTATTAAATTTAAGCATACCCTAAACCTATTCCAAACTGTATTACATTAATCCTTACCCTGAACTACATTCTACCCCTAACATAATTATAATCCTATCTTTAACTCCTAACCTAATTTGAACCATAATTGGGAAGACGTAGCCGAATTCTAACACTGGGCCTACTCACACCTAGTCCTATCCTTATTAGCACCCCTTAACAATTTTAAAAAACCTTATATCTTCATTTTTCAACATCTCTCTCCTAATGATAGCAAAAACATTATTTTATTTATTGATTGCTGTTAGTGTGACCTAAAATACATTTTGTAATTTTCCTTTTTAATAGTTTTTCATAACTAGAATCCGTGTATTTCTTTATAGTGACACATTTCCACTACACAAGTAAAATGCCCAACTTAGTATACATATGCCACTAGTTTTTTTTCCAGGCTGTTGCTAACAATGATATACAGTGCAAATACCATGAGCTTCCTGAAGACCCAACTCTTACTAGCGGCCCAACTTACTTTGGAACATAACAGAAAAACACCCGAGTTCGGTTGGTTGACCTACTGTGATTTAAAGTTTTGAATATTGCTGCCTTGGAGAAGATCACTTCTCGATATTGACACTGCACCGACAAATACATGCGCACTTTTATGTTTAGATATCATGAGCCATTGGGTCTAAGGGGGGCTACTTGACAAGGTGTCTCGCCTCTGACTGACATCACACATTTGAGTGGACTTCACTGCAAGTGTTCCTATCGTCCCCTCATCCCTCGCTTGGATTAGGGCATTTTCCTTAGGTCTGAGTTGAGCTATTACTGATGGAGCCTGTTTCTCTATGATGCACCTTTGCATTGTTGCCCCTCTGTTTATGGGGTGTTTTTCCTGTTCCCTTAGCTTTAGTGACTGAACGATTGAACCATATGCTGTGAAAAATTGTGACCCCTGCAGTCTTAGAGGTGCACTCTGTACCGCCTAGTCTTCTCATAGTGTTGAATAGAAGAGAGAATTTTAAAAACAAAAAAGACTGACTGCAGAGAAGTGTGTGGCCTTCATAGCGCTGCACTCGTGCTGTAGTTATTGCTTCTCATCTGAGAATGTTAGCCCTCTTTTCATTATGAGTAATCAAATTGGAGTGGTGACGGTCTGAACACCCATAGCCCTCATGCTTTCATCCTCAACTTGTTTCTGAAGAGGAATGGAGAGAAGCAGAATATCGCAACTAAAATATCATCTGAATTAAATATTGAATCTTAAATATCAATTACAAAAATATTGTCACATTAGATTTAATAAAAAAATGTCTACACACAATATGATGACATTTTTGTAAATTGTATTTAGGCCACAACATTTCTTGCAGGCGACATTATTGCTAATGGTTTTCTGATGTACAATCATGAGAAGTGCTGGGGCATGGACTTGACACTATCCGAGCCGCCCCTTGCTCTCTTGGATCCCATATAACCACTTCTACTGGTGGCATTAATAAACACTCTGTGACCCATATCTCATCCTCCTCTGCAGCCACTGATGCCCTGACAGAGGGTGTGAGGGAAGGTGCAGCAGGGCTGGAGAAGGGTAGAGCAATGCCCAACCTAGATAAGATAGAGGAGCCAGATCTCAGAAATGAAAACAAGTTTAGGATCAAGACTCCTCCTCCTCCGGGCAGTGACAAGAAACAAGTGCTTGTGGTGGCTCATTCCCAGCCGTACCATACAACACCTTCCATTGTTTCCTGTGGATCCATGCCCCTACTCATCTCATTGTTAATGCCAACACCTCTGCCTTTTCAATTTACCATTAAGCACAGCCCTATTTTGAAGCTTTAAACGCCCCTTCTACTTATCTTCTAAGCTGCCATCTTCACTTGCACCATCCCTACTGTCCTAGTCCACCAGCCAGCCGCTCTTGAAGCGCTATGAACTGGGTGAGAAGAAAGGCCAGGCCCTCCAAAGCACACCAAAACAATATGTAAAGTAAGATGGTGAATAGGATAGTGAAGTAGACATCCTTTCGACGCTTGACCACTGCTCACGTTAAGCGGACTTAGCAACCAAGAGTTTCCACTGCGGCCTGAGAATCCTGGGAAAAATGCAAAGGTTCTTGAATGATTAAGAAAGAACAGTGATAGCCAGACTTAACTTAAGGCAAGTCACAGTACTGCTCTGTTCATAGTTCTTCTTGAACAACATCAGAAATGTCAGTAACAATCTCAGCATGGTGTTACGGAGTCAGTTCCTGGAAAGGAGGAGTCTTTCCACTCAAATTTTTAATATTTTATATGAAACTAAACCAGCCAGAAAAATGGTGATATTCATGGGAGCTTCTTCCACGGTGCAAAATGTTCTTATGGAGTTCATGATAGGACTGGGGAAACTGGACCAAAAAGAGCACGTTTTCTGCACAATGTGTGGAATGTCTGGTGGCATCTTGATTAGGTTGCAATTTGGGGTGATCTTTTTCAAGTACTTACAAAATGATGCCCATTTCATACTCCCCTAAGCCTTGTGCGTGCACATACTCTGAAGATACACATACTTGAATTGGGTACAATCTGTGAAAAGGTGCAGGTACGTGGACCTTTCCAAAAAGTCACCCTTTCCTTAAAACCGGACTTTATCCACACAATGGGTGAAAAGGACAAAAGTGGATAAACAGTTTTTGCTATATGAAAAAAAAAATCACACCTCTATTATTCTAGTTGACATTAAGTATAAGGCGGGCACAGCTGCCACTTTATACACATCACTTATGTTCTAGTCACATGCCCAAGACCAGACCCACAGTGAAGCAATTTTTAGGTCTCGCTGAGCCAGCGCATGTGCTGCTCTGCGAGAGATTTAGTAAACAGGGCTTTTAAAAGTGCTACCACAACTTTTGCTGGCCTAGCGGTTGCGGTCACGCGCACAAGCATGCACCCAGCCAGCAACTTTCAGCGCCCTATCATCGCGTGCCTCTCTGTCTTGCTTGCCCCTCCCCACCGCAGAGTGTGTCTCCTGGCTGCGCATATTGTTTCATGTAAGTTTATTTGTGACCGTTCATTTGACAGAGCAATGTAGAACTGTGCACGCTAATGCTTGTTTTTAATGGTACGTGCGCGGGTCTGCTTTGATGTCTTCCCAATGCTGAACAAGCTTAGATCCGTAATTACGGATGCGACCCTCCATACACTTAAACCAGCAACACCTTTCGCGCGGCCAACGCTTGTTTTACCTCTTCTGTGACTTAGATCCCCCTTTGTGTCTTCAAACACATGGTTGCTTTGAGCTGGACGGCGCCATTTTCTGAGCAGTGCCTCAGACGCTCGCCGGTTTGCTGCCTCTTAAGCGTACCTGGGCTTGTCTGCTTCAGACACGTGGAAGGAAGGAGCGGTCAAACCGCCAAGTTACACTGTGCCGTTCGAGGCAGGTTTAAACAAACCCGCAGCAGCAGACACTGCTACAACTTGGATTTAAAAAAGAATGTTCACACCAGGTGCGCAGGAAGTCTGCCTTTAACACAGTGAAAGGTGGCAGACAAAAGTAGCCACAACTGATTAGTTACCAAGTTAATTAAACAACAGGGGGCGGTGAAGGACAGAGTTTCTGAATTAAGCAGAATACGTTCACCCAGTCAAGAGATCAGGGCTTAATCCAACACCGTTTTTTAGCTCACTGCACCATCCCAGCTCAGAACCTGGCTATATGCAAATTAGTCTGTCCCTGGCCCAGTGCATCATGGGAACAGGGCAAACCAAACTACCAAGCCAATTCTTTCACTGGGAAGGAAACAAGCTACCGGGGACCGGTTTCTGGCATTTCAGCCGTCTTCGGCCCGGCTTGCTTGAATCCTGATGGTGCAATGAGCAAGGGACTCACGTCTGAGTATACCCTTCCACGCTTATGGTGGACAAAATAATTAAACAACAGGGGGTTGTGAAGGACAGAGTTTCTGAATTAAGCAGAATACTTTCACCCAGTCAAGAGATCAGGCCTTAATCCAACACAGTTTTTTAGCTCACTGCACCATCCCAGCTCAGAACCTGGCTATATGCAAATTAGTCTGTCCCTGGCCCAGTGCATCATGGGAACAGGGCAAACCAAACTACCAAGCCAATTCTTTCACTGGGAAGGAAACAAGCTACCGGGGACCGGTTTCTGGCATTTCAGCCATCTTCGGCCCGGCTTGCTTGAATCCTGATGGTGCAATGAGCAAGGGACTCACGTCTGAGTATACCCTTCCACGCTTATGGTGGACAAAATAAATAAACAACAGGGGGGGTGAAGGACAGAGTTTCTGAATTAAGCAGAATACTTTCACCCAGTCAAGAGATCAGGGCTTAATCCAACACCGTTTTTTAGCTCACTGCACCATCCCAGCTCAGAACCTGGCTATATGCAAATTAGTCTGTCCCTGGCCCAGTGCATCATGGGAACAGGGCAAACCAAACTATCAAGCCAATTCTTTCACTGGGAAGGAAACAAGCTACTGGGGACCGGTTTCTGGCATTTCAGCCGTCTTCGGCCCGGCTTGCTTGAATCCTGATGGTGCAATGAGCAAGGGACTCACGTCTGAGTATACCCTTCCACGCTTATGGTGGACAAAATATTTAAACAACAGGGGGTGGTGAAGGACAGAGTTTCTGAATTAAGCAGAATACTTTCACCCAGTCAAGAGATCAGGGCTTAATCCAACACCGTTTTTTAGCTCACTGCACCATCCCAGCTCAGAACCTGGCTATATGCAAATTAGGCTGTCCCTGGCCCAGTGCATCATGGGAACAAGGCAAACCAAACTACCAAGCCAATTCTTTCACTGGGAAAGAAACAAGCTACCAGGGACCGGTTTCTCACATTTCAGCCGTCTTCGGCCCGGCTTGCTTGAATCCTGACGGTGCAATGAGCAAGGGACTCACGTCTGAGTATACCCTTCCACGCTTCTGGTGGACAAAATAATTAAACAACAGGGGGTTGTGAAGGACAGAGTTTCTGAATTAAGCAGAATACTTTCACCCAGTCAAGAGATCAGGCCTTAATCCAACACCATTTTTTAGCTCACTGCACCATCCCAGCTCAGAACCTGGCTATATGCAAATTAGTCTGTCCCTGGCCCAGTGCATCATGGGAACAGGGCAAACCAAACTACCAAGCCAATTCTTTCACTGGGAAAGAAACAAGCTACCAGGGACCGGTTTCTCACATTTCAGCCGTCTTCGGCCCGGCTTGCTTGAATCCTGACGGTGCAATGAGCAAGGGACTCACGTCTGAGTATACCCTTCCACGCTTATGGTGGACAAAATAATTAAACAACAGGGGGTTGTGAAGGACAGAGTTTCTGAATTAAGCAGAATACTTTCACCCAGTCAAGAGATCAGGCCTTAATCCAACACCGTTTTTTAGCTCACTGCACCATCCCAGCTCAGAACCTGGCTATATGCAAATTAGTCTGTCCCTGGCCCAGTGCATCATGGGAACAGGGCAAACCAAACTACCAAGCCAATTCTTTCACTGGGAAGGAAACAAGCTACCGGGGACTGGTTTCTGGCATTTCAGCCGTCTTCGGCCCGGCTTGCTTGAATCCTGATGGTGCAATGAGCAAGGGACTCACGTCTGAGTATATCCTTCCACGCTTATGGTGGACAAAATAATTAAACCTCAGGGGGTGGTGAAGGACAGAGTTTCTGAATTAAGGAGAATACTTACACCCAGTCAAGAGATCAGGGCTTAATCCAACACAGTTTTTTAGCTCACTGCACCATCCCAGCTCAGAACCTGGCTATATGCAAATTAGTCTGTCCCTGGCCCAGTGCATCATGGGAACAGGGCAAACCAAACTACCAAGCCAATTCTTTCACTGGGAAGGAAACAAGCTACCGGGGACCGGTTTCTGGCATTTCAGCCATCTTCGGCCCGGCTTGCTTGAATCCTGATGGTGCAATGAGCAAGGGACTCACGTCTGAGTATACCCTTCCACGCTTATGGTGGACAAAATAATAAAACAACAGGGGGGGGGGTGAAGGACAGAGTTTCTGAATTAAGCAGAATACTTTCACCCAGTCAAGAGATCAGGGCTTAATCCAACACCGTTTTTTAGCTCACTGCACCATCCCAGCTCAGAACCTGGCTATATGCAAATTAGTCTGTCCCTGGCCCAGTACATCATGGGAACAGGGCAAACCAAACTATCAAGCCAATTCTTTCACTGGGAAGGAAACAAGCTACTGGGGACCGGTTTCTGGCATTTCAGCCGTCTTCGGCCCGGCTTGCTTGAATCCGGATGGTGCAATGAGCAAGGGACTCACGTCTGAGTATACCCTTCCACGCTTATGGTGGACAAAATATTTAAACAACAGGGGGTGGTGAAGGAGAGAGTTTCTGAATTAAGCAGAATACTTTCACCCAGTCAAGAGATCAGGGCTTAATCCAACACCGTTTTTTAGCTCACTGCACCATCCCAGCTCAGAACCTGGCTATATGCAAATTAGCCTGTCCGTGGCCCAGTGCATCATGGGAACAGGGCAAACCAAACTACCAAGCCAATTCTTTCACTGGGAAGGAAACAAGCTACCGGGGACCGGTTTCTGGCATTTCAGCCGTCTTCGGCCCGGCTTGCTTGAATCCTGATGGTGCAATGAGCAAGGGACTCACGTCTGAGTATACCCTTCCACGCTTATGGTGGACAAAATAATTAAACAACAGGGGGTGGTGAAGGACAGAGTTTCTGAATTAAGCAGAATACTTTCTCCCAGTCAAGAGATCAGGGCTTAATCTAACACCGTTTTTTAGCACACTGCACAATCCCAGCTCAGAACCTGGCTATATGCAAATTAGTCTGTCCCTGGCCCAGTGCATCATGGGAACAGGGCAAACCAAACTACCAAGCCAATTCTTTCACTGGGAAAGAAACAAGCTACCAGGGACCGGTTTCTCACATTTCAGCCGTCTTCGGCCCGGCTTGCTTGAATCCTGACGGTGCAATGAGCAAGGGACTCACGTCTGAGTATACCCTTCCACGCTTATGGTGGACAAAATAATTAAACAACAGGGGGTGGTGAAGGACAGAGTTTCTGAATTAGGCAGAATACTTTCACCCAGTCAAGAGATCAGGGCTTAATCCAACACCGTTTTTTTAGCTCACTGCACCATCCCAGCTCAGAACCTGGCTATATGCAAATTAGTCTGTCCCTGGCCCAGTGCATCATGGGAACAGGGCAAACCAAACTACCTAGCCAATTTTTTCACTGGGAAGGAAACAAGCCACCGGGGACCGGTTTCTGGCATTTCAGCCGTCTTCAGCCCGGCTTGCTTGAATCCTGATGGTGCAATGAGCAAGGGACTCACGTCTGAGTATACCCTTCCACGCTTATGGTGGACAAAATAATTAAACAACAGGGGGTGGTGAAGGACAGAGTTTCTGAATTAAGCAGAATACTTTCACCCAGTCAAGAGATCAGGGCTTAATCCAATACAGTTTTTTAGCTCACTGCACCATCCCAGCTCAGAACCTAGCTATATGCAAATTAGTCTGTCCCTGGCCCAGTGCATCATGGGAACAGGGCAAACCAAACTACCAAGCCAATTCTTTCACTGGGAAGGAAACAAGCTACCGGGGACTGGTTTCTGGCATTTCAGCCGTCTTCGGCCCGGCTTGCTTGAATCCTGATGGTGCAATGAGCAAGGGACTCACGTCTGAGTATATCCTTCCACGCTTATGGTGGACAAAATAATTAAACCTCAGGGGGTGGTGAAGGACAGAGTTTCTGAATTAAGCAGAATACTTTCACCCAGTCAAGAGATCAGGGCTTAATCCAACACCGTTTTTTAGCTCACTGCACCATCCCAGCTCAGAACCTGGCTATATGCAAATTAGTCTGTCCCTGGCCCAGTACATCATGGGAACAGGGCAAACCAAACTATCAAGCCAATTCTTTCACTGGGAAGGAAACAAGCTACCGGGGACCGGTTTCTGGCATTTCAGCCGTCTTCGGCCCGGCTTGCTTGAATCCGGATGGTGCAATGAGCAAGGGACTCACGTCTGAGTATACCCTTCCACGCTTATGGTGGACAAAATATTTAAACAACAGGGGGTGGTGAAGGAGAGAGTTTCTGAATTAAGCAGAATACTTTCACCCAGTGAAGAGATCAGGGCTTAATCCAACACCGTTTTTTAGCTCACTGCACCATCCCAGCTCAGAACCTGGCTATATGCAAATCAGTCTGTCCCTGGCCCAGTGCATCATGGGAACAGGGCAAACCAAACTACCAAGCCAATTCTTTCACTGGGAAAGAAACAAGCTACCAGGGACCGGTTTCTCACATTTCAGCCGTCTTCGGCCCGGCTTGCTTGAATACTGACGGTGCAATGAGCAAGGGACTCACGTCTGAGTATACCCTTCCATGCTTATGGTGGACAAAATAATTAAACAACAGGGGGTGGTGAAGGACAGAGTTTCTGAATTAGGCAGAATACTTTCACCCAGTCAAGAGATCAGGGCTTAATCCAACACCGTTTTTTTTAGCTCACTGCACCATCCCAGCTCAGAACCTGGCTATATGGAAATTAGTCTGTCCCTGGCCCAGTGCATCATGGGAACAGGGCAAACCAAACTACCAAGCCAATTCTTTCACTGGGAAAGAAACAAGCTACCAGGGACCGGTTTCTCACATTTCAGCCGTCTTCGGCCCGGCTTGCTTGAATCCTGACGGTGCAATGAGCAAGGGACTCACGTCTGAGTATACCCTTCCACGCTTATGGTGGACAAAATAATTAAACAACAGGGGGTTGTGAAGGACAGAGTTTCTGAATTAAGCAGAATACTTTCACCCAGTCAAGAGATCAGGCCTTAATCCAACACCGTTTTTTAGCTCACTGCACCATCCCAGCTCAGAACCTGGCTATATGCAAATTAGTCTGTCCCTGGCCCAGTGCATCATGGGAACAGGGCAAACCAAACTACCAAGCCAATTCTTTCACTGGGAAGGAAACAAGCTACCGGGGACTGGTTTCTGGCATTTCAGCCGTCTTCGGCCCGGCTTGCTTGAATCCTGATGGTGCAATGAGCAAGGGACTCACGTCTGAGTATATCCTTCCACGCTTATGGTGGACAAAATAATTAAACCTCAGGGGGTGGTGAAGGACAGAGTTTCTGAATTAAGGAGAATACTTACACCCAGTCAAGAGATCAGGGCTTAATCCAACACAGTTTTTTAGCTCACTGCACCATCCCAGCTCAGAACCTGGCTATATGCAAATTAGTCTGTCCCTGGCCCAGTGCATCATGGGAACAGGGCAAACCAAACTACCAAGCCAATTCTTTCACTGGGAAGGAAACAAGCTACCGGGGACCGGTTTCTGGCATTTCAGCCATCTTCGGCCCGGCTTGCTTGAATCCTGATGGTGCAATGAGCAAGGGACTCACGTCTGAGTATACCCTTCCACGCTTATGGTGGACAAAATAATAAAACAACAGGGGGGGGGGTGAAGGACAGAGTTTCTGAATTAAGCAGAATACTTTCACCCAGTCAAGAGATCAGGGCTTAATCCAACACCGTTTTTTAGCTCACTGCACCATCCCAGCTCAGAACCTGGCTATATGCAAATTAGTCTGTCCCTGGCCCAGTACATCATGGGAACAGGGCAAACCAAACTATCAAGCCAATTCTTTCACTGGGAAGGAAACAAGCTACTGGGGACCGGTTTCTGGCATTTCAGCCGTCTTCGGCCCGGCTTGCTTGAATCCGGATGGTGCAATGAGCAAGGGACTCACGTCTGAGTATACCCTTCCACGCTTATGGTGGACAAAATATTTAAACAACAGGGGGTGGTGAAGGAGAGAGTTTCTGAATTAAGCAGAATACTTTCACCCAGTCAAGAGATCAGGGCTTAATCCAACACCGTTTTTTAGCTCACTGCACCATCCCAGCTCAGAACCTGGCTATATGCAAATTAGCCTGTCCGTGGCCCAGTGCATCATGGGAACAGGGCAAACCAAACTACCAAGCCAATTCTTTCACTGGGAAGGAAACAAGCTACCGGGGACCGGTTTCTGGCATTTCAGCCGTCTTCGGCCCGGCTTGCTTGAATCCTGATGGTGCAATGAGCAAGGGACTCACGTCTGAGTATACCCTTCCAAGCTTATGGTGGACAAAATAATTAAACAACAGGGGGTGGTGAAGGACAGAGTTTCTGAATTAAGCAGAATACTTTCTCCCAGTCAAGAGATCAGGGCTTAATCTAACACCGTTTTTTAGCACACTGCACAATCCCAGCTCAGAACCTGGCTATATGCAAATTAGTCTGTCCCTGGCCCAGTGCATCATGGGAACAGGGCAAACCAAACTACCAAGCCAATTCTTTCACTGGGAAAGAAACAAGCTACCAGGGACCGGTTTCTCACATTTCAGCCGTCTTCGGCCCGGCTTGCTTGAATCCTGACGGTGCAATGAGCAAGGGACTCACGTCTGAGTATACCCTTCCACGCTTATGGTGGACAAAATAATTAAACAACAGGGGGTGGTGAAGGACAGAGTTTCTGAATTAGGCAGAATACTTTCACCCAGTCAAGAGATCAGGGCTTAATCCAACACCGTTTTTTTAGCTCACTGCACCATCCCAGCTCAGAACCTGGCTATATGCAAATTAGTCTGTCCCTGGCCCAGTGCATCATGGGAACAGGGCAAACCAAACTACCTAGCCAATTTTTTCACTGGGAAGGAAACAAGCCACCGGGGACCGGTTTCTGGCATTTCAGCCGTCTTCAGCCCGGCTTGCTTGAATCCTGATGGTGCAATGAGCAAGGGACTCACGTCTGAGTATACCCTTCCACGCTTATGGTGGACAAAATAATTAAACAACAGGGGGTGGTGAAGGACAGAGTTTCTGAATTAAGCAGAATACTTTCACCCAGTCAAGAGATCAGGGCTTAATCCAATACAGTTTTTTAGCTCACTGCACCATCCCAGCTCAGAACCTAGCTATATGCAAATTAGTCTGTCCCTGGCCCAGTGCATCATGGGAACAGGGCAAACCAAACTACCAAGCCAATTCTTTCACTGGGAAGGAAACAAGCTACCGGGGACTGGTTTCTGGCATTTCAGCCGTCTTCGGCCCGGCTTGCTTGAATCCTGATGGTGCAATGAGCAAGGGACTCACGTCTGAGTATATCCTTCCACGCTTATGGTGGACAAAATAATTAAACCTCAGGGGGTGGTGAAGGACAGAGTTTCTGAATTAAGCAGAATACTTTCACCCAGTCAAGAGATCAGGGCTTAATCCAACACCGTTTTTTAGCTCACTGCACCATCCCAGCTCAGAACCTGGCTATATGCAAATTAGTCTGTCCCTGGCCCAGTACATCATGGGAACAGGGCAAACCAAACTATCAAGCCAATTCTTTCACTGGGAAGGAAACAAGCTACCGGGGACCGGTTTCTGGCATTTCAGCCGTCTTCGGCCCGGCTTGCTTGAATCCGGATGGTGCAATGAGCAAGGGACTCACGTCTGAGTATACCCTTCCACGCTTATGGTGGACAAAATATTTAAACAACAGGGGGTGGTGAAGGAGAGAGTTTCTGAATTAAGCAGAATACTTTCACCCAGTGAAGAGATCAGGGCTTAATCCAACACCGTTTTTTAGCTCACTGCACCATCCCAGCTCAGAACCTGGCTATATGCAAATCAGTCTGTCCCTGGCCCAGTGCATCATGGGAACAGGGCAAACCAAACTACCAAGCCAATTCTTTCACTGGGAAAGAAACAAGCTACCAGGGACCGGTTTCTCACATTTCAGCCGTCTTCGGCCCGGCTTGCTTGAATACTGACGGTGCAATGAGCAAGGGACTCACGTCTGAGTATACCCTTCCATGCTTATGGTGGACAAAATAATTAAACAACAGGGGGTGGTGAAGGACAGAGTTTCTGAATTAGGCAGAATACTTTCACCCAGTCAAGAGATCAGGGCTTAATCCAACACCGTTTTTTTTAGCTCACTGCACCATCCCAGCTCAGAACCTGGCTATATGGAAATTAGTCTGTCCCTGGCCCAGTGCATCATGGGAACAGGGCAAACCAAACTACCTAGCCAATTTTTTCACTGGGAAGGAAACAAGCCACCGGGGACCGGTTTCTGGCATTTCAGCCGTCTTCGGCCCGGCTTGCTTGAATCCTGATGGTGCAATGAGCAAGGGACTCACGTCTGAGTATACCCTTCCACGCTTATGGTGGACAAAATAATTAAACAACAGGGGGTGGTGAAGGACAGAGTTTCTGAATTAAGCAGAATACTTTCACCCAGTCAAGAGATCAGGGCTTAATCCAATCCCGTTTTTTAGCTCACTGCACCATCCCAGCTCAGAACCTGGCTATATGCAAATTAGTCTGTCCCTGGCCCAGTGCATCATGGGAACAGGGCAAACTAAACTACCAAGCCAATTCTTTCACTGGGAAGGAAACAAGCTACCGGGGACCGGTTTCTGGCATTTCAGCCGTCTTCGGCCCGACTTGCTTGAATCCTGATGTTGCAATGAGCAAGGGACTCACGTCTGAGTATACCCTTCCACGCTTATGGTGGACAAAATAATTAAACAACAGGGGGTGGTGAAGGACAGAGTTTCTGAATTAAGCAGAATACTTTCACCCAGTCAAGAGATCAGGGCTTAATCCAATACAGTTTTTTAGCTCACTGCACCATCCCAGCTCAGAACCTAGCTATATGCAAATTAGTCTGTCCCTGGCCCAGTGCATCATGGGAACAGGGCAAACCAAACTACCAAGCCAATTCTTTCACTGGGAAGGAAACAAGCTACCGGGGATCGGTTTCTGGCATTTCAGCCGTCTTCGGCCCGGCTTGCTTGAATCCTGATGGTGCAATGAGCAAGGGACTCAAGTCTGAGTATACCCTTCCACGCTTATGGTGGACAAAATAATTAAACAACAGGGGGTGGTGAAGGACAGAGTTTCTGAATTAAGCAGAATACTTTCACCCAGTCAAGAGATCAGGGCTTAATCCAACACCGTTTTTTAGCTCACTGCACCATCCCAGCTCAGAACCTGGCTATATGCAAATTAGTCTGTCCCTGGCCCAGTGCATCATGGGAACAGGGCAAACCAAACTACCAAGCCAATTGCATATAGCCAGGTTCTGAGCTGGGATGGTGCAGTGAGATAAATAACGGTGATGAATCAAGCCCTGATCTTTGGACTGGGTAAGAGTGGTCTGTTAAATTCAGACACTCTGTTCATCACCACACCCTTTTCTGAATCGTTTTTGGCCACTACAGGTGTGGCAGGGTATACTCAGACATGAGTCCCTTTCTCACTGCACCATCAGGATTCAAGCAAGCCGGGCCGAAGACGGCTGAAATGCCAGAAACCGGTCCCCGGTAGCTTCCCTCCTTTCTGGTGAAGAATTGGCTTGGTAGTTTAGTCTGCCCTGTTCCCATGATGCACTGGGCCAGGGACAGACTTATTTGCATATAGCCAGGTTCTGAGCTGGGATGGTGCAGTGAGATAAATAACGGTGATGGATCAAGCCCTGATCTTTGGACTGGGTAAGAGTGGTCTGCTTAATTCAGACACTCTGTTCATCACCACCCCCTTTTCTGAATCGTTTTTGGCCACTATAGGTGTGGTAGGGTATACTCAGACATGAGTCCCTTTCTCACTGCACCATCAGGATTCAAGCAAGCCGGGCCGACGACGGCTGAAATGCCAGAAACCGGTCCCCGGTAGCTTGTCTCCTTTCTGGTGAAGAATTGGCTTGGTAGTTTAGTCTGCCCTTTTCCCATGATGCACTGGGCCAGGGACAGACTGATTTGCATATAGCCAGGTTCTGAGCTGGGATGGTGCAGTGAGATAAATAACGGTGATGGATCAAGCCCTGATCTTTGGACTGGGTAAGAGTGGTCTGCTTAATTCATACACTCTGTTCATCACCACCCCCTTTTCTGAATCGTTTTTGGCCACTATAGGTGTGGCAGGGTATACTCAGACATGAGTCCCTTTCTCACTGCACCATCAGGATTCAAGCAAGCCGGGCCGACGACGGCTGAAATGCCAGAAACCGGTCCCCGGTAGCTTGTCTCCTTTCTGGTGAAGAATTGGCTTGGTAGTTTAGTCTGCGCTGTCCCCATGATGCACTCGGCCAGGGACAGACTGATTTGCATATAGCCAGGTTCTGAGCTGGGATGGTGCAGTGAGATAAATAACGGTGATGGATCAAGCCCTGATCTTTGGACTGGGTAAGAGTGGTCTGCTTAATTCAGACACTCTGTTCATCACCACCCCCTTTTCTGAATCGTTTTTGGCCACTATAGGTGTGGCAGGGTATACTCAGACATGAGTCTCTTTCTCACTGCACCATCAGGATTCAAGCAAGCCGGGCCGACGAAGGCTGAAATGCCAGAAACAGGTCCCCGGTAGCTTGTCTCCTTTCTGGTGAAGAATTGGCTTGGTAGTTTAGTCTGCCCTGTTCCCATGATGCACTGGGCCAGGGACAGACTGATTTGCATATAGCCAGGTTCTGAGCTGGGATGGTGCAGTGAGATAAATAACGGTGATGGATCAAGCCCTAATCTTTGGACTGGGTAAGAGTGGTCTGCTTAATTCAGACACTCTGTTCATCACCACCCCCTTTTCTGAATAGTTACCAAGTTAGTCCTTTTCAAAATCCTTGTAATGTTCAAAATACCGATTAGTGCTGCTTTATGAGCGAAATATGTTTAAATTGGCTACAATCTACAGTCTCCCAACTGCTTAAGAGGTTCATATTGTCTGATATCTAGTCTTTGTTCTGCTGTGTCATGTTGGCAGTGCCCTCATGCAATGCCTGTTTGTTGTGAGGGACCCTACTTCTTACGGTGCAGGTATCACCTTTGCCATCAAGAGAGACTTTGCAGCAGTCAGTGCATCTGCTGGGATGAGGCCCGCAAATGTGTTATGAGCGTCTGTCGTTTCAAATCAATTTACATATACGTTTTCAGTCAATTCGTGCAGTTTTTCTCCCTCAGCTCTTAATCAGTCCAGATGTTCGTGTAAGGTTTGGCCACATCCTTTTGAAGCGAAGAGACGGAGATTGTGCAAACTTAAGAAACCACGAAGGGCCCACTCCCCTGCCCTGCCTTCTGAGGAAAGCGTTCCGGGCCCATTATGCTCTTAGGTTTTCTCAGGTTGGTTATTGTTGTTTAATCTAAAGGTGAATAAAAAACCGAAAGGCTACTTGCTTTAGAAAAAATAATTTGCTTTTCTATTTGATTAATGTATATTTCAAACATCTTAATACTACTGCCCCACTATATGTACTAAAATATAATAACATAAAATGTAAAATTCATGTCACTATACAGTTTTGCGAGTTTTCATTTGTTCCAAACAGTTGGAATATCACCCTCATCATTTCTTAACCAAAAAGTGCATTATTAAAAGTAACCAACACTTTTTCCATTTTCACCACCCTCTATACTTTTTAAAGCATTGATGGCGCAGACATTCCCCCGTGAATATAATTGATATAAAGTCACACATGCAAACATTTGTCTTCTGTGTTCATGCATTGCTATAACATGCAAGTAGCCTGAAAGGCTGTCCCTCCCAAGCCAAAGGGAAAGCATTGCCCTGGCACCATCACATTCAGTACAATATACCCAAGTCATTTCCGTGCCCTTAATTCTCAGCGGGTTAGCAGCAAGACATTTGTTTTTCTTCATTTTACTTACATAACAGAGGCAGTTGTGATATCCTCAGCTTTGGTAGATCCGATTACTGGTGAAGTTGTGGGTCTAACAACAGATTTTCGTTTTCCCCATTATTTTCTCGACCCCCGCTACATGCGTGCAGCTGGCCTCGTGGTGTGCCATCAACATGTCCCTTCCTTGTGGTTGAAAGTCAGAGACTTCTCTAAACGCCACTACCAGTGGCAGATCCACTACACGCCGCAGCGACACTCGAAGGGAAGTGAAAATTCTGTCTTTCTGCGGGCTTTTTTCCTCTGCTTCAAATATTAAGAACAGCCTGCCTCACTAACTTCAAGTTTTTTTGTGATCTTTAAAAAAATGGAATGCCCAGAATTATAGATAATTACTTGGGCCTCAAAGCATTTTAACGTTCCCATGGTAGGAACCAGTAATAGGTACTGACAACGCCAGTAGATTTGAAAACCTTTAAAAAAGTTAAGTGATTTTTTTATAGACTGGCGAGTTTGGTTGTTGTGAAGTCTGTGAGTAGTTGAATGTGCAGATGAATCAGTGTTTGGATGAACAGATGTGTGAGTGAGAGGATTGATGAGTGATGAATTGGTGCATAACTGCATGTTCATATGGATGTATGAGTCATTGCATAGATGGGCGAGTGCATGGGTGGTTAGGTGAGTGTATGCATGGTTGAATGAGTCATGTAGACCATGTGTTGATGGCTGAATGGGATAGTGCATGAATGCTTTAATAGCAAGTGAGTACAAGGAGGGCTGGGGGACTGCGTTAACCATATACCCACACCTATGCATACATCACCCAGTTTATCTAATCATCCACTTACACTCATCCTTTCATCTACCCATACATTCTTCTATTCATCCATGTGTCCCACTGTACCATTCATTTAAGCATCCATGTATCCACCTGCAGTCACATTCATCTAGCCATCCTTGCATATATGCACTCATTGATCATTCACCTCTTCATGCATGACCTGCCTTCCTGTGTGAGCAAGTAACCCTTGTACACACTGTATATGTGTCCGCAAGTGTGTGTTCTGTTTGCATGGTGTCTGTATGTCTATTAGTAGTAGTGTACTTGACACTTGTTGCAGGGTAACCTAACAAGCATTGGCATAGCCAATAAATCTCGCCTTTGGGAACTTATAAGTGTTTAGTTATCCAGCGCAATATCCTTGGTCAACATCAACTGTTGCACGGCTAAACACTTAAAAGGTCCCAAAGGTGAGACCTATTGGCTATGCCAATGCTTGTTTGGCCTTGTTCCATTGTCAAGGTGTTGCAGACCTGCCACAGTGGTCGTCGCGCGATTCACAATCACACACTGCACAGGGCTTCCTGTCCTGGCCTCCAGAACTACTCACGTGACTGCGATCTTTGTAGCATCCCAACCAAAGCGCTCAGAGGCATCTTCCAGTGCTTTACAGCCACAACAAATAAAATCAACAACTGCAGGGAATACACTTGTACGCAAATGAGACGGGCTGAACTGTAGGAAGATCGTTTTATTAGGCACGCATTCCTTTTGCTGGAAATAATCCCGCAGGCAGGGGCGAAGGGCGTGCTGGGAGTGGGCACACATATTTACACTGGAGCAACCTCCGTGGAGAGTGCATGCAACAGGAGACGCTCAGTATCCACCTTAAGTCGCCTCGGGAGGTTTCCCAAGCCTCACATCATATTTGCACAAGGGCAGTTCCAGTTGTGCAAAGACGAGGTTAGGAGCTCGGTGTGATGATGAAGGAACAGGTCGAACAAGCAAAGGAACAGAGCCGCTAGGCCTGTCTATATTGGCTATTTACACTGCCCTCGATACGGCTTCTGCCTCCCCCCTCTCTCCTTTGGTACCCGACCTCACATGTGACCAGAGGGCCCCCCACACTGGGGATATCTAGTCGTTGTTCCACGGACCACCTGCCACATCTAGGGAGGAAGCGACACATAGCGTCCACACGCATGAAGCGCTATCCTGACCTGGTGGGGCGAGGTGGCATGGGTGTCTGCTGCCAAGGTCCTTTGTATCCTGCTCATCAGCGGTACCGAGCTCGAGTCGAGACGAGTACAATTATGGTGGGCAACCACACCAGGACACCAAGAGACATGTCAACCTGTCGAGCGCTCTCGGTGACAAGTCATTCTAATAATTCCACATTCATCGATCTGGAATTAAAGTAAAATACATTATTGCGGTGATGGGTTCGGAAGGCCTGCGCCGCACCGTCTTCCTGTCGTCGTCGCCTGCCTCTTCAGCAGCGGAGCAGAGCACAGCCATCATTTGTAAAGCACGGGGCCGCCACAGACATGATAAACGACTCTCACGGCCAGGACACAAAACCAAAGCTCTCTCTCATCGGAAGGAATGCGCGCGCTGACAAGTGGAAGCGGATGTGACGCGTGACACTGGGGTGCAGGTAATGCGCAGTGATCACTGCACACCTCCGCTCATTTCAAGCACCAGCTCCCGGGCACATCACAGCTATCCGGGGGACAATTGACTTACACCCTTCCCCCGCCCGCCCCCGAGGGCATGCAGTTGGCCAATCACAATGTAAGTCCACAGAAAAGAAACCTACCCATCGAATGTGAGCTTGCAAAAGCCATGGTTGTGTTTATCACTCAGAATTCAATGTCGTGACACAAATGACGTAGCCAAAGGCCGAGTTCATAAAACAGCTTTCAAATGCGCATGTTCACAAATGGAGTCCCATGCAAAAAGAACTGATTCATGGACAGAATGCAGAACAATGTCATACATTCACCCCAGTACAGAGATCTGGGCCTAAATCCATCGTTTGTTTGCTCACCATGCCATTCCAGTTTGGACCCAGCCATTTGCAAATCAGTCTTGACTCTGGGCCCATGGGAAAAGCCCAGCCCAAATGCCAGGCCAGGTCCTCCCTGGACTGGAAACAAGCATCCTAGGACCGGTTTCTGGCTTTCAGCCCTCATCAGCCAGGATAGCTTGACTCCAGTGGCATGGAGAGCACAGGACCCACGTCTGGGCATACACGTCCCACTCGAGGTGACAAATGCAAAAAGAACGATTGATGGACAGAATGCAGAACAATGTCATACATTCACCCCAGTACAGGCTGACATACCCTGAAACCGGTCCCAGGATGCTTGTTTTCGGTCCAGGGAGGACCTGGCCTGGCAGTTCAGTCTGGACTGTTCCCATGGGGCACAGGCTCAAGACTGATTTGTATATGGCTGGGTCCAAACTGGGGTGTAGTGGGCAAGTTAAGAGGGTGCATTTTAATTAAATGCTTCCAATTAACAGCTCACTTGTTCTGCAACAGAGAGGGTGTCCCTGACCTCTGAGTGACCTGAAATGTTGTGAGGCGGGGCTCTGACTCCCTTCTCTATCAGACACACAGATCAATAGTTAATAGGCGATGGATGATGGGTGGGCCTCGTGCACGCCGTTAGCCCTTTGACAGTGGAATGAACGGGGGTGGGGGAAAGGAAGCCCACCGCTTCTTGATGAGCTCTGCGCTCAGATTATGCTGCACATTCAAACCCTATTACTTCCCTAGGCTTTTAGGTTGTCCCTTATAAGGCTCCGCACAGCAACAAAATGACCCCTGTGACACCATCATCCCATTAGCTTTCAATGCAGAAATAACCATGCCCCAGTGCACGCCTTTCCAAATGGTATCTTCCATGGCGTGTTCTCATGAATAAATATATTCCCATTCATTTGCACTTGGCCTGTCTCTACACCATACAGGCATCGCATTTCCACTGAACCAGACCCATCACCGAATGACCTTGTCATGTTCTGAGCGTTTACAGATCCCTGTGCACCAGTTGCGCACGCCACTCCGCACTCAGAGGGCGTGCCTTTAATCACAGCACGCTACTCCGCACTCAGAGGGCGTGCCTTTAATCACTGCACGCTACTCCGCACTCAGGGGGCGTGCCTTTAATCACCGCACGCCACTCTGCACTCAGAGGGCGTGCCTTTAATCACTGCACGCTACTCCGCACTCAGAGGGCGTGCCTTTAATCACTGCACGCTACTCCGCACTCAGAGGGTGTGCCTTTAATCACCGCATGCTACTCCGCACTCAGAGGGCGTGCCTTTAATCACCGCACGCTACTCCGCACTCACACTGATTGAGTGCTATCTGTGTCCCTCCTGAGGCGGAAGCCGGGAGGTTGTGCTGCTGTGTCATTTTAACTGTATTAGGCATTTTTAAAACAGAAAAATCAGCGTTTTTTTAACTTTGCTGCAACAACCCCCCATCAGCTTAAATTAATAAGCTCTCTCTGCTGACTCCTTCCCCCTCTTCCTTATTGCCCTGGGCCACTCCCAGCCGAGTATAGACGCTGTGGAGTTGGTCCCAGGTTCAGATAAGCGGCGGCCATATTGGGTGTGTGTCCAATCCCCCGCGCTCTAGTCGCGCATATAAGGGGACGGTCATGCATCCGCGCAGTGGAGGCGGGCAGCGGACGCGCCGGACCTGTGCCGGAGTCGTGCCAGAGTCCTGCCCGTCTGCGCCCGTCCGCGCTAAGGAGGCGCTGGAGGCCACTCCCCCTTGTGTTTATTCCCCTCATGTACTTAGGGATCTGGATTGTGTATCTGTCGCACTACCCCCGCGAACATTAGACACTATCTCGTCCCTCGGTATTGCACGGTATGTACCTCTTCCCCCCCCTTGCACTAAACAGTTATCCGATCCCAGTGTGACTGAAACACGTATCCGAGCCCTATACTTAAATACACGCTCACTGGTCAAGCATCAGATTGATCTCTTCCTCCTCCTCACCGATGAAAGACCTGATATTCTCATACTTACCGAGACCTGGTTGAATGATGACTCTCTCCCTGACATCTTAGCTGCTCTGCCCCCGACTACTACCTGCTCAATACGAACCGACCTTCTGGCCGCGCCTGTGGCGGGGTGGCAGCTGTCATCCGTAAAGAGCTCAAATTTACCTCCACGTCCTCTCTCACTCTCACTGACGTGGACAATCTCATCATTAAGATAGAGACCGGAGAGGGCGCTCTTACCATCATCATTCTTTATTGCCCTCCCTACCCTATGCCTTCGTTCCCTGCTGCCCTCAGTGAACAGCTAGCCAATCTACTTATTTCATCTGCTCGAGTTGCCATCTTTGGCGACTTCAACTATTGGTATAATGACAGGGAAGCTGGCCCTCATGCGGCTGAGCTATTTGAAGTCCTCACCAGCTTCAACATGAACCAACACGTCACTTCCCCCACTCACACTGGGGGTCATATTTTAGACCACATCTGGACTCATAATCTCACTCTCTCCTATCCTGTGATCACCCCTTGTATCTGGTCTGACCATTACTTGATCGACACAGTGATCACAGTCAGAGGTTGCATTAAGGTCCCTCCCATGGCCGGTGGGACTGCCCGTAAATGGAGCACTCTTGACTCTCAGGCATTCCTCTCATTCTTGGCTGAGACTCGTCCTTCGTTATCTAAAACTGCGACTGTCCACACTCTGGAGGAAGATCTTACTGGCTGGATCATCAAAGCCAGTGATCGCTTTGCCCCTCCCTCCAGCTTCCCCCGTTCCCGGCACAGTAAGTCCCACAAGTGGTTCAACTCCACCCTGAAAGCTCAGCAACTCGAACTGCGCTAAACGGAGCGTAGGTGGAGACGCAATTATCTGCCCATCGACAGAGAGCTATACATTGCTGCGAGAAAAAAATATAAAGATGCTATTATTGCAGCAAAAGCTCTTCACATCTCGGAAAGGATTCTCACTGCTCATAACAAATCTCAGGAGATCTTTTCAATCATGAGGGAGCTTACGTCTGATGCAAGGACCCTTCCTTCTCAGACCCCGACGCAAGAATCTTGTAATGCATTAAATAACTTCTTTATTGAAAAAATTGCCAAGATCAAGAATACGATTCCTTCAGTCCTTTCTGATGATATGCCAGCTTCCCCCCCTGAAAACCCGCTCTCCTTGCTTTCTTTCCCTGCCCTCGACCCCAGCACTCTGGCAAAACTTGTTGCTCGAGTCAAATCTGGCTCTCCTAATGATTGCTGTCCCCCCTCTGTCTTTCGCGACATCTGCCTGTCCATGCCGGACTGCATCTTGCCTTTATTAAACGCCTCATTGGAGGCAGGAGTAGTACCTAATTCCTTCAAGGAGGCTGTCCTTGTGCCCTTACTAAAGAAGCCTGGAGCTAACCCGGACGATCTCGCCAACTATCGGCCTATCTCCCTCTTGCCCTACCTATCCAAACTCTTGGAGGCACATGTTACTAGCTGCCTATCTGAATTCATCGAGCGTTCCAACTTTCTCGAACCTAATCAGGCTGGGTTCAGACCAGCCCATTCCACCGAGGCTGTGATCTTGGCAGTCATGGATACGCTTAGAGCTAATGCCGATAAAGGAACATCACAGGCGCTCGTTTTATTGGATCTGTCGGCTGCGTTCGACACGGTGGACCACAACATCCTTATCCACCGTGCCGAGCAAGCCGGCATCCGAGGCCTGGCCTCTGCTTGGCTCAAATCCTTCTTGTCGGGCAGAATGCAGGCGGTCCGGCTTGGTCCCTTCACAGCCGCACAGGTCCCATCCATCTGCGGAGTGCCTCAGGGATCGTCCCTGTCCCCTCTGCTTTTTAATCTCTATCTTCAGCCGCTCATTTTTTCCTTGAAGAGGTGGAATATCACTGTATTCAACTATGCAGACGATCTGCAAATCATTTTCCCGCTTAACACCCCGAATGCAGCCCTCGATTGTCAAGCAGTGATGCTACACATCCAACATTGGATGAACTCCCACCAGCTTAAATTGAACCCGGGGAAGACTGAGTTAATCCTTCCAGGAAACAGTCTCACTCACTGGGGCCCACAGTTCTGGCCAACTGAGCTCGGCTCCCCGCCCGTCCCGGCTAAGTCAGCAAAGAGCCTCGGGGTCATAATTGACTCGGAGCTCTCTCTTAAGCCTCAGGTTGGCGCGGTTGTGTCCTCATGTATGTTCCAGCTCAGAAAAATCAGGAAAGTTTCCCATCTCCTGACACCAGAGGCCCTGATACAAGTCCTGATTGCCCTGGTGCTCTCCCGCCTGGATTTTTCAAACTCCCTGTACTACGGCCTACCTAAATTCCTCCTTAATAGGCTCCAGATTGTACTGAATCAAGCAGCAAGGCTGGCCTATAAAACCCCGAAGAGGCAATCCGCGAGACCACTGCTTCACAGACTCCACTGGTTGCCGGTGGAGCAGAGGACTGCATTTAAGATCGGCTGCCTGACCTTCAAAGCTGTGTTCGGGACCTCCCCTGCCTTTCTCAAATCACTGGTCATTCCTTACCGTCCGGTACGCAATCTTCGTTCCTCCCATCGCCTTTTGCTAGCTGTCCCTGTTACCAAACAAAAAAAAACGGCGGTCGCAGATTTGCCTACCTTGCCCCCGCCTTCTGGAACCAGTTGCCTCTCCCTCTTAAATCTGCCAATTCCCTTCTGGCTTTCAGAAAACTCCTGAAAACTCACCTCTTCACACAGACTGGCTAGACCCCCGTCTCTTCATCTCATTGGCACTCAGCCAGCGCCAGGAAACCTTTCGGTGTCAGTGCGCTATACAAGAATCCCCTAAGATAAGATAAGATAAGATAAGAGGGCGTGCCTTTAATCACCGCACGCTACTCCGCACTCAGAGGGCGTGCCTTTAATCACTAGACGCTACTCCACACTCAGAAAGCGTGCCTTTAATCACTGCACGCTACTCCGTACTCAGAGGGTGTGCCTTTATTCACCGCATGCTACTCCGTACTCAGAGTGTGCTTTTAACCACCGCACACTACTCCGCTCTCAGAGGACATGCTTTTAACCACTGAAGGCTACTCCACATGCAGAGGGTGTGCCTTTAACCAATGCATGCTATTCAGCACTCAAACATCATGCCTTTAACCAATGCACACTACTCCACATGCAGAGGGTGTGCCTTTAACCAATACATGCTACTCAGCACTCAAACGCCATGCCTTTAACCAATACACACTACTCCGCACTCAGACTGTGTGCCTTTAACAAATGCACGCTACTCCACACTCAGAGGGTGTACCTGTAATTACTGCACATTACTCCACACTCAGAGGGCGTTCCTTTAAGCAATGCACGCTACTCCGCACTCAGACTGTGTGCCTTTAACAAATGCACGCTACTCCACACTCAGAGGGTGTACCTGTAATTACTGCACATTACTCCACACTCAGAGGGCGTTCCTTTAAGCAATGCACGCTACTCCACACTAAGAGGGCGTGCCTTTACTTACCGCACATTATTCCACACTCAGAGGGGGTACCTTTAAGCAATGCACGCTACTCCACACTTAGAGGGCGTGCCTTTACTTACTGCACATTATTCCACACTCAGAGGGGGTACCTTTTAGCAATGCACGCTACTCCACACTTAGAGGGCGTGCCTTTAACATATACATGCTACTTTACACTCAGAGGGCGTGCCTTTTACCACTGCACGCTACTCGGCACTCAGAGAGCGTGCCTTTAACTATTTATTTATTTATTTTAACATTTCTAAAGTGCATGGTTACGCCATCTGGCATGTCCCCGCGCTAAGCAGACTAACAAATAGGACCTACTTTAGGCACTTCAGCTAAAATGTGCCAACTGATGCAGTCTTATGATTCTCCTGTACTTTAGTATGCAGAGGAAAATAGCCAGGTTTTTAGCTTCTTCCTAAATTGGCCTTCGCATAGTTCCATTCTTATGGTTTCTGGGAGCCCATTGGTAACGGCTATCAGGAGCGCACAGCACAACGTCAAGGTTAATGTAACAGAACAAATTATCAAGTAGGTGCTCAGGAAGAGATGGGGGGCTGGTTACCACAGTCCCCAAGGCAAACCTAGGTCCAAACAGTAATTGTAGTCCTCCGAGCACTCAATATTATCAAAAAAGAGAGTCTTTATGTAGTTGTCATTCTTTTAATGTCCACTCTTCATCCAAATCAAATCCAAATTTCCATCAAATGATTGCTTGCAGCCAACGCGCGTTTCGTCAAGTCCGTATAGGACAATTTGACTTCCTCAGGGCTAGCTAATGGTGATTATCTACCCTCGGACCATCCAAATGAAATTTTCTTAGAAATTTGGGTCAATTTCCTTCTCTACTCGTTCTTGATCATATAGTGGTAGGATTATTGTATGTATCTCCAGCGCGTCTATTTTTGTTCAACGTCCTCACTTGTAATCAGAATTTCAATGTATTATTCCAATCAATTCCTTATATTCCAGTATCTGTACATATGCGTTTATTTAACTTTATCTTCAAAATCCTCCGTGTTAGAAAGGATCAGTGACACGAGTCCGTGTCGTTAAGTCAGTATCGTACTTTTCTCAATCTGGCGTTCACGCGGAGGATTATATTCCAGTATCTGTACATATGCGTTTATTTCACTTTATCTTCAAAATCCTCCGCGTGAACGCCAGATTGAGAAAAGTACGATACTGACTTAACGACACGGACTCGTGTCACTGATCCTTTCTAACACGGAGGATTTTGAAGATAAAGTGAAATAAACGCATATGTACAGATACTGGAATATAAGGAATTGATTGGAATAATACATTGAAATTCTGATTACAAGTGAGGACGTTGAACAAAAATAGACGCGCTGGAGATACATACAATAATCCTACCACTATATGATCAAGAACGAGTAGAGAAGGAAATTGACCCAAATTTCTAAGAAAATTTCATTTGGATGGTCCGAGGGTAGATAATCACCATTAGCTAGCCCTGAGGAAGTCAAATTGTCCTATACGGACTTGACGAAACGCGCGTTGGCTGCAAGCAATCATTTGATGGAAATTTGGATTTGATTTGGATGAAGAGTGGACATTAAAAGAATGACAACTACATAAAGACTCTCTTTTTTGATAATATTGAGTGCTCGGAGGACTACAATTTCTGGGAGCCCATTCCAGTATTTTGCTGCCAGATAGCTGAAGGACCGAGCCCCCATTCTCGGGCTCCGAATTCTCAGAACTTTCACTAGCGACCTATCTTCTGATCATAAATTGTGCCCTGGGACATATTGAGAAATTAGGGGTTGTAGGTAGCGGGGTCCATTTTTTGCATGTTTTTTGTGGCAATAGCACATAGACTTAAAAAGGACCCTTTCTTCCACCAGCAGCTAGTTCAGTTCTTTCAGAGCTTTCCTTGTGGATGTTCTTCTAGGGAGATTCAATGTAAGCTGTGCAGCCGCATTCTGCACCACCTGTAATTTGGCTAGCCCCCTTTTGGGAGCTCCCAAATACAGTACATTACCATAGTCCAATTGTGATAATACCAAAGCATGCACTATGGTTTTCCTTGCATTTGGTGGTAGGAGGTCCAAAAGGTTCCTCAGGATTTTAAGGATTCCAAAGCATTTGCCCACTACCCTTTGAATCTGAGCCTCGAAAGACAGTTTAGGGTGAACCATGACTCCCACATTTTTTACTTCCGATTTCGGCGTTAGGACTTGTCCCAAAGCTTCTGGCCACCATGCAGAAGGCCATATACTTGGTGCATTGCCTACTCAATGATCGGACATCCAACCTGCTACCTCTTCTAGGCACCTGATGAGATTAGATGCTTTCATTTTATTGTTTCCAGATAATGTCACAATTAACTGAGTATCAGCAGCGTATGATACGATGGTGACTTGATGTTTTTCCACTAATTCTACCAGTGGTCCCACATATAGGTTGAATAGTGTGGGACTCAAAATTGACCCTTGAGGAGCTCCCTGAGGCAACATGATACTCTTAGAATGTTGTGACTGCTGTAACACTTGGAAACTTTGTAGCGATAGGAAGGATGTCATCCATTGTAGTACGGTACCTTCTATGCCGCATTCCTCTAGTCTCTGCAGAAGCAGCCCATGTGAGACGGTATTGAACGCCGCACTTAGATCCAGTAGGATCATAGCTGTCGTCTGCCCCTCGCCCGCACAGCATCTCATTGTGTCAGAGCTGAGCAGATTCTGTCGAGTGGGCTGTTCTGAAGCCAGACTGAGAGGGATGTAATAGATCATTTACCTGAATATGATTAGTTAGTTGTTTATTAGCTATTTTTTCCGCAATCTTAGCGACAAATGGTAACAGCGAGATTGGACGCAAATTTTCGAAGACTGCTGAATCTATTGACGTTTTCTTTTTCAGAGGGCGTACTATTGCTTGTTTCCAGCTGCTGGGGACTTCTCCCTTCTGGTAGGAGATGTTAATGAGCTCATGAATGTAGGCCATAATGTGATCTGCCCCCATCAAGAGTTGTTCTGGGTGGGTCGGATCTCGGGGGGAGAAAGATTGAATTCCTTTGGCAATTATTTTTAGTTCCTCTAGTTCAGGCATTTTAAATTAATTAAACCTGTCCCCTGTACAGGCTCTCTCCGTCTTGATTTCTGAGCTTTTCACTTGCAGGTTTTTATTGGGAAGGCATTATATATCTTAGCCGCCTTCTCACACCTTCCTCACACGCTACCCTGCACTTAGGGGGCGTGCTTTTAACCACTGCAAACTACTCCGCCCTCAGAGGATGTGCCTTTAACCAATGCTCACTACTCTGCACTCAAGGGCGTGACTTCCACCAAGGCATCCTACCCCCCACTCAGAGGGTGAGCTGTGAGCCACACTACACACAAAGACCTTCCTTTCAACCAGTGATCAATGTAGCACATCACTACATTCAATTTCGTATAATTTAAATGGTAATCTTTAATATGGCACTGTATAAAATGTGGCTGAATAGTCCAAGTATGTAAAATTGTATTTAACTTTAAAACTGCATTTTCCTTTATTTTCCTTATTATGGTCAGCAGCATATTTTGGCAGAATATTCTAAACCCCAAACCATCTTAATGCACATTAAATAACTCTTGGCTCTCCAGATTGTAGTGGAGTTGTTCCTTTATAATGAATTCCAAAATAGTTCTCAAAACACAGGTTTGACGACTAATCTGTATCTGTCTAGGTCTCACTTAGAGTTCTTGCAGCAGCCCCCGTCACTCCCCTGAAAAGTGCGAGGAGGCGGGCTGTACTTTCAGTACTCTATGACTGCAACGTTGTCGCACAGACTCGGCCTAAAGTAAATATAGGGCAATTAATACTATATATTATAGTGTATGTTGCAGCTCTCAGATGGTGGGGCATTGCTCAAAGGTCCCTGAAGAGCGCAACCGCCACCGATGGATTCCTACATTTTAAGTACATGCGCATGGCTATACCTGCACTTATCTCCTTTATAAGTCTTGAGTGGACCTCATCAGGCTCCGGGGCACTGAAAAATACCTTAAGGCACTATTATCACATCATTAAGTAACATACAATTCACAGAATCTTTGGATATCAACTATGGGAACACTATTACATAAGAAATGACATTCATTTGTATAAACAGATCAAACAGATCATTTGTTATAATTTCTAATTCCTTTCAAGAAAATGTCCAACTGCTTCACTGTACATACCATTTTCAAGAAGTTTATTGGCAAAAGAAAGTCACATGGACCAATCACTCTAGAGTAAATATGAGTATGCAAATCAAAATGTAATATGAAAATCAAAATTTGAAGTGTGGTGCATCAGTGGACTGCCATTTCTCAGCTGCCCTGCAATGAAAGACACCTCTATCACAAATCGCTTCAGCGGCCATCTTAGAACATGCCAACGCCAAAGGAAAGCATGTGACCAATTCATATTATCAAAGAGACCGGCAGCACCCACATTTAAAACACAGCAACACCCCATGTCTGCTAAAGCAAAGCACAGCCACTCAAATACAAACATAAAATAAATACATGTGAAAGATGAGAGATACATGTGAGACAGACAATCAAGTATGCTCAACACAGGACTCTTTCGTGAGTATTTTTGCTTTTGGGACCAAGAAGGGGTTCGTGACGGATCCAGAGCACATTGCGTCAGAAGGATCAGTCCTTCGAAGGAGCTCTGCTGGCACGCTTCATGCCAGAAGCGAGATAAACATTCATTCTTCTGCCTATGGATTCAACCACAGAGTCAACCCCTTCTGATGTGGTTTATCTTACCTTGCAGCCAATGATTCCTTAACGAACCCTATCCGTCCTTCACGGAAAGACTCAGCAGGTCTCAGCTCTTCTCAGGAAGGAGTCAGTAGCTCTAGTCTGGACCCAGTGCAGAGTGGTAGAGCTCAGCTCTTCTCAGGGATGAGCGGGGGGCTCTAGTCTGGACCCAGGGCAGAGTGGTAGAGCTCAGCTCTTCTCAGGGATGAGCGGG
Organism: Lissotriton vulgaris; assembly: GCF_964263255.1. NCBI lineage: Eukaryota > Metazoa > Chordata > Amphibia > Caudata > Salamandridae > Lissotriton > Lissotriton vulgaris. The sequence continues at coordinate 1,310,400,111 of NC_141693.1, read as the reverse complement.
GGGCTCTAGTCTGGACCCAGGGCAGAGTGGTAGAGCTCAGCTCTTCTCAGGGATGAGCGGGGGCTCTAGTCTGGACCCAGGGCAGAGTGGTAGAGCTCAGCTCTTCTCAGGGATGAGCGGGGGGCTCTAGTCTGGACCCAGGGCAGAGTGGTAGAGCTCAGCTCTTCTGAGGGATGAGCGGGGGCTCTAGTCTGGACCCAGGGCAGAGTGGTAGAGCTCAGCTCTTCTCAGGGATGAGCGGGGGCTCTAGTCTGGACCCAGGGCAGAGTGGTAGAGCTCAGCTCTTCTGAGGGATGAGCGGGGGGCTCTAGTCTGGACCCAGGGCAGAGTGGTAGAGCTCAGCTCTTCTGAGGGATGAGCGGGGGGCTCTAGTCTGGACCCAGGGCAGAGTGGTAGAGCTCAGCTCTTCTCAGGGATGAGCGGGGGCTCTAGTCTGGACCCAGGGCAGAGTGGTAGAGCTCAGCTCTTCTCAGGGATGAGCGGGGGGCTCTAGTCTGGACCCAGGGCAGAGTGGTAGAGCTCAGCTCTTCTGAGGGATGAGCGGGGGGCTCTAGTCTGGACCCAGGGCAGAGTGGTAGAGCTCAGCTCTTCTCAGGGATGAGCGGGGGGGCTCTAGTCTGGACCCAGGGCAGAGTGGTAGAGCTCAGCTCTTCTCAGGGATGAGCGGGGGGGGGCTCTAGTCTGGGCCCAGGGCAGAGTGGTAGAGCTCAGCTCTTCTCAGTGACGGAGCAACAGCCTCCTCTCCCCTCATAAAGGACCCCACAGTGGGCATGTCATGGGTTCAGAAACAGGGCTCACAGCTGTTGTCCTGGGAGGAGACTGCAGCTCTGTGCATGTTCCAGGACAGGACACAGCAGCTCTCATGACTTCTCAGAGAAGGACACTGCAGCACCGGTCATATCAAGGGGAAGGGCACCACAGCAGAGGCTTGCCCTAGATAAGGACACTGCAGCCCTGGTTATATCCCAGGGAAGAGGCGGCTGCTGCCAGCTCTTCTTAAGGCACAGCACAGTAGCTCTAGGCATGTCTCGTGGAAGGGCAGCGCAGCTCTAGGCATGTCTCGTGAAGGGCAGCGCAGCTCTAGGCATGTCTCGTGAAGGGCAGCGCAGCTCCGGGCATGTCTCGTGGAAGGGCAGCGCAGCTCTAGGCATGTCTCGTGGAAGGGCAGCGCAGCTCTAGGCATGTCTCGTGGAAGGGCAGCGCAGCACTAGGCTTGTCTCGTGGAAGCGCAGCGCAGCTCTAGGCATGTCTCGTGGAAGGGCAGCACAGCTCTAGGCATGTCTCGTGGAAGGGCAGCGCAGCTCCGGGCATGTCTCGTGGAAGGGCAGCGCAGCTCTAGGCATGTCTCGTGGAAGGGCAGCACAGCTCTAGGCATGCCTCGTGGAAGGGCAGCGCAGCTCTAGGCATGTCTCGTGGAAGGGCAGCGCAGCTCTAGGCTTGTCTCGTGAAGTGCAGCGCAGCTCCGGGCATGTCTCGTGGAAGGGCAGTGCAGCTCTAGGCATGTCTCGTGGAAGGGCAGCGCAGCTCTAGGCATGCCTCGTGGAAGGGCAGTGCAGCTTTAGGCATGTCTCGTGGAAGGGCAGCGCAGCTCTAGGCATATCTCGTGGAAGGGCAGGGCTGCTCTAGGTATGTCTCGTGGAAGGGCAGCGCAGCTCTAGGCATGTCTCGTGGAAGGGCAGCGCAGTTCTAGGCATGTCTCATGGAACGGCAGCACAGCTCCGGGCATATATCGCGGAAGGGCAGGGCTGCTCTAGGCATGTCTCGTTGAAGGGCAGCGTAGCTCCGGGCATATCTCGTGGAAGGGGAGGGCTGCTCTAGGTATGTCTCGTGGAAGGGCAGTGCAGCTCTAGGCATGTCTCGTGGAAGGGCAGGGCTGCTCTAGCCATGTCTCGTGGAAGGGCAGCGCAGCTCTAGACATGTCTCGTGGAAGGGCAGCGCAGCTCAGGCATATCTCGTGGAAGGGCAGGGCTGCTCTAGGCATGTCTCGTGGAAGGGCAGCGCAGCTCTAGGCATGTCTCGTGGAAGGGCAGCGCAGCTCTAGATATGTCTCGTGAAGGGCAGCGCAGCTCCGGGCATATCTTGTGGAGGGCAGTGCAGCTCTGGCTTGTCCTGGGGAAAGAGACCGCAGCTGCGGATATGTCCATGGGTGGGACACAACAACCCTTATAGTGGAAGCGTACACAAGCAGTGAGCCTGTCCCAGGGAAGCAAGTAGAAGCTCTCAGCTCTTCTCAGGCTAGAGTACATCAACTCTCAGCTCCTCCCAGGGAAGGGCACAACAGTTCTGAGCTCTTCCCACAATACACCGCAGCTCTGGACTTGTCTCAGAGGAGGACACAGCAGCTCTCACCTTGGTGAAGGAGGACACAGCTGCGCTGGCTAGTCCCAGGAAAGGACACTGCAGCTCATACTGCAGTGTCCGCTCCTGCGACTGACCTGCTCAGTTTCAGATACTTCTATTTCTGTGTTCCCATCTGTAAACGTCATCGCTGCTGTATACCAGGCCCAGTGTCCCTTTCGCATTCACTTTTCCACCCATCACATGGTGCGCGGGAAATGCACAGGCTGGTACCTTTTCCCTCCAAAGGCCTTTCTTCACTGTTGTGGCTTGACCTAGGGATTTTCAGAACTCTGAGCTTTCAGAGGCTGAAACCGTCGAGACCCTTCCTCTTGTGATGTTTACACTCTGTAAACAGGACTAAGTCATAAGGTAACTTTGTTTACGGTGCAGACTACAGAGTCCATCTGAATGAAGGAGGTCATAAAACCAGTACATTCCGGCCTTAGTCCCATCTAAAAATTCTTTGTAACATTGGGTAAGTCATTTTTAACAATTTCTCATAGGATAACAATTGTTTCCAAAAACCTCCACATTTACCTTCGCTTCTGATTAATTTAATTGAAAATGGTTAATGCTATTTTTGCCTGTTATCACTTTATCAATGATCTAGTTGTAATGCTTTGTGCTACTTGGGTAATAATTATTTCCTTTTAATGAACGTGGTTTGAATCTTACACTATTTATTCTTTTATGGTTATTGTTTTGATGAGTTGTATCCTTGCACCCCGAGAGCTCCATGGACACTTTCAATGGCTCTTCTTTAGTTTGCCTCTGTGAGGTCTACATAACAAGGATCTTGTGGGATCTTTGCCAGTGTTTGTAAAATCTCTGGGCTCTCTCGCCCTCGGCCTTCCAAGGTGGGCTTTCTACAATTCCATCCCTATGCCCTCGGGAAGCCGAGTTCGGAGGAGAACATGCTGCACACAAGTTTCAGTTCTGTTGGGCCCTCAGCGTATGGTCAACAAAGGTCAATACACCGAGAGCTGGTGAGATGCACAGTGACACCTGTCATTTTTGTTTCATTTAGGAAAGCACTAAAAACTCATCTTTTTAGAACAGCTTATTAGTGTTATTTTTCCTTTAGATGGCCACTTGCTTGTTTTCCTTTTTCGCGCCAGGATACTCTGGAGTAATGGAGCGCGTTATAAAACAGCAAATAATAATAAATAATAATAATAATAATTTATTGGTAGAAGGCAATTTAGTGAGGGGTATATGCTACATAAAGTATTGTTATTACTGTCATTTTTCCTCTATTGTTATTATTTAATATTATATAGCATTATGTTTATGCCTTCTCTCTCATAGCCTCCTTCCCTCTTTCCTGCCCCTTCAACCACTGCAATGCCCCTTTTTTTTCGCTCGCTGTCCTGTCTTTCCTACCCTTCGATGCAATCCTCTGCTCTGTCTCCTCCTCACATTTTCTGTTCCATTGCAGCACTCCGAAGCGGCTGTAGAGCAGCATTAGAATGACCTAAGCAATCACTATGAGATGATGAAGATTATGATGATTATTATTATATGGGCAGCACCCAGCCAAGGTTCAACCATTGAAAGTTAATGGAACACACACCATTGCGGTGTTTAGACAAAATATAAGAGGAAACTTTTTGTGGAGACAAAATATCATGTCAAGAATATCGAGGACAAAAACATTGTGAAGGGAAGTTTCTATAGGTAAGCAAAGGTTTACTATACATAACTCCACAAATATGTAACTTGATGATATATATACTTAGTTAAGAAGAGTAAATCCTATTTGAACTTAACGTCTTGATATGTTGGCCCTAAATATTTTTGGCACCATAATCTGTCTACACTATATTTTTGTTTCCAATATTCTGTCATTGATCCCACCATTCTTCCAATGTGATTACAATGAGGGTGCATTAGAACGGACTTAGCCTACATGAAGCAAAAACAGATCCAATGCTGGTGGATGCCAAACACAGAATCATGCACTGACTCTGACTATAATACACAAATACACATGCGGACACAGCTATCCCCATCAAAGCACAGATAAAACATCCCTGCACTCTCCATGGAAGATCAAGCCAAGAAGGTCATACAATCTGCCACATACGCTAAACTCTTGAAGGAGAACCAGGAATTTTTTGATGAATAACATTTGCCGGCTTTCCCATTAGCAAGGCCAAACCAACTGATGTCAACATCGTTGCAAAGATATTCACAAAAAGACTGTGCAGCCTGCAGAAAGTGCAACTTACTGCAGCTACATGGGCATGATAAGTGAACACCAAAATAGAAGACCACTGACTACCCATCATGTTCACAAATACATTCAACCTACGACAACAGCTTATAATTCAATAATAATAATAAAACAGAACCATTTGTACATATTCTTTTTACCATTACACTTTTCCTTATATATATTACACTATGTGGCAATGTAAATAGATTGTATATTGTTTAGTGGAAAATTCTGAGTGTTGTTTAGCCATATGGGTAACAAGCTATTGTCTCTGGTTATGTAACCTTGAAGAAGCTAACAGATGTCAGTGAAACGTTGGGTGGTGTGTAGTAACTCCCCCCCACCTTTTTTGCACTTTATGGATCACTGACTTCTATTGTCTTTTTCTAGGTGCAGCTCTTTGCCTGGTTTTTGAGCTGCTGTTACTTGGATTAAATAGAATGAGTGATGGTCTTGCCTTTTCAGTGTATATATGAGAAGTTTATAAATTGCCTTATGCAAATGATAAATTCACCAAAGGCAAGTATGATTTTCTACAAAGAGGATGGTTACAGTTTGTAGTGTCCTGGCAGCCACCCTCACATCCATTCCGAAGCTCCACATTCACAATAGTGTAGGACAGCTTCCCTGTTTAGGAGTTCCAGAGCAGGGCTCAAAATCCCCATTACTGTGAAACGGAACAATCTCAGCATCTTCAGACAAGGCATTAACCCCCCCCCCCCTCCACTTCAAGACATTCCACTCTTGTTGCAGTACACAGGACCTTATGACTTGTCTGGGGAGCTGCGTGCAATAGAGAAACCCTAGTTAAACAAATGGAGGCGGCCAACAAAGTAAGGTCGAAGAATTTAAACAACGGATAAACACAAGAAGACACCTACACGTGATGACAGGAGGTAATCTGAGAGGACAACAGCAAGCAGTCAGAATGGCAAGAGCAAAAAGCAATGTTTTTAGTTTATATAGAGAAGGATGCTAATGTGCCACAGAAAAGTGACAAAGGCCTGGGTGTCCGAACAGGATCACAATCAATCAAGGTCAACTGAGCTAGCAAAACGAAGTGGAGCAGACCAAATGAGTGCATGATAATGAACTGTAAACATCATTAGAACATAGAAGTGCCAACCCCAGCACTGGAAACCCTGGTCAAAGATTCATTGCAAAGGCAGGTGGAGCAAGACAGAGAGCTAAGGTGTGAGACAAGGATGTTACAACTACAGTGCAGTCACCCTGCAGCGAGTGGAAAATTGATGATAAAGGATTGCAGAGAATGTTAAAACATGTTGGTTGCAGCATCCAAGCAGCATGGATCACTGAGCAAGGCAAGGTCATATCGGAGAACTCTAATTGGTTTTTTAGATGAGGTGTCAATGGAGATTGATGAGGTCTCATGAAAGATTTACTCCATAGTTTTCAAACCACGCGTTCACACCTTTCTGCTCAAGACTAACAACATGGTGGTCCGTGGAGAAGCTCCAAAAGAAGAGGTCTCTGTTGCAATCAGTAGGAGATAGCAACAGAGAACAGGGATGGTATGGTATACAGAGGTGGAACCAACAAGAGCAAGGATGCATCGATGAATGCTTTCATCTTTGGGGAGGCCTCATCTAGAGGACTGGTTCCAATTCTCTAGTGCTCTTCCTTGTAACGAGATTGACTCAATAGAAGCCCTAAGAATAGATCACTCGAAAACAATTGGTGGTATGAAATACAGTCTCTAAGGAGAAAGTTAATAGGAAAATGAAAGAATACAAAATGTCAGACTTCACCCTCCTGGTTTGTCAGTATTATGTGCATGCAACAGGCATTAAGAAGATAGGTTTAAAATCAAGAGGCCCTTCTTCAGTGGAAACATAATCGCTTATTTATCTGATGTCTTGTTCGTAAATCAACCCCCTGCAGAGATATATTCACAAATCAGCCTCCAGCAGAACCACTAGCAGAAAAGATGGGGACAGGGAATATTCCCCAGGATTAGCAGTAAACAACAAAAAAATTGAAGTGATACGATCACAAAACCTGCTACATTTCGCCGCATAATTTGCCTTTTCTTGATGCATAATTTACTCAACCCTGCAGCATAAATTTGGCCCCGCTGCCACATAATTCCAGTGGCCTGGGTTACTATGGACCTGTCAAGCACTCCAATCGTAAAACAAGCCACCAGGCAGGCACCACCATTTCCCTACAGCCATTCTGGAAATCATACACACTCTGGGGACTCTATCAAGAGGTCTACTGTAAAAAAGACTAGGAAGACTAGGAACTGGCAACAGACCGCGTTTCCTGTAGTAGGCATATACCTGAAGACATCCAGTGGAGAAAAATGTGTCACCAAGGATAAGACGATCATGCAGAATCGGACCAATTTAGCAAGTCAGATGACCACTAAGAGTAGAATGTTACAAATATGGTGTATCCCTGTCTTCCTCAGAATCTGGGTATATAATATAGTTACAAGCAATTGTGAATCTGTGAGATCTGTTTAAACCCAAGTATTTTGAATAGGAGGAAGAGGTCTCATTATTCAATAAAGACACTGGGGGTAAACAATAGACATATACAAGATAGTTCACTGTTAGTGTACTATATAATGTATTAACAATAAATGTAATAATAGCAAACACAGGTGCTCCACAAAGTACAGTACAATGGTGCAGCAGCACTGTACTTGCAAAAGGTGAAAAATTGATGTAGACATAAATAAAGACAAATGGTAGGTGCTTGGTTAGAACACATCAACACATGGAAATTCTCAGCAATCCACATAGTATCGTACGATGTTGCTGGTTTCATAAGATGCAATATCTAAGCATTTAATTGTAAATAGCATCCATGTTTCAACATTTTAGAAGATGATTTAGAATGGACAGGGTTTCCATCAGCACAAGAGAAGTGGATAAACCCTCCTACTGTTATTCCTCATTCAGCCTCAATGCGAGCACAAGACTATCATGGAGTTTGTGACCCAGATATTTTTACATTTACTGGCAAAACAAGAAGTTCTCAACACTGTTTTTCTCTGCAGTTTGGGTAGCCCCTAGTCACACCTACATTGAATACTTTACAGTGATTTCATCTACTCATGGATGACGACACACTGATTTTTTTCTAAATGGGTCAAAATGACTACATCATTCTCTTGGAATGATCAAGGCCCTTACACTTCCAAGACTGCAACTGACAATGCATCCAATTCTGCAATTCTCATACTTAATTCATTGTTGTCTTGTACTTTATTGTGTGTTTATCACATTCAGTAGATCTCGTAAGTTGTTACATTCTTGGTATGGGTGCATCAAGAACAATGCCTCCACTTTGGGCACAAGGAGTTTACACACAAATAGATTTTTTTAAAGTGAATAATGCTGCACACTTACTTGCATCTGCCCCAGTCTGCATTTTCTTGGAATTCTTACAATATATTTTATATGGGTTTCATGTTAATATTTCATAAGTATCTTAGATCATAATGAAAGTCTTTAAGCACTGAGATAACTTATGATATCTTATTTGAATATATTCCTTCTTTAATCAGCGTGATAATGTTTTTCAATATTTACTGCAAAAAGGGTGTTTCTCAGAGGAGTTTAAGTACATTCATATAGGTACATCATATGTTTCTCTATGAATTTCACACATTTGATAGTGCTTCATCAAGGATATATGTGCTGGGAAAAAAAGATAATTTCCTTCAAAATCTTTGATTAGGACTAGTTTAAGAAATCAGTTCAGTCTCTTGCCCAAAGAACATTCTAGTACATAGTATTTCCCATTGGCTAGCTTCTCAAATAACTGTTTAAATGAAATAAACATGAAACCTTGATTTTTGTGCAGTATTGATTGGTATCTTTCAAAATGTTTGCAGATGACAAGTTCTTAAGCAGCTCTGGAAATCAATTCAGTTTTATGCACAAGCAAGTCTAAGTGCATCAAGTTATATATTTTGTAGGCTGTCTTCTCAATCGTTTGTTCATATTGAAAAACATCACATCTATATTTCTTTGCAATATTGCTTGGCATCATTAATATTGTTATGTACACCGAAAACATTTGATTGCCAGTTAAGTTAAGTAAATGTTATTAGATGTCCTTCAATAACAGAATTCAACAATGGCCGACTGATTTTTTTTGAGGTATTAGATATTTATCCTAGGCTATGCTTGTTCCTATTTACTAATGTTTAGGCCCTGTTCTAGCCAAATTAATGTTTCTCACATGATGATTATCAAAAATGTCTCAATTCAATTCATGCTAATTTAGAAATACCCTCTGATTTGATTTATAAGCATGTTAGCATGATGCATACACGTTTGAGTATTTGTGAATATTTTGCTTAATATTTGTCTAACAATATCTGGGTTTACATCAATTTACTTGATAGTGAATGGTATCATTCATGAAATGCCCTGTGTTTTAAATATCTGCCACAATTTGAAGGCAATTTAAGTTCCAAACAATTATGACAATGAAAAGAAAAGGGATTAGGTGGTAATCTTCATTATCTTTAAAACCTATTTCTGTTTTTCAAAGATTTGTGATGATTACCTGTCGTTCATTGTATGCTGTGTATCCTACTATCCTTTTTACCATGTGCATTTGTAAGATAAGTGACATGAAAGGAAGACTTCAAGCATCTTTCTTCTCGGAGTGGGAAGTGGCTGGTCAGGCTACATGTTAACAATGGGGTCTATTGAATGCTGACACCACAAATGAGTTTCCATTTTCTAGTCATTTTCTGTCCTTAGACTGCGTAGCAGGAATGCCATGAGTGAAAGACGTACTAGGTCTTTTTCATTCAAGTAGCACATCATATACAAAAAAGCTGGCTATTTACATACTCAGACTGGAACTTCTTTCTTCTAAAAGTAATGGAACCGTGATATCTTATAATTTATTTACATACATACTTAAATAGGAGACCTAACAAAGGTCACTCAGATTTATGTAAATAAATGTGGATTTGCACTGAGCATTTGCACTTTCTTGACCCCTCGGTCTTTAAGGCCGATTGACTATGTTTACAATCAAGCATGTGCACTCTTACAAACTATTTTTTGCTGCTAGTCACTCATTCTGTAGGATGTCAAACACCTTACTAATTCCTTGTTTTGCTGCTAATCTATCATGTACTTCACGCTAAAAAAGGCGAGTCTATAATATTGAACTACTTTGCACTGTCATAATGCTGCTGGTTTTACAGTACAGTTTAGTGAATAGACAAATTATCTTTTATTAGAGGCTTATTTTGTTCATTATCTAGTACTGTATAGCAAATGTTAAATCTTTGCACTTTACAATAAGTTTGAATTCTGAATGTTTTATGATAGTATTAGATTATAAGTCCGTATAAGTCTGTAAGAATTCATGTATGGTAATCCGACTACTCATGGTTCAATCTTTCTGGCACTGGAAAACCCCTAGAATGGCTGCTACTGATTTGCTCATTTGTGTTTTAGATGAAATGACAAGATAAACTTAGTTTTGCAATTTTTTATGGAATGTAATGTGTTTTTAAGATGTATTTTTATGTGGAATTCTTCGGAATTCCAAATCATAATGAATAAAAATTGAATTGAATTGGTAAATAAAGAAACCTAATTCATTTCGGAAATATTAATTGTAGGAGGTGGGCTGGTTATTATTGACATAACATTTTAGGAAAGCAATATCAAGGAAAATGTGAAAGATACCAACACTTACATTGAGCTTGACCGTAATCTCACAAATTAATTTATGAGAAATTTATCAAACATACAAAGAGAACTACTGATTTATGGAGAAAAAAAGTTAAACACATTTCTTACACAATTAATAATTCCAAGATCCATAAAAAATCTTCAGTACGTCCTTGGAGACACATCATTTCAGCAATCTCATCCTTACAGGAACCACTAGGTATCTATGTGGACACCTCCACACAAAAAATAGGCAAAAAAGCTATAATATATGTCCTGGATACCACAGGCTTTGTCAATGAACTTGAGAAATATAATTGGACAACAAAGAACAAATTTGGCTGTGTACCATAGACGTCACTTTATTACATGTCAATCCCACATACAGAGGTACTTTGCGGTGATAAAATACCACCTTTTGCGTACAGAGTATTTAGTCTAATCCTGTGTTTCTCTTAGAAATGATACATTTCATATTATATTTTCAAATCAATAGGTACCCCCAATGCCATAAGTATCAACAATACCCTTTTCATGATAGAATACACAGGCCATTTAGTCAATGTGTCATTACTCTATTAGAAAGGCTCTAACCAGCAACACATTAAGTGACTACAGTCCATCAAACACAAATACTTAATGTTAGGAACAGAAAATATTGTTTTAAAAAAATGTGAAAGAAAATTGTAAAATACATAAATATACACAAAATGTGTTCAGGAACTGATGCAACTACGCAAAATTGTCCGAAAACATGATTTAATTTCAGATTATGGACTAATTTATCTGCAATACATGCAGTCCCTAGAGGGGTGCATTTTATCTGGACCCCTGATTGCTTTCTAAATTTCTCGTGTTGCTTCTGATTTAGGGGACCATCCATATATGGTTGTACAAAGCAGCACACTTTGACCTTCTCAGATGGGACACATCTTAAATAAAGGTCTTCATCAGGGCCATGTACCCTGAGGACAATAAACATTAAGAAGAAGCAATGAACAAAAAAAAAATTGACATATTTTATTATGGCTCTCAAACATTACTACACAAGCTCTTCCCCCAAGAGTCACTTTACAATTACATATTTGTCTTGAATTTCAAATATATTACACTAGTTCGCATATTTCAAACACCTTCTCTTTTGTGATAAATAACAATAAGATTGCACAATGTGGATAGTAATGTATATCCATTAGCATTTTCTGTATATTGCTGCATTCTGCCCCCTTCTGTTGTTCCAGAAGTGACGAACATCTGCAGACTTTTGTCCGTTGGCGGCACAAGGTTGTTGTTAGGCCATATGGCCCTAACAACGTGTGTCAGAGAACCTAAGGTCTAAATATGTCCCACTGGTAGCCCAAACTCCTTCTGCACCTCTTAAACTATGTAGTTTACCCTCTAAATACACCCAGTACCTGAAATGATAGCATATTTCATATATTTGCTTTAAACTTCAGCTGGGTGTCAGCACAGTTTTTTAAATATCATAGGACGATTTCTGAAACATAAACTTGTTTCTCCTCTCACCGTAACACATATGCCCCATTAATATGCCACTATAGACACTAATTTAGTGACCTCCTTCCTTCAGGCCATGGCTCTGAACCAGGGCCAGACTGGGACCCCTTTGTTGCTCCCCAAGAAATAAACTCATGGTTATCCTCCCAAAAATTTCAAGGTACACCCAGAGGAAAGATGACTTTATCTTTTTATAATGTGGCATAATGTAATTAAGGTAAAATGCTAGAGAAGAAAAATATAATTAAGCATTCCTCTATAGGGCTTAGGTAGGTTTGTTTCTATACATAGATCGCAGTGCCTTTTATTAGGTCTCTTAATTTACTTTACATTGAGATAAATTAATGATATCACTAATACATCACTTTTAGTAGAAAGACATCTGAATTTGAATTTTTTATGTGACTGGCTTTTTTGAAGATGGCATGCTACTTGAATGAGAAAGGCCTAGTTAGTCTTTATTCATTGCATTTACACTAAGCACTCTGAGGACAGAAAAATAATAAAGCATGGAATCAGGTTCTTGACGTCTCCATTCAGCAGACGCTGGTGTTATAGTTTAGCCCAACTGCCCCTTGCCTCTTGCAGAAAAAATACATCTTTCATTCATATTATGTTATGTATGAGTATGGTAAAATGGATAGTAAGACAAAAAGAATGACTTAAGTGTTTGCGCATAATGGCTTTCAGCAGTGATCCCTTACTTTGATTAACACAAGTAGAGACAGAAAATTACCACAATCCTTTGGACAAGCAGTAATAGGCTCTAACAATAAATTAGATTATTTAACATCAAATTCCTATTATTTTCATTGGCGTCATAGACTGCAACTTAAACTGCCTCCAAATTGTGAAAGGCATTTAAACCCCAGGGCATTTCATGAATGGTACCATCCACTCTAAAATACATTTATGTAAATCTATATATTGTTAGCCAAATAGTATGCAAATAATTCACAAATACTGGTATGCTTTGGATATATGTCATGTTTATAAATCAAAAGAAAAACCAATACTAATTTCATGGGGAATTATTTTGAGACAAATTGAACCAAGGGCAGCGACGGCTCGTGGAGGGAGTTACGGTGGGGCAGGAGGGTGGGGAGGGGGAGGGGCAGGGTGGAGGTTGCTAAAAACCGGCATATGGATAATTGCAGGTAAGTAAACAATTTAATTAATAAAACGAATTTCGTAGCTCGCACTGCATTCGATGCAAGGCGCACTACGAAATTCGTTTTATTAATTAAATTGTTTACTTACCTGCAATTATCCATATGCCGGTTTTTAGCAACCTCCACCCTGCCCCTCCCCCTCCCCACCCTCCTGCCCCACCGTAACTCCCTCCACGAGCCGTCGCTGACCAAGGGTACAGAGATGCAAAGTGCTTTTTAAATGAATTGCCAAGCCACTGTTTAAAGGAGTTAACCCTTCCTCTGAATATTTCTGCACTTTTTTTAAACTCAAATTCCTAATCTTCATTACATCATCCTCCAAATCTATTTTATTATTCTCTCCAAAGCCTCTTTTATCAAATTCAAAATTCTATCACATTCAAATTAACAGTACATTTCTTCTCAAATGAAATCCTTGGCTGTACAAATTTCACATATTAAAAAAAAGGTACTCTGTTTGTAGTGAAAGAGCCTTTTGGATGTCTATATCAGGGGTATCCAACCTTTTCTGTAGTGAGAGCTACTTCTCATCACTGAAAATCATTATGTGCTACTGAAGGCCAAGCATCTCGTGCATTGTCACCAGACACCCCGTCACCCAGCTTAATTGACTTTAAGCCTAATATCCATAGTTAGATACTATGTTTTGAACAAAATAACCTTTCACATCATGTGGCACCGTTATGTATGTATAAAGCGAAACAAAAGTGGATGATGGACGGAGCGTTTGAGCAAATCAAACACTCACCCCCAGTCAACTGATCTGGGTTTAATCCATCACCATTCTTTAGCTCACTTAGCCACCCCAGTTCAGACATGGCCATATGCAAACAAAGCGAAACAAAAGGGGATGATGGACGGAGCGTTTGGCAGGGTATGCTCAGACGTGAGTCCATTGAGGCACAGGTTCAGACTGGATTCAAGATAGCCTGGCTGATGAGGATTATGAATCCGAAACCGGTCCCAGGATGCTTGTTTCCGGTCCAGGGAAGACACGGCTTGACAGTTCGGGCTGGACTGTTCCCATGAGGCACAGGGTCAGACTGATTTGCATATGGCCATGTCTGAACTGGGGTGGCTGAGTGAGCTAAAGAATGGTGATGGATTAATCCCAGATCAGTTGACTCGGGGTGAGTGTTTGATTTGCTCAAACGCTCCATCCATCATCCCCCTTTGTTTCGCTTTGTTCACCCTAAGTTGGCAGGGTATGCTCAGACGCGAGTCCCTTGCTCACTTGGCCACTGGATTCAAGATAGCCTGGCTGATGAGGATTATGAATCCGAAACCGGTCCCAGGATGCTTGTTTCCGGTCCCGGGAAGTCATGGCTTGGCAGTTCGGGCTGGACTGTTCCCATGAGGCACAGGGTCAGACTGATTTGCATATGGCCATGTCTGAACTGGGGTGGCTGAGTGAGCTAAAGAATGGTGATGGATTAAACCCAGATCAGTTGACTGGGGGTGAGTGTTTGAATTGCTCAAACGCTCCGTCCATCATCCCCTTTTGTTTTGCACCGTTATATGTATAACACAAATGGGCAAAATATAAAGTACAGAAAAATATTCTGCAAAAATGTTCAGAATTTGGAAAAAATGTCTGCTCTTTTAATTTTCCCCACTAAAAATAATGGATGTATTTTTTACTTATAAACATGGCACTGTGTCGAGAAAATTAAAATGAAGAGTTAATTTGTTTATATGAATTCCATAAAACTTATCATTTAAATGTTCTCCCATTTACAAACACCAAGCATCTCGCCCCCTGTGGCCTGTAGACATGGTGCCATATTTATTACACAAAAATGCATTTATTTAAATGGGAGAAATTTTAAGTTAAGAAACATGCTTCATAAAACATTAGGATGTAGTTGGCTTAACTGACAGTTAAGAAAGACATTAAGGCTTTATAGAAAAAAAAATCACTTACACTTTTTCCCATTTGAAAATAATTACTCATTTTCCGTTATAAATATGACACAGTGTCTACTGTCCACTGGGAGCAAAAGGCCTTCTGCTTGTAAATGTGACTCTTTGAAATGGAGAAAATTAAAATTAAGAGTCAATCATTAAGGTAACTTTTCATTTTAATTTTCTCCAATTTAAAAGTATTCAGAAACACTTTTGTTCTCACACTCTAATATTGAGTCTACAAGGACTTTAACCCCTTCTACGCTCATGATGAGCTCAGCTCGTCATGAGTTACGCCTCTCGTACACTCATGACGAGCTGAGCTTTTTTCAAAAACCCCGCGCACAGTGGGAAAACCGCTAGCGCGCATGTGGTTAAGAGTTAAATACTTCAGTTCTTCACCTCTGTGCCCCAGCCTGGCTTATAAATCTGACTGAGCACTGCTGCTTATCAGGCTCTGCTATTTACATCAACACACATGCAACATAGTAACATAGGGGGGAGAGAGGTACCGCCGTTCCCTTCGTCCTCCCTACTGTAACATTAATTCACACCAAAGAAAGAAAGGAGTATTCAAAAACGATCTATTGTCTAATTGAGAGTTGCTCAATATTCTACAATGGGGGATCCCCTTGTGTTTCAATACTGCCCTCACACACTAGATGGTGCCATGCTTCATCATAGGGCGCGCTATTTTGCAGCCTAGTGATAATAATCGAAAGTAAACACAGCCTTCCTTTAACTTTAAAAGAACAAGCATTAGAAATGCAATAGGTCTCGCAGCATTAGAGTTAGTGCTTTTAGAATTGTTTATGGTTTTTTTTGTAAATCTTTAGCATGAGGTTGAGGGTGAGTGAGGGTGAGTGAGGGTGAGGGGTTGAGGGTGAGTGAGGGTGAGGCTGAGGGGTTGAGGGTGAGGGTGAGTGAGGGTGAGGGTGAGGCTGAGGGGTTGAGGGTGAGGGTGAGTGAGGGGTTGAGGGTGAGGGGTTGAGGGTGAGTGAGGGTGAGGGGTTGAGGGTGGGTGAGGGGTTGAGGGTGAGTGAGGGTGAGGGGTTGAGGGTGAGTGAGGGTGAGGGTGAGTGAGGGTGAGTGAGGGTGAGGGTGAGTGAGGGTGAGTGAGGGTGAGGGTGAGTGAGGGTGGGTGAGTGTGAGTGTGAGTGAGGGTGAGTGTGGGTGAGTGTGGGTGAGTGTGGGTGAGGGATTGAGGGTGAGGGGGTGAGGGGTTGAGGGTGAGGGGTTGAGGGTGAGTGAGGGTTAGTGAAGGTGAGGTGTTGAGGGTGAGTGAGGGTGAGGGTGAGGCGTTGAGGGTGAGTGAGGGTGAGAGAGTGAGTGAGAGTGAGGGTGAGTGAGGGTGAGGGGTTGAGGGTGGGTGAGGATGAGTGAGGGTGAGGGTGGGTGAGGGTGAGGGGTTGAGGGTGAGTGAGGGTGAGGGGTTGAGGGTGAGTGAGGGTTGAGGGTGAGTGAGGGTGAGGGTGGGTGAGGGTGAGGGGTTGAGGGTGAGTGAGGGTGAGGGTGGTTGAGGGTGAGTGAGGGTGAGTGAGGGTGAGGGGTTGAGGGTGAGGGGTTGAGGGTGAGGGGGTGAGGGGTTCAGGGTGGGTGAGGGTGAGTGAGGGTGAGGGGTTGAGGGTGGGTGAGGGTGAGTGAGGATGAGTGAGGGTGAGGATGAGTGAGGGTGAGGGTGAGTGAGGGTGAGTGAGGGTGAGTGAGGGTGAGTGAGGGTGAGGGGTTGAGGTTGAGGGGTTGAGGGTGAGTGAGGGTGAGGGTGAGTGAGGGTGAGGGGTTGAGGTTGAGGGTGAGGGGTTGAGGGTGAGGGTGGGTGAGGGGTTGAGGGTGAGTGAGGGTGAGTGAGGGTGAGTGAGGGTGAGGGTGAGGGTGAGGCTGAGGGGTTGAGGGCACTATCCTACCAAACATCGTATAGGGCGTGATTACAGCGCCTGATTTAATCACGTTCACTTACTCACTCCGAGGCACAAAAATAATGCAGATCGGCAGAAACAAAGCTGCGTTTGTGAAAAGTCGCGACTGTTGCTCCCAGGAAGAGATTTGCTCTCTCCGGCTCTGATGAGGAATGTTCTCACGACTGGTGCCGAGCTTGCAGCCCTGGGTATTAGTTCCTGAATGGACGCAAATGTGGTGGAAGGAAACCGATGTACTCGCGGCTTTATATCCGCTCTGCAGGCCCGCCCCATTGGCTGTTCCACAGAAGAGGTGGTGATGCAGGCAGAGCTAAAGGTTACAGAATTCCCATATTGAGGGTTCCCGGGTGTGGCATTCGTGAATGTCCAACCCCTGGCAGCTTCAGGAAATTAGCACATTCTATGGACAGGTAGGTGCCGATTGGCTGGCGTTGTTTAGTGCGAGCCGGTCTGGGCGCTGGCTTTAGAACGCACAGCAGTCGTCAGTGAGGGAAGAAGTAGGCGATCATTTTTTGGTGAAAGGGAAATTTATTGCACTTATAGATGTTAATTGCGTCATTTGCAGCACAATGGCAGAAGCGACAGCTGCTGTGAGGGAAGCCTTGCGTACTATTTGCAAGGATGGGAGGGAAGATATATTATCACCAGGGGTTCTGTCCCAGGTGTGGATCGGACTTGAAAGGAAAAAGAGGACAGCAGCAAGTGGTGTGTCACCCGCAGTTGCTGCCGGTGTCCAAGTGAAGGCTCTTTGGCTGGAAGCCACAGAGCCTCGAGCAAATTAGGACGTCATAAACTTAATTTGAGCCAGCAGGCTTTACTCACCTCTGCCTTCAAGTTCTCTTCAGTACAACGGGGAGGGTGAGGGGCAGAGCTGGCACACATGCTTTGCAGAGCTCTGCTGCTTCAATGAAAAAGTTTCTTTAAGGAGCCAAGCAAATTAAAGGGAACGTTTTCAGAGCTGAAAATAGCTCAGTTTCTCCCGCCAGTGGCAAAGTTTTGCATAACCAGTATTTCATGGTAGCACAGGTTAAGAGTGGAATTCGTCATAATAAGGATATACATATTTTTGGGAAAAGACTGTGTCTGTAGGTTTTGGCGACTCTCAGACCAACGTGTTAGAAATGCTGCCAAACAAAACAAGCCTTTCACCGTAACACGGCGGGCAGGGGAGGGGGCGGAGAGGGGAGAGGTGCGACACGGCAGGCAGGCAGGGGAGGAGAGTAGGAGGAGGAGGGGGGAGGAGAGTAGGGGAGGCACGGCCTAGCGGCAGGCAGGCAGGGGAGGAGAGGAGGAGGGGGGAGGAGAGTAGGGGAGGCACGGCCTAGCGGCCGTGCAATCAAGTAGTGAGGGGGCGGAGCTGGGGGAGGCTGTGAGAGAGAGTAGGCAAGGCAGGCGGCTGGGGGCATGTGCACGCGCATTTAAGCTCAATGCGCATGCGCATTGAGCTTAAATTTCTCGTGCACTGCAAGGAATCGCCACGATTCCTTGCAGTGTGGATAAAGAGCGGATAAGTGCCAATACTCTCGCCTTGCTCGATGCGCATGCGCATCGACAGGCGAGACCTAAAAATGTGACCCTTTGCTTATTTAAAAATCAAATCAAGGCTGTGAAGTACTCTGAAGGTGTCTGAGAAATACTGCTAGCACACAATGGACTGGTTGGAGACAGCTGGTCTATATAAATCAATGAATTAACTCCAATTTGTAGGGCGCAGCCTGCCATCAACAAGGGTATCCAAACACTGTGTTCTTGCTGAACATGTTGAATTAGTTCATCAACAAAATCCAATCACAGCAGATTTCTCAGTTTATGACTCTGTGGTAAGTGGGATTTATGAAACTCTTGACAGGTTTCACCCCTATTTTGTCATTTGAGGGCCACATCAGGACTGGCTCAAGGATTTATAGGCTGAAGCTCACAACATTACCAAAGGGAGAGAAGACAGGATAGATAGAATCCAAGAACTCATGTGCATTGGTAATGTATTTCAGTTCTAATAGAGAATCTGTAGATGTCTGGACTAGGGGACATTATTTTCCTGGGCGCAGTCTCTGTGCGAGAGGAGAAAAAACTGCCCCCTGAAAGAGGCAGGACTGTGTGTACCCCCATGTGCATGTGCGCATCGACAGCACAAGGGACAGAACTTGCTGTTGCAGACCCTATGGAAGCTCGTGGACGGTTCTCCGCCATAGCATGTGCTGGAGTGCACAAACAGATGGTTCCCACTACATGTATGTGAATTGTTCAAACCTGTGATAGAATGTTAGACATATGTTTGATAATTATCAAAGGGAGACATCACTTGTGGATAATACAGGACATTAATATCAGTCAATAAGGGACAAGCAACGTCGTTGATAAAGAGCTAATAAATCGAAAATCGATTATGTGCTCAGATAATTAGGTCGACCATCGTAGAATGCTGACATTGAAAGTGATCTGTTAACATTGACTTCAGTTTACGTTGGATATCTTGTGTCAAAATTCTGCATACATAATAATATGAATGCACAATGCTGAATAACGTTGCTCAATAAGAGAGTGACGCTATTTTATTTAAACATGAGAAGGTAGGCTATGTAACGTACAACTTACTAGAATATGCATGTCGGTTGGGCTAAAGACTGAATTGTTTTCTAGAATTGGTAACAAGCAGAGGCTTTGAAAGGTAAATGTTGTCTTTTTTACTCACAGATCTTCCTTGTACAGCAACTCCCGTTTAGCTGCTAACACAAGTGTGAAATGCACAGAGCAGTATATCATGGATTTATGGCCCTGTTCTTAAACTCCTCTAATATTTATGCCCTTGTAATCTTAAGGAATTAACTGTATTATCACTTTGATTTAAGAAGGAATTTATTCAAATAAAATACCATGAATAATCTGAATGCCTAAAGAATTTAATAATGATCTAATATACAAATGGATATATTGCTGGAATGTCAAGTCTGTCTGCGCCAGATGCAGGAGCGCACAGCACTGTCTGTAAAAATAAACAGATCAGGTTGGACTTACATGGAGTCCAGCAGTCCTACGGGTTGAACACGGACCTGGAAATTAATTTATTGCACTGTGGACTGTGTTACCTTCATCATTAAATCAGGGGCGTAAAACAGGCCCCGCAGCCCCTGCGGGGCATGGGGTCCCCAACCCTTCTAGGGGCCACATTCATCCCAAGGCCGATGAATATTTGTGAGGCATGGGAAACTCATGGCTTCTCATCACATTTTGCAGGGGGTCCATCATTTTGCCTTACACCACTGCATTAAATATTATGTGCGCTACTAGAAATCTCTGTAATCCGTGGACATCAAAACCGTTTAATGTCTAGAACATGCCCCAATATAAACCTGAACTAATTGTGCAATCAGACCCTTAGTCTTTCCTGTTTTTCCTAAGAGAGAAAGAGTGCGCGCGCTCTGTGTGTTTCCATTATTACCCTGACTTTACACCTATCCAGGGTGGCCCTTGTGGTATCACATTTACATTCAGACAGTGACGGTTTCACATTATTCACAGTGCAGCAACACGGCTGGTCACTGGAGCCAGAAAGGCCTATCAGAAGGAAGGGGGAGGGATGGGGCACAGGGTACCAACAGGGTTTTAAGTGGGAGGTCTGAGCCCCCCCCAGTTGTTTTGGGGGGGCCTCGAAATGGGGCTCTAGGGGGCTCTATTTTCAGGCCTCAAAGTTCAACGGTAGGGTGTCCAGACGTCCTGGATTTTTTTGTTTGGTGTTACTAGTGTGGGTAACTTGTCTTGATAGTGAAATACTGCCAATTTCGTTTTTCACTATTGAAAGGCTATCTTGCCCATAGGATAACATGGGGAATGCTGTGTAACATGTTTACCTGTGTATCTTCCCATAACGGCAAGATAGAGATATGGATTCTGGTATCCCTGAACTCAGAATTTAATAACACATCCTTTAGTGAAGACGGTTTTTAAATTCTATGTTTGGAAATAGCACTTTTAGAAAGTGGCTATTTAACTGTTCAGCCTTTCTGTGTTCTTTTTCCTGGTTGTGTATTGACTGTCTGGTTTGTGAGTGACAGGGGCTGGGGGCGGTTCCAGGAGGCTGGCTTAGTCAGCACAAGGCTGAATAGACCCATCCGTATGTACTCTACACGCAGATGGGTGCACTCTGCCAGTGCACCTCTTCTTCCTTTATGAGTGTGGGCCAGGGCCGTCAGACGCACCGCAGGAGGTGGAGCCAGCATTGTGGCAGGCAGGCACAGCCCTATTGAAACCCAGGTGCTACTCCTCCCACCACTCTGGTGTGCTGTGAGTTGACTGGCAAAAGGTAGAAGGTCTCCTGAAGAAAATTGTTGTGAGAAACCCCAGCAAAATAGACCCAGTGAATATCTTCAAGGGTTTTGGGAAATCCAACAATAGATTTCTAAGTAATGTAAATAAGTTTTACATGTTTTAAAGTGTTTGGTATTTTATGGCTTATACTTAATAAATATTCCTTTTTGCCTATTTTATTATCCTTTGCTGCATGCGACTTCATGATTTTCTTAAGCACACAATGCTAGTTATCTTGATTTAGACCAGGCCCCTAATTAGATAGGCTACACCCCTTTAAGAAATTTGTCCTGCCCCTTTTAGAGCACCACCAGTTGTTCCCACTTAAACCCCTGGGTACCACCATTATTCCCCAAGCCCCTTGAGCCAAGAAGTTTGGACACAAGCCCCGATGGCATATTTCGCTCCCTGTGATGTTACGGCCAACCTTCAAACACCTAAGCCTTACAATCAAAGCACTGCCATAGCAACACATGTATCTCATTGACAAAAAGAGCATCCTGAGTCAACCCCCTGAAGATGGACTATTTGAGTCACCCGCACAAATATAATAATAAGAATAATAAACAAACTGGGTGCAGAAACATGAGAAACAGCCGTGATAAATGTTACTCTCCCAACATAAGTCACCCCCCCACTCCAATTGATGGCGGCGGGATGTGCTTCCAAAAGCCGCAGCCCACTGGAGAATGCTTCTATGGCCCATTCAGCGCTGAAACTGCCCAATATGGTAGCACACCCGACATTAAAGCTAGGTCGCTGCACACTCTTCCGCCTAGCGCCATTGGCGTGACAATGCCTCACACCCCACTACTAGAAGCCGGCTCTGCTTTCATTCCAGAAGTGTACCAACCACAGCTCGCCCTGCCCCCATATGACACGACACCCTTGTAGATTGAAACACAACCTTCATAAAAATGTAAACTACGCTTTCTCTGAAGTCAACGGTGAGATGTAAAATCAATATTGCCTACCAGAAAAGGCACAGATTAATAAATGAAATAATACATATCTGTCCAAGTAACAGGGAACAGAATCAGAAAAAATATCGATAATTTGCTAATGTGCGGGCCCTAGTGTCATGGAAATGTACTCCCTTCAGGGTCACTTACACTCTGTGATACAGAGCCCACTGACACTGAGGACAGAGAGCCCACTGACACTGAGGAGTGACGCCTTACACTCGTGATAAAGAGCCCATTGTCACTGAGGAGCGACACCTTACACTCTGTGATACAGAGTCCACTGACACTGAGGAGCTATGCCTTACAGTCTGTTATTTGGAGCCCACAGACATTGAGGATCGACGCCTTACACTCTGTGATACAGAGTCCACTGACACTGAGGAGCTATGCCTTACAGTCTGTTATTCGGAGCCCACAGGCACTGAGGAGCGACGCCTTACACTCTGTGATACTGAGCCCACTGAGGAACGACACCTTACACTCTGTGATACGGAGCCCACTGAGGAACGACACCTTACACTCTGTGATACAGAGCCCACAGACACTGAGGAGCGACGCCTTACACTCTGTGGTACAGAGCCCATTGACACTGAGGAGCGGCACTTCCCACTCTATGATACAGAGCCTTCTGACACTGAGGAGGGACACCTTACACTCTGTGATACAGAGTCCACTGACACTGAGGAGCGATGCCTTACAGTCTGTTATTCGGAGCCCACTGACACTGAGGAGCGACACCTTACAGTATGCTTTTCGGAGCCCACTGACACTGAGGAGCGATGACTTATAGTCTGGTATTCGAAGCCCACTGACACTGAGGAGCGATGACTTACAGTCTGGTATTCGGAGCCCACTGACACTGAGGAGCGATGACTTACAGTCTGGTATTCGAAGCCCACTGACACTGAAGAGTGACACCTTACACTATGTGATACAGAGCGCACAGACACTGAGGATCGACACCTTACACTCTGTGATACAGAGTCCACTGAGGAACAACGCCTTACACTCTGTGATACAGAGTCCACTGAGGAGCAACGCCTTACAGTCTGTTATTCAGAGCCCAATGACACTGAGGAGCGACGCCTTACAGTCAGTTATTCAGAGCCCACTGACACTGAGGAGCGACGCCTTACAGTCAGTTATTCAGAGCCCACTGACACTGAGGAGCGACGCCTTACAGTCTGTTATTCGGAGCCCAATGACACTGAGGAGCGAAGCCTTACAGTCTGTTATTTGGAGCCCACAAACAGTGAGGAGCAACACCTTACATTCTGTTATTTGGAACCCAGGGGAACTGAGGAACAACACCTTACACTCTGTGATACAGAGCCCACTGACAGTGAGGAGAGACGCCTTACACTCTGTGATACAGAGCCCACTGACAGTGAGAAGCAACGCCTTACACTCTGTGATACAGAGCCCACTGACAGTGAGGAGCAACGCCTTACACTCTGTGATACAGAGACCATTGACACTGAGGAGTGACGCCTTACACTCTGTAATACAGAGCCCACTGACAGTGAGAAGCAACGCCTTACACTCTGTGATACAGAGCCCAGTGACAGTGAGGAGAGACGCCTTACACTCTGTGATACAGAGCCCACTGACAGTGAGAAGCAACGCCTTACACTCTGTGATACAGAGCCCATTGACACTGAGAAGCGACGCCTTACACTCTGTGATACAGAAGCCACTGACAGTGAGAAGCAACGCCTTACACTCTGTGATACAGAGCCCACTGACAGTGAGGAGCAACGCCTTACACTCTGTGATACAGAGACCATTGACACTGAGGAGTGACGCCTTACACTCTGTAATACAGAGCCCACTGACAGTGAGAAGCAACGCCTTACACTCTGTGATACAGAGCCCAGTGACAGTGAGGAGCAACGCCTTACACTCTGTGATACAGAGCCCATTGACACTGAGGAGTGACGCCTTACACTCTGTGATACAGAGCCCACTGACAGTGAGGAGCAATGCCTTACACTCTGTGATACAGAGCCCACTGACACTGAGGAGTGACGCCTTACACTCTGTGATAAAGAGCCCACTGACAGTGAGAAGCAACGCCTTACACTCTGTGATACAGAGCCAACTGACAGTGAGGAGCAAGGCCTTACACTCTGTGATACAGAAGCCACTGACACCGAGGAGTGACGTCTTACACTCTGTGATACAGAGCCCACTGACAGTGAGGAGCAACACCTTACACTCTGTGATACAGAGCCCATTGACACTGAGGAGCGACGCCTTACAGTCAGTTATTCGGAGCCCACTGACACTGAGGAGCGACGCCTTAAAGTCAGTTATTGAGAGCCCAATGACACTGAAGAGCGACGCCTTACAGTCTGTTATTTGGAGCCCACAAACAGTGAGGATCAACACCTTACATTCTGTTATTTGGAACCCAGGGGAACTGAGGAACAACGCCTTACACTCTGTGATACAGAGCCCGCTGACACTGAGGAGGGACGCCTTACACTCTGTGATACAGAGCCCACTGACAGTGAGAAGCAACGCCTTACACTCTGTGATACAGAGCCCACTGGCACTGAGGAGCAACGCCTTACACTCTGTGATACAGAGCCCACTGACAGTGAGGAGCAACGCCTTACACTCTGTGATACAGAGCCCATTGACAACGAGGAGTGCCGTCTTACACTCTGTGATACAGAGCCCATTGACACTGAGGAGCGACGCCTTTACACTCTGTGATACAGAGCCCATTGGCACCGAGGAGAGACGCCTTACACTCTGTGATACAGAGCCCATTGGCACTGAGGAGAGACGCCTTACACTCTGTGATACAGAGCCCACTGACAGTGAGGAGCGAGCAACGCCTTACACTCTGTGATACAGAGCCCACTGACAGTGAGGAGCAACGCCTTACACTCTGTGATACAGAGCCCATTGACACTGAGGACTGACGCTTTACACTCTGTGATACAGAAGCCACTGACACCGAGGAGTGACGTCTTACACTCTGTGATACAGAGCCCACTACAGGGAGAAGCAACGCCTTACACTCAGTGATACAGAGCCCACTGACAGTGAGGAGCAATGCCTTACACTCTGTGATACAGAGCCCATTGACAACGAGGAGTGACGCCTTACACTCTGTGATACAGAGCCCATTGACACTGAGGGGCGACGCCTTTACACTCTGTGATACAGAGCCCATTGGCACTGAGGAGAGACGCCTTACACTCTGTGATACAGAAGCAACTGACACCGAGGAGTGACGTCTTACACTCTGTGATACAGAGCCCACTGACAGTGAGGAGCAACGCCTTACACTCTGTGATACAGAGACCATTGACACTGAGGAGTGACGCCTTACACTCTGTGATACAGAGCCCACTGACACTGAGGAGTGACGTCTTACACTCTGTGATACAGAGCCCACTGACAGTGAGGAGCAACGCCTTACACTCTGTGATACAGAGCCCCATTGACACTGAGGAGTGACGCTTTACACTCTGTGATACAGAATCTACTGACACCGAGGAGTGACGTCTTACACTCTGTGATACAGAGCCCATTGACACTGAGGAGTGACGCCTTACACTCTGTGATACAAAGCCCACTGACAGTGAGGAGCAACGCCTTACACTCTGTGGTATGGAGCCCATTGACACTGAGGAGCGACGCCATACACACTGTGATACAGAGCCCACATTACCTTACACTGTGTGATACAGAGCCCATTGGCACTGAGGAGCGACGCCTTACACACTGTGATACGGAGCCCGCAACACCTTACACTGTGTGATACAGAGCCCATTGGCACTGAGGAGCCACGCTTTACACTCTATGATACAGAAGCCACTGACACCGAGGAGTGACGTCTTACACTCTCTGATACAGAGCCCACTACAGGGAGAAGCAACGCCTTACACTCTGTGATACAGAGCCCACTGACAGTGAGGAGCAACGCCTTACACTCTGTGATACAGAGCCCATTGACAACGAGGAGTGACGTCCTACACTCTGTGATACAGAGCCCATTGACACTGAGGAGCGACGCCTTTACACTCTGTGATACAGAGCCCATTGGCACCGAGGAGAGACGCCTTACACTCTGTGATACAGAGCCCATTGGCACTGAGGAGAGACGCCTTACACTCTGTGATACAGAGCCCACTGACAGTGAGGAGCAACGCCTTACACTCTGTGATACAGAGCCCACTGACAGTGAGGAGCAACGCCTTACACTCTGTGATACAGAGCCCATTGACACTGAGGACTGACGCTTTACACTCTGTGATACAGAAGCCACTGACACCGAGGAGTGACGTCTTACACTCTGTGATACAGAGCCCACTACAGGGAGAAGCAACGCCTTACACTCAGTGATACAGAGCCCACTGACAGTGAGGAGCAATGCCTTACACTCTGTGATACAGAGCCCATTGACAACGAGGAGTGACGCCTTACACTCTGTGATACAGAGCCCATTGACACTGAGGAGCGACGCCTTTACACTCTGTGATACAGAGCCCATTGGCACTGAGGAGAGACGCCTTACACTCTGTGATACAGAAGCAACTGACACCGAGGAGTGACGTCTTACACTCTGTGATACAGAGCCCACTGACAGTGAGGAGCAACGCCTTACACTCTGTGATACAGAGACCATTGACACTGAGGAGTGACGTCTTACACTCTGTGATACAGAGCCCACTGACACTGAGGAGTGACGTCTTACACTCTGTGATACAGAGCCCACTGACAGTGAGGAGCAACGCCTTACACTCTGTGATACAGAGACCATTGACACTGAGGAGTGACGTCTTACACTCTGTGATACAGAGCCCCATTGACACTGAGGAGTGACGCTTTACACTCTGTGATACAGAATCTACTGACACCGAGGAGTGACGTCTTACACTCTGTGATACAGAGCCCATTGACACTGAGGAGTGACGCCTTACACTCTGTGATACAAAGCCCACTGACAGTGAGGAGCAACGCCTTACACTCTGTGGTATGGAGCCCATTGACACTGAGGAGCGACGCCATACACACTGTGATACAGAGCCCACATTACCTTACACTGTGTGATACAGAGCCCATTGGCACTGAGGAGCGACGCCTTACACACTGTGATACGGAGCCCGCAACACCTTACACTGTGTGATACAGAGCCCATTGGCACTGAGGAGCCACGCTTTACACTCTATGATACAGAAGCCACTGACACCGAGGAGTGACGTCTTACACTCTCTGATACAGAGCCCACTACAGGGAGAAGCAACGCCTTACACTCTGTGATACAGAGCCCACTGACAGTGAGGAGCAATGTCTTACACTCTGTGATACAGAGCCCATTGACACTGATGAGTGACGCCTTTACACTCTGTGATACAGAGCCCATTGGCACTGAGGAGAGACGCCTTACACTCTGTGGTACGGAGCCCACTGACACCGAGGAGTGACGTCTTACACTCTGTGATACAGAGCCCACTGACAGTGAGGAGCAACGCCTTACACTCTGTGGAACGGAGCCCATTGACACTGAGGAGCAACGCCTTACACTCTGTGATACAGAGCCCACTGACAGTGAGGAGCAACGCCTTACACTCTGTGATACAGAGCCCATTGACACTGAGGACTGACGCTTTACACTCTGTGATACAGAAGCCACTGACACCGAGGAGTGACGTCTTACACTCTGTGATACAGAGCCCACTACAGGGAGAAGCAACGCCTTACACTCAGTGATACAGAGCCCACTGACAGTGAGGAGCAATGCCTTACACTCTGTGATACAGAGCCCATTGACAACGAGGAGTGACGCCTTACACTCTGTGATACAGAGCCCATTGACACTGAGGAGCGACGCCTTTACACTCTGTGATACAGAGCCCATTGGCACTGAGGAGAGACGCCTTACACTCTGTGATACAGAAGCAACTGACACCGAGGAGTGACGTCTTACACTCTGTGATACAGAGCCCACTGACAGTGAGGAGCAACGCCTTACACTCTGTGATACAGAGACCATTGACACTGAGGAGTGACGTCTTACACTCTGTGATACAGAGCCCACTGACACTGAGGAGTGACGTCTTACACTCTGTGATACAGAGCCCACTGACAGTGAGGAGCAACGCCTTACACTCTGTGATACAGAGCCCCATTGACACTGAGGAGTGACGCTTTACACTCTGTGATACAGAATCTACTGACACCGAGGAGTGACGTCTTACACTCTGTGATACAGAGCCCATTGACACTGAGGAGTGACGCCTTACACTCTGTGATACAAAGCCCACTGACAGTGAGGAGCAACGCCTTACACTCTGTGGTATGGAGCCCATTGACACTGAGGAGCGACGCCATACACACTGTGATACAGAGCCCACATTACCTTACACTGTGTGATACAGAGCCCATTGGCACTGAGGAGCGACGCCTTACACACTGTGATACGGAGCCCGCAACACCTTACACTGTGTGATACAGAGCCCATTGGCACTGAGGAGCCACGCTTTACACTCTATGATACAGAAGCCACTGACACCGAGGAGTGACGTCTTACACTCTCTGATACAGAGCCCACTACAGGGAGAAGCATCGCCTTACACTCTGTGATACAGAGCCCACTGACAGTGAGGAGCAATGTCTTACACTCTGTGATACAGAGCCCATTGACACTGATGAGTGACGCCTTTACACTCTGTGATACAGAGCCCATTGGCACTGAGGAGAGACGCCTTACACTCTGTGGTACGGAGCCCACTGACACCGAGGAGTGACGTCTTACACTCTGTGATACAGAGCCCACTGACAGTGAGGAGCAACGCCTTACACTCTGTGGTACGGAGCCCATTGACACTGAGGAGCAACGCCTTACACTCTGTGATACAGAGCCCATTGGCACTGAGGAGAGACGCCTTACACTCTGTGATACAGAAGCCACTGACACCGAGGAGTGACGTCTTACACTCTGTGGTACATAGCCCACTGACAGTGAGGAGCAACGCCTTACACTCTGTGGTACGAAGCCCATTGACACTGAGGAGAGACGCCTTACACTCTGTGATACAGAGCCCACTGACAGTGAGGAGCAACGCCTTACACTCTGTGGTACGGAGCCCATTGACACTGAGGAGAGAGGCCTTACACTCTGTCATGCAGAGCCCATTGACACTGAAGAGAGATGCCTTACACTCTGTCATACAGAGCTCATTGGCACTGAGGAGAGACGTCTTACACTCTGTGATACAGAGCCCATTGACACTGAGGAGCAACACCTTACATTCTGTGGTACGGAGCCCACTGACAGTGAGGAGCAACGCCTTACACTCTGTGATACAGAGCCCACTGACAGTGAGGAGCAACGCCTTACACTCTGTGGTACGGAGCCCACTGACAGTGAGGAGCAATGCCTTACACTCTGTGGTACGGAGCCCACAACTCCTTACACTGTGTGATACAGAGCCCATTGGCACTGAGGAGCCACACTTTACACTCTATGATACAGAAGCCACTGACACCGAGGAGTGACGTCTTACACTCTGTGATACAGAGCCCACTACAGGGAGGAGCAACGCCTTACACTCTGTTATACAGAGCCCACTGACAGTGAGGAGCAACGCCTTATACTCTGTGATACAGAGCCCATTGACAACGAGGAGTGACGTCTTATACTCTGTGATACAGAGCCCATTGACACTGAGGAGTGACGCCTTACACTCTGTGATACAGAGCCCATTGGCACTGAGGAGAGACGCCTTACACTCTGTGATACAGAGCCCATTGACACTGAGGAGTGACGCCTTACACTCTGTGATACAGAGCCCATTGACACTGAGGAGTGACGCCTTACACTCTGTGATACAGAGCCCATTGGCACTGAGGAGAGACGCCTTACACTCTGTGATACAGAAGCCACTGACACCGAGGAGTGACGTCTTACACTCTGTGATACAGAGCCCATTGACACTGAGGAGCGACGCCTTTACACTCTGTGATACAGAGCCCATTGACACTGAGGAGCAATGCCTTACACTCTGTGGTACGGAGCCCATTGACACTGAGGAGCAACGCCTTACACTCTGTGATACAGAGCCCATTGACACTGAGGAGTGACGCCTTACACTCTGTGATACAGAGCCCACTGACAGTGAGGAGCAACGCCTTATACTCTGTGATACAGAGCCCATCGACACTGAGGAGTGACGCCTTACACTTTGTGATACAGAGCCCATTGACACTGAGGAGTGACGCCTTACACTCTGTGATACAGAGCCCACTGACAACGATGAGTGACGTCTTATACTCTGTGATACAGAGCCCCTTGACACTGAGTAGTGACGCTTTACACTCCATGATACAGAAGCCACTGACACCGAGGAGTGACGTCTTACACTCTGTGATACAGAGCCCACTACAGGGAGGAGCAACGCCTTACACTCTGTGATACAGAGCCCATTGACACTGAGGAGTGACGCCTTACACTCTATGATACAGAAGCCACTGACACCGAGGAGTGACGTGTTACACTCTGCGATACAGAGCCCACTACAGGGAGGAGCAACGCCTTACACTCTGTGATACAGAGCCCACTGACAGTGAGGAGCAACGCCTTACACTCTGTGATACAGAAGCCACTGACACCGAGGAGTGGCGTCTTACACTCTGTGATACAGAGCCCACTACAGGGAGGAGCAACGCCTTACAATCTGTGATACAGAGCCCATTGACACTGAGGAGTGACGCCTTACACTCTATGATACAGAAGCCACTGACACCGAGGAGTGACGTGTTACACTCTGCGATACAGAGCCCACTACAGGGAGGAGCAACGCCTTACACTCTGTGATACAGAGCCCACTGACAGTGAGGAGCAACGCCTTACACTCTGTGATACAGAGCCCACTGACAGTGAGGAGCAACGCCTTACACTCTGTGATACAGAGCCCACTGACAGAGAGGAGCAACGCCTTACACTCTGTGATACAGAGCCCATTGACAGAGAGGAGCAACGCCTTACACTCTGTGATACAGAGCCCATTGACACTGAGGAGTGATGCCTTACACTCTGTGGTACGTAGCCCACTGACAGTGAGGAGCAACGCCTTACACTCTGTGGTACGGAGCCCACAACTCCTTACACTGTGTGATACAGAGCTCATTGACACTGAGGAGCAACGCCTTACACTCTGTGGTACAGAGCCCATTGACAGGGAGGAGCAACGCCTTGTGATTCAGAGCCCATTAACACTGAGGAGCGAAGCCTTACACTCTGTGGTACGGAGCCCACAACTCCTTACACTCTGTGACACAGAGCCCACTGACAGAGAGGAGCAACGCCTTACACTCTGTGATACAGAGCCCATTGACACTGAGGAGTGATGCCTTACACTCTGTGGTACGGAGCCCACTGACAGTGAGGAGCGACGCCATACACACTGTGATACAGAGCCCACATTACCTTACACTGTGTGATACAGAGCCCATTGGCACTGAGGAGCGACGCCTTACACACTGTGATACGGAGCCCGCAACACCTTACACTGTGTGATACAGAGCCCATTGGCACTGAGGAGCCACGCTTTACACTCTATGATACAGAAGCCACTGACACCGAGGAGTGACGTCTTACACTCTCTGATACAGAGCCCACTACAGGGAGAAGCATCGCCTTACACTCTGTGATACAGAGCCCACTGACAGTGAGGAGCAATGTCTTACACTCTGTGATACAGAGCCCATTGACACTGATGAGTGACGCCTTTACACTCTGTGATACAGAGCCCATTGGCACTGAGGAGAGACGCCTTACACTCTGTGGTACGGAGCCCACTGACACCGAGGAGTGACGTCTTACACTCTGTGATACAGAGCCCACTGACAGTGAGGAGCAACGCCTTACACTCTGTGGTACGGAGCCCATTGACACTGAGGAGCAACGCCTTACACTCTGTGATACAGAGCCCATTGGCACTGAGGAGAGACGCCTTACACTCTGTGATACAGAAGCCACTGACACCGAGGAGTGACGTCTTACACTCTGTGGTACATAGCCCACTGACAGTGAGGAGCAACGCCTTACACTCTGTGGTACGAAGCCCATTGACACTGAGGAGAGACGCCTTACACTCTGTGATACAGAGCCCACTGACAGTGAGGAGCAACGCCTTACACTCTGTGGTACGGAGCCCATTGACACTGAGGAGAGAGGCCTTACACTCTGTCATGCAGAGCCCATTGACACTGAAGAGAGATGCCTTACACTCTGTCATACAGAGCTCATTGGCACTGAGGAGAGACGTCTTACACTCTGTGATACAGAAGCCACTGACACTGAGCAGTGACGTCTTACACTCTGTGATACAGAGCCCATTGACACTGAGGAGCAACACCTTACATTCTGTGGTACGGAGCCCATTGACACTGAGGAGCAACGCCTTACACTCTGTGATACAGAGCCCACTGACAGTGAGGAGCAACGCCTTACACTCTGTGATACAGAGCCCATTGACACTGAGGAGCAACACCTTACATTCTGTGGTACGGAGCCCACTGACAGTGAGGAGCAACGCCTTACACTCTGTGATACAGAGCCCACTGACAGTGAGGAGCAACGCCTTACACTCTGTGGTACGGAGCCCACTGACAGTGAGGAGCAATGCCTTACACTCTGTGGTACGGAGCCCACAACTCCTTACACTGTGTGATACAGAGCCCATTGGCACTGAGGAGCCACACTTTACACTCTATGATACAGAAGCCACTGACACCGAGGAGTGACGTCTTACACTCTGTGATACAGAGCCCACTACAGGGAGGAGCAACGCCTTACACTCTGTTATACAGAGCCCACTGACAGTGAGGAGCAACGCCTTATACTCTGTGATACAGAGCCCATTGACAACGAGGAGTGACGTCTTATACTCTGTGATACAGAGCCCATTGACACTGAGGAGTGACGCCTTACACTCTGTGATACAGAGCCCATTGGCACTGAGGAGAGACGCCTTACACTCTGTGATACAGAGCCCATTGACACTGAGGAGTGACGCCTTACACTCTGTGATACAGAGCCCATTGACACTGAGGAGTGACGCCTTACACTCTGTGATACAGAGCCCATTGGCACTGAGGAGAGACGCCTTACACTCTGTGATACAGAAGCCACTGACACCGAGGAGTGACGTCTTACACTCTGTGATACAGAGCCCATTGACACTGAGGAGCGACGCCTTTACACTCTGTGATACAGAGCCCATTGACACTGAGGAGCAATGCCTTACACTCTGTGGTACGGAGCCCATTGACACTGAGGAGCAACGCCTTACACTCTGTGATACAGAGCCCATTGACACTGAGGAGTGACGCCTTACACTCTGTGATACAGAGCCCACTGACAGTGAGGAGCAACGCCTTATACTCTGTGATACAGAGCCCATCGACACTGAGGAGTGACGCCTTACACTTTGTGATACAGAGCCCATTGACACTGAGGAGTGACGCCTTACACTCTGTGATACAGAGCCCACTGACAACGATGAGTGACGTCTTATACTCTGTGATACAGAGCCCCTTGACACTGAGTAGTGACGCTTTACACTCCATGATACAGAAGCCACTGACACCGAGGAGTGACGTCTTACACTCTGTGATACAGAGCCCACTACAGGGAGGAGCAACGCCTTACACTCTGTGATACAGAGCCCATTGACACTGAGGAGTGACGCCTTACACTCTATGATACAGAAGCCACTGACACCGAGGAGTGACGTGTTACACTCTGCGATACAGAGCCCACTACAGGGAGGAGCAACGCCTTACACTCTGTGATACAGAGCCCACTGACAGTGAGGAGCAACGCCTTACACTCTGTGATACAGAAGCCACTGACACCGAGGAGTGGCGTCTTACACTCTGTGATACAGAGCCCACTACAGGGAGGAGCAACGCCTTACAATCTGTGATACAGAGCCCATTGACACTGAGGAGTGACGCCTTACACTCTATGATACAGAAGCCACTGACACCGAGGAGTGACGTGTTACACTCTGCGATACAGAGCCCACTACAGGGAGGAGCAACGCCTTACACTCTGTGATACAGAGCCCACTGACAGTGAGGAGCAACGCCTTACACTCTGTGATACAGAGCCCACTGACAGTGAGGAGCAACGCCTTACACTCTGTGATACAGAGCCCACTGACAGAGAGGAGCAACGCCTTACACTCTGTGATACAGAGCCCATTGACAGAGAGGAGCAACGCCTTACACTCTGTGATACAGAGCCCATTGACACTGAGGAGTGATGCCTTACACTCTGTGGTACGTAGCCCACTGACAGTGAGGAGCAACGCCTTACACTCTGTGGTACGGAGCCCACAACTCCTTACACTGTGTGATACAGAGCTCATTGACACTGAGGAGCAACGCCTTACACTCTGTGGTACAGAGCCCATTGACAGGGAGGAGCAACGCCTTGTGATTCAGAGCCCATTAACACTGAGGAGCGAAGCCTTACACTCTGTGGTACGGAGCCCACAACTCCTTACACTCTGTGACACAGAGCCCACTGACAGAGAGGAGCAACGCCTTACACTCTGTGATACAGAGCCCATTGACACTGAGGAGTGATGCCTTACACTCTGTGGTACGGAGCCCACTGACAGTGAGGAGCAACGCCTTACACTCTGTGGTACGGAGCCCACAACTCCTTACACTGTGTGATACAGAGCCCATTGACACTGAGGAGCGACGCCTTACACACTGTGATACAGAAGCCACTGACAACGAGGAGCAACGCCTTACACTCTGTGATACAGAGCCCATTGACAACGAGGAGTGACGCCTTACACTATGTGGTACAGAGCCCATTGACAGGGAGGAGCAACGCCTTACACTCTGTGATACAGAGCCCACTGACAGTGAGGAGCAACGCCTTACACTCTGTGATACAGAGCCCATTGACAACGAGGAGCAACGCCTTACACTCTGTGATACAGAGCCCACTGACAGTGAGGAGCAACGCCTTACACTCTGTGGTACAGAGCCCACTGACAGGGAGGAGCAACGCCTTACACTCTGTGATACAGAGCCCATTGACAACAAGGAGTGACGCCTTACACTATGTGGTACAGAGCCCATTGACAGGGAGGAGCAACGCCTTACACTCTGTGATACAGAGCCCACTGACAGTGAGGAGCAACGCCTTACACTCTGTGATACAGAGCCCATTGACAACGAGGAGTGACGCCTTACACTATGTGGTACAGAGCCCATTGGCACTGAGGAGAGACGCCTTGCACTCTGTGATACAGAGCCCACTGACAGTGAGGAGCAACGCCTTACACTCTGTGGTACAGAGCCCACTGACAGGGAGGAGCAACGCCTTACACTCTGTGATACGGAGCCCACTGACAGGGAGGAGCAACGCCTTGTGATACAGAGCCCATTAACACTGAGGAGCGACGCCTTACACTCTGTAATACAGATCCCACAGACACAGGATGAGGAGCCTGTGACACTGAGGAGTGACACCTTACACTCTTTGATACAGAGCCCATTGACACTGAGGAGTGACGCCTTACACTCTGTGATACAGAGCCCATTGACAACGAGGAGTGACGCCTTACACTATGTGGTACAGAGCCCATTGGCACTGAGGAGAGACGCCTTGCACTCTGTGATACAGAGCCCACTGACAGTGAGGAGCAACGCCTTACACTCTGTGGTACAGAGCCCACTGACAGGGAGGAGCAACGCCTTACACTCTGTGGTACAGAGCCCACTGACAGGGAGGAGCAACGCCTTACACTCTGTGATACGGAGCCCACTGACAGGGAGGAGCAACGCCTTGTGATACAGAGCCCATTAACACTGAGGAGCGACGCCTTACACTCTGTAATACAGATCCCACAGACACAGGATGAGGAGCCTGTGACACTGAGGAGTGACACCTTACACTCTTTGATACAGAGCCCACTGGCTCTGAGGAGTGAGCGCTTACACTCTGTGATAAATAACAAATTGACACTAAGGAGTGATACCTTACACTCTGTGATGCCAAAACCCAGTCTCCATGAGGAGTGATCTTTTCTTTTTCTTTCTTTTTCAGAAAGTTTTATATAGTGGGAACTTGAGCCGAAGGTATCGGGTATCAGAGCGCTTTACATGAGCTCCAGTTTCGCTAGACAGACACATCCATTTTTTGTTAGGCAGAGGGAGATGAAGTGATTTGCCCAGAATCACAGGATGTGGAGCATCGTTGCCGCGACTCGAACTCGGTTCCCCAGATTTGAGCTTGACGCCCTAGCCATTAGGCTACATCCTATCACTCATCCTTACACTCAAAAATTCTGAGCCCGTTATCATTGAGGGGTGATGCCTACTCTGTCACTGAGTAAGTGCTTTCTGAGAGTGCACTGAAGAGCGATGTCTTACACTCAATGATCTAAAACCCAGTAACATTGAGGAGGGATGTTATATCCTGTTATTATTAAGTGCCTATATTATTTATGCTTGTACCTCTTTAACTGCATGAGCCATGCTGTGTTTCCTTTTAACTCTGCATTCTTAACAGAGCTTTGCTCATACAGCATTCTCCACTGTTAGTCAGTTGTAACCTGTGTCCTGCTGTGTCAGGACTGGATGCTGTGCTGCTCAATAAATCATCTTAACTACAACTGCTTCCTTGGATCTTTACAAAATTGGCGACGAGGACAACCTTACTCCAGCCATCTACAGCACAGGAGCGGAGTTTGAACCCATTTTTGGATATATTTACTTATTTT
Organism: Lissotriton vulgaris; assembly: GCF_964263255.1. NCBI lineage: Eukaryota > Metazoa > Chordata > Amphibia > Caudata > Salamandridae > Lissotriton > Lissotriton vulgaris. The sequence continues at coordinate 1,310,363,320 of NC_141693.1, read as the reverse complement.
TACAAAATTCTACTGATCTGCCTGCTTTGAAAATACCCAAGACATCCTGCACTACCTACTGGCTTCTACCAACGTCTCTACCAACGTTTCCCTGCAATTTGGATGTTTTTGTGGCATTTATTTTCCTTTTCTGACCTTTAAATGTCTTTTGGCATCTTTCAAGCTGGTACTTTATAGCGCGATCGCTTCACGAGCGTTTCTGCTGCCTTGACAACGCGACTTCTTCACGAGTGTTCCTGCTGCCTTGACAACATTCACTCGTCATTGCCTCATTCCTTGACAACGCTTTGGTTGCCAGCGCACACGTCATCGCCTTGGTTAATTAGCGATGACGCTTTGAACATCGTCGGAGTCATTTCAGCTTTCTACGCGCTCCTTAGCAACCAGCTACAATTGGGCCGTAACTTCCAGCAACGCCTCCGCGTCATCACCCTGCGTTACCAGCCACGCTATCATTGGTCTGGATCTGCTAACAACGTCTTCGCGTCATCACGCACGCATTGTTTGGACGTCTACACGCACGCTACATCACGTGCCTCCATTTTGTTTCTTGGTTGCCTAGCAACTTCACACGGCGATCAACTTTCACGAAGGAACCTTTTCCAGTCATCGTTTTGCTTCGTTTCTTTTTGATTTTATCTAGTTTTTAGCCCTTTTTACTAGCGTTTCTCTTAATTACAGTTCACACTGTTTATTTACCTCGCCAAGCGCTCCACAACCATTATTAAAACCACAGCTTCGCCTCTTCTCCACTGACAAGCTACTGACCACGCTGACTTCAATTGGCATAAGTACTGTTACATTTTACCTTTTACCTTTTCTGCATATTTACATTTTGTGTTTTTTTTTTGTATTTTATCATTTTATTCGTTTGTTCAATTTATTATTCTATTTTACTATTAACAACATGCAGTTTGATCCTCCTGCAAAATTTTTACAAGTCAAGGGCGATCCACCGTTGCCTTGGTCAAGGTGGAAAGAGGAGTTTTTCAATTATATGAAAGCTATTGATGGAGAGCGTATGGGTTCAGAAAGAAAAAAAAGTATTTTGTTACATTGTTTAGGCTCTGAGGGTCAGGAAATCTTTAGGACCTTGCCTCCATTTGCTGCGCCTAGTGGTAGTGGTGACTCTGTGAATGTTTACACTGAAGCTCTTGGTAGGTTGGAAAAACGCTTTAAGCCTACCGCTAACATTGCGTTGAATCGTTTTAAATTTTATACTAGAGCACAAAAACAAGAGGAATCCTTTGATGATTTTCTTACTTCTCTAAGAGCATTAACCTTACATTGCAATTTTGGTGCCATGGCAGATGAAATGATTCGCGATCAGATCATTGTCCATGTCAAAAACAAAAAAATTCAAGATAAGCTTTGGTGTATAGGTGATCCTAATCTGGAAGAAACTATAGCTATTGCTAAGTCTACAGAAATGTCAGAGAAATGGATGAATATTGTTGTGAAACAAACATCTAATTCTCACTCTGTTAAATCCAACACTGAAGAAGAAGTGTGTATTGTTAAATCCAAAGTTGATGAAAAAAATGTTGTTCCTTTCCAATCTAAATTTAAAAATACTGTGGGTATTGGTAATAGAAGATTTGATTCTAATAGTTCATCACTTTTATGCTACAGATGTGGGAGTAAATCACATATAGCCTCTTTTCAGGGCTGTCCTGCCATAAACAGAACTTGTAATATTTGTAACAAGGTAGGACATTTCAGCAACGTATGTAGAGAAAGGAGGTACAATTCTCAACCTCGTTCTGGACGATCTGTCACTCCCTCTTCCTCAAAGGTATCTTCTGTTGGGGTGGTTGAAGTACAACATGAAGTTGAACGTGGCTATGTTGTTTCTATTCTTGGATCAACCACTAAGAAATCTCCCAAATGTACTTTTCATGTCTCAGGTATTGCTATTGAACTTATGGTAGATTCAGGATCTCCATGGACAATTATTACCAAAGAATATTTTAACGAAAAGTTAACAAGTGTTTGCAATATTTCTGATTTACAACCTTCAGACATTTTAGCTGAAAGTTTCAATGGAAATACTATCGATATTGAAGGTTTCTTTGATGTTCTTTTATGTTTCAGAGGTAGATCAGCTCAAATCAAGCTTTATATAGCTATCAAAGGAGTCAATGTTCTGGGTTGGCATGATCAATGGGAACTTGGCATCACGTTGAATCCACGTGCCAAGGATCCCATCTCTCTTTGTAGTGAACAAGATATGATCAACTCTGTTTCTGATGTTAATGGAAAGGATGATGTAATTATTTCATGGTCTGAAAAGTTCAATAAAGTTTTCTGTGACCGTTTAGGAAGATTGGAAAATTTTGCACACAAAATTGTTCTCAAGGAGGGTGCTGTCCCAGTCAAACAAAAGCTTAGGGGAGTTCCTTTAAATGTTAGGGATGAGCTAAAAGAAATGTTGGATGACCTACTCAAGGACAGTATTATAGAGCCCATTGAATCTTCAGAGTGGGTTTCGCCCATCGTTTTGGTGCGCAAACCTGACCAGAAATTGAGGGTCTGCATTGATTTGAGGGCTTTAAACTCTAATATTGTTATAGACTGTCATCCACTCCCCAATATTAATGAGCTGGTTTCCTTGTTTGATGGTGCGCAGATCTTTTCCACCTTGGACCTTAGATCTGCGTATCATCAAATTGAGCTTACTGAAGATTCCAAGAAATATACAGCCTTCATTACCCCTATGGGACTATTTCAATATAGAAGGATGCCGTTTGGATTAGCATCCGCTGCCTCCGTTTTCCAACGTATTATGTTTCAAATCTTTAGGGACCTTGATAAATTCGTAAAATGCTTTCAGGATGACATCTTAATTTTCTCAAAAAATGAGGCCGAACATAGTTCACATTTGAGTATTGTATGCAAAAGATTAGAAAAATCTGGCCTTACCCTCAAAGCACACAAGTGCAAACTTTTTAGGAAGTCGGTGGAATACTTAGGTCACACCTTGTCGGGGGAAGGTCTTGTTCCTAAAAAATCTAATGTTGAGGCCATCCTCTGTGCTCCAGCCCCAAAGAATAAGGAACAACTTCTCTCTTTCTCCGGGATGTGTGAATACTATAGTAAATTTGTTGTGAATTTTGCCACCAAGATGGAACCTTTAAGAAAACTGTTAAGACAGTGCAACGATTTTGTATGGGAAACTGAACAGGAAAAAGCTTTTACAGATATCAAACATGATATTGTTAATTCCCCGACTTTGAAACCATTTAGAATTGGGAAAAAATGCATCATCACCACTGATGCAAGTTTGTACGGTCTTGGGTGTGTGCTATCTCAAACTGATGATGTTGCAGAATGGAACGTAGCTTTCTCCTCCAGAACTTTGAGTGAAACTGAACGCAGATATGCGGTTATTGAACGTGAGTTGCTTGCTTGTGTGTGGGCCATTGAACACTATAGGATTTACATTTGGGGCAGTGAGTTTATTCTAAGAACGGACCACAAACCTTTGGTGCATATCCTATCAGCCGGGGGTGGTTGGAATTCGACAGCTAGGATTGCACGTCTTTCATCCAAGCTACAGGAGTACAATTTTAAGGTTGAATATATTCCAGGGAAGAAAAATGTCACTGCTGACTGTTTGTCACGTCTTCCGTGTGAAAGTAAAGTAGACAATGTGAATAGTCTTTCTGAAGTTGATTTTGTGTTAGGATTGACAGATTTAGTATCTCCCCAGTATCAAGATATTTCTGAACAGTTTTGGTTAGAATGCCAGAATAAGGATGAGAAATTTGTTAAGCTGAAGAAATACCTTCTAGAAGGTTGGCCCAGCAAGAATAACGTTGAATATGATCTGCTACCATTTTACAACATAGCAGAAGAGTTATGGTGTGAAGGGGATTTGTTCTTCAAATCTGAAAAATGTATTCCACCAAGTGGGGTGCAAGAACTTATTCTCAAATTAGCACACAAGACCCATCCGGGAATCTCGGCCATGAAGCGTATTATAAGGTTACATTTCTGGTGGCCTGGAATGGATAGATTCATAGACCGTACTGTCAGAGAATGCAATGAGTGCTGTAACAGCGACAAGATGTTAAAATTACATGTTCCACCTCTTAAGACAGTGAAATGGCCAGAATTTCCGTGGAGCAAGATAGCATTTGATATTTCAGGACCCTTCCAAGTGTTGCCAGAAAGTTCACGTTTTGCATTGGTCATTGTGGATTACCACTCTAAGTGGCCAGAAGTGAAATTTGTAGCCAAAATCACTTCTGAAGTTGTCATTTCTTTTTTTAAAGAAGTTTTTGCTAGGGAAGGCTGTCCTTCGGTATTGGTTTCTGATAATGGGGTGCAGTTAGTCTCCGCTGAAATGAAATTGTTCTTACAATCCTGCAACATCAAACACATGTGTACATCTCTTTACGAGCCACATGAGAACGGGCAGGTTGAGCGTTTCAACCGTGTTTTAAAGGGTTTTGTCTCTGATGCCATCAAAGAGAAAGGGGATTGGTTAAACCGTATCAGACAGAAACTTTGGACTTATCGTATAACTCCCCATAGCACTACTGAGATTAGTCCGTTCAAACTACTCAAAGGTAGGGATCCTGCGTCAGACACGTGCCCTTGGTGGTTCAAGGAAAAATGTGAAGCTCTGGTACAAAATAATGTAGATGTCAAGGAAGTTGCAAAGAGAGTAAGTGGGAAACAAAGTAAATCTGAAGTTTGGTACAATAAGAAGTGGAAAACAAGAGAGCATGAATTGTGTGTTGGGGATTGGGTAAGAATCTTAAAACCTTTCTTAGTCACCAAAGGTACGAGTAAGTTTGGCAGACCTATTCAAATCAAAAGAGTTTTCAGTAACTCAGTTGTTACTCAGGATGGCAAGGTTTGGAACTCAAGCAGGGTTGCTAAATGTCCTACTCAAGATGTGTCTAAATTCCAACCTCACGCTGTTACTGATAGAGGTTACATTTCTGATGGTGGGTCTGATTCATTTTCTGATTCTGTAGCTTCAAGGATCAAAGACGATAGGCGAATCAGAAGAAGACCAGTTTCTTTGCAAGATTTTGTATAGCTGTTTTTTCTCTTTCCTTTGTTTGGTCTGTAGCCCTCCCAGCCTTACTCCTTTTATTTTCATTTAATGAGGGAGGTGTGTTATATCCTGTTATTATTAAGTGCCTATATTATTTATGCTTGTACCTCTTTAACTGCATGAGCCATGCTGTGTTTCCTTTTAACTCTGCATTCTTAACAGAGCTTTGCTCATACAGCATTCTCCACTGTTAGTCAGTTGTAACCTGTGTCCTGCTGTGTCAGGACTGGATGCTGTGCTGCTCAATAAATCATCTTAACTACAACTGCTTCCTTGGATCTTTACAAGGGATGTCTCGTGTTCAGTGGTACAAAGACAGGTGTCACCGAGGAGTGTTCCCTTACACTCAGTTATACAGAACCCACTGTCACTGAGGAGGGCTGCCTTACACTCAGTGATAGAGAGCCCAGTGTCACTGAGAAGTAATATGCTACACACTCAGTGATAGAGCGCTCAGTGTCACTCAGGAGTGATACCGTACTTCAGTGATACAGAACCGAATGTTGCCGAGGAGCGTTGTCTTAAACTAAGTGATACAGGCCACACTGTCACTCAAGCGTGAGTGATGCATCGCACTCAGTGACACAGAGTCCACTCTCACTGAGGAGTGATGTCTTACATACATAAAAGTGTCACTCAAGCGTGAGTGATGCATCGCACTCAGTGACACATAGCCGGGAATTACAGGGGAGTGTTCCCTTACGCTCAGTGATACAGATCCCACTCTCACTGAGGAGTGACGCCTTACATATATCCAAGTGTCACTGAGGCATGAGTGATGCATCGCACTCAGTGACACATAGCAGGGAATTACAGGGGAGTGTTCCCTTACGCTCAGTGACACAGATCCCACTCTCACTGAGGAGTGACGCCTTACATATACCCAAGTGTCACTGAGGCGTGAGTGATGCATCGTACTCAGTGACACATAGCCGGGAATTACAGGGTAGTGTTCCCTTACGCTCAGTGATACATAGTCCACTCTCACTGAGGAGTGATTCCTTACATATATCCAAGTGTCACTCAAGCGTGAGTGATGCATCGCACTCAGTGACACATAGCCGGGAATTACAGGGTAGTATTCCCTTACACTCAGTGACACAGAGTCCACTCTCACTGAGGAGTGACGCCTTACATATATCCAAGTGTCACTCAAGCATGAGTGATGCATCGCACTCAGTGACACATAGCCGGGAATTACAGGGGAGTGTTCCTTTACGCTCAGTGATACAGAACCCTCTCTCACTGAGGAGTGACGCCTTACATATATCCAAGTGTCACTCAAGCATGAGTGATGCATCGCACTCAGTGACACATAGCCGGGAATTACAGGGGAGTGTTCCTTTACGCTCAGTGATACAGATCCCACTCTCACTGAGGAGTGACGCCTTACATATATCCAAGTGTTACTGAGGTATGAGTGATGAAGAGCCGAGTGTCACTGGGGAGTGTTTTCAATGCAGTCTCCTGGAGTAACCATGCAAATAAGTAGATTGTTTCGCTTCTGGTGACCTGGCGTGGGCCGCGAACACGCGATCTGGATGAGTGTGTTATTAATAACATCCACTATGCCCATGCACACCGTGAAGGCACTGACTGGGTTGGCTCCTTGCGCTTTAACGATGATTGTTATTATTAACTAACCTAATGGGAGCTCGAGGACGCGTTTCATTAATGTGTTGACAAGTAAATGGGGGCGGCCATTGCTGGCAGAGGAGCCAGGGAGATGCAAAGAGCTGCAGCAAGGACTGTGCTGTCAGAAGCTTCTGACGATTATCATAATTGTGCCACATACCACTCCGCAGTTCGGGCTGGACTGAGGACCAGGGTCAAGACTGGCTTGCATATGGCTGGGTCTGAACTGGGGTGGCATGGTGAGCAAAAGAACAATGGATTTAACATAGATCTCTTGACTAGGGGTGAGTGTTTGATCTATTTAGCATTCCGTCCATCATTTGTTGCTGCAGCTCATATCACAACGCAAAGTCACATATAGATAAGAAAATACCGCCCACCATATCATAACTGAGGGTAGTATTTGAGAATCCAGTAAGGCACACCATGTGGTAACATATGGGCCTCCAAACTAACCTTAAAATAGCAGAGCATGACACCACATGCATTACAAGCCAAAATAACAACACAACGCAACAGAAACATAACATAAAGCTATCAGCTCACATAGAAGCATGCCCATTACACTCACAGAGACACCTGGTAAAATTGTGCCTCTCAAAAGAATGCAGCTGACTCGAAGAGACAGGCGCAGTGCCACTTGAGGGGCAGCAGGGGACTGCCCCTCTCAGAGAACAACCGACAGAGACATACAGATACCTACAAAGACAGCTGAGAGCTATGCTTCTGAGAGACCGCCGGAAACAGAGAGGCAGCCCGTCACATCTAAAGCTGACCACTGTACTCTCAGAGAGTGACTGACAGAGCGACGGAGAGAGAGAGAGAGAGAGAGATTAAAGGGGAGAGAAAGGTGGAGAGGGGGAGATATCCTGCCATATTTAAAGACTGCTGGTAGGTGCATCTCCCAAATTAGACCAGATGATGAAGGAAGAGACATTCTGGTGCCTTCAAATACCGCTGGTAACAGGGTCTGCTGCCATCAATATGTATCGCGAGAGACCCATTGATGCACAGAGACATACATTGAGTACTGCAAGAGCAACGATACTTCACAGCCGAGACCCCCGGATGTACACAGCAACGCGAGCTGTCGTCGCAGAGATTGTCGGCAGTCTATGGACGGCTACCCATTGATGCGAGAGACAGCCGACATTAATGTCTTATATGGGCCACCAACCGGACGACAGCTAGTTTTAATGTGTATCGCGAGAGAGCAACTGATGCATACAGAGAGACATACCGAGGGCCATGGAAGACATCTGAGATCGGGACCTGCCGAGGCACACACCAGCTGGTGTCTGGGGACCGTTGACAGCTGCACCCCAAGGAACCGCGACCCACTGATGCGAGAGACACTCAACGCCACCCAGAGACAGCTCACATAAATACCTCATGAGGCTCGAACTGGGAGACAGCTGGTAAGAAAATGGACCACACTAGAGACCGAGTGATGCCTTAAAAGAGACACCCGCCGACTCCCGAGAGACAGCTGGCAACAATAACTTGGACGGAAGGAGAGTCACGGACTGTCATCCGAGAGACAGAGGGTGCCCTCGCCGCCCTTCACCCATCGCCTCAGACACACTGTTACCCCTCACTCTTACCTCTCGGTGCCCTGCGGGTGCCCTTGACAGCCCAGCCCAGGCACAGACCCTTCCCGTGATGCACTGAGGGGCGCGGGCGGGGGTATCCCTGGAGCACAACCCCCCTACTGCGGTGTGTGGTGGCTTGAGGGGCAGAAAGCAGGGGCTTCTCACTGGCTCCGTGTCTGAGCACAGAATACAGCAGCAGCACCGCGGACTGCAGGCAAACACCCCCCTCCGCCCCCTCCACGCGTGTCACCCCCACCCTTCCCCCTCCTTCCGCCCACCTCCTTCTGCTGGTCTCCATGACAACAAGAGGATACTCGCTGCCTGCAACCAGCTAGCAGCACAGCCCCCCATCCCGAGTCACAGGCACACATGCAAAAATACACCCTGCTGGGCTCTTGCCAAAAATTGCAATAAATGAAAAATGCCTGGAAAAGGGGGGGCGAGGGGGGAGTGGGAGGCAGGGCTACTCACCCCGACTTTCGAGACCAGTCGCAGAGGGGGTGCACTGCGGACATCCACTGAGCCCAGCTCTGTTATTGCCCCCCACTCCTCACCTGCAGGCGCTATACAAATCCAATATACAATACAATACAACCCCGGCACTGAGACCCTTACCATGACCGAGCCCTGTCACAGCATGTCAATCTTGACTCAGGGGGGTGGCAGTTGACGGCGTCTTTCTCCCCTTTCATAGTTTCGCCCACACATACTCACACCTGTCATGCCACATGCAGACTCACTCACACCCATCCAGTCACAAGCGTGCGCGTGTACAGCCACCATTCAAAAGCATCTACACCCGCACAGACTCATTATTAGCGTACACACATAACTACACATACATTCATACATGCACACACACGCACCCAACATTCAACAAGCACGGCCGTGAAGGTGACACTCTGGCAGGAAGAAGAAGCACAAAGGCCTCAGAAGTTCCTGAATGTTTCTGGGAGGGAGGGACTTGCAAAAGATCACACTACCTCTTCTCATTGGCTGGCATTGACATGGGTCAGCCAATGAGAGGCGTCATTTCCTTACTTGTTACAGAGTGGAGTGTGGCCACTTGTGATGAGGCACCATTGATAGTCAGCTCTGGGCACTTTAGGTCATAACCAGAGGCTCCTGGGAAGGACTATATCAGTGACACTCTTCCTCATGATGAGGGGGAGGTCCTCGCAGGACTTCGCTGTGCTGATGAGGTCACTGCCCGCAGGACTGTAAATTCTTCAGCCAAGCAAAAGCATGTAGAGCACCCAGCTGCCTGACCCTGATTTAATGACCTTTGCTGACCCTGACAGACATCATCATGCTTTGGTAAAGGGAGGTGGAGCAGAGCCCCAACACCCATAATAACAGGCCACCTTTGTGATGGGGGAAGTCTTATTAAAAGCCTATCTACTTACCCTACTGTTTTTGGTGTCTTCAAGCTAACTGAAGATGAGTCTATTACGCTTACGGATTCTTACAAGTTTCTTAAGATGCTGATAGGGTTGGTGCAAGTGGCATCCATTTTTCAAAGTGTGTTAATGTTTTGTTGGGTGACATGGTGGGAATAACACACTTCCAGAATGGTCATCATCAGCAAGTCTTGGAAAGAGCACAACTATTGTGTGCATCAAGTTTTGCATTGGCTGGGAAAAGTTGGCTTAACACCGAGGGCTGAGAAATGTGAGTTTGGCCATGAGGACATTTCTTATCCAGGTCATACTATTTCAGGCAATGGGGTGAAACCAAAGTAAGAGTTGGTGGACACCATCTGCAATCTCAAGGCACCTATGAGTAAGGATGAGGTGTCATTCCTAGCTATGTTTAAGTTCAGAGCCAAACTCATTATAGTATCAGAAGGGTTCAGCTGTATGAGAAGGGTTCCGTTTTTAGACAGAGCATGGAGGCGGATCAGGAATTCAATGTGATCTAAGGGGGTTTGGTGAAAGCACCTGATCTTAAGGCATTTGTTCCAGGCAAGGATGTCATTGTGGTCACTAATGCAAGTGGGAAGAGACTTGTTGCAGTCCTGCGACCAAAAAGATGATTTAGAAAGAGTGATTGCTTGTACTTCGAAGGTACCGAAGGAAGCCAAATGTAATTACTTGGTTATTGAGGTAGAGACTTTGGCATTTAGTTGGGCAGTCAGGAAGTTTAAAAATGGCTTCTGGGGCCGTGCCTTTATCATACTTTAGATCATAAGCCTTTTAAGGAAATTCTTGAAAATACATGTTTGCATTCTGCCTGCATTTCGGAGGTGGGTTGTTGAGTTCCAGAAATATACCTGTAATGTGGAGCACTTACCATGGTTTAGGAACTATGCTAGAGGATGTCTTTCCAGGTTGGTGGCTGCAGTGAGGGAACATTATTTTGACGAGAAACATGTGAAGACTATGAACGTTTGTGGTGGAGATTGGGTAAGAATCCAAGCTCCTGTGGGAATGCCAAATGGGTCTAAACATAACAAGCCCAAGAAGTGGTGAAACTCTTTAATAATACTGTCAAAACCGGAGATTGTAAAATATGGAATTTAAAGAGAGTTTCACATTGCAAGGCTCCTCCTTTTGACCTAAGGAGGGGTAATGATCTTGAACCGATGTGTGACAAGGGTTCAGGGACTCGGTGGAAATGAAAAGGCGTGTAAGAAAGCAGCATACCTGTATGAATATTGTCTATCGCAAATTGATATGGCCTCTCTATTTGCACACAGTCATTCTTTGTTCTAACCAGTGGGTGGGTTGATGATTTTAGCGGTTTTCGTCTGTGTTTCTCTTCCATAACTCTTACTTGACTTGTTATTATGCTTTGTATTTACTCTCAGTTTATCTGCTATGCATTTGTTTGCTTTATTTGTACAAAAGGAAGACGTGGGGTAATTCGACCACAGTGTTGATCTATTGTGGGAGGTAATCCAGCTGGATGGAATATCTACACTGAGCGCCTTAAGATTGTCAGTTACTGCCTGATTGTTGGTGGATGTGGTCCTATTAAAAGTATATCTACTTACCCTGTTGTTTTTGGTATATCCATACACCTATGTCCTGACCTACAGCATCCTCAGCTATTATATATAGTAATGGTGCCTAAGCACAAATCAGCAAATCAGCCACATATCCTGCTAAAGTAGTCCAGGACTGAGACCTACCACAAGGCACTTTTAATGTTCCTCAATCCCAGCCTGAAGCACATCTGCAATTCTATTACTTTGGTCCTTTCACAGAACTGTCCACACTCTTCAATCCTGAACTGAAGAACCTGCTGCCTTTCCAATCACTCGTCAAAACAGAAAAAAGGGGATTGAGGCTTTGAGGGCCGCACCGAGGGTCAAGTTCCTATTGTTACTATAATATGGGGGCAAATGGTCTGGGATACAACCCCCTAGATCCCAACATAGAACAAATAAGAATTTGTTCTGTACATCAAACTTCACAAGTTGACCTCGCACACCAAAAACAGTATAATAAACACAATATTAGTGCTTGATAAACATTTGTTTTGTGACAAAGATGGAATCCAACAGTTCTCCCAAGAAAATTTCAAGTCAGTTTTCTTCGTTTTATTCTTTCTTTTATTATTCAAAGGCTATTTTTATCTGCGAGTTTTGAATAATAAAAGAAAGAATAAAACGAAGAAAACTGACTTGAAATTTTCTTGGGAGAACTGTTGGATTCCATCTTTGTCACAAAACAAATGTTTATCAAGCACTAATATCGTGTTTATTATACTGTTTTTGGTGTGCGAGGTCAACTTGTGAACTTTCCAATCACTGGTCGACACGCAACTCTGTCAGCGCACCGGGATTCCTGGTCAGAAACGCCCCTGCTGCTTCAATAGTTGGCACCTCACACCACTCTTTCAAGGCACCCCGGTCTGGACCTGGAGAACTCATTTCTCCAATAACGGAGTCTTCGCGTGTCTCTTTTAATGCACATCGATCCTGACTGGAAGCATCTCCTGCTACTCCAATCCTGGGTCCCTCTCACAGCTCTTCAGAGGCCCCTTAATCCCTTCACTTCCCCCAGAGCTGCAGAGACTACATTTGTGGGATCTGAAGTGCTGGTCCATAGACTGAGAAGCGCTTCGGATTATGGCAGCTCTCGTTTTTATCCCTCTTAATTAATATCGACGCTGCAGAGATTAAAATCCAATTCAACAAAATCCACAACATTTCTGCCTCAATAAAGTTCCACCAGACTCGGGCTATATCTTCGTCCATGCACTGACCGCCCCTCTCTCTCACTTCTTCCTGGTTTCAGCTGTCTTTTCATAGCTGTCACATCACCCTTGATGGGCAACACTCCCAGCAGCTCTCCAGTGGCGTAGCTAGACCTTTTGCCACCTGTGGCGGCCCCTGCTTTGCCGGCACCGGCAGCGGGTTAAGAGCGTGAAGGAGGGTGCTGAAAATTGCTGCATTTGTTTGCCACACTACGACAACCGCAGGGAAAATCCTGGGCCGCTGCCCCCAAAACTCATGCAGCCCAGTGCGGACTGCCCCCACCCACCTTACTACGCCACTGCAGCTCTGTGAACAGATGCAGTAACCTCATCTCTCCGGAAAACTCCTAAAATCACACAACTCGGGGGAGCAGCCATAATAAGGCCACATGTTTAGGGCAGCCATAATCCCCAATCTCCTTGCAAGTAGTAACATACCCTTGGATCTATCTCCCTGACATAGATGCAAACCCACGTGTCCTTGAAATGGATACAATAACATCACATCTCCCGGAAACTCATAAAGTAACACACCTGATATTGATAAATGACAACAGAGCTCCAGGAAACGGAAATAATTGCCAGCGATGTGATTGATCTGAAGATGATAACTTTAACCTCCTCGAGTGCAGGCAAGGCACACGCATCTTCTCCCTGATGAGTGGGCAGTAGAGCACCGTCATGATCACACTACGCCTGAATCGCAGCCATAGAGCCAGCATTGAGCATTCACTCACACTCACTCACACCCTGGATTTCCTATTGAGTAAAATTTTGTATTTAAATTTCACCTTCTTTTTTAGAAAGACTTTCTCAGGCCACAACCAAAATCGCTTTCAATGACAAATGTAATCACCCAGGTGAAACTGACAGCCAAATTTATTAAAAAAAATAAAATAAAAAACAAAACAAGACCTAGATACATTAGGACTGGAAGCTCAGGTCTTTGAAACAACTGGCAGTAGGAGGACGAATGATGCTTTTATTGTTTCTGCCCTCAGAAATAATCTTCATTCCATAAGACTGACTACTGAAGCAAATAGCACCTTGGACTACTGAAGGTGGATGATAACTTAAGGTTAAATGTAGAAAACTAGAAATAAAGTAAAACATGAACTACTGCACACACTTAATAGCACAGCCCATTACCATCTCTAGGGCACTGGCAAGAAGTAATGCAATGTTTTCTTTTTTCTGTGTAAAATATGTGGCAACACAGCAGAATGACAAAAACCAGAGCATGATAAAAGAGAAACAAGTATAATAAAGAAGTCTTCCTCTCAGATGATATAACTACACAGATGACATGCAAATACTTCTTAAACTGGAAAGTCACAACGACGATGCAAACTCAAACATCTTCAGCTGCCTCAGAGACGTTGATCAATGGATGACATGAAACCATCTCAAAATGAATGCGTCCAAAACTGAAATACTCACATGTAGTGATTGGAAACATCATGGCCCACTCTGTGCCTGGCCAAATGATCTGGAACCATTTCCAACTAAAGTATCCAAGAAAGTAAGAATTCTTGGAATCACCACAGACTCCAAGCTATCCATGATCACCCAAGTGGATAAGTTAGCAAGATCATGCTTCATTACTATGAAAATTGAGCGATGCATCTTCCCCCACTTAGGATTTCCACAAAAGGTCCAGGCTACTATCTCTCGTGTACGGTCTGTACTTGATAATAATAAAGGGGCTTATAAAGCGCCTGGTGACGCCTCCCGGCGTATCCCCGCACTGTGGAGAAGGGTCAGAGTACAGGAAAAGGGCGAGGAGCTAAAGGGCAAATAGGTAGGTCTTTAACAGTTTTCTGAAAGTGGTTTCATTGTTCGCTAACCTAATATTGATGGGAAGGGAGTTCCATTTGTTTGCTGCCAACGAACGGAAAGAGCGACCTCCCATTCTTGATTTTTTTATACGAGGGATCTTGAGAAGGCCCATTCCCATGGAGTGAAGGGTTCTGTTAGGCTCATAAGGAACGGCTAGGTCAGACAGGTAGGACGGTGCTTTATAAGAGATAATTCTGTAGCACATGAGAAGTGCTTTGAATAGAATTCTCTTCCTAATAGGCAACCAACGAAGGGTAGCCAGGATAGGTTTAGGAGCAGCTCTTCTAGGTAGTCTCAGCACTAGCCGTGCTGCTGAGTTTTGTAATACCTGCAGTCTTCTGATGTTCTTTTCCGACGTACCTAGAAGAAGCACGTTGCCATAGTCCATTCGAGAGGTTACTAGTGCCTGGGTCATGGTACGCCTGGCATCCAAGGGGAGGAGGTCCAGGGTGCGGTTGAGGGTTTTCATGACCCTGAAACACTTTCCTACAATTTTATTTACATGGCTGTCAAACGAAAGTTTGGTATCCACCCAGACACCTAAGTTCTTCGCTTCCCTACCAGGAGTGGGTAAAGGCCCCAGACAGGGTGGCCACCAGTCTTTGGTCCAGCTATTGTCCTTACCTCCTATTATTAACACCTCAGTTTTAGAGCCGTTAAGTTTGAGGCAGTGTTGGGTCATCCAATCTGCAAGATCCCTCATACAGGTTTTGAAGTTGTCAGCAGCTAAGGAGGAAGCTTAGGACAAGGAGATCAGCAGTTGGGTATCGTCGGCGTCGGAGACTAGCTCTACGCCGTACGATTGGACCACCTCTGCCAGCGGAGCCATATAGAGGTTGAACAGGGTGGGACTCAGGGCAGAGCCCTGAGGTACCCCCTGTTCTAGGGCTATGCTGTCCGAGAGAAAGTTGCCTCTCTGAACCTGAAAGCACTGGTTGGTTAGAAAGGCTTTCAGCCAACCCAATGCTTCCTTGGTGACCCCCGCTTTGTTTAGACACTGCAGCAAGATGGAGTGTGCTACAGTGTCAAATGCGGCACTAAGGTCCAGCATAATGAGTGCCATGGTCTTACCCTCATCTGCTCCTTCCCTTAGAGTTTCGGTCGCTCTTAGGAGCGCTGTCTCTGTGGAGTAGCCCGACCTAAAACCAGACTGAGAGCTATGTAGAGCATTGTGAGATTCGAGGTGGGCCATGAGTTGAGTGTTGGCTATTTTTTCGGCAACTTTAGCTAGGTAGGGTAGCAAAGAGATGGGTCGGAGGTTCTCTAGGGTGTCCTGGCTCACATTGGGTTTTTTCTTGATGGGCAGTACAATTGCTTTTTTCCAGTCTTCAGGCAGACAGGCTGTGGAGAAAGAACCAACAGCCTCTATCATGGATCATCTTTATCAACTATGAAAAAACTGCAACAAATTCAGAACTCTGCTGCCAGACTACTCCTGCGTGTAAACCCACAAGCCCACATCTCCCTAGCCTTGGGGCCCTACATTGGTTACTAGTAGCCAGAAGGTCCACCTTAAAGCTGCTTCATATTACCCACAAAGCAATACATAGAACAGGACCACTTTTAATCCGGAATAAAATCTCCAAATATATACAACAAAGGAATTTAGGCTCCAGATTGGCACCTCACCTCAAACTCCAGCATACAAGAAAATAAAACTAAGGACAGTACATATTTCTCTGTTCAAGCAGCCAAACTATGCAATTCATTGCCCCCAAACATAAGATCCATGGATAACGATCTTATATTCAGAATACTCATCTGTA
This sequence comes from Lissotriton vulgaris, assembly GCF_964263255.1. Taxonomy (NCBI): domain Eukaryota; kingdom Metazoa; phylum Chordata; class Amphibia; order Caudata; family Salamandridae; genus Lissotriton; species Lissotriton vulgaris. The sequence goes on along the minus strand of NC_141693.1, from coordinate 1,310,347,214 downwards.
CAACGTATGCATATGCATGCAAACATGTATAAATTGATTATATGTATGTATTGATATATGTGCATTTCTTTGTACATACTACTTATGGATTTAAAAACATATTCTTATAGGTCTGCCTAACAAATGTATGTACTACTTATGGTTATAGATAAGTACATATACATATATAAATAATGCTTAGCATGTATATAGCTTATGTGGAGAAGTGTGGCTCAGGGGTTAGAGACGGCAGACCCGGAAGCTGAGATCGGTCCTGGACCAGGGTTCAATTCCCCGCCTCGGTGAGTCTTGCGCTAAAAATTCCACGGACTTGATAATTCTCGCTCCGGTGCCTTCTCGACTCGCGGGTTCACACTCTGCGACTCTGGGCAATAGCTTGCTTAATCTCCACAATGGCCCCTCGCGGCGGGATGCCTGACTTTCACCTTGTGGATACCCGCTGGGGCTATCACACAGGGGAATATCAGGACGGGTTCCCTAAGCAAGCGCCAGGACACCCACTGCGGGTAGCTGTGCGCTATATAAGCTCAACTACATTTACATTTATGTATTGTTTACATATGTTATTTAATTATATGCTTATGGGTCACTGTTTTATTTGATCTATCACAGTGTGTAATACGATATATAAGCTAATTAATCATATGCTTATGGGTTTCTGCTTTTATTTTATTTTATCTAACACAATGTGTAAGTATGATCATAACACTTGTGTCTGTAAGCACTTTACTAATGAAAGAATTGAGGAAAAATAAATAAATTTAAAAAACACAATTTCCTAAAATAAAAAAAACAAATAAAAAAACATAAGTTCCCAAAAGAAAACATAAAATTATAGAAATACATAAATAAATTAGGTTTATGTACAGCAACACTTGAAAGCCTGAGTTGCTAACTATTTATTCATGCATCCACATATGTGACTTTATACATTACAACTTTATATTTTTTGTATTATTTTCCATGTACATGTATACTTTTCCATGTAGTTATGTATTTATATATGTATTATCTTTACACCTAATCCTATTCCACTCTCAGGCTCATCCCAAACCTCATTGTACTACTATGATCTCCCTAATAACCCTTTGTAGACTCTTCCCTCCTTTGACACATCCCAAACCTCATTTTACTACTATGATCTCCCAAGTAACACTTTTTAGACTATTCCCTTCCCTTCTCTATCTCTCCTTTATCCTATTCAATCCAAGTAAAAGACTCACATGTCTACCGCCCAAATGAACAACTTATATTTCCATATACTAATCACCCACTACTCCATGTTGGGTTCCGGAGTAGCATGCTACTCGCTAAAAAGCGCTTCAGCACCTCGTCAGGGGTAGTATGCCCTATATAAATACAATTACAATTACAATTTGTAAGCAAATGTGATTGCCCAAAGGACAAAATATTTCCTGAAGACCTGGCAGATGCCTAATTTAGGTAAAAATAAATAAATTGATTCCCACCATGGCTGGGCAAGAGTACAGCTGATGTTATACATGCCCCCTAAGGTTGCAGTGCGCCCTCTATGATTTGACCCAAAACAGTAACTGGCGAATATTAATTGATTTCATAGACAAAATCTGTTCAGACTCAGGCTTAGATTGGTAGCTCATCTCCTCCGTTGTAGAGCATTTAAGAAACTCTATTGTGATGATCAGCTGTCAAAGGATTTCTGTCTAGGCTCTGGTCAACACAATAAATAAACAGCGGCATTACAAAACGTGAAGGGGCCTTCCATGCTCAGACCAAGTCTGAAGCTCTCAGCCCTAGGCCTGCCAGTTCTGGAGGGGGATCCAGATCTCGGGGGCCCACACCACAGGTGCTGTGGGGGCTTTTTTTACACCACTGCAAATAAATACATTAACAATAATCATTTTTATTTCTATATTATGTTTCATGGCTAAAGATTATGAATACATGAGTTGGAATGACTGAACATTTACACTTTTCCTCAATCTTTGGAAAGGTGTCCTGCAAGTACCTTATTTTATTTATTTATTTTTTGGGTGGAATTTTATATAGCGCTATCTAGACCTGAAGGTATCAGAACGCTTTACATGAGCACCAGTTACTTACAGCCGGACACATTCATTTTTGTCAGGCACTGGGAGATGACGTGATTTGCCCAGAATCACAGAATGTTTGGTGTCCCTGCCGAAACTCGAACCCGGTTCCTGGCTCCGAGGTTGACCGGCCTCGTCATTATTCCACGTTCTCTCCCCATTCTCTTATTGTAGCTGGGCAGGCGGCACTATGTTGAACTATGTCAGCACCTTGTGCTTGACTACTAATAACTAACAGAAGAAGATGAAACACCCAATTGATAAATTATAGGAGAAGTCACACAAACAAAAAATGAAAACAAATGTGTCTTTTTAAGATTTCCTGAAAAAATAAGTGTGAGGCATGTGTCTGAATCATGGTTTACGTCACGGCTTACTTTGAATGCGAGATATTTAGAGGACTTAGCTTGAAAGCTCAGAAGATCATTATCTGTTAACCCTAACGAATCAGCGAAGAAGGGTTTGATAGACGTGACCTCAAGAATGATCTCAAGAATGGACAGATTCTACCGCTGGCAACTTAACAGTGGCGCCTGGCATGGATCTTGAATGGCGGGGAGGCGGTGGGTGGCGGGGCAAAATAAAAAATACAATTAAACGTACCTCTTTTACGTCCTACTTTCTACAATTTATGCATTTGTTATTATGGTTATATGCACAATGAATATTGTTTGTATCTTTTACAATGCTCTTGCATATTAATTTCAATAAACTTTACTTTCATACGTAATAAAACAATGCAGGAGGTGAGGGGGCACCCTGCTGCAATCTCAGCAAAGGGCCCCCTTTGCTCTCTGGAAAATGAAGTGTATCATACTTAAATTGACCACATGTAATATGTCTGCATATCATACCAGAGAAACCTTAGCATGACCATGTAAAATGCCTTCTCTGCATTAAGAACGATCATTGCTAGGGGCGTCTGCAGACGTTTGGCAACATGGAGTAGAGGGCTTTCCCTACTTAGAAGCCCAAGAGTTTTGTTTCCAAATATGTAGACGTTTATAGAGAGATAAGTGAACTTAAATTACAAGGGCCATGATGGCTCGTACAGCCTTTTTTTTATCCCCGATGGAAAAGCAACATTGGGAAAAAGATTAATTTAGCAGCAGTCCATTCTATTTTTTGGGGAAATGCTGCTCCATTGAGCTAACATAATGTGACCTGATTTTGTTAGATAGCAAGTTCACTGGCTTTCAGTATTACTAGTAAAAAGAGGACTGTCACTGTTTTGTATAATTCATATTCTGCTGCAGTTGAGAAAGAGCATCAATGACTTCAGAGGAGGTACCTAGTAACTCTGGGTCTCTTATTTTTCAGTAGCAGACGGGAGCGGTACCATCATGAAGACATTTATTATGATCTTTACGACTGCAATCATATTCATCCTGATATAGCACTTCATAAAGTTTGACAAGTATTCTCACAAGCTGCCCCCACATTATCCATTATTTGGCCAGTCTTGTTGCTCAGTTTCCCTTTCCTTCAGTAATACAGCCAGAATGCGTGATGTCCACACTACCTTTTCTCAGCTCAGAGTTTTAGAAATATCTGGATGCTAGCCTGATTCTAGCAGGTAGAGCTGTGTATGTCCATCTTTTTCTTTATTGGCTTTTGTAAAGAAATTTAGGAACTAGTGCAAGTGACTTGAGTGCTATCTTTCAAAGCATCCCAATCCACGGCAATCTGTATGCGGTGAGAAACCACTTGAATGTACTCTTAACATTACAGTGATAGCCAGCTCCGTATCGTTTTCCGATGTGAATCATGGTGATACAGGCTGTGCCACTTCTGATTATTGATCCTCGCTCCTGTGCTCCCAGCTGTAAGCAAGGTTTCCCAAATTGTCAAATCAGCGACAAGGAGGTTTTCATTGCGTATACTTTTTTCAGAAGGTCACTTGTGCCCGTCTCATAAGGACTCTTTCCACCTGCAATGATTTTACTGTTTTGGTTTCTATCATGTGTGTTCCATTGGTGCGTGTATGCAAATGTCTATAAAAAGGCCTCCTTATATTGGAGGGATAGTTAACATTAGATGCTCACTGCTGTGAAAGAGGGAACCCGTGTCACTTTATTTCATGTCACATCTCTCCATTTGTATTTTTGCTTAGGAAACAAGCTCAGAATTCAAGTAGCCGTGAGAGCTAATCTTTCATTGGCAACAGCAATCATGACGTTTGGGTATAGGCTCCTATGTTCTCTTGAACAGAGTTCCTAAAATTCTGATCAATGTGAAGAGATTCATCAAATACTCATTGTATGGGGTTGACACTGTAAATCACACTATCTTGTTGCAGCGCCTCAAGGAAATTGGGATACAAGGAGGAGCATTGGAGTGGATCCGCTCTTTTCTTTCCAGCAGGCAATTTCAGGTCTTTGAGGGAGCAACTATCTCCACAAGCAAGCCCTTGAACTGTGGAGTTCCGCAGGGCTCCTCATTGAGTCCGACGTTGTTTAACGTCTACATGAGACCACTGGCTGGGGTCGTCCGTCCGTATGGTATTAAGATCGTTACCTACGCGGACGACACCCAGCTGGTGGTCTCCCTCACGCCGGCCGGAGACCTTGGAGGTACAGTGGACCTGCCCAAATGTCTGAGCGAGATTAATCGATGGATGACCATGTCTTGTCTCAAACTTAATGGAGACAAGACAGAGGTCATGATGATGGGACATCTAGCACCACCCACGATTAATCAAATCTGGCCAACCTGCCTGGGCACCCCTCCAGTCCCCAGAGATACCATCAAGAGCCTGGGAATCTGGCTGGACAAGTCCCTACCATTCAATCATCAGGCCTGTGTATTATCTGATACCTGCTTTGGCCTCATTAGAGTGCTGAAAAAAATTCTCCCATTATTACAGTTTGAGGCCAGACAAATCGTGGTCCAGGGACTGATACTTGCCAGGCTGGACTTTGGAAATGCGCTCTACTTTGGGACCCCTGACTCCACACTTAAAAAGTTGCAGGTAATCCAGAACTGTGCGGCCCGAACCCTGTTCCAACTCCCTCGCAGGACCTCTGCGAAGGCCGGACTGAAAAAATTACACTGGCTCCCGGTGAAAGACAGGATCAGCTTCAAATCCCTTTGTGTGGCCCATCAATCTTTCTGGGAAACCGGGCCACTGATTAGTCGCCCCCTAATTACCCCCTACCTCCCCAGCATACAACTTCGATCCACAAATGCCTTACTAGCGGTAGTACCAAAGGTTAAAAGATCTAGATCAGGAGGTCGCTCTTTTTCCCTGAATGCGGCCAAATTATGGAACAGTCTTCCCTTCCACCTTAGGTCCAACTCTGACCTCACCTCCTTTAGGAAAAATTTAAAAACCTTCCTGTTCAATAAATAAGTAACCTTTCCTGGACTCAGCCCTATAGGCAACACCTGTTCGTTTTTCAGCGCTAGGACGCCCCCGGGCAGCTATTTTGCGCTTTACAAAATTCATTATCATTTCATTTCATTTCATTCAACATAGAAATGAATGTAGAGACTAGTTCAGGCAAATGTTTGCTTGAGTTGAGATTGCAGGAGGTAGAATTGCAAAATTAATCTTCATGATAAACAGTTGTATGCAAAACAATAACTAAAACATGAATAAGATTATTTTTCTAATTTAAATTGTTTCTAATGAGCAGTGATCTCCTGTCACTTTAAACTGAGCTCCACCGTAAATGCATTGCCACATTTTTCTGCATATATGTTCAGTACAGGTCCAGCAAAGCCCTGTGAATCCTCATCCATTGATGAGAGCATACTGCTCATGAAGCATCTGAGAGGAAAACCTACAGCATGCCAATGGGTCGAGCACCTGGTTGATGGATTACAGAGTGGGCTGAAGATCTGCCCCCATTTTATGGATCTCACAATACATCCCTGCTTTCAGAGAGTGAAGGGCACTCCTTATTAAATCCTACTCTTTTTTACAGGTCCATCGTTTACTGCCCTGCCATCGGAATTATTCATACCAACCAGCTCAATTACTGTTATGCCTAGCACAAATACCTAGATACCATTACCAGGCATTGCTGTGTGTGGGGGACAAGATGCTGAGCAGGGATGATCTGTGGAATCTTTACCTTCCATTGATAGTGGATTGGGCACCATTTCACTCAGTGGCTTTAGATATCTTGTTTGACTGTTTGTCAAGCTTTGACCATGGTGTCTGCACAGGCAGTCTGCTGTCTTCAGCTATTCCTCATCAACCAGACATAGGCAGTGGCGACAGGCCAGAACACACCTCCCACACAAACACTAACATCAAGCTTCTCAGGGGTTTGCACAATCCTCCACCTGTAACCATTTTATGGGCCTTGTAATCACTATAAATGGAACTCCTGGCTTCCGTTGACGGGCCCTATGCCGAGGACAACAGAAAATACTTAGAGATTGATGGAATCCGAGGCTAATGCATGCCCTAGGCTCTCCAGTGCTGAAAAGAAGGAGGAACAGAGGGAATCACGTGCAGTTTGTGACACACCCAGAACAATATCTCACGTTCAATACTTTGCATCTGCTTTTTAGAAAAAAAGATCAGCTGAAAGAAAGAAAACTTAAGTCTCACTTCAGACAAAGAACTGACACTACAGCTTCACGTTCAACAACAGTAATGTTAGCCTTCTTTCAAATGCAAACCATGGGAACGCTAGTTCTTTTTTCACACACGAATCTAGCGCCACAGCGATGGAACGATTCAATGTGGATTACTGCTTTGGAAAATTGGGCTGGTCTGCCCGACTCAATCATTGTTTGCAGAGCACAGGCCTCAGGGAGGTTTACCCTCCACAGGTCGTGAGTAAAATCACATTGAAAAAGGCATGATGATGAAACATCGCTCACAAACCCCTCATCTCTACTGTCTCTGTTTATCGAAGAAACACATTGGGGTTGACAATCTCAGCAGTCCTCCTGGACCGCAGGCCCAAGGGATTAGCAATCAGTGAATGTAGGCACTCATCCTCTGGAGCCAGACGCCTTTGATTGCAAGACTCCGAGAAGCACCTCAAGACAAAATCCAATTTCATCAGGAGAGCCCTGCGTCAAGGTGAGTGAGCGCGGATGCCCAATACCTAGAGGTGGTTGAGGTGCGATTGGTGGCGGTACGTGGTTGCGGTTGGTCACTCAGGCGACCTCTACATCTGTAGAGCGGATACACTACAACTTCATGTCCAAGAAAAGACCACAGACCTACATCAGTACAATAATACTATAAATACCAGCAAATCTCTACATCCTGTCAATGACCCAGCACTTGCTCAAAATTGCTACAATAACTCCACAGACTCTTGCAGGTGATACAGTAGCCCCAAAAAAGGCTACAGTGGTCTCGTGATCCTTGCAATTGATACATTATTCCCACAGCTCCTTGAATTGACACAGTGTAACCTCCAGGAGCTGGAATCCTGGAATAGACGCAGATGCGCGCGTGCTCATTTTCTGCTGAGTGTACCATCTGCACGCCCCTCCTGGCGGTGCTATTTCGGGAGGTTCTGACTCAGATCTTTTGGACGCGGCACACCTCACCCCCTCCGCCCACCCACCACATTCACGCAGAAGGCCAAGAAAACATCTTAATGCAAAACCGGTGTGAGTGCGTCTTTCGCGGAGGCACACTGTGATGCATACATTATGCAGATGCATCTGTGTGGCCCTCATTCGCTCGTGATATCACTGCAAGCGTGGTATGCCATCGAGTGACATCAGTGGGGCAAACAGCACAGCAACACCCTGATGTACCTGCATCTATGCTGGCCGTGGCGTCAGTAAGGAGTCGACTAGACAGCCTGGTAGATGCTTCCTACAAGTCTGCAGCAGTTGATGGCCTGCCCTCACAGACGGACGCTTCTCCCTGGCACAAGGAATGTGTCTGCACCCGGTACCATGGACAGGGGTTGGGTCCGACCACAGGAGGACGGGCATGCAATGTGTAGGTAGCCATTGGAGGCAAGGAATGCCTCTTCAACCAGGCTCAACAGGCATAGAGCTGGAGACAGTACAGCATTCTGGGAATGTGCCTCCAGGTCCCTGGACAGGGACTGTGTCTTCAGAGAGTACCGCATGGCAGGGCCGGTTCTAGGATTTGCGAGGCCCTGGGCTAAAAGAAAATGTGTGAGGTCCCTCTAATGTAGATAATTGGCCCCTTGCAAGGAGACAATTCACAGACACTGTGGGAGGCCCATTGTCCATCATTTTGTCGCCCCCCACAGTTTTAACTTTGAGCCCACAAGCATTTCTCACACCTTCAGTCCGATAGGTGTAAGAATTGCTTGTGGGCTAAAAGTTAAAACTATGGGGGCGCCAAAATGATGGACAATGGGCCTCCCACAGTGTCTGTGAACGGGTCTCCTTTCAATTGAAGGGAGCCTCTCCCTCCCTTATGTATCCAGATACCATCCATGAGAGGCCAAGGGAGGGGGGCCCCTCCATTTCAAAGAAAGGTGACACCTTTCTTTGAAATGGATCGCCAGGGAACCAAAAGGACACATCACCAGTGTGAGGCCCCATGCTGGTGCGAGGCCCTGGGCAGCTGCCCACGCTGCCCAGGCCTAGCGCCAGCCCTGCCGCATGGGTCTGATGGCAGTACAATAAAGGGGTGGCACTTTTAAGTAAAACCACTCAGTGCACATGTGAAAAGCTAACACTATAAATACACTAATGAACAGCATTTTTAAAGAAGCAAAGTATGATTTACCCACTCACTGCCAGATTAATGCACAGTAATGTTATACAGCAGAACTTTCAATTCATAATAGCCATAGCCACCAGAATTAGGCAGCAGGAGAGGGACACACTATGCAGCAGGGTTGAGTAAATTAAGCAGCAAGAAAAGGCAAACTATGTGGCATAATGTGCCACATTTTGTGAAAGTATTACTTTGTTATTTTCTCATTTATAAACTTGGTAAAACTGTCGGGCATTGGTTGCACCTCATTGGTACCAGTTTAACGCCCAAATATAGAATTAGGCAACATAAAGTTGACCAGTCCATCTCTGGAAAGTGCCTTCCACTGGACTGCAAAACATGTCGTCACATTTTTAGTAACTTTTGAACCATTTTAGCTACAACCAATTTTATTTAGTGAAAATCAGCAGATTCTGTGTAGAAGATAGATTATGTGGCAAATATGGCAAATCTATAAATATGAGAAAATCACAGCACAATTGTATAACTTCAGTGGCCTTGATAATTGTGTGTGTTTTACAGGGCATGTGGATTATCTAAAACAAGCATTGGGAATGTCAATAGCTCTGACTTTGACAAGGCAGTATAATGGTTACTTTTGTAAGCGAAAATAAAAATGCAAAATGAAAACATATCTATGTCTAAAAATAGCAACTGTATGCTTAATATTGCAATTTTAAATAAAAAAGATAAATGAACCATTGCCATGGTCGTACTGGGACAGAAAATAGTGAAAGGCACCAAAATAAAAGTGATTCCATTAGTGAATTAGATAGCTAGAAAAGTGGTCCATGTCTTCAAACTGGTGTTGTTTTACACTTGTGAAGATATATGCTGTATATGTGTTTTGCAAGCTATGGGTTACTGCACTCATTTGTGCTAGCTGCAGGCAGTGTTTGTGGTAATATCAGGGAAATCAACAGAAAAACGGGCCCAACAAATCATAAAACAGGCCCACATACAGCCAAAAAAACAGCAGACACACAGGCCTGTCAAACCAGACCTTCGGACACTACCTGATTTCTAGTCTAACCCTTATTAGAGCATTAAGGGTCAAATGTAGGTAAATTTAATTTAGCGAACCTTTAATAGCAATTTTTACCGAATCGCTATTAAGGACCCGCAAAATTGAATGTAGGTAGGAATCGCAAAAATATTTGCGATTCCTTAATATTCCTTAATTGCGAATCGCAAATTGAGATTGGCAATCAAGGAATCCCATCCCATTCATGAATAAGATTTGCGCCCGCAATTTGCGAGTAACCAATAGGTACTTGTGGAGAAGTGTGGCTCAGGGGTTAGAGGCGGCAGACCCGGAAGCTGAGATCGGTCCTGGACCAGGGTTCAATTCCCCGCCTCGGCGGGTCTTGGGCTAAAAATTCCATGGATTTGATAATTCTCGCTCCGGTGCCTTCTCGACTCACGGGTTCACACTCTGCGACTCTGGGCAATAGCTTGCTTAATCTCCACAACGGCCCCTCGTGGCGGGATGCCTGACTTTCACCTTGTGGATACCCGCTGGGGCTATCACACAGGGGAATATCAGGACGGGTTCCCTAAGCAAGCGCCGGGACACCCACTGCGGGTAGCTGTGCGCTATATAAGCTCAACTACATTTACATTTACATTTACTTGCAAATTGCGGGCACAATTTCAAGCATGCAAGGGTTCCAAAAGGACACCCTGTTGCACCCCTGAAATGTGCATGTATGCACATGTGGCGCACATACATGCCCTAAGGGCATGTAGGTGTGCCACATGTCACTTTGTAATAAGCCAAAAATTCATTTGAAATGAAATCGCAAAATTCCAAAAATTCATTTGAAAAGAAATTGCAAAATACCACCAACTTGAAGGTCGTGGTATTTTGCGATTTCTTACGGCAAAATCGCAATTTGCTATGCCTACCAGCATAGCATTTAGGGAATCGCAAATTGCAATTCTCTAAATGCTTGCACAAAATAAGGAATCGCAATTTTTGCAATTCCTTATTTTGCGTGCAGGTATTTGCCTACCTACATTGCTCACAGCCAAATTGCGATCGCAAACGATGAAATTCTGAGAATTTCAGTGTTTGCAATCACAATTTGCCTTCCTACATCTGGCCCTGAATTTGATAACAGATTTAGAAATCCTTTTCAGTTTTAATGCACCACCTTGGAAAATATTATTTTCTGCGGTGCAAAGGAAAATTAATATTAGCATTACATTACTGTACAAAAAACAATAGGAGAGGACTCCTACCGTGCTTAGCCTTCTCTCCATATCAGTCTCAGGGGATCACCCTAAGGTGTTAAAAGAACTCTCACCCACTGCATCATAGAGTACCCGTCCAGACACCATCAGTATCTGGACGGGCTCAACCTTGGTAACCAAGGGAGTTCTTTGGTAATTGTGTGGGATCCCAGATTCAAAATATTCTAGAGAGTTCTGAGGGTTAATTTTATTTTCAAAGGGCACCTGAAGGTGTTGAAAACAGATGGGGAAGCACTAAGGACAATGCTTTAAGGGCCCCCAATATCTCGATGAGCGGGCCGGAAGCTGCACCCCCAGGGAGAGGAGTCACTGGTGCTGCAGGCTGGGGGGCCGATGGGACCGCTGGTATGGGCGCTACTGGTGCTACTATGTCAGGTGGATGGACACCCCCCCCCCAGTGACCGGGACCGGCGCAAGGGCCGCTAATGCTCCCCGAATCTCCTCCAAAATCGCCCCCGTCCTGTCCTCCGGTGGGCCAACAGGGGCGGGCGTCCCCGGATTACCCAGGGGGCTCCGGGTGCAGCTGGCGGTAATTCAGGGTGCCTAGGGGGTGGTACAATCACCACATCTGGTTCGAGTGGGACCTCCTTAGGGTACGTCTTAGACCGACCTCCCGCTTTCTTGCTCTTGCCCCGCCCGCCTTGCTTCTGAACCCTAGGTTTCTTATTTAGAGGGGGGAAAGCGGCCCTAGGGGGCACACCCGGCCTCCGCGGGCGCTCGACGGCCGCCTCGGGCTCCGCCTCGGGCTCAGGAAGCTCCCCGTCCCCCTCCTCCTCACTACTGTCCTCGCCACCATCGAATTTGGCGAGCAACGCTTTGAGCAGCTGTGCTACCTCTGGGTCTTTTCCCTTTTGCTTCTGGTGCATGCCTTTGGGTGGCATAGTGCCCTCGGAGTCCGCGCGCGGGAAAATCTAACAATTGAACCTCTCGCTCGCTGAATAACCCCCGCAGCGCCGCTCCGGCCAACCCCCTCCGGCCTTCGCAGCTCGCGCCCAGGCGGCAGGTAAGGGGAGTCAGAGCTCAGCGGGTACCTATAAACAAAAACGCCGCAGCCTGAACAGACTCCAGGGACACCAACGGAAAGGCTAAAATGCAGGGCGAACCCCGAAACCCACTCAAGCCCGCAGCCTCGTGAGCTACAACCCCTTACCTGTCGCGCTGGTCGCTGCCGCTCAACTCTGCTCAACCGCGATTCCGCCCGGTCCTGCTCGCACTCCTCCACGCCTTCACGAACAGCTGCCGCAACTCCTTCGACACCATGAGGGAAGTGGGGGGACCGTGCCAACTATGGGGCAGGGGATGCTACCAGATCGGGGACCGGTCAATACGTAAAGTTTAAAGAAAAAGTTTAAAGAAAACAGGCTACCGAGCCTGGGGGTGAAGGGGGGGGGGCAGTAGGTGCGAGCAGGTCCGTACGCAGGCGAGGAAAGAGGCCGACCGAATTGCGAATGTGACCTATATAGGTCACGGCCTCTGACCCCGCCCGCGCCGGAAATGCGTCACCGCCCCCCGGAAGGACTTCCTCTCCCCGGTCGCCTCCCATAGGGTGAAAGACCGGCTACACTCTGCGAATGGGGTGCGTGGGCCGGGGGGGCGGCCCCTAAAGGCGGGCTCGTCTAGCCTCGCCCTTGGTAAAAGAACTCTCACCCACTGCATCATAGAGTACCCGTCCAGACACCATCAGTATCTGGACGGGCTCAACCTTGGTAACCAAGGGAGTTCTTTGGTAATTGTGTGGGATCCCAGATTCAAAATAGTCTAGAGAGTTCTGAGGGTTAATTTTATTTTCAAAGGGCACCTGAAGGTGTTGAAAACAGATGGGGATGCACTGAGGAAATTAATATCCTCTGTGTCCCTGGTTCAACATGTTTCAGCTATCACACAAATACCTCTCCGGGCTAGCTGGCTTTCATCAGGACCTCACAAGGATCCTGTAAGAATACTATTTGCATGCATTCAATTATGAAATTTCCATTCACCATACTCGTACATGCCATACATACCAACCCATTTGGTCCCTATGTTTGCATTCCTTTAGTAGGGTGCGATTCAGAGCTTCATCAGGTTAAGGAAGCAGGTGGACCTAGTAGTCAAACTTTGAATAATGTGTATACAATATGTACCAAAGGCATGAAATGTGCCTGCAGCCTCTATCAAATGTCATGGAATGTGTCTGCAGCCAGTGCCAAGGGCATGCATCTGTCTGCAGCCAGTGTCAAAGGCATGAATGTATCTCCAGCCAGTATCAAAGGTGTGAATCTGTCTGCAGTCAGTATCAAAGGCCTGAATCTGTCTGCAGTCAGTATCAAAGGCCTGAATCTTTCTGCAGCCTGTACCAAAGGCATGAATCTGTCTGCAGCCAGTGTCAAAGGCCTGAATCTTTCTGCAGCCAGTATCATAAGCAAGAAATGTGCCTGCAGCCAGTGTCAAAGGCATGAATGTATCTGCAGCCGGTATCAAAGGCATGAATGTATCTGCAGCCAGTATCAAAGGCATGAATATATCTGCAGCCAGAATCAAAGGCATGGATGTATCTGCAGCCAGTATCAAAGGCACGAATGTATCTGCAGCCAGTATCAAAGGCAGGAATGTAGCTGCAGCCGGTATCAAAGGCATGACTGTATCTGCAGCCGGTATCAAAGGCATGAATGTATCTGCAGCCGGTATCAAAGGCATGACTGTATCTGCAGCCAGTATCAAAGGCATGAATGTATCTGCAGCCGGTATCAAAGGCATGGATGTATCTGCAGCCGGTATTTAAAGCATGATTGTATCTGCAGCCGGTATCAAAGGCATGAATGTATCTGCAGCCGGTATCAAAGGCATGAATGTATCTGCAGCCGGTATCAAAGGCATGACTGTATCTGCAGCCAGTATCAAAGGCATGAATGTATCTGCAGCCGGTATCAAAGGCATGGATGTATCTGCAGCCGGTATTTAAAGCATGAATGTATCTGCAGCCGGTATCAAAGGCATGGATGTATCTGCAGCCGGTATTTAAAGCATGAATGTATCTGCAGCCGGTATCAAAGGCATGGATGTATCTGCAGCCGGTATTTAAAGCATGAATGTATCTGCAGCCGGTATCAAAGGCATGAATGTATCTCCAGCCAGTATCAAAGGTGTGAATCTGTCTGCAGTCAGTGTCATAAGCATGAAATGTGCCTGCAGCCAGTGTCAAAGGCATGAATGTATCTGCAGTCGGTATCAAAGGCATGAATGTATCTGCAGCCAGAATCAAAGGCATGAATGTATCTGCAGCTGGTATCAAAGGCATGAATGAATCTGCAGCCGGTATCAAAGGCATGAATGTATCTGCAGCCAGTATCAAAGGCAGGAATGTATCTGCAGCCGGTATCAAAGGCATGACTGTATCTGCAGCCGGTATCAAAGGCATGGATGTATCTGCAGCCGGTATTTAAAGCATGAATGTATCTGCAGCCGGTATCAAAGGCATGGATGTATCTGCAGCCGGTATTTAAAGCATGAATGTATCTGCAGCCGGTATCAAAGGCATGAATGTATCTCCAGCCAGTATCAAAGGTGTGAATCTGTCTGCAGTCAGTGTCATAAGCATGAAATGTGCCTGCAGCCAGTGTCAAAGGCATGAATGTATCTGCAGTCGGTATCAAAGGCATGAATGTATCTGCAGCCAGAATCAAAGGCATGAATGTATCTGCAGCTGGTATCAAAGGCATGAATGAATCTGCAGCCGGTATCAAAGGCATGAATGTATCTGCAGCCAGTATCAAAGGCAGGAATGTATCTGCAGCCGGTATCAAAGGCATGACTGTATCTGCAGCCGGTATCAAAGGCATGAATGTATCTGCAGCCGGTATCAAAGGCATGACTGTATGTGCAGCCAGTATCAAAGGCATGAATGTATCTGCAGCCAGTATCAAAGGCATGGATGTATCTGCAGCCGGTATCAGAGGCAGGAATGTATCTGCAGCCGGTATCAAAGGCATGAATGTATCTGCAGCCAGTATCAAAGGCATGAATGTATCTGCAGCCAGTATCAAAGGCATGGATGTATCTGCAGCCGGTATTTAAAGCATGAATGTATCTGCAGCCGGTATCAAAGGCAGGAATGTATCTGCAGCCGGTATTTAAAGCATGAATGTATCTGCAGCCGGTATCAAAGGCATGGATGTATCTGCAGCCGGTATTTAAAGCATGAATGTATCTGCAGCCGGTATCAAAGGCATGGATGTATCTGCAGCCGGTATTTAAAGCATGAATGCATCTGCAGCCGGTATCAAAGGCATGGATGTATCTGCAGCCGGTATTTAAAGCATGAATGTATCTGCAGCCAGTATCAAAGGCGTGGAATGCGTCCATAGCGAGTGCCAAAGGCATGGATGTGTGTGCAACCTGTACCAAAGGCATGAATATGCCCATTGCCAGTCCCAAAGCCATGGAATGTGTCCGTCATTTCCGTGGGCAGGGAATGTTTCTGCAACATTAGACCACAGAACACATTTTCACTCCTCTCTCAACACAAGATTATCAATAATCTGCTTCCCATCATGCACTTCACTCCCCCCAACACAGACAACTCATCTGTGATGAAATCCATCAGGGACTGGACCACAGAGTCACGCCTGGCTGGAGACACCAGGGCCAGGAGCGGATGCAATGCGGTGGGCGAGGGCGGGGGGTGGAGGACAAGGGGAGGGGTGGGGGTTGGGGGGCAGGCCCCTCACAAGATTCTTCTCCTCATTCACACCATCAGCACCGTGAGATGTTCAGTCAGAAAAATGAACTGAGCACAGCTGACAGCATGCAGCAGCTTAAGTACTGCAGAGGAACACTGCTGTCTAATCTATGTTACCCTCTGCACTGCAGGGGTGCCCGGAACCCCAATCTCTCTTACACACTATGAGGCACCGTGTCAGCACTGCAGGGGTGTCCTGTACCCCAATCTCTCTTACACACTATGAGGCACAGGGTCAGCACTGCAGGGGTGTCCTCTACCCCAATCTCTCTTACACACTATGAGGCACAGTGTCAGCACTGCAGGGGTGTCCTGAACCCCAATCTCTCTTACACGGGATGAGGCACAGGGTCAGCACTCCAGGGGTGTCCTGTACCCCAATCTCTCTTACACACTACGAGGCACAGTGTCAGCACTGCAGGGCTGTCCTGTACCCCAATCTCTGTTACACACTATGAGGCACAGTGTCAGCACTGGAGGGGTGTCCTGAACCCCAATCTCTCTTACACGCGATGAGGCACAGTGTCAGCACTCCAGGGGTGTACTGAACCCCAATCTCTCTTACACACTATGAGGCACAGGGTCAGCACTGCAGGGGTGTCCCGTACCCCAATCTCTGTTACACACTATGAGGCACAGTGTCAGCACTGCAGGGGTGTCCTGTACCCCAATCTCTCTTACACGCTATGAGGCACAGTGTCAGCACTGCAGGGGTGTCCCGTACCCCAATCTCTGTTACACACTATAAGGCACAGTGTCAGCACTGCAGGGCTGTCCTGTACCCCAATCTCTCTTACACGTTATGAGGCACAGTGTCAGCACTGCAGGGGTGTCCCGTACCCCAACCTCTGTTACACACTATGAGGCACAGTGTCAGCACTGCAGGGGTGTCCTGTACCCCAATCTCTCTTACACGCTGTGAGGCACAGGGTCAGCACTGCAGGGGTGTCCCGAACCCCAATCTCTTTTACACACTATGAGGCACAGTGTCAGCACTGCAAGGGGTGATCTGTACCCCAGTCTCTCTTACACACTATGAGGCACAGTGTCAGCACTGCAGGAGTGTCCCGTACCCCAATCTCTCTTACACACTATGAGGCACAGTGTCAGCACTGCAGGGGTGTCCTGTACCCCAATCTCTCTTACACGCAGTGAGGCACAGTGTCAGCACTGCAGAGGTGTCCTGTACCCCAATCTCTGTTATACACTATGAGGCACAGTGTCAGCACAGCAGGGGTGTCCTGTACCCCAATCTCTGTTACACACTATGAGGCACAGTGTCAGCACTGCAGGGGTGTCCCCTAACCCAATCTCTGTTACACACTATGAGGCACAGTGTCAGCACTGCAGGGGTGTCCTGTACCCCAATCTCTCTTACACAATATGAGGCACAGTGTCAGCACTGCAGGGGTGTCCCGTACCCCAATCTCTGTTACACATTTTGAGGCACAGTGTCAGCACTGCAGGGGTGTCCTGTACCCCAATCTCTGTAAACACTGTGAGGGACAGTATCAGCACTGCAGGGGTGTCCTGTACCCCATCTCTCTTACACACTATGAGGCACAGTGTCAGCACTGCAGGGGTGTTCTGTACCCCAATCTCTCTAAACACTGTGAAGGGCAGTGTCGGCACTGCAGGGGTGTCCAGTACCCTAATCTCTCTTACACACTATGAGGCACAGTGTCAGCACTGCAGGGGTGTTCTGTACCGCAATCTCTCTTACACACTTACGGGCACAGTGTCAGCAATGCAGGGGTGTCCTGAATGCTAGTCTCTGTTACACAATATGAGGCACTGTAGGGGTCCCCCGAACCCCAGTCTCTCTTACACACTGTGAGGCACAGTGTCAGCACTGGAGGGGTGCACTGAACCCCAGTCTCTGTTAAGCAATGTGAGGCACAGTGTCAACACTGCAGGGGTGTCCTGCACCCCAAACTCTGTTACAGACTATGAGGCACAGTGTCAGCACTGTAGAGGTGCCCCGAACCCCATTTTCTTTTACACACTGTGAGGTACAGTGTCAGCACTGCGGGGGTGTCCTGCACCCCAATCTCTGTTACACACTATGAGACACAGTGTCAGCACTGCAGGGGTGTCCTGTACCCCAGTCTCTCTTACACACTATTAGGCACAGTGTCAGCACTGTAGGGGTGTCCTGTACCCCAATCTCTCTTACACACTTTGAGGCACAGTGTCAGCACTGCAGGGGTGATCTGTACCCCAGGCTCTCTTACACACTATGAGGCACAGTGTCAGCACTGTAGGAGTGTTCTGTACCCCCATCTCTCTTACACACTGTCAGGCACAGTGTCAACACTGCAGTGGTGTCCTGTACCCCAATATCTCTTACACACTATGAGGCACAGTGTCAGAGTTGCAGGGGTGTTGTGTACCCCAATCTCGCTTACAAACTATGAGGCACAGTGTCAAAACTGCAGGGGTGTCCTGTACCCCAATCTCTCTTACACACTATCAGGCACAGTGTCAACACTGCAGGGGTACTATGAACGCCAGTCTCTGTTGCACACTATTAGGCACAGTGTCAGCACTGCAGGGGTGTCCTGTACCCCATTATCTGTTTCACACTATCAGGCACAGTGTCAGCAATTCAGGGGAATATCGCCCATACCTATGTGCTACCTAACGGGGTACAGTGTCATGAGGGTAGCAGGGTTTCCTTCACCCTCCCCTCCTCTACTCAAGAGCACAGAGTCGACACTCCAGGTATGTAGTGCTGTCGGTCCTCTGCGCTATAATAATGGACTCAATGCCAGCACGGCATGAGGAGGTTCCTTCTGCTCTTCCCCGGGGCTTGACGGGCCATGGCACCCCTCCGACTCTCGTCTGGTAGGCTTCTGGGATGCTTGCGAGGAGGCTCGGCTCATGTGACCCAGCCAGGCCCCAGTGTCCCCATTTTTGTAGTAGCTTCCTGTAGTGTGGGGATGATTTCAACATTTTTTCAGGAAATGATTTTAGTTTCCTGACCGGCCCTGATCCTTCCATCCTACACTCAGTGGCCAGGGATAGCCCGTGGGTTTTCATGTGTCCTAACCCCTTTCATCACTGTGCGGGTCTACAACCGCCAACCTCTGATCAGCACCAAGGGGTACAGTGTTCACACAACAGAGGGAGCTTCTCCTCACCAAATACACAGGAGCACACAGCCAGCACAGAAGGAGTGACCTTTCCCATAAACTCTACTCTAGGGGTTACAGTGTCAGCACTGCAGGGATGGACTTCCACATCCTCATCTGCTCCACGCTAAGGGGCACAGTATACCCACAGCATGGGGCACACGCTTCCCTTCCTTCCTCCTGCACACAGTGTTGTGGGGCTGCATTGCCCCTTGATACCTGTTGTGTTTCCTGTTTTTTGGTCTGCCTTGGCAGCACCGCTCTCTACAATGCCTGTTGTTACCAATTCTTTAACATAAACATGGAGTGGGTTTGGCCCCACCATACAGTCATATAAAAGAGGCAAATTCTTAGATGGCATTTTTTTTTTTCAAATGGATTCCAAGTGGCTCCATAAAGTTTCTGCTTTCCAGTCCAACAGTGTGGAGAGCGCTCAGCAGGCATGAAAATGACTGCTTTGTCTCCCATCAACATGGCCTGCTTCCCTCTGGTGGTGGCGCAGCATCTGCTTCTGGGCACCCTGACAGGGCAACCATTGTAATGCACTGATACAGGCTCTCAAATGGGCAACTTTGCCTGGTCCAAAGATGCTAATGGCCGGTGAGTACCAATGAAGTCTCCCATAATCAAATCCTTGTCTGTAAATATTGCTCCCTGACAAAAGTAGCAAAAGTAAATGTGTTGTATTTGTATAGCGCGAACAGTAACCCGTAAGCATCCCGGCGCTTGTACTCCTACCACAAGGGAACCCCTCCTGGCTTTTCCTTGTGAGGTGTCCACTCCATGGCATCCCATGGTGAAACCAGGCATCCCTTGTGTATCGGGGGCCGTTGTGGAGACTAAGCAAGCTATTGCCCAGAGTTGCAGCGTGGGGCCCATGCTTAGATTCGGCACTGAGGCGAGAATATCCGGTCAGAGGAATTTAAGCCCGATCCCGCCGAGGCGGGAATATCCAGTCAGAGGAATTTAAGCCTGATCCCGCTGAGGCGGGAATCGAACCCTGGTCCCTGGCCAGCGCTCTGCATCAAGGTCTGCCGCTCTAACCATTGAGCCACACTTCTCCACTAAAAGGAACAGAACATTTGCACAGAGTTCTATATTTGGCAATCTCTCCAGATGTGAGGCCATCATTATCAGATGCAGGGTACGCAATGCTCAGGTTATGGAATGTTTTCAGCATAACACATTCTACGAAGGCATCTGTCACAGTTCTTAACCTCTCTCCCAGAATAC
Organism: Lissotriton vulgaris; assembly: GCF_964263255.1. Classification (NCBI taxonomy): domain Eukaryota; kingdom Metazoa; phylum Chordata; class Amphibia; order Caudata; family Salamandridae; genus Lissotriton; species Lissotriton vulgaris. The sequence continues at coordinate 1,310,327,123 of NC_141693.1, read as the reverse complement.
TATAAATTACTTGACTCTGGGACATAATTCAGTCATGAATCATTGGGAAAACACCACAATACTATATCTGTGTGCATGATGGATCCAAGCATTGAGAAGCCCAATGGATGTTATCTGACAGCTGTCAAGGTAAGGTGCCCAGATGATCAATCAGGCAACATAATGTTCAGTAATGGTTGATCCATTTTCTTGATAGACTATGTGGTGAACTTTACCAATATTTATTTTTAATAGCTGATTTAAGAGTAGGTACATTTGATAGAAGGGATCTTAGACCATTGCATACACATGCGACAATTGAAGAGAAGACCCAGAATATTGGGAATGGAGAACCCCTGTTCAAGATACAGAACATGAAAAGGATACACTGATCTGCATTCGTGAAACCTTTATGTGGAAGAGAGTAATTGTAATTGAGGAAATAAAGAGCATGAACCCAGGTAACATGTTAAAATTGTATCAAATCTTTGATGCTCACCTAACAAATCCCCTTCTAGGAAAAGGTACCTCGGTTATTAAAAATGTGGATGTGAAACAAAGGGGGAGAATACCTTGTAAAAGCAAAGCTAGAAAATTACCGAGACGCAGAATCATTTAAACTCGAGAAATGGGAGAAAGAGAGAGAGCGATACTCTATTAAAGGAACATAAACAACAATATTGGAGAGCAGTGAGATAGAGCAAATTTGAGGAAAAGGAAAAATGATGGACTGAGGTGATAACAGCTTTGAAGCATAGGAACACGAAACATGTTGGTGAATCGATTGGGAATTCCCCTATACAAAAAAAATGATCACTGCACAACTGGTTGAAGAAACAAATCCAATTACTGATACAAAGTCAATGTATAAATTCAACAATGAAATACAAGATTACATTTCACAAATGTGCAAGTGTCTGGAAAGACTGGGATGAATGAGCAAGGATCTAAAGGTGGAACTGTATTAGTGGTAATCCTGCTCCAAATTAATTAGAAGAATATATCAGATCCATCAACTCCTCCCGGCCCTGGGCCTAGATGGGAATTCTGCTAACATATTGGACTTTCAACCAAATAGATGGGCATCACTGGTAAAAACACTCGCAAATACACTTATGAAATGTCATCCTATCATAGATCCTTTGAGAGGAAGCAATGGAATCCCCATCTACAAAAAGGGAGGCCGGTCTCTTCCTGAAATCTATAGGACGAGTGCACGCATGGAAGGCACCAGAAGTACTTATGACTAATAGTTGAAATCCATAGTGATATATGGACTGAAGTTTAACTAGAGCAGAACAGGCTGCATATAAGCAGCCCTATTACGTGCTACATATTTTGCATTTATAACAACAATGGGGTAACCCTGTGTCCCTCAGAACCTGGGTAAGTATACGAGAAAGCTACAATGGTTCTGTTGGGTAAGAATAATTGCTTACATATTATAGAGTAAATCATTCAAGTAATTTAAATGGCAATATTTGCAAAGATAGATAAGCTGAAACATACAGAGAAACAGTAGTATATGCAAAGCTTTTACTCTTATTGAAAAGAATTTTTGAATATTTCATATGGCTCTATGAAATTCAAATAAAAATCAAGTGGCGATACGTTAGGGTGGAAAACGCGCTCAAGTGACATAAGTGTTGAGTATTATATATACATGAGTGAAGACGAGACAACATTTTATGTACAAAATTTACAACAGAAGCAATTCCTTAATGCAGCCAGTAAGTTGGTCAATACAATGTCTCTGTTAGGGTAGGAGTGTCTTTCACAGTTTCAACCTAGAGACCTGAATAACTGGACCTGACGATGTTTTGACCCTGAATTACTTGTCTAGTGAAGCGTCATGACGGGTCTTCCTCAGGACAGGAAAAACAGCCAAACTGGTTAAATATCAATGGACCTGTGTGGAGGGTGCAATGTGGGTTTAGTCAAGCACACAATTGACTATGGTCATGAGAGGATGACTGGCGGCACCCAAAGTTTGCCTACAAGACCTGAATATGGTATAAATCGCTGTACTGAAGAATCTATAAACTCTGGGGAAACTCAATTTATTTTAGGAGCATTTAATCGCCCGGAGGAAATGCATAGTCGTGTTCCTGATACGAACGGAGCATTTTAGTTGGACCACCGGCAGACGTATTTCGCAGGCACACCCAAAGCTCTGGATTAAGAATACTATTTTCCACCTAAACTCCACCACAAGGCTATTCAAAGTTCTAGTATGCAGATGATTTGATCCTTTTCAACCTAACAACTGTCCGTTTGCAACATGTATGCCAACATAGGGAAAACCAAAGCAATGGTGTTTAGAAAAAGCCAAACTAAGCTGCTGAATTTCACTTGAAGCCTTGATCATCACCCTTTAGAAATGGTATAAAAATATTGCTACCTGAGGGTGATGTTTTTTCTAATACCTTATCATTTTACCACAATGTTTGTTCTGTTGTACAGCATGCAAGGATGGTTGCTGGAGTGCTAGGGACATTACATGTTAAAATGGCCCACAGTTCAATTGTAGCATTAAGGGAAAGATTGAATTTAAAGTCAAGAGTTTGTTATGGTATGGTTGTTAAGTGCTGCACCATAAAGATCTGAAGAAAATTCAGTCAACCACGGATGGCGGAGAAGTTGGAGGAGCAGCGAGGCAGGCACAGCCAATCACATTCATGCCCACCCATCAACAAGCACACACACTTACAGCCATCCCTTCACTAGTCCATACACATACTGACAACCACGCATCCACAAGTGCACACACTCACACCCATCGATTTACAAGTGCACACACATACTCACACACTCACACCCATCCATTTACAAGCATACATACATACTCAAACCTACTTATTCATAAGCAGAAAGATACACACACATGTGCATACTCCCATTCACAGCACACACGCAAATACACATATATTAAAACATACAAATACGTATCCGAACATTCAACCAAGCACTTAACCAGGTTGCGGCAGTGACAGCAGGACCAGCAGTTGGTGGGAAGGAGATGTACTAAGGTCCAGGAAGTAGCAAGTAGCTGGAGGCTGTGGAGAGGGAAGGGAAAACAGAAGATCCTTCTACCTCCTCTCATTGGCTAACCTTATCATGGGTCAGCCAATGAGAGGAGGACTTTCCCTAACTCATCATAGAGAGAGCTGGGAGTCAGTAATACTTGCTGATCCCACCCCACTCTGTGAGGAGTTAGGAAATAGGGGTGTGAGGCGTCCCTGACAAAAAGTTAGCACTTGCCATTTTGGGGCCACAACCTTAAGCACTCAGGGCTGACTAACTGTGACGCTCTCCGGTATCATCAGGGAGAAGATTTCACAGGGCTTTTCCAGCCAGGTTGATGATGTGACAGCCCTCAGCATGTAAAGATGTTACCTGTCTGATCCTGACATGATGAGTGTTTGTCAGGGACACCTTTGCTCACCCTGACAGACACTCATCAAGGTTTAGCAAAGAGAAGGAGGGAGCCCCGTCCAACACTGCAATGAACTGAAGTTATCATTTGGAAGCACTGAATGAAATGGGGGTTAAAACTGGAGTGTAACTTATTATGACAAGTATAATCTTTACATATTACAAGAGAATTCTGACTAGCTACATCGCATTATAATCGCAAGAGAGGTAAGGTGACCAGGCTTCCCGGATTTGCCTGGACAGTGACAATTTTTTGGTTCTCTGTCACGGCAGATTTCAGTAAATTAAGCACTTTCCTGGGTTTTTCAGAATCTCCGCTAAACAAGCTTTTATGAGTTCAAGTGCAGGAATAGGTACCAGCCTTTTCAGAAATCAATTTAATTAGCGCCTAAGCTGTATTTAAGTTATGCTCATTAGTGCCTTGGTGCCTGTTTTTGCTATGTTGGTGATTGGTGTCTGTTAAGTCATTCTGCGCCCCTCTGCGATGTGAAATTGCGGTCATGCTTCTATTTTTGTGAAATGTACCTTTTTTGGCTTTAAAGATCTGGTCCCTCTAAAGAGAGGATACTATTTCCTACACTGTAAATAATATAGCGATGCAAATAAGCTGTTCCTGATATGTTCATTTGTAAATAATTCTGTTGAGATTGACTCTAAGTGAAGATGTCATATCAGGAGTAATGACATTTGGATAAGAATGAAGAATGCAGAAAAGTGTGTAAGTTATGAATCTGGCATTCAGGCCTGCAGGGGAGTATGTAGATATGACAATATAATTAACTCTGATCAGACTGGACTTCAGCTACAACACCTGATAAAAATACAGGGCAGAGAAATTAGGAGGTGAGTGTTGAATTTAAGGCATTGCCAAGTATTCTTATTGGACTTTTTTTTGTAATTAAATTTTTATTGCGGGATTTTAATGGCAGTATTTTACAGTGAGAGTATACATTTTCGTTTTAGTTAAATATACATTTGTAGTACTCTTGTTACAACAGCATTGTTCCCCACCGCATGCTAAGAAGCATGCAACATAGACGTAGCTAAAAGAAGTTACACATCCCTTTTTTTTACTACCTTGGGCGATGAACATTACATCCTGCCATTAAGTTTTCATAACTGATTAAAATGAAAGAATACGTGTAAAGATAAAGGCCCCCCTGCTACTAATAGGAAGTTCCTCTAGGCAGGGAAATAATACATAATGTAAATTACTAGGGCATCTTTAAAAATCGCAATGAACCAAAACAACTCTCATACTAGGAGAGATAAGAACAAATGTGAATGGAAAGGTACAGAAATAATGATTTATTGATAATGATATATTCTATGTTCCAGCATTAAAATTAGAGCATATCACATACACACTACATCCATCTCATCATTCATACTCAACAATGCAGTGGGGCTATAGTCACCAACACGTATACATATAACACAACAGATTAGTCTGAAGATGTTCACCAACTGCAAGACCAAAAATTGGATATACCTTCTTCTATGCCCATGTGAGTTGGGCTACGTAGGGGAGACCTCGCGGCCCTTCTCCACACGTTTGACAGAGCATCGTTCGGCCATCCGCACTAACAAAACTGTTGCACCTCTGGTTAAACACGAGATGGGTCACACTCCTGAGGACATTAGATGGATTATTTTAGAAAAGATTAACAACAGAACAGGTACTGACACAGTGGAAATATGGAAACACAGAGAAGTGTACTGGATTTTTGTTTCGGACACCTGCTCCCATGGAATAAATTTGGATATACCATGGGACCAAGCGATTCAGTACAATAATGGATAATTTGCACAGTTAAGACCAGTTCATCTATCCTTCTAGCGCCCTGTTGGAAACTAGGGTGCATACACCCCCATGTTAATTCTTATTTTTCTGAACTCCGATATATGTCCGAGGATTTTTGGGAGAAAAAAAATTTAGCACGTCCCTTTGTGTGCTTTTTATGTTTATCTCAGTAAAAAGCCTGGGAATCCAATTGGATGTCAAACTAGATATGAAGGAAAATGTCACAAATATTGCTGACTCATGTTACTACAATCTACGCCTTCTACGCAGAATTATTCCCTATCTACCCCTGGAACACCGCAGAACTGTAGTTCAGGCTATGATAGGCAGCAGGCTAGATTATGAGAATGCCCTATTAGCAGAGGTAGGAAGCACCTCCCTAACAAAGCTACAAGTGATACAGAACACTGCGGCCAGAATGGTCCTGAATTGCCCCCCTGGAACCCCATCCCTCCCCTTGCTCAGACAACTGCACTAGCTGCCAATCCAAAAACGCGCCATGTTTAAAATATGCTGTCTGTCATTCAAAGCTTTAAGAGGTGAAGGTCCAGCATATTTTAGGGACAAACTGGTCAAGCACGTTAGTAAGTGCAACCTAAGATCAAACGCTCTTGCCCTCCTAAACATTCCCCGGATACGGCTAACCCGCACAGGCGGTAGAGCATTCTCATTTGTAGCACCAAAATACTGGAACTCCCTTCCAGTAATGCTACGAAAATCTCCAACGTACCTGACTTTTAGGAAACAATTAAAAACCTGGTTGTTCTGAACCTCTAATCACAGGTTATTTCCCCTCTCTGGTAAGCGCTGAGATGCCCCCGGGTGAGTCATGCGCGATAAAAGAGTCAATAATATAACATAACATAGTGAAGCATACACCATTGGTATGTATATATCTGAAATGGAGATTCTTGCTCCACTCATGGAGAATGTGATGTCGAGGTCTTCACATTCACCTTTCACCCTCTCTCTATTTTTTCAACTTTTTTCAATGATTCATTTATTGTTTTTTACATCAACTTTCATCTAAACATACAGTTATTTATTCTCCATGTCTATCATGGTGTTCAATCCAGTATTAGTTATTACCATTCTTTACCATAGGTCTAGATTGAAATATGGACGAAGTCAAATGTTCATTGTTAGCTCATTTTTTACATCATCGTTCTCCCATGTGGATCACTACTGGTCTCTCCAATAATTCAAAATCGTTTGAATCAAAACGTATGACACTTTGGATCTACTCTTGACCAACTTCACCATTCAATCATGGCCACCACTGTTCTAAAGGTTTGCAACATGCCCCTTGGCAGGCGGAAGAAGTACATGACTAGTGATATGACTTCCTCCTGACCGAATTTTAAACCAAAAGTGAACGCGGCTTATGTTCAGAATCATACGGACCCTCCACTCCGCACATGTTGCATCTTTCAACACCCGAGGTACACAGCTCGTATCATACTGCTTTGGACTCCTATTTGAATCCTACAGAAGTCCTATCATGGAAAGGTTGGGGAATCTATTTCCCTGCTGTTTTGAATCGTGTAGACATAGTGTCTAATGTGGATTTTGGGGTTGCTCTGCTTTTTTTTGAGGTCTCAGAACCAGGCCGATATTTGGTCTGTGGTACATATTTGCAATATACCACACCTAATAGTTAATACTGGTCATTGCTTTTTTGAACCTTCTACCAATTCTGGTCTCTCATATACTTTTACCAGCTGCTTAACATTGGTACAGATTAATAAAACAGCTGCCGCAGCACCATGTTTAACAGTCAATACGGGTCATTACCTTTTGCACTTTCAACCAATTTGGGTCTTTTATACACTTTTAACAGTTGCTCAGTATCCGTTTCAGTCCTCTCTGGTGTGAAGTGAAATTTACTTATTACGCTTTAGGAACTTTAAACTTATTCGTAGTTCTATGCCTATGCATTCAATCGAGAAAGGGCCCTATCCGTATAATATGGCTGACGTAATAAACTGGATCAATTTGGACCAGTCAGCAGTAGAAATAGCATTTAGACAATGGTTGTCTGTCTTTCTACCCTCATGCAGAAAACTATCATGGGATGGGTTTTGAACTGGAGAGCAAAGGGAGAAAAAAATATATATATATCCCTATGGAATCATCCTCTAAGACGATTTTAACTATCTAAATGGCAAATATGCCTTTGCATGTTTTAACCTATCCGTGGCCTGGCCTTAAAACCATAATGGACATCTGATGTTTTGCTCATATTGTATTTAGAAAACACAGTGACGCTTCATTTGGACACAAGACGCCCGTTTCATTCTCTTCTGCAATCCGGTCCGGCTAGACAATTTCCTTACCAATTGGTAATTATTTAATGAACATCTGATAAGAACCTTTCGGAATGCCAGAAGAGGGGTCTGCGCACAGGGCACTTTCTCACATTCTTTTAATATATTTTTTAATAAAATTCAACCACAGCAGCATGCAAATATATTACTGCGATGGTTATACTATCACTTGCATGATTGGGTGATCTTAGCATCATGGGGTTTTTCCACTTCTTTTTCTTTATTCTTCTTTTTTCTGTTCATCAATTTGAACAATTTCCTTAAAGGTGACGGTATTCAAATACGGACTTTTAAATCTCATCTATAGTATGTTCAGATATTAAAAATATCAAGATCAGGCAGGAGAGATGGTATACATTTGTGGTCTGTTTATATGTACAGACAGTACCTGTATCTGAGGTGGCTTTTCCTGACGAAGGCATTCTTATGCCGAAATGCGAGTAGAAACCACCGCAGTGGCTTCATGACATAGTTCTCTATTAAAAGCCTACATACAAGGCTCATCTATGGAAAACATTGAAACAATTATTGTGTTGAAAAGATATAACATATCAGAACATGTACAGAATGTCTTGACTGATAATTGTTCAAGAGTAGATCACACCTGTATATGTATATATTATGATTGTTGAATACGAATGATGAGATGATGTGGTGTGTATGTGGTCTGCTTTAATTTTAATACTGGAATATTGAATATATCATTATCAATAAATATTTTTTTACCTTTCCATTCACATTTGTTCTTGTCTCTCCTGGTATTAGAATTGTTTTAGTTCATTGCGATTTTTGAAGTTGCCCAATGAATTTACATTATATAAAAATGAAAGAATAACAACTTCAAAATTAGAGTTGGGTAGCAGTCCACTTTGCAGTTTCTAGTATATCTCTTAACATTGAGGACAGGTGTAATGCAACAGTTTGTTCAGACTACGTATTTTCGTGTACTCCTATTGGAAGTTAGTGGGTCTGAAAGAAAATGCTGAATCCTGGAGCAAAATGCACATTGATTAAACCTGCGGATTAATCCTTGGCCCATGTTCTGCTACTCTGCGAAGTCATATGACGAAAATGTGAGGTTTTCTTATACATTTTAAGAAATCCTTCTTGTTCTTATTTAGTTTGATATGCTTGTATGGCCTATATTGGTATAAATAAAATGACCCTAGAACCCACTAACATTGCTCTTCTGCGTGCTGCGTCGCGTCCGCCCTACCTATCTGAAATCTGAAACTAGCTGGGCCTTCCTTCGCCAAGTGAACGGAAAGAGCTGTAAGGGTGAGTGAACCAGCGAGTTGCCTTTGGCTGTGAAGCAGACGGCCTGGACCGAGCTCCTCCTAGGAACTGGGCCCCGTGTGGCCTCACAAAGAAAGTGCTGTGGCGATCAAGCTTGTGCACTCCATTGCCCGCGTCTCCGACACACACCTGAGTACCCAGTTCCAGCACCACCCACATTCAAGGACATTCCAGCGCCAGTGTCCGGGAATACCTACCCCCGCCACCCCTGCCATTGGATACTCCCCCACATTTGTCTCAAGAGGGGTTGCTTGTCCATGTGTAAGGACTCTTTCTCGCTTCTAGCCTGCCTCCTTGCTTGTCTAGATTTTCGTGAAGAGAACAGAGAGGAACCACTATTTGCCTCAAGTGTTCTCCTAAAGCCCGACCGGGTCTGCTTGCTTTGCTGTTGCGCGACTCCGCCCCTTTTCCCGAGAACCTCCAGCTGCTCAGAGATGTCTGCACATTCCCTCGGTTTCGGGTGCTCCTTAAGAGACCCTAAAAATCTGCCACAGGTGGTCTGTGAGGCGTTTCCCTCCTTTTGTGAGTATACTATTCACCAGAGGGAGCGCCAAGAAGTCAACAAGAGACCCCCAAAGCACGGGCCCGCCACACCATCGCTGCCTGCACGACCACTACCAATACACCCAGGAGGTTACCTTCCAGTTTCACACATGGTCCCAAAACAAAATGCTATATAACTGCCCCCAGCGGCACGACACTTAGTTCCTGCTGGATTACTGAGGCGCAGTCTCCGCCAATGGATGCAGGAATCCCTAGGCGCTATATAGAGGCCTAGGGGCCATATGTATCATCAAACTATTTTGCATTTCCTAAATAGCGAATTTTAAGGAATCGCTATTTAGGAAATGCAAAATGGTATGTGTGAACAAAATCGCTTTTTATTTCCGATTCCTTAAGCTTCCTTATTTGCGAATTCGCATTTTGAGAATTCGCAATTAAGGAATAATTTCCTATGCATTCCTATGGGCCAGGGGGCTCATAGGAATGAATGCAAAATAATTCTCAAATTCCGAATTCGCAATTTGCTAATCGCAATTTGAGAATTATTGCAAGGGTGCAGGGGTGTCTCAAAGACACCCTGCTGCACCTCTGAAAATAACATGTGTGTGCATATGGCGCACATACTTGCCCTATGGGCATGTGTGTGCATCATATGCCACCTTTAAAAATGCCAATTTGTGCATTTCTGGAAGAATTCGCAAGTTACCATCAACTGAAAGTTGGTGGTAATTTGCGAATTCTTAAACAAAATTCGCAAGCTAAAATTACTACATACATAGCATTTAAGGAATCGCAAATTTGCGATTCCCTAAATGCTATGGAAAAATAAGAAGTCGCACAAGTTTGCAACTCCTTATTTTGGGAATGTTTCATACAAAACGGCCGTTTGCGAGTCGCAAACGCCGAAAATCGGCCTTTGCGATTCAAAAACGGCTTGATACATATGGCCCAAGATCTCTCACAGAGCTAACAGCTTACAAGGACCGTCGTTCAGCACCGTGGACAGCGCCGCGCGAGCCGGTGCTGAAAGACCCCCGTGCTTCCTTCCAGCTGCTGGTCCCTCCCGGCGACTCCATCGCCAGCGATGTCATACCTCAAAGACGACCCGATCCCACCCAGCTTTCGCCTGTGATATTTGGTAAGGCGTTGATGGAGCGCAGATCCTTCCTCAAGGGCAACGGAGGGGGTAACGTAGGAGAGGTGGGAGCCCTCCGTCTCAAGAGAGGCGCGGACCTGACAGGGGGTCCTAACCGAGCGCGAGGCTCTGACGAGCTGCACTGGGAGGAGCGTCAGAAGCTGCCTATGTTTATACAACGTCTACATTCATCAGAAGGGTACATCTCGGAGAAGTAACGGGGAGAGGGAGTAGAGAAAGAAGTAAGCTGCAAAGGTGGGCAACAGGAGAGCGGAAGTGATACGAGGGAGCAGGGTTGAGAAGAGAAGAGAGAGAAAGGACAAGACAGAGTGTGAGAGAGATAAAGGGAGACGGAGAGAGAAGGGTGAACCAGGGAGTATGATCTGGGGAAAGATTGCACTCTTAAAGAAAGAGGCGACGCGTTGAGTGCCGCAGAGGGGGTGCGAGCCGGGGGGAGGCTGCGTTCCGTGGCTGCCAGAACATCTTGTGCTTCACGGACAGGTACACTCGCCCCTCCCCCTCCGAGCATTAGGATTCTGCGGCTCTTTTAACGTTGAGAGGGGGATATTCTGGACCTGGCATACTGGAAGCCAGACCCTCCTGTGGGGGGGGGGGGGGGGGGGGGGGGGACACCTGTGAGGGAAGAGGGGAGTCAGGGACGCAAGGGCCCCTCTATTGGAAGTCAGGAGCCAGGGGCCTCACCTGTGAGGGAAGAGGTGAGTCAGGGACGCAGGGGCCCCTCTATCGGAAGCCAGGAGCCAGGGCCCTCATCTGTGAGGGAAAAGGGGTGTCAAGTGCCCACTATATGGGCAGGCAGGAGCCAGTACCTTCTCTGTTGATTCAGGTCATAGGACCCGTACTTTAAATGGGCAGGTCCTGTCCAGTGCTGAGTTACTGCATTTCTTCGATTTCAGAGGGACAGTATGTGCTCCTGTCAGCATTACAACAATACATTTAATGGGAGAGTACCATTACTTCTCAGGAGCAAACAGGTACTGTGAATAGTGAGTACCTACCTGCACGTCCATATTTCCAATTAAAACACTGGATAGGACCCGTCTATAGGGTCATGTTCCTCCTCTATGAGAAGTTAGAGGAGACATCATGAGCTGTAAGAGAAGCTGGGCCTGGCTCAGGAGTCAAGAGAGTCCGGGGGAGCTCAAGGAGCTACGGGAGGGACCCTGGGACCCCTCCCTTTATGCAGAATCACGAGCATGGAGCATCTCTACAGGTGGCCAGGAGCTTGAACCCCATCTACAGGAGGAGACACCCTTTTATAAGGAGGGAAGGAGCCAGGACCCTCTCTATGGAGAGCCGGAGGGGCAAGACCACTCGTACGCGGAGCCAGGACCTCTCTGTGTCGAGTACCGTGCCAGAGCTCCCCTCCCTTACATTTAGGCAGGACCTTTCAGTCAAGAGTTTGGAGCTTCTTCCCCTCTTCAGAGGCCAGGACCACCTCAGTGGGGATTCAAGATCCTGCTTTGGAGAGTCAGTCCTGTAGAGGGGGTCCTGGCCCCCCTGATTCCCCGTACAGGGGCTTCAGTGCCTCAATAAGGAGGGCATGATGCCCGCACTGACTCCCCATTGAGAAGACCTTCAGCCATGTTTAGGAAACCAGTGAAGACCTCCCCTGTGGAGCTTCAGAAGGGCCATGCGCGCAGAGGGTTTGGGAGCCGGAGAAGTCTAAGCCACCTCTATGGGGATGCAGAATATAGGACATTCTCGATAGGAAGTCAGGATCCAGAACCAATGGTTCTCAGAGTCAACAGGGCCAGGAGCCATGTCCGGGGCACTAGGCAGGATCCTGTCCATGGAGTGCCAGGGGATGAGGTCCTCAGAGGGGAAAGGAGCCACTTCCTTTGTAGTGAACCACAAGAACCAGCACAGCTTCTACAGGTGTGTGGGAGGAGCACACAGTGCCCAGCCAAGGGTTGTAGAAGAAACAGCTCTAAAATCAAAGTAAGGTGATTAAAAGCAGGCAGCATGCAAGGAGAACAGAAGCCTTGGGGGGAAACCCACCACCGCAAGTCTACCACTGCCTCCATGCTCATTGCACGTGTTTACTTCTATAGGATTAACATCACACCTCACAAGGTATACAGGAGCCCCAAAAACACAGCACACTATGTAGAGGCCTATAAATGCACTAATAGACCACGTGTTATATACACAGCTGCAGGGACCTCAAACCAGTAATGGGTATTAAAGAGGCAAAGGTGCCCTCATGCTATGTACAGGTCTATAGAGGTGCTGAGGAGACCTCACGTCATGCACAGGTGTATGGAAACCCAAAGGAATCCTTGCAGCAAGTACAGCACCATAGGAACATTAAGGAGATGTTCTACTATGTTTATGTCCAAGGGGACGCTAAGGTGACCTCATACTCTGGCACGAAGGATACGTCAGACCATGGACTGGTCCATAGGAGCAGGAGGAGGCCGCACGTTGTGTTTATCTCTGAAGATGCATCAGAGACCTAACTTCATACATACATCTATACAACCCTGAATAGACCACAAAACATATATGGTTGAATAGGACCATGGAGAAGACTCACATTATGTACAGGCCTACAGAGCCCTGAGGAAACCTCATTACATATATTGGGCTATATAACCCCTGAGACCTCACCAAACCATATCCGGTCCTTTGCAAACAGCTGGGCACATATGTACCCTCAACCTGTTCTTGTTTATTGATTATCTAGAGATGCAACACAAAATTGTTTCAGAGCTCATCTGTCATTAAAGGACCCACCATTTAAGCATAATTAAATAGGTTTGTGAATGTCCCACTAGGTTCTATATCCACATCCTCTGAAGTATTTAGTCAATTATTTCTTTCCTGTGCCACCAGTGCATGTCTTTACTTGCTGGCTAGGGTGGTGTCTTCCATTTTAAGCCCTACCTTCTTGACCTGTTAGATATGATACGGGGGATTATACAATTCTGTGGGACACCTAGAGAATGGGTTGGAATGACTGGATTGGTCCATTTTGGTAACTGATTCTTGTCAGACCCCATTCAGTCTGCTTCCATCATTCTTGCAGGAGGGAGCGATTGCAGAAAGGGATCAACGGACACCGTTTGAGGAAATCACAAGTCCACAGTTGATGTGTGCACACATTTTGCATAAGGGTGCTCCTCTGAATGCTGCAGACACTTATTACATATACTTTTCACCACTCATTTGTTGTTCTGTAACCTAAAAAGGATGGTATTTTCAGGGCGAGTCTAAGGATTCTTCCTGAAAGGGATAGAACCTCTGAGGACCTGTCGGATAATCTCAGTAATGCAGTCGTGCATCATAGATACGACTGCCTTCTCAAGAAATCCAAGCTCTAGGACAAAAGGAAAAACAGTAAAAGGTACTGATAGGAGACGAGGGTCCTAAAAAGTACAGATGGATTTTATAAAGAAAAACAGAGAATATCTTGTCCAAACACTGCAGTGAAAGCTCTCTTCTCCAGTCTAATTGAGTACAGAGTTTGAAAACAGGAGACATGGGCCCCTTCGGGAGCCATCCATTCCGAGAACTAAAACATTACGAGACTAGGAGCCTGATTTAAAGTTTGGAGGACCGGTTACTCCATCACAAACGTGACGGATATGCTGTCCACCCTATTACACGTCCAATATATCTTATGGTACTTGTAATATGGTGGACGAGATATCCATCACATTAGCGACAGGAGTAACCAGCCCGCCAAACTCTAAATCAGGCCCTAAATTAAAACCTCAATATTTACGCCACTCGGTGACTTGTTCCTGCCACAAGCCTACCCCTTTAGCACTGTCTTCAAATTTCACTGACACCATATTGGAAAGTGTGCTTCACACAAGTCCAGAGCATCACCAGCCAATCCTTGCTTGGCTTCAGACATGAAGAGCTCCACAGATGCTTCAACTCAACAACTCAGCTCACAACCAGGCAGGTCACCCAGGCCCAGTCCTTAGGGAAGGATTTCCAAAGGCAAATGATCTTGACAAAGCTATACTCAGCTTGTAATCCTTCCATGAGCTCCCAAAGCAGGCATGTCATGGAGAAGGCACCAGCATACTTCCAGAAACAATGAATAGAAGCCACATGTTCCTCTGCCTACACACCTTCAGTCATGGAGCAAAGAAAGAGGACAATATTTTCCTCTCTCACAAAAATATATTTGGAATGTGGTTTCGCCGAATGCACTCACTAAAGACAAATTTAAGACATTTTTCCATTTCAACAGTTCTATTATATTTGCCTCTTCTTCCATTCTTCTCCCCTCCCCGGTCAGTGTTGCGCACAGGGCAACAATGGGCGGGGCAGACACTGCAGGGTCAACATTACTATTCTACCTCCAGTCCTAGAACATTAGGGGAAAGTTATAAATTGCCCAAGTATGTTTCGGAATGATTGAAAAGTAGTTCTTTTGAATAGCAGAAAGTGGAGCTCTGAGGGCACAACTAAGGGTCACAAACTAGAAATCTCTGCATTCAGCAAGCTGTCCAGTGTTAGGGAAATGAATATTGTTCTTTTCACGCTCAATCTCTAAAATCTCCATAATGGTGTTCCTGAAGGGCTTCGATTATCGCTTCAACCTTTCAGTTTGTTTCCCTGCGCAGTCTATCTGGTCCATCGCCCAGCACTTCTCTATTAATAATGTCAGGTGACATTCAATTGTAGCTTTCATCTCTCTGGTCTCTGCAATCAATATATCAAGCACAGTGGCAGCCTGAATGTTATTAGGGTCTGGATGGCTTCCAGTTGGTTACAAGTGACCAAGGTGCGCATGCCGGCCTGGGTGCAGGCGTGTCTCAGGTAAACTCCCACCATACACACCTGTCTCAGCCTGACACCTCAACCCCTGCATAAAGAGGCCTCGAACCTCAGTTCTATGCTTGTTCCTGGATCATCTCTCGCCTCTGCTACCCACGCTGCTTGTAGGGTTTTCATCCACCAGCACACTCGCCTTTTTCATATCCTGCCTACTGGTCTCAAGGGTGATGATGGCCCTCTAAATGTGCTAGCCTTAGACTCCATATTTAGCTAATGCCCTAATTTCAAGCCTCCCTGTCAAATCTAATCAAAAGCTGCAATAGATGTAGAAGGCTGCAGCACGCGTGATTCACAGCCTTGAAGATGGGATCACATGTCCGAGCCCACTCCCCTGGCTTCACGAGCTGACTGCTGGGGCTCGGATCAAGGTCAAAGCTTTGACAATGCAAGCCCCTCCTACCTCAGCATCTCTGTCCAGCCAGCCCCTTCACAAAGAGTGATGCTTGAGACGGAAATGTCCCTGCGTGGCTCTGCAGTGCACACACCCCTGAAAATTAAAACCCTGCGGAGGTATACTGGGCCCTTCTCAGTCCAACAGAGAGGTGTTAAAGGTCACTTCGATGGAGCCCTTGTGATCTCTTGTGAGCAGTTTTAGGAAAGAAAACACTAACTTCTTTCTTGTCTGGTGAACCACATACACCCTGTTGTTAAAGCCAATATACGGCGGTGATTGATTGTAAAACGCCCTTTGATAAAGCCAATAATTAGGCAGTGGTTTATTGTTTGTGAAGAAACCCTGTCAGAGTCTGGCGGCAGGGTGTGGTGTATTGTGAAAAATTGTTTCTAAAGCCAGTAGGCAGCAGCCTATCATTATTAAAAACCTTTTGTCAAAGTCTGTAGGCCGTGGCATCTTGATTATGAACAGCTTTTGTCAACGCCAATAGTTAGAGCCCTGTTTATAGTGCAAAGCCAGTATTACATTGCTTGTTGTTTCTCAATGTACACATTTGTCCTTGTATGATGCAGTTATCTGTGTGCTGAATAAAGTACTTGCTACTTTTAAAGAAAGTCCCAAATCCTGAGCGTTATTAGATCCTGAGGACCCCATCCCCCAGGGGATTTTTTGTAAAAAGGGAAGGGGGCCATGAAGCCCCCTTCCTGTGCCTTGCTAGGGCCTGGGAGCCCTGCCCGTCCCCCCACCCAGGCTGATTTTGGCCCCGTAAATTACATCCCCAAAGGTCTGGTGCCGTTTTCAAGGTGAAGGGGGGGCACAAGACCCCACACACCAGGCCAATTTCAGCATCAGGGACCCTATCCCCCCAGGCCTGGCCCTATATTCAATGGATAGGGGAGCATGCAGCCCCCCTCCCCAGGTGGGCCTTGGACCTAGCGACCACACCCCCCAGGGCCTGGCACTATATTGAGGGGGGAGGGGGACAGGCATCCATCTCCCTGGGCCAATTTCAGCCCTGGAGACCCCAACACCCTGGGCCTGGAAGTAGGGTAAAGAGAGAGGGGGAAACACAGTCCCCCTCCCCAGGCTGATTTCGGCCCCGGGGACACCATCCAGGAGGACCTGCCTCATTTTAAAGGGGCTCAGCACTGTATTCAAGTGGGTGGGGGGCAAACAGCCCCCTTCCTGGGATAATTTTAGCCATGGGGACCTTATCCCCCAGGGCCCAGCACTGTATTCAAGGAGTAGGGGAGCACTCGGTCCCCAGCCCTAGGCCACTTTCAGCCCGGGGACCCCATACCCCAGCACCATACAAAGGGGGATGCCTGGGTGCCCACCCCTGCAGCCCCAGCTGGCTCCTCGCATCGAGCGGAAGCCGGCATTGCTCCAATACGCAAGTAGCAGCTAATAATGTTGCCTCCTGCGGGTGGGAGCAATATTTCTATCTTTTTCCCTGCCCACTTCAGTGCAGGCAGGGAAACAGATGAAAAGTCTGCTCCCAGTGGGCAGTAGCATTTTTGAAGCTCCCACCAGCTGGGATTGGATTTGGTGTTTACTCCTGCTTGGCTAGAGATTTAAAAATGCTCCATCCAACTGAGGGCAAACACAGGTTTCCTTGCTCGCACAGCTGCAGGCCCGGAATCAGCTATGTCCCAGGGTGGGCACCCTGGGATACATCCTGTGAGACGGTCATGGGGCATGGGGTCCTGGGTCCATTAATGGCTCAGGAGAGGTGCGCACAGCCCCCTCTCTTAAAGGAATCAGCCCCGGAGGTGGGGTTCCTGGGTCCTTTTCAGTCTGGTAACAGCCTGAAACGGGCACTGAAGATTCCAACTATGGATGAAACGCGTCTGCCTAGCGTTTCAGGGACCCTTTAATTTGTCAGCGCTTTTACATCATTAAAAGCAACCTTTGTTCCCCCGGAGCTGTGTCACACTTTTTTCTTCCTGCTGGTAGGAGAGAGACTGTTTTGGATATATATATATATATATATATATATATATATATATATATATATATATATATATATATATATATATATATATATATATATATATATATATATATATATATATATATATATCCTCGAACTCCGTCAAATTACTGCAGCAGCCTGCAGGCCAATTTCAGCTTTAGGGACCCTATCCCCCCGGGCCTGGCCCTATATTCAATGGATAGGGGAGCATGCAGCCCCCCTCCCCAGGTCGGTCTTGGACCTAGCGACCACACCCCCCAGGGCCTGGCACTATATTGAGGGGGGAGGGGGACAGGCATACATCTCCAATTTCAGCCCTGGAGACCCCAACACCATGGGCCTGGAAGTAGGGTAAAGAGAGAGGGGGAAACACAGTCCCCCTCCCCAGGCTGATTTCGGCCCCGGGGACACCATCCAGGAGGACATGCCTCATTTTAAAGGGGCTCAGCACTGTATTCAAGTGGGTGGGGGGGCAAACAGCGCCCTTCCTGGGATAATTTTGGCCCTGGGGACCTTATCCCCCAGGGCCCAGCACTGTATTCAAGGAGGAGGGGAGCACTAGGTCCCCAGCCCTAGGCCACTTTCAGCCCGGGGACCCCATACCCCAGCACCATACCAAAGGGGGATGCCTTGGTGCCCACCCCTGCAGCCCCAGCTGGCTCCTCGCATCGAGCGGAAGCCGGCATTGCCTCAATACGCAAGTAGCAGCTGATAATGTTGCATCCTACGGGTGGGAGCAATATTTCTATCTTTTTCCCTGCCCACTTCAGTGCAGGCAGGGAAACAGATGAAAAGTCTGCTCCCAGTGGGCAGTAGCATTTTTGAAGCTCCCACCAGCTGGGATTGGATTTGGTGTTTACTCCTGCTTGGCTAGAGATTTAAAAATGCTCCATCCAACTGAGGGCAAACACAGGTTTCCTTGCTCGCACAGTTGCAGGCCCGGAATCAGCTATGTCCCAGGGTGGGCACCCTGGGATACATCCTGTGAGACGGTCATGGGGCATGGGGTCCTGGGTCCATTAATGGCTCAGGAGGGGGGCGCACAGCCCCCCCTTAAAGGAATCAGCCCCGGAGGTGGGGTTCCTGGGTCCTTTTCAGTCTTGGGAACTGGGTCCCTTGCCCGTAAAATTCAAAATTGCCCTTGGGGTGGGCTTCCCAGGGTCTCTTGAGGCTCAGGGATGGGGTCATGGGGCCACCGACCCCATAAAAGTTAATGTCTGACCTGCAGTTGGGATCCATGGGGCCTGTACGAGCACAGGGAGGGAGGTTCTTTAGCCCCCCACTCATAAATAATCATATTGACAGTGGGTGTGGGCTCCCTGGGGCCAAGGTAGGCTCCCTGGAGCTTATAATGAATAAATGCTGCACAGTCAACATTTTTTTGGATCCTGTGAGAGTCTTGTGTGATTACTGCAGTAGCCTGCTTGTATTGCCAATTATTTCCTTTTTTGGCCCCATATGGGGTTTATTTGGGCTTGAGTTTGAGCGTTCTCTGAATTTAGAGAATGTATCTCTGGGCGCAGTTATGGTTGGTCGCTGAGCGCGATTTTCACATGATTATCCAAATGTGTACAAAATCTTTTGAACGTTCTAAGTAGTTTTCAATTGAATATTTCATCATCCCAATGCATTTCGGACTCTGAATGAGTCCTTCATCAGGGGAAATATAGACATAAACGAATGTAAGCAAAATTAAGTTTGAGGAGGCTGGATATCCTCCTGAATTGTTAGTTGTTAGCATCATCTGTGCACCAGTGTTTTTCAAGCTGTTAGCGTCATCTGTGCACCAGTGTTTTTCAATGGGCTGTAATGGGTATTAAGTAGCCATGTTATCTCATTACTGTGCTCTTTTTGAGCGAACTTAAATTAAGTCATGGTAAACTTTAAAACGAGCTAACTCGTGTTCCGGAGTATTAAAGCGAGTCCGTGATTAATATCAGAATGTGTGCAAAACGTGCAGTAAAGGACGGTGTTGCCAACAGTAACAGTGAGTTATATAAATCGGCGTGATGTTAAAGGTTTTTGAAAAAAAAAAACAGGAGTTTCAAAAGCCGGCATATTATTAAAGCAGTGATCTGGTTTACGCGGCGATCTTAACAAATGTGTATCAAACCTGATACGTATATAATAGAGGTTAATCTTATTGTTAATAAAAAAGACGGTCTCTTACCTCCCGCGTATGTGGTGATATGCGTGTTCAGTGTCCGTAAACTACTTTGGATTGAAGTGGTGATTCGTCTGTTTGAAATACATAAAGGTGCACGCAAGAAACAGTGGGCTCTGCGTAGTTCCGACACTGGGTCCCCCATGGAACCTATAGGTCATGGTTCCTTTCCCTGCCCCCATATATCTTTTCTTTAACCCCTTCCACACTGATGACGAGCTGGGCTCGTCATGGTGTAGCCTCCTCATACACTGATGACGAGCCCAGCTCGTCATAAAACAATGAAATATAACAAATCCCAGCACAGGAGGGGAATTGCCTTAGCAGCCATGGGGTTAACAACTAACAACTAAGTCCCTGAGTCCTGTAATTGCTGCCAGCAACATTTTTCTCATGCTCCTGGCAGCTAATCAGAGTGCTCGTTCTCGCAAAAGTCTGACTCCTACAGAAGCAAGATGGCCCAAGGGAATTAAAGCTCCCTGGACCAATCAGAATGCTTTATTTATAAATCAGAGCCTCTAGCAAGAGCAACTGCCAAAATATACAATAACCTTTTAACCCTTAAGTACTCAAAAACTAGAATTACACCAAATCAAGAAAAGAACAATTTGCGGAGAAAGATTCAACTTTCCGCTGAATGTGGTGTAATTCCTTTCACCAGTTTTTGCTGTAGGCCTGCCTAAAGAAGTCTTTGGAAAATGCATGGGAATTTTGTGTTTTTGGAACCCCTTTATTCTCGGCCCCTGATTAACGGATAACCTCAAAACCTTCCAAGAAGGAGTTGACGTGGACGATTTGTCAAATACGGTCAAAGTTATTAGCAACCCAAAAAATTTTCTGTCTATGGAAAAGCAGACCTAACTATGACTACCTCGTATGTATATATAATACCTAGTGAATATATATTTTATATATATATATATATATATATATATATATATATATATATATATATATATATATATATATATATATATATATATATATCCTCGAACTCCGTGAAATTACTGCAGTAGCCTGCTTGCATCGCCTGCTTCAATCAACACAGACACGGACCTGGACTCCGGTGCAAATGTATTTATTTATGCGTGCTTGTCGCCATAACGTTTCGGCTCGAAAAGAGCCTTGTTCACATATATATATAGTGAATATATATATATATATATATATAGTGAAAATATATATATATATATATATATATATATATATATATATATATATATATATATATATAGTGAAAAAAAATATATATATATATATTGTCGCTCCTGGTTTTTCACCTTTGAGTAGCACACGAGCAGCAGCTTGATTTATGTGTAGGTGAGGATGGGGATCCGCTTGTAGATGCTGCTCCGTAATGGATCTGCCCGATGCGTTTCGAAGCTCCATCTGCTTTTCTTCAGGGGCTTTAACGGAAGCAGTGTGCGCAACCGCTAACCCACTTCTCCATTTTCCATATGACACATCCACTGATGGGAGGCTCAAATGAGACTGTGTATTATGGGAAGTGTGGTGCGGAAAACACATAATGAAGTCCTGTATGGACCCCGCAAGTGGGCCCGTCCTCGATCCCATGTACAGCTGCTGTTTCACTTTCATGACCCCCAAGGATAACGGGGTGGTGCATACTCCGCGGCTGGATATATATATATTCACTGAAAATGAAAGGTTAAAGTGCTGTTATAGTTAGGTCACAATTTCAGTTTAAATGTATCATTTTAAACTGAAAAAACACTGATATTCACCTATTTTAGTTAACTCAAGGAACTAGAACTGGCATCACCACCATGTACAGTGTTGTCATCAATGATGTAATTTCCTTTGTCATCAGTGATGTTATGAAGAATGTCATAGAATATGCTATGGGGGTTGTAAAATGTGAGGTCATAAGCATTGCATAGAGAGTGAATGAGTTATAGTTTCTTGAGTTAACTAGGACAGGTGAATTTCATTACCTTTTTAGTTTAAAATGTTACATTCAAACTGACATTTTCACCGAATGTCATTCTCTCTTTTGTTTTTTTCAATGAATGTCTAGGTTTTTTTAAAAACAAAACGTAAAATGTTACTACCAAACTTAACTATGTTAACCTCTCACCTACAGCCAGGCCCTGCATTCAACTCCCACAGCTGGCTAACCCCCTGCCGGTGCCAGCCAACCCCTGCAATCCCCACACACAAAGTAATTTCAACTTTTTAAGCAGACTGTGCATTAACAATACCATGGTTTGGGCGAGGGGTAAGGTCTTTGCATTATCTCAATCATTTGAAATGTATTCAGAGTGTCTCAGTCACTCCCGTTCTCCTCTTCACACCACTCTAGAAATGCATGCTCTTTTTCTCCTCCTAGCTTTCTGAAATACTCCATCTGCATTTCAGACACCTCATCTCGTTCCTTTGCAGCACATGCTTTTCAATCTCTCCTGCATGCACTTCCTCGCATCCCCTTCACTTCACCAATTTCTCCCACACACAGTACCCTCAGGTCCAGCCCTAAATCAGATTGGCTGGGACAGCGCCCTAGACGGAAATAAAATTTGGTGTTTGTCGAGGGGGTCATAGCGGTGTGATGGCAGCAGGTGTGAGGAAGATGGGAGGATGGCAGGGGGCTGAAGGGGTGCTAACAATTACACTGAGGTACATTAAGGGCTGATTACAAAGTCTTTAACAGGACCCGAGTGAGACCAAGTGGGATGGAAGAGCTGCTGTTTGCATGACAGTAAGTCAGGCAGATCCCTGCCGCACCCCTCAGAATATTTGGCCTGGGCCAAACTCGCCCATGCATAAGGCCGGCCCTGAGTGCACCCACACACGTGTATGCACTGCATTTGTGTTTAACTTTCAACCTCTCAATATGACAGCTGTTTATCTCCATCACACATTTTCACATGTATTGTCATAATTACAACTGGCACACCTGACAATTGCTCTGTACACTCTGAAGAGAGGCCAAGGATTAGATGAGCATGTTTTATAAATCCCTTTATGACCCACAGACAGGTTCTGTGAGAAAATGGCACTGCATTCAGCCTGAACTTCACAGCTTTCAATTGTGTTCCACCCAAAACCTGACCTTGCACAACTACATAGGAGCGCCTATTGTTTACTCTGTGCCCCATTAAACACGAGTAATGGGTAGCAGTAGAAAACGACAGATATACACAACACATGGAAATAGAAAATACTTTTAGGGTATAGCCCCTTCCAAATCTTAAGAGGCAGGCACCCTTTTACGAAAGACAATGTAGTTTGGAGAGAAAAAGCTATCACCAGCAAATGGTCACCGGCTGTAGTCCAGCACAATCTGGAGAAGGCCCAGAAAGTGTACACTGAGCATTACAACAGGAGAAGAAATGTAAAAGAATCAGCTCTGGAGAGAGGGGAGTGGGTGAGAGTCAAGCAGGCGGTACTGAGAAAGAAGGGAGAAAGCAAGTACAGCCCACCCCTGCAAGTGGAAGAAGTGTATGATAGAGCTGCGCTACTCAGTGACGGAAAGGTGTGGTCCCAGGATCGCATGGCAAAGATCAATAAAATTGTGCAGTGGCCCATGGAGGAAGGAAGTGACCCACAAGATCAAAGACAGAGGAGTGATGTAGAAGGAAGGACATCAGATGGTGAAGACCAAGGGGGAGAAGGAGTGCACGTGGAGAGAGAAGATCTGGAAAGGCCGAGTGTGGAGGAGACACCAGCAGGAAGAGGTGTGACACCCAAGAGAAGTGAACTGGGTCAGCGGAGAGAAGAAGCGGTGAGTTCCGCAATGGAAGGTGTCCGAGAAGCCTCCACACCGGTAAGACGCACACGTTCTGGAAGAGTGGTAGTCAGACCTGCACAGCTCAGAGACTTTGAATGAGAGGATGATTGAACTTTGAACTGTATTAAAATGTTGTATAAAAAGGGGAGATATGTAGTGTTAGCGCTCTAGTTCCCCAGGGGTGCGCGTGACGCAGCACGCCCGTACTAGAGCACGAAGTATAGTGCGCATGCGCGAACAGCGGTTCGTGCATCAGAGCGGCCCGGAGCGCAGTTTGGAAAAGACGCCCGGCGCTCTTCCTGATCTGATATATGTTGTTTAAATAAATGACCCCTGCACACAGAACCAGAGTCCAGTGTCTTCATTTAAGGCGAAAGTACAAACTCCACACACAGGAGCCTCCCAACATGCTGGCATGGCCCCGCCTTCAACCCGGCACCTTTCTTGATGCTGGGAGCACAGCAGTCGTAGCAGGCTCACATCACGGGACGTCCTCCTTCAGCCCGCAGCTCTGCTCGCGCTCCAGTGACTCCCAGAGTGGCAGAAGCTATTCTCACAGGAGAGTTGTCCGCCCCTCGGTGAGTGGAGGGTTATTGCGCACAAGGACTCTATGGATGTGGGGGAGGGGCCTCACCTAGTATTGGTGCACCTCTCACTACTTCGGTGCACTGTGCACGGCTCACTCGCAGCCCAGCTGACGGTCACCCTCTGGCACCTCGATTCCTCCCAATCCTCTGTGGCTGCCTCTCTCGCCTCATGGGCTGCTGCAGTCGGGAAACCTGTGGTGCTTGGTCTTGGTACTCTACCAGCCTGGACATGGGTTAGGGGTGCAGACGAGCATTCCCTCTTTGGGTCAGGAGCGGCCACCTTTCTTCTGGCTCTCGAACCCACAGTGATGCCAACCGATACCACCTCCTCGCCAATGGCAGCCACACCTCCTCAAGCCAGCTGTTCACTCACCAGGACCGGGTGAGTAACGACAGGGTGATGCACCTCATCTCAGGGGATGGAGGGGATACGCAGTGGCTCCACTTCTCTTTCCGGGCTGCAGCAGTCATTCTCTACACATGGGCTGCACTGATCTCCACTGCAGCACCTGTACTTCTCTAGGCAGGTTTGCCACTTAAACGGCGGACCGCTGCAGCTACCTCATGCTGCTCATCCAGGTACTCACCTCATACCCCTTGGGTCAGCGGGCACTCTTCCAGCTACATCCCATGCAACTTGTTGGCAGGGGAGCCATCTACACTGGCTACATTTCACTCCCTCACCCATCCACAGGGCTGCTGCACACTCGCACGTGGGGCTCACCCGCACATTGCCAATATAAGATGTCAGTCCCCCATACACTGAAGAAAGGACAGAGACATAGAGTTAGGGTATCTGGAATTGGCCTGGGGCACATGTCCTGTGACAGCAGTGATGGATGGGTGTGATGGATGAGTGTGGGGTGAGTGTAGAAGCCAGTCCTCAGGGATTGGATGGTGGAAGCCCATCTCTTCTTAACACTTGACCATGACCAGCCGGTCACTACAGAGCTCACATAACAAAAGAAAGATATGAAAAGTTACATGTTCCAAACTGAAGAGCAGACGAGCATCCCACAATATGAACCAACAGTAAAGTGTGGGTTTAACAATTGCGCATGCGTCATTAGGTGCATCATACGATTTCATTTGCACCCAGAGAAATGCAAAGGAAAGGTGCCAAAGATGCCCACGTTTGTTGCTAACATCGTGTTTGAGATTAACAGCGAGTCAGCAATAAAGCCGAAGGATCCCGCAGAGATTGTGAGGATGCATGCGTGATAGAATCATGTCATGTCTTAGAAGATATTTCCAAGGCTACTGTGTAACATGTGACTGAGACAGGACTACAGCACAATAGGGTGGCAAGATTTCCAGAACAAAAAAAGGGACAACCATACACTACACTTTCTTGCATGTCATTGAAAGACTCACTCCCCCATGCTTTACTTCAAGGGCAGGCGTGTGATCCCTGCCTTGGGTGATTGGTTTTGTAGACACTGGTTCCCCCCTCATTAACTCCAGCTGTGCTGTGTGAATGACAGCAGGAGACATTCACAAAGAATACTATGTGTCTCTCGATGAGAGGATCGGTGTACACATGAGCCTGCACAGCACTGTGAAACTGTGCGTGCTCATTCAACCCTCTCTCAAAAACTAGGACATGTATTTAATATTTAAAAATGTGCCGGGACAATTCTTGAAAGAACAGGACTGTCCGGCTAAATTCAGGACATCTGGTCGTCCTGTAGCACACGCACTCAGAAGGTACACATTCTTTGCCGTTTCATTTCAGAAGTACACTGATATCCAGGGAGAGATATCACAGGGCGAGCCTTTCAGGTAAATCTGCCAGAGATGATACCTTGAAATAAGGGTCAGAGTCCTAAGCCAAAGCAGCACAAGGGCATGCAATGGACCCCATCCATGTTTAGATGAAACATAGGAAGGAAGCCACTGTTGTGCATATCTGAGGGCAAGGGTGCCCCACCTAGAATCAGATCCATGCCAGATTTTCAGAATGTCTGCTTAAGATATACTCTAAATGGAACTAATTAGCCACCAGCAAATTGAAATACGAAAACACCCTATACAGCAAACCAAACCTCAGAAGACTGCAAACCATCCAGAACTTGGCAGTCAGACTCATCCTTACCCTCCCACACAGCACTCATTTCACACCACACCTCATGGAGTTCCACTGGCTGCCTGGCTCTCGAAACACAAATATGATCAATTCAAACTCCTCACACACTCATTCAAGGTTCTACACAACTTAGGCCTCACCTACCTGAACAGTTGCATCTCCTTCCACCAACCACCCAGATACCTTTGCTCCACAGGACTCCTGCTCACACACATCCCATGCATGCACAGAACCAGATAAGGAGGGTGATTATTCTATTCCATCCCTACTAAAGCGTGGAATGACCTCTCACTCCACATCAGAGCCTCCTCTTCTTTCCTTGAATTCTCCAAGAAGCTGAAGACGTGGCTTTTCAATTAACCAACCTACCCTAGCCAGGCTAGGCACACTCGCCTGCTTATGATATCCTCATTGGGGACAGTGCACTTTACAAATACACATACCATAAATTAAATATCAGGGGTTATTCAGAGAATCTGGCAACCCATCCACTCTGAATCTATAGTTGACACCAAAGCTAAAGGGCACTCACAAGGACTCATTGGCTGCAATTTGTAGGTTCTTCTGGAATTTCAGAAGAGTAGTTACTTCTGAGAACAGGGGCAAGACCCCGCCCCACTGTAGCAAAGGCAGAAGTGTGTGGATGCAGAACTCACTGGCTGAGCCAGTGCTCCTAAAAGACTTCAAATCGCTTTCTATGGGCCTGTGTGTCTCCATTACCCATACAGGCCCTGGCTCATTTTTGGCCCAACGCTCTCAGCAAGTTTGGATGCCCCCGTTCGCCTCTACGCCACAAGCTCTGTCCACCGGAGTCCCTCAGGGCTCCACTCTGAACCCTCTCCTTTTTATTAAATATATGACTCCTCTGATTTATCTGGCAGAGGAGATGGGGGCCAAGATCATCGCCTACAATCCTCTTCACTTGGAGTAAAGAGGACTCTTCTCCGGTTCAGGCCAGAGCTTGCTTGTCGGACGTTTTCAAATGGCTTCATGCTGCGGAGCTTAAGTGCAACGAGGATTAGTCTGAAATCCTCTTGTACGGTACCTTTCCTTCTCAGTTCAAAGAATCCCTCAGGCCGGCCGAATATCCTTTACCCAATTCAGAGGGCCAAACTGTAAAAAAGCTGGGGATTTGGTTTAATGAGGATCTCAGGTTTACCACTCAGATAAGAAAAAATAGCAGGACAATGTTTTGGTGCCCTACGATCACTTAGAAAGTTTCTGCCACTTCTACCACAGCCTGCCAAAGAGATGGTGACCCACGCCATAATACTGTTGCGCATTGATTACGTGAACGCTCTTTATGTTGGCGTTCCTGGGTACCAGTTGAAAAAACTTCAGTCTATCCTGAATGCCGCAGCCAGGGTTTTACTGAATATCCCTCGAAGATCAAGCATACGACAACATCAGCGTGATCGCCACTGGCTGCCGGTTGCGGAAAGAGTGAGATTTAAAGCCCATACCATGGTGCATACAGTCCTGTATCAGTCCGGCCCTGGCTATCTCAGGAAGTGTTTTAAATTCTACGTGCCCACAAGAAACCTGAATTCTATGGCACAGTTCCTCGCGGTGATTCCATGTTTCTGCCGGGTGAGAATGGGCTGCAGCTCTTTGGCCTATAAGGCTGCTGTGGCTTGGAACGCACTCACTTTGGAACTGCGCTGTATCCAAGATGCTAAACTGTTCAGGAAACGGCTGAAAGCACTGCTCTTTGTATAAACTCCTCTGTCTGACTCCCACTCTCTTGCAAGGTACCGCATTGAGACATTCCTGAGTAGCTGCGCGCGATATAAATACATATAGCATAACATAACATTTCCTGTTAGAGAGCTTGGGGTAGCAGAGAGTTGTGCATCAGCTCTTGAGCAGAGGGACGTTGAGGTCCAGTGGCTTAGTGATACTTGAGCAGCCCTACCAAGTTTCCAAAGTCCATGTGTAACTTGTTGCTCCAGACCAGGTCTCTCCACTTTCTAGAACTTGTAGTCTTGTTTCCTGGAGCAGCTAGTTACTAATGAACCTTGGAAACATGGAAATGTAAAACCAGCCATTTGTGCTTTAGGAGTTCATCTGGCATTGCACAGACATTATGCTTTCACTTTATTGACCCTAGTTACTTCAGAGCTGCACTCCTACTCTTGTAATCCAAATTTGAAGCTATTATGTCAGCAAAAATTAGCAGGAGAATCACACTTAATTTGAAAAACAAAATCTTGGGCTGTCTCTAGAGCCCTAAGCTGGAGTATTAACAATGTGCTCCTCTGTGTCTATTTTGGAATGCATAGTGGTTGATTGACCCTGGCTCCGCACCAGAGGATGCAGTAAGTTCTTACTGTGTGGTGAACACTGACAGGCTTTATACAGATAAAACAAGCATTGGTAATGCATCCGTTTCGCCTATGTAATGAATAAAGAGCTGCTTTCATGAATCCTCTTCCGATGGAAGGAAAGAGCTCCCTGACAGATAGCTTGGCAGAGGAGAGAATCTGGCGCAGCAGCTAGAGCTGCTGACTTGAGAGCTGGGGATTCCGCTCCGAGTCTCGGCGGCACTGCGCAATATCCTGTGATTCTATGCAAATCACTTAATCTCTCAGGACGATAAATTGTAATATAAATATGCTGTAAGAGTAAAAGGCAAAACTTTATAAAAATATAGTTCCAGCAAAGCGGATGTTAACAGTATTTTGGAGGTGGTAAACTGAAAAGAAAAGCAGATGAGAAAAAGCATTGGTAAATGCATGAAAATAAGCTACAGTCAATAGAAATGGAGGAAAGGTTAGTGGCACGCACAGGAACAAATTAAAAGCCAGGAAAGAGAGGTGAGGCTAGATGTGAGGTCATTTTAAATGTATATTAAAAACAATAGATATCTCAAGCACAGCTCAAGTACTGTACGAGAAAAACCTAAAAATGGATGGAAAACCCTTCTGTGTTTGCACTCATCACTGCCTTCCTCCACCATACTCCTCTGCACTGCCACCAGTGGGATGTCATATTGTGGCACTGTGATAGACTTAGAAGGTATGAGATTTTCTTGGGTATTACTCCAACCTGTTTTAAGGTCTCTTCTCAAAACGGACCTATCTGTATGACCTATTAGTAGCAACTTTTTTTGTTTTCTTTTCTTTCACTGCAGTGGGATTTTTAGAAAGGTGTTAGCCAAGATGCAAAATGCAAGAAGAACAATTGACTTTTCTAATGCATGTTCTCTTCTTATGGTGTTATTGATTGCTCCATAGATGTCACTGCAATGTTGTAATTCAGTCCTGGCTTTCAGGCATCAGCACTGGCATTTTTGAACTTGTAGGCCCATAATTATAGTGGGTAAAATGAAACTAAGAGATCCAGAATGCTTTGTGACAGCGGCAGAAAAAATGGGTGAAAGGCACCATAATGGCGTGTGGTCAATTAACAGGTGTGTTGTTCCTGTACCATGAGGTCTTATCACGAATAAACAAAATGTATATATTGCTTCTATGGACCTAAAGGCAGCCTTCGACTCTGTGCCACGAAACCTGTTATGGAAAAAACTGTCAGATTGGGGCATATCAAAGAAATTGTTGAAAGCTATTATTCTTCTGTATACTGACACTTGGATTCAAGTTAAGCTGGGGAGAGGGCAATTCCTTATCAAGGAAGATTAGAACATAAAATGGCCTAAAGCAGGGTTGTGTGCTTGCCCCCTGATTATTTAATTTATTCTTATCAAATCTTTCTCAGCATTTGGATGTTGTTAATGGGCATGTTCCTAGGATGGGGAGGGGGGGGGGGGGTGCAAATTTGTTACGTCCTGTATGCCGAGGACACAATTCTTGTGAGTCATACTCCTATCGGCCTACAAAGACTTATTACTGACTTTGATGACTATACACAACAGAATGGCCTTGAACTGAATGTTAATAAAACAAGCATTGGCATAGCCAATAGGTCTCACATTTGGAACCCTATAAGTGTTTAGCCATGCAACAGTTGGTGTTGTTGCACCAAGGATATTATGCTGCATAACTAAATACTAATAAGGTCCCAAAAGCGAGACTTATTGACTATGCCGATGCTTGTTTCTTGAGTCATTCCAGCAATGCATTGCCAATTCAGATAACAAGTTTGACATTTCTGCCAAAGGAGAGAAGCCACTAAGTAATAAAATAATCTAAAAAAAACATCTTAATGTACAAAGCAGTGTTATAAGATGAGACCCTATTATAACTGCTATATATTATGAATAGAAAAATATTAACTGCAACGGGAGACATTGGTAAAAAAAAATATATATATATATATATAAACTTTTTTGGGTGCTTAACGGTAAGAGTGATCATGAGGGGCTCCTGAGAAAAAAAGCCTAAAAGATCGACTGCGTGATCAAGTACAAAATAAAGATGCTAGACAGATATCAACTCATCTGACATTTTTGGTTGAGCATACTGTAGTTATTTCAACAAATTTGTAGACCATATGTTCTTTGAAGACAAGTTTGTTTTGTAAAAAAAGACTTCACACTAGTAGGTGTTGACGGTTCCAAAAGGAGTCCCTAAAGGGATTTACAGGGTCATCATCAGGAGGTAAGAAGTGATGGAGAAACCTATTTATCCTATGTCACTAGTTTCACGTAGCGTAGCGAGGGAGCGAAAGGATCCATGACATCACCCAACACCAGTCTCCTTAGTTTCACTAAGCTTATTAGACGAGTTTACCTCTTAATGAGGTCATCGTTAAGTAAGCTAAATTTGGACAAACAGAAGACCACACTACCAAGAATGTTTGTAAACCAGTGGGGTATGAAGCAACCAGTTCCTGTCACAAACGGACAACACATTTAAAAAGGAGTTGAAAGGTTCCCACTATTTTCGAGACAGCAAAGCCTGCTCGACCATATGCACTACATTTCTGGCAAAGGTTTATTGCAGAATCATATTAGTTGACTTGCCTTGTGAAATTGAAAGCCAAAGAACCCCTCAAAAGACCTGAATTAAGCTAGCAAATAGAACAAGCATTGGCTGCGCGTGAAAGTAATATCGCGCACTGTAAGGGTGCCTGTGAGTGGTGCGCGCGGCATAGAAAAGCCATAAAGGAAAGACAGATGGTGCCTTATAGGAAAATGGAGCTGACGAAGAGGGAGGGGGTAGGGTGTAGGGTGCCTGCGAGTGGTGCACATGGCATAGGAAAGCCATAAAGTTAAGACAGATGGCGCCTGATAGGAAAATGAAGACGATGAAGAGTGAGTGGGATAAGGGAGAGGGTAGTGAGAGCAGAGAGACAGAGGGGGTAGAGGAGCATTGTAAGGCTTAATGAGCCATTACAAAAGCCAGATGGCCTGTGCACATTCACACGCGCGTAACCGTACGCTGGAGGCTGGCAAAAGTCTTTGGTAGCACTTTAAAAAGCTGGTTACTAAATGTCTCACAGTGCACCATATGCGGTGGCTCAGGCGAGACCTAACAAAGTGATGAAAATTGGTGTAGTTAAACAGAAGTTTAATCCCTGGAAGGCCAGAGCAGGTACAATTGATATTGTTAAAGCGTATAGATACTTAGGGGTGATGGTTGACAATTGTGTGTCTTTTAAATTTCATTTTAAGGATTTAAGGGCCAAGGCTGCGACCTTGATTCATGCTTTTAAATGTTTAAAAAAAACACTAAACTGTCAATCATATGAGTTTATTCTTAAAGTAACCAAAGCCGAGTTACGACCAACCCTCATTTAGGGTTCCCCCGTTACTAGAGGGAAAGATGTGAAGGTGCTGGGCCTATTGATTGTCAATGTCTTCAAAGCAACTTTTTGGATTGCCAGGTCAGTGTGTCAAGCAGCAATAAGATTGGACTTTAGTCTCAAGAGACAGAGTCTGGTAACAAAGGGAGCTTTTATAAAATATATGGTCGCATTGTCAACTTCAGCCCTGTCATCTTTAGGGAATATTTGTTGGCAAGAAATAGACCAGTCTGTCTATGCGGCTAAAAGGAGATCTTATATTTTAACTTCCCTACAAGATATCAGCCTGCAAAGTGCACTGCAAAATTTGAAAATGCCCAATCATAAGTTAATTTTTAAAAAGCATATCAAAGCTGAATCGTTTAAATTGTATAAAAATGCATTAATGGAGAAAAATTATGCATGGTGTGTGATTAATTCATACCAATACCTGTGTGTTCAGCGTATCTGAATGTTTTCTTATCTGCAAAGTTTAAAATAAAATTTTTAAGGCTGCATATAGGAATAAACCCAACAAAGGAGGGCACTAAATCTTGGATCAAGCAGTGGCCAGATTCTAACTTTAGATTTTGTGGATGGCCACAGGAAACTCTAGTACATATAGTATGTGTATGCCCCAAGCTGATAAATCTTAGACATTTAGTTTTGAGACCGTACTTTTTGATGAGTGGCCTGAGATCTGCTCGACAGGCCTTAATCATGTTATTGTCTGGTGAATCAGTTCCATTATTATGTCAACTGGTAAAATGTATAATGGCAGTTGAAAAATGTTTAATACAATAAGACAGATCTCCACTATTTGAATGGCTTTGGTGACTAACAGTTTTAATTGGCTCATAAATGTTATCACCTAATAACTTTTGTTGAGAGGGAGTGAATTAGAAATTAAAGAATAGCTGGGTTACCATCACAGTCAATTAATGCACTTTTATTGTTTTGATATGATGGTCGTTGCAATTGTTGCACATTAGCACTTTGAAAGGTAATTTGTGCAAGAAATGTATAATAGAAACTTCTCCGCTTTAGTCACTTCTGCACATTACTATTAGTACTTTTAAATATAACATGTGTAGTGTTTCATAGTGGAAATGAATGGTTATTTGTTAGAATATTTTTCCGTCATGTATTTGGAAATAGTATGCAATGCACGCCGTCACTTTAAAATGTAAAATGTGCAATAGTATCCTGTAATTAAGGATGTATGGTGGTTACATTTGGGTTTATTGATAGGTTTTTAAATTGTATTTATGGGACAGTTTTTTTTATTATTACGTGATGAGAAGATGTTTTGCTTGTCATGTAAATGTGTTTTTCTTGGAGTTGCAAGATGTGCTTGCAATGATTTTAATTAATCTAGCAATAAAGATTATATATATATACTCAACAGGTTTGTTGTGCCATGAGGTCTTATCAAGATAGGTTGAAGTGGACAGGGGAATGGCAGAACGACAAACCCAAGATGTATTCATTTGATCAAAACAATTCACATACTTTTTTATTAAAAACAACCTCCCCTGAATGGTTGAGCTCCCACAGATTGAAAGGAGGGAAGAAGGGTCTCTTCTATTGTGAAGTGACAGATGGGAAATGCAACTGAACAAGCAAGCCTTCTCTCCAGGGTCCCTGCTCTTGCAAGAAATGTAAATGTGCAATTGGTTAATCAGCAGATCTAAAGGCTGCTTGGCAGTCAGCATATGCTTTAATTGATAGAATATGGAATTTGGCCTTTTAATGGCGTTCGCTAGGTACAGTCAACTTATTAAAAACACAAGTTTTGAAAACACTATAAACATTTTAACACAATATTTTTGCAACAGCCTACTTATACCGTGTATAACCTTTCTTTATACTGTGTGTAATACATTTTTCAAAGTAATGATTTGCATAATTGCAGGGCTTAATATCACAGACTTGGACCTTTTTAGCACTATAAATACACGTCATTATTTCTCCAGTGCACGGACCAGGATTCAAATCAGTGACCATTCGGTTCTACTAACAGACATTTCAATTGATCACACTACTCAATCGAACTATCCTACTAAAAAAACGCTTTTCCCACAGAAAAATGGAAGGTGCATTTAGCTTTCATTGAAGCTTTATGCATTACGTTTTATACATATTTACTCACGAATCAAAGGCCAGCAAAACAGTTACAGTATATTTCGGTTTTTTTGCCACACCTGGCTGCGCCCCAACACAAGCTGACCCCGCCCTAATAGTACTCAAGGTCACAGTTGCCAAACTTTTCTTTAAAAACTTCAACGCTGCTTGTGGCTAGGTATCAAACTTGTAAATATCAAAAAAGGACTAGCTTGGTTGTGTTTTACCAGTGGAGACTCAGTACGTATGACGGCAAACCATTTGGTTTGGTTGTTAAGCCCTCACCCACCGACCTAGTCGGTGGCATGCTTCATCATCGGGCCCACCACAGTAACGCCAAATGCGTCCCGGGTGTGCTTCGACTCCAGATTACTGAGGAGCTGGTATACTTCTCTGAGTGTGCTGTGAGGGGGTGTATAAGAAAGTGATTTAAAAGCTATGCTGTAGGTCCCAGTGCCCGAGGGTATACAGAACTTTAATAGCTGGGCCCACGCTAGCGTATAAAAAGGCAAGCGGACGCGATGGAGCGGGTTATGAACTCCCGCGTCCTATGTGGTCGACATGTTTCAGCCAGGCCTTTTCTTTATAAAACTGGCTTTCCTCAGGACCAATGAGAGTGTGGGTGAAAAAAATTAATATTAAGTGAAGTGTTTAAAAATGTGTCGCACACGCTAAGGTGCTATACGTGTGTGGAGGGGGGTTCCCTCCGCTTTACTGTACACAAAACATAAAGGACGAAGACAGACGTACATGGTAGAGTCAGGTAAGAATTAATTACCAAAAACACAACGTCCTGCCGGCAAGTTAAAGGTGAGTGAACGACCTCTATCGGCGGGAGTATAACGTGGCCATGAAAATGTATGGCGGCAGTGAAAATAAAGGGCGTTTTCTAAGCGAAGTGAAAAGTGGTGGACTAAACAGCGGAAGATAGTCAATGGGTGAGAATGGGTAACAATGTTTCCTCACACATGCTATTTGCTGTTAAAGCCTCAAAGGTCACCAGGCAGGGAAGAGCGGACCCTAAAAAGTTTATAGGGAGGCAGGAGTTAGAACCTGTTGGGAGAGAAGGTAGCTTACCTACTCCGACGTGAAGGATGGATCTCAGTACTTACGAGATTACCGGCCTCCGTGCTCCATGAACCTGTAGTCCTGCTGCGGTGTCCCGAGTGAGTTGAGATCAAGAGCACTCTGGTATTTATACTCGTTCAGAAAGGGCGGTACCTGCAGAGGGGTGGAGCAAGGGGTGGAGCAAGGGGTGTAGCTGCGCATGTTGAGAGAACAGTGTCAAGTGCTCATGGGCTACGCATGCGCAGAAGTGTATGATTGTTTGTTAAGAAAGAGTAGCATAGTACAGAGGGACAGGGCCACGAGTCCAGACGGAAACAGGACTCAGCAATTCAGTGAATTCCATGGTATGGAATCGTTAAGTCCAAACAAGTGGGTGGAAAGGCGGTAAATCCACCGTTGTTCCTTGGTGTGAAGGGTTCTTTCATCGCAGTTGTCAAATTTCTCGATGACAGTCCACGTGAAGTCGTTAGGGGTATGGTTGTGTGACAGAAAATGTTCTGTCAGTTTACTGATATTTTTGCCGCACCTCATGGTGCTCCTGTGTTCGGTCATCCTTGTCCTTACTTTTCTGGTCGTCATCCCGACGTATCTTAGGCCACAATGACATGTTATTAAGTATACCAGGTTAGCAGAATTGCAATTGGTGAACTGCCGTTGCGTCCATATTTTGCCATCTTCGAGATTGAGGGTTTTCGATGAAGTGGTCAAATAGCAGACACTGCAGTTGTTGCAGGGTTGGTGTCCAGTCAATTTGGGCAGCCCCCATGCATTGAGGATAGTGTTGTCTGGGGGACGTTGGATTTTTCTTGGTCTTGTCGAGACCAACTGGTCCCTGAGGTTTTTAGCCCTTTTGAAGGCAAAGCGAGGGAGGTCCCACTTTCTGGTACCAGAGTTGATTATTTTCCAGTTCTTCCTGATGATACTGGACACCTGATTAGAGGCTGTGTTGTAAGTTGTAACGCAGGTCATCACAGGAGGTTCCATTGGTTTCGGTATGGTTTCCAGGAGTGCATCCCTGTTCAAATTGCGTGCTCGTTTACAGGTTTTAGAGATAATTCTAGTGGGATACCCACGGTCTTCCAGTTTGTGGACCAAGGCTCCCGACTGTAATTTGTAGTCCTGGATGTTACTGCAATTGCGCCTGATTCTTAAAAACTGGCCAAACGGGAGGTTTTCTCTGAGAGGCCTAGGGTGGAAGCTGTCAAAGCGTAGTAAGGAATTACGCGAGGTGGGTTTATAGTAGGTGGTGGTACTTAAACCATTGTTCTTTGCTGTGATATTGAGGTCCAGAAAAGCCAATTCAGTGTGACTGCTCGTGCATGTGAAGCGCAGGTAAGCATCCCGATCGTTAATCCACGTCAGGAACTGCTTCAGGGTGTCTTCGTTGCCCTCCCATATGAAGCAGTTCCTGACGTGGATTAACGATCGGGATGCTTACCTGCGCTTCACATGCACGAGCAGTCACACTGAATTGGCTTTTCTGGACCTCAATATCACAGCAAAGAACAATGGTTTAAGTACCACCACCTACTATAAACCCACCTCGCGTAATTCCTTACTACGCTTTGACAGCTTCCACCCTAGGCCTCTCAGAGAAAACCTCCCGTTTGGCCAGTTTTTAAGAATCAGGCGCAATTGCAGTAACATCCAGGACTACAAATTACAGTCGGGAGCCTTGGTCCACAAACTGGAAGACCGTGGGTATCCCACTAGAATTATCTCTAAAACCTGTAAACGAGCACGCAATTTGAACAGGGATGCACTCCTGGAAACCATACCGAAACCAATGGAACCTCCTGTGATGACCTGCGTTACAACTTACAACACAGCCTCTAATCAGGTGTCCAGTATCATCAGGAAGAACTGGAAAATAATCAACTCTGGTACCAGAAAGTGGGACCTCCCTCGCTTTGCCTTCAAAAGGGCTAAAAACCTCAGGGACCAGTTGGTCTCGACAAGACCAAGAAAAATCCAACGTCCCCCAGACAACACTATCCTCAATGCATGGGGGCTGCCCAAATTGACTGGACACCAACCCTGCAACAACTGCAGTGTCCGCCATTTGACCACTTCATCGAAAACCCTCAATCTCGAAGATGGCAAAATATGGACGCAACGGCAGTTCACCAATTGCAATTCTGCTAACCTGGTATACTTAATAACATGTCATTGTGGCCTAAGATACGTCGGGATGACGACCAGAAAAGTAAGGACAAGGATGACCGAACACAGGAGCACCATGAGGTGCGGCAAAAATATCAGTAAACTGACAGAACATTTTCTGTCACACAACCATACCCCTAACGACTTCACGTGGACTGTCATCGAGAAATTTGACAACTGCGATGAAAGAACCCTTCACACCAAGGAACAACGGTGGATTTACCGCCTTTCCACCCACTTGTTTGGACTTAACGATTCCATACCATGGAATTCACTGAATTGCTGAGTCCTGTTTCCGTCTGGACTCGTGGCCCTGTCCCTCTGTACTATGCTACTCTTTCTTAACAAACAATCATACACTTCTGCGCATGCGTAGCCCATGAGCACTTGACACTGTTCTCTCAATATGCGCAGCTACACCCCTTGCTCCACCCCTCTGCAGGTACCGCCCTTTCTGAACGAGTATAAATACCAGAGTGCTCTTGATCTCAACTCACTCGGGACACCGCAGCAGGACTACAGGTTCATGGAGCACGGAGGCCGGTAATCTCGTAAGTACTGAGATCCATCCTTCACGTCGGAGTAGGTAAGCTACCTTCTCTCCCAACAGGTTCTAACTCCTGCCTCCCTATAAACTTTTTAGGGTCCGCTCTTCCCTGCCTGGTGACCTTTGAGGCTTTAACAGCAAATAGCATGTGTGAG
Source organism: Lissotriton vulgaris (assembly GCF_964263255.1). Taxonomy (NCBI): domain Eukaryota; kingdom Metazoa; phylum Chordata; class Amphibia; order Caudata; family Salamandridae; genus Lissotriton; species Lissotriton vulgaris. The sequence continues at coordinate 1,310,289,126 of NC_141693.1, read as the reverse complement.
GAAACATTGTTACCCATTCTCACCCATTGACTATCTTCCGCTGTTTAGTCCACCACTTTTCACTTCGCTTAGAAAACGCCCTTTATTTTCACTGCCGCCATACATTTTCATGGCCACGTTATACTCCCGCCGATAGAGGTCGTTCACTCACCTTTAACTTGCCGGCAGGACGTTGTGTTTTTGGTAATTAATTCTTACCTGACTCTACCATGTACGTCTGTCTTCGTCCTTTATGTTTTGTGTACAGTAAAGCGGAGGGAACCCCCCTCCACACACGTATAGCACCTTAGCGTGTGCGACACATTTTTAAACACTTCACTTAATATTAATTTTTTTCACCCACACTCTCATTGGTCCTGAGGAAAGCCAGTTTTATAAAGAAAAGGCCTGGCTGAAACATGTCGACCACATAGGACGCGGGAGTTCATAACCCGCTCCATCGCGTCCGCTTGCCTTTTTATACGCTAGCGTGGGCCCAGCTATTAAAGTTCTGTATACCCTCGGGCACTGGGACCTACAGCATAGCTTTTAAATCACTTTCTTATACACCCCCTCACAGCACACTCAGAGAAGTATACCAGCTCCTCAGTAATCTGGAGTCGAAGCACACCCGGGACGCATTTGGCGTTACTGTGGTGGGCCCGATGATGAAGCATGCCACCGACTAGGTCGGTGGGTGAGGGCTTAACAACCAAACCAAATGGTTTGCCGTCATACGTACTGAGTCTCCACTGGTAAAACACAACCAAGCTAGTCCTTTTTTGATATTTACATATTAAATTGGGGATTCGGACTGGCTTATCTAGTCCTCTCTCTCCGTTTTGATTTGCTGATAGGTATCAAACTTGACAGCCATGGGGCCTGAATTAAAATGTTGGGACAAACTGCATAACGTGGTACAATTTGCTTTATACCCTGTCTATACTGTTAAATGCGTATAATCTTCTATCCCTCCACTATCCTTTATAACCCAAATAACAGATTCACATATCCACCGCTTAAGAGGATGTAGCGTTACGGCTAGAGCGGTCGACCTCGAAGCTGGGGAACCAGGGTTGAGTCTCCACAACAACGCTCAACATCCTGTGATTCTGGGCAAATCACTTAATCTCCCCATGCCCATCTAAAATGAATGTGTCCTTCTGCAACTAAACTGGTGCTCATGTGAAGCGCTCTGATGCCCGATGTCTCAGCTCTAGTTCGCGCTATATAAAACTCTAAAAAAAGAAATTCAATAAATAACTTTCATATTTCTCTATACCACTAATCCTTTTTGGGTTCCGGAGTAGCGTGCTACTCGCCGAAAAGAGATTTGACACCTCGTCAGTGGTAGTAAGCCCTATATAAATGCAATTACAATTACAACAACCTCGGAGAAATCAAAGTTACAGCTGGACGATTTAGTTCAGCGCTATGTGTCACAACGATCACGCCCCAATTTACAATGTATGTAGCGCCTCACATAGCGCGACCAGATAACTCCAGTTCATCAATTTCGGGTTTTCATCAGTCAAATGCGTGTATTTATTATGGTTCTGCTGTCGAGAGTCGCTTTAGGTAAACACGTTTTTCTGGTCACAACTCGCTGCATTTATTTCACTGTAACTCGCCTCCTCGTTTCCCAGTCGTGTGCTCCTACTGTGGCTGCAGCAAGAGGCCCCTCCACCTGCTGTGCACGTGGCCTGACACAAATACCCTCCGGTTCATTCAATATGTGGGTCCTCCACTAATGTCCCAGAAGCCCTCGCTTCTACATCCTCTGAGGGCTGCGGCCGCGGCTGCCGTAGACACCGTTTCCCGTTCTGCACTTTCATCAGCACCACTCTTGACATCTCACGCGCATCGTTCAGTCTGTGGGTCTAATGGGGGGAGGGGAAGAGGAAAGATCACTGCCTACTCAACCTGGTGCTCCCATTACCGCCTTTGGGCTGGCCCTCTGCAGGCTCAGGGCTGACATGCCACCGCCGGGCCCTGGCACAATCCTCCTCAATAGCATCTCTGAGTCTTAAGCTATAAACGTGTTACTAAAACGGCCTTTTGTTTTGCAGAACCCCTTCCACCAGCCACCTTGTGAACAAATGCTGCCCCCTACAGGAGCCTCTGCACAGCTCATGTTCACTATGTACAGGGCTGGTCGAAGGGCATCCGGCCCCAGGCTGCTCGAGGTAGGCCAGTCGACCCTGCCTACCAGGGGCTACATTTAACACCAGGGAAGACCAAGGATTTACTGTAATGTACTAATTAAGTGCAGTACTCCTCATTGCACCTACCTCCAAAGACTAAATGAACCTGCCCATGGTTTCTGCTGACATGTTATGCACCCATCCCTGCAGCGGGCGCTCACCGCACTCTCTTGTTTCCTTTTTAAATTACTTGCATGGAAGCCCAGTGGTCTCACCGGGCTGGTGGAATGGATTATAAACAAAGAGCACAGAAATAGGAAACGTGGAGAAGAACTTGCCAACTCGCTGCCTCTGTTCTCCAATCCCCTGTGGTGATGGACACTCCTCATGAATAGAAATGTATGTATTTTTACTTAGTGTGTACATCATTCCTATACAGTATTCTCTGGATCAAACTGTGGGGAGCTCCAGACCATCTGCCAGTTCTACTGAGTGTGGCCTTTGGGCTCACAGTGTTTGCACCAAACTTGTAGCGAGAGTGCGGCCTGTGTAGCACACGTTTACTGTCAACCTCACTTATACACTCTTCTGCTCCATTTAACAGTGCCTTACACTTCTTTTTTGAAGTGCAGTTTAGTCCAACCACAGACACCATTTGTAAAGCACAATAACTAGCCAACTGGTCAAAGGAAGGTGCTGTACTTCTGCCATGTTCCAGAAGACTGAAGGCCTCCCAGAGATGAGACATTAAAGAAGTAGCGCAACGTGGGCTATGGCAGTGGCAGCTCCTCAGATAAGGCAGAGGAGTGTCGCCCCACTGCTTGTTGAGCAGTGCAATATAGAAATAAAATGAGAATAACAAAACGGTAATATCACTTTATTTTTCTAAGCGGAACTCCGACTCCAGCTGGGCTCCCCCACGTCAGATGGAGCAGGAGTGGTTTACCCTCTTGGGCCGTCCAAACAGTCATGCGCACATGGCATGTTCACCACTGGGCTGTGTTGCACAGCCCAGAGGAGAACATGCCCAGCATACCAGTGACTGCCTCAGCGGCCGTTTTCGGCTGCTCAGACCAATCACGACGTTACTCTTGCAGCATCGTGATTGGCTGGTAGAGTCCAGGAGACTGGATGCTTCCGGTGCTCTGCGAGGACTACGGGGAAGACGTACAGCAGCAGCATAGGCGAAGAAGATACGTTTTTTTTTTTTTTTTTATATCATGCCTCCCCTTCTTGCCCCCATCCCCATATAGAGGCAGCCGTCACTGACTAATGGTGTAGCTCTCTGCCTCAGGGGTACAAGCCAGGATAGAGTCAATGCTGTTGGACAGATTGTCAAGTCATCATTTCACCTAACATTCTCAATGGCACCAAGCGTGGGCAGCTTCGACAAACATCTTGGGTCCTCACTCCTGCATCCCATGTGCATAATTCAGAGAACTTTGCAGGTGTGGCCGGCGCAGGTAACATCTGTGGGGCGGAGAGGGGCGGGGGTGGGCAGGGTGGGTGGGGGGAAATGGGCAGTCAACGGGATAGGAAAAGCAAAATTAAAAAAAAAAACCACTTACTTTGCACTCGCTGCATAGCCGAGTCAGTAAGTAGATTTATTTATAATTGCATTCGAATGTGATATGAATATCTGAGTTGGGCTATTAGGATCATAGAGGGATATACAGAGAGTAAAAAAAAAATGTATCAGTTACACAAGCCTGGGATACAGTTGAGTGTGAAAACATAGATGGAAAAAGCGGTCTGCAAAAACACAGACTCAAAATCATTTGCAGCCAACATAGCTATTACATGAACATCTCTCCCTAAGACAAGCATTTACAATGCAATGGTTTCGCCTTTGGAAAAGTTAGAGCTATTGGCATTGTAAATGACAACATTTGTATTTATGTGTTGGTTTTGAAAACAGATAAATAAATGGCATTGTCATTTACATTGCCATTAGCTTAATCTCTCGCAAATGTGAGACCTATTGCATTTGCACCCACACATACACACAGAGCCACACACACACACATACACAGAGCCAGCCGCACACACAGAGTCAGCCGCACACACAGCCAGCCGCACACACACACACACACAGCCAGCCGCGCACACACACACAGCCAGCCGCACACGCACACACAGCCAGCCGCGCACACACACAACCAGCCGCGCACACACACACAGCCACCCGCACACACACAGCCAGCCGCGCACACACACACACACAGAGCCAGCCGCGCACACACTCACAAAGAGCCAGCCGCGCACACACACACACAGAGCCAGCCGCGCACACACACACACAGAGCCAGCCGCACACACAGAGCCAGCCGCACACACAGCCAGCCGCACACACACACACAGCCAGCCACGCACACACACACAGCCAGCCACGCACACACACACAGCCAGCCGCGCACACACACACAGCCAGCCGCGCACACACACACACACAGAGCCAGCCGCGCACACACACACACAGAGCCAGCCGCACACACACACACAGAGCCAGCAGCACACACACACACACAGCCAGCCGCAAACACACACACAGAGCCAGCCGCTCACACACACACAGAGCCAGCCGCACACACACACAGAGCCAGCCACACACACACACAGAGCCAGCCACATACACACAGAGCCAGCCACACACACACCCAGAGCCAGCCGCACACACACACACAGAGCCAGCCACATACACACAGCCACGGTTTTACTAAACATTGTAAACCACCGAGATAATTCAAACTACAAGTCATCTGCCTAGATCAAAGCTCATTGAAGATAGCTGGAAAAGTATTTTACTAGAAGTGGTGCCCAGCAACAAGCCCTAATGGGAACTCAAACGGATCAATGTGACCATGCTCGAAATAGCGTGTCCTTGATGGATAGCCCACCCCAAAATGCCTCTCTTCCTGCGTACACCCTCGGCAGTGTGTCATCTCTCTGCAAGCTAGGGGCTGTGCCTCTCTCCAGTGCACCTGGCCTGGAGTGTCCTATTACTGTGGTCCCAGTCGGCTTGCCCACTACATCGGATTGCACGCACAGAGGCGCAACCTCCTCGGCATCACACTCCCTGTAATACAGCATCACACTCCCTGTAACACAGCATCACACTCCCTGTAACACAGCGTCACACTCCCTGTAACACAGCATCACACTCCACGTAACACAGCATCACACTCAACGTAACAAAGCATCACGCTACCTGTAACACAGCATCACAATACAGGTAGCACAGCATCACTCCCTGTAACACAGCATCACTCCCTGTAACACAGCATCACCCTACCTGTAGCAGACCTCCCCGGTTGCATCAGGCTCCGGCCCGTTGGGATCTCTTGTGCCCACGTTGGATGCTCACTCGGACCGCAGAAAGCGCTGCGAGGCCCATGTACAGTCGGAGTGGGCGCTTTCTGGCTGGCTCTTGGATAGCACGGTCAGACTTTCCTAGAAGGCGCCTCGACGCCCGGATGAGGCGCTCCGCCCGCTCGGCTGTCTGCTGGCTAAATGCGGGAAATGCACATTTTACACCCCCCCCCCCCATAAGGAGCGGGGGGCGCACATTTAAGATGCTCCTCAAGCAGGGTAGGAGTGACGTCACCTGCTCGAGGCCCGGCCGAGTGACCTTCACTGGGGAGGAAGGTGTGAGGGGAGGGGAGGGGGGGAGGGAGGGAGAGAGCAGAAGATGGAGTGGAGGGAGGGATGGGAGAGGGAGAAGGGAGAGGGGTCGCAAAGCAAAAGGAGGAAAGGAGAAAAGAGTGAGGGTATGGGGGAGGGGGAGCTACACGAGAGGAAGGGGGCCACGAATCAAACAGGCCTTCCTCTCAGGGCCCAGAGAGGCAGGGGCCTCCTCCAGTCTGCAAGGACTCCAGGGGCCCCCTGGACCCACGGTAGCAATGCTGCCCCCTGGGCTTCACTCTCACAAACCAGAGCTTTCAGGGGTGACAGCAGAAATGGATCAACCCCAGTGCACCAGGACTACAGATCCCAGCATGCACTGGGTGGTTAAACCAAACCCCCTGATGTCGGCCTTGGTGACAGGAGTCCTCTTTGTAACCTTGAGTTTGGAGACTTCTGACAATAACTAGACGCAGCAAAATGTTAGATAATGTAAGAAGCACCTTACAACTGCACCCCACCCAGCCCCAGGCCCCCTGCTGGGGGAGAAGGGGAGGCAGTGTGGTGTGGGGGGAGGGGTGGGGAGAGGGAGTACACAGACAGTGGGTGGAGGAAGAGGAGGCAGAGAGGAGGAAGAAAGGCGCAGAGGGGAGAGACTGGCACTGGGCGTCCTGGCAGAATCGTACAACTGGGCAAGGCTCTCACGGGGCAGCAGGTGTGTTTCAGGGGTGGAGGGTGCTTTCATATAGCGCTTAAACTTCTTGGCGGCCTCTTCACAGCGCAGAACGTGAATAGGACCCCCCAGGGCCTGGCAGGACTGGCAGAGGTAAGTGAATGACAGAGCAGGCTCTTTGGGGTAGGAAGCAGGGTCGGTGTCAGAGCGGCGGCTTTTCTGAGCGCCCAGGGCGAGGCTCTAGCGCCGAGGCGCTACACCAGGAGGAGCTATGAGGATACACAGACCTGTAACTTTCATATGTTGGCGAGTAGGTGCAAGCAGGTCTTGGGTGGGTGGTGAGTTAGGAGAGCCACTCAGCGGTTGGCGCCTTAAAGCCGCCAGCCCTTTCGTCGCGAGGCAGGGTCAAGAAACACGGACAGCGGAAGGGGGGCGGGAGAAACACAGACAGCGGGAGGCAGGTGGGTTAATGGGCACACGGACAGCGGGAGGGGGGCGGGAAAGGCACGGACAGCGGGAGGAGGGGCGGAACAGACAGCGGGAGGGGGGCAGGTAAGGCACGGACAGTGGGAGGGGGGGCGGGAAAGGCACGGACAGCGGGAGGGGGGGCGGGAACGGCAAGAAAGGCAAGAAAAAGCACTCACATGGACTTCTTCCGGCGGCAGTCAGCTTGCAATGACCAAAACAAACCTTCCCCCCCCAAAAAAATAGGAACCGCCCACCGCCGCAATGACGGCAATAAAGGGGCTGGATGAGAAAAAATCTCAGGAACGCCCACGAGTCGCCTCGCAGAATGACGGACGCCTCTCTCTTCCAATGGCTAGCCTCCATTTATGGAGCTAGCCAATGGAACAGAGAGGCAGGACTTTTGTCCATACTGGTAAACAAAAGTTTTCGCCTGCGCGAAACGCTGCTTGCGCAGCTGTTCGCCAGGCGAAACCTAAAAAGTGCCCTTTGCCTGCCAGTTCACCACAACCAAATATGCAAATGTAAAACAATTCTGTTTAGTAACCACATTGCTAATCAAATCCCCATGTATACATCTGTATTTTGGTATAACGAAGCAAGGAATAAGAACACAAATATTCAGTTGCTCTCTAGGATATGGTACGAGATTGAAAATAGCACACTTACAGATTAACCTGGACATGTAAAAAATGAAATGCTTTGGTCAGTACTTGAGGTGATACGGCTGGGTCCCAAAGTAGGCAAAACTACTAAGACAGAAGGATTAGAAAAGGATACCGACGACACTACAGACCTGCTGCTGTGGCATTAATGAAACCATAGAGTCAATAGCGCCTGCACATGTAAGAGCGGGGGGGGGAAGCGGGGCGGGGACAACGTGGGGGTGGTGGAAGTCGACAGACGACGGGATAAATAAAATGAAATAAATAAATGAATGAATAAAACCACTTACCTTGAGCTCGCCGCATCGCCAGGTAAGTGGTTTTATTTATTTATTTAATTTTACTCCATCACTCCCACCCCGCCATGCCCAGCACTCTTACCTATGCGAGTCGCTACTGCATAGAGTAGCAGCTTTTGGTCACAACGTGGACTCCTACTGACTCGATTCAGTTGTTTCCTGTGACACACATTCGTCATACACTTCATTATTCTCTGCTTAGTGCACACTTGTACTATGAAAGACTGCAATATATATACTTGCCCAAAATATTATAAACAATCGTGCTTTTGTGCCATGCGGGTGCACTCCAGTTAATTCTTGCAATAACAATATTTGATCATCTCTTGCTGATAAATACACTTGCTTCTATAATATATGCAGAATTAAATAGCGACTTATAAGCTTATGAAAATGAAAGCAGAGGAGGACCCCCAGATCAAACAAGTGTTCATGGACATAAATATATAAGGTATGTGCAGTACTCACACAACCTTTATTCAGTACCTGTGCAGTACTGACACATCCTTCATTCGCTACCCGGGCAATACTGACACATTGTTCATACGGTACAAGTGCAGTACTGACACATGCTTCATTTGGTATCCGTACAATATTGACACGTCCTTAATTCAATACCCATGCAATACTGACATATTGTTCATATGGTACCTGTGCAGTACTGAGACTACCTTCATTCGGTATCTGTGTGATACTGAGACATTTTTCAAACAGTACATGTGCAGTACTGACACGTTGTTCATATGGTAACTGTGCAGTACTGACACATCCTTCATTTGGTACCCATGCAATACTGACACGTCCTTCATTCGCTATCCGTACAATACTGACACATTGTTCATACGATACCTGCACAGTACTGATACTTCCTTCATTCGGTACCTGTGCAGTACTGACACTTCCTTCATTTAGTACCTTTGCGATACTGACACATCCTTCATTCGCTACCCGTGCAATACTGACACATTGTTCATATGGTACCTGTGCAGTACTGATACATCCTTCATTCTGTACCTGTGTAGTACTGACACTACCTTAATTCACTACCCATGAAATACTGACACATGGATCACATGGTAACTGTGCAGTACTGAAACATCCTTCATTTTGTACCCGTGCTATTCTGACACATCCTACATTCGCTGCCCGTGCAATACTGACACATTGTTCATATGGTACCTGTGCAGTGCTGATGCGTCCTTCATTCTGTACCTGTGCAGTACTGACACTTCCTTCATTCGGGACTTGTACGATGCTTACACATCCTTCATTCGCTACCCGTGCAATACTGACACATTTTTCATATGGTACCTGTGCAGGACTGACACTTCTTTCATTCGGTACCTGTGCGATACTGACAGATTCTTCTTGTGGTACCTGTGCAGTACTGACACATCATTCTGTACATGTGCAGTACTGATACATCCTTCATTCAGTGCCTGTGCAATACTGACACGTCATTCTGTACCTGTGCAGTACTGACACTTCCTTCATTGGGTACCTGTGCAGTTCTGACACTTCCTTCATTCGGTACCTGTGCGATACTGACACTGCCTTCATTTGCTACCCGTGCAATACTGACATATTGTTCATATGGTACCTGTGCAGTACTGACAGTTCCTTCATTCGGTACCGGTGCAATACTGACAGATTCTTCATGTGGTACCTGTGCAGTACTGACACGTCATTATGTGCCCGTGCAATACTGACACATCCTTCATTTGCTACCCTTGCAATACTGACACATTGTTCATATGGTACCTGTGCAGTACTGGCACATTTTTCATACGGTACCTGTGCAATAGTGAGACATTCTTAATGTGGTACGTGTGCAGTACTGACACAGCCTTCATTTAGTACCTGTGCGGTACTGACACATTGTTCATTTATTAACTGTTCGATACTTAAACATTCTTCATACAGTGCCTGGGCAGTACTGACACATCCTTTACTCAGTACTTGTGCAGAGCTCACATACTTCATTCAGTCCCTGTGCAATACTGTCTAAATCTTCATATGGTATCTGTTTGGTTCTAAAACATCATTCAGTACCTGTGTGGTAAAGTACTGACACATCCTTCTTACAGTACCAAATAGGTACTCGCAAATTGCGCATGCAATTTCAGGGACGCAAGGGTGCCAAAAGGACACCCTGAAGCACAACTGAGAGTGCAATTAAAAAGCATATTAAACACACACATGTCCCAAGGGCATGTTTGTGTGCAACATAGAACTTTAAAAAATTCACTTTTGTGCATTTTTCAAAGTTTTCGCAAATTACCATCAACTTTAAGTTGATGGTAATTTGCATTTCTTAAAAGCGAAATCACAATTTAAATTTTTTTTGCTGCTCTGCATTTAGGGAATTGCAATTTGTGATTCCCTAAGTACAATCACAATGTAAGTAATTGCAAATTTTGTGATTATCTAAATAGCGATTTTTGCATTTGGGCTGATGCATCCCAAATGCAGAAATTGCGGTTGCAAAGAGGCAGATTCGAAATGATGCATGTTCCCCTAGATTTTGGTGGGCTCCCACCTGAATTCGTCTATCCTTCGATATAAGTCAATAGGAGAAATACATTCTCCTGAATATTTTCGTTTTATCTCCCACTTTCCTGTTCTGAAATGTTGGCATGTATGTCAGGAGCTCAGGCATGGGCCCTCCCCCGCACATCTATCAGGACAGCGGGTTCCAGCGGTGTCACTCTTTCTCTGAAGAAATGACATAAGTTACTCTAGACTGCCTGCCCCACCTCTTCAGGCCTCAGCTCCGAGGCCCAATTCACAAAGAAAGTAAGACGTGCTCCCACGTGGTTACCTGTACATTCAGTGCAAGCCACCGTTCTTATGATAGGCCCAGAATCCCAGTGCTTGCTTTCCAGGAGTAATACCTTGGGTGAACATGTGTGCCTTCAGAAATGTAGCAGGTTTATATATTTAAATTGGGTAAATACAGTACGTACCTGCTTTTTCACTTGCTAAGTTTATTTCCTCCACGGTATAAACATGTTTCATCAAGGAAAACCTTCTACGCCTACACCCCTTCCCATTTTAGGGGTATTCTTCTCTTTCCCATCATGAAAACTTATTTACTTGTACCCTTTGAATAATTCCCCAACCATGTTCATGGATTCAACCCCATAACAAGAGCCACTGGAATTTTGCAATTTTGCAGCAGCTGCCTTTTTTGCATAATGATGGATTTGCCGCATTTGCCACACAATTCATCTGCTACATAATCTGTAGATTTTACCAAAAATTGTGTTTCTAGCTCAAACGGATAAAAAGTGACTTAAAATTCGGTGTCATGTGATCCAGGGTAATGAAAAACCTTCACAGAAATTGACTAGTCAATAAGTCTTTCAGTTGCTTATTGCAGCATTTAACATGTGTATTTGTAAAGCGCACGTTCACCCAGAAGGGTGTCTTGGCGCTAAATAAAAGATGTTTATTTGGTGTGCTTAACAGGTACCAATGAGTTGCAATCTGTGCCCTGGCAGTGTTATCATGAGTAAAAAAAGAAGGACATATTAGTGACGTGATACCATCACAAAATATGGCACTTTTGCTGCATAATTTGCTTTTTGTTGCCGTATAATTTAGTCAAGCCAGACGCATTATTTGGTCCTCCCCAGCCGGTCAGTTCGAGTGGCCCTGTCCATAACCTAGTGAACAACTGGCCCCTGTCAGCTGATTTACTTCTGCGTGAACTGACATGAGCCTGGTGTAATTTTACAGGGTGATTAATTTTGCAAGAGAACATATACATTTAGTGAATCACAAAATCGAGTTGCACTTGCAAGGATTGCTAGTTGTGCATTTATGTGGCCCTTGGGTGTGCACATTGCTTTGGGGTCCAGTCCCCCCCCCCCCCCCCCCCCCCCCGGCACAGTCGAATCACAAGGCTGCAAAGTGCAACGTCAGGGAGTCAACAGCCTACGTCAGGCGGTGCACGGCTGCAGACCACAGATACACTCGCTTGTCGTGAAAACAACCTTTGAGTTCGAACGCCCAGCATTTTATTACACAGAATAGTTTCTCTTTTCCCACCTTTGTAGTGCCCTGGCGCACTCCTGCCACGGTGCGGAGTAGGCGCTGCACTGCTCGCGCTCACTTCTCTCATCCACTCAACAGTACTCCTTCCAAGTGTTCCCACCAGTGGCGTTCCAGTGAGATGCGTTTCAATGAGGATTAGAAATGGTCTGTCGGTACTCTCAACGAGGCAGCAGCACCACTGTACCCTGGGCTTTAAGCGGGCCGGGTCCTGCTGGTGCTCAGCATCGGCCGTTCTAAGAAGCAGGTGCTGAGACGGCTGCCTATCGAGCTGTTCATGTTTGCCCTCACCCTCAGGGTGAAAAAAACGGTAACTCTGCATCAACACTACCCTTCACTGCCTTTGATGTCACATCATTTCAAAACTGAGGCATTTTCAATATTCTATACAACAACGCCATAGTTTATTTATCTTATACAACTAACAACCATTGACAACGCCAACAGTCCTGGCTTGAAGGTGTAATGTTACTTGCGATATTATATATCTGAATGCAATGATAGAAACAGCAAAATACCAGTCAGGGGTGCACTATTCTAAGGGTTTGCGTTTAGATGTTTTTATAAGCCACGCCCTGAATTACATCGACCACACACCTTTGAGGAACCCCTCCCCCCCACACACACAGTTTTTTCCTTCCTAGTTAAAGTCCTGGCTCTCCCTGCGCTCTCATCGAGGCAGCGCTGCTGTTCCACCAGTTAGCCTCGAATACCAGGCACGGTGGGTCCATTGGGGCGTAGGGGTGTAGCCCCACTAAGCCCCATGGACCCACCGCGTCGTCACTAAAAGCCAAATACAGATATTTAAAAAAAACGCGCTACCTGCCGGCCGGGAAACCGGGAGACACCCGACTTTCCCGGAGTGCGCAGGGGGAGGTGGGAGGGGGGGGGGATGGGCCTGCTGCAGCTGCGCAAGTGTATTTTTGGGCACAAACATGCCCGCGCATGCGCAGATCGTTTTCCTGTGAATTCCCCCTTAGAGAGAGGACCAGGGGGCGGGCCGCAGCCCCCAGGGTTGCACAGGGCGACTGGGCGAGGAGTCATGGTGCCCCCCCAGCCAATCCTGGCGCTGCATACAGCGCCAGGATTGGCTGGTCAATACATAGCCCTGGTACATAACCCCCTTTTTATGTGTTTTTCTGGATCATTTACACTCGTTTTGCAGCCCTTCTGAGACTCGTTTTGCTGTCCTTCTGCCCTTCTGAGACTCGTTTTGCTGCCCTTCTGCCATCATTTACACTAGTTTTGGTGCCCTTCTGGGACTCGTTTTACTGCCCTTCTGCCCGCATTTAGACTAGTGATGTATCTTCTTTTGTTTCAAATATAGTGGCTCTGTGCCGCATTACATATACTGTGCCTCACAATAAAAATTCCTCATTACAAATATGACGCTTTGTACCTCATTAAAATGTCACATCCCTGTGCCTCATTACAAACACTACAGTTCTTTAGCTTATTACAAATTACATAATGCAATACTTTATTTGTAAATAATGCAGTTCTGTACTCCATTATGACTCAGTGGCTCATTACAAACGTCAACAAATGTTGTGACCGCAGTAGCAATCGCCAGTTAGGCAGCAATATGCAAATTAGCTTACGCCCCACCACTGTCAAATGTCACCAGCCGCCCCTGGTCGTCACACCGAGACGCTACTACTGTACTCTCCTGTTCTTACAGAACGCTCAATGAGCGAACCGCACTGTCTCCCCAGTGATGCCAGTGCCACTACTCTGGTGCTTCCAGTGATGTGCCAGTGCTGTTCTACCAGTGGGCACAGTAAACATCATTCTATAGGTTGCACTGAGGACCCAGTACTGTTTTTCCAGGGAGGCATTTTTACCACAGCTCTGGTGTCCACGGTGAGGCATCACACTGCTCTTAGAATGGCTGCGGCTGAGCACCAGGACTTCAAGACCAGTATTCTAGTACAGACGCCAGTACAGCTCTTCCGGGGAGCACAATATATCATTCACAAGTGAGAATTTGAATCTTTGGAGCTTGAGGTGAAACTCTTGCAAATACCTCTTAATTCGAGTGCATGCTCTTACAGCGAAACATCACATAAGAAAAACTTGAAACGGCATGCCATAACATACATGCATATACTGAGCGAGAAATAATGGTGGATGCGGTCGGTCTCCGCGTGGTTAGCATTGACTACAAATGACGTCAAAGGGACTTGGGAGGGGGCAGGCGCACGAGATGCACCAGGCTGGCATCGCACGCCCAGCTGATGGCAACACACCCTGGGTGATTGCCAGGAGCCCTGACTACTAATGAGCAGGGCTGTCACTGGGGAGGATGCACCAATGTGAGAGGGAGCCAGCACCCCTGAGCCGATCCGGCAGGGGGCGCTGCCGAGCCCCAGGGTGGAGGGGCGCGGCGCGTACCTGGGATGGAAGCCGGGTGCCCTGGACACCCCCGGGCCCGGCTGGTGCCCAGCATCAAGACAACATACCTTGGAGACGCGGAGGCACCTGCTGGCGTCACCATGCGGGGTCCCCAGGGGCGCAGGTGCGGACACCGACGGTCCAAGCTCCCAGGTGGAAGCACCGTGTGCCCAGCAGAGCCACCTGCAGCCGCCGCCGTACCCAGCTGCTGCCCGGGCACCGAAGCCTGCCTCCTCTCTGAGCCGGAGAAGGTCACAGCAGATGGGGAGGAGAAGGAGGCGGCGGAGGAGGAGGGGGTAAAGATCAGCTCGCAGATTAGAGAAGCATTTTTAGCCAGCGAATCAGGTCCCGGGCTCTGCCTAATGATTGTGAGGGAGCAGGAGGTGAAAACATGACTGCCAAGGCAGGCTCCTCCCACCAGAGGAGGAATCCCCGGGAGCACCACCCCTCTGCGAGGAAGGATTCCACCCTGAGGAGAGGGAGCTGCACACTGCATCCCTCCAGGACACACCTGCAAGGTCGCTGCAGCCCAAGAAGGAGGACTAAGGAAAGGCCTCCTCTCCCGGGTGTGAGTTGCAGGGGGCACATTCCTCTCCGAGAGAATGAGAAATAGAGTTTATGGCTCGTTTCCACAGGCCTTTTGAGACATGGGCAAAGTGGGCAATTGAACTTGGCTCCCACTTTCTAAAGCCCCCCTTTTGTAAAGTGATCATTCTCTGTTGATATCACTCGTCTCAATTTTATTTATTTATGATCAGAACCTTTTACTTCCTGCCTTTCCCTCTGTCTCTCTCTGTCTATTCAAGGCAATGTAAGGATTAGTATGACGTGGGCAAGATATATTTCAGCTGTTTTTGTGGGAAAGTTTAAGGGTAATATAATTTGGCATCATGCCCTTTTGTTTTTATCATATAAAAGGTATTAAAATTCAAACTTGTTCCAATCCGAAGCCCCCAAAACATGCATTGCCTGGGGCCTCAGAAACAGTGGGGTAGCAAGGTCAAGTGGTACCCGGTGCTGAAAATTTCTTGTCAACCCCTCCCGCCCACATTGAAATTATTAAAATAAGGGAAAAAAAGATAGTTACACATATTTTTGCCATTTTGTCACTCCCCTCAGTGCCATTTTGTCACCCCCCTCAGTAATGACACCCGGGGCAGCCCGCACCCACTGCAACGCCCTTCCTACACCACTGCTCAGAAATCCTTAAGATGACACTGCTCATTTCTACCAAGAATGAGGAGCAGGAAAGCTGCTTCCTGGCTTCCAGGAGTGAGGAGCTGAGAAGCTTCCCCTTCTCTCCCAGAAACGAGGAGCCAATGCTCTGCTGCATCCTTACTAAATTTGAGGGGTCTTCTTTTATCAGAAGCAGGGCCGGACTGGGAACCACAACCCGCATTGATAAAGTGCTCTGCCGCCCGCCCTCCCCACTCGGGGGGGGGGTTGGAGGTGCCGATTTTGGTACAGGGCCGATTTTGTAGCTATACTGCAAAAACGGCCCTGTAACAAAAACAGCCCCCAGGGGCCCAAAACCGGCCCCCACCCGTGCGGCGCAATGGGGGATTGCCCATGGCCCGCTATGGCCAGTCCGGCCCTGATCAGAAGGCGAGGCATGTGTCTTCCTCCTCTCTCACAGGGGTTTGGATCAGAAGAGCTGCCCCTTCTCTCCTGGGAGGGAGACAGAGGAGTGCTGCCTCCTATCCAATGAAGAATGAGCAGCATAAGAGATTTGTCCACTTCCATGAATGAGCTGGAGGATTGAAGCGCAGTGAAGCTACCGCTTCTAAGCTCCATCACATGTTAACCAACGGGGAGAGTGGCGGGGACCGCATTAGGTGGCATGAGAAAGCCAGCACTTCCTTTCCTCGCAGAATAAAGGAACGAGAAGAACTTTTTTTCATGATTGACCAGTTACTTACCGCCAATGTTCATGAAACCAAGTCCTACTCCTCCCCATCTCAGTCCTTACCCTGTGAGCGAAATTTCCTCCCACCATAATAGTTACCAAGCTTAAAAAAATATGTTTCTCATCCACCCAATATGTTCACCTTTCCCCGTAAAACAGGAAGTCTTCTGACCTCATATCCTTTATTTCCAAGCCATCCGAAGCTGATTATCTACTTCGGATGGGGGGGATGGAAAACAACGACTGTGACGGGGAATAGCTAAGCATGAGCGAATTTTGCGGATCTCGCGTTCGCGAATTTTGCGGATTTGCGGATTCGCAATCCGCAAAATCCGCGAATTCCCGCGAATTTGCGGATTTTTTTTTTTTGTGTTCGCCCGTGTTTCTGCCAGTTCGCGAGGGTTTTTACAATTTCGCAATTTGCGAACTTACCTGTCGAGTCGCAAGTTTTGCGAACTTGTTGTTTCTACGTGTCCAGCCTGTTTGGGACACTCTTCTTCATCACTGCCACTCTCTGTCACCACTGCCACTCTCTGACTACTCATGCCCCCCTCTGGCCCACCCATGCCACCCTCTGTTTCATCACCACACCCTCTGGTTGTCCAGTGTACATTATTTTCGGCAAAGCACACCTTCCCTGCCTCAAGTGACCTGAATTAATTTGGGGCTGATTAATGTGTCACAGAATATTTTTTTAGCTGGCACCTGCTTCCTTAGTGCGCCCTGATTAGTGATCTTTTGCACTTGCTAAGTGCTTTCATTGTTGCAAAATTAGTTACAACACCTGCCCTGCCCCAACTGACAATAATGAATTAGGGGCTGATTAATGGATTTTAACTTCCAGCCTGGCTCCTGCTTGTCTCCCTTAGCTGTAATTCAGGACCTTTGTGGCATATGTGTAACTATTCTGATGTTCAGAGCAGGGTCACATAATAGTTTCAACTGGCAACTGAACTCTGGAGGGGCCCCTCAGGAAGCACTACAGGAAATGGCTACTAATGATGAGCCTGAACTTTTGAACCTGGTAAGTAGTTACTTTCAGTTTTGCTAAGATCGTATTTCTGCAATTTTGCACTTATTCGCGGGGCGCGAACTCACGCGAACAGTGCGAGCAGTGCGAGCAAAATCCGCTGCTCGCGGATTTGCGGATTTTGCGGGAGATTCGCGAATCTCGCGGATTGCGGATTTCCCGAAAATCCGCAAAATCCGCGAGCGGAACGGATTTTCCGCCCATGCCTAGGAATAGCAGGACTCTGATAATTAAGATTATCTGTAAGGAACAGGCCATTACCTTCTTATACCTATTCCTTGTCACAGTCCTGACCTTATAAGCTAATACAAAAGTGTGCATTCAACTTCATGAAGAAAAAGAAAGAAATCTGATACATTAATTTATTAAATGTTAGTCAAACAAAATCATGATTACATTCAGTAATGATATTCCACAGAACTTAACACCGAAGAACTAAAAGCAGCTGATACACTTCATCTTACTACCAATCTGTACTAATTCATGAAAGTATGAGTGTAAGGTCAGGTTGCTGCACTATACATTTCTTGCAGCGAAGCACCTTTCAATGAAGCCCAGGAAGCCCACATGCCGCTGGTTGACGTTCCCTGGATCGCATTTGATGGTGCTTCCCCCTGAGCTCCGTAAGTTGAAATGATAGCCAGCTTTGACCATCTACTTATGGTAGCAATGGAGGATTTCAACCCTTGACCTGCAGAATGAAAAGTGACAAAGCACCCGTTTTTTTCCAAGTGAAGCCGTTCTAGCCAAATAAATTTTCTATGCTCTCCTCACATCCAAAGTGTATAGCGCATTAACCTTCACAGTGTCTGGAGAGGGACAACGTATATACAAAAACAAATGTTCAGAACAAAAAAGGCTGATGAACCTTTAAGAACAAATTGAGGACCCGGGTAAAGAACCAGTTTGTAAGATAAAAGCCTTTAAGATGGTTTTGAAGACAAAATAGCTAGCCCCTAATTCGCCCACTCTCCTGGCTGAGGAAATGGCAACCAAAAGGGCCAATTAAGAAGAGAGAAACTCCTACCCCGCCTGGTTTAATGGCGCAAAAGGCAGTAGTCCCTGTAATGTCCGCAATACCAAAGGCAAATCCCAAGCTGGAGCTAGATTACGAAAGAGCAGCATCTCAAGAAGAAAACTCTGAAACAATCTTAAAACCAAAGGGGCCACGGTTTTAAATTCAGGATTTCTGAACGCTCCTGTAGCCACCCATTGAGTGCACAAGGTCGATATGACCAGACCTATATCAAAACACTCTTTAAGGAAGTGTAGGAATTATTTATTCATATATTTATTAAGAGTATCAGAGCGCTTTACATCAGCAAATACTTACATCAAGGTAACAGGATAAATCAACTCAGTAAATGTTTACATTGAGGTGATGAGGTAAATCAACTCAGGTGGTCAGATCAAGTCGAGTCTTTGGTTGAGTACAGGAGAGGAGAAGCTGCAGGGGAGGTCTAGGGACAGCTAAAGGTGGAGAATTTGACTCGCTGGGCAGTTAATGATGCCTTATTTGAGATGCCGGTTGATTAGAAGATCATTGGAGTGGTGTGGGTCACTGGTGTGGAGTGGTGTGGTTCACTGGTTAGAGGCGGCAGACCCGAGAGCAGAGGACGGCCCGGGACCAGGGTTCAATTCCCGACGCGGCAGGGTCGTGGACCAGGGTCAGCAGACTCGATAATTCTCACCTCGGTGCCTACTCTAACCAGGGATCACACCTGGCAACTCTGGGCATTAGCTTGCCTCATCTCCACAACGGCCCCCCACATACGCCGGGGATGCCTGGTTTCACCTTGGAGATACCCAGTAGGGACCATCTCACAAGGAAAGCCAGGACGGGTTTCCCAGCGGTCTACTGCGCGGAGATACTCCTTCGGGAGTCGATTCTAGTGCATTACAAACCCACAATTAATTAATTACTTAATTAATTTACCTCTCTCTTGAATCATGGGAAGGAGGAATTGGGCTTGATATGTATTGGTGTGGAGTTCCAGATTTAGGGGCATTGCTTGAAATGGAGTGAGCCTGAGTTTTTTGTTTGTGGGTTTTGGGCGGAATGAGAAGCATGGTATTTGAGCTTCTGGGGTTTCTTGTCTGTCCTGCCCTTTTGAGCTTAGAGGCTAGGTAGGTTGGTTTTTCGGTGTGTAGGGCTTTGTGGGTAAGACAGGCTGTTTTGAAGTTGCAGCGAGCTTCAGTTGGGAGCCATCTCAGATCTTTCAGGGCCGGGGAGATGTGATCAAATTATTAGATTCCTGTGACCATTTTGGATGCTGCGCTGAGAGTGCCTCTGATGCGCGCAAGGTGGTATTTGGTAGAGCCTGTGAAGGTGGGGTACTTAACTGGCCCTAACAAAAAATCAAGATGACTCTCTTTTGCTACACCACTTGTCAGTGTTGAATTTACAATGTCAAAGTAGATGGCCATTGAATCAACAAGATTAGCTCTAAGAATCCAAATTCAGCCTTTCAATTACAATGTCCTCAGCTGTAGCTGATGTAGAAGTGCTAGAGGCAACTGGGGAGTCTCCAATGAATATGTATCCAGTGACCCCCCTCCTATGATGAAGAACCACCAGCTGAAGAAGTAATGGAAACCACAGGCTTTCTCCATTTGCAGAGATTTTGACGAATATCTCTACTGAGCATAACTCTCTGTCCTTGGCTTTCAAAGACAGCAGATTGGACTCTACCATTTGGCATATCTTCTGAGCTAGAAAATTCAATGACAGTACTCTGTAGCTCCCTGGTGGTTGATGTAACTCATTACAGTCCTCTTGGCTGGCCCCACTTGGATTTCCTGATGACAGATCTGAGGGGTAACGGGCTGAAGGGATAACTGAACCACTTCTAGTTCGCTCCATTTGGATGAGGCTTCCACCCCCTGAGCCAGCACTTCCAGCTTCACAACTGCACCCAACGTAACCTATTTGAATCCGTAGTTAATACCTTTGATGAGAGAGATCTGAATGAACATTCTCTTACTAGATTCTCTTCCCTCAAACACCACTGCATTGCCTGACACCTTTCTGCACCCATTGGGATCTCCTGATCTTTAATCCTTCGATCTGGACATCCAGTGTGTGAGAAGTTGACTGACCAGAGGATGCAAATGCAACTTGGCCCATGGAAAGATCATGACTGCACTCTTAGCCAGTCTCTGGCTGAAGAAGACTAAAAAAGTATTGTCAAGTCCTATCTCAGTCTCCAAATTCTATTCTCAATTGGGGAAGAACCACTTTTCCAATATCTGTTTGAATAGGCCCCCATGAACTGCAGCTCTTGTGTAAGAACCCGATGAAATTTGTTGTGGTTTAGAAGCAGTCCGTGATGTTATAACAATCTGCACACCTCGTTAAGATGTACTTGTGACTTGGAAAAAGAAGATGAACAGATACGCCAGTTATCTAGGTATGGAAATAATTGTATTCATTTAGAGTGAATATATCCCACCCGCACTCTACTGAAGAGCTCAGGTGATGAAGGAAAGACCGAAGGGAAGTCCTTGAAAATTATAAGGGTCTTCCTGCACATAGAATCGAAAGACTGTTTACAAGGCTGGATGTACATGCAGATTCTATGAGGTCTAAAGATGCCAAAAAGTCTCTTTTGTTTATGAATTCATTATAAGCTGCAGCCTTATCATTTTGAAAGCGAAAGAAACAGCTCACTGTCTTTAAATCCAACACAGGTCTGTACCCACCCTTTGGTTTCTGCATTAAAAACGGGACTGGGCATGTTCCCTTTAACCTCTGATGGAAAGGATCTCATACAATTGATTTTTTGTCCAATAGCTTTTCAACTTAATTCTTTAAAAACATACATTTTTCTGCGTTGCTTGGCAGAAGCATTACACAACAAAACTCAGGAGGAAGAGAATGCAACTCTATTTGCTATCCTTTCTGGATTCTCTGTAGTGCCCAATTGTCCTGAATTGAACTCTTGCAGACATCCAGGAAAACAATGAAACCATCCATTTACTAGGAGAACAGTCTGTGTAATGAAATAATTGATGGACTCTGATTTGCACCGCTGGCCTGATGCAACTGGGCTTTTTCAGAGGTAGGACTCTCTCATGGCACGCCCCGTTCCTCAAAAGAGTTGATTTCCCATTTTGGACTCAAAACCTGGTCCACATTCTCTACTGGTATCAACATATCTTCATCTTGAGGCTTGTCTCACTGGAGCCGAAACCTTTTTATCCTTTGCTGATTTCTTGATCATGGAATTATGTTGATCACCAAATAACTTAGGTCCAGAAAACAGGAATTTCATTAATAGGCTCTTTGTGAGGTGTTCA
Source organism: Lissotriton vulgaris (assembly GCF_964263255.1). Lineage (NCBI taxonomy): Eukaryota > Metazoa > Chordata > Amphibia > Caudata > Salamandridae > Lissotriton > Lissotriton vulgaris. The sequence continues at coordinate 1,310,267,595 of NC_141693.1, read as the reverse complement.
CCTTCCGTGAAATCATCCATAATTGACAGTGTGTCACCGCCAAAGGCCCAGCAACTGCAGGTGCGGCACTGAGGTTAGTTGTAGGAGACATGGCACAAGAATCTAACTTCATACAATGAATCACTCGAGAGGACCTGTTACATTGTGGACTTTCAATCTTTTTATGGAGTCGCTTAGCAGACCCTCTAAATATTGTTATGTTTCAAATCAAAAAGGAACCACTTATACCTAGTAACCATACCTGCAGCAGAAAAAAACAAATAGTTCGTCAGACTTCCAGTTTTGTGTCATATGACGTGAAGGAGAAATTGGGCCATATTGGAGGAATTGGAAACATATGTATTTAAGCTTAGTGATAATTGGGGGGAGGGGGTTTCACTTATAGCAATGGTTCTTATCCTGTGATCCAAAGAAGCCTGCCAGTCTGCGAAGACTGAATAGGGGGCCTGCAACTGCTTAGAAAATTAAATAATAATAACAGATTAATAAAGTGTATATAAATAAGGAAGAAACATTAAAAATTGAAAAATTTTAAACATACTGCAAATATGACAGAATTTGAAATTGGGGGCTAAAAATTAAGTTTGTATCCACGGACTGGTTCATGGGAGCAGTGCAAGTTCATCTGTTAATAGTATGGACAATGAGTGGCTTAAGTTGAATTGAGAACAGCTCAAACCTTGCCACAAAATGAATATTTTAATGTTTTTTAAATATTTGTGTGTGAATTAAATACAATATTTCATCACATGTATTTGTTTTATGAATGCTTGTTTCTGTTTTTTTGTGTATTGTTTTCCCGTTCAATTCACCACCTAGGCTGAAGTCCCCGGCTTCCAGTGGGGGTCCCCAGATCCCCATAATGATTCAGTGGGAGTCCCAGGGTCCCAGTAATGACCCAGTTGTGGTCCCCAGATCCTCATAATGATTCAGTGGGAGTCCCAGTGTTCCAGTAATGACCCAGTGGGGGTCCTCAGATCCCCATAATGATTCAGTGGGAGTCCCAGGGTCCCAGTAATGACCAATTGGGGATCCCCAGATACCCATAATGATTCAGTGGGAGTCCCAGGGTTCCAGTAATGACCCAGTGGGGCCCCCCAGATCCCCATAATGATTCAGTGGGAGTCCTAGGGTCCCAGTAATGGCCCATTGGGGGTCCCCAGATCCCCATAATGATTCAGTGGGAGTCCTAGGGTTCCAGTATTGACCCATTGGGGGGCCCAGATCCACATAATGATTCAGTGGGAGTCCTATGGTTCCAGTAATGACCCATTGGGGGCCCCAGAGCCCCATAATGATTCAGTGGGAGTCCTAGGGTCCCAGTAATGACCCATTGGGGCCCCCCAGATCCCCATAATGATTCAGTGGGAGTCCTAGGGTCCCAGTAATGGCCCATTGGGGGTCCCCAGATCCTCATAATGATTCAGTGGGAGTCCCAGTGTTCCAGTAATGACCCAGTGGGGGTCCTCAGATCCCCATAATGATTCAGTGGGAGTCCCAGGGTCCCAGTAATGACCAATTGGGGATCCCCAGATACCCATAATGATTCAGTGGGAGTCCCAGGGTTCCAGTAATGACCCAGTGGGGCCCCCCAGATCCCCATAATGATTCAGTGGGAGTCCTAGGGTCCCAGTAATGGCCCATTGGGGGTCCCCAGATCCCCATAATGATTCAGTGGGAGTCCTAGGGTTCCAGTATTGACCCATTGGGGGGCCCAGATCCACATAATGATTCAGTGGGAGTCCTATGGTTCCAGTAATGGCCCATTGGGGGCCCCAGAGCCCCATAATGATTCAGTGGGAGTCCTAGGGTCCCAGTAATGACCCATTGGGGGTCCCCAGATCCCCATAATGATTCAGTGGGAGTCCTAGGGTTCTAGTATTGACCCATTGGGGGGCCCCAGATCCCCTTAATGATTCAGTGGGAGTCCTAGGGTTCCAGTAATGACCCATTGGGGGGCCCAGATCCCCATAATGATTCAGTGGGAGTCCTAGGGTCCCAGTAATGACCCATTGGGGGTCCCTAGATCCCCATAATGATTCAGTGGGAGTCCTAGGGTTTCAGTAATGACCCATTGGGGGCCCCCAGATCCCCATAATGATTCAGTGGAAGTCCCAGGGTCCCAGTCATGAGTGGGTGGGGCCCACGGAACTCAAAAGGTTAAGAACCACTGCTTTATGTGGTAAGAACTGGGACAGGGAAGAGGGAGGAGGAGGTACTGAGATGTCTCCTAATGACGAGGAGCAGAGGAATTCCCTGCTCTCCCTGAATGAGGAGCAGTGGCAGTGTCCACCCTCCCACAAATGAAGAGCAGGGAGCTGCCCCGGGGCCCAAGCGGGTGTGGGAGCCTCGGCCTAGAGAGGTATGTGAGGCACCACAGAGAATGAGTCTCCTCCTCTCACAGACTCCTCCCCTCCCTCTATCCTCCTGGGTGTCCCTCCTTGTAATTCATTCATGAAAGATTTTCTTCTCCCTTCCGTCGCTTCTATTCTCACCCTCCCTGCTCCAGTCTATTCTGGGTTCCTTATGGCACTCAACGCCATAGTGTGTGCTCACCCTGCTGCGCTCAGCACACCCACCTTACTGTTCACGAGAGGCGTGCGCGTGCCGCCGCTAGAGAGTGCACCTTTGACTGGCACACACGCCCAGTCGCAGCGCACACGTAAGGGGCAGTTAGCAGGGTGGAAAGAGGCAGGACAAAAAAAGAAACAAGGGGCAGCGAGGGGTGAAGAGAAGGCGGAAGAGAGATAAATGATGAACAAACCAATAACAGCACGCGCGTGGATGTGTTCTGCTCTTCACGCGCATGCACACATACCCTCCAATGCTGTCTATGCTTCCTGGGAACAGGTGGTGAAGGTGAGGGACATTGATGTGTGCAGGTGGGAAATGATGCGACGCAGATGTCTGCAGGTGAAAGAAACGTGCAAGTGATACATGGTGCATGGAATTTATTGGTATTTATTAACTTTTGCGTTTTTATATATCCTGAACTTGGCCCAAGTGCATCAGAGCGCTTTCGAATAGAACAAGTAGAAGAATATAGCTAACAATTAAGAAAAAAATAGATAAGCAACAAAATAAACCCATAGACTCAGCAGTTCGGATAGGGGAGAAAAGTCAGGTGAGATGGGATAAGTCAAAAGTGGGTGTGGAAACGTGATCATTAATGGTGGACATTTATGGTGCAGGTGGACTACAGGGTGTGACTTTAATGGGTGAACCTATTGCATTGTGGGTAACGAGGTAGACTGCAGGTGGTACACGGTGGGTGATATCGATGACGTCAGTGACAGATGAACGCTGCGTCCTGCTCTACAAGGCAGCTCGTGGGCGCTGAGGCGAGACAGGGCGCGCCTCGTACATTATTCAGAGCCTCCTTCTCCGGGCCGCCTCACAGGACAGGACAGGTGTTCTCAGGCAGCCGCGTGTGACGCCTCGCCTCGCCCCGTCTGCCTCTTACTTCCTCTCGCAGATATAATTACTACCCTTAAAATCCTATTTACAAGCCCGCATACACTAACTGCTTGTAAATCACTAACAAGGAGCACAAAACTGCCCCGTCCAAATCGCACCCTAGGGGGTCCCTGTAAGGGAATGCACTTTGTTCTGTCCCTTCAGAATGGCTGAATGTCAAGCGATGGACTGAAGCAGCCATAGTTCGGGCCTCACTCACAGGGTGGGAAATGAGAGGTCGCTGGGGGCACGGCGCAGGGAGGGTGATATTCCATGGCTGCTAAATGAGCACGTGCCACCAGGAGGACCTTCAACCCTCCCTGGGTTTGTCGCTTTTGCATGCATGCAGGGACCTGTGGCTTCTTGGTCTTCACTGTTAGTGTATGTGCAAATCTAGAATGCAGAAGACAGACTCCCCCCAGGATATCACGATTTGCCAAAAAATTACTAAATCGGCACTTTTATTAAAACGCCTCATTTTTTACAAAAGTGCCTGCAAAATATGTAAAAAAAAATCGGGCGTTCACCCTCTCTTTAATGGCTATATGCTGCCATTGAGCCATTTAAGGGAGGGTGAGCAACAGGCAGGCAGCAGAGGTGATTAATTCCTCTATAGCCTGCCTTTGAACTGCCCCTCGCCCCTACTTACCAATTAGCCTGCGGGCCACCTCACACCTTTGTGTGCCCCTTACGTACCCTGTAATCATTTGGAAGCACAAGTATGCAGTATTTTTGTGGCAGGCACATATTTTGCCCACCGCAAAAAATCCCCAAATTGCAGTCACAAGGTCAGTACATTTTTATTGTTCATCATGTGCACATAGGGACATGGAGACACAATGGGGACAATAAAGATACTCCAACATTCTCCTTTGATTGGTCCTGATTTTTTTCCTTCCCCTTATAGCTGGGCTCAGATTTTCTTGGACAAAACCAGTGAAATTCAGCAGTTATAGTTACCTGAGCTAACTATAACCTGCACCCCAGCAATGCACTGCTTATGACCTCACATACTTATTCTGTGGATTCCGTGCCTCGCTAGAGAAATGGTCTCTACTCTCTCCGGACGGGCTGATATTGTGAGGGTGGTTTAAAACTGGTGCCTCCCTCCCTTCCCCGCCGTTCTACTCTGTTACTATAATCGTCTGAGAGGACTTTCAGGGACTTCGACTTTGGTATTCGCTGGACATATACCTCGAGGCGTTTAGCCATACTTTATTTACAGAACTTGTAAGGTCTACCAGCCAAATAAGTTTGGCCAAACTGACATGAAGTATGCTATGTCAGTAAGTGCTATAATCACCTCTTAATACAGTGAGAGAGAGTAAGTCATATGTGTGAGAAGAACAGAGTGCGATCACAAACTGGTCACCAAAATCCAGGACAGCTTATTATGGATAACCATCAAATGAACCAAGTGATCAGTCATATCATTTGGTCGTCCACACTGTGACCAGGCCGGTCTTTAGATAATCTAGACCCCATGCCACACAGTAAGTTGTTAGTACTGGATCGGGTCCACAGTGTGTTGTGAACCATCAATTGTTGGCCAGTTAGTGATGGTTGAGAGTGGTGAAAAAACAGTGCAACGTAACAAAAAAGTGGTGAGTCTAAAATAGGGTGATGTGTAAAACTACTCTTTATTAGGAACAAAACACATCCCCTAATTAAAAGAACAGGAACAGTGCAAAAGACAGTATGAAAAAATTACTGTCGCTAATAGGGCCGACATGTTTCTGCCTAGTGTGCTAAACGTCACTTGGCTTTCATGAGGGCCACTGCTCTTAAATGTTGCCATTGAATATAATTGTGGAAAATTGGATATATTGAGAAGGAGAGATAGGTTCTCTGTTTATTGTTGTGTATGGTAGTTGAGTTTTGCCTGAGAGGTTTGATTGAACTTGTTGGTTGTCTGGTATGAAATTGTTTGAATGAATAATTGATTTTTTTATGTTAGTGTGTGTGTGGGGCTTTTGTGAATATTGTTGTATAGAATGAAATGCAATGTATATAATGATGATGTTCTTCCTTTGAAAATGCAATGTATATAATGATGATGTTTTTCTTTTGATGAATTTTGTGATAAAAAAAGAATACATTTGAATATGATTTTCTAAATAACATTTCTGTGTTGGGACAATGTTGATGTAATTGTCGGACGCATTTCTGAGACTTAAAGATAGCTACTAAACTACTGCATAAGTTAAATTACTATTCTTTCTGTACTATAAATGAGTGATAGTATTTCTAACACATGTCATCTGAGTGGCTGTGTGAGTGTCTGAATCTGTGTGTCAGTGGCTGTGTGAGTAGCTGTATGGGTGAACAATGAATAAAGGCAAGCATTCATTTGAAGTGAGCAAATTTAGAGTGCAGCTGGTGTTGAGGGTGCTCTATACAGGAGCTGCTTTCCACCAAAACTTGAGAACTACCCAGAGTTCTCTCTTTTTTTGCATACATTTATAGATATCAATAACCCCCATTATTTCTCAAAAATTTCGGCACATACACTGCTTCACTTCCTCCAGTTGTTTGTACAATTCTGTCATGATGCGTTTCTGCCAATCCTCTCCTTGATTACATATGCACTGGTATATATATGCATATATACAGAGAGAGAGAGAGAGATATTATATATATATATATATATATATATATATATATATATATATATATATATATATATATAAAACCTATTTGGTGGTTGCCAGTAGGTAGTTATAGTTAGCTTCCACAGGAAAATCATTTTTTGTTCTGCTAATAAGTTTGGCACCATTAACTGAATCTGCATGACATTTTTAAAACTAGTTTACTACTCACTTCAGCTGCTGTCTGGAACGTTTTAGGGTGATTCCTCAAGAGGGGGCCAAGAAAACATATCTATCTATCTATCTATCTATCTATCTATCTATCTATCTATCTATCTATCTATCTATCTATCTATCTATCTATCTATCTATCTATCTATCTATCTATCTATCTATCTATCTATCTATCTATCTATCTATCTATCTATCTATCTATCTATCTATCTGTCTGTCTGTCTATCTGTCTGTCTGTCTGTCTGTCTGTCTGTCTATCTAGCTTTCTTTGTTTTTTTAAATATTTATGTTTTAAGTTAATATAATAATTTCATGTGCTATTATTGTTTGCATAATTTTTATAACAATTTTTAAATATAGTTTATCATTTTGAATGATTTATAATTTGTTATTTAATTGCTACTATTAATTTAGAGTGTCATAGCGGGTTACCGGGTTTGTAGAGGTATGCGGTGGGAAGTTAATTAAGTAATAATGAATTAACAATTAATGGTAATTTGTTATTAATTATTTCATTGATCATTAATGATGTCAATTGTGTAATAATTATAGCTTTAGGTATATGTTAGGTGCAGGTTGCTGGGTTTGTAGAGGTACAGGGTGAAAGTTAATTAAATAATTATTACCAGTGAGTTATTCACTTATTATCCATTTTCTATTGACCATTAATTATGTAAATTGTGTGATCATTATATTTGCAGAGTTATAGGTTGGAAAGTTAATTATGTAATAGTTGATTAACAATTAGTTATCAATGTATTAATATGTTTACATTGATTATTAAATATGATAATTGTGTTTTACTTATTTATTTAAGTTATATTGTTAGGTAGGCTGCTAAGTATGTAAGGGCATAAGGTGGAAAGTAATAAATAAAGAACCATTTTTAGTTCAGAATTAAATATTAAAATGTTTAATAATCATGTTAATTGTGTTTTATTTTTGTATATACAATTCATTTTGGTTAAATAATAATGTTCATTTAAAAAGTTTTATATTTGTTGTAAATTAATAAGGTTATTTAAATATGTTATGTGTTTCAAGTGAAGTACTTCCCCTACTGTTGGACAGACTACATTTCAGAGCTACTGACAATTAAATGTTCCCTCAGCGATTTGACTTTGCCAAATGCAATTAAAGGTCTATCTTGCATTGAAGGTCCTATGACTGGTTCACTTTCAATTAGATGCCGATGTGTTTTTAGTATTTGCCTCACCCCTTGATGTTGTGTGCTGATGTTTGTGGTCAAGCTGATTGCTTGTTCGCCTTCTGCTTGTCTCTTTTTGTATGTGAATAGTAGTTGTGCCCTGGTTTTGTGGTTGGCTTTCTGTCTTTTCCCTTGAATTACTTCAGGGCTGTAGCCCCTTTCCAGGATTCTCCTGGCTAACTCATCTTGGACTTGATTCAGGTGGTGTGCACTCCTGCAGCCTGGAAAGTTCTGCATCCGTAGTTTCTCAGCATATGGGATGGGATATATATGCATATTCACGGACACATATATGCATTTTATAGGGTTAATTTAAAAAAGTATCCCCAAAAATGTAATACAATGTAAAATATATATTTTTAATAATCGGGTTACATATATGTATATGAACACACACACACATATATATATATATGCGTGTTTCTATGACATATCTTTATATAGAATATTACATATTATTTACACTTATGTTTTTTATATTATATTAATGCTATGTATTAAAATATTTTAGATGTGCTAATTTAAACGATATATATATATATATATATATGTGTATATATACATATATATATATATATACATATATATATATGTATGTATATATATATATATATATGTTTACTTCTCACGGCTCTTTTCGGTGAAACCTCCCTACATTGTGACCACCTTTGTACTTGTACATTTGCAGGATTCTTATTACATTTCATGAGTCATATAAATGAACTATCAGTTCCTCATGGTCATTATGCCCATTCGGCTGTCTTGTTTCTAGTTCTAGAATCCATTTGGACTCTTTTTTCCTCAGTTGTATCTCTCTGTTACCCCCTCTTTGGTTGTATCTCACCTGTTCAATAGCAAAGTATGTTAACACATATCTTTTTCAGAATGTCCATGCAGAAAAAGATATGTGGGCAGCACCACAGTAATGGCCAAAAATAGGGTGATGCAACACCTTAGGGCGATCACCAATCAAGACCCCCAATACCCAGTCGCAAGACATTTTGCGCAGTATCACAGATCAAACTGCAATCTGTTAACATACTTTGCTATTGAACAGGTGAGATACAACCAAAGAGGGGGTAACAGAGAGATACAACTGAGGAAAAAAGAGTCCAAATGGATTCTAGAACTAGAAACAAGACAGCCGAATGGGCATAATGACCATGAGGAACTGATAGTTCATTTATATGACTCATGAAATGTAATAAGAATCCTGCAAATGTACAAGTACAAAGGTGGTCACAATGTAGGAATGTTGGTTTAAACATCTAAGCTGGTAAAAATGAAAAAATGTTTTAATGAGAATAAGAATGTAATTTTAATTTTTGTTTTACTTTAACAGGCGAAATCGAGATGAAATATTAGGGATCACTTGCACCTCACGAGGAATTGAGCCTGTCACCCTGAAGATTCACGAAAATAGAGTAGAAGACTTCTTCACTAAGTAGAAAATTCTTCACCTTAAATTCTTCACTTATAGTTCACGTTTTTTTGCACTTTAATTTGTTTTTAAAGATAAAGCTTTATCCAGAGACATTGCACCCTTATTAAGCCACTAGGCGAAAGAAGAGGGGTTTAGATATAATGACTGTACAAGCAGCCACTGTGGCGAATGAAATGTGTACAAAGAAGTATTGATTCAATCACGTTCATTAACAAATGGTTGTGTAAACACGAGACACTATGCACAATAGTAGTTTCAAAAAGTACACTCCAAAATGTCAGCCAAAATGAAATGTGTGCAGTCCTGTTTCTATGGCTATCTCGCCATGTGTATGTAACTGGTGGAGAGCTTACGACTTGCTGTGTGAGCAAGGGAGTTTTGGCTTCCGAAACGCGTAACAGCAAATAAAGCGACACTGTTTCACTCTACCTCTGAGTGCGCGTCTAATTTTGGATTGTATGGGAATATATATATATATATGTATATATATATATATATATATATGTATATATATATATATATATATATATATATATATATATATATATATATATATATATATATATATACATTTGTATATGTTTTCTAAAAATATTAGTTTGAAACAACATTTTTAAAATGTTTTGTATTTACCATTATAAATATATGGAACAATATTTTTGTAATCAATTTTTTTGTCACAATATTTCTTTATCTCAATATTTTTTGGGTGGATACTGTATCAGTGATCCGTCATTCTTGTATCCCGTAGCGGCTCCTGGAGGGAGTGTTGCGGGTGTTGAGGCGGGGCAGGGGAGGGGCAGGGTGGGAGTTAGTAAACTCCATCATAAGGCCGAACGGAGGTAAGTACATAAATAAACAAATAAATAAAACAAATTACATTGCGCACGCTGCTTCGCCATTTGGCGTTGCAGCATGCGCAATGTAATTCGTTTTATTAATTTATTTATGTACTTACCTTCGTTCGGCCGAATGACGGAGTTTACTATCTCCAACCCTGCCACTCCCCCGCCCTGACCCACCACCCACAGCACTCCCTCCAGGAGCTGTTACTGCTTGCATCCTCCCATAAATGGTGCCATTAATGCCATATTCTTTTTCAGACTCCTGAGGATCAGCTCTCTGAGCAACCTGAGAATGCATGGATATATCACTAGTGTTATTGTACCTGAACTATCAACATTCTTTCTGACCAAAAGGCAATGCTCTGTTTGCTAGCTTCTCTGTCATAATTTCCACCGATACCACAATGGGGAACAGTCTTAAGCAGTAGATGTTGCTCCCAGTGTCAGATATCACTCCTAAAGTTAATGACTTTCCATTCCCTTCTGCCTTCTACTCTGCCAGGCCCATTTGTCCTGAAACAAAGCCCCAAACTCCAAGCCCTTTTCTGCTGCCAGTGGTACTCCCAGACTTCAAGTCATCTCATCAATGGCGACTGCAATGGCAACCATATATCAAAGAAGGGTTGTCCTTCACTGTAAAGCTTTCTAGAGGAAGTGGCAGCAGTCTGAAGGCTGATGTAGTTCCGGCTTTGTCTGCTAGGGCCCCACTGCAAGAGCCCAGCGCTGTTCAATGACACCCAGGACACAAACAAACACCTCTACCTAGGTTGTTGTGCACCAAGTTCCTCCCTGAGAATGACAAATGTTGTATCATGTGGAATTCACCTCTCTCCTCTTCGGCATCAGGCCCAAAGGTGAGACCTTAAAATCTTGAAATGAAGAAAGGTGAACAGCCCTGCTTCCGTCCCCTCCTCACAACCCTTCTGCACTTTCTTCAGTGGCCTCTGGCGCATGTCTCTAGGCAGTTTAGAAATATCAATCTGGGGGTCTCTTCCTGCCCACTATGCTGAGTAAAAAACCCTGCAGTGAATTCTTCAGATAATAACCTAGCTTTCTTTATCCCTGGAAAGTCCCCGGAGGCTCCTCCTAGCTCTGTAATTACCAATGGGCTTGGCATTCTGCCCCATCCCTGGCCTCCCTGGTCCTCTCTTTATTTCTTCTTGGTTGAGAGAGTTGAGCTTCGTTCTTAAGGCCACTCATGGACCCCGAACCCTTTCACCCAGGCTGGCTGGTCCTATAATACCTTGCGTTGCCCCTGCATTCACTTACATTTAGGGTGTCTCACTCCACTCAAGCTACCTCATGTAAAAATAGCTGCAGTCCATCTCTGCCCTGCAATAGCCAGCCTCGGACTGCCAGCAACCCTTCCTCCTCCGTGGCAATGGGCATCTTTTGACATGCATTGCCCTGAAACCCCCCACCGAAGAGACAAGGCAAAAGGACTGGTTGGCGGCTTACCACTGGCCTCATTCATGAGACTGCTGCTCATCTTGGCCCAGTAGCAATACTCCCACTCTGATGCAGCCTCTGGCTTATCCAGGGGATAGGAGGAGAGGGCCTTACGCCTCCACCACCAAAGCCACCCAGATAGATCTGACAACTTTAAAATTCCCTAGATAGATCATTGACATCACTCACTTATGTCAGACATGCTCAAGAACTGCCTTTCTGTTCTGTTGTCACACGTACAGCTCAGTCCCCTGCGACCAGAGTGTCTGCCCTGCAGGGAACAGGTCTCAGCCTCTGGCTAGCATGGAAAGGGCTGAGTGTGCTAAAGTATTTCGAGGGGAAAGAAACAAAACTACAAGGACTAGAATGCAGAGAAAGGAGGCAAAGCCAATGCCAAGCATTTTGACTTTTGCATAATAAAAAGTAGTTGGAAAGAGTAGTTCCCAGAAGAGGTATAACATGGGTGGATTGATATTTCCCCCACACAAGGAATCTTGCACTGCCTCTGTACATGCTGTGAATGTCCAATGTTTTTCCAGTAACTGTTCCTTAGGTTAAGGAATCATGCACGGCTGTTCACACTATCAGAAGGGAGAGATTGAAGGGTTCAAGGGGAGCACAGGCTACAGAGTGGGAGCACAGGGTACCAAGAGGGCGCCATGTACCAACGCAGGAGGAGCGTATGTGAACAATGGCAGGGCAGTGTGAAAAGAGGTAATCATGCTACAAAGAGAGGGGTCACAGTATGTGGGGAGGGAAATGAATAGTGCAAAGAGGGGCAACAAGGGGTGCAAAAGGGAATGCAGTGTGCTTCGCGAACATCAGGTGCTGTGAGGGGAAGCGCACAATGCAAAGACGAGGAGATCAGAATGAAAGTAAGGACAGAGCGGTGTGTGGGGAAGGAGAGCTGAGAGGACAAAGGGTGAAAAGGAGAGAATGCAGGGTGCAAAAGAGGAGCACAGGGTGCAGTGCAAAGGGCAGTGCAGGGTACACAGAGGGGTGTATGGTGCAGAAAGGGATTTCGTCCAGAGGTAGGATGGGAGCACGCATGGTTCGAAGCTGGAATGCAGGGTGAAATGCAGCAGTACAGGTTTGGAGGCAGGAGTGATGGGTGCAAGTCTCCCTTGAAGGCACTGAACTGCATTTCCTTGAGGCCGTTTTTGGGGTTGAAAAATTATAGATGATAGAAAGTGCCACCGTTCTTCCTGGCTGCAAAGAGCTGCTGGTAATAGCAGATGCTCTCTCTCCCTGCGTGTGTGTGTGGTGGCTTCCAAGCCCATCTACTAGACAGTGCTACTCTCACAGTTTCTTTACTTGTTTAATTTGGGACTTACAGAGAAAAGCAGATGTTTGCAGTAATTCAAGAGTCACATAGCCATCTTCTGTGACCCACTGAAATATATCTCTATGACCCAGTGCTGCTCACTGCCTCTTATCCCTCATTACCCCATGACATGCCCTTGGCTCCAGTCTTCACCTCCGGTGTCACCCACAAACCCTTCTTTCAATGACCTAAGTGCCCTCACCTCTTACAACGAAGAGCCTACTGTCAATGGGAGGTGAAGAATTGATATTGATGTGTTTTTATTCTTCATATTGTGAGGAACGAGAGAGGGAAAGTAAAAGAAGCTCATCTGGCAGGAAGGGACGTAGCCCCTCAATGCCGTTCATACCACCTTCAGGTGACCTGAAAATAAAAGAAGGACAAATTGATCGGAGCTGTAGGAAGGGAAGTGGAAAAAAAGAGAGAAAGCTAAACAAACTGGGGAGGACTCTTCTTGGCTGGAAAGAGAAGGAGTTACAAGCAGAAATGGAGCAGAGGAAGTGACAGAGGAGGAGAAGGAGGAGATCGGAGACAATGGGAACCTGGATTCAAGCAAAATAAAAAAACTGATGAGACAGCGAAAGGGGCAGGCAGACAACATCCTGAAGAAAGAAAGTGCAGCGCAACAGCAACAGAGAACCAACCAAAAGATTGGGACAATGAGAAGGAAGACGTCCGGTCGGAGGAGTGGTGGAAACCACCAACGGACGCGGTCTGTCCCACCGCAGTCCAGGAAGGCTGCGGCAAACCGGGTGAGTGATTTTGTACCGGTCACCGGCTGGTGCTTGGCCCCAATTTGTTTTTTAGGTCTCGCCTGAGCCAGCGCATGTACTGTCTCAGGCGAGACATTTAGTAAGTGAATTTTCAAAGTGCTACCCTCCAGCTTTTGCTGGCCTAAAGCTTGCGTTCACCACAGCTGCAAGCTTTCAGTGCCCGAGGCACCATCTGGAGCTGATTACTTTCACTTTTGGCACTGCTGGGTGCGCACCACTCGTGTGTGTGCTGGCACGCGCGCGCGCACCCCTGCTTTCACTTTTGCCGTCTTGTTATTAACGCTCCCTGCTTTCACTTTTGCCGTCTTGTTATTATTATCGCTCTCTGTGTTTTTCTTCCTACCGAGTTTCAGCAATTCCCAGTTCCACAAGTTTCTCCTTCTCTCTCTACAGGCTATAGCCTTTCATTTTCTTTTTTGCTGTAGTTCCATGTTTATTACCTTTCGTTCGTCCAAAAACATCGCTTTCGTTTTCAGTTATTTTGAAATGTCTCTTTTTTACTCTTGCTAACTCATCCTCTCTTTTTTGGGTCCTTTTCTCCCCTCTCAGCTTCCTCCAGGCACTCCCTCACTTCCCGGTTTTTCCTCACTTCCTCCCCGTTAGCTGCTATGTTTGTCTCCTATTATCTTGCTCTTTCTCCTCACTTCCTTGTCGTCTCTCTTTTCATGGCCAGTGCAGAGTTGGCATCGCTCTAAGTTTGTTTGCGTTGGTGGCAAGGTGTTAAGAAAGGGGCAAGGTGGCCTGCCACCGCATCTGTTGTCTGGCACCCTGCTGCTACTGCCACTGCCACAACAGAGGGCGACTTCGCCCCAATAAGTGGCGTTTTATTAAGTTGTTTTTGCATAGCGCATTGATCGCCATGCACTTGGCCTGTGGGCACTGGGGCTGGAACATGTTAGCTTGGAAATGCCCTGTCTCCCAGTTTTTACTGGTTTGAAACATTGACAACACATTTTGAATTTAATGCCCTATGTTTTAAATTGGAACTTTTGGGAAAAAATGCTGTTGTTGAATTGCACAAGAGGGCGTACTTACAATATCAACCTTATGCAATTATCGCACTATTGCTTCCTATCACTGTTTGTCTGATTTGATAACAGCCTGAGCACCCTGCACATCAGTCATCAAAAAGTGCTTTCATGTGTTATCTGAATTTTTTCATATCGAAAAAGACTCAGGAGCAGTGAAGTTTCTGCAAAGCAAGCTCTCTCCCTCTCAGAAAGGAATAAGTGCTCTTCGGATACATTGCTGTCAGAGGAGTAATATCGGACTCTGTCTTGGGGACTTCGCAGACAGGGGCAGAGCGAGGGGACGACTTGGCCTGAAGTGAGTGAGTGAATGGGCGAGTTTTGTCTATGAGTAAACCTATGATTAGGGAGGGGGAGGTCAAGCCCATATTCTGACAGGCTGCTTTCCGTATGCACACTTTTCCTAAAACACATCTCTCATATCATATCATTATTTTTTGCTGTCCTCACGCACACTCATGCTCGCTCACCCCACCCTTCCCTGCATCTCTCCTTTCCCTGCTAACCCCTAGCTCCTCCCCTCCTAATTATTTGCAGAGCACTTTGTTTCTAGTTCATTATCACTGGCACCTTGTCTGTCTGCTCGCCCTGTGTGTGTGCTCACTAATTTTACAGCAACTGAGTAAAACAATTATTCATGTTACATCTCTGTACAAGGAACTCTTCTGCACTTGGAGTCACATTCTGTTATCAGTTTATTTTTATTCTTAGTTGAAATTTAATGAAACCTCTCCACTTTTTCTTATGCATGTTGTCTCTGTTATTTTTCCTTTCTCTTTTACGTCACTCTACATGTCTTTCTCCCCATTCTATCTCTCTTTGGTTTCTCATTCCTCCACCTTCTCTCTCACCCTTTTTACGCCTTTCCCTTTTTTTGCTGACACATTCTCCCTTACTCTTTCTCCATCTCTCTCTGTTTCACTCCACCTCACTCTTGATTTATCCCCTCTTCTCTCTCTACCCCATCCTATCCACTCCAATTAGCTTCTCTGCCCTTCCCTCTCAGTCTTCCACTCTTCTTTAGTCTCTCCCTGTTTAACCTTTTCTCTTCCTCTTTTTTTATTACTCTCGCTATTTTCTTTAGACCTTGCCCTTACTCCTTTGCTCAAAATTCTCTCTCTTTAGTTCCATTGGCCTCTCCACGATACTCTCCCCTTCTCCCTTTCCCTCTGCCAACTGTCTGCACATCTCTATAAGCGTTCCTCTCTCTCACTCAGCCCACACCTCCCTCTGTATTTTATTCTCCTTTTCCTTCTTTTGGTTTTTGTTTCAAACCTAACTCCACCTGAGAAAGATCCTTCTTTCATTTGTTCGCCTCCACTATCTCTCTCCTGTCTCTATATTATTCATTATCTTGTCCTATCAGTCCTTCTCCATGCATTTCTTCCTCCCTAAGCCCCCACTCCCTCGTCTACTCCCTCCTCCTCCACTCTTTACCTGTTTCTCCTTCCCTTCTCTTTATTTCACTGTCTTTTTCTTCCACCCACCTCCAGGTTTCCTATTTCTATATCCCTTCCCACTGATCTCTTTTTCTCCTACTACTTCAATATCTCATTATTCCTCTCTAGCTGACACCTCTCTCCAAGCTCTACATTCCTATCAAGTACTTTTCTCTCTTACTTCCCCCCTTCTACCGCTCTCACCTCACTATCCCTTCCTCTCTATCCAACTCCCCATTTACATCTGTGTCTTCTCCACCATCGGTTTGGTTCACTTTCTTGCAATCTCTTGGTCTCTTTCTCTCTCATAGCATTATCTCTTCAATATTTTCCGCCTCTGTCTCTTACATTGTTGCATCTCGCTGTTCCTCCCCTCCATCTTCCTCTCTTTACCCCACCGTTTTTCTTTCTCTCCCTCCTCCTCTCATATTCTCATCTAATTACCAAATTCCATCTTTATATTTTTGTTTCAGTTTCTTTGTCATTCATTCTCTATCGCTCCCTCTGTCTTTCTCTCCCGCTCACTAATTCTCTTACTCCCAATTTCTGTGTTTCTGTCTCTCTCATTTCAATATTTATTGGGATACTTCCCACACAAACTTTCTTGGACCGGAATCAGTCATGCAATTTGGTGCAATACTCTATGCTGTCTAACTTGCTCCCGGTTGCCCCCATACGAACCACACTCTCACTGGGTTACAGAAGTTATGTTCTGCTTCGGCATAGAATGAATAGCCATATGCGTGATGAATGTACAGTGGGGGTTTAGCTTCCCTTGGCATAGCCAATAGGTCTCACCTTTGGGACCTTATGCATGTTTAGTTATCCAGCACAATATCCTTGGTGCAACAACATCAAATGTTGCATGGCTAAACACTTATAAGGTCCCAAAGGCGAGACCTATTGGCTATGCCAATACTTGTTTTCCTTTTCAGTATACACATTCTGGAAATCTCATGGGTGACAGCTAACTGAGTTTTTCTTTCCATTGCCTCTCTTTAATGCTAAAAGAATCTCTCTCTGTCAGGATGAACTTGCAGATTGCATAGGAAAAGTTCAGAGCAACGTAAAGAGCTTTTGCACAACAACTTAAGGAAGGTGGGCCATATCTGCCTATATCCACATTTACACACACAGGAATATTTGTTCCTTTTCTTTTTCTCTACCTCTTTTATATCTCGTAGCACTAGCGGTAATACTATTTAAAGAGATGGCCATATGGACACATAAGAAGACAAACAAGCATTTAAAAGACAATAGGTCTTGCCCTCGTTTAAGTTAAAGCAATTCTGTTTATGCGGGTAGAGAGAGGTAGAGAGTAGTAGAGAGAGAGGTACAGAGTAGTAGAGAGAGAGGTACAGAGAGGTAGAGAGTAGAGAGTGAGTAGTGGAGAGTAGAGAGTGAGTTGTAGAAAGTGAGTAGAGAGTGAGTAGTAGAGAGTGAGTAGTAGAGAGAGAGTAGTAGAGAGTGAGTAGTAGAGAGAGTAGTAGAGAGAGAGTAGTAGAGAGAGAGTAGTAGAGAGTGAGTAGTACAGAGAGAGTAGTAGAGAGTGAGTACTTGAGAGTAGTAGAGAGTGAGTTGTAGAGTAGTAGAGAGAGTAGTAGAGAGTGAGTAGTAGAGAGAGAGTATTAGAGAGAGTAGTAGAGAGTGAGTTGTAGAGTAGTAGAGAGTGAGTAGTAGAGAGTGAGTAGTAGAGAGAGTAGTAGAGAATGAGTAGTAGATAGTGAGTAGTAGAGAGAGTAGTAGAGAGAGTAGTAGAGGGTGAGTAGTAGAGGGTGAGTAGTAGAGAGAGAGTAATAGAGTAGTTATGAGTGAGTAGTAGAGAGTGAGTAGTAGAGAGTGAGTAGTAGAGAGAGTAGTAGAGAGAGTAGTAGAGAGAGAGTAGTAGAGAGAGAGTAGTAGAGAGTGAGTAGTAGAGAGTAGAGTAGTAGAGAGCGAGTAGTAGAGAATGAGGAGAGAGTATATAGTAGTAGATAGTAGAGAGTAGTACAGAGTAGTAGTGAGTAGGGGCAGCCTTCAGTAACATTTTGGGAATAGACATGGCACTTCATCCCATGCAGAGGCGATCTCAACACCAATTTATTGTGTGCTGGAAGACACAAGCCAAAAATCACCCCATGCTTTACAGCCTGGAAGAAACGCGATCCCCCAAAGAATCAAAAAGCGAAATATGGAAAACGTAGACCAACTGCGTACAAAATATCCTCAAAAATGCTAAATAGCTTTACCTATGCAACAAGACTACTGACAGACCTGTTTAAGGAGCTTCAATATTTGTAAAAGGAGAAAACAGGCAATTTTGTCCACGTTGCAATTAGCGTGTGCGCCTCGCGCTAAAAGTAAAAATAATAACGTCCCGTCCCTCCTACAATCACTCTTGTCAGAACCTAGCCCCTGAGAGTTTGCGTTTCTGAGCACAGTTTTTCTGCGGCTTGAGGTATGTGTCTCTGTAGCTGGAGGGAGGGAGGGAGGGAGGGGGGCAGGAGGGCGTCGGCAGGCGGGAGGGGGCTTCTGGTGGATGCCTGCAGACGGAGTGAGGCTGTTTGCAGGCGCGAGCAGCAGCGAGATGAAAGGGACGCTGATGGGGAAAGCTGCTGCTGAGTCTGACCGGCTCCAGGAGGGGGCGAGGGAACCTCCTCCTCGCCAAAGACTGGTCCTGCACCTACCCACCGCCCTAGGTGTATTAAAAGAGACAACACCGAACCGTCCTCACTCAAAAATTAAAAGAGGGCTCAGCCAGGACGGTTTATATTTTCCTGAACAGTGGTGAAGCGAAGTCTCAGTAGCCAATAGTAGAAGTTTCACAGCTAAAGTCGAGCGGCTATTTCAACTGTCTAAAGCTTAGTCGCTGTGAGTAGCAACTGAGTCTCACCGTCTAATCAATCTAAGCTTTGTAAGTTCCAGTGCTCGACTACTCTCGCAAATAAAGTTTTCTTATGTAACACTATAATTTACACATTCATAACAAGTACTGAGCAGAGACATAACACTGTAATTCCATGTCTAGAGAATGTTTCTCATTGCTGTTTAAAGTGTTATACCCTAAACAAAGTTATCTAAATTCTATCCTCTGTTTTACTGGTAGCCAGTGGAGGGTCAACAAAGCGGGGAGATGGCGTCAAATCAATGAGACCTTCAAACCAATCTTACTGCAGCATTTTGGACAAGCTGTAATTTTTTCATATCCTTGCTTGGCAATTCAGGAAAATAGAATTTCAGTAGCCCAATCTAGATGAAACAAATGTGTTTCTAATCTGGAGTTTGTGCTTGTAGTTGAACAGATAAAAGATATTTTAACGTAGATTAATCTGCAAGAAACAAGATTTCTCTACTTCACGTGTTCATTCATGCTCAGTTGAATATCACCTTTAACCCCTTGGAGCTTAACAGATTGCATTGATTGTGGCTTCTTCCTAAGACTTGGAGGCCAGAAAGGCTGGTCTTTCAAAGGAGCTTCTCTAAAAGGAATTAAGATTTCAGTTCTGTCATGGTTTAATTTGACAATATTTTCCTTCATCCTTCCTTTAATTTCATGTAATATTTCATACATATTAATGACAATCTTAACATATTTCCTTCAGTCTTAAAGGCTATATGAGGGTTGTCTGAATATGAGACCTTTCCCTTTATTCTGAGTAACATGTTCTAAATTAAAATGGGAGAAACAAAAAAACAAGCATTGTAATGTTGCAGCAGCATGTCTGTACCAGCAACTATTGGCCATGAACCACTCTATTTTGTCTTCAGTGGAGTTCTCAACATTCCAATGTTTCAACTTGTTCTTCATTGGCTCAAAGCTCTCAAGTTGTTTCTCTGAAATGTGTTTTTCTACTCCTTTGGATTTTCTATATCCCAAACAGGTTTATAGACTCTTCACCTTTAGCTCATAAATACTGGTAAAGTTTGCTGATGCATGTTGTTGTTGGTGCTATCTTATCAGCTAATCTATGATAAATGGCCAACACAGGATTGGAGGTGGTGATGTCCTCAAAAATATATGAGGAAATATACCGCTAAATAGATTACTTTTCTAAATAAATGAAATCACATGACCAGTTAAACAAACCTTTTTGAGACTGATAAAAGTTGATTGTTTTGTAGTGTATAGGTAGAATGTGGATGGAGGTTTGTGGACTTTAGAATGTGGGGATGGATGTTTAGTGCTTTGGGATGAGGAGTGGGGAAGAAGAGTGGTGAGGAGGCTGTTTTCGTCCAGTTGTATTAATTAAATAAGGTAATCCACTTACCTTGTAGTGTGGGTACTACATTCTTTAAGCAATGAGAAGGAGACCGGACAACCAGTATAAGGGAATTAAGCACTTATGGTTCTGATGATGGGCTGCTAGTGTACACAGCCCGGATGACGATCTACAATGTTCATCTGTGCAGTTTGTCATCGCTCAGGCAAGTAGACACATGCTGCATCTCGTGTGGGTCGGGTCATAGTACTTATGGTAATTCTAATTTTGGAGAAGCTATTTGCTCTTGTATGAGACCACTATGTGAGATTTTAGAGGAAGACTTGCTACACACAGGGAGGAGTTCTACAATGCTCGTTCACAGTATGCGACTTCGGAGCGTGACTTGGAACGTCATCCCTACGTGCAACCTAGCGTGACCTGCTGATGTGTCTATGCAATTGCTCAGGTCATGTAAAATCTCAACCATTTTGGTTTGCAGATTTTTCAAATGCATGCTGCGCTTGATAGAGGAGCATGAAGATATTATTCTTTATCGCTCTAAGTTCAAAGAATTAACTCATATTGGATTTAATACATACTGGATTTGACCAATATTTCTGCCTATCCTATCTGAGGTGAGACTTTATTCTCTACCCGATACTTACTGCTGTGCTAACTTTTCATTTGTGCTGCACTTGGTACAACTCATAGATGTTTGTTGATTGTGGATTTAACAGAAATATTTTCACATATATTGTATATTATAGATACCTTGGTAGATAACTTTACAGTGGTGAACAACAGATTGAGGATCTCCCATCAACCTTAGGACTAGTCCTCTGTCACCATGGCAAATACAACAATAACAGTTAATCTCCCCAAAAGAGTTTATGTGTGTTTCTGATGATCCCCTGTACCCTGGTTATAGTGGAAGGAGTATTTTTAAATTACATTTCAACTATTGATTTGGGTGGAACCCTAACAGCAGAAAGGAAAAAAGGTTGTTACACTCACTGGGTCGGGAAGGTTTAAGGATTTATAATCAGCCAATCAAGGAAAGAGTAGTGGGGATGGAAATGTTTTACAGAAGCTTTGACACAACTAGATAATTATTTCTCACTAAAGTCTGCATTGGCATCAGATGTCATAAATTCCTTAATAGGATTCCAGAAAGAAATGTAAACAGTGGATGAATACTTTACAGCTTTAAAGAAATTGGCGTTAGATTGCAGGTTTGGTGCTCTGCAGGAAGAGTTGCTCCATGATCAGGTCATCATGCACACGTATAATCCTGCAATTCAGGAACAGTTATGGGTGAGTGGTGATGCAGATCTAAAGGATGTGAGTTATTGTAAGAAAGCAAAGTTACCAGGAAGGTGTGCTAAGGCTGTTAAACAGGCAGTGGACTTATTTAACAGGATGTGGCGGCTAAAGTAAACGCTGCTTTTTGCTATGCAAATATTCACAGCAGAGGGAAATCAGAAAAATATGCAAAGGAAAAACATAAGTATCCTTTGCATTACTATCGCTATTATAGCATAAACCATCTGGCTCTAACAAAGGTTGTGAGAGAAACATTTGCGAGACTTATTTTGTGAGGTCTTTAATGGAGAGATCGGATTGCTCAATGATTTTAAGCATAAGATAGTGGTAAAGGAAAATGGTGTTCCTAAAATTCATAATGTTAGGACTATACCCATGTTACTTAGAAATTAAGTACCCAAGGAATTTTACAGTTAGTAGAAGTGGGAATAATTGAACTGTTAGAAATGTGGTTTCTGGTTGGCTAGGGCATGCACCTAAGCAAGGCAGAACCCAACACTCTTGTCAGGGTAAGGGAGTTCACACACCCAAGATAACCCCTGCTCACCCCTTTCGTAGCTTGGCACAGCAGTCAGGCTTATCCCAGAGGCAAAGTGTAAAGCATTTGCGCAACACATACACACAGCAGTGACACAATAAATACACCACAAAAGAGACTCCACCCAGTATTATATAAAAATATCTCATATATTGCATATAACACATAGACCACACTCACATAAACCATAAATCCCTTTGCCAACTAGGCAATTGTCATAACATCACAGTTAGTGCAATTAAGTAAAGATTTATATGTTGGACACATCATAAAAACACCATGAAAGTTAACATTACTGTGCATAGTCTACCATCACCCTATAGATTACTCATTATTCTGACTATGCAAGGCATAAAACGATATATCCCTGTGATCATGAAATGCAGCACTTAATGGAACATGAATCATCACTACTGTCCATGGCTGAGCATTCAAAACACCACAACAATATGCATCATTGCATCAGGGTATAAAATACAGCAGACAATGAATGAAAACACAGGAATCACCACATATTACTATTCTAACCTTGGGCACAGCGCTCCTAGGCTCCTATGCACCTTGAAATCATAGAGCACCTAATACCTGTGCTCCTATCTCAGGTTATGTGGTAATTTCCTGGGCACTATGTAACACAGGAGGCGCTGCACGTCTACTCTGGTGAATATGGTAATATCAGGACTTTTTTTTAACATGTGACAAGTTTCCAATCAGGGCTCCATTGAGGACTTACCCCGTAATGCCACCAGCATGGAATAAGTCGCCCCCCAGGTATGTGCCAACACAGGTGGCCCACACTCACTTCGGTGCAGCAGGATAATCTCGCTGGGTACCCCGCATCAAACAGTGAAAGTCAGCAGCCCGCAACCGCGCGGCACAGCTGCTGCAGGCACCGGCCATCTGGAGCTGGTCCCAGCCTGGAATGTGCTTGCCCGAGGCCAGGCAGTGGCCATCAAGAGGGCGGGCCCCTAGTCACGGAGGGCTGCCCCCGCCCATCTTGTAGCAAGCCACTCCTCACCCGGGCAGGCTTCGCCCGGTAGGAGGTAGGCGTGTCATTGACGCACGTCCGGGGCGGCTGGGAGGTGCCTCCAGGGGTACATTACTCCCTTGCTCCAGTAGGGAGGCCTCTTTGCCGCTCCGGACGTCGTCGCGCTGTACTTCAGGACACTCTATATCTTCAACTCTGGTCACCGTCCAGAGGTCCGGTCTTGCGTCGAGTCGATGAGTTCTCCGGCGTTCGACTGTTTGCTTTGCCTGGGGTGAGTGGGGATGATTTAGGTGGGCCGTGTTCCCACGGAGAGGCGTTGTTGGCTATTTTCTTTGTCCGGGGGCATGCGGGGTCACTGGTGCGGCTCTGGCAGGTAGCCCCCTCCTATCTCGTCCCCCCCCCCCCACGTCGGGTAACCTCCAGTGGCACAATAGGTCAAGTGCATGGGATTTATACGCAGTGCTTGCCTTAAGTCATGGTTGTGAGTTTGTGCCTTATCTGGAGCAGCTGATTGTTCTCCTCCGTGTCATCGTTCCATCTCCCTCCATGGGTACTTTTCCTCCCAACGTCCCATGTTTCTGTGCATACACAAGTTTCCAATCGGGGCTCCATTGAGGACTTACCCCGTAATGCCACCAGCATGGAATAAGTGGCCCCCAGGTATGTGCCAACTCAGGTGGCCCACACTCACTTCGGTGCAGCAGGACAATCTCGCTGGGTACCCCGCATCAAACAGTGAAAGTCAGCAGCCCGCAACCGCGCGGCACAGCTGCTGCAGGCACCGGCTATCTGGAGCTGGTCCCAGCCTGGAATGGCCACAACAAAGGCGTGTAGGATTGCACTTTCACAGGCTTGGGTCAGCTTGGCTGCACCACGGTCTTGGCACAGCCTGTCCTTGTGGGGCCAACCCTTGTCCTCGCATGGCTCGTGACTCCCTTTCCCCAGGTAAGAGGGGGTGAGCGCTGAAGGGGGACTCTGCTCGATATACCTGTTATGGCACCCGCATGCGATCAACATGCTCTGTAGGGAGACAACATGCTCACCTTGCGCTAGCTAGCCCCAAGAGAAAAGCAGGGAGCAGTCCTCCAAACGCTCCCATGTTACGGAACACATTACAGTGCTCAACACGTGTTGGACAGATCAAAACTGGAAACGCTCACCAGGCGCTGGATTTTCAAGCAAGACTCTGAGACCACCCATGGCACAGTATGTATGCCAGAAGCACCATGGAAAGGTATAACAATAGACATTATGTGACCCATTGGGGTTCAAAACAAGTACACCATTGTGGTTATGTATGCATTTTCAAGGTAGCTATGTGTTAAAGTGGTTGACAAAAGAGACACTGAGTCTGTTTTAGTTTCTTGGATAATTTGTTCCAAAGTGAGGGTGTGCTTACATATATTGTGAGTGACAATGGCCAGTTGACCTTCACTAAAGCAAAGATTGATGTGGAAAGGCATGGCACAACTCATAGGACCACATCTCTGTATAATCCTAGTGGCAATGGAATGCTGGAGGGTTTTAATAGTTCTGAAAGGTGCCATTCAAATTACCCTTAAGAATGGTTTAAATTGGGATCAACAAGTTATTAAAGCAGCATGGTCCTACAGAACAACGGAAGTTGCTGTCACAGGTTATTCCCCATTTGAGATTATGAGAGACAGGAAACCCTTGTCAAAATGAAAGCCGGGTTGGGTAATTGGTAATATAGTTCACTGGCCAGTGGAGGAGGTTCAGAACTATCTCCGGAAAAACATACTGAATACAAGACCTACTGTGACAAAAAACACTGTGATAAACTTTTAAAACCAAAAGTAGGACACTAGGTCCAAATTAAGAAACCTGATAAAGTTCCCATAGGTGTCAGTGCATATTATGATCCTCAAAAAGTTATTCGGGCACTTCAAAATTCTGTGAGGATCAAAGATGCTAGGTGCTGACATTTAAGTAGACTGGCACCGTGCATTAATGGTATTATAAGAAGTGCTGGTGACTACGCGCAAGTGTTTGAGGATGATATAACGTGCGATAATGATGCTGAGAATGACCATGTTGTTGATGAGATTTGTAGTGAAGTAAGGATTACTCTGGCTGATTCACCCGTGTCTGTTGTTTACAATGAGATTCCAGTTAATTCACAGGGGCCTAGTTCTTCCGGGGTAGATCCGGTTTCCATTCCTCAAGAATTTAAAGAATCAGACTGTACTGTCTGTTGTTCAAAAAGGATACCAAGACATTCTAAACACTTAGATACACTTGAATGTGACTGCAGTTGTTTACTTATGAATATGACATAAGTTGTCATTGGATTGATATATATTGCTTAATTTTGTTTTCATCCAATATGCTACTGTAGTTTATTTTGTTTATTATTGTTTTTAGCCGAAAGGGGATACGCAGAGAATAGGTAGAATGTGGATGGGGTTTGCGGCATTTAGAGTGTGGGGATGGACGGTTAGGGTGTTGGGATGTGGAGCTGAGAAGGAGGGCTGTGAGGAGGCTGTTCTGGTCCTGAAGTATTAATTAAAGAAGTTAATCCACTTACTGTGTAGCGTGGCTACTACAGTTTATTAGGTTTAAGATCATTGCAAAAGGCAAAATGTGATTAATCAGTCAGTGTTATTAATAAAATTTCATCTCATTGAAATATAGGGAATTAGCATAAGGCTTAGTCAAATGCGGCATGGATATAGAAGTCTGCTTTAAAAGAATCGAAATTTGCCTAACTTACGTAACGGTAAGTTTCAATTCTATTAAGGACACGGAGGCGAGGATTATGCTATATCTTCCTTCGCTTTATTAACATAAAGACTCTACAGCAGCTTAGGAAAAGATATAATAAGAACAAAAAAATGCTTTAAACATAAAGCCTTGACGTAATGTTCAACAAATCAACAACAACTCCCAGGAGTCTCTTTGCATAACAATAGTCCATAGTCCTTCTACTCTGTCCATCATCACTATATAACCGGACTTCTCATCGTCTTCCTCCTCTTTCTTCGCGCAGATCACGCTTGAGCCTCATTGGTCCTGTTTAGCACCGTCGTTGCCTGTCGAAAAAGGAACAGCATCAGCGAGGTGGTCAGGAATGCGACAACAAGGCGAGGAGCATTCAGTGATTAATACAGTACCGACAACGTAAAGGAAAACGCTTTACTTACTGCCATACGGGTGGGTAGAGACACCACTGTAGCTTGGGTGGGATAATCCTCGCCTCCGTGTCCTTAATAGAATTGAAACTTACCGTTTCGTAAGTTAGGCAAATTTTGATTCTATGTCAGGACCGGAGGCTTCAGATTATGCTAGTTTAAAGCTTACTTACCACCAACTGGGCCAAATCCACCACCGGCTTAAAATAAAACCTCTTGAAGGTGGAATCCGAGGACCAATCCGCCGCTCGCATTAGGTCCTCCAGACGAGCCCCCACCGAGAATGCCTTAGAGGCCATGGCCCCCCTGGCGGAGTGTGCTCCAAAGAGAGAAGTATTGATGCCCGCTTCCTGCATGACCCACCGCACCCACCGAGCAATAGTGGGGGAGGAGACAGCTTTGTGTGGCTTCCGCAGGGCAATCAACAACTGACGTTCACCCGGAGGGCGCAGATCCAATGTCAGGTCCTCATATGCTTTGAGGCATTGCATGACACACAACTTAGGAGTGTCAAGAAAAGCTGGATATGAAATAGAACGCGACGACGTTTTCGTGCGTCGGCCTACTGTTAAAGTAACCCCATCCAGGGAAAAGATGCGAGCTGAGACATCCAGCGCGCGCACGTCAGAGACGCGTCTACAAGAAACCAGACATAACAACATGGCTAACTTCGCCGACAGCTCTTTAAGAGACAGATAGGAATTGGCCGGCCATGACAGGAACAAATTCAGAACCAAATTGACATCCCAAAGGACGGAGTACCTGGGTTCCGGAGGCAGCGCGATGCGGATAGCCCGCAGAAGCCGGCACCCAAAAGGATGTTCCCCTACTGGATGGCCATCGATGTTGTCATGGCCAGCCGAAATCGCCGATCGAATAGCATTGATCGTCCTATACGCCAGGCCCTTGTCGGCCAAATGTGCCAGGAAATTCAGCACGGGAACGAGGCCTGCGACCAAGTGATCCAGATCCCTTCGTAAACACCAACGCATCCACTTAAGCCAAGCGGATCTGTAACGCTTCGCCGTACTATCGGCCCATGCTTTGGAGAGCAAGTGCTCAGCCAACCCCGAAAGGCCCGGGAGCGACCAGCGTCTCCTGAGAGCCTCCACGCCACAAGTCGGAGAGAGTTCTGCATGACGTGGGGATGCGGTTCCTGATCCGGATTTGTCAGGAGTAGAGGAAACAGGGGGAGTAGGATTGGAAAATCCCAAGAAAGTTCCAGAAGAACCGGAAACCACACTTGAGACCTCCAGAGCGGTGTAATCAACACCAGCTCCGCTCCCTGGCGGCGTATTTGGGCCGCCGTACGCATTATCATGGAGAACAGGGGAAACGCGAACGGTTGTTCCCGACTCCAATCCTGCAAGAACGCGTCCGTGGCCTCCACTAGAGGGTCCGGCCTCCAGCTGAAGAAACGCGGCAGCTGGTGGTCGAGACGGGACGCAAAGAGGTCCACCGAGAAGGGACCCCAGAGGGTGTGCAGCCACCGGAAAACCTCCGGATCCAGCTTCCACTGGCTGGCGTCCCAGAGATGTCTGGAATGCCAATCCGCCACCTGATTGCACTGACCCGGCAGATACTCCGCCGTCACCGCAATGTGACGGGACAGGCAATAATCCCAAAAGTCCTTCGCCAAGTCCGCCAAGGCGCGGGACCGAGGACCTCCTAGATGGTTCACATAACGGACCGCTGAAACATTGTCCATCCGTAACAGGACACAAGCTCTGACCGAATCTTTGGTCCAACAACGAACCGCGAAGGAGCCCGCAAGGAGCTCCAAACAATTGATATGCAATTGTTGTTCTTCCGAAGACCAGGCGCCTCCGGTGGAAAAATCCCCGCATCTGGCGCCCCAGCCGGACCTGCTGGCGTCGGACTCTATGATCAGGTCCGGAGCCGAACCGAAGATCGCCCGACCATTCCACGCCTCCATGTGCGACAGCCACCATGACATTTCCTCCTTCACTTCGTCCGTGAGGGGAACCCACTGGTCGTAACTCATCCCACGGCGCAGATGCTGCGCCTTCAGGCGCTGGAGAGCCCTGTAGTGCAGCGGGCCTGGGAAAATCGCCTGGATGGAGGACGAGAGAAGACCCACCACCTTGGCGATATGTCGCAGGGACGTGCGATCTCTCGCGATCGTCTGCCGAAGCAGGTGTCGTATCTTTGCGACCTTCCGACCCGGCAGGCTCAAGACCGCCTGTACCGAGTCCACCACGAAACCTAAAAAGGTGATCTGCTGAGTGGGAACCAAAACCGACTTGGAGCCGTTGATCACGAACCCCAGTCTCTGGAGCAGGCTGACAGCTTGACGCAGCTGGCCCGCCAGCACCTCTGGGCACTGCCCCATGAGGAGGATATCGTCCAAGTACACTAGCATACGGACCCCTTGACTTCTGAGAAACTCCACTACCGGGTGGAGGACTTTCGTGAAGCACCACGGGGCCGAAGAAAGACCGAACGGCAGAGCGGTGAATTCGAACACCCTGTCGTCCCACAGGAATTGTAGGAAACGACGATGAGGGGGGTGGATGGGGACGACCAGGTAGGCGTCCTTGAGATCTAGTCTCACCATCCAATCCCGAGGGAGGAGCACGTCTCGAAGGAGGTGGATACCCTCCATCTTGAAGTGCCGGTAAACCAACCACCCATTGAACTCTTTGAGTTTGATCACAGGTCTTTTGCCCCCATCCGTCTTGTCCACTAAAAAGACGTTGCTGAGGAACCCATGCGGGTGGCGCGTTGATAGACGGGTGGCTCCCTTGCGCAGCAAGTCCGAGATCTCCCCGTATATCAATCGCGCGTCTGACTTTGAAAAACACATCGGGCGCGGGGGCCTCGCTTGAGTGGGTTGGTCGTAAAACTCGATATGGAAACCTCGTACAGTTTGCAAAACCCAAGCGTCGGCAGTGAGCAATTCCCACTCCTCGTAAAAGCTTGCCAGCCGCCCCCCAATTGGAACCTGGTCCAAACAAAGTACACTTACCGGGGGCATTGCCTTGTCCGGAGTTCTTCTTGAACCCTCTGCCACCGAAGCGCTGTCCCCTGGTGGGGTAGAAGTTTGTATAGTTGGCAGAGGTCTGGTATTGACCTCTTCCGGAGCCTTGTCCTCTGTTGTTGGTCTGCTGACCACGGCCGGTCGCGCGGCCCCTACCGCGACCGGCCCCTCCAGAGAAACGCTGGTGGAACACTCTCTTGATGCTAGATTGGGCCTTATCCAGCGACGTGAACGTATTCACAAACTTGCCCAGCTCCCTGATGAAGGGCTCGCCGAAGAGGCCTCCCTGGGCCACAGCACCCGCCTCCGACGAGGCCAGGTCCCCCAACTTCGGGTCCAGCTTGATTAGGAGCGAACGCCGCCTCTCCGTGGACAGGGCACAGTTGGCGTTGCCCAAGAACACAATCACCCTCTGGGCCCAATTCGAGAGCACCTCCGGTGAAATGGCGGTGCCATTCGCCCTAGCCTCCTCCGCCATGTCGAGGATCTTCGTGGCGGGCCCGACCGCATCCAGCAATGTGTCCTGGCAGGCCCGCCAGGACCGGTCAATCCCTTTCCTGGGGTCCTTCATAAATTTCGCTAAGAAGGTGGCCATCTTGGGATCCAATTCCGGGGTCATGGCCACTTTCCCTTCCAAAGTTGGCCGAGGACACTCCCCACGTAGGCAGCCCCTCGCTTCCTTCTCCAGGGGCTTGCGCAGCCTGCCCGCGACAAACTTCGCCACCGTCTCCCCCGGCGCCCAGGCCGCGGAGCGGGGGTGGACTATCTCGTCCGGGTCCAGCATGCCTGACTCATCCCGGGGCATCTCCTTGGCAGAGGGCGCCGGAAGCCAAGACCGGGTTCACTCCCCGTCGTCATCCGAGTCCTGAGAGTCGTAGATCGGGGAGGCGGGGGCCGTAGACACGTCCCCCGACGCACTAGGGTCCACCAAGGGCGCAGGGGGCACCGCTGTCGCCTTAGCCAGGAAGGCATCTCGAAGACGCTCAAAAGCGCCCCTGTCCACACCTTGGGCCTCCGACGACGGCCCCTCCTTACAAGGCCTCTTCGGGGCGGGTGGCAACCCGCCGGACGTCCCCGGGAGTCCGGGGGACGGAGGCACCTGCGCCGCTGCCAGCTTCGTGCACTCCTCCACGATGCGATTGTTAAAAAGGGTTCCAAAGACAACCGGTAACCAAAGACCCTTTTATGTTGCCCGGCGGTATCGCCTCTATGACCCACCAATATTAATCAATGAAGAAGCAGGCGCTGGAGACTGGAAGGCAGGAAACGAGGATTTTATTCTCTCCGGAGGAGAACACATCAATTCAGACAGCAAGTATCGTCACGAGGTGCTCTAACCACATCTCTGAGGCCTGGCCTCTTATACTAGGGTTTATGACCTTTATTGCACATAACACATTCTTGCAACACTTTAGTATTAGAAAGAACATCCTCGGAATCTCCCCTGCAGGCCCGTTCCCACACACATTTACAGTTGGATTCCCCACCCCGGTCACAACAGGTGATGGTTGTCGCACAGCAGGGCATTCCGCCAATTCACGGAATGCATGGGGTTTGATCGGATCTCATGGGGTGGGGGCTTTGATCGGTTCGGGGGTCTTTTGATGGAGAGGGGAAGCTTCCTACTGTACGGGGTAATAAACAGTATCCGCAGAGCCAGGTGGCGGCCTGGGAACAAGGAAGACAAACGGGGACACAGGAAAAAGGGGGTTTGCATCAGAAGGATCTGAGGCCATGAAAGGGATGAGGGGAAGTGTCGCGCTGGGAACAGGATGGGATTCCGTGGTGAAGCTGCGCTGAAGAGGGGTTTATGACCCAAGGCATGAGAGAGCGGGGGTTGTCAGCGTGCGGGGGAATGCTTGCGAGGTTAAGAGAGAGAGAGAGAGACGCGCTGGCTATCAGCGAGGGGCAGGGAGGCCATGGTGCTCAAAAATGGCTGCCGCTTACGCGCACGAATGGGCTTGGAAAGGGGCAAGATGGCGCCGATAATGTTCACCAAGTTTGTATTTATTTTTCACAGTCCTCCCTTTAACATTTCCAAGACATCTTGCTGGCCTATTTCCTATCTACACCTATATGCAGCGATCATAAGTAAGGGAGAGGGGACTTAGGCGAAAGAACTGTACATAAACATCACATTATAAACATCATATTGAAAAATCTCATCATTTAGTAGGCGGGTTCATCGTTAAGTTGGTTGCAGAAAAAGTCATCGTAATGCAATATCAGACTAGAATTACGTAGCGAGGGCGTTGGGTACGGATCATAGAATAAGAACTGGTAAGTTATCATATAAGTAAGTCCTTTTTGTATACGGCGGGTGCATAGTCAGTCCAATGGTGATTGGGAGAGAAAGGAGATACAGTAAAAAAAATATCAGAGTTCTCGTTGTCCTTTGTCGTCTTCCGTCAGCACTGTTGAGCACCTGGATTACCTATCAACAGAAATGTTCATGTGGATTGAGTTGTTGGGGGTCTGCGGGTAGGGGTGCATTCTGTTTGGTTTTCGTCAGACCTCGTAGGAGAAATGCGTTACGGTTTTGGAGCAGGTGCATCTTCTTCCGTAATGCAGAGCATAGATTTTGCAATGGAAAATGCAATTGTTCCAGAATTGTGAGATCTGTTCGTTTCTTGAGTCTCTGTGGTGGGCATTTCCTGTTGCTTCCATCATCTTCAAGGTGCTTGGTAGCGGGCAGAACCACAGACTTTGTTTATCTTTTCTTCGGGGGCGACCCTTGGTGGAGTTCTAGGTCACCGTTCTGGGATTTAACATAGTTCGTGGTCTACTTAGTCGGAGCTCCCTCCCTTCTGACGCAGGGAGTACTCTTCTCTGGGTAGCTCAGTAGGATTTGGAGGAACTTGGAAGTTCGGGTGGAAAGGTGCGGGTGTGAACAGTCCTTATGGTAGGTCGGAGGAGGAGGGGATGGAGCAAGGCCAAGTCGGGAACAGATCAGGGGGACGGAGGGTTTGCGACAGGCGGGTCCGTAACCATGTTCAGAGAGCGGGGACTTTCTGGCACACGTTGATCATAGAGCAGGGGCTTCAGGTCAGCCCTTTCCTTAGCTTTGTTTGAAACAGTGCCCCGTCCTGCGACTCCTTACTGCTGTGGTCTCGCCTCGGCCTCCGTCGCTGATGTTCCACAATCCGCAGTCAGGCCGCGTGCTCCCACATCCGGTCTCTTTCTCCTCCGACAGTGATACCCTTAAATGAGTTTGAAAAGACAGTCTTTAGAGATTTTGCAGAAAAAGGTAATTACATAAATCTATTTTCTCTCCCAACACCAAGCAACTGGGGTAAGCACTCGCTACATTTGAGATTTTTGCGGCTAACGTATAAACAATTGATGATGGATTTGCTGGATTCCTTACAACTTCCTTTTGTTGGCTAATTCTTTGACGCTTTGATGATTATTACGTTCATTGGTCATATGTCTATTATAGTAGATGTCAGTTCTTCTGGCAGAGACCCATTTCCCTAGTACGAGTCTTGCAAGGCTAGGCTGGTCTTCAGGGCCTTGTATTTTACAAAAAGTGCAACGTGCTATTCACCATAGTCTGATAGGCATCCTTCTGAGGGATGAACATAGGCTAAACAAGTCTTCATTACATCAAAACATCTTATTTTCAGCAAGGCTTACAGCAACAAGGTCTTTCGATTTTCGATCTAATTTTTTTTACTTTGCATACATCTTTCTAGCTTTCTATATAAATCCTCGCAACCTGGTTACTACAAAAACTCGGGGGGTGGTTTGCGATAATTATTAAACTTATCCTCGGGGAAGGTGGGATCTTATGAAAAACGATTAGGAACACAGCGAATCGGAGCAAGGGGCGTTTTTCAAGTTCTCGTTCAGGGCAGCTGATACCAAACTGGGGGCATTTTGGGTAGATGGGGGTGTCTCGATCATTTCTTACAGCTTGGGGTACGGAGACAATTTTCAATGGGGATGGTCGCATTACCACAGACACATTTTATCATAGAAGCCACTGACAAATAGTTCCCTGCGAGTGGGTCAAATTTAGGGAACCTTAGTCGTCTTACCTGTCCCTTTCCTATCGGTCAATTTAAATTTCATCCATATTTTAGTAGAAAAGGAGAGGTAGTAACGTGGTACCGATACAATTTTATTTAGGACAAATTTGTGCAAATACTTGTGGTATTTGGGGCCAATCAGGAGGTGCACCAGGTTCGCCAATTAGGTGCCAGTTGCTAGGAAGAGGGAAAGTGTGGAGGGGTGGAAGAGTGAGTGAGAGAGAGAGAGAGAGAGAGAGAGAGAGAGAGAGAGAGAGAGAGAGAGAGTAAGAGAGAGAGAGACAGACAATAGGCCAAACAGTACACGTGTGACATGGGGAATGACCGTGTATTGTTTGGGCTATTCAGTGCGTTACCTAACGTTTAGACGTTTCGGGTCTGTGTTAGGAGGTAGAAAGCATGCAGTTTTGGGACAGAAGAGCATTAGATCAGGTAAAAAGGTCGTGCATTGGGTAGAGCGTCCTTGTTGTGCCGTTTTGCAGCGCTAGTCCGTCTTCATGCATCGGGCGTGACGTGGTTCCAGATCCCTTATGGTACTCTAATCGGGATTCTAATGTGACCTGCAGAGGGAAAAAGGGGGGGAAAAAGGGGGGGGTAGGGGGACAACATTCGAACACATCAAATGTATGGGCACGAAAGTCCTTTACTTACCACATACTCGTACTTATCTCTTCGGGATATAATCCCTTAGGGTTCTGGTTTCCTAAAGTCATGGGGGCAGGCAATGTGATAGGTTGTTCATGGGGAGGTTCGAGGATGGCATTAAGGATCGTGTGTAGTGAAAACGCTAAAAAGAGGAATCAGAGGTGCCTAGCGTGAGGTACCCGGTTTTGTAGATGTATCCGGCCATCGGGATCCCTAAATCATTCCCAAAGCTGTGATGTTCTAAGGCATATCAGTTCTTCGTTCAACCCTGTACCTTAGTACCTTCGACCACCATATCTTTATAACATTTTATCAATCACACCGTTTTACTTTACCCATTCTCAGAAGTCGAGGTCCTTCTTCATACGTCAGTTCCTGAGCTTAGTCGCATATCTTGGAGGCAGCGTATCATACCCTTGATTCGACCATCAACCCAGGGCCGAACAACCATTTCTCGGATAACCTTAAAAAAGAGCAGAACAGTTGCGCACAGAAAAACCCTCCCACCGATACCCGCATTTACAAAAGTATGCGATGCCTATCCATAGCTTTTTAAGACCTTTATTTGTAGAATTATTCAGTACGTAAAATGTGAGAGCGCAATTCATATTTTGGCCTGACATGTCGTCGATGGAAGCACATACAGTAGGGGGTTATTTTGTAGCACAAGAACATGTAAAAAAGGTCTAATTAATTATTTGCAAGTAACCAAAAACATTTCATTGCGTGACGAAGGAATCAGGGGCATTTCAGTTCATAAATGGAAACACAGTCAAGCTCATCGTAATCACATTTCCTAGATGTAAACCGCGGGTGTGCATCATGAGCGACGTTATGTATCAGTTACAACAAATATCAAAAATAAATTGTTCATTGAAATCAACATTTTACGGAACCCTTCTTAAATGTTCGCCAAGTGAACCCTCCTCCCTTTAACATCGAGTGCGCAATGGTTCGTATATATATATATATATCTTAGTACATCAAGTTTCATTAGCTAAGGAACACCACGAGGCATCCGTTAGTTTCCATTGATACCAGCGCCATTTTGGGCGAGGCCGGTTTAGTCCGGAAGTAGCATCAGGGGCAAAATAACCCCGACAATTGGCGGTTGGACCAGAGTCCCTTTCGGCAGTTCAAAAGAAAACTGTGCTAACAGAGGGGCTGGTGGTGTGGACCATCAATCAAGAGAGGGAGGGGGTAGAGTCTCTCTTACCGGGTCATGCTGATGTTCAGCCGGAACTTGCTCGAGTTCGTTAGCCCATAATGTTCCTGGGTGGTTCAGACGGAAGCTGATGCAGACACGAGAGCACCGCCATCTTGTTGCTGTGCCGTGGTTATTTCATTTGAGATCAATGCAACTGTTCCTCACCGGAAGCCTGAAGGGGCCGAGGGCTCTTGGGACTTTGGTAGAATCTTCAAAGTCGAGGGGATGTTTGTCGATGGTGGGGGCTTGCGCCCAGGTGGGCAAGCGCCCGAGTTGCAATTTCGGACAAAGTTACTCCAGCGGCCTAGACCCGCCTTTCGAGGGCCCAGACGCCATTTTGAGACCCTGTGGCAGTCACCTTTGCCGTATCCATCAGGAGTGGACGAAACTTCTTGTGATGGCGAAAGACAGAGCATCATGCTGCTGGAGCAGGACATTCTGGTTCGGGGCGCCAGGGTGCAGCAGTGGAGCCTTCGTCTGGGGAGGTGAGAAAGGCTCGTCCGTGCCGCCTTCCTCTCCCGGCGCATCCTACGCCGTCTCTTGGAATCAGGGGCGCACATGATGACCACCCTACACCCCTGATTCCGACTCTTGGGGGACCACTGTACATCCGGTGCTCCGTAAATATGCCCGTCGGACATTGTATGTCCTGTACTGAGAAAGTATACCAGCCGGGTCTTGTATGTCCTGTGCTGAGAAAATATACCAGTCGGGCATTATGTGTCCTGTGCAGCGTAGGTATATGGCCGTCGCCCGGCTGGAGGACATCGGCGCCGGACCAGGGCAGGGAAGCCTCCTACCTGTGGAGGTGGAAGAGGCTCGTCCGCGTCGCCTCTTCCTCCCTGCCCACCCTGCATCCGTTCGATGGAGGAATTCGTGATGGCCGGACCAGGAGATACGAGGGAGGGGGTCATTTGCAGCCGCCCCCTCCCTACTCGCGGCCCGGGGGACGCCATCCCTGGAAGGGTAGTATGGAAAGACCATTTCATTGCCTGCTTGGTGGAGCCTCCAGGACCTTCTCGCCAGCGATCTCTTTTGGCTCATGGCTGCTGGCAGGCCCCGCCCCACACGTGCTATGTGTTTCGGATGGGCGGGACCATCGAACTGTTACATTGGAGGACTTCCGGAGTGAGCATAATATGTTTTGTATTTTTCCTATTAGTCAAGTTTGCTTTTTAGAGAGTTCTACTAGTTATTCTATTTACTGTTGGTTATGTGTTTTACCGTAATTAAATCCTAAGTTATATAATAGACGCTTGGCTTTCTTGAGTCTTTTCTCTAACGGGGGGTTGTTTACACTGACCTGCAGTTGTGTTTGTTTTTCAGAGTGGGGGAGCAACAGAGAGCAGTCAGTCCCAGAACTCTAACATGTCGTTAAAATTGGTCTGACGAAATCTGTGCCACCGAGCATAATCGAACGGGGTGGTTCTATCTGTCCTGTCCGTACTAGTCTGATTGGTTTTTATTTCGTGCCTTTTCCCTTTCTGTCGGCCTGTCCTTTCTGTCGACCCTCCATTCCTACCTATGCTCTGCAAAGTCGGACATTGGGCTTTCCAGTGCCCGAGACATTTACAGAAAGCACATTGGTTTTGTTTTAAATCTGTCCGTCCTGTGCGTAATGTCGGGGGATTACCTTCGGGTCGTTGTGTTCCGGGGTTGGCTTGTCGGCACATCCCTTTACACCGTTCGCTTTTCATGTCTACTTCTCGAGACTGTGCCATCGCTGGCCCTTCCCTTTGCCTACTAGACGTTTGGGGGGTTGTCCGTCGTGTCCCTTCACCTTCTCCGAATTCGTCGCCTTCCCTTCGTCGTGCGGCTTCTTTGCGCCACATGCCGAGACTATCGAGCATAATAGGTGTTGTTTCATTCCTACGAAGGGCTATTTCTACTGTTTCTATTTTGTCGAGATCAAAGGATCCTCTCAGTGGCCACTGTCTTTCTCGATCCCTTTTCGTATATTTATGCCACAGCTCACTATAGGCTATAGTAATTAATCCATGCTTCATGAACATGTCCTTATTAGGGGTGCCTTCCAGCGGAGCCGGATGGTTCATCTCTAATAAGCGGTCCGGGCTAAACAGGCTACTGACCAGTGGGGAGAAGACAGGCATGACGGATCACAATGGGATAATAGTCAGCACTACCTATCTTATCACTGCGCGCAAAGACTAGACAGAATATTTCTATTCTACGTTGTTTGCACGTAGTGAATACCTCATGAACCAATTCTGAGCAATCGATCAATGTTAGGTCAAAAATAAAAAATCAATATGGTCAATGGGGAGAATAAGTAGGCTCGCAAAGGTTCGCGTCACCTACCCTTTCACTATCTGTAAAGAGGGGACCTATTTTTCCCTGTTTGCAGACAGAGAATCTCCAGAAAACAATCTATAACAGTTAATCAATGGGGATCTGGATTCAATGTACCAAGCCTTTTATACAACGACAGTCACAAATGCTATTTACATGCATTGTACACTTACATGCTGCTTATGACATTACAGTTTGTCTTATGTGCTTTGCCAATGTTAGGAAAAAAGTAGCAACTAGCATTGGTAAACCAAATAGGTCCCACTGTAGTGACCTATTGGCTATGTCAAAGTTTTTTTTGCCACATAGTGCAGCATCCCAGATGCAGCACAAAGTGGCTAAAGTTTTTTAAAACTTTAATGGGGCACCTCGTATGATTTTGTAGTGCCCGCCACAGCATGTGCTCGCCTACAAAATTATGCAGTCATTTTTTTTTTCTTTTTAGTTACTGATCCGGGTTGGATTGGTAACTGAAAATAAAATAAAAATGCAAAAGTGTTTTTTTCTTTTAAAGCAAGCAGGAGTGGGGGAGCATGGAAGCAACAAAGAGAAGGACAGTGGAACCGACAAAGCAACAGAGAGAGGGTGTGACTTAATGGCTAGAGCGGCCAACTTTGAAGCAAAGGAACCAGGTTCGAGTCTTGCCAGGACACTCAAGCATCCCATAATTCTGAAAAAATCACTTAATCTCCCTGTGCTTAAAACTGAATGTGTCTATCTGTAATGAAAGTGGTGCTCATGTAAAGCGCTCTGTTACCTTTGAGTCGAGTTTGCGCTATATAAAACTGCAAAAATAAATAAATAATGTAAGTGCTTCTAAAACACATGTATTAAATGCCCTGGGTGTGTGCACAGATGTCCCTGTGCGTGTTCTTGCATGAGTGAGTGTTGTCTGCAGTGTCCAGCACTGCAGATATATAGTTTGAAACCAAACAAGCCCTGCATTACCACACCCTGCCCATGAAGCTCATGCGAAATGATGCGCTTGTAGCTAGTGCAAGGCCACTCTCTCTTCAGTGCAGATCTACTTTCTCAGCAGTGTCTCAACACAATTGTATCTTGTTTTTTACAGGTCGTTTTGGGTTAACGGAGAGGCTCTGGGAAGGGTAGAGGTGGGTGAACTAACAAATTAACAAGGCTAGCCCAGTCAGAGTCGAACTAGGAAGTCTGGCTTGGCCTTAAAAACTCATACATAAGTTGAGCCCTGAAAACATCACTAATGTATTTGTTTCATGTGGAAGCATTTCACCTTGGTGCATAAGCTTATATTATAGCATTGAGAGGAGTTTGTGCTCCCACTGATGCCATTAGTGATCTAGGAAACAAGTCCCTATTCAGGTCTAAATCATATATGGTCTATTTGCATTTCATGAATAAAAGCGACATTATAGTGTATTAAATCTAACACAACATTTGATTGCACCGCACACATCTGTATCTTGTGCATTTGAATATACTATCATAGGTGCTAACAAAGAAAATGGAGGCTTGGTGAGAAAAAATATTTTGTCTGCTATCTCACAATTTGGTCAGGTGGGGAAGTTGGGATTAATTCCAGAATTTCTGCAATCACATTGTGTAATTCAGCCTCTAGATGGCTTCATCTTTCTTTCTCTCCTTAATTGCAATTGAGGTCACTATTTTGTCTTAATTCTTTGCACATGAGATCAGAGTTTGGTTAGCAGGCACATGCACTATCACAGTTCAGTTTATTTTTGGCTTGAGGATGCAAGAGAGCCCGGAACAGAGCTAGACCCAGGCATCCTAGCTCAAGATTTCAGCAGCTTGCCCAACTCCAGAAAGAGGGAATCAAACTTTACAGTAGGTAAGGAGCTTTGAGGCAAAGCTGTGCTGCATAGGAGGGGCTGGGTGATGTCTGCTAAGTGGCAATGAGATAAGAGGGTTAACCATAGTTAAACTTTTCCCAAAAATGTTAAGAAAAATATCATGTGCAAGTCATATGTGATCTACGTGTTGCACCATGAGAAGCCCACTTTAATTTTAAATGTACCCTTTTGTACGTATAAAGGAAATGGAATAATCAAAATATACAAGAAATGCTTTCATATCATTATGCACATCTGCACACCAATTAAATCTCAATCACATTAAATGTATGCCCCTGGCCGGATCCCTTGTGCCCCCAAAGCCCCGCCCCCAAAGCCCCACCCCCAAAGCCCCGCCCCCTTGTCCGCGTCTCAATTTGGTGAGTACCTGCACTTATTTTTTTCCATTTAAAGCACTGAGTTAGCCAGAGGTAGACACAGGGAGAGGTAGAGGTAGATAGGTACAAACGCAAAGAGCAGCGGCCCATGGAGATAAGGGCAGAGAGGCCTGGTGTGGGGGGATTTCGATGGACGATGACAAGGGAGCATTTGATAAATAATACATTTTCCCTCATCATCGTCTGTCGAAATCCCCAAATTGCGGATCTGGATGAACATAAACTATGTGGTGAGGTGGTGAGAAAACCAAGATCCCACTTGTAGGTAACAACTGGTGGATTTTATTTTTATGGACATGGTTCCGGTTAATAGTGAAGACTTTGTGGGTACTTTTAGGTATGAAATTGTCCATAAACCCCATGATGTATACAGTCAAGCTCTATCTTTGTGAAGATAGTTCTTCCTAAAAGAGGTTTTGTACCAGCATGCACGATTAATTTACTCTCAAACTACTCCAGTTGGTGCAGGTCTGGGCTTTCCAAAATTCCACGTCCAGATGTACGAATGTTCACAAATCGTCTGATTTGGTAAATACTATGGTTAGTGAATGCTAAAGCCCTTTTACTAATGTACTAAATCCATTTAGTGTTTCAGGAATATTTTTAAGAATCATTACATTGGTTTAGAAAGGAGTATTAAATCACAATTAGGAAGGGGCGTATATAGGTGTCCCTTCCTAATTGCACTTCGGTACCCTATGTATCAATGGTTCATGACTGCAATACTGGTCACAAACCATTGATAAATTATTGGCTTCCGACCTGTGGTGGGAACTCATTCACAAAAGGCAAAGGGAACCCTTTAAGAGCCGTCCCCTTTGTGAATTGGGTTAAAAATTGGAGGGAGATTGGGCCGTGGTTCAGAGGACATCGACAACTCTCACTGAAGCTTTGGAAAAAAGACATTTTTTAGAGAAGCTGGCCTCTCTCCTTTAAGGAGTCGGGCTGCTTTTAATCTTGCAGCCCACCATCAATATGTTTTGGCGAATAAGAGTGAGTCTCAATTTGTGAGCTACCTAGTGAATATTAATTTGGTAGATCAGATTGCAACTAACAACAAGCATTGGCATAGCAAACAGGTCTCGCCTTTGGGACCTTATACGTGTTTAGTTATAGTTGTTTGTTGTTTTGGGACTATAAAGTAAGTGGGGCACCAGACAAAAAAGTCTGAAAATTGAGGTAACATGCTGAAAAATTGAGAGCTTATGGGCAACATCATCAATAGCTGGCGCCCAAACATAAAAGTTTTACAGAAGCATTGTTTTACTGATCAATGCACAGTATATACATATAGACGTGCCATAAACTGCACTACAGTTGTTACAGGCGACTCCCTGCGCAGGCATGGGGAAAGGGGCACTGACAGGACCCCGCTGGTTGAGTGGCACAGGTCTCTGTGTTTTGTGGGCCATTAGTGCAAAATAAAATGAAGGCGCACCCAGCCCAGGCAGGTAAATTAGACCAGGACAGAACACCAAATTATGAGCTGTTATTCTTGGGCAAAATGAAAGAGTGAGGAAACCTAGTGTGCCCAAGGCAGTGTGCGTGCTGTGGCCAGGTTCTGCCTGAACAAGTTTTACATGTGCTGATATCTCCGCACTTCAAAGATTAATCAATGCACAGTAAAGTATGCAGCGTGCAGCGCAACACAACATGCGCATTTCACATACTTAGCAGAACCATTACCGAGCACGCAAATGAAATGTCAAGATATTAGAGACAAACATGTGACTGTTCTTCTTCCAGATCCAGTGAAACCAGCGAGGGGTTCCTGTGGCACAAAAGAAAATCAAAACAGTAGAACACGAAGATTGCAGTTTGGACTATAAAATAGAGGCCAATCACTTTGTACGTTATATGAAACTAAAAATGTGATGCCCGTCTTCCTATTGGTTGCAAAAGTCAGTGACGTAATTCCGGTGACAAACTGATAATGTATCAAAGGGCACAGCCTCGTCCCCGTGAATTATGTTTTCTTAGCCGGTTGGCTAATGTTGTGGATCAGCCGTAATTGGTCCTAAGTGTCAATTTTATAAACAACCCGAGACACTGAAGCATCCCTTTCTCCTGCATTATTCAGGGCCGGTTACATTACTTAAGACACCCCGTACTGCTTGCTGCAAATGAATAGAAAAAACATGTTATGCTCCCTCTACGTACGGATTTACTTTGATATGTCAGCGGGAGTTCCTACATTATATACTATGCTTATTCACGCGAACACTAGCATTGTCTTGGTTTGTTTTTGCAGTTTTGGCAAATCATGCGCCTGCTGCCCCCAGCCCTCGCCATCCCAGCGCCACGATTGCGGCGTGCCCACCACTGCCAGCCTGTGTTGTGGCTGCCCGGCCCCTTTAACGAGACGGCAAACAGAGACATAAAGGCGCTAGAGCGCGGCACAAGAGGG
Organism: Lissotriton vulgaris; assembly: GCF_964263255.1. Taxonomy (NCBI): domain Eukaryota; kingdom Metazoa; phylum Chordata; class Amphibia; order Caudata; family Salamandridae; genus Lissotriton; species Lissotriton vulgaris. The sequence continues at coordinate 1,310,225,801 of NC_141693.1, read as the reverse complement.
GGGTGGGCGAGAGCTCATTTGCAGGCTTCGCACATCAGAATCTCTTTTGCAGCGGACAATGCATCCTGTTCCCGGTCTAAAATGGCTAAGCAATTGGCATCTTGTGCTAAAATAGCACAATGGCGTAGAGCTCACAAAAATGACCGATCTCGGCTCCCATAAGCAAACACAATCACAGTAATGAAAGTTTACTGAAAGTATAATGAACGAAGCGTGAGGGAGAGTGGCGCGGCCCCGCTGCCACAAAAGAGCAGAAAAATACACTCCTGCCTTGGGGGAGCGAGCAGCGGGGGCACTAGTGCCATATGTTTGCAATTACCACGCGCACCGCTGCTCGCTCCCGCATGGTGTATGCCAGCACAAGCACAAGTGTGCTGGAAAAGGAGCAGACCGATGGATAAAGGCCCTCCTAGGACAGCGCATGCGCGCTGCCTAGGTGAGACCTAAAAATGAATATGTCCTTGTGTAAGCAATTGGTGCTCATGTAAAGTGCTCTGATACCTGATACCCTTGGGTCAAGTTTGCACTATATAAAACTCAGAAGAAGAAGAAGAACTCACTCAGATTCCTAATTTTGCACCTGACCTATAATATATAGGTCAAGTCACAAAATAAGTTACAGGTGACAAAACGCTTCTGAGCAATTTGGGACCGCTTTTGGGACCAGGTATTAATAATCTAGCGCCACATCTCCAAATCACAAAGGGGTAGATTTACAGGCCCACTGCAACACTTTGCGGCGCCGTTGAGTCACTTTTGTGATGCAGCAGGGGCTTAAAAAATGCAGCCAATTTACAACGTGACGCATCTAGGGAGATGCGTCATGTTGTAAGGCCCTGCATCAGTTATAATGTATGCAGGGTGGGCGCTCCCAGGCAAGAAAGCCTTGTAAACGTGATGCTGTGAAATCTATAGGATTTCACGGTGTCACTTTAGGACGCCACTGCGTCGAAACCTGACGCCTACTTGAATCAGGTGTAAGGAGTAACGCAGTGTAGTGGGAATAGGCCTCAAAATGCATTGCTGGAGTTGCGTTGTGCTTGCGACACGACTCCAGCAATGCGTGACTTTTGCCCCAACAGATGCATCAGAACTCCTGAACTCCTGACGCATCTGTCAATCCTTGCGCCATGATGCACCCTATTGTAAATACGGCGCATCCGCGGAGGCGCAAGGGTTTCTCAGGGTGGTGCAGGGAAAGTGGCGCATCTCTACAGATGTGTCACTTTCTTGTCAATCTGCCCCTGTACATCTAAAGCAAGATTGCCTGCAGTGCTGTTGACAGAAAGCTGAGGGAGTATATTACTTCTGTTTTACAAGCTTTGCACAGGCTCCTGGTAGAGAAGAGAATACAGTAAAGCATTTTTACTTCAGCCCTCCTGGTTAGCTTTTAGGACAGAAACAGTAAAACGCTTTCCAAATCTCACATTCATTGTAGGCTTTTTTTTTGTTTGCTACTTTTTACATTTGTGTGTCAGTGGCAAGTGGCAGTTTTGCTGATTTACAAGACTATTTAACATAATATAATAGAAATGTAAAGTGGAAAAAATTGCAGAAGTCAGCTAGTCCATCGTGGAAGGCATTCTCAAAGAGTGGTGCTCCCCGGGGTGTAATTCATCCGGGAGCAGGAGAGGGTGTTACAGCGAGGCTGATCAATTACACTCCTTCGGGAGGGGGGAGGAGACGGGGGGGCTCCTGCCAATCCTCCTCCAGTGTTCAGGGCGGCCCTTACCTCGCGCCCAGAGAGAGAATTCTTGATCTAATGACATACGCATTCGAGCAGGTCAGCGACCAGTAACCGGTCAAGCATCTCTCCACACAATTAATCGATAATAATATATATCTTCACTACCAGCAAACTGCAAAAAATAAACACGGAGCAGGTTTTAAATGAGGGAAATTCTCCGTCACAGAAGTATAGCAGTTTGGTACACAAAGAACTATAAACTCACTGGATTTGGATTGAATCCAGTCCTTCCTCGCTGTCCATAACCAGCAAGTGTGGATTGGCTGTGCCCAGGGGCCTCATCTGCAGAATTACCTGTGGAGCCCCAATACTCTGGTTTCATACCCGTGCAACTGTGCATCTGCCTTTGATCCTCTGCAGTCCTCTGCTGCCTTTTGGCCAGGTTTGCGCTATAGAAATACTGTACATATACATACATACATACATACATACATACATACATACATACATATACATACATACATATTTGTTTGTGACCCCAGTACTCATGAACCAATAAACTTATTTTTCAAATATATGCAAAGATTGATCTTGAACAAAGCAACAGAGGAAACGTCAAGAAAAAAACTCTAACTTATTATTGAATAGATTTCGGTCCAAAATGATTGTGAGGGGATCTAAACAGCAAAGAGTTCACCATACCAGCTCTTGGCTGCTGTTCATGAAGGGAGCAACATCAGTTTCAAATACAAAACAGAACTCTTGTACCCCCTCCAGTAAACACCATTAGCAGGGGAGCAACCTTTAATCATGATGTGAAAGATACCACAGATGATGCCGTTGAGCCAGCAAGGAACAACCAGATCCATGCTGCTGTCGAGACTGGATAAGTGCATCATCATATTCATAACAATTCCACAGCCTGCCAAGGCAAGCTGGCCATCTGGGTCGCCACTGGACCCATCTGCCCTAAAGTCTTTTAAGATGTCATTCTGACATCCTGTGCTAGGGAAGTAGGTAAATGCTTGTTAGCTACGTCCTTGCAACAAGGATCCTTTCCATATGACTTGCAGAACTCCTAAATTAGACCACTCCTCCAGAAGAAGAATCATGACCCCTCCAACCCAGAAAACTACAGAGCAATTTCAATGGACCCTTCCAGGATACATGTTTGAACGAGCGTTCCATAACCACCATTCAAACTTCACTGAGGAAAATAACCTGACATCAGATCAGCAGTGATGTTTCAGACCAGAGAGAGACATATAATCAGCTATCATATCCACATGGGACAACCTTAAACTTAAGATTGACAGGAGCAGTGTGGCTGCATTACCACTGCTGGATTTATCTACAGCGTTCGGCGCCATTCACCTCCACTTCCTACTACTCAGACTGCAACATTATATGTGCTTTATAATAGTGCTTTAAAGGGGATCACCTCCTTCTCCTCCTTGGATCAGAGGAAGCCTGCTCTTCCTGCCAACATTCACATCTGGACCTCACACCCTGCATTGCAGCGCCCCACTGCCTCCGCCATCTCTTTTCTTCTATTCAATATCTACCTAAACGCCTTCCTTGCTACAATTAAATCCTACAACCTTAACTGCTGCAGGTATGCAGATTACTCACTAATCATCTTAAAAATGGCAACCCAGAGTTCCACCACAAATCAGGACATGGGCCAACAATGCACACTATGGCAGCTAGGCCCTAATGATCACACATCCCAAGTTTTCAAAGATTGGTGCACACTCTGTTTAGTACCCGCTGCCAAGTGTACCTCCACTAAGCATAGTGGTGCCCTCAAAATAAAGAACAATAATCTGCAGAAGTCCACTTTTGTCCTAAAAAGTTCTTATATCTTCTTTATGCCTTTCAAATCATGTTTCTTTTTCATATAAAGTCAAACACAGCCATAGCCAGCTTGATTTGTTCAAAAATAAACTTCTTCAGGTCATTTCATTATTGTGTTTATATTACTGCAAAAGGAAGAATATGTCTTGTATCAACCACAATCATCTCTGTATAACGCTGAGGCGCAGTCCCTTCTAGCCGATTTATCCCTACTAGGATTAAAACAGCACAATAAGGGCCCTACCTTCCTAGCGGGCCATACATTAGATATGGTTCTGTCTAATTCCCCCAATATTGTGTGCAATCCCCCCACGCAGGTCAATTGGACCGACCATTTTGTCATTCAATTTGCCATGTTCAATATAGTCAAATCTAGCAATCAATCTGCTCCCCCTCCCTTGCTGCATAGACAGTGGCATAAAATATCTTATGAAGTTTTTCAGGAGACACTTATTGAACCCCGAATCACATCCTCGGATAACATAGAGATGGCAATGTCTAAATACAATCATGCCATTCTCACTGCGGTGGACGCCATAGCTCCTATAAAACGATGTAAGCTGCGTCCCACACAACGGCAGGAAGTTTGGTTTTCTGACCAACTACGCTCCCATAAAAAGGCTTGTAGAAAGTTAGAAAAGACCTGAAGATCATCCCGCTCCGAGGATGATAAAAACTGCTATTACACCCCCCTGGCCTCATATCATAAGAATATCAGACTGGCCAGAAAGAACCACATTGCCTCGCAACTTGCTGAAGCGGGCAACGCCCCCAAGGGTTGTATCGGATACTTCAATCCTTTACCAAACCCATTGCATGTGAGAGTCTAGACTCATCATCACAACAATTATGTGATGACATCTCTATACTTCACCAAAAAAATAGAGATGATTTATGATAAAATCATTAGTACTAGTCTCTCCTCGAGTTGCCCTTTGTCATCATCTCAGAAGAGTGGGACCCCTAAATCGTTCTCATTTTCTGAGTTCCCGGCTATCTCCCTGGGTGAGGTAGAGGTTCTCATGGGTCAAATTAAGAGTGGATCCCCTCTAGATCTTATCCCGGCTGGAGTTGTGCCACTATTAGGCAAGTCACTCGGCCCTATGATCCAGTCCTTAGTCAACCTCTCTCTCTCCGAGGGTAGAGTACCTCAGGAGTGGAAGATGGCTCAGGTTATACCCATCCGAAAAAACTCCACCATCCCCTGGACGGAACTGTCCAACCTTCGTCCCATCTCTCTCCTCCCGTTTCTGAGCAAATTAATGGAGAAACACGTCAATACTCATCTGTCGAGCTTTATCGAACTAACTGGAGGCCTGAATTATTCCCAGTCTGGCTTCAGGCTAAATCATAGTACTGAATCAGCCCTCCTCTCAGTGACAGATAACATCCGAATGTCCCAGGATAAGGGGAACTCGATGATTCTGGTGCTATTGGACCTGTCAGTAGCGTTCAATGCGATATCCCATGATATTTTGCTCAGTCGCTTGGAAGAGGTGGGGCTTGAGGGTCGGGCGCTGTCCTGGATGAGGAGCTTTCTATCTGGCAGTACACAGTGTGTCAGCATGGGCTCTTTTTGTTCTGCCTCTGTTGAGCTCACTAAGGGGGTGCCGCAGGGCTCTTCTTTGAGCCCAACACTTTTTAACATCTATGTGGCCCCCCTAGCTGGCCTTATGAGAACGTACGGATTCATCCCAGTGTCATATGCTGATGACACTCTGCTTCTCTTCCCTTTTAAGACACTTAGCGCCGCGGTCAAACAGTCCTTCTCTGAAGGTATGAAGGCTGTATCGAACTGGATGGTCTCAAATTTCCTACAGTGTAATTTGGGAAAGACTGAGGTGATGCTCTTTGGGGAAGCCACATTATTGTGGACTCCGGACTGGTGGCCCTCAGACCTAGGTTCCGTCCCCAGCCCTAAGCAGGTTGCGAAGAACCTACTCAGCAGGCTTCTGGTGGTACAAAATACTGCCGCTAGGTTAGTTCTAAATGCACCGCCTAGATCCCCCTCACGCCCGTTGCTGGCAAAACTGCACTGGCTGCCGATCCGTCAACGGATCAAATTTAAGATCTGCTGTGTTGTTCACAAGGGCAAACACGGTCTGGGCCCTGCGTATCTGGCTGGGAGGTTTGTCCCCTACAACCCAATACGCAACCTTCCTTCCAGCAACCAGTCCCTTTCTTCAAATTCCAACTATCAGAAGGGCTAGACAGGGTGGGAAAGCTCTTTCCTATGTGGGCCCATACCTTTGGAATAAACTCCCTGACTCCCTTAGGCAGTGAACCAATCACCTGATATTCAGGAAACTGTTAAAAACATTCTTATTCCAATCTTAGCACCTTCCTTAGTTCTCTAGTTCCTTCCATCTTTGAGCTGTTTTCTTTTCCTTGGCGCGGAGATACTCCTTCGGGAGTCGATTCCAGCGCGGTACAAACTCATAAAATAAATAAATAAAATAAATATATTCTAAGTCTCGTTCATGTTCATCTGTTATTCATAGCAATTCAACGTAATCACTGTGCATCGTTTTCCTTAATTTAATTCACACTACCAGGATTAGTTGGCATACACCCATTTCTGTTCCGGGAAAACCTGGCCGACACCCAGCCTCCAGCATCAAGCTACTTCGACTCATGTCATAACATCACGGTCAAGTTGAATTGAGTAATACAAAAACAATAATGAAACGCCATGAATAGGTTCATCAGTGAATGAAACACATTGCCTGAGGCTGTCTTTGATATGAAAAAGAAACGAGATTTAAAATAAATTTAGGAGATATAAGAACTTTTAATGACATATTTGGAGTTCTGTGGATAATTGTTCATTATTTTGTGTGCACCACTAAGCGTGAGTTCTTACATCTGGACATGGTGATTGCCTTTGTGCTGCAGACACATGGATAATGAAAAAACGCCTACAAATTCATACTTCCAAAATGGGTTATGTCCTGGGACAGTAGACCCTGCTTCCCCAAGAACTTGAGAGCTTTCCAGCAAATTCAAGAAGAATGAGGAACCTTTGAGTAACTATGAACTCTGACCTATCCTTGACCCTGATCTCACATGTCAAAGAAGCCACTAAGAACACTTGTTAGACAATAAAAATCTGAGGCATAGCTAATCATACAGTGGATAGAAAGAAAACTTCAAGCTGTTCTGATCCTCCTTACCTCCAAGAGAGACTTTGCCAATATGCTAGCATTAGGAGCCTTACATAGAAACTACAATGAATCCACAATGGTGCAGCATGACTTCTCCTTTGAATACAACCCAAAAAACATGGATGCCAGTCTTATAAGTGCCTCACTGGCTTCCTATAACTAGGCAAAAAACAATTGATGGACAGAATGCTGATCAATGTCAAACATTCACCCCAATACAGAGATCTGGGCCTAAAACCATTGTTTTTTTGTCCCCATGGCATTCCGGTCCCAGCATGCTTGTTTCAGGTCCAGGGAGGATCTGGCATGGCAGTTCGGGCCTACTGTTCCCATCAGGAACAGGGTCAAGACTGATTTGCATATAGCTGGGTCCAAACTGGTGTGGCGTGGTGAGCAAAATAACGATCGATTAAACCCAGATCTTTGTGACTGGGGGTGAATGTTTGCATTGTTCAACTTTCCGTTAATCATTTATTCCTTTTGCTTTTGTCACCCTAAGTGGGAGGGGTATGCCCAGACATGGGTCCCGTGCTCTGGCTGATGAGGGGTGTGCCAATAAAATGGTCCCAAGATGCCTGTTTCCGCTCGAGGGAGGACCTGGCTTGGCAGTTCGGGCTGGACTGTTCCTATCAGGAACAGGGTCAAAACTGATTTGCATATGGGTGGATCCAAACTGGGGTGGCGTGGTGAGCAAAAGAACACTGGAATAAACCTAGATCATTGTGACTGGGGGTGAATGTTTGCATTGTTCAGCATTCCGTCCATCATTTGTTCCTGTTGCTTTTGTTCTTATAACAAGGCTCAATGTTTAAAGCACTTTGTGGCACATGCATCATTGGAAATTGCGGTTGCAAAGGGACAGATTAGCAGAATCTGCCCCTTTGCGACTACAATTTTTGCATTTGGGCTGCATCATCCCAAATGCAAAAATTGCTATTTAAGTAATCGCTAAATTTGCGATTACTTAAATTGCGATTGCATTTAGGGAATCGGAAATTGTGATTCCCTAAGTGCAATGCACCAAACAAATTTTGTGATTTTGCATTTAAGAAACTCAAATTACCATCAACTAAAAGTTGATGGTAAATTGTGAGAACTTTAAAAAATGCACATAAGTGCATTTCTCAAATTTCTATGTTGTACACATACACCCTGCGTTTGTGCAACATGTTTTTAAATTGCAATTTCAGGGGTGCATCAGGGTGTCCTTTTGGCACCCTTGCACCCTTGAAATTGCATACGCAATTTGAGAGTACCTATTTGGTAATCGCAAATTACACATGCAATTCACATTGATTCTTATGGGCCTTTAGGCCCATAGGATGGATAGCAATTCCTTATTTATGATTCGCAATTTGCGAGTCACAAATAATGAATGTGTGGGAATTGCGATTTTTTTCGTTTCCTACATGTGTAAGGAATTGCGCTTCCTAAATTGCGATTTCCTAAAAATTGTAATTTAGGAATCGTACTTCCTAACTTTGATGCATGTGGTGTCAAGTGTCTTCACAAAGACTCCCATGGAAAAGGACCATTATAGTTACAGATGAAATTTAAATAATACTCATAAAACAGGATATAACATTTGAAATTAACATAGTCCTTTCCAATAGGTCTTGAGGCGCTATATATTTGGACCATTACTTGAGGCCTATACCTGATAATCTAAGATAGTAGCCAAACAACGTCAACCTATAAATTTGCACCTAGAATATAAAGAATATAAAGAAGCCATAACTTAATATTGGTACCTGAAAAGAGCTAAGGTGCTAGCACACAACAAATCATAAATTGTAAATCTTTCTCTCATACCTCTAGTCATGATGTCGGAAGCCAAGATAAAAGCACATCTCCATTCGCTGACACACAACACAAGTACACTTCTTTTTGGGATGAGAATGTTTCATACTTGGCACACGGGCGTGGTCCCCTGCCCTGAGTCCCCAGCTGAATGAATATCTGGTATCCTGACTTTTTCTTTGATGTCATGCTAATATAATTGTGTCCACAGAGGCCTAGTCCTTTCCATCATAATGAGAGGTCCTGGACCTGTTCTGTTAACCGGAGGAGCACACCACAAGGGCTCTTTTTGTTGACAGTAGACTTTTGTTCCTGTAATGGGTTTAGAAGAAAGAGCAGTGGCAGGAGCATACCATGGTTAAAAGATTCCATTGTGTGGCTAGACATTTATCTGGATCACTCGCCTTAAGGCCTACTGGCCCACCTGTGCAAAGTTTGACTTATTTGTGCTTTTCCAGTTCCTTGCGCTGACAGCCCAAGTGCATTAAAGCATAGTTGTGTGTATAGGCAGTGTTGCACATGCATGGTGTGTGAATGAGTAGGACGGCCAGTGAGACCCATTTTAGATACCCTTGATCTGTGCTAGCACATGAAGGAGGTAGAAGAAAGTGGCTCTAGGCAGTGGAAGCATATTACTTATATTCCTGCAGCTGGATGAAGGAGACCCTGACACTGAAGCGATGCGAGGGGAGATTTTGGTTAGCAAGGAGCAGCTGGTTAGTCTCCCTAAGCACTGCTGGTTTGTGAACGGCAGGTGTGAGGAGCAGGACTGCAGACCCTGCTGTGTAAAGTGAGGGTCCGGGTGAGGCCTGCCCATTTGTCTTTCCCAGTTGGGCTAATGACAGCCACATGTAGAAACCACACAGCTCTTTGCCCATGTATTGTGCATCCTCCACGATGGGGCAACCTCAGAGGTACCTGCTGTGTGAAACCTCTTTATACACAAAGGCTGTGCCCTCAGTACTGCCTGGGTAGGAAAGAATAATCAACACAAATTGGTTCCATAGATGAGACAGTGGATCCACATCCCCGGTCCAGAAGTTGTGTATATAATTGGCACCCGAGTACCACACTTGGCTCTAATTCCAAAATATTTATGACTGAGTGCTCCACGGAGTACTCAGAAGACTACTATGCAACTAGGTTGGTGTCTGCCTGACAACTAGCCTCCAAAAAGGGAGGGAACATCAGCAACTGTCTGGATTTTTTCCTAGAGGAGCTGGGTACCAGCCCGAAATGGCTAGAAGCGGGCCTGACTGCCAGTGCGCCGGTCCCGCTGCCTCATCTCTACTCCTTGCTCCTGCTCTTATCGTGGGTCAGGAAGCCAGGCTCCCCTGACCAACGCTGTTGTGACTGCCAGGCAGAAAGAGGAACATAAAAGGAGCACCAGGGGGTACACAGTCAGGTCGCCCCCCACTCAATCATATATAAACAAACATGCGCACCCCCAAGACGTTCAACGTACTGGTTAGCATTGCAGCAGGACGGTGAGGAGGAGGCAGGAGAGCGGCAAGATTCATCAGGAGGCAGACACAGGGCAGGTAAGTGCCTTTAAATAACTTTTAATTATCTGGGGAAGGTGGAGGGGCCTGCTAACTACTCTCTGCCATGGAGTCGTAGTTTTGCCTGAATTCCGCGTTCGCAACGGAACGCAGAGTGGGCAGAACTACGTAAACTTCTCTGGCGGAGGGTAGCTACCCCTTGGGGTTAGTGAGTAAGCGCTTCCGCTCCCCACATAGAGGTAAAAGGCACTATGAAAGTGCTACAATGCAAGGTAATACAATACGTAATGGTATAAAGAAGAAGAGAGGGGCTCTTAATTACCCAGAGGGAAATGGAGCGCCAATGTACTGTAAAGTAAAACAAAAGGGTTTTCCCACTGGGGAGTATTGTAACCTGTTCCTAGATCAGGATTCAAACTCATAAACATAAATCACACCATTCATTTTGTGGAACTAAAAAACACTTACCAAGAAGGAACATGTGCAAACAAGTTATAAAAAGGGTACAATTTATTAAAAATATTTTGGTTACAAAATTTATCATCAAAATCATCAATTAAAAACATATATTGCACACAGATACACAAAAATATAAAAACACAGTTGGGGCCACCTAACGTGGGCGTGGAGAAATTAATCTAGAGAGACACTACTATCTGTCTTTGTCATTTCATTTCGGACATCTAGTTTGTCAACAATGGAAGGAATGTTGTTCCTTTGAACCAGAATTGTTGTTGGCAACGCCGAATATGAATTTAAGTTTTAGCGTCGACGCGTTTCGGAAGCTTCAACTTGATAAAGGCTTCCTTCCTCAGGACAATTTATATTTCTATTCTCCACAACGTGAAAGAGTTAAACCTAATGCACAAAAAAATACAATACAATGCAACTGTTATACTGACATGTAGTGTTATATGAATCACATGCAGATCTTTTTGCTGTGCTTTGTTTGCTGCTAATTTCCCCCTTAGTTTTTCTATTCCCCTTTCTAAGGTTTATTCAAGGATATTCATACTAATGCAAAGTGGATATTGGTCTTATCATTTGTGGGTGTTACTCACTTAGTGTTATAAAAAAGCCCCAGCCCTTTCTTTTATTAGGGGTATCAACCTCGTTTTTTCTTTTTGGATGACCATGGATGTTTCAACATTTTTTACCACTGGCTCATTAGGAGAAGTATCTAATAAACCAACAAATACTAGCACAGCCACATTTTGTCCATTTGTCTCTCTCTTTTTAAAAAAAACTAACAGTGCACATTTTTTCAACACAACTTAACAATATCTAAAAGGCCCTATATATTACAAAGTGGTCTCAGATTACCTATACTATTGCTAAAATACATGTACTCAAATGTAACCTTCTGGTTAGTGTTGTCCACATGCTCTTGTCCCATACACAACCACACACGAATGTCTTTCATACCAATAAATTTAGATTGAGCACTAACCGGAGTGGTTATGTTGCTCGTGGAAAGCTACCAAGAGTGTAGCTCCTTGTCGCCTGTGAAGTCATCAAGCTTTTATCCTCCAGTCTGAAATTTGGAGGAGTATGGTGTTAAGTAAAGCATGCCCAAATATTGATGTTTTTATAATTTGGCTTCTAGTGCGTGCTTTCTTATTACCTTAAATTTATTTTCAGGTGCTTGTATTTTGCAGCTTGTCTGTTCGGAGAATAATCCAAAAACAGAACTGGCCCAAACCTGCGTAAATTACAGGGATTAGATTGATACGTTTCCCATTCTAATATAACTGCATTAGTGGTCAATTGCAGCGGAAATCTCCTATAGGCATTGTCAAATTTACATCATAGTAATATACCTCTTTTTGTCTGCGCCAACCGGCGTACTTGAATTAAGGGTTCCCCTCCGTTTTCAATCGTATTGTACTGCAAAAGATATGTTTTTTTGTATCATATTATGAAGTAGAATGGGCTTCTAACTGAATAGAAGTTCCTAAACCTTAGTTTCATAATTCATTCTTACCTAAAAACCGGGTCTTGTCTCCATGAGTGGGGTTCTGTTTTACAACCGGGTAATTTTACTCGTGGCTGCGTGAAAATACAAAAAGTGCATGTGCTTAGGTTTTGTATATTTAAGCGATCATCGATTTGCTTGCTATGTTGGCTACACGAAGAAGACTGGTTTAAAAAGCACACAGTCTGAGCTGTTACTCTCGCTTTATTACCCAACAGTCGTTCCTAAATTTTAGTTTTATTATACATTCTTACCTAAAAAACGGGCCTCGACTCCGTTAGGGGGGTTCTGTTTGGCAGCCGGGTAATTTTACACGTGGCTGCATAAAGATACAAAAAGTGCATATGCTTAGGTTTTGTATGTTTAAGCAAGCGTCGATTTGCTTATTCTGTTAGTTACTCGATGAAGACCGGTTTAAGGAGCACCCAGTCTAAATTTTTACTCTCGCTATATTACCCAAGATCCATTTCTTACCTTTTCTTCGCACACGGCTAGTTTCCCCGGGACTGCTGTTCTATGGCGTCTAAACGATCACCGCTTGTGTTGTGAGAGTATCGACTGCTCTCAACGCGGTGGTCGCTTTTAAAATTTGTCATCGGGTCACATGGTTATGATAAAGCCCCATGTGACTCGTGAGAGTGTTATGCAAAAAACGCGAGTTCCTCTGTTTTTTTTAACTTTATCTTAGTTGACAATAACAAAGCTTTAAACTGTGTTGCTATGCCGGCGGGGCTGATGTTATTTACCAAAGGTTCCTACCTTAGGGTAGAATAAGGATGTCCCCGCTAGTACTAATTGCTAGGTTTTTATATTATTTAACAAAGGTTCCTACCTTAGGATAGAATAAGGATGTCCCCGCAAGTACTAATTGCTAGGTTTTTATATTATTTAAACACGAGGTCTTCGCTTTCTTTATTTTGGTTGCCCTCGACTATGCTTTATTTTTATTTTTATTTTATATTCTATTATATTATAACGCAAGGATATTAAGTTCGTTTCTTTTTTATTTTGGGTTGATTTGGACAAAAATTTATCCTATATTACTATGCCGCATGAGCCAGTTGCTTGGTTTTTATTGTGTTAGTTAAAAAACTAGGATGTTGATTTTGGCTGACGGTGCTAATATTGGTCTATTTCTGGGTCAGAGGTTATCATCTAGGGGAGTTTTTTTATATCAATCTATGGTACTATTCTCATCCAATCTTCTTTCGTATTGAGTCCATGGTTAACCGTATCTAGAGTGGAGATGTACCACTGCTCCCTGTTTTTACGTTTTGTCTCCAGAGGCCAGAATACCAGCGATATATGGCCTCCCTAAAATTCATAAAAGCGAAGAAAATCCCCTGAGTCAATACGCCGATGTTTTTTTAAAGCCACTTGTACTAAGTCAGGATTCTTATGTACGAGACTCAGCACACATGATTTCAATAGTGGAAGGCCAAGTGTACAATCCCAAAACCCAGATCATGGTGACCCTCGACATAGAGGCATTGTACACAAATATACCGCAAAACGATACTATCAATGTGGTGGAGGATATACTAAACAGTGCAGACCTCAGAGGTGCCAACATGGAGTTCATAATGCAATGCATAACTCTGGTCCTGAAAAGTAATATCTTTTTATTTCAGGATGAGTTGTTTTTGCAACGCAAGGGCACCAGCATGGGAGCCACCTGCGCGCCGAGCTTGGCATGTTTATATGTTGCCAAGTTCGAAGAAAAACACGTGTTCAATGAAGCGTCACCTTTTTTTGAAAACATCTTGTTATGGCGACGCTTCATTGATGACATCTTCTTCATTTGGGAAGGAGAGATTGACATCCTGGAACAATTTCTCGAGTGGTTAAACTTGGGAGATGAAAACCTCCGCTTCTCAGCAGTGTATGATCGAGAGGCCGTAAACTTTTTAGACATTACTATAAAACACAAGGAGGATAAACTAGAAGTAGAACTTTATTCTAAACCCACAGACAAAAACACCCTATTACATTATAATAGTTACCATCCCCGCTCCCAAAGAGACAATGTCCCATTCGGACAATTTCTTCGCCTTAGAAGGAACTGTTCCACTCTAGAAGACTATGCAAAACATGCCAACAAACTAAGTGAAAAACTACATGAGAGGGGTTACCCCAAAAAACTAATCAGGAATTCGTGCAAAAGGGCACGATTTTATGATCGTGATTCAATGATACATCCAGACCCCACCCGAGCAAAAAAGCCGCTGAATGACTCTAAATTAGTCTTTGTCAGTCAATTCTCAAATATCAGTAACAAGCTGAAAAATGTGATTCACTCGAGTTGGCATATTTTAAATGATGGTAAGGAAGTTAAACTGGCTAAACCCATATTTGCTTTTAGACGCAATGAAAACATTCGTCAAAACTTGGTTCACACCTACAGGGAACAGAACCCAAACAACCAATTGACACTGAATGGCAATAAAGCTGTGGGAAACTACAAGTGCAGCAATTGCTCTATATGTGAAAATTGTATCATAGGGAAATCCTTGACTTACAACAACTATACTATCAATTCAAAAACCTTAAACAATTGCAGAAGTAGCAACCTTGTCTATATAATCTTGTGCCCCTGCAAGCTAGCTTATATAGGAGAGACAGGCAGGGAGATAAGACTGCGTTTGTTGGAACACAGATCCGCCTTGAAAACTAACAAAGAGAACGCTCCCATGGTGGATCATTTTAAACAACTGCAACATAAACATACAGAGTTCTCATGGTTTGTCATTGAAAAAATAACGGCCTCAAAAAGAGGAGGCAATCTGGAGACAAAACGTAAAAACAGGGAGCAGTGGTACATCTCCACTCTAGATACGGTTAACCATGGACTCAATACGAAAGAAGATTGGATGAGAATAGTACCATAGATTGATATAAAAAAACTCCCCTAGATGATAACCTCTGACCCAGAAATAGACCAATATTAGCACCGTCAGCCAAAATCAACATCCTAGTTTTTTAACTAACACAATAAAAACCAAGCAACTGGCTCATGCGGCATAGTAATATAGGATAAATTTTTGTCCAAATCAACCCAAAATAAAAAAGAAAAGAACTTAATATCCTTGCGTTATAATATAATAGAATATAAAATAAAAATAAAAATAAAGCATAGTCGAGGGCAACCAAAATAAAGAAAGCGAAGACCTCGTGTTTAAAAATATAAAAGCCTAGCAATTAGTACTTGCGGGGACATCCTTATTCTATCCTAAGGTAGGAACCTTTGTTAAATAATATAAAAACCTAGCAATTAGTACTAGCGGGGACATCCTTATTCTACCCTAAGGGAGGAACCTTTGGTAAATAACATCAGCCCCGCCGGCATAGCAACACAGTTTAAAGCTTTGTTATTGTCAACTAAGATAAAGTTAAAAAAAACAGAGGAACTCGCGTTTTTTGCATAACACTCTCACCAGTCACATGGGGCTTTATCATAACCATGTGACCCGATGACAAATTTTAAAAGCGACCACCGCGTTGAGAGCAGTCGATACTCTCACAACACAAGCGGTGATCGTTTAGACGCCATAGAACAGCAGTCCCGGGGAAACTAGCCGTGTGCGAAGAAAAGGTAAGAAATGGATCTTGGGTAATATAGCGAGAGTAAAAATTTAGACTGGGTGCTCCTTAAACCGGTCTTCCTCGAGTAACTAACAGAATAAGCAAATCGACGCTTGCTTAAACATACAAAACCTAAGCATATGCACTTTTTGTATCTTTATGCAGCCACGTGTAAAATTACCCGGCTGCCAAACAGAACCCCCCTAACGGAGTCGAGGCCCGTTTTTTAGGTAAGAATGTATAATAAAACTAAAATTTAGGAACGACTGTTGGGTAATAAAGCGAGAGTAACAGCTCAAACTGTGTGCTTTTTAAACCAGTCTTCTTCGTGTAGCCATCATAGCAAGCAAATCGATGATCGCTTAAATATACAAAACCTAAGCACATGCACTTTTTGAATTTTCACGCAGCCACGAGTAAAATTACCCGGTTGTAAAACAGAACCCCACTCATGGACACAAGACCCGGTTTTTAGGTAAGAATGAATTATGAAACTAAGGTTTAGGAACTTCTATTCAGTTAGAAGCCCATTCTACTTCATAATATGATACAAAAAAACATATCTTTTGCAGTACAATACGATTGAAAACGGAGGGGAACCCTTAATTCAAGTACGCCGGTTGGCGCAGACAAAAAGAGGTATATTACTATGATGTAAATTTGACAATGCCTATAGGAGATTTCCGCTGCAATTGACCACTAATGCAGTTATATTAGAATGGGAAACGTATCAATCTAATCCCTGTAATTTACGCAGGTTTGGGCCAGTTCTGTTTTTGGATTATTCTCCGAACAGACAAGCTGCAAAATACAAGCACCTGAAAATAAATTTAAGGTAATAAGAAAGCACGCACTAGAAGCCAAATTATAAAAACATCAATATTTGGGCATGCTTTACTTAACACCATACTCCTCCAAATTTCAGACTGGAGGATAAAAGCTTGATGACTTCACAGGCGACAAGGAGCTACACTCTTGGTAGCTTTCCACGAGCAACATAACCACTCCAGTTAGTGCTCAATCTAAATTTATTGGTATGAAAGACATTCGTGTGTGGTTGTGTATGGGACAAGAGCATGTGGACAACACTAACCAGAAGGTTACATTTGAGTACATGTATTTTAGCAATAGTATAGGTAATCTGAGACCACTTTGTAATATATAGGGCCTTTTAGATATTGTTAAGTTTGTGTTGAAAAAATGTGCACTGTTAGTTTTTTTTTAAAAAAGAGAGAGACAAATGGACAAAATGTGGCTGTGCTAGTATTTGTTGGTTTATTAGATACTTCTCCTAATGAGCCAGTGGTAAAAAATGTTGAAACATCCATGGTCATCCAAAAAGAAAAAACGAGGTTGATACCCCTAATAAAAGAAAGGGCTGGGGCTTTTTTATAACACTAAGTGAGTAACACCCACAAATGATAAGACCAATATCCACTTTGCATTAGTATGAATATCCTTGAATAAACCTTAGAAAGGGGAATAGAAAAACTAAGGGGGAAATTAGCAGCAAACAAAGCACAGCAAAAAGATCTGCATGTGATTCATATAACACTACATGTCAGTATAACAGTTGCATTGTATTGTATTTTTTTGTGCATTAGGTTTAACTCTTTCACGTTGTGGAGAATAGAAATATAAATTGTCCTGAGGAAAGAAGCCTTTATCAAGTTGAAGCTTCCGAAACGCGTCGACGCTAAAACTTAAATTCATATTCGGCGTTGCCAACAACAATTCTGGTTCAAAGGAACAACATTCCTTCCATTGTTGACAAACTAGATGTCCGAAATGAAATGACAAAGACAGATAGTAGTGTCTCTCTAGATTAATTTCTCCACGCCCACGTTAGGTGGCCCCAACTGTGTTTTTATATTTTTGTGTATCTGTGTGCAATATATGTTTTTAATTGATGATTTTGATGATAAATTTTGTAACCAAAATATTTTTAATAAATTGTACCCTTTTTATAACTTGTTTGCACATGTTCCTTCTTGGTAAGTGTTTTTTAGTTCCACAAAATGAATGGTGTGATTTATGTTTATGAGTTTGAATCCTGATCTAGGAACAGGTTACAATACTCCCCAGTGGGAAAACCCTTTTGTTTTACTTTACAATACAATACGTAAGCCTATGCAAAAACACCAGACAGTCCAAACTGAGGCTGCAGGCAGGAAATAAGGAAATCCGAGCATGCTACATCTGCTTTGAAAGCACTCCTTTGGCTCACAGTTTTGTACAGAAAAGAATGTAAATTATTGTCCACAGTGCTTTAAATGGGGCGGTACTCACAGGTACTGAGGGCCTCATTTTTGAGAAGTGACACATCGCTGCGTGAAAGCAGCGATGCGTCACTTTTCAGTGCGCCCTCCTTGCAACATGATGGATGCATCATATTTACTGTATGACGCATCATGTCGCATGGAGTTGCAAATGCGTCAGCATTTCTCACGTATCTGTAGGTGCAAAAGTGACGCATTGCTGGAGTGTGTCACAAAAGTGACGCAACTCCAGCAATGTGTCCTTTCCCATGTAAAAGGGTCAGTGTCAGTCTTACTTCTGCTGTGAGGCAGGCATAAGATATTGACGCATTTGAGTCCTAGAAGTGGCGCAGTGAAATCTCAAAGATTTCACTGCGTCACTTCTACGAGGCTTACTTGTGTGGTAGCGCCCCCTTCCATACATTATACCTGTATGCAGGTAGAATGTGGCGCAGGGCTTAACAAAGTGACACATTTTTAGATCTCGCCTGTGTAGGCTGCGCATGCGCAGTCTCACTGTCGAGATTTTATGATTTAGAGGGGCGTGGAGTATCGGGCTTTAAGCCCCGCCCCTCTGTCCCATTGGCCGGCGTCACCACTTATGCTAAACGGTGGCCAGCCATTGGGAAAGAGTTTTTGCTGACGTGGACTTTTCTCTTTTTCTGCCGTCCCACTTGGACGGCCTGGCCTGCCTTCCTTCTGGCATAAAATGTTTCTTATCTTTATGCAGCCAAACACATGGCCCCATAAAGATGATAAACCTTTTAATTCAGAAGGAAAGCCGGCCAAGGACGTCCAAGTGGGACGGCAGAAAAAGATAAAAGTCTACGTCATGGCGTCATGGCGAGCGCTTGTTACACAAACGATTAAGCATTTGGAAGAAATAGTTTCAAATTCCAAATGTATGCTTAAAAGCTAAAGTATGTTTACTGCTGATGGCTAAACGATCTAACTGGCCGTAGGACACATTCATCATGGGGCCAGAAAGTTGACAACTATGAATAATTAACATCCTGCATTGACGATCACACAATACTCTTGTGCCTGTCAGGCACCTCCCAGCCTAATCAAGGTACCTTCACTTCTAAAGAAATATGACCGGAATCATGTACCAGTACAATAGCATGATTTTCGGTAGGTAGTCGCGTGACCACATTTTAGTATCACGTGCTTATGTTTTTACCGAATCCTGTAACGTAAAACTCAATCCACATGACTGTCAACCTACGCAAAACACCCAGCAATTCGTACATTTCTCCAGCCCTCACCCCCACCCAAAAATAAGTTCCTGTATTCGAAGATGGCCCCCTGCCCGACCTTTTCCAGCCCCGTCACAAAGGCTCTGCGGCGACTGAAGTTGATCTCCATGGGCGCCCAAAGCAGATGACTGGCACTCCAGGAGACGGGAGCTGCAAACTTATTGAAATGGTCTGAGGCGGAGCTACACGAAAGGGTGGGGCTACGAGCACGAGACAGAGGTGGGCTCAATAGATAATAAAGGTCAGGAACTAACCATCAGCGGTGCGCCTCTTAACTGACAAAAGAAGTTACAAACTAAAATCAGAGCAACTCATCGGGCAGGTGACTCACTCCCTGCAAATTTTGACCGGTGACAAGGGGTGGAATCATTGGGACCATACGGGCTTTTCCTCTGAGCTTTCAGTTTTACCCCTATGAACTCTCTGCTTGGGCTGTTTTTGCCTGCCCTATCTTTCCTAGGCTCCCTTTTCTTCTTCTCTGTCCCGAGCGTGCAGAGTCTGTCTCACAACTCTTCACTTCTTTCATGGAGGTTGGTAAAGCCTCCATGGCTTCTCTTAACCTTCCAATAACAAGCATTGTCAGAGCCAATCAATTTTGCTTTTAACAGGCGAGTGCTGAGTTATTGGCTTTGTTAGGGATTTTTATTTTACTGCTCTAAAATGGCAGTCAACATTTGTTGGAATTATAGTACAACAAGCATTTGCAATGCAATGGGTCTCGCATTTAAGCGAGTGTAAGCTATTGGCCATGTACATGGCAAGGCGTTTTATTTATGTTTCAAAAACAAAAACATAAATAAAAGGCATTGTCATTTACAATGCCAATAGGTCAAACTTGCGTAAATGTGGGACCTGTTGCATTGCAAATGCTTGTTTTATTTGAGATGGAGAGTCCCTGCACTTCTCACCAGGGGTGGGCGTCTCGGGAGCAAATAAGTACTCTTGGGTAATGAGTACCTACATTTATATAGTTCAATTTCAGCCACTACTGTCCACCCTTTATTATAAATGCCTTCTCAGTTAAGGACCTAAGTAACTTTACAACCCAAGTAGAAACGTAGGCTCCTTCATTCCTTCTTCAGCTGCAAAAACACGTTCAATGGTTCAAGTACAGAAACAATGTCCGAAAAATGTCAAGGTGAATGCTCGGCAATTGCCTGGACACCGCACATTGTATTGTATTTCTAATAAGTTCACTTGAGCCCAGTTCTTATAAAATAATTACTCAACTTTAATAAGAAAATCTTTATTAACACTCCTTTAATTTATACTTCACTGTTAATCGTTCGCTTTCCTTCTTATCTTTGACACAAAATTCCTGTTTTTTATTTGCTTGACCATTTCAATGGATAACAATCTATTTCCATTCAGATCCGTGCATCTCGAGCCGCAGCGTCATGACGCTAGACGCAGACTAGTAGTTAGAACTCAGACAGATTTTGGCGCTTAGCAGACTCTCATTCTGAAGAGAAACAATGAACGCTGTGAGAGCGAAGACAGCGTTGTAACACTTCTAGAGAGAGCTGAGGCTCAAAATGCGTGGGGGCTCTGAAATATATTATAATCCATGGATGATTAACCACATCAAAATCAGGAAGCTGGTATCAAACGTTCAGAATGAAATTAATTAAGAACATCGACTTATTACAGCGTCGCCCCCACAGGGAAAAATTTAAATGATAATAACAGTATGTTATTATCATTTAATTTTTCAGTACTGGCTTCTCTAGGTGCAGAGTGGGGCGGGGATGGGCTTCCCACACAGCAGGGAGCAGAGTGCATGACTCTTTGCCCAGCCATCTTGGGCTGGCCAAACAGTCATGCACACTTAGCATGTTCTCCACCTGGAAGTATTGCACAGCCTGGGTGGAAAACATGCACAGGCTCCCAGTCCCTGTCTGAGTCCCAAACCACGGCACTCAGACCAACCACGAGGCTGCTGACATGCTGGTGACAGCAGCATCGTGATTGGATAGGGGAGTCTGGAAGCCTGTGGGCTTCCTGTTTCCTGGCTTCCTACGTCAGACGGAGGAGCATAGGCATCTTGCAGATGAGTGGACCTTGCCTTTTTCTACCCCCTGCTCTCCACTGCCGCACTACTGCTGCCCTGTAGCAGCCGCCACTGGAACTAAATGAATCTTAGTCCTAATAAAATGAGGTCATTTTGTTTAAGGAACTGGACTCAAGTGACAGATCTAATTTTGAGGTTTCACTGACCAGCGAAAGCAGTTTGGAGGCACACTTCAAATTATTTCAACATTCACAGGAACAAAAAAGTAACATTAGGGTCCCTATTACAGATAGGTCACATCAACGTGGGACTTTCGATTTCAAGGACTCAGACTTTATTCAGTGAAAAGTTAAGTCATTGCGACATAGGGTGTTGCTCTATTAATGAACATGGACTAAAACGTAGCTGACATTGAATACCGCAGCAAGTCCATAAAGTGCTTCACCTATACAGTTTTTAAAGCTTCATCCATGCTTGCTACTCCTTATACCAGGGCACAGAACTTTTGAATATTTCCAACATGTCATTTAGTTCACATGACTCAATGCTGAATGTTAACTCTTTCGCTGCAAGGCCTTTCCCCCCCTGTCCTAAGCCTTTTTTTGGCTCTTTGGGGAAGTTAGCGCTTAGGCCCCTGTAACTTTTTGGCCACATAAGGTATCCACACCAAATTTGCATCCTTTTCTTCCAACATCATGCATATTTTAAAGGTACTCAGGTTTTGGTGATTCCGATGGAGGGGACCCAGAAATTAGCCAAAATACAGTTAAATGTTTTTTTTGGGTGGGGGGGAGTGCTGCAGAAGAAAGCGTCTTTTTTCCCCTGCAAATGGTATCAACAAAGGGTTTGTGGTGCTGAATCACCATCTTCCCAGCATTCAGGGACAAGCAGATGTTTGACAGAAAACCAACATTTTTTACACAGTTTTGGCATTTTACTGGGAAATAGCCTATTTTGCTACTTTTTGTGCTTTCAACCTCCTTCCAGTTAGTGTTAGAAATGGGTGTGAAAGCAATAATGGACCTGAAAACTATACATTTCTGAAAAGTAGACAAAATTCTGAATTCACTTGCAACATGGACATACCATATTTTTACAGTGAAAACAGACCCTTTTTTTCGAAGTGCCTAGCTGTGGATTTTGAACCCTAGCTCTGCCGGCACTTAGGGAATCCTTGCAAACCTATACATTTTTAAAAACTAGACACCCAGGGTAATCCAAAAGTGGGTGACTTGTGTCACTCTCACCAGGTTCTGTTATCCAGAATACCTTGCAAACCTCACATTTTGTTAAAAAAAAAAAAATTCCTATGATTCTGTGATGGAAAGTTTTGGAATCTGCGTGGATCAACAAAATTCCATGCACCCCTCATTCCCCAAAGTCTCCCAATAAAAATGGTCTCTCACTTATGTAGGTAGGCCTAGTACCCGCAACAGAAAATGGCCCAAAATGCAAGGTAGACACGCAGGGGAATCCAGGATGGGGTGACCTGTGTGGCTCTCACCAGGTTCTGTTACCCAGAAACCGGTTTGCAGGGATTCTGGGTTGAAAAACGTTGGGGGTCCACGCAAGCCAAATTTCCCTTGACTCCCCAAGGTGTCTAGTTTTCAGAAGTGTGTGGGTTTGGTAGGTTTCCCTAGATGGCTGCCAAGCCCGGGGCCAAAAACCTAGGTGCCCCCCCCCTTTTCAAAACCAGGTTGTTTGGTGATAGGTAATTTTGATGTCTCCACAATAAATTTTGGGCCTTGCCTTTCGAGGGCCCTTGGCCCAACCACACCATTTTTATCGGGAGACCTGGGGAAACGCTGGGTCAGGACTGGCTCTAGGGCGGTGCGACCGGTGCTGCCGCACAGTGTGCTGGCTTCCAGGGGGCGCCATGTTTGCAAGTTTATTGTTATTTTAAAGCACCTGCTGCTGCCACACTCATTTCCTCCAGCAATTTCTGGGCAACAAAAATATATCAGGATAAATCCTGTGATTAATGTTCTTCCTGAAAAGAGGTCAGAGTTTTGTTAAATTTGGGCTTTGACCCACTATAAAATAGTGCATGTAGTTAATAAGCCTGTTGCAGTAAACAAGTACCGAGCAGATTACAAAGTGCATACAATGGAAATAGGTCAGTGGGTTACTCGTTTTAAAAAAAACATCATTTTGTTACTTGCAATTTATAGGTTAAAATCCTAATATAGGATTTGAATTGATAAATTGCAAGAAACAAAATGATGTCTCTTTTAAAAGTAGTAACCAATTTACCTATTTACAT
This sequence comes from Lissotriton vulgaris, assembly GCF_964263255.1. Taxonomy (NCBI): domain Eukaryota; kingdom Metazoa; phylum Chordata; class Amphibia; order Caudata; family Salamandridae; genus Lissotriton; species Lissotriton vulgaris. Next base: position 1,310,202,443 of record NC_141693.1, on the reverse strand, counting down.
TCAACGCACTTTGTAACTGTAGCAAACTATTCACTTTTTTCAAAGAACTGCATGCACCCTGGAAAGTATAGATTTGAGCAAAGATTAATGTTGCAAAAAGGATTAATTTCGGCAGAAATCTATTCTCATTATTAAAGAGAACCCCCAACTATGGTGTTCCTTTTTAAATTCTGATTTGTGATTCTCCCGACCAAGCACTATTAAACGATTCTGCCTACCAGTATGGATGACGTGTGGCTCCTACACCTTGTAGTCCCCTTTCTTATGTAACATTTCCTATATGCTGAGTTACACGCGTATGATTGACTGTCTTTGTGTAATGTGTGTGTGATGCAAAGTGCCCTGACAACCTACACTGGTATGAGTGGCGCTATATATGTATCTGAGAGAGTGTGCGATATATGCATCTAAGAGAGAGTGGTTAAGGAGACTTGGGCACTGTTAAGGGTGGTGCTAAGGGAATCTGTGGTGGAGGTGATCATTGGGGGGGCTCCAACAACCATTGTCGCACCAGGCGCCACCAGCTCTAAAGCTGGCCCTGCGCTGGGTGGTAGGAAATTTGTGTCAGCCCGGTGATCCCACAACCTTCCCACACAGAAATTTGAGAAAAATTTGATTTTTTCAGCTAAATTTCAGGTTTGAAGTGGATTCTGTGTAGAAAATGTTTAGGAGATCCACACAACCCATACCTCCCAGGACACCCCAGGGTGTATAGTTTTCATACATATGTGGGTTTGGTAGGTTTCCCTACATGGCCACTGAGCCTGGGATAGATAGATGGGCACCTATGTTTTTGGTCCCAGGTTTGCAGACATCTAGGGGAACCTAACAACCCAGACATTTCTGAAAACTAGATATCCATGGGAGGCATTCCATAGGTGTTCCATGGGTGTTCCATTGCAACTTCCATGGTTTTTAACACATTCCCAGATTTACCAGACCTAGTAAAGATGGGAATGTGCCAAAAGATGCCCCATCTCAGGTGAGGAGTAATGAGGAGAAATATCTTTCTTTCTCCTTGTTACTTCCTCTTTCTATGTGTGCTGCATGTTTGCAGCACACATAGATAGAGGAATATGCCTTTCAGGATTGTTTCTGTGCAGAAACGTGCAATTCTGAATACTGCACAGGCCTTCTTTGCACCATAGTACAAGGGTACCTGCATTGGCACTAGGCAGCCAAAACAGTACCAGCGCAGAGGAAAAGGGAGAAATGTGCCATATTCTTTCAAATATGGTATATACCTGCCCTTTCCTTGGCAGGCAGTTCAGCGCAGCTAGGCGACTTGCTGCGTTGCGCTGGGTGACAAATCGTGTAGGAGTGTGATGGGTAGTAGTCGCGTTGATAATGTCATTGGCAGCTCTGGACACACGAATGAGCAGTGCAAGCCGCAGTGGCCCCCGTATGAGTGCCCTGGCACCTGTATATTTTTTTACAAATTCAGCACAGTCCTAGGCTTATGCTAATCTAGCAGGTGTGTGATAGCCCAGGCCAACATTTGTTAAAGTGTCTTGTCCTGGACTTAACCTGCCCCTGGAGGGAGGCAGAAAGGATGTCTTTCATCATACCAGAGTCCCTGTCACAGGTATATGCATGTAACACAGTGGTGGCAGCATACTGTGATTTTTTTTTACCAATCGTAAAATGACCAAACCTTTTACTACTGGCCCACTCATGTAAAGTTTCACAGCTACAGATACACCATAACGCTATTGCCAAAATCCTGAGCCCGTAGATTGGCTTATGTTGTATATGCTAAGTGTAGTACATATCGAATGGTTTTCTGACTGAACGAAAGTGGCACAGACCTGCAGGTTCCATTTTAGAGGCCTCTGGCCTGTTCGTGTACACAGATGGAGGTGAGGTTACTTTCCTAGATAGTAGAAATGTATTGCTGACATTCCTGAGACTGGAGGAAAGGCACCTAGATAGACTGAAGTGGAGAGGGGGGACACAGGGTTCCCCTTAGAAATACAATTAGAGCATTTGACCCAGAAGTTCAATGATTAGTCTTCATGAAGACTACCATTTAATAGAGGGTAGGAATTACCGGTGGGGGGAGCTACAGTACCCTGTCAAAGTGTGGAACATCCATTAAAGGGAGTTAAGCCTTCTCTCCCTCTGCCTGATCACTGTCAGGTATGGATGTTGATAGTCAGATGCAGGCAGCTCATACCTGTATGTGCCTTTGTTGTGGGCTCCAGCCTGGAGGCGACCCTGCTGTGAGGAGCATCACTCTAGACAAAGACTGAATCTGGAAGACAGCCTGGGATGTGTCACTTGAAAAGAGAACCGACCTAAGTCAGTCTGAAAAGACACACAGAGAATACTCGTCTTGTCTGCCATCCCTGCATAGAAGTGTAAGCTGTTGACCCACTTGTGGTTTCAGTTCCAAGTTTTTTGCTGTTTTCTTTTTTTTACAAGGGTAGGGGTGTTCCACGGAGTGCCCAGAGGGCTGCTGTGCAACCAGAGCGGAAGTCTGCCACACACCCAGCTTCGCAGAGTAGAGGGGATATCACCTGGAGGCTGATTTGGAGCAAAAACTGTTTTCCCTGTCGTGGAATGCCTGGCGAGTCCTGCCTGGAAGAAAGGGGAAGGAGCGAACCCTGCAGGAGGCGCTGACTACTGGTGTGGGGAGGGCAGTTGACCCTAGTGCAGGGGTCCATCCACCAGAGACTCATGAAGAGCAAGACTGATGTGCTCCTGAATCTGAACCGGTCTCTGATACTGAAGATGGGGATTCATGGCACGGCCTATGTGTGCCCAAGTGGGTCTGCCCGTCGGCCATACCATTGCAGCTTGGCATTTGCCTATATGAGCCTTAGCAGTCTGCTCTATTGAGGAAGGGTCCGGCCCTGACATGTGGCACTTGCTTGTGTATCTCCAGTGACTTGCCAACTTAACAGTGGTACTTGCCCTCTTGCGCTTGAGCAGTCTACTTTGCAGACTAAGAAACCTGTATATTTGTGGCACTCGCCCAATGGTGCCTAATGTACTAAGATTGTTGCGTGCTCTTGGCACTTGTCATTTGTGTGCCAGTGTAGTATATATATCACAGGACATGAAGCTGCTACTTTGATGCACTTGAAAGTGTACTGAAATGATTGAGTGGCTGCCCATCATCACGCTATCTCCAAGTATGCCAGATCGGATCCAGCTGCCACCGCCAAGAAGCACCTCTAGACCAGCACTTGAAGGCGGAGTGCATTGTTTCTACATTCCAGGGAGGCCTAAGTGATTGAACTCAGGAATGACCTATCTGAAAGGAGCCCTGACTGCAACAGAAGGGCCTACTTGCTGCCAACACTGTCTGCCCATAAGAGGGATGCTGTCTGAAGACAGCCACAAAGCACCACTCTCTCCAGCACACAAAGCACCACTACCACCAGAGCAACCCATGCCTACCTGCTAGAAACGGAGCAGGCGCTTGGCCTGACTGCGGCGGCACATTTCCTCCCCTGCAAGAGAGGAACAAAGGCTGAGGAGCAGGAGGCCGGTGTGAGGGCGGTCATGGTCCCAGAACAAGGGTGAGAGACTGGATGCTCTTCCAGCCAAAACTGGTACCAAGGTGGGGGAAAGTGCTGCATCTGTACTACTACTACCAACACCACAGCAACTCTAGAATAAAGAGAGACGGATTTAAAAGGAGGCAGAGGGTGAAAGGAGGACAGCCTACCCTGGAAATATTCGCCAACATTAACCTGGGCATTTGATAGTGTTTGTGTTAGTGTGTAGTACTGAGTTTTATCATAGCATCACGAAAGAACTGGGATGAGTCATCGCATTATTGCGTTGTTGAGTACTGAGCCTGTTGCACCGCCACACTAACCTCCCTGGGAAGCCTGTGAGTGCCGCCATCCCTGCCATTGACACTGAAGGGCTTGTACTTCGTCCAGTTTGCCGAGCCATGGTCGGACAGACCCAGGAACATCAGACAAACAACCCCGGCGACCACAGCTGGGGCACTGAAGCCCAGATGTGCACCATGCCCCTCCCCCCTGGAATGGGCTATGATTGGTTAACTGCAGCTGAACCATATTAGAGATGCCAATAGCATAGAAAGGCAAAGAAAAGAAATGACAGTAGCGGGCGCCCCAAGGTGTGCGACTGCCCGACCTCCATCATTAGCAACGAAAGAAGGTTGGGAGCTCCTGCGGCAGGGGCCCGACACCCAGACCCAATGGCCAGGATGGTGGAAAGAGAATGTGGGATCTGGTTCAGGGGTCCTAAGTCAGTCTCCTGGATCCTGAACAACTGGCAGGACTGGCCTCTAGTTCCCCGAGCTGGACACCAATGTAGCACGTGTTGACCCCTTGAGACTGAGTGCAGGAGCAGGATGAGGGTCGTCGCCATAGTGATTCAGTCCTAATTTACGGTGGTAATCAGAAGGAGCTAGGAGGCGGGAAGAGGCGACAGCTGAGGGAGACCCGCCGTGTGATTGGGTCTTGTGTGTCTGTGTGTTCATGCATCTTATAAAAGTCAAACCCATTGGCCTGGTCAAGGATCCTTCCATTTCATTTAGGGAGTCGTGCTGCCAATGCTTCCTGTAGGCCTCTGTCACTCATGCGCTGCCGGCAACGATACCTGCTGGCCACCGTAACCGTAAGGACATGCCCTGGATTCTCTTACTCAGTGCATAAAATATTCATCCCGTGCTGTAAATGAAGTGGCGTTTTATTTCTGCAGCATGGTGGGGGAAGGGAATCCTGCTCATAAAATGTGATCAACTCCCAGCCCATGAAGCCTTAGCCAGATCTATCCCCTCCTCTGCCATTTTATTAAATAAGGGACATGGAATACATGCACATGAAACGATTTGCCCAGGATCAAATGATTTCATGTAGAGACGCCAAGATTAGAGCACAGGTTCCCTGTTGGTATATTCAGAAGTTTAACCACGCTAATAAATCTCCTCTGAGACTCACCTCCTGAAGCCACCTTCATGATACATATCTCTGGTCCCCAGCCTGTAAAGGCTGCCACCTTTTCCTTTTGCCATGATGCAACAAAGAAGCCTCTCTGGGACTTTGGCAAAATATTTAGGGAAACTGGGAAGGGTGCGGGTTGGTGACAGACAGGGCAGTTTTGTTAGATGCTATAATGGTAAAGCAAGCTTCCAGGAGAAATGGAAGTTTGTGCTGGTAACATGTCCCTTCATATCAGGGGCTGGAGGTTATAATACAGATGTTCAAACCAGTGGAGGACCTGTAAGGATGGTGGAGTGTGTTGGGGAGGCCATGCACTTTATGTGCTCTCTGGGTCGGACTGAGACTGAGAATATGCCCAGGCATCAAAATTAAAGGAACCCCAATTTGCAAATCAGATAGTTAAAAAAGTGTACCAAGTTTCTAAATCGTGGCTGTTTTGAACTTCTATAGACACATTTATAGGGGTTTAGAAGGTATAGGAGACTGCATGTATGTGCACTTGCTACATATAATGCCTGTGGCAATCTCAGGGAAATCAACACTAAAAACCGGCCCACCTGACCATAAACCAGACCCGTAAACATCCCAAAAACACCCACTCTGACCCATTAGACCAGCCCTTCTGGCTTTGCCAGATTGCTCTACAGGTCTGTCTGACTCTGTGTGCGGGCCTGTGGCGGCCATCATTGATCTGGTGTGGTGGGGCAGGGGCGAGGGGCAGGAGGTATAATTATTAAAAAAAGAAAAATTCACTTATCTCCTCCCCGCTCTGTCCCACGTTCTCTCTCCTCTGCTAAACAGGCAGCAGCCAGGCTCAATTGAGCCAATCACAACCCTGTAATGCAGCATTACGATTGGTCTCAGCGTTGTGGTTCGGCTCTCAGATGGGGACTGGGGGCCTGGGCATGTTCTCCATGCAGACTTTAATGCAGCCTGCGTTGAGAATATGCTAAAGAGCCCATGACTGTTTTGCTGGCCCGAGGAGGCCAGGACGGGATGGACAAAGCATCATGCGCACTTGAGTGTGCCCACCACTCCTCCACTGCTCTGTCAGCAGAGCATCCCCACCCCGCTCACATGCTGTTGCAGCAGGGAAGAATAAAATGATAATAACATTGTGTTATTATAATTTTATTTTTTCCTTTCTTTTACTGCTCCACAGCAGCAGTGAGGCGACGCTCCTCTGCCTTAGCGGAGGACCCGCCACTGGTGTGTGCGCCAAAGAGGTGGCAAGATGTTGGCTCCCGGTGGAGTTGGAGCAGAGGCTGGGTTGTGGCATGGAAGGTGAGTAGGAACATGTAGCCTGAGTGCAGGGGAAGTTTTGTGATGTATGCTTGGAAGGCAGAGACATGGTGACACAAAATGGTGGCTGTTTCGTTACAAGGCAACTTAGCATGTGCAATGGATTATCATTCCAGCACAGCAGCGCTGCTGAGCACTCAATGGAAGAGGAGCTAAGAAAAGCCACTCTTGAGTCTTCCAATGACACACTGTTCAGAAGCTCTTCATTTTAAGAATCCTAAATTGGGTTATTTACCCCATCAGTACTAGAACCAGCACACTTGCCAATAGTTACCAGAATATTTCTTACATCTTTTTTCTACTACAAGGCTATTTCCATAATCTTTTTTTGTTTTGTATTTTTGTGACAGCTGTGCAATATGGTGCAACTGTGGGCTGGGTGTGGTGACATTTTTAAAACACGTGCCCCAAAATGGATTCGTTTGAAACATTTTGTAGATTAAGTGAGACTTGATAGGTTTTGTCTTGTCTTATAAGTACCTCCAACGTCGCATTACTGTCTCCCAATCCTCCAATGCAAGATGGGTCTTCAGTAGAAGCGAAGCCTCACGTCTCCACCATTGGCTTGCGACCAGCAAAGTTAGAGTGAGGACTGCTCAGGGCATCACCTGGTCTTGTCCTACCCAGAGTCCTGCTGTAAACACTCAGGGCCTGATTTAGTGTTTGGCGGATGGGATACTAGCAAGTGGGATAGATAACTCGTCCGTCGTATTACAATGTCATTATATCCTATGGCACTTGTAACAGGAGACCGGGATATCGGTCTCTCTGTGATGTATCCTATCCGCCAAACTCTAAACAGGCCACCAGTCTGGTAAAGTCTCTGGTCTGGCACAGGCTTCAATTCACCTGATCCTGGCGTTGCTGCTATCTCTGATTCCCTGCAGCAGGGAGTTTCTGTCTAGGTGGCCTAGACTTGTTACCAGTTTCAGTTCCCAGTCTTCTGGCAGAAGACTGATGAGGATTTTGAGAACAACATTTAAACTGTCAAAGGTACAAGTTCTAGATAAGGCCAGTTCGAGGGGGGGGGGGGGCATATTGATTGGTTGCTGCCTCTTTACTGAATCCTTACATCAGGGAATTGTATATTGATGGTGTCTTACTGGTAAGTCACATTTTTTCTCTTTTTCTTCATCATAATACCCAATATTTGTTATATCATTGATGCCTGTGGGGACAAAGGCAACAAATGTGTGTCACAGCTGTCCCACCCTCAATTTTCTTAATCGTGGTCAAGGAAGAGGCAGAGTGTACATACTGGGATGATGAATGGGGACCTCGGAGCAGGGCTGGACTGGGACAGAAAATTGGCCCGGGCACCAAAAAAAGACCTGGCCCCATTAGTGAATTAGACAGCTAAAAAGTGGCCCATGTTTACAAACGGGGTCAGTTTTATACTTGAAAAGACACCCTGGATAAGAGTTTTGCAAGGTATGGAAGACTCTATGGATTTGAGCTTGTTACAGACAATGTTTGATTTAATAGGAAAATCCTGAGTTAAAACCGTCCCAGCAGGCAATACAACAGGCCCACATATGGCCCCAAAAATGGCTCCCATGCTGATTTATCATGATAGGCCGTCAGGCACTGCCTGAGTGCACTATAAGACAATCCAACCCTACCCCAAAGTAGTCAAGATTATGGTTAAATTATTGCAAACACAGCTTAATCCTGAGGTGCAGGGCCATCTTTCTTCCTAAAATGAAGGGGAGAAGCAGTACTAACATCCTCCCCTGCCAGGTGTATTTAGGGCAATGGCCTCCGCCAGCAGGCCTTGTGATCCTATACAGGTAGCCTCAGTTTTTAGTGAAGAGGTTCCTTCAACCAGCGGGCCTGAATTCATCACACAGCTAGCCTATCAATGGAGGTGTCATGGTCCAGCCAGCATCAGCTGCTGTCAAACAAAGCTTACCCACAGGCAAGTTCTACTTCTCCCTACCAGAAGCCCCAGTCATAGTCTTTATGCAGGTGGGCAGGAGGCCACAGAAAGGAAATACAGATACTAGCCTCATCAGGATCCCCTATTAGGGGTGGGCATAACCCGTGTAATTCAGTGTAGCCTAATCACGCACATTTTCCTAAACATTCAGAGAGATAACACATAATTAAGCAAGAAGAGTAATGTGAAATTACTAAAATTATGCCAAGTACTCCAGCATAATTAAAATTTCACATGGTCCTAGCCCCCTCATTGTCTGGAGACATTCACAAAAAACAAGCATTTGCAATGCAATAGGTCTCGCATTTAAGCGAGTTTAAGATATTGGCATTGTAAATGACAATGCCTATTATTTTTGTTTTTTAAAACATAAATAAAAGACATTGTCATTAACAGTGCCAATAGCTTAAACTCATGTAAATGTGAGACCTATTGCATTGCAAATGCTTGTTTAAGTTTAAAACTGAGCTGCGGAGCCGCTTCCAGGACACGGTGCTCAGTTTCTTTTTTTTTTTTTTACTTTAACACTGAGCATGGTGTCCTTGAAGCGTGCACTGCTCTCAGTGTTGAAGTAAAAAAAAAACACTGACCGCGGTATCCTTGAAGTAGCGCCGCGCTCAATTTTAAAGTAAAAAAACAAAACAAAAAAGAGAGCGTGGTGTCCCTAAAGGGGGCACCACTCTCACTATGAAAGTTATACATAAATAAATAAACTGAGCGCGGTGTCCCTAAAGCGGGCTCCGCGATCAGAGTACAAATACAAAAAAACAGCACCCCCATTGTCCCCATAAGTGCCTATAAACAAAATAGTGCTTACCCTCTAGATAAAGCCCACCATGTAACGTGCCAAGCAAAAGGTCCAGTCGTTATGGGTGGTAACAAGTGGCGACAAGGCGCTAACAAGGGAGGACTAACAAGCCTCATAATGAATCGGAAGCCAGCTTTTACCAAGGACAATGACACCAGCCAATGAAAAATATGGGTTGAGAGTGGGCAAGGCTTTCACAGCATACTCTACTACAGCATGCTTCACAGAGCGAGCAGCGCATCTGCGCTGCCGTTAGGCTCGACCAAACAAGAGTCTGTGTGGCGGGGGCTCCCATTTTGGTGCCATTTTAGGGCTGCACTCGAGAAGGCGGGCCTGGCGCGGAAGTGATCAAAGAGAGATCGCTTCACCTTAGGACAAGTCCGTAGCAAGCACCGTGGCCTATTATTACAAGTACTAGACCAAAGAAGAAGGAATGACGAGGCACTAATCTGATTACAACTCTGTAATCTTCTTTACCCTCGGTCATAGCATTTCTTGTTACAGTTATTACTTTTTTATTTAGTTAATTATTTCTTGGAGCCTCCTGTAGTAAATGTAAAGACAGTGACAAGGGAGACAGATGAGGTGATAATAGCACCGATTTCACAGGCAGAGGATGAAGATTAGCTTCTGTGTGTTACTTCAGTGCTGCCCTCGCATGGGAAAATACCAATCTTTCAATCTAAATTGTTGCAGGAAATCAGGGAGCAATAATGGTAGCCACTGAGGAAATAGCTGGGTGAATTTTTGGCAGTGCAGAGATATGCTGTCACGTGGCAGGCGAGCTGTTTTGTCAGAAATGAATGCTGCCATCAGTTGGCACAATGTGAGCGGCCGTGGCTCTTATGGGCTACATTCTGACAATCTTCATAAATTATTGATGAGGCTGTGAACACTCCTCGCACAGTGATAAATCATCACTCAACAACAGATGGTAGCCCAGATGAGCAATCTATAGTCTTTTATGAATCTGCAATGATGTTGTACATCAGTGGTGCTTCAAGTAATAAAGACAGCACAGTGACCCCGAGAACTGGCATTCATGATACACAGGAGTGTCCATTTAAAACATTTAGGTTAAAATTGGCTGCATGATATATTCACAACAAGAGCCAATTGTATTAACACATATTTGCTTCAGTCTACAAATCATATGAAAACAGTCCAGAAAATTGCGAATTATCGACCTTTAGTCCCAATTAGCTGATTACAATGATTTAAAAGGCTGGGTCTTCACCAGGACTAAAGTCCTCAGTAGCACGTTCAGGTAAAAGTGCTGCCACTGTGTCCTTTCCAGAGGATGGCACCACTGACATAGAGACTTTAGCTAATCTGCAGAAGTGGGTGAAAGACCCCCAGGATAAAACAGACACCGAACAGTGGCGGCTCTTCATCCCGTGGCACGAGGAAGCACTCAATCGCAAGCATGAATCTCATGTCCGGAGGAGGAAAGATGCTCAGGAGAAGATGGACTGTAAATTAGCCACCAGATGGACAAGGTCTGGCCTTGTGCTCCAACTGCTCTGCCTCCTCCCTACCTAATCCTCCAGATCACTGAAACACAAGAGATGAAAGAAAGCAAGGAGGCGAGGGAGAAGGATTGGTTGGACATCTTCCCCATGCAAGCTTTCGGGACCAGAGGCACAGCTGGAGTTGCACTTGGAAATGGACTAGGGCTTGTGGGACGATCAGTGGCTGGAGCACAAGGAGCTAATGTGCAATGACCAGATTGCAATCTGATTCCACTACTGTGGCTCAGTCTAGGACATGAGCATTCTGCCCCAGGTTGGTGGAAACAAAATCCTAAGCTTACTTGAAATAGCTTAAGACAAACTGCTGGGCAGCTGTTCAGACTGTCGCGGCTGGCATGTCTTGTGGGGGGAGGGGCGGGGGATGAGCGGGGTGTAATTTTAAATTAAAAAAATTAAGTTAACTTACCTTCATCGACTCGCGTCTCCTTCTCTCTCTGCTCCTCATAGGAAGCAGGCAGCCTCCCTCACATACCCTATGCCAATCACAACACTGCAATGACAGCGTTGTGTTTGGCTGGGACGCCGACGGCACAGGCATCTATGGGGAGGTCATGTACTCCATGTAGGCTGCATGCAGCCTACAAGGAGAAAACGAAGAGTGCATATGATTGGTTTGGCGGCCCTGGGGACGACCAAACAGTCAGCGCCCAAAACAGTGGCCAAGCCACTCCTTCTCTGCCCTGGAACAGGACTGCCCACCCCAACCAAACCCTTCTGCTTTCTTGCAGTGCGAGAAGCAGAAACATCAAATGGTATTTATGATATCATTTCATGTTTCTGCTTCTCGCACTGCGAGAAAGCAGTGGGGTGACGCTCCTCCGCCCACATGGAGGAGCCGCCCCTGTGTCTAGTTGGCCTCCACATTCTCCTCACACAAGTGATGCTGATGACAAGGGTCCATCCACTTTAGCCCTCCTCCTACTTAGGATCTATCCAGCTGCCAGGGGTAGCCTAATGGTTTACATACCTTGGATCCCCTCAGACTTGATAAGAATAAACAAACAAGTCAAACATTCATCAAAACGTGTTTCGGTTTTAAGAGGAATGTAAGCCACTTATTGCGGTTGATTGTACAAGTGAGGTGAGAGAGAGACTAGTGCAGAACGCACCATGTTTGAGGGTAGAACTTGGGAACGATGGGGAGTTGAATACAGCAAAGGATGCGTTATTGAACGCGACCCCAAAGAGATGTCCAGTGAAAACAGATGGGAATTAAACTCTAATTGCAAGCAGAATAAGAATAAAACACCAGATGATTATCTGCACAGGCTTATGGATCTGTTTGAAAGGTCCTCGGGCACAGCCCGTCTGATGGAGATGGCTTAGGAAGCTGTGGGTGCTACATTTGTGCAGAGATGGTACCAAATGGTAAGAATCAATTGACCACTATATGTAATGAAAGGCAGATTAGGAAATTAGCAGAGTTCGTGACCGAAGCAAACCACTGGATTACATCACAGGAGTAAAATAAAGAGAATATGGAATTGAAATGAATTGTGTTGAAGTTGCAGAACATGCAGAGAGAAGATATAGATAAAGTGATGCACCAAATTTAAATCAATATCATAGGATGGGCTAAATCCGTACTGGACATTAATTCGGTATGGATTTGGCCCATCCCTGCATATGAGGTTTGGGCATATGATTGATATCTTAGAATTTTCCATTGAGAAAATGAACTCTGGGATTGAAAACTTGCAAGGGGCTGTAGTGGTTGCCCCTGTGAAACTTAATGGATGGCCACTCGTGAATACTGAACGATATGTGTCTTGGGATTTCTACTTTGACTGGGATATATAGGCTTCCCTTTTCCATCAAAACACACGAGATTCCCTGCGCTCAGCCCTCCTTCCTCAATTACCCCTCCTGGATGGCTGTGATTTTGAATCAGAATTTGAAATTATTTATTATTTTTGCAATTTTACTAATGTTCTCTTCTCCTTTATGTTGCAAATCTTTTTTTTTTGATTTATAAAAGTTTTATTGAAAAATATAAGTGGAATATACATTGGCAGTTGTATACAGTACATTTGTGTTAATTATATTTCTTGGCTTGTCTATAAGTAGAAGGAAGAGAGAGAGAAAAAAGAGAGAGGGGGGGGTTTGTGGGCTGTCTTTAAGTCTTTAAATGTTCATCGAGTGGGCCCCACATGAGTCCCCTAGGGGTGTGCTCTTTCGAGAAGTTGCCCGCTATGTTGTCTGCTCCTCTCAGGAAGGTGACCCAGTTGATCCATGTTTTGAAGTTTGCCTTCGCCGTGTTTTTCCAGTTGGTTAGGATTATCTTTAGGGCCGCTGTGAATAGCAGGTCTAGTAAGGCTCTTTCTTCTCTGTTGTTTAGGTTCGCTGTTAGGTGCCCTGTCGCCAGGCTCGCGTAGTTGATTGTTAAGTCTCTTTTGAGCATATCGTTTATGAATGCGTTAATCTGCGCCCAGAACTTTTTGCCGCTCGAACTGCGTGGAGTTTCTTGTCCTGTGCCTGTGGACGCCCTGGGGGCTTGAAGTACAGCGGAGCCTTTGATTCCTTTTACCCTATGACCTGGGAGCACATCGGCTCGGTCACCACGGTAGGGGGAGAACCGGAAACCATCATCTGCCTTGGGAGCGGGACTGCGAGGTCCAGAAGTGCTAGCGCCGTCCATCGCGCGCACCTGGTTCCTCTTCCCGCCCCCTTCTCCCTCTGAGCTGCTCTGAGCTGCTGGATACCTTTAAAACTCCTCGCGGCCCCCGCTGACGCGGGTGCCGCTCGAACTGCGTGGAGTTTCTTGTCCTGTGCCTGTGGACGCCCTGGGGGCTTGAAGTACAGCGGAGCCTTTGATTCCTTTTACCCTATGACCTGGGAGCACATCGGCTCGGTCACCACGGTAGGGGGAGAACCGGAAACCATCATCTGCCTTGGGTGCGGGACTGCGAGGTCCAGAAGTGCTAGCGCCGTCCATCGCGCGCACCTGGTTCCTCTTCCCGCCCCCTTCTCCCTCTGAGCTGCTCTGAGCTGCTGGATACCTTTAAAACTCCTCGCGGCCCCCGCTGACGCGGGTGCCGCTCGAACTGCGTGGAGTTTCTTGTCCTGTGCCTGTGGACGCCCTGGGGGCTTGAAGTACAGCGGAGCCTTTGATTCCTTTTACCCTATGACCTGGGAGCACATCGGCTCGGTCACCACGGTAGGGGGAGAACCGGAAACCATCATCTGCCTTGGGTGCGGGACTGCGAGGTCCAGAAGTGCTAGCGCCGTCCATCGCGCGCACCTGGTTCCTCTTCCCGCCCCCTTCTCCCTCTGAGCTGCTCTGAGCTGCTGGATACCTTTAAAACTCCTCGCGGCCCCCGCTGACGCGGGTGCCGCTCGAACTGCGTGGAGTTTCTTGTCCTGTGCCTGTGGACGCCCTGGGGGCTTGAAGTACAGCGGAGCCTTTGATTCCTTTTACCCTATGACCTGGGAGCACATCGGCTCGGTCACCACGGTAGGGGGAGAACCGGAAACCATCATCTGCCTTGGGAGCGGGACTGCGAGGTCCAGAAGTGCTAGCGCCGTCCATCGCGCGCACCTGGTTCCTCTTCCCGCCCCCTTCTCTCCTCCTCTATTTTAACCCCGCCTGGAACGCGTACGCGGGACGCGCGCGGACGACGAAGCGGGCGAAGACCGGGCCAAGAGCGGGCCCGTTTGTGCCCGTTCGTGACCGGCAGTGACCGGACCGGGCTACCCCCCTACCTCTTCCCTCTTCCTGCTGCCTGATCGTCTGTGGACCATGGTTGGCCGGGAAACGAGGAGCAAATCTTCGCTGGCAGGAGGATCTCAATCTGCCGCTGGGGGTATGGAGAAGTTTCTTATTAGGGCTAACACCATCATTGACAAAGAAATTATTACTCTGGAGAAACGACTGTCCAAGGAGCTAATGTCTCTTAAACGCTCGAGTATGGGCCCTTTAGCTAATGCCAGAACTCCTGAAAGACCTTCTGACTGCTTGCCTCTGTCGGATGCCCTATTTCCGCTTCCAGACTCAGCCCCCCCGCTAAGCATAGATTCTACTGTTATATCTAACCCCTCCATCACCATAGCTGATTCTAGCCATATATCCGAATGTGCAAATGTATCCTCTGCCGCTGTTAATGATGGTAATCCTACTATCCCTACAACTCAGGGGGGGAATGAAGGGGCCACCAAAAAACGGAAGAGACAATATAACTGCAAGGGAAAAACTACTGGGAGGATATCTAAAATAGCTAGAACAGCCAGAACAGACGGAGCACCCTTATTGCTGAATTCCAACGGGGAAGGGAGCTCACCCAGTAATGATATGTCTATGGATAAATTAGCAATCTTACTTAAATCGATTATTTTTCCTCTAGAGGCCAAACTAGATAGGCTTGATTTCAGAATGTCTAATATAGAGAAATCAACTGCTATACTTCTAGCTAATTCCACTAAGCCTAATAGTTCTGGCCCTCCTCCTAGTTTGCCCTCTCTCCACATTATTCCTCCGACTATTGTGCCCCAAATCCCTGTTTCCATGACCGTAAGCACACAGCCCGCTCCCCAAGCCTCTAGCTCGGTTAGCCTAGTCGCCCCACAGTCTACTCAAGGCCCCCCTCAAGGTTTGCATATCCCACCCGCACTTATGTCTCTGGATACCCAAGGGCCGCAACCAGAAGATCTTAAAACTCCAAGAACGAGACGGCCCAACCTCCCACCGGAGGCCAACCGATTGATGGTAATCCTGGCAGGTGCACCTCCATTAGCCAGGGGTGAAACCGAAACTTTCAATTCCCTTAAAAACCAAGTTATTAAATGGCTTAATTGGAACCGCCCCTTGCCGGCACATCTGCACAATGAAGTCATCATGGTGCGGAGGGTACCATGGATCGGTAAAACCCCTAAATCTATCAAGGGAGATTGTATCACTGTCAGTTTTAGAGACCCACGCACAGTATCTTACATATGTGCGGGTGTTAATAGGTCACCTGATTCCACTATCCAGACCCTCCCTATTTCCTTTTTCTTCCCACCACCGACTAACCCCTTGTACTATGATGGAAGCAACGAGTGGACTAGGGTCGAACGTAGGGGAAGGCCTTTTCGCCCAAGTCACACCAGATTGCCCCCATTTCAGACCCCGCAGAACATCTTCTGGGATTATAATCGGTATGGTTGTCTTGATGGGCTCGAAGGAGTCGACTGACTATCCAATGTCCCCCCTCTACCCAACGAGACTAACCTTGCCGATAGCGGAGTCACTGTGGAATATCAAACCCTACCAGCAATGAGAGATAAAATAACCTGCAATACACCTGTTTGGACCCCCCCAACTCATGATAAATCAAACGAGTCCAACTTTTCACCACCCGTTGAGGTTATTGATGATAAAGGATGTACCTTGATCTCTCCCATAGAAGAGCTATCTCCCCCTAGTGATCAAGGGTATTCTATGGTGAGCTGGAACATAGCTGGCTGGCGTCAGAAAGCTTCAGCTTTAGGGTGGAGGGAACTAATTCTTGGGTTTGATATTTTATGTTTACAGGAAACATGGTCCACTACAGAAATTTATGTCGATGGTTTTGTTTCATACAATTGTGTTGCCCAGGAATCTGTTATGGGGAGGGCAAAAGGGGGCCTGCTTGTTTTGATATCAGTTGATCTCCCGATAACTGTTGGTACATATGCAATTGTGGGCACACATTCACAAATTCTGGAACTAAAAGCTAAAAAGGGCAGGAACATCTTATTGATCAATCACTACAATAATACATTTGACTCTAACAGTAGTCTGGTTGTGGATGAACTGGAAGCCTTTTTAAATAAAATCTGTAACAAACCCCACTCATTTTATGACATCATATGGGGAGGGGACTTCAACATTAGAACATGCCCGCACTCTCTAACCCCAGTTTGTGGGTTTGATGGGGAATCGGGGGAGAATCTAGCACATTTCCAACACTCCTTATATGGGACCGCCCTTAATGGTCTTCTGTTAAAATTTGATTTAGTTATTCACCAACCAGCTCTCGACATTATGGGCAATATCGTTCCAACATTTAGAGGGAGGGACGCTGAGTCGGTCATTGACCATTTGCTGATCTCAACCCTTTTGGTGCCTTTTTGTACAGTGCCAATTACCAAGGATTTTTGTTTGAGCGACCACAATGCCCTAACTATGTATATTCTTATGTGGGGCCCGAAAATTATGCCCACGGGTAGGGTTGTCGACAATATCGTCCCAAGTAGGCCTAACGGAACCAGGATAAAGTGGTGTACCGAAAAATCTGAAAAACTACATAGCACAGTTGTGGTAGGCGGCTCCAAACAGATACTTCGCTGTCTGGAAGTCAATGCCCCTCTTACGGGCATTATAACGGACTTTGAGGATCTTGGTACTATAATTAATGGAATCTTTACTAATAATAAGAATACATCTAAACGGGGTAAGGTTGGCTGGTTTGACCGCGCTTGTACCACAGCGCTAAAAACTCTTAAGCAAGCACTGTCAATTCTCCCTAGAGATAGGGAAATGGTTAAAACCTTAAGGTCAACTTATAACACAGAACTCAAACGTAGGAAAAACGAACTCCGGGAACAAGCCTGGGACAATTTGGATTGTGCCGCAGCCCTCCGGGACTGTAAATTGTTCTGGAGTACTATTAATGCCCCATTCCTCCAGAATGATGATTTCCCAGTACTTACCGCATTAGTAAGTGAAGAGTGCTGGGTCAAATACTTTTCAGGAATCTTCGATCCACCTGAGGAGACTTATGATAAAACCCATATGAACCCCCAGCTGCGTCCGCAGCCTTTGGGAATCACCATTCGAGAAGTGGACATGGCAATCAAATCTAGTAAAGGTGGGAAAGCCCCAGGACCCGACGGGGTCCCGGTAGATATATACAAACATGATTTGGCCCTCTGGAGCCCCCTATTGACCCAGGTCTTCAATGCTGCCACTGAACTTTCCACCCCGGCAACTTGGAGCGAATCCATTATCATCCCGATTTACAAGAAGGGAGATAGAGGGGAGGCCAAAAACTATAGCCCCATTTCCCTTCTAGACTCCTCCCTTAAAATTATGAGCCGAGTATTATTGTTACGCTTGGAGGAGTGGGCGTCTGATAACAATATCCTGGCACAATCACAATATGGCTTTAGAAAGGGCTTGGGGACCATTGACCAATGTATTAACCTTAATCTTTTAATAGGTAAATATACTATGGCCAAACCTGGTTCCCTATTCCTTTGTTTTGCGGACCTCTCTAGTGCCTTCGATCTGGTGAATCATTCCCTGTTGTGGACAACCCTTCTTGATATGGGGGCACCCCCGGCTATTATCCATTTCCTAGCAAGGTTATACTCCAATTTGTCCACACAGATTCGATATGGTCCAGCTGGAGAGTGCACGAGCAAGATTAAGGTAAAATCAGGCATTAGGCAGGGGTGCGTACTGGCCCCCCTGCTTTTCTCTCTTTTTATTAATTCCATGGAACATGAATTAAAACAGGTCCAGGCTGATGCACCACAAGCAGGGGGCCTACCAATTCCAGTGTTGTTATACGCGGACGACACTGTTTTATTATCCAGAACTCCAATTGGCTTGCAGCGGCTAATTAATTGTTTTTATGACTTCATTCAGGGTAAAAAACTTAAAATTAATAACACCAAAACATTTACAATGGTCTGCGGCAAAAAGGCGAATTACCATAAGCCTTTCTATTTTAAAAATAACAGAATTGAGGCTGTAGATAATTTTTGTTATCTGGGCATTACTTTTAATAGTCTGGGCTCATGGGCACCTGAACACACTAACATAAAAGCCAGGATGGGGAAGGCTTCTTTAGGTGTCTTTCGCTTTGCCAATAAATTGGGCAGCCGCAGGATTCCTGCAATGTTAAATATTTATAGACACCGATGTTTATCTATAGCGCTCTATGGATCGGGGGTATGGGGGTACGAGTCTAACAAAGACTTGCAAATATTGGAAAATTTGTTTCTGAAACGGCTACTTTGTTTACCCCCTACGGCATCCAACTATCTGGCCCACGAGGAACTAAGGTTGGACCATATAGCCGATCTAATTGAATTGAGACCCCTCCTGGTTTGGAGGTCTATTTGGCTGAAGGATGAAACAAGTTTCACAAAGTGCATTATCAAAGATAGTTTGGTTCTGGATAAATTTGCGAATATACCATGGATAAAGTATGTGACTAGTACTTTTAAGGAACTCTTACATTTGGATGTACGTAAAGATCCCGAGATTGCAACTTCTTTATCTAAAAAGGGGTTGAAAGAAGAATTCATGAGGGTAAAACTCGGTAAACGGAAAGCAGATACACGTAACTATTCAACCCATGCTTTCTATTTTTCCAATGTAAATGATGGTCTTGGTTTGCCGACCTACCTTAAAATAATCTATAGACAATCTCACCAATTTGTACTATCCAGACTTAGACTTGGTATTGTCCACAATCTTGTGGCCTTCCCAAAGATGAAAAATTATCCAACCTCTGCTTGTCCATGTGATGGACTGACCAAACAAAGTACCCTTCATTTCATGTTAATTTGCCCCCTCTATAAAGCCCTACGAATTGTTTACCTGAAACCGTTGTTTAAAAAATACTCTGTGTTTTCTACTTCAAATGCCATGAAACTGTTATTTTCGCTTGCTAGCCCGGATTTGTGTTTTTTTACTGCAACCTTTATCCTGAAATCTGTTGCTCTAAGGAAGAGTATGGTTTTTTAGTTGTTTTACTGTGTTCCCCATTTACTGACTTTTGTATGTCCTTGAAACAACATATGATGATATGTACTCTTCCTGCGTTATGATATTTGTACGATTTTATCTTGTGTACTTTTATGACGTTTTTTAAAACTGTCGAATAAAGTTTATAAACTGAAACTGAAACTATATTTCTTGGCTTGTCTATAAGTAGAAGGAAGAGAGAGAGAAAAAAGAGAGAGGGGGGGGTTTGTGGGCTGTCTTTAAGTCTTTAAATGTTCATCGAGTGGGCCCCACATGAGTCCCCTAGGGGTGTGCTCTTTCGAGAAGTTGCCCGCTATGTTGTCTGCTCCTCTCAGGAAGGTGACCCAGTTGATCCATGTTTTGAAGTTTGCCTTCGCCGTGTTTTTCCAGTTGGTTAGGATTATCTTTAGGGCCGCTGTGAATAGCAGGTCTAGTAAGGCTCTTTCTTCTCTGTTGTTTAGGTTCGCTGTTAGGTGCCCTGTCGCCAGGCTCGCGTAGTTGATTGTTAAGTCTCTTTTGAGCATATCGTTTATGAATGCGTTAATTTGCGCCCAGAACTTTTTGACTTTAACGCATCCAAAGATGAGGTGTTCGAGGGTGCCCTCCTCCCTCCGACAGTTCCAGCAGTTGCTTGATTCTGTGATGCCGACCTTGTGGAGCCTGGATGGGGTCCAGTAGGCTCTGTGGAGGAGCCAGTATTTTGTTTGCGCCAGTTGCGGGGT
This sequence comes from Lissotriton vulgaris, assembly GCF_964263255.1. Classification (NCBI taxonomy): domain Eukaryota; kingdom Metazoa; phylum Chordata; class Amphibia; order Caudata; family Salamandridae; genus Lissotriton; species Lissotriton vulgaris. The sequence continues at coordinate 1,310,182,496 of NC_141693.1, read as the reverse complement.
AACTTTGTTCGTTGTGGCTGCGCTCCACATTTGTGCCTGTTCTTTTTCATTTAGCTGTCTGCCTAGGAGTGTCTCCCACGAGTTTGTCGTTCTTTTGTTTAGCGACAGGGTGGTGGGGGTCAGTAGTTTATAGATCTTTGCGGTTTGGTGTCCTGCCGAGTTTAGGGTTTCTACGTATTTGACGATGCCCGGTTGTTCTTTGCGTAGATTGGCTCTAGTTATGGCAGCTCTGATCTTTAGAAAGGTGTATAGCTCCTTGTTGGGGAGGTCGTTTAGTTGTTGTATGTTTGTGAATGTCAGCTGTTTCCCCTTGGTTTCCATCTGTTTGGGGAGGCTGATTCCTCTCTTGATCCATGTGTCATTGTTCATTGTTGCCCCTTGATATGTTATTTTTGAGTTGAACCAGATGGATTCCCATGTTGTACCTTTCAGCTTCTGTATCATTCGCCTGTCAATTTTCATCAGCGCTTCTCTGGTGTGTTTCAGTATCGTGTTTGACCTTAGGGGGTGTTTGTTTGCCGTTAGTATAGCTATAGGGTGCAGGCCTTCTAGGAGGTCTTTCTCCAGCTCTAGCCATACTGGTTTGTACTGTTGTGTTTCGTCGATCCATGCCATCCCTTGTTTCGCCAGGCACGCTGTTTGGTAGACTTTAAAGTTTGCCAGGTTGAGGCCTCCCAGTTCTTTCGGTAGTCTCAGTTTGGGTAGACCGATTCTGGGTCTCTTGTTTCTCCATAGGAAGGTGTTGATCATGTTGTCCAGTCTTTTGTGGAAGCTATCTGTCATTGGGATTGGTAGCATGTTTAGCGTGTAGTTTATTGCGGGTGTTATCATCATTTTTATCATCTCTATCCTTCCCCACCAGCTGATATATTTTGGCGACCACAGTTCTAGTCTCTCTTTAACTTTTTTTAGCAATGAGTCCTCGTTGTGCTGTATTGTGGATGTTAGGTCTCTTCCAAACTGTAGCCCTAGGTATTTAAGTGGTTTGGTTTGCCAGGCTAGGCCTGAGTCCCCGAGTACTGATCTTGTGGTGTGGATGTTCATTGGTTTGCATTCCGATTTGTCTTTGTTGAGTTTTTACCCTGATGCCTCTGCGTATTCTCCTATTGTGTCCATAAGCGCTGTGATTGACGTTGATGGGTTTGTGGTTGTGATGAGGATGTCGTCCGCGTATGCTGCCAGTTTGACTGTTTCCTCTTTGATCTTGACACCCGTAATCCTCTCATTGTCTCTTATTTTTGCTAGTAGGCGTTCTAGTGCCAGTAGGAAGAGGCCCGGTGATAGTGGGCATCCCTGCCTAGTTCCTCTTCCTAGTGTGAGCGTCTCAGATGTGCTTCCGTTCCCCACTATTTTTGCTCTGGGTTTGTTGTATAGGGCCATTACCATTGCTATGTATTTCTCCCCTAGGCCGAACTTTGCCATGCAGTTCCTGAGGAAAGGCCACGAGACTCTGTCAAAAGCCTTCTCGGCATCCAGCGCTATCATGACTGCCTGCTCGTTACTCTGTGTAGTGTGGTTGATTAGGTGGCATAGCAGCCTTGTGTTGTCTTGCGATAGTCTGTGTTTGATATATCCCACTTGTGAGTTGTGGATGATGTCAGGTAGAACTCTGTTTAATCTATTTGCCAGCACTTTCGCATAGATTTTGCAGTCGACATTTATGAGCGAGATGGGTCTATAGTTCTGCGGGTATTGAGGGTCTTTCCCTTCCTTGGGGATTATTGTGATGTTGGCTTCGCTCATGGTGTTTGTCATCTTGCCGTTTTGTATGCAGGCGGAGTATGTTTCCGATAGTACTCTTTTGACTTTTTGGCAGAAAGTTTTGTAGAACACAGTGGTGTATCCGTCGGGTCCTGGCGCTTTGTTCCGTTTTAGTTGGCCGATTGCCGCTTCAATTTCTTCTTCCGTTATGTCAGCCTTGAGTAGTGCTCTGTCCTCCTCTTTGAGTTTTGGCAGGTTGATGTCTCTTAAGAGAGCGCGGCCTCCATCTTCGCTCAGGTTCTTATCTTCGGAATATAGGTCTTGGTAGAACTGTCTGAAGACTTCTAGTATTCCTTTGTTTGTTGTTTGCGATTTGTTTGATTTGTCTGTTATTGCTGCTATTGCGTGTTGCCTTTGCTTCGCTTTGAGGTAGGAAGCCAGCTGTTTCCCTGCTTTGTTGGCCCTGCACAGATTCACTGATTTGAATTTTGTTAGCCACGAACCCGCTCGTTCGCTCAGGATTTTGTTCAGTTCATATTTTTTTTTTGTGAGCGTGGTCAGTGTGTTCTTGTCTGCTAGGTTAGCGCAGTGGCCTCTTTCCAGTGCTGCTATTTCGCCTTCTATCTCCGAGATTTTCTTGTTCCTGCTTCTGTTCATTCTTGATTTGATGTTTATCAGTTTGCCTCTCAGTGTCGCTTTGAGTGCGTCCAAGATGGTGCCTTTCCCTACTTCGCCATTGTCGTTGTATTCAAGGTAGTCATTTAGTGCCTCCTCTATTTCTTTTTCATTCTCTTTGTTCTGTAGGATGTCGTCGTTCAGTCTCCATCTTCTCGTCGGGTTGTCGTTGTGTTTGCCGGTCAGGGTGAGGGATATGTGCGCGTGGTCAGAGATAGTTATTGGGGCTATCTCCGTGTTGTCGATTAGATGTGTGTGGTTGTTGGACATCAGAATATAATCGATCCTGCTGTATGAATTGTGCGGGTGCGAGTAGAAGGTGTACTCACGCGCTGTTGGGTGCTGTAGCCTCCATGGGTCTGCTAGGAGGTGTTTGGTGCATAGGTCTTTGAGGGTGTTGCTGCTTGGGGAGTTGTGGCTCAGTCTGGTCGGGTGTCTATCCGTAGCCTGGTCCATCGTCTTGTTCATGTCACCAGCTGCGATCAGGAGGTCCTCTTGCGGTAGATCGCTGAGTTTGCTGTCCACCATTTGCCAGAAGTCTTTGTCTTCGGAATTTGGCCCATAGATGTTGGCCACGTGTATCAGATCATTCCCTCTCTGGACACTTGCTATCAGCAGGCGACCGTCTTCATCCGTGTTCGTCTTTTGGATGGTGAGATTGGCTTTCTTGCTTAGGATAGTTATTACGCCTCGTTTCTTTCCCTTTGCTGGCGAGCAAAGGACGTCTCCTATCCATCTCGCCTTGAGTAGTTTTGTTTCTTCTTCTGAGAGTTTGGTCTCTTGTAGCGTGTATATGTCCCCTTTAAGTTTTGCCAGATGATCTAGTATTTTCCTGCGTTTGATTGGATGGTTTAGGCCTTTAACGTTCATGGACACCATCTTTAGGTTTGTGGCTAGGCTGGCTCTTGTTTGGTCTGTCATGGGGGTTCCGTGTTCTCGCTAGTGTGTCTGTCTTCTTCCTGACCTGAGTCCGAGATGTCAGCCTTTGTTCCCTTGCGAGACCTGAGTGCCCCCCCCCCCCGGGTTTCGGTGTGTGGAAAGGGGTTATAGGTAAGGTATGGATATAGCAAAGGAAGAAAAAGGAATTATACATTGCACAAATGCCTGTTGGCACGTTAGCCTTCATGCCCACCTGTCCCGCCCGCCCCCCCTGACCTCCCCCCGCCCCCCTCTCCCTCCCCCCGTCTGTAGAAAACCGGGTGTGCGACAGCAAGGGTCCTCACACTCCCCCCCCCCCAAGTTCTTGCATAGTCTCTCCCGCCGGTGTGGAGTGATAGTTACCACGCCTGGAGTCTGAAGGGAGATATAGGCATGTACAACCCATTGCGGAAGCAAAAGAAAAAGGATATGCTGTTGTTTGGTCCTTCTTTGTCGCTTCCTGGCGTTCCCGACTTGAGGTAGATGCGTTGTTATGTGTGTGCGTGTTCGAGGTAGGTATGGTCGTTTAAGTTTACAGTTCAGGGGTTTCAATCTCAAGAAAGGGTGCACACTGTCCATGTTATATGTCCTCTTCTTCTGCCCCGTCCGTGGAGGCTCTCCTCTTTGCTCCTGGGCTTTGATGCTCCATTTCTTCTGGGGCCGGTCCTTGCGGGTACCTGTGCAGCTCGTTGGGGTCTTCGAAGGTTTTGCTCCCATGTCTGTCTGTGATTCTCAGTTTTGAGGGGCCTGCGAAGGAGAAGGTAATGTTGTTTTTACGCAGGGTCTCCCGCTGGGCTAGGAAACCTTTCCTCACCTCTACCGTTAGCCTAGAGAAGTCCTGGGTGATTGTCACCTTTTTCCCATTTATCACCATTGGCTTGCCTTTCCTGGCCACTGCGAATATAGCATCAGTGTGGTTGTCTCGAAGTGGTTTGCATATTATTGGTCTAGGGGTGTTGCTGTTTGTCTGTTTCTTTGCTGGTATGCGGTATGCTTTGACGAGTTCGAGCGGTTTGTCGAAGGTGAGGCTGGTTAATTTGGGGATTATGCTTTCCAGCATCAGGGCGCATGCTCCCGGGGTGTCTTCTTCGTCCTCGGGTATACCCAGCAGTCTTATGTTCCCCTTGCGGCTTCTGTCTTCTTGCTCTGCCATGGTTCTCTGCAGTGCTGTTGTTCTCTTTATGACTAGGCCTAGGTCCTTGTGTGTTACATTGGCGCGATCCTCTAGCTGGCTTATCCTTTTCTCTGCCTCATCAATTCTGCCGTTAGCTTTGCTTTGCTCGGCTCTTATTGCGATTAGTTCCATTTGGATGTTGTCCACTATTTTTTTTGTGGCTTTTGCTAGGTCATTGCCCTCTGTTATCTTCCTTAGTAGCATGTCCAAAGTGGTTGTTTCGTTGCCCTGCTCTCCTCGCTCTTTCGCGGGTGAGGCCGTAAGATCATTTTTGTTCTTTTTTTGGACATTTGTGATCTGGTTCCCATCTTTCCCTGCCATTGCGTTGAACCCCCTTCTGACCTGATGTGTTTGAGGTCTCACTTCTGTTGGTTGGTGCTTTGTGGGTACTTTTTTTAGTCTTCTGTCCTCTTTGTTGCTTGGGATGTGCGCTGTGGTTAGGTTGCAATCCCTGAATCTGGGTGGCCACTTGACCACTCTGGTCTTGGTCCTGGACTCTGCCAGCCTCCTGCGGTGTCTCCCTCTCTATTCCTTATGCTCTTGTGCCACTGAGGGTGTGTGTTTATTGGCGGATGGTCCGTTCTGCGGGCCCCCGCAGGTCGGCGCTTATTTTTGCCCAGTTTGGTTACCTTCTACTGCGGTGTTGTAGAGCTTCGTCTTGAGATATCCGCTTGTTTACTTTATGCCTCAGTCAGGGTGGCCGCCCCCTTTTCGCCGGCGCAGGCTGATTTGTCTTGGTTGTTTCCATCCGCAATGGCTTGGCGTGTGAGAGCATGCGGTGGTTGTCACCTTTGCGTTCTGTACGATTACTCTTTACCCTTATGCAAGATGGCCCCGCTCGCTTCTTAAACTCCTGCCCAAGATGGCAGCTTCCGTCTCTCTCCTCCTCCCCCTTTCCCCCCCTTGTGTTCAGTATTGCGGTTAGTAGGGTCGTTTCCGGGGGGTTCGCCTCGGGGGCCCCAGTTGAGGCGGGGGCTGCTTGCTGTTGTGCGCGTTCGTCTGTTGGTTTGTTTGTTTTTTCCTTTTGTTTGGCGCTGGTCGGCGTTCCGCTCTTTCCGCCTGTTTTGAAATGGCCACCTGTGGCTTCTGTACTAACCAATATGGCCGCCTCCTGTTGTTCGCGTTATGCCCCCTCTTCCCCCTGCGCTATGCGTTGATGTCGGTTAGGCTGTCTTTCTAGGGCTTCGCATAGGGGGGGGGGTGTGACGGCAGCTTGGCCGGAGTATTTGTTAAGCGTCCACTTTGCGGCAGGCGGTGCGTGTCTTGGACCTTCCCTCAAGAGTCCGCCGCTGTCAAAACGCTGCACTCTGCCCTCCACCTCCCGGATTACTTCCCCAAGTTGAGGCGGGCGCTGCTTGCTGTTGTGCGCATTCGTCTGTTGGTTTTTTGTTTTTTTTTCCCTTTTGTTTTGGCGCTGCTAGGCATTCCGCTCTTTTCCGCCTGTTCCAAAATGGCCGCCCGTGGCTTCTGTACTAACCAATATGGCCGCCTCCTGTTGTTCGCGTTGTGCCCCCTCTTCCCCCTGCGCTATGCGTTGGTGTCGGTTAGGCTGTCTTTCTAGGGCTTCGCATAGAGGGGGGGAGGTAACGGCAGCTTTGGGAAGGGACTGCGTGCGGCTCTTTTTTTCCCGGCATTTGCCCTGGGTCGCTCTTACTTGGGGGCCTGGCGGTATGTTGCGGTCTCGGGTCCTCTCTCAGGTGCTAGCCGCCATCTTGCGCTTCCCGATTCTCTTGTCTTGCCAAAATTCCCCCCGCTTCGATCCTATCGCGCTTGGACTACTGTAACAGCTTGTTTCTTAACGCACAACAGGGCATTCTGAACAAAATGCAGGCTCTGCAAAATGCCGCAGCACACCTGATCACAGGCATTCCTAAGTACGCCCGTGTTACCCAGGAGCTAGTTAAACTTCACTGGCTCCCGGTGCGAAAGCAGATCTCATTCAAAGCTCTTTGCCTGGTATTTCAGGCCTTGCGAGGTCTAGGTCCGTCTTTTCTTCAGCAGTATTTTCATTGGTATCGTCCTGCAAGGCACCTTAGATCTTCTGAGGCAAGGTTGATTGCAGTACCTCGAATCAGGAAAGCACGGTGGGGGGGCAGAAGCTTTGTGCTGGGTGCAGCCAGGGCCTGGAACTCCCTGCCCCTGGCTCTTTGAAAGATGACAGATTTGATGGCCTTTAGGAGAGCCTTAAGACTTGGCTGTTTACTCTCTAATCTCTATATGGCCTCTGCTTTGGAGTATTACTTAGCGCCAGGACACCTACGGGTAACAGTGCACTGTATACATTTCAAAAATAAATAAATAAATAAATAAATATTTCTCTATATGCTTTGTCACCTCTGTGTATCTCAATCAATTAATCAAGGGTTTTGTAGAGTGTGAAAACTCACCCGTAAGAGTCTCAAGCCACTGGGGGAGGGGGCGTGGGGGGACTGTTGATCTGTTGATGGCACTGTGGTTCAGCCAAAGAGCCAGGTTTTGTGGTCCTCCCTGAATTGAGTCAGCGGTGGGTGTTTGCCTGAGGTGGAGGGGCAGGGTGTTCCAGGTCTTACCTGCAAAGTAGGAGAAGGATCTTCCTCCGGCCTTGGTCTTGCAGATATCTTGGACGATGGTCAGGGTCAGTTGAGTAGAGCGGAGGTCTCTGGTGGGTGTGTGGAATGCGAGGCAGTTGTTAAGGTAGGGAGGTCCCATATTGTGTAGGGCTTTGTAGGCATATGTGAGGAGCTTGAAGGTGATTCTTTTCTTGACTGGGAGCCAGTGGAGGTCTTCCAGGTGGCCAGTTATATGGCTCCAGCGGAGAATATTGAAGATGAGTCTTGCAGAGGCATTCTGGATGTTCTGCAGTTTCTTGAGGAGTTTCTGTGTGATGCTGGTGTAGAATGCGTTGCAGAGTCTGCTGATGAGTGTGTGGTTGACTGTCTTTCTGGACTCAGTGTGAATCCACTTGAAGATCTTTTGGAGCAGGCATAGCATGTGGAAGCAGGATGATGAGACAACGTTGATCTAACAGTTCATGGTGAATGAGGAATCCAGGATGAAGCTGGCGTTTTGTGCATGATCTGTGGGTGTGGGGTGTTCAAGTGCTGTGGGCTACCAGGAGTTGTCCCAGGAGGAGTTGAGCTTGAGGCAACTGTTGTTCATCCATGTGGTGACAGCCTTCATCCCATCATGGAAGTTGTTCTTGGCGACTGTGGGTCCATTGGTGAGGAAGAGAATCAGCTGGGTGTCATTGGCGTAAGAGACGATGTTGAGTCCGTTGTTCCTGATGATGGCTACGAGCGGAGCCATATAAACACTGAAGAGAGTGGGGCTCAGAGAGAAGCCCAGAGGCACTTCGCAGCTGATCTATGTGGGTTCAGAGTAGAAAGGTAAGTAGTCTAACTCTCTGTGTTCGGTCGGCGAGGAAGGAGCAGATCCATTCCAGGGCTTTGTCACGGATGCCGGCGTCATTGAGTCTAGTGCATAGGGTGTGGTGGGAGAAAGTATTGAAGTTGGCTGAGAGGCGCCCAGGAGGATGAGGGCTGCAGTTTAACCTTGGTCAAGGAGGGTGTGGACGTCATCTATGGTGACAAGTAGGGCGGTCTTGGTGCTGTGGTTGCTTCAGAAGCCGGATTGGGAGAGGTGCAGGATGTTGTTCGCTTCGATGAACTCAGAAAGTTGAGCGTTGATGGCCTTCTCAATGACCTTGGCTGGGAAGGAGAGCAGAGAGATGGGACTGAAGTTCTTGAGGACCATTGGGTCGGCAAAGGGTTTCTTCAGCAAGGGGTTGATCTCTGCCAGTTTCCAGTCTTCCTGGAAGGTGGCGGAGTTGATGGAGCAGTTGATGGTGCAGCAGATTTTCGTGGGGATGGAAGTGCTGGCTCTGTTGAAGATGAGGGTGCTCCAGAGTGGTTGCTTCTTATGATCTTGAGGGTGTTGCCAGCGGTGAGGGGAGTCTAGGTGAGCAGGGTCTGCTGGGGTCCGTTGTAGTCAGCTGTGGTGGTTGTGCCTGGGGTGAGAGGATCTTGGGTATCTCCATTTGGTCATTTCACAGTGCTGATCCTTGGTTAGTGTACCCTGAATTTCAAGTCACTAACAGCCTAACAACCAAACTGCCAGTATTTAAAAATCATTCAAAAGTCACATGACAGACATACAAGGGACTCTGGCCAAGGGAGCGGTTTCTTGGGTAGTTAATGAACTCTTGATTGCGGATGCAGCTGGTGTCTATGGTACATGCAGGATTGTCTAGACCTGTATGAATAGAGGGCTGTCTCCGAAGGGATGGCCGAAAGGCTAGTGGAAGCTGGTTTTGTTACCCAAAGTTGATTGCTTTAAGAACTGTAGGCGCGGACCTATCAAGAGTGCAAGTGTGTGAGGAAGCCATTGTACCATAGGTAAAGCTGGCTTTTTTTCTGCCCAACCTCTGGTCATGGGGTCCCACTGTTCTTCCTCGTGGCCTGTGGCACCTTTTCACCATCATTGGGGAACAGATTGTGAAACAGAGTGGCTACCTCTTAGTTATAGAAGTAAGAATTTTATTAAAGTATACACTAGGTCCCCACTGTAAACATGCACCAAAACGCTGACCTAATGCAGCATCACAACCATAATATCGGTTACCAAACTTTTGTCATGGTAAGTGTAGATGTACAATTATTTACTTCATTGTGACTATACTTTGGAAGTGCATATCAGTCACATGTAATTGTTGCCAATATTTTGACCATACAGCCCCACGCCAACATGTGCACTCTCAATGATTTTATCATGCATGTTTTACTTCCATTAGTAAAGTGCTCTGGCGTTGACATGATAGGTTGATTTATGGTGCGTTCTTGGTGCACACCACATGCAGGGTTGGACTAGAACAGAGCATAGGCCCAGGCACCAAATTAAATTGGACCCCCATTAGCGAATCAGATACCTAAAAAAAAGTGGTTCACGTTCTAAAAACGTAGTGATTTGAACTTGTAAAGACACACTGTAGTGATGTTTTGCATAATATGCAACACTGTAGGAGGTGTGCCTGCTGCAAGCAGTGTTTGTTTTAATATCAGGGAAGCTAAAAGGAAATGTCTCTAGACCATAAATCAGGCCCAAAACCCACCCACATACTGGCCTTTCAGACCAGCCCATCTGGCACTGCCTCCAGGCCAGTGCTACTATGACTACATGACTTGTGTCTTGGCACTGAGGTCCCACGTTCCCTAAAGTTGTATCACGGTTAAGATCTGATACCAAGTCATTGCTGGCTAAGCAAGAGCTAATAATAAATGTAAAAGTAGTGTTTCTATCCACCCGCAAAGTCTTAAGTTATGTGGGCGCTATATAAAACTAGAAAAGTTTGCTTCATACCAGGGCCGTGTGAATACTGGCTACTGTGTGGTGGTAACGTATCTCATATGCTCGACCTGCTCCTTCTGCTTCCACGACTGCTGTGCCATCTGGCTCCGGCTAAGTCTGTTGGCTAGCAGTGCAGGGACAGGGCACATGGGAAAGTCTGGAATGCCTTTACTGCGGAAATGTGTTAGCGACTGTGATTTGAGGGTTAATGCAACATGGAGGAAACCTGGTTACATAACTCAGGTATTGCGCAAAATAGAAAAATATAGGGGTATATTTACTAGGAAATGGAGCAGCTGGGAGCAACTTAACAGCACTGCGCTGTGTCATTTAAAAAAATACAGGGATGTGCCATATTTACACGAATATGGCGCACCCCTGTGTTTTCCCTTGTGCTGGTGCTAAAAAAAGCTGCCTACCCCCAACACAGACACCCTTACACCATAGTACAAGGGTGTCTGTGTTGCAAGGATTATTGTTTATGTGCAGAAAGGGACACCTTCCAGTACATAAACAGTGTTTAAAGGTGATTTTCTCTTTCTATGTGTGCTGCAAAATTCAGCACACATAGAAAGAGCAAACACGAGGAGAAACAAAAGCATTTTTCCTTGTAGCATCAATCTAACACCTGCCTTTCAGCGGCATTAGTTTTTGGCACTACCTCAGATTTGCAGATCTTTGTAAATCTGGGGCAGCGTCAAAAAGCAATGGGTGTTGCGGTGAAACGCCCACAGCAACACCCTTTGTGCTCCACTTTCACACAGACACCTGCATGAAAAGGGACGATATTTACAAAGTGGTGTTAAGGCACGTAAATTGGCTTAACGCCGCTTTGTAAATATGGAGCAGGGCATCGTGCCACTGAAACATCCGAGAAAGTGACGTTCCAGTGGTGCAATGCCCTTGTAAATATGCCCCATAGGGTGGCCATACCCAGGTCATTAAATGCACTGTATACAATCCTGGATCGTTCTGTGATAACCTAATGCATTCTGGGTGTTGCAGTCTTGTTTTGCATCTAGGTAACTCATTAGACTGACCAGTCATGAAGAGGCCAGCCTTACAAATATGTATGCATTATTGTTGTGTTACTCTTTATTTTAAACGCACACACCTGCACTGAATGCTTTACAAAACAGAACTACTGGTTATATTACAGCCATTTTTTAGGTGCTCCCTAGCAACATGCAGCACACAGGGAGAAAGTGAATTCCAGGCCCTTGTGACCACAACAAAAAAACCTGTGTCCATGAGTGTGTCTGTCCAGACCTTAAGAAGAACAGCTAGTAGAAATGATTAAAAGGATTACTTCCTGGAGCATATAATCTCAATTTGTCCGAAGGGAATCTAAGGGTAGGTTAATACACGCCCTGTGGGTAAGACCAATGCTTTGAAACTACTCATTGTCTCACAGGAAGCCAAAGTGGTACTGGATTATACAGTTGTAGACGAAGGAAATATCACCTGCACACTTTGGCAGCCTGTGTTTCAAGTATATAAGATGTGCTCCCACTCGAATACCCAGACTGCGTGTCTGATGCATAAGGCGGTAGGTATAGGCCCCATAAAAGTCGTCCAGTCGGCCGCATTTTAACTGGACAGTCTGTTTTGATGATAACCTTGGCCCTCAGAGAATTCAGCATCAGCAAGTTATCAGGGACATCAGACTGCCCTTCCTGATACAGCCTGTGCACTGATCACACCATCTAAAACTGCCTGTAAGTTCTATCCAGCGATGACCAATGTTTAAATGCCCTGTTAGCCGTAGGCTACGAAAAAGTCCCAAATTACCATTTGGGAAAAATTATTTTTATATATTTTGGTGCTGGTTATTTTTTTTACCAGGAAATCCAAGTAATGCCTACGGTTGACTGTGATTGTATCACCCATATCAGGTATTAAAAAAAACTGCAACAGTGTCCCGCAATGAGGTAGGTTTGCCATCATGGGGAGATGCATGGTAACCCCAACTCCCTGATAGTACAAACAATCAGTTGCAAATAATAGAAGGCACATTGTATCTTATTAACCCTATGCAAATTATGAGCAGGGTCACTGTAATTATGCAATTTTGCAACTGCAGCATTTTCTACACAATTATGGATTCACCGAATTTGCCACATAATTCATCATCTGATGCATATTTTAAAAATCGTGTTTCTAGCTCACACGGAGCAAAAGTTACTAAAAACTGTTCAAATCATGTTGCTGTGAATTGGAAGACCCAACGAAAAGCTTGACAGGTCACCTTTCTGCTGCATATTACTGTATTTGGTTGTTAAACTGGTACTAAAGGGGTGAAACCATTGACCCGACTACATTAACGTATTAAAAAATGACAAAATAATGAATGAATGCTAACATAAAATGTGCCGCATTGCGCTGCATAATGTACCTTCTTTTGCCGCATAATTAAGTCACCTCTGTCACATAATTTGGTCCTTCCCTCCTACATAATTTCAGTGGCGCTGAAATGTATGACTGAGAACTCCGTTCATTGACTGGACCAAACATGAGAGCGTGGTTGTAAAACAATACAGCGGCTCCCTCTTGTGGCCATTGAGAGAACTAGATGAGATCAGCGAAGTTTTTCACTCGTCATTTCATTTTTAGCCTCAAAGGTTTTAGGCCAAATATACTGAGTGATTGTGACCAATTTGTTGTGCTTTAAACGTGCCCCGCTTCCGTTGTTCAACTTAGCCTGTATTACCTGTCCGCTTTTAAATGTACCTTCTTCTGTACAGAAGTTTGATCTTTGGGCGAGGATGTGGGTTTACGGCCACAACTGCCAGGGTTGGATTGGGATCAATACTTGGCCCGGAACATTGGCACACATTTTCGGATTGCGCCTTTCGGTAAATCAATCAATCATTGCTTCAGTGTTTTAAATTTTACGAAAAGAGGGGGTTGTTAGGGAAGTCTCTGAAAGTGGCAAAATGCAAATGTTGTCTCTGTGTAGGGCTAAGTTCACAATGGTGTACCACACCTGAATATAAGTGAGACCACTTCTGCTCAGTGAGAGCTAGGAAATAACACCTCCGCCCGATGGTAAAAGGGTAGGACTAGAGTCCCGTCGGCCTCAGGCATGGCCACTCAGGCCTTCGCTGGTCCCAGAGCTGCAACTCCCTCCATCATTGGGCAATAATTATACTCCATGCTGTTACTTGAAGCGTAAGTGGCCATTTTATTAGGACAAGGTTGTAACAATTAACATTAACGAAACCATCCTTAACTATAACATTTCCCCTTCATCCTTTCCTTCGTTTATGCTCTCCATCCTCAAACCATCACACCTGTTGCACTCCTCCCGTTTCAATCTGCGACCTCCTCCCTCTCTCCATTCTCGTCTTCATCTTTCTTCCAACATCCTCTCTTGGATTTCCTACCGCCGCTCTCTTGCAACACGCAGTCCCCCATCTGTCACCTGTTTCCACCCCGAGAGGTGGATTCGCCCGTATGTGACTCACCACCCCTCCAAAGTATTGCCAGGCCCACAAACGCCCACAACCTGTCCTAAACTGGCACGCTCACTCAGCCATATCCCCTGCCCTAAAACTTGTAGGCTGGGTGGAGGGACTAACTTTCTACAACCCTCCCCGGTGATGCCAAGGTACAGGATGAAGCTGAGACCTCCAACCCTGCACCTTTATACTCCACCCCAATCCTTCCCCTTGCCCAGCCCTTTGATCCCTCCCTTGCATGTCCTTCCGCCTAATGCACGAAGCACCCCGGGGGAAGACTGGTCTGCGACCCTGCTTCTCCCGGGGGCAGACATAGCACAATAATTATACTCCACGCTGTTACTTTAAGCGTAAATGGCCATTTTATTAGGACAAGGTTGTAACAATTAACACTAATCAAAACATAATTAACTATAACATTTCCCCTTCATCCTTCCCTTCATTCCTTCTCTCCATCCACAAACCATCACATCTGTTGCACTCATCCCGTTTCAATCTGCGACCTCGCTCTCTCCATTCTCGTCTTCACCTTTCTACCAACATCCTCTTTTGGATTTTCTGCTGCCACTCTCTTGCATCCCGCAGTCCCCCATCAGTCTACTGTTCCCCCGGAGGGGTGGATGCACCCGTAAGTGACTCAACACCCCTCCAAAGTACTGTCAACCACGGAACCTTCGTAGGGCGATTACCTGTCCCACCTCTCTCTCAAGTGCATCTTTCGCTTCACTCCCTTTCTTACCTGCGATGCCAGATGGATTTGTTTCATAACTTACTGATCACATCCTGCATCCCCATCATGTAGTAGGCATTCCCCAGCTGCAAAAGGTGCACTCCATCATCCCTGAATAACAACGGCTCTTCCAATTTGAGCCCTACGTGAGCAATCACCTTAATGTCATTAGCTTGGCAGAAAATACTCATTGCCCTATTCAATTTTCTGCATAATTTCTCCACGGCTGTGTGTTTAAGCGCCCTTTTCCATACTTTTCTCTGCACATATTCAGTCCATACTAAGCATGTTCCAAATTGCAATTCATCACTTCTAAATGCCTCTGCATATGCTGTAAAATTGGCAATCCAGATAACCCTATCAAGTTATTTTCGCCCAAGTGTAGGACCAACATATCGGGACAGTCTCTTTGTTATACCATTTTCGTCAGCCAAGGCAGCAAAGCCCCCCAACGCATCCCTCCTTTACCCCACCAGTGCACTTCATGAAGGCTGCTCCTCAGACCCAGGTTATGACCATAGACCTGCCAATCTGCATATTTTGCAGCCCAATGTACAAAAGAATGTCCCACAAGTAACCGGCTTGGTTCCTGGGCAGCCCACACAACCTGCAACAAAAGAAAATATATTAGTGCACACAACCAACCCTCTTGTCCGACTCCTGCACCCCCAAACCAGAAACCCCCATTATTTGCGCACATATCTGTCGCAGCACCTAGACCTCCATCTCCCAGTCTGGCGTATTCAGTCCCAGTACCTACCTGAACGCGCTGCCGCCACAGCTGCACCAATGCAAAAAGAATGTGTACCATATCTGGCTGAATCCCTGCCCACATGCCTTGTGCGGTACAAAAGATGGTGGTGATGGACGGAACATCTGAATCAATTAAACACTCACACCCAGTCAAAAGATCTGGGTTTGATCCATCACCGTTCTTTAGCCCACTCTGCCACCCCAGTTCAGACATGGCTATATGCAAATCAGTCTGACCCTGTGCCTCATGGGAACAGTCCAGCCCGAACTGCCAAGCCAGGTCTTCCCTGGACCGTAAACAAGCTTCCGAGGACCGGTATTTGGCATTCCAGCCGTCTTCAGCCCGGCTTGCTTGAATCCAGTGGCAAAGTGAGCAAGGGACTCACGTCTGAGCATACCCTGCTACACTTATGGCGGCCAAAAGCGGTACAAAAGGGGGTGGTGATGGACAGAGCATCTGAATCAATCAAACACTCACACCCAGTCAAAAGATCTGGGTTTGATCCATCACCGTTCTTTAGCCCACTCTGCCACCCCAGTTCAGACATGGCTATATGCAAATCAGTCTGACCCTGTGCCTCATGGGAACAGTCCAGCCCGAACTGCCAAGCCATGTCTTCCCTGGACCGGAAACAAGCTTCCGAGGACCGGTTTCTGGCATTCCAGCCGTCTTCAGCTCGGCTTGCTTGAATCCAGTGGCAAAGTGAGCAAGGGACTCACGTCTGAGCATACCCTGCCACACTTATGGCGGCCAAAAGCGGTACAAAAGGGGGTGGTGATGGACGGAGCATCGGAATCAATCAAACACTCACACCCAGTCAAAAGATCTGGATCTGATCCATAAGTGTGGCAGGGTATGCTCAGACGTGAGTCCCTTGCTCACTTTGCCACTGGATTCAAGCAAGCCGGGCTGAAGACGGCTGGAATGCCAGAAACCGGTCCTCGGAAGCTTGTTTACGGTCCAGGGAAGGCATGGCTTGGCAGTTCGGGCTGGACTGTTCCCATGAGGCACAGGGTCAGACTGATTTGCATATAGCCATGTCTGAACTGGGGTGGCAGAGTGGGTTAAAGAACCGTGATGGATTAAACCCAGATCTTTTGACTGGGTGTGAGTGTTTGATTGGTTCAGCTGCTCCGTCCATTACCACCCCCCTTTTGTACCGCTTTTGGCCGCCATAAGTGTGGCAGGGTATGCTCAGACGTGAGTCCCTTGCTCACTTTGCCACTGGATTCAAGCAAGCCGGGCTGAAGACGGCTGGAATGCCAGAAACCGGTCCTCGGAAGCTTGTTTCCGGTCCAGGGAAGGCATGGCTTGGCAGTTCGGGCTGGACTGTTCCCATGAGGCACAGGGTCAGACTGATTTGCATATAGCCATGTCTGAACTGGGGTGGCAGAGTGGGCTAAAGAGCAGTGATGGATTAAACCCAGATCTTTTGACTGGGTGTGAGTGTTTGATTGGTTCGGATGCTTCGTCCATTACCACCCCCCTTTTGTACCACATGCCTTGTGCAACACCTCCAGCAGCTGAAACGCTGTCAGCCTGCCACCCAACGCATGACAAACTATTCCGCTCGACGGCCTTCCTGATCTTTCTAAGAAATCCCGGCATTCTTGCACCGAGCACACACCGCTGCATCCACTCTCATTCAACCAAACCCATCTCCCTCTCCCAGCCTGATCTGTCTTGGAATGACCCAACCAAACCCCCAGTCGGCCCTGATCCAATCTCACCTCATCATATGTTCTTCCTACCTGTTGACCCGGACCCAACAATTCTGAGACCCGGAAAGCCCCAAAAAACATCCAGACTAAGCATAAACAAAATAGACACCTCGAAATTGTCTTAACAACAACTTAGCAACACCCCCAGTAAACTTTTTAACATCTCGAATGTTATAGCCTCCCTTGGGGCTCCCTCCCGCCCACCCACTCTCATGCCCCAGCCTTTCATCATCCAACTTAGAATCTCATACTTTGTATGATCAAAACCTAGGTACAGTTTGCTATATAATGAGATCCATGCCAATTTCCCTGCTATAGTCATCTGTGACAAAGCCTTATCAATACAATTTAAAACAAAACGCATAACTCCCTGCTCAGTGTCCTGTTTTGTCATGTTCCTTGCATTGATGGTCTGTCCCATGAAACCTCCAAATCCAGTCCACGCGAGCCTGTAACTCTGCCTTGTAGATTCCGCCAGCGATTTTTAGACCAGGCCTATCACTGTCACTCCCCCCAGGCCTAGATGCCGTCTGGCAACTCTGTCTTGCATGCGCCAGCTCCTGGGGCCAATCGTTGGAATCGCCGCCACTGCAAATGAGAAAAAGCATCCGCACTGTTGTTCCTTGCCCCTGGAACGTGTTGTGCCCGAAATACCACATTGACTCTCAAGCACTGCAACAAAACCTTCACAACAATTGCAAGACCCTTAAGTACCTTGCTTGCTTCCTGTTTACTAGCTCCACCACCTTCATGTTGTCCACATGGAACAAAATTGTGCTATTCTGCAATTCTGTGCCCCACACTGCCAGTGCCACAAACAGTGGAAAAAACACCAGGAAAGCTATGCTCCGCCCTTGTTTCAACCAATGTGCCTGCCATCGTTCCGTGCACCAACGTCCATCCCAAAACAGTCCAATGTCATAGGCCCCTGCTGCGTCCGAAAAAATGTATCCTGCCAGATCGTCCTGTCTTCCACAAAATCCAAAGACACTCTATCGAAGTCTACTAAAAAGGCCTGCCAGACTCTCAAATCTGCCCTGACTCCCATTGAAATCCTGACTCTGTCGTGTGGTAGCACTGCCCCAGACATGGCTATGCCAAAGCACAGGGAGAATGTTCTCCCTGCTCTCAACACCCTGCAAGCAAAGTTCAAGAAACCCATCAATTATTGAACCGTTCGCAGGTCAAACTTCTTTTCCCCTACCACCCACAACAGAAAAACCTGTAAGTCTGGCACTTTCTCACTAGGCAGTCTCACCACCTATTGGACAACGTCCAATTCAGTTCCCAGAAAAGTCAGTCTACAGCTGGCCCAGCTGTTTTTTCTGGTGCTAAAGGGATCCCAAAGGACTATGCAAATTCCTGGAATTGCGGCAGCACCCTCCCACGCTCTCCTGAAGTTCCCTTCCCTATGAATAAAAAGTTATCCAGGTAATGGGACACTTCCCGGTGACCACTGTTCTTCGTGAAAACCCACTGTAAGAAAGTACTGAACATCTCAAAGAGTGCACAAGAAATTGCACAACCCATCGGCAGGACCATGTCCACAAAGAGGCACCCTCAAACTGCATCCCTAGCAACGAGAAATCCACCGGGTGTATAGGCAACAAGGGAAAGGACAATTTGACATCACCTTTTGATATTTCTGCATCCCTGCCCACAGGACCTCACTAGGCGGGTCGCATCGTCAACTGAAGCGTACAGCACCCTTGAATCCTCTTCCGCAATGAAGTCATTGACTGACCTCCCTTTGGGCCACGATAAATGATGGATCATCCTGTACTCTCCTGGTTCTTTCTTCGGCACCACCCCTAGATCCTCCACTGACCAATCTTTAAATGGGCCCGTTATCCTCCCTTCTTCCTTTCTCAATTTTGCAGCTACTACCTCTGGCATTTCTTTGGGTGATTTCAAATTCTCTACCCACCTTCGTTCTCTGGGACCTTGGTACCCCACCCAAAAACCTTCAATAAAATCCCATTGAATCCTGAATGCAGCCTCTCTATCGGGGTAAATCGAGAGCCATCGGCCTTGATCCTAACTGGTGTAGGAGCTCTTTGGCCCAGACTTTCCCTGGTCCTTAGTGGCCCTTCATTGCTCGGCTGGGGTGGACAGTGTAAAACACTGGCTAAGCAGGTGTTGACCCCTGTACTTGCAGCACTCGTGCTTAATCTGGCAAGGGTGTCTTGAACAGAAACCCTTGTTGAAATTACAGCGGCCCCCGTGGTGCTTCCCCCTTGCATTGGTGTTGTGCCTGCAGGCCCTATGCTGAAAGTAGCCCCTTTGGCCCCTGACTGGGCAGGCCACGCTGGAAAGGACCAATACATTACTGGTAGGCCGCTAGCCATATGGGTAGATGCCGATGACTGCGTGGATGACATCCATTGCATCCACAGTTCTCAATCTACTTCCCCCATGGCTTATCAGGGTTGATGCTGATTCTGGCCCTAAACTCCTCATCATAACTCAACCTTGCAAAACCCCTTAAGTGCATGTGTACCTTTTGTATGATACCCATATATTTCAGGAATGCAATCACCCTGTCTAAATGTTTCTCTCAGTAAATACTGGCGTATATGAAGAAGGCTGAAGTCCAGTTCTCCAGGTTGATGGGAACCGTGGGTCTCCTCTTCAGTACCCATTCTTCTTTAGATCCTTCCTATGCCTGGATCTCCCTATGGAGCAACTTGAATACATCGGCGTATTCATGTTTCCATATTCTATTTCTTGTTTCGTCAGATAGGTGTGACCCCAAAGGCATTCCCAGGCCCATACACAGCAGCTTATTGTGGTGTTTGTCCTCCCCTTTATCCTCATTCCCTTCAACCATGTCCGTCTAGGCACTCCCGCCAATTAACTGTTTAGCCCTGCTGTCCTTCGCACCTGCCGCTGGAGCAGCTGCTGCAAATGCATGAATCACCGTGTCTCTAACAGACACCTCTCCCACACCCACCGACCAGCAGGCTTTCTTCTTCCCTGCCTTTGGCCCTCTATCCCAAGCTGCCCACCAGTCACCCTCACCTGATAGACTTCCATGGCCCTCCTTGTCATTGTTGCCAGCCTTCATCTGGCCCGTTGACTTCGTCTTGTCCTTGGCCGCACTTGCCTCCTGCAAACCACCAACCTTTCTGGTTGCCTTCTCCGGTGCCCCAAGAACACCTGTATTCATATCATCGTCGTCCCACACTTCATCCTCTTCCAACTCGTCACTCTCGTAACCATAGTCTAACAGTATCTCGCTCTCATCAGCAGGCGCCCACATCACTTCATGCACCGTTCTCTTCTGCCCCTTCCCATTCTTTCTAAGTACACCTCTGCATTCCTCTGACACCGCCCTGATGCCCGATCCCCCATTGGAAGGTAGGCCGCCACGGACCCCCCTTCTGCTTCTGGCCAGCATCTCGGAGTCGTTTTGTGGCCCCCCGGTGCCACCCGCTTCTACTGGCCTCAGGTGCCAGTTTGCGCCCTCCCCCCCTCAGGCTGCTCCAACCTGAAGAGGCCTCTGCACCACCGGGTCTTCCCGCCATCATGGCTGTCATGATCCTGACCCCTGCTGTGTCACCTCCTCAACCCACACCCACTTGCCCTTGTCCCCCTCTTGTCCTTGGTCCTGTTCTGTTGCTACTTCTACTTCCCATAGCAAGGGGGAGCGACCACCCACCCATGGCCTCCCGCCCTCCCGCCCTCCCTGGTTGCACACAGTGCACCCCATTTGCTCTCTTTCTCCTGGATTATTCTGCCTCTGTTCTCGGATTTTTGCTTCTAAATCTAGGCCTTCCCACTTTGGTAAAATGGAGGGTTCACTCCCCTATTGACAACCTCCCTATGCCTCCCTGGCAAATAGCGCGTCTCTGCCTGGGCCCCCTCCTCCTAGACCCTAGAATGGTTGTGAGCAACCTGCCCTCAACCCCTCCATGCATATTTCCAGGGAGAGGCCTCCACGTGAGGTCCAGCGGTGCCTCCTCTCCTTGGAACTCTTCTCTACACTGCCCCCTGCCGGTTCCAGCATGCTGCTGGACTGGTCCCACTTTGCCCAGAATGTTACTAGGGCCGCTGTCCTCCCCTGGCCTCAGAACGGCTCCAGCATGCTGTTGGGCCAGTTCTCCCATGTTCAGCCCTGCCCCCTGGCTCACCATCAATGAGAGGGGCGCGTGGTCCAGCAACCACGCGAGCAGGCTCCGTCTCCGGTCCTGGCGCTTTGGTTGTTGCTGCTTGTGCAGGCCCTGCCCCTTGGCTATTGTTGATTTCTTTGACGGTGGTGGCTCTTCCTGGCACGCCACCGCCGCTGCTGCAACACCTACCGAGGTGGACCGCGGGGGTCGGACCATGCCGACACACGCTTGGTCCAGGACGCCGGTCCACAGCAGGTCCGTGCGACCGCCTGCCCCAGCACCCTCAGTGCTGCCCGCATCGCCTCATGATTGGGCTACAACATGGGTAATTAGACCAGCTGTAATTTGACTGAAGTACACTCCCAAGGTTCTTTTGCCTGTAACACTCGAGCAAGTGTAAATTTATATACACCTACCACTATGCTAAAGTAACCAATTCCACCAACTTTCTACAACCCTCCCCAGTGATACCAAGGTGCAGGAAGAGGCTGAGACCTCCCCTCCTGCACCTTTATACTCCACCCCAATCCCTTCCCTTCCCAACCCCTTGAACCCCTCCCCAGCATGTCCTTCTGCCTAATGCGTGAATCACCTCGGGGGAAGACTCGGCTGCGACCCTGCCTCCCCCGGTGGCGACATTCATAGGAATGCCGTTTCAGCAGCGTGGGCACCTGTTTCCTTACAGCATATACTTTGAATTGCTGAGGTCTCACTCCTGTCCTAATTGTTCCCCTTTTATTCGGACCAGCAATGGGGTGTTTTTTTTTTTTTAAATGTCCATCGCTCTTAGGGGTATATTCACAAGAACGTGTGACAACTACCACAAGAGTAGCGTAATGCAACTTTCAACATCACAGACCATCGCGGGAAAATAACCCTGTGTCAACTTTGAATTCACAACAAGGTGGAAGCATGCAATAGTCACTAGATAACGTGTCAAATGTCAGCGTGAAAATCAACTCCACGCCGCAAAAACGCGAAACACTTACTCAAAAAAACATGAGATGAGGCCACTCGCGGGAAAAAGGCCTGCAAATCCCATACGTCTGGCGTGAAAATGCACTATAAAAGAAAGAAAAAAGAAAAAAAACAGTTCAATTAGTGCTGCAACATGGATGCACCCGGACCGAATGCAGAGGACAAGCCGAACTCCACAAGCCTTACGGTTGTACTGTCAGGAACCCCTTGTTTGGGGAAGGGCAAGGACAAGAGGAAGAGGAAGACGGGTTCAGTCCGCAGGAAGACCGGATCATCGTGAAGGAGGTGATAGAACACCATTAACAACTGTTCTGCACCTCCACTGCGGCACTGGCGACCCAAACGGAAATATGGCAGGCCATCGTCATCAACGTCAATGCAGTCGGAGTGTCGAGGAGGTCACTGGAGGAGGTCAAGAGGCGGTGGCATGAAGTGCACAGCCAAACCAAGGAGCAGCTCTCTGCCAACAGGAAGGCAGCAAGGGCAAGTGGAGGTGGGAGTCCTGCGACACAGGAGGAGATTGATGAGCTGGAGGAAATGGTGGCCACAGTCAGAAGTGTGGAGACCGTGACAGGAGGATGTACGTTGTTACAACGCATGCTTTTACCACGTATGCTTTTACAACGCAGGTTTTTCAACGCAAGTCGTTACAATGACTTGCGTTGAGGGGTGCTGGATAGTGAATTGTTTAATTTACTATTCCAACTTCAGTCCCTGTGGATAGTAGGGAAGGTGTTGGATAGTAAATTAAACTATTACCTATCCTAGAGCGCCCCCCAGCGCAATTTGTTGTAATGACTTGCGTTGAAAAACTTGCGTGGTAAAAGTTGCGTCGTAAAGGATGTTTCCCGTGACAGGAATTGGGGGCCTGGACACAGCACAATACGACCGGACCCAACAGCAACAGGGTGAGTAACGACCAGAGACAGGGGGACGGGTGGACGAGGGGAGATGGGCACAATGGCACACATACATAATAATGTGTAGCACACTGCACACCCAGAATGATCATGAAACATGTTACTGATAGCCTTGGCACACTGCAGCACACATAGAAATGCCAAGTAGGCCCCGTCCACAATGTGCAGGTCACACTCTGACATGTCCACGTCAACACACTACCCATGCCGTACAATGCACGCAGCAGACGAACAATGCCCCAGGCCACAAAATCTGTCTGAGAGCACATATGACCCAAGTCAAAAACAAATCAGGCCCCAAAAAGCACACAATTCAAAGGCACTCCTGAAGGACTGGGTTCTTTAAGACCCAGCGTTGCCAGGGCACAACACCTGAAACCTTCGTGGGTAACCTGCTCCGGCGTACAAATGACAGAGACACGGGACACTTCCTTCGGCGTCAAAAATTCAAGGTTTATTTACTGCAGGGAACACAGATATCACGACAAGTACAACTCGTGCAACTTGGGGAGACTGCTTCAAATTGATTCTGTGGATCGCTCCTTTTATACAAATTTTACCCATAGGACAACATGGTACACAAAGGTTTACAACCCGGTTCCCACCATTATCCCCCAGAGGGGTCGCTTTGGTCACTTTGATACACATAAGGTCCGGAACATAAGTGCGGAAACATTTGGCGGTTCCCAACTGTAAAAACCCATCTTCCCAACATTAGTGCATTCCAATCGGTAGTAAAACAGATCGAAATAGGAACAAAGACAGGTGCAGAGGAAGACGGAGACAGTGGGGAGATCGGAAAGGGTGTAAAAGGGGAGGTATCGGGAAACACGAGATGCAGGAATCAAAGGGACGTGCCTAATGAGATGCACGGCTGAGACAATAGACCGGCACGGCGAGATGAGCCTTGAGCGGGGCCATCTGCCTTACAGTATCATCCCCCTCGTCATAAAGACACTTACAAAGGACATGTGTCTTCCGTAAATATCTTGGGAGTCCCAGGGTCGCGATGCGGACAGCGTCCGTTCGCTGGCTACTTGAGGGCAAGAGACAAAATGGATGCCGTATCTAAGATGGAACCCGTGGGTACAGATGAAAAACCCACATAACAAACGAACGGTTTAAGTTAGCACAGCGAAACTGCGCACACTTACTAAACTCGTCATTTGCGGTTCATAGATACCAGACTCGACCATATTCGTGCGAGTCGAAAACACCACTTACAATTGTCACGGAACCTCAGACGCTCCTTTTGCCCTCATGTAGGCAAGCACTAGTCGGAATCATATTCGATATTCATCAGACCATCGAGATGTTGCTGTAGCATAGCTCTGTCCAACCGAGTCCCCTTGGTAACAGGTGGCTGTCTCATACACGTTGTAGCACAGAGGCCACATAAGGCAGGACCGCACTGCACACAAAGGCAACACGTGAACAGGAACACCACAACGACTCCGATGATCATCAGAATCTTCCAACCCCAAGTCGACATCAGGCCCCAAAACCACCCAAGTAGCGTCCAATCCCCTACATCCACGTGTATGGATTCGGAGATCTTGTGCAACTTCGAGATGGCTTGATAGACAGTCGGAGCGTTTTCTGGAATGAAAATGCAGCAGCTCGAATGGATCACCTTACATACCCCACCACGATCTGCTAAGATCACGTCTAAAACCATAC
This sequence comes from Lissotriton vulgaris, assembly GCF_964263255.1. Taxonomy (NCBI): domain Eukaryota; kingdom Metazoa; phylum Chordata; class Amphibia; order Caudata; family Salamandridae; genus Lissotriton; species Lissotriton vulgaris. The sequence goes on along the minus strand of NC_141693.1, from coordinate 1,310,158,350 downwards.
GGTTTTGTAACGTCATAAGTCTATCCGCCTGAAGTTCAGTGGTGATATTACCAAGGGCACTGGCAGTAATATTAGCTGTCGATTCCACCACTCGAGTCAACTGTCTCAGGTTCCTACTATTAACCATAGGTCCCCAAAACGGGAGGAAACCCTTGAAAAAGTCTCCTGCCTCTTGACCGGCAGTATCCTCTTCGCTAATTACGCCTCTCACAACTCTAGTCTTATGATAATCGGCATCTACAGTGAACGTCGGAGGCAACAGATTTGCAATGAAGCATGAGCCCATGAAGTCAGCGGGCAACCATGCATATGCACGATCATGGCAGATAAAGTATGTACCCTTGGCAGCCAGAAACACAGGGGATGAGACCATCGGCAGAATGTAATTTTCAGTGCAAGCACTCGCTCCAAGTCGGGCTTGCGATCTTCGGCCACGACCTATAAGACAAAAATTACCAATGTGGGGTACGACCCATATCGGAGGCGAGCTTTTAAGCTGCTTTTCACTGGTGAACACACTATATTCACCTCTACTTAGGACCCTATAGGCTTGTACCTCTTCTTCGGGGATAAGCGAGGGATCGTAGATATTGCTATCTAAATCCTCTATTGCTATCGACAAAGGTTTTTGATACGAGGTAGGACCAGAGTAGGGAGAACGTGGTTCTCGAATGGGGTGGAAACCCAGTGCGCTTCGAAACATTGTCTGAAATGCTTGAGCAGACCCTTGGGAACTATATGGTAACACCAGATATGGAATTCCCTTACCCGTAGTATGTGGCATCAACCCACACACCCAACAATTAGTAGTGTTGACCACTAATTGATGCTGATGAAGGAGCTGAATAAAGGAATTATTGCGAAATTCTGCACATCTAGCCTGTTCGTGTTCAGGTAAGATATGAAAGGAATGAGGAGAAGCAGTGGAGGTAGGTTTAGGGTCAGGAGTAGGAGTAGGTGTAGCAGAAGGTAAGAAGTAAAACATCGTGTAATACACCCCACCCGCCAATAATGCAGAAACAGTCAAAAACAATACGAATATTTGGAATATAAAACATTTGGTACGACTGAGTTGCTGCAGCTTGAATCTATGAGCCTGAGCTCCTTCCAAATCCATCAACTTCGAGAATGCCATTCCCTATGACCGTCCGCAACGTTTCTTGACGCACTTCGTTCTGTGTAGTAATAGTCAATCCCTAGGAGTTCCCAGGAACCGACGGTCTTTAACCTAGCGTCAAGACCTACTATCCAGAAGGAAGTACGCGCGCGGCCCTACGGCCTTTAATGCACAATATATATGCAAAACAATGTCTCTCAGCTGTGGAAGTAAAAAGTATAAGGAATGAAGCTCAATGTATATATACAAAAATAATTACAACGGTACGAATGTTCAAAACTGATCACGGAAAACGGGATAATGCAGTTGTCAATACAGCAAAGCAGGATCTTTTATTAGTCTTTAGTGCTAGACCGCAAAAAGTATCGGGTTCTCCCAGGACGTGTCTGTTCGTCGAACAAAGGATCCGTTGAAGGGACAGCGTCCTGTTGATCAGCTGAATGTTCTGGTCTTGAGTCTTTTGCTGACAATTGTTCAACAGTGTCTCTCTGCTGCACTGAGGATTCTCCAACAAGCTGTGCGTCACTAAAAGGTACAAACGCCGGCAATCCTTCGGTTTCAGTTGATGCAATGCCTTTCCTCACCCACGAGTCTGCTGGCAACGGGATGGGGACTTTCTTTGTGTGGGTGGCGTGCACCCAATTCTTCCGCCCCTCAAGACGAACTGCAGTTCTCGTGGCAAGGAGGACCTGGTAGGGTCCGGTGAACCTCGGGTCCAAGTTGTTCTTGCGCGAAAAGTTCCGCGTCACCACCCAATCTCCGGGCTGGAGCTGGTGGCCTGGACCCTCCGTCCGCGTCGGCAATGCTTCGTGAACCTGTTGGTGAATTAACCTCAGTTTAGCAGTCAAGTCATGCAGATAATCGATCAACATTGGGTACTCAAGATCACAGAAAATACCTGGCCTAGGAACCCCCCAAACATTCGCAGGACGACCGAACACTATTTCATAGGGACTAAGCCCTACTCGGGAGTGTACAGTCGCCCTAGTTGACAGTAATGCTAAAGGTAAAGCGTCAGGCCACGAAAGACCAGTCGTAGCCTGAATCTTCGCTAACTTTAGTTTAAGGGTGCCGTTATACCCTTCAACCAAACCAGCTGACTGGGGATGATTGGCGCTGTGGAATTTCTGATTATTTCCAAGGCCCTTACACACGTTTCCTTGCCAGGATTGTACATCATGCACACCATACAATTCTTCACCAGACGTTCAGCATATTTCGTGATACCATCATTCTTCCATACAGGGGACAACAATTTACAAATACCTTTCGTGCTAATATGTGCTAACCCATGCGCCATTGTCACAACGGCCAGCACATACGCATCCGGTAACATCCATCTTTTCTGATCTGACAAATCAATCCAGCAACCATTCGCATCCAACTTTCCCGTACTTTCTTTCCACTTCGCCTTTTCAGTCTCGGTGGCCTCATTCTGAATTGCTTTCACACTCTCAATAGTGTCCTCACACATACTCGATTCTGTAGGCCACCTAACCGAACTCGTCACATACATTCGAGTGCTAAGGTTCCGGGCAGTCTCCTTAGCAGTCTCATCCGCAAACGCGTTTCCACGACCAACATCATCCGTCACCTTACGATGCGCACTACATTTGACAATCGCAACTTGCTTAGGCAACGTAAGTGCATCCAAAAGATCATTCACAAGCTGGCCATGCTGAATCTTCGTACCATGCGACGTCAAGAAACCTCTCTCTCTCCACAGTCGTCCAAAACTATGCGCGACGCCAAATGCATATTGGCTGTCGGTAAACACATTCACACGTTTCCCTTTCGCTAACACACACGCTCTAGTGAGAGCGATCAGCTCTGCAGCTTGGGCAGAATTCTGATTTAATCTTGCAGTCTCAACAACAGTATTCAACGTTACAACAGCATAGGCAGTAGTCACATCGCCATTCGGCAACTTAAAACATGACCCATCCACATATAATGTACCATCCGGATCTTCCAATGGGGTGTTTTTAAGGTCCACTCGACCTTTTGTTTCTTCTTCAGTCCTCAAGTAACAATCATGTTCTGCTACTACATCTGACTCTGTGCTAATTGGTAACAAAGTTGCCGGGTTCAGAACGTTACAACGTTTTATTTGAATATGGCTTGCCAGCAGCGTCAACTCGTACCCAGACAACCTCGCACTCGTCAAGTGCTGAGTTTTCGTTCGATTCAAAAGAGTATCGACTGCATGCGGAACCATCACCGTAAGCATATTATCCATGACCAATCCTGCTGATTGTCGGATGGAGACCGCGGCTGCCGCTGTTGCTCTCAAACAACTCGGCAATGCTCTAGCTACCGGGTCCAAGGTCGAGGAAAAATATGCACATGGACGTTGCTTACCACCAAAAGGTTGCGTTAAGACACTCAAAGCACAACCTTCTCTCTCATGAACATATAATGTAAACGGCTTGCTATAGTCAGGAGTACCTAACACAGGAGCCGAACACAATGAATCACGTAATTCAGAAAAACTTTTTTGACATTCGTCCGTGCATGGTAAAGGAGTCGAAACATCCTTGCACGTAAGAGCCACTAATGGTTTCGCTAGCAATGAAAAATTTGGGATCCATTGCCTGCAGTACGACGTGATACCTAGAAAGGCACGCACATCTCTTTGGGTTTTTGGCACAGCCATGCGCGCAATTGCTGCAATTCTTTCTGGGGTCAACCTCCTTCCCTCCTTTGACAATAAGTGACCTAGATAGGTTACTTCTTGACAACAATATTGGAGTTTAGAAGGGGACACCTTATGATTCAACTCACAAAGATGTTGCAGCAACGACACCGTAGCAATTTTGCAAATGTCCTGAGTATCAGCAGCCACCAATAAGTCATCGACGTATTGGATTAAGGCCGCACCGACCGGCAACCTAAACGCATCCAGTTGACCCTTCAAGGCTTGACTGTAAATCGATGGACTTTCACAGTAGCCCTGAGGAGCGCGTTTGAACCGGAAGCTGCGTCCACCAAGAGAGAAACCGAAAAGGTCTCTGCTCTCTTCTGCAATCGGGATGCTGAAAAACGCATTTTTCAAGTCAATCACCGAAAACCACGATGCAGAAGCTGGAATCAGAGTCAGTAGCGCCGTGATGTCAGGCACAACGGGGAATTGAGGGACCACAATTTTATCCACCTCCCGTAAATCGATAACAAAGCGATAAACAGGTGGTTTCGAAGGATCAGTACGTTTAAGAATGGGCAGCACAGGGCTGTTGCACACGTTTCCCCGTGTTTCTTCAATAACGTCTTTCTCGATCAGATCATAAATGATCGCTAACAGTGCTCGTTCACCATCAAGAGAAATACGGTACTGGGGAATACGTGGTAACCGCACATTAGATTTCAACTGAACAACATAAGGCGAGATATCAAGTAGGCCCACATCGTTGGGACCTGTTGCCCACAAAGACGCAGGAAGAGAACTCAATTCCGGTGGAAGCTTATCGAGAGACAAGTACATGGGAGAGACAACCCTCTCTCCCAACGTAAGCTTTACACCCGCAGGAGAACAATACAAAGTCGCATACAAACGTTTGAGCAAATCCAGGCCCAAAAGATTTTCACCACAACCCGTAGTCAAAATCAACGGAGCTCGGAGCTCACGTGGCCCAATTGTAAGGGGCAAAGGGCGCGAAACTGGATTGCTAACAGGGGCGCCAGAGAATCCAACGGAAACATTTGTTAAGCCAGACAAAGGTGCGCCAGGGAGTTTCGAATGCTTAATGGAACTTTTCGCTGCACCAGTGTCCAACAGAAAAGGCTCAACGACGCCCGATGTAGCAACTGCAACGTAAGGCCCTCTCTGATCAACCGGAACTGATACCACTCCCTCTCCTTGTCTTTGGCTGTCCTAGTAATTACTGTTGTCAGTTCCCTGATCGACGTAATAATCGTCTACATTGTACTACGCAGATCGTCCTTGCGACGATCCACGTTGATCAAAACAATTATCGGAATTTGATGAGTTATCTGAACGATCGTTCTGAGCACCACGACCTCTACCACGTGGTGCCTGCTGCGAACCACCACGACCTCCTCTAGATGAGTTACCACTACTACGTTCGTTTAATACAGGACAATTGAATTTAATGTGTCCCTCTTGTCTACAATAGGCACATTGATTGTACCCTAACGAGGATCTTTGGGAAGAGGAGTCATTACGAGTTTGGGATCGGTTCGATTGCGGCTGCGATCTATTTTGTTGCGAATTATTTTGATTCGAACGTGGAGGATACGCTTGCTGAAGCAGCACTTTAGTTTTTAGCTCTTTCGTCTTTTTATCAGCACGGTCGCTCTCTTCTTTCTCTCTATTCTCATAATATTGTGCCGTAGCCAATATCTGTGCTGAGGTAGAAACGGCCCATGCACTTTCCGAATTCTTTAATTTATTGCTCAAATCGGGCAATAAGTTCGAAACAAATTTATCCACGAACAACCTTTGATCACCCTCAGTGCTCATATCCTGACCACTATGGTCAATGAATGCCTCCTCGAACCTCGTAAAGAAGTCGGAGACACTCTCGTCCTTTTTCTGCTTACAAGCCGACAATTTGTCCCAATTTACTCTCATAGCTGGCATAAGAGTTTTCATTAATGTTATAATTCTTTGAGGGAGAGCGGTAATCAACTGTTCAGGCTTAGCACCACCAACTTGCAACCCATCCGCCGCTATAATGGCCGCCCAATCACCACCTAATTCGTTTGCGTGATTTTCCTGACGAATCTTAGCCCATACCGGTTGCGGTACGACATTGCCGAACAACATATCGATATCGGCAAGATTCATTACTGTAGCGTCTACAAGCTGCGATAACTCTTTGTAATACCCTGCAGGATTTTTGCGAGGGTCAGGCAAGGATTGCTTCACCTGTAACACTTCTGAGCGTTTCCATGGGAGATGTATCCACACTCTCTGAAAATACGGCAGGATAGGTGGAACGTGAGCAGCATCACCTGGCATCAATACGGGTGGAACTTCACGCATAGGAAACTGACCAGATTCATCTGGCTGTCTTTCGACATCCTCAACAAACAAGGCTTGAGGTATAGGAGTGGGGCGAAAAGATAGCAACCGTTCAACAGCACGTCGAACATTGGTATCCACTATCAGTCCAGCCGAAAACTGAAGTTGTAAATCAGACAACGCAGTCAGCACCTCGTCAGGTGCGTCGGCCGATATCTGATCACGAAGGACCTTGCACATTTCCTCGAACACAAATCTCTGGGTTGGTATATTGAACTGACAAAACGTGTCGAGTACAACACGTGGTGGATTTCTAAGGGGATGCGTCATCCAACCCATCGCCATATTATATAGCGAAGCACGTTCCCTATTACCAGGAAGCTGACTACGTCTCTGAGGACCATCTGAACCAGCGGACCCAAGAACAGGTCCGAGCGAATGAAAGAAGCTAGCCGCAAGAGGAGAATTACGACTACGAGTAGAGGGAGAAGTATAGGACACAGGACTAACAAGTGAAGGAGTAGAAACAGGAACAACAGCAGGGGTTAACAGAGCAGGAGCAGTAGCGTGAGCAGGAGTATGTGGAAGCGGAGGGGCAGTAGGAATAGCAACAGATGAAGGAGCAGGAACAGTCGGAAGAACGGGTGCAGGTTGAGGAACAGGCGGAGGAAGAATAGGTGCAGGAACAAGTACAGGGGGAATCACAGGAGCTGTGATACCCTGTACGTACGGAGGTGGCGATTTCATAAGATAAGACATTAAAGGATCCTCAACTGCCTCATCCTTCTTTTCCGACTCCGTAGGCAAAGCAGGATAGCATTTATCTATAGTCATACGCTGTAATCTATCAAACACTTCCTTTTCCCTAACCTCCTTATCATGCTGGAACTGCTCTGCTTTCTTTACAATGGTACCAGCACTATCTCTCTGATTTCGCTTAGTCTGTCTGATTTCTTTCTGCCGGGCTTCTTTACGCCACAACCGAAAGGCATCAAACATGGCCGGCCTTGACTTTTTCGCGAACAATTTAACCTCTAGATTATCTAAGATCGGGGCCTCGAAGCTACCATGTGGTGGCCAGCGAAGGTCACCATCCTTCTTCGTGTATTTGATCCAATAATCATTAAAAGTAATCGGGCCTAGCCCATGTTTACTGTACAGTTCATAAGTGGGAGTTCCAACCGGAGGTATCGGACACGAGTCCTCCAGTCGGGAATCCGTACCACAAGGTCTGAAACAACTAAACAAAGTACTACGACCAGGCATCTTGCACACTAGCCGAGTTTCACAAACTTCAAGGGTTACGGGATTTACCAAGTCCCAGCAAAGAACAAAACCCTCGGTTTTTGGCGGCTGCAGTCGTCAAATAACACAACAAAGTACGCTAGCAAAGTGTCACCGACAAAAACACTCACACAGCGTCAACAACAAAAACACTCGCTAAAGTGTCAACAACCAAGAACTCTGGGAGCGACCCACAAATACTTAACTCAAAGATCGATGGCGTCTCCAGGAAGGCCCGTCAATCGTCTCGCTATACCAAGGTCTACGCCAGGCGCCAAAACAGGTCTACAGTCAGGGCAGCAGTCCGTCGCAGCCGTCAGGAGGCGGGAATCTTCGCGGGAAAAGTCTTCGGGCCACTTGTTTCGACAACAGGATCGATGAAGCGGAGTGCACCTTCCCTCGGAGATTTCACACGAAGTTCCTCACGATCGTCGGGCTTGGACCGGTACCACTGATGCAGCCCCACGTTGGGCGCCAACTGAAGGACTGGGTTCTTTAAGACCCAGCGGTGCCAGGGCACAACACCTGAAACCTTCGTGGGTAACCTGCTCCGGCGTACAAATGACAGAGACACGGGACACTTCCTTCGGCGTCAAAGATTCAAGGTTTATTTACTGCAGGGAACACAGATATCACGACAAGTACAACTCGTGCAACTTGGGGAGACTGCTTCAAATTGATTCTGTGGATCGCTCCTTTTATACAAATTTTACACATAGGACAACATGGTACACAAAGGTTTACAACCCGGTTCCCACCATTATCCCCCAGAGGGGTCGCTTTGGTCACTTTGATACACATAAGGTCCGGAACATAAGTGCGGAAACATTTGGCGGTTCCCAACTGTAAAAACCCATCTTCCCAACATTAGTGCATTCCAATCTGTAGTAAAACAGATCGAAATAGGAACAAAGACAGGTGCAGAGGAAGACGGAGACAGTGGGGAGATCGGAAAGGGTGTAAAAGGGGAGGTATCGGGAAACACGAGATGCAGGAATCAAAGGGACGTGCCTAATGAGATGCACGGCTGAGACAATAAACCGGCACGGCGAGATGAGCCTCGAGCGGGGCCATCTGCCTTACAGTATCATCCCCCTCGTCATAAAGACACTTACAAAGGACATGTGTCTTCCGCAAATATCTTGGGAGTCCCAGGGTCGCGAAGCGGACAGCGTCCGTTCGCTGGCTACTTGAGGGCAAGAGACAAAATGGATGCCGTATCTAAGATGGAACCCGTGGGTACAGATGAAAAACCCACATAACAAACGAACGGTTTAAGTTAGCACAGCGAAACTGCGCACACTTACTAAACTCGTCATTTGCGGTTCATAGATACCAGACTCGACCATATTCGTGCGAGTCGAAAACACCACTTACAATTGTCACGGAACCTCACTCCGCCTCAAAGGGAGAAGGCTACACGAAATCAGAGCTGCAGGGGCAACTCTCCCACGATGCAAAACACACACATAGCAATCACAGAACATCAGCAATGACAGCAATGAGGTACAAAATGCAACACCAACACTACAGGACACAGCTCACAACAGGTCCAGCACATGAGTAGTAACTGTCCACTCACATCTGGCATTGCCTGACATTGTGTGATGATAATGCACGGTTACTACCAAACATCTGTCATGTAGTCGAAAAACACACTGACTGCCATCAAATAGCCAGCTTCACCAAAACAGTGACAATGTACATTATCATGCAGTCTGAATGGAAATGTCTGCAAATCCTCAACATACATGTGTAACTCTGTTAACCTGCATCTCCCCTTTCACATTGCAGAGGGACAAACAATACCTCCTGCAGGGCACAACACACTTCACATTATTGATTATGAAGAGGACAACCTGCACATATGTCAAGACACCCTCCAACGGATAATGGACTGCCTCCGCACCCCATCCCCAGGAGCAGGGCAGGCCAGCTGCACTGAGGTGAGCCCACCACCTGAACAGACCACACAGCTAGAAACACACACCACCACGGCTGTCTCCCAGCACCCCCGATCAATACATGGAGTTCCAACAATGTGTGTGGGGTTGCCAGTTAAAGTTGGCTGAACAGCTGTGGGTGGGTTTCGAACTCGTGGCAGCCAAACTCGATGACATACGTGGGTGTCTGAGTCCCATCAGGGACCATGTACAGTCCCTATCAGACACCCCCTTTATGCACCATGCTCAGCCACAGACATTGGCTTACCTCGCTGGGACCATGAATCGAATACAAGAACTGTCTGGTCAGACAGGCACCAGTGATTACAGCACAGAGTTGGCACAGATGCGGAGGTCAATGGAGACCATGGAGCAGAAACAGGCTGGAAGTATGTCTGCCATGGCTGGACACCAGCGAGTAGGATCTGAGAACTTCAATGTCCTGCAGTACTTCATCTTGCCAGTGCTGCCACTGAGCCGTTCCCAGATGACTGCAGCAGGAACAGCGACACACACAGCCCCGACCCCTGATGAGTCCGTGGCACACAGTGATGCAGCCATCATCCCACCACACACACTGGACACACCGGACACAGAACTCGTATCAGGGGAGTAAGAAGGGGATGGGAATTACTGTGTGAGGAAGGAGGCAGTAGCATCCATCACTGACATATGCCTTGTCCCTGCCTGGTTATGTCCTATGCATCATGCCCTGTGAAATACCTCCTACTGACCCCCGGAACACTCTGCGACATTCACCCAGACCCCGACACGGACTCCCATTTCATCACTGCTGGCCATATATACAGCAATCCTGCTGTGGACTGCACTCTCCCACTTCCTAATCACTTCACAATCCCCAAAGGTCTCTGTTTACCCCACCACTGGGCTTCCATGTGAAGTGAGCTTGTATGGCCATGTACAGCTCCAGCTCCGTCAATCACCTGAATGTGAATAAAACATTCTGAATCACACAGTTGTGTTGTAACTATGTTCACTCACGCATGGTAGTATGGCTGGATGTAGGGACAATGATTGCACATGAAGGTACACCATGGTAACTGACATCTATGCGCATCCCTGAGACACATGGCAACTTGGATGACTGTGAAGGTGAGTACTAGCTGCGTCCTCATTGCACATCAACAACAACCTCACGACCCCCAACGTAGGCCCACGCCCATGTGTTGAATAGGGCTGGGTGTAGGAGTGACCAAATCGGTAGCAGGCAAGGAGTAGTGTCCTACATCTCATGTGACAACAGAACTTCACGACGCATACCTACTTACACACATCTGTGTGGACACATTTGTTATGATATATGACATTGCTCCACATGGCCAGAGGCTGGACACCATACTCACATTGCTGAAGTCACGTAAGTGCACATGTCGGCCAGCACCAATCGCAAAACAATGTCTGGCTCACAGAGGTTGAGCTTGCAAAAGAGACACACCCCCATTGCACATGCGTCAGTCAGTTCCTCCCTGTGTAGGGACGATGCTCATTGTGGCACACGAGTGGACAATCTAATCAACACACCTCACAGTTAGACACCAGTGGGGTGGCATAGACTTTATTGGCATGTGCTTGTCAGTGCGGACGAGGCAACGGCCACAACAGGCCGGAACATGCTTAAGACACACACAGCATGGGTACATGATGAGGTTCAGAAAATGTTGGTGCGAAAATGGACAACAATCATCACGGATGGCAATGCCCCACCCCACCTTGCCTTGCTGGATGAGTCATGTGTTTGGCGTCTGCCCATTGCCCCTTGTGAGGGGGCACAACTCACTGCCATGGTATCTGCATAGTGTTCTGCCACTGGAGTGCGCCGATTGTCTGCTCTGCTGACAGTGATCAGGTGAAAGGGTCCGACAGGTTCACATGTCTTGCTACATTGCCATGTGTGTGCTCTCCCAGTTTGTCCGGATTGACAACATTGCAAAACGACGCTGTGTTGCTCTGACCATGGACCTGCATCACCTTGCACAGGTGTGTGTACACACGTATTGTTCCACGCACATGACTCCAGAGTCCGGATGATGGCAGACATGTCCACTGTTGTGGTGGGATATGTGAGCAATCCCCACAATGCAACAAGTTGTTGGGACCTGTGCTGCGGGTAACAATCAGATGTGGCTGCAGGAACGTAGTTACTCGTCCATGAATGCCCGTGCAGCTTCATGTACAATGTGTTCCAATAGTACGTCGTTGTCGTGTTCAAGGAACACCAGGGTGGGCCAATCCATACCTGGTCCGGCAGGTGTGCTCAGCCCACGCCTTTTCACCAATCCGCAACACAGCCCAATAGGGGAGCGCCTCGATGTGGTCTCTGCACACGAGGAATTGTGCAATCTCCCATGCACAACTGCCAATACATATGAGGTATGTCAAGGCATCCCATGCACAGCTGTCTCGGTTCCACTCCTGTTCGTGATCCAACAGGGGGCGCAGACAAAAGTCAGAGTCCAATTCATCTACGGTTGTGTTGGATAGGCAGACTTCCATGGGACAATCGAATGTGCATGTTCGGCAGTGGAACCAGGGCTGGACGCAGGTGATGTAGTCAATGCGGAAGCTGAGCTGGTAACTGATCCGCAGCACTGACAGTGGCACTGCACCCAGTAAATGCAGCATACGTGACAGGGGTTGTGCATGTGCCCTGGATGGCCTGCCATTGCCTTGGTGCATCTTGTGGAACCGGCACCCTTCTGAACTGCGGCAGTTGCGTGGAGGGTGTGCCACAGCTCTGGGAAATGATTCGAATGTGTGTGCAACATTGGGCTGAATGGGTTGCTGTTTCTGTGAGTGTCAAGGCCATCCCATGCAGCGGTCCCTCAGGCATGAGCTTCTGTGTGTGGAGTGTGGATAAGACGGATAGTTCATTTGGTCCGGGGTTGGGCCCGGGGGTGGTGTTGCGGGCCTGGGTGTGGTGTTGGTGGGTGTTGTGGCCCTCTTGGGTGTCCATGCTGCATGTTCAGTTACTCGGAGCACCTGTTGTTCTTCATGTGTGGCTCTGTGCTGTGCTCCCTTTTGTAGTGCAGACGGTGGTCCGACTTTACACCAGGTCAGAGCAGGTGTTAATTTCCTGCTGCTAACACGCCTTATCACCTATTTTGTGTTCTTATCGTGGTTCTGTCTGGTTGTTGTGAATGTTGTGGTGTGGTGTTGTCACAGCTTTTGGCACAGGAATGCCTACTCTGCATCTCATTAGCAATAGTTGTGGGGGTCCTCTGTGGCGATGTTTTTTTGCAGCTGCTATTGTGGGTAAATTGTGGGCTGTTAATAGCAGCTTGTGAATGGGAGGTAAATTTATCACGACTTTGGCTGCGATAAAGTGCCGTTAATTCGGCGATAGCTCCTTCCGAATATGCCCCTTAATTGCTTATTCGATTCTCTTATTTAGATTTACCTACAATTTTTAACATCCGCATACCTTATAATTGCAAACTAGTGATGCTGAGCATGGACAATTGCACAGGTGAGGTGGATGGTTTGAAAAGGATGCTGGAGCAATGTAGGGGAGATGACAACTAGGGACCACGTGCAGGCACATAGGGGCTTATTTCCAAATCCCTTGCACCACCAGTACATCACCTTTTCCCATATTAAAAGTGACACACAGGTGGTCAAGGGGCTTTGTAAATAAGCCCCATAGAGTCATTTTTAAAGAGTGTGCGAAGCGAAAAAAAGTGGAAACTGTGACAAAAGCCAGCAAAGTCCAGGTGAAGTGGATGGGGAAGCATGGTAGCCCCAAATTCAAAAGACAAGAACCAAGATGTCTTGGCTGAGAGACAGTTAGGGGAGGTTATATTATGTTCCCAGATTTGTAAAGCTCCTTAAAATACCTTGAAAGGTGTCCTGGCACTAAGTAAATGGAGGGAAGGAAGCTTCCGAATCAAAGCACAGAGACTTCTCTGTCAAAGCAACTGGGGATCAGCACAGCAGGTCCTTGTTATTGAAAAGCCACATATTCAAAGCCTTCCTGAACTTTAGTAAGGAAGGGGCAAGTCGCAAGGCACCTAGAAGCTCATTCCAGAGCTTTGCTGCCCTCACCAAAAAGGCTTTGACACTTGAGCGAGTAATTTTAAATCCGGGCATACTCAGAAGTTGCACTCTAGAGGAGCACACACAGTATGAATGTGTATGATTGCTAAATGTCTGGATGAAGTACTCAAGGCCACTGTGATGAGCTGTTTTAGTTACAAAGTAAGGGGACTTAAAGAGCACCAACTTTTCACTGGTTGCCAATGCAGGGATTTTAGGGCCTCAGCGGTTATAGAAAAATGAGGGAGCCCCAAGGCCAATCTGGTGATGCATTCTGTATTCTTTGGAGCTTCTTAAGAAGACCTCCATTCAGCCCCTTCAAAATGGAAATACACTAGTACAACAAACTTAATAGAGTTGCCTGTATCACCACTCAATGAGCTGGTTTAGTAAGAAAGGGTAAGATCTTCCTGAGCAGTTTAAAGAAGAAAAAACAAGTTGATGCAACATGTTTTATTTGGCTCACAAGGGAAAGATCAAATAAATCAGTTGAATTTTGAGTATTTTAGCAGGCGTTGGAGCAGTCACCTAGCTAATGGGCCAAAAATCAAATGGCAATGGTTCGGGTACATGGGAATGTTTAATCCACAGTACCTCAGTCTTGTCTGAGTTGAATTTGAGCGAGTCAGACACCGCTGCCACACAGTGATGAAATGGCTTCATAGGATTGGCACCTTACCCATCCAGCAAGATCCTCATCCTTGGAACCACCCCTTCAGCATGAGACAACACCTGGTGGCCGACCGCCCTTGGGAGCCCACCTACCCCCTCATATCACGCCAAAAACCTCGGCATCATGCTCAACTCATCACTCACCATGAACCGACAGGTAAACGGCGTCACCTTCAGCTCAGGGGCGTAACAAACGCCCCCGCAGGCCCCGCAGTGCGGGGGGGGGCCACACTCTCTTCAGTAAATGAAGGGGGCCCCCCTGGCCTCAGCTCTTCAGTAAGAGCTGTGAGTAAGAGCTGTGAGAGAGGCTTGAGGCTTGCGCTGAAGCCTCTCTCCCTCTGACCCAGGTGCAGGCTGCAGCCTGCTCCGAGCCCCGAGCCCCCTCCCTCTGCCTGAAGAGAAACAATGTTTCAACTGACATTGCTTCTCTTCAGTCAGAGCCAGAGTCAGGCCGGAAAAGGGAGGGGGTGGGGGCCCTGGTGCCAATGTGCAGCCCAAGTTTCGTCTGTTGATTTCAGAGAAAATAAGCGCAAGACGGAAATGGGTCTTTCTATGTAGAGAAGTAACACCTGTGACACGCTGAATGCACACATCTCTGATCTCTGTGTCTGCTCCACCCCCCTCTGTATGCCATGGATCGAAGGGGTGCCCGTGCTGGCGAGGAAGGTCCCCGGAAATGCTGCAGCCCTCGAGGACACAGGGCTGCTGCTGTTCTCAGACCCCCAGGTAAGCGAAAAGCCACCTTGATCTTCTGACGTGATACAGAAGCGTTATTGTTGTAATGCAATTGGGGATAAGATAATATCATTTTAGCGCTTTCAAGATCACGTGGTAGACTCTCGTACAGGTTGCTGTTGTATGTGATATTCCTTTAAATACTGCCAAGCCCTCAGCCACATGCGGATTATTGCAGCTTCACCGACACGTCTTGGAGCTAAGGTTTGGGGTTCTGCAGCAGTGGCGGTTTTACCATGGGGGCGTTAGGGCGCCGCCCCCCCTGCTTTCTCGCCGTGCGAGAAGAAGGCAGAAACAAATGGTAGTTATTTATTTATAACTACCATTTGTTTCTGCCTGCCCTTCTCGCACGGCGAGAAAGCAGTCAGCACTGCAGAACTAACTTCCTGATTACGAGTCGAGCCTCAGGGCAGGGGGAGTGGCTTGGGGGAGTGGCTTGCCCACTGTTGTGAATACGGACTGTTTGGACAGCCTGAGAGGCTACCCAAACAGACAGTATTAGCAACAGTGGGCAAGCCGCTCCCCCAAGCCTCCTCCCACTCTCCGTTCTGCAGCTTGCAGACTAAGAGGAATGACGTTTTTAGGGCAGCCGGCCGAACCAATCAGCGCCGGCTGCCATGGAGGGGAGGGTCAGGGAGGCTGCCTGCAGCCTTCCTGCTGACGAGCAGCACCCTGGGAATTCTTCGAAAATAGGACGGCGGCAATCGGGAGTCTGTCTGCTGGGAACTTAAAGGCGGGAAGCAGGTAAGTTTGAAAATTCTATTATTTATAATTATCCCGCCTCCCCCCATCCCCTCTGCAGCGAGACCCCCCACTCTCTCGGGTGTGTCCAGACCTTCCATGAGGCAGGGGGTATCTGTTGTTCGGGCTTGACAATCAGGCCTGGCCTGTACTAAAACAGCATGCATCTGCGTCACGGGAGAGAGTCTAGCAGAACGGCGTGTCCTCGTTACTTCTAGATCCTCCTTCCTTGTAAGTTCCTTCCGGACATCTGTACCGCTCAGTTCCAGCCAGGCCTCCTTTAATATTTGGCTGCTTTAAAGATCCGATTCTGGGGCCGGCAAAGCGCCCTCGGAGTCTGAATAGAGGTCTGTGTCTCGAGGACTGTGATTTATTTCATTTTCTGACTGGTGTCTGGGTACAAAAAGAAAAATAAGAGATGCAAACATTCCCATAAAACATTTTTTTTTAAATCTTTCTCCGTGTATTCCTGTCAGTACAGTTACGTGCCTGAATGTTGATGTGTTCTGTCCCCCTGCATTT
This sequence comes from Lissotriton vulgaris, assembly GCF_964263255.1. Taxonomy (NCBI): domain Eukaryota; kingdom Metazoa; phylum Chordata; class Amphibia; order Caudata; family Salamandridae; genus Lissotriton; species Lissotriton vulgaris. The sequence continues at coordinate 1,310,142,299 of NC_141693.1, read as the reverse complement.
TCTTTCCACTTGTGATGTGGACATGTGCTTGCCAGAATTCTGAGTTTGAGGCCATAGAAAGCAGTTCAGGCCTTGGTGACTGAAATGGCTTGTGGAGAAGCAGCAGCTGGGTTAGATAACACCGCTCCCAATGTTGATGGAGCAGAGCAAGCACATCATTGATGTCGATTGAATCCAGCGAAGAAGAGATGTATTGTGGCCAAATTTTGCACAGGGATCTCGGCAGGGACTGGTTCTGACTAAACCGACATCCGGTGCATTTAATCTTTAAAAAACAGGTTATCTTTTACGACTATTCTGCAGACTGACAAATGCTTAGTGAAAGTATTGGTTTTGGAGGCCGTCTGTAGCTCATCTCTCTCTCTCTCGTCGTTTTACTGTCTGTGTTAACATGTAGTTGTCACATCTTGTCTGCTGTGACCTCGCTACCCTTGGTGGCGTGAAATAAATTGTTATTGCTTTGATGAAAAACTTGAACTAGGAAAACAATATAGCCGGCAGTGTTATAAAATGGTTTCTTAACAAAAATAATGAACGGCACAAAATAATGTTTCTATAAAGTGAAGTGAAATATGAAGATAAGAGTATTTTGATTTGTTCCTCCCTGTCTCCGATGCTGGGATGTACTTTTTAAAATAACCCCTTATGTATTATTCGCAGTACAAAAATCTTCTGTTTGTGTAAACCACATTTCACTAGACTCCCTCTTTTGCACTTGAACCACCCTATGCAACCATTCTGTCTGATCACATCAGCACACACTGCCCATTCAGCATGGCAGCATGACTCCAATATGTGCACCTAAGCATAGGACTAACTGCCTCCAGCAAAGTGACGCACGCCTACACTGCCATAAAGTAAGTAAACATGTCTGAGTTGTGACTGGGTCACTTCTCTCACCCCAGTGTAATTTACAACTTCGTTTTTGAAGTCATCTCACACAGGTTATTGGATTTTTCCAATGTACAGTATATAGGCTCTACAGCCTGGTTGAAATGCAGCTTGTTTGCCAAAATATTTACAACATGACATGATTCCAAACCAGTACCACTACATCAAAGACAGGACTATTCTTGCCCCCCCCACCCTCCTTTTGCAGTTCGGGCTTGCACGCTCGCTTATTACTTTGCGGTACAACATTTTCGCCCCACCACTTTTAAAATCCACCAGCCGCCACTGTTCTGCAGTCCTGAGAACGAAAGACAGAGAAAGAATGCGGTAGGTCTTTCTGCTCTGCTACTTCACCAGAGAGTTCCTGTGTGCTTCTCCTGAGTTTGCTATAGGCATTTAGGCAAATGCTTTGTTGTGACGTGCCCCTCGTGTGAAGTGTTGACTTTGTGTTTTCTGCCAGGAGACACGCTAATGCTCACTTGGAAGTTTTGCAAGACTTGGTTTCCCTTGGTCATTGTGTGTATAGCTGTGCACTCAAGTAAAGAAGATGCAACCTTATGTCTAGAGCAGTCGACCTCAAAGCTTGGGACCTAAGTTCGAGTCTCGGTAACAACGCTCAAAATCCTGTGATTCTGGGCAAATCACCTAATCTCCCTGTGCTTAACAAAAATGAATATGTTAATCTGTAATGAAACTGGTGCTCATGTAAAGCGCTCTGATCTATTTATGAGGCCGTGCGTCACTTTTACGCCGCTGGTGCGTCACTTTTTGTGACGCATCGGCGGCGTAAAACATGCCTCCTGTTGCGCACTATTTACAAAGTGACGCATCTAAGCTGATGTGTCACTTTGTAAACCCATGCGCTATATTATACCTGCGTCAGGTATAATGTATGCAGGGGGGGGGGGGCATTCCCAAGCTAGTAAGCCTCGTAATAGTGACGCAGTGAAATCTATGAGATTTCACTGCGTCACTTTTAGGACGCTGTTGCGTCAAAATCTTGCGCCTGCCTCACAGCAGGCGTAAGACTGAGGCAAGCCCTTTCACATGGGGCTTTCCCCATGTGAAAGGACGCATTGCTGGAGTTGCGTCACTTTTGTGACATACTCCAGCAATGCGTCACTTTTGCGCTTACAGATACGTCAGAAATATTGACGTATCTGTAATTCCTTGCGCAATGATGCGTCATATTGTAAATATGACGCATCATTGGGGTCGCAAGGAGGTCGCAATGAAAAGTGACACATCGCTGTTTTCTCGAAGCGTTGCGCCACTTTTCATAAATGAGGCCCCAGATATCTTCGGGTCTAGTTCACGCTATATAAAACTCTAAACAAATACCATCTGCCAGACAGCAAGCTGCCAAGAAACCTGTGAGTTCGAAGTCCGATTCTTCAACAAGATATGACAACTATTGCAGTTATCCAGGAGTAGGTCAGGTCTGCAGAAAGTGTTAGAAAACCGGACACGTTAGCAAGGTTTAGAGGTTTAGTCCAGCAGGTGCCTGAGCCCAGCGAGGTATCTGCAAAGTTCGGCTGCGGAGTGTTCTGAGTGTCTGTCCTTGAGGGGTGCTGCTTTAGAGGGGGGTGCGGGCACGATGACACATACGAGGTCTGGGGGCGCACAGAAATGCAGACTCTCTCAATAGGGCTGTAATTTTGTTCTTCACGAAGGTGTTTGGCGAGAAGCAGATACGAGAACCTTTCCCTACTGACTTACTATCATGAGTCCTACCCGCCGTTGTTCGGATGCTCCCGGGGTGTGATGAAGATGGGCTAACAAGAGGGTGGGTTGTTACATGGGGTTTAATGTCAAGAACAGTACAGGGGCATCATTGGCGCGAGGCGGGGGCAGGCTGAGCCCGAAGGCCTAGGGATGTGTAAACCAGTAGGACGTCACTCAGTGGTGACGCTCAAATCCAGCGCTGCCCGGGTGAGCCTCATCCTTGATGAATAGTCCCAGCCCTACAACACAGCGACATAGGGACCCACACTTGCTGCTCTCAGGGCTACTCACTTAGGTTACTAAGACTTCGCGCCAGTCATAAAGCGGTGAGCCCAAATACAGTGGCTACTGAGTGGCATGCGCTGGCACCAGGGCCAACTTTAAGGCAGAGCGACTGGTGCAGCTGCGCCTGGCACTGAGCTGTGGATGGGGGTCTGTGTTAATAAATAACATGGGTTATAAAGCAACTGCTGCAAGATTTATGGGTGTGGGGCAGTTTTCAGGCAAATGTCAAAATAACTGGTGATTAGAGAGATCCACATTTTTACTCCAGTGGCAGTTTTGACTCATCATAAAGTAGTGAAGAGGGTTAATGTATGCAAACAAAAAGAGGAGTATCCCCTACGTCGAGTTTTTGAAGAAAACTTCCGGAGGGTGAATTGTTTGGCAAAAAAGGAAAGAGTCAACCTTTTTGTTTAGAAACCCCTCACTCACCACCTAGTGGTGACTTGCTTCATCATCGGGGTCCACCCCGGTGACCTAGCGTCACCAGGATGTGCTTCGACACCTGTATTACAGTGGAGCAGGTTGTGACTGTATGTGCAAAAAAAGGTGTTAAAAATTGTCCTGGTTTAACTTAAAATCGAATTTTTATTTTAAAGTAATCAGAACAATGTTAAAAAAGGCGCACCCTATCCTGATCCCCTGTATACCAACTGGAAAAATAACCAGTGGTAGATTCACCTACTGCTATCCTCCTCTGCTAGCCGAGCAGAGGAGGATAGCAGTAGGTGAATGGCCTGTAACTTCTCCCGCAAACTAATATGTTATGTCGGTTAGAAGAACCTACCCCCTGCCCGTTGAAGCAATTTAGAGGCTAAAAATAAGTCTCTTTTTCCTTTTTTGTAACCAGACGGCTCTCATTATTTTGAATGAGCACATCTACCACTGGTTATTTTTCCAGTTGGTATACAGGGGATCAGGATAGGGTGTGCCTTTTAGGGGGCACACACCTCCCGTCCACCTGTTTTATGGTCCTGAAGAATACCGGGCTACTGCCCTGATGGTAGAAACATGTCGACCAAGCCACACAGACACATATAGAGATACCTGGGCCGTAACTCACCTACCTGTATCTCGCCAGCAATTTTTAACATTGTTCTGATTACTTTAAAATAAAAATTCGATTTTAAGTTAAACCAGGACAATTTTTAACACCTTTTTTTGCACATACAGTCACAACCTGCTCCACTGTAATACAGGTGTCGAAGCACATCCTGGTGACGCTAGGTCACCGGGGTGGACCCCGATGATGAAGCAAGTCACCACTAGGTGGTGAGTGAGGGGTTTCTAAACAAAAAGGTTGACTCTTTCCTTTTTTGCCAAACAATTCACCCTCCGGAAGTTTTCTTCAAAAACTCGACGTAGGGGATACTCCTCTTTTTGTTTGCATAAATAATCCTATCAGGGGAATAGGAGGTATCTCTTTTCACTTCCAAGTGACAATATCCCTTGCTCTCTCTTTTGATCTCAAAAAAAGAGGGTTAATGTGCCTGCTGGAAAGAACAAGTACTATGCAGATCACAGAGCAGTATTTTATGTGGCTAGCTCAGTGGGTTACTGCTTTTATCACAGAGATCCTTTTGTTATTTGCAGTTCATAAGTTGCAGTCCTAATATAGCACAGTGACCTATTAACAGTCATAACAGAGCGGCCTGCAAACTGGATTGCATGGGTTAATGTGTTATGTTTTTCCCCAGTCTTTAATTATCCTAATGTAGCTAAAATGGTTTGTTTGGATAGAAATAAATTCGTATTAGTAAAGCCAACCCCAAGCAATTTGGTCGATTATAAATCCTGAGCTTGTGCTTCTCCAGACCAAACAATCTTCAAATATACTGCTTTCTAGTATAGATGACGCAGGTCCAACACTTTTTAATCCTCATTGTTTTATTTAACATTTCCTATAGACTGATTTACACACGTATGGTTCATTGTCTCTGTAAATATATGTGATGTAAAGTGCTCCAACACCCTACACTGGTATGAGTATCAATATTAAACAATTGAAATGCACGTGAGAGAGGCAGGGGCGTAACAAACACCCCGCAGCCCCCGTGTTGAGGCGGTCCCCAGTCTTCAGTATATGAAGGGGGCCTCCTCAGCTCATCTGCAGAGACCTGTGAGAGGTTTGCTCTGAGGGATCTCTGTAAATAGGCGTGTTAACCCAGTGATCTTTCGGTGTGGGGTGGGTGGTGTTTGGGGGGGGGACCAGGATTATGTTGCAGTGGAAGACTGATTATGCGGAAGGTTTCACTCCGTTCTCCGTCAAGACAGGGCAAGTTATTCTTCACGATGCCAGGCATTACTCTCTGCCCTCTCTTACCCTGTGGGAGAGCACCTGTGCTCTCAGCCCTTGACTCGAGGACAGAGGGACATGGGCCCTGGAGGACACACACTGCCCGTCTGTGAGTACCCACAACAACCCTACTTTAGCTCCGAGCTAAGGTAGGGTTGGTTAAGGTGTCCTGTGCGTCTCCTGCGGTTGCAGCCTCCGCTAGGGTACAGGGAGGGAAGGGAAGGGGTGCTGTCTGCAGCCTGTGAGTACCCCAATGGCCATGGGACAGTGCTAGCGGAAACCTGTGAGTACAGCCACTGGGTCCTGATGATTGATTTTAGCAGCTGTGACAAACAGAGCCCCGATTACAAGTTCTCCCCGAATAATAGGAAATAACTGTGGAATTTGAAGCTTTCTGCACCAACATCTGCACATTTGGTTATTCACTGTGTTGTTTTCACCCGCTGCATTTCCACTAGTCTTATTTGCTGAAACATAACAAGGCAAATTTCCTGTATCTTCAATGTTTTCAAACAGGTGTTTGCGCAGGGATCGCAAAATAATGACGCATTCGTATTCAAGGCCTAAATGTTGAAAGCTCGGAAACGACACATACAAACCAAGAGTGAAAACGCTTGTTTGTCATATTTCCGAGGAATTGTCCATGTTTTTTTAGCTTAATTTTTTTTATTAAAAGATCATACAGCCGATTACGGTATAAGATTATTGAATATGTATTCCACATAGAAAAAGGAATATTCAAGATTTACAAGTATAAAAATAATTTAAAAGTATCCATTTTTATAACAAAGTTTTATTATATCTACTTTTAAAAGAACTTTCTCAATGGTACTTCAGTGACCTGCAGTTCATAGCCTGAATCCTTGCGAGACTCACTTGTCTCTACATCCTTCCGAGGCCGGAAATTGAGAATTATGACATTGGATAATGCCATCACTCATTATTTACAGCATTTAGAAACACCCGAAGTGAGGCAGGAAGAGCTGTATTGTCATGCTGCCTGATAAGGCAATTCTGGTCAAATTGGAACTTTTCATTAAATGGCTTTTCTTGGGCTAGATGTAAACACAGGAATAAGCAGTTGATCCTGAAGCGAGGGTCACTAGAGAGGGGTGAGCGAGGGGTGTCTCAGTAAGGCCTCTCCTGCAGGGCTCATGGACCAAAGGGCACATCTCTGTGCCAGGGCCAGTGACTCCCTCTCACTAGTGGGCCAAGAGGCTAGGAGGGCGAGGAACAGAAGATGCAAGAGACCTGATGGAAGGGAAGGGGTCAGGCAGAGGGGGGAAACTGAAGAGTGGGGACGGAAGGACTGTGTAGAGAAATAGAGGAAGGACAAGAAGGGGACATAACATCGAGCAGGCAGGGTTCTGTCTTCTACCAGTCAAAGTAGATGTTCGACCAGTTAGCTTTCTTTTAATTCAGTTTTCAATATATGATTGTTAATAGAACTAAAAGCTTATTTCACACCACGTTAAAAACCCACACCTATAAACGATTTACAAAACAAATAGTAAAAACAGGAACTCTTTTAGAAGTTATTGCCCTGTGGTCAGCAATGAAAGCATGTAAGCAAGTGTTGAAGAGCAGTTTCACTAACAAGACCTCGTGCCACTCGTGAGTCAATCCCCTGTAATGTCTATATCAGCACGCGCCCGAGGGACTCGTCCAACATGATTGGATGAGCTCACTGTCACCACATGCTCCTAAAATCCTTGCACACTTCCGCTTTGGCTAACCACCTGCTGGTGACGTCATGGATGCGTGAGGCTGTTTCAGACTTGAGGAGTCCACGGGGTCCAAGTTTGGACAATATTATCAATAAGGTTTTATTGACCGCTTCTGCAGATACTTGGCAGATTTCAGCAACAGCATAGCTCCCACATACAATGTGCTCTATCGCCTTTTCCATTACTAATGTCTTAGTGCTGAAAGCTCTGATTCAGACTTGTCAGAGGGTCCAGTTATTTTGATTCAAATTGTTCAGCTTGAAAGCTGCATGTGGGCGCTTAATTTAAGTGTTATCAGGTGCACAGCCGGAGACAGCTGAGGGTCTCAATGACCATAAAACAAGGAAGGGATTGCAGTCATGTACAAAACACGTAGGTCCTCATTGCCCAGAATGAAAACACACCCACTTATGTGTATCAGTGTGCTTGTTCTTGTTGCTCATCTTAAGGTTATGCACTTATTTCATCTAGAAATGCCAGCGCTGTAACAAAAGAGTTAAAAAAACGGAATAAATAATACTGGCATTGAGTTGGAACCTTAATAACAGTGCTTAGAAACTGTATGCGTGTACCCCTCTCTCATGCTTTTGTTCTTTTTCTGTCTTTTCCACTTTCTTGTTCTTTAGCCCAGGCTCACTTTGCCCTCTCTGTCTTTCCATATATATTCCTCTATCTCTCTCATACTCTCTCTTGCTCTCTGTTTAGTCGTCTGATTCTCTTTCTCCTCAATATCCCTCTATAAGTCTATTTTTTTCTCTTTGCCTGTCTATTCCATTCTTTGTTCTTCTGTCTCCGTCTCACTCAACTTCTCCATAATGCTCTTTATTTGCTGCATGTGTTTGCCCTCTGCCTTACCTCACTGACTCCTCATTGTCTTTTCCTACCTGTGAAGCCTAGCCTCAAGCCCGAGTAGGCATCCCTTGACTCCACACAACCAGAATCACGAAGTTCCAAATAGCCAGGCTGTGTTTGTGCGTACTCTAGAGAGAGGCAGGAAGTGAATATCTGCATCCATGTGAGATTGATGTGTAGCAAGTGTGATACCCTCGGCCATTTCCAGCTCTTCAGCTAAGCACACTGAATGGTGGGATTTCCAACCTCATACATGAGGGAAATGAATAACATCTCCAAAAACGCAACCTGCTATTGGCTCGAAGGTCAGGACTGTCTGGAGTTTGTCAAACCTGCCATAGCTGACTTGGCGGGGGTGTCGCATAATTTATTTTTAAAAAGTTAATTTATAATTGAAAAGTTTGGCTCTATTCTCAATATCTATCAGATATATACTCTCCACTTCCTCAGGCCCTTAGGCTGGTATTAATGTATAGTAAGTTTACCAGATAGGCCAAGTCACCAGGGGCACCCTCTTCAGGGCATTATATTCCTTTTACAAAGCATTGTCATTTGGAAGCTATCTGTCTGGCCAGAATAGAGAAATAAGGCTTTACATTTTAAGGATCATATATTGTATTAATCTTTGCAATCAAGACAACTAAGTTAAGTTTGTCAGAGCATACATTGCCAGGATGAATATATTTATTTCGCAAAACACAAAGCGGCTGACACAAGAAGTTTCTGAAAGTAAACAGTTCTTATTGGCATCCTGTTTCCCTTCTTTTCTTCATTTTCATCTACCTGCCATGGGTCGCAAGGGGAGTGCCATGGGTCGCAAGGGGAGTGCCATGGGTCGCAAGGGGAGTGCCATGGGTCGCAAGGGGAGTGCCATGGGTTGCAAGGGGAGTGCCATGGGTTGAAAGGGGAGTGCCATGGGTCACAAGGGGAGTGCCATTGGTAGCAAGGTGTCGCAGGTGCGATCCCTGGCGACTTCTAAATGATAGTCCATGGCTGCATCCTTCCTCTTGGTACTTTTCATTGGCTCCTGCCTCTCTTGTAGGGCCTCACTAGGAGCCCCTGCCTCGCAGCTAGTACTGACTTACTACAGAAGAGCACAAAACACAAACCTCTGGAGGGCCTAGGATGACTAGGTGTCCTGGATTCGCCAGAAAAGTCCAGGTTTTTCACCAGCTGTCCCATTAGATTTCAACAATTTAAAACACATGTCCTGGTTTTCAAAGAGGGTCGACTAAAGACATAGGGAGGCACGTTTTTATGTGTTTCATGGGCAGTATGGCGGGTAGCTGGCCTGAGAGCTCTTGACTGGCACAGAAAATGGGGGGCCCCCTCCATGTACTTCGCAGGGGGGCCCCCTCAAGTTTCGTTACGCCACTGCTTCAGCTGCTTCAACACCCTCCGCAAGACTTTCAAATGGATCCCCCCTGAGTCACGGAAGACAGTCACCCACACACTCATCACCAGCAGACTGGTCTATGGAAACGTACTCTACACCGGCATCAACAAAGCCTTACTCCGCAAACTCCAGAAAATACAGAACACTGCCACTAGACTCATCCTCGGCATCCCCCGGCACCAGCACATCAGCCAACACCTACGAAGACTCCACTGGCTCCCCGTGGAGAAAAGAGTCACCTTCAAAATCCTCACACACGCCTACAAATGCCTACACAACAACGGATCCAAATACCTCAACAACAGAATCAACTTCCACGTACCCAAAAGAAAACTCTGATCTTCAAACCTCAAACTGGCCGAAACCCCGCGCATCCACAGAGTCAGAGCAGGCGGAAGATCCTTCTCTCACATTGCAGCCAAGACCTGGAACGAGCTACCGGCAGATATCAGATGCGCCCCCTCCCTGAACACCTTCAGGTAGACCCTCAAGACATGGCTCTTCGGTTATACAGATCTGCGTACCCCCTCAGCGCCTTGAGACCCTCACAGGTGAGTAGCGCGCTTACAATTCCCCTGATTGATTGTTTGATTGAGTGTCATCCATGTATTTCATATACCAGAGACCAAAGGATTTTGGGGCACATGCATTAAGCTAGGCAATTGCAATTCCTTGATAGCGATTATTAAGGAATCGCTATTAAGGAATCGCAATTCCTATGCACTAGGTTTTGCAAAAATATTAGCGATTCCTACACATTCCTTAATTGCTAATCGCAATTCAGGAATGGCTTCCCATTCATTCCTATGGGCCTAGAGGTCACTAGGAAGGAATGGGACAGCATTGGCAATTTGAGAGTGCCAAATAGGTACTCACAAATTGCTCATGCAATTTCAAGGGTGCTAGGGGGGCTAAAGGCCACCCTGATGCACCCCCAAAACATGCATTGTGCACATGTGGCACCCAAGGGCATGAGTGAGCTTCACATTGCACTTCGAAAAATGCAATTTTATGCATGTTTCTAAGGAATTGCAAATTACCATCAGCTTTAAGTTGATGGTAATTTGTGATTCCAAATTGCAAAAATGCAATTTGCGATTGCATAATGCCTCACAATTAGGTACACGCAATTTGTGATTCCCTAACTGCAATTGAATGCCTTTGGACTTGATGCATCGCAAATATGCATGTTATGTGAAAAAAAGAAAATATGAAAGGATAAAAATTTCAAAAAGTTTGGACTGAGGTTTTGTGTGTTATGATAATTTCATTTAAAGTGATTGTGAGAAATACATTAAGTTAAGTGAACTTTAGGTTCATGAGGTACAGTGCACACTACATGCAGGGGAACTCCTGTTTTGTTTCGTTAGTTTATCTTAGTGTGAAGCCAACACACTTTAGTAGTGTAGCACCCTTGTTGTAATTTGATTAAAAAGTTCAAGTATAATAATAGAGTGCACCTCCATCCCGTAGGGATCTCTTTCTAGTATATGCTGGTTGAGGAACCATAAACCGGGACTGTACACATGGGCTCTGGGGTGGTCATCATTGGCGCTTGCAATTACGATGGCGGATGTGGACTGCAACCTATAACGCAATGTCTCTACTGTCGGGATGCCTTTGGGATGCAGCAAGAAGCGCAGGCTGTGAAACGAGATTTTGTCATGCATCCCTAGATGCACCCTGACCCTGAGAAGAGTTGTCTAGGCTCCTGTGGTGGAGTTTGCGAGAATGGAAGCTTGCGGTTGGACTGCGGCCCAACTTCCCTGGATGCACAGCCATTAATGCAGTGGATTGGTGACGTGCTGTTTGGCGCTGGAACTGCGCCCCGGCCCCGATCTCTAGGTGACTAAATCGCAACAAGAATAGTCGGGAGTGCGCTTGTGGTTCCTCGGCCAACCTCCTAGATTGTGGAACGCATAATTCCTGGTCCTACCTGGCATGCTTGCGGGGCGGCCCGTTGGTTCTGCTGGCACGGAAACGCAGCATCGGAACCATCACGTACAGTACACGACATCCAATATACATATTCTGTGCCTAATGTCGGGTGGCACCTGTGCGCGTACTGGTACAGGAGGCACGCAGATGCAACCTTTCCCTACCAAATCCAAGCCAGACAAGATGGCGAAACAATGACTCGCGGATCAAACCTCCACCAAGCTAGATGCAGTGCTTGCTGCAGTGGAAAGACTAGAAGAAACAATTAATCAAACCCGCACATCCTTAGAGACCAAAATAGATAAGGTGGCCATAGATCTCACTCACTTCCATGCCAATCACTGGAAACTGGTAGACTACACTTGCCGACATCAAACCACAGGTGATGCAAACAGATAAGCATGTACAAAACTTACTAAACCAAGTGGCGTTCCTAGAGGAGAGAGCCAAAGACGCTGAAGGGCGAGCACGATGCAATAACGTAGGCATAGTGGGCAAGGCCGAATGGGCGAGGAAGGAAGAGAACCCACCAAATACGTGGAAAACTGGCTCCGCAATCTGCTGCCTGAGGGAACTTTTTCTTCACACTTCGTAATAGAATGTGCAGCTAAAAGACTCAGAAAAGGTGATACTTGGCCTAGTATTATCAAGAGACTGAAATATTGTCTTAAAACAATAAATGAAGAACCAGACCAAGTAGATGAAGTAACAAGTCAGTTTGGACCATCCACAGAGAAACCAAAAGGAGAAGTCCACGCTTGAAAAGACTGAATAACAAATTCAATGGTCTAAAATGGACACATGTGATTCTCGAGGACTTTGAGAATTTGGAAATAAGTGGAGAAAGTGATGAAGAATTAATTGCTGATCAAATTGACGAAGAAGTGAGACCAACTTTAAATTTTAGTTCACAGTCCATAATCTGTGTAAATGTTACAAAGAGGGGTAACATCTCCTCAGTCAGAGATGGCTGATAATAGAGCTACTGGAAAACCGAAAAGAAATTATATAAAGACATGTTGTAGAATATGCATATGTAGTATATTGATAGTAGCAAAAACCACAGTTGACGGACAGAATGCAGAACAATGTCATGCATTCACCTAGTTATGCATTATTTATGTATGCTATAGTGGCATAACCATGAATAGAAAATAGACATTAATATACAATGTGCCAACTCATGCCTATGATACACAGTACATGATAAACTACTCCCTTCTAAGAAGGGAGTAGTTTATCATGAATATGTATTTATAATAATGTCTATTTTCTATTCATGGTTATCACACTATAGCATACATAAATAATGCATAACTAGATGCATGATACCTTCGTACATTTATTTGAAATAATACTAGACACTACCACTTACACTGGAATCACATGGTGGTCTCCACATAATCTTTGTTCTTACTTTCTCTATCTCTTTAGCGTTCATAGAGGAATAGAGGAGTATATTATGAGAGGGAATACATCATTTTATACACACAATAAGGGCAGTGTAAGTTTGTTTTTCAAGTGTAAGAACCCAGCAGTTTTTGTAGACACTGTAATCTTGGTATGTCTTGTGATATTGATTACACTCTAGATCAATTCACTCCTTATTATTGGCGGGCACTCCATTAGAACTACATTTCCCTTTATCCGGGAACATGTGACTGGCGACGACAAGTTTGTGTGTTCAGCATGCGTGTGGGAGAACGGTAATTCACAGATACAGCAGTGCCCGAGGCAGCCTGTGTATAAGGTGTCAGGTGAATGGTGATACTGACCACTCGCCATTTAGGGAAGATTGCATCACGTTCAACTAGGACTACATTTCCCATCCTCTTCAGATCACATGACTGATGACGACATAGTCCGTGCGTTCATTACGCTCACAATGGCGGTAGCGGCATTTTTCTGAACAACACGAACTTGAGAGAGACTCGTAAGAGGCGTCTTATAGGTATGTCTACTGAGATGATTGCAGATAGCGGTGTATGATTTCGGCTTTTGGAAACATGAATATTGTTGGACTTGGCCTTTTCCCCCGAAATTTTTCGCTTTTGACCCCCTTGCCTAGGATGTCTCCCCCATGGGATTAAACCTGTATAGACCATGAGTGGTGAGAGACACCTTGTTGAAAATGTAACGTCATGTAATAATGTGAGCACTTGTAAATTTCCCCATTTTAGAACTGCACCTGACTGAAATGTATTGTATGTAAAATGGATGCCATGGCCATGGGTTTTGCCACTGGACTGCCATAGGTCAGCGGTCTAGATAATATTACCCAGCTACCCCTAGCTTTTGGAGGGAAAGCCTGGCACCCAGGGTGCTCACCCCCTCCCCTTGAGCCAGTTTAGGCCAGCTTTGCCAACATTCTAGAGGGTTCTGGCACTGCCTGGGAGAAGGGTATAAGTAAGGGGGAAGTGCCACCAGAGAGTCAGTCAGCGCTGGGACAAGGAAGAGAGGGGACCTGCTGTGAGGTGTTACCGCCACAGGGGCCTGTGAGCTGGGCCCTGCATCCATTCCACCCCCCCTCCACTGTCCCCCAGGGTCCCTGATAAAAGGAGAGCCTCCCCTAGGTCCCTGACGCTGTGGGACCTTGAACTACGCCGGCGCTGAGGGAAAGAGGTGCCCAGAAGAGGAGGAATGCTGTGGGCTTGAACCCCCCAGGAGGTGAGGAGTGTGCCCCTGGGGCTGGCTGTGGAACTGTTCGCCCCCCTCCCTGAGGTGCGCCTGTCAGACGCTGTTTGGGGAGGTTGGTGCCCCCAGGAAGCTGTGGCCCCTTTGGAAGTGCTGCTGCTGCATTGCCTTTAAGCGCTGGACTGGGAGGAGCTGCGTGTCCCTAGAAGCCCTGGACTGCCTACCCAGCGCTGTGGGAAGAAAAGCGCTTTGTTCTGAGGGCCTGCTGTGCTCCCCCTAGGAAGCGCTATAATTTGGAAGCGCTAATCTGCCCCAGAACTGCTGTGTGGGCGCAAGGATCAGTGCGCTGTGAATAGCGCTGTCTGTGAGGCGCGCTTTTGCCGCGATATAAAGAATTAATTAAAAGGGAGCCTACCCCTTATTGCCGCCGTAAATCACCGCCGCGGCCCGGCGCTGTTGTGGGGATCCCCCCACTGCTGTGGGCATCGTTGCGGCGGCCCTCGGTACCAGGAGAGGACCGCCGAAGTGAGGAAGGGGCCGCACTAGGCCCGGAGGCCGCGGCACTCGCGTCACGTGACGGGGGCGCCCAGCCGCGTCATCGGCCCAACGCCGCGCAGGGATTGGTCGCCGGCCCGGGTGGCCGAGAAGACAGGAAGAAGCGGAGTAAAAGCCCCGGGTCCCCGTGAGGGAGGGAGGACCCGGGTGAAGCTTCGGTGCAGGGCCCCCGTGGTCAGGAGGGAGCCCTGTGAAGAACGACCGGAGCGGGAGTCCACCCCGACGGTCTGCGGCCCGGATTGAGGAGGCCGCGAGGAGCGACACAAAGCCCTGGGTCCCCGTGTGGGAGGGAGGACCCAGGCGAAGCACCGTTGCGGGGCCCCCGTGTCAAGGAGGGAGCCCCGAGAGAAGCGACCAGAGGGGGAGGCCACCCCGCCGGTCTGTGCCCCACGCGAGGGGCCGGTAAGGTAGACGGGGCCGGGGTACACTGCCGGTGCCAGCCCAGCCTCCCGACCTGTGGGGACCAGAGAAGGAAGCCCCGCTGGGGCCGCACAGAGATGCAGTGACCCCCCCCGGGCCCCCGAGAGGAGAGGGGAGGCCCGAGTGATGCCACAAGGAGGGAGGGGCCTCGAGGCACATTGCCGGTGCCTGCCCCCTCCTCTGGAAAGGAGCCCTGCGTCCTGATGAGGAGAGCCCCGGGTCCTTGAGAGAGGAGTGGAGCCTAGAGGAGGCCGAAGCCAGCGGGAGTTGTGTAGCGGGGCCCCCCATAGTGAAGAGGGAGCCCCGGTTGCGATACTGAGGCCTGAGTGAGGCCTTGTGGGCCTGAGTGACCACGCAGATCACCGGAGAGTCCCGCGACTCGAGGCACATTGTCGGTGCCTGGTTCCTCCCTGCAGAGGAGTCCCCGCAGGAGCCATCGAGGAGAGCCCGGTGAGTGGGGCCTACTCTTAACTGTGTGGGGGACAGAGAGGGCAACGGAGTACATTGCCGGTGCCCGCCCCGGGAACTGTGTTGCCTTGTCAGGCGCCCGTATTGTGGCGGGCACCTGTGACTTGGGCTCCAGATTTATTGAACTGCCCTGACTTTCCTACCACTAACTGCCCTACTAGACTACTCGGGAGCAAGCCGGTCATCCTTATTGCATATTCTGGGGTAGAGAGTCTTATTCCCCCTCATTGCAAATATAGGTACCTACCTTATGGGTTGCCCTGAGGTCCCCAGTTTTTAAGGAAGTCTGAGTAAGGAAATGTCTAAGGGAGTCTAGAAGTAAAGAGGGTTGACTGTTGTGTTCACCCTGATGTTTGATACCCCTAGTTTGATGGTAGAGGGAGCCTAGTTGATTCCTTACAGGTGTTCCTGGTCTATGAGGAGGGCCCCTACCGGATATTGATGCTGGGCGGGGTATGTTCTGCCTAATGTGGGTCAATAGGTTGGCCTGATGTGTTATTCCAGGCACTAGTTATGTACCAGGTTAATGGGCCAGACGGGCTGATTTATTACAGGTGTTCCTGTCTATGATGTGCCGAGATGCCCTAATGTGTTTTTCCCTTACAGGGGTTGGGTTGGCGGTATTATGCATGATGTATTTCTATGCTAATGTAGAATTTTGCAATTCCAGCCTACCCCTAAGGATGAGAGTCTGAGTTGGCCCCGCCAGATTGGACCCAGATCTAACGTCATTTTGATCCCATCCTTTTTCTTCCTTTCAGCATGGACTACTTCCTATGTAAATAATTCCCCCCATCATTCACTTGGCTCTGGCGCCAACTGGCGTCCTGTTGTGACACTACCGTTTTGCATTCTCTTGCCTTGCAGGTTGGAAACACTACTAAACTACGTCTCTTTTTCCAACTCAAACTGGTGTCCTGCCTCTTTTGTGGTGTGCCTGGTGTGTTGACTGTGGGTACTGCGTGAGTGCTTCACATGTCCTCCAAGTTTGGCCTGCCCGCTTGATGTCATGCTACCCCTTTGGAGATTTGGGTAACCCCCATTTCTTACAAATATTAACAGAAAACTTTGTTTCGGTTGATTTGCAGACATCGGGTTAACAACAAGGTGTACGAGTTTGTTGAGGACACTGATATTTTGATGCCAGTACAGTGAAGATAAGTTTGGTGAGTGCACGTTGGTTTTGAGTTCAGGTTGTGCCTCTCGTAGGTGCAGAAACCGGTAAACTATCCATTTTAATTACAGTGAATACGGCACAGCTCAAAGCAGATGTTGAAGTTACTACCGACAGGTTCACTTCCGTTGTATACACGATTGGTGAGTAAACCATAAACATTGGTAGACGCGTAGATCACTTGTCTCTCGAGATGCATGAAGGGACAGCAGCTGTCAGACAGTGGCATAGGTACACGTTTGGAGTTTCTAGCAAGACCTAATAGGTAAAGAGTTTCCGTTTCCCTTTTAGCAATCATTTACCTTTTGGTTTCTCAATATACACCCTGAGGGTTTTCTTAGTACATTATCATTTTGTACAAGACACTTCTGTTGGAATATAAGGTTGCACAATGGTGTGAAGTAATACCATTAATTTAATTAAACATTCCATATTAAGTGGAAGATTCAACTACCATCTGGCGGTGACCATCTTGCTATGTCACATGATGACCCCCCAAAATCCAAGTGGTTAAGTTGTATTTAATAAGTGTGTCAAAGGTACACATGAGTAATGTTTTACTTTGTTCACAGCACTTTTCCCCTGAAGAAGGAGCCGGTGTGTTCCGAAATGCATTGGGCCAGTCTCAACATATGTTTCAATTGAAAATGTGATACATGTGAAATATGAAATAGTCACAACTTATTATTCAAAATAGTTATGTTATAAATTGGCATCATGGAATAGAATGTATTACACATTGATATGTGAATATTGAACACATTAATGTTATGTGAAAAAAAGAAAATATGAAATGATAAAAATTTCAAAAGGTTTGGACTGAGGTTTTGTGCGTTATGATAATTTTATTTAAAGTGATTGTGAGAAATACATTAAGTTAAGTGAACTTTAGGTTCATGAGGTACAGTGCACACTACATGCAGGGGAACTCCTGTTTTGTCTCGTTAGTTTATCTTAGTGTGAAGCCAACACACTTTAGTAGTGTAGCACCCTTGTTGTAATTTGATTAAAAAGTTCAAGTATAATAATAGAGTGCACCTCCATCCCGTAGGGATCTCTTTCTAGTATATGCTGGTTGAGGAACCATAAACCGGGACTGTACACATGGGCTCTGGGGTGGTCATCATTGGCGCTTGCAATTACGATGGCGGATGTGGACTGCAACCTATAACGCAATGTCTCTACTGTCGGGATGCCTTTGGGATGCAGCAAGAAGCGCAGGCTGTGAAACGAGATTTTGTCATGCATCCCTAGGTGCACCCTGACCCTGAGAAGAGTTGTCTAGGCTCCTGTGACGGAGTTTGCGAGAATGGAAGCTTGCGGTTGGACTGCGGCCCAACTTCGCTGGATGCACAGCCATTAATGCAGTGGATTGGTGACGTGCTGTTTGGCGCTGGAACTGAGCCCCGGGCTGATCTCGAGGTGGCTAAATTGCAACAAGAATAGTCAGGAGTGCGCTTGTGCTTCCTCGGCCAACCTCCTAGATTGTGGAACGCAGAATTCCTGGTCCTACCTGGCATGCGTGCGGGGCGGCCCATGGGTCCTGCTGGCACGGAAACGCAGCATCGGAACCATCACATACAGTACACGACATCCAACATACATATTCTGTGCCTAATGTCGGGTGGCACCTGTGCGCGTTCTGGTACAGGAGGCGCGCAGATGCAACCTTTCCCTACCAAATCCAAGCCAGACAAGATGGCGAAACAATGACTTGTGGATCAAACCTCCACCAAGCTAGATGCAGTGCTTGCTGCAGTGGAAAGACTGGAAGAAACAATTAATCAAACCCGCACATCCTTAGAGACCAAAATAGATAAGGTGGCCATAGATCTCACTCACTTCCATGCCAATCACTGGAAACTGGTAGACTACACTTGCCGACATGAAACCACAGGTGATGCAAACAGATAAGCATGTACAAAACTTACTAAACCAAGTGGCGTTCCTAGAGGAGAGAGCCAAAGACGCTGAAGGGCGAGCACGATGCAATAACGTACGCATAGTGGGCAAGGCCGAACAACGAGGAAGGAAGAGAACCCACCAAATACGTAGAAAACTGGCTCCGCGATCTGCTGCCTGAGGGAACTTTTTCTTCACACTTCATAATAGAACGTGCACATAGAGTTCCAGCGAGATCCCCTCCCACAGGCTCGAATGCACGGCCTCTTCTTATCCGGCTTCTCTGCTACAGAGACAGGGATTCTATTTTGCAAGAAACCAGAAAACAGCAGGATATCCAAATAGACAAACGCAAAATAATGTTCATTCCGGACTACACCATACAAATACAGAGACAGAACTTTTCATTCATGGCAGTGAAAAAACGACTCCGACAGAGTAATTTGTAGTATTCTTTGCTATTTCTGACTCACCTACGAGTAGTTGCCATCAGCAAAATGCACTTTTTCTCAACATAAGAAGAAGCAGAGGACTGGATGTACACCTTTTGCAACGTGGGAAGTCGAGGCTCAGACACTGCGGCTAAGATGCCGAAGTCAAAGGTCCCCTTCCGTCGCTGAAGAAGAGAGCTGGGGTTTGCGAGGGTGCGGACACGACTGTCGCCCACTGTGGGCCGCACTCGGAACTGGTCCTAAGCGTACATCGGGATGCTTTTCAGGCGGTAGCTGAAATTAGTTGTTCCCTGTTGACCGAAGAAGTCTCCAACTCCAGCCAGGCACATGGAATGTGAGAGGCATGCACACACCATCGCGCAGATACCAGATATAATCATATCTTAAATGATACCGCATACAAATAGCTCTCCTTCAAGAGACACATCTAGCTAAAGGTGAAATTGCACATTTACATCGCCGCTGGTGATGTCAATTGCATGCTACAAGGTACTCTACATTTGCGCGAGGAGCACTTATATGGGTTCAGCCAGGGGTCCAATTTAAAATCACAGACACATTGGTGGACACAGAGGGTCTATATGTTATAGTCCGAAGCATACTAGATGGCAAGCAGATCGTCATTGCATCGCTTTATGCCCCCAACACTGAGCAGGCTGCTTTCCTAGACACTCTATTGTGTGTACTGGTGCCCTGGCACGATAATCCCATGCTTTTGGGGGATATTACAATAGTGTATTAGCTGTCTTCCTGGATCACTCCTTTCCTCCCCTTCCAGGCACGAGTACACATAATGCTATGAAAGCCCTGAATAATTGGGCAACACAATGACGTTTGTGTACTCCGACTATTCTGGTGCTAATGAGCTGCTTGTGCGGCTGGCCCGTTACATGCTATCAGAGGAGCTGCTTCCACATCTCTGCGGTGTATTATTTGGGGAGGACACATTCGGATCATAACCCGCACATACTAGAGGAAGATTGGGAGCATACCAGGCTGCCGATCCCCGTCTGGCGACTTCAACCTGATGTCCTATTAGATGCACCATTTCGTAACCTATTAGCCACTGGCATCACACACTACTTTGAGGAAAATGTAGGTACAGCCACAATGCCTCAGATTGAATTGGATGCATTCAAAATAGTGATCAGGGGAGATTGCTTAGGTGCACAGGCAGGTATGCGAAGGCAATTGGAGACTGAGCTAACAAAACTCGAAAGCAAATTGCTTCAAAAGGAAGATTAGGAGATACAGGAGTCCATGAAGCCCCTAGAGCAGAATAGAGAGGAACATTCCGAGCTATTGGAACAACTACGCCACTTAAACTATGCGGCACACTCAGCGCGGACACATCATATGGGAGATAAACCGGGTAAACTGCTGTCATGGCTGAAACGACAAGATGCGGTGACCACGCCAGTAACATCTATAAGCGCTACACAAGGCGCCACTGTACATACACAGAGTGACATACATAAAGCCTTTGTAGAACATTATACCAAAATCTACAAGTCACACTTATACACTGCAGCAATGGACATACAGGCCTTTCTCGCTGACATAACACTACCGCAATTGACAACGCCAACAAGAGGAACTTAATGGTCCTCTTCTACCGGACGAAATCAGAGAAAACATTTTCTCCCTTTCGAATGGTAAATCTCCAGGCCCAGACGGGCTGCCAGTGGAATTTTATGAAGCTTATTCAGACATATTAATCCCGGAGCTACTACGGGTGTACAAAGCAGCAATAGAAACCTCAATTCTTACAACTATGCAAAATGAGGTGCTGTTGGCCTCCCTCTTAAAGCCGGGCAGAGATCCTGAGTCCCTGGGCTCTTATCGCCCGCTAGCGCTGCTCAACACTGATTATAAAATCTTTGCTTCCATGTTAGCCAAGCAGATAGCCCCATTAGTGAAGATTCTGATACACCAAAACCAAAACGAGATTGTACCAACCAGGAGAACCTTTTTAAACATACGAAGGCTGTTCAGAATCCAGAAATATGTATTGGACTGCTGGCTACGCTCCGGCTGTCGGGTGCTAGATCTGGAAAAGGCCTTTGACTCTTTGGAGTGGCTCTATCTTGCAGAAGTGCAAAGCAAATACGAATTGGGAGACGGATATCTGCAAATGGTGCAATTATTATATCAATCCCCTAGGGTGCGGGCTCGCACAGGAAAACTAATCTCTGACACTATACGTGTGAGGCTGGGAACCAGGCAGGGTTGCCCGTTATCTCCACTGCCTTTTTCTCTTGCTGTGGAGTCATTAGCAGTCATGCTTCGGGACTGTGGCGTGGACTGGGGCATCCCCCTAGGAGTCAGGATACATGCGGTCTTCCTATATGCGGATGATCTGCTATTGTATGTAAAAGACCTGCACAATATTCCCCCAGCTCTATCTGATCTTTTTAGTACTTTCGAGGCGATGTCTAGCCTCAGGGTCAACTGGTCGAATTTGGTTGTTTATTCTTTTGATAAGGACGTGACAGCGGTGGATAGAATTATTAACGGGACTGCCCTTACCTGGTATCCTACCGCATTTCGGTATCTCGGTATCTACATATATAGGACCCCGACGGATATACTAGACGGTACCCTAGTACAAGCCATTTATTCAGTTAAGGCACAGATACAGTTCTGGAAGACCCTCCCATTAAAAGTGATGAGTCGCATTACGTTAGTTAAAATGATAATATTACCAAGACTGTTGTACTACTTCGCAAACCTTCCAGTCTATGTTCCAGTCAGAATAGTTCAAGAGCTGGAAGGCCTGCTCAGAGGCTTGATTTGGAACAAGGGTAGGCCTAGAATAGCACAACAGGAATTATACGGGACACCTGAACAAGGAGGTCTGGCGGTTCCAAACATGGAGCTCTATTATTTAGCAGCCCAGCTGCAATGGGTCACAAAATGGATGAGTGACAGGAATCTAATGGACACGGCAGACGGTTCGCCTCCATGGACACAGACCCAACTGTACAGTCTATCCACCCACTTACGAAATGTCGCCGCCCACCTCAGATACATATTGAGCTAGCCCATAGATGCTACCGGAGAAGCCTTTTACTCACCAGATATATGGTACCATAGGCCCCGGCCTTGCCACTCGCCCGAACACCTAGATGCAGAGACACTGTGAGGGATGTGGCGTTGGCGCCTTGGCATGAGGTAGGAGTAGAAACGTGGGGAGATTTATACGTAGAGGGCATACTTTCATCCTTTGAATCCTTGGCCGCAGAGAGCGCCATGCCTATGGGCCAGTTTCTCCTACATGCGGCCATAATACGGACTTTGATGCTAGCATGGGGGGATCTGACAACCGAGCCGCCGACACATCTGTTGATACAGTACCTGCACGTTATGGGGGAAGGATCGCATGTGATCCACTGACTGGTGCAAGCGCTGCTTGCCCACGTCCTTAAGCGAAGGAAGTGAGTTTCCGTGCACACTGGGCTGAACACAGAGGCCGACCCTGGACTGATAAGGAGTGGGGACAAATACTGGCCAGCGCCACACACATGCCACGTAACTCCAGGTTCAAACTTATACAAACGTACATATTGTACAGAGCGTACCTCTCAACAGATAAGATAAACAAATATTTCAATACCAACATCTCTGAATGCCCGCAATGGCGACTTAATGTAGCTGAATTCCTACATATGCTGTGGTCCTGTCCCTCACTCCGAACATATTGGTGCACGATTACATAGACGCTTGCGAAATGCACAGGCACTCAAGTGCCCAATACATGGGAGGGTTTTATGTTTGTGCCAAAGGCGATAGGGTAACTGCTAGATTCTGTGACTTGGGGCTAATTACTGCAAAAAGGCTGATCACTAAACGATGGAAGCACAAGGATCCCCCCGAACCGGCTAGTTGGTCGAAGTCCTTAGAGATATGGGCACAGGCGGAAAACACCATCCTCCATAGCGAGGAAACGGCGGGGCTGCGTAAGTATAATAGCGCAATCCTGGGAAGGCATTCTTAAAGCATTTATGCATCCTAAAGCTGCATCGCACCCACCTTTGCTGCAACAGGCAGGAGAAAATTATGGACATAACGCTCAGTGAGTCTATAGTGCTAATTGTGTTGTTGTAACACAGCATATCTGTCAGGCTGAGATCAGGGCATATATGCCCAGAGAAACATTCCACAACAGTAAATTTGCCATACACCATCCAGATACACGTCAAGCCACAAACAAAATATGCAATGTAACTTGCACTACCCAGGAACGGCTCGGCTCAGAAACAGCACGCTGAGGATAGCGCCCCATGTAATGGTAATGGTTGTTTTTCTCTATTGACATCACATTTGTTTTTTCTTTATTTCTTTATTTTTTCAGTTGTGGTTTTTATATTAAAAAAATGATATCTTTCGCCTTTAACAGATACACATGACAACTGCATACGTGTCATTACCCGTAGCTCTCTGGTATGAGGTAAATATGCAGTAGGTATTGGTCATACATTGTTCTGTCAATGGAGGTAACAGTGCCTGTTAGCACGAGCAGTCAATGTTATTTTGCACAGAAATGCGAATATATATGTTATAAGCTATATTTATAGCTGTGTAAGCAAGCTGGATATGCTTGACTTTGCATGTGTAGAATTCAAAAATGCAATTCTTTCTTTTCTCTTTGATCTGTGTATTGCAAATATCATTATATGTATAAGTGCATGAAAAAAATGAAAAAAATTAATAAAGATATATATTTTTTTAAATGAGTGATTGACGAAAGGTCTTCCACCTGAGGAAACCAGGAGTACCCATCTAAGATTACCATGAGGTAATGAGGTAATGGCCATTTTCAAGGAGTTCAAAGAAGTCAACTGCAATTTTCTCTCCGGCATTTTTGGGAAGATCCAACATGCCCAAAGGAAGGGATGTTATTTTGTGAGATACACGGTGTTAGAAATTTTGGTAGCTTGGCACAGAGCAGCCAGGCATATCTAAATGTGTAAAGTATTTGTGCAATACACACACAGTGACACAATGAATACACCACAAAAAGACTCCACACGTGTTTGTAAAAATAGATTATCACAAATCTCCCATAGTACCCAGTGAGGCCCTAAAATGCTCTGACATCACTTTGGGTTTTAAGGGGCAGCCAGGTCATGATGGTTTGTATCTTGACCTGAAGGGGTTGCACCTTCCCCCTGTCCATCAGGTGTCCCAAGTACACCACTGACTGCTGCCCTTTCTGGCACTTACTTGTCTTGATAGTCAGGCCTACCTGTTGCAGAGCCTGAAGCACTTCCTGGTGGTGAAAAAGGTGGTCCTTACAGCTGCTACTGAAGACAGCTATGCCATCCAGATAAGCAGCAGAGAAGGCCTTCATACGAGCAAGGGCCTGGTTCACCAGCCTCTGGAAGGCGGCAGGGCTGTTCTTTAATGGTAGTGGCCCTCTGTAGTGGAGAAGGCTGACCTCTCCTTTGCTTCCTCTGTTAGGGTGGTCTGCCAGTACCCTGATGTAAGATCAAAGGTACTGAGGTACTGGCAGCCCCTAACCGATCAATCAGCTCATCAGCCTATGGGATGGGGTGAGCATCAGTCTTAGTCACAGAACTTAGTCTTCTGTAATACACACATAACCTAAGTTCAGGTGTGGTGCCCGGCGGGGCAGATTTTTGTACCAGAACCACAGGACTGGATATTGGGCTACTGGAGGGTTCTATAACTCCTAAATTCTGCATTTTGGAAACTTCAGCCCTAATGCAGGACTGCACATTATCTGACAACCTGTAAGACTTATTCTGAACAGCAAGGTTGTCCCCTCTGTCCACATCATGGTGGGGAGTCCCAGGGATAGAGGGGACAGAGATAAGTAATTCCCCAACAGTTGGTGGAAGTCTCTCTGTTGTTCGGGAGTTAGAGTGGGGGAAAGGATTACTCCCTCCACAGACCCATCCTTCTCCTGGTAGGCTAAGAGTTCAGGGACAGGTTCACTCTCCTCTTCCTCCAGACCTCTCAAAGTGGGACCTGAGGCGATTGACAAGCAGCACCTGGCGGGGTTGCCTAGGGGTCTTGAGATCCACAAGGTAGGTGGTCCCCCCATTTCTATCAATCGCATCATATTGGCAAAGTCCAGTGGTCCTGGAGAACTTGGGCTCCACTGACTCCATTTCCCACACTTTCTGACCAGCCTGCAAATCCAGAGTGGTAGAATTTTCGTCATACTACTCCTTTATGACAGCTTGGCTGGCTTCTAGGTTGTTGGAAGGTAATTTACACAACTTAGCCATTTTGCTCCTGAAGGCCAGCATGTATCTTACAACATCCTCGGAAGATTTCCCTGAAGATTGCTCCCAGACTTCCTTGATCAAACTCAGGGGTCCCTAGCAGGGTTCCCAAGCAGAAGTTCAAATGGGCTGAAGGCCACTTCCTTCTGTGGTGCGTCCCTGTAGGCAAATAACAGACATGGTAATAGGATATCACACTTTTTCCTCAAGGCTTCAAGCAGGTCTGTAATCATGACTTTAAGGGTCTTGTTGAACTTCTCAACAAGCCCATTAGTTTGTGAATGGTAAGGGGTGGAGAACTTGTAAGTAACCCCACACTCCTCCCCCATTGACTGCATATATGCAGACATGAAATTGATGCCCTTGTCAGACATAACTTCCTTGGGGAAACTCAGTAGGGTTAAAATCCCCATCAGGACCTTTGCCACTGCAGGTGCAGTTGCAGTACTCAGAGGGATTGCCTCTGCATACCTAGTGCATTACCCACCTGAACAAGGATGAAGCTGTTGCCTGAAGCCGTTTGGTGATCTATAGGCCCTACATTATTGATTCCCACCCTCTCAAAGGGAGTGCCAACAACTGGCAGTGGGTTAAAGGGTACTTTAAGCCTCTGTCCAGTCTTCCCAATAGCCTGGCAGGTCATACAAGTCCTACAGAATGTGTCTGAGGAAGTCTCGATCCTGGGCCAATCAGTGGTGGCTGGTGATATTTCAAAGTAGTGCGGCGTAAAAGTCTGGGATGAGTTTTATGTAACAAATGAAATGAGCAAGCTCGACTATAATGAGGGGAATTAAGTGGGTTCTCCTTGTGAGAAATGTTTGGCAAATGGGGCATTTTAAAGCTATTTTCCATATAGAATTTTGTAAGACAACAAGGTATATAAAAAAATTCTAAACCTGTAGTCTTGAATTATTAAATTATTTAAAAGCATTAAAGACTTCCCTGTATCTTAGTGCATTAACCCCTTGGCTGCTGGGGCTATTCCCCTGCTGTGCTGGAGGGGCGGGGGCACGCACAGCGCCCCCATGCTCATGACGAGCTCAGCTCGTCATGAGCCACGGTGCTCATGACGAGCTGAGCTCATCACGGCCACGCCCCTTTTAATCGAACGCTCAGCACAGCAGGGGAATTAGCCCAGCGTGCGAGCGTTCCACGGGCGATGATGAGCTCAGCTCGTCATGAGCACCGGAGCACCGTGGCTCATGACGAGCTGAGCTCGTCATGGGCGTGGGAGGGGTCAAATCTCTTCAACAGTTACTCTAGTGTGCAACTGTACAGTGCTACAACTAAGGTTTTTAATTGTCATGTTTGGATGCTTTTTTCTGCATCATAAACTTGCTTTCTTGCAGGACATCTTGAAGATCCCTCTTTTTGCTTAGAAAGTACTGCTCTCTGGTTTAACATAAAAACCAACAAGAGTTATTTTAAAAGCAAGTGAGGTTAGTATTATCTCGACCATATTTGCCTTGTCCTGTTTGCACTCCAGCGAACTCAACTATATCACAATCCCTCTGAACAGGAACACAAGCAGCAAAGACATTTGGCATAGACTTTCTTTGTCCTTGTCAGAGTGCTTCTGTGGTGACATCTCTCTACAAACGGCACATTGATTGCACATATGTCATCATGTGTTGTCATGAGAAATTCTGTGCTGTGGTTTATGTTCAGGAACAGAACATTCACAGGGCTACCTACCTACATTAACTTACCCTATCTGCATGCACATATACAAAAATATATAATATAATATACATACATTTACAGTTTTATACTGCGCATTCTTGATCTGAAGATATTGGAGCACTTTAAATGAGCATGTTACATTGCATGAGGTCTGATTTATTTTTTAAGCACATGTCATTAATTGACTTGCCCAAAGTCACAGGATGGTTTAACTGACGCCAAGACTTGAACTTGGTTCTCCTGTTCAAAAGAGGCAGCTGGGGATATAGCTCTAAACCCTGCTGCTCATCCCATGTACACTGTGTAACTGGCAGAACAGCAGCTACCCCTTGATACTGCACATGTTAGTGTTATTGTTCAATTCAGTTGCTATTCAGCACCCACAGTTCCTGTAAATGTGTGACGGACCACAGCGAGGGCATTCACCTTATTGATTTTACTGGGCACCTTAACCCGGCACCTCTGTTCCCGGTTTCTGTCTCCATTATGATGTCAATGGGGAAGAACGCACATATTAATACATTATTTTCCTTGTTACAGTTATTATTTAGTATTTACGAAAACCCTGTCAACGTCTTTCCACCTGGCTTCCGTCTCCTGCTTCAGAGGGAGGCGGGGCAGGCAGCCTGGAACAGAAAGCCCAGACTTAAATACATCGATTTGTATGGAGATATGATCTTATCACTAAATAAATTGATCTATTTCATTTTTGCACAGGAATAAGAAGGAATATCAGGGGGGCGCATCCCCACAGGCCTAATGGAGAATCCACCCCTTGGGCCAATAGAAGTGTGGGACAAACCTTGCAACGGTCTTCTCTTGGCCCAGGTGTCCTGCCAGGTGAATTTCATGAGGCAGCTCCTGTAGGAAGGCCCTGTACCATTGTGAGACCACAAAGGCCATTGTCCCATGCATATGAGCCTTAGGCTCACTGTAAAGGAGGCTGTCCTCCCAGTAAATATGGTGACTACCAGAAGAATCACCTGCTGCTTGGGCTTGGGCTTCAGCCTGTTGCCTCAGTCCCTCAAGGGTTGGATACTGTTTCTGTGTCCTACAGACCTCCTCTTCAGTGGGTCCTCCTTCTACATGCCATCCAGCATTGAAAGGCAGGTAAACAAAAGGAACAGTGATCTCCTTCTTGGTCTCTGGGACAGCCACCTCAGCTGCCCCATCCACCTCACTGGGATTATGTGGTATTCCATGTTGGAATTGTTATTGTACATTCTCACTGTAACATTCTCTGTGTGCTGATCTGAACAGTCTCTACTGGTATCCTGCTGAAGGTGGTTGTTCAAGCTGTCTCTCTTAATAAACTTGTCAACTACTACTTGGACTTGACTAAGCTATTTACTACACAAATTTGGCGACGATCGGATCTATAATCTACAAGGTCTTCAAGAGAACCACGCATTCCTAAGGATTTACAGAACCACGGTGTTACAAAGTAGTCTGCAAGCTGAAGAAGTGTAAAGATAGGTTTATTACAACAGCCCCACACGGTGGTGGTGCGTAGGTAAACGGAACATCAGTAATGACAGTTGGTGTCAACGTTATCAGCTGGGGAAGGAATGGAATGTGGGGGAACCAATGGGAAGGGGAGAACTAGGAGAGGTTCACGCGCAGGGGAGAGGATGGTACCATGCGCTGGGGTGCAGGAGGGGTGGCATGGGTAAGATACAACACATCTTCCTCTCTTGAGAGTTTTGGCAACAGTGCCACAGGATGCGGTGGCAATAAGCAGGAGGGTGCATAAACAGTTGGGTAGTTAGTCGCACACATAATCATCTAAACGTTTAGGTCTACGGATGGTTCTACCAAACCTTCCAGAGGCCACGGGTAAGTGTGGTGCACATTCGGTGTCCGAATGAGAGTCAAGGTTAGTTCTGCCGAACCTACCACTGAATCTGTGACCATCAGACGCAACTTCAGAATCCGAATGAGGGTCATCCTGACAACTCCGATTACAAGTCGAAGTGCTGGGATTGACACCTGCAGACCGATCTGTCGATTGACCATCATCAGAGTCAGAGTCAGATTGGAGGTCACGTGTGCTGTTGTTTCTAGACCTATTATTCTCATCAACACTAGATCTATCGACATCTACCCACAAATCATTGTTAACGGTAACATGCTGCTGTTGACCCTGGGCCTTGTCACTGGGATGATAGTTCGCCAGTCTGCTCATGTGCCAGACTTTCCCATCACTGAGTCTTGCCGCATTGTTAAACAGTTCGTCAATGTGAAGTGGGGTGGTATATCTGCTTTCTCCTTTCTTTACTTTTTTTTCCAAACGAACTTTCACAAGGTCGCCAACCTTGAATGAATGATCTTTTGCGCTGTGTTTAGAATCATACCATTCTTTGTAGTACTTCTGTGCCTTGATGATGTTATTCCTTATGTTTTCAGGTGACCATTCAATTTGTTTGGATTCAGACATCCACCCAAGATCAATGCTCATGGGCTGTCTGCTTCTCATGAGAATGAATGGTGCTGTGCGTGTGCTTGCACAAGGAGCAATCCTGAATGCCCAGATAAGTTTGTATAATTCCTCTTCCCAGTTTAAGTTTGCATTTCTGGATAGTTGTATGTGTCCTTTCAAGACACGGTTGAAACGTTCTGTGAGGCCATTTCCTTCTGGATGATAAATTGAAGTGGTGTGGTGGGTGATACAGTTCCTAGCAAGGAATGACTTGAATGCCTCAGAACAGAATTGCCGGCCATTATCGGTGAGGACGGATTTGGGTAAACCTTCACTGAGAAAGAGCTTGTCCAAGAAGTCTATACATTTGGAGTTGTCAATTTCCTCTACGATCTTAATTTCTGGCCACTTGGAGAAGTGATCTATTGCCACCAGGATGTACTTGATTTCTCCATTATGTCCTTCTATGGGCCCCACAATGTCCAAACCCAATTTCTCCCATGCCATTTGCGGGGGTTGAATCGGAGAGAGACCGACTTTTGAAGTTTTGAGAGTTTTGTCCGAGTCACAGCATTCCATACAGTTCCTGACCTGGACCTCAATTTGCTTGTCAATGCCCGGCCACCAATAACTTGCCCTGACTCGCTGCTTAGTTTTGGTGATGCCAAGGGGGCCAACGTGACACAAACTTAGGATTTTGTCTCTGAGCGTGGCTGGGGCTATGGCTTTACCCATTCTGTACAACACGCCGTTTTCCAAACTGAGTTCATTCCTAGTTTCCCAGTACGCCTTGACATTGTCCTGTAGGTTGCGCTTATCTGGCCATGCGGAGTTGATGAATTGGCATACCATTTGCAGAGTGGAGTCGCGCGACATGTGTTGGCCCCATTCTTCCGCTGATATTCCATCCAGGTCAGTGTTGAAGAGCAGAGCTACCTTCTCCTCGTCTTCTTGGGCGATCATGCTTTCCGTGTGAGGCAGGGGTAGTCTGCTGAGGAAATCCGCAACTTTGTTTTTCACCCCTGGCCAATATTCAGCTGAGTAGTTGTAATCCAACAACTTGATTGACATTTTGCTGAGTCTTGGTGAAGCATTTTGTAGACCAGAGGCAGTCAGTATCTTGATTAACGGTTTGTGGTCTGTGCGGAGATGGATATTGTATCCCCACACATATGCTCTGAAGTAATTGAGCGCCCATGAACAAGCCAGCATTTCACGCTCAATGACAGAGTACTTTTCCTCCGCAGAGGTGAGCGACCTGGAGGCAAAGGCTACGACCCATTCTTGGTTAGATGAGTCCTTCTGTGCTAGCACAGCTCCAATACCTTTGTTGCTTGCATCTGTAGTTAGGTAGATATCTGCTTTGGGGTCAAAACCTTTGAGGAAAGGCGCCTCGCTGATTTCCTTTTTGATGGAAACAAAGGTGTTCTGACAGTCCGGTGACCAGACAAATTTGGTTTTGTTTTTCAGTAATTGTCTTATGCTGTAGGTTTTTTCAGAGAAATTCCTTATGAATTTGGAGTAATACTCCGTCAAGCCGAGAAAGGCTCTTACATCTTCTTTGCTTGAGGGACATGGGGCATTCAGGATGGCATCCACCAAACCTTGTTTGGGTTTGATCCCTTCTCGGCTGATGGTGTGTCCAAGGTAAACCACTTTGTCCTGTGAGATTTTACATTTGTCTAATTCTACTGTTAAACCATGCATTTTCAGTTTGCAAAACACTTGTCTAAGGCGTGTGTCATGTTCCGATTGGTTACTGCCCATGACCAGGATATCATCTTGGAAAAACCTGATACCCTCAACACCTTCCAGAATGGATGTCATGACCCTTTGGAAAAGTGCTGCGGCAGAGGCCAAGCCAAATGGTACCCTGGTAAACCGATAGCAACCAAAGGGTGTGATAAAGGTTGTGAATTTTTTACTGTCCGCATGCAAAGGGATCTGGTGGTATGCGGATTTCAAGTCAATAATGGAAAATACACACATATCATTGGTGGCACTGAACATTTCACATATGCGTGGTAGAGGATATTGATCAACAATAATGTTCTTATTAAGGTCCCTGAGATCGATGCAGAGTCTGATTTTCCCGTTGGGACGTTTAACAACTACCAAGGGGGAAACCCACTCTGCCGATTCCACAACTTCTATAATGCCCTCCTTGACAAGTCTGTTTAGTTCAGTTTGAACATCACTTCTCACTGACACCGGTAGATGTCTTACCTTGTGAATGCAAGGAACAGCTGAGTCCTTGAGCCCAATTTTGTGTTCGAAACTGTTAAGAAGACCAACTTTACCTGAGAACACTTCGGGGAAGTCTTTTTGTATTGTCAATTTACAGGAATCATTTATGGACAAGACGGGATCATCACTATTGGGATCAAGCATGATGCCTAGATCAGCTTGGTCACTCCAGCCAAGGACAGAGGGGCCTTTTTTTGCAACATAAAGTCGGCAAAATGCTTTCCGGTTTTTAAATTCAAATTCCAGATCACGTGTTCCTAGGAATTCTATGTTGTTTCCCGTGTAGCTTCTAGCGATGACCTTGGGTTTTTCCAAAGTTGAGCCAATTTTATCCGTGAATTGCTTCCAAACATTTTCGTTGATAATCGTGAAGGGAGAACCAGAGTCTGCCATCAGATTGACTGTCACGCCTCCCAAATTGACATCACACATGGGTTTTTTTTTCTTTGTTGGCGTGAGTTCTAACACGTCATATTCAATAGAGAAAACATAGCTGACATTGTCGGAGTCAGAATACTCTGAATCTTCTTCGGTTGAATCACTTTCCTCATGAATTTGTCGTACCTGTTTGCTTTGTTTGTACATTTTTCTTTTGCAAACCTTGGCGATGTGACCAGTCATTCCGCATGACAAGCATTTTTGATGTAGAGCTGGACACCTTTTAGAGTCGGCTAGATGGGTTGGGGACCCACAGCGATAACATTTAAGTTCAGGAAAATCATTGTCTCTTGTAGTATTGCGTCTATCATTGCTACGCTTCGATCTGCTTGGTTCACTTCTTTTGTAATGATCATGACTCATTTCTTTTTTGTTTCCTTTCTGTTTGAATTTACTTGCATTGGAGTACCTAATAGCTTTTATTTCCGCCGGTTCATCAATTACTGCTTTGGCGCATCTGCCAGTAAGTTCAGCTTTCTTGACAAGGGCAACAACCTCCTTCAAGGAAGCCTCGCCATTGACCCAAAGTTTATCTTGGATGTTGGGGTTGCTCGCGTGCATTATTATTTGATCTCGCACAAACTCTTCCTGCAGTGCTCCGAATCTGCAGGTTAAGGCCAAGTTGTTCAGAGCAGCAACATAATCATCAACGCTTTCATCTTTTCCTTGCTTTCTTCTTGAGAATTTGTACCGATCAACAGCAACGCACACAATTGGCGAGAAGTGATCGTCCAGATCGTCTAGGGCATGTTGGTAAACATCATCACCTGTTCTTACCTTCTTCTCTATGTTATTATAGGTCTTAAGTCCACCAGGACCCAAGCAGTACAAAAGTACTTTTTTCTTCTTTACAGCAGTGAAGTCATCATCCTCAACTGTCTCAATGTAATTAACAAAATACTCTTTCCACTCTTTCCAAGGCATGCAAGGTGCACCTTTAAGAGGTAGAAATGCCTGAGGTTGCGAAAGATTCAAGGAACTGAGAGCACACATGACGATAGATGAATTATAGGCTCAAGATTCACACTGTGAGGATTCTAATGTCACTTTGTACACTATACTTGTGAAGGGTAAACCTGTTGTCTTCAATCAATAAGATTAGGCTCAAGTAAGTGCTTACTCAGTAATTTGTGACCTTTTTTTTTTGTTTCATAAACACATCTGGCAAAGTCAAACGAATTCAGAGCTTAGGCCAGGCTCGAACACTGACTTGAAGAAAACGAACGATTTCAAATGAAGTATTTTTTTTCCAAAATGGCCCCCAGCGTTGCGTTCCAGTGACGTCACGCGTCACCAGGCATGCGCAGATGCGTTGAATCACAGGCGCGAAAGCAGCTGACAGGAATTTCCGTTTCGAATGCGCAGGGAAGCGCATACACCACTGACAGGAATCGAAGTGCGCCAGGGAACCTCAGCCAGGGAAGAGCGTCGAGCACGTTCAGGTGGCACACACGAAGGGGAGTCCCACAAGTACAGTAGCGGTCCTACCTCCGTGTCGCGCAGCAGCCGGTCGTTGTGAGATGCTCAAATCTCGAAAGAAGACACACGGCCACTTCACCCTCGACAGCTATGCGGTCCACGTCTTCGTTCGCTATGAAGAGAGGGCACCGGAATTCCCCTGGTGAGAAGAATTGCTCCAATGAATCGATAGATTACCGATTACAGCAAAGTGAAAGTCCATCAGCTGTGCCACGGTGTGAGGCTGTAGTTCCGCTGATAACCTCGTCGCCACTGTTACAAAGTAGTCTGCAAGCTGAAGAAGTGTAAAGATAGGTTTATTACAACAGCCGTAGGTAAACGGAACATCAGTAATGACAGTTGGTGTCAACGTTATCAGCTGGGGAAGGAATGGAATGTGGGGGAACCAATGGGAAGGGGAGAACTAGGAGAGGTTCACGCGCAGGGGAGAGGATGGTACCATGCGCTGGGGTGCAGGAGGGGTGGCATGGGTAAGATACAACACACGTTTTTTTTTTATTTCCAAGAATTTTTTTTTTTTAAGAAGTCAAGAGATTGAGACAGCGTTCGCTTTCACAACTAAAATAATTCAAGGTATCGGTTTTTTTTTCTCCTTTTAATATGTGTATGGAGATTGCACCAGCGGCAGGCTGCGTTATTTGTGTGCTTTGATCGCACCAGCGGGAGTTGAACCTCTTTCCCCTTTATGACTGTTGAAAGTTTTGCTAACACGCTGTTCCTTTTTGCTTGTGAAGGCGTCTTTGTTTGATTTTTGTCATTTTGCCAATTTTCATTGTACTCAAAACATTGATTGCATCATTTGAAAACTCACCGAGGCTTAGGAACGCGCGCTGTCTCCCGTTCTTCTTCAACGTGTTAATTCCCAGTGAAGCGTCACTACAGCGTCATCACACGCATCACGCTATTGCTTGTGCGTTCCAGTGAAGTGTCACTACAGCGTCATCACACGCATCACGTTATTGCGTGTGCGTTCCAGCGGCCATTTTGTTGCATGTTGGTTCCATAGCAACAACCACGAACGAATTCAAGCAAAGCAACTAGATTTAGCGTGTATTTTCCCTTCGTTTTCATTGAAGATAACGAGGTTTACAATGCTTTTTACTTGACAAGTTACATTCTTATTTTTAATTCTTCGTTTTTTTTTTTTTTAAAGAGAACTTTACAGTGACTACTTATGTATTCTGCATTTCCTGTTCTTCTACTGAGACCACGGTGACTACTTCTACTGAGACCACGGTGACTACTTTTATTATTTTGTGAAACCATTTTCATTGTATACATACTTTACCTTTTTACCTAAAAATGTCAAATAACATTGCTTCTCCTTCACATTTTCTGCCTACAGCTGGAGATCCTAAAGTAGAATGGGATCGTTGGTATCCTACATTTCTAGCTTATGTAGATGTAATTGAGGAAGATGGGTGTTCGCCTAAAAGAAAATTAGCTTTGTTAAAGAACTGTTTAGGTGGTGCAGGACTCAAAGAATTAGAAAACTTACCTCCTATTGAAAATGTTGGTGCTGGTGATCTAAATATTTTTGATATTGTCATAAAGCAATTAAGCATTAGATTTGGAAGGAAGATCAATACTGTAATGGAAAGATTGAAATTTTATTCTAGAGTACAAAAAGAGGATGAATCTATAGAAAACTATGTAGCTGCATTGCGCACTTTGGCTGGGTCTTGCGCTTTTGAAACCATTAATTTTGAACAGGTTTTAAGGGACCAAATTATGATGCGCACAAAAAGTAAAAAAATTCAAGAACGTCTTTGGATGGGTACTGAGTCTACTCTTAGTGCGGTGTTAAACATTGCCAAAGGCATCGAACAATCTGAATTATTTGTGAATGAAATCAGAAGTCAGGGTGCCAAAAGTAAGGTAGTTATTCCTGAAGTATCATTAGTAAAACATTTTACTAATTATAAGAAGACCTCTTTTCCTCCCAGAAAGGATTTTTCTGGAAGAGAAAATAAATTTCCTGTAAAAAAATCCCAAATTATTTGTTATAGATGTGGTGCAAATGACCACGTAGGTAACTACAGAGGTTGTCCTGCTTGGAACAAGATTTGCATAAAGTGTAAAAGATCTGGCTACTTTAGCAAAATGTGTAAATCTTATCAAAAAGTAAATTTCTTGTCTTACGAAGAATGTGAGGACAAAGAACAACCTTCTGAAATCAATACCTTATTGTGTGTTGGTGATTAGGAATGTAAGGGGTTTCCCACTGATATTATCATTATCGATGGTAAGGAAATTCCCATGCTCATTGATTCATGTGCATGGTACACCATAATTGGCAAAAATGTTTTTAACCGATATTGGAACTCAACCAAATTATTACCACCAGACGTACATCCTGGTGGGTATACTGGTAAGAAAATTGATATTGTAGGGTACATGTTGGCAGATATTAAGTTTAAAGACAGGACGACCAAAGGAAAAGTTTATGTTGCCACCAAAGGATCATCCATATTATGTTGGCCTCATCAACATGACCTTGGCATTAAACTTGATCCGCATGCCTCTCATCCTGTATATGTTGTCCCTCCTGAGAATGATTTTATTGTTCAATTGAAGCATACGTTTTCATCCATTTTTTCTGATAATTTTGGAGTTTTTGATAAGTTTAAACACTGTATCGTTCTCAAAGAATCAGCTATCCCCGTCCGGCATAAAGTAAGAAATGTTCCCTTTGCTTATCGTGAAAAATTGAAGGGGATTTTGTCTGATTTGGTTGATAAGAAAATCATAGAACCTGTTGAATCCTCCCCATGGGTTTCGCCAGTAGTTTTATCCCTTAAGAGCAATGGTGAACTTCGTCTGTGTGTTGACCTTCGAAGTTTAAACAAGGAGATTTGGATAGACAGACATCCTTTGCCTCATATTCATGAGCTTATCTCTACCCTGTCAGGTGCATCTGTTTTCTCTACTCTAGATTTAACTAGTGCATATCATCAGGTATTGTTGCATGAAGAGTCAAAGTTTCTAACAACCTTCATCACACCAGAAGGTATGTTTCAATATTGCCGAATGCCTTTTGGCTTAGCCAGTGCGGCCTCTGTCTTCCAAAGGCTCATGAAGACTGTTTTAGAGGGTTGTTTGGGTGCCATCGCCTTTCAAGATGATATTCTCATTTATGGTAAGAATTATGAGGAACATGACGAAAATCTTGAGAAAGTTTTAAAGTGTGTTCAAGAAAAGGGTTTAACATTAAAATTGTCAAAATGTAAATTCAGACAAAGCAAGGTTGAATATCTTGGTCACGAGATCTCCTCAGAAGGTATCAAACCTAAATTCAATCACATACAGAGCATTGTAAAAGCACCAGCACCGTCGACCAAGGAACAGTTGGTGTCATTTTTAGGGCTAACTGAATTTTACAGTAAGTTTGTTCAGAACTATGCTTCAAAAGTTCATCCTTTGAGATCTCTGTTAAAAAAAGATGTAAAATTTGTTTGGTGCAACGACCAACAATCTGCTTTTGATTTAATGAAGCAAGAAGTGGCGAATGCTCCTTTTCTTAGACCGTTTTAGTTGGGTAATGAATGCATAGTATGTGTGGATGCAAGCAATGTAGGTTTGGGTGCTGTGCTAATCCAGAACGGTAAAGGGGATGAACATGTAGTCTCGTATGCTTCCAGGACATTGCGCGGGGCTGAATATAACTACTCCACCATAGAAAAAGAACTTTTAGCATGTACTTGGGCCTGTGAGCATTTTAGACAGTTTATTTGGGGAACTAGGTTTCGATTAAGGACCGACCACAAGCCTTTGATAAATACGTTGGCAGCCGGTGGTGGCAGAACTTTAACTGCGCGTTTGGCCCGCCTAGCTGCAAAACTGCAAGAATTCCAGTGCATTGTGGAGTATATCCCTGGTCGTTTGAATGTACATGCCGATTGCATGTCCAGGTTACCGTTAGTCAATTCCATTTGTCCTGACCAATCTGATTCTGATGTAGTTTTTCACATTGATGATATCAATGAATGCAACAGTGCAGGTCTGTCTGATGGCATATCTGAGATTGCTTGGAGGGAAGCAATGTGTAATCATACTTGTTTATCTGCTGTTGTGGATTATTTGCAGCATGGTTGGCCCCAAGAAAGGTACCTCTCTGGTGATGTTCTTTCTTTCTTTAAAGTTAAGGATGAACTTATGTTTGACCAAGGATTTGTAATTAGAAGTGATAAGATTATTCCTCCTTTTACTTTGAGAGAAAAGATTGTTTCTATGGCACATGAAGGCCATATGGGAATGTCCAGTACCAAGAGACGTATCCGTGAATTTTACTGGTGGCCCGGGATTGATAAAATGATTGATAAGTGGGTTAGTTCTTGTTCTCCGTGTGCCAAAGGTGACAAGACTGTCAAACCTTTGTCCACAGATATTTCTCCCATTGAGTTTGTCACCTGTCCCTGGAAAAAATTAGGCATTGATATTATTGGACCTCTTTCGTTGTCTCCTAACAAAGAGGTGTTTGCTTTAGTCTTAATCGACTACTTTTCTAAATGGCCTGAACTCAAGATCGTGGATAAAGTTGGTTCTACACAGGTTATTCAGTTCCTAGATGAAGTTTTTTGTAGGGAAGGGATTCCAGCTGAAGTTGTGTCTGATAATGGTCCACAATTTATCAGTAGAGAATTTGTGTCTTTTCTTGAAAGATGTGGCATTGTGCATAAAAGGGTGTCTAATTACAATCCCCAGGCCAATGGTCAAACGGAACGCTTTAATAGGGTCATTAAGGAATCCATCCAATTGGCCATTAAGAGTGATTTGGATTGGAGAAAAGCTTTGCGTGCTACGTTATTGTCTTATCGAACCTCGCCCAACTCGGTCACAGGGTTGTCTCCTTTTGAGATGCTTAGAGGTAGAAAGCCCGGTTCAAAATTTCTTCCTTGGTGGATGAAAATTAAATTCCCGGGTGAAACTTCTTTTGACAGTGATAAAGTTAAAGATAGAGTTTTGAAATACCAAGAAAAAATTAAAAGCAATTTCTTATCCTCAAACAACCGTAGTAGGAAGATCAGAGTTGGTGACTTTGTACGTGTCAAGTTTGGAAGGTCTGTTGGGAATAAATGGAACAAATGGTCTGATCCTTGCAAGGTTATTGAAATTTTCTCTAAAGCAGTTCGTGTTGAGGGGGGTAAAGTATGGAATTTCAGAAGAGTGTCTCTGTGTAAAAATTTGAGTTTTGAAGGAAGTCAATGTTCACCATCTTCCTCTGGTACCCATGATTCCACTTCAGATAACATACCAAAGAATTCTGTTGTTGAAGACCATGTGCCTTACTCTGCTATGTTAGACACTTTTATGCAGGAGAGTCAAGATTTAAATGTTCCTGTTCCCGTTGTTGATACCTTTCCTCAAGATGTTTTTCCCACACTTGCTAATGAAGGTAATGTTGGTGACTCAATTGTCCAAAAAACTGCTTCCTTTTCTCAAAATCCTGTTTCCCGAGACAATGATGTTCCTGGCCTAGTTATGAGGAAGAGTTCTCGTGTCAAGCAGATTCCTGTAAAATTACATGATTACTTGTGTTGAAGTTTTCTTTCTATTTTGTTTACTATTTTTTTTAATTCTATTTATCTTTTGGGTTTTTTAGGGGGGAAGGTGTGTGGTATTCCATGTTGGAATTGTTATTGTACATTCTCACTGTAACATTCTCTGTGTGCTGATCTGAACAGTCTCTACTGGTATCCTGCTGAAGGTGGTTGTTCAAGCTGTCTCTCTTAATAAACTTCTCAACTACTACTTGGACTTGACTAAGCTATTTACTACAGATTACACTCAGGGGCTGGTTTCCCAAGCCCCTTGCCTTTCCCCTTTTTGGCAGCTGGCTGGGCCATTTTTCCAGGCTCCAACCCTTTTTGACTCCCATCCTGGGAAGCCATGGACCTTGTCCTAGCACAGATCCAATCAGGTAACCCCAACAACTCCACATGAGTCTTGAGCTCCACTTCCTTCCAGGTAGTGTCATGAAGGTCATTACATAACAAACAGTCCACAGGCATGGCAGGGCTCACAGCAACTTTTAGAAGACATGAAGACCTGAGCCCCCCCAAGTCAATTGGAACCAGGGCCACCGGATAGTGAACCTCTCTGTTGTCAGCCACCATGACCTGGTGGAATGCATAGGGAATTACCTGCTCTGGGGAAACCAGATGACTTCTTACCATAGTCATACTGGCTCCTATATCCCTCAGAGCCCCACAGCTTGCCTTACATTGGTGGTGACCCATTCCCTATACTCTGCAGTATTAGAGCACACATGGATCTTAGGGACCATCTCACTGTCTCCCAGGGACACTATGGTAACTAAAGCCCCCCACATTAACTGGGCAAACTCCTCCCAAGCTCAACACTAGCTGCCCCTGGAGCCTTTCCTTCAGTAGGAGGTTGTACTCTTTTTGGACACTTTGGATCCTCGTTGTAGTATCTGTGAGAAGCTGGCCTGATATGTGATGTCCACTATTCTAGTGGGCACCCTGTATCAGTCCAAACAACCCTTATGGTGATGGTTGTAAAGTCAACCTTATAGACCAGCTATCCTAGTGGTAGCATGGACAAAGCAGTCTTAGGCTAAACTCAAGAGGGCATGTGAAGCCAGCTGTTTTACCATATGTAACCCCTTTAATACCAAATGAAAAGACACCACATAGGTTATATATAAAATATATATGTATTTATTTCTAACACAACCCCTCTGAACTCTTTATGAGGTCAGAGGCACAAGCACATAACAAGATACTTAATTATCATACAATAAGTTGCACAAAATACAGTAGTGCCCTAGGGGCACGCTAAACCATGTACTAAAATAGTGATTTAAGAACCACGTCACAAACAAAGGATAGGCCTAGGGCCTAGGGATTCGCTGGGGCTACACTGTACTACCAAAGGATAGGAGGTAGGAGGCCCACGGGAGGCGTGTGCAGTGTCTTTACACACACGCAAGTTACCATAGAGTTAGAAAAGAAACGAAAGAATTGGAAACTAGTTCTTTTAGGTCACTTCCGGATGGACTAGGAGAAAGCTACTGAAAAATGGGACACTAGGATAGTTAATACCCACAGGAGCACCAGAGTACTCGCGGTACCTCTCCCACAGGAAGTGAGTGCATAGGTGTCAAAGTGTGTCGGGTTTCGTCGCTGAATACTATGGAGCCTTGAAGAAAGATGCTGCAGGCGACCAGGAGAGAAGTGCACGGTTGGATCCAAGGGCGGATCGAAGATGAAGAGTACCTGAAAGCAGAGGGGACAGAGTCTGGGACACTAGCCAGTGACCAGGAAGGAACCAGGAAGGAACCAGGAAGGAACCAGGCAATGTCATGAAGCAATCAGGTGATGTTGTGAAGCTTGTCTCTGCAGCCACGTGGACCAGGAGGTGTCGACGATGACCAGGAGCTTGGCACGGACTGTCCCACAAAGGATCTCGCTGTCGGTGGTGTCGGCTTCCGGATTAAAGTCAACAAGCCTTGGCTAAGGCAACCCACGCAGAAATCGAAGATGGCCTCTTAATCAGACCAGCAAGGTCTGGTGGGCTTCTCCTTTGCAGGGAAGCAAGGGCCAGCCTGGAACAACCAGACCAGCAGTGGAAATTCAAAGGTTCATCGTCAAGATGGCCACTAGCCAACGGGAAAGTGACCGGACAGATGCGTCTAGCAGAAAAATGCAGAAGGGCCCCACGCGGCACTCGTGGAGTGTGGAGGGCTGATCTTCGGTGCAGGAGATGCTCGGGGCTAGGGCTTCCAAGTCCCCAATGCACAACTTCGAGGGTGCCTCAGAAGTTGCACGGAAAGCAATTTGCTGGCTTTCCAAGATGGCCGGTCCCACGTCTCGCGTCGCCTCCACGGGTCACAACTTTGCTGGGGCTGTGGATCGGTCTAAAGGAAGTCTGAAAGTCCAGGTCTTGTCAGGCTCTGTGCTCGGGCTCCGGCGGAAGCATCGACAAAGCAAACCGTTGACCGCTGGATGTTGCCTGCTTGTGCACGGTGGTCACTCCTTGACCACAAGGGAGATTCTTCAGGTTTCTATCTTCAAGTAGAACGTCGAAGGTCCAGAGTTTCATTTCAAGTTTCAGTCAGGATTAATCTAAAGTCTTGGTACTCAGCTCCTACCTATATACCAAATGTAGGGGCTGGATTACCTGCTAGGTCCCTCCTGTGGGTGGGACCAGGGAAGGGGGTGGTTACACCCCTTTCCCTTTGTCCAGTTTCACGCCAGAGCTGGGGCTGGAGTGCCCCAGCACCGGTTTGAACAGGACTATGCATGGGACACCTTGTATGCCCCGGGCAGTGTCTCATTTCATTCAGCCCTCCCTACCCCAATACACTATAGCCTGTCTGGAGTGGTGCTAGCACCTCCCAAGACAGGAAACCTATTGTCCAAGCCTCCCTCACTGGAAGGACTCCCAGCAGCAGGAGGCCGGACTTGTGTCTGTGGCAGCAGCATCCATTTTGTGATGCTGAGGCTCTGGTTAACTTTAAACGTGATTAGTAGGAACAACATGTCTTGTCCCTCTAGAAGGGTGGAATGCTACCCCCATCGCCAGAACTGATGAGGGGGTAGTATTCCAAAGCGTATGACACCTTACACGACATGTTTTGATAAAGCCAAACCAGAGTTAGCATTTAACCGGGAGGTTCATAATGCACTTAATAGTATATGGTATGGCTATATCCTAGAACAGCTATAAGGACATGGTTCCGAAAGCTGCAGACAGGCTCAGCTCATGCTAGAACCTCATCTCACATAAAACCAAGCACTCTGCCTCCAGGATTGTTAAGGCCTGCCATAGGAGTGACTTATAGGTGTATATGTGTCTAGATATATGGTTAGATATAGGAATACTATCTCTAAGCAAGGGGTGATTACACGACCTTGCCCCAGCTGAGTGATCAGCCAGTTGTGTCAATGTGGATGACCAGCCAGGGGTGGCATAATACATGCTGCAGCCCCTGGTAGGCCTTGGATGCACCTATGCCCTGGGTACCCAAGGTACACTATACAGGGGCTCATAAGGTGACCCAATATCCAATTGGAGATGTACCTAAAGTACATGGAGTCCATGCAGATAGCCTGGGGCCCTGATTAGCAGGATCCCAGGCCAACTAAGTCGAAAACCAGCTAAACACTAGGCAAAAAGTTGGGGGTAACCATAGTCGGGTATCCACCTTCCTACAGTATCCATACTCATAGCACTTTAAGGCTTACTGGCTTGAGCTGCTGAAGTTTGTCGGGGTAGTTTTTCCTCTGGTGGCAGACTAGGAACGAGAACCAGACCCCTTACCCTGTTGGTTGTTTTGGTGGACTGAAGAGAACTATGTCCTTTTATCTCCCCCACCTTCTGGTGGGAACCCTGACCATGCTTTTGGAGCTCCCCCCTCCCAGATGCTTAGTTGGACACTCTGGTGCTGACCCAGACGTCTGCCTCCTCGGCAAGCTTCCTGTGATCAATAAGCTTATACCCCACAGGTGTTTGCACAGATTTGTAAAACAAATATCAAGCATGTGCTCCTTTAAAATTAAGTTGTACAGCCCTAAATAATCATCTACTTTGCTGCCCCTCACCCAGCCCATTCGTTTCTTACCAGCATAGTCTAAGCAGTCAACCCAGCTCTGTGTGAATAGATTGTGACTGGCTCTGAACTCTGTCTGTATGCCTCAGGTGTCAGCTCCAACATACTGGACAAGACGGCCTTCATAGCCCTCATAGCATCTGGTCTCCTACCTCTAGTGTAAGAAGAGTGTTCCTCCCCACTGTGGGCATGTACCTCCATAGACTACTACCCCATAACTCCTCTGGGGCCATGTGCACTCTTAGGGCACTTCATAGGCTGCAAACCAGTTGTCCACGTCATCCCCATCCACATAGCTAGGCATCAAATCATTTAATATTCTGACCCTTGACTCATGTGAGAACAATGCAGCTATGCTGTCACGATTCTGTTGCTGGACCCTACTTGCAGGGTTCTGATATCCAGCTCTCTGAGGTTGAGCTCCTGGGTAAGTTTCCTCTCCTCCAGAGCCATCCTCCTCTTCTCTAGAGCTTGCTCCTTTTCTAGCTTTAGCTTGTCAAACTCCATC
This sequence comes from Lissotriton vulgaris, assembly GCF_964263255.1. Classification (NCBI taxonomy): domain Eukaryota; kingdom Metazoa; phylum Chordata; class Amphibia; order Caudata; family Salamandridae; genus Lissotriton; species Lissotriton vulgaris. Next base: position 1,310,098,982 of record NC_141693.1, on the reverse strand, counting down.
TTTAACTTTATCTCCTCCCTCCTGTCTTCCAGCTCCTCTGGGGACAGTTTCTTGGAGAAAACGCTGCTCCCTGCTCTGGGACTCACTACTGCTCCTGTTGGTCTTCTCTACATGGAGGTCCAGAGCCACAGTTGGCTCCGGAATAAGCTCCTCCTCATCAGGAATTTCCTACTCCTCATCTAGATTGCCATCCCCTGCAACCTGGGACTCTGCCCAGGCCCTCAAGGATTTCTGCAGCTCTACCTGGGTAATGAATCTCCTGGAGACCTGAAAATCTTTGCAAAAAGTGTTCATCTGAGCCACAGTACAATACTCTAACCTGGCCAGATCAAACTCCAAAACTTGAGGTGCCAGTGTAGCTTTTCCAGATTTAGACATAATTTCGCAAGAAAAATCAAAAGGCAAATCATGGAGAAGTGAAAAATGGCCCAAGTATAGAGTTGTAGTGAACAATTAGTTACAATATGGTATTGCACAAACACAAGTCATATCCTGACCTTCTGATCACCAATGTTAGAAATTTGGTTTCTGGTTGGCAAAGGAATGCAGCCTGTCTAAGCAGAAGCCACAATCCTAGCCAGGGTAAGCTGAAAAGAAACTAAAAGATAAGCTGTGCTAACCCTCTGGTAGCTTGGCACAGAGTGGTCAGGCTTATCTAAAGAGGCAATGTGTAAAGTATTTGTGCAACACACTCATAAGACAATACTAATGCATATGCTCTTGCCTAACCTAAACCACATGTGTTATGCTCATCCATTAATGCTATAGTTAAAATAAAGTAATGAGGTTAGTGTAGAAATAAGTGGTATACAGTGCATTCATTTATTTTTGTATTCTAATGTGTCTTTCTTTGACTTTATTAATAGCTCGTATTTGGGCCTAAAGGGTGCCGCAAAACTCCATCTTGAATTGGTATGTGTGCACATTCGAACACTGAACCCCTTGAAACTCTGTCATTGAAATGCAGCCAAGTCCAATCTTACCCGATATGTGCTTGGGAAAATCACCTTATGACCCGGAGAAGAACAGAGACTGAATGAAAAGTTATACATTGCACACAAAATGAAATGAAATAATGTTGGATGGAATAAAATCATGAGAAAGTAAAATATGGGCTGGAACATTTATCAATTACACCAAATGACAATGATCTCATACTGGTATGGTGTGATGACCTCTGCTCATCTTTTTGACCAATCAAATGAAGGGAATACACAAATTTGCAACATTTTGGAGGTGGTATATACCCTGGAAATTGGTATAACTAAGGTAGGTTTAGTCAGTTAGATTGTCCGACTGGTCACAGACCTGTCACTGACCCAACGTATGCTGAAGAAGAATCATGGATGCCACAGACCTCAGAGAGCTGGTCGAGCACTCTGAAAGAAGAATCAGGAGATTGCTGAAGGAGAAGACTGTTATCTAGAAAGGAACGAGAGTAGCTGCAGAGAGGGGTGTGACGCATGTGTTACACTTAGCGGAGGGTACTTCTCCTGTCCTGCACCTATCCTCGCCTGTTGGCACCTGATTAGTCAGGAGCCCTTCCTTATCCCAGCCCTTGGCCAGGGGTTGGTCCTCGCACCATTCTAGATAAATATAAATCTGTGTGGTATGTCCTTGTACCGTTTCCTTTTCTCACCCTTCCAAGGTACCAATGTCTAAAAATATTTTTGAAAAGTCTCTATTATTTTTCTGCTTAAAAAGTCTTTAACCGCTCTTATCTGGTAATTGACTCAAAAAATCTTGCATTGATAAAATGTTTAAAACTTTCCAGAGTCTGTGGTTATTCCATGAGTAAAGTATATTGTTGTTCACTACCTATTATTCTAACTTTCTGATCCAATTTCCTAAAGAATTAGACCTAAAGTGACAAGAATTTGGTAAGTCATGGTGTGTGTATGTATATATATATATTCCCCAACATCTTCCACAATGAAAGAAAGTAAGCCGCACACCAACAGCGGAGCCTTTCTGTTTTTATTAAAAGTACTTTCTCTCACCTGGCAGTCCTGACATGTTTCGCTCGACCTTCAAGCTTTTTCAAAGGTGTGCCGTGAGTCCTTGTCCTTTCAGCTGATGGAAACCATGCTCTCATACTTTTTCCATTTTGACACGCCCCAAATGGCTGCTGAGACTCCTGGTCTTTGTAGTCTGTAATGGTTCCCAGGCTGAAAGGAAATGTTTACAGTTTCAATTTTTACACAAAGAGTCCGTTGTGCCACTGAGAGCCCATTTTCAAAGCTCCCTGTGGTCCATTACCAAAGTCGGTCTTTGGCGTTCACCGCACTGCCCTTGACATTTCTGTAACTCCACCTACGGTTCCCTTCGGGCAGGCATGGCGCTCTTTGCTGGAGGTGCGCCGCTTTACGGCAGAACCACGCCGTTACATATTCCCCAACATCTTCCACAAAGAAAAAAAGTAAGCCGCACACCAACAGCGGAGCCTTTGTGTTTTTATTAAAAGTACTTTCTCTCACCCGGCAGTCCTGACATGTTTCGCTCGACCTTCGAGCTTTTTCAAAGGTGCGCCGTGAGTCCTTGTCCTTTCAGCTGATGGAAACCATGCTCTCATACTTTTTCCGTTTTGACACGCCCCCAATGGCTGCTGAGACTCCTGGTCTTTGTAGTCTGTAATGGTTCCCAGGCTGAAAGGAAATGTTTACAGTTTCAATTTTTACACAAAGAGTCCGTTGTGCCACTGAGAGCCCATTTTCAAAGCTCCCTGTGGTCCATTACCAAAGTCGGTCTTTGGCGGTCACCGCACTGCCCTTGACATTTCTGTAACTCCACCTACGGTTCCCTTCGGGCAGGCATGGCGCTCTTTGCTGGAGGTGCGTCGCTTTACGGCAGAACCACGCCGTTACATATTCCCCAACATCTTCCACAAAGAAAGAAAGTAAGCCGCACACCAACAGCGGAGCCTTTGTGTTTTTATTAAAAGTACTTTCTCTCACCCGGCAGTCCTGACATGTTTCGCTCGACCTTCGAGCTTTTTCAAAGGTGCGCCGTGAGTCCTTGTCCTTTCAGCTGATGGAAACCATGCTCTCATACTTTTTCCGTTTTGACACGCCCCCAATGGCTGCTGAGACTCCTGGTCTTTGTAGTCTGTAATGGTTCCCAGGCTGAAAGGAAATGTTTACAGTTTCAATTTCTACACAAAGAGTCCGTTGTGCCACTGAGAGCCCATTTTCAAAGCTCCCTGGCATCTCCTATCAGGGGATCCTGACATTGGAGCAATAATTGGCGAAGTACCATCAATAACGTACAAGAAAAATACCTCTTTGAAAGATCTACTGGTCAAAAGTTACTTTCAAGCAAAACCAAAATCAGACTGGTTGCAAGACCAGCGGAAAGGCTTTCAACCATGCAACACATGTAAAGCTTGCAAGATTGGAAAAAATATGAAAGTAATTCAAGAACCAGATGGAAAACTAATGAAAATAGACCAACACATCACATGTACTTCCAAAAATGTGGTATACATCGTGGAATGCAAATGTGGCATGAAGTACATTGGATGCACCACATGTATGTTGAAAAAGAGGATCTTGGAACATATTCGAGCAGTAAAAAATTTGAACATGCAATACGCTACCGCCAAACATCTAAGTACGTGCCAGAATGGCGATTGGAGGCAAATGCATTTCTACGGAGCAAAAATGCTGGATAAAATGGAAAGAGGAGGTGACGCAATACGAAAGCTCCGTCAAATGGAGTCTCGGATGATAATCAGATTCAGAACAAAACACCCCAGAGGAATGAACTTTGGGGAAGACCTCCACATTCATCTGGAATAAATGCTTAAAATTGTAACAATCACGATATGGGTACTATACCCAATACTCTGACATTGATAAGCATTAATGTATATGCCACAGTGAACAATAAGTCACGACATACAAATGGTGTAACTGAGAAACACACACGTTTTCTTTCTTTTCTTTTTAATATTATTTTCAAAATGTTTGTAACTACAATTCCCAGAATGCCTCCTAATGGCAAAAATGGGATAGTATAAAAAGTAACACTGTGGAAGGACTAACCGACCGTGAGCAAGGCCAGTTGTGGCTGAAACGCGTTGGTGGGGTGAAGCAGTAACTAAATAAGGCTTGAACAAGTACCCTGGCTGCAATATATATATGTGGAAGGCAGGAGCCGAAACGCGTAGACCGTCCTTTTTTGATGCACGTTACATTTGCACTGGTGTGTAAATAAAAAACGTTAAAACCATCTGTTGCTGTGCCGTGTCCTTTGATCTACAAGAAGTGGAGAAAAGAAGCTGTGGCAATATATATATATATATATATATATATATATATATATATATATATATATATATATATATATATATATATATATATATATATATATATATATATATATATATATATATATATATATATATATTACCTACTGGTGGTCGCCAGTAGGTATATATAGTTAGGATTTTTTCTCTATGGGATTTTTGAAAATTCTATGTCTAATAACTTTGGCGTTTGTGGACGGAATTGGCTGAAATTTTCAGGAAAATGGAACATTTTGTTTCTGAGCAGCCCCTGACAATTTGGGGGGGTTTCATCAAGGGGGGGATGAGAAAAAAGGGGGGTCCCAAAACGCGTTTTTCCCATGTTCATTTCCATAGGGCGGTTGGCCTCACTTTTAGCTCGAACGGCTGAATGGATTTGCACGAAACTTGGCAAAATTGTAGGGACTGTTAGCCCGATGTGCCTTTGCTAGGTCTCAATATATGTGCTCCAGTGGATTTTGAGTAATTTAGGTTCAAAAAAAGATATATATCTGGGCGGAGCCTAACCACACATCTGATCTGATTGGCTGTCAGCACTTCATCCAAGAAGTGTTGGCAGCCATCTTGGGACCAATATACATGATAGCACCTCATTAAAAAGCATTGTAGTTAATAGAGGGTTTTAGGACTTTAGTTACATTATAAATCATTTGTTGATGGTACCATACTCGTTTTAGGAATTGTGGTGGGTTCTAAGGTGATTTTACCATGTGAAGAAACCTTCTGCTGTGATATCATGAATATTGTTTGAAAGAAAACTAATATCTCATGATTTTCCCACAGTGGTTTGGAAGGGGATCTATAAGCTAAACTGAAAGCATATTTTCTGTAAATTCACATTATCTTTCTCAGTCATGTGAAAATGAAGTCTGACATTCTCAGTAAAACATGTACATCCAACAAGGACAGAGACTGTCAGTTGATTCCTTTGTGTTCTACTGCAGCCTCCTAGAGTGTTCTAAAGAACAACTAGAGCGCTAACAGTCCTACTTATTACAAAGGTATGGCACACCTGAAGCCATCTTGATTGGAATAAAGGTGTAACTCTTAAAACATTTAATTTAAAAAGAAACAACATGAGGGGGTATATTTTGCCATAGAAAGTATGATTGGTGCTGCAGAATGAAAAATTAGGGCACATTTTGAGTGACTTCTCAAATCCTTTTCTATTTCATTAAAACATTCTGACATGCAGTCTCCCAAAATGGCCACCAGAGACAAAAGAGCCCAAATGTAGCCCAAATATCACCCAGATGTAGCCCAAGTATAGCCCAATGACAGAATGTCCCAGAGTGTTCTAAAGAACAACTAGAGCGCTAACAGTCCTACTTATTACAAAGGTATGGCACACCTGAAGCCATCTTGATTGGAATAAAGTGGTAACTCTTAAAACATTTAATTTAAAAAGAAACAACATGAGGGGATATATTTTGCCATAGAAAGTATGATTAGTGCTGCAGAATGAAAAATTAGGGCACATTTTGAGTGACTTCTCAAATCCTTTTCTATTTCATTAAAACATTCTGACATGCAGTCTCCCAAAATGGCCACCAGAGACAAAAGAGCCCAAATGTAGCCCAAATATCACCCAGATGTAGCCCAAGTATAGCCCAATGACAGAATGTCCCAGAGTGTTCTAAAGAACAACTAGAGCGCTAACAGTCCTACTTATTACAAAGGTATAGCACACCTGGAGCCATCGTGATGGGAATAAAGTGGTAACTCTTAAAACATTTAATTTAAAAAGGAACAAAATGAGGGGGTATATTATGCAATAGAAGGTATTATTAGTGCTGCAGAAAGAAAAATTAGGGCACATTTTGAGTGACTTTTCAAATCCTCTTCTATTTCATTAAAAAATTCTGACATGCAGTCTCCCAAAATGGCCACCAGAGACAAAAGAGCCCAAATGTAGCCCAAATATCACCCAGATGTAGCCCAAGTATAGCCCAATGACAGAATGTCCCAGAGTGTTCTAAAGAACAACTAGAGCGCTAACAGTCCTACTTATTACAAAGGTATGGCACACCTGAAGCCATCTTGATTGGAATAAAGTGGTAACTCTTAAAACATTTAATTTAAAAAGGAACAAAATGAGGGGGTATATTTTGCCATATGAATTATGATTAGTGCTGCAGAAAGAAAAATTAGGGCACATTTTGAGTGACTTCTCAAACCCTCTTCAATTTCATTAAAAAAATTCTGACATGCAGACTGAAACATGCACTTTGAATACCAGCAGCAGACGTCCCTGGTGAGCAGTAGCTTTACTACAGTGATCTAATGTGCAACTAGAGTGCTAACATTCAGAATTTATGGCAAATGTGTGACACATCTGAATGCCTTCTTGATGGAACCAAAGTAAACAAGCATTGAAAATGCAATAGATCTCGCCCTCGTTTAAGTTAAAGCCATTCTGTTTGTAATGAGGTGGCTTTTTAGCTTTGCTTTTATTAGTGTTTTTTCAACTTTCATGTAAATAACATGCATCTGTATGCATATAAGTATATGTATGCATGCATTTATGTTTGTATTTATATAGATATACAGATGATATATGTTTATATATGTATGTATATATATATATTCACTGAAAAAACCATAGGTTATAGACCATATATAGTTAGGAATTAGCATTTACAAAACCTTGAAAATTCACTGAAAAAACCATAGGTTATAGACCATATATAGTTAGGAATTAGCATTTACAAAACCTTGAAAATTCACTGAAAAAACCATAGGTTATAGACCATATATAGTTAGGAATTCGCATTTACAAAACCTTATTTTACTCACACAAAACCATTGAAATTCCATATAATAGTTAGTTGCACTAACTATACATCGCGCACCCGCAATCCACTGCTGATGATGTCACATATTAGATCATTCATGACATGGTCAGTGACATCACTGATGACATCACTGATGACATCTCAAATGACATCACTGATGACATCACTGATGACAACATCCAGTGACTGTATGTTTCTGTAAAGTTAAAATATGTCTTACATATTGAAGAATGAGTGGATGTATAAGTGTCTGGATGAAGGATTTAGTAGGTGCATGACTGACTGTATGAGTGAGTGATTAAATGTGTCTCACTGAGTGCATGGGTTAGTGACTAAACTGTCTTAATTTGTGCATCATTGTGTCTGTTGTTCTGTAAACTGTTGCATGTGTTGATAAGTAGCTATATGAGTAACTATATGGGTTATTGATTGGTTGCCCAAGTATTTGTATGGGAGACTGAGTGTGTGTGTGGGTGGCTGGGAGGTTTATGACTCTGTGCATAGATGTGTGAGCAGTTGATTCACTAGATGTATGGTTTCAAAAGTGCATGTGGAAACAGCTGTATGGGCGGTTGACTGTGTGCATGAGTGTATTGCTGAGTGAATGGATATCTCAGTGCTACATGTCAAAGTAAGTACATATGTAAAACACAGTACATGTGAGAGTTGACATATATAAATAACTGTGCATAAGAGCCAGTGAATGTGTGAGTGGCTGTATGGATCATTGTGAACTTGTATCAGGGATTGTATAAGAGAGTAAACATGTGTTAGTATATGTTTGAATAAGTAAAGTTTGTATAACTGTATAGTTGAGGAAATGGAGGTGTGATTGATTCTTTGCATGACTGACTAGGTGTGTGAGTAACTCCATGGATGAGTGACAGTCTGTGAGTGTCTGTTTACACTGATTGTATCTAAGGTTATATTAGAGTCTGAAGAGGTTCATCGTATTATCACATGAATGATATCATCAGTGATGTGATCAGTAATGTCAAATGAGATGTCATCAGTGATGTCATTTGAGATGTCATCAGTGATGTCATTTGAGATGTCATCAGTGATGTCATCAGTGATGTCACTGACCATGTCATGAATGATGTAATATGTGACATCATCAGCAGTGGATTGCGGGTGCGCGATATATAGTTAGTGCAACTAACTATATATGGAATTTCAATGGTTTTGTGTGAGTAAAATAAGGTTTTGTAAATGCGAATTCCTAACTATATATGGTCTATAACCTATGGTTTTTTCAGTGAATATATATATATATATATATCATATAACAGTGAGCAGCTCGCAGATGTGACACACAAGATTAGGCACTGGCCATAAATCGCTAATAACATAGTAGAGAGGTGTAAACTGATTAAACATTTACCGCGATTAGTGCGCTGCACGAACGAGTTACCAGGCCGAATTGAAACAAACAAATCACCCGCCTCCTCGATCAGTGAAACTTTTGTGCTCTCACCTCCGGTATGAGCTCCCAATTACAGACCCACATACTCCCAACATAGCAGACATAAGCCAATCATGGCTCGTATGTTATGCACATGTTTTGGTACCAGGGGCCATGTTTCTGTAAACAGACACTATGTACACAGATTAATGAATTTGTTATCGCAAGAGGTGACGTTTAAATGGCAACTAAAGTTACACGTATTTTATAAGGTGTTTATTTGAGTACATGGTTTATTTTATTTTCATTTAATTTTATAACTTTACAAATCGAATGGAAAATGTATGTTAACGATGACAAGTGAAGAAAGACTAACATGAAACTGAAATGTGCAAGTCACCAACTTGTCTATGTTAATTCACGGGTTGTAACCATGTTTACCATAGTAACAGCCAGTTGAAACTGGTTTACTAATGAATCACATGACAACTCTTACATGTATATATATGCTATGATTGAGCAATACAGATGTTAGGGATCAAGGCGGGAGTAAGCCGCCGAAACGCGTCTGAGCAGAAACTGAGCATGAAATAAATCGTTTGAACTGAGATTCACGGAGTCAGCGCCTTCTTTGATTGGAAGTTTGGTGTGGTAAAGAATATATATATATATATATATATATATATATATATATATATATATATATATACATATATATATATATATATATGTATATATATATGCGACGAACCTGGGGAAATTCCATCAGGAAACACTTTATTGGACAATTAGCTGGGCATGATGCATTTCGGCTAAAATAAGCCTTCCTCAGATGCCGTTAATGTCCGGTTGTTACCACACCCACGTTTAAAATAGTCCCGCTGTGCTCCCATTAGTGCCAGCACTCTTAGCCCCTGGTCATATGATCGCCCATCTGCTGTAGCCAGGTGGTGACTACAACTCCCAGAGTTCACCTTGATGGGAAGATGTTGCGCGGGGAACCCTCGTTGGAAATAAACGTCTCCATGGACGTGTGCTGTGCAGGACTGAACGCGATGTGTCCTGGTGATAGGAGACCGGTCAGGTGAGTGTCCGTGGTGTTCCCTCTGGTCCCCGCATACGTTCCAGCCTCTTTGAGCAGGTTTCCGTAGGGCCCTGAGCCGGAAATCAGTAAATCCAACTCTTCGTACAGTGACGAACTGCACAAGGCAGCAGTCCTTACTTTGATTGCTCGCTGAGGCGGACTGAAGCTGTGCCAATAACTTGACAGGAGAAACAGCTGCAAAAGCAGACGCCAGTAACGCTCCAGCCTGCTTGTAGAACAGGACTACTTGACACGCCCCTGGCTGGCGTGGGAATATGCAACGAACCCTCCATTCACGAAGGAAGCGGCCACACGGGGAAATTCCATCAGGAAACACTTTATTGGACAATTAGCTGGGCATGATGCATTTCGGCTAAAATAAGCCTTCCTCAGATGCCGTTAATGTCCGGTTGTTACCACACCCACGTTATATATATATATATATATATATATATATATATATATATATATATATATATATATATATATATATATATATATATATATATATATATATATATATATACATATATATATATATATATATATATATATATATATATATATATATATATATATATATATATATATATATATATATATATATCCTGCTCAAAGAGGCTGGAACGTATGCGATGGAATTTCCCCGTGTGGCTGCTTCCTTCGTGAATGGAGGGTTCGTTGCATATTTCCATGCCAGCCAGGGGCGTGTCAAGTGGTCCCGTTCTAGAAGCAGGCTGGAGCGTTACTGGTGTCTGCTTTTGCATCTGTTTCTCCTATCAAATTATTGGCACAGCTTCAGTCCGCCTCAGCGAGCAATCGAAGTAAGGACTGCTGCCTTGTGCAGTTCGCCACTGTACGAAGAGTTGGATTTACTGATTTCCGGCTCAGGGCCCTACAGAAACCTTTTACTCGTAGTGTGTGAAGGGTAAATGTAAAGGTTTTACTTGCTGCGAGAGAAATTGTCTTTCCTTTGAATTTAGTCAATCAGGCACAGTAGCGAATGTTTTATGTTGCTAATTAGGCAGAGGAAAATAGATTACCGGTTCAAAGTGTGAATGTGTATGGGCCCAGGTGACTATGGTGTTTTAGAAATAATTCTGAACTGGTAATCTCGTGCCATCAATATTTTCTTAGTAGCAGAGCTATGGTGTTAGTGTTTAGTTAAGATAGGTAGTTAATTACGTATTGATTTTATATTGATTTATGTTTTAACCAAAACCCGTTTGTATTGTTATATGTTGTCTGGAATTCCCCGGCGATATTGAATAGCGGGTGGTAAATGGAAGCCACACTGCAGTGAGGTTACTGGCCTGATGAAGTAAGTGCAGATAGTTAGGTAGAACTTGAAGCACTGGTTAGGGATTATTTTTGTTGTATAAAAGTGAGAGTGATTGATAGCAAAGAAGATCGCTGGTGAAACTTTGGTCTTATATCACCTAGAAAGGGTAAGTCTGAAGGAGTAGCAGGTTCTTTGATGCTTAAGTGAAGAGTATGCGGAAGAGGTTTTACTCGCAGTGTGTGAAGGGTAAATGGAAAGGTTTTACTTACTGTGAGAGAAATTGTCTTTCCTTTGAATTTAGTCAATCAGGCACAGTAGCAAATGTTTTATGTTGTTAATTGATGAAATGTGCATTTAAAATTGAAAGAATTTCAGTTGTCATATTACCTTGCAATGGAGGGGTCAGTCGCAGGTGCTGCACTGACGTAACAGAGAGCCGCGCTGGGATTGGTTGAGACAGTGGATGTGTAGCTGAGGTAAAATTGTAAAGGAGGGGTGAGTACAGACAGTGAAAACTCACATCTCAGAAAAGCAGCGCCAACATAGGCACTAGAGCAAACGCCCAGGCAGAAGACAATCAAGAAATAGAAAGACATGAGCAGGACCAGATAGGTAAAGAAAAACAAGTTCAGGAAGAAAAAGAAAAAGAAAGCCAAAGTCAAAACAAACAAATTCCTGAACAGGGTCAGATTAGTATAGAAGAACACATCCAGGCAGAAACAGCAAAGATAATATGCCCTGGGCCAAGTCAGATAGAGAGGGAATCTGAAGACAAGAAAATTCAATGCGTGCCACAAATTAATGAAAATAAAAGGACACTCGAAGAAAATAAAAGCACAGTGCCAGCTAAAAGACTCAGAAAAGGTGATACATATTACAGTAACATTTTGTACCGAAATAACGATGGTGAATTACGTCTGTTGTTTATGCAATGGAGAAAATTCCACCAATAAGTGAACCCATGCAAATCAGTGGAATACGTGGCCCTTTGAGTATAGAAGAGCGGAACCGAAGACGCTTACATCAGTTGTGTATGTATTGTGGAAAACCAGGGCACTTTATTAAGGACTGTAAGAGCAAAACAAGTGTCAGGTATAAGGAAGTGAAGGACTCCAATAAGGTGTCAGTGGTAGAACGTCTTCCAGAAACGTCGGGAAACGAGGATTCTCAAACAAGTTGGAGACCCCTTGTCTGAGTGTATATGATAAAGAGGTCTTTTCTTCCCTGGCTAACACGATGAACGTTTGTGTGACTTTGGAAAGGGCTGCTGTCGCTCCTGTGCTTGTACACGCTTTATTGGATTCAGGAGCTACTGGCAATTTCATGGATCGTAAATATGCCCAACACATTGGTGTGCCATGTATACAAAAGACTATACCCGAACCTGTGAAGGCTGTAGATGGAACAGATCTGACATCGGGTCCTGTGACTTTCCATACACTTCCTATAATGATGAAAACTGGAACAAATCATTGTGAATATATTTAATTTGATTTAATTGATGCTCCAACATTCCAACTGATATTAGGAATGCCATGGCTTACACTGCATGATCCGTTGGTGAAATGGGCAGTTCGTACCATAGAGTTAATCTCCTCGTATCGTGTAGAACTTTGCAATCAGGACCATTTACAGGAAAAAGCCCAAGAAGACAGCCCGGTGAAGCTACTGGCTAGTGCTTGTTGTACTCCCAGTGTTTGTGTTACTTCTACCCTGCCAGAGGAATATCAACAGTACCGGAATGTGTTTTGTGAACAAGAAGCTAGCCGGTTACCTCCGCATCGAGATTATGATTGCGTCATCGATATTGAACCAGGTTCTAATATCCCTTGCAGTAGAATATATGCCTTAACAGAGAATGAGAACACCTTTTTACAGCAATATTTGGAGAAGATGCTAAAAGCTGGGTTTATTCGACCTTCATCCTCCCCTGCTTCTTCGCCTTTATTTTTTATCCCGAAACTCGAAGGAGGATTGAGAGCCTGCATCAATTATCGTGCTATCAATAGGGTAACCAGGAAGAACAGGTACCCATTGCCCTTAATTCCAGTCCTACCGGACCAGTTGAAAGGAGCCAAGGTATTCACTAAGTTGGATCTTAGAGGCGCATATCATCTCGTCCGGGTAAGAAAAGGGGACGAATGGAAGACAGCGTTCCGTACAAAATTTGGGCTATTCGAATATCTGGTGATGCCATTCGGTCTCTGCAATTCCCCTGCTGCCTTCCAGTATTTTATGGATGATGTCTTGCAGGGACTATTGGATGTTTCATGCATCGTCTATATAGACGATATCCTTATTTACTCTAAAACCTTGGGAGAACATCATGCTCATGTGCTGGCGGTACTGGAATGGCTACAACAACATACCCTGTATGCCAAAATAGACAAATGTTTGTTACATACCTCTGAGGTTGACTTTCTTGGGTATGTAATTGGTCCTCAAGGGTTGTGTATGGACCAGAAGAAAACTCAAGCGATAGTGGAGTGGGAATCCCCTTCTTGTGTGAAATCTCTCCAGAGTTTCCTTGGTTTTGCAAATTTTTATAGGAGATTCATCCAGGGATTCTCAACAATCATTCAGCCATTGACGCTTCTATTACGAAAAGGAGCTACTTTTCGATGGAATGAGTTAGCGGAACAAGCATTTCGAGCATTGAAAGCCAGATTCACGAGTGCTCCTATTTTACGGCATCCGGATGTAAGTCAACCGTTTCTGATGGAAACCGATGCTTCGTACTATGCTGTGGGAGGCATATTGTCCCAAAGACATCCGGACACGGGACAACTTCACCCGGTAGCTTACTTTTCTAAAAAACTGACTCTAAGCGAAGTCAACTATAGCATAACAGACAAGGAGCTATTGGCTATAAAGAAAGGCTGTGAAGAATGGAGACATCATTTAATGGGGGCCAGACATACGGTTGAGATCTATACCGATCATAGAAATCTACTCTTTCTGAAAAGTGCCAGAGCGTTAACACCAAGACAATTGCGTTGGTCTTTGTTTTTCGCTGACTACGATTTCTTGATTAAGTACCGACCAGGGCCTAAAAATGGCAAGGCCGATGCATTGTCTCGGAATCCCTCAACAACAGTGAAACAGACTACAGTGCTACAGGAACCTCCCTTAATATTGCCAGAGACATTCTTTCGGAGAGATCCAGTGGCAGTTATTTCGAGCACTGATTTTCTGGACGCAGTGAAGACACAGCTGAATTTGCAAGATACCGACACCTGGATTGCTGTGAATCCCACTCATCATTCATGCAAGGACGGTTTGTTGTTTTATGACAAACAGCTTTATGTGCCAAAAGGAGCTTTACAACAATAGGTTCTTGAATGGACTCATGACTCAGTCCTGGGTGGGCATTTAGGACAACAGAAAACGTTACAATCATTGTCAAGGTATTTCTGGTGGGACTCTATGAGAAAAGACACTGAAAAGTACGTTTCGGAATGTGCAGTTTGTACTCAAGCTAAGACTTCACATCAAAGGCCTAGTGGTTTACTGAGGCCTATACCTATTCCTCCTGCTCCGTGGCATACCATTTCTATGGACTTCATAGTCGTAATGCCTCTCAGCCTTGGTAATACTAATATCCTGGTGGTGGTGGATCATTTGACTAAAATGGGTCATTTTATAGCGTTACAGAAACTCGCCACTTCAGGTGAATTAGCTATGGTAGTGTTACAGAACATAGTGAGACTACACGGTATTCCTGCCATTATTATCACAGACAGGGGGTCTCAATTCACGTCCACATTTTGGAAGGCCTTGCGCGCCATATTGAAAATAGACGCTAGACTCTCGACCAGCTACCACCCACAAACCGATGGGAAAACAGAGAGGTTAAACCAAACCCTAGAGCAATATCTGAGATGCTTCACCTTGCAACATGGTGAGGAATGAAGAACATTACTATGGACTGCTGAGTTTGCATATAATAATGCTGAGCACTCCTCACTAGGTTGTTCCCCATTCTTTTGCATAAATGGTTATCATCCTAATATGATGCCACTGGAATTGCCTGAAGCATCAGTTAATCCCACTATTCAAGAACATCATGTTCACTTGACAGTGGTTTTAACGGAAGCTAAAACACACTTGGAAACAGCCAGGGCAAGAGACAAATCTAATGCAGATAGGAAGAGAATACCCTAGCCACTTTATCAACTGGGAGACAGGGTTTGGTTGTGTACTAATCATTTGAGGATTAAGGGCAATACACGTCTTCAGCCTAAATTTGTGGGTCCCTATCCCATTGTTAGGATTATCAACCCTGTAGCTATGGAGTTGAAGATTCCTTCCCTTTGGCGGATACATCCAGTGTTTCATGTATCCCTTCTTAAGCCGTGCCTCCCGGGGTCCAGAGTGCTTGTGAGACTGGTTTTCTTCCTTTCTTGCCGGCCGCCGGCAAACGATCTGGGCCCCGCCTGATTCCGCCGTGATGCCGCCTCTGGGAGTCGGGGTCCCTCAGGGCTCTATTCTGAGCCCGACCCTCTTTAACATCATTATGACCCCGTTGGCGGCACTGGTGGAGTCGCGTGGTGCCCAGATCGTATCCTATGCGGATGACACCCAGCTCCTCTTCTCTTGTACGAGAGGAGGCGACTTTGATGGGGAGAGTATTCGGGATTGCCTTGGGGCTGTTTTTCATTGGTTCCATCTAAACAGCCTCAAGTGCAATTCCGACAAGTCCGAAGTACTTTTCTTTGGGTGCGACACCGAGCCTGACTGGCAGACTTGGTGGCCACAGGATATGTTCCCTCCATCCTGCTCCTCTCAGGTTGCAAAGAATCTGGGGGTGAAGCTGGATAACAGGTTAACCTTGAAATCGCAGATCCTGGGGGTGTCTGGCATGTGCTTTGGCATCCTTAGGATGCTGCGGAGGTTTCTTCCTTTGTTATCCGTGGAACATAGGACGCTGACAGTTCAGGCTCTGATTGGGTCCAGGTTGGATTATTCCAACATTCTCTACCTGGGCCTTCCAGAGTACCTGCTGCAGCGCCTTCAAGTGGTGCAGAACGCCGCGGCCAGGGCTATCTTCGGCCTTAGTAGGCGCTCCAGTGCCTCGGGCTTGCTGGTAACGTTACATTGGTTGCCCATTCGCAAGAGGATCGCCTTTAAGGCTCTGACCTTGGTCTATAAAGCTCTTCACAAGGGGGGAGCTAAGTATCTCCAAAAGAGAATGGTCTTTTATCATCCGACCAGGTCTCTGAGGTCGGAATCCCTGCACCTTGCTGTCGTCCCTCGGGTAAAGAAAGCGCGCCTTGGTGGGCGCTCTTTTGGATTGCTGGCATCTCAGCTATGGAACTCTCTGCCGCTGGCCCTGCGGGGTGCCACTAGCTTATTGGCTTTTAGGAAAGGCCTTAAGACGTGGCTTTTTATTCAGTAGCCGTTCTTTTTGGTATTTGTGGCTCACTACTCTTTTAGTCTTTCATTTGGTGTTATGTTGTTATGTTGCAGTTTTCTTGCCTTCTCCAATAAAAGCGCCGGGACACTCTTTTTGAGTAGCCGTGCGCTATAAAAATGAACCAATAACATAACATAACATAACATAACCTGGCCCTATAGATATAGATGGTGAGGACGAATATGAGGTTGAGGCAATCTTGGATTCTAGGAGGGTGAGAGCCGGGGTACAGTATCTTGTGGGATGGAAGGGGTATGGCCCCGAGGAACGCACCTGGGAGCCCATGAGCAGTGCTTTAAATGGGCCGGTACTCACCGGTACTGAGTACCGGCACTTCCTAAATTTATCACTTTGAGTACCGGCACTTCTCCACTGCCCGAGGAGAGTACCGGTACTCATGAAAAGGTCTGCTCGTGGTTGTGCTGGTGAGCCGGAGTGGGACATGACACTGGCAGCCGAGTCGCCGCTTCTGCAGCTCCCTCCCGCCCATCAGAGCCCCAGCTGAGCTATTCAGCAGGGCTCTTTTAAATAATGTCCGATACTCGCCGTCATGCTGTGCTTGACAGAGCTGGGTGGAGATTCATTTCACCTGCTAGTGTGCGCGCGTGTGATTTTCAAAGCGCAGCACTTCAGGTAGTGAAAAGAAAAAAGTAAGTGCAGGGTAACACTTTGAACATAAGAAATGTTATCAGACAAAAGGGCGGCGGAATTTCACACGTCCTTTCTCTTGATCGGAGGGTTAATGCCCAGGCAATGCGATCGAAGAGGCCCCTAGAGCGTGTTTTCTGCACTGAGGCGCCCACCTTCATACGCCAAATGCCTCAAGGTCTGTTTTTTATATGCCCAGGCTGTGACAGGATGTTGCCTTTCCTGCCTGCCAGCCGGCCCCAGTGCACCCATGAAATTCCCCTGCTGCATGGAGTTGAAGGAGGAGGCCGGTGTTCAAGAATCCCATCACCTGCACACCACCTCCTGACCCCTGCCCCAGGCTCACCACGCCATTGTGAGTCTCATGGTGGGAGCAGAGGGCACAGGCGAGACACTGCAGCAGGGCTCGCTGTCTGACTCCCTGAAGAAGAGACAGGCTAGAGATCCACGCGGTGCCAGGCAGCAGCTCCTCGTGGATCGTTCAGACAGCAGTAAAGAGATAATTTAATATTCTCCTGCTGCCGAGATTTAAAATGTTTGTTACAAAAATGATTATGGAGCTCCAGCACGGCAGGGGGCCTTGCAAATGGGCACACTAGAGTTGTCTGTCTGGGCTGAATATGCGCTACGTTTTGCCTAAACTAGAAGGTTTGCTGATGTATTAGTAATGCAACGTGTTTACCATCCCTGCTTGACAGTGACACTACAAAGCAGCACCCTTTATTTTCTCAGCACAGTTAGACTTGATAAATCAGAGATAACTCATGGGATTATTGTTGCTGCTGTCGAGAAGTCAGCTTTCTCTACTGACAGTTTGCACTATGACCATTAAGTAGCGTAGATGGTAAATGTGCCTTCAAAAAGGCATATTGTATTGTACTGTATTGTATGTAGATAGCTCGTGGACCTCCAAGCGCATAACGAGGACCTGGAGAACAGGTCGAGGCGGAATAACATACGGGTCCGGGGGGTCCCGTCTGCTGAAGAGGGGGCTGATATTGCTGGCTACCTGAAGGACATGCTCAGGGAAATCCTGGGTGAGCCAGCGGACTTCCCAATCCGGATCGATAGGGCCCACAGGGTTGGCCGTCAGCGACAATCGACGGCGCCTCCACCCGACATTTTGGCCTACCTCCCTGATTTCCTTGTAAAGGAGCGCATAATGGCGGAGGCACGCAAGAAGCAACCACGAACCTTCCGAGGACGCCCCGTCATGCTGTTTCAGGACTTGTCTGCCATCACGTTGCAAAAACGCAGGGCCTTCAAGATTGCGACGGACTTCCTGAGGGAGCACGAAACGCCGTATACTTGGGGGCATCCCTTCCGTCTCATCTTTCGTTGGAACGGCGTGATGCACCAACTGCGCTCCTTGCAGGAGATATGTGGGGTCCTGGGTCTCACAGCGACGGAGGAGGACGGAGCGACGCTGAGCCGGAGACGCTTAGATTGAGGAGGACGGCGACGAACGGCGAGAAGGAGGTCGGTGGCTAGCGCCGGGAGGCCGGATTCACCCACCATCAGGGCAGAAATGGCCAACGCACTGAGGGAGGCGGCCAGGGACTCTGCTGCCATGGACGACGTGGCCTTGACGGCGTAGAAACGCTGCGGGGGGAGAAGGACATAGCTTCTGAAGATAGCAGGTTTGGGGCTGAAGGGAGGGTGGGGGGAGGCGGGAAGGAGGAGTGGCCGGACGTCCACTTTAAGTACTTTCCACGGACTTGTCCGTTCTGGGACATGGCTGGGACATTGGGTTGTTCGAGTTTGGGAGGGGAGGTGGGATTGTTGGCCAGTTGCCATGGGGTTGGTTCGGGGGAAGTTGGGGGGAAGGGGGGGGTACCGTCCAGTGCCTTACACATTCTTGCATTATTTCACTTTAGCACCTCTGCGCTGCCACCCCGTGCCCTACCCTACCCGATTGGGTTCCCGCTGCTTAGGGCACACTGGCCTTCACGAACATGGCGACACTTAAAGTAGTGACCCTTAATGTTAAGGGATTGAACAATCCAGTTAAAAGAAGGGCAATTTCGTCTCTGTTGGAGGGAACACAAGCGGACATTTGTCTCCTGCAGGAAACCCACTTGTTAGCACAAGACTGTCATAGGCTGCGCTCTCGCAAGTTCTCGTACAAAGCTCACTCTGTTGAGAGAGAGCACCTCTGTGCACAACAAGCAAGACTCGTGGGTCTAATTCATTTAAACATCAAAAGTTCAAGCAGATTAAACGACGACTAGTTCATTAAGTCTTTACTGTTTATTCAACAGTTGTTGAAATTGCTGCTTCATAATCAACGTAAAATATCCAAACTTAAATTTCCATCATCAGATAAATCATTCTGAAGCAGGTTATCACAAATCCCGATGCATTTCGGGCCACGCCCTTCTTCAGGGGATTACTTTAAGAACAAAGTTGGAAAACTACGCGGAGTTCCGCGGAGTCAGTGTTAGTCACACATCTACAAAACGGATTACTTGTAAAACACTAAGCTGTGCGAGCTCCCCCTTCACTCCAGTTCTCTCGCAAGTTCCCCATGCAGTTCTTCTCCACTACTTCTAAAAAGGCGGGGGTAGCCATATTGATATTGAGTTCCTTCAGGGGGGAGGTGCTGTACAAACTCGCAGAACAGAAGGGGAGGCTGTTGGCGTACCGCCTCAAGCTGGGGGGCATGACGTTTTCCATTGGCTCCTTGTATAGCCCAAACGAACACCAGTAACGTTTTCTAGACTCGGCAGTGGTGGACGTGACGGCCTCCCCGGACAGACACATCATTTTAGGGGGCGACCTGAACATGTTTTTTGATTCCAAACTTGATAGATCCGCTCAGAGAAACCCGCAAACTGGGGAACTTTCACAGGCAGGGAAGGCTCGGCTCGCTGATCTGGACCTGCATGACCTTTGGTGCACGCTGCACCCCACGGATAGGGACTATTCTTATTATTTGCATGCGCACCGGACATATGCGAGGCTAGACCACTTGCTGGTCAGCGGACCAATGTGTGCCTCTGCCAAGACGGCGGACATAGGGGTCCTCTCATTATCAGACCACGCGCCGGTTGCGGGTACATTTGTGTTGCCGCCGGTCTCCCCCTCCCGTGGTGTTTGGCGTCTTAGGGACACCCTGTTACATAAGAAATCTGTAGTGAAACACATTGAGGAGTCGATCCGGGAGCGTCAAACACATAACAACATATCCTCCACTTGGCACTTCTCTCATAGGATATAAGTTTTCTGCCTTGTCAGCTTCTTTTAAGACATATTCAGAAGTCATTTGTTTGGATCTACTGTCTTCTTTTTTCTTTGCCCACCTAGCTTTCCATTTTTCTAAGTCTCCCCATTTTTGTGACAGGTTCAGCAATTCTCTTATCTGCACCTTTTTTCCTGATACGTTCATGTTTTCCAAATCTTTGTCAGAAGATTCTGCTCTGTAGGGTTTTTGCAACACTTTGGATCTGCTGACGTCTATTCCCATGCTAGCTGCGGTGTCCATTAATTTTTCATGGAACACTCTGGTGTTTCGAGTAATACTTTTGCAAAGAAATAGTAATTCTTCCTCACTAAGGGTGTTCAGCCTGTCCAATCCCACATTCCCAGCCATTAGCTCTTCCAATTCTATTCTTAATTTGTAAATATCTAACGGTTTTGGCTGAGGATTTATTTTCTCTAGTTCTCTGGTCCATCGATCTATTTCTTCAGGAGTCACTACTGTGGCACTTCTAGTACCAGACGAAGACTCAATCTGGACTTCTCTTGAACTAAACTGAGTGTTCTTTCTCTGTGAACTGCCTTCTGGTTCCCTTATGGGTAAATCCATCAGGGAAATTACAGATTCGCATTGACTTGCCTGGTCATCAACTATTAAGGGCTCTTTTCTTGGCTGCACTACAGATGGAGTAATAACTGGAGCTTTTCGACTGGCTTGCTTATCCCCATACAAAAGAACAACTGGGCCAATAGTTACTGGAATTGTCAAAGCCTCAGGATTTGTATTTAACTGGGAAATCTTCTGGATAAGTTCAGTTCTCTGTTTAATTAAAGCCTCTCTCTCTCTCGGTCCTGTAATACCTTTTCCATGGTGGTTTCATGTGCTATCTGTGGGATCAAGGGAGGGTAAAGATTTGGTGCACTCGGATTTGCCATACTTGGTACCTCATCATAATTTGGTTTCAGGAATGGATTTCTTGTATTCAGGGACCTGGGTTCCTCATTATACGGTGGTGGATTTTTCATTAATAAATCCTCCAGGTATTCATCCTCAGAATCACCAGCAGTCATTAAATGTCTAGTTTTCTCAGTCCTTTTACCTCCCATAGGCTCCTCTGCGGTTAATACTGGGTACAGTCCTTCTACCATCATGTTCTGCCTCCATTCTTTCATTCTTTTCTCTCTGGTCTCTTTCTGTACTTTCGGTAAAATTTGGCTAACCCTTTGTCAATTCTGGGTCTGTCTCGCTCAAAAGCCTCTATTTCCCATTCTTCTAAGGCCTCATATTGTGTTAGTCTGGGTCTGGGATGTAAATCATTCATTTGAGTCCTCAAATTAAACAAAATCCTACCATTAAAGGTACCTTCTAAGGGAAGCGCTAAAATTCCGTCATCTTTAGTGTATTCCACCCAA
Organism: Lissotriton vulgaris; assembly: GCF_964263255.1. Taxonomy (NCBI): domain Eukaryota; kingdom Metazoa; phylum Chordata; class Amphibia; order Caudata; family Salamandridae; genus Lissotriton; species Lissotriton vulgaris. Next base: position 1,310,077,435 of record NC_141693.1, on the reverse strand, counting down.
TTTTCTAACCATACGCAAGCATGGTAGCCTCTATCAAACATCAAAAATGATGCGGGAGTATTAGGTGGTGGAATAATGACTCCTTCTCTAGTTTTGATTGGCTTGTACTCCTTAAAATAATTCTTTACTCTGTCTACCAGAGTCATTTTTCTCTTGCTTCCGTACATAGCGTTTAGTCTACAGCCTTTCCACTGATCTCTCACAAAACCTTGATATCTTGGATCAGGTCGAGTCTCGGGATGAGTCGGATACCACATATACTTCGCAAAGACTTAGATCATGTGAAAATACGTACTTCTGTATACTATATTCTTCCAATGCTAGCGCGTCTTTCAATTTTCGACAACCAATCAACACTGTGGTTGCAAATAGTTTCGACCAATGGGTGCGCGGCCTTTCCGTGAGACAAGTTCCCACGCTCCTGCGCTCAACCCTCCTTTACAATGCTATCTCGGCTACACGCCCGCTGTTTCGACCAATACCAGCGCGGCACCGAGTGACGTCAGCGCAGCTCCGCGACTGACTCCCTCCTTCACAAGGTAACTGAAATTCAATTTCCTTCTTAAAATGCAAGTGCTTTATTTAATTTACAACGTGAAACATTCGCCACTGTACTCGAGTGTCTAGAAAGGAAAGATTTGTTTCACTGCAAGTAAACCTCTTCTGTCTACTTTTCATATACTGTGGATAGATCCCTTCCGCCTATCCTTCACACAAGCATTTGAGAACCTGCTACTTCTTCGACTCATCCACTTAGTTTCGGGATATATACTAAGTCTAAAGTTTCACTAGCGAACCCTTTTGCTATCACTCAAGCTCCGACGAACCTACTACTCCTTTCGTGTGACCCTTACTAGGTTATATCACAATAGAAGTTTTGCTAGCAAATTCGTTGCTGTCATTCATTCAATTATTCATACAGAAAACCCTAATTAGTGCTTCCAGTTCTGCCCAACCATTCACTAAATGTTCCTCGAGCCACTGACATCACTGGTGGATTCTCCTCACCACCCGCTATTCTGCCCCCGGGGATTCCAGACAACATATAACAATTACTAACGAGTTGTGTTAATACATGGATCAATATAACAGCATTTCACCAAAAATATTTCAAAAACATTTCATAACATTTCAAAGTAATTTTAAATTTGATCGATCAATACTTTTAGCAGCAATAAAATTTCACAGTTAGCAGAAATTAACCTATCTCCCTATCCTAACTAGTCCTTAACCATCCTCTGCTACCAGAAAATTACTGATAGAGCGCCCAGGTCACCCGACTATTTTATTGCCAAATATGCACACTTGGGCCCATAATTTATTTTCCACACTTATTTAATCGGGTAACCTACACTCTACTACCAGTAACCCTGTTCCTTTCTATTCATTTCCAATGTACCTGATTTAGCAATCCACGTCACAGGTACCTAAGATCACAATGGATCAAGGAGCTAGCTGAAAAGATAAGCAGTCATCACAATACAATATCAATTTAAAATTGTTTGCACTCTTTATAATAACCACAGACTCAGGAAATGTTGAAAACCTTTATCTAATCATCATCATCATCATCATCATATGTCATGAGCATAAGATTTACACAGATAAGACTATCTATAACTAGATTTAGAAATAACGTATAGCTATGAATAAGGCAAAGAATACTAATCATTTAGAAATCGTAAAATAAAGGGAAGGTGAAAATAAGGAACATGCTAATTTAGATCAGCAGACTTTCACACCTTCACTAAAGGCGGGTAAAGAAAGGGAACATGCTAAATCAAAGTAGACTTTCGTAATTCACTAACTGTTAAAAGGAAATGGAACTTATGCAATTTGATTTATCCAGATTTTGCTTATTCTCTATAGGGAGGGTAAGAATGGAACATAAACTATATGAAAAACCGATTTAGCATTTGTCTAAAGGTAGGTCAAAAAGTGGAACATGCTAATAGACAAATAATGCATGTAAATCTCATTTATAACGAGACAGGGGAGAAACAGGAACATATGCAATTATGCTTTGCAATATTCAAGAGTTAGAAATGCAAATATAGATAAGCAATCACCCACACAGACTTTATATTTACCTAGGATAAAGTGAAGACCAACCCTGGCCATGGGTCAGTTTGGAAAAGACGGGAAGAGACCCTCAAGGTCTTAGATGCCAGTAGGCGAGCAGGTACAGCTCATGGACAGTCAGGACAGGATAACCCCAGAATTTGGATCAGGACCAGGTTCACCAAAGGGTACGACCAACACCCACAGCTTCGGTTGCAACGCCCGCGCTACTCCCTCTCTGCAAGGAATCTGCCAATAACCCCTATTGGGTTTTCGAACCTCCCAGCAAAGTGCTTCGCCAGCACTTTCAAGTCTGCATAAACCCCGAATGGGTTTCTTGAACCTCCCAACAGAGTGCTTCGCAGCTCTCTGAGTTCATGCACCTATAGAGTGCGTTGGGTCAGTGACAGGTCAGCTATTCGGACAAGTTGGACAAATTCTCTAGCTAAACCTACTCTAGTTATACTGTTTTTCGGGTCAGTGTACCACCCCCCAATGTTGCAAGTGTAAGGATCCCCAATTTTGATTGGACAAAGGAGGAGGTTAGGTCATCACACTACCTAAAATTTAGACTTTCTCTTGCTCCTTATTTGAATTTTCTACCCGCCCCTCGAATTTTACTTTCCCATGACATATGTTTTCACATAACAATGGTGAATACAATTTTCATAAACAATTGTTATAAATGTAGTACAGTTCAGTTTCTTCGACTAGGTGAGAAGGCTCTCTCCCAGGCTCATCTTGGTTTGGGTTGCCATCTGGCTTCGGTCCAAATGTCATTTCTGTGGAGACTCGCAGATCTCGGGCAGACTCACATTCAAGCAAAGTCACGTTAGAACAGGCCAAGTTTTCGAAGTGTTACATGAAATGGAAAAGAACAGTTTTAGTACATTGAATAAATGATTTCACTGTATACCATGAGTTGCTATATTATTCCCATTACTTTATAATAACTAAAGCATTAAGTTTTAGGCAGAACAGACAGCTTTGCGAAAGCGGCAATGCAAGCTCAGAGCATGTGAGAACACAAAGCGGCCATGTCAACTGTGTTGCGCATGAGCAAACACTTTCCCACCAGAACTGCGACTACGTCACGTCACATGGGTATGACCGACGCATGCGCACTCCAAATTCCCGCGTAGCAGCGGCCATTTTAGTGGCAAGCGTATTAGGTTTAGTAAACACATACGCAAGCGTCACTGGGACACCCCGTGTAGTGTAAAATGTGCAATATTAGTAAGACAAACATGTTGGTTTAGTTTATTAACATTATTTGAGGTTCTTGATACAAGCAAGTCGCTCAACGTGCGAATCCTTGCTCCATCACCACCACAGCATAAATCTGTGCAACCATTCAACAACAACTGGTTCAAATATGTTCTCTCAATGTTTCAAGCTTTATTACAAATGTCACAAAAAGATGTTAATATTTCACTTCTGTTCTCTGATTTTCGTCACAATAAAATACACTGAACATAATCTTCACAAAAGTTATTTACAAAAGTTTAAGCTATTGCCATTATAAATTACAATAACAATAATATTTAAGTATTAATTATTTAAAAAAATAAAAGCCATTGTTATTTGTAATATTAATACATCTAAGTCACGTAAATGCAACACATATTGCATTACAAGTGCTATAGGTGTCCCATTTGCGAAAGTTATAACTATTGGCATTGTAAATAACAAAGCTATTAGTTTCGCTATTTTCAAAACCAACACATAAATAAAAAATGTGTAATTTACAGTACCAATAGCTCAAACTTTCCTAATGCGAGACCTATTGCATTACAAATGCTTGTTTGTTTTGAAAATCTGCTCACCCTTACTTCAAATGTGTGTGAGAAGTTTTTCCAGTAAATACATTATTTACAAGCTTGTCTTATTGTGTCATTTAATGTGACGCTCTGTGATGGAATTAAATTTCATAAAGTGCTTCGATTCTTGTAATTCCATTGGATAGTTGAACACGCAAAACGTGCATTTCCAATCAGGCAATGCGAAGACAGCCTTGCGCTTGGGTCCTGGGAGAGAAGGATAGACGTGCCGTACTGCGCATGCTCCTTCCTTTCCTTTTCTGCTCCAGGCCTACAAGCAGCCGCAGAGGTGAGTTTATCCGGCTCCATCTATTGAATATGCTGGCTCTTTAAGCCGCGCGACCTCCCGAGTATGCTACGGGACATATTATCTTGCCGCACGTTCTTTTATTTTCCAAACGGACGCGAGCTTCGGGTCCTAAACAGGATTAGGCTGTTGTCTACGGGGTTAGAGGGTATCCTCTCTGCGTAATCCCGCCCTTCCGCTCTTGCAAACGGATATAGTTATTCGTATGGTCACGTACTGGTCGAGTGGGATACGGTGAGGGCATGTTCTGGTGGGGGGTTTGCAGTTAAATGGGGCTAGTTTGTTTGAAAAGGGGGTAAGGAATGGGGAAAGTTCCTGCATGGAAACCGACTGTGGGCATCATGGGAGTTGAAACCGACTGTGGGCATCATGGGAGTTGTAGTCTCTCTCTCTGCGTATTTACTAAGTCCACATTGGTTAAACAATACTTTCTAGATCGTTATATTCGTCGGAAAGTAAGGCAGGACGTTTCCTAATGAACGCAGATCCCATAACTTCCGCATCGCACCGGTGCGAAGTCGAAACTGGATCACGTTTTGTCCACAGGATGTTTCATACCGGGGTGAATAAACGTATATTTTATACGAATGGCGAACCACTCGTATGTTTTTGTTCTGCAAACGGCACAAAAGCAACTCTACTTCCGGGTTGGTTTATTCGCGTCTACTTTACGTGGATTTTTCGTGTGGAAATGGACGGGTGTCACTGGGTGGGTACTTGGGCTCAACTGTGCAGATGCAGATCGTAATATTTCATATCGATTGAGCATCTTTGCATTTACATGTCTTCTAGGTATGGTGACTTAAAACTAAAATAAACGTGATCCGAATTAAGGGTCAGTATACATTTTGTGGCTCAAGATAGGGCTGTCAGCTTGTGGGTGTCTTTTGCACGTGCGTTGACATCAGTGTTGTATTGTCCACTTGTACCTCGGAGTAACGAGCAGTTCTTTATCGGCCTTTTACGTTTAAATCTAGTTGCATGTTTTAGTGTGGTTATGAAACTGGTGTGCGCCTATTGACACTTGTGCATCGGGCATATACAGTAAAGAATGCTTGATGTAGAGGCCCTATTTATTTCTTATGTTGCAGTGGGTAATTGAAGGCCTATTTCCAACGGGTGCATACAATCATTTACTCTTGGACTAGAGCCCGAATTTTACAACAATTGGTGGGACATTAATAGGGCAACAGTATGCCAGTGGACTAATGCGCTGAACCAGCAGAGGGTTTAAGGAAGAGGCCTCTGTAGGTGAGGCATTTGCACAGTAACTGTTCGCAAGCTGTCCCAATTAATCGTCTGTTCTACCCCATAGTATCGCCTTTGTGCAGTTATCTGGGATACTGAGGGTCTTTAAATTTACCCTTCGGCACTGGGACCAAGTACGTTGTACTAAATGAGTGTGGTGCTAGTTGAAGCTGTCTAGATTAATGGACCCTAGTCTTAATCATGTTATCTGCATTCTTTGCTCTCCGGCTGTACAAGCATAAATCTCAAAACCCCATGATCACTTATGACCACAGCGCACTTTAAAAAAAATACATAAAGAGTTTGGGTATTGCTGTTGTGATGTATTATTGATCTAACGAACGGTTATTTGTAAACGAGACTGAATAAAAATATTGGCCGAAAACTGGTTATATTGAGTTAACAAAAGAATTACGATACCCAGCAGTTGCTGTCATCCCATTCGGGACGCAAGCAGTATTCCGTTCAGAAACAAACAGCACAATCTTTCCCTACACCGTGGCAGTCATAGAAAATGTAATCGTTAGGGGAAACCTGTGGAATGATGCTGAAGACCGTTCGGGTTAATGACTCATGGAGAGCAGTTGATGGGGGCCATCGGAGTCTGAGAAAGCGCTGCTCTTAACGCCTCAGAAGAGGCACCAACGAAATACCAGGGTACCAGATTACTGCCTCTGAGGCAGAGTATTAGATTCAGATTTGTATCTGTTATCATGCCAAGTGGTACCCAAATATTGTCAATCGTTGTATTTTCTAAATCTTTTACGTTAGATATTAGTTTAAAACCTGAGACCTGTTAAACATAATTCCATGATCCAAATGTAATGCAGCTCCACCGATCTGGCTTTTGTTAGCTTAGTTAGCGATGCAGTGGACATTTTTCGATTACCTACTGGAAGCAGCACTCGTGAGATGGGATGAGAGCGCTATCCTACATACTCGGGTCTCCCACGGTGTGAAAAGACGAACATGACTTGACTAAGGCACCGTTCTCCTCACTCTGGCTGCCAGAAATGACAGTAGAATTTCTTGACATGGTCACAATTTAAATACATTTAAGACAATGTATGGTTTGATTAGGAAAGGGACTGCTCGCTCCCCTACGTGCGGTGTACTAATTTGGCACTGTGCCTGCATCCTAAATCACAACAGAAATCCTGGTAGAAGAGGTGAATTTACATCCCAAGTGTTGCCCTTTTTACTGTCGCAGTCCAAGATAAGTTGATGGAAAAGAGTAATGTTGCTTTGTGCGTGAGTGCTCATACATTAACATTTCTGGTCATTGTTAAAGGCTTTTGTTATATTGTAGAATGTTATGTTGCTTTTGGGACGCAACGTCCTAATTGTTCAGAACAGCAAAATATAATGGGGTAAAAAGTTTGAAACTACTGTAACATGCATGTAATGTAGAGACTCACAGTACATATATATGCAGTGTTACTGATGCCTCCGATAGGGACTTATTTTCAGGGTTATTTATACTAGCAAGTCGGTTCAAAAATGGGTGCAGATGTTTTTTTTCCCCTTCCCATTAAGAACAAATTGCAAAGTACCTGTTAGATTTTTGCCTACACACTTAACCACCAACTGAGGATTAATGGTATTTGCCCGAGCAAAACAATAATATAGCATGGAAACACATACAAAAGTAATAGTTCGCACAATTGTAATTTTTTTTACTCCGATTTTCTTACTAATTGTCAATAGGTTAAGCCTACTATGCAGCACAAGCACTCTCTAAAGAATATTGTGGCTTACCATTAACAGAGGTTTGGAACCCGTCCATGCGTTACCACTAGTTGTATTTCCTTGTCACTCATATTTGCTTATATTCTTTGCTGATACTTGTTGGGTCGAGCCTGGGCAGCGTATGCACTGCAGCATGGGGGAATGTGTAATAGAAGCTCTGCCCATATTTGTCATTGTCCTTCGTAAATGCTGGCTTTTGATTTGTTAAAATGGTTGTTCGTCCCTCCTTAGTACTGCCTTGTCTTGTTTTGTAACCTCCCACGAGGACTGGCCATTTACTTCGGTTGTTACACGGTACGTCAGTCTATAAGTACTATTTTCTTTAATGGGTTTTTCCTACTGCCGGCACAACATGCTTTCCTGCAACTTTCAGTGCGCCTTGCGCGCTTTCACTTTCTGGGCAGACGGGACATTTGGTCATCAGCGAAACATAAATAAAAGGCATTGTCATTTACAATGCCAATAGCTTAAACTCTCACAAATATGAGACCTATTGCAAATGCTTGTTTCTTAGGTCGAGCCTGGGCAGGGCATGCACTGCAAGCCCTGCTGTATTGGAGTATGTACTTAAAGCCCCGCCCACTCTCCACCCATTTTTGTTATTGGCTTGTCATTTTCCTTCAGAAATGCTGGCTTCTGACTCATTATTAGACGTGTCCTCTTTAGTACGGCCATGTCTCATTTGTAATCTCCCATGAGGACTGGCTCTTTTACTTCACTTGTTACATAGTAAGTTTTCTTTAGTCTGTAAACACTACTTTCTTTAATGAGTTTCTCTTATTGCAGGAGGGTCTCATGTGCAGTTGTGACCACCGGCTTGTTTATTTAATTCTTGGCAAACAGGGACCACTTCAGGGGCCATGGGAGACTGAAGGGTACAACTCCAAATGCCTTCAAGCATTTGGAATGCCATAGGTCTCACATTTGTGAGTTTAAGCTATTAGCATTGTAAATGACTGCCTTTTATATATGTTTTTAAAAAACAAAATAAGGCACTGTCACTTACAATGCCAATAGCTTAAATTCTCGTAAATGTGGTACCTATTGCATTGCAGATGCTTGTTTTTAACTGGTACATGCCAGACAGCTCAAGCAGTATGGTTTTGATAGACCGATTGTGAACTTGACAAGAACTTGGTGGGTTTAAGGCCTGCCTGTCTCTTGCCTTTAATTTACTTTGTCACTTATCTGGGTGCTTAGAATTCAATGACTTTTTTTTTTCTCGCTCCATTGTTTTTGTCCCTCATCTGAAGCATATTCCTTATTTTTTTTTTCTTAATAAATAATCTTTCATTAGCTCATTTGTACTCTTCCACTGCTCATGTCAAGGTTAAGCCAGGGGTCCACAACCTTTCTTATAGGAAGAGCTACTTAAGGTCATTTATACATTTGTGAGCTACTGCCTAAATAAGGTATTTGATAAATGAACAGAGTTCAAATAACTTTGACTTTACTGCCCTTTAAATAGCCCATGTCTGATACAGCTATTGTGCCATTAATGCTGTATGCTTGTATCGCTAAAGGTTTTCATTTGGGTTCTCTCTATCAGTTTTGTCCGTTTTGTGCTTGAGACTGAGAAAGAGATCCATAGAGGGAGAGAGACTGATAACCAGAGAAAAAAGAGTTATCGAGGGAGAAAAAAAAGAATGGCAGAGAAAAATAGGACAAATAAAAGAAGCAAGGGCATTAATAAAAGGAAATTGGAAAGAAAAAACTGACAAGAAGAGATTGAAATGACAGGAAGTAGAACAGAAGAACATAAGACAAAGGAAATAATGTCAACGAGAAGAGGGTGGGAAGGAAATGAAAAATGAGGATAGAGTATAAAAACCAAGAAATAACGACGAACAAACGGAGGAAGCAAAGGAAAAAAATCAAAGTACATAAAGCAAATACAACAAAAAGACAGAGAAAGAAGAAAATAAGCGATAAAGATCAGCCAAAAGTCGAAGGAGAGATCAAAAATGTAGAAAGAAAAACAAAATAAGACGGAGGGAGAAAATTGAAACAGAAACATTATTGAAAGAAAGGTGAAGAAAGTAACCAGAAAGAAAAGCAGACGGCAAGGAAGATACATGGAGAATGAAAACAAATTAACAATATGACGGAAAAGAAGAAAGGTAGAGGTAAAAGAAGTACAGAGAATTTTCAGCAGTGGGCAGGCTGCATCACCCTGAGCTTACAAGTCTTCCCAGAAACGAGGACGGAATTTTAAATCTCTTCCTTATTAGGCAGTCAGCAGTATATTCTCAAGCCTGCTGATTGGCACTTATCGTGTGTGGGCTACTCAGTGGTAGCAGCGAGCTACTGGTAGTTCCCAATCCACCTGTTTGAGACCCTAGGGTTAAGCACTCCATGAGTGTGTTTTCCGGTTCTTTTAGCACTCCAGGAGTGTGTTTTCCAGTTCTTTCCCACATGTGCTTTCCAGTTATTTCAAAAAAAGAAAACAAAAGAGGGTTGCTGAACTGTTCCTAAAGGAGATTAAACAGATTGACTCGACCGAAGGTGTGTATTTTACACCTTTGGGCATCCATTATGTTGGACGTGTTTGCCTCACACACTCAAGGGTGTCATGCTTCATCATAGGCGTTTGCTCCTCGTCGGGGAGGCGGTGCAATCCCCGACGGGCTCACCTCAGAGAGGGGCTCTTTGGCGGAGATTTTTTGTCCAACAGCCTATTGGTGAAGTGCGGGTAGGTGGGCCAGGACAATCAGTATCCTGATGAAGAGTGAATTAAAATGTAGCAGGGGTGCCGGAAACCACTTTATTCTGGGGGTCCCCCTACTGCAGTTAAAAAGTGGAAATAGCTCGCTGGGTGACGGCAGGTTAGGTAGCGTGACCCTAACCGAGACTAAAGTGAGGGTTGGTCAACATGTTTCTCGCATGGGAAGTTCCCGCGATTCTTCAGGACCTAGTGAAGGTGAAAAGTTGTTAAAAGGATAAAAAGGAAACCATGCTAATTTCCTGTGTCTCGTGTGAATTGCCTCAAGGGATTTACCTCAGGGGATAATCCTATGCCTAAAGGTCTTGGACTAATTGCCACCTGAGTTGTCGGCGGGTCGGTACAACGGGGGTTGCCTATAGTGCTGGCTCTAGTTACCCGTGTCCGTGCGAAGTCACCTACCCATCACCGCCGAGCTCGAATAGGTCAGTTCTTTCCCACATGTGCTTCTCCCTCTTAACGACAAATATCCACCTGTGCTGCTGTCTTCCCCAGGTGCCCCATCTGATGGCACTGTGTACATTATTCCACTCCCACCCCTTCTTTTCTGACATCTCTAGAAGGCTTTAGCAAAGCAAATAGGTCCTAAAGGTGAAACCTATTTGCTTTTGCCAGTGTTTGTTTACATTAAATGTGAAGCGGGTTCCAGAACATGCCGTTACCAGAGAAGTTTTTTGTGCTAGTTTGACACCGAAGAGTAAATAGCCTTGTTGGTGACATGCAAAATCCATCATAATACTGCTAGTGCAATAAATCACTAAACTTATTAAAACTTATATGTTCTCAGTTTCGCTGCCTCTGTGCAGAGTTGCTGCTAAGAGAAACTTCTTGGTTGTGGACAGGATTTTTTTCTCATTACTTCGCTGTTCTTTCCAATTTCAGTTCATTGAATGCAGTAAATGTGTTGTGTGGTTATCAGATCACAAACACATTTTCTTGGGGAGGAGGGCAGCTACTTTAAATTAGGGTGTAAAAGTGGTCCTGATGTTCGTTTTCTGTTTCAGATGTTGATGCCCAAGAAGAACCGAATCTCTATCTATGAGCTCCTGTTCAAGGAGGGAGTGATGGTGGCTAAGAAAGATGTCCATATGCCCAAGCATCCGGAGTTGGCTGACAAGAATGTTCCCAACCTACATGTCATGAAGGCCATGCAGGTACATTGCGAGTTGATGAAAATGGCTTGGAATTGAACACGTTTGGTTTAAAATGTCAAAGGATTTGATTTTCTGTAGTATCCATGTGGTTTGAGCCATGTTAGTCTTAGACCAGATGCGGAAGTCTTGATTAAGTATCTGATCCACGTTAGACACCGAATTGATCTTGTATCCGCAATTGGAGCATTTAGTTTGGGATTCTTTATATTGGCCTCCGTTTTGATCTCAGACAAGCGCCTTATTCGTTATATTTTTTAATTGTTTTCAGGAGCTGTGGTGTGCATAAAGGCAAAGTGGTTTATTACTACTAAAGTCAAATCTTTGAGATATATAGGTTATTTAAGTGATTGAACGTATTATTCTTTCAGCCAATAAAATCTTCAGTGGGTTGCTGTGTATTGACTGTCATGGAGTTCATGTCGGCCCCTCCTTGAAGGAGTCTTGAATAGTATCTATTAGTTTACTAAGACCATTGCAGTTCATGTAAGTTAGTAGTACAGCATATCTTGACCACAGAGAACCTCTTAAAGGTTGTGGGACTAAAAATGTGATATTTTGGATCGCTTTAGGTTGTTTAGGGCATGACCATTTCAGCAGGATGTTGAGGCTTTTAACCAGGGATTGACGTGAAGGCCAGGGCTATGGAATTTGAAGCTGAGCTCTTTTTGCATGTTTAGTCCATGGTGTGGAAGCGGGATAATGTACTGGCCAAGTTAAGTGTAGAGGGCCGACAACGAAAAGATCGCAACATTAGTATGCTTTGGACTTGTGTATTTTGGGGTTTTGATCGCATGCCATAAACTACGGATGGTAAACAGTCAGAGGGTGGCACCTGTTGAAATGGTAAATGAAGTCGGTTCAGTGCTTCCCTGGTTTGTGAGCAGATTTGTATCTGTCATGGTAAAGGATGATTAATGCTGGATTGAGCATGAATCTGTACAGCAGTGAAGTGAGATTGCATAGTGGTACCCAGTTGCACAGTCTGACAAAGCAGTTCATCTGCTTTATAGATTTTTATTATGTACACTAAAAGTGCCTGCCATCTGTGTGGTTGGTGGTAAATGGATTATTCTGTGGACTGGTTAGTAGACTACACCAGCTGTAAATTGAAAGCAGGATTAGTAAAATGATCTATTATGCATTTGCTAATTTTCAGTCTCTAAAATCACGTGGTTACGTGAAGGAGCAGTTTGCCTGGAGGCATTTCTACTGGTATCTGACCAATGAGGGTATCCAGTACCTAAGAGACTTCCTGCATCTGCCCCCTGAAATTGTACCTGCTACCCTGCGCAGAAGCCGCCCAGAGACTGGCAGACCAAGACCCAAAGGTACAAAATAAGTAATGTTTATTAATTTCTTAAGTAAATTATTTTAAAAAATAATTTTTTAATTGGGTTTTCTGCATAATGCAATGTATATCCCTAATTCGTCTGGCACAGTATACACAGTGTCCAAATGAGATCGGCAAAGCTTTATGCAAGTATCCTTCCCAATTCCCCCCCCTCCCCGGTGTACTTTTACAATATCCCACCCTGTGGCACCTTCATAATTTGTAGTACCTCTCTCCAGAAGGGCTCTATAATTTAATAATTCAACAACACATGTAAGAAGTCTGACTGCTTTGCACCCTGTGGTCTTTCGACGCGTACAAGCATTCAAGGTGAGCCCACAAAACATTTATAGTCCCCTGGGAGGTGGCCAGTTTATCTCCCGGGTCTCGCAGTGCCAAAATGGGTTCCCAAGATTCCTCTTTAGCGAGCCTGGCCAACATCGCCCTCAGCATGTAGTCTGTCTATAAGCTGTGTACGTATATCTTTCTCGTCCACGCCAGTCAAGATCTGTACCACGGGCCTGTCTCCTTTCTTCCAGCCTCTAGGGTTTAGAAGTGAGAGATTTTTTTTCTGTTTGAGAGCTTGGCTTTGTTCTGTTCTAAGTCGCGCACCAGTTGCTGTTTAACCCCTTCAATGCTGATGACAGAACGGTTCCGTCATCCGCATCGGCTGAGCTGTGCTGATGACGGAACGGTTCCGTCATGACTCTGCCCGCGCAAGGCGGAGTCAGCATGGGCGGGGAATTCGCACCGCACGGATGCGGTTACCTCTATACATAGTGTTTAAACACAGGCCTCGAAGAACCACCTTCAGGGCTTCCTAGTCAAGGGGGAATAGGGGGGTCCCTTGAGTGCCTCTGCCTACAAATGCCAAAGAAGGTCTTGGTTAACTCCAGACCTAATTAGGGGCCCAATTATTAAAGAGTCACAAAATTGCACCCATGGTATGTCTTTGCATTGGAGCAAATTCATGGCTTTCATGAATTCACAGAAGTAAGCAGGGAGATTATTATATTTGTAAGGCGCACAGCTACCTGGGGGTTTCCCAGCGCCGGACAAGAGCAATAGAAGATCAAGGTTACTGGTTAAATAGCCAGGTCTTGGGGTTCTTACAGAAACTTACATGGCTGGTTTTGAGACTAAGAGGGATAGGGAGAGTGTTCCACAACATGGGTGCCGGGTAAAAAAAATATGGAACCCCCCCCCCCCCCCCCCCCCCCCCCCAGCGATCAAATTTGAATCTTGGGACTGAGTATTTGGCCTGGGAGGCTGACCTAAGCAGGCATGTTGGGTGATAAGTCTGGACCAGAGAACATAAATAGTTGGGATCTATACCTAGTTTAATTGTATGCATAAGGCACAAAGCTTTACATTTAGTCTGGTTCTCAATTCTTAGCCAATGGGGGTCCTTAAGGGTTCCTGAAATGGAAGATGTTTTAGGAACACGGCAGAGCATCCTAGACGCAGACTTCTGTACAGCCTGTAATCTACGAATTACCTCCTTGTTGGTTCCTAGATAAAGAATGTTGCCATAATCCAATCTTGACATGATCAATGCTTGGATTACAGTTCTTTGGGTAGATCCCAGCAGCATCCATAATATCTTCCAGAGCCACCTCAAGATGGTAAAGCAGATAGAAGCAGTTTTAGTGGCTTGCTGCTTCATGGAAAGTTGATCATCGATCATTACACCCAAGTTGTGGGCGGATTGGACTGGCTGAGGAAGTGGATCAATTTCCAGGGACCAATGACGTGGGCCCCAAAGATCTTTAGCTTTCCCTATGATCGGGACCTCTGTTTTACCCCCATTTAATTTTAGCCAGTTGTTGTGCGTCCAACTGGCTATTTTAAGCAGCCCTGTCTGTAAGGAGGAAACTTTAGAGGTATCATTAGCAGATAGGAACAAAGAAGCTGGGTGCCATCAGCGTAAGAGAAGATACACAACCCAGCTTCCTCCGCTATGATGGCCAACGGCATAACACAGGGCTCAGAATCGAGCCCTGCGGTACTCCATAGGGAGATTCATAGATCTTTGAACTAGCTGAAGAAGAGAGAACCTGGAAGGTAAGGAAGTCTTTGATCCAATCCAGAGCTAAACCTGCAATTCCCAGCGACTGTAGAACATTTAGAAGAGTACGGTGTGACACCGTATCGAAGGCGGCACTTGAGTCTAACGAGAAGTGCCGGTGTTTCCCTTTTATCAAGTAGCTGGCGGATTGTTTCAGTAACTTCCAGAAGAGTAGTTTCTGTAGAGTATCTGGCTCAAAAACCAGATTGGGATCCGTGCAGGATTTTATTAGTTTCCACAAATTGAACAAGCTGTTGGTTCACATGTTGTTTCTAGTATCCGAGAAAAAACAGGGAGGAGAGATCGGTCGAAAATTAGACGGTTCTGCTGGATTGGCATTAGATTTTTTTCAACAGGGCAACTACCATTGCATGTTTCCACTCTGCAGGTAGAACAGCCTCTTTCAAGGGAGCATTAACACTGTGGCTGCTAGGGGGTTTTCCCCCCGGTGCTGCATTCAATGATTTTCCATTGTTTGTGACAAGGTCAGCTCCTCATAAGCACAGCGCAGGTAACACCCATGACGAGCTGACCTTGTCATGAGCAGTCAAGGAGTTAGTTAATTCCATGATGGGGTGTAGAGTACTGGTTTTTTTTTTTTTTTTTTTTTTTTTTGGGGAAGGGTCTGGACTGGTAACGGGTCCTTAGGGGAGCCTGATTTAAGACCATTCAGAATACTATTACGACATCGGGTCAAGTGGTTGCCAGTTCATGATTTTATGAGCGGGAACACAAGCAGGGGTTTAACTTATTATCATTAGGGTTATAGGATTTGGTACCTCTAGAAAATATTTGTATACTGCTTTTTAGCACAAGCAAATATGCAGGTGTAGATTTGCTCATGCGAAATTCTGTTGGGTGTTTAGAAGTTCACTTTCCCTCCAACCACTTTTCTCCCATTCCTCGAAGTTTTACTTTTGAATGTCCGAAGCAAATTTCCAACCTTTCTCCGTATGAGAACAGATGACGGGATGGAGAGAACCCCTAAAATATGCAATATAGTAGGTTTGCACAGACTCCAAAGGGCATTTCAACCCTGGAACTATTGCTTGACAGATCTCCAGCATATAGATCTGTGGAAAATGGCAAAATAATGAAATTGATAGTTCCAACCCTATTATAGTATTAACCCTAGCCTAATCGGAAGGGCTAAATATCGGAGCTTTCATGAGATTTCTGCCATTATTTGTCACTGCACTATGTGGCACCAAACTGAGAAGTGGATTTCTTTACAGGACAGGTAGATTTATGAAGCAACTTATCAAATGGACAAGTAGATATTTTATTAAATTGCACACCCCTGATAACTGGCTCTCGAGAGGTACCGATGTCCAAGTGGGAAATGTTTGGTAGCTGACAGTAATCCTCTGGGCATTACACAGCCACTTTGGTTCTCCCCCCTTTGCAACAGACCATGATGGAGTGTGGTTTTCAGAGTTTGTGAATCTCTCCTAATGAAACTAGCGTTTTTCAATTTGAATACAAGTTTTCAATGGTATGAATCTTCACTAAATTCATGGATTGACCGCTTCCTGGGAGTACAGACTAGACTTGGTGGGCAACCACAAGTTGTTTTTTTAAATTGAAAGTTTAACTGCTGGTGGAGTGCCTGATCTATTTTGAGCTGGCTGGTTCCCCTCTGGCCATAAAGGCACCAAAGATTTTTTTCAGTTAAGCTGTTTGCCTACGTGCTTGCTTCTTATTTTTGAGAAGCATGGCCACACTTTAGAGGCTGCTGCATCTTGTGGATAGTTAAGATTTGTTGTGAAGATGGTTGAAGGAATTCGGCCTAAAATGAGGTTGGAAAAGTATTTCATTTGTCAGAGTGACATGCCACGTATAGCGGAGTGGATACTTCAAATGCAAATAGTTCACTCCGGTGGAGGAATTATGACCCTACATTCCAACTTGATACAGTATCTGACAGGATTCTAAGAACCCTACAGTGAACAAACTTAAAGAAACTGAACACTACACAACTTATACTAAACCGCAAAAATGTAACATGCTGTTGTAAAGAAAATATGTTAGGTAGCACATGTGGAAGGATTGTGCAATTTCCGTCCTCCGAGGCATGATTAATAAATGTTTAATCCAGTGAATTTCTATAATGGAGGACTTGGTGTTGGCATTGATATAGTACCATAACCATGATATTTTGTGAGCTGTTGCCCAATAAGTTTATTCACTTTTCTTTTTAGGTCTTGAAGGTGAGCGCCCTGCTCGTCTCAACCGTGGTGAGGCTGATAGAGACACATACAGACGCACTACTGCTCCTCGTAAGTATTTCTGAATGATGTTTTTGTTCTTTGTTGATTCTGCAGTCTTTGGAAATGTATCAATGTATACATTCGATGTAACCCATTTCCACCCAGATACAGGATGATAAATGATTACTTGAGTAGGTTCCTGAATAGGTTTCCAGTGATTGCTTACAGTGCAGTTGTACGCTGCTTTAAATGTGAATTGCTTGGTTTGTGTGTGGAACGCAATGGGCCCGATTCACAGAACTAACTTAAGACAAAATCCTAAACTTACTACCATTGTGGTATTCACAGAAGTTGAGGTATTCACAGAAGGCATTAAGGAATCCTGAAGTTAGGGCTCCTAACTTGTGTGAATACCAAATGGTAGTAAGTTTAGGATTTGGTCTGAAGTTAGTTCTGTGAATCATGCCCAATTACTTCTGGTTCTTTAAAAAAAAAAAAAACTTGGGGATCGCAGTGCCTTAGTTAGTAATGGGAATTTTGTAATGGAGAGCACAGTTGCATTTGTTTAAATGCAGTCTATGAGAAGTTACAAATCTCATATAGCATGCTACTCTTGACTTCCTCGCTTGATGAAGCAGTCCTACCAGGTTTTCAGGATTGATATTAGCGTGTAGTGTAAGTACGGTGTGCATGGGCAAACCCCCTGGAAAAATAGTTTTGTATTTGGCTGAAGGGATCTTTTTGCTTTGGGATTCAGTGAGAAGTGGTGTTGCGAGGTCTGTTCTTGGGTGCTCTATTAAGATCGTTGGTATTAATGAGAATTCTTATTTTACAGCTGGTGCTGACAAAAAGGCAGAAGCTGGTGCTGGAGCGGCTACAGAGTTCCAGTTTGTAAGTATTTCTTCTGTGCCCCCGAATTAACGTCTGACTCATGGTCATGCTATGTACGTTAATTACACATAGAGATGTCTTTTCCTATTTTTTTTTTTATTTTATTGGGGATTTCTAATAATTCTCCCTTAGCCCTTTTCCTGCATGCCTGGCTCATTAGCAGATGTAAATTCAGGTCCTGGTCATGAAACTCCTTCGTTACTTAATCCGAAATACTGGCAGTTTGACCTGCCAGCATGCATCAACCATTCATTTACCACAAAAGTAGAATCCTACTTTACTCCCGATTGACTCTAGAACAATTTTATTTATTAAGACCATATATATCCACAACTTTGTGTATACTAAAGAATTTAACCAAGCTTAAAATGCAGTAAATCTAAATCCAGCTAGCATTCAACAGATCTCTGTTGGAAGTGCCTGCATTGCAGTGTTGCGAAGTACCAGGGCTTAGTGCTGCAGGTAGCGCTATCTGCAGAGCATATATTGTCCCTTGCTTGCGGTCCGAAGTCTTACTTGCAAAGAACTGGAAACTAACTTCGACATCTGTCCAGTTTAATCTTTCTCAGCAAACTACTTTACAGGAAGGTGGTTGTTTTTTCTTTGGGGCATTGAGATGATGATGTGCTTGGATCTGAGAAATTCCCTCTTTTCAAGTCCTGATTCTGTGTTCGATTGCACCAAGATCAGTGTTTCCCATGTGACTATATTGGAATTCCTGTGTTCCTCCTTAAGAGGTACTTGCGTTCCTGTGGTAATGAGTTAACCGCATCGCTGCTGCGGCGATTTTTGCGCTGTGCAGCTTTTTTTAAAAAGCCGCGTTACATGACGAGCTCAGCTCGTCATCAGCACACGCCACCCGTGGCTGATGACGAGCTGAGCTCGTCATCAGCAGGGAAGGGGTTAAGCAGAGTTATAAGGTTGGTCTAATACCTATACTGTACTAAATTGCTTGAGATTGGCATCTTGACGCATAGCTCCTGTATTCATAAGCAAATGGGTGTATGCATGTGTTGTCCCCAGCCATTCAGCACAATCGAGCGGAATCAGTCTGCTTTAAGTTTGAAGATTTCCCTCCTTGAACCTCCTTTTCCCCAGAGCCTTTTATCATGCGATGGGCAAGTAAAAGTCCAGTGCCAGTGGGATTTTCCAGGATGCCAGGATTCTCTTCTGGCTCTACCTGTTGACTGTATGAGGAAACTGTAAGGCTTGTCTGATTTAGTGATCAGTAACTGACCACTGTTCAGACTTTTAAGAGTCTGGCTCAACGTTGCACCTGTAGTAATCCAGCTCCCATCAGACTCTTTCCACCCTCCCAACCACCATGTACTTTTGTGAAGTAAACATGTTGTCCATTACCCTCTCACACCAGATTTACTGACTGATTATTATGCTGTAGAGACTTCGCACAAACGATGAGCATTTCATATGAAAAGATGCAGGCATATACAAGGGACACTAGAAAACCCTGGGGAAGCCCAAACTGTGTTGTAGAAAGGAAACCATACATTTGTCAACCCAATAGTCTCTAGAAATGGATCTCAAAGCATTATTTGGTGATGAAGTTATGGTCCCTTTTTACGTTGATACCCATCTTTGCTTTCTAATAGCCCTGGAATGCTAAGTGCTTTCCTATTAACTTAAATGGGCTTGTGAGCTATTGGATTATGAACCGACTGTCTCGGAATGCCTAGAATTTGAGAACGTCTAGAACATTGGGATTCCGTCATCCTTGGCCTTACCAAGTAAATTGTCACGTGTTTTTTTTTTTTTTTTAAAGGCTTGAAAGTTGTCCATTAGGCTGCCAAAACAGGATTTCATGATTCTTGTGCAACCCCCTCCCACACACAAACGATGCCTCAGTTGTGCATGAGGGATGCAGTGCATTGTAGCTTTGTGTGGTTTGGACTGCCCCCTTAAAGACTGGGTTTGATATATGGGATTGCCCTTTAAACATTCATGAGTACCTGCTTTAGGTTTTTGGGGGCGGCATTGGGTGCTCAGGTGACTGCTTTCGTGGTTTCAGGGACAATTCTAATTACTACATTTGTGCTTTGAAGTTACCAGGGGTTTACTCTTTGTATTGACTTGTGGAAATCTATATCTACATATGAATATAAACCGATTTATGAGCCATGTGAGTTTTCTGTACTGACAAGTTTTTTTTTTTTTCTTCTGCTTGCAGCGCGGTGGATTTGGTCGTGGACGTGGCCAGCCTCCTCAATAAATTCTCTTGGATTGTGTAAAATAAAGATTTTGAAAAACCAATGTCTGCTGTCTGAGATCTCTACTTCCTACCTTACAGTTTCAGGGGAGATTTAGGTTTTCTGGATTAGGTACAAGTGGTTGAGAGGAGTACAACAAAGACTATGTATATGAAACCGTGGCGAATTTTGCTAGAAACATTTTACGTTTGTTCAGGAGCATAAAGTTGTGCTTCTGGAGGCTTAAGTACACATTCAACATTGATTGGTACATAAACCTTTGACTAGGATGGATGTTTGTACATAGGTGTAAGGGAACACCAAGGAGAGTATTTTTATTTTTCTATGTGGCATTGATGCTTGAATGTTGTAATTTAGGCAATTTAACGGGGCTGTTTAGTGAATGTTGCAAACCCAGATGACATAAGGCAAACTTTTGAGAACCGTTGTTGCACACTGCTCAGTTGTATTGATGACTGACTAATATCTTGTTTCCTCTCTCTAGACTGGATGGTCTGTCTGATCCATTTTAGGACGACTCTGGGCAGGCAGGGAATAGATTGCCACAGTACTGAGCTAGTTAGCAGCTGCTGTCCTGCTATGGCTCGGCAAACTGGTTCTAGGACAACCCTGTGTGGTATCTTCTGTTATAGGGGAAACCCTGGCTTTGCACCCCATCATGTGTAGTGGTTCACGCCACTGTGACTTGCTGTTAGAATGTCAGTGTCGAATATTCTGAGGCGAGCTCCCAGTGAGACAGTGAAGGTTCTGAGACTAACCACTGTGGCTGGGATCCTTACGCTGTACTTGAAGAAAATAATCACCCTCTTTTGTATGCCCTCTTCTCCTGTGCTTCTATCTAGTTTATAATTTAACAATGGTGATGGAGGATGGGATTCTGGATCAGAGAAGCACAAGAATTGACCCTAACAGGCTACTAGACTCTCATTGTACGGCAACGGTACCGTGAGTACAATGAGATGAGTTTCCTGTTGTCTTGTAAGAAACGCATGCTACTAAGCGTGGAGTGAACTTTACTAGTAGTGAGCAGCAGAAGTTACAGTTAAAATAGATAATTTTTTAGGTCTCCCCTGTCGATGCGCATGCGCATCGAGCAAGCGAGAGTATTGGGACTTATCCACTCTTTATCCAGACTGCAAGGAATCGTGGCGATTCCTTGCAGTGCCCGTGACTTTTAAGCTCAATGCGCATGCGCATTGAGCTTAAAAGCGCGTGCACGTCCGTCTTTGTTTACCCGCTCCGCCCCCTCCCCTTCCCGCCGTCTCGCATTTCCCCTGCCGCATCAAAGGCTTTCACGGCCAGTTGCTACCATCAGGTTTTAAAGGTTTTTCATTCACAGTATGTGTACTTTCTCACAGCCTAGCCCATTACTGTTTCTTCATTTATTTCTGTATCCTATTTCTATTTATTTACTCATTCACATCATTTATTTTTGTTCCCACTTGATTGCACGCTGTTAGTATTTTCCTTCTCTTCTCGTTCGTATATTTTCTCTTCCAGACCCGTCAGTCCTGTTTCTATGATCATGACTTTTTCTTTTTTACTGGGCGCCTTTGCGCATACTCGGCGTCTTCCGATTGAGATTTTCCTTATCCTCGTTAGCCCGGTGCTGTAATTGCCACGCTCCCCCTTAGCCCGGTGCTGGATCGCCCTTCTCTTATTTACTTCGCTGTTGGATTCACCACTCTTCGTCAGCTCAGTGCCGGGTTTTCGTTCGCCTAGTTAGCACGGTGCTAGTTCGCCCATGTTTCTCCGTCAAGCGCTGGATCGCCCCTTTTCTCTCTGTGCTGGATCTCCTCGCTTCGGTTTCGCTCGCCCTCCCTTCCCCCTTCCTGTGGCTGCTTTGTCTGCTCTCCAGCTCTGCGGGCTCGCTGCTGCCCCGGGCGTGGACTGGCTCCAGTCCCCGCAGAGAGCGGCTCTTCCCCCGCCCCTCCATCCCGCTCTCTCTGCTCTGCCTCCCCCTCTCTTCCAATCAGCCAGCGGGCTCCAGCCTGCGCCGACCCCACAGCAGAGCAGCGGAGCCAGGCGGACGGAGAGGGAGGGCTGTGCTGTTGCCTGCCACAGAGCAGGGGGCACTGCTGTCTGTGCCTGCTCCTCGCGATCTGGAGAGGAGACAAGCACGAAGGGTTTACTGTTCGGATCGGGCAGCCAAAGACGGCGAAATCTTTTGGGGTTCATCATCGCTACCTACCACACGCCTGGTGGCTTACTGCAGTCCTGTCTCCAGCTTGGGACGACATTGGCTGCCGTCATCAAAGCATTCTAAAGGCTGCCTACTCCTATTTTCTGTAGTCCGAGCCAACAGGCACACCTAAACTTTCTGGTGGTTGTCCTGGAATAGAGCGCCAGGCACAAGGGGGAGCTACCAGTGCTGCCTGCCTTAGACGGAGAAGGAGGGCTTCACACATTATTGCAGAACTCTGTGCCTGCCCACACCAATGACAAGCGAATCCCTCAGATGTCTTGCATAACATCAAGTATGGGCTGTTTGTTACTTGTCACTGTTGTCTGTCGTTGGCAGCGAGCTCCTACCAGCAGGAGTCATGACCACTGGTGCCAGGACATCCCGTGCCACAGAACACCCGTAATTAACGCCCTGTTTCCAATGCTTGCTTCTGGCCTCTTTAAAAAAAAAACCACCAGGGCCCTCGTAAGGATACCTCCCTCATTTTGCTTTTCCCATATCTCCCTCCTCTGTTATAACTGCTCCCTCACCTCCATCGTGTTTCTTTTTCCCATCCAGGTGTTGCTTCTCCCACCCTCCTTCCCTGCACCTCCCTCGGGTTGCCCTAGCTGGTGGAAAATTGCCTCAAAGCGCTATGATGCAGTCAGCACTGGCCATGTAATAGCGCTTTTTCCTTGACTTTAAGCCATGTATAAAGTGACATGATCAGACCTACCAGACCTGTTTTCTTCCTCTGGCTTCTAACGTTGCCTTGTTTATCTCGAATTGCATCCCCCTCAACTCACAGCCCCGGAACAGAAGAGTTTGTGAACATCGCTGATGTTATGTGATTTTTTAGAGCGTGGAATAGATTAGTTGATTGTAACACTTGCTGCTGGGGTGAGTAACCTGCAGGGCACAGGTTCAACCACGTCAGAATTCACGCTTCCGCGTAGCAGGTACAATGTGACCCTCACTCACCCTCAACCCCTCACCCTCACTCACCCTCACTCACCCTCACACAGTGCAATAGGTCTCGGAGCATTTGAGTTAGAGCTTTTAGAAATGTTTATGGCTTTTTTTTTTTTTTTTTAATTCTTTAGCATTGGCTACAGGAAACAAAAATGCTAAAGATTTACAAAAAAAACCATAAACAATTCTAAAAGCACTAACTCTAATGCTGCGAGACCTATTGCATTTCCAATGCTTGTTTTTCATTATCTTCTGTCGGAGAATTAATTTAACCCTGTGCGGAGCATGAGGAGCTCTTGACACTCGCAAGGACAGATTAGTTGGTTTACAGTGGATTTCTACAATTTTTTTGCTGTTGTAAGGGAAAGCTCAGTCCTGCACTGTTAATTATTACTTGCTTGTCAGCCCTTTGACCACTGACCGGAACCGTTTTATATAGTACTTTCCACCGGTTTCATCATTATGGTGCTGAATGTCATTTCAAGGTCTTCTAAGCTACTGGGTTTGTTTTCATTCACTTCACAATAACATTGTTGTCCTCTGCATACCTATAGTCTGGTTAGAGCTTTGTGCAAGTTCTGTAGAGTAATTGGCGTGTATTTTACCGATTGCCCAGGGAAGTACTATAGGGCACCTTTTTCCCCCTGACCTTTATCACTGCACTTCTTTAGTCATCATGCAGAATGTCACACCTCCACCATTTTTCTGTCCACTCCAGTGGAGCCAGCTCTCTAGTGGAAAAAGGTTTTCCAGAATTACGCAGTAGTGTGTGGACCAAATTTGGGGCTTGAAAGGAAAGTAGCTTTGCTGATGCATTATCTAGGGGCTGAAGGGCAGGAGATACTAGAATATATTCCTGATCTGAATGCAAATGACGCAAGAGGGTTGAATGAATATGAAAGACGTGAAGAAATTAGACATCAATTTCTTCCCAAAGAGAAGCACCATCATGGAACGATACCACTTCGGAAAGAGAGAGAAACAGTAGAGGAGTTTGTCTCTGAGCTGCTTAAGTTGGCGGCTACATGCAAGTTTGGGGGAGCCTGTGAGGAGCGGATACGTGATCAATTTCTCTTAACTTAAAAAAGGAATTATGGCTAAAAGATGACCCGCCTCATACGGAGGTGCTCCCTGGGGCTAAGCAAGTAGAGCACATGATGCAATGCATGAGTGAAATAGAGCAGGATAGCGAGGAAAAAAACCAAAGTGAGTCAAGTCAATGTTGAGAGTGAAAATGTGCTTGCAGTCAAAGGGCTTAAAAAAAGAATAGTAATTAGAGTTGGAGTTTCAAAGGAAACTGTTACAGGTGTGGCAGACCCGGTTCCTGGGTGAATGACAGGGAGTGCCCGCCATAAAAACATACAACAAGTGTGGAAGGAGGGGGCACTTCAGGCAATGCTGCAGAAGCAATGCTAATTACAGGAAACGGAACAGGGCTGGCACTACCTGTGTCTGTGATGAGATTGTGTTACAGGTTCATGGTAAGACTGAACAATCCAAAAGATTTTATAGCAGTGGAAGAAACCTAAATTGAAGCAATGTTTGACTCTTGTCCCAAACTGTCATTTATATCTGCAGAAGATTTTGAGAAAGTATCAAATGATAAACTAACAGTGCAGAGAATGGATGTAATACCGGGAGGTTATGGTGGGCAGCCCATACAAATGAGAGGTTACTTCTGGGGCACAGTAGGCTACAAGGACAGGTTAGCTGTCGTAAATCTTTGTGTGTCAAAGAAGGGCGGCAACATCCTGGGGTGGCAGACTCCAAAAGGCTTAGGCATCTACCTCAATCCCAACAAGAATCCCCAGATTTTGGTTCAAGAGGTGGGGAAACCCCTAGAGGGGATCGAGGAGTTAAGGAGGTCTTTACAGAGAAATTAGGATGCCTCAAAAACCATGCCCACAGAATGAAACTCGGACAATTCTAAGCCCGTCTCAGCCAAGGTTGGGAATCTGCCCATTTTCATACAGGAAGCAGTGAGGGAGGAGTTGGTGAAGTTGTGCAGGTTGGGGGTGATCGAACAAGTAGAGGCCACTGAGTGGTTGGCGCCCATTGTTGCAGCTAGGAAGGGGAATGGGGCAGTGCGGTTATGCATTGACCGTAGAGTTAAAGTCAGAGTTGATAAGTACCCCCTCCTGAACATTTCACAGATGCGCAAGTTAGCAGGGGCAAAGGTATTCACAATGCTGGATCTGACGTCCGCCTACTACCAAGTCAGGCTCCACCCCGACTCAAGAACTTGTAGCATTCATAATGCCCATGGGTGCATACAAATTCAAGTGGATGCCGTTCGGACTAGTGTCTGCCGCGGCAGTCTTCCAAAGGATAATGAGCAGCCTTCTTAAAGGCATCCCACGGGGTCATGTGCTACCAGGATGACTTGCTGATCTTCGGAGAGGATGGCATGCAACAGGTCTTTGAAAGATTAAAAGAACAAGGACTCGCGGTGAAGAAAGAAAAGTGCAAGATTGGCGGTGCTGAAATAGGCCGAAAGGTGACAACGGAGGGCATTCGCCCCAAAGCAGATCTTCAAAACACCTTTATCAACCTCACACCACCCAAGAGAAAAGATGAAATCAAAACCTTCATGGGGATGGTGGAATTCTACAGCAAATTTGTACAGAACTTTGCCAGATAAACATATGCCATACGCAACCTACTCAGGAAAGGGGTGGCATTCGACTGGAGTGTGGCGTGCCAGGAATTCGAAGATTCAAAAGGTGTTAGCTGAAGCCCCGTACCTCAAATATTTTATACCTGGCAGGAAGACTGTGCTGACCACCGACGCAAGTTCGAAAGGACTGGGAGCAGTTCTGATGCCGGTCTGAGAAAGAGGGGAAGAAATTAAAGCGTTTGCATCGCCCTCGATGCCCAAGGCTGAGTTTAACTACTCTGTAATCGAGAAAGAAGCGCAAGCAGCAAAGTGGGCCATAAACAAATTCAGAGACTTCGTGTGCGGGATGAAGTTTAACCTGAGGACTGGTCATAAGCCCTTGGTCGAAGTAATCCGCAAGAAAGGGTTAGACTCCATCTCAAGCAGAATCAGACAATGGGTGGAATATGTACCTGGAGTGAAATCTTGCAGCTGTCCTCGTCTGGTGAGTGAATATAGTGAGGAAGCAATCGACATTATTGAGGCACGTAAAGAGATGCAGGTGGAGAATGTGTGCCATCACTCAAGGAGCCATTGAAGAACGCTGGAAGGAAGCGCTCGGGGCAGACATGCTCCTACAGAAAATTTGTGAGAAGACTAAGGGTGATTGGATCGACCAAGAACAACTGGAAGAGTCCCGCAGACCATTCTGGATAGTCCGAAACTAACTATCCTTCACAGAAGATTTTCTTTTATGGGGCACAAGGTTGGTCCCTCCTGAGACTTTAAGAGGGGCTTTAGTCAGCCTGGCGCGTGAGGGGCACTTGGGAATTACCAAAAACTAACCAAGATTACAGCTAGACTACTGGTGGCCCAGCATGGATCTCTAAATCGGGAGGAAGATAGACTGTGTGCCATGCTCCACCAGTGACAAAGTTCTAAAACACACCTTCCATGCAGTGTAGCCCTCTCCAAGTAGGTCCATGGGTGGATGTGGCTTTAGAAATTGTGGGTCCCTTGACTGGGAAACATCGTACACCCTACAGTTTGGTGCTCATAGATTTCTACTCCAGGTGGCCAGAAGTGAAATTAGTGTCAGATCACCACGAGGACTGTCATAGACTTTCTAATAGAAGTATTCATCAGGGAAGGGTTTCCAAGTAGCTTACTGACTGACAATGGGGTGCAACTCTGCTCTAGAGAAATGAGAGAATTTGTAGAGTGTAATGGGATGGAACACAAACAGTGTGCATTCTATCACCCAGAGACGAATGGGATGGTCGAACAATTAAACAAGACTATCAAGGAGGGGATCCAACTAGCGAGGGCTAGTGGGTTGTGTTAAAAGGATGAGGTCGTGAAACGTCTGAAAGCCTACAGGCTTACCCCTCATCAAATCACTGGAATGACACATTTCGAATTACTTAAAGCTAGAAAACCCAACCCAAGCTTAGTACCCGGGTGAAAGAAGCTGTACAAAGGTGGGACAGGCCACTCTAAAGAGTCACAGTGGCAAGATAGAGAACGCAAAGCCATGAACGATAGGAAGACCAGGTTCGACAGGCTACATACTGTCAAAGACGTAAGGTTCCAGGTGGAAGATTTGGTCAAAATAAAAGCACCCACTGGCAGAGAAAATTAGTCAGTTCAGAGCCCACAAAGATGTAAAGTTATTTAAGAATGCTGTCCAGACACAAGAGGGAATGATTTGGAACTTGGGGAGAGTAGTAAGGTACACTGCTCCCATGGCGGGTGCTGACAACACGCTAGGGGTGGGAGCGGAACCCAGAGAAGGGGTAATATGCCTGAGCTTGGTTGTTCAGGACAGGACAACCCCTTTCCCAGGACCAGTCACAGGAAGGTTTGGTGCCAGAGGTATTTGGAACACTGTTGCTAAATAAGCATCCTCATGCATTTGTTTTCTTTAATGTTCCTAGTGTTCTTAGTTGTGTAAAGGAGGGGGATGTGTGGTATCTTCTGTTATATGGGGAACCCTGGCTTTGCCACCCACCCCCTCCCCTGTGTGTTTAGTGGTTCATGCCACTGTGACCTGCTCTTAGAATGTCACAGTGGCGAATGTGTAGTGAAGGTTCTGTGACTAACAGCTGTGGCTGGGGTCCTTACGCTGTACATGAAGAAAATAAACACCCTCTTTTGTACGCCCTCGTCTCCTGTACTTCTATCTAGTTTTATAATTTCACACCCTTTCAGGATTTGACTCTGGGGCAGCGTTGGCAAGCAGTCTCCAGATGCTCATTGGGGGGGTATACTGTCTCTGCGCTCAACACCACCCCACGGCTGTGCAATAAGGTCAGTATTCAGCCCATCCCAGTGCTTCTCTTTATATAAAAGATAAGTACTTGATTGCACACTAAAATGCGACACTACGTTCACCTTGAAATACCCAACTTGCAGGTGCAAATCTTATGTTCTTCAAAGTGGTTGCTCCCTTATCCTCTAGGCATTCTACCTACCCTCCTCCTTACTCTGTCAGGATCATGAGGTGCAGTACTGTCCTGTCCTTTTTTTGTGTGTAGATACTTGGGGATCTCAACCCTTTTAGTCTCTAACCTATTCCTGCTAATGTGGCTTGAGGCAGCTTTAACCTTTTTGCAAGTTCACTGGCTGGGACCAGTGGCAGCACAGTGCGAGTCTGAAAGGCAAGAGCGGGTGCTTCAGTCAGTGGCCCCCTTCTGGGCTTTGGTGAGCAGTTGGTCAGTCAGTATAGGTGGGCCTCAGGGATTTGGCAGGCACAGTCCTGTCTTCAGGTAGGTCTTTGTGAGTCACGGTGGGGCCTCCATGGGCTCCCGCGTTTGGCAGTCCTTCAGCTGCAGGCTTCTGCCGTCATGGCACACTTCCAGTTGATATCCTGGTACATGGTGGTAGCATATCTTTAGCTATCTGTAGCCTATCTTTAGCACAATGTGCTATGAAGCGACAGCCTAGCTGCTTCAGAGTAGAGCTTTTTCCTTGGGGGCTCTCCAATGTGTTGTCTCTGTTTGAGACTTTCGATCTTCAGGACGATCGGGACTGCACAGCCCAGGGTCACTAGTGCCGCTGTCATGTCATATGGGGTCACAGGCGCACGGCTGGTGCCTGCCATGGCTCAAGCACTACTAATCCGAGATCTGTGTGATTGATTCCGAGGAACCCAGACTACAGAAGCGACATGCTTCCACCCCACCTGTGCCATATCCAAGCCTGCAAACCCCTGCGGAAGTCTTTTACCCAGCCTGGCAAAGCAGAGGTATTTGGATTAGAGATAAAATCAAAGCTCTCCACTTCTTGGTGAAGGTGTATCAACAGTGGGAACGCATCTTTTTCTGGTAAGCAAAGAATGATCTCCAATTATCTTCCCAGATTCTACCCAACACTCAATTCATATTCTTTTGTACTGCTACACTAGTGTTTCTAGGAAAAAGACAGTATACCATCCTATGTGTTGCCGACAAGGAAAGAACCCAACCACCTCAGATGCATCCTTCTCAACACCTGCTCCGCCTGCAAACACTCTGGGAACTACTTGACTCAACCTCCCCAGACGTTGCCCGGCCGAGACCTGGCTGAACCCTGCCTCGGCACCCGACCTAGCTGTCCCGGAAGGCTATAAGATCACCTAGCCAACCTCGGACTCAGACAACTTGTCACAACATCCACCCACTCCGCCGGTCACACGCTTGACCCCATCTTCTCCGCAAGCTCCCACGTCTACTTCAACCACACCACCGAACTCCATTGGACTGACAATCGCTGCATCCACTTCACCTACAAGAAACCCACCTTGCACCTAACAGATGCCTCGGCACTGCTGAAGCAAAGTCACCGAAGACCAGCTAACCACCACCCTTGCCCAGATCCCACCCGCCGACCCCTGCAACCTCAGACAATGGGTCAGCGACTGCGCCAACACCCTCGCCCGATCAAGAAACCCTCCAACAGTCACACCAACAAGAAAGCCATCTGGTTCACTGAAGACCTCCGGGCCTCCAAGCAAACCTGCCAAAAGCTGGAGAAGATCTGGCTCCATGAACGAACACCGGACAGCCACGCAGCTCACAAGAATGCCACCTGTAGACACCATCACCTCATCAGATCGGCCAAAAGGGTAAAGCCTCTGCAATGTGGGGTTTCGCAGGGCTCATCTTTGAGCCCTACCCTTTTTAACATATATGTGGCCCCACTTGCTAGGCTTGTAAGATCTTTTGGATTGGAAGTTCTGTCGTATGCTGATGACACCCAGATTATGGTCTCCCTCTCGCAATCTATGGAGAACACTGCCTCTAATTTCAGGAATTGTATGGAAGCAGTGGCAGGTTGAATGACCTCTAACTTCCTCAAATTAAATGGGGAAAAGACCGAGCTCCTCATTTTTGATGGTAAACAAGATATCTGGTCGGCCGACTGGTGGCCCACTGCCTTTGGAACATGCCCCAAGCCGTCCCCTGTTGCCCGTAATCTGGGTGTTATCCTCAACATCACACTCTCCTTTGATAAGCAAGTTAACAGGACTGTTTCTACTTGCTGTGGTGTCCTAAGGATTCTGAGAACTTGCACACTATCTTTCCCCGGAAGCACCGTAAACGAGTCTCGGTGGCTCTCCTCTCCCCTCGTCTGGACTATTGTAACGCCCTATATTTGGGCATTAGCAAAAGACTGGTCCATCGCTTACAAGTTGTCCAGAATGCAGCAGCAAGGTTTGTTGTTGATGCTCCCAGGCGGTCCTCAGGATCCTTGATTAGAAAGAACCTTCACTGGCTCCCTGTGCAGGCCAGGATAATCTTCAAGGTTCTTGTTCTTACCTTCCGTGCTCTTCACGGATCTGGTGCAGAAGACATCCGGTCTCTTGTCTCCTTCTACACCCCGGGCAGGGCCCTGCGTTCCGCAAATTAAAACCTTCTGTCTGTCCCTAGAACCGCCAGGGCCAGATTGGGAGGGAAGGCCTTTTCTTCCCTGGCCCGAAACTCTGGAACCTGCTTCCTGCAGAACTCAAGGGCCCTGCGTCCCTAGACTTGTTCCGTAAAGGTCCAAAAACTTGGCTCTTCGCAGAAGCCTACCTGTAACCCTTCATCTGTGTTCACATCTCACTCAGCTGTTTTCCATCTTATGCGCCTTGATGCCTCCGGGCAAAGTCTCACAATACAAATTCCTCATTCATTCCTTCAAAGACTGCCTAGACGACAACGTGCACAACAGCAAAGAGCTCTTCAACATAGTGAAGGAACTCTCCAACCCCAACACCGAAGTCCCACCCTCGCAAGACCTGTGTGACTCGCTGGCCACCTTCCACCGCAAGATCGCAGACTTCCATGACTGCTTCAATGTCCCAACAACCACTGAGACTCCGCCCCCACCAACTGCCTGCTCTCCTGGACCAACATCATCGACGACCCCATCAAGACCATGAACACCATCCACTCCGGATCTCCGTCGGACCCATGCCCACAGCACATCTTCAATAAAGCCAGCACATCCATCGCACCCCATGTACTGAAAGTCATCAACACCTCCTTCGAGACTTCAACCTTCCTGGAAAGCTGGAAGCACAAAGAAATCAACGCCTTACTCAAGAAACCCAAGGCAGACCCCAAGGACCTCAAAAACTTCCGGCCCATCTCCCTGCTCCTGGCAAAGGTCATCGAGAAGACCGTCAGCTAACAACTGACCTGCTACCTCAAGGAGAACAACATCCTGGACCCTTCCCCGTCCGGGTTCTGCAGGAACCACAGCACCGAGATTGCCCTCATCGCCTCCACCGATGACAAAGTCCCTGCTGGACAACAGAGAAATGGCGGCCCTCATCCTCCTGGACCTGTCAACTGCCTTTGACACGGTCTGCCACCACACACTACAAACAAGCCTCCACACTGCTGGGATCCAAGAGAAGGCCCTGAACTGGACCACCTCCTTCCTCTCCGGCAGAACAGTGTCCGCCTTCCCTCTACCCCTCCTCCCCCTCCGCTCTGAAGCCAGAGATCATCTGTGGCGTACCCTAGTGCTCATCCCTCAGCCCAACCCTGTTCAACATCTACATGGCACCGCTCGCCCACGTTGCCCGTCTGCACGACCTCAACATCATCTACGCCGATGACCCCCAGCTGATCCTCTCCCTCACCAAGGACCCCCACACCGCCAAAACCAACCTTCATGAAGGAATGAAGGCCGTCGCCGAATGGATGAGTAACAGCTGACTGAAGCTGAACTCGAACAAGACGGAGGTCTTCATCCTGAGATCCACCACTTCGGCCTGGGACGACTCCTGGTTGCTGACCGCACTGGGAACCGCTCCAACACCCACTGACCACGCACGCAACCTAGGGGTCGTCCTTGACTCCTCCCTCTCTATGACTAAACAGGCCCATTCAATCTCCTCCTCATGCTTCAACACCCTCTGCATGCTCTGCAGGATCTACAAGTGGATCCCCACTGAAACTAGAACGGTCACTCAGGCCCTCGTCAGCAGCAGGTTGGACTATGGGACTGCCCTCTATGCAGGAGCCTCTGCCAAACTCCTGAAATAACTCCAACCCATCCAGAATCCCTCTGCATGCCTGATCCTCGACATCCCTCGCCGCAGCCACATCACACCCCACCTGAGACACATGCACTGGCTCCCGGTCAACAAGAGGATAACCTTCAAGCTCCTCACCCACAATGCACTCCACAACACCGGGCCAACGTACCTCCACAGATGACTCGGCTTCTACACCCCCACCCACCAGCTCCGCTGACCTCGCCACAGTCCCCCGCTTCTGAAAAGCGACCTCCGGTTGCAGATCATTCTCCCACTTCGCCCCAAGACCTGGAACCCCCTCCACCAGACCCAGGACCTGCTAACCTTCTGGAAACTCCTCAAGACATGGCTTTTCGAGCAGTAGCAGCATTCCCCACCCCAGCGCCTTGAGACCCTCACAGGTGAGTAGTGCGCTTTACAAGTGATATGCATGATTGATTATGTTGCTCCTCTCTGAGCCACAGGCTCTCAATTATATTGTGACTTGAGTCTCAAAGTTCTGTCGCCTTGTTGCTCTTTCCATATGGTGTTCTTCAAAATTAATAATGAACTGGCATGCTATTTACACTGCCCACATTTTTTTTTCTTTTCATTTTATCCTTTAATCAACACAATGTTTTATAACTTCTCCCAGGGTCACTGAAGTTCGTCATAGCCAATTCTTCAATTATCATTTTTAACTTTCTGTTAAATTCTTGATGTTTCTCAATCAAAAGAAAACATCCAGGCAAAATTGTCACTCCTAATCGTGGGTGCATAATTTCCCTATTGTCAGCTGGCATTTCTGGAATTCCATGTGCGGGAAGACTTCATGTCTGATCCTTTTTGGGGAACAGCTGAATGAAACCCCGAATGGAGCCTTAGGTGCGGGTTTTAGAGCAATGCACCCCAAACAGCTACCAAATCTTGTGAGAAATGGCACAGATCTTTCTAAAGTTACCACACATTCCCACATAAAGAGTCCGAAGCAAATCATGCTTTCAGTAGAGCAAACAAGAATTCAAAACTAGTCTTGCACACCAGCGACCACCCTTGCAGTTTAAACCTGGGTGGTCACAAGATTACGCCCTAACAATCAAATTCTTTACATTAGGGTTTACTTTGAATGGCAGGACGTGATTTTGGGCTAGGGCTGTATGTATCAATGCAACCTGTTGTGCGTAACCTTGATGGATTATGGCAGTGCCACTTCAGGCGTTTTTCCTGGGTTTCAGTTGGGCTAGTTGATCTGGCGTACTGTGCTTGAGTGCCTTGGTTGCAATGACCTAAGGAGACCGTATGGCACACTTTGGCAATGCCATGGCTCTTATGACAAAGCTGCACAATTTACGATCAAGTCTTTTGGACATACTCCTCCTGTGTGGTTAATTGTTACAGCCTCCTCCAACGTCTGCTCCTGGGTTGATGCAACAGCCATGTGACTGGTCAGTGTAGTGTCTTTAGATTATGCGTGCTAGGACCCTTGCTGTTCTGGGCAGACTCTGAAGAGGAATAACATAGGCTGTTGGCAGATGTTAAGGTGTAAATATAAAAATTGCCTTAGTTTGTGCAGTGTTATTGTATGTTAGAGAATAAGGACGTCTGTTGCTGAGCTCAGTTTGTGGTGTTGTCATTTGCACCCCCCCCCCCCTCCCCCCGGTCTGGGGAAGACACTAGAATTGGCAATGAGTAGAAGATACGTGCCTGTAAAAACAAGGCTGCTCCCCTGAGCTGTTTGCAGGTGGCGCATGTCGAGTCAGTCCCGTTCCAGCCCATGCACAGCCTTCAAAGAAGTTAAAGGTCCTGCAGAGGAGCACATTCAAAAAACCTGCCAGAAACTGCTGATAAAGCTGAAAGAAAAAAACTACCCCGCGCTGTAAGAGCCATCATACAAACAAGGCAAATGCTAAAGGCCATGAAAACCAGCTACAAAACCAGAAACAAAATTATTGGGCCAGGCAACAGGAGAGTTGTGTGGAGTTTGCCAGTCCCACTTTACGCAAAGAACACTGTCTGAACAGCTTGTGTTCTCAATGGTGACAGAAGGGAGTATAACGTGTGATGCTGACTTGTTTTTGAAACCACCATTTGACACAGCGGAAAAAGAGCATCAGTGCCAGGTGGGCTGCATGGATCAACGTTTGAGGATTTCATTGTTGTGCTAGAAAAAGAAGACTCTTTTTTAAAATATATGAAAAACCTTACCGGTGACTGAGAATAAGGAGTGCTAAAGAAAAACTTCCAAACTTCTGCAATGTTGTACCAAAAGATAAAAGGAGCATTGGAAGCAAAGTTCTTTCCAATGCTTACTAAAGGTACTTTTTCAACCAAGCATTACTACAGGCTGGTCAAACGATGGGTGAATTTGTTGAGACTTGATGCACTTATCAAACAAGGTCTGTGATTACAATGTGGAAGCCATGCATCTTGGTTATCTATGGTTTTCTTTCAGAAGTCTCCTGCTGAGAGACACTCAGTTTAGAGAAGATGGTAATGGCTGCAAGAGCAGATCAACAACCTACTGATATGGAGGCAGGAACAGTGCACAATGAGTCTGCATTGACCAAAAACAGCAAGCATAAGCACAAAAAAGATGCACACAAGTCAATGTCTCTGGAAGAAAGTTATGCTTCCTATGTAGGTAAATGACCAGCTATAGGATATATATGCAAAGGCTGCAGGAAAGGAAACTACTTCATAACTCTCAAGTGACCCAGACTTTGTCCCCTCTGCTTTTAGGTACTCCTCGACAAGAATCCAGGTTTAGATTCCAATGGACACTTTAGCCTCTTCCAGCAGCAGCACTTTCTCGAAGTCCTCCATTGGGTTCGATGGCGGTTTCAGACTCCACTTCACACCTTTGCACCCAGCTTCCCTGGGATAGGTGACTTGGGTACTTGGCATCTACAGGTGGGGTAAATCTCCAACCTTCTGTCTTCCATGGGTTTCTCTGAAGTCAACTGGGAAGGGTCCCTAAACTCTAAACATCCAATAGCGACTTCCACATAGACTTGTACGGAGCACACGGTGGTCTTCACACACTGCACATGCACTCCATGGGGTCCCTATCTACTCACCTTGGGTGGTTCCTTGGGGTCCCAGCAATTCTACGTCTTCTCAACATTGTCCTGACTCGAGTCATGGTTCCTATACCACTTTCTTAGTATATGGTTTAGTCGCCCCCGGGACCCACTGTGTATTAATGCTATTTACTGTTATTTCTTTGCTTAAGGATTATGTGCTTTGTGTCTATCTCCTTGGAGGAGATATTGTAACATGTGTTACTCAGCGTATGGCTTCATGCTTCACCTGTGTTTGCCTTTCAATTTCTTTAGTCATACCTGCCCTTTAATAACTGCCATGTAAAATTTCAACTCAAGATCAAAAAGATGCCTATAGAGTTTAGCTTCCTATGCATATACGTTTTTACAATTGTTTAGCAAAAAGTTTCATTGTGGGATGAGACTGCTTTATCTTATTTCTGAATTTAGCAGTAGTTGAGGAGTGAGCAGCTGACATATAGAGTGTTGTATGATTTTTTTAGGCGCACACTTCTGAATTAAGTGCCAAGTGTGGTCATCTTTTTTCGGGAAGAGATTCTCATTTTAAAAAAAAAGAACAATCAGAGGAAAAATAGCTTTGTGTGTTTCTGGGAGAGATCCTTGTGAAACAAATTCTGTCACATTAGTGTTGTCTGTCGGGGTGGCGACTTTGAAAAAAAAATTGGAGGCGTATTAGTGGTGGGTATGTTCTAGAAACAACCTTAAATAAAAATATATGTGTGTACATCATGAGTCTTTCCCAAATGTGTGGAAAGAAGATGAAGGAGGTCTGACGTATTGATAAGTGTGTCTGAGGAAGGAGAGGGCATTGATGCGCTTTAATTGATGAATTTAAAGGGAGGATTTGTGGTATGATACTCTGTCTGTGGATGCCCAGGTTATCCCTTTCCTCTATTCTTGTGTGAGACTAGTTTCATCTGAAGTGCTCTGTGGTCATGGAGTGACTGGTCACAGCTGGTGAAGATCTGGGCTGAGCATGGTAAATGGCTGATAGCAGTGGGGATTAAATATTAACTTCTGTTATTCATCTACTGCTAGAAGTGTTCTCTCTTACAGGGACTCTTGCATTTTCAGCATGCAGTCACTTTTGAGATTACAGCAAACCATTGTGGCATTCTTCATTGCAAATCTGATTTTCCTCCAACATGAAGCTATTTTTAACCATTCTCCGTATTTCTGTACAGAGTCCTCAAAGTAGCCATGCTTTTGCGTTCCATATTTGCTTTATGATACCCACCCACACTATTAGCAAATGTTCATGTGATTGTGCACAACGTGCACTGCTTATCCTTTGTTGGTTAGGCAAGTTTCATGGAGGTCTCTGTGCTACATTTTTATTTAACTATACATTTTGATATCTTTCCCTCTGACAAACCTTACCCATATATTAAAGTCTATAACAGATCCGCAGGTGACTTGTAAAACCGGCCACCTGAAGGCTAAATCCACAAACACAACTGTATTAGTCATCCAGCCCCTATCTTTACAGATTTGTGACCAAGAATACCTGAACCCCACACTCTAGCAGGCTGTAATGTTCCAATACCCATAAAGTCTGAGGATTACAACTCATAAACACATCGACGATGGCTTGCCAGTCTTGTACCCACTGTGACACCAGAGGTCCAGTTCCACAATCTGCTGCGTGAGACATGGTGCCCAGAGGGTAAATCTTACCCATCAGAATAGTCTAAGACGTATACGCACGATAAAAAGATGATACTGTGGGGGTGGAACCGGTCTCATGTTCGACAGTCACTTGCAGTTGATGGAACAAGCGTTCCAATCATCTCTAAAGGTGCTGTAACTCAAGGTAGTGCTGCATAGAGTCAATAACAATGTTCAGAAGTGGTGAAGCGCCTATGTGCAGACAATGAATATCACTAAGAGACTCCCCAGTGGAAGTACACTATATAAGTCCTCCATAGGTACTTTTGAAAATTGTGAAATTATGTTTCAGGTATCCACGTTCACAGCCCATGGGAATGCTTCGTGGGTGGATGGTGCTTCTACTGCTGCCATATTTACCACCTGCCACCTGCAAGACACCTGCCATTAAGCACCTATGACCGGCCACATTGCTCTAAAATGGGCTCGAAGCTGTGGTATTAATTCCTATTAAGTCATTATATCTATTCTGCTCTTTGCATATCAGGCGGACTTTTTAAGCCAACAGAAGTTGAGGCTTCTAACCCCAATCTCGGGATATTCATTATCTCCAAATAATACTAATACTAATAGCAAGGTGTGTTAAAAAGCGCATAGCTACATCCATAGACGTGCCTCGCTTTAGAGAGCTGGACGTGTTGGAAACAGTGCACAGTATGTGACCATTGATTAAAAGCATCTTAAAGCAATGGTCCAAGATATCAATAACTATCTCCTTACCTTACAACAGTCAGGCGTGGCTCACAAATGACATGCATTTGTAAAGTCCATGCTCACCCCCCTGCATGGGCTGTGATCCTTCTAAATAGCAGATGTCTGTTCATCCACTAAGTGTTTTTTCATTTTATCAGTCTTAGACGAATTAATGGCGAAGAGGCATTGGACAGCAGTTTCTACCTGTCACAAAGCCTTTTATGGAGATTTGAAAGACAAATTCCTAAGTGCTTCAACCACCTTCTTAAAACGGGTTGTCGCCTTTTAAACCATTACATGCATGTACTCTGCAACAGCTTGACTTGGAAGGTAATGTTCCTAGTTCCAGCAACATTACGCAGAATTAGTGAGTTACAGGCTTTGGTAGTAGAGGAGCTGTTGTTGCAGGCCCTTAAATGCAGTACTACACACTCACCCCCACTTTTCCTACCAAAGGTAGTATCTCCTTTTCAGATAAATTACTATTTTGCGGTACCTACATTTTTCCAGAATCCTCCAAATGAGACAGAACAGTACTTCATCCCACTTGATATTGGGTGAGCTATCATTCAGCACGTTGATTGGATACATTCATTGGGGTCAAGACCAAACCTTTGTTGCTGCTGTGCAACCCCAGCAAAGAGACACTATTTCCAAAGGATGAATTGCCAGGTGGATCATAAGAGACAGTTTGGTGTATACATAAAGGCTATACTAACACTTTAAGGAGACCACGAGCAAGCTGTACTTGTAACAAAAAGAAGCCGCTATGGCTTTCCTGCGAACATTCATTTCGCTGATATTGTACAGCTGTTACTTCCTATTCACACATTCACCTAACATTACTGTCTGGATGTGTAGGTCGCAAAAGAAGCGCACGTTGGTAAAACTGTTTTAAATACTTCATTTACTGGATCAAGTACTTTCTGCAAGTCTCACTTCGGATGGATGAAGGTGTCCTGCTTTGCACTTCACACAGAGCATGTGACTTACAAATGAACAGTACTTGTAACGATCTGCATGCAATGTGTACTATTGTATATTCCGATGTGACCCACTCTTCTCTTTGGACTCAGCAAAGAAGTGTGTTGAAAGGATTCGCACAGGTAGGCTTTTTAAGTCCTTTTTAGGTCTCCTGGCATTGAACCGCGCGAAAGCGCGGTCTCGCCAGAGACCTTTAGTGAGCGACTCTTGCTTCCCAGGAGAGGGGACGGGAGCTAGCCGCGCGCAGGGAATTGAGCGGGCCACGCGCACCCGAACTCGCTCGCTGTGGCCAGCTCCTGTCTCCTCTCCTCGGAAGCTGCCACACAGCCACACCTCCCCCTGCACGCATGCGCAGAAACACACACACACGAGCGCACCTACACACACGCACGCACACACACACATACAGAGCCCCCCCCGCCGCCGCTGCACACACACACACACACAAGCGCACCATCCCTCCCCCCTCCCCCCAACCCCCACTTACCGGCTTTGTTGACTTCTGCAGACTCCGCGGGGCTCTCTGTCGGACATGGGAGCCCCGCGTCACCAGCACTGCTTCTCTGGCCATCCGTGGGCGCGCGCACGGGCTTCCGGAGTGCGAACTACAAACGTCTACGCTATGACCTCATTTTGTAGTTCATCAGACGTCAGGACATTGCGGCGCATCTGGGGAGCAATCAGATTTTAAATCCCTACACTCGTTTGCGGAGGTGCGGTTTTCACTGACAAAGAGCTTTTGGCTCAGGTTGTCTCCCCTTTTGAATTTTCCTAGATACACGTGTCGCACTTGCTTCTGTACAAAGACTACAGACACCATATTGCTGACATCACTTTGTAGTTCTAAATATGGGCGCGGAGCGGTGGCTAGTACCGAATGTTGCTCGTTTTTACACAGTAGACTGCTGTCCATTCCCGGGGGTGCTATCCTGTGATCTTAAACAGGCATTTTGTGGTTGGCATGGGAATGTGCACATTTAAAAGGAACTTTCGGTTGCAATGTCCACGTTTTGATTGTCCACTGAGAACAGATACTTAGTGGGGCAAAGCAGGTAGTTAAAAGTCGAATTTTGAAAACGTATGCAGGCACTCAGAAGTGCTACACCTGAAAGTTTAAGTGTATATATTGACATCCGATGACACATTTCTTTGCATTTATTAGAAACTTTGTTTTTTTGTATCGGCAGATTTAATGCATCTCAGTGGCTCATAATTTGCACCGGTCTTTATACGCACATTTGCTACACGGAAAGGGGCCAGACTGACC
Organism: Lissotriton vulgaris; assembly: GCF_964263255.1. Lineage (NCBI taxonomy): Eukaryota > Metazoa > Chordata > Amphibia > Caudata > Salamandridae > Lissotriton > Lissotriton vulgaris. The sequence continues at coordinate 1,310,037,754 of NC_141693.1, read as the reverse complement.
TGCCACGCTTGCTGCCACAATCACCGCTGGGGCCCTGACGCTGTGTGTTCTTCCCCGCCGCCGTTGCCTGCAACACCGCACGGCCGCAGTGGGGGAAGACTACAGCTCCCAGCATGCACAGGGGCCTGAACCGCCCACTTCCTGGCGGAGCGCCCCTGGAGGCGCTTAAAGATCAGCTGCTCCCTCGGTGGAGCGGGGACATTTGCCACACGGAAAGGGGCAAGACTGACCTGCCACGCTTGTTGCCACAATCACCGCTGGGGCCCTGACGCTGTGTGTTCTTCCCCGCCGCCGTTGCCTGCAACACCGCACGGCCGCAGTGGGGGAAGACTACAGCTCCCAGCGTGCACAGGGGCCTGAACCGCCAACTTCCTGGCGGAGCGCGCCCGGAGGCGCTTAAAGATCAGCTGCTACCGTCGCGGACGCGCGTGGGCGGTGTCCGGGCAGAGGGCGGGCCGTCTGTGGCCGTCCGGGGACGGCGAGGGACGGGATGGGCCATTCCCCTAACATCTCCAGAACGCCAACATGGGTAAGCGTAAAATGCCTTCACCTACTAATGGAGGGGGAATAAAGGCCAAAGTACCCCGAAATGCATCTAGCATAATTTCCTACTTGACCACGACAGTAGGGGCTTTGAACACTGAAATAGCAAATACTGAACCGCCCACTTCCTGGCAGAGCGCGCCCGGAGGCACTTAAAGTGTAGTGTAGTTCCTATTTTCCCAATAGGCCCTGCGCATTGGAATAACATAAACAGTAGTATCGACGTAGAAGTGCGGATCTTCCAGGTCTCCACTGACTATGCTAAACTTAATTGAGTTTGTTACCAACTAGCTCAGAGGTCACTGGAAACTTTCTTGACTGAATAGGAAGTAATCAGCTTCCCTGGTACAGACAAGAAGGGATTCAGTTTTCCAACAACCGCATAAACATGACAACTTTGCTCCTTAGAATAAGAGTCAATCTCTAGAGTCGTGTGAAACAATAGACAGTTATTTTACTCAGTCAGTTTTGTGCAGATTACTTTCACCAATATGCAGAGAATAGAGAGACGGGCGTTTTCAATAAAAAGGTATTATTTATTGAACAGTCTTTCTTCTCGTGCAAGAGAAATTAATTGCCACAATTGCAAGACTAGTTATTATAAAAAGTGCGTACAGTAAGATGAGTATTGCGAAATAATACTGTAAAAGCATTGATATGGTTTCTTAGCCATACAATGGTTTAAAATGAATAAAACATATATACATTCATATATACATAAGCTAACGTACTCAACAGGTGCTTCTAACTACGCCTACCCCAGTGTACCTGACCTAAGCCTAATACGTGGGAGGGGAGTAAGTAAGTAGCTTTAAGTTAAGTTGGTTTTTGCCAAGGTTTGCTTCAATAATTCTCTCTAAGGGTTTAGTCAACACCATACCTCTGGAATAGAATGTTGGAGGTCTGGTATCTCCTTCCAGGGACTCGATATCCCAGTCACTCGCAAGAGTAGGCTGGAAACGTCGGAGCTGGATTTTCTCGGCAGGAGAAAAGACAGCGTCTCTCTCAGCGCGTCGAGGAAGAGGAGGGGCAGCGTCCTTGGGCAGCTTGCATCTGCTGGGCTCTGAAGGGGACAGCTGTTCAGCTCCTGTGTTCACCACACCATCGTTCGCTCGTTAGCAGCGATAGCAGTAGTGATAGTAGCAGCCGTGTTAGGATCAGCTGCATCAGCGTTTGCTTAAGGCAACGTTGGTAATATTTATACCTGAAAGGTGCCTGGTTTGACGTAAGTTTTTGGACATAAGACGTCAATAAAGATGTCACTAGGAAGTGATCGTCTCTCAGTGCTCATTAGAGTTCTATTACTAATCAAAACATAGCAAGCGGGGATATCCCAGGTTGCTGAGTTTTTATCTTGTTGAAGAACTCGGAGTGTAATCTAGGAATCTTAGATAGTGGCTTCTGCTGTGTCATTTGCACTAATGAGCTGCAAAGGAAGTTGCAGAGGAAGTGATTCTGAAATGTGGCTCTGATCGTGTGAGGCCAGAGACGAGTTTCTGAATATTGCATTTGATCGGTTATGCCAATATAGGGGTACAAAGGGATTATAGCCATATAGGGGCATAAGGTCACAGTATCTGTCAGGGTCCTAGATTAGAACGCGACACCCACTCCACGAATTTATGTCCATCAATTTACTAAAACTATAGCAAAAGATGCATGTGTAATATTACCCACCCCAAAATACATATATGCATTTGAAATGGCGTATTTGAAATACGTGGTAATTTAGGTAATGAACGTCTTTAAGCATAGAAATCATTCAAAATTATAGCATATGTAATCAATGAACGATTTTGCAAAAAAAAAAAATTACACATGAAATATCTCTTAATACAGTAAAGAAGTGCGAGATAATTTCATCACATATAAATGCATTGCAGTAAAATGTGCTAGAGGCTGATGTAAAGTTATTATGTCTCTAGATTTACCTAAAAATAGAAGTAGAAGCTTCTGTTCTTTATTAATAGGTCTACTTTAAGCAAAGAATTTTTGTGCCAAAAAAAGTGAATATTTTTAAAAAGTGTTCAAATCAAAAAAATTGTTGTTGAACGGGGGAATAGAGTTCCAACGCTTTTCAGCAGTTTTTGTTGATCAAAACTGAAGGCCGAATTCAGAGTTCATGGGAACGCTGTGTGTCGGAATGCTTCTCTAAAGTTAATGTTTCTGTTCGGGTGAGAACATCATATCAGACAGGCTCTCAAAGAATTGGTCTACAAAATCAGGTGACAGTTCGACCAAGTTCGATAGTGCTGTAACTTGGCAGGTGTGAGAATGATTGCTGTCATCAAAGTCTGGATCAGCAATGCTCACAGAAGGTCGTACCTGGGTGATGTTGCTTTTATTTCTCGCTCCACTGTTACCACCTAGTCGTAGCACAGGAGTCTCAACGAATGCCGTCATCAGGATTGGTAGCCGCTGGGGACAACACAATGCGTGAGCCGTTATCGGACTTAGCAAAGTATCGATATCCATTGGTACTGCTGATGGAAGTGCAAGACAGATGTCCAACACGCACTCATCTCCGCATAGCATACATCGAAGCACAGGTAAGATGCAGGATTGCCATATCGGTCTGAATGAAAGAAACCAGGTCATGTTTAGGTCTCTCAGCCTGGCCAATCCAAGGACTCTAGTTATTCTGTCCCGGTAGCGGATTGCTAGGATCGTTTCTTCCATCCTTGTAGGAGTCATGTCTGAGCTTTGGCTTGCCATATCGGAGCAGGAGGGTCAAAAATAAAATGCCTGCTACAAGTCCCAAAATAAGGGGTATGCCGCCAAAGACTGAATAGACAAAATTAGGAATGATTCCCAGAATTGCTCTGAATGGTGTTAGCAGTCCCGTAAAAATCGTCTTAAATATGCCTGGGATGCCTATGGCACTAGACATGTTAAGAAGTTGGCTAAGCATTTCTGTGAAATGCACGGGGCAATTTGTTGATAAAGGGTCATGAATCTCTGTAGCCGTCCTTGCAACTAGGAGATCATACGTCTCTTTTGATGACGTGATGGGCACTGTTGTCTGCAAAAGCACAGACTTCATTCTGCTTAAAGTATCAATTCGTATAGAAGAGAAATTCAGACGAGGCCATAAGGGAGTCTCGGTGGCTCCAGGGCCGTTTGGAAACAATGCTTGCATACAGCATTTGACCATGGATGTTACGCTTACGAGATAGGCTTTTCCTGGCAAAAGGCCACAACATCTGTGATCCGTTCTTAGAATGTAACTCCCATTTGCGAGTTGCATAAAGAAAGGCTCTATCTGCGTTGCAGGTGTGACGTTCAATTCCCCGCCTCGACGGGGGTTGGGCTCAATAATTCCACGGACTCGATAATTCTCGCTCCGGTGCCTACTCGACTCACGGGTTCACACTCTGCGACTCTGGGCAATAGCTTGCTTAATCTCCACAACGGCCCCTCGCGGCGGGATGCCTGGCTTTCACCTTGTGGATACCCTACCGGGGTTATCTCACAGGGGAATACCAGGACGGGTTCCCTAAGCAAGCGCATAGATGCCTGCGATGTGGGCGATTTGCGCTATATAAATACATGTACATTTACATTTACATTTACATGCTGGTGGCATGAAAGGTTGTTAGAATTACCTTCACAGGCTCCGTGTAAATTAATACCCTGGCACAAAAGTATACCGCTTAGTGAATGTTTACAGTTTTCACCACTAAGAAATACATTTTTGTTGCTGTCACTATAGCATGTGTGTGTGTATGGTAATTTCCATGTTGACTTAATGTATCCTTTATATATACCATAAGAAACACAGGGGGTCTATTAGCTAACTATTAAAGCTACACTATCACTACAGAGTCGCCTGGATCTCAACGTGTGTGAATCACAAAGATAGTGAAAGGATGAAGACATAATTAAAGAAAAGTGGACTCAAAAATGCAAGGGAGATCGATACATTATAGAATATTCATCAGTGGCTGACCAGTCCCAAAAAAGTGATATAAGGTTTCCATCAAAAAAGACTTTTGTGATCAGTCATATCATCTAGCCAAACCCTAGTGTGTGAAAGGCTGGTCCCCTGATCATAGGGACTAAACCACACAGTGTTGATATCTTAGGATTTGGTCCACCAACATTAATGAAACACCCGTAATGACTGATCTGTTGATGGTTTGAAAAAAGGTGCAACAAAACAGAAAATGTGACTTAAAATAGGATGGAATGTCCTCCTTTATGCAACTTTATTCTATGGACATGACATGCCTCCTAATTAAAAACAGAACAGTGCAAGATGACAGTAACAAATATCTGCCTGTAAATGGGCCAACATGTTTCTGCCTATTGGGTATCTAATCCCACGGCATTCATCAGGGCCTCTGTTCTTATACTCGTTGCACTCTTACTAGTGAAAAAAATTCCCCTTCACCATAAAACCAAAAAATGTTGATAAACTGAAAAGGAATGGTTCAATATGGTACAACCTGTAATAACCATGTGTTGTCACCCTCTGACTCACTCGTACTATAGTGAATCCTGCGAAGGAAAGCACATCAAAAAGTAACTATGTATCTGATTGTATCAATTCTCAATACACTTTATCCACCCAAATCCACCAACAATGTGTGAAAAAAGTAATATATTACATGCTCACCCTGACTGATGGGTGAAGCTACCTCACCTCACCTGGACACTGCTCGGGTATAGGAGGCCCCGCACTGGTATAGGGAAGAAAAGAGGAAATGTCGCATAATAAAACTAAAAATTATTAGCCTATCACTATGTGTCAGACTCCTTTCTATATTTATTACCCTATTTCCCAGACTTTAAAACTGAAGTGAGTCAATAATAGACCCAGTGGACCCAGCACCATAGTATCCCAACAATAATGACTCTGACACCTACTGGTATACATCCCAGCAGTACTCTAATCCAAAGATGTTTTTTACTCATTATCATACCACCTCTATAGTATCTTGGCAGTCAGTAATCTCACTTACCTATCCGTTGGTGCCACAAGCTGTCATCTGAGGCTTGGGGGAGGCACCGACCTAAGTGTGAACTGAGTATAAATAGGCTAAGGAGGATAGTTTGTATAGTAACCCTCCGCCTAACTGGTATATTGCGTGTGACCCCAATATTCATTGTAAGTTGTCTTGTACTTTATTGTATTCCCATAATGTACAGGACAGTACCTTTTTTAGTGTTAAATGTAAATTAATGTTTAAATATTTTCTTTTTTAGGTCGTGCTGCTTAATGTATCCTTTACCCAATCGTTCATACTGGCCAGTAGGTATGTATTCAAGGCATTTCTTAAATCGGAAAGTTGTTATCGGAATTGTGATAATCCCGTGTATTATCCATTCAATGACAGGACTTTCTGACATTGTCAAAGGTAATCTCTCAAGTTTTTCGATGCTCAGGATTGTATAGTCTGCTCCTTTCTGTGCCAAGCTGATTTGTTTATCAGTAAGGTTAAAGATGGAAAACAATGACGTTGTGTTGATTACACGCCAAGGCACATAACCTGAACGAAGATTTTGCAGCGTCCAGCCTAACTGTACAATAGAACGCAATTGCGACTGGCCATGCTGTAACATTAGCAAGTCTTTGTCTATTATATCTATGGCAGATGATACAATACTGTCCAGTGAATATATTCTGAAGGACAGTCATTAACCCATTGTCCACTATAGAAAGTGATTTTTCTAAATTAATACGATCAATTTTTCGTATTTTTTCAGCTGTTTCAATTTGTGTGACTTTCCAAGCCTCGTTGTATGCCGCATAGATACTAGTCGCTATGAAACGCTTTTGACACTGTTTGCGTGGTCCCATAATGAAATCGCGCAAATCAGCACCATCTTTAAGTAAAGATAAGTGTTGCTTAATTTCAGCCAGTGTGGATGATTCTAGCCATTCAAGGCACAGCTTCCCTACACTGTATGTTGTTACTATCCCTGGATGTTGTCTCTGGGAGTATCTAGGGTCTTGTCTGGACATTGTTAACCTCTGTGTTTTATTCAGGAATCTATCTTGACAGTTGTTTGTGTCAGTAGGCCAGATTAACCACTTTTTCCAATCAGGATGTGTTCTGTTTGGATGTAGAATTTTAGATACGTCTATCTCAATATCTGTTGTTGCATTATCAGGTATTGGCTTTGGAATAGACGGTTTGTTATGGTCTTTGATCTTAGCTAGGCCAAGACAGGTTGTTTGTTGAATTGTTTCATTTAAAAACATTATTTGCTCTGGGATCATGCAGGCTCGAAATAGTGCTTCTAGGCCTTGTACCTGCCAATCTTTTGTACCCCAGATTGTTTTTGTTTCAATGTTATTTTTCCAATAATCAAAACCAAATGTCATCATTTTTTCATAAAATGCTTCTGAATATATCAATTTAGTATTTGTCAGCATTGTTTTCAATCCTGTTTTATCTAACAGTTTGTAATAAAACATTTCTGCATCACTGGTGTTAAACCCTGAGAAGTACTGAAATTTCTCATAGAATGTTTTAGAACTGCTTTTAGGTGGTGTAGCACAATGTTCCCATTGGTTATACTTAAAAACATTTCTAGGCTGTGCAGATTTATGCAAGTAATGATCACCATAGTGTGTGTAACAGAATCTGTTCATAACTAGACGAACCTTGTAAATAATCATGATCTGTGAATCTAGCTGACATTACTAAATCAGACATCATATTATTAATACTTTCAAAGTCCCAATCATCAGATAATGTACTAGGTTTTACAAAGTCACTTAAGGAAACCTTGATTTGATGTGGATACTTCAGGATTTCGACCGGACCATATATTTCATAGTCAGTTTTCTCCCATACTACCCCACCGGGTATTGGAATGGCTGTGACATTTACTGTTGACAGTTCTCTTTTCTTCACGTGGGATGATCTGTGTGGTTTGGGGACTAAGTTGATGTTCTGACTTGCTGTGTCCATTGTACTATATTTTCCCTCAATGAATTTTCCCAAACAAAGTACCATGATGAGCCAAAGCAGGAGGAAAAATATACCTAGACCAAACCAGAACTCTAACCATGGAGAAACAAGGTAAATTTCCTTGAGTTGATGAAAGAGTTCTGTTGCTTTTTCTTTAAAAGTCTTTTTAGGTCTCGCCTGTCGATGTGCATGCGCATCGAGCAAGCAAGACTATGGGGGCTCATCGACTCTTTATCCAACTTGCAAGGAATCGTGGCGATTCCTTGCAGTGCCCGTGACTTTTAAGCTCAATGCGCATGCGCATTGAGCTTAAAAGCGCGTGCACATGGCCCCAGCCGCCTGCCTTGCCTACTCTCCCGCCCCCTCACTTCTTGATTGCACGGCCGCTAGGCCGTGCCTCCCCTACTCCTCCTCCTACTCTCCTCCCCTCCCGTCTGTTCCCGCACTCCTCCCACACCCCCGCTCCGCCCCCTCACTCTCTCTGCCCGCCTGCTCTCCACTCTATCAGGCAGCCAGCCGCACTCCTCCCACACCCCCGCTCCGCCCCCTCACTCTCTCTGCCCGCCCGCTCGCCCCTACTGTGAAACCTAACCAATCGCTAGTTGTATGGAAATAAAGAGGTGGGCTCCCAACAGCAGACACGGAGGCGCAGGCCAGCAGCCACGAGTGCAGAACCACTAGTTTGGGAATAGGTAAGCGCATAAAATTACCCCTCCTTAAGTCGCCGCACATCACCGTAGTTGCATTTAACATTTGTGATTTCTTAGCTCAGAGGTTTCTACCAGAGGTGACAGCGGAACCATTATTTATTAGGTTAAAAGAGTTTAAGACATTTCTTTAAGACATTAGTCCCTTTTTAGGGTCCATTTTCAGCGGCAGTGTGAGACCATCTCTTACAGGATTTTAAATTGCAGAATGCGGTCAGTGCATCCCATTTACTTACAACTTATTTACTTCTGAACAGCAAGGCGCGCATAACATAAGCGCGTTATTTTCACTGCAACGCTTGTTATTCACTGCGGGCTGGAGGGAGTGAGTCTCTGTCCCGGGCCTCGAGGCGGCAGGAAAGCCCCTGCCAGGGGCCCCTGCAGAGCTGCTCTGTCGCAAGAAACGCCTTGGAAACTTAGCGCCACTCATCAGGATTCATCGAGTGCGTGTGATTGGTGTCTCTCTGCCTCGTGTGCCTTCTCTCTCTCTCACGTACATCTCTCTCCCCTCCCCCCAGATCTCATCCTCCTTAAGGGCCCGCCCCCTCAACGGTGACTCACCTAGCAGGCATCCAGCTAATGAAACTGCTGGAGTTTAAAGGGCTCCTACCTGCTCCAGCAGACCCCGGTCATGTGACATGGGGGTGGGGGGCGCAACGCCCCCCCACCCCCCATGTGGGGGAACACCCAATGTACTGTAACCCGACCGACCCACTCTATTCTTATCTGCACGAGCCTCCTCGTGCGCAGCCTGGTTCCCCGCCTTAACCTTGTAATTAGACGCTTTGTTGCCCTTCCTTAAGCCACCAAAACGAGGCCCCCCATACCCCTCCACTCTCGTCGCTCCCACTCCTGTGCTTTGTCTCCCTCTAACCTGCCTCCGAAATTGAAGCATTTTTATGCCCCCCACCCTCCCCCCGTTGCGTTTCTCCAGGCCAAATTCCTCTTCGTCAGTACTCTGGGAGACAACTCCTAAGCTGAGGCTCCTGCAGCAGCCCCCCGCCACTCGCGCTCGCCCCTCGTGCGCCTTTGTCTACCCTTTAACCCGACTCCCCATTGAAACCTTCTTCCTGATACTCCGTGCGTCACCCCATGCCAAATACCTGGTTTGTTTTACTCCGAGAAGAGTAAATCATCTGCGCAGGATCACAGGATGTTGAGCCACTCCCAAGTCGGCAGCTCTGTGCATAGGCCACATCACTTCCCCTATGGTCCCCACTATAGCCTACGGTTGCCTAGCGGGCCCCATTGACTAACTTGCGTCTTCTGTGATCCTGTCCGCCCTCCGAGCTTAGCCTGCCACTCACGAATTGCAATTTTCTAACAACCATTGAGCCAGCCCCAGACAAAACACTTCAACCCTCCTATCCTCACACATCATTAACCTACCCTCCCGCATATTGCTCCACTCCTGCTGCCATATGAACCATCGCGCTGGGGGCAATGCAGTCCTCCATGCGCACTGCTGCTAGGCCCGCAAGGTGGTACCTGGGCTAAACATTGGGTGTAGCCACACCCTATTGTAATTGTATACCACTCTTCACCCTCACTCACCCTCACTCACCCTCACTCACCCTCACTCACCCTCACTCACCCTCACTCACCCTCACTCTCACTCACCCTCAACCCCTCACCCTCACTCACCCTCAACCCCTCACTCACCCTTACTCACCCTCACCCACCCTCACCCTCACTCACCCTCACTCACCCTCAACCCCTCACCCTCACACAGTGCAATAGGTCTCGGAGCATTTGAGTTAGAGCTTTTAGAAATGTTTATGGCTTTTTTTTTAATTCTTTAGCATTGGCTACAGGAAACAAAAATGCTAAAGATTTACAAAAAAAAACCATAAACAATTCTAAAAGCACTAACTCTAATGCTTCGAGACCTATTGCATTTCCAATGCTTGTTTGTTTCTGGCATCACTTCGGGGTCGTTTTGATCGACAACGTTTCTGAGGAAGTTGATGAAGTAGCCAGAGGCAGTTCTGTCAATTGTTGGAATTGTTCTTTCAATTTGTCTTTCGGTAGCACATTCTGATGCCACATCATTGTAGACTGGTGTTTCTTGACGAACTGTTTCAATCTGTGTCTCAAGAGGCACGAGTTCCATGGCATTATTGCATAGTCCCTCTCTGTGCACTGCAGGCTGATCGAATGTGATTAGTCTTTCAGTTTGAACCTCTTGAATTGTTGCAAGTTTGGGTATTCTGTTGTTTCTCGGGAGTCCACTGGGCCTACTGTTGATTATAGGCCACATGCTTGTGGTTTTACCAGGTCGATTGATACAACTCTGTTCTCCTTTATACCAGCAAGGGGCGGTAGTACTACTGATCTTGTTCCGTTGATTGCTAAGACAGGTACTGCTTTTCTGTAAGAAGGCCCAAATTCCTTCTTCACCGCTATTTTTTCTCTGACTAGATCCCCAATCTTTGGAATCCAGACAGGCCTTGCTGGGGCTGGTGGTACCTCGTCAGTGGTAGCTGGCTGTTGCTTTAACTTTATGTTGCTTAAGGATTTTCTTGTTTCATTCAAGTTCTGTAAAACAGCCAAACGGTCTTTGATGTCAAAGTCTGTTTTCTTATCTTGTACCACTGATACCTGACTATCTAAGTCCTGAATTCGCATTCTAGTTCCGAACAATAGTTTGTATGGGCTGAAACCTTTTAGAGAATTTCTTGGCAAGTTGTTTAGGCTTAACTGGACACTTATTAAATGTTTGACCCACCCAGCACCCGAACCTAATACCTTCGCTGTTATAGATTGCTTTATGTCCCGGTTTTTTCTTTCTACCACACTGTTCCCTTCGGGGTGTGACGGACAAGAATACCGCAATCCAACGCCCATGCTGGCCATGGCCTCCTTATAAGGTCGAGAGCTGAAAGCAGGACCCTGGTCAGAATGGAACATGGCAATTGCGTATGTGCCGATAAAGACTCTCAGATCTTTTATAACCGTTCTGGTGTCAGCCGAGCGCTGGGGCCACATTTTTTTTAAGTGGATTTAGCCTTGACGATATACAATGGGACGCGATTTTCTTGTTTGATAGCGCGGATAGATCGCCTTATGCTTTCTATTAGGGTTTCTGACACTGCACTGGCCGGTTCTCCACTGCGATCTCTATTGCAGTCTTCACAGTTTTTTGCAAATTCATGAATCCCTTCACTCATTTCCGGCCACCAGTACTCTGATTGCAATTCTCTCAGAGAGTCCCTGATTGTTTGGTGTCTCAGACCCAACCCCATATGTGCTTCCTGTAATAGGAAACCTCTCCTGTTCATGTTTGGAATTACCCTATCCCCCACTCCAGGGATTCGAGCAAAAGGAACGGAGTTTGCATCAATTACGTATGCATAATTGAGTGGATAGTTCACGGGTAGTGCTGCACAGTCGCCTTTTACGGACGTTTTTACTGCCAGCATGGTTTCCCCGTCTATGTATTTTTCTGAACGCTTTTTTGTGGCTACGGAAGCCGGTTTAGTTGCTTCCGCTGTGGCTGTATTAGCCAATGAATTCCATGCAACGTGAACGCCATCACGTTGATGACTCAGAGTGTGTATCACGTGAACCTTTTGTAGTTCTTTCTGTAAAAGAGCTACCTGTTTCCAAAGCATTTTATGCTTGATTGTGGCACCTGTGTCATCTTTGTAATCGTTTTCAATCCAGCTCTGTAACTTATTATTGTAAGAGTTGACGTAAAAATGAGAATCGCACACGATAAGTGTCGGGAATTCACGTTCTGCATTTTCAAGCGCCATCTTTAAACATCTGATTTCAGCTCTCTGAGCCGAACAGTACCTCACTGATTCAGTTTTTGTTATGGTCTGAATTTACCGCACAGCCAGCGACCTTTAACAATCGCGCAGGCTGCATCGTAGGATTTGTTCTCTACGTTAAAATGCTGTACAAATCTATCTGTATAGATTATACAGGCGTACTGTGGGAGAGGCAGAAGTTCGATTGGCAGAGGATATTCTTCTTCATATGTCAAATCATTCAGTTTTTCCAATTGCGGAGCGAAATAGTATTTCACATCTTCCGCTCCAAGAGAATCTATACACTGTATCCATTTCGGATCCAGTGACACTGTAGGCAGGTTTACTGGGCTGAATAGTGCCTCGAAGGCGGATTCCGCTGTGAGGATATTGATCCTTTTGCCATGTGCTAGTTCTCGTTCATACGCTAATGCAGTTTCTACTGCTTTCACAGTATTTTCTGTGTAACTGAATGTTTTTTCTGCTTGTGTGTACAAGTGAGATTTAATTGAAATTGGTACCTTTTCTCCCTCATTAGAGGTCAGGTACGTGAATCCGCATCTTCCTGGGATTACTTTGATTACAAGATCGCCTGTGTTATCACGTGTATCTAATTTTGTTTTTGCTAACATGTCTGTTTGCAGTGATCTCAAAATTTCTGTGTGTTTTTGAGTCCAATTGATTGGTTTAAAATCAGGTTTAATTAGTTCGTAGAGAGGTTTAACCCTCTCCGCGTAATTTAGAATGTAAGTTCTACCAAAATTCAGGAAGCCTAGAATCGATTGTAAGTTCTTCAGCGTTTTTGGTGCTTGGAGTACAGCGCACTTCTCTAAGAAGTTGTCCGCTAGGCTTTTTCCTTCACTTGATAATTCGTATCCTAAAAATAATACTGTCAGATGGGCAATTCGAGACTTTTTAAAGTTGAATTTGTAACCCTATGCTGCGAACCCAAGTATAATGGTGTTCACTCTTTTCAAGTGAGTCTCCAAGTCGTCGTCTGTGAGATAGATATCATCTACGTAAGATAATGCCTCATTGTTGGAAATGGGGGTTGCCCACGTCTCAAAGGGGGTAGCATGGCATCAAGCGGGCAGGCCAAACTTGGAGGACATATGAAGCACTCACGCAGTACCCTCAGTCAACACACCAGGCACACCACAAAAGAGGCAGGACACCAGTTTGAGTTGGAAATTAAGCAGTTTAGTATCTCCAACCTGCAAGGCAAAAATGCATCAACAGTGTCATCATAACACGGCGCCAACTGGCACCAGAGCCAAGTACTTCAGAGGGGGATTATTTACATGGGATAAAAAGGGTTGAGTCCATAGTCCATGCTGAAAGGAAAAAGGATGGTTAATTAAACACTAGACCTGGGGCCAATCTGGCGGGGCCAACTCAGGCTCTCATCCTCGGGGGTAGGCTGTAATTGCAAAATCCAACTTTATGCATAAACACACCTCCTGTGTTATAACGCCAAACCCCACCCCTGTAAGGGAAAAACAGAGCATCACAGCACATTTAATAATAGACAGGAGCACCTGTAATAAATCAGCCTGTCTGGCCCATCAATCTGGTACATAAACAAGGGCCTGGAATAACACATCATACATAACCCCTTGTAAGGGAAGCCCTCATGGCAGCCCAGCATCTAATAGCATGCGGGTATAACCATAGGTCCCTTAGGCCGCCTTCGCAAGATCTACAGGGCAGGTCACCACAGCACCTTAACACAGACAGTAGCACCTGTAATAAAACACAGCAAGGTTTGCCCTTGAACCTGGAATGTAATCAGGGGCCTGGAATAACCCATCAGGCCAGCCTAGGGGCAGGACACCTGTACTAAAAGGCACATCCAAGTTTACCCCACCCTCAACCTGCGGGCACGAAACATCAGGTAAGTGGGCACCTTGCATTTAACAACATCTTAGGTATTCACCCACGTCTTCCAAGGTAACCTGGGAACCCCATGCAGGACACCACCAATCATGGGCAGGAATAATCAGCCCCCCCCCTATAACCCGGCTACTGTGCAGGAATCAACACTTCATCAGGGAATCATACCCATTCCATCACAGGGAAAAACAAAGGCTCCTTAGTCAGCAATAGCATTTCTTTCCGCAAGGGCCAACACCCGATTGGGTAAAGCAGTCAGTTCATTAGGCCGCCATGAGCATTAATAACCTTCCCCCTAATACGGGGTTAACCCTTCCATGCCTCAGTCATGGGGCCTAACGGGGCCCAACCACAGTCTCCCCCGTAGGTGGGGAGGTCGTGGGACTTCCGCCCGCCCCCTCGGGGTATTACCTTCTTCTTCGGCTTCTCGAGGGGCCCTTGCGCAGATGCTTGCAGTCGATAGGCCTCACGCGGCCTTCGGTCTGATCCCGGACTCCCCGGGGCTTGCACCAGCTGGTGGGGGCTCTCACTCCTCTCGGAGCCCTCCCAGAAGACGACAGGCTGTTCCCGGGCCTTCTGCAGCCTCATCGGCCCGGGAACCAATCAGGACGCGGTGGTGAAGGGGCTCGGCCCCTGCGGCCAATCGCGGGGCAGCTCCTGAGGGATGCGGCCGGGAGGACCAATCACGGGCCTGCACGGCCGAGCTCAAGCTCCAGGGCCTAGCGCGGCCCACACGGACTCCGGCGGCCCTCTCCTCACACCGGGGGCCGCCGCAACGCTACTCCCAGCGGGGATCTTCCTCGGGGCCCTCCGTCAAGGGTGGAGGCGGGGTAGGCTCCCGCCCTCCGTTCTCGCTCCTCACGGCGGCAATGCTTCTCGTGTGGCGGCGGACTGGCACCGACAGTGTGCCCCGGCCCCGCCTCTTCCACCAGCTCACTCCAGGCTGCCCGGACGGCAGCCAATCCCTGCGCGGCGTGGCTGGGGGCGCGGCGATGACGTCACCGGCGCCCCAGCCACGTGATGCTGGACGCGCTGACTTCAGGGCCTATCGCGGCCCTCACTTCCTCATCGGCGGCCCCCTCCTGGCACCGGGGGTCGCCGTGACGACGACAAATACAGCGGGGGTCCCTCCAAGCTGGCACCGGGCCGCGGCGGTGATCTGCGGCCGAGATAAGGGGTAGGCTCCCTTTTAATTAATTATTTACCTCACGGGCCATGCGCAACTGCACGGGACAGCAATAAGGGGTAGGCTCCCTTCTGATCAATTTCTCCTCACGCAGAACCCGTGCCACAACGAGGGGTAAGCTCCCTCAGCGTCAGGCCATGATAAGGGGTAGGCTCCCTTAGTGCTATGTAGCGGCGAGAGCGCGCCTTCTCAACCGGCGCTATTCACAGGACTCCACCGTCTCCTCACGCAGAGCGCTCCACCATGAGGGGTAAGCTCCCTTAGCGCTATTCATAACGCACGGCACCTCCTCTGGCCACAACCTCAGCATCTTCCTTGTCATGCTGAGGGGGCAGGAATTGAGCGCCTCACCACAAGGTGCTGGACAGGCAGTAACAGTCTTAGGCGGCCATTGTTCACCCCCCTGGGCAAACAGCACTCCAGGGGCCACAACAGCCACAGTCCCTCACAGGGGCCCAATCCTCCTCAGGCGGCTCCACACGGGCAAACTCCTCACCTCCTGGGGGGAAATCCAATTAGCTTCCCAGTGCTCTTTCAGCGCTGCGCTGGCAGGGTTCAAGATCCCAACTGTGACAGGGACCTAGTCAGAGGCCCTCCCTTGTCAGGGGCCCATGGGGACAGCATAGGAGGGGGTTCTAGGGGTGCAGGGCCCAGCTCACAGGCCCATGTGGCGGTAGCACCTCACAGCAGGTCCCCTCTCTTCCTTGTCCCTGCGCTGACTGACCCTCTGGTGACACTTCACCCTCTTTATACCCTCCTCCCAGGCAGTGCCAGGACCTTCTAGAATGTTGGCACATCTAGCCTAAACTGGTTCTAGGGGAGGGGGTGAGCACCCTGGGTGCCAGGCTTTCCCTCCAAAAGCTAGGGGTTGCTGGGTAATGTTATCTAGACCGCTGACCTATGTCAGTCCAGTGGCAAAACCCATGGCCATGGCATCCATTTTAAAAGCAATACATTTCAGTCAGGTGCGTTTTCAAAATGGGGGATATTTACAAGTGCACCATTTACAACATGTAATTTTACATTTTCACAAAGTGTCTCACATTATGTCAGGTAATTACATTTTTCAAAAGGGGTCTCACACCACTCATGGCCTATACAGGTTTAATCCCATGGGGGAGACAATCCAGGTAAGGGGGTCAAAAGCGAAAAATTTTGGGGGAAAAAGGCCAAGTCCAACACGACTCCCCCCCAGCCAAAAGCCAGGGTAGACACATCAATGCCTTGATGGGCTTCCCTGCTTGGGGCGGAAAAAGGTGGACGCAAGCGTGCAACTACAGGAGCACCTGCAGTCTCTCCTCCACTCTGGAACCCAATGGTTCTCTTTCGCAACCCTCCCTTCACCAACAGAACCACCCCACTGGTGTTCCCTAGTGGGATGTCTCTCTTTCCTAGAGTGGGAGGCACTAGCCTCAGGCTTAGAATTCTCTTGGACCACTCTCTTCTCTCCAAATTTCCACTGGTCCACCCACCTGGGGTCTACACCCTCAGAATGACCAGCCCTTAGGGGCGAGGCTCCCCTCCCCCTACTTCTCCTCCTAGGGTTCCTCCATCTCCTACGCCTGGGGACACCCTCACACAACTCTCTCCCCAACCTGGAGTCGAAACTCACAGGCTGAACCGGTGACAGGGGCGAGTCCTCCCTCTCCCTGCACCCCCTCCCAGAATTCTGCACCCTCCTACCCGGAGAAGTACCCCTGGGAGTCACTTCCGGGGGGACTCTGATTACAGATGTCCCTCCCACCAGGGCAGGCAACTCCTGTCCCTGGCCACCCAACCCGGGATCTGCGCCCTGTGGCTGAGCTGGTGACAGAGAAGAGACCTTCCTCCCTCTGCACCCCCTCCCAGAGTTCCGCACCCTCCCACTGGAAGTGGTACCCCTGGGAGTCAATTTGGTAGGGACCTGCTTTACAGGAACCCCACCCTCCAGGCCAGGCAACTCCTGAACCCGGAACCCCAGTCCAAGATCTAGACCCTGTGACTGGTCAGTCCCCCGAACCCCTGGAGTTCTTATTAATGATGCTCCGGGTTCTCCTGACATAAGGGGATCCCTCCCTCTGGATGACACATCGGGGCAGCCTAGCCTCCCAAGCTGGGGTTCTCTTAAAGAACACTCCAGGCCCGGTGGCCGCAGCTGGGGCACCTTGGGACACCTCCCCGTCTCACTCCCTTCAGGATCACTCCCCTCAGCCTTCCCAGACGCTCTGGCACTTACCCAGAGGTCTGCCTCCCGTGCAAGTTCCCTGGGGTCTGAGAACCCGCACTGCAACAGATGGTGACGCAGTCTTGGGAAACAACTCCTCAGCATGTGCTCCCGGATAACGGCATGACACAGCCCTTCCCAATCCTCCACTGCTCTCCTCACCACCCAATCCTCCAGTACAGTCCAACACTCCTCCTCAAACTCTCCCCAGGACTGATGGGACAGCTTTCCCCTGCCCCTGAACACTAACCCGTCCTCCTCTTCCGGGGAATCAGGCACAGTCTCCTGGGTTTCGGGAGTGGGACTCCTTGCACTGGACCTACACGCGCTGCCACCACTGGATCCCACCCACCTCGGTGAATCCAGACTCCTGAAACCACTCTCAGGGGTCAACCTACCCACCTGAGCTGATCTCTCTCTGGCGAAGGCCCTCTCCGCCTCCGCCATCCTCTCCAGCGCTAGGACTCTTTCAGTCTCTAGTCGCTGCTCTTCTACCCTCAGCTGCGCTAAGCCCTCGGCATGCCTGAGCTTTGCCAGCGCCAGCTGATACTCCCTCTCTTCCCTCCTATCTACCCATTCTTCTGGGGACAGGGAAAGGGATGGGGCAGTGCCCCCGGGACTGGACCCAGTGCGAGACTCCCTATCTTCGGTGTCCTCCACAGCTACTGGCGTCTCCGCCCTGTTAAATTCTTCCTCCTCATCGGAATAACTACCTCCCAGGGTTCTGGATGGGGAGCCCTCTCTCCGGTCTCTAACCCACTGACCCTTCAACACCTCGGGGGGGTAGTCAGATAAGTCCCCATCAATCTCTAAGGGCTCTCCCCTCTTGAGGACCTCATAGAGAAACAGGTTCCTCCTAATGTTCCCTACTGGGGGTATCCCTCTCTCCAGGAGGAAGTCTATCACCTCCTGTTCGGTGTATTCCATCAGTTCCACTTCCTGGTAAACCAACCCCATCGTGACGAGGTACACCCGGGACACACCCTCCCAGTGGAACAAGGGGACACAATTCTGCTACAACACTTTTCAGGAGGAGGCAATCAAAAAAAACACAATAATCCCCACAACAAGGCTCGGATTACATCCAAAGCTCTATTTGCAGTGTAACCTGTGGCCGCTGTGGTACTGCGCAAGCACAAGTCCTATCCCACCGCTCTGCCACCAAATGTTGGAAATGGGGGTTGCCCACGTCTCAAAGGGGGTAGCATGGCATCAAGCGCGCAGGCCAAACTTGGAGGACATATGAAGCACTCACGCAGTACCCTCAGTCAACACACCAGGCACACCACAAAAGAGGCAGGACACCAGTTTGAGTTGGAAATTAAGCAGTTTAGTATCTCCAACCTGCAAGGCAAAAATGCATCAACAGTGTCATCATAACACGGCGCCAACTGGCACCAGAGCCAAGTACTTCAGAGGGGGATTATTTACATGGGATAAAAAGGGTTGAGTCCATAGTCCATGCTAAAAGGAAAAAGGATGGTTAATTAAACACTAGACCTGGGGCCAATCTGGCGGGGCCAACTCAGGCTCTCATCCTCGGGGGTAGGCTGTAATTGCAAAATCCAACTTTATGCATAAACACACCTCCTGTGTTATAACGCCAAACCCCACCCCTGTAAGGGAAAAACAGAGCATCACAGCACATTTAATAATAGACAGGAGCACCTGTAATAAATCAGCCTGTCTGGCCCATCAATCTGGTACATAAACAAGGGCCTGGAATAACACATCATACATAACCCCTTGTAAGGGAAGCCCTCATGGCAGCCCAGCATCTAATAGCATGCGGGTATAACCATAGGTCCCTTAGGCCGCCTTCGCAAGATCTACAGGGCAGGTCACCACAGCACCTTAACACAGACAGTAGCACCTGTAATAAAACACAGCAAGGTTTGCCCTTGAACCTGGAATGTAATCAGGGGCCTGGAATAACCCATCAGGCCAGCCTAGGGGCAGGACACCTGTACTAAAAGGCACATCCAAGTTTACCCCACCCTCAACCTGCGGGCACGAAACATCAGGTAAGTGGGCACCTTGCATTTAACAACATCTTAGGTATTCACCCACGTCTTCCAAGGTAACCTGGGAACCCCATGCAGGACACCACCAATCATGGGCAGGAATAATCAGCCCCCCCCTATAACCCGGCTACTGTGCAGGAATCAACACTTCATCAGGGAATCATACCCATTCCATCACAGGGAAAAACAAAGGCTCCTTAGTCAGCAATAGCATTTCTTTCCGCAAGGGCCAACACCCGATTGGGTAAAGCAGTCAGTTCATTAGGCCGCCATGAGCATTAATAACCTTCCCCCTAATACGGGGTTAACCCTTCCATGCCTCAGTCATGGGGCCTAACGGGGCCCAACCACAGTCTCCCCCGTAGGTGGGGAGGTCGTGGGACTTCCGCCCGCCCCCTCGGGGTATTACCTTCTTCTTCGGCTTCTCGAGGGGCCCTTGCGCAGATGCTTGCAGTCGATAGGCCTCACGCGGCCTTCGGTCTGATCCCGGACTCCCCGGGGCTTGCACCAGCTGGTGGGGGCTCTCACTCCTCTCGGAGCCCTCCCAGAAGACGACAGGCTGTTCCCGGGCCTTCTGCAGCCTCATCGGCCCGGGAACCAATCAGGACGCGGTGGTGAAGGGGCTCGGCCCCTGCGGCCAATCGCGGGGCAGCTCCTGAGGGATGCGGCCGGGAGGACCAATCACGGGCCTGCACGGCCGAGCTCAAGCTCCAGGGCCTAGCGCGGCCCACACGGACTCCGGCGGCCCTCTCCTCACACCGGGGGCCGCCGCAACGCTACTCCCAGCGGGGATCTTCCTCGGGGCCCTCCGTCAAGGGCGGAGGCGGGGTAGGCTCCCGCCCTCCGTTCTCGCTCCTCACGGCGGCAATGCTTCTCGTGTGGCGGCGGACTGGCAACGACAGTGTGCCCCGGCCCCGCCTCTTCCACCAGCTCACTCCAGGCTGCCCGGACGGCAGCCAATCCCTGCGCGGCGTGGCTGGGGGCGCGGCGATGACGTCACCGGCGCCCCAGCCACGTGATGCTGGACGCGCTGACTTCAGGGCCTATCGCGGCCCTCACTTCCTCATCGGCGGCCCCCTCCTGGCACCGGGGGTCGCCGTGACGACGACAAATACAGCGGGGGTCCCTCCAAGCTGGCACCGGGCCGCGGCGGTGATCTGCGGCCGAGATAAGGGGTAGGCTCCCTTTTAATTAATTATTTACCTCACGGGCCATGCGCAACTGCACGGGACAGCAATAAGGGGTAGGCTCCCTTCTGATCAATTTCTCCTCACGCAGAACCCGTGCCACAACGAGGGGTAAGCTCCCTCAGCGTCAGGCCATGATAAGGGGTAGGCTCCCTTAGTGCTATGTAGCGGCGAGAGCGCGCCTTCTCAACCGGCGCTATTCACAGGACTCCACCGTCTCCTCACGCAGAGCGCTCCACCATGAGGGGTAAGCTCCCTTAGCGCTATTCATAACGCACGGCACCTCCTCTGGCCACAACCTCAGCATCTTCCTTGTCATGCTGAGGGGGCAGGAATTGAGCGCCTCACCACAAGGTGCTGGACAGGCAGTAACAGTCTTAGGCGGCCATTGTTCACCCCCCTGGGCAAACAGCACTCCAGGGGCCACAACAGCCACTGTCCCTCACAGGGGCCCAATCCTCCTCAGGCGGCTCCACACGGGCAAACTCCTCACCTCCTGGGGGGAAATCCAATTAGCTTCCCAGTGCTCTTTCAGCGCTGCGCTGGCAGGGTTCAAGATCCCAACTGTGACAGGGACCTAGTCAGAGGCCCTCCCTTGTCAGGGGCCCATGGGGACAGCATAGGAGGGGGTCCTAGGGGTGCAGGGCCCAGCTCACAGGCCCATGTGGCGGTAGCACCTCACAGCAGGTCCCCTCTCTTCCTTGTCCCTGCGCTGACTGACCCTCTGGTGACACTTCACCCTCTTTATACCCTCCTCCCAGGCAGTGCCAGGACCTTCTAGAATGTTGGCACATCTAGCCTAAACTGGTTCTAGGGGAGGGGGTGAGCACCCTGGGTGCCAGGCTTTCCCTCCAAAAGCTAGGGGTTGCTGGGTAATGTTATCTAGACCGCTGACCTATGTCAGTCCAGTGGCAAAACCCATGGCCATGGCATCCATTTTAAAAGCAATACATTTCAGTCAGGTGCGTTTTCAAAATGGGGGATATTTACAAGTGCACCATTTACAACATGTAATTTTACATTTTCACAAAGTGTCTCACATTATGTCAGGTAATTACATTTTTCAAAAGGGGTCTCACACCACTCATGGCCTATACAGGTTTAATCCCATGGGGGAGACAATCCAGGTAAGGGGGTCAAAAGCGAAAAATTTTAGGGGAAAAAGGCCAAGTCCAACACTCATCATCATATATTTGTAGTAACTCTATTAGGTACTCTAGCTGAGAATAGTCCTGGGCTATTCTTGAACCCCTGTGGGAGCCTACAGAAATTTTTCTGAGACCCCATTACTGAGAAAGCGGTCAAGTATCTGCTTTCTGGTGCAATGTTTTGACAAAAGAAACCATTAGATATGTCTAATGTCGTTTTATATTTTTTCCTAACTATGTTGTTCATTAGTGCAGCACTATGCGAATTTTGTGCTGCAAATGTTTTGCAACATGCATTAAGGTGTCTGTAGTCCAAAACTAGACGATATGAATTGTCTGGTTTGGAGACAGGAAACAAAGGATTGTTCATTTGAGAGATGCATGTTTCAATCACCCCCTGGTATTCAAGTTGATCTAAAATCTCCCTGACTTGTTTTTTAGCTTCTTGCTTAATGGGATGCTGCCTTTGTGCAGTTGGTTGACTTTTTAACTGGATTTTGTGAGGAGGAGAGTCCGGTTCTCTGGAGATGGAGCGGTGAGAAGAGTAGATAGGGAACAACACTAGGGCTCTCTGCATCATGCTGGGGGAGTGGATATAGGAGGTTCGCCTGCTCTGACCGGCCCTGGAGGGCAAGACATGTAGGCTGCTGGGCACTGGTGCTGGAAAACGGCTGGCAGGCGCAGAGGATGACTCCCCCCTCTGGTGGATTTTGCTGTTGGCAGGCTTGAGTAAAGTGGATTGCGGGGGCTAACTGACCCCGAAGAGTAAGGCATCTAGGCATATGGACATTGCTGCTGGGGGGCAGCTGGGTTCATACTATTGGTGACTCCTTCTTTTTTGAGGGCTTTGATGACAGCGTAATTGTGTACAGTGGGCCAAAGAGGTGAGCATTCTGAAGCAGTTGGAGGGGCTTGGCATCACAGGGGAAAGCTCGAGGAGCGGTTGTGAGGACCACTAGGAGGTCTGGTGAATGACATTGATAAGACACGTCCTAAGCAATGCAATTGAGAGGCGGCGGCGCTGGTGAGCGCAGCAGAGGGATTATTCAAACTGCAGGCGCTGCTGTGTGGCTGCGCTGTGCGCTGACCAGTGATGAGCACGGAGGTGGTGGGGTGAACTAGACTGACCAGAAGAGCACTGCAGATGGCAATTGCTGGCCCGGGGCGGACCCTGCTGCTGGCATAGAGACCCCCTTCTCTCCACTTGGGACGCAGTCCACTGGCTGGGGCAGGACGGCATAGAGGCGAGGCCGGTCTGAGCCCAGCAAACATAGCTGACATGCACTACTGGGAGGTAGCTCCTCTGGGGAGCCGAGAGCACAGCGCGGAATGGCCTGACTGGGCTGGGCAACTGACCCTGCCAGAGTAGGCCGGTCTGAAGGAGGGCGGCGAACGGCGAGTTGAGGACTGCTAATCTGCCTGAGTTACGCAAGCAGAGTGAGCAGCGGTGGAGACGAGGTGGCCCACAGTGATAGCTTGGCGGCTGGGAGATCCCTGAGTCCAGGGAGGATATGGGGAAACCAAGGGGGAAGGAAGTGGGAGCGGTGCCGGAACAAGAGGACGACGTGGCGTTTACGGAAGAACGAGAGGGATTGCACCAACGCTTGGAGGGGATGCTCCAGCAGCCGGTCGATCAAATACTACAAGCCATTACAGACACTAGGGAAGCCTTGCAAAAGGACATCGGCCATGTGACGCAACGGCTTGGATTACTCTGAGCGGACCACGTCAAGCTGGCTGATAGGGTGAAGCAAACGGAAGTGGCCATAGAGGGCCTGGAACCAGCTCAGAATTTGATGATAACACAGATGGCTGATTTTCAGCATAGACTGTGGACCGTGGGGAAGCGAGCTGAAGATGCAGAAGGGAGGAATCGAAGGAACAACATCCGGGTGGTAGGTCTGCCGGAAGGGGTGGAAGGACCAGACATGGTGGAATATTTGGAAAGTTGGCTGAAAGTAACCATCACCCCGGAGGGCCTGACATCCTTTTTCACCTTGGAAAGAGCTCATAGGGTGCCTGCCAAGCTGTTGGATCCCGGAAGACCACCGAGGCCGATGGTGGCCATGCTACTTCATTACAAGGACAGGGATCTTCTATTGAACCAAGCCAGGAGGGCGGGCCCATACATAGTGGACAACAGCAAGGTCACATTGTTCCCAGATTATACGCTTGAGGTCCAATGCCGTAGGATATCGTTTGTGGCAGTTAAGAGGGCACTGTGGGATGAAGGCATTCAATACTCTCTGATGTTTTCAGCGCACCTAAAGATAACGATGGACGACAAGTCATCGTTCCATGAAAGCCCGGAGGAGGCCTGGGACTGGTTGGAGATGTATAAAGCAGGAATTGGAGAAGTGGGGAGTGGTGTGCTTCGAGATGGGCTGAGACCACAACCGCGAAGACTGAGGCGTAATTGGCGTCGCCAGCCAATGGGCCAGAGACCGACGACGACGCAAACGGAGATGAAACGCACGGCCGCTTTGCAGGCTGTCACAGCTTTTTCACAAGAGGGGAGGGGACCGCTCCGAGAAGGGACAGAATCCCGAGGAGGGTCCCTGGAAGAGGATGATGAGCATTCAGAGGTTGGAAGCCAGAAGCTGCCCCATGTGACAGCTGGGATAGCAGATGAGATCGTTGGTGGGTGACATAGACATTGGTTGATCCTGATAAGAGTAATGGGCAGGGGGGGCCAGGGAGGGGTGGCTTACCAGGGACTTGGCTGAACAGTGACTGATTATCCAGAAATGTGGAATGGGGAGGTCTGTGGACCATAGGTAGAAGAAGACCTCGTAACTACACGGCCCTGGCAGATTCAGGTTTATTGATACGGGGGTTGGTCATGGGACGACAGACGGTTAGGGGTCTGACTCTCTGAAGCCAAGGGCTTACCTCCCGTACGTTTGTGTGGGTGGACTCCTTAGGGGCCTAGTGTGTTTAAGCAAGAGTTTGGATGGGTTCTACTGTTGTAGTGCCTGTTGTGGGGGGGTGGGGGGGGTTTGGGAAGTTGGTGACACCGGTGTGCTCGTAGCTATGGGGTGGGTGCGAGGGGGAAAGACTTGACCTATGGGGACTTTACATGATTTGAAATGTATAACTTGGAATGTGCGGGGGCTTCATACGATGCAGAGGCGAGGTGCATGCTTACCTGGTACGGCGAGGGGTGCAGATAGCCTTCGTTCAAGAAACGCATCTTAATCTAACTGAGGGAGCAGCTGTAAAAAAGAGGCGGAGGGGGCAATTTTTCTACACAACATATTCTGCATTTGCCAGGGGTGCCCTGGTGCGGATTAGGGCTGGGGTCCCTTTTCAGCCGCTGCAGCATTTAGTGGACCTGGAGGGGAGATTTGTAGCAGTGATAGGACGACTTAATGGAATGGATGTCACTTTATGCAGTGTGTATCCCCCCAATGTGGACCAGCCGGCCTTTTTTGAGAGATTGTCGGGGAGCCTAGCGCCATAATTAACTATTGCAACAATATTGGGGGGGACTGTAATAATGAGATGGAGGCGATAATGCAGGAACAATGTTGATTTAATTAAGCCTCTGAATACAAGACCTCATCCACAGAAACGCTACAGAGCAACCACCAAGAACGCAGTCTTGAGTCTGTCTGCTTCAACAGCCACAATCCCCTAGGTTACAGAACCAGAAGGCTGGCTGGTTCTATAATCTAGGATACTACAGGGACTTTAACTCAATAACAGACGTGGAGCGTGATAGATCTCACCCCCTGCTTCCTGGTGCTCCGGTGCATAGGATCTCCAAGGCAAGAGGCGCATGGCAAACCAATTGGGGGCTAATTGACACGTGGCGTGCCCAGGATTTGGAGGAGAGAGATTACTCTTATTACTCCGGCCTCCAAGACCTGCACATGCGATTAGTTGCCATATTATGCGCCCCTGCGGTTCACTCCAAGGTGACGGGTAGCGAGTCCCTGGCGAGAACGTTGTCTGACCATAACCCGTTACTAGTGCGCACACAATCAACTGCCACCTTTGCGATCCACCTAGAGCTGGGGATGGGTTACCTTGCAGATACAATACATATGGCTCCCATTCTTCTATGGATTAGATTATGGCTGTACCCCAATCTCACATTAAACCACAAGATAATGAAGGATTGTATGAAACTTGAGAAGGTGAAGGAAATTCAGTGGCTAACCTATATTAAAACGGAAACCATGAAACTGGGGCGCCCCGATATTTTCTTTAACCCTGAGGGGCTGACTAAAGCTGATTTAACTTGGGTGAAATTAAATTTCATCAAGTCTTGTAAGACTGAGCGGGAATCTGAAGAAATAGGTAAACCTTCGGTTAGGGCTCATTATTTGCTCATTTCATCCTTAACCATGCAACCGTATCTTTCTATTGTTACGATCCCCTTCCATAGATGGTTACTGACAAAATTTCGGTTTAACCAAATCCATATGGTTTTAAGTGGCATACAGGGATGGAGTAAGCCTGAGGACACTGCACCTTATAAATGTGATGACTATTCGCTGCAAGACACTATGCATTTTATGTTTTTCTGTTCCTTTTATCATGAAGCCAGAAAAAGGTTTATTCTTCCACTGTTAAAAGATAAAGCATTCTTTCAGTCGAAACCTGTACTATGGCACTTGCAATTAATGGAATCGCCTATAAATATGTTTGGTGTGGCAAGTTTTCTGGTCACATCATTCCGCAGTAGAAGGTTAAGACTAGCAATACAACAGGAGAGGGATTGTTTGATAACTGAAGTGTAATGTATATGATTGACTGATTTTTTAATGTGACATTGTGTTCTTTTTAGGTTTCGACCTGGCCGTAGCACTGCGAAGCAGTGCTCCGCCCAGGCGAAAACTTTTGTTTACAGTATGGGGGACTTGAATCCGCCCCTTCTTCCATTGGCTAGCTCCATAAATGGAGGCTAGCCATTGGAAGAGATTGGCTGTCAATCACGCTTTGGGGGCGTTTCCGTGTCTTTTTTTAAGTCACGCCCTCTCCTCTTCCCATTGGCTGGAATTGTACCTTCCAGCCAATGGGAAGGAGAGAGCACGCAAACACGCCCCCGAATCCCGAAACGACCTGTTGCTCTGTTCCAGACTTGGCCGCGCTGTGATTGGCTGCCGGCCCGGGACACCCCCTGACGTCATTCCCTGGGCCGCGCTGTGATTGGCTGCCGGCCCGGGACCTGACTTGTTCCTACTTCTTATCCGAATTGAATCACGGCAGTTTGTTCATTAGCGTAATGCATAATTGTTTCCAGCTGTGCAGCTCTCGTATCGCTGGTAATCAAGCTGGGTCGCCCGAAACTGGAGGTATGCGGTTTTCAATTCTTTGCGGTGTCATTCGCAGACAAGGCGCTTCAACTTTTCAGGATCGACAGAAGGGACCCAGGAACGAACATAACCGCTGTCCTGTATTCCCAGCGAAATTCTGAAATCGTGGCCAGTACTTACTGGGACAGGAGAGGGAGGGGGAAGCGTTTCCCGGTTTTACCCCTGCATTGCTGGATTCTGTCATGTTTGTTTGTTTTGCAAGTTGTACCTCCTGGACCGAATAAGAGATGCTTCGAAGCGCTAGCCTCTTGCCAGTGCAGCGTAAAGGTCGCGGCACAGCGTCTCGGTGGAGAAAGGAGTCATTTAACTTTAGAAGGCAGAGCGAGGTAGAGGTAGCGCTTGTTTTGTGGTGTGTTGGCCTTTGCTACCTGGGAACCTCCTGCCATCTTAGGCTGTGTGTGGTAGGGAGGGGGCTCGGCGTTATGCAGCCGTTCATGGACTATCAAAGAGAAAGAGAGAGGCAGAATGGGGTTTACAACACGTACTGGGATTGCCACACTCCGGATCAGGGCCAGTCATTTACAAAAGCCTATGTAAATTACAGGATATAACAGCCTCTAGGAGCGATCACTGGAGCAAACGAGTTCAGCTGAATAGGCGCGGGGGAGGGGAACAGATTTGTGTTCGAGCTTAAAGGAACAGTACTAAGAAAACATCTTTCATGCTGGGCTAACTCCTTCGGAGAGCACGTGCTCTCCTGGTTTACCATTTTAAGAACATGTGATTCTTAACTCTCCACGAACAAATTGTGTTTTTCTTCAAGTTTCAGCCGTATTACCGTAATATAGGAACATCTCTGCTCTGGGAAGGAATCCGGTTGTTCGAGTAGTTCAACTATCCTTTTCTTTTGATT
The DNA here is from genome assembly GCF_964263255.1 of Lissotriton vulgaris. Lineage (NCBI taxonomy): Eukaryota > Metazoa > Chordata > Amphibia > Caudata > Salamandridae > Lissotriton > Lissotriton vulgaris. The sequence goes on along the minus strand of NC_141693.1, from coordinate 1,310,010,008 downwards.
CGGAATGCTCCAGACTAGCCAGTCGCGTATCTGATATAGAAACTGTGACAATCAAGAATGCCTCACACGAAACTCTAATCAATAGCCAAATGTTGTGAAAATTCAACTTTTAGCAAAAATGAGAAGAACATGTGATTCTTAACTCTCCACGAACAAATTGTGTTTTTCTTCAAGTTTCAGCCGTATTACCGTAATATAGGAACATCTCTGCTCTGGGAAGGAATCCGGTTGTTCGAGTAGTTCAACTATCCTTTTCTTTTGATTCGGAATGCTCCAGACTAGCCAGTCGCGTATCTGATATAGAAACTGTGACAATCAAGAATGCCTCACACGAAACTCTAATCAATAGCCAAATGTTGTGAAAATTCAACTTTTAGCAAAAATGAGAAGTGTTTACCTAGAAGAAATTCTGCAAGGTTTTTTACGTAAGTGAACAGTCACCCGGATGCAATTGTGTTGAGGTTTCACAAAATTGAGCAGTTGCACCGGAACTGTTTCCTTGAGTTCAAGCAGTTCCCTGTCACCCAGATGTAAGTGTCCGGCATTTCCGGGAAGTAACTAAACCTTTAGAAACAATTGTGTAAGCCTTCTCACAAATGCATGGTCACAGGTAAGGTGGGAAGCTTTCTCAGACAAGAGGGATGTAACACAAGGAGTCTTGATGTGGGTCTCATGGCTGTACATTTGTGAATTACCTATAAACTTACCAATGTCCAGGTACAAAGGCTCTTCTAGTCTTTCTAAACTAGCTGCTGGGGAAGAAGTTGGAAATCAGATAAACGACTAGGACTATGAAAAACTTCACTACATCCCACATTTTGTTCCTTGGCTAGCATCTATTCATGTATTTTAATGTGTATATCGTCTTCCTTTTCAGGAAAAATACAATTATTTTACCCGCAGTATAAACACGTAGCTTCACTCCTTTTTCAACATTTCATCTTCATATATATGTATAAAAAATCTATTACTGCAAAATGCATCTCTAGAGTATTTCTTCTCTGTTTATTATTCACAGCACTGACAAACTGCCAACTTCTGTACAAAGAGTGTAGTGGATAAAAACCTGTTTTTTAAGGTGTTACTAAATTTAATGCCCCCAAAAGCCTATACCCTTTACGCTTGAATAAAGTCTCTCTGAAATAACTTTCTTACATAGCCTTGCTGTGGATTTGGTATTGTTTCAGAAAAGGATTAAAGGCACACCCCCATACTTTCCCACACCAACTTATGCTTAAACTCAGTGCTTTAAAATTGAGTCTCTGCAGGACTTAGGAGGCTGTCTCTATATCCTTCCCAAGGACGTCTTGGCCTGGAATGTATACAGCTCCATTTAGCTAATCAATTATGCCTGCACCCTTTTGGCCAAACGACCAGGGCAACCAGGGGTGGCTGAGTGAGCAGGCACCAGGCATAGGAACTCAAGAACCAGGTTTGAGCCTCGCATTGGCTCAGCATCCTGTGACTTTAGGTACATAATGCAATCATTCCTCCAAAACATTGCTTGTGACCTTGTGTAAAGTAACAGCTGCTCCTGTGAAAGCGCTCCAATACCTTCAGGTCGAGTTCGTGCTATACAAAACTGCAAAATAAAAAATAAACATATTTCAACTCCTTGCTGAATTTAACCCTCCCTTTTTCATGTACTACAGTGACTGTATTTTGGTGACCCATCGTTGGAGTGAAATATGCACCTTGGCGTTACAGAAGGCCTTTAAGAGGGAAATACATTCTTAGGTTAAGACAATTGGTAAAATAGTGCAGCCATATATCTGAACAGACAATGCAGCCAGATGTGTATTAGATCAGAAAAGTACATGTAATTGAATCACCCGAAAGACGAGGACTTTATTTTGGGAAGGGTGGAAACGTTGGGCCTGTAGGCATGCCCATGAAAGCATATACTATAAAAACATATTTTGCAAAAGCATACACTCAACAAAATGGACTGTCAAAATCTCAGGCTTACATACATACCACCCAACAAAATTGAATACCTGTATTTGTTAAATCCAGTCAAATTCATTCATCGCAGATCTTAGGGCCAAGGTACATTTACTATTCAAATTTCAGCCTTAGAATACTTGTGGGCAGGTGCTCGGATTGAGGTGCAGTTCGAGATTGGTTGTGTTGTGGAGTTTTATGCTTTTGCTGAATATTTTCAAGGTGGGACTGTTAATTACAGTAAGTGTGGGGCGTATTGGGTCCGGATATATGGCTGTAAGGTCCTGGCATTGGTTGCTGTTTGGGATGAGGGAACATTTGGATGACTGAACTACCGGACGCAATATTCCCTCTTTTCTTTAAAGAGCATACTTTTTTTAATAACATTCTAGGGAGCAGATTTAATTTTTGTTGTCTCATGTGGATGTTTTTGTTGTTTCTTTTTGTATGGTACACTCGTAATAATTTGTGAAAATAATTTCTAATGACCCTTTTATGAAATTATTTAATACAATTTGATATTTAAAAAAGAAGGAAGCGTTTATTGCACGTTCATCATTCTATTTTGAGGGCAAACTGGAGTTAGTGTTTTTATTTCTCTACAAAGCTGGTGCACCTTGATAAACTAACAGAGTCTGAAATATTTAAATTGATTACGTGTTGTGCATGTTGAAATTCTTATTCTAGTTGCAGTGATATGAACATGTAGCAGGCAAAATGTCATATTTTCTGGGCTTGACCGTACCATACAAACAAGGCAACTAAGTGGAAATTGTCCAGAAGGCCTTCTTCACACCTCAGAAGTGTGTCAGGTTTGGACAGAACATCCACCCACCTGCACCTCACCCCCCCCCACAAGCAAAGAAAAGGTTGAGGTAATCAGTGGATGAGAATATAGTGGGAAGTGTTCAACTTAGGAATCCCACCTGCAGTTAGTCAAGGAAAACAGAACAGATTTGCCATATGTATTTGTTAAAACATGCCTCCATTGGTTCCCTTTATGCAAACACACTGAGAATGTATCTTTGCACCGCATTGTCAAACACAATGCCAATAACGACGTCGCTGCGGGTGGTGTTCAGGACGAGGGCTGTGGATGGGCGCCGGCCGTTTTTTACAATAACGGCCTGCTGGGATACAGTGCCCACACCCTCCTCCATTTGGACTCACAGGATCCCAAGTCCAACATCATTTATATGTCTAATTCAGCATACGGACTGAGACAGCCTACACATTAAGGTGGTACAATTCGTTATACATCCGAAGAACTTATAAGAAACCTGTACTGCTGTCCCCCGCTAGCATACAATTAATAAAAATACAGCGTCGGAAAGAACCTAAATAATAGGATAAGTGTAGCTGGCAAGGTGACCCCAGGACCACGCCTCCACTTTCTTCCACGCACGCGACGTCCGACCAATTTCAAAGCCCTGAAGAAGTCCCAGTTGGGGACGAAACGCGTCGGCTGTTTATGTTTGACTATTGTTTGAAAATAAAAGATTTGAAGAAGAACTCTGACATCTCCGAGAGACATCATTGATATTACTACTGTTTCATGTTTTGTGGTGCACCTTTGCGGTTGTTTGAACTATAAAAAATTCCCTAGGTTAAAGGCACAGTGATGATGGGTGCCATCCAGTGTGCACACAGTCCCCTTGTTTAAACTTAAGGGTTAAAATAACGCACGGGGGGAAAGGTAGTCAGGTGCTTACTCTAGAAAGGGTCCATCATCTATTCAGTTTCTGACAATGCCAATAACTCAAACTTTGATGCTGCGAAACCTATTGCATTGTAAATGCTTGTTTAAACTGATTTTATGATAAATTTGAGCAACTGTTTTTACTTCTGTATAGCGTGCTTTTTAATAATCGAATAAAGTGGTTTTGACTGACTAGTGCGCACAAGGTGGTGTCAGGAGAGAGAGGTCATACTGACCTGGCGGCTCCGACGAGAAGTGTTGGAAGATCCGCTCTTTGGGGAGGAGCTGAGGATGGGTATTGAGCTCTACTTCGAGGAGAACGAGGGGACTGCGACATCACGAGCGATTGATTGGGATACGTTTAAGGTTTAAGGTTGTGACTAGAGGTATCTGTATTAGTAAGATGGCAGGAGTACGCAAAACGATTTTGACTGACTTGAAGAAAGCGGAGGGCCGGTTGCGGGACTCCGAGAGGGTCCGTCCAGGGAACCCGGGGGTGCAAGCTGCGATCTGGGAAGCTAGAGAGGCGGTAGCGGTTCAGGTGGAGAAGCTGCGTTCCTTTGACTACAAGAGCTACAAAGCTCGAATGCATGCTGAGCGGGACAAATCGGGTGCGCTGCTGGCGGGGTTGGCTAATCCGACCCCCAGGGGAATTCCAATATTGGGCTTGGTGGCCCCAACCGGGGAGGTGGAGCACACTCAATCGGGGCTAAACGGCCTGTACCTGGAGTATTACACTGGGCTTTACAATAGCCAGCTGACTCCTGGCCCTGATGGTATATGGAGTTATTTGGAGGAGATGGCTCTTCTGAGTCTGAGCAAAGAAAAGGGGAATCTGCTGGGTGGTGAGATTATGGTAATAGAGGGTTGGGAGTGCGATTAGGCACATGGCTCGTAACAAAACGCCTGGGGTGGACGGCCTCCTTATAGAGTTTTACGCCAAATATGCGGATTGCCTGGCCCCGAGGTTGCAATTTCTTTATCGGGAGGCATACAAGACAGGGAGGTTGCCTGTAACCACCAGGGAGGCTATTATTATCCCCCTTCTGAAACCTGGAAGGGAAGCTACAGATATGAAGGCATATCGCCCGCTGTCAAAGTTGACGACTGATTATAACATCTTGAGCAGGATACTAGCATCACTCCTACTCCCATATATGTCACAACTGGTACACCGAGACCAGTCTGGTTTTATACCTAAGCGTAATACGGCTGTTAATGTGAGGCAGCTACTGCAGGTCCTAGAGAACTACCAAGACTTGGTACCGTCTGCCTTGATTCTCTCGGTGGACATAGAAAAAGCATTTGGTAGCCTGGAATGGTCCTTTCTTTTTCAGGTTATGTGCAGGATGGGATTGGGGAGGAGTTTGTGAGGTGGACTCAAATATTGTATACATCGGCGACGGCTCGGGTGCGGACGGGGGGCCCGGTGTCAGCTTCCTGCACAGTGGGAGGAGGGACGCGGCAGGGTTGCCCACTTTCTCCGCTGCTGTTTGCGCTGGCAATTGAGCCCCTAGCGGTGCAGGCTAGATCGGGGCAGCATTATACTGGGCTGGAGATGCGTGGAGACATGCATTTTATAGCGTTATACGTAGATGACCTGCTGATGTTCCTGGCGGGCCCCGGTGAAGACTTGATGGGCGCAAAGGCGCTGCTGCGGGCGTTTGGGGCGGAGTCGGGGCTGTGTGTGAACTGGGAAAAGACCTGCCTGTTCCCGGCACTTCGGGCAATGGCAATCCCTGACGAATTACATGAAATACGATGGGAGCCATGTTGCCTGCTGTACCTGGGGACTAACATTTATCATGAGCAGGCGGACCTTCTAGAGGGCAATGTGAACAGGGCAGTGCGAGGAAACAGGGGAAGCATGACGTTCTGAAGTACTCTGCTTCTTAAAATGGTGGCGCGGCCTAGACTGTTATATTACTTCAGGACGCTGCCGATCTGGATACCGGGCCTGGTGTTTAGGTCGCTCAGAACTATGGTAGGAGGATTTTTGTGGGGGAGCGGAAGGAGGTGGGTAGCTCCGACCACGATGATGAGGCCTAGAGCGAAAGGCGGATGGGCAGTCCCAGACTTCGAATTGTACTACCTGGTGGCCCAGCTGCAGTGGCTCACACAAGCAGTTGCAAAAGAGTTCAGGGGACCAGATGGACGAGAGGATCGCTGGTTTCCACTGCATATACTGTCTTTCGTGGTTCTGGGCCAGAGGTTGCAGGTAGACTCGTTGACCTATGAAGAGAAAGCGCTACAGGCTAGCTAGAATAGAAGCAGATGTAGAGGAGATGGAACTCGCCCGTGTGCACCTGAGATACCGTTTGGAATGTGTACAGCCCTATGGCATGGAGGGAATTGGTCGGTATTGGCAGTGTGGGAAGAACTGGGATTGCAGATGTTCGGGGACCTGTACGAGGAGGGTGCTCTCCTGCACTATCAGTACAAAAGGGGGTGGTGATGGACGGAGCATCTGAATCAATCAAACACTCACACCCAGTCAAAAGATCTGGGTTTAATCCATCACCGTTCTTTAGCCCACTCTGCCACCCCAGTTCAGACATGGCTATATGCAAATCAGTCTGACCATGTGCCTCATGGGAACAGTCCAGCCCGAACTGCCAAGCCATGTCTTCCCTGGACCGGAAACAAGCTTCTGAGGACCGGTTTCTGGCATTCCAGCCGTCTTCAGCCCGGCTTGCTTGAATCCAGTGGCAAAGTGAGCAAGGGACTCACGTCTGAGCATACCCTGCCACACTTATGGTGGCCAAAAGCGGTACAAAAGGGGGTGGTGATGGACGGAGCATCTGAATCAATCAAACACTCACACCCAGTCAAAAGATCTGGGTTTAATCCATCGCCTTTGATTCCACATTTGAGACACATGGTATTTCTTGCATAGCATTGAGAAAAGTTGGAAGAATGATTATTACTACCACATCTGTAACATTTCATTTTAGAAATGTCTATGTGGGTTTTAGGCTTTGGTCCCCACACAACTTTGAAATGTTATCTACGCAATCATGAGGATGACTAGAACACACTTCTTTATGAGTCAATTCATGAATGCCACTAGGTGTTGGAGTCTCATCTACCATGGTTTTTTGAGATTTCATCTCTTTCACACAACCTGAGGTGTTCTCCATACCTTCCACATTAGCTTCCGCTTCTTTGAGTGATGGATTTTTGGATAAAAGTTTTTCTTGCACTCTGGAGCTGTTCGTGCACCTGACTAATTGGTCACATAATAATGAATCAGTTAAGTTACCAAATTCGCAAGTGCGTGCAATTGTTCTAAGCGATGCTATGTAGTTGCCAACTTTTTCATTGTGTTCTTAGACTCTCATGAAAAACTTGTGTCTTTCTAAGACAACATTAATGGGAGGTCCAAAATACTTTTCTAACATTTTCATAGACATGTCAAATACATCAGACGGTTCACCATTGCCTTCACCAATGGAAATTAAGTCAATGCTCTCATAAATATTACGTCCTTCTATCCCATCCTCATCACCAGTGTTGAAAGGACTCACACAGGTAGGCTTTTTAAGTCCTTTTTTATCTTCGTTAGAAGAGCCACCAACTGCTGCTGCCATTTTGCCAGTTCTACAGGTACAACTGTAGCAGTAGAATGCTATCATGGAGATAGAACAGGACTGGCACATGCAAGCAACTTCAAATGATTACAACACAGTACCTAGCACATATGGACAATCTAAGGTGAAGTATGAGTCGGTGAACTGTGACCACAATGCATTTGATTCACCTCTTTAAATGTATTCCACCAGGGGCACATGTACTGCCCAAAAGTGGCTTTGACTCTGAAAAATTATGAACACATTAAGCCCCTTTTTGGGCCCTTCTTAATATAGTCTCCCAGACACTCAGTAAGATTGTGTCTAACTTCACAACTTTCCTCTCGAACCTTAAGTCCTCTTGCCTGTAAAATACAAACCCTACACCTACCTTATTTATTGTTTGCCTACACTCCTATTGTGAACCACCAGGTGGGACAAAAGCAGTTTATCTATATGAAAGGGAATGTAGTTCACTTGGTGATGAGTGTTGATCAATCCATCAGAGAATACAATAACATCATGCGTCTGGGAGATTAACATTCCAATGTGAGAACATGAAATCCCTTCTAGAACCACATTCTTATTCAGTCTGCAGGATGACATCCACTTTATGAATTACAAATGCCTTACTTGCAGCAATTGCCTGTGTTATGTTATGTTAAGGTATGCAGGTTTGTAGAATGCACTATCATCCGGGAGGGTATCATGGTGCTGAGCAAATGTGATTTTTGCCACATCTACTTCCTATTCGGACTACTCGAAAAGCCAGGTCATCAACTTCTTGTGGAATTAAAGAAGTGAGGAGGAGGCTCTTATATGTAGAGGCAGGGCGTTCCATACTTTAGAAACAATGTAGGAGAAGGCTCTACTGCCAGATCTGGTTTTCTGTAAGTGTGGGATTTGTGCAAGTAGGAGTTCGGAGGAGCGGAGATGCCTGGAAGAATTGTGAAAGCAGATGCAATTGTTGAGGTATGCTGGGCAAGAGTCATGTAGGAGCCACCGGAACTCCTTCTGGTGTGACGATATGTGAGTGGGGCGTGGTAGTTTGAGTGTGATTCTGGCCACCGAGTTCTGCATAGTCTCAGCCTTCTGGTGAGTTTTCTGTTGATCCCGACATAGAGGGTGTTCTGATAATCCATCTTGCTTGTGAACAGGATATGTGTGATGGTTTGCTGGGTTCTGATTGGGAGCCATTTGAAAATCTTTTTCAGCATTTTCAGGGTATGAAAGCATGAGGCAGTGATGGCATTGACATCGCGGTCATTTCAAGTTTGCTGTTAATGATGATGCTGGAGTTCATGGTGTGGGTGGTGGAGGTGGGTGCCATTCCTAGCTCTTCTGGCCACCAGGTGAAATCCCTCAGTAATGTGCTCTTCCTGAAGAACTTCGGTCTTGTCAGTTTTCAGCCTTAGACAGTTTGTCATCATCTAGTGGGTGATTTCAGTGATGCAGGCATTGAACTTGATCTGTGTACTGGGCGTTTTGTCTGTGAGGCAGAGAATGAGTTTCATGTCATCAGCGTAGGAGAGGACGTTCATATCACGAGAGTGGATGATGCTTTCTAGACAGATTGTGAATGTGTTGAAGAGGGTTGGGCTCAGGGAGGATCTGTTGTATATGAATTTAGGACACTAGTGTAATTTTCCAGATTCATGCCCATATATAGGTATAAATCACCCTATCCTTATATAGGCATAGAAATCATAACCATATTTAGACTTAGCCTATGCAGTCCAAATACGGCATGGCTACTTCCACTAGTTCCGAAAATCCACAGCGATTTCTTGGAAAAACCCGCATTCAGCTGTCAGGGACCTCCCATTGCTTGCATATTAATGTATCCAAGAACTCATGGAGTTTTCAAAGAACTGAGTCTTTCATGACATTATTATGTCCTACCTTACGTCAAACTCGGTACCTTCAAAGTATAAAATATGCCCACACTTGCCCAGGAAAACACACAGTGGTTTGGAGCAGTTCGACTATCTACCTACGCGACACAGCTCGCTGAAGCAAGTGCCAAAGGAAGCCGACCCTCCAGCAGATGCACTGAGAGAGACGCTGTTTTTTCTCTTGCCGAGAAATCCAGCTCCAGTGTTTCCAAGCTACCCTTGCGGGTTGTTGGGAAACGAGTCCTGAGAGAGAGACACCAGACCTCCTTCATTCTAAACCAAGTTACGGAGCTGATTAGACCCTTAGAGACTTCTCGGATAGGTTCTTGGCAAAAGAATACTGAAACTAAGCTACACCTCACTTACTTCTTCCCTTGTACTAGACCTAGGTTAGGTACACCGGGGTAGGCGTATTTTAGAACACCAGTTGAGTACTTTTAGTCTTTATTTATTAATGTATGTATTCCATGTATTTTATGGCTTAGAAACCATATCATGCTTTTACAGTATTATTTTATAATACTCTTCGTACTGTTCGCATTGTACTTTGCAACCAGTATTACGGATGTAGCAGTTCATTTCCTCTGCATGAGAAAGAAGACTGTTCAATAAATGCTTTTTATTGAAAACGCCCGTCTCTCTATTTCTCTGCACCTCTGGTGAAACAAAGCATGCACGATTGACTGAGTGAAATATCTATCTATTGTTTCCGCGACTCTGGAGACACATTTCTTATTCTAGGGAAACAAAGTTGTTGTGTATGCGGTTGTCAGAAACATATCCCTTCTTGTTCATTCGAGAAAGTTTCTAGTGACCTCTGAGCTAGCTGGCACTCACAATTAAGTCTAATATATTTGATAGAGACCAAGTAGACCTCAGTCCTACGTCAAATCTATAGTATATATTATTCCAATGCGCAGAGCCTATTGAGAACATAGGAACTACACTACAGATCCTTGTGGAACTCTGCAGATAAGGTCATGGGCATCCCTGGAGTATGATGCCAAGCTGACTGACTGAGTCCTTCCAGTTAGAAAGGAGCAGATTCATTGGAGGGCTTGCCCATGGATTTGTATTTAGTGTAGGTGTTTGATGAGGGTGGTGTGGGATACTGTGTCAAATGCAGTGGAGAGGTCTGGGAGGATGAGGCCACCATGTCTCCCCTGTCCAGCATCCTGTAGATGTCATCCATAGCAGTGATGAGGGCAGTTTTTGTTGTTGGTTCTGAGACCAGACTAAGTAGTGTCAGCTAGTTGGTGGTCATTCAGGTATTCAGTGAGGTGTCTGTTGATGATTTTATCTAAGACCTTGGCCGGAAATGGTAGAAGGGAGATCAGTTTGTAGTTGGTGGGCTTTGAAGGGTTACAGAAGGTTTCTTCGGCAATGGGAGGAACGTTGCTTGTTTCCAAGCACCAGGGAAATTTGTGACAGAGGTGGATACATTCAGAATGGGTGTAAGCATGGCGATGTTGGGTTGCAGTCCTAAGAAGTAGATTTGGTGGGGGCAGGGGTACGATGGAGCCCCTGAGCGGCTGGACTTCATGGTGGTGGCCGTTTCCTTTGTGGTGATGAGGGGCCCAGTGGTTAGCATTGGTTCTTTGGATAAGATTGGTAGGCATTTGGCAAAGTCAGTCAGGTTAAGTTGTAGGATGAAGTTGCTGTAATGGCGGTGATTTTGTTGCTGAATAATTTGAGAGTGATTGTTGTGGAGGTCCTGCGAAGAGGTGATCGAGTTGAAGGTGAGCGATGGTGAGGTAAAATCTTACACAATGGCAAAGGTTTATTTGCTTCTCTTGGTGCTGGCATTGATGTGGTCCTCCATGCGCCAACTGGCTTGAGGTCTGGATCTTGTTCTATTGCTGTGTTTGAGGGGGACCAGGAAGTCAGCATAGGTAAGCCAGTTGTTGAAATTCTTGATGGTTTTGTGGAGACTAATGCCTTCTTTTGGTAGGTTTTTTGAGAGTGGTGTTCTAGTCTTTGTCAGTGATGCTGATCCACTTTTGGGCGGGCTGGTCTGGCAGTGGTGCATTTGTGCATTGGACCGGGACGGGGATTCTGAACATGACATGGACATGGTTCTGTCCAGAGCATTGGTGTGGGCTCATCGATTCGTAAGTTGCTGAAGTTTAGCAAAATAGGGTACAGGAGGTGTCAGGCGACGTGGGTAGGTCCCTTTGGGTGAGGTGCAGGCTTCCAAGGTCTTCAATAAGTGCTCTAGAATTGGGGGTCGGTGTGGTCTTCCAGTTGGAGGTTCAGGCCATCCGAGTAGGATGCAACTGCTAGTATTGTGGGTGAGTGGTGCAACAAACTCTCTGATGGTGTCAGTGAAGATGATGTGCAGTCCCTGGTGGTGTGTAGATGACAGTGCTGTTTATAGTGAAGTTGGCTATGATGGGAAGCTTGAACGACATTTGTTCTTCATTGGAGACTGACGTGTCTGTGGATTCAGAGCAGCTGATGGTGTTTTTGTGGATGACGGTGATTCCGTCTCCAAGCTTGTGAAGTCTCTGTTGCCTGGCAATCTTGTAGCTGTGGGGGGAGAATGCTGTGGTGATGTTAGGTGATGATGCAGAGTTCAGCCAGTTTTCCATGCAGAGAAGATGGTCAGGGGCTTTGTCGTGCAGCAGGTCCCAGATCTCTGTGGCATGTCTGAGTTAAGGAGCATACATGCGAGCGTGGAGTGCTGTGTGGGTGGTTGCAGGACTCTGTGAGTCTGAGAGAGTGAGTTGTTGGGTGCTGTTGGTGCGGTGAGTGCTGGGTGTGTGCCAGAGCATGAACATTTGCAGGAAGCACAGGAGAATGCTCCCATGATGTTGTGTGGTGCAGCAAAGCGGTACCCTGTGCAACAGCTGCTGAGGGTGAGGGTGTGGAGGGTCACAGCATGGTAATGGAGGGTGGGTGAAGGACTAGGGGTCCTGGTGCTGGGCACTGGCCATGCACAAAAGAGAGGAGACTGGCTTGCCTTTGGCTCACCCGCTGCACATGATCCGCTGTGCATCCAGGTTGTGGCAGCCATTAAGTATGTCCTGGGAGGGGAGAGAAAAGATGTCACTTCCTGTGCAGATGGTTGATGGGAAATCCAATGATGTCACTTTCTGTGCATCTATATATTAGAAATGACTCCTTTTGCTTGGCTTCTTCTTTTAAAGACAGTTTTGGCAGGAAACCAGTGATGTCTCTTCCTGTACAGATGGACAATGGGAAATCCAGTGATGGCACTTCCTGTGCAGCTAGATGATGGAAAGAAATCTTTTTTTTCCATCATCCAACCTTTGCCATGGTCTCCATAGGTATAATGATTCCCTCACAACACTCATTAAATACAAATTGCACGCAAGATATATACACAGACAGCCAGGTATGCAGTGATAATGTATTGTAATAAAGCAATTTATTTATGGAAGTCAGATAAGTGCAAACCAAGAACAATATGTTTATTGGTTTAGTTCATTGAAGATAATCCTGCTCTTCTGGGGTTGCAATTAACTCAGTTACACTCAAAAGTTGGCTAACCACCATTTTCGTGACAATTTTACTGTCTGCTTTAGATGATACCAAGATCAACCAATAGCATCCTTTACTTGTTACAAAAAGGCTGGTAGGTACTTATGTATTAAATGAATTGATGCTTGCCTTGGAAGTGATAAGCAAAAGGGGTGCAAGAACATCAATAAATCATTTATAAAATTCTAAGGGAAGACAATCTGTTCTGGCTGACCTTGTATTTGAAAGCACATGTACAGTACAACAGAGGTTATTGGCGGTGGAAAGTCCTGCTTTCCTCATCCTAGCTGGTCGATGAAATATCCTTCATGTTCTCGCAAGTTTGCAGTTCTCTGTTTTGGAATGGTGAACACTATACTAATCTTTAAAGACCCTGAATAAATCACAGCCTGTTAATGATTTCGCCTTGGAATGTGAGCAGAATGAATTTGAGTCAATTCCTTGTCTGCTTTTCGGTTGGAATTCCTAAATGTGTTGTTGGTTCTGAGACCAGACTAAGTAGTGTCAGCTAGTTGGTGGTCATTCAGGTATTCAGTGAGGTGTCTGTTGATGATTTTATCTAAGACCTTGGCCGGAAATGGTAGAAGGGAGATCAGTTTGTAGTTGGTGGGCTTTGAAGGGTTACAGAAGGTTTCTTCGGCAATGGGAGGAACGTTGCTTGTTTCCAAGCACCAGGGAAATTTGTGACAGAGGTGGATACATTCAGAATGGGTGTAAGCATGGCGATGATGGGTTGCAGTCCTAAGAAGTAGATTTGGTGGGGGCAGGGGTACGATGGAGCCCCTGAGCGGCTGGACTTCATGGTGGCGGCCGTTTCCTTTGTGGTGATGAGGGGCCCAGTGGTTAGCATTGGTTCTTTGGATAAGATTGGTAGGCATTTGGCAAAGTCAGTCAGGTTAAGTTGTAGGATGAAGTTGCTGTAATGGCGGTGATTTTGTTGCTGAATAATTTGAGAGTGATTGTTGTGGAGGTCCTGCGAGGAGGTGATCGAGTTGAAGGTGAGCGATGGTGAGGTAAAATCTTACACAATGGCAAAGGTTTCTTTGCTTCACTTGGTGCTGGCATTGATGTGGTCCTCCATGCGCCAACTGGCTTGAGGTCTGGATCTTGTTCTATTGCTGTGTTTGAGGGGGACCAGGAAGTCAGCATAGGTAAGCCAGTTGTTGAAATTCTTGATGGTTTTGTGGAGACTAATGCTTTCTTTTGGTAGGTTTTTTGAAAGTGGTGTTCTAGTCTTTGTCAGTGATGCTGATCCACTTTTGGGCGGGCTGGTCTGGCAGTGGTGCATTTGTGCATTGGACCGGGACGGGGATTCTGAACATGACATGGACATGGTTCTGTCCAGAGCATTGGTGTGGGCTCATCGATTCGTAAGTTGCTGAAGTTTAGCAAAATAGGGTACAGGAGGTGTCAGGCGACGTGGGTAGGTCCCTTTGGGTGAGGTGCAGGCTTCCAAGGTCTTCAATAAGTGCTCTAGAATTGGGGGTCGGTGTGGTCTTCCAGTTGGAGGTTCAGGCCATCCGAGTAGGATGCAACTGCTAGTATTGTGGGTGAGTGGTGCAACAAACTCTCTGATGGTGTCAGTGAAGATGATGTGCAGTCCCTGGTGGTGTGTAGATGACAGTGCTGTTTATAGTGAAGTTGGCTGTGATGGGAAGCTTGAACGACAGTTGTTCTTCATTGGAGACTGACGTGTCTGTGGATTCAGAGCAGCTGATGGTGTTTTTGTGGATGACGGTGATTCCGTCTCCAAGCTTGTGAAGTCTCTGTTGCCTGGCAATCTTGTAGCTGTGGGGGGAGAATGCTGTGGTGATGTTAGGTGATGATGCAGAGTTCAGCCAGTTTTCCATGCAGAGAAGATGGTCAGGGGCTTTGTCGTGCAGCAGGTCCCAGATCTCTGTGGCATGTCTGAGTTAAGGAGCATACATGCGAGCGTGGAGTGCTGTGTGGGTGGTTGCAGGACTCTGTGAGTCTGAGAGAGTGAGTTGTTTGGTGCTGTTGGTGCGGTGAGTGCTGGGTGTGTGCCAGAGCATGAACATTTGCAGGAAGCACAGGAGAATGCTCCCATGATGTTGTGTGGTGCAGCAAAGCGGTACCCTGTGCAACAGCTGCTGAGGGTGAGGGTGTGGAGGGTCACAGCATGGTAATGGAGGGTGGGTGAAGGACTAGGGGTCCTGGTGCTGGGCACTGGCCATGCACAAAAGGGAGGAGACTGGCTTGCCTTTGGCTCACCCGCTGCACATGATCCGCTGTGCGTCCAGGTTGTGGCAGCCATTAAGTATGTCCTGGGAGGGGAGAGAAAAGATGTCACTTCCTGTGCAGATGGTTGATGGGAAATCCAATGATGTCACTTTCTGTGCATCTATATAATAGAAATGACTCCTTTTGCTTGGCTTCTTCTTTTAAAGACAGTTTTGGCAGGAAACCAGTGATGTCTCTTCCTGTACAGATGGACAATGGGAAATCCAGTGATGGCACTTCCTGTGCAGCTAGATGATGGAAAGAAATCTTTTTCTTCCATCATCCAACCTTTGCCATGGTCTCCATAGGTATAATGATTCCCTCACAACACTCATTAAATACAAATTGCACGCAAGATATATACACAGAAAGCCAGGTATGCAGTGATAATGTATTGTAATAAAGCAATTTATTTATGGAAGTCAGATAAGTGCAAACCAAGAACAATATGTTTATTGGTTTAGTTCATTGAAGATAATCCTGCTCTTCTGGGGTTGCAATTAACTCAGTTACACTCAAAAGTTGCCTAACCACCATTTTCGTGACAATTTTACTGTCTGCTTTAGATGATACCAAGATCAACCAATAGCATCCTTTACTTGTTATAAAAAGGCTGGTAGGTACTTATGTATTAAATGAATTGATGCTTGCCTTGGAAGTGATAAGCAAAAGGGGTGCAAGAACATCAATAAATCATTTATAAAATTCTAAGGGAAGACAATCTGTTCTGGCTGACCTTGTATTTGAAAGCACATGTACAGTACAACAGAGGTTATTGGCGGTGGAAAGTCCTGCTTTCCTCATCCTAGCTGGTCGATGAAATATCCTTCATGTTCTCGCAAGTTTGCAGTTCTCTGTTTTGGAATGGTGAACACTATAATAATCTTTAAAGACCCTGAATAAATCACAGCCTGTTAATGATTTCGCCTTGGAATGTGAGCAGAATGAATTTGAGTCAATTCCTTGTCTGCTTTTCGGTTGGAATTCCTAAATGTGCATGTCGAGACAACAAGAGGTTCAACGCAGACACTGACCGAAAGTTTCGTGAGTAAACCGATCGCTTCAGCTACGAGCCGGGTAAGCTCTCTCTCCACTGGTCCCTAACCCCCTGAGGCCCCCTTTTTCTTCCTCGGGTCCACTCCTCTGCCGGACTACTCCATGGGGCTAATTTGGCAACAAGCCAACGTGAGGATAATCTTCCTTTCATACACCTACTACATTCTTTTGTGTTGATGCGCTTACGATATTTAGCCCACCACAAAACGTCATGTATATATGATAACTTTCACCTTAGTCATACCACCAATATGGCTACACCATTTGCCGCTTATTTATCATCTACACAGCACAATAGATATTGGCAATTAAACTGTTTTATGAATATTTTACCATACTAAGACTCTCCCCTGTATGTGTGTTTTGTCATACTTGTTGTATGTCCAGTAATGCTCTAAGAGGGAATCCCCTCACACATGTAAAGCACCTTAGCGAGTGCTACACATTTTCAAAATTACACAATCACTTAAAAGTAAGTAATCTGCACCTACACACTTTGGTCCAGAGGAAAGCCAGTTTTAATCATAAAGGCCTGGCTGAAACATGTAGACCTCACCTGGATGTTGGAGACCCTAATTTACACTCCTATAACATCCATCAGCCTTTTTTAATGCTAACAGTGACCCAGTTATTAAAATATAATTTACCCTTGGGTACTGGGACCTCTGTATAGCTTTTAAACTTTCACCTTCACGTCACTACACTGCACACTCAGAAACATACCTGCTCCGCTGTATTCAGGCGTCGAAGCACACCCGGGACACACTCAGTGTCACTGGGTGGGCCCGATGATGAAGCATGCCAACAACCAGGTTGGTGGGTGAGGGCTTCATGAACAAACCAAAGGGTTTGTATCCTGTCTTACAGTCTTGAGTCTATGCTAATTCACAAATAGGCTAGTCCTTATTGATTTGCATTTAAAACATGCCAGACTGTGTGTGTCTGTGGATTTAAGGCAATAGCAGGGCATTGTTTCGGAGTATAAAGAGATGCAATATAACTTTACTTCCAAATTTTGTGTAGTTGTACATGTTTATCGGGGCCAGGGGCATGATCACCCAGCGTAATAGTTTTAATGGAAATGGTACCTAAGATACATATAGCTTAGTAGTAGGTATACAATCAATTAAAATGCGTTTGGGAAAAAAGTATATTCCAGAAATTCAGAAAGTGTAAGTCTTTAAAGGCCGGCCATATCCAGTTTCTAACACATCCTGCAATATTCCTCTGCTTTTGACATACATTATCTACTACCAGGAGTATTCTTAACCACATGGGAGCCATTGGATAAGATTAAACTTAAAAACCCCTCAATACTGCTGATTGTGAGATGTTTAGAGGGCAATACTATTTGTGTAAAAAAAAGTATTTATTTACTGTCGGCAAATATTGAGGTGAACGTCCTCTCTTGGTTGCAAAATCTTATATAGGCCTGTCTTCCACATGAGTCAGTTTGCAATACTAACGCGTGAATGTATTTAGACATTGCAGTAACACCCTTATTTGAGCCAATGAATTTTAGTCAATGACACTTATTAATTTGCACTCTCCATCCTGCAAGCAGTACTGTCAATCCAGTTTTTGGTGCTATTATACCAAACCTGGAAGGTTTTATTGTACTTTCACACAAAACAAGGTGCCGAAACAAAGCGCAAAGGGGAGTATAGCATTGAGTAATGAATGTTATTGTATGGTTAATTAAAAACATTGCAAACTCCTAGACAAAAACATAAATCAATAGAACAATTCCAAGAGCAGAAAAATAATACAGTATGTAAGTAACAATGTTCTAAAATCAGTGCCTGGGACTCTGTAATGGATCTACCACCTGTGCTCGTTGCGAAAAGCAGTTGTCCCTCCCAAGCCTCAACCCATTGTGGAATGCATCGGGCGCTTGGTCATGCAGGATTCCAGGTTACCAGCTTCACAAACATAGAAAGAAACTCTACATGGGGCTGGCCTAAAGCACCTGTCTAACGTGGGTCCTCTACTGTTAAACCTATTATAGTCAAATAGAAGGAATCTATGGGCAATCTGAAAGTCAAAATATGTAGAAACAACTCACTAAATTCATCCTTCAAAGCTGTGCAACCAGTCTAGTATCTGGATATATCATGTTCAGTGCAGGTCTTCATCATAGCTCCCTAAGCCACGTCACAAACCTAGAAGGAAACTATACTGCTTGCGCAGCCAATAATGCCATAGGCCAATACAGCACAGAAGCTCAGCTTTGCTGCCATTGAGGTTAAGAACATGAATCCCTCAGTCTTGACAAAGGAGTCTTTCAATCTAGGCCAAGGATTCTTCGTGTATCATTGCTGCAGTATAGGACCCTGCAGCCAAAAGATCTGGTCATATTGGATAGTGGTGGGACACAAATGCTAAAAAGTATGACGGAGAAGAGCCTTGCTGCACCCCGTACCGAATGATCCGCTTATCTGACTGGAAGGAGGAAGTTAAAGAGTCTGAATCCACCCTGTCAAAAGAGATGCAAACCATGTCAACACTGTGCTCATCATTCCATTCTCACCGATGCGCCTGATGAAAACCCCATGGTCGAAGGTCTTAAGAGCGGGAAAGTGACCCAATACGTTTACCCCATGATATCATTGTCATCATGTATGGACCTGATGTCATAGAATACAATAAACAAAGATGAAAGTGCCATGGCCTGGATGAAGGCCTTCTTGACGAGGGATAAGCACTTTCCGAAAGCTGGGTGCCTGGCAACCAGCTTCTTCTGCAGCTTGCCTAGCACAGGTGGAACGGTGGTGGGCTGATACTTGTTGGGGTTGCTTGTATCGAGTAGTGGCATTACTCTCATTTTCCAGAGATCGGACACTATCCCAGATGTCAAATTTGTACTATTCCAGATGTCAATGAGCCGTGCAGCTCTCCTGACAATACTGAAGTAATGGTGCATATACCAGGAAGCACTATCTTAACCACTCCTAAAGCAAAACTTAACTTTCATGTTTAGATGTTTTCAGCTAGGAAGCCCTGGAATTAAGCAACAGCTTGACCAAGCACGCAATAGCACCTCTGCAAAGGGCATACGAGTCTTCTACTTCTCTAAAGTGTCCGTCTGATCTGTCCTCTGCAATTTTATTGCCATTTTGTGTCATCCCTTCACAAAATGGTGAAAGCACCTTTGCATAAAAGTCTACAAAGGCTCGAGCAATCACTAGCGTTTGACAGATGTTGAGTACTGAGACACTGGTAACACATACTAACACCAGTACTGTTCCTCGTCGCTCTGCTCTTACTTGCCTTCCTCATGGTGGTATCTTAGATAGCTCCCCTTTATTATGGGCCCTAATAACTTCAATAACACACTTTAAAGTATGTTTCATAAATGTTTTCAGTGTCAATCAATTCCTTTTGTGTTGGAACCCTTTTGAACACTTATTGCCCAATGTCCATGGTGCCCATAGGTTTTGTAGCACTCTAAACAACCATACTTGAATTCTCAAAAATGTATGTCATTTAAGCTTAGTAATAGTTTGCATTTCATAATCAAGCACCTTTTAGTTTAGGGCAGTTTATGACTGATAGTGTGATGGCATTTTATTGCGTCAGAGGTGATGTGGCGCGGTCAGGAAAACTGGCAGATTCTTCTCAGTCTATTTATGTCTGTTTCCACCTCTCCATATTTTCCATCTTTTCAACATACTCTCTGGAGCACAACTCCCCTCCGGCTCAAAGGCGACTCCCCTCGGCTGGCCTGTACCTTCACAAAATTAATTTGTTCTTGTCTCTCTGGTGGACCCTGGTCATTGCATTTGTTCACACTTCTGACACTGGAGCCATTACCCTTTGTTCCTCAGAAGCCAGGTTTAGTCCTTGGTCAGATGTGTGTTGACCTTTATCACCCGGGCCATCCTTATTAAGCATGGGCGGAAAATCCGTTTCGCTCGCGGATTTTGCGGATTTTCGGTAAATTCGCAATCCGCGAGATTCGCGAATCTCCCGCAAAATCCGCAAATCCGCGAGCAGCGGATTTTGCTCGCACTGCTCGCACTGTTCGCGTGAGTTCGCGGCTTCCCAGTACAACTTCGCGCCCCGCGAATAAGTGCAAAATTGCAGAAATACGATCTTAGCAAAACTGAAACTACTTACCAGGTTCAAAAGTTCAGGCTCATCATTAGTAGCCATTTCCTGTAGTGCTTCCTGAGGGGCCCCTCCAGAGTTCAGTTGCCAGTTGCAACTATTATGTGACCCTGCTCTGAACCTCAGAATAGTTACACATATGCCACAAAAGTCCTGAATTACAGCTAAGGGAGACAAGCAGGAGCCAGGCTGGAAGTTCAAATCCATTAATCAGCCCCTAATTCATTATTGTCAGTTGGGGCAGGGCAGGTGTTGTAACTAATTTTGCAACAATGAAAGCACTTAGCAAGTGCAAAAGATCACTAATCAGGAAGCACTAAGGAAGCAGGTGCCAGCTAAAAAAATATTCTCTGACACATTAATCAGCCCCAAATTAATTCAGGTCACTTGAGGCAGGGAAGGTGTGCTTGCGTTGCCACAATAATGTACACTGCCTGGACAACCAGAGGGTGCTGTGATGAAACAGAGGGTGGCATGGGTGGGCCAGAGGGTGGCATGAGTAGTCAGAGAGTGGCAGTGGTGACAGAGAGTGGCAGTGATGAAGAAGAGTGTCCCAAACAGGCTGGACACGTAGAAACAACAAGTTCACAAAACTTGCGACCCGACAGGTAAGTTCGCAATTTGCGAAATTGTACAAAACCCTCGCGAACTGGCAGAAACCCGCGCAAACACAAAAAAAATCCGCAAATTCGCGAGAATTCGCGGATTTTGCGGATTGCGAGTTCGCAAATCCGCAAAATTCGTGAACGCGAGATTCGCAAAATTCGCCCATGCTTAATCCTTATGTCTACACTATAAACCTGTAGAAAAATAAAGTGGTGAAGTTTACAGCAGGATCTCTAGACACTTAAAGTTTAGCAGGCAGATGTATGCACCTTGTCCAAGTGGGGACCCTTCCTTCTAGTCAGGATAAGGGGATTACACTTCTAAAATATCCCCTGCTCACCCTCTTGGTAGCTTGGCATGAGCAGTCAGGCTTATCTCAGAGGCAATGTATAAAGCATTTGCGCATAACACACAGTTATACAGTGAAAACACTACAAAAGCACTCAACACCAATTTTTGAAAAATATCCAATATTTATCTGTCAAAACGATAAAAGTACAACGTACATTTATTAAAACACAAATAATGCAAGAATAACCTTAAAATACAGTTCCTTGAAGTTGATATCTCTGTCTAGGGCTGTCATAGCATCGTTAAAATACAAATCCAACTGTTCAGGCCCACCATGATGTCGCAGGCCAGCTACGGTGTCAGGAAGACCCGCAAACAGTACATTGGAAAGGCAGGGCGTTGTGAACCTTACGATGAGCTCTGGGGAAGCGGCGATGACATCGAAGGTCAGTGCAGGCGTCATTGAGCACTTAAAGTCACACGTGTTGCAGATCGTGAATTCCTTGCTCACCTTGCCACTGGATTCAAGCAAGCCTGGCTGAGGACGGCTGTAATGGCAGAAATCGGCCCTAGGAAGCTTGTTTCCGGTCCAGGGAAGGCATGGCTTGGCAGTTCGGGCTGGACTGTTCCCATGAGGCACAGGATCAGACTGATTTGCATATGGCCATGTCTGAACTCGGGTGGCAGAGTGGGCTAAAGAACGGTGATGGATTGTACCCAGATCTGTTGACTGGGTGTGAGTGTTTTGATTGGTTCAGATGCTCCGTCCATCACCACCCCCTTTTGTACCACTGTAGGCCAATACAGCAAAGCACACAGCAAAGTAGTAGTTCCTTCTCACAACTTCTCCAGCACTTTGTTCTAGCAGATTCCTTAGCTTAAATGAGTTCTAAAGTGCTGGGCTCAGGGCCCTACTATTTATACCGCTTTTCCCTTAGAAGTTTTAGGCAGAAAAGTCTCTGAATTCAGTAGAAACCAGTTCTGTTCTCTCTAGTCCAGCCTCACTACGGGAAGTGGATACAGCATTGTGCAGAGCAGAAACGGCGTACTCAGATGCTGGTGAAATCTTCTCTCACCACTCTAAATGCAGAAAGGTCTATTCAGCCTTGGTATGAGTCACCCAGGAAAGACAGGACACACCTCAACCCCCCCTTGTGACTGTCTAGTGTGAATGCACATCCCCAGTGCCTGTTAATCCAAAACCAGACTGTGAATACTCAAACAGGCAGAGGCACACAGAATGGTTCAGTAACAAAACGCCCACTTTCTAAAAGTTCGCTGGAGCTTAAGGAGTTAGGTCCCGGGACATGGGGGGGCTGGACCCTTTTTCAAATCATACATATACAACTTGCTCCCCTCACACTTCTTTTTTGCTTGATAATTTAAAGCACATAAATCAGGTCTACTTCTGAATATGTGGGTTTATTTAGTTTTACCCTTCACTTTTCAATTTCAAAATACAAAAAGTTTTTATGTTTGAAAAAGACACGTAACATATAACACTTAATGACAAATATGCAAAACAAAAAATTACCAACACTTTCAATACATCAAAGAATGAACAGAATTCTAAACATATATGCACATGATTTTCATATAGCGGCAATTGTTCAAATCATCAAGTTCGAAATGCCAATATAAAACGATACTCCTTTCGATTTACTGTAAAGTCAATGAAGGACAAGAATATTTCTTGTAAAGAAGGCCAACTGAATGAAAATAAATGATTCCAAAAATCGCAATTAATCCTGTTTCTTTTTTGGCCTTCTAGATGCCGACGCGTTTCGAACCCGTTAAATGAATGAACGGGATCTCGTCAGGGCTAGTATCGTTTTATATTGGCATTTCGAACTTGATGATTTGAACAATTGCCGCTATATGAAAATCATGTGCATATATGTTTAGAATTCTGTTCATTCTTTGATGTATTGAAAGTGTTTGTAATTTTTTGTTTTGCATATTTGTCATTAAGTGTTATACGTTACGTGTCTTTTTCAAACATAAAAACTTTTTGTATTTTGAAATTGAAAAGTGAAGGGTAAAACTAAATAAACCCACATATTCAGAAGTAGACCTGATTTATGTGCTTTAAATTATCAAGCAAAAAAGAAGTGTGAGGGGAGCAAGTTGTATATGTATGATCACTTTCTAAAAGTGGCATTTTCAAACACACAGCCTAAACTCCATTTCTTCATCTTGTCCCAATTGAAAGTTCCACATGTAAAATGTTACAGTGTAGCTCTAATGATAGCCAATGGGACAGACAGCGTTTCAACAGTTACACTTCCCATTTGATACAAAGCCCCACACCTTTAGTTCCATCTCTGACCATTCTCCAGCTCCACCCATAAATGAAAAGCAGGCTTAACATTGTAGGGAGCCCGGGAACCTAGATAGGCGAACATCCCTCTTTCCTGACTTGACCTTATCCTGATCACCAGCCTCAATCACCCTGTGACCCACTTTACCTTTTATCTCATTCTGATCACTATTGCCTCTTTCAAGCAATTCCTTCAACCAAAATGGTACCAAATCAAAACTGATCTTTCACCCTCTCATCTTGCAAAAAGGTAAAATCACAGTTTTATCACTCACAGTGGTGTGAAATGTCCACACCATGTATCTCACTACATCTTCTACTTCCAACCCACTCTTCCTAGCCATTTCTATTGTGTCCTTTGCCATCCTGTAAGCCCTCTCCACCTTGCCATGGTATTTAGGGTTATAAAGCTATATCCTCACACGTTTGATGTCATTCATATCCAAGAAATTTCTCATCTATTTGAAGATCAACCATTGTCCGTAACTATGTACTGGGGTACACCTTCTCTCACAAATATATCCTTAACTACTTTGATAGTAGTGGTGGTAATGTCAGTCCTCATAAAAACAACTTCTTGCCATTTCAAATGAACATATACAATAACTGTAGCCTAGCATTGGGAATATGACAGACATAAACAGTCCAATGAAATCTAAACATATGTTCTCCCAGGGTGCACCCGGATTACCAACATGTTGCGCCATCACACCCACCACTACCTTCAACCTTTTCTCACTCTCTCTGCATACCGGACATCCAGTTGCATATCTGAACACCACTGTTTCCGTCCCTGGCCACCAGAACTTGTCCTTGAGCCTTTTCTTTGTCATTGTCTGTCCCACATGACCTTGATGTGCAAAACTAATCAGCTTCCATCTCACCTCCTAAGGAGATACAAATCTTTCTCCTCTCATGATGAGTTGTTCACCACATATCGTCAGCTCTTCCACCACCTTGCAATATGGGCGGACAGACACCAAACTCTCTCTCTATACACACTTGTGAATCATCTTCATGTTGTCTTACAAAATCTCATTCTTATCAATTGTTGCTAGCCACTCTGCTTTACTGACTGCTTTATATATGCCATCCTTCGCATCATCCAATCCTGCCTCAACTTCCTCATACTCCTCAACCAATTTATCTTATCAGGTAATTGTAAAAGGCAATCTTCCACACAATTTCTCCACCCCAGAATGTATGCAATTACACAGTTAAAACTCTGCAGTCTGTTAGCAAATCTTGCTAACCTGCCAGAACTTTTTTCCGGGCCTCCAGGCCTCAGAATTCTCAAAAGAGGTTTTTGATGAATCTTGAAGACTACATTTTTTCTCCATAGGTACATTCTGACATGTTCCATATTTCTGCCTATTACTCTCTCTCTCAATGACTGACGAGTTATTTTCTGAAGAACTCAAAGCTCTAGAAGCAAAGGCCACAATCATATGCCTGCCATTATGTTTATGGGCGACACAATGGCAGAGATATGATCTGTTGTTAAAAGGTGTGAGTATGCCTGTATTTACTATTTCACTCATGATATCCTGAAATGCTTTATTTAGTTCTTTACCCCAAGAAAATTGCACTCCTTTTTTAGTGTCACCCAAAGGTCATCTGTTTTTGCAGCAGAATTGATCAAAAACTTTGAATAATATTCTATTAAACCCATGAAAGACCTGAGATGATCTTTGTTACATGGAACAGTTGCATTAACAATTGCACTGACCAAATCAGCTTTAAGTGTGGCACCACAGTCAGATATGAGGTATCTCAAGTAGTCCACATCTCCACTAAGAATCAACATTTTTCTTTGTGCAATGTGATTCCCTCCCCTGTTAACCTGGCCAGTACTCTTCTCAGTACCTCGTTGTGCTCCTCTATGGTACAACCAATGGATACAATGTCATCCTGGAAGCACACTTTATTCTTGACATCTTTCAAGATACCAGACATGATTCACTGAAAGACACTTGCAACAGATGCCAATCCAAAAGAAAGTCTTGTAAACTGAAAGATGCCCTCTGGTGTTATGAATGTGGCGAGAGGTTTCGGATATGGATTTAGCAAGACCTGATGATATACTGTTTTGAGATCCAACTTTAAGACATAATTCCCCCCTTTTATCATGAGCATCATCTCTTTGATGTTTGGCAAGGGAAAACCGTCTGTCACTGGTTACTCTGATTAAGTGATCTTGAATGTACACACAATTGCACGCTCCTATCAGGCCTTTTGGTAAAAACTACAGGAGAAAGCCATTCCGATATCTCCACTGGTTCTATCGCCTCTCCTTTCAAAATCTGGCACAGAATTTCTTTGCCATCATGTCTAACTAAAAGCAGGATTGTCCTGGCCTCATGCTTAATGGGTAAGACATTTTTTCAAAACAAGTTTATGTTGGTACCCAGCCACAGTGCCGAATCTATCTTCAAATACAGACTGGAAAGCCACGAGCCTCCTACTATCCCATCATCAGATACTAACATTATCTGATCAGGAGCGCTGGGATTTAACACTATGTTTGCATCTTTCTGTTGCAACCATCCAAAAGTTGCTCGTCCAGACAGTGCAACATATTCTTTACCCATCTATGACATCTGTGGTAGTTCCCTGGTATTATCTAGGATTAATATCCATAGGTAACAATTTTACACCAGGCCATGTTTCCTTAAAGAGGTCTTTGGAGAGTAGAGTGTAAAGGGAGCCTGAATTAACCATAATAGTTATTTCTTTGTCTCTGATCACAAACATTGCTTTTGACCGTTTCACCGTGGTGTAGTGGCTTCTCATCACTGTCTTTTAGGAGCCTTTGTTTTAAACTTCTGCACTCCACCATCCTGGCCATCCACACTCAAGATTCTAGTACTGTTGTCTTCAGAAGCCACATCCACTTCTCCACTCTGCCTCTTTCATCATGACATAAACATTCACAGTGACCTTTTTTCCCACACTTCCCTCATTCCGTCCAATTGTAAAACAATTTCTTGATCCTGGACCATGGTATGAGCTGCCAAGTGCATAGATACCATCTCTGGTGATTACATACCAATCAACATAACATAACAAACATGACACCAATGGAAGTTCCTTTGAATAGAGATTCCATTTACACTGTGACGTGTATTAAGTCCCTCAGCTTCCTCACCTGGATTTTTGTACAATGGGTAGTTATTTTTCTTCCCAATGGCATTAACTTTAGTAGCATCTTGTTGGTTTTCCCCAGTAACAGTGATTTCCTTTAATTTCATTGCACTTAGATGCTGCATCTCCTTCATGCATGTTTCTGACTCTTCGACGACGTTAGCTATAGTTATCGCTTCATTAATGTTGGATTGCTTTCTGGATACCTGTTCTTGTACTTTTTATATATATATATATATTTATATAAACATTTGACTGTCTAATCCATTCATCACTTCCAGATAATTTTCAAAATGATCTATCAATTCTTTCCACTCTATATTGGGAAAGTCAGGATGATCGAGAAGAACTGGAGACATTATTATATTGTGTTGAACTAATGATGTTAAAACAATATAATGTTAATTGTATTTTCCTTTAAATCTTATCCTTCAGCTTGAAACAGAGAAAGTTATATTCTGTAAGTACCATTTATGAACGCAATGCCACCAATGCCCGTTAGATGGCACTGTTTCCTTTTTTTTCCATGTGATGAACTGGAAGACGCTACTGAAGATCGTGACAGGAGGAGCATCTTGAGGACAAATAAGCAGATAGACAAGACTCCAATAAATTATTGCTTGTATTAAGCATTGCTCCTCTGAAAGTGCATATGTCCGTTTGGCCGGCCATCTTAGGACTGCCAAACCAACATTCGCACTTAAATTTCTCCAACCCAGTGTATTGTACAGCCAGGTATTCTTCTTATTATTATGTTTCTTATATAGCGCCAGAATCGACCCCCGAAGGGGTATCTCCGCGCTTGCCTTGGGAACCCGTCCTGGTTTTTCCCTGTGAGATAGCCCATACAGGGCATCCCCAAGGTGAAAGCCAGGCATCCCGCCGCGGGGGGGGGGGGAGGGCCGTTGTGGAGATTAAGCAAGCTTAATGCCCAGAGTTGCAGAGTGTGAACCCCTGATTAGGTCAGGCACCGAAGCGAGAATTATCGAGTCCATGGACATTTGAGCTCAAGACCCTGCCGCGTCGGGAATTGAACCCTGGTCCCGGGTCTGACCTCTGCTTCAGGGTCTGCCTGCTCTAACCGGTGAGCCACAGGTTTATCTGCGATAAAAATCGCCGCAGCTCTGCGGTAAATTTTTGTCTCTAACCAAGCAATAGCGATAATTATCGCTATTGCTTGGTAATATGCCCCTTCATTTTTCAGTCTTTATCTTTCACTAATTAATTTAGGGGCATATTATCAAAGGATTTATCTCTGCTTTTTTGGCTTTAAAAGCCAAGAAAGCGGAGATAAAATTATCTCCCTATCAGCAACAGTGTGCTAACACGCAAATTTGTATGTTAGCACCCTTTTTCACTACGCTTCCCTTTGCATCTCTAATGAGATGCAAAGTGGGCGTTCCAGAGCAAAATAATAGGAGAAATGTCGCTAAGCAACATTTCTCCTATTATCAAGTTACACGCTAACCCTGTTAGAGACGGCTAACCACGGTTAGCACTGCTTTTTTTACACCTGGTATTTTCCTGACTTAGCCATGATATCCTATGGAAGGTGGATATCATGGCTAAGTTTGTGAACCCCTATCATCAAGCTAACGCCAAACTTCGAGAGATTATCGTTGGTTTTCCAGCGATAATCTCTCATTTGGCAGTTAGCGTGAGGATTTTTATCACTTCTGAGATAAACGTTGCTAATAGCAAGTTATCTCAGCGATAATTCCCGGCGATGCTTAGCGATAAAACAATGTTGCAAAGCCTAGTTAGCGATAAATATCGCTACTCGTTGGTAATATGCCCCTGTGTTCCTTATTTTTCCTTCCCTTTAATTTTCGATTTCTAAATGATTCTTACTCTCATTCATAGCTATACGATATTTCTAATGCTAGTTATAGACAGTTTGATCTGTGTAAATCTGTGGCTCATAGCATATGATGATGATGATGATTAGATGAAGGTATTTAAAACTTCTTGAGTCTGTGGTCATTATAAAGAGTACAAACATTACTCAATTGTATATGGTATTGTGTTGTCTACTTACTCCACAGCTAGATCCTTGATCCATTGTGGTCTTAGGTACCTGTTTCGAGGATTGGTAAATCAGGTACAAGGGAATAAAACAGAAAGGAACTGAATTGCTGAGAGTTGTGTGTAGGTTATCTGATTGAAGTTTAATGAAAAAATATTGAAATGGGCCCAAGTGTGCATATTTGGTAAGCAAAGTTAGTCGGGTGACCTGCACGCTCTATTAGTAATTTTCTGGTAGCAGAGCTATGGTTAAGGACTAGTTAAGATAGGTAGATAGGTTACTTGCTGATAACTGTGTAAAATAAATTGCTGCTAAAATTGTATTGCTGCTAAAGAATCGATCGATCGAATATAAAATTGCTTTGAAAAGTTATGAAATGTTTTTGAAATATTTTTGATGAAATGCTGCTATATTGATACATGTAATTAACAAACTCGTTAGTGATTGTTATATAGTGTCTGGAATCCCCGGGGGCAGAATAGCGGGTGGTGAGGAGAATTCACCTCACGGTGAGGTCAGTGGCTCGAGGAAAATAAGTGCATGGCAGAACTGGAAGCGCTAATTAGGGTTTTCCGTATGAATAGTTGAATAATTGATAGCAACGAGTTCGCTAATGAAACTTCAATTGTGATATAACCTAGTAAGGGTCACACAGAAGGAGTAGTAGGTTCGTTGGAGCTAGAGTGATAGCAAAGGAGTTCGCTAGTGAAACTTTAGACTTAGTATATATCCCGAAAAGAGTGGATGAGTCAAAGAAGTAGCAGGTTCTCTAATGCTTGTGTGAAGGATAGGCAGAAGGGATCTATCCGCAGTATATGAAAAGTAGACAGAAGAGGTTTCCTTGCAGTGAAACAAATCTTTCCTTTATAGACACTCGAGTACAGTTGGCGAATGTTATACGTTGTAAATTAAATAGAGTGCTTGCACTTTAAGAAAGAAAGAGTGTGTCCGTTACCTTGTAAAGGAGGGAGTCAGTCGTGGAGCTGCGCTGACATCACTCTGTGCCGCGCTGGTATTGGTCGAAACAGCGGGTGTGTAACGGAGCTGGCATTGTAAAGGAGGGGTGAGCGCAGGAGCGTGAGAACGCGTCTCACGGGAAAGCCGCGCACCCATTGATTGAAATTATTTGCAACCACAGTGTTGATTGGTTGTTGAAATTTAACAGACACGCTAGCATTGGTACAATATAGTAAACTGAAGTACGTAATTCACGCACGAACTAGGTTTACGAAGTATATGTGATATCCAGAATTTTTACCTGATCCGAAATACTCAGGTTTTGCTAAAGAACAGATGTTAAAAGGCAGACCTTACAATATGTACGGAAACAAGAGAAAGATGACTTTTGTAGACAAAGTAAAAAATTACTTCAAGAAGGATAAACCCATCAAAACTAGAGAGGGTATCATCATTCCACCACCTAATACTCCTGCATCATTTATGTTATTTGACAGAGGATATCATACCTGTGTATGGTTGGAAAATTGGGTGGAATATACCAAAGATGACGGAATTTTAGCATTCCCTTTAGACGGTACCTTTAATAATAGAATTTTGTTTAATTTGAGGACTCGAATGAATGATTTATTATTATAAACCATTTTATAGCGCGCTCTGCTACTGGGGAGTATCCTGGCGCGGGGGAAATAAAAGATGCAGAGAGCAGACCCTCACAGAAGTAAATGAGCTCTTAAATAGCACCATTAAACAGATATGTTTTCAGCTGTTTTTTAAATGCGGCTACAGTGGGTGTGGAGCGCAAGTGAAGAGGAAGAGCGTTCCAGGCGCGAGCCACAACCACCGCAATCGACTGACCACCAAGTCTGGCACGCTTGAAGCGGGGAAGGGACAGTTGGAACATGGTGGAGGATCTCAGAGTCCGAGCAGGAACGTAACTGATGAATCTTTTTCTCAGGTACTGAGGGCCTTGATCATGAATAGCACGAAACGCCAGATTTACATCCCAGACCTAGATTGATGCAATATGAGGCTTTAGAAGAATGGGAGATTGAGGCCTTTGAGCGAGATAGACCTAGAATTGACAAAGGAATAAGCAAATGGTATCCGAAAATGCATGGAGAAGCAAAAGAGAAAAAAATTAAGCAGTGGAGACAGAACATGATGACAGAAGGACTGTTCCCAGTATTTACAGCAGACAAACCAGTAGGAGGTAAAAGGACAGAGAAAACCAGACAGTTAATGACTGCTGGTGATTCTGAGGATGAATACCTGGAGGATTTAGTAATTAAAAATCCACCACCATATAATGAGGAGTCTAGGTCCCTGAGTATGAAAA
Organism: Lissotriton vulgaris; assembly: GCF_964263255.1. Taxonomy (NCBI): domain Eukaryota; kingdom Metazoa; phylum Chordata; class Amphibia; order Caudata; family Salamandridae; genus Lissotriton; species Lissotriton vulgaris. The sequence goes on along the minus strand of NC_141693.1, from coordinate 1,309,979,307 downwards.
ATCCATTCTTTAGGCCTCCCTGTAATAGAGGGGCAAGTTCATCCGATCCGACTGGTCCAGGTTACTGGCCTGGCGGTAATGAGGGAACGAGCACGTCCGAGCTGACTGTTCCATATTATAGGCCGTCCTGTGGTGAGAGACCAAGTATGACAGATCCGACTGCACCAAATCTTTACCCTCCATTGATTCCACAAGTAGTACATGAAACCTCCATGGAAAAGGTCTTACAGGACCGAGAAAGAGAGGCTTTAATTAAACAGAGAACTGAATTTATCCAGAAAATATCCCAGTTAAATACAAGTCCTGAGGCTTTGACGATTCCAGTAACTATTGCCCAGTTGTTCCTCTTTACGGGGATAAACAGGCTAGTCCAAAGACTCCAGTTATTACTCCAGATGTGGTGCAGCCAAGAAAAGAACCCTTAATAGTTGATGATCAGGCAAGTGAATGTGAGTCTGTAATTTCCCTAATGGATTTCCCCATAAGGGAACCAGAAGGCAGTTCACAGAGAAAGAACACTCAGATGGGTGCAAGAGAAGTCCAGATAGAGTCATCTTCAGGTACTAGAAGTGCCACAGTAGTGACTCCGGAAGAAATAGATCGATTGACCCGAGAATTAGAGAAAATAAATCCTCAGCCAAAACCATTAGATATTTACAAATTAAGAATAGAATTGGAAGAACTGATGGCTGGGAACATGGGATTAGACAGGCTGAACACCCTTAGTGAGGAAGAGTTACTATTCATTTGCAAAAGTATTACCAGAAACACCAGAGTGTTCCATGAGAAACTAATGGACACAGCAGCTAGCATGGGAATAGACGTCAGCAGATCTAAAGTGTTGCAAAAGCCCTACAGAGCAGAATTTTCTGACAAAGATTTAGAAAACATGAACGTGTCAGGGAAAAAGGTTCAGATAAAAGAATTATTGAATCTGTTACAGAAATGGGGAGATCTAGAAAAATAGAAAACCAGGTGGGCAAAGAAAAAGGAAGACAGTAGATCCAGACAAGTGACTTCTGAATATATTCTAAAAGAAGCTGACAAGGCAGAAACATTGTATCCTATGCGAGAAGTGCTAGGTGGAGGACATGTACATGTCCCATGGTCCAGACAAGATATTGTGTTATTTAGTAATGATTTCCCAAAATTACGAGAAAAACCTGTAGAATGGTACAGATAGGTCGAGAGATTTGTTAAAGTTCAAAAATGCCTCCTGAAAGATCTAGATGGGTTCTTTGACATTGTAGTTCCCGTAGATTTGTAGACAGAATGTAAAATTGCTGTTGATTGGCCAAGTGAGGAATATGCCAGAGACCCAAAGACAGGAGCTCCTTCAGCGGAGGTGATGAGGAAGTATGACCAGGTGATATTGTACCTGAAAGGAAAGGTGCCTGCAAAGGAGACAGATTGGACTCGAATAGATAGACCTACCCAGAATAGAGATGAAACTGTACATTCATACTATGAACGACTGTTACAGGTGTTCAAAACGTACAGTGGACTAGATAACATTGAAATGAAGGACATGACCCACTTCATTTATCGATTCGTGTTAGGGTTAAGACCTGAGATTTCTCAGTGGATCAAAGACAATAAAATCTGTTTGCAAGCTAAACCTATTGATGAAGTCCTGAAGTATGCCAAATATTGTGAAGATGAGCTGGAAAATAAACGAAAAGAATTAAAAGAAAAAGTTATGTGGGCACAAGTATTAGCAGAGCACCAAGAACAACAGTTAAGTAAAATGAATAATACCCAGAATCAAGGCCCTGGGGGTGGAGGAAAGCCCAGAGTAAAAATGAGCCGAGAAGAGGCACGGAAGAAGTTCCCCTATCACAGGTGCGGAAAGATAGGGCACTGGAGGGACAAGTGTAAGGCTGTGCAGAATGATAATGTCCAAATTAATGATTTAAATCCGCAGGTGCAGAATTAGGGACCACGAAAGACACAGCAACAGGTAAAACAGAATCAGTTGCCTCGTGCACCTAGGCCAAACTATAAGAGCAAAGCACAACAGAGTGAGGAAGCAGAGGTATGGGAAGGAAGGGAGGATAGAAATGCAGCAACTTCGCAATTTATGTTGAATGATACGTCCCTCTGTGATGAACCTTTCTGACGGTGCCTGAGGGGGGAGGACGAGGAGTGCGTGCTTGGTGCCTCCTTGCCGGTAGACCAGTCAGGGCCATACATTGAAGGAAAGGTTGAAGGAAATGATGTCACCTTTCTGTTGGACACTGGTGCTACCCGTTCTACTGTGCGAACAGCAGACGTTCCAAGCCTACCCCTCTCGGGAGAAGCGATCCAAGTAGAGGACGTTTCTAATCAATTAATTAGTACCCCAGTTACAAAACCCATAGAAATTAAAATAGGGAATTTCAAAGAAATGCATAGATTCGTTGTTTGCGATTCAAGTCCTGTGAACTTGCTAGGACGAGACTTGCTGTGCAAAATGAACTGCACCATCTTTTGCACACCAAAAGGCGTTGAAAGTCAGACCCCAGATGAAGACGGAATTTACAAATTAATGTTAATAAGACCTGACTCAGAAATCATAAGACTGACAACACAGGACTTACCTGAAGAACTCCAACATACAGTGAAACCAGAGGTATGGTATTTTACCGGAAAAGATGTAGGATTAATGGCAAATGTTAACCCAATTAAAATCTCCATAAAAAGAAGATGCAGTTTACCCGAACACTAAACAGTATAAAATGAGTGCAGAAGTAAAAGCAGGGGTTGCCATTGAAATAAAAAGATTGTTAGAAGCAAACATTATACAAGAAGTGATGAGCAGTCCTTGTAATTCGCCATAATTGGAATCAAGAAACCTAGTGGGAGGTACAGGGTAGTACAGGACCTGCGCAAGGTTAACAAAATTGTCGTTCCTTGTTGTCCTATTGTTCCAAACCCTGCAGTGATTTTGTACCAAATTCCATGGAATGCTGGATGGTTTTCCGTCATTGACCTATGTCACGCATTCTTTTTAATCCCATTGCATCCAGACAGCAAATTTATTTTCTCATTTGAATTTGACAGTCATCTATACGTCTGGAATCGTGTCCCTCAAGGGTACACAAGAGTCCTTCGATGTTTAATCAGATTCTGAAGAAGTGCCTTGAATCCTTGGTATTGCCTAGAGAATCAGTCCTGGTGCAATACATAGACGACCTCTTGGTGGCATCTAAAAATCGGAAAGACTGTGTTGTTGACACCATTGCCTTACTGAACCATTTAGGTGAAGGAGGACATAAAGTATCACCTGATAAATTACAGTTCTGCACCTCCTGAGTGAAATATCTGGGGCACCAGATAGAAAGAAGTATCAGGAAGGTTACCACAGAAAGGATTAGAATAATTCCAAACATGGAAATACCAAATACTCAGAAGGAAATCAGAATGTTCCTTGGAGTTGTAGGATACTGTAGGCAGTGGATTGTGGGATTTGCAGTCCTAGCAAAACCATTAATAAAAATGACAAAGAAAGGAGCAAAGGACCCAGTGGAGTGGGATGATTTAAGCATGTCAGCTTTTACGAAGTTACGAGAATGTCTGTGTACAGCTCCTGCATTAGGAATGCCTGATTACTCCAAAGAGTTTGCACTGTTTTGTGACACACGAGACAATTGTGCACTTTCAGTCCTAACTCAAATACATGGTTTGACTAGACGTCCAGTGGCATATTTTTCCGCTACTTTGGATCCAGTGGCTGCTGGATTACCTGGATGCCTGAAAGCAGTAGTTGCAACTTGCATGAGTCTTGACCAGAGTGAATCCATCATTATGGGACATCCTGTAACTGTGTATGTTCCACATGCAGTTGGAATCTTACTGACCAGAACTAAAACCCAGTATCTCACACCTAGTCGGCTGACTAAGTATGAGAGAATTCTAGTGGGTGCAGCAAATGTAACCATTTATCGATGTAATATTTTGAATCCAGCTACTCTATTACCAAGCTCACTCATGGCAGAAGTAAAGGGAGAGGTTGAGCATGACTGCCTTGACCTGACTGAGTTTAGTACAAAACCACCCCCAGACATCAAGGAAATGCCCCTGACTCTTGAAGATTTTGAGCTGTTTGTAGATGGCTCCTGTCTGAGACTTGCGGATGGAGGCCTAAGTGCTGCCTATGCTGTGTGTGCATTAGAAGGTCCAGTAGAAGCATCCTATTTGTTTGGAGTAAAGTTTGCACAAGTAGCTGAATTGTTTGCATTGGCAAAAGCCTGTAAATTTGGGAAAAGCAAGAGAATAGCCATAGACACTGATAGCCAGTATGGTTATGGGGTTGTGCATGACTTCGGCCAATTGTGGCTGCAAAGAGAGTTCCTGACTTCTTCAGGTACTCCCATCATAAACGGAAAAGTTGTACAAGAGCTGCTGGAAGCAATCCAGTTACCTAAAGAATTGGCAGTGGCCAAATGTGCTGCTCATAAATCTGTCGATGACGATGTGACAGCAGGAAATCGATATGCTGACCAACTGGCCCAACATTGTGCTAAACATAGAATATCGGTCAATACCAATTTGGGGGGAGGTGGAAACAGCTGCCAACTTATGGTGTTTGAAGATGTACAAACATGGGAAGAACTGAGAGATTTGCAGAATGCAGCAGGACCAAAAGAAAATAAAAGGTGGAGAAAATGTGGTTGTCAGCGAAGGAATGAGGATGGTGTCATTGTTTCCATTGATGATATGCCTGTGTTGCCAGACAGCTTGCTTGCTCCTATGGCTATATTGATACATGGAGATACACATTTAGGAAGAGATGCAATGGTCCGTGTCTTTAGACAGACATGGTTCAATTCAAAAATCAGAAACATAGCGGAGGCACTCTGCCAGAGGAGCTTGATATGTCAACAATTCAATCCTGGAAAGAAAACAGTAGTTTTACCAGGTAAAATTGGAAAAGCAGAAGGTCCTTTTATAAAATTACAAATTGACTTTATTCAGTTACTCCCCTGTCGAGGAATGAAGTACGTCCTCGTCATTGTTTGCCTATTTTCAAAATGGGTAGAAGCTTATCCTGCAAGAAAAAATGATAGCATCACTGTAGCTAAATTGTTACTGAGGGAACTAATACCTAGGTACGGTTTTCCAGTCACAATTGAATCAGACAGAGGTGGGCATTTTCAGAATGAAATAATAGGCCAAATCTGTGAAGCATTCAAAATTACACAAAAACTACACTGTGCATATCTGGAGTAGTAGAACAACTGATTGGCACTATCAAGTCAAGATTGGGAAAAATGTGTGAATCTACTGGAATGGCATGGATAGACGCTTTGCCCCTTGTCTTGATGGGACTCAGAAGTATTCCAGATCGGAAGACAGGCCTGAGCCCCCACGAAATTCTGATGGGAAGAGTAATGCGGCAAGCATGGGTGCCAGGACACAAAATCATTTCTGATGATTTGGTGCTAGAGTACTGCAAGCAACTGGGTGACCAAGTGCGTTCTATCTCTCACCAGATTGGGGAAGACGCCGTCGCCAGGCCAGCAACTCCAGCCATGATTTGAACCCTGGTGATTGGGTTGTAATTAAGAAACACACTCGAAAGAGTTGCCTTGCACCGAAGTTGGGAAAGAAAAGACAAGTGATTCTTGTTACCACAACAGCGGTGAAGTGTGCGGGCGTGCCACAGTGGATCCATGCCAGCCATACGAAAAAGGTGACAGAAGACGAAGAAGAAACTGAGGCTGAAGGTTCTGCAGCTGAGGGGTCTCCAGACGTTGGTCCTGAAGTAGCTGAAGAAGAACAACCGAGCGCCAGTCAAGATGATTGGGTCCCAGTAATCAACCTGACACTCGACCCAATAAGAACCAGAAGACAAACCTACTTAGACAGAGAGTGGGATAGTGAGGACGAGACAGGAATAGGGGAAGATAATCAGATCATCGAAATCCATGTCAAATCTGATGATGAGGAAGGCCAGGTAGGGACAGAGCAGGTTATCGACACACCTCCAAAAACTCCTGAGCCTGAAAAGGGACAAATAGAAATTAGAGCAGAAATTCAAGCGGAAGAAGATCAAAAGTTCGAAGTGCTTGAACAGGATCAGATAGAGCTAGACGAATGCGTTCAGGAAATAGAAGTTGAAACAACCAAAAGTCAAATTCAGCATACACCTGAACAAGGCCAGTTTAGTAACCAGGCAGAAGAAACCGAAATAAGACCTGGAACTAGTCAGACAGAAAGGAAAGAAGAAGACGTTGAAGCAGATGTGCCACAACTAAACGAGAATAAAAGAACATTTGAAGAAAGCCAAATTACAGTGCCAGTTAAAAGATTCAAGAAAAAGAATAGAGAACCAAGATTTGTCAAAAGACTGAGACTAAGACTAAAAACTATAGAGGAAAAACTTGAGCAAGAGAATCAAGACTCCAGTGAAGCTGAGCAGTCTGGAGCAAAGCCTAAGAGAAGAAGTCCTCGAATAAAAAGACTAAACAACAAGTATCAGAATCCTGAATGGACTTATCTGGTGTTGGAGGAATTTGAAAATCTTGATATAAGTGATGAAAGTCAAGAAGAACTGATTACTGACCAGACTACCGAAGAAGAGGAACCAACCTGAACGTTGCCCTGTGTAAGCAACCTGTACAAAGTTACAAAGAGGGGTTGAAAAACTTCTTTTAAGCAAAAATGTCTGATTACAATGTGAATGGAAGACCTAGACGCAATTGTTGTAAAACATGCTGCAAAGTATGTTTGTGTAGTATAGCATTAGTACTGATATTATGGATAGGACTAACAATTACTATTCCTTACATGATGAGTAAAGATACTAATTTGTACCCTACTAAACCATTGACAAAAGACACAGAAGAGCTGCAAACGAAGGATACCCCACAAAGAGTAGAGACACAATCAATCAATCAATCAATCACAACATTTGTAGAGCGTGCTACTCACCCGGAAGGGTCTCAAGGCGCTGGGGGAGAGGGGTACGTTACTGCTCGAACAGCCAGGTCTTGAGCTGCTTCCTGAAGGAGAGATGGTCTTGGGTCAGCCGAAGGTGGATGGGGAGGGAGTTCCAAGTCTTGGCTGCCAGGTAGAAGAAGGATCTTCCTCCGGCGGTGGCTCTGCGGATGCGTGGTACGGTGGCGAGGGCGTGGCTGGTCGATCCTAGCTGGCGGGTGGGCGTGTAGAAGGTCAGGCGGTCATTGAGGTACGTTGAGGTACTTGGGGCCCAGGTCGTGGAGAGCCTTGTGTGCGTGGGTGAGGAGTCTGAACGTGATTCTCTTGCTGACGGGGAGCCAGTGCAGGTCTCTCAGGTGTTCGGTGATTTGGCTGTGTCGGGGGATGTCCAGGATGAGTCGTGCGGAGGCGTTCTGGATGCGTTGGAGTCTTTTTTGAAGTTTGGCTGTGGTTCCTGCGTAGAGGGTGTTCCCGTAGTCCAGTTGGCTGGTGACGAGTGCCTGAGTAACGGTCTTCCTGGTTTCGGTGGGTATCCGTCTGAAGATCTTGCAGAGCATGCGCAGGGTGTTGAAGCATGATGAGGAGACGGCGTTGACTTGTCTGGTCATCGAGAGGGAGGAGTCCAGGATGAAGCCCAGGTTGCGTGCGTGGTCCGTTGGTTTGGGAGTGGTACCCAGGGTGGGGGGCCACCAGGAATCGTCCCAGGCGGAGGGGATGATCCCAGGATGAGGACTTCCGTCTTGTCTGAGTTCAGTTTCAGGCGGCTGTTCTTCATCCACTCGGCGACGTCTTTCATCCCTTCGTGTAGGCTGGCTCTGGCGGTGGAGGGGTCGTTGGTGAGGGAGAGGATCAGTTGGGTGTCGTCGGCGTAGGAGATGATGTTGAGGTTGTGTTGGCGTGCGATGGCTGCGAGGGGGCTCATGTAGACGTTGAAGAGGGTTGGGCTGAGTGATGATCCTTGTGGTACGCCGCAGATGACTTCGGTGGCCTCGGATCTGAACGGGGGGAGGCGGACTCTCTGGGTTCTTCCGGCGAGGAACGAGATGATCCACTCCAGTGCCTTCTCTTGGATTCCGATGTTGCTGAGGCGCTGCACTAGGGTGCGGTGGCAGACAGTGTCGAACGCAGCAGAGAGGTCCAGGAGGATGAGGGCCACTGTTTCCCCGTTGTCAATCAGGGATCTGATGTCGTCGGTGGTTGCAATCAGGGCGGTCTCGGTGTTGTGGTTGGCCTGAAACCCGGACTGCGAGGGGTCGAGGGATCCGTTCATCTCGAGGAAGGCGGCGAGCTGTCTGTTGACGGTCTTCTCAATGACTTTGGCAGGAAAAGGGAGGAGCGAGATGGGGTGGAAGTTCTTGAGGTCGGTGGGGTCCGCTGTTGGTTTCTTCAGGAGGGCGCTGAGCCCGGTGTGCTTCCAGCTTCCGGGAAGGTGGCGGTGTGGAAGGAGGTGTTGATGATGTCCCGGAGATGGGGTGCGATGATGGCGTTGGCCTTGTTGAAGACGTGGTGGGGGCAGGGGTTGGTAGGGGATCCGGAGTGGATGGTGTTCATCGTGCAGGTGGTGTCTTTGGTGCTGATCGGGGTCCAGTTGCAGAGGGTGGTGGTGGTGGGCATTGGTTCGGCGGTAGGGTGCGTGGTCTGTGCGTCGAAGCTGTTGTGTATGTTGGCGATCTTGCGGTGGAAGAACGAGGCGAGTGAGGTGCAGAGGTCTCGCGAGGGAGTGATGTCGTTGTTTCCGGCGCTGGGGTTGGAGAACTCTTTGACGATGCTGAAGAGTTCCTTGCTGTCGTGGGTGTTGTTGTCCAGTCATTCTTTGAGTGCTGTCTTCTTGGTGGCGCGGATCAGCTGGTGGTGTTTGCGGGTGGCGTGCTTGAGGGCGGTCCTGTTGTCTGTGGTCTGGTCGTGCCGCCAGGCTTTCTCGAGGGTGCGGCAGTTCTTCTTGGAGTCCTTGAGTTCGTCGGTGAACCAGGGGGTTTTCTTGCTTCCGGGTCTGCTGGGAGGGTTCTTTAGTGGTGCGAGGTCATCGGCGCAGGCGGTCAGCCACTGTGTGAGGTTGCTGGCTGCTTCGGTGGGGTCCGTTGTGCTGGTGGGAGGGTTCTGGCTGAGGGAGGGGGTGAGCTGCTCGGCGGTGATCTTGCTCCAGCTCCGGCGAGGAACCTGTTGCGGGTGGTGGTGGGTCGTGGTTCTTCTGAAGCTGAAGTGGATGCAGCTGTGGTCAGTCCAGTAGAGTCCGGTGGTGTGGCTGAAGGAGATGTGCTTGTTGGATGAGAAGACGGGGTCAAGCGTGTGGCCGGCCTAGTGGGTGGGGGTGTTCACCAGTTGCTTGATTCCGAGGTTGGCGAGGTAGTCCAGCAGGGTGGTGGTGTTGCTGTCATTGTTGTTCTCCAGGTGGAAGTTGAGGTCCCCTAGGAGGATGTAGTCAGCGGAGGGAAGGGCGTGCGGGCTGATGAAGTCTGCGATGTCTTTGCTGAATTGTGTGGGTGGTCCCGGGGGTCTGTAGATGAGGGTGCCTCTGAGGGTGGTTTTGGGGTCGGTGTGTATCTGGAAGTGGAGGTGTTCGGCGGCGGTGAAGGTTTCGTCGGAGTTGATCGAGACGCGGATGGTGTTCTTGTGTACGATGGCGATGCCTCCTCCTGTCTGGTTGACGCGGTCACTCCGGGTGATATTGTATCCGTCCGGGATGGCTATGGCGATGTCGGTCGCTGAGGAGGCGTTCATCCAGGTTTCTGTGAGGAAGGCGACGTCTGGTGCTGTAGTGTCGAGCAGGTTCCAGAGTTCGACGGCGTGCCTGTGGACGGAGCAGGTGTTGAGCAGGATGCACTTGAGGCGGTTTTTGCTGGGGCTCAGCTTGGCGGGAGCGGTGCAGGTCCGGAGGCAGGTGAATTTGCAGTCTTGGCAGGTGAAGGGTCCGTGGGTGCGTTTCGGGGTGGCTCGGTAGCAGGCGGGGTTCCGGCCGGCGTTGAGTGCGTTGAGGGTGGTGGGGTCATAAGTCTGTTGTGTTGGCTGGCATTCTCGGGGGCCAGAGGTACTGGCGCTAGGCACGGTCCAGGTGCGGACGGGTGCACACGGGCTTGCCTTAGGCGCACCCGCTGCGCGCGTCCGCTGCGCGGCCTCCATATGAGTGGAAGAGGGAGGGAAGAGCAGTTGGGAGGTGGGAGCGGGCGGCCAATGGGGTGTGAGGGGGCGGAGCTACCGGGACACGGCGGCGGGAAACGGGCAGCAAGGGGGTGACGCGGCGAACACGGGAAACAGAAAGAAAAAAAAGGGATCACAATCAGGGCAAAAGGTGAAGGGAGCAAAATCCGGGCAACAAAATGACACAGGTACAAATGAAAAGGCAGACACAGGCACTCACTCGGGGTACAGAAGAGAAGGAGGGCACTGGCACTCGGTCACAGGCAGTCAGGTCACAGCAGCGGGAGCGGTCACACAGGGGGCTGCGTGGCGGTGAGGGGAGCGACCTGCCTGGTAAACAGGGTCAGAGGTCGCTCTCACAAGAGAAAGCACTTAGCCTTAGACAAACTGGAATGGACTTAGATGCATCAGATGAGGAAGGACTACATTATCACAGAATCAAGAACAGAACTCATTTAAATGTATTTGCAAACTTGTTAGTACACTACGTAGAAGCAATGGAAATAGAAGACTATTACGTCTGTATGAAGCTACCTACTTCAGTAGCTGAGGGTGTGACCTATCATCATTTACCACTAACATATGGAATTTCCTGTAGTATTTTAGCTAGTTTGTTCTATAAAAGAGGACCGTTACAGTACTACTACTCTAACTCAGACGTGATATTTTCTGAACTTCCTATACGTGGAAATCTAAATCCTGTACATACTAAGAGTGATGTAACACATTATATAGGAGAATATTTTCTAACAATAGGTACAATAGATTTAGGTGAAGCCCATAGGGATAACTTAAAATGTTCATTATATGAACAAGAAAAAATGTTTCTAAATATGGCAGAGAAAAGAAGAGAAAGTTTCCAAAGAAAAGCAAATGATAAAAGACAGAAAACTCCTAAGTGGGCTGAGAACATGAGGAGCACCTCAAATGGTGGAGCTAATCCTGCTTTGTTGCTGGATTACGAAAAGAAAGGGAAACGTTGTCTTCACAGAGAAAAGACTAGTTATTATAATAACACATTCATTGGTTCCAGTGAAAGCGAACACAATTACAAGGTAATTGGAGGTTGGGGTTTCAAAAATGGTTCAGAACCTGTGTTTCCCGGAATTTATTATATATGTGGAAACGAGGCTTATTTCAAATTGCCGGATCACTGGTATGGAAGCTGTTATTTTGGAATTGTCTTCCCAAAAATATACCATGTGAATGAAGTCGCTGGAAGCAATGAAAACACTAATGGATTAGTGCCTAGTAAAAGAGAAAGTGTAGGAGAAATATTAGGTGATATATTTAGTGCATTGATACCTGCAGTGGGAGTGACTCTGAATACACACAGAATTTGCAAATTGTCTACAGTAGTAGATCGGTTATCAACTGACACTGCTGCAGGTTTCCTGATGGCCAATACCGAAATGGTTGCGTTCAGATCTATGGTTTTACAGAATAGACTTGCTCTTGACACCCCATTGGCAAAAGAGGGCGGAGTCTGTAGAATGTTGAAAGCGCAACATTGTTGCACTTATATTCCTGATAAAAGTGTTGAAATTAAGAAACATAACTAATTTGGAAAAAGAGCTCAAACCACTGGAGGTTGACAGTGCCTGTAAGAGACTAACTGATGGTCTCTCCTCTGTAGGTATTTGGTTTTCTAACCTAGGTAAAGTCTTGTTAGTGAAATACTGATGCCAATAGCAGGAATAAGCTTATTTGTGCTCATCATAATAATTTTCTGCAAATGTCGAAAACACAAAAAGAAGTATGCTGTGAATAAGAGAGGAATGAAACGGAATGTCGATGAACTTGAATTAGAAGAGCTGAATAATCAGATCTATAAGAAAATGGAAAATCATCATCCAAATAAGGATGCAGGAAAAAGGCTGAACAAAAAGTTTGAAGAAATTGAATTGGGTGAAATGTGAAAGTTGGCATCTGGTTCCATTAATAGTGATGATAGTAAATATCATCAAAGATGGGATTGATGGAGCAAGTATTCGCATGTTAAGCGACTTGCTTGTATCAAGAACCTCAAATAACCTTAATAGACTAAATCAATCTGTTTGTCTTACTAATATTGCACATTTTACACTACACGGGGTGTCCCAGAGATGCTTGCCTATGTGTTTTCTAAAACGTAATACGCTTGCCTTTAAAATGGCCACTGCTTTGCGGGAATTTAGTCTGCGAATGCGTCGGTCATACCCATGTGATGTGACGCACTCGCAGTTCTGGTGGGAATTTGTTGCTCATGCGCAATACAGCTAAAGATGGCCGCTTTGTTTTCTCACATGCTCCGAGCTTGCATTGCCGCTTTTGCAAAGCTGTTTGTTCTGCACTTACTCTAATGCAATAGTTATTATAAAGTAAGGGATATAGTATAGCCATTTCATGGTATACAGTGTAATCTTTTATTCTGTGTTTCTAAATTGTTTTCGCTTGCTTTTCATGTATCGTATTCTTTGGGCCTGGGAGGCGCTTGTTACTCCATTTTGGAAGCTCGTATGGTCCCAGTCACGTGATGAGGGAAAAGAAAGCCATGCAGCAGTGGAACTCAGCCAGCTGCCAGCCGAAGCCAAGATGCTCATGAGAACCGACCTGTAACCCAGCAGGACGAAGCCGAACTGTACCTGCAATTGGAACAATTGTATTAAACTGCTGTGTACCCCATTGTCCTCTGTAAAACATATGCCATGGGAAACTAGAATGTAAGGGGTGGGTTCGAAAATGAATATTTAGCCTGAGAAATTCTAAAATGTAGGTGGTGTGATGACCTAACCTCCTCCTTTGTCCAATCAGAACTTGGGCATCCTTTCACTTGCAACATTGGGGGGTGGTACACTGACCCGAAAAACAGTATAACTAGCCTAGGTTTAGCTAGAGAAATTGTCCGACTTGTCCGAATAGCTGACCTGTCACTGACCCAACGCACTCTATAGGTGACTGATACAGAGAGCTGCGGAGCACTCTGTCTGTATTTTCCACAGACCCAGTCGGAGTTTTGGGGAGCCTTAAGTGCTGGCGAAGCACTTTGCTGGGAGATTCGAGAACCCAATCGGGGTTATTGGCACATTCCTTGCAGAGAGGGAGTAGCGCAGGCGTTGCAACCGAAGCTGCAGGTGTTGGTCGTACCCTTTGGTGAACCCGGTCCTGATCCAAATCCTGGAGTTATCCTGTCCTGATTGTCCATGAGCTGTACCTGTTTGCCTACTGGCAATCTAAGTCCTTGAGGGTCCTTTCCCGCCTTTCCAACTGACCCGTGGCCAGGGTTAGTCTTCAATCTATCCTAGGTAAATATAAATCTATGTGGGTGTTCGTTTTTCCTAAACTTACTGTCCTAACTTCTCGAATAAAGCATAATTGCATATGTTCCTTTTTCTTCCCCAATCTTCTATAAATGAGATTTTCATGCATTATTGTCTATTAGCATGTTCTACTTTTCTCCCTACCTTAAGTCAAATGCTAAAATAGTCTTTCACAGTTTATGTTCCATTTTTACCCTCCTTATAGAGAATAAGTACATCTGAATAAATCAAATTGCTTAAAGTTTTGTTTCCACTGAACCGTTAGTAAATTTCGAAAGCCTACTTTAATTAGTGTGTTCCCTTTCTTTACCCGCCTTTAGTGAAGTTGTGAAAGTCTGTTGATCTACATTAGCGTGTTCCTTATTTTTCCTTCCCTTTAATTTTCGATTTCTAAATGATTCTTACTCTCATTCATAGCTATACGATATTTCTAATGCTAGTTATAGACAGTTTGATCTGTGTAAATCTGTGGCTCATGGCATATGATGATGATGATGATGATGATGATTAGATAAAGGTGTTTAAAACGTCTTGAGTCTGTGGTCATTATAAAGAGTACAAACATTATTCAATTGTATATTGTATTGTGTTGTCTACTTACTCCACAGCTAGCTCCTTGGTCCATTGTGGTCTTAGGTACCTGTTTCGAGGATTGGTAAGTCAGGTACAAGGGAATAAAACAGAAAGGAACTGAATTGCTGATAGTAGTGTGTAGGTTACCTGATTGAAGTTTAATGAAAAAATATTTTTATGGGCCCAAGTGTGCATATTTGTTAAGCAAAGTTAGTCGGGTGACCTGCGCGCTCTATCAGTAGTGCCAGGAGAAAACCACCTAGGAGGCAACCCTACTTACACCTCTCGAGCCCTCAACATGTGAAATGCCCATGCCTTCCTATCAGTCAAACAGCAGGTCACACTTGAAATATCTGTCCCAAATAATTATGCTACTGTTATCAGTGGCGTCTCCTCCATTATGGCGGAGGAGTGTCGCCCTGCCTGCTGCGAGTGCAGCAGGCACACACATTAATAAAATAGTAATAAGTATATTTTATTAATGTGTCCCAGGCTCCCGCTGTTACCCCGCTGTTCCCACGCGATGGCAGGGGGTGAGGCTGATTAGTGCTATTGCTCTATTAATGCAGCCCCCTGCCAGTGCGCAGGTCAGATTGGCTGGCTGCCTACAGCTGACCAATCTGACCTGCGCACTTCAGAGCCTTCAATCCCAAGGCCAAGAAACAGCTGAGGAATTGCAGCCGAAGACCCCCAGCCTCAAAATGCGCGCTACCTTGGCCTGCTCCAACCAATCCTGGAGCTGCAGTGCAGCTCCAGAATTGGTTGGTTTTGCGTTGTACAAGGGCAGAAGTCCTTCCCTTTCCACCTGAGTCCACGCCAGGAGGAAGAAGGAGACCGCATCCAGAGCTTGCGCTGCAGCGAGGACATGGAAAATAGCGTAGGGCGGCAGGTGAACAGTAATTTCTTTGTATTTTTTTCTGTTTATTTGTTGTCCATTTTCCCTCCCTCCTCCCCACCTCTCCGTCGTTCCCCTGCCTCACCACTTCGCCCACACACCAGCCATTACTGATTGTTATGCCAATTCACCCAAAATTTCGATGTGTCGAACGATCCTAAAATCATTAGCAACTTTACTCATCTAGGTCCTGAAAGCAATTTTCAGGCCTCGAATTTATCACCAAAATATTGCGGTAAGTAATCACTGGACACAGTATGCCGGTAATAAAGTTTAATATCCCAACAGGATCACTGTGATGCTCCCTGGAGGCCAGCGCAGCTCAACCTCCTTCAAGAAACCACACACGAGACTCACAACCTCCTCCAAGAAAGAGACTCACAACCTCCTCCAAGAAACCACACACGAGATTCCAAGAATAATCAATCTAGAAATATATATTCTATAATGTCTTAAATACATAACACTCACTTCAGTCATTGACTAACTTGACTGTGAGCGATGGCATTCTACTCTGTCACAAGGAACACATCTTAACACAAAGTAGTTCCCTTCACTGTCAGAGGCTGCTATGGAAATGTATGCTTTTTTTAAGAACAAAAATATTTTTGCTTTTTGCAAGTGTTTTGCCAGCAGCTACCTCACCAATAACAATAAACTACAAACCATAATGTGAAAAAACAAGCAATGGCACAGGAAATGGCTGGCAGGCAATGTCAGAACTGTGGGCAATGCTTCCATATAAAACACATTGGGGCACATGCATCAATCTAGGATTTTGCATTTCCTAAATAGCGAAAATTAAGGAATCGCTATTTAGGAATTGCAAAATCCTACGCATCAAGAAATCCTAAATTTTTTTAGGAATTCTTAAATTTCGGAATTTGCGATTCCTTAATTGCGAAGAGTAATTTTCAAATTGCGATTCACAGTTTATGCATTTATAAAGCATTTCCTCATTGCGACGAGTCACAAAATGCAGTTTTAACCTCTTCGCCGCTAATGACAAGGGTAACTCGTCATGCACTTTTCATTGATTTCAATGGAAATTCAATGAAAAGTAAAATATTGCCTTAGCAGCCAAGTGGTTAAGAAATGCAATTACCACCAATTTCAATCAGGTGCTAATCAAGTGCAACCTATATAAATAGGCCCAAAATGCATCTGGCCGCCATTTCACAATGGCAAAGAGGATGAGGATTTTGGCTGGTATGCAATGGAGGAGACAGGAGAGGAGTGTTAGGGTTATGGTAACCCTATTCATTAAAAGTGAAGCAGAGATATTTGAGAAATACAGGCTCACTAGTCAGGCCATTTTAGAATTGATTGCTGATTTAAATCCACACCTGCAGACCCCCACAGATAGAAGCAATGCAATTCCATCACTTGTGTGGGGACCGTGTTGCCTACAGCTGTTAGTGTCTGGAAGTTACCAGAGAGTGATAGCAGTAATAGGGGGGTGTTCCAAAGTGCTTCATCACTTTTTTTCCATAGGTTCCTTGATGTTATGTTGTCCAAAATGAATAAGCACATTTATTTTTCTGCACCTCAACAGGACTTACAACATGCAAAACTATAATGTTATCTTCATTTTCCTAAAGTCCTAGAGTGTGTTGATGGTACACATATTGCTATCTGTCCGCCGTCTGGAAACTAATTATTTTTACGAATCCGCAAAAATTGTCACTTCCGTAATGTACAGGTTTTGTTTGATGCATCTTGTATTATAACAGACCTTGGAGACCAATTTCCAGGAAGCATTCATGGTTCATATATGTTCTGCCTCAGTGGGATACACAATAGGATGTCTCAAGATGATTTTGGCTACAGGTTTCTACTTTGTAAGTCCATATTAAATAGTTTACACCCAGTTTAGCATGCAAACAAAAAATTCATACTAATGGCAGCTTTCTTAACATTTTAGGAGACAGTGCATATGCATTGTGGCCTTGGAGCTTGACACCTTATTTAAATCCAACACAAGGAGTGTGCAGAGATACAACCGTGCTCACAAAACTACACACAGAGGACATTCGGAATCCTAAAAGGACGCTTCAGGTGTCTGCACAAGAGCGGTGCAGCCCTCCAGGAGCGTCCACAGACAGGTTGCAAAATCATAACTACATGTGCAGTTTTTGCTATTATTGCTATTAGGAGGCGTCTACACAATGTGGAGATTGAATTAGATTCTGTTCCAGGGGATGGAATACTACAAATACAGCACCAACAGGATGCCTCTAATACTGCTGAGGGTACAGCATGTAGTGCAGAGATCACTACTAATTATTTTTAAGGTAAGTAAAAAGGAAATATTGTAAATGAAAACAATACCACAGGTTTGATGATGGTTTTAAATGAAAATGCTTCTTTTATTCAGGAATCATTCTCATTTTGTGTTGAATGACCAAACCATATACATCATGAACAACATTTTTTACAACTGTTTCGTGTTTTTTAGTTAAGCAACAATGGAAGTCAAATGCATATGAAAAGAGAACAAATGAATTAGCGCTTTCTCCTACCTCTGCTTGCACTTCTATTGTCAGCAGTGCCTGCTTGTGCAGTACCACCAACATCTGTACTAGATGTATGTTGGCGTGTGCGCCTAAGGTTTGATATATCAGGCACAGAAAAGCCACTTAAGTTTGATGCCTCTTCATTATCCCCTTACCATACTTCACTTCTCCAGGCCCTGATATTACACTGGTTTGAATATTTTCTAAGGTAGGTGTAACCTGCACTAAAACACGAGCTGCATCACTAAAGCAGTGACCAATCTGAGTTTAAATGTTAACAGTGCACCTAGATACACTGCTAGTAGCTTGTGTCAGACGGTTTATGGATCGCCTGCATGTATCAAACCTTACCAAGTACTGGTGATGACTACGTCTTTGTGTTGAGTGGTCCTGTTGCATTGTTGTAACAAGTTTATCTATAGAGTCAGTGAGTCTTGCAAAGTTGTTATTCATCATTATCTGGCCACCCTGTACTGTTTTCCTAAAACTCACTTACCCCTCAAGCTTTGTGACATCGCGCGATTCATACCTATTAGTTGGCGATTTACATTTTTAGCATTTTTGATTTGCAGTCGCTGCACATAAAGCATAGAGGCCTCTAATCACCCAAATAATTGAGATGTCTCTGAAGCATTTTCCACAGCAAGGAGACTAGCATTACAAGGAGCTGTGGCATGAAAATGCCACAGCAAAAACCTGTGATGCATCTGTCTGTCTCTCAAAGATGTTGCAGTGCTTTCCCTGGCTGTGGTTGGTTCATCTCCGATAACTGGAAAATCAGGGGGTGGTGAAACTGTTGCTCTGTCTGTGTGGCAGGTATGTCTGTGGATTGCTGAATTTCACAAGGACTTTAATCAGTGTCATCTCGCTCTGAGTCATGCTCTATCTGTTGTGCTACATCTGAGAAAAATATATAGTTGTACTTTAGAATACTGATTTATTTTTCATGGCAATTTAAAATATTATGTAACTCTAAATTTACTTCCGTCATTATTCACTACATTTAATGGCAATGTTTTTGAGAGCAAGCTATTTTACATGTGTTTCTCTTCATATGATAAATTCTAATAATATAGCCTTATAGCCCGCCGTAGAGGGCTATACCGGCTATTAAAGGCCCTCTCCAGCGTTAAAGGCCCCGAGCCGAAGGCGAGGGCCTTTAACAAGGGAGAGGGACTTTAATAGCGGTATAGCCCATCTACGAAGGGCTATAAGGCTATTAGAACATTCTGTCATTGGAGAACAGAATGTTCTAACAAAAAAACAAAGCCTTTTGGAAGCGTGAGGGAATTGGAATCCCCTCAGGCTCCCTGAAGCCTTTGTTCACAGCCAGAGATGTGAACAAAGAAACATTGGAATGTTGGAGCTCCAGGCTTATACCAGCCATTATAAGCCCAGAGCACTCCATTGTTTTCAATGGAGCTCCCAACATTCCAATGTTCTAATTACTGTTACTGCAGCTCCCAGAATGCATTTAGAAGTTAAAGCAACGATTAAAATAGAGTGACGTTCTGATATACATAAATGTAAGATCTGTATTTCTTATATTTTCATGATTCAAGAAAATGTTATGTAATCGTACCTTCCAATGTAGATTGTGGATTGAGGTATCTATGCTGGACACCCCAACAACACTCTCCGGCTGAATTGTTGCCTCAGTCATAGTTTCCATAGCTGTTGGTGGTGGCTGCTGAGATAGAACTCTGCCTGTCCCACGTGCCTCCACCAAGTGACTTTCTACCTTCTCTTTTGTATGCTATCTCCAGTCGTTCCATCTTTTTCTGATTTCTGGGATGGCATGTTGTGTTACTCCAGGGAGATTGATTTTCTGCAAGATGTTGTTCCAGATTTTTGGGCTTCTGGCACAGTGAATGAGCTCTTACCAAACAGCTCCTCGTTATGAGCTGCACACTCCTTGGTGAGAAACCCCCGATCCTTCTCTGAAAACCTTTGTTTGTGCTTTCTATCACCAAGATCTTTATCTGCCTCTTCTCTGGACATATTTGTAGTTGCTTGCAGCCAAAGATTCTCACAAGGGTCCACAGATGTACTCTTGCAACAGAACTCACTTCCCCTGTGTTACAGAACACTAGGAGGGGGCATGCATTTGAACACTTCCTCATTGTGATGTCATCATTCTATACCCAAAAAGTGCATTTTCCTATTTGCGATTTCCTAATACCAATTTGCAGATTATGCAATGCCCTGTTAGGAAATCGCAAACTAGCAAATGCCACTCTTGCCGAATCACAAATTATGAAAGGTGTACTTTCATACATTGACATTAGTGATTTCCTAATAGCGATTCAGATGGAATCACTATTTGGAAGTCGTTAAGCGAAACGTACGTACATCTGGCCCTTTCTTCTTAAATCTGGCAAGGACATGTTCTCAAACCGTACAATGTATTGTAATTAGGATATACAAGGTAAGATTTTCTTCTAAATTCTTCATATTCTCATTGTTTTTATGTGTGTGTGTGTCTCTAAATTTGTAAAACAAATATCACCACCGAAATTGCCTCATGTATTTGAGAAAAACAAATGTATTTTTCTAATAATATTGTGTTGTATGTTGGTACACATTAAGTTTCCCTGTGGAGAATCCATTATTCATGTGCACATTTTTTTCTTCCAATTTTCTCAAGGTATTACAAAATATGATGTTGAGGCTTTTGCTTGACTGTGCAGTATTTTCTTTTTGAACCCCTTCCTGGTTCCGTGCAGTCTCCTTCTCTCCTTGTAGAGGACAGATACAAATGCAATGACATCTCATGCATTGAGCACCCAGCATAATAACAGCCAGACAAAGAAAATACCAGCAATGGGAAATGAGGAAAAATGTCTCTAGAACTACATTATACACAATCAACTCTAAATACTAAAAGTAAAGCTAGAACCTGAAACTATGTCAACCATGAAAAAAAGTCAAAATATATCAGCAGCTAGTAAAGCACTTTCATTTGCGATTCTGAATTCTAATGGAAACTAATATTTTAACAGGATCAAAAGAAATCTAGACACCTCACTTGTGTGAGGCAGAAATTATAAACATTCATGGAAATCCGATTTCCAACATTATCTTTTGTGCACTGTGTTAATAATAAAACTACATGTCTGTGCAAATGTAGTGGCCATGTCAATGAAAACTGTGCTAACGGAATGATACATTAGGAAGTGAAATTTTTATGCACATGTTTGGAAATAAGGAACTAGAGTGGGATATTGACCGATAGGTTATCTTAGTGCAGAGTGCCTTAGAATTTGTTGATCACCAAGACAAAAAGTTTAATCAAAATATGGTATAACGAATAGTACAGGACGCAAATAGGGCAATGGGATGATATACCCTTAAAATATACCTGAAAATATTGCTGCTCAATAAGCTTTCTAAAAAAATAGTAAAACTGGGATGTATCCATCGAGATCAAAACTTGGAGAAAAACACATAACAGAAATCTCTATGCACTGCAAGAAGCTTTTTTGTGCAAAAAGCTTGGCTTACATTATTAGTTGGACCCATCTTGGTCCAGGTGACAAGACTGACTAAAGGTAATTGTTATGTTGTCATTCAATGATGCTTTCTTTGGAAGTCAGCCATATCTTAGCAACCAGTTCTGCTGTTGGAATTCCTGCTGTGGAAGCCAACAGAAGAGCTTGGCTGGGGAGCTGAGAGGTTGGCTGCTGGGGGTCGTTACCATTATACAATAAACGTAACTCATGGAAATCTGTGTCCTACCATCTTAAAATTGGCGACGAGGATGGGATGCACCTGAAGAGGCCCATTCCAGGAAGCAGGAGGTCGTGTGAAAGAAATACAAAAAAAAAAAAATTGAATTTAACATTTGTGGAACTTTTTTGTGTGTGGAATTACTGACCCCCGGCTGCTAGTTTAACTGGGTGTCAATTATGCTGACTGAAGTGACACCATTATGAGTTTATCGTATTGGATTTGGGTGAGAATTGAGTTATGCCGGACTGCGGGCAAGCTTGCCATTGAAAATTAAAGGTGAACAACTCACCGTCAACAAGCCGTTGTTTAGTAACGCCAGTGTTAGTAAGCCACGTTCCAAGGATGTAGGCATCCATGACAACACGAACAAGCTTGGATGCCCGGATCTGGAGTTTGCGACGACTTGGATCTCCATTCTCGATTCCCCAAGGTTCCTTTTATGTGAACATTCACTGACGCGGTCACATAAGGCAATGTCATACGCACGTGCGTCACATGGGAAAACGTCATGATGTAAACATGTTGTCTGTGCCACCATATTGGAAAGTCACTGAAGCACTGGGATCGTCGGAAAAAATAATTGAGAACTGGATTGGGATATTTCAATATCCAAATTGATACTGCACACCACCGAGGTTGAGGTAAGGAACGTTACTGTCCAGTTTGTGTTTCTTCGTTTCTCCGTGAATGCAACAAAGCTGACCAATATTCAAATTGATACTACACACCTCCGAGGGTGAAGTAAGGAACCCTAGCGTTCCGTTTGTGTTTTTCTTCGTTTCTCCTCATCGACAAAGTATAAGTACATTATTTCTTTGTTGGAGTGCATTGTACTGGGAACCACCATATCAAATCAAGTCCCAGTTGACAATAATTCACCTCAACAAGATAACTTGTATCTGAGGTCTGTTCTTCACAAGTACTAAAAACATTGTGCACTATTATCTGTCTTAAAACTACTGTTTTGTGCACATTATTATCATTTGTAGATTGAAGTTGAACCAGAAGATCACATTGACTGTGTGGCATACGGATCACTGAAATAATATCGAGGGACAAAATATCGACTTGCAAAAATATCGTGGACAAAATATCGACAGACAAAATATCGAGTTTCTGTCTACAAACAGGTAAGTACAAAAATATCGAGTTTAAAATATCGTTTACAAAAATATAGTTGTAAATAATATCGACTTTAATAAAAACACTATTAAATTAAATTAATATTAAAAAGTAAGTACTAAAATATACTTAAGAATACTTAAATTAACTAATGATAATTAAATAATTAATGAAAGTACAAAAAAAATATTTTATCATTTCTTAAAACATATATATATAGTAACAAAATATAATTAAATAATAGACAATATTATTAATATACAATAACAATAGAGTAAAAATTACTATTCCCACTCCTGTGGGTGCAACAGTAGGGAAAGCGTTGGATAGCGTAGGGGTTAAAATTACTATTCCCACTCCAGTGGGTGCAACAGTAGGGAAAGAGTTGGATAGCGTAGGGGTTAAAATTACTATTCCCACTCCAGTGGGTGCAACAGTAGGGAAAGCGTTGGATAGCGTAGGGGTTAAAATTACTATTCCAACTCCAGTGGGTGCAACAGTAGGGAAAGCGTTGGATAGTGTAGGGGTTAAAATTACTATTCCCACTCCAGTGGGTGCAACAGTAGGGAAAGTGTTGGATAGCGTAGGGGTTAAAATTACTATTCCCACTCCAGTGGGTGCAACAGTAGGGAAAGCGTTGGATAGCGTAGGGGTTAAAATTACTATTCCAACTCCAGTGTGTGCAACAGTAGGGAAAGCGTTGGATAGCGTGGGGGTTAAAATTACTATTCCCACTCCAGTGGGTGCAACAGTAGGAAAAGTGTTGGATAGCGTAGAAGTTAAAATTACTATTCCAACTCCAGTGGGTGCAACAGTAGGGAAAGTGTTGGATAGCGTATGGGTTAAAATTACTATTCCCACTCCAGTGGGTGCAACAGTAGGGAAAGCGTTGGATAGCGTAGGGGTTAAAATTACTATTCCCCCTCCAGAGAATACAACATTAGGGAAAGTAAATACTTCAAAAATAATTAAAAAATGTATTATTGAATATCTATTAATAATTAATTAAAAATAAATAATATTAGTATACAATATAATAATTAATATATTAAATTTACTAATTAACAATAATTATTTCTATTGATCACCTATTAATACTAATTAATAAAAAAATTCAATTAATTATTTATTAATGATAAATTATTTAACAATAATTTGAAATTATATAAATATAAATAAATGTAATTAATTATTTATTTATAATTTAATCACTTCCCACCCAATTCCCCTATAAACTCACAACCCACTACAAAAATAATTTCGTAAAATTAACATAATTACCAATTAATCAATTAATTAAAATGAATTACCAATTAAAATGTAATTAATTAACTATTATAAACTAATTAACTATTAATTTAAATTTACTATCAATAAATGAATTTAAATATTTAATTAATTATAATTAAAATACTTCCCACCCTATTCCCCTATAAACCCACAACCCGCTACAGAATTAAATTACGCAATAATTATAACAACAAAAAACATTAATATTAATTAATTATAACATAAATACACACTTTTCACACATATTATACCATAAAAATACACTATAAAAAATTAGATATTAATAAAAAATCGATATTTTTTACTATCTATATTTTTAACAGTCGATTTTATATCACTTACCTTAATAACAATATTTTGGTCATCTATATTCTGTCCTGTCGATATTTTGTCCAGTCGATATTTAAAAGTCGATATTATGTCCAGTCGATATTTTTGAGTCGATATTATGTCTGTGCACCGTGGCATACGTATTTAGGAAAGTGCAATTGTTTAGTTTGGCATTTTTTGCTGTTTATATAGGCTCAGCAATTTATTTTATTTATTTATAAAGTTTTATATAGCACGAACGTGACCCACAAGGGTATCAGAGCGCTTTACAATAAAAGAACATAAATGGTTGAGGTGGTATACACACATTGAAATTTGTCAAGTTGTAAAATAGAAATATTAAATATATGCATAACAAAACATGGAGGACCGAGATTCTGCAGGACGTTGTACACTAGACAGTTTATGAACATTAGGATATTGTGCTAGCAAACATACGTATTATAACTTCCAACGATTCAAAGTTGATATATAAAATGTATAGATGACCAGGCAGACCCAAAGCCAACTAAGCATTAGACTGCATGCAATTATAGAGCAAAAAGGGCTGTGATATAAGACTTACATACAGTAGATTATACCAATCCATCTGAGATAGGCAATGGTTTGAAGATCTTAAAGATGACTCAGTGACATCCTATAATTAAAGCTTAGGACATGAATTTGTTCATTAGTAGTCTTTTTATTTCCTTTTTTGAATGCAGTAAAGGATGTGATTCCACGCACTAGTGGAGGTAAAGAGTTCCACATCTTTGGTGCAATCCATGAGAAAGCTCTACTGCCTGTTCTCTTCTTATGGAAGGATTGAGGTTTCAGAAGGAAAGTGCTCGCACTCCGTAGTTGTCTGCAGTCTCCAGACTTTTCCAGCTTTAGTGCCAAGTAACTGGGTGTATTGTTGTGAATTGCTTTGTGCGTCATGCACGCCCCTTTAAAGTTTATTCTTGCCTCGTAAGGCAACCAATTCAGTGCTTTCAAGGTTGGTGAGATGTGACTGTTTCTTTTGGTTCCTGATACTAATCTAGCCGTGCATTCAGTGCTGCTCTCAGGGGGGCCAACTTGTATTTAGCAAGACCACAGAGAATGGTGCTTCCGTTGTCTAATCTTGGCAGTACTAGGGCTTGTACTGCAATTTTTTGATCTGCCTGAGGGAGGAAGTGTTTGAGTTTCCTTAATATACTCATATTGTGATTAGCTCCCTTGGTGGCAATAGAGGTGTGCGACTGCATATTCAAATGTTTGTCAATGGAGATTCCTAGGGATTTTGCCGAATCAATGATGAGGGGGACACAGTCAAAGGATGTTAGGTGTTTTAACCAGAGGTCTAGCTTTGAAGTGTGGCTTGGAGGTGAGATGAGAATGAATTCCGTTTTTTTTGTGTTCAACATCAGGTGGTTGTTGGTAAGCCAACTTTGCGTGTTCAGTAGAGTACTGTTGAGAGCAATGAAGTCATCTGGCGAGGTGATTTTCAGATACAACTGGGTATCATCCGCGTTCAGGTGATATAGAATGTTTGCTGATTTCAGTGCATTCGCCAAAGGCTCCATTGGGAGGTTGGAAAGAATGAGTGAAAGGGCAGATCCCTGAGGCACACCAAGTGTGACCATGGAGAGTTGCGAGAGTGAATTCTTCATCTTGATTCTTTGAGATCTGGTATTCATGAAGGAGGAGAGCCATTGCAACACTGTGCCCGAGAGGCCCATCCTTCTTTCCAATAGGGACAGAAGGTTGTCATGCTTGACTGTGTCGAAGGCGGAGGACAGATCAAGAAGTATCAATAGGCATGATTCATTGCGGTCAAGCATTTTTAGTATATCATCCATAATGTGTGTGAGTGCAGATTCTGTGCTGTGTCCTCGACGGAAGCCAGATTGGTGACTGTCTAAGAAGTTGTAGTTCTCAATGTGCTTGGATAATTGAATTTGTACACATTTCTCCAATAGTTTAGCCACGGTGGGGATGTTGGTTATAGGACGGTAGTTGTTAAGATCAGATGGAGAGGCATCAGCTTTCTTTAGTATAGGAGTGACCTGCCCTATTTTAAGACAGTCCGGAATGACACCTTGACTCAGGGAGGTGTTTACAATTTTAGCCCATAATGGTAGGATAGAAGTTTTAAAAAATGTGAACAGGGCAGGAGGCATGAGGTCTGAGAAATGAGTGTAGGGGTTGATTGCTTGAAGAGTGTTGTTGATAGTTTGTTGAGAGATTGGTTAGAAGGTGTGCCAAGAGTTATTGTTTTTTGTGACTTCCCCAGGATTATTAAAATGAACTTCGAATAAAGCACCCAATTTAGGATCTTGGACCATAGATTGCGGGAGAGCCATCTTTGATTGGATGTCTAGCTCGATGATCCTAGTCTTTTCGTGCAAGAACTTGGCAAGCATGTCACAGATAGGAGTGGCCAGGTTATTTAACTCACTATAGTTAGTTGTATTGCATGATTGTTGCTTGACGATTTCAAAGAGTTTTTTTGGCCGGTTGATAGCTTTGTTCAACTGAGTACTAAAAAAGTCTGCCTTTGCCTTAAGAATCTTCGGATTGTAAGAATTCCTTAACCTTCTAAGGTGCTCAAGGTTATCAGCGTTAGGAGACGATTTCCAAAGACGTTCTGCAGCTCTTAGATGTCTACGCTCCAAGTTCAGGCCATCACTGAACCAAGGCTTAGAAATCTTAGAGGAGACATTTGTTTCCTGTAAGGGCGCTGTAGAGTGCAGAATTTCGAGTAGTGTGTCATTGTAGAAGGTTGTATGGTTATGTACATCAGTTATGTCCGTTATGAGGGTCAGAGCGGAGTTGCAATGGTTTACCAAGGAGATGGGATTGATATTTTGTAAGTTCTGTTTCCATTGCCTTGATTTTGAGGGTTGGCCCCTTTTATGAATAGATTCGATATCGATGGAGAAGAGGATGCAGTAATGATCAGACCAATCACATGGGGTGACGGATTCAAGTAGGATTATGTTTGATTTTGCAATGATGAGGTCCAATGTCTCTCCCTTGTTATGCGTTGGGCTGTCACAGAATTGGGATATCACATGTTCTGACAGAAACTCTTTAACCACATCGCTGCTGCCCATTTTCCCCTCCGGTGCTGAAGAATTCAGATTTACATGATTTCATGACGAGCTCAGCTCGTCATCAGCACAGCTCCACTGTGCCTCATGACGAGCTCAGCTCGTCATGAGCATGGAAAGGGTTAAGACAGCCTACAATATGATCATTTGCGTTGTTCCAATGGATGTTGAACTCACCTAAGAAAATATGAGGAACTAGAGAGTTGGCATTGATTGCCATGATCTCCATATTCTCATCGATACAAGTCAGGTTATCACCAGGGGGGTGGTAAAATATGTGTAACTTGCTGGTGATGCGATATTAAGATATTGAGATATTAATGCATAGATAATCACAAGAGGATAGCTCAGTGGAGTCCGCTTGCTTGACTGATATTGAGTTACGATAAATGCAGGCTACCCCTCCCCCTAGTTTCCCGATTTGATCGAGTCGGATTAGGTCATGGGAAGGAGGAACTAGGAAGTCGAGAATGGGTGAGGATGAGCTATTTAGCCAGGTTTCTGTGAGGACCATAATGTCTAAATCATCATCTAGAATGAGATTGAATATATCAATAGCATATTTGCTAGCAGATCTGCAATTTATGAGCCCACACTTCAACTTGTTAATCAAGGGGTTTAAGGGAATCTGTTCTAAATTGATATTTGTGAGGTTATCTCTATTTACAGATCTGTTATTGAGTGTAAGTTCTCTGAGAAGATTGGTTACAATGGTTTGAATAGCGCCACAATGGGACTTACTATTGTCAGAATCCAGGGAATAAGATGTCAGGAAGTCGTCTATGTCGCTATCTGAAAGTTCATCGATTGACCTGTTGGGCCATGAGGGGGAGGGTAAACTACCCAGATTAGTGTTTATAGGGAGTGTGATTTTGGATAAGCATCTACTAGATTGGACATTGATATGGTTGTGCTGAATAGTGTTGTCAGTGTGAGCATTTATGGGGCTGCAGTTTCTCGTTTGGAGAATGATTTGATTCATGGTGTCGTTGGTGGCTCTGTGTAAGATAAGATCTGTCATGATAATAGAAAGATTATGCATGTTATCCTTAAGATGGGATAGGCCAGCAGCTAACTCATTAATTTGATTGATCAAGATGGAGATGGGAAAGTAGGTAGTAGGTGTGGGCATATGATTGGTTAGGAAGGGCGATCTGCCCATAGCGTCACTATGCATGGTCTCTAATTGCTTGGGGATATCTACAATAGGTATGTATGTGTGATCCATTATGGAGGGAGATCCGTGAGTATGTTCTGTAGGCAGGATCACATTCTCCATTTGCTTGGGGATAACTTCCATAGGGGTCCATGCGGGAAGCTGAACTGGGATGATTAATGGGGGATCCACGTCCATTGGAGGAGTGGTATAGAGGCTAGGCAACCTGCTGGGGTCTTCCCCGTGAAGTTGGGGAAGGGTCAATGAGTTCTGTGATTGGATAGGCGGGATGAGTGTAGCAGGTGTAATGGCTCCCTCAGATACTGAGGCGGATAGTGGGTGAGGGGGGTCTAAGTGATCCGCTTTGTGTGAAGGAGGGAAGTGGAAGGCAGTGTTGGTGGCATCCAGTTTGGTGGGATCCAGCTAGGAGGGCCAGGGTAACGTTGGTGCGTCAGTCATGATGTGATCGGTAGAAAAGACTAGCCTTGTCTCTTCTGGTCTGGGGGATCCAGGAGTGGATTCGACCAAACGGACTAGGTGGGTGGGATTACTGGTGGTTTCAGCACTACTGATGATAGTGGCTGAGTACAAACCTATCACGCCCGGGCCAGGGGACCCATGTGTATCTGTAACAGACGTGTCTGGGGAGGTGGACACAATGCCCGGAGTAACATTTGTCAGATTGGAAGAGTCGGATATGGTATTTTGAAAAGGAGGAGTTAGGGAGACCTCTAAATCCTTGTGGTGCAAGGGTGCAGTAAATGTGCTATTACCATTGTTTACTGCTTGAGAGAAGGGAAGAGCATGTCAAAGATATTGAGATTCTCGTTAGAGGATTGTATAAGAATATTACCATTGTTGTAAATAGTAATGGTTTTAAGGCAACAGTGGTCCCTTACAAACAATACTTAATGAATGAATATGGACAGAGTCGTTGCTATATTTTGAAACTGACATGCCCAGCCAGGCAGAGGTCTTATAGTTTACTTTTCAATAAATGTAGGACAAAATTCGCACATAGTATACAAGATAGGGCACACGCCTGCACCCAGTATATCATATAAAGGGAGGGGAAAAAAATAAGGGAAGAACATAAAAGAGAACAGAGCAACGCAAAAACAAAAGGGCTTGTAGGCAAAAGCTTAGTGTTCTGTAAACTTGTTAATTTGCACAGATTTTGAATGTAAAACAGAACATTTATAGACACCTTCACACTTTTACAAGGGCATATATATTAATTCATATGTGTAAGGTGCACATGGTTGTCGACGGCGTTTCGATCCGTTTATCACAATATACGGATCTCATCAGGACATTAAATGTATGCCTAATAGTAACATCGGGGGGTTTGATACTTGGGTACCAGGAAGGTGGTGTCATCCCCACCGGCACCTGCGACTGAGCAGCCTTGGAACCCACGATCGAGCGGCCTTGAATCACCTAACTTTCGGTCATTGTACCAAGCGATCACGAACGCCTTCTACTCCTACATTGATCCAAGTAATGTTTGTTAGCTGGTAATAAGCTAATGGCTCCCCCACTCTCGGCATTCCCGCCGGCCGTTCCTATGTACGGTTAACCTGGATGACACCACCTTCCCGGTATCCAAGTATCAAACCCGCCGATTACCATAGAAACCGGCAGATACCGAGCCTTGACTCCGCTGGTTTGCCCTACGGCAAATGAGGCTTTTTTACTATTAGCCATACATTTAATGTCCTGATGAGATCCGTATATTGTGATAAACGGATTGATGGGTGCAGGCTTGTGCCCTATCTTGTATACTAAGTGTGAATTTTGTCCTACATTTATTGAAAAGTAAACTATTAGACCTCTGCCCGGCTGGGTATGTCAGTTTCAAAATATAGCAATGACTCTGTCTATATTTATTCATTAAGTAATGTTTGTTAGGGACCCCTGTTGCCTTAATAATATTGACTCCCAAGGTCCCTTGCTGACTTCCTTGAGTTCCCTTGTTGCTCTTAAAAAGTAAATAGTAATTGTGGCATTCAATGGATAAAAGTCTGAGGCAGTAACTGTCAATTTGATGGCATGCGGGAATTTCATCGCTGTGGAAATTCGGAAGCATATCGTAGAAGGTATTTCTCCATTGGGCACGTTTATTCATGTGGTAGATAAGGTTGTTGGCAATAATGCCCTTGAACAATGGTTTCCTAGTCCATACCGCCGCCTCCAATGTTTTTACAAGAACCTGGTCCTACTTGTATGGAATAGGAGGACTGGATGGCGTCATTCATGACTTATCTTGAAGCAATTGGGGGGATGTATTTGTTGCAAATAGGAAAGTACCAATACTTAAGGTCAGTTTAGGTGTTGAAGGGAGTGTTGTATAACATTTTAGGATCCTATTGTAATTTTCCCGATTCAAGCCCTTATATAGGTATAAATCACCATATCCTTATATAGGCATAACAATCATAACCATATTTAGACATAGCTCATGCAGTCCAAATACGGTAGGGCTACTTCCACTAGTTCTGAAAATCTACAACGATTTCTTGGAAAACTCAGCTTTAGCAGCTTTGGTCTTCCCCTTGCTCGAATACTGACTTGTCCAAGAACTCATGGAGTTTTCAAAGAACTGAGACTCTTTAATGACGTTTTTATGTCCACCTTTACGTCAAGCTTGGTACCTTCAAGGTATAAATATGCCCATACTTGCCATAGCAAACACACGGTGGTTTGGAGCAGTTCTACTATCTACTTTCCCGACGCCCCCTGCTACTGCAAGTGCCGAAGGAAGCCGACCCTCCAGAATACGGACTGAGAGAGACGCTGTCTTTTCTCCTGCCGAGAAATCCAGCTCCAGTGTTTCCAAGCTACCCTTGCTGGTTGTTGGGAAATCGAGCCCTGAGATTGACCTTCTTCATTCTAAACCAAGGTACAGAGCTGATTAGACCCTAAGAGAAATCTTGGATAGATTCTTGGCAAATAATACAAAATTTATGCTACACCTCACTTACTCCTTCCCTCGTACTAGATTTAGGTTAGGTACATCGGGGTAGTCGTATTTTAGAAGCGTCAGTTGAGTACTTTTAGCCTTTGTTATTTATGTATGTATTTATCTATGGTCTAGGAACCATGCAATGCTCTCACAGTATTATTTTATTCTACTCTTTTTACTCTATGCATTATATTTTGCAACCAGTTTTACGATTGTAGCAGTTCACTTCTTATGCATGAGAAAGAAGACTGTTCAATAAATCCTTTTATTGAAAATGCCCGTCTATCTATTTCTCTGCACGTCTGGTGAAACGAAGCATGCACGATTGACTGGGTAAAATATCTATCTATTGTTTCCACAACTCTGAAGATCAGTTTGATCTTGGGGAAACAAAGTTGTCATGTTTATGCGGTTGTCAGAAACTAAATCCCTTTTTGTGAATTCGAGAAAGTTTCTAGTGACCTCTGAGCTAGCTGGCACTCACAATTAAGTCTAATATATTTCGATAGAGACCTAGTAGGCATAAGTTCTACGTCACATCTATAGGATACATTATTCCAATGCGCAGAGCCTATTGGGAATATAGGAACTACACTAATTTAACGCTAGATACTAGAGTAACTCAGTCGTGCTTTTCACAGAGACCCCTTTATCCCATAAAATACTCCAATAGACGTCTGGAGTGGGTAAAAGGATAAAATATCTGCCTTAAACTAAATAGGACGAAAAATCCTATTTATTAGTTTTTGGTTTTGTTTAACGTTGAAGGATGCAGTGTTCCAAAATATTGTGCATCCTATCTTTATTTCCTTGAAACTTGCTCTGCAACAACTTTCAACAAAATGTCCGACGAGGATAATCCTGGGGCAGTGGAACTGCAGTAAATGCAAACCAACCAGGTTTTGACACTACAGGTTTCCGACATGACGATGTGGATGCTATAAACATCCCGGAAAATGTGTGGAAAACAATAGCTATAAAGCTTACAGAAAATGGCCTATCAGCAAGAGGTGGTAGGGTTATATTTGTCATAGAGGCACATGAATATCGGCAGACAGAGGTAATCTATTAATGGATTATCTTTCCACAAGCAAATCCAACAACACATGTGTTCCACTTCTTTAAGATAGAGGAACCTCCAGCGGAATAAGTTCCTTTTAAGGACATTGAAATTCCACTAACTTACCAAGAGCATCAGCTCTGGTTTAAAAGCGCCTTACAGCATCAAAATCACATTACCATGCTCGGTCCACTAGGTAGACCAGGAGCAACATGGCCGGTACTAGCCAGCTACACACCATATCCTGACATTGAACAACTGACATGTCCAGAACTATTAGCTCAGCTAAAACAATTAATTAAAATCCATAGACAATTGGTACAATATGTCATGCAGACGTTAACAGTCCAACCTGCTATAAGGATTCCAAAGAACACACCTCATCAGGGGAACACAAACAAAATTACATCTCAGACTATACAATCAGTCATCTGTAAATTATCCACAAAAAGGGAAAAAATTCCATTCTGGTTAGCTCAGAATATTA
The DNA here is from genome assembly GCF_964263255.1 of Lissotriton vulgaris. Lineage (NCBI taxonomy): Eukaryota > Metazoa > Chordata > Amphibia > Caudata > Salamandridae > Lissotriton > Lissotriton vulgaris. The sequence goes on along the minus strand of NC_141693.1, from coordinate 1,309,946,752 downwards.
CTCAAATTGAGGCGGTATTTCCCGATAGTACACCTCGTGAGAAACACAGGATTCTTACAATCTGTTTACTGGTGGGAATCGCAGCACACCTGGAGGACTGTGACACTTGGGGTACTGTCTTTGCTGGAATCTACACAAAAAAAATGGTGTTCCGTCCATGGCGGTAATACCAGACGTCCTGAAACAGATTCAAAATGAATACGGGGCAGAGCCTGCTTTAAATCTGGGTATGAAGTTGCTGAAATATTTCAAACAGGCCTCAGCTATAATATTAGCTAATATTAAAGGTAAAGCAGCATCCGTGGCAATCCGCCAAAAACTAAAAGAACTTGATGTAACTGAGCAACCATATGAACTGGCCAGAATAATAGAAAAATCCTATGAAGAATTAGGAAGAGATAGTTTGGGAGGAAAACCAGTAAAGCCTGAACTAACAGAAAATCCTGAAAAAGATTTTATTAAAAACACTCTCACCGCTCCTAAAAAGAAGTGGGAAAATACTAGACAAACACTTCCTAAAGAGAAGCGTTCTCAATCCAGAGGTAGGTCTCCTCAAAAGGAGCCCTCTGAAAAGAGGTATAACCTCAGAAACAGGGATAACTTGGGAAAACCTGATAGATATCAAGAAACTGATACACGTTCCTCTCACACCTTTCAGACTTCCTAGCAAAAATCCAAAAGAAGAGGACGATCAGAACACAAGGAAGAACGTGTGAAGTCCAAAGGCGATCAACACGTTCCGAAAAATAAGAAAACTCAATTCCCCAAAAAGAAGGTAGCAAGTCTTAGAATCAGACATGCTGAGGATCTTGAGGACACAACTCAAGAAAGGGGAGTGGGCCCAGACAATGCTGGACAGCACAGCAGAGGTTACCATAGCTCGCAAGATCCTGAAGGATCATCTGGAGACAGTGGACCTGAATGAAAGCATTCAGGTTGAAACTGCAGATACCAGGGTTAGTGTACCACATAAATTATATGAAATAACATTCCGAATAGAGGGAGATATAACTAGGAAAATAAAATCACTCTTTGGGGAAAAACTAAGGGTTATGACATCCTTCTGGCTGAAAAAGACTGGCCACCTGAATTTGTCAGGGAGTGCCCACATGGTGAAGAGATCATTATGCCAGCCTTCTCAAATCATATTGCTATTCATAAAGAATACACTTATGCCAGAAAATGGGCTGTGGCCCAGGCACCTGCATTATATAAAAATCATGTGGGATGGGATGAGGATTCTCCTCACCACAAGATCCAGTTAAAAAATCAACCAACTGCTCAGAAGCAGTATCCAGTTAAACAAGAATCTAAAAAGCAGGTCAGGGAGATCCTAGATCAACTTGAATACCAAGGGGTGATTGAAACATGCACCTCGTCCATGAACAATCCTTTGTTTCCTGTGTCCAAACCAGACAATACATATTGTCTAGTTTTGGACTACAGACATTTAAATTCCTGTTGCAAAACCTTTGCAGTACAAAATGCACATAGTGCAGCACTGATGAATAACATCGTGCGCAAAAAATATAAAACAATATTAGATATTTCAAATGGTTTCTTCTGTCAAAACATTGCACCTGAAAGCAGGTATTTGACCGCTTTCTCAATAATGGGGACACAACGACATTTTTGTCGCCTCCCCCAGGGATTCAAGAACAGTCCTGGATTATTTTCAGCTAGAGTAACAGAGTTACTACAAACGTACGATGATGAGGCATTATCTTATGTCGATAACATCTATCTTACAGACGATGATTTGGACAGGCACTTGAACAGGGTGAGCACCATAATACTTGGATTCGCCGCTGAAGGGTATAAATTCAACTTAAAAAAATCAAGAATTGCCCACCTCAACATCCTATTCTTAAGATATGAACTTTCAAGTGAATGCAAAAGCCTGGCAAGAAACGTTTTTAGAGAAATGTGCACTGCTCCAACCACCAAAAACGCTGAAAAACTTACAGTCAGTTCTAGGATTCCTGAATTTCTGAAGAACTTACATTCTAAATTACGCAGAAAGGGTTACACCTCTCTAAAAATTAATAAAACCTGATTTCAAACCTACTAATTGGACTCAAAAACACACAGAAATTTTGCGTTGAGTGCAAACAGACATGTTGGCTATAACACATTACAGACACACATAAATGAACACAACCTTGTAATCCGAATCATCACAGGGAGATGTGGATTCACATACCTAACCTTTAATGAAGGTGAAAAGGTACCAATAGCGTACAAATCACACTTGTACACACAAGCTGAAATGAAATTCACTTCAACAGAAAAAATTCTGACAGCGGTTCAGACTGTGGTAGCAAAAGAGATAGCCCTCGCACAGGGTAAATGCATTAAAGTCGTTACTCCTGTACCTGCCTTAGAGGCAGTGACAAAAGCAAGCATTCTAAATGCAAAAGCTATACATCCGAGATGGATACAATGGGTTAATTCTCTTGCTGCAACAGACGTTGAATATGTTGTTGACCCTTACTTGAAGACACAAGAATTTCTCCAATATGAACAAGAATGTCCTCTGCCCACCGAAATTCTGCCTCTAGAACACTACGTCTGTATAATATATACAGACTGATCAGCACAACCCACAATTGGGGGAAAACAAGCGTATAGTGCTGCGTGCGCGATTGTTAAAGGTCGCTGGCGCGATGGTAAATTCAGACCTATGGTAACAAAAACTCAATCCCTAGGAGACTGTACAGCTCAGTGAGCTGAACTACAGGCTTTCAAGATGGCGCTGGAAAATATCGATCGCGAATTCCCCACACTCATAGTGTGCGATTCATAATACTGTGTTCAATCTTACAATAAATATTTGCAGAACTGGGTTCAAAATGGTTTTAAAGACGCAAAAGGTGGCACAATCAAGCATAAAATGCTTTGGGAACAAGTAGTTCTTTTACAGAAAGAACTACAAAAGACTCACGTGATCCATACACTGAGTCATCAGCGTGATGGCGTTCACATTGAAGGGAATTCATTGGCTGATGAAGCCGCGAAGGCAGCTGTGCAGACTGCTTCCGCAGCTGCAATCACTTGTTCAAAAACAAAAATAGACGGTGAAACCATGCTTGCTGTCAATGCCACAAGCTGCAACCCTCTGGAATGCGCTCCCCTTGGAAATCCGCCTCTCGAACGACCTAATATCTTTTCGTAGGGCTCTGAAAACCTTCCTGTTTTAATTGTTCCTGCTTTTACTGTTCTGCTTTTTTGTTACTGGACTTAGTGTTGTGTTGTGTTTTCCTTTCCCTGCGCCAGGATGCTCCTTCGCTGGAGCAGTTGTGCGCATTAAAATGCAAATAACATAACAAGCAAAGGCAGCGGAGCTGCGTTACCTCTAAACTATCCACTCGAGTATACATACATAATTGACGCAAACTCCGTTTCTATTGCTCGAATCCCTGGAGTGGGGGATAGGGTAATGCCAAACAGGAATCGGAGAGGTGCTTTGATACAAGAAGCACATATGGGACAGGGTCTGATACATCAAGGGATCCCTTAATCTCTACTAGAATTACAAGAGATGTACTGGTGGCCAGGGATGAAAGCCCACATTTATGAATTCGGAATTCATTGAGATGACTGTTACAGAGATCACAGCTTGGAGCGCCACCAGATTCCTGACTACAGTGTAGCCAGCCCAGTACAGACACCACTGTTAGATAGCATTAGACTATCCACGCTCAAACGTCCCTATGGACAAAAAGAAGTCCCGAAAGTATAATGACAAGATTCATTTGGATGAGTCCCCAGCGCTCGGCTGATGCCCGAACTGTTATAAAAGATTTGCGAGTCTTTATCTGCACATACGTAATTGGCACACTACATTCTGACCAGGGTCCTGCGTGTAGCTACAAAGCTTACAAGGAAACCATGGCCAGCTTGGGCGTTGCATTGTGGTTTTCGAGCCAATTCCATCCTGAGGGAAATTCGGTTGTGGAAAGAAAAAAACGTGACATAAAGCAATCTATAACAGCTAGGGTATTAGGTTCGGGTGACAGGTGGGTCAAACATCTAATAAGTGTCCAACTTAGTCTTAATACCTGCCAAGAAATTCTCTGGGTGGAATCAATCCATATGAAATCCTTTTTGGTACTAGAATGATGGTTGAAGACCTCGATCGTCATACTTCAGTGGTGGAACAAAAACCCTTTGATATCAAAGATCGTTTGGCTGTTTTACAGGACTTAAATGAAACAAGAAGAAGTCTAAGCAACACCATACAAAAGCCAATGGCCACTGAAGAAAAACCACCTTTGCCAGCAAGACCTGTCTGGATTCCAAAGATTGGGGATCTGGTCAGAGAGAAAATAGCAGATAAGAAGGAATTTGGGCCTACTTACAGAAAACCAGTACCTGTACTAGCAGTCCACGGATCAAGAACAGTGTTACTGCCGCCCCTTGCTGGAAGAAAGGAGAACCGGTCTGTATCAATTGACCTGGTAAAACCACATCATGTGGCGGATAATAAGTAGTAGGCCCAGTGGACTCCCAAGATGCAGCAGATGACCAAATCTTGCTACTATCCAAGAGGTTCAAACTGAAAGACTCATCACTGTTGAAGAATCTGCAGTGAGAAAAGAAGGACTATGCAACAAAGCAATGGAACTTGTGCCGCTTGAAACCCAAATAACAGTTCGTCAAGAAACTCCCGTCTACAATGATGTAGCAACTGACTACACTAACATGTCAAGGGAACAAGCAGCTCCAGCGATTTCAAACAATCTGGATGCAATACCAACTATTGACAGAACTGCCTCCGGCTATTTCATCAACTTTGATACCTTTTCTGAGGATCCCAGTGAGCCTGAAACAACGCCAACAAGCAAAACTTTCAAGGAACAAGTAACAGAATTTTTTCACCAGCTTGCAATTACATATCTGGTTTCACCATGGGTTGAATTTTGGATTGTGTTAGGTGTACTTTTTCTCCTACTATGGCTCATTCTTGTTTTAAGTTTGGGAAAGCTGATAGATGGAAAATATAGTAAAATGGACACAGCAGGTAAGAACATCAACTTGCTCCTGAAACCACACAAATCATCTCATTGTGAACAAGGAGACCTGTCATTGGTGAACATCACAGCCGTTCCTCTACCTGGTGGAATAGCATGGGATAGAACTGATTATGACATTTATGGCCCTGTCGAGCTGCTGAAGATTCCACACCAATTTGAGTGATTTTGTCCCACCAGGTACATTTTCTGAAGATTGGGACTTTGAAATTGTTAATAACATGATGGCAGAAATGTCAGCAAAATTTGCAAAACATGAATACTTAGAAGGTTCATCAAATTATGAAGAAATGTATTGCTTTAATCATTTTGGTCATCATTATTTGCACAAATCTGCAAACCCTAGAAATGTTTTAACTTGTAATCAATGGGAACATTGTCCAACACCTCCAAAAGATAGCTCTAAAACATTCTATAGAAAATGTCTATACTTTATAGGTTTTAATGTCACAAACCCAGAAAGCTTTTACTTTAAAAATGTTAATAAGACAGGCATGAAAAGTATGTTGACAAATACTAAACAAATTTATTCTGTGGCCTTTTATACTCAATTGTCCACATTAGGTTTTGACTTTTGGAAAGACAACATTGAGACAAAAACTGTCTGGGGCACAAAAGACTGGCAGGTACAAGGTTTAGAAGCATTATTCAGAACCTGCATCATCCCAGAACAAATAATGTTCTTAAATGAAACTGTTCAACAGACATCTTGTCTTGGCCTGTCTAAGATAAAAGATTTAAACAAACCGTCTATACCTAAGCCCACACATTATAGTAATAGAACTACAGATGAGGAGGTAGAGGTAAATTATATTTTACAACAAAACAGAAGTAATCCTGAATGGAAAAAATGGTTAATCTGGCCCACAGACACGAATAAATGTCAAGATAGATTCCTGATTAAGACACAAGGATTTAAAGTAACTAGGCCAGATCCAAGATATGTCCAGAGACAACATCCAGGGATAATAACAACTTACAGTGTAGGAAAACTGTGCCTTGACTGGCTAAAAAAATCCACACTCCCTGATATAAAACAACACTTAACTTTACTTAAAGATGGCATTGACTTGCGAGAATTCTTACTTGGACCTCGCAAACTACGTCATAAATGTTTCATATACGCCGGTAATTACGCTGCTTAAAATGAAGCATGGAAAGTCAAGCAAATAGAAACTGCAGAACGAATACGAGAAATTGATTGTATTAATTTAGAGAAAGCTATCTCTGTGGTTGACAATCAATCAATCAACGCATTTCTATAGCGCGCTACTCACCCAGAGGGTCTCAAGGCGCTGGGGGAGGGGGGTCTGCTACTGCTCGAACAGCCAGGTCTTGAGTTGCTTCCTGAAGGCGAGGTGGTCCTGGGTCAGGCGGAGGTGGGTGGGGAGGGAGTTCCAAGTCTTGGCGGCGAGGTAGGAGAAGGACCGTCCCCCTGTGGTGGCTCTTCGGATGTGGGGGACGGCGGCGAGGGCGTGGCTGGTCGATCAAAGCTGGCGTTTGGGAGCGTAGAAGTTGAGGCGGCTGTTGAGGTATCCTGGGCCTTGGTTGTGTAGGGCTTTGTGCGCATGGGTGAGGAGACGGAAGGTGATTCTCTGGTTGACCGGGAGCCAGTGCAGGTCTCTCAGGTGTCCGGAGATGTGGCTGCGACGGGGGATGTCCAGGATGAGTCGTGCTGAGGCGTTCTGGATCCGCTGAAGTCTCTTCTGGAGTTTGGCGGTTGTTCCGGCGTAGATGGAGTTGCCCTAGTCCAGATGGCTGGTGACGAGGGCCTGGGTGACCGTCTTCCTGGTCTCGGTGGGGATCCACCGGAAGATCTTACGCAGCATGCGCAGGATGTTGAAGCACGACGAGGAGACGGCGTTGACTTGTCTGGTCATGGAGAGGGAGGAGTCCAGGATGAAGCCCAGGTTGCGTGCGTGGTCTGTTGGTTTGGGTGCGCTGCCTAGGGTGGGGGGCCACCAGGAGTCGTCCCAGGTGGCGGGTGAGGATCCCAGGATGAGGACTTCCGTCTTGTCCGAGGCGGCTGTTCTTCATCCATTCGGCTACCTCTTTCATCCCTTCGTGAAGGTTGGCTCTGGCGGTGGCGGGGTCGTTGGTAAGGGAGAGGATCAGCTGGGTGTCGTCGGCGTAGGAGATGATGTTGAGGTTGTGCTGGCGTGCGATGTCTGCGAGGGGGCTCATGTAGACGTTGAAGAGGGTTGGACTGAGCGAGGAGCCTTGCGGAGCGCTGCAGATGACTTCGGTGGCTTCTGATCTGAACGGAGGGAGGCGGACTCTCTGTGTCCTTCCGGCGAGGGAGGAGATGATCCACTCCAGTGCCTTCTCCTGGATTCTGACGTTGCTGAGGGGCTGCACTAGTGTACGGTGGCAGACAGTGTCGAAGGTCGCGGAGAGGTCTAGGAGGATGAGGGCTGCTGTTTCTCTGTTGTCAAGCAGGGCTCGGATGTCATCGGTGGCTGCGATCAGGGCGGTCTCGGTGCTGTGGTTGGCCCGGAAGCCAGACTGCGAGGGGTTGAGGGATCCATTTGTCTCGAGGAAGGCGGCCAGCTGCTTGCTGACGGTCTTCTCGATGACTTTTGCAAGAAACGGGAGCAGCGAGATGGGGCGGTAGTTCTTGAGGTCGGTGGGGTCGGCTGATGGCTTCTTTAGTAGAGCGCTGAGTTCGGCGTGCTTCCAGCTCTCCGGGAAGGTAGCGGTGTCGAAGGAGGTGTTGATGATGTCCCGTAGGTGGGGTGCGATGACAGCGTCGGCCTTGTTGAAGACGTGGTGAGGGCAGGGGTCGGTCGGAGATCCGGAGTGGATGGAGTTCATAGTGCGGACGGTGTCTTCGGTGCTGATCGGAGTCCAGGCGCGGAGGGTGGTGGTGGGGGGCGGTGGTTCAGTCGTGGCGTTCGTCGGTTGAGTGTTGAAGCTGTTGTGTATGTCCGCGATCTTGTTGTGGAAATAGGAGGTGAGGGAGTCGCAGAGGACTTGTGAAGGGGTGATGTCGTTGTTTCCTGCGTTAGGGTTGGAGAGCTCTTTGACGATGTTGAAGAGTTCCTTGCTGTTGTGTGCGTTGTTGTCCAGTCGTTCCTTGAATGCAGTTTTCTTGGTGGCGTGGATGAGTTGGTGGTGTTTTCGGGTGGCGAGCTTGAGGGCAGTCATGTTGTCCGGTGTTGGGTCTCTGCGCCAGGTTCTCTCGAGGGCTCGGCAGTTCTTCTTGGAGCTCTTGAGTTCGTCGGTGAACCATGGGGCTTTCTTGCTACCGGGTCTGCTAGGCGGGGTCCTCGGGGGGGCGAGGTCGTCTGCGCAGTCGGTGATCCACTTCGTGAGGTTGGTGGCCGCCTGGCTTGGGTTCGTTGTGCTGGTGGGGGGGTTCTTGCTCAGGGAAGTCGCAAGCTGGTCGGCAGTGATGTTGTTCCAGCTTCTGCGTGCAACCTGTTGTTGGTGGTGGTGGGTCGTGGTCCTTCTGAAGCTGAAGTGGATGCAGCTGTGGTCCGTCCAGTCGAGTCCGGTGGCGTGGCTGAAGGCGATGTCCTTGCTGGATGAGAAGACGGGGTCGAGTGTGTGTCCGGCGTAGTGGGTGGGGGTGGTCACCAGCTGCTTGAGTCCCAGGTTGGCGAGGTTGTCCAGCAGGGTAGTGGTGTTGCGGTCGTTGTTGTTCTCCAGGTGGAAGTTGAGGTCCCCGAGGAGGATGTAGTCAGCGGAGCAGAGGGCGTGCGGGCTGATGAAGTCTGCGATGTCTTCGCTGAATTGTGTGCGTTGTCCCGGGGGTCTGTAGATGAGTGACAATGACAATGGGTTAACAACTCTGTCGTCCAGAATTTATTCTTTGGACAGCATCGTATCCTCTGCCATTGACATAATGGAACAGGACTTGCTAATGTTACAACATGGCCAGTCTCAATTACGTTCTATAATGCTGCTAGGCTGTACGTTACAAAACTTCCGTTCTGGCTATGTGATTTGGCGTCTAATCGACACCACGTCATTATTTACTGTATTTAACCTTACAGATAAAAACATCTCTTTGGCACAGAGGGGAGCAGACTATACGGTGCTGAGCATAGAGGAACTGGAGAGATTACCATTGACCGTTTCTTAGAAACCATCAGTTGAATGGATAGTACATGGCACCATCATGATACCAGTGACGATTTTCCAGTTTCAGTATTGCTTAAAACACATACCAGCAGGCCTGTATGAAAGGTTGGGTAAAGAGTACATAAAGTCGACCTGGGATTTACCATACACACACAAATGTTGGAGTGGGGAAAATGAGGTATTTCTTAGTGGTAAAAATTGCAAAACCACGTTAAGCGGTACACTTCTATGTCAAGGCATTAATTTACATGGAGCCTGTGAGGGTTCTTCAAACAACTTATCATGCCACCTGCAGGGTTCCCCAGCAGCAGTGATAGATTTCAGAATTGAAAGAACACTGTGTGCTACACAGTGTTCTTTCAATTCTGAAATTCGACCTTCACTTTTTCAAAACGAAAGCTTCTAACTTTGGAACTCTATTGTTTTACGATTTTTTTTACGATTTCAAAACACAATGCACTTTGGCAATCTGCTTAAAGTAGAACTATTCTTAGAGAGCAAGAATTCTTTGAATACTTCCTAGAGACAATATTGACCTAAATTCACAAACCAAAAATAGCTTGTATATTCTGCTACGGGATGGTCTCGATTTTTTTCTGTAACTAAGAGCCATTTCATAAATGCAATTTCATGATCCATTCAGTTAGCGTTTCCAATATCATATTGTAAGCTTACAATGAAATCATTGTTTTTAATGTGCTCAGTACAAATGTCCAATTTTTAGTGTGCAACCATTTCAAATGCATTTTATATGTATTTTTGGGTGGGATTGTAAACACGGGCTATATGTTTTAGTGCTTGAACTTAGCTGAACATGATAACGTGTGAGTGGGTGTTGTATAATATTTTAGGATCCTATTGTGATTTTCCCGATTCATGACCTTATATAGGTATAAATCACCATATCCTTATATAGGCATAAGAATCATAACCATACTTAGACATAGCTCATGCAGTCCAAATATGGCAGGGCTACTTCCACTAGATCCGAAAATCTACAACGATTTCTTGGAAAACTCAGCTTCAGCAACTAGGGACTTTCCCTTGCTCGAATACTGACTTGTCCGAGAACTAATGGAGTTTTCAAAGAACTGAGACTCTTTAATGGCATTTTTATGTCCACTTTTACGTCAAACTTGGTACCTTCAAGGTATAAATAGGCCCACACTTGCCATAGCAAACACACTGTGGTTTGGAGCAGTTCGACTATCTACTTGCCCGATGCGCCCTACTAGAAATGTAGCTCCAGTGTTTCCAAGCTACCCTTGAGGGTTGTTGGGAAATAGAGTCCTGAGATTGACCTTCTTCATTCTAAACCAAGGTACGGAGCTGATTAGACCCTAAGAGAAATCTTGGATGGATTCTTGGCAAAGAATACTAAATTTATGCTACACCTCACTTACTTCTTCCCTCGTACTAGACTTAGGTTAGGTACATCGGGGTAGGCATATTTTAGAAGCACCAGTTGAGTACTTTTAGCCTCTGTTATTTATGTATGTATTTATCTATGGTCTAGGAACCATACAATGCTTTTACAGTATTATTTTATTCTACTCTTTTTACTGTATGCATTATATTTTGCAACCAGTTTTACGATTGTAGCAGTTCACTTCTTATGCTTGAGAAAGAAGACTGTTCAATAAAAAATCCTTTTATTGATAACGCCCATCTATCTATTTCTCTGCACCTCTGGTGAAACGAAGCATGCACGATTGACTGAGTAAAATATCTATCTATTGTTTCCACGACTCTGAAGATCAGTTTTATCTTGGGGAAACAAAGTTGTCTTGTTTATGCGGTTGTCAGAAACGAAATCCCTTCTTGTGAATTCGAGAAAGTTTCTAGTGACCTCTGAGCTAGCTGGCACTCACAATTAAGTCTAATATATTTTGATAGAGACCTAGTAGACATAAGTCCTACTTCACATCTATAGGATATATTATTCCAATGCGCAGAGCCTATTGGAAATATAGGAACTACACTACAGGAGGAGAGTATTGAACACCCTACCTAATATGCATATAGCGATAAGAAATGTGGATGCAGGTTCAGATGAGGAGGAGGAAGACATTTCTGGATGTGCTATGGCAGCTTTAGATGACAATTATGGGAAAAAATTAAGCATTGTTGTAGAGAGGCATGCATTCTTTTCTCGTACTCAGGTTCAGGGCGAAAAAATGTAACAATATTTAGCAGCTTTGAGAAGATTGGCTGTGACATGTAAGTTCAAGGATCTCAGAGATGAGATAATAATAGATCAGTTGATAAACAGAACCAATAACATCAAAATACAAGAGACATTACAGGATTTAAAAGATGCCACTTAAGATAAAGCTATAGAGTTTGCCAGACATATAGAGAATACATCTCTGTATGTTAAGGAATTAGCCAGTTCAGTTCCTAAGGTTGATGCTGACCATCATACAGTATGTGTGGTAAATTCTAATAAGAAGGTAGAGCGGACAACACAAGAAGAGAATAAAAATCTGCCCAAACAATCAAATGGGGGGAGCGTTTAGAAGGTTATGTTACAGGTGCGGCTAACCATTGTCCTGCTGTAAAAAGCAGATGTTTCAAATGCAAAAAAATGGGCCATTTCTCGAGAGTGTGCAAAACAGAGGAATTTCCCAAAAATCAAAAAGGCGTTAACATGATAAATTCTGCTGCAATGTCCAATAATGAAGGGGAAACGTACATTGATGATGATGCTGACATTGAAGTGTTAGTTGTCAGCAATTTGGAAGTGCCTAACAAAGAATCTGTTATTAAAAACACCCCTCCGAAGTGTATTGTGTCCATTAATGATATTGATGTACATATGTGGGCGGATTCTTGTTCTCTTTCACACTAATTGACAGTCGATCTTGGGAGAGCTTCGGAGCTATTTTAAATTAGATCCTGCTGATGTTGAACCACAGGGATATTGTGGTAAGAAATTGCCTGTTTTGGGATATTTTGAGATGGAACTGGGTTTCCAAAAGAGGAAAACGTTTGGAAAGAAATATGTGGTAGAGGCAGGTAGGTCCCTTTTAGGTTGGAGAGAACAGAAGGCATTGGAAATCATTTTAAACCCCAACCATCCCTTACAAGTGTTATTAACAGTAACTCTTGAAGTAGATGTATGGGTTAAAAAGTTCCCAAATTTGTTCAAGTAAGAACTTGGCTGTCTCAAGAAGTTTGAGCATTGAATCATTCTGAAAAAGGATGCGATACCCAAGGTACACAAGGTGCGCAAAGTACCAATGGCTTTGAGAGGGAGGCTTAAGAGTGAGTTGCAAAGGTTGTGTGAAGAAAAAATGATAGAACCTATAGAGGCATCCGAGTGGTTAAGTCCCATCGTGATCGCACACAAGCCAAATGGAAATATTTACATGTGTGTGGATTTGAGGGATTCAAATTATTGTATTTGGGTGGCCCGCCATCCATTGCCTCGAATAAATTAACTTTTGTCCTGTGTGGCTAGTGGGAAGTATTTTACCACTTTAGATTTGTCCAGCGCCTATCACCAGGTACGTTTGCAACCAGATTCTAAACATCTAACATCCTTCATAATGCCTGAGGGGGCTTTTCAGTTCATTTGAATGCCTTTCGGCCTTGCTTCGGCATCAGCCGTGTTTCAAAAAATAATGCAAGGCATATTAAAAGGAATAGACAATGATTTGGTATTCCAAGATGACGTTCTGGTTTGGGGTGAATACAAAGCACAACGTGATAATGGTTTGTTAGGTGTCTTGACTAAATTTGAGGAAGCAAGTTTAACCATCAGTTTGCAAACATTTTAATTTTGTGAGGAGGAATTGGAGTATTTGGGACACACAAGGTGGAATTAAACCAAAGTTGAATTTAATAGAAGATTTCGAAAAGACCCTGCCCCTTTGTGACAAGGATTGACCGATCTTTCCTCGGTTTGGCCAAATATTATGCAAAGTTTGTGCATAATTTTTCAGAAAAAGTACATCATTTGCGGGAGTTGATGAAGAAGGGGATTGTGTTTAAATGGTCTGATGAATGTCAAACTGCCTTTGAGGCTATTAAGATCGCAATTGTAAATGCCACTGCCCTGAGACCATTTGATCCAATGGACAAAACCATAATTGTAACGGATGCTAGCGGATATGGATTGGGTGCTTTTGCGTCATGCACCCTTAGAGGTCCAGAAAGCACATATTCTAATGTACGAAAAGAGGTGTTAGCCTGTTGTTGGGGATTCCAACATTTTCGAGTCTTTTTGTGGGGCACAAGATTTGAGCTCCGTACTGACCACAGGCCCTTAATTTGCATATTTTCCACAACTGGTGCAATAATAGCTACTCCACGCATAGCTAAGTGGTTGTACTGCTTTCAAGAGTATTCTTTTGTGTTAAAATATGTTCCTGGCATTAGGAACATTAATTCAGATTGCTTATTTCAGATTGCTTATTTTGCTTACCTGTTCATGGAAAAAGCGATGAGTGGGTTGTAAGGGAAGACTGGATTGTGGCTAACATTGAGGATGTCTGTGATGCCATTAACAAGAAGGAAAGGAAGGAAGCTATTTTGGCTGATCCTACACTTGTTAAACTTATATAAAACAAAGACAAACTCAGAGGAGCTGGAGATTTGATGATGATATAGTAGTTTACAAGGATGTCTGGGAGGAGTTATCTGTTGTGAATGGAATTGTGAGGAGAAACAATAAGCTAGTCTTAGGGAGTCTTAGGCAGAAACTGAGAGTCTTAGGGAGAAACTGATGTCATTGTTGCACGAAGGGCATGGAGGCATGTCGGCAATGAAGAGGAAATCCAGGATTGACTTTTGGTGGCCAGGGATAGACAGACAAATCGAAAGATTTGTAAGGGACTGCGTGCCTTGCACATGTAGTGACAAGTCACATGTGTTAAGAGACACACCTATTACCCTATACGTCTGCCAGAAAGAGCAGGGAATAAAATTGCTATTGATATTTGTGGTTTAGGATCATGGCGAAAGATATGCTTTGGTAATGATGGACTATTTCTCCAAATGGCAGAGGTGGCATTTGTTAAGGAGGTCAGGTCTCTCAACATTATCAGTTTTTGTGACGAGATTTTGCACAGGAAAGGCTGTCCTGAGGAAGTGGTGACAGACAATGGTCCCCAATTTGTGTCTGTGGAAATTTGTGATTTTTTTAAAGAAGTGGGGCATTAAGCATATCAGAACTCCTGTCTATCATCCCAGGGGTAATGGTTTAGTGGAGCGCTTTAACTGCGTTTTAGTTGAAAATATTCAGTTTGCCATTTCCATTAATGAGTGTTGGAGAAGTCAAATAAAGAAAATGTTATGGAACTACAGGACCACTCCTGATTCCACTACTGGCGAGCCTCAATTTTGTTTGCTTAAGGGCAGAGTTCCCTGCTCTGTAGCTGTGCCTGCTTGGATGGCACGGTGTGGTAAGAAGGAAGTTGATGACAAACGGTTGCGTGATAAAGTGAGTAAATGTCAGGACATTTATGAACAAAGACACAATGACAAGTTAAGAAAGTTGGAGACAGTTTTTGTGGTTTGGAATTTTGTGAGGACATGTTCAGACAACATAGTGATGAAGGGTAGTTCAAGTTGTCTGCGCCCAAGAGAGTTGAGGAAGTCGAAGGAAATTTACTGAAATTATCTGATGGAAGGTGGTGGAATGTGAGAAGAGTTGCTATTTGTAGTGATGTGGAAGTGTGTGAATGAAAGAAGAATCATTTTCCACATGGGGAGGTGCCTTCTGGATCCAGTTTGAGAAATCCAAGTCAACGTTTGAGAACAAGCCGAGAAAATTTGACGATTACATTTGTACTTAGATTTCTTGATTAATATGTTGTTGGTTTTTTTCTTTTCTGTTTTTATTGTATATTTCTTTAATGTTCATTAAGAAAGGAAGATATGTTATGTATTTATTCAATGATGCTTTCTTTGGAAGTTGCAAAAACACAGTTGATGGACAGAATGCAGAACAATGTCTTACATTAACCCCAGTACAAAGATCTGGGCCTAAATCCATCGTTTTTTTGCACTCCACACCACCCTAGGTCAGACACTGGCTATATGCAAATCAGCCTTGACCTTGTGCCTCCACATCACTGGAGTCAAGCTATCCAGGCTAAAGAAGGCTGATTGCCAGAAACCGGTCCTTGGATACTTGATTCCGGTCTAGGAAAGACATGGCTTGGTAGTTCGGGCTGGACTGTTCCCGTGAGGCATAGGGTCAAGGCTGATTTGCATATAGCCAGTGTCTGACCTAGGGTGGTGTGGAGAGCAAATAAACGATGGATTTAGGCCCAGATCTTTGTACTGGGGTGAATGTAAGACATTGTTCTGCATTCTGTCCATCAACTGTGTTTTTTGCAATTTTCACCCTGAGTGGGCTGGGTATGCTCAGACGTGAGTCCCAGGCTCTCCACATCACTGGAGTCAAGCTATCCAGGCTGAAGAAGGCTGATAGCCAGAAACCGGTCCTTGGATGCTTGATTCCGGTCTAGGAAAGACATGGCTTGGTAGTTTGTGATGGACTGTTCCCATGAGGCACAGGGTCAAGGCTGATTTGCATATAGCCAGTGTCTGACCTAGGGTGGTGTGGAGAGCAAATAAACGATGGATTTAGGCCCAGATCTTTGTACTGGGGTGAATGTAAGACATTGTTCTGCATTCTGTTCATCAACTGTGTTTTTTGCAATTTTCACCCTGAGTGGGCTGGGTATGCTCAGACGTGAGTCCCAGGCTCTCCACATCACTGGAGTCAAGCTATCCAGGCTGAAGAAGGCTGATAGCCAGAAACCGGTCCTTGGATGCTTGATTCCGGTCTAGGAAAGACATGGCTTGGTAGTTCGTGATGGACTGTTCCCGTGAGGCACAGGGTCAAGGCTGATTTGCATATAGCCAGTGTCTGACCTAGGGTGGTGTGGAGAGCAAAAAAATGATGGATTTAGGCCCAGATCTTTGTACTGGGGTGAATGTAAGACATTGTTCTGCATTCTGTCCATCAACTGTGTTTTTTGCAATTTTCACCCTGAGTGGGCTGGGTATGCTCAGACGTGAGTCCCAGGCTCTCCACATCACTGGAGTCAAGCTATCCAGGCTGAAGAAGGCTGATAGCCAGAAACCGGTCCTTGGATGCTTGATTCCGGTCTAGGAAAGACATGGCTTGGTAGTTCGTGCTGGACTGTTCCCGTGAGGCACAGGGTCAAGGCTGATTTGCATATAGCCAGTGTCTGACCTAGGGTGGTGTGGAGAGCAAAAAAACGATGTATTTAGGCCCAGATCTTTGTACTGGGGTGAATGTAAGACATTGTTCTGCATTCTGTCCATCAACTGTGTTTTTTGCAATTTTCACCCTGAGTGGGCTGGGTATGCTCAGACGTGAGTCCCAGGCTCTCCACATCACTGGAGTCAAGCTATCCAGGCTGAAGAAGGCTGATAGCCAGAAACCGGTCCTTGGATGCTTGATTCCGGTCTAGGAAAGACATGGCTTGGTAGTTCGTGCTGGACTGTTCCCATGAGGCACAGGGTCAAGGCTGATTTGCATATAGCCAGTGTCTGACCTAGGGTGGTGTGGAGAGCAAAAAAACGATGGATTTAGGCCCAGATCTCTGTACTGGGGTGAATGTAAGACATTGTTCTGCATTCTGTCCATCAACTGTGTTTTTTGCAATTTTCACCCCGAGTGGGCTGGGTATGCTCAGACGTGAGTCCCAGGCTCTCCACATCACTGGAGTCAAGCTATCCAGGCTGAAGAAGGCTGATAGCCAGAACCCGGTCCTTGGATGCTTGATTCCGGTCTAGGAAAGACATGGCTTGGTAGTTCGTGCTGGACTGTTCCCATGAGGCACAGGGTCAAGGCTGATTTGCATATAGCCAGTGTCTGACCTAGGGTGGTGTGGAGAGCAAAAAAACGATGGATTTAGGCCCAGATCTTTGTACTGGGGTGAATGTAAGACATTGTTCTGCATTCTGTCCATCAACTGTGTTTTTTGCAATTTTCACCCCGAGTGAGCTGGGTATGCTCAGACGTGAGTCCCAGGCTCTCCACATCATTGGAGTCGAGCTATCCAGGCTGAAGAAGGCTGATAGCCAGAACCCGGTCCTTGGATGCTTGATTCCGGTCTAGGAAAGACATGGCTTGGTAGTTCGTGCTGGACTGTTCCCATGAGGCACAGGGTCAAGGCTGATTTGCATATGCCAGTGTCTGACCTAGGGTGGTGTGGAGAGCAAAAAAACGATGGATTTAGGCCCAGATCTTTGTACTGGGGTGAATGTAAGACATTGTTCTGCATTCTGTCCATCAAATGTATTTTTTGCAATTTTCACCCCGAGTGGGCTGGGTATGCTCAGACGTGAGTCCCAGGCTCTCCACATCACTGGAGTCAAGCTATCCAGGCTGAAGAAGGCTGATAGCCAGAAACCGGTCCTTGGATGCTTTATTCCGGTCTAGGAAAGACATGGCTTGGTAGTTCGTGCTGGACTGTTCCCATGAGGCACAGGGTCAAGGCTGATTTGCATATAGCCGGTGTCTGACCTAGGGTGGTGTGGAGAGCAAAAAAACGATGGATTTAGGCCCAGATCTTTGTACTGGGGTGAATGTAAGACATTGTTCTGCATTCTGTCCATCAACTGTGTTTTTTGCAATTTTCACCCCGAGTGCGCTGGGTATGCTCAGACGTGAGCCCCAGGCTCTCCACATCACTGGAGTCAAGCTTTCCAGGCTGAAGAAGGCTGATAGCCAGAAACCGGTCCTTGAATGCTTGATTCCAGTCTAGGAAAGACATGGCTTGGTAGTTCGGGCTGGGCTGTTCCCATGAGGCACAGGGTCAAGGCTGATTTGCATATAGCCAGTGTCTGACCTAGAGTGGTGTGGAGAGCAAAAAAACGATGGATTTAGGCCCAGATCATTGTTCTGGGGTTAATGTAAGACATTGTTCTGCATTCTGTCCATCAACTGTGTTTTTTGCAATTTTCACCCCGAGTGGGCTGGGTATGCTCAGACGTGAGTCCCAGGCTCTCCACATCACTGGAGTCAAGCTATCCAGGCTTTAAGAAGGCTGATAGCCAGAAACCGGTCCTTGGATGCTTGATTCCAGTCTAGGAAAGACATGGCTTCGTAGTTCGGGCTGGAATGTTCCCATGAGGCACAGGGTCAAGGCTGATTTGCATATAGCCAGTGTCTGGCCTAGGGTGGAGTGGAGAGCAAAAAAACGATGGATTTAGGCCCACATCTTTGTACTGGGGTGAATGTAAGACATTGTTCTGCATTCTGTCCATCAACTGTGTTTTTTGCAATTTTCACCCTGAGTGGGCTGGGTATGCTCAGACGTGAGTCCCAGGCTCTCCACATCACTGGAGTCAAGCTATCCAGGCTTTAAGAAGGCTGATAGCCAGAAACCGGTCCTTGGATGCTTGATTCCGGTCTAGGAAAGACGTGGCTTGGTAGATCGGGCTGGACTGTTCCCATGGGCACAGGGTCAAGGCTGATTTGCATATAGCCAGTGTCTGACCTAGGGTGGTGTGGAGAGCAAAAAAACGATGTATTTATGCCCAGATCTTTGTACTGGGGTGAATGTAAGACATTGTTCTGCATTCTGTCCATCAACTGTGTTTTTTGCAAGTTCTTTGGAAGTCAGCCATATCCTAGCAACCAGTTCTGCTGTTGGAAATATTTTTTTTATAAATCTTTTTATTGACAAGAAAAACAAACGTATGACTGCATAGAATAAAGTGACATAGTGCATAAGTACCAAAACCAGCATTGATTTCTCTTAGGAGTCCAACATCTCCATCACATGACAGAACATCAATTTCCACATCTTGACCAATGCTATCACAGAGTCATAACATCTTGTGGGAAGGGATGGAGAAATGGCTCACACAACATTCGCCTCACTTTGTTCCAGTCACCCCAAATCTTGGTCCACTTCTGGGGCAACCCCTCCCTTCGTAGACCACCCTCTACATCTGCATACACCAGTCCATATCCGTTTCCCAGTCACAGAGTTTGGGTGTCGTGTCACCCTTCCAAGTTCTGGCTATATTGCGTTTCGCAACTACATTCCCAAGGGAGAACCAGGTCTGTTCTTTAGCCGTCAGGTCAGTCGCATCCCATACATTTAGAAGGCAAAGTCGGGGAGTGACCTCCATACTCTTCCCACAAACTTCCCATATCTTTGAGGTCACTTTCCTCCAATACCGCCATATGCTTGGACATTCCCACCACTGGTGTTTGTGCCCACTTGCCCACATCCCCGGGGACACTACGGGGAACCCAAAACGCTCCTCTTAGATAACGCGATGTCTGTCTAATAAACTCTGTGGAGGAGCTTAAGCTGGTTCGATTTAAATCTGGAGTGTACCGCAACCTCTCGAGGAGATGCCAGAGCTTCCTGCCACGCTTCATCATCTAGATCTCCCACATCCTCCAACTATTTAGAACGGATCTTCCCTAAAGCATCTGGGGAGTTATTTAAAATCTTCTTATAAGGTAATGAAATGACTTTCTCTTTCAAATAATTATCTAGTAGCCTATCTTCTAATGGCGAGGCTTGCGGAGAGGTCGGTGCCCATGGGGACGGCCTTATGCAATGCGCTATGCACCTGCAAGTATAGAAAGGTTTTTCCCTGTTTGTTTTATGGTTCCATTTCACTTGGGTACACAAAAGCACTATTGTTTTTTCTTGGTCTGTGTATATATCAATTTGAATTTTACAAATCTGATAAAAAGAATTAATGTGAACATAAACTCTGCAAGGCCCTCTTTCTTTCTGACATCACCTTAACCTGTTTTTGTGATTGAGATTGTGCATTTGATTATTATTATAGATTATAGATTAGCCTAACATTTCTCTGGAACCTTTGTTTCCGTTACACATTACATGCCCTGGTTCCTAGTGAGGAGGGTGCCCCTTGTTCTTGTTTTCTCACTGTATGGCACTGACACTTCAGGGTGCAGAGATGTGGATGTAGTGGCAGCAGCAGCATGCATCAGCACCAGGCCTTGTGGCAGCAATGCCATGAGGATGGTCTTAAGATCATTGAGGAACCCAGTTACCACTCGCTGGTGTGCAACCGTGGCAGTCGCTCTTTCCGCATTCGCCCGCTCCATGGTCTCCATTAACCTCCACATGTTTCCCAACTCCTGTGTGACATCGCTAGAGCCACTCTGACTGGACAGTTGTTCTATTCTCTGAGTCAGGGCTCCAGCGATGTCAGCCATGGCCAGTTGGAGAGCATGGAACGGGCTGTGGGTGACCGTTAGGGACCGTGAGTGGTCCCTGATGGGACTTCGACACCCACGTATGGCATCTAGTTTGTCTGCCATGCGTTGAAGCCCACCCGCACCTGTTCAGCCAGCTGCTCCTGGCACCCCAACACACGGCGTTGGAAGGCCATGTGTTCTTCATGGGGGTCCTGGGAGGCAGCCGTAGTGGTGGGTGCTGCCTGCTGTGTTGTCTTTGCAGGGGGTGGGGTCTCCTGGTAGCAGCTGGGCTGCCCTGCTCCTGGAAGTGGGCTGCAGAGGCTCTCCACGAGCTGTTGGAGGGTGTTAGAGTCGAAGCTGTGTTGGTCCTCTTCGTCATCACAGAAGAGTGGGTCGGGTTGCTCTGCAGGAGGTGTTGATTCTCCCTCTGCAATGTGAAGGGGAGATGCATTGTGTTCACATGTATGTTGTCGCATTGTACATGTTTTCATACAGACTGCATGACTGTGTACATTGTGGCTGTTTGGGAGGAGCTGCCTATTTGATGGGGGACAGTGGACATTTCTACAACATGACGTGTGTGTGTTTGTACTTGTACATTATCAGCTCACAGTTCCCTGCAATACCAAATGTGATTGGCCAGTGTCTACACTCAGTCGGCACCAGTTGTGTCCTGTGTTCTGTTGTGGACATGTTGCGGTTTGTACCACATTGTTGTCAGTGTTGATGTGCTCTGCCTGTTATGTGCGTGTGCTTCATTTCAGGGCAGTCGCCCCTGCAGCTCTGATTTTGCTGCCCTTTCACTCTTTCCTGCGGTGTGCCATTGACTTCTGTGCTTATACAGTGCTGAGATGTTGCATACTTGGGTACATTGGTCTCTTGGTGGGAGTTGGGGGTGTGGGGCATGGTTTGTCCACAGATGTGCTCAGCTCAATTGTGCATGTGTGCCATTTGGCCCAGCTCCCCTGTCCCCCAGTCCCTGGCCATTATTCACCCTGGTGCTGTTGTGTCCGGTCATGTTGAGCAGTGTCCGGTCCCCCAACTCCTGCCACCGTCTCCCCACTGATGACTGTGGACACCATTTCCTCCATATCGTCCAACTCCTCCTATGGCGCAGGACTCCCACCTCCAGTCTGCTTTGCTGCCTTGCGTTTGTTGGCGAGTTTCAGCTTGGTTTTGCACTTGACATCATTCCAGCGCCTCTTGACCTCTTCCATTGTCCACTTCAGCACTCCCACTGCATTCACCTTGTCCATGATGGACTGTCATAGTCCATTTTTGGCTACCAACGACACAGTGGAGGTGACGAACAGTTGGTGGTGGTGTTCTACCATCTCCGTTATCAGGATCCTGTTTTCCTGCGGACTGAACCGCTTCTTCCTACTCTTCTTCTACTTGCCCTTCTCTGACCCCGAGGTCCCAGGCAGGTCCTCTGGGTGGCTTGTGGGATTCTGGTTCTCCTCCGTACTTGCACCGGCAACATCCATTGTGCTACGCTGTTGTTTGGCATTTGTTTGTCTGATTTTTTTCTACTTTTATTGTGATTTTTCCCGTCTGATGTGTGTGAATTGCAGGGCTGTTGCTAGTTTCGGCTGATTTTTGTATCGCGATTGGCCTCATCGCAGCTTTTTTTGCGTTCATGTTTTGCATTTTTGCAGCGAGGTGTTGCATTTAAAGCGGTGATTTGAGGCGTTGTCTGGGGACTATCGCATGGTACCGCCGTGTTGTGAATACTTAGTTAACACAGTATAATTTTGCTGCGATAGACTGCGATGTTGAAAGTTACGTTAAGTTAATTTTGCGATGGTTATCTCACGTTTTTGAGAATATGCCCCAAAATGTGCACCATGAAGTGCACACAAATATCTACTTACACTTACAAAGTCCTTCAACTTTACCAATTTGCAAATTTGATTAAAGTCAAGCCAGTTCCTTCGTTTTTAGGTTTCGCCTCGCCGAAGGCTGCGCTCTGCGCAGCTTTTCGGCACAGGCGAAATCTTATGTTAGAACAGAGTGGGCTTGGGATTACGCCCTCTGTTCCATTGGCTAGCTCCATAAATGGAGGCTAGCCATTGGAACAGAGATCTGTCTGTCATGGCCGGACCTGATTCGTGGGCGTTCTGCGATTTCTTCCCTCCGCAACGTCATCGCGGCCGTGGGCGGGGTTTATTTTTTTGGGGTGTCCAGGTTTGTGTTCGTCATTCCACGGCCGCCCGCCGCCCGAGGAAGTCCAGGTGAGTGCCTTCCTTGCCCCCTCCCGCTGTCCGTTCCTTTCCCGCCCCCCCTCCCGCTGTCCGTTCCTTTCCCGCCCCCCACCCGCTGTCCGTGTGCCTGCCTGCCCCCCTCCCGCTGTATCTTTCCCCTTGAGAATATGAACCCTGGGCCTGATGTATCGAACAAGTTTGCAATTCTGTGTATGTGAACAAACTACTGTATTCATACGAGCCCTGGTGTGATTTAGCTGTTAGATCGCTATCCTGCTGTGGTGAATGTCTCACGCTGGCAACCCTTGTTGCAAACATGTTTAACAGTCCCTGCAGCGCACAGTTGCATTCTCAACCCCCCTCCCCACCCCGTGCCACTTTGTTTGCAAGCTTCAGGAGGTTTCCCTAAAATGTGGTGTAACAGTAGAAAAAGGCAGATAAACAAGGCGAAGTTGTTTATCTGAAAGTCATCTGTAATGTCGGTCAAAACGATCGCTAAAAATGCACTGTTGGAGCTGAAAACCACTGTAAGTGCCGAACAAAATATATTTTTGTAACCAAAAGCAAAGCGCTATTGTCGTTTGTTTTTGAGAGGAAGCACGTGATACAGAAAAGAGTGAAAAGCAAGCGGATAATCCTAGCTGTGGCTTGTACCACAGTACAGGCTCAGGGGAATAAGCAGACAGAGGATGGCTGTGGCATTACTTCTGTGATTCAGTGCGAAGGCCGTTAACCTTTCAAATTCACTTCACGTCCAAAGAACTTGCACTGCAATTGCGATAGAATACTACATGCGTCATAATTGAAGGTTCCTGGATATTTCACTCACGCGCTGCCAGTCAAGTTTATTGCAACTTCCTGAGAACTGCTTCTTTTCTCTTTTGCTTCACACTAGTACTGTTGTTTCAGCAGGAGCTGATTAGTAAATTTTTTGCAGTCAGTCGTATTGTTAAAGATATAACAAGAGCTTGACTGGAAACAAACGCCTGTCCGGTAAAACGTTTTCACACAGCCACGCCAACCACATTGCCCAGAGACAGTCTTCTGAAGAAGTTAAAGTTCTCCCCAAGGAAACAAGCCACGCCCAAACGGGGTCTTTTAAAGCATACTGTGACAAATTAAGTGGCTGTAAAAGACGTATTTCACAGGAGTTTTGAAGGGGGTTAATTGCATATTCCAATACTTTAGGGCCAGAGCCGGCATTTAGCTTAGGCGGCGCATGACTTGTTTCATTTTGCGGCCGCGCTGCTTTACTGTTACGTCCGCGCGGCCAGTGCTTGTTGGATTACTGTGGGGTCTTGTTATTCTACACTGTCGCCTTAGATGCCATATCGGCTGTATGAATTGAGTGCTCGTTGTTTTGAGCTGCGCCTCAAAGCTGCCTGGTGTCCCTCACACCTTGTGCGGCGTGCTCTAATCCTTCATTAATACACAGTCTGCATCTCCTGAGTGAGCATCTGCAAATCCGCCTGATGACCGTTTTCTTGTTCTGACAAGCCGGAATCATAGCCTTTAAAAGAATCCGCACTTTCACACCTCATTTGCAGTCTTCGCCACTGGCCAGCAGTCACTAGCCAGTGATTAGATGGGCACCAGGATGGCACCGGATGGAGTCACCTCGACCAGGTGAGTGGGCGACGCTGGGCTCTGCAGTCTCACGGACCAGGAGGCGTGGTCGGCAACCAGGATGGAGGTGCGAGCTGTCCCACAATGGTATCTGCTGTCGACGTCGCTGGACCCAGGATTGGGGCAACAAGTCTTGGCAAATGCAAGCCCACGCAGTGGACTCAAAATGGCGTCTGGAGTGGAGCAGGAGGGTCCGGGGTGCTCCTCTTTTGGAGGGGAGCTAGGGCCAGTCTGGAGCAACCAGACCAGCGGTGTTGATGTCGTCGTTCGTCGTCGGGAAGGCCACAAGCCAGCGGGCTAGTAGCCAGACAACGCGGTGAGCAGCAAACAGGCAGAAGGGCCACACGCAGATCTCGTGGAGGCTGGGAGGCTGAACTTCGGTGCTGTAGCTGCTCAGGGTTGGGGCTTCTCGGACCCCAAAGCACTCACTCGAGGATCCCTCGGCGGTCGTGCTGGGCAAGCGTCGTGCGGTCCTGAAGATGGCCGGTCCCTCGAGGTCTCGTCACACCCACGAATCTCAGCTGGGCTGATGATGCAGGTTGAGGTCAGAGGTGCCAGGGAAGCCGGTTCTCGTCGAGCTGGGCAGTCTTGATCCGGAGGAGAGACTTATAGCAGACCGCGATGCTTGGATGGTGCCTGCGGATGCAGGGTGACTACTCCTTAGCCACAAGGGAGAAATCTTGAGAAGAAGTCGAGAGTTACTTTCGTAGAAAGTAGTTTCAGGATTCAAAGATGATCTAATTTGGAAGGGGGCCCGCTCCTTTCTTTATACTAGGAAAAGGGGCTGGCACGCGACTAGGTCCTGCCCATGGGTGGGACCAGGAAGGGGGGTGGTTACACCCCTCTCCCATGCCGGACTTTCCCCAGCTCAGGGGCTGGTGTGCCCCTGGAACTGGTTCTAGCCGGCAGATGCATAGTGAGCACCGGGGTGCCACTTGCAGTCACCTTCCTCTAAAGCCCTGCCTACCCAGGATACACAAAACCCTGTCTGGGATGGTGCTAGCACCGCCCCTGACAGGAAACCCTTTGTCCAAGCCTCCCTCGCTGGAAGGACTCCCAGCAGCAGGAGGTCAGGCTTGTGTCTGTGGTGGCAGCATCCATTTTGTGATGCTGAGGCTTGAGTTAACTTTAACCGGGGTTCATAGTTGCATACATGTCGTGTCCCTCTAGAAGGGTGGGATGCTAACCCCGTCGCCAGAATTGGCGAGGGGTTAGTATTCCAATTCGTATGACACCTTACTCGACATGTTTTGATACAGCGATACCAGAGTTAGCATATAACCGCGAGGATTATAATGCACTTAAGAGTATATGGTATGCGTTATCATGGAACAGCTATTAGGACTCGGTTCCGCAAGCTGCAAACGGGCTCAGCTCATGCCAGAGCACCATCTCACACGATTCCAAGCACTCTGCCTTCAGGATTGTCAAGGCCTGCCATAGGAGTGACTGATAGGAATACGGGTGTCCATTTTAGGGTTAGATATAGGTATACTATATCTAAAGCAAAGGGTGTTTACACCACCTTGCCCCAGCTGTCGTGCAGCCAGTTGTGTCAGATTTAGATGGCCAGCCTGGGGTGGCATAATACATGCTGCAGCCCCTGGTAGGCCCTGGGTACACCTATGCCGTGAGTTACAGGGTCTGATAAGGTGGCCCAGTACCAATTGGTAAATTCACCTAAGGTACACGTGTTAATTTAGTGAGAGAACAGCAAGGCTGTGGGTCTGATTAGCAGGCCCACAGCCAGAGAAGCCGTAAACCAGTGAAGCAAAAAGCAAAAATCTGGGGTGATCATAGGATTGCAGACCCTACTCTCCTAGAGCGGGGTCCACCCCCCCCCCCCCGAGACTTCTTTTGTCGTATTGAGTTGCAATAGCCCGGCCTCGGTTTTTTAACAGTTAGCACAGATTTGTCACTTCTGAAAACTGTGGCTGAGAATGAAGTCCCGGGAATCTGTGCTTTTGTGAAAAGTCCTGGCCATCGGTCAAACTGCGGCTTCCTCTCCAAGGACAGCAGCGCGGCATTTGTAACCTTTGGCTATAAAACGGAAGAGGGATGGAAGCGGCAAACCCCTGCATGCAGTGAAACAAACAGAGGGGAGCATTTCTTTTAACTGACTGAAAGTGTGCTCGCAGAGTTAGGAAAAAAAAATAGAGATGGTTTCACCTGCGAATAGAATAACAAAATAATGTAGAATAGCATCGATATCAGAACTACTCAATCTAAATAACAGACTGACGTGTACACAGCTAAAATTAATTTCATACTTCCCTAGACTGGTTCACCACTAAACTAGGGAGTGCTAGAGAGTGCAGAGTGACTAGGGAGTGCTAGGGACTGCAGAGAGACTAGGGAGTGCTAGGGAGTGCAGAGTGACTGCTAGGGAGTGCAGAGTGACTGCAGAATGCTAGGGAGTGCAGTGTGACTGCCGAGATTAAGCTAATGGCAATGTAAATGACAATGCCATTTATTTATCTGTTTTCAAAACCAACACATAAATACAAATTTTGTCATTTACAATGCCAATAGCTCTAACTTTTCCAAAGGCGAAACCATTACATTGTAAATGCTTGTTTATATAGCGCTCTGGACCTTGGAAAAAGGTTGTGCAGTGCTACAGAAATAATATTTGGCATAACTCGAATATGTAGATTCGGCCTATCAATGGCTTGTCCGGCTAGCCAATTGAGGTTAGAGCTGGGACTTGTGAATATAAAAATAAATCTCAACTACTTATTAATAAAATATTATTCTTTTCTGAAAAGTGCCCCCTGAAGACAACCACAAGATTTGGATGGGAATATCCGACGGTAATATATATGATAAGGAATGGTCAGGGTGCACAAAAACCATTGCTGACGCCTTCAAAGTGCAGAATGGAATTCTTGGTACCAGTGTAATTCCTTTAAAATACGCAGTAAAGAAATAATTCCCGACCTGCCATTTCAAAGAGGTTATGAAGCACTAATAAACCCAAGAGAGAAAGGTATGTTCTTGTCACATACTTAACCCCATTTAGACACATCGAAAAGAAAAATTACACCGAAGTTTGTGATTTTGCTTCCCACTGCTCTGTATAGCGGGCAACAGAGACTTGTTTGAGCCACACCAAACACAAAGGTCGTGGAGTCGAAACGACCATTGTGTGTTTGTCCAAGGTAAAAGCTGAGCGCATCAGATTAATTAAGCCAAGTTTCAGAAGCGTTGCATACAAGCAATACAGCTGTACAGCTGCGCCTGATATATCTGTCTAGCCCTGATTAGTTTGTCATTGGCAGGCTGATTACATTCATTGACCTTTTACTGATTAGACTTGAGGAGAAGCTGGGGACACACATCCTGATACCTGTACACTGATACTTTAAGACTATATTTTATGCTGTATTTGTCTAATCTTCGTCTGCAAAACCAATTTGGTTATTTTTAGATAGATGTTCTGGATAATATTAAAGTGTATATGCGGTATTTGTTTTAATAACTTTCAGCATGTATGTAATTGTATTACATTGCTAAATTATACATGTGATGTTGTGCTATTTTTCTCGAGTTACTCATGGTTTTTTAATTGTATTGATTTTAGTTAACCATTAGTAAAAATGTACTTACTTATAAAGGTTCACGCCTGGAGTTCCTTGTGTTAGAATGAATGAAATCATCTGAGCAATCTGTCAGGCATACACGTCAGGAGTATTTGTGAGCCTAAGAAAAAAATGTCATGCGGGGAATATGTCAATATCTGTCATCTTTCAGTGGTTTTAAGACATGCTAGCTGCCAAGAATAAAGAGGGCTGGTTTGCTTCAAAATCTATAAGGAGATGTTACAGTAAAGGTGCAGGGTCCTAAAAAAGTGCATAGATTAGAACGTTTCTTCACCTTTGCCCCCCTTCTGGCGGCCACGCGGTGAGGCTAGTTCTCTGGAACCTACACATCTTAACAGCACTTAGCCAACCCTTGTAACAAGTACTACACATAGAGATAAAGTAGCCAGATACTACTGTGAGCTTATTGAAATGCCTAGAGCCTCCTTTTTAGGGTTTCACTTTCAGGGGGTAGCACAGTTGAATTGTCAAGATTTTCTCTTGGAGGCTGGTGTGGGGGTAGAATATCTAGTTGAAGCAGCACAGGTATCATGATACAAGAATTGTCCAAGCACTAATATTACATTTTTTTTAAACATGACTTTCATTATGATTGCACAAACACAGTAACATTAAGAACTTCTGTGGCATTGATTTACTTCAGGGATTCACAATAAATATAACCCTGCCAGCTTGTATGCTCAGAAGGGTGGGGATAGGGGAGAGGGCTATTTCAGTATTCGGGTTACACCTCAACAAATTACCCTAGTATTAAGCACACCCTCCACCTGCTTTCTAATGCTGCACCGGTGTGGATGTCTATCTCACTGTTCTAGTCACCTTGAAGTTCAGCGATCCGGATCTGTAGAGACTCGGAAACTGCAGGGGCACCACACAGTCTTTGAAGAGTACAAGGCTTTCTGGGATAGAGTCATTCATCCGGGATCATCACAGGCAAGCATCAAGTGAGATTGTGTCCTCTTTGTAACTTGCAGTCATGGCTTCAGACATGTCGCTTTCAGGTACAGCTTTGGATCAGGTTGCTGTTTGTCCATTGATGTCACTTCACATCACATGGACTGCCACTCATAGCGTTTCACATAGCCACCGTCTGTAGGGAAAAGCAAGGGCTCATTACAGTGATAACGAGCTCACAGGGTACCGTTTTCAGGATCACCAGGTTAAATCAGGAATTCTGGCTGCAGGCTCACATCAATCCTGTGCCACCTTACTTGGTGCCTCTCACCCGGTCACATTCTGCCTTTGACGTAGAGCGCAGCAGCTCACAGAGGTGACTGACCACATCACTGTGTATCTCTCGGAGGTTCGCATACCAGCCTCAATACTGCTGTACTTCAGCAAGTTTGCTACTTGGATGTCCACTTTGGGTTGGACTGGGCGTTTGAGCATCAACTCTGGACTCCATCAAACTAAGGAAGTCTGTGCACCTCATTACAGTACAGGGATATGGAATATCAAGCTTTAAC
The DNA here is from genome assembly GCF_964263255.1 of Lissotriton vulgaris. Lineage (NCBI taxonomy): Eukaryota > Metazoa > Chordata > Amphibia > Caudata > Salamandridae > Lissotriton > Lissotriton vulgaris. The sequence continues at coordinate 1,309,917,553 of NC_141693.1, read as the reverse complement.
CATGTAAGTTATAAGTACACAATGCAATTTAATTCTTCTTCAGCAAGGCAGAGCTCAACAGCATAGGTCTCCTCCTCTGTCCTAGGGACTTGGTTCTGTCCCCTTAAAGGAAGAAAGTCATGATCTTAATCTCTGGTCCAGTCCTTTATATAGACGGATGTGCAGAGCTTCAGCAAGTCAAAAACTGAGGACTGAATGATTAATGTAGACTCACTTTTATCCAGTCTTGGGAACCGTTGGCAGTGGCACCCCCAAATGTCCAATCAAATTCAAAGTTCAGCCCAAACTATGCAGGGAAACCTATCCATGCAGAGTGAATTTCTCTTTAGGTAGCCCATTTTCCAAGGCATATATTTGGAGATGAAATTTATGCTTTGCTATATTGTCTATTCTTGTTAGATGGTTTCTCCTTACAGTGCAAAGCACAGAATGCAGGACTGAGGCACCAGCCAAGTCCTTCCAATAAGGTGTGCACCGCAGGTGTTCTTGTCTCTTGTGTCATACCATCACCTGCTGGAACTGGTTTGAAGTTTCAATCAAAGCCTGAAACAGCCCGGTCCTGTGTTTGCATATCAAAAGCCAAATTCTACACTTGGCTTTACAGCGTATAACAACATGAGGGGAAAGGCTAGTGGAGCAGTAGAGGATGACATGCTAGAAAGAGGGAGACAGCAACTTCTGCCCACCAGTAACCTTGTTGCACACCCTACAACCGTAAGTGCCTCATACATTCAGGGGTGCCCCAACCAAGTATCCCATCTCATATGTGCTCACGTACTTACATGCACATGCAAGATGTACTCAAGGAGAATGAAAAGAACCAGCTATGACAAAGTACCTGCTTTATTTGAGAGAGTGGGTAGGCAACCCCCCACGGTGACTTGTGGGTAAAAAAACCTGCAACTTCTTTGGCTTGAGAACTGTAGTTGCCCAGAGTAAAGGAGCACTACTTTGTGTGGCCCTTAAAACCCTAAAAGAGTGCAGCAGTATGTCATTGAGCAACATGCCATAATCACATAGACTACTAGTCAGGATACTCCTGACACAAGTCTCTTGCACCATAAAATATACTGAGTCTCCCAAGCCGTAGAAATAAGGTTATCATGTAGACACTTCACCATTTACTTTTAACCCTAAAATCTGATATGGGGTTTCTGTAAAAGTATGCAACCGCAATTCTGTACTCAATGAAGCACCACTTAAACTTTTTTTGCCAATCAGGATTTCTTATAAAACATAAAAGTGTTCTGATATGCGGGCTGTCCATGGCTGTCACAAGTGTCTCTAATTAAGGAATCACCTTAATGACAAAGCATGGTGTTATGTTCTAAGATCAAATAAATCACTTCATATAAAAAAAAACTTTCTCCTTAATGGATATATTAGGTGAAATATTTAAATGCTGTCCCATGTTCCCTTTTCCTTCTGCAGGGAGAATATTGTCATCAAGGCTCTTTAATGTAAAGGGGGGCGTGGCTAGCAGCCGACGGAGATGGTCGCTGCCTAAAGCGGCTCCCGACCTCCGTCCGCCCGCTAATCCTGCAATTGATCCACTGTACACGTGGACATACCCCCCGAAAGTCGGGGGGAGCTCCGACGGCGGACCCCAGTGCCTGCTTTGGGGCCGGCGGCGCCCTGCTAGCCACTGCAAAACAGCTGAACACCAGCAGTAAAGAGTGCACCCGGGTGAAGAGCAAAATGGCGACCGCACCGAGGCCCTGACTGTGCGGCTGCTGGTGCCCGCGGCCGAAGATCGTAGAGGCGGCGTTGCGGTGGAGCCTGCCCCCTGTCCGATGCAACTCGAATCGGCGGAGGCGCATCCCAGCCCGAGTGCCACGGATCCGGCCCCCTGCTCCGGGTGAGTCTCTGTGCGACCCCTCACCTGACCGGAGAACTACAAGACTCCCCGGCTTCTGGGCCCAGACGGAGCTTGGCCCTGGGAAAGACCGCCCCCCGTCCCTCCAGCGGACCTTCGGCGAGCTGCGCCCTGTCGCTGGTGGGGATCACCCTGCGGGCGGTGTGGGGGAAAGAGCTGTGTGGGGGGCCAACTGGCGAATGACGCCCTGAACTGGCTGGATCCCCCACCACCGGGACGCCTGACTATGCAACCCCCCGGCTTGGGGCCTACGGCGGACAGGGACTCTGCCATCTACCGGAGACCTGGGGAGACCTGGAAACACCATCTGTTGGGACCGGAGAGCCACCACTGGAGCCCCGGACTCGACCTGAGACCTCCCCCGAGCCCATACTCTCTGCCCCGCTGGCCTTAATCACTGCTGGCCTTCCGGGAGCTCGGAGAAACTCCGCGGAGGCGGTGGACTTGCCTCCCTACTAGCCAATCTGGAGGAACCCGGGGGCTGAAGTGCGCCGACGAACTGAGGGGCGCCTAGTGCTCGGAGGAGCTGCTGTGCACAGCCGTACTCATTCGCCGCGTGGGCATTGCACTAGGCGAACTTTGCGGGCCAGAACTGCCACGTGGCCCCCCTGGCCTATACGGCTCTTGAATCCCTCGCCACTGGAGATTGCTGTCCCCCTACGGAACTGGGAGCACCTCACGACCGCGGTGGGTCCATAAGAGAGGTGGATCCGTTGGAGGCCTGGAGCGTCTCCGCCCTTGTACTTCGTCACTGGCCCTGGAACCTGAGTGCCTCCCTGGACCGCGCCAACAGCCAAACACTGAGCTGGACCGCAGGCGGGGAAGCGGAGCTCGCCTGCCCCGACAAGGAGGGCCTGCACCTGGGACCAACGCCGCGTCGACTGGACCCCGTGGGGCAGCGGACGCGTGGAAGTGCTGTGAGGCCCGGGGTGACCCGAGCTAAAGCTCGGACGGAAACCTGCCTAGCTGCTGCCCTCCTGGTTGCCCGTTGTGGGGAGCGCCTGCCACCAGCGAACCTTGTTGGGGCCCCAGACACCCACCCCGATTCATCATGGGGAAGCCTAAGGGGGCGAAGGGAGACGGCAACCCAACCACGGAATCACCTGATGACGTTCCGCAGCCCCTGACGGAACTACAACAGATGCAAAACCGCATCCTAGAGGCCATCGCAGCCACGAAAGACGCTCTACATCAAGACATCCTGCAGGTGTCGACGGGTCTGGGGCTCTTACGTGCAGACCATGGGAAGCTGGCGGACAGGGTCAAATCTGTGGAAGACACCTTGAAAGACGTAGTGCCAGCACACAAGACCATGGAGGGAAGACTTACAGAGGCACTGGAACACATACAGACCCTGGAGAGACGGGCTGAGGATGCCAAAAACCGCAGTCGGCGGAACAACGTGCGCCTAGTGGGCCTTCCGGAGAAAAAAGAGGGCCCGGACAAGGTGGGTTACCTGAGCGAACGGCGGAAAACGGCAGTTGCCCTGGAGGGTCTTTCGCCCTTTTTCACACTAGAGCGTGCGCACCGAGTCCCGGCCAAACCCCCGAAACCAGGCCTACCACCTCGCCCAGTGGTCATCAAATTGCTACACTACAAGGACAGGGACTGGCTTCTGCAAAGGGCCAGGGAGGCAGGCCCCTTCCAAGTGGACAATAGTAAAGTCACGCTATTCCCAGACTACACGTTCGAGACTCAAAAGCTGCGGGCCTCTTTCCTTTCCATTAAGAAAGAACTGCGAACTGAAGGCATACAGTATTCACTCCTTTTCCCGGCCAGGCTTCGAATAGTAGTGGACGAGAAATCGCTGTTCTTCCCCACGGCGGCGGAGGCATGGGCCTGGTGGGACACCTACAAAGCGGGCACGGACGGAGCCCGGTTTAGGGAGGAGGAGGAATGACAGAGGCAGCCGGTGAGGAAATCACGGAGGCTCCGGGGGCGCAGACAGGGGTCCAGGAGGCCTACGGAATCCCAGACGGAGGACGAGAGGAGAGAGGCGCTGCAGGCTGTAATGGACGTCTCGGGCTCGGCACTAGCCCAATCGGGGAGAGTTTCGGGCTCGGATGAACAGGGAACGGGCTCAGAGACGGAACTGTCAGAGTTCGGCAGCATGAAGGGACCAGCGAACACGCCACAGACGTCGAGGGAAATACTTGGGAGCTGAGAGAGGGAAATGGCGCTCTTGCAGGAATGGAGGCTGCTGGGGCTACCGCCTGGACACCTAAGCAGGCAGCTGTAAGACTGGATCATCGTGAGTTCCACTGCGTATTGTGGGGAGGGGGGACTGGGGACTGTGCTTAAAAGTGCTTGAGCCTAGTTCACGCTCCTTAGGGCCCATAAGGCCTCCGTAGTGAAGACTGCGGATTAGTAGAACTTGTGAGCACGTTTGCTTGTACACAGTTTGGATGGGAGCAGCTCTTTCGGGGTTAGGTTCTGTTCTGTGGGGGGGGGCTGGAGAAGTTGGGGTGACTCGAGGCGCAGTGAAGGGAGGGAAGATGGGGAAGTTTTGAGGGGGGGCGGGAACAGTGTCACGCCTGTCGCCAGGAGGCGATACATCATTGAACTGATCCGAACACTGTGGGACAATGGCTAATGTGGGATCGATAAAATGTGTGTCTTGGAATGTGAGGGGGCTGCACACTATGGCAAGGAGGCATAGGAGGCTGTGACTCAGTGGCTCCCCTTCGTCGCATTTCCATCCGTCGACCTAAGGATTCCAACAGGTGGTTTAACGACCACCTTAAAGAGCTTAAACTGATCACCCGACAGGCGGAGAGGCAATGGAGGACAAATTACTGTCCCCTACTTAAAACCCTTTTTCTCACATCACTGGCCAAATACAAAACTGCAATTCTTGCTGCCAAAACCACCTACTTTTCTACAAAAATAATGTCAGCCGAAAATAAACCCAGAGAAATTTTCGGTATAGTGAATGACTTGGCCTTTTCAGATAGAACTTCACCCCAAATCCCTCTTTCCCAGCTTCTATGCGATCAACTTAACACCTATTTCTTGGATAAGATCGAAACCATCAAGGCCAACATCCCCCCTCCCTCGCCTGCCTTTGTTGATCCCTCCCCTCCCACCGTTCAATGCCATCTTACCTCCATTCCCCCCCTCACTCAGGAAACATTTCTGGAGATACTTCCCAAAGTGAAGTCGGGTTCCCCGGCAGATGTCTGTCCGGCACGAATCCTGCAACAAATCTACTCCTGTTGTCCTGAACCCCCCATTACTCTCCTCAATAGCTCCCTAGCACAGGGAGTAGTGACCCCTGCGCTCAAAGCAGCCACCATAGTGCCCATCTTAAAAAAACCTGGCGCGGACCCGTCCATCTCAGCCAACTACCGCCCCATTTCCCTGCTGCCCTACTTGGGCAAGGTGCTGGAACGCCATGTCACCGCAGTTCTCAGCGCCCATGTAGAGGCTAATGGGGGACTGGCATCCCGCCAGGCCGGCTTCCGTCCTAGGCATTCGACTGAATCAGTTGTGGTCTCAGTCCTAGACAACCTCAGGAAGGGTATGGATGAACACCAGGCACTGGTCCTCCTCGATCTCTCCGCCGCCTTTGACACGGTGGACCATACCATCTTACTTTCCCGTGTCAAGGCGGCTGGAATCGGGGGATCAGCTCTGGTCTGGCTCTCCTCCTTTCTGAGGGACCGCACCCAGGCGGTCCGGTTAGGAGACTTTACTACCACCCCACTTCCTGTCACTTGTGGTGTCCCCCAGGGTTCCTCTCTCTCTCCTTTACTTTTCAACCTTTATATCTTTCCTCTTATTTTCGCACTCCAGCAGCTGGAGGTCACCGTGTACAATTATGCGGATGACCTCCAGCTCATCTTTGACCTATCTTCCTCCTCTCTCTCTGTCTCTAATTTCCAGTCAACCATGACATTCATCAGGGACTGGATGAACCACAACCATCTTAAGCTGAACCCGGACAAAACCGAATTGGTTCTCACCGGTGGTTCATCCAGCCCCTGGAACTCCCTTTTCTGGCCCTCCTCTCTTGGTCCCGCACTCTCACCCTCTACCACGGTCAAAACACTGGGTGTCAAAATGAACAACCAGCTCACCCTCCACTCTCAAATTGGTTCTGTGGTCTCCTCCTGTTTCCTCACTCTTCGAACCATCCGCACTGTTTCCCGCTTTTTCTCCCCTCAGGCACTTAAGTTGATCATGGCCGCCCTGGTGATATCGCGGCTGGACTATGCCAATGCCCTCTATCATGGCATCCCAGCATACAGCCTGCGGAGACTCCAGATGATCCAGAACCAGGCGGCCCGGTTGGTCTATGGTCTCCCACGCTATCACCACTCCACACCTCTTCTCAGGGAGCTTCACTGGCTTCCTGTAAAGGAACGCTCCCTCTTTAAGACCGGCTGCATGGTCTTCCAGGCCCGTCAAGGCACTGCCCCCACCTTCATTTCTTCATTAATAAAAGAATACGTTCCCACCAGAGAGCTTCGCTCTTCTTCCAAGTCTCTCCTTCAGATCCCACGTTTCAAACGCAAAAAGTGGGGTGGGACCAACTTCTCTACCCTGGCTCCCACGTTTTGGAACTCCCTCCCTGACCATCTCCGTTCTGCCACTCACTATCTTTCCTTCCGCAAGGATCTAAAAACGTTCCTTTTCAATCAGGCCTTCTCCGTGTAACCCCCCCCCCGTCTCTTTTCCACAGGCTCCATGTTTTTGTCCTCAGTTGCCGAACCTCCTACTAGCGCCAAGAAACCGTACGGTGCACGCTGCGCTTTATAAATGTTTTAAATAAGAAATGAGAAATTAGGATTCATGCTATCTGGTTCGGAGAGGAGTACACATAGCGTTTCTACAGGAAACCCACCTGACAAAGAAAGAGGGAATCGCGCTGCAGCGTAGGTGGAGAGGGCACTTATTCAACACCACGTATTCGACCTTTGCTAGAGGGGTGTTAATATGGATAAGGGCGGGTACACCTTTCCAAGTAACCAGACACATAGTGGACCCTGAAGGAAGATTTGTGGTGGTCGAGGGCAAACTTAGAGGCCGACACATCGTACTCAGCAGTATCTACGCACCCAATATAGACCAGGCAAACTATTTTGCAAAGCTATCCGGGGAACTAGCCAGTTACCTTACAGGCCCGGTTTTGATGGGGGGGGACTTCAATTCCATAGCGGACACGGTACTAGATAGGTCACATCCACCACTGCATACATCCCCAGTACATAGGCTAGCGAGATGCAGGTCAGACTGGCAGGGAAAATGGGAACTGTCAGACGCTTGGCGCACACAACACCCAGCGGAGCGAGACTACTCGTTTTACTCCAGCCTGCATGACCTCCATGTCCGCATTGACTCTTTCTTATGCTCCCAGTCGGTGCTTCCTGCAGTAGCCAGGACTGAGTATTTGGCGCGCACAATCTCCGATCACAACCCGCTACTCTTAACACTGAACTGGATGACTGAAATTTTGCAGATACCAACGTGGCGGCTGCGGCCGGACACGCTAGATGACCCTCCTTTCCGGGAGGAGCTGGAAGGGAGGATCTCACAATATTTTGTGGAAAATGAGGGTTCCGCTACTACCAGAGCAGTGGAATGGGACGCCTTTAAAATTATAGTAAGAGGCCACTGCATAGGAAAGTATGCGGGAGTGCGCAGGACCCTGCTGGGCGACCTGGAAAAAGCCGAGCGTATGCTGAGGGAGGCCGAACTAGCGCGCCCCAACCGGCCCGAGCTTCAGGGGAAGGTTAGCGAAGCGAGGGAGGCGGTGGCAGTGGAGGTGGAGCGCCTTCGTAGTTTTGATTATAGGACGTACCTAACGAAAGCGCACACGGAGGGGGATAAAACTGGCACACTCCTAGCTTGGCTGGCGAACACCACCAGGAGCAGCCACTTGATCTTGGCCCTGAAGGGGAAGGGGGCCGCATCTGTAGCACGCAACCAGATATATTGGACAGCTTTCGGTCGTATTATGAGGACTTGTATAAGAGCACGCTGGGGGACCAGGGAGAGGCAATAGACGCTCTTTTAAGCGATTTACAGTTACTGCGGCTTGAACAGGACCAGGCAGACGCCCTGGGGGGCCAAATAGAGTTATCAGAAATAAGAGGGGCGGTGAAGCAGATAGCTCGTAACAAAACTCCGGGCATAGACGGACTGCCCATTGAGTTCTATGGGCGATATCTGGAACAATTGGCCCCAAAGCTCCAAATAGTATACAATGAAGCCAAGGATAAAGGCCGGCTCCCCCAATCAATGTGCGAGGCCATAATGATTCCTCTGCTGAAGCCACGAAGGGAAAACACGGACCCGGCGTCCTATAGGCCACTGTCCATGTTGACAACAGATTATAAGATCTTGAGCACAGTGCTAGCCTCCAGATTATTAACCCACATGCAAGACCTAGTCCATAAGGACCAATCTGGATTCATACCCACCCGCAACACGACGCACAACATCCGCAGACTGCTAAGATTAGTAGACGATCCACCTCCGGAGGCAAGAACTCCCCTCGTGTTGGCTGTTGACATAGAGAAGGCCTTTGACAGCCTAGAATGGGAGTATCTATATAGAGTGATGCTGAGTTTCGGCCTAGGAGAAGGGTACATAACTTGGACGAAGGTATTATACGCGTCTGCGAGAGCAAGAGTGAGGGTTGGCGCTCTGGTCTCCCACCAGTATGAGGTGAATCGGGGTACCAGACAGGGATGTGCACTTTCTCCCCTACTGTTTGCGCTAGCGGTGGAACCTCTTGCAGTGATGGCCAGGTGGGGTGACTATTACAAAGGGTTGGGATTTAGAGGGACACAGCACTTCATCTCACTATATGCAGATGACATCCTCCTCTATTTGGAGGATGCCGAGAGAGCTGTGGAGGGCGCGGAGAGACTGCTGGCGCGCTTCGGGGCCTTATCAGGCCTAAAAGTAAATTGGGCCAAAACCTGTCTCTTCCCCCTACGGAAGGAAGAGGAGCAACCTCCAGCCCACACACTTTTTAGATGGGAGCCCAACTGCCTAACCTACCTGGGAGTACACATATACCACGAACCAGCGAACATGCTGGACGGTAATGTTGGACGATGTGTCCGCGCTCTGCAGAACCGTATGTCCTTTTGGGCCACCCTACCTCTATCAGTAGCCGGTCGGGTATCTCTTTTAAAAATGGTAGCCCTGCTACCTTTGCTGTACTACTTCAGGACTCTTCCCATTTGGGTGCCTGGAGGGGTTTTTCGGCAGTTGAGAACGGCGATTATATCATTCTTATGGGGAAAAGGCAGACGCAGAATTGCGTTGGCAACGTTGACCCGCCCCAAAGACGACGGAGGCCTAGCAGTCCCAGATTTCGAACTCTACTACCTGGCTGCCCAACTTCAAACCTTTACGAAAGAAATTGCGAGAGCGTACCGCGGCCCGGAACAGGAGAGAGACAACGGTACCCCCCGCCATGTACTGGCTTATATCGCCCTGCAACAAAAGCTGGTGCTCAGAGACCTATCCCAAGAAGAACAGACGTTCCGATTATGTTGGAACCGCTCGCAGAAGCGAGCGGGAGTCAAGCACCCATATGCGCCTAAAATACCACTGGGCATGGTGACAGCACTCCCACACGGTGGGGATTGGTCGAGGCTCCAGCTATGGGAGGCAGCGGGGTTGCAGATGGTGGGAGATCTCTATGATGATGGTGTGATGACCCCATACCAGACGTTGCAGGAGCGCTATGATCTCCCGACATGGGGACTACTTACTACACGCAGCTGTGGTGAGAGCCATTCAGGCACATTGGGGGGAAGGACTGCTCAAACCATCGACGACAATTGCCTGCCAGTACACAATGATGTCGGCGGGCACCTTCAAAGCAGTAACGTGCCTCTATTCCAGAATGCTAGGCGAGTCCTTGCAGCCGCTTGCGGTGCTGAAGGCCAAGTAGGAAGCGGACCTGCAGGTAGAAATCCCGGACACCACGTGGTCCCAACTAGTACAGAGGGCCAGAAAGAGCACTAGAAACGCGCGCTTTCAGCTAATACACTTCTACATTATTCATAGGGCCTACCTCACCCCGGGCAAAATTGCAAAATACTTCGGAGCAGAGGATGCGGCGTGCCCCAGATGTAATAGGGTAGGAGCGGATCTAGTGCATATGCTAAGGGACTGCCCTCATCTGCAGGATTATTGGAGGGACATTGGCAACACGCTGAACGAAGTGGCGGATAGGGACCTGACGTACGATGGAGCGGTCAGCATATTACATTGGTTCCCGCACACACCCAAAAATAAAATATCGAGCAAGTTCATTGACATGGGCCTAATTTTAGCTAAGAGGGAGTTGACCAAGGGATGGAAATCAAAAACGGGGCCGACGCACGGGAGATGGCTGAATGAATTCCTAAAATGGGCGGCCGGCGAGAGCACGGTCAGATACCAACTTGCCCGTCGTAAATCGGATGAGCGAGCCCAGGAGGCAGCGATGGCATGGGAAATGCTAGTACAGGCACTGCGAGATAGCTCAGCGGAGGAGGAAGGAGAGGGGGAGCCAGAGGAGCCTGAGGACCCGACTAGGATTGCCGCGGTGCCGGTACCCTCGCCAGACACACACACCCAGTAAACAGTTAGATGCTTCTGTCCACCACAACAGGAACATGATACTCAGCGCTAGGCGACGGCAGAGACACTGAGGGGAGGAGGGGGGGAGGGTAAGTTCAGGGGTACAAAACTGACAAAGCTGGAAGACTACTGCTTGATGATAGAGGGGGAAGGGGAGAGTAAGTTGAAAAGAAGACAGCAGATTGCCTCACACGGGGACTATATGTGGTAGAAAGTGTAAAATGCACCAAGTACGTAATTGACGCCGCCTGGCCTCCGGGATGTGGGCTGAATGGCTGTGTATACTAAACGGGTGCGGAGATAAGAGGGGTAAGAATCTGCACTGATGTGATCCCATCTTGATAAATGTACTGCACATTCAGTTCTGCAATAAAAATCGTTTTAAAAAAAAGGCTCTTTAATGTAAATAGGACACAGTTTACCACCTTTGTGATTTGTTTGAATATATTAAAATATGTTGTGTTTTTGAATAGTGTAGAAATCTCTAGTGAGAGCTTCCATAGAGGATAATCCACATAACCTGCAATTGGTATAAAAATGTAGTTTAGAGCTGCAAAATATAGTTGCATAGCATATTAGAATATTTAGCGATCCTTGGTAATGAATAAAGGAATGGAATATATGAGTGTTCTTTAATTGAATGTTTTCCAACAGATTCTTTAATTTTGCCTTTTGTTAACAGTTTTTTAAATTGTTGTTTTTTAACAGCTTAATTTAATTGCAGAATTATGATCCAATTTCAGATAACTACCTTTTTGTAACAATAATAAGGTCTGTTTTTATACCATGTAGCATCAATGATAACAATGGAACCCCTTTATCTGATGGTTTTACTTTTCGTGTAATATCCTGATTCAATGTATTCAGTGTTTGTTATTATGATTTGATAAAATTACGTTATATATTTGAAAACTTTTATATAAAATTATTAAAGCTGGTGTTTAAAATTTGCTTAGGTGTTTCAATAATAATAAATTGATCTCATTTCCATTTGCATTGTTGTTCATCGTAACTGAAACAAGCCAAGTTGTAATATCCTCAAAAGTTTATATCTGCACTTGTGTTTCTATTTTATTTTAATTGCTCATCAGCACTAACTTGAGCCCTTTCCCAGTACTAGTGTTTCTTTAACCCATTCTGTGCTACCTTCCGGGTGCCGTGCACGACCGTTGGCCGACACAGCCCTGCCCACCCTTCAGAGCACCCACGGCGGAATGTTCGCCGCGGTAAACGGGTTAAAGGTTTTAATAGTAAATGTAGTATTAACCTTTTTGTTTCAATATCTGATATTTTTGCCAACTGATTCAATCACCTTTTATGCTCCTATATTTCTTGTTTATATTGTGCCTCCATCAGGATATCTTTATTGGCCTCGTCCATAAACAGAACCCCTTAAGTACTACAATTTAAAGTATTTTCAGTTGTACGAGTTTGTAGAGATTCATCCAAAACCAATTCCATTTTATTATGACCTAATGAAATCATTCTGGTATTAAATAGTTGTTTTATTTTGTGTTAATTATGAATGAAGTCTTTCCAGTTGATCATATTTGTAACAGCAAAAACATACATTTCTTTAAGGTTTTCTCTGCTTAATTTCCTCTTTATATTCAACCCATGTAAAAAGTTTGCAATGTTGCTTCCTATGAAGCAATCATGGAGCAAAGCCAATGTGATGTCATTACCGCTAAACCTTTTGCTGAAATGAGGCTTCTTGCATTGGATAACACTTCGAAGACATCCGGCTAATTTTCACAGTTTGCTGCTGTACAAGGAGTTGACATAGTTAAGTATTTGGTGTCCAGTAAAACATCTTAAATACACATGCAAAATGTATCTGTGAGCTCAGTCAGAAGGTTTTCTGCTATGAGGTTTTAATTTAAAAAAAAACAAAATATTTAGAGTAGTTTTTCACAAATCTCAAATTAAAGTATATTGTATTGCTTTGATCATAGAATATTCAGGGCAAGTATCCTAAGTAACTTTTTCAGGAAACTAAAGAAGAGAAAGGGTGCGCTTAACACATTTTTAAATTTAGGATATGAAAGTTAAAGAAGCATCAACTACAAACCCTAAATTCCAAACATCTCAGAGGTGGAAGGTTCAACCCCCCAAAGCTGTGGATTTGGATGGGGGTCATCTACATACATTTGGAAGTTATCTACCTGATGAAAGTGACACACAATTAGTGATGGTTACCACAAGACTTACCCTTAGGGATTTTCCTGTGAGGGAAGTCTTTATTTAATGGACGTTTCGGATCACAATCAGTCTAGATAAAAAATGAAAAAACAATATGAAAATGCCTGTATTGAAGCCAAAGTGGGACAAAAGTGATCATGAGATAATTATTGCACAAATACTCAGTAAATCCATGCATATAAATTGTAGTGAAAGCAACAACAATCATGCCTATAAAAAGGGGCAATTGAAATAATAAAACTATCAAGATATATTTGCTTGACTAAATATGAAACCCATGGTATCAATTAGTGGCTTTCAGTCTTTTTCACTTTTGGTTTGCACCTTCAGCACATTCTGCTTCACAGACTTCAAGTAGCAGCGACACTTCTACCCTCACTTGTATGACGCACAGTATATAGATCTGCATTTGGAAGAGCTGGATCTCTGATAGAGGGTACCTATGGCCATTGTTGCTTTTGTAACTTCAGGTTTTATTGCTTCGGGTGGGGACAGCTGCAGTGACAGTCTTAAAAAAAAGATTAGTATACACTTGAACCTTTCCATTTGCAAGCAACTTCCTTGTCACATCATCATGAAAGCGCCTATGGGGGGATGGGGCGAGGGCATTTAGCGTGTCAAGGAGCAACGCTGCGAAGAAACGACCAGTAACCAATTCATAATACATTAAAAAAAGATTAGTACACACTCGAACCTTTTCTTTCGCAAGTGGGGAAGAGGGTGTTGAGCGTGTCAAATAGTGATGCTGCAAAGACACAAGCAGTAACCAACTAATAATAATAAACATTTTAAAAAGTAGAACACACTCGAATTTTCCTTTCGCAAGCAACTTCCTTGACAGGTCATCATGAAAGCACCAACGAGGGGAGGTGTTTGGCATGGGAAGCAGTGACACTAAAAATACACGACCTGTAACCAATTAATAATAATAAAATAAAAAAGATTAGTGCACACTAGAACATTTCCTTTCGCAAGAGAAGAAAACTGCAAAAAAAACAAGGCTTGTGGGCCGGGAGGTGGAGTTGGGGAAATGGTTTGAGTTGATTAACTGAACTGAGAGCAGCGTCGTGTATCAGCGACCAAAGAGGATAGAGCGAAAATAAAAAGTAGTGCACTGAAAGTAAAACATACGGCCAGTAGTGAAAGGAGCCCTGTAGCAGGAGCAGTCTGAAGGGTGGAACAAAGCAGCCAAAAGGCAGGACAAATGTATTCTATTCACTAATGAACACAAAGGAATTCGTAAAGACAGACGAAAGAACCAAAGGAAAGCGCTGGCGATGTTCAAAGCCCATAGAACTGAATACCACCTGTCTCGAAGACAGCACATTCGCTGCCTAGGCGAAACCTAAAAAGGGTAGTGTGCATTGAGGAACCCTGAGGTAGTCCACATATAACAGGAAGAAAGGAAAAGTGAAATGCTGAAAGAGGGAGAGCTTGGATTCTATTACACAATAACTAGTGTAGTCATTCTAAGACCTGCCATTGAATATCAATATGAGAAAGTCAATTCATCAAGCTCTCATGGGAGACCATTTCAAATGTTGAGGAGCAGTCAGGCAAGATCAGGCCTTCACAGCCGCCCAGATGAAGCAAATGTCATCTGAGACTGACAGGTCTGGGTCGTTTTAAGGAAATGGCTGTAATTCCGAAAGAGAGACATCTAGGAGGTTGTGAGTTCAGTGATGGTATTAATTTGATGATTGTTAACCACTAGTTATACAAGGAGTACCATTTGAATTCATACCAATCATCCAACAGAGTGTAGCACTTTGTGAGTGAGCAGCAGTCAAAGTCTTGAAGCACAATGGAGAGGGTAGTGGTGCCACGTCTTCTCCTCAGGTCAGATTACCAGGTGGTCATGAGAACACAAGGAGCAGGATGGCACATAGCTTTTGATTTCCTTTCCAAAATATCAACCCTACTTATTTAATGAAACTGAAGTCTTGCGTTTATAAGACAAGGAAATATGTACGGTCTTTCTCGCGGAGATGAGGCTGGGCAGTGATCTTTTGGGGGAAGGAAGTCATTCCAAATCTTTAGGGACTGAACTTAGTATCACTTCAAATGTACTAGCATTTTTCCTGGTAAGTTTCAGCATGTTTGACGTGCCAAACTATATCTGGAGACATTATGGCGGTGTGAGGTTAGCAGAAAAACACAGAATTCTGCCATGTGCAGAAATATGAGTTCCCAAACATACTGTAACTTAACAGACCATTGGTACTGTTTTCTTTACTTACCGGCAATCTTCCTTACCCTTAGGAGTCCTCCTCATTATATTGAGTTCTCCCCATCCCTCTCTTCCTACACTATTATCTGCTTGGTACTTACAGGAAGTGCGGGAGGAGGAAGGGTCCTTTAGCATGATCCTACAGGTTTTGTGTAGAAATAAAGAAAGAATTTGGTAGTGTCTTCAGAGGCAGGGCAAGCCTCAGTCCATTGTTACTATAATGAGGAGGACGCGTGGGGGTAATGAGGGCCTTAGTCTTGCTCTGTTTCTCATTCTTCCCTTCTATTTCCTTTTCCCTCTCATCCCAGCCTCCTCCACGGGTGCTCCCTCTTCCACTTTGGCTTCAGAAGAAAAAAACTCATGTAGGCCACCAGCAAGGGAGACAACAAGGAGGAAGATAAGGTCAGGGCCAATGAAGGTCGATCTGAGTTGACTTTCATTAACTGTTCATCAGGCAGTGACATTGCTCAATATCTCCCCTGGTTTGTTCTATGGCAATCCCTATTAAGTAGCTTTTGCGTAACATATATACATCACTATTGAATTAGGCCAGAGCTTCTGATTTTAAGGCTCAAAAGTGTTATTTTCTTTGGCCTTATCCGTTTTAAAATACATTCATTGACAGGTTAATGAGACTAAAGTCCCTTTATATTTTCCCTAAATAGCCCTCTTGGTTGTTCCAGAAGGTAACATGTATAAAAGTCTGAAGCTGAGGGCAGGTACCGGGACGAGGCGGCTAGGACCTGCATGAGGAAGTCATAGCTCAGTGTGCATATTTAAGTGTGCATATTTGAGTAAGTTGTGTGATTTATTGAGCTGCCAGTTCTTGGTGTATCTTCTTTAATAAGTGCTAAGGTTTTTGCTAAGTCTAGGATAGTAGCAATGTTTTTTTTAGGTAGAAGTCTATCACACAGTGCAGCTGTGTGGTTTGCTGAAGACATCTTGACGACATTCAAAAAGCTTCGCTGGGAATAGATTCACTCCATTGCTTACCACTGGTTTTGTGGTTTGTAACTCATATTTTCTTACTTTCTATTTGCTTTATGCTGTCCAGCTTGAGTTCAGCCCTTCACTTGCCCAAACCTTGTTTACTGTATCCTTCGGAGATCTCACTTTCGGTAAACAGGCCTTTAAATCTTGTTCTTATCTTGTCACATTTACTGAGCATTTAAACACAAAGGTCAAATGTGAGGCTCTGTCTTCCTAGGGAGTTTGGTGTTTACTTTTCTCACTGTGACTTCAAAGACAGAGGTTTATAGGAAAGTGAGAGGAATGCAGATTACTCTCCTCGTGGAACCCGCTCCTGTGCCTCTTGTGCTCCAGTCTATGAGGCATTAACCTAACCCTTAAAACAGGCCAGCAGGGAGGAGGCGCACACACTTTCTGTGGTGGTGCTAAACAAATATTCATGTTGCGATTCTTCTATCAAAGCACAATTGACTTTTTCCTTATGTGACCCTCTAGTGAATGTCTAATGATCTTTCTGTTTACAGTCAACGAGTCTGAGTCCCATACCCTTTTACTAAAATCACGCATTGGCAAGCCAAAAGGTGTAGCCTACATAACTACAATTAATGAGTAATACCCTCATTATGTGCAACACGTGCAGTAGCATCATGCCATAAAAACCTAGACAATACAGATTACTGCTTTCCTGAAAACTACGAACAGGAGCCCGGAAATCCACTACGTTATTTACACTACAGCCTTAAACATCCCGCCTGTGTCAAAACGTAGTGTTTATACTATTTGGTGAATGCAAGTGTTGTCAACAATGAAATAGGTAAACATGTTCAACTGAAACATCAAGGGCCTATCACCAAGGCCGGCTTTAGCACTGCTGGTGTCCGGTGTGACACTCTACATCACTTCACTCTATGCTTCTTTACTCTACACCACTTTATTCTATGCCAGTGCACATTACCCCACTGTGCATCACTGTACACTTCACCACTGCACTATGCACCAGTCTAGTCTAGGCCACTCCACTCTACTCTGCACCACCAACTCTATGCCACTCCACTCTATTACACTCTACTCTGCAACACAGCACTCTATACCATGCACTCAAGTCACTTCTCAATGCCACTACACTCTACCTTGCACCACTCTACTCTACGCTGCACCACTCCACTCTAAGCCATTTCACTTGACTCTGAAACAATCTTTTCCACGCCACTTCACTCTATGCCACTATACTCCACACTGACCCACTCAACTGAAAGCCACTGCATTCTACCCCACTATATTCAACTCTGCACTATTCTACAACAGTACTATATGCTACTGTACTCTACTTTACGCCCCTCTACTCTGCACCATTCTAGTCTATGTCACTACCCTCGATGCCACTCTATTCTAAACCACTGCACTCTATGCCAATGCACTCAACACCAGTTTACTCATAATCAATACATTCTATGCCACTGCAATCTATACCAACTACTCTATACCACTGCACTCAACGCCATTATACTCTACTCTGCAACATTCTACACCACTGGACTCTACGCCACTGTACTCTATGCCACTGCATGCAACACCACTGCACGCTATACCACTCTTTTCAAATCTGCACAGCTTTACTCTGCACCACTCTACACTGCGTCACTGAACTCTATGCCACTGCACACAACGTCACTGCAAGCTAGTCCGCCCTACATCATTGTGCTCTATGTCACTGCTCTCTACACCACTCTGTTCTACCCTGCACCCCTGTGCTCTATGCACTGCTCTCTCCGTCACTCTACTCTGTGCTACTCTACCCTGCACTACTCCACTTGCACTCTGCAGCAATCTACTCTGCAAAACTGCAATCTCCGCCACTGATCACAAGACCACTCCACTCTGCGCCACTGCACTCTAATAATAATAATAATAATAAAAGGGGGTTTTGTAAAGCGCTTGGTGACGCACAGCGGCGTGTCCCCGCGCTGTGGAGCGAGTGCTTGCAGGGAAACTACAGGGGGGCAGAACCTGTTACCGGGTGAATAGTATTGCTTTTAACTTGGCTCTAAAGATTGGTTCGGATGGCTCAAGACGCAACGCCGCAGGAAGTTTCTTCCAGCTTAACGCAGCCAGATGCCTGAAAGATCTTCCGCCCATCCTTGCTTTAGACACCTTGGGCATGGACAGACGCCCCGAGCCGGAAGATCTAAGGGAACGCGAAGGCTCGTATTGTGTCAGCAGTCCCTGCAATGGAAGGGGTGCCCTACCATTGACGATTCGATGGCAAGTGCAGAGTGCTTTAAATTCCACCCTGCTTCTTACCGGGAGCGAGTGCAGGGTCTGAAGAGCCGCTTTAGAGGCAGCCCTTCTGGGTAGTCTGAGCCACTTCATGCTATGCCACTCTACACCATTGTGCTCTATGTCACTACACTCTGTGCCACACTGTTCTACTCTGTACCACTGTATTCTACACCACTGCACTCTGCACCACTCTACTCTGCACCACTGTCCTCTGCACCACTCTACTCTATGCCACAGTACTCTGTGACGCACTACCCTACATTGCGCCACTCTATGCAACTGCACTCTATGCTGTGCCACTCCATCCTGCACCACTCTACTCTACATCACTGACCTCTAGGCCACTCTAATCTAAATCACTGACCTCTATGCCAGTTAACTCAACACCACTTTATTCTAAATCAATGCACTCTACGCCACTGTACTCTTCCTCAACTAATCTGCACCACTGCACTCTGTGCCACTATACACTACTCTACAACACTCTGCACCATTGCACTGTATGCCACTGCACTCTTTGCTACTGCACAATAAGTTACTGCATGCTACACCACTCTATTATACTCTGCACCACTGCACTATGTGCCTCTCTACTCTGCATCACTCGAATCTGTGCCGTTCTACTCTACACCACTTTACTCTATGCCATTCTACTCTGTGCAACTCTACTCCACACCACTCTACTCTGCATCATTCAACTGTGCACCACTCTACTCCACACCACTGCACCATTCAATTGTACACTCCTCTACTTTAAAAACCGTAAGCCCAGCCACTGAACTTAGTGCCTCTCTTCTCTGCACCAATATACTATATTTGTTTGATCTGTTTATTAAAGTTTTATACATGAATGAAAAACAATATACATGTATAGGTATTGGGGAACATCCTTTACAACGCAACTTTTACCACGCAGTGCCTTTATGACGCAACTTTTACAACGCAAACCATTACAACACATTGCGCTGGGGGGCGCTCTAGGATAGGGAATAGGTTTAATGTACTATCCAACACCTTCCCTACTATCCACGGGGACTGGAATTGGAATAGTAAATTAAACTATTCACTATCCAGCGCCCCAAAGCACTATGCGTTGTAAAGGCATGTGTTGTAAAAACTGCGTTGTAAAGGCATGCGTGGTAAAAGCATGCGTTGTAACGTCATACATCCATAGGTATTATCACACTGAGCCAGTAGGTAGTTTTCCAATCCCAAATGGCAAATCAGCATCTCAACATCATGGATACATCATTATTATTAGTTACTACTGAAAAACAAGCATTAGCATAGCCAATAGGTCTCGCCTTTGGGACCTTATAACTGTTTAGCCATGCAACAGTTGATGTTGTTGCACCAAGGATATTGTGCTGGATAACTAAACACTTCTAAGGTCCCAAAGGCGAGATCTATTGGCTATGCCAATGCTTGTTCTTAAGGGCAGCCGAATAGGGTATTAAGATATGGCAATCATGGCATACTGCGGGGTCAGGCTTGCTGGAGGAATGGTAGGCAGAGGTTAGGAAACAACTTTCATTGGTAGCAATGTCCAATGAGCAAGCAGGATTGCCAAAAGATTGTCATGTTCAGTTGAAGAAAAAACTGGTGGATCAATAGGCATCTTTGGCCCAGTGAATGAGTAGGTTTAATGGAGGTCGTGTAGATCTAAGAGAAAGTGACCAATAGACCAGTAGGTAGTACTGGTCAAGTGTTTGGTCAGGCTGTGGTAAAAGAATGGTAGATCATCAGTCAAGTAGCTGCTAGACCAACAAGGAGCGAGAATGTCCAGAGAAGTATGACACGCTGGCATTATGGAGAAGTAAGGAAGAGGGCGTTAAATCAGAGTGGGAGGAGTGGTGTGTTTAGAGGTGCAATGAGATGATAAAATGATTCATCAGCCTGATTTTAGGGACTTTATATTCGTATGTAAAGTGATACAGTGAAATTGATTTTGTGAGATAAAGCAAAGCGGGTCTCAGGCTCCTTCGCTTTCTGCCTTAAGGGTCTCTTGTGTGGAGGGGGACTGCTGTCCTTTCCTTGGGAGCTTTGAGGAATCGATTGGAGCAGTGGTTCCCATCACTACTAGTCCAAATGCTTGGCTGGTGAGTAAAGCAAGTGCTAGCTGAAAGGAAAAGTGTGATTTCCTAGCCACTTCTAGAGATGGTCACCCACACTCTTGTCTTATTTGTTTGAGGAGGAGGGTTGGGTTACTAAGGCAGGATAACTGAGATGCTATGTAATTTTATATTTCTCACTCATGGCCGGTGGCAACCTACAGCACCATAAGTAGTTTATATTTTATTTTTATGACACAGCAGCCTTGGTCCAGTGGACAGATATAGGTTGCTGGAGGGCTGGTTATTACAGGTGAGCAAAAGACTGCTTCGTTTGTCCAGTAAGTGTGCAGGCTTAGAAAAGGGCTGCAGGTCCAAATGAGGAAAAAGACTGAAGATCAGTCGAAGTATCCAGCAATAAAAGAAAAGGACCTGGGAGGTTACACAGGCACGGCCGTAGTAGGTGTAACAGCAGGGCGGTGATGTAGGGAGGCGGAGGGGCAGAGTGGGGGATTGTAATGTATGGATTACGGACTATAACAGGTAAGTAAACTTATAAATAAATAAAACTAATTTCGTTGTGTGCACTGCATCACCAAATGCGATGCAGTGCACACAACAAAATTCGTTTTATTTATTTATATGTTTACTTACCGGTTATAGTCAGTAATCCATACATTACAACCCCCCACCCTGCCCCTCCACCTCCCTACTTCACCGCCCTGCAGTTACACCTACTACCGGGCGTGCCTGAGGTTACAAGAAAAGAATAGAAAGGTAAAATGTGGGCTAAGCTAGAAATGGAAGACTCAAGTAGATGGGGTTGATGTGTTTGGGTTAGGGGGCAGTAATAGGTTGGGCGATACAATAGTTTGACATTTAGGGGATTATATCTTGATGTGTAAAAATAAAACCGGGCAGAGAATGTCATTTTATAAAATCTCTCCTCGGTCCACAATAATTGAATATTTAGTGACTGTAAAGCCTGCATAACAAGGACGCTCATTCCTTCATAGAACCGTTGTAAATCATCTGCCGAATGCGTATTCTCCTGGGCATGTTGTATGCCGGGTATCAAAGGACACATTTGTGTGACAGAAAACAAGCAACCAACCTCCCCTCTTTCTTAAGTACATAGGAGTTTAATTTAACGCTGTAATATCAGTTACTCCGAATAACTTCTCTGGGGACGAGGGCTCCAACAGATCCCCTCAATGATATCCACCAGCACAACTGTCCTTTCTATTGCTAAAAGGAACTTACCTTTTTTCTTTGCCAACCGGTCCACTTGTTATGCTACTGAACCCATGCTATGCAAAACCAGGCCTACGGAAACGAAGCGGTCTCAAGTCATGTGGGACGCCTTCAGCCAATGCTGGTTTTCATTCAACAGCACTTCGTATCATGGGGTTTTAAGACCATACCGGAGAAGAAGAATGGAAACTACATGTCTCAGAATGCTGGGTGGTGGAAGTTAAAAAGCCAGCTTCTACGGAAGCTGCGACACGTGACTTGACAGCTATACTTTAAGTACTGTTGACTGAAATGTGGGGGATTTGGAGGTCAATTGTTTGTACGTACCGGGGAGTAACACGTAGTGGTAGAGCCAGTAAAATATGTAGATGTCTTGCGTTCCACCTGTGGTGGAGGAATAAACATATGGAAAGATAGAGGGAAAGAGATCCAGGCAGGAGACACATGTGCAATTCAATTACATATGTACGGCTCACAGGGCTTCACTCCTCCATATCACATCAATCTGCTTATGCAATCGAACAGTCTTATTAATAACAGCTAATGAAAAAAAACACGAGGGGGGAGGATGGGGGAAGGCAGGAGCCTTTTAAAGCTAGATAAGGAAACATGAATCTCAAAGGCTGCGAGACAGAACCTTGTCAACGACCATACAGGTGCATTTCATGACCCCTATCCTACCCTGTGTTACTGCACCAGTTATGAAAGGACAATAAAGGCATTAACCTGCTTCAACAAACGCCATTAAGGCGTGTAGCCTGGGCATCTGTGACCGGGTCTGGCTGCGGATTCCCTCTAGGGGGGTCATTCCGCAGTGAAGGTGCTTTGTTTCTGCACTCAGCGTCCCCGCGCTGCGGGCCTCCGCTCGGCCGCTGCTCGGCCGCTGCTGACAAAGCCAAGAATGTGAAACCCACACCTTCCAGGTTCACGGCGTTGACGCAGTAACTGAGCACCCCCGGCGCGGGACGTGCTGGAGTGGCCGGTCTGGGCGGGTGTGGCCGGTCGCAGTCGCTGACAGGCCCCCGCTGCTCTGGCAGTGATGGACGAGCGCTCTCACTGTGCTGCTGACTCTGACAGCTCTTTAGGGGATGATGGACACTTGACGCCAGCTTCCATGGCAGTCACGTGTGGAGGGTCAGCTCCGGACCCTATTCAGATGTAACTTCTCTCATCTCAGTTTACTTTTTTGTTGTATATTTATATAGCGCGAACTCGAACCGAAGGTATTTGAGCGCTTTACATGAGCACTGGTTAGTTACACATTCAGGCATGGGGAGATTAAGTGATGTGCCTAGAATCACAGGATGTGGAGGCGACCCCAAGGCTCGAACCCTAGTTTCCAGCACCAAAGTCAGCAGTCTAGCCCACGGACCACATCCTCTCCACTGTGACTAATAGTTGATGGATAAACTGGAAAGGGCGCATTTCTATTTCCACTTCCTAAGCCTCCTTCCTGTAGTCTTCCACTCCACCCAGGGAGGGTACTGCGCCATTTTCATTCCCCCCCACAAACAATAGAACCAGTCTTTGGAAGCGCTGTCGTGTCCCACTGCCCATGCTCACTTCCCAGCCAGTCAGTCACTTTAATCCTCAAGGTTTCAGCTCACATAGCAATTTTCTTCTTTCAAATTTGATGTCTTTTTGGTCTAGTCGTTTCCTGTTACCCTTTGGGCTCACTCACTATCGTTCCTCGACCTGACCCCTTTTTATGCTGCAAGTCGACAAACTCCCAGTTCTGGTATACTGCCACTCACTGGCGTCAGTTCACTAAAATGCCCGGGGTAGCATAAGTGAAATCACAGGAAGTGGCATCATGTGACCTTTGGCCTTGCGACCATCGCACAAATTGACATAATTGATGTTAGAATATCCATATTAAGTGCATGATTAACACAGACGCATATATCATTGAAGACTTGGCTTTGGGAACTGGGTTTGTGCCTCGAGAGGTTGCAAGTCCATTTGGTAGTAATTGTTTTAACAACAATAATAAACATTATTTGAACAATAATAGAATAGTACAGTAAGAACAATTACTACATACTGCATTATATACTAGGAGCTCCCTCATCACCTCCCCTGGTTCAGGCATTGTATGCCTCACACAGTCATATGCGGTGGCATAAAATATGCAGGCGCAACCACTGCACCCCAAGACTTACCGCAGCATTGTTCTACTGTTCTCGCAGGAATGTATCTGTAGGGGAAGGACTTCATAACATAAATATCACATGAAATGTGTAATCCATGTTCTGTGATCTAAACTTGTCAATGTTTGAAACACATATGTCATGAAGTACATAATTTAGGACATGTTATTATATTCTGCATAAGGCTGCTCGGGTCAGATGCACATCCCAATGTGTAAGCTCGCTTTTCAATGTCCAATGTAACCTCCCAAAGCAGCCTCCGCCTGAGCGCCTAGGCTTGTCTTCAATGAGCGGTGCATTGGATCTCTCTACCCCACTTCGGAGTGGCATTATTTATCCACTGTCATCGCTGCTTTGAGTTATATTCCATTCCATTCATTCTCACCGTCACTGCCTCCGTACGCCAGACTCTCCAAGGGGGGACACTGGCAAGGAAGCAAGGCTAACCCCACAAGGTTTGAACACATATAGAGTGGTTGCAATGATGTACAACAAAACAATCTAAAAGGCTCTAGTACCTTCTGGAACTGAGATACAACTCCAAACATCACCTCCTTTCATCTGGTTCTGTGATCTAAAAAAGATTCCTTCTGTAATGTTGCACCACACAGGAACAATGGGAGCAAAGGCAGGGTCTTCTTGGCAGAGGAAATATGGGTCTTCGTTCTCCTTGATTCGTGTCTGCTTCATTAAAAACATCTTGATATTACTGGTTCGCCATAACAAAGTTGTGTAGCATGGCTACAGTCATGATGCCATCTAAATAGGTGGGATCTAAACCCAGTGACATGCTTACTCTCTTATTTCTGAACTATTCCTCACTGGCCACTGCCCATTCATGATTTTAGTAATAACCTGGGAGGTCCCTTACCAGATCTCTGATTACTTGCGACAATGCCTGTTGAATGGACTCTGGCGGATTTGAGGGAACTGCTTTCAGAGATCAGTAACTAAAACTGGTTGTCTAAGTCTTGCCTTGCTCTTGTGTAGTCTAACAGCGGCCCTTGTCATAATTAAATCAGAAGACCATTTTCAACCAGTGTTGGCATGGGGTGGGTCCTTCTGCTCAATTAGAACAAAACAATACATCTGACAGTGTTCAGCTCAACTCAAGGTTCTTGTAGGCGGCAATTCTCTTACATTTACCCCTTACTCACCTCTTCTACGCAGGCCACACATAGGGGACCCATATCCTGCTGGTTCTATGGAAAGGAATTATATGAGAATTGGTCAAGTTTTTGTTGTGTTAAATTTACCACTGGCGCATCGCAAATACGCCATCTGAATGGTATTTAGTCTGACTGTGACCGACCTGGTCTGCGGAAGTACCTGTTTCTGTTCAAAGAAAAACAACAGTTCCCTTTTCTTAAATGTTCTAGGGGTGTAAGCCCCTCTCAAAGCTTTTTACCACCCATATCAAGGATACACCGTATGTTGTAACCAGAATTGCATCTAGATTGACAAATTTACAAATTCAACAGTTATGTATCGAAGAAAAGAGTTTTTTTATAGCGACACAAAAAAGTTTTTTGTTTATGTTCCCTCAGACCAGAACCATGTAGCAATGTAAATTCATGATTTACTTCACACCCCTCCGTTAATAGCAATATGCATGTACACAGGAATTTTTGGTTAAAAACAATTTCTTTATTTGATCAAGATTTTGACCATGTCAGTTTAAAAACATAATCTATCACATTTATTCAGTAATCAAAGTTTTCAAATTACAAGATAAAACAAACATGAAAAAAGTGTCGACGCGGCGTTTCGGTGATGTGGTTTTCACCTTCTTCAGGACAAAGATTTTCAAATTTTAAAATCACTATAAAATTAAAAATACAAAATTTGCAGTTACTTTCTGATGTGATAAAAGCAGAAATCTTTTACAAAACAGCATCTTCCTACAAACATGGTACAGTGTTCCCTGTGTCATTCTTAATATCCACAATAGAAGTATTAAATTCATTCACATAGGCATATTGGAGTAAACTTCACACTGAGTGGTTAGCGCTAGACTGACATTAATTCAATGTTCTGGGAGGCACTTATATTCTGAGGGCTGAAATCCCTACAGCATCAAACATCTTACAGTGTCTAAAATATTTGTAAATCTTGCAATCTGTGACGGTGTTACCTTGTGTGGTATCCCTCTAATGTACACTTCTTTTTGCTTGAAAAAAACTCTAAAAGTTTTCAGTTGAAAACAGTAAAGACCCTGTATTCATTGGGGTTTTATTGCCTACAGGGAGTGCTGTTTAAATCTGTGGACCCTGCATCTTCCCTGAGGCTGTAGAGGTTTCATTTGTCCCCTAACGCTGAAAGTTATATTACCCACCTACTTTGTAGATCAGTGAATCGCTTTTGTCAATTGGCGATATCCGTTGTTTCTTTAAAATAAATTCTGGTTTCTGCAAGTAGAAACAATAAGATGTCATGTATTTGTCTTATTGGCCAAGGAGGTAATTTATTGATAACTTTTTATAACTACCTTATTCCTGTATCTTTCAAGCGGGGCAGTGTTAAGATTGATTATACCCCTTCGAGTTCTTTACATCAACAAGTCATATTTCCTGTATAGAGAAAGGATATTATTATTTAAATTAAATCCTATTTATTTTAAATTTATTTGCGATTCTGTTGGCAAAATGTCCAAGTCATCCTTGCAATACTTGTCTGGTTTTTCTATTTCTCATCTGAAAAACCTGTTCACAGTCTGAAACTCCCTCATTTTACTACGTGGCCATTACCACCGATGCATCTCGGATATGGCGATTTTTATTTACCTGGATCATTCTTTCGCGATCCTGGAAGACAGTCGTTATTGTTTTCTACCCAGCCGTGTTGTTAAAAGATACTCTGCAAATATATTATTATTTTGTGAGAATATAAAGCAAACTTGCAGAATACTTTGAATTTGAGACAGAAATCTCTTTACGGGATATTTTGCTGTCTTACCGTTTGTATATCGGTATCACTTGTTGCTATGTCCGCACAGTTTTTTAGAAGGGCGAATTTTTCTTTAGGCTCGCACCGTTCTTAAGCTGTTATTCACCAGAGTTAAAAGAGACAAAGGGAACAGCATTTTAATCTTAACTCGGGTTACTTAGGGTAACAGAGTTTCAGAGATAGGTGATCTGTTAGTCTGGATCGTTTGTTCAGGGTTCCGTACTTACTTTGATGGCGATTTCACTTGCGTCTCGGGTGGGCACCTGCAACGACCGTCCTTCCTTGCTGGAATAACTCGGTTTTAATTTGGGCTGTTTTTATACCTTTTCTGATTGGTAAATTGGATACAGGTAAAGTCATTCACCTGTGTCCTTTTTGCGGTTCCGTTTATGTGGATTTCAGCCGTGGCAGCCATCTTTGAGTGACTGCATATATACTGGAGCACTGTTAGGAAATATGTATTGGTTGGCTTTATTTAGAATTGAGGGGGTCAGTTCCTTTCCTAAATCGATTTACATGTTCAAATTTTACTGGATTAAATTACTGTATGGTCGATCCACTCATGTATTATTTTTTGCCGATTACTTCCCGATACCATACAGTAATTTAATCCAGTAAAATTTGAACATGTAAATCGATTTAGGAAAGGAACTGACCCCCTCAATTCTAAATAAAGGCAACCAATACATATTTCCTAACAGTGCTCCAGTATATATGCAGTCACTCAAAGATGGCCGCCACGGCTGAAATCCACATAAACGGAACCGCAAAAAGGACACAGGTGAATGACTTTACCTGTATCCAATTTACCAATCAGAAAAGGTATAAAAACAGCCCAAATTAAAACCGAGTTATTCCAGCAAGGAAGGACGGTCGTTGCAGGTGCCCACCCGAGACGCAAGTGAAATCGCCATCAAAGTAAGTACGGAACCCTGAACAAACGATCCAGACTAACAGATCACCTATCTCTGAAACTCTGTTACCCTAAGTAACCCGAGTTAAGATTAAAATGCTGTTCCCTTTGTCTCTTTTAACTCTGGTGAATAACAGCTTAAGAACGGTGCGAGCCTAAAGAAAAATTCGCCCTTCTAAAAAACTGTGCGGACATAGCAACAAGTGATACCGATATACAAACGGTAAGACAGCAAAATATCCTGTAAAGAGATTTCTGTCTCAAATTCAAAGTATTTTGCAAGTTTGCTTTATATTCTCACAAAATAATAATATATTTGCAGAGTATCTTTTAACAACACGGCTGGGTAGAAAACAATAACGACTGTCTTCCAGGATCGCGAAAGAATGATCCAGGTAAATAAAAATCGCCATATCCGAGATGCATCGGTGGTAATGGCCACGTAGTAAAATGAGGGAGTTTCAGACTGTGAACAGGTTTTTCAGATGAGAAATAGAAAAACCAGACAAGTATTGCAAGGATGACTTGGACATTTTGCCAACAGAATCGCAAATAAATTTAAAATAAATAGGATTTAATTTAAATAATAATATCCTTTCTCTATACAGGAAATATGACTTGTTGATGTAAAGAACTCGAAGGGGTATAATCAATCTTAACACTGCCCCGCTTGAAAGATACAGGAATAAGGTAGTTATAAAAAGTTATCAATAAATTACCTCCTTGGCCAATAAGACAAATACATGACATCTTATTGTTTCTACTTGCAGAAACCAGAATTTATTTTAAAGAAACAACGGATATCGCCAATTGACAAAAGCGATTCACTGATCTACAAAGTAGGTGGGTAATATAACTTTCAGCGTTAGGGGACAAATGAAACCTCTACAGCCTCAGGGAAGATGCAGGGTCCACAGATTTAAACAGCACTCCCTGTAGGCAATAAAACCCCAATGAATACAGGGTCTTTACTGTTTTCAACTGAAAACTTTTAGAGTTTTTTTCAAGCAAAAAGAAGTGTACATTAGAGGGATACCACACAAGGTAACACCGTCACAGATTGCAAGATTTACAAATATTTTAGACACTGTAAGATGTTTGATGCTGTAGGGATTTCAGCCCTCAGAATATAAGTGCCTCCCAGAACATTGAATTAATGTCAGTCTAGCACTAACCACTCAGTGTGAAGTTTACTCCAATATGCCTATGTGAATGAATTTAATACTTCTATTGTGGATATTAAGAATGACACAGGGAACACTGTACCATGTTTGTAGGAAGATGCTGTTTTGTAAAAGATTTCTGCTTTTATCACATCAGAAAGTAACTGCAAATTTTGTATTTTTAATTTTATAGTGATTTTAAAATTTGAAAATCTTTGTCCTGAAGAAGGTGAAAACCACATCACCGAAACGCCGCGTCGACACTTTTTTCATGTTTGTTTTATCTTGTAATTTGAAAACTTTGATTACTGAATAAATGTGATAGATTATGTTTTTAAACTGACATGGTCAAAATCTTGATCAAATAAAGAAATTGTTTTTAACCAAAAATTCCTGTGTACATGCATATTGCTATTAACGGAGGGGTGTGAAGTAAATCATGAATTTACATTGCTACATGGTTCTGGTCTGAGGGAACATAAACAAAAAACTTTTTTGTGTCGCTATAAAAAAACTCTTTTCTTCGATACATAACTGTTGAATTTGTAAATTTGTCAATCTAGATGCAATTCTGGTTACAACATACGGTGTATCCTTGATATGGGTGGTAAAAAGCTTTGAGAGGGGCTTACACCCCTAGAACATTTAAGAAAAGGGAACTGTTGTTTTTCTTAGAGTGCCTAATAACCCCATCCCTTTTCTCTGAAAGGGTTTCTCCTTTATATTTTTACACCTGTTTCTGTTCAAGACTGAAAACCTCTTCTACTTAACAGGCATTTCCATTCATGTATGCTTTAAGTCATCCTTCTATCCTACTCACTGCAAATCTCCTCAGTGTTACCCATCCACTGCCCTCTAGCACAGAATCAGCCATTAATTTGGCAGAGCAGTGCTTTTCAGAAGTCGGAAGTAGGACTATCAAAAGGTTTCCATCACAAACCGGAGTCTTATTAGGTTTTGTGGGGGGTGTGCAGTAATTGGGTAAGTATGTCAATTTAAATGAGTGTTTTTTTTTGTAACTAGAGTTGAAGGGCTTTACCAAATATCATCCACATTTCCTCAGCTGATATGGATACTCGATTTCTGGAAAAAGTTTGTGTATGGCTACATAGCTGTTGTTAAAAAGTGCTTAATACTCATGTATTTGCATGTTTTACAGTGTTAAGCATATGTTCCTAGTTCTACCTAAATGTGTGCTCTTTTAAGGTGGGGTGTGACTATAGCGGGCTATGCCTGCCATTGAAGGCCCGCTCCAGTGTTCGGCTCAGACTTTTAACAAGGGAGCAGGACTTTAATTCCAGTATAGCCCAGCTACGGAGGCTATTAGAATATCCTGCCACTAGAGGGCAGAATGTGCTAACAATAAAACAAAAGCCTCACGGAGCCCGAGGGGATTGAAAACCCCTTGAGCTCCGTGAGGCCTTTGTTTACACAAATGAACAACAACATTGGAACGTTGGAGCGCGAGGCTTCTACCGGCCAGTAGAATCTCGAAGTACTCCATTGTGCTAGTAGTCCCATCTAGTGGCAGCAACAAGATAAAGATTCTGAAAACAAAAGTGTTGTATATTGTTTACTTTGTATAACTCTATGGTTCTTGCTCTCTATGTTCCTACCTTGTATTCTAGATTCTAGATGGCTCTGACTCATGTAGAACTCTGTGAGAGTCAGTTCTGTGCCTGGCCAGCAAGCGTTAGGGAGACTGCTGTTTGTGCTCCATTAAAATTCAGTTACTTACCACTCTGGAGTTCTTTACTTATTTACAACAATTATTGGCGACGATACCAGAGGCTCATAGAAGGTGTATTATGTCCTGGAGCGGAGTCGGATCTTCAAAGGAAGATATCCCGTCGTCACGAGCAGCAGTTCCTCATCGCTAGAGACCCACAACGTGAAAGTAATCATCGGTGTCTGCGAAGATGAACAAGATATTTTTCTTCATTTCAAAGGAGTTCCTGTTTGTCAGATTCGGCCCAAGTTATGTACAACGGACAGTGAGTAGCCTGCGATGTTTGAATTTGGCCTCGCATTCTCTCCGCGCTAAGCACGGATTGGTGCGTCACACTGCAGCCTAGCAACGCGTTTGAGAGCTAGAACAAGAGAACAAGAATCCCCACGCACTGAGGTTACGCGTCATAGCTACGCAACGTGGTGCGAGTCAAACCTCGTTTTCAAACAATATAAGCCTCGTTCTCAATCGCGGCCATTTGAAACTAGGCTTGAAGTCCGTTTTTCGCCCGTATTTACTCACAGCTTCTCAAAGCTCTGCATTTGCCTCCTGAGACTCAGATGAAACATATCGTTAAGAGGTATGTGACAATATAAAGAAGTGGGGAATTACTGTGAAAGAATTCTTTGGTTATAAGGATTTCCTTTTTATTTTCAATATCAGAAGAGTATTGGCAGTTGTGCTGTCAGTCGTGTTTCATCATCATCACATTAAATATTTTTCGGTGAGAGGTGTGGAACTTTATCTTGTCATGGCTCAACAAGTAAATATACCTGTGAATGTAACTTTACCTCCTCAGTTTCTGAGTGAAGTTGGCAATCCACAAATTCCATGGGAGGATTGGGTCTTGATTTTTGACAACTATCTGGAAGCTTTAGATGAGCAGCAATTCTCTGCAAAGCGCAAAAAAGCGATTCTTCTTAGCACTCTTGGGACGGAAGGACAGAGAGTATTTAGATTCCTACCTATATCTTTACAAGCCAATGGACAAGCCATGCCTGATGAATATAAGGAAGCCATTGCTAGACTGGAAGTCAGATTCTCAAAAGAGGAGAATCTTGTAATGAGCCGTTACAAGTTCTACACACAACACCAAAGGGAAGCTGAATCCATAGACGAATTTATGGCACATCTGAGGGAATTATCCATTAAATGTAATAATGAATGATGAGCTTATAAGGGATCAGCTAATAGTGCAGTGCAACAACAAAAAAATACAGGAAAGACTGTGGGCGGCAAAGAATCCTACATTAAAAGCAGCTATTGATCTTGCAATAGTAATCGAGCAATCTGAAGATTGCATGAAAGTTATCGACTCTCACAAGAAGAGCATCACACAACAAGATATCTCTGAGGTTTCTGAGAAAAGAATAAATCCAGGTTGTGAACACTGTGAGGAAGAATCAATTGCAGTTGTTAAAAATAAGAACAAGACCTTCTTTAGAAAGAGTGTTTCAAATAACAAACAATGCTCAAGGTGTGGGAGTTTCAATCATTCTTCTGAAGCTAGGTTTTGCTTTGCCGCAAATAAAGAATGCCTCAAATGTGGCCGGGTTGGCCACTTTTCAAAGATGTGTAAGTCCAAAAACAAGCAGAGAGTGGCAGTCGTTGAGGACTACATATGTGAAGACATTAGAGAAAGAGATAAACTCTTGGTTGTCAATGATGTGGATATTGTAGGGGAGGAGAGGCGTCTAAACAGACCTAAAGCTCTCTTCCACATTGAAGGTCATGAAGTGTTCTTGATGGTAGACACCTGTTCTTGATATACAATTATACCACAAGATATGTTCAGAAGCATATGGAAGGAAAAGGAACTTGCACCTGGTGACATCTCTCCTACTGGCTTCCAAGGAGAAAAAATTGACATCATTGGCTATTTTAACTCTGATATTGTGTTTAAAAATAGGTCAACCTTTGGAAGAGTATATGTCTCAGTGGATGGCCCACCCATATTGGGTTGGGTACATCAGTATGACCTTTATATTATTATAAATCCTAGGGCAAGGAACCAAGTCATGGTTATTGAGGATGAAAGTGTTGACAGTATCCTCCAAGAGTTAAAATCTGTGTTTAATGATGAATTAGGAGAACTGAAAGGGTATTCTCATTTCATCAAACTAAAGAAAAATAGTGTTCCGGTTCAACATTATTTAAGGAGAATCCCTCTGTCCATTAGGGATGAAGTAAAATCTCTGATAGATGACATGCTACAAAGCGGTGTGATTTAGCCGGTAGAAGCCTCTGCTTGGGTTTCTCCGGTTGTGATTTTGAGAAAATCTGATGGCAAACTGAGGTTTTGTGTCGACCTCAGATCTTTAAATAAATGTGTAATTGCAGACACTTTTCCTTTGCCTAATATAGGCAAAATGGTATCTACTCTTCAGGGGGCTAAGTTTTTTTCTAAGCTCGACCTGAAGAGTTCATACCATCAGGTTAGACTGCATGAAACTTCTAAACAACTCACTGCATTTGTGATATCTGAGGGAATATTCCAATTCACACGGATTCCATTCGGATTGATTTCGGCAGCCAGTGTGTTTCAAAGGATGGTAAGTGAAATCCTTAAAGGCATACGCAACGTGGTTTTCTTCCAAGATGACATCTTACTCTTTGGAGACACGGAAGCTAGTCACAACCGGGTACTCAAAGATGTTTTGCGCAGGATCTGGGACACTGGACTTACCTTAAGAAGGGAAAAGTGTTCTTTTCTTGTGCAGAATATTGAGTATTTAGAGCATGAGATCTCAGCTGACGGAGTAAAACCAAAGAAAGATCTTTTGGAAGCAATACGTCTTACCCCCAGTCCTGTGGACAAAGATCAGTTGCACTCCTTTATGGGGTTGAATGAATATTATTAAAAATTTGTTGAAAAGTTTCCAGAGAAAACCATACCTTTGAGAGAGTTACTTAAGAAAGGTTGTACATTTGTGTGGTGTAGTGAACATGAAAATTGTTTCAAAAACATAAAGCAAGACATCTGTAATGTTAATATCCTAGCACCTATTGATACTAGTAAAATCTCAACACTAATGGTAGATGCTAGTGCCTCTGGTATTGGGGCTGTTCTGTTACTGAAGCACAAAGATGGTGTTCGCCCCATTGCTTTTGCTTCACGCACTCTCTCTTCATCTGAGAGAAACTATTCTGTCATTAAGAAGGAGGCTTTGACGGCAGCATGGGGTACACATTACTTCTGAACCTATTTGTGGGGTACAAAATTTAACTTAAAAACCGATCACAAGCCACTTGTTCACATTCTTACGCCTGGAGGTGCTACTTCTGGTTCTCCTAGACTTGCTAGACTAGCTGCTAAATTACAGAAGTATCATTTTGAAATTTCTCATTTACAGAGGTGGAGGAATGTTCAGGCAGACTGCTTGTCCAGACTTTCTGTCTCTTTTGAAGAAACTAATAACACGATTTCAGTCTTGAAAATGTTGATGGTAACATTGCTTGGATTGATGATGTTCTTCATTTATTTGAAGGTTCATTTTCGAAAGAAGAGTGGGTTGATGCCATGGCAAATGATATCATATTAAAAGAAGTCATTCAACTAATGAGAGTTGGGTCCAGGAGAGAGAGCTGCGTCAGTATTAATGTCAGACCATTTTTAAAAGTGATTGATGAATTTTCATTGTGTAATGAACGTCTTAATGCGTGGAGAAAAATTTGTTCCACCCTCTATTCTAAGACCAAAGCTGATAGCTCTAGCGCATGAAGGCCATCTTGGTCATACTTTAACTCAACAGTGGTTAAAGGTCAACTTTTGGTTGCCTGGGGTGGATTCTCAGGTTTCCTCTTGGATTGAGTCTTGTTCTTTTTGCAAAGAAAGCGAAAAAAGGTTGAAGGTAGCTGTGGGCTCAAACATGGGGAAATGATCCCATCCAGATTTACCTTGGCACACTATATGCATTGATTTTATTGGCCCAATGGGGGAGTTGCCATTGTCGCAGCAGTTTGCCATAGTTTCAATTGATTTATTTAGTAAATGGCTTTCCGTTGAATTTCTAAAAGACATTATCACTGAGACAACCATTCAGCACTTAAGGTCCTTATTTCAACAAGAAGGATTTCCTAGTGTTATCATGACCGATAATGGTACACAATTAGTTTCTCACACCATGTGTTAATTTTTGAGTAATTCTGGGATTACACATCATAGGACTTCTCTCTATAACCCACAGGGTAATGGTTTGTGTGAGCGCTTAAACAGACTAGTGAAAGGAACTATCCAAATGGCTCTCACACAAGGTACTCCAGTTAATGATTTGGTCCAAGATATGTTATATGCATATCGTACCACCTTTCATGGTTTCAAGGACACATCTCCTTTTGAAATTATGCGAGGTAGAGTTCCGAGCACCAAGTTAACACCATCATGGCTGAAAAAATTATTATCTAATGAAGATCATCATAATTATGTTACCGGGTCACAGATTTGTTTTTCAAACATTGAAAAAGGTGATCTTGTTAAGGTGAAGCCAGGGAGAGTCACCAGTGGGTTATCCAAGTTTAGGAGACCTTTTACCGTAAAGAATGTTTTTCCACAATATGTTACTTTGACTAATGGTGAAAGATGGAATTTGAGGAGGGTGGCTTTATATAAAAAAATTGTAGAATTCGTTCTTCTAATTCATCTTGTGTAAAAAATGCTATTAATGGGAGGAATAGTGGTTATAGGTTTACTTCATTGGAAGATTCCGCTTGTGCTCCTTCATTTCCTTTTCCCAGGCAGAGTGATGGAGGTGGTGATGCTACTGATTCCCTACCTTATAGTAGTGGCTCTAATATTACTTCAAATCTTTCTACTTCTAGTACTGTGTCCAATCCTGGAAATGTCAGAAGTTCAAGGTACCGTAGACCACCTTTGTACTTGAATGACTTTTGGTGTGATTAATTTCTTTATTCTTTTCTCTATTTACAACTGTTATTTTTTATGTTTATGTTTCTGTATTAAGAGGGGAGATGTGTTGTATATTGTTTACTTTTTATAACTCTATGGTTCTTGCTCTCTATGTTCCTACCTTGTAGACTAGATTCTAGATGGCTCTGACTCATGTAGAACTTTGTGAGAGTCAGTTCTGTGCCTGGCCAGGAAGCGTTAGGGAGACTGCTGTTTGTGCTCCATTAAACTTCAGTCACTTACCACACTGGAGTTCTTTACTTATTTACAACAAAAAGCTTGCCTACGAAATACAAATACCAAACGGCTATTACAGACAAATGACTCAAACTGAGAGTAGAAGCTTGCCAAATTAACCTCATTTAAAAGAAAATGGATTTAAAGGACCTAACACAGTATTCTAATATTATGAGTATGGAAATCATCAACCCTAAACCACAAGCACTACCCGAGCTTATGGGGGCATTAAGAGGTTTCTAAAGGAGGAACTTAGGTTCTCTGTAAAGGAGGCGGTGGACGCCACACTATCCTAGAGTAAGAGGGGAACCCCTATAGAGAGAAGTTTTTTACCTCTCAGATGGTGAATCCCGTACTACCTCTGAACCCCAAAGATGGGGGAAGGTCTACCAAGAGAGGAAGCATTTAGAAGAGGGATCTAACCACGCCTACGGCATTGGTAGCCCTTGCACTACCACAGAAAATGGTGCTCTTGGCAGCACAAGAGAGAAAGGCCACCCTAACGGGGCACATAGAAAGGTTCCCCGTACCAGCATGACATAAAGAAGCAACCTTTGTGGCACAAAAGAGCCTAAAGATGGTTTAAACTCCTAATCAGAGAACATCGATTAGGATGTCATAGAAATGCATCATTTTAAATTTGACCCAGAGGACACATATGACATCTTTGAGAACCTAGTCCGAGATCTGGAGCAACCATCAACCTCGAAAGAGATCAAAGACTCCTTTGAGGAGAATTGTTCAATCCCACCTCCATTAGGCATCCACGTAATGCAGAATTGTAGCCAATGGACCATGTAACCAAGTATTTGAGTCACTGAGTAAGAAAAGCACTGGACAAAGAAACTCTCAATTTGTTGAGAAATGAATGTCCCAGACCCTCCACCAGGGACAAAGTATGCAATACACCCAACCTCGACCCCAAACTCATTACCTTCTTATTTACATTTGGAGAAGACCCCAGGAAAGGCATTGAACAAATGCCTTAAACAGTGCCAGGACAAACTCCTGGACATATTCGGCCCGCTTAGCAGCATCCTAGATATTGCAGAGGAAGCCAGAGGAAAGAATGCACCAGTGAATATCGACCTCTTGAGAGGCTGGTCCCAACGCACCATTTTTGCCGGGCAATGCCATAGCTAATTTGATCACAAAAAGAAGAAAAATCATCTTATTGAGAATGAACTCTAAATTTAGCAGACTTATCCTCTAGAGAGGACATGGGAGATGCCAAAGGCCTCCTCTTTAGGGATAATTTTGTAAACTCACTGGGGAAATGCGTTTCTACCCTCATAGCTTTTAGCAAAGCTCAAACTAATATGTGTAGAGTCATCAGATTATGCCCTGTTTTTGGACAGGCTGACAGGAGGGGAATGGCTGTCAAACGCGGGGCATATAAGTCCTAGTTCTACCCACAAGATCAGAGAGGTTCTTCTAACTACAACAGAGGCTATCAACAAAACTCCAACTTTTATCCCCAAAGACAGAGAAGCACAAGAATGTCTGGTGGAAGAACCAGATCCTCTAATCAAGGATACCAAGGTGAGCAACATTACTTATTCCCCCAGAAAAGTAGGAGGGAGACTAAAGCCTTTTATTCACAACTGGGAAAAAAATAACACAGGACCCTCGGGTACTAGAAACAATAGTAGGTTTCAATGTAGATTTTTGGGAATACACAATTTAAACAAAAAAACCCAGAGAAATGAATGTAGATGCAGAGAAGATGAAACTCATAGACTTAGAGGTATCCCAATTGTTGGACAAAGGGACCTTGAAGAAAGTCCCAGAAATAGAAAATTTAAAGGGATTCATAAGTGCAATTTGTTTGGTGAAAAAGAAGGACAAGGGTTGGAGACCAGTTATAAGCAAAACAAATTAAACACATTTTTAAACTACAGCCATTTCAGGATGGAATGTATCCATCTCATGAGAGACATTTTACAAACCAAGGATTGGCTGGCAAAATTGGACCCCAAAGATGCTTACTATAAGATAACCATGGACCTGGACAGCCAGAAGTATCTTTGTTTTGCTTGGAAAGGGACACTTTAATCAGTTTCTCAGCCTCCCCTTCGGACTGCCCTCAGCCCCATGGTGTTCTACCAAAGTGCTTTGGCCTGTAGTAAGCTACCTCAGATAAAGAGGAGTTTGACTAATTATATACCTAGACGACATTATCATCATGCCACAGGACAGGTCAGAAGTTCAGACACATTTATTTTGGGCAATAGACCTCCAAGATAGGTTGGGTTTTATAATCAACAAGGATAATTCTATCATGGTTCCAACACAAGAGATAGAATTCCTTGGCTTTCAGGTAAATTCCATAATATCTCATCTAGTTCTCTCTCGCAAGAAAGTAACAAACAAAAAAAGAAAGAAATAAGAGCAGTTTTATCCCAAAAATCCATACTACTAAGAGACCTAGCAAGAGTTCTGGGACTTCTTCCATTCAAGCCATTTGCCCTGGTCCCCTCCACTACAGAGGGCTACAGAGATTGAAAGTGTGGGGATTAAGGAAAGGTTTATGGTATGGGGACTCAATACCCCTATCGAAGGACGCCGGGTAGGCCCTACTATGGTCCCTGAAGAATCTCGAAGCATGGAATGGCAAGACCATCTTCAGGAATGAACCAGACTTTGTCCGAGAGTGAGGTGCAAGCAACAGAGGCTTGGGCACCCAGATAGGCAAATTAGAAACAGGTGGAAGATGGTCAGAAAAAGAACAGTCACTCCACATAAATTGTCTTGAGATGTTAGATGGTTTAAATGCCCTTATGAGTTTCAAAGACCTGCTTAAGAATTCAAATACATTGATCCATTTAGACGGCTTTTCAGCAGTCTCATATATAAATCATTTGGGAGGTGCAATATCCAAAGCGTTAGCGGATATTGCAAAAGAGATTTGGTATTTTTGTTGGGAACAAAAGATCTCTCTAAGCACAGAATTGATCCCGGGAACTTAGAATATAAGGGCAGACTGGCATTTAAGGTTTCTCCAATTCCAGCTATTGGAAGTTACACCCAGAAATGTTTTCCCTGATTCAGGATCTCTGGGGCCCAATCCAGGTGGATCTATTTGCAAGCAGATTAATGTCCCAAGTATAGACATACTTCAGTTGGAGACCAGACCCAGCAGCAGCTGTGGGTTCCTTTCTTCCACACTGGAGCAAGAACAAAGGTTATGCATTCCCTCCCTACCCCCTTTATTCAGAGAATTTTGTGGAAAGTGAGACTAGAGTCATGCAGTATAATTCTATTGACTCCCTCATGATCACTCCTACTGAATTTTTATTGAGGACAAGTTACTTCTTCTCCACAATTTCACCAACCTCATGGTTTTAAAGTATGCCTTCTGATAAATTTTTAAATACACTGTTAATGACGATTTTTAAACTTTTTATGATGTTTTTACAGAGTATAATGTATGGAATTTTTTTAAACAGATTTTTATTGAGTGCAAATTAAGCATATATTCTGTAAAGCTCTGACACCCAGAGTCGATCACCATCATCATTAATCCAAATACATATGCAGTCATTTTCTTTTGTTACATTATAGAAAAAGGAAAGAAATGCAAATCAAGGATACAATGAACTGGTCCCTCCCCCCCATCCCCCCACCACCCACAACTCTCCCCCCCCCTGCGCGCTGCTGCCTGCTCTGCTTAGATAAAACACATTCAGTGCACGGTATATCACATGCACTGACAATTGTTCGGTATTGTCAAGGTAGTCCGGCTAAATCCGAAGCTGGTCTGTGGTGTCCTCAGGAGGCGGGTCCAGTTCTAGACCACGATAGTCTGACCACCGTTTCCAAACCCTATAATGCTTGAGCGGGCATCCCCTGGCCACAAAGACTGGCTGCTCCATCCCCATGCAGAAGTCCATGTCCCTCTTCCACGCCGCCAGAGAGGGAGCCTGGGGCGCTTTCCATGAACGTGCAATGTCTCGTTTCGCCAATGTTAATCCCAATAGAAGCAAATGGCGTTTGTACCTGTTTCCTCCCACCCCAGCCATAACATGCAGCAGAATCAGTTTAGGGTCTCTCTGAAGCACCCAGGCTAGGACTTCGTCCAAACATCGAAGCACTCCCGTCCAGAATCTCTACAACGCCCTGCATTCCCACACTGTATGTAGTAGCGTTCCAACCTCCGTCCCACACCTAAGGCAATCCGGGGACGCAATTAGATCCGCCTTCCATAAGCGCTGCCTAGTATAGTATGTGCGGTGTAGGTACCTAAATTGTATGAGTCGCAGGCGCGTGGATATTGCAGCTCCCCTAGGGCTCTCCAGTGCCTCCACCCAGTCCTCCTAATCTAGTTCACCCACGTCTTGTTCCCAAGTTGTTCTGAGGTGCTGCAGGTCAGTGGTGCAGTGTCGGACCACGCTTTGGTATATACGGGACAATTTCTTGTCGGGTAATTCCCCCATAAAAACTTTTGCCTCTATCGGGCTAAATTCAGGAAGAGGATCCAACCCCACTATATAGGGCGTCAAAGCATGTCGGAATTGGAGATATTTATAGAACTGGGTTCTCGGCATCTCGTATTCTATGCGCAGGTCATCAAAGGACTTGAGCACGCCCCCTGACATAACGTCACCTAAGATTGAGATGCCGATCGCATCCCATCCCCGAAAGCCCATCAGGGTGTCCAACTGGGGCAGGTGGCCATTGTGCCACAGCGGGGTCTCCTGGGTTAGCACATTCCACCAACCCATCCTACGTAGCGTCTGCTGCCACATCTGAAAAACCACCTGTGTGACGGATGGCAGAGATTTCCTGAGGGGCGCTGAGTATAATAGTGTATGGACGGACGCTGTGCCCATCAAAGCCCTCTCGACCGCATAGGCTGTGTCACGTCTGTCTGCATACCAACAGTCATTCAGGACCAATAAGTGGGAAGCCTGGTAATAGGAAAGAACATCTGAAGTGGCCAGGCCCCCGGTATAGGTTGACCGGAAGCAGGTCCGCAGGGCAACCCGCGCCGTACCCCCCTCCCACAGAAACCGGCTGAGCGCCGAGTTAAGGCGCCTGAACCAACTCTGCGCAATCAGGACTGGGTGATTCTGCAATTGGTAGATCAAACGTGGGAGTGCCACCATCTTAAAGATGGCCGATCGACCATGAATGGAAAGTGGCATTTTGGACCAGATCTTAATGTCGTCTCGGGTGCGCTCCCATACCGGGGTAATGTTACACTCCATAGCAGCGGATGCGTCCTCCGACAGGAACACCCCCAAGTATTTCACTCCGTTAGTGGCTATCTGGAGCTCTCCCGCCCAGTCCCCGACAGGCTGCGGGCCGCCCAGAATCTATAATGTAGATTTCCAAGGATTCAAATATAATCCATATGTTTCACCAAAGATTTGCAGGATTTGCAGGATCCTAGGCCCCGAGCGCTCCAGGTCAGTGAGGAAAAACAGCACATCGTCAGCGTATAGTGCTATTCTATCCATCACGCCACCCGCCCACTGGAAGCCCCTGAGCTGAGCATCTATCCGCACCCACGCCGCAAGGGGCTCTATAGCAAGGGCGAATAGATAAGGGGAGAGGGGGCAGCCCTGTCTCGTCCCACGCTCAAGCCGAAAGGAGCGAGAAATCTCCCCCCCCACTCGCACCGCCGCCGTGAGATCTGTATACAGGAGCCGTACATACGCCAAGAAGCGAGGGCCCAGATTGAGACGCCCCAAAAGAGCGACCAGATACGTCCAGCTCAGGGAATCAAATGCCCTGTCCATGCCGGCTAACAACAGTGCAGCCTGTTCCCCCAGCCTTCGCCAGGCCGACACCGCGACTTGCGCCCGTCGTATATTATGGCGAGTAGCCCGCTGTGGCATAAAACCAGCCTGGTCAGGATGCACCAGGTCGGTAATATACGGCTTGAGTCTATTGGCGAGGGCCTTGGATAGTATCTTGGCCTCTGTATTGAGCAGAGATATCGGACGATAGGATGCATGAGTCTCTGGGGGTCGCCCTGGCTTAAAAAAAAACGCTACCTCTGCATGGCGCCAGTCCGGTGGCAATGAGCCGTTCTCTCGTGCCTCTTCTATGACTGGGCGGAAATATGGGCTCAACTGGGTCATGTAGCGTTTAAAAAACTCACTAAGGAAC
Organism: Lissotriton vulgaris; assembly: GCF_964263255.1. Taxonomy (NCBI): domain Eukaryota; kingdom Metazoa; phylum Chordata; class Amphibia; order Caudata; family Salamandridae; genus Lissotriton; species Lissotriton vulgaris. The sequence continues at coordinate 1,309,875,941 of NC_141693.1, read as the reverse complement.
CCATTAGGCCCCGGAGCTTTCCCCGGGTTCAGTTCAACCAGCGCCGTGGCGAGCTCCTCGTCCGTCAGGGTGCGGTCTAATATCTCACGTGCCTCATCTGTGACGGCCCTAGGTGGCAATAAATGGTTGTACTACCTCCGCTTCCAAACATTCCCGTGTCGCGTAGAGGGCCTCATAATATGTAGCAAAGTTTTCGGCTAAAGCCGCCGACTCCAAAAGGGGCTCCCCCTCGAGTCCAACTATCTGGGGCAGGGGTTGAGCGTGCATGACGCCCTGGCATAAACGATGTAGCATCTTACTGGACTTATCGCCCCATTGATATATGCTACTACGCGTAGCCAGCCAAGCCTGTCTGGCTTCGTCCAGAAGCACTGAGGAGTATTGTTGCTGAGCTAGAACCAGCTGTCTCCTGGCCGGCCCCCGCCCTCCTCTCTGCTCCTGCGTTCCAGCGCCTCCATGTCGGCCTCGTGCCACACTAGGTCCCTACGCCTCTCCTTACGCGCTACCGCGCACCATGAGATGTCCACCCCGCGCAGCGTAGGCTTCATCGCCTCCCAGAGCATCGCCGCGGAGTCCACCGTGCCCACGTTCACAGATAGGAATTTAGCAATTTCACACGTCATATGGGCCTGGTAAGATCCCTGCATCAGTTGCCACTGTGACAACCGCCATCTGAAGGGCTGCCGGGCTCATCCAGTATCAAGTATTACGTAGACCGGCGAATGATCAGACAGCGCCCTTGGCAGGATTTCAGCAGACAGTATCCTGTCTGCCATACCCCTCGGAACGAAAATGTAATCAAGCCTAGAGAAGGAGTCTCGTACTGCCGAAAAATATGTGTACTCTCTGCGCGAGCCATGCTTGTGTCTCCATGTGTCCACCCAATCAAGACCCGTGACAAGGGCCCGCAACCGGAATGTGTGGCTTTCCCCTCCCGCCGCGCCACGAACGCCATCAGCGTTGCGCCACCTATCACTTGCGACATCCACCACGTCGTTCCAATCCCCTCCCACTACGGACAGGGTGACGGTGTCTGGCATGTCCACCGATAAGGAAAGCAATTTCTCGACCAGGGGCCATTGTAGCGGAGGCGGGGCGTACACGCTACCAATAAAAACTGGGTCACCTCTAATTTCTCCATGAACAAATACAAATCTGCCCTGCGGGTCAGTCCATGTGCGTTTATGGGTAAAAGGGACCCTACGGTGAACAAGGACCGCCACCCCCGTGATCCTCTCGTGAACCCTGAGTGGTATGTGTGTATGAACCCATTTCTTTGAAGGCACATCGCCTTGGTACCGAGCAAATTAGTTTCTTGCAGGAGGAGTATGTCCGTCCCCCTCCTCTTGGCCCATGCAAATACAGCCCCTTGCTTCACTTTATCCAGCAAGCCCCTCACATTCCAACACATGATCCGTGTCCCACCCGGGCCTAACCGCACTCCCTCACCATCCACAGCCATTTGTGTTGTGTAATGAGTCGCAGCCTCTCCCTGCGCCGGCAACCCTGGCAACCTTGAAAACAGTCAGCAAGCAGTAGTATCAGCGCAAACCCTCTCCCCTTCCCTCGAAACCAACCCCCAACTTCTCCCTGCCCACCCCGCACCTCCCAAAAATGGAAGCATCTGTCGTGGTCGGAGCATGATCCCGGCCCTAACTGGGCGCCAAGTACCATCCCCTCCAACTGAACCCTTCGCAGCAGCCCATATGGAACTAGGGCGTCGCCCCCTCCCAACCAAACCCTGTGGGTCGCCAGCCTCGACAGCATTGTGACTGGTCACTTTAAATCAAACATTCAAGCAAGTCATTAGTCAGGTTTTTCAATTGTCAAGACACATCTTCCTGAACTTCCGGAGCTTCCTCATCTCGACGAGTGGTTGATCTAGATTTTGAGCTGCGGTTTGAGCGCGAAAGTCCACTGCGCTTACGCCGACCCTCTTGGCCTCCCCCGGCTGAATTACTCGTTGAGAAGTCAGACTCCATTCCCTTCGCCGTGTTGGGTTGAATTTTAACAGTCTCATCAGTCCATTGGAAAACCTCCTCCGGGGTGTCGAAGAAGAAGGTGCAGGACTGAAATATCACCCACAGCCTCGCAGGATAGAGCAGTGCGTACTGCAGCTGCAGACCCCTGAGACGGGCCTTGGCCGCAGCGAAGGATTGGCGTTGTTGTTGCACTTGTTTGTTATAATCAGGAAAGATCAGGATATTGGCGTTGTCATATATTAGCTTGACCTTTAGCCTCACCTGCTTAAGGATCGTGTCCCTGTCGGCATAGTTCAGAAGTTTAGCAATCATGGGGCGCAGGCGCGCGCCAGCCGGCGGTTTTTCTGTCAGCGCCCGATGGGCCCTCTCAATCACAAAGCAGCGGGAAAGAACATCAGGTGGAATCCAGCTCTCCAGCCATTGTGTCAGGAAGCTCTCCTCCGCCCTTTGGACAAGGCCCTTCTGCGTTCTTTCAAGGACCAGGACTCTCTTCAGGAAGGAGACATCTCCCTCAACCTCTGTTATGCGTGTCTCCGTGCCCGCAATCCGCTCTACTGCCTTCCGCAGATCCTGTCGGAGAAGCATGACGTCTGAGCCCACTGCCCCAGTCTTGGCGTCTAGGACGTCCCGGGATTGTGTGATCGCCGCCATGAGTGCTGCATTGTCTGGTACCTGCGTCGGTGCTCCCTTCGCTCCGGCCGCCTCCGTGAATTTATCAATGGGCCCCTGCTTACTCTGGCTAATGGCGCCTCTCGTCATGTTGCTCTCGGTGCACGGCTCAATCACTCCACGAGGCCCCAGGTCTAAATATGGCCGCCAACCGTCCGACTCCCGCCCCAGAGATGGCAGGGGGGGAGGAGGTATCGGGCCCTCCACAAGAGTCCACAACGGCGGCGAGTAGGCTCCGGCTGCACCAACCGGCACGCACACCCCTCGTCGCCAGTCTTGAGATCAATCCAGGCTCAGCGCAACCAACAGCGTCACACCGGGGCCCGACATGACCCCCGAGTAATTGTCCCCAGCCGCCACGGCCCCACACGCAGTAGCACTGACCTGGGATATCAGTAGTGGCTCTTATCCATCCAGTCGCGCCCGTCAGTGAGCAGGCGCCGCCGCTTCACGACACTCGAGAACTCCACCGCTCCGTGTGTATCTGGGGACACCCAACCGGGGCCTCCGCTGGACTCAGCTCATCTAGCACCACCCGCCGTCGTTCCGCAGGAGGTGCTGTCCGTGAAAGCTCCAGACCCCGGATGTTGCGACGGGTCCGCGCCGCCTCTGCCCGCGGCACAACCGCTCCCAGTCGGTGGGCCACGCCAAAATCGAGGCCCCGGCTGTGGAGGCCGCTCCGGAGCACTTCGATCACGGGCGATGCCATGGCCGCTAGGATCAATCCCACGCCACCACTCGCAGTCAGGGGATGGCCACCGGGGTCTGGCACCGATCCGGATCGTCTGGACCTATTTACAAGGACCAGGGCAGGATATTCTTGCAGGATTTCAACAAGGCTGGTCGGAGCTCGCGCTCTACACGACCGCCATGCTCGCTGGCTAAGCCACGCCCCCAGATTTTTTTTTTGATTTTTTTTATGCTTGTGTGTACTTTGTATGATTTTAAATAATCGAATAAAGTGGTATTGACTTGACTTGACTTGACTCGCTTGTGAAAATCACAGGTGTAGTTTCCTGGAATAATGGAACTCACAATAGATATCCCACGCCAAGTCCTGGCGTCATTGGGTCCAATCCAATCCAAAGTAGCTTTATTCATGGTATACTCATAGAAGCACAAGACTAACTACATTTAAATACAAGCATTAAACATTCCTACATTAAATAATTAAAAATATTTGATCACACGTAAATCACATAGCAAATGGAAGAGGTAAAAAATGACATTAATACAATTACCTTTGGATTATAAAACACATGTTCAAAGGTTAAAACAATTTTAAAATAAGCAGTACATTTAATGGTCTTGCTCAGGAGATTCCAATTAATATTACCCAAACATTTACCCAGATTTAGATTTCAGCCTTATGGCCCACGCCCATCCTAGGTATTTGGCTACCGCTATAGTAATAAATGGTACTGTGCTGGTACGCATGAGCCTTTCCGCCTCAGTACTCCTAGATGTGCCCACTAATTTGCACATTCGAGTTAGCCAAACTTGTCTAGGAAGGGCATAGGCAGGACAAGCAAAAAATAGATGCCCAGTTGTTTCACTACAACTCCCGCAGGCAGGACAGATGTTATCACCTGTATGGTTCCACCTGGCCTTAAGAGACTTTAGAGGTAATGAGCCTGCCCTGAATTGGAAGTAAAGCTTCCTATCTCTAGGCCTAGTAATGTTATCCCAATAAGATTCTAGCCTAGGTGTAAATTTTGTTTCTAGGAAGACTCCTGTCATAGATTATGAGACGGTATTACTCCAAGCATGAAAAGCAGTCCGCTCCCAGTACATCTCTTTCATAATGTTTTTAGATGGGAAAGAAGCGTCTACTGGGTTCTCCCATAGCATTCTCATTTCCAGGCCTATCAGGCTATTCCTAATGCCCCTTAACCAACTAATGTTATGAAAGGCATCAGATTTGATTACATCTAAAAAGCCTAAAGCATATGAGGAGAGTTTGGGTGTTGTCCACAACCTGCTCCAGTATAAAATAGGACGCAGCTTGGCGACATCAGTAATAGCTTTTCTACCCAAATCATATCTAAGTGGCTCGAGAGGGGTCCTTTGTGGGAGATTGGTAATGCTTCGGAGGAACTTGTTTTCGGATAGTGTTAGAGAGGCTGCTTTCCCAAACCCCCAAAGTTCGGCGCCATAAAGCGCGGAGCTAACAGCTTTAGATTCATAAACTTGGAGGACTGGTCTCATAGGTTTTGTTAAAGACTTTTTATGCTCCAAACTTAAAGCTCCTGTGACCTGTCGATGTTTTAGAGCAGCCACCTGAGGTTCTTCTCTATCTGTATACCCAGATAAGCAAAAGATCTGACCTGTTCAAGAGGTTGTTTATTCATAAAAACCCTCCCCTTAAAACTTCGATGCAGATTAAAAACCATTAATTTTGTTTTGGACACATTAACTTCCAGGCCTCGAGTGGCACAAAAATCTACAAAACTTAATAAAGCTCGCTGGAGCCCACTAGGAGTCTTAGAAATTATTAACGTGTCATCCGCAAACATTAAAATCGGGATTTTTACACCTGCCAGGGACAGTATTCACTGGCAGCAAACGGTCCACTATACCATTAATATACAAAGAGAATAGCGTTGGTGCCATAGCACAACCCTGTCGGACTCCTCGTTTGACTGGGAACTGGGTGGTGACCCTACCCTGCCCCCCTCCCCATTGGATACTAGCATGATTATCCTCGTGTAGCCTCATTACCAATGTTAAAATTTCAACAGAAAGACCTGGGGGCATATTATCAAGGGGGTCTATCTCCGCTTTTTTCGTTTTAAAAGCCAAGAAAGTGGAGATAAAATGATCTCCCTATTACCTAGCTGTCGTTAACACCAGTTAGCGACAGCTAGTAGGAGATAGCGACCATCTTGGGCCCCACTTTGCATGTCAGTGATATTTATCACTAATGACATGCAAAGTGGGCGTGCCAAGATGTTAGCGACTGGAAACAGTCGCTAACATCGCTATCTCCTATTACCAACTTTTGGAGATGTTCGCGCTAAGCGCGAATATCTCCAAAAGCTAACACCTGCCCAGAGCAGTTCTTAGCCATGTTATCCAATGGGAGGTGGATAACATGGCTAAGAGCATTAGCTCGGTAATGCATGAATATCGCTGACTTTTCAGCGATATTCATGCATTGCAGGCGTTCTTTATTGCATTTGCGATAAACCTTGGTAATACCAAGGTTTATCTGCGATAAAAATCGCCGCAGCTCAGCGGTAAATTTTTGTCTCTAACCAAGCAATAGCGATAATTATCGCTATTGCTTGGTAATATGCCCCCTAATTCCTTCAATGTCCCCCATAACCGTGAACGGGGACAAGGGCAAAAGCTGCAGGTAGGTCGACAAAGGCAGCATGGAGGCTGTCCTTGCCCAATGCCACAGTCTTCCAATATAAAAGAATAAAATGAAAGACTTGGTCAATGGTGCTAGTGTACTTACGAAAACCCGCTTGGAAGGGGGACAATATACTGTTGCCATCAATCCAGTCTAAGATTTTGTTCAGGATCAGCCTCCCAACTACCTTCTGAATCGTATCGATTAAGTTGATCGGTCTATAATTCCCTGGTTGCGTTTTATCTCCTTTTTTGTATACTGGAATTATCACGGCCCCTTTCCAAGAAGACGGGATCGGGGCACCCTGGGCCGTTGCATTTGCCATTACCTTGATATATCTACTCCATCGTATTTTATCGTGTAGGAACACATCTGCAGGGACCCCATTGGGTCCCGGTGCTCTTCCTCCAGCAACTGCACTAAGAGCAACTAAAACATCTTCCAGATTAAAAGCCTCATCAATATAAAAAACATAGTTTACTTCTTCCATTTGGTCATCTAAGGGATTGCGCGCGTATTGGGGCTTGAAGTATTCAACCCATCCCTCCTGGGAAACATGATTTAAAGGCTGAGCAGGTTGTCCCCCTCTGTCCCACTTAATAATATTCCAGAATAACTTGGTGTTATTCTGCAAACTAGCTTCTTTTAAATCCTGCCATCCAAGCTCGTCCTATTGGCACTTGGCTTCGTGGATAGCTTTTTTATAATCATTTCTTGCAATGCGGACAGCACCCATTTCCCCTCCTCAATAGCATTTCCAAGGGCAATTCTTACTTGCCTACATTCATATTGAACCACCGGAGGGGTTTAGAATCGGCTATCTTCTGACTTTTCCTGGGCTTAATAAAGTGACTGCTTATACGAGTAAAAAAGCTGTTTTGTATCTTTGTCACTTGCCCCAGATCACAACCATTATCCAAGGCTTGCTCAATTTGTTTTGTCAACATCTTCCAAGATATGTGCCATCACCTCCGGTGTTTTTGATAAGTATAGCCACTTTATGCGACGCATGTCGTTGGTAGGGACAGCGTCTGGAACGCAGATTTCGACCTCCCCCAGCTGAGATTGCTCTGACAACCACCAACCATGTGTCAGACATAACGGATTATGGTCGCTTTCAAGGCGATCCGTGACCACCATATCAATAACCGTGTGCTAGATTCTCATACTACAGAGGATGTAGTCAATCCGGCTTTTACTGTGCCCGTTGTTAATCGTATAAGCCCCTAGTCTATCCTTCTGTGTCCTACCATTAAGGGCCCTGAGTCTCCTCTCATAACAGATGGTATTAATCTGTAAGACCACCTCTGACCATTTTTTTATGGGGTCGAGCTCCAATTTGGGTACTCCCCAGAGGGAATCCTCTTTATCAGTGAGGTACCAATCAGGAGTAGCCAACGGCTCGAAGGTGGAGTTTAGATCACCCGCAACAATCACGCCAGTGTCCATTGAATAACGCTCTAAGAGGGCATCCAAAGCCGCTAGAACTTGGGACTTACCTCCCTGAACTCCCCTCGCATAGATTATAAATGTACGAAATTCCTAAAGGCCCCAAATCTAACCTCAATACCTGAATATCATTACTCTCAGAGGCCAATCCCTTGATATTCAATGCCAATGTCTGGCGAACCCATATCATAAGCCCTCCCATTGGACGGCCTTTGGCCCCTTTGGTTGCAGGAACAAAAACGTTTAGGTAGCCTGCACAGAATTGCGGTTCAAGGAGCCATGGCCCACATGCATCAAGCATTTTTGTAGTCGCAAACGGTGCGATTACTTAAAATCGGCCGTTTGCGAATGCAAAAGTGCTTTTTGGGATGCATGAAGCAATTTTAGAATTCGTAACATTGTTGCGAGTTCTAAAATTGCGGGTGCTTTTAAGAAGTCGCAGATGTGCGATTTCTTAAAAGCAATGCATCATTACTTTCACAAGTGCAAAGTCGCAATTAGGGTGCCAAATTTACCGAGTGGTTGAACCACTCGGTAAATTTGGAAAAAGTGTTTAAAATGCTGCAAATGTTTTTTTTTCTACATTCATGTTTCACACACACATGTCCTTAGGACATGTGTGTGTGAAACATGATGCGAAAAATACATTTCAGGAGTGCATGGGGGGGTCCTTTGGACCCCCCCTGCACCCATGAAATTTTCAAAGTGCCACTCGCAATTTGCTGATGCCTTCCCATTGACTCCTATGGGCCTTTTGGCCCATAGGAATCAATAGGAATTGCGAAAATGCACTTAAGAATTCGGTATTCATTTGGGATTCGGTAAAAATTGCGATTTTTACCGAATCCCAAATGAATACCGAAAACAATGATGCATAGCATTTTGCACTTCTTAATTTGCGATTCCTTATTTTTCGCAAATTAGGAAGTGCAAAATGTAACAATGATGCAAGTTGGCCCGAGTCTCTTGAAAGGCGCAGATATCAAACTCATTAATGAATACAAGCCAATCTGGTATTGTAATTTTGGAGGCCAAACCCGCAATGTTCCATGACATAAGTGAACCCCTATTAGGGCCATGGCCTATGTGCAAAGAAGACATACCTTGCCCTTTATGGCTAATAATAGAGTGACTCTGGGGCCACGAGCCAAGGGCATTACTGGATTCAGCTATGGACGGTGATCGCCCCACAGAAAAATCACTAAGAATGTCCATACTTTCTCCTAGGGAAATACCAGGAAATATGACTAGTTCATCAGTCTTGCATGCCGCTACCCCTGATGTGTGTAGCATTTCTGAGGGCGAACTATCAGTATGATCAATGGCACCTTTGTCCTCCGCACCATCACTACCCAGCCCATCCACATATGCACCAGGGAGTCAATCGATGTTTTCTAACCCAGAGCTCCCAATACGCCCCCATGGTCACCGCCCAGAGTAAGAGTGCACCTGAAAACCAGGTGGGGCCTTCCTTAGCTGGATACTTGAACCGGCTGGGGGACTAGTTCTGAACTTGAGGGCAAATACATTTTCAGCTATTTCCTCAGACCGAAGTGTAAGTTCAATACAATCAAATTGTTCCGTGTCCGAAGTCAGTCTGCTTGCCTTAGCAATATCGTCCCTGATTATAGACCTACATCCTCTGATATGGCGGAGCCAATGAATAGTTTTATCAGTCAGGGAGTCAGCACTCTCAGCACTTCTAGCTGGCGCTATCTTAGGGACATTGGTCAAATACATTTTATTAGCGCTCTGTACTGTACTAAGGTTCAAACCCCCCCTACTATTTTGGGGGTTGTTTTGATTACCACCCTCTGTAGAAGTATTCCATCTCCCACTAGGTATCAGACCCTCTCTCTCCTTAATCCTTGAAAAATTAGTTAGACTGGTTTTATTAGGCAATTGGGGCCTACTATATAGATGTGGAGTGGATAGGGATTTTCCAAATTTAGCTGCCTCACTATGCGAAGGGGTAGCTTTACCTGTCCCACCCACTGCTTCGATACGCTTTGGTTTTACCAGGGAACTACCAGCTTTCAATGGGAAAGAATTTTGATCACTTGGGACAGCTTTTATCAAATTGCACACTCCACTGTTAGGGACAGACCCTACCATAGCAGTTAAATTTACAATCAATACCTTCATTGACTCTATCTCATCCCGCAAGAGAGTTACTAGCTTTACCATATCTTGGGTGTCATGAACATCACTGCTAGTATTATTGATAGTTTGAGTTTAGGAATCTAATCGCTGATTAGGAGAGGTCTTCACTACTAGTCCGGGAGGCTGGGATAATGCCAACCTATTACTCTCGCTATGAACATTTGCCAGAATGCAAAACCTATTAGTAGAGGGGACTGGAGTGGCAGGCATTAGGGATTGCTTACCAGCCGACACCAGAAAGTTATCTCAAACACCAGCTGGTAGTCCCTCCTCCCAATGTCCATACCCTTCTGGTCTTTTAACTTAGGGAGAAACATAGCAGGAATAGCAGGGGGAGGAATATCCTTGCATGGCCCTTCCGACCCTAACCCGACTATTTTCTATCAAGCCTTTTCCCCCACACTGTTATGAGAAGTTAAGATTGCCTCACATTCCTCCACAAGGCAGTCAATGTGATCTATAACACAATTACTGGAGGCATGTTTAGACTCTTCTGGCTTTCTTTCCTTTGCGATGTCTCCCCACACTCCCAACATGCGCGCGTATTGGGGCCTGAAGTTTACAACCCATCCCTCCTGGGAAACATGATTTAAAGGCTGAGCAGGTTGTCCCCCTCTGTCCCACTTAATAATATTCCAGAATAATTTGATGTTATTCTGCAAACTAGCTTCTTTTAAATCCTGCCATCCAAGCTCGTCCTATTGGCACTTGGCTTCGTGGATAGCTTTTTTATAATCATTTCTTGCAATGCGGACAGCACCCATTTCCCCTCCTTAATAGCATTTCCAAGGGCAATTCTTACTTGCCTATATTCATATTGAACCACCGGAGGGGTTTAGAATCGGCTAGCTTCTGACTTTTCCTGGGCTTAATAAAGTGACTACTTATACGAGTAAAAACACTGTCGTGTATCTTTGTCACTTGCCCCAGATCACAACCATTATCCAAGGCTTGCTCAATCACTAGGACAGTTTTGTCAACATCTTCCAAGATATGTGCCATAACCTCCGGCGTTTTTGATAAGTATAGCCACTTTATGCGACGCATGTCGTTGGTAGGGACAGCGTCCGGAACGCAGATTTCGACCTCCCCCAGCTGAGATTGCTCTGACAACCACCAACCATGTGTCAGACATAACGGATTATGGTCGCTTTCAAGGCGATCCGTGACCACCATATCAATAACCGTGTGCCAGATTCTCATACTACAGAGGATGTAGTCAATCCTGCTTTTACTGTGTCCGTTGTTAAACGTATAAGCCCCTAGTCTATCCTTCTGTGTCCTACCATTAAGGGCCCTGAGTCTCCTCTCATAACAGATGGTATTAATCTGTAAGACCACCTCTGACCATTTTTTTTATGGGGTCGAGCTCCAATTTGGGTACTCCCCAGAGGGAATCCTCTTTATCAGTGAGGTACCAATCGGGAGTAGCCAACGGCTCGAAGGTGGAGTTTGGATCACCCGCAACAATCACGCCAGTGTCCATTGAATAACACTCTACGAGGGCATCCAAAGCCGCTAGAACTTGGGACTTACTTCCCTGAACTCCCCTCGCATAGATTATAAATGTCCGGAATTCCTAAAGTCCCCAAATCTAACCTCAATACCTGAATATCATTACTCTCAGAGGCCAATCCCTTGATATTCAATGCCAATGTCTGGCGAACCCATATCATAAGCCCTCCCATTGGACGGCCTTTGGCCCCTTTGGTTGCAGGAACAAAAACGTTTAGGTAGCCTGCACAGAATTGCGGTTCAAGGAGCCATGTCTCTTGAAAGGCGCAGATATCAAACTCATTAATGAATACAAGCCAATCTGGTATTGTAATTTTGGAGGCCAAACCCGCAATGTTCCATGGCATAAGTGAACCCCTATTAGGGCCATGGCCTATATGCAAAGAAGACATACCTTGCCCTTTATGGCTAATAATAGAGTGACTCTGGGGCCACGAGCCAAGGGCATTACTGGATTCAGCTATGGACGGTGATCGCCCCACAGAAAAATCACTAAGAATGTCCATACTTTCTCCTAGGGAAATACCAGGAAATATGACTAGTTCATCAGTCTTGCATGCCGCTACCCCTGATGTGTGTAGCATTTCTGAGGGCGAACTATCAGTATGATCAATGGCACCTTTGTCCTCCGCACCATCACTACCCAGCCCATCCACATATGCACCAGGGAGTCAATCGATGTTTTCTAACCCAGAGCTCTCAATACGCCCCCATGGTCACCGCCCAGAGTAAGAGTGCACCTGAAAACCAGGTGGGGCCTTCCTTAGCTGGATACTTGAACCGGCTGGGGGACTAGTTCTGAACTTGAGGGCAAATACATTTTCAGCTATTTCCTCAGACCGAAGTGTAAGTTCAATACAATCAAATTGTTCCGTGTCCGAAGTCAGTCTGCTTGCCTTAGCAATATCGTCCCTGATTATAGACCTACATCCTCTGATATGGCGGAGCCCATTAATAGTTTTATTAGTCAGGGAGTCGGCACTCTCGGCACTTCTAGCTGGCGCTATCTTAGGGACATTGGTCAAATACATTTTATTAGCGCTCTGTACTGTACTAAGGTTCAAACACCCCTACTATTTTGGGGGTTGTTTTGATTACCACCTTCTGTAGAAGTATTCCATCTCCCACTAGGTATCAGACCCTCTCTCTCCTTAATCCTTGAACAATTAGTTAGACTGGTTTTATTAGGCAATTGGGGCCTACTATATAGATGTGGAGTGGATAGGGATTTTCCAAATTTAGCTGCCTCACTATGCGAAGGGGTAGCTTTACCTGTCCCACCCACTGCTTCGATAGGCTTTGGTTTTACCAGGGAACTACCAGCTTTCAATGGGAAAGAATTTTGATCACTTGGGACAGCTCTTATAAAATTGCACACTCCACTGTTAGGGACAGACCCTACCATAGCAGTTAAATTTACAATCAATACCTTCATTGACTCTATCTCATCCCGCAAGAGAGTTACTAGCTTTACCATATCTTGGGTGTCATGAACATCACTGCTAGTATTATTGATAGTTTGAGTTTAGGAATCTAATCGCTGATTAGGAGAGGTCTTCACTACTAGTCCGGGAGGCTGGGATAATGCCAACCTATTACTCTCGCTATGAACATTTGCCAGAATGGAAAACCTATCAGTAGAGGGGACTGGAGTGGCAGGCATTAGGGATTGTTTACCAGCCGACACCAGAAAGTTATCTCAAACACCAGCTGGTAGTCCCTCCTCCCAATGTCCATACCCTTCTGGTCTTTTAACTTAGGGAGAAACATAGCAGGAATAGCAGAGGGAGGAATATCCTGGCATGGCCCTTCCGACCCTAACCCGACTACTTTCTGTCAAGCCTTTTCCCCCACACTGTTATGAGAAGTTAAGATTGCCTCACATTCCTCCACAAGCCAGTCAATGTGATCTATAACACAATTACTGGAGGCATGTTTAGACTCTTCTGGCTTTCTTTCCTTTGCGAGGTCTCCCCACACTCCCAACCTCGGTCTCCCCACATCCCCCTTCCATTGACTTACGTTTACCCATTCAGATGTTCTCTCCCGACAACAGGGGAAAATTTAAAAAACAGCAAGCAGGTCAGATCGCCAGGCAAAAATTTCAAATAGTCCTCTAGACCGATGTTTAAAGTGTACACATTGAAGAACTTTACCTTTAGTGCTCCTCAGAGAAAAACCACACTCCTTTGTAAAATGTTAATGGGGTGGCCCTGCACTGGCTCCTTCTGGCACTGACGGGCACAGACAGGCCCACCCTAGGCCCGGGCTTGGCCCGGGCACGCCCGCGTGCGCCAGCGCTGCGGGAGCCCACTAGGGTTTAAGAAATACCTCCTGGCACTTTACGATGACACAGTGAGAAGCGCCGCAGGAGGATGCTGGGGGATGTAGTGCCCGTCCTCCGGTGGTGCGAGTGGCAGCCAGTGAGTCAGTTGCAGTCCCCTGTGGACTGTTTTACCAGCAAACCGGCAAGGCAGGTCAAAGAAGGGCAACACTGGAGGCCAGCAAAGTGCAAACGAGGGTCCTTGGGTCTTCTTCAGGGTTCAGGCAGAGAGGAGCACCCTTTAGTCATAGAAGGGAAGATGAACCTTCTTGTTCGGAGGATTTCAGGGGATCAGATAGATATTCAGGCCTTTTAGGAGAAGCTAAGTGCTTACTAAAAGAATCATGGACACCAGGAAATAAGAAAAGATACAGGGGTGTTTGGAAAAAATGGTGTGGTTGGTGGATGGAAAGGAATCTGTATCCTGTGGAAGCCCCTGTACAGCAAGTAGCCAAATACCTAGCACAACTTTTTAAATTCAGGTCTTTCTTATAGAACAATCAATTGCTAATGATCTGCAGTTTCCTCAGGTCAGGCTCTAGTAGAAATGCTCTAATAAAGAGAGTGATGAAAAGCGTAAGATTGAAAAGATCCCTTAAAGCACGCTATGAATCCCTGCGGGATGTCAATCGAGTATTTAAACTCTTTACTTCTTGGCCAGATAATACCTAACTTTCTCTTAGACAAATATCTATGAAATGTGCTATATGCCTTATTATGCCTAATCTACTTTAGAAGAGTCTCAGACATTAAAACGCTAGAACCATGTAACAGACTCTACTCAGCAGAAGGTGAACACTTTGACATTTAGAAAAGAAGAAAAACGATGTCAGACTCTGGGGCATATTATCAAGGGCTTTAAAAGCCAAGAAAGCGGAGATAAAATTATCACCCTATTACCTACTAGCTGTCGCTAACACCAGTTAGCGACAGCTAGTAGGAGATAGCGACCATCTTGGGCCCCCCTTTGCATGTCAGAAAAATGTATCACTAATTACATGCAAAGTGGGCGTGCCAAGATGTTATCGACTGGAAACAGTCGCTAACATCGCTATCTCCTATTACCAACTTTTGGAGATATTCGAACTAAGCGCGAATATCTCCAAAAGCTAACACCTGCCCAGGAGCAGTTCTTGGCCATGTTATCCAATGGGAGGTGGATAACATGGCTAAAAGCATTAGCTCGGTAATGCCTGAATATCGCAGATTTTTCAGCGATATTCATGCATTATTGCCGATTTTTATCGCATTTGCGATAAACCTTGGTAATACCAAGGTTTATCTGCGATAAAAATCGCCGCGGCTCGGCGATAATTTTTTATCGCTAACCAAGCAATAGCGATAATTATCGCTATTGCTTGGTAATATGACCCTCTGTCTTCTATCCCTTCTTTTATGAATGTGAAAAGTTGTACATAGTAAAATATATGAAAGAGTATGAAATGAAAATTGTAGCATTCAGAGCACATGGTATTGATCAACTTCTTGTATCCTATGTGAAACCTTATAGACCAGTTTCTACAGCCACATTAGCCAATTGGATACGTATAATTATGAAAGAAGCAGGTGTAGAATTTGGGGCAGGGGGATTCCTACCCGAAATACTTAAAACAACTGACTGGTCGAACGCAAACACCTTTCCTAAGTTTTATTTACGACTAGTGGAGCATGTCAGCAATGAAGCCTTAGATGGCTTTAAACTTGCATAATGGTAGCCTCCAGTCTTGTAATGAAATTAAGAGTGTCCATTTAATATGCAGAGAGAATCTTGATTTCATTAAAGGCAAAGGAGGCTACCATTATCCCTCACTCCTCACTCTGAGGAGAAAGACATTTAATGGTGAGTATACCTTCTGTCATTTCAGATTACATTTTACTGTATAATGGTACCCTTTCTAAAGTGTTTACCTTTGTTATTTGATAAATTTCAGTACTGCATTAACTGTAAGATTCCCTTTCATTTTTTTTTAGATAATACTGCAAGCAACTCACCAGAAATGACTGAAGTGGTTCATCTCTTGTGACATTGCAGCTAAAAGAGGAGGATGAGATTGTGTATTGGATGTTTATAGTGTTTTAATGAACATTCTAATGTTCATGATGCATTAATGTTCTTTAAAGGGCTGCATGTTAGGTCTGCAGCAACAAAAGTCATTGCATAATGTTAGCCTCCGTTGTATTTAATGAAATCAAGATTCTCTCTGCATATTAGTTGGAGAATCATCATTCTCCCTCGCTCTTGAGAAAGGTTTTCCTTACCTTGGGAATTTACTTGAAAAACTCTGGAGCCCCTGACCAAAGAGGAGGGTTCTTCAAGTTTCTGACGAATTCCTTTACCAGCAGTTTCCTCACTTCTTGATTCTCCTCCACACGCCATACTGATCCAGAAAGTTACTTCACTTGTCTTTGAAAACTTAAGATGTACTTTCTGTCTACCATGGGAAAGGTGTGCATTTCCTGGTTAGTAATACATAATATTACACAAGCACATTGTCCTTCGACAGAAGCAGTAATGATGAATCATCAACAACCACTCATCACTTTGAAGTACCTTTGTGAAAACTGGCGGTAATGTGCTTTGTGATGAAACCTGTACGTGCTCCTTTTGGTTTTCACTGTTCTCAATTCCCCTATCAAAATTGTTGTCAGCGTCCTATTAGTCAAATCCACAAACACAAGCTTGCTATTGTAATCCACATTATGTTTTGTCCAATATGTTTGAAATGCACAGCTTGTCACACACCTTTTCTCCCAGTAAATGTAAGGATAGTTCTGTTGTCCTTGCTTAAGATGTTTGTCTTGCCTTCCACTTGCAGTTTTAGCCCCACCCACCAAAGCTCTAGTTACTCCCTCGTCTTGTACCCTCAAATGAACTTGAAGTATCAACATTTTGTTTATGTAAATGCATGTGTCTCAAAAATCCAGCTGGGTTTTGGAGTGGTTTGATTTTTGGAAAACTCCTCCCACAAGGAGAGTCACCCTTCACTGTCAAAAGTGACAGGGTGGTGTTCTGCTTAAGCCAAAAAAATCAATTTTGTGCCGACTTGTTTCTGTGAAACCCAAATTATACTACCCTTGGCTAAATAGAAATGCACTAAATACATTAAGCAATTTTCAAAAACTGACTGACTCTGTTTCCTTATTATACAAAATCATTCACTTTTATTTACGTAACAAGCAGTAATAATAAACAAGCATTGGAAATGCAATAGGTCTCGCAATAGAAAAGTTTGAGCTTTTGGTGTGGAAAATGTAAATATTTTTTAATTTTTGTTTATGTTTCTCAAAATCTAAAAGTATTAATTTTGTTATTAGAAATGGCAATAGTTATAAAATTAGCAAATGTTACATCTATAGCATTAGTAAAGGTACAGGTTTAGTTTTCCCCTGTAAGTAAGCTTTGCCTAATCTGTTCCATTCTGCTCCTAATGTCAATGTCCCTCACATAGAATTGAGCCAAACGAGTTTGTCTACTTCGCAAGTTCACTGCCGAGCCGGCTTATCATGTTGAAGGCACAAGAAAACAAATGTTTGGAGTCTAATTTACTAAGCGAGAGTGGCATTTCCCAGTTCAGAATCTTAAATCATGCCGGCTACAATGCTGCAATTTTACATCAAAGCTCATACGCGAGCTGGCAATTTTCAGAAAGGGAATGCCAGGGAAGCATTGTGTATTGGAAACTCGCTGCAAGCCCCCATACAAATGACGGAATGCTACACTGTTTTAAAGCTCATACACGAGCAGATTGTTCAAACAACCCTTGGAAGCATTTGTCTTTTCTAACTCGCTGAAATGTGCACACTCCTCGCTCTGACTGAAGAAAAGTAAAAAAGAAAATCCTTGTTTGTTTATTTGACAGATCCAAATAAGTGTCCGTGAAAATGTCACTGTTGTAATGTAATTATCTATTTACCATAGGTGTGCTCCCACCTGTAGTCCTGAAAAGCGGTTAATGCAGCGTTGAACATTAACGCCCAAAAGGAATACTCCCACGACATCTCGGTGAAAATACAGCGGGTTAGAGGTAAACGCAGTAGAACCGCTGTTCCCCCGAGTAAAAAAACAGTAGACACATCCTCCAGTGTATATGTTAAAAGAGGCAGTTATTGTGTTAGAGTGAGGACTAGGTGGCCGCTCCTCGTGCGCGAACTAACTACAAGTCGACACAGGAAGGACACTCGTGCCGCTGGTTGCAGGTGCACTTGTAAGACGACGTGTTTGGTTGCTCATTGAAAAATTACATTTTAAAACACAAAAGTGATTTCTTTCGGCACAGGTTTACCACCAATGACAAAAAAAAAACATTGAGAAGATTTAGAACAGCGTGAACCACATCATGTACCTGTAATGCCTTGAAAGACTTCCAACTGCTCTTGAGCCAGTGTGTGGACTATAGGATGCATTTGCACAAGATCACGCGTGTGAGCTATGAGGTGCGGTGTTGTGCAAGTCAAGCCCGCTACAGCACACCGTTTTTCAGCGTTGGCAAGTTGACAGTGCATCTGCATTTAGTGCAAAATACTGGAATGAATGAAAACACGTCTAATGCGCATAGCTAGTACACGAGTGTCCATTTCCAGAACACCAAAAGCACGCGAGCACAACTTAAGTTCCATGCTGCCTTATGCAACCAAAGAAAAGGGTAACACTTGCCCACCATGTGAGATGCTGAAAGATAGAAGGACCAGAAGAAAATGAGAACGGGAGACAATAATAATAGAAGAAAAAGTAAATCAGCGGATGGATAATAGAAACGGAGGATAATAAAAAATATAAATATTAAAAGGATAATGAGAGAGTAACATGGCTAACAGAAAACTCGGGGAAAATCGCTTAATGAATAAAGAGAACAGAAAGGGAAAGACTGGAAGAAATGTGTTGAAAACAAAAAAATAGGTAAAGTAGGGTGTAAGAAACCACGGACATGTCAAAGACATACCGGCAAGAACGGGGAGGGTGGGAGGAGTAGGGAGGGTGGGAGGAGGGTGGGAGGAGTCCATGAAGAAGTAAAAAAAAAACGAGACACAGCCTACCGGCCGTGAAAGTGAAACGGGAAGAGAAATGGCTGAGTCAGAGCGCACGCTTTGATGCAGCAGGGGGCGGAGCGGAGCGGGAAGAGCTGCTGGCGGTACCAAGCTGGGGAACAGATGGCTGGCGATTTGGAGAGGGTGTGTTAAAGGAATGTGTGTAGCTCTGACTCTGAACGACCTCATTCGACCCCAACGCACCTATTACAATGACTATGAACCAGCACCGCCGGTGAGCGTCGGGGCGCTGCAAAAATCACATGAAACATGCTGACGAAAAAGATATACTAAACGCAGGGTTTTAACAGTTATCCTTTAAATCCAAAGTGGACAAATGAGGGACCATAGACCTTTCATTCGATGGGTTGTTACTACAATAGAAGCCGGAAAGGTGGGCGGGCGTTGCAGTGCCATTATTTTACCCGCAATTTACAGTCCCAATCTGCCAAATTTAGAGCGGTCTGTAAAGTGCCAAAATCCATTCAACATCTGTCCAAAGTCCCACTCAAAGAGAAGCCTGGCTAAAACGTTAAAATTCTTTGGCTACTTAATTAGAATTTTGTAACCATAATAAGGTAGGAGATAAAAAATATTTTCAAAAGATACCCTTTCTAACAAAATACGTGACACTGCCTGGTGTTCGCTGCTGGCACAAACGTCCTCCTCCCAGCCCCCATGTTCCGGCCCCACTACTGTACTCTCCCAGCCTGGGGCTCTGTCTCCATGGAATTCGTTTGTGGGGGGAGGGCTAGGAATTAGGAATGCTCAGCTTGTTGGGTTTAAAGACCCTTGGCCGGGGGATGAGCATGCATCCTTCAAATAACAAGCAGTGGGAAAGGAAGAGGCAGACGATAAAAGGAGCAAATGGCAGCTGAGCGCGAGTGCTGCTCGAGTGTTGTTAAAAGCTGCGTTCCTCACCGAGTGCCTTTGTGCACTTACTCCTCGCGCTAAAGACATGCACCCAGGCAGACTTCGGCACTACGGCAGGTCGCACCCATACATACGTGTGCATTTGTGGTGGATTAATTAAATAACAGAACGAAAGAAAAGCACCTGAAATATAAGCATCAATAACATGATTACTTTAACACACTCCAATCGGGCCAGCAGAGCAAGAATAAGACACTGATACATGCAAAGACAAAACTTGGCATGCCGCGCTAATATGCAGAAACAAACAAAAGTGGGCAGCCTCCATATTCTTGCTTAAAATGCGGTGTGCCGCGCTGATATGCAGAACCAAACAAAAGTGTGCAGCTGCCATATTTATGCAAGGACAGGGTAAGGGATTGGGCGATAATGAGCTAAGAATTGTAGCATGTCTGAAGCCCTCAGTTGCCGCACGGACTGCTGTGTTAACAAGACAAACAAGAGGAAGAGGACGAGAGAGTAAACAAGTAGGGGAAAAAAGTTTAAAAAAACAGGAGACACGGCCTGGCGGCCGTGAAACTGAAAGGGGAGGAGATATGGCTGAGTCAGAGCGCACGCTTTGATGCAGCAGGGGGCGGAGCGGAGCGGGAAGAGCTGCTGGCGACACCAAGCTGGGGAACAGATGGCTTGCGATTTGATGCTGTGCACGCGCATTTTAACTCATTGCGCTTGCGCATTGACCTTGAAGCGCACGTGCACTGCATCAAATTGCCACTTTGGTTAAACTCTGGATAAGCCCCTATATCTCTCACCAGCTCAAACACGCAAGCGCATCGGCAGGCGAGACCTAAAAAAGGTGTATCTTTCATATATCATATATTATACACAGATTACAAACATGCATCAGTAAACTGTTTTTAAGAAACAATCAGGTACATGCATCAAAGGATTTTGCGATCGCAAACGGTGCGAATCGCAAAAATCGTCCGTTTGCGATCGCAAAATCTGCTTTTGGAATGCATGAAGGGCGAAGGCCCTCGCAATTTGAGAATTCGCAAATATTTGCGAATTCTCAAATTGCGATTGCATTAAAGGAATCGCATTTTGCGATTCCTTAAATGCAATGCATGAAACTTTTTAAAAATGCGATTTCGCAATTAGGGGGAGCAAATTACCATGAGGTTGAACCTCATGGTAATTTGCGAAAACTTTAAAAAATGCACTTTAGTGCATTTTTCAAAGTTTCATGTTGTGCACACATATGCGCTAAGGACATGTGTGTGCACAACATATGTGCACAGATTGATTTCAGGGGTGCAACAGGGTGTACTTTGGACACCCCTGCACCCTTGAAATCGCATTCTCAATTTGCGATTCGCTAATTGCTAATCGCAAATTGAGAATGTCTTCCCATTCATTCCTATGGGCCTCTAGGCCCATAGGAATGAATGGGGAGGTATTCCTTAATTGCGACTCGCAATTTGCGAGTCGCAATTAAGGAATATTAAGAAAGCGCAATTTATTTAGCGATTTCTTGATGCATTGCAGTTTGCAATTCCTTATTTGCGATTCCTTATTTTTCACAATTAAGGAATCGTAAAAAGCAATATTAATGCATGTACCTGAATGTCTTTACAGTTCATTTTTCTCTAATACATCTATAGCTCACTCAAGATCATTGTCATACATAAAGGGCCAGAGCCATTCCTTTTTGTGAGTCGCCAATTGTATCGAATTGTGACTCGCAATTTGCGACTCGCAAAATGGAATGTACAACAGTGCCTCAGACACTGTTTGCGATTCCTATTGGGGTTGCAAATTGCATGACTCATTAATATTCATGAAGCAGGTGCAATGTGCAACTCAATTGGGAAGGTCTAGCATTCCCCGGGATGGTGGTCTGCTGGGGTTAGCAGACCACCATGTCTGTGACTGCTTTTTTAGGTTTTGCCTCGCCGAAGGATGCGCTCTGCGCATCTTTTCGGCGCAGGCGAAATCCTGTTGAGTTGCATAGTGTGGCTTGGTTCGGCCCTCGTCCTTGATTGGCTAGCTCCGTAAACGGAGCCTTGCCATTGGACGAGGGGCCTGTCCGTCAATGCCGGACCAGACACGGGGGCGTTCCCGACATTCTTTGGCTTTTGCCGACGTCACGGGACGCCGGGAACGCCCCCGTGTCTGGTCCGGCATTGCCGGCACTTCTGCGTCTCTCACCACCCCAACCCGGCCAGCTCGAGCCGCCCCGTTGCATTGTGGGCATAGTCCGTTGTTCATTTGCCATCCGCGACCGGCAGCCCGGGGAGCGGCCTCAGCGGGCGGCCCTCCGGGGATGGTGGCGACGATGCCGAGGCGCAGGACGTGGAGGCAGCGGTGGAGCAGCCGGTGCGGCGCCGTGCTCTGGCTCCTGCCCGGCCGCAATCGCTACTGCACAGTCTGCACGCCGGCTCCTTCCAGGACTCGTGGCTCCGGGAGTTCCCGTGGTTGCGCTTCAGCCAAGAGACGGGGCTTATGGGCTGTGCCTGGTGCCGACAGGAGGACGGCGGAGGGCGCGACGAGCTTAGCAAGGGCACCCGCAACTACAAGCGGCAGAGCCAAGCTCCGGACGAGGAAGGAGACTGCCAGCGTCCCCGCAGCCTACGGAGAGACTGAGCCGGTGAGTGATTCGAGGGAGAGGGGGCGTCGGTGCCCGCCCCTCCCCTCCAGCGAGAAGGCGCTGCGTCGGAGTGCTGTTTCCAGCGGGCCAAGGCTTGGCTTAGCTTGCGGTGAGTCGGTTTGGTGAAAGTTTTGTTGATTTTGCCGTTTCGGGTGAGGGTGAGGGGACAGCGCGGGTTCAGAGGCCTATGCCCTGCTCCAGTGCCCGGTCGCGGGTATTCGGGGGCATGTGGGCTGGGCCTGCGTTTGTGCATGGGCGCTGGTCCGGGATCTCACGGAGAGGCCTTGGAGGGCGTGAAGAAGCTTTCCGCCACGTGGGACCGAGTGATGTGTTCTTTCCTTTTTTATGGTCGGGGCCCTGCACCATGGGAGGTCGGTCACGGGTGCGAGGCATCTGCATTGTAACTTCCCTGTGGCACATGAGGTGGTTAGCATGATTCGAGGGAGAGGGGGCGTCGGTGCCCGCCCCTCCCCTCCAGCGAGAAGGCGCTGCGTCGGAGTGCTGTTTCCAGCGGGCCAAGGCTTGGCTTAGCTTGCGGTGAGTCGGTTTGGTGAAGGTTTTGTTGATTTTGCCGTTTCGGGTGAGGGTGAGGGGACAGCGCGGGTTCAGAGGCCTATGCCCTGCTCCAGTGCCCGGTCGCGGGTATTCGGGGGCATGTGTGCTGGGCCTGCGTTTGTGCGTGGGCGCTGGTCCGGGATCTCACGGAGAGGCCTTGGAGGGCGTGAAGAAGCTTTCCGCCACGTGGGACCGAGTGATGTGTTCTTTCCTTTTTTATGGTCGGGGCCCTGCACCATGGGAGGTCGGTCACGGGTGCGAGGCATCTGCATTGTAACTTCCCTGTGGCACATGAGGTGGTTAGCAGGGTGCTGTTAGCATGGAGCGTAGCACTCCAGCCCGTGTGGGTTCGTTTTGTTTGGGCAATTTTGACACTATCGTGGGGGCATGGGAGGTCTCTTGTGCGGGCCCGCGCTCGACTTGCCAGTCATTCGGAGCGCGGGCATTCAGGGTTGCGGGAGCCTTGCCGTCTGGACAGTGTCTGCCCTTCGGAGGGGAGTCGTTGCAATTTTATTAGCCTCGTACTTGTAACTTTTCTTCGGCCCTCCCATGAGGTTTTACTTTAGCGGTCTGTAGGATGCTGTTTTCACCGGATGGTATTGGCATTAGCATTTCACGGAAGGGATCTTTTCACACCAGCACTTCTTAGGGTTGATTCACTTTTATTGGGACGGTTTAGGCACGTCTTTTATGGGGCTTACAGCTGCAGCACTGATCAGCAGTTATGCGGTACTGGTTATGTGTGGTACTCGCAATTTCATTGGGAACTGCTATATTTCACGGGGCAAACCAGCGTTGTTGTATTAAAATTATGGGGCATTTCAGCAGTTCCTAACAGGTTCTGTAGTATAGCCTACGGTGCCCGGCTAGTGCTGGTGGCGGGGTTTGTCGCAGCCTTGCATGCAGTACCGGCCCGCCATCTCATTCCTCTCCCGGGTTCCTCATGAGAGCTAGGCCATTTGCACGGTGGTTAGTGCCGGGGTCGCTACAGCTTGCAGCATGTGTTCGATTCCCGCCATCGCGTGGCGGGATGGTTTTATAATTTCATTATTTATCTGTTTAATATTCAATATCGTCCAATTTTGGTAGAAAATCTAATTTTGTGAATCTGGGTTACCATTTAGTAGCTCTGGGAGGTTAGGGTGTATTCATTTTACACCCGGAATTTTCTTCAGGCCATTATACCTCTTCCCCAGCTTGGACTGTGCTTTGGGTTCCCCCCATTTCAGTTTTCACTAGCATGTCTCACAAATTAGGTCGTTGTGTGACGGACTCCGGTCTGCTAGAGTGGCGGGCTTTTCTGTGAGCCAGCACGCATTAGGATGCCATACGCGTAACGTTTCTATATTCATACTAGAGGGACACATCCCAAGTATCTGTAGGTATATCGGGAATGTATGCCACCTCCGTTCGATGTGTGTATTCTGTGTGCCCCTGTTGCCTGCTTGTGCCTCTGTGTGCCCCTGTTGCCTGCTTGTGCCTCTGTGTGCCCCTGTTGCCTGCTTGTGCCGCTGTGTGCCCCTGCTTGTGCCTCTGTGTGCCCCTGTTGCCTGCTTGTGCCTCTGTGTGCCCCTGTTGCCTGCTTGTGCCCCTGTTGCCTGCTTGTGCCTCTGTGTGCCCCTATTGCCTGCTTGTGCTCTGCTTGTGCCTCTGTTGCCTGCTTGTGCCTCTGTGTGCCCCTGTTGCCTGCTTGTGCCTCTGTGTGCCCCTGTTGCCTGCTTGTGCCTCTGTGTGCCCCTGTTGCCTGCTTGTGCCTCTGTGTGCCCCTGTTGTCTGCTTGTGCCTCCGTCTGCCCCTGTTGCCTGCTTGTGCTGTGTTGGTGTGTGTGGAGGGCTCTGTGTGGCTGTGTGTGTGGAGGGCTCTGTGTGGCTGTGTGTGTGGGGGGCTCTGTGAGGCTGTGTGTGCGGGGCTCTGTGTGGGGGGGTGTGCGGGGCGGCTCTGTGTGTGAGAGAGAGAGATTTGTTTAAATACCAGGATAATTGCCGGCAGCAGCACCCTTGCCGTGTAATGCCTTGTACTACATCTGTGTTAGCAGTCGCCTCAGGCTGTTGTTTTTTTTATGCAGGGGACGGGATTTGATCATGCCCATTACGCCGTATTGCTTTTCAAAGGCAACTGTTGCAGAGCCAAGTGGGCTGTTGAAAATTGTGTTTTCTCCACCTGCCCCTGTTGCCTGCTTGTGCCTCCGTTTTCGTGCCCCTGTTGCCTGCTTGTGCCCCTGTTGCCCGCTTGTGCCTCCTTGTGCCCCTGTTGCCCGCTTGTGCCTCTGTGTGCCCCTGTTGTCTGCTTGTGCCTCTGTGTGCCCCTGTTGCCTGCTTGTGCCTCTGTGGGCCCCTGTTGCCTGCTTGTGCCTCTGTGGGCCCCTGTTGCCTGCTTGTGCCTCTGTGTGCCCCTGTTGCCTGCTTGTGCCTCCGTCTGCCCCTGTTGCCTGCTTGTGCCTCCGTCTGCCCCTGTTGCCTGCTTGTGCTGTGTTGGTGTGTGTGGAGGGCTCTGTGTGGCTGTGTGTGTAGGAAGCTTTGTGTGGCTGTGTGTGTGGAGGGCTCTGTGTGGCTGTGTGTGTGGGGGGCTCTGTGTGGCTGTGTGTGTGGGGGGCTGTGTGTGCGGGGCTCTGTGTGGGGGTGTGTGTGGGGCGGCTCTGTGTGTGTTTGTGTGTGTCATTTGCGATAGATAAAGCTAGTGGCATTGTAAATGACAATGCCATTTATTTATGTTAAAAAAACATAAATAAAAATAATGTCAAGAGCAATGCCAATAGCTCTAACTTTAACAAAGGCAAAACCATTGCATTGTAAATGCTTGTTAATAAAGCATTTATGCAGCCCGTTTTCCATAAAGGAAAACAGGATGCATTTAAAAAAGAAAAATGAAACTTTTTTTGTTTAATTTTTTAAGGGCAGGCAGTGGTCCCTGGGACCACTGCCTGCTCTCAAAGATTATTCTCGCAACCATTCACAAAGGGGAAGGGGTCCCCTGGGATCCTCTTCCCATTTGTGAGTGGCTTGCCACCTACTTCAAGTAGGTGGTAAACTGCGAGTGTTATGCAACCTCAAATGCAGTTGCAAAACGATCATACATTGCTGTTAGACTCGCTATTAGGAAGGAACGCCCTTGTCACTGCCCTTCCTAATAGCGAGTTTGTAAACCATATTTTACGAGTCAATAATAGGTTACCGACTTGCAAAATATGGTTTGTGCATGGGGCAGACCAATTTTGTGGTCGCAAACGGGCCGAATTCCCATTTGCAACCACATAAAACAGCCCCAAAGTGTTTACAATCCAATAGTACACAATGAGAAAACGACTGTCAAAGTATCACAAAAATAGAATACATTAAATACTCAAACAAATCATGTCAAAATACATTAAAACCTAAAAACGAGTTAGCCAAGGGTAGTATAATTGGGGTTTCACAGAAACAAGTCCGCACAAAAGGGACATTATTTTGGTCTAGGCTTGTTTTTTTGAAAGATGCACTTTTTTTGATTTACTGTTTTTAACTGTGGAGTGTTTTCTTCAGCAGACAGATTATAATAAGCCTTCCCTGTGCAGGCAGGAAAGGGACCTCGTCTCTCTCTCACCTTTATGTTTTTGTTTGCATGTCTAAATATTGTAATGAGTCTGGCCCTAGGCCCTCATGCAGCTGTACAAAGGACACAGACACAAAGTTATCATGTCTGGAACTGGCCCAGTGTACGTGCGCACCGCGATGGATGAGTGTGGAAGCCAGCCCTCAAGGAGTGGCTGGTGGAAACACATTATTGTAGAAACACTAAACCGTGACCAGCCGGTCACTACATGCCACCCAAACTTTACGAGTCCAAACTGTGGGAGAGAACAAAATAACACAACAAAACACAACTGAGTCTCTTCTGGTTGTTTACCGAACAGGATGAGTGGACAGGTGCAGCTGGGAGCACCTGGCATCACAGCACACCTTCGTAGTTTAACCAGACTACTCTTGGCATGAATGGCAGTGTGGACGAAATCTGGTTCTCGTGATTGCCTGTCCATGAGGTTCCAGTCCACCTGAGCACTGTTGGTCCTCCCCATCCTTGTCTCAAAGTGTTAGAGTCTGTTTACAAAGTTCACTGTGATGGTGTATCCGGAGCAAAGGTGGAGTCTTATGTCGAGATCTCTGTGAAGGTGCTCTGGCTTCATCGATAGCTGGCTTGCAAAGACATAGGACGTAGGACGACAATGCGATGGTTGGGAGTCTTCCTCGACACCTGCATGCTTCACAGTGCCAGTTGGTGGAGCAAATTCAGACTTCCCTCTCTTACAAGCATTCCCCTCTCATGGGAATTTGCTTGAGACCTTTTAGCTGGGCTCACGCAGGACTGTGTGGGCTGTGTGAGGCCTCTTCTAGCCCGTGAGCAGGGGTCACTGAGGAAATGCTAACAGAACCACATCCAAGTCACTTGCTCAGACTCAAAGTGCAGTTGATTCAGGGCCAGTGTGCTTTTGACATCAGCACTCTGGTACACCGGCAACTACTGGATAGTGTTTGGGTGACCCAGTCTCCGTATGTGATCTCTATGCTACCTGGTGCCTGACGTAGAGCTGCTGCAGATGCATCTCTCTTGTCTGGATTCCCCTCTAACTGGAATTCCCTTGAGGCCCTTGCCCCTGGATAGTGTTGCCTCATACCCAGAGAGGGTGGCCCCGGGCATGTTGCCCAGCATCCCTTGCAGGATCGTGTAACTGATGGGGGACCTATTGTCCGGGGATCGAGGCTCACTCCTTGCCCATCCCTTAAGTGCAGCCCTGATTACAAAGGATTTGGTAGGGTCCTCCTGTCCTCTCAACCTAGCGTGATGACTGATGGCTGATAAATGGCCCAAGATCCAAGGGTGGGATTTCCCCCCATCCTTGGCCCACAGGATGAACTTTTGCACTTTCAGATCCAGAGAAGACCCCTTGTACTCCCACGTTCCCATAGTCACACAAAATGTTTCTACACAGGTCCTGTAGCGCTTCGCCGTTCTTGGTGCCAGAGACAGCTTACCCAAACCCCTCATCCACTGTTCCACTTCAGAAGATGCCATAAGTGTGGTGGGAAAGGGGTCATCTCTCTCGCTCTTGGCCACGCCTCCCGGAAACGGCGCCACTGAAAATGAGAGAGAGTATCAGCAGCCACATTCTGCACCCCTTGAATGTGGCGAGCCCTACATTACACATTATTTAACAGGCATGCCCTCACCAGCTCGCTCAACAGGCACAACATCAGGGGGCAGCTCGCTGAGTGAGGGTCTTCTCCCGCTTCTCAGGCAGCTTTCATGATGCTCCCAGCTTAATTGCCCATGCAGTGCTGCTGCAGTAGGTTCAGGTCTCGTGGTGCAAGGTGGGGTATGCATTGCCGGTACAACACTTCACCCCTTTCTCACTCTACTGTGTCCCCGGTTTCACGCTGCCACTTGCGAGGCTCACCTCACGGTATCGGTCAGCTGCGTCCACTCATCTCAAACACAGAGCTGACTGCTACCAGTCATCTCCGGTTTACTGGATTCTCAAGCTGCTTGACCGGTGAGCACTATGCCTGCAGGGACTTACCGGTGAACGCTGTCGGGCTTGCTGGGTGACTGTAGACATGCCCTGCTCAGCTTAGGTTGCCGTCGTGTTGGCAGCAGATGCGGGTCTGCCTTATGCTCGGGCCCTTACTCCCTCATGGTAAAATATACAACAGTCGACAGCGCACACGTGAGGATCAACCTGCTCATTGCCATTGTAATGATTAGGGCCCTAGACCCTCTTGCAGATGTACAAAGGATACGGACACATAGTTATTGTGTCTGGAACTGGCCTAGGTAGGGCACGTTCTCCCTGCCCTTTCAGTAGCGTAACTAGGGGGGAGCGGTCTGCTTCGGGTAGCACGATTTTTGGGGGCGGCGGCCTCCCCCCGCTATCACCTGCCATCTCGGGCGAGAACAGCAAAACCCCCCTCTTCTTAATGCGTTTGCCGCGGGGTGATAAACTGAGAAAAAACTTGCCAGCGAATCCCCTCCCACTCTTTACTGTGGCCGCCGCTGGGCGGCGAACGCAAAGACCACCACGGGTGTCTGTCAGGCGAGCTACGCCACTGGGCCCCTTTTATTAGCAGGGTTACCCGACCCGTGACACCTGTGATGGATTTGTGAGGGTTGAGTGTGGATGTTAAGCACTGTGGTAGGCAAGCAGTAATCGTGGTAAGCGGTAAATGCTGCCCTTGCATCTGCATTACAGACAAGATCGGTTACGTACCTTATATCATTGTTCCCTCTTTCACATCTTGCGATCTGTGACTGTAAATATGGAAGAGAAGGAGAGACTACATTTCCCAAGATTCGGGAAGAGTTCTTCCGGATGCCTTGCATCGACTTCATGGGAGGGCACGCTCCCATTGGTTGAAACTGTGAGCCTGACTATATCCTGCGGAATGGCGTGCAAAGCTGTGCAGATTATTCCTACGAGTACTGTGTTCTACTGTTGTGAGCATTCTGCAATGGTGCTGGAAGTGGTAGAGCTTTCTGTTTTGGGTGCTGCATGAGGATTCACGCGCTGCAGTGTTGTGGCGAACAATCAGGAACAGATGTTCTTGATTAATCTGGTGGGATTACTTTTCGGAGAAGTCTCTTAAATTCCTGTTTATATGTGACATTTGGGTGCGGAGAGCATCACTATACTATTTGGAGGTATACCAGGCTGTGTTCCTTACTCTGTGAGGCTCACTGATTTTCTATATACAGTAGCAGTTTTAGATTTGTGGATTCTTGTTGGAAACTTCTCCATAGCAGGATAGGACATCGTATCTATTTTGCTTGGAACCTTCCCTTGAGAGCTATAAGTATAAAGCTCTCATACTTAATTTATTCATATATAAGTATATTCATTTGCTCTAAGAGGTCATAGATTGTTTTCTACTCTATGGCAATATCAACTAAAGACATTCATTCAACAAACACCCAATGAGTGGCAACACATGTTTTCACTATGTTCTTTTCTTCTCTTTTCTACATAGCCATTAACAGGGGAACTGACACATTTGGGAGAAAGAGAATGTCTGAAGAATTCTCGTGATGTTACAAAATCCCTGTGATGTATTGGCTAGTGAATGACATGTGTTGGAATTAAGTGGTGGAACAGAATTCATGTTCTTCCTCCCCATGAATGCTACATGATAGAAAAATACCTTATTTTTTGTTAGAGGTATTGTGTTCATAAAAGTTTCTCTTTAAAAAGCCTTGGTAATAAGTAGGAGATCAAGTGATTTTGTATTCAATGGTGTTATGTCTTGTTCCTTGGGTCTCCCTCCCTGCTGTTCCCTTCTTTTCCTTCCCTCGCTTGATCTGATCAACATTCTGTGCTATATTAGCAATTTGGAATTGAGACGATTAAGAGAAGAGGTGGACTTGTTTAGCATGGCTTCAATCCTGAGGTACATCAAGGCTGTCACAGTGGGAGCCAGCCCTCAAGGAGTGGCTGGTGGAAACACATTGCTGTAGAAACACTAGACCGTGACCAGTCGATCACTACAAATATCATTAGCAAAAACATAGCCTGACAGAAAAGCATATCATAAATATCATTTACAAAAACATGGTCCCATTGAGTGCATAGTTTCAGTTCTTAATTTCCAATGGGCAATTCTTCTTAATGACATTTGGACACCATATCGCTGCCAGACGATATTTTGGTCACCGTATTCTGGTATCACGTCTTGCTTTCAGCATTGCTGACCAGTAGTATATCTTTTCACCACTAGAGGTCAATGTAAAAGTACTTACGAACGTGTTTTACTTGATGGGGGCGGTAAATTCCATTAACTGAGAAATAATTAAGGGAAAATGAAATTGTGTGAACATTTCTCACATCCTGCGGCATGTGCATATGTGCCAACATTTTAGAAAAGGGAAATGGGAGAATAAAAAAATGTAATGTATTTTCCCCATTGACTTCAATTGAAGCAGAGGCGATTTTTGACAGAGGAAACGAAAATAAAAGCCATTTTTTGGTTAAAAAATCAGCGGTCTCTCGCCTGAGTCGAGTCTATTATAATAATTGTAATTTGTAGACTTATATAGCGCTGCTTATCACCCGTGAGGGTTTCCAGGCACTGTCCTTGGGCATAGGGAGGTGAAGTGATTTGCCCAGAAACACACAATGTTGAAATCACGCCGAGACTCGAACCCGGATCCCCAGCCCCTGTGTAGGCAGCTGTGACTCTGGGCAAAATCCTCTCTATTGTCAGAGGCAGTACTGCCAAGTGACCCCTGTCTGTGACCCCTTTACCTGCGACTGTCTTGCCATCATCACTTGAGACCTGTATGCCCACACTTCTATTGTGAAAACTTGTAATGGTGGTTATATACATTTGTTTAGGTGTCTTGATAACATGGACACTCAAGCTGTATGTACAAAGCCCTTTTGGAATCGCACGCTATTCACTTCACAAAATCACAGTTTTTTAATGTACATAAGCCCTTTTACGAGGATGAAAATTCTTACTGATGACTCATGACAGGACTTTTGCAATCCTTTCCAAATCGCAAATAGAAAGGGACGTGAAAGAGTCCCCCCCCCCCCACCCCCCTCATAGTTCCAATTCGGAAAGGGATGTATAACTAGTTTATGACCAGAATTGCTACAGACGATTGAAATGTCACCGACCACCAAATTGGGGAGGTACATTATTCGCTAAGTGAAGCAGTCCTATTAGGATCCATGGAGTAAACCAAGGCTCAGGAGCAGCCCGGTATGCATCTGCCTGCATGCTTTAATGACAGGGCTGTGCAGATCCGGCTCTATGATTTAGCAGCAGTGTTATGATCAGCTGATGTAATGTCCTAATAATAGTGCTGTGTGCAGCATATCCTCGGCTTCGTGTTTTTGCTGTGCATGGCTGGCTGCATGCATCAGTGGTGGTGCAGGCCTCAATAGTATAACTGTATGTTAGGGCTTCATGCCTCGATGTCAGGGTTATGTGCTCATCTAGCTTAATGTCTCATTGGTTGTATTGTGCACAAATGGTCCCATGGCAGAGTACTAGTGTTGTTTGTCGCCTTTTCTGTAGTTCTCTGGTAGTACTGTGTACTTCTCAGCCCTTTGCTCGGTTGTAGTGGTGCCATCACTGGCTTCTTCTATCACTGTTGTGTCAGCTGCTGTCTACAGTAGATTGTTTTTGCTGAATTAAGCTTACCCACGGGTCAGTCTTTGAATACATGGCAGTGATGTGTGCAATGATTTTGGGGCCTAGTGGTGCTGAAGTGTTCAATCAGTCTTTGGCTGAGTGCTAGTGTGATACACTGCCAATGTGTGATTCTATTGTAGTGATTCATGCTCAAGGCCTATGGTTTAGTGGTAATGATGTATGAATCAGCGGAAGTCTTTTGTAATGTTACCACTCATGGATCAATAGGTGTGCTCTGTGCTACTGACCTCACTGTGTGCTAGTTGATTACATGCTTAAAATATGTGCAGTTCAGTAAGCCCCCTGACTCATGCTTTGTCCTATGACCTCGTGGTTCGATGGGTGCTCTGTGGATTTTTTATTTGTTATATATGGCTCCCATAAAGAGCCACTAACATTAATATATGGATTCAAATTCAACAACACACTAATATGACATAGCAACAGATCAGTTTGCTAAATATTACTGTAATCTATATACCCCAGAAAATACACCCCCATGGCTATACAAGCATTACCCTCAGGCAAGGCCGCGGGTGAAGATTGTCTACCCATAGAGCTCTACAAGATATGTTATAAGGAACTTCTTTTACTCCTACAACTAGTAATAGACTCTATTGGGGAAACAGGAAGCGCCCCCCTATCTTGAAAAACCGCAAAAATTGTGTTTTTTCTAAAAAAAAGGCAAACCTCCAGAAGAACGCGGGTCATACAGGCCATTTCACTGGTCAATACGGACGCTAAAGTCTTTGCCGAAATCTTGGCAAATCGTCTAGTCCCTATTATGTCCGAACTAGTTAATAGTCAGCAACATGGGTTTGTGATGGGGAGAGACACCACTACCCACATTAATACGGCCATCACAGCATTCGACGTAGCTTCAACTACTCTCACCCCACTCGGAATGGTCATGTTGGATGCAGAAAAGGCATTTGACCGAGTGGGGTGGGAGTACCTGTGGGCGGTATTGAGGGCTTTTGGTATACAGGGCCAATATCTGGGATGGTCCGTTCCCTATATGAACATCCAACGGCGATAGTAATTTACGCAGGAATCAACTCGGCGAACTTTCCAATTAAGAGGGGAACTAGGCAGGGCTGCCCGCTGTCCCTCCTGCTCTTCGCCCTATCCTTGGAGCCATTTTAAATGCGCTGTTGGCCCAGGATAACATCACCCCTGTGCAAAATGGTGGGAAGAGTTTAAAAATAACCGCTTTTGCGGATGATAAAGCTGTATTTACCACAGATTTAGCTAAGGCTATTCCGTAGATATTTGAGGAAGCAATACAATTTGGAGAGGTGTCAGGATACAAACTAAACGTGAGCAAAACTCAAGTTATCGCTAATTACAAACCCGCTCAACCGATACCAGGACTTTGTCAAAACGCTACTTATTTAGGAATAAGGTTAGCGGCCGAGGTAGATAAAATAATATCATTGAATTATGAGCCATTGCTTAAGGATATAACTACATCTCTAAAAAATTGGCATAAGATACCACTTAGCTTGGTAGGACGCATGAACTTAATAAAAATGAAGATTGTACCTAAATTTTTGTATTTATTTAGATCTATCCCACTGCAACTTAATAATCTTTTTTTTTTTTAAAGTAGAGGGCATTTGTAGCAGCTTCATATGGGGATATAAAAAAGCCCGTAGATCCATCGCGCTCTTGAAGCTACCAATTGAAAAAGGAGGTTTAAACTTCCCGGATTTTAAATTATTTTTTTTGCAACTTTTTTTCGTCGTGTACGTAGTCTCCTGAAAAATGAAAACTCCCAATTTTTCCATCAATTTATGTTAGGATCAGATAGCAACCAATTTTTGTTTCGCGTGCATGACCCAAATTACTTCAAAAGAGTCAAATTTAAGACCGCTAGCCACATTAAAAAAATTTGG
Source organism: Lissotriton vulgaris (assembly GCF_964263255.1). Taxonomy (NCBI): domain Eukaryota; kingdom Metazoa; phylum Chordata; class Amphibia; order Caudata; family Salamandridae; genus Lissotriton; species Lissotriton vulgaris. Next base: position 1,309,842,317 of record NC_141693.1, on the reverse strand, counting down.
GACCAAATTATGATTTTAGATAAGATTTCTTTTTTAATGCTGAGCTTCAACTTTGGGGAAACCCAGGAATGCCAGGTATATTCTCTGAAGCAGCAGGGTTTTTGTGGACAGGATATGGCATATATACCTTAGGGGACTTATACGGTTCAGACGGTTTCCTAAGCTTCACCACATTAAAGCTTTTATATAAACTAAATGACGACATGTACTTTAAATACATCCAGATTAGGGATTTTTAGTTAATAAAATGAAAATTGAGAGAGTTGATCACTCAGATACCTTAAAATGTCTCTATTCGGGACAAACTAAATCACTCATAAGTGACAGTTATGGGTGTTTAAGCTTAGGTAGGATAGGTGACTGTGGGAAAATGGCAGATAAATGGTCTAACCGATTAGGAATTAATATCTGTCCGAATCAGATTTCAGCATCACTTCGACAAATTAATCAGGTAGTTCAATCCTCTAACCTAAGGTTGTAATTCTATAGAACTATCAGTCAAATATATTACACACCTCAAAGAATTGCTCGATGGCTATTAGGAAACATCTCTAGCGAGCGAACTAAATGTCCGAAATGTAATTTGGAAGCAGCAGGCATCGAGCATATGCTCTATCAGTGTCTGGAACTTACCCTGTTCTGGAAGGGAATAATAGAGGCTTTAAACAGTAAACCAATAATATCTCCACCACTATCGGCTCATTTAGTACTGCTTGATATCCAGGACATCACTAGCAGTCATAAAGACCTGATAACTATAGTATTTGCTTGTGCCAGACTAGTCATAGCTAGGTCTTGGATATCTAAGGAATCACCCCGTATTATGGAGTGGTGGAGCCTCATTAATGAAATTCATACAATGGAGTTAGCATTAGCAAAATTAAGAGGTCCCAAGGCACTGAAAGGGAGAGAAAAAAATTGGGGAGCATTTGTTTGATACGTTCGAAACTATTTGAGGCGACCAGCTTAATTTGTACTTGTATTGGTATTTGTGTTATGATTTAAATATTCAGAAACTATGTACTGTATTCCTCTGCTTTAACTTCAAGGTGAAAACTTCTTTCTTGATGTTTTTCTATATGTATGCAAAATGATGATGCTCTTCTTGACATGTCTCGGGCGATATCCTAAAACCCGGGACATGTATCGGGTCTAGAGATTCATCAGTCCTACAAGTACCGACTTGCACCCACCTGGGTGATCTACTGAAGAACTGCAATTTCCAGAGTCCTGAGGAGCGATCCGGAGGAGGGGCTAGCGGTGTGCGCTCCATTTATGACTAAACAAAATACGGCTCCCTTGAGCTTTGGGCCGACGGGCTCTTGGAAGACGCATCTGCGTGCCGGTTCTGGCATCGAGGCCTTTGACTGTTGTGTGGCAGCCTTCTCTTCCACGCCTAACGATCTTTCTCTACTGATGAGGGAAGTCATCCCGAAACCCGAGACATGTCTCGGGCGATATCCTAAAACCCGGGACTTGTATCGGGTCTAGAGATTCATCAGTCCTACAAGTACCGACTTGCACCCACCTGGGTGATCTACTGAAGAACTGCAATTTCCAGAGTCCCGAGGGGCGATCCGGAGGAGGGGCTAGCGGTGTGCGCTCCATTTATGACTAAACACAATACGGCTCCCTTGAGCTTTGGGCCGACGGGCTCTTGGAAGACGCACCTGCGTGCCGGTTCTGGCATCGAGGCCTTTGACTGTTGTGTGGCGGCCTTCTCTTCCACCCCTAACGATCTTTCTCTACTGATGAGGGAAGTCATCCCGAAACCCGAGACATGTCTCGGGCGATATCCTAAAACCCGGGACATGTATCGGGTCTAGAGATTCATCAGTCCTACAAGTACCGACTTGCACCCACCTGGGTGATCTACTGAAGAACTGCAATTTCCAGAGTCCCGAGGGGCGATCCGGAGGAGAATCTAGCGGTGTGTGCTCCATTTATGACTAAACACAATACGGCTCCCTTGAGCTTTGAGCCGACGGGCTCTTGGAAGACGCACCTGCGTGCCGGTTCTGGCATCGAGGCCTTTGACTGTTGTGTGGCGGCCTTCTCTTCCACGCCTAACGATCTTTCTCTACTGATGAGGGAAGTCATCCCGAAACCCGAGACATGTCTCGGGCGATATCCTAAAACCCGGGACATGTATCGGGTCTAGAGATTCATCAGTCCTACAAGTACCGACTTGCACCCACCTGGGTGATCTACTGAAGAACTGCAATTTCCAGAGTCCAGATGGGCGATCCGGAGGAGGGGCTAGCGGTGTGTGCTCCATTTATGACTAAACACAATACGGCTCCCTTGAGCTTTGGGCCGACGGGCTCTTGGAAGACGCACCTGCGTGCCGGTTCTGGCATCGAGGCCTTTGACTGTTGTGTGGCAGCCTTCTCTTCCACGCCTAACGATCTTTCTCTACTGATGAGGGAAGTCATCCCGAAACCCGAGACATGTCTCGGGCGATATCCTAAAACCCGGGACACGTATCGGGTCTAGAGATTCATCAGTCCTACAAGTACCGACTTGCACCCACCTGGGTGATCTACCGAAGAACTGCAATTTCCAGAGTCCAGATGGGCGATCCGGAGGAGGGGCTAGCGGTGTGTGCTCCATTTATGACTAAACACAATACGGCTCCCTTGAGCTTTGGGCCGACGGGCTCTTGGAAGACGCACCTGCGTGCCGGTTCTGGCATCGAGGCCTTTGACTGTTGTGTGGCGGCCTTCTCTTCCACCCCTAACGATCTTTCTCTACTGATGAGGGAAGTCATCCCGAAACCCGAGACATGTCTCGGGCGATATCCTAAAACCCGGGACTTGTATCGGGTCTAGAGATTCATCAGTCCTACAAGTACCGACTTGCACCCACCTGGGTGATCTACTGAAGAACTGCAATTTCCAGAGTCCCGAGGGGCGATCCGGAGGAGGGGCTAGCGGTGTGCGCTCCATTTATGACTAAACACAATATGGCTCCCTTGAGCTTTGGGTCGACGGGCTCTTGGAAGACGCACCTGCGTGCCGGTTCTGGCATCGAGGCCTTTGACTGTTGTGTGGCGGCCTTCTCTTCCACCCCTAACGATCTTTCTCTACTGATGAGGGAAGTCATCCCGAAACCCGAGACATGTCTCGGGCGATATCCTAAAACCCGGACATGTATTGGGTCTAGAGATTCATCAGTCCTACAAGTACCGACTTGCACCCACCTGGGTGATCTACTGAAGAACTGCAATTTCCAGAGTCCCGAGGGGCGATCCGGAGGAGAAGCTAGCGGTGTGTGCTCCATTTATGACTAAACACAATACGGCTCCCTTGAGCTTTGGGCCGACGGGCTCTTGGAAGACGCACCTGCGTGCCGGTTCTGGCATCGAGGCCTTTGACTGTTGTGTGGCGGCCTTCTCTTCCACGCCTAACGGTCTTTCTCTACTGATGAGGGAAGTCATCCCGAAACCCGAGACATGTCTCGGGCGATATCCTAAAACCCGGGACATGTATCGGGTCTAGAGATTCATCAGTCCTACAAGTACCGACTTGCACCCACCTGGGTGATCTAATGAAGAACTGCAATTTCCAGAGTCCCGAGGGGCAATCCGGAGGAGGGGCTAGCAGTGTGCGCTCCATTTATGACTAAACACAATAGATAAAAATATTTATAAAAAAAAAAAAGACATAGCAACAGTTGTTAACAAAAGCTGCTACCCAATGTTACTGCACCATAACGGAATTCCATGCTCCTCTGAAAGTCCTCTCAATCAATCAATCAATCAGTAGATGTGTAGAGCGCTTCTTGTCACCAGTGAGGGTATCCAGACACTGACATGCTCCAGTGGATTAGCCTACCTCTCTGAGAAAATGGAGCAAAGCTTCTGGAAGAAAGAGAAGGTTAGGCACAGATAGTGGTGGAGGTTAGTGGCAGGAGACCAGGAAATTTTGTTTACTCTTTTTGGCAAGGAGCAGATGCCATGGTATGCAAGGCTCCCCATTAATCCCCATTAATCCTCTGCCTGAACGCAGTGGGAGATGATTTGGGGGGTCATACATAACATAACATTATAGATGGGTCAAATAGTTGTATAGAATGTTTTTTTTAAACACAAACAGACTCAACCACATAGTAGTATAAAACAGAAGCAGATCTCATGTAGAGGAGCTTAAGAGAAAGCAAATGCTTTGACAGTTTTGTGAAAGGCCAGAAGCAACTGTTCTTTTTGAATGTAAACAGGAAGAATGTTCCGAATTTTAGAACCTCTGCAAGATTTTTATATAGAGCACGGGAGAATCAAAAGCATAGAATCAATTGACGGAAGGTATCTAGTCGTAACATATTTGGAAATGCTTTGACTCAGATACTGAAGAACTACCCCATGTACACATGTATAGACCAGGGGTCAACTCTTAAAATGAATCCTGCCTTTATAGGCAACGTATGAATGGATTTCTGCATAAATGAAGTCAGCTCCACTTTGTGGAGTCCAAAAATCAAGTACACTGTGCGTTTTGTATCCACTGTAATCGTTAAGCCTGGGCGTAGTTCGCGTGGTGGGGCTACGGGGAGCTACGCAAAGTGGGCACAAAGCTACGCCCACCCGCACACTCCGCGTAGCCCCACTACGCGCCACCCGCCTCCCTCCCGCCCTCTCTAAATCCCCCCCTTAAAGTGTAAAATGGCATAAAAGTAAGTTTAAATCACTTACCTGGTCCGCGGCGCGTCCTGGGGCTCCCTCTTCTATTTTGCTGCACGTCGTCAATCCCAATGCGAATGCGCGGCAACCCGCGCATGCGCATTTGTCACGAGAAAAACTACTGGCTAGTAAAGTAGGCCTGCAGATAAACATGAAGAAAACACAATTCATGTCACTTAACATCTCAAACCCTTCACCAATCAGATGGATGGAGAGGGCCTGAACAGTTCACCTACCGAGCCAGTAATATGAGACATGATGGAGGGGCAGGCAGTGACATTGAAAGTAGACTGAACAAGGCCAGAAATGCATTCAGGATGCTAAAAACGTGCAGAGGTATTTCAGTACTGTACCAACGCCGAGATGAGGCTTTACCAGAGCCATGCGTTTTCCACACTCTTGTATGGCTCAGAATGCTAGCAGATGATGAAAAGTGCTATCACCAAACTGCCAACTTTCCACACAAGTAATCTGAGAAGAATCTTGTGAATTTTCTGGCCGCAACCCATCTCCAACCAGATGCAAGTAAGACAGCATGGACACCATCATTATGACAAAAAGATGAAGATGGTTAGGACATGCCATCCGAAGAGAACAAGCCTCCATCACAAGAACAGCTCGCTACTGGACCCCAGAAGGCAAACAGAAGACTGGTAGTCGAGGCCAAAGAACAACTGGAGGCGAACTGTGGAAACAGAAATGAAGACTCTGAATCACAGCTGGGGCACCGTGCAGAAACCTGTCAAATGCAGACACAAGTGCAAGTCCTTCATTGCTGCCCTACATGCAAGTCGAAATAACATGCATTAAGTGAGTAAGTAAGGATTCTTAGGTTTTGAATAAACCTCTATGGTTTTGACTTTGAATTTTGTCCTACGGAGGTTTTCATTATTTGCGCAAGGGCCCGTCAGTTTTAGTTAAAGCGTTGACATGTGCGCCATTCCGCTGTTGCTTGCTTACTAAAATTGCAGAGAGAGCCTTGTTTGGTACAAAGCTGCCTGGTGTGCAGATCTACAGAATACTGAATAGCTTATTCTCAAAGTTGGCCACTACAAAAATCTATGTCTACAGAAGAGTGCCTCACTCCTGGGGAACACTATAGTCCTTTGCCATGATTAGGGTTAGCATTGGGTGTGGGAGCGTGCTGGGCGACTAGACTGGAATGCATATTATGCGAGTTCAATCTTCTTGCATGATTGATAGTGCTAGTCTGTGTGAGGTTGAAAAAATGTTAGCTAGAACAGTGAAAGAATGATACAGGCCAACTTATTAAACTAGAACATATAGATTGCTGTTTATCCTAAGCACGGAAACTTTCTGAGCCTCTTCAGAGCTTTTTAAGCCAAAATTGTACTTGTTTGCTATTTCTAACAATCGGTTATCAACAACATCCTTCTTCATAAAACTTGTATTTTGAGCATTGTGATGGGAATGTCACCTTAAAGCAAAAAGGCTGAAAAGAGCCCATCGCCCAACTCTAAAGTAACTACAAAACACAACTGTTGCCATGGTGTCCTTATGTTAAGAACATCTGGGGGAGGTACCAGTTGCTTCTCTATTGATCCTATTTGAATACTGCTGGTGTGTCTCTTACTAATCCTGGCAATTCAAAAATTTGGATGAGGTGGTCTCACTCACGTAATGTGACATGCTTCATCATAGGCCACCTCGTACCACTGTGGTAAGATGATACTACCAGGGCAGACTCAAACTCAATCTGAGCTACCTCAAGGGAGTTCTTAGATATGAATCTTTTATCTGGATAATTTGGGTCCAGTTTTTTCACTAAAAATGCCTCAGGGTAAACCACAAAAGCCGAGCAGCATATGAGTTAACTGAAAGAGCCCTCAATGGTAATGAAGGCCGTGAAGGGTTTTGAGTGCTTGTCAAATTGGAGCTGGTGGTATTCACTCTTAAGATTCAGTTTTAAAAAGTATCAATCACAACTGAAAACCAGGATGACTTTATTAATATTTGGCAAGGGAAAGGTTTCTACCATAATATTTTGGTTGCAGCACCTAAGATCCACATAAAACTTTGAGCTGCCATTTGTCTTTTCCATGATAACTATGAGTGAAATTTAGCTTGATATCTCCACAGGCTCAATTATACCATCCTTGATTATTTCTTCAAACATTTTTAACCTTTGATTTTACGATTACAGGAATTCTACGCACCATGTGTCGAACAAGAATATTATCAGGCTTTTGGATAATTTTATGAACATACCCCTTCAATTGATCTAATTGTTCCTTAAACACTTCCTTTGCCCCCTCGATAATCTCCTCCCCACTCGCATCATCCACTACCATGATCTAATTGCGAGTCCAGGGGTTGACTTTAATATGCAGGTCGTATTGATGCATCTAATCAAGTATCGAAGGCCCATCTTCTGCCACATAGATCTTTCCTTCAATCTCCTTTTCCTTAAACTACGTTTGGAGGTCTGTACTCGATGTTGATCTCCTTACCTTGGTAACCTGTGGAAAAATTTCTTTGAGGAGCAATTCAATTCCAGGCCTGTCCAAAATGAGCATTCTTTATGGCACAATAGCATAGTTGGAACCCAACTCTATCATGAGTTCCACCCTCCTACCACCTACAATAAAATCAGCTTTTGGGCCACACCACCTCCCCTTATCCTCCTGGTTATTGTACACACTCAAACTTCTGTCATTGGGTCTTCAGTTAAGGAATCGTCTGCTACAATTACTACTCCAATCATTATCCCTGCACATGCATAGGAAATCTCTTTCCATCCAAATTTCCTACACTCACTGTTAATGGCAATACATGGCCTAGAATCAGGACCCTGGTAATTAGTCTTGCACATGTGGCAGTAGCTACTGCTCTGCTTAGGTAAGTTACCACTCTTCACAGATTTCACCACAGATCTGGACACCATCCCTACCCTTCCTAAAGTTCCTTCAACTGTTTCTATTACAGAAACATCAGTCCACACTTTGTCTCACCTCTCCATTTCTTTCATGCTTTACTTTGATTTCTCAGCCACTTTATCAATGCCGATGGCATCCTTACGATACACAATTCTCGCTTCCCAAAATCACTCCTTCATTTTTTTTGCTTTTGCAATGTGTGATGTGTTGGTTAATATAAGTCCATCGATCATGGCACCAAACCAGCACTTGACAGAGAATTTGCGTGATAATGCCACACATCTGTCGACTGATTCACCCACCCTGCATATAGAATTTGAACCTTGTCAACTGCCAAATTAGCATCTTTGGCAAATCTGGTTTCAAGCCTCATTTAGGTGTCCTTACATACAACAGTGGCTGGCTGACAATTAGGTTTTAGAGTTATCATTAGAAACTTTAAAATGTGCTATCCCTCATTCCCGAGACCACTAGCACCAATGCTTTTTTCTGGTACAACGAAAATCTTGACCATCCAGTGCTTCAAGATCATTTCTAAAAATGTCCAATACCTCCTCCCATTCTATTGGTGGTGGTCTCAAACTGGTCAAGAAGAGAGTAGGTGAAATTATGACATTGAATATATATGCATAGGCTTAAAGTGGAAAAGGAGCCAAAGAAAAGGCCAAAGAAAAATCAATGAATGTACAAATTCCTGAAAATAAGAACCAGTCCGAGTAAAATCTAAAAATATAGGATTCTGGAAGCAGCAGAGCAGAGAAGTAGCAAGAGGCAAGGTGGCCGTCATCATGAGGTTAGTATTTTCAATTATTTATTAATCCTCTCCGTGCTCCCCCGCTGCGCTCCCCACACCCCATCCAATCACCCCCCCCCCCCGGTTTTAAATGATATCGGCCGCCACTTGTGAGAGCATGTTTGAGTGAGAGAGAGTGTGCGTACATGTGGGAAAAAGTAAGCTGTATGTGTAAGCATGTGTGTGTGAGTGAAAGGGAATGAGAGTCAAGTAACAGGTAGTGGGTGAGATAATGTGAGATTGACGTCCAGATTAAATATTTTTTGCCACAAAGCAACACTGCACCACTTTTGGCAGTCATGTGCCAAAACACATGCCCTTGAGCCAAATTGCAAGGTGGGTGCATTCACCATAAATGCCAGGGGCAACGGAAGTGACATCACATACCCTTCGACCTGAAGCACATCACAGTAAGTGACGTCATATGACTCCTGACCCCTTTCAGTTCTAAACATATGCTTTAGAGAATGCACCCACCTTGCAATTTGGCTCAAGGGCATGTGTTTTGGCACATGACTGCCAAAAGTGCGCCAGCGCATTGGAGAGAGAAAATTGCCCACTTTGACGCAAGGCAGTGATGCAACTTTGGTGCAGTGTTGCTTTGCGTCAAAAAATATTTAATCTGGACGTCAATCTCACATTATCTCACCCACTACCTGTTACTTGACTCTCATTCCCTTTCACTCAAACACACACATGCTTACACATACAGCTTACTTGTGCCCTGGAAAACATGGAAAGAGTATTGGCGTACAGAAATGAATAGACATGAATAAATGCAACTTCCATATACATACATGTAATGGCTCTTTTCTAAGCAAGAAGAGTAACTTTTATTCCACTGCAACGTTGAGTTTTCCATGACGAGTTTTAAAATAAAGCATACAATCGATCCCCCTCAGGGTCAAAGGGCATCTGATGTCACTTCCGCTACGGTTTTTTATTTATAATTACATAATTACGCACCTGAGACTGCATTTCACGGTAAGTGCGTTCAACCATCTATTTCAGTCACTGTCAGAAGAAAGGGGTGGAGATGGTGACGAACTAGAAAGAAAATCGTTCTCATCACTTTGGCTGTTGTTTGAGTCTCTGTAATACATTAATCAGTACTGAGCGGCCGTTAGCACGTATTAGCTGTTTAAACCTCTCTTGGAGGGCCCGGGGGCCCCGCCCTGCGCGTGTGCTGCACTCCTGCTCTGGAAGGCTGCCAGGCGGATGCGGCAGTCCAAACAGGACCTCTCCTGTCTGCCGGAGCTCCAGTGGCTTCTGTTGACTCAGGGAAGAGAGGAGCTTTCTTCATTTCACAGAGTATCTCTTTCCACTGAGTGGCCGCTTTTAACATAGCTTCTCTGTCTCCGGCCTCTTTTAGCCAGAGCGACCTCGGTGCGGCCCCAGTTGTTTCCTTATGTTTCCTTCGGCATCCCTCTGGAAGGCAGCCGGGCCGCATTCCTCAACCTCGTGCCCTCCCTGTATCCCTGCTGTCGAGTATGTAGGCGACTGCCAATAAGATTTACTCACTCGACATTACTTTGCTTCCATGACCTTGAAATCTGATCTTGTTCACTGTCAACAAAAACACTAATCTAACAGTCCCATCAGGAAAACGTGCCTGCGTGCACGAGTAATGTGCAATCAGGGCCAAACGTAGTCATTACTGGGCGATGGGAGGGGCGTGAGCTGTTAGCAAACTATCAGTCATTCAATTGCAGATTCAATGAATTGAAAGTCGCTTTAAGTCAGCATAGGCAATTACTCATTTGAGATCTTACTGTGGGCATAAACCAAGGAATCTGCCATCCAGGATTAATACCATATTTGCATATTTCCCTGTCAAAGATGAGTTCTAGGAAACCAAGAACGTTCTCTGCCCTCAAGAAGCACCATGATACATTCAGTTGGACCCCCACCCACTCCGAAAACCACGGCCGCAACCTTGGCATGATCCTGGACAGCAAACTCACCATGAAAAGCCAGATCAAAGCAGTCTCTTTCGCCTGCTTCCTCACTCTCTGCACAGTCTCTTTCGCCTGCTTCCTCACTCTCTGCACAGACTCTTTCGCCTGCTTCCTCACTCTGCATGCTCGGAAAAATCTTCAGATGACTCCCCATCATCAACAGGAAAACTGTCACTCAGATCCTCGTCACCAGCCGGCTGGACTATGTAGCGTACTCTACGTAGGGATCACCATCCATCTCCTGAAGAGACTCTAGATGATACATATCTCATCTGCCAGTTGATCCTCAATCTCCCTAGAGTGACCCACAACACCCACCGACCTCAAGACGCTCCACTGGCTGCCCATCCAGAAAAGATGCCAATTCAAGATGCTGATACACGCCTACAAAGACCTACACGACCAAGGACCAGCATATATCAACCACCAAATGAACTTCCACTAACCTCAGGCACCTGTGCTCTGCCTCCCTCGCACTTGCTCGCACTCCTGCATCTGCCAAAGCAACAGTGGAGGACGCTCGTTCTCCTACCTCGCTACCAAGGCCTTGAACAAACTCAGAAAGAGACTCAAGTCCTGGCTTTTCAACTGATACCACCGTCAGCAGCAAGAGCCTAAATACCCTCATGGGTGATTAGCCGCCCTCTATAAATCCTGTTTGATTGATTAAGTGAGGCAGTTTTTAAGGCACTCCACATCCAGAGAGCAGCGTTTAATGCATATGCGGGTCCCAGAATATGCCAGACGTACTTTGCTTTATGTGAGATGTTTCCACAGGTCTCCAGCACCGGCAACGCAAATTCGAACAAGGCAAGAAGGGAAACATTCCCATGGTAGGCTTCCCATCAAGGGGAGAACAAACAACCACATTCCTGTCAGAGTTAGATTGTCCTCCTTTATTTTAGGATGTAGCCTAGTATTTTAAGCTCAGCGGCTTTTAGCGCAATTTCAAGTTTCTCGACTGTGTTTTCATTTTGCAGCAATTCTCAGGTGGAGTTACTAAAACCGGTTTGACCCTTTTCTGTGTTGTTTCCCTTGGTGCATCCCAGTTTATTGACATTCCTATTTTTACTTTTTCATCTTCGTGCAGTTGAGTGAGTCACTATAATCATCCCTTCTGTACCTCTATTGACCCCTCGTCTGCATTGGTGCTCTAGCCTAGGGCTTCGAACCACCCAGGCTTTAGCCAAGTCGGTCACACCCACAAGGCTGTAAGTCGGACCCCATTCTTCCCACCACCACTCCAGGCACCAAGATACTTTGTTTGAAAAATCTGAGGCAAACCCTTGGCAGCAGCTCTCTGATCATTCTTAGAGTGGTTGGTGAGCATAATGATTGTGTTACACTGATGCATCCGTAATAGCCAGAGAAAAGGACCAGGCCAAATTGTGCGCAGTGAAGCTAGAACTGCTAGTTGCAACTTCCTAGAATCACCTCCTTTGTGTACAAGATAGTGCTGAAAACGTAATCATCTCTCAGCCAGATACGTGCCTCTCTCCATACAATCATTTCAGATACCATTACTCAGGAACCACACATCATTCTATTCACGGCAAGGACAGCTTGACTCATGCCAGCATAGCCGTCAGTCTGGCCCCTTGTCTTTTGTGGGCATCTCAGCGAGAGCATCAGGAACTGTGCAAAGTCCAATAACCTTGCTTCTGTACAAATGTCAGATGGTCGCAGCACAGCCAGATCAACAGCTCTCCTTCTGAATCGGAGCCCAGTCTGGGCAGAAAGAACATGTATTGGAGCCACCATTTTGTTCTTAGAAAGGGGAGTAGGGCCATGTGTAATTAGATGCCCTTGGGGATTCCTTCATAGTCTCCTGTGAGTTCCAGCTCAGAATTGCTTTGCTTGAACAAGGTTTATACTGGGGAATAGCAGACAAAATGGGCCCCTGATGACTGTTCATTTTTTAGGTCTGCTTATCTGTATTTGCTTCCCCAGGCTTCATATTGCTTCTCCCCACTCCCCCCCACGTTGCTTACGTCTCTGCCTTCCATGTTGCTTCTGGTATGCTATACAGCTTCTCTAAAAACCATTGACAAAACCAATAGCTCCCCAATGCTTTGCTAGTGCTTGTTGGTTGCATTTGCTTTAACAAACAAACTATTACCCAATGGCAAAAGGTTAAACTGGTTAGCCTATGAATGGGATATTCTCTTTCTCACCGAGTCTTGGATCACAGACTCCTCCTCGCCGGATATCTATCTGGCTATCCCCCCAGGTTATGACATCAAATGCTTGAATCGGGCTGGAGGTAAGTCTGGAGGCGGTCTAGCTGTCATTTATAAATCCTTTTTCCAGCTGACTTTTACTAAACTTGCTGATATAGGTACAATCGAAGCCATGTACTTCTCCGTTTCCGACTCTGCGGCAGTTATCCTGGCTGGCACATTAGTTTATAATCCCCCCCCCCGTCACCTCCCCCTCCCTCACTGCCCTCGTCCACCAACTGGCTGACTTATCTATTAAACACCAAAACTTCATTGTCCTGGGTGATTTTAACCTTCACATAGACAACCCGCTCTGTGTGAAGGCAACCAACCTGGTGGATACTATGGAGAGCCTCAATCTCAAGCAACTGGTTGTAGGTCCCACGCATGTGGCAGGCCATACTCTGGACCTTATATTTGCCAACTTTCCACTCATCACTGTTCTCCAGCCTCTCCCTCTTACCTGGACTGATCATTACCTCATTCCATTCTCTCTCACCCTGGGACGCAAATCTGCCCCAATGGCCCCAAGGAAGGAGCTGGGAAGAAAGTGGCACAAGGTTACTTGCGCCACCTTGGACCCGTTATTCCACTTTCAGTCGGAGTACCTCTCCCCGGACATCGATGAAAATGTTTCTAGGTTGAATTCCACTCTCCTTGAAGCGATTGATTCTATCGCCCCCCAGAAAATCATCACCTCCACTAGGTCGCGACCCTCTGCTCCCTGGTTCTCAACTTCCCTTCGGGAGGAGAAAAGCAGATGCAAGGTTCTCGAACGTAAGTGGAGACTTAACTACGACCTCGAAGCCAAACATCTATATAGAACGGCCCTAAAACAATTCCTTAAACATAAAAAAAGCGCGATGAAAGACCACTTTGCCTCTCAAATTAATAAAGCTAAAAATTCATCTAAAACGCTCTTTAGCATTGTTAAAGACTTTATTAACCCTCTGGCCAGGGCTCCCCAGAACACCGCTTGTCAGGCTCTTTGCGAGGGACTCTCTGACTACTTTCTCGAAAAGATCAACAAACTCTGTGTCTCCTTCCCCACAGAGTCTGTCACCCCGTCTTCTCCCACTAGTCCCCCAGAGTCACCGTCCTTTCTTTCATTTAACAAACTCAACCAGGACGAGGCTATCAAACTACTCATTCGCTGTAAATCCGGTGCCCCCTCTGACCCTGTCCCCGCAAAAATCATGGGAGAACTGGCGCCTTCACTTGCCTGCCCCTTCCTTTCCATCTGGAATGCCTCCCTTCACCATGGCTACTTCCCTACCACCTGGAAGGAGGCATTGGTGATCCCTATTCTAAAAAAAGCAGACGCAGACCCCACTGTCTTTGCTAATTATCGTCCCATCTCCCTTCTTCCTAAACCCGCCAAAGTCCTGGAAAAAGCCGTGCAGCTTCAACTCACGGAATACTTAGAAGACCATTCTCTGCTGCATGGATCACAATCCGGTTTCAGAGCCGGATTCAGCACTGAGACGGCCTTGCTGGAAGTATCTGAAACCATCCGAGAATGCGTGGACAGGGGCGAGGAGGCCATGCTGGTTCTCCTCGACCTGTCCGCAGCATTCGACACGGTCTCTCACTCCATCCTCCTTGACCGACTCAAGCAGATAGGCATTGGTGGCACTGCCCTCAGCTGGATCGAGTCCTTCCTCTCATCCAGAAGTCAAAGGGTATTGTTGCGTCCCTTTAAGTCAGAGAAAAAACCTCTGTCATGTGGGGTGCCACAGGGCTCCGCCCTCAGCCCCCTGTTCTTCAACGTCTATCTTGCCCCCCTGGCTGACGTTGTGGAGTCCTACGGAGTCAGGGTGGTCTCTTACGCTGACGACACACAGTTGGTGTTTTCCTTCAGGGACCACTCGGACTCCGCATTCATCAATTTTCGCCAATGCCTCAATAACATCAGTGTCTGGATGACCGCGAACCACCTCAGATTGAATGCAGATAAAACGGAGGTTCTGTTTTTCAATCAGAAAACCTCCATCCCCTCCTCCTGGTGGTGGCCCACGTCGCTTGATCCTGCCCCGTCCCCCGTTCACTCGGCGCGGAATCTTGGTTTCCAATTTGATGACTCCCTGTCATGCAAAACCCAGGTTAATAAAGTTACCTCCGCCTGCTTTATGAAACTACGCATGATTAGAAAAATCCTTCCCTATCTCCCCCTGGATTCCCGCCGCACAGTCACCCAAGCCCTCATCACGTCCCACTTGGACTACGCCAATAGTCTCTATGCTGGGGCCCCCCAGTACCTGATAGGCCGGCTGCAGATTGTCCAGAATGCTGCAGCCAGACTGATCGGCAATATCCCGTACCGTCAATCTGTTTCTGCCTACCGGAGGGAACTCCACTGGCTTCCAGTGGCTAGCCGCATTCAGTTTAAGGTCCTCACCCTTACCTATCGAGCCGTCAACGACTGCGGACCTACTTATTTGAAAAAACGGGTTTCGATATCCCGCTCCACCAGATCCCTGAGATCCAATGACCTCCGCCTCCTGATCTCGCCCCGTTTTAGACTATCTAGAACTGGTGGCAGAGGGTTCAGCGTCATTGCTGCCAGACTGTGGAACTCCCTTCCAATTGAGCTGAGATTCTGTCCTTCTGAATCCATCTTCCGAGCCAAACTTAAAACCTGGCTCTTCTCCGGACTTTAGTCTCTTCACTGTTCCTTCTGCTTCACTCCCCCTCTCCCTTGGTAAACTCTGGATTTTAGCGCCGTGACACCCCTTCGGGGGTAGCTGCGCGCTTTACAAACTACATAAAATAAATAAATATAAGCATAAGATAGGCTTGCCCCCAACCAATAGATTTATTACCTATCCAGAATATTGGCAATCAATAAAGTAATCTTCTCCTTGAAAAGGCACATTGATGCAGGGGTTATACCAATAAATATTTCAGAATGTAAGAGTTGCTTGTTTGTAAAATTGCACAACAAGCCGAAGGAGGTAAACATGTTTAACCCGTTGGCTGCCTCCGTCGGCCAACAGTCGTCGCAAGCACTACCTTGGTAGAGCTGCGCGCGTCCATTGGCCGACGCTGCCCCACCCGTTTTTCGAACGTTCAGCACTGGAGCAGAACGTTCGAAGCAGCCTACGGTTTAAACAGCTTAATAGCAATATTTTATTTTAAGACTTTGATTCAAGGGTGCGGATGCAGATAGCAGGGCATATCAATGTACATTTTCCCCTCCACGTGTGCATATTGTCTTAATTTTTATTAACTTACTACCACCAAAAAGCAAAAATATACTTGTGTGATTTGTACATATATTCCCCAGATTCAAACTGCATGTACTCACAAGCAGACAGATCGAGTATTACAGGGACACTTGATGGCTGTTTAAGTAGACACGCTCAAAGTAGGGGTGGGGTCATGGAAGGAGCGCATACTGAGAGGTGTGTTACTGAGACAACAGCACCTGCTGGAATGTAGAATATGCGGCACAGATCCTCAGGAGACAAATTCCAAAGGCAGCCATTTACACTGTGTTTGTGAACTGTCTTCCAGACAAACACAGTATTCTAATGCAGGCAGCAGCTCAATTCAGACTACGTGTGGAATAGGAGAATGAAAAATTGCACGAATTATTAAGCCATTTTTCAAGGATTACGGGTCGGATTTACTGAACGTCCACACAACGCAATGCAACACAGCAAGGGAGCACTGCACTGCGTGAAAGGGAGAGAGCGGAAATGCACCATATTTACTAAGATATGAGGCACTTCTGATCTCCCCTTGCGCTGGCGAACTTGTGACCACAGTGCATGGGTGCCTGTGTAGTAGTCAGAACAGATTTTGCGCAGGACAATGCAGCACCTATGCATAGAGGAAGTGCCAAGAAGACAAAGATATTCCTATTCATAATGCCAGCCTCGGGTAAGCACACCATTTTAGAACAAGTCCAGCTTCACAGACTTAAATCTGTGTTTGCATCAAAATACATTTGTCGATGCATAGGAAAGCACATGCTCCACCTATGTAACGCTTTCCAATGCAAGATAGCGTGCTGGCTCTGGGTGCTGTGTTATGTACGTTTTGGGTAAATTCTCACGTTAAATCATACAATTCTTGATTTGCGTGTCCTGAAATACATTTTGCATCATGGCTGCACCAAATTAGTGGCTCAACCATAATGCAAAAGGTTTGTAAATCTGAGCTTAGACTTTCTGCCTTTCATCAGGGAATCTACGATTATCAGCCAGAAATCCAGGGGCCTTATCATTATGGCCTTTGTTGGCGCAGCGCAGAGCCCAGGACCTGTTATATGCTACTGCAGTATCTAAAACGAATTCTTTCAACCCAATGCTTCAATGAGCAAGTGCTTTATTTTCTGCTTGTACAGCTTGGTAACAGGGAGCAATGTTTGCCTCTTTCCGTTTTGCCACGGCTGGTTTTGGTTCCCAGTCAGGCCCTGTCAGTAGCAAAGCGTCCTAAACACAGGACGGCTCCAGATCAAATCGGGTCCCTTCTGCATTACATAATCAACATTCTCATGGAATGCAGAAAGCAGACCAAAGCAAAACATGGCATATGCATTAAAACATATTAACACAAACACAGCACATCTTCCTCATAAATACGAACAAGATAAAAGAAAGGGATACTAATATGAATACTAAACAAAAAATATATCTAAACTAAAAATAATAAGATAAAAATAGAATATTAGTGATGAAAACAACGACTAAAAAATTTAGATTTCTTAACTGATAACATTAGCATATTTTCCATGTGGCTCTCAGATCCTGCACATCTCTTTGACTCTGGAAGCCATAGACTCTCCATTATTTACCAAAATATCAGATAATCTAGTAGTACTATTATTTTCTCCATTTTGGTCATCATGCCGCACATTATTGTCAAACTTCACAACAAATCCTTTGTCATTTTCTTGGGTATCTTTATCACCTCACCTCACACTGCCCCATCAGAACCAGCTCCTGAACATTTGGCTACCCTAGTCACATTCCATACCTTCCCATCATGGGTAATCTCACAATTAATTAACACGTTCTGTACCATAATTGCCTTACTAAACTTGGACACACCTTTATTAATGAATCCCAGAGTTAGGATTCTCACCCAGTCTCCAATCTTTTTCTAATGTGGTTTCGCCTTCTGCTAATCCTCATACCACTCTCTGGATTTTCTTTATTTCCACCACACTCTAATTGCTACATCCCTCACATTACATCCCTCTTCTACTCTTTGAACCACCAAGGACATAAACTGTATCCCTTCCTTTCAACAATTTGAAAGGACTAACCTCAGTGATGGAGTGAGAAGTTATGTGGTACAACCACAGCCGTTCTCTCAATGTATTTTTCCTGTCACCTTCTTGTCCATGTGCTTGCTTATACCACATTTCCTTTCAACATGTGTTTGAATCTCTGCACATGACCATTTTCATGCGGTTCATATAATGCAGTGATCACATGTTTGATGTGACAATGCCTAAGGAAATATTCCATCTCTATAGACGTAAATTGAATGTCCCTTATCAGTCAGCTTGATAATGAATTCCTGCACCCCTCTATGAGGAACACATTTACCCCTTTAAACAACATATCACCCTCGATCTCCAATGCTTCCTCTACCTTGTACATGGACAGCCACTCTGGTTAGGACTTCCCTCCTCTAGGGCCACCCCTCCAAAACACATCTCTTGGTTGCATGCTACATTTCATCTGTCCTCTCGCACTCCTTCTACATTATTTCTGAAATCTCTTCAAACTCCCCTGTCACTAAATCTCAAATGGTGGCAATCATTTCACACTTTTCCATGACAACCATATCATCCTGCTGACATGGCAACCATGACAAAATATTAGCTGTCACATTTTTCCTCCCTGTGATGTATTCAGTTTTAAAAAATTGAACTCCTGGAGTCTCAAGGTGAGCCTGGTAATACATGCAGTAGAATTCCAACCTCCATCAGGAGACAAAATATTTACCAAACAGCTTATGATTCATCCTCAAAACAAACTTGCTGCCCCACACATAATTCCTGGAATGTTCAATAGCCCAAACACATGCCTACCAGTTCTCTTTCAATCACAGTATATCTGCGTTCCGTCTCATTTAAAATGGGAGATGCAAATGCAGCCTTCCACTTCTCCTTGCCACTCCTTTGAGACAATACCCCACCAACATCATACATACTCACATCAACTGTGATTTCATATTCCTTCCTCATACAGAATGGTCTCAGTGTGGGTGCTTTCGCAATTTCCTATTTTAAGTTCTCGAATGCCATATGTTGTCGTTCAGACCACACATAAGTGGCATTTACCTTAGCAGTTCTCTAAGGGTTTCCATCTTAATAGCAACATTTTCTATGATCTTGCTATAATATTAGCACATACCAGTAAAAGATAACAATTGTTCCTTGTTGGTAGGGGCAGAAGCATTCACAATAGCATCAACATAAGGGGGCTTATGTACGAGCCCGTTGCTCCACCGGTGCTTCACTCTTTACATGGGAAAAAGTGACGCACCGACAGGGCAAGGGGCTTGTAAATAAAACCCTTGAATGTTTTGGTACCACTTCATCACCAGACAGATTATGACCAAGGTATTCCACAGACCTCTTAAACATTTTACATTTGTGTCTCTTGAGAGTCAATCCATGTTTTCCTAACCTGTGGCATACTTCGATCATATGCTGCAAATGTTTTATTCATTCCTGGAAAATACTAAAATCTCATCCATAAAACATTTCATATACTTATCAACATCTCTAAAAATATGGAAGATAGCCCTCAGAAACACAGGCTGCCGAAGCCAGTCTGACAGCATTTTAGTAAATAGAAACAATCCTTGGGGTGTGATGAACGCGTTTTAGTTGTTTAGATTCTTCTGCCAGTTCAATTTGGTGGTACGCTGACCCAAGGCCCAGGGTAGAGAAAATGTTGGCACCCTCCAGCATTGACAAACCTCAGTTGAAATTAGGCAATGGATGACACTCAATTATTAAATTAGAATTTAAAGCCCTCAAATCAACACATAGCCTCAACTTTTGGTCAGCCTTGAGAGCCAAAACAATAGGTGAAAACTCACAAAGCCGATTTAAACTTCTCAATTATTACATCAATGACCAATTAATTTAGCATATCTCTCAACTCATCTCTTATATTGAGGGGTACACCCCGCAACTTTTGCTTCACTGGTTCTGCATTATTCTTCAATTTGATTTTGTGCACCAAAATTTTCAATTTTCCCAAACTCTCGGTGAAACCATTTTTAAAGTGTTCTTTAACCAACTTCTCCCCATTGCCCTCTTCAACAATCAACACTTGTTCTTCATATACTTCATCACACAATAAAACAGGCTCTTTACAGCGGGGATTAAATATTATTGCCAACTTCCACTGGTCCCTCCAACCTAACACATTCACTTCTTTCACAAATGCATGTAGCTTGATATGTGCACATCTCCCCTTGGATTCTGACTGTACACCTACATATCCATCCATTCTAGTGGAAGAACCATCAAAACTCACAGCCACAATAGCTGAGGGCTGCAACCGTTCTGTGTCCAAAACATCACAACATTTCTCCTTGTAATACCTTCTAGTGATAATGGTCCCATGGAAGCCTGAATCCACCATGAGAGCCAATTCCACCCCTGAAACACCATAAAACAATCTAGGAGGATTTCTAACCTTTTTTTCATTAAAACTTCCCTCACATCCTTGGATAGACAGGACAATACCTTTACTATTTTTAACAATATTTCCACATTCACACAGCGGTTTAACTTCACACATCTCAGCAGTACACTATACCTTACCGCATGCCTGGCTCGTACTTTTCCTAAGGTCCTTTCACTCTCATGCAAAATGACCCACTCGTACACACTTCTTGCATTCTCTGTTGATGGTAGGACAGCCTGAGTATGAACGCATATGCGCACTACTCCCACATCTACAACAAGCACCATTTCCCTCTTTTCTATCAGATTTCCTAACACCCACAGAATTGTTGCTTGCATCCCACTGATGCTTGCTGTAAAGGTATTTGCACAATGTTCATCAGGACATTTTACCACACAAACATCCTCAGCACTATCCTCATTTATGCTAGTCCTCCTAACAGTAGACATCTACTTCTGAGATTGCTCCAACACCTTAGCTGTGGAAATTGCATCTTCAATCAATCAATCAATAATATTTTGTAGAGCGCGCTACATACCCGAAAGGGTTCCAAGGCGCTGAGGGGGGTTTAGGGGGGGTACTGGACAGCCAGGTCTTGAGTTGTCTCCTGAAGGTGAGAAGGTCTTTGGTTTGTCGTAGGATGAGGGGGAGGGTGTTCAAGGTTGTGACGGCGTTGTGGGAGAAGGACCTGTCTCCGGCTGTGGTTCTATGGATGCGTGGGACGGTGGCCAGGGAGAGGTCTGCGGAGCGGAGTTTCCTGTTGGGTGCGTAGAAGGAGAGTCGACTGTTGAGGTAGGCTGGGCCGGTCTTGTGGAGTGCCTTCTGTGCATGGATGAATGAATGAATGAATGAAATCAGGTCTTGTAAAGCGCGAACTTAGCCCAAGGGCATCAAGGCGCTAAAACAGACTGTACATAAGGAAGGAAAAGAGAATGAAGCTGAAGACTGAGTGAAGAGCCACGTCTTCAAAGCCTTATGAAAAAGTAGATGAGAGGAAAAGCCTGTAAGATCCAGAGGAAGGGAGTTCCAAAGTTTGGAAGCAGCTGAAGAAAAAGATAGACCTCCCCATCTGACCTTACGAAACCTTGGCACTATAAGCAGATTTTTATCCGCCGACCTAAGGTTCCTCGGAGGAGTATAGCGATGTAAAAGAGTTTTAATACCCTCTGGGCAAGACCCAAAAAGAGCCTTATGAACTAAACATACGTTTTTAAAACGAATCCTATGGTCAATCGGAAGCCAATGCAGCCTCACAAGAAAGGGGGCGATGGAGTGAAACTTAGGTAGGTTCATCACAAATCTGGCTCCTGCATTCTGAACCAGTTTCAGCCGTTGGATCAGACCTTTGTTAATGCTCAAATAAAGGGCATAACAGTAATCCAATCTGGATGTCACCAGTGCAGCCATAGCAGCGACGGCTCGTGGAGGGAGTTACGGTGGGGCAGGAGGGCGGGGAGGGGGAGGGGCAGGGCGGAGGTTGCTAAAAACTGGCATATGGATAATTGCAGGTAAGTAAACAATTTAATTAATGAAACGAATTTCGTAGCTCGCACTGCATTGCATTTTGCGATGCAAGGCGCACTACGAAATTCGTTTTATTAATTAAATTGTTTACTTACCTGCAATTATCCATATGCCGGTTTTTAGCAACCTCCGCCCTGCCCCTCCCCCTCCCCGCCCTCCTGCCCCACCGTAACTCCCTCCACGAGCCGTCGCTGAGCCATAGCCTGTTTACGGGAATCAAGTGAAAGATAAGGTGACATTTTCTTAAACATTCTGATGACCCCGAAACAGGTGGAAACTGTCTTGCTCACCTGCCGGCTCATAGTGAGAGAGTTATCCACAAAAATGCCAAGATTTTTTCCAAGTGAGACAGGGCAGGGACATGCGCCAAGCGCGTCGGGCCACCAATCCCTGGACCAAATATCAGCACTGCTACCAAAAACCAAGACTTCAGTTTTCTCCCCATTTAGTTTAACCGCATCGCTGCTGCAGTGATTTTTCCCCTACGCTGCTTTTTTTCAAAAGCCGTGTTAGACGACGAGCTCAGCTCGTCATCCGCACATGCCCCCCGTGGCTGATGACGAGCTGAGCTCGTCATCAGCATCGAAGGGGTTAAGGAAGTTGGAGCTCATCCATAATGCAACTGCTTCCATACAGAGCCTAAAGTGGAAGACGCATCTGTAGATTTATTAGTAATTGATACCATAATTTGTGTGTCGTCTGCATAAGATAGAACCTCCAAGCCAAATGATCTTATGACTTTGGCGAGCGGGGCCACATAGATGTTAAAAAAGCACAGGGCTTAAAGAAGAGCCATGAGGCACACCACACACCATAGTCTAGGGAGCAGAAAATAAAGGCCCAATATTCACCATCTGAGTTCGATCATTCAAAAAGGAGGCAAGAAGTTCCAATGCAGAGCCCCCGATCCCTATCTCCCTGAGGCGCTCTACTAGCCTCACAGGGGAAAGGGTATCGAAGGCTGCTGTAAGGTCCAAAAGGATAAGCAGCGTAGTGTGGCCTGCATCTACATGCCTACGAATATTATTAAAAACCACTGTAAGGGCCGTTTCAGTACTATGCAGGGCTCTAAAACCATGTTGAGAATCATCAAGCAATTGATGGTCATTCAGATAAGAAGAGAGACAAGAATTAAGATGCCTTTCAAGAATTTTCGACGGCACCGGGAGCAAAGAAATTGGGCGATTATCAGGAGCTTGAAGGAGATTCTTTTGTCGACAAGGAGCCAGTGCAGGTTCCTGAGGTGAGGGGTCATGTGGTTGCGGCGCGGGATGTCGAGGATCAGGCGTGCAGAGGCATTCTGGATTCTTTGCAGTCTGTTGATGAGCTTGGTCGGGGCGCCGGCGTAGAGGGAGTTTCCATAGTTGAGTCTGCTGCTGACTAGGGCCTGGGTGACAGTTTTCCTCGTGTCTGTCGGGATCCATCTGTAGATCTTGCGAAGCATATGAAGGGTGTTGAAGCAGGTGGAGGAGACAGCGTTGATTTGTTTGGTCATGGTGAGTTTCGAGTCGAGGATGACTCCTAGGTTGCGTGCGTGGTTGGTGGGTGCGGGGGTGTCCCCAGTGACGCGGGCCACCAGGAGTCGTCCCATGCTGAGGGGTTAGGCCCGAGGATGAGGATCTCCGTCTTGTCTGTGTTTAGCTTAAGGTGGTTGTCCTCCATCCATTCGGCGATGGCCTTCATTCCCTGGTGGAGGTTGGATTTGGCGGTGAGAGGGTACTTGGTGAGGGAGCGGAGCAGTTGCGTGTCGTCGGCGTAGGAGATTATGTTGATGTGAGAAGTTAGCCTGGCATATGATGCCCACTATTCTAGTGGGCGCCTTGCACCAGTCTAAACAACCCTTATTGATGGTGGTTGTAAAGTCAACCTTATAGACAAGCTATCCTAGTGGTAGCATGGACCAGCAGTCTTAGTCTAAGACTTCAGAGAGCATGTGAAGCAAGTTGTTTTACCAATTATAATCCCTTGAATACCAAATGAAAGGACACCGCACAAGGTATATATAAAATATATATGTATTTATTTCTAACACAACCCCTCTGCGCTCTTTATGCGGTCAGAGATCGAAGTACATCACAAGTTACTCAATTAGCATACAATAAGTTGCACAAATACAGTTATGCCCTAGGGGCCTCACAAACCATATACTAAGTAAGTGGTATAAGAACCACTACAGAAATAGTGAATAGGCCTAGTTCCTAGGGAATTGCTGGGGCTACACTAAACAACCAAAGGTTAGGAAGTAGGAGACCCACGGGAGACGCGTGCAGTGTCTAAACACAGTTGCGAGTTACTATTGACTTATAATGGAGAACGAAGAAGTTACAAAGTTACTGCTTAAGGACACTTCCGGATGGACTATGGTAAAACCCCTTTACACTAGGACACTTCGAGAGTCAAGACCCACGGGAGCACCGGAGTACTTGTGTTACCTCACCCAGGGAAGCCGGGTGCATAGGTGCCTTTTCGTGTCCGGTTTCGTCGTCGTTTTCTATGTAGATCTGCAAAGAAGTGCTGCAGGCGACCAGAGGAAAAGTGTCCGGGTGGATCCAAGGGTGGATCGGTGAAGTGAAGAAACTGAAAGCAGAGGAGACAGAGTCTAGGTCACCAACCAGTGACCAGGAAGGAACCAGGAAAGAACCAGGCGATGTTGCGATGATCTCAGGTGAAGAGGTGAAGCTTGTCTCTGCAGCCACGAGGACCAGGAGGTGTCGACGAAGACCAGGAGCTGGATTCGAGTTGCCCACGAAGGATCGAGTTGACTGCGGTGTCGGTATCCGGACTGGACCCAACAAGCCTTGGCAAGGGCAATCCACGCAGGAAGTGAAGATGGGCTTCGGGTCAGACCAGCAAGGTCTGAGGAGCTTCTCCTTTACAGGGAAGCTGGAGCAAGACTGGAGCAACTAGGAAAGCAGTTTGATTTCAAACGTTTGTCTTCAGGGGGCTAACTAGCCAGCGGGCTAGCAACCGGGAAGATACGTTGAGATAAAATGCAAGAGCGGGCCCCACGCGGCACTCGTGGAGTGTGGAGGGCTGAGCTTGGGTGCAAATGGCGCGCGGGTCTGGGGCTTCTCTTACACCAATAGACAACTGCGAGGGTACCTTGTTAGTCGAGCTGTTAGCAAAATGCAGGATGTCCAGGGTCTCCGGTCCCACGTCTCTCGTGTCCGCCACGGCTTTGCTGTGGATGTGGGTCGGAGTCAGAGAAGTCTGGAAGTCCAGTTCCTGTGTCGCTGAGTCTTCTGGTTCCGTCAGGAGCATCGACAAAGCAGACTGGCAAGTTACTGGTGGTGCCTGTTTGCACAGGGTAGTCACTCCTTGACCACAAGGGAGATGTCTTCAGTCTTCTAGTCGAAATAGAACGTCAAAGTTTCGTTCCAGGATAATCTAAAGTCCTGGGGACACAGCTCCTATCTTTATACTGATTTTAGGGGCTGGATTATCTGCTAGGTCCCTCCTATGGATTGACCTGGGAAGGGGGTGGTTACACCCCTTTCCCTTTGTCCAGTTTCACGCCAGAGCAGGGCTGGAGTGCCCCAGCAACTGGTTTGAACTGGGCTATGCATGGAGCACCTGTGTGCCCCAGGCAGTGTCTCAAAAAGCATCTGCTGATGCAGCCCTCCCTGTCCCAATACACATCTGCCTGTCTGGGGAGGTGCTGGCACCTCCCTGGACAGGAAACCTATTGTCCAGGCCTCCCCTGCCGGAATTTTGTCCAACAGCAGGAGGTCAGACTTGCAGGCACGGCCCGTGCAGGGCGTTATACCGTTGCGGTGACGTCAGGAAGGGGAGGGTCAGGATGGGGGGTTGTAAAGTGCGGGATATGGACCATTACAGGTAAGTACCGAAAAAAAACAAAAAAACGAATTTCGTTGCCCAGGCTGCATCACCAAATGTGTGTGCTGGTGGGGTTGGTCAGCGGATTGAGTGCGAGGTTTGTCTGTAGTTGTACTTCGGTGATTTTGCTCCAGCGATCTGTAGGGTGCGGTGATGTGCGACGGGTTTCCGAAAGGTGAAGTGGATGCAGTGGTGGTCAGTACAGGTGTGTTCGGAGACCTGGCTGAAGAAGACGTGGGGGCTTGAGGAGAAGATGGCATCTAGCGTGTGTCTGGCGATGTGGGTCGGCATCCTGATGAGCTGTTCCAGTCCGAGGTTGGCGAGCTTGTCTATCAGGGTGGAGGAGTTGCTGTCATTGTTGTTCTCCAGGTGGAAGTTCAGGTCTCCGAGGAGGATGTAGTCGGTGGAGGTCATTGCGTGCGTGCTGATGAAGTTGGTGATGGCATCGCAGAATTGTGGTCGGGGTCCGGGTGGTCTGTAGACGAGGGTGCCTCTTAGGGTGGTGTTTGGGTCCGTGTGGGTCTGAAAGTGCATGTGTTCGGCGGTGCTGAGAGTGTCGTCTGTGTTTGTAGAGACCCTGATGGTCTTCTTGTGGACAATGCCAATTCCTCCTCCGACTCCGTTGGTGCGGTCTCTGCGGGCGATCTTGTATCCGTCGGGGATGGCTATGGCGATGTCTGGAGAGGAGGCTTCATTCATCCAGGTTTCGGTCAGGAAGGCGACGTCTGATGATGCGGTGTCGAATAGGTCCCAGAGTTCGACTGAGTGTTTGCGCGGGGAGCGGGTGTTGATCAGGATGCATCGGAGCTTGTTGTGTTCTGTCGTGGTGGGAGTCTCTGTGTCTTTGATGCAGGAGAAGCTGCAGTTCTGGCAGGTGAAGGGACCGTGGGTGCGCTTCGGGGTGGCCCTGCGGCAGGTGGTGGTCCGTCCTGGGTTGAGAGCGATGAGGGTGCTGGCGTTGTATCGGAGGCGTTCTTCGTGGTTGTTGAGGGGGCCAGGGGTTCTGGGGCTGGGCACGGTACGGGTGCAGATGGGTTTGCGTTAGGCACGCCTTTGGCGCGCCGGCGGCGTGCCCGCTGCGTGGCCGCCCAGCAGCTGCCATTTTAAGGGGAGGCAGGAGCAGCTGGGAGGCGGGAGGCAGAGGGCAACGAATGGGCGCGGGGGCGGGCCGCAGGGTCAGCAGCGGTGGGAACACTGGGGAAAGCGCATGGGGGAGCGAGGCCACACAAGAGGAGCAAGGCCACACAAGAGGGGGAACAACAAAATGATCAAGGGCACAGATGATCACAGGGCACAAATGCGGAGAGCGCTGGTGGAGCTGCAACAGGGGGAGCGACCTACCTGGCAAGGTGAAGGGTCGCTCTCCTCACCGCGCAGCGGCCGCCATTTTAAGGGGAGGTGGGAGGGAGGAGCAACTGGGAGGCGGGTGGCAGGGGGCAGCGAATGAGCATTGGGGGCGGGCCACAGCGGCAGCAGCTGCGGGAACAGTGGGTAATGGGCACGGGGGAGCGAGGCCACACAAGAGGAGCAAGGTCATACAAGAGGGGGAACAACAAAATGATCAAGGGCACAGAGGATCACAGGGCACAAACGCTGAGAGCGCTGGTGGAGCTGCAGCGGGGGGGGGGGCACCTACCTGGCAAGGTCAAGGGTCGCTCTCCTCACCATGCAGCGGCCGCCATTTTAAGGGGAGGTGTGGGAGGGAGGTGCAGATGGGTGGCAGGGGGCAGCGAATGGGCGCGGAGCGGGGCCGCAGTGTAATTTGGGATCACCCATTATTTCTCTTAAGTTTATTTATTTCTCACATGTGCTATAACTAGGGCCCCAATCATTTCATTTGTCATATGACCAAAATTGCAATGCATAGACAATGCCCTTAACACAGTCAAAAACTCAAACAAATCCCCCTCTTTTTGTGCTCTACTGTAAAATGTAAATCTATTCAACGCAATATTAGTGGTAGATTTACATCTCAGTTCCATCATCAGGATTGCTTCTTTGTATATATGCATTTCACCTTGACTGTCAGATGGCATGACTTGAGGTTAGGTCCTAAAAACAACTTGGCCTTCAGAACCAAAGCTATGTAAGAATATGCTCTTTTTTCTCTCCGCCTCCATGTGTTCGCCATCTATAGCCTTCATATAGGTGAGAAGCTCCTCCTTCCACCTTATCCATGGAATGGGAGGTTCACCTTTGCTTTTCAATTATGCTGCTGGAGGATCAAACTGCATAGCGTCTTTGTCCAGCACTAAATAAAATATCCTGTTGACTAAGGTAATTTTAATTGTTTATATACTTAGCTGCGAGTGTTAAATGCATAACAAATTGCAATGTACTGACCATAATCCTTTTGGCTACGATGAAATAGATCCTTGAGTTAGGAATATACTCAAGCAACTGAATCTAGTGGCACCCAAAACAAAAATAAATGCCGGAACACCAAACGATGAGGAGTTTCCAAAACCAAGACTAAAGAGTTAGGCCACAAGGATAAAATATGTAAACAAGTGCTAACACAGACTATGATGTGCCGATGATAAAATTACACATAGAGCCAATGTGGCCACCATGCAGCATGATGACGCAAGAGCGTGACGTGCTGGTAAGGATATAAAAATGTGCCTAATCCAAACGAAGACTCGCACGTACTGTTCCGCCACACCTGCGTACATCGTGATAATGACGTCCCAATGCAGGGAGAGATTCGCAGGCACCTCACCAACGCACCCAACCTACAGAAACGCCGTGGAGATTCCTCACAAGAACACGAGGCATATACCATGCATGATACTGTTTGTGACTCGGGGTAAGTACATTTGTAAACATTCAAATAGCTTGTTTGTATACATTCAAACGGTCCAGCTCAGGTTCCTGATGGCTTACTAAACAAAACACTGGTAGGCTTCCTCCAGAAACATGCTCTTAACAATGCAGGTCGCCAAAAGCAATGTTTATGGTATTTCTGTCAATAAAAATCCATTAATTTCACGATGTTAAATGCTATAATTAAGGCGGCACCCCTTAAAAGAAACCATCTATTTACTTTACATCGAGTTTACATCTCTCCCAAAAAACTGGTTAAGATCACTAATTTAGAATACCACTGACCAAGATGTAAAGCTCTCGCCGCTGACGACCTTCACATGTTTGTGGAATGTCCCAGACTTACAGATTTTTGGTCCAATATAGAAGACTTTATAACTGATGTACTGGGAATACAATTTTCAATCACCCCCACAACAATCTTGTTTGGGTTAGTCCCAGAATACCAGCCCAATGATTTGGCAACCAAATTTATCTTCTATGTGATGGTCTTAGCGAGGCGGGAAATATGTAAGGCTTGGAAGGACCTGAATACCCCCACGTTTTCCGACTGCCTGAAGTATATCATATACATAAGCGAATCGGATATGGCCTGGGATTGCTCCAGCCACGATAAGATCTGGGCGGCCTTGGTGGCATGGCGGAACAGATGAGATTACTTTGGTTGTATTTCGATGATTTCACCTGGGCACTGTTGGTGTCGGCTCTCCAATTCAATCCAAGGGCCATGTAGATACTGAGAATTGGAGTGGAGCAAGCAAACAGTTGAAACTAGAGGGGTATCCATACCTCTTCCTCTCCTCGGTTCAAATTGCGGAGGTCGGAACATCGTTACATTGGAGGAAAGAGGGGGATTTCCTCATCTAGAATGCCCATTATTGGTATATGAGGAATACAAAAAAATAATCCATGAAAATGCCATGTAGAAGTAAAATAAAAACTTCTAATATTGGTGGGTAAAAGAGTTACGCCGTTCCTGTGCTGCAGCAGTTGATAGGACACCTCCTCTAGCTCTTTGCCATTGTTGTAAAGCAGAAATCCACGCATGTATATTCAGTATGTTTATTTTCAGCAGCACAGCAAAGCTTCCTAAACACAGGACAGCTCCAGATCAACACAGGTGCCTTCTGCATTCCATGATCAACATTCTCATGGAATGCAGAATGCAGTACAAAGCAAAACATGGCATGTGCATAGAAACGTATTAACACAAATACAACACAGACACTCATTACGGTCGAGTCAGTCATCCAGACGCTGTACCCACACTAAATGTGCAGGCACTTTGCTGCCTGAGGCGCAATTTGCTCGACTTAAACTTTTCACACCCCTTTGGACGTGACCCCCTCAGCCTGGTAAAGTTTTCTAGGAACCTCCCCCTCATGACAAGATTGTGCATCACTGATAGACTGTGACCTGGGTGCTTCAGTTTTAAGGCTCATCACCATTAAGCCCTGTAGTGTCCGGGATAGATTGTTCATTACCTCCTCGTCAGACCTCCTCGTCACAGTCATTAACACATGAGCAATAGCTCCTCCCACAGAACTTCCATGCAAAAACTCTCCTACTCCCATCCCTACCCTCCAGGCCACTCCTACATCCTGTGGCTCATAACCCCTGACCCACTGCAGCACATCCTGTTGTTTTTGTCTGCGGACATGATCGAGCGAGGCTCTCTACTGGAGGTGACTGCTGCCTCTAGTTCTTGTTCAGGTGAGTCTGCGGCGGCCTGCTGTAGCTACCATTGTGTGGGGTTGTGCTTCAAGTCCCTGTTGTACCGGGACTATGCTTTCATTGTCGGGCTGCCTGTTTGCCCACAATATTTGCCTACTTGGGCTTATTATTGGGGTTTCACCCATCCGGGTACAGTCCCTGCTACAGCGAGACTGCTTGGGGGGTTTGTTTGTTTGTTGGGTTGTGGCTGCACTTTACTGGCATGCCTGGGGCGTGGCAGGAAGGCCACTCCTCTGGGGAGGAGGGTCACTTGGCGTTGGCATTCTTGCCATTGGGGTGTGGGTCCCGTCGGAGCGGGATCGCGTTACCTCATTTTGGGGCATGGAGTCTCAGCGGCGGTTGCACCTTGGGCCGCGAGCTCCTGTAAGGTATGTCTGGACTCCGATAAAGAAGGCAGATCTCTCTGGGGCGGTTGTGGTCTCTTGGGCTTGCGGGAGGGCTGCAGACTTCGTTTCCCCCTAGGCCTGGTTGAATGGCTATGGGCTGTTTGTAAGATTCCGTTGGCCGGGTTGATAACAAAGTCTCTTGCCTAGGGTGTGTTTACTGACATATGTCTCCTGGTGTTGGTGGTTGGCCTGCATGGGTGATTCATCTGGTGCTCTGCCTCAGGCGCATAGGGCCTAAGCCTGGTTTTGTTGTTGGTTTTTAGTTAGGTTTAGGTCTCTCTGATTGGCTGCCTTCGGGGTTGGCCTCCTGTCTGTGAGAAGTTGGCCTGGTATATGATGTTCACTATTCTAGTGAGCACCTTGCACCAGTCCAAACAACCCTTATGGTGATGGTTGTAAAGTCCTTGGGGTAGCACGGACAAAGCAGTCTTAGGCTAAACTCAAGAGGGCATGTTAAGCCAGCTGTTTTACTATATGAAATCCCTTTAATACCAAATGAAGGGACACCACACAAGATATATATTGAAAATATATATGTATTTATTTCTAAACAAACCCCTGAACTCTTTATGAGCACAGAAGCACAAGCGCAAAACAAGTAACTTAATAGAATAGACAAAAGTTGCACAATTATGGATAGGCCGTGGTGGCCCGCTAAACCATATATTAAAAAAGTGGTATAAGTACCACGTCACGAACAATGGTGAGGCCTAGGGCCTTGGGAATCGCTGGGGCTACACTGTACTAACAATGGTTAGGGAGCAGAAGGCCAACGGGATGCGTGTGCAGTGTCTAAAAGCACACGAGTGTACACATTGAAGTCAATGGGTGCGTAAAAGTTATAAAGTTAAAGATTTAGGAGCCTTCCGACTGGAATAGAACTTAACCACTGGAAACTAGGACACTAGGGATGTAAACCTCTACAGGAGCACCGTAGTACTCGTGTTACCTAACCCACAGGAAGCGGGTGTCCAAAAGTGTGTTCGGTTTCGTCGTGGAGATCTATGGAGCCTTGGAGTAAAGATGCTGCAGGCGGCGAGAAGAGAAGAGTCCGAGTGGATCCAAGGGTGGATCGAAGATGTAGAGGACCTGAAAGCAGAGGGGACAGAGTCTGGGTCACTAGCCAGTGACCAGGATGGAACCAGGCGATGTCCGGATGCGATCAGGTGCTGATGGGAAGTTGTCTCTGCAGCCACGTGGTCCAGGAGTCATCGACGACGACCAGGTTGGAGGCACGAGCTGTCCCACAAAGGCTCTCGCTGTCGGCGGTGTCGGTCAAGATTGGAGGCAACAACCCTTGGCAAGGGCAACCCACTCAGGAATCGATGTAGGCTTCTTACTCAGACCAGCAAGGTCTGAGGGGCGGCTTCTTTTGAGGGAAGCAAGGGCAAGTCTGGAGCAACCAGACCAGTGGTGTAGTTTTACGGGATCGTTACCAAGATGGCCACTAGCCAACGGGCAAGTGACCGGGCAGACGGGTCAAGCAGGAAAAAGCAAAAGGGCCCCACACAGAACTCGTGAAGTGTGCAGGGTTGATCTTTGGTGCAGATGCTGCTTGGGCTGGGGCTTCTTAATCCCCAATGCACAGCTTCGAGGAGGCCCCGGGGGCTGCACAGTTAGCAGGTCACAGACTTTTCGAGATGGCCGGTCCCACGTCTCTCGTCGCCTCCACGGGTCTCAGCTTTGCAGGGACTGTGAATCGGGCTGTTGGATGTCTGGGAATCCGGTTCTTGTCAGGCTCTGGGCTCGGGCTCCGGCGGGAGGCAGCGGCAAAGTAAGTCGTCGATCGCTGGATGGTGCCTGCTTGTGCAGGGTGGTCACTCCTTGACCACAAGGGAGATTCTTCAGTCGTCTTCTTCCAAAGTAGAGTGATGAAGGTCCAGAGTTTCGTTTCAGAGTTTCAGTCTGGATAATCTAAAGTCCTGTGACTCAGCCCCTACCTATATACGAATCTTAGGGGCTGGATTACCTGCTAGGTCCCTCCTATGGGTGGGACCAGGGAAGGGGGCGTTTACACCCCTTTCCCTTTGTCCAGTTTCACGCCAGAGCTGGGGCAGGGAAGCCCCAGCACCGGTGTGAACTGGCCTATGCATGGGACACCTTGAGTGCTCCAGGCATATCTCAATCCTTTGAGCCCTCCCTGTCCCATAACACAAAATCCTGTCTGGGGTGGTGCTAGCACCTCCCAAGGCAAGAAACCTATTGTCCAAGCCTCCCTCGCTGGAAGGGCTCCCAGCAGCAGGAGGTTAGGCTTGTGTCTGTGGCAGCGGCATCCATTTTGTGATGCTGAGGCTCTGGTTAACTTTAACCGGGAATGGTAGGAACAACATGTCTTCTCTCTCTAGAAGAGTGGAATGCTACCCCCGTCGCCAGGACTGGCGAGGGGGTAGTATTCCAAATCGTATGACACCTTACTCAACATGTTTTGATAAAGCCAAACCATAGTTAGCATTTAACCGGGAGGTTCATAATGCACTTAAGAGTATATGGTATGGCAATATCCTAGAACAGCTATAAGGAAATGGTTCCGAAAGCTGCAGACAGGCTCAGCTCATGCTAGAGCACCATCTCACATAAAACCAAGCACTCTGCCTCCAGGATTGTTAAGGCCTTCCATAGGAGTGTCTTATAGGTGTATATGTGTCTAGATATAAGGTTAGATATAGGTATACTATATCTAAAGCACAGGGTGATTACACCACCTTGCCCCAGCTCAGTGATCAGCCAGTTGTGTCAATGTGGGTGGCCAGCCAGGGGTGGCATAATACATGCTGCAGCCCCTGGTAGGCCTTGGATGCACCAATGCCCTGGGTACCTATAGTACATTGTACAGGGGCTCATAAGGTGACCCAGTATCCAATTGGAGATGTACCTAGGGTACATAGAGTCCATTTTAAAGAGAGAGCAGATAACCTGGGGCCCTGATTAGCAGGATCCCAGGTCAACTAAGTCGAAAACCAGCTAAACACTAGGCAAAAAATCTAGGGTAACCATAGTCAGGTATCTACCTTCCTACACTGTCCTGCTTTATCTATGGGCTTCTTCTGATTGGCCATTGCGTGGTCTGATGTTGATTGGTTGGTCTATATGGGCTATAGGTGTTCCTCTAACCATAGCTCTTCGTGGATGGGAAAAGGTCAGAGAAGAATAAGCACCTGGAGGAGTATTTGCTGGTTGCTGGGCCCTCCTCTGCTCCTTCCTGTTATCTGAGGTACAGAAGATGATGGAAGCCACGGTGGCTGCAGCATTTCTGGCTAGGGAGTCTAGGAGGCTTAAAAGGCGGAAGTTGAATGCCCCGGCAGTCCCTGGTCCTGATGAAGAGTCAGATGAGGAGGTGAAGCATTGGTTTGTCCAAGGGGAAAACTTTCACAGTATCCAGCAACATGTGGGGACACTTTGGGGTTCCCTGATCCCTCGGAGGGTGATGAGTCGGAGGATTGTTTTTGCCAATTATTAAAGGAGGGAGCCTGCGTGCCTTCCTGTTCATAAGTCAGTGCAGAATGTGCTGGAGGGGGAATGGAAGGATAGTGACAAACATACCTTTCCAAGGGTTTCTCGCTAAGAGATATCCTTTACAGAGGTTGTCAGAGGAATTTCCGTCTGTGGTGAAGGTGGATTCACTGCTGGTGGTTTCTGAGGATGCAGTTCTTTCTGATCCTGGGGATAATCGAGTTGAAGGGGCTTTGAAAAGGTCCTTTGCGGCTTCCAACCTTGAGGTTCGTTCTGCTGCTTACACTAGCTTTCTGGTGCAGTCTCTTCTAATGGACTGTCAGGGTATTTTGGAGCAGCTGTTACAGGAGGAGGGTCCCTCTGAGTCTTTGACAATGTTGGAGCAGCAGTTGCATTTCCTGGCTGATTTTTCCTTTAATTCCCTTAGTGCTGTTGCGGCTGGTGCCTTGGTGGCGGCTAGGAGACAGTTGTGGCTTAAGCCTTGGAAAGCAGAAGCAGCACAGAAGGCTTCTCTCATGAAGATTCCTTTCACTGGCTCCAAACTGTTTGGGGAACCGTTTGAGGCTTGATAAAAAAGACAGCAGAGGACAAAAAGTTGTTGGCTCCGGTCCACTCGTCGGAGAAGGGGTCGTTTGCTGCTTATAAACGGCCTTTGTCAAGATTTTCAATCGAAGATGGCCGCCCAGCCTTTCGTGGTAGGGGATGAGGCCGGGGTGTCCCTTCCTTCCACAAGTCCCAGGGTCAGCAGGGTGCTCCGGTGCTTCAGGTCTTTCCAAATCATAACTATGGGAGGGGTTCGGAGGGGGCTCTGGTTGGGGGTGGCCTCAGGTCTTTTTTTCCAGTATGGGATGAGTTCGTCAGCGATCAATGGGTCCTACAGATTGTCAGAGTGGGATATTAGATGGAATTTGGGGAGCTGCCTAGGGACGTGTTCCGGGCTACCCCTGTTCCCAGATCTCCGGTCAGTGGAGGGGGTTCAGGACCTGGTTTCCAAAGGGGCCGTGGTGAGGGTACCTGTGAGTCAGGAGGGTTGGGGTGTTTACTCAATCCTGTTTCTGATCCAAAAACCCAATGGGGACTTCCGTCCTTTTCTGGATCTGAAGGCTGCGACTTTGGGCATCCCTCATCGGTCCTTCAAAATGGTGTCTCTTCAGATGATTCTGCCCTTCCTGTCGGCGGGGGATTACCTGGCTTCTCTGTATCTCAGGGACGCCTATTTTCGTGTGCCAGTGCACATGGCATCCCAGAGGTTTCTGCGGTTTTGTGTGGGCATCGATCATTACCAATTCTAGGTATTGCCCTTTGGTCTCTCTGCCTCGCCATGGGTGTTTACTAAGGTGTTAGCTCTCTTGGTTGGGTTATTGCATGCTCAGGGCATGCAGGTGTTTCCTTACTTAGGTGACTGGTTGAACTCTTCTTTCCTTAAGGCTCCATCACATACCCAGGATGTCTGCCGGCTCCTGCTGAAGTTCGGGTGGATTCTGAACTTTGGGAAGTCCTAACTGTGCCCCACTCAGGAACTGCTGTTTATTGGGGGTGGTCTTCAACACAAGGCTGGAGAAGGTTTTCCTGTCGGAGCCTCGCAGACTCACCCTGGCACGAGAGCTGTGGAAGGTGTTGGTTCCCCTTCTTCCACTGCTCGGCAGTGGTTAAGGGTTATGGGGTTGATGTCTGCTACAGTGAAGATTGCTCCTTGGGCCCGGTTGCACCTGTACCTCTGGTGAATCATGTTCTGGGGCATTGGAGTCCAGGGTCTCAGAATTATGAACAGTTGATTTCGGGGGTGTGGACATTTCCTGGGAATTGTCCTGGTGGTTGGAGGATTGGAACTTCTTACAGGGTTCTGCCTTTGTGTCCCAGGAGAGGTTGGTGCTGACTAAGGATGCCAGCGAGCTGGGTTGGGGGCTGTGTTGGCCCATAAGTCTATTCTGGGGATTTGGTTGGTCCAGGAAGCTGGGATGTCTTCAAATTGGAGGGAAATGAAGACGGTTAAGTTGTTCTTGGCACATTTTCTTCCTCGGGTCCTACAGCGAGATGTGCTGGTGAGGACAGACAACATGTTGGTGGTGTGTTCTGTCAACCACCAGGGGAGCGCGAAGGTGGCTACCCTCAACTTGTTAGCGCAGCGGATTTACTGGTGGGCAGAGTTGAACTTGTTGTCTCTGAGGACATTGCATCTGCCAGGTATTTTGACCATATGAGGCGGATCGCTTGAGTAGGTTATTTCCCTCCCTGTTGGACATGTGCTTGACGCCTGAGGTGTTTGGGGGGCTGATAAGGAGGTTTAGGGTCCCTGTGGTGGACCTGTTTGCTGACCCGGGAAACGCCTTGAGGGGCAGGTTTTGCTCTCTGATTTAGTCCGACTCGGTTTGGATGGTGGATGCGCTGTCCTTACGGTGGGAGCGGGGCTTAATGTACGCCTTTCCTCCAATTGCCTTGATTCTGAGGGTCTTGCTGAAGGTCAAATTGGTTAGGGCTTCTGTAATCCTGGTGGTGCATGCCTGGAGCCGGAGACCTTGGTTCCCACTGCTCTTGAGGTTGGCGATGGGCCCTTGCTGGCCATTGCCAGTGGTTCATTGTCCCCTGTTGTTTCCTCCTCTGTACCAGGATTGTCTTATGTGCTTGCATCTGGCGGGTTGGCTGTTGAGAGGATGACCCTAGTGGCTATGGAGTGTTCTCCTGGGGTGGCTCAGATTATCCAGCATCCCCTGCGCCCTTCGACTCTAAGTCCTATGCTCGCCATTGGGTTTCTTTTCAGGGTTGGTGTACGGATCGGGCTGATCTGCTGTGGAGGTGGATCCTGTGCTTGTCTTGGATTTCCTGAAGGATGGATTCAACTTGGGTCTGGCTGTGTCCTCCTTGTGGGCTCAGTGGGTGGTGGTGCGGGCCTTTTGCGATCTGGCCTGTGAGCCTCTTGTTCCTTTGGTGTCCCCGTTGTTGAGGTGTTGTTTCCTCAAAAAGCCTGTGTTTAAGTCCTTTATGCCAGGTTGGGATCTTCCGTTGGTGCCAAGAGCTTTACAGTCTGCTCCCTCTGGGGGAGTTGTCTCTGCATTTTCTGACGATCAAGGTGATTTTCCTTATCGCTATTTCCTCTGCCCGGAGGCTTGGGAAGTTGGGCTCCTTGCTTTGTTCTGAGCCCTTTTTGAGTTTTTTTCCAGATCGGATCATTCTCCGGCCTGATCCATCCTTTGTTCCCAAGGTCCCTTCCTCATTTCACTGCTCAGAGGATCTGGTTCTGCCCATGTTCTGTCCTGATCCTCGTTCAGAGGATGAGGTGCAGCTGCACTGTTTGGATATTAAACGGGCTTTTGGGGTGTCCTTGGTTCGTACTAAAAGGTTGATTCTCTCATTGTGACCTTTGGCCTGGTGGGCCATTATCGTTTGGTGGTGGGTGGGACAGGGTCTGCTGGTTTTGGGGATGCTGTGTTGTGTTCTGTCCAGGTGGTGTGACTTTCTGCTTGTGCTAATAAAGTCTGTTTACTGCTCTATGGTGAAGCTGATTCGTGCTTTGGCTATCTGCTCATGCGTTAATGACTGTGACGGGGAGGTTTGACGAGGAGGTAATGGCCGGTTATTTACTGGTAATATTCGTTACTCCCAGTCGTAGACCTCCTCGTCACAGTCCTGGTTCCCATCTCTCTCTCCGTATTCGACTTCTTGTGCTTGGTGGTACAGGATGTGTTGCAGTGGGTCAAAGGTATGAGCCACAGGATGTGGGAGTGGCTTGGAGGGTAGGGATGGGGCTAAGGGAGTTTTTGCTTGGAAGTTCTTTGGGAGGAGCTATTGCTCATGCATTAATGACTGTGACAGGGAGGTCTACGACTCGAAGTAATGAATATTACTGGTAAGTAACAGGTCATTAGTCACACTCATCACAGAGTGGGGTGGGGTGAGCACTCTCACTGACCCCATCCCACTCTGTGATGAGTAAGGGACTGCCATCTCCTCTCATTGGCTGACCCATAACAAGGTCAGCTAATGAGAAGAGGGTACACTTCCAATCGTTTATGAACCACTGAGGCTTCAATCATCTAGGAACCAGCGAGACTGCCCTCTTGCTACCTGAGATCACCGCTGCAGCCCAGTACTTTTTTTTTTATTGGGTGAGTACTCGCGTGTAAATATAAATGATTGTGTAATGTTGCATGTGTGCATGCTGTGAATAGGTGTGTGTGTGTGTGTGTGTGTGTGCTGGGTTTGAGCATGGGTGCGCATGTGTGAGAGTGTACATGTGTGTGTCCTCAGCTCACTCCTCCTGCACATTATAGGGAGTCACTACCTGAGTTTTTCTTTTCCTAGATGTTATGTTGGTGTCGTTTGATTTTTCGTGTAACACATGAGTCTTGAATTGGGCAAATGACAAACTGTTTCCCATCTACGTGCCTTAGTGAGTTTAGGTTGTGGATGGGTGCTCATGAGGGAAGGCCGATTGTCAGCAATGAAGTGTCGTCTCAAGGTATCTTTCACAGTCATAAAGGTGGTCACAGCACCTGCCTAACAAATGCTTGGCCGCTCTGCACAGCACACTGAGATGGTAGCCACATATTTGCCCACTGTAATTACAGCTCTACGGAAAAGTATGTGAAAGAGATACAGAGTTGCTAAAATATTGAAATATTGAAATCACTGTAGAAAAACAGAATGCTGTATTTGCAGATGACGAGGATGTGTATTTCTGAGGGGGTGACGAGGAGAAGTTGAAAATTAACTCATTTAGAAGGAGAGTGAAGAGACAGGGATGAAGAGAAGGAGATGAAGTTTGAGAAGCGCAGAGGGAATTCAAAAAGGAGGATGTGAGGAGAATAGTGTGTAAATAACAAAGAGAGAAGGTCAGACTGCTGAGGAAAGTAATGTGAAGACGAGCAGGAGACTGATTGAGCTAAATAGGAGGACACCCCCTTCCACAGAACTTAGCAATGTTTGCTTCGAAAATTTCATATTTTCTGTTTTACAGAATCTCATATTTCCAAAATTTCCACAATTGAAACATTTTCAATTGTAATTATTCAGAACAATAGAATTGTTGCTATTGAAAAGACTGGTCAGGAGGCAGCTTTGTCAAGCACACGAATCTAATTCATATGTTTTAGGCTATACCTTTAATTACATAGCCGCTCCTCTTGTAAAGGACTTCTAAATACTCGTCTTTGGCCACGCCTCTTTTAAACACCGCGCATCCTCTTCCTCGCTCTGAAAATATTGCACGTAAGATAACACATAGGGCCCGATGTAGGTAATCTCGATTTACCTACTCTTAAATACCGAATCATACCGATTCGGTATTTAAGAGTAGGTAAATGGGATGTAGGTAATTTCTATTTTTAAATTACCGAATCGGTAAGATTCGGTAATTACCGAATCGGTATTTACCGATTCGGGAATTGCCATTCACTCCTATGGGCCTGTAGGCCCATAGGAATGAATGTCAATTACCAAATCGGTAAATACCGATTCGGTAATTGGGGGAATCATTGAAGGGTGGCAGGGTGTCACTTTTACACCCTGTTTCACCCCTCAATCGTTTATGGGTGCACATGTTGCAGACATACATGCTGCAACTTGGCAGCGTTTGAAAAGCAAAAAAAAATGCTTTTTCAAGGCTTTTCATTATTTACCACCAACTTCTAGTTGGTGGTAAATAACGAATTCTGAAAGCCCTGTAGCACTGATTACAGTGCTACCTACATCGCAAAATACAGATTCGGTAATTTTACCGAATCGGTAAAATTACCGAATCTGTATTTTAGGTGGCCCTACATCTCATTTTCCAAATACCGGTCTGGTAACGGCCGAAATTACCGAATTTCGTCCGTTACCGACCGGTATTTGCCTACCTACATCTGGCCCATAGTTCCCTTCTTGCCCTCATAGCCACCAGGGTCGGACTGGCCGTAGCGGGCACCGGGCGTTCTCCCAGTGGGTTGGAAGGGTCGGGCCGGTTGTTGACCTCGTGGGTCCGTTTTGGAACTGGGGGCGGTTTTGCCGCAGTGCTGCAATATCAGCCCCTTGTTCCTAAGAGGCAGTAGTGCGCCACATTTCTCAGCAGCCCCACCACGGAGTGCCGGACAAGTGGAATTGATAGGGCTGGTTTCTGTTCCCAGTCCCTTTCCCCAGTGCACATCAGCCCTTTACAAGCAACCAACAAAACATGTCCTACCACCGTGTTTCCTTCTTCCTCATCCCCTGTTCTTTTCTTCATCTATCCTAGCCATGTCACGATCCCTCCTGGTTTGAAGCGGCTTCAGGCGGCATAAACTCTGCATAAGCAACTAACACAACACCACAGCATACTTACCTCTCCCTCACCCACACCGTCTGTCCTTATATTCCCAGTGCCCAGGCCCTGTGCTTAACACTTCAGCTTTGAAGAGGCCTACTAGGTGCCACATGATAGCTATATAGCACAGCCCCTCGTCCTCGCTTCTATCTCTCAATAGCGTCTGGAAGTCGCCTCAGGGTTGCTTCGGTGCTACACTAATAACTAGTGTAAAATTACACCCTTTCTATGCAACGGCGTGAGTAGCTGTTTAAAGGCTTTTAACATGATTGACTTGCTGGGGCAGGCTACCTGTTTTCTGTTGGTACGACGGTGCACGGCTTTGAAGGAATGCTTGCTGTGACATGAAGCTTCGGTAATCCTCAGCATACCGACGGCACAGCCTGCTTTGTAAGGCAAAACAGTGTGCTGGCGCTCAGAGTCGCTTTGGTAACATCGGAGTGCTTTCGAAAGCTATTATACTGTGAAGTATCACATTTCTATAACTATAGCATGGGTATAATGACAGGCCTCACAGCGTCCGTATAATCCAGTGTTGCCAACAAAATAAAAGCTTAAAACATAAAAGGATTTGATGTAATGGCCAGAGCTGACGACTTTGGAACTGGGGAACAATGTTCGAGTCTCCGCGTTGGCTAAACAAACATCCTGTGATTCTGGGCAAATCACTTAATCTCCCCGTGCCTACAACAAAGAATGTGTCCATGTGTAATGTACCTGCTTCTCGTGCAAATTACTCAAATACCTTCGGGTCGAGTTGACACTATATAAAAATTCCGACCAAAAAGAAAACTTCACTGTTTGTAGCAGTGGTCGAAGTGGGGGAAAAAAGTAGGGGCACTGTGGGCATAGAATCAAAGAGCAGGAATAACTCGAGGATTGGGTCAATGGCTGGAGTAAGAGGCGTGTCCAGAAAGAACAAATCATTCTAGTTATTAGTATTTGTTTGGCATTTCACCACCCAGTTACAGCTTATCACTTAGTTAATTCAACCAATGGATCCACGTGTATTTCAGGTTTAATATGTTATTGACATTAAAATGCATTCACAAAGTGGGATTCGTTTCCAATCACAGACTGTCCCGAATGTGTTTAAAAAGTGGAAGTACAAGCCATTTGCCGCCGAGCCATGGAGTTTCTGTCATCAGCACTTCTCCTCCCTTTTTCCAAAAGAGCAGTTCAAACATGAATGGCAAAATTTCCTAGCTCGCAAATGTGTTCTATATACATATGGCTCTGCAATATTTGCCACATAATGCATCATCTGCTGCATAATTTGACAATTTTAACTAATAGATTGTTTGTAGCTCAAACGGATCAAAAGTTACTAAAAAATGTGACGTGTTTCTGCGAAGTGGACAGCCCTTTGCAAAGGTTGACTGATCACCTTTCTCACTGCTGCATTTGTATTTTACACTGGTACTAACAAGGCAATATATTTGCAGAGACTGTTAGCATGTGTAAAAATGTCAAAATAATAAAGTATCAGAAAATATACAGCATTACGCTGCAGCCTTTACTTGTTGCATAATTTAGTCAACACTGCTGCATAATTTTGTCCTCCATTGCTGCAGAATTCCAGTGGCCCCAAAGCAGACAGCACATGTTAAAAGTGCTTGCACGGGGGAGGAGCCACGCGCGTGACCAAGATGGCCGCGTGAAGCTCAGCTCCGAGGACCCCTTACCTCCTCTGGCTGGATCCTGAAATAAATCCTGAATCCTGAGCCCACCAACCGACGGCGGAACTGCAGCGACGCTCCTGGCGGCATCTCTAGGCCAAAACCGACATCAGGGCCCTGAGATACGCCGCTTGCTATTTAGAGGCTTACTCGCCTCCCAAGCCGGGGGCTAGAGTAAGGGCCGAGTCTAGCCGTGAATCGAATAACATCGGGGCCGGAAACCGGAAGTCACCGGTCCGGCTCCTTAACTGCTACCGGCGTTTCGGAGAGGCGGCCCGGACACATGGGGACACCAAAATTGTGAGGCAAACCTGCCCTGCTGCAGCGCATAACAGTAATTGCGGGTGGGGCGTGGACCCGAGCACCGAACGGAACAGACGCTCCGCTCCGCTGGACTAATTGGGCGGTGGAGACCCTGAATGAGAGGCTGTGTCCAGCGAAATGGGCAAACAGCCGCAGTGGCCCCTGGGGGCCGTGAGGCGGAGATGCAAACTCTCGGGCCGGGGAGTTAGAACATGATCTGCCTGCCCAGGCGCGATGCCCTACAGTGATTTAGCGGAACACCAGGGTGCCTGAGACTCTGGGTGAGTGTGGCGCAACAGCACCAGAAGTCGGCAGAGGCGCCTGGCCACCGAGAAGAGCGCAGAAAGGCGCGGGACGGCAGGGCAGAGGGAGAGAGCTGACCCAGTGCACCCGACTGCGACGAGGGATGCAGAGAGACCTGGTGTGCCTCGCTTGGGGAGACAGCTGTGGGGGCGTGCCTACACTATTATCTCAGGCTGAGCTAGGGCACCATAGCTGGAGTATCAAATGTCGCCCCCCTGAGCTTGGTGCGGGATGCAGCGAGCCCCACTACAAAGAGATGTCACCCTTGTGCCGCTTGCGGATTGGGAGGCCTGGCAGTGAATACATCTCATGCCCCCCGCAAAGTGGTCTGCACGCAGGACGGAGAAGCACTAATTTTCTTGTCAGTGCCAGTCCTCGTGGGGAAATGGCGGCCTCCGTTTGATGGGGGAGCCTGCTTGGGTGCTTGTGTCCCTGGTGGAAGGTTCTGTGCCCCGGCTCGTTGATTAAAGTTCAGAGAGGTGTGATGGTCGGTCATTGGTTCTGTGAAGGGGCGGACAGCAGAGCGGCAAATAGGGTGCATACATAGAGCCGGATTCCCGGACCACAGGAGAATTGTCGTGATTGGCGGAGGTGAAGCGGGGAGTGGCGACCGCCCGGATGGCAACAAAGCCAGACGCAGACAAGGCCCCTGCCCAGGTCCTCGAAAGGAACGAAGCATATCCAATCTAATAAGCTTGACCGCTACATGATGCCTAAAGAATCCCCAGTTGAATCAAGGAAGACCCTGTCGTCGGGGGGAGACTCACAAGGCGCCCCCACGGAACCAACACTAACGGATGTCATGGCGACTATAAATGGGGTCCTTTCCTCCCTGGGAGAAAAAATTGAATCCGTGGACAATAAACTAGACACGGTCACGATAGAGGTTAACCTGATATGGGCGGATCTCACTAAGGCGAGTTAGAAAGTTAAATCGCTTGATTTGTGTTCAGTGACCAATGTGTCTGTAACTTTGCTACTGCGCCCATAGGCGCCGAGGTCCCTCAAGTGAGCTGTCCATCACAGCGGGGGAAAGGGAGGGAAGAGGGTGCATAGCCTAGTGTGTGTGGGGCCGGGCTTCTGTGCAAGTTCACATGCCTCTTGTTTATAAAGGGTCAAGACAGATCAGAGCAGCAAATGAGGAGAAAGCAGTAAGTGCTACCTCGTTGGGTAAATGTGTCGTGCTTTTCCTACACTACAGCAGCGTAAAGGCCCAGAAGAGTTGTGTTCAGTGACCACCTGTGTCTGTCTGTAACTTTGCCACTGCGCCCATAGGCGCCGAGGTCCCTCGGGTGAGCTGTCCATCACAGTGGGGGAAAGATAGGGAAGAGGTTGCATAGCCTAGTGCTATTGGGCCGGGCTTCTGTGCGAGTTCACATGCCTCATGTTTATAAAGGGTCAGAGACCGATCAGAGCAGCAAATGAGGAGAAAGCAGCCTCCTAGTCACTGGAAGTACAGGGGGATTGCGCTCGAGAGACTTGTGGATCCCTAGAGACCCCCATCACGGATTACAGCTAATTGTAGATGGTAGATCTGGGGAGAAAGCACACCTCCCTAGCATCGACCGTGCTCACTAGATTCTTGGGCTGATTATAATGCGTTAATGAATTTGAGCCTTAAACTCGGGAACCTGCTTTTTTAGGTCTCGCCTTTTCCATTCCGAAGGAATGGGAAATGGAGAGAATTCAAGTGCTCAAAATACTTGTGAAACCAAGGGCTTTTTGGTGCGTTTTTCTTCGAGTTCACATAGCCACAAGCACGCGCTTTTGGGCCATAAACTTTCACGGCCATCTGTTCCCCAGCTCCAGCACCTCCCCTCTCTCTCCCCGCACACAGCCTTACTTGGATTTCTCCTCCCCCTCCCCATCCGGCTTCCCTCCGCACGCCTGCCACACTTCTCCTCCCCTCGCTCGCATTACCGCCCCCCCCAACAGGCTCTCCCGCCCCCATCCGGCTTCCCTCCGTTATTCAGTC
Source organism: Lissotriton vulgaris (assembly GCF_964263255.1). Taxonomy (NCBI): domain Eukaryota; kingdom Metazoa; phylum Chordata; class Amphibia; order Caudata; family Salamandridae; genus Lissotriton; species Lissotriton vulgaris. The sequence goes on along the minus strand of NC_141693.1, from coordinate 1,309,797,814 downwards.
TCTCGCCCTTTTCTGTCTTGTATTATTTACGAACTAGCGCTCATTTACGTTTTTTTCTCTCCTTTAATGTTTATTTTCTGCATTATTTTAACAGCTCGACCTAAAACTTCTTTTTACAAAACTTTCTCCAACATGTCCACAGCTCACACCAATCCATTCCGAAGGTGTTAGCGGCTGGCCAATTACAGAGAGAAACGTCAACCAATCACAGAGTAGCTTTCTTGTTTACCTAACGCCCACTTCATGGGCCACCTCTCCCGCCCCCATCCGGCTTCCCTCCGTTATTCAGTCTCTCGCCCTTTTCTGTCTTGTATTATTTACGAACTAGCGCTCATTTAAGTTTTTTTCTCTCCTTTAATGTTTATTTTCTGCATTATTTTAACAGCTCGACCTAAAACTTCTTTTTACGAAACTTTCTCCAACATGTCCACAGCTCACACCAATCCATTCCGAAGGTGTTAGCGGCTGGCCAATTACAGAGGGAAAAGTCAACCAATCACAGAGTAGCTGTCTTGTTTACCTAACACCCACTTCATGGGCCGCCACGCACATATGTTTGAACACAGGCACCAAGCTTTGCTTCAGCACTGCAGCCCCTTGTTGTATTTTACATTTACTGATTCTGTAGCCAGAGGCTGCGCTCGGCAGGATGCCTCCTCCTAACCAGGGAAGTGCAAGAGCACACATCCTCCTCTATGCTGTTTGCTGACCCTGCTAACGTGGCACACCATGACTTTGAGTGCAGCTGCTTTGCTTTAGACGCTTGCGGGAGACAGAGCTTCATCAAACTGTCACTTAACTTAGTCGCCGCCTGGGCTTGTTCTACAATGTGCAGCCTCTGCTCCCTCACTCTGAGCACAAGACTGGTAACCTCTAGCGGCATTGTTACTTTCTATGATCTATTGAACACCAAGTACTTCGCAAAATAAAAGGGATGGGTGAGGGGTTGTAGCCGTCCGGCGAGTACATCACAATCCCACAGCTCCAGGCGGTCAAGGCTGCTTTTTTGTGGTCTTGCAGGATTGATAATCATTAGTTTCCTTGTTTGGTTGTCTTATGAGAATAGGTCACCAGAGACAAGTAAACTTAGTCCTTGCAACCGTTCCTTAAAGAATCCTGAGACTTTTGAGTCCCTTGCACGCATTGGCCACGCAATATCAGTGATCTTCACCACCATTACGTATGCTTTTTTCATTTTCTCACTCCTTGATCTTATTATCAAACATGATAATGTGAAACTGATTATCACCTTATACAGAAAGGAAATACTTTGCTCAAATACCACACAAACCCTGATAAAAGGCTACCCTGTGGGTAGTTTAACAGGCCTCAACTCAGTTGCATAAACATTTTTCAGTTTTACATTATGTCTTCTTGGTTATAAATAAGGTAACAAAAATGCTTTTAACACTTTTTTAATTATAACTTTATGGCATGCCTCACAGCAGCCAAGCTGCTCTTGAATATAGCTTACATTCATTGCCAAAGCCAATAGCTCTGGCAAAAACGTACCATTGCCATTATAAATTACAATCACTTTTATTTAAGTATTAATTATTTTAAAAAACTTAAAAGCCATTGTTATTTGTAATATCAATACATCTAAGTCAGTCAATACAAAACATGTGGCATTACAAATGCTAAAAGTGTCACATTTGCTAAAGTTAAAAGTATTGGCATTGTAAATCACAAATCATAAATATAAAATGTAATTTACAAAACCAATAGCTCCAACTTTCCTACTGCGAGACCTATTGGCAACGCCAGTGCTTGTTTTATCAGTAAGTGCTTCCTGCTGAGGTTTAATTGTTGGGACAGGCGCCTCGTTGCCTAATTGTAACTAATCTCTGACCCTGCTTCAAGGGTCAGAGCAGGGTCAGGGAATGATTTGATTTTGATTTGATTTGATAAAAATGTATAATGCGCAAAACAATAACCCGCAGGTAGCACTTACAGGGTTACAGCAGGTGCCCAAGTTGAAGTTAATTTCTTTGTAACCCTTTTGTAAAGGGTTACAAAGAAATTAGCTTCAACTTGGGCACCTGTTGTAACCCTGTAAGTGCTTCCTGAGCAAAATTCATCCTGCTCGCAAATTCGCGGATTTTGCCGCGATTTTGCGTGATTTGCGGATCACGAAATCGTGGGAAATCCGCAAATTCGCGAGCTCCGCCCATACTTAATAACTTTCCCTAAACTCACTCTCCCTTGGTACAATGGGGGGAATGGGCAACAACATGAACAAAAACCTCTCACTAGTATACACTTTGATATAGGTAATATATCCTACATAAATTCAAATAATAACATTTTCCCAAAACAGAGATTATTGAAAAAACATTTTCTTTTTATTTACTCAGTTAATTTAGAACATTGCACTAGCACCATATCATAGTCATGGTGCCATTTTTTTACACATATTTTATGTACACATATTTATAATATATACAGTACCCCCAGAAGGCAAAAAAACGCACATAAAGGCCCAATCCACTCAAACACACAACTCAATCAGACACACAGTCTTACCAATCACACAGACTCAAAACAATAAATTAGGTAACAAGAATTTTTTTTCCCATATAATAAAAAGCTATAATATATATAAAATACACCAAGAACAGAGGAACAGCGCCGACGCGCGTTTCGGAAAGGGATTATAGTCCTAGCTTCCTTTGTCAGGACGCATTAAATCATTATTTCCATATTAGACAATCCTTTCCTTGATTCTATTTTCCACTGTTATTCATCCAGCCATATAATCACAAGGGGGCAAATCAATGGAGTCAGTATAAATATCTGACACAATTATCCTCAGGTCTCTGTGAATGCATAGAGACCAATACGGGGTGGGAGAAATATATCCAGTCTGTAACTTGGCTGAATGTTAAAAGAGATCCCAGATTAATCTCAGGATAAGGAACTCTCGGGTATTTTAGTGTTTTGTTGATAAAGGACGCCAATCCCTTATTTAATCTTCCTCCCGGGTGCACCGTCACACAAACACACTTTGGCCCACAGAATGGGGAGTCTCTTTAGGGAGCGTCTCCAAATGATGACATAGACATTTAGACAGTAGACCGAAAGTATCTACACCTTCCCGCAGAAAGGGACTTCTCCAAATCCCGTCACACTGCAATAAATGCGGCGGTCAGTCCGTAGCTCGTCCGGATCAAATCTGCCAGGACAGCGGTAGGGTCAGAGAATAGTTGCAAGTAGGCAACGAGGCGCCTCAGGAAGCACTTACAGGGTTACAGCAGGTGCCCAAGTTGAAGTTAATTTCTTTGTAACCATTTTGTAAAGGGTTACAAAGAAATTAGCTTCAACTTGGGCACCTGCTGTAACCCTGTTAGTGCTTCCTGAGCAAAAGTCGTCCCGCTCGTGAATTTGCGGATTTTGCCGCGATTTCGCACGATTCGCAGATCGCGAAATTGCAGAAAATCCGCAAATTCGCGAGCGGAACGAATTTTCTGCCCATACTTAATAGCTTTCCCTAAACTCACTCTCCCTTTGTACGATGGGGGGAATGGACTGCCAGATCTACGGAAATACTATTGAGCTTCTCAGCTGGCGGCGGTAAATCATGTCATATACGGACCCCTAGGAGATCAGGGGTATACAATGGATCGCTGGCAGATACCAGGTGGTGATTTCACCAGGGCACTGTACACCAGACCTCACCGTTTTCCCCTAGGTGGCCCAACGGCACACGCCGTGCATGTGTGGCATGTGGCCAATAAGCATTTTAAATGGGAAGGGAAGCATTCACTTGCCACCCCCTTATGGAGTTCGGAGAAACTGGGGAGTCTGTGGAAGTCCAAGGGATTCGAAAAATGGGATCTTATAGGGATCACGAAGATTAAAGATGTGTGGGGAAGGGACGCAGTGCATACATTTGACTCTCTCAAGCAACAAAACAGCCTTCACGATAGTGAGCTTTACCGTTACCTCCAGGTTAGGCATGCTCTACTTACACATATTCCTAGAGACACTACGCTTCCCGACTCTTCCCCTCTTGAGGATCGAGTGTTAGACGGACACCTCCCGGAGAAGACTATCTCTCTAATATACAAAAAGCTTATAAATAATATGGAGGACCCGTTGGAACTCATCAGAGCACAATGGAGCGCAGATGGGATGGAGCTGGACGATGAGGACTGGCAGGAGGCGGTCTCCTCTCCGAAAGTGGTAGCGATTCAGATGAGGCTTAGACTAGTGCAATTGAAAATCCTCCATAGGTCATATGTTACGGGGCCTCGACTGGTTTGTATGGGTCGAGTGGAGAGTGGGGAGTGGGGTGTGTCGGAGGGGGTGTGGGAGATTGGCACCTTTATGCATATTTTGTGGCACTGCACGGCGATACAGGACTACTAGGTGAGGATTCATGATGAGGTGCGGGATGTCATGGCGTGGAAATACGACCAGAGGCCCGCAGGTGTATACTAAACGTTTGGGAACCCCCGGACTTAAGTGTCTACGGTAAACAGTGGGTAGCTTTGGCATGTATGATAGTGAAAACAAATATAGCTAAGCTATGGAGAGCCAGTCAGCCGCCCCGGGTTTCGAAATGGACGGAAGACTTGGACTGGTGCATGTTCAGGGAAAAGTCGGTCTACATGGCCAGCAGATCTCCTGAGAAATGGGGGAAGGTCTGAGGGGCCTGGAATAGATACCGTGGAGAGATCTGTGTGCCCTCGGCGCGACAGATGGAGGCAGAGGAGCATGAATCCCTATGACCCTTATTTTTCTATTATGTTTAGTATTCTGTACATATGGGAAAGTAACAATGGTCGGTGAGAGGACTGCTAAAGTCACCTGATGTTTTTCTTTGTTATTTTTGTAAAATAAAAATATATTTTTTTAAAAGTGCTTGCGCATGAAGCAGAGAGACTGTGAAGTTTGCGAACGTACTTTGTTGTGCATGCAAATCCTGCATTGCCAACCCCTGTTGAGTTGCACCTACTACTGCTGAAACAAGGCCAATAGAGGTACCAAAGGGTGAGGCCGACTACCTCAGGGCAGGGTCAGCTTTAGTGCTGGTGGAGCCCTGTGCAACACTGTTTGTTGGTGCCCCAAATGACTCCCTCACTACTACCCTTTACTAGTGCCCCTCAAGTCTCCATAACCACACTCTCGCTCAGATGCATTTAATTTGATTTACAGTGCCACTGATAAGTGTAGGTTGTCAGAGCCCTTTACATCACACACATTACACAGAGACAGTAAATCATACGTGTGTAAATCATAGTTTAGGACATGTTACCATACTAGTAGGCAGTATAGTTTAATAGTGATTGGTCTGAAGAAACACTAACTTTCAATTTAGAACGTAATACCATTGTTGGGATTATCTTTAATAACCAGAATTCATTTCTATCCAAATTTACCCTTTTTGAAAGATTAGGATAATCAAATACTGGGGAAAAACATAATGCTCTATTGCATGGGTACTCACAAACTTTCTTAGGGGGCCAAATTTACAGTGTGGTTTGTTGTTGAGGGCCACACTGGTGGGGGCGGGGTCAGGGGGATGCAGGGCTAGGGCAAAAAAAAAACCTGTGACCATAAGGTTGAACACAGGTCCCTGCAACAGACACATTCGTCCACTGAGCCACCAGACCCGGCATACACACATCTATCTAACTCCCTATCTCTCTCTCTCTATCTATCTATCTCTCTCTTTCTCTATATCTATCTATCTCTCTATCTATTTCCCTCTCTCGATCTATCTCTCTCTCTCCCTCTATCTCTATCTCTCTCGCCTTATCTCTCTCGCCTTCCCTCTATCTCTCTCGTTCTCTCTCTCTCTCTCTCTCTCTCTCTCTCTCTCTCTCTCTATATATATATATATATATATATATATATATATATATATATATATATATATGAGTTCGAATAGACAATCTCGAACCTCCAGCTTGTGGCGAACAGAGACCAGACGAATCCCAAAAGTAAGGCAAGATGACTTTATTGCACCAAGTTCAAAAGCGCAGCGGACTTACGTGTTTCGGGCGGATGCCCTTGATCACAGTGAAATGCAATTTGAAATGCCTTATTCTTATATGCTGCAGTGCACACCATGTGACATATAAACATAAACAACATACTATAAGGTGAACATAACTCCATGAATGGAACATGGTTAAATCCCCTATATTTCAAGTTGATATATTGCATTGCCACATTACTAATTTAAAACGCATATTTCTGATTAAATTCATAAATGGAAATATATACCTGCATGAGTGCAGAAAAAAAGCTTTGTGTTGTAACATCCAGTACTGATACTGTGAAAGGTATTTAGCAGCAAGATTTAAATGTGCAAAATATCGCAATAGTAAACAATGGAAATTGTGCAAAAGATATAACACATGTTAAAAGTAATATTACATATGTTTAAAATCATACCGGAAATGACATATTTCCTAAAAACTTTTTTCCTTGTGGAATGTGCAACTTATCGCAATGTAAACATATTGAATAGTGCAACATATGCTAATGATTCAAGTACTGATATAACTTAAGCTAGGATGTTCAAAAACGGACCTAATTTCCTTTGGAGACATCAAATATAGATGGCAACCCCACTTTGTTTTAAACCTATGGACTAAGCCATAGAGAATGTGGCTAAATGTAGTGGAAAAGATGGGGGGAACCAGAGATAACTTCCATGGTGTAGTGAATGATCCCAATACAGCTGGACCTTGTGTCATAAAAAGTGGGATCAAATGAAAACATTTCAAATTTTTTGAATTACAGAATAGTACTCATGGAGGTGGAGGCGGTCCAAACTGGAATATTCCCATACCAAAATATCTGCCCAAAATGTCATTACTGGTCAACCCCTTATCCCTATTCTCTGTAGAGCCCTACAGAAAATGGTGAAGGTTCCTCTGTCGTATTGAGTCCATTAGGAACCTTGCTATCTAATTCTAGGATCATTTTTGATTCCAGTTGTCGTAGCATTTTATCCCTGTTTCCCCCTCTGCGGGGTTTGGGTACAGAAGTGAGCACAAAATAGCTGAGACACTGTAAGTTGTTATTGTGTACAACCCTAAAGTGTCTCGTAACAGGGTAGGAGCTGTCATTGTTAACAATAGCGCGCAGATGCTGCAATATTCTGGCATGCACCTGTAGCCTGATGCTGCCAACATACCTCAGGCCACAGGTGCAGACCAGAACATAAACCGCGTATTCTGTCTTGCAGTTGTAGTTTCCTTTAATAGACAATGGGACAGGACTAAAAGGGGTATTGTATTGGGTGGTATTTACGCCAAACTTGCACGCCCGGCAACTGGTACATTTAAAAAACCCCAGCCGGGGTTTGAACCAAGACGTACTCTTGACCAATTCAGGAAATGAGTTAGATACATGTGTCCTCATGGAGGGGCCTCTGCGAAAAGTGATGTTGGGATTACTCGAAAGTTGACATGCTAGAACTCCATCTGTCATTAATATGGGCCAGCTCTTGGTTAAACTGGCCCTTATTTTTCTTTCCTGACAGCTGAATGATGTGATGAACCTGATGTTACTAGTTTATGGATCATCCATCATGTCACTAGTGGGAGATTTGGGCAGGAGAAGCGACTCTCTAGTTCTTTGCTTTGTTTTGTTAACTGCTTTATTGAGAATTTTCTCACTGTACCCTCTGGCCTTAAATCTTACAAGTGCATCAGAGGTGCATGTGAGTAATTCTTCTTCACTACTGCAGATTCATTTAAGACGAAGTAATTCTCCATAAGGTATGTTGTCTATAACATGGCGTGGATGGGCACTGCTCGCATGGATGGTCGAGTTCCCTGCCTTGTTTTTTCTGTGTAGGTTGGTGGATATTGCATTATCCTTTACAAACACCTTAACATCTAAGAAATCTATAGTATTTTTACTGATATTAGATGTGAATCTCAAATTTTCTGAGTTAGTGTTAAGACTTGAAAGAAAGGTTTTTGCACTCTCTTCATCACCCCTCCAGATTAAAAACACGTCGGCGATGTAACGAACCCATAATGCCACATGTTCCGAAAATGTCTGATGGTGTTCCCCCATGAGGACCCACCTCTCCCACCAGCCAACGTGCAAGCACGCATAGCTGGGGAAAAAGCAGCCCCCATGGCAACACCCCTTTTCTGTAGATATACATCTTTACCAAAGACAAAATAATTATGATGGAGACACCATGTAACACATTCTAACAGCATCTTGTTATGGATATAACAATGGAGGGGTCTGGTGCCCAAAAAGTATTATAGGGCCTTTAGACCTGTTGGATGTTCTATGCTTGTATATAGAGCTTCTATGTCCAAAGTTATAAGCAACGAATTTTCTGTCCATGGAAAGTCTTTGATGTTTTTAAAAAAATCGCCTGTGTTTCTTTGAAATGAAAAAAAAAATCACCAGTGATAAAGGTAGGTAACTTGGCCACCAGGTCTTGCAGGAAATAGTCAATATATTACGCCAAATGTTCTGCCATGCTGCCAATGGCAGAGATTATCGGTCTGCCCGGTGTAGTTTTGGTATTCGGTAAAATCTAGGCATGATAGGTTGGTCAATATTCAAAAACTTAAATTCCTGCATTGATATTAGGCCTTCTCTTCTGTATTTGTGGAGCATCTTTTTTAAAGTATCTCTGGCATGATCATACTGTTTCATGTTGGTAGTTTGGTAACATGTGGTATCTGTTAGTTGCCTATTGCCTCAGCAGTATATTGTTTTTGTGGCCAAACCACAATGTTACCCCCATTATCAGAGCTGCACACAATGTTCTTATGATCATTTTTGAGTTTCGATACCAGGGCCCAATATTGCATTTCTTTGCTGGTTTTAATTATTTTGCGATGTTTCACCTGGTGGTATAGTTTCTTAATATCTGATGTTACCACCTCATGAAAAGAGTCTATGGCATCTCTAGGCATGATCGGTGTGAAGCAAGAAATGGGTTTGAACGGGCTCATGCCCGCACCTGTTTGCTCAATTTCGGCTCCCGCTAATTCTTGTTGCGTGGACAAGATAGTATCCATATTTGTATTGGCCTTGCCCATGTGTTGCAGGGTTAGTAATGTTCTTGCATCCCGGGCCTCAAGTGTGGAACCAGAGGGTTCTGTGTTGATCTCAATGCTGTTATTCAGTCCTTCTTTTATGTTGAAAAATTTACGTAGTTTGAGTTTGTGTATGTAGCGAAATACATCAATCCTGGTGGAGGTGTAATTGAAGTCTGTAAGTGGGCAATAAGATAATCCCAGACTTAGTAATTGATTTTCCGCTGAAGTTAACGTTATAGATGACAAATTTACAATTGTATTGTCCTTTATTTCTTGTTGCGCCAGTATTGATTCCTTTTTTTGTTTTTGTTGCTGTTTGCATTTGTGTTTTTTCCGGCGTTCTTTGCGTCGTCTGTTGATTCTGGCCCTTTTTGTTGCTGTGGCTGTCGCCGATTTCGTGGGCGCAATGTTTGGAGGCGAGCATTTACTAAAAATCTACCTCTTCCAAAGATCAAGTACCATTTGGGGCCCTACTGTTGTTGAGCTGGCTCCTGTTGAACTACCTTCATCTGAATAGAGTATGCTGTTTGTTGAGTCAGTATCGCTGATACCAGGAGCGGACTCTGCATGACTGTTGTGATGCTCCCCCATTGAGGTTGATGATATACTTGCAGGGGCCAATTTTTGATTAATTTTCATTTGTTTAGCATTCTCAAATTTACGCGCGAATGTATAAATTCGACCCTCTTCGTAATCATCTTTATCGCGCGCAAATTTATAGGCTTTACGCACTTTTATTTTTTCTTTGTGTTTTGTTAGACGTTCCTGTATTTCTTTTTTAGAAGATGTTATCAGTTCGTTTGGCTCAAATTTCAGCAGTTTCAGGTTAATTTCCTCCAATTCTTTAAGTAGCTCTAAACGGTCGATTTCTGCATACTCTATGAGTAACTTGACCAGGTTGCTTGATGCGTCTAAATTGCTCTGTCCCCATCTTTTCAACATTTCAGGGTGAGGTTTCTCATAACTCGGCGCTAAGAGAATTCGTAGCCCACGAGGATCTCGGCCGTCCGCTAGGTACATGGACAAAGACTTGTGTTCCCACCATTTGGTGCATTCGCTACGCATTCATTTTTCCAAACGTTTTAGGAGATTCTTTATTTGTCCCTCATTGGTTGAAGGATTCACTTGAGTGCCCGATGCAGTGGCAGCACCCTTGTTAGTTATCTTGGGCAGATTATTGAATAATTCTTTGGAGGCCGCCTCCCACCCTCGTACTGTCGCTTCCGACATTGCCGCTGCCGCTATACAGAACTTGTGCGTTAGGTGCTGTATTGTAAGCGAGGGAATTTTAGATGTTCTTGTACTCCCTTGCTTGTGCGTGAAACCTCCCCACCGCCTGTAATGCAGTATAGACACACACCCCACTTACATGCCGCTGCAATATCAACTGCTCTCCAGTCCTGTCTTTGTTTCCGGCTTGACTCCGAGCGTTTGTTTGCAACTCGGCAAAACTGATTGTGGGTGTGTTACTGCAGGCAGGGTCCGTCGACCAAGTTTTGTTTCCACAAAAACGAACAGAAGCTGGTTGATGATGGTGGACTGCTTGAAGGGAGTGGATTCGTAACGGAAGCAACCACCTTCCATGAATTGAATGAGTTCAAATAGACAATCTCGAACCTCCAACTTGTGGCGAACAGAGACCAGGCGAATCCCAAAATTAAGGCAAGATGACTTTATTGCACCAAGTTCAAAAGCGCAGCGGACTGAGGCGTTTCGGGCGGATGCCCTTGATCACAGTGAAATGCAATTTGAAATGCCTTATTCTTATATGCTGCAGTGCACACCATGTGCCGTATAAACATAAACAACATACTATAAGGTGAACATAACTCCATGAATGGAACATGGTTAAATCCCCTATATTTCAAGTTGATATATTGCATTGCCATATTACTAATTTAAAATTTAAAACGCATATTTCTGATTAAATTCATAAATGGAAATATATACCTGCATGAATGCAGAAAAAAAACTTTGTGTTGTAACGAGCTAGATAAATCCAGTACTGATACTGTGAAAGGTATTTAGTAGCATGATTTAAAAGTGCAAAATATCGCAATAGTAAACAATGGAAATTATGCAAAAGATATAACACATGTCAAAAGTAATATTACATATGTATATATATATATATATATATATATATATATATATATATATATATATATATTACCTACTGGCGGTTGCCAGTAGGTATATATAGTTAGGATTTTTTCTCTATGGGATTTTTGAAAATTCTATGTCTAATAACTTTGGCGTTTGTGAACGGAATTGGCTGAAATTTTCAGGAAAATGGAACATTTTGTTTCTGAGCAGCCCCTGACAATTTGGGGGGGTTTCATCAAGGTGGGGGGCGAGAAAAAAGGGGGGTCCCAAAACGCGTTTTTCCCATGTTAATTTCCATAGGGCGGTTGGCCTCACTTTTAGCTCGAACGGCTGAATGGATTTGCACGAAACTTGGCAAAATTGTAGGGACTGTTAGCCCGATGTGCCTTTGCTAGGTCTCAATATATGTGCTCCAGTGGACTTTGAGTAATTTAGGTTCAAAAAAAGATATATATCTGGGCGGAGCCTAACCACACATCTGATCTGATTGGCTGTCAGCACTTCATCCAAGAAGTGTTGGCAGCCATCTTGGGACCAATATACATGATAGCACCTCATTAAAAAGCATTGTAGTTAATAGAGGGTTTTAGGACTTTAGTTACATTATAAATCATTTGTTGATGGTACCATACTCGTTTTAGGAATTGTGGTGGGTTCTAAGGTGATTTTACCCTGTGAAAAAACCTTCTGCTGTGATATCATGAATATTGTTTGAAAGAAAACTAATATCTCATGATTTTCCCACAGTGGTTTGGAAGGGGATCTATAAGCTAAACTGAAAGCATATTTTCTGTAAATTCACATTATCTTTCTCAGTCATGTGAAAATGAAGTCTGACATTCTCAGTAAAACATGTACATCCAACAAGGACTGAGACTGTCAGTTGATTCCTTTGTGTTCTACTGCAGCCTCCTAGAGTGTTCTAAAGAACAACTAGAGCGCTAACAGTCCTACTTATTACAAAGGTATGGCACACCTGAACCCATCTTGATTGGAATAAAGTGGTAACTCTTAAAACATTTAATTTAAAAAGAAACAACATGAGGGGGTATATTTTGCCATAGAAAGTATGATTAGTGCTGCAGAATGAAAAATTAGGGCACATTTTGAGTGACTTCTCAAATCCTTTTCTATTTCATTAAAACATTCTGACATGCAGTCTCCCAAAATGGCCACCAGAGACAAAAGAGCCCAAATGTAGCCCAAATATCACCCAGATGTAGCCCAAGTATAGCCCAATGACAGAATGTCCCAGAGTGTTCTAAAGAACAACTAGAGCGCTAACAGTCCTACTTATTACAAAGGTATGGCACACCTGAAGCCATCTTGATTGGAATAAAGTGGTAACTCTTAAAACATTTAATTTAAAAAGAAACAACATGAGGGGGTATATTTTGCCATAGAAAGTATGATTAGTGCTGCAGAATGAAAAATTAGGGCACATTTTGAGTGACTTCTCAAATCCTTTTCTATTTCATTAAAACATTCTGACATGCAGTCTCCCAAAATGGCCACCAGAGACAAAAGAGCCCAAATGTAGCCCAAATATCACCCAGATGTAGCCCAAGTATAGCCCAATGACAGAATGTCTCAGAGTGTTCTAAAGAACAACTAGAGCGCTAACAGTCCTACTTATTACAAAGGTATAGCACACCTGGAGCCATCGTGATGGGAATAAAGTGGTAACTCTTAAAACATTTAATTTAAAAAGGAACATAATGAGGGGGTATATTATGCAATAGAAGGTATTATTAGTGCTGCAGAAAGAAAAATTAGGGCACATTTTGAGTGACTTTTCAAATCCTCTTCTATTTCATTAAAAAATTCTGACATGCAGTCTCCCAAAATGGCCACCAGAGACAAAAGAGCCCAAATGTAGCCCAAATATCACCCAGATGTAGCCCAAGTATAGCCCAATGACAGAATGTCCCAGAGTGTGCTAAAGAACAACTAGAGCGCTAACAGTCCTACTTATTACAAATGTATGGCACACCTGAAGCCATCCTGATTGGAATAAAGTGGTAACTCTTAAAACATTTAATTTAAAAAGGAACAAAATGAGGGGGTATATTTTGCCATATGAATTATGATTAGTGCTGCAGATAGAAAAATCAGGGCACATTTTGAGTGACTTCTCAAACCCTCTTCAATTTCATTAAAAAATTCTGACATACAGTCTCCCAAGATGGCCACCAGAGACAAAAGAGCCTAAATGTAGCCCAAATATCACCCAGATGTACCCCAAGTATAGCCCAATGACAGAATGTCCCAGAGTGTTCTAAAGAACAACTAGAGCGCTAACAGTCTTACTTATGACAAAAGTATGGCACACCAGAAGCCATCTTGATTGGAATGAAGTGGTAAGTCTGAAAACACTCAATTTAAAAAGGAACAACATGAGGGGGTTAATTTTGCCATAGAAAGTAGGATTAGTGCTTCAGAAAGAAAAATTAGGGATTATTTTGAGTGACTTCTCAAATCCTCTTCTATTTCATTAAAAAAATTCTGACATGCAGACTGAAACATGCACTTTGAATACCAGCAGCAGACGTCCCTGGTGAGCAGTAGCTTTACTACAGTGATCTAATGTGCAACTAGAGTGCTAACATTCAGAATTTATGGCAAATGTGTGACACATCTGAATGCCTTCTTGATGGAACCAAAGTAAACAAGCATTGAAAATGCAATAGATCTCGCCCTCGTTTAAGTTAAAGCCATTCTGTTTGTAATGAGGTGGCTTTTTAGCTTTGCTTTTATTAGTGTTTTTTCAACTTTCATGTAAATAACATGCATCTGTATGCATATAAGTATATGTATGCATGCATTTATGTTTGTATTTATATAGATATACAGATGATATATGTTTATATATGTATGTATATATATATATATATTCACTGAAAAAACCATAGGCTATAGACCATATATAGTTAGGAATTAGCATTTACAAAACCTTGAAAATTCACTGAAAAAACCATAGGTTATAGACCATATATAGTTAAGAATTAGCATTTACAAAACCTTGAAAATTCACTGAAAAAACCATAGGTTATAGACCATATATAGTTAGGAATTCGCATTTACAAAACCTTATTTTACTCACACAAAACCATTGAAATTCCATATATAGTTAGTTGCACTAACTATATATCGCGCACCCGCAATCCACTGCTGATGATGTCACATATTACATCATTCATGACATGGTCAGTGACATCACTGATGACATCACTGATGACATCTCAAATGACATCACTGATGACATCACTGATGACAACATCCAGTGACTGTATGTTTCTGTAAAGTTAAAATATGTCTTACATATTGAAGAATGAGTGGATGTATAAGTGTCTGGATGAAGGATTTAGTAGGTGCATGACTGACTGTATGAGTGAGTGATGAAATGTGTCTCACTGAGTGCATGGGTTAGTGACTAAACTGTCTTAATTTGTGCATCATTATGTCTGTTGTTCTGTAAACTGTTGCATGTGTTGATAAGTAGCTATATGAGTAACTATATGGGTTATTGATTGGTTGCCCAAGTATTTGTATGGGAGACTGAGTGTGTGTGTGGGTGGCTGGGAGGTGTATGACTCTGTGCATAGATGTGTGAGCAGTTGATTCACTAGATGTATGGTTTCAAAAGTGCATGTGGAAACAGCTGTATGGGCGGTTGACTGTGTGCACGAGTGTAATGGTGAGTGAATGGATATCTCAGTGCTACATGTCAAAGTAAGTACATATGTAAAACACAGTACATGTGAGAGTTGACATATATAAATAACTGTGCATAAGAGCCAGTGAATGTGTGAGTGGCTGTATGGATCATTGTGAACTTGTATCAGGGATTGTATAAGAGAGTAAATATGTGTTAGTATATGTTTGAATAAGTAAAGTTTGTATAACTGTATAGTTCAGGAAATGGAGGTGTGATTGATTCTTTGCATGACTGACTAGGTGTGTGAGTAACTCCATGGATGAGTGACAGTCTGTGAGTGTCTGTTTACACTGATTGTATCTAAGGTTATATTAGAGTCTGAAGAGGTTCATCGTATTATCACATGAATGATATCATCAGTGATGTGATCAGTAATGTCAAATGAGATGTCATCAGTGATGTCAACAGTGATGTCATTTGAGATGTCATCAGTGATGTCATTTGAGATGTCATCAGTGATGTCATTGACCATGTCATGAATGATGTAATATGTGACATCATCAGCAGTGGATTGCGGGTGCGCGATATATAGTTAGTGCAACTAACTATATATGGAATTTCAATGGTTTTGTGTGAGTAAAATAAGGTTTTGTAAATGCGAATTCCTAACTATATATGGTCTATAACCTATGGTTTTTTCAGTGAATATATATATATATATATATATATATATATATATATATATATATATATATATATATATATATATATATATATATATATATATATATATATATATATATATATATATATATATATATATATATATATATTCACTGAAAAAACCATAAGTTTCACACCAGTTATAGTTACCTGGAAATTTTACTGACATAAAACCATTGAAATTCCCACGTTATAGTTAGTTGGACTCACTATAACTTGCGCGTGTAATACACTGCTGATGACATCACATATTACATCACTCATGACATGGTCAGTGACATCACTCATGACATCACTGATGACACCATCCAGTGAATGTGTGCCTTTCTGAAAAATAAATATGTTTTTTATATGTATATGTAAAGGTCGATGGAAAAATGAATGTTTAAATAAGTGTCTTAATGGATGTTTTTTTAAAAAAATAATGATTGGTTAACTGGCTTATTACGTGTATCATAGTAAATACATATATTAGCGAGTATTGTTTCAATATTTAAATGTTTGTATCAGTGTTTCACTTTGTATATAAGTGGGTGCATGGGTTGGTGAGTAGCTACATGTGTGTTTCTATGGCTTATTAGATTTTTTTTAGTATCAGTATAAATGTCTGTATGATTTGGTGGGGGTGTTACTTAGCACACTCATGCATCAATGACTGACTCACTGTTTGTATGTGTTTTGAGACAGCATATGTGCCAGACTGTATGGGTGAGTGAGTGTGTATATGTATGTGTTAGTAAGTGAATGACTGTCTCACTACTGTCTTTATCAGTAACTACATATGTTTTAATCTAGTATATGTGAGTGTATATAAGTGAGTATATGTGAGAGTGAGAGATTGAAAGAGTTCTTGTTTTAATAAGTATGTGTTTCTATAAGTGATTATTCAAGAGAGTAAGTGTGTGTAAGTTTCCTTAGAAGTAAGGTGGTAGTGTATGTATAGCTGTATATGCAAATAAATGGATGTTCAATAGTTTATTTGCATGTGTGAGTATGTGTGTTAGCATCTTTTGGAAAACTGTCGGTGTGTTAACGGATGTATAGGTGTCTCACTACATATGATGAGTGAGTATATGTATGAGTGACTATATAGAAGTGTTGGTGAATGAGTGGATTAAGCGTGAGCGAATTTTGCGAATCTGGCATTCGCGAATTTTGCGAATTTGCGAACTCACAATCCGCAAAATCCGCGAATTCTCGCGAATTTGCAGAATTTTTTTTTGTGTTCACAAGGATTTCTGCCAGTTCGCGAGGGTTTTGTACCAGTTCGCAATTGCGAACTTACATGTCGGCTCGCAACGGTCGCGATTATGTTGTTTCTACGTCTGGTTCATCATCACAGGTTCCCAGCACCCTCTGTTTCACCCCTGCCACCCTCTGTTTCACCCATGCCACCCTCTGGTACATCAATGCCACCCTCTGGTTCATCATCACTGTAGATTATGGGGGGAAAAAGCAAGCACACCTGCCCTGCTTCAACTGACATGAATTAATTTGGGGTTGATTTATTAATGTGTCACTGTTTTAAAATTCCAGTCTGGCACCTGCTTCCTTATCTGTCATTTGCTTTCTGTTGCAGTGCAATTTTTTTTTCCAGGACCTTTGTGGCCTACTTGTAGCTATTCTATGAGCCTGCTGTGAGGGTCAGAGCAGGGTCATACAATTGTTGCAACTTGCAACTGAACTCTGGAGGGGCCCCAGTCAGGAAGCACTACAGGGAATGGTTACTAATGATGAGTTTGAACTTTTGAACCTGCTGAATGCTTTCACTTTTGAAAAACTCGTTTTTCTG
This sequence comes from Lissotriton vulgaris, assembly GCF_964263255.1. Classification (NCBI taxonomy): domain Eukaryota; kingdom Metazoa; phylum Chordata; class Amphibia; order Caudata; family Salamandridae; genus Lissotriton; species Lissotriton vulgaris. Next base: position 1,309,780,500 of record NC_141693.1, on the reverse strand, counting down.
CAGAACAGCATTACAGCAACTGTAATGCCCCAAACAAGCTTACTTGTGAAAGTTGATTTCTAATCCAAAAGTGATCCAAAGAAAGTCAAAAGGCCTCAATTCCAAAAAAGTGCAGGCAAATGTCAACCTGAGGAGTTATTCTGATAAAAATCATCATTTTCAGAAAGTCTATGCTGCTTGCTAGTGGATTTCTTGTGCAGAATTGCAATTTTTGTAATTTCGCGAGTGCGAGATTGTTGCTGCCTGCCGCAGCTACATGTTCGCAATTGCGAACTTACACCGCACGCCGCAAAATTGTATCACCAAGAAAAAAAAATCCGCTGCGTGCAAATTTGCGGATTTTCGGTAAATTCGCGAGCGTTCGCGGATTGCGAATTTACCGAAAATCCGCAAAATTCGCGAGCGGAACGGATTTTCCACCCATGCTTAGAGTGGATGTGTATATAAATGGTGGAATTACTGAATTGGTTGTTGTAACTGGTATAGGTATGTCCACTTTTTTAAAATGTTAGTTTTTATTTTTCAATATGTGTTTCAAGGGTTACTTTACAGTGAAAGGAGGTCAGTCTCTCTGTCACAAAGATAGTGTCATCAGTGATGTCATGAGTGATGTCACTGACCATGTCATGAGTGATGTAATATGTGATGTCATCAGCAGTGCATTACACGCGCAAGTTATAGTGAGTCCAACTAACTATAACGTGGGAATTTCAATGGTTTTATGTCAGTAAAATTTCCAAGTTACTATAACTGGTGTGAAACCTATGGTTTTTTCAGTGAATTTGATAGGTTTTTTAATTGCTAATTCCTAACTATAACTGGTGTAAAACCTATTGTTTTTTCAGTGAATTTCATAGGTTTTTTAAATGCTGATTCCTGACTATAACTGGTGTGAAACCTATGGTTTTTTCAGTGAATTTCAAAGGTTTTTTAAATGCTAATTCCTAACTATATATAGGGCCTCAAACCTATTTTTTTTCAGTGAATTTCAAATTTCAAATCTCTATAGGTATGAAATGTAATATTTTTTATAACAATTTTTTTTTAAATTATGTAATATATATATATATATTTTTTATTTGTTTGCCCCGGTGCGCTCCTGGGGCGCGTACCGATGCGCTCACCGGTAAGCGCAGTGCTATGGCGTGCCCGGGGCGCATACCGGTGAGCGTCCCGTTAGCGCTATTGCCGCGAATGAAAACAACATTGTGACGTATTGCGTAGCCGCGTGATGCGTCATATGACGAACAGCGTAAGCGCACCCGGAAGCACGCATGCGCATACGATCGCAAAATGTTCTGACGCGCTTACTCTACGCGACCCGGGGCGCGCCCCGCGGCGCGCCCCGGGTCACGTAGCGTAAGCACGTCGGGTCATGTGACCTGAAAATAACACTTTTCATTGGTTCACAACACTTTTGGTTTCAAATTGATGAAAGCCCTGCTCATGTGACTTGAAAATAACACTTTTCATTGGTTCACAACACTTTTGGTTTCCAAATGATGAAAGCCCTGGTCATGTGACTTGAAAATAACACTTCTCATTGGTCCAGAACAGTTTTTTTTTCTCCAAATGATGAAAGCCCCCTCCTTTTTTCTTTATTCTGACTTTGTCCTTTGACTGAGGAAGACCTGTTTGGAGATCTGTCTCTAATATATTCTAATTAAAAATGGCTACAGTAGCAGCAGCAGCTGGAGCATCTGCCCCACCACCACCACCACCACCATCAAAAAGACCACCAGAAGATCACATTGGTGGTTGTTGGACTTGGCCCTTCTGGCAGGTTCACCCCTAGACTTTTTGCTTGTAATGGTGACCTGGTGATGGTGATTTTTGGGTTCTGCGCACTTTCACTGTGTCCCAGTGGAAAGTGCGTGCGCACTCTGAGTGCATGTGATGAGATAGGCCTGCCCTCCCATAGGAATGCATGGGGAATGTATGTGTCCCTGGTAGTTCCTGATGCGTGGGGTGTACAGGTTCGAATTTGATATGTGCGAACTCGTGAGAGTGAATGCTTTGCAATGGTGTATGTGGCATGAGTGTGTCTTGTGTACAAATGCCACTTCTAGGAGTTGGCATATTAGTGTAAAATATGCCTGGCATGTGATTGGCGGGAGCTGGCTGGTGAGCCTAGCTCCAGGAAGGCTGGATGGGTCTGCCCGGTGGTGAGTGGGAGATTAGCATGCTGATGGCTGGGGATGAGTGTACCTGTGTCCTGAATGAGAATGGGTTTTCCCCAGACAATGCTGGCTCCACCCCCTGTGGTGCGACTGATGACCCTAGCCCTGCCAGTGAATGAAATGGGTGGTTGAGCCATCAAGAGTACTTCAAAACCAGCTGCAACTGGTTTCCCCCACCCTGCACCTACAGACAAAGGAATGTGGTGTTTAAAAATGGAGCTGTGTCCCCACAGAATTCGTTCTCTTCCAGGATCCTGAGGGGGCTGCTGCTGCTGTCGCTGGGCCAGAGGACCACCACTTGGAGTGTCTCCCTGCCTGGAGACCCAGAGTGCTGGCTCTGGGCCCAGCCTTGCCCCCCCCTGCCTGCCTACAAGGACTTTGCTGGATCCTTTCCTGATTTATAGCGCTAGGAGCGCTTGGCTTTTCCCTCCTAGCTCTGAGAGCGCTTTATTTTGTCCTAGCGCTGGAAGCGCTGTATTTTGTGCCCTTAAGCGCCTGTGAGCGCTTTAATTGTGCCCTAGCGCAGGGAGCGCTTTATTTTTCACGAGCGCTTTGGGAACGCTTTATTTTACGTATTGCGCTTGTGAGCGCTTTGTTTGTAAAAGCCGGTGCCCACCCGGCATTGCCCCACTCCTTGCCGCATTTTTCTGTGTCAGTATCGCCGCCGCCGCCCGGCCGGAAGTCAGGCAGGCCGGGGGCGAGACGAGCGGGACAACAGGAAGCTGACGGGTGCCCACCCCGCGCTCCTGCACCAGAGGAGGAAGCCGGAAGCTGACTGCCGGGGCTCCCATGTGAAGGGAGAGCCCCGCGGAGAGCGAGAAGGAGCCCAGCGTCTTGTCCTCGGCGAGGCTCTCGAGGGTGATAGAGCCCCGCCGGCAGCCCGGAAAGGAGAAGAGCCAAGCTCTGGCCGAGGAAGGAGACCGCCAGCGTTCCCGCCACCTCAGGAGAGACCAGTCTGGTGAGTGGGGCTCTGTGTCCATTAGGGGAGAGGAGGGCATCAGGGCACGTTGTCGGTGCCCGCCCCTCCCCTCCATCGCCACGGCAGTGAGTTCTTCTCGGGTCCCCGAGTGGGACTCCAACGAAGGGGGCACCATTGTTCTTTAAAGGCCCTGTGGGGGCCCGGGCATTTATTTGTTCTGAGCCTGGAAGGCTCCAACGACGGCCGCATTCTTCTTTAGAGCCTGCAAGGCTCTTGGGGGACATTTGTGAAACAGAGCCCACGAGGCTCCACTGGGCATACTTTTGCTTAGAGTCCCCAGAGAGGGACTCCCCCCATCCAGGCGGCATTTCTTTGTTTTGCGAGCCCAGAGAGGCTCAGGGGGACATTTTGTTTCAGCAGAGCCTGTGAGGCTCCCACATCGTGTTCGCCCCACCATTGTTCTTGAGCCTGCGAGGCTCCCACGTTGGCACAGCCTTATCTCACCAGTTGCCCAGCACTTTGTGGGCAACTGCCACGTTTAGGCCCCCTGACACTGGGACACAGGGCGTCCTAGCCCCAACAAGGCCAGAGAGCCTAGGGACAGTAACAGGTGGTGACTAATGTGAGTTTTGCGCAATTGCTCGTGCTTGCACCTCTGAATGTGTTTTTATACGTCATGTACCTTGTTCTACACCGCTGAATGTTTTTATGCATCATGTGCCTTGCTCTTACACCGCTGAATGTATTTTATGCATCATGTGTTATTTGCACCTCTGAATGTGTTTAGGCGTCATGTGTTTCCTCCCTTACACCTCTGAATGTATGTTATGCATCATGTGTTATGTTTTTACACCCCTACAGGTATTGTGATACTTAGGTGGTTGTTCTCCTAGTGCAGGTGGTGCTAGTGAGGTCCTGGTTACCAGTGATTACTGGTTGTGTGCTAAAAGTGATTATTATTCCATGTCCTAAGTGCTAATTCTACCTAGTGCTGAGTTCTAAAAGTGCTGATTCCTGACAGTGGTCCAGGTGGCCCTGTCTTGTACATATCCCTTGTAAATTCTCCCGTGCCTGTTGGCACATTGTAAAGTGTGTGTTTTTATCTAATGTGTTTTGGTGTAATACAAAGGCTATTTTTATATATAACCTTGTGTGGAGTTTCCTTTGTGGTGGGCCTTGGGTGTTGTTGCTGGGGTCCGTGCGCAAATACTTAACTCATATCGCCTCCAAGTTTAGCCTTGCTGCTCGCGCCACTTTACCTAGAGGGTGAGCAGGGGTTATCTTGGCGTGTAACTCCCTTGCCCTGACTTAGGAATGGTGGTCTCTGACTGACTTTGGCGCAAGCCCTGGGCTTGCGCCAAAGTCAGTCAGAGACCACCATTCCTAAGTCTAAGGCTAATCTTGGAGGCGATATGAGTTAAGTATTTGCTTACGCCAAAGTCTTGGGCTTGCGCTGCTGAAACAAAATGTCCCCCTGAGCCTCTCTGGGTGTCAAGAAGAAGAGGAGGAGGAGGAGGAAGAGGAGGAAGGCTCAAGGCAGTTCCTGCAAGAAGTTCATCAGCCCTACAAACCAAAAGAGCACTTCGTATGGCAGTTCTACAAAATCCCAAGGGGTTTCAAAAAAGTCAACGCTGCGAAGGTGACTTGTTTGATTTGTGATGCTGAGCTGTCCAGGGGGAACCCTAACAAAAAATATTCCTTCGGGAATCATACCATGATTCGACACATGATCCGTTGGCACCCAATCAACTATTCTGCTGCAGAGGTAAGGGACCTCTGCAGTAAGCTACCCCCATCATCATCTAGACCCTCAACATCAAAAGAACCAACTCCATCGGGTTCAGAGGCAACAGAGACAATGCCTATCATACAACCCAAATTTTACGGTTTTAAAATCATGTGCAAATATTGTGGTAAGTTAATTTGCTATGGTGAGCAAAGTGTTAAACTTATCATCTGTGCTGGGGATAACCATAAGTGCCCGAAAAAACCCTAATTTTTTGCAGAATTTTTTTTGCTCCAGTTGAGCCATTTACAATTCCCTGTTTTTTGTTTCTCCCCCAAGAAAATACAAAAAAATATAAAACTGTTCAGAAAAGCCATAAAAAGTATAAAAAAAATCGAAAAAACAATAAAAAAATATAAAACAACAAAAAGAAAAAAAAACAGTTCTTTTCAGAACTACCTCCCATTTATATAAAATGACTTACATTTTTTAACTCTGCCATTCTCTTTTCTCTTCGGTGCGCTCCCCGGTGCGCGTACCGGGCGCTCCCGCCGCGCAAATCGAAGAAAAAAAAATTTTTTTTTTGCCCCGCGGGGCCCTTTTATAGCCCCCACATGAAACCTAGGGGGTCAGAGGGGTCTACTCTGCCCCCTAATGGTCTTTTCCCCCTTTGTTTTGGCCACCTCTTGTGTCTCGATCCTACCGAGAAAAAAGATGGCGGCCGCTCCGGACCGTTTGGAATGTTTACCGACACCCGAGAGCCAATCAGCTTTCTGTGCGCAAGTCGCGTAGCGCGCCCGGAGCGCTCCCCGGTGCGCGTACCGGGGCGCGCTTACAGATATATATATTTTTTTTAACCTAAATTACTCAAAATCCACTGGAGCACATATCTTGAGACATAGCAAAGGCACATCGGGCTACCAGTCCCTACAATTTTGCCAAGTTTGGTGGAAATCCATTCAGCCGTTCGGGCTAAAAGTGAGGTCGACCGCCCTATGGAAATTAACATGGGGAAAACGCGTTTTGGGACCCCCCCTTTTATCTTGGCCTCCGCTTGACGAATCCCCCCCAAACTTTCAAGGAAGGACCGGAGCTCGAAGAGGCCATTTTGAGGAAATTTTCAGGCAGATTCCTCAACCGGCGCCAAAGTTATTCCAAATAGAATTTTGAGATTTAACATTGAAAAAAATCCTAACTATAACTACCTACTGGCGACCGCCAGTAGGATATATATATATATATATATATATATATATATATATATATATATATAGCTGTCTCTCTCTGGCTGTCTCTGTCTCTCTCTAACTGTCTCTGTCTCCATCTGTCTCTGTCCGTCTGTCTGTCTCTATATGTCTCTCTCTATCCATCTCTGTCTCTATCTGTCTCAGTCTGTCTCTCTGTCTCTGCCTGTCTCTGTTTCTATCTCTGTCTCTATCTCTGTCTCTATCTCTGTCGCTATCTGTCTCTATCTCTGTCTCTATCTGTCTCTGTCTCTATCCATCTCTATATGTCTCTGCCTGCCTCTTTCTTTTTTTTTATCTGTCTCTATCTATCTTTATCGGTCTCTGTCTCTATCTGTCTCTATCTATCTCCATCTATCTCCCTATGTCTCTGTCTCTATCTGTCTCTGTCTGTCTGTGTCTGTCTTTGTCTCTATCTGTCCCTGTCTGTCTGTCTCTGTCTCTCTCTATCTGTCTCTCTGTCTCTCTCTGTCTCTTTATGTCTCTGTCTCTATCTGTCTCTGTCTCTATCTTTCTCTATATGTCTCTGTCTGTCTTTTTCTTTTTCTCTATCTGTCTCTATCTATCTCTATCTGCCTCTGTCTCTCTCTATCTGTCTCTATCTATCTCCATGTGTCTCTGTCTCTATCTGTCTCTGTCTGTCTTTGTCTCTATCTGTCCCTGTCTGTCTGTCTCTTACTGTCTCTGTCTCTAGCTGTCTCTCTCTATATCTGTCTCTATCTGACTCTATATGTCTCTGTCTCTATCTGTCTCTGTCTCTATCTGTCTCTGTCTCTATCTGTTTCTCTCTCTCTCTCTCTCTGTTTCTCTGCTTGTTTATGTCTCTATCTGTCTCTGTCTCTATCTGTCTCTATATCTATCTATCTCTATATGTCTCTGTCTCTCTTTCTTTTTCTCTGTCTCTATCTATCTCCATATGTCTCTGTCTCTGTCTGTCTCTATCTCTAGCAATCTCTGTCTGTCTGTCTCTCTCTATCTGTCTCTGTCTTTATCTGTCTCTCTCTATTTCTGCCTTTTTCTGTCTCTGTCTCTATCTGTCTCTGTCTCTGTCAGTCTCTGTCTCTATCTGTCTCTCACTAGCGCTGTCTCTGTCACTATCTATCTCTGTCACAATCTGTCTCTATCTCTCTCTGACTGTCTCGGTCTCTATCTCTACCTGTCTCTATCTCTCTCTCTCTCTCTCTCTCTCTCTCTCTCTCTCTCTCTCTCTCTCTCTCTCTCTCTCTCTCTATATATATATATATATATATATATATATATATATATATATATATAGCTGTCTCTCTCTGGCTTTCTCTGTCTCTCTCTGACTGTCTCCGTCTGTCTCTGTCTCTATCTGTCTCTGTCTGTGGCTATCTGTCTCTCTCTATCCATCTCAGTCTCTATCTGTCTCTGTCTGTCTCTGCCTGTCACTATCTGTCTCTATCTCTGTCTCTATCTGTCTCTGTCTCTATCTATCTCTATATGTCTCTGTCTGTCTCTTCCTCCTTCTCTACCTGTCTCTATCTTTCTCTATCTGTCTCTGTCTCTATCTGTCTCTGTCTCTGTCTCTCTCTATGTGTCTCTTTCTATATCCATATGTCACTGTTTCTATCTGTCTGTGTCTGTCTTTGTCTCTATCTGTCCCTGTCTGGCTGTCTCTGTCTGTCTCTATCTGTCTCTCTCTCTCTCTCTTTATCTCTGTCTCTCTCTGTCTCTATATGTCTCTGTCTCTGTCTCTCTCTATGTGTCTCTTTCTATATCCATATGTCACTGTCTCTATCTGTCTGTGTCTGTCTTTGTCTCTATCTGTCCCTGTCTGTCTGTCTCTGTCTGTCTCTATCTAATCTGTCTCTCTCTCTCTCTCTCTTTATCTCTGTCTCTCTCTGTCTCTATATGTCTCTGTCTCTGTCTCTATCTATCTCTATATGTCTCTGTCTGTATCTTTCTTTTTCTCTATCTGTCTCTATCTATCTCATCTGTCTCTGTCTCTATCTGTCTCTGTCTCTTTCTATCTGTCTCTATCTATCTCCATATGTCTCTGTCTCTATCTGTCTGTGTCTATCTGTGTCTGTCTTTGTCTCTATCTGTCCCTATCTGTCTGTCTCTGTCTGTCTCTATCTGTCTCTATATGTCTATCTGTCTCTCTCCATCCGTGTCTCTATCTGTCTCTATATGTCTCTGTCTCTGTCTCTATCTGTTTCTCTCTCTCTCTCTCTGTCTCTGCTTGTCTCTGTCTCTCTCTATCTCTGTCGCTATCTGTCTCTATCTCTGTCTCTATCTGTCACTGTCTCTATCTGTCTTTATCTCTAGCTATCTCTATATGTCTCTGTCTGTCTCTTTCTTTTTTCTATCTGTCTCTATCTATCTCCATATGTCTCTGTCTGTCTCTGTCTCAAGCTATCCCTGTCTGTCTGCCTCTCTCTATCTGTCTCTGTCTCTATCTGTCTCTCTGTCTCTCTCTATTTCTGCCTTTATCTGTCTCTGTCTCTATCTGTCTCTACCTGTCTCTGTCTCTCTCTATGTCTGCCTTTATCTGTCTCTGTCTCTGTCTCTATCTGTCTCTATATGTCTCTGTCTCTGTCAGTCTCTGTCTCTATCTGTCTGTCTCTCACTATCTCTGTCTCTGTCACTATCTATCTCTGTCAGAATCTGTCTCTGTCTCTATCTCTCTCTCTGTCTCTGCCTGACTGTCTGTCTCTATCTGTCTCTATCTGTCTCTCTCTGTCTCTCTCCGTCTCTATCTGTCTCTGTCTGTCTCTCTCTGTCTCTATTTATCTCTATATATCTCTATATGTCTGTCTCTATCTGCCTATCTTGCTATATGTCTCTCTGTCTCTGTCTCTGTCTGTCTCTATCTGTCTCTGTCTCTCTGTTTCTGACTGTCTCTATCTGTCTCTCCATGTCTCTGTCTGTCTCTCTCTGTCTCTGTCTGTCTCTGTCTCTATCTCTGTCTCTATCTGTCCCTACCTCTATCTGTTCCTGCCTCTATCTGTTCCTGCCACTATCTGTTCCTGCCTCTATCTGTCTCTGTCCAAACAGGAAGCTCCCAATAGGCCCTTTAAAAGTCAGCTGTGAAAGTGCTTACAGCGGACTTTTAAAGGGCTTTTTGGGAAGATTTCTGACGAGGCCGTAAGGTCATAGAGGCTGGCAGTAAACCCAGAAGATGGCTGCAGGATCATAATAGTGAATACCTATTTAATATGTAATCACTACGAATGATCCTGTGGTCATCTTCTGTGTTTACTGCCAGCCTCACTAGAAACGTAGACACAGTAAGGCTAGGTACGCAGGCCGCCAATGAATGCCTGCCGGGACGCTGCCGACCCACGGGCTGTACTATGAGTACCACGGCTTCAATGTATACCTTGCAGTTTGCATGCAGCTCTTGGATGACACGTAATAGCTCACTGTTCTATGCTAGGATTTTGACTTATAAACTGCAAGTAACAAAAGGATCTCTCTGACAATAGCAGCAACCCACTGACCTACGTACATTATGTGCACTTTGTGATCTGCATGGTACATGTTCTTTGCAGCAGGCACATTACCTCTCTGCACTACCTTTCCACGAGTCAAAACTTCCACTTGACAAAACTTAATCTCTGGTAAGAATATTAATCATCAGATTTATCTTGACATTTTTATTGTTACCGAATTTAATTGGAGGCCAGGATGGAGGCAGCAACTGCTTTTAGAAACATAATATATTTGCAATCATGATGCCCCCACCTGAAGTCAGCGCCCAGTACGATCGCACCGGTCGCACCGCCCTAGTGCCACCCTGATCAAGGGTCCTGTGACCTCAGTGACAGAATTACTGTCTCTCTAGAGTGTGCTGCTTCATGGACCTGCCCTTCTGGAGGTAAACTTCAGCATGGATTGTGGTGGACAGGCCTTCAAGTTTAACCCATATTTGACTCCGCTAGGGTCCACCTGCTGGTGCGGAGACACCAGGGCGTCTAAGGTCTAGAGGGCCTTATAATGTATAACACGAGAATGTGCTTCTTCAGGAGAGTGGTCTGGTGGACTGGTCATGAAGGCTGAACCTGGTTCCTCAGTTCCAAAGTCGGCAGCTCTGCCCATAGTGACACATCCTCTCCCGCAAAGAACACCCTACTGCCTAACTGAGAGAAACACACGCAGCCTTCAGCTACGACACAATTCTGCCCCGCTATAAACACCTGAATGCGACTCAATTCAAATTACGCGCTAGACAAAAGTAATATGCTTCCTAAAAAAAAAGTAACAGCATCCTGGAAAAAGCAAACACAAGGGAATGTAAGCAGTAGCAGCCCGTGGTGGGAGTGCTGCTGGGTGCTGACGTGGGGCGGGTGAGGGGCAGGATGGGGGGTAGTAACCTATGGATTGCAGCAGATTAGAGGTAAGTGAACATATAAATAAATTAAATGAATTTCGTTGCGCGCGCTGCATCGCATTACCTCCAGGAATGGTGCTCTACTCCACCCATGGAAAACAATGTTGTTCATAGAAAAATGAGAAAACAAAAGTAGTGCTTCACTGGTGATGGAGCAAGGATTTGTGAACAAGAGACTTGCTCGGATGTAAACCTCTCATATAATCTCGTAATAAAGTATTAATAATGTTGATAATACTAATTTTACACAACATTTCATATTTTCTAGAAAAGGGGGACGCGTGCCTATGTGTTTTTGCTAACAAGTAACCCGAGTGCAACTAAAGATGGCTGCTAACTCGGGAAAATAAACTGCGCATGGTTCAGCTGCATGATGTCTTAACGCTTGGAGGGAAAACTTTGCTTCTGCGCAAAAACATCTAATATGGCCGCTTGAGAACTCACGTGCTAAGCATCTGCTTTGCTGAAACTAAACTGCGTTATATATTAATTGGTAATGCATAAATAGACTTTATAAGTAAGTGGGATTAGAGTAGAGATAGGTGGTATCCAGGAAGTCATTTTCTTTGAATCTAATAATTTGTCTTTTTGACCTCTCTATTAGTTCGTATATGGGCCTCCTAGAAATGCTAAGGTCTGATAACCCTGTGATGTTGGTGCATTCGTGGGAGAGACAACTCCGGAGCAATGAGCTCAAGTCTTGGGTCTTGACCAAGGACATCTACTAGACGTACCCTGGGAACCAATTGAACATCCTGAAGATTCAATGAACAACTGTGAAATCGTATACATTGTTGTTAATAAGTTTTCAAATATGGGGTGGGGATAAAGCTTGGGAAAACAAATTAAAGGGCGGTAACTTAAAACAATAAGCTGTTTAGAAAAGTATTAAACTTAGCATGGTGTAACGATCATCCCCTCATTTTGTCCAATCAGAATTAGAAGTTTCATAAGGTTGAAACATTTAGGGGTGGAACATGCCATTAAGAAAGTATAATTGGGGTAGTTAGTTTGAATAGAGAGAGTCGCTGCCAGAATGCTGGAAGACAGAGATGCTATCCGAATGCTGATTAAATACCCGATGAAGCAGATTTAGAATTTTACAAGCAAATTAGAATTAGAAGAAGATTGTGGAAGAATCAAGGAGGTAATAGAATTAAAAGAAGATTGCGGAAGAATCAAGGAGGTAATTAGATTTAGAAGGTCACGGAAGAACCGAGGAGGAAGTTAGCATTAGAGAGGGGTGAGACGCAGGCGTCGAATCCAGTAGAGGTCATCTGTCCTGTCCTATCCGGTCCTAATGAGTCAGTTACCTGAATTCTTTAAGGGGCCCTTAACTCTTGGCCAGAGGGTCTGATTTTCATACCAGCCTAGGTAAATATAAATCTGTGTATTGTGTCCATGTGCTTTCTCTCTCTGTCCTCTTTTTCCTGAGGCACTTGTTATTGTGAAATATCGATTAATTGGATAGACAGATTCTACTTCCTCTGAAAGATGGAGTTTACACAGTAATATGTTTTGCTCTTTTATGATTAATTCAGATAAAACTTTTAAAACTTTCAGAGTCTGTGATTATTTAATAAGAAATCAGGTAATTAAGATCTATGTCATGGTCATGAACTCTAATCAACTAAAATAGATCCATGTGTAAAGAAAGGGTGTAGTAATAAATAAAAGATTTGAGGACTGATAAGCAAAAGGACGTATGAATTTAGCCCTATAAATTGATCCCCAGCGGTGCTCACTGGCCTACATTATGTGAGTGTGTTTATGGGCCCAAATTGGTACTTATTGATAGATGTCCGAGGTTAGTGGCCCGCTGGATCAGTTTGCTGGTACCAAAGGTATGGTTTTTATTGATTAGTTTGGTGATTATTAGTTATAGATTTATGTATTAACAAAACAAGTCCATATATTGTTTTATGTTGATTGGAAATTCCTGGAAAGAGTAAGCGGAAGGTTTTACTCTTAGTGAAAGGAATAAATTATTTGCTTTGTGAAACAGACAGAGTAGCAAATATTTTTATGTTGCTGGGGTTTGAGTCAGTTGATGTGATGAGACATCAGGAATTGTAAAGGAGGGGTCAGTTGTCGCACTGACATTATTGGGTGCCGCATTGAGATTGGTCAAAACTGCAGGCGTGTGATTTACGGAGAATTGTAAAGGAGGGGTCAGTAGTGAGGAGTGAATACTGATATCACAATAGAGGCGTGCTAGTATTGGAAAAGAGAATTTTGTGAAATTAAGCCTGATTGGATGCAAGGATAAAAGCGGCAATAAGATTGGAGAAACTAAGTGTAAACAGAGAACAAATTACTTGACAAAATAGAAGCGGTAATAGTAATAGATAACGGAGTTTGTATGTGGAAATACAATCCAACTTTAACAGGGAATCGCCCAGACAGAAGATATTTAGGTTTTGCTAGACAGGAATACATAAGAAGCCCAGTTCATACAATATACAGAGAGAAAAGAAAAATGTAATTTATGCAAAGAATCAAGAATTATTTCAAGAAAGATAAACCCATTAAGACTAGAGAAGGAATTCTTATCCCACCACCAAAGACTCCTGCCTCATTTATGATGATGGAAAACCGTTATCATACATGTGCATGGTTAGAAAATTGGATTGAGTACACAAAAGGTGATGGAATATTGGCTTTCGCGGAAAATGGCACATTTAATGGAAAAATTATTCAGAATTTAAGAAATAGAATGAATGAGTTAGAGCCCAGACCTAAATTTACCCACTATGGAGCTTTGGAAGAATGGAAATGGAGGCCTTTGATCGAGATAGATCCAGCAATACTCGGGGTCATAAGAGGATTTTATCCTAAAACGATGCATATATCGCGTGAAGATCAGATGAAACAATGGAGACAGGCAATGGTCACAGAAGGACTGTATCCTGTATTAATGTTAGAGGAGCAGACTGGAGGCAAGTGTAGAAGAAAAACGAAACATATGATAGGTTGTGGATAATCAGAAGACGCCTTGCTGTTTGCTTCTACCTGCCTGGATTCTCTTGTCTGCAACCACCAGCCACCAGCCTACTCCTTGCGGAACCCGCTTCGCGGGTCCCGCTGCGTGAAGATTGTTTGCAGCGCCTAGAAGGGGACATTGAGGAAAGCACTTGCCGGGGCTGCGAGCGAGCACGTGGGCTCTCTGGGACTACATTTCCCAGGAGCGCCCGCCAGCCCTGAAGAGCTACACCTGGGCCGCTCTCCCCGACCCCTCCTACCCTTCCACCGACTCTTCATTAACGGCTCTCGCTGTGATAGCGAGTGGGACGCCTTGCTGTTTGCTTCTACCTGCCTGGATTCTCTTGTCTGCAACCACCAGCCACCAGCCTACTCCTTGCGGAACCCGCTTCGCGGGTCCCGCTGCGTGAAGATTGTTTGCAGCGCCTAGAAGGGGACATTGAGGAAAGCACTTGCCGGGGCTGCGAGCGAGCGCGTGGGCTCTCTGGGACTACATTTCCCAGGAGCGCCCGCCAGCCCTGAAGAGCTACACCTGGGCCGCTCTCCCCGACCCCTCCTACCCTTCCACCGACCCTTCATTAACGGCTCTCGCTGTGATAGCGAGTGGGACGCCTTGCTGTTTGCTTCTACCTGCCTGGATTCTCTTGTCTGCAACCACCAGCCACCAGCCTACTCCTTGCGGAACCCGCTTCGCGGGTCCCGCTGCGTGAAGATTGTTTGCAGCGCCTAGAAGGGGACATTGAGGAAAGCACTTGCCGGGGCTGCGAGCGAGCGCGTGGGCTCTCTGGGACTACATTTCCCAGGAGCGCCCGCCAGCCCTGAAGAGCTACACCTGGGCCGCTCTCCCCGACCCCTCCTACCCTTCCACCGACCCTTCATTAACGGCTCTCGCTGTGATAGCGAGTGGGACGCCTTGCTGTTTGCTTCTACCTGCCTGGATTCTCTTGTCTGCAACCACCAGCCACCAGCCTACTCCTTGCGGAACCCGCTTCGCGGGTCCCGCTGCGTGAAGATTGTTTGCAGCGCCTAGAAGGGGACATTGAGGAAAGCACTTGCCGGGGCTGCGAGCGAGCGCGTGGGCTCTCTGGGACTACATTTCCCAGGAGCGCCCGCCAGCCCTGAAGAGCTACACCTGGGCCGCTCTCCCCGACCCCTCCTACCCTTCCACCGACCCTTCATTAACGGCTCTCGCTGTGATAGCGAGTGGGACGCCTTGCTGTTTGCTTCTACCTGCCTGGATTCTCTTGTCTGCAACCACCAGCCACCAGCCTACTCCTTGCGGAACCCGCTTCGCGGGTCCCGCTGCGTGAAGATTGTTTGCAGCGCCTAGAAGGGGACATTGAGGAAAGCACTTGCCGGGGCTGTGAGCGCGTGGGCTCTCTGGGACTACATTTCCCAGGAGCGCCCGCCAGCCCTGAAGAGCTACACCTGGGCCGCTCTCCCCGACCCCTCCTACCCTTCCACCGACCCTTCATTAACGGCTCTCGCTGTGATAGCGAGTGGGACGCCTTGCTGTTTGCTTCTACCTGCCTGGATTCTCTTGTCTGCAACCACCAGCCACCAGCCTACTCCTTGCGGAACCCGCTTCGCGGGTCCCGCTGCGTGAAGATTGTTTGCAGCGCCTAGAAGGGGACATTGAGGAAAGCACTTGCCGGGGCTGCGAGCGAGCGCGTGGGCTCTCTGGGACTACATTTCCCAGGAGCGCCCGCCAGCCCTGAAGAGCTACACCTGGGCCGCTCTCCCCGACCCCTCCTACCCTTCCACCGACCCTTCATTAACGGCTCTCGCTGTGATAGCGAGTGGGACGCCTTGCTGTTTGCTTCTACCTGCCTGGATTCTCTTGTCTGCAACCACCAGCCACCAGCCTACTCCTTGCGGAACCCGCCTCGCGGGTCCCGCTGCGTGAAGATTGTTTGCAGCGCCTAGAAGGGGACATTGAGGAAAGCACTTGCCGGGGCTGCGAGCGAGCGCGTGGGCTCTCTGGGACTACATTTCCCAGGAGCGCCCGCCAGCCCTGAAGAGCTACACCTGGGCCGCTCTCCCCGACCCCTCCTACCCCTTCTACCTATTGGGTGCACACTTCATAATAAGCCACCAGTACTCCCGCAGCGCGGGAGAGCGCGCGGGAGAAGCCCGGGACAAGGGCGGGACCGTCTGTGGCCGTCCGGGGCCGCAGGAGGCCGGGCTGGGCCACCCCCTTAATATCTACAGACTTGTTTTTGGATATTATTTGTTTGTCTTGTGTTCACTTGGATCATCCAGTTATTTGAAGGTAGCAGGGGGGTGTGCACTATGGCTAATACTTTAAATACCTCTGCCTTGCAGTCCTCTATGGGTGAGGCTGAGAAGGCGGTTATGGGGCCTCTAGACACGTACTTCAAACGCCTGCCCCAAGACATCGATAGGGAGATTGCTTTGGCGGAAAGACGCACCGGGCGAAGGCTATTGATTGAGCTTATGAAAAACCCACTTGATAAACATATAGGCCAAAGTTTCCCTGCTTTGGTCACCCCGCTATCTTCCACAGTACTGCCACTTATACACGATACATTGTACGATATATCTGTATCCAATGAGCCACTGGGTACCTCTCCTGTAGATACAGTGGTTACCACCTTATCGTCAGAGCATTTAAATGGTTCTAATATAGCACTAAGGGGGCAAGACGCTGTACCAAAAGCATGTGCTCAAGCACAGGCGATAAAGCCTAAACCATGCTCAAAGAGGAAAAGGGCCACAACCATAAAAAAATCTCAAGTTCCAAAACCTGCAAGGAAGGTCAGGAAGCTGGCCATTAAAACACCCATAATTTATGTCCCAACTGAAAATTCTAGTGAGGTAACAACGGGCGAGGAATTGGCAGTCCTAATAGGTGCAGAAAATCCAATGATTCCTGCATCATCAGTAACAGAAATAAACCCCATTACTCTAGCAGCCCCCGGGCAAATGAGGTCTAATCCGGAATATCTATTGGACTTGGAAAAACTAATACGCTCCCTCTTAAATCCCCTCGAGACTAGACTTGAGAAGTTAGCAAAACAATTGGATCATCTTGAGCAGGCTAGCTTAGATAATTTCTTTTCAGTAAAATCATTAATTAAGTCCCATAATAAATTGGGAGAGAATGTGACAAAAAATAACCTAGCCAAGCGGGATTTAGGTGTCACGGTGGTCGAATTGACTCCCCCAATAGCGAGTGGTGTATCTACTCAGCAGAAACAGGGACAGAATAATAAGAACATAGCAGTACCCCTACCTTCTGTAAACATTAGTTGTTCTGGGAGAACTAAGACCAGCTGTATTAGTGCAACGGCTAAAAGTACCAAGGATGGCATTAAAAACTGTGCCCCCGTGGCTAATACAAATAGTTCACTCCTACCAACTATTATGGAACGTGACCAGGGTACATTGATAGACACAGATAAAAACCTAGGTAAGCGTGTTGATGGATCAAATGGGCCGCTTGCCTCCCAGATAGTAAATAGGGGCGGCCATGTAAGGGATGGCAACACCACAGCCGGTGGAAATAATGCTAACATGGCTGTGGGAAATAGTGCTCCTTCAAGCCTTGCTGCCCCAGAACACTGCCCACCAAAATTATATGTTAATAAACCTTCGATTTGGATTCCCCCGGTTCAACTCACCCCTGATTCCCATCCATATGTGGCTATTCTCACCAACGTCCCACCCTTACTGGAAGGCCAAAGGGAAACATATGACATGTTAAAAAATAAAGCCATGTATTGGCTGCGGGTCAATAGACCTCTGCCAGGGGGTGTGGACGGCCTGATTATAGGGGTTAGAAGAGTAAATTGGATTGGGAACACTTTGAAAAAGCAGGGGGGTGAGTGTATCATAATTAACTTCCAAGACCCAAGGGTAGTAGGGTTAATTACGAAACCGGGATGGAATATTAGCATTGGTGGGATTGGCGTTGTGGATTTGACTTTTTTCTATCCTAGATCTGTGTCCTCTCATCCGGGGGGGAATGAGTCACTGAGAACTAGTTTGCCTCCTTGGGCAGAGGTCAGCTCTTTCCCTGCCCCTATCTTGTGTCCAAATGATAGTTATAAACAGGTATATAACTTTGATGGTGGAGCAGGGTACATGAGATGGGGATGCTGACGGAATTCAATTGATCTTTTTGACTCAGTTGTACAAATGGACAGGGAAATCGCCGAAGAGCCAATTCTGTCACCCAAGGGGGATGCAATGTGTAATTTAGCAGAAGCGGTCCCAGACAGGGAATGTGGAAGTATGAGGGGGGGCAATATGGTATGCCAGGACGATTGGGGGGGTGATCCTAGACCGCAATTCAGTCTTGGTACAAATGACGCCAATGTGGCCAAATGTGCAAATATTGCTATGGGAGAGGGCGGTGACTGTGAGATCTTGACTAATTCACCGGTCATGGTAGCTACTGAAAGGGGGACCGGTAAAGGTGACATCACGGGGAGGTTTCTTTCATGGAACATAGCAGGTTTGGCTTCCAGATTGTTGTCTCAAGATTGGTTAGATTTTGTTAATGGGTTTGAAATGTGCCTATTCCAGGAGACGTGGGCTTGTGACCCAATCTACCTGCCAGGTTATCTACATTTTTGTATACCAGCAACTCGGGGCCCTAGGGGCAGGCCTACGGGAGGTCTAACAGCGTGGGTTAAGCAGAATTCTCAAGTCAAAATAAAAGTCATTGACCTATGCTGTAAGGATATACAATTATTGAGGTTAACATTAGGACAGGGCGGTGTGATAGATATCTATAACATCTATGCTAGGGGGTTAAGCGCTGGGAATTCCCCCACCCTTGAAGCTCTATCAACCTCCCTTAAATCTAAGTCACTTGGTAATAGAGTGGTTGTGGCAGGAGATCTGAATAGGACTTTTGAGCCTTTGGAAAATACTGAACATCCGATAGGTCAAGAGGAGGATACTCTATGGGGAGTCCCAAACCTAAACCTTCCACCAGTGAAGCGGTGGACTAAGGATGTATTGTTGTTGAATTCGTTATGTCTGGAGTATGGTTTGAGGGCCCTCAATGGCAGGACAAAAAGTGACCAAGGAGGAAATTGCTCATTCGATAATGGGCATAGTAAGAGCAGGATCGACTATGTCATTTGTAGTCTTGAGCTATGGTGTGGCGTGGGCGACATGGAAATTGTGGGGAGAATAGAAAGTGATCATAACCCACTCAGTGTTACCCACTCATGGTGGAGGGCTGCGTCTGTCCACTCAGTGTCAGGTAGCGAAATTGTACCTGTTATAGCAAACGATTTAAGAAGGGTGAAATGGCCAAATGTGCTGGCCAACTTAGCCACTGTGGAGCACATTAATCTGGAGGTGGATAATGCTATTGCCGCCATGGAATCAGTATACCCTGTAACACCGGGCTCCTCTCTAATAGCAGACATACACGACACATTCTTCCTTTTGATAAGGCCGTATTTTATCAAATCAGTTAGGGCAAATAGAAAACCACCTATCAAACCGGCGAGGTGGTTTAATAAGCAGTGCAGGGCAACTAGACTGGAGTTGGGCAGGGCAATCAAAAGTAGGGACAAGGTTTTGATTAGCACTGCTAGGAAACAATATAAGGAGAATATTCGCAAGGCTAAGAAGCTGTGGGACGAGGAACATTGGGAGGAGTTACTTGAGGCCTCTGGGCAAAAAGACACAAGACTCTTTTGGAAAATTATGAAATGGGGCAGAGGTGGTACGCCAAATAACCCCGATAATAATGTTAATGAAGCCTCATGGATCGAGTATTTCCAACCCCAGTATGCGGAGAATAGGGATATAATGGACATTGAACCAATCCCTGTGGTATTTTCCAAGGGAGACTTATTCTCAACTACAGAAGCAGAACTTGTAATTTCATCACTGCAGGGGGGGGAAAGCTCCAGGGCTGGATGGAATTCCCTCAGATATTTTCAAACATGATAAGGTTCGGTGGGCAAAATATGCGACTGTGCTGGGAAATGCCCTTGCAAAAGGGGCAAAAATCCCGGATGTCTGGAAGGGGGCAATCATAATTCCGATTTTTAAAAAAGGCGATCGATCGCTCCCGGCAAATTATAGACCTATAAGTTTGCTGGCCACTATCCAGAAAGTGGTGGGTAAGATGGTGGTCGACAAACTTATGGCCTGGGTAGACGAAAATAATGCCTTATCCCCCTACCAGGCAGGATTTAGACGAGCAACCAGCACGGTTGATCAAATTTTTCGCTTCACTATGCTACGGTGGGGGACTGTACTCCTTGGTGAGGGCAGCCTTTATGTAGCATTTGTAGATCTGAGGGCTGCCTTCGATCTGGTGCCTAGGAGTAAGCTGTGGGGTGTTTTGAGCAAGATAGGGGTTCCACTCGAACTACTCACATTAATAATGCGTCTCCACGAAAGTAACTTCGCTAAAGTCCAGTGGGGGAGGAACGGGGAATCTTCCATCAATTTCCCCGTTGAGCGGGGGGTACGTCAGGGTTGTGCTATGGCACCCCTGCTGTTCTCCTTGTTCATTAATGGTATCGTTGATAGGATGGTGGATGCGAGGGTTGACGCACCTTCGCTGGCGGGCATCAGGGTTCCGATCCTGATGTTCGCCGACGATACCTTGATTGTGTCCAAAACCCCGGCAGGACTCCAGCGAGCCTTGAACATATTTGATATGTTCTGCAAGGAACGGGGTCTCGAAGTTAATGTAAATAAAACTAAGCTGATGGTCTTCGGGCAAAAGCGCCAAGTCCAACCCAGGGTATCTCTGAACAGTATTAGACTAGAGGTAGTAAATGTTTTTACATACCTAGGGGTGGAGATATCAAGTAAATTTGGTTGGTTAAGACATATTGAGAAGGCGGTTTTGAAACACCAGCAGATTTCAGGAGCGCTTCGAGTGGAACAAGCAAAATCTAAAACCAGGCCTATTAAACCGGTTCTCATGGTATACGACGCAAAAGCCTTGGGCGCAGCCCTTTACGGGGCTGAAGTCTGGGGCTTTGAGAGGTTTGACACGCTCCAAAGATCTGAGAACAGGTTTCTGAGAGGGATAACTAGTCTTCCCCAAGGTACCCCACTAATACCGCTTGGCCTGGATTTAGGAAGAAGATCGCTCAGTGATCGTGCCCGACTAAGGCCTATCCTCTACTGGAGACGGTTGTGGACGACCCCAGAAATTAGACACTATGCTGAGGGGGTTTCTGCCTTAGTCAAATCAGATGTCTTCCATAAAATTACATGGCTAAAAAAGCTCAGGGACGCCCTTGTTGAGCTTGGTCTCTCCAAACTTTGGGAAAATCCCTCGGGGAAAGTGTTTCCTAGTAAAACAACTATAAAAGCTATATATTGGGATTATATTGACCAGAGGTTTTGGAGGAGTGTGACCTCAGAATCTATGGGGGGTAGGTTTATGGAAATTAAAGCAAGACCTGCATTAGAACAGTACTGGGACACTTTAACTGTTCCGTTAGACAGGAAATTATTTTTCCAGCTAAGGGCAGGCTCCCTCCCCCTGAGGTCATTGACGTCCAATTGGGGAACTAATAGTAGTTCATGTTGCCCGACATGTGGCGCCCCCAATGAAAGTATAGCACATTTTTTATTCTTGTGTGAGGCCTATGTAAATCCAAGAAAATTGTGGCTGGCACCTGTTTGCAGGAACCTTGGTGTCTTAAGTGGTGTCGAGGGGCTGAGAATTATTTGTTCCTCAACCGAATTGCCTATAGTAGTAGGAACGGCAAAATACCTGGGGTGGGCCTGGTCCATAAGGCGGAGGGCCCTAACTCAGAATAGGCTTTGAATCTTGTTTTCTGCTTGTATGAATTGCACTGTGAATATTCCAATGGAGAGAATTATGAATTTTAGCTATAATATGTCGCTAAATGCACGTAATGAGTTTTGATTGTTCAATTTTGGTTATGGTCCACAACGTGGGCGATTTTGCTTTTTAACTTGCATTTGGCTCATGTATATTGTGAGAAAGCTTATATTAATTTTCTGGTGAATATTTTACTTGTGTATACTGTGTATTTTAATCTGAAAATTAAGTGTCAATGTATGTGCAGAGTTCTTTTTAAATGTGTAATTTTATATGTGTGTGCTTTTATGAGTTTATAACTCGAATAAAGCTTTTTCAATCGATAATCAGAAGATGAATTTATTGAAGATATCCTAACAAAGAATCCTCCACCATATCAGGAGGGACCCAATAGAACTATACGAAGTGCCCCTGCTCTAGAAACACCATTAGTTACACAAATTTTGCATGATTCATTAAATGAAAGAATATTACAGGAAAAGGAAAGAGAAGCGATAAATATAAATAGAGATGAACTAATACAGAAAATAACCCATTTGAGTGTACACCCTGAAGCATTAACTATACCAGTGACTATAGGACCTGTTGTCCCACTGTATGGCGATAAAAGGAAGTTGTCCAAACCCTCCAGTTATGGCTACTCCTATAACAGAACGTAGAAAAGAGAACATAATTATTGAAGATCAAGCTAGTGAATGTGAATCAGTAATATCACTAATGGATTTGTCAATAGGAGAACAGATAAATTAAACCCCAAAAAGAGTTACCCCTAACTGTTCAAAAGAAATACGAATGGAAACCTCCACAGGAACTAAATGTGCTACAATAGTGTCACCAGAAGAATTAGAAAGGTGGGCACAGGGAATAGACAAACCAGTTCCAAAGCCAACGATTTTGGATATATATAAATTAAAGGTAGGATTGGAAGAAATGATAGCTGGAAATGTGGGAATAAATAGGCTAAATACGTACAGTGAAGAAGAATTATTGTTCATATGTAGGAGCGTAACTAGAAACGTAATAATATTTTATGACAAATTGACAGAGCTAGCTTCTGAAATGGGAACTGAAATAAGGAGATCAAAAGTACTGCAGAAACCCTACAGAGCAGAATTTACTGACAAAGATTTAGAAAATATGAATGTGTCCGGAAGGAAATTACAGATGAAAGAATTTATGACAATTTTACAGAAATGGGGAGAATTAGACAGGTGGAAAACAAGGTGGACAAAGAAAAAGGAGGAAGCCGGAGGAGGAGCTACGACACCAACCAAGATGGCCACATAGTCTCCCGGCTCCGCTGACCCCCGTCCTCCGCTCGCTTATCCTGTCGAATATCCTGATCTCCTGCTCCGGATTCGTGTGGGTGAACTAGTCTGCATCCCGATGGTGTGATCGCGGAATTTTTCTGATGTTCTGGTGTGAAGTAACATCGAAAATGTTTTGAGGCCTAACCCAGACTGGAAGCCGGGGCCTCGATTTCTGGTGTACCCGGGTCCAAAGTGAACAACAACGGACTGCCGAGGGTGGTTGGGTCCGGTCCCTGGAACTTTCGAAAATTTCTCTGAACTACTTTGCAACCATCTGCTGCCTGGTGCTGTACCTGAGGTGAGGCGACGGGTGGTGCGCGGTGCTGCGTCGCGGGGGGCCCCGGCCCGGAGGCCCGGCACTAGCACCGCTGATGCCCCGGGGTAGGGGTCCCGCCGCGCGTTGCTGCATGTTGCTGGCCTGTCCCTCACGGCCTGTTTCTACTCTGGCGTATCCTGCCCCGTAGAGGGAGCCTCTCCGTGGGGATCGTTATGCCTGCGGCCGAATGGAACCCGGCGGAACGGACTCAATGTGGCCCTTCCTTGCGGATGGTAATGGCGGAAGTTGCGGCGCTTCACGCGATGGTGAGGGCCCAGGTCAATCATTGGATGTCGGCAACAGATGGAATCATAGGACCGGGAACGAGCCCTGACTTGCTCTTTGAGACCCAGCCACCGACTTGCCCCCTGTTGGACGCACTACTGGTGTGTTTGGACCCGGTGCTGGAAGCTGTGCCTGCCCCCGAAGAAACGGAATTCATTGTGTGTGCTGAGATTGGTGACTCTCTTAAGTTCTCGGAAACATCGGTCCTACAGTTATCGGAGCATTTCACTGCTTCCCCCATCCTAGACACTGTTGGCCCACACTTTGATCTGTGTCGGAACGAGTCGCACCCCCTCCCCAATCGGTCTCCCAATATGGCGGATGGAACGATGCTTGGCTTCGGGGACGGGGAGGGACATCGTTGGTGCAAGCTGTGTGCGTTGGGACCTGCTATTCCTCTCCTAATTGCTGACTCCAGCTCCGGCTGCTTCTGTGTGAACTTTGACTTTCCGGGGATGTGGCTTTTCTTATCCGAGGGACACGGCAACTTTGTTCGACGGGGCCAAGGCTGAGATTGTGGGTTGAATCGTTTAC
Source organism: Lissotriton vulgaris (assembly GCF_964263255.1). NCBI lineage: Eukaryota > Metazoa > Chordata > Amphibia > Caudata > Salamandridae > Lissotriton > Lissotriton vulgaris. Next base: position 1,309,756,843 of record NC_141693.1, on the reverse strand, counting down.
GATGGATCTATTGGTAACGGGACAGTTTCATCAACAGACGGATTCCGGGGCGGGGGGTTTGTGGTTCCCCCCGGGGTATTTTTGTATGGTGGACAACTTTACTTGTGTTGGCTTAGGGGGGCCCCTTTGATAGGGCCGGGGGAGAGACCGGGAGCGCATAGACTATCGCCCTCCACCGCTTCCCCATTAGGTGGGGTTTCCTTTCTTTCTCTCTTTTCTCTTCTTCTTCTATATTTCGCGTTTGGTTCTCGGGCGACAGGCACACTGCTGGGGGGGGGCCGTAGTCATCTGCAGGGGTGCAGGGTGAGGGGTTGGGGGAGGGGATCTTTCGTTTTTATTTTTGTTTCTATGGCCTTTTTTCTCTTCTCTTATCTTTCTTTGTCTTTTTCTTTTCTGGGTCAGTGCAGTGGGTTTCCTTTGGTATCAATCCCTGCTTTTTCATCTGTGCCTCAATTTTCGTGGTGTTTTTTGGGTCTTAGGGCAGGTAACTGCAGGCGCGAATTGACCGTAATATTCCTTCACATCCTGACCTCTTGTTTCAGCGCCATTGATTTGGTCGATTACTGTTTATTGTCGGTACGTTTACTATTCTGCCTGCCATTTTCGCTGCTGGGAAATTGTTTGGCACCTGATCCTTCCATCTTATATTATAAAATGAAAACCTTTTATATCCTGTTTTTCTAATTGTGCTGTTCAGTGGCCAAGAGTACTCTAGCATGGAGATTCTGCTCCCCGAGGTGCTGCATGTGATTAAAATTGCTCTCTGTTAATCTAACTGCTTAGCGGCCGGCCCACGGGGTTGTAGGCCCATACTTGTATTTGGTTTAAATGTCAATAAAGGTTTCCAAAAAAAAAAAAAAGGAGGAAGCCCAGGCAAATAGGACCACATCAGAATATTTATTAAGAGCACAAAAAAGGCAGAAAGGTTGTGTCCCATGAGAGAAGTATCAGGAGGAGGATATGTACATGTTCCATGGACCAGGCAAGATATTTGATCATTTACTAATGATTTCCCAAAATTAAGAGAGAAGCCAGTTGAATGGTATAGATAGGTTAAAAGGTTTTTGAAAGTTTCTAAAGTTTTGTTGAAAGATTTGGATGGTCTGTTTGAAATAGCGGTACCTGCAGATTTATGGACAGAGTATAAATCACAGTTGATTGGGCCAGTGATGAGGACCCAAAAGATGAGAAAACAGGTGCACCTTCAGAAGAAGTAATGAAGAAATATCACCAGGTGTTTACTTTCTTGAAAGGGAAAATTCCCCAAAAAGAGGCAGATTGTATACAAATAGATAGAACCACACAAGAAATAAATGAGACTGTATATGCTACATGAACGTCTGCTACAGGTGTTCAAGCACTACAGTGGATTTGAGAAATTTGGTGACAAAGGTATGTGACATTTTGTGTATCGGTTTGTATCTGGATTAAGACCGGATTTTTGTCAGATGATCTAAACCCATATGTTGTGTTGGCAAGGGAAACCCATAGATGAACTCTTTAAGTATGCAACATACTGTGGAGATGAGATAGATAATAGATGCAAAAAGATAGAAGTAAGGGTGGGCATAAAATCCGTTTCGCGGGCGAATTTGCGGATTTTCCGCGATTTCGCCCGCGAATCTCGCGAAATCGCGGTTAAATCCGCGAATCAGGGGGTCGAATTTTCAGCCAAGCAAGGGTTACAGCAGCAGGTGCAAAAGTTGAACCTAATTTCTTTGTAACCTTTTACAAAAGGGTTACAAACAAATTAACTTCAACTTGGACACCTGCTGCTAATTGCTTCCTAGCGCCTCGTTGCCTACTTGCAACTATTCTCTGACCCTGCTCTGACCCTTGAAGCAGGGTCAGAGAATAGTTACAAGTAGGCAACGAGGCGCCTGTCCAAGGAATTAAACCTCATCAGGAAGCACTTACAGATATAAAAAACAGGAAGAAGGGAGAGGATGGCAAATACACCCATTTTGAGTTGTCAGGAGGGGTTAAACTAAAAGAGACCTTTACAGCACAATTTTCATATGCATTTTGCTAAAAATAAAAAGCTGTATGTTCTGTAGGGGCAACTCAGGAATCTGGCCCTTCAGAGATCCGGCCTCTCTTTCTTTCTCTCGTTCTCTCTCTCCCTCTCTCTTTCCCTCTCTTTCTCTCTCTCTTTCTATCTATCTATCTATCTATCTATCTATCTATCTATCTATCTATCTATCTATCTATCTATCTATCTATCTATCTATCTATCTCTCTCTCCCTCTCCCATAAACGACTGCATGGGTAACTTCGCTATGCAAGCGGCTCGCGAAGACGCAAAAATCCCCGCGAACATGCAAAAAAAACTAAAATCCGCAAATTCGCACAAATTCGCGAATTTTGCGGATCCCAAATTCGCAAATCCGCAAATTCGCGGATCGCAAATTCGCAAAATTCGCCCATGCTTAGATAGAAGAAAAGGTAATTTGGGCACAAGTAAAATTGGCAGAACAACAAGAATTTAAAATAAATAATCAGAATAGTGATCAAAATTGAGGATCAGGACAGAATGAAAATAATGTGGGAAAACAAAAAAGGAAAATGAGCAGAGAAGAGGCAAAGAAGAAATTTCCTTGTCATGGGTGCGGAAAATTGGGGCATTGGAAAAACTAGTGTAAAAACATTCAAACTAATAATGGCCCAAATCAAAATTTAAATCCACAGACGCAGAATGAGGTGATACTAAGTAAACCACAACTGGCTGTTAACCCACAGAGTCAGTTACCACCTGCCCCTACGCAAAATATTGTGAACAGAGCAAAGTACAGTGTGGACGCCGGATTTCCAGGAGAAAGTGGTAAGCTAAATTCAGTAACTTCACAATTTCTTTTGCAGAACAGTAGTTCTTTGGAGGATGAACAATGAAGGTGCCTGGGGGAGGGGGGCATGGGGGTAGGTGAGTGCGTACTTGGCACATCCTTACCGGTAGATCAGTCAGGTCCATATATTGACGGAAAGGTAGAAGGAAAATATATTACCTTTTTATTGGACACTGATGCTACCCGTTCTACTGTGAGAACAACAGACATCCCAAAACCACCCCTCTCAGGTGAGGCAATCCAAGTAGTTGGTGTTTCAAATAGACAGATCAGAACTCCAGTCACATAACCCATGGAAGTATGCATTGGCAATTTGAGAGAAATGCACACATTTGTAGTATGGGATTCTAGTCCCATAAATTTGTTAGGCAGAGATTTACTATGCAAGATGTACTGTACAATTTATTGTACACATGATGGTGTAGCAATGCAGACCCCTGGTGAAGATAGTATTTACAAAATAATGCTAGCAAAGCAAGGTACAGAGGTAGATGAGATGTAAACAATGATGACAAAGGATGACTTACCTGATTAATTTAAACTCACAGTAAACCCCGAAGTGTGGGATTTCATGGGAAAAGAAGTAGGGTTAATGGCAAATGTAGACCCAGTAAAGGTGAATGTAAAAAAAGGTGTGAGGTGCCGGGTTTTTAGGAACCCGGTGGTGCCAGGGGATAACACCCGAAGACCTCTGAGTTCTCCCTGTTTCGGACCACAGAAACCAAGAGTCTTCTAGGTGAAGTCAGAGATCGAGTTTTATTGGCTGCAACCAAGTAACAAGTGTCCTAGAATTACAACAGCACGGGTCGTAAGTTCTCAGGAGACTGTTCGTTTTTACAGAACCAGCCTTCTCCTTATATACAGAAATAACAGCTGCAGGCAAGAATTCTTGAGTTTACAATACGGCCATACACATATTTCTACAATAAAGCAGAAAGCGAAGTCATGACGGCCAACCCACATTTTAGATGTCCAGTTCGTGATGGATTACCCAGCCAGGCCGGGAACTCCCATCAGATATCGATGAAACCCCAATAAAACCGGGCACCTCCTCGTCGTAAAACTGGCCATAAACAAGGAACATGGACAGGTGTATGTGTGTAGAAAACATGGTCTGTATGTAGTGAATGGTTTATGGCATGTTGTGCATTGATGCTATCTTACTCGGCCACTGGGCGAGGAACTGCCCGAACAGGTTTGGCTGGAGGCAGGGGAGTCAGTTTGGCCAGGTCATGGGGAAGTCAGCTAAGGTGGACGTGTCCTTTCAGATCACGCTTGGCCTCAATCAATTGACTATATGAGGGCAAGCCATAAGATGGATGCCGTTCACAAAATGGAGTCCAAGGGTTCAGAACGGAAACCATGATTAAAAGGTGTTAGCATCACTTAATCACGACGCAAATGTATAGGGATAATGCCCTACTCATTACCGGTCTACCGACACCAAATTCGTCATGGTACGATGATATTTTGTGACACGAAGGTTGGGCCTCGGGACCATATTACAGCAGGGTCCAGAATTTCAGAACCACAGACCCTCCTTTTGCCCTCATATTAGGCAATAACTCATGCTAATCTGAGTCCAAATCTGTATTAATGAATTCATGGAGATGCTGCTGTAGCATCATTCTGTTGCTCAATTCGTCCCTTGACACAGGCTTCCTTACACATGAAGTAGCACAGAGGCCACATACTGCAGGTGCGCACTGCACAAACAGGCAGAACATAAACAGAATGGCTAAGATCATCCCAATGAAGATCAGAATTTTCCATCCCCAGGCAGAGATCAGTTCCCAGAACCACCCTAGCAGGGACCAATCCCCTTTATCCACGTGAAGGGAATCAGAGATTTTGTGCAGTTTGGAGATGGCTTGGTACACTGTCGGAGCATTATCAGGGATGAAAATGCAGCAACTGGATTGGATCACCCTACATACACCACCACGGTTTGCAAGTATGACATCTAGGGCAACCCGGTTCTGAAGAGTCATAAGTCGGTCCAACTGGAGCTCAGCTGTTAAGTTACTAAGGGCGCCGGCCGTTTCGGTCACGGCGGATTCGACTACCCTCGTTAACTGGCGAATGTTCCTGCTGTTCACCATTGGCCCCCAAAACGGCAGAAAACCTTTCGCGAAGTCCCCAAACTCTTGACCCGCAGTGTCGTCTTGACTCACGACACTCCTAACTGTCCTTGTCCGATGGTAATCTGCCCCGGCCGTGTAGGTGGGTGGCAGCAGAAACAAGATAAAACATGTGCCCGAGAAGTCAGGGGGCAACCATGTGTATGCTTTGTCATGGCAGATGAAGTATGTACCCTTGGACGCTAAGAATGGAGGGGAAGTTCGGGAGGCAAACACATATGTTTCCGTGCATATGCTCTTCCCCAACTGTCCCTTGGGATCCCTGCCAATACCTTGCAGACATAGGTGACCTCGGTGGGGTACTATCCAAACCGGGGAGGATTTCTTTGTTTTCTGGCTCTTACTCAAGGAAATCCCATACTGAGTGATGTTCCATCTACTGTACGGGGTAAACTCATCTTTGGGAATCGTTCGATACGTGTCGATATCCCTGCTCATATTCCTTATTCCCGCCACTAGTGCCTTGTTGCTGGAATTGCTCCCTGTGGGACGCGGGGGATATGGTTCTATGGCAAACAGAAACATTGTCTGGAAAGCCCACAGAGAACCATAGTAACTGAATGGCAGGACGAAGTAAGGGATGCCCTTATCTGTTGTGTGCGGCATAAGTCCACAGATCCAACAGTTCGATGTGTTCATTATAGACTGGTGCTGGTGTAGGAGCTGGATGAATGAGTTATTTACAAATTCTAGTCTTCTGGCAGACTCGTGTTCAGGTAGAGGGTGAAAGGAGTGTGGAGGAAAGGTAGGAGGAGGTGTGGGCTGAGTGTTATTTATAAAGGTAACTTGAAATGTGGATAAAGTGTAGCCAATCAAGAACATCATTATGCTACACAACATTAAAATACATATTATCAAGAATCTTTTTCTGGCCATCACAGTGCATATTTTCTTTTTATAGTTCGTGGGTCTAGCAGGTCTCTCTACCCTTGGAAACTCCATCCTCTAGTTGCTGCCGGCGGTGGGTGATTGATTCTGCCAAGGAGTGCTTTCTGTTCAGTCCGGGGTAATTCCCTCAGACCAACCAGAACCGTTGACCTAAACGTCCCCAGCTGCACTCCCCAGACTATCAACCGCGACCCTAGCAGCAGAACCGGATGGCGGTTCGAAAATCAAAAATGAGCAAGCTCCCCGGGCGAGAGAGCTGTAAAATCAAAAATAGTTCTTGGGGGGAAACCCTTATAAGCTTGCTTTTATTAGTTCGTGTTTCTTGACCTTAGATTATACCGTTGTTTCCCAGGTATGGTGTGGTCTTCAAACAACGTTTCAGGTTCTGTAGTGTCCAACTGCATTGACGGTGGCACAAATCCTTGCAGAATATGATCACTCTCCTTTTCGGTACCAGTTTCTTTCAATCGTGCATCGCTGAAGAGTGCAAAGCGTGGTACGGACTCGGCCTCAGAGTCAGCAATTTCCTCCTGGACCCACCGGTCATATGGAAGAGGCAAAGGGATCCGTTTACAATGGATCCCGTGGATCCAGTTCTTCTTCCCTTCCACCCGAACGGCTGATCTTGTGGAAAGAAGGACGAGGTACGGGCCGGTCCACCTGGGCTGTTCGTTCGTCGTTCTCTGAAAGTTTTTCACTAATACCCAGGTGCCGGGTTCAATTGCGTGACCTGGATCATCAGATGCTGGCGGAGAGGAACTGTGTACCTGTTGGTGTAAAACACGCAATTTAGTTGTCAATTCACACAAATAGTCAAGCAGTACAGGGTGCTCTATCTCGCTTAGTTTCTTGGGCCTCGGCACTCCCCATATGTTTGCTGGGCGCCCGAACACGATTTTGTGGGGGCTAAGTCCCAGTCTAGAGTGGACAGTCATTCTGGTAGACAGGAGTGCTAAAGGCAGGGCGTCAGGCCATTTAAGAACTGTGCTGGCTTGGATCTTGGCCAACTTCAACTTTAACGTGCCGTTGTAGCACTCTACTAATCCCGCTGATTGGGGGTGGTTTGCAGCGTGGAATTTCTGGTGTATGCCTAGACATTCGCACACTCTCTTCATCACTCGTCCCACAAATTCACTTCCATTATCACTCCAGACCATTCTAGGCATACCGAATCTAGGGAAGAATTCTTTGACAAGGGCTTTGGCAGTCGACAAGGCAGTGTTGTCTTTAATGGGATACGCTTCCACCCACCTTGAGAAGGCGCAGACAACAACAAGCACGTATTTCAGATTGTTGCATCTTTCCATGTGGATGAAATCGATCTGCAAAACCTCGAACGGATACGTTGGAGGCGCAAAATGACCAGCTGGAGTTGGGGTTCCCCTACCGGGATTGTACTTCAAACACACCATACAGTTCCTGACCAAGTTCTCTGCACATTTCGGGATACCACTATTCTGCCATACTGGGGCCAACAACTTACAGATTCCTTTCGCACTAATGTGGACCATACCATGGGCCATTGCCACCACTGCAAGCACATATGCATTGGGTAACAGCCATCTCTGATGCTCTGATAATTCGACCCAACAACCATTCGCATCCAATCTACCCTTGCTTTCTCTCCATTCATTCACCTCTTTCTCAGTGGCATCAGATTGTATAGACTTCACACTTTCAATAGTGTCCTCACACACACCCACATCGGCAATCCATCTCGCAGGACCTACAACATACATTCGACTCATGGTGTTCCTTGCAGTCTCTTTCGCAACTTCGTCTGCCAATGCATTCCCACGACCAACATCATCTTGAATCTTTCTGTGTGCACTGCATTTTACAATCGCAACTTGTAGTGGCAAGGTCAGTGAATCAAGAAGCTCGCTAACTAGCTGACCATGTTGGATTCTTGCACCATGTGACGTCAGGAACCCACGTTCACGCCACAATTTTCCAAAACTGTGGGCCACGCCAAAGGCGTATTGGCTATCAGTATACACATTCACTTGCTTTCCTTTTGCCAACACACACGCTCTTGTAAGTGCAATCAACTCGGCTGCTTGCGCGGAATTGTGGGGAATGCGCGCGGCCTCTACAATCGTGTGCAATGTTGTTACAGCATATGCTGCAGTCGTATCACCATTTGGCATCTTGAAGCATGAACCATCAACCCATAAATTATCATTACATTCAGGAAGGGGAGTGTCCTGCCAGTCTACTCTCCCTTTTGTCTCTTCTTCTGTCCTAAAGCAGCAATCATGTCTTTCAACCTCATCTGTGTCTGCCGGAATAGGCAATAACGTAGCGGGGTTGAGTGTATCGCACCTCTTTATGTGTATGTGACTTACTAATAGTGTCAGCTCATAACTGGACAGTCGAGCACTAGTTAAATGCTGTGTCTTTGTTCTGTTTAGTAAAATGTCTACTGCATGTGGGACCATTACGATCAGAGTATTATTCATGACTAACCCAGCAGACTGTCGAATACAGACAGCTGCTGCAGCAGTGGCCCTCAAGCAACTTGGTAATGCCTTAGCTACAGGATCTAGAGTCGCTGAGAAATACGCGCATGGGCGCTGTTTGTCCCCAAAGCATTGTGTCAGGACTGATAATGCGCAACCTTCCTTCTCATGGACATATATTGTAAAAGGCTTACTGTAGTCGGGGTTGCCCAACACAGGAGCCGAACACAATGCATCGCGCAACTCGTGGAAACTTGTCTGACAATCTTCAGACCAAGGCATGGGATCGGGTGTGTCTTTACAGATTAGTGCCAGCAAAGGTTTAGCCAATAGTGAGAAGTTCGGTATCCATTGTCTACAGTATGATGTAATGCCCAAGAAGGCACGCACTTCTCTATGTGTCCTTGGGGCACTCAATCTTGCAATTGCCTGTATTCTTTCTGGGGTCAGTCTCCTTCCCTCCTTCGATAAGATGTGACCTAAGTAGGTCACTTCTTGTCGACAAAATTGCAGTTTTGAGAGAGAGACTTTGTGCTTCATGTCACATTAATGACGCAACAACGACAATGTGGCTTTCTTGCAAATCTCTTCAGTATCTGCAGCGATCAGTAGGTCGTCCACATATTGAATCAGAGTCGCACCATCAGGTAGAACAATCGTGTCAAGTTGTGTTTTCAGAGCTTGACTGAATATAGATGGACTTTCACAGTAGCCCTGAGGAGCGCGTTTGAAGCGGAAGCTTCGTCCTCCTAAATTGAAGCCGAAAATATGCCTGCTCTCCTCAGCAATCGGGATGCTGAAGAAAGCGTTCTTCAGGTCAATCACCGAAAACCAAGTGGCTGAAGCTGGAACCATTGTCAATAAGGCAGTAATGTCGGGAACAACTGAAAACTGTGGCACAACAATCTTATTCACTTCTCTGAGATCAATCACAAATCTGTACACAGGTGCCTGCGAAGAATCAGTACGCTTTAAAACCGGCAGAATAGGACTGTTACAAATGTTGCCTGTTGTCTCTTCAATGACATCTTTCTCGATCAGATCGTAAATGATCGCTAACAACGCCTTTTCACATTCACTAAAGATCTTGTATTGGGGAAGACGTGGCAACCTAACATTGGCTTTCAATGTTATGACATACGGTGCTATCTCCAAATGACCTACATCGTTAGAACCAGTAGCCCAAAGTATATCTGGAAGAGATGACAATTCAGTTGGAATATTTTCCTTTGACAAATACATTGGGGAAATCACTTTCTTACCTAGGGTAAGTTGTACTCCCGAAGGAGAACAGTACAAAGTAGCATATAATCTCTTCAACAAATCCAAACCTAACAAATTTTCGCCACAACCTGTTGTAAGAATGAGGGGTGCTCTCTAATTCGCATGGGCCAACAGAAAGGGACATAGGACTAGAGATCGGGTTTCTAACCGGGGCGCCAGAAAAACCTACTGAAACATTCATTTTGCCAGACAAAGGTGCGCCAGGAAGTTTTGAGTGCATAATCGAACTTTTTGTAGCACCAGTATCCAGCAGAAAAGGTTCTGACACTCCTGATGTAATCACCTCAACATAAGGTCCATTCTGATCTACTGGAACTGAAACAACTCCCTCTCTTTGTCCATGGCTGTCCTAGCAATTATTACCCTCATTCTCGTTCTCTGCGTAGTAGTCATCAGCATAGTACTGAGCTGACCTAGAAGACGCATTATTCTGTTGATCAAAGCTATTCATAGAATTCTGAGGCGGAAAAGAAATAGTATTCTGGGGGAAATTTCCGCGGTTCCTACCCCTAGGAGCCTGTTGAACACCTCTACCCCTTGCACCGGAAACACCATTTAGACGTCGCGCCAGAGCTGGACAATTATTCTTGAAATGACCCTCTTCCTTGCAATACGCACACTGATTCGGACCATACGGTAAACGCTGATGAGAAAACTCGTTTCCTTGCGGGTTTCTCGAATACTGCTGTGGTTGCTGATAATTGGGCTGGCTAGGAGTGCGAGACAGATAGGCTTGCTGGAGAAGAACTTTAGTTTTTAAATCTTTAGTCTTTTTGTCTGCTTTATCTAGCTCATCTTTGCGCCTATTTTGGTAGTACTGGGCTGTGGCTAAGATCTGCGCTGACGTGGAAACAGCCCAAGCACTCTCTGAATCTTTCAATTTGTTACATAGTTCAGGAAGCAGATTATGTACGAATTTGTCTACAAACAATCTTTGGCCACCCTCGGTAGCCATATCCTGACCACTATGATCGACGAAAGTCTCTTCAAATCTCGTGAAAAAGTCAGACACATTCTCATCTTTCTTCTGCTTGCACGCAGACAACTTATCCCAATTCACACGCAATTCAGGCATTAAAGTTTTCATGTACTTGATAATTCTACCAGGAAGTTCAGCTACTAACGGCTCTGGTTTAGAACCACCAACTTGCCTAGCATCTGCAGCAGTAATATTAGCCCACGTGTCACCTAGTTCTTGATCATGATCTGCATGACGAATCTTACTCCACAAGGGCTGTGGAACAACATTCCCAAACAACATGTCTACATCCGCTAAATTCATTATACACGAGCTTGCAGTCTGTGATAACTCCTTATAATACCCTGCAGGGTTTTTGCGAGGATCAGGTAATGTCTGCTTGAGTGCTAAAACTTCAGATCTTTTCCAGGGGACATGTACCCATACACGCTGGAAATGCAGCAGAACGGGTGGATTTGCATCCGCATCACCTTCCCTCCAAACTGGAGGAACCTCTCTCATGGGGTACTGTTGCGGCTTTTTCCTACCTGACACGTCATCCTCATATAATGATCTAGAGACGTTTCCCTTACTCCTATAAGATAACAACAAATCTATTGCTTTTTCAACATCGGCACCTACAATCATGCCTTCGTAGAACTTGAAACGCATACGGAATAATTCCTTCATTTTGCGTTTTGGATCATTTGTCTCCAAATCTTCGCAAAGATATACACACATCTCTTCAAATACAAATCTCTGAGTGGGTGCATCCCATTGTCGGAAGACTTCCATAACAGACTGAACGTCATACCTAACAGTATCGGTAGCCCATTTGCGTGCTAACTCATTCAGCACTTCCCGTTCCTCGTAATCAGGCAGTTGACTACGCAACTGTCTACGTCCTGTTTTAGGGGTCGTTTTAGGCGACCCAAAGAAAGGTGAGAATAGACCAGTGACAGTACTTGCCACTCTCTGTCGAACAGAAGGAGAAGCTTGCGGAGAGGCAGATGTGCCAGAAAAGACAGGCTGATGAAAGGAGGAAGTCGAGGCAATAGCAGAGGAAGTCGAGGCAGTGGCAGAAGTAGTATCATGAAAAACAGTTGGAGCAGTAGGCAGAGTTGTAGGAACAGTAGAGGTAGTATGTAGCAAAGGCGGCGGCCCTTGAGAAGGCTGCGCCGGAGAAGTAGGAACCAGCTGAAGAGGAGCTGGTGCTTGTGCAAGAGCTGCATTACGCGCACCGGTATAACAAAACGCTTCGGGGGTCCAGTAATACTCGATGTGTATGGGGGTGGTGAATTCAATAAATGGGACATTAATGTATCTTTCTCGGATGTTCCCTTCGAACCTTGTCCTTCATGTGACAACATTGGGTAGCTTTTATCTACTGCTAACTTCTTGCTTCTGAGCATTTGTTCACTTTCCTGCTCTTCCTCATTATCCCTGTATGCAATGGCAGCTTGCACCATTGACATACCTCTTTTATTCTTCTTAGCTCATTTTATTTCTTTCTGTTTGGCTTCTTTGCGCCATAAGCGAAAAGAGTCAAACATCGCCGGCCGGGCTTTCTTCTTAAACAGTTTGACCTCGAGGTTATCTAAAATTTCTGCGTCAAAGCTACCATATTGGGGCCATTTTAAAACACCATCTTTTCTGGTGTACTTTATCCATACCTCATTATATGTGATAGGGCCTACTCCGTGCTTTATATAAAGTTCATATGTTGGAGTTCCAATCGGAGGAACCGGACACGAATCCTCTAATCAGGAGTCCTTACTACAACCAAGACAAAACAAGTTTCCAAGTCTGCTAAGACCAGGCATCTTTGCTCACTAGTCTAGCTTCAAACTTCAAGGGATTATCTACTTATGATATTCTCGTGAATACACGAATCCCTCGGTTTTGGCGCTTGCAAGTTCCAAACAAGGTGTATCTCAAGGATACCAAAATTAAGAATCAAACTAAGGACTGGGAGACGCTCCACTTATACTTAACTGAAGTATTGAAGATCGATGACGTCACCAGAAGACTCATCTATCGTTTCGCTCTACCAAGGATCACTGGGTCCAAAACAGGGCGATAGTCAGGGCAGCAGTCCTTCGTAGCCGTCGGGACGCGGGGAACCTCGCAGCAAAGACCTTCGGAACCACGTCGACATACAGGGGTCGCTGAAGTGGCTGGCCGTCCTCTGGAATTTTCACACGAAGCTCCTCACGAACATCTGGCTTGGACCGTCACCGCTTGATACCGCCCCGAGTTGGGCGCCAACTGAGGTGCCGGGTTTTTAGGAACCCGGTGGTGCCAGGGGATAACACCCGAAGACCTCTGAGTTCTCCCTGTTCCTGACCACAGAAACCAAGAGTCTTCTAGGTGAAGTCAGATATCGAGTTTTATTGGCTGCAACCAAGTAACAAGCGTCCTAGAATTACAACAGCACGGGTCGTAAGTTCTCAGGAGACTGTTCGTTTTTACAGAACCAGCCTTCTCCTTATATACAGAAATAACAGCTGCAGGCAAAAATTCTTGAGTTTACAATACGGCCATACACATATTTGTACAATAAAGCAGAAAGCAAAGTCATGACGGCCAACCCACATTTTAGATGTCCAGTTCGTGATGGATTACCCAGCCAGGCCGGGAACTCCCATCAGATATCAATGAAACCCCAATAAAACCGGGCACCTCCTCGTCGTAAAACTGGCCATAAACAAGGAACATGGACAGGTGTATGTGTGTAGAAAACATGGTCTGTATGTAGTGAATGGTTTATGGCATGTTGTGCATTGATGCTATCTTACTCGGCCACAGGGCGAGGAACTGCCCGAACAGGTTTGGCTGGAGGCAGGGGAGTCAGTTTGGCCAGGTCATGGGGAAGTCAGCTAAGGTGGACGTGTCCTTTCAGATCACGCTTGGCCTCAATCAATTGACTATATGAGGGCAAGCCATAAGATGGATGCCGTTCACAAAATGGAGTCCGAGGGTTCAGAACAGAAACCATGATTAAAAGGTGTTAGCATCACTTAATCACGACGCAAATGTATAGGGATAATTCCCTACTCATTACCGGTCTGCCGACACCAAATTCGTTATGGTACGATGATATTTTGTGACACGAAGGTTGGGCCTCGGGACCATATTACAGCAGGGTCCAGAATTTCAGAACCACAGGTGCTGCCTATCCAAACACAAGACAGTAAAAAATGAGCCCAGAAATCAAATCTGGTATCATAGCAGAAATAGAACGAGTGGTTCAACAAGGCATTGTAAAGGAAATAATGAGCAGTCCTTGTAATTCACCTATAATTGGCATTAACAAACCTAATGGGAAATATCAGATAGTACAAGATCTGAGAAAAATAAATAACATTGTGATGCCTTGTTGTCCTGTAGTGCCAAACTCAGCAGTAATTCTGTATCAAATACCATGGAATGCAGGATGGTTCACAGTAATTGATTTGTGTCATGCATTTTTCTCCATCCCGTTACACCCATGTAGCCAGTTTCTCTTCTCGTTTAAATTTGAAAATCGTATTTATGTGTGGAATCGAGTTCTCCAAGGGTACACAGAAAGCCCTTCAATTTTTAATCAGATTTTTAAAAAGTGTCTAGAAACACTAGTGATGCCCAGAAATTCTGTTTTAGCCCAATATATAGATGATTTGCTTGTTGTATCGAGAACACAAGAAGATTGTGTCCTTGATTCTATTGCTTTATTGAACCATCTGGCTGACGGAGGGCACAAGGTGTCACCAGAAAAACTGCAATTCTGTCAAACCAGAGTTAAATATTTTGGACATCAATTAAAAAGAGGAGTGAGGAAAGTGACACCTGAAAGAATTAAAATAATAAAACAAATGCAGTTACCCCAGACCCAGAAAGAAATCAGAATGTTTCTTGGTGCTGTAGGATATTGTAGGCAATGAATTGTAGGTGTTCCTTATTGGCCAAACCACTGATACAAATGATAAGAAAACGAGCAAATGACCCTATAGAATGGGAAGATAAAAGCATGGAGGCTTTTGTGAAATTAAAAAGTTGTTTGTGTGAAGCCCCTGCTCTTGGAATGCCAGATTATACAAATGAATTTGCATTATTTTATTGTGAACAAGATAATTGTGGTCTATCAGTGGTAACCCAGAGACATGGTTTGATGCGACGTCCAGTGGCACATTTTTCTGCTATTTTGGACCCTGTAGCCTCTGCATTACCTGGTTGTTTGAAAGCAGTGACTGCTGCCTGCACAAGTCTTGAACAGTGTGAATCCATTGTAATGGGACATCCCGTAAAGGTCTATGCCCCTCATTCAGTGGACATTCTTTTGACCAGAACAAGAACTCAATACCTTACTCCAATTAGAATGACAAAATATGAAATAATTATTTTTGGAGCAAAAAATGTGACAGTAATCAGGTGTACTATTTTAAACCCAGCCACGTTGTTACCTGATGTGCCTGGAGAAGAAGTGAGGGATGATGTCGAACATGACTGCCTAGATATTACTAAATATTGTACCAAACCTCGCCCATACATACAGGAAGAACCTCTGAATTATTGTGAAAATGAGTTATTTGTAGACGGCTCTTGCCTGAGGCACGTGGATGGAGGGATGAGTGCTGCTTATGCTGTCTGTACATTGGCTGGAATAGTCGAAGCATCCTATTTACAAGGAGTCAAGTCTTCACAAATAGCTGAATTGATTGTTTGGAGAGTAACCATTTACGCTGACAGTTTGGTTAAAGGGTTGTGCATGACTTTGGCCAACTCTGGATGCAAAGGGATTTCATGACTTCTTCAGGAACCCCTATCAACAATGGACAATATGTAAAAGGGCTTTTTGAAGCAATACAATTGCCAAAAGAAGTGGCAGTGGTCAAATGTGCTGGACATCAGTCTGGAAATGACTATGTGACTGCTGGTAAACGCTATGCTGACCAAGTTGCTCAGTACTGTGCTAAAACCAAAATGTCAGGGAACAAGAAAATTGAAACAACAGGAATCACATGCCAACTTATGCTTATCTCAGCCATAGAAACATGGGATGAAGTAAGACATTTACAGGATGAAGTAGAAGTAAGTGAAAAGGAAGGTTGGATTAAAATAGGATGTCAAAGGAGAGAAGAAGATGGTGTCTGGATTTATCCAGATGGTAGGCCGGTCATGCCAGACTGCTTGCTCTCACAATTGGCTGGAATGTACCATGGAGATACACACATAGGTAGAGATGCCATGATCAGACTCTTTAGACAAGACTGGTTGAATCCGAAGTTTAGGACTGTCACAGAGAGCCTTTGCCAGAGATGCTTAATTTGTCAACAGAATAACCCAGGTAGGAAGACAGTGGTCAGTTGGGGAAGAATTGGAAAGGCAGAAGGACCATTTGTGAGGTTGCAGGTTGATTTCATTCAGTTACCGCCATGTAGGGGACTGAAATACATCCTTGTTGTAGTATGTTTGTTCTCACGATGGGTGGAAGCATATCCTACCATAAGAAATGACAGTATAACAGTTGCCAAAAATGCAAGAAACTAGTGAGGACCAGACAGGTATAGAAGAACATGCCCAGGACATAGAATATGAGATTGGCAGAGTCCCTGAGCGGGAAAAGATAAGGAAAGAAAAATACGCTCAGACAGAGGTGAACCAAGATTTTCACAGATCTGAGGAGGGACAGATAGGTGTAGAAGAACATGTTCAGGCTGCAAACAAGTCAAGTGCAATAAGACCTGAGCAGGACCAGTAAGGAAAAGAAGAACAAGTTCAGGAAGAAGAGCAAATTAGAGTAAACCCTGAACAGGACCAGATAGGAGAAGCTGACACGTTCAGGCGAATGGTATCACAGTAAGAAGCCCTGTACTAGGTCAGTTAGAGAGGGACTCAGAAGACGAAGAAAATCCAATTGTGCCACAACATAACATAAATAAAAGAATACTCGAGAGTGACGAACAAGGTGAAAGTACAGTGCAGCCCAAAAGGGTTAGAAAAGGTGATAATTGGCCTAGATATATCAAAAGATTAAGGTATCATCTAAAGACAATAAATGGAGAACCTGACCAGGTGAATGAAGTCACTAGTCAGCCAGGACAGGCAAACAAAAACACAGGCAAAGGAGTCAAAGATTAAAAATATTGAATAACAAATTCAAAGCCCCTGCATGGACCTGTGTGATTCTTGAAAAACTTGAGAACTTAGATTTCAATGAAGAAAGTGTGGAGGAAATAATTGCAGATCCAATTGACGAAGGAGAAGTGAGACCCCTTGAAACAAACCCAGAAACATAAAATTTCAGAAATAAAATAAAGAAAGAAGAGAAATCTTTTTAAAATTTCTAAATATAGAGATGCTGAGAGACCAAAACAAAATTGTTTAAAGAAATGTTGTAGAATATGTATATGTAGCATCTTATCAGTGATTGTAGTATGGTTAGGGTTAACTATGCAATATCTTATTTGGTGAGTATAGAAAAGAGAAATAGTACTGAGACAAAGGGAAAATTAGCTAATTTAAAAGGAGATAGCGTAAAACTAGATGCACCTGACGAGTCAGAAATACATCACACAGTAGCAGATAATAACACAGATGTAAATGTTTTCACCAAATTACTGTTTCAATATGAAGATACTATGGAGATTAGGGAGTGTTATGCATGTCTGAAATTACCAGCTTCAGTAGCAGAAGGTGTCATATAATCACCATTTACCGTTAACATATGGCATTTCATGTAGTGTACTAACAAGTCTATTTTATAAAACAGGTAAATTGCAGTATTATTATTCAAACTTAGATGTGATATTTTCAGAAGTTCCTGTTCGAAGGAATATGAATCCAGTACTTAGCAGCCTAGCAGCACAGTATATGGGTGAATTTTTCCTAGCTCAAAATGCAATAGATATAGCAGAAGCTCACAAGCATAATTTAACATGTTCTTTGAAAGAAGAAGAAAATATATTTTTGAATTTAGTAGAAGAAAGGAGACAGGATTTCCAGAAGAAGGCCAATGAACAGAAAGAACATATTCCACTGTGGGCAGAGAAAGAAATAATGTATATATCTGGCAAGACTCAAGCTGCAATGGCCCTAGATTTCGAAAAGAAAGGGAAAATCTGTCATCATAGGTTAAAGATTGACTATAATAATGTATTTTTTGGTTCCAGTGAATGTGAACATAATTTCCTGCTTATTGGAGGATGGGGACTAAAAAGGGGAAACAGGTCCAGTATTCCCTGGAATTTATTATATATTTGGAAACAAAGCTTACTTTAAACTACCTGTAAGTTGGTATGGGAGTTGCTATTTTGGAAAAGTATTTCCAAAAGTCTAACATGTGAAAAGAATCACTGGAAGCAATGAAAACAATAATGAACTAATCTGTAATAAGAGAGCTAGTTTTGCAGAAATAGTAGGAGATATATTTAGTGCATTGATACCTTCAGTGGGAGTAATTCTGAATTCACAAAGAATTTGCCAATTTTCCACAGTAGTTAATCGTTTATCAACTGATACTGCTGGAGGCTTATTGATGACCAATACCGAAATGGTTGCAATCAGATCTATGGCTTTGCAGAATCGACTTGCCCTTGATAGTTTATTGGCAAAAGAGGGTGGAGTTTGTAAAATGTTGAAAGCGCAACATTGTTGCACTTACATACCTGGTGTGACTTGTGGGAAAAAACCTTTGTTTTTTATGATGAACCCTCACTCACCAACCTAGTTGGTGACATGCTTCATCATCGGGTTCCCACCGGGAAGACCAAATGTCTCCCCGGTGTGCTGCGACGCCTGTGTTACAGCGGAGCTGGATTTTTTTGAAATATGAAGTGATCTGGTGAAAAGTGGTGATATTAAAAGAAAGCAGACTGTTTCCAGAAGTAATTTTAATAAAGGACCAGTATGCGTTCATTAAAAAATAGTGGGACGGACACAGGTTGGTTATAAAATTGAACAACTCGTGTCCTAAAAGTGAAGGTAGGTTGACATGTTTCTGCTCATGTATGCCAACTTAGCTGAGCTTTCATCAGGACCAAATTCAAAGACCCCAGGAGGTATACACACGCTAAGGCAGTGGTCTCCAAACCGGTCCTGGAGGGCCGGATCCATGCCAGATTTTTTAAATTACTACATGTATCTCAATGGGGATATCCAAAAAATCTGGGCATGGAACCGGCCCTCCAGTACCGGTTTGGAGACCCCTGCGCGAAGGTGTACCCTAACCTCGGGTGTGCGTGTGTGTGTTTTTAACTGGATAAAACTCACGGTTTTACCCGGACGCTCCTGGAATTTCCAAGCATCCTAACCTGTAAAGAGAAGAAAAGATGTACAAACATAAACAAAATCTACGCCTGCAAACTATGTCTTCTTATCTAGGTACCAGTTTTATTACACCATGCAACTCTCTGATAGTGGGTCACACTTATATCTCACATAGTTAACACCCAGTGGTGCCTTTTATTTATTATATCCTCGGCATATTAATTAGGTGATATATCAATTGTCAGGAGTATTTTGTGTCAGGCATGTTTCATGCACACATGCGTTTGTCACTTGCATTCAGTGTTTATTAAACCAAGGCTAAAATTAATGGGGCATGATTTATGCATTGGTACTCATAGCCTGTTTAGTTAGTGCTTATTCCTAAAAATAAACTCGAACAGTTTTGCCACATGTAAATAAAGAGAGTGGCCACTGGAGCATGGAAGAACCTTGTAAAAGAAGGAATCTTACGTGAAGGCTAAATCCGCTTCACTTCATGGGACTCACGGCAGGGGTAATCTTCACATTAAGTTCAATCTTAAGAAATAAAAATAAAAAGGAAACCGGGACGTTATCCAATGTGCAGTTATGCCGGTTAGTCTGTAGCCACATCGGTTCATCAGTCAGCGTACCAAGTTCGAAGTACGTCTGAATGACGATCTCTCCCCCGGTGTCCAAAACCTTCTTAAGACTTGACGGTCTGAATACCGGCGTGATACTAATGCGGGACAAAACACCCAAGCGTACCAAGTTCGAAGTACGTCTGAATGACGATCTCTCCCCCTGTGTCCAGAAGCCTTCTTAAGACTTGACGGTCTACATACCCGTGTGATACAAATGCGGGAAAAACAACGGAGTGGTGTTAAGGAACTTACTTCAAACTTGACGGCATCCCTCATGCGACCTGTTAAGTTCACATCCGCGGCCCGAATAATGTTGTGAGGGCGCAATGAGGAAGTCAAAATACGTGAGCATGGTCACGTGGCCATGACGTCGCATAGTGATGCGGCATCGTGTTCCATGTTGAAAAATATTTTAAAGGGCTATTGTTGTTCAAAGCTGAGAAACTTTATTTACAATGTATGGAAACACCTATATTGATACCTTTTGTCAGCTTTATTATTATTGAAAGTAACAGATTAACCACATATCTGGGCTTTTTACAGAAAACCCGCTTTTGTGGACTTGTATTAGGGATATGCTTAACTTCACAATGGCAACCGGTTTATTAATCATAAAATAAACAGTCTGGATATTTCGAAAGGTTGTATGTATATCCAGATAGTGAAAAGTCTGTTTGGAGTATTGTTTATAGGGGCTGACATGCAGGTTCAGACCAGAACCCACTCACTCCCGAGGGGTTTGTTTTGAAAGGAAATGCGTGGTTTGACATGGTGGCCATGAGTGGACTACCGTCACATTAAGCTTCCCCTCTTGGAGGATAATCCCAAGGACCCAGATGAGAACATACCACTAACGTGTGTCACCACCTACAACCCAATTTCTAATGCAGTGAGCCGCACCATCAACAAGCACTGGAGGATCTTAACAAGCAATAACCACGACTGGAAAAAACCTTTATTCTCGTACCGACTAGGACGCTTGTTGTTGACCTCCTGAGGCGGGAGCCGGGAGCACATTTACCTCGCAATTCTTTTTTAAAATATTGTGTGTCATTTTAAATCCACTGTGACTGTTGTGCACTTACCTTTCCCTCTCCTCCTCACTTCATTCTCCCGTGCAGCTGATTAGGAGCTGCTACGGGAGAATGAAGTGCTACTGTGATTCTTTTTAAAAATATTTTGTGTCATTTTAAATCCACTGCGACTGTTGTGCGCTTACCTTTCCCTCTCCTCCTCACTTCATTCTACCGTGCAGCCGATTAGGAGCTGCTACGGGGACTGCGAGGGGAACCGCCATCTTGGGAGTAGCCCGAGGTGCCGCTGCAGCCTTCCTGTCATCTCCAGCTAAGCTCGTATATAAGTCGCGCCTTTCTGCTCGCGCGCAGTACCGACTAGGACGCTTGTTGTTGACCTCCTGAGGCAGAAGCCGGGAGCACATTTACCTCGTGATTCCTTTTTTAAATATTGTGTGTCATTTTAAATCCACTGTGACTCTTGTGCACTTACCTTTCCCTCTCCTCCTCACTTCATTCTCCCGTGCAGCCGATTAGGAGCTGCTACGGGGACTGCGAGGGGAACCGCCATGTTGGGAGTAGCCCGAGTTGCCGCTGCAGCCTTCCTGTCATCTCCAGCTAAGCTCGTATATAATGTGCATCTTCTCCCGGCCGCGCAGCGGGCGTGCCAAGGACAAGCCCGTCTGCGCCCGTCCACGCCGAACCGGTCCTAAGGGCTAGCCCCCCTGCCTCTCTACCAACACATTCCAGGGAGACCTTGCTAACCCTACAAAGTTCAGCTTGCCCTTTGTGCCCAGCTACCATTTCTCATTTAAAAAATCTGGACAATTTCCAACCTCCGTCCTGTTCCCTGAGACCCCTGCCCCAAGCTTTTCATCGGCATGGACAACGCAAGCCTGCACCGATCGAAACCCAAAGGTTAAATATCCTCTATCTGAACACCAGATCCCTAGTCAAACATCAACTTGATATCTTTCTCCTCCTTACCTTCAAAAAACCTGATATCTTACTCATTACAGAAACCTGGCTCAATACCGAGTCTTCCCCAGATATCATAGCAGCACTGCCGGACAATTATTACATCCTAAAGGTAGACCGCGACTCAGGGAAAGTAGGGGTGGAGTAGCTGCCATAATCAACAAAAGCTATACATTTTCCAAAATGTTGTCTCTCAACCTTATCGCAGTTGACAATCTGGTTATTAGGCTTGACTCTAGATCAGGATCACTTTTATGTGTATTGTTATATAGACCCCTCCAGAATATGCCACTATTCCCATTTTCCTTGTGTGACCAACTGGACACTTTGGTCACCAACTATACTAACATCCTCTTAATTGGCGACTTTAATTTCTGGTTTAACAGTGAGCTTGGTGGCCCCTCGGCCAGTGAACTTACAGAGCTCCTCACAGGGCTTAATTTCAGCCATCACATTAACACTGCCACCCACACTAAAGGCACACACTAGATCAGGTCTGGAGTATGAACCTCTGTATCTCTCCCCCCGTTGTTTCCCCATGTATTTGGTCCGACCATTTTCTGATTCAATTTAACATCTCCATCCTTGTGCCTAAAACAAATGCGGACACCAAGGAGGGATTTATCAGAAAATGGGGCTTCCTGGATACTTCAGCCTTAATGGAAAATTTAGAGAACACTATACCCCTTCATAATACTGACCTAAATGAGACTGTGGCCAACATTTCTAACTGGCTTGCAACCGCAAGTGATATTTATGCCCCGCGGAAAAAACTTAAAACTATTCGTCAATCTGACGCTCATAAATGGTTTTCCCCTGACCTCAAGGCTAAAAAACTGATTGTTCGCCAAAAAGAGCGCACATGGAGAAGATCCTATGATCCTCTCTTTATTCGGCTGCTCGCGCTGAGTACATGAAGGCCATCCTTTCAGACAAAGTTGCCTTCTTCTCTAACATAATCGAACAATCAAACAATAACTCTAAGGACATTTTTTCCATAGTCAATAAACTCTCGAATCCGGGTAGAACCCAGCCCAAGCTTGTGGTTACTCAGGATTTCTGTAATACTCTTAATCAATATTTCCTGGATAAAATCGTGACCATTAAATCCAGCATCCCCTCCACTACACTTGTCCCTTCTGACCAGACATATGTCACGAACACTCATCTGCTGAATCACTTCCCTTCCCTGGATGTCCCGAGCCTTCTTACACTTCTGAATAGGGTAAAGTCTGGATCCCCTCAAGATTGCTGTCCACCTTATATTCTAAAAACGTATTTGCTGCTTTCCCCTCCCCTATTCTACGTCTCCTTAACACATCGTTAACTTTAGGCATGGTACCTAACTCGTTTAAGAAGGCAGTTGTGGTGCCCCTCCATAAAAAAATAGGAGCGGAGCCCACTATTTTAGCCAATTACAGGCCAATCTCCCTCCTTCCTTATCTAGCCAAGGTATTGGAAGCTCATGTTACTTCACATCTTTCCAGTTCCATTGAACAAACCAATGTCCGGGATCCTGCCCAAGCCGGGTTTCGACCGGCCCATTCAACCGAGTCGGTTATCACGGCGGTCCTGGAGTCCCTATGTCATAATGCAGATATGGACATCCCTCAGGTCTTGGTCCTCCTCAATCTGTCAGACGCTTTTGACACGGTCAACCACAACATCTTGCTCGACCGTGTCAGACTAGCCAGCATTTGTGGCCTAGCCCACGACTGGATCAGGTCATTTCTTAGTGATCGCTCGCAGGCAGTTGGTTTGCCCCCTTTTTCATCCCCTGCACTCCCTATCACTTGTGGGGTCCCCCAGGGCTCTTCACTGTCCCCTATTTTATTTAATATTTACCTGCTTCCCCTGCTGCAGTCTCTTAAAACCTTTAAAGTTACCACCTTTAATTATGCAGATGATCTGTAACTCACTTTCACAATTGACAACTCCCCTGACTCGATCAATCTATTTCAGAAAACCATGCTCCATGTATGCCATTGGATGGATGGCAACAAATTGAAGTTAAATCCGGATAAAACAGAACTGGTCCTTTTCGGCAAAAGCCAACTATTCTGAGGCCCACATTATTGGCCATCTGAATTTGGCTCCCCTCCTATATAGTCCAACTCGGTCAAAAGTCTGGGGGTGCTCATTGACAGAGACTTATCATTAAAACCTCAAGTAATCTTGGTAGTGGCTACATGTTTTCTTCAGCTCCGTAAAATAAAAAAGATCAGTTGGATGCTCACACAGTCAGCCTTGACCCAGGTTGTGATGGCCTTGGTGTTGTCTCATTTAGATACGCCAATGCCATCTACCTGGGCCTCCCTGTAGCCCTTAGTAGGTGCCTGCAGATGGCCCAAAATCAGGCTGCTAGACTTATACATCGACTCCCATGCTGGCAGTCAGCCAGACCACCAATGAGGCAACTCCACTGGCTCCCTATTACACAGCGCGTTACTTTTAAAACTGCCTGTATGGCTTTTAAGACTCTGTATGCTCGCAGCCCAAAGTTCATTCAAGACCTCCTGCCCAGATACACTCCCTCCCGAAGCTTACGATCTGCCTCGCAAATTCTCCTTTCTGTCCCTCGCTTCAAGTTCCAACGCAAGGGTGGGTGAAGGTTCACCACCCTTGCCTCTAGACTGTGGAACTCCCTTCCCCTGGAAATTCGTTTCTTTACTACCCTACTCCCATTTAGAAAGCATCTCAAAACCTGGCTGTTTGCCCAGTCCATGGCCTAACTCTACCTAGCATGGCCAAACTCTACCTAGCCATCTCAGTTGTAGTCATACAGCTCTTGCCAGTCAGCGCCATGAAACCTCCGAGTGTGCGAGCGCTTTATAAAACCTTGTTAAGATAAGATAAGATAAGGCGGGCGAGGAATTTGAAAGATTCTTTGGTCCACACTCGCCCCAAGGTTCTGCGAAGGGAAGATGAACAGACTGTCCTGAACCCATGGGGCCTCCCCCCGTTACTGGCCACTACCCCAGTGGGGCCGGCAGCGTTTGCCACCTTATCACTCACACAAAGGTTTTGGATTTGGAACCAGGCAGACAATGGGTCCAACGCAGACACACAAATTGTAATTCCAGTAACGTCGTATATCTGATCACGTGCCCCTGCGGACAGCGATACGTTGGCATGACCACAAGGAGAGTAAAACAGCGTATCTGCGAACATCGCAGTAATAAAAGATGTTGAAGGAACACCACAAAATTCCCTGCACACTTCCTACAATCCAACCACACCCCCAATGAAATTAGGTGGACCATAATTGAGCAACTTCAGTGCAATGAAGAGGCACAGGACGCAGTTTTTGAAAGTGAGCAGCGATGGATATATTGTTTGTCCACCCATCAATCAGGACTTAACGACAATATCCCGTGGGGAAGCTTAATGCGATTAGTCCACTCATGGGCACTATATCAAACCACGCATTTCCTTTCAAAACAAACCCATCAGGAGTGAGTGGGTTCTGGTCTGAACCTGCAAGTCAGCCCCTATAAACAATACTCTTGTTAAGGGGTCCTATTGTCCAAACAGGCTTTTCACAATCTGGATATATGTTCTTACATACAACCTTTGTAAATATCCAGTTTATTTTATGATTAATAAACCGGTTGCCATTGTGAGGTCAAGCATCCCCTAATACAGGTCCACAAAAGCGGGCTTTCTGTAAAAAGCCCAGATATGTGGTTACTCTTTTACTTTCAATAATAATAAAGCTGACACAATGCAAGCGATACTACTGAATGCACAAGGTATCAATTTAGGTGTTTCTATACATTGTCAATAAAGTTTCTCAGCTTTGAACAACACTGGTCCTTTAAAAAATGCTTCAACATGGAACAAGACGCCGCATCACAAAGCGACGTCATGGCCACGTGCCCATGCTATGCTATGCTATGGGTACTTATAATGCGCGCAGCTGCTCCAGCAAAGGAGCGTCCCGGCGCACGACAAGGTAGAACACAGCATCGCTAAAAGCAAGGAACGAAAAAGGAAACCGCTACAGGGCATAATTAAAATAAGAAAGTTTTAATAGCCTTTCGTAACAGCAATAGATCCTCCATCAGACGGATTTCTACAGGAATAAAATTCCAAAGCGCTGCCGCTCTCACATGAAAAGATCGGCCCCCAGCACGACTAAGCTTACGTATTTTGACTTCCGCATGGCGCCCTCACATCATTTTTGGGGCCGCAGATGTGAACTGAGCAGGTCGAGTGTGGGATGCCATCAAGTCTGAAGTAAGTTCCTTAACACCGCGAGGTGTTTTTCCCGCATTTGTATCACGTCGGTATTTAGGCCGTCAAGTCTTAAGAAGGCTTCTGGACACCGGGGGAGAGATTGTCATTCAGACGTACTTCGAACTTGGTACGCTTGGGTGTTTTGTCCCGCATTAGTATCACGCCGGTATTCAGACCGTCAAGTCTTAAGAAGGCTTTTTGGCACCGGGGGAGAGATTGTCATTCAGACGTACTTCGTACTTGGTACGCTGACTGATGAACCGATGTGGCTACAGACTAACCGACATAACTGCACATTGGATAACGTCCCGGTTTCCTTTTTATTTTTATTTCTTAAGATTGAACTTGACGTGAAGGTTACCCCTGCCGCGAGTCCCATGAAGTGAAGCGGATCTAGGCTTCACGTAAGATTCCTTCTTTTGCAAGGTTCCTCCATGCTCCAGTGGCCACTCTCTTTATTTACATGTGGCAAAACTCTTCGAGTTTTTTTAGGAATAAGCACTAACTAAACAGGCTATGAGTACCAATGCATAAATCATGCCCCATTAATTTAGCCCTGGTTTAATAAACACTGAATGCAAGTGACAAACGCATGTGTGCATGAAACATGCCTGACACAAAATACTCCTGGCAATTAATATATCACCTAATTAATACACCAAGGATATAACAAATAAAAGGCACCACTGGGTGTTAACTATGTGAGATATAAGTGTGACCCACTATCAGAGAGTTGCATGGTGGAATAAAAACCGGTACCTGGATAAGAAGACATAGTTTGCAGGATTAGATTTTGTTTATGTTTGTACATCTTTTCTTCTCTTTACAGGTTAGGACGCTTGCAAATTCCAGGAGCGTCCGGGTAAAACCGTGAGTTTTATCCAGTATAAAACACACACATACCCCCGAGGTTAGGGTACACCTTAGCGTGTGTATACCGCCCGGGATCTTTGAATTTGGTCCTGATGAAAGCTCAGCTAAATTGGCATACATGAGCAGAAACATGTCAACCTACCTTCACTTTTAGGACACGATTGGTTCAATTTTATAACCAACCTGTGTCCATCCCACTTGTTTTTAGAAAACGTACTTTGGTCCTTTATTAAAATTACTTCTGGAAACAGTCTGCTTTCTTTTAAAATCACCACTCATCACCAGATCACTTCACAAAAAAAAAACAGCTCCTCTGTAACACAGGCGTCGCAGCACACCGGGGAGACATTCGGTCTTCCCGGTGGGAACATGATGAAGCATGTCACCAACTAGGTTGGTCAGTGAGGGTTCTTCATAAAAAACAAAGGTTTTTTCCCACAAGTCACACTTTTTCACTTCTCTTTGTTCTTTTCTGAGTCGCAACCATTAGCCCTTTCCCCAGTCCCTTCTGGTTTGCACCACCAGTCACTCTTTCACTGTTGAATTGTATTTGTAAGGGGAAGAGGAGTGACTCCCAACCCTGCCTCTCTTTTTGTTGAAATATGCACTTACATACCCGACAAAAGTGCAGAAATTGGAAAATACATTAAGAATATTACAATGTTGGAAGAGGACTTAAAACCACTGGAAGTTGACAGTGCATGGAAGCAATTAACAAATAGTCTAACAACAATAGGATCATGCTAATTTCGGTAAAGGAGTTGTAGCTCAAGTAATACTACCTATCCTCGGAATAACTATGATAGGTTTGATAATAAAGATTTGGTGCAAATGTTTTAGAAAGAGAAGGAAGTATGAAATAAATAAACAGGAAAGAAAAGAAAGTACGAAGAAATTAAGCTTGAGGAATTACAAGGAGTATTGTACAAGAAAATGAAAAACACGAAAGAGAAAGATGAAGGGGAAATTGAAAAGATAGAGAAGGAATAGAGATATGCTAAAGTTGCCGTTTGTTTTGGGTATAGGTAGTTATTGATGGCATAAATGCCATCAGAGAGGGGATTGATGGACCAAGGATTTGTGAACAAGAGGCTTTCTCTGATGTAATCCTCTCATATAATCTCGTAATAAAGTATTAATAATGTTTATAATACTATTTTTACATGACATTTCATGTTTTCCAGAAAAGGGGGAAGCTTGCCTATGTGTTTTTACTAACAAGTAACACGAGTGCAACTAAAGATGGCTGCTAACGTGGGAAAATAAACTGCGCATGCGTCAGCTGCATGACGTCTTAACGCTTGGAGGGAAAACTTTGCTTCTGCACAATAGCATCTAATATGGCCGTTTGAGAACACATGTGCTAACCACCTGCTTTGCTAAAACTAAACTGTGTTACATATTAATTGCTAATGCATAAATAGACTTTATAAGTAAGAGGGATTAGAGTAGAGCAAGGTGGCATATAGTGAAATCATTTTATTTGAATCTAATAATTTGTCTTTTTGACCTCTCTATTAGTTCGTATTTGGGACTCCTAGAAATGCTAAGGTTTGATAACCCCGTGATGTTTGTGCATGCGCGGGAGAGATAACTCCGGAGCAATGAGCTCAAGTCTTGGGTCTCGTCCAATGACATCTACTAGACGTACTCTGGGAACCAGCTGAGCATCCTGAAGATTCAATGAACAACTGTGAAATCATATACATTGTTGTCAATAGGTTTTCAAATAGGGGTGGGAAATAAAGCTTGGGAAAACAAATGAATGGGCAGTAACTTAAAACAATAGGCTGTTTAGAAAAGTATTAAAATTAGCATGGTGTGACGATCATCTCCTCATCTTGTCCAATCAGAATTAGGAGCTTCATAATGTTGAAACATTTAGCGGTGGAACATGCCATTAAGAAAGTATAATTGGGGTAGTTAGTTAGATTAGAGAGAGTTGCTGCCAAAACGCTGGAAGAAAGAGATGCTGTCCGAATGCTGATTGAATACCCGATGAAGCAGACTTAGAATTTTACAAGCAAATTATACTTAGAAGAAGATTGCGGAAGAATCGAGGAGGTAATAGAATTAGAAGAAGATTGTGGAAGAATCGAGGAGGTAATTAGATTTACAAGAAGGCTGCGGAAGAACCGAGGAGGAAGTTAGCATTAGAGAAGGGTGAGACGCAGGCCTCGAATCCAGTAGAGGTCATTCGTCCTGTCCTATCCTGTCCTGAAGAGTCTGTTACCTGAATTCTTTAAAAGGCCTTTAACTCTTGGCCAGAGGGGTCTGATTTTTACACCATCCTAGGTAAATATAAATCTGTGTATTGTGTCCATGTGCTTTCTCTCTCTGTCCTCTCTTTCCTGAGGCACTGTGAAATATCAATTAATTGCATAGACAGATTCTACTTCCTCTAAAAAGATGGAGTTAACACTGTAATATGTTTTGCTCTTTTATGATTAATTCAGATAAAACGTTTACAACTTTCTGAGTCTGTGGTTATTTAATAAGAAATCAGGTAATTAAGACCTACGTCATGGTCATCAACTCTAATCAACTAAAATAGATCAATTTGTAAAGAAAGGGCGTAGTAATAAATAAAAGATTTGAGGACTGATAAGCAAAAGGACGTATGAATTTAGCCCTATAAATTGATCCCCAGCGGTGCTCACTGGCCTATATTGTGTGAGTATGTTTATAGGCCCAAATGAGAACTTAGTGATAGATGTCTGCAGGTTGGTGGCCCGCTGGAATACTGGTAAACTCTTTAAAGTGCGGCTAATGTGTTTCGGTGTGAATAAACTCAATTTGTCCACTCTACGACCTCTCTACCTTGCCTTATTCAGTTATTTTGATCCTTTTATTTCTTTCCATCCAAGACTGCACTTTGGAATAGAAAAATGACCCAAAAATATGGCATTTCCAGCAAAAGTGTTTTTCGTTTTTGGATCCATTTCACGGAGGAACAAATAAATGAAATGAGAGGAAAGAGGGAGTAATAACCGTTTCTTGAAGTCACGGTTTTCAATAAGTGAGGAGGAGCGAGACAGAAAGAGAGGGAGGAAGAGTAAGAAAGAGGGGGACAGCTGCCAGCGGAAGAGCAGGAGAAGTGGGCACTGCCCTTGTCTTCTCTGGGCAAGAGAAAAAAGTCAGAGTCCTTTTCCTTCTCTGCCCACCCGCCTGTCCCCGAACGGCCATGAACACCGAGCCTTATCTGTAGGCCTTGGCTATTTCTGCCGTCCTGGGACAGTGGTAAAGAAGTAGGGGCACGCGGTGCCCTGCCGATCCAGCCCACTTCGACCACTGGTTTGTAGGTTAAGAATCGTCGGGCTGAGAAAGTGATCACCAGAGATGTGAAGTCCTTCATACAGGAAGAATAGTGACCAGCACCTGTAAACCAACCAAGATCTAAATTACCGACTTGCCCTTTTGGTGCAGGGTCAGACGAGTATCCTCTCTATTACCATGCATATTTTAACTGCCTTATTCTCAGCACATTTTTTAAGCTTTTCTTTATAAATTACTTGATGAATTTCCGATGAAAGCTCTGTATGCAGATTTCTTTTGCAATGCATTGACTGTAAATGAGAGTAGCAAGTGCAGGAGACACTAAACAACAGCTTCCTGGTTCAACATGCTACATGTTTTGGCACCCAGGGGAATACTCACAACCCAGGCCTCTGTCATCAACCCCGACAGCAAGAGAGCAGGCCACGCTGAACACTGTGTCATTCAAACAACACGATGATAGCGCGTGTTGCTATAAATACAGGACAAACAGAACAAGAACAAGTCTGAACCGGCGCGCGCAGCACTGCATCGGCTCAAAGAGCAACAATAGACAGAGAAGAGACGCGCGCGCTGCAGAGCCGGCACACACAGCGTCAACTGCCACGACGAGCGGGACTGAAGGGCGGGCACGTGCCAAACAGTGAAAAGGCCAAACTGGTCACACCACAACACGCTTTACAAGCGAGCTTCACAAAGTCATTTCAAGGATACAATTAATGGGGCAGGGCAGAGGCCTGCTACTTGGAACGACCTGTAAAATTGTGCTGTATTGATTCCAATGTTTGTGACCGAGTATGTTCATAAGCCACCCGATCGTTTTGTCATTTTCTCTGATTTTAAATTTAGCACGCACCAGGTCGCAAAATGTAATATTACATGTGTGTATCAAAAAAACATCTTTCCCCTTTTGCAGTTAGACCATCAATATTTCGAAAGAGTTTTAGCAAGACGTTCTATTTTTTTTTTTTTTTGGGAGTAAAGATTAAAATGATTTTACTACTGAGTTCTAGTATGATCCTCTGTGAATATAGGAGGAGCAATTTGACCAGTGCATAACTTACATAAATAGACTTCGCTAGGAGTCGAAATCGGGGCTCACAACTGTAAGTGCAACTCCCGTCAGCGTGGAGGCATGGATTTACAGAGCACCAGATAAAATTCGGTGCTTAGCTCCCTCTGACCAGAGCCAGATATGAGGCTTTTATTTGAAATTTGGTAGCCCCTTAATGTGGCACCCTAAAGTGACTGGCCTGCCGCCAGACCTTCCCCCATGAATGCTGCATAGTTGCTTCTGTTTTACTGTTCTGTAGGAATTCTATTATCCACTTTAGGCAGTTTTGGCAAGGTAAATAAAGATTGTGTGATGTCACTTCTGTGGTATATTCAATGTCAAAAATGCCACTTCCATTAACATTATTCGCAGCTGTTCGTAAGACGTTATTTCCCCCACCTTTACCATTTTAGTGACAGGCCACCAATGGTATTTTCCCGTGAATCTTGCTCCAAGTATGCACACATTTCACCATTTCACATGTGGGGTGCAGGCTCATCAAAAGCCCCAGGCCATCACCCCATATTTCCCCAAGCTTCAAGATGCCACCGCTACTGAATGAATGGCTTTGGATATGTTTCAAGGTTTTGTGTTTCAAAGATGTCACGACTTTCTGTCGTATATCTCATGTGCTTCAAAAAAGACAAAATCCTTCTGATAACGTGAGTTTTTTTGGCAGGCAGTTTGGCAAGTTCAGATGGGCAGAGCTCTATGAGATGCATGCCAGGTTGAAGGAGCATCTTGCTTCAAGCAGCAGCCTTTCAAGAACATTGAGGACTGGGAAGATGAGATCTTTGTGGCTGGTCACAAGACGTGCAGCTGCTAGTGTCAGAACCTCTTTCAGATGGTCACGGGCAAGAAGGAGTTAATGGGCCCAACCGTGGGGGTTTAAGCCTTTTACTCCTGATGTCCAGGGGCCAGACCAACTGTGAGCTCTAAGCAACTGGGCCAAGAACCCTTTCCACACATGACTTTCAGTGGTAGTGTGAGTCGAGCAGTCAAAGACTTCTCAGGGAGGAGGTAGGTGTAAGGTGAACACATGCTTGTAACTTAAAGTACGTTCAGCAAACCCCAATAAATGGCCAGCATAACTCATGGTTGAGTTTCTTCACTTTGGGAGTCTCAAACTCCTTCTTTTCTAATCCATTTCCAGACACAAAATGTGATGCAGCGTCTCTGTCTTTGAAGTTTAAGTCATGGGGGCAGGGGCACAACTAGACTCAAACTTCAGGGGTGGGGAGCTACCCCTGGTGACAGAGGCATTTTGAAAACCTGAGTAAAATTACTTGTTATTTTGTGAACTGCATAACTTGTGGAGACTGTTTTGGACAATGGCCAGGGGTACATTTTTAAGCACACTGGGCCAATATGTTAGTTATCTGGGTGCATTCATACACACAGTGTGCAAATTGCATCGGTCTCAACCTATTACAACTGTGAAACGTATGGATTATATTTACACATCCTCCCAAAGTATGTTTAGGAATATTGATAGAAAATAGTGAGTATCAGGAACATGTCTTTAGTTAATAATTTTCAGTTGCTACTGCATTTCTGAGTACACAGTAGGTTTACATTATTTGCAAAACAAGACAACTCTCTTCCTGTCTGGAGGAAGGGTGAATCATATCCAGGCTCTATAACACATAGAATGTTGAAGCTTCCATACATGGTATTACATGGAGACCTGAAGTTCCTGCTCCCAGTATGTATCCATAATTTCAATATGATTGGGGACTCCCGCAGCCTGAATTGCCACTGAAGTTTAAAAAGACTGTAGCACTAATACCATATAAAGTACAGAAATTGGACACAAAGAATGATTAACCATGGTGTCCTGACAGTACAAACAGATCACAATTAGAGGTAACCAGTGTTAGCAGGTGCTAGATCACACCTAACATATGTTTTCCTACCACTGCCCTTGCTGTCACTGAACTCCAAGGTCATGGAGGTAGATGCATGAAAATAAAATAAATGTACACTGAGCATCATTTGCCTCCAGCTATAAACCGAGTAGTAATGAGGAAGGTGTTTACAAGCAAGGGTGGGTCAAAGGCTCAACCATATAAAACTATTTATTGTTGGTCAAAGTGTGTGTTATGTTATTTTCACTGCCCCAGGCATTTTAGTGAATTGACATCCATGACAGAACAAAACTGATACTCAAACTTCTACAATATAATTAAATACTAACAGCAGAATACTGTTCAAAATGAATAAGCTTCTTGAAAATATTTAGCAACTGTGCATGAAGAATTACTACTACAACGTTGTCTGAAATTTGCCTGGATGTTTTCATAGATGGCTTCTTGAGTATGTTGAAGTGGGATATCTATTTGAGGAAAAGGCATTGTGTAATAACATTTCTTTGGGGAATGCTAGGTATGAGCATAACAAAGATCTTCCAAAAACAATGGTAAATGCATAAACACTGACTGGTTTCTAACAGGAATGATGGGCGAAATCAGAACAATTGAAAAAGGTTTTTGTTAGACAAGGCAAATGTGATAAAAGTCTGAGCTGTAAACATACTACTATCTAATGTGTTGCAGCAGGTTTAAACTTGGGTTTGATAGATAAGTGTTACAAACTTAGCACCAACCATGTTTGATTTTCAAAGGTAGAGTGTTGTCTCTTCTGAGCAAGAAGCTATTAGTCTAAGACAGGCAATACCTCTCCAGCTAGCCTAGCCTACTCTTTTCCACCACCCTAAACCGTTGTTAAAGCCCTAACATGGCCTCTTTCCTTTCATTATACCAGCTCCCCTTCCCACCCTCCCTCTTTAGCAGTGTGCAAACAGCTAAGTGTAACTGCTGTGGGGCTTATTCTCAAGAATGTATGATAACCATCACAAAAGTTACATAATGAAACTTCCAACATCACAGTGTATCTTGAGAAAATTACGCCGTGTTAAGCATGCATTCCCAACACGGCGGTACCATGTGATAGTCTCCAGATAACGCGTCAACTGACCGCGTTAAAATCAACGCCAAGCCGCAAAAATGCAAAACACGAACGTGAAAAAAGCTACGATGAGGCCAATTGTGATACTAAAATCAGCTAAAACCAACAACAGTCCTGCAATTTACATGCACCAGGCAAGAAAAATCACCATAAAAGTAGAAAAAAACCTGACAAACAAATGCCACACAACAGCAAAGCACAATGGACTTTGCCGTAGCAAGTACGGAGGAGAACCAGAATCCCACAAGCCCCCCAGAGGACCTGCATGGGACCTCGGAGTCAGGGAAGGCCAAGGAGAAGAAAAACAGGATCCTGATAACAGAGGTGGTCGAACACAATCAACAACTGTTGGTAACCTCCACTATGTCATTGGCAACCAAAAATGGACTATGACAGTCCATCGTGGACACGGTGAATGTAGCGGGAGTGCTGAAGAGGACAATGGAAGAGGTCAAGAGGCGCTGGAATGACGTCAAGCGCAAAACCAAACTGAAACTCGCCAACAAACAGATGGCAGCAATACAAACTGGAAGTGGGAGTCCTGCGCCACAGGAGGAGCTGGACGAGATGCAGGAAATGGTGTCCACAGTCATCAGAGGAGAGACGGTAACTGGAGTCGGGGGACCTGACACTGCTCAACATGACCGGACACAACAGCAACAGGGTGAGTAAGGACCAGGGACGGGGGGGACGGGGGGGGGGGGGGGGTGATGGCCAAAATGGCACACATGCAAAATTGAGCTGAGTACATCTGCAGACAAACCATGCCCCAGACCCCAACTCCCACCAAGAGACCAATATACCCAGGTATGCAACATCTCAGCACTATATAAGCACAGAAGGCAAAGGCACATCGCAGAAAATAGATAAGGTGCAGCAAAAACAGAGCAGCAGGGGCCACACCCCCGAAATGCAGCACACACTCATAACATGCAGAGCACAGCAACACTGACAATAATGTGGCACAAACCGCAACACGTCCACAACAGAACACAGGACACAACTGGTGCAGACTGGGTGTAGACACTGGCCAATCACAAGTGGCATTACAGGGAAATGTGAGATGACTGTGTACACGTACAAACACACACACGTCTGTTGTCGAAATGTCTACTGTATCCCATCAAATAGGCATCTTCTCCTAAACAGCCACGATGTACAAGTCATGCAGTCTGTATGTAAACATGTACAATGCGACAACACACATGTGAACACATTGTTAAACTGCATCTCACCTTCACATTGCAGAGGGACAATCAATACCTCCTGCAGAGCAGCCCGACCCTCTCTTCTCTGATGAGGAAGTGAACCACCACAGCTTTGACTCTGACTCCCTCCAACAGCTCGCGGAGAGCCTCCGCAGCCCACTTCCAGGAGCTGGGCAGCCTAGCTGCTATGAGGAGACCCCACCCCCTTTACAGATAACACAGCAGGCAGCACCCACCACCACGGCTGCCTCCCAGGACCCCCATGAAGAACAC
This sequence comes from Lissotriton vulgaris, assembly GCF_964263255.1. NCBI lineage: Eukaryota > Metazoa > Chordata > Amphibia > Caudata > Salamandridae > Lissotriton > Lissotriton vulgaris. Next base: position 1,309,721,516 of record NC_141693.1, on the reverse strand, counting down.
ATGGCCTTCCAACACCGTGTGTTAGGATGCCAGGTGCAGCTGGCTGAACAGGCACGGGTGGGCTTCAACCACATGGCACACAAACTAGATGCCATACGTGAGTGTCTAAGTCCCATCAGGGCCACTCACAGTCCCTAACGGACACCCACAGTCTGTTCCATGCTCTCCAACAAACCATGGCTGACATTGACAGAGTCCTGACTCAGAGACAAGAATGACTGACTAGTCAAAGGGGCTCCATCAAGCTCGCCCAGGAGGTGGGAAACATGCGGAGGCTCATGGAGAACATGGAGCGAGCTAATGTGGAAAGAGTGGCTGCCATGGCTGCACACCAGCAAGTGGTAGCTGGCTTCCTCAATGACCTCAAAACCATCCTCATGGCATTGCTGCCACAAGGCCTGGCTCTGATGCATAATGCTGCTACTACCACTACATCCACATCTCCTCCCCTGAAGTGCCAGTGCCACACAGTGCCGCAGACATTCTACCTCCGGCCCCTGAGGTGTCACTGCCACACAGTGCTGGAGACAGAACACCAACACCCACACATGAGGCACAGGGTACAGCAGAGGACGAAGAGGTAGTTGAAAGCACCATTGTGGTAAGAAGGACACAGTGGCATTCATCTCCGCCATATGGCCGGTTTCAGCTTGGTTCTGCCCATCACCTTCCACTGTCCCCCGATACACTCTGCAACACTCACCTTGGACCTCAACATGGACTGCCATATTCTGTTTGATCGCCAATGACACAGCAAACAGAATGTGGACTGAACTCTTCCTCTTACTTTGGACTTGTCAGACCCTGAAGGACTCTGGCTGGCCCTCCATGGGCCAACATTGTAAAGTGGGGTTTGCATGGCCCTGTACTGCTCCAGATGCAACACTCAACTGAATGTGCTTTAAATATTCAGAATCACACAGATGTGTCATGTCTATGGTCTTTCATGTGTGGTAGTATTGATGAATGTAGGGTCAGTGAATTCCCCGAGTCCCTGTGGCTCATGTCGTTGGACTTGGGTCACAGGGTGACACATTGCTGAATGTTGTCCGGGTGGCGCCGATGGAACAACGGGGACACGCACATTAGTTACTTCCTTGTCCAACCCCGTATGGAACCACGTCCAAAGACCCGGGGTCATTGTTCAAACCCTTATGCTGGGCTAGCATACGCCATGCCAGCCCACTAGCCTTATGCTCCAGAGGGGGACAACAACGCTACATGTGCCAGGACTTCCCTGTAGTGATCTGCTGCTCACAGGTCTAGTTGTCAGCATGCCACGGCCACTCCCTCATGTCTGGTTTACACCCACACCACACCCATCCAGCACACGCATCCCAGCACATGTGACCCAGCCAAGTAAAAGGGGAGGGCACACATGCACAACGCCATTTCCCGTCTCTCGCGGGGTGTATCTGTGTGGTGTGCATGTAGGCATCGGGGCCCATGGGCCTGCGTGATCACATTCCGCAGGCCTGGAGGTGACATGATGGCGTCCGCACCACGATACCCAATCATAGAGGGTCCATGACTAGCGGGACACAGACTTTGTGGCACCGGATATAATGCGGCTGGCACAGGCACACCGCCACGGAACTGTGACTTTCAGTGCACTGAGGTAGGGGCACCTTAAGTGCTTAGCGGGTGTGCAGCCTGCGATGATACCCCACCCGGAAGTGTAGGCCAGAGCCAGCGGGAAGCGTGGGCCTACAGCCACGTGGCATCGCCTTTTGGATCATAGAGTTAGTGGCAACTATGAGGCTGAGCGGGTGTGCAGCCTGCGATGATGCGGGGTGCACTGGTATGTCCTCTGCCATGGAGAACTCAAGACCCAGCACCAAATGTGAGACCTGGAGGTCCGCGGAGGGAAACTGCATGATGTGGATGGTGCCATGTCCGCGAGCTCCGGGCTTGGGGCTTGCACCGGCACGTGGTGGCCCCTCATTTCTACACACCGGTGGTGAAATGTGAGCAGTGAGGCCTGGGTGTGCAGGAGTGGGCATGCGCCACTGGGCGGTGGGAGGGGCTGGGGTGCAGCTGCCTCGGTGTGCAGAGGCAGACAAGGGATGCTGTCGCCTGCAATTGTATGTACTTTGCCATTCATGTATCTGGACTCTGTTTCAGATGACGGATCTGTCTCAGATATCGGCCCTGGTGAACTGCACTACATCCTGGCACGTGGTTGGAGACACACCGGTGGCAGCAGGTGAGCAGTGTGGCCTGGGTGTCCAGTGTAGCACTCCCTCTTCCTGTCCCTCTCTTCTTTTCTCTGTGTCTCTCTCCCCCTCTGTCCGTCTATCTCTCTCCCCTCTCTGTCCGTCTATCTCTCTCTCCCCCTCTCTCTCTTTCACTCTCTCTCTGTCCCTTGATGTGTGCAGGACACACCTTCTCATCATGGTTTTTGTCTTGCAGGCTGTGACCTACGGAGTGTCCAGACGGGTGCCGCCATGTGTCTTCATTCCTGTTCTGTGTTTGTTTTAATAAACTGACATTTGTTGTTTCGAAGGTGAGTGTGTGATGCTCATTTTTGTGTCGACACATGCATGTAACCAGATTTGATTGTGCATCATCAGGCGGAATGTTTGGTACATGATTCGGTGTAGTTGATGTGGCATGTATTTGTCCAGGTGGGATGGGGGGGAGTCCGGGGAGGGGATGTGCTGGGGGTTGTGGCGGTGGGTCTTGTGTAAGCATGGGCGGAAAATCCGTTTCGCTCGCGGATTTTGCGGATTTTCGGTAAATTCGCAATCCGCGAGATTCGCGAATCTCCCGCAAAATCCGCAAATCCGCGAGCAGCGGATTTTGCTCGCACTGCTCGCACTGTTCGCGTGAGTTCGCGGCTTCCCAGTACAACTTCGCGCCCCGCGAATAAGTGCAAAATTGCAGAAATACGATCTTAGCAAAACTGAAACTACTTACCAGGTTCAAAAGTTCAGGCTCATCATTAGTAGCCATTTCCTGTAGTGCTTCCTGAGGGGCCCCTCCAGAGTTCAGTTGCCAGTTGCAACTATTATGTGACCCTGCTCTGAACCTCAGAATAGTTACACATATGCCACAAAGGTCCTGAATTACAGCTAAGGGAGACAATTAGGAGCCAGGCTGGAAGTTCAAATCCATTAATCAGCCCCTAATTCATTATTGTCAGTTGGGGCAGGGCAGGTGTTGTAACTAATTTTGCAACAATGAAAGCACTTAGCAAGTGCAAAAGATCACTAATCAGGAAGCACTAAGGAAGCAGGTGGCAGCTAAAAAAATATTCTGTGACACATTAATCAGCCCCAAATTAATTCAGGTCACTTGAGGCAGGGAAGGTGTGCTTGCGTTGCCACAATAATGTACACTGCCTGGACAACCAGAGGGTGCTGTGACGAAACAGAGGGTGGCATGGGTGGGCCAGAGGGTGGCATGAGTAGTCAGAGAGTGGCAGTGGTGACAGAGAGTGGCAGTGATGAAGAAGAGTGTCCCAAACAGGCTGGACACGTAGAAACAACAAGTTCGCGAAACTTGCGACCCGACAGGTAAGTTCGCAATTTGCGAAATTGTACAAAACCCTCGCGAACTGGCAGAAACCCGCGCAAACACAAAAAAAAAATCCGCAAATTCGCGAGAATTCGCGGATTTTGCGGATTGCGAGTTCGCAAATCCGCAAAATTCGCGAACGCGAGATTCGCAAAATTTGCCCATGCTTAGTCTTGTGGCCCTCTTGGGTGTCTGGGCTGCATGATGAGTGGCTCCTTGGCATCTTTTGTTCTTCATGTGTGGTTCTGGGCTGCCCTCCCTTTTGTGGTGTAGGCTGGTTACCGACTTTACACCAGGTCAGAGCAGGTGTTAGTTTCCTGCTACTAACGCACCTTATCGCATGTTTTGTGATCTTATCGCTGATGTGGCTGGTCGTTGAGAATGTTGCGGACTTGTGTTGTCGTGGCTTTTTGCTCGGGAATGCCTACTCTGCATCTCATTAACGATAGTTGTGTGGGTCATCTGTGGGGATGTTTTTTGCGGCTGCTATTGCAGGTAAACTGGTGCTATGGCTGTTAGCACCAGCTTGTGAATGGGGCGATAAATTTATCGCGACTTTGGCTGCGATAAAGTGCCGTTAACTCAGTGATAGCTCCTTGAGAATATACCCGTGAGTATGCTCATGGAGCAGCTGGGCAATCTCATGCCTCAATCGGGCTATCTGTTCTGTCTTACTATCTTGTTTTCTGGTAATATTGCAAAACGCATTGATGATGACCAGGCCTCCAGAACCCCTACTGGTATTAGAGGACAGTTAGACACAGCTATACAAGCAAGTACATAATATTGTGACATATTCACATTTAAAACCATTGAAAGATAAAATGGCCTTGTTTACAGATATGGGGTTTAGTGAACAGTGATGAAGAATTGTATAATTTAAATATGTTCCTTTCATTTATTTTTAGCACTACTATAATGTGGATGTCTTTGTAGAGATCCTTAAAGCACAAATTCTTCAAAAATGTTTTAATCACATTTAAGCAAACTAAACATGCACACATTTACTTTTCATTTTTTGCATTTGCTAAAGCACTTTTATCCACACCACTTTCTAAAATTACATGAAGGCAGGATATATGTAATTAGAGCAAAACTAATAGATAATATGTCATACATCATAATTAAGAAAAAAAGAAAGCAATGTCAAGTTAAATGATGCTCAAATCCACAGTGAAACAGAAAATGAGTGTCATAAACTAAATGGGAAGTACTCCCTTGCAGAAACTAAATTAACAAGGTGATATGTCTCCTTCTCTTTTCACCATATGAAAGGTGAGGTGAAGGACCAAACCATGAAATCAAAAACATGGGAGGAAGGTACATTTTCTAGATGGAAAAGACAGACAAGGCTCAAAGATAGAAAAGATTTGATACAGCAATTAGACAGCAGTAGAAACACCCAAGTAGTAACAGATGGTAATTACTCTTCAATCACCCCATGTTTCTCAAAGTGTGAGAGGAATGGACCTAGACGCCAGAATATCTAAACACCACAAAAACCATTGCAGTTCCCAATGCACAAGAGACAACCTAATGGGAAATCCAGAGAATGAGCACCAGGCAACCACAGAAGGCATTTGCACCTCAGAAAACCCCAGAAAAAGATTCAGCAGTGTCCAGGCACAAGCCCATAAGTACAGGACATGAATGCCGGCAGGAAGACAGAAAGACAGTGGGAATGGAGATGATGGGTGTAAGAAAGGGAACGTCTCCTGCATGACATTTAGGTGTGTTCCCTTTCTCTGAGTGGCCGACTTCTTGTGAATTTGATATTCTTTTATTTTGGTCCTTGTGTCACACTAATCTACCATGCACAGAGAGGCCTAGGTCTACAACAATAAGAGATCCTGGACCTGTCCTGTGACCTGGATGGATGCATCAAGTATGTCCACACAGAGAAGGTGGACCTTCCATGGGTTTAGCACGGAAGGTGGTGGTGGCAGTAGACTGTTTTTTATAATTCATACTGTGACTAGACCTTTGTATCTACGTCAGGGGGCATTGCCTACTGTCCACTCTTAAGTATAGTTTCACTTTTATGTGAGATTCAGAAACTTGTGCTGACATCCAGTATGCATGTCCATTCTCTGCGTACAGTGAATATATGTTACATACAGAGTAGTGGGTGGGGTGTGTGTATGTGTGTGTGTGTGTGTCTATCTGATTACAAAACCCAGTGAGATCCATTTTGGATGCCTTTTGATTGGCATATCAAAAGATGGAAGATAATGACAGCTTCCTTAAACAGTGTAAGCGAATTGCATGCATTTCTATGGCTACAGGATGAATGTTAAACCTGTCAGTCTTGTGGTAGTCTTCCACAAACCTTTTGCCTTACTTCTTGATATTTTCTGTTCTCATTTGTGTTGACCTTGGGACTCTGTATACTTTGGCACTGAAAACTAATGCTAAAGAGCTTGTGTTCACCCCTTAAAACATGGTAACCTTGGGGTCTTCCCATTTGGCACATTTAATTTACTTGTAAGTCCCTAGTAACATGGTACTACATTTGCCCAAGGCTTATAAACTAAATGCTACTAGTGGGCCTGCAGTACTGAGTGTGCCACCTACATAAGTACCTTTTTACACATCTCATACCTGCCACTGCAGACTGTGGGTGCAGTTTTAATATCACCACTTTGACCTGGTAAAATAAACCTTTTGTCAGGCCTACATTTTCTTTGTTAATACGTATAAGTCGCCCCTAAGGAAGATGCTAAACAGCCCATACGGCAGGGTCCAATGCATTTAAACAATAGGCCATGTAATTTTGAGATTCACATGAGCTAATAGTTAAAAAACATTTACATTTGTTTTTCATTATTGCATGGCCTAACTCTTCGATAAGATAACATTGGGGTTACTTTTCCATATTTAATAAGGATAACTTCTGAGAATACTTTGGGTCATTTCTTCCAATTTACTTTGGTCAATAGACCTATTTAGTAGCCTAAGAAGAAAAGGGGTAAGCAACAAATTTAAAACTCAAGGTACAGTGTGACCATTAGGACCACACAAGAAAAAGCTGAGTCAGTAACTTGAAGTAACTTGAAGCTAAACGGTTTATTATAATTCAATCAATCAGCTTCTTATAAAGCGTGACTATTCACCCGTGACGGTCTCAAGGCCCTGGATGGGGGAGGGGTGGCTGGATCTGCAGTTGAGTCGAAGAGCCAGGTCTTGAGGTCCTTCCTGAATTGAGGCCGCGTTAGTGATTGCCTGAAGTGCAGAGGCAGGGATATCCAGGTCTTCATAGTGAGGTAGGAGAAGACTCTTCTTCCAGCTGTGGTCTTGCGGATCCATGGGATGGTGGCCAAGGCCAGTTGGGCAGAGCAGGGGTATCTGGTGGGAGAGGTGGTGGTTGAGGTATGCATGTCTGACGTTGTGGAGGTTTTTATAGGCATGCATGGGAAGCTGAGTGAGACATTTTTGTGTGTAGTCAGTGGGTGTAGGGGGATTCCGTGTCTGCGAGCCACCAAGCATCATCCCAGGCAGAGGGGGAGGAGCCTAGGATGAGGACTTCGGTCTTGTCTGAGTTAAGCTTGAGGCAGCTGTCCTTCATCCAGGTGGTGACTTCCTTCATCCTATTGTGGAAATTGCTCTAGGCAGCTGTGGGTTCATCTGTGAGGGGGAGAGTAAGCTGGGCGCCATCTGCGAAGGAGATGATGTTGAGTCTGTGGCTTCTGACGATGGCTTTAAGTGGGGCCATGTAGATGTTGGTGAGGGTGGGGCTCAGAGAGGATCCCTGAGGCACTCTGTAGCTGATCTCTATGGTTTATGATTTGAACGGAGGAAATCACACTCTCTGCTTTCGGCCGGAGAAGAAGGAGCAAATCCATTGTAGGGCTTTGTCACAGATGCCGAAGTTGTAGAGTCTTGCGCAGTGGGTGTAGAGGGATACGGTGTCGAAGACGGCTGAGAGGCACAGGAGGATGAGGGCTGCAGCCTCGCCTCGGTCGAGGAGGGTGCGGATGCCGCCTGTAGCAGCAAGGAAAGCAGTCTCAGTGCTGTGGTTGCTTCTGAAGCTCATTTGGGACAGGTTGTTATCCTTTTGACGAACTTGTAGAATTGGGCATTGATGGCTTTCTCCATGACTTTGGCTGGGAAGAGGAGCAGAGAGGTGGGTCTGTAGTTCTCATGGTCCGTCGGTCGGCACTTTACAAAGTCAAAGTCAGACTAATATAATTCAATCTCAAGAACATACTATAAAAGTGTAGGATTATCATAGGAAGTCCACGTGTACAATAGTGGTTCTCAACAGCAAGGAACATGTAAGAATTTCGGTGGCAGCAATGCAAACGATAAGGAATATAATTTGATGACTAGTCAAATGGTTTTGATCCTTCTCCCCATACATGGAAAAGATTCATAACATCTACTAAACCCTACACTAAACTAAGGATAGGGGAAACCTTATTGAATCAAGGAAGCTAGAAAGGTGTTAGCGTCAGAACCTCTGTAGAAGTTCTATAGGTAAGGAATAATGTATAGTATGAAGCAACACAATCAGAGATGATGAAAGGGATCTGCACCTCTCCAAGTCTAAAGGGAAACTGACCAACCCCAAGATGGGTTCACTAAATAAAATGCACAACAAACATTCGAGAAATATGAACTCATACACATCATACTACTTTTGTACTTCTCAAGAAAGAACTTGGCTGCTTGAACTTTACTCCCTTACTGCAATCTCTTCTTCTAAGGCGTCTTTGGATTCCTCCCTTCATCTGATAGTACCAAATTGTGACACTCCCTTTGTTCTCCATTAAAATTATTTGGCCTTGCCAGTTCCTCCCCAGCTCACTATTTCTGAAATACAATGTGCGTTTCATTAGATAGTGAATGCCTTTGGTCTGCTCCTGCACAGGAGAAAACAAACATGCAGAAAAACAACTTTCACGTTAGTATTAAATTTCACGCTAACTTAACAGTTTTCTTTAAATGCATATTAATTCTATAACCTAAATATAATCCAATAAAAGATACTCTGCCAGATTCATGAAAACCAAATTCTGCGAATTCTAAATTGCGATTAATACCGAATCGCAATTTAAAATTCGCATAATGGGATTCATGTAAATCTGCGATAAAATTTAGCGATTCGCATTCGGCCGCAAAAGCCGATAGCGATTATTCAGAAATCACGGAAAAATCGCTAAATCGGTCAATTTCCGTGTTGAAATTGCGATCTCACTAAACGGGAATTCACATTTCGATCACAATGATGACATCACAACCAGGAAGCAGGCAGTTCCCTCCCTCATTGAGAACACTGAGGCAGAATTGGAAGCAGCACTACTCAGAGCTCCACTCCAACCGCCTCCAGTTTTTGCATTTGGATACTGCAGACTGCAGCTATGTCACAGGAAGTAGCAGCAGGGCCCAGTGACACAGGGAGAAAGTGCAAAATCAAGTTCTCCGAACAGGAGCTGGAGCATCTCATCGATGGAGTCTGAAAGACCATGAAAAACTTTTTGGCAAGGACTCCAGGAGGGTGCCTGAGGCCGAGAAACGGCGACTGTGGCTGCGCATCCGCGCCAAAGTGAACTCTGTTGGAGTCACACAGAGATCCATTAACGACCTCAAAAAGAGATGGTACGACCTCCGAGGTCGTGCCAAGGAAAGGGTGGCTGAGAGGCTGGGTGAGCGCCTTGCAACTGGAGGGGGAGAGCCTACAGTCCCTCCCAACACCCCATTGGAGGATCGTGTTGAGGACACGTTGCAGCCTGAGGCATGTGTGGGGGTAACCCGTCTGGACTCATCCCGACCCACCCAAGACAGCCAAGGTAAGTGCCATGCGACTGCGACCCTGTCCCCTAACAATGGCCATGACCCTATAGCCACTCATAAGAAACCCCAGTCATGCAGCCCATGCACATCAGAACATCCCTATTGCATTGTGGGACATGTAGTCTGACCACAATGTACAAAAAGTCCCATGCAGCCAGACATGTCCTAATGTACGCAATGCAACAGCCAGTCAGGGAATGGTAGCCAGCATGCATGTAGCAACCTCACATGTCAAAGATACATGTAATTAATCAACATCCACTTTCCATCACAGGTGGCGCAGATAACACCAGCAGGGACAGTGAGGGGCTGCAAATTGATGATACACAAGAGGAGCCTGAGGGTGAGGAAGATACATCCACACAACCAGCTCCATCTGGCCAAGCACCAGTGCCAGCATGCGTACCACCACCTGCAACGCCAGCTACATCAGGCACACCACCATTGCCAGCTGCAAGACCCATGCCAGTGCACCATAAATATCAGATGCTGCAAGACCAGCGACACAACGCACACCCACTGTGCCAGCCCAGCCCAGCAGGCAGGTCAGGGAGCGGCGCCAGAGTACACCACGCACCGGCAGGAGGGGGATGACTGTGCGTGTGCCAGGGCTCTCAACAGAGCGCCGCATGCTACGCGTGCACCAATTACAGGCACGACACCTAGCAGCTATACACCTGCAGCTGCACAACACAGGCAGGAATGTTGCCAATGTGTCCGACCGGATGGACCGGATGACCACAGCTATGAAGGCAAACACTGCGGCCATGGTCAGCCAGCGTAACCTCACCCGCCGCCGCCACCGCCAGCTCCTCACACGCCTCTCGGCGTACACGCGCTCAAATTACGTAATTGGAAACACCACCTCCCAGCTGTCCCGTAGGTCTCTGGCAATGCAACTCCAGATGGTACAATGCTGTCAGGACGTGGCACGGGCACTCGAGCAGGTAACCACTGCTGTCCAGGTTCTGCAGCCAACTGGCCAAGGCCACGCAGGAGGGGATGACACAAGCGAGGGGACATCGAGTCACAGCAGCCTGTCTTCGTCACAGGTCAGTGTTCCACGCCGCAGCAGCAGGCCCACTGTGGCATCACGTGCTCTGCCGGAGGAAGAGCTTGAGAGGCAACTGGGAGCTTTGCTCCGGAGGCGCCAATGACATTAATGTACATAGGGCAGGGACATGCTGCTGACATAAGCATGTCCACTACAAAATATTGAGTAGTATGGCACAATACTCCTCATATGTTACTGTTTGAAATAATGCCATATTATTGTGCAACCAACAATAATATTTATTCAATAATAGTACATCAGACTCATGTCATGTCATTATTTCCATTGTCATGCATGAGTGAAGTGTTGGGAGAGGGGAATGGGTGCACTAGAAACAGTTCATTGTGATTTGGTTGCGCCGTCTGTGTCCTTCAGCAGGATTTTCCCCACGTGCATGACGGGCCGTGGTCCCCTTCCGACTCATTGCCAAATATCTCTACAGGTATCGGGCGCTTGGTAGCAATGTTGTGTAGTATTGCACACACAGCCACAATGCGGCAGCAGACCTCAGGCTCGTATTTGATGGCCCCACCAGTCTTGTGAAGTATGCGGAATCTGCTCTTCAGAAGGCCAAATGTCCTCTCAATGCAATTTCTTGTGCATATGTGTGCTACATTGTAACTCCGTTGCTGTGGTGTTGCAGGGTTGAGGTATGGGGTGAGGGGGTACTCACGGAGAGCGTAGCCACTGTCAACTGAATGAGAGGAGCAGAGGGTGAGTGCCTGTGCTGCGCAGCTACATCATCACAGTGTAACATTGTGGGGCAAGTGTACTTACTTAGTAGGTGTCCTTCACCAAAGTCTCCCCTGGCCAGTCGTGTGAGGAGGCCGCTGTGCCGGAATATGAAGGAGTCATGTGTGCTCCCCGGGTACTATGCCACTATGTCCGTGATGTATGTCTTAGCATTGCACACCATCTGAAAGTTGAGGGAGTGGTAGGACTTGCGGTTGCAGTACATGTATTCCGTTTGTGCTGGTTGGCAGATGTGGATGTGGGTACAGTCAATGCATCCTATCACATGTGGGAATTGAGCAACATTGTAAAATTGATGCTTGGTCTCATCCAAGTCCTGTTGGCTGGTGGGGAATGAGATGTGGTGGTGTAGCTGGGTCAGCATTGCATCTAGGAAACTCCTTAGGCAGCGGGACATGGTGGGCTGGGATATCCCCCCTGCAACTGCAACTACCCCCTGAAAGCTTCCGGAGGCCAGAAGATGCAGGCTGCACAAGACCTGGACATGTGTGGGCACGGCATTGGTCCTCCTTGTTGAGTGCTGCATCAGGGGGTCTAGGTCCTGGATTAGCTTGATGATCATTGGCCCATTCAGGCGGTACTTAGCGTATATTTGCTCTCTGGTTTGGCCCAGAAGGGTGACCCGCTGGCGGAATATCCGCTCCTGGATCCTACGTCTGTTCCGTGATGCTCGCTGTAGCCTTCACCGCCTGACCGCCATGTAGAGTCCTGGCATTGTGATAGTCATGATGCTGCAGCTGCATCTCCTTAAGTGTGTTTGGTCAGGCCTGCACCTGTTGCTAATTAGGAAACATTTTTTCAAAAAACAAAATGTTTCCTTACTGGTTACCACCTGGTTTGGGTTCTCCTTAAATTGCACGTCGCAAAATGCGATTTTTGGGTTTTTCGCAATTTGCGATTTTTCATGAATTGTGATTGCGATTTATTTGCGATATCGCAGTGTTATTCGCAGAATCCATGGTTTCTCGCAATTACAGATTCGCTAATGGGCTTCTTCCAGGATTCTGCGAATATAATTGCGATCCCGCAAAAAAATATTAGCGAATTCGAATTTTGGGATTTCAACTGTCTTGAATTCCTTTTCATCAAATTGCGATCGCAATTGCTTTTTCGCAGCTATTGCGATTGCAATTTTGCTTCATAAATCTAGCTGACTGTACTAATATATGTGCAAAAACAACAGTTGATGGACAGAATGCAGAACAATGTCATACATTCACCCCAGTACAGAGATCTGGGCCTAAATCCATCATTTTTTGCACTCCACACCACCCCAGTTCAGACATGGCCATATGCAAATCAGCCTTGACCCTGTGCCTCATGGGAACAGTCCAGCCCGAACTGCCAAGCCATGTCTTCCCTGGACCGGAATCAAGCATCCTAGTACCGGTTTCTGGCTATCAGCCGTCATCAGCCAGGACAGCTTGACTCCAGTGGTGTGGAGAGCACGGGACTCACGTCTAAGCATACCCTTTCCACTCGGGGTGACAAATGCAAAAACAACAGTTGATGGACAGAATGCAGAACAATGTCATACATTCACCCCTGTACAGGGATCTGGGTCTAAATCCATCGTTTTTCTGCACTCCACACCACCCCAGTTCAGACACAATAAACTGATACATGTGTTATTAACCAAAAATGACAACTGATCACAATTTAAAAACAAAGCATTCAACACATATACAATTCATTTTCAATAATACCTTGCTAATGCACTGCATTAAATGCATTCTAGCTAAGGGTGGGAGGAGCTCGCAGAGTTTCATTCCTCGGAATTCCGCGTAGTCATCCAAAAAACCTCAGTCGAATTCCGTGAGCGGGCGGAGTTCCCCTCTACTTAATTCAGCACTTTCTGTGCCCTTTACCGTGCGAGGCTGCAAGTAATTGAAGTGAGATGCGGAGAGAGAAAATCAGCAGTCTCGTTTAGCTGACTTGCTCCTGTCACAAATGCGTACCCACAAAATGTATCGTCCAGGGGACAGAAGCTGCTGGTTCATGGGCAAGTGTTTTCTTAGGTCCATTCCCAGAGACAAATGCATCTTACGTGGAGATGACGTCAGACAGGTGATCAGTACTATTAGCAGAGACATGTAGCTGATAACATCACACTTGCGACTTTAGCAATGAGTGACATCACGGAACCACTCGCTCACCTTCCCGTATGCATCATCATCCTCATCCTCTTGTGCTCCCCTGGCAGCCGGAGGATGGTGTGTGGTCAACTGGAGGAGGCTGTAGGAACTCCACTCCTCTGGATCTCAGAAGCCGCAGTGCTCTCAGGTAGCCCAAACGCAGTGCCATGACTCTTAGGGAGTGACAGGATGGGTCACCTCCAAACGGAACCGGAAGGATACAGTTGGTCAGCAGACTCCAGAGTGAGGCTTGAAACGCACGCATCCAGCGAATACCAGGATTTTAAACTTGAGATGCTGCAGTCTGAGCAGTATCTATGGCGTCTAACACTGTTGATTACAGGTGGCCTAAATCTTGAGTCTCTCTTTTCTGGCTCATCCCAGTATCCTCATGGACCCTCAAGCCCATTAGAGAAGATTGTGTACTGTAAACTCCGCTCCGCCGGCAGCGTTTTTTCAAAACTCCAACTTCCAAGTGGAGAGCGGAGTTAGAAAAACTCTGTGGACTCCCCCGGCAGAGCTGAGTTCACCGCCAACTGTTAATTCTAGCACACCACCTTACAATCTAAACCTATAAAAAATTAATATCATTAATATTAATTCTAGCACACCATCTTACAATCCAAACCTATAAAACATTAATATCAGTAATCCAGATGTCGCTATAAAAGGAAAAACATTAATATGCACACACATATATATGTAAAAAACATACAATAAATGCACCGTCTATACCTTAAGTGCACTATATCTCATTAGTATTATTGCATCACACAAGTACATAAGGTCAAAGGTAAGTATATATATGGCCTAGTCAAAGGTAAAAGGATGGCACCAAAAGTTTGCTATCCCACTTCCAAATGGGAACAGGTAACCAGTTCATGTTTGGTGTTTTTGGAATAGTATTACAAAAAATTGTCTTTTATGGTATAGTCGGATTTTGACTTACGATTTTGAAAATACCACTTTTAGAAAGTGTCCATTTTCTTGTCTTAGGGCCTGATTACGATCTTGGTGGATGGGATACTCCATCACAAACGTGAGGGATATCCCATCCACCAAATTACAAGTTCCATAGAATATATTGTAATTGTAATGTGGCAGATGGGATAGCCATCACATTTGTGACAGAGTAACCCTGTCCACCAAGATCGTACTCCGGTCCCTAGCCATTTAGTGCCTACAGCCTATTTCTGGGTCACATGACTGGGTGTAGTTGGCAGTTGGTCTTTATGTATTCCTCCTAGCCAGTCACACACAATATAAAGCTTAGTTGTGTCTGGCTGATCCATCACTGGCAGGATAGGAGGGCAGAGCTAGACATAGCCCCACTTACATCTGAATGGGCTGTGTCCTGCCTTCACATAAAGGCTTGCATACTCCCAGTAGTTAGTTTGGAGCCATGGCAGGAGAGGCAGTAAACCTGTGCATTTCAAAGGGAATTCTCTAGAGGTTTCTTCCACGTCAAAGACGGCACCAAGTATAAGTATTGGCAGTCAGACACTAACTCTTCAGCACACTGATGGCACTGTGGAAGACTCTTTTAGGAAGAAGGACTGTTGTGTTGTTGATAGGACTGCCACTATGCTAGACTGCTGACATGAAGGTCTGGTGTCCTGCTGTTCTGACATTCTGAGCTGCAGCCTGCTGTCCTTTTGCCTGGGTGGGAATGGCTGGACCTGCAGCATGTACCCAGGTCCACCATGGTGACTCCAAGAGCTAGTGTCTTGTAACCAGCACCTGGAATCTATAACTGTGAGTTCTACCCTGTAAAGTGATGCTTCCCCATTCCTGGATCCTTGAAGTGGGCTAAAGGTACTCTGGCAGCCCATCTGTGGAACCAGCAGAATTGACATGTCTCCTCTGCTGTGTGGCACACTCCAAGCTCAACCTACACGTCTCTTCTACTGAAAAGATTCTTCCAGTGCAGGGACCCGAATCGAACTAGCAACCCACAGCCTCATTGGAACCGGGACTGCAAGTCTCATTCCTGATGCAGGCCCTCACATCGCAAGCCCCTAGCCGACTACAGCCTCGACGACGACGCAGGACTGCTCATCGCAAGCGTTGTTGTCTCTTCAGAACCAGCTAATGTATGACGCATCCTAGATGCAGGACTTCTCATTGCAAGCTTCAATGTATGACGCATCCTAGATGCAGGACTTCTCATTTCAAGCTTCCCTGATCATCGTCCTCTTGAAGACAATGCAGGACCTAACTTTCCAGCTTCACAGCTTCCCAGAACCAACACTGTGTGATACATCTTTGACCCTGAACATTTCACCCCTCTCAACTAGAAACCCAATTTCTTACAATGGACATCTAGACACATAAGGATGAAGAAAGGTCTGCTTATAGAAATCCAGTGAACACTTTGTAAGCAGAGGACTCTTGGCTGATTAGTTCTTCTTGAGCACTGGTTGAAAGTAGAAATGAAGGGCGGGACTAAATTTTTGGGTGTGCAAAATGAAGAGGTTTCTATTTTTATCTACCCCTGAAGAGTGGTCAGAAGTCTGGTGCCAGACAAATGAGAACGTCAATGTGTTCATGATGTGGGTGCTTCTGATTGGAGACAGCCCCATCGCCACCTGCTTTGAGAAGTATCACTTCACGCAAATACTGTGTCTAGAGAGCAGTCGGAGAATGGCAACTTGAAAAAGAACCAAGCCAAACCCATTCTGAAGGTTGAGTCAGTGGATCAACATCTCCTGCCTGGAAGATGTGTTTTTATAGGTGGGAACCAAACCACCCCACCTTGTTCCAGTTCCAAGTTCTTCATGAAGAAGGAAAATAAACCACTGCACAGTACTCAAAGGATTGTTGGGTGACCAGGGCTGGTGTCTGCCTGACAGCCAGTCTTCCAGAGGTGCTGGATATTACCTAAAGTCTGCACTCTCTGGTGGAGCGGCTGGGAGTCTACCTAATGCCTAGAAGCCTGCTTTCCGCCTGAAACAGAAAAAGAATATCCCTGACCCTGAAGGAGAAGCAACTATACAGAAAATCCCAGCATTTTCTTCACCTGAGCAACACCCAGAGAAAGCGAGGCAAAGCCAGAATTGACCCTTTTGGAAGTTGGTCTCTTGGTCTGGCTCTGTGGTCCCCATTGAGAACTGCACCAAAAGACTACTGAAGTGTCCACTTCCCCCACTACTGTGGGTCACTAATTTGTACTATCACCAGTGGCACGAAAAGCTGCTATGCTGTTGGTGGAGAGCCGAGAGGCATAGGAAGGTTGCAGTTGCCAGGCACATACATCGGTCGTGCAGACCTGACCTGCAGATGGGCTGCACATTACCTTGCTGAGGGACCCACCTGCAATGTTTTAGGAGGTGGGCTGCAATTGCCTTGCCTCTGGCCTCGGTCTGCATTGGCCTAGAGGTGGGCAGTAACTACCTTGCCATGGGATCTGCCAGCACCAGCCTCTAGGTAGGCTGCAACTGCCTTGTCATTGGAGCACATTGCCCCAGCCAAGAAGTGGGCTGTGACTGCTGAAGAAGCTGGATCACTGCAAATAGGCCCCATCCAGTTCCACTCATCTGTTCCAGGGAGGCCGCACGCGCTGAAGAAGCAGGCTGTGGCTGATCTCCTCTGCAAAGGCTTCAGGGGCAACATGCAAGTGCGGTGACCCCACCTGCGATCAGGACACAGGAACTGCAGCATACTGAGGGGAGCGCAAGACGTCAGACTGTTTCTACTTGCCAGTATCACGGGTGTAAGTACAAAGCAAACTAATTACGTATTTAAACATTTGGCGAATATTATGCACACTTGAACCTGCTCCTGTCAGTCCCGTGACTCCCAAAACAGTGTCTGACATTGCAGGTAAACAGCCAGGAACCGCAAAAGATCATAATGCAGTCTGTGTGCCATTGCCCCTGATCCTTGGTACACATATGGAAGTAGTTGCCTCTTCCATAGGTGAGAAACGAATGCCTTAGTTGCTGATACTGCTGATGGATGGCCCATAGTAGAACAGGAATTAAGAGCCCCTTGGATGTAGACTATAATACTAAAAAAAATCACAAAGGTTTTGCAACACATCAGCTATGGTGCTTTTTAATAAATCTCATCCTATTACTATACAAAACCTTTAAATCTGCCTGACCACCTGTAGTACATATCCGCACATGGTGCAACTCTGCAATGTTTAGGAAGAGTTATAATGCTTTTATTTTACTTTTGTAAAAAAATTGCATTGATGCGCTTTTATACTTTTGAGACTTTTATTTGGTTCTGTATTCTATAGTCATTTTAACCATGAACTTCATGCATACCTTTGATTATTCATTTAACAAATATATAATTATATTTTCTCCTGAGCACTTGCCACAGCACAAATTGCAGTTTAAAAATTCTGTAAATGGCAAGTGTTGTCACCTTAGTCATATCTACTATATTATTATCAGAAGGATGAACGGAACAAATAATTTGCGGGGAATCGAAAGTAGAGCATGGTAAAAATATTTGCAGAGGGCGCATACTAGCACATATTGCTACCTAATAAAGTTGCATATTGTGTATTAAATAAGAGCTATCAGGGTTTTTCATTTTGTTGTTTGCAACCATTTGCGAGAATGAACTATTGCTTCAGCTCTACCTTGTACATTATGAATGATATCATAACTATTTAAACAAATAAAACAAACCACTGCTGCAGTATGCTATGTTTACAAATCACAATTTAAAATTACATATTTTTCCCTTGAAAAGCAAAAAGTATTAAGCTTTAGATAGCACTTTGACCTTTTAATGGGAGCTTTTTTATCAGTCTTTTGTTGCTTGCAAAGGGGTGTTTTGCGTGCACCCTTTTTGTTTTTACGCAAATGATTAGGTGTTTTTCAGCAGCAGGTTTCGACCCTACTGTGATTTCACCATTGTACCCTGGACACTTTAAATATCCTAAGTTAC
The DNA here is from genome assembly GCF_964263255.1 of Lissotriton vulgaris. Classification (NCBI taxonomy): domain Eukaryota; kingdom Metazoa; phylum Chordata; class Amphibia; order Caudata; family Salamandridae; genus Lissotriton; species Lissotriton vulgaris. The sequence goes on along the minus strand of NC_141693.1, from coordinate 1,309,703,354 downwards.
TGCTCATTATCTCTGAACAGAAACAATTGGGCACTGACAACACATCATCAACTGCATGGAAAGCATTCAAAAGAAAATGACTGCAGACTTGACTAAGCCTGTAGAAGACATTAGCAGGATATGCAGAGTACTAGCTGACCGTCCGACCAGCAGCACCAGCCCAGCCAGCGCTACCCACGGAACCTGAGATGTGTCGAGTTCCCTTTCACTGGTGCCCTCTTTCAGAATCAAAGAACCTGACTGAAGAATACTGAACAGCCACAGTCTTCTTTCCTCCAGTGCGTGTGTGTCCCACCCAGCTCTCAGGAAGGCAGCAATCCACAAATATGCCTGGATGGCTCCTTTACCTCCACATGTTTCTCCAGCAGACCCTGGGGCTCCCAACAGGCAGACCACCGGCCCTCATGCACTGTACCTCTCTCAAGCACCAATACAAGCTTAGCACTGCATGCAAACATACGTTAGCCCTCCATGTGCTCTACCACATGCACATGCGAGCATAATGCACACAAACCCCCATGTGGTATCTCCATGTGCTGTAGCTCTCACAGGCTCACACACATACCACTGTGGTGTGCTCACACATGCACGTCTGTCCCGTGTACGGTAGCACCCATAGGCACACACACATAACAGCACAGTGCACTCACCCATCCATACCCTGTGACACATCTTTCGAATAGAGCACACTGAGCAGAACATCTATGAATGAGGCAGGGCAGTAGGCCCCACTTTCATTACACAGGTGAGGATGCCTGGCCATAACACTTGAGCACTATAAAAACGGTAAGCTGCCACCACTGGGCTGGTGCTGCTCAGCTTCTAGTGAGGACTGTAGCACTCCACCACTATGAGGGTAGCGCATTGGGGCCCCTCCCGGTCTAACCAGACCACAGTCTGTGAGACAGGCCTTGGTAATGGCGTAAAAGCATGATACATGTTTGCTCAAGGTCCGAAATTGTTACCAAGGATTCAAATATCACCACAGTTGGTGAACTTCGGACAGAGGGACTTTTCTGTCCCAACAGACGCCCCTCAAAGATCAGACTACCCCGAACCAACTCCTAACTTTGAAAGGCTGGATTGTCAGATCGGCAAAAATGGTGGGACAGTACATCAGCATTCCCTTTACCAAATCCGGCTCTGTGCTCCACAACAACATCGAACCCTTCTATTTTAAGAGGGAGTGCTAAGTCCAAAGCCAAAGGCACAGTTTCATTATAGTGTGGTATTAGCAGATACATAGGGTTGAGAATTGCACTGATCACTAAAATGAGCTTCTTTTAATCAGAGAGACTGATCTCTCCTGACTAGATTTTCTCTTTTGTATGACGTCCATGTAACTTTAGACTTTTAAATCTAAAGGAAAAAGGAATCAGTTCATGTTCAGATCAATCCACGTCCAAGCACTTTTGACCCGGGGCTGCCCTTGGTTTTGCCATGATAAAGATCAGGATGCTTCCCTTCCAATATGTTGGATAGGAACAAAGCTGTCCGATATAATTTACCTTCAAGAATTCTTTAATACTTTAGATACCTTATATTTATCGCATTCCAGATAGAGTTTGAAATCTCCCCCAAAAATCATTTAAGTTGGATAACATAAATAGTGTAGACATATGCTCAAGAAATTGTTCCACAAAATGTGAGCTACCACCATGAGGTGTTCTTCATAGATTACATTTAGTCACATTAAAATTGAGGAAGATATTTGGATGTAAACATTGGAAAGAAGAGAAGACAAAGATATGGACAGATGTACAAGAGAGGTAGTCTTTGTGGATGATTGCAACGCCAATACCTCATTCACTTCTGTAGTTAGACACTAAGGGGCCGATCCGATTTCGGCCGGAAGGGCTCTGAACCATGTTAGGAACCCTTACGACCGAATCGGTCACTGTCGGCTGGATTCCTTTCCGACCGAGCCATCCCTATGGGCTCGGTCGGAAAGGAATCCAACTCGGATTTCCGAATTGCGAACAAGCCTGTCCTCAGTCCGGAAATCCCTCAGTACTCCCCCGGTCGCCTCTTTGCGACCGAGGGAGTACGATTGCAGCTTTTCACTGCCTTTTCGTGCGGGTCTGTCCTCACGAAAAGGCAGTCGCAAGCTGTCTCTGGGGGCCCCAATGGGTGTGAGGCCACGAGATGGCGGCCTGGGGACACCTATGGTGACTCTCCGTTGATCCCTGCACCCGGTGGCAGGCACCTTGGGGTGCCGGCCACAGGGTGCAGGGATGATCTGCACCCCTGCTTTCTACAAGGCAGGCATACATTCGGAATGCATGCTTGCATTGTAAAGTTTACAAATGCGACCGAACCCTGTTCGGTCGCCTCGTACTATCAGGGCTGTAATCGACGACAGCAGGTCGGTCGGTTACAGCTCCTGGCCAATGTCGGACGGACTCAGGTCCATCCGACATCGGAATAGGCCCCTTAATGGAGAAGTCATACAATGGAATTAGTCCAATAGTGGGTTGAGAGAAGGAGTTAAACCAGCTTTCATTCAAAATCAGGAGGTCAAGGGTATGGTTGTCACTATGACTATGGTTAAGAATTGGGTCATCAATTCTAAGTCCTGGACTATGGCTGAGCAGCAAGTACGAAAGGCTGCTTTGATATGATGTAGGTGTTTAGTAGTCATAGGGTCCTGAAGTGAAGCACGCTTAATGTGGGCAAGATTATTCTTAAGTGAGTGCTTAGATTTTGTGGTTTAGCTTCATTCCTGGAGTGGTTGTTTCAATGTGAGAGGGGGGTGAAGCCCCTGAAAAGACTGATTTTCATTTACTGTTTCATGGATTAAACCTAATATGTTCACCTGGTCAAGGATCTGCTTGTTACATTTGTTTAATACTTATAATGCATGAACAAATATCCGCATAAAGATGGGGAAGTGTGAGTGAAAGACTGTGAAACACATGATACATCTGAAATTTATTAACATAAACATGTTGAAACGCATCAAAAATCATTTACATTTGCAGTGTTTTAATTGTTTCTGTATCTTAACAATGCGGACCTATTTACAGAGAACAAGGTAATACAATTGTGTTTACAGGTCTGAATTTCAAGAGTAGCAACTACGTTAAGAGGGTTTTCTCCAAGTTGTTGCTATATGTAGCTTCATGTTCTGGGAAATGCTGCTGATTGATGATGCTAATAAGGACCTCAAGTGTCAGAGAGATCCTCCATATATGTGAAGATAAAAGATGCACCTGTCTCAACATTAGAAAGCTGATACGATGAGTGAGTGGAATAGGCAGGTACTGACCCACAATTCCCAAAGGAAAGATATTAAGATGATTTATTTTACACAGTGGAACCATTCTAAATGCAGCATCTGTGGGAGAGTTGCTTGTAGGCCACAATCAGGGAGTCCAGTCTTACACAAAGTGATACATTCCATCAAGAGGCACAGTCCATGGCAATGCAGTCAAGGAGGTAATGTTTGACTATTATGGCACCAGTGAAGGCTCAGCTCCTGGAACCATTTTCAATATAATTACAAGCAGATGGGATTGTTCTTTGTCTGATAGATAAGCAGCTCCTCTGATCTCGAAAAAGTAAAATGCTAAACTTTCAGCAGAGAACAGCATCCTGGCCTCTCTTAGGAACTGACCCTGTACCACTCTTGGAAAGAGCAGCAGCACAGGATGCCATGCTCATGGTCAGTCTATGTTGGTACTGCAGAGCTTCTTCCAAAGATCCGCCAAACAAAAAGACCAGGCTCTATATATGAATTAAGGGCCAATCAAATGATGCGCCATGTTTACAATTTATAACTGCAACCTATTTAGTGTGTGGCACAATTTCTTGGGCATTATCCTAAAGGAGGGGAGAGGGTAGGTACTAAATAGTTAAAGGAATGTCTATTTAAGGAGAGATTACTGAATGAGGTAAAGCTCCCAACATAGTACAAAAGGGGAGGACACAGATGGGCTGTTTTCCAGGAGGCACAGTGCAAATATCTCAAGCATTGTTAGCTTGTTTTATGTACATATTTGACAGAAGTGCCTTGACAGTCAAATGATTCTCAAAAGTCATTTTCTTCCTGAGGAGACACATAGCTAGTAGGAAGTAAATATCCTTTCTCTCGATCCTTCATATTGGGCTTAGGGTTTGCAGTGTTGGGGAGGGAGGCCAGCTACATGTAGGTTGTGACATACACAATCAAAACCTGAAGGGAATTCCAGCCATTGATGCAATTGTTGGGCCCTCGCAGGAGACCTCTTGAACAACACATGAGCCATCAAACATTTATTATGAAAAAACGAAAACTATTACACCACACACATGCCAAAAATCCCCGCAACCTTGCAAGGGGAAGTGAAGGCTCTCATTTATGTGGGGCTGAGTGCATTTTGCCGTATGGGGCTAGCAGATACTGCGAGGAACACTTGTATAAGGCATGACCCCCTGCATTGGAGAATACCTGCGACCAACCATTAGTCTCTTCATAACCTGATGATTCAACAGTAGTCATCCTCCACTATTGAAGGGAATACCCCTTAGGTGTACGCCCCGTCTAACAGAGCAAACAAAAACACAGAGGACCCAAACAGCACCAAACAACTGCTGATTCTACCCAGACTCGCCAACTTAAAGCAACTAGGCTTCACCCCCTGGCTGACAAACCATGCAAAATCTTTGGGAATCACCCATGACACTACCTCTCATTAAAGCATCACATTTCAACGAGGACCAAGACTGCTAGGGTCCAACTGTCCCTCGTGAAGAAAGTGAAGTTGCTTCTTTAGGAAGCCGGCTGTAGTACAATCGTTCAAACCTTAGTCCTCTCCCATTTGAAGAGAGGCAACGCTCTGCACAACCATCTCTCTGCTACCACCCTAGCACCCCTGAAAGATATGCTACATGCAGTGGCACAGCTCATCAAGGGCTTGAAGAAATTCAACCACATCACCCCCACGTTAAACTACCTATACTGGCTCCTCCCTTTGCATCTTATGGATGAGATGTATCATTTGTAAAGCCCTTAACAACTCGACTCCAGCTTACCTAGCAAACAAGCTAACCATGTCTGGGGGAAAGCTCCAGACCAGGAGCCTGGATATCACCAGACTGGATATAAAACTTGGCAAGAAGTGAAAAATTAGAAAGCAAGTCTCTCCTCATGCTCTCAGGATCTGGAACATCATCCCCGGCAACATCGGATCAGCACAAACTATCCTCAATTGAGATTAGGCTAAAGACACACCCTTCTCAAGGAGCAATAACCTTGAACCAACAGTCTACGAGAGACTTGAACACATTATTATGTCACCCAGAGAAATTTAGGTAGGATAATCCACACAGGAAAATCCACAGATAAGGTTAAAGTACAGACCATGAAGGTTTATTTAAAATGTAAGAATTATTACAGAAGGCAATCGATATTGGTTAGTCAATCAATTTAAAATGCAAATTAATAAGGTAAATTCAAATAAATGTAAATCAGTAATGGTATTGGAAGCTAAACCCTAATCTGGTCAATAGCCAGAACTGAATGCAGTCTAGCACATGCAAATAAAGAGTCACAGAGCATTCTGTCATAAGGACTGCTCAGTCCAGTAGGATAGATGAGCAAGAAAAATATTCTAGGTACAGATTGTTAAAGAGACCAACATGGAGTCTGCTCTTTAAGGGGAACGGGAAGAAATCATGGCTGTTTCCCAATAGAAACCACTCACCAACGTTTTAAGATCCTTTACCAATCTCACCAGACCATGAACCAACTGTTTCCTATATACCAATCTCATGGATGTCATTTGGGGTAGCCAGGGGTCGCAGATGTAGCTCTGGCGCGCTCCCTGCTACTCCTGGCACTTCCTTTGTGACCCTTGGCCTCAGAGGGGGCAAAACATTTGCCTCCTCTGAGGCCAGGGGTCGCAAAGCAAGTTTAAATATAAGAGTATGCAGTTCCTAAGAGAAGTAGTGATAGTCAGGTCTGTGGAATAACCTCCAAATGGAGGAAGTGCTCTCACACACCCGAGAGGTGTCATGCTCCTTCATTTGGGCGTGCTCCTCGTTGGTTCAGCGCTGCAATGCCCGATGGGCACCCGCCAAGGGGCTCTTTGGCAAAGTTCTTTTGAATAAAGCCGTAAGGTGAGTGAGGGTGTGTGGGCTTTGGTGAGTAGTGTAGTGAAGTGGTTAGAGTGATTTAAAATAGGTTTAGGGAAGCTCTGTTTACTAAACATTTATTCAAGTGACACACTAACCTAAGTAAAAACAGTGTAACGCTATTCGGAAGTAAAGGTCCTATAGAGCACACGTGCAATAAAACTTGGTCCACTTGGTCAACTTGTTTCTTGCCTCATCCAGCCCCTAAGGGGTCTATCGGCAATTCCTAAGGACCGAGCAAACCTCTTTCACCAGATATAGGGTACTTCAATGGACAGCACCTTCACCCCTAGTCTGGCATGCCTGTACATGTCGGATTTTGAGGCTAAACATATTGCATCAAACAACAATCCCTACAAGGAGAATATCACCAGTTGGCGTTGATACATTGATGATATTCTAATTTTCTGCAATGGAGGCAAGGAGAGGGTCCATCAATTTGTTGATTGGGTTAACAATCTTAACCCCTACCTAAAATTCATTGCTAACACCTCAGAAAATGAACTGCCAGTCCTAAACCTAATGATTAGTATGTCATCTGACAAACTTCAAAACCTTAAAAAAAAAACTGACAGTCACAGTCTCCCACTGTACAGCAGCTACCTCCCAAAAGCCCTACGGGCGAACCTACCCTACGGGCAGTTTTTGCGCATCCGTCACAACTGCAGTAGCCTAAGTGACTTTGCTACGCAGACACGACGACCCCTTAACCCCTTCGATGCTGATGACGAGCTCAGCTCGTCATCAGCCACGGTGGTCGTGTGCTGATGACGAGCTGAGCTCGTCATGTAACGCGGCTTTTGGAAAAAAGCTGCGTAACGCAAAAATAACCCCCGCACGCATGTGGTTAAGGAATATAAGGACAGCACAAAAAAGAGCAGGGAATAACAACAGAGAATCGTTCTTAGAATTACACACCAAAGCTGAAACCAAAAATCCGACTTGTGGTACCACCTATATCCTGGAATCCGATCTGATCAAAAGGGTGGTAAAAAAGCACTGGAAAATCCTACAAATGGGTGAACTGATGTTTAGTCCCCCGAGGGGTGCTCTTTAAAGAACAGCAAACCTCAAATATATGTTGGTAAACACCAGACCCAAAAGAAAGGGATCCCCCAGCAAAAACCACTGTGGACCTACCCCCAGTAGTAGGACACTACCCTTGTGGCCAATCTACCATTTGTTCCTTGGCTAGTACAAAACAATCTGTAGAACTAACAGAAACATTAACATGGAAACAGCTTAAACACCCAAACTGCAACACGCGTAACTGTGTTTACCTCATCACCTGTCCTTGCCAACTATAATATGTAAAACCAAAGGGGATGATGGATGGAGTGTTGAACATTGCTAGCACTCACCCCCAGGTAACTGATCTGGGTTTAATCCATCATTCTTTAGCTCACTCCGCCACCCCAGTTCAGACATGGCCTATAATATGTAGGCATGACTACACAAGCTGTCAAAATCAGAATAACAGAGCACCGAAGCAACATCGGGTGCAAGAAAACGAACACAAAAATGTGTGCCCATTACACAACAATAGACCACACAGTAACTGATTTGCATTGGACCATCCTAGACTCCCATCCACAGATACAAAAAGGGGCCCTTTTCAATAAAGATCAAAACGGGATTTTTGGGCTTTCGCCCCATACTACAGGATAAAACGATGACATCCCATGGGTGGAGCTAAATACATAATAGTATAGTTGGTCTGAAGTACACCATGAATTCAGAAAAGTCAACTTCATTAGGGTCTCCAGATCCATTCGATTCCTCTGCCGCCTGGGAGGTCATAGTATGTCATGTATACCGTAAAAACTTAAAATTCCTGAAAATCCCATATAACATACCCGTCATCTACCGTACATATCTCTCTCTACATGGGCCACACCTCATAGTGATACAATTACCACTTCATGCACAATATACATCTGTGCCCACATATTAGCTCTCTTAATTTATATCATTTTTTAGGCAAACTCACAGTAACCAATTAGAATACCATAAGACAGTGGTTCCCAATCTGTGTGCCGGGCACCCCAGTGCGCCATCAAAACTACCCAGGGGCGCCGCGCACCAAGCACACAGTTTGAGAATCATTAATGCTCCAACATACACACAGATACTAACAAACAAACAATTAGACTCACGTGCACTGCGCTTCCGCAGCAGAGGCAAGGAACATCTTAGTACTGGTAAAAAAATAATGCAAAAGCTTAAAAATGGCATTTTAGAAAAATGTATAGCAAATTTCTCTCTTGCCGCCAGGAGCGTTGAAAATCCTGTCAACGTTGTCTACTCTTGCATGTGCGCAGATCATGCAGGCCACGCCACCCCGGCATCGACTTTGCTGGAGGCAAAAGGAAAATAATTGGCGTCAAATCTGTTTCTCCATCATTCTGAGTTTAACACTGCCAAAAGCTGAGCAGTTTCTGTTTACATTATAGCAGAGCCCTGGAAAGCAAACATGTTCATTATGTGCGCTTCTCCATCTATGCACATGGGCCTGACTTGTATGGGACACTTTATCACCAAAAGGATCCGATAGTGAGCTCAGACTACGCAGAAATATTCCCACAGGCACAGATCCTTGCTCTGGATTAAAGCCAGCCGAGTTAGTGTAAGGAAACTGTAACAAGGCAAGTGGAGAATACTCCGTCTGTCCCGGGAGTACAAATACCTGTTCCGCTCTACATCGGTTACTGAGGTTGCTGTTGTTTTGCAGTCTAAACTCAATGCCTAAGCACCCTCAGTTTGCTTGAATAGAGAAATGTTTTGTGGTGGTTTCTGCACGTAGATACAACAACCGGCCTGGGTTGCTGCTGTATTTACTTTTCTTGTATGTATTCAAAAGCCTTTTAGGGCCCGATGTAGGTAGGGCATTACCGATCGGTATCGGCCGAAAATACCGATTTTTGGCCCTTACCGATCGGTAAACAGCCATCGCGATGTAGGGAACCAAAAACAGAACGAATCGGACAGAAAACCGATTCGGAATGAGTACCGAATGGGAAAGAATCCGATACGTACATACCGAAAATCGGATATGTAACGAATCGGAAAAACACCGATTCGGTTACAAAGACCGAATCGGTCCATGTACCGAATCGTTAGTGACACCGAATCGGAAAATCACCGATTCGGTCCTACTACCGATTCGTTAGTGACACCGAATCGGAAAATTACCGATTCGGTCCTACTACCGATTCGTTAGTGACACCGAATCGGAAAATCACCGATTCGGTCCTACTACCGATTCGTTAGTGACACCGAATCGGAAAATCACCGATTCGGTCCATGTACCGAATCGGAAAAAATACCGAATCGGACATGAGCCGAATCGGAAATCATGCCGATTCGTATGATTCTCCGATCGGGAAATTCCCCGATTCCGACAGTTGGGGAGATGTAGGGAGGCACAGAAACACCGAAATCGGCTCAAAATCGGTAGAATTCACTCGGTATTTACCATGGATTGCAATCAGGTGGTAACCAACTCCAACCCATATAAACAGTCCCAAAATGCATTGCAACTTGCAGGATGGCAGCTTTCTATGTCATTGCGAGGCGGCTACGGCTACAGCAGGAAGGACAGAGGGAATGGCTAAGAAATGAACAGGTCTACAGACAGAGGATAACCCTGTTCATGCTCACTGAGGCTGAGATCCTACAGAGATACAGGCTGGACTCTGACACCATACTTGAGCTCATCAGGGACCTTAAGCCATACTTGGACCACCACACCCCAAGGGCACACGCCATCCCTGCGCACGTCCAGGTGCTATGCAGCCTACACCTGGTAGCGTCTGGTAGCTATCAAAGTGGAGCAGCAGCAGCTGGAGGGGTGAGCCAGAGCAGCCTGTCAAGGTTCTTCCACATATTCCTTGACGCCATGATAGACAGGATGGAGCAATACATCTCATTCCCTGCAACCCACGCAGAACTGCTACAAACCAAAGCAGACTTCTACCAGATGGCGCAGTTTCCCCAAATCATCGGTTGCATAGATGGCACGCATATTCCGATTTGCCCACCAGCGGACACCGAATACATATACCGCAATCGGAAATCGACACACACCATCAACGTGCAGGTGATCTGCAATGCCAAGTGCACCATCACAGACCTGGTAGCAAAATTTCCAGGGAGTACCCATGACTCCTATATATTCCAACAGAGCGGCATATATGCACGGCTGATGGCTGGCGATTTTGGAGAAGGATACCTCCTAGGTGAGCCACATCATCAGACCCCCATAACACATAGTAGGTAGGTGTAATACATGTATGCATGTGTCTAATGTGACCCCTTTCTCTTCCAGGCGACAGTGCATATGCCCTCCGCTCATTCATACTCACCCCCTACCTCAACCCCTCCACACCCAGCCAAAGGAGGTATAACCGGGCCCACATACGCACCAGGAATGTTGTTGAACGGACCTTTGGCATCTGGAAAAGTAGATTCAGATGCCTGCACAAGAGTGGAGGTGCAAGGCAGTATACCCCCATCACCTGCTGCAAGATCATAGCTGTATGTGCAATGTTACACAACCTTGCGGTCAAGAAGGGCACTGAGGTGGAGTTGTCTGACTACGAGGACTATGACGACGACGAAGCTGTGCCACTGACACAGCCAGCTGGGGTGTGTACGCCATGTGATGGCAGATACAGACGTGAGGAGATCACTGAGAACTATTTCTGACTGAGTACAGATGCAAAGACAGCTAAATGTTGCTTGGAAAATAAAATTTTTAATAGTGATGCACCACAGTTACATCACTGAAGTGCATCAAAAAATGGAGTCTGTAAAAACAAATAAAGTCCAGGGTTCTGGTTTGCTCATCCCCCCTTGCCAGCCTATTTTTTGGCCCGCTTTCCAGACCCACTGGGGTGTCCCTCGGCCCCCTCCGAATGGCCTGCAGCATCAGCGGATCGCCTGGTGCTCCTCCTTGGCTCTGATGCAGCGCTGGCCGGGCTGCTGCGGCTGCTGCTGTCTCCAGCATCACCCAGGTCCAGGGCAGGATTGGAGGCGGCGTTTGATATTAACATGGCCTCCATGGCCGTGGTGATCCTGGCCATCCCCCTGGTCAGCTCAGCCGTATGCTGACTGAGCACCGACTCCTGATTTGAGCTTCGATGGCACAGCTGTGCGGTCGCCGCTGCAAGGCGGGCCATGGCCCGGTTGAGCACCCGGGCATCCCTCCTGCGCGCAACCTCATGCTCCTCCTGCCTGGCAGAGGAGTGGGTGATGGCAGTGGTCAGCCTGCCCAACCCTGCTGCCACCTCCTTGTTGCTGTCCACAACAGCCTGGAAACCCTTCACCAACTCCCCCATCTGCAGGTTGTGCTGCAGGAGCTGGCGTTGGCAGGCCATGGTGGATCTGGCCTGTTGGCGCTGGATTTTGACCATCTGGCCCTCCAGGCCCAGGAACACACTGCCCTCCCGTGCTGGTGCAGCAGTGGTGGTGGTGGTGGTGGTGGCACGGCGTCTGGCACTGCTGCCTCCGGCCTGCTGAGTGGGCAGGGGTGCCACTGGTGGGGGTGTGGTGCTGGCCGGTCCCGGAGCCCCTGCTCCCAGGACAGGTAGGACGGGTGGCAAGGCCACGGTTGTGGCAGGTGCTGTTGTCGGCGGAATGGTCTGCCTTGTAGGGGAGTTTTCAGGTGAAAATTGCAAGGGGGGTGTGCTGGCCAGTACTGGGGAGTGCACTGCTTGGTAATCAATCACCAGGACTCCCTCCATTCCAAGCCCTGGGGTGTCTCCTTCCTCATCCTCATCCTCCTCCTCCTGGCCAGGCTGGCTGGTGCTCGGCCCTGCCACTGCAGTATTTGATGTTGAAGCTCCCTCTGCTGCCACAGTGGTGCCGCCTGATGGTGCCCCTAGGTACAAAGAAGCATTTGTAAACTGAGTGCCGATGTATTACAGTCAGTACAATTATGGCATTCCACATGTCCTTGCATCTCCTTACACCGTGTCACACTGTTTCCTGTCTTGTGATTCTGCACTGACATATTTGGCTAACTTCTGCTGACTACATGTACCATGATGCTTGTCTCTTGTATGTTGGTGACAGTACAGTGCTGGTGTTTGCCTATGCATTGTGTCTAATGGGGAGGTGTCTGGTAGGGTGTGTCATGATGCGCATGCTTCTTACCTGTAGCTGTGGCCATCGCAGTGCTGTCCAGGGTCCCGATCCCTACGATGCTCTCCCTCTCGATGGTGCTGGAGACAATTTCCTCCAGCTCGGTGAGGGGTGGCGCCGGGTTCTTGCCTCCTCCGGTGTGTCCAGCCTGCCTTTGGGAGTCGGCCAGCTTCCTCTTCGTGAGGCTGCGGAGGTCGTAAAACCTTTTCTTAAGTTCCTCAATGGACCTGGGGGTGACTCCAGCAGCATTGACCTTCTGGGCGATGTCGGCCCACAATCTCCTCTTGGTGCTGTCTGGCACGTTGAGGGACAGCTTGCCAAAGAGCTGGCGGTGCACCCTCACCACCTCCTCAACCAGCACCTGAAGTTCTGTGGTGGTGAATTTGGGCTTCCTCTTTTGGGAGGACTTCTGGCTTCCTGCCTGATCTGCCATTTTCTCCTGCTCCTGCTCAGTCTGCAACCTCCTTCTCCCACTGCTGCTAACTGTGTGTTGGGCTCAGGCAGGCTTTCCAGAAACTTCTAGAAACTTCTTAATTGGCTGCACCTGCCAGGGTTGCCACTCCCTGTTTGGGTGGGGGAGGGGGAGCCACCTCATTGGCTGAATCGCCTATTGCCGAGTCGGCTTTTACCGATTCGGTAAAATCCGAATCGGTAAAATCCGATTCGGTATTATCCGATTCGGTAAAAGCCGAATCGGTTCATGCAATGCATTCCTATGGGCTTTTTCGCCATGGGTCTATGATTGCCGATTCGGTTTTTACCGAATCGGCTTTTACCGAATCGGTATTCGCCGAATCGGAAATATCCGATTCGGTGGTAGCCGATTCGGTGTTTTCCGATTCATTGTTGGCCGATTCGGTAATTTCCGATTCGGACCGAGCTGAATCGGAACGTACCGAATCTCATTACCGATGCCGACCGAATCGGTTTTCATTCGGTATTTTTTTCCTACATCTCGTTTTCCGATTTCAGAATACCGATTCGGCCCGCCTCGGTATTTTGAAATCGGAAAATCCCGTTTACCTACATCGGGCCCTTAGTGTTCTTTGATCGCAAAGACGAGCCCCTGTCAGATTCTGGGATTTAAAAAAAAAACATGCATATAGATGTGTATGCCGGCTATGTGGTGCACGTGATGAAAGTGGATCACACTTTGGGAGGCAGTGAAATCGCTCAGTGGGGTGCCATGTTGGTGAGTGTCAGCTCCCAGAGACAGCCCCTACCCAGTCTGCATCTATACAATGTTTGCCTGTATCCATCCCTATTTAGTAATCCTATTGTTCAGCAGACACGGCCTGTTTTCATTCCTGCACCCTGATCAGGATTGAAGAGGAAACGTGCGATGATTCCGGGTGGCTGGAATTTCCATTTACAGCCGGTATCTGCTCAGATTTCCACCTATGAGTTGAAAGCAATACCTTCTTCTTGTTGATCATGCTGCTCCCGTTTTCATTGCAGTTCCAGAACAGAAATATTTTAAATGACCTTACCTCTCTGAGAACCGGTGTCCCTCCAATCCATCATTGGCACTGCCACCGTGGATAGGATTACATCTATGATTATAATTAGGGCTCCTGGTTTTATGGTATTTATTTTTTTGCCATTTCCGTCTGTATTTATCCATATTTATTTTTTGATAATTTTTTCTATATTTATCCACATTTATTTTTGCCACAAGCAAAAGACGATGCTAAAGCTAGTATTTTTCCACATTTATTTAAATTGATAATGCACACATGCGCTCGGTTGTTATTGGTCAACTCCCTCTTCTTTAGGACTGACAACAAGAAAACACGGTATTCACAATAGCAGGGACATGTACAGTTTGGAGACAGGGGGGATAGCAGCAGTGTTCTAGATGACAGAGAACAAGAGTAATGAGGAGAAAGAAACAGCAAGAGAGGAGAGAGCTAAAATGGAGCAAAGTAGAAGAAAAGGAGAAGAGCAAATCAGAGACAAAGAGAAAGCAGACATGATGTGAAGAAGAGGGCAATAAGAAGAGAAAAGATAGAATGAAAGGATGTAGAGGACAGGACAGAGAACGAGCATTGGCATAGCCAATAGGTCTCGCCTTTGGGACCTTATGCAGTACATTATCCCCCACGGGCATGCCCACACACTATGAGCCTTAAATAATATAGCACCACAGACCTCTGAAGAGCGCCGAGAGGTATGTTTTTGCCTCCCTCTGCTCCAATTATACAACTGCCAAAATCAGAGTTGGAAGGCAACATCGGAGGACTCAGGATGCAAAATAAGTAACTATGAAATGTACATAGAAAGAAAAGCGCGTGTTCTGCAGAGAAATGCCTAGAAGCGAGTCGACAGGCATCCAAGGGTCAGCACCAGCACTGCTTCAGCATGCAACACAGTGTCCAAATAACAACACAAACACCTAACTCTGTGTAGATATATGGAGCAGCATCAAGTTATGGACCAGGTACCACCCAAAGTCTGCAAAGAGAGCACCAGCCATGCTCCGGCACTGTGTCTGCACAGACACCGAGCACCAGCTGTCCTTCGGTACAGTGTCTGCACAGAGCACCAGTGACCAGCCATACCTCGGAACTGTGTCTGATTCAGAGAAAGGTAAGAAGGGTTTTTGGATGAAATGTGAGGTAAGTTTTTTTTCTCTCTCTAGCTCTGCAGGGCTCGCAAAGCGCCTTGTTGTCTCACTTTGGAAGCATTTGCCCATGTGTAAGCTGTTTAACCCTTCTGCATGTTCCTTGTCCAGGAAATAACTCTTGCATAATAAATTGTCCAATAAGAACCGAAAAAAACATAAATGACATTGACGCACGCAGCCAATCATTGTTCACCTTCCGTGCCCCTCCACAGTGGCAGTCCTAGAATCAGGGCATGCTGTGGAAACCATTAATTATACCGCGTTCAGACGAGTCTGGTTTTTAGGTCTCGGCGTCAACGCGCGGAAGCGCGTCTCCGCAGAGATCTTTTGTCAGCGACTATCATTCCCAGGAGACAGTCCTGGCCACGCGCATCCTTCCAGGCGATTTGTAACTGGAACGCGCGCTGTGGCCAGGCGCTGTCTCCTGGGAAGCGCAAGCACCACACACGCATGCGCATACACACACACACGCGCCCATGCACGCACGCACATACATACATACAGAGACACCACCCCTGACTCATACACACACGCGCGCACACACACAAGTGCACCGAGGCCCCCCTCTCCCCCACCCCCTCCCCCGCCGTCACCGTCGCACACATACATACACACACACACACACACGAGCATACACACACACACACGTGCACCTACCTTACCTCAGCACGCGGCGCCCAACCTCCTGCTGGCGCGGCCCCGGGGCTCTACACCGCTCACAGGAGCCCCGGCCCGCGAGACGCTACGACTCCGCCTGCCTCCTCTTCCGGTGTGAACGTGGCCCCGCCCCCGTCACAGGCGACTGTGCCTGACTTCCGGGGCGGCCGCGCAAGAAAACTGCAAACAGGTTGGGCTTAAGCAGGGCTTTCACTTATCTGCCCCCACACCAAAAAAAAATTAAAAAATTGCAGCCACAATAATTTATTTTAGACATTTACTAACTATATTAATTCATGGAAAACGTATGGCCTATTAGGAATTTCTCTTTAAAAACTTATCGGCATTTTTTTTCTTTAAAACCCTTGAGCATTTTGCGTCACATTAAAATGCGTTAAGGTATTTCTCCAGCACATTTAATGCTTTTGTCCATGTGAAACAAGGGCTTCTGTGTTTTCCCACGTTCTGCACCACGTGTGCCAGTTAGTTTAGGGGTGAATTTAAAACGGCGTTGAGCGTGGGAAAGGCATGGCGAATATTCACATAGCCGTGACCCTTTGTGGCGTGTCCAACACAAGCCCAGGAGAGCGGGATGCAGGCTGCATTTTAACGCTGTCCACTTAAGGCACATACAACCAACCTGTTGTGCGAGTGGCCTTTTATGTTTAAAGTTTGGACTAGATCCGCCCCCGGGCCTGCTGTGCTCGACACCCCACCCATAGTGCCTCAGGACCTCTGCACACTTCAATTTATACTTATTTTAGCGTTTTGCAATCATGCTGAAGTCGAACTCATAGCTACAATGGAAGCATTTGGCCCGACGAAAAAGTACGTCTGCTCTGTGCAGTTTGTATGCAACATGCGCAGTTAATTGAGGGGGTGGGTGGGGGGCGAGGGGAACGGTGGATAAGTGGTGAGTGCAGAGTGGTGAGTGCAGAGTGGTGAGTGCAGTGTGGTGAGTGCAGAGTGGTGAGTGCAGAGTGGTGAGTGGTGAGTGCTGAGTGCAGAGTGCATGAGTGCAGAGTGCATGAGTGCAGAGTGGTGAGTGCAGAGTGGTGAGTGCAGAGTGGTGAGTGCAGAGTGGTGAGTGCAGAGTGGTGAGGGCAGAGTGGTGAGGGCAGAGTGGTGAGGGCAGAGTGGTGAGGGCAGAGTGGTTAGTGCAGAGTGCAGAGTGGTGAGTGCAGAGTGGTGAGTGCAGAGTGGTGAGTGCAGAGTGGTGAGTGCAAAGTGGTGAGTGCAGAGTGGTGAGTGCAGAGTGGTGAGTGCAGAGTGGTGAGGGCAGAGTGGTGAGGGCAGAGTGGTGAGTGCAGAGTAGTGAGTGCAGAGTGGTGAGTGGTGAGTGCAGTGTGGTGAGTGCAGTGTGGTGAGTGCAGAGTGGTGAGTGCAGAGTGGTGAGTGCAGAGTGGTGAGTGCAGAGTGCAGAGTGGTGAGTGCATGAGTGCAGAGTGCAGAGTGGTGAGTGCATGAGTGCAGAGTGGTGAGTGCAGAGTGGTGAGTGCAGAGTGGTGAGTGCAGAGTGGTGAGGGCAGAGTGGTGAGGGCAGAGTGGTGAGGGCAGAGTGGTGAGGGCAGAGTGCAGAGTGGTGAGTGCAGAGTGGTGAGGGCAGAGTGGTGAGGGCAGAGTGGTGAGTGCAGAGTGGTGAGTGCAGAGTGGTGAGTGCAGAGTGGTGAGTGCAGAGTGGTGAGGGCAGAGTGGTGAGGGCAGAGTGGTGAGGGCAGAGTGGTGAGGGCAGATTGTTGAGTGTGCAGAGTGGTGAGTGTGCAGAGTGGTGAGTGTGCAGAGTGGTGAGTGTGCAGAGTGGTGAGTGTGCAGAGTAGTGAGTGTGCAGAGTAGTGAGTGTGCAGAGTAGTGAGTGTGCAGAGTAGTGAGTGTGCAGAGTAGTGAGTGTGCAGAGCAAGTGTGCAGAGCATTGTGTGCTGTTGAGTGCAGAGTGCTGTGTATTGGCAATGTTAATGACAATGCCCATTTATTTTTGATTTAAAGAAAAAAAATGTCATGAGCAATGCCAATAGCTCTACCTTTAATGATGCCGAGACCATTGCATTGCAAATGCTTGTTATAACATTTAGAATTCCGCTTCTGGCGCACCTCAAGAAATTGGATTCAAGGCAAAGTTTTGGAACTCGTCTGTTCACCCAGCTGGTGAAGGGCACCTGGATAGGAACATCAGTGGCTTAACTCAAAATGATGGGGGCACCCTGCTGAATGGAACAGCTCCCGGGAGTACCATTTCTCACAGCACATTTTTTGGCCACTTTAATGTAGCACGAACTGGTCCCGAAAGTACTGGAATGCTTAACATGAGCACCAGTTACATTACACAAGGACACATTCATTTTGCAGGCACTGAGAGATTAAACGACTTGCACAAAATCACAGGAAGTTGACCCGACGCCGATACTCCAAAGTCCCAAAGTCTACAGCGTCCGCACGAAGCTGTGTCTAAATTTGTCATTCAAGTTCTTCTGTGTATATACTGTTGTCTCTTTATTTGTTGATTTGTATTGCTCTGCAATGTGCAGAGGTATTTTTTCCCCTTCCTTAACCGAATAGAAGAGTTTAAACGGAGTACTCGGGCTTCAGAATAACGTACATTGTGTGTTTTGTGCAGGAATTTATCTGTACTTTTTTATGAATGAGCTGTTTGCAGTAGATGTGCTGCACATCTGAGTATCAAGTCACTGGAAAACGATTAGAGAGGTGAGAGGATAGACTCTTAGAGCAAAGCCTCATTAACAAGTAAATGGTCTTTCAGAGACCTGTGAAATACTCAGGTGCGGCTGTGTGTGTGCCCGGGAAGGTGTCTCAGCCCAGGCTGACACCTCTTACACCAGATGGTTGGGGGTGTGATTCTATTGATGTCAATGAAGACCTTACTCGAGGGGCGGAGCGCAGGGCGGCAAAATGTACTAATATTTTCCCGTTTTTTTATATAAATACAGATAAAGGAAAACTTGTTTTCCGTCTGTATTTATATGTAAAAATCAGTTTGAATGGAAAACCGGGAACCCTAATTATAATACCTTAATCAGTTTTACCTTCATCCCAATTATTTTCAGGGAGAAAAATGGAAGTGCTCACGAGGCCAGACTTACATCCTCCCCACACCCCCACCAAAAGAAAGCAACATAATGGGGAGCCACTGTCAACGGGCAATAGATCAAGGGAGCCACAAGTTGAAAAAGTTTGGGAACCACTGCCATAAGACACAAAAATGGGGCCTGCCTCATACACGAAGTAACCGGGCACTTTCCCCGCAGAGGCAGCTCCTCTCCCAAGTCTCTCGATATTGTCTTTGTGACAATCAGGATTTTGTGACCCATCCAAAATGGCCATCAAAGTTGCCGCTTTAGTCTTTCAAACTCCAGACAGGAAGTATGTATAATTAGCTTACCTCCGGCACGTCTCAATACGGGAGACAGAGCAGTTGTAGGTTAAGGGCTACTCACCATGCCATTTTTCAGTGAGTACAAGACACTCGGGTACACATGTAAGCGAATATCTTTATTAGTACTTGATCCTGCGTGTACTTCTCTAACTGCAGGTTGTGAGTGAGCGACTTGCTCTGGAATCATTTCATCAGCTTTAGACCTACTAATTGTGGGGTGGTTTCTCGAAACATAATCTGTAAGATAAGTAATGTTTTGCTTATACAATTACATCAATGGTTTTGTGAGCTGAGATTACTCAATCCAGATTAAGATATCAGGCAATGATGAAGGATATGTACGTTTATTTACCTAATGCAACCAATACAAAGTCGACTGTAATTGTCTCATGTTAAGACTGCCCACACACCACGGGCCATACACATGCATGCAGTCAACCTCATTATAGCTAAACGCTGAAAGTCAGTTTGACACAAGATTGCATGTGTGGGTAACGCTGGAACGGTACACCACTTGTAAATACGGCTTAAAAAAAGTATGTAACACTTCTTTTGTGTCCTAAATATCGTGTTGCCACTTTTATTTTATTTCAATTTGATGTCATTCTCCTTTTTCCACCCTTTTGCTTTTTTTCAGGTCTCTGAACGTTACAAGGTGAATCCTAACCTTGTACGACACAGCATGGCTGGTAACTTGATCAGTCTGTAAAATTGGAAGCACCAGCCTTGCAGTAGTGTAAGATAATTAGAATGTTTTCTTTGTTTGGGCCTGATGAATTGCGGATAGACCCCTTAGGGGCTGGATGAGGCAAGAAACATGTTGACCAAGTTTCATATCACACATGCTCTATAGGACCATTATTTCTGATTAGGGCTACACTGTTTTTACTTAGGTTAGCGAGCCGCATGAATAAAGGTTTAGTAAACAGAGATTCCTTAAACCTATTTTAAATCACTCTAACCACTTTACAACACTACCCACCAAAGGCCACACACTCTCACTCACTTTTCAGCTTCATCCAAAAGAACTCCACGAAAGAGCCCCTTTGCAGGTGCCCATCGGGCATTGCAGTACCAGCTCAACGAGGAGCACGCCCAAATGATGAAGCATGGCACCTCTCGGGGTGTGTGAGGGCACTTCCTCCATTTGGAGGTTTTTCCACAGACCTAACTACCACTACTTCTCTTAGGAACTGCATGCTCTTATATTTAAACTATTGTTATTAGGGGGTATGTGTGCTAGACCTATTCAAAAGCTCCTGGTTCCTCTAATTTTTCAGAACAAGTCACAAAGGAAATGCCAGGATTAGCAGGGAGCAAAATAGCAGTCTCAGCTGCGACCCCTGACTATCTCCAAATTATGTCCAAGACCAATCTCCTTCAATCTCTTCAGGAGCCTTTGACTCATGTGAAACATTATTAATATTAGTAATATGTTGAACAATAAACTTTCTGTTATCAGGAACAAATGCAAAACACTGTATCAATCTTAACACATAACCCACTCCGCCTTATTTTGTGAGAAGACTATTCAAAGCCAATCTATTTTGCAAAACCACAGAATGTAAAGCAATCATTTCCTTGTGAATGTTTGTCAAAGCACCAGCAATGTTAGATACAAGTCAAACAACCAAAGTCAATAACTTTCTAATCTTCACATCATTCAATGCAACACCAATAGGAGAAATCAACACAAAAACATTCATAAGCACTTGTCCAATTCCATGCTTTACTTGTTTAAGTCCACTTTTACTTGTTTCAGTCACATGGCACACTCTAGGAAATACCAAAGCTAGAGAGCAGTTACCCACCAAGGAAAGTTCAAATAGACCATTTTGCCACAAATGTAATTAATCCCTCTATATACATATAGGTTCTTCACCCTTCAAAAATTCATTACCAACCACACAAATATAACTACATTTACTCTCTGCAATCATTTTGCATGGGCTTCAAACGATCAGATTTCTTATGCATTATACACACAACTCTTTTTCTCTCTTGCTCAATTGTAATATAGGATATATCTTCAAACTCAAAATCTCTCTTCAGCCTCAATCTGAAATTCAAACTCTCTCATTTAATCCAATTTTTCTACTAATTTTCCCTCTTTGTTATGGTTCACCACTGTGCCAACACTAGCCGTGCCTATCCACTAGCCAACAATAGTCTTCACAGTACATCACCATTCCCACAGTGGCGTGCCTAGGAACAAGCCCACATAAGTCTTTAACTCTCACCATGCTAGTCATGCCCACCACACTATGGTAATGATGTGTCCACTTAAGTATTGTTTGTAACCAACAAGGGTTCAGCATGTAGTAGGGAATTTATCTTAGCCACCTGTTGGGTGCCATGCTAAAGATTGACCTCAACACTTGGAACTGAGTGTATTGCTGTTGCATTTAATGCTTTCTTCTGATTTGCAGCTGCAATGAGATTTCTCAAGAGATCAAGGATTCAGGAAATCTCCTATTTAAACAGCACCCATGCTCAAGCACATGCTTTGCCTCAAGGTTTTCATCAACGGAGTATCTCGGCATGAACTGGCTTTGGAAACCCACTTACCTGAAAACTTCTTCGGAGCATTCTTGATTTTGGCTTCGGTTTTACTGGTCCACGATCCCTGAGAGAAAGAAAAAGAAAAGGTTAGAGGAATTCTTTAAGTCTACTTGAAGTGCAAGCACTAAGTGTAATTTTCACCTGTGGTTTCCCCAGGGGCGAAATGCAAATTTTGAAGCGAGGTCCCATCTTCCCTCACCCACCGTAGAAGCCCAACAATGTAAAGGCCAGAAATGGCGAGATGGGGAAAAGGGGAAAACAAGGGAAGAGAAAAGACACACGTCCACGATGTGCTCAGGCATGAACAGTAATCTTTGGGATCTTTTTTTATGTGATTCCTATATGTAAAGATAGAAGTATATGTGTTACTAGTTCAAGTTCAAGTGTATTTGATTTAGAAATTTTTAAGGATTAAAATTACATTTGGATAGTAAAATTGGCATTCTAATACAAAGTTAAAAATTATTTAAAAAATGTAAACATATTAATTCACACAAATTGATTAGGCGGTGCCTTACAGAGAGAAATCAGGTTCTGAACAGAGTTAATTATACATTTTGTTCTAATTGGTTTTAGAAATCTCTTTCTAGTTTCTACGACATTCACGTTGGGCAAACAAATAACACGTCTTCTAAGCCTTGCACCCCGCCTTTAAATAGATCACAGAGACTAGTCGCTTTTTCCTTTGGATATCTCTTAAAAGTAAATGATTTTAAAGGCAGTATCCCAAGATGGAGTAATATAATACTCAGCCTGACTCCATGATTTAAGTAAAAAAAGATATACTGCTGCGTTTTATTATATACAATAGTTTACGCATATTGTTTATACGAGGATAGTTTGGAGCAATGTTGGATATTAAGTTCCATGCTTAACTTTGGTGTTACATGTTTTTTTAAAGTTTCATATTTGCTGGTGTCAATGATTTCAACATGTAAGGAGTAACATTTGATAGTTTAAAAGCGATACTTACAATTCTACAAAGTACATAATTCGGCAATCCTTGCTCAAATGTCTCAATTTTTAGTAAGAATCGTAGGTATCCTTGATCTGCATGAACAAGCTTATATGCCCACCTTATTATGTTAGTGATCCCTCTTGCAAAAGGACTGACTAATGAGAGTTTGAGACGAAGGGCTTGCACTGGCACAGCTTGTGACGTCTTGGTCAGTTTCCGGAGGACTTTCCCTTCTTTCAGGTCAAGTTGTTTCCATTAACTTATTGGAATATGTTCTATTGCTTATGATAGTACCGATGGAATCTTTGAGCTATATACTTATAGAAGAGAAGTGAAGTGTCTTTGAGCAGTGGAGGAGTATATTCATTTGAGAGCCCCCTAGGTGGACATCAACTTTACGGCCCAGGTTTTGCAAGTGGGGCAGATTTTGCAAAGATTGGGAAACGATTTTCCCTAGATATGTGTATTACTTTACAATTTCCAGCGGTTTTCCCTCTAAAGACCAATTGTATTTAACATAGTGTTTCCTTCCTGTAAACGGAACGATTTTTGTTTTAGTGACATTAGGTATTAAATAATTTTCTTCTGTATATTTAGTGAGTGCCTGCAGATTCCTTTGCAGACCAAATGTATAAGATGACTAAATCATCTGCGTACATCATAGTGTGGATTTTGTAAGATGCAATTTTAGGTGGAAAATTGATTGAGACTTTCCGGCAAGTCACTAACATATAAAGAGAAACAGTATAGGAGCTAGGAGGCACCCTTGCCACAGCCCGTTAGGTGTAGGTATATGTGTTACTATATTTGCATACTATTGATGTTACACCATGCACCCCTGTTATAAATGTAGTCACAGTCAGTAAGTTATGACCGGTGAATTTCTCCTCTTCCACTTATGATCATAAGGTAGCAGAAGCAGGATCAAGTTATTATCCACATAAATAAAAAGGGGAAGTTAGGTGTTTCCCTAATCAGAGCAGAGTAAGTATAAATGAAGTGAAACTATCATACAAACTGACCCACAATGATGAGATAGCATGGAATCAGTTTAAAGCATAACACTGATATTCATTCCAATAATGAAAAAACATAATTTCCCAAATGGATAGGTTCCTAAAAGAAAACAGGAACATACACAAATTATTGTGACAAGCTAAACATAATTAGTAATTAGTTCCTTGACTTTAGGTGTGACTAACTATTTTTTTGTTTCTCTCATAGCTTACTAGTAATGCACAAAAGAAATTGGAATCTCCAAACGCTGTGGAGAATTACATCAGAAAAGTATAGCACATTGTATTATCATGGGAAGTGCGCTTTACTGATTTGGAAACAATCGCTGGATTCTTTAGTTTGTTCTTTGCTTTGTCTTTGCAAGATTATTGAAGTAGTCAATTCAATTCAATTCAACTTTATTTGGTTAAAAGAAATAACCAAAAAAGTACATATACAATTTCATCAATCAAATTTAAAAATACATTACAGAGAAAAAAGAGAGAAGAAAAGGTCAACACTGGAGAAATTAATAAATTTAAAATTCCTCAGATACAAATTGAATTACGTAACCTAAAAACATTTTTTTTAAATTCGGAGATAGATGCCACAATCAAGATAACATCCAATTTCTGTAATATTAAAAAAGTTGGGCAGCAGCGGTTAGCTTCCATCTCTTTCAGGATGGGGATAATCAGTCTTTTTCGAGGTAATATGTAAAACTTACAGAAGAATAAGACAAGAATATCCGATTGGTCGGATGAATCATCACACAGCATTTGATTAAATCACGTGACCAGGAATTCTTAACAGGGAAACTTATAACTCTAAAAAAGATATTTAACCTAAAACAAGTTAAGAAAAACCGCTTTTGTTCACTCATGGTAAGGGTTAGGTATGGTTGTATTTTACCATGGGTCAATATCAGTAGGTGAGCTACAACAGTCTTTTTCTTTATTTCCTCACTTGCTCTGATATCTTCCAGGTAACTCATGCATAATACTTTCAGAGATTTCCTTGAGATATTAGACATTGATAGTGGGTCATCATAATAGTTTTGACAGCGCAATTTCATAAGGAAATCTTTTACATAAACAAACCATCGTATCCTACCCACATGATCTAAACATAACACATCTTTCAAAATAGCGCAGTTCAATACACACTCATCATTGGTCCAAGCCCTGTGCCACAATAATATTGGCGGACCCTAATTGTGTCTTCGATGAAGGGTTGACCAAGTTCCATATGACAAATATAGCTTGAGACACTCTCAGGTACAGCTAAGATGTACCTCAAGAACATATTTTCTGCCAGCTGGATTGATTTTGTATTGGCGTAACCCCATATACCAGCACCGTAGATGGCAATTGAAATACTAGACGCATTAAAAATTCTTAAAAGTTCCACTGTTGGTTTTTTCCCCATTTAAAAAAAAAAATAATTTAGGGCCAGAATCCATTTATCAAACAAAAGTTTCCTTGATTTATTGCACTTGCCCATGTGCCAGCTTCGTGAAACAAAATGCCTAAATATGAAAAGGTGGGGGTACATTCTAAGGGACTATCAATAAAATACATAGCCCTCTTCTTTTATATCAGAGCCAGAGCCACAAGTCATCGAAAATGTTTTAGTGCAGTTAATGTTTAGATCTAAATTTGACATGAAGGTGTTAAAAGATATTATTAGACCCTGTAGTGCCATAGGCGTCCGAGCCATGATGACCGCATCATCTGCGTAAAGAAGCGCAGGGATGGGTCTTTTGGCTACCATGGGCATATCATTCGATGCTTTCAACAGGGCTTCTTCAAGGCCATTTATGTATACCAGGAATAGGAACGGTGCAAGAACGCATCCCTGGCGTACCACGCGCCCTATGTCAAATGATCTAGTACATTATCCATTTTTTCCATAATGCACTGTCACAGTGGCACCAGAATAGAGTTCTCTCAGAAAATAGATGATTTTTTCTTCTACCCCCAAATTCCCCAAGATGGACCATAGGTTGCTATGTGAGACTCAGTCGAACGCTGACGTCAAGTCAACGAAAACAAAATAAATGCGCTCAAGCTTAGCCCGATATATTTTTGTTGCAGGATAAATAAATTTAACCCTTGGTCCACTGTTCCTACCCCTTTTTGAAACCCGTACTGGAGATCACTAATAACAGAGTTATCCTCCGCCCAACTTTGCAGTCTACCTAGAATATTTCTCCCAAGGATTTTTACAGATGAATCCAATAGGGAAATTGGACGGTAGCATATAGGATTCTGCCTATCTCCTTTTTTAAAAATAGGCACAATGGCAGATGTGTATCACGATGGAATTATGCCAGTCTCAGAGGCAGCATTAAATAATTGGACTAGGAAAGGCCCCCAGAGCTCATCGTTATTTTTGAACAGGTCAGATGGTATTCCGTCTGGGCCCGGGGCCTTGCCTCCTCTGGTGGCTTTAAGGCTAACCATTACCTCCTCTAGGGTGACATCCATTGGCTCCCACATCCCTTAGTGGTTGTAGTGGGGATTGTTGCCCACCTTCTAGGGTACTATACAATTTAGAATAATGATTTACCCACACATCCTCAGAAATGGCAATTTCAATACGTGCTTTGGTGTTGTCATCAAAGAACGGGACATTCACTGCTTTCCAGAAGGCAGAAACATTCCTAGTTTGAGAGGCCTCACATAGTACCTCCCATGCCTCCCTTTTAATTATCATTTTCCTTTTTTTCAATGCCTGATAATAGATTCTCCGCGACTACTTAACCAGTATGGGGTCACGGGGAACGGCATGTAAAGCATGTTTAAGTGTGGTGTGGGCCTTTGTACAGTCAGAATCAAACCATCTTCTGTTCTTTTCTTTACGGTTTTTAACTTCCACCCATAAACTCTCCTTAATTTGAGAAGCAATGATGTCAAACAGTTTGACAATATCCTGACTATCAGAATTCTTATCCAAGATAGTCAGGAAGCTTGGTAGGCATTTGGATATTAAATTAGCCGTGAAATCCTCAGGGACCACCTTGTTCCATTTAAGGGAATAACAATTTTTTTTCCTTATACTTATATCTGAAACATTCTGCCTGCAAGGTTGTCCATCGCCCAGTTCCCGAATGGGTTTAAAATCTCCAAAATTAATGGGTAATGATCACTTAGCGCACTAATCAGAGTCTGGCAAGTTTTAATCATATGTCCTTTTCTACCAGAAACTAAGATAAAATCTATTGTGGAGGACGCTCCCCTGTCAATAAATGTTGGCACAAAAGGAGACTCAATCTGGGCAATTTCATTAGCATACCCAAGTCCCCAGAAAAAACAATGTCGTTTAGGAAATCCCCACACATAGAACGCTCAAAATGTGTTAAATCATTATCATGGTCAAGCATGATGCCACAGACTCCTTGTTAACCCTTTTTACAAATTGTACAGTTAAAATCAACGCCCCAAATGACCGTTACTTCTCTAGAATTTGTATCTATTTCTCTGTTCAGTTCGTTACCCAATTTTTTTTACATCATTTCCATATCTGCTAATGGGATGTTATTATAAAAATTAACAATTACAACACACGCCACCTTATTTATGTATATCCTTACTATATGATAATAGGTATTAGTAGAGAGTAATTGAGCTTTCTGGTAATGAAGCTGATTCGATAAAAATACGCACTAACCCCCTTTGGCCCTGTCATGTGGAACATCCACAGCCGATGTAAACAACGTCTTATAACCGGAAAGATGGAGTGGCACTGTTATCCATGTCTCCTGGAGACATATGATATCAAAATCATTTATGAAGTTTATCCAAATTTGTTTTGTTATTTTGGCTCTAAGGCCTGCCACATTCCCAAACATTACACGGCATACGTCCCCGCTATTTACAAGGGTAGTAGGATTACCAGGATCAATCCTCACCAAACTCTTCTCCAATGAATCTACCTCAGTATTCAGATTATTACTTGCACTCTCTGGCCACACCAGTCTTGGAGAAAAGAAGTTATGCGCCTATCCTTAAAGTTTACAATGATCAAATCTCCAGGTAAGTTTTTTGGCCTATGTCCCAGCCATCCCACTCTCCTCACATGAAGAATTTCCCCATTTTTATTTACAGGAAGCGGCCTATTTTTGCTCAACCAATATACTACCTATTTTCAGCTTATAATATCCCTCTTTTCTACCTGTGGGTAAATCGGGAACCCCTGATAGGACAGATACGTAGGAAGCTGCCTCGGGTGGCAAGTCAATGCGAAGTGCCGCTCCAATAGTTCCACCATTATTACTTTCACCAACGCAATTGGGAGGTATGTTTACCTTACCCACCATGCCTTGTTCTCTCTGATTTGGGCCAACATTGGTGTTATTCAACGGTTGCACTGTATTGGGAGAGAGCACTAACTTCTGCCCCCCTCGTTCTGATCCTTTCCATTCTCCAGCCCAGAAGTAGCGCTTGGCTGATCTTGATTTTGGGTCGAGACATGGGGATGTTAAGTAGTCACTGCTGGGCCTGGTGAACCAAAACGGAACCACAGAGTGAAGGAGAGCCACCGCACTGCAAGCCCGACGTAGAAGGCCAAACTCTACGTAGAGGTGACCCGGAAGCAAACAGGTGAGTGAAAGGGCAGGACGGAAGACACGCATGTGTACACTAAAACGCGAATCGCTCTTCCGCCCTTGCCAGACGTCTTCATTACAGGCTTGCTCTGCCCCGTCTACACACACAATTGAGCATGGAGCAAGCCCAACACAAGGTACCATTTGTTAATCAATATTCAAGGCATAGCATGCATACTTAGAATGATAAGTAAAAGGATAATTTAACCTGAATAGATTGATCTGGTAAGGTTTGAAATGAGTACAAATCTGTTACAAGAACCTTCAGTGAAAACAACAAGGAATTTTCTTCTCTGTCATTTAAATATATGAAAGAAAATACCATCAGCAGAACAGAGAACCGGGAGACACTGTTTCTGAACTGAATTAGCATATGTTTTGTAAGTGATAATAATAGCTATGTGAATGCGTGATTTTAGAAGTGTAATTCTTTTGGGGTCAAAAGTTTGGACTAATGTTGTCTGTGTAATTGTAAGTACCTATGGAGAAGTATCCATTCTATAAGGGAGACCCAAGTGAAATATACAATAGAAAAAAAACCACTCTCCTAGACGCTGTAGGAAGAACCAAAAATAGTTTAAAGCAAGATCAAGCTGATTGCAGGTAATTAGAGATACATTACCTTGGAGGTTGCTCAGGAGTGGACCCCTAGTCCCAGGAAACTATAGCGCTCAGTATGTTTTGTTTCAAGGTTCAAAGGCATTTTTTTTAGGAACTCAAGCAGTATCTGTCAATCAAGACACTCTTCCTTAGGTCCAACTTCCTTGGTGTAGTTCAGTTCTAGAAAAAGAATGATTGGACATGTGGAGTTGGGTCCATATCGTCTCTGCAAAGCCTCAGCATTGACTCCTAAGGTAAGAGTCCTCAACGACTGATCTGATTCTTTCATAAAATTCTCAAATAATTCACTTTACACACACCCTTCTTAACACTCATGTTAGTAGTGCTAATAATACGTTCTGCAATAGCACCTAAGACCCCTATACTAGGCAATTTCTGTAATGGTAGATCTACATCTACATTACTAATCTCCAGAAAACCTTGATCATGAAGAATTTATGTCAATATAGTAAAACTCAACCCATAGGCTAAGGGTAATTGATTGCAGGTCACCAGCTCTGAGACAGAAACAGGCAAGTATGTTCATACATACCAATTAGATAAGTTTATTATGACTAAATCCTCATTCAACAAACTAGCAGAGGTGTTATCTTTGTAATCAATAATAGGCACATCATAATCAAATCTTTTATTTCCAGGACAATTAGTACCAATATACATATCAATGTCAGATGTAGATGAGGCATATCCAACTGAAGAGTGAAGCCTAACCCTAACCAGAATACCTACCAAAATAATCAACAAAAACCGTATAGTAGATATCTTTAACACTAAACAAAAGCTCTTGTTACCTTCGGTCATTACCCGTTTCTGAAAAAATTCTATCAAAAATCAAAATCTAAGCAACTAAATATGGTGCGAAAATCACAAAAATCTTACGAAATAGTCAAATGTCAATATTTCATCAGCAATTAGCTGTGTTCAAAAGAAAGTTCAAGAGAAACCTACTAGCTTCGCCTGGATACTTAATGTACAAAATTGATCTTTTTTAAAATAAGGAATCAGATTCTAAATGTAAAAACACTTTTAAATTTCAAAAATGTGAAAAATTGTCTTTTCTGCATACCATCAAAAACTTTTCAACGTTGATCTTCACCAGCTTACTTTAACAACAAGTTCATGGAGGTTCTTCAAAAATTAAATGATAGTCACATGGTACTAACTTTTGTCTGGGCTCCTACTTTGATGATGATGTATTAAACTTGTCCTGAAGAGAGATAGGTCATACCACATCAACCAAACGTTTCAGGTAATCTAGGACAAAGTCATAAGAAGTGGTTACTAGTTCAGCAGAGATAAAACCAGGAACTTGCATTATATTACTCTCTCCATAATAATCTACTGAGGAGAGAGTACCATCACTCTATTAGGGTTGCTTCTCATATTCATTAAAACTCTTGGTGGGGCATCTGGCCACTTTAGTGTAGTTAAACTGTAAATGTTTAACAATTTTGATTTGAGAGTAGCATTGACTCTCACACAGCCCTGGATACTTCTGGTCGATAACTGCAATCAAACCTTTGATTGATCTTTAATGCGGTACATATCATCTTTATTAATTCACTCTTAAAGTGTGTTCCCTTATCCGACTCTAAAAAAGCTGGCAACCCAAATCCACAGATCAATTCACTCAATAAGAGGTTTGTGGTATTCAAATTGTCACATCTAGTTTGACATGCATCTAGCCACATGAAAAAAGACAATCACCAAAATATAACGCAATTCATTGCTCCTAATCATCTCCACAAAATCTGTTAGGAGTCTAATTAACAGTCCTTCAGACTGACCCACACAATTTAAGGTCAATTTAGCCTTTCTGCAAATGTTTGAATGTTGACATGTAATACATTTTATTTCATCAGGTGACCTTCATGTGCCAATCTCATTCGTGACACAACCTGCTCTGACCCACTTTTTCTTTTCACATTCTCTTTTTCAGAATTACATTCTAAATTTGATTCCAATATACTGGACAGAAGAGCACAGTATTATACAACTACTTCAACATATTGGTTGCCAAGTGAAGTCATGTCATCTCCATTCTTATGTGCGGCACATTTTACAACAGTAGCTTCCTTAGGTAATTGAAAAGCATACAAGTCAAGAACTCCGGGTCCATTTTTAATTAGAGTGCCAGAGGATATCAATAAATGCTTTTGTGTCAATAATTGGCCAAAATCGTGGACCACCCCAAGCAATATCAGTTATCTGTGTAGATTGTAACACTCAATCCATTGGCCCCACAGCATGCTTTTGTGATGGCGATTAAGTCTGCTACCTGTGCAAAAGTTACATTACACAAGATGATGGTGCCACAATATATCAATTTGTGCAAACCTCAAAATCCCTTCATGGTCTCTCAGACAAGGGCAATCTACAAATAAAATAAAATCAGGCAATTCAAGTGTTACATCTTTAATGTCTGGTCTTGGCTTGGTACACGTACACAATTTGATGTTGATACAGTCATGGTAAGAATCATTGTCTTCATCATTGGTATCTTCCCTCCCTCTCAGGCCTGGCAGAAGTGTAGCAGGATTCAGGGTATTGCAGCGTCTCATTGAAATATTTTCAGCTGCAAGAATGATTTTTTATATTTTGTGAAATGGCTTTCAGATACTGAACTCAGGTATGAGTTAGCAAAATCTCAACTGAATGAGGGGCTATCACAATATAACCTTCACTATGCTGAATGGCAAGACCAGTAGCATCAATGTTCCTCAGATATGTATCCCAGAAGTGTAACAGCTACTGGGTCTAATGTGGGCAAGAAGTAAGCCACTTGCCTTTTTCAAAAAGTGGAGACCCAAATAATTTTTTTCCTTGCTGACAGCACTGCAATTTTATTGGGGACACTTTATGACCATGCTCTGCAAGGTGATTCAGCAGTGCAGTTGTGTCAAGTTTAGAATCCTCTCTTGTTTTTTTGATGCGACTATTAGGTCATCTTTATACTGCACCAGCACTGAATTACAGAGAAAATGCAGATCCTAAATCCTTCGGCTGCGTACTAGGTGACACATCAGCAGGCAGACTAGAAAGTGCACTAGTAGACACATTAGCAGATAGACTAGGTACAGCTGCTTATTACGCATGACTTGATTCTCTAGCTTCTCTCTGTTGTACTTGCAGACTTTGATCATAATTACATGGGGGTGGTCTTGACATTCCTAAATCATCTAAAAATTCACCTTTCTCATTGGATTCACCAAGATGTGATTCATTTCTTTTTCCTCTTTCTCATTTTCAATTTCAGTTTTGTCATCATTTGTTTCTCTTTTATCTGTTTCTTTAACAATCGCCGGAAACACTTTCACTCTTTCTATCATGTCCTCTCTCCATATTTTGTTTGCTTTCACTATCTTGATTCTAACCAATGTCTCCCTGTGGTTCTGCCTTATAGATATCATACCTCAAATACTAAACCTTTCTTACATTAAAAGTACCATTCAAAGGAAATTGCATTTGTTTAGCAACATTAGTGATCTTGTTCTAGTCTTTGAGCCACCAACAAGTATGAAGATCTGACTTTAGTAACATTGAATAGGCAGGTAAAGCTTCAATTGGAACCATTTCTTGTTCAAAATCAGGGATTTTACAATTCTTGAAAGCAGTACGCATTTTCAATGCAAGTTATGTTGGGAAACACAAGCAACTAACAAATCACAATACAATTTCAACACAAGACTTGAAATGCGAATGCACCCTAAACACAAACCATTAATTAAAAACAAGAAGACCTTTGTCTGCCTACCGGAATACGGGAAGGGAATCAAACTCACCACAAACAATAAAAACACTAACTAAATCCTCAACCACACCAAGATAAATCTCCAGCCATCTGCAATCTAAGTCTGAGTCAGTGTGTCAATTTCCCATGCACAAAGAAATGAGTGCACAACCCTACTTAGTTCAAACACAACCAGACCATTAGAAACTCATAGAAGAAAGATAACTTTGACATGTCCATGCACTCCTTCGGCAGAAAACTTAAATATTTGTATCTCAAGATCTTGGATTACTTCAAATCCAAAATCCCCAAAACCAAAACCATATCAAACACAACATTTTCATCAATAAAAACTTCAAAAATAATTTCAACATTTTGCACAAAACAGTACAATACAATGAAAAATTCAACCTTGAATACGATGCATTGCGCAACATGTAACACAAAACACAATTGACATAGCAGCACTGTTATACAATCTGCACCACTTTGTAGCTCTGCAGAACAATTGATTCATTCCAAAACAATTGCGACAAATAATTTCCCACATGCACAAGACAGGCCTTATTTATACTCATGTAATGCAACTTCAACAACTGCTTCAGCACGGCTAGCACATCAGGATAATCCACACAGTATCAAGAACTGTGGCTGGGAAGATATTAAGGATTTGAGGTAGGGAATCCTCATATAGTTTATGAAAGTGCATGTACAAATTACAGAATTGCACTAGAACCATTCAGTTTGACTAACTATTCAATTTGTAGAAAAACAACTATATGTGACCCTCTATTTGCTCATAACCATCAACTGCTACCAAAAACTGCTGGCCCTTTTTGGCATTAAAAGGGCTGATTGATTCTCTACTTACATGCTACATGCTTGATAATATTATTCAAATTCTAAATACCTTAAAAAACAAGAGACACGAGGCATTTGGCAAAAGACCAACAGTTTGGTTAATTAAACATAGCGGCCAGGAGAACAGTTACAGGCACAGGGTCTGAGGACAGTGTTAATTTAAATTCAGTTGGGATCCTTCTTAAATACAGTTTACATCAGGTTGTAAAAGTTCTCCAGTGTGCTACATATGGTGGGGAATGTTGGTTGCTGCCTTGGAGTCATAAATTAATGGTCAAATTGTTTCTACAGGTGGGCCTCGCCCTTGCATGGACACAATGTGGCCAGTGGGTAACATGTCCAGACATCCGGCATGATCACTGCATGTGCTGAGTTCTGAATGGCTGTGTGTTCCTAACTCATGTGGCATCTGAATGATTGCTTTTAGGAGTACGCTTACCTCCGGTCATGTGTGCTGTAGTGGGGGCATTCTCACTTGACCATTATAATGTTGATGCACCTTTCTGTGGGTTTGATCTAGGGTTTCCTGTTCAAGCGGTTAACTGCTAGCTATGTGCCCTCCCATCTGTGACCTATAAATCAGTAACCTCGGGCCTGGGTCTCAGAGCTTGCCTGATTATGTATTTGCGAGTCGGTGTTGATGTGGAGTTCACAACGGGCGATTTTGTTACAAGGAAAGTGATTTCGGTTTCTGGACATTATTTAATCTGAGGAATCATGCTTTTGGCATTTATTGTGCTATACAAATTTCATGTTGGACATTCATTTGGTAGAGGAAACTTGCCACTAATGCTTTGTGAATTTGTTTTTAATCCTTTAACATACAATTTGAGTAAAGTCGTGGCTATTGTGGGCATGATAAACCTGACTTTCATGTTCAATGAGAGTGAGTGTATTTTTGCAGTGAATGAGCATGTTTAATCTCAAGGGTGAGCCATGCCACCAGTTGTCAGCCTTGTTGTGACTTAATTGGGGAATCAGGGCTTGATTCACAAAGGTAAACTTACACTTTTGTGTAAATAATGTTTTTTGCTATTCACCAGATACTAGTATCTTTATGAATGCGGAGTCTCCACACATGAAAAGATAGGACTGTCCTATCTTTTTATGTGTTGAGACTCCACAGTCTTAAAAATACTACTTGTGATATTCCCTGGTGAATAGCAAACAATTGTGAACTTACACGGAAGTCGGTTTCCCTTTATGATTCAGTCCCTATGTGTTTTGTCAAGAAACTGAAGCATGGGGCTAGTCAATCAGTGTAACACTAGGTAGCATCCTGATGTGTGCTCGGTGTTTTAATTGTTCAGTAGGTTGTGGTACTACCTAGAGTTTGTCTTACTTATTAAGTTGAGTTGCTAATTCGGTATGGCACAACTCTCCCTAGGCATGTGTCCCTATATTGTGTGCCATTCTTATCTTGGAGTATATTTTGTGTATCTTGTGGTATTTAGGGCCTACTCTGCTAGTGTTAGCCCTTCATTATGAAGTGGAACTTGATATTCTGTGAGATCTGGTAATCTCTCATCTCAAACTAAAAGCAGGATTAATGTGTATGAGAATTTCAGCACTTGTAGATTTTAGATGCGGTGTGATCTGATGCTGGACATTTCAATAGGAGGAAGCCTATTACCGGCTCTCTAAGGAGGTCATTTTTATATATTTTTGCCTTTCATTTTAGAAATATGTAAAAAGCCCTACGTTTTTAGAACGCTGAAGTTCCATGAATGACAGCTTTCTGAAAGC
Organism: Lissotriton vulgaris; assembly: GCF_964263255.1. Taxonomy (NCBI): domain Eukaryota; kingdom Metazoa; phylum Chordata; class Amphibia; order Caudata; family Salamandridae; genus Lissotriton; species Lissotriton vulgaris. The sequence continues at coordinate 1,309,668,342 of NC_141693.1, read as the reverse complement.
AGAGTACAGATTTCAGACTACTGAAATGCCTCGCTACACCATGTTGCTCACATTAACATATGTTAGAGCAACTGCAGTCTTTTTACAATTCCATATCAATACGTTTGGAGTCAGACACATACATCTCTGTTTTCATATCTGAGAGAAGAATTGCTTTGGTGGTATCCTCAAGAAATTGGTGCAAATGTAAGGGAACAAAGGGGGGCATCATAATGATCGCAATAAGGTGTTGGTGTGTCCACAGCCCTTTTTCTATACTACACCAACAAGGTTGGGAATCATTATGAACCAAAAACCATTGTGTTCTTTGAATTGCAAGATAGGCAATTTGGGAGTGGAATCAATTAGCGAGGCTGCACCCTCCGTCTTTATGATGTAGTCGCACTGTATTATAGGAGAGCCTGGCCTTTATGTTGCTCCACAGAAAAGAAGAGGTCATTCTGGCAACCGAAGAGAAAAAATGGTGCAACAGATGTACTGGTAACAAGCTAGATTTGAAATTAATTAATGATGTGTCATCATTTTTATAGATTCTGTCTGAGGGACCAAGACACTAGAAGGTCTTTAGTTTTGTCGAGGGGTTATGTTTTAATTTGTCTTGCTAAGGATAGTAGATCATTGAAGAACTGCACTCCAATGTAGTTGATTAATTTGGGTTGCCAGTGCAGGCCGGAATCACTCAAGCATGTGGGGAGGCAGTGTACATTTAGGGGAAGGGCTTTAGTTTTTCCCGTTTAGACTGCAACCTGAAATTGTGGAGAAACGTTGTACCGTGCCCTATAGAGCAGTGATGGCAGAGTCAGCAATTTTAGTAAAAACACTACGGGCCAGATGTAGGAAGCCAAATAGCGACCCCAAACGCTGAAATTCACAGAATTTCAGCCATTGCGATTGCAATTTGACTTTGAGCAATGTAGGTAAGATTAATCTTACTCACAAAATAAGGAATCTAAAAAAATTGCGATCCCCTATTTTGCGATTGCATGTAAAGAATCACAAATTGCGATTCCTTAAATGCAATGCAAGTAGCACAAAATAAAGTGCACTTTAGCCTTAAGGAACCACTAACTACCACCAACTTCAAGTTGGTGGTAATTAGCGATTTCCTTTAAAAAAAGCCCTTTTTTGCTTTTTTAAAAGTGCCATGTGGCACACATTCATGCCCTTAAGGCATGTTTTTTGCGCTACATGTGCACACATGCATATTTCAGGGGTGCAACAGGGTGTCTTTTTGGAACCCTTGAAATTGCGCCCACAATTTGCGAGTGCCTCTTGGTTAATCACAAATTGTGGGCGCAAATCCTATTCATTCCAATGGGCCTCTTGGCCCATAGGAATGAATCGGATGGTATTCCTTGATTGCGAATCTCAAATTGCGATTCGCAATAAATGAATATTAAGGAATGGCAAATATTTTTGCGATTCCTACCTACATTCAATTTTGTGAGACCTTAACAGCGATTCGGTAAAAATTGCTATTAAGGAGTCGCAAAATTGAATTTAATTACATCTGGCCCTACATGCCATCAGCAAACGTCACCATTTGGAGTTGGAATGCTTTAAAGCCAATAACTTTAATCTCCTCAGAACTGTTATAAGTTGTAGCAGAGGATCAATGTCCAACGTGGATAATAATGAGGAACTGGGACTTTCCTACTGAGTGTCCTGTTGGAGGGGAAAGGACTTTGAAAGATAGCTCTAGCTATTGGGTTGGTGTATAGGGCCATAACCATATAGCTGAAGTGAAGGCCAGTGCCTGGATACCCTCACGGATGATAGGTCGTGCTCTACAAGTTCTGATTGATTGATTGATAAGTTATGGTGATCCACGGCGATAGGGGAAAAAACAAAAGGGGGTGATGGACGGAGCGTTGACAATACAAACACTCACCCCCAGTCAACTGATCTGGGTTTAATCCATCACCGTTCTTTAGCTCACTCCGCCACCCCAGTTCAGACATGGCCATATGCAAATCAGTCTGACCCTGTGTCTCATGGGAACAGTCCAGCCTGAACTGCCAAGCAATGTCTTCCCTGGACCGGAATCAAGCTTCCCAGGACCGGTTTCTGGCATTCCAGCCATCTTCAGCCGGGCTTGCTTGAATCCAGTGGCAAAGTGAGCAAGGGACTCACGTTTGAGCATACCCAGCCAACTTAGGGCGAACAAAGAAAAAACAAAAGGAGGTGATGGACGGAGCGTTGACAATACAAACACTCACCCCCAGTCAACTGATCTGGGTTTAATCCATCACTGTTCTTTAGCTCACTCCGCCACCCCAGTTCAGACATGGCCATATGCAAATCAGTCTGACCCTGTGCCTCATGGGAACAGTCCAGCCCGAACTGCCAAGCCATGTCTTTCCTGGACCGGAATCAAGCTTCCCAGGACCGGTTTCTGGCATTCCAGCCGTCTTCAGCCGGGTTTGCTTGAATCAAGTGGCAAAGTGAGCAAGGGACTCACGTCTGAGCATACCCTGCCAACTTAGGGTGAACAAAGAAGAAGAAAAAAGGGGGTGATGGACGGAGCGTTGACAATACAAACACTCACCCCCAGTCAACTGATTTGGGTTTAATCCATCACCGTTCTTTAGCTCACTCCGCCACCCCAGTTCAGACATGGCCATATGCAAATCAGTCTGACCCTGTGCCTAATGTGAACAGTCCAGCCCGAACTGCCAAGCCATGTCTTCCCTGGAAAGGAATCAAGCTTCCCAGGACCGGTTCCTGGCATTCCAGCTGTCTTCAGCCGGGCGTGCTTGAATCCAGTGGCAAAGTGAGCAAGGGACTCACGTCTGAGCATACCCTGCCAACTTAGGGCGAACAAAGAAAAAACAAAAGGGTTTGATGGACGGAGCGTTGACAATACAAACACTCACCCCCAGTCAACTGATCTGAGTTTAATCCATCACCGTTCTTTAGCTCACTCCGCCACCCCAGTTCAGACATGGCCATATGCACATCAGTCTGACCCTGGGCCTCATGGGAACAGTCCAGCCCGATCTGCCAAGCCATGCCTTCCCTGGACCGGAATGAAGCTTCCCAGGACCAGTTTCTGGCATTGGGGGTGCGCCAGAGTTGTTTTCCAGGGCAAGTTTGTGCGCATTTTGTTACATGGACCGATATTCCAGATAGGCTGCAAAAATGGCCCTGTCATAAAAACGGCCCCTCAGGGGCCCAAAACCGGCCCCCATCCTGGCGGCCAAACGGGGAAATGCCCAGTGCCCACTACAGCCAGTCCAGCCCTGGCCACATTTCTGTTTTCCCCGAGGAATAGCTCTAATTCTTTTGGGGAAAGATTTAACTTCAGATACATCATGCAGGAGTTAGGCATTTAGATGCCAGTAATTGTTTTCACGTAGGTTGGTCATGCTCAAGAAGGTTAACGTCACAGCCGCAATTGATGTTTAAATTGTCGCATCAGCTACTGGTTGTTTGAGGGTGGCTTGGGAGGAGAAAAGAAGGTAAAATCATTTGTAACCAGGTTAAGAGGTCTCCATACTTCATTGACTTTTTGAATTGCAAAGTGATTACTTATGGCCCTATGAGACTTGGGTCGTCTAAATGCATAGGGTGAGTGTCTATCATGTATCTGGTACATGGGTGGATAAATGTCCCCCATATATAATGGCTGCGTCTTCTGGAAGAAGCAGCAATTTAGCATTTAGTGAGTCCCAAAATTGTGAATTGTTGATATTAGGAGCATAGATGTTTAGCGTGCAGAGCTCACTCTCCCCATTTTGATAAAAGCCATCGAACGTTGTTATCCTGTTTGTGAGATATACAACTTAAACCAGAGTAACAACCCCATTTCTATGTTTTCAGTGCTCCTGACGAAGCAACATTTTCACCCAACCTGTCCTCAGTGTAAGAGCCTCCTTATATGTGATTTTTGTTTCCTGCAGAAGGACTGTATCCTCCTTTCGACTACTGAAATAATCACTAATGTTCTCTCTCTTAACCAGAGGATTCGGGCCCTTGGTGTTGAGGGATACAAACTTAACAGCAGTCATGGGGCTCTCTTTCAAATGCTGAATGTCTTTTGGTGCTAGTGGAGTATGTAAGTGAGGTTGGTATGCTAATAGGTTTTTGCGAGTGTGGACATGTAACCTGACAATGGCGGGAGCAGAGGTAAAGGTGAAAGCATAAAGGGGAAGGGGGAAGGGAGAGAGAGGAGATAGATACCTAGCAAAGCCGCGTTGGAGAAAAAAAAGAAAGAAATGATGATGAAGCATGCCACATGATGAGAGTTACTATTCTTTTTATAAGAAAAAACAAGAATCGAATAAATGTAATGGTTATTAAGTACAGACATAAGAGTGATTCAATAGTGAGTGCCTGTACATGAATCAGGTAGGACCCGTACTTTTGTCTTTCTAGCCCTAGGTATCATTTGTTTGCTACTTACTGGATGGGATGATATACCTGGCTTGTGAACGAATTTATCTTTCATCCCCCAAAAAATAATTTGAGTGCAATTACAGTACCGTTTTGTTTCCCTGATGGAACAACTGTAAAATCTTAGCTCATCTGTCTAGCATAGCGTTTCTACCTCTGTTCTGAAGACCTATTATTGACTTCAAGAGGACACACACATTTGATGAATAAGTTAGTTGTTCTAAGTCTTGTGGTGGCACATCCCTCCTTAGTGGACACAAGTAAGTGTAAATTCTCAATGAGTGGTGTTAAGTTTGTGGCAGGTAGAGAAGTGTGGCTCAATGGTTAGAGCGGCAGACCCTGATGCAGTAGTCTGGCCGGGACCAGGATTCAATTCCTTCCTCGGCGGGTCTCTGGCTCAATTTCCTCTGACCTGATAATTCTCGCTTCGGTGCCTATTCTAATCATGAGCCCCACCCTGCACCTCTGGGCAATAGCTTGCTTAATCTCTACAACGGCCCCAACAATGCTGAGGATGCCTGACTTCACCTTGGGGGTGCCCAGGAGTGGGCTCCTCACAGGGAAAGGCCAGGAAGGGTTCCTTGGCGGTATTCGTACAAGCGCCGAGATGCCTACGGGTAGTCGTGCGCTATACAAGTGCGTAATCATCATCATCATCAGGTGCGCAGGAGGGACGCGTGATAGAGATTAGTGTTGAATTCATATTAGTGAAGGAGAGGTTTTACCTGGGTCAGGTGCCTTTCTTGCATCCGTAGTTTGAGAGAGGTATGTGGTTGGTCAGAATTGGAATGTAAAACAGACTGGGGCAGCTCCTCTGCTAAAGCGGAGGAGCGTCGCCCAACAGTAAAAATAAAATGATATTAACAGAATGTTATTATCATTTTATTTTTCAGTACTCCTCTGTAGGGGTGGGGCAGGCTGGACTTCCCACAGAGCAGGGGGAGGACTTCTGGGTTCTCTCTAAGTGTGCATGACGGTTTTGCCGGCCGTCTTGGGCCGGCCAAGCCGTCAAGCGCACTTGGCATGTTCTCCAATGCACAGCCTGGGTGGAAAACATGCCCAGGCTCCCAGTCCCCATCTGAGCTACTAACCCAAGCGCTCAGACCAATTACAATGCTGCTATCAGCAGTGTCGTGATTGGCTAGGGGAGTCTGGAAGCCTGGGTGCTTCCAGTTCTTGCTTCCTGCGTTGACGGACGAAGAAGAGGACGGAGGAGATGCGTCAGCCGGCAGGTAAGTTTAATTTATCTTTCCTTTTATTTTTTTTCTTCCTTTTTTTAACACCCGTCCCCCGCCCTGCCACTACTGCCCCATAGCAGCCGCTACTGGAAACGGTTGCATACAGGTTTGGACCGGCCAGGGATAAGTAGAGATCGATGGACCACAAATACAGCATCCAAAGCAGGCCTTACCATATATGACAACCTAGAAACATGGTGCTGTAAATCGAGACCCTCAAGGATGGAGATGAGAGATTTAGCAGCAGTAGATTTAAGATTCAAATCTAAATTTGAGGTCGCCAAAGATACATATATTATGATATTCGAACATGACGGAGTTGATAGAGTCTACAAAGGCTTCTGTAAAAGCTGAGGACTTCAGAGGTGGAATGAAAAGGATTGCATCTTGGACAAACAAGGGAGATAAATGTGATATAGAAAAATATATTGAGTGAATGAGTGTGTATTCAACCATGAAGATAAGGGTAGCCTTGGAGGGAGGATAATGGATCTGTGAGGCAGAGGGCTAGGAAAAGAGGAGGCACAGAATGGAGATCGAGGGTAGTGAATGCCTAGATGCTGAAGCAAAAGAGATAGCAGAGTGAATAAAAGCAAGGTGAAAGCGGGTTCAAGGAACATGTAGTATTGTACCTGAAGCAGTAAGAAGAAGCACAGGGAAGGAAATTAAATTAAATGAAAGAGCTGCATATGAAATATAGGAACGGAAGAGGTTAAGCAAGCGCAATATGTAGGAATATCTCATTATGCAGGAATAGCGCTGGAAAGCTAGAAAAGTGGGGAGCAGTGATGAAGGCTACAGTGTGGGGGAATGAAAAGGCAGATGAAGGTGAGCAGAAATGGGAGAGACATGGTAGTAATAGGGCAGGCAGACTGGCATGCTGGGAAGGCTCTGCTGAGAGAGAAGTAGGAGCCTGATACATATTGATATCTGGAAACCTTCTAGGAAACCAGGAGTACATGAGAGCAAGATGGCATGCCGTCAGAAATGAATAAACTCTTATGTATGACTTGGTGAATAAACTTCTAAATATGACTTGGTGAACATAATAGAAAGACCACACAAGAGCAGGACACCCTCTGACAGCTCACCTGTAAGGCCTATGGAGATGTGACGTGAGTGCAGTAGAAAAACTTAGAACCCCAGGCCCACAGAAGTGCAATGTGAGTGCAAAGGAAGAATTCAGCGGAAATCACAATTCACATGCTGGGCCGCCACGCTGTGACGCTACAGCAGCAGAACTCAGAAGCGTAACTCACATATCTCAATACGGTGGTACATGAGCACAGCAGCAGAACACGGCAGCAATGTATGAACACAAAGCGTGAAAGCCCACTCAGATGTGACCCGAGCGGGCTCCAGAGGGGGTAAAAGCAATTTGCTACATTGTAAGCATGCAGCTGCTGCTGCACGCAGAGCAGAACTGGAAGGAGAGAGGGAAGTTACATGCAGGTATATCTATGTCATATGATGTTCATGAAAGGCAAGATGAGGCTTAGTACTAAGCATGGGCGGTAAATCCGTTTCGCTCGCGGATTTTGAGGATTTTCGGTAAATTCGCAATCCGCGAGATTTGCGAATTTCCCATGAAATCCGCAAATCCGCGAGCAGCGGATTTTATGGCTTGCTCGCACTGTTCGCGTGAGTTCGCGGCTTGCCAGTACAACTTCGCACCCCGCGAGTAAGTGCTAAATTGCAGAAATACGATCTTAGCAAAACTGAAACTACTTACCAGGTTCAAAAGTTCAGGCTCATCATTAGTAGCCATTTCCTGTAATGCTTCCTGAGGGGCCTCTCCAGAGTTCAGTTGCCAGTTGCAACTATTATGTGACCCTGCTCTGAACCTCAGAATAGTTACACATATGCCACAAAGGTCCTGAATTACAGATAAGGGAGACAAGCAGGAGCCAGGCTGGAAGTTAAAATCCATTAATCCGCCCCTAATTCATTATTGTCAGTTGGGGCAGGGCAGGTGTTGTAACTAATTTTGCAACAATGAAAGCACTTAGCAAGTGCAAAAGATCACTAATCAGGAAGCACTAAGGAAGCAGGTGCCAGCTAAAAAAATATTCTGTGACACATTAATCAGCCCCAAATTAATTCAGGTCACTTGAGGCAGGGAAGGTGTGCTTTGCTTTGCCGAAAATAATGTACACTGGACAACCAGAGGGTGTGGTGATGAAACAGAGGGTGGCATGGGTGGGCCAGAGGGTGGCATGAGTAGTCAGAGAGTGGCAGTGGTGACAGAGAGTGGCAGTGATGAAGAAGAGTGTCCCAAACAGGCTGGACACGTAGAAACAACAAGTTCGCAAAACTTGCGACCCGACAGGTAAGTTCGCAAATTGCGAAATTGTAAAAACCCTCGCGAACTGGCAGAAACACGCGCGAACACAAAAAAAAAAAATCCGCAAATTTGCGGGAATTCGCGGATTTTGCGGATTGCGAGTTCGCAAATCCGCAAAATTCGCGAACGCGAGATTCGCAAAATTCGCCCATGGTTACTTAGTACAGACCAATTGAAGGTAACTGCAGTCACCCTGCCTTGTTGAGTTTCAGTGGAGAAGAAGAAACTGATTATCTATCAAAAGGCCCTCCCATTCTTTCTGGGAAACACTTGTTGCTGGAAATCAAGAACAGTTGCTAAGCTAGGAAATAGAATAACCACAGGCTATGTGAGAACCGGGGTTGTCAGGGAAGCAAAGACAATGATGTTAGCAAAGGACAAGAATGTAAATCAGAAGTGTGACAAGTGTAACTGAATCATGAGAACAAATGCGCAGCTTAGTGACAGATCAAATGTGTTGAACAACAGTGAACAAAAGGCACACTTATGTTTACAAGGACATTAGAAACAGGAAACTCAGTTGTAGTTCCCGGCCTTAAGAGAGCAGTTAGTATCTGCAGCCAGTTGAGATCAAGCCGTCCAAAGCACAATGACCCCATAGTAATGTGGATCCCTGGAAGCCATGTCTGGCTTGTGGGTGGATTCAGGCATGAGTAAGCTCTTAGATATACTTCTTTAGATCTTCTATGTTTAGAACACAAGGTATATATGCCAATGATACATTCCTTTAGTGGCCAAGATGACTATTGGAAATTGGATTCTGGGCCGCAGGTCTGTGCCTGATTGTCAATGGGTACGTGTGCTTATGGAAGATGGTACTTCAAGCACATCCAGAGCTCACAAATGTGCACTTCCACCTGCATCCTACCTCCAGAGATCACAAATGTGCACTTCAACCTGCATCCTACCCCCCGAGCTCACAAATGTGCACTTCAACCTGCATCCTACTTCCAGAGCTCACAAATGTGCACTTCAACCTGCATCCTACCTCCAGAGCTCATAAAGGTGCACTTCAACCTGCATCCTACCCCCAGAGCTCACAAATGTGCACTTCAACCTGCATCCTACTTCCAGAGCTCACAAATGTGGTGGTGCATTCTAGATCCCTTCAGGCACCAATGGCTGATGCAGACGCTACATAAGTAACTACCCCTTGTTCCATGTCTCCTGCTGATCCTTCCGCCCTGCCTCTGCTGCATCTGAGGAGTATGATACATGCTAACACACTCTGATGTGAACCAAGGAGTAAAACACTGCTATCAACCCATGTACCGCTTTCTGCACTCGCCCCGAACTTGATGCCTCATATGGCCCTGCTAGTCTCTCCCCTGTGGGCTATTAAATGATGCCTCAGTGCTTCTGTTAGTTTACAGGTTGAACCTCAAATTAGTAATATTCCATTCTAGTGCCATGAAGAATAGTTCTGAGTTTTGCTCTTCATAGACCTACTTTAGGGGCACTTTGTGGGTTCTGTGGTTAGTGTCTGAATCCTTAGTTGTAGGAAGTCACCAGTTCCAGTGATATGGCGGAGCCATCACCTTGATCCGGAGGGTCTGAACAGAGACAGTGTTTTACTGTTTTTATAAATAAATAGATAAATAAATACCAACCAGGCTCACAGTAAATGTTACTCACACAGGGCAACGTCGCCGAATATCAAGGCCCTTGTACAAGGCAATCAGGTGACGCGAACTCACACCAGGCCCGGCTACAGGAATTTTTAGTTGGGTGGGCCAAGGGTGCATTTGGGTGGGCCACGCAGTTTGTCGCTTTTTGTGGTAGCCTACAAGACCTACATTACATTATATTTACTTGCAAAACAGTCATCATGATACAACAGATCAATTATGTGTGTATACAGAGCATGTGTAGAGTTATTTGAAAGTAAGGGCAATGTCTGGACTTAAGTGCAAACCTTCAAATTCCAATAGGCCGGGTTTCAAAACAAGTACTTCCAGGCCCAATTATCTACTTTTCTACCACCCCTCCCCGGTGTACCTTATCTCACAGCTGACCTTGGGCCACAGCCCCATATCAGCCACCATCAAGCTCTACTTTCATTATTCCTGTAAAAAACATTAGTAAAATCACCTTCAAACTTAAAACATTGAATATAGCAGTAAATATAATTAGCATGCACTTTAAAATAAGTTCAAGAGTTGCCCTAATGACCTGACTGCTAATTAAATAAAACCAGAAAGGCCATGGCACGGCCGGCTTTAGCACTAGTGCGAAAGTCTTTTTTGGCGCCTCACCAATGACCTCTTTTTCTGCAGTACCATTACTACCACCCTCCAACAGTGCCCTTCATCTCTCTGTAGCCCCCTCTCATATGCAATTCATTTGTTGTATAGCGCTCCTCATATCAGTGTAGGGTGTCACAGTACTTTACATCACACACACATTATACAGACTCCTGTCCTTCTCTTCTCTCTTAAATGTTCTATTATTCACTTCCTCTCTCACACACTTCTTCTCATAAACGATCTCTCCCATATCCCACCTCTGAGGCTTCCACTCGTTTGTCAGTTTTCTATTTGCACTTTGAACTTATGTTTTCCCCTTGCCCGAGGGCTTTAAGTGGACTGGGTCTCACCAGGTCTGAGCACCGGCAGTTTTTTAAAGGGGGCCTCGAAACGGGTCTCTAACGGGATCTGTTTTGTGCTCTGGCACAGGCGGTCTGTTTTTTTCCGGACTGCAGTGACAACAGGCACATCGATGTGTGCTGCTCACACTGCTCACTTATCACTAGTGGAAAAGTTACGGTATGACATCATGCCAGGTGAGCGTTGTAGAGAAATGGAAAGAGTCATTTTCTCTCTGGATTTCCCTTCTCTTTTTGAAACTCAGGAGCAGCAACATTGTCGTGGTGTCACCAGGGCTTTAAGTGGAAGCTTTTTCAATATTACATACAAGTCATAGTTGCTGCTTATTTATCTTTTGCAACTAACAACCATTGACAAAGCCAATAGTCCTAACTTGTTGTAGGTATGATGTTACTTGTTGTATCATATATCTAGATGCAATGACAGAAACAGCAAAATACAAGTAGGAGGGTGGACTATGCTAAACATATATTTTTAGCTTAAGTGTTTTCAATGGCCTAAATTGCATTGGCCACGCCCCTTTGAGAGACCCTCCAGTGTTTTTCCTCCTACTTAAAGCCCTGCCTAGCCGCTTTTCTATCTAGCAGTATTTTTTCTCATTCTACATCCCTATTTTTAGGGTCAAAGCTGCGAAAGCATTCGCTAGCACATGTGTATCGCTTTTGAGACACTGTTATTAACAACAAGCATTTGCAATGCAATAGGTCTCGGAATTGCGAGATTTTGGGCTATTGGCATTGTAAATGACAATGCCTTTTATTTGTGTTTTAAAAACCTGCAGTAATAAAAGCCATTGTCATTTACAATACCAATAGGTAAAAGTTTCTAAAATGCGGGGCCTATTGCATTGCAAATGCTTGTTTATTGTCGTCTTTTATCCACGGCCATGATAATGATAAAATAATTTAAATGCAGCATAAACAAAGTATGTGATTTGTTGGTCGGGTGCAGATTTTAAAAATAAAAACAAATAATAACACATTCTCTTACCTACTCCTTGTGTCACAACCTGATCTGAGAAGCAGCTGCAGGAGTCAGGAAAGTTGAATTAGAATAAACAAACTTCTTTTCCCCAATGCTGAAAAGAAATGGAAATATCCAAGCAGCACAAGACGGTGGGCAAAATGTACTCGGTATCAAAGAATTTGCTCCCTTCCCCATGCCCCTACTTTACTTGCATGACACATCCCACCTTTCTGAAAAGAGTTGGGTGATTGGGGATGGCTGTGAGAAAGAGCCCAGGTCCAATCATGCATCTCCCAGAATAGCAAGGAAAACAACTTTCGGAGGAACGTTAAAAATTAAAGTGCCCATTTTTTTTTGGCCTTCATGTCTTCACTGCGAGGGCAAGGCTCATGTTTGGGTGGACCTGGCCCACCCGACCCACCCTCCAGAACCGGGCCTGACTCACACACACAGCACTGAACACGACACATCATAGAGGTCGACGTAGAGCAAGACTCATTCATAAACCACGAGAGCAGGACCACAGTAAAGAAACAAGAACATATATACACCAATAAAGGTAATTATAATAACCAATGTATACAAATATTCGAACCTCTATTATTAGGGGTTGTTTGACAGAATTTCAAGGACAATATAATATTGTGTGGCCAAAATATTGTGGCAAAAAATCGAGTACAATATTGAGAAGGAAATAGCAAACTGGTAAGGATAGATTTACTTTTCTTAACTTCACATCTACGCACCTTGAAGATATATAGCAGCAAGGAACATATATGTGGAGTTCAGCACTGTAAAACTTTACTCAACTATAGAATCTTACGTTCACAAATTTTTGCCACGATATTTTGACCACGCAATATTTTATTTTTATATTTTGTTCAATCGCCATTGTTAAGAGAACGAGGTGTTTGTAGACATCAAAACAGGACTGATTGCCCTCACTGGCTACAACAGTAAGGCCAGTGCATGTTCATAAAGGTGCACTTCAGTCCTCCCTCTTGGAACCAACATAAGTCCAAAAAGTGGAAAAATGTACCTTGGGTGAATGTCCAGTAGTGAAGAAGCCTTGCTCAGCTATTTTGGAGGACCTAAAGTGGTGAGATTGTCCTTTACACCACAAGGAGTTGAGAGAATCATCCAATCTGGAGGCAGGCTTGCTTCCGGGTGCTTTGAGGTTGAAACTTGAGGAATTGATAATCAAAGGCCTATGTGTGGCCAAAGGCTTTGTGTGCCACGCTGCTTACCAGGCGGGACAGGAAGAAAGAGGAAGAGTTGTTGTTATAGCCTCCTGACAACACGACAATCTGCACACTGGTGTTTGGGGTGGTCCCAACTGGCAAATGCAGCTTCCTGAGTTTAGAGCGGGGGCAGCAGCCACTCCATGCTATAGGTGCTTGCGCATTGCTCTTTGTAGGGCCTGGTGCCCTTCACTAGCCAGCAGCCCTAGAACCTGGAATCCTCTCCACCAACCATGACAGGCCACCAGCCATGACAGGGGATTCTGCAGTGGAAAGCATATACACTACAAGAACAGCCTAAGCAAGACTACTGTATGTCTATGTATATGTAAAACAAATTTATTTTCAATAAAAATATTTGAAATAAGAAATTGTCTCTACCTCATCGCGAAAAAGAATGCAAAAACCAATGACTGCGAGCATTTAGACCAAAACAAAATCAGGCTGTGGGTGCCACGGACTTAGACGTCCCGCTCTCTTAAAGCCGTACATATTGACAAACTGTGTCTGGCTATTCACAGCTGGATGCTCCTACTCACTTGCGCAATTATCACCCTTAGGGTTTCTGCGTCTACTCCTTAAAGCCGGGCCCTTTTCTGTGTTTGCTGTGCCTCTTCCAAGAAGCCACCCTTCGTCCCACCATTCAAGCTAGGGAATGCTAGAAGCCATGTGTAATGTCCAGTAATGCTTTCCACACATTGCTGCGTGACTCTGGGCTCCCAGTGATCCGCAGGCAAACAGCCTGTGCAGCTGCTACTGTAAGTGTGTCTCGGGTTCCTGCCTAATACTGTCATCTGATCAGTCAGGCGGATGCAAGTACCATTAGCATACCGACTCCTGCCTTTGTTTGCAAACTCTGCCCGGAGCCGCCCAGCAGCTTCTGTCGCCTCTTCAACCCATGAGCACCACCACCGGCTTCAGAGATGGATTCATAACATGGCTGCCGGCAGCCCTTGGAGGCTGGGAGGACAAAGGAAATCTTACAAAAATCACACACATGACCAGAGGTTCAAGTGCATTAAAAAGAATATGGGACCAGTGATGCTGCATATCATGGGGTCGGGGCAGGGAGCGTGGGGGAAGGGCCAGAGGTGTGGCTGAAAAACACAATATTCTGTCAGTGTTTTTGGTAGTTCACCGTCGAGTAACTACTTAGGACATAAAGCGCAGCTTCAACGAAAAATACATTAAGAAAATATGTTGCCAAGTGGGAAATGCCCTGTAGTACATCATGAAAGGTCTATTAGTTAATGCACTGCAGAGTTGTGTGTATAACCAGAGAGTCACAGAATTAAATCTTGGTTGGTGCAGTGGAGAACAGTGACTTGTGTATTTTTAGTGCTACGAGGTCACAGACCATGACAGAAAGCACTGTGAATATGTAAGTCATTATTAAAAACTTGCATTACAAACAGTATTGTAATTGGACTTGTAATAGCATTTATATAGAGCTTACTACCCCTGACAGGGCATCAAAGTGCCTTTTTTGGGAGTAGCACGCTACTCCGGAACCCAAAAGGAATAGGGGTGAATATGTATAGGGAAGTATGAAATTAATTTTGGCGGTGGACATATGAGTCTGTTAGCTGGATTGAAAATGATAGTGGAGGGATAGAAGTACTGGTTCAAAGCATCCTTTACATTTGCATATTGTCTTTTACATTTGCAGAATTAACTCGTTGCACACATTTGCATTTCTTTCAGGCATGGTAAACAAGCATGTTCCCCTGCCCAGAGTACTCAACTGCATGAGAATCGGGTGTCCTTACTTTTATTTTCAACCTTGTGTCACACAAATATAGCATGTGCGCTTAGGCAAAGACCTGTCACAAAAAATGCGAGGTCCAGGGCCTGTCCTTTGATCTTAAGGGGTGCACCAAACTTGCCCTGAAATTGGATAAAAGACTACTGAATCTGTCCTGGGTTGAGCATATAGAGCGGTGTGGCAGTGTGCCATGTTTTGTGGATTCTTAGTGTGTGACCACACCTTTGAATCTGTGTTATGAGAGTGAGTTCTTCTATATAGTAGGAGTCAAGCGGAATAAACAATGGAGCACCCTTCACCCAACAAGTACATATGTACTGATAAACTCCAATTGAGCATACGGTTTAAGTATCTAGGGGTGTTAGTTGATGATAATGTGTCTGTATTCAGTTAAGGCAATATGCCTTTAAAGCTGTCCTACTACTCTGGAATTGTATCCAGGATTGTCTTTGCCACTGTGATAAACTCTGTGGTACCTGTGATGGTACTCTTAATAAACAGGGGGAGACAACTCAAAGATCTGCCAGTGGGTACGCAAATTTTTCCTGAACCGTGTCTGGGCCTCTCATCATTGTTGTGCTCCCTGGATCAGACATAGACAGAGATTCTTTGTCAGCAATGTGTTTTGTAAATGCCTATCATCATTGATGCTGTTGTTGCTGTCTATGGTGGCTACCCACCCTGGTGCAGCCTTGAGTACTTGCTCTAAGCTGTAGGGTACATCTTGACCTATTGTATCCATGTCCTCTATTTTTGTCAATATGCTGAATGGTCAAGTAAAATTAAATGTGTCACTTGGCGCTCCCTACTTTTTGTGTACATACCACCCGACACATTAAAAACTAGAGGCACCTGGCATCTTGGTAAGGTTGGGGCAACATGTTTCACTGTCAAGTAATGTAGGGCAGTTTCTAACAGAACTAATGAGCGGTGTCTCCTGGAACCTCTTTTGTGATTCCTATGGTCACTAAGAGGATATCATACCAGTGGTTGTGACATACTGGTTATGCCTTAGAGGAAAATCCTCACTGGGTGATGCTCCTCTGGGTCCAGGCTTTAAAAAATCCCAATGGCATGCTTGTAAAGTAGGTCCCGCAAGCATCTGTTCTCTCCCACTGTTGGGATAGCATGGGAAGTTCACCATACCATTTATCTGTCGTCAGTGATATTGAGGCCGACTGTATTTATTACGAATGTATAGTAGTATGAATCTGTGCATGTGTGAATCTGAATGCTGACGCCAGTGGGATCCATTTTGGATGCCTCTGGTTTAGCATGGCAAAAGAGGGATGATTAGGACAACTTCCCTAGAGAGCGGAAATGTATTGCCTGCATTCCTGTGGCTGCAAGATGGGAATCAATACACCCAAGTGAGGAGGTGGAGACTGGACTAGCTTTTGAAATTCCATGAATACTGGGTTAGCAATGGCTGCTCATTAGGCCCTCCTGAACACTGGCATTTGTTAGATGGTAGGCGTGAAGGGTGGGACTGCAGTTTCTGTTGCTCATATTGGGCAAATTTCCAGGTCAGGCCTGTCCTTTTGTCTGTCCCTGTTTACTGTTTCAGAAAGGCTGATCACAGGCAGGTACAGAAACCTCATACTTTATGGTGCCCATGCTGTGCGTGCTCCTACTTGGAGACAGTCCCAGTGTGATCAGCTCTGAGAAGCATCACTTTACACCAAGGCCGTGTCTGGAGAGCAGCCTGAGAAGAACACTTGAAAGAATAAAAATCCAAATTGGTTCTGAAGTTTTATAGAGTGGATCCACATCCCCTTTGTGTGTAATTGTGGGATTAAATCCATCCCACCTGATCCACTTCCAAGTTCTTTATGACCAAGGAGGATAGTGTTCTGCAAAATACTTGAATGAATGCTGTCTGATCAGGGTTGGTATCAGTATGACAGCCAGTTTCCTAGAGGTGAGGTAATATCACCTGAAGTTTGCACTTTTGGATGGAGGGGCTGAGGGTCTTCCTAGCTCCTGCAAGCCTTCCTACCTACTGAGAGAGGGAAAGAGCCTGAATGGCACTGCACGATGAGAGACTGTCCAGGAAGAAAAGTCTAGTACGCCCCTAGTGTGGGCAAAACCTGTAGAAAGCAGAGTGCCTGAGAGAGAACAACAGGGGGCAGCACATGGCTCAAGTGGGCCTTTTAGACTCCCTGAGCTGTTCCCATTAAGAACCTCATCCAAAATACGTCTTTGACACCACCATCCTTGTGCCTCCTGACCATCACTGTGTGCTGCGACTCGGTGCTGTCGCCGTCTATGGCATGAGAAGCCAAGGCAGGGTTGAGGGAAAGCATAACATCCTGAGAGGCTACAACTGTCAGGAGCACACAGTTGTCAACGCATCAGCTCTGAGAAAGTTCACAACTACCTCAGCATATGATTTGTCTACACTGGCCCGAAAAGAGGGGCAGCAACTGCCTTGTGATAAGATCAGCACATATGAGGCTGCAACAGCAGAAGACACCAGGATCACTACACCAAAGTCTGATGAGCTGCATTCATCTGTACTGCAGAGATGCTGCGTTCAACCTCCCTCCTCTATTGCAAAAACAACAAGACATCCCATGGGTAACTGTCTGTAGTTGTTGAGAGAACTATAACACGCTGACTCCAGCGCAAGGAGTTAAAATGGAGTCTGCCCACAAACACAGCTTTAGTACAGTCAGACTGACTGGTTGCACATTTAAACAAGCGAGGAACATTATTTGCACATGCACCTAATTCATCCTTCTTCTAGAGACTGCTGATGGACTTTAGCAAATAGGAAAACCCAGGTGTGAATTGAGCATTTAGCAGAACAGGGGTGCAGCTCCGAAAGGGTTATGATCAGGAGTAACACATTAAATTCACAAATTGGATTCTGTCCTATTTAGTTCCACAGTGCTTTTAAACATACTTTATTTTTCCAAAAAAGACAAACACTGAGCTGGACATTGAATTATTGTGTCTGTTGTTTGATTGATGAGTTCTGAGCTCTTGCCCATGACACTCCTTTCCTGAAAACCTGTGACTTCTCAGGCTCTCTACCCTGAGAATTAAGTGAGAAAAAAGTTGTACTTGGTTTAGTTTGCAGTGCCACAGTAGGACAAACCCCAGGACACCCGTGACAAACAATCTCAACCACCAAGATTAGGGCCCTGTAACCCCTGTTTGTCCTGTGATCACAGCTTCCCCCATTCCCCTCCTGAATCCACCCCAGGGAGGTTGGGCCGGAATAACTTTAGAACCGGTCCAGAAATGGCTCTGATTTTATTGGAGAGTTAAAAACATAGAATGAAGAAGTATTTAAGAAGTCTACTCCAAGAAGTCCAGTGACTAGCGGTCCAGTTGTAGAATAGACATAGTAATTAAAGGTACATTGCCTGAGAGATCTCAGTTGCTTTAAGCACAAAGCACAGGTAGGTAGAAAATAAGTTTATTTGACAATTTTCCTAAAACATTCTAAAAACACAGTTAACAATTAAAATCAATAAAAAGTCCCATCTTCCTACCCAACAACCACCCCACATTAAAATTCAACATAAAATTCTATTTAACTGACCGTAAAAACAGTGCAATTCCAACTGACACATCTAAATAACACATTTCAGATAACAACTCCACTGCTTTTCCCCTATGGAGAGTACCATATTTAAAAAACATAAGTCTTAAAAACGAAATTCGATTTGCAGAATTAAACACAGTCCATTAATATATGCAGCAAGGAACATTTTACATGCAGGGGCAAGGACAGAGGCCACTATTATCCTGGACTCAGGCCTTGTTTGGGCAGGATGAGTAGAATGGATTACATCCCACCCTGACACTTAATATTTCATTTTGCAACCCTGAATCTGGTAGCTGTAACAAATAGAGAAAGACAGTATCCTGACCCAGAGTAGGAAGTGAAAAGATGATAGATTGGTTCTTGCTCAGGTAAAATAAGTTGTTGGATTCGGACACCAAGGCAACTGACTCTTTTAATACCTGCTTGCCTGGGAAGGGGCACCAGGATGTAAATATACCACTATATGTATGGAGGTTTCTAAGGGCAATTAATATGGTTCTTACATCCTTTGCCCACCTTCTTCCGCTACCTTGGATCTCTACCCAACACAATTTGCAAACTTTGGACACTTCACCATCATCAGAGAGTGTGTTAAAATATCTTAGGGCCCTAGTAATGGCCATCAGTTTCAAGGAAGCCAGCTTACACTTTCTCCTTATGGCTTGCACCATAGTGCCCTTGGGAAGAGATAAAAGCCTTCTAAGTACTGCCCCTTCTAATCTATCCCATGTATATGTCATATCAAGTGAAAAGTCCTCTTCCCATACAGACTCAACAGGGGAATCTTCCCTTCATAAGCCTCTAATAGTGGAGTATGAGAAAGCCCTCCAAAACTACTATTAAATCTTGAAAGGCAACTGGCTTGCAATAGGGTTTTCTGTTTAATATCATCCCGATGCAAGTCCCAGGCCAGGTTCCTTCTAAAAGTCAGACCTAGATATTTATATTGGTCAACTTGCTCCACCTTCAGTGTATCTAAGGGCCAACTGAATTTCTTTACTTCTTTCCCCAAAACAAAATGTTGATATTTTCCAAGTTGATGCAAAGCTAGTTCTTCTTACTATAAGTTGCTAAATCATCTAATTTCCTCTGCAGACCAATTGGAGTACAGTCCAGTAATACTAAATCATCTGCGTATAGCAAACAGTCAATATGATGTTTCCCAACTTTGGAGGAACAAGACTTGGATTGGGAGATAAAAGCAGGAAGGTTAGCTAAAAATAATCTAAAAGGCAGGGGATCTAAAATGCAGCCTTGCCGAAGGCCATTCTCAATGCAAATTCTTTGGGATAACCGACCTGACTTGTCTAGCTCCACCTGAGCCCAATTACCAGAATGCAAGGTTTGGAGTACACTCAGGAGGTTTAACGGAAGCTCCCAGGCAACAAGTTTCCTCCAAAGGATATTCCTATCCACAGAATCAAAAGCTGTCTTGAAGTCTACAAAACAACAGCACGCCCTTTGATTTACCTTCGATTACTTCTGGATAGTGGCCAAAATGCAAAACAATGGTCTATAGTGGAGTGACCCTCCGGGAAACCCCCCTGTTCTATTGGTATTCTCTAAGATTCAAGGGTCCAGTCTTCTAGTTTGGATAAAATAATCCTAGAGAAGATCCTTAGTGAAATATCCAAGAGGCTAATAAGCCTATAATGTTTGGGGTCTGTACCAATCCCTTTTTACAAAATAGACCCCTTCCATGAAGAAGGGTGAAAGCCGGACGTTGCAATCCATCTACACAGGGAGGAATAAACTGTGGCCCACCAAACACTATTCGTCTTGAATATTACTGCCGGGATATTCTCGGGGCCAGCAGCACGGGAGAGCTTTACTCTCTCAATGACAGATTTTACCTCCTTAACTGAAAACCAAGTGATGGGGAGTGTTAGCCTAGAAAATCTCTGGAATCTATCTGAACCAGAACAACCCCTATACAGGTCTGTCAAATAAGTAGCCCACTGCTCTTCTGGGATCACACAAACAAGGGTACCCCTATTTGGGGCACCAAACTAATTACATTTAGCTCAAACATTAGCTGAACGTTGGAGAGGATAATTCCCTGCATCCCCTTCCACTTATTGTGGTAGAAGTCAGATTTTTTCGCCTGCACAAGAAATTGATATTAGAGTTTAAGCTTAGCCAGCTCCTAGGAGGCAAGGGAGCCTGGGTGGCGCCTAGCGCTCCTGGCTCTCCTTCTCACCAATCGCTTCAGCTCTTGGCAGGCGGAATCAAACCAACTGCTCCATTGGGACGAGTGTCTGTGCGCATACCCTTCTCCCTTATTTTTATTATGATACAACCCAAAATCTGGCATACAATTTTATCGTACCACACAATATTATCATCAACATAGTTGGGGGGATATCAATATTTTCCTCTAGTTGGAGCGCGGCTAACTCTTGGAGATGAATAGAGTTCAAGCATGAGCGCCTATGCTGATAGGACATTCCTAGAGGCAATAGCCTGTCAGCAGACCCTAGCTCGCACAAGTCAAGAACTACAGTAGTTGCCCAATGGTCACTACCCTCATACTTTGCCACCTCAAAAATCGGGAAAAGATTGAAATGCCAAAAGGACGTAAATATATAGTCAATAGGGCCTGAGGACTGGCTCTACCGGAAAGTTGCTGCTGCTGGTGAATAATTTTTAAATCGTCTGTTTAAATTAATCAGACCATGATTCGCCAACAATTGACTCAGAACTTTGGCCTCCTTTTTGATGACACCAGGAGAAAACTGTGCTGGGGGAATGTTATAAGATTCCAAGACTTCCTTCTGCTGCAGGTCCAGCTGTTCAGGGAAAAGAAGAGCATTGAAATCTCTGGCCATTATTATGACTGGTTCCGGGTATTTTTCTGAGAGGTGCTGGAAAGAAGATTCAAATAGATCCAGCCACCCTTTCATTTGTCTTTGATCTTCTTTATAGATATAGACATTTATAAGAATGAAGTATCTAAGAATATTATTACTGACGCTCAATTCAACCCCTGAGAATTGCATGCCATTTGACAGATTTATAACCTCCAATGATCTCTTAAACACCTTAGAGGAAACTAGTATCAGGACTCCTGCAGATGATCTCTCCTTGCCTCGGCTCAGGCCTTTGTTATTTAGTGCCAGAAAAACTTCTAATGTCTGGTCCTCTCTCAGCCAGGACTCCTGGAGGAATATCAGATGGTAGGGTTTTAGATTGTATTCCAGTTCACCACGATGCTTTAAACGTTCAAACCTGTGGATATTCCAGCTCAAGATTCTCAGATTTAGAGAGGACCCCTCATTCTAGGGAGAAATGGGCCTAATGTTCCAGTCGCAATTCTCCATGAAATGCTGTGGGGGACAGAATCTATTACCCTGACCCCCAGTGTTTAATTTGTGACGGTGCTTTCCGGTGTTCAGCACCAACACTTATTTGACCGGGCGGGTCTATACGATTTTTCTCCTCCGGCAGATCAATGGCCCAGTAATTATTAAAATAATTTCCTGCTCTCCTTCTGTGGCTGCTGCCTGGTATGTTCTAATAGGAAGTCCCACCCTGGTCCAGGAATACTGAAAGTGTCGTCATCACGTTAGTGATGTCACGCCAGCAGATTGCGCCTGCCTTTCACGGATCATTGTTTCATTTCCGTTGAAGAATGGCTGAGGGCAGGCCTATGCTGGGTTAAAACTTGGACAAATGAGGAGATCACGTTGAATCACCGCATACTCAAAGACTGTATGGCCCTGGATAAAGCAGACAGTATACCTTGGCTGGCGTATGTTAGAGCGGCATGCGCGAGGCTAGGGCGTCCGGACATGTACTCTTTACCACAGAGCCTCAAGAAAGAGGATGTAGGGTGGGTCAAGCAGCATTTTCGAAATGTGTTGGAGACAGAGAGGGAAGAGGTTGAGCTTAGTAAGCCAATGGTGAGGTCAATATATCAACTTTCTTCCTCCTTGGCTATGGAACCTTACCTAAAATATGTAACCAAACCATACCACCGTTTTCTTTTAATAAGGTTCAGGTTCAACCTGATACATCTTGTGCTTGGCTCCTATACAAAGGGGGGTACTCCAGAAAATACCCCACCCTGCACCTGTGACTGCTTTTCTACACAGGATACGCTTCATTTAGTAATGCTTTGCGAACACTACTTGGTGGCCCGTAAAAAATTCCTGCAACGAGGAGAAATGCTTTCATTTTTCCTCGTTTTTTCCTCTTTCAATGCGTGCTGCATTCTACAGCACACATTGAAAGAGGAAAATGCCTGCAATTATTGTTTTTGTGCCGCAAGATGCTCCTTCCTGCACAAAAACAATCTCCCCATGACGCAGGCATCCTTGCACCATGGTGCAAGGGTGCCTGCGCCGGTGCTTGGCTCGGGTTGGGTGCCAGCGCAGGTGGAAGCACAGAGATGCGACATGTTGTAAATATGTCGCATCCCTGTGCTTTGAAAGTGACTCAGTGCTGCACAGCCAAATGGCTTGCGCAATGCACCGAGTCACTGATACACCTTAGACATCCAGGCGATCTTCAAGATTGCGCCCGCTCGACCACAGTAAACTAGAGATGGGAGCTGGGTGCCTGGAATATCTTTAATTCTTTTGGCAAATTCTGATAATGGAAATACGTGGGAAAGCATAATGCTGAGAGCAATAACACAGAACATGTAATGGGATAAGTGCCAACATTCTGCGACCAACAAGAGGTGGGAAGTGATGACGTCTGGCATCATGGTGGAATGTGGGGGAGTCACGGTTTTGAACTTGAGGGCTAAAACTAAGGAGAAAGACACCCCGCTTTCTCCGTAGCTGCTGCTTTCTAGATTAAATTTGCGGCCTTCTGCTTCATCGCTGCTGATTCCACCTCAGTCATTTCATAGGACTTCTCCAGTTACGAAATCAACAATTAGCTTAATAAAGATATTACCTGATATGACGTCACTTGACCTTTAGCCATTTGTTGTTGACAGGAATTTGCATCACATGACTTGTCGCTCAGATCAGAGGACATGATTATGTGGCTTCTGTCTCGGGTTATTTCTTGAGAAATAAATAGTATTATGCAAATAAATGACCTTTGAGCCCTGAAGTAAGCTTGAACGTCTCCAGCAGATCTGTTCTTTGTATTTCCGCAGCACTCGAGCACGAGCTGTGAGGCTTGCATTGATAATAAAGGCGCAGCTTTCAGACCCTCAGTAATTCTCTTCCTGGTTAGGGAGCTTGCTTTGACCTTGTGATAGGTTCAACCCAAACGTTCCCAAAAGCAGTAGGATGATTTTGTAGGCTGCAGTGTTTCTGTAAAACCCAGTCGTCTAATACCGAAATGAGTATTGCGGGAAAGCATGTGGTAATGACTTTTGTGGCTGGTGGAACTCTGCCACGCTAAGCCTGCCTTATACCCCACTGCATGGGGGGGGGGGGGGGGGGTTGGAGGTGGGGGATAATAAATACCACCCTCAATGCCTAGACCTTCATGGGAAATATTACTGTCTTCTGGAGAGGTGCCACTCTGCCGGTGTACAGAAAAGACAGACGTAGTGCTACAAAGTGAGGTTGATATGTTGGGGCTGTTCAAGACACTAAGATAAAATAAACAAGGATTTACAATGCAATAGGTCTCGCAGCATTAAAGTTTGAGTTACTGGCATTGTAAATGACAATGCTTTGCATACATTTTTTTTTTAATTTGCAATTGACATATAAACATTGTTTGTAAATGGTTAGCTGTTGCTTATGCTAAGCAAAGTTGGCAGTAATATAGAGTGCTAGTCTTGCTTTTTATAAGCATGCTGATTCAAAGCGCTCTGATACCTGCGGGTAAAGTTTGCGCTATATAAAAGTGAAAGCTAATAAATAAATAAAAGCCTACCTGTACCATGTCCGTTCTTATTCTGCGATGCTACATATCTTTGGGTCCCTGTACTTATTAACTGCACCCGGCTGTGGGAAACCTCCATGGCAGGAACAACGTGTTGCGGGGCAGACACAGGCAATGTAGCCACTGTCCTGTGGCTGCACCGCAGGGTAACAGTTGCAATAGGTCTCGCAGCATTAAAGTTTGAGTTACTGGTATTGTAAATGACAATGCTTTGCATACATTTTTTTTTTATTTGCAATTGGTATATAAACATTGTTTGTGAATGGTTAGTTGTTGCTTATGCTAAGCAAAGTTGGCAGTAATATAGAGTGCTAGTCTTGCTTGTTATAAGCATTCTGATTTAAAGTGCTCTGATACCTGCGGGTAAAGTTTTCGCTATATAAAAGTGAAAGCTAATAAATATTTTAAAAATGCCTACCTGTACCATGTCCGTTCTTATTCTGCGATGCCACATATCTTTGGGTCCCTGTACCTATTAACTGCACCCGGCTGTGGGAAACCTCCAAGGCAGGAACAACGTGTTGCAGGGCAGACACAGGCAATGTAGCCATTGTCCTGTAGCTGCACTGCGGGGTAACAATGTAGGGGCAAGGAGGCAGTTGGTTGTGCTGTGCCATAGCAGTGTAGTTCTCTGTGTATGCTGGGCATGGGGGATGCTATTGGCTGACAAGAAGTGGTGAGGAGGTGCCGGTTCGGTGTGCCTGCTTCCTGATCTTGGGCAGGCGACAGGTAAAAACAAGCGCTGCCTAGGCTCGACCTAAAAAACAGCTAGCCCCTATCTCATGGATCGGAGGTTAAAAATAAAAATTAAATAAAAGATCAGCCATAGAAGGGATGCAATCGGCCCCTGGTGCCAATGTACCTGCTAGACTTTGGATAGCTACGCCCCTATGCTGGTTCGGTACTGTTCTCAAATGTGATATGGGATTGTGAGCAATTTACCCAAAGTAGCAGATGAGGCGGTTTTTTAAAGGAAAGTTTGCAAATCTAGAATTGTTTCTGGGGTGAGCTAGAGACAATCTGCGAATGCTACAGAACACAAAGCCCATTCATTCAGAAGTGCCTGGAGACAGTAGCATCCTTCTACGAGGCACATTTGTGTAGCTAGGTGATTTGTTTCTCAGCTTGGAAGCTGGTAAAAGAGCTGAGAGAACTAATACAAGCATTTGCAATGTAATATGTCTCGCATTTGCAGGAGTTTGAGTTATTGGCATTGTAAATAACAATGACTTATTTCTGTGTTTTCAAAACATGGAAGCAATGTGTAAACACACACTTTAAACTTATAGTCCTTGCTTATGAGAAGCAAGGCTGGCAGTAAAAGAGGTGCAGTTACTGGCAGCATTGCCAAAGTGGGTGTTTACACACCTCTTGTCCTTTAAATTATCACTACACTTAAAAAACATACCTAAAAAGCAGTCATTTACAATGTCAATAACTCCAACAAATGCGAGACGTATTGCATTGCAAATGCTTGTTTCTTTTGTCCTGGCCCCCATTTTGCTGCTGTTCTCGGCCGCTTTTCTCTGGACCCTGACCCGCCATCTTGTCCATTCCCTCGTCCTTTCCCCTTTTCCCTTGTTTCCCCCTTGCCGATCCTTAAATGTTTCTTCCTTTTTCTGATTTGCCTTTAATCCATACCCTTGTATCCCTCCCACCCTCCCTTGGTGTTGTGACTGCGTACCCCTCTGACCTCACTTAATGGAACTCTGCTCTCCTGGTATTTTGGGTCTTGACCTGAGAAAATCTACTATTTGTATATATATGTTTATAGAGATAACTCTAATCTCTAGTATATGCAGAAGACCTTTGTATTCTCTACCATTCCTACGTGACTCTTAGAGTATATCCATTTGTATCCCTTCCTTATGTACATAGATAACTCTAATCACTAGTTTATGCAGTAGACCTTTGTACTCTACCATTCCTATGTGACTCTTAGAGTATATCAAATCGTATCCCTTCCCTATGTATATAGAGATAACTCTAATCACTAGTATATGCAGTAGACCTCTGTACGCTCTACCATTCCTATGTGACTCTTAGAGTATATCCATTTGTATCCCTTCCTCATGTATATAGAGATAACTCTAATCACTAGTATATGCAGTAGACCTTTGTACTCTCTACCATTCCTATGTGACTCTTAGAGTATATCCATTTGTATCCCTTCCCTATGTATATAGAGATAACTTTAATCACTAGTAAATGCAGTAGACCTTTGTACTCTCTACCATACCTACGTGACTCTTAGAGTATATCCATTCGTATCCCTTCCTTGAATGACTTTACATTTTTTTCTGTTTGTATCTCTTCCTTGTGGGACTTTATAACTGCTACATTTGCAGTTTTTTTCTTCTGTTTGTATCTTTTATGCAACGCATGTAATCCTAAATCTTTATGTATCGCAACTGGTTATTTTGTAAAGCGCTCTGACACCTTCGGGTAATGTTTGCGCTATATGAAATTGCATTAAATAAATAAACCACTGGGTCTAACAATCAGTTTGTAAATATGGAGCAGTGTGGAGCACTGTGTCATAAAACAAATTGACCCCAGAGCATCAGGTATACTGGGTGAATGTGTATGGGCCATTGTTGTGATGTTGGTGAGTATCGATCGCTGATCAATTGTTGGTATTGGTGCTGGATCAGACAGTGACACTTTCTTTTTACAACCCCCTGACAAAATGCCTCAACAGACTGGGGTTGAGAGCGGGGTCACCCACTTTTCCAAGCTATATTACTCTGCAAAAAAAACACCAAAAAAACTGTTTGTTCTCCAATCACCTAAAGTGTATCTCACTCTCTTAAAATCTTAAAAGCCTGTCTTCTCCCACAGTTTTGAGTCAAGGCAGTGACCGGTATGGTCATGGGTGATGATCTGAGAAGCATGGTTGAGTAAGGCTGGGAGGTCTGCGTACCAAGCGCGGTGGTCTCAAGCACATGTGACGGGGGCGGTGGGGGTCTGTGAGGCCTCCTTTGGTCTGTGCTGTGGCGTTCCCTGGAGCACGTGCGTATCTCGGACTGGGTGAGGGCTGGCGGCGGCAGCACCACACCCCTCTGTGCGCCGGTCTCTGGTGACAGACAGGAGCAGGCGCTGAGGGAAGCACTGACAGCAGCAGCGTCTCTGCAGTGCATTCCAGGCACTTGACTGACGGCGTCTGGGACTACGTCATAACAGTGCGCACGGCCCCCGGACTCGGTTCCTCGCCGTTAGGTGTGTTATGCTTTTTTTGTTTGTTTTAAAGCAGGGGCAGAAGGGGCCCGGTGAGAGGGAAGGGCGGGCGTGACGGAGGGAGGACATCGGCCGCTGCCTTCCTTTCATGTTATTTGAGATGGCTTTCACGAAAGCCCTAGGCCGCGGCACCCAGCTCGGTGATGTCAGCGGCTGTTAAGATGTCCGCACGGCCGGGCCGGGGTCACGTGACAGGCTCAGCTGCTTTGTGAGCACATTGGCAGGTAAAGGAGCGGCGGCGGCGGAGCGAGCGGCACCGGTAACCAGGGCACCGGAATGCCTGAGGGGGGTGCAGTCCGTGATTCTTAACGTGGAGGGGCATTGGGGCCGTGTACTGGAATGGGGCACCGGGGGCAGGAAGATCTCCAAGGGGAAGCGGGCGGGCGCTGGTATTCCAGGGGAGGGGACTTTGGTTTGGGTGCGGTGGGAGAAGGCTGTCAAAGGGACTCACGAAGAGGGTAAACCTAGCGAGCGGGGGCACACAGTGAGGCCTGCTGAGGGTTGTGGTAACATAGAAGTGGCTGGTTGAGTGCGTTACAGGGTATGTAAACGCATCCTTGTGTTTGGGCACACCGTTAGGTTCGTCATAAATACGACAGACTCCTTTGAGTTTCAAGAATAAATTGCTTTTAATTTTTGTTCGAGTTTCTCAAAGTTCATTTGATTGCATTTTATAACTTCATCTTATCCATATTAATGCATATGGTGAAATAATTCAACGCTGTTAGACTTCACATAAAGCAAATGCTCCAATGCATTTCGGGCAGGACAAGCCCTTTTTCAAGGAGCGCTGAAAACGTAATAGTAAACACTTTTAAAACATGGAACTAACCCAAAGTAAAACATACATGTATGCTTAAATGTTATAACAATATTCATTAATTTGACAATCCATGAATACACATGCTAAATGAATGAATCCGCCTGGATCTACAGGCTTCAGGCGATGAAGCCACACGGTCTGAATGACCGAATTGAACTAAGCGCATTTCTATAGTACCTTGTTGGTACTCTTTCCACACATTGACCCTTGGCAGCATTTACTTGAGTGTTATCATCAACTGTGCAGAAATTTGTATTCGTGTATGCTCTCTGTCAACCTTTAATACCAGCTCCTTGAACACTTTGATTTACTTTCCCGTAGCAATACCCCATTCCAACATGGCCACCCCCAGCCCCATTCCCCCCTAGTCCCTTAACCATGTCCATCCCCCAACCACGTGATTCACCACATGACTCCGTTTAACTCCGCTAGTGGAGACTCCCTTCCGAACTTCGCGGAAACTCCGCTTGGGATCCCTGTCGCTTCGCAGCCGTAAATCTATTCACGATGCTCTTCAATTTACAAGTAAGTCGGGGGCCCGACGAGTATTAGCTTACTGTTTCACCACTCGGTTTGAAACAAATAGCGATAACCTTCTTTTCCCACGTCTTTCATAGGTTTTCACCAATTAAACCTACAACTCGCACGTAAGTGTTCTCTGATATTCGTTTGCACTTCCCCCCCCCTCCACTTCACTGCACAAGGCACACTCGTTCACCCGCAATAAGACCATCATTAGCATGTGTATTCATGGATTGTCAAATTAATGAATATTGTTATAACATTTAAGCATACATGTATGTTTTACTTTGGGTTAGTTCCATGTTTTAAAAGTGTTTACTATTACGTTTTCAGCGCTCCTTGAAAAAGGGCTTGTCCTGCCCGAAATGCATTGGAGCATTTGCTTTATGTGAAGTCTAACAGCGTTGAATTATTTCACCATATGCATTAATATGGATAAGATGAAGTTATAAAATGCAGTCAAATGAACTTTGAGAAACTCGAACAAAAATTAAAAGCAATTTATTCTTGAAACTCAAAGGAGTCTGTCGTATTTATGACGTACCTAACGGTGTGCCCAAACACAAGGATGCGTTTACATACCCTGTAACGCACTCAACCAGCCACAAATCTCCGGCGTACTGGGACGGTTACGCCACTTGTTGGAGCACCCTAAAAATCCCATAAAATTCATCTTCAAATTCAAATAACTACACAACAACTTTTCAAGTAACCACTCGCGCTGTGCGCCTTGCCCCTGTATCTGCAGTAACATAGAAGTGCCCAGGGAGCGTGGGGGTTTGTGGGGCAGAGGTGCTGTGAGTGGGAGGGTGACTTGTAGGCTCTGGGAAGGGGCACGTAAAGGAGGCTAGACTGCGAACCACGAGAGTCTGTCAGGGAGTAGACCTAATGGGACCCCGAAGGGAGAGGCGGCGTGTACTCCCGGGGAGGGCAGGTACAGGAGCCTTGTAGACCAGCTGTAGTGCTTGGGGTGACCATAGAGGCCTCGAAAGTGAGAGGAATACTGTAGACTCTCAGAGGAGGTGTGCATAGAAAGCCAGACGACAAAGGTAAGCGGCTTGGTATAGAGCCTAGAGGCGTTAGGAAGGGGACAGAGGTTATGGTAGGGGGTTGTGGAAGACATTAGAGGGGACAGATTCATATCGAAATTTGCGCTCGTCTGTGTGTGTGCGCGTGTGTATGTGTGCGACAGCTGGGGGGTGTCTCTGTATGTGTGCGTGCGTGTATGTGCGCTCGTGTGTGTGTGTCTGTGTGTGCGCTCGTGTGTGTGTGCGAAAGCAGGGGGAGGTGTGGCTGTGTGTGTTGGAGCTTCCTAGGAGACAGGAGATGGCAACAGCGAGCGCCTTTGCGCGCGCTCAGCCCGCTCCGATCAGATTCTCGAGGATGCGCGTGGCCATCTCCTGTCTCCTGGGAAGCTGACCCGGTGACTTTAGGTCTCTGGCGAGACCGCGCTTTCAAGCGGTAATCGCCACGAGACCTAAAAAACAATCTCACTCCCCACTGCTCCACCAGTTGGCCGGTAAAGGGCCACATTCTCATTTTAAATCCAAGTTTCTCTAAAGACGATGGAGTTTCCTGTAAGGCTTTAATTATTTCTACCCAATTCAATCTTTTATTACACAAGGC
This sequence comes from Lissotriton vulgaris, assembly GCF_964263255.1. NCBI lineage: Eukaryota > Metazoa > Chordata > Amphibia > Caudata > Salamandridae > Lissotriton > Lissotriton vulgaris. Next base: position 1,309,638,164 of record NC_141693.1, on the reverse strand, counting down.
CCGGAAGCGGTCAAAACGACAGTAAAACTCCCCAAAATACTCAGATATAAATGAAATCAACCTGAACTACTGGCATTCATCACACAAATTGCCTTTGTTGGAAGAATCCGTTTTAACTACCCAATTACATGTTTTAGCCATAAAGGATTGAGATAGACAGACATAGACAGTGACATTTCTACATCCCATAATTGCGACAGTTGGAACTTAGAATTTGCACCTTGCTTTGCCTATGTGGGGCTGTCACTTTGCAGTATTTGTCAAGCATGCAGAATGAGTTTGCAAGAGTTTCACGGTTCTGCTGTTAGTGAGCCCAGGAGAAGCAAGAGTCGCAACAGAAGGAGCGATGAAGTAACGGGGTGTTTGGGATGAGCACTCAATGACTGATGTGCCTGCAGTGAGATGGTTAGAGAGACTCCTCCAGGTGGCGGGTTTTGTCTTGTTAATATGAAGGCTCTAGAAGATTCTACAGGGAAAGCATAGGTAGCCTGTACAGGGCGAGGAGGATGCAATGGTTGCAGAAATGTAATGTAAAGTGAGATGTATTTGTAGAGCGCTGCTTGTCACCCGAGAGGTATCCAGGCGCTGGACCTGGGTAGAGGACCAGGAAATAACAAGGAAGTGGCAAGGACATAGCACCTTTTTGTTTTTCTCGAAATGTCCATCTGTTCAAGGAAGAAGGAGCATCCATAAAAAAAGGCAAGGAAAGGCGAGATGCCAACTATCCACACAGAAGACACTCCGAAGAAAGGGACAAGAAAACGAAAAGGGAGGCAAGTGATAGAGCAAAGTGACGTAAGAGGCAGGGCAGGAGAGCTCAAGGTAAGGAAGGTGGTCAGATTTAAAATGTTGAGAAGGGAACAGTAGAAAAGTGAATAGGTAATTAAAGAAACTGATTTCAACATCCAATAAAAAGGAGGCAAAGGCCATGGATACACTTGGAGCTCTCCTTAGTCAAAAATACTGGAACATTATCTTGGTATAATGGCGTAGACATGGGTAAAAGGAAAGGTGTAACACGAAATGAGTAAGCAAGAAGTCGAAATAACTGGAGTAGCCTCTGAAATAAGTGTCAATCTCCGGCAAAGACGAAGGGCAAAGCAAAGAAAGGTTTGGGGAATGAAGGAATAAACACCGATAGTAATCTCAAATTTGAGGCATGAAATGAAACAGAAGGAAAGGTCAAACATTAAAAATACAGGGGAAACGGTTCTAGAAAATAAGAGCAGATTTAGGACCACGAGGAGGTCAGGTTGTGGTAACCAAAGAGAGACTCTGGGGAGGGGGGAGGGGGGCTAATGCAAACACAGAGCAGAATCAGACATCTTAAGGATTTGTGGGGCCCAAGGAAATATATATTTTAAGGCCACCTGTTTGGAACAGCTGTACATGTATTATCCAGTTTCGGCTCAGTTACGCCTTCACAATGCTGAACAATATTGAACTATATGTTAAACCTTCTGAAACGAGAACATACAGAAACAGCCCAAAGTTAAAGCTGCCTGGTGTCCACCAGTCAAAAAGTACCAAAAGAAATCTTGAACCAGCATTGATAACACCATTTCTTGTTACTACCAATGCAGGACAAACATGATAAGGGTTACCATTTTAGCTATTATGTGCATAATATTAAACCAAGACATATGCACATAACATTTGAAATGTTAATTTTAGTTGTTAAATATTTGCAGTAACAAATGTAAACCCCTTCCCTACTGGTGTTCTTGCTGATGCACTAAAAATCAAAGAGCTGCCCTGAGATGTTTCCCCATTTCTTTGGAAAAAATCAAATAACTTGATCCTTATGCCACTCACCAGGTTCTGAGGTGCACTTGGACAGCAGGAAAAAGAGAGCGTATGTGAGGGCAAGAACCCAAAATGTAATTTCATTCTCTAGGGCATATTTACAAGCCCCTATCGCCCAAATAAGTGCTCTTTTTATGATGTTGTGATGGCGATACGGGCTTTGCTTTATTTACAAGGCAGCATTAAGCCACTTATTGTGGCTCAATGCTGTCTTGTAAATAAAGCCCCCTGTCACGCTATACTTAGCGTGAAGGGGGTGGGCAATGGGTGTTGCGGTGGGTATTGCGCCGCAACATCCATTGATTTTGACGCTGACCCATATTTACAAATGTGGCGTAAATATGGGACAGCTGCAAAATTAAGACCAGGGAAAACCTAGTCTTCAAAGGGCGCAACAAGGAGAAATGCATTACTTCTCGTCGTTTTTGTTGTTTTTATGTGTGGTGCATTGTGCAGCACACGTAACAACAGCAAAACACCATGCATGATTGTTTATTTGCAGGAAGGTGTACCTTCCTGCACATAAACATTCATTTTAAAAATGACGAGTTGCAACTTCTATGTGCAGCACTCTTGTGCAAGGGTGCCTGGGTTGGTGCTAGGCAGCTACATTTAGCACCAGCACAGTGGGAAACCCAGGCCTGCACTGTATTGTAGTAAATACGGTGCAGCCCTTTGTTTCAGAAGTGGCGGAGCGCGGTATTAAGCCAAGAAGGCTAACGCCACGCTCCATCACTTCCTCTCACATATGCCCCTCTGTGTGACCAGAAGTACCTATGCTAGCTTCATGACGCAATAAAAAGAGTATGACCACAGGCCAGCCTTTGACTCACTTGCTCTCACTACATTCACCCCCTTCTCCTTCAACAAACTCAACTCACCAGTCCCTCTCACTTAAGTCCAATACCACCTCAAATCACTACCAACATACCAGATATTGCTCCCCCACAGAAACTAAACCAACCATATAAAAATTGTATCTGAGCAAAATCTCACACATTCAAAAACTCTTCATATAGACAAAAATAGCACACATTTAAACCCATCTTTACCTCACACTTTCTATACAACAAATACACCAATCGCTCAATCCACAAACACACAAAAACACTCACTCACACATCTATCATCCACTTCTCAATTCAGAGTCATATCACATGACCCTCATGATCCACCACCATCCCTCACCCATACAACTTCCACCTTCAACATGTTGGTAAGAAAGGAACTCCAAAACACTCTTCATAACCTCATTTTATGGTCTATCACAAAGCAAATCTACCTTTCACACACAACTCCACAACAAACCACCTCAACTTCAAGAAGACTAACTAACATCCTCATAACTAGACCCCCAAATCAGTCCTCTAAGCCTTTTGGAGGAAGATAACGATGAACAAACACAACAATTTTGTTCTACTTTAATGATGCAGAACATATTGTTTATAGAATGTTTGGTTATGGTGTTCCACAACTGCAGGTCTCATGAGGAACATTCCACTGATGGCGGTTGAAGTGATTCCTGAGAGAGCACGACAGCGGTGGCTTCATTGTTGTACAGCTGCTTGAATAAAAGTATTGTGCTACGTTCTCACGTTTCAGGTACTCACTCTAAGATATCATTTGGCAGAAAGGTGAAGCCACCACCAGTAATCCAGGCAAAAATGTGGTGTTTCTGTGAACAGCGTATCGCAGACATACACCTCAAGACGCTGCACCCAGTGATGGCGTTCGCACAGATCACAGGGTGGTCAATCAATTATTCAGGATTTGTAAAGCAAGGCAAATCACCCCTGAGTGTTTTGAGGTGCTAGGGATGCTAGCTGTTTAATTGTGATCTTAATAATTCGAACAGTCAGGTCCTGAGTCCTTTCCTGAATTGCTGAAGCTCTGGGGTGGTCCTGAGGTGCAGGGGAGATTGTTACAGGCTCTGGCCAACAGCATCCTCCGCTGTTGGCTCGGCAGATTCGGGGAAGGGGGTTGGGGGGAGAGGGGGTTGTAACGCAGCCTGCAGTTGATGTGAGACAAGGTGGTCAGGCGTTGCTACGAGTGCTTAGCGCTGTTAATAACATAGAGCGAAGAAACGGGCACAGGGTATAGTGGAGCTGTACTCAGTCAGTGTTAGCATCCAGAAACTGACTGAATTACTTCATCAGTCCAGCGCGATTTTATTGTGAGCTGCCCACCCCTAACAATGTAAAATATTGTGCCATTGCATCCAGGTAACATCCGGAAACTGACTGTAACACTAAGGGGCTCATTAGGATTGCAGATTTTCTGCATCCTCTCGGCCGGCGGAAGCCACCGCCGGCCCGGAGGATGCGGGAAATCCGCTGCGGACCCCCCAAAGACCCACCGCCACATTAGGATGGCTGGTGGGTCCTGACTTCAGTCCGCTGCTTTTCCGTAGCGGTTGGCTTACAACCGCGGCGGATAAGCTCTAATATGGTGGCGGTGTCTCTCAGACACCGCCTGCCATATTAGGATGTGTTTAAAAAAATACTTTTCCGCGGCGGGTTTTCCGCTGTGGAAAAGCATGTGGAACTTCACTGCGGGGGCCCGTTGTGGGCCCCCTTGGTGAAGGGGGCGGGGGGGTTGGGGTGCACATGGGGGGTACCTATGGTACCCCCCTGTATTTGTATGCAGAAATCGGCAGGCACCACACGGTGCCTGCCGCATTCTGCATACAAATGCAATGTATGCATTTTTACCATTGCTGCGGGTGCAGCTTGAAGCCGCACCCACCTCAATGGTAAAAATAGAGGATGTGACCGCCAGGGTGGCGGTCACATCCTAATTTCACAGGAGGGAACTCCGCAGGCCATGCAGAGGTTCCCTCCTACTCAGGGGTCGCGGACGGATGCAAGTCCGTCCGCGATCCTAATGGGCCCATTAATTAGGCCAGCGTGATCTGTTGAGAGCGGTCTACCCCAAACAAAGTAAAACATTGTGCCACCTTTTTGACAGCCAAATTATACCACAGCATTCACACCACCACTTTTCTTTGGGAATACTGTGTAGCATACCACCACAATTTTAAGAAGGGAGCGCAGCACAGTCGATCGCCACAATAAAGCTGCCATTTTGTTTTGGAATTACTGTGCAGCATACAGCCACCATTTTGAGAAAGAACAGCGCATGTACATTGTCGCCATTATGGGAGAATAATTTCATTATGTTATCGTGCCGCCATTTTTAGTTGGAATGAGTGCCTAGAAAAATAAAACAAAAAGCTGGCATTGAACGGTTTTAATAAAACAAAAAACAGTGTGCTGTGTTTTCCAAGGGCATATTCACTATCACAGGTCAAGCAGCTCAACTATTAGTTGCATCCTGTTCAAGTAAATAAATGTATGACTACTGTTCCTTTGAAATTGGTCATTGATTAAAACAAGAAGGATGAAGCGTGTCCGGGACCTGGGTAACAACGGTGACACGCATATTACAACTTTAAGTGACTGCAAGGTTGCTCTTAAACTGTGAAATACAGTATTGCCCAGGAACATATCTGGATACCAGAAAACCTAGTTTAGGGTCTGGCAGTGCTTCATTTCACAGGGGGGTCTCCTCCGTCTGGGCATAGGAGCGTCGCCCCACAAACCCCAGAGCTGAAAAATAAAACGTTATGAAAGTTCCTTTATTACTGTTTTATTTTTCAGCCACGATCCTGTCCTGAACTAAGTCTTCGGCTGGAGAAGGGCCAGCGCTATCGTGTGGCAGCAGCAGGGAGCTGTGCACTTTAAAATGTGCATGTTTCTGTGGTGTAGCGTTCTAGTGGTTCAGACCACGTGTCGGCCTGAGGCATGCTGGGAGCGCCGGCAGCCATTTCGCACAGAGTGTTCTAAATGCGTGAGTGACCCCGGGGCTCTCTCTCATCTATGAATAAAAGACTCTTCATGTTACGATCCTGTGCGGCGTCTCATTTCCCGCCGCAATACTACACTACAAGTTGATGACGAGGCTGGTGCTCGTGTTGCGCGGTGCAGCGCTGACCCCGCGTGCACAGGAAATTGAGCCCCGCGCTCGGCGCAGACACCCAGAAGTGGAGGGAGAGCATGGCAGAGGGATCCTGAGCATATGAGGCGCCCCTAATGATGATCCAGGCGCCCACACACCTTAGAGGCAGCATCAGGCAGGTGCTGAACGCCAAGAATTCAGAGTCCTGCAGCCCAGCCAGCCATACCTCCAAGGACCAGCTCCTCCACAGTAAGTGCCTGGGGGGTGCTTGCCTGCCTGTTCAGGGAGTGGATCTTCACCTGGGACCTCACATCCCCACTAGCTGCCACATCCTGCAGCCCCATCACAGAGCCAGCTGATTACCCCTAGAGGTGGGCCCTGGGTGCAGATTGCCTACAGGAATCTTCCCAGCCTTCAACCACGCCTTGCTACTCCCCAGATGGACTGCTACTACACCTTACTACTTCCCAGAGCACCCAATGGGCACATACAGGGTTGTGGAGTGAAGCATCCCTGCCACTCACACACCAGCCCCTTGAGGAGAGGCAGCAGGTGCACACTGTTGACAGCCAAGTGCACCGGTTCAGCCCATTTCTTCAGCTAGTCACCCTCCTGCACCTACTGGTACACACCCGGTGGACCTCGGCCCCATCACCCAGCCAGCATGTGTGCGCAGGCATAATCTCTCACCAATCCAGTTCCCTTCCTGCCGAAACCAGGGGAGCCAGCCCTGAAGTCGGAGGACTGGAAGGGCTATTTCTTGAATTATTTGTCTGCTCTGGAAGACAAAGGTAAAGAGATGTTGTCTAGCAAACGCAGAAAAAATATCCTTTTGCATAATCTGGCGCCGGAGGATCTTAGGGTATATGAGAACAAGGTAAAAAAAAGACTAGACCCCTCAACGACGACGACGTATTTCAACATGCGTTAGAAGATTTAGACAGCCACTACCAACCAGTTGTCTGTACTGCCATAGACCGCTATAATTTCTTCCAACAGAAACAAATGGAAACTGAGTCTCTAGAAGATTACGTAGCTGCGCTGAAGCGATTAGCCGTCACTTGCAAATTTGCCCACCTCTGCGATGATCCGGTATGAAACCAGATCATAATGCATACTGTCAGCACGAATATGCAGGAGAAATTGTGGGTGAGCAGATATGCCCCCCTAAACAAGATTATTGCCATGGTGAAGAAAGCGGAGCTATCTAAAAGGTGTGCAGCTGCAGCGAAAAAAGACAGCGAAAGTAAGGCCACAGTATGCAAAGTGACTGATACCAAAGCCCACAATGCCAAACCCACACCCCTGGTTGGGGCAAAGTTCAACAGAAAGCCCATGTCGAAAGTAGTAGGACCCCACAAAGCACCCAGTGAACACAAAATTAGTTGCTACAGGTGCAACAGTCAAGCTCAAGTAGCCAATGATAGACGATGTCCAGCATTACGTGTTAAATGCTCCTTTTGTGGAGTGATGGGCTATTTTGGGAAAGTGTTGTTGTATGGCATTTTAGATTCTGAATTAATTTTCCTGATTCATGCGCTCATATATGTACAATTCGCGTTGCCCTTATATAAGCATAGAAATCCAGTCCTTATTTAGGCATAGCCCATGCTATCCAAATACAGGCATGGCTACTTCTCTCTGTTCATCTACGTCACAACGATTTCTTGGAAAACCAGACTCTTAAGCAAAAGGGACTTCACCTAGCCTGGATTTTGATTTCTCCAAGAAACTCATTATTATGCAACTATTCCTTAGGGGTTCATCCTTGACGTTCAAAAGCCCGACTTTACCTCAAATATGGCATTCCTAAACACCTTCAAGGTATAAATATACCTTCACTTGCAATAGCAAAGCACGGTGTAGTTCGGTGCAGTTGGACTACCTACTTGCCCGGCGCAGCTCGCTACAGCAAGTGCCGAAGGAAGCTGACTTTCACGCTGATGCACTGACAAAAAAGCTGACATCCTCCTGCTGAGAATCCAGCTCCAGTGTTTCTGACTCCCCTTGCGGGTGTTGGGAAATCGAGTACCAAGACAGATATTCCAACCTCTTTCATTCTGAAGGTATGAAGCTGATTAGAACCTAGAGAAACCTTTGGCAATTCTTGGCAGAACTAAAACTTATGCTAAGCAGCCCCTACGTCTTCCCTGGTACTAGACCTAGGTTAGGTACATTGGGGTAGGCGTATTTTAGAAGCACCAGTTGAGCATTTTAGCCAATGTTATTTATGTATGTATTTTTACAAGTCAAAGCAACAGACAATGCTTTTACAGTATTATTTTATAATACTATTCTCACTGTACACATTATACTTTGCATTCTGTCTAACAATTGTAGCAGTTCACCTCTCTTGCATGAGAAAGAAGACTGTTCAATAAATCCTTTTATTGAAAACTCCCTTCTCACTATTTTTCTAAAACTCTATAGAACCGAAGCATGCACGATTGACTGAGTAAAATAGTTATCTATTGTTTCCACGACTCTGAAGATATTTGTTCTAGTCCTAGGGAAACAAAGTTGTCATGTTTATGCGGTTGTCAGAAACTAATCCCTTCTTGTGTATTCGAGAATGTTTCTAGTGACCTCTGAGTTAGTCAGCACACACAATTAAGTTTAATGTACTCGATAGAGACATACTGACCTTAGTCCAATGTCAAATCTATAGTGTATATTATTCCAATGCTCAGAGCCTATTGGGAATATAGGAACTACACTACATGGTGCCCAACGGTTTGGTAAGGCGCTACTTTAACGCTAGATAGTAAAGTAACTCAGTCGTGCTTTTCTCAGAGACCCCTTTTCTCGTAATACTCCAATAGACATCTGGAGTGGGTAAAAGGATAATATTCGCATATCTCAGTAGGACGAAAATCCTATGTATTCGTTTTTGGTTTGTTCAACGTTGAAGGATACAGATTTCCAAAATATTGTGCACCTTATCTTTGTTTCCTTGAAACTTGCTCTGCAATTTTTCAGTCAACAAAATGGCCGACGAAGATAATCCTGGAGCCAGCGAAGCTACAGGCGACAACGCCGTACTAGCTTTTAATCAAACAGGTTTTAATGAAACCGGCGAGGATGCTATAAGCATTCCTCTAAATTTAAGGAAAGCCATCACTATAAAATTATAAAACATGGCCTATCATCGAGGAGTGGTAGGGCAGTTTTTGTGATAGAGGCACATGAATATCAGCAGACAGAGTTATTCTATTCTTGGACAGTCTTCCCTGAAGCAAACCCAATAACACATGTGTTTCACTTCTACAAAGAAGATGAACCACCAGAGGAATACATTCCTTTCGAGGATATAGAAATTCCATTCACATACCAGGAGCATGAGCTCTGGTTTAAAGGCACCCTAAAACATTTAAATCACATTACCAGGCTCGGTCCACTAGGTAGACCGGGAGCAACATGGACGGTTTTAGCTGGCTATGCACCACATCCCGACATTGATAATATGACAGATGTGGCATTACAAGCTCAACTCAAAGATTTAATCAAAATCTATAGACAAATGGTTAAATATGTCATGCAGACTCTCACAGTCCAACCTGCAATAGTGATTCCACAACATACATCTCACCAGGGGAATACACAAAAAATTACACCACAGACTTTAAACTCAGTCATTGGTAAGTTACCTGCAAAAAGGGAACACATTCCATTCCGGATAGCTCAAGAAATTACTCAAATCGAAGCAGTATTTCCTAATACTACCCCTCATGAGTAACACAGAATTTTAACAATCTGTTTATCAATGGGGATCACACCACATCTGGAGGACTGCAACACTTAGGGTACAGTCTTTGCTGCAATCTACACTAAAACACATGGTGTACCATCTATGGCGGTAATACCTGATGTCCTAAAACAGATTCAAAACGAATACGGGGCAGAGCCTGCTTTGAATTTAGGTATGAAACTAATGAAAGATTTCAAACAGGTCTCAGCAAGAATATAAGCTAATATTAAAGGAGAAGCAGAATCAGTGGCGATAGACCAAAAATTAAGGGAATTTTATGTAACTGAGCAACCACAAGAACTGGCCAGAATAATTGAAAAATCCTATGAAGAATTAGGCAGAGACAGTCTGGGTGGGAAACCAGTAAAACCCCAACTGTCTAAAAGTCCTGATAAGGTCTTTAAAAAAACACTCCTACTCCTTCTAAAAAGAAGAAGGAAAATAGCAAACAAACTTCTAAAGAGAAGCGTTCTCAATCCAGAGGTAGGTCTCCTCAAAAGGAGCCATCTGAAAGGAGGTATAACCTCAGGAATAGGGATAATTTGAGAAAACCTGATAGATATCAAGATACTGATACACACTCCTCTCATACCTTTCCGACTTCGTCACGGAAATCCGAAAGAAGGCGGTCACAAAACAAAGAAGAATGCTTGAAGTCCAAAGACAATCAAAACGTTCATAAAAACACCTCAATTCACCAAAAAGAAGGTAGCAGGTCTAAAAAACAGACATGCCGAGGATCTTGAGGACACAACTCAAGAACGGAGAATGGGCTCAGACAATGTTGGACAGCGCAGCAGAAGTCACCATAGCTCGCCAGAAATTGAAGGATCATCTGGAGACAGATACCAGGGTTAGTTCTCCACATAGGTTATATGAAATAACACTCCGGATGGAGGGAGACATACTAAGAAAAGTGAGAGCACTCTTTTGTGAGCGACTTTCTAAGGGTTATGACATTCTTCTAGCTGAAAAAGACTGGCCACCACAATTTGTCAGGGAGTGCCAACATGGCAAAGACATCATTATGCCAGACTTCTCTAACCATATTCCAATTCATTTAAAATATACTTATGCCAGGAAATGGGCAGTCGCCCAAGCTCCTGCATTATACAAAAATCATGTGGGATGGAATGAGGACTCGCCTCACCTTAAAATCGAACTAAAAAATCAACCAACTGCACAAAGGCAGTAGCCAGCTAAGCAAGAAGCTAAAAAAACAGGTCAGGGAGATCTTAGATCAACTCGAATACCAGGGGGTGATTGAAACATGCACCTCGTCAATGAACAATCCTTTGTTTCCTGTATCCAAACCAGACAATACATATCGTCTAGTATTGGATTTCAAACATCTAAATTCTTGATGCAAAACATTTGCAGTGCAAAATGTACACAGTACAGCATTAATGAATAACATTGTGCGTAAAAAATATAAAACCACATTAGATATTTCTAACGGTTTCTTTTGTCAAAACATTACACCAGAAAGTAGGTATTTTACCGCTTTCTCATTTATGGGGACACAGTGTCACTTCTGTCGTCTCCCACAGGGATTCAAGAATAGTCCTGGGTTATTTTCAGAAAGAGTAAGAGAGTTACTACAAACTTATGATGATGAAGCATTATCATATGTGCATGACATCTATCTGACAGATGATGACTTGGACAAGCACTTGAATAGGGTGAATATCATTATACTCGGATTCGCCTCTGAGGGTTACAAATTCAATTTCAAAACACCTAGAATTGCCAATCTCAACATCCTATTTCTAAGATATGAGTTATCAAGTGAAGGTAAAAGCCTGGCAGCTAACTTTCTAGAGAAATGTGCCACCAAAAACGCTGAAAAACGTACAGTCGATTCTAGGATTCTTAAATTTCGGAAGAACTTACATTCTAAACTACGCATAAAGGGTTAAACTTCTCTACAAATTAATCAAACCTGATTTTAAAACAGAAAATTGGCCACAAAAACACACAGAAATTTTGTGTTCACTGCAAACAGACATGTTAGCAACTAAACATTTGCAAACACGCGTAAACGTACGCAGCTTAGTGATCCATATAATTCCACGTCAATGCGGATTCACCCACATAACTTTTTACAAAGGTGAAAAAGTACCAATGATTTACAAATCACACTTGTACACACAAGCAGAAATGAAATTCACCTCTACAGAAAAAATTCTGACAGCTGTTCAAACTGCAGTAGCAAAAGAAAGAGCCCTGGCACAGGGAAAACGCATTATCGTCGTAACTCCGGAACCTGCCTTAGAAGCAGTGACGAAAGCAAGCATACCGAATGCTAAAGTTTTACATCCACGATGTATACAATGGGTTAATTATCTTACTGCAACAGACGTTGAATATGTTTTTAGTCCATATTTAAAAACACAAGCATTTCTACAATACGAACATGAATGTCCTCTATCTACTGATATGCTGCCTCTTGACCGGTATGAATGTATAATTTATACTGACGGATCGGCTCAACCTGCTACTGGGGTTAACAAGCCTATAGTGCGACATGCGCAATCGTTAACGGTCGCTGGCGCGATGGCAAATTCCGACCAGGAGATTGGTCAGCTCAGCGAGCTGAACTACAAGCATTCAAGATGGCTCTTGAAAATACAGATCGCGAAATTCCCCACTCTCATAGTGTGCGATTCGTATTATTGTGTTCAATCTTACAATGAATACTTGCAAAACTGGATTCAAAATGGTTACAAAGATGCAAAAGGTGGTATAGAAGCCATCTTTCTTGTATGATACCAAATGCTGTAAACTTTTAGACCGTGCTAAGTTGACATATAAAAAGCAGTACACAAATGCTTGTACTTTTCCATTTGCTTCTAAAACACAGCTTTTGTCACACAAGGTTTGATCAAGAATAATACGTGACAGGAAAGATGCTCATGTAGACCCAGACATTTCAGCATAGCACAATTTGCAATATGTCTGGTCCTTCCTATTATGTTGCAATTATTAACTGGAAAAGCACCAGACTTATATCTTACATTACAGTGGAAAGTCCCAGAAGCTGCCCACTTGGGTCATGTGGTCAGCAACAGTATGGTTCGGACCTTACATGGTAAACGACTGTTTCAGACCCTTACTAATTGGTCAAATGACTAGGGCTTAATTTGTGCTACATATGTGATGATGCCGCACCCTTTGTGGTTTTGGCCTATAAAAGCTGTCATAAATGTCACATCTTTGGGCAGTCAGTCCTTATATTGCCTGCCTCCGTAATACACGTACTTTTGCATTATTTGTTGTTCCCCAATAAATCTTGCTAACAGTTGTGCTGACAGAGACTTGTGTTATTTGTATTATTCCTTATTTTTTCTATTTCAGCTTCTACATTGGCACAATCAAGCATAAACTGCTTTGGGAACAAGTAGTTCAGTTACGACAAGGGCTACAAAACACTCATGTGATACATACGCTGAGTCATCAACGTGATGGCGTTCACACTGCAGGGAATTCATTGGATAATGTAGCTGTGAAGGCAGCTGTGCAAACGGCTTCCGTAGCTGCAATCACTCATTCAAAAACGAAAATAGACAGCAACATAATGCTAGCTGTCAATGCTTCCAGCAAAGACAGTGGAAAAAAGTTACCTAAAGGGTTTCCACTCAAATACTCATATATAACTGATGCGAACAATGTTCCGTTTGCTGGAATCCCTGGAGAGGGGGATTGGGTAATTCCAAACATGGAACATAGATTAGGACTAATTTTAGCAGCACATGAAGGGCTTGCCTCTGCTCATGCAGGTGTTTCCAGGACAGTGTCATTATTATAACAGAGATACTGGTGGCCGCGCATGAGAAAACAAACCAGGAACTATGTTTTGGAATGTGAAATATGCCAAAAGATGAAAGTCTCTACTGTGAAACGTCCTGTGCAGACTTTGTTTCATCTAGTACCTTTTCTGATGATTGGGACTTCGAGACTGTTAATAATATGATGTCAGACTTAGAAATGTCTGCCGTATTCACAAATCATGAATATTTAGATGGTTCATCAGACTAAAAACAAGTGTATTGTTATAACAATTATGGTCATCATTTCTTGCACAAATAAACAATGCCTAAAAATGAAATAATGTATAACCAATGGGAACATGGTCCTACGCCACCAAAGGGTAGCTCAAAAACATTTGCTATGAAATTCCCATACTTTTCAGGATTCAATGTATAAAATGCTGAATCATTTTACTTTAAAAATGTAAACAAAACAGGAATGAAAAGTATGTTGACCAATACAAAACAGATTTATTCTGCGTCCTTTTATGCCAAACTGTCTAAACTAAGTTTGGACTTTTGGAAAGATGACATTAAGACAAAAACTGTCAGGGGCACAAAAGATTGGCAAGTGTGGGGGATAGAAGTTTTATTTCGAGCCTGCATCATCCCTGAGCAAATTATGTTTTTGAATGACACTGTCCAACAGACGTCTTGACTTGGGTTAGCCAAGATAAAAGACCTGAACAATCCGTCCATACCTACACCTACACCTGGCAGAAATAACACTTCAGAGGGGGAAGTCGACGTACATACTATTTTGCTTCACAACAGAAGAGATCCAGATTGGAATAAATGGTTGGTCTGGCTAACAGACACAAACAACTATCAAGATAGATTCCTGAACAAAACACAGGGTTTCATATTCACTACGCCAGACCCAAGATATGTTTAAAGACAGCATCCTGTAATAGTAACAACATACAGTGTAGGGAAGCTCTGCCTTGATTGCCTACATAGATCTACACTTGTATGGAAAGGATGTAAAGCAACACTTATCTTTATTTAACGATGACGCAGACCGTAGCGAATTCTTGTAAGGACCAAGAAAACTGCGTCAAAAACTTTTTATATAGGCCTGTATCTATGCTGCTTATAATGAAGCATGGAAGATTACGCAAGCAGAGACTGCAGAATGAATATGAGAAATTGATAGTATTAATTTAGACAAAACTCTCTCTGTGGTTGACAATGGGTTAACAATTCTGACTTTCAAGATATATTCATTGGACAGCATAGTGTCTTCTGTCATAGACATGAGGGAACAGGACTTGGTCATGTTGCAACATGGTCAGACGCAATTACGTTCTATCATGCTAATAGACTGGACGTTGCAAAACCTTTGTTCAGGCTATGTGCCTTGGCGTTTAATCAATACTATGTCACTGTTTTCAGAATTCAATCTCACTGATAAACATATCAAATTGGCACAAAGGGGAACAGACTATAGGGTGCTGAGCATTGAAAAACTGGAAAGATTGCCATTTACGGTAGCAGAGAAACCAGCTATTGAATGGATTATACATGGAACAATCACTCTGCCTGTTACAATTTTCCATTTTCAGTATTGCCTAAAACACATACCAGCGGGCATATATGAAAGGTTGGGTAAATAATACATCAAGACATCCTGGGAATTAACATACACACAAAGATGTTGGAGTGGGGGAAAGGAAGTGTTTCTTAGTGGTAAAAACTGTGAAAAATGCGGTTCTCACCTTTGTCAGGGTATACAGTTACATGGGCCTGCGATGGTTCCTCTAATAAATTATCCTGCCACCTGAAAGGTTCACCATCTGCGAAGATTGATCCAATTTTTGGACAACTTTCAAATGGAAGTTACCTCATGTTGAACGATCACAGCTGCTATGGCATGTTGCCAGGCATACCATATCTAGTAACTGTGTCAGCCAGGGTCACTTGCTGTATGCACGTATTGTTTCCTAAATCTAAGATAAACAGGGAGTCGCCATTATGGCCTACACTGAACCTCTCTTCTATACGAATTGATACTTTAAGCAGAATGAAAGTCATTCTTTGGCAAAAAACTGTGCCACTGACCTCAACCAAAGAGACCTATGATCTGAAAGTCGCAAGGACTTCTGCCGAGATACATGCCATTTTAACTACAAACTGCTGTATACATTTCTCAGAAATGTTAAGTCATATTTTAAACATGTCTGATACGAGCGGGATTGTACATGCATTTAAGACCGTATTTTCTGGACTGTTAGTACCTTTTGAAGCAGCCCTAGGAATATTTCCAAACTTTGTGCACTCTGTGTTTGGCGGACTGCCTCTCCTTTTGGGACTCGTTGCAGGGATATTATTTTTGCTCCTAATGCTACGATATGGCAAGCCAAATCACCAGGCCACTACAAGCACCATAGAGAGAGCTCTATTGGAGATGAAGTGTCGTGAGCGCATCGTCCAAATTTTGGGATTAACTCGTTTATGAGAATTAAATACCACATAGTGTAGTATGGCCTGAAGCCTGCTTTGCGCGCATGTTATGTTAGCATGGCTTATTAGAAGTTTAAACGCCATTTTACCTTTTGCTGCTTTTGCACATGACACTGCATGGCCATATTTTGTACGTTAGCCTTCACGAAGGTCTATACATGAGAATAGGTTTGTTTTCTGTATCTCTAGACTTACATTGTGCCCCTAGTCTGAACAGTGAGTGCTGAGCCGTCAAGGTTATCAAAACATGTTAGTTGTTTTTCGACATGTCCGCATAACGCTCTCTAGACACAACAGTTTGCCAGCTGTGAGCCAAGTACGATTCTGGCGTCCTTATTACCACACACTCGCCATGATTTCACACACTTGGAAGAGTCTTGTTTCTAGGGTTGCAGAGAGACTATGCTGATCCAGATGTAATTTATTCTTACTGAGCGGAAAGGTAATGGGGTCCCCCAAATCAAGCCCAAGAGACCTTCTTTAGTTTATAATTAGGGCTTCCGGTTTTATGGCATTTATTTTTTTAACATATCCGTCTGTATTAATCCATATTTATTTTTGGGCCATGTTTTCTGTACTTATCCATATTTATTTTGTGTTTTGCGTGTACATTTATTTGTAAAACTGTACATTTCCATATTTATTTAAATGAAAGACGCACAGTCATACTTTGATGTCAGTCACCTATTTAGGTTGCCAAATATTACAGAACAGTCCATTCACCTGCAAATTTTATTTTAGCATTAAACCATAAATATTAGTTGAGAAATTCAGTTATTTAAAGAAATGTCATCCTGTTTTCCAATTTCCATTTTCATTTTCAATTTCACTGTCCATCTGCTCAGCTGTTGCGCTAAATTCAGGAAAGACAGCACAAAGAGTCACTGAAAAAAAGCAGATTTTCTGTATTTATCCATTTTTAAAAATAAATGCAGACAGAAAACAGATTGTTTTCTGTCTGTATTTATCTGTAAAAATCCGTAAAAATGGAAAACAGGGAGCCTTATTTATAATACATAGTTCCTATATAGGAAGGGTGTTAAAACTAGGCGCTATAGGACCTGTTTTCACTATCATTGTAATATGATTCCTCCTTTTGTATTTTATGGAATTGTAACCATGCTGACCATATTATTCTTAATCATATGTCTGCTTATGTTGGCTAAAATACTGCACATGAGATCACATCGTTAAAATAAATATTTTAACCTTACTGTGTCTCTTTTTTACTCCTGTTGTGGACTGGTATGAGAGTATAACCAAAGAGTATTCTCACTTCCCACCATTCCTGAGATGGTCCTAAGTCGCATGTTCTGGGCTGTCTAATCATTGGTTACTTTGCTATAGAACGAAGAGTTAATGTGACACTGATGGTAGCTGGTTGGGGTTTTCTAGGTACGGAGGTGAGTTTCTGGTACACCACAATTCACTGACGTCCTAGGTCTCTGTGCAGTTCTGTGTATGAGCAGGATCCTTGCAACAATGGTTTCTGTCATTCAGACCAATCTGGCAAGATTGCATCTTACCTGTTCTACGCTGCCTGCTATGCGGAGAAGAATATATCATAGACATCTCTCTAACACTCCCATCAGTCATACCAACGGATGTTGATACTTTGCTGGACCCGGTAACGGCTAATGCGCAGTGTTGTCCCCAGCGGCTACGAATTCTGATGACGGCATTCATTGAGATCTCACAGACGCAAAATGCTGACAGTGAGGTATGAGAGGAAACAGTTGCGCAGTCACCATCCTATTTGAACAATGCTGATGGCAATGCTTCCCATTTATGTGCTGTTAATCTTCTAAACGAGGTAATCCAACTTTCACCTACAATGATAGACAGCTTTTTTACTGACTTAGAAGATTTGATGTTTTCTCCAAACGCTAACACTGAGTTTTGAATCGGCACACAGTGTTCTGAGAGACTTTGGATTTGACCTTCATTTTTTAACAACTTTTTCTTATGATTAATTTTTTTTTCAAAATTTTATTTTTCATTTATTGGCACAAAGTAATCTGCTTAAAGTAGAACTATTCCTAGTGAACAATAATTCTTTGAATACTTCCAAGAGACAATATTTGACCTTGTCCACATATATACAGTTTTATGTAATATGAAATGAAATGGTTTCGGCCTTTTTCTTCTATATTTATGAGCCATTTCATAAATGTATATTTTCATGATTCATTCTTTTAGCATCCAAATGTCAACATATATGCTTAGAATGAAACATAGCTTTAAATGTGTTCAGCACCAATTCATCTTTTATGTGTACAACCAGTTCAAATGCATTTTTATGTATTTCAGGTGGGTTTGTCACACTTCATGTGTAGATATGTTTAGATATGTTAAACATGTTTAGAATTTTAGTAATGTTGTACATAAGAAAGTGGAGTGGGTGTTGTATGGCATTTTAGATTCCGAATACATTTTGCTGATTCATACACTTATATAGGTACAATTCGCGTTGCCCTTATATAGTCATAGAAATCCAGTCCTTATGGAGGCATAGCCCATGCTACCCAAATACAGGCATGGCTGCTTCCATCTGTTCATCTACATCACAACGTTTTTTTTAAAAAAACAGACTCTTAAGCCAAAGGGACTTCCACTAGCCTGGATTTTGATTTCTCCAGGAAACTCATTATTATGCATGAACAACTATTCCTTCATACGCCCGACTTTACATCAAAGCTGGCCTTCCTAAACCCCTTCAAGGTATAAATATACCTTCACTTGCTATAGCAAAGCACAGTGTAGTTCAGTGCAGTTCGAGTACCTACTTGCCCGACGCAGCTCGCTACAGCAAGTGCCGAAGGAAGCCGGCTCTCCAGCTGACGCACTGACAAAGAAGCTGACATCCTCCTGCCGAGAATCCAGCTCCAGTGTTTCTAAATCCCCTTGCAGGGTGTTGGGAAATCGAGTCCTGATACAGAGATACCAACCTCTTTCATTCTGAAGGTATGGAGCTGATTTCAACCTAGAGAAACCTTTGGCAATTCTTGGCAGAACTAAAACTTATGCTAAGCAGCACCTACTTCTTCCTTGGTACTAGACCTACATTAGGTACATTGGGGTAGTCATATTTTAGTAGCACCAGTTGAGTATTTTAGCCTATGTAATATATGTAAGTATTTTTGTATGTATAGCAACAGACAATGCTATTACAGTATTATTTTATAATACTATTCTCGCTGTACGCATTATACTTTGCATTCTGTCTAACAATTGTAGAAGTTTACCTCTTGCATGAGAAAGAAGACTGTTCAATAAATCCTTTTATTGAAAACACCCGTCTCACTATTTCTCTGCAACTCTGTACAAACAAAGCATGCACGATTGAGTAAAATAGATATCTATTGTTTCCACGACTCTTAAGATATTTGTTCCAGTCCTAGGGAAACAAAGTTGTCATGTTTATGCGGTTGTCAGAAACGAATCCCTTCTTGTGTATTCGAGAACGTTTCTAGTGACCTCTGAGTTAGTCGGGACACACAATTAAGTTTAATGTACTCGAATGAGACATACTGACCTCAGTACTATGTCAAATCTTTAGTGTATATTTTTCCAATGCACAGAGCCCATTGACAATATAGGAACTACACTACAGTGTGAGACGTAAACCTAGCAACACCTCTGTCAAATGTGTTAGGCAGGATTCTGACACTGAAGGGGTGGAGGAAGAAGCAGACGAGGACAGTATTCTATGCATAGATGAACAGAACATTCTGGGTATTGATTGCTTCAGTACTAAGAATCCCTCTTGTTTGTTGTCCTTTGGGGGAATACAGGTTTCCATGGTGGCAGACTCGGGGTCCCCCTACACCATCATTCAACGCAACATTGAGAGAGGGACTTCATGCACACCATAATCACTCACCTACACCCCACAGACGTCCATCCTGTCACCTTCACAGGAGAGAAGATCCCCATGGTACGCTTCCGCACACTCCGCTTTGAGTTCAAGGGGAGGACCTCAGTTGGCAAACTGTATGTGGTGGAAAAGGGACCCTCTGTTTTAGGGTAGGCAGACCAAGGGGCATTAGGGATTAAACTTAATCCAGGAGGCGCAACCCAAGTCCTCATGACCATCCACCAACACCGGATGGAGGAACACTGAAAGACGACTTTCCATCTGTCTTGGGTGGCACCATAGGCAAGCTCACAAAATTTACACACAGAATTTTCCTCAAGGAAGGGGCCACACCAGTATGCTACAAAGTACAGAACATCCCATTCAATTGCAGGGAGGCAGTGCAGATGGAACTACAGCACCTGGAGGACAATGGTGTGATCGAGCCCGTAGAGAGTGCGGAATGGTTGACACCCTTGGTGGTCGCACACAAGCCCAATGGGAAGGTGCGCCTCTGCATAGACCTCAGGGAACTGAACAAAAACATCATAGTGGACAAATTTTCGTTGCCCAAAATTAAAGAAATGTTGGCCCAGACCAAGGGAATCAAATGGTCTTCAACCATTGACTTCACAGCGGCGTATCACCAAATTTCACTGCACCCCTCAAGTTCTGAAATTATCATCTTTCATCACACCATTTGGATGCTACAGGTTCCGGCGAATGCCATTTGGCCTGGCGTCCGCTGCAGCCGTGTTTCAGAAACTTATGCACAGGTTATTCAAAGACATCAGCGGAGTGCAATACTTCCAGGATGACAATCTGATCATGGGGAAAACCAAACAAGACCATGATGAGAAACTCGCTACGTTACTACAGATTCTATCACAGAACGGCATCAAAGGAGAATGGGAAAAATGCAAGTTCGGCCTTTACTCCGTCACCTACTTGGGCCATGAAATAAGCGACAAAGGGATCTCTCTGAAGAGATCCAATGCTGAAGGAATCATGTCGGCACCCACCCCTCAGAACAAAGAAGAAGTCTGTTCATTCCTAGGATTGTCCGACTTCTAAAGGAAATTCGTGCAAAACTTTGCCACCAAGACACACCACCAGTGTCAGTTACTTAAAGACAAAAATGCCCTCAGCAGGTCGCCCGATTCCAATAACAAATTCCTACAATTCAAGCAAGATATTTGCTATGCTGTGTCTCTGCACGGATTCGACCAATCGGCCCTCTCCATCCTCACCACAGACGCCAGTGAGAAGGGTCTGGGAGCCATCCTATCGCAAATGTCCACTGACGGCGCTATGACCACTGTCAGTTTCGCGTCCTGCTCCCTCGCCCCCAATGAAGAGAAGTTTAGCTTCATAGAGAAGGAGATGCAGGCAGCAGTCTCGGCAATGGAAAATACTGGCAATTTCTCTCGGGTTCCAGGTTCCTCATCAGGACAGACCACAAGCCGCTAGTTAAAGTTCTTACATCCAGCGGCCATGCCAGCGCCAGGCCGCGCATTTCAAAAATGACCCTCAGATTGTTGGACTATTAGTATGATGTGGACTACTTACCAGGTAACAAAAACAAAGTGGCAGACTACCTCAGCAGATCGGCGGCAATGGAAGGAGCGCCGACACACTCGGAATGGGACAAGTATACAATAGCATTCACTAATGATCAGTAAGAGGTCATAAGTGCGCAGGAATGGAAGGCAGCGTACGAGACAGACCCCCATCTTGAGACCGTGAAAAAGTTTGTCACGCAGGGGTGGCTGGAGAAGAGGCACTTGGACAATGAACCTCCGTAAATTCTGGGAAGTGTGTGAGGAACTGTCCATAAGTGAGAATGCCATATTCCTCTTTAGAGGGGACAAAGTGATTACCCTGCGACATTTGGTGGAACGACTACTCACGATCCTGCATGAAGGCCATTTAGGAATAGTGAAGACAAAGAGTCGAGTCCAACACTCTTACTGGTGGCCTGCAATCGACAGCCATGTAGAGAAGCACATGAAGACCTGTGAGCAGTGCAGCAATGCAGACAATCACAGTCCATGCTATGACCACCTATGGGGAAGTTCACCACCCCCACAAGCCTATGGGAAGAATTGTCCATCGACGTCCTGGGTCCCATCCTTGACTCATGGGGTGTACCCAAGTATGCCAAAGTGTTAATGGATCGATACTCTAAGTGGCCAGATGTGGAGTTGTGTGAAAAAGCAGACACAGACAGGATCGTAGCTTTCCTCACAGCCACATTCTTGAGAGAGGGAATTCCGAAGACCATCACTTGTAACAACGGCCCCCAGTTCACATCGGAAAAATGGACTGCATTCACGAAAAGGATTGGCATCGTAATTAGACATACACCAGTGTACCAACGAGCCGGGAACAGCCTCGCGGAGAGGTTCAACTGCGTGATCATGGGGTCCGTCCAAGCAGCCATCAGTGCAGGGAAGAATTGGGAGACAGAAATCAGACATACTGTATGGGCTTACTGCATCTCTCCCACAACGACCGGATACAGTCCGTTTAAGATCCTACGTGGCCGGGACCTGTTCATACGAGACAATACAGTTTGGCTGAACCTTACAGTACAGAGTAAGTGGTACCCAGCGGTTGTCCGAAGCAATTTAGAGAAGGCCCAGAAAATCTACATGTACCACTACAACAAGATGCACAGGGTGAGAGAAGTCTCGTTGGAAAAAGGAGAATGGGTCCAATTAAAGCTGGCCCAACTAGGTAGGAAAGGCAAAAGCAAGTCCAGCGAAACCTTGCAAGTCAAAGAAACCTACTCGAGTTCTGCCTTATTAAGTGGTCCCCCAGTAGTATGGCAAAATGCAACAAAGAGATTGGATGGAATAAGGAGGGCTCCACAACAAACACCGGAACAACCAGTTGGGAGTCGGATAACGAGGATGACGGGCCAGAAACAGGCACACAGATAATGAAGACGAAAGTAGCAACACACAAGAACTCAGGCCACAAGAACGCCACAAAACCCGTGAAGTGGACACTATGCAGCAAAATCACACAGCTCTCAATAGCGACCAGCAAGAGCGTAATGAGAAACCAGAGCACGCACGAGGGACACACACTAGACACAAGTGCCCACTACACACACCCTGTATGTATGTACCCTTTATTCCCATTGTTCCCATTTTCCCCTTCGTCACAATTTTTTTTTTTTTTTTTAACAAAAAGATCTTTATTGATAGCAAAGCCATTGACGTCATCAAATATAGCACACAAGCATAGTGTACATCCGCATACAGTACCAAAATCACTTAGGCAGCAAATTATTAGGTCATACACAGCCTTTTTGCCGGCATCCCGGAGGCCCGGCGGCGAGGTAATGCATTAATAGTATAACTGTGTCTTTTAGGAGGTCAGATAGCAAGCTACGTGCAGGTGCGGTGTGTCAACCGGCAATCAACTTCTGCAATCGCGGTTAATCGATCTAACATCGAGGCGAGATCAAGAAAAACAGTTCCCGCCAAACTCCCACCCCACCCTCTAGAGTGTGTCTGTGTGTCTGCCAACCCTGTCCCAACTAACATGTCCCCGTGTGTGCCTACCCTGTGTCCAGTGCCCATCCCCCCGTGGTGAACAGTCCTTCCTCAGCAGCCCCCCACTATCTCAACCCTGGGTTCTCACAGCCGCCCCCACTTAACTCGGAACATTCCCACCCCTTTCCTCTCCTGTATCACAGTGAACATTGTCAGAACCGAACTCCTCCAGTCTATCTTGCAGTTCCACCGCCTCAGTGGTGTCAGAGCTGTCCTCTTCTCCTTTCTGTAAGTGCTCTTTGTAAAGATCCCAGAAATTCTTGGGCCTACTCCTGGGCGGGAGCAGGTCGCTGTACAGTTCTGTCTGGGTACAGCAGTACTGTAGATCGCTCATCCATCTAGTTTTTGTGGGAAGGGGCCCTCGCATCCAGCAAGCCGCAACCACCCTTCTTGCCAACAGCAGCGCCATGTCCACCAGGCGACGCAGACCCGGGGCTAGAGGCTTAGAGTAACCGATAAGCGCGAGGGCAGGAGTGCGGGGCAGGAGAATCCCCCAGAATCTGATCCAGTTCTGCAAATACTTCCCCCCAGAATGCTTGCACCCCAGGACATAACCATGCCAAGTGGAAAAAGTCTGCCACCCTTGTCCGGCAGCGCTCGCATTCAGCTGTGGGACGGAGGCCATAGCGGTGAAGACGTTCAGGAGTATAGTACACCCGCTGTAAATATTTGAAATGCACCAGACGGTGCCTGCCGTTCAAGGAGATCTTACGCGTGCTGGAGCAGCAGTATCGCCACATCCCGTCATCAATGGTGGATTGAAAGTCAGCCTGCCAGGCCTCCCTGGCCTTAGACGGCTGCAGTCGCTGCTGCGTCACACCCAGCTTGTTAAGCTGCGAAATGAGCTTCGCCGACGAGGTGGATTTAAGTACATAGGTCAGTTCCGGGATCTCCTCCGGTTCCTACAGGTCTGAGCCCAGTATTTGACGGAACGCCGAGCGGAGCCTGTGATATTGGAATTTCTGTAGCAGGGTGTGGCCTGCCTCGGTGGCAGTCAATTGGTCCCAGGTTTTAAGAATGCCATCCGTGAACAGGTCTTCCATTCTTACTACGCCAATAGACCGCAGGGCTTTAATCACTCCTTTTTCCCCCAGAGGATCAAGCCAAAGGGCCCACTCCACAGGTAGCAGTGGGGAGTACAGTAATGTACAGCTACGAGAACTCACCAAGCAGTTCCAGGCATGGTTGGTCGCTTTCAGCGAGTCCATCTGGCCAACCGTGCGGTCCGTGGGCAGGCAAACAGTGGCGGGCAGAGGAAGCGGGTCCGCAAACAACCGCTCCAATATGAGGTGCGGGGTCCGAGCATCACCATGTACCCACGAGTGTAGATGCGATGCCTGTGCGACCCTATAATAGCGTTCTAGGTCCGGTGCTCCCAGTCCCCCCATCTCGCAGGGGAGTATCAGAGTCGTCCATCGGACTCTAGGCTGCTTGCCACCCCAAGCCAGCCGCACCATTACTTTGGTAAGTTGCCGAAAGAAGACCTTCGATAATACCACAGGCAAATTCAGGAAGAGAAACAGGAAACGGGGAAGTACCACCATTTTCATTAAAGCGATTCTGCCCGAAAGGGAGAGCGGGAGCCTGATCCAATTATCCACGTCATCAACCAATTTGCTATAAGCCACCCCGTAATTGTCCCGGACGAGGATCTCAGGATCCGTATGAAGGCGAATGCCCAGGTAGCGAACCGAGTCAGAGGACCACTGCAATGGGTACTCCATAGCGAACGGTCATGTCACCGGGGTGAGCGGAAACGCGGTCGACTTATCCCAGTTCACTTTCAGGCCCGACAGTGAGCCGAAGCGGACCACCTTGCGTAGCACCGCGGCCAAGTTGACTTCCGGGTCTCTAACGTACAGTAACGTATCATCTGCATAAGTCGATATCCCTATTTTATAGGTGGGGAAGCTAATACCCTCCAGGCTGTGGTACTCTCGTATGGCACACGCCAGGGGTTCCGCCACCAGTGCATAAAGCAACGGCGACAGGGGGCAGCCCTGTCGCGTGCCCCTCCCAATGTATATCGGCTCCGTCACCCTATCTCCCAGACAAAGCCTGGCAGAGGGTCGATGGTACAGCGCCCCAATCTGCTGCAGGAACGGCTCACCTAGACCCAGTTTCCGCAGCACACGTACCATGAAGGGCCACTCAACCGAGTCGAACGCCTTTTCCATGTCAAGGAAGATTGCCAGTGCGCTGTTCTCCTGCCTGACATGCTGCATTGCGCCTAGCACTGTGCGTATGTTGTAAGTAAGATTCCTGCACGGGACAAATCCGGATTGCTCCGGAGCGACCAGTCCAGGGACCAGTAAGGCCAGTCGAGTGGCAATGACCTTAGCATAAATCTTGGCATCGACATTGAGCAGGCTGAGTGGTCTGTACGAGCCGCAAAGATCAGGCGGTTTTCCCGGTTTGGGTATAGTAATGAGCAGCGCCTCACGCATAGTAGTCGGCATTTTGCCGTTCTCACAGATGGCATCAAATAGGGCGACCAAGTGTGGCAGCAGCAAGTCCTTAAAGGCCTTATAAAAACTAACCGTGAGGCCATCCGAGCCCGGCGCGCTTCCCGATCGCATACTCGCTAGTGCCTCTAGTATTTCATCCTGGTGGAAGGGGGCCATCAAGAATTCTCTATCCGAGTTCTTGAGGCACGGCATAGCAATATGATCTAAGTAGTCTTCCATCTCGCTCTCCGCTCCCTGTGTCTTGGACTGGTATAAATCTGCGTAGTATCTCCTGAAGGTCTCTAGTATCTGCTCCTCGTCCGTTACTGTGTCTCCCTCCGGAATCCTCAGCTCCTCAACGACCAGTGGGCGTCTAGTGCTGCGGACCATGCGTGCTAGCAGCACGCCAGGTCTTTCCCCCTCCCCGTACTGCCTAGCTGTGGCATATTTGCCCATATAGAGGACCTCCCTGTCCGCCAGTGCCTGAAACTCGGACAGAAGTTGGGTAATCGCCGGTCCCTCCGTTTCGCCGCCTAACTGCAGTCGCCTAGCCTCAAGCTCCGCTATCCTATTCTCCAGGGTAGTGAGATCCCGCCGAATGGTGCGTAACACACTCGAGTGCTTTGACATCGCCACCCCCCTGATGTAGACCTTAAAGGCCTCCCAGACCGTAAAGAAATCGTCCACTGTGCCTATGTTTGTCGCAAAGTATTGTTCTATGTCTTCAGCGAGCTCCCCCCTGAATGCCTCATCCAGCAACGCAAAAGGCGGGAACCTCCATGTGAAGGCCGGGATCCCCTTCCTGGCTGTCACGAGGTGGAGAAGAATAGGGGAGTGGTCCGAGAGTGTGCGTGGAAGGACCTCGCATGCGCTAATGTTGCCAAGTACCAGGGGGGGGGCGCCAACCAGTAGTCTATCCTAGTATGGACATCGTGGAATGCCGAGTAATGTGTAAAACCACCCTTCGTTGGATGTCTCTCCCTCCAAACATCCACCAAGTCAGATTTGATCATTTCAGCTGCCATATATGAGGCCGAGGCCACAGGGCGCCGAATAGTGCCCGCAGAACGGTCCAGAGTTGGGTCGAACACAAAGTTAAAGTCCCCGCCCCACAACATCCAAGGCTGTGCATATGTTCTGGCAAGAGCGGACAGAGTCGCGTAGAATTCAGGGTGGTCATAATTAGGGCCATAAACATTCACTACCAACAGGTCCAGACCCTTACCTACACATCTCGCCAGGACATACCTGCCTTCCGGGTCAGAATGCACAGGAATGAGCCGCAGTTGTGACAAGGGATTGGCCCAAATTAACACCCCACGGGCATGTGTCGTGAATCCCGCAGCAACTATGTTCCCAGCCAGACCCCTGGATTTTAGCATTCTGCTGGAGAGTGGCAAGTGCGTTTCCTGCAGCAGGGCGATGTCTACATGATGTCTACTGAGATAGCTAAGGACCTTCCTTACTTTACGGAAGTCGTTCAGGCCCCGCACATTCCATGTCACCAGGTTCAGCTTATTCGGGGCACGTGCATGCAAATTCGGCGCAACATTAGCCATTACCAGGGTTCACTAGTGCATAATCATCGAGGATAAGCAAATCAGGACACAGCAGCCCACATAATCTCAAAGCCGCCAGCCGGCGCTTCCGAACAGGTACAGCACTACACTGCATTTCACACTCCGCGTGATCAAACCCCACAAACAACCCCAGGCAACCACACTCTCCAACAGTCCAAATCCTAGTTCCCGCCCCTAGAGCATCAACCCACCCACAGCCGACCTCCCCCAACCTGGTCAGACAGGCCCCAAGAACCCCCCCCATGTACCCTCAACAAGTGTAGTGTTCAATAGTCCAACACTAACCCCTCGGAAAGATAAGACAACCAAAGGCGCCAGGGCAGAGCGCGCCAGTATAGTACACCACGAACTGTTCCGAAAGAATGTCTGAACTGCGCCCCCTTCCAGCCCCACTTGTATTTCAGTGCCCTTCGTATATCAAGAGTTATAGCCCTCTCCCACCCAGACTGGCCCCCCCAAGCTTGCCTCGTTTGTCCAGGGTACTCTCCCCCGTTACGTCCAACACCTTACCAGCAGTGCACGAGGCCAGTATTCAATCAGTGTCTCCACCCCTAACCAATAAGCCCCGGCGAGGCGAACGTAGGCACCCCGCGCCTCTGCAAACTTGGAGTCCTCGTGTTGCCAGGGCCCATGGACTACCTTCGGTGAAGAGTGTCAAGCCTCACTATAGCCGCCCCTAGTCCTGATCTTCCAGGTTCGATGTCGAGCCAGCTCCGTCATCTTGGCCACGCCGGGCCTCCTTCCGCTCCCGCGTCCAAGTCTTAAGGGACTTATGAAGTTCCTTAGGGTCTGTGAAATAATACGACCTCCCACCGGTATTGATTCGGAGCTTGGCGGGATACATCATCGCATAGTCCAGGCCCAGAGTACGGAGTTGTTTCTTATATGGTGCAAACTGTCGCCTTTCTTCCTGCACCCTGGCTGTAAAATCCGGATAGAGGGAGATATCCATACCCTCATGTTGTAGTTTGCCTTTCTCCCTCGCTACTCGCAAAGCAGTGTCCCTGTCGCGATAGTTAAGCAGTTTCGCGATAATGGGGCGAGGTGGTGCGCCAGGCTGAGGCTGTGGGCCCAACGTGCGATGCGCGCGTTCCACAATGAACATGGGGGAAAAAACCTCCTCACCCAGTAGCAGTTTCAGCAGTTTCTCCACGTATAACTCCATCTTCCCCGTTTGTGTGGTTTCCGCCACTCCTGTGATACGGAGGTTGGATCTGCGTGAACGCGCCTCCAAGTCCTCCATCTTGTCCCTGATAACATTTAGGAGTCTATCAAACTGCTTTCTTTCTCCCACTCCGTTTGGGCTTCCTCCGCTTCAGTGAGTCGGCGCTCCGCCATGTCTAGGCGCTCCGCATGCTTGTCCACGCGCTCCGCCATTCGATCCATGCGGTAGGACAGACCGTCTATCTTGGTGCCCACCGAGGCAATGCTATCCTGAATGCCCTTCTCCATTGCAGCCAACATGTCCCGGAGCTCCGTGGTTGCCGGGGCCGACGCCGCAGATCCCTTCGGCGATGCGTCCGGCGCCGCCACCTCCGACCCTTTCGGCCGACGCCGTTCAAAGGAGATCTTCCCCTGGGTTGTGTCGTTCTTCCCCATCGCCGTCTCCAACGTGTGATAATGCAGAACAAGGGAGCAGACCGATCATGCAGTGTCAGGATCTTCGCAGGCAGTCGATGTACTGCCACCAGTTTTCGAGTGACCGATGCGCCCAAGATGGCGTCTGCAATGGCGGACGGAGCCCTTCCGTTCGCTTCCGCAAGTCTCGAAACCTCCCAGCCCAGGAGGCAGCCAGATCCACAATTCCAACCCCGGTCAACCTCGCTCCTTAATGGATAGGAGCGGTCGGTAGAGTAGTACGTCGCTGCGGGGAAACGGTCAGGTTATGGCACCTAGCTAATGGCCACCCCACCTCGTGACGCAGGGCTCCGGTGTTGTTCGCTTCTCTACCCCGCCGAGCCTCCAGGCCCTTCTCTCATGGGGTCGTCGCCGACTAGTAAGCAGAGGAGGACTTGATCAGTGACAAAACCCAACTGCGAGACAGTCCGCACTCAGCCCGACCACTGCCAGTGCTGAGGCCGCACGTCCGATGACGTCGCCCGGCCTCCACTCCAGGATAGTGCGCTGCTGTCGGCCTGGTTCTCCACTGCCGTGCCGCTGGGAACAACACCCCCGAATGGTCGGGAAGGCTCGCTCGTAATCGGCCCAAAAGTTCCTCAAAGGCAGCTGGGGGTGCCAGCAGATGTTCAAGAGTCCGCTATGGCTCGTTCGGCACAGTTAAGGATAGTTTAGCAGGATTATTCTGGGGCTATGCGAGGAGCCGAAGGCTCACGCGTCCGCCATCGATGCCGGCTAGCTCCGCCCCCTTCGTCACAATTTATTCATGTGTTAAGGTACCAGTGCCTTTGAATAGTACCCCTTAGCACCACTGTATGGTCTATTGCTCATGTAGTTATGATTTAATTAAAGGAAGGAGATATGTGGTGTAGCGTTCTAGTGGTTCAGACCACGTGACGGCCTGAGGCATGCTGGAAGCGCTGACGGCCATTTCGCACAGAGTGTTCTATGTGTGTGAGTGATCCCGGCACTCTCCCTCATCTCTGAATAAAAGGCTCTTCATGTTACGATCCTGTGCGGCGTCTCACTTACTGCCGCAACACTACACTACAGTTTCTTTGGCCGGCCGACTTGGACCAGCCTGCCAGACAGGTGCATTTAAAACTTCTCTAACCTAGCTGTCATTCACAGCTAGGTTAGAGAAAGCGCAGGCCAGCAGTGCTCTTAGGAGTTATGAGCTAGGCTGCTCTAATCAATCCTGGCTCTGTTCTCATGCTATGAGAGCAGCGCAAGGATTGGTTTCTGCAGTTTCCAGGTCCCGGGTTGGAGCCTGCCTGCTGGACAAGACCGGAGCAAAGAAGACAGCGCATGGGTTTTTATTTTTTTTACGTCCCAACACCCTCCAAACATGGCAGTCGCCACAGTTTATTTGTAAAAAAGATAAGTGCCACTATAGCTTGCACCACCAATTGTCCCAGCCAGTGCTGCCAAAACAAAACAATTTACCATCACACTCCTAAAAGTGTGAAAAAGTCAGACTATACCATGTCTCCAAAGCTGTAAGAATGGCTTTGGCTGCAGGTATTAGACATTTTAATGTATAATTATTAATAAACATCTGTGGTTGTGCTCATCTCTAAATTAACAGACAGTGCCACCATGTGGCAAACTTTCATATGTGCCGCTATTGATAATTAAGTGCTGATCCGTAGTATCGGCAACCACTAGCTCAAATTAAGCACTGGGAGCTGTTTAGGAAGTCATACCATTTTATATAATCTTTGTTTATATCCTGTTTGTAGTCAGTCATTTTATGCAGTCTTCCACAGTTCGAGCTTTATATTAGACATGCAGTCAGTAAATCCACTGCCACCGTTTCTTGAATTTCAAGACAACTTGGGGATTCCATAGAAGCAGTGGTTCGATGCACTGAAAATGTCTCGGGCGATTGGAGCATCACGCTTCAGGACAGGAAGGGAAAAGTTCCTACTGCCCCATTCACTGGGCAATGAGGGTAGGAAAGTATTCAAACATCTCCCTGAGGTAGCAGTAGTTGACAGAGAGGAGTTAGATGAATACCAGGAGGTTGGCAAAATGTTAGAAGGAAGATTTGACATCCAACCTAGTTGTGTTGTACTCCAACAGAAATACTTTAAAAGGGCACGTACACAGTCTGAGAGTGTGAAGGCTTATATAAGCGTGCTGAGAAAGTTAGGCTCTGAATGTCGATCTGGGGAATTCACAGATCAGTTAATTATAAATCAGTTCATAGGTAGTTGCTCAGACAAACACATTCAACATAAATTACTCATTAAAGTTAATCCATCTCTGGAAGAGGTTTATTAAGGTCACCAAGAGTGTGGAAAGGCACAATTATCTCCTAAGGTAGTGAATGCACAAACGTACCAATATATCTTTTAGATTTGGCAGTAGCCCGCACAGTAGAGGAAGAAAGGGGTGTCCGGCTTGAACTGTTGTTTGCAGTAAATGTTCAAAAGTTGGCCATTTTGCTGAAATGTGCTGAAGCAACAGCCCAATGTGTCCAAAATGAGCAGTGTGATTAAAGAGAAGTTCCAAGTGGAGGGAAATCAGCATATCATAAAGGAATTCCAGGCTATGATTTTGGTTGTAACTGAAGATAAATTGGTGAGTGGAGATTCCAACAATTGTGTTACATTAACATTAACATTAGATCCATACATTGATGTGTTGGTAGGGAACAAGTACTTACACCTCTTGGTATGCCAATTTGCAAGGATTATGATGGTTACATCTGAGCTGTTCCATAAAACGTGGAGAGACAGAAATAAATTTCTCCCGATAGGCCTCCTGTGTCATATGAAGGTTGGAAGTTTGATTTAGAAGGCTTTATTAAAGATATTTTGGAGTTCAAAGCAGGGCCGCAAAATCCAAGGTAAAGTTTATGTTTCAGTAAAAGGTCTTAATATTATGGGGTGGTTCCATTAGGGCCTGTTAAGCTTGGTGCTTAAACCAGGCACCAGTGAGCGATGTACATGTCGTTTAGGACCTAACATCGTCCGACTCTATTGAACAAGAGTTTCCCTCTGTCTTCATATTGAGGAAAAATAGTTGAATTCAAGCACACGATAAAAGTAAAACAGGGCACAAACCCAACCAAGAACAAGATCAGATCAGTACTGTTGAGTCTAAGGGATGATCTAGAAAAAGATTTGACCAGCTTGCGTAACCAAGTGAACCTGTTGAGTCAAGTTTGTGGTTATCTCCATTGGTGGTGGCACCCGAACGCAACAGGAATGTGCTATTCTGCATTGATTTGAGGAGTCTCTATTAGGAAATATGGGTTGATTCTAACCTTTACCCAGAATTAATAATTTGTTAGAAGAACTATGTTGGGCTGAATGGTTTTCCAAAACTGACCTGGCCTCTGCTTATCGTTAGGTGGTGTAGGAAAAATCCTGCATGCATTATACATCGTTCAATTCACCTTTTAGCACATATTAGTTTTGTCGAATGCCTTTTGGACTGGCATCTGCAACCTCTGTTTTTCAATGCATCATCCATCCGTTGTTGGGAAACATTCACGGGGTCCTTTTGCTTCAGGAAGATGTACCGATCTATACCAAGCAGTTGGAAGAAATTGACAAAATACTAAGAGTGGTTCTCCAGACTTTTGCTGAGAAACGTGTGGTTGTGAAGAAAAAGAAGTGTGAGTTTTGGAAAAGAAGTGTTGAGTTCCTGAGTCACATAATTTCTGGGAAGGGTATTTGCCCTAGGCCTGGCCTTGTCAAAGCGGTTGTGGAATGCCCAAAACCTAAAAACAAAGATGAGCTACACTCTTTTATTGGACTGTGCACATTTTATTCCAGGTTCATTCCTGATTATGCAAATAAGATGAAAAGTCTTAGAAATATGCAAAAAATAAATGCACCATTTTTGTGGGATGAAAAGTGTCGAGAGTTTTGAAGTGGTAAAGTCTGAGATGGTGAGTGCTAGAGCATAGAGTTCTTATAATTCAGAGTTTTCTTGCACCACGACAGTGGATGCCAGCAAATATTGGCCAAGTACAGAATTAAATCAAAACACTATTAATGGTGTAGTTACCATAAGCTATGCTTCAGGGTACTCCATGAACCAGAGCTAAACTATTCTGCAGTAGAAAAGGAGTTATTAAGTTGCTACAGGGCTATTTGAAAATTCAGATCATAAGTCTTGGGTAGGGAGTTTGTCCTCAAGACTGTTCACAAGCCTCTTATTTACATTTTGAGTGGTGAAAATTTCAAATACACTACACCACATATAGCCTGACTCACAACTAAACTGTTACAGTAGGTCTCAAAGTCACACATATATCATGTACAGACAATGTTACTGCAGACTTCTTGTCCAATCTACCTGTATGTGACTCTGACGAGGTAGACCCTGAAGATGCCAATTAAAACAGCTTTGTTTCCCTGGTGGATGTGTCAGAAAATGAGGCTTGTTCAGAAGTAGAATGGAAGAGTACATGTAAGGAGCAGTGGCGGGCGGCATGACTCACTGGTGGTGAAGCGGGGGTTATTGGGAGGGGCGGGGTGCAGGGTTGTGCAATAAAAATAAAATAAAATATACATCTACCTTGCCACCGGGTCCTGTATCTCTGCTCCTGCTCTCCTTATAGGGCAGGAAGCCAACAGCCAGGAAGAACAGCCACACTCCCCTGACCAATCACAATGCTGTGTTGTGATTGGTAAGCATCCAAGCTCCCAACATTATGCGTTTGTGCTGATGGATTATAATAGTAAGCGGCAGCAAGAACGTTTTGTTTGTGCACCTAATGGCAATGCTGTATTATTTTTTAGGAGCATTTTCATGAGAGAAGGGTTCCCAAAACATATAATTTCAGATAATTGAATTTAAGTTCTGAATGTGAAAATGGAGACTTGTTTACATGAGTCAGGAGCAA
The DNA here is from genome assembly GCF_964263255.1 of Lissotriton vulgaris. NCBI lineage: Eukaryota > Metazoa > Chordata > Amphibia > Caudata > Salamandridae > Lissotriton > Lissotriton vulgaris. Next base: position 1,309,604,451 of record NC_141693.1, on the reverse strand, counting down.
AACATCTTAAAAGTTCTCTCTATCATCCTCAAACCAATGGGTTGGGAGAAAGAATAAACATGATGGCAGTTGATTGCATCAAGTGGGCAAAGAATATTTACTACAATATTGAAGAGCCCATAAAATCCATGCTGTGGTTTTAACGCACCCCCCTACATTCTGTAACCTAGGCATCGCCATTTATGTTACTTAGGGGACGATAACTAATGTTGGTTCTTTATCCCACCTGGGTATCTAGATCCATTAGGGACCAGGTTGAGAAGGCTTAGGGTTCATGAGGCTATGCTTCATAGAGTAGAATAGAGTCAAAGGAAACAAAAAGAAATGTATGATATCAGAAAATGTGCCAGACACCAAATGATTCAGGTGGGTGATGTGGTGCAGATGAGAAAGACCAATTTTGAAAACAAAAGGGATGGAGAACCTGTGAATGTCAAAAAGTGTGTGGTAATGCTGTAAGAGTGAAGGGCTGACATTGGTGGAATATTGGTAAAATTCTTACGGCACATGGTAAAAATTCAGTCTGAGTTCAGAAGGATTAGCTCTTTTTCTAGAGACATCTGTGAGCTAAAGGTATCCAAAGAATTTTGGCCCAGCTAATAAGGTTCTCGAAAAATTAGTACCTTGTAAATTGAGATAAAGTGTTGTCTGCTATGTTTTGATATAAGTCTTTAAATGGATGAAAATTTTGATTAGCCTTATATGTAAAATAGGCGTTTTCCTCCTATTGTTTATTTATTATTTATAGGTATTTCTTTCTATTTTTCCCTTTTTTGTTTTCTTGTTTTTATATAAAAAAAGAAAACTGATGGCAGTTGGAGTGACTCTTGAGAGAGCACGGCGGTGGTGGCTTCGTTGCTGCACAGCTACTTGAATAGAAACTGATGTGCTACTTACCTGCATTTCTGGTATTCACTCCATGATGACTTTCTTTGGCCTTCAACACTTAACAGCAACAGTAACCAACCACAAATTGAAAAGACAATACTCACTCTCCTGCAGCACAAATTCACACCATAACAAGTAGCCTGCAAGTCCTGTCAGTTGCCGGTAATTGCTTTTCCATTATCAAATCATGAAAATAATGTTTTGATTTTCTCCCTTTGGCTGCAAGGAAAAGAGTAGCATTTGTGTTCATAACACCTAGGTTGGATTATTGTAACAGCCTCTATTTAGACATGTCTAAACAACTGCTACACGAACTCCAAGTGGTTCCCAATTCGGCCGCAAGACTTATGTTCAAACCTCTGAAGAAAAGCTCCTCCTCTCAAGGGCTTTAGAAACTGATGTGGTTGTCTATTCACAAGAGGGTCCTTTTTGAAACTCTAGTTATGATTTTCCGGTCCTTCCCTGCTACTGGTTTCAAATATCTATCTGATTGTTTATTGCATTATAGGATGCAGAGGACCCTGAAGTCTTTAAGCGCTGCGAGGCCTCCGGGTAGTTACGCGCTATATAAGTGCAATTTTCATTTCATTTCATTTCATTTCTAATTCTAATCTATTTAAACCTCTCGTTCTAAGGCTAAATCCATAAGAAGCAAATCTTTTGCTGCTGTGGGATCTAAGGACTGGAATCAAGTCTTCCTCTTATGGTTTGCGTTTGAGTTTGAAAACGTGACTGTTTTCAGCCCTGATGAACTGTTTTGTTGCCTAATCTAACTTGTTCCTGCACAGTGGTGTTTTTCTGTTTTATTTCAGGTGCTTTTTTGATCGGTTTATCTTGCGAGGATTGGTGTTTGAGTTAGCGCCAGAATGCTCTGTTTGAATGATAATACGTTTTACAAGTGCCCAAAAAATAATAATGAATTCTTTAGATTAAGTACTGATAAATGCTTGTTACAATAATAAAATGCCACATAATTGACCTATTAATAGACACAGAATCAGACGTATGTTTTATAACAGAATCATGTCTAGGGGAAGATATGACACCAGCATAGCATGAAGCTGTTCCACTAGGATATCAAACTGTAATACAAAATCACATAGGCAAAAAAGGAAGTTTCTTAGCCATCATATTTAAAGAAACAACACATCTCACCAAAGCTGAGGATGTTTCTTTACATGGTTATGAGGCCCCCATGTCAGATGCAACCCTGCCCCAACTTTTCCATGTACTTTTTCTTTCTCTACAGACCACCACCTAGCTATGCAGCATTCTCAGACACATTTTTAGATACAATCTTAAACCTTTTCCCAATACAGCCAAGCATATGTATCCTTGGTGACCTAAATATATGATTTGGCAAACCAAATTTGTCACAACCCAGAACCATCCTCACTGGCCTAAACAGACACATTCCTCAACAGCTTGTTCCCAATCCCACACACATCACTGGACACACATTAGATATCATCTTTGCCAACCCAGACCTAGTCACTTCCCATAGCATTAATCCAATCACATGGTCTGACCACTACCCCATTGCTTTCCAACATAAGACAACACACCCCAAATAAAATCATCTTGCCCTCAACTACATATCAACCTTGGAACAAGCTGAATTTGGTGAAACTAGACAGCCTGCTAACTTACAAGACGATCTGGTCACAATACATTCTGTACAAACATTGCTCCAGAAAACCTTTTATCTTCTAATTCATCTGAAAGCATCTATGCATAACAAAAGAAAACATGCCCCTTCTGTGAATGCAAAAGTAGAAAGGATCAGAAAACAAATTGCTACACTTCAGCGCAACTGGCTCAAAACAAACAACCCACAAGGCCTACACAGACACAACAAAATATACAAGTTCTCAATCAAAAAGGCCAAACAACTATACTATTCTATCCAAATTCACAGTGCAAAAAGAGCTAATAAGGAATGTTATAAAATATTCACAGAACTTGGTAAGCCAAAATGCACAAAGGCTAACTAACACATTTTGAAACAAACTGACAAATCAGTACACAGCTAAAGCAAACCTGCTCATTTAGAAAAAACCTGACCTGGACAATAAAGACCCGATAACTACAGACCCACAGTAAACAGACCTTTCCTGAGCATATTATAACAAGAGCAGATTTTGCCAAGATGTTACAATTCAATGAAAACATTTCCAAACTTTATGACTTCCAAACTGGATTCCATCCTGGAAGAGGCACAGAATTGGCCTCAATCCTTATCTGGGGGCTCTTAAAAAGTCTGTAGACCAGAATAGCATTGCTGCCCTTCTTGTCTTGGACAGTTCTGCAACCTTCAAAACAGTGGATTATTACACACTAATCAAAAGACTTACGGTACCCGGAATAGAAGGCTCTCGCTTGGATCACATCGTACCTAAACAACAGCTGCGGCTCCTCTGCTAAGGCAGAGAAGATTTGCCCCACTGCTTTAAGGCAGTGCAAACGAAAAGTAAAATGATAATAACGGAACGTTTTTAGTGTTGCAGTTGCACTGCAGCCAGGTTCAGTTAAGGTGGGTGGGGCCGGAGTCCTGTGATGTTGAGGGAGGAATGGTGGATGTACCTTAAATTTGCATGACAGTTTGGTTGGCCGCCTTGGGCCGGCTAAACCACCATGTGCACGTTGCATGTTCTCCACAGGCTGTATTGCATGGATGTATGACGTTACAATGCATACTTTTACAACGCCTACCTTTACAACGCATTTTTTGCACCGCAACATCCATTAACCGCATACCATTACAACGAATACTTTGAAACTACCTTTACAACGCATTCCACTACAACGCATACTACATTTACAACGCATACCATTACAACGCATAACATTACATTGCAGGTAAGGTAAGTATTGGATAGTGTAGGGGTAAAAATTACTATTCTAACTCCAGGGGGTGCAACAGTAGGGTAAGTGTTGGATAGTGTAGGGGTTCAAATTACTATTCTAACTCCAGGGGGTGCAACAGTAGGGTAAGTGTTGGATAGTGTAGGGGTTAAAATTACTATTCTAACTCCAGGGGGTGCAAGAGTAGGGTAAGTGTTGGATAGTGTAAGGGTACTATGTGTTGTAATGCTATGCGTTGTAATGGTATGCGTTGTAATGGCTGCATTGTAATGGCATGCGTTGTAGTGGTGTGCGTTGTAGTGTCATGCATTGCAATAGTTGCGTTGTAAATGCATGCGTTGTAATGGATGTTGCGTTGTAAAAGTTTCATTGTAATGGTAGTGCGTTGTAAAAGTTGCGTTGTAAAGGTTGTTTCCCGTATTGCACAGCCTGGGTGGAGAACATGCCAAGCCTCCCAGTTCATCACCAAGGAGTTCAGACCAATCACACACTGCTGTAAGGCAGCTTTGTAATTTGTCAGGGGGTTCAGGGAGCCTGGGTTCTTCCTGGTTTCTGCGTCAGAGGAGAGGTGGGGCCCGGTGACGGCGACCACCAGGTAAGCTTTCTCTCCTTTTTTCTTTTCTTCCTTAACCCCCATCTACCCCCACCCCTGACACAGCTCCCTATCAGCTGCCACTACTACACAATCAAACAAATATTTTTCATAATCCTCAATTTTCTTTTAAACTGTACAGCATTAAAGCAGGAGTCCCTCAAGGCTCAATAATATTACCCATGCATTTCACTATCTATATGAAATCATTACCTGATCTGATCAATTACTTCAACTGCTATAACTACGCAGATTACACGCAGATACTTTTGAAATTGGAAAACTCAAAGGACATTGGAACATAGAAAATCTTCAGTTGCCTCCGGGCCATTGACCAATGGATGACAGGAGCTACCTCAAATTGTGTGCCCCTAAAACCAAAATACTTACCGGTGGTAAGGGCAAAACCTATGACTCTCTCTATGCCTAGCCTGAAAATCTAAGACCACCACCAAAAATATATAAGGAGTTAAGAAACCTTGGAATTGCAATATCTCCCAAGCTGACAATGAATGCACAAGTGGATAAGGTAGCCATATTAAGCTTTTTCACAATAAAAACACTGCTACGCATCTTTCCTTCCTAGGAGTCCCTCAGAAGGTTCAAGATAACATCTCTTTTGTCATTTCTAAACTGCACTATGCTAAAGTTCTATATCAAGGCTTACCTTTGTCAACTATGAGAGGATTACCGAGAATTCAGAAGATTGTGGCTAGACTCTTCCTTCATCTAAAGCCACACGCACACATCTACCCTGCCTTGAGGGCCCTACACAGGTTACCAGTTGCCAGAAGATCCACCTTCAAGCAGCTAAGTATCACACACAAAGCAATACAGGGCAAATGACCATGCTTCATCAGGAAGAAACTCAACAAATACATACAACAAAGGAACACATGCTCGGGAATTGCTCCTTGAATCAATTTTCTTACAGACAAAAAAACATGGGTGAAGCATCTTTCTCAAAAAATGGATTTCACTATCCACACACATAGCATCCACTGACAACCATCTCAACTTCAGACTAGTCAAGAACTGGCTCTTTCCCACATGTCAAGTATACTCACAGCACAACAGTATTCCACAACAGTATTCACAGACTAATACTGTTGTACAGAAGCAAACTATGCTTCTCACGGCATAGAGATGAAGTTGTCGTTATGCATGTGTCATCGTACATGGAAGTATGCTTCCTGTTATAAGTAGATATGTTTGTATAAGGGGAAAATGGTCAATTACACCAGAAGATACAAGTGTCTACAAGACAATGTCATAATTGCTGCTTCTATGTGCAGATGTGTGTGTATATATAGAGGAGGTTATGCCTGCTACCAAACCTTTGAAAAAGGCCAGTAAAAATGTATGTACTTCACCACAAGATAAATGTGCACAGCCGACCATGTAAAGATTCCTGCTGCAATGTGCAAATGATACTTATATAGAGGGGTTTTCTCTGACGAATCAAACCTTACCAAGTTTCAGGTGCACATATACGTGTATAAGATAATTTCATTTTTTTGCAAAAATAGAATCCTCCTTTCAAGCTATGTCTTATACCTCCTTTCTCTGACTCATCCCAAACATTTCTGACTACTATGAACCACCAAAAATCTTTCTTGATCTTTCCCCTCCTTACTTCATCCCTTATCAAATACATTCCCATCATCCTATCCCTACTTGAAACGCTACTAAACACACAAGAATTTCAAGAGCACAAATCTAACACAAATTAAAGCAAAAACAAATTTACTCTAAAAACGAATCTACTAGCTATTAATCGCTGATCTTGTGTTCCGAAGTAGTGGGCTACTCGCCGCAAAGCTCTTCCACGCCTCGTCAAGGGTAGTAATCGCTATATAAATACCATTTACAATTGCAAGATAGTGTTTTGAAGGTAATACATAATAACTGTTGCTAATGTGCCTTGCCTACGCTTAAGGTGAATAATATATATCAGAACCACACACATCAGAATGGGTGCGTATTTGCTTAAAAATCTGTCTACTGTGGTAACTGAGATAACATTTTCAAACTTGTCATAACTAAGATTATTATTGCTTTGTGCTTAACACAGGCCAATAGATATGGAGCAAAGATATAATATGTCTATCAGTCATACTTGAGATAATACATAATACCTGGCTTTGGTGCCAAGATAGCGCATGATAGTGTGGAGCGCTTATTTGATTTTAAGTAAAGCTGTGCACCAGTGTTGGCTGGCATGCCAACATTTTCACTAGCAGTGCCCTATATCACTTTTACACCGTAGTGTGTCTAATGACAGTGATTTAAGAGCATTCTGTGCTTTGTGCTTAAGCCTTTTAATTTGATCCTAGCTTCCACCAGGCACTAGGCACTAGTGGAGTGCCATTCGGCAGCTTTGAGGTGAACCAGTTTTCTCCATTTTCATTCCACTATCACTTCCTGATTTTGTATAGGTTTTACAATCTCTAGGAGGTATTGCTTAGTCTTCTGTCACTGAAGTAGCCAAGACAGGCAATGACTAGTGATCTGGCTGGCTTCACGGAGGGTTCTATTAGACGGAGAGTGGTAGGCTCTTATGGAGCAGAGGAGGGCAATGGGTGGGACAATGCAGGGCATGAGTGACATATGTCGTAAACGAGTGTGGCATAGATTGTTTCTGCATGTCACAAGCTTAACATTGCAAAAATCAGTGTTTCACAAGAGACAGCCTGATTAGACAATGTACTAATACTTCATTTACGTATCACTTTAGGTATCCCACACAATTCTTATACAAAAAATCGAGGACAGAATAAGGAGGATTAAAATATTGAAAGGTAAGTGCATCTAGGGAAGTATAGATATACTATTCCTAACTCCACATCTGCATACCTTAAAGATATATGTGCCACGTAGGTACATATATTTGAAGTTAGGTATAGAAAATGTAGACTTACATACCTGTAGATATTTTCTATTTAATTTTGTTTCCTCAATATTGTATCCCATTGATATTCTGGGGTTAATATTCAGGGAGCTCTTCTTCCCACGCTCTTACATTGTCCTCACTCAATCGGCATATTGTGCAAATAAAATATCTGCAGAGTACTGCATTGTTTTACAAAGGTCAGCTCTTCCGCTGTTAAGCTATTAGTCTCCCTGTCATGAGGCTCAGAGCATGTAAACAGATCATTTTGCTGTTCCTGAGAAATACATCACAGGGTGTAGTAGTCTGGTTCCTGTACCATACATAATTGCCCATCCCAAATGTCTCTCAAAAAGTTGCTTCAGTCCTCTTCTGCCTTCAGCCCTTAGAGGCTCTGTGAGGCAATGTACACAGTGAGGCTGACACAGAGGCAGCCAAAGGTGAGGCATTGAGAGTAGGATACTCATACCAGCCTGAACGAGTACTAGGGCTTAGCCTTCAGCATCCACGGGAAACTGCACCTCGACTGGGGTACATCTGGACTCAAGGGAGCCAGGGCACTTTCAGAAATGAGTACCCAAACTCCCCGCATGAGTTCATCTGCTCCAACGCTATCTTCAGCTGTAGGATAACAGATATATATCAGGGAATGGCCAGAGACAGTGACCCTGTAAAGCGGTGAAGATGGTCTAGTGAGCAATCGCTCACCATCCAGGGTTTTCTTTGGCTTGCCATGGTATTTCTTGCTCACTGGACCATAATTCCTCTTACCTAGACCTCTAAATCATCTTTGATGTCTATCTCTTTTCCTCTCAAATGCAGTTTTCCTCTTCTCTCCTTCAGTCCCTTGTGCAAGCTGTTATAATGTGCACACAATTGTTATCATTTAGAGAAATTGATGACGTTGTGGGCCAGTCTTAGCAAACCTGTATGAATAGACCGGTCAAGGCCTGAATGTGGGGGACCCCATTTTCTTGAGACAAAGGCAATCCTTTCAGGAGACATGCTACAGATAAATACCTCCTGGAAAACAGCCAACAAGCACTAGAAAGAAACAGCCGCAGAGGCACTGACCATATCCTACATTCTGGTTCCTAAAGGACTAGTCTTCTTTACTGAACTGGATTAGCAGAGCTACATTGGAATTATTAGAATTAACGTTGCTGGATTGCTGTAGCTGAGTGAAGGCTCAAAATTAAGGCCTGTGAGTACTGCGGGCAGGCAAAGTTGGAATCAGCAAGTCATTGATAGTCAGGGCTGTAGCGATGCAGCAGGACGTCCAGGAAAACAAGCACCACGGGCAGGAGCATAGAATCTGTTGACTCAGAGCCAAAAACCAGTTGAATTGTGATGGGCTATAGTAAGAACCTAACCTATATACTCCTTAAAAAAAGAAATACCTGAGAAAAAAAGAGCCATGATGGATTGGGAAATCTCCCTCTTTGTCAGTGGCCTTCTCTCCATGGTGGTAACCTTAGCCCGCAAAGGTGTGAGAGAGCGCAATTTGAATGAAAAATATATCCGTACCATATTTACAAGCATATCGCATAAACGTAGAAGTTGTAACATGAAGTAGCACTTGTAGCGTATAAGTTAGCCGATGTAATCAATGTAATAGGAAATGTATCCGTATTCACTTTAGAATATGCATTAGAAAGGCCGTATATATAGTGGTCTAAAATAGAAATGCTTAAGAACAGTAGAACGTGCTAAACTGAATATACGTATGTAATTATTAAACGGAGAAAGCGGTGAAATGTAAAGTAAAGAAATGTGCAGACTATATAGCACGGTGTAAGAAACGAGAATACAAACGTTGTGTTTTATGTAACATGGATTCAAGTATAATCACTGATTTGCTGATTCAATTATATATAAATGTGTGTTAAAGGTTATACTGTGTAGAAGAGTTTGTAGGAATGTTAGAAAGTGTGGTCATGTGTGATTTTAACCTAACTGACCAAGAGTTCGCAAGAGCGTAGTCCGCTGTATGTAATTTAGTGGGCTCACAGGAACAGGGGATAGCCTTGATCTGAACGTGCGAGACAAGAGTCAAAGGTCTTGCTAGATTTAAGGTGACAATGCTGGACGAAGTTTATGGCCTAAGTGAGATAAGAGACGCTTGGAATTTGGGTCTTGTTTAGAAATGACCGTTCACAGGACCAAACGAGGTTACGAACAATCGTAAAGAATGGAGGTCTGTTGAGGTGATAGACTTTGCTCTGAAAGTGTCAACTGGAATGTCAATGAAGTCACCAGCAAGAAGACGAAGATGGTGCCTAAGAAGCAAGGTCAACTTAACGGACGACGCGAAGAGGTGAAGCAATGGAAAAACCCAAGAATGAGAACATGTGTAAATGTATACGTGGTGGGCGTCAAGGGGCGTTCCACCCATACTGTGATTGTGTATTTAGGGACAGCACCCCGGGGAGAAGTTAGCGCAGATGGCCTGAGAGGAAGCAAAAAGAGCTCAGAGCGCAGAGAGAGAGCAGAGCGCAAGAGAACAGTAGGCCGAGGACCCTTAGAGAGCGGATGGGTAGGCAGAGAGGATACTGTTTCTCGATATAAGTTACCATTAGAGGCTAAGAGAGTTTGAACTTCTTTGGAAGTCAAACTGCTGACACCTTTTTTAGGTAAGGAACTTGCGAAGTAGGGATGTCACCTAGCATAGAGTAGGGACAGAATTAACTTGTTATTCTCTTTTATAGATGACGCAACGGATCCACTTTGTGTCTATGCTTTTTAATCTGTTGCTTCTGGAATTGATATTAATTGTATTCTTTTGTAGACTTAGATTCTTTAGGGAATTTATGTTCCTTCTAGTTCCTGTATACTTGTTGAATCTTATCCTGAGAGGATTGTATATGCAACTAATTCTGATTTTATATTAAACTTTAAAACTTTATCAGTCGTAAGTGGTTCTTCAGAGTTGCGTCAGTCTATGGGGTTGATTTAACCTATGTGGGGTTGTCTTTTACTCAATGACAGAAAATAATCGATCCCAAAGGAAGAATGAGATAGGTATCTAGGTCATCAGAAAGGGTATCAAAATCTCATTCCCCGCAGTTGGTAGCAGAGAAAGATGGTTTTCTTCTTGAGGAAGACAACCTAGGTTAGGTCTAGATTACCCCAAGGTCCCTAGTCATCGGCGACCAGAAGAAGAATCCCTGCCGAAGACGGTGCTGACGGTGCGAGAGAAAAGCAGCAGAGTCGGTCGAGAGTGAGTATAAGGGTCATGCGTTGCCAGATTGCGGTGTTTTGTGTTGTACCTGTGTTGTAATGTCAAGCGGAGTTGAATGCCTGTAGTGTGATTGAGGGAAGGTTGTGAGCGCGCGCAACCGGATAAAATCTTAAGATCCAGTGAAGGGCTTAAGTGGTTCGGGTGTATCGAACACCCAGAGTAATTGTCTACCATTGTAAAGGGGGTCATGAGGTACCATTGATCGCCCGAAGGACCGATGATAGGGGGAGTGACAGAGTGAGTGTATGAGTAACGGACGCTGGTCGGACGTTTACTGTGTGTAAGTAACCTATCAGTTAAGGCGAGCGTCTGAAGTGAGAGGAAGACGTCTCGTCAGTTGAGGTGACAATTACAGTTAGACTGTGGACGTACAGTCAAGAAAAGTGATCGCTTGGACGGAAGTAGTCATTTTTCGGCGTATGAATGAAAACGCATGCAAGACCGTGAGACGAGTTGAGAAAGGAGGGGAACTGCTGCAGAGGGGACGAGTGACGTCAGCATAGAGCTGCGCTGGGATTGGTCCGTTAGCGTAAGAGTCGCGCTGGGATAGGCTGGTCAGCGAGAGCCGCGTAGGGATTGGTTGGTTTGTCATCAGGAAGTAAATAAGGAAGAGAATTAAGGAAAATCGTAGATTCTTCAAAATGAAGTGTTTTAAACGTTTAAGGGCGATCTTTAAGAGAGATAGAGGAAACTTGTATGCAGGAGAAGAAGCTCCACCAGAAGGCACACCAGCTTATTATATGGCTGTGAATGTAGGGTTACACTCAATACTATGGATCTCCGAGTGGAGTAAGCTAACAGAAGGAAATGAGGAACTGACGTTCCCGAGATATGGGACGTTTAGGATAGAAGCATTGAACCAACTGAAAGCGGTAATGCTAGCAACGAGACCTCTACTGAGGCCAACACAGTTCGAAGCCCTTAGTGCATGGTTTAGAACGGCACACAAAAAGAGCTTAAATAGGCGCCAAGAAAGAGTGAGACGATCGGTAAAAGCAGTGCAGGATGCTAAATAGGATGACGAAGCTAAAAAGTGGAGGGTGCAGAAGATAGAAGCAGACAAACTGTTCACAATGCTAGAGACTACGGGAGAAAAGAAACCTCTAGAAGAAGATGAGGATAGCGAGCCGGATGAGGATCTGATAGAGAGGCTATTATTAGATAGACCACCTCCGTACAACAGAGAAGCCGAAAGTCCCGAACTACAGCAAGGGGATGGGGCTAGGTGGGGGGAATATAAACCGCTCCCCACATCAGAGTGGGATCCCAAGAAAGGTGAGGAAGTACCTCAATCTAGTCCCATACAGAGAGTAGTAGGAAGATTCGTGGTCCAGAAGGTCCCAGAAACGCAGTGTGCAAGGTCGTATCAATTGCCGGATGCTCTACAAGTACCTGTTACCATAGGTCCTATAGTGTCAATCTACAACCCAGAGGGAGTCCAGCAGGAGGAACAGGCACGATGGGACAGGGAAAGGGCAGAGATGGAAAGTAGGAATAATACGATCAATTCCCAAAGGCAGTTGCTAGGACCAAAGAGTCGGAGTACCCCATTGGATTCAGCAACGGGTCCCTGGATAGAACAAGGGGGTGAGAGAGGACAGATAGATCTGAGGGGACCGAAACCGAAAACCTTTAAGGAATTAAGGGAGTATTTGAGAGAATGGGATGCTGCCGAAGAGACTCAGAATAAAAAGTTAGAAACAGAAGCAGAATGGAGAGATCAGGATAACAGGATCCTCTCTCACTGCGGAGCTGGCGAAAGCAGCCCGGAGTGGGAGGGAGGGAGTCAAGGAAGCAAGGGAGATACTTGCCATACCATCGGTGGCACTAGACAAATGTGTGAAGACAAGAGTGCAGGGTGTGGGGGAGTGCCTCGCTTCATTCTTAGTGAGGGAGAACGAAAGACGCAGGAATACCGAGATAGCTTCAGGTGCACTCACCATGCCCCGGGAGAAAACGTGCGACATTGGAGTCACGAGAATATAGAGAGTCGCGAAAGGTCTCGCCATACATCCAGTGATCACGGACGGGATCGCGGGAACATGGAGGACCGTGAAGGACCTTATCGTTTATTGAGTGACACCAGACAGCAAGGGAGTTGCAGTGATGTAGAACAGAACGGAGGATCCTATCTTGCATCTAGAGAGACCGAGCCGAAAAGACAGAACGCAGTAATGGGGGATAGAACATTGTTCCACCATACCCCAAGGGAGGATGGGAGAGCTTGGAATCTAGAGAGGTGGGAACAAAGAGAAGCAAGAAGAACGCCTCATAACTCACCTGCACCGAGACGTAGGGCTCGTAGTGGGGGTGAGAGGGATGTAAACGAACAGCCTAGGAGTGAGGTACTGAAAGCTGAGATAAAAGCAAAACGGCTCGATGTAATGAGTTTAAAATCAGACTTGGAAGAAATCACAGACGGCACATTGCCAATGGAAAGGATAGAGCTGTATGATCATGATGAAATACTGTTTATGTCTAAGGATGTTACTCGGAAAGCGAGATCAGCTCATGAAAAATTATCTGAGTTGGCAGACAGGTATATGATAGACATGTCACGAACTAAAGCTTTACAGGGCAACCATAGGCTAAATTGCACGGATCAAGATCTAGATGAGCGTAGGACGATTGGGCTGAAAGTACACATAAAGGAACTGATCCTGAGTATCAGAGTATGGAGGGATTTGGATAAATGGGAGGAAAGATGGTCTAAGAGGGGATCCGTCAGAAGGAGTACACTTGCGAGGTCCCAAGATGGAGAGATAATGCGAATGAAAGCTTTCCCTTTGCGAGAAATCGCGAACGGAAGCTATGTGCATGTACCCTGGAGTAGGGGGGATTTAGCGGCATTTACCAATTCCTTTCCAAAGCTCAGGGAGAACCCCGTCAAGTGGTATAAGCAGGTAGAGAGGTTTGTGAAGATCTCTAAGGTGTTGTGGATCGACTTGAACACCCTGTTTGATATCGTAGTACCCGGAGATTTGTGGACGGCATGCAAACTTAGTGTCGAATGGCCCATTTGTGAACCCGCGAGGGATGCCCAGACGAATGGTCCATCAGAGAGAGTCATGGAAAAGTACGAGAGGGTAATTGCATGGTTAAAAGAGAAGGTGCCAGTGCAAGACATAGACTGGGTTAAGATAGATCGAACAACTCAGGAACCTAAAGAGACCGTTCACGAGTTCTATGAGAGATTACTGAAAGCATTCAAACAGTACAGTGGGTTGGATGTGATGGACCCCAAAGACATAGGACAGTTTGTGTCGAAGTTTGTCCTAGGATTGAGGCCAGACATAAGCTTAATGATTCAACAGCATTTAATTTGTTGGCAAAACAAACCTTTAGATGAGATTCTGAGGTATGCGAGGTACTGTAGCGATGAAATAGATTCAAAGGCAAAGAAACTTAAGGAAAAGCTGATGTTGGTGCAGATGCAATCAGCTGGAAAGGGTGGACAGCGGCAACAGGGAACAGGAACACTAGGAAAGAAACAGAATAACCAAAGCAGAGATGAGGAAGAAAGACCGAGACCAAGGGTAGATATCGCGACACTTAAAAAGACAACGAGGTGCCATCAGTGTAACGAGGTAGGACATTGGAGACGCGAGTGTCCCTATAATGTCGAGACGGGGGAATTAGAACAGGAGGAGGATGAGGTTCAAACCAGCATGGTAAAGGGAACAGCAGTCCCGAAGGGAAAGTTTATCAAAGGGGGACTCAGACTCCTCGAGCCCCGTTCCCTCAACCGCCTCGCATTACAAATGGAGGGAAAACCTATAGACAACTGCCACTGTTCGTAGGAGGAGAAGAATGCTACTACGTTGATCCTCTTACGGGGCAACGAGTGAATAGGGAAGAAGACTGTACTCTAGGAGCAGCCCTGGAGGTAGACCAGAGAGGACCATACGTAGAAGCTGAGGTGGCTGGATGTCCTACGACCTTTTTGGTAGACACGGGGGCCACTCGATCCACTTTGAGATCGGCGGTAGTCCCAGGTTTGCCAATGTCGGGAGAGACGATTCAGGTGGTAGGAGTCGCAAACAGGAGAATGACGAATCCTCTGACTGAACCAGTGTCAGTGAAGATAGGAAATTACAGTGATGAACATCAGTTTGTGATCTGTGATTCTAGCCCTGTGTGTCTGTTAGGAAGAGATCTGTTGTGTAAACTAAATTGCACAATATATTGCACACCTGAAGAAGTAGAAGTGCAGACTAACGATGATGATGCCGATTTTAAGGTTGTAAACTCGCAGGCATGCGTGGAACTATATCCTACCCTAACGGTGGAGGAGCTTCCACAGGACTTGAAGGAGACAGTGTCAGCTGAAGTGTGAGATTTTACTGGAGAGGAAATAGGACTGATTTAAGGGGTAGAACCGGTAAAGATCATGGTAAAACCCAATGCTGAGTATCCAAGAACACCACAATATAAGTTGACACCGGAGACAATTGCAGGAATAAAGCCTGTGATCGAATCCATGATTAAACAGGGAATACTGAAGGAGATCGTGGGAAGTCCATGTAACTCCCCGATTATGGGTTTGCAGAAGCCTAGTGGGAAATACAGAATAGTGCAGGATCTTCGAAAGATTAATAATATCGTTGTTTCATGTTGTCCAGTGGTACCGAATCCATCAGTGATATTGTTTCAGATACCGTTCCAAGCTGAATGGTTCACAGTGATAGACTTGTGCCAGGCTTTCTTTTCGATTCCTTTAGATGAGGAGAGCCAGTATTTGTTCGCTTTTAAGCTGGAAAATCGCGTTTTAACATGGTGTCGTATTCCCCAGGGGTATACAGAAAGCCCATCGATTTTTAACCAGCTGTTGAAGAAGAATCTTGAAAGTCTAGTACTGCCCAAGAACTCGGTTCTAGTCCAGTACATAGACGACCTCCTAGTGGCGTCAGAAACTGAGGAAGCTTGCAAGGTAGACACCATCACCTTACTAAATCACTTGGCCGAGAACGGACACAAGGTGTCTCCAAGTAAATTGCAGTATTGTCTCACCGAAGTGCAATACTTGGGCCACAGGATTGAAAAGGGAAAACGGAAGGTGTCTCCAGACAGAATAGAGGCGATCATGAAAATGAACGCGCCTAAAACACAAAGAGAAGTCAGGATGTGTCTAGGCATGGTCGGTTATTGTCGGCAGTGGATAGCCAACTTTTCACTGAAGGCAAAACCTTTACTACAACTGACGCACAAGGGAGTGAGTGATCCGGTACCATGGGACAAAGATTGTTTGATGGCATTTTTGCAGCTGAGGGAGGACTTGTGTCGTGCCCCGGCTTTAGGAATGCCTGATTACGAAAAACCATTTTTGCTTTACTGCTGCGAAAGAGAAGGTTGTGCTTTAGCAGTTTTGGCCCAGATACACGGCAATGCGCGTAGGCCAGTTGCTTACTTTTTGGCTACATTAGATCCAGTAGCCGCAGCGTTGCCCGGATGTCTCAAATCCGTAGCTGCAACGGGTGTCAGCATTGAAAGATGTGAAAATGTGGTAATGGGACATCAGTTAGTGGTGTACGTACCGCATTCTGTGGAATTGTTAATGACCAGGACTAAGACTCAGCATTTGAGAAATAGTAGGCTCACACGCTACGAGCAAGTCATATTGGCTGCTGAGAATGTGACCCTAAAGAGATGCTCTGTCTTGAATCCTGCTACTTTGATGCCACTTCCAAATGACATTGATGATGAAATCTG
Source organism: Lissotriton vulgaris (assembly GCF_964263255.1). NCBI lineage: Eukaryota > Metazoa > Chordata > Amphibia > Caudata > Salamandridae > Lissotriton > Lissotriton vulgaris. The sequence continues at coordinate 1,309,588,266 of NC_141693.1, read as the reverse complement.
TACAGATCATGACTGCCTTGATGTGACTGAACTATGCACCAAACCGAGACCAGATATCGTAGATGAACCATTGACTGACCCCGATGAAATATTCTTTGTTGATGGTTCATGCGTAAGAGACGATATCGGTCGGCTGAGAGCAGCATATGCACTTTGTACAATTACCAGAGTTGTGGAAGCCGCCTGCCTGGAAGGAGTACATTCCGCTCAGGTAGCTGAAATCATTGCTTTGACCCGTGCTTGTTTGGCAGGTAACAAAATTCGAGTCACCATATACACCGATAGCCAGTATGGTTTCGGGGTAGTTCACGACTATGGGCAGTTATGGTCTCAAAGAGGTTACATGACCTCCTCGGGTTCTCCTATTAGGAATGGAGAATTCGTGAGATTATTGTTAGAGGCATTACAAGGTCCGACAGCCATAGCGGTTGTCAAATGCGCCGCGCACACAAAGAATACAGACTTTGTGTCGCAAGGTAACCGTTACGCAGACGAAGTTGCACGTTATTGTGCAGAACAGGGTTATTCTCACACCAATGTAGAAGTAGGGTGAATACAGGAAAGAACTGAGTTGACTATGTTGTTAGACACTGTAGATACGTGGGACGAATTAAAATGTGTTCAGGAAAATGCTCCAGATGATGAGAAAAAAGCATGGGAGACAGCTGGATGTATCAAAAGTGAAATGAATTTTTGGATTTCTGCAGATGGGAGAGCAGTTTTACCAAACGAACTTGTTAGTCCAATGGCAAGGAGATTGCATGGACCAGCACACATAGGTAGAGATGCTATGGTGAGAGTATTCAGACAGACGTGGTATAATCCGAAGTTTAGAGTAGCGGCAGAAGCAGTATGTCAGCGTTGTGCGATCTGTCAGCAACTAAACGTAGGAAAGAGAACACCAGTTACTTTGAGTCACATAGGGAGGTCTGGGGGGCCTTTCAATAGAATGCAGCTGGATTTCATTGAAATGCCCAAGTGCAATCGACTCAGATATGTCTTAGTGATTGTCTGTATATTTTCCAGATGGGTTGAAGCTTACCCGACACGTAGGTGCGATACACTTACAGTAGCAAAATTGTTGCTTAGAGAGTTGATACCGAGGTTCGGGGTGCCATCCTCTTTGGAATCGGACAGAGGAACTCATTTCAACAGCGAAATAGTGAAGATGCTATGTTCAGCCTTGAGTATTGACCAGAAGCTCCACTGTAGTTATCGACCAGAAGCTTCGGGGATTGTAGAGCAAATCAACAGCACAATTAAATCCAGACTTGCCAAAGTTTGTTCATCGACATCTCTGAGTTGGCCTGATGCACTTCCATTGGTTCTTATGAGCATACGTAGCACACCAGATAGAAGAACAGGTTTCTCTCCACACGAGGTGCTAATGGGAAGAGCTATGAGATTGCCATCGGTTCCGACTGCAGCGTTGTTGAACATCACAGACGATTTGATCTTGGACTACTGCAAGGGACTATCTGATGCCATTCATTCTGTGTCCCTCCAGGTCCAGGCTGCAGAGGTTCCATCAGCACAAGACTTGTGCCATGACCTCTGTCAGGGGGACTGGGTCCTGGTGAAGAAGCATGTCAGGAAGAACTGTCTCGACGTGCGCTGGATAGGACCGTTCCAAGTCATACTAGTTACGAACACTGCAGTAAAGTGTGGAGGCTTGCCCAACTGGATACACGCCTCACACACCCGAAGAGTTCCAGCACCTCTGGAAGAAACAGCTCCTCTCTCGGATGAGAATCCAGCGGAAAGCGGAGAAGCCACAGAGGGGGAAAGCCAAGCTGTAGAGGTGATTGAAGAAGTTGAGCCTGTATCGGAACAGGCCGACGACGGTCAGGACACCAGTGAGACCGAAGTCGTCTCAGAAGAGGAAAGTAGCTGGGAGTTCGAGTCAGATACCGAACAAGCTACAAGTGATCAAGAGACGAGTCCAAGAACAAGGAGCAGGAGGACAAGGAATGGAGAAGTTAGTTGGCCGGAAAGAAGGAGAAGGTCAACCTTGAGAGCAAATCCAGAGAGCACCCTTGTCCCGATCTCCGAAGATTCAGAGCCAGACGAAGAAACTACGGATTCAAGCTCTGAGAGTCCGAGAAGATCAAGAAGGGTACGTGTGCCCTGCAGAAGGTACGCCACCCCAGAGTGGACTTATCTAGCAGATGTCTTGGGGACAGAGATCTGGGAGAGTGAGAGAAGTGCAAGTGATCAATCTCGATCCATTTGTGGCAGTGGAGATATGGATGTTGACGCCTGGAATCGAGACTGAGGGGTTACTGACTTTCACACTTCCCATTCCCCTTTACCTAAGTCGGATCAAAGACCTAGTACTGAATCGATTAGAGTTTCCGACTTTTGGTCATCAAATACCAGCACAAGAAGAAAAAGTCATTCGTTTAGAATTATTGGAACATGTTATTAGAGCTGCAGGTACGAGAATCATTGTAGATGCATAAAGACTTTTGTGTTTAAGCTATAAAGAAGAAGATAACCTAGCGCCGAGTGGAAAGAAGAATAAAATTAGGGATTACATTTAGAGGACGGAGAAGGGTTAGGGTTGTCTATTGCTGAAGATAAAAAGACATTGTTATGAAAAGAGACTTTTGTTGATTAAGAGCGCTTCACAGACTGAGAAAGCAAATAAAGCAAGACAAAGACTTGAAAAGAAAACTTTTCTTCGAAAAGGAAAGAGCTACGCTGTTTTGATAACATGGAGAATGGCAACCCAAACCAAAAAGCCAAATGCATAATAGGTACACTAGTAGCGGTAGTAATTTTTCTTATTATTACAGTAGTTACCACATCATACATAGTAGGACATGCAAGTGAAAAAGAAACCACAGATGTAAAGCCTGTAACGACTTTGAAACCTGCTCTTGTTGGGAATAAGGAGGAGAGCAATGTAATTCGTGAAAAGGTGTTACTAGCGGATGAAGCTCGTAGGTTACACGTAGACGAGTCGCAGGGAAATTTTAGATCAAATGCATATGCCAAGCTATTGTATGAGTATATTGATGCCATGGAGGCCAAAGATTGTTATGTATGCATGCAATTGCCGGCTTCCGTAGACGAAGGCATCAGATATCATCATCTCCCACTGACATATGGGATAACATGTAGCTTATTGCTCAGTATATTTTATGGTAGAGAAGGGTTTGAGTACTACTTTTCAAATTATGATTCGGTACTGCCTGAAGTCCCGAATTATAAACAAATGAATAAGTGGGACTATTATAAAAAGGAAGACAGATTAACAAAATTCTTTCTTCCTTGGGATACATTAGATACTTCATATGCACGCAGAAATAATCTGACTTGCAAAGTGTCAGAGGTAGAGAAAAAGTTCATAGGACAAGTAGATGACCGGTACAGAAGGCAGAAGATTCTAAAAATGTCAGGACAGTGGAAAACAGATTGGACCGAAGAAGAAAAAGCACACAAGAAGAAGGGTAGCAATGGTCCAATAGCTTTGGATAGAACGCAGAAAGGAAAGTTATGTTTAACTCGAAGCAAGACGTATTATGAGAGTGTATTTGTAGGTGAAGTAAATTGCGAACATGCTTTTAGGTTAGAGTATTATACGAAAGATTTTATGAAAGGGATGCAAGCGATTCCTAATGTATATTTTGTATGTGGAAGAAATGCCTATGTAAAACTGCCTGACAATTGGTATGGTTTGTGTTATTTGGCAATTGTCTTCCCCAAAATATATCATGCAAAGTATTTAGCGATCATAGAAGGAAAGGCTTCGACAAGAACGAAAAGGGAAATAGGAGATGCTGAAGTAGTTGGAGACATATTTGGAGCAATGTTTCCTATGTTAGGTTTGATGCTTAACGATGTTAAGATCAGGAGACTAGCTACGGTTGTAGATAGATTATCTGCAAGTACTGCAAGGTCATTGATGCTAGTAGAAGGAGAGATGCAGTCGATTAGGGCAATGGTTCTTCAGAACCGTCTTGCTTTAGATGTTCTGCTAGCAAAAGAGGGCGGAGTCTGCAAGGCTTTGAAGGTCCAAGAATGTTGTACTTACATTCCAGACAATTCAAAACCACTTGAGAAAGTCATACGGAACATTACAGAGATACATAAAGAAATCGAAGATTTAACAAAAGTAAATGTTTGGGAGAAAGTAGGTCATGGAGTAGGAAAGGTTGGAAGTTGGTTTGCCAATCTTGGTAAAAGCGTTGTGTGGTACATATTGAAACCTGTTTTGATAATATTGATTTGCATAATTACATTGTTGGGTTTAGTGAAACTGTACAAATGGTATAGGTCGAACCGGTTACAAAGATCCATGAGAGAGCAAGAAAGGAGATTAGCTGCTTTACAAGATCAACAGTATAAAAGTTTAAGAGCTCTCGAAACGATAAAAAGGGGAGTCTTGTAACTAGTCCTGTGTAAAGTGTCATTCAAATTGATATTAGTGATGACCCCAGAGGTCATCAAAGGGGGGAACTGAGAGAGCGCAATTTGAATGAAAAATATATCCGTACCATATTTACAAGCATATCGCATAAACGTAGAAGTTGTAACATGAAGTAGTACTTGTAGCGTATAAGTTAGCCGATGTAATCAATGTAATAGGAAATGTATCTGTATTCACTTTAGAATATGCATTAGAAAGGCCGTATATATAGTGGTCTAAAATAGAAATGCTTAAGAACAGTAGAACGTGCTAAACTGAATATACGTATGTAATTATTAAACGGAGAAAGCGGTGAAATGTAAAGTAAAGAAATGTGCAGACTATATAGCACGGTGTAAGAAACGAGAATACAAACGTTGTGTTTTATGTAACATGGATTCAAGTATAATCACTGATTTGCTGATTCAATTATATATAAATGTGTGTTAAAGGTTATACTGTGTAGAAGAGTTTGTAGGAATGTTAGAAAGTGTGGTCATGTGTGATTTTAACCTAACTGACCAAGAGTTCGCAAGAGCGTAGTCCGCTGTATGTAATTTAGTGGGCTCACAGGAACAGGGGATAGCCTTGATCTGAACGTGCGAGACAAGAGTCAAAGGTCTTGCTAGATTTAAGGTGACAATGCTGGACGAAGTTTATGGCCTAAGTGAGATAAGAGACGCTTGGAATTTGGGTCTTGTTTAGAAATGACCGTTCACAGGACCAAACGAGGTTACGAACAATCGTAAAGAATGGAGGTCTGTTGAGGTGATAGACTTTGCTCTGAAAGTGTCAACTGGAATGTCAATGAAGTCACCAGCAAGAAGACGAAGATGGTGCCTAAGAAGCAAGGTCAACTTAACGGACGACGCGAAGAGGTGAAGCAATGGAAAAACCCAAGAATGAGAACATGTGTAAATGTATACGTGGTGGGCGTCAAGGGGCGTTCCACCCATACTGTGATTGTGTATTTAGGGACAGCACCCCGGGGAGAAGTTAGCGCAGATGGCCTGAGAGGAAGCAAAAAGAGCTCAGAGCGCAGAGAGAGAGCAGAGCGCAAGAGAACAGTAGGCCGAGGACCCTTAGAGAGCGGATGGGTAGGCAGAGAGGATACTGTTTCTCGATATAAGTTACCATTAGAGGCTAAGAGAGTTTGAACTTCTTTGGAAGTCAAACTGCTGACACCTTTTTTAGGTAAGGAACTTGCGAAGTAGGGATGTCACCTAGCATAGAGTAGGGACAGAATTAACTTGTTATTCTCTTTTATAGATGACGCAACGGATCCACTTTGTGTCTATGCTTTTTAATCTGTTGATTCTGGAATTGATATTAATTGTATTCTTTTGTAGACTTAGATTCTTTAGGGAATTTATGTTCCTTCTAGTTCCTGTATACTTGTTGAATCTTATCCTGAGAGGATTGTATATGCAACTAATTCTGATTTTATATTAAACTTTAAAACTTTATCAGTCGTAAGTGGTTCTTCAGAGTTGCGTCAGTCTATGGGGTTGATTTAACCTATGTGGGGTTGTCTTTTACTCAATGACAGAAAATAATCGATCCCAAAGGAAGAATGAGATAGGTATCTAGGTCATCAGAAAGGGTATCAAAATCTCATTCCCCGCAGTTGCATAGCTTAAAGAAGGACAGCGTGGCTGTCATGGCCACGCTGTTAATGGCCTACACAGGCACTGCCCTTCCCTTTGATGCCAGAACCAAAGTACCATATTCTGGAATCGCCATGATGGGCCTGGCACTCCCAGCATGTTTTTCCAACATCTCACACAACTATACAAGAGCACATTAATCCAGTTTCACGTCAACCTGTACAGCACACCCTTCCTAGACCATGCAGATAAGACATGAAATCCTATGCTCCTCACCTTTGATGAGGCTGCCTTGTAAAATGAATGCTTTGTAATGATGAAAGTGTGTTCTGGAGCTAACTTTAGGCAAACTAAGCTTCAGATGCCATCTTTCACTGTAATGTTTTATTGTACCAAAATCTTTCACTGTAATGTTGTATTGTGCCATGTGAATAGCCTTGCAATTTCATGTCTTACTAGAATAAAAATCAAAAGTGTCCCACAAATGAGGATGAAGGCTTTCACTGACTGTTCTGTCTAAAGTATATACATTCAAGGTTAAACTTCGCTTTACTAGGAAAACTGTGTAGTGTGTAACTTTTACTGATCCATGTGTAAACGCAGGCTTGGTAGAAACTTCATGTAGTAGAATTATGAGAAACCTGTCAAATGTGAATTTATGAAATACTGTGTTTGGAACACTATAATGGAGTATGATTTCTTAATGTGAAAGAGAGCCCCTTTCCCTTACCTTAGAAGGTGAATCTGTGATGGATTCCATACCTTAACTGAGCTTTGTACTCTGATTTATTGACTAATTGTTTTTGACTATTTCGAATTGCCATCTGAATGCCTAAAATCCTTAAATAAATCCTTCTGGGTTGAGACTTCATTGTCTGTCAGGCTTATAGGACCAAGTGTGTTCTACTTTTCAATTATTTTTAATCTACATCTTTGAATATCATAAATTGAGATGGGTCCAGCTGGTAGCACCAAAGTCTATCTACGGACTGCACCACTCCGGATCCATCAAGGTACGCTTTAAAACAAAGAGCAGAGTGGGGCTTGCACACTGTCAGATCTGGTAGCAAAGGTGATGATTCCAAGCAGAGTAGGTAAATTAGCCTTTTTAGAAACCGAAAAATGTAACTTCATGGTTCCGACGGTTTTGCCTCAAGATAGAAATTGACCCTGACCCAATCTGCATCAACGAATCCTCATGACTGTGGGAAGAGCCAGCTGTCCTGAGATACCCAAAGAAGCTTTGTATCAATAGGGAAAATATTGTAGGGGGCATGGCCAGTATCCACAGAGGGCATGACAAGCATCTGCAAGCGTGTGGCCAGCATACGCACAAGATGGCGGCTTTCTTCTTAGCTCTGCTGAGCCCACCACGCCAACCAACTGTTTTCACATCCTTCAATGACCCCTTTGAATGTCAGGCACAGTGGATCTCTGAGCTGACACTCCAGGAAGCCTAGTGTGCACCTACAGCAATTCCATTGAAGTCCAAAGGCATTATTAGCCGTGACGTACGTGGAGCCATATAAAATCAAGATGGCGGCGCCCTACGAATGGAGCGCTAGTCAATTGCTCTGGTGGCCTATCTTCACCCCAGTTTCAGAAGGGTAATCTAACTCTCAAACGGCATTCCCTGGGCAAATTATCACCTGTAGCCAGCCTTCCTTCACATGGGTCTTCCAGATGAAACCCCACCATGCCGTAAACAACACCATAAGGAGAATGAGTAAGCAGCATCTCACAAGTGATGAAGCGAGCGTGCCTGAGTGCTCTGAGTTACAGCTCCTTCTCCTGCCTGCAGCCTGTTTCACCAATGATGCATCTGGACCAAACTCCCACCTCCATGAACCATCTCTTTCTTATTGTGTGACAAATGTTTACAGCTCCTCCATTCTGTATGGGGTGCAAAGAGTACTGTGGGTAAATCATGACTGCGATACCCTTCTTCAAGAGCACTAATCCAACTTTTTGTGGGCCTGTGTCTACCATTACCGGAGGGCTGCTTCCTAAGCAGCTCTCCACCAACAAGAGTCAGCTGCAGGATTACCCTAACCGCAGAGCCCATCTTCTTTCTTTCATCTTCTCACCACATCAGGGCAACACCAACGTAAGAACAAATCTCACAATTTCTGCTGCCAGTAGTGAGACAGTACTCAACGAGTATGGCAGAATACAAAGACCATAAGGAGAAGGAGGGAAACGGCAGTCTGAAAAGATGCAAACTTGAACCTCCGCTTCCTGAATCACCAGGTGAGGACAAACAAGAAAACCCCACCCCATTGGAAAGGATTCTTAAATGCTGAATGATGTCCATGACATTACGTAGGGTATGAAGACTAATACAGATATCCTGCAGGTGGAAGTCTCCACAATTAGGGAATACCTCAAGGAGCTGAATCTATGAGTGAAAAACACTGAAGGTCAAATAAGCATGCCAGAGCACCGTATTATGGCCCAGTCTAAGCACTCACTCAAAAATGACGCCATGGTCACATCTCTTAGGAGTGGAATCATCAAATTAGAAGACCGCCGCAATAGGAGAGGCAATCTCAGAATTTTTGTACTACCGAAGGGTCAGAGGACAAGGTCCCCTCTGCTTTTGCCTTTCTGGATTCCTGGATCCATTCTATTCTAGGTATTTTGTTCAGCAAAGACTTTAACCTCGAGAGAGCTCATAGAGTCCTTACTTTCAAGACAAATAATACCACATCTCCATGTGCTCTGGTCTTCAAACCGCTGTGTTACCAACACTATGAGCTTATTCTGACACACATGAGGAAAATCACTTTTCAGGAAATGCCTCTCAATACTTTGCCATATAACCTGTCTCTAGAAGAAAGGACTTTCTGTCTCTCAGGAAGACATTGTCAGAAAAAGCAATCTAACACTCTTTTATTTGCCAATCCAAATTTAAAATTCTCTACAAAGCCCTATTCCTAGAATCTGCAGAATTGGTGACTTTCTTGGACAACACCTTTGAAACTCGCATAGAGGACTCACAAAGTAACCCTTGGTTGACCATCTATTACGTCTCTACTCACTTTGCAATTACTGCTTACTTACTGTAGGAAGTCCCTCTTCCTAGGATCTACATTCGTATTTGACCCTGTTTTGACCTTTATCTATCACTTATACTCATCAAAAGAGATTCGATGAGGCATCTCACTTTCTCGTATCATTATTGCTATTGTCACAATGAATTACGAGTTAACCCATAGCACAATCCAGTTAAAATTGTCAGTGTTCTAATCCTGCAAAGTTCTAATGACAGGTAGTTCATGCACCAATAGAGCACCAACTTGACTGAGTACATTTGTTAGATGCTCTCCATAGCTACGGTTTTACCTTTAGTGATTTGCCATTCTCCATTGTACTCTTATAGTCTTTGTTAGAATTAACCCCATGTCATAGTGTTCTTAATATTTTGTTAAGTGCATTTGCTAATGACCTTAACCATATTCTACCAACCGTGCTTGATGCCCACGTTACCTAACAACTCTTTGGCTATCATGTTTGTTTCAATCCTGCAGGCCCCCACAACTGCATATCCACGTTCTCATAGGTATGATATGTTAATTTTTAGTACTCTAATTCGTTAACCCTATCTTTCATATATTGTGAATGCATAGAAGTTTAGTATTATAAGTTTGCTCCTACATATTCAACACTCATTATGGCTGTGTTTTTACTTTTTTCTGTATTGATCGGTGTGGTAGGACTGACTCCTCCTTTGTGTGCCATACCCATTGCTCTGTACCCCATACTTTGTCTCTTAGAGACCTTCCCCCTTTGGTGGGGAATATTTGCATTACGATATATTCATATTTTCCGTTTTTTTCTCCCTCTTTATTTCCTGCTCCATTGCTCTCTCCCTCCTCTAAGCCCCCGAGCTATATGTTCGTGAAAACGTTCCTCTGTCTCGCCACACACAGTGGCTCCACTACACACCATGGTTCCAATAGTCTCCCCCCACACAGATGGCTGACCAACAGACACCAGCACTCTAGGTTGTGTGCTTTAATACCAAAGTCCTCAATCACCCTGTAAAACGCAGGAAGTTCTCTGACCACTGCCACTCTCTTAAAGGTGACTTTGTCTTTCCCAGGAAACCAGGATCGACTACAAAGAAGTGCTGTCCATGGGATCTGGGTGGGTTTCTGACCTTGCCTACTCTGCAGGAATCTCTTAGGCGAATGGTGTAATCACCTTGACTTCCAAACATTCTGGCCTCTCAGTCCTCACATCTGAACCAGATGATGGTGGCAGATGGCTAATCTCGTGGCTTCAGAGTGGTACCACAGAGATTTATGCGGTAAACATTTAGGCTCACACTTCAAACAACCGTAAATTCTGGGGAAATGTATCTGCACAGCTCTCACTTTTTTCCGCCAATGCGAACGAGGATTGTCCTGGGCAGTGATTTCAATCTCCCAGTGGACACTACCTTAGATAGGCAATCTGTTTTAAGGCCCAGAATCCCAAAGGCCCACAAAGTGATGCACTCTTTTTGTAGAGCACACCGCCTAATCGATGTCTGGGGACTGCATAACCCCTTAAAAAGTGACTTCACCTTTTTCTCTCCACCACATAATACCTTCTCAAGAATCGACTGGCTTCTGGTCAACTCCTCTCTACTCCTTAACTCTTCCTCTGCGTCTATTGAACCCATCACCGTTTCAGACCACGCAGCTATCTCTATCACTTTACAGACACTCCATATCCAGCTTAAAGAACAAACCCGGCGTAGGAACACAGAAGTTCTGGACAATGATGAAATTGTGCGAGACTTACAGAAAGAACTAGCCCTATTCATAGAGAAGAACTAAGATTCATCCTCCTCCCCAATTATTCTCTGGGACACTCTGAAGTACTTCTTCAGAGGTAAGGTCATAAACTGCATGGTCAGGAAAAAAAAAGAATAAATGCATCCCTAGATAATCTCCCTGCTGAGATTGAAGCTAAAGAATTGGTAGATAGACATTCAATGATCCTTCGGACTTGGCAGTACTCAAACATCTCAAATGTGAATACAACTCCATCATCAGTAAATGTGCTCACTTGTGGATTCACACCCAAAAAGGAAAGATATTGTTTTACTTGAACAAGTCCAATAGATCACTAGAGGCATAACTGAAATTTAAACTCAATTCGACTTTTAGCCAGAGCATTAAAGATCACCAGGGCAGATTGCAAATGACAACGGAGGAAGACCTCAAAGTCTTTCAAAGATTTTATTCCAAACTTTACACCCCTACCACTAATACACCAAAAGAGGCCTGTTTAGAATTTCTCCGTAGCCTTCCAATAAAACCGATCTCTATTGATTATCAATTATCCTTAAAAAACTGATTGACAGAGATGAGATTATGCTAGCTATATAAGCTAAGGTAAGGCACCAGGTCCAAATGGTCTCCCCATCAATTTCAATAAAACCTGTGTTCCCAGTATTATAGACTCATTGGAGTCTGCCCTGGATCATTTCATTACCTCTGTTTCTGTGGCAGGTACTGCTTTTGAGGCCAACATTATGGTCATCCCTAAAAAAGGGAAGGACCACTTCAACCTTAAATATTTTAGACCCATCTCGCTAATAAACATGAAGGCAAAGATTTATGCTAAATCCTGGCTGAAATGAATGAATGAAATGAAATGAAATGAAAATGGGTTTTGTAGAGCGCAGATAGCTGCCCGGGGGCATCCAAGCGCTGAAAGCTAACAGTGTGTTGTCAGTTGAGTAAGTGAGCAGAACAGAACCAAACTATTTATTGAACAAAAACGTTTTCAAATGTTTCCTGAAAGAGGTAAGGTCCGAGTTGGACCTTAAATAAAAAGGTAAACTGTTCCAAAGCCTGGCCGCATTCAGGGAAAAGGAGCGACCTCCTGATCTAGACCGTTTGACCTTTGGCACAACAGCACGTAAAGCGTTGGTAAACCGTAGCTGTCTGGAAGGAAGGTAGGGGGTAATTAATGGGCGACTGATCATTGGACCAGTTTCCCAGAAAGACTGGTGAGCGACACAGAGAGATTTAAAACTAATCCTATCCTTCAGCGGGAGCCTGTGTAGTCTTGTTAGTCCAGGTTTCACAGAGGTCCTGCGGGGGATTTGAAGCAGGGTCCGAGCCGCACAGTTTTGGATCACCTGTAGCTTCTTTAGTGTGAAATCTGGGGCCCCGAGATAAAGCGCATTTCCGAAATCCAGCCTCGAAAGAATCAGTCCTTGAACCACAATTTTTTTTGCCTCAAAAGGTAACAACGGAAGGATCTTCCTCAACATTCTGATGAGGCCAAAACAGGTGGCAGATAGTACAACAGCCTGATGGTCAAACGTCAAGAACTTGTCCAACCAGACACCCAGGCTCTTGATGGCATCCCTAGGGACTGGAGGAGTGCCCAAGCAGGCTGGCCAGATCTAGTCGATCGCAGATGGAGCTGAGCGGCCCAACAGCATGACCTCTGTCTTGTCCCCGTTAAGTTTGAGACAAGACAGGGTCATCTAGCTGCTGACCTCACTCAAGATCTTATCGATATTTAATTTATATCCAGAAAACCGGCCGAATTCCTCCGCAGACTTCACAATGACAGGTAGTGCAATATTCATCTCTGATGTCACTATAGCAATATCGTCTGCGTAAACGCAAACTTTAGAGTCAAAATTATTTATCCGCACTGGTTTAATAGCCGGGTTTCTCTCCAAATGTCTAATAAACGGATCGATATATAGTGCAAACAGCAAGGGCGAGCAGGGACAACCCTGCCTCGTCCCCCTTGCTATCCGCACTATCCCTGAGCTCCTTCCTGAGATACGAATAGTGGCAGATGGTTGAATATACAATGATTTTATTCCATTGACAAATTCCTCTGTAATCCCCTTTTTTGCCAACACAGACCACAAAAAGGTCCATGTGACCCTGTCGAACGCTTTTTTCGCGTCCAACAGGGCCATACCTACAGGGGAACCAGTCCCCTGTGACCAATCCAACAGAGATATTATTCGTCTTATGTGGTATGTGGTGCCTCTCCCTTGTAGAAACTCATGTTGTCTTATAGAGACAAGACCTGGCATCAGGTCATTTAACCTATTGGCAATCAATTTTGAATACATTTTACTGTCTGAGTTTAACAAAGAAATAGGTCTATACGACCCCATTGCGTCTTCTTTTTGCCTTTCTTTTTGAATACCACTATGGTAGCTTCTGCCCATGACCGTGCAGCCTTTCCTAAAAATGCTTGCTGACATATAAACTCTAATTCTGATTTTAACTCATTCCTAAATTTTCTGTAAAACTCCAAGGGGATATTATCTGGCCCCATGTCCTTACCGTGGGGTAAATCCAAAATTGCTAACTCTACTTTCCCCCAGTCTGGAGGTGCCGTCGATATCACTCGTTGAGCTTCAGAAAGAGTTACAGGATTCATATCACTTAAATATTCTCTAGCATCTGCCTGACCAATCTCGTCACTATATAACCGCTGATAAAACTCTTGGAAAGCAGTTAACACCCCTTGCTTCGTCTCCTGCATAACCCCCTGTAAGTCCTTAATTTTCGGTATATCACCATATACAGCTTTCTCCCTTGCCCTCTTCGCTAATATCCTACCTGTCTTTTCTCCATATTCATATGCTGCTTCCTTGTGTTGTGTATAGTTGGCTGCTAATTGATCAGCAATATTGGTATATACGTTAGCCCTTTTAATAGTGAGATCTTTTTGGGCGAGACTACATTCTTCCTTCTCATATCCTAGCCTAATTGTCAAGATCTGTCGTACTGAGCCTACGTCACAAAGAACTACAATTACCATGGTTCCCCCTGTTCTTTCAGGAAGTACATCAATGGTATTGCCACGCATCCTGTTGCGTGTTATTCTGGATCCGTTACCGGCATGAGAGCGGTTCTGCACTGCACGCCTTTGTTTTCCTGTATACTGTTCGTTGGAGGATTGTCGACTACCCCGGGTGTTCGAGGAAAGAACGCCGCGGTGAGTTGTGCCGGTGATTCTTAGTCACGGTAAGCGCCTTCGGCGTTCTCAGACAATTGCATAGTGCTTCTCCATTTCGGAACTCGAACGCCGGCTGCCCAGCGTTTCTTCATTTGTATTTACCGAAGAGAAACATTTAGACTTTTGAATCATTTACGCTCCCCGAGCGAGAGGAGGTTGAGTGACATTACGGAGCGCAGTGGTGAATGGAACCACGCGTGGCTGTGCTAAAGTAATTAAAGTCTGGTTTGACCATCAACGCGGAGCGCTGTGGTGGTCGAAACCATGCGCTGCTGTGTTGAAGTTTCTAAGACTGATTTGATCATAACGCGGAGCGCTGTGGTGGTCGCAGCCACGCGTTACCGTGTGTTGTTTAGGTGGAAAGACTGAAGGGACCATAACGCTGTAGTGGACGTAACTACGCGTTACTGTTTGTTTTCTTTTGTTATTATTTCATTGGATTTCTGACCACGTGTACTTTCTCCAGAGCAGTCCAGGAGAGGAGTGGTGTGGTTATTGCCTCCCACACACCACCGTGTCCGGTGCTCTATATGGATGGGTATCGGTTAAGATCTTGCTTTCACATATATTAGAGTATTATCTCAGACTCCAAATACTTCATATACTCATTGCTGCTATATGGTGCGTTCTATGAGGGGTATTAGAATTCAATAGCATCCGTGCATTTACTATAATGTGTAGAAACAGTTTACCTATTGTTTATGTTTTTGTAGGAATTCCAAAGGCAGTATTGATGATGAAGAAAGTCTCTATTACAGAGGGTCTGGTTATTATTCTTTAAGCAGGTATACAGTGTGCAGTCTAGCGAGAATTCATGAGAGTAGCATTGTGTATTAACCTAGTGCTTATGAAGGTGTCTTTTGTCGTTTCAGGTGTCCTTTCCCTGCTGACCCCTTCCCTTCCCTTCCTGTCTTTTCTTCTCTTATTTTCCCTCGCCTAATGACTCGAACACCTTGTACAAAACATCAGGGTGTTGGTGACATTGGGAGGTGGAGCGCTTTATTCAACATCCGGATCCCGTGGAGATAAAACCTGACAGAATAACACGCCCAAGAATTTTACTCTACCTGATTCATTTGTTGCATAATGGCCACCATGGACGATGTAATGCAGGCTTTGCTTCTGGTTCAACAGGAGCTAGCCTCCTCTAAAACAGAAGCAACTGCATTAAGGGAAAAGCTAGACAGGTTGTCTAGGAATCCCTTTGATGCTTCATCACCCCAGATACAGGTCACGGTTCCTCCTCCTATCCCTCTGGCAAGTCCAGAGAGATACTCGGGTGATCCAGCCAAGACTCAGGTATTCCTAACACAGATTTTGCTCCATTTCTCATGCAAACCAGCTTCGTTCCCTAACAACCACTCCAGGGTGGCGTTTGCTATTTCTAATTTGGTAGGCGACGCAGCTAACTGGGCAGTTCCCTTGGTAAGAAACAATGGCCCTGTTCTTTCTGACTGGTCAGCTTTCCGCACCGAGTTTAAGAAAGTATTTGATAGGAGAGCCACAACTTTCAGTGCTGATAGGGAACTCTTAGAATTAAGACAAGGCAGAAGTGATTTGATTACCTATTTAGCCAAGTTTAACAGACTAGTGGCTGAGACCTCATGGCCCGAAGAAAAAAGGATGTCCTTATTTTATCAGGGTTTAAGGGATGGTTTGAAGGATGTTATAGCTCAAATAGATTCCCAACCCTCCACATGTATTGACATGATAAACTTAACTTTGAGATTGGATGGTAGAATGGCAGATAGAGGAGGGGTTAGGAGAAGATGGGATAGAGGCCCTTCTAGACCTGATTGGACGCCCCATAGAGCCTTGCCTTCTGCCGAGAACACTACAGAACCTATGGAAATAGGAGAGGTTAGGGCCCCTCTAACCAGAGAAGAGAAGGAAAGTCGTAGGGTGTCCGGGCTGTGTATGTACTGTGGCAAAAAAGGCCACTATGTCAGAGAGTGTCCCTCCAAGCCTAAGACTGCGGCAGGATGGAATAGAAATAAAAGAGTAGCCACCACAGTGGTAAGCACACAGGACGAGTTACGTGGGTTAGCTGAAGAGAACAAGAAGGACATACAGCACTGGAAGGTCCCTTCCCTAACTGTTACCACCCTGCTTGAATCAGAGTCACATATCCTGTTGCCCATGAGGTTGGAGTGTCAGTTGCAGGTCCATCAAGTGATGGTCATGATAGACTCAGGGGCCACAGGTAGTTTTATTAACAGCGGGTTGGTATCTTCTCTTTCGCTGGACAGAGTACCTAGAGATACACCAGAAGAAGTTTTAGCAGTAGATGGGAAACCTCTGATATCAGGGCTGATAACAGAACAAACTGAGATGGTACAGTTGTCAGTAGAGGTAAAGGAAGGTAGACACCGAGAGGAACTGTCTCTTAACATCATTGAAGCCCCTCAGTACGAGGTGATTCTAGGAATGCCTTGGCTAAGCCATCACAACCCCTCTATTAACTGGAAGGAGAAAACATTACAGTTCCTGTCCCCAGATTGTCAGGACCATATGGAAGGGCATAAGATTGCTCTGTTTTCTCCAACATTGAATCCCTTGTCGGTGGCTACTGCCGCAGAGAGATCGGTGTGTTTACCGGTTGAGTATCGGAGTTACAAGGATGTATTCAGCGAAAGCAAGGCAGAACAGCTCCCTCCGCACAGGCTTTACGATTGTCGGATAGACCTTATAGGGGGGCCACCATTCGGTCTTGCAGGGTATATGCATTGTCCATTTCTGAAACTACTCATCTAAAGGAGTACATAGACCACTACGTGGACATAGGCTTTATCAGGCCATCTAGATCTCCTGCCGCTTCTCCCCTATTTTTCATAAAAAAAGCAAATGGGGATTTGAGAGCCTGTGTGGGCTATCGTATGTTGAACAAAAACACAATCAGAAACAGATACCTTCTACCCCTTATCACTGTTTTGTTAGATCAGGTGAGAAATGCCGGAGTCTTCACAAGACTGGATTTGAGGGGTGCATATCACCTGGTACGCGTCCTCGAAGGGGACGAATGGAAAACCGCCTTCAAGACCAGATACGGTTTGTACGAGTATACAGTAATGCCGTTCGGTCTGTGTAACGCCCCTGAGGCATTTCAGTACTTTTTGAACGATGTCCTGAAAGAGTATGTGGACATCAGTGCAGTGATGTACATAGACGATATCCTGATATAGTCAGAAGACACCACACAGCACGTAGTGCAGGTGTTACAGAAACTAAGAGAAAACAGGCTGTTTTGTAAGATAAGTAAATGCGAATTCAGTGTCAGTACAGTTGAGTTCCTGGGCGTTATGTTGAGTCACGGGGGTTTGCAGATGCCCGAAAGGAAAATACAGGCAGTACAAGATTGGTCTACTCCCACCTGTGTGAAAGAAGTGCAGAGCTTTTTAGGCTTTGCCAATTACTATCGTAGGTTTATCCTGCGGTTCTTGCATGTGGCGGTTCCGTTGACAAGACTGCTCCGAAAAGGAGTAAAGTTCCAGTGGTCCGATGATGCTGAGAAAGCATTTACATATCTGAAGAGAGCGTGCACTACCGCCCCAATCCTTGCTCACCCAAAGCCAGAATATCCATATATCGTAGAAGCCGATGCATCGGATGAGGCCATAGGAGCCATTCTGTCCCAGAGGAATAAGGACTCCGGACAACTACACCCTGTAGCATATCTGTCCAAAAAACTAAGCTTGCCGGAAAAGAACTACACCATAGCTGAGAAGGAGTTGTTAGCCATAAAAAAGGCCTTTCAAGAATGGCGACAATATCTATGGGGGGCCAAGTACCCGGTCACGGTTTTCACTGATCACCGGAATCTTCTGTTTATGAAGACAGCCAGACATCTCACACAAAGACAGATGCGTTGGATGCTGTTCTTCTCGGAGTATGATTTCACCATCACTTTTCGGCCTGGGGTAGACAATCGGAAAGCAGGCTCTCTTTCCCGACGAAATCAGGTGGAGGAGAAAGGGAATAAAGATAACATGGTGGCGATTGTGAATCCAGAAAAAGTGATATGCGTGATTCAGGCAGATTCCTTTTTGGAGATCATTCGTAAAACTAAGGACCAGAATGCTTGGATTCTGTGGGCCACAAAGGGTAGTAACCGCTCACTAAAGCAAGGACTGCCTTTTCAGGATGGTAGACTGTATCTCCCTACCACGGCGCTGCAAAAGAAGGCTTTTGCTTGGTGCCATGATTCCCCGTTGGCTGGTCTTCAGGGAATACAAAAGACGTTACAACTCATTAAACGTCATTTCTGGTGGGATACCGAAAACATTGATGTACGTGCATGGATAGAACAATGTGAGACCTGCGCACGTGCAAAAAACGTGACAGGAAAGAAGTAGGGCTTACTGATGCCTTTGCCTTCGCCTAGAAGACCTTGGCAGAACATCAGTCTGGATTTTGTTATGGGACTACCCCCAGATCAGGGAAAAACGGCCGTACTGGTAGTCATAGACAGTCTTACTAAGATGGGACATTTCATCCCATGCGTGACTCTTCCTACTGCAGGACAAACTGCCCAACTGTTGTTAACTAACGTTATTCGTTTGCACGGAGTGCCCGAGGTCCTCGTGTCAGATAGGGGCCCCCAGTTCGTTGCAAGGTTCTGGAAAGTATGGTGTCAGGCCTTACATATTCAATCCTCACTCTCCACCAGCTTCCATCCACAGACCGATGGGCAGACGGAGAGATAGAATCAGACGCTAAAATAATATCTCAGATGTTACGCAACGGACGCCCAGGAATCATGGGTTTCCATGTTATGGATGGCCGAAGTGGCTTACAACAACGCGTGGCATTGTTCAGTGGGGGTTTCTCGTTTCCATGCAAAATATGGTTTTAAAGCAAGAATCCTTCCGGTACGCATCCCTGAGGAGGTGTCTCGACAACCTACGGTTTGTGGGCAGATGCAGAAGATACAGAGCATACACAGGAAGATAAAGGCGCACTTAATAAAGGCAAAAGTCGAATATTAAAAATTGGGAAGATCGGCATCGAACCAAGGGTCCTATATACCAGGTGGGCGATAGAGTGTGGCTATCCACTCGCAACGATTGGTACAGACAAGGTGGTCCCAGAAAGTAAATCAATCAAAATCACTTAAATGAATTCGATAGAAATTATAGCACCATTGTATTTAATCACAAAGTGTCATATAAACTTATTTACAAAAATGAGTACACAGTTCAAATATATACAATGCCCCTATTGGGTAGGACAGGAAAGGTAGTGTTGGGATAGTGAAGGTATAGGGAATTCTGATACAAGTTAATTGAGTCCAAGTAAATCGAAACATCATCATCAGTAAACACAATGGAGAAAAAATTCATCAGTCCATTAACACAAACATGCCTCAGATACAATAAAATCACAAATGATATGTTAGGGAAGAGGCTGAACAAAGAAACGGAATGTCGACGTTTCGACCCAGGTAGATGCAGGTATAGCTGTGACCTTGCTAGAGGGTCTTCATCAGGACAGTGGAGCAGGGAAGGCGAGGCAAGGGATCTATATAAAAATAGAATTCATAAATTTATATTGTTGAGGGTCTAATAAAGATCCCTAACGCTTCCATAGTTATAAAAAGGAACGAGAGGAAGGGGGTTCTTGAATATCATAACACTAGAGGAATACATATACGATGACATTGATATTGAGAATGCAGGACTAACTCAACAGACATTGGGAGCCCTGAACAGGAATTTGTGCCAAAAATAAAGTATGAACAAAGCTGATGTTAACAGGGCCATTTAGACAAGCTAATTTCAGTGTGGCAACTAGAGTGACATGTCCACTGAATTGAAGGCTAGTACGTACATGAAAGACCAGGTGCCTACCTGTAGTTGTTAGAAGGGGCACGGTGGGGTACACAGACACTCTCAGTGGGATTCAAAATGTGGCTGCGTCTGGAATCAAAGTGAGCCATCAATGTATCAAGAGGTACCTGGCGGATCATACGCCATATAAAGGATATAAAGCAAGGGTTCAATGTAAAAAGCGCACTACATGAAGGTGCGCTTTTTAACTAGAATGTGCCCTTTACACCTATAGACACAGCTTCACCCAATGTATAAACCTTACTGTCCATATCCATCTCTTTGAGGCACTTTACTAGACGTCTTTCCATGATGGCTCTGCCCGCCATTACATTGAACCCTTGCTTTATATCCTTTATATGGCGTATGATCTGCCAGGTACCTCTTGATACATTGATGGCTCACTTTGATTCCAGACGCATCCCACTGAGAGTGTCTGTGTACCCCACCGTGCCCCTTCTAACAACTACAGGTAGGCACCTGGTCTTTCCTGTACGTACTAGCCTTCAATTCAGTGGACATGTCACTCTAGTTGCCACACTGAAATGAGCTTGTCTAAATGGCCCTGTTAACATCGGCTTTGTTCATACTTTATTTTTGGCACAAATTCCTGTTCAGGGCTCCCAATGTCTGTTGAGTTAGTCCTGCATTCTCAATATCAATGTCATCGTATATGTATTCCTCTAGTGTTATGATATTCAAGAACCCCCTTCCTCTTGTTCCTTTTTATAACTATAGAAGCGTTAGGGATCTTTATTAGACCCTCAACAATATAAATTTATGAATTCTATTTTTATATAGATCCCTTGCCCCGCCTTCCCTGCTCCACTGTCCTGATGAAGACCCTCTAGCAAGGTCACAGCTATACCTGCATCTACCTGGGTCGAAACGTCGACATTCCGTTTCTTTGTTCAGCCTCTTCCCTAACATATCATTTGTGATTTTATTGTATCTGAGGCCTGTTTGTGTTAATGGACCGATGAATTTTTTCTCCATTGTGTTTACTGATGATGATGTTTTGATTTACTTGGACTCAATTAACTTGTATCAGAATTCCCTATACCTTCACTATCCCAACACTACCTTTCCTGTCCTACCCAATAGGGGCATTGTATATATTTGAACTGTGTACTCATTTTTGTAAATACGTTTATATGACACTTTGTGATTAAATACAATGGTGCTATAATTTCTATCGAATTCATTTAAGTGATTTTGATTGATTTACTTTCTGGGACCACCTTGTCTGTACCAATCATTCACCCAGGTCCCAGGGACTTGCTGGGTCAACCCGTGTCTTTACAACATATCCACTCGCAACATCAGGTTTAAATTGTGCAGTATGTTCCATCCCAGATACATAGGAACCTATCCTATAGTGAAGCAGATCAATCCGGTGGCGTTCAAACTCAAACTGCCTGGGACTCCCAGAATCCATCCGGTGTTTCATTGCAGTCTTCTGAAGCCGGCTCACAATGCTAGGAGGCGTGCCCCTCCGCCAGTGGTCAGGGATGATGAGTATGAGTACGAGGTTTGGTGCATCAAAGACTCAAAGGTGAGGAGGGGTGTGTTGTGGTATCTGGTCTCCTGGAAAGGCTACTCAGCTGAGGATGATTCCTGGGAAAGAGTGGAGAACGTACATGCTCCGGCTGCGATTCGCTCTTATCATCATAAATATCCCTTGCGGCTTGGGCCTAGAAGGCGCTAGGGAGAGGGACAAACTGTCAGGATCTGTCGTACTGCGCCTACATCACAAAGGACTACAATTCCCATGGTTCCCCCTGTTCTTTCAGGAAGTACATCAATGGTATTGCCACGCATCCTGTTGTGTGTTATTCTGGATCCGTTACCGGTGTGAGAGCGGATCTGCTCTGCACGCCTTTGTTTTCCAGTATCCTGTTCATTGGAGGATTGTCGACTACCCCGGGTGTTCGAGGAAAGAACGCCGCGGTGAGTTGTGCCGGTGATTCTTAGTCACGGTAAGCGCCTTCGGCGTTCTCAGACAATTGCATAGTGCTTCTCCATTTCGGAACTCAAATGCCGGCTGCCCAGCGTTTCTTCATTTGTATTTACCGAAGAGAAACATTTAGACTTTTGAATCATTTACGCTCCCCGAGCGAGAGGAGGTTGAGTGACATTACGGAGCGCAGTGGTGAATGGAACCACGCGTGGCCGTGCTAAAGTAATTAAAGTCTGGTTTGACCATAAACGCGGAGCGCTGTGGTGGTCGAAACCACGCGCTGCTGTGTTGAAGTTTCTAAGACTGATTTGATCATAACGCGGAGCGCTGTGGTGGTCGCAGCCACGCGTTACCGTGTGTTGTTTAGGTGGAAAGACTGAAGGGACCAGAACGCTGTAGTGGACGTAACTACGCGTTACTCTTTGTTTTCTTTTGTTATTATTTCATTGGATTTCTGACCACGTGTACTTTCTCCAGAGCAGTCCAGGAGCGGAGTGTTGTGGTTATTGCCTCCCACACACCACTGTGTCCGGTGCTCTATATGCATGGGTCTCGGTTAAGATCTTGCTTTCACATATATTAGAGTGTTATCTCAGACTCCAAATACTTCACTTCCTCATTGCTGCTATATGGTGCGTTCTATGAGGGGTATTAGAATTCAATAGCATCCGTGCATTTACTATCCTGTGTACAAACAGTTTACCTATTGTTTATGTTTTTGTAGGAATTCCAAAGGCAGTATTGATGATGAAGAAAGTCTCTATTACAGAGGGTCTGGTTATTATTCTTTAGGCAGGTATACAGGGTGCAGTCTAGTGAGAATTCATGAGAGTGGCATTGTGTATTAACCTAGTGCTTATGAAGGTGTCTTTTGTCGTTTCAGGTGTCCTTTCCCTGCTGACCCCTTCACTTCCCTTCCTGTCTTTTCTTCTCTTATTTTCCCTTGCCTAATGACTCGAACACCTTGTACAAAACATCAGGGTGTTGGTTACATTGGGAGGTGGAGTGCTTTATTCAACAACTGGATCCCGTGGAGATAAAACCTGACACTAATAGCCTCTGCAAGTTTTTTCTCCGCCTTCAGAACCTGCTTAAAGTCTTGTTGTTGCTTGAGATACATCTGTTTGTGCCTAAATGCAGAAAAACGTAGAGTCTCTCTCCGAACCACGGTTTTAAATGTATCCCAGACTACCTCATGTGCTGCCGTATCCCTATTAATATCAAAAAATTCTTTAACTGTTTGTTTCATAAATTGACAGTACTCCTCGTCTAAAAGTAGTTTCCGCTCGAAAGACCACTGAGGGAATTCTATTTTTCCTTCAATATCTAGTGCCAGATCTAATACAACTGGATTATGATCGAAAACCAGTTTAGGTTGAATTTCAATATTGCTCTTAGCTAAAAAAACAGAGGTGGTAAAAAAATAATCCAATCTCACGAATTTAGAGTGAGGGGCAGAAAAGAATGTGAACCCTGGGTCGTTGGGATATTTTGCATGCCACACATCATAAAGACCATGGTCCAAGAACAGTCTCTGGATTGCCGCATACACTAATTTCTTTCTGCCTGTGTACGCTTGAGTGGATCTAACATTCAGATCTGCACCAATGTTAATGTTAAAGTCCCCACACAGCAACACATGGTTAATCCATTGTGCTAGTTCTAAATTAAGAAAATTAAACACCTCGGCATCGTCCAAGTTTGGTCCGTAAACATTACACAAAGTTAATCTATGATGTCCCAGCTTAAGTTCTGCGATGACCCATCGACCCCACCTATCCGATAAGGTCTTGACTCACTCACTCACTCCTCTTTTTTTGAGTATCGCCACCCCTCTTTTAACTCCCATTTGTTTGGAGCAAGCAACCAGCTCCATTCCCATATTCTTTAAATATTCTCTATTTGCCCAAGCCACGTGAGTTTCCTGTAAACAAAGTATATCAAAACGTAATAGCTGAACAATGTTGGCCAAAATTTGTCTTTTCCTAGAATCGTTTAAACCACATATGTTTAGCGTGCAAATCTGAATCTTCCTATCCATTAAACTTAAAAAAACACCCAAATTTAGCTCCAGAAAGCCTTTTCTTCCCTCTTTGAATATTGGTATAACATTTTCTTCGCTGTATCCTTACTTTCTACCTTTCACTGCCCCACAGTATTTTCTTGCTCCCTGCTGCTGCCATTTTCACCCCCCGCCACCAGAGCCCCCTTCCCCCCTTTTCCCCCCCTACCACCCAACCCTCCCCACCCGTCCCCATCCTGCCTTCCCATCCTATGAGGCCCAAGGACCGTTAGTTTCTGTGTAATGGAGTGCCGGGTCTCCCCCCCTATCCCTTAAGACCTTAAATTAAACAAAACCAATCTAGACTACCATTTCAGAAGAAAGCACTAATCAAAACACTAGATAGAGCGGAAAAAAAACATAACAATCGGTCAGACCAAGTTATCACAAGTCATCACAAAATCATCAAAGTTTAACCTTTAAGCCTCCGCCCTCTATATGGCTGCCAAATACTCTTTAGCCTGAACCTCTGACCAGAAAAAATTGGTTTGCCCCTTCATAATTACTATTAGTTTTGCCGGGTTCTGTAAATACACAACCACCCCCTTCTTTTGAAAGTCCGGTATAAGTTGCCGAAGATGCCAACGCTTGGAAACCGTAGCCTTGCAAAAGTCTGGCCTTACAAAAAAAAAAGTTGCAGTCCTTAGTGATGACATTCCGGTCTGGTCTTGCCAGGGTGTAAATGTCTTCCCGAGCCAGAAAATTGTTGCAACAGACCAGTATCGCCCTTGGGAGGTTCTCTTCGCCTTGAAGGGGATTTCTCACGGAAAACGGGAACCGGTGTGCCCATTGTATTTCCCGGGACCAGTCCCACGTCGTGAGCTGGGGGAAGGCCTCTGTCAACAATTCTGCAACAAACTTGCGAACATCTGATCCCTCCCGCTTTTCTGGGACCCCCAAAAAGCGCAAATTATTCCTACGTGAATGATTTTCAAGTTAGGATAACTTATAACTCAAATTGTCCCCATGAGCCTTTATGAGATCTAGTTCTTCCCTCTATACAGCTGCTTCGTCCTCTAAGGCTGATATTCGAGCTTCAGCCTCCGTGACTCTGTCCGCAGTTTCTGCCCCCAATTTTATTGCCCGCTGAACTGAATTTTTTCCTTGCTACAGGTGGCTTGCATACGTATATTTTTCGCTTTGCTTTTGGCTCTGTGGTTCATCATTGTCTCATAAATGGTGACCAGGGTAATTTCCTGAGGTAGGGGTGTATCTAATGGGTTTTGCCCCCCTTGCTCCATCTCCTTTGAAACTCCCATAGCTGTCTGGGCTCCGTTTGACTCAACGCAGGGTGTTAAAGCCCCTTCTGACATAGCATGTTGAGAACTCTTTTTCTTTGTTTTCTTTTTAACAGTGGTAACACTACAATTAGGGGAAATCTTACTCCCTCCTCCTTCCTCATCCGGACTGCGCCCTCCACTGTAATCTGCCCAATCATTGCTCATACTAGAGCCTTCATCCGATGATGCCTCAGATAGCGAATAGAAGTTCTCAACTAATTCTGGTGCACTTGGGCCCTCCTGTCCATTGGTGTCGGAAGCAAGTAGATTCATCTCCCTTGATAGTACCTTAGGCGAGGTATTGTCTCCTTTCACAATGTCATCTCCATCCTTATCTCCCCTTGCATACTCGGCCAGTCCAATCTGAGGTTGTTCCGCATTCAATTCAACAGCTCCCTCATTCAACACACCAGCTTCAGCAGAGTCGATAACTTCCGTAGCTGTGGCTTCCACTACCACCTGATCATTTAGTACGTCGACTGCATCTGCCGACAGTCCCGATATTAAATCGCTGTTGCGGACACTCTGTCGTTCGAACATAGCTGGTAAAGTCAGATTCTGAGTGTTTGGCTTCGGAACACGCAGAGCATTTCCGCCCCTCCCTTTGCCTTCTCCATTTCCCTTACTTGTCATATGAACACCAAGGGGAGTGTGAGATGACTTAGAAGAGACAATAGCCATTTCACACACCGTAGAATCCTCAATTCCTTTGGTTCCCGTTCCCTCATCGTTTATCTCCATACCTTGCTCTTTATTTCTCACACTCCGGGTCGGGATTTTGGCAACTTCGTTCAATTTTGCGCCCCCCCCCCCCCCACCCCCCCCCCCTTCACTGGCATCCTTTTATTAGACGTGGCACCACCTCGACCACGTACTACCCCACTTTGAAAGCCGAAAAATAGCCAAGCAGGTACTCGGCAAAGTGGGGCTCAGCGCCGTCTCGTCAACACGTAGCCCAGCATGCAGGGTATAGCTCTAGGATAAAGCTCCAGGAAAACCACAAGCTACTACAATGTCTGTCCTTCCTTTAGCCACAATGAGCAAGGGAGATGATGTGTGGGTTTTTTTTTTTTTGTTTTTTTTTCCTTTTTTCTTTCTCCCTTTACCGAAGCACCTGAGACACTCTCAAACAGTCCCAAGTGTCAAGTAGTAACAAAACAACAAAAAAAACAAGAAAAAAAAGCCTCAGGGGGTTACGTCACCGCTGATTAACACACTACTCAAATCGTCCTTCGGTTCTGCACCGGTGAGCTCCACAGCACCAAATCACTCCCGCAGCACTCCTGAAACTGTTGCCAGTGTCGAAAAAAAAGAGCCAAGAACACCTCGAAATACTTTCAGAGTGCTGCCGAATAGTCCCAGGTGTCAAGCTGACATGCTGGAGAAATCCTCGGAGAGCTGAGCCACCGCAGCTGCCGCCGATTCCGCGTCGCTGCCGCCAAACGAAGAACTCTCCGCGCTCGGCTCAGCACACCGGCTGGAGACCATCTCCGTGCATCCTCCTGCATCGGTAAGTTTCACGGCGCCGAGTATAATTTCCACCACGGATCGCCATAACTCATTACCCGGCGTTCTCAGAGCATCCGCCGGTATTAAACTTGTAAAGCCTCGGGGGTTTTATGCTGCTTTCTTCTGAGAAAAAAGTTGCCGTGGGTCCGAGGGAACAGGAGAGAGGAGCTGAGCTGCCTACACAGCCCACGCCATGGCCGCCATCTTGCCTCTCCAAAGCTTGTCAGTAGTATCCTAATGTTCTTGAACTGAAAGGATCTACAGTATTCCAGTATGTCCGCACTGGCAATTTCCCCTTGTGCTTTATTTCTTCTTAGCTTTTTCCACCCAATTCTGACCCCCTTGGCAGCCCAGATAAAGTTTGATAGTTCCCCATGAAGTTTTTTAATTTGCTCCGTATTGAACTCAGCGGGATGGAGTTAAATAGATATGTACATTTCGGGACTATGGCCATTTTAATTAAGTTAGATTTTCCTAGGAAGGATAGTTATAGTCCTGACCAGGCCTTGAGTAGTTTCCTTATTTCTTTGTATATCCTAGAAAAGTTCAAGTTGGCTACCTCGTCTAATTCCTTTGTATATTCTATTCCTAGATATTTAATTTTGCCTTTGATTCGAGGGTTTCCTGGGCGGTGTTCCTCTCAAGAATTTCTGTTTTGGATGACCAAGTAACCTGACACTGCTCCGAACTGGGCTATAGGTTACTCTACTTTGGGGAGGGAGGTGGTTAGATTACCAGTAAATATCATCAGATCGTCGGCATATAATGCAACTTTTTATCCCATACTTGGTGTTTGAAGGTCGTGATCCCTTCTTCCCACCTCAGTAGAGCAGCCAATGGTTCAATGAAAAAGTTAAATAAGAAGGAGGACAGGGGGCATCCCTGTCTTGTGCCTCTTTCTATGTGTATGTTGTCGGTAAGAGCGTCATTTACTAGTATTTGTGCAGTAGGATTTGCATAGATGTTGATTATAGCGTTTTCAAGTTTATCTCCCAGATTAAATTTAGCTAAGATTGCGTTCAGAAAGTACCAGTTGACTCGGTCGAACGCTTTTGCCGCGTCGAAGGTTATTACAGATAGAGGGACAGTATATTCAGTTGTAATGTCTATGGCGGTGATGAGCTTGTGAGATAGTTCATGAATTTGCCTACCTTTGATGAAACCCTTTTGGTCTGGGTGTATTAGGGACCCTGCCACTGCCCCTAGTCTTTTTGCCAGAATCTGCTTGTATATTTTGTAATCTGCGTTCAAGAGGGAAATGGGCCTGTATGATTCACATTTGGTTGGGTCTTTCCCTGGTTTTAAAATGATGGTAACAGTTGCATCATTCCAGGAGTTTGGGAGTTTTTGATTTCCTAAGAATATACAGTGTAGAAGCTCTGTAAGAGGTGTTAGCAGTGTTTCCTGAAGTTGTAAATACATTTCGTTTGAAAGAGCGTCCGGGCCAGTGGCTTAACCTCTTTTTAAAGACTTCCTATTTAGAGATCTCTTGGTTGAGAGCTAACTTCTGTTCCTGGGAGGCTGCAGGGGTCGTGATTCCTTTTAGAAAGTTCTGTATTTGGTCTCCAGAGCCAGTTAGATCTTCCATGTAAAGATTATCAAAGAAGCGTTTAAATTCCTGCCTAATTTCACTGTTTTCTGAGGTGTATCCTGGATAGCCCTCTCTCTGTATCCTTGTGATCCGGTTTTTAGTTCTTTCAGTTTTTGCTTTCCAGGCCAGGATCATCCCACAACCTTCTCCGTATTCATAGTGAGAGAGTTTACTGGCTTCCCACTTATCTCTTATTCTTGTTTCTAAAAAATCAGTTTTCTTGTTTCCTATGCTGCCTTCTATTTCAGAAATTAACTTGCTGGATTTGGCAGTTTTAAGGTCTGCATCTAGAGATAACAGTTCTTTTTCAATCTGTTCAATGAAGTGTTTATTTTCTTTGTTCCTGTAGGATGCCATACTAAAGACTTTCCCTCTGATAACCGCTTTATATGCATCCCAGGCAGTTTGTTTTGTAGTTCCTGCGTTATTTAATTAAAAAAACTGTTTTGTTTCGTCTGCCACTTTTTTCGTTGCAGGCCTGGTCTAGGAAAATACTCCTGTCGACAGTCCACCTCTGAGGAAGGGATGAGGTTTTTAACATCAGGCTGAGTTGTACCGCAGAATGGTCCGAGATATGGGCTGAGATATGTTCAACCTTTTTTGTTTGTTCCACTAGGCTCCTGCTAATTAGGATAAAATCTATTCTGGATGCGTGTCCTAATCTTATGTTTTTATAAGTGAATCAGTGATTTCTGTTTCCTTTTTCTTTCCATACATCTACAATGCCTAGGTCTTTCATGCATCGCCCAACCCATTCTCTCATTTTGGGTAGGTTGGGGAAATTCTTTGCTGGGTATCGGTATTCTGAGGGGTTTAATATGATGTTGAAATCCCCTCCCATTATTATCGGAGTATTGGTTGCTAGGAGATTGGTGTATATCTTCTGAAGTGATTCAGGGTCATCGGTATTTGGGCCATAGTAGCCCACCACTGTATATGAGTTGTTGTGGATTCTTGCCGTCACGATGACCCATCTACCCTTTCTATTGATTTCTGTTTTTTCAATCACCGCTTTCAGAGATTTTTTTTAAAATAATCGCAACTCCCTTTATGTTGCAGTTTTGGTTTGTGCAAATACAGTGGCCTATCCAGCCCTCGGTTTTACAGATCGGCTCTCATTTCTCTTTTGTTAGGTGGGATTCCTGGATTAGAATTACTTCACTATCAAAGCTTTTTAAGTACTCCAGTATCTTCATTCTCCGTGATTTAATTCTCAGTCCGTTTGTGTTTCACGTTAAGATTTTAAGTTCTTTTCCTACGCTCTTACTGGTAGCCAACATCATTGGTCTTGTCTTCGTATCTTTCATCTGGGCCTTTGTACTCCTCAAGTATTGCTTTTAGGGCTTCTTTTGTTTCTTTTTTCCCCCCATTTTGCTCCCCACCATGTGTTTTCTTTTTTTCTTTTTTGACATTTTCTGGTGAGCTTGTGCTTCTGGGCATTGAGACTGCCCTTTTAGAGCTCCTTCCCTTTGGTTTTAATCAAGTTTTCCTTTTCTTTTCCCACCGGTATTGCGGCCTCCTTTTTAGAAGCGTGGGTTTGTTTTCTATTTTGAAAGCGATTGATCTTCCTGGTGGATCTTGATTTGTTCTATTAGCCTTTCTGCTTCTTTCGGGTCTCTTATGTTGAACATTTTATTGTTTCACATAATTTTGAGTGACGCAGGGAAGCGCATCTGGACATTCGCTCCGAGTGCCCTCAGTTGCGGCATATGCTGGCCCAGCTCCCATTGTCTACCCTGAGTCGTGTTAGATATGTCTGATCTGATTCTATAAGACCAGTCGTCTTTGGAGTAGGATACTGATTTTAGGCCTTCACTTAGTATTCGCTCTTTCAGTGAATATGTTCTAGAGTTAATCAAAACTTTTCTCGGATTTTTCCTAAACTTCCCTTTCCTGAAGGGGTCCCGGTGCACCCTTTGGATGTCTTCATTGAAATTGGCTGATTTGGCCCAGTGGATTTTTTTCTTCTAATAGCTGGATTATGAAACTCTTTATGTCCTCTCCTTCGATACCCTCCGGAAGATTCAAGATTTTGATGTTGTTTCTCCTGGCCTGATTCTCCAGGGATTCCATTCTTTCGCTAATCTCTGCTTACCTGACTATGTCCTACCATTCTTATCCACACTCCAGTAAGATCCTTAAAGATACAATCTCAGCCTTTTAGCAGATAAATATGTTGCATCTAGTATACACAAATCGTTTTCACTGTCATTATGGAATAACAAGAAACTACGGATCACCAATTCATCAACCATTGGCCCAATATGGGCGTCCAAAGATATTTCATTTATATCAGATCTATATATGGACTCCGAACCACTGTCCTTTGCGGCATTACAAAAGAAACATGCTCTTCTATGACTTCCTACAAATCAAAGTGAAAGTGACCAAGTTAGTCCTACTTTAGAAATCAACTTTTCTTAGCAAGGTGCACCTCATGCAAACAGGAGGCCATGCTTCATCTTTTTTCTCTAAAGACTCACCATCTCTTGTCAAAGAAACGGTCGAAAACTTGTCCATGACTACTTCAAAACCAATTAATCCCTTCCCTACTACAATTGAAGTTCTTTTCCTCTCACTTCCTCTATTGGGCCCCTGCTAAATGTTTCAAACTAAAACTTAAAGATACTGACGCTTGCGGGGCCTGCAACTCATTGCCTGGTGATGTGGACATATGCTCTTTTCATGCCCCAGCCTTTCTTTCATTTGGGCGGCCAGCTCTTCCCGATTTAAAAATGTTTTCAAACTTGACATCCCACTGATCTTACTGAAGACATCCCTGGGCCCACACTGAGCGGTACCACCTATCGAACTCCCAGATTCCGACCTTGCTGTTTACAGATCTGCTACTCACTATTGCCCTTAAAGTCATCCATATTGGAAATCCTTTTTCAATGTCTCTTACCTTACATGGTGGCGGTGGGTCACTTATCTTAGAAGCACACATATATCACGATCACTTAATAAAAGTCACAACTTGTCTCCATCATAAAGGATCTCCTCGACCCTGCCAAACTGCCATAGGTTCTGTTTTCCTCCTCGACTGTGGCAGATTATGCACAGCTCATATGGCTCGCTCATTCCCCTCTCCCCCGGGGCTTTTTATTTACCTACTTCTTTTATTGATCTTTTAGTTATGGAATTCTGTTTTGATGGTTCCCTTATCTAGGAACCAACTGCTGGTCTATTGGTTTCCAGAACGAATTTGCTCCCAAAAGTCATTAACAGCAATCATACCAGTACCAAATGTTCAGTCCTGATCTCCTATCTCAACATTATCTGCATAAGATTCTTTGGCATAACATTTATCACAATTAATGCGGTTTTGGTATTGCTGTGCTCCTTGAACTCTCCATGTCTCCATGTATCGAGATTTTGTGTTTTTATGCTTTTATTGTTTTACTGTAAATGCTAATAACGTATTTAGAACTAAAAATAGTAGGAAAAAGCATTGCGCATGTGTAAAAGTGAGAAAGCGCAAACTGATGGGGTATGCTTGGATTTGGAGTCTGATAGAAATTGCAGTGTCATAGAGGGGCAAGAATTTGAATTTACCTATGATATGGCTTTGATTTGTGGATTTGTAGGGACCGTGATTATTGTCTTTTTAATTTTTTTCTTTGAGTCCTGCGAGCTTGTGCTGTGTGAATTTGCTAATGCTTAGCATGCTAAATGAAGCTGCAATATAAAGTTGTGGTTTAAGCTGGTAGGGCTTGTTGAAGTCCATAATCTCCATATCTATCTAGTTGTTTTGTTGAATTGTTTGCTAGGGTTGAGCAGGGCCGGACTGACTACTGGGCGATTTGGAATGCTGGCGAGCTGGGGGCTGATTTCACTGCGGTGGGGGCTGATTTGGTTGATGGAGACCTGCGTGTGCTTAAAAATAAACAAAGAAAAACGAATTTCGTTCAGCACACGCAGGTCCCCATCAACGAAATCAGCCCCCAGCTCAGCAGCATTCCAAATCGCCCGGTATTCAGTTCGGCCCTGGGGTTGAGGTATGTACTGTGACATGACATCAGGCACCACAAGATAGGAACATGGCATTACTGTGTATGAATGTATGAATGGGGATCATTATTTGTTCAGTCCTTGGTGCACAGGAGAGAACATTTGGGTTAAAAGTAAGCTCCCGCAGTTCAAAAGTTTACTGCTACACGATTGTAAGTGCTACGGAAACACTATCTATATCTTTGAACTGAAATTTTCATTTCCATTTACAAGAATCAATCACACAATAGCATTTTAGAGAAAAGTTGGTGGAACTTGTGTTTCATTTAAATTTTGCAGTACGCCGTGCTCATTGCATCATTGAATGCAACACTGGAATAGGTCAGTTGATGTTGAGAATTGCTCAGTGATAGGTTGCCTTTTGCCCTGGTCACACTGGGATTGGCATATAGGCAGTAGGGGCCACTCTGGGACTGGATCGAGTGAGATAGGTTTGCTTGAGGATTTGAACGTTAGTTGATGACTGAGGAAACATGAGGAATCTTTCATTCAAAGTCTTTGACAAATGGGGAGAAATTACCGCCCAGAGTAAACACCTGCTAGGGAGATGGCAGCAAACAAAGGGTTATACACGTGTGTATGCCTTAAACAAAGGCTTCAGTCCACCAAAAAAGATAGGGATTACGATTCTCGTTATGCAGTACTCACGCAATAACCACTCCAACGCTGAATGTTAGCGTAAAAAGGACATTTTATTAGGACAGGGTTGACAACAACAATTAACCAAAACATCAATAACTTATCAACAATTCACAGCTCCTCTGCCTGACAAAGTCAAACAAACCAGCACTCGCAGTAAGTTAAACCACATAGGTTTATTGCACAGAAGAAAAACGCGTTTCGGCACTTGCCTTCGTCAGTTTCCAACAATCCCCAACGTCATGTCTTTCATCCATCATCCATTCCCATACTCCAGTTACTCCCACTTCTCTTTCAACCTCCTCCAGCATCTCCAGCCATCAGACTCTTGCATCCTGGACCCCCATCATGCACCTGTATCCCCCTCCCCAGGGGGGGGGTGAGTATGTCCGTCATAGACTCCCCACCCCTCCACAGTCTACCATCCAGGGAACCCACGGAGGGAAGTTACCTGCCCCAACCAAGTTCAGTGCACCTTTAGCCCCCAAACCCGGCGGCACCAGATGGATGCGTTCCACAATTTACTGATGACATTCCTCATTTTCATCATGTAATACGCATTACCTATGTGCAAAAGGTGCACTCCATCATTGCGAAAAAACAGTGGTTCTTCCAGCCGCAAACCCACATGTTTAATCACCTTGATGCCTGCGTTCCCACAAAAAACTCTCATAGCGCGGTTCAATTTCCTTTGCGCTTTCTCCATTGTAGCTGGCTTTAGAGCTCCCCTCCAGATTCTCCTTGGTATAAACTCTGTCCAAATAATACATGCGCCTACAAGCTTGCTCTTCTTGGCTTCAAAATCACATTGCATCAAATGTAACAGGGACACACCAGACTGCTTTATTAAGTCATTTTCTCCAAAATGAATTACCAACATGTCTGGGCAGCCTCTTTGCGCCACCTTCTTTGTAAGCCAGGGCAACAACGCTCCCCAGCGCATCCCACTCTTCCCCCACCAATACACCTGCGCAGTCCCAGGTTACAGCCGGATACCTGCCTGTCCGCGTACTTTGATGCCCAATGTACAAACATGTGCCCGACAATCCAGGTAACCGTCTTGGCTCCCGGGCCCCCAACGCAAACTACGAATAAAAACAAGTGTTATTACAAACTGTCCGCAAATACAAAAACTCTCCGCGGTGCCTCCCCACCGTCTGACAGGACTCAGTTACGCAAATGGCGCTCGTAGCATCGAGATCTCCACCGCCCAATCTGCCCTATCTTATCCCAGGACCATCCCAAGCGCGCCACCGCCGTCGCCGCGGAAATGCGAAAGGAATGCTTACCATACCTAGCGGGATCCCTGCCCAAAGGTCTCAACGCCATTCGTAACACCGCCAGCAATTGATATGCCGTCACTCTCTTCTGCGAAACATGACAAAAAATCTCACCAGACACACCTGTGGCCCGCCGACAAAAACCTTGCCACTCCAGCACCAGGCATGCCCCCCCGCAACCCGTTTCGCTCAGTCAGATCTACTTACCCATGTCCACTTGGTCAGTTTTAGAACGACTCAACCAAATACCTAAGCCCTTCCCATCCAATCGCACATCCCCATAGACTCTCCCCTCTCTCCCACGTGCACCCAACAACTCTGATACCAGGGATGCACCAAAAACCATCCAAATCATACATAAACGGAACAACGCAACTTCGTGCTCATCATAACAACAATGCAGCAACTCAGCCAACAGTCCTTGCAATAGATCAAAAGTAATCGCCTCCCTAGGTGTCCTGTTGTCCACTTGGAACAATAATTACCTGTCCCTGAACTCCGCGCCCTACACCTCTAATGCAACCAACAGTGGAAAAAATTCTAAGAAAGCAATGCTCCTCCACAAGAAAAACACTAATGCAAGCTCTGGTGTTAAGTAGACTGGACAACTGCAATGCATTGCTGGTTTCTGCCAACGAGGCCTCCTTGAACAAGCTGCAGGTGGTCCAGAATACGGCAGCCCATCTAATCACTAATGTCCCACCCAGAAAAGTCTCTAGACCGCTTCTTAAGAAACTCCACTGGCTCCCTGTGAGAAAACGGGTGAAGTTCAATATCTGCTGCACGGTATTTAAAGCCCTCAATGGCCTAGGGCCATCCTACCTATCTGACAAACTGTTAAGGTACAGTCCTTCACGGCCCCTGCGATATACTACTTCTCTGCATTCAGAGAATTAAAAAAGCCCACATGGGTGGCAAGGCATTAGCTCACCTCGCCCTAACTCTCTGGAACGACCTTTCCCGCCGAACATGCGAATGTCAGAGCCTTCCACATTTTAGGAAGCTGTTAAAAACCTATCTCTTCTGAGGCTCTCTTGCTTGGCTGTCGCACGCAGTCCCAGCACGGAGATACCCCTGTTGGGGTGATTCGGGCGCTATATAAATTAATAAATATCAAATATCAAATACACACGCTGAGGTAAACAAGAAAAAAATAGTGCATATAACAGAATCTATATCAAAAAGCGTAAGACCTAGTGTAACAGGGGCAGTCTACTTGTAGGGTTTGAAACACAAAAAGGCAGGATAAAATAAGCATGCCGAGCATCAACAAGCATGCATTTATGAAGGGCACTAACAAGAATGAATATAAATGATGGGAGGTGCTTCAAGCCACACTCTAGATTACAGAATGCCACGCAGAGCAGCGCATGCAGGGCCGGACTGGCCATAGCGGGCACCGTGCGTTTTCCCGGTTGGCTGCCAGGTTGGGGGCCGTTTTTGTTACCGGGGGCCGGCAAAATCGGCCCCCTGTAACAAAATCGGCCAAAACCAGCACTAGCAAACCTCACCAGGGGGGGGGGGGGGGGGGGGGGGGGGGCGGCCGAGCAGTTTGCCAGGGCTGGTTTTTGTGCCCAGTCCGGCCCTGAGGGCATGCGCTGCCCAGGCTTGACCTAAAAAGGGGCGGCAGTGCAACTCTTGTGAGTGCTACAATTCCTTTTACAATTCAAAATAAATAGTAACGGAAAAGCCACTTTGTGAAACCCTACTGACACACAAGAGTTAAAAAAATGGAGCTCAATTTCATCCTTAACCTTGAAAAATGCCAGAACCCTGCCTGGTGGTGCGACGCTTATAGCTCGCAAAAGAAATGAGCAGAGGAGGAGGAGGGAGATGATTTATAGGGTAAGGGTCACTTTACTGCATCAGAATTATTAACTAATCCAAACAAGGTATACTATAGAGGAACAAAACACCTTACTAGAACTCTTTCAGCAGTTACATTCACTACTGCTCCATGGCTCACAAGGCACGGTTACAAGTGGTCCT
Organism: Lissotriton vulgaris; assembly: GCF_964263255.1. Lineage (NCBI taxonomy): Eukaryota > Metazoa > Chordata > Amphibia > Caudata > Salamandridae > Lissotriton > Lissotriton vulgaris. The sequence goes on along the minus strand of NC_141693.1, from coordinate 1,309,552,101 downwards.
CTAATAAGGCCATGTAATACAGCATTCAGTGTTACTGAAACCAGAAGGAATTACTGTACCTTTATAGGGAGATTATGAGTTTCCAGATCTGGAATGGGGCCTAACAAGAGAAATACAGGGATACGCATGATCCAGTTTTGGCTGAAAATGGGATTACTGATAAACTTGCAATTGGACCCAAATAGAGAGCATGCTCTGCCACTCTGGACTCACTGCCAGTAAGAGAGGTTGGAGGGTCCAATGTGCTTCGAATGGCAACAGTACATTAGTCTATGGTTTCTAACAAATCCCATGCAAGGGCAGCGCTGCCTACCACCAGGTTTTCTTAAACTCCTACAGTTCTCCTGTACATGATGGTAGAGGCATTGGCAAGTGATGCTCAAACATTTTGTGTCACTTGTCTGTTGCAGTATGTGATTGGAGACTCTTGGATATCCAGGGACACCCTACTCTGTGCCCTTCATGCTATCACTCATTGCCTGCATTTGGATCTCTAGGTCACTGCAGGCCTTCTTCAAGGCATTTGTGAGGTGAACTGTCCACTGACCTGATTTAAGGCACAAAGCTCTTGCTTCGGGAAGTGTAGTGTCTTCTGTTCAACATTTGTTAAGGCTGACATGTTTCTCCCAAGGCCTCAGAACTTCGTTGATGAGTGTCGGTGCACGATGCCTTGCCTGAGTCCCACTGGATGTTAGTGCTGGTTGTGTTGTTTCCATCTACGCTGCAGGCTGGCATTGCATTAGCCTGTACCTGGTGGAGTTATATCCTCCAGTAACATGAGCACCTCCTCCATCGCCTCATAGTTCTGAGACAATGGCCCTGAGGAAACGTGACCTGAAGTGTCAATCAATCTAACAATAAAATCTTTATTCGGTCAGAAATATGATCATAAATGCACATTTGTTAAATAGTCAAAATATCAAAATATGTGCAAATCAATTAGTGGTAAAAAATATGTCACCCTAAAATCATCGCCACAAATCATGATGCTTATTTTTTCCTAACATTTAGTGACTAATAAAGTTCAGAACTGCGACTCGAAATGTGGGGATTCAAGTTGTTTTAAAACAAGCAACCCCTCTTGGTGCGAATTAAAAGATGTTCCACTTAGAATAGGGTGAAGGAATCACAACCTAAAAGAGGAATAAATAGTGCAAAAAATAATAAAGTGCTTGGTTGACTAGGGGGAAATTCATCACAAGGACAATGGCAATGAAGCGAACTAAGACCTTGTGACAGGGAAAAGCCCCTAAAAATGGATGACGCTGAACTGTGTTAAATAAAACCTACGTACTGGTGCTTTTATCCGCACTAAATAAGGCTCAATGCTATTGGTTGCTATTAGAGGTATGTAAGATTGGGCTGTTACCTTATCAAGTAGATTCATAAGTCTCAGTTTTGCTCTGTGTCAAAAATACTTTTCCTTTATCAGCTTCTTGGAAGATGAACTGATATTATCTGTGGTCTCAAAGAGGCTATTCAGTCCTATGTCTTGAAGAGTGTTTTGACATAGTTTATCAAGCGAATAGCGTATTACTTTGGCTTAAGCAATCCTCCACTATGCTGCACATGAGACAATTCGGGTGTCGATTTAGATACACAACAGAATGGTAGCCAGGCCCCCCAAGTCTTCTAAAACAATTAATGCCCAGGTTGTTATGGGATATGAAGCTCGTGGTAGATCTAGGGAGTCCCAAGCTTCTATTTAGAAACCTATTCTCTACCAGCTGTAAAGGCTTCTAAGATGTATGCCCCCACACGCCTGCTAAATAGGTAGACATAGATAACAATTTGGTTTTATAAAGCATGATCATTTCTTTGGGGGGCTTATGTCCTAGTTCCCTAGGAAATCTAAATAGTGTTTCCCACACAACCTCCACTGAATGAGTTTTTAAGCTTTCCCACCTCACATTGGAGGTGAGTAAGATACTCAGATAACTAAAAATATTTGTTTTCACTATGGGAGTTTCTCCAATTAAAAACTTTCTCAAGCAGGTGTTCTTGGGGCCACAAGTTAAAATATAGGACGTATTATGATAAATATTAAGTTTCAATCCCTGCATAAAACTACAGAACCCATCTAAAAGTGCTTGCAATCCGTTTGCAGTACGAGCTAAAAGGACTGCATTGTCCATGTTTCAAGAGAACAGGGGCCAGACACGGACCTATTTTGGGAACGTCATTGGTACAGGATCTTTAAGAGATATCAAGAGCATTAATATAAAAGAGGACTAAAAGGGGGGACAATATACAGCCCTGTCTCACCCAGTGAGTAACTTGAATAGGAGGCGTCTGATCTCCAAGCTGAGTGTATCAAACCCTCATGTGGGTGTCTTGATGGAGGCTTTTTAAAACGTTCAACAAAGGGGGGTCAACCTCCATGATGTACCATGGTTTCCACTAAGTCAGATGTGCAGGAGAGGTCCATAAAAGCCATGTGTTTGGCTCCCCTCATGGCCATAACATATGTGCCCAAAATCAGGGACAGATTTAAAGCTTGCTCAGTAGTCCCCGGCCTGAGGAAATCCCATATTGGGCTTCTGTAAAAAAGTCAATTTCTTCCGCCCACACCGCTAATTTTCTCAGGATCACCTGGCCAAATATTTCTATAGAAGAGTCAAGCAGAGAAATGGGGGAGTAATTTGCAGGGTCATCCTTTCCTATAAATAGGGACCGTAACTGACTCTCTCATTGACTCGTACTGGGTTCCTATTATTTTGGCCTTAAAAATATTTGTAATCAGGGGGGGGGGGGGGGGGGGGGGGGAATTTAGTAAGACTGAGATAGTCTTACTAAATTCTACAAGGGCCATAAGTGTAACACTGGGGTCAACTGGTGCTGAAGGCACTCCTTCATACGTTTACTGGTTAACACTTTTGTGAAGTGTTGGACCCAATCTTGCTCCAATATATGTAATTCTATACCTGTAGAGTTTTCACTAAAGAAAGATCGATTTACAATCGCCCAGAATGCCTTGTTATCTTTGAACTGGCAGCATATTCCAAATCTTCCCACGCTTTAGATCTTATCTTGACCTTTTTTTTTCAATAGCTTGATTATAATTGTTTCTGCTCACTCTAACTACAACAGGATCATGCGGGATTGTATTGGTAACTTTCTTTAAAGCTTTATAAGTATTTGTGTATTCATAATTAAACCAAGAATAAGCAAGACATGTCAACCGAGGCTTGTCTATCTGTAACATTTCTGAAGTTGATTTACGGATCTTAATAAAATGATCTCTTATGTTGACAGGATTGTCATATTCTGAAAGGCACTTTTACAATCTCTGGGTGGCTATTTGTGATCAGTTCAGCGAACATTTTGCTGGAGTCTACCTAATTCCATTTTCTACACAACCCTTTGTTAGGCATACAGTTCAAGAGTGGATTTTTACTGTAAATATTAGGTTTTTGCTGAAAAAGGGAGTTAATAGTAATAGGATGGAAGTCATGAACCAGGGGGCTCCCTAGTCTGTAATCTGAGATGGTAGCCTCTAAATCATCGATAATCCACGCCTGTTGTATTGTATAAAAATGATAATAAAAATTAAGTAAAAATCACATTAAACTCTTTTGAGTGGAATGGGGAAAGTGGCTTGGTGCGTTGGTGACGTGCTCTGCTGAGGCTTCGAGTGCGGTCCCCGACAAGCGGCAACCATCTGAGGTGGAGGGGCGCAGAGGGGCGACAGAACAGTCCCTGACGAGTCTCTAAACACTGGCGACACCGGTGAAATGCCGGTAACAGGGCGAGGAGAGTCGGAGGCGACGATTCTAGGCCAGCTCGCCTGACTCCAAAATGGCACAGATAGTGTGATTTCCGGTGCTCCAGCCCGCACCTTCAGAGTACGCCGGAGAATGTGCACCCTGCAGTGAGCAGAGGGTCCGGAGTGAGAAGGTGGCCACAGAGACCGGGTGGCTGATGGCGGGATGCTGCGGGGTGCGCCACGGTGAAGCTCGATTCCACGACTGCACCGGAGAGGCCACAATCCACAACGCAGCAGGGCAAAAGAGAGCGAAGAAGGAAGCCCCCAAGCACATGGCCATCTCCCAGACAGGAGTCCAACATCAAACTGCAAGTAAGGGGGAAAGACGTCAGGCACCCCTCAAGAGAGGAAATCAGCGCCCTCCTGGACAGTTAAGGAACCCAGGGCCCGGTTGTCGCAATGGGGGCAGAACAAGGGAGTCGCGTCCCGGGACAAAATTGATCAATCAGAGGGTCTACGCTCCCCACACACCACAAACCTCCCGGCCCCACCATCACACAGACTACAGGTGCTGAGCGTCCTCACGTGAGCACCCAACCTTGAGGTCGCAGGCAGGGGGGCGTGCAGGGAGAAAAGACTAAAGCAAGGGCCATAACTCGGGCTTTCTGCCCCCCTGCTGCCCGCCAGGAACCTCACCAGCACTAGCGAAGGGAACGTCGCCCTGACACGGGGCACTCCACAGGCGGGCGCTGGGGGAGGACAGCGCCCAGCAGCACGGAGGTCCACAATCATGGGAGGAATGGACACAGGGGCTCACCCCATCCCCGGGGAGCCCACTTGATCATCGGAAGGGCCCATGTGGAAGGCACATTAGTGCAGGCGGAATAACGAGCAGCCAGCGCAAACAAAGGAGAGGACGAGAAGAGCGCTCAACCAGCAGGGGAAGACCTTACGGATCCATCCCTTTGCTGAGACTACTGGCACGGACGTACGCCACGCCACGTAATTGGTCAACCAAGCGATTCATATGCGGTCACCAGCCCTGGGATGCCTTAAGGCAGCTAGAGCTCCCCAAACAGCTCACCAAGCTAGGTCGATGTCACCAGCCCCAGCAGGCTCGAAGGCGGATATGGAATCTAGCGCCACCATGTCAGAATAGTTGGGCATAGTCCAGGCAGCAATAGAGAACTTGCAAGTCACTATGGAAGAGTGTTTCGGGACCCTGGCCACGGACCTCAGCCTGCAGCGGGATGATCACTACAAATTATCAGATAAAGTAGCGGACAGAGAAAAAGCACTGCGACTATACAACCTCAAACCAAAGTGCAACAAGACTCTATCAAAGAACTGCAGGCCAGAGACACAACCCTGGAGGAAAGAACAGCGCTCCATGAGGAGCAACCTGCGAATACTGAATCTGCCGGAAGGCGTGGAGGGCAGGGACCCCATTGCATACATGGAATCCTGGCTTCGGTCTTTCACGCCACATGACAAACTCACTCCCTATTTCTCCATTGAAAGAGTGCACAGGGTGCTGGCGCGCCGCCCTACTCCGGGTTCGCTCCCTCGGCCCATGCTCGTAAAACTACTCCACTTCCGAGACAGAGATGCCATACTGCAAGCTGCTTGAGAGAGAGTCACCCCATAACGTGGAGGACAAACATGTTATGCTCTTCTCGGATTACTCCAGAGCAGTGCAGTGAAAGCGAGCATCCAGAATGTTCAAAACTCACTGCTGTTCCCAGCGCAACTCAAAATCATTTACAAAGACACGGCAATATTGTTCACAGATCCACAAGAAGCCATTAACTGGATGGAACTGAACCTGATTGTGCCGGTGCCACTGCCATTTTCATTGCGTTTATTAAGATTGTGCCCCAATCCTGTTTCGCTTTTGGCTTGCTGCCATTTTGTTGTTTGTTGTTGTGCCTCCCTGCCCGGCTCTCCACCCCGCTCCCGCCTCCCAGCTGCTCCTCCCTCGCCCCTCCACTATCCACATATGACAGATGCCTTTGCGCGCAGCGTTCACGTGCAACAGTCGCGCCCAATGCGCGCCGAAGGTGCGTCAAAGGTAAACCCGTCTACGCCCATCCGCGCCTGGACCACGCCCAGCGTCAGACCCCGTGGCCCCCGCAAATCCATTCCGCCCGCATAACATACGACGCCGCAACCCTCTCAGCCCTTAACCCCGGCCGCCCACCAAAATGCTACGAAGCTACCCCAGGACACACCCAAGGACCTTTCACCTGCCACTCCTGCAAGTTTGACTGCATCAGGACCCACACCAAATCCACAAACTCCAAACAGAGCTCCGACACTAACCACCTAAAGTGCATCCTGCTCAACACCCGCTCGGTCCACAGACACTCCATTGAACTCTGGAACCTACTCGACACATTGCCGGACGTCGCCTTCCTTACAGAAACCTGGATGAACGCCTCATCAGCGCCCGACATCGCCATAGCCATCCCGGACGCCTACAAGATCATCCGAAAGGATCGCACCAACCAAACAGGAGGAGGCATCGCCATCGTCCATAAGAACACCATCCGCATCACGACCAGTTCCGACGATAACCTCGCTACCGCCGAACACCTTCACTTCCAGATCCACACAGACCCCAAGACCACACTCAGAGGCACCCTCATCTACAGACCACCAGGACTCCGCACACAATTCAGCGAAGACATCACTGACTTCATCAGCCCACATGCCCTCCCCTCCGAGAACTACATTCTACTGGGAGACCTCAACTTCCACCTGGAAAAGAAATACGACAGCAACACCACCACCCTTCTGGACAACCTGGACAACCTCGGACTCGAACAACTTGTCAATACCCCCACCCACTATGCCGGACACATGCTCGACCCAATCTTCACCTCCAGCAAGCACATCTCCTTCGAACACACCACAGCTCTCCATTGGACGGACCACAGCTGCGTTCACTTCAACTACAAAAAGACCACGACCCACAACCTATTCCCCGAAGAAATTGGAACAAAATTACCACCGACCAGCTCTTCACATCGCTTCGCCAAAACCCTCCTGCCAAATCATCAGACCCAAACCAAGCAGCCACCAACCTCACACAATGGATCACCCACAGCGCCGACGAACTAGCACCCTTGAAAAACCATCAAATCAAGCAAGGTAGCAAAAAAGCCCCCTGGTTCAACGATGACCTTAAGAAATCCAAGAAGTTCTGTCGTACCCTCGAGGAAGCCTGGAGAAAAAACCCAACCACTGACAACCTGGCCACCTTCAAGAACGCCACCCACAAACACCACCAACTGATCCAATCCACCAAGAAATCAGCATTCAAGGATCGACTTGACAACAACGCCCAAAACAGCAAGGAACTATTCAACATCGTCAAAGAATTTACATACCCCACCGCCGGCACCAACAACATCACTCCCTCCCAAGACCTCTGCGACTCTCTATCCTCATTCTTCCACAACAAAATCGCCGATATACATAACAGCTTTGAAAACCAGTCCGAAGACCAGTCCACTCCACCCACCTCCGAACCAAAACCGCACTCTAACAACCTTTGCGCCTGGAACCCAATCACCACTGAAGACACCATCCGCCTGATGAACTCCATCCACTCAGGATCGCCAACCGACCCACGTCCCCACCACATTTTCAACAAAGCAGACTCCATTATCGCACCCCTTCTCCGCGATGTCATCAACTGTTCCTTCAACTCCGCTACATTCCCGGAAAGCTGGAAACATGCCGAACTCAGCGCCCTTCTGAAGAAACCCACAGCAGACCCCACTGAACTTAAGAACTACCGCCCCATCTCGCTCCTCCCATTCCCTGCCAAAGTCATTTAGAAAGCCGTCAATAGTCAGCTCGCCGCCTTCCTTGAATCCAACAAATCCCTCGACCCCTCATAGTCCGGCTTCCGAGCCAAACACAGCACCGAGACCGCCCTCATCGCAGCAACAGACGACATTCGAACTCTACTGGACAACGGAGAAACAGCCTCCCTCATCCTACTTGACCTCTCCGCAGCCTTCGACACAGTCTGTCATAGCACCCTCAAACAACGCCGCAGCAACGTCGGAATACAAGGAAAAGCATTGGACTGGATCATCTCGTTCCTCGCCGGAAGAACCCAAAGAGTCTGCCTCCTCCCTTTTAGATCAGAGGCCACCAAAGTCATCTGCGGCGTACCACAAGGATCATCACTCAGTCCCACCCTCTTCAACATATACATGAGTCCCCTCGCATCCATCGCGCGCCAACACAACCTCAACATCATCTCCTATGCAGACGACACCCAGCTGATCCTCTCCCTCACCAAAGAGCCAAACACCGCCAAAACCAACTTACATGAAGGAATGAAAGAAGTAGCAGAGTGGATGAAGAACAGCTGGTTAAAACTAAACTCGGACAAAACGGAAGTCCTCATCTTAGGTTCATCCCCCTCTGCCTGGGACAACTCATGGTGGCCACCGGCCCTGGGAACCGCACCCATACCCACCGATCACGCACGTAACCTGGGCTTCATCCTTGACTCCTCCCTCTCGACGACCAGACAAGCCAACGCGTCTCATCATCATGCTTCAACATCCTACGCATGCTCAAAAAAATCTTCCGTTGGATCCCCACCGAAACAAGAAAGACGGTCACCCACGCACTGGTCACCAACCGACTGGATTACGGAAACATCCTTTAGGTCGGAACTACAGCCAAAGTACAGAAAAAACTCCAACGCATCCAAAACGCCTCAGCCAGACTCATATTGGACATCCCTTGTCAAGCTCACATTTCCGGTCACCTGAAAGACCTCCACTGGCTCCCCGTCAACAAGAGAATAACGTTCCGTCTCCTCACCCACGCACACAAAGCCCTCTACGACCTAGGACCCGAATGCCTCAAAACACGACTGTCCTTCTACACCCCCACCCGCCAACTACGATCGTCCAATCAAGCCCTCGCCGCAATTCCGTGCATCCATAGATCCACCATGGTGGGAAGATCCTTCTCCTACTTAGCGGCCAAAACCTGGAATTCTCTCCCCACCCACCTCTGCCTTACACAGAACCACCTCTCCTTCAGAAAGCAACTAAAAACTTGGATATTCGATAAGTAAAGCACCCCCCTCCCTCAAGCGCATTGAGACCCTCTGGGTGAGTAGTGCGCTCTACAAATTTTTGAACTTGAACTATCTGGAAAACATTGTGTTTTAAAAGGCAAGGCCATTAGGTCTGTTTAGTGGCCTCCTGTCAGTGAATTATCAAGAGGGGCCAGGCCACTGCTGATTTGTGATACTACTCTGGTCAGCATGAACACCCAAGTTCCACAGAACTGCTTATAGGTGCATCCATAGGAAGGGTGAAGGGTAACAGACTCCCTGCGTAAGGTACCAAAGAAGGGTATGGGCAAGGTTTATTTGAAAATAAGGACAAATATAAATATTTTGTGCATCCCTGAAGTTTTTAAACATGTTTGAAGACTGCCATTGCAGCCCTGTGTGTGCGCAATTTCACTTATGGTCAGATTGGCTTTTCTGAACCACTCGCCAATCCTGAGAGGACCTTATACTTTCACTAGGGCACCTGTGGGGTAAGTCTTAACCGGTGAAAAAAATAGTAGGTGTAAGGCAGGGCAGGTACACATGTGTGTTTCCTGCCCAGGTAGTAAAGAATACCCCTGTGTATTTTCATCACCTTTTAGGTTTGCTCTTCCTTTAGGTTAACATGGGGGGATGGTTGAAATTACTTCAAGCTGCAATAGTAGTTTGCAGTGGGACAGCCTCATAATGTTTCCTAACATTGAATTCACAATGACAAACCCTCACCTGTGGTAAATGTGGATTTGTCATTAATAACTCAGAAATGCCACTTCAAGAAAGTGGGCATTTCTCAGCTCTAAAACTCTATGTGTGCCTTTCAGCTTTACTCCAGTCCACACTAGAGACTGGAGAAGCACATCTGTGCATTCCCCAGTAACAGCTATAAACATTGGGCGTTTAACTGGAATGACAGGCCTCTGCCATTTGGAAGCCTGGCTGGATAGTTTGGAGGGAGAGGTTTTGACACTTGGCCTCTGGGATGGCTGATCATGGCCCACTAAAGATTACGATCTGCATTCCACCACCCCATGGCAGACAGGACTGACATTTAGAGGAGACATCTGTGGTTCAAAGGGAAATCCTATGACCCACTCCCAACTTCAAAGTCACACTAAAGTATAACTACTGGTGTCTTACTTCAGCAGGGTAGAGATACACTTGTGGGAACATGGAACCAGAGATCCCGGAACTGCGTTATTCACATTGTGAGAGGAATCCATTGTGCACAGGAGGATTAATGTCACTGAAAGGGAGCGTGGACCCTTCCTGAATAGTGGCTAACCTGGTCTGACTACCTGCTGCTGTGTGGCAACCTGAAGTGTGCTCTCCAAGGGCTTGTTGGCTTGCTCCCTGTTCTCTTGTGGAGGTATCAGGGACATCAAACACATCCCACGAGGGACCCATACCATCTGCTTGCGACACCTGGAGAGCGGTGCCCTCTTAAATGCCCGCATCACCAGCTGGATCCCAACAGGTAGTGCAGCATGAGCTTGGAGCTAATTTTTGTGCCTGGAGACCAGATTGCCTTGTGCGGAGCCCCAAAAGTGCTGCCGGTATTTAAGGAGTATGGCCCCTGCATCATGGGGCCTCAACATGCATAAGCATCTTGTGGTGGTGAGTGGATTCACAGGTTGCGGGACAGCGCGTGGCACGGTTCGTCGATCGAGCCACATCATTCTCGTGCGACACACCAACTGCATGCTCATTGCATGCAGTGTCCAATTCACAGGTTGCAACCCTCGGAAATGAGGGCGTACATGTCATAGTGCCTCATTCTACCTCATGTGGCACTGCTTAACTTGCACCTGTGTGTGTGACCAGAATTGTCTGGTGCAACCTGTATCAATGCGCACAAGAAGTTGTGCCTCATTTCCAGGGAGGTACGGAATTTGCAACTCTTAGTAGTGTGTGACCGGAATTGTCTGCTGTGACCCGTATCAACGTGCACCAGACATTATGCCTCATTTCCAGGGATGTGCATAGGAGCAGATTTTTGTTCCATTGTGACCCGATTGCCTGGGTGTTACCTTGATCAATGTGTGTCTGACGGTAACTCCTTCTTCTGAGAGGCTCTCCTGCTTCATCCCCCATTCATCGATTGTTCATTTTGTGACCAATTCCCCTCACCTCACCAGGCCAGATGACTTTGGGTTGCCAGGTAGTATTGGCCAGATCAGGCCTCGTGTTGGAAGTAATTGACTGGGTTAAGGAACTCTTCAGAGAGCAATCAGAAATGGGTCAAGAGACTGCATGACCCCCCCAGAACTGGACTGGTGCCGAAAGACATAGTGTGAAATCCTTTGAATGAACGACTATTACCCTCAACATACCGTGGGTGAACTTCAAGAGTAGTGGCCAAACCCCCCTTTGTCGACTGCCGCCTAATTAGACCTGCTACCTACCGCCACCTTCTCTTTCTTGGGACCCTAACGAAGAGTGACTCTGGATGTGATCGGTCAAGTATCAGGAGGAAGGTTTTCTTGATCTCCAGCCCGTGGGTGAAGGGCTGGCATAGTTGGCTGAATGGTGGAGTAGGGCTTGGACCACAGAGTCTGCCTGTGCATTATCCACTGACCTGCCAGATATCGGTTGTACAGCATTAGGGAGCTGTGTGCCTGTGTGTGCGAGTGCGCTCCATATGGATCTGCCTGATATCTGTGGCATCGCGTATCGGTGCTGAGTGAGTATGTGTGAGTGACTGCCTATTATTAATCACACCACACAGTGGTGCTGCTTTACATGTTGATTCCCTGCCACTAGAATAGTACGTTTGACATTGGTTTTTACCCATGCTCCCTTGGAGCTGTTTAAAAGTGTTGTACTTAATCAGTGTGTATACATTTCTGATATCATTGTGATCTGGGGTGCACCCTACTACTGTGTGGTATTTAATTATAAGAACTGACAGGGTAGGCCTTGCTCTGACAATGTTTTGCACTGTCTAAGTGTGCTGGGGGTAAAGTAAGATCGTTCCCAAGTGTGCATATTACTGATGTCATTTTTATACACTCGGGCCTAGTACTGCTAGTGAAATTTCCAAATGTGATTAATGCCCAGAAATACATGATTTTCATGATGTGTTAATTAATGTGTGTTGAATACAAACTTTATTTACATACACCACGTGTGAAGTCTCTTTTTGTGATGCTCAGGGTATTTTTTGTGTGTGCTTTACACATTGCCTCTGTGATAAGCGACTGCTCAGTGCCAAGCTACCCAAGGGCGAGTGCAGTTTTGCAGGGAGTGTAATCACCCACCCCTGACAGGAGTAGTAGGTTCTGCCTGGCTATGTCCTCACCTCAGCCAACCAAGATGCGCCAGGTCCAACACCCCGCAAACAAGGAGCCAAAATCTATGTGTTGTTATACTCTTCCTCTCTACTTAGTATATATAATATTTGCGGGATACTCCTTCTTACACGAAGAATAACTTCAACATCCTTCAAAAAATTCGAAAGATAGATTGAAAACTGCCAAAGCTAACCGGAAGCCAGTGGTATCATTCTTTTCAACACAATTCACAGACACAAAAATGGGTTTCAAAGTTTGATGAACTTCTTGTATTCATCAAAACCACTTCCGACTACCTTCTTCAACTTGTGTTTTCTCATGAGCGCCAATGTTCTTATCTACCTCCAAGGCCCGATTACAAGCTGGGGTTAAATTCCAGTTCCTGTGCAAACAGCCAAACTAAGGCTATATCAGAAGTGGAACCTGAAAGCGCTTCACTAGATTGAATAAATTATTGACTACATTATTTGGAAGCTTGCCCAGGCTAGGTGCCATAAAGATATTAATGGTGCCACCTGAGAGAAGTGGTACTATTGCCATGACGTGGTACTCTAGCATGTAGTGCAAACACCACGAAATCAAACACATAATCTGTTTACATGCATGCCAAGCATCAGAAAAGCACCCAACTTATTTGCCACTAACCTGGGGCTAAGGCAGAATTTCCAGGGGTACCCTACACATATGAAACAGAATAGGCTGCACCAAAGGAAATTAACTACTTCACTGGCATCCTCATGTGGGGAAATAGGTTGCATTGGTGAATATGCAATAAAGACGGGGAGAAGAGAATGGCATGGAGAGGGATGTGTTGTTCCTGGAGATCTGCACATTCACAAAGCCTTGGGGCACAAGGTGGTACAAAACCTAAGTCGGATTTAGCAAGCCATGCAAGGTCACTTGCGGGCCCTCCATGGCTTGATAAATCCAGAGTAATGCATTGCAGCACAAATCACTGCTTTGCGTTACTCTGCCCTCAGGATGCATTCCATGGGTGTACCATGGAGTTACCGCACTTCCACCCATGGATTTTGGTGCATTCCAAGATTTACCAACAATGGCAAACCTGGGAATGCATCAACATGCTACGCCTCCCCAGGGGAGGCGTAACAAGGAGAAATACATTTATTTCTCTTCGTTCTTTCCTCTTTCTAGGTGTGCCTCATTTTGCAGGAATGACAGAAATGCAGTGTATATTGTGAAATATAGCGCAGTCCTGCCCTTTTCCTAACACGCAGCGCATCAAGGTGACTTGCTGATCTGCGCTACAGGATTTCTTAATAAATATGCCCATAGGTGGGTTAGAACAGCATTGCCTGATATGGGGTGCAGACAAAGACCTTTTCGTACTACATAGGCGGTCTCAGCCACAATCAGGAAGACACTGTCCAGCTTCCAGCAGTGCAGGGCCAATGCATAGCTATAACATTACTGAAGGGTTACAGGACATGAGACTCTGAGAATGCATAGAAAATCATAAACATGTGTGAGCCAGCCTGGTAGAACCACTGCAAGACAGCGCTTGGCGTTTGCTGTTTGATCTGCCTGGTCTATTTTCATATATGCTGTATTGAGGTGATTATTGATTTATGATTAAACTGATTTGATTTACATTTGTAACTTTACTAGTTCATCAATGAACCTTCATGTTTTACAAATCGACTACTCTCTGTTGTTACTGTGTGGCAAAATAGATTTTGCTGTCATTGATATGTCAGTGAAAAAGCTGGTGATGAGCCTTAATTCGAAACAAGATCTATCCTGTGAATATAGTTAAAATTTGAAAATTTGCACTACAATTTGCTCTGTACAAACACCGTCCTCTTGACCTCTAGGAGGTCTCTGTAATTTCCAATTCAGTTTGTGCCCGAATTGGGAATTGCAAGGAATATTCAGTCAGTCAGTCAGTCAGTCAAAAGTACTTTATTTGGTTTAAAACAAAACCATTAAAGTATACTAAGCATTTTAAGTTAAAACCAAGATTATTATCAAAAGACAATAAAAATACAATACAGAAGTGCAAAACTAAATATATATACACAGTACCTATTCAGTTTATTTACAAAAACATTACATAAAACCAGATAAACATTTAAAATGAGTATCCGCAGCCACAATTCTTTTCATTAAATTTAACACTTTGACTAGTCCCATTTAATTTTCTTCTTTAATCTTACAGCCACAGTAAGAAAATTAGCAATATTAAAAATCTCCCATACATTAGAAAGTAGCTGCAAGTAATGGAGGGCTGGCTTGACTTGGATAAAACCTTTGTCTTTTAAAAGAGGGATAATAAAACGCTTGCGAATTGGAAGAAAATACTCACAAAAGAAGATAAAGTGCATTGTGTCTTTAGTGGAGAAACCATCACAAGAGCAAATCCCCAGGTCTTCCTCCCTTTTCCACCCCGTTGACCCAGCGAGGAGGAGATGGAATTGATTCAACCTGAATCTAGTTAATAAAAAGTGGTGGTTGGAATGATTTAGAATGTTCAGGTAAGGTTCAGTAGCCCGTGATGTTTTTATCAATTGATGAGCCCTTACCGTCCGTTTGACCAACTCTCTATCCTCTCTTGCTAAGCAGGTCATTACATTGTAGGTGTCCTTGAATATTCATCCACCTCCCTCCTCCCATTCCTAGACCTTTCACCAGCAGAAAATTGGTGAAGCCACTGGATGTAAATGGGCAGAAATGGGAAATTACTGCTGGTGGAGTTTTTATTACTCTGGTAACTCTTGGGATACATGTACAATCCCACAGGTTTCTTCCATCCGGAAATTTCTGATACCTGGAGTATTGGTAATATTGGAATCTGGAATACCCACGAGTACCCACGAGGTATTCCTGCATAACTTCTGGGGGAGCTATTAGGGAGCTGGGCAACAGCCAAAGAGACTTGAAATATGTCAGCGGCAGATAAAATTCAGATCAACCTATTGCTTCACACAGGATAAATACTTGGATTTAATTAAATGTTTTCTCAGAGCCCTATCAAATTAAAAATCCAAAATAAACAGCGAATTATGCAGGATATCAACAAGGGACGTTATGACCTTATATTCTATTACTAAGTAGAGTTTACATTTACTACAAACTGAAATACTAAGGCTGTATTCATTATGAAGATACTATGTCTGAATCCAGCTACTTTTTGAAAGTTTTACTTTATGTTTCAATAAGGAGACACTGGCAATGATATGCACGATGACGTGCGCTGATGGACACATGCGTCATTATACATGCGCGCAGCTACTTCAAAATAATGGCGGTGGCATTTTTCTTTTATTTTCGGACCCATAATACATTGGTAAATAAAAGCGAATGACATAGAAGTAGCAAAAATGTTTGTGATAAAATTTAAAAAACAAAAGACCAGAGTGTGTGGGTAACAGAAACATTTAAGCAATGGGGTGAGGGCAAGAGATTTTGATAAGCAGCACATTAGGCATAGCAACATAGAATGCGGGGGAAGAAGCACATGAGTGAGAAAGCAACATGGAGCACAGGGGAGAGGTTGACAGGGGGAGAAGCTCAAGACAGAGTTTATAACACCAGGGAGACAGCAACACGGAAAGCACGTGAGGAGAGAGATGCAAACGCATGCACTCTACTGGAGTGCTTAGTCAAAAAGAAAAATCCCTAAAACTGAATAATGGAAGGATAGAAGTCAACCATCGGATGGTACATACGCTGTGATCCAGGGAAGTGACAAACACAATATGGAACAAGATGGACAAAGAAAGCAATAAGAAGGAAGCAAATGATAGTGACAGTAAATTCAACCAATGGTGAGCAATTGTGCTCTAAGCCCACCATATGTTCTTGGGCAGACCAAAATAGGTCTTTTTCAAGAAGACAGCTTTTGCTGTTCGGAAGGAGAGACATAAATCAAGCATTTGCGGAGCTAATAGACCTCACATTTGGGAGCTATCACCTTTGCCAGTGCCTTTAGATGATGTTGCATATCATGGCAAGATTCTGGGAAGCATGACCAAAAGGAAAAAAATGGTGCGCTGATGATGAAGTGGTGGTATCATTTTGTAGGCACGTGCATGAGTATAATTTACAGATCCTAGATTGATTGATAAATTTAAAAAAGAAATGACAGATAATAATTGTGAAAGATATTTTTTAAGGCAGTGGTGTCAGCAGTAATTTGCTTTGCTCCATCATCAAAAAAAGTAGAAAAATGAAAATATATATATTTTTTAAAGATGGTGGACCTGAGGGAAATGGAAGAGTGAGTGAAGGTTCAATCAACAGGGAGTAAGCGGGCAAGGGGAAAAGCAGCAACTGAGGAAAAGCAACATAGTGGCAGAGGGATAAGCTTCCTTCAAAATGTCGGAATAATAGTATCTGTAAGGCATTCAAACGTTCTCAGAAGAACGGAATGGTGCTCATCCCATTAGGATATCATCTGTATATTTTCACACCTCAGTAGAAAACCACAGTCAAATTGTGAAAAAACTATAACCCACCTGTCTTACCTCAGAACCAAACCTCCAGTTAATCTAAAGCATTTATCATTTTATTGATCCATCCAAACTGCTGGTAGCTGAAGGCTAGATGTTGGTTAGAATCTGGTGTGTACCACAGTTGATTGTGATCGTGACTCACAGACACTCAGAGCCTCTGTTGGTGTTTACACGTTTGTAAAGCTTGGTGGATGGACATGGTCCCTTTGAGAGAGGGGGACAGTAGATCCTGTTGTGGTCTATTAGCAAGGATGCTTGATTTAACATAAAGGGTTGTAAGTCCTTCCTGAACAGGTGATGAGACTGTTAACATGTCAGGGACGCAACTAGTTTATTCTACAGTATCTGCCCCACAACCTCCATGGTTACTTCTTTGGCGTTTCTTTCTTTTCTACCTCTTCATGAAGATCAACAAAAATTGGCTGGGACTAAAGCACTGGGAGCAATTATGAGGAAAACACAACCACTGAAGATAAACACTGTATATTTCTTCAGTATGTAACAACACAGTTCCTAGTTGTTGTATTAACACCTCTGCTATTACCATGAATTATGGGGGCTCTACTAAATCTGATTGCAAACATGTTTGCACTGCTTCGCCTAAATTCCAGTTTGGTGGCTCCCCAAAAGAAAGAATTAGAAGTATTCATCACTACTCACCAAGTAGATGTGTTGTTTGTCATAGAGACATGGTTGCATGTGGCATCCAATACTGACCTGTCAGTGACTATTCCCTCATAATACGCAACTGTTGGTCATGGCCGGCCAGGAAAAGAGGGGGTGGCCTAGCTATTATCTATAAAACCTCAATAACATGCACTAATTCAGTGGATAAACCATTAGGTTCAGCAAAGTCCCTAATATTTAAGATCTCTGTAGACGACTCTGCTAATATGTATGAGCTTCTACTCAATCACCCACTTGGTCCAGGTACTCATTTTGGTACTCAATTTGGTCAGGAACCAGTCAATTTTATTACACCAATTTTAATTAATTCTACTAGTTTCATTGGGCATAGGGCTATCAATCATTGAAAATGAGTGTTTTTTTATTATTTTGCCATTCTGGGTCTCTGTTAAAGGGTTAATCAAGCACCCCCTGTTATACGTCACATTTTGGGTGGCATTTTTGCATTGTAGGCATTGCTACAAATTACTCCTGCCCTTTCATACTGGTCAGATCAATACTCAGTTGGCTGTCCTAGCTTTATGCCAACTTTCCAGGCTTCGAAAGAACGATAAAAGGACTGCCATATTGGTCTTGAGTAACCGTTTTCACTTATAATTCTGACAATGGTGAAGTTGATAAATATAATTTATTGTAAACATCAGCTCTGAACCCTACTTAAATGGATTAAAAATGGATTTAAATGGATTTAAGGATTGCCATGTTTCCCTAACACAATTCATAACGTTTTCTAATTGATAGAGCAGTTCTAAGAAAATTAAGCACAGCACTGCAGACGACAGCATATGGCAAAGATCGTAAATAATTAAAGCCCTCTTGATGAGATCAGGGACACATTTCCTTCAGGACCGGCCTAATAAAACAAGCTCTTATGTCTTTATATAATGTACAAAAGAGCATAAAGTGCATTGTGCTTTGTTGGGTCGAATTATTACATAAACTGGGAGTCAGTCTCTCACACCAACTTGCCTGTTTAGGAAAAGCCTCAAGAAAGTGCAGCGTATCGAAAGGAAACCTAGTCAGGAGGAAGCCTGATTGTGTATGGGTGGTAAAGGATTAGTAGAATTCCAGACCTCTTGGCTGCCTATAAATTGAGGACTCGTCTGCCAGGTTGGGCTTCTTATTTTGTTGTAATAAGCGTTTTTTTTAACTTAACAGAGTCAAGGGATAGACAATGCCTTATCCAAACTCATACAATCCTTATTAATCGCTCTAGTACATGACAATTCTTCTGAGGATCACACTTTCCCCCATAAGATCAAAGGGCCAATTTTGATTCTGTCTTCAACATAATCCACTCCCAATTCAGAGTGACATAATTTTGTAGGCGAACTGAATGAAATGAAATGAAATGAAATTAGATTTATAGAGCGCGTGGTTGCCCTTGAGCGTCCCAGCGCTACCTTAACAGAAAAAACAGAAAGGCCCTGAGAGCAAAAAGAAGGAACAAGATCATTATTTTCCAGGATTTATAGCTGGCTGCTTTTTTGATTGCCCCATACTCCTGCCCCATAGGTTGTAACTGACCGGAATTTAGATTTATATAAAATAAGTATTTCTGCAACCGGCTTATGCCCCAGCTTGCAGGCAAAGCCGAATAAACCCTCTATAATTCGACTAGTATGTAGGGCCCTGGCTGCAATCACATAGTCCCAATTCAATTTATTGTTAAAAACATTTCACAAATACGTAAAGTTAGGTACATTATCTATAATCTTTTCTTTTACCACAAATGTTCTCATTTTTTGTTTGTTTTTGGCCACACACCATGATAAAGGACTTTCTAAAATTTACTTTAAGATCCAATGCCATCATAAAATCGGTGAAAGCAATCAAAGCTTTTTGAAGGCTATTAGCAGTTAAAGTCATCAGTACCGTATCATCCGCATAAGAAAGGAGGGGAACTGGCTTGCCTCCTATAATCGGATAGTCCAAATGCTGTTCTAATAAAAATTTCTCTACCCCATTTGTGTATAGGAGAAATAAAAAGGGGGCCAAAATGCATCCCTGTCTAACTCCCTCTGTGGACCCTATAGGCCTAGTTTTTTTACCCCATGGTCAATAACGCATGGAGACAGAGGTTGTCGAGTGCAACCTACATAACAGGGTAATGAGTGCCTCCTCAAAGCCCATTTTTTCCATTCATGTCCACAGCTTCCCCCTGTTAACTGTGTCAAAAGCGCTGAATAAGTCATTAAGGCCAGGTGTATCGACCCACCCTTGGCCTTCATGTACTTACCCATAACTAGGGATGGATTGAGACATTGTTCGTTCGTTCCCATCCCCTTCCGGAAACCATATTGTGATTGCGATATAAGACCAGAGTCATTAGCCCAAGTTTCCAGACGGGCGAGAATTACACTCCCCAACGCTTTACATGTAGCATCAATTAGGGATATAGACCTGTAGCATACAGGATAATTCCTGTATGCTGCCTTTCTTGTATATTGGTACCATCATGGCCTCTTTCCAAGTAGTAGAGATGTGACCCAATATTATTGATTTAAAAACATTTGTCATCAATGGATCCCATAATTGCCTTTAAACATATTTAGGGGTACCCCATCTGGCCCTGGGGCTTTTGCAGAAGTACCCTTTGTCAGTGCCACTTCAACCTCACTGACAGAGATAGATGAGCTCAGTTGATACACAGTTTCCAAGTTAATAGTTATATTATCTTTTTGGTCTTGCATTGATAGACCTTTTGAATTAAATATATTCTAACAATGGTCTACCCAGATTTCACCTGTTATTGTGGATTCCATATTTCTAACAGTGTCCGTAAAAAATGGACGAAGCTATCCTTTCGGACTCAAAACAACAAAGTCAGCTCAATCCCTTTTACTATCTATGCTTATTGTGTATGATCATGCCTTTCTGTCCTTTGGACTAATGCAAGACTGTAGTTCATGCAGTGATTTTGTCTAGATTGGATTATTGCAGTTCTTGCTACATAGGTCGCCCAATGACTCTTATGAATAGACTTCAACTTATTTAGGACAATTCTTCTACAGTTTGCTACTTACTGTTACCAGAATTTAGAAAGAAAGGATTGGAGGAAGGTCTTTCTTATTCCACTCCAAAATCCTTTTGTATGAGCTCCCACTTCACATAAGAGCCAAATCTAACAATTTAGCTTTGAGGAAATGTAAATGTAAATGTATAGGCATTTATATAGCGCACTACTTACCCGTAGGGTCCCAAGGCGCTTCGACCGCTGCGAAACCCTTCCTGGCTTCCCTGAGAGATGGTCCCTTAATGGGTATCTCCAGGGTGAGACCAGGCATCCCCGGCGGTCTGGTGGGGCCGTTAGTGAAGATGAGGCAAGCTAATGCCCAGAGTTGCCGAGTGTGATCACTGATCAGAGTGGGCACCGAGGCGAGAGAATTATCGAGTCCGCTGACCCTGGTCCAGAAACCTGCCGCGCCGGGAATCGACCCCTGGTCCCGGGCCGTCCTCTGCTCTCGGGTCTGCCGCCTCTAACCAGTGAGCCACACTACTCCACTGGAAGAAAATTAAAATGTGGCTTTTCAATTAAATCTATAATCTGGCTTCTTCTTCAGGTACCGAGTATTTGCTGGGCTTTATAAATACCACACATACATGCAACAGATGAGAGGAGCACCCAATAGGTAATCAAAGGCACAAGTCAATTCATAACATCGCTGTAGATTCTATTCTATTCAAAGTCCAAATGTATGGTCCTTCCACATTCAGTCCATCGATTCAAGGAGACTGATATATGATAT
Source organism: Lissotriton vulgaris (assembly GCF_964263255.1). Lineage (NCBI taxonomy): Eukaryota > Metazoa > Chordata > Amphibia > Caudata > Salamandridae > Lissotriton > Lissotriton vulgaris. Next base: position 1,309,531,102 of record NC_141693.1, on the reverse strand, counting down.
TTTCAACTTTATTCTTGCATCTTCCAAAAACGTTTTTCTCAGCTAAGCCAATGTGTTTCGTCCTTACAACAGGACTTCATCAGGGCTGTAAAAAGGCATGTATATGAACTATTTACAATGAAGCATATTACATTAAAACATTATTTCATATTGCATAGTCCCTATTTATGCAATCATGTTACTGGGTGACCCATATCATCCAAGGAAATGAACTATCCAATATCTAATCTTATATTCTTTGATTATTAATATCAATTATTAGTGTAAACCAATCTCAAAGTCATATTTGTTAAAGATATCATAACTTATATTGGTGGACCCAACCCATTTCCTTTATTCAAAGTGATCGTAAATGTGTGTATAAATAGAGAAATCTCACATACGTTAGAGGACCCAGCTCATTATGTGCTGTATCATATATAAGGAATGCATCCTTTACAAAAGATATGCATCACATCCATCGATTACAAACCTCAAATGGGTGCGTGCACACAATCTTCATTATAAATTAGCATTCCTAGCTATACTCACTTCCATATCTTCGTGGATCTCCTAAGAACCACCACTTCATCCGTTTCAGTTATTTCATATCTCATTAGTTTTTTTGTCCTAATTGTAAACATGTTAAATACTTTTCATCAAATCTCCATAGTGTCCAAGCTAAGTGAAATTCATCCATAGGGTGCGAAATTTCAATTCGTATAAACATTCCATTAACATAACATCGTGCCATCTGCAGAAGCCCTTCATGTTCTTCTCTCATCACGATCTTACCTACTTATAGGATGTTCATGATAACAAACACACATTGAAGCTTTAATCTCCAGCAATGCACAGTTTATATTCTATCATAATACCATCAGCGTTCATCACCGTCAACCCGTGGATATCATATACACTATTCCGCACAAAGTTAAAGCCTCCCCGTAAGACACGCACTTATCAGTCGGCGTACTCCAATCCAAAGCTATCCGTAAGTACGATTGCAAAGAGGGATACAGGCCTAAATAAAAAGGAAGATAAGCGCAGAACCTGCAAGACTCCACAGGTAATCTAGCAAGTAGAAGAGAAGAAAGAGCCAAGGGACACTCTCTGGTATTTCTTAGAGAGGAAGAAGGTGAACCAATTAAGCACAGTGCCTTCGAAGCTGACACAGTGGAATTCATCTAAAAAAGAGTGTGTATACTAGGGTAAAAAGTCACTGAAAATCTAGTAAACTGAGGTCATCAGTGGCTAGACAGAGATCCTCCCTAACCGCAAAAATTATGATTTAATGTTCATTCCTCTATTATGGCAAAAATCTGCCTCAGTATCATTCAATATATATTTGCAAGGGGCGTAGCTTCCATTAGTGCAGCAGGTGCAGTGGCACAAGGCCCCTTGCTCTAGGGCCCATGACACACTGGCTACACTACTACTCTTTGCATTCCAGTAAAAAGCACACAGATCAAAGCCCTGCTATGGAGAAGGGAAATAGCCTGATAACTGCTAATGCCAGAGGAATTCAAGCAGGGTCTTTTCAGAAGTGGGAGAGCCATAGGCGGAACACCCCCGATTAGAGAGAGGGGTTGAAAGGAATGCAGGATTTTTTTGCAGTATTTTCTCTTTTAGTTGGTTTAAGTAGCAAAGAAATAAGCAAAAATGTTATTATTATTATTTTATTTTTTAATTGGTTTGCTTTTAGCATTTAACGTTCGAGATGAGTAATTTCATCAGTGAGTCCTGTCAGATATCCCAGTAAATGGTCCGAATTGCCCCCTCCCTCTGAGTTGAGGGAAATCTGTCTCATTACCAGTTGGACCATGAAGGTCCACTAAGAAATTAGTAATTACCTGAACAATCGGTAATTTTGAGTCAGTTTTACCTGATAATTCCTCAGTTTCCCCCCATACTTTCACACACAGATGTTAGCTGTATTCAGCAGCTGAAATCTGGGTGAAAAGAAGGAGATCCGTGGTGCTCCCGCGCTTAACAAGTTCCTTTAACATAACATAACATAACATCCCATAATTCGGATGGGACTAGTAACTGTTGTACCGAACTCCACTGGAATTAAAGGGCGCTCGTAATGAGATATTAAGTCTAGAGTAGAGCCACAATCATGAGCAGCTAAACAGGGAAGCTGACATACGGTACAGGACTGTAGAAGTAAAATGATAACAGGTGGAACATAAGAGTAAAGCTGCTTATATAGGAGAGATGCTAAAGGACTTAGTAGTTTTTGTAAAATAACTTAAAATGAGTGCATCGTTGCCTGGAGCAGGTATATTAGCATAAAAAAGAATGTAGGTCACGCGTTTTTAAGAAAAAAAATCCAATGAACAGTTAAAGTGAATAAAGACGTGGCCAAAAATGCCCACTTTAACTCCACGCTTTTCACCGAAGTGGTGAGAGCGAAAAAACAGCAGTGGTTTTAATTAAAGCAGCATCAGACCAGACCTTTGACCAGTCATGTTTCCACAGCCCCTAAATCACACAGCTGGGACTCAAACGCCAGTCCCTCTCTAACACCCTCTCAGACATCATCATGCTCCACCAACTGGTAGTCACACAATTCCAGCTGGAGCACCCCTCGAGCGAAGACTGTCTTAAGTCGTACTAAATGAAGCTCAAGCAGGCAACTCCCAAAAGACCATTTACCATCAAGTCCACATACACAAGAGGCCACATGCACTGGTCTTTGCACCACACTACAACAGACTGCCCAACTAACGTAGGCATTGAAAACATACACTGCACAACTGCCCTCAATATGTAATTCGCAATAACCCTGTAGGACAGTACCATGAAGCATGTGGCCAATCACACAACGTCAAAGCAATCCTTCAAGCCAAAAACGATTATAAAATTATCTCCATATTTATTTTGCTCTAACAGAATCTAAGGCTAGACATTGCAGTAGAGCCTGCCCTCCTTGTGGGGGCCGTACTCAGCAGGAACAGACAGAATTAGGTTGCACCAACAGAAGTGATCCACTGGTTGGGGACACCTTTCCCCGCAGCTACGAATTATTCAAGCTCCACAACAGCTCACCCCTTGTTCCTCTCTCTTCAAGTCAAAGCAGCTGTTTGACTATAGACAGGGCTAGTGCAATTATGTGGCAAAGGAGTACCAAGTTATGCAAAACGGTTGACACAATTATGCACCAAGAAAAGGCAAATTATGTGGCATAAAACGCACATTTTGCCGGGGTATTACTTCATTACTGTGTCATTTATACACGTTACCACTGTCGGAGCAATTGTTTTTGTTCATTTCTCACCTCTGATTAGTTTAATTCTGAAATACACCAATCTGCAACTGAAAGGTGGCCACTTAACCAGTGCAAAGGCCAGTTATTGTGTTACAACGCGTGGCAGCTTTTTTAAGTAAAAACAAAGAGATTCTATCAATGTGAAGAGAGAAAAAATGGTTTTTATATATGTTTTTAACTAGTTTTTAACTATGCAGTGAAAAGGTGTGAGAGAGACTCCCTTTGCAAACGGCAAATTGAGAGCACTATGTGTTTTTAAAATACCCGTCACACACTAAGAATCCCTTAGTGTCATGCTCCATCATGGGGGTTTTCCCGTCCCTCTGCGGGGCGTGCTGTGACCTACGAGCTACGCGGGAGCACTTGATTCTTGATAGTAGGCTATGTGTGATGTAAGGATAGTGAAGAAGTGGTAAGTGATAGGGGTGTAGGGACCTAAATAAGTGAGTGCAAATAGAATTGTTAAAAATTCCCTGGCTAGTAGAAAAAATTGATTTAATGGATTCCCTAGCTGGGAACAATAAAAAGGGGTTCGTGGAGTGGAACAGAATATGTTAACCACCTGGTCGACATGACATGTTTCGTAAGCAGTCCCCTACACGAAGGAAAAACCAGATATGTCGAGTCTTTCTTCTCTTGAAGTTCCAGATAATTTGTAGCTCTTTCAATTGCTGCTAGTTTGTAAAAAAATTATTATTCTATAGCAAGGGTTTGAAACATTACAAAGAAGGGTCGCTCAATGTGGCTGTGTAGATGGAAAGATAATTTATCGAATCTTACTTCTTTATCATTTTGGAGTATTTTAAAGGTGTTAATCTATTATCACAATTGATTCTCAAAAGTCTGTGTAGCAGGCGTGTGGACACTGATAATGAAAAAATAATGGTGGAGAAGCCGAGATTGGCTGGAAAATGGTATATATATCGCAGGCTGGTACCTTTGAGAAATACTATGTCTGGTCATGTCAATAATGCTGGCATGTATTTCGTAAAAGCGGTGTGTTAAAGTTGTGTGGGGGCGTAGGTGCATAAAAATGTCAAATGGTGCCTCCTATCTGCCAATACCTTGCCATAGAATAATAATTTTTTTGCAAACTAGCAGCAATTGAAAGAGCTACAAATTATCTGGAACTTCAAGAGAAGAAAGACTCGACATATCTGGTTTTTCCTTCGACACAGCCACAGCGAGCGGCCATTTTTTACATTTTTATCAGTCTGCCAGCTCATCTACAACGTTACGAAGATAATGGGCATTCTGAATGAAATCATGAATCGCAAATTTTTTTCTCCCCACACTACCGGGAAAAACAAAGAAAGACTGAGATATGTTTTTTCCTCACGATCGTGCCACAACGAGCGGCCATTTTTTCATTGAGCGTTCTAGTCTTCCGACAACGTCCAGGATGACACAGCAAAACTTCTGGTTTTAACATAAATAGCGGGTCTGGTCAGCAACCCGAGATGCCACGGAGCTGCTGAGGGGTAGGATTAACATTATAATATCACAAGCGGCCACGTAAGTAAGACCCCGACCATGGGTCGTAAAAATCTGGTCAGACGCTAACTTTGGGGTATGCTCTCTACCTGAGCACCTCGTGAGACTCTACCATATTTGTCTCATTTCAGTAGACCGCAAGATATTGAATCCCAGGATGCAGTCTCATGGGGCACACAACTTGTAAAAGAACTGTATGTATACAATATACGTCAAATGCATGTATCTGTGATATAAATGTAGATCACGCTTTGAAACAATCTGGTGATACGCTATCCTTGGGCTACGCTCTCCACTGAGCAACTTGTGAGGCTCTATCAGGAACATAAGTGTAGATCACTTTTTCCGAGAGACGAACTTTTTGCCTTCTCCTTAGAGTATCGAGTCTCGTTTGTTTTTAAATTGGAATCTTTCTAAGCAGCTTTTTCACCTTCTCTCCTCGTGTGGGATCGCTGCAGAATGTGTGTGTGTGATGTGTGAGGTACTTACGCAATGTGAGTGTAGGACTTTGGAAGGTTAATATACCTATCATATCAGGGGCAGGAGAAAAATATATCACCATTCCCTTTATGACGGGCTGTCCTACTAGTCATTACAGCTATACCTATATATGGATACAATGCCACAATGTGCCCCACGCAACTAGCGTAATATAAGAACCATGTGTTAACATTTTTTGTGCATTTACAAAACTGTATTTTCTCTCCCTTTTTCTTTTTTGCTTAACAAGGGCCCACTCAAGCCCAGAAGCAGAACCTATTAGCTGATTTTTGCTATTAGGTTTTAGGACTGTAGGCATATCATTCTTATTTAGAATTGAGTATTTTTCAGTAGGGATCATTAGAGGTCCTGCGGAGTAAGTAGTAGGGGACTGCTTACGAAACATGTCATGTTGACCAGGTGGTTAACATATTCTGTTCCACTCCACGAACCCCTTTTTATTGTTCCCAGCTAGGGAATCCATTAAATCAATTTTTTCTACTAGCCAGGGAATTTTTAACAATTCTATTTGCACTCACTTATTTAGGTCCCGACACCCCTATCACTTACCACTTCTTCGCTATCCTTACATCACACATAGCCTACTATCAAGAATCAAGTGCTCCCGCGTAGCTCGTAGGTCCCAGCACGCCCCGCCCCGTAGAGGGACGGGAAACCCCCATGATGAAGCAAGACACTAAGGGATTCTTAATGTGTGAGGGGTATTTTAAAAAAACATAGTGCTCTCAATTTGCCATTTGCAAAGGGAGTCTCTCTCACTACCTTTTCACTGCATAGTTAAAAACTAGTTAAAAACATATATATAAAAAACATTTTTTCTCTCTTCACATTGATAGAATCTCTTTGTTTTTGCATACCTGTTTGGAGGGTGATTCTATCATCACCACCTCTGTACTTCCTCAATTGTTTTTGGATTTGAAAGATTTTTTAAGTAACCTTTAATCCGTTTGTGCTAGAAACAATTATTTTTTGTTAAAATCGGCAAACTATGCAGCTGAATATGGATTATGTGGCAAGTGTGGCAAATCCATAGTTATGCAGATAAAACTGCCATGGCAGAATTGCATAATTCTAGAGTTCCTGGTTACAGAGCAGCAGCTCCTTTACATCACATAACCTCTTCTACCTCTCCGCTGCAGATACTGCTTTGTTTTCTAAGCTGCATATTAGTAAACGAGCATTGGCAAAGCCAATAGATCTCAGCAATGGCCGAGATCCAAGCTTTTGGCATTGTGAAAGTGAATGGATCTAGCCATTTGATTTATATAACGCAAACTCGACCCAAATATATTGGAGTGCTTTACATGAGCACCAGTTGCGTTACACAAGGACACATTCATTTTTTATTTTGGTAGGCACAGGGAAATTAAGTGATTTGCCCAGAATCACAGGGTGCAGAGTCGACGCCGGGGCTCAAACCTGGTTCACCAGCTCCAAAATTGGCAGCTCTGGCCGTTAGGCTGCAACCTCTCCCCATATGTTTGTGAGGTTGCGGATGTGTCGTGTGTGCCTGTGTTATTACTTTTGAGGGGTTGCCTGTGGCTGTGTGTCATGTGTGTATATTTGTGTGTGATTTGACACACACACACATGGTTGTGTGATATAGCAGTGCTAGTGCGCGATTGGGTGTCAGTGGGCTGCCTGTGCATGTGTGTTTTGTGTGCTTGTACTCTTGCTCATGTGATGTGCCTGTGAGTATGCATTTATTCAAAGGACAGTAAACTAAATGAGCATGCCCCGAATGGAACTCGCCAAGAGTCCTGGAAGGAGTTCACCAATCCGGTGGGCAGCGCTCAGTCCCCATTTGTTTGCAGCACTGTGCGGCGTAATTCACATGTCTTATTTTACAAATCAAAGACCACACAGGGCAGCTGGCATTAGCGAGCTGTCTGGTTACGGCAGATAAGATTATATGCAGAAAATGCATAAAAATATCCAGTACTGAGATTTGATCTGTCAGAGAAAAAAACAATTGCGAAATGGTGACGCTAAGTCACATTCGCCTGGAGGCCGCTTCACATCAGAATTTATGCATTTTAAATTTATAAGCGCATATGAACAATATATGGAGGCTATAATGATCCCACAGGACAGGAAGTTCTACATTCAATTTGGATTTGGCTCCCTTCCTGTGAATTTCCTCACAGCTGCTTGGTGTCGGCCTTCTTCTGCGCAGTTGTACTGTCCTGGTTGCCCTTGCTCTGTTGAGTCAATTACCCATGTCCTCTTTGCTTCTCCGATGTACTACTCCCCGAGAAACAAATAGCACCCGTCTGTAGGTTGTTGGGAACCCAATCTCACCGAGAAGTCCTGCACATTCTAAAATCCGACTCTAGAGCATTAGTTGCTTGCGCAGTCGCAAATTTCTTGGTAAAATGTGGATAATTAGAAGGCACGCACTAAAGATGTGTAATGGCGTGCCTCCTGGGTCTTCTTCTCCTCTTTCCCAACCCTCCTAACGAGAGTTAGATAGTAACCTTAGGCTTTTATATTTGTAGCATACGGTTCAACCTTTTTATTGTGATTCTATAGTGGGATCTGTTATGCATTTAACCATGGCTTTTCCCTTGGACATCAATTTAAAAATATATATTTTTAGCTGCCGTTTCAACAATTTTAATACTTGGCCCCCACACTTTATCATTCATTTTTGTGATGAATCTAGTGAATTATTGTTACGTATCCAATCTTGAAACTTTGTACTGTATGTATTTGCACATTTACAGTTGTAATGTATCAAATGAATTGTTGCCATGTATTCAACTTTGTAATTTGGTACTGTGTGCATTTGCACTTTTATGGTCGTAATGCCCGAAATAAAATTTTTGAATGATTGGTGGCGCTAAGTCTAATTCTCAAGTACTCGACTTCTGTGTATCCACGGGAACAGTTTTCATTTTGACAGAATCTGCAAATTTCTTCCAAGAATATTCAAGTCTCTTTTGAAAATTATGTTTCTCTTAAAACTGGCATCTAAATTTTCTGAAGTTTCCAGGCTGGGTTTCTTGCATGGGCAATGAAGTACAGGAATGCATTCTGCACCCTTCTTTAACGATAATCTGACTGGAGGTCCATGGTAAAGCGAGAGTGTCCCATATTTTTATGGCGTGTGGGGTGAACAGCTCACCTTGACCCCATTTTCAATCTCCAAACCCCAGCAGTGATCTGGTGTCCCTCTAGCCTTCTTTCTTGCGGCTATTGGCTGCTTTCTGGTCAGGCTCAGGTCATTAGCTCCATAGAGTAAAGGTGAAGCCTGAGAAACACACCGATGTCAAAAGCCACCATCAATACAAAACCAGGCCCATTTTCAAATCGCCCGGAATAGGCTCGTGCTGCGCGACACTGCATGCGCAGTGTACGCTAGGCCCGAGACCTAAACATCTGCTGTTAACTACTTCCTGGATTGCAGACGTAAGGCAGCCCTTGATTGCAGACGAAAAGTGGATTGATTGGTAGCTGTAAGCAGCGTGTTTATTGCTATTCATTTATCGTTTATTTGTTTCACTTGTGCATGCAGAACTTACTGCAAGACAGGTCTAAATGTGAGAACAAAGCCCATTGTTTAAGAGAGTTTTATTTTAATATAGAATAACTGAGCATTGTGATTTCTTTTACATTCTTAATGTATGATTAAGAAATGCGCACAAAGGCTAAAACGCTTCTGCTTTAAACCTATGACCATGGAGTCCGTTGGTCAATTTAAAAACAAAAATGCAAGACTCCAGAAATTCTACTCAACTGTCTTATTTTCTGCACAGGGATAAACGTTGGCCGTTGAAAGGCGCCTACCCGATAAATAGGCATGGACGATGGGGAGAGGTGCTAGCAACAGGATAAGATACACTGAACAGAAGCGGACCAGTACACATATTTTTGGCATCAAATCTTAGGTTATGCCAAAATAAGTTGTAGGTTGGTATATTGCTAGGGAAAAAAACAGTTGCCTTGAGAATGGTGTGAGTTAAAATAGGAGCGCTCATGAAAAGCTATCTTTAAACAATCAAAAAATTAGTCCCGAAAAAAACCCTTAAAATGGCTGCAGTGCATGTTTAGGAGTAATTGGTCCATGCTCTCAGTGAGGGCTAAACACAGGAAGATGCATGATGCATGCATGACATGGACAAATGGGGAGAATGAATAATGATGCAATGATGGACCCAGCAAATCGGAAGCCTCTAGGTGGGCTCAATAGTAGGGTTGGGCGTAGTTTGCATAGCGCCACTACGCACACTACGCATGATTTTGGGAAAAAATGTGTGGGCAACGAGGGCATGACCTGAGGGTCCATGTGCCCGGGACAGGGGTCCCTCGTGCCTGGGCAGACTCCCTGATCTCCCCGGCCTGGTTGGGTTGGAAAGCAGGAACCGGCCCCGGGGCCTGGGTTTGGGAGCCCCCCGTCCTACGGCATGCCAAGAGTCCATCTGCCCGGGACAAGGGTCCCTGGTGCAGAGCCCCGGAGACCTGCAAGGCTCCCGGGCAGTCCTCCCCCGGAAGGCTGGGCCCCAGGAGTGCTTAAGGGCCTCCCCATGCCTGACGCCCAGCGTGGGGTTTCGGAGCCCCCCTGAGCCCTGCAGCCCCGGAGCCCTCCAGCCCTGCAGCCTCCAAGCTCTGCAGCCCCCGAGCCCTGCAGCCCAGGAGCCCTGCAGCCCCCGAACCTCGCAGCCCCCGAGCCCTGCAACCCGGAGCCCTACAAGGGCAGGCGGGCTGGGAGCCCTCCCGTGAAGGCTCGGGTAGGCAGCTGGGAGTTCTTTCGGTCCCGGCCATCTGGTCGCACCTTTCCCCTCGGCCATCTGGTCGCACTCAATGCTTTCCAATGGGGCGACCAGATGGCCGGTCTTCCCTGGAAGTCCTGCTGAGGTGCCATTTGCCTCCCCAATTCCAGCAAGGGCTCCAGGAGGTCGGGCGCCTCTGCGCCCTGGGTCCTTGCCGTCACTCTGTGCGCGCAGGTTCCAAGAAAGAGGCAGTCTTCCCCCGGGCGTCCGGGGCTCCCTCCTCCAGGGCAACGGCATGGCCGAGTGCCCAGGATGGGCTCTATGGGTCCTGGGCAGTCCTCCCCAGGGCCGCCCTCCTCCAGGGCCAACGGCATGGCCGAGTGCCTGGGACAGGCTCCATGGGTCCTGGGCAGTCCTCGCCTGGGCTTCCTCCTCCAGGGCCAACGGTATGGCCAAGTGCCTGGGATGGGCTCCATGGGTCCCGGGCAGTCCTCCCCCAGGCATCCAGGGTTCCCACCCCCAGGGCCAATGGCATGGCCCAGTGCACGGGACGGGCTCCATGGGTCCCGGGCAGTCCTCCCCGGGGCGTTCGGGCCCGAGAGCCCCTGAGCCCTGCTCTGCGTGGGCAGGCAGAAGCCCTACCGCGAAGGCTCGGTGTTGGGAAGCTGGGAGTCCCTTCGGTCCCGCCATCTGGTTGCACCTTTCCCCTCGGCCATCTGGTTGCACCCAATGCTTTCCAATGAGGCGACCAGATGGCTGGCATCCCTGGAAGTCTTGATGAGGTGCCATTTGCCTCCCCGATCCCAGCGAGGGCTGCAGGAGGTCGAGCGCATCCACGCCCTGGGTCCCCTCCGTCACTCAGTGCACGCGGGTTTCAAGAAAGAGGGGTAGCTTTACTCCGGATTACTAGGGGCAGGGTATGCCCAGACACTCCTCACTGCCGGGGACCAGATGGGCTATGCCTGGGCAACACCTCCCTGGGTGTCCAGGGCTCCCTCCTCCAGGGCCAACAGCATGGCTGAGTTCCCGGGACGGGCTCCATGGGTCCCGGGCAGTCCTCCCTCGGGCGTCCGTGGCTCCATCCTCCAGGGCCAAAGGCATGGCTGACTGGCCGGGATGGGCTCCATGGGTCCCGGGCAGTCCTCCCTCGGGCGTCCGTGGCTCCATCCTCCAGGGCCAAAGGCATGGCTGACTGGCCGGGACGGGCTCCATGGGTCCCGGGCAGTCCTCTCGGGTGTCCAGGGCTCCCTCCTCCAGGGCCAATGGCATGGCCGAGTCCCCGGGACGGGCTCCATGGGTCCGGGGCAGTCCTCCCTCGGGCGGCCGTGGCTCCATCCTCCAGGGCCAAAGGCATGGTCGACTGGCTAGGACGGGCTCCATGGGTCCCGGGCAGTCCTCCCCCGGGCATCCTGGGCTCCCTCCTCCAGGGCCAACGGCATGGCTGACTGCCCAGGACGGGTTTCATGGGTCCGGGGCAGTCCTCCCCGGGGCGCCCGGGTCCAGGCCGGAGAGCCCCTGAGCCCTGCTCTGCGTGGGCAGGCAGCCTAGGGGCTTGCAGATGGGAGTCCTTTCGGTCCCGGCCATCTGGTCACACCTCTCCCCTCGGCCATCTGGTCGCACCCAATGCTTTCCTATGGGGCGGCCAGATGGCCGGGCTTTCCTGGAAGTCCCAATGAGGTGCCATTCGCCTCCCGGATCCCAGCCAGGGCTCTAGGAGGTCGGGCGCGTTAGCCCCTAGGGTCGCCTGAGCCTCATGGTGGGCGCAGGTTCCCAGAAAGAGGGGTAGCCTTCCTCCGGATTACTAGGGGCAGGGAATGCATGGGACACCACCTCCCGGGCTGGCAGTTCTCTGCCGGTGACCAGGTGGGCTATGCTGGGACAACACCTCTCCTCTGTCTGGGGGGCTCTGGCCCACGGCGTGGTACAATGCCCGGGACGGGCTCCATTGGTCCTGGGCAGCCCTCCCCCCCGGGCGTCCAGGCCCGAGAGCTCGAGTGGTCCTCCCCGTGCCTGAGGCCCAGCGTGTGGTTTCAGAGCCCTGTCGCCCCAGAGCCCTGTCGCCCCGGAGCCCTGCCGCACCTGAGCCCTGCAGCCCTGGATCCCTGCCGCCCCGGAGCCTTGTAGCCCCCGAACCCTGCAAGGGCAGGCAGGAGCCCTCCCGCGAAGGCTCGGGCAGGCAGATTGGCGTAATTTTGGTCACAGCCATCTGGTCGCACCTTTCCCCTCAGACATCAGGTCGCACCCAATGCTTTTCAATGGGGCGACCAGATGGCCGGGCTTCTCTGGAAGTCCCTATGAGGGGCCATTCGCCTCCCCGATCCCAGCGAGGGCTCCAGGAGGTGGGGCGCATCTGCGCCCTGGGTCCCCTCTGTCACTCGGTGCTCGTGGTTTCCCAGAAAGAGGGGTAGCCGTCCTCCAGATTACTAGGGGCAGGGTATGCCAGGACACCCCGCCTGGGCTGGCGGTTTTCTGCCGGGGACCAGATGGGCTGTGCCCAGGCAACACCTCCCTAGGCATCTGGGGCTCCCTCCTCCGGCCCGCGGCATGGCAAAGTGCCAGGGATGGGCTCCATGGGTCCCGGGCAGTCCCCCCCCGGGTGTCAGGGCCCGAGAGGTCCGGCAGCCCCTCCTGCACCTGAGGCCCAGCAGCTGGGGTCCCCGAGCCCTGAGTGGGCAGGCGGGAGCCCTACCGTGAAGGCCTTGGGGAGGGCAGATGGGAGTCCTTTCGGTCCCGGCCATCTGGTCGCACCTCTCCCCTTGGCCATTTGGTCGCACCCGTATGCTTTCCTATGGGGCGACCAGATGGCCGGGCTTCCCTCAAAGTCCTGATGAGGTGCGATTCGCTTCCCAGATCCCAGCCAGGGCTCCAGGAGGTCTGGCACATTCGTGCCTAGGGTCCCCGGAGCCTCGCGCAGCGCACAGATTCCCAGAGAGAGGGTTAGCCTTCCTCCAGATTAATAGGGACAAGTTACTCTGGGATCCCTCTCGGCCTAGCCGTCCTTAGCCGGCAGCTGGACGGGCCAGGATGCCGCCCCAGCCCTGGGTCCTTCCCTGGGCGTGCCGCATGGCAGGATGCCCTGGATGGCGTCCGGCGGGCCACCGGGTTACTCCACCTGATGGGCTGGGTCCAAGGGCCCCAGGGAGGGCGGCCTCCACACCCTGTGCTCCGTCCTGGGTCCTGACGTGCGACAGGGTGCCCGGGACGGGGTCCGGAGGGCCCGGGGAGGCATCCCATGCGCCTCCAGGCCTGGGTCCAGCGGCCCCGGCCTGGCCCCGGGTCGGGTACTCCGGCCCTGGGCCCTGTCCCAAGGCCTGCCGCACTGCCAAAGGCCCGGGTGGGGGTTCCAGTATGCCCGGGCAGCGTCCCCTTGCTTGGCTGGGTTCAGGAGCTCTGGCCCGGTCCACTGAGGGCCGTGGGGAGGAAGGTCTCCCCACTCCGGGCACCATCCTGGGTTCTGCCGCATGGCATGGTACACGTGACGGGTCCGGAGGGCCTGGGGAGGCGTCCCCGGTGCCTTGGGGCCTGGAAGCCCCGGCTGGGTCCAGGGGCCCGCAGGGCCCCGGGTCGGTTGCTCGAGTCCTGGGCCCTGCCCCCCTGGCCTGATGCACTGCCAAAGGCCCGGGACGGGGTTCCGTGGTGCCCGGGGAGCCTCCCCTTGCTTGGCTGGGTGCAGGAGCACCAGACGGGGCCCCTGAACGCCCCGGAGAGGGTGGCCTCCCCTTCCCAGGCTGTGTCCTGGGTCCTGCCGCATGGCAGGGTGCCCGGAACGGGGTCTGGAGGCCCAGTGGATGCTTCGCCTGCGGCTCCGGGCCTGGGAGCCCCGGCTGGGTCCAGGGGCCCGCCGGGCCCCGGGTCGGGTTGTCCGGCCCTGGGCCCTGTGCCCCAGCCTGTGGCACTGTCAAGCCCCGGGACAGGGTTCCGTGGTGCCCGGGGAGCCTCCCCTTGCTTGGCTGGGTTCAGGAGCTCTGTCCTGACGTGAGAGAGGGCGGACTCCCCACCCCAGGCTCTGTCTTGGGTCCTGCCGCATGGCAGGGTGAACGGGACGGGGTCCGGAGGGCCGGTGGAGGCTTCCCCTACACCTCCGGGCCTGAGAGCCCCGGCTGGGTTCAGGGGCCCTGCAGGGCCCTGGGTCGGGTGCCATGGGCGCTGTCCCCCGGCCTGCGGCACTGCCAAAGGCCCGGGACGGGGTTCCGTTGTGCCCGAGGAGCCTCCCCTTGCTTGGCTGGGTTCAGGAGCTCTGTCCGGGGCCCCTGAGGATGGGCTCCCCACCCCGGGCTCCGTCCTCGGTCCTGCCGCGTGGCAGGGTGCCCGGGATGGTGTCCGGCGGGCCCAGGGAGGCTTCCCCTGTGCCTCCAGGCCTGGGAGCCCTGGCTGGGTTCAGGGGCCCGGCCAGGGCCCCGGGTCGGGTGCTCCGAACCTGGGCCCCACCCCCGGCCTAGTGCCCGGGCAGCCTCCCCTTGGTTGGCTGGGTTCAGTAGCTCCGGCCGGGGCCCCTGATGGTCAGGGGCCCTGGGGGAGGGTGGCCTCCCCACCCCAGGCTCCGTCCTGGGTCCTTTCGTGTGGCAGGGGGCCCGGGGCGAGGTCCGGAGGTCCCGGGGAGGCATCTCCAGGCCTGGGAGCCCCGGCTGGGTCCAGGGGCCCAGTCGGGCCCCGGTTCGGGTGCTTGGGCCCTGAGCCCTGTCCCCTGGCCTGCCGCACTGCCAAGGCCCGGGACGGGGTTCTGTGGTGCCCGGGGAGCCTCCCCTTGCTTGGCTGGGTTCAGGAGCCCCAGGGGCCCCGGGGAGGGTGGCCTCCCCACCCCAGGCTCAGTCCTGGGTCCTGCCGCATGGCAGGGTGCCCGGAACGGGGTCCAGCGGGCCCGGGGAAGCTTCCCCTGTGCCTCTGGGCCTGGAAGCCCTGGATGGCTCTCAGGGCCAGGCCGGGCCCCGGGTCGGGTGCTCCGGCCCTGGGCCCAGTCCCCCGGGCTGCTGCTCCACCAAGGGCCCAGGACAGGGGTCCGTCGGTCCCATGCAGGCCTCCCCTGCTTGTCAAGGTGTCCACGGGCCCCGGGTCGTAGGGCCTGTCGGGTCCCCCTGGCATCCTCCATGGCTGGAGCCCAGCTGGGGACCTGGGCCCACGGTCTGCCATGCCCCGGGCGCCCGCTCACTTCTACGGGCGATGGTCTCCGTTGCCCTCGGCCGATAGAAAGGGAGTCAGGTTCAGATCCCCGAACCAGGAGTGGCGAAGACAGGCACCCTCTTGGCGTCCAGTGCGGTAACGCAAATGATCCCAGAGAAGCCGGCGGGAGCCATGGGGAGAGTTCTCTTTTTTTGTGAAGGGTAGGGTGCCCTGGAATGGGTTCGCCCCGAGATAGGGGCCCGAGCCTTGGAAAGCGTTACGGTTCCAGCGGTGTCTGGTGAGCTCTTGCTGGTCCTTGAAAATCCATGGGAGATGGCGTAAATCTCGCGCCGGGCCGTACCCATGTCCGCAGGCGGGTGTTGACGCGATGTGATTTCTGCCCAGTGCTCTGAATGTCAAAGTGAGCTCAGGGAGGACAGAAACTTCCCGCGGAGCAGAAGGGCAAAAGCTTGCTTGATCTCGATTTTCAGTATGAATACAGACCGTGAAAGCAGGGCCTCATGATCCTTCTGACTTTTTGGGTTTCAAGCAGGAGGTATCAAAAAAGTTATCATAGGGATAACCGGCTTGTGGCGGCCAATCGTTCATAGCGACGTCACTTTTTAATCCTTTGATGTCGGCTCTTCCTATCATTGTGAAGCAGAATTCACCAAGCGTTGGATTGTTCACCCACTAATAGGGAACGTGAGCTGGGTTGAGAGCGTCGTGAGACAGGTTAGTTTTACCCTACTGATGATGTGTTGTTGCAATAGTAATACTGCTCAGTACGAGAGGAACCACAGGTTCAGACATTTGGTGTTTGTGCTTGGCTGAGGAGCAAATGGGGCGAAGCTACCATCTGTGGGATTATGACTAAACGTCTCTAAGTCAGAATCCCCCCTAAACCATAACAATACTGCAGTGCCGTGGAGCCTCGGTTGGCCTGGGATAGTCGGCATCTCTCGGGGGCCGGTGCGTAGAGCCGCTCACTTGGGGACCGGAGCGCGGACGGAAGGGGGCCGCCTCCATCGCCATTAGTGCACCGCATGTTCGTGGGGCACCGGGTGCTAAATCATTCGTAGATGACCTGATTCTGGATCAGGGTTTCGTAAGTAGCAGAGCAGCTACCTTGCTGCGATCTATTGAAAGTCATCCTCTGAGCCAAGCTTTTGTCTCTCAGTGCATGTGTGCCCGCGGACACCTCCCTCCACCACACCCAGTGGTTTGTCCCTCTGCTGCCAGGCCGGCGGGAGGGATGCGGAGGGGGTAACGCGGGTCCACGGGAGGCAGCCTCCACCACGTGCCCTTCTGCACGGGGGCCTCCCCCTCCTGTCCCTGCCCACCGGGGGACGGGGGCCACCATCCCTCACGGGTCGGCAGGGTGACCAGCTGGCCTCCCCTTCCCGCTGCTCCCGGGCAAGTCGGGCAGGGATGTGAGCAGCAGCCACCCGGGGGAAGGAACCTCCAGAGCAGCTGCCTCAGTGCGCCTGGCCACCCTCGCCAGACTGCAAGGGCGACTGGGTATGGCACCCTCCCTGGCCATCTGGGCGCTGGGTCCTCCCGGGCTATCTGGTCACCTGGCTGTGTGACCAGATGGCCCTGTGGGCAGGGTGACCAGATGGCCCTGCGGGCAGGGTGACCAGATGGCCCTGCAGGCTGGGTAACCAGATGGCCCTGTGGGCTGGCGGTCGGTCTAACTCCAATTTTTGGCCTTTCCCAAAATTCTATAAGCCCCCACTACGTGGGGGCTTAATAGTCAAAGAAAACAGGCTCCCCGGGCAGGCTGTCGGGGAGAGGACGTGGCCTGGGCTTAACCCTTCTTGGTTCCGGCCGAGGCTCTGGGTGCCGGGGACAGGGGTCCACCGGGGCGCGTGGAGGCTCTCCCCGGCCTGGCTAGGGTTCGGAAGCTGGGCCCGGGGCTTGAGCTCCGTCCGGCGGGCCCCGACGTGCGTGATCCCACCCGTGCTGCAAGCCATCGGAGGGTCCGGGCTCTGGGGATGGGAGTCCACTGTGTCCCGGGGAGGCTCTCCCCGGTCCGGCTAGGGTTCGGAAGCTGGGACCGGCCCGGGGCTTGAGCTCCATCCGACAGGCCCCGAGGTGCGTGAGCCCCCGTCCTGCTAGCCATCAGAGGGTCCGGGCGCTGGGGACGGGAGTCCACCGGGGCCCGGGGAGGCTCTCCCGGGCCTGGCTAAGCTGGGACCGGACCCGGGGCTTGAGCTCCATCCGGCGGTGGGCCCTGGGGTGAGGGAGCCCCCCTCCTGCAAGCCAGCCGAGGGTCCGGGCACTTAGGGAAGGCTCTCCCCGGCCTGGCTAGGGTTCAGAAGCTGGGACCGGGCCCGGGCTCGTGCTGCATCTGGTGGGCCCCGGGGTGCGGGGTGCGGTGCCCCCCGTCCTGCAAGCTGGCCGAAGGTCTGGGCGCTTGGGACGGGGGTCCACTGGGGCCCGGGCAGGCTCTCAGAAGCAGGGACTGGGCCGGGGAGCAGGGGTGGCTGGCTTCATCCACTACGCTGTCAGAGCGTAGTTTTCTACCCACCCCTACTCAAGACCACAAAGTGGATACATATCTCTTTTTTAGACAGCGCATGCGCTGTCTAGAGCTGAAACCTAAAAAATCACTAGTTACCTGTGTAACTTGGTTATTTTGTGGCTTTTGTAAGCATGTGACTTATACTCCATATTGTGTGACCTTTCTTCGCATTCTGGGTCTGTATTATACAAAGTGTCCCGGGAGTGCAACAGTTGTTTGCGGCCGCTTTGCGAACCTCCGTCACTCTGGCATTACATAAGGGGCCTCAGGCACCTGTTTGGCCCCCTCCTGTTATACAGATAGCGCTGGTGCACATATAGCGTCAGCACATTCAGCAGAGGGTGTTTCCTCATTTGCATGGGCCTGTGGCCCCATCCAATTGAGGAAATCTTCTTTGCCTCTGTGCCCGTGCAGTATCACAGATGTAGACGCAAAGGTAAAGTAGCTGTCAGTGCGCCCCTGATGGCAGCTCTCTAGAAGGGGTGAAGGGGGTCCTATGGACCCCCCTAGAAATCCCCTTGCAGGTGGTTGCGGTCACTCACTGCTCCCGCTTGCAAGGGGATCCCTCACTCCTCTTAAAAGTGTGTTTCACTCTACACAGTGAAACGCACAGTGGCTGTTTCAAAGCTGCTCTGTATTTCACTTGAATGCGCTGCCCCGAGGGCAGCACGAGTTCACAGCTGCCCTGGGGACAGCGCATTCAGTCTAATACTGTGCACTCTCTTTGTTAGCGCCGAGCAAACCTTTTGAAAGACGCTCCCGGCGCTAATAAGGAAAATGCGCCACATTGCATAATACAGCCCCTGGTAGCCACTGTTGTAAGATATTCATCACGGTTCTGGTACAGGCCTAAAGTTTCTCTTTTGTACTTTGCTGAGACATGACAGCTGTCACAAACTACTGGCAAAAATCTAAAGACTGCATGCTTTTCACCCCCACAGTGCTAGAAACGGCTTCAACTCAATTTTGAATCTTTTCTTAGAGAAATAGGTCAAAGTGGATAATATTCATTTTCGCTCTCAAAAGCAAGCCCTGTGAAAATCAGATATGAACTTTAAATTAGT
The DNA here is from genome assembly GCF_964263255.1 of Lissotriton vulgaris. Taxonomy (NCBI): domain Eukaryota; kingdom Metazoa; phylum Chordata; class Amphibia; order Caudata; family Salamandridae; genus Lissotriton; species Lissotriton vulgaris. Next base: position 1,309,512,454 of record NC_141693.1, on the reverse strand, counting down.
TATCCCTCCCAATTACAAATTTCTCTTAGCTAAGCATGAAAATGTAGTCAAATTCCTTTCTTCCACTGAGCAGTTCATCTGAGCGGTCCCAGTAGCTTCTGAGAAATGCCATAACTCCAATTTTGTAATTTATGGGAGAAATGAATGTGAGATTCAGAGGAAATTATCTACTTTGTAAAAAGAAAGGACTCAAAGTCTGGAAAACTTGTCTCTTTGTAGGTCAAACTCCTCTCATTTTTCGTGCCTGGATCTTTCAGAAAACTCGTATAAGATCCCCAGCCAGTTGTGTAGCTGGAATCATCCATTTAATATAGAGATGAATAAATACTAAAGTCATTACCTGGGATTCAAGTCTAGTTCCACAAGGCACTACTCCGAGGCTCCACCTAGCCAGCAAAATGCGTGATGGATGCTTTATGGAATTTTCTCTAACTCTGTAGACCAGCTACTTTTGATCCAATGCCATTTCTAAACTTGAATGATAAATTATTTTACAACTTGATAAAAGGAACTAGTTTGACCAACCAACTTTAATATGGCCGTCCCAGCTGAAACCACCCTGGCAATTTATAGTTTGCTGCCTGGCTGGTTGACGTGTTACCCTTGAAGTGACTCATGTCTCTAGGTGTGAGCCATTTAAGGGGAGAAAAACCTGTGTTGGAAGATCCACATTGCCATGGCACCATAACAGACCGGCTCTCACTTATGTCATTTCGAAAAACTGATCCCCCAAAATGTGAATATTTTAGTAGAAATGACAAAATTACTTTCTTTCCCCTCGTGTGCAGGGAGTATTGGCCCAGCATGTGAATGATGATCCTGGATTTTTTCTGTCTGGGATCGCCGAGGTTGACATGGGGCACCCGGAGAGTCCTGACACCACCCTGAATGGCATGGGAGGCGACCATCATAGGCAAGCGTTCTGATTGGTGGCAGGGCCACCACAGATGTACTCCATAAGGCTCTGCCAGCGGAGAGCGACATTATCCCAACCTTGAATAAAGATGGGGAACTAAAAGTAGGTGGCCAAGGCACCCACAGAGTTCTGGTGATTGTTCCTTGTCCGACCTTCTCTAAATGATGGGGAAATTATTTAAATTAAAATTTTCTGTTTAATACATTGGAAACGAAATGGGAACTTTGTGCAGGGCGGGACAGCCTTACATTCCAATGGGCATTTCCCATGTGATTGGTTGGGACCGCCCAGGGCCGATCCTGGTATCTGTCGGGATCGGCCCTGGGCGTCAGGAGGACGTTAGAGAAAACGTGATTAGAGAGGGAGAAGGGAGAGAAGTGAGAGAATGGGTGGATATAAGGAGAGAGATAGCGTGAGGACACACAGGGAGCGGGCCTGGTTTGAGCATTATTTTCCTGGGCTGCTTTTAGTTCCCCAGTCCAGCCTAACTGTGTGACTTTATTCCGCTCCAGGGCGTGTAAGTTCACTTATTTCTGTTTCTTGTGAGTCATGTAAACAACTCATTTTTGTAAGTGGCTTTAAATGGCTTATCTCTGCTGGGCAGCACTTAACCTTTGCACCACCCCTTCCAACCCAAGTGCTTATTTTGTTCCATATCACCGTGTACAAAAACAGAATGGATACTAAATGTCATTGCCATAAGCATTTGAAGAAAGAACACATTTCGATTCCCTTTCGATTCTTTCATCATAAAATCAATTTCCAGCTCTCTGTGTTTATCTTCCCTTCCCTGTGCAATGATTCTATTTTATCATTTATCCCTATTATGTCAGGGAGTGTGAAATTTAAGTTCGCAGATGAATCTTTCAAAACTTAACAACCTTCACGACCTTCTCAAACATCCTCAAACCTTAGAAAACGTGCAAAGCTTTAGACAAAATGGCATGAACCTTGTGGAAGAAAGACTTTGCAACTTTGTGCAGCCTTATGTTTATGCATAGGAAAGACCGCCCCTGCCTCTCACCCTGCTCACACTGCGGGTATCTGGAATTGGAAAACATCCTGACTCACATATTAGAAAGCTGTATCTGTTGTACTCTTGTACGCCTGTGTTTCCAAGCCTTTCATGCACAAAATGTCTGCTCCAAGGAAGAGCCGTCAGCTTAGGGTTTGTTTGTGCATTGGCTTTCACTTGGCCCCAGTTCAGCAATACTTACGCCTGATTAATCGATATTTACATTTAGAAGTGCAGAGAAGCAGGAAAGGTCTTTCACGTGTTTTCGAACAGCACAAAGAAAGGCCTTTCCTCGGGTTCACCACATTTGCCTGGGCTGCTCTGGTAGACCCAGTCCCTCCTCTTCCCCTTGATGTCACTTCCGACTATAGGAAGTTCTGTAAAGAATGTGCAACATCCATAGTTGTTACCAAGTGAACATTCTTCATGGAGTCTGACTTTGTAAATTAGAATTTTGTGAGCAGAGTTTACATTTTTCCTGATTCTAAATTAAAGTTAAACTCGAAAATCATTAGAGCATGTTATGTTCGAATACAAGGTCGACAATCTAAGATTGTCCCTGCAGTAAGCCTCTACTTTATCCTAACAGTAGTTCAATGGATACATGTGCTGTTAGCTTAAACTTTATCTAGTACCAAGACAAATGCATATGAGCCATGTTTTTGAATGCAAAACCTATTAACTTCTCTATTTTTCAATTGGTATTTGTAAGAATGTATTGGCTTGTGAATCTATCATTGTCTCTGGAAAATCGGCATTTGAAATAATTAGACATTTATAGACCAGAAACACAAAGTTCCTTGAGGTTATAAGTGAAACTTCTGTTTGCAATAACTGATACTGGGGACGTTAAGAAGGCTACAGCCGACTATAAAACAGCTCTTAAAGACAGATTGCTGTTCCATCAACCTTAAAATGGCCTTAACTGTGTATGTAAAGGTGCGGTCATAGTTATCCATATAACAAGCCTTGTTGGTTAATAACTGGTTAGATTATGGAGCTAGGAGTAGCTTTATTAATAACAAGTTTGCTCAAACAACTGACATTTCTAGGTTAGAAACATAACACAACAATCCTATTTGTTCTGTTGATGGCCCAGTTCTTACTCAAGGTCTTATATTTCGGCAAATGGTAAAAATGGCACAGAAACTGAGGGACCACTCAGAGGCTAAAGGAGATCCCTCTTCCAAGCAGAATCTGAGCTGAAACCTCCTCTATGGGGCTTTCGGGCCAGATCTTTGACTGCAAGGTTCCATTGCAGAATCAACTTTGAAAAATGCTTATCCTGTATTATAACACTACACTTACAGGCCAAACCATGTACTGATGTCTATAAATGTAATCACATTTCATGATTGAGAGAGTTGCTTGGAACAAAATTGTCTTGTTGGTAAATAATCCCGTTCAATATGAGATGCAAGCAATTAAGCCTCTAAGATGGATCTACACTTAAAATCACCAGTAGCCCTCCAGTCTTTAGGAAATCTTCAAAAAGAACTGTGATAAGAGCTTTAGCTGGACTCTATTCGGGAGGACCGATTCTGGTGAAGGTGAAACCTTTAACATTTTGAGGGCAGAGTCAGGCGGTACATCATAAGAATCAATGTATCCTCAGTGCACACGCACAGTACACTATCTTAGGTTCTGTATAGACACCCACTTAAGTGTCACTGATTCAATATTCATGTTTAGTGAGTTTTGCAAATCACCCCCTTTTTCTCTCAAGTAAACATCAACTGTATACGAACTCTAAAAGTGCAGCTGGGACAGCGTGTTCGAAGACAGCCACAATCTTCTGGAGCTCCCAACTTAGTTCTTTTTGTTTGCCTGTGTACCCACTTCCCAGCTCTGAGATTATGCTTCACTGTCTTATTGCTGGAGAAGAACAGTGTTGTTGCTGAGAGCATGGGAGGAGGAGAGTGGCTGCAGTGCAGGATGCAGTTGTGGACCACTGCACTTTCTCTGGCATTGTGAGTGAGTGCAAATCTGCCTGGGCTAATAGGTAGGCAGTCTTCCTGAGTGAGAGGAGGGGAATAGATCAAGGAACATAATTGATTTGGAGTACTTGGGAATGAGTGCTATCAGCCTGGACAAAACCTCGCGCTTGTGAGGCTTCTTCTTTAATAGCTATGGTGCCCCTCCCCTCTCACTTTCACTTCAGTCCTGAGGAAGACCCCGCCAGTAAGGCCTTGAAGGAACCTACTCAGTTTCAGGGGTCGAAACGTCAACACATTACTGATGTCAGTACCGTCAACAGTGCAGAACGCACTGTGATTTTCAGTCTTACATGGCTTTGTAATTTATTGGATTCTATCTGTTATATACTAAGCTAAGAATGTGTGGCATTGAATAGCGTGCCCAGCAATTTGATTGTGATAACCACTATTATTGTATTTCACTTACCTCACTACCTCACTTGAGTCACTATCCTTCCCTTCCACCCAGTCGGGCACACCAATGATGGTTTTTAATGTTTTCCTTAAAACTTCTTTATCAAAAACTGCAACATGTGTTCAGTGTGGTTAAATAACATGTGAGCATCAGTTTAACCCTTTCGATGCTCATGTCATGACTACGCCAGTTTACGTTAGGGCTCAGCACCAGGCGGTAAATCGTACCGCACGCAAGGTGTTAATTCTCCTTTTGATTTATTGTTTTTATATAATTGCATATTTTTCATTTACACTGTGTTGATGTAACAGCACTGGGACCACCATATTCTATACTACTTGGGAATGAAGGCATCAGCGGCCAGTGCAGGTAAGTGCAGTGGGGCGGTGGATCGGGGCACTGCGGAGGGGGGGGGGGGCAATGTCGACAGACAATGGAATAGGAGTTATTTTTATTTTATCTGTCCTATTCCATCATCTGTCGACATCCCCCCACAGAGCCCGGCCCCACCCCACCACGCTTACCTGCCACTGCTGAATGAGGGGGCTCAGGCATTAAGTCTAGAAGCACTATCACATAACCACTGGTGCCATGAAATCCCACAGGTCATGAGGTAGAGCCCACTGGTGTTGAGTGAGTTTGGCCCCAACCCCTGGTTGACAGCAGTGCATACGTCATCTAGGCCACAGGATAGGCCTTCACTGGTGAATTAGGGATCTCTGCTCTGATAGTGGTACTCTGCAAAGTTGTTCCGATAGAGCCTTTCCTTAAATGAGTTTGGGGACTGTAAAGGAGGGGCCCTTGCATGGTGAGGCATATGTGTCAACCCCCATTTTCCCATACTCTGCTTGTGGCACAGTCATATCGGATAGGAAGAATCACAAGAGTGGTAAAGGTGACCAGCCATGTACAAGCTTGCTATGAAGTGAACCATGTTTCTCTCTATTAACACCCTACACATTGACCTGAGGTAGGAAACAAGCACCATGAAAGCAGCCGTGAAAGATGAGGAAAAGAAGCTTGGCTTTTGGCCAATAGGGTGCCTGTTGTAGAAGAGAAATTGGAATTGAATTGAAGGATGTACTTGCACAAGTATTAAATTCTCCTGTAAAGTGTGCAGAACTACTAGAACATGGGTCCAATTAGATTATAATTTAGCTGTATTTAGAGTTTTTTAAAAATCAGATACTAAGATAAGTGTGGTACGTGTAAAGTTAGAAGAGCAAAACCAAAGAAGGTGAGTGTTGAACATGCAAGCACTCACCCTCAGTCAACTGATCAGGGTTTAATCTATCATCATTCTTTATCTCACTCCACCACCCCAGTTCAGACGTGGTCATATGCAAATCAGTCTGACCCTGTGCCTCATGGGAACAGTCCAGCCTGAACTGCCAAGCCATGTCTTTCCTGGACTGGAAACAAGCATCCTAGGACTGGTTTCTGGCTAATCAGCTGTCATCAGCCAGGCTAGCTTGAATCCAGTGGCAAAGTGAGCAAGGGACCCACGTCTGGGCATACCCTGCTAACTTAGGGCGAACAAAGCAAAACCAAAGGGGATTAAGGACGGAGTGTTGAACATTGCAAGCACTCACACCCAGTCAACTGATCTGGGTTTAATCCATCATCATTCTTTAGCTCACTCCGCCAACCCAGTTCAGACATATGCAAATCAGTCTGACCCTGTGCCTCATGGGAACAGTCCAGCCCAAACTGCCAAGCTGTGTCTTCCCTGGACCGGAAACAAGCATCCTGGGACCGGTTTCTGGCTAATCAGCCAGGTTAGCTTGAATCCAGTGGTAAAGTGAGCAAGGGACCCATGTCTGGGCATACCCTGCCAACTTAGGGTGAACAAAGCAAAACCAAAGGGGATGATGGACGGAGTGTTGAACATTGCAAGCACTTACCCCTGTCAACTGATCTGGGTTTAATCCATCATCATTCTTTAGCTCACTCTGCCCACCCAGTTCAGCCATGGCCATGGGCAAATCAGTATGACCCTGTGCCTCATGGGAGCAGTCCAGGCGAACTGTCAAGCCAAGTCTTCCCTGGACCGGAAACAAGCATCCTGGGACCAGTTTCTGGCTAATCAGCCATCATCAGCCAGGCTAGCTTGAATCCAGTGGCAAAGTAAGAAAGGGACCCATATCTGGGCATACCCTGCCAACTTAGGGCGAACAAAGCAAACGATAGGGGAGGATGGATGGAGTGTTGAGCATTGCAAACACTCACACCCAGTCAAGTGATCTGGGTTTAATACATCATCATTCTTTAGCTCACTCTGCCACCCCAGTTCAGACATAAAGTTAGAAGAGAACATATGCTTCTGAACCTATGCAATTAGACAGTGTTAAAGGCTCTGTCCCAAAAGAAGAATGTATGCATGTAGTGTGGAAGGTCAAGTTATTTAATTAAAAACTGTCAGAGGAAACTTAAAATATCTCTGAATCAAGCATTGGTAACACCGCAAACAGAAAAACAACAGCTGCTGGAAAACTAGATTCTTTGATAAGGAAAGGAGTCACGAGCCGCCCTACAGGTAAGAGTGGTGGGGCAGTGTGGGGAGGGAGTCGACAGACGAGGATGAGGAAAAATAAAATAAAAAAATGAAAAACACTTACCTTAGGTTATGTTATGTTGTTAGGATGTCTGGTAAAGTGCTCAGCTGCCCCAGCAAAGGGGTGTCCCATCGCTGATTACAACAAAGGCAGCTAATAGCAAAGGAAACCTATCAAATTAAAGAAAAGAAACCAATAGGCTGTTACGAGCCACAGAGGCAGGTAGAAAAGGTAAACTGTAAAAAAGGGCCTAAAGTGAAGGGAAAAGATGTGTCTTCAGTGCTTTACCAAATGCCAGATAATTATCCATACTCCAGATCTGTACATGGAGAGCGTTCCAAAGTTTAGCTGCCTGTGAGCGAAAGGAGCGCCCACTGGCACAAGCCCTTCTAGCCCAGGGGACAACCACCAAATGTTGGCCCAACGAACGGAGATGGCGAGTAGGAATGTAGGAGGAAAGCAGGCCTGCTAGAATGCCAGGGGAAGGGGAGTTCAAGATCCTAAAAGCAAAGCAGAGGGACCTGAACTCCACACATCTTGCCACCAGTAGACAATGTAGCCGACGAATAACACTGGAAGTGGAGCAGAATCTAGGCATGCCAAGAAGAGTTCTGGCGGCTACATTTTGAATTCTCTGCAGTCTCAGAATCTCCATCTTGTTGGCCCCCAAATAAAGCGAGCTGGCATAATCCAGTCTCAACAGCACAGATGCCTAGGCAATCATCTGCCGGATGGAAGGGACAAAAAAGCCCAGCAAAGGTTTGAGCCCACGAAGATTACCAAAGCATGTTGCTGCCACCTTCTAAGTTTGGATTTGGAAGTTAAGAGCCAAATGAACCCAGACTCCAAGTTTTTTCACCACCTGTTTGGTGGCGGGTGCACAACCCATGGTGGCGGGCCACCACTGTTCGCTCCATAGCTCACGATCTTTTCCTACCAGCAAGACCTCAGACATTAAGCTGGAGACAGTTGGCAGTCATCCACCCCGCAACATCGGCAAGACCACTCCGACACTTAACAGCATCATTCAGACAGTCATCGGAGTGGGAGACTACCAATTGTGTATCATCAGCATATGATACAATAGTCAGCCCTCTGCTCTTGGCTATCGCAGCTAGAGGCTGAACATACATATTAAAAAGCGTTTGACTTAACGCTGAACCCTGGAGCACTCCCTGTTTGATGTGAGGGAAGCTGGAGGTGAAAGAGGAGCCGACACCTGAAAGGACATATCTGAAAGGATGGAGGTGAACCAGTCCAGCGCGAGGCCCATGATGCCAGCGTCCTTCAACCTCCATAGCAAGATCTGGAAACCATATCAAATGCGGCACTGAGATCCAATAGGATCAGTGATGAGGTACGTCCCTCATCCAGGGCTGCCCTCAGATGTTCAGTCACAGCTAGGAGGGCAGACTCCGTGCTAAGGCGCAGGTGGAGTCAAGTATATTATTCTCCTCCAGAAATCCTGAGAAGATGGAATTAATATAGGCTTCGGAGAGCTTAGAGGCCCATGGCAGCAGGGAGATAGGGCAAAAGTTCTCCGGTTTAGCTGGATCCGGGGTAGGTTTCTTTAATAAAGGCATTACTCTAGCCTAATTCCATGTCCTGAGAACCGTAGCCATAAACAAGGACATGTTAATAAACTGGCCCAAAGGTGTAAGAAGCACAGGTAGCAGTCTCATAAGGTGGTCAGGCTTCATGGGATCAGCAGGGGAGCCAGATATAACCTTCCTGCATAATACACGTAGTGCATCCTCAGTAATTGGCAGGAAGGCGGCCAGAATGTGAGCAGAGGGGGTGGATCCCCAAGGTCATAACCCGTTGCCACCTGAGGTAAGGTCTTATAGATGTTATCCACCTTATCTATAAAGAAGATTCTCACATTGTTTGTCTGACTTAATGGAGGACGCAACCGGTGCCCCAGCACTTTTGAGATTTTTAAGAATGGAAATAATCCTCTTTGAGGGATTGTTGCTGTTTCTGATCTCATCAGCAAAATATGCTGCCCGTGCTTTCTGAACAGCCCTATGATATTTCTTAAGGGCTGACTGATAACATCCCTTTAAGATAGGATCGAAGTATTGCCTGCTTCATCCGCTTACAAGCTTTACGCATATTGGCAAGATTGTCATTGCACCATAGACTGGATTTAGTACTACGGCACTTAGATTGTTTGACAGGAATCAGTTCGTCCAAAGGGCAAAGTAGCCAATCAAATAGTGCTTCACTGGCAGCATCTGGATCTTTCGGCAAACTAGGCACACTTGAGGAGGGGATGGTGCTAAGATGATCAAAACTGTATTCATGCCAGGGGCATCGGAGCGAGAGTTTCTGAGGCAACCTTCGAGAGGGCGCAACACGATAAAGCATCATGGGGATCAAATAGTGGTCGGACCAGCATAACGGAATGGAGTTAGAGACAGAGAGACATGAAAGGTTGGAAAAACTGGATCAAGTAAGTGGCCAGCAGAGTGAGTGGGACCTTGGACTAGTTGGAACAGCTGGCAGGCCGCTAGATCAGCTGAGAAGTTGGCTACTTCTGAGTTGTGGGGGTTTGTCAAGATGCAGATTTAAATCGCCAATGACAGTGAAGTTCGCTTACCTCACGACCAGAGAACCAACTATGTCAATCAGCGCAGCCCTGCATTCTTTCGAGGGACCTGGGGGACGGTATACCAGTATACCAGACATGGTATATTGGAATTAAAGGAAATCCCAAAATGTCCACACTCGCATCCTGCTACGGTTTCTTTGAAAAGGGTGCTGGTATAGCAGAATTTAAAAACAACTGCAACACCGCCACCTCTAACCTCTCGGTTTAGAGTAATAATACTGTAGCTCAGGAGAAGTGCCACACCCTGCTCTGCCACCGTATCTACTGACAATAATGTCTTCAGTCAAAAAGAGAACATCAGGGGATTCATTGTGTAGCAAATCATACAAATCCAGGTGGTGCTTAACCAAAGACTGGCAATTAAGACTGAACAATTTAATGTCCTATCCAGAGCCAGGAAGATGAATAGCGGGGGATGAGATGGTCGCCCATGAATTAAAACCTCAGTTCCCACAACAGAACGGACCCTTAGGTAGGTTGCAGGGGGGAAGGCCACAAGTGCTGCCTGCTAGCCTAATGGCTAGGAGTTTGTCATACGGATAAGAGAGCATATTACTAAAACCGGCAGCATAACTGACATCTGGCAACGTTCAGGCATGGACGGGCGAAAACGGGCTTGCCTTTGGCGCACCAGTGGCGCGGCGCGTCCGCAGTCTTTTTATGCCCAAATACCGGCAGCGTGAACAGTGCCGCCCCCTCCTCAGTTCACCGCATCGCCAACTCAGTATCTATTTATTGTTGAAAGAGATGCTTCTTATCAGGCTATGGAGGTGTGTTCTCTCAGAGAACCCAGGCAGGTCCATTTGCTAGCTTATTTTTCTCAAATGTTTTCTATGGTAGAACTGAATTATACCATCACAACAAGGAGCTTTTGGCAACTAAAAGGTATTTTGGGGAGTGGTGGCATTGTTTGCTGAGAGCTCAGCACACTGTTGAGGACAACGTAGATAAATCCTATTCTTCCCCAGTTATGATGTTGTTATTAACCACAGTCAAGGTTCCCATACTGGTAAAGCAGATTCTTGTCTCAGCAGACTCCACCGAAAAATAAGAATAACTGATTAATGATCCGCCACTAATTTTGCCATACAAAACTTCAAATAGCTTTAATAAATGTGGAAACTTGATGGCTTCCTGCAGCAGAACAGGAAAGACTATTAAGCCAGGACTATGTGCTCAGGTTATGCATAATTGTCACAGCATAAAGTATTAGCGTTCTAGTGCATTTGCACAAGTTGTTAGCTAAGGAACAGCAAAACGCATAATTACCTTGCAATGCTATATGTGTGAATTCAAAACTATAACTAATCTTCCACAGAGGGTGCATAATGATGAAGTTTCATGTAGTTGCTCTACCGACAGGGAGAAGTGTTTAGTGAACATATATTTTAGGCACTTCCCATTTTTATGTTTAGGTTCAGGAATTACAGGTTATATACCAAGTCCAGAGAGCTGCCTACAAAGATATGGCCAAAGATGATTCATTCACTATTTCATTGAGGTGCAGAATTTTCCTGAAGACATCTCTTTGCCTTTTGATATGTAGTACATCCTGCAGACATCACTGACTAGCAGAAACAACGAGTCTCGATAGCATAGTCTCCATTTTCTCTCTTATCCCATTCCACGCTCAAGTGCTTAATTTGTCTAAAAAAATAAATAATAATAATAAGCGCAGGGGTCAAAATATTTTCTAATGGGCCAATGCCTACTTTCACCATCAAGCCTCCCCCCCCCCCCCCCCCCATTCCAATTTTCAAGTGGGGCCACTAACTCAAGGAGATCTGAAAGACTCTCCACCTGAGGAAATGTTGTAAACATGAGGTCCAATATTTCACAGCACAACTTTCATGTACATTTTTCTAAAAGCTGCAAATTGTGAAACGGCGCTCATTAAATATTTAGTATTTTTATGTTATGTTATGTTAATTTATAGAGCGCACGGCTACTCTGCAGTGCCCAGCACTAGGCAGTGGGGGATCGGACAGGCCGCGGGTTTAGCTGTTAAAAAGACAGGTTTTTAACTTCCTCGTGAACATATCCAGGCTGGGTGTCAGCCGGGGATCTATGAGAGTCTATTCCAGAAGAATAGTCCTAAATAAGAAAAGGAACCCCCACTTATTCTGAGGCGATCAATGCTAGCCCCTCTCTCATATCTGCCTCATATGTTACCCTCACAATACTCTGTTTTTCCACAGCCAATCTCTGTCACCTATCTCCATCTCTAACTTCTTTCACTAGTCTGCCGATATACCTTGGAAGGCTTTCTCTATTTTGCTTCTGTGCGTTTGGAAATGTGTTCTCTTTCTCACCTCTGAAGGTCTGATTTCCCTTTTTCACGGCTGTGCATGCAAGTTCTCCCTTTGCCCGGCCTGTGCACTTGTTTCTTTTTCACCTCTGTGCATTTAGGCTCATTCTCTCTAAACATCTGTGCCATCATCTTTCCAAACTTTGGTCTGCTTCGAAATGAGGTTTGAAAGATTGCAAATGCTAAGCCCTGTTCATACCAATACGCATAAAACAATCTTACGACTGCACCCCACAGCAGCCCTTGAAATGTCCTTGAAAAGTATCATTGTAACATGAGCATAAAAGCTGGTGTTGTGACAGCACTGGCATGAAAGAAATTAAACCTGTATCAATGTGCTATAAAATGTACCATAACCTACTGGCCTCCATTGAAAGTGATAATTAAACCATAAACCATGCTATGAAGCCCCACCTCCATTGTCAAATGCCAAATTGTTTACTCTTCCTTTCCTGAAATACCACTGCCCCTTCAGAACTTTCTGCTAGTTAGCCTACATGGAGTATATAATACTTCATATATTTATACTAACCTATACTTCCTGTAGAAAGGCACAGAAATCAGGCTTAGCCTTCCCGAGCATGAAAAGTATTAATCTTTTAAAGCCATCTGTTGCCATTTTGATGCACTCGTTTGTTTCCCTGATGAGTAGAGGGGCCATTTTAAGGGAAGCTATCTTTCACGACATACGTGCTAAACAACACATCAGCCATAGAAATGACACACAGACAGACAGACACTCTGCCAGTGTCAAACTCACCAGTGACTCACTTCCCCAGAGATCAAAATTCTCATAATCAACAACCTCAAGCCAGGCTGTTGACATGAGCGCTCATGCAGTTAGTTGCCAATAAGCCATTCTCCCTGCATTTCGCATTAATATGTTAATATTTTATCACCTCAGCGTCCGTCCTCCTTGTCACAGTCAATTACTAATTGAGGGGAAGTGACGCTATCCATCTTAGATTCCACTGAAAAACCAGCATGTTTCTTAGTTTTTATTATGTCTACATTGTCCATGTAAAGGACCTCTTCCTTCTCCCCACAACTTTCTGCTTGTTTCCTGCCCGGACAGACGTGCTAGAAGGAAAGCTAAGACCTTACTGTTGTTTACGTCCAAAATCTGTGTTTAGCATAGTGTGCTGCCCTACTTGTATTTTGATGTTTCTGTCATTGCATCTAGATATGTGATACAACAAGTAACATCAAACCTACAACAAGTAAGGACTATTGGCTTTATCAATGGTTATTAGTTGCATAAGATAAATAAGCTGCAACTATGGCTTCTTACATATAATATTGAAAAAGCTTCCAATTAAAGTCCTGGAGACCCAGCACAATGTTGTTGCTCTTGCGTTTCAGAAAGAGAAGGGAAATCCAGGAAGAAATTGACTCTTTAAAGGATTTCCCTTCCCCCACAACTCACCTGGCATGAAGTCATGCCGTAACTTCTCCACTAGTGAGAAGTGAGCAGTGTGGGTAGCGCACATCGATCTGCCTGCTGTCTCGAATCAGGTCTCTATCGGGCTGTTTTACGCCCTGGCACTTTTTTCCGGACTGCAGTGAACGCAAACTGCTGTCACTGCAGTCTGGAAAAAAAACAGACCACCTGTGCCAGGGCTCAAAACAGAGCCCGATAGAGACCCGTTTCGAGGTCCCCTGAAAAAAACTGCCGGTGCTCAGACCCCTTGAGACCCAGCCCACTTAAAGCCCTGAGCATCGCCCCACTGCTTCTGAGCGGTGCAAAAAAAAAAAAAAAAAAAAAATGTTAATGCCAGGAATTTATTATAATTTTATTTTTCTCTACAGAGCAAGTTTGGGCGGCCTGGAAAAGTGCAGGAGAAGGAGTGGTATGTGCATCTTAAGTGCACATGACGGTTTGGCCAGCCGTTTTGGGTCTGCCAAACATTCATAAGTAATTACAGGTACATGCATCAAAGGATTTTGCGATCGCAAACGGTGCGAATCGCAAAAATCGGCAGTTTGCGATCGCAAAATCTGCTTTTGGAATGCATGAAGGGTGAAGGCCCTCGCAATTTGAGAATTCCCAAATATTTGCGAATTCTCAAATTGCGATTGCATTTAAGGAATCGCATTTTGCGATTCCTTAAATGCAATGCATGAAACTTTAAAAAAATGCGATTTTGCAATTAGGGGGAGCAAATTACCATGAGGTTGAACCTCATGGTAATTTGCGGAAACTTTGAAAAATGCACTTTTGTGCATTTTTTAAAGTTTCATGTTGTGCACACACATGCCCTAAGGACATGTGTGTGCACAACATATGTGCACAGATTGATTTCAGGGGTGCAACAGGGTGTCCTTTGGACACCCTGCACCCTTGAAATCGCATTCTCAATTTGCGATTCGCTAATTGCTAATCGCAAATTGAGAATGTCTTCCCATTCATTCCTATGGGCCTAAAGGCCTATAGGAATGAATGGGGAGGCATTCCTTAATTGCGACTTGCAATTTGCGAGTCGCAATTAAGGAATATTAAGAAATCGCAATTTATTTAGCGATTTCTTGATGCATTGCATTTTGCAATTCCTTAATTGCGATTCCTTATTTTTCGCAATTAAGGAATCGCAAAAAGCAATATTGATGCATGTACCTGTTAGTATTTTCTACACACAGCCTGGGTGGAGATCATGCACAGGCTCACAGTCCCTGTCTGAGCACCGAACCAGGGCGCTCGGACCAATCAAGACTGCTGTCATGGCGACCGCAGCATCGTGATTGGCTTAGGGGAGCCTGGGTGATTCCGGCTACCGGAAGCGAGGAAGAGCAGATGACAACGAGAGGAAGAGCAGTTGACAACGGGAAGTGTGCAGCGTGAAGAGGCAAGTGAACTTTATTCCCCTCCTCCCCTCACTCGGTTCCGGTTGTGGGTGTTTTATGTATGACACCCGGTGCTCTCCTTCAGTTCAGTTGTTGTAGGGAGGGAGGGACGGAAATTGGTTGGGCAATCAGGAAACAGCCGACGTCAAGGGTTTTCTACTTCTATATAGTGCTCACTCAGGTGTTCGCCCAGAAGATGATAAGCATGGTGATTTATTAGTAACAGAGAATATCTTGTTACTGGAACACCATATAGAAACAAAGCTTGTGCTTTAGTACAGTCATGATTGACACAGTGGAGAGTAAGAATGCTTCAGAAAAGCACAGACATCTACCACCCCTCTGCGAGCAACAGGCGGATCAAATCCTTTCCATAAGTAGGTTTGAGTGGCAGAACCCCAAGCGAGGAGGCAAACAAATGATGATGATGATGAAGATCTTAAAGGGGTGCTCAAAGGGGAAATACGTACAAAAACCACAATTGCAGCAATATCTGAAGCATGATAGAGAAGTATCCTCAGAAAGAGGTGCTTTAAGATGACTTATTTGCCCGGTATAATGTCCCTAGAATCCTTGCCTTTTATGATTTGTTAAAAGCATGGTACTGAAAGATTGGAAGGGCATAGATAAATCTGGTTTTCCTTGTTTTGTTAGCAAAGAGGTATCTGTTGGAATATTCAGGAAATAACTTTTTGCAAGTGCCAAAGGTAAATTCAATTCCTGCCAGTAGGGTTTCAGTCTACTACTTATAGTCTGAATGATTAACAATGACGGATGTTGCTGCGGATAGGATAGGGAACCTTAAAAAGCATGTATAGAGCATTTAATTACTCCTTGATGTCTTCAACCTATGTGGCCCAGGCCCTTTTGAAGGATTTTCAATTGCTGTTTAACGGCCTTGAAGAATGCCATGATACTACAGGGATTTTGAGAAACATTAAGCTTTTTGCCAGTTCCTCTCTGATATCTCTTTTGATGTGTTATGGGTGTCATCAGCCTTAGCAGGTGCAGCAATAAGAGGGAGAAGACTCCTGTGGTTGCAGCTATGGAAATTGGACCCCTCACTGATACATCAGCTACCATTTATGAGGAATAAACTCTTTGATGTTCAGTTGAAAGGTCTGGCTCAGAAATTGGCAGAAGAAAAAAAGTTGTTGCGGCCATTCAGATCCTTTTCGATCAAGAAGTTGTTTCTTCATAAGAAGTCAATGAAGGCGGTCCAAGAGACAAGACATTCCTTTTGAGGTCAGGCTTGAGATCGTGGAGTATCACAGTTGGACAGATCCTGATCACAAATAAAGGAAGCAGTGGTCAAAGGGAAAAAAGTTCCAGTTCCTGAATAGGGTGGAATCAAGGTTTCTATTTGATTATTTTTCAACTACCAAAATCGATGTCAAAAATCTGCTAGAGGGAAAGACTTTGAACAAATATGTACAGTATATTCTTTTCAAGATGCTCACCTTTCAAATAGTCACCCCTTTAATTTCAAAAGAACGTTTTTATAACATTGGATTTACACGATGCATACTCTCATGTTCCGAATCCTCCACACAGTCAGAGGAACCTACAATTTATCGTGGATAATCAGCACTTCAAGTTCAAGGCACTCCCGTTTGGTCTGTCTTCAGCCTAAGGGTCTTTACAAAGGCACTACCTCCAGTGGCGGCAGCCTGGCAATTCAAAGGGGCTCAGATATTTTTATATTTCAATGACTGACTAGTTTCTGTTTTGGTTCAATAATTCGGGATCACCAATGGTGACTTGCTCCAGAAAATCTACAGAAGGGAGTGGCCATGCAAAGATCACTTCCCTCGTAATATCAACGGGCACAAGCCTGTAGGGGTGGAAGGCAGATCTGGAGTTGAATGAAGTGAAGAATAGTTGGTCTCAGCCGCCAACTTCCAACTGGAAGGAGTTGGCAGCAATCTGGTATGCTCTTTGGATTTTTGCCCTATTCATAATGGGCAAACTGGTTATCATCAGAATAGACAATCAGTTAGTGAGGAGCTACATAAACCGTCAAGGTGAATGAGAAATAAACTTCTGTACCGGTATACACCTGTTACAACGCATTTCTTACAACGCACTTCTGTTACAACGCGACTTTTACAACGCATACCATTACAACGCATTGCGCTGGGGGGCGCTCTAGGATAGGGAATAAGTATAATTTACTATCCAACACCTTCCCTAGGGTCCACGGGGACTGGAGTTAGAATAGTAAATTATACTTACCACTATCCAGCACCTCAAAGCGCTATGCGTTGTAATGGTATGCGTTGTAATGGTCGCGTTGTAACGGTAGGTAGTTGTAATAGTATGCGTTGTAACATGGTACATCCTTCTGTACCATGTATCTCAATCCATATGTACATGGGCGGACACACATGTGTTGTCCTTAAAAGCTATATAAACACCAGGGAGTGAGAATATTCATACAGACAGACTAAATATTCCTTCCTCTGTAGTGTTCACATTACCCAACATATGTTTCAAAGGAGAAAAAGCACTTTGAACATTCTTGGTTAGACGTATTTGCCTCCCAGTCAAATGTCATGCTTCCTCACTTTTGTTAAGAGGTGTGGTGTCAGGCTGCCTGGGGATAGATGCTCTGGCAGGTCCTTGTCTGGAGTGGTTGTTGTGTTCTTTTTAGGTCGAGCTGACGTTAGCATTCATGCGAAGCATGAATGCTGTCAGCTCGACAACTATTGTGATCAGTATTTAGGAGAGTGGACACCAAAGTGTTACGAGCTTTTTCAGTCTCGGATTTCACCTCGGGAGCGCGCAGCATTGTCTGCAGTGGCAGTTTTGCTTTTTTATTACTTTCGTTTTTCCCGAGGCTGGCTGAGGCTGGCTTGGAATGAACAGGCTTGCCCCCGCGCATGCGCAGAGTAACTCACAGCCCTTGCTTTTACAGACGCAGGCAGGCAGCCCCCACCCCTCTGCATGCACGCACGCACGCACGCACACACAGGCGAGCGCATGCACACGCAGGCACACACATACAGGCACACAGACACTCGCTCACACACACACACCCCCTCCCCCACAGTCACACACACTCACGCACACACACATACATACAAAGCCCGCTCGCCCGCACTCGCGCGCGCACATGCTTTTCCCCCGCCCCCCTCCCCCCTCGCCGCTCCCCCGTTCGGCAACGCACTCACCGGCTTCCTTCGTGCGGCGGCTCTCCTCAGCTGCAGGGCCCAGCAGCAGGACTCTTCTTCCCTCCTTCGGCACCGGGGCGCAGGGTAGGCTCCTGCCTGCTCCGGTGCTCCAAACACGGCGGCTCCGTCCAAATCCAATCGCGGCTCTTCCGTGAGAGGCGGGGTAGGCTCCCGCCCCCCCTACTTCCTGTTTCCTGTTGTCGCGCCGGCCTGCCTGACTTCCTGGTCGCAGGCCGGCAGAGTGACGGCGGTGATTGCGGTATGTATTTAGTTCGTTATTTATGCATTTTTATATAGCGCGGACTTTACCCGAAGGCGGTATTTATTTATTTATTTTTTGGGGACGCTGCGTGCTGTCCCGCACCACCTCCTGCTGCATTTCCTGCTAGTCGGCGCCCGTTGCCATTGACAATTCTTTTGCATGTCCTATGTGAAAGCTGCAGTATTTGTCTTTGGTCAGTATTTGACACTTACTGAACACTGTTTTTACGTCAAGAATCCACTTGATAACATTGCACACGTGTTTTGTATTTTAAATTTGCTCCTCGCAAACAGCATGCACGCATTTAAAACTAGTTCTTTATGTTTTTCCTTCTGTATTTCTTGCTCTCGTTTTCTCGCTCCCTCCTACAAACTTAAGTATCGGCCCTTGCACTGAGTTCTTCCTTTCTCCACCTCCCTCTGTGCCCCACCAGGTCATTATTTACCACATTGCAATATACTTTTTCATCGCAGTTTCAAAACTTTTTAGCTCTTGCTCCTAATGCAGCTGTCGAGTGACCTTTTGTAGTCAACGTAAAAAACAGATTTCATAACAACTGTTGAAAGGGGCTTAGGCGTCACCCACATACATGTTGGTTGCCTTGAGTAGCAGGACATTGTTGCTTATGGTCTCAAGCCAGTGATCTTGGCTGTGTGCCGGATCTGTTTATGTAAAGTTATGTTAAAGGCAGTAGGCCTGAGATATTTGTTGTGAAAATGTTTGTTTTTTCCCAAGATTTTCATACGCGTAAATTCTTGTGGCCTAGTGGACGTTGGTAAACCACTGTCATTCTGGTTCTGTACAGTAAGCAAAGCAGGTTAAGGTGCAAACTTTTCGATTTTCAAGGGGAGAGGATGTAGCCTTATGGTTAGAGCAATGCAATAGGTCTTGCATTATTAAAGTTTGAGCTAATGGCATTGTAAATGACAATGCCTTTTCTTCATTTGCATCAGTGCGTAAACAAGCACTTTGTACTTCTAGTCCATGCTTATGAGAAGCAAGGCTGGCAGTCTCTTTTACTGCCAGCCTTGCTCATCTTAAGGAAGGACTATATGTTCAAAGTGCGTGTTTATGCACCGATTGCAGGTTTTAAAAACAAATGAATAAAAGGCATTGTCATTTACAATGCCAATAGCTCAAACTTTAATAATGTGAGACCTATTGCATTGTAAATGCTTGTTTACACTAATTCCCTTCCTCTTGAAGATTCAGCAGAAGAATCAGGAGGAAAAGGCTCAGTAATTCATATAACACCTTTACAGCCACGGAGGTAGTGGTTTCCAATACTAAAGATGTTGTCAGTTCAAAAAAACTTTTTCATTTCACTTCATCCTTCTCCACTGCAGTATCAATCCATCTCACAGAAGCAATTTATTTCCACAGCTACAGGTAGCGGCTTGAGATGCAAAGGTTAATATGGTCAAAGGAATTTCCATTAGATTTTCAAGCATTTAGAAAACAGTCCACGCTAGAGGCGTATGTCAAGCAGTGGAAACATTTTGAATCATCATGTTTGAAGAAAGTCTTGGATTGTGATCCAGTTTATAAAACTTGAGTTCCTTAGAGAAGGTTTTATAATGGGTTTATCGCCTTCAGTAATGTCAGCCCAATAGGCACAGATAGGAGCCTTGAGAGACACCAAGGAGAAATGTGCCTAGAATTATCTCTTTAGCTTCTAGACTGCTCAAAAGGTTTAGAGCTAGGTAGCCAATTGTTCCCAATCCTCTCCTTTCGTAGGATCTATCCATAATGTTACAAGGGCTTCAAGGCACTCCGTTTGTACCCTTGGAAAGTGCAGATATTGGTTGGTTGAGAGCTAAAGTGGTCTTCCTTGTAGCTATAACCTCAGAAATGAGGCTGGGAGAGTTGGTTACATTTTTAATATTTTCTCCCTATTGAAAGTGTTTTCCAGATAGGGTCGTTTTACACACCGCTGAAATTCAAACCCAAGGTTCAATCTCATTTTTCTGTTCTCAGGAGATTGTTGTGTCAGTCTTTAATTCTTATCCAGATTCCACTGTTACAGACTCGTTAGATTAGGGGTCTCCAACCTTTTGTGTAATTACTTATGTTCCATTAAAATGATTTTGAACTAATAATACTATTAGTGTTGCAACAATGACCACATCAGACACGATTATATAAGTGGCTACCATATTCAAGATTACCAGCAGTGATCACTTCAGTGCATACAGGAAGGTTGCCACAGTAATGTAAAAATGCTTTGTTGATTTAGAATGCCTCTATGCCAGTAATGCATGTCAGCCACAGCTCTGTCATAAAAAATAATATAAGTAATAAGTCGCCCCATAGGAAATATCACTCAAAAATCAGCTTTGAATATATTTTGGAAATTCAGCAATTTTTTTCCAAACATTAGATTATTTGTTCTAAAAATGCACACACTTTTGTCTTGACAATCTTGGCATGCTTATTTTAATTTAAAGCAAACGTTCCAATTTGGTAGGCTGGAATGCACACAGGAGAGCTACTAACAGGTAAATGAAGAGCTACCAGTAGCTCACGAGCAACTGGTTGGAAAGGCCTGCATTAGACATTAAAAGAGCTCTCTTGATCTATTTGACTAAGACCAAGCAATTTTGAGCCTCAAATTCCCCTTTTGTATCCTGCGGGACAGAGAGCAATGGTAAAAATATTTCTTCACAACACTAACTAGGTGAGTGAGGTATGCCAGTCTTATCGGTTAATGGGACAGGAAATCCCAGGTAACGTGGAAGTGAAATCAACTAAGGCGCTGGAAACTAAATGGGCAGAACATTGGTAGCAGTGTCTTTATAAGAGCAATGAAAACCTTCCTCGCCCTCCCAAAAATGTTTTCATCTAAGTTAATTGTAGCGGGATCACCATCAAACCCGGTCAGACTCAACCTTCTTTGAGGCTCAGACGCTCGAGGAGTGCCTTGAAAAAGGACCCAACAGTCTGTGTCCCTACAAGACTTCTATTCAAATGTCTCCTTGCAAAACAATTCACACCCCGAGTTTGAAGGCAGTGCCTCTGTAGCACGTGCAGCCCCATTCATGTTCCTGTCAGATTGAATCAGCACGGCAAGGGATCCCTGTGGCCAGGGCGTTAAGTGGAATGAAAACGGGAGGGGGTGGGGGGGGGGGGGATCCGGGTCTTTTCTCTTCAAGGGGGCGTGGCTTATGTAATTAAGGACGTGGCTTAGAAATACATAAGCAAAACATCTGTGCTAAGCATAGTGTCCTGCCTGACTGGTAATTTGCTGCTTCTGAAATTGCACCTACATCAGAGGTCGAAGTGGGGGAGGGGGGTATCGAAAGGGCACGGCGTGCCCCTACTTCTTTAATTCAATAGATTCCGTTCCCCACTTTTGTTATTATTTTAAACATGCATCACAGGGCGGCAGAAATAGCCTATGCCTACAGTTAAGGCTTGGCATTCTGGACGGGCTGGTGGGCAGAGAAAGAAAAGGACTCTGTCTTTCCCTCGTGCCCAGAGAAGACAAGAACAGTGTCCACTTCTGCTCTGCCGCTGACAGCTGTCCCCCTCTCTCTTCCTTCCTCTTAGTCCTTCTCTTTCTGTCCAGCGGCTCCTAACTGACTGAAAACCGTGACTTTAGGAAACGATTCTCCCCCTCTCCTTCATTTATTTGTTCCCCAGTGAAATTGATCCAAAAAAGAAAAGCTCTTTTGCTGTAAAGGCCCTCTGTTTCTGACGTTTTTCTTTTCCAAAGTGCAGCCTCTGGAATAGAAGGTTCAAAATATGAAAAATAAATACCTAACTAAATAAAGCAAGACAGAGTGGTTGCAAAGTGACCAGATTGATTTTATTCACACACATATTGTGTCACTTTACAGAGTTTGCCAGTGAAGCGCTACTTTAATTTCTTGTCTTTTTTTTAACAGCATTGTTATCCCTGGGTGGGGAAGTGCACCAATCCTGGAGGTACTGCAATGCCTGATTGATGGGTGGATTGGAAATAAATGTGTGCTGTAGCTCTGTATTCACAGATGTGGTCTTTTTTTTTAAACCATATTGCTTACATTTTGTAAGGATATAAGTAATGGACATTGAAATGGGTCCCTTCTGGGCCCTGTAGTCATGTCCTTAACTTTTCAGGGAAAGGCACTCACTGATTTCCGAATGTAAAAGTGTTAAGGTAACCATGTTCTTCCTGCTTACGTTTCACATGCTTTATTTAATATTGCATTTCCTATGAGTGTTTGCTTTTTCCAGGATGTTGTAACTTTTTTTTAGGCAGCATATTGCTCTGGTCTAGTGTGTAATTTGAATTGAGTTGCATTCAGGTGCTTATAGTGGGCAACAATTGGGTTGTAGTTGAAGGCAGTGCATGTTTCTCTTAGTGGGGCAGTATGGTGTTCACCGGGGGAGAGAATGTGGCGCTATGGTCAGAACTGCCGAATTTGGAACTGGAGAAACAGGTTCAGCCTTCATGACCAGTCCCCCAAACCACTCTCTTGAGGGAGCACATTCCCATGCTAGACCTTAGGAGTCCACAAGCCTTAGAAGCCCTGGTGTCTTAGCACCAGCAGGTGGACCCTAGTAGTGGCAAGTGTTGGTTAACCTTCAAGGCTTGTCCACCACAAGTCATAATGAAGTTCACCTTCAGTCTTGCGGGCAGGCCTATGAAGCAACACACCCTAGAGCAACAGTGACTCTTCCACAGAGGTTACAGGACCCTTGGAAAGGGCCGGCTCTAGGGCGGTGGAAAAGTTTCACTGCACTGGGCTCTGACTTTTGTTTGGGGAGTCGTGTTTCCAAGTATATTATGATTTTAAAAGGTCTTGCTGCCTCCAGCAATTTTCAGCAACAATAAAAATGTCATGATAACTCCAGTGATTAATGTTCTTCCTAGAGAGAGATCAGAGTTTTGTCAAGTGGAAGTTGTTACTCATGGAAAGGTAGCGCAGAGGGTTAATGTGCCTGCTGTAAAGAACATGTGCCATGCAGATCACAAAGTGCACACAATGTAAATAGGTCAGTCTGTTACTGCTTTTGTCGGAGAGATCCTGTTATTTGCAGTTTATAAGTTAAAATCCTAACAGAACAATGAACTATTAACTGTCATCTAAGAGCTGCATGCAGACTGCAAGGTATAAATTATAGCGTTATGGCTTTTTCCCCCAGTCTTTCATGTATCCTAATGTTGCAAGTGTTCATTTGGATAGAAATCAATTATGATTATTAAAGAGAACCCCCAACCATGGTATTACATTTTAAATTGAGAGTTTGTGTTTCTCCAGACCAATCACTATTAAACTATAGTGTCTATTAGTATGGTTGTCATGTGACTCCTACACCTTGAAGTCCTTGGTCGTATGTAACATTTCCTATACAGTGATTTACACACGTATAATTGATTGTCTCTGTGTAATGTTTGTGATATAAAGTGCTCTAACACCATACACTGGTATGAGTGGTGCTCTAAATCAAATTAAATGCATCTGAGGGAGAGTGTTATAGAGACTTGAGGGGCACTGTTAAAGGGTGGTAGTGAGGGAATCAGTGGCGGAGGTGATTATTGGGTGGCACCACCAAACATTGTTGCACATGGCGCCACCAGCGTTAAAGCCGGCCCTGCCCTTGAGGCCAGTCCACCTCACCCATTGGTACCTCCATAGGCCTTGTTTCAGCAGTAGTAGTAGAACTCACCAGGGATTGGCAATGCAGGATTTGCACGCACACCAAACTATGTTCGCAAACTTCACAGTCTCTCTGCTTCATGTACAAGCATTTTTAACATGTGCGGCCGGCTTTGGGGCTGCTGGAATTATACAGCAAAGGAGGACAAAATTATGCTGCAGTGTTGACTAAATTATGCAGCAAAAAGGCTGCAGCGTAATGGGGTATATTTTCTAATACTTTATTATTTTGACATTTTTACACATACTAACAGTCTCTGGAAAGAGTTTGCCTTATTAGTACCAGTGTAATATACAAATTCAGCAGTGAGAAAAGTGATCAGTCAACCTTTGCAAAGGGCCATCCACTTTGCAGCAATGCGTCACATTTTTAGTAACTTTTGATACGTTTGAGCTACAAACAACCTATTAGTTAACATTTTCAGATTATGCAGCAGATGTATTATGTCATGTGGCAAATATGGCAGAGCCATAAATATATTGAAAACATTTGCAAACTTGGATATTTTGTCATTCATGTTTGAACTGCTCTTGTGGAAAAAGGGAGGAGAAGCTCTGATGACAGAAACTCCATGGCTCAAAGACAAATGGCTTGTGCTTCCACTTTTAAGCCTATTAGAGACATTCTGTGATTGGAAACGAACCCCGCTTTGTGAATGTATTTTAATGTCAATAACTCATATTAAACCTTAAATAAACATGTATCCATTGGTTGAATTAAATAACGTAATAAGCTGTAACTGGTCAGTGAAATGCCAAACAAATACTAAAAATTAGGATGTTGTGCACATTCTGGCCACACCTCTGACTCTGATTGAATCATTGGGTTATTCCCGCCCTCTGAACCTCCGCCCACAGTTCCCCTACTATTTATTCCCCACTTCAACCACTGACCCAGATGTAGAATACAACAAGTAACATTGCACCTATAACAAGCCAGAAGTATTGGCTTTGTCAATGGTTAGTAGCTGGCTGAGATAAATAAGCAACAACTATGGCTTCGTTATAGAACATTGAAAATGCTTTAGTTCTGAAATGAAGAGACTGTGAAAGAACTATAACGAGTCTCTTTGACATCAAAGGCAGTGAATGAAATGAAGTGAATTTGTACTTGTATAGCGCACTTATATCCTGAGGTGTCATGGCGCTGTACGCATACCGCTGTGAAACCCTTCCTGGCTTTTTCCTGTGAAATGCCCAATCCTGGGCACCCCCAAGGTGAAGCCAGGCATCCCAGTGCTGTTGGGGCCGCTGTGGAGATTAAGCAAGCTATTGCCCAGAGTTGCAGAGTGGGACCCGTGATTAGAATAGGCACCAAGGCGAGAATTATCAGGTCCGAGGAAATTGAGCCCAAGACCCGCCGAGGCGGGAATAGAACCCTGGTCCCGGGCCAGACCTCTGCATCAGGGTCTACCGCTCTAACCATTGAGCCACACTTCTCCGAGGGCGGCGCTACTGCACCAAAGTTCTTTTTCTCCCGGAGGGTGAGGGAAAAAATGGAGAGCCCGATCGGGACACATCTCAGCACCTGCTTTTTAGAACTGCTGGTGCTGAGCACCAGCAAGACCCAAACCACTTAAAGCCCTGCCTTTGGCGACGTTTTCCTTAACTATAGTCAACTAGGCATAGTTAGCACTCCATCAGAACACA
This sequence comes from Lissotriton vulgaris, assembly GCF_964263255.1. Lineage (NCBI taxonomy): Eukaryota > Metazoa > Chordata > Amphibia > Caudata > Salamandridae > Lissotriton > Lissotriton vulgaris. The sequence goes on along the minus strand of NC_141693.1, from coordinate 1,309,487,084 downwards.
AGCAGGAAATAACAGGAATGATGAGGATATGAACACATAACTTTAAATCAGATATCTCTGTGTAAAATACCAGATTTTATGTCAAGACAGGAGGCTAGCATTATGCATAATACTTTTATTTCCCTCCTCTGAGCAGCACCTCTAAAATCTCATGGAATCTTTTAAAAACATCACAATCCAAAAGAACTTTGACAAACCTAAGTAACATGAGGCCACCATCTTCCTCCTCTTTTGTTTGCAGCTTCTCAGCAGATAAGTATTCATTGGGAATAATTATTTGATATTGAGTTTAAAATTGATGAATGAGGAGGAATGTTTGAAACCTAATTTATGGGTGTGTGTTTGAGAAGTATGAGTCTATTTGTTTATTACAGTTTATAAGAAATGTTATGTATAGAATATGTTTTAGGATTGAGGATCAAAGTAGAATAAGGTAAGTGTTTAGAGGGATTATTTATAAAAATATAGTGAAGAGAGAAGATTTGGATCTCAATGAGAGAGGGATCATCAATGTGGGTCGGGTTCACATCGAAGTAGACTTCGAAGTTTATTCTGAAAGACGAGGAAAATTAAGAAAAAATGGGTAGAAGAGGACTTGTAAATAAGGGTTATTTCGCGCAAAAAGTTGATTTGTTAGCGATGCAAATCGCACAAGCTAAATAACTGTGAGGCTGTTATTTTAAAAAATAAGGCTCATTGTTGAGTCAGGAATCACAAAAATAGTAGTTGTAAAAAGGTAGTTTAATTGTAGATAAGAAGCATCTCCCAGTGACACATCCAAAGGTATCGGTCAGCTAACAGCAACTGACCAACTAACCCTCAACTGTGGAATGGCACGATCGCAGATCGTGCCATGAACCAATACAACATATTTGAGCAATAACATACATTTGAATATATACAATGCGCGAGAAGACAGCGCGCAAGAGCAGCACGCGGAAGAACGCGTGAAAGAAAGGAATAAGCATACACAACACACCTTCCCCCCTTATAAAATAAAACATAAAAACAAAAAAAAAAAAAATGAACTAGTTTTCAAATTTACCTTTCACAAAGACAATAAAATCTGACATCCATTTAGGCTTTTTCATAGTTCTTTTCTGCAAAAACATACCACTGTCATTGACAGATGAAGATTGAACGTCCACATTCCGACCATAATTGTTCTCTACACTGGAACAAGGTGTTTCCCCATCATAACTACAAATTGTACTTTCATTCAAATCTTCATCTAAATATGAATAATCAGTATGGTTCACATTAGAAGATTTTTTATAAACAGTCTTATCAGATTTAAGAACAGCAATTCTGCTGAGATTCCATACCTTATTATTTGACAACCTCACTGAATTTTTAAGAACTTCTACAACCTCAAAAGGACCCATGAATGCACTTTCCCCTTTTTTGACTTTCCAAGGTTTTTTAACTTTTACCATCATACCAACTTCCACATTCGGGTCAACTTTAGAACCAAATTTCTCATCAAAATACTTTTTACTATTACAGTGGGTACGAGCAAGATTTTCTTTAACTTTACCCAAATCTACATCTGAAGAGGTTGAACTAACCAACCATGACGGATTCACTTTAGTCCTAGGGAGCCTTCCTCTCATGATTTCGAAAGGAGAATATCCAGTCATTGAATTCACAGTGGTCCTGTACATCCACACTTTCTTAAAAACTTCCACTTCCCATCTCTTGCCCTCATTACCAACTGACTGTATAGCACTTTTTAAAACCCTATTAAACCTCTCAATTACTCCATTACTGCTAGGATTGTACAGAGAAGTCGTGGAATGCACAATACCTAACCTTGAAAAATAATCCTTAGCCTTATTCGAATTAAATTGAACACCATTGTCTGTTATAAGTCTAACAGGCAAACCTTCTTCAGTAAAGACTTTATCTAAAAAACACAAAACAGACTCAGTATCTATCCTTCCAACAATCTCAATAATTGGCCATTTGGAAAACACATCAATGGCCACAATGATATACTTAGATTCACAACCAATTGGACCCATAATGTCCATAGCAATAGTTTCCAAGGATTATCAGGAATAACATGCTCACTCATGTTAGGTTTAAGAGTAATTAAAGACTTGTCAGAATTTGCACACATAACACAATCCCTGACAAAACGTTCAATAAATAAATCCACACCTGGCCACCAAAACAAACTTTTAACTTGCTGTTTAGTTCTGACCATGCCACTATGACCTTCATGACTTTGTAGAACAATAATCTTTCTCACACCAACTGGTGGAATAATACGTTCACCTCTTTTAACAACACAGTCATTATATGAAAGCTCAGATCTTACTTCCCAGAAACTCTTAAGCTCTGAACAAATATATTTCTTATCCGGCCAAGCATTAGTGATGTAATTAGCAACACTTTTCAAAATCTTATCATCCTCAAAATTTTTCCGCCACAAAGTCTGATTAATAGGAATAGGACCTTCATCATGAATCATAGCAATTTGAAAATCATCCAACTCATTATACAAATCTTCCTGAATGGGTAAGGGCATTCTTGACAAAAAATCGGCAGAAACATTTTCCTTCCCAGGTACATATTGTATGTCGTAGATAAAATCCTGTAAACGCATTGACATACGTGCAATACGGCTGAAGCTCTCAACATTCCTTCAGTAGTGAGTAAACGTACTAGGGGTTTATGGTCACTCCTCAATATACACTCCTTTCCCCAAATAAACACTCTGATATGCTCCAAAGCCCAAATACACGCTAACGTTTCCCTCTCTATTGTGGAATACTTCTCCTCTGAAGGGGTAAGAGCTCTGGACGCATGTGCAATGACAACCTCTTTGCCATTCTTGTTCTTTTGAGTAAAGACTGCGCCAAGCCCTTGTAGGAAGGAGGAGGCTCTAGTTGGCGCAGTGCAACACTAGCGACAAGCAGGGACTCTCTCTTCCTCGTCAGGGCTGAGGGTTACCTTCCAGACAACCTCTGCTTACCCTCTAGGTAGTGTGGCTTAAGCAGTCGTAGGCTAATCTTTGGGGCATATAGGGTTAAACACTTGCAATATTACACCCTCACAACCAACCCACCACACAATGAGACCAAACTGTATTCTGTAAAAATATATATATCTTTATATAAACTTCAAGCAGGCTGGTGAATACAGTTATCAAACTTTCAAATAGCGGTTCCAAGTTACTTAGTTCAAGTTGCCACAGTTCTTTCTAGCAATAAGCGTTCTTTAGGGCCTTCTGGCCGGTTCAACAAAGTTCTTGTGGAGCGGGCGGCTTCCAGGGGAGCTGTCCCACGTCGCGTTGCCTTTCCGGGATCGCTGTTCGTTGCGGCTCTCAGCCGAGCAGGTCACGGGTCATCCGGGGCAGCGGTGCTCTGTGGCGGCAGGGTCCTTTCCTCGTCGTCCGCTCCGACCCTGGAGGCGGCGGCTGTGTGGTGGTGGCAAGTGGCAGTATGGTCCTCAAGTGCAGGACGTACCCAGCCAAGTGCCGGTGGCAGCTGTGCGCTCACAGCTGAGCTGTCGGGCAGGATACCGACCAGGAGGATTCTCACAGGGCGACTGTCCGTCTTTGCAAGTGGATTGGCTGCTCGTGGCGCAGTCAACTCGGGAGCTCGGACCGGACAGGTCCTCCTTCACTTTGCTCTCGGGCTCCCGGTGCAGTTGCGGTCATGGTGTTCGGGCCAGCGGCGGCTGGACCTCACGTTGCTCTCGCTGTTGCTTTGGGCCCCGGTCACAGTGGTCAGGTGGATGTCGTTGCCTTGGAGGAGATTCCTCCGTCGGTACTGCAGCGATAAGCAGCACACACAGTCGCTTTCTTCAGGAGGTAGCGCCCACTGGTCCTGGGGCGCTGGTCAGGGGGCAAGTTCAGAGCAAGCCCTTGGAGATCGTTTCAGCAGAGTTTGGCACAAAGTCTTGTAAAGCAAAAGTCTTCTCGAAGTCTTTCCTTTTTCCTCTCCTTCGGCAGCAAGGCACCAGACACAGGCAAGAGACAGCACCCTTCCTTGTCCTTCACGGTCCTTCTCGTCGGGCAGAGTTCCTTCTGTAGCCCAAACTGGATCTAACTTTCAAGGAGCAGGGCTCCTTCTTTTATACAGTATTTCTTTTGTTCTCGCAGGCCAGGGGGGCCTTTGCATAGCCACTTTCAGTCCTTGAGTACTCCGGTGGGTGTAATCCGGCTTCTGCTTTCAGTGTGAGGGGCAGGCGCATCAGACGCCCCACAGGAGGTGGAGCCAGCATTGTGCGGACAGGGGCAGCCAGAGTACCTTGTTGATGGGGCTTCGCCCTTCCTGGGCCAGATGTCGGCTGAGTCATCAGTCGCTCCCCAGGAGGGTGGAGCCAGCATTGTGGTGGTAGAGCACCGCAAGATCCAGAGTCAAGAGCCACTCCTACCTCCCACTAAGGTGTAATCTGCGCATTCACCACCTGTCATCCCCCCAGCCCTGTCACTCACACATCCCAGACAGTCAGATACACATACCAGCAGAGGCGGCTGAAATGGTTAGGCAAGCAAATGCTAACTTTCTAAAAGTAGCATTTGCAAACACAGGATACTAAAATAAACTTGACTACAAGAAATATTTTATCATCCTGAGTTCAGGCATACTAAACACGACTCGCTACCATGCTCCCTGAGCCTGCTGGGATTATAGGGTGTAATAATTCCAGCAGCTCAGTCTGGCCTAACGGAAGCAGGTAGCCTTCAATAGTGAAGTACGATTTTGGTTGTAAGTCACTACTAGGACATGCCACACACATCAGGGCTTGTCCTACCTTACACCTACAACGCACCCTGCCCGCAGGCCTACCATAGGGGTGACTAATATGTAGTCAAGGGAAGGTTCGGGGGCTGGCAAGTGGGTGCACTTGCCCAGCTAGCGTGACAGTACGAGACCGCACGCGGGTTCTGCGGTCGCAGTCCCCAGACACATCTTTACGGCTGCTTCGGTGGGTGGCGCAACCAGCGCTGCAGGCCCACTAGCAGTATTGGCATCTACAAGCCCCGGCACTCCTAGTGCACTTTACTAGGGACTGACAGTAAGTCCAATGAACCAATCATGGATACCAATCGCATGTACAATTTGCAGTAGGGAGCACTTGCACTGCGGCACGGGTCAGCCGTGGCGCAGTGCCCTGAGTATCGGAAAACCAGCAAAACATCGGAGGCACATCAGCAAAAAGTGGAAGGGAAACTCACGCCAAGGTGCCAGGTCTAACATGTGTCCCCTGCAGCTGAAATGTGGGGGGAACTACCCTTCCCCAGGGAGTTCCACATCACTAAGGCGGAAAAATCTGGACAGACCATCAGCGTTGGCGTGATCGGTGCCAGGGCGGTGTTCCACCGTAAAGTCCATACTCTGTAGAGAAATGGACCACCTCAACAGTTTCGGGTTCTCACCCCTCATTTGCATCAACCATCTGAGGGGCCTGTGGTCCGTCTGAACTCGGAAGTGAGACCCAAACAAGTAGGGTCTTAGCTTCTTCAGCGCCCAGACCACAGCAAATGCTTCACGCTCTATTGCACTCCACCTACTTTCCCGTGGAAGTAACCTCCTACTTATGAAGGCTACGGGTTGGTCAAAGCCCTCCTCAGTCATCTGTGAAAGAACAGCCCCTACACCATGCTCTGAAGCGTCTGTTTGCACTATGAATTCCTTGGAGAAATCCGGAGCCAGGAGCACGGGCGCCGTGCACATGGCAGTCTTCAGGGTGTCAAAAGCCTTCTGACAGGTGTCAGTCCAAATCACATTCCTGGGCTGCTTCTTCGAAGTCAGCTCTGTCAAGGGGGTCACAATCGTGCCATAGCCCTTGACAAACCTCCTGTAATACCCAGTGAGCCCCAGGAAGGCTCTCACCGCAGTCTGGGTCTTGGGGGGTTCCCAAGCCAGGATGGTCTCAATTTTGGGTTGCAAGGGTGCTACCTTGCCACTCCCCACTTGGTGTCCCAAGTACACCACTGAACCCTGCCCAATCTGGCACTTGCTTGCCTTGATTGTGAGGCCTGCTCTGCGCAGGGCCATCAACACTTCCCAGAGGTGTCGCAGGTGTTCTAGCCAGGTGCCACTGAACACCGCGATGTCATCCAGGTAGGCGGCACTGAACTCGTCCAGCCCAGCCAACACCTGGTTGACCAATCTCTGAAAGGTGGCAGGGGCATTCTTCATCCCAAATGGCATAACCCGGAACTGGAAATGCCCATCTGGTGTCGAGAATGCCGACCTCTCTTTTGCCCCATCGGTCAAGGCGATCTGCCAGTACCCAGACGTCAAATCAAACGTACTGAGGAACCGAGCAGCCCCCAGCCGATCAATGAGCTCGTCAGCTCTGGGGATGGGGTGCGCGTCAGTCTTCGTGACTGAATTGAGTGCTCTGTAGTCCACACAGAACCGGAGTTCGGGTGTGGCTCCCGGCGCAGCAGCCTTTGGGACCAAGACCACGGGGCTGGACCAAGGACTGCTGGAAGACTCAACCACCCCAAGGGCAAGCATCTTGGAGACCTCCTCCTGAATGCAGGCCCGGACCCTGTCAGTCACTCTCTAAGCCTTATGCTTCACAGGTAAGCTGTCTCCAGTGTCCACATCATGGACGCACCAATCTGTGACACTCGGAACCAGGGAGAACAGATCTGGAAACTGCCCCAGCAACTAGCGGCAGTCTTCCTGTTGTTCGGGGGTCAGGGTGGGTGAGAGGTTAACTCCATCCACTGACCCGTCTTTCTCACAGGCCACTAAGAGGTCAGGAAGAGGCTCCGTCTCCTCCTCCATTCCGTCATCAGTTGCCAACAACATGCCCACTTCGGACCTTCGTAAGTGGGGCTTGAGGCGGTTGACATGTAGGACCCTTAAAGGGTTCCTGGGCGTCTTCATGTCCACCAAGTATGTCACTGGGCTCTTGCGCTCCACAACCTCAAATGGGCCTGTCCACTTATCCTGAAGGGCACAGGGCTCCACTGGGCCAGGACATACACCTCTTGTCCAGGCTGAAGCTCGACCAGAGTGGCATTCTGGTCGTACCACCGCTTCATCTCCTCCTGGCTCGCTTCCAGATTGGCCTCGGCAAGTTGTCTGAAGCGTCTGGTTTGGTTTCTGAAGGCCAGCATGTAGCTATATACATTCTGGGGAGGTTTCCTGGGAGATTGCTCCCAGCCTTCCTTTACCAAACTCAGCGGTCCTCTCACGGGGTGACCGTACAGTAGCTCAAAGGGGCTGAACCCTAGGGACTTCTGTGGTACCTCGCGATATGCAAAGAGCAGGCATGGTAAGAGGACGTCCCACTTACGCCTCATTGGACCTTATAGGCCCATGATCATGCCCTTCAGGGTTCGGTTGAATCTCTCAACCAACCCGTTACCTTGGGGATGGTAAGGCGTGGTGAACTTATACGTTACGCCACACTCTTGCCAAAGGGACTTCATATACTTGGATATGAAGTTGGTCCCCCTGTCGCTCACCACCTCTAGAGGGAATCCTACTCGTGAGAAGATTCCCATTAGTGCACGTCCCACCACGGGGGCCGTCACTGTCCTCAGAGGGATGGCTTCAGGGTACCGGGTGGCATGATCCACCAAGACCAGGATGAACCTGTTGCCCATGGCTGTCTTGGGGTCCAGAGGCCCAACAATATCAATACCCACTCGCTGGAATGGCGTACCGACCACAGGGAAGGGTTGGAGGGGAGCCTTGTTCCTCCCTCCGCTCTTCCCACTTGCCTGGCAAGTCGGACAGGTTCTACAGTGAGCGTCTGAGCTCTTGTGCATTTGGGGCCAGTAAAAGTGGGTGACAAGCCTGTCATAGGTCTTGTCCATCCCCAAATGTCCTGCTAAAGGCACATCATGAGCCAGACCCAGTAGGAAGGCTCTGAACTTCTGGGGTACCACCAGCAGACGGGCTGACCCAGGTTCAGCAGCCTTAGGCTCTGAATACAGGAGGTCGTTCTCCCAGTACACATAATGTGTTTTGGCCTGAACACCATTGGCCTGGTCTGCAGCCTGCTGCCGCATACCCACGAGAGAAGGGCATTCTTTCTGCTCCTTGCAGAATTCCTCCCTGGAGGGTCCTCCTTCTTGCTGCCAATGGGTCAGCTCAGGCAGGTCCCCTAGTTCGGCGATCTGTTCCCCTGTAGGCTCCAGGGCATCCCCCTCAAGGTCTGCTTCCTCCTGGACCGTGGGAACTTCAGGGACCGGTTTCCCGCGTCCCTTGCGCCTTCTCCCTAAGGCCGGTTCCTGGGCCTCTCCTTCAGGCCCCAGAACCTCTTGATCACCCCTACTGGCTGCCATCGACCGGGTAGTCACGCACGCCCAGTCAGGCAGACCCACCATCCGCAGGTGAGTCGTTTTCTCCACCTTTTCCCAAGGGGAGTGCTCCAAGTCATTCCCTAGCAAACAGTCAACAGGCATGGTTTTTCTTACACAGACCTGCAGAGTACCAGAGACCCCCCCCCACTCGAAGGGAACTTGAGCCATCGGACACTGACTCTCTGAATTATCAGCGTTGATAACCCTACAATAGGCATGGGGTACAACCTGCTCTTGAGACACCAGGTGCTGCCTCACTGCAGTCACACTGGCTCCTGTGTCTCTAAGAGCCTCAGCTTCCTTGCCGTTGATGATCACCACCTGCCCATATTTCTTAGTGTTAGAGGGCAGGTAGTTCGTAGGGATCATCTCACTGTCTCCTAGCGAGACTAGGGTCATGTGAACGGGATCTCCACCCCCCGGGACCATCACTTCTTCTCCTAAGTGAACACTAGTCACTTGACGGGGCGGAGCACCAGTGGGTGCGGGTTTTCCAAACAGGCGACACTTGGGGTCACTGGATATGTGCCCAGGCTCGCCACATTTGTAACAATTGAAGGGCCCCTTGGAACAGGTATACCTGTCGGGCCCCATTCTGCTTCGGGGGTGGGGGAGGCTGAGAACCTTGCTGCTGGTTCCCCTGGGAACTACTTTGGGGGCCTTTTTGGAACCCTTTCTGTTTTCCCCCCTTGACCCCCCCACTCTTCTGCTGGGGACCCTGCCCACTCTTGGCGGAGTCTCCCACGGGACCCTTGTGGACCCTGGTGCTGAGCCAGCGGTCCGCCTCCTCAGCAAGCTTCCTCGGGTTGGACAGCTTGCTATCGATCAGGTGTTGGCGTAACTCAGGAAAACAGTGATCAGACAAGTGCTCCCATGCAATCAAATCCAAGAGACCTTGAAAATCATTCACTTTGCTACCCTTCACCCAACCATCCAGTGCTCTGCAAAAGTAAGCCACATACTCCACATACGTATTCCCAGGCCGCTTAGTACATCCCCTAAACTTCTGTCTATACATTTCAGGGGTAAGCCCGTACCTGTTCATTAAAGCTTCTTTCATGTGGGAATAGGATCTCTGAATCTCAACGGGCAAATCTAGCAAGGTATCTCGCCCTTCGCTAAGGAACCTTCCCCACAACCCCGCTCCCCAATCATTGTCAGGGACCCGGTGGGAGGACATGGCTACCTCGTATGCCCTAAACCACTGTCCTATGTCATCCCCCTTAAAGAACTCCTTAACTACGTCCTTCGGGATGTGCACTCTTGACTCTACCTGCACTGGCGATGTGCTGCCACCAGAGGGAGGACGACCCAAGCCTCTCTCCTTCAGACTCATCTCCCTCATTTTTACTTCGTAATCCATTTGGTGCTTTCGCTCTTCCAGCGCCATTTTTTTTGTTTCAAGCTCCAGTTGGATTTTTAATTCTGCCAGCTTTCTCTCGTGATTCCTCGTTTCTTTCCTATCTGCCAGCTCCTCTGGCGACAGGCCTTTACCAAATGTGTGCACGCTGTCTTGCCTTTCGAGATCCACCAGATCCCCAAGTGCATTCTGCTCCTCCGTTGCAACTTGCTCCGCGAGGGCGTCTTGATCCTCCGGGGCCTTTCTGGACTCTATCCAGGCTTTCAGGGCCTTGTAGAGCTCTGGCTTGTTCTTGCAACCAACGTGCGGAACCTTGAGTTTCTTGCAAAAAAACTTCAGTTCAGCTCTGGTGTATTTATCCAGCTTCGCGGCGTCCCACTCCACCTCCAACACCTCAGAGGTCGTGCATTCCGCTCCATCCAGGCTCTTCGTGCCCGGCATGGTTCTCACACTCGGAATATTCTTTTCGGCAAAATTCAAAAGCAAAGTCTGTGGCTAAGTAACTGGACTGTAATCACTGTGCAATGGTCAGAAGCTCAGGTATAAATATTGCAAATGTAGATTCAAAAAATCCTCACCGCTGCGTCCAATGTAGGAAGGGGGAGGCTCTAGTTGGCGCAGTGCAACACTAGCGACAAGCAGGGACTCTCTCTTCCTCGTCAGGGCTGAGGGTTACCTTCCAGACAACCTCTGCTTACCCTCTAGGTAGTGTGGCTTAAGCAGTCGTAGGCTAATCTTTGGGGCACATAGGGTTAAACACTTGCAATATTACACCCTCACAACCAACCCACCACACAATGAGACCAAACTGTATTCTGTAAAAATATATATATCTTTATATAAACTTCAAGCAGGCTGGTGAATACAGTTATCAAACTTTCAAATAGCGGTTCCAAGTTACTTAGTTCAAGTTGCCACAGTTCTTTCTAGCAATAAGCGTTCTTTAGGGCCTTCTGGCCGGTTCAACAAAGTTCTTGTGGAGCGGGCGGCTTCCAGGGGAGCTGTCCCACGTCGCGTTGCCTTCCCGGGATCGCTGTTCGTTGCGGCTCTCAGCCGAGCAGGTCACGGGTCATCCGGGGCAGCGGTGCTCTGTGGCGGCAGGGTCCTTTCCTCGTCGTCCGCTCCGACCCTGGAGGCGGCGGCTGTGTGGTGGCGGCAAGTGGCAGTACGGTCCTCAAGTGCAGGGCGTACCCAGCCAAGTGCCGGTGGCAGCTGTGCGCTCACAGCTGAGCTGTCGGGCAGGATACCGACCAGGAGGATTCTCACAGGGCGACTGTCCGTCTTTGCAAGTGGATTGGCTGCTCGTGGCGCAGTCAACTCGGGAGCTCGGACCGGACAGGTCCTCCTTCACTTTGCTCTCGGGCTCCCGGTGCAGTTGCGGTCACGGTGTTCGAGCCAGCGGCGGCTGGACCTCACGTTGCTCTCGCTGTTGCTTTGGGCCCCGGTCACGGTGGTCAGGTGGATGTCGTTGCCTTGGAGGAGATTCCTCCGTCGGTACTGCAGCGATAAGCAGCACACACAGTCGCTTTCTTCAGGAGGTAGCGCCCACTGGTCCTGGGGCGCTGGTCAGGGGGCAAGTTCAGAGCAAGCCCTTGGAGATCGTTTCAGCAGAGTTTGGCACAAAGTCTTGTAAAGCAAAAGTCTTCTCGTAGTCTTTCCTTTTTCCTCTCCTTCGGCAGCAAGGCACCAGACACAGGCAAGAGACAGCACCCTTCCTTGTCCTTCACGGTCCTTCTCGTCGGGCAGAGTTCCTTCTGTAGCCCAAACTGGATCTAACTTTCAAGGAGCAGGGCTCCTTCTTTTATACAGTATTTCTTTTGTTCTCGCAGGCCAGGGGGGCCTTTGCATAGCCACTTTCAGTCCTTGAGTACTCCGGTGGGTGTAATCCGGCTTCTGCTTTCAGTGTGAGGGGCAGGCGCATCAGACGCCCCACAGGAGGTGCAGCCAGCATTGTGCGGACAGGGGCAGCCAGAGTACCTTGTTGATGGGGCTTCGCCCTTCCTGGGCCAGATGTCGGCTGAGTCATCAGTCGCTCCCCAGGAGGGTGGAGCCAGCATTGTGGTGGTAGAGCACCGCAAGATCCAGAGTCAAGAGCCACTCCTACCTCCCACTAAGGTGTAATCTGCGCATTCACCACCTGTCATCCCCCCAGCCCTGTCACTCACACATCCCAGACAGTCAGATGCACATACCAGCAGAGGCGGCTGAAATGGTTAGGCAAGCAAATGCTAACTTTCTAAAAGTAGCATTTGCAAACACAGGATACTAAAATAAACTTGACTACAAGAAATATTTTATCATCCTGAGTTCAGGCATACTAAACACGACTCGCTACCATGCTCCCTGAGCCTGCTGGGATTATAGGGTGTAATAATTCCAGCAGCTCAGTCTGGCCTAACGGAAGCAGGTAGCCTTCAATAGTGAAGTACGATTTTGGTTGTAAGTCACTACTAGGACATGCCACACACATCAGGGCTTGTCCTACCTTACACCTACAACGCACCCTGCCCGCAGGCCTACCATAGGGGTGACTAATATGTAGTCAAGGGAAGGTTCGGGGCTGGCAAGTGGGTGCACTTGCCCAGCTAGCCTGACAGTACGAGACCGCACGCGGGTTCTGCGGTCGCAGTCCCCAGACACATCTTTACGGCTGCTTCGATGGGTGGCGCAATCAGCGCTGCAAGCCCACTAGCAGTATTGGCATCTACAAGCCCCGGCACTCCTAGTGCACTTTACTAGGGACTGACAGTAAATCCAATGAACCAATCATGGATACCAATCGCATGTACAATTTACAGTAGGGAGCACTTGCACTGCGGCACGGGTCAGCCGTGGCGCAGTGCCCTGAGTATCGGAAAACCAGCAAAACATCGGAGGCACATCAGCAAAAAGTGGAAGGGAAACTCACGCCAAGGTGCCAGGTCTAACAGCCCTTTTGAACTGGCATCGGTAGTAATAATATTTTGTAGAGAAGGGTCAAAACAAGAAAGAGCATTGGCAGAACAAATAGCATCTTTCACATCACAAAATTCTCTCTCACACTCATTTGTCCACTCAAAAGTAACCCTGTTCTTAATTAGCTGTCTGATATTGAATGTTCCACAAGAAAAATCAGGTACATATCTAGCATAGAACTCAACTAAACCTAAAAATGACCTTACATCATCCTTAGATTTAGGATGTGGTGCAGACTTGATAGCCTCCAATAAATTAGATTTAGGCTTAATTCCTTCCTCACACAGTTCATGGCCTAAATAGTTAACAGAATGAACGCCAAATTTGCATTTTTCATACTTAATGGTAAGACCATGCAGGTTTAAGGCACCCAAAACATCTTCCAAGGCAGAAATATGATTTTCTCTGTTGTCATTAAAAACTAAAATGTCATCCTGGAAGCAGACAGCATTCTTGCAATTTTTTAAAATGTCTTGCATCACCCTCTGAAAAATGGCAGCAGCCGACGCCAAACCAAAAGGCATCCTATTAAACCTGAAGCACCCAAATGGAGTGATAAATGCTGTTAAATCTTTGCTCTTTTCACTAAGCTCTATCTGGTGGTAGGCAGCAGATAAATCTATGGTTGAGAAAAATTTAGAACCACCAGCAGAAGATAACAATTCAGAGATGCGAGGGAGAGGAAATTGATCTACTACAATATTTTTGTTAAGATGGCGAAGATCAATGCAAAGTCTGACCTTGCCATTGGCCCATCTGGCAACCACTATGGGAGAAACCCATTCAGATGACTCAATCCTTTCTATTATGCCTTCCTTTACTAAAGCATCCAATTCATTTTGAACTTCCCCTCGAACAGCAAAAGGAATATTCCTAGCTTTGTGCACTTTAGGGCATGCATTTTCCTTCAAACGAATCTCATGCTTAAAACTAGTTAACTTCCCAATATTTTTTGAAAAAACTTTAGGAAATTTGTCTAACAACAAAGCTGAAATCCCATTTTGCTCATCTACTAGCATCACTGGATTTGGACTATTTGGGTTCAAAATCATACCAAGTTTACCTAGATCAAACCAGCTAAGCACTGAAGGACCTTTCTTAGAAATATAAAGCTTTGTAATGCATTCTCTATTTTTGAACCTGAAAACCAATGTTCTAAAACCTAAAATGTCTATTCTTCCTCTTGAATAATCTTCAGGATTAATGTCACTCTTTTCTAAATAGCTACCTAGTCTATCTACAAACAACCTTCTCCACACAGATTCACAAACAATAGAATATGGTGAACCAGAATCAGCATACATGTTGATTTTTACCCCTCTAATAACCATATCGCATAATGGTTTTTTCTTAATCACAGCATCATTAACATTTAAAACTACAGATTCTTTAACATTTAAAAGAAAAGAACAGTTGTTGAAATCACTCGAGGTATCATCCTCACTGTTATCACTCTGTTCAATACACTTGACTTTCTGGCTGGTCTTACTTTTTCTGCAAGCAGAAGTAAAATGACCAGATAGTCCACAATTAGAACACTTTTGTTTTAAACCAGGACATGTTTTACTATTAGCCAGATGAGATTTGCTATTGCACCTGTAACATTTTAAATTACTTTTAAACTCTTCAGAATTGCTTTTTTGACTAAAATGTTGTTTCTTTTTCGAAAAATCCTTACGCTTATCGTCTTATTTAGAACTAATTTTTGAAACAATATCCTTGCTTACAGAAATATCCTTTCCTTTAACTTGTTGCGCACTCCTACATGAAAGTTCAGCTTTTCTTACAATAGCTACAACAAAATCCAAATTTTCATCACCATTAATCCACAGTCTCTCTTGTATACTTTCATTACATGAATGCATGACAACTTGATCTCCAATTAGATCTTCTTGTAAATTTACAAACTTGCAGTCTAAGGCTAAAGTTTTAAGGGAAGAAACAAAATTATCAATAGACTCTTCACTTAGTTGTTTTCTCTGAAAGAATTTGTATCTAGAAATTCCTATACAAACCTTAGGAGAACAATATTTATCAAAATCAAATATGGCTCTTTCAAAAACATTAGCATCCCCACTTGCTTGTGAAGCTGGTAATTGATTAAAAGCTTTTAAACCTTCTGGTCCTAAGCAATGTAAAAAAATACCTTTCTTTTCTGGAGGTTTCATTTTTCCGTTAGCATCTAAAGTTTCAATGTAATTTAGAAAATAGGCTTTCCACTCAATCCAAGGCATGCAAGGGGAACTCCCAGCTGCCCAATAACTCTGGGGAGGAGAAAGAGTGTAACCTTGTGCACACATAGTAATGCTGTTTTTAAAGTTAAAAATGAAGATTTAACTATTAACTTATCACTGAGAAGAAATAATATTAAATTAAATAAAACGAGGTGTCATTTAAAAAAAAATAAACAGTCACAAACTTAAATTGTTGAAGAGATGAATTCTTCTCTTTAAATAGAACAAGAGCGTTGAAAAATGAAGGTTGTAAAGTTTTCCTTTAAGTGGTTCGATCAGCGTGAATTCCTTTAAGTGGTCTGATCAGCGTGAATTCTGATTAATAAACAAAGAAAGTGGCGTCTCAAACCGTCGATTAGCAAACACGAAATAACTTCTCCTTCGTGAAACGAGTTACCTCCTTTCTTTCCAAGACCGGGGAGTAGCGTCTCAACCCGATAGATCCAATCACCTCTCGACTTGAAAATAAACCAATCAAGGCTCCTCATGCATAAACATTGTGCGGCGTACAGAAAGGAAACGTGAATTCCCTTCGTGTTTCACAGGCGGCAACAACTTGAAGTAGAAGAGGCGCTTAATCACAGGCGGCAACAACTTGAAGTAGAGGCGCTTAAACAATCAAAGTAGGTGAAAGGATTTCCACGAATTAATTAGAAGTGCCAGGAATTAACTTTGTAAATCCGAAATCACGTCTGAATGACTCGAAATCCTTCGATACTCGTTTATATATAAAAAAAAAATTGAAAAAAAAAATAAAACAAGGAGATGCTTCCAAAATGCTCCGTCCCTCGTCGCCAAATTGTTGAGTCAGGAATCACAAAAGTAGTAGTTGTAAAAAGGTAGTTTAATTGTAGATAAGAAGCATCTCCCAGTGACACATCCAAAGGTATCGGTCAGCTAACAGCAACTGACCAACTAACCCTCAACTGTGGAATGGCACGATCGCAGATCGTGCCATGAACCAATACAACATATTTGAGCAATAACATACATTTGAATATATACAATGCGCGAGAAGACAGCGCGCAAGAGCAGCACGCGGAAGAATGCGTGAAAGAAAGGAATAAGCATACACAACACTCGTGCTTACCGCTTTCCAACTGTGAGTGGGCTCGAGGAAAGGGCAAAGGAGAAGACAGTGACGCGTTCACGCATGAGACGTGAGCTCTGATTGGCTAGCGGTAGACTTGTTTTCTAAAGGAAATAGAGCTTGTGCATGCACGCGTGGGTTGTTTCAAAGGGAATTAGCTCTGCGAGGCTGGTTTCCATAGAAACGGGAGATTAAGCATCACGTCGAGGGAGAGATCTGTGAAGGAGATTGAGATCGTTATGAGAGAAACTTTTTGGAAAGCGAAAAATTAGAAAAGAGTTTTAAAGGGTATTACAATAAGAGGAGTAAGAGGAGATTTATAAAAAAAATTGAGTCATCGAATGAGGAACAAGAGAAGTTGATAAGGGAGATAATTAATAAGGAAATAAAGGATTCTATACAGGAGTCAGTGAAGCAGGCTTTAGGGAAAAGAAGAAATAATGAAGAAGAAGATTTGTCTATTTCTGAAGAAGAAAATGATAGAGGTCCGGGAGGAAAATGTTTGGCTAAAAAGAAACCTGTGGTGGAAAGAAAGGATCTGAGTGGCCCCAATTTAATTACATATCTCTTCAAGATGGGAAAAGACCCACGAAAGGGTTTAGACCGTTCTTTGAAACAGTGTCAGGATAAGGTTCTTGATATCCTAGGGCCTTTGGGAAAAGTTTTTGATGCAGTAGAGGAAGCTTATTTAAAGGATAACAATCTGGATCTTTTATTATTGCGTGGATGGTGCCAGAGAGCTATTTGCTTTTTAGGCAATGTGAATGCTGGTATCATTCCTGAAAGGAGGAAGACTATCCTTATGAGGATAAATCCAAGATTAGGAAGTCTGGCATATAGAGAGTCAAGTGAAGAAGCTAAAGGTCTTCTATTTGGAGATGGAATGGTAAAGTCTTAATCAAAGTTTGTGAATACTTTCATAAGTCTAGATAGGGCGCAATTTAATATGCGTAGAGTGTTCAGTCACAACAATCGTTTTTATGGACGGGCTGGTAGACAGGGGCAAGATCCCATTACCAATACCAAGGAGGAAGTTATGGTAGAGGACAGAATAATTACAACTTATTTCCACAAAGAGGAAAAAGCAGGACATGTGGAAATAGAGGAAGAGGTCAAGGACAGTCACAGAATAATAACCAGAATGAGTATGAAGACTGGTATTTTTTCTATACCGAAAGAAGTAGGAGGAAGATTAACCTCTTCGCCGCTAATGACAAGGGTAACTCGTCATGGACTTTCCATTGATTTCAATGGAAATTATATGAGCAGAAGAATAATGCCTTAGCAGTAAAGGGGTTAAAGTATTTCAAAGAGAAATGGAAAGAGGTGATAAAAGATGCTTGGGTTCTGGAAACTGTAGAAGGTTTTGAAGTAGAGTTCCATATCAGGAAATAGAACCTATGGAGTTGAGGTTTCAGGAGTAGCTAACTCCTGCAAGTTTGACGGCACCAAATCCAGCTCCTCATCCGCCAACACCACTCAGAGACCTGACACCAACCACCTAAAATGCATCCTGCTCAACACCTGCTCGGTCCACAGACACGCCATTGAACTCTGGAATCTACTCGACACCATCTCACCGGACGTTGCCTTCCTTACAGAAACATGGATGAATGCCTCTTCAGCCCCAGACATCGCAATTGCCATCCCGGAAGAATACAAGATCATCCGTAAGGACCGCTTCGGACAAACAGGAGGAGGCATCGCTATCGTCCATAAGAACTCCATCCGCATCTCAACCAGCTCTGACGCCCACCTCGCCAACGCCGAACACCTCCACTTCCAGATCCACATCGACCCCAAAACCACACTCAGAGGCACCCTCCTCTACCGGCGTCCAGGACCCCGTGCACAATTCAGTGACGACATCACTGACTTTATCACCCCACACGCCCTCCCCTCCGAGGATTACATTCTATTGGGAGACCTCAACTTTCACCTGGAAAAGAGCAACGACGGCAGCACCACCACCCTTCTGGACAATCTTGCCAACCTCGGACTCAAACAACTGGTCACTACCCCCACCCACATTGCTGGCCACACACTAGACCCTATCTTCACTTCCAGCAAACATGTCTCCTTCAATCATACCACAGCTCTCCACTGGACGGACCACAGCTGCGTTCACTTCACATACAACAAGTCCACAATCTACAACCATCCTCAACCCACCATGCGAAGAAACTGGAACAAAATCACCATCAACCAGATCTCCTCTTCGCTTCTTCAAAACCCGCCTGTCCACTCCTCAAACCCCGACCAAGCAGCCACTAACCTCACCCAATGGATATCCAACAGCGCCGACATTCTAGCACGGTTGAAAAAACGTCAAAGCAAACCTGGCAGCAAAAACGCCTCCTGGTTCAACGATGATCTTAAGAAATCGAAGAAAATCTGTCGCTCCCTCGAGAAGGCCTGAAAAAAAGACCCAAACACCAGCACCAGGGACGCCTTCAAAAACGCCACCCGCATACACCACCAACTAATCCGGTCTGCCAAGAAAGCCGCATTCAAAGACCGACTAGACAACAACGCCCACAACAGTAAGGAACTATTCAACATCGTCAAAGAATTTACCAATCCATCAGCCAACTCCAACGACATCACCCCTTCACAAGCCCTATGCGACTCCCTAGCTTCCTTCTTCCACAACAAAATCGCAGACATCCACAACAGCTTCGACAACCGACCCGGAGACCAACCCACCCAACCTTCTGCAGGACCTTCACCCCCCCTGAACACCCTCAACGACTGGAACCCAATCTCCACTGAGGACACCATCCACCTGATGAACTCCATCCACTCAGGATCCCCAACTGACCCATGCCCTCATCACATCTTCAACAAAGCAGACTCCATCATAGCACCACACCTCCGAGATGTCATCAACTGCTCCTTCAACTCCGCCACCTTCCCGGAAAGCTGGAAACACGCAGAAGTCAGCGCCCTTCTGAAAAAACCCACAGCGGACCCCACCGAACTCAAAAACTACCGCCCCATCTCGCTTCTTCCATTCCCTGCCAAAGTCATCGAGAAAGCTGTCAACAATCAACTCGCCGCCTTCCTCGAAACCAACAAATCCTTAGACTCCTCACAGTCCGGCTTCCGAGCCAAACACAGCACTGAGACCGCACTCATTGCTGCAACTGACGACATTCGAGCTCTACTGGACAACGGAGACACAGTCGCCCTCATCCTCCTCGACCTCTCCGCTGCCTTCGACACAGTCTGTCATAGCACCCTTCTACAGCGCCTCAGAAACGTCGGAATCCAAGGAAAAGCACTGGAATGGATCAATTCGTTCCTCACCGGAAGAACACAGAGAGAGAGTCCGCCTCCCACCATTCAAGTCAGAGTCCACTGAAGTCATTTGTGGCGTGCCACAAGGATCTTCTCTCAGCCCCACCCTCTTCAACGTATACATGAGCCCCCTTGCGACCATCGCTCGCCAACACAACCTCAACATCATCTCCTATGCCAGAGGTCTTCAAACTTTTGTAGGTTGAGCCCCCCCTGCTTAATTTTTTTAAATGTCGGGCCCCCCCACCACCTGACAAATTTCTGCAATCTGGTACACTATATAATTGATCGCCACCCGCTTGTCCCGGCCCATATCCGGTAAATAATGTTCAACGCAATAAGAGTTTAGTTAACTGTACGTTTGTGAGTGGGTGTGGTTAAATCACAGAGGCTTATTACACAGCTCAAAACAAAATTTTCCAAGATAAAATGTGCGTAAATTGTTTTTACTAGGATGCTTTGTTTTACAAATGACAGTTTTATAATAACACCACGAACATTAATGTGAGGGGTGTGCCTGTTTTTCACCACAGAGACGGTCAATCTGCGGATGGATTTTTGTCACTGCCATCCTCAGGTTGTGTTCCACATCCAGTCTTGAACGGTACTTGGTCTTTAGTACCGCAAGTGCCGAGAACCCAATCTCACATAAATAGGATGAGCTGAAAGGCAAGAGAGTTTTGATGGCAGTTTCTTGCAAAGCTGAATATTCTGCAGACATTTTCAGCCAAAACTCTCCCAGTGAGACTTTGCTGAAATGCATCTGCAGAGTGCGGTCACTTTGGAGATCAATCAGTTCTTCCTGCATACGGATTGGGAGATGGCTTGTCACCTCTGCCAGAAATGGTTGAAAGACCCAGTCATTGAAGTGATCGTTGTCCTCCGGAAAATACTTTTGCAAACTGTCCCTGAGAGAAGTCAGATGCTTTTTTATTACCTCAGCAACACTTGGAAGTTCATATTCAGTCTCCGCAAGAGCATCTACTAAACATGGAAACTGCTCAAACAGGCCTTCTTCAACTAGTCTTCTCCATAATTCAAGCTTGTTCTTGAATGCAGTTATTCTTTTATTCATGTTAAAGGGAGTCATGTCAGCTCCTTGCAGAGACAGATTCAGGGCATTTAATTTCTCAAAAATGTCAGCAAGGTATGCTAGAAGTACAAGCCAGCGGGGATTGCATAGTTGTTCTGCTTTGCCGGGGTCCAAACACAGAAGAAACTGCCGTACTTCATTCCTTAATTCAAAGATGCGAGACAGCACTTTGCCCCGGGATAGCCACCGCACTTCTGTATGAAACAGCAAGCCATCATGCTCAGCTCCCATTTCTGCACATAAAATTGCAAACAGACGAGCTCTTGTGGGATGGGTCTTTATAAAATTTACTATTTTTACGGCAGAATTCAGCACATCCTCTAGTTCGCTGTCCATGTTTCGAACAGCAAGGGCTTCCCGGTGTATCATACACTGGGTCCAAAGAATATGTGGAGCCACTTTCAATACGTTAGCTTTTAGGCCAGCCCTAGCACCACACATTGAAGGAGCACCATCTGTGCAGATTCCAACACAGTTATCCCATTTTAAGCCATGGATATTCAGGAAGTCATTGATCATGGCAAACAAATCGGATCCTGTTGCCCGCCCCTTGATTGGCTTGCAAAATAAAAAATCTTCTAATACAAGTGTTTCATAACAGTAACGAACATATGCAATTAAGTGGGCATCCTTTGACACATCAGTTGCTTCATCCAGCTGTAAAGCAAACAAACTTGATTTCAACCTGGCTATGAGCTGTCCCTGGATATTTTCTGACATGTCAGCGATGCGGCGGCAAACTGTTGTATCTGAGATTGGTATACTTTTGAACTTCTCTGCTGCTTTTTCACCAAGCATTGTCCTAGCTACGTCGATCAATGCTGGGAGAATCACCTTTTCTCCATCTACAAAGGGCCTTTTGTTTTTGGCAATGTGGTATGCTACTTGGTATGAAGCTTTTAATGCATTTGCTGGAGTACTTGCCACATGTTTCACCGCTTCTTTCTGCTGGGTTATCTCCGTCAACTTCCTGGCAAAAAAATCTCTTCCTTTTCCTGCTAGAGACCCATGTTTTGTTTCAAAGTGCCGCCTTAGTTTGGTTGGCTTCAAGCTGTCGTTAGCTAAGATCACGCCACATATCACACACTGCGGTCTACTTTCTCCACTAACAACAATGCAGGTGAAACCAATATCCAAATAGGAGGAATCATATTTCCTTATTTTTGCAGCTTTTCTCTCTCCGTCGCTTTCTGTTTCAGCCTTTCGCTTGAGCACTCCACCATCTTTTCGGAGCATAAAACGATCCATATCAAATGTTTGCTTACCCTAAGATACAAAATTTGAAGCTGCATGTTAATGAATAGTAAATGGCTGCAATGTTACAGCTGCAGGAGGTACAGGAGGTCTTTAACTTTGTAGTTGCAAAAAAAATCTTTAAAAAAAAATCTTGTTTTAAATAAAATAAATTTGGATAAAAGCATAATTTTGTGGTAAGTGGCAAAAAAGTAATTCCAGCTCATCCAGCCTTTACGTAGGTGCTCCCAAAATTGCTGCTGTATGTATATACTGTATACCACCGATGAGGCTCTGGGAGTTACTTGTTCAAAGGTTAGTGAGGGCAAACTTCAGCCCTGCCTCTTCACCCATCACTCAAAGACAAATGCGTACCTTCTTATTCACTTCCTCAGATGTTTCTTCTGCTTGAATGGGAGTCCTCAGCCTAGCGACCAAGTATCTTTTTCCCTTGCAATGAAGAGAAAATGTTGAAGAAATATTACTTGCATGTTCTCAAGTTATTAGTTGACGTCCTGATGACTGGTAAGATCAACTTCAGGTCTTAGTTGTGGTTTTTTGACTGTTCGCTATGGGTGCAATATTACAGACGGACGGCCAGGGCAAAAGAGCACTGGGGAAAAACACGTAATCTACAGCATCAAAAAGTGTTCATACAACATGTGCAGCTGAAAGGCATCTGGAACAGAACAAGGAGGGCTCCTGGGATACTCCGTACTGCCACTCTATACCTTTTTGAAATTTGTATTCAAAATATAAAGCTAAATATGCCAAAGCTATGACTCCATTGGTTAAGATACGACCTTGATATATTGGGAAAAATCCCAGGCGGTTCAAAAAAAGCAGTCACTGAATTTTCAGCACGTATCTGTGCATACTTTGAATAGCAAATAGAAATAGAAAGCACTTTACATTGTGTTCTAGAGCTGCCTGAAAGATCTGTGACTGAAAGGAAACAATGACAGAAAAGTCACATTACAAATGAATACATACTTCGTTCTACATTCCCCAAATAATTACAAACAGGTTTGGAATGGTGTAATTTAGCTTCTTTGCCAGAACCAGGCAACTGGGCATGAATGTGTCAGTTGTCTGTTTCATTTTGCCACGCATCCATTCTCAGAGGTGGACTGGACAGTGATGGAACCCTTCTGTTTTCTCGAAAGGCGGCCACCAACATAATAAGTGCAGGTGCCCAAACTTTTGCTTAGAAGCCCATGGCCCACGCTATCGGAGGTAGGAACGCAGAATACCAGGGCTGCATAGTCTTGCATCCAACCCATGCCTCTTTAATCCGCCACCCATCACTTCTTCACTCTTATCAGGTTCCTTTTCCATTCCTGCTTTCTCACTGTTTTTCCGCCTTTCTCCACACAAAAAAAGGTCACATTCAGGCACAGGGGGATTAAGTGATTTGCCCAGATTCACAGGATGTGGGTGTGACCCTGAGGCTCGGACCTTTGTTTCCAGCACCAAAGTCAGCAATCTAGCTGGCGAGACACATACTCACCTTCTTTCCCCCTTGTGTGTTTTTGTCTCTTTCTCGGGGTAACATTCTTTTGGGGGAAAATAAGTGCTGGTCCCTAAAAATAAGTGCTACTAGGCCCCACCTGCAAGCGCCAGTTCAAATTAAGCACTGGGCAGGCACATTTTAAGGGCACCAATAATGTGAGGGAGACAGGCCACTGCCAGACATGTTTGACTTCAGCAGACCCTGCATCACTGACTTCACAGAGAAATCCATTCTCAGACTGCTTGCTGCCACCAGCGTTCAAGTGCAAGGAAGCCTCGCTCGTGTACCCCCCGCCCCCCTCTGACTTCGCGCTATGTACAGTACACACAAAAACGGTCGGAACACCCCCCCCCCCCCCGCTGACTTCGCGCTATGTACAGTACACCTCCTCCAGAGACACCTCCAAAAGTAATTCACGTCCTCTTGCTATTTGTGAGGAAGACTTCCAACTACTGATAATTTCTACTTTCCATGACCATGGAAGTGCCTTCCCAGTGTAGGCCTGTGGTTGGAGGGTCTGCCTTTTTGCAGTATTTTCCATGTACTTGTGTTCGGTGCCCTCTTGTAACATGCACACACCACTCTGCCCTTGTAACACACGGTTGCTTCCTCTCACATATTTTTAGCTTTTGATACTTGCACAAGTGCCACCTTGCCCACATAACGCTTGTTCTTGTGCCTGAGTGTCTAGCACTTATTGCCGTACTATACCTCAAATTATACTCTGTTTTCTCTTATAATTGCACACTTGTCACTTTCCTCTTGTGCACTTTTGACTACCTCATGTATTTATGGTCGCTCACAATTTTTACTCAAGTATTTTGTTTGCTCACGATTGTCACTATTACCTTTACTACCTCATGTATTTTTGGTTGCTCACAGTTTTTACTACCTCATGTATTTTGTTTGCTCATAATTGTCACTATTACCTTATGTAAGTAACGTATGTTTTTGCAATCTGTTCTTTTGTAATGTCTCTCATTATGTTTCATTTCTGTTCCTAATGTGAAGCGCTTTGACACCTTCGGGTAAAGTCCGCGCTATATAAAAATGCATAAATAAATAAATACACACAAAAACGGCTGGAACCCCCCCCCCCCTTCGCGCTATGTACAGTACACACAAAAACGGCCGGAACACCAACCCCCTCCCCCCCTCTGACTTCGCGCTATGTACAGTACACACAAAAACGGCCGGAACACCCCCCCCCCCACACACACTTCTACAAAGTCCTCTTACCAGCAGTCCAGCGATGAGGGCAGATTCCAGCGATGATGGGGGCACACAGATTCCAACGAGATGCACACGCAGAGGAGAGGCAATGAGGGGCCGATTCCAGCAGCCTTCACAGCGAGGAGGCGATGAGGGGCACAGAGTCCTTTGCACAGAGTCCTTTCCGGCGATGAGGGGCCGATTCCAGCAGCCTTCACAGCGAGGAGGCGATGAGGGGCACAGAGTCCTTTGCACAGAGTCCTTTCCGGCGATGAGGGGCCGATTCCAGCAGCCTTCACAGCGAGGAGGCGATGAGGGGCACAGAGTCCTTTCCGGCGATGAGGCGCCGATTCCAGCAGCCTTGACAGTGAGACGAGGCGGAAAACGAAAAGCAGGAAAGGCAGCTACCTACCATTGCAGGGGCTTTAAAGCCGCAAATTTCGTGCCACTTCCTGGAATTGCAGCTGCTGCCACTCCCATTGGTGGAACGTCGCTGGTGACGTTCTACATGCTGATTGGGACAAGCGGGAGCAGCGATGCTGATTGGGACAAGCGGGAGCAGCGCCAATCAGAGTTTATGACTCCTTGCGTGACGAAAAGAAAAACAACTCCACAAAGAGAAGCTTTTCGGCAGGAGTGCCGCGCCCCCCCTGGAATGGCGGCGTGCCCCCCCTGGGAGGCGCGCCCCACAGATTGAAGACCACTGTCCTATGCTGACGACACTCAACTGATCCTCTCACTCACAAAAGACCCCAACACCGCCAAAACCAACTTACACGAAGGAATGAAAGAAGTAGCCGAGTGGATGAAGCACAGCCGTCTGAAACTGAACTCCGACAAAACAGAAGTCCTCATCTTAGGCACCTCCCCCTCCGCCTGGGATGACTCTTGGTGGCCAGAGGCCCTTGGAAAGGCACCCATCCCGACAGACCACGCACAGAACCTGGGCGTCATCCTGGACTCCTCACTCTCGATGACCAGACAAGTCAACGCCGTTTCATCTTCCTGTTTCAACATTCTTCGCATGCTCAAAAAAAAATTTCGCTGGATCCCCACCGAAACTCGTAAAACGGTCACCCACGCATTGGTCACTAGCCGCCTGGACTACGGAAACACCCTCTACGCCGGTACAACCGCAAAACTCCAGAAAAAACTCCAACGCATCCAGAACGCCTCTGCCAGGCTCATACTAGACCTCCCGCGCAAAGAACACATCTCTGGTCATCTGAAAACCCTCCACTGGCTCCCCGTAAATAAGAGGATTACTTTCCGCCTCCTAACCCACGCACACAAAGCACTTTACGAACTTGGACCTGAATGCCTCAACACACGACTGTCCTTCTACACCCCCTCCCGTCAGCTACGATCCTCCAACCAAGCTCTTGCCACTGTACGTCGCATCAACAAAGCCACCATGGGAGGCAGATCCTTCTCCTACCTGGCAGCTAAAACTTGGAACTCTCTTCCTGCTCACCTTCGCCTTACTCAGAACCACCTAGCATTCAGAAAGCAACTTAAAACTTGGATATTCGACAAGTAATTCCCCACCCCTCCTCAAGCGCCTTGAGACCCTATGGGTATGTAGTGCGCTATATATATCTTTTTGACTTGACTTGACTTGACTTGAATGTTAATAGTGGGAAACGAGGTACGTATGATGTTAGAGAAAAATGCGATTGCAAAAGTGGGAGGAAAAGGGTTTTTGTAAGTACTCTTTTTCTAGTAGAGTAAAAAGGAAAAGGTTGGAGGCCTGTAATAAATCCAAGAAGTTTAAATCTATATGTGATTTACCGACATTTCAAAATGGAGGAAATTCATTTATTGAGAGATGTTCTGAAGGAAGGAGATTGGTTGGTGAAGCTAGATCTGAAGGATGCTTATTTCACAATTCCAATTGCGGAGGAGAGTCAGAGGTTTCTTCAGTTCAAGTGTAAGGGTCAGTTGTATCATTTCAAAAGCCTTCCTTTTGGACTTTCATCTGTGCCATGGTGGTTCACCAAGTTGATGAGGACCTTAGTGGGTTTTTTGAGAGAGAGAGAGGAATGATTGTTTATTTAGACAATATTTTAATAATGAATCAGAAGTTTGTGATTTTAAAAGAACAATTGAGTTTTGTAATGAACTTTTTGCAAGAAGGTGGAATTTTTGGGATTCATTGTAGACACTGTTTTATGTCAGTTATGTCTTCCGGAAAAAAGGTGAAGTAGATAAAGCAAGAATTGCAAAAAGTGTTAATCAAACAGAGAGTGACTTTGAGGAATCTGGCAAGCATAATTGGTTTGTTGCGTTTGTCAGTTCAGGCAATTTTCCAGGTCCTCTGCACTACAGAGCTTTGCAAAGAATGAAGAAGACAGGATTATTGAGAGGTTTGTGGTACGGAGACATGGTAGATATTTCTATGGAGTTAAGAAGGAATTGATTTGGTAGAGAGAAAACATGGAGGTATGGAACGGATGGGCAATTTTTGGTGTATGCCCAGATTTGATTTGGAGACGGATAAGATCAACTTAGGTTGGGGCGCAGTTGGTCTTGGGAAAGAGACTGGTGGAGTATGGTCTCTTTCAGAGAAGGAAGGACATATCAACTCTTTAGAGATGAAGGTAGGTTTGTTTGCTCTGAAAAGTTTAAAAGAAAGTTTTGTAGGAAGATCAGTTCTTTTAAGGATGGACAATGTATCTGATGTTTCTTACATAAACAGACTGGGTGGTACCCGGTCGAGAGATTTGGTGGAGTTAGTGAAGGAAATATGGGAGTTTTGTTTGGAACACAAGATTGGGTTGAAAGCGGAATATCTACCAGGTGTATGGAATAGGATGGCAGATTGGAATTCAGAACTATGGTGGACTACAGCAATTGAAACCTGAGTGAGGAAGTTTTTGTTCAATTGATGGCGAGGATGGGTCCATTAGAGGTGGATCTGTTTGCATCGAGATTGACGACTCAGCTAGAGAGGCATGTGACTTGGAGACCGGATCCAGGTGCTATAGCAGTGGATGCATTTCAACAAGATTGGACAAGGTGGAAATGTTATGCATTTCCACCGTTCTCAATGATTCAGAGAGTTCTGGTGAAGGTAAGGAAGCAGAAATGTCAACTAGTGTTAGTGACTCCTTTTTGGAAGAGTCAGGCTTGGTTTCCTTCAGTGATGGAGTTAGCGGTGACAGAACCAATAGTAGTTTGGGCCTTCAAAGGTCTTTTGAAGAACGTGGAAGGGGAGGAACATCTGCTTGGTGGAGTAAGGTTCTCTCAACCTTCTAGTTTGGAAGATATCAGGGGTTCAATAGCATACACAGATCTTTCAGGAACGGCTGCAGAGTTATTGTTTGAATACTGGGCACCAGGAACAAAAAGAAGGTATAGAGGATCGTGGAGAGTATGGCTTTGTTGGTGCGTGGAAAGGGGTTTGGATCTCTTGGAAGCAGATGACGTACAAGTAGCACATTTTTTGGCTAGCCTTTTTGAAAAGGGTATGTCTTATAGGACTGTTAATTGCTATAGATCAGCAATTTCAGCCGTTCATTCCTTAAGTCATGGTACGAGTCCTTTGGTTTGTAGGGTCATGAAAGGTATTCGGGTGAAAGGCCACCTGAATCAAAATACAAGTCGCTGTGGGATGTGGATTTGGTTCTTAAGTTATTCATGACCTGGCCTAGTAATAGGTTTTCGGATTCTAGGCAGTTATCTTGGAAGCTAGCCACTTGTTGTGTCTCATTTCATTTAGAAGGGTTTCTGATGTACAGGCATTAGAAATTTCACATAGATTTTACCAACCAAATGGTGTAGTGTTTGAAATTTGTAAAAGGACAAAGACTATGTCAACTTCTGTGTTTTATCCACTGTTTGATGACTGTGCTAGTTTGTGTGTAGTTATATGTTTAAAAGAATATGTGTTAGACCTGACATCATTGGCCTGAGTCTCTCCTCCATTTTTTTTCTGTTAGCCTCCTCTGTTTACGATGTTTTTGCTGGTATATTGCTTTGGGCACTGTGCAACTGCTGATCAGTGCCGCAGTGCAAGTGCTCCCTATGTTAAATTACTGTATTGATTAAATTCCATGTTTGGCTTATTTGGTTTACTGTCAGTCCCTAGTCTAGTGCACGAGGAGTGCCAGGGCTTGTAAATACAAATGCTGCTAGTGGGCTTGCAGCACATGTTGTGCCACCCACAAGAGCGGCCTAGTAAAAGTATGTCTAAAAGGTCTGCCATTGCTAGACCTACGTGCAGTCTCGTACTGTCACGGGGACTGCGCAAGTACACCTACTTGCCAGTTCCCAAACCTTTCCTTAACTTCATGTTAGTCACCCCTATGGTAGGCCCGAGGGCAGGGTGCATTGTAAACATAAGGTAGGACAAGCCTGACGAAGTTGGCATGTCCTAATAGTGAATTACAGCCATATTCGTTCTTCACTATTGTAAGGTTACCTGCTCTCCGTAAGTTAGAATGGGCTGCCAGGATTATTAATGGTATAATCTTAGCGGGCTCGAGGAGCATGGTACAATGACAAGTTTGGTATCCCTGAACTCAGGGTTTATTAACGCATCCGTTTGGGTGGATGGTTTTTGGACTCTGGGTTTGAAAATAGCACTTTTAGAAAGTGGCTATTTTCTTGTCTAACTATTACTGGTTTCTGCTGGTTTGGTGTGTGTGTGACAGGGGCTGGGTGGCTCCAGAGTTCTGAATGAGTCAGTGTGGGGTGAGTGGGGCATTTGCATTGAGAGTAGGGGAAGAGTAGCTCCTGATAGCCGGCCCTGCCCGATACAATGCTGGCTCCACCTCCTGCCGAGCGACTGCCAGCTCTGCTCCTGCCAGTGAAAATACTGGCTCCACCTCCTGCTGGGCCTCTGAGGACCTAGCCCTGCACAGTGAATAGGCCAGGTGCCTCTGCCTGGCCACACCCACAACAAACCCGGCATGAGGGGAGTTCCCCTGCATGGACAAAGGGATCAAAGCCACAAAGGGGTATAAGAGAAGGACACCTGAACCAAGACTTTAGATCAATTCTGACAAGGAACCCTGAACCAAGGACAAGAAGCCTGCTGATTCAAGGACTTGCCTACCCCTTCTGCCAGATTGCTGTTTGTTGGGGGGAATCCTGCAGTCACTTCTTTATTTTTGCCAAGGAACCAGGAGAGAGGAACTGAGTGTGTACTCTCAAGCTTTGCCAAGGAAATCTCCAAGGGCTGGAAGAGTGCCAGCCTCCTGGTGAAGTCACAGGGCTAAAGGACTTCACCATTTGCTGAAAGTGCTTGTTGCTGGAACCTGAAAGTCCAGCACCTCTGAAGAAATCCAGCAATCCCGACGCTGACGGACGCCGACGAATCCAGCCCGACATCGTGAGTGCAGCTCTCGTATCCCGCATCTTCGACGACGGCCGCTGGGCCCGATCGACGCTAGTAGCGAAGCCACTGCCGATGCCTCGACCCCGAGCCCTCTCGACGCCGTGAGCGCTGTTCACTCTTGCAACACCATCATCGACATCGACGACGCGTATCCTGCTTCACCTCGTGAGCGCTGCTCCTGCCTGACATCTGTCGCCGCCGCTACAGATCGCCCCGACTCCGAGGCCCGATCGACGCCGAAGACGCGACGCCGGACATCTCGACGCCGCTGATCATCGTGTGCTTCGCTTTTCCAAGGTACTGTGTTGTGGGGGTCTGTGTGACTCCGGGCTCAACGTAGCTCTCCTCGCGGTCAACGCCGAACCTTTGGATTAACTTTGCCTCGACGTCGTGTGACTCCGGTGGGGGTTACATTGTTGCCAAGAACTGTGATCTAAAGAAGAAGAGTTGCTTTTGTTACTAAAGACTTTGTGCTAAGAAGAAACTACGCTTGAACTATTATTTTTCCTTCCAAGAGTATTTATTAAGATTGTGGTATATTTTTGTCGTTATCTGGTCTTGTGCTAAGCCTTATATAAACATCCGTATTTTTATAATACTACTGTGTCGTGTCCATTTGTAGTGTATTCACTTTATTACCGTATGTGGTCATAAATGCTTAACGCAATGCCTCTGAGATAAGCCTGTCTGCTTTGCCAAGCTACCGAGGGGGTGAGCAGGGGTTATCTAAGTGTGTGATCCCCTTGCCCTGACTAGAGTAGGTGAGTCCCTATTTGTCAGAAGTGTATACCTCTGCCAACTAGAGACAGCCAAGTCTAACAATATGAAAGTAGAATGTTAGAGGAAAGGGCAGATGGGATAGATCAAGTGTTGATTTCTTATGTAAATCCGTATAAGGCAGTTTCGAATGCGGCTATTACGAGATGGGTTAAATGTGCAATGAAAGAGGCTGGTGTGGATGTGAGTAAGTTTACTGCACATTCAGTACTTGGAGCAATGGCAAGTAAGGTAAGCATGTTAGGAGGTAGATTAGAAGATATTATGAAGGCAGCTGGCTGGTCTTCTGCCTCTACCTTTAGAAGATTCTAGTTTAAGTCAGTAGAGCATGTTTCTAAATGTGTTTCAGAACGCTTTAAATCATGCATAATGCTAGCCTCCTATCTTGACATAAAATTGCAATTCTAATAGGTTTACTGTTCTTAGAATCGGGATTTTATTAAAGACAAGGAGGCTAGCATTATCCCTCCCACCCTTCCCAGGGTGTAAAAGACTTATGTTTTAAAATAGAAATGTCATGTGGTTTTTTTGATGGAAAGTTTTCTATGGTAAGAAGAACGTTATATTTATTATAAATTTTTTCCTTTTGTATAGAATTAATTTTGGATAATTCTTGTATGGATAAATAAGAAGAGTGTTTGAAGAAGAGTTGGAAGAGGCAAACGAAAAGAGGAGGAAGATGGTGGCCTCATGTTACTTATGTTTGTCAAAGTTCTTTTGGATTGTGATGTTTTTAACAGATTCCATGAGCTTTTAAAGGTGCTGCTCAGAGGTGGGAAATAAAAGTATTATGCATAATGCTAGCCTCCTTGTCTTTAATAAAATCCCGATTCTAAGGACAGTAAACCTATTAGAATTGGAATTTCATCTTACAGTCAGGATCTCCGAATGCTTCTACCATGCTTCCTGTCTTTCTCACTAGGAATGAGTGAGGCTGCTAAATTTACATACAATACCGGGAAGCATCGGGACGCCCTGCGGTGTGAGCGTCTGTTCATCCTAAGGACTCGCGTCGCTTCTGTGGCGGTTATCGGTCACCACCCTGCAGTGGGGCAGAGCCATACGCCGAGGCCGCAGTGATGGGAAGGGTGAGCATGAAAAGAGTGAAGAATTGACGGCCCGTCATGTTCCGCCCTCCGATGACATGGTGATGTCATCAGTAAACATCACCCGCGGGGCAAAACGCGGTGCAAATGACTTGGCTTGTGCGGGTGTGGGACTAGGACAGGCAGGAGCTTGCAGCCCAAGGGAGATACAAACAGGCCTGTCTTCCATTACTAGTTTAGGTAAAGGTCTATAGCTAAGCCAGTCAATATTTGACAAAATAACAGACTAAGTGCTAAAATAGAAAAAATAATGATAATTTGTATCCCACATAGATCAAACTAGTCACACATAAATGATAGAAAGTATATTCGTTTTATTTATTAGTAGTTTTTTATATTTATAAGATTATTATGGGTCATAGATGTCTGTATTGACCTCAACTGTACATATATATACATATATTTGATCTCAAAAATTTATATTTTATACAAACATTCATATATAGATCTCGAGCGTATTAAAAACAAACAAATTAACCATAGACGCGTTTAGATGGAGGCAATGCGGTAGATCAGAACTACGCGCATTTCGGCATGTGGGCCTTCATCAGGTTACCGTCTATTGCACTGAAACTGAGAGAAGTTATATCAAGGTCAGATAATGTACTCTTAATAGTGTTCAGGTGTGATTAAGATGAGGAAGAAACACCAACCAGACCGAACAATGATAATGTACCACCTAGATGGGTAGCCGGTTGAAATAATAGATATGTCCACGTGATTAAGGAAGATTCCGGGAATAAAAAGATGGAGGTGCCAACCAAATATAAGGCAACAGTATCGTTATGGGAGCATCTTGGAGGCAGATGAATTCTCCATTGGCTGCAGAGACCCCTCAGAGTAGGATGTATAATAGCTACATGCTCCGCGAATGGTGGTACCTGAAAGTCAGAAAAAGGGGGCGCTATACAATAAAATCTATTAGCGTCTGCTTCAGGATGGACTGTATAAAACCAGTATGCACCACGTAGGATGAACCTGAGAATAAATGGGAAGGCACACTACGGAAAATTCTGTCGACGTTCGCCTTAGAATGGGCTGAATAAGTACTTCGGTTTGCAAGGAGATAGATATCTGAGAATAATTGAAGAAACGCAGTAACGGGGCTCTGTCAGCGTGGACCACGAGGCTGGTGTTCATTTGGCCGCCATGGTCTCCTTGCAAACCGACCTGTGTCCTGTCTCACACCTCAGCACCACTAATTAGCCACGGCTTACTAATGCCTCTTATATTCCTCCACGTATGTGAAGTCCGAAGAGTGCGCAATTCCAATTTGGATTCTGAGCATAACCTTAGAGCACCCTGACAGCCACTGTATGACTAAAATTGTCCCTGCCCATCAAAAGTCTATCCTGTAATTCATGTATGTTGAAACCCTGTTGTGCACCAACACATCTTGCACCAAATTCTGTGCTGCTTCTGTGAAAATGCTTAACCAGCACACAAGTGTCTAGATGAAAGGTTTGTCAGGAGAACATTACAATATCTGGTAGATTGCAAGGGGTTTGGCCTTTTGAGTGATCTTGTGAACTAGTTTCCAATCTGCATGCCCCACTCTTGTTACATTGATTTCGTGCCATGAGTTCGGTCGAACCAGGGGCTCCATCACTGAGGTGATGTTCTTTTGGAGGCCACTGTCATGATCTGTGTTAAAGGCTTTTCTTATGGACTTGTTTGTCCACCTACCTCTACTCTGCTCTGTACTCTTAATCACAGAGAAGTGCATTGGTGCATTCATTATGGGGAAGGGAAGTCTGAGAATGCACTTTGGAGTCAGGAAGTGGAGCTGGTGGTACCACTCCCCTCCCTCGAGCTGAGTGGTCGCTCCCCAGTGTCCCCTGTGAGACCTGGTATCGTTTTTGCGCTTTGCCTTTCAAAAGTGATTCCTTTCTGTGCCTGCCGCCTGCCTGATCGCCGCTAAGCTCACTCGCACTTTGTATTGCTTATTCTGCCGAATTGAGACTGCTTGCGCGCTGTGCCGCTTTGTATGACAGAATTGCAGTATTGTTTGTGCCTACTACCTGCCTGATCGGCGCTCCGCTTACCTGCATTATAAAACTGCATTTTAGGAATTATTTGACTCTGCTTTGCGTGTTTGGCTGTACTCCCCCCTCCGCCTCCATTTTGTTTGTTGTCTGTCGTCGTCAGAAGCCCGCCCCGCCTCCCAGCTGAGACGCCCTCCCACTTAGTAAAACAGCGCTTCACTACCTGCAAACGCTGTGACTTGCTCCCCTCCCTCGAGCTGAGTGGTCGCTCCCCAGTGTCCCCTGTGAGACCTGGTATCGTTTTTGCGCTTTGCCTTTCAAAAGTGATTCCTTTCTGTGCCTGCTGCCTGCCTGATCGCCGCTAAGCTCACTCGCACTTTGTATTGCTTATTCTGCCGAATTGAGACTGTTTGCGCGCTGTGCCGCTTTGTATGACAGAATTGCAGTATTGTTTGTGCCTACTACCTGCCTGATCGGCGCTCCGCTTACCTGCATTATAAAACTGCATTTTAGGAATTATTTGACTCTGCTTTGCGTGTTTGGCTGTACTCCCCCCTCCGCCTCCATTTTGTTTGTTGTCTGTCGTCGTCAGAAGCCCGCCCCGCCTCCCAGCTGAGACGCCCTCGCCCCTCCCCCCTCCACTCTCCATATATGACAGTAGTTCCCACGCGCAGCGTTTACGCGCAGCGTTCGCGCCCAATCCGCGCCGAAGGTGCGCCAAAGGTAAGCCCGTCTACGCCCGTCCGCGCCTGGCCCGCGCCCAGCGCCAGAGCCCCTGCCCCTCGCGCTCCCCAGCCCTCCTGCTTTTCCTACGATGCCGCCTCCCTCCTAGCCCTTAACTCCGGTCGTGCCCCCAACTGCGTCCAAGCCGCACCTGGACACACCCATGGACCTTTCTCATGCTACTCCTGCAAATTTAGCGGCACCAACAGCATCTCCGCTACGACCACACCACAGTCTCCCAACCCGAATCACCTACAATGCATCCTCCTCAACACCCGATCAATCCACAGGCACGCCATTGACCTATGGAATCTACTAGACACCATTTCTCCAGACATCGCCTTCCTTACGGAAACATGGATGAACGCCTCCTCCGCCCCAGACATCACCATTGCCATCCCAGAAGATTACAAGATCACACACAAGGACCGTACCGGCCACACAGGAGGAGGAATCGCTATCGTCCATAAGAAATCAATCCGCATCTCAACCAGCTCTGACGCCAACCTCGCTAACTCCGAACACCTTCACTTCCAGATCCACATCGACCCCAAAACCACACTCAGAGGCACCCTCCTCTACAGACCACCAGGACCCCGCGCAAAATTCAGTGAAGACATCATGGACTTCATCACTCCACACGCGCTCCCCTCCAAAGAGTACATCCTTCTGGGAGACCTCAACTTTCACCTTGAAAAGACCAACGACCGCAACACCGCCACCGTCGTGAACAACCTCGCCAACCTCGGACTTAAACAACTAGTCACTTCCCCCACCCACATCGCTGGTCACACACTCGACCCCATCTTCACCTCCAGCAACCATGTCTCCTTCAGCCACACTACGGATCTCCTCTGGACTGACCACAGCTGCGTTCACTTCACCTACATCAAGCCGAAACCCATCAACCACCCTCAACCAACTCTGCAAAGAAACTGGAACAAAATCACCTTCGACCAGATCTCCTCATCGCTTCTTCTAAACCCCCCAGCCCTCTCTTCTAACGCAAACGAATCCGCCGCCAACCTCACCCTATGGCTATCCAACACCGCCGACACCTTAGCACCATTGAAAAAACGTCAAAGCAAACCTGGCAGCAAGAAGACCTCATGGTTCAACGATGATCTCAAGAAGTCCAAGAAACTCTGCCGCTCCCTTGAAAAGGCCTGGAAAAAAGACCCAACCACCAGCACCAAGGACGCCTTCAAAAGCGCCACCCGCACTCACCACCAACTGATCCGAAAAGCTAAGAAAACAGCATTCAAGGATCGACTTGACAACAACGCCCACAACAGCAAGGAACTTTTCAACATCGTCAAGGAATTCTCCAATCCCTCGGCCAACTCCAACGACATCACCCCCTCTCAAACCCTCTGCGACTCCCTAGCCTCATTTTTCCACAACAAGATTGCAGACATCCACAACAGCTTCGACAACCAACCCGGAAACCAACCCACCCTACCATTTGCTGATCATCTTCCTCCCGTGAACACCCTTAACGACTGGAACCCAATCTCCACTGAGGACACCATCCGCCTGATGAATTCCATCCACTCAGGTTCCCCCACAGACCCTTGTCCTCACCACATCTTCAACAAAGCAGACTCCGTCATAGCACCGCACCTCCGAGACGTCATCAACTGCTCCTTCAACTCCGCCACCTTCCCGGAAGACTGGA
This sequence comes from Lissotriton vulgaris, assembly GCF_964263255.1. Lineage (NCBI taxonomy): Eukaryota > Metazoa > Chordata > Amphibia > Caudata > Salamandridae > Lissotriton > Lissotriton vulgaris. The sequence continues at coordinate 1,309,451,197 of NC_141693.1, read as the reverse complement.
AACACGCTGAACTCACCGCCCTTCTGAAAAAACCCACAGCGGACCCCACCGAACTCAAAAATTACCGCCCCATCTCGCTCCTTCCATTCCCGGCCAAAGTCATCGAGAAAGCTGTCAACAACCAGCTCGCCGCCTTCCTCGAAGCCAACAAATCCCTCGACTCCTCACAATCTGGCTTCCGAGCAAAACACAGCACTGAGACCGCCCTCATCGCAGCAACAGACGACATTCGAACTCTACTGGACAATGGAGACACAGTCGCCCTCATCCTCCTCGACCTCTCCGCAGCATTCGACACAGTCTGCCACAGCACCCTTTTACAACGCCTCAAAAACATCGGAATCCAAGGAAAAGCACTTGAATGGATCACCTCGTTCCTCACCGGAAGAACCCAGAGAGTCCGCCTCCCACCATTCAAGTCCGAAGCCACTGAAGTCATCTGTGGAGTACCACAAGGATCCTCACTTAGCCCCACCCTCTTCAACGTATACATGAGCCCCCTCGCGGCCATCGTCCGCCAACACAACCTCAACATCATCTCATACGCGGATGACACTCAACTGATCCTTTCTCTCACCAATGACCCCAGCACCGCCAAAAATAACCTACACGAAGGAATGAAAGAAGTTTCCGAATGGATGAAACAAAGCCGTCTGAAACTGAACTCGGATAAAACAGAAGTCCTCATCTTAGGTACCTCCCCCTCCGCCTGGGACGACTCATGGTGGCCGGAAGCCCTTGGAAAGGCACCCATACCGACAGACCACGCACGGAACCTAGGCGTTATCCTGGACTCTTCACTCTCGATGAACAGACAAGTCAATGCCGTATCCTCTTCCTGCTTCAACATTCTTCGCATGCTCAAAAAGACATTTCGCTGGATCCCCTCTGACACAAGGAAAACAGTCACCCACGCTCTGGTCACGAGCCGTCTGGACTACGGAAACACCCTCTACGCAGGCACTACTGCAAAACTCCAGAAGAAACTCCAACAAATCCAAAACGCCTCAGCCAGACTCATATTAGACATCCCTCGCAACGAACACATCTCTGGTCACCTGAAAGACCTCCACTGGCTACCCTTCAATAAGAGGATCACTTTCCGACTGCTTACCCACGCACACAAATCACTCTACGACATCGGACCAGATTGCCTCAACTCACGACTGTCCTTCTACACCCCCTCCCGCCAACTACGATCCTCCAGCCAAGCCCTCGCCACTGTACCTCGCATTAACAAGACCACCATGGGAGGCAGATCCTTTTCACACCTGGCTGCTAAAGCTTGGAACTCACTCCCCGCTTACCTTCGCCTTACCCAGAACCACCTGGCATTCAGAAAACAACTTAAAACGTGGATATTTGACAAATAATCCTCCTCGCCTCCCTAAGCGCCTTGAAACCCTCTGGGTATGTAGTGCGCTATATAAATTCTTTGACTTGACTTGACTTGACTTGACTAGGTTTGAGTGTGAGGAAGCAGTGGCTTGAGGCCATCGACACTCATTGCTTTTATTTCAATGGCAGGTTGGTGCTTGTTACAGAATGAGGGTGCAGACTGGAATCAGACTGCATTCATTGGAAATGTGATGCACAGGAAAGCACTTGCAATTTATTTATTTATTTATTGCATTTTTATATAGCACAAACTTTACCCGAAGGTGTCAGAGCGCTGTACAATAGAACCAGTTATGTTACATGAGAGAAATGGTACAACATAGAACATAGGAGAGGTAGGGTAAAACCATATAGGCAATAACGCAATATCAAACACAGCAATCAAGGGTGGGGAATGAACAAGACGATATTACAAATTTACAATGATGAACTAACTTCCTAGAGGGGTCTGAGAATGAGGGTATTAGTTCAGAAAGTGTCTTTGGAAGAAAAGAGATTTGATGTCAGCTTTGAAAATCTGGATGGAGGTGGTGGCACAGAGCAATGGCAGAAGGAGTTCCAGATTCTCACTGCATTACCTGAGAACGATTGAGCCATCCATCTTTCCCTTTTGAAGGAGGGGGGCTCAAGCAGAAACTTTTCTGCATTCCAAGAAGGTCTCGAACCTCCTGAAATTTTCTGTATATTCGCCAGGTAACGAGGGGAGGAAGTGTGCAAGGCTTTATGGGTTATGCAGGCAGTTTTATAAATAGATCTTGCCTCGATGGCAAGCCATCGAAGAGAAGACAGGATAGGAATTTTGTGGTCACTTAGTTTGGACCCTGAAATAAAGCGATCTGTTGAATGGAGGACAGATTTGAGGGGGGAGAGGTGTGATTTGGGTAAGCCAGTCAGAAGAGAATTGCAGTAATTCAGTCTAGAGAGAACTAGCTATTGGACCAATGTTTTTCGGTCTTTCTCCGGTAAGAACCGACAGATCCCCCACAAAAGGTGCAGCTGGTAACATGCGTTCTTAGCAATGGAGTTGATGTGGGATATTAGGTTGAGTCTTTTGTCAAGTATGACACCTAGGGATTTAGCGCTGTCGACAATGTTGGGTTTATTGTTGACTAAATTCAGCTGATCCATCCAGGATTGAACCGGAGGAGGGGAGAGAGAGGTAGATAGGAGGAGAAATTCAGTTTTGGTGGGATTGAGAATGAGTGGTGAACTAACATCCAGTTGTGAATAGAGCTGAGAGTAGAGTTGAGTAGTGGGAGATCGTATGCGGAAGGCACCTTGAGGTAGATTTGGGTGTCATCCGCATAGAGATGGTAGTGGATCCCAGATTTACTTAGGAGGTTCCCTAATGGTTCCAGATAGAGATTAAACAAAGTGGGTGCAAGGATAGAACCTTGAGGGACGCCTTGACCTACCGTCAATGGAGACGAAAGACTGTTCGCTATCTTGATCCTTTGGGGTCTGTCCGAGAGGAATTAGGCAAACCATTTAAGCACCGTGCCTTCCACGTCAATTCTCTGTTGAAGAGCGTTAAGGAGGGTGTTGTTATTAACAGTGTCAAAGGCTGCAGAGAGGTCAAGAAGAATCAGAAGGGATGATTCCCTAGAATTGAGTGTATGCAGTGCATCATCAATCACTTGCAGCGGGGCTGTTTCAGTGCTGCAATTTTGGATGAAGCCAGACTGGAACACGTCAAGGAGATTATTGTCCATAATATGTGATTTTAGAAAGGAAAGGGAGGTTGGTGATCGGGCGGATGTTGTTGAGGTCGTTCGCATCTGCGGAGGTTTTTTTTTTTGTCCTGTTTTGAGGGCATCAGGGAGGGAGCCTTGACTGAGGAAGAGGTTAACTAGCCTGGTCTAGTAAGAGAGAGTATTGGTGTAGAAATCAATGGTGATGCCACTAGAGATGGGGTCAGAGGAATGGTTGGAGGGTTTGCTTTCAAGGATGTCTTTGAGGAGGTCATCTTCCGAAATGGAGGCAAAGTTCTGCCAAGTGACTGAGGATTTTCGCTCCTCAATGGGGGTAGGGTGGGTGTTCTGATCTGCTAGTGATTTTACCTTTTCATCAAAGAATATAGTAAATTCTGCTGCTTTCTTTGAAGAATCCTCAGGCTTGATGGTTTGGGGAGAGCAATTTGGGTTTTTGATGAGGTCAAAACGTTTTTGGGGTCTGTTTTTGGCTGAGTCGAGGAGGGATCTGAAATGTGATGCTTTTTCATGGAAGATGTGCTTGTGGTATTTGGATCTTGCCGAACATAAATGAGAGAGATTGGTGGTGGATGGAGATTGTCTCCACTGTTTCTTCAAGATTCTAAGGTGTTTCCTTTCATTATAAAGAGCTTTATTGAACCAATGTGCTGAGGGGTTGGGTCTTTTCCTTTTGCTTTGGAGTGGAGCGACTTTATCGATTTCGACTGCTAGCACTGAGAGGCAATGGGAGGTGAGATCATTGACAACCCACGTTAGAGTTACACAGAGTGTCAAGATCAATGTTTTTAGTATTTGTCAGGTCTAGGGAGGCATGTGGTCTAGGGCCCGCCCCACTCTCTTCACATGTCCCACATATTCCTAAGCCACGGAGCGCTAAGGTCCGTTGTGGCAAACCGCATGAAACCGCTTCTCCGCCTCGATGGTGGGTGAGGTGCTCTTATTGTAGATACATGTGACTGCTTTATTATATTGAACATATGTGCATTGCCTGTTTTGTATAGTCTATTGTATTTTCTATCCATATGTGTCCTGCCTGTACAGTGCCTTTTGTGTTTGGGAGCTCTTATGGCTCTTTGTTGTCTTGCAGGAGGGTTGGGAACTACATATCCCATCATTATTGGGAGGAGTTGCTTGGAGAGCGCGGCAGTGATGACATCATCGGCCACGCCCCTTCCTCCGTCCTCACTAATCAGAGGAATTTCCAGAGAGCGGAGCTTGTCCAGCTGGTTCCCAGCCACGGCCGGTAGTAGGTGTTTATGCAGGGCGGTGACGTAGGGAGGGGGAGGGGCAGGGTGGGGGGTTGTAATGTATGGATTACGGACTTTAACAAGTAAGTAAACATATAAATAAATAAAACCAATTTCGTTGCACACACTGCATCGCATTTGGTGATGCAGTGCACACAACAAAATTCGTTTAATTTATTTACATGTTTACTTACCTGTTAAAGTCCGTAATCCATACATTACTACCCCCCACCCTGCCCCTGAATGAATGAAGAATGATGGGCATCTTGTATTGCGCAAACTTAGCCCATAGGCATCATGCGCCTAACAGAAATAAAGAAAACATATGTACCGGAAACCAACTTACAGATAAGCCTTTGCGAAAAGCCATGTTTTTAATGCCTTCCTGAAAGAACCGATAGAGGGTTGTGATTTTAATTCCAGAGGAAGAGTGTTCCACAGCCTCGGGGCCAAAACAGAGAAGGCCCTTCCGCCCCACCTGACTTTCCCCGCCCGGGGTATAGTTAGAATATTTTTACTCGAGGAGCGAAGGTCTCTACGGGGAGTGTAGGGGACTAGGAGAGACCGTATGTCTTCCGAACCGTCACCACATAGCGCCCCATAGACAAAGCATAGGATCTTAAAGGAGATCCTAGCCTGAATTGGGAGCCAATGCAGACTCTTCCTGGCTAGGGTGACAGATGAGCGGCCAGGGACGTCAAGAACGAACCTAGCTGCCGCATTCTGTACAGTCTGCAGGCGTTGTATGAGGCCTAGGTTGATACCCGAGTAGAGTGCATTACAGTAATCTAAGCGGGACGTGACAAGGGCCACAACAGTCTGTTTCCGGGCTTTCAGAGAGAGGTAGTGAGGGATTTTCCTCAGGCTCTTGATGACACCCCAGCAGGTAGAGACTGTTCTATTTACCTGCTGGTCAATAGCAAGAGAGGTGTCGATCAACACGCCCAAATTCCGAGCGGATTTAGTGGGACGCGGACACTCTCCAAGGGAAGGGGGCCACCAGTCAGTTGACCAGGCATCCTGGTCACCTCCAAAGATCAAGACTTCGGTTTTCTCTCCGTTCAGTTTTAGCGAATTACAGATCATCCACTGTGAAACTGCCTCCATGCAGTTCCTAAAACTGAGAACGGAGGTACTCACCGAGTGGGAGAGGGAGATCATGATTTGGGTGTCATCGGCGTATGATACCACCTCCATCCCAAAAGATCTTACCAGCCTGGCGAGTGGGGCCACATATACGTTGAAAAGAGTGGGGCTTAGAGCCGACCCCTGCGGTACCCCACAATGCACAGGTTTGGGAGGGGATACAAAATCTCCTAGCTTGACCCTCTGCTCTCTCTGATTAAGGAAAGAAGACAGTAAGCTGAGTGCCACGCCCTCTACCCCCATCTCCCTAAGACGGGATGTTAAGATGGCAGGAGATAGGGTTTCCCCACGTCCCCTCCCCACGTCACTGCCCTGCAGATACACCTACTACCGGCCGTGGCTGCTGGTTCCGGCTTTCTTCCCCTTCTGGCGCTGGTAGGCGTTGGCATTTCACTCTGAGGCTTTAGAGTGGACGCCTCATTTCCGTTCAAGGTCCGGGATCCTTGATTTGGATCCATTTCGGGATGGGCTCCTTTCTGCACTTCACAGGTTGGTGCTGGCTCCCGCAGGTCCCGCCTGGCCTTCCGCTGCTTTTCACGGGTCCATGCTGGCTCCCGCGATGTTTCCTGGCAGTGGGCAGCTAAAGTGCAACTTAGCAGAGTAGGTCGTACTCTGCAGGTAAGAGTTACGATCTGGTTACTCATGAACCATGGGGTTTTGGTTTTGTCAGTGCAAACTATCGTTTGAACAACTACATCATCTGGGTAATGTTATTTTCGTTTGGGCAAATGCTTCACCAGGGCAATGTTGTTTGAATGTTTCTCATTGAAGAGATTTGGAGTCTTAGACACACTGGTACCTTACGAGAGCATTTGCATATTTATTTGTTTATAGTGGCACAGGACAAAATAGCACAGAAAGGAGTTATTAAGAAGTGCCCATCAGTTCTTTTGGTGCGGGTGTGTTGTTAACTCATGTGCAACAGATTACAGAGTTTGTGAGTGCAGTAAAACGTACGTCTAATAGCGCAAGATAAGTGTGAGACAAAACTCAAGGGAGTTTTCGCAGTATTGTTACTTTTGTTTAAGTTGCTTTTGTGTTTTTAACCTTTTCATACATACTTTATTCGAAACAAGTTTCATAAAAGTACAACACACAATATCCAAAATAAGCTATACACAAAAATTAAAATTTTCCACCAGTAAACAGAATATTAACATAAAAATAATTTCAGACAATGGGCAAAAATTTTGACCTAATGAACCAGGCATTCGCCACATATTTAGCCACCCCACAAATCATATGCATTGAATTGACATTTGTTTGTAAAATACGCATGGCTAATCTATGTTCCCTCACCCCTAAATTCCTACAAACAGGTTTCAACCACCTATCTCTAGGTTTTTTGTAGGCTACACAAGCAAATAGGAAGTGTCCTAATGATTCTTTCGGGCAGGGACAACCTGGACATTTAACCCCTGTACCGCTATATCCCTTCCAACCTTCTTTGAATGTGTTAAGAGGTAAAATACCGTATCTGTACCGTATCTGAATTCCAGAAACAAAGTTCTATCTCGAGGGACCTGGATAAAATCCAAAAAGGGCTCTAACCTTTTCCTTTACAGATCTTCTTCCCAGCTATTCCCATCTTAATTAACCTTCTCCCCGCTTGATCACTTCAATACTCTGCTATACTAAGTCAGAGTTGAAGGTATCGAGAGGTGGGTTCATTGTAGCTTCACGTCCAGATCCCAAGGAAGGAAGCTCACCCTGACAGTGTTGCAGAAACAGGTAGGGGCCCTTTTGGGTTGGCCGAGTCTTATAACGTGCGATAGGTGAAAATGGAAGGGAATGAGGTAGTGGTCTGACCAGTCCACATGGACAGGGGGAGCAATAGTGAGCAGGTCTACTTTAGATATTACAAGGTCCAGAATTGAGCCCTTAGAGTGTGTAATTTCCGAGCAGTGTTGGAAAAGATCATTGGCTGAGAGAAAGGTGGCAAGCTTATTGGCAGCTGATGGAGCAGGGGAGAGACAAAACGTTTTGTGTACCCCTTGTAAAGTCAGACTCATTACTATAACGAAAACATAACAGTGTGAAGCATGTGAGCTAACCAACAAAATGCACTTAGACATTTTACATTACATGTGGAAAACTCATGGCTATTTGCAAAAATAATATAATATATTAATAATTGTAAACAGCTATAATCATATATATTTAATCAAATAAGCATGTGTATTTATGCTTTAATTAGTGTAATTATATGTTGTGGCAAGAGAAGAAAAATGCATTTGGTAAGTAAAATGACGCTACCTGTGACGCTTATGCTAGGTAACAACTAACTGGGATCATTAGAATGGTGGGAGGTAAACAGAAAGGCTATAATTCTAAACCTAATTTCGGTTATGTTTATTTTTGCATTAGTTCTCATTGAGGACTATGCGGCCTGTCTGTGGAAAATGGCTGATATTTTAAATGTTGACATCAGTTTGAGAGAAAAGGCCTCCACTCTTGCACGTTGTGAAAACAGAAGTAAATAGAATGGCTTATACCCGAAGCGAATGATGTCAAGGTCAGCTTGGCCTGGGGCACAGAAGTGTGCCAAAGGATGCCTGCATTTAAAACCGATTGAAAGGAACAGTGATGGAGAAAAAATATTAAATTGTGTAACAAACGAAGAATGACAAGCATAAATCGGGGATAAATTCCATGAGAACGTTTTTATGATGACTTTGCTAAAAAGTAAACTGGTTTAAGTGAAGATTGAATGAGGTGTTCATCACCACCCCTCTAATGGACCAATCAGAATTAACGGTGGACCCTAAAAGTTTCAATTTTAAGTTAGTTAGTTCGAGAAAAGGGTATAAAAGGGCTAGTTCTAGAGAGTGAAAAAAGCTTGCTCCACGGATTTTATTTTGCACCCCAACATGCTGTCGGTTTGGACAAATTTTATGGTGCTAGAGACTTTGAAATATTTTTGGACTTTTTGATTGAGCAAAAAAGATGATCAAATACAGAATCTTTATTTTGGAAGGGAGGCATTGAGGAGAATAGAGAGACAGTTTGGGAACCTGTGTGAATCTGTTTTTTTTCATATAACAGACGGGTAGTACATTTTTCTAAATTTCATTTTCTACAACATGTACTAAATAAATTGCTCAAACTTTGCTTGTCATAATAAACTTTAAAAGTTTGTTTCCTTAAATGGAGTAGATACAATTTAATTCAATCTTAAACTCGAGTCTGATTATGTTATTTTTATTTTAAATAAATATCATAACAGAATAGTAAATGTTAAATGTTTACAGGACTAATATGATTGAGCTGGTCTTAATCGCCATCAACTGACTTCTACTAGCTTTTTCTATCGACCAAATTGGCGGAGTACTTTGATGTATATGTGTCCTATTTTCAAGTTAGCATGATTGATCAAAACTTTATAAATGTATATAATGTATAAAGTGTAGAATCTAGGTAACCCGCTAACCAGCAGCTCGCCTTCTTTTTCACTCACTTTGGAGCAGTGTGAGGTGTGTATATGTGCGACTCGCGGTGTTATGGGCCCAACAATGAGTACGAAAAGTTGCTCCTGTGTAAAGTGACATGAATATAGAGGGTTGTTGGGGAGCTCCGCTGGATCAGGTTTATTGGTAGCACAGGTCTGGCTGCTACAGTTTAGTTTGGAGATTATTGATGTTTTATGTTTAACACTATAGGTTGGGTTAGTATAACGTTATATGTAGTCGAACATTTTGAAGCTTCTGAGAAGTAGGAAGTTGGTTACCCTGTATGCAGGCAGGGGGTAGTGTGCGGCAAGTGAAGTCACACTTTACATTCTCTGATTTCAAGGTGGTAACATCGTCGTGTGACATAGACAGAGACTCTCCTGAGGCGGAAAGCCGGGAGTGTGGACAGGGAAATACTCGCTTTTTTAAAAATTGTATTTTGTGATTTTAAACTCATTCTGCACATGGTATTGACCCAGGCACCCACCCTTAGCACGCCGAGCAGCTGATCAAATTGCTGTCTTGGTTGAAAACGCTTGTTTACCGCCGCCATCACCTCGCTCGAGGGAGCCACCAGGCACGCCCACCTCGGCTGGCCACGCCCCCTCTCATTGACACAAATAGAGCGCGCTGATCGCTAGCGCTGCTCTACAGACAGAGACTCTCCTGAGGCGGAAAGCCGGGAGTGTGGACAGGGAAATACTCGCTTTTTAAAAAATTGTATTTTGTGATTTTAAACTCATTCTGCACATGGTATTGACCCAGGCACCCACCCTTAGCACGCCGAGCAGCTGATCGAATTGCTGTCTTGGTTGAAAACGCTTGTTTACCGCCGCCATCACCTCGCTCGAGGGAGCCACCAGGCACGCCCACCTCGGCTGGCCACGCCCCCTCTCTGACGCCTGAGCATCCACTATATAACATGAGTCAATACCGGAAGCGCAGCGGACGAGCGCAGCGGGCGCGCCGGTGGCACGCCGAAGGCGCGCTTAAGGCAAGCTCGTCTGCGCTCGTCAGCGCCGAGGCAGTGCCAGACACCAGACACCAAGCTTCGCGCCTAAGCGGTAAGCCTACATACTCTAGAACTGAGCTACTTAATTTTCGACACCACTGGCAAGGATGCGCTATCCTCAACCCCTCCCTTATAGACTCTCCCCAAGTATGCTCATGTGGGTTCTCCCTTCCGATTCCCCACCGGCAAGCCCCACTTGCCACAGCTGAAAGCCCAACAATCAAAATCGGCCACTTGAATGTCCGATCCATGCCCAAACACCACGCTGAAATCTCCGACTTGGTTTCTAACCACGCCCTGGACATATTATTTCTTACTGAGACATGGCTGCATGATGACATGGACTCCGTACTGAACGTGGCCACCCCTACTGGCTATACGAGTCACACTCTCAACAGAAACTCCAGAGGCGGTGGTATTGCCGTGATGACCAAAACAAATTTTACATGCCAACTAACTAAAGCTGACATTTCAGATAGCGAATGTACACGCTACAACATTAAAATCAACCCTCAGCTCAGCTTGGTAGGTTTTCTGATTTATAGACCCCCAGGAAATGATGGTAAATTCATCGCCTCACTCCTTGAGAACATATGCTCCCAGATCACTGATACCGCCAACTTCACTATAATTGGAGATCTGAACATCCATTTTGATCAGACGGGAGATTCTAAAATTAACACTCTATTAGCGGACCTGGGGGCTCTACCATTAGACCAACTCATAAAGGGCCCCACTCACACAGGTGGTCATCTCCTGGACCCCATCTTTTCGAACATCACCAAAGCACAGGTCGAAATGCCCATCCCCATGACCTGGACTGATCATTATCTAGTATCCATGTCAATTCCTTGTAAAAACATCCTGCTCAATGTTGCCTCCCAGCAGGTCCGGAAAAGACCCCGGAGGAAGCTCCGTCTTGAGGACTTCCACGGTCTCCTCACTATGTGTCCTCCCCAACCTAGTGAAAACCCTGACCATGATTACGACCAATTCTGCAATTGGATCAGCCAAGCCCTGGATAATCTGATCCCCACTAAATGGATCAAAGCACGTACCCATGAATCCAGTCCCTGGTATAACAAAGAACTTGCAGCACTAAAAAAGGAATGCGAAAAAGCGGAAAGATGCTGGAGGAAAAACTATGATCCCGCCCTTAAGATTCTATACACAAAATCCCAAAAAACCTACCATCATAGTATATGCAAGACCAGGGCAACCTACTACGCCACGGAGATCAAATATAGCCACAACGCATCAAAAACCGTCTTTAAAATTCTTAAAGAATTGTGCACCAAAAAAACAACGGCTAACCTAAACTCCTCACCTACGTTATGCGACAATCTGGCCTCTTATTTCTTAGAAAAAATCCGAAAAATATACAGCACCTTTCCCCCTACCCCAGAACTTACCCCTTCTGATGATCTTAACAAACCCACCCTCGCTAGTATCCCGGCCCTTAGTCAAGAAGACTTTTCGAAAATCTGCAACAAAATCAAGTCCGGCTCTCTAGCAGACCCCCTCAAACCTGAAACCTTTCGAGAAGCAGATGAAATCGTTCTAGGCCCTCTGCGAGGGATCATCAACAAATCCTTCTCCACTGGCATAATCCCCTCCAAGTGGAAACAGGCCCGGATATCACCTATCATCAAGAAGCCTACACTTGACCCCAATAAACCCGAAAACTTTAGACCTATATCCCTCCTCCCCTGGCCAGCCAAGGTAGCAGAAGCCCATGTAAACAACATCCTGACCAATCATCTGACATCTAATAACATCTTAGACTGGTCTCAACATGGCTTCCGGGCTGGCCACAGCACTGAGACAGCCCTACTAAGTGTGACTGAACACCTCCGCACCATTCTAGATTCTGGTGGAACGGCAGCACTGATTCTTCTAGATCTCAGTGCTGCCTTCGACACGGTGTCACACGAGGTTCTGCTGTTCAGGCTAAAAGAGGTCGGGGTAACAGGGTTAGCCCTTGAATGGTCGTGGAGAAGTGTGGCTCACGGTGTAGAGCAGGCAGACCCGGAAGCTGAGGTCAGACCCGGGACCAGGGTTCAATTCCCGACGCGGCAGGGTCTTGAGCTCAAATGTCCACGGACTCGATAATTCTCGCTTCGGTGCCTGCTCTAATCATGGGTTCTCACTCTGCAACTCTGGGCATTAAGCTTGCTTAATCTCCACAACGGCCCCCTGCGGCGGGATGCCTGGCTTTCACCTTGGGGATGCCCTGTAGGGGCTATCTCTCAGGGAAAAGCCAGGACGGGTTCCCAAGGCAAGCGCCGGGAAACCTCCGGGTAGCTGTGCGCTCTATAAATGCAATAATAATAATAATAATAATAATAATAATAATAATGGTTCAGAGACTTCCTCTCGGGCCGGTCCTTCCGAGTCTCCACCCCCCCCCCCCATCTCTCCAGGGAATGCCCCATTGAACAGGGCGTACCCCAGGGCTCGGCTCTTAGCCCCACCCTGTTCAATGTGTATGTTCAGCCCCTGGCTGAGGTAGCCAGAAGACACAGATTATCGCTTGTATCCTACGCTGACGACACTCAGCTGGTGGTGGCACTAAACGATGAAAGTGGACCTAGTACCCAAAAATTCCAACGCACCCTCGTGGACATCACAGAATGGATGACAGCGAACTACCTTCAGCTCAACGCCGGAAAAACCGAGGTGTTGGTAGTAGGAAAAAACACTAAAGCTTGGGGGGACAACTGGTGGCCAGCAGATCTAGGACAGCCACCGGAACCCAAGGACTGTGTAAAAAACCTGGGAGTCTGGGTAGACTCCGCCCTTAAATTTACTCAGCACACAAAAAAGGTGGCAGCTACCTGCTTCGGTATTCTAAGAAATCTCAAACCCATCCTTGGATTCTTCGACAACCAAACCCGTCAGACGATAGTACAGGCAGCCATTCTCTCCAGATTGGATTATGCCAATTCCCTTCTCCTAGGGACCAACGTAGCTGAAAAAGCTAGACTCCAACGAGTACAGAACGCTGCCGCCAGGGCACTGGTAGGCCCCCCCCGCCACGCGTCTGTAACCAGTACTCTCACTAAACTCCACTGGCTCCCAATGGAGAAACAAATTCATTTCAAAACACTGTGCCTAGCATTTAAAATTCTAAAAATGGCTTCTCCACCCATGCTCAGCCCCCTCCTGTCTAACTACGTTCCCCGACGTACGTTACGCTCAGAAGGCCAAAATCTGGCAACAGTACCTCGTATCAAATTATCCAGGATGGGCGGCCGTTCCTTCAAGTACCTGGCCGCAAAGTTCCGGAACGACCTCGCTGACCCTATCAGAGGGATACAGGACCTGAAGTCCTTTAGGAAAGCGATAAAAACTCACCTCTTCTGCTAGTCTCCTTCCTTCTCCTGACCCCTCCCTCTGTTCACGTCTCTTACAGTAAGCGCCGGGACGCCCCTTGGCTGGGGCAGCTGTGCGCTATACAAGCCCATATAACATTAACATTAACATAACATTTTCCGTGTGAAAGAGGTGAATGTATAGCAAAGGCAACCTGTGAAATTTCAACCTTAAGCACAGGAGTCAATTGTGTACTCTGACTAAAACTGATCCCTGGGAGAGTAACAGGTTTTCCCCTACGCTTGAAATCAATCAATCAATGAATCAGAGTACTTGTAATGCGTGCTACTTACCCGTGAGGGTCCCAAGAGACTGAGGTGAGGGGGGGTTGCTGCTACTGCTCGAAGAGCCAGGTCTTGAGGAGGCTTCAGAAAGCGAGAAGGTCTTGGGTCTGCCGTATGTGGGTAAGTAGGGTGTTCCAGGTCGTGGTGGCGAGGTAGCAGAAGGATCTGCCACTGGAGCTCGTTCGTTGGATGCGGGGGACAGCTGCGAGGGCGAGGCTGGCGGAGTGGAGCTGGCGGCTGGGGGTGTGGAAGCTGAATCTGCTGTTCAGGTAGGCTGGTCCGGCGTTGTGGAGTGCTTAGTGTGCGTGGGTGAGGAGCTTAAAGGTGATCTTCTTGTCGACGGGGAGCCAGTGTAGGTCTCTCAAGTGGGGGGTGATGTGGCTGCGTCGGGGAACGTTGACGATCAGTCGGGCAGGGGCGTTTTGGATGCGTTGTAGTCGTCGTAGGTGTTTAGCTGGGATTCCTGCTTAGAGTGAGTTGCCATAGTCCAGTCTGCTACTGACAAGGGCCTGTGTCACCGTTCTTCTTGTTTCGGTCGGGATCCACTTGTAGATCCTGCGGAGCATACGGAGGGTGTTGTAGCAGGAGGAGGAGACAGCGTTGACCTGATAGGACATGGAGAGGGAGGAGTCGAGGATGAATCCTAGATTGCGTGCATGGTCCGTGGGTGTTGGTGCTGTTCCCAGTGTGGTCGGCCACCAGGAATTGTCCCAGGCTGAGGGGGTGGGTCCGAGGATGAGGATCTCCGTCTTGTCCGAGTTCAGCTTCAGACGGCTGCTCCTCATCCAGTCATTCCCTCATGGAGGTTGGTTTTGGCAGTGTGTGGGTCCTTGGTGAGGGAGAGGATGAGCTGGGTGTCGTCGGTGTAGGAGATGATGTTGAGGTTGTGATGGCGGGCCACTTGTGCGAGGGGGGCAATGTAGACGTTGAACAGCGTCGGGCTGAGGGATGAGCCATGGGGGACGCCGCCAATGATGTTGGTGGCTTCGGATCGGAAGGGTGGAAGGCGGACGCTCCAGGTTCTGCCGGAGAGGAAGGACATGGTCGAGTCGAGAGCCTTCACTTGGATTCCGGCTTCTAGGAGGCACGTCTTTAGAGTGCGATGACAGACCGTGTCGAAGGAGGCTGACAGGTCCAAGAGGATGAGGGCTGATGTTTCGCCGTTGTTTAGTTGGCGCCTGATGTCTTCTGTGGCGGCGATGAGGGCTGTCTCGGTGCTGTGGTTTTCTCTGAATCCGGACTGGGACGGGTCCAAGATGTTGTTGTCTTCCAGGTGGTGGGCCAGTGAAAGAAGGGGAAAGTAGAGGGAAGTGTTACGTTATCAGCTAAACTAAATTCTGTAGTAGAGAAGAGGTAAGCGCTGTCTACTGGAAATACAGACTTCTTGTGAGTTTGAGCAAACAATCTCTTTGTTTTTTTTTTAAATAGACAATGGAAATGTTTTGTGCTGTAACTAACTGATTTAAGTTGTATAAAATATATAAATATTGTGCCGATAAATTTTGTAAAGGAGGGGTCAGTTGAAGCAGGTGCGAAGCTGACATCAGCAAATGTCGCGCTGGGATAGGTCCACATGACTGTGACGTACATTGTTCTAATTGGTGCGTTAGTGTGAGATGCACTGGGATTGGTCAGAAATTGTGTGACGTATTTTGCGCTGATTGGTCCGTTCGTGTGAGACGCGCTGGGATTGGTCAGAATAATGGTACGGATTGAAGGAAGTACGCGATCGTATATAGAGAGAGAAATCCGTGAAAAATGTATTATTATTATGAAGAAGATAAAAAAAACCTTCATGGTTTAAGAAAATAAAGAATTTGTTTAAAAAGGACAAGAAAATAGTGACATGAGAGGGAAAATTGCTTCATCCACCGAAAACGCCAGCATCATATATGATGACAAAATATGGCTATCATACTTGTATATGGTTGGAAAACTGGGCGAAATACACTAAAAATGATAGAGTATTGTTATTTCCAGAAACAGGTTCATTTAGCACAGCATTGTTACTTAATCTAGGAGAAAACAATTATGAAACTTGAGCCGAGACCTAGGCCAACACAATTTGAGGCTCTAATGGAATGGGAGGATAAAATGTAAGAAAAAGAGAGAGAAAGATTCCAAGATGTAAGAGAAAGTAGAGGTAGTTCAAGAGGATTATGGGGAAGGATTCATGAGAGTAGAATGAGAAGATGGAGAAATGCTGATATGTGGGATTGTATGTATCCAATGCAAACAGTAAAAGAGAATGTAGGTACAAAATGCACTGAAATGAGAAATAATCAGGTTTCAGAGGGAAGTGGATATGGAATGAGTGATACAGAGGACGAGGTGCTGGAAAGCATTCTGAATAGAAAATCCCCGTAATATCAGTCAACTTCTGCAGCGGTGACTCCAAATGCACCGCCAATGGAGAATGACATAACAGAAACCCCGAAAAGACACCTAGAAGAGAAACATATCTATGAAAAGTCTGAATTTATACAGGTTGAGAAAACAAGTACATCAGAATTAGAGAGATCAACAAAAGAATTAGCTGAGAAAAGTAAGGAATTAACTAAAAATATAGAAGCTGTAACCGTACCAGTAACTATAGGTCCTGTAATGGCAGTTTTTGAAAATCAGAAAATAGATGAACATTTGTTAACTAGTCCTTTAAATTCAAGTATGCAAAAAGTCAGGGAAAGGATTTACCCAGATCTGAATGAAACTAGGAGTAAAACTAGGATAACACCGCCTAATTTAACTATGAATCGGACTCTAATATATAAAATACCCATGCGAGCAGAGTCAGCAACCGAAACTCCGGAGAAAAGTTTGATTGATATAGATTTGACTAAAACTCCAGTAGGACCATCATCCGAAGAATTAAATGATTGGATAAAATCACTACAACAAAAAGATTTAGATGTGGTTGGATTAAAGATAGATATGGAAGAACTAATAATTGGAACAATTGGAACAGAAAAATTAAAAACATACCAAGATGAAGAATTAATGTTTATGAGTAAAAGTATAACATGGAGAGCTAAAAATCTACATGATAGATTGGAAGAACTTGAAAATGAATTAGGTATAGAATTTGCAAAGGTAAAAATGTTACAGAAACCTTACAAGTGGACACAGATAATATGAACACAGCAGGAAGATTGAACCAAATAAAAGAACTAATTGTATTATTGAGAAAATGGGGAGATGTAGATTGATGGAGAAGTAGATGTACAAAGAAAAAGGAAGAAGCCGGTGACAAAACATCATTAGCATTCCCTGTTAAAGAAAAAGAACCAGTGGAAGCGACAGAATACCCTATGAGAGAGATACCAGGAGGAGGATATGTACATGTGCCCTGAAGTAGACAGGATATATTGGGCCATATGTATCAAGCTAATTTTTTGCGACAAAAAATTTGCCATTCCCAATGTATGAAGCACAATCGCATTAAAAAAATGAGAAATCGCTAAAATAGTGATTCCGTATGTTGCGAAACCCTGAATTCTGCGATTTCCCTAGCGATTCCTTATTTTGTGATTGCCTTAGTTAGCTAAGATCGCAAATGGGGTAATCGCAAAACAAGGAATCACTATGGAATGTATGAAAAAAATCGCAATTAGCCATTTCACGAAATTCGCATTTTAGCGAATTGCAATTAACACCAAGTAGGAGCAGGTGGTAACCAGGTGCAAACTATATAAGAAGTCCCACAATGCAACATAGTTTTTTCTACAATGGCTGAGCTTTACGTGATAGCCTGGAGGCTGCGACTCAGAGCTGCTGCACAGAGGAGTAGACGCCAGGAGAGGATATTCCGTGCACACATTACCATCTTCCAGCGCACTGAGGAGGACATCCATACACACTACAGGCTGGATGAAGAGAGCATCCTTGATTTAATTGATGAACTCAAACCCTTCCTTGAACATCCCACATGCAGGACACACTCCATCCCCACCAACATCCAGGCCCTGTGCTCACTCCACCTCTTGGCATCTGGTAGTTTCCAGGGGGGGATTGCCTCTGTAGGAGGGGTGTCACAGAGTGCACTTTTGCGTTTTTTCCTTGCGTTCCTTGATGCCATGGTACAGAGGCTGCATCACCACATTCACTTCCCAAGCACCCCACAGGCACTAGACCAGACCAAACAGGACTTCTATCAAATAGCCCAATTTCCCCACGTCATCGGATGCATAGATGGGACACACGTTGCAATATTCTCCCCTCCCAGAATGAGTATGTGTTCAGAAATCGCAAATCCTACCATTCCCTGAACATACAGGTGGGGTGTGATGCCAAACACATCATCATGGACATTGTTGCCAAATACCCTGGCAGCACGGGCGACTCTTTCATCTTTCGTCACAGTGGGATACACCGCAGACTCACAAGTGGGGAGGTTGGCGAGGGCTATCTACTAGCTAAATGCATTCGAACAGAGGCCACACTTGTTAAGGATAGCATGTGCAGGACAGTGTTTAACCATATTCCTCCCACCCCACAGGTGACAGTGCGTATGCGGTCCGTGACTTCATACTGACGCCCTACCTGAATCCAGCCAACGCAGCGGAGCGGCGGTACAACAGCGCCGACATAGCAACGAGAGGCACCATTGAGAGGACAATTGGGATACTCAAGAGCAGATACAGATGCCTACACAAGAGTGGAGGGGAACTACAATACAGCCCACAGACCTGTTGCAGGATAGTGGTAGCATGTGCGATACTGCACAACATCGCCACCAGGAAAGGCACACCGGTGGAGCTCAGTGAATCAGACTCATCAGATGTGGAGGGGCCAGCTCCAGGACGCATGCCAGCCGGTGTAGTTGGTGCAGCTGCTGGGCGCCAGAGGCCAGATGAGATTACACGCAACAATTTCTAGGTAAGATAAAATGACACAATGCTAGATATCAATTGTCAGACTGTGTTTTATTCCTTAACATCAGGATTATTAACGTCACACAGGCTGAGTGGCACACAATGTCCATCCAAATGTGCAGCACATGTTCCTGCACAGTGCAAGTCTCCCATCAGGGGCAAATGTCCATGTGAAGTGGGTAGCTGCACCCATCCTGTGGTCCCATGTACTACTCCTCACAAGCGGCGCTGTCGGGAGGAAGCCCCTGTTATGGGATGCACAGTGCCCCCCTCACTTGGGCCACTAGGCCTACTGTTAGGGCCACTACGGCGCCTATCCATGGTGGGTGGGGGGTGGTGCTGCTCCTTCCTAATAGGGCGTCCTCATTAGTGGGAGTCAGGACTCCTGGCCCAGTAGTGCGGACTGCCCGCAGCTCATCCACAGCCGTAGTAATTTGGAGCAGGGCCCTTGCCACGTCCTGGCTGTTGTGCGCCACCTCACGCTGCATGCAGATGCTGCACTTTGATAAAACATTGGTGGCAGAGGACAGGCGGTTCACCGCCCGTGTGTACAAGTCTAGGCACTGCATATCCCTGCGCCTAGCTGCACGGTCAGACTTGAGTTCAGCACAGAGTTCCTCCATGGCACCTGTAATGCCCCTGAAGCCTGCCCTGACTTCCCTTTGTAGTGAATTTATATTTTTTGCTTGTAGGCGCTGTACATGCAACATGTTCAGCTCCAGTCCACCAAACACAGACCCATCCCCTGGATCTACAGCACTGCTGGAAGCATGGGACCTGCGCCTGGTTGGGACTACTGGTATCGGATCTGCACGTGGGCGGTGTTGTGGTTCTGGCTGTGTAGTGTCAGTTTGGACATCGCCATCAGTGTCCTGACCCTCGTCCTCCAATGGGGGTAGTGGTAGCACAACATTCCTCTTGCGGCGCTTGGGAGGGTTCAATGGGCTGGCCTCCTCCTCTGTTTCATCCTCCTGCCCTGCTGCTGGTCTGGTAGGGGAATCGCCCTGTCTCCCACTGCCTGTTGCCTGTGTTGCAGTTGGTGCTGTGGACGTAAAAGCACACATTAATTTACTGTTCTGACTTGCACATGACAATTATTAAATATCACTTGTTGGGATTACATATATCTTGTTTTTTCCTTTCCTAATGTGCACATGCATTTGGAGATTGGCTGGGTGTAAATGCACCACTGTAATGTGCATGTGACTACATCTCCCATAATGCATTGCAGTGTGTGCTTGTGTACCTGCACTGGTCTTCTAGTTTTGTCCTGCCCCTGGGTCACTGCTGGGTGTGTGGGGGTCTATTGGGGGGGGGGGGGGGTGGGATGGCATGCTTCTTACCATGTCCTGGTCCCGGGGGATCGGAGCTGTCCAGGTCAGCCACGCCCATGACGCTTTCAGGGAGAAGGGTTCCCTCCACCAGTTCCTCCAAAGGTGTTGAGTCAGTGGCAGTGGAGGTCCCTCCACCAGTCTTCCTGGCTTGCTCCATCCTGGCAGCCACCTTCTCATTGGAGCGATGGCGCATGTCGTACCAGCGCTTCCTTAAGTCTTCCATGCTCCTGTGTGTTACCCCAACAGCATTCACCTTCTGCTGGATATCTGCCCATATGCGCCGCTTCCGTGTCTCAGGCACCCTCAGTGATTTTTTTCCAAAAAGGGGCTCATGGCTTGTAACCATTTCTTGAATAAGCACCTCCAGCTCACCTTCTGAAAACTTTTGCTTCCTCTTCCTCTGATTTTCACCCTGCTGCTGCTGGGGGGTGTCCTGGCTGGGCATGTCTCCTGTGTCCTGCATTCTTTTCTCTTCTGCAGAGTTCCCTCTCCACCACTCCTTCTCTCTGTCTGTGATTCAGAAACTCAGGTGCAGCATGGGTAGTCACACTTCCTGGTTGTGATGTCATCAAGCTGCACCGGAGTTTCCGATTCTCAGAATTGCGAAATGCGCTAATTTGCCAATTTTTCCGTTAAGGAATCACTATTTCAGATATCACAATGAAAATAGTGATTTTTTGGGGAAATCGCTATTTTTTTGTGATTTCTTACATACATACCATTTTGCGATTCTGATTGTGCGATTCACGAAAAATCGTTAATACAGAATCGCAAAACAGGACCTTGATACATATGGCCCATTGTCATTTACAAATTATTTTCTAAGACTACAAGAAAAACCAGTGGAATGGTACAGGCAAGTGGATAGGTTTGTAAAGGTTTCAAAAGTATTGTGGGAAGATTTAGATGGATTGTTTGATATAATTACTGTAGCTTGGCCAAAAGAAGAAAAACCAAGAGATGTGAAAAGAGGTGCTCCAGGTCCAGAAGTAATGAGAAAATATGACCAAGTAATAATGTTTTTGAAAAATAAAATTTCATCAAAAGAAACGGATTGGTTAAAAATTGATAGAACTACACAAGAACCTAAAGAATCTGTACATGCTTATTATGAAAGATTGCTTTTATTTTTTAAACAATATAATGGTTATGAGAATCTAAGTGAAAAAGATATGAGTCATTTCGTGTATAGGTTTGTGTTTGGTTTAAGACCTGACATAGGAGATATGATAAGACGTCACATGATGTGCTGGCAGTCCAGCTCAGTGGATGATGTTTTGAGATATGCAAAGTACTCCATCGATGATATAGAAGCTAGGAAGAGTAAGTTGAAAGAAAAGGCAATGAGGGCACAAGTAAAGGTCGCAGAACAACAAGAAGCACAGATTATTAATCAGAATAATGATGGGTGTCAGGTGAAATTTAAAAATATGAATAAGGGAAAAGGACAAATGAATATTGATGAGGCTAAAAAGAAATGGCCATGTCATAATTGCGGAAAAATAGGGCATTGGAGAAATGAGTTTAAATTGCCCCCAAAAGCTAATCTGGAAAATAAATTATTGAATACACAGGTGCAGAATGAGGTAAATCAACAGTTTCCACCACAGCAGCAGGTAGGTACACAGCAGATTCCAGTGCCACTACCACCTCTCCCACAGAGTGTAAATCTTCAGAAATACGGTGCAGAGACAGGATTCTACGGAAGAGAGCAGGTAAAAAGATCACCGCGTGTGACTGCTGTTCCACAGTTTTGGTTAAGATCGGATGGAAATGAATCAGATGAAAGCTTCTGACGGTGCCTAGGAGAGGAAGGGGAGTGCGTGCTTGGCACAATTCTGGAGGTATATCAATCTGGTCCTTTTGTGAATGGAAAGGGTAATGGTGTAAATGTTACTTTCCTAGTGGACACAGGTGCTACCCGTTCTACAGTTAGATCAGTAGAAATTCAAAACCTTCTCTCTCTGGAGAAGTAATCCAAGTTGTAGGTGTGACAAACAGACAGATTAAAACCCCACTAACACAACCTGTAGAAGTGGAAATTGGTACTTTCAAAGAAATGCAGAGTTTTGTAGAATGTGACAGCAGTCCTGTAAATCTACTTGGACGTGATATATTGTGCAAGATGAACTGTGCCATTTATTGTTCACCAGATGGCATAGCTTTCAAACAGCTGATGATGATAGACTGAACAAAATGACTTTGTCAATAATTGATTCAGAAAGAAGTGAAACTTTCCCGATGTTTGACAAAGAGAAAATTCCTATTGAATTAAAAGAAAAAGTTAGGGAAGAAGGGTGGGACTTCACAGGAGAAGAAATAGGACTAATGAAAGGAGTAAGTCCTGGGGGCGTGGCTACGCGCGCAGCGAGACTGGCTGCACATTAGCGGAGCTCCGGAGTGATCCCCCACTCAGGGGTTAAATTATCCGGTGAAATCCCTACATAGGTGGCCCAAACTAGCAGCGAGTGGTCAACTAGCGCGGACCCGGCATCGGACCAACTCTCACGGTCCAACGAGCCCCGGGACCGCACCGGCACCAGTGAGGCCGCCGTCGCCGAGGAAGTGATCACGAGCCCGGCGAGGCCCGCCAGGCAAGCCCGGTGCTGGGACCGGAAGCGAGGGCCACACAGACGGAGCGCCGGAGAGACGCGAGCTGAGGCGGCGGCTCTGGGGCACGCAGGAGCGGACAAACCCTCGGCAGACCATCGGAGGCGGAGGCGTCCCGATAGGTAACACACGGAGGGCTGAGAAGTGGCGCATCAACGGAATACCGGGGCCGCCATCCGGACTGCTGCGACGGGCCTGGCCACGAGGAGGAGCCCATCCCCCACTCGGCCCACGCCCGCGGAGCGGGCCAGCGCTGCAATCAACAACCCGGGAACGATCGGATCGCCTGCAGGACGCCCCCCGGGTCAGAGACCAGATCCCCGACGCCGCCTGCTGTGGCCATAGGTGGTGAGTGCCGCGGCGCGAGACACACCAACTGCCCGACGGGCACAGAACGTGAGCTTGCCGCGCCTAGCACTGCGGACCTCCAGCAGTACCTGCCCGACGGGCACAGAGCGTGGGCTCACCGCGCCCTACACAGCGGAGCCTACAGGCCCAGACCCACGAGGCGACACAAACCAGACCTGCCACACAGGCATCTGAGAGTCACCCACCAGGGCGCCTAGCGGACCACACTCGCGACCCACAGTGCAAGGTGACCGAGGGGTAACGCCAGAGGGAGCCGCTGGCCACTCACAGGACACGGGGCCCGACTGCCCACGGCGCCCGCCGCAGCCGAGGACGGCCGAAGGGCACTGTCACTGATCGCACGCACCGGACGGTGGGGGCTGCTGAGTGTGGCGGGTGCCGTGGGGGGACACCGCCAACCACACGCTGTACACAACTCAGGCGCCCTTGAGATCACGGCGCAGCTGGACACAGCAAGGGGTAAGCACAGAGCCCGGAACACGCCCAACTGCGGGAGGGGTGCAACACAATCCACTACCAGAGCCTGAGACCGTGCAGAGCGGAATAACGACCACCACCGACTCACGCCGAGCCTTAGACGGCTCGATCGCACAGCAAGCTCTAACCAACCCCAGACACGTCGCCGCAACCTCATCCAGCGGCTCTGACTCTCGACGTGACCAAGGATCACCACCCCATCCGAACCCTCCGAGAACCAGTTCCCTCTCATGTCTGGAGGTGCCGGGAAGCGCACGGGAACGGGGAGCACATCCCAAAAGGGCAAAATGGACAAGTCGCAGAAGCAGACGGACATGGACCCGGTGGCGGCCAGACTGGACTCGGTACTGGCGGCCATGGAACGCCTGGAAAATTCCATCCAGTCCACCCGGACGTCCCTGGAGGCGAAGATAGACGGAGTCGCCATAGACCTCACGCACTTGAAGGAGGACCATAAGAAACTAGCCGAGCGCACCAAAACCCTGGAAACCACAGTGACGGGCATGGAACCTCGTGTCGTCCAGTCGGACAAACAAATTAAAGACCTTCTCAACAGGGTGGAGTTCCTGGAGGATAGGGCAGAGGATGCAGAAGGACGGGCGAGACGCAACAACGTCCGTATAGTGGGCTTGCCAGAAAAATGGGAAGGCAAGGATCCAACCGCCCACGTAGAGGACTGGCTACGCGCCCTGTTACCCGAAGGCACCCTCTCGCCATACTTCGTGGTGGAACGGGCACACAGAGTCCCGACCAGGCCACTTCACACCGGCTCAAACCCACGCCCCTTCCTGATCCGTATTCTGAACTACAGGGACCGAGACACTGTACTGCGAGAAACTCGAAAACTGGGCACCATCCAAGTTGAAAATGCGAACATAATGTTCTTCCCAGACTATACAATCCAGGTGCAGCGCCAGAGGCAATCATTCCTAATGGTAAAGCGGAGGCTACGTCAATTGGGGCTTACATACTCCCTCCTCTTCCCAGCGAAACTCAGAGTGATTGCGAATGAGAAGACGCACTTCTTTGACTCCTCGGAAGACGTGGAAGCCTGGCTGGACAATGGGACGGACAAGAGCACGGGGAGACCAGGAAACACGGACAGGCCTAGGAGACGCAGGAGATCCAAGAGAAGACGCGGCGCCAGGTCACCCTCCCCCACGGACAGCAACAGCCAACACGGCGCAAGCCCACCGGAAGAGGAGGTACGCATGGAACAACGGGAAGCCCTACGGATGGTTTCGGAGCTCAGCGGCTCCCCACCACAACGTTCCCCGCCCGCCACCAGCCCTAGGATATCGCCGAGCGACGATGAGGCGATATATGGTCTCCCGGATTCGCAACTTTCAGGTGGGCTACCAGATATCACCCCACAAACGTCGGACCTATACGGCTGAAGAAGTGCCGCAATATGGGGCTCTCAGCGGTGGAAACATTGACACGATGCTACCTGGCGGAGACGGACACTGAATACGCAGTAAGTTGAAATGATGCCACGCTCGCAATTACAGACTGCGGTGCAGACGCCCCAAAGCACCCGCGCCGCATGGGCCACCACACCAAAGGGTCCATATGGGTGGGCGATGGTTACTTACTACAAACTTGGCCAGGGTAGCGGCCCCGTCTCGTTACAAGCACACTGCTCCGATAGATGAAGGGCCAACCTGTTGGCCACTCAGGCCTTTACTTACACCCCCCTGGGAGGGCACTCACGCCTTCACGCTCAACAGACACTCACTAGCTGCTTGGACTGCGTGATGGACAGCAACCCCCCAGAATGGATTGTTCGCTCTTTTTGCAGAATGTTTGGACGGCTGCCCGTTTGGCAACCGACCCGATGGTGTTATCCCCAGTTAATGTTTACCCTCCCTTTCGCTATTGTGAAACGCTGCATGCATGGCCCGCAGGAGTGCTCGCTAGACTCCTCCAGGGGTTGCCCAGACAAGGGTGGGGGTGCTCTGAAACTGGATGTGGGGGGCCCCATTGAGAGGGTGCTTGAAGCGAGGGGGAGAACGGGTGTGACTGCCTTGTTGAACGCTGATGGCTGAAGTCAAAATGTGTACCTGGAATGTACGCGGAATACATACACCCGCACGCAGGTACATGATATATTCATACTTGAAGAGGCACAAGGTGCAGATAGCGCTCCTACAGGAGACACACTTGACAGCCCCAGAGGTACACACCCTGCGCAGGCGGTGGCGAGGTCAGATCTATGCGACCGGGTTCTCCTCTTACGCCAGGGGGGCATTGATATGGGTAAGACCAGGGCTCCCATTTGAAGTTGAGGACTCACACATAGACACGGAGGGGAGGTTGGTGGCAGTGAAGGGACGCCTGGATGGACGGCCACTGGTGGTGGCGTCGCTCTATGCCCCCAATACAGACCAACAGAGCTTTCTCGAAATGGTGTCCACAACCCTAGCGCACTGGCACGGGATCCCCTGGATATTGGGGGGGGATTACAATAGTGTATTGGATGCCACACTGGACCGCTCATTCCCACCTCTACCCGGCGCACCAGTGGTGGGTGCCATGAAAGCTCTTATAGCCTGGGCCTCACACTGGAACTTACACGACGTGTGGTGCCACCGGAACCCAACGGCCAAGATGTATTCGTACTACTCAGGAGCCCACACCCTGCACACCCGGTTCATGCTCACGGATGATCTACTCCCACTAGTGACGGAAGCGCTTTACATGGGCAGGACACACTCCGACCATAACCCACACATGTTAACGGTCTCATGGGCGAACACTCGCCCCCCTGTCCCCAACTGGAGGCTGCAGCCGGACCTCCTGCTAGATGCACCCTTCCGGGACTCATTGTTCGCACACATTGTACACTACTTTGAGGATAATGCGGGTACGGCCACCTCACTACAGATGGAATGGGAGGCGTTTAAAGTGGTCATTAGGGGACAGTGCTTGGGAACGCAGGGGAACCTCAAACGGCAGGTGGAGAGGGACTTACACAGGGTGGAGGAGGAATTGAGCCGACACGAACGGGACTCGGTGGGAGGACACGACACTGGGCTTCAAACGGCGCAGGCGACACACGAAGAACTGATGGAGAGGCTCAGATGTCTGAATTTCGCGGCTCATGCGGCGCGCACACACGATAGGGGGGACAAGCCTGGTAAGTTGCTGTCGTGGCTCATCACTAGAGAAGATCGGACGAAGCCAGTCACAAAAGTACTAGACGCGAACGGGGTGCCCTTACATACGCAGGCAGAGATCCACGGAGCATTCACCGCACACTACAAAACACTGTATCGCTCTTGCCTACCCACACCCGCCCTGGATATGGAGGAATATCTCAACCAGGTACTGCTGCCGTCACTTACCGATACCCAACGTGCTGTCCTAGCGGCACCCTTTTCCCCCGAAGAGCTCCGGGAAGTCATAGCGGCGCTCTCCAACGGAAAGTCCCCTGGCCCCGACGGACTCCCGGCGGAGTTCTATAAAGCATACCAAGACCTCCTGATCCCTGAACTCGTAAAACTGTATGAGACGGCTCTGGAAGACTCCTCCCTGCCACCGTCTCTGAGTGAAGCTACTCTGGTCTCCCTCCTGAAACCAGGTAAAGAAGAGACGCTTGTGGGCTCATATAGGCCCCTTGCCCTCTTAAACACAGACTACAAAATACTAGCCTCTACACTGGCGAGGAGATTGGCCCAATACACACCTACCCTGGTCCACCCAGACCAGAACGGGTTCGTGCCCACACGCAGCACATCGCACAACATCCGCCGGCTGTTCAGAGTACAGGAGTACGCGAGAGGCCCTTGGCCACGATCGGGTTGCATAGTATTAGACCTGGAGAAGGCATTTGACTCGGTGGAGTGGCCGTTTCTTAGGGCAGTTATGCAAAGGTTTGGCCTAGGAGACGCATACCTGGACATGGTGGGACTCCTATACCAAACGCCAACCGTTCGGGTCCGGATAGGGGGTCTGATATCGGAGGCCATACGGGTGGGGCGGGGCACACGGCAAGGCTGCCCGTTATCACCTCTACTCTTCTCGTTGGCCATGGAACCACTGGCTGAGGTGCTGAGGATGCAGGGCGCCGAGTGGGGCATCCCGTTGATAGATGGGATACACGCGGTCTCCCTGTATGCTGATGACCTACTCCTCTACGTCAGAGACCTGACACGGATACCCCCGGGACTCACCGACGCCCTCCGCGAATTCACAACACACTCGGGACTAAGGGTCAACTGGGGCAAATCTGGGGTCTTCCCCTTTCACCCGGAAATGCAGGACTGCGCAGTACAACTAGGAGACGCAACGCTGACATGGTATGCCGGTACCTTCAAGTACCTGGGCATCCACGTATATAGGAGCGCAGCAGATATACTGGATGGCAACCTGATTCGAGCCATAAATTCCTTGCGAGCCCAGATCCAATTCTGGGGCACACTCCCGCTCAATGTCCCAGCCAGAATCACCCTGACCAAAATGATAGTCCTACCCAGACTCCTGTACTATTTTTCAAACATACCGGTGTATGTCCCAGCTCGGGTCTTTCGAGACTTGGAGACCCTGACAGGTACACTAATCTGGAATGCGGGGAGACCGAGGGTGGCCCTGAAGAAATTGTATGCCCCGACGTCCTCGGGGGGGCTCGCGGTCCCGAACCAGGAGCACTACTACCTTGCCGCACAGCTCCAATGGGTGGTGGCCTGGTTGGCGGGTAGGAACCTAAATGACACGGCCTCAACAGTCCCAGCCCTGACCCACGCGGCAGCTCTCGCACTGTTCCACCCCCTCAGACGTGCGACACGCGAGACGCAACTACACCTGGCAGTGGCACTGAGATGCTACAGGCGAGCACTGCGATTGACCAAGGACACTACCCCCTACGCTCCAGCCCTGCCACTTGAGGGTCTGCCGAGGCCCGGGGGAGTGGTAACTGCAGCACGCCTGCAAGACTGGGCGCAAGTGGGGCTTGAGACTCTGGCGGACTTATATGACGACGGAGCCCTGGTACGGTTCGAGGGGCTAGTGGAGAATCCAGGTCTGCCAGCGGGACAATTCCTGCTGCACACATCAATGATGCGGGTCCTAACGGAACACTGGGGCGAAATGTCAGTGGAACCCGAGACACACCTATTAGTACAATACCTACACGTAATGGGGGCAGGTTCGCACGTTGTGCACTGGCTAACGCAGGCGCTGAGATCCCACACAGCGGCCTCCCTTCAGTCGCTCAGGGACAGGTGGACCACAGACAGAGGGAGGGACTGGTCGGATAAAGAGTGGGAGAGGATCCTAGAGGGACCGCAACACGTTCCCCGCAATTCGAGATTCAGAATCATACAGTTCTATATCATGCACAGAGCATACCTGTCCCCGGACAAGATTAACCGCTACTTTGGTTTGGATACCTCCAAATGCCCGCGATGCGCACTACTGAATGCGGATCTCCTGCATATACTGTGGGCATGTCCCAAGCTACGGACGTACTGGCAGGATGTTAACACGCTGCTGACAAAAGGGACGGCGCTGGGCCAACGTCACGACTGGGACACCTGTGTGTTGGGACTCCTCGCCAGAACGAAACATAACAAGGCACACATGAGGTTCTGGGATCTGGGGCTGATAACCGCCAAAAGGCTCATAACCCGTCACTGGAAGGCCGCGGAACCACCCCTGATGAAACATTGGAGTGCCTCCCTCATCTACTGGGCAACCGCAGAGGGCACGGTGCTACGTAGGGAAGAGACGGCGGGGCGGAGGGCCATACCGATAGCCGAGACATGGGAGGGCTTCCTGAGAGCGTTCACCAGGGCCTGCCACGGCCAAGGGGTGTCGTAAGGAGATGGCTCCCCCCCAGTGGAGCAAGGGGGACATGACTGGATCACAGGCTGCGTAGTGCGAAAGGGAAGAATCGGGAACCACACACATACGGGCATGTCACACTACCCCTGCAGTCCATTACTCGCCCCCATGGCCTTCCCCCCCCCCTCTTTCTCTTTTCCACTCCTCTCCCCCCCCCCAACATCCCTGCCCATCCCGCCTTACCCCACCCCCCCCCCACTTGTCGGCGGAGCCCACATACACAGTCGACCCCACCAACACGCCCCCACCCGAGACCAGGAACAACCACACACCACTAGGACCTCCTCCCCGAGCACACTCGAGGCCAGCACCCTGCGAGACTATTACACCCGAAACTGCCTAGACAGGACCCACACTGCAGCACCCCCCCCCCCCTTACCCCGTGATCGGAGTCATTACGCCCTCCCCCACTCTCCTGGTTTTTCCCCAGTTCGAATTGGTGGCATCTACGGCAAAGGACGCCCCCCAGTTGTCCGCGCTGGTTCTGCCTCCCCCACGCACACTTCCCACTTCTGATACACGGCGGCGAAACGCAGGAGTGCAGCACACACACAAACCACTGCCGCAACCATCTACCTCACGGAGGCGTACCACTGAACCTCCTAGCCGACCACAGCACAAATACAAGCCGCCCGGAACCAAGTCCGGCAGGTTATTCACACCACTGAGGGGCATCGAGCTATATCACTTGCCAGCGAGCTACGAACACCTAGGGTGCGGCTGGCCATCAGGCTACCCGCCCTGACAGGTGAGGTCAGGCACTAGAGTAAAGTAGGCGGGGCGCATTGCGCAGTACAATAGCAGTGAAGCGAATGGTTTGGTGAATGCAGTGACCGCCCCATGACACCGAATGCAGTTCTTTAACAACGAGCGCATTTATCAACTTTCAACCGTCGCCAACATTCGCATTGATGATGTACGAGCTGCTCCAATTATTGTTTCCCCTTTGAATTATGCACACAAGAAATGTAACTGTATGCCAAGTGTACCAATAAGACAGATTTAAAAAAAAAAAAAAAAAAAAAAAAAAATGAAAGGAGTAAGTCCTGTAAAAAATAATGGTAAAAGAAGATGCCATATATCCAAATGTTCCACAATATAAATTGACACGCGAAATAATTGCAGGAGTACCACGAGTAATTGATAAAATGATTGAGCAAGGAATTCTAAAAGAAATAATGAGCAGTCGATGTAATTCACTAATTATGGGTTTGAAAAAGCCGAATGGCACTTTTAGAATAGTACGAGATTTAAGAAAAGGAAAGAAAATAGTTGTCCCATGTTGTCCAATTGTTCCAAATCTAGCAGTAATATTATATCAAAATCCACATAGTGCAGAATGGTATACAGTTATTGATTTGTGCAATGCATTTTTTACAGTTCCATTACATCCAGATAGTCAACCGATTTTTGCATTTCGGATTGGACAGCGTATTTAGCATGGTGCGTGAATTCCTCAAGGGTGTACTGAGAGTCCTTCGATTTTCAATCAGATACTTAAAAAATCATTAGAAAGTTTGAACATGCCAGAAAAATCAGTATTAGTGCAACATGTTGATGACCTATTAGTGGCATCAAAGACCAATGAGGGTTGTATTTCAGATATTGTTGCACCGTTGAACCATTTGGCAGAAGGAGGACATAAGGTGTCGCCATCAAAATTGCAATTTTGTCAACAAGAAGTACAATATCTAGGTCATAAGATTGGAAAGGGAGTGAGAAAAGCGACCTCAGAAGGAATTAAAATTATCAGAGGGATGAATCCACAAAAAACACAGAAACAAGTAAGAATGTTTTTGGGTATGGTTGGTTACTGTCGACAATGGATAAGTGGTTTTTCATTAATTACAAAACCTTTCCAAAGATTAACAAAAGGAGATGTAACAGA
This sequence comes from Lissotriton vulgaris, assembly GCF_964263255.1. NCBI lineage: Eukaryota > Metazoa > Chordata > Amphibia > Caudata > Salamandridae > Lissotriton > Lissotriton vulgaris. The sequence continues at coordinate 1,309,420,181 of NC_141693.1, read as the reverse complement.
TCCTACAGTGTTGAATGAGCAAGAAATGGAAGCAATTGAAAAAATGAAAAACAGCCTCTGCGAAGCACCAGCATTAGGTATGCCTGACTATGAAAAAGAATTTGAACTGTATTGCAGTGAGAGAGAAGGATGTGCATTATCGGTTCTGATTCAGAGACATGGAGGAATGAGAAGACCTATTGCATATTTTTCAGCAGTGTTGGATTCCGTTGCAAGAGCATTGCCTGGGTGTCTGAAAGCTGTTGCAGCTACAAGTGTGAGTTTGGAACAAAGTGAAGGTATTGTGATGGGATGTCCGGTTAAGGTGTATGTGCCGCATTCAGTGGAGATACTCCTTACCCTGACCAAACCGCAATACATACCAATAATCGTCTGACCAGGTATGAAAAGCTGATTTTGGGTGCAGACAATGTGACAGATGCCAGATGTGTCAATGTGAATCCTTCCACCTTATTACCTGATACTTTGGATATGGAAGTGAAAGATGATATTGATCACAAATGTTTGGATGTGCTTGAATATTGTAACAAACCAAGGTCTGATATTAAAGATGAACCTTTGGAGGAATCAGATTATGTGCTGTTTGTGGATCGTTCCGGCTTAAGAACAGATGAATGAAATTTGAGTGCTGCCTATGCTGTATGTACAGTGGCAGATGTCATGGAAGCATCTTGTCTGAAAGGAATACGTTCTGCCCAAGTGGCTGAGCTGATTGCTTTGATTTGAGCATGCAAATTGGGAAAGCATGTCCGAGTTACCATAGTGACTGATAGTCAGTATGGATTTGGAGTTGTCCATGATTATGGACAACTGTGATCTCAAAGAGGCTACATGACCTCTGGGGGATCGCCCATTACAAATGGTGAGTTTGTGAAAATGTGGCTTGAAGCGATACAGCTGCCTAAAAGTATTGCAGTGGTGAAATGCGCTGCACATAAAAATGGAGATGATTACGTCACTGAAGGTAACTGATTTGCTGATGCAATAGCTCAATTTTGCGCCAGAAATGTAGCTTCAATTAATCAGGACAGAGAAAAAGAATATATTTCAAGTCTTTTGATGCTCACTAATATAGTTGAAACTTGGCAGGAAGTAAAACAATTGCAGAATGAGGCCAGTGATGAGGAAAAGGATAGATGGATATAATAAGGTTGCAGACAAAGAGAGGAAGATGGAATTTGGGTATACAAGGATGAAAGACCAGTTATGCCAGATAGCATGATTTCAAATATGGCCGAATGTACCATTTTTAAGCACACATAGCTAGGGACGCCATGATTAGGTTGTTCAAGCAAACTTGGTATAATCCCTAGTTCCGTGTAATTGCCGAAAATTTGTGTCAACGATGTCTGACTTGCCAGCAATTGAAAGCAGGAAGAAAAACTGTTGAAAGCTTGGGAACCATAGGACGGGAGGGTGGTCCTTTCACACGAATGCAGTTAGACTTTATTGAGATGCCACCATGCAATAAACTGCGATATGTCCTGGTGATCATTTATTTTATTTTCAAGATGGGTAGAGGCTTTCCCAACTAGGAGAAATGATGGAGTGACTGTAGCAAAACTCTTGTTAAGAGAAGTGATACCACGCTTTGCATTTCCAGTAACAATTGACACAGACAGAGGGAGCCACTTCCAGAATGAATTGATTTGTGAAGCACTAGATATTCATCAAAAATTACATTGTGCTTACAGCCCAGAGGCATTTGGGGTAGTTGAACAAGTAAATGGAACAATTAAAAACAAACTTGGGAAAATGTGTTTGGACTAAAATGGCCTGATGCTTTGCCACTTGTTTTAATGACCTTAAGAAGCATTCCAGACAGAAAGACTGGCTTAAGTCCACATGAGATACTGATGGGACGAGTATTAAGACAAACATTTGTTCCTGTCAACAAACTGCTAGCTATAAATGATGATATCATATTGGATTACTGCAAAGGGCTGTCTGACACCGTCAATTCTGTGTTTCACCAGGTTAGAACTGATGCGTGTACTCAGGACAAACCTCCAACTCACGATTTGAGTCCTGGAGACTGGCTCCGAATAAAAGTACACAGAAGGAGAAATTGCCTGGTCCCTCAGTGGGATAAAGCAAGACAAGTGATTCTGGTCAGCACTACTGCAGTGAAATGAGCAGGCGTTAAGAGATGGGTTCATGCAAGCCACACCATCCGAGTATCAGAACCTGAGAATCAGCATTTGGATGAAGGAGATACCAGTTCAGATTCTGATGCGGAAGAAATAAAAGACAAAGTTCCAGATAAGAAAGATCGACCTGTGAGGGATGTATGACGGTACAACGCGGGCTATTACCACGTGTACCGTTACAACGCGTGTTTTACAACGCAAGTCGTTACCACGACTTGCGCTGTAGGGTGTGGACTTAGGAATAGTTTAATTTACTATTCCAACACCAGTCCCCGTGGATAGTAGGGAAGGTGTTGAAATAGTAAATTAACTATTCCTTGTCCTTGAGCGCCCTCCAGCGCAAGTCGTGGTTACGTGTCTTAATGGTAGCGCGGGGTAACATCTGCGTCGTAAAGGATGTTCCCCCTTGTAAGGCGACATTTGGAAATATCAGATACAAGTTCAGCATCAGAAAGAGACTAAAATAATTGAAATTCCAGATCTTGAAGATCGACCTGTCAGTCGACATCTGGAAAAAGTCAAAACCAGTTTGGACACTGAATGTGAGCAGGATAAAGCTGGTAAAATTGGAAATTGTGAAAGTCATGCAGAAAGTTCTAAAAGAAGGAATATTGATCTTGAAACTGGAGAAAAGGAAGTAACTCATGATAAGGATGAGATTCCAAGTACCAGTTATGGAGAAATTCCTTGCAAAAGAACTGAATTGATAAGAGAAAAACAAGACTCAGAAGCTAAACCCGAAATAATAAAGTTTAAATAGGAGGAAGTAGAAAGAGATACGAAACTGAGTCTGATGAAAGTGACGGAGAACTGAGAAGGAGCCCCAGAAAAAGGGCTTGGAAAGTTGAACGTGAAATAGTTGAACATGTGATTAAAAAGCCCCAAAAGGCAGGAGCCACGCGCGAGACCAAGATGGCAGGGTGAGTGCTCGGCTCCGCCGACCTCCGTTACCAGCCTCCACATCCTGGCATTGATCCTGTAACACAATCCCGCTCCCGGAAAGCTTAGGCGAAGCGACGACTCTCGCTGTTTCTCCAGGCCGCCTACGGTGCTCGGAACTGGAGTTACGCTGTGCTGCGGTCTGCGGCCTACCAGCGTCTGAAGCAGGGGGCTTGAGTAGGCGAGGAGCCGCCGCCAAGTGTACAAACATCGGGCCGCAGACCGGAAGTCACCGGTCCGGCCCCGTGAAATACACAAAATGCGCATCCGACACTGCGGCAAACCCGGCGGAGGTGTAGTGGGGGGGGTGCGGCCGCGGCGAGGCCATGACCCTGTAAGAACTTTTCTGGCCTGCCATGTGAAGCACATGAGAGGGGCCGCCCGGCGTGGATACAAAGCACAGCGCTGCGGGGAGCGAGCCAGGGCCGGCGGTGATTCAGCACGATGCAGAGGGAGAGAAGAATCGAGCACTGAGGCTCCGGTGGGAAGTGTGTTGGTGGTGCTGGTCCTCCTTGTGGCACATACAAAAGCCCCGTGGTGCCCATGTACGTGGAGGAGCTGATGAGGTGAGCAGGTTGCAAGCAGTTGGTTCCCACTATACTGACTGCGTGGCGAGTTGTGGGGGCCAAGTCGGCGCCCTGTTCAGGTGTTAAGAACTGCGGACTGTGGGAAAGTGTTGGCCCCGGGGAAGTCCTTGCAGGCAATGCCCTACCTTATCGCGGTGTGTCTACCCTGCCAATAATGACATAGGGTGAGTTGAGTGGCTGATTGGAGCCGTGGCGCATGTACAACCCCCAGTGATCCATCCGGGCCTAGGTGCTGGCCGTGGGGGTCAAGCGAGAGGTCGTGCTGCTGTTGAGGAGACGGTGGGAAGTCCCAGGCCTGGGCCCTCCCCCCCCTCGCCCGATGATCGCGAGGGTCCTGAATTTTTGAGACAGGGACGCGATCCTCCAGGCGGCACGAGCGGGATCCCCCCTGCGCTATGAAAATGCGACGCTCTCCTTTTTTCTGGACTTTACTTAAATGATGCAGAAACAACGACAGAGCTTCCTGCCGGTAAAGAAGAAACTCAGGGACAAGGGACTGAAATACGCTATGATGTTCCCGGCCCGCCTGCGGGTGGAACTCAACGGAAAGGCCTGGTTCTTTGATAAACCTGAGGTGGCATCAGGCCGGTTGGACAGCAAGCGCCCGAGCAAATCGGAGGATCGAGATCGTGGTGGAGAAGACGAGCAACAGTAACGAGAATAGATAAGGCTGTGGGAGCTATTGTGTAGTATTGTACGTCGGGGTGGGGTGGCTCCACAGCCAACTTTTTGTTTAGGCCTGTTTAACTGAAATTAGTGTGGAATGACCAAGATTCGAATAAGTGTTTTAGGAGGCTGTGGGGGGGGGGGGGGGGTTTCTCTGGCCCTCCTTCCATTTTCTACCTTTAGTTAATTTGTAGATTAGTGTTTGGGCGATGGGCACACTGCTAGTTGGGGATGGGCGTCAGCCATATGCAGGGGTGCAGGGAGGGGGAGGGGGGTTGAGAGCGAAGGGGTTTTTTTGGTATTGGGATTGCATTGTGTGCAGTTATATTTGCAAGTCTTTTCCATTTTTTTCTTGCATCCGTTGACATAGCTATGATTGAATTGATTCTGTACCATTATAATGTCTGCAGTTGAACGGGGATCAGGGATAAATGTGCTCAGTTGGAATGTAAACGGTCCAGGGGATAAAATTAAGAGGGGAATGGTAAACCAGCTGATTAGAAGAAATTCCCCAGATGTGGTGCTACTGCAGGAGACGTAATCGTTGCATGGCCTTACCCAAGGGGGGTTACAAACTCATGGCTCATGCCGGATTCACTACGGGATCTAGAGGGACAGGCATCTTAGTTAAAAACTCCTTACCCCTCACCATCCAGGCCACATGGGCTGATCATCGAGGCAGATACATTGGCATATCTGGGCTGTGGGAGGGGAGAATCGTTACTTTTATGTCTCTATATGTTCCACGGGGTCTGCAGGCAGACACTTTCCGAGACCTGGGTGCAATCTTCCTGACGCTGCCCGTGGGCCTACTGGTGATAGGTGGAGACTTCAATGCGGTGAGAGAGATAGACACCCTGCCCGAACTCTAAGGCCGTCCCAGAAGTGGCTCTCAGACTTCCTAGAAACAACTGGGCTTATCGATGGTTGGAGGTTGAAAAACCCAACATGGTGCACCACACGCACGCATCGGCAGCTCACCACACCCGCTCTAGAATAGATTATGTAGTGATACCGGCGGCTCAGGCGGCGACAGTCCGGGAGGTGCCTCACCTGGGGCATGGAATCTCTGACCATTCGCCGATTTGGCTCTAGGTGGAGGTTGGCCAATCTGATGTGGGTAAAATAGCCCCAATTAATGCATGGCATCGAAGGGACACCGCCATCAAGAAGAAAATCGTCACATTTACGGAAAGGTACTTTCATGAGAATGCAGGATCTGTCGACTCTGCTCAGACCCTGTGGGAGGCGTACAAGACGGTTATTCGAGGGAAGGTTTTATCATTAGTAACGGGGAATAAGAGGAAGAGTTGAGCCGAAGTAGACAGGGCAGAGGCGGAGGAGACCAAGATGGAGATTGAGGTGTCCAGTGATGTGACCCCTGAGGGTACACAGAAGTTGAAACTCCTTCAAGATGAATACAGGGACCTAGCTAGGGATCGGGCCAAAACACTACACGCAGATACTCAGAGTAGGATATATGAACATGGTGATAAAGCAGGTAAACTGATAGCAGTTGCAGAACAGTGATTCGGATAGAAAAACTGACCCGCAAATTATAGCTAATGAGTTCTCTGACTACTATAGTTCAATGTATACGACTGCAGGGGTCTACACGGAGGAGGACAGTGCAAACATGATACACGACATTCATATGCCCACACTATCGGAAGATGATCGGAACCATTTAGATTCCCCTTTCACAAATGATAAAGTGGCACAGGCCATCAGAGGCCCGAGGCGGGAAGGCCTCGGGCCCGAACGGAATCCCAAAAGAGTTGTATAAACTGAGTGCGAATAAACTTGCTCCGTTCCTTCGTGCCATGTTTGTAGAGAGTACGGAGGGGGTCAGCTCCCCTATGATCAGCGAGTAGCTAATATTGTCGTGGTCCACAAAGCGGGAAAGCCCAGTACGCTCTGCTCCTCATATAGGCCCATTTCGCTACTAAATGCTGAGCCTAAAGTGCTGGCATAGCTCCTGGCAACGAGACTAGCTAAAGTCATTACTACCCTGGTTCCCTCCGGATCAATCTGGCTTAATGCCACATCGAAATATGGCCCTTAACTTACGAAGGCTACATGGTATACCGGGTGGCGCCCAGAAGATACACAAACCGGCGGTCCTGGTGTTATTGGATGCCACCATGGCCTTCAACAGGATTGAGTGGCCCTTCTTGTTCGAAGATGTGCATCAGCCCTGAGTTCATCAACTGGGTCCGTCTCTTGTATATAGATCCTCTGGCAAGGGTTGTGGTGAACAATCATAGATCAGCTGACTTCCATCTGGGCAGAGGCACTAGACAGGGGTGTCCCCTGTCCCCACTTCTTTTTGCTCTGGCTCTTGAGCCGTTGGTGGCGTGGGTCCGGTGGGACCTGTCTATCAGAGGGCTGCGTTGGACACCGGAGTGAGAGGACAAGATCTCGCTCTAAGCAGACGATATCCTGCTTTACCTTACCTCTCCCAAAGAATCTCTGATTTGTTTTCTCGATGTATTAGCTATATTTGGGAGGTACTCTGGTTTTGCAATTAATAGATCGAATTCAGTACTCTTTGTTCTTAGTGGTGATACTCCAGTGGTTCCGAGTTCCTGCCCGTTACAAATTGATCCGGTAGGATTCCGTTAACTCTGTATTTATGTGACGTTAGACCCGAAGTTGAGATACGCAAAAACCTTGCCCCCCCCCCCCTGACCCGGCTTAGGAATTATGTGGACAGATGGAAGGTGCTACCGCTCTCCCTCCTGGGTAGGGCGGTGCTCTTCAAGCAGATGGCCCTTCCCCGATTCCTATACACGCTTTAGAATGCAATGGACCCGGTGCCGTCGTCCTACTTTAAGGAAATTGAGGCCCTTCAACGGCAGCTTCTTTGGGAGGGCAAGCCTCGCATCGCCTTCTCTAAACTTTCTCTCCCCTGGTATGATGGGGGAATCGGTTTGGCAGATCTGCGGAAGTACTACTGGGCCTCCTAACCCGGCGGTAAACCACACTATTTACGGGTCTCCCGGAGACCCCGGATATGTGATGGACCGCGGACAGGTGCCTGGGGGCGACTTTACGAGGGCACTATATTCCAGGGCCAGCCGATTTCCCCTTGTTGGCCCACCGGCCCATGCAGTACAGGTGTGGCACACGGCTACTCGAAATCTTAAGTGGGACGGTAAACTCACCCTTGCGAACCCAGTATGGAACTTGGAGAGATTGGGTAGCTTGTGGAAAACAAACGGTTTTGATAAATGGGATCTCATCGGGATCTCACAGATCAGGGACATTTGGGGGAAAGACACTGTGCTCACATTCGGTGCTCTTCAAGAAAAGTATCAGCTACAAGAGAGTGAGCATTATCGATACCTACAAGTTAGACACGCCCTACTCACCATATTTCAAGAGGCACCGTGCTCCCAGACGCTTCCCCCCTGGAAGATCGAGTGTTAGATGGTCACCTCCCGGAAAAAAACATATTGTTGATATATAAAAAACTAATGAATAATATGGGAGACCTGCTGGCAACCATTAGGGCACAATGGGGAGCTGACGGCTTTGAATTTTTTTTTTTTTTTTGTGTGTATCTTATATAGCGCACGGCTACCCCAACGGGGTGTCCCGGCGCTTGCATTGGGAACCCGTCCTGGCTTTTCCCTGTGAGATAACCCGTACTGGGCATCCCCAAGGTGAAAGACAGGCATCCCGCCGCGGGGGGGCCGTAGTGGAGATTAAGCAAGCTATTGCCCAGAGTTGCAGAGTGTGAACCCGTGATTCGAGAAGGCACCGAAGTGAGAATTATCGAGTCCGTGGACACTTGGGCTCAGACCCTGCCGTGTCGGGAATTGAACCCTGGTCCCGGGTCTGACCTCAGCTTCCGGGTATGCCTCCTCTAACCATTGAGCCACACTTCTCCAATTAGATGATGAGGGTCTGGAGGGAGGCTGCCTCCTCTCCAAAAGTAGTGGCTATTCAAGTGAGACTCAGGCTTGTGCAATTAAAGATTCTCCACAGGTTATATGTCACGGGGCACCAACTAGAGCACATGGGTGGGGCAGAGAGCGGAGAGTGCCGGAGGGGGTGCGGGGAGATTGGAACCCTCATGCACAATTTGTGGCATTGTGCAGAAATACAGGAATACTGGGTCAAAATTCATGATAAGATGCAAGAGGTGTTGGGGGTGGAGTTACCACGGGAGGCTCAAAGATGTATCCTAAATGTCTGGGAGCCAACAGATTTGATTGTGTATGGTAGACAGTCGGCGACCCTTGTGTGTATGATTGCTAAGCGTAACATTGCTCAGTTGTGGGGTGCCTGCCAACCGCCCTGGGTTGAGAAGTGGATGGAGGACCTGGATTGATGCGTGTATAGGGAGAGGACTGTCGTAGCTAGGGGCTGTCCTGCGAAGTGGGGGTAGGTTTGGGGAACCTGGAACAGTTATCGTGGGGATATATGTGTTCCTCCAGTTGTTAGAGACGAAAAGGCAGCGCATGATTCCCTGTGACCCCTAAAATGCTATCCTGTATGTATTATCCTGTAGTACGGAAATGTATGTATGACAAATGTGGAAGCAGTAAATGTCACCGATGCCTTTTCTTTTTGGTTTTGTTAATAAAAAGATTTTCACAAAAAAAAGCCCAAAAAGGGAGATAATTGGCCAACAGAAACAAAAGGACTAAAGTTCAAATTGATAAAAAATAAATAGAGACCAACAAGAACTAGTAAACAAACCAAGGAAGTAAAGAAGAGAATAATAAAGCCATTTTACATAGACCTAAAAGAGTAAGAAGACCAAATCAAAGATACAAATCACCTGATAGGGTGTACATTTCATTATCTGACATACCAGATGTTGAAAGTAACTTAGAAAATCAAAGTGACTCTGTTGAGAGAAAAAGGCAGAGGAAAAGAAAATAATTGTGTTAAAAATGAAAAGGTAACACTGAAAACTGAAAGAAAAATTCAAACTGAACAAAGATAAGGAAACATAATTAAATAACAGATATAAAGGACACATATTCTCGTGTGGAAAGTAGCAAAGAGACAGTATAGAAAAGGATAAGTAGAAGAAAAATGCCTCCAAGTAATACGTCCAAATGTGGGATGTTACGTAAATGGTGTAGAATGTGGTTAACACGTACTGCTTTATTAATGCTTATATAGATTATTTTAGCAATGTTGATTCCATTTCATTCATGTTATGAGTATTCATATAGAAATCAAGGTAATAATAATAGTGAAAAGATGCATAATACAAAGAATGATGTAGAGTTAGTAGATAACGCTGAATTACATAAAGATAGATTTATTAATGATTTTTCAAAGAATGTTTTTTCTAGACTGTTAAAAGAATATGTAGAAACTATGGATGTCCAAAACTGCTATGTCTGTATGCAGTTGCCTGCGTCTGTATCAGAGGTGGTAACCTACCATCACCTTCCTTTGACTTATGGGATGACTTGTAGTGTAATAGCTGGTTTGTTTTACAAAACTGGGAAATTAGAGTATTATTATTCAGATGTTGATGAAATTTTTGCTAAGGTTCCTCTAGTACATAGAATGAACAAAGTGAAACCTGCTAAAGTTTTAGGTGAATTTTTCTTAGAAATGAATGAATTGACAATGGACTATGGGGAAGATTTACAAGCCCCTTGCGCCACTTTTGCGTCACTTTTCCCATGTTAAAAATGACGCAAAAGTGGCACAAGGGGCTTGTAAATCTGCCCCTATGTGTTTAAGAACAAGTTGACATGTAAATTGAAGAAAACAGAAAAAGGATTTTTAGAAATGGCAGAAGACAGGAGATAAAAAAAAAAGCCACAGCAAGTGAAGTGAAACCATCCTCATTGAATTTTGATGAAGAAAATGTTGTAAAAAATTATGCTAATGTAGCGTTAGGTATCGATCTTCCCCAACAGGGAAAACGTTGAAATTCGACGAGATAACACAGTGTAGGATGATTATTTTGGGGGATGGGGATTTAAAGGGGGAAATGATACTGTTTTTTCATGGATTGTATTTTATATGTGGTAACAAAGCTTATTATAGGTTGCCTGACCATTGGTATGGGGCATGTTATGTAGATTTGGTCTTTCCTAAGATTTATCATGTAGATAGAGGTACTAATGGAATTCATGAGATAGGTAAACCATTAATAAGTAGTAGAAAGGAAAGTTTTCTAGAAATAGTAGGTGATATTTTTGGAGCACTGATACCAGCAGTGGGTATATCATTTAATGCAAACAAAATTCGAAAATTGTCAACTATAGTAGATCGTTTATTGACAAGTACAGCTGGAGGATTTTTAATGGTAAATACAGAAATGGTTGCCATGAGAGCTATGGTAATGCAAAATAGACTTTCTATTGGTATTTTATTGGCAAAAGAAGGAGGAGTCTGTGGAATATTGAAAGTATAACATTGTTGTACTTACATTCCTGATAAGAGTCAGAATATTCAAAGATATATTACAAATATTACTGAATTGCATAAAGAAATGATTCCACTGGAGGTTGATGGTGTTCTAGAGAAACTTGGTAAGAGGTTTTCTAAGGTAAATAATTGGTTTGCTGAAATAGGTAATGTTGTAGTTATGCTTGAGTTGGTACATTCCGACCACCCCTTCCTTTCCCCTCCCATTGGTATCACCTGTGAGAGCTCACCTTACAACGTTGTGAGTGAAGAGTTGTGGGAGACCAGGATGGTTAATAAAGTTGCATCATAATACTCCTGCTCTTGTCATTTTTCAACTTCTAACACTGGCGACGGCTCCTGCGTAGGGGGCAGTTGTGACCATCTCCTCTCTGTATATTTCTCCAAACCACCTTGCTGCCGGATTCTTTGTGTACTTTTAATCCAGAAACCGTGTGGGACACTCATTCATTGTCCGTGACCTGGGTGGGAAATAACCCATGTCTATGTGAGCGATGCTCTGCCGGCAGTAGAAGAATAATTTACATCGGAGCACAACATGAGCAGGATAGCTCCTGTGCAAGCTCATCGGTTGATGCAGGTTTCAGTCAGAGTGCTGTCACGGAGTGTGTTGTGTCTTCCGCACAAGCAGTGAAAAAACAGCGGCTACGTCGGGATAATATTACTGAAAGCATCTAGTCAGGCGGATTGAAGAGGTCATATGTGTCGAGAGCTGGAGCTACACATGCTAATTGGGCTGTCAACGCTCTGGCATATAGCAAATCCTGACTTTCGGGGGAAAGTGCGCCGGAGCTGCACTCTTCAGCAGAAGAACAACCGCGAGGGAAGGTGCGCTGCATTCTTGTTCCTCGAGCAAGACATATGGCAAATCCTGACTCTCTGGGGTGAGTGCGCTGGAGCTGTTCTCCTCAGCAGTGTATGTCCGTGGGGGAAAGTGCGCCGCATTTTGGTTACTCGTGTGAGACGGACCGGATCGCCTCAGCGTTATCCTGGCAGCTAAGATTTTCATCAGATGTCATTCCAGCAAACGGCTAATCTGATGACCAGCGCCTGTCTGGATTTTCAGTGTACGCCATGTTTTGAGGCGTTTGCAGTCCACACATCCTGTCAGCGATACCGGAATCTCCTGTCAGAAAGGGAAGTACGTCAGTTTCACCTTCCCTGAGTGCATGGACTAGGTGCAGTTCCAATTTTAACCTGATAGTGGGAGTGCTATACTTCGTTGGGTTTCCGTTCCCACACAGACTGTTTACTCGGAAATTTCATCAGTACAGTTTCCTACAGAGTGTTTACAAGGGCGGAGAGTAGTAATTTTGACTGGTTTGTTCTGCTGTGGCCCCTGAACATAGTATATAGCCTTTGCTATTGTGTACATCGTAGTAAGGTACAGTGTGCTAACATCTCACATCTCCACGCTTAGACTATTGGGCAGTTTACATTCCTTCCCTGCTATTTTAATATCTTCTCACCTCCTGTAACATTTCCCTGTGTTCCAAATTTAGTTCTCTATCAGTGTTATCTGGTGGGTTTTAGCCAGTTTCTTCAGGATCCTCCACTCTCTGTGGGTGGTAGCCCCACCCTCCCACTCCAGATCATTTACTCCTGTAGGGTTACACCAGGTTGGTGGGGAGGGGTGTTGGTGTGTATCTTGAGACCTCTGGTAACTTTGGTGGGTCCGGAGTTTCCGCCTGGGACCAGTTGCAGCTAATCCCTACCATCCTCATGATGGCGGCTGCAAGCATGAGCCAACCACCCCCTTTCCTAAATGAAATAGGTGAACCGGAAATCTGTTGGAAGAATTGGTTCAAATTATTTGAATCATACATTATAGTCATTGGGGGAGAACGTTTCACACCCTTGCGTAAGCAACATATACTTCTCCACAATTTAGGAATACATGGAAGAAAAATCTATGAAACTTTACCTGAACCTGCTGGCGGAGGGGAAGGGGAAAATGTAGATGTGTTTATGTGTACTGTGGAAAAATTAGAAACGCATTTTGGAGATAAAATAAATGTGTTCCTGGAACGCCAAAAATTCTTTAACAGGGCACAAGGTAAACAGGAATCAGTCCAGAATTACATTGCTGCTTTGTGGGGCCTCACACAACTGTGCGAGTTTGGCAACCTCACAGATTTACTCAAAAGGGACCAGTTGGTGCGTTGCACTAATAACACACGCATCCAAGAGAAACTTTTAGCAAAGAACTCCTGCTTGAGAGAAGCTGTGGAGATTGCCAAATCCATTAACCACACTGCCCAAGTGCATAAAAGAAATGAAGCCTAGCAGCGAAGTAGTAGCAAATGTCAAGAAGAAAGACGAAGAGGGTGAAGTGTACAAGGTAAAATTTAAGGAAAATTTGAACAGCAGAGCAGCTGAGACAGATAGTAATTTAAAGTGCTACAGGTGAGGTAGTAGCAACCATTTTGCTAATAACCTGAAGTGCCCTGCGAGAAGCATACCATGTAAAAAATGTAACAAGAGGGGCCATTTTGCAAGAGTATGCAGGGAAGGGGAACCCCACATACGAAACAGTGAGAAAGAAGGAGGGAGAGTCCAGATTAAGGAGGTAAATTGTGTGTCACCTAGCGAGAAGAAGTATGTCCTACAACTTAAAAGTAATGCAGGATCGAATAACGCCATCTACCCTAAATGTGAAGTACTATTGAACAACAAGAATGTCACCATGTACGCAGATTCATGCTCTCCTTTCACCCTAATAAGCAAAGAAGACTTTGAGAAACTAGGGGAACAATCTATAACATCCTTACAGGAACCTGACATCTCACCCACGGGGTACAGCAAGGAACCTATACCCCTGATGGGGATGAAGGAGATGAAAATCCAATTCAAAAACAGCAGAGCGGTCGGAAAAATATACATCATAGAGTCTGGTTCAAATCTATTAGGGTGGCAGCACCAGAAGGCACTAGGTATCATTCTGGACCCCAATAGCAAAGAGCAAGTTCTACTCACTGGGGAAACCAGCAAGGGTGTCACCATCTGTGAAGAGTTTCCCGAATTGTTCAAAGAAAATTAGGCTGCCTCCACGAATTCCAACACAAGATTAAACTCAAATCTAGCGTGAAACCTGTAGTCCACAAACTGTGCCCAGTGCCATAACTAATGAGGGGACCCTTGGAGGAAGAACTGAATAAGCTGTGTGACATGGGAACTCATACAACCTGTAGATGGCTTGGAATGGTTGGCCCCTGTGGTCCTTGCAGCCAAAGCCAATGGGGAAGGTATCCGCTTATGTGTGGACCTACGCAGTCTCAACGAAAACATTTGGGTGGAGAGGCACCCTCTACCCAACATAAACTAAATGCTCAGCACCATGGGACAGGCAATATTCTTCAGTGTGATCGATCTGTCAATGGTGTATCACCAGGTGGATCTGCACCCAGAGTCAAGGCCTCTCACTGGGTTCATAACCCCCCATGGGGCGTTCATGTTCAAGAGGATGCCTTTCGGACTAGTGTCAGCTGCGGTGGTCTTCCAGAAAATAATGCAGCACTAAATGGAGTTGACCATTCAATGTGTTTCCAAGACGACATCTTGGTCTATGGACGCAGTGTAGAGGAACATGATAACACCCTTAGATTGGTATTCAAGAAGTTAACAAGTGCTGGACTAACGGTACGAAGGAACAAATGCAGAATAAGAGTAACTACCGTTGATTATTTGGGACACTTAATTTGAGAGGATGGGTTCAGGCCAAAAAACAACTTACTCAAGGCAGTAAAGATGCACCTTACCCAAAGAACAAAGAGGAACTCAAGTCCTTCCTCAGGCTCATGGAGTACATGACCAAATACATTGAAAATGTTGTGGCAAAATGTGAGCCGATACGTGACATATCGAAGAAGAACAGGGAGTTTGTATGGGAAGAGGAACACAAAGGTGTCATGGACAGTAACTACACAAAATATCGAGTAAAAATATCGAATTACATAAATACCGACTTCAAAATATAGAATGGACAAAATATCGAATGGACAGAATATAGTCAGCAAAAATATTGAATTTAAGGTAAGTAATGTAATATCGATTTTTATAAATATAGAAAGTCAAAATATCAAAGTATATAATATAGGTTATTAAAATATATCAAATTTTTAATAATATCGAATTTTTTAGAGTGTTTTGTATGTTAGTACATGTGTGAAAAGTGTATATTTTTTTGTAATTTATTTGAAGTAATGAACTTTATGTTATTTAATTTTTGCGTGATTTAATTCTGTAGCGGTTTGTGGGTTTATAGGGGAATAGGATGGGAAGTAATTTAATTGTAATTAATTAAATATTTTAATTTATTTATTGGTATATATTTTGAATAAATTGTTAATTATTTATTAGTTATTTGATAAGGAGACTGCAGGTAGTCCAAAATTCAGCCGCTAGGGCCATTTATGGACTCCCCAGACGAACTAGTGCCTCTAACTTGTTGAAGGAACTGCACTGGCTCCCTATAGCCAAGAGGGTTCTCTTCAAAAGCCTGACGTTAACCTATAAGGCTCTTCATGACTCAGGCCCTAGGTATATTAGAAAGCGCCTTGCTTTTTACAAGCCGAGCAGAGCTCTGCGATCTGCCTCCTTGTCTAAAATGGTCGTTCCATCCATCAAGCGAACCAGACAAGGAGGGCGTTCCTTCCACTACCTGGCACCGCGCGCTTGGAATGAACTTCCTATTGTTCTTAGACAGGCCCCCAGTCTGTTGTCTTTTAGAAAGGCATTAAAAACCTGGCTTTTTACTAGTTAATTTTGCTGTTCCTTTTTTGCAGTTATGTTCCTTTCCATTAAAGGACTTCTTCGCCAAAGCGCCGGGACACTCCGACTGGAGTAGCCGTTGCGCTATAGAAGAGCCCAATTAACATAACATAACATAACAATTAATTTTTAATTGGTAATTAATTAATTTTTAATTGGTAATTAATTTGTATTAATTGATAATTATGTGAATTTTATTAATTTATTTTCCATAGCGGGTTGTGGGTTTATAGGGGAATAGGGTGGGAAGTTACTTAATTGTAATTAATTAAATGTTTTTATTCATTTATTGGTATTTATTTTGAATTAATTGGTAATTACATTTTATTTGTTAACTAATTGTAAATTGGTAATTAATTTGTTTTAATAGTTAATTAATTTTAATAATTAATATTTATTTGTGTTTTTAATTTATTGATTATTATATTATATTACATTGGTATTTACTTTTAATTCCTTTTGAATTGGTATTGATATTACATTTATTTTTATTAATATATTAAATATTTACTTTCCCTACTGTTAAGCTCACTAGAGTGGGAATAGTAGTTTTTAATCCTACGCTATCCAATGCTTTCCCTACTGTTGCACTCTCTGGAGTGGGAATAGGAATTTTTACCCCTACGCTATCCAGCGCTTTCCCTACTGTTGCATTCACTGGAGTGGGAATAGTAATTTTTACCCCTACGCTATCCAACGCTTTCCCTACTGTTGCACTCACTGGAGTGGGAATAATAATTTTTTCCCCTACGCTATCCAACGCTTTACCTACTGTTGCACTCTCTGGAGTGGGAATAGTAATTTTTACCCCTACACTATCCAACGCTTTCCCTACTGTTGCACTCACTGGAGTGGGCATAGCAATTTGTACCCCTATGCTATCCAACGCTTTCCCTACTGTTGCGCTCACTGGAGTGGTAAAAGTACATTTTACCCTCCTGCTATCCTACAGTAAAAATATTGTATGTTTTTTATTAATATCATGTGAATATATATATGTTTAAAAAAATTAAATTTTATGTTCTTTTAGCTTAAATTAATTATTTGATAATTTTAAGGTTATTTAAGTATTTTTAAGTATGCTTTAGTTAATTATTTTTAATATTTAATTTATTTTAAATTACTTTTAAGACATTTACAAAAATTCGATATTTTGACTAACTATATTATTTTTAAATGATATTTTTAATTCAATATTTTTGTACTTGCCTGTCTGTAGATAGGAATTCGATATTTTTGTAGTCGATATTTTATCCTCGATATTTTTGTATGTCTATATTTTTGTACTTGATATTATTTCAGTGATCCGTCATGGACGGACTAAAGGAGGAAATCCTGCACTCACCGGCATTTGGTACTTTCAACACCAGGAAGAAATCCATCCTAGCAACAGATGCATCAAACAAGGGTCTAGGGGCAACCCTCATACAAAGAGAAGGAAAAGAAGAGAAGGTAGTTGTGTTTGCGTCCCGTTGCCTTACTAGCGCAGAACACAATTACTCCATAATTGAGAAACAAGCGCTGGCATGTTTCTGGGCGGTGAGACATTTCAGATTCTTCTTGTGGGGTTTGCCATTCACCATCAGGATGGACCACAAGCCTCTCACCTTCATCTTAACCGTGAAAGGAATGGAGAACTGTACTCATCGCATAAGTAGATGGATATTAGGGCTTGAGAACTTCAATTTCAGAGTGGAGTACTTACCAGGAGACAAAAACAAAATTTCTGACTACTTATTGAGGTCACCCCTGCATACAGAGGTGCAAGAAGAAATACTGGATAACCCCGTTATGGTGGTAGATGACCCGGCCATCTCAGAAGGAGAATGGGACAAGTCTATGGAAGAAGATAAGGAGCTACAGAGGCTCGGAAGTAAGTAAGTGAGCAAGTAAAGGGATGGCCAGAAAAGAAAAAAGAGCTCGAGGAGGAACTCAGGGAATACTGGGAAATCAGAAACGAGCTGAGCATCATGAGGAACAGAGTGCACCGCCAAGGCAGGGATCCGTAAAAGGATTATAAAATTGGTACACGAAGGACACTTGGGGCGCAGCATCACAAGCAGAGAGTCAAGGCGACATTTTGGTTTCCCAAGATGGACACCATGACAGAACAGGAAGTCAATGATTGTGTAAGCTGTGCCAAAAGTGACAAGTCCAAGAAAGTACATAAAGCACCAATATCTCCAGTCAGGATACCGACAGAACCATGGAACAAACTAGCTATGGACATCATTGGACCAATGGACAACCTGGGTATTCAAAGGCGGTTCATGATCATGCTAATCGACTACACCTCACATTGGATCAACCAGAAGTTCGTGCCTCGTGCCGATACTAATACAGTTCTGGAATTCCTGAAAGATGCATTCTCTAAAGAGGGCATACCTTCAACTCTTATCACAGACAATGGGGTGCAGTTCACCTCACGAGCCATGAAGGAGTTTTTAGACAACTTGAGCATTAAACATGGATTGACAGCACTCTATTGCCCAAAAGCCAATGGCCTTTTCGAACGAGCTAACAGGATGATAAAAGAACACATTCAATTAACTGTGGCCAACAGTCACGATGTAGAACGATACTTGGGGAATTGCTTGTGGGCCTACCACTCCTCCCCTAACCCAGTGTCATGTGTTTCCCCATTTGCCTCACTCCGTAGGAGAGAACTATGCACCAAGGTCAACCCGGGTTGGCTGGAGGGAGACAGGGAGGCAGCTCTTGACCAGGAAGAAATCTTCAGGAAGGTAGAGCTGCATATAACAAAATACAAAGGGTGGTATGATCAGAAGCACAGGGTAAAATTACCAACATGGGAAGCCGGCGATGTGGTACAGGTTAAAAGAGATACTAAGGACCGACACAACCAGAGTAAGTTCTATCCCCCGTGTCGCATTGTCAAAGTTTTTAACAACGTCGTACAACTCGAGAATGGGCAGTTGTGGAGCTGTGATAAAATTGTAAGATCTGTATTGTGACTGTAATGTTCTCATTTCTCATATTCTCTGATGTATAAGTTACGTGTATCCTCATGTTCCTGAGCTTCCTGCTTTCCCCTGCCAACTCTAGCATTGTTACGCTTTATATACATCCCCTTCATTGTATAGGAAAGAAGGTGTGTTGTAGTGATGCTCGAGTTGGTATGTTCCGACCACCCCTTCCTTTCACCTCTCATCGGTATCACCTGTGAGATCTCACCTCAGAACGTTGTGAGTGAAGAGTTGTTGGCGTCCAGGATGGTTAATAAAGTCACATCATAAGACTCCTGCTCTTGTCATTTTTCAACTTCCAACAGGTAATTCATTGATAGGGAAAATATTAATACCAGCAACAATATTAGTAATGATAAGATTAGGATGTGTCTGTATAAGAAGAAAAAGAGCTAAGTGAAAAATAAAAATAAATATAGAAAAAGTAAGCAAAGAGAACGTGGAATGGAAGAAATTGAGTTGGAGGAGTTAAAGGAGAAAATGTATAAGAATTCAGGAGGTCAAATCATAAAAGATACTAAAGTCTAAAACAGAATAGCCTGAAATATATTCTTGAAGAAAATTTAGGTGGGATGATTGTGTGGTGATAAAATCACCAAAGGGGAGTTGATGGAGCAGGGGAGAGACAAACATTTTTGTGTATCCCTTGTAAAGTCAGACTCTCATAACTATAACAAAAACATAACAGTGTGAAGCATGTAAGCTAACCAACAAAATGTACTTAGACATTTTACATTACATGTGGGAAACTAATGGCTATTTGCAAAAATAATATACTTTAAGTAGTGTAATTATATGTCGTGGCAAGAGCAGAAAAATGCATTTGGTAAGTGAAATGACGCTACCTGTGATGCTTATGCTAGGTAACAACTGACTAGAAACATTAGAATGGTAAACAGAAGGGCTATAATATAATTCTATACCTAATTTCTGTTATGTTTATTTTCGCATTTGTTCTCATTGAGGCACACGCGGCCTGTCTGTGGAAAATGGCTGATATTTGAAACGTTAACATCAGTTTGAGAGAAAAGGCCTCCACGCATGCGTGTTGTGAAAACAGAAGTAAATAGAATGGCCTATACCCAAAGCAAATGATGTCAAGGTCAGCTTGGCCTAGGGCACGGAAGTGTGCCAAAGGATGCCTCCATCTAAAACCGTGTGAAAGGAACAGTGATGGAGAAAAATATCAAATTGTGTAACAAACGAAGAATGACAAGCATAAATTGGAGATGAATGCCTTGAGAACGTTTTTAAGATGACTTTGCTAAAAAGTAAACTGGTTTAAGCGAGGATTGAATGAGGTGATTATCACTACCCTCTAATGGACCAATCAGAATGAACGGTGGACCCTAAAAGTTTCAATTTTAAGTTAGTTAGTTATAGAAAAAGGGTATAAAAGGGCTAGTTCGAGACAGTGAAAAAGCATGCTCCAAGGATTTCATTTTGCACCACGACATGCTGTCAGTTTAGACAAATTTTATGGTGCTAGAGACTGTGAAATATTTTGGGACTTTAACTTTTGATGGAGCAAAGAAGATGATCAAATGCAGAATTTTTATTTTGGAAGGGAGGCATTGAGGAGAATAGAGAGAAAGTTTGGGAACCTGTGTGAATCTGTTATTTTCATATAACAGACGGGTAATATATTTTTCTAAAGTTCATTTTCTATAACATGTACTAAATACATTGCTTAAACTTTGGTTGTCATAATAAACTTTAAAAGTTCCTTTCCTTAAATGGAGTAGATAAAATGTAATTCAATCTTAAACTCAAGTCTGATTATTTTATATAAATGTCACGACAGAATAGTATATGTTAAATGTTTATAGGACTATTATGATTGAGCTAGTCTTAATCGCCATCAACTGACTTCCACTAGCTTGGTCTATCGACCAGATTGGCGGAGTACCTTGATGTACATGTGTCCTATTTTCAAGTTAGCATGATGATCAAAACTTTATAAATGTATATAATGTATAAAGTGTAGAATCTAGGTACCCCGCTAACCAGCAGCTCGCCTTCTTTTAGTTGACTTGGGAGCAGTGTGATGTGTGTGTATGTGTGACTCGCAGTGGAATGGGCCCCACCGATGAGTAAGAAAAGTTGCTCCGGAGTTAAGTGACATGAATATAGAGGGTTGTTGGGGAGCTCCGCTGGATCACAGTCAAGTCTTCCAAAGAGCCCCAGTGTAAATTGAAGTCACCCAGGAAGATCTGTCTGTCACTTTGAGACAATTAGTTACTGATAAAGTCGGTGAGTTCCTCCAAAAAGGGAGAGAAGTTACCGGGTGGATGGTAGATGACATGGAACCTGAAAGGTAAGCAGTGATGTGCTTGAAGTTCTAGGGAAAGGCATTCAATGTACAGAAGAGGATGGTAGAAAGGGTTTTAATTTGAAGGGAGTTTCTGAAGATGATAGCGACACCTCCCCCAATTTTGTCAGTTCTGTCTTTTCTGAGGATAGAGTAATCGGTAGGTATTAGAAGATCAAACAAAGTCTGAGAGGAGTGATTAAACCAGATCTCAGTGAGGAAGAGCATGTCAAAATTGTGGTGGGTGATAGTGTCGGAAATTTCCAGTTTGTGCTTGATTGCAGATCTGCAGTTGTGGAGCAAACAATGTAGCTTTGACGCAACTGTTTTGGTGATGGGCTGTTTAGGCTATTAAGGGAGATAGGGATAAGATTTTTGTATGAGGGTGCCAGGGAAAAAGAGGAAAGCTGGTTAGATCTGACAGAAGAGATGGTCTGAATAGAGAACTGATTAGGATTATTAGGAAGGGAAAGTAGAGAGGGATTGACATTGGTAGTCTTGTATCTCGCCAGTAAGTTGGCGATGTCTGTAGAGGACAGACTGTGGTTGGCTTTATTGGGGCGCAGGAGCAAGAACTCCTCGGGAGGTTGTTAGGGAAGTGGGATATCTTAGCACTTAGAAGTGAGATGGACGCAACAAGCTGGGAAATGGAAGAGATGAGAGAATCAAGTTTATTTTCCAGGGAGAGGAGGGCTGAGCACGAAGTGTTGGGCGGCTCGCTGGTTAAGGGAGGGAGTGCAGTAGATGAGGGAGGACAGGGAAAGGGGGGAATGGGGGGTATTGGGGTGCAGGGGTCGAAGATAAGGAAAGATGGTGGTGGAGAGGAGTGGATGGTGTTACAGTGATATTTTTATGGTGTTAAGCATAGGGGTAGAGTATAGATCAAAAGTAGGAGGAGGCAGTTTAGGAGTGGAGAGGAAGAGAGGGGGGAAAGGAGGGTGGTCAAAGGAAGGCCGGAGATATGGGAGGATGAGAGGAGAGGTGGCTGTACTGGAAGGGGAAGGAGGGGGGCAAAGGAAGGCCAGAGGTAAGAGGGGAAGAGAGGAGACTGGGCTGTTCAGGGAGCAGAGGGAGGGAGGGTCAAAGGAAGGCCAGAGGAATTCGGGAGAAGAGAGGAAAAAGTGCTGGATAGTTACTGTATGCTATGAAAGGTGTATGTAGGGGAACAGGCACCAGGCAGAGTTGGGGGCATTGGGCTAAGTTGTAGTTGGGGAGGAGTATGGGACTGTAGGGTCAGAGGGAGGGAAGAGGGTGGGAATTACCGATAGGGGAGACAGGGTTGTGAAGCATAGGAGGAGTTAGGGGAGGTAGACAAGAGATGGAAGGTGAAGGAGAAGAATTAAGGATAGAAGGGAAAGGAAAAAAGCGGAAAGGGATGAGGAGAAGGAAAAGAGAGGAAGAAAGGGGGAGGGTTGGGAAAGTTGACCAGTAAACCAGGTTGTAAGAAAGGTGTATTAAGTAGGGGGAGATGGGTAAGATTAGAGGGCTGGAGATGGCATTGGAATATTGGCAAGGTGCAGGGTGGGGAGGGGGAGCCGGAGGTAAAGCAGATGAGATAGGGGAAAGGTCAGATTGGGAAGGGGGAAGAATGGGAGAGGAGGGAGCAAGAGAAGGGGGAGACAAGAGGTAGACCTGTGTATGTATGTGTGTATGTATAACACACTTGTAGAGCGCTTCTGTCACCCAACGGGCATCCTGGCGCTGTGTCTCCCGGGAGAGCGGCCTGAAGGAAGAACTACCTTTCCCAGTGGGCCATGTACACTCACATGACTTGAGCCACCGTGGCCATCTTGGAACGTCTGGTATAACTTTCTTTGTTGTGCTTAGGCAACTGTGCTGGAACTGAACCTGGCTACATGGATGTGAGTATTGAAGCATCAAGACCTCTCAATCATAAAGGGTTGCATTATGGACATTAGGATTTATACAGAAATATCCTGAAGTTGTGTGTGGTTTGAAAATTACCTTTCAACTATTCTTATCACACTTATCTGAACTGTAAAGACTGGGGTTGTATGTTCCGAAACAGTTCCCCACACCAACTAGGATGGATTCTTAAAAGGTAATTTCACATTATTTGTGCATTTCCATACTCTACCTCAGACAGAACCGGAGACTATGTTCAGTTTGATGGCTAAACTGAAAAGTGACATTCTAACAGAGTCTCTTTTCTATGGATTCCTGAACTACTGACATCATATCCAGGTTATTCTCTCTAAGAGACCTTTTCCCTGTAGCTGGAATGTTTGCGTATTAAGAATATGCACCAACCTAACCCTATCATAAAATATCTTGTGTTTTATGGACCTCTTTTCCTGAGTGTTCCACAACCTTGCTTCTTCCCATACTGCATCCTACACCCAACAACCAAATGATGTCCCATTCATATACGTCCCTTCTATTTTTCAGGTAGAGATCAGAACCTAGGGGTGGGTGTGGGTATACAGGGGACAGATAAATTTCATGAGTACTGACATCCTTCCATTGAAAGTGCAGCAGCGCAGAGGGACTCCTACTCCGGAACACCCAGGACCGCCTCCCTCGTGCCCCAGTCTTCTTCCTTGTCCGGTTAACACATATTCACAAGTAACAGGAAAGGGAATGTGGAGTTGGTTCATATAGTCTCTATGATGCCACATCGCAGGCTTAAGGTAAGGTTCGCGGTGGCTTGACAATGAAAGACTGAAACTTTGTTGAAGCTTCCTAGGGGCCATTCATGTTCTGTATGATGATGCCAATAGATCATCATTTCATCACAGATGAAACTTTGCATCTGGCCAATCTGAAGCCTAGGACTTCTTCTCAGAGTGTACAGATTCCAGTCTATCCGTACAGTAACTCTTATATCTAGCTTGAGGTAACACACTGCTAAATTTCTTTAGACTGACTCTCTCCACCTCATTACCATCAGCAAAGATGACAAATCAGAGACATCTACAACCAGATCTGAGAAGAAATCTTGGGCCACAAAGTAACTCTATCAGAAGGACACATAGGCTCCTGCAAAAGAGAACACGCATTTCACCCCCAGAAGACTACTTGGGACAGCAAGCATGTTGCGTTGAGAGACTGCAGAGGCTTCTTTGAAATAGTGCACATCTCCACTGCTCCCAAATGTAACAGACCACGTGCTCACGTGGCATACAATGAGGGAGGAGTTTCCGCAAAAAACCAACAAGCATATCTAATGATCGACAAGGAGCTTTCGAATGCACAAATAATTGACAGAGAACCTGCACCATAGATACATTGAAGGAAGTTCTTATCAAAACTGGTTGGTAATATCAGAACTGAACACGAGACACAAAATGTAAATAAAGTGAGTAAGTAGAGCTGGTACACTTAGCACAAAGTCCTGTGTCCAATATGGGGATGTCATTAATGAGATGTTTTTAATTTGTGTATATGCAGAACAGATTGTGTCCTGAAGAAGTTTTTGTCAATTATTGAAAAACATATATGTTGACATTTCTCAAAACCTGGTGCAGCAAGCACTTTGTTAGATGCAGAAAAGTCCAATGACATAAAATCCATTGGAGGAGACTGTGCAAACAACACACTTGTAGCTAATGTGATGGGATAAAGTGAGAAAGTGGCTCACACATGAACGGCTCCTCCGTTGAGGCGGAGGAGAGTGGCCCCACTCACTTTCTGCACGGCAAAAAAGGAAAAATAAAATGAAATACTTACGTGATGTTATCATTTTATTTTTCTGTGCTGAGGTCGTTTTGTGGGCTGGGCAGCAAAGCGGGGAAGAGTAGTGGCAACCTCATAAGTGCACATGAATGTTTGGCCGTCCTCTGGGTCCGGCCGAACATTGGTGCGCATTTTGCATGTTCTCCACCCTGGCTGCATTACAGCCTGGGTGGAGAACATGCCCAGGCTCCCGTTCCCCATCTGAGCGTCGAACCATGGCGCTCAGAATAATCACACCGCTGCATGGCAGCATTGTGATTGGCTTAGGGGAGCCTTGCTGTTTCCTGTTCGAACAGAAGCAGGTAGAGGACGGCAAGGATGGAAGAGGGGTGGCATCTGTCCAGCCAGCTGGCAGGTAAGTAATTTCTTTCATTATTTTTTTAACCCTCCGCCCCATTACTGTTTCGCGGGAGCAGCCACAACTGGGCTCACATCACTCATACAGTGAGAGGTCTAACTGACATTTCCTTGATGTTAAATAATTCTACTAGGTTTTCTATGTGAGGATAGAAACCTCTGGTGAAGTCACAGCAAGTTGGAGATATTTTAATTAAATTCTCAAACATGTGCAACATTCCGTGTAACCTGTAAAATGTTGTCGTCAGTTCTTATCCATTCAAGTCACAGTCAGCTTATGTTGGCACTGCCTTCCTTTTCATAGTTACGTACCAATTGACAGAAATACTTTGACAAACAATGTTTGGTGTCAAATACAATGCATGGTCAAGAACGGGCTTTGGCTCTCCCATTGCGGTGCCTTTCTAATAGGCACCACCCTGGGAACTCCAAAGGACCACCCGCCAGACCACGAGATAACTCGTAATCTGTCGGGTGGGCGGCGATGAGGTTTGACGGTGAGCAAAAGGAAAACATGCTAAGCAACCAAATATAACCTAACCTTAAAGACATGCACTTACATTGTATACCAATGCACCATACACAGAACACACTCTTTGCTCTCAAGTCCACTCCACAGCGATATTATTTTCAAACAGTGCTCTGGACATGAATTTAGTGCTTAGGAAAAGTGAACTTGGAATACAAACATAGGCATCTAATGGTGAATACGGGAGTGTTTGGCACTTAAGTGGCGGCAGCTGCTGGCAGGCGGTGTGGTTTTTTTGAGCCACTTCCATGTGGGTTGAACAAAAAGAGAGGAGGACTGAGAGCCTCATCTAGAAGGCCATTCCACCACCAGTGCATCACTTTTTTTGACGCACCGGCAACGCAGTGTGCCTGGCCCTATTTACACAGCCATGTAACTTCAAACATGGGCCCCTTCCACACATTACTCTGAGTGAAAGGGGCCTTCCATGGGTGTTGCTGCTGGTGTTCATACACAACATCCATGGAACCTGACACATTCCCAGATTTACAAAGTTTTGTAAATCTAGCATTGCATCATAATCCAACACCTCCCCAGGGGAGACGTAGGAATGACACAATGAGGAGAAATACTTTTATTTCTTCTCCTCTTTCTATGCTTGCTGCATAAAAAGAGACAAATGCCGTAAATTATTGTTTTTGTGAAAGGAAGGTGTCTGTTCCTGCACAAAGATAATCATTCCGCAATTTTGGCACCCTTGCAATATGACGCAAGGGTGCCTGCGCTGGTGCATGGCTGTCAATTATGCGCTAGCGCTGGGGAAAGCAGACAGATTCGTCATATTGTTGTTAATATGACATATACCTGTGCTTTTAAAATGACCCAGATCGTGCAGAAGAATGGCTTACTTGTAATTATTTGTAAATGAGGCCCTAAGAGTGCAAGACAGTACAAAGAAGGATTGCACGGTGTGCTGGAGCTGAATGCTCAAGGCTCAAAGATGGCGCCAGTTTAAGTAACATTTTACCCTTACTGGGGCACTGCTGTAGGCGGAAGGGGCATACTAGGGTGACCCATAAAGCTCTAGGTGGTGCATGGATTAATATTTAGGTGGCAAGTCCTGTGAGCTGATAAAGTCCTTAAGAGAGTTATTTGGTGTGTGGCAGAATGGAGATGAACAACATAGCAGGTGGTGAGATATTTATTTTATTCCTCTCATTATGCTGGATTTCCTTTGTGGGGGAAGACACACCTTAGATATGCATTAGTGATGAGTGGAATACTTGTATTAATCTCAGCCACTGTTAGTTGCTCAGGTTACATCCCAGGCTATACTTTTTTTGCCCCACATCGCCACAGCCAGGAGACAGCCAAATACAAATGAGCCTGGTTCTACTCCAATAGGACTCTCCAGCCACAACTGGCAGGCCAGGTCCCATCTGATCAGGAACAGAAGCAGCCTCATAACTATTTTTGGCCTACTTAAGCCTCAACAATGAGATGTAGCTTGCTTTTGTTGCACAGTGTGTGAGAAAGTGCCCTCTTTCTGCATGGTTGCCCCCACCTTTTGCTGAATTGCTGATGTACTTTGACTGAGTGTGCCCTGGGCTCCTGCTATGTTCTTTCCCTAAAACTGCCTGGAAGCCTAAATCCAAATGGCATCTCTGACCACAGGTCAGCCCCTGGTAAATGGTACCACAGGTACCCAGGGCACTGTGACCAGAGATGGCCTCTAAGGGCTGCAGCACTTATTGTGCCACCCTTAGAGGTCCTGTACCCTGACACTCATGCACTGCCTTTGCAGGCTGTGTGTCTTGGTGCAGGACAAAGTGAAGAGTCGACATGGCACACATCCCTGTGTGCACTGCCTACAACCCACTGCCCTGGCATAGATCAGTCACCCCTCTTGCTGGGTGCACTATACCAGTGGTGAGGGTACAGTTGCATGAGCCCTGTACCCCTACAGTGTCTAAGTCCATTCTTGGACATTGTAAGTGCAGTGCTGCCATTAAGAGTATATGGTTCTGGGACTTTGTCATTACGAACTCCACAGCACCATAATGGATAAACTAAAAACTGAGAACTTTGGTATCAAACTTCTCAGCATATTACACCCACACTGATGCCAGTGTGGGATTTAATAAAAAATGCACACAGAGATACCCAGTGAAAACGAACCCACCACTAATGTCCAGGCTGAGTGGCTGCTTTCAGCTGCCACCATCAGATATTTTTCTGGACCCCTGGGTCGAGAGCCTGCTGCTCTCTGGGGCCTTTAACAATGCACATCCTGAGACGAGGTGCCAAGCCTCCTCCCCCAGGATGGGCAGGGTTCATGAAGGGGAAGCTTCAAAGGCTTGCAGCCTTTGTGAGCTTCCCCAGGCTACATGCTGCTCTCAGCAGCTGGTCCCCGCTGGTTTTGACCCCCACTTTGGGTGGGAGAACCGGCGGGAAAAACAAGTGAGGAAGAGAGGTGTGCCCACCTCTGCCAACTCCACTCCTCAGGTGGGGGAGGTGAGGTGAAGCACAACTCTCAGACCGGCCCATCTTCAAAATGGGGGGACTCACCCAACCAGGGATAGGCTCTTGCCTCCCTCCCACTGGAGGGTGGCATAATAGGGGGTGTACCCACCCCCGGGGAAGGGAACCATTGGTCCCTGCCTTTTACCTACCTGTAATGCCCCTAAATCTAGTATTTAGGGGCACCCCTGAACCTTGCTTCCTTAGACAAGAACCTGCAAGAAGAAGGAGGAGGACAGAACATCCGTGCAGGAGCTAACAAGACGAAGACGTCCACTGACTTGGCCCCAGCCCTACCGGCCTGTCTCCACCTCGAACCTGCTCCTGGGAAATCCCAGTATGTCCTGCATCCAGCAACCTCAAAAACCCCGGAGGACCAGCCTGCCTTCAACTCCAAAGACTTTGCCTCCCGTGCACACTGGATTTGTTCATCTGCGACCTCTGGCCTTGGCCAGAAACCGTGAATCCGCACCACTCTGCACCCACTGTTAATGGCCCGAGCTCGAGTGGGCAAACACCACGAGGAGGTCACCCCGGCAATCCTGACCCAAGATACGGCATCACCTGACATGCCTCTAGTCGATGCCTGCAGCCTAAATACAGAAGGCCCCCCTAACCGTGACCAGGAGCTGGTAAGAAGATCTGACCCTAAAAGGCACCCCTGCACCACCCGAGGCCCCACAGCCTTGTGTGCCCAAACCAACGGTGCCTAGCCAACCCTTAACTTCCCAACTTACCTCTCAAAGTGGTCATCATACCCAGAAGACCTTTGTCTCCCTGCCTGCAGTGCTTTTGCAAACTGGAGGTTCTCTATTGAAACCAACAGGGCGTCCAACGTCAAAACAGCACCCTGCACCCGGCCACCCTAGTGCCGCTGAGGGTGCACCTTTGGTGCTAATTTGTTTCCCATTTGCCCTGAGCTAAAATCCAGGAGCTTTGCTTCCACAACCCAGTGGTCTCCTTGCCAGCAGCAACCAACCGGAGGCCCCCTATACCCCATTGGATAACATTGGGCCTCAGCACTCTGCACCTGCCCACCCTAGTGCCGCTGATGGTGTAACAAGAGTGCATCCTCAACCCTGGGAAACCCCTGAGTCTACCCCCAGAACCTCAACTCCCACTACCAAATACTTATTTCAAAACCGATAACACTATTTTCCTCCATAGGATAACATTGATTGTTTTTCTGTGAAAAGTTTCTAAGTGTGGAGTTTAAGATATTAAGAAATTCTTTATAATTGCACAATCTAACAAAAACGATTTTACTTACCTGTTTTCAGGAAATGTCTCACAGTAGTATCTAGGTATACTACTCTGTGTAAGCCTAGTAATCTCAAAAGTTACTTACCTGCTATTTTACTAAAAAATCTATTCAAGTCTATGAACTGCATTTACTAAGTATTGCATTTCTCTGCATCCAAACTGTAAATCAAATCAAAGTGCATATACAATTATCATTCAAACTGTATTTAAATTGAGTTACTATTGTAAAGTACTTATTGCTTACGGGTGCCAGGCTTGCTTGGTTCCAGAAAATAAAATAACTACAAGAATATTTTTCTACAAAAACAATTGGTCTGAAGTTCAGTATTTGAGTGTGTGAATTTATTTGCTGACTGAGTGTGTACAACAAATCCTTAACACTGTCCTGTAGTGTAGTTCCTCTAATCCCAATAGGCTCTGCACATTGGAATAACATAAACGGTAGTTTAGACGTAGGACTGAGGTCTACTAGGTCTCTACTGAATATGTTAGACTAATTAGGTATGCCAGCTAGCTCAGAGATCACTAGAAACGTTCTCGAATTAACAGGGAGGAGTTAACTTCCCTGATTAGACAAGAAGGGATTAGCTTCTGACAACCGCATAAACATGACAACTTTGCTCCCTCCAGAATAAGGAGTATATCTCCAGAGTAGTGTGAAAACAATAGATAGCTATTTCACTCAGTCAATCGTGCATGCTTAGTTTCACCAGAGTGCAGAGAAAGAGAGAGACGGGCGTTTTCAATAAAAGGTGTTGTTTATTGAGCAGTCTTCTTTCTCATGCAAGAGAAGTGAATTGCCACAATTGCAATACTTGTCATAAATTAAAGTGAGTATAGTAAAAGGAGTATTATGAAATAATACTGTAAAAGCATTGATATGGTTTCTGAGCCATATGAAACTTAAAACGGATAAAATATATACAGTTATATACAATGATAAAAGTTGACTAAACGTACTCAACTGGTGCTTCTAAAATACGCCTACCCCAGTGTACCTAACCTAAGCCTAGTATGTGGGAAGGAGTAAGGAAGTTGCAGTTTAAGTTAAGTTAGTTTTGCCAAGAATCTGAATAAAGAATTCTCTAAGGATCTAATCAGCTCCGTACCTTGGTTTTAGAATGAATGAGGTCTTGTATCTTGTTCTCAGGACTCGATCTCCCAGTAACCCGCAAGGGTGACTGAAACACTGGAGCTGGATTTTCTCGACAGGAGAAAAGACAGCGTCTTTCTCAGTGCGTCAAATGGGAGGGACGGCTTCCTTCGGCACTCGCATCAGCTGGGCTTCGGGTAAGTAGATAGCTGCTCTGCTCCAAACCACTGTGTGTTGCTTAAGGCAAATGCTGGTATATTTATACCTGGAAGGTGCAGTGTTTGGCGTAAGGTTGGACATAAGACGTCAATAAGGACTGTCACTAAGAACTGGCAGTTCTTTCAGGACTCGCAGGAGTTCTAGGACAAATCAAAACAAAAGCAGGGGAAATTCCCGGGTTGCTGGAGGTTTGGTTTGTTTAAAGAACTTGTTGTACTTTCTAGGAGTCTAAGGAAGTAGCCTTGCCGTATTTGGACTGCATTGGCTATGACTAAATATGGATATGATTCTTATGCCTTTATAAAGATATGATTTGTTATAACCACATAAGGGCATAAATCGGGAATATTTAATTAGGGTCCTAGATACGTTCACAACACCCACTCCATGTATAATGTCCAATATTACTAAATACTAAGCAATATATAAACATATAGGAATGCATGTGTTTTCCAGCCCACCCCAAAATACATCAAATGCATTTGAAATGGTATAGATACACGAAAATTGAGTATTATACTGTACGCTTTCAAGCAGTGGTATCATTCAGATAACATTTTGTTCATTTAGAATGGTGACTGAATGAATCACGAAAATTATATTCATGAAATGGCTCTTAATACAGAAAAAAAAGTTGAGACAATTTCATCACATATTCATACAAGATTGTACATGTGCTAGAGGCTGATTTCAAAATATTGTCTCTAAAGTCTCTAAAAATTGAAGTTCTGTTCTCTAAGAATAGTTCTACTTTAAGCAAAGTATCATGTGCTAAAAAAAAAATTATTTCGCTTTCATGGAAAAAAATAGTTCCAAACTTTTTCAGCAGTGCTGTTTATCAAAACTGAAGGCCGAATTCAGAGTTCAGGGAACGCTGTGTGCTCGCTTTTTCAAATATTATTCTCGTTGTTAGGAGAGAACATTACCTCAGCTAGACCAGCAAAAAATGTTTCTACAACAGTAGGTGGAAGTTGGGCCAACGCTGAAAAATCAGAAATAGTGCATATATGCGATGCATTGCCATCATCGGTGTGTAGATCAGCAATGTTCACAGAAGGTTGTACCTGTGTGGTGCCGCTTTCATCTCGTAATTCACCGCCACCTAATCGTAATGGTGAAGTCTCAACGAATGCCGTCATCAGAATCGGTAGCCGCTGGGGACAACACGTTGCATGAGTCGTTACCGGACAAAGCAAAGCATCGATATCCATTGGTACTGCTGATGGTAGTGTGAGACAGACGTCCAACACGGTATCGTATTGCTAGGATCGTTTCTTCCATCGTAGCCTGAGTTTTGTCTGTGACTTGGCTTGCCATATCGGAGCAGAAGGAACAAAAATACAATTCCTGCTACGAGTCTCAAAATAAGAGGCAGGCCACCGAAAAGAGAATGCACAAAATTCGGGAAGATGCCCAGAACTGTTTCAAAGGGTGCAAACAGTCCCGAAAAAATTGTCTTAAATACATGTGCGATGCCACTGGTATCTGACATGTTTAAGATTTGGCTTAACATTTCTACGAAATGCACGGGGCAATTTGTCGATAATAGGGTATGTATCTCTTCCGCTGTCCTTGCAACTTGCAGGTCATACGTCTCTTTGGACGAGGTTAAAGGCACTGTTGTTTGTAAAAGAATAGACTTCATTCTGCTTAAAGTATCAATTTGAATAGAAGAGATATTCACAGAAGGCCATATTGCTGCCTCCATGTCTGGATTGCTGTTTGGATAAAATACTTGCATACAACAAAGGACCCTGGAAGTAACGCTCACAAGATAGGCTTTTTCTGGCATCATGCCACAACAGCTGTGGTCACTTAATATAACGTAGCTACCGTTGGAAATTTGTCTGAAAAAGGGCTCTATCTGTGTAGCAGGGGTGCCGTGCAGATGGCATGAAAGGTTGTTTGATGAACCTTTACAGGCTCCATGCAAGTTAATACCTTGACACAGAAGTGTACCGCTTAGTGATTTTTTACAATTGTCACCACTAAGAAATACCTCTTTTTTCCCTTCACTATAACATCTATGTGTATAAGGTAAATTCCAGGTTGACTTGATGTATCCTTTACCCAACCTTTCATACAGGCCTGCTGGTACATACTTTTGGCAGTATTGAAACTGAAAAGTTGTTATCGGGATTGTAATGGTGCCATGTATTATCCATTCAATGACAGGTCTTTCTGACATTGTCAATGGTAATCTTTCTAGTTTTTCAATGCTCAGCACCGTATAGTCTGCTCCTTTTTGTGCCAACAAGATTTGTCTATCAGTAAGGTTAAAGATAGAAATTAATGACGTTGTGTTGATTAGACGCCATGGCACGTAGCCTGAACGGAGGTTTTGTAACGTGCAGCCTAGCTGTACAATAGAACGTAATTGGGATTGACCATGTTGTAACATTAGCATATCCTGTTCTATTATATCAATAGCAGATGATACAATGCTGTCCAGTGAATAAATTCTGGAGGACAGAGTCGTTAACCCATTGTCCACTACAGAA
The DNA here is from genome assembly GCF_964263255.1 of Lissotriton vulgaris. Lineage (NCBI taxonomy): Eukaryota > Metazoa > Chordata > Amphibia > Caudata > Salamandridae > Lissotriton > Lissotriton vulgaris. The sequence continues at coordinate 1,309,387,242 of NC_141693.1, read as the reverse complement.
AGTGATTTTTCCAAATTAATACGATCAATTTCTCGTATTTTTTCTGCAGTTTCAATTTGTGTTACTTTCCAAGCTTCATTGTAAGCTGCGTATATACCGGCGTATATGAAACGTTTTTGACGCTGTTTTCGAGGTCCCATTATGAAATCTCGCAAGTCAGCACCTTTTTTAAGTAAAGTTAAGTGTTGCTTAATTTCAGGAAGTGTGGATCTCTGTAGCCAATCGAGGCATAGTTTTCCTAGTTGTAACTATCCCTGGATGTTGTCTCTGGGAATATATTGGGTCTGGCCTGTTCTGTTTAAACCCCTGTATTTTGTTCAGGAATCTATCTTGACAGTTATTTGTGTCTGTGGGCCAGATCAACCATTTGTTATAATCAGGAATTGTTCTGTTTTGTTTTAAAATATAGGACACGTCTAATCCCTCATCTGTAGTTGTGTTTCTATCAGGCATAGGCTTTGGTATAGACAGGTTGTTTAAATCTTTTATCTTGGCTAAACCAAGACATGTTGTTTGTTGAATAGTGTCATTCAGGAACATTATTTGTTCTGGGATCATGCAGGCTTTAAACAATGATTATAGACCTTGTACCTGCCACTCTTTTGTACCCCAGATGTTTTTTGTCTCAATGTTATTTTTCCAAAATTCAAAACCAAATGTAGACATTTTTTCATAATTTTTTTTAGAATAAATCAGATTAGTATTTGTCAAGATGTTTTTCACTCCGGTCTTATTTAACATTTTGTAATAAAACGTTTCTGGATTAGTATAATTAAATCCTGAGAAGTATGGAAATTTCTCATAAAATGTTTTTGAACTGCCTTTTGGCGGAGTTGGACAATGTTCCCACTGATTATAATTGAAAACATTTCTAGGATTAGCAGATTAATGCAGATAATGATGCCCAAAGTGATTGAAACAATACATTTCCTCATAATTCGATGAACCCTGTAAATAATCATGTTCTGTCAATTTTGCTGACATTTCTAAATCTGACATCATATTATTAATATTTTCAAAGTCCCAATCATCAGAGAAAGCACTAGGTGATACAAAGTCACTTAAGGAGATCTTAATTTGGTTTGGATATTTCAAGAGCTCAACCGGGCCATAGATTTAATAGTCAGTTTTGTCCCATGCTAAACCACCAGGTATAGGGATGGCTGTGATGTTCACTGATGATAGTTCTCTTTTCTCGATGTGAGAAGATCTGTGTGGTTTCAGGACCAAGTTGATGTTCTGCCTTGCTGTGTCCATTGTACTATATTTTCCATCAATAAATCTACCCAAACTTAAAACCAAGATGAGCAATAGAAGTAGGAAAAGTACACCTAACACAATCCATAATTTAATCCATGGTGAAGTTAGATATTTTTCTCTGAGTTGATGAAAGAGCTCTGTGATTTTCTTTTTGAAAGTTTTTGTTGCTGGCTTGTCTCCATGTTCACTTGGATCATCGGAAAAGTCATCAAAATTGATAAAGTAGCCAGATGCAGTTCTGTCAATTGGTGGAATTGCTTCCGGATTTCCATTGATCGTTGGATTTTCTTTTGTTACATTTGTATAGTCTGAGGCTACATCATTGTAGACAGGCGTTTCTTGACGAACTGTTGCGATTTGGGTATCAAGAGGCAAAAGTTCCATGGCTTTGTTGCATAGTCCTTTATTATTCACTGAAGGTTTATCAAATGTGATTAATCTCTCAGTTTGAACCTCTTGGATCGTATCAAGATTTGGTCTTCTGCTATTTCTTGGGAGTCCACTGGGCCTACTACTTATTATTGGCCACATGGTTGTGGTTTCACCAGGTCGATTGATACAACTCGGTTCTCCTTTTTACCAGCAAGGGGCGGTACTACTACTGATCTTGTTCCGCTGACAGCTAAGACAGGTACTGCTTTTCTGTAAGAAGGCCCAAATTCCTTCTTCACCACGATCTTTTCTCTGACCAGATCCCCAATCTTTGGAATCCAGACAGGTCTTGCTGGGAAAGGTGGTTTTTCTTCACTGGTCGTTGGCTTTAGCTTTTCGTTACTCAGACTTTTTCTTGTTTCATTTAAGTCCTATAAAACAGCCAAACGATCTTTGATATCAAAGGTTTTTTGTTTCACCACTGAAGTCTGAAAATCTAAATCCTGGATGATCATTCTAGTACCAAATAAAAGTTCGTACGGACTGATACTAGAGAATTTCTTGGAATGTTATTAAGACTACGTTGGACACTTGTTAGATGTTTGACCCACCCGTCACCCGAACCTAATACCCTCGCTGATATAGATTGCTTTATGTCACGGTTTTTTCTCTCCACTACCGCATTCTCCTCAGGATGGAATGGACTAGAATACCGCAATCCAATGCCCATGCTGGCCATGGCCTCCTTGTAAGCCCAAGAGCTAAACACAGGACCCTGGTCAGAATGTAGCATGCCAATTGCGTATGTGCCGATAAAGACTCGCAAATCTTTTATAACAGTTCTGGCGTCAGCCGAGCGCTGGGGCCACATCCAAATGAATCTGGTCTTAATAATTATGGGATCGCATTCTTCCGTCTGGATGTCTGCGTATAAATAGCCTGATGCTGTCTAATAGAGGTGTCTGGACAGGTGTCTGGTCCGGTTCACAACTGCGATCTCTGTTGCAGTCTTGACAATTCATTGCAAAGTTATAAATTTGCACGCTCATCCCCGGCCACCAGTATTTTGATTGTAATTCTATTAGAGAATTCAGGATCTCTTGGTGCCTCAGACCCAAGCCCATGTGTGCTTCTTGTATCAAGAAGACTCTCCGGTTCGTGTTTGGAATTACTCTATCCCCCACTCCAGAGGTTTGAGCAAACGGAACGGAGTTCGCATCAATTATGTATGTATTTCCGAGTGGATAATTTAGAGGTAACGCCGCATAATTGCCTTCCATTGAAGCTTTTACTGCAAGCAGCGTTTCGCCATCTATTTATTTTTTCGTACGCTTTTTTGTGGCTACAGAAGCCGAGTGATCAGCTGCCGCTGTGGCTCTGTCAGCCAATGAATTCCCTGCAACGTGAACGTCATCACGTTGAAGCCTCTGCGTATGTATCACGTGAGTCTTTTGTAGTTCTTTCTGCAAAAGAACTACTTGTTCCCATAGTTTTTTATGCTTTATTGTGGCACCTGTCTCATCTTTGTAACCCTTTTTAATCCAGGTCTGCATGGAATTATTGTAAGACCGGACGCAGTAATGCGAATCGCACACTATTAGTGTCGGGATCGGCATTTTCAAGCGCCATCTTTAGAGATCTTATTTCAGCTCGCTGAGCTGTACAGTTTCTAAGTGATTCAGTTTTAGTGACCATTGGTCTGAATTTACCTAAGCACCAACGACCTTTAACAATCACGCACGCAGCATTGTAAATTTGTTTTTCCGCAACGTAGTGTTGTGCAAATCTGTCCGTGTAGATTACACATGTGTACTGTTCGAGAGGCAGAATTTCGATTGACAGAGGGCATTCATGTTCGTATTCCAGATCTTCTAGTTTTTTCATTTGCGGATCAAAAGCGTGTTTCACGTCTTCTGTAGCAAGAGAATTTTCCCATTGTATCCATTTTGGATCTAGAGCTATAGCATTTGGAATGCCAGGTCTTGCTACTGCTTCAAGGGCTGATGCTGCTGTAAAAGATATCCTTTTCCCTTGGGCTAGGGCTCTTTCTTTTGCTACAGCAGTTTGAACCGCAGTGAGAATTTTTTCAGTAGAACTGAATTTCATTTCAGCTTGTGTGTACAAGTGTGATTTGTAAGCTATTGGTACCGTTTCTCCCTCATTAGAGGTCAGGTATGTGAATCTGAATCTTCCTGGGATGACTCGGATTACAAGGTTGCGTTCGTTTGCGCATGTTTGCAGTTTTGTTTTAGTTAACATGTCTGTCTGTAATGATTTTAAAATTTCTGTGTGTTTTTGAGTCCAATTAATTGGTTTAAAATCAGGTTTTATTAGTTCGTAGAGAGGTTTAACTCTCTCTGCATTATTTAGAATGTATGTTCTTCGCTTGACATTTTTTCAATGTCTGGATGTGGTGTGTAGCTGGCTAGGACCGGCCAAGTGGCTCCTGGTCTACCTAGTGGACCGAGCCTGGTAATGTGATTTTGATGTTTTAGGGCGCCATTAAACCAGAGCAGGTGCTCTTGGTATGTTAGTGGAATTTCAACTTCCTCGAAAGGAGAGTATTCCTCTGGAGATTCCGCTATTTTGTAGTAGTGAAACTCATGTGTTACAGCATGTGCTGCCGGAAAATTTATCCAGGAATAGAATACCTCTGTCTGCCGATATTCATGTGCCTCTACCACAAATACGACTGTACCACCTCTTGATGTTACACCATTCTCTATAAGTTTTATAGTTATGGTTTTTCTTATATTGACCGGGATGATTATTGCATCCGGGTCGTTATTTTGGACAAGTGTGTCGTCCGCTACGAGTTGAGCTGCTAGTCTAGCTCTCTCCCTTTCGTCCTCACTGTCCGACATTTTTACTGACAGAAAGTTTGCAGAGCAAGTTTTGAGGAAACAAAGATTAGGTGCACAATATTTTGGAACATTGTATCCTTCAACGTTGACTAAACCAAAAACTAATACATAGGAATCTCTTTCTACTAAGTTCTGGCGGATATTAACCTTTCACCCACTCCAGACGTCTTTGGAGTTTTTATGGGAAAAAGGGGTCTGTGTGAAAAGTACGACTGAGTTACTCTAGTATCTTGCGTTAGATTATCGCCTTACCAAACGTTGGGCGCCATGTAGTGTAGTTCCTATATTCCCAATAGGCTCTGCGCATTGGAATAACAAACGGTAGTTTAGACGTAGGACTGAGGTCGACTGAGTCTCTACTGAATATGTTAGAATTAATTAGGTATGCCTGCTAGCTCAGAGGTCACTAGAAACTTTCTGGAATAAACAGTGAGGAGTTAACTTCCCTGATTAGACAAGAAGGGATTAGCTTTTGACAACCGCATAAACATGACAGCTTTGCTCCCTCCAGAATAAGGAGTATATCTCCAGAGTTGTGTGAAAACAATAGATAGCTATTTCACTCAGTCAATCGTGCATGCTTAGTTTCACCAGAGTGCAGAGAAATAGAGAGACAGGGGTTTTCAATAAAAGGTGTTATTTATTGAGCAGTCTTCTTTCTCATGCAAGAGAAGTGAATTGCCACAATTGCAAAACTTGTCATAAAGTAAAGTGCGTACAGTAAAAGGAGTATTATAAAATAATACTGTAAAAGCATTGATATGGTTTCTGAGCCATATGATACGTAAAACGGATAAAATATATACAGTTATATACAATGATAAAAGTTGACTAAACGTACTCAACTAGTGCTTCTAAAATACGCCTACCCCAGTGTACCTAACCTAAGCCTAGTACGTGGGAAGGAGTAAGGGTGTTGCAGTTTAAGTTAAGTTCGTTTTGCCAAGAATCTGAATCAAGAATTCTCTAAGGGTCTAATCAGCTCCGTACCTTGATTTAGAATGAAGGAGGTCTTGTATCTCGTTCTCAGGACTCGATCTCCCAGTAACCCGCAAGGGTGACTGGAAACACTGGAGCTGGATTTTCTCGGCAGGAGAAAAGACAGCGTCTTTCTCAGTGCGTCAAATGGGAGGGACGGCTTAGTTCGGCACTCGGATCAGCTGGGCTTCGGGTAAGTAGATAGCCGCTCTTCTCCAAACCACTGTGTGTTGCTTAAGGCAAATGCTGGTATATTTATACCTGGAAGGTGCTGTGTTTGATGTAAGGTTGGACATAAGACGTCAATAAGAACTGGCAGTTCTTTCAGGACTCGCAGGAGTTCTAGGACAAATCAAAACAAAAGCAGGGGAAATTCCCGGGTTGCTGGAGGTTTGGTTTGTTTAAAGAACTCGTTGTACTTTCTAGGAGTCTAAGGAAGTAGCCTTGCTGTATTTGGACAGCATTGGCTATAACTAAATATGGATATGATTCTTATACCTTTATAAGGATATGATTTGTTATAACCACATAAAGGCATAAATCGGGAATATTTAATTAGGGTTCTAGATACGTTCACAACAGTCCTCTGATACTGCCTTACTGCTCGACCACACTACCACAAATAGAGAGTAAGGTTCTAACTAACTTTACCTCTGCCTACCTTTGAAATTCCACTGGACTATGTGCACATTCTACCTCATTTTCGTGTAATATATACAGAGCCAGCTTCCTACACAGTGAGCATGGACTCCCGAATGGGCATACCTGTCGTACTTAGCATATTGCACTGAAAGAAACAAAAGGTGATGTGTTGAATTCTTGAAATAACGTTAGCCATTACTTGGGGTCACATCCCAGTTTATTGTTGTTTTACCCAACACGCCACCTAAGACTGGAATCAGTCATATACAAACCAGCCTTGCTCCTGCTGCAATAGGAACAATGCAACTTCCCTTCGGATTGGGAGCCCAAGCAACCCCTGACCAGTTTAGGCCTAGTTAGGCCTCATCAGTGAGGTATAGATTGAGTCCAATTGCACAGTGAGGATGGGAACCACATCGGGGCATATCCCAAAATGGCTTAAAAAAAAGGTTTTAGGGGTAATCAAAAAAGGTGTTTTTTGTGAAAACCCTGTAGTACAGCTATGAGACTCTTCTCATTTTAATCTTCTACATTTTCCTTTCGGTAGGAGCATTACTTAAGGCCTAGTGTTCAGATCTCCTTCTCCCGGCCGACATGTTGATAACTGAATTATGCTCTGCGTTACATTGTTTGTGAAAAACTAGCTAATTTCCAACACAAGTTGAAAGATTCCGCAGGCTGGTCAATGACACTGATAGAAAGAAACAGTTCAGTATTGTATGATCTTTAAGCAGTTAAGATAGAATTAAAGAGGATTTTTGATTAAAGGACATTCACCCAAAGGGCTGATCATGAATTACTAGACCGTAGGCAAGGTAAAAGAGACTTTTTTAAAGCATACGACAATTCCAGAAATTGATTGCTGAAACTAGTCGGCCTGAAGAAAAAAGAGCTACCATTTTTATAGGGGTCTAAATGACAAATAAAAGGCATATTGTCTCCGAATCCAGACATCCCGAAAAGTGTAAAGGACCTAATTGACTTAAATGTAAGAATAGATGAAAGGTTAACATGTAGACAATTTGATAGGAAAAGATCCAAATTTAGAACAGGAATGGCCAAAAGAAGTTCCAAGAAAGTAAGAACCACCCTTTCCCCTCTTGAACCTATGCAAATAGGCACAGCACATCCACCCTTATCTAAGGAAGAAAAGATCAGCCAAAGCCTTAACAACTAGACAGATGTAGTGATCATTTTTGTCTCAGACTATACTTTTGTTCTGTCTTACAGACCAAGGCAACAAAATCAGATCTCATTGTCTCATAGAAGTTGTGACAGTGATGAAAAGGAACAAACAGTTTATCCAATAATCTCAAAAGAAAAAAAAATTGTTATCCATTTCAGAGAGTGTTGAGAGAAATATGTCAGTGTCAGAAAAGGTGGATTGGATAGACAAGCATGAGCACTGAAAATCAATTACCATGGTTTGACCAATGTCTATAATGAACTACGGTGGAAATTAGAATTCAGGCACTGAAGAAAGTACATGATTCAAAGTACATGATTCTCTAATGTCAGGTCATCCAGGTGTTACCAAAACAGCCAAATTAATCAAGAGACAATTTTGGTGGGTAAACATGAATATAGATGTAAAAGAGTATGTTTCCACTTGTGACATTTGCTACAGAAACAAGAATTATCATAATATGCTTCGTTTTGTGTCCTGTGCGTGGGGGCCAGCGGAGAAAAGCAGCCTGAGGACTACCCGACCCACAAGCGACCGGCGGACTTTGAGCCCCTCTCCCTTGTCACCGGAGGCTTCATCTGCGGCTCGCGGCTCCCGCTCCGCGGGAGACGCTTTGTCTTGTGTCCTGTGCGTGGGGGCCAGCGGGGAAAAGCAGCCAGAGGACTACCCGACCCACAAGCGACCGGTGGACTTTGAGCCCCTCCCCCTTTCCACCGGGGGCTTTATCTGCGGCTCGCGGCTCCAGCTCTGCGGGAGACACTTCGTCTTGTGTCCTGTGCGTGGGGGCCAGTGGGGAAAAGCAGCCAGAGGACTACCCGACCCACAAGCGACCGGCGGACTTTTAGCCTTCCACCTTGCCACTGGGGGCTATATCTGCAGCTCGCGTCTCTCGCTCTGCGGGAGACGCTTCGTCTTGTGTCCTGTGCGTGGGGGCCAGCAGGGAAAAGCAGCCAGAGGACTACCCGACCCACAAGCGACCGGCAGACTTTGAGCCCCTCCCCCTTGCCACCGGGGGGTTATATTCATCGACTTCACGATGTAAATACCTTGCTGCAGGCAGAACAAGGACCATAGATATTCATACAGTTGCAATCCCAGAACATTAGCAGCATACCACCGCGCTCGGAGGTCTGGTGTGGGGGCACTCGCGAGCCGCCATTTTGTGTATTCCTTTACGATCCGAAACAGGAATGCTTTAAAGATCACACCCGAACACACATTCCAAATTCCCCATCATTTGCTTTCACGGATAACAGCCGACCCTCATCTTACGATTACTTGCGCTCTGTGTTAGTTTAAAGCGCCATAGCCCTGGAACCACCTCATTTAGGCTCCGTTCGAGTTAGAGAGATGCGATCAACCAGCCATCGGCTCTGCCGCACATCATACCTCAGGGACCCCCCACGGCCGTCGGCAGTTTAGTCTTGGCCAGTACTGGCATCAGCAGGTCAATCGTCATCGTTGATGTTGGTCCAGGAGAGCAGGCGGTTGGTGCAGATGGTGGTCGTTGGGGCGGAGGTCTCAGTGGTTGTCGGGGTGGGCGTGGCGTTGAAGCTGTCGTGGATGTCTGCGATCTTGCGGTGTAAGAAGGTGGCCAGCGAGTTGCACAGGTCGTGCAAGGGTGGACCATCGTTGGTGTTGGAGCTGGGGTTGGAGAGTTCCTTCGCGATGTTGAAGAGCTCTTTGCTGTTGTGCGCATTGTTGTCTAGGCGGTCTTTGAAGGAGGCCTGTTAGAACTGGGGGTTTCTAGCTGGCAGAGGTAGGTACCACTGTCCAAATTGGGACCCTTGCTTCTAGTCAGGGTAAGGAGAAAACACTGTTTAGATAACCTCTGCTAACCCCCTTGGTAGCTTGGCTCAAGCAGTCAGGCTTATCCAAAAGCAATGTGTAAAGTATTTGTACTATCACTCACAGTAACACAGTGAAAACACCACAAACTGACTCCACAACAGTTTAGAAAAATAAAGGTATTTAATCTAAACTACAAAAGACCAAAATGACACAAATCCAACATACACAGTTCAAGAATATGGTTGCAAAAGAGTTCTTAAGGTTGCAATAAAATAATCCACAGTTGCGTGAAAAGTTCACTGTTGCGTCACATTTTGCCAACAGTACCTTTTAAAAGCGACAACGTTCCAAAGCAGAAGCTGGTGCGGTGAAAAACAAGCGATGCGTTGCTCCTCAGACCCTGGGGAGGCAATGCAACAACCCCGCTGCAGCAGCGGGCGTGTTGCGACAAATCCGGTCTGTATGGGGAGGAAGGCGGACTTGTATGAATTCCGGTGCGTAGGTTCCGTAGGAAGTTTTCTATCGCAAAGGCACTATGCGATGATCTTTGGAGTTGCGACGATCTCCGGGGCGACTATGCGCGGACCAGCGGTGATCTCTCTCTCGCAGCTCCTCGATGCGATGGCTTCTACGACGACACTCGCAGCGACGTGATGCAGTCCGCAAGCAAGCGGTGCGGCAATCTCACCCAGCGACGACAGGCTCTGCGACGACACTCGCAGCAATGGTAATCTTCCTGCACCGGTCTGGTGCGTCCCACAAATGAAGGATGCGCCGGGTCTGGCAGCAGCAACAGGCGCTGCAACGTAGAGGTGGGAATTTCCTCGCACTGTCGGGGATGCACTCCGCAAGCGAGCGATGCGACAAAACTTGCAGAAAGTCTTTAAAAGCTTGGTTTCCAGCTTCCCGACACAGGTACAACTTCCAGAGGCACCAAAACTGGCCCAATCCCTCTAGGAAGGACAAAACTCTCTCAGCAGAGTTCAGGGAAGCTGGGGGCGAAGTCCTTTTGTTCCTAGGACTTCTTAACAGGGAGCCAGCTCTTCTCAGGCCCTTGGAGATTCCTTCAAGCAAGGGGACACAGCACAAAGCAACGTCCTTCCCCTCTCCTTGGCAGCAAAGCAACAGCAGGTCAGTTTCAGCAGAGCAACAGCAGGACAGTCTTCCTTCTTCAGTTTCAGCTTTCTCCTTGGCAGAGGTTCATTCTTGATTCCAGGATTATCTAATTTTCTGTAGTCAGGGGTCCTGTACTTACACCCCTAATAGTCTTTGTTCCCTTTGTGCAGGAGGGCTCTGAGCCTGGTCTGAACCAGTTTTGGGTGTTCCGTGAGCACTTTGTTTTCCTGGCTTCTCCTTTCCTTTCAGAGTGAGGTGCAGGGTCGTCAGCCGCCCAGCAGTAGGTGGAGCCAGCATTGTGGAAGGCAGGCACAGCCCTATTCAGGCCTAGGTGCTATCTCCTCCCACCACTCAAGTTGCAAATGCAGTCATTCAGCCTAGGGCTGACTCAGCCAGCCTCCTGGGGAATCCCCAGCCCCTGTCACTCGCAAACCAGACAGTCAATTCACAAACAGGCCAAGGCACACAGAAAGGTCAGACAAGAGAACAGCAACTTTCTAAAAGTGCTGTTCTCAAACACAGGATTTAAAAACAACCTTTCCTAAAAGATGTGTTATTAAATTCTGATTCAGGGATACTAGACTTTTATGTCCTATCTTGCTCCTATGGGAAGATATGCTGGTAGCCACTGTAGCCAGCATCCCCCATGATGGCCTATGGGGCAAGATAGCCTTACAATAGTGAAAATCGAAAATGGCTGTAATTCACTACCAGAGCATGTCACCTGCACAAGTACATGCTCTACCTTTCACATACACTGCACCCTGCCCAGGGGGGTACCTTGGGCCTTCCAGTGAAGTAGTGTGGCTCACTGGTTAGAGGTGGCAGACCCGAGAGCAGAGGACGGCCCGGGACCAGGGTTCGATTCCCGGCGCGGCAGGTTTCTGGACCAGGGTCAGCGGACTCGATAATTCTCTCGCCTCGGTGCCCACTCTGATCAGCGATCACACTCGGCAACTCTGGGCATTAGCTTGCCTTATCTTCACTAACGGCCCCACCAGACCGCCGGGGATGCCTGGTCTCACCCTGGAGATACCCATTAAGGGACCATCTCTCAGGGAAGCCAGGAAGGGTTTCGCAGTGGTCGAAGCGCCTTGGGACCCTACGGGTATAGCACGCGCTATATAAATGCCAATACATTCCATAGGGGTGACCAATATGCACAGAAAGGGAAGGGTTAGGCCTGGTCAGAGGGGACACTGACCAGGAGGACATGACAGTTCACAGACTGCACACAGGCACTGTGGTGGCAGGCCTGAGACACCATTTTTGGGCTACTCATGTGGGTGGCACAATCAGTGCTGCAGGCCCACTAGTAGCATTTGTCATCACCAGCCCTGGCACACCCAGTGCACTTTACTAGGGACTTCTTGGTGATACAAATATGCCAATCATGTATATCCAATCAATTCAATTCAAAATTCTTTATTTCAGCTTTGTTGCCATAAAAGAAACAATGCATATACATTACAATTAAAAAAAAATAGAAACAATACAGCATGGAACTTTAAAACCATTAGATAAAAAGGATACATTTCACGTTAGAAGACAATCAATGCACGGACAACATTAAAATTCTAGGATGGACCCCCCACTAATTTCTAAAAGGTAGACCAATTCTATCTCTAGAGTTGACCCCAATTACAATTGGTGTCCCATTTTTTTCCTTTGGAAAAAAATAGAATGTAAAAATCTACTAACACTAAATATTATTGGTTGAGTTGTGTTAGTTGTAAGAATTCTCAAAGCCTGTGTACATGATCTCACGCCTAGCAGTAGGCATATTGGTTTGATCCATCTTTTCCTGGCCTGTGCGTACACAGGACAAAAAAAGAGGATATGTTGCTCGTTTTCTATCTGGTGGCATTCGCACATGGAGCAGAATTCATCTATCGCTGTGGATGAGGTGTTTGAGCCCCTAGCCCAACGTGCCAAAGTTGTCTTTATTAAGAGGTTTCCATATCTAAATTTAAAAAATAAAGTTTTGGCAAGAGGGGGCTCTATTTCATCCATAAAAGTCTCAAATAATGGCACGTCCTTAAAAGTGAGGAATTTTGTTACTAAAGTCCCACCAGTTGAAGCACTTATGATCATGTTAGCAATAAAGGTCCAAAAGGCCCTTTTTTAAATTAATTTCGAGTTGGGTGGAAGTTGGTCGGGGTTCTCCCAAAGATGTTTCAGACCTATTTTGCTAAACCAAGTTTTAACATGTTTGAACCATGGGATAACTTTTAAATTATCAAGCTCCATAATTTCTTTTAGCCCGTCCCTGTAATCTTGTAATTCCGGGACCCGCCATAGTCTAACCCACAGCAACAATGGGAAAATTATAATGTGGTGATCAGTTCTTTTGATGTTTAGGTCAAATTGAAGGGGCACTAGGGGAGTGCCTCTCGGGACCCTTACCAAACTTCTCGTAAAATTATTGTCCAGGACACTAAAAGTGTCCTTGGACCCAGGGCCCCAACTTTCTGCACCGTATAGCACTGCTGGTTGTACTTTAAATTTAAAAAGTTCAATCGCCGGGGACACAGCTTTACTAGTGCTCAGGCTTTGTTCCCTAAGGATAGGTTTTACATTCTGGGAAAATGTCAACTTACTTTTTTCCATTTGAGCTCTCCAAGAAAAATTGGAGTCTAATGTCACCCCTAAGTATGAAAAATGGAGGACCGATTCTAGTTTTACTCCTTTTAAGGTTAGACAGCCTTTATCTGATTTGGTTGGATTTAGGGCCATACATTTAGTCTTTTTCCCATTTATCTCCAGTCCCTTATTACCGCAATATTCACTGAAGGAGTTCAATAGTGCCTGGAGACCTCTTTTAGTTTGGGAAATCAGGATAGTGTCGTCAGCAAATAATAGGGATGTTACCTTTTCACCGTTCAGTTTTGGGGAGTCGTTTTTGCATCCCTCTAAGTATGAGGGGATGTCATTCACAAAAAGAGAAAAGAGCGTGGGGGCCAGTACGCAACCTTGGCTCAATGGGGATTTTTTGGGTTAATTCACCGTTTGGGCCCCATCGAATTCTCGCGAAATTTCCTTCATGTAGCTCTTTAATCTGAACTAATAGATTGTTAGGCAGCCCTACTGCACTCAGCGTTTTCCATAGGAAATTGCGGGGTACTAAATCAAATGCTGCCCTTAAATCAACAAAGGCAACATATAAATGACCCCTTTTAATCTTTACATATTTCCAGTAAAGGCAGCAAAGTCTAAAGATCTGGTCTATTGTGCTAACTTTGGATCTAAATCCAGCTTGGTATCTAGTTAGAGTTGCATTTTCCTCCAGCCAATCACTGACACGGAATAAAATGTGTTGTGCGTAAATTTTCTGGAGTATATCCATTAAACTGATTGGCCGGTAATTAGAGGGGTCCATCCTATCTCCTTTTTTAAAAATTAAAACAATTTCGGCTCCCTTCCAACTTTCAGGGAAGTCTAAAGTACGGGATAACTTATTGCACAAATAATTAATGTATGGTACCCATACTTTTAAGTCGTGCTTATATAAGTCACCCGGGATCTTGTCTAGACCTGGGGCTTTACCATATTTTATTCGGCTTATTGCCAGCTCGGTTTCACCTAATGTAAAGTCCAGATAATCTGTTGGAAGTTCGTAGCTTGGGGCATTCATGTCTATGTGGGGGTCATCATATTTTTTATAAAGGTTAGTAAAGTGGTATATCCAGGTTTGTTCGTCCAAATAGACGTCCTTAACCAATCACAATATCAATTTACACAGGGAGCACTTAGACTCTGACACTGATCAGCAGTGGCAGAGTGTCCAAAGCATCTAAACAAGCAAAAACAAAATCCAGCACAGCAGCAAAAATACAGGAGGTAGAGGCAAAAAGATAGGGGGAAACCACGCCAAGGATGCCATATCTAACAAGGCCCTTTTGGTGGATCTGATGAGGTGATGGTGTCTGCGGGTGGCGTTCTTGTGGGCTGCGTGGCTGTCCGGTGTTCGTTCATGGAGCCAGATCTTCTCCAGCTTTCGGCAGGTTTGCTTGGAGGCCCGGAGGTCTTCAGTGAACCAGCTGGCTTTCTTGTTGGTGTGACTGTTGTAAGGTTTCTTGATCGGGGCGAGGGTGTTGGCGCAGTCGTTGATCCACTGTCTGGGGTTGCGGGCAGCGGGGTTGGTGGGGTCGGCGGGTGGGCTCTGGGCGAGATTGGTGGTTAGCTGTTCTTCTGTGACTTTGCTCCAGCTGCGGCGAGGCATCTGTTGAGTGCGGCGGTGCGTGGTGGGTTTCTTGAAGGTGAAGTGGATGCAGCGATGGTCGGTCCAGTGGAGTTCGATGGTGTGGTTGAAGGAGACGTGGGGGTTTGCAGAGAAGATGGGGTCAAGCGTGTGACCGGCGCAGTGGGTGGGTGTTGTGACGAGTTGTCTGAGTCCAAGGTTGGCTAGGTTGTCAATCAGGGTGGTGGAGTTGGTGTCGTTGTTCTCAAGGTGGAAGTTCAGGTCCCCCATGTAGTCCATGGAGACGAGGGCGTGTGTGCTGACAAAGTCGGCGATGGAGTCGCTGAACTGTGGTCGGGGTCCGGAGAGTCTGTAGATGAGGGTTCCTCTGAGGGTGGTGTTGGGGTCGGTGTGGATCTGGAAGTGCAGGTGTTCGGCGGTGCTGAGGGTGTCGTCAGTGTTGGTCGAGACTCTGAGAGTGTTCCTGTGGACGATGGCGATTCCTCCTCCTGCTCCGTTGGTGCGGTCCCCGTGGGTGATCTTGTAGCCTTCCGGGATGGCTATGGCTATGTTGGGGCCTGAAGCGGGGTTCAGCCAGGTCTCAGTCAGGAAAGCAACGTCTGGGGAAGTTGAATCGAGTAGGTCCTAGAGTTCAACGGTGTGTTTGCGGGCAGAGCAGTGTTCACGGGAGACAGAGTCTTTTCTTTTGAAGGCAGGGCATGGCCTTGGGGTTTTTGAGGCTGCTGGCTGCAGGACACATCAGAGTTTCGCTTCTGCAGGTTCCAGGTGCGGACAGGCCCGCAGGGCTGGGGCCAAGTCAGTGGGCGTCCTCCTCTTGTTAGCTTCGGCACAGCTGTTGAATCCTTCTTTTATATTTTCTTTTTCTAGTCTCTTGTCTGAGAAAGCAAGGTTTGGGGTGCCCCCTAAATACTATATTTAGGGACGTTACAGGTAAGTAAAGGTTGGGACCAATGGGTCCCTTCCTTGGGGTGGGTATATCACCTATCATACCACCCTCCAGTGGGACGAGGGCATATGCCTTACTCTGGTTGGCTGGGTCCCCCTATCTGCAAGATGGCGGGGACTGAGAGTTGTGTTTCACCTCGCCTCCCCCACCTGAGAGGTGGAGTTGGCAGAGGTGGGCACACCTCTCTTTCTCACTTGTTTTTCCCGCCTGTTTTCCCGCCCAAAGTGGGGGTCAGAACCAGTGGGGACCAGTTGCTGAAAGCAGCAAGTGGCCTGTGGAAGCTCATAAAGGCAGCAAGCCTTTGAAGCTTCCCCTTCGTGGACCCTGCCCATCCTGAGGGAGGAGGCTTGGCACCTTGTCCCAGGATGTGCATTGTTTCAGGCTCCCAAGAGCAGCAGACTCTTGACTCAGTGGTCCAGAAACATGTCTGGTGATTGCAGCTGAAAGCAGACACTCAGCCTGGACAGTAGTGGTAGGTCGTTTTTCAGGGGGCATCTCTATGATGCCCACTGTGTGCATTTTTCATTAAATCCCATACTGGCATCAGTGTGGGTTTAATGTGCTGAGAAGAGTTATATAAAACTTCTCAGTTTTCAATGTAGCTATTATGGTGCTGTGGAGTTCATAATAACAAATTCCCAGCATGATATACTCTAAATAGCAGCACTGCACTTATAATGTGTAAGAATGAACTTAGACACTGTAGGGGTACAGGGCTCATGCACCTGTACCCTCACCACTGGTATAGGGCAGCCAGCTAGACGGATGACTAATCTTTGCCGGGGCAGTGGGTTGTAGGCAGTGCACACAGGGATGTGTGCCATGTTGACTCTTCGCCTTGTTCTGCACCAAGACACGCAGACTGCAAAGCCAGTGTGTGAGTTTAAAGGTACAGGACCTCTAAGGGTGGCACAATAAGTGCTGCATCCCATAGACGACTTCCCTGGTCACAGTGCCCTGGGTACCTGTGGTATCATTTAACAGGGGCTAACCTGTGGCCAGAGATGCCAATTGGGTTTGGGTTTCAGCAGTTTTAGGGAAATAACGTAGGCCCTGGGTACCTGATTAGCAGGAGCCCAGGGCACACTTAGTCAAAGCACATCAGCAGTTCAGCAAAAAGTGGGGGCAACCATGCAGAAAGATAGCGCGTTCTCACAACAAGCTATCTTAAAGTCTTGTCTGATTCCTAACAAATTCTGGAGCGTTGGTTGTCAGCAGCATGCTGGTCAGGAGGGGTGCCGGGAAGGATGGGGGCACATACTAGTCCAAGAGAGGAGGCTTTCTCAGTGCCATTTCGAGAATTGGTCTTGTGTGAAAGCCCTTCTTTACGGACTAATGACACCATCCTGTAAAACTGGGCTTATTCATATTGCAGGCTTGCATTATTTGCACCACATGTTAGATAAAAGGGAGGGCTGAGTCTTGAGTGTTGGGGTACTGGGCCAGGGAGAAATCTAGCCAGGATGCTCTAGTGTCTGCAACCTATGTCCAACCGTGAGAGAGCGGGGTTTACAGTTAATCGTCTTTATTCTATCAGGCTCCCCAAAGGTCTCCAGGTGAGCCTTGGCCCCCACCACTCCATTCAAGTCGGCCCCTGTTTTATCTCTGCCAGGTCGCATTGGTTGCCCAGAGTGGCACGGCTAGATCATTTCAGTGTAGATAGGGTCCACTTACCCCTGGGCCATATGCTCACATTTTTTGCAGTTGCCAGGGACATTTAAATGTTGGATGGAAGGAGTCAGGCCCTGGTATGTATGTGACAATCGGGACAGGCACAGGGTTCCAAAGGGACAGCGTGCACTAAGGATCGGTGTGTAGCTCCCCAGAGGGGGAATCTGAAGGAGAGTGTAGAAATGGGAATTTTGCGTATCCCACCGGTACAGTGACACCCTCAGTTTACGGGTTCACAAATGAGGATCAATACTGTAGTGAAAACAAAATACAAGTTTATTACAATCATGAGCGGGCTGCGTCTTACAGACACTGCAAGTGTCTGAGCGGGAACTGTTAAGCATACATTTCAATGAAGCATTTATACAGTTACTTCAAGCCTTGGTGCAGCATGACACTCACTGGAACTTTCCTGTCCTGCCCAAATGCAAAGCTGCTAACTCTTGATAAACCCCCACCCATGTTATTTCCATAGATAGATAAGGAATGTTTACAGGCGTTGGTGGTTTTGTGGTTAGGAACATCTGCGTGCTCGGGCATTTCAACAGGGCCAAGCCTTTATTCTTGCATGCAAGTATGTCGGTACAACCAGTTCTTGGAAGACACGTGATTACCTGGAAAGTCCCTATCTTCACAAAATCCCTCATAGAAACACAAAATGGGTGTCCGTAGGCAAAATGGATGGCAGCATAGGCTAACGTAGCCTGATACATATTTTACTGTTTAACAGACCTCCTTTTAGCCAATGCTAAACACATTTTGTCTAATCAGGTGGCGAGGCAGTAAGATAAGAGGATTGGGCAAGTGAAAGCATGCAAGCATAAGAAGCATCGGTAGGGGTGGCAAGTGAGGTAAGAGTGTGTGGTTGTACTGCTATAACTTGGGCCACTTCACCGGCATCATCATATTGACTTCCTATATCTATATTCATGAAATCGTCTACCTTTTGCTGAAGCTTAAGCTGTCTGTTAACATCATGGATATTTCTTTTCTTAGGGATACAGGACATACACAAAGAGGTGGAGAGGGAGCAAATGATGGGCATACACTGAATACAGAGGCAACTGCCTAGGATACAACCAACAGCGCAGGCTGCCATAATGAGTCATTTTCACCCCCAGGATGTAAGGATACCCCAGAACCAACCGGACCAGGTCCATGTTCCTGTGTCTTGGTGTATTTCGGCCGCCATAATATGTAACTTAGAGATAGCCTGGTAAACGGAAGGTGCGTTATCAGGTATATAAACACAACAATTGGCGCCTATAATGCGGCATGCACCACCGCGATCCGCAAGGAGGACATCTAGAGCGATACGGTTCTGCAAAGCCACAAGTCTAGTAGCTTGGAGTTCCTTAGTAATGTTGCTGAGAGCTGTTGTCGTCTAGTTAACTGCTGCTTTAACTACTGTGGTGAGTCTTCATATGTTCCTTTTATTAAGAGGCGGGCCAACAAAGAAAAAGATACCTACATTTACATCAACGTACTCGTGTAACGAAGTGTCAGCCTGATCTACTGCACTGACATCTATCATTCTTTTGGACCTGGCTAAGGAAGGACTGTGAGGCTGTAGTCGGGTTCTGTGATAAGAAGCAGGGGCCAGATAGACGGGAGGGAGGAGAAAAGACACATAGCATGTCCCGACCACCCCTGTGGTAATAAAAAATAACCCTTATTTCCGCAAATAAAATATGTAATATGAGACGCCAGAATACTACTATTGTTGGGGCCTGTCAACGTCAAAATGGTACTGCAGTAGCTATTACCTATGGGAATGATGCTGACATTCCTTACACAAAGGGGGGTCCGCGTTTCTGTTACTGTTATAACCAGGAGCCCTTTCTCTGATTTAGTTTATATCATTTGTGGTGCAAAAACGTATTTGGTGGTAGAGTTATGGCCACGTATTACTCAACCTCTAGGTCTGATCCCCTGGCCAGCGGAATGCCCTCTCCATCTGGGTAGCAATGCGTATTGAGCTGTTTATTGAGGCCCCCTACATCAAAACTAGAAACGTTGTTCACGTATGCCGCCCACAGGACCCCGAACCCGGTATAAGAGGTGTTCCCCCTTTCTCCTGGTGTGCATGTAACATTCCACACACCCAACAGTTGGACATATTGGCAATGCTGTGGGTGTAATGCAATACTTGGATGAATTAGTTGTTTGTGTAAGAAAGCCTATTCCTTCCCTCTAGCGGCGGAAGGGTGAATTGGTGATGTTCTGGGGGTGTGGGTGTCGGGGGTATAATTGTGTGCACAGGGAATTTTGCATGCAAAATCCAAGCTATCACAAAAATACATATGACACAAAGGGGAGATGTTATCAAACAAATAATTGTCCGCTTATGCTTGAGCCACCTAGATGTAGGGTGTCGGATAATCAGGCGATCATTCTCCATGGTGGACAACTGCAATGTTGGGTTGGAATGTCTCTAACCAGTTCGTTACTTACGACTTGTAGAATAAATCTGTAGATGTCCCTTCTCAACATTTGCAGTCGGTGCCCAACATATATGGCATTCAGTGAGAAAGATGAGAAGAAAAATAAATCATTGAAACATACAGATGCAATTTCGTTTTGTGGCGGACTTCGAGGCCAGGAGCCAAACAAAGTCGTTGGAACTTGCGGCCCAGGGGTGACTATGGTGATGTAGATGTATATCCTATCTGGTGTCCATTTGGCAGTTTTGTCCGTGTCATTTGGAACGTTTATTCAGGAAAGGTCATCCACAAGTTCATCTGCAATAGCTCAAAGGACCGTCAAGTATATTGCACTCTTTAAAGGGTGCAATTCGGGCCCTCTCTAATATCCAGTCGGGTCGGGTATGGGAACTGATGATGTGGTCCAATGCAGGCAACAGCTATTTTACTATACACTGGATTCCTTGGCCAAGTAGTTGAAACTGTTGATTCTATTTCAAGTCCTGGACAGAGTATTGTAATGTGAACGCCAATGGTGCCCGTAGTGTTTTGCACTGTGAATCCTCTTATTCTTTCCATTCAGATACTGCAGGACAGATTCCACAAGTCTGGGGATGGAAATGGTGGTAATCAGGGTATCTCATGGTTTCAGGATGCTCAGGTCACAAACCGCACCGAACCTAGTTCGGCTGCTTCCGTGGTGCAGAGTTTCCTGTCAAATAGACCCTCTAACTGGACCAGACTCGCCGGACCCTTTTTCCCTGATGTCTCTGTTCAGTTGCTGTCCTGAGATCTCAGGTTGTTCCTGTCTCTTCCGATTGTTGTCAGATCCGGGAAGAGTAGTTCCTCAGGAGTGGCAAGGTAGTGGTCCGTCTTTTCCTCGTTGCTAAGAACGATATGTGTAATTCCTGCGTTCTCAGTTTCCTTTGTCTAAACCAGGTCCATTGGCACCTTTTTGCAGTGCGAGGCGTGGACCCAATGTCTTCTGTTGGTGACTCGAAGTGCCGTCCGTGTGGCCAATAGGACCTGCTCGGGCACCTTCCAGGAAAGCTCCAGGTTCTTTGAGCACTGAAAGTTCTTGGTCAGGACCCAGTCGCCGGATTGTAACAGGTGCCTAGGACCTTCAGAGTTGTCAGGCAGTGAATCGTGTACCTGTTTGTGAATCAAAGAAAGATTGTCTGTCAGTTCCTTCATATAATCTAGCAAAATAGGATAATCAAGTTCTTTTATTTTCTTGGGACGTGGAGGACCCCATACATTCATTGTTCTTCCAAAAACGATTTCATACAGAGTGAGGCCGGATCTACTATGTGCAACAGCGCGGGTCGACATGAGTGCTAGGAGTAGAGCATCTGGCCATTTAAGTCCTGTTGATGCCTGTATTTTGGCTAGTTTGAGTTTCAGAGTTTCAACATGTCTTTCCGCCAATCCTGCAGATTGCAGATGGTTTGATAGCAGAGTGAAACTTCTGATGAATGCCTAAACTCTCAGTAATCACTTTGATGACCTGTCCCATGAAATGAGGTCCATTATCACTCCATACAATTCTACAAATTCCAAATCGTGGGAAATATTCTTCCAAGAGTATTTTGGCTGTGGTGAGTGCAGTGTTATATTTTGTAGGATAAGCCTCAACCCATTTGCTGAAAGCACACACTATTACCAAAACATATTTCAGATTATTTCATATTTCGAGTTCAATGAAATCCATCTGTAGGACCTCAAATGGTGCACTGGGTGGGGAGAACCCTCCTTTTGGGGTGGCTACTCCTTTTCCCGGATTGTGTTGCAAACAGATCATGCAATTTTTAACATAATGTTTAGCTGTCCTTTTGATGTCTGGGTGTTCCCATACCCGCTCTAATTGTGTGACTATGCTTTTTGCACTAATTTGGGCTGGACCATGCTCCATGGTTACGAATGGCAATACCTAGGAGCTAGGTAAATTCCACCTGTTCCCATCCGGGCCTTTTCTCCAACAATTTTCACTATCCAATATCCCTGTCTTATCCCACCGTTCTATTTCTTTTCCTGTCGCCATCTGTTGGATCTGCCTGACTTCTTCTTTCACATTAGTAACTTTCTCTATGGTAGAGTACATCACATACATTTTTTTCTGTTGGCTGCGTGCTGTTTCTTTTGCTGTACTGTCAGCAAAGGCATTGCCTCTGACTACATCAGCTACTATTTTCTGGTGAGCACTACACTTAACGATGGCCACTTGTTTCGGTAATGTTAATGTAGTTAACAAGTTTTGAACTAATTCCCCATGTTGTATCTTGGTGCCAAGTGATGTCAAGAACCCCCTCTTCTACCATAGGCGTCCGAAATTGTGTGCTACTCCAAAGGCATACTGGCATTCTGTGTAGATGTTTACAGTTAAACCTTGACTGAGCTCACAAGCCCTCAAGAGTGCAATGAGTTCTGCTGCTTGCGCAGATTTGTAGGGGATGCGAGCTGTCTCCACAATTGTTTGCAATGTAGTGATAGCATAAGCTTCTGTGGAGGTGCCGTCAGGTAACTTAAATCAGGATCCATCTACATATAGGTCACCTTGGGCATCAGGCAGAGGGGTATCAGTAAGGTCCACTTGAACCTTCATTTGCTCCTCAGTGGTAAAAATGCAGTCATGTATGTCACTAGGTTATTTGGAGGGTAATGGCAACAAGGTAGCTGGATTCAGGGTCAGATAGCGGTTAAGTGTGATGTGTGGTGCTAGCAAGGTGAGTTTGTACCCGGTGAGGCGAGCACTTGTCAGGTGTTGTGTCTTAGTTTGGTTTAGCAACACATCACCCGAGTGGGGAACAAGAGCAGTCAATTTGTGGTCCAGTACAAGTCCTATTGAATGCCTGATTGAAAGGGCAGCCGCGGCCACAGCCTTCAGGCAACCAGTGAGCACCCTGGCCACGGGGTCCAAAACTGCGGAAAAATATGCGCAGGGGCATTGGGACGGACAATGTGCAAGTTTTTCGTTCATGTGTGTAGAGAAAAAATGGTTTCGTGTAATCAGGTTTTCCTAGTACAGGGGCAGAACATAGTGCTGCTCGGAGTTGTTGGTATGCGCTTTGACCCTCTAAGGACCAAGGCAAAGAAAATGAGGTATTTTTAGTCGTGAGGGCAAGAGGGGGCTTGATAATGAGGGAGAAATTCGGAATCCAGTGTCGACAATAAGATGTTATGCCGAAAAATGCCCTAACCTCTTTTTGTGTTTCAGCAATGGGTGTGTGTAAGATGGCTTTGATTCTGTCTTTAGTCAATGTTCTCCCCTCCTTCGACAAGAGGTGACCTCTGCTTGACAAAACTGTAACTTTTCTTTGACACTTTGTAGCCCAATTTGGAAAGGCGATGTAATAACATCAACGTAACCTTGGTACACATTTCTGTGTTGTCGGCTGCTATGACTAGATAATGGACATATTGCAATAAGGAAGCACCTGGTGGTAACTGCAAGTTATTAAGTTGACATTTGAGGGCTTGGCTGTAGATGCTTGGGTTCTCTGTATAGTTTTGGGGAGCGTGACAGAAGTGAAAGGACCCAAACAAATACCTGCTGGAGGGCGCAATGGGGATGGAAAATAATGCATTTATGAGATCAACGATAGACAAAATGCACGCTGTTGGTGGGATCATTGTCAATAGTGTAGTAATGTCTGGGACTACTGGAAACTGTGGCACTACTATTTTATTTATTTTGCACAAGTCAATAACAAATCTATAACCTTTATCCGTGGTTTTATCTGAGGTGGAACATTTTAAGAATAGTAAATTAGGACTAGTACAAATATTGCTGTCTGTTTCTTCTACCACCCCTCTGGCAATTAGTTCTTCTATTATTTGGACTAATGCGCTTTCACCTTCCTGTGATATATTGTACTGTGGTATTCAAGGCAAAATTACATTTTGTTTAACCTGTATGTGTACGGGTTCAATTGATAATAGCCCAACATTAGGATCACCATCTACCCACACAGACGGTGGCACGGTGGACAGTTTATGTGGTAATTCATTGGTAATGTATTGCTTACCACAGCCAGGCTTACCATACGTGATATAAACACCATCCGGTGAACCATAAATGCGTGCAAGGAAATGTTTGAGGAAGTCTAATCCCAGCAGATTGTCAGGCCAATTTGGTGCAAGGTGGAATGGTGTGTTGGTGGTGAAAGGACCAATAGTAATATCTAGGGGCTTGAATATGGGACTAAGAATTTGTTTTCCAGCGAAACCTAAAGACAAGTTGTTATAGCCAGACAAGGGAGTCCCAGGGATCAGTTGTTGGGAAATTGCACTTTGTGTAGCCCCAGTATCTACCAGAAACTGTTGCAAGCTCCCCAATATTTCAGAAGTAACATATGGGCCCACCTGATCTACCGGTATAGGAACTGATCCCTCCACTTGTCCTACGCTGTGGTACTTAAAATACATGCCTGTGACATCTGAGTTATTAAAGTCATCTGCATAATAAATCTTTGTTGGGCCAGTATTGTCAAAGTGATTTCGTCTGTCACTAACAAGAGGTCGTTGAAGTGGACCTCTTGTCATTCCTCTTGTCATTTCTCTGCCTTGTTGGCGCAGTAATGGGCATTCGGATCGACAATGTCCTTCCTTTTACAGTATGCACATTGGTTTGGCCCTAGTGGGTCAGCTGTCTGGGAGTCTTGCTTGAACCTTCTCTGGGGGTCAGCTTTGGAGGCCCCTCAGCCCCTACCTCTCTGGCAATCCATAGGCTTGTTGTGAAAATATTTTGGCCTTTAGTTCCATATTTTTACCTTCCTTTTTGTCTCGTTTGTCATTAATTCGATTTTCATTATACAGGGCCATGTCCAGAATTCTATTCGGAGTGGAAGTGGCCCATGTACTCTCGGCCAATCGTATATTTTGTGAAATATCAGGCAACAGGTTGGCTACAAATTTGTCTTCAAATAGGTATTTGTCTGTGTCAGAGGCTGTGTCCTGACCACTGTAGTCATGGAAAGTGCCCTCCAACCTGGTAAAGAAATCAGGGACCTTCTCATCTTTCCTCTGCTTATAAGCTACTAATTTTTCCCATGATATCTTCTTCGGGGCACTACCGTCTTTATTTGGGTAAGCATCTTATCTGGTAAATGTAGTATGACCTGTGGTGGTTTCTCCCCTGGTTTCCTATTGGCATCAGCGGCTTCTAGTTGTGTCCAAGTGCCACTGAAGTCTGCGTGGTCCTGTCTACGAACCATATGCCAGAGGTCAGGGGGCAATGTGAGTCCAAAAAACATGTCAATGTCTGCCAGGGTCATGACACAAGAGGTCAATGCAGCACTCATTTCTTCATAGAATGCTCTTGCGTTTTTCCTAGGGTTGGGCAAGGAAGCTTTAAGGGTCAGTACGTCCGATCTCTTCCAAGGGGAGTAGATCCATTGGAACAGAAACCTGACCATCTCCTGAGGCTGGCTGAAACACAGGAGTCTCTTCCTGCATAGGGAAGGCTCTGGTTGTACCCAACATGATTCTCTTTAGACTCTTTTTATGAGTAAAAATATTCTCCACCGCTTGTTTTAAGGGAACAGTAGTCAACGTGCCTTCATTCGACATTCTCCATATTTTACTCAAAACTTTAGGGGCCTCCTCACCAGTAGTGGTCCGCCAGTCCCCTATTATTGCAGTGGCCATTTCTCCTACCATATATTGCTGAGCCATTTTTGGGTGTTGTGTCAGAGACATGAGAACCCCATCCAGATGTATGTCATCATCTGGGACCCAGTCATGGGCCCGAGTCGCCAATATTAATGTGTCGTTTTCTGTAAGGGCGGATCTATGACTTCGTCTATGGGTGGTGTGTGTAAGTCCGGGTGTGGTAATCCTACTGTTGGACACAGGAGTTGCGTCGGGAGTAGTGGGTAATAGGGGATACATTGGTGGTATTTGGATTGGCGTAAAAGGTGCTGTCGGGCCGCAAAATCCCTGTTGAGATTCGGTGCATAAGGGGGCGTAGATGGTTGACAGAGTAATTCTTCAAATTCCCAGTCTTCATCTTCTAGACCCTGATTGACCTTTCCATCTTTCGCCACACATACCCTTTGCATTTGAAGTCTAAACAGTCTATCTTCACATTCTATATTTCCTTCTTCTTTTTATTTCAACTCTCTAATTTTCTGTAAAATTCTTTGTTCTTCGGACTTCTTCCTATCTCTTTCTTCCTTAGTTTGTTTCTGTTTAATTTGTTTTCTCCACAATCCTAAGGTGTCAAACATACTTCGTCTACTCTTTCTCTTAAAGAGTTCTTCTTCATATTATTGTAATTTATTTAAATCAAAAGTACCATTAAGTGGCCACTGTAAGCTTTTATCTGTCTTTGTATATTTGTTCCATAATGTACTGAACAATATGGGAGAAATACCTTGTTTAATATACATTTCATGATTTGGAGTACCTTCTATAGGCGCCGGCTGTCTTTCTTCCAATATTCTATTTTTACTACAACAACAACAACACAATGTACTAACTTTACTAAAAATAGGCAAGTTTGTCGACCCCTTATTAACAATGTTGTCCAGAGAATCTTATATCAAAACAAAACACAAAATACATTCCTCACATTACCTGCCTAAATCATTTACAAATGTTTTATCAAGACAAAGTCAAAAAGACAACCAATATGATCCTACCTGTTCGCAATTCTTCAACTCCCACCTGTTGATCCTCTGATCAATAGATCACCGTCAGATTTCAACCTAAGAGCCTCAGTTGAGAACCACAGTCGCCACGAATGTTAGGTCAATTGGCTGAAAAATCACCTTGACCGTGAGAACAAGACTCCTTTTGCGGGACGCCCCTCTGTGTTTCTGTCCTTTCGAAACAACCTCTTTCTGGTCCAGCCGCGGTCTTCAATGGGGCCCCCGTTGGGTGGCAATTGTAGAAATTGAAATTTTACGTATTCCACCGGTGCACCCTCAGTCTACGGGTTCACAAATGAGGATCGAAACTGGAGTGAAAACAAAATACAAGTTTATTACACTCATGAGCAGGCTCCATCTTACAGACACTGCAAGTATCTGAGAGGGAACTGTTAAGCATACGTATCAATACAGCATTTATACAGTTACTTCAAGCCTTGGTGCAACACTCACTGAAATTTCTCTGTCCCGCCCAAATGCAAAGCTGCTAACTCTTGATAAACCCCCACTCACGTTGTTTCCATAGATAGATAAGGAACGTTTACAGGCGTTGGTGGTTTGATGGTGAGTAACATCTGCATGCTCGGGGAATTGCAACAGGGCCAAGCCTTTATTCTTGCACGCAAGTATGTCGGTACAACCAGTTCTCGGAAGACACGTGATTACCTAGAAAGTCCCAATATTCGCAAGATCCCTCATAGAAACACAACACGGGTGTCCGTAGACAAAATGGATGGCAGCATAGGCTACCTTAGCATGATACATATTTTACCATTCAACAAGAGGTCCACTGTGGGTATGCGGGAGAGGTCCAAATCCCACCAGATCGTCCGCCTATAGGCCCCTCAGAGCTCTGTACCCCAGTCAGTACCACTCACTTGCCCCTGCTTCACAGGAAAATTTGTTGGCTTGTTCTTACTAGTGGGGCGCCAGGTTCTGTGTTCAGGGCTGGCCGTGCTGGGATCAGTCCACAAACAAAGTCACCTGTTGATCTTGCCTGCTATCAGTATGAGGACGAGGTCAGATTCACCAGGATATCAGATATAATTAACTTCAGCCAGGAGCTTATCATAATTGCACCCCCCATGTTGGTCTACTTGACCACTCCTTCTGCCCATCCGACATCTCTTGATTTGTAGATATGCTTTTTTAAAGACAATAGGATTATTAATTTGCTAGTATAGCCAATCTACTCAATAGTAGGAACTGATCAAGATGAAACTCTATTTATTTTGCATGAACTAGTTCCTCTTGTAACGATTGCATCTGATTCTGCAAACATCTGTTTTATCATGTTGCAGCTGTTAAGATATTAAACTCAACTATGTCCTTATCGGAATTACTTGCATTAAAAAAAAACATCTCAGTGGTATGTGATATTTGTATGGCTATGCAGGATGATTTTTATTTATATGTCAATTAGCAACTTTATTTTCCTGGTCCTATTGTTGGTATTTTTTGCATTTTTCTATTTTCCAGGCTGAAAGGTGACTAGTGTTGCAAACCATGTCAGCTTCATGTTTAGATTTGTATATTATTTTGAATTAACTGTATACAACATGTACAAATTACTTTATATGTTTGGTGAGATCCATTGGAATAAAAGCCATTTTAGAAAACTGCAGTACGAAGTCCACTTAAATAATCCATATGAAACAGGAAAGCAGCTTCATTTGTCAAATGAAGTTGGTCAAAATAAGAAATTCAATCTTATTTCTACTATAAAGAATGACTGTGAATCTGTAAGGAAATATTCTCTTCATTACAACTGTTGGTGCCTTAAAACTTTTGTAAGTAATTTCAATTTACACTTAAGCCAGGGAGGTAATTGGCTCATTTTAGGCATTATTTAGAGCCTGATATGGAGTTAGGTGAATGGGTTACAAATGGGGTGGATATCCATTCTGCTGTATTACAAGTGTATTGTAGTCAATGGCACTTGTAATAAGGCGGACATGGATATTCTCATGTTTTGGAGGAGTAATCTGTACAACAAACTCTAAATCATTCTCCTAATCGCCCTGATTACATTGGATTTCTTAGACTGTATTCTTTTTATATAGTTTCATCTTATTGCCAATAAATATTTTCAGATAAACTGGTTGACCTTGCGCTGGCCTTATTTAAGAGATTTATCACCATGATTTGGAAGTCTGCTCGACCACCCACAGTACTTAACTGGCTTAAAGTGACATATAAATAGGCCCTGGCCGAAGTGGACAGCATGGTGTGTGCTGTTCAGCTCCGATGGGGTGTCGAAAGAGTCGCCACTCTTTGGGACACCTATGTCCCAAATTGTTTGATAAAGTAAATCCATCTCCCCCTTTAATGCATATCCTCAAAATAAAATGGTCCTGTCGATGACTACACTGCCTGGTCAGGGTAGACCTGCTCTGATACCATGGGACCACCTGACTTGGTACTTACACTTTTCTCCATGTTAATTCCCATAGGAAAGTTTAGACATGGCTACAGTCTGAGGGAGCTGTGTTGCAGAGAGGTGTTCAGAGGCCACGCCCCTTTTTACACCTCTCTGCAACGCAACTCTGTGGCGCTTACTGGAGGTGCCTGGTGGGCTAGTTGGTCCCCAGGGACCCTCAGGATTGAAGAGTAATTAATTCCCCAACTTAAAACGCGCCACAGGGCCTGTTTGCACACATGTCACCTCAGGCCCGCCCCCTCACTTCACCACTGTGCAAACACGCTCCATTGCGCGTTTTAAGAGGTAGTTTTAATCCCCCTGCCCTATTATGTACTAGGGCCTTACAGAGGAGGTCATGCTAATCACAGGGGTATCCCAACGCATAGTGTTCCCTAGTGTATGTAGGTGTTTCACTGTATTCTAAGTGTCTTTTAGCATACCACTGGCTCTAGGCGTAGTTAGTCAGTCAGTTACCACCAGTACCCGTCTAAAAAAGTTTTGGGCACAGGATGATTTTGTAACAAGGCCTCTTTCTGCTCTTCTGTTGGTTCTTTCTGCACGTCTTGCTTCTTCCTGCACTTTTCTTCGTCTTTGTGGACTTCTGTTGCTTCTTTCTGCATTTCTTTTGCTTCTTTCTGTGCGGTTTTTCTTCTTTCTTCACATGTCCTACTTCTGTAGGCATAGTTAGAAACCAACATTTAAAAAACCTTTGAAATTCACTTAAGAAAACAGAGGTTTCTGCCACATTATAGTTAGAAATTAGCATTAAAAGAACCTTTGAAATTCACTTTAAAAAACCATAGGTTTCAGGTATTCTATAGTTATAAATTCGCATTTTAAAAAATTAGAAATTCACTGAAAAACCATAGGTTTCAGGGGCGTTATAGTTGGACATTTCACTCGTACAAAACCAGAGAAATTCCCCTGTTATAGTTAGTTCAGCTAACTATAACTCGCGCCCCGCAATGCAATGCTGATGACGTTACATATTACATCACTCATGACATGGTCAGTGAAATCACTCATGACATCTCAAATGACATCACTGATGACATCATCCTTGTGATAGAGTGGCAGACCTCCTCTCACCCTGACATAACCTTTGATACACTTACCCTAAAATACTAAATACCATTTTCAAAGCAATGGACACGCTAATACCAGTTACAACATACCCATTCACTAATTCCAAGATGTACACACACATCCACTCATTCACCAAAAGTCCTATAGAGTCATTCAGACATGCACTCACTCATCAAAGGTACTCATACACCTATACATACACTTACACACCGCCACTCATCCACAGAGTTACTCACACACAGAGTCAAACATGCAAAGAAAGTATCAAACATCCATTTACTTGCCTATACAGTTATACACACAACACCACACTTACTTTTACAGAAACTAACACATACTTACTCTCTTAAACAATCACTTATAGAAACACATACTCATTTATACAGGTACTCTTCCAATCTCTCACTCTCACATATTCTCACTTACTTACACCAATACTCACATATACTAGTTTAAAACATATGTAGTTAATCATAAAGACACTATTGAGACAGTCATTCACTCACCAACACACCCATACACACACTCATCCACCCAGTCCTGCACGCATGCTGTCTTCAACACATACAGTGACTCACTCATCCATGCATCAATGCACAAATACCCTCAACGAACCATACAGACACTCAGACACTCATACTGATACTCAAATAACCCATATAGACACTCATGTAGCTATTCACCAACCCATGCTGCCACTTATTCACAAAATGAGAGATTGATACAGATATTTACACATTTAAAGATTACTCACTAACCCATGTATTCACTAAGATACACTTAATCAGTCAGTTATACAATCAGTTTCACACAAACAAATCATCCATTTAGACACTTATATACCCACGTATTCTTCCATCAACCTCGACATATGCATATATAAAACATATTTATATTTCACTAAAACACACATTCACTAGATGATGTCATCGGTGATGTAATCAGTGATGTCGTTTGAGATGTCATGAGTGATGTCATGAGTGATGTCCCTGACCATGTCATGAGTGATGCAACATGTGACGTCATCAGCAGTGCATTGCGGGGGCGCGAGTTATAGTTAGCTGAACTAACTATAACGGGGGAATTTCTCTGGTTTTGTACGAGTGAAATGTCCAAAAACTATAACGCCCCTGAAACCTATGTTTTTTTCAGTGAATTTCTAAGGTTTTCTAAGTGCTCATTTCTAACTATAACGTGCCTGAAACCTATGGTTTTTTAAGTGGGAAAAAAAAAAAAATATATATATATATATATATATATATATATATATATATATATATATATACACATATATATATATACGTATATCTATATATCCACAGCAAAAGGCAACTTCAGCGAAGAAACCCTGAAAGGACACAATGGGGTGAAGGAAAACAGACCGCTTTTATTGAAAGGAAATTTCGGCATGATGCATTTCGACAAACTGTCTTCGTCAGATGCCTAGTTATGTCAGAATTAAAAGTCCCGCACTTTTAAGTACCTCCTTGGCTCCTGCCAAACATTGGAGTGCAGCTGGCTCTGATTACATTAAGAGTCTTTACCTTGTTAAATGTGCTGAGTTGGAATGTGAATGGGCTGGGTGATCGCATAAAACGAGGGGTTGTTTTACAAATGTTTAAAAGGTGTGTGCCCGATGTCATCTTGTTACAAGAAACTCATCTCATTGGCAATACGTGCCACGCACTCAACAGGAAAGGTTTTAAAATGGTGGCACACTCGGGGTTCTCTTCGGGGTCCCGAGGGGTGGGGATCATGGTGCGCATGTCTCTCCCGTTTGAGGTGGAGACTAGTGTAATTGACGATAGGGGACGATACAATGCCGTCACGGGTAGATGGGAGGGGCGTACCCTGGTTATGGTTTCTGTTTATGTCCCCCCTGGCTTACAATCAACGACCTTTCAGGATCTCGGGAGCGCCATTTTGGGCCTGCCGGAGGGCTTGCTCATAGTTGGTGGAGATTTCAATGCAGTTGCATCGGGGACCCTTGACCGTTTTCCATCCAGAGATCTTCGCGGTGCGCAGTCTTGGCTCCCTGACTTCTTGAACACCATGGGGCTTATTGATTGCTGGAGGCTTCTTCATCGGCAATATTCCTTTCATTCGGGTGCCCACGGTAGCCTCTCCAGGATTGACTACATTTTGGCTCCGGCTGCCCAGGCTTCGGCCGTCTCCGGGGCCCGCTTGATGGCCAGAGGCATATCGGACCATTCCCCGGTCTGGGTGTCCTTTGATTTTGGTATCGTGGCAGCCTCTAGGGTAGCGCCGGTCAATCCATGGTACTTCCGTAACCCTAAAACTCGTGACCTCCTGGCTAAAGCCATTGACCTGTATTTTTCCGAAAATACGGGCTCGGTGACGTCGGCCCTGTCCCTATGGGAGGCCTTCAAAACTGTCCTGAGAGGAGAAGCTTTCTCCTTAATAGCCGAGGTGCGCAGACGCAGAGATGAGGATGTGGTGCGGTTGGAGTCTGAGATTGAGGATCTTGATTCTCAACTGGAAACCGATCCGGCGCCTGCCCTGTTACATGCTCTCTCTCTCAAGCAGGCGGAGTATCGAGCCACTGTTATTGACGCAGCCAAGGTGATGGGCAGAGAACAGCAAGGGAGGATCTACGATGCAGGGGATAAGGCAGGCAAGCTTATTGCTTGGCTGGATAAGAAGGAGATGGCTTCTCGAGTGGTGCCCGAGGTGCTGGGTGACGACGGGGTGGTTGTTACTGACCCCATCGCTATAGTCACAGCCTTTGCCGACTACTTCGAATCTGTCTACACAACGGTTTCTGCCACGACTGAGTCGGATTCGGCTTCTCTTCTTGAAGGGATAGAGCTTCCTTGCCTGTCGGAAGCCGAACGCGACGACATGGACAGAGGCATTACGGCGGATGAAGTGGCGCTTGCGATACGCTCCTTGAGATCTGGTAAAGCTCCCGGCCCCAACGGTCTTCCGGTAGAGCTTTACAAGATTAAGGCTGACACCATTGCTGTACCCTTGCGACATATGTTCCTGGAGGCGCGCGAGGTCGGTGAGCTCCCTCTGGATCAGCGACTGGCCACTATTGTGGTTATTCTCAAGGAGGGGAAGCCCAGAGACCTTTGTAGGTCGTATCGCCCGATTTCCCTGCTGAATGCCGAGCCTAAAATTCTGGCTAAGTTATTGGCCAACCGGCTGGTGGGTGTGATCGCTGCTCTGGTTCACCCAGACCAATCGGGATATATACCCCATCGTAACACCGCCCTCAACCTTAGGAGGCTCCACGCGGTCATGGCACGAGTTGGCAAACTCTGTGAGCCGTCCGTCTTGGCATCGCTGGACGCAACGATGGCGTTTGACTCCCTTGAGTGGAATTACCTGTGGGCAGTATTGACTAAGTTTGGGTTTGGCCCCGAATTTCTAAGATGGGTCAGACTTTTATATGCCTCCCCATTGGCCAATGTCACGGTCAACGGACGTGTATCAGCTTCCTTTGCTTTACGTAGAGGCACCAGACAGGGCTGTCCTCTGTCGCCGTTGCTTTTTGCACTCGCGCTTGAGCCACTTGCCGCTTGGATACGAACCCACCCAGACATCTGTGGGATTAGGTGGTCGCCTGGCTTTGAGGACCGCGTGTCGTTATACGCGGATGATATCCTGCTCTACCTCACCTCCCCTTGTAAGTCCTTGATTGTGGCCTTTGACGTGTTGGGTACTTTTGGTAGATATTCGGGCCTGGTCATTAACTGGTCGAAATCTTACCTCTACGTACTT
Source organism: Lissotriton vulgaris (assembly GCF_964263255.1). Classification (NCBI taxonomy): domain Eukaryota; kingdom Metazoa; phylum Chordata; class Amphibia; order Caudata; family Salamandridae; genus Lissotriton; species Lissotriton vulgaris. The sequence continues at coordinate 1,309,353,887 of NC_141693.1, read as the reverse complement.
AGCGGAGAGACCCCGCGTCTTCCCAGGGGCTGCGCTATACAGATCGCGAGGCAGGGATTCAAGTACCTGGGCATTTATATATCAACTGATGCCCGGACGCGATACTCCAATAATTTGCTTCCCCCTCTTGCGCGCCTTCGGCGCGACGTGGAGGGTTGGCGCAAGCTGCCGCTGTCTTTGCTTGGACGCGCAGCATTGTTTAAGATGATGTCCCTGCCCAGATTCTTGTACGCGCTCCAGAACACACAGGACCCCGTCCCTTCCAGATACTTTAGGGAGGTTGAAGGTTTGCAGCGGGCCCTCCTGTGGGAGGGTAGGCCGCGTATTGCTGTTGCCAAGTTGACTATCCCTTGGTACGACGGCGGTATCGCTTTGCCTGATATCCGGAGGTACTACTGGGCCTCTCAACTTGCCGCTCTTAACCATGGCCTCTATGGACCGGCTGACAGTCCGGGGTATGCCATGGATCGGTGGCTCCTGGACGATGGGAAGTACTATAGAGCACTATACTCAAGATCTCTGGATGGAAGAATGACTGGTCCCACCAGGACCGCTGTGCACATTTGGAGGGCCATTACGAAAGCAGAGGGGTGGCAGGGTAGGCTTACTATGGCTACTCCACTTTATGACTCTGACTTGTTGGGCAGGATGTGGCATACGAAGGGGTTTGACCGGTGGGACCTCATTGGAATCTCCAAAGTCGACGATATGATGGCCAGGGGCGAGATAAAGTCTTTTGACGCTCTGCAAACTGAGTTTCAATTGGGAGCCACAGAATATTTTAGATATACTCAATTGCAACATGCCCTTGTGGCAGCATTACCGGTAGGAGAGAAGGTCCCCGAATCGTCCCCGCTGGAAGATAGGGTACTGGATGGCCATATGCCAGACAGTGCCATCTCCCTGATCTATAAAAAGTTGATTAACGTTCGCACGGATCTTCTGTTGGGTGTGAGAGACCAGTGGGTGCGTGATGGTGTCGAACTGGACGATGAGGACTGGCAGTGTGCGGTGTCTTCCCCTAAGGAGGTGGCAATTTTGGCCAGATTGCGCCTGGTTCAATTGAAGATTCTCCACAGAGTCTAGGTGACTGGCCCCAGGTTAATTCATATGGGACTCTCAGTGGACGGTCTTTGTAGGCGTGGTTGTGGAGAACTGGCCACATTCTTGCACATCCTCTGGGAATGCCATGCTATAGCCTCTTACTGGAGACGAGTGCTTGCGGTGATGCGTGAGGTGACGGGTGTAGACCTGCCGGCGGAGGCCCGGCGCTGCCTGTTGAATGTGTGGGGCCCCACGGACTACAACAATGCCCAAACTCAATGGGTCACGCTGGGGAACATGGTGGCGAAGCGGGACATCGCCCAGAAGTGGGGGGCCCCATCTCCCCCCTCCGTGGAATTGTGGAAGACCAATATGGATTGGTGTATGCTCCATGAGAAGACAGTGTACGTGGCCAGGGGTAAGCCTAGGAGGTGGAGAGCGGTCTGGGGGGCCTGGAATGAGTACAGGGATGACATTTGCTTACCTCCCGATGCTGACCCGATAGAGGTTTGTCTTTCTCCCTAGCCCTCCCTTCCAACCATCTTATCATTTTGCTGGTATCCTGATTCTCTTCCCCCCGTAATCGTTTGTTTTATACAGTATAGCTGCTCTTTGAAGCCGCTTGGCCCTGCCTACCTCCCGGGACTATGTGTTGTCGCTTTTGCATTATTCCTTGCCTATTTCCCTTTTCTTAGTGTTCTTTTTCGTTAGTTATCTTATAGGTTTATTGTTCCCATATTATAAAATTAAACCTGATACGTTTCTTTAATCTGTCTTGTGCGCACCTTATATCTGTTCTCTATAATGCTGCCTAGCCTCAGGGATGTAAGGCTGAATAGCTGTGTGCTTTGGATCTTAAATAAAGGTTTTCCAAAAAAACAAAAAAAAAAAGAGTCTTTACCTTTCGGTCTAATGAAGAAAATTACACTTCCCAGAAATCTGCAGAATGATACTTGACTTTCGTGGAGCCTAGATTAAATCAGCAACCGATGCTGCTCATGCCTTATAGAGGTGAGTATTCCAACTTTTCTAATTCTGAAACTGATGTTATGCTCGGTTCTCCTCCGTCCCCAAACGCTAGCCTCCAATACCTCCGCCAGCCGGGTCACGTAACAGGGATCAGTGCCCCTATTACCCCGTCAGATCCGGGTTGCTGCTTTGCAAAAACCGCTTGCTGGATCGGTTTACGAGGCGGTCCGGGGAAGAAACCAATACCTTGGATACCACAACTCTCGCCAGAGAATCCCGGACTCTTGACAGCGGGTCCTTTTCCGCACACTACTGGCCTGCGTGCATAAGATCCACAGCAAAAGGCAACTTCAGCGAAGAAACCCTGAAAGGACACAACGGGGGTGAAGGAAAACAGACCGCTTTTATTGAAAGGAAATTTCAGCATGATGCATTTCGACAAACTGTCTTCGTCAAATGCCTAGTTATGTCGGAATTGAAAGTCCCGCACTTTTAAGTACCTCCTTGGCTCCTCCCAAACATTGGATTGCCGCTGGCTCTGATTACATTAAGAGTCTTTACCTTTCAGTCTAATGAAGAAAACTACAGTTCCCAGAAATCTGCAGAATAATACTTGACTTTCGTGGAGCCTAGATTAAACCATCAACCGATGCTGCTCGTGCCTTATAGAGTTGAGTGTTCCAACTTTTCTAATTCCGAAACTGATGTTGTGCTCGGTCCTCCTCCAGTCCCCAAACGCTAGCCTCCAATACCTCCGCCAGCCGGGTCACGTAACAGGGATCAGTGCCCCTATTACCCCGTCAGATCGGATTGCTGCTTTGCAAAAACCGCTTGCTGGATCGGTTTACGAGGCGGTCCGGGGAAGAAACCAATACCTTGGATACCACAACTCTCGCCAGAGAATCCCTGGACTCTTGACAGCGGGTCCTTTCCGCACACTACTGGCCTGCGTGCATAAGATCCACAGCAAAAGGCAACTTCAGCGAAGAAACCCAGAAAGGACACAACGGGGGTGAAGGAAAACAGACCGCTTTTATTGAAAGGAAATTTCGGCTTGATGCATTTCGACAAACTGTCTTCGTCAGATGCCTAGTTATGTCAGAATTGAAAGTCCCGCACTTTTAAGTACCTCCTTGGCTCCTCCCAAACATTGGAGTGCAGCTGGCTCTGATTACATTAAGAGTCTTTACCTTTCGTTCTAATGAAGAAAACTACAGTTCCCAGAAATCTGCAGAATGATACTTGACTTTCGTGGAGCCTAGATTAAACCAGCAACCGATGCTGCTCGTGCCTTCTAGAGGTGAGTGTTCCAACTTTTCTAATTCCGAAACTGATGTTGTGCTCGGTCCCCCTCCAGTCCCCAAACGCTAGCCTCCAATACCTCCGCCAGCCGGGTCACGTAACAGGGATCAGTGCCCCTATTACCCCGTCAGATCCGGGTTGCTGCTTTGCAAAAACCGCTTGCTGGATCGGTTTACGAGGCGGTCCGGGGAAGAAACCAATACCTTGGATACCACAACTCTCGCCAGAGAATCCCCGGACTCTTGACAGTGGGTCCTTTCCGCAAACGACTGGCCTGCGTGCATAAGATCCACAGCAAAAGGCAACTTCAGCAAAGAAACCCAGAAAGGACACAACGGGGGTGAAGGAAAACAGACCGCTTTTATTGAAAGGAAATTTCGGCATGATGCATTTCGACAAACTGTCTTCGTCAGATGCCTAGTTATGTCAGAATTGAAATATATTCCATATAATTCCATAAATCCCATGGTGGGTTAGCTTGAAAGGAAAGCCTCCGTATTCCAGCCAATATTCACTCCGAAGTACGGTCTTGCTGTTCCACTTGACGCCACTTAACACTCTGCATGGCGTTCAAGTGGAAGTGGAAGTGTTGGAAGATGCTGTGTTTTTTGCCACTTCTGAAGAATAAAAGGTCGTAATGCTGATGTGAGGTACCTCAATTTTTGGGCATAAGCATATGGAACATATAGTGGCCCCGCCTGGGTCACGAGGCACCCCGCCGCTGAACAGCGGCTCCTGAACGCCATGCAGAGTGCTAAGTGGCGTCAAGTGGAACAGCAAGACCGTACTTCGGAGTGAATATTGGCTGGAATACGGCGGCTTTCCTTTCAAGCTAACCCACCATGGGATTTAAAAACATTAAGGAGACGGAGTGGCTATTCATGCTTAATTGAACACTACAAAGACCATAGTGCTTCATTGCCACGCCCACTACGGCGTTCACCCATAAAGCACTAAAAATACGGCACCAAACTGTATCGCTTCGCCTCCTGACTTTACCTGTGATCAAAGGCTATGGAAGCCTGAAACGGGTCTGGATACTTGCTTGTGGCTGTTAGAAGATGCTGTGTTTTGTTGCCACTTCTGAAGAATAAAAGGTCGTAATGCTAATGTGAGGTACCTCAATTTTTGGGCATAAAAATATGGAACATATAGTGGCCCCGCCTGGGTCACGAGGCACCCCGCCGATGAACAGCGGCTCCTGAGCGCCATGCAGAGTGTTAAGTGGCGTCAAGTGGAACAGCAAGACCGTACTTCGGAGTGAATATTGGCTGGAATACGGCGGCTTTCCTTTCAAGCTAACCCACCATGGGATTTAAAAACATTAAGGAGACGGAGTGGCTATTCATGCTTAATTGAACACTACAAAGACCATAGTGCTTCATTGCCACGCCCACTACGGCGATCACACATAAAGCGCTAAAAATACGGCGCCAAACTGTATCGCTTCGCCTCCTGACTTTACCTGTGATCAAAGGCTATGGAAGCCTGAAACGCATCTGGATACTTACTTGTGGCTGTTGGAAGATGCTGTGTTTTGTTGCCACTTCTGAAGAATAAAAGGTCGTAATGCTGATGTGAGGTACCTCAGTTTTTGGGCATAAGCATATGGAACATTTAGTGGCCCCGCCTGGGTCACGAGGCACCCGCAGCTGAACAGCGGCTCCTGAACGACGTGCAGAGTGTTAAGTGGCGTCAAGTGGAACAGCAATACCGTACTTCGGAGTGAATATTGGCTGGAATACGGTGGCTTTCCTTTCAAGCTAACCCACCATGGGATTTAAAAACATTAAGGAGACGGAGTGGCTATTCATGCTTAATTGAACCCTACCAAGACCATAGTGCTTTATTGCCACGCCCACTACGGCGGTCACCCATAAAGCGCTGCAAATATGGCGCCAAACTGTATCGCTTCGCCTCCTGACTTTACCAGTGATCAAAGGCTATGGAAGCCTGAAACGCGTCTGGATACTTGCTTGTGGCTGTTAGAAGATGCTGTGTTTTGTTGCCACTTCTGAAGAATAAAAGGTCGTAATGCTAATGTGAGGTACCTCAATTTTTGGGCATAAGTATATGGAACATATAGTGGCCCCGCCTGGGTCACGAGGCACCCCGCCGCTGAACAGCGGCTCCTGAGCGCCATGCAGAGTGTTAAGTGGCGTCAAGTGGAACAGCAAGACCGTACTTCGGAGTGAATATTGGCTGGAATACGGTGGCTTTCCTTTCAAGCTAATCCACCATGGGATTTAAAAACATTAAGGAGACGGAGTGGCTATTCATGCTTAATTGAACACTACAAAGACCATAGTGCTTCATTGCCACGCTCATAACGACGATCACCCATAAAGCGCTGCAAATACTGCGACAAACTGTATGGCTTCGCCTCCTGACTTTACAGTGATCAAAGGCTATGGAAGCCTGAAACGTGTCTGGATACTTACTTGTGGCTGTTGGAAGATGCTGTGTTTTGTTGCCACTTCTGAAGAATAAAAGGTTGTAATGCTGATGTGAGGTACCTCAATTTTTGGGCATAAGCATATGGAACATATAGTGGCCCCGCCTGGGTCACGAGGCACCCCGCCGCTGAACAGCGGCTCCTGAGCGCTGTTAGACCTGGCACCTTGGCGTGAGTCTCCCTTCCACTTTTTGCTGATGTGCCTCCGATGTTTTGCTGGTTTTCCGATACTCAGGGCACTGCGCCACGGCTGATCCGTGCCGCAGTGCAAGTGCTCCTTACTGTAAATTGTACATGCGATTGGTATCCATGATTGGTTCTTTGGATTTACTGTTAGTCCCTAGTAAAGTGCACTATAGAGTGCCGGGGCTTGTAGATGCCAATACTGCTGGTGGGCCTGCAGCGCTGGTTGCGCCACCCATCGAAGCAGCCGTAAAGATGTGTCTGGGAACTGCGACCGCAGAACCCGCGTGCGGTCTCGTACTGTCACGCTAGCTGGGCAAGTGTCCCCACTTGCCAGCACCGACCCTTCCCTTGACTACATGTTAGTCACCCCTATGGTAGGCCTGCGGGCAGGGTGCGTTGTAGGTGTAAGGTAGGACAAGCCCTGATGTGCGTGGCATGTCCTAGTAGTGACTTACAACCAAGACCGTATTTCACTATTGAAGGCTACCTGCTCCATTAGGCCAGACTGAGCTGCGAGGATTATTACACCCTATAATCCCCGCAGGCTCAAGGAGCATGGTAGCGAGTCATGTTTAGTATGCCTGAACTCAGGATGATAAAATATTTCTTGTAGTCAAGTTTATTTTAGTATCCTGGGTTTGCAAATGCTACTTTTAGAAAGTTAACATTTGCTTGCTTAACCATTTCAGCCCGCCTCTGCTGGTATGTGTATCTGACTGTCTGGGATGTGTGAGTGACAGGGCTGGAGGGATGACAGGTGGTGAATGCGCAGATTACACCTTAGTGGGAGGTAGGAGTGCCTCTTGACTCGAAATGTAGCTGTGCTCGACCACCACAATGCTGGCTCCACCCTCCTGGGGAGCGGCGGATGACTCTGCCGACGCCTGGCCCAGGAAGGGCGAAGCCCCCATCAACAAGGTACTCTGGCCACCCCTGTCCGGACAATGCTGGCTCCACCTCCTGTGGGGCGTCTGATGCGCCTGCCCCTCACACTGAAAGCAGAAGCCGGAGTACACCCACCGGGGTACTCAAAGACTGAGAGTGGCTATGCAAAGGCCCCCCTGGCCTGCGAGAACAAAAGAATTGGCCGTTAAAAGAAGGAGCCCTGCTCCTTGAAAATTAAATCCTGTTTGGGCCACAGAAGGACTCTGCCCTACGAGAAGGACCGTGAGAGACAAGGAAGGGTGCTGACTCTTGCCTGTGTCTGGTGCCTTGCTGCTGAAGGAGAGGAAGGAGAAAAGACTACGAAAAGACTTTTGCTTCACTTTGTGCCAAACTCTGCTAAAGAGATCTCCAAGGGCTTGCAACTGAACTTGCCCCCTGACCAGCGTCCCAGGACCAGTGGACGCTACCCCCTTGGAAGAAAGCGACTGCGGGTGCTGACCAACACCGCAGCACCGACGGAGGAGTCTCCTCCAAGGCAACGACATCCGCCTGACCACCGTGATCGGGGCCCAAAGCAACAGCGAGAGCAAAGTAAGGACCAGCCACCGCTGGCCCGAACACCGTGACCGCAACTGCACCGGGAGCCCGAGAGCAAAGTGAAGGAGGACCCGTCCGGTCCGAGCTCTCGAGGTGACTGCATAACGAGCAGCCACTCACCTGCAAAGACGGACAGTTGCCCTGTGAGAATCCGCAAGGTCGGTAGCCTGCCCGACAGCCCAGCTGTGAGCCCACAGCTGCACCGGCACTTGGCTGGGTACGTCCTGCACTTGGGGACCGTACTGCCACTTGCCACCGCCGCACAGCCACCGCCTCCAGGGACGGAGCGGACGACGAGGAGAGGACCCTGCCGCCACAGAACACCGCTGCCCCGGATGACCAGTGACCTGCTCGGCTGAAGAGCCGCAACGATCAGCGACCCCGGGAAGGCAACGCGACGTGGGACAGATCCCCTGGAAGCCGCCGGCTCCACAAGAACTTTGGTTAACACCGGCCTACGGGCCTCAAGAGAACTGCATAAGAACTGTGGTAACCTGAACTAAGTAAACTTGCAACCGTTATCATAAAGTACGTTGACTGTATTCCCAAGCCTGCTTAAAATCTATATAAAGATATATATTTTTACAGAATACAGTCTGGTCTCGTTGTGTGGTGGGTTGGTTGTAAAGGTGTACTATTGCAAGTGTTTAACCCTATGTGCCCCAAGGATTAGCCTACGACTGCTTAAGCCACACTACCTAGAGGGTAAGCAGAGGTTGTCTGGAAGGTAACCCTCAGCCCTGACGAGGAAGAGAGAGTCCCTGCTTGTCGCTAGTGTTGCACTGCGCCAACTAGAGCCTCCTCCTTCCTACATTGGCAGCAGCGAGAGGATTTCGAATTTACACTTGCGATATCTATACCTGAGCTTCTGACCACTACACAAGGATTACGGTCCAGTTACTTAGCCACAGACTTTGCTTTTTGAATTTTGCCGAAAGAAGATTCCGAGTGCGAAAACCATGCCGGGCACAAAGAGCCTGGATGGAGCGGAGTCCACGACCTCCGAGGTGTTGGAGGTGGAGTGGGACGCCGCGAAGCTGGATAAATACACCAGAGCTGAACTGAAGTTTTTTTGCAAGAAACTCAAGGTTCCGCACGTTGGTTGCAAGAACAAGCCAGAACTCTACAAGGCCCTGAAAGCCTGGATAGAGTCCAGAAAGGCCCCGGAGGATCAAGACGCCCTCGCGGAGCAAGACGCGACGGAGGAGCAGAATGCACTTGGGGACCTGACTGACCTCGAAAGGCAAGACAGCGTGCACAGCTTTGGAAAAGGCCTGTCGCCAGAGGAGCTGGCGGACAGGAAGGAAACGAGGAATCACGAAAGAAAGCTGGCAGAATTGAAAATCCAGCTGGAGCTTGAAACGAAAAGAATGGCGCTAGAAGAGCGAAAGCACCAGATGGATTATGAAGTAAAAATGAGGGAGATAAGTCTCAAGGAGAGAGACTTGGATCGTCCTCCCTCTGGTGGCAGCGCATCGCCAGTGCAGGTAGAGTCAAGAGTGCACATCCCGAAGGACGTAGTTAAGGAGTTCTTTAAGGGGGATGACATAGGACAGTGGTTTAGGGCATACGAGGTAGCCATGTCCTCCCACCGGGTCCCTGACAAGGATTGGGGAGCGGGGTTGTGGGGAAGGTTCCTTAGCGAAGGGAGAGATACCTTGCTAGATTTGCCCGTAGAAAATCAGAGATCCTACGCCCACATGAAAGAAGCTTTAATGAACAGGTACGGGCTTACCCCTGAAATGTATAGACAGAAGTTTAGGGGATGTACTAAGCGGCCTGGGAATACGTATGTGGAGTATGTGACTTACTTTTGCAGAGCACTGGATGGTTGGGTGAAGGGTAGCAAAGTGAATGATTTTCAAGGTCTCTTTGATTTAATTGCATGGGAGCACTTGTCTGATCACTGTTTTCCTGAGCTACGCCAACACCTGATCGATAGCAAGCTGTCCAACCCGAGGAAGCTTGCTGAGGAGGCGGACCGCTGGCTCAGCACCAGGGTCCACAAGGGTCCCGTGGGAGACTCCGCCAAGAGTGGGCAGGGTCCCCAGCAGAAGAGTGGGGGGGACAAAGGGGGAAAACAGAAAGGGTTCCAAAAAGGCCCCCAAAGTAGTTCCCAAGGGAGCCCGCAGCAGGGTTCTCAGCCTCCCCCACCTCCGAAGCAGAATGGGGCCCGACAGGTAAACCTGGTCCAAAGGGGCCCTTCAATTGTTTCAAATGTGGCGAGCCTGGGCACATATCCAGTGACCCCAAGTGTCGCCTGTTTGGAAAACCCGCACCCACTGGTGCTCCGCCCCGACAAGTGACTAGCGTTCACCTGGAAGAAGAAATGATGGTCCTGGGGGGTGGAGATCCCGTTCACATGACCCTAGTCTCGCTAGGAGACAGTGAGATGATCCCTACGAACTACCTGCCCTCTAACACTAAGAAATATGGGCAGGTGGTGATCATCAATGGTAAGGAAGCTGAGGCGGCTCTTAGAGACACAGGAGCCAGTGTGACTGCAGTGAGGCAGCACCTGGTGTCTCAAGAGCAGGTTGTACCCCATGCCTACTGTAGGGTTATCAACGCTGATAATTCAGAGAGTCAGTGTCCGATGGCTCAAGTGCCCTTCGAGTGGGGGGGGGGGGTCTCTGGTACTCTGCAGGTCTGTGTAAGAAAAACCATGCCTGTTGACTGTTTGCTAGGGAATGACTTGGAGCACTCCCCTTGGGAAAAGGTGGAGAAGACGACTCACCTGCGGATGGTGGGTCTGCCTGACTGGGCGTGCGTGACCACCCGGTCGATGGCAGCCAGTAGGGGTGATCGAGAGGTCCTGGGGCCTGAAGGAGAGGCCCAGGAACCGGCCTTAGGGAGAAGGCGCAGGGGGCGCGGGAAACCGGCTCCTGAAGTTCCCACGGTCCAGGAGGAAGCAGACCTTGAGGGGGATGCCCTGGAGCCTACAGGGGAACAGATCGCCGAACTGGGGGACCTGCCTGAGCTGACCCATTGGCAGCAAGAAGGAGGACCCTCCAGGGAGGAATTCTGCAAGGAGCAGAAAGAATGCCCTTCTCTCGTGGGTATGCGGCAGCAGGCTGCAGACCAGGCCAATGGTGTTCAGGCCAAAACACATTACGTGTACTGGGTGAACGACCTCCTGTATTCGGAGCCTAAGGCTGCTGAACCTGGGTCAGCCCGTGTGCTGGTGGTACCCCAGAAGTTCAGAGCCTTCCTACTGGGTCTGGCTCATGATGTGCCTTTAGCAGGACATTTGGGGATGGACAAGACCTATGACAGGCTTGTCACCCACTTTTACTGGCCCCAAATGCATAAGAGTTCAGATGCTTATTGCAGAACCTGTCCAACTTGCCAGGCAAGTGGGAAGACGGGAGGGAAGAACAAGGCTCCCCTCCAACCCTTCCCTGTGGTCGGTACGCCATTCCAGCGAGTGGGTATTGACATCGTTGGGCCTCTGGACCCCAAGACAGCCATGGGCAACAGGTTCATCCTGGTCTTGGTGGACCATGCCACCCGGTACCCTGAAGCCATCCCTCTGAGGACAGTGACGGCTCCCGTGGTGGGGCGTGCACTGATGGGAATTTTCTCACGAGTAGGATTCCCTCTAGAGGTGGTGAGCGACAGGGGGACCAATTTCATATCGAAGTATATGAAGTCCCTTTGGCAGGAGTGTGGCGTAACGTATAAGTTCACCACGCCCTACCATCCCCAAGGTAACGGGTTGGTTGAAAGATTCAACCGAACCCTAAAAGGCATGATCATGGGCCTGGAAGGCCCGATGAGGCGTAAGTGGGACGTCCTCTTACCATGCCTGCTCTTTGCCTATCGCGAGGTGCCACAGAAGTCCCTAGGGTTCAGCCCCTTTGAACTGCTGTACGGTCACCCCGTGAGAGGACCGCTGAGTTTGGTAAAGGAAGGCTGGGAGCAATCTCCCAGGAAACCTCCCCAGAATGTATATAGCTACATGCTGGGCTTCAGAAACCAGACCAGACGCTTCAGACAACTTGCCGAGGCAAATCTGGAAGCGAGCAAGGAGGAAATGAAGCGGTGGTACGATCAGAATGCCACTCTGGTCGAGCTTCAGCCTGGACAAGAGGTGTATGTCCTGGCCCCAGTGGAGCCCTGCGCCCTTCAAGATAAGTGGACAGGCCCATTTGAGGTTGTGGAGCGCAAGAGCCCCGTGACATACTTGGTGGACATGAAGACGCCCAGGAACCCTTTGCGGGTCCTACATGTCAACCGCCTCAAGCCCCACTTGCGAAGGTCCGAAGTGGGCATGTTGTTGGCAACCGATGACGGAATGGAGGAGGAGTCGGAGCCTCTCCCTGACCTCTTGGTGGCCTGTGAGAAAGATGGGTCAGTGGATGGAGTTAACCTCTCACCCACCCTGACCGCCGAACAACAGGAGGACTGCCGCCAGTTGCTGGGGCAGTTTCCAGACCTGTTTTCCCTGGTTCCGAGTGTCACAGATTGGTGCGTCCATGATGTGGACACTGGAGACAGCTTCCCTGTGAAGCACAAGGCTTACAGGGTGACTGACAGGGTCCGGGCCTGCATCAAGGAGGAGGTCTCCAAGATGCTTGCCCTCGGGGTGGTTGAGTCTTCCAGCAGTCCTTGGTCCAGCCCCGTGGTCTTGGTTCCGAAGGCTGCTGCGCCGGGAGCCACAAAACCGAACTCCGGTTCTGTGTGGACTACAGAGGACTCACTTCAGTCACGAAGACTGACGCGCACCCCATCCCCAGAGCTGACGAGCTCATTGATCGGCTAGGGGCTGCCCGGTTCCTCAGCACGTTTGATTTAACGTCTGGGTACTGGCAGATCGCCTTGACCGATGGGGCAAAGGAGAGGTCGGTATTCTCTACACCAGATGGGCATTTCCAGTTCCGGGTTATGCCATTTGGAATGAAGAATGCCCCTGCCACCTTTCAGAGATTGGTCAACCAGGTGTTGGCTGGACTGGACGAGTTCAGTGCCGCCTACCTGGATGACATCGCGGTGTTCAGCGGCACCTGGCCCGAACACCTGCGACACCTCTGGGAAGTGTTGATGGCCCTGCGCAGAGCAGGCCTCACAATCAAGGCAAGCAAGTGCCAGATTGGGCAGGGTTCAGTGGTGTACTTGGGACACCAAGTTGGGAGTGGCAAGGTAGCACCCTTGCAGCCCAAGATCGAAACCATCCTGGCTTGGGAACCCCCCAAGACCCAGACTGCAGTGAGAGCCTTCCTGGGGCTCACTGGGTATTACAGGAGGTTTGTCAAGGGCTATGGCACAATCGTGACCACCTTGACAGAGCTGACTTCGAAGAAGCAGCCCAGGAATGTGATTTGGACTGACACCTGTCAGAAGGCTTTTGACACCCTGAAGACTGCCATGTGCACGGCGCCCGTGCTCCTGGCTCCTGATTTCTCCAAGGAATTCATAGTGCAAACAGACGCTTCAGAGCATGGTGTAGGGGCTGTTCTTTCACAGATGACTGAGGAGGGCTTTGACCAACCCGTAGCCTTCATAAGTCGGAGGTTACTTCCACGGGAAAGTAGGTGGAGTGCAATAGAGCGTGAAGCATTTGCTGTGGTCTGGGCCCTGAAGAAGCTAAGACCCTACTTGTTTGGGTCTCACTTCCGAGTTCAGACGGACCACAGGCCCCTCAGATGGTTGATGCAAATGAGGGGTGAGAACCCGAAACTGTTGAGGTGGTCCATTTCTCTACAGAGTATGGACTTTACGGTGGAACACCGCCCTGGCACCGATCACGCCAACGCTGACGGTCTGTCCAGATTTTTCCGCCTTAGTGATGTGGAACTCCCTGGGGAAGGGTAGTTCCCCCCACATTTCAGCTGGAGGGGACACATGTTAGACCTGGCACCTTGGCGTGAGTCTCCCTTCCACTTTTTGCTGATGTGCCTCCGATGTTTTGCTGGTTTTCCGATACTCAGGGCACTGCGCCACGGCTGATCCGTGCCGCAGTGCAAGTGCTCCCTACTGTAAATTGTACATGCGATTGGTATCCATGATTGGTTCTTTGGATTTACTGTTAGTCCCTAGTAAAGTGCACTAGAGAGTGCCGGGGCTTGTAGATGCCAATACTGCTGGTGGGCCTGCAGCGCTGGTTGCGCCACCCACCGAAGCAGCCGTAAAGATGTGTCTGGGAACTGCGACCGCAGAACCCGCGTGCGGTCTCGTACTTTCACGCTAGCTGGGCAAGTGTCCCCACTTGCCAGCACCGACCCTTCCCTTGACTACATGTTAGTCACCCCTATGGTAGGCCTGCGGGCAGGGTGCGTTGTAGGTGTAAGGTAGGACAAGCCCTGATGTGCGTGGCATGTCCTAGTAGTGACTTACAACCAAGACCGTATTTCACTATTGAAGGCTACCTGCTCCATTAGGCCAGACTGAGCTGCGAGGATTATTACACCCTATAATCCCCGCAGGCTCAAGGAGCATGGTAGCGAGTCATGTTTAGTATGCCTGAACTCAGGATGATAAAATATTTCTTGTAGTCAAGTTTATTTTAGTATCCTGGGTTTGCAAATGCTACTTTTAGAAAGTTAACATTTGCTTGCTTAACCATTTCAGCCCGCCTCTGCTGGTATGTGTATCTGACTGTCTGGGATGTGTGAGTGACAGGGCTGGAGGGATGACAGGTGGTGAATGCGCAGATTACACCTTAGTGGGAGGTAGGAGTGCCTCTTGACTTGAACTGTAGCTGTGCTCGACCACCACAATGCTGGCTCCACCCTCCTGGGGAGCGGCGGATGACTCTGCCGACGCCTGGCCCAGGAAGGGCGAAGCCCCCATCAACAAGGTACTCTGGCCACCCCTGTCCGGACAATGCTGGCTCCACCTCCTGTGGGGCGTCTGATGCCCCTGCCCCTCACACTGAAAGCAGAAGCCGTAGTACACCCACCGGGGTACTCAAAGACTGAGAGTGGCAATGCAAAGGCCCCCCTGGCCTGCGAGAACAAAAGAATTGGCCTATAAAAGAAGGAGCCCTGCTCCTTGAAAATTAGATCCTGTTTGGGCCACAGAAGGACTCTGCCCTACGAGAAGGACCGTGAGAGACAAGGAAGGGTGCTGACTCTTGCCTGTGTCTGGTGCCTTGCTGCTGAAGGAGAGGAAGGAGAAAAGACTACGAAAAGACTTTTGCTTCACTTTGTGCCAAACCCTGCTAAAGAGATCTCCAAGGGCTTGCAACTGAACTTGCCCCCTGACCAGCGTCCCAGGACCAGTGGACGCTACCCCCTTGGAAGAAAGCGACTGCGGGTGCTGACCAACACCGCAGCACCGACGGAGGAGTCTCCTCCAAGGCAACGACATCCGCCTGACCACCGTGACCGGGGCCCAAAGCAACAGCGAGAGCAAAGGAAGGACCAGCCGCCGCTGGCCCGAACACCGTGACCGCAACTGCACCGGGAGCCCGAGAGCAAAGTGAAGGAGGACCCGTCCGGTCCGAGCTCTCGAGGTGACTGCATAACGAGCAGCCACTCACCTGCAAAGACGGACAGTTGCCCTGTGAGAATCCGCAAGGTCGGTAGCCTGCTCGACAGCCCAGCTGTGAGCCCACAGCTGCACCGGCACTTGGCTGGGTACATCCTGCACTTGGGGACCGTACTGCCACTTGCCATCGCCGCACAGCCGCCGCCTCCAGGGACGGAGCGGACGACGAGGAGAGGACCCTGCCGCCACAGAACACCGCTGCCCCGGATGACCAGTGACCTGCTCGGCTGAAGAGCCGCAACGATCAGCGACCCCGGGAAGGCAACGCGACGTGGGACAGATCCCCTGGAAGCCGCCGGCTCCACAAGAACTTTGGTTAACACCGGCCTACGGGCCTCAAGAGAACTGCATAAGAACTGTGGTAACCTGAACTAAGTAAACTTGCAACCGTTATCATAAAGTACGTTGACTGTATTCCCAAGCCTGCTTAAAATCTATATAAAGATATATATTTTTACAGAATACAGTCTGGTCTCGTTGTGTGGTGGGTTGGTTGTAAAGATGTACTATTGCAAGTGTTTAACCCTATGTGCCCCAAGGATTAGCCTACGACTGCTTAAGCCACACTACCTAGAGGGTAAGCAGAGGTTGTCTGGAAGGTAACCCTCAGCCCTGACGAGGAAGAGAGAGTCCCTGCTTGTCGCTAGTGTTGCACTGCGCCAACTAGAGCCTCCCCCTTCCTACAAGCGCAATGCAGAGTGTTAAGTGGCGTCAAGTGGAACAGCAAGACCGTACTTCGGAGTGAATATTGGCTGGAATACGGTGGCTTTCCTTTCAAGCTAACCCACCATGGGATTTAAAAACATTAAGGAGACGGAGTGGCTATTCATGCTTAATTGAACACTACAAAGACCATAGTGCTTCATTGCCACGCTCACTACGACGATCACCCATAAAGCGCTGCAAATACTGCGACAAACTGTATGGCTTCGCCTCCTGACTTTACCAGTGATCAAAGGCTATGGAAGCCTGAAACGTGTCTGGATACTTACTTGTGGCTGTTGGAAGATGCTGTGTTTTGTTGCCACTTCTGAAGAATAAAAGGTTGTAATGCTGATGCAAGGAACCTCAATTTTTGGACATAAGCATAGGGAACATATAGTGGCCCCGCCTGGGTCACGAGGCACCCCGCCGCTGCTTGTCGCTAGTGTTGCACTGCGCCAACTAGAGCCTCCCCCTTCCTACAAGCGCAATGCAGAGTGTTAAGTGGCGTCAAGTGGAACAGCAAGACCGTACTTCGGAGTGAATATTGGCTGGAATACGGCGGCTTTCCTGTCAAGCTAACCCACCATGGGATTTAAAAAAATTAAGGAGACGGAGTGGCTATTCATGCTTAATTCGATCACCCATAAAGTGCTGCAAATACGGCGCCAAACTGTATCGCTTCGCCTCCTGACTTTACCAGTGATCAAAGGCTATGGAAGCCTGAAACGCGTCTGGATACTTACTTGTGGCTGTTGGAAAATGCTGTGTTTTGTTACCACTTCTGAAGAATAAAAGGTCGTAATGCTGATGTGAGGTTTTTGGGCATAAGCATATGGATATGGAATAAGCATATGGAATATATATATATATATATATATACACGACGAAATACAAAAGCGGCAAAGCGGAGGCGTGTATGCGGCCAAAGAAACATACTGCGGTGAGTGAAAGTGTTCAAGGGCAGCATCCTGATAACAGGCGGTGGGGAGGACTTTGGCAGTAAGCGCGAACGGAAAACAATATCTGTTTCGCACTTTGAAATACACAATTACAGAATTGAAGGTCAATCAGCAGGACGTTAGCAGTATAAAAATGTCGGAGGAGACAGTTAAAGAAAGGGAAAAGGCTTCGCTGGAGCTTCTGCACAATCTGCCTAATGTTGCTAGAAAGGAAGTAACTGCAGGCTCTGCATCAAATGCGCAACAAGCACCATTAACAAGTGAAACACAAATAAAAAGTCTAATGAAACGCATGGAGAAGTGCATGAAGAGTGAGTGCACGAAGTGGTGGGAGCATAAATCGCTTTCAATGTATGTAGCAGAGGGGCGGGTCCCACGGGGGCTGAGAATCCTTTTGACCCCCAGCTACGATCAACCACATCAAGACATGTTAAAAGAATGGGGTTTAACTAACCTAGAATCATCTACCAAGTTGATTAACATATTAATCAAATATGCTGAAATAGACCGTCTGCAATTGCTAAAAGATATGGAAAATATCAATGAGGAATTGACTAAATTTGAACCCAATGAACTGATACCGAAATTAAAAAAGGAAATTCAGGAGCGCCTTAAAGTACATGAGGACAAAATCAAAACAAGGAAAGCATGGAAATTTGCACGCGATAAGGACGATTTTGAAAATGGGAAAATCTATACTTTCGCACGCAAGTTCGATAATGCGAGACGCCTAAAAGCCAACCCAAAAGCGACCCCAGTCACCATTGCAACAACAGAAGGCGGCACCAATGCAAGCCATGACACAGAAGGGGGAATTAGTGAGACTGAATCCAACAGCAGCAATGTAAGCAGTCTCTATTCGGATGAAGATCCCAGGGGGGCAGCAGGTGGCTCAGAACCAATCCATGTCCTCAATGTCGGCGAAGAGGTTGATTTTTTAGTCAACGCCCGGTTACAAAGTCTGCGCTCACACAATCAACAGGGGCAATATCAAAAAGGGCAAGGATCAACAGAAACCAGAAACAACGGCGGAAAAACCACAAAGCCAAACAGCAACAAAAAGAAAAAGTTTTGGCGGAAAAACAAAAACCAATAGGAACAAATAACAACACCATTGTGAACCCATCAACTGTGGTATTAACAAAAGCTGAGGAACAACTGCTAAGTTTAGGTCTCACATACTGCCTGTAACAGACTTTAACTATACCTCTACCAGAGTTGATGTTTTCAGATATATAAGAAAACTTAAATTGCGTAAATGTTTCAATATTAAAGATGGCCTCAACGAAGTAGAAAATGCAGCAAGTGCACCGTTAACAACTTTAAAGGCTAGGGATGCGAGAGGGCTCCTAACTTTGCAACAATTGGAGAGCTCACAGGAAAATAGTGATGATAATATGGAGCAGTCCACACAAGAAGAACTGAGAGAAGCATCCATATATCAAGTTGGAGCAGGCGCCAGCCCATTCAAACCAGCCTCCAATTTCATGCCAACCATGCCAAGAGACGCCATCAATTCTTTTCACGAAGTAGTCACGGCAGATCTCAAGAGACTATACCATCAAGTCAAACACCGAAAGAGAATCAAAACAGACAAAGAAAAAGAATATTGGGCATTAATCAACAAATTGAAAAATGATCATCAAATTATCGTATGCACCGCAGATAAAGGAGGCAATATAGTCATCTGGCCCCAGGTTCAATATGTGGAGGAAGCCAATAGACAGCTTTCAGACAAGGTGTGCTACGTTAAAACAAACATGCAAGAATACAACTTGTCTAGAGATCATTTAAAAAAACTTCTCTATAAATTCAAAAGGCTAGAACTTATTTCAAGTGAAGAGTTTAAATTCCTTCATGTTGAACATCCAGTTTTGGCCAAATTCTACCTGATTCCCAAAATACATAAAGGCAGGTGTCCGGTGCCGGGCAGACCCATCATTTCTGCCATTGACAGTGTAACAGAACATCTGGCACAGTATACTGACTATTTTTTACAGTCTCTTGTTACTAATCTGCCTACGTATATAAGAGATACGGGACACTTTTTTCAAAAATTGAAAAACATTGCTTGGTCAGAAGACTGTATATTGGTAACATTGGACATCGAAGCCCTCTACAATAGTATAGATCATGGTAGAGGGCTGGAAGCACTGGATTATTTTTTAAGCACACGGCCAGTGCATTGTTACAACCATAACAAGATGTTGAGTGAATTTGTAAGCTGGTGTTTGCATCACAATTATTTCTTGTTTGGTAAAGATATCTATATACAGAAAAGGGGTGTGGCCATGGGGGCTTGCTTCTCTCCCAGCTACGCGTGTCTTCACGTTGGCTGGTGGGAGAAGCGGGTCCTCATGGAAACACACCAGGCGGTGTTTGCAACAAATGTAGTCATGTGGGTTCGTTTTATAGACGACTAGCAGCCCGCCCCAGCGTTACCTGGGGCAGAAAGGGGCTGGGGGCAGTACACCCGCTCCCGCCCGACCCCCTCCCGCACCGACTCCCTCCCGCCCCGACTCACTCGCGCCCCCCTCCCGCCCCGACTCACTCACGCCCCTCTCCCGCCCAGACTCACTCGCGCCCCCCTCCCGCCAAGACTCACTCGCGCCCCCCTCCCGCCCCGACATTTTCATTTACTGCTGCCTCCTTCTTTCCTCCCCCTGCATCATAGTCTCACTTTCCCTTTCCTTACCTGTGCCGCCGCTCCTCACTGCACAGCCGCTCGTCACTGCACGGCCCTCCTCCTTTGTCATCATCACGCACGTCGTGTCGCGGCCAGCGCTAGGTCCCGGCCGGCACTACTTTCAGGGGACTACTTTGTTTACACACGTAATTTTTTTCATTTACTTTTTTATTTTTATTTATATAGCCTATGTCCATCTACGTACCCTGACATTTTCATAGATGTATCGGGTGTGTAGATTGGCGCTGTGGTTCCCGAGTTTACCTGGCCAAAAGGTGCAAGTTCTCTCTTTATAATAGTAGTATAGATGTGTTTTTAATCTGGAGAGGCAATGAAGAAAGTGTGAAAGAATTTATTATAACACTAAATAATAATGAGGACAACCTGAGGTTCACGCATAATATCAGCAAAACATCTGTGGACTTTTTAGATGTCAGGGTCTTTCACAAAGCGGGACAACTAGCCACCACTTTACACAGAAAAGACACATCTGGTAATACAACCCTACATGCAACAAGTGCCCATCCTCGCCATGTCATTGATAATATTCCATATGGCGAACTTCTTCGGGTGAAGAGAATCTGTAGCACTGATGAGGAGCTTAACACATGTACAGCCCAAGCGTTAGACAGATTCAGGGAGCGAGGATACAGAGGAAACATACTTAAAAAAGCGGTTAACAAAATAAAATCAAGATCAAGAGAAACCCTATTTACACCAGTGGAGGTAAATAAGGTCCCAACAGGAGGTTCGGCTGAATCTCCAATCAGATTCATTACCGCATTTAGTGGCCAGGATAGAAAAATCCGGTCCATTCTCAGCAAAAGTTGGCCTATCCTTAAAACTGATGCAGTATTATCTCATCATTTACCAGCACGGCCAGAGATTACGTTTCGGAGGGGACCCTCCCTACGTATGCACATCTCTAAACCTTGCCCCGAACTACCCATAAAAAAAGCTTGGTTTCCACCTCGGGTAGGATTCTACAAATGCAGCAGCTGCAGAGCCTGCAAATTTGGAATTAATACACAGCAATATTACACCCCATTCAGTCCAGTACCACAACCTATCAAGGGAAATTACGGTTGCAAAACAGAGTATGCTGTTTACGTCCTGGCATGCACCTGTGATCTCAGGTATGTGGGAAGCACCAAACTACCGGTGCATGCCAGGATATTGCAGCATATCAGAGCAATCGTGAACAACGATAGCTCCTATCCGGTAGCTAGACACTTCAAGAGTGTACATAACAACAACCTCCAGTGTCTTAGCTATTATGTTATCACCTCAGTACTCAAACCCAGAAGGGGAGGAGACCGTGATAGGATGCTTAGGCAATTAGAGTCCAAGATGATCTTGGAATTGGATTCTAAGGTACCCAATGGACTCAACACCACGGAAGATCTGTATCACTTTTTGGAAATGTTAACAACTTACAGACTCCGTGGGTAGGTGTATTTGAACTATATAGCAACATTCAGATTGTGAGCTGTGCTTCCAGCAAGCCGCATACAATGAATCAATATCAGAACTATGTCTCTGTCCGACACCCAGATCAGATTTATTTACATCTCTCTTTTTTCTTTTTTCCTTTAAACTGTTAATAACGGGGGTGGACCTTGGTTCTCCCGGTGAAAATTCAGTCACTTTATTGAGTTATTTTGAAAGTAGGTCACATAGGGGTTGCCTTCTATTCTTTGATGTCCCCGAGTGTGAGGTTAGTTGGACTCAGAAAATGAGAGGATTCAAAACTGCATCTAAATATTTTGCGTAATATTGCAAATTTTTTGGCGTGATGTTGCACATGAGAGTGTCAAGTTTACAACAAGCCATTGCACTTTGATAAAATGTAATGTAAAGATGAAATTACATATACATCTTTCTATCCAAACATAATAGTTTTTAAGTATGTATAGTTGTACTTTTAAACCTGTATTAGTGGAAGAAGGCAATGGACTTTTGCATGTTTTATTGAAGTTGGTTTTATATCTATTTATATTGTAAATAGGATAAAATATAATTTTTGGATATTGCAATATATTTATTGGCATTATTTTGCACATACTAAATAAGCGCAAGCACATCGCACTTTATTGCGGTTTTGGTGAATCGAAGAAAACAAGCATTCATGCTGATATTAAACAAATGGATGACATCCTTATGAAATAACAACATATTATTCCAACTACTTACAAATTTAACCATGGTTATTTCACGGTTTATTGAAATGTGACCTACGAGTATTTCTTTTATGTTTATTATTTGTGCATCACATGGTGTATATGATTTGGTTTAAAAAGAGGGCATGATGGGAAATATTTTTTATGTGAGCAAGGGCAACCGCCCGAAACGCGTCATCTGCTAACGCTGCTGTGACCTCCATGTGAATAAAGTACCTTTTGCCAGCACTTCTGGGATTCGTTGGTCTTTTCCTTGAGCAGAAAAACAACTGGTGATTCAAGGTGAACCTACATCGCTTGATATATATATATATATATATATATATATATATATATATATATATATATATATATATATATATATATATATATATATATATATATATATATATATATATATATATATAGATAGATATATATATATATATATATATATATATATATATATATATATATATTTATTTATTTATTTATTTATACCCGGGCTTTATGAGTGCTGGTTCCCTCCAGTAATAATTAGAAACAGACATTGAAACGGGTCCCTATCTTGTCCTTTCTGTCATGACCTTAACTGCAATGGCAAAAATATAGGTCTATTTTTGAATAACGGATGTGAAAAACGTTTAGGTCAAAGATTAGTTTCTGGTTTATATTTTCCATTTTACTTAATAGCGTATTCCCTGAATGTGTTAGCTATTTCCAGGATGTTGTGTTTCTATATTTTGTTTAGCATATTACACTTGTATAGGGCATACTATAAACTGGTCCTACTCCATGTATTTCGAACTGCCACAACTGAGCGCTCTGTAGTTGAGGCTTAAAGCAGAGCCAGTTTCTCACAATGGGTCAAAAATGTGTTCAGAATTTCAGAATAGATGGTCATCCAATCCTTGGCCTCTCTACACAGGGCACAGAGCAATGGTCACGTATTCAGATGCAATTCTACTACTATGAGGATGTCTGTGAAGGCTGTGTTAGACCTTTCATCTTTTGGGTGGTCTTCCCTATTTTTTCTCTCTTTCTGCCTCACATTTTTCCCACCAATTTTTTTTGTGTGGCCATAGGTCTTCCGGGCGCCTCACCACTTCCAATCAGTGCTGAGGCGCAGGTGCGCCTTTCTAAAATGGTGGAATGGGTGAGCTTCGTAAAATGGTCGCCTGTCAGAAATTACCTCAGAGCACTAGCCCATAGGATAGCATTAGGGGGTTCCAGAACCTTCCAGACCACTCTAGTGACCTGGGCTCAGGCTATTTAAGGGAGAGTACTGGGCCGCCATTTTGTCACACTGCTGAGTTGGCTGGAGTGCGGACTACAGCGTCAAGGAGATTGTGTCACAGGCTAAACTGACTGCTCCCAGGGGCTGCGGGTTGGTCTGAGGGTGCTGCCCTCCTACCTATTGATCTGGCCCTGTCTTAGAGAAGAACAGAGAGAACAACGCCCCAGTGTGTCCACATATTAACCATGCTCATGACGAGCTCAGCTCATCATGCAGTACACTGCTTGTGTGCTCATGACGAGTTGAGCTCGTCATGAACAATGGGAATCAAGCACTTTCAGCACTGAAGGAGAATTACTTTAGCATTGATGTGGTTAAGCGGACTGCTCCTTTTTGTCAGCTGGTGAGAGAAACCTTGACCCTGCACCTGGAACCTAGGAGGGTTGGCGCTGTATGCTGAGGGGGCATTGGACTATCCAGAAGGGGGAGGGTTAACGCTGTGCAGGGGTCCCTTTCTGCGACCACTGAAGTGAGGCTGGGACCCAACTTTTACCTTTGCCTCCTGTCTGCCCCTTGACGTTAGTGCGCTGTAATTGCCCTACGTGTCAGCCTCCAGCCTGGTGTCCTGTCAGCACACCTTATCGCCAGCGCTGCACTGTTTATTTTATTTATTTATTTGGGCATTTGTAGAGCACCTGGTTACGCCACTGGCGTGTCCCCGCGCTATGATAAGTGGAGTGGCTGCCCCCCCCCCCTCCCACAGAAGGCTACCTGCTAAAAAGGTGGGTTTTGAGCTTCTTCCTGAACAGGGCTTCAGATGGTTCTAGTCGCAGTTCTAAAGGCAGGGCATTCCAGCATCTGGGAGCGAGGTATCTAAAAGATCTTCCTCCCATACGCGCCTTCCTTACTCTGGGAACTTTTAGCAGTCCAGTCTGCGAGGACCGTAGATTGCGTGTGGGCTCATAGCAGGTCACCAGACTCTGGAGCGGAGCAGGGGCTTTACCGCTCAGAATGCGGTGGCATGTGGAGAGGGCTTTGAACTCCACCCTCTTCTCCACAGGGAGCCAGCGGAGGGTTTGGAGAGCTGGTTTGGAGGGTGACCTCCTGGGGAGCCTGAGTACAAGCCGCGCCGCAGCATTTTGGAGCACTTGCAGGCGGCCCATGACCCTGCCCGTGGCCCCCAGATATAACAAGTTCCCATAGTCAAGTCACGAGGTGACCAGGGCGTGCACCAGCGTCCTTCGAGCAGAAATGGGGAGGAGGTCTAAAACTTTCCTTAAGGCTCTCAGAACACCAAAACACACCCCCGTCACCCGGCTGACCTGGGGACCAAAGGCAAGATCCATATCCAGCCACACACCGAGGTTCCTGGCCTCCCAGCAGGGGACGGGGACTTCACCCAGGCAGGGCGGCCACCACGCCGACGACCAAGCAGATGGCCCTCCCCCCACCACGAGCACCTCAGTCTTGCTACCGTTCAACTTTAAACAGTTTGCGGACATCCAGGTTGCCAGGTCTTGCATGCAATTCCTGAAGATGTCCACTGCAAGGTCGGGTGCACGCGATAGGGAGATGACCAGCTGCGTGTCATCGGCGTAAGACACCAGGCGTAGACCGTGTCCCTCCACAATGGCTGCTAGGGGGGAGACATAGATATTAAATAGGGTTGGGCTCAGGGACGAGCCCTGAGGCACGCCCTGGCCCAACTCAATCTTCTTCGAGTAGCAGTCACCCAATCGGACCTGAAAGCACCTGTCAGACAAGAAGGACCCGATCCAGCCAAGCGCTTCTCCTGTGACCCCTCCTTTATTCAGACACTGTAGCAAGATGGAATGTGCTACAGTGTCGAATGCCGCGCTTAGATCAAGTAAGATCAAAGCCATGGTTTGGCCCTCATCCACACCCTGTCGTAGCGCTTCGACCGCCATGAGAAGCGCAGATTCCGTCGAATCCCCTCCTGAGCGCTGAAGCACCGAGACTGTTAATTACTTCTCCGCCGCTGGCCAGGGTGCTGTGAGGGGCCGAGCCGTGTGGTAGAGGAACGACGTGAGGTCTGAGGGAGACGCTGGGCGGGGTCGCTTAGCAACCGGAATCCCGCCTAGCACGTCACCTCCCCTTCTCTGAGCCGGAGCTTCCTCAGGAGAGGGGAAACCACTGCGGACCTTCAAGAGGCCGGTCCAACTGCCCTCCGAGGTTTCCGGAGGCCAGGAGAAAGAGCGAGAGGAGGCCCACAGGCAGTGGGGTCTCCATTGGCAGCGGCGACATGGCTTCACTGCAGCCCCTACCCCCGCCTCAGGCGAAGTGCTGTAAGGCCTGAGCTGGAGGACAGGGGAACATTGGCCCTTCAAACTCACCCCAAGATTAACAGAAGCGCTGGACGGGCGCAAAGGTATCAGGAAAGGCCTGGCTGAGGGTGGGGTTTGAGAGGCTGAGTACCTTAGAGAGAAGGGGGAACTGCTATGGACGGGGCTACTAAGAACTGAGCCCCTAAGTCGATCCTCTCTCCCCTATGGTAGCGTGACTGAATCTTTTAAAGAGAGTGGGTACCTGACCCCCCTGAAATGAAGCAACTTTGAGCACTTTCTTGCGCAGGAGCTGTGTGAAGACAGCGCACCCCGACTAGAGTACCACTGATGAACTAAGCTTAATGTAATTACCTTCTTGGTCTAATCTGTTGCATATACCTACTAATTCAATATTTAATGTATTTACCTGCTTGGTTTAAACTGCTTCATGTACCTGTTGATTTATGCTTAATGTACTTACCTGCTAATTGCCTATTTAATGTATTTAAATACCTGTTTTCTTTGACTACTGCGAGGTAACGCAATGCAATGTACTGATTAATTGATGCAGTGAATCCAATAATGAAATGCCCGAAGTCCTAATTTATTAACTATTGGAAACTTCACCCCCTTTTTAATGCAAAAGGATAAATACTCTCTATTCTCTATTTAACTAAGATGGTGTGGTGTCATTTTTGGTGGGTTTGCGCTGGGGTGTTGTAGTGTGTGCTGCGCAAGTCCGTCACAATTGCCTTCTGGATTTAGCCTTCCCACTCTGTGCCATGCTACCCTAAGTGGGCCGGTGGTTCTGGTTCCAACAGACGGTCCCAGCGAATTTCCCATGTTAGCGCCACCTAAAACAGAACCAACACCTAACCATGAAAGTTGGGAGATAGTGTGGCATAATATCCAGAGCCGCCGACTTCCGAGTGGGGGAACCAGGTTTGAGGCTTGGGGTCGGCTCAACATCCTGTGATTCTGGGAAAATCACTTAATCTCAACGTAAATGAATGTGTCCTTAACTTGTGCTCATGAAAAGCACCGGTGTTGATGATTAAGTACGGGTGATGAGCACCGGAAATCCCTGGCTCAAATTAAGCACTACGCATGTCACTTTGGTTGGTTGTCTTGCGACAGCCAGCCTTAAATGTGCATATTAAACACTCAAATCCAAGCTGTCTTAGAATTCTGGGTGGAGAGAATGCACAGGGCCCCATTGCTTCAAGGAGCATCGAACCAGTGCATTCCAGCCAATCCTGTTGCTTCTTTCATGCATAAGCAGCATGAGAGAAGCAGCAGAATTGGTAGAGAAGAGTTGACTGGCGTGAGCTCTGGGAGCCTGTGCTGCTGAGATGAAGAGGTTCACCGAACACGAGGCACTAGGTAAGTTAATATTTTTTTTAATCATTTAACTCCCTGACAGGCACTGTGAAAAAGTCGCAGCGACTTCAGTCTGAACTCCAGAGCTTTCAATCGTGGCCTTTTATATACACTGTTTAAAACAGTCCACAATTGAGAGCTTTGCCTTGAGCCTAAGGGCACTGCTGGTTGTTATTAGAGCCTGCCAGTGGGTTAATATTTGGCCTAACTATTCTTATTACAGCTGGCCGCCACTCCATAGACCACAAGCCCATCCGTAGGCCTCAGTAATATTTAATTTACAGTATCACTTTTCCAGAATTTAAACATTTTCAATATTAATTATTTTATACAAAATTGTTGTTGTTATTTATTTTATACAGCTAAATACCATTGAAAAAGCCAGTAGTCCGGGCTAATTTTAAGTGTGTGTCCGTTGTTGCGTTATATATATCTGGATGCAATAACAGGAAGCACAGCAGGGAACCAAAATACTGGTTGAGTGGCACTGGTGCTTTATATGGGAAGGTACTGTCCGGTACTGAATACCTGCACTTCTTTCATTTGGAAGGGAGATTACCTACACTTCTGCAATATTTTCAATGGGAGAATACCGGCACTTTTCAGTGCAAACAGGTACTTTAAAGAGTGAGTACCTGCACTTCTATATTTCCATTTAGAGCACTGGCTGATGGCACACTACGGGAATCACAGAAATGTAGTTAACATGTTCAAGCCAGACACTTAAATGCATAGGCTTCTGTAGTATTAGGCATGTTATGCATTAATACGTTCTTATATATATTGTGGCGTTGAAATGTTAGGGTAGTTGGAGAGCTGGTGTTCAATCTCTAGGGATCTTTTCTACAATCCTTCTTGAGGTTGTTCACAATAAAGAATCTTGAACTTTACCTGGATTTAAGTCGTTACTACAGCAATTTGACAATGACCTGAAACAACCTCTGGAACTCACAGACTCGTATTTGGCAACCTTCATTTGAGGGCTACCGCCGACTCCAGAGAAAGGTGTGAGAGTCATCAACAATAGTGCTGAATTGGATGATGGCATTATTTGTCATATGAGTCGTATTGCACTGGCTAAATAGTACAATGGTAAGGTGGAGAATTCGACAAGTAAGAGTGGAGTTGGTTCTTTAAGTAAGTTTTGGTGGTTAATTGCCTTACCTAATTGTGTACAGGGGGAAGAGCACTTTTGAGGCTGTGGCCAGAACTAGGAATTTGGATGTGAATATTCAGCCTGACAGTGTAAGTGGGAGCAAACCATGGGAAGCTGAGATTGGTAGGAGTGATTTACAGGAAGGTTGTGACAGCATAGTGATAGTGGTAGTGATAGTTGTGTAAAGACAAGCACTTTTAGAAGAACCATCAAGAAAGCTAAGAAATTTGAAGGCTATGAATGCAGTTAAAAACATCCTTTAAAAATAATATGGAATGTGATCAGCATTATTGTTATTTGAGTGCATAGTATTGTGTTATGTTCTTTTGAGCACAAGTATAATTTAATTACGTTTCTCTATAGAAAGGAGGGGATATGTGTAGTATTAAGTATGTTATGTATTTATGAGGTAGAATTTAGATTGTTGAATGTTGGGTAGGTTCTTATATTTATTGTGGGGTTAGAATGTTGGGGCAGTTGCATAGCTTTTGTTGGATCTGTAGTAATCTGCTTCTACAATTCTTCTTGAGGTTGTTCTCAATAAAGAATCTTGAACCTTACCTGGATTTACGTCATTACTACAGCCATGCCCCTTTTAGAGATCCACTCCAACCCTCTTTATTTCATCATACCTAGAGCCCTGGTTTTTGCCACAGCTGATTTTAGTTCCAAATCCGGCTATTGGAAAGTGGGTTATTGGCTGGGGTATGTATGCATCTACTACTAGTAATGAGACCACTAACACAGTAGAAGGTTCAGTAAAGGTCTCAGTAAATTAGCCCTTTGCTCAACCCTTGGGAGCTGACAACGAACAGTCAGGCCTAACTTTAGGAGACAGGAGTGTAAAACATGTAAAAACCCCAATACATCAAATAAGTAATACACAACACACAATAAAAATCCAATGTAGGTAACCAGAGATATTATTTTTACAGATTCCTAGTGCTTAAAAGACTATAGCGCCACTCTGGGCCATCTGGTTGTGCTTGACAGGGACAAAGTCAAAGTTTGAGGCTGACCACGATGGAGCCCTGCTCGGATACACCAAGTGGGAGTCCACAGACAAAATGTTACCTTCACACTTAGAAACTTTTCTGGAGCTTTTTATTCTGATGACAAATCCTGGAAGTCTGGAGCTTTCAGCGGTATGAACCAGAAATTCTGGCCAAGTCGCAGTTGAAGGTGGCCGGCTTGACTCTTGACGTCAGGTCGGTCACCTTAAGGAGCTTTTCCCCAAAAGTTCTCCAAACTTAAGGAGGTGCTTCCGGAAGGTCTCCTTGTAGGTTTAAAGTGTCCACATAATCAATCTAAAGGTCTGGAATCTCCTAGATGGTCTCTGAAATGCTTGGACCACAATTCCTACTATGCACCTGGCCAAACCCTTTAAAGTCCAATGGATACAATCCAGGGTGAGGACTCTTAGTGGAGATGATGCAGATGGGCTTAGTTAACCAGTCATTCAGAGTACCGGCTTTTAGGTGCAAATCCAGATTCCAGCAGGGCAGTCCTTCTTTTCGTTGCATTTTCAGGCAGCAGATCTGATAACTCAGCAGCTCCCACATATTTTTTCAGTATTCTGTGGTGACAAGGAGGGGGTTCCTCTGTCCAATAAAATGCTGGGTGCCACACATAAACATGTAATCTTCCTCCAAAGTGTGGTATCTTCTTGTCCCACAAAGCACTGTACTTCCAGAATCCAATATGGATGACTTCTCTCCAGAGGGGTAAGAGCTATCTATACCCACCCACAGTGTGGCTCATTTACATTAGCTTCCCTTCCCCTGACCTCTGCAAATTCCTGTCATAAGCCTCGCACCTGGCTCGGGCACAGGATGTGGGGGTAGGTATGCCTGGCATTCCTTACTGACCTGCTCTCTGTTTGAGAGTTTGATGTACCCAACCCTATCTACAGGACCCTTCCTCCCCGGCTGCAGGGCTAACTCCATCTTCTCAGGCCAGGCCACTTGCCACATAATCAAAGAAGCCTGGCTAAGCATGACCAATCAGCAGAGACCACTAGAAGGCTGGATTTTTGCTTACAGAAGAGAAAGTTCCATAACTTCTATTCTGTACTAGTAAGGATAAATTCAACAGTGGCAAGTTGTTGCAATTATGATCACCAATTTT
Organism: Lissotriton vulgaris; assembly: GCF_964263255.1. NCBI lineage: Eukaryota > Metazoa > Chordata > Amphibia > Caudata > Salamandridae > Lissotriton > Lissotriton vulgaris. The sequence continues at coordinate 1,309,324,264 of NC_141693.1, read as the reverse complement.
TTAAATCCTGGAATGATATTTACTCCTTTCCTAGCAAAAGTTACATCTACATGAAATATTGCAATGTTATCTCATTGAGCATAGTATCTACAATGGGCAGTTTTTCCTCGCCAGGGCATATACAACATATTTTATAATGTCCCTGCTTGTAGTTACAAACCCCCCCAACACACACACTCATCCTTGGTATACCTAGAGGAGACCTGGGGGGCCTAATATGTGAAAATAAGGAAGATTATCACTTTTAAAGTACTATACTCCAAAGTTGAGTTTACTCACGATATACTTTTAAAGACAGTCTGCAAAGCCAGGTTTCCTTTTAAGTGACAGCAAGCACTCAGCAGCGCACACAAGTGCAGGATATCTGCTGGGCCTCTAAACCTCCATGCCCCATTATATACTAGGGACTTCTAGGTAGATTGCATCCCTGGGCCTATTATCTACTTGGGACCTAAAGGGTCTGTCATTGCCAATTGTAAGAATACCCCATTACATGTACTTTTTTACGCAAAAGCAATGGCCCCATGCCTTGTTAGCAAAGCCCAGGGTACAGTTGAGTCAGTTAACAATAGTATCATTCATAACTGAATCATGGTTGGGAGATGATACGTCTCCAGTCCTACATGAAGCCGTTCCTCTAGGCAATCAAACGATCACACAAAAAGGTATGAGCAAAAAAGGAGGTGGCCTAGCTGTTGCGTTCAGGCAAACATTACTTATCACTAAGGTTAACGACGTCTCCATAAAAGATTGTTAGGCCCTTTTCATCAGATGCAATCCTACACCGTCTTCCTCCTGTAACTTCCTGCTCCTTTACAGACCTCCACCTAGCAATGCAACATTCCCAGACACACTTCTAGACACAGTTTCAAACCTGATAACATTACACTCCAACATATACGTTCTGGGTGACCTCAACATTTGGTTTGACAAACCCAATATGCCCCATCCCAAAACAATCACCGCTGGACTAGATGCACTGTACCTGCATCAGGTCGTCCACAAACCCACACACATCGCTGGACACATCCTAGATGTCATTTTTGCTAATACAGAACTAGTTACCTTTCAAACAATGCCTCCAGTCACATGGTCGGACCACCATTTGCTTGCCTTCCAACATAAAACAACCCTAAGCAACGCACCTAAAACCACCTTACGTTCACCAACTATTGACCTTGGAACAAACTCAATTTGGAACACTTAGAAACACAAATAACATCCAGTGCAGATCTAGAAACAATAAATTATGGTTAAAAACTATAGGAGTAGCTACAGGAAGCTTTTGGTATCCCGGTACCACTAAAAACCACACAATAGAACAAAAGAAAACAAGCATCTTGGAGAAATACAGAGATAAAACAACAAATTAGAAAGCTGAAATGTGCCTGGCTCAAAACAAACGCCAATCAAGACAAACTTTGCCTACAAAGAATTAACAGATTATACAAAAAGCAAAGAAAAGATACTATTCAGACAGAATTCAAAATGCTAAATGTGCAAATAAAGAATTCTATCAAATTCTCAATGAATTTCGTAAACCAAATTGCCTAGAAGGAGCTCATCCCATTACTTAAGATTCCACAGACAAACTGGCAATTCATTACACAGACAAAGCAGACACGATGGACTCATACTTAAAACAAAGACAAAGCCTCAGCACACATTTTTTACAAAAGAACAATCCAAGAATACTCTAACCCAATCTCTCCATTCTTTCCAACACATTTCACACAATTAATTTATGGACCTAGTCAAAGCAAGCAGGCCTGCAATCAGCCCTTCTGACTTGTGTCCACCGCAAACCTTCAAGACAATTCTTCTAACAACCTCTGCTGCCCCTTCAGTAAGAGGAATCATCAACAACTACTTAACTACCGGAATATTTCAAGAAGAACTCAAAAAGTCATACATATGCCCATTACTGAAAAAAACAAACTTGGACCCGCTAAATCCTGACACCTACAGACCGATTACAAATGGACCTTTCCTGGGCAACCTGATAGAAAAAGCAGCGTTCACCCAGATGTCACAATTCATGGAAGAGAATGCTATACTTTCAGTCTTCCAAACAGGATTCCATACAATAAGAGGCACACAATCTGCCCTCCTTGCTATCTGGGATGACCTGAAGAACACAGTTGACCGAAACGGGTTTGGTGCGTTACTTCTCTTGGACCTCTCGGCTGCCTTTGACAAGGTTGACGATGACACTCTGATACAAAGACTCTACAAAGTTGGCATAGAGGGGACTGCTCTAGACTGGATCACATCCTACCTTCACAACAGAACTAAAGCCATTCATACCCCTCCTTTCTCCTCCAAACCGTACTTCACAAAAACAAAGGTCCCTCAAGGCTCTAGAATCTCGCCCATGCTTTTCAACATCTACATGAAGTCATTACCGCCACTGAACAATCATTTTCACCTCACATTCGATAACTATGCAGATAATATACAAAAACTCCTTCAACTGGAATGCCCCTAAGACATTGAATTTCAGAATTTATTTCATTTGCATAGTTACTAAAAACCATTGTAATACAGAAAGTTCAATTAAAACCGTAAGAACATAATAAAATATAAGGTGCATATTTATAGTATCCATAAGCATTAAAAACTTTAAATAAGTTGGATTACTAACAGTTAAAAAAAACACTTTGGTGCTAGTGCAGATTGTTGCTGGTGTAAGGAATGTAGTCAATGCAGTGTTTGTTGCCAAATCAATCACTGCAATCAGTGCAAAAAGGTACTTTACGGTGTTTCTAAGCTGCTAACCACAATAGGGGCATCCCAGTTCTCCCTTAGTTGGAGCGGTCTCTTTTCTTTAGTTAGGTAGATGGTGCTAGGATCGCCAGTGTAAAAAGTTGCCGACAATTCTTAATAACTAGGCCTACGTAAAGTGATTACTGGTAGGTTTGCTCTGAATCCCAGGTAAGGCGTGATCTTATTGTGAAATTTTTTGCTCGACTAATGCAAGAAATCTTATTCGTCTGCAATTTAGTTGTGGTGTTCCTGGATCAAAGCACGCCAGAACTGCTTGCCTCCTTTAGCGAATTCCCCTGTGGTTGAAGGGGATTTTTAGCAGCTGTCTCCTTTCCTGCCCCATCTCCGTACAGGAGCATAGTAGATGGATGATATCTCCCTGGCCATTTTTGCACAGGTTGCAAGAAGTTGGAGATGAAGCCCGCAGCCACGGTGGAAGGTTCTGAATGCATGGGATCATGCCAAGGAAAATTTTAAGAATTTTATTTTCTGTGATTTTGGATATCCCAGGTTATTCAAAGTCATCCATGCATGAGATCTGGCTAAAAAGGTGGCTTTATCCCCCACCAATGACAGTTGTTTTAGGGATTTCCAGACCAGCTTTTTAAAGCATGGGTGATGGATCTGCGTGTTCCAGAGGACAGAGATCCCAGTGCTTGTGAGAGCCTCCTGAAGGTAGCTTCTTGCAGGGGAATTCTCCCTCTGTTGGATGTCTTGCCATAAGAGCTGTTTAGAATGTTTGAGGCTGATAATCTGATCTTATTCCAGCAGATGATGTATATACCGTACCTGGCCCATGATTGCCTCAATAGGCCAAACTCGAGCCTTAGTTGCGCCGGGGAGGTGTAAATTGGGAGGCTAAACATGGTTCTAAATGCTTTGACAAGAGTTTTGTCCAGTTACTTGGTGTCTCGATCTCGCCTTATTTTGCTGCCATAGGTTACAGTGGGTAGAATTTTTGCCTGTGCTACTTTTAGGAGGGGGTTTGCGTTGGACCAGTCAGTTTTGATGTTAGATTGTTTAATGTTAGTGCTAGCACCTGCCCTTTTCTTTTAATCTCTTCTTGATGTCATGCGAAGGATCCTTCTTTATCTATGTAAACGCCTAGGTACTTGTAAACCGCTGCTGGTTCTATTTGTGTGCCTCCCAGGTACCAGGACCTTTCTTGTTTCGTCTTCTTATTAATGGTCCTTATCCTTGTTTTTTAAGATTAATTGTCAATTTGTTTCCTTTGGCGTAGTCCTGCATTTCATTAAGATTGTGTTGCATGCCAACTGCAGTGTGGCTTAGCAGAATTACGTCGTCGGCTTACAGGAGATAGGAAAAAGTTGTACTCCCCCACAGCCTGGGCATGTGAGAAAGGTTTGAGTTTATTGTTTGTGGGAGATGTGCCATAAATACATTGAATGAGGTAAGTGCCAGCACACAGCCCTGTTTCAGGCATTTGTTTGTTGTTACTCTTCTCGAAAGGTGGGTCCCTGTTCCCAGTTTCACCTGTACCCAGGTGTCTGTATAAAGAAGTGTTAACATTTTTAAGAGGGGTTGTGGAATTCCCCAGAGGGCTAGCTACCCCACAGTCTTGCCCTATCAACATTATCGAATTCAGCGCTCAAGTCAATAAAACAAAGGTGCAGCTGCATTATCTTGAATATTGCAGAGAAATTGATAGGATGTTGGTTGTTGTACCTGTTTTTTTGCAGAAGCCTGTTTGGTTTAGTGGTATTATGTTGTTGGCATCAACCCAGGCTGTGAGTTCCTCCAACACGGTTCCCGCAAAGTATTTGGCCTTTTTGTCAATCAGTGCCACCAGTCGGTAATTACCAGGCATGGCCTTGTCACCGCTTTTGTTGATTGGGACAATTGTGCAGTCTTTCCAAGATTTTGGCATTATTCCCATTGATCTCACTTCTGAGAACAATGGTTTGAGAATGCTTGCCCACACTGCCGCCCTCTGTTTGAACAGGGCCGGCGGAATTCTGTTCGGGTCCGGGACCCCATCCTTTCTACCCTTTGCGATCTGCGGCCTAACTAGGAGCATCCCTGCAGCATTTGCTGCTCCTCCGGCAGTTGATCTATGTGGGAAGATGTTTGTAGGACTCTCTTCTTAGTTGGAGTGCCCTACGAAAGAACACCCAATAAGGCCTTGTTTTGGGAAATTGATAAGGAACCCGCAATTCTGTGATTGAAATGATCATATAAGAAACGGGCCCGGGTTTCCTCTAGTATGTGGGAAGAAGTGCCTCTATGCTACGGGGCAATAATAGTATTTACCATTTTCAAAAGTGGGTGCTATTGTTATGGTTTATGTTGTTGAGGAGCTTTGCCAAGATGTCATCTTCGTTATTTTTGTTGATATTCCCTTTCAGTTTCTTTAGCTTTGTTCTCTGTTGTCTCAGAGAAGAGAGGAGACTTGTGTTCCCTGGGTAGTGCCACAGGGATCTAATCGAGCCATTTATAGTTCTTTTAAGGCCCTTTATTTTGGCCCATTGTGCTGTTGTTAGCCTTTTATCCTGCTTGGGTGCCAGAGGATGGTTCATTTTAATTTGGACTCAATATTTTCCGCCGCAAATGTAATTCTCTTGCAGTTTGATATGTAGCTGGAGACCCAGAGTGGTGCTGGCTGAATGCAAGTAGGTACAATTGCAGCTATGGAGATTTCTTGTGGGCGATGATCACTGTCCCCTTTGTCTCCCATTCTGAAGCAGAGTATGAAAGGAAACAGTGAGAGACTGACAAACGTATAGTCCAAAATCAAGCAAGTTGATGCGGAAAAATGACTCAGTACGGGGGTAGGGTCATTGGCAAACCTTCCATTTAAGGTCCTGAGGTTAAGATGTTCTAGGTCCTCTAGAAGGCGTCGGTTTTTTTGTTGTGCTTTCCATGGGTAGAGCCACATTGAGTTGGTATGTTAGAATTGAGGATTGGAGGCTCGTTTCATTGCCATCTGACATGCCTTAGAGATATTGGTTCAAGTCTCCTGACAGAATGACATTGGGCGTTTCTACACTACTTAAATAATTTGTTATTTGGGCAATTAGCTTCGCAGAGTCCGTTTCTGTTTGGATGATGTATGCATTAATAATCACTGCATCATCTTGTGCCCCTTGCAGAGAAAGAGTAAATGCAACTGCTGCAGCAACCTCTGTGGCAGGTCTGACTGTTGCTGCTGACACTATGGTAGTTGTAGATGTATAAGTTGTCAGCTGCCTGAGAGATGCCCATATTTCCCGCCTTTTGTTGCTGGTGTGGCAAAGCATAGGAACCCTTGTAATTGTAGTGGTTCTATAAGCCATGTTTCCTGCAGCAAGATTATATCCAACGAATTGAGGTAATGCAGGAATTCCAAGTCTGAGATTTTTGTTGCCAAGCCATTGACGTTCCATGAACAGAGGCGGACCTCAGACATTAGAAACTCACTAATTTTCAGTTGTCTCAGAACCATGGATCAATGAATGACGTGAAGCCATCTCAAATTGAGTGCTTCCAAAAAATAAATACTCACGTGTGCAGATTGGAAACATTCTGACCTGCTCGCGACGTGGCCTGAAGATCTGGGAACAATGCCTAAAGTATCGAAGGAACTAAGAAACCTCTGAATGACCATGGACTTTAAGCCATTGATGAATGCCCAAGTGGACAAACTAGCATGATCAAGCTTTGTTACTAAAAATCCCTGCAATGAATCTTCTCCCATTTGGGATTTCCACACAAGGTCAGGCTACCATCTGCCTTGTCCTGTCCAAACTTGATTACACCAATAGCCCCTACCATGGATCACCTTTAACGACCATAAAAATACTACAACAGATTCAGAACTCGGCTGCCAGACTACTCTTATATATGGTCCGCAAGACCACATCTCTCCTGCCTTGAAAGCCCTGCATTGGTTACTGGTTGCTAGAAGATCCACGCTCAAGCTCCTTTGTATCACCCACAAAGCGATACATGGAACGGGACCACTGCTCGCCAGGAATCAAATTACCAAACACATTCAACAAAGGAACCTACGCACCAGAGTAGCACCTCGCCTCAAAATACCAAGATACAAGAAAAAAACATGGGTGGCACAGCCATCTCTGTTCAAGCAGCCAAACTATGGAACTCTTTACCTCCCCCATCATAAGATCCACAGATAACTAGCTTATCTTATTTATTTATTTATTTTATTTATTGCTATTTTTAAAGCGCGCAAATACCCATACGGGTGTCTCGGCGCTAGTGATCAGAGAACTCCTTGCTCTTTGAGGGTAGTTAGACAGAGGAGAAAAGCCATGTCTTGTGGCTCTTTCGGAATTTGATGAGGGTGGGGGCAGTTTTGATATGCAGTGGGAGGGTATTCCATAATTTGGCAGTAGCTGTAGTAAAGCACCTGTCTCCCCAAGTGGCTTTTTTTGTCCGAGGGACAGACAGCATGCAAGTAGTAGAGGATCGAAGTGTTCTGCGATGCTCCAGAGGATGAAGAGCTATTTTTAGGAACTTAGGCCCTGGGTAATTAAGGATCTTGTAAGCTATACAAAGAGCCTTGAATTTTATTCGGTTCCTAATTGGGAGCCAGTGGAGCTCTTTGATGCAGTGGGATACTGAAGTGAATTTGGGGATTGAAAGTAAAATTCTTGCAGCCGCGTTTTGGACGGTCTGGAATTTGTTAAGGACTCCTTCCTGCGCATTAAGAAGCAGAGAGTTGCAGTAGTCCGTTTTTGAGAACACAAGAGTACTAATGAGAGTTTTGCCAGCTGACTGAGGTAGATATGGAAGAAGTTTCTTGATTTTTTTAAGTATAAAGAAAGCAGATGATGTCACGGCATTGGCGTGGTGGTGGACGGTCAGTTTGTTATCGAAGATAACTCCCAAGTTACGAACCTTAGTCACCGGTTCGGGGGGGGGGTCCTAGCTCCGGTGGCCACCATTGTGGGGACCATGCTGGTTTCAAGCTCCCGAATGTCATCACCTCCATTTTATCGGAGTTAAGCTTGAGGCAGTTTGATGACATCCAGGAGCTTATTGCCTTCATACCCTCCTGGAAGTTGGCTGCTATGCTAGCTCCGTTATCATGTACTGATACATCTTCAGAAAACTACTCAAGAATTGGCTTTTACCCACATCACCACCATATGCAAACAGAAATATACAGCATATCTCCCTGTATATAAGCATTTATTTGCACTATAGATATGTACTATGTATGTGCATTGCTTTGTATAAACATGAAGAATAATTATGTATTTTAAAAGTAGATATTCATTCGCTCTGCTTAACAAATGTACTTATTACTGATAGTTACATTATTCTATTGTCGCAGGGATTCCGTGCTCAGACAGAACTGTGCATAGAGGCTTGGAACCTCAGTGAATTAGGGTGTACCAAAACTCACCTTAGTACCCAAAAATCCCCTACCAGACTAGCTACAGTGTCTCATTGGTTATCACAAACTCCCAATGCTTAGACAAACCAGAACATGAACTTAGTACACCTCCGGTAATGTGGAACACAAGAACACTCTTTCGTTATACAATTATTTCAGTCCAGAACAAGGAGTATAAGAGGACACATGCATATTTGAAATGTTTATTCACTAATGCAGTGTTCTCAAACGCAGTATCTTAACTAATACAAGCAAACATATTATAAGAAACAAAATAATCAGCATAGTCACTAGTCCATAGAACACAAATGGTGCAAGCATAGTATTATGCTAAAATAAATAGGGTTTAACAAAACCTAATTCTCACCCTCCCTAGCTAGTATATTATATTATATCTAGGAAGGTCTCTTGTGGGTTTTAGCAAAACGGCCCCATACCTTGAGATCCTAGTGGTAAGAGATCACATCATCAGCAACCAGCTCTCTGCATGCGAAGCACCATCAAGTGTGTTTGTATGCTCTTGTGCAAAGCAATATAAGACATGCCTAAAGCCAGAACTTGGCTGCAGCTGCATGTATGTTATGTCTAGGAACGTGCGAAGATCAGTGCTCACAACAACTACTGTGTTGAGATGTCCTTGAAGGTTTCAGCACTCACTGTGCAGACATACCTCGCCAAGCAAGACTGATATCAGTGCAACAACATATTATTCTCGCATGAATCGAAAACATTTTACTAGGCTCAAACCTAAAGCAGTAGATATGTGCCGTGTGCAAAAGCAGCAGAAAGGTAAAATGGCGTTTAAACTCCTAAAAAGCTCATGCTAACTTAACACAGTATTCAGGCTACATATATCAATATATCACCCTCCCTTGATCCGAGCACGTATCAGATAAGATAAGATAAGATAAGAAAAGGGACTCAATTGTTGAAAGCAGAGTTCAATAAAACGTTCAGTAAGAAATCGAGTAGGTGAGGAAAAAAAAATGTGTCCGCCCAAAAATCCAAAATCTCACCAGCACGACATCGCAATTCCCACTGTCAGTAAAGCCAATAGATCTGATTAAAAAAAATGTCCATCATAATTCGAAAAAATTCTGAGAGAAGAAGAAAAAATTCATGACATCAAAGGCCCCAATAGTAGTTAGCCTAAAACGGAGTATGAAAAATAAGCAGCAACCGCTTCCAAAAGGAAGTCACTGTTATCGTCCGAAAACAACTCAGCCATCCAATTTAATAGAGAGAAAGAACATACATGCTCTTCAATTACCGGAGCCTCTAGTACCATCAGAGGACAACTCGGTGGGTTCTCATTGAAGCTGTGTGCCAAGAAATCTTGCGCCGCTGCGAATATATTCCAACGACCCAGAACTCCATGCATCGCTGCAAAGGCCATAATCCCTCCATCAGAACAAAGCAATTCATGAGCAACTAAGGGACTCATGAGATGATCATAATCCACTTCAGGAGACATCAAATTGCAGAGACACAAATCCAGGGCCCACGTGAAATCACAGCTCTGGCAATGAAATACAGGCTGGACACGGGTGAAATAGGAAAATCGAAACGATAATCCATATGATGCACTCAGGGTGGCAAGTGGCAGCACACCATAGTATTCAAGCATCCTGTTGCGAAACAGTGCTAACCGCTTCCGCTCGTTTGCGAACACAGGACGGGCATCCATTTTTAATTAAACAAAACAGAAATAAAAAACCAGCAGCCAGCGCCAGTAGAACAGGAAGACCACCGAATAGGCTGAAGAATATTGAATGGAAGAAAGCAGGAATGACTCCAAATATTTTTGGGAAAGAATTCACTAGACCACTGCTTACTGCTTTAAAAAAAATGAGCCAGCCCGAAGTGGAGGATGCGTTAAAGATTGTATGAATCAGCTCACCAAAAAGTAAAGGATGGTCAGTATTTAACAAGGCATGCACTTCTGTGCGGGTGTTAGCTACGTGAAGGACAAATGTTTCTCGAGCAGATGTCAGGGCAACTTCCTTCTGTGACAATAAGGCTCTTATTCTGCTCATCTTATTGAACTCAGACTTCAAGGCCGGAATCCTTAGCCAGATGGAAACAACCAGGTTCCCATACGGGGGTGGATACAGCACATTTTTACAGTGAACTACACGTTCACTGACTGTTACAACATAAGCTATGCCTTTCAATAACCCACAACAATCTTCATTATTTAAAAGTAAATAACTCCCGTTTGCCAACAAGGTGAAAGTCGGGACTATATCAGGCACTGGTGTACCTTTCAAAACACATGCCAAATTAGGGCGGTCTTGATTACAAGAACTATGCAATTGGATGTGTCTACACATCAATTAGTGATCTGGCGTTTCTGTGAACTCATCACCTTTCAGATAAACCACTTTTCCATCTCTAAGACACCTATAAGTGAAGGGGAGAGACCAGGCTTCATGTAAGTAGGAGGTGCCTAGCGTTTCGTATCTGCCTATCGCAAAATACTTCATACAATTTGTAAACTGGAAAAGTGCAAAAGGTAAAGTAATCAACGCGTGGATTAGCCACGTTGCAGCTGTGGTCTCTGCCACTGAAAATGGTAAAGACTCTAATCGTTCAATGTGTAACATGGAAAAAGAAGCATCTCTCATGGAAAGCAAACGTTGTTTTTCGGTTAGATTAAAAGGTGCAAACAGAGATGTGACATTAACATAGGTCCAAGGCACTTTTTCATTTTTCAGCATCTGTTAGGTCCACGCAAACTGCATAACAGAACGCAATTGATTTTGACCATGGTACAAAACAGACACTTCATCTTGTACAATTTCAACAACAGACGACACAATATTATCCAATGTGTAAATTCGGGAGGAAAGGGTGTTAATACTGTTATCCATAACAGCAAGCACTTTTTCCAAGTTAGCCTGGTCAATAGCCCTAAGGCGGGTTGCCGCTTCAATCTGTAATGTTTTCCAGAGTTCATTATAAACGGCATAGATCCATCTTTTAGATCTACCATTAGCCGGGCCTTTTATTAAATCATTTAAGTCAACCTCGTCAGTCAGTTTAGACAAATGTAATTTTACTGACACCAATGTAGAGTGTTTGAGCCAATTCTGACACAATTTGCCTACTGAATAAGTGGTTACAGAATGGTCACTGTCAAAACGGGGATCTACTCTGATCTGTGTGAAACCCTCCGCCAGGCCCAGAAAACGATGCTGGCACGAATCAGCACTTCTGTGCCACATCAACCAACCCTTTCGATCCAAACTGAATATGTTAAAGGATGCATTTAGCAAAAGGGTCTGCAACTCTCTAATTGAAAATTTTGTAGAATTTTCTAAACCCGAATATTCTTCCAAATCAGGGAAGGAAGGAGTATTTAATTTTTTAGAAGTAGCCAATCCAAAGCATGTTGTCTGTGAGATGGTAGAATTCAAGAACAACATATGATTTGGGATGAGACATGCACGGTGCAAAGCCTCAGTGCCTTGTACATGCCAACTTTTAGAACCCCAAACTGATTTAAGGTCAATAGTTTCCTTTCACAACTCGCAGCCACCAATAGCTAGCTGGTCTAGAAAGGACTTTGAATACAATAACTTAGTATCGGTAAGTCTAACTTTGGGCCTGGATTTATCTGTTATTTTAAAATAAAAGGAGGAGGGATTGGACTGATTAAAGTCAGTAAAATAAGTGTACTTTTTCAAAAACATGTTTGAGCTGCCTCTTAAAGGAGCCGGGCAATGCTCCCACTGGGTATAATTCACAGAACTTCTCCTAGAATTAGTTATGTGCAAGTAATGATTGCCAAAATGTTGGAAGCAAAACAAATCCCCATAATTAGCAGATTCTAAATAAAAATCTTCAGCATCAAATGCAGCATAATACTTTAAATCAGCAAAAAAAGCCTCTACGGCCTGAACGTCCCAATCATCAGAGCGTATGTTTTGTTGAACCACATCCCCCATGTTAACTCTAAGTACATTAGGAACATTAATAACTTCAGTCGGACCATGGATTTGAAATTTACTGCATCCCAGACAATTCCATCCAGGACAGGCCTCGCAGTGATGTTAACAAGGACTAAGTCTCTTTTCAATCTGTGGGCTGAATGTGATGAGGAGTGGGGAGCCAATGTTCCATTAGTATGTCTAATGCATGTTCTCTCCTCGATATAATGTCCATTTATAAATTGAAAAAAATAAAACACAAAACCGATTGACATAAAAAGATAGAGAGCAAATAGCCCCAGCCAAATGTAAGTCCAAGGGGGAATTAAAAAATGTTTTTTAAACAATGTCACGTAGGCTCTCAGCCTTGTGGGCTTCCCTGAAGTATGTGAAATAGTATTGAATGAAAATCTGGATTCTGTGGCTAAACGAGTTTGTATATCAGGCATGGACAAATCAGTTGGGTAGGTGTAGTCTGTATCATCAAGGCGAGTACCAGGCAAAGCACTCAATAAAGGACTTGAAACTGTAGGCATCTCGAGGACCACCTCCGGTGCACGATCCGAAGCAGTGGCCAAAACAGAATTTCTCACTATCGATGGACATGAGACTGCCGGTGTCATGCTAAGAAGAATCGGCCACTCTGTATTTTGACATTGTCAATGGAGATATACCTGTTCTCTTTACGACCTGGAAGTGGTGGTAAAATGACTGTTCTTGTGCCCTTCATTCCAAGCACGGGAACCAGAGCACGGTATGAGAGACCAAATTCCTTTTTGTTATCGATCTTCTCCAGAACCAGTTCTCCAATTTGGGATAGCCAGCCAACTACCGGGATCTGCAACGCATCATCCGAGGTGGAGGGCAAATGTTCCTTTGCAAGACTGTCTCTGGTCTCTTGTAGAGTCTGTAAAACATTGCAATGTTCATCTACATCAAAGGAGGCATCCGAACCGACCGCGTCTAGACGGTCAAGGTCCAGGACATACAACTGGATACCAAAGAGCATTTCGTATTCGGTCCGCCCACCCAGAGACCTTCTAGGGAGATTATTAAGAGCATGCTGCACGCCATTGAGATGGGCCAGCCAGTTTCTGCCAGTGCCTATAACTCGAGCTGTCAGTGATTGCTTTAAGTCATGGTTCATTCGTTCCACAAACACTATTACACTCAGGTCCGTATGGTGATGAAAACTTGACTCGAAGCCCCATTGAACTCATGGCATCCCTATACGCCTTAGAGGCGAAAGCAGGACCTGATCCGAATGGAAGGTACCACAGGCAAAAATTCCTACAAAGACACGCAAATCCCTGATGACAATCCGTGAATCAGCATTGCGATGAGGCCAGACCCAAACAAAGCGTGCGCATGAATCAACTGCTACTAAGATGTACTTATACGCAGTATCAGAAGAAAAAGGACTGCAGTGATCTAAATAAACACAACCAAATGGCTTATTAGAAATGCACAACTGTGTCTGGGGCAGACGCGTAGCAGTTGAAGGATTAATCTGCTGGCATATGTCACATTGAAGGACAAAGTCACGCATCTGTTTGTACAGGCCTCGCCACCAAAACGTTGTTGTAACTGAGACACAGTAGCTGAAACGCCCGCATGCGCAGACGTAATCCCTTCATGGGCCGCCGTGATCAGTGAATGTCTGTGATCCGAGTTGGGAATCAATCTCTCTCCAACTTCAGGTATTTTCACATAAGGAACCTTATCGGGACTTAAGTGGTATGTGTACTTCGAAGGGAACCCCTGAGGATATTTATCTCCCTTCTCGGTGGCAGCAATAGCCGCCAAGATGTCGTCATCAATCTTACTTTTGGACCGTGTGACTGCTGCAACTAAATATGTTGATACCGCTGATTTCCCTGCTTCATCAGCAAGCAAATTGCCGACAGCGTGGACTCCAACGCGCTGGTGACCAAGAGTATGAATTACAAACACGAGTGGTAACTGCTCTTTAAGCTCAGCCACTCGGACCCAGATCATATTATGTTTTATTGTGCTACCTTTGGAATCACGAAAATCATTCTGAATCCAAAAGAACAAGTTCTCATTGTAAGACTGGACACAGTAGTAAGAATCACTTTGTCACGAAGGCCTGATGGATCCACAGGAGTCGACGCTAGTCCCAACGCCCCTCCCCTTCAGGAGCCACCCGACAATACAATGTCTAGGTAACCACTAAAACGGAAGGGAAAGGGGAAGTGGACAAAATAACAAAAGAAAAGAGAGACTGCCTCCGAGTGATACACTCTTCGCGTTGGTCCTCTGGGTCTTCTGTGTAATACCTGTAAGGGAACCCTAATTAATACAAATACATTCCTAACCAACATTTGAAGTCATATTCAATACTATTATAACGCTTACCCTTGGACCTTAGGCATTTGCTTCTCTCTCTCTGAATTTCAATTGAACTCGGGTTTCTTATAACCTGTGTAAACACAGTATCATTAGTGTTCCTGAATTACATTGGCATGACTCTATGATATCTCTTATTACGGAATGTATACCTCTCAGAATTGAAGAATGGTCTGTAACTTAAGTCCATAAACGAAGAGTTCCGTAGTTCACCAAATATAAGTTCTGTGGTTCACTTATGATTCCAAACCTAACTAGGTGTAAACTATAATAGGAAGAAGACAACTTCTGGCAGACGAGTTAAGTCACTCATTAACCACTTGAATATAATGACGCCACAGAGAAGCGCTGAATGCAGTTCAAAACAAAAGTCTAGAATTATAGTTGGAGATTCTAACTTCATGGTCCCATGTTGTGCATGCGAAAACTGAAATACTTGTAGTCTGAAGAAATTGAAAGGCTTCTCTGAATTTCGGAACTCCAGGAATTCACTCTGACTCCGCGAACGACTTCAGTTGAAGTGCGCAGTTCGTTATCGGAACGCGCACCTCACCTGCAACATCAGTCGCGAGCTGAGAAGCACTAGACCGGCAACTTCGAACTCTGCCGCGTCCTGACTCTTCCGCCATGTGTGTACTGCTACATTGAAGCTCAATCAAACACCGCTTAAGAAAGATTACTGATACCACATGACGTCTTCTCGAACGCGAGTGTTTACATCGCGTTTGACCTCCCAACGTCATTTTAGGGTTTTCCCTTTCATGTTGAATAGTAGCTAGACAAGTCTTGACAGTACCTCCCTCCAAAGTAGGGCCCCCCAATTTTGGCTTATTAGGGAATATTCTGTGGAAGGTTTGAGTTAATCTTGGAGCATGTACATTTGATGAAGGTTCCCAGGATCTTTCCTCTGGTCCATAACCTTTCCATTCAACCAAGTAATATAACTTTTTTTCTGGAAATTTTAGAGTCTAAAATTCTGCCAACTTCAAACTCTTCTCCTGATTCTACATTAATGGGGGAAGGAGCCACCTTAAGCCTAACATTTTTTGGATTCTTTTTAAGAAGGGAGACATGAAAAGCTGGATGTATTTTCAATGATTTTGGAAGTTGTAATTTAACTACCACTGGATGTATGATTTTCAACACCTTTAAAGGACCAATAAATCGGGGTTGAAACTACCTATTTCCTTTTAATCTTAAATGTATGGTAGACAACCATACCTCATCACCCACCTCAAAACTTGATCCTAATCTCCTTTTTTTATCTGCTTGTCTTTTGTATGACTCCTTAGCCTTGGTTAAGTTTTTCTGGGCCTTGTCGTAAGCTACTCTCAATTCTGTCATGACTTCAGTGATTGCTGGCACTGTTTCATCCATTTTACCTAAAACTAGTCTCTGGTGTCTTCCTGAATTTAGATAGAATGGGGAATACCCAGTGGAATCATGCACCTCATTGTTATAGGCAAATTCCGCTGACCACAACAACTCGGACCAGTTACCCTCCTGTTCCAACAGAAAGAGACGAAGGTACCGTTCTAATTCCTGGTTGACTCTCTCCGTCTGACCATCTGTCTCCGGATGGTAACTGGTCGAATATCGCGTGTCAACCCCTAGGCTATGCATGAATTTTTTCCAAAATTTAGATATGAATTGAGTACCCCTATCTGATATAAGGATTTGTTGAATTCCATGAGCCCGCACTATGTTTTGATTAAATAGCTGAACTAACTGGGGAGCAGTGGGAACAGTCTTTAAGGGAATGAAGTGTCCCATCTTAGAAAAGGAATCAACTAACACCAAAATGACCGTATGACCCAAACTAGGTGGAAGATCTACAATTAAATCTACTGACACTGTATGCCACGGACCTGGGGCATTAGGCAAAGGCTGCAATAACCCTTGAGGAGCACTTCGGTTAGGTTTCCCTTTAATACACAATTCGCAGGTGGAAACATACTGTCCTACCTGAGCTGCCATGCCTGGCCACCAAAAATGCCGTTTTATCAGTTCCAGAGTCTTTTTAACTCCCTTATGACCAGCAAGACGATCATCATGACAACTTTTCAAAGCTTTTTCCTGCATCTCTTTGGACGGTAGGTACGATTTGCCATCATAGAAAGGAAGGCCATTAACCAGAGTTTTCTTGTCATTAGACATAGCCCAATCGGTAAGTTCTGTGGAGTGATTCTTCAAAATTTCTTCTGTAAATTCTTCTAGCTGGATAACTCCAATTACCTTTTTCAATGGAATGATTAGCTCAGGAAGTGGTGGTTTAGTTTCTTCAGAAGAATTCAATCTTGACAAGGCGTCAGCCTTGCCATTTTGAGATCCCGGTTTGTAAGTGATCACAAAATCGAACTCTGAGAAATACAATGACCATCTCAATTGTCGTGGCGTGAGAGTTTTTGCAGATTTAAAAATTGCAAATTGCGGTGGTCAGTGAATACTGTCACACAATGTCTGGCCCCTAATAGGTAATGACGCCAATCTTGAAAGGCTTCCTTAACCGCTAACAACTCCTTGTTAGCTATGGAATAGTTGCATTCTGTTTCAGATAATTTTCGTGATCGGTAGGCTACAGGGTGAAGTTGTCCAGTTAATTTGTCCCTCTGAGATATAAACGCCTCCTGTAGCGAAGTCTGACGCATCGGTTTCCACGTCCTGACTCTTCCGCCATGTGTGTACTGCTACATTGAAGCTCAATCAAACACCGATTAAGAAAGATTACTGATACCACATGATGTCTTCTCAAACGCGGGTGTTTACATCGCGTTTGACCTCCCAACGTCATTTTAGGGTTTTCCCTTTCATGTTGAATAGTAGCTAGACAAGTCTTGACACACTTACGATAAGAGTTGTCACACTAGGATCAGCGTACTCCAATGCAAGCATCAGAGCACAAAGCTCTGCCAATTGTGCGGTGCAGTCCCCTAGAGTCTGCGTGTGCACGGCCCTGGACTTGATCTCATCGTTCACCATGGCACCTACCACAACACAATGGCGCATGTGGAAACGTAGGCGTGTTTAGAACCATGCGCAACCTGCGCCGAACCATCAGTGTATATGATGCAATGGAAATCCTCCAAAGGCCGCATAGCCAAAGGTGCAGGATGAACAAACTCATATTGCAAAAACTCCTGCGACCGTAAGGAGGCATCAAAAAGGAACGTGACATCCGGAGACGTCAATGATGCAGCCCATTGTATCCACCGAGGGTGCAAAGCTTTAGAATTTGGTACACTGGCTTTCGTAACTGCTTCCAAAGCAGGACACGGGGTAACAACCAACATGCGGTTTCCCTGTGACAGAGCGCCTTCCTTCAGAATCGCCATCTGCACAGCCATTCAAAACTTTCTCCACAGTGGAAAATCGCATTTCAGCCGAAGTGTACAAGTGTGACTTGTAAGCAATAGGTACTGTATCTCCTTCGTTAAAAGTAAGGTACGTGAAACCCACTGTCCCTGGGATGATTCTTATCACCAGGTTGGTGTGATTATCACGAGTCAGTAAGTATTTAGAAGCGAGCAGATCAGCCTGCAAAGATTGCAGTATAGCCGAGTGCTCAGGCAGCCAGTTTGATTTTGTAAAATTTGGTTGTATCAAAGCATACAAGGGCTTGATACGCTGGGCATATTCAGGTATGTATGTCCTCCCGAAGTTCAAAAAGCCCAGCAAGGACTGTAATTTTTGCAGAGTTGTCAGAGCGCGCAATTGTGCGCATTTCTCCAAGAAGTGAGGATCCAATCCTCGTCCTTCATTGTTGAGCTCGTAGCCCAGGAACAATACTGTATACTCAGCAATATGCGATTTTGCAAAGTTGAATTTGTAACCGAAGTCCGCAAAGCTACAAATTAAACGGTCAACTCGACACAGATGCTCCCACAGTTCATCATCCGTGAGATAAATGTCATCCACATACGAACAAGCATCTGGGTCAACTCTCTCTAAGAGAGAGACTATTGCGGGCAGCAAACACTCCAGGACTATTTTGTAGCGCATCGGTAAACGTTTGAAATGTTTTTGGCCACCGCCGCAAGTAAAGGAGGTCCATTGGGAACTAAGACCATCCAAATAGTGGGCATAAAAACCGTTGGAAATGTCAAGCGTGGTTTTAAACCGCTTACGCACAAGACTATCCACTAAAGCAGAGCTGTGAGTAGTATTCTGTACTGCACAGGTACGGCAATGCGAGTTTAAATGCCGGTAATCCAATACCAAACGATATGGACCGTCAGGCTTGGTTACAGTAAAAAGAGGATTATTCATTGGTGACACACAAGTTTCAATAACACCCTGATATTCCAATTGTTCAAGGATTTCCTCAACGAAAGCCTTCGCTTCACGCTTCAAGGGATATTGGGGTTGAGGCTGAGGCATAGACCGCAAAGGAATCTCGTGGTGAGGGGATAATTTATCCCATCCACAGTGAGTATGGTACAGAGCCGGCGCAAGGGCCTTAGCCCACTCTTCTGCAAAATTCAGCGCATGCTCCTTCGAGACTGTGTGCCCGAAACTAGGGAGGATCACCTACTCCCCTCTCGGAGCTGCGAGCACAAAAGGTGGGGGCCAGTCAGCCTCCGCTAACAAAATATCATAGGTAGTTGTAAGATTCTTCCAAAATACCCCTTCTATGGTGCGTTGAATGTCACCTTCAATGAATAAGACTATTTCATAGATCCTGTCAGGGGGAGCTACTCTAGTGTCAGCTGTTTGCACAACAACATAACGGTCAGTCGCTGTCACCTTCAGTAGTGGAGGCAGGGCTATGGCTATCTCCGCTGCGCTGTCCAGCAAGGTCAGAGCCCATGTCTGATTCTGAAGCTGGGTTCTCACTATCTGTGGTATGTCTATGTACTGTTAAAGCAGCAACTTTATTTTTCTGAAACAGGGGAATTTTCGGTGTAGAATCGTCCTGCTTGCCTTTGCCGTCTTTCGGGCGGGGCTGGTCGCGTCCTTGCTGGCCGCCCGACCCTTGCTGCCTCCACCACCACCGGATGTAAAAGCCAATGACTCCGGAAAAGAACGAGGAGAGCATTGATCAGAAACCTGAAAACGATCAGGTGATTTAATCATCGCGTGATCGCGCAAATCATAAACACGTTCTGTGGGCGCAGGCAATGGAGACGCAGGACGTGACTCCTGTTTCTGTTGTTGTTGCTTTCCCTGTTTTTGTTTTTTAGGCCAATTTTGTTTTTTGGACTTGGGCTGGTCGTCGGTTTCCGACTTCTGCCCTTGGGGTTGTTTTTTCTCTTTAGTAGAAAAAGGCTTGAGACCCCTACTATTGCGGCCCACGGTTTTGTAAGCCGTCACAATAATCCTCGCCAACTGCCGGGGTTTTTCGGCAATGGGAATCGCCTGCAAAGCATTGCCAACCTGAAAGTTCACTGCATCTCCCTTGATATTAGCAAGTATGAGATCGGAAACCACATCAAAGGTGCCACAAAGACCATACCCAATTCAACCGCAGCCTCCGGTCCGTGGTCATCTTGAACACGTTTAAGGACCGTCGGCAGGACAGACATAGACGGAGTGCCATAACACCTCGCATAGACCGCCGCGAATGTTTTACCCCAGGTCTCACAGTCACCGATTTCGGGAGTCAAATCCTTAGGTAAGCTAATTGTCAGAATCCTGTGTTTTTCACCAGGAGACGTGTTAGGAAATACAGCTTCCAGCTGGTCAAAGTTCTCGGCAAGTAGGAAAGGAAAATCATCCTGTTCCTGGGGACGCTTGCCCATTACAGCGTTGACCATAACGGGACTGAGCTTCATTCCGCCCTGCCCGGCAGGAAGCGCTGCACCACCTGGAGCCCCGCCCGGGAGATTGCGGGCTATGTATTGCACTAACGACCTAATCACGCTAATTGCGACTACATGTAGTCGTCTTAATTCAGCTACGTTACATGCTCCGTGAAGAGGATGAGGTGTAAAACCAGCCAAAACAGGCCAAGTTGCGCCTGGAATGGACAATGGACCTAACCTCTGAGCTGCTAAAGCATGGGGTAGGGCGCCATCAAAACAAACTCTATGCTGCCAAGTATCTATAGGAATCTCCTGTGCCCTATACGGAGCATATTCCTGTGGCACAGCCTTGGGAGTGTACGCGTCGAACACACGAGTATTTGCATTCATAGCAGGAAGGTCACCCATGAGTAGAAAATCTCATACGGGTAAGCCACCTCTGCACTCACTACCATGATCACGGCCATATCATCTTCGGGGACATTATAATTCTGCAAATGATTGCGCACCGCTATGCAGCTATGTTGCGCAATGTCCACCGCAGCCATATTGACACAGAAAGAAAAAAGGTACAATGTAAACTTTGTAGCACAACTGGATAGTAACTCAATGAAACCGTTTTAGAAAGATTCAAGCTTGAAAGGACCTATACGTATATAGGTAGGTTTGTTCGACACCACTGTTAACCGGAAACAATAATGAAGGTGTTAAGGACTGAATGATGTACTACTCAAGTATCATGCTACAAGACCACCAACGATCGGGCGCCATGTCGCAGGGATTCCGTGCTCAGACAGAACTGTGCAGAGAGGATTGGAACCTCAGTGAATTAGGGTGTACCAAAACTCACCTTAGTACCCAAAAATCGCCTACCAGACTAGCTACAGTGTCTCATTGGTTATCACAAACTCCCAATGCTTAGACAAACGAGAACATGAACTTAGTACACCTCAGGTAACGTGGAACACAAGAACACTCTTTCGTTATACAATCATTTCAGTCCAGAACAAGGAGTAAAAGAGGACACTGCATATTTGAAATGTTTATTCACTAATGCAGTGTTCTCAAACGCAGTGTCTTAACTAATACAAGCAAACATATTATAAGAAACAAAATAATCAGCATAGTCACTTGTCCATAGGAAACAAATGGTGCAAGCATAGTATTATGCTAAAATGAATAGGGTTTAATAAAACCTAATTCTCACCCTCCCTAGCTAGTATATTATATTATATCTAAGAAGGTCTCTTGTGGGTTTTAGCAGAACGGCCCAATACCTCGAGATCCTAGTGGTAAGGGATCACATCATCAGCAAACAGGTCTCTGCATGCGAAGCACCATCAAGTGTGTTTGTATGCTCTTGTGCAAAGCAATATAAAACGCGCCTAAAGCCAGAATTTGGCTGCAGCTGCATGTATGTTATGTCTAGAAACATGCGAAGATCAGTGCTCACAACAACTACTGTGTTGAGATATCCTTGAAGGTTTCAGCACTTACTGTACAGACACAGCTCGCCAAGCAAGACTGATATCAGTGCAACAACATATTATTCTCGCATGAATCGAAAACATTTTACTAGGCTCAAAGCTAAAGCAGTAGATATGTGCTGTGTGCAAAAGCAGCAGAAAGGTAAAATGGCATTTAAACTCCTAAAAAGCTCATGCTAACTTAACACAGTATTCAGGCTAAATATATCAATATATCACTATGTTTTTAACATGTATACGAGTGACTGCATAAATAAGAAAATCTTTTATCATAACTATTTATCTACAATTGGTTCACTAGTGATATATAAATATATGTATATATGAGTTAAATTGATTTTAAGTACAACACTTGATTTATTTGATGCATCTTTAATCTACGCATATTACCTTCTTTTATGTAGCTATATACCTTCAATGCACTTATGGATCTATATATTTATTACTTTTCTTCTAATTCAGCATATCCAATGCACCACCCTATTTTTCACCATATACACCATTCAATATATCATCTACCTCAACTCTCTGACTCATCTCAAACCTTTTCTACTACTCTTTCCAATGCACTGCCTTATCTCATGCTATACCTCTATCAAGATTTCCTCTACCTCCACTCTCTCATTCATTCTAACCCCCATACCACTACTATGATCCCCAAAATAACCTTTCTAGACTCTTTCCTACTCTATCCCTCCTTGATTCATCGCTTACACTATTTCGAGCTCCCAAAACAAGCCTTTCTAAACCCTTCATTCTGACTATTCCCCCACCACGTCTCTTTTACTCATCCCATGCCTCTCATACTGCAATGAGCTCCAAAACAAACAAAAACTAAATTCGGAATCTTTCCCTCTTCTATCCATCCACTATCCTTTTCAATCCAAATAACAGACTAACATATCCACCACTCAAATTACTTTGATATTTTTACTATACTCATTCACCACTAATCCTTTATGGGTTCACGGGTAAAATGCTACTCGCCAAAAAAGCACTTCACAACACCTCATCAGGGGTAGCAATCACTATATAAATGCAAACCTTTTTAGGTCTCGCCTTTTCCATTCCGAAGGAATGGAAAATGGAGAGAATTCAAGTGCTCAAAATACTCGTCAAACCAAGGGTTTTTTCGTGCGGTTTTTTTCGAGTTCACGTGGCCACAGGCACGCGCTTTTGGCCCATAAACTTTCACGGCCATCTGTTCCCCAGCTACAGCACCTCCCCTCTCTCTCCCCGCACACAGCCTTACTTGGATTTCTCCTCCCCCCTCCCCAGCCAGCTACCCCCAGGTCGTGTTCCCTCCCACCTTTCCTCCTCTCTGTCCCTCCTTTGTTGTTCTGTCTTCCCTCTTTTAATTCGTTCCTCCTTTCCGTCTTCTCTTTACTTTCTGCCTTCTTTAGTTTATTCTATCATCCCTCTCTAACTTTTTTCTCGCTTTCTTGTATATTAGTATTGTTTTGTAATTGGTGCATGTATCGCAATCAACATTTGTATCTAAGTATGTGTCCGTGCAGGACTTGTATGTCACTGCATTTGCTGTTACTTTTCAGAACGTAGTTTTCGTCAATAAATAATAATTGCTACACAAAAAATATAGTCCAGCAGACGATGACATAGCTGGCGTTGTGCCACATGAATGTGGTCTAACAATGACCTTTTATGTCTGTCAGTGCCTTAAGTAAAACCCGTTTTTTGCAGTTACAAATATCAGCTTCCCATCCGAATCTCCCTTTAAAAAGCATGTGCTTTGTTGGGATCATCATTTTGGACTCTGTATATAAAGGGCCCGTTTTACAAAATGTGTACGAAGAATGCCAAATAAGAAATGAGTAGATTTGGTGGTTTAGATAGATTTCCAAGGGGCATCGGTGCGTCCAGACTTTTTTTCATAGTGCTTTTTTGTTTTAAAACCCTGTGTCCAGACGTAATTCCAATAGCCACAGTGAAGATCAATGCATTTATAGATTTCATTGGGTCGGACAGTTGAGCAAAAGCTTTGACTGTACAATATACATCTTGAAGGGTATTTCTTCGAGTTAACGCGTTGGACAGCGTACGTGATTTCCTACTTAAATGTAAAAGGGTAATCCCTGATGAGGCTTTTTCATGTTTAAATTCATGGAGGCCATGGACAATGTCATGATTTTCATTTAAGTTGTTTACAATGCAGTTTAATTCGGTGTTTGTCTTGGAATTATCATCTGGCGTTTCCTACCTCAATTTACTTTTTTCAAGCTAGTGCAGATCTGATCGCTTGTAAATTAAACATTTTAAAATCCTTTATTTACTGCCCCTAATCTTGACAAACATCATATGTGTTTCTATTTATCCGTCAGTTTGTCTTAGGGGCGAGCAGTAACTGTGGTACGCCGTGTTTATGTGGTTTGTTACGGACCAACAAGTCTTTCATTCACAACTTGTTATATATGGCTGGCCGGCCGTACTTTCAGTTTCCCGGCCGCTCTTGTTTCGTGGGGCGTGCATTATCAGGTACGTGTTGGTGACGATTTACACAGAACGCTTGTTGATGACCCTGGTCTGCTCAGCGAGTGCGCACTCCCGCAGATCGACTTTCTGTTTGGCGTGTTTCCCGCCAGGCTTCTAATTACATCACTTTTTTTTTTTTGCCCGGGACCCCTGCCAGCACATTCTCAGATCCCACAATGCTGCTACGCAATGAGGCTTATCCGCCCTTTTTAGTCCCCTTGTATGCACAGGCGTGTCATTTATTTATTATGTCTGCATCTAAGAACAGGATGCTTGTCTCAGACTGCAACTTCTGAAAGTTGGGGTTATTCAGCTGAACGCGAGCAATGCCTTCTCCTTTGCGATACGTGCATTTAAAGCAAGCCATATATGGGTACTGTGTACTTTTCGTTTTGAGAAGGCGATATTCTGACGACATGGGTCTGTTTGTTTTCTGGATACCGTTATGCAGTTGAAAGGGGAGGGTTTATGGAGAGTGCATACTTTCAGACATATTCTGGATGTTTTTATTTTTGCAGTCGCAAAGCAACCAAACTATTGTCTGTCACAAACGAAACATGACATGTAATTTCGTATTTTTTATTATTAACTATTTGATTCTAATAACTATCCATTTGTCCTCTGGAGGAAGTGACACCACCTGCGTCCTTTAATATTCTTGTCGTTCACCTGTGTTTTAAGTCAACGATCCTGACTGAGCATGCCCCAACTCTTTCCTTCGTAGTAGGACTGACCTTTGCGCCACACCCGTGATTTCTGCGACCTCTATGTAAATGTCACTCGACACCGGGAGAATGTAAATAGAGCTCTTATCAACTGGCATGCTTTTGGTTATATTGTCCCTGTGGTGCATGCTGCTTTCCTGGCTGAAGTGCCTTGGGCTCAGTTGTATATTGAGATTCTTGCAAGATACACTTGTTTTTGGGGCATTTTTCTTTCGTAATTCCACTTAAAGCTTTTAATGACCGTCAATGATTACAACATGGCTCGAGCCCAAAAACATAATGTTACATTCAACCAGGGTTATGATCATTTTACCCAATAGTATTTTGGATACTATGATTTGTAGTCTTGCTTTCATGTTGCATCTTTGAGCCGCTTAACTGTAATGATCTATTTCATATTGGTTTTACTTGATCAATATAAATGGATCGTTGTTCACTACATGCAGTCAGTCCAGCGCCAAACGACCCGCACCGTAATCAGCAGTTGAACTAAGCCAGAACACAATTTGCAGTTTTTTAGATGTTTCTCACTTCAGAAGGTTTGCTGGTTTGTGGCCAACTAATTATGTCATTTGTATAGCTTATTTTTGGGCCATTTATTAAAGTCGTTTTTCCATCACTAAAACTTTCACACAGTCATTTTGGCTAGCCTCCACACAACCACACACCCAACCACACACACAACCACACCACACACACAATCTCACACACAACCACACACAACCACACACCCAACCACACACACAACTACACACACAACCACACACAACTACACACACAGCTACACACACGCAACCCCACACACAACCCCAAACACCCACACACAACCCCAAACACCCACACACACCCCCAAACACCCACACACACACAACCCCACACACAACCCCACCACCATATACGCATACAACCACTCTCACATACAACCACACACAACCCCACCACCACTCACACATACAACCACTCACACATACAACCACTCACACATACAACCACTCACACATACAACCACCCACACATACAACCACTCACACATACAACCACCCACACATACAACCACCCACACATACAACCACTTACACATACAACCACTCAAACAACTACACACACAACCACACACAACCGCACACACACATCTGTCGCCCTCACTCTATCTATTCCCCTCACTCTATCTATCTATTGCCCTCACTCTAACTCTCTGTCACCCTCACTCTCTATCAATCTATCTATCGCCCTCACTCTATCTATCGCCCTCACTGTCTATCTATCTATCGCCCTCACTCTGTCTATCTATCTATCTATCGCCGTCATTCTGTCTATCTATCTATCGCCCTCTATCTATCGCTCCACTACAGCATCACTCAGGGGCACCACAGCATCACTCAGCACCACCACAGCATCACTCAGCACTACCACAGCATCACTGGTTCAAATATGTTCTCTCAATGTTTGAAGCTTTATTGCAAATGTCACAAAAAAAATGTTAATATTTCACTTCTGTTCTTGGATTTTAGTCACTGAACATAATCTTCACAACAGTTATTTGCAAAAGTATAAGCTATTGCCATTAAAAATTACAATCACTTTTATTTAAGTATTAATTATTTTAAAAAATTAAAAGCCAATGTTAATTGTAATATCAATACATCTAAGTAAAGGCAATACAAAACATGTGCCCTTACAAATACTAAAAGTGTCACATATGCTAAAGTTAAAAGTATTGGCATTGTAAATCACAAAACATAAATATAAAATGTCATTTACAAAACCAATAGCTCCAACTTTCCTACTGCGAGACCTATTGGCAACGCCAGTGCTTGTTCCCTCTTTTATCCCTCCACTATCCTTCTCAATCGAAACAAGCATTGGAAATGCAATAGGTCTCGCATTAGGAAAGTTTGATCTATTGGTATTGTAAATGACACTTTTTTTATTTATGTGTTGGTTTTGAAAGTAGCAAAATTAATAGCTTTGTCAGTTACAATGTCAATAGTTTTAACTTTTGCAAATGTGACACCTATAGCATTTGTAATGCAATGCGTGTTGTATTTACGTGACTTAGATGTATTGATATTACAAATAACAATGGCTTTTAATTTTGTAAGTAATTAATACTTAAATAAAAGTTATTGTAATTTATAATGGCAATAGCTTAAACGTTTGTAAATAACTTTTGTGAAGATTATGTTCAGTGTATTTTATTGTGACGACAATCCAAGAACATTGCATTTGCACCTACACACACACAGCCACACACATGTAGATGTGGTGGTGGTGGATCTGGGGGATATGGTGGTGGTGGATGTGGTGGTGGTGGTGGATGTGGTGGTGGTGGATGTGGTGGTGGTGGTGGTGATGGTGGTGGATGTGGGGGTGGATGTGGGGGTGGTGGTGGATGTGGTGGTGGTGGTGGAGGTGGTCGATGTGGTGTTGATGTGGTGGATGTGGTGGTGGTGGATGTGGTGGTTGTGGATGTGGTGAAAGTGGTGGTGGATGTGGTGGTGGAAGTGATGGTGGTGGGTGTGGTGGATGCGGTGGTGGATGTGGTCGTGGTGGATGCGGTGGTGGATGAGGTGGTGGTGGATGCGGTGATGGATGTGGTGGTGGTGGATGTGGTGGTGGTGGATGTGGTGGTGGTGGTGGATGTGGTTGTGGTGGTGGTGGTGGATGTGGTGGTGGTTGTAGTGGATGCGGTGGTGGTGGATGCGGTGGTGGTGGATGCGGTGGTGGTGCATGTGGTGGTGGCTGTGGCGGTGGATGTCATGGTGGATGTGGAGGTGATGGTGAATGTGTTGGTGGATGTGGTGGTGGCGGTGGATGTGGTGGTGGTGGTGGATGTGATGGTGGATGTGGTGTTGATGGTGGATGTGGTGTTGATGGTGGATGTGGTGGTGGATGCGGTGGTGGTGGTAGTGGTGGATGGGGTGGTGGTTGTAGTGGATGTGGTGGTGGATGTAGTGGTGGTGGGTGTGGTTGTGGTGGTGGATGCGGTGGTGGTGGATGCGGTGGTGGTGGATGAGGTGGTGGATGAGGTGGTGGATGAGGTGGTGGATGTGGTGGTGGATGTGGTGGTGGTGGATGCAGTGGTGGATGTGGTGGTGGTGGATGTGGTGGTGGTGGATGTGGTGGTGGTGGAAGTGGTGGTGGTGGAAGTGGTGGATGTGGTGGTGGATGTGGTGGTGGATGCGGTGGTGGTGGTGGATGTGGTGGTGGATGCGGTGGTGAAGTGGTGGTGGATGTGGTGGATGTGGTGGTGGATGTGGCGGTGGATGTCATGGTGGATGTGGTGGTGGATGTGGTGGTGGATTTGATGGTGGATGTGATGGTGGATGTGGTGGTGGTGGTGGATGCGGTGGATGTGGTGGTGGTGGATGTGGTGGATGCGGCGGTGGTGGTGGATGCGGTGGTGGTGGTAGTGGTGGATGGGGTGGTGGTTGTAGTGGATGTGGTGGTGGATGTAGTGGTGGAGGGTGTGGTGGTGGTGGGTGTGGTGGTGGTGGTGGATGCGGTGGTGGTGGATGTGGTGGTGGTGGATGTGGTGGTGGTGGATGTGGTGGTGGATGTCATGGTGGATGTGGAAGGCAGCAAAAATGCTTGTTAGTATGGAGTGCTAAAAGGTAATATGCGAGAAAGTTATTTCAAAAGTATTGTGTGTGTGAAGGAAGAGTGTATGGGTGAATGGCAGAGTATGGATAAGGAAGAGTGGGGGGCAAAAGATATAAGAGCAGCAACTTGTTGATAGTAAAGTTATGGAAGGCAAAAGGAATGTGAGCATATTTGTAGAGGCGAACTAAATTGTTTTTGTGTGTTGTCGTGTTATTTAACAGAAATAACTAACAATTGTAGCATTGTAATAACATATAAAAACAAGTAAACAATAATGAGAAGTAGTAGAAATACAAAAGTTGCAGTACAGCTCCAAATTGTTATATTAAAATGGATGCTGTAGTAGGTAGAGACAGGGAGGGAGAGAAGAAGATAGTAGCAGTTGCGTAAGAGTAAGGTAGTATTGTGTGCAAATGGTATGATGTATTATAAAAAAACAATAAGGGCTTAATGGAGAAAGGGAGGGTTAAGAGCACAGAAGATGGCAAGCAAATAGTAGTGGCATGTAGCTAAAGCAGAAGGGACTCAAGAAAAATGGAGGTAGGGAGGGAGAAAGCAGGAAGTGCAGTATGGTAAAGTGTTAGTTTGTGTTAAAGCAAATAGTAGCAGATGCACTGAAGGCGCCTTGCAGTCTGTATTTTTTTTTTTGCAAGTAAATGGTCCGGTATTTAATTAAAATAAAAGAAGGGACTTGTAGGACACAGGATGAAAGGAGCGCACAGGACGTTAAGCAAATAGTAGCAGATGCATCGAAGGTGCCTTCCAGTCTGACAACACAGAATAGATGGTGAGGTAGATTAGGTTAAGGAGAGGCCGCGCATGAAGTAATGAAGCGGACGCGCTTTGTGGTGGGGGAGGGGGGTGCATCTGTTCTGTTAAAGTGTTCATGAGTCTGTATGAACGGGCTTATATGTTTGTGTGTGAATTTTATAGTTGTCAAATTCATTGTAGTTGAGAGAGGCAAACAGAAAATACAGAATGACAGAAAAGAGACGGGTGAAAAGGAAAGCAAAAAAGAGACGGAACCAGCTTTGCAAAGGGGCAGATGGAAATGATCTAGACAAAAGACGAGAGGGAAATCTGAGCAATGCAGGCAGAGAGAGAGTGAGGGTTCGAGAAAAGAATGAGGCGTTGCGGTTCTCTTTCTCCCTCTGGTCCCTCCTACCTGGGATGATCCCTCGCTTGTGAAAAAGGGAGAAGAAACGGTTTTCACGTGAAAGGGCATGTTTTGGGATCAACTTCAACTACACACGTGCAAATTGTGAGATCGGGAAATGCATTGTGTCATTCCTTCAGAGGAATAAATGGAAAAAAATGCTTCAGTGCGGCAGCGCTGATTGAGGCGAGTATGTAAGAGGAAAACAGCTTAGGGAGCCACTAGAAGCTTTGCCTTCATCCAGAGCGATTCTGGCGGGCTGAGATTGGGAGGGTTTCAGCGCTGCTAACTTTTCGCTGGGATTTCACGTGGTGCGTGCGCACACAAAGAAGGGAGGGGTAGTGAGAGAGAGGGAGGGGGAGAAGAGAGGGGGTAGTGGTACACGAGTGCAAATTGTGACAGATGCATCGAAGGTGCCTTCCAGTCTGACAACACAGAATAGATGGTGAGGTAGATTAGGTTAAGGAGAGGCCGCGCATGAAGTAATGAAGCGGACGCGCTTTGTGGTGGCGGGGGGTGCATTTGTTCTGTTAAAGTGTTCATGAGTCTGTATGAAGGGGCTTATATGTTTGTGTGTAAATTTTATAGTTGTCAAATTCTTTGTAGTTGAGAGAGGCAAACAGAAAATACAGAATGACAGAAAAGAGACGGGTGAAAAGGAAAGCAAAAAAGAGACGGAACCAGCTTTGCAAAGGGGCAGATGGAAATGATCTAGACAAAAGACGAGAGGGAAACCTGAGCAATGCAGGCAGAGAGAGAGTGAGGGTTCGAGAAAAGAATGAGGCGTTGCGGTTCTCTTTCTCCCTCTGGTCCCTCCTACCTGGGATGATCCTTCGCTTGTGAAAAAGGGAGAAGAAACGGTTTCCACGTGAAAGGGCATGTTTTGGGATCAACTTCAACTACACACGTGCAAATTGTGAGATCGGGAAATGCATTGTGTCATTCCTTCAGAGGAATAAATGGAAAAAAATGCTTCCGTGCGGCAGCGCTGATTGAGCCGAGTATGTAAGAGGAAAACAGCTTAGGGAGCCACTAGAAGCTTTGCCTTCATCCAGAGCGATTCTGGCGGGCTGAGATTGGGAGGGTTTCAGCGCTGCTAACTTTTCGCTGGGATTTCACGTGGTGCGTGCGCACACAAAGAAGGGAGTGGTAGTGAGAGAGAGGAAGGGGGAGAAGAGAGGGGTTAGTGGTACATGAGTGCAAATTGTGAGATTGTTAAAAGCATTGTCTCATTTCTTCAGAGGAATAAGTGACTCCGGGGAAAAGGGAGGGGGCGGAGCGGGTAAAAAAAAAACAAGACGGAAGGAAGGCAGAGAAGGGGAGGGGGGAGGAGAAATGCGACACGGCGGGCAGGGGAGGGGGCGGAGCGGGGAGAGGGTGTGAAAGCAGCAGGGGCCTGGAGTGCGGCTGAGGGAACTTAAGAAATGCGACACGGCAGGCAGGGGAGGGGGCGGAGCGGGGGTGTGGGAGGAGTGCGCCTGAGGGAAAATACATGCAAGCAGGCAGCTGGGGACATGTGCACGCGCTTTTAAGCTCAATGCGCATGCGCATTGAGCTTAAATTTCACGGGCACTGCAAGGAATCGCCACGATTCCTTGCAAGTTGGTTAAAGACTGTTCAAGCCCCCATAGTCTCGCAAGCTCGATGCGCATGCGCATCGACAGGCGAGACCTAAAAACTGACCAACATATCCAACACTCAAGTGACTTTCATATT
The DNA here is from genome assembly GCF_964263255.1 of Lissotriton vulgaris. Taxonomy (NCBI): domain Eukaryota; kingdom Metazoa; phylum Chordata; class Amphibia; order Caudata; family Salamandridae; genus Lissotriton; species Lissotriton vulgaris. The sequence goes on along the minus strand of NC_141693.1, from coordinate 1,309,292,916 downwards.
TCACTATACTAATTCTTCAAACTTCACTTTTGTTAACTAATGCCCCATAGGCTTTCAACCAGTCTCCTCTCAGCTACCTCATGTATTTTGGTTCACCAGTGTCACTTTTGATCCATGTAACTTATTGTTTGCTTTTGTATTTTGTTCCCTTTGGATTTTGTTCCTGTATATCATTATTGGTCCTTCTGTGAAGCGCTCTGACACCTTCGGGTAAAGTCCGCGCTATATAAAATTGCATAAATAAATAAATAAATAAGTAAAGAGTTGTGATTAGAAACCTGGTTTCCGTAATTAAATCTATGTGACAGCGTAACCGATCAGCTCTGTTTCACGTTTATCCATCAGTATTCTCGCTGCTATATACGTTACTTTCGTGCGCTTTTCTTATTATTTTCGCTCAACGAACTGCTCCCTCTACGTCGCCTCCGAGAATGCATTTAACGCATTCTCTCCATAGAGACGTCACTGTCCCTCCTCCCGGCTGCGCATTTGTAGTAAATCCTCCTGTCATATGATCGGCTAGTCACTCACCCTGCGCCAAAGGCGTTACTTCTTGTATTCTATAAGCTAGTTTACGGCACTGGGAGTGCGCGGCCGGGGCATGCGCCTTCTGTACTGCGGTAGTGAACTACGCACGTAGCGGGAAGACTACGATTCTCTGCAGCTGCGGCAGGCATTCTCCCTGTCAGCTGCCTTCATCGGATATGCGTGTTTTACGTAGCGCGACCCAAGATGGCGGGTTTGAGCGAGGAGGAACGGGCAGAGGAGACCAGGCGGCGGCTTAGGCAGCGTTAAGAGCGGTAAAGCCGGAGAGAGAGCAGCAAGGAGGGCCGAGCCTGACCTAGCGCCCCCGGGGCCTTCAGGCCTCCCCGTGGGGCTCCAGTGAGGTACTACCACCTGTCCGGTCCCAGTGCTCCCCCTGCGGCTCCTACCCCCTCCCTCGGACTGTCGCCACCCACTGGGCCGTCCCTGCCTACAGTGAACCCCCTTAACCTATTACTACTTCGTGCTCCCTCTGACCTGTCACCCTTATTACGGCATTCATTGCGCCAGGCCTGAATCTGCCCTCGCCCGTTAATCATCGCAGCCCTGCCCTTCTACGTGGTTTACGACCCCTATACCCCAATCTAGTGCCTGCGTCTGTCCCATTTTTATTATTTTTGTTTTGGTTGCCACCTTTCCCGACCTTGTGCCTGCTTCTGTAACCGCCCCATTCAGCCCCTGGAGCTCCATACCCATCCTCCCTGTCCTGTTTATAACGGCCTACTCGTCCCCAGTCCGCCTTCCTGCCTTTGCTGTCGGCCCTTTCTCTTTAAACCCGCGACCGTAGAACGCCCTGCCCGTGTTCCCTTGGACTCCACGTTCACACCAGCCTGTGCCCCGCCGCTAGAGAATGATGAAGCTGAAGTCCAACCAGACGCGCACCTACGATGGGGACGGCTACAAGAAACGCGCGGCCTGTCTGTGCTTCAGGAGCGAGAGCGAAGAGGAGGTGAGAGGTCACATGGGGCGGAGGGTGTGATGGTGCTATGGGGCGATAGATGGAGGGGAGAAAGGGTCCAGGATAACCTAGAGCTTAGGATAACCTCTAAAAGGGTCGGGCGATGGGGGCGGGAGTGGGGCCGTCAGTTCACTAGGGGAAGGTGTAAATGTAGCATAGAGAAAAAGTGGCCAGCTGATGGTATACACTGGCCTGTAGGTGCGATGGAAGGTGTGGGCGAATAGGTGAAGTGAACTGAAATGTACATTTTGGGAGGTTAAGAGAGATCATTGTAAACGAGGAGACGGGGGAGCAGAGGGCAGTGGGCTGGGCTTGAGCTAGACATAAAGCATTGGTGCCCCAAGAGAAGGAGGTGAATAGTTTCGGAGGCGCTCTGACGGTGAGACATTTTCGTCGAATATGATGAAGTTGACAGAGGAGCCTGGAAACAGATTCGGTGGTCTTGAAGAGTGGAAAAGATTTTACAGCGGTTGCAAGAACAGAGGGATATATAAGTAAGGCCGTCCTGTGGAGAATCCTTTGGTAGTCAATGGACTTATGTAAAAGTCCGCTAAAGGGACTAAAGAAAAAGGAAGCTTTAAAACATCTCCGATGAGGACGGAGAACGAAGCTGAAGAAAATAACAGTAAGTATGTCAGGGATGCTTAGGTAGTAGTTGAGGAGAAGGACCTATCTGGTGCTGTGATTACTTTGTGAAGGTAGTTGGGTTGTCAAACATTCGTGGTTAGATCAAGAGAATCGGAGCTGGCACAAGGAGCAGATGAGTACCTTTGAGGGAGGGTACAATAATGCCAAAATAATTGTGCTGAACATGGAGATCTTTTTCTGGTATGACCTCAATGATATTAACTTCCCCCAGAGTCTACAAAATATAATGTCCACGTTTTGCTACTGCTATTTGTCAAATTAGATGTAGGTCTATCTAGCAAGTGAAAGTAGATTCCCTTGCCCTCCATTTAACCTTTGCCTTCGATAATCAGACAGGAGGGTTGCAATTTCAAAGGAGTCTAATTAGATAATAAGGTGATAAACATGTATCTACTCCATACATTTAAAGGGAGTTGTACATAAAAGGGATGCCAAGGAGATATGTAATGGTGCTCCTAAAACCATTTTATTTATGATTTGTGCCACATAGGTTCACCCATTTAGTGATGGTTTACTTGGAACCTTGCTTTCTGTTATCTAAATATTTTTTTACACTGGTGTAGTTTTTCCTTCAGGTATTTAATGATTTACTTTTTATTACGTATGATAAATTTAGGGCAGATAATGTTTGCCATGTCAAATTATTTTACACTTTGCCCTACCTATTTTCAATACCACATGCCTGCCATGGAGTCAACATTTATCAGGTTTTTGCTTTACCCATGTTTCTATCCTTAGCTTTATTGCTTCTTTAAAAAATGTTCTCCTTCAGACAGCTTCTCTGATTTGTTAGCCTTTCTTAGACTCTATATACAGGGCGTTAGTATAACCGTAGGTCACCGGGGAGAAGTCTTGCATGCCTCCTTAGGTTTACATATCAAAGTAATTGTTTCTATCTCGTTGTTTAAAAAAAAAAATCTATCTATCCGTAGTTCCACTCTTAATTGTAAATGTCCAGGATGTTTGATCATTTTACAGTACTAAAAAAGGTACTGCAGCTATCTAAGCAAGCATGCTTGGCTTCAGTGGCATTGTTTTGTGGCGATGTCGGCATAATTGTTGGCAGGTATAAAGCCTCTAAATTAATTTTAGCTTTACGACTAATGCATGTGCCCAGTAGCTGCAACCAAAACTGTGCTGAATCTCAACATCGTACTTCTGTCGCTACCAGTTTTGTACGAAATGAATCATTTTAACTCTGTATTTTGTGAAAGGTGGTTTCTACTAGGATAAGTATTGGTACTGTCTCATGACTGATAAAGCCAATGTTTTACATTTGCCAGTAATTATGCTTAACATATTGACTTGTAGATTGCAGTACCATACTGTGTACAAATCCCAGATGAAAATTCCCCAGTTAGATTACTGTTGAGTGGCAAAGTTCGTAAACAATCTATTAGAAACGAAACGCCTTGCCACTCTTTTTTTTCTCCACTCTGATTTTTAGGTCGAGCCTAGACAGCTTGCATGCGGCGTCTACAAGACATTCTGTAATCACTGTATGGCCTTTCATCCCGCCTATTGGCTCTTTTATTGGTTGCTTGCATTGTACTTTAGAAAGCTTTGCTTTCTATTGGTTAATCTTTCGTTTTTGGTCCTCCCTTGGGTGCTTTGTTCCGTCCCAGCGGATTTTACTCATTGTTCTTGTTTGTTTGCAACCTCAACGCTTTCACGGTTTCTCCTGGCCCGCCGTCGCACACAGCAGCAGTAGTATTTCACTCATTGTTCCTTTTTGTTCTTATGGTAAGTATTTGTGTTTACGAGCTTCAATGCCTTTTAGAAATGTATTGAACTATTTCACTGCATCTGTGTGGAATGGAAGTCCTTCCTCAGTCTTTTGTATGAATTCATGTTTTGCTGAGAGATGAAAGGCAGCATGTTTTTTTTTTTTTTTAAACTCTTTCATTTGCTTACATGTGCGCTACATTATTTCAAACATTTCTTCAAAGGCTGCGTTTGTGCAGTGAAATAAAGTACTGGGTTATTTTACAGTGGTTTCTTACTTGTTAAACCGAGAATATTGGTACATTAGTTGAAAAACAGTTGCTACAATAGAGTTGCTCTCTTTGGTGATTGCTTTTGTGCGTTTAATTATGGAAGTCTGCCCACAGTCTTTTGCATGAATTCATATTTTGAGTGCCATGGGCAGCCAGGTATCAATTTTAGTCCATAACACTTACTGCAGATTTGTGGCTTTGTAGCGCTGTAAATAGCAGGCGTGCTATTACCTGAACTAGCAACAATAATTATATCAACTTACGAATTTTGAGGCTGCGTCAGTCATAATGGAAATCCACCCAGGAGCCATTCGATTGTGTATGCTTTTAGCTGACACGCGAATTGTTCACCAAGTTATCAGACGAAAGAACATTCCTTGTGAACCTTCCACATCACTTGTATGGGCACACTAATGTATTTAGATTAGGTGAGTGAATAACACTGCTTGTTGACATAGTGCATATCGCAAACTGAATTGTTTCTAGGTGGTTAAATAATGAGTATTGTAATTTTCAAACCATGTAACCAGAAGTACAGCAAGGGTTTGGGAGGCTTTCGAGATTTTTACTTGTTACTTCTGTTTTGTGACCTTGTACACTATCCAAATGGGTTTTAAGCCCTGGATGGTGAATACACATGCATAGGTAGCCAATGGCAGCGCGTCATAAAGATAGATGTGACAAGTTGTGTGTGTGTGTGTGTGTGGGCGACTGTGTTTCACACCTGTAGAGTCCTGCGTGAATATATGGCACAAGTTTTATTCTTATGAAATTACCAGATTGTGTCACTGGAGTGTGATGTCACCAACAGACTCGTCTGTGTGCTTCCAATTTACCTTTGTGAGTGAGTGTGCAAACTCCATGTTCATTCAGGCGTTGGCTTCTCTGCTTAGACTGTCAGTGAATGTGCTGCTGAATGCCACTTTGGTAGTAGTTAATGCAAAACAACACCTGCCAGGCTGAATCTTTAAAGGAACAATCCAGTGTAAAGAAAGATAACAGTAGACATATATATATATATATATATATATATATATATATATATATATATATATACACACACACACACAATAGGCATTCCAGAATGTTCATTTGTTTGATGTCAGCTGAAGTTTTGAGACCAATTGTGACAATAATCATGTGTTGCCCCTTTGATATCATTTCACAGAGTACTGAAAAATATCAACATTGCTAATGTTGAATATAATTCATATTCGTATATGGTGTTTCCTGCTGCAGCCTTTGGCTTTGTAGTTCATAACTGCTGAGTATCATATTAGGCAATTAGCTGCCTTGAACATATTAACTGCAGAATGAGCACTGTTATGGTTCAATAAGGTGACCTAGTCTGAGCTCCCAGATATATGCAGCTGTGCAACCGGAGCACTTTCCACATAATTATTAGTTTGTCATACTTTCCACATAATTATATTTTGAAGAGTTGAACAACAAGTAGTTTCTAGCTCAAAGGTATAATAATATATTAGTATTCACAGCACATAGGTTCAGATACTGTGCCTGGCAGTTTTTAAAGTTAACTGGTCCCCTTTCAGATGTTGATTGCTGTAATTAGCCATTTAAAGAGGTGACAGTTTTGCCCAGATAGCAGGAACTTCTCCAATTTGATGATCTGGAAAAGGATGTTAGCCTTCAAACAGGATACAAAAAAACGAATACAGTGAAATAATTTGGTGAAAACAATCATTCCTTCTTAATGGTTACTGCATGCACAGTTAACCTTGGACCGCGCTGATGCCTCAGCGTGGCGCAGCACCACTGCCTCAGCACCACCGCCTCACTGTCCCTCAGCATCACCTGAGCCACACCTTAGCACCACTTCAGCATTAGCGCAGCATCACCTCAGCACAGCACTAACTCAACATCACTCTGCAACAGTGCAGCACCACAACATCACTCTGCATCACCTCCGCACCAGCTCAGCATTACTCGGCCCCACCTCAGTCTGCCCTTGGAATCTGGCATCTGTTGATTCTCCCCTACTGTTCATCTATTGATCCTGTTGTAATTCAGGTACTGGTTCCCAACCTCTACCCCCATAACAAAAAACAAAGAAACTTAAACAAACGAGAACTAAAACAGGCAGGAAGAAGTTACCAGCATTAAAAGGACAAAAAAAGTAGAAGACATTTTTATGTTAATTGTTTTTTTAAAGGGGTCGTTCAGTTGTACATAATGTCTTTTTGGTTATATATAAGATAACAAAAATCCATATGACACTTTTTTATTGTACCTTTTCAACATACTGCACAGGAGCCCCACCGCTCTGGCTAAACACTTATAAGGTCCCAAAGGCAAGACCTTTTGGCTATGCCAATGCTTTTTTTTTGACAGAGAATGACAGTTGTCTGTATGAAACGTTTCAAGTATTTCACATTGAGTTAATGGACTTTCTGCAGTGGTTGGAGTGCAATTAAAAAGATCACAGTTTCAGTTTGGAGATGGACAGGCCCAGCTTTTCACCCTTGAAATGAATACAATTATTACAATTTGGGCGCGTAATAGTTACATTTGTTTACCTTAAAACTAGCATCATGCGGTGAGAGTGACTTTTGTTTACAGTGGCAACAGGCGCGCGCGTGCTGTACACAACACATTGGTTATTAATCATTGTGGCAGTGCTGTCAATACAGCCGAAATCTCCTTAGAGCACTAGAGCACCGAAATGAGCAGCGCTATACATTTGTACTGTACACAGAAGACTGCGTCTTACCCTGCTTTCTTTGCTAAGTCTCAATGTATAGAAGTCGTTGTAGCCTTTGTCTTTCAGATGTTAACATTACCGGTGAGTTGTTCTTTGGATGTTTATGGTGAGCGCCCTTCTCACTTCCTGTTGAGGGAAAGTCTCATAATTGAATATTTATTGTGATATCTTTGCTTCGTTTTCACCATTTACCCGGTTACCCTATACGAAACACTGTTAACCAGCGATTCCAGTGCTCTATTTCCAGTAGTTTGTCTCGATAGTCTCTAGTTTCATGTGCCTCCCACCGACACCCTGATGCAGCAATATTTTAGACGATTTACTATTGATGTTCAAGGATTATGCCAATGTCTTCTAGTGATGTAACCAGTATTTATTCTTCGTGTTATACATTGTTGTACCCATAGGACCCACACCCAGTATTCATTTTCTCTCCACTGTCTGTCAAATGGCCCTCTTCTGCTTTGATAACATTTCAAAGTTATAACCTGCATTCTGTGCCACTTTTGATTTTTGCACTTCGTTGAATTTAAATTTGTTTCCAACTTTTTATATAGCGTTGGCATTTTTTTTTTCTTCAACTTTTTATGCGGTTTTTGCTTACAGCAGGTTTATTTTTTCTCTAAAAACCATCATGACTTCCAACCCATACACTTACATAAATCACATCACGTAGGAAAGAACTCGTGACCCTTGAACCCTAGACTAAATTCTACTTGTACCCCATTTGTCACCTCGTTTATGAAATGGCTGGATTTCCCTGCACCCGTTGCCAGCAGTCACTGAGTCAGCATAATATTCGGTTTACCTCGCTACCTTTCATCCCAAGGCTGCTCACGTATATACACGACCGTTCTCTGCAAACAGTTTCAAAGTTCGCGTTGTAGTCTGACTACAACACTCCACGCGTTGTAGTCCACTCCAATTTCTGAGGCTTGTACCAATCACCTAGTTTTGTTTGTCCAGTACGGCTTTCTCGCTGGGAGCCCTTGCTATTGTGCAGTCTCTAACTCCCTTATCTTACATTATTTGATTTAACTTTTCTTTGCAAATGAGTCCGTGATTTTCCACAGCAATATTATCAGTTTGGTGGGACTATGGTGCTGCTTCCTCTATGCTCCCTGTTTTGATATGGAGTACGTTTTCCGGTCCTGTACAAACTCTCCTCTCCCATATGAAAGCTGTATCACCTTTATCCGTGGATCCATGTCAGATCTGCAAGTAACTACCGCAAGCTCCCGCTGCCCTCTTTATTCGGCGTCGGCCTGCTTATTTTTATTTATTTATTTATTTTATATGCTTATAGAGCGCCAGAATAGACCCCCAAAGGGGTATCTCCGCGCTATAACTGCAGATGAGGGTGAGATATAATAGTGTGTCCGAAGGTAAAAAGGACAGTTAGTTACTGGGAAACAGGTACGTTTTTAGGTTTTTCCGAAACATCATGTGGTTAGTGAGAGACCTCAGTTCCGGCGGCAGTGAGTTCCAAAGTGTAGGTCCGGTATGAGCCAGTGCGCGACCACCTGGCCTGGTCTTCTTAACTCTAGGTACTTTCAGTAGTTGCTGGTTACTGGAGCGCAAGGAGCGCCCAGGGGTATAGGGCTGGAAGATGTCAGTCAGATATTTAGGGCCCTTCCCTGTTAAGCTCTTGTGGATGGTACAAAGAGTTTTAAACTGGACTCGCTTCTTTACTGGAAGCCAGTGAAGTTTGGTCAGTAGGGGGCAGGAGGGTGTCCTTGGTGGAGCGTTCAGGACAATCCTCGCTGCTGTGTTTTGGATAACCTGCAATTTCTTGAATTGTTCCTCGTTAGCTCCAAGGAGCAATCCATTGCAGTAATCTACCCTACTGATAACACGAGCCTGCACCAATTTTTTTTCTGTGGTGATCCGGTAAATAGGGGAAGACTCGTCTTAACATCCCTATAGCCCGGAAGCAGGTACCGGCTACTTGATTGACATGATCCTTGAAAATGAGTTGTTGGTCAAATAACACTCCCAAGTTTCTAACCTTGCTTTTGGGGGTGGGGACAGGTCCTAGTTCTAGGGGCCACCAGTCCGATGACCAATGTGCCGTCGCTTGGCCGAACAGCATCACTTCGGTTTTCCCGACATTACACTGCAGACAATTAGATGACATCCATTCTGCAATGGCTCTCATGCCATCTGCAAAGGATCTTTTTATTGCAGGTGTAAGATTTTTGAAGGGAAAAAGGAGTTGGGTGTCGTCAGCGTACGACTCGGGGGTGAACCCGAAAGATCTTGCTAAGTTGGCAAGGGGGGCCACTTATATGTTGAAAAGTGTGGGGCTCAGACAAGAGCCCTGTGGCACTCCCTTGTTGAGCTCCCTGTGAGTGGATTTATGGGAGCCCAGCCTAACTTCTTGGGAACGCCCAGACAGAAAGCTCTCCAACCACGCCAAAGCCTCTCCCTCTATTCCTACCTCCTTTAGGCGATGGAGAAGCACCCTGTGAGACACCGTATCAAAAGCGGCGGAGAGATCCAGCAGCACCAGAATCATAGAGCAACCATCATCCAGTGCCATTTTGATGTTATTGGTCACTGTTTGAAGTGCTGATTCTGTGCTGTGGTTCGGCCTGAACCCAGATTGAGAGTGGTCCAGGCCTTCCGTCGCTTCAAGATGTTGAGAAAGATAGGTGTTCACGTGCTTCTCCGTGATCTTGCCCAAGTATGGTAGAAGAGAGATAGGACGTAGGTTGGAGAGGTCTGTCCAGGGAGATGATGCCTTTTTTCTTATCGGGTTCACCACTGCCTTTTTCCAGTCTGCTGGGACCTGGCCTGTCCTAAGGGAGATGTTAACCACTTCCAGTACGTGGGGACCCAGCAAAGAGATCATAGGGCCGACCATTTTCGCAGGAATGAGGTCATTAGGGGATCCTGTTTTTATATGATTGCAGACGGTAAGGAGCTCTGTATTATCAATGGGAGGGAAGGACGTCAGAGAAGGTTTATTGTATATGGCAGGAGTCGGGGTTGAGCATATATTGGTGTTATTTATGTTGTTATTATTGGCTGCTACTATTCTTTCATAGATGGTATTTATTTTATCTTCGAAGAATAGAGAGACTTTATCGCACAAATCCTGCGAAAAGTCATCGGAGCTTTCACATGCAGTAGGTTTTATGAAATTCTGCAAAATATTAAAAAGTTCCTCAGAGCAGTTGCCCGCTTCTGCTATCTGTTGTGTTAATTGTTGTTTCCTGGCCAACTTTATATTTCCATAATACTCTGATTGAGCATTTAAAAAAGTTGTTCGGCTATTTTCTGTTTTCGTTTTCCTCCAAGCCTTCTCAGCTCGTCTGCATTTTTGTTTCTCTGCTCTCAATTCCTTAGTATACCATCTTTCTTGTTTCGACACCGGATGTTGTTTATGTCTTTTTAAAGGAGCTATAGTGTCGATGGCTTGTTTGATAGATTCATTGAGCTTGGCTAAGGCCATGTCTGCTGTGTCTGATTCCTGAATGTTGGGATCTATCCATGCTTCTTGGACTTTGTTAACGGTAACTTTGTGCCATTGACGTCTCCAGGAGGGGGAGGAAGGAACATTCTTTGTAGGTCTTACAGGAGTTAATAATATGAATTCCAGCAAAGAGTGATCTGTCCAAGATGTATCTTTGGCTGGTGAGCAGATTATTTTGGCACAGTTAGCGAAAAGTAAATCAAGCATGTGTCCTCCTTTGTGGGTAGGTCAGTGATTTTTTAGTTCTAAGCCCAAATTCGAGAGATCTGTGATTAAAGCCGTGGATTCGGTTAATATTGGTCGATCTACGTGTATATTAAAATCACCCAGAAGCAGAAAATCTTCTTTTGATTTTAAGTGGGGGGCTAATATTTCTTGAAGGGTGAGTGTAAAATTAGGGTTTGATCCTGGAGGGCGATAAACCAAGGCCCCTTTCCAGGTGAAATGGTTTGTTAGAAGGATTTTAAAAAACAGAATTTCTAGCTGCGAGGTGTTGTTCTATGATGGTTAATTGTATATGGTCCCTGTGTATAATTGCCAATCCGCCTCCTATTTTAATGTCTCTGTCTAGATGTTTAATCTTATATCCGGAAGGAATCCCCATTGCTATTGCTCTGATTGTATGGGGTTTTAACCATGTTTCCACAAGAAAACATATATCCGGTTGGTTGGAGTAAATTAAATCCCAAACCTGGTGTTGGTGTTTGGGTAAAGAGCGTACATTTAGGAGGAAACTCTTCAAACCCTTGGGGGGGGGGTATTGGAGTCTGGGGAGGGCGCATTACTGTTAGATAAGCGCCGACATTGAAGACAGGAGAAACCACCCTCAATACGCTGCCAAGGTATGATTGTACTACAACGAGTAGGTGGTCTAAGGCTTAGTAGCGTTTGGGCGGTATAGGTAAACGTTTGGTGGCCCTTACCGGTGGTATCTCGTAGAGCAGGGACAGGGTCCATCGCCCCTCGCCCCGTCCTGTCGCGGACGGGCGCAGACGGGCTTTTCTTCGGCGCTTCTTAGGCGCGCTCGAAGGCGCCCCCTGCGCGCAACCGCTGCGCGCTTGAAGGAAGGGCGTGGCTAAATAGCCCGGAGTGAGGTAGCCACTAGAGCGCTAACCTCAGCTCCGGCAAAACCGGAAGTGCTGCCTGGCTCTTGCCTGTCCGCCCTCCGCACAACGGCACTGCTTGCCGAGTCGGACCGGGGCGGGCAGGCTGCAATATCGAGCCCAGGCAAACTATTAGTTGGGAGAGAATGCAGGTATTAAAAGACACGAAAAACTGTCAGATCGGAACTGCTTAATCGGAACCTCTCTAATGATTGATCATGGCGTTCTGATGTAAATACTGAATAACATGTATTGGTTCAACTGCTGTGTGTGTATGTATGTATATATTGTGTGTTTGTAATGGTTTATTTTTGTGGGAGGGACTTCTGAATGTGTTATCACAGTCTCAGTTTTGCCCCTCAACTTTCCACTTTCATTGATTTGACCAGTTTCCACATGTTTTTTACTTGCACCCCAGGCCTCCTTTACGTTTCTTGCCACGTTAGATATATTTTTGTTTATCAGCTACTGTTGTTGCTTGGATTACCGAACGTTTTTCTTTTTGCTGATGATTATTCTAATATGCTTAACTACCTTGAAACAATGCTGTAAAGCGTTCCGATACCCACGGGTCTGATCAGCGATATATAAAACTCCTAAAATAAATAAATTACTGCCAATACCATAATACCGGGTTGGCTTGTCAGCATTGATTTAATTGAACAACTTGGCAGACATTTTTGATCTTTGTTGGACCTGGCCCTGCTCAGGTGCGGGTGGCATGACCTCGTAGTAGTTGGCAGCCATCTTGTTAAGTAGCTTTTCGATCCATTCCCCTTATTATTTATCTGACCCGGGGAACATAGGAGAAATATGAGACGGACACCCCTAAATTCGGAATTACGTGATACACTCTTTAGAAAGAGTGCTCTCCACCTACTAGGTCTAGAAATAGGACTTCTGGACTGGGACTATCTTCCAGGCAACCTAGCTGGACGATACTGCTAGGATGTGTATTCCCTGTCTGGAGACAGTGACAGGGCCTGGGGAAACTCCGCCATTTGGTATCTGCTGTCTGCCCTTTAGATTAGAGGGGAGGAGTAGTTTCGGGGCTGCTTCCTGGCCCCCACAATGCCCGCGCCGCTTCCTGCTGGGCGGCTGACGACCCTGCCTTCCTGCTTCAAAGGATGAGGTGGCCCATGACGGGAGCCACCCCCAACCGGGCCTAAGGGAGGGAAACCCCCGGCCTACATGAAAGGAGATAAAAGACATTTTGAGGGATAAAAGGAGGACACTGGAACTAGAGAATCAGATCTGCTAGGGGAATCTCCGAAGAGGTACCCCCGGGAGCCCTCCTAAGGCACGACGAGTGTGCCCATCACCAAGAGCACTGCTGATGCTGTCGCGGCTCCAAGACCTCGCTATCCACAAGGGCCCTGCTGACGCTGTCGCGACCCCAAGCCTTCACCATCACCTGAGCCATGCTGACGCTGTCGCGGCTCCAAGTCGTCGCTATCCTTAAGGGCCTTGCTGACGCTGTCGCGGCCCCAAGCCTTCGCCATCCCCTGAGCCCTGCTGACGCTGTTGCGGCTCCAAGCCTTAGCTATCCACAGGAGCCCTGCTGACGCTGTCGCGGCTCTCAACTTGCACCACCACCGAGCCTGCGGACGCTGTCGCGGCTCCAAGCTATTACCAACCCCCAAGTCCGACGGACACTGTCGCGGCTCACGCCTGTCTTCCACCTGTACGGACCAGCAGCAACATAGGGTGCTTTCCGCACTCCTGCCCGCACTGCTGAGTGCGTCACGAACTGTGAGAACTCCACATCGAGTACCCAGTGTACTCCTACCCGCACTGCTGGTGCGCCACGAACTTTGAGGACAGAACCAGGATCGCAAAGCCTACTTCAGGCCGCACCGCTGGTGCGCCACAAACCCCGAGACTAGAATCACAGCCTCATCGGAGGTACTGTGGAGATTGTATGGTTATTCACCTACTGAGAGAGTTATATAAAGAAGTCTATATTTTTACTAGAACTCTGTGTCATGTCTATTTTGTTGTGGGTCTCCTCGACCACTATGTGCAATCCGAAATACTTGGTCCGCTAACTAAAGAGAATAAACCTGCCTGCCCTCGCTACCATCCTCTCAAGGGGAGCAGGCATCATTTGGGGAAGGGCCCCTCCCTCCCTTCCTGTACGTGGGAGTGGGGTTCCTACTGGACTGGGGTGCGACCCTCAGCCAGGTGGGGTTTCCATTTCTAACACTGGTGGCAGCGGTTAGGATAAGAACTTACGACTCTGAAGAGACGAAAGTGCCTTTAGGATTCCATGTACCAAGAAAAAGTAACTGTTACCGAAGGAGTACAAACTCCAAACCACCACGCTTGATGTGGTTAGACTTTTTTTCCGAGATGCCGGCTTTTGAATTCATGAGGAACCGTGAACATTCGCTGACCAGGAGAGTCACCGAGTCCATGGCATCTAGCATGGGTACTTGTCAGGAAGACGGATTCCAAAAACCCTTTACAGACAGCGTACATGGGCGCCTGGGCTCAGAGGGGAGGAGGGACTCTTCCCCACCCGGCATCAACGATCCTCCAGCCAGGGGGCTGTCACCTGCGGAATGGGAAGACGGAGAGAAAGACAAGGAACATCAGATCGCAATGATAAACCTAAGAGCGTAGAAAGGGACAAACGCCTCCAAGCCCCGAAGGAGGAATCTCAGAGGAAAATGGAACAAATGAGAATTGCGCATGAACTAGAGATGGAAGAACTTGATGCAAAACAAGAGGCGGGAGGCCCAACAAAGCATGACGTATAGTACTTTCCATCCATGAGCATCATAATGCTCATGGATGGACATCCATCCATCCATCCATGAGCATTGCGGAGGAGGTAACCGAGCCCCGTGCGGCAGAGGACAGAGAATATTCCCCTCCTTGGGCTGAGTGGGAAGCAGAGTGCACATTTTTAACTGCTGAGGCGGAGAACTTGAATGCCGCAGCAGACCGCCACGTTGGCCCCTTTCCCCGCGCTGAGGTTGAAAGGATGTAGGCTTCAGTTAGCAGCAACCCAGCTCCACTGGCCAACACTGGGCTGAAAGAAGAATCCCGCCCAGGTGGCGGCAACAGAAATGCCTCCGTTTGTGCGAACTTTGTAGTAAACTACGACCCAGCTGGTGGCCGCCGAATTTTATTCCTAGACACTGAACTTCAGGATGAAGTCAGCCCAGTGGGCCACCGCAAACTTCTGTTCCATACAGAACTAAAAGAGAAACTCAGGCCAAGGGAGGGCCGCAGCCCCGTAGCAAATAGAAGAAGGGGTCTAAGACGCACGGCCACCAAGAGGTAGGCCCCCCCCCCCCCCACTGGAGGGAGGGGCACCACATCCCCCAGGGAAAATGAGAGAATAAGCTAGCTCCTGTGGGACGCAGGGTGTTAGAGAAGGAGTCAGGGACTGACCCGCAAGTTGGTGGTTCAAGGGATAGGGGCTCCCGACTGACTCCCGAGGAAGAGCCCAGAGAGAGAGGTTCACCAAGGGGTACGGGCCGGGCACCCGAAAGTCAGGTCAGAATAAAAGAAAGGGTGGTAAAAAACGACCAGGGACTGTCCAGCCCGTATCAGGATAGCGGTGTAGAATATATAGGAGAGGTCCTACCCGGTGGGGTGAAGGGTAGCCCAGGAGAAGAACCCGATGTAAATATGGACGAGCCTAGCTCAAGTACTGTTGTTCCAGAGCCTTGCCAAACCCTGTTAGAAAACTAGTTCCCTGTCCTCAGGGAACCCCGGTGGCAGCCATTATTTGTTTGAGTCCCAAAGGATTTGGGGAGGGCCTTGGATGGGATCCCCCGGGAGTAGGGGAATGCGGAGCAGCCATACGTAGGGCCCCCGTAGTTCTAGTGGCCCGCAGTCCTTCCCCGAGTGGGAGGGTACCAGCATCTGAAAGGGGGTGCAGAGGGAGGGAGGCCTCTCCTCTACCCCTAGTTGAACAGGGGGGTTTGGACCCCAGGTTAACTATTTTATTGCAAGAGCAAGATACCCGTCTAGTGAATGAATTAAGTTCGAGGGGCACCTCTCCCGGTGAGAGGGTACAGAACCCCCTAGAGAAAAGCTCAAGTGTGGGACCGCCCACCGCCGCCTCCCAAAGAGCGGCTTGACGAGGGCCCTTTGACGGCCGGTTGGTGCCCGGTGAGCATACCTACCCAAACCGTAAGGGAAGTGGAAAGAAGATGCCCAGCACCTGGGGCTACCGTCCTCCACTCTCCGACTCCCCCAGCAGTAGGGAAGATTAGCAGGTGGGAGGACTGGCTCTTCCCCCAAATAGCGGCCATTGGGCCCCTTAGTTGGTTGTCTTGTTTGACTGGGGGTGGAAGAGGCTACGCCCCGGCGTTAGCTGGATGTGTACTATGGATGCGGGGGGACCGCCTTGTATGCAAACAAAGATTAGGGATTACCCCGATAATGGCCCACAGGGAGAATACTGGATGGGAGGACTGGCCCTCCCCCCTGTTAGCGGCCATTGGCCCCCCTAGTTGGTTGTCTTGGTTGACCGAGGGTGGAAGAGGCCACGCCCCGGTGTTAGCTGTATGTGCACTATGGATGTGGGGAGATACCCCTCTATGCAAACAAAGATTAGGTATTACCCGGATGATGTCCCCCAGGGAGGATACTGCTTACATGGGCTTTGGACTGGAGTAGACTGTTGTGGGCCAGGTCCCATGTTATATCGCCCACCACAGGGAAGCCCATCCTAGTAGTGATTGGTCCCCCCTGTGTTTGGCTGGAAGGGGGTTGTGTTGGACCTGGCCCTGCTCAGGTGCGGGTGGCATGACCTCGTAGTAGTTGGCAGCCATCTTGTTTAGTAGCTTTTCGATCCATTCCCCTTATTATTTATCTGACCCGGGGAACATAGGAGAAATATGAGACGGACACCCCTAAATTCAGAATTACGTGATACACTCTTTAGGTAGAGTGCTCTCCACCTCCTAGGTCTAGAAATAGGACTTCTGGACTGGGACTATCTTCCAGGCAACCTAGCTGGACGATACTGCTAGGAAGTGTATTCCCCGTCTGGAGACAGTGACATGGCCTGGGGAAACTCCGCCATCTGGTATCTGCTGTCTGCCCTTTAGATTAGAGGGGAGGAGTAGTTTCGGGGCTGCGTCCTGGCCCCCACAATGCCGGCTCTGCTTCCTGCTGGGCGGCTGACGACCCTGCCTTCCTGCTTCAAAGGATGAGGTGGCTCATGACGGGGAGCCACCCCCAACCGGGCCCAAGGGAGGGAAACCCCCGGCCTACATGAAAGATCAAAGACATTTTGAGGGATAAAAGAAGGACACTGGAACTAGAGAATCAGATCTGCTAGGGGAACCTCCGAAGAGGTACCCCCGGGAGCCCTCCTAAGGCACGACAAGTGTGCTCATCACCAAGAGCCCTGCTGACGCTGTCGCGGCTCCAAGTCCTCGCTATCCACAAGGGCCCTGCTGATGCTGTCGCGGCCCCAAGCCTTCGCCATCACCTGAGCCCTGCTGTCACGGCTCCAAGACCTCGCTATCCACAAGAGCCCTGCTGACGCTGTCGCAGCTCTGAGTCCTCGCTATCCACAAGGGCCCTGCTGACGCTGTCACGGCCCAAGCCTTCTCCATCACCGAAGCCCTGCTGACGCTGTCGCGGCTCCCAGTCTCTGCTATCCACAGGGGCCCAGCTGACGCTGTCGCGGCCCAAAGCCTTCGCCTTCACCTGAGCCCTGCTGATGCTGTCGCGGCTCTCAGCTTGCACCACCACCGAGCCTGCGGACGCTGTCGCGGCTCCAAGCTATTACCAACCCCAGAGTCCGACGGACACTGTCGCGGCTCACGCCTGTCTTCCACCTGTACTGACCAACAGCAACATAGGGTGCTTTCCGCACTCCTGGCCGCACTGCTGAGGGCGTCACGAACTGTGAGAACTTCACATCGAGTACCCAGTGTACTCCTGCCCGCACTGCAGGTGCGCCACGAACTTTGAGGACAGAACCACGAGTACGAAGCCTACTCCAGGCCGCACCGCTGGTGCGCCACGAACCCTGAGACTAGAATCGCAGCCTCATCAGAGGTACTGTGGAGATTGTGTGGTTATTCACCTACTGAGAGAGTTATATAAAGAAGTCTATATTTTTACTAGAACTCTGTGTCGTGTCTATTTTGTCGTGGGTCTCCTCGACCACTATGTGCAATCCGAAATACTTGGCCCGCTAACTAAAGAGAATAAACCTGCTTGCCCTCGCTACCATCCTCCCAAGGGAAGCAGGCGTCATTTGGGGAAGGGCCCCTCCGTTCCTGTTCGTGGGAGTGGGGTTCCTACTGGACTGGGGTGGGACCCTCAGCCAGGTGGGGGTTCCATTTCTAACAATCTTTTACACTGATTAATTTTTCCGAACGATTCAGGCCTTCATCCTGTAAAATCATTTAGATAGTTACTCCTGTTTGAAATGTAAGTTGTGTTGGAATTAAGCCTTTCATTATGTTACCCATTTTATAATCTCTAAAACAAAGATTTCCCCCACAAGGTAAATGGCTCACAACAACACCAGCTTTTTAGGGCTCGGGCCTAGCGTACACTGCAGATGCGGTGTCGCGCAGTGAGAGTCCTTTTCCCGTCGTTTTGAAAATGGACCTGGAAATTCCATGCTGCTCGTGCGTGTTATTTCCAAGGTCCATTTTCATTGGCCTTTGCGTGCGTGCTGTTTTTTAACCGAACATGCAATAAGCCATAGGCGGTCGCGTAGCTCCGCCTATGGCCTATTGGTGTCTGTTACGTGCACCAGAGGCCATATGTTTTGAATTATCACAGCTTGACAGCCGCGATAATTTAAAACATATGCTCGCAGTGGCGTGCGCGCCACTCGCAGGCTTTTTTTTTTTTTTTGTAGTTTGCGATCGCTTTAATTTCTCGCAGATTCGTCTTGAGCTAATTGCTACTCTCTGTACTGCAGAAGTATTAAGAATAAACGAGCGGCTAATGATGCACTTAGCGCTGAATGCTGCAACATTGAAGAACTCTTGTAGTTTCTATGTTTTCCAGAGGATGCGTTTCCAGTAATTGACTCGAGCGGAGGCAGAGCAGAGCGCCTATTTCAAAATTACATCTTCTGTTTTTTCGAGAATTGAATTTGCTTCAAGTCCTCCATCACCAACAAATATGTTCTAAAAAGCAACTTTTTAAACGGTTTAATTCAGTTCCCTACGTTTGTGAAAAGACTCTGGTGGTTAACCCGCTCTGGGCTCGCGCACATTTCTTGGGAGCAGGGGCGTGCTTATTCCGATATTTGAGCCGAAAGAGAGGCGGGCGAGCGATGCGAAGGCAGGATGTTCTGTGATGTTCTGCTGTGGGTGCAGTTTTCGTCCATGGCCCGAGGGGTGTTCCCGGCAGACCCGCTGTGCCAGAGCAGAGGTGCTAGGAACCCCAGCAGCATCTGTTGCACACCCCCCTTTCTCACGGGTCCTGTCTCAGCCATATACATTGTCATCCTGGCTCCTCCCTCCGTCCCTTCTTCTAGCCTGACGCTGACCTTGGTACTTTTTTTTTTTTTTTTTGCGTAAGACCTTTATTAACACAACGCAGTTTACACAGCATGAGCCTACAACCCTGGGGCCGGCTCGCCACGTTAGTATGATCATCAAGCAAATCTTAAACGTATCTCCAAGAACCGCACAGTACTTCAAGTTGAGCCCCCCCATACACCTCCCTTATGACTCTCAGCCGACAAATGATGTGAGTTTCACATTTTATCATTTTATAGATAAGGAAAACAGAAGAACAACATGCCCCAACTAAGACCAAACAGTACCATCCCTCACATCCTAAACTTCAATAGTGATAGTTATTCCAGTTCTCACCAATAGTCTGCCGCCTCCAGGCATCACTCAGCGCATCAGATCCCAGACATGCCCGAATGGGACTAAAGCTATTCGATTCTTCCTCACTGTCCTGCAGTGAGGTGAGGTAGTCCGTCAAGAAACACCAAATGTCCTTCGGCCTGGACTTCACTGGCAGTAGCTCCTCATAAGTTTGCAGGTTGTCACGACAAGTGGACATGTCATGCAGCCATGTTTTCTTCGTCGGCACCTTGCGACTGTGCCAACATTGCGCCACCTGTCTTTTTGCTAATAGTAAAGCAATCGCACAAAACCTGCGCTTCAAAGCCCTAAATTGGGGCACTATGCCTAGTAAACAGATCCGTGGTGTGCACTGCACCTCCTCCCCCCATCATTACAGTTAGTGTGGCAGTGACCTCCCCCCAGTACTTCTCCACCTTAGCGCAGTTCCAGGCTAGATGTGCAAAATCCGCACCCTCCCTGTTACACCTCTTGCACCTGTCCTCCTCTTGTAAACCGAACCGAAGCAGCTTGGACGGTGTATAGTAAATTTGGTGAAGAAATTTAAAATGGATAATTCTTAAATTGCCGTTGGGCGTCAGTATCTGTGTTAGAGCACAGGTGGCGCCCCATTCCTCATCCGTCAGTGGAGCATCTAAAAGTGCATCCCACCGCCCCTTCGCCTTCCGCGCATGTCCCGCTAGTTCTGATTGTGCCGCAGTGTATAGCCTGGATACCAAGTGTGAGAGGTCATTAGTGGTGATCAGTAATTGCAGTGGTGCAAGGCATTCTGGCTCTGTGGGGAATGTCGGGTAGTGTTCCCTCAATGTCCTAGTCAGTCTGTAATATGTAAAACGAAACATGGGAGTCTGATTCTGAATGTAGGACAACTGGTCTGGTCCCACAAACGTGCCTTCCTTAAATACATCCCCCATCTTGTCAATACCCGCCCTGCTCAGCAGTGACATACCAACCTTCTCCCCAGTGACGGACAATGCCTGATGGTGGTGTAATGGCATGGCCGGTGCGTACAGCGGAGTTTTGTGAGCAAGCTGCCCTAGCTTGTGCCATGCTTTGACCGTGGTCTACAGTATTAAAATCATTGGCATGTAAAGGTGGCCGTGTATGCGAGACGATAGCTGAGAGAGGCACAGGATACGCATCCCCCACCTCTATGGCCGCATGTGTGAGGTACGGGACCGAGTGGTACCAATGTGCCGCATATTGCGCCTGCGCGCAGAGGTAGTAGAGGAGAAAGGCACACTGAACCCCCCCTTGTGCAAAAGGAAGTGTGAGGGTCTGCAAATCGATACGAGCCTGTTTGCCCGCCCATATCAAGGTCCGCACCAGGGAGTTTATTCGGCGGAACATAGCTTGTGGCGGCGTGATTGGAATGTTATTAAACATGTATAACAGTTTGGGCAGCACGTTCATTTTGACGATAGCTATTCTGTCGGCTAGCGACAGCGGCAGGTGAATCCAGCGTTGAATTTTGTCCTCAAGCCTGGAAAGTGCCACCCCATAGTTCGCACGCAGCACCACCTCCGGGTCCCTGTAGTACATGACCCCCAGATAGCGAATCGGCTCTTGTTGCCACTCCAACGGGAAATCCACTGCAAAGGGCGTCGTGGTGTCAGTGAGGGGTATTATAGAGGATTTAGCCCAGTTAATTGCCAGCCCTGAATGCCCACCGAATCTGATGTATTCCCTGAGAAGCGGGTTAAGATGGGTCTCAGTGTCACGGACATACAGTAGCATATCGTCCGCATAAAGCGATATGTGAAGTGGCCTGGCCACGAATTGCAATGCAGACTCCTTATAATTTTGTCGCACTATGCAGGCCAGCGGCTCCAGTGCTAGAGCGAACAATAGAGGCGAGAGCGGGCAGCCCTGCCTCATGCCCCGCTCGATGCCAAATTGCTCCGAAACATAGCCATTGATTCTGATTCTGGCACGCGGTTGTGTATAAAGCAAGGAGACCCACTGCACAAACCGCTTAGGGAACCCCATTCTATTTAGGACGGTGATCATGTAGCGCCATTCAATGGAATCGAATGCCTTCGCGGCGTCAAGCATGACCGCCACCGCCACCGCCTTGACCGAAGGCTGAAGGTAATGCGAGAGTGCAAACAGGGACCTAGTGTTATGTGAGGTGGACCTAGTGGGCACAAACCCAGATTGATCCGGAAGGACCAGACGGGTCATCAAGGGGGACAAGCGACCTGCTATGAGTTTCGCAAGGATTTTCGAATCGACGTTGATCAGGGATAGTGGTCTGTAGGAATCGCACTCCTCTGGATCTTTGGATGGCTTTAGTAAAGCAATGATCATGGCCTCGCGCAATGTGGGGGGAAGCACCGACTTCTCAAAGGAGGTGCCATACATGTCCACTAAATAAGGAGCGATAATGTCCGCAAATTGCTTATAGAATTCAGAAGTGTACCCGTCAGGGCCCGGTGCCTTGCCATTTGGTAGAGAACGTATCACCTCGGTCACCTCCTCAACAGTGACGGGTCTAGCCAAGTACTCCCTGTGCGCATCCGATAGCCAGCCAATCGCCACGTCATGTAGGTATTCATACGTGTCTTCTGCTGGTGCTGTGGGCTGTGACCGATACAGTGAGCCAAAGGAGTCTACAAAGCATTTCAATATATCCGTAGCATGTGTTTGCATTACACCCTCCCTAGATTTCACTCTAAGTATCGTTGTTGGACCCCGGCCCTCACAAATTTTCCGAGCCAGTATAGCCCCTGGCCACCCGCCAAAGGTTCTAGCCACCTGTTTACGATCCAAGTACTTTATTTTGGATTCCAGGAAATCCGCATGTTCAGTATTCAAATCGCGCAACCGGGGTAGGAGGGAAACATCCTGAGTAGCCACATACTGCGACTCCAAGTCCCTCATCTGTTGTTCGCAGCGGCGGAGTTGGACTCTGATATCTTTGAGGGCTCCTATGGTGGTGCTAATACAGACCACTCTAATCGTGGCTTTGAATGCCTCCCAGAGAAGGCATGGATCGTCAGTTGCCTGTGCATTAATGTCAAAGTAGTCCTTTATCGCTTTTTTAATGGTGTCTACGTACACTATGTCTGAGAGGGCCCGGGAATTAAAACGCCACTGGAAAGGAGTGGGTGTATAACGAGGAATTTCCAATTGCAACAGGACCGGACTGTGATCTGATAATGTGCGGGGCAAAACCTGCAGCTGACGAACCCATACAGCCAGGCCTACGGAACCTAGCCAGTAATCCAACCTGGACCAGCTATTGTGTGCCGCTGTTATGTGCGTGGCCCCTGGCGTTCCAGGATGCTGTAGCCTCCAGAGATCCGCCAAAGCCAGGTCTTTCATCATGTGACAAACCATTTGCCGCGACTGTTTGTGTTGTTCTAGGGAGTTAGAAGAGCGATCCAGCCCATCCTGCAGTGTCATGTTCCAGTCCCCCCCACACAATGTTAGTGCTATTATGTTTTTTGCAAGTGGTCCCAAACTTCTCGGAAGAAGTCCGGAGCGTCAGTGTTCGGCCCATATACATTAAAGAACGTCACCCGTTGGCCTCTCAGTGTACCAGTCACTAACACGTACCTACCAGCGGGATCTTGTGTAACGTGTTGAGCTTCAAAGTTAACCCCACGCTTTATTAAAATGACCACCCCATGGGAATAGGAAGAATAGGAGGCTTTGTATGTCGCCTCCGCCCATCTCGACCCCAATTGTGCATGCGTGTGTGGTGCAAGATGTGATTCCTGCAGAAATGCTACATCTACGTTTCACCGGGTAAGGCTAGCAAAGACCTGTCTGACTTTCCGGGGCTTCGAGAAACCCTGAATGTTCCAGGTAAGAACGTTCAGGCCCCTCCTGTTGGAATCTCTAGAACCCATTGACGTCAATTAATGCATCACATGACATACGTATACAGTCCCACGCTGCAAAAGTTATCCGATCAGGCACAACATAAAGCACAAGCATAGCAATGGCAGGCAAACCCAGTGAGGAAACAAAAAAGATAGACATACGTAATACAGTTGGTCTTTTTGAACCTGTAAACAGCCCCCCTTCCCTCATCCCACCCACTCCAGCAACCCCAACCTGCCGAAGCCAATACCCTTCAGAGCACCATTCCCCCAAACATACAACCAGAAACACAGTACCCATTCTCAGAACTCTTGGTGGGTAATACCCTCATGGAGGTCCGCCAGGAGCACAATACTTCACCCGATGGACGGGTGTGGGCGACACACTACAAACTTTATAAATGCGTGGTCTAAATGCCCATTAACCGCTGTCCCCTCCACTCTCCAAGCACATAGCAACTTTGCTTAAATATAATCAGTGACCTGCCCCCCGCCCTCAACAGCAGTGGTTGGCGCAACCCACATCACTCCAAGCGTTCAGATCGCCCCATACATCGAGTGCATGACCATAATATTAACGATAGGGGAGGCATGTAGAAGCGGGTGTAGAACTGCCCGGCGCCATTCCACCAGGCCGTCTATTGCACATTGCAAAATGTATTCGCGGCCGCTGCACCCCAGTATACACAGTTAGGTGGCGCCTCAGCTGCCACAGCGGGAAGAATCATACTAATCCGCCACGTGGCAGAAACTGCGCCAGGTAGGCCCCATAGCATGAGCTACAACAACGCAAGGGGGGGGCATGGCAACATGGGGCAGCCATATGCTATCGTCACAGTGCAATAATAGAGGTGTGCAGCAGTCCCCGCTGTTCCAATAGCCGCCAGCAACACAGTTATACAGTTGGTGTAGTCCTGGCGCCATAGTCTACGTCTAGGAGTTCAGCACCAGACGGGCCTGTCCAGTGTAGCCATCTGCGGCCATGTAAACACGCTTACCAGTTAACAGCACAACACAACTCACCGCTGTCCGACGGGGAATCACTGCAGTGGTTTCAGTCCGAGTCACCTTGTCGATCGTTTTGCGAGCCCGCTCTCGATTCACGCTGCACCTTTTTAACAAAGTCTTGGGCCGCCTTGGGCGTTGGTAATACTATTGCCTTCTCTTTCCATACCACTCGGAGACGAGCTGGGTATTACATGGAGTACACAATGTTCAGGTCCCGCAGTTTTGCTTTCATGGAGATTGGATCGCCAGTAGGATTTTCTCAATGTTGCTGTTGGCTGTAGGCTCGGTGGCGCCGCCATCTTCCACCACCTCCTCTGTGGACTTCGCCGCCCTCCTGTTTTCAAAGGAGATTTTTGGCTGCTGCTTGTCCGGTTTCTCCATGGTGGCGTTCGGGGACGTCGCCTTTCTGATAGCGGGCCCACTCGCCCTCGTGACTCTCGCCACCGTCTCCGTGATGTGCCGCTCAGGGTGTATAGGAGGTCTCACTTTATGCCCCCCCTTCGACCGGGAGGACAGGGCCACAATCGACCCCCAACTGGTCTTGTGGATATGGGACAGCGTTCCGCTCACGTCTGCAGCAGCGCGGTGTAATGCGGTGAATTCCACGTTGCAGCGAGGAATGCGCAGAGTCACGCTGTTCCCTCGTTCTCCACCCTGTCCGGCGAGTCGCGTGAGGTCGGTGCCCCCCCGCCTAATTGTGAACGCTGGTATCAACTGGCACCTACTCAGAGCGGGCAGCAAGTGCTGTAATTCTGGCAGGCAGCAGATATCGATGTGTAGTCGCCGGTCATAGAGCTCAGGCTGACCTGATTTGCGCTGATCGGAGATGGGGTGACTATGTATTCACTCCGGTGATAGCCGCTGCCATCTTGTCAGGCACTCAATGCTGGGACATAGTAGAAGAACCCGGCGGCGGGGGCCAGTACAGATCCGCTCACAGGTCCAAGAAGCAATCACCAACCTCTGGAGCAACGATGCGGGAGTCGTAGGCTGACCCTACTCCGACGACTCCACTGTTATCAGGAGTTCTCCAGCCGCCGTCCGCCATCTTGTCAGGCGATCGATCTCGCCGCCTCTGAGACACGGCAAAAAGATATCAAACACCGGGCGGCGGTCCGCGTTTTTCACAGCGGCAGATGCAGCATATCTTCCCACACCCGTGGGTGGTCTTGGAGAGTGGGTTAGTGGGGGTCACGTCGGCATTAGCTTAAATCGTGGACGGTCGCCCGGCGGAGCTGCAGCTCAAGCATCCATTCTGCTGTGCGCCCCCTAGCGCCTCCCGACCTTGGTACTTAAACTGGCTGCCCCTTCTCCGTTCCCACCTCCACCGCTGTCAGTGCGTGTGTACCCACAGTGCTGCTCCCATACTGTGTACTACAAACCTAGGGTACCCAGATAAAAAAAAATCAGTGCACCGACTATACCCTACGCAACCGGACCGAGCAGCTGCCGCCGACGGGAATGGTTCCAGAGAGCACCTAAGCGAGGTCTTTGTTTTCCTGGGTGCACAGAAGGTGCCCAGATTAACAGGGAAGGATTTTCGAGTCATGGCCGGGCATTGCTAAGCCCCTCGGAATGGCTAGGAAATCTGATTGCGTAACAGCTCCCACCACCGGGGCTGTGCGGGCCAAGTTACGTTCTCTCTCGACCTGCTATATAAACAGTACATAGAAACAGGCAGGAGTGTGTGTGTGCGCGCAGGGTGAGCAGTGTGTGTAAGTGTGCAGGGTGAGCGTGGTGTGAGTGTGCAGGTTGAACGTGGTGTGAGTGTGCAGGTTGAACGTGGTGTGAGTGTGCTGGGTGAACTGTGTGTGTGTGTGTGTGTGTGTGTGTGTGTGTGTGGAGTGAGCAGTGTGTGTGCAGGGTGAGCACAAAGGACGAGCTTTGGTGCCAGTGAAGTCCAGTTTTTTCAATGGGACGTTGTTATAGGCACCTAGAAGACCTGGCACATGTTACTTGAGGCGCACTGGTGTGGTGGTGTTAAAGACAGAGGCACTGCTTTCAGAGTCTTTGACTCCTAAGGGGGACTCCAATCACCTGCCAGCTCTTTCACAGGAGCGCAACATTTCCATGCTCCTTCGTCTGACCAAGGCTTCCATTCCAGACGACAGACCCCGATGTCTCACAGAGGATCACACAACACCCAACACCCCACCAGCCGTCTGTGCACGCTTTCACCAGGCACCACACACCACCAGCCGTCTGTGCACACATCAATTGTTAACGCATCCACAACGAACTATTGTAGCAATCACAGTATGGCACACTTTACTTTTAAAGATATTCATCTAAAGCGCAGCATGCCACCATTGCTACAATTCAAATCCAACCCACATAATTCCACTACACACCACATGTGTACACTCCATAACACATGGCGAAAAGACATTGCCATTTACAATGCCAATAGCTCAAACTCAAATAAATCCGAGACCTATTGCATTTCCAGTGCTTGTTTTAATATTCAAGTCAATTCCTAGAGGAACATCAAGTATTATGATGTTTACAGAATGCTAGATGACAGCCCTTTGCCTGAATTTATTGATGTATTCCACAAATGTGCAGATGTGACTGCAGGGTCTAACGCACCCAAAATATCTAGCTGTTGAGAATCTGGAATTCCCAGCAATATTTCTTCAAAAGATTTGTTTTACTAATTGAGTATAGAATTTTATCTTCAATATTCGGAAAGAAGGTCAGAATGAATGGCAGTTTCATCACAGTACATAGTGCTTCAAACTGTGCATTTGACAACGGGAAGCCGCTGGAGTGTGCAGGAATTGGTATAACGAAATTGTGGCCGCTGAAATCAGTTGGGCGTCGTCCTTCTTGAAATTGCTCAAGTTTTTGAACTAGCTGGGCTTGCCTGAATACTTACAATTGTAGTAGACCAGTTTAGATGTATTCATAGTTGAAGTCTGCTCCTCAGAACATGACACGCATGTATCTACTTTTAAGCATTTTCAGTTAAAAATGCAAGTTCAATACAGAATTCTTCTGAGAAGTAAAGAAAAGCTGACTTAAAAGAAATACATGGGCTGCATTCTTTAATTAAGCGGAGGTGGTGAGTGGTCCCCCTTCCCCAGGTCATTTTCAGCCCTCGGGACCCCATCCCCCAGGGTCCAATTTATGCATAAGGGGAGGGAGGGGCCCCCCTTCCTAGCTTTCTTTTGGCTCCGGGGACCCATCCTTTGGTGCCCACGGTATATTTTAAGGGGAGGCACGCTCCCTAAGCCTTTTAGTCTGCTCCCAGGACTCAGCAGTTTCACTGCCTGCACCAGCGCAGGCAGGTAAACTTGTCTTTGCTCCTGCCTGGTGGTAGCATTTTTAAAACCCCTGCCAAACGGGAACAAGCACAAAGTCTGCTCCTCACTGAGCAGGAGGTTTTAAAAAATGCTCCGGAGTAGTAGGAGAAGACTTCAGAGCGGTTTCCCTGCCCTCACTGATGCAGGCAGGGAAACAGATCAACTTATTGCTACTGGTCGGAGGGAGCAGCTTAAATAATTGCTTCCTGCAGGCGGGAGCAGTACTGGCAAATCTCAGCATGCAGGGAAACGGCTGGGGCCTCAAAGGTCCTGATACTACACCCCCAACGTAGTGCATGGTGGGTGCCCTGGGGGGCACCCACCTTGAAACAACGTGGGCACTGGGGGATGGGGTCCCCGGGGGCCATAGTAGGGTCATGGAGGGGGCCGTGCATGCAGGGAGCTAGCGGGGGCCACAAGGGTCCTGGGCCTCCCTTGTGCCCCTCCCTAACATTGTGCATGGTGGGTGCCCTGGCTGGGCACCCACATTGAAACAATGCGAGCACTGGGTATGGGATCTCCAGGGCCATAATAGGGTCAGTGAGGGCAGCCGCGTGAACACCACTCTCTTTTAAAGGAGCTACTGATTGAAAAATTAAGTCTGTAAGTAGAAAAGTAGGTACTGTACTGTAAACCGTGTTCTCTCTATGGAGAGAGATTACTTGGTTTTACTGTCTGCTGAAAAAGAAAACAAAGAATTAACCCCTTCCATGCTGATGACGGCCCTAATCCGTCATGCATTTGGGGGCCGTCATAAACCCATTGACTCTTTAAAAGTCCAGCACAGCAGCAGAATCGGCCCAGCATGGAAGAGGTTAATAAATAAAATAAACTACTTGAAGACAAGAAAATTGTTGAAATAAATATCGCTAGAAAATTAATTCTAGTAAAGATAAGAAGACTAATATTACAGCAGTTGTCGCATTCAAAAAGAAAAGAATAGAAGATACTTCAATTAAAAAATACTGTTAGGTGAGCTGGTAAATAGAATAATAATAATTAGGTTAGGCTTAACTTAATTAATTCATTGTATGTTCATATACAGAACACCAGACAGCAAAACTCAACCACAACGAAGAAAGGCTAGTTCAAAAGGATTTAGGAGTACGTCATTTCCAAGGGTACAAATATTAATATCTATAGGGTTTTAAACGGATATAGAGTAGACATTAGGTACTAAGTATTTGTGCTCTGTTAGTTTCCTCCGGTATCTTTCGAGAGATAGTCTATAGAACGGACTGACAAGAAAAGGGTGCTGAAAAGGAAATCTGGAGGTCCAGAGCCAGCCTCTTCTGTTTTTATTTTATCCACTCCCCCTTCCCCCTTTGGGGTTGTTTGGAGACGTCGGTCTCTGAGGAATCCTAGCAGGGAGTTGGGAACAAGCATCTCTGTTCCTATGCAAGTATACAGTACGGGTCTTCTGTTTTTAGTATCCTGACAGAATACGTGTTGACAACCTGAGTGAAGATTGTTCCGCTCACCAGATAGAAAAGGAAAGTGAATGTGATTTACGATTTCACCAGTTGCTCTGATATGGACAGATTGACGTCATTTGCATATGGCATCTAGTTATGCCCTGAATAAGTCCATGTTGATGCATGAAACGCCTAGGCTGTTTTATGCATCTTGATCGGATTTAACCTGAAATGAATAAAAGAAGGATTTATAAGAACACGTCATTGAACATAGATATGATTTTTTCCTTGTTGAGGTTATAGTGGTGCACCTTTGCTTTTTTTTTATGCTGTACTTATTGCTCAGAAGTTAACGTCCTCCTTGCACTGCCATATCTGAAAATACTTTTTTTAAAAGTCTTATTGTGGTCTTATCAAGAACATTGGAGGTCATGGAGCACACCCATTGCTTACCATTGGTTGGCTATTTTGTCCCTTTCATTTACCTTCTTGTTGGTGTCCCAGATGGTCAATCTTATGTTTCTCCCAACGAGCGCAACCTCTTTACTATCTCATTTCATTACCTACCTGTTATGCTTCTACTGCTTGTTTTTCGACCACTGCTTTTTTGTGTATGTTTTTTTCGGAATGAGCACTATATAGGAGGGAAGCCACAATTAAAGAGGGCAGGACCGTTTGGGCATGGCGTTCCCCTCCTTTTTAAATTGAATAGAATCCGTACGGCAGAAATAGCCAGGCCTAGAGATAAGGGTCAGCAGTTTGTGGCCGATTGGGGAGCGGCGGGGTGGCAGAGAAGGAAAAGGATTCTTTTCTTTCTTACGCAGGGAAGACCAGGACAGTGTCCACTTCTCCCACTTCTCCTGCTCTGCCACTGCTGGCTGCCTTCCCTTCCCGTTCTTCCTCTTCTTCCCTCTATTTCTGTCTCTGTTTTGCTCCTCCTCACTTGCTAAATGAAATCCGAGACTTCAAAAAACTACTCCTACCCTCTCTTTCCTCTCCTTTCCTTCATGCGTTCCCCTGTGAAATGGATCCAAAAAAGAAAAACTCTTTTGCTGGATATTTTTATATTCCAAAGTGCAGCCTCGAGAGAAAGAAGGGAAAAGATTTGAAAAATGGCAAAATAAAGCAAGACGGAGTGGTTGCAAAGTGACCAGATTGGTTTTATTCACACTGAAACAGAATAGCGCCACTTTACAGAGTTTACCAGTGAAACATTTACTTTTGTTTTCTCTCTTCTTTCAACAACATTGTTTCCCCCGGTGGGTAAGTGCACCATTCCTGGAGGTACTCCAATACCTGGTTGATGCATGTAGTGAAAAACGTTTCATGGGATCTTTATCAGCTGTTTTTCGTATTTTAGATTATAAAATGTGTAGAGCGGCTCTGTGTACATGGTTTTTAGGTCTCGCCTACTGCTGTATTCAGAATATGAGCATGGAGCAACGCCCTTCTTTTTCATTTGTTTCTCTTACAGTCCTTTTGAAATGCCAGCTTTTGTTTGGCGGATAGGCTTAGTTGTCCCTCCTTTTGGACTTTTGTATCCTCCCATGAGGATTACCCCCATTATGCGTCAGGGGTATTTAGAGAACTTTGATTTCACTCTTTGCTTTTTGTGTGCATGCCTCTGCTCCTAAGTGTTCTGTTTACTTCGCTTCTGGCAGCTTCATTTGCCATATTCCCACCCTCCTCCCCTAACACTGCTCGCCCACCCCCACCACCTTTCGGAAGTCTGCTTAGTTAAAAAAAAAAAATTAAAATACTGCTTCACACTTAATCTACCTGTGCTGTATCTCCCCACCCTCAACCCACAACACTGCTTGACTACTTCTCTGAGATCAGTTTTTATTTATATTAATTCGAATTAGGAGTGCTTGTGCAGGAGATGAAGTGATTTGCCAACAATCACAGAATGTTGAGCCGATGCAGAGGCTCCAATACAGATCCCTAGCTCCTGAGTCGACAGCTCGAACAACTACACCACATCCTCTCTCCTTCTGGGGATAGCCTGCCACAGAATAACCGCTCTGAGCCTGAACAGAAATAAAACTAGTTTTCTATAGGTTACCTCGCTCCTCCTCTTCTTTTTTTTTTTTTTGCCAAGAGGATTGCTTTTTTCCATTTAATTTAAAATACCGCTTCACACTTAATCTCAATGTGTCTCTCCCATCCCTCTCATCCCTCCCATGACACTGCTTGCCCACCCCTCTGAGTTAGCTATTTTTAATTGTTTATTTTAAATTAGTAGAGTGCGGGCACGTGAAGAGATTGTAGAGGGGACGATGTGTACACAGTTGGCTTTGCAATAAACAATGTATTTTAAAACTGTGTTGCACACGTTCATTCAGTGTGTTTATAAATTCGTCTGTAAATGTGCTAGTTTCTTGGCGTACCGCTTTACACTTAATATCCTTGTGCCGTGTCTCCGAATCCCCTCCCACAACACTGCTTGCCCATCCCTACAAGATCGTTTTATTTCAAACTGGCGCTTTCTATAAGAGAACGTGTTTTGTTCTGTCTCAGTGCTGTGCCTGTTTTACTAACTGCGCACATTCTCTTTACAAAAACAACACATTTGTGTTGCTTTTTTTTTTTAGGTGCTCTGGAAGGGTTGTTTTTTTTTTTTTGTTTTTTTTTGCTTCGCCGGCTGCTACTACTTCAGTCGGTGCCTGGCCCCTCCTGAATTGAAAGTGAGCACACCTAGTAGTTTTGTGGTGCCATTTTAGGCTCCCACGCCATCACCTGAAGAGGCAAAGCAGCCGCTGTGTAGCACTTCTACCACTACACTATAACATCTGCTAATGGAGGACCTCTGAGTCGCATCCCTCATTTCTTTTCAATGATGTCTACAGTTATATGCATGATATGGTCATGTTATTGCTGTCACTCTCCAGTCATTATAGAATTTACTACATCTGAAAGTATCTCCCTAATCCAATATTGGGCAATGTACCCTTATTTTGCCATACATAGACTGAATGCATTTGACGGTAGAGTCAACTAAACACAGAGGGATACAATTCTTTATATGTACCACTCACAGATTAGTTAGCAGTTTTAATTAACACAGATTATACTGTGTGTAAACAATGGATTTCTGTTTCCCTTTGTTTCTGACTGCTGTGTGTGTTTTTTCTAT
The DNA here is from genome assembly GCF_964263255.1 of Lissotriton vulgaris. NCBI lineage: Eukaryota > Metazoa > Chordata > Amphibia > Caudata > Salamandridae > Lissotriton > Lissotriton vulgaris. Next base: position 1,309,260,956 of record NC_141693.1, on the reverse strand, counting down.
GCTGGCGAACGCTTACATTTAATTAATTCTGTGCCACGGTTGCAGTTTTTCTTCTATGTTTGTGGCATATCTTGGTTTTTCATTTTCAAAATCTGCTCATCATTAACCCTGGGCGGTGAACTCCGCTTGCAGAGTTTGTAGAGTTTCCCCGCACTCTGCATTACGCAGAGCTTGCGGAGTTCCGAAAAACTCCGCTTTGTGGAGTGGAGGTTTTTTCCCTCGCTCATGTTCACCAATGTCAAGTTGGGGAGCGAGGAAAATCCCCCTCCCGGCGAGATTTTTCCTTGTTTGCTATCACCAACATTAAGTTGGCGAGCGTGGAAAATAAACCTCCCGGCGAGATTTTCCAACGCGGGGCCAGGGGGGAGGGGATCTGGGTCAGGTTTCTCATTGCGAGTGGTTGCGTATGCTCGCGACTGCTCGCATTGAGAAACTACCATTCGTGTTGAGAAAGTAAGAATCTAAGCAAGCAGCAGAAAAGGTACGCTTGCGCTGTTCATGGTGCTGTACGCGTGTAGATTTCAGTAGTGCTACTCCGCAAACTCCGCAGAAGGGTACGCATCATATCCTGTCACCATAAAGAGCTTTTCTTTCGGATATTGTCCTTTTGATAATCAATACTTCAGTGTTACAACATATCAGGAAGGGACAGCAGGTTTTGTAATTGACTTGCACTAAAGGTTTACCAACGTGCTCGCTAAGAGTTATCAGCTGCATATTGATCTGCTTGCTATTACGGCAGAGTTTGTTTATTCTACATGTGCAAAATCAATGGTTCTCTTGTTCATAAGTCGGTGCTGGAAATGAAGAATTGTTCGATAATGCACTAGCTGTAGTGTAGAAAAAGGCACCATAGGCCTTAATTCAGGAAATCAACCATGGTTTGATAGGAAAAAACCCACTAATTTGGTTAAAATAGGCACCTCATGTCCATTTGCCTCGGTGTCACTCTACCTGCTACACCGTTGATAATGACATATTATAAAATAAATGAAAATGAATACAAACTTTACCTCCCCTATTCAAAAAGAAAAAAGCCTGGAACCCCAACAAAAATACTTTTTGGACGAGTAGATTAGCGATAGGGCTACTCTGTGTGTCCGTTGACATGAAGTACCTCATTTCTTTTACAGTTGAATAATAAATAGTGGTTAGTAAGTGACAGATATAAACGAAGTATAGGTAAATACAAGGATGTATTTACTGACTATATACCTCACAAGCAATATGAAATGTTGTTGCTTATCATATAATACAAGTTACTGATGAATTCTGCATTTATTTATATTATTACTTGTGGACGTGTAACAAAATTCATAAGGAGAGGTGAGCCAGAACAAGGCAAGGGGTTTGGCTTGGACCCATGGGCCAACGTCCGAACTATTGGGTAAACCACCCAAAATGTGACATGTAAAAATATGGGAAGACCACTTGGTGGCCCTCCCTCTTCAGTGTTCTCTCTCGCTCTTGTAGGTGTACTCCCTCCAAATAACCAAAGGCTATTTCTCTCCCAATTCCTGTGTTGCCTCTTTCTTGTAGGTGTTCACGCTTCCTTACAGGTGTCCCATATCTATCCACCCCTCTCCTGGCCCAATGTTCACTCTACCTGACAAATTTTCAAGGGCTCCTTCTCACCGCATGCTGCCTGGTGGCCCCTTTTTCCAGGGTTTCTCTCTCCGTATCTAGTGTCCAATGTTTGTCTCTTTATCTCCCTATCCCTTGTGTTGTCTCTCTCTAATGGCATTCACTCTCCCTTACAGGTATCCCATACAGATTTCTTTTCCTTCCCTCCCCTTCCCTCGTGTTCATTCTCACTTACATATGTCCCATATTGAGCCACTTCACCCCGTGCCAGGTCTTCTGACAATCATTCATGATCTGCCTATCTCCTTGTGTTTGGTGTTCATTCTCTTCAGATTCCGTGATAAGTTCCCGAGGTTTGCCTGTTATCTCCCCATGCCTTCTGTTCTCTCTCTCTTTCAGTTGATCTCCCTGGTAGGTGCCCCCTGTTATTACCCTAAGAGGTGTTTTCTTTCTTCTTATCATGCTCTCTCTGTTTCTGTCAGCTTTAACCCCCAGCCCCTCGTGTCCTCTCTCCCTTGCAGGTGCCACAGATTTAGTTCCATCTTTCCATATCATTTTTGCCAACCCTTCTCTTTCCTCTACCAGATTTCTATTTTACACACTGTGTTCTCTGCTAATGATCACAGGCCTCTCTCTCTCTCTCTTTCCTCTGTCAACTGTCCTTAACCGCTCCGGCCAGATGTTCTGTCTTATATACAAGTGTTCTCTCTACCTCTTTCCTTCACACAGTAAGTGTCCTCTCTCCCATTCCAGGTTTCCCCAGTGTTTTCCAGGTATTGTCTCTTCATACCAAGTACCTAGGCAGACCCATCTCTATCTTTCTCTTCATGGCAACAGCCTCAGCATGGTTCTGTCTTTCCACACCAAGTAGTTATCATAGCTAACTCTCTCTTCACATCCGAGGTGCTATTTCTCTGTTGCTAGAGATCTCCGATTAGCTCCCTCCCTTTCTGCTAGGAACACTTCCCAACCTATGCCAGTGAATCCCTCCCCGACAGACGTATCGGTGCCCCAAGTCTAGCTATTTCGCTCTGTCCATCGCTGTCTCTCTCTGCATCTTAGGGTCTGTGTCTCCCAGTATCTGATTCACTATGTCTGCATCTCCCAAGGTCTGTCTTTCCCAGTGTCTGCGGGTTCTGTGGTCCATCACTGTCATTGTCTCCCAGTGTTTGTGATTCTCATGTGTCTGCCTCTCTCATGTGCATCTTCTATGTGTCTGCATCTCCCATGGTCTGTCTCGGATTCTGTGGCCCTTCTCTCTATCTCTCGTAGTGTCTGTGTCTCCCATTGCCTGTGATTTCCAAAATGCATATCTCTTCCATATGCTTGTATCTCCCATGCTCTTGTCTCTCCCATGTACATGTATCTCCTGTGGTCTCTCCCCCAGTGTCTGCGGGTCCTGTGGTCCAGATCAGTGTCTCTGCATACCACTCCACAACATACCATTCCACATAAATACACTCCATAATACACACTCCTACTCAACATAATTCCAGTACACTCAATACCATATTACTATCCACATATCTCTACATATCATACCTCATAATTCCACTACACAAATCCTCTTCACAACACTCCATTTCACAACTAACAATTCCAATGCAAACCACATAATTCCAGTACACACCACATACTTGCACGTCATATCACTTGGGTAAAATACATTGTTATTTATAGCTCCAATAGCTCTAACTCAAGCAAATGCAAATCAGATTGCATTGCAAATGCTTGAAAAACCATACTGCTTACGTTTTGTAAGGATATGAGCAATGGACATGGCAACGGTTCCCTTCCGGGCCCTGTAGTCAAGTCCTTAACTTTTCAGCCAAAAACACTCTTTGATTTCTGAAAAATTAGTGTAAAAGCGTCAAGGTAAAGTTGTTCCTACTTACATTTCACATGCTTTACTTACTCTTTTATTCCCTATGAGTGTTTGCTTTTTCCAGGGTGTTCTTTCTTTTTATTCAATCTGCATATTACTCCGGTCTAGTGCATAATTTGAATTGAATCGCATCCAGCTGTTTATAGTGGAATACAATTGGGTTGTAGCTGAAATTCAGAACAAGTTTCTCTCAGTGGGGCAGTATTGTGTTTATTGGGGGAGAGGATGTGGCACTATGGCCAATTTTGTAACTGGAGAACCAGGTTCTGCCTTCATGACCAGACCACACTCCTGAGGGAGCACATTCCTTTGCTAGACCTTAGAAGACCCAGCAAGACCTTAGAGTCCCTGATGTCTTAGCCCCAACAGGTGTACTCTAGTGTTGGAACGTGTGGGTTAACCTTGAAGGCCTGTCCACCACTATCTATACTGATGCTCATTGCCAGTCTTGCGGGCAGGCCTACGAAGCAGCGCACCCTGGAGCAACAATGACTCAGTCACTGTGAACACTGGACCCTTGAGGCCAGTCTGCCTCACCCATTGGTACCTCTGTTGGCCTTGTTTCAGCAGTAGTAGTGCAACTCACCAGGGATCGAAAATGCAGGATTTGCATGCAAAGTTCATGGGATCTCTGCTTCTTGCACAAGCACTTTTTAACTTGTTCTGCCTGCTTTGCGGCAACTGAAATTATGCAGCAATGGAGGACAAAATTATGTCGCAGTGTTGACTAAATTCTGCAACAAAAGAAGGCTGAAGCGTAATGCAGTTCATTTTCTGATACTTAATTGTTTTGACATTTGTACTCTACTTAGTCTGTGCAAAGATTTTTCCTCAGTATCAGTGTAACATACAAATGCAGCAGTGAAAAAGGTCCCCAGTCAACCTTTGCAAAGAGCTTTCCACTTCGTAGGAACATTAGTTAAAACATTTTTTTTAGTAACGTTTGATCTGTTTGAGCTACAAACAATACTTTAGTTCAAATTGTCAGATTGTGCAGTAGGTGATGCATTATGTGGCAAATATGGCAGAGCCATAATTATGTGGAAAACTTTTGCAAATTAGGATATATTGCCATTGGTGTTTGAACTGGTCTTGTGAAAAAAAAGTGTTGATGGTGGCATGGCTCGGATTCCACTTTTAAGCATATTTAGGACATTCTGAAATTGGAAACATAATCCACTTTGTGAATGTAATTTAATGTCCATAACCTATAAAAAAACCTTAAACATGTGTATCCCATTGGTTGACTTAAATAACATAATAAGCTGTAACTGGTCAGTGAAATGCCAAACCAATAATAAAAATTGGGATGTTTTGCTCTTTCCGGCCACACCCCTAACTTCTCCTACTGACCCAATCCTCTGGTTATTTCCACCCTCTGATTCTTCCCCCACAGTTCCCCCTACTTTCTTCCCTCACTTTGACCAATGTGTTGTGAAGCTGTCTCCCTTGAGTACTTCTCTCCCCCTGCAGTGTTGCTCACTGTCACCAGTGTGCTTCTCCCTTCCCCCTGCATTTTGTGTACCCTTTTGTGTCCTTCGGTTTTTTTACTGCTCGTGTACTTCTTCCCGCTTCATGTTGCTCTCACATGTTGCTTCTCCTCCCCACCCCTGTCCTCCATGTTACTTCCGCTCCCCCTCCAGCCTGCCTTCTGTCTCCCCTCCTCACCCAGGGCGAGAAAGCAAAAGACAAACAATTGATGGACTGAATGCAGAACAAGTCAAAACATTCACCCCCTGTCAAGAGATCTGGGTTAAATCCATCATTCTTTTGCTCACCATGCCACTCCAGTTTGGACATCGCCATATGCAAATCAGTCTTGTCCCTGTGCGTCATGGGAACAGTCCAGCCGAACTGCCAATCCAGATCCTCCCTGGACTGGAAAAAAGCATCCTAGGACCGGTTTCGGGGTTTCACGCCTCATCAGCCAGGATACCTTTAATCCAGTGGCACAGTGAGCCCGGGACCCACGTCTGGGTATACCGGGTGCACTTAGGGCGAGAAAGCAATAGACTAACAATTGATGGACGGAATGCAGAACAAATCAAAACATTCATGCCCAGTCAAGATATCTGGGTTAAATCCATTATTCGTTTGCTCACCATGCCGCCCCAGTTTAGACCTGACGACATGCAAATCAGTCTTGACCCGGTGCCCTCTTTTTCTGTTACATTTCCACCTCCCCCCCACCCCCCCATGTTGCCCTCCTCTCTCCCCATCCAATATTGCTCGGCAAAGAAAAAAGACAGTAACTGCATCATTTTGTAGGTGCTCTCATGCATGTTGACTGCATGCAAAATGATGCTCCTGGCCACGTGATAGGCATTTTTTCATATTTAGCCACGCAGAACAGCAACGGGGAAACTGTACAACATGGCTAAAAACCATTGACCAAGCCAATATGCCTCAATTTAGACCTCTTGGCTTTGCCAATGTTTTTCTTTTCGCGCATGGACTTAATGGAAGTGCATGTGGTTTTTCGATTTGATTCCCTTGTGTAGGGCCCCTCTGCATTCCATGTTGCTTGAGAGGCCTGTGTGCGTGCTTCTCCCCACTCCCTGCCATGATGCCGTCGCCCTCATGTCGTTTCCGCCCTGACTTCCTTTTGCTTTCTCACCTGTGTGCTTCCCAGCCTATCCCACGTTGCTCTCGCCCATTGCTTCTTCTCCCTATTCTCCTCCTTGGTTCTGCCCCCCGTCCTCCTTCCCATTTCTTCTCTTCCCCACCCATGCCATTCGTGATGCTTCACGCCACTCGCCTTCTGTCACCTTTTGCTTAGTCTCCCCATTGCTGCCCTTTGTTGCTTCTGTCTCCCCATGTGTCTACTGCTTTTGTGCTTTTTTAAAATTCACGGATGCAACTCGATTAAAACAAGCACTTGTCATTTTGTAGGCAGGTGTATGCGTGGCGCGATCCCTGTGACATAGCGTATTTTTATATATATTTTAGTTACGTTTTTTTTTGCCATGCTTCACAGCATATGGGATGCTGTGCATTAAGGCTCAGAACTATTGGCAAAGCCAATAGGTCCCAAAGGTGAGACATTTTGGCTTGTCAGTGCTTGTTGTGGCATAGTGCAGCATCCAGTGTCAGGAGAATAATTGAGCAGCACAAGAGTCCTCAGCAGCTGTGTCTTAATGGCTGTTTCGATGGTGTAGCACTTGCTGTACGATTTACACATTTCAGAGGCAGTGTGTCGTTGTAGGAAATTGATTCATTGTAATTAGTTGGTAGATTATTGGTTTAGCACAGTGTGTAGCGTGACCTGTTGTAAAGTTTTTGCTTAATAGCGTGGACTGACTCATCGTGTAAAAGTATGCCGGGGTTGATAGGGTGGCACATTACGAATGATTAGTTGTCAGTCTGGTAAAATCCAATTGCATGGGTATTGCACAACAGGTTATATCTTCTATCTCCGTTTATAGAGCAATGTATTGACGGACTGCCTGAATGAGAGTGTACAATATGTGGTCAACCGCACCAAAAGGTTTTCCCTGGGTTACCATGAACGTACTAAGTTTATTGAAGTATTAGCACATCATGTACGTATGCAGTTATTATTTTTCCTCCCGGTTTTTGTTAAATAGTGCAAGCTCGACCCAGAGTTATTGGAGCGCTTCATAGGAGCACCAATTACTTCACACTAGGACACGTTCATTAGGTCTCGCCTGTCAATGCGCTTGCGCATTGAGCTTGCGAGAATATAGGGATTTAACGAGAGCTTAACCATCTCGGGCGATTTGATGCTGTGCCCGTGAAAAGCAAGCTGAATGCGCAAGCGCATTGACCGCAAAGCGCGTGCACATCAAAGCCATCTGCCTCCCTCCCATAGGCATCACCCAGCGTGCGCTCTGCCTCAGGCATTTCTCCTCACCTAATTATTCACTGCCCATGGCCGGCCGGACGTACTTTCACTTTCACGGCCGCCAGGCCGTGTCTCGTTTTTAACTTATTTAAAATAAAACTTGTTAAGCTATCCAAGCATTCCCACTTACACCGCAGACGCTCTTCCCCTCTGTGTTCAATCACTCTCACTTTTACGGCCGCTAGGCCGTGTCTCGTTTTAACTTATTTAAAATAAAACTTGTTAAGCTTTCTAAGCATTCCCGCTTACACCGCAACTGCTCTTCCCCTCTGTGTTTAATCACTTCGGTACACAAGCTTCTCAAGTGGATTCTCCTTTGCAGGCTTAGAAATTGGTTGTTTTTACTGCGGTGAGTGTATCCTAACCCCCTTTTTCTGCCCCATGATGCATTTGTGATCTGCTTCACGAGTCTGAAGAATCTGTGTGTTTACTGACAGCCGGTTTTGCTTATATCTTAGCTAATTCATAGAGCACATACTGAGGCTGTCTCAGATCAGAAATCGGGGTGGTTGCATATTACTATCTCAAATCGGTTGTTTGGTCGTGTTTTCACCTAACTTCCCCTGCATTTAACCCATCACGTCCTCCTCTAAGCTCCTGCGACTAACCTCATGGCCCCCCTCCTCTCTCAAGTTCTATTCATTTTCAAACAGGCACTTTGAGTTTTATTTTCTCAGTTTTTTGCTGCAATTATGTAGCGCAAACTCGATTCCAATGGTATTGGAGTCCTTACATGAGCATCACTCACATTGCACAGGAACACTTTCATTTTGAAAACATGCTGCACAGCGGCATTCGGGATTTTAGCTAACACAATATATAGTAAACTAAAAAACATCCCGCTGCCTAGTTTGCCACCTGGCCAGCCTTGATTCTGCACCCCCTCGCAGCTCAGTAGAATGCCTTCCCTGGCCACTTTTTATAAAGGGGATGCCAAAATGCGGACACTCCTCAACCCTCTGCTTCACATGAAAATCTGCGGCTCTCCTGGGACAATAAACCACTCCAGAACAAACATGGAGTTGTCATACGCGGCCATCTATCTCAATTAAAGGCCACATAGCTTCTCTAACCTCTAGGAAAATCTAGCCCTGCTATTTAATTTTGGTGCGGGATTACTGTGTAAAGAAGGTTTGCATAGCGTCTCATCTGACTAACTAGTGCTTTCGTTTAGCATTGTATGTGTTTTCATAGGCTTGTGTGTATGTCCTTTAATGCATGTGCATGCTTGTCTTTTTCTGTTCAGTTCCCGTGTCAGTGTGTGCTTACCCGGATTTCCGTTTGTCTAATTTATGTGGCCTTTGTCAACGAGGCAATCCGCTACTCTGTCCAACGTTTATGAAGACGAGCATTACTGTGAAGGCGCTCGCCGCATATATAATTGGTTTGGGGCTGGAGTACTTTAGTACAACGCTTCCGGGCAACGTATGCCACGGTGCTGCAGAGCCAGTGGTGTCGTACCCTCCTTTATTAGCACCCCGCCTCCATCAGTCCCTTCATCCTGCATTCATGGTCCTGTGTGTAACATATTGCAATAGTGCCTAAAAACAATTCTATCACTATGCCGTTGTTCTGACTTGTTTTTATTATCCTTTTAGGCTGTTTTTTGCATTTCCTAAAAAAAAAAAATTCTCTGTGGAACTTTGGCTTGTGTTATAGTGATTTAAACGTGATTGTAGATTTTTGTTTTCGCTTTTGCGTACACCTTTTCTTTTTGTAAAAAAACGAATTTCCCGTCAGTTGTTTACTTATTTGCATCTCATTGATGCTGGGAAGGAAGAGATTACTATCTTTAGTGGCGATCCTCAAACACTTTATTATAATTATCTTGCCTGTTTTGTTTCTCAGCTGGCATGTCAAGCTGACATTTCACACTCTACCAGACTTTCTGCCGTCCTGTTTTTTTTTTCTTCTTCATTCCTTTTAGCATCCTATGCCCAATTGAAGCGTAATGCAACGTGGCTGCGCGTTGTATGCACCCGGTCAAAAAAACACTTATGTTATGGTGTACATCAGTGCAGCGCAGCGCATTATGCAGTCTTAGTTCTTCCCTGTCCTTCTATGAAATCATCTAAAGTGGCACGTCATGTACTGACTTTGTTAGGCTACTAGGGTGAATTAAGTGTTGTAAATATTTAAACAAATTAGAATAATTAGCCAGCATGAAATGTGTTCACATGTCGCATGGCAGTGCATTTTCACAAAACTAAACGTTTGTATTTACAAGCCTGTTTCTTTTTATAGTCATGTAAATACAACACTTACAAATGCTATAGGTGTCACGTTTGCAAAAAGTTAAAACTATTGGCATTTAAATGACAAAGGTATTAATTTTGCTATTTTCAAGACCAACACATAAAAAAAATTTCATTTACAAAACAAATAGCTCCAACTTTTCTAATGCGAGACCTATTGCATTTCCAATGCTTGTTTTTTTGTAGGCACAGGAAGATCAAGTGATATCCCCAGGATCACATGTTAAGCTGACTTTTGTTCGGGATAGGTTTTATGTATTTTTGTTATGGACGTTCATATGAATGTTTTCCACCTCATCTTATTGGGCATTCTTGTCCTCTTTCATTACACAAACATTTCAAGCAAAAATTATATGAAAGCTACTGCCGTGATATAAATCTACTAAATATGTATTTATGCCAATTCGTCGATCTGCTCATTGTGCAGATCAGTATGCACATCGGGCCCGGTTACAGGAATTTTCATCTGGATGGGCCAAGGGTTCGTTCAGGTGGGCCAATGTAGGCCCAATTTTTTGTCGATGCTGTAGGTAGCCTAGAAGCCCAAGATTACATCACATCTTGTTCCAAACCGGCATATAGAGCACCCAGAAAGTTATTGGAGAGCAAGAGCTGATGCCTATACTCCACAGCCAAACTCTTATAATTTCCAGGAGGCAAGGCTTTAGCACTAGAATTCCAAGCAGATTGAATAGTAGTTGAAGGTTAAGGAGATCCCTTTTACCACACTTAAGCCTTGGCATTTCGCCCTACGAAGATTGGCACTGAAAGCTGGAGCCTGAAGCCTGGCTCTGGCTCAGCTTGAAGTCCTGTTGGAACTTCAAGCCCATAATGAGCTTGAGCGTTCATTACCTTCTGCCTGCCACCCTCAATCTGCCCAGGATGTGGCGTTAGGGTGAGAGACTTCAACTTTGGAACTGAACAGCTAGGCTCGAGTGTCCGAGCTGGCTCAAATATCCTGTGACGCTGGGCAAATCTCCAATCCCAAAAAGAATTGAATGTGGCCTTGTATAATGTAACTGGTTTATGTAAAGCTCTTCAATATCTCCAGGTCAAGTTCACACTATATAAAAACAGCAGAAAACCGCACAGAGGTAAAAACAAAGCACTACATAAAAGCAGGGGCGGCTGGTGACATTTGACAGTGGTGAGGCGTAAACTAATTTGCATATTGCACCCGAGCGAGCCCGAACCTCCTTAACGGGGGTTTAGGGGGGGGTCACAGTTAGCCATTTTTTTTGCTATGCTTTACCGTGTGTGAAGTGCCCAGCCAGTAACTGTGTGGTGTCATTCCTCTAGGAGTATTTTATAGGAATATATCCTATTGAACAAATTGTTAGGTAAACGAATGTAATTGAACTATGGAGAATGTGAGGGAGTCAGATTCTTTGCTTGTGCATCAATATAAAAAAAAACAGTTCAAAGAATGCCCCAAACACAAAACATTAAAACAAATAGACTAGATTACAGTGGTGAAATTATGCACTGACATTTGAACCAAACAATGGATACAAAATGGGGTTTTTGCACTGGTCCCCGCTGTGCCGTTTTCTTTTATTTACTTTAAGCCATGTTGCACAGTGCAAGTGCTGTTTTACATGTCTAAAAACAATGCCTTGCATAGGCAAAAGGTCTTGGCTTTGCCAGTGCTTGTTTCCCATTTCCAGCTCTGGTTAAAAGAGAGACCTAGAAATAGTCAAATGCATTTTGTTGTTAGCCAAACAGCAAGATATGTCATATGACTTATCGCCACCTGCTCGTGCCTCCATGTAAATAAGGGGAGCTTGAGCTGCTTCTGCTGCACCTGTGAAGTGCCTTAAAGAAGGTCTGAAAACGTTTTAATATAGAAACACCAGCATGTTTCCATCCATCCATTTTGCCACTCATGCTTTCATTCGTTTATATGGCTACCCAGGATTGGCTGGGGGGGGGCACCATGACTGCTTGCCCAGTCGCCCTGTGCAACCCCGGGGGCTGCGGCCCGCACCCTGGTCCCCTCTCTAAGGGGAGCTGCACAGGGAAAACAATCTGCGCATGCGCTGGCTAGTTTCTGCCCAAAAATCCACTTGCGCAGCTGCAGCAGGCCCAGCCTCCGAACCCCCCCCCCCCCCCCAGAATTCCCCCCCCCCCCCCCCCCACCCCCCCCCGTGCACTCCGGAAAAGTCTGGTGTCTCCCGGATTCCCGGCCGGCGGGTAGCGCGATTATTTTAATATTTGTATTTATATTTTAGTGACGCGGTGGGTCCATGGGGCTTAGTAGGGCTACGCCCCTACGCCCCAATGGACGCACCGCGCCTGCATAAAAGGCAGAGCCATTTAGTAACGGATTTGTACGAAGTGAAAACCTAAAACCTGGATAAATTGCAGATTGTGTGAGCATGGGCAAATATTTTATATCACCAAAACTAATTTTTCTTAATATTTGCGCATGAAAGGACATTCAAATACATGAAACAGAAATCCAATTATACAAACACCTGTTGTGTTTGATTAAATAGACTAATGTTGCTCTATATTAATCTGGGGTAAATTGTAAAATTGATACTTGTATAGCGCACTACTCGCCCGCAAGGGTCTCAAGGCGCTTGTACGAATACAGCTGTGGAACCCATCCTGGCTTTCCTTGTGAGGCGTCCACTCCTGGGCACCCCCAGGGTGGAGGCCAGGCATCCTTAGCGTTGTGGGGACATTTGTGGAGATTAGGCAAGCTATTGCCCAGAGTTGCAGAGTGGGACTCTATGATTAGAATAGGCACCGAGGCGAGAATTATCAGGTCCGTGGAATTTTGAGCCCAAGACCCGCCGAGGCGAGGAATTGAACCCTGGTCCTGGGCTAGACCTCTTCATCGGGGTCTGCTGCTCTAACCGTTGAGCCAAAGAACGATGGATTTAACCCAGATCTCTTGACTGGGGGTGACATGTAAGATTTATTCAGCATTCTGTCCATCGTTTGTTTGCGTAGCACTTTTAACCCTAAGTGGGATGGGTATGCCCAGACGTGGTCCCTTGCTCACTGTGCCACTGGATTCAAGCTAGCCTGGCTGATGAAGGGTAATACCCAGAAACCGGTCTCAGGATGCTTGTTTCTGGTCCAGGGAGGACCTAGCTTGGCAGTTTGGCCTAGACTGTTCCAATGAGGCACAGGATCAAGACTGATTTGCATATGGTTGTCTCTAAGCTAGGGTGGCATGGTGAGCAAAAGAACAATGTATTTAACCCAGATCTCTTGACTCTGGGTGAATATAGCATTTATTCAGCATTGCATCTATCATTTGTTTGCGTAGCTTTTTTCACCCTAAGTGGGATGGGTATGCCCAGACGTGGGTCCTCTGCTCACTGTGCCACTGGATTCTAGCTAGCCTGGCTGATGAAGGTGACATACCCAGAAACCTGTCCCAGGTTTCTTGTTTCCAGTCCAGTGAGGACTTGGATTGGCAGTTTCAGTCTGGACTGTTCTCATGAGGCACAGGTTCAAGACTGATTTGCATATGGCTGGGTCTAAACTGGGGTGGCATGGTGAGCAAAAGAATGGATTTAACCCAGATGTCTTGACTGGGGGTAAATGTATGATTTATTCAACATTCCCTCCCATCATTTGTTTGCGTAGCACTATAATATTCTGGGCCACATACAACGTCCACGTGACAATGGCCTTACCTGTTGCTTCACTAATGCCACTGTCACCAGTGTGAGTCCGGGGCAGGAATGACTCAGCGCACGTTTAAAAAAAACTGTCATGTAGAATAAATACTATTTAGTGCAGCGCTATATTGTCACATATAAATGTCAAAGCTTCCACGTGTTAAAGAAATATACTTTTTTGAATTTTTAAGAGACTATCATTTTTTACGTGATGTTTGTTGTATATTTTACATAGCAAACATTTTCAGGGCTCGGCATGTACATGAGCTCAAAGAATCCAGCCAGAGCCCTACCTCGGCTCTCCAGGTTAACGTGTTTGCTCTTCCACCTCTACCCCTAAAACACAGCGCCCAATTTCAGTTTTAAAAAGACAATGAAAACAACCTTTCGTAGTTTCATCTATAGTTATTGCTGTCTGATGTCAGGTCTTGTCCATTAGTTAAAATTGTTCCTAATTATCCTGTTTTTCCAACCAACAACCTTTCGTAGTTCCAACGTTGAGATTCAAGAAGCAGTTAACACGCGTTTTCTCCGTGGCCTCTTCTGTAGTGACTGGGTGGGCCAAAGGTCATATTTGGGTGGGCCTGGCCTACCCACTCCCCTCTGCTAGAACCGGGCCTGCTGCACATTCCAGAATAGTCACAGTAAGGTTTGTTCTTTATGTGTGCAGTCTTATACAATCAAGCGGTGGTACTCTAGGCCATATGCAGTGAATAACGGATTGGCTGCGCTTGTTGTAACGTGTCTTGAGCGAATGAGGGCAGTAAGCTGATTTGTAAAGTTAAATCTCCACAGCAAGTTGAGCGATGCTAAAGAATGTCACTGTGAAAAACCGGTTTCCTTAACAGTTTGGAGTGGAATTTATCTTAAATGCCATTGCCTGAAGTTAAGGAAAATAATCCTTTAGCACTGACTTGCGTACTAAAAAGACGTTTTCTATTTGCGTAGTTACAGGAAGAATGAAGTAGGAACACTAGACTGCTTTTTTTTGGCTCTACCTAGGTTGTAGTGCAATGAGTCAAGTGGGTGTAACGCTTCTTAAACGTTCTTTTGGAAACCGTATCATTTTAGAGTGCAAAATATTTGAAGCACCTCCGCCAGACTTTGGCCCTTGTGTAAAGTTAATGATCTTGTCTCTTCCGACGTGAGAACTTAAACACCGCAATGAAGTATGGGCACTCGGCACTCCAAACAAGGGCACAAACTTTGATCTAGATATTCTTAATCCTTAGCGAACTATACACGTGGTAGACTTCTTCATGTAATAAGGTAGGATATGCTTTAAAATAAGAATATTCTTTATTTCTGTTCAAGAGCAAGCTTATTTCTGTTCGCCGTTTAAGCCTATTTAAAAAAAAGTCTTCAAAAGGCACCTAACTGAGGACATTCCACAACCCCTCTTGTACACTCAGCATTACAAGACCCTTTCATGTCCTCTTCCCCCAGCCCCAAACCTCCACTCGCCCCAGTTCTTGTTAGTGTGTGGTTAGCACTTCTGTGCAACCTACCTTACCCTCTCGTGTGGACTGCTGCCTTTTGAAGCGCACATAGAAGCGAGAACCAGCAAAGCCAAAAGCAGGGTGACTGGAATTATGCGGCAGGAGAGGGCCACATTATGCGGCAGAGCTGAGTAAATTATGTGGCAAGAAAAGCCATATTATGCGGTTCGAGGCATGTGGGCTGCTGAATTCATATCTGTGCATAGGTCGCAGCCTAGTGTTGGGTCCGGATGATTGCACATTGTTGACCTGGAAGAGTCTTCGAAGTATCACAAGATAGGTGGCTCCTCCTCTGGACTACAGTGCGCATGGGCATCCCCTCCATCCTCAGATTGTTTTTTCCGCCATTGGGTTTGGATGTTACTATCTTAGCTCAAGTTAGGAAAACTTTCTACAAAGCCAAAAGACAGCGTCGATATAGTTTAGTTCGGTACCAATAACTTTGCTTCGGAAGGACATCGAGGAATCAGCCGGTTTTCTTTCCATACTCGACCCGATCTTCGACCTACGATGGAAAGAAGCCCATTCAAAAGGTGTCCTCTTTGCAATGCAAAATACCCGCACATCGATGTCCACCCGGTGTGCAACAAGTGCCTGTCCCCGGATCACAACGAGGCCAACTGTATGGCCTGTACCCGGTTCAGGTCGAGGAAAACTCTTCGGATTTGTCGCGCGGCTCAATTGGAGTCGCAGAAATCAGCGCCTAAGCCAGTAAACATCTTCAGGACCGAAGACGAGGAGGTCGTTGATCTAGATGATCAGGGTGAACACTCGGATCCTGTTTCGAGCCATGACTCAGAGTATGACGCCAAAGATGAAGAAATATTAGAAGAGGAAGAAAACATCGTCGATAGGTAGGAGACGACGTAGAGGCCCTTGGGGCCGTAGAAGATAGCTCGGGCGAGGAGCTAGGCCTCACCGTCGATACGGGAGTCCAAGATAAAGCACTCCATTAGGCTCAGGTCGAGGGATCGCCACAAGGCCTTACCCGAGATCTACCGACTCGTTCTATAGCCCCGCATAAAGGCCCTGCTACGGACACATATAAAGAGCCATCGGTATCAAAAATGCCATCGGTCGATCCAAAGATTTTGAAACCGAAAGCTTCACTGCCAAAATTGAAACCGAAAGCTTCACTGCCAAAACCGAAACCGAAAGTGCAGCTAACTCTGGTCGGTTCCAAGGCCTCAAACCCCTCGGAGCCGAAGAAACAAAAAAAGGACGTCGATACCGACAAATTCAAAAAGGTCATCGAGCCGAAGATTCGGGCGCCGAAGACCAAAGTCAAGGCTGTCGAACCAGCCAAGTCGGCGCCGACAAAGTGCTCGATCCTCGGTCGACGCCTGCAGCCAAAACAAAGACCGGCTCCAAGGACCCTGTCGAGTCGACACAGCCGACCCCATTAGTGTCCAAAGAGGTGTCGGAATCACTCCAACGCATCAGGGAAAAGGCTACAACGGTCAGACCGAAAAAGACCCCAACCCCAAAGTTGGTCGGAAACGTTCCAACCACTCCGACACCAATCAAATTTGGGTTGCCACCGATGGTGCGACCGAAGATGTTCGAACCAAAAAAGGGTATCGGAGCCAATAAAGGAGTGTCGATGGGGCTACAGAAGAGCCTGAAGAACAGGAGTCAAGGCAGTTCGACTCGGACACTGGTAGATTGTCCTTGTATAAAAGGAAAATAATACCTGAAACACCCATGGAGACATATAGGATTCCATTAAAGAAGAAAAGGGATTCAGCCACATCGCCAGCTCTTGTGGAACCTCTGCAATCCTATGGACAAGAACCTCACTCTTTTTCACCCACATACTCAGATGTGGGTGCAGGGGATGACTAAGACGAGGATGACACTTATCATGTGGACACTGATCCCGATGATCAAACCCAACCATGGGCGGACCCTGCTGACCCAAAAGATCCGCAAAATGCCCCTGACACTCATGCATACAATGTAAAAACATCTCCTACTGAGGACACTACTGCCTTTAACGATCTTATTGAAAGAGCAGCAGGTAACCATGATGTACAACTACATGCTGACCCGGTTGAAGAAGATTTTTTGTTCGACACCTTTTCCACTTCGGAAGGAACCGTCAAGACTCTGCCCATGCTCAAAGGGGTCCTTAAGCATTCTGGTGACATTTTTAAAGAGAACACAAGGGCACGGGTATTAAACCTTAGAATTGAAAAAAAATATAGACCGGCACCTGTGGACCCTACTTATATAAAAGGACAGTTGCCATTGGACTCATTAGTTGTTTCTAATGCACATAAGAGGGCGAACTCCCAAACTACAGGTGACGCTCTCCCTCCTGACAAAGAGTCAAAAGTACTGGAAACTTCAGGAAAAAGAGTGGCAGCGCCGGCAGCTAATATCTGGCGCATTGCCAACACTCAGGCACTCTTAGCCAGATATGACAGGTCCCATTACGATACCCTTGAGACACTGTTGCAACACCTACCAGATCAGTACAAGGAGGGAGCAGAGCTACTAATCCAGGAAGGCAAGCTTATCACTAATGCTTCCATTAAGTGCGCGCTAGACGCAGCTGACACTGCAGCCAGGGCCATTAACAGTAGCGTCATGCTAAGACGACATGCCTGGTTGAGAATCTCTGGATTCAAACCAGAAATACAAACTACTATCCTCAGTCAGCTGGTTAACCCAGACTACTTATTTGGACCTGAGGTTGACACCACCCTTGAAGATTAAAAAGGACAACGAGACTGCAAAGTCTATGGGGGCTCTGCAGTCACAGCAGTTTCGGGGTGGCTCTTTTCGTCGCTCCAATACTAGAGGACCTTCAAGAGGCCAAAACACACAGCAAATACAGTATAATAAAAGAGGTACACAAACCACCTACAATAAACAGAACAGGGGTGGATACAGAGGAAACAACAATTCCAGATCCTCTGCCAATAACAAACAGTGACGCCCTGTCGCTGCCCCCGACCATATAACACCTGTCGGGGGGAGACTCCAACAGTTCCTGCCGGTCTGGAAATCCATCACCACAGACAGGTGAGTAAGAGACATTGTCCAGTACGGGTACTGTCTAGAGCTGATATCCACTCCACCCAACATACCACCAAGACACCGTCCTATGTCCGCAGAGCACTTGCACTTATTGCAGCAGGAGGTCGTCAGCATGCTGCAAAAAGGGGCCATAGAGCTCGTGCCTGTAGAAGACCAAGGCTCAGGGGTGTACTCTCTGTATTTCTTAATACCCAAAAAGGACGGGTCTCTCAGACCCATACTGGACCTCAGGCCTCTAAACAGCTACATTCTGTCAGAGCATTTTCATATGCTCACTTTACAGCAGGTTCTACTGTTACTCAGTCAGGGAGACTTCTTCGCAACACTAGATCTAAAAGATGCGTATTTCCATATACCCATACACCCATCACACAGACAGTATCTCAGGTTCACTATTCAAAATCAACATTATCAGTTCAAAGTCCCCCCTTTCGGAGTAACGACGGCACCCAGGGTGTTCACAAAGTGCCTGGCGACAGTGGCAGCACACCTAAGGAGACAGCACATACATGTCTACCCTTATCTGGACGACTGGCTTATTCAAGCAAAGACGGCCCAGCAGTGTGCCAGCCACATGTCCCGCACCATTCATCTCCTTCACAATCTGGGATTCTCGCTGAATTATCCAAAGTCACATCTTCAGCCCGCCCACGTACGACAGTACCTGGGCGCGACAATAAACACTCTGGCAGCCAAAGCTCAGCCAAATTCAGTGAGGATAGACCGCATGCAATTGCTGATACAAAAATTCAGACCCCAACACTCGCTTCCAGCCAGGGTGTTCATGCAGTTGATAGGCATGATGGCCTCCTGCATCTTCATAGTCCCGCACGCGAGACTGCATATGCGCCCGCTTCAGGAGTGCTTGGCACGTCAGTGGAATCAGGCTCAAGGACAGTTGAAAGACCTAGTGTTGGTGAGCGGTCGGGCATACAACTCTCTGCATTGGTGGTACCCACAAAACTTTTGCAAGGGCCGACCGTTCCAGGAGCCTGTGCCACAGATTATACTGACGACTGACGCATCTCTCCAGGGATGGGGAGCTCATGTACTCCACTACACAGTGCAGGGACTATGGACAGCTCAGCAAAAGAAGATGCACATCAACCTTGAATTGATGGCAATCTTCATGGCAATGAAAGCTTTCAAAGTACACTTGTGCAACAAGGTTGTGTTGATCCGGACGGACAACATGACTGCCATGTACTACATACAAAAGCAGGGAGGTACACACTCTCCACAGTTGTCTCAACTGGCTCAGAGCATGTTGAAGTGGGCCATTCAGAGGAACATCTTCCTCATGGCGGAACACCTCCCGGGCAAAGGCAACCAGATGGCGGATCTGCTCAGCAGGCACAGCCACCAGATGCACGAGTGGGAGATGCACCCATCAGTCCTCCAACCGTACTTCCAGCAGTGGGGTCATCCACAGATAGACCTATTCGCCACAAGGGAAAACGCAAAATGCCAAAGCTTCGCCGCCAGGTTCCCACATCCGCAGTCACAGGGCAATGCGATATGGATGAACTGGTCAGGCAAATTTGCGTACGCTTTTCCCCCAGCACCTCTAATACCGCTAGTGGCACGCAAACTGAGGCAACACTCGATGACACTCATCCTGGTTGCTCCAAGGTGGGCACGCCAACCATGGTACACCACGTTTCTAGAACTCTCCGTGGTACCGCATCAAAGGCTGCACCTCACATCCAGGCTTTTGACGCAGAGCCATGGCGACATTCAGCATCCAGATCCGCAACAGCTCAACCTGGCGATCTGGCTCCTGAAGTCTTAGAATTTGGCTACCTCAACTTGCCGCCAGAATGTATGAATATCATCAAGGAGGCAAGATGGCCCACAACCAGAGCATGCTATGCGGCTAAATGGAAAAGGTTTGTCATATATTGTAACAACAATGACATTAACCCACTGGATGCATCTATTCAAAACATTATCTGTTATTTGTTGCACTTATACAGATGTAATCTGGCGTACAGATCCATTCGTATACATTTATCCGCAATAGCAGCTTATCTGCAAAACAGGCAGCACCTCTCACTATTCAGAGTGCCTGCCATTAAGCTTTTCTGGAAGGACTCAAGAGTGATCCCTCCCAGACACCCACCTTCACTAGTCTGGAACCTCAATGTGGTCCACACCAGACTGATGGGACAACCTTTTGAACCTCTACATTCTTGTGAGATTCAGTTTCTAACCTGGAAAGTGGCTTTCCTAGTAGCCATTGCCTCACTACGAAGAGTTGGTGAACTCCAGGCACTAACCATTCAAGAGCCGTTCATACAAGTCCACACAAATAGAGTTGTACTACGCACCAACCCTACATTCATGCCTAAGGTGATTTCGCAGTTCCACATGAACCAAACCATAGAACTGCCAGTTTTCTTTCCTAATCCAGAAAATGTCGCAGAGAGATCCCTACACACATTAGATGTCAAGAGAGCTCTTGTGTACTATATAGACAGAACAAAGGATTTCAGGAAAACAAAACAGCTTTTTGTTGCCTTGTCTCCACAGCATAAAGGCAACCCCATTTCCAAAGCAGGGATAGCCAGGTGGATCGTTAAGTGTATACAGATTTGCTATGCTAAGGCTAAATGCACACTAACCATTCCTCCAAGAGCACACTCCATACGTAAGTTAGGAGCGTCCATGGCTTTCCTGGGGAATATTCCTTTAGAAGAGATATGTAAGGCAGCCACATGGTCCAACACACATACATTTACAAAACACTACTGCGTAGATGTACATTCAAAACAGCAGGCTGCTGTTGGCCAGGCTGTTCTCAAAACTCTTTTTCAGACTGCTGCAGCTGGCATGGGCAGCCGCCGCTAACAGGAGGGACTGCTATGCAATCTATGCAGAGATGTGAATTCAGCAGCCCACATGCCTCGAACCGAATATGCTACTTACCAGTATGCATCTGTTCTTGGCATGTAGGGCTGCTGACATTCATATCGCACACCCTCCTCCCCGGCGCCTGTAGCAGCTGTAGCATTCAGAATTACTATGTAGCATGGACATCACTCACTGTATTACGCTCCATCTCTGCCAGAATTGCGAAAAACAATCTGAGGATGGAGGGGATGCCCATGCGCACTGTAGTCCATAGGAGGAGCCACCTATCTTGTGATACTTCGAAGACTCTTCCAGGACAACAATGTGCAATCATCCGGACCAAACACTAGGCGGCGATCTATGCACAGATATGAATGTCAGCAGCCCTACATGCCAAGAACAGATGAATACTGGTAAGTAGCATATTCGACATGTTGCGGCACATTTGGTAATAGTATTGCTTCATAATTTTTTTATTTTTTGCACTTGTTTACACTATGGACATTGGTTGCAAAACTATGGACATTGGTTACCACCCAAGTATAGCAATGAGCAACAGAATGGTGACCAGTCCAGCTTTACAAAGGGCCTTCCACTGCACGGCAACATGTTTCGCTGCATTGTTAGTAACTTTTGAACCATTTGAGCTAGAAACTGTCTTTCCTTTGTTAAAATCAGCACATTGTGCAGCAGATGATGGATTATTTGGCAGATGTTGGAAATCTATACTTATGCAAAAATAACCGTACCATACAAATGCATAATTCCATCGGCCCTGGCCAGAAGTTCTCACCGCTATAATGCGAGTGCCAACCTTTCGGCTTTGCCAATGTTTGTCTGTAACTTATTGTTTAAAAAATTGAAAAGAAACTTTGAAAATGCTGGCGGAAGAGCAAACTCGTATCTTATTATATTATAATAAATTGAATGCTTTAAATCTTCATAAATAGCATGGTTTCTTTTTCAAACAAATGCATTCTAATAGATTGCCGAATGACAGAGAAAAACTTCCTTAAATGTGAGAAGTAGGAATAGACACATGTTTCAGTCAAAGGGATCTTAACCAAGCAATGCTCCAGGTCATTGACAATCGCAAGAAGAAGAAAAGGCAACCAATGATGAGCAATGAGTGGACTTGAAAGCTCATTACCGAGGCAAGGCCTATTGGCTTTGCCAGCCTGTGTTTGTCTATTGTAACTCTGGAGCCTTTTTGTAGTAGTGAAAAAATCATGAATCCAATGAGCACTAAGCTAAACAGAAGCTTATCATAACCAGCTTGCAGCAGAAGTTCAGTCCATCACTGTGGTGACATTGTGGTTCATGATCTGATGACTTGTTTGAAATAACGAAAAAGTAAGTGATGAGTGAACTAAATGCCATTACACTGCAGCTGTCACATAAGCTCATTCTTCAGACCCTACATAAGAAACTTTAGTCACTATAAAACACTGTGACAGCACAGCAGCCAGACAGATATCAGAACTGTAAAAGAGAAACCTTTATTACACTGGCCACAAGCAACCTGTAAGAGTACACCAAAGGCAAGACTTAACAAGCATTGGCAAAGTCATAGGTCTCGGCAACAGGGAAGCTGTTAACCTGTTGTATGGCTGGTGTTCATCACGACAGTCATGAAATAAAAGCACTAGGACTCTGCCAGTGCTTACCGAATTATGAGATAGGGCTGCCATTACCACATGTTTGATTATATGTCACTCGGGCAACAGTGCAGTATGACTGTAGATATGCTTCAACTTAGAAAATGTCAGCATTCACTGATAGTAAATTAAAGGTAGATTGCATGCGTTAGTTCACTGACCTGAGGCTTTAAAGAATGGGCAAGTTGATTGTTGGCAATGCTTATATCTATTATGAAAAATGGTATTCGGGTCCAACAGCGGGACCTGAAAGCCCATGATTGTGGGGTACAACGAGCAGAGATGTGGTGGCTTCTCCCCGCAGTCACCCACTTGGGGAGTACAGACTTTGCATACTTTTGTCACGGACAAAACACACTATGTGGAAGGCAAGAAACTACCAAGACCATAAGGCATAGGAAACTCGCAGGGGCCGGTCTTCAGGTATTTAAGTTTCCCTGGCTGCCGGGACAGTCGTATAGCCAGTGATCAAGGGCGTGGTAAGCCCGAAACATGTTTGGCCACTTCTGCGGGGGGAATGAGCGTGATGTTCTTGTTGCCCACAATTAAAGCAACGGACTATCTCTCAGGTGTGTTGGCGTTTCTACATGGGCAAAAATGTGTTGGATGGATATATATATATATATATATATATATATATATATATATATATATATATATATATATATAGTTTTAAGTCAGCTGGCCTCTTACACTGACCCACGATGTATGTGGAGGTGAAGGCCAATGGATCAGCCAATTTTACTTACTGGTTCCTTCAGCTAGCGTGACCTCACAGAGCCTGGCACATCTTTCAAATCCACCTTAAATAATTTTCATTTCCCCATTGGTAAAGTTGGTTTAAAGTCGGCTTAATTTTTATAAATTTTTAATGTTCACTTTAAAAACGGATTATTTATTTTGCATGGACCTCCGGGGCCCATTTTGGTGTTGATTTATGGTCTATCTCCTTTTTAGGGCTCGCCCCACGCTATGCAGTGCGCAGCACTGCTCGCGCAGGTGAGCTGTTTTGTAGGGGGTTTAGAAACGGACCCTGGAATCGCACACGCTTGTGCGTGTGCTTCTCCTTTTGGGTTCCGCTATTGGGCTTTGCGTGAGTAGTTTTTATTTTTTATTTTTAACAGACCATGCAATAGGCCAAAGGCGGGCGCATTACTCCGCCCATGGTCTATTGGTGTCTGTTAAGGCCACCAAAGCACATACGTTTTCAATTATCGTGCCCAGACACGGGAGCGACAATTGAAATCCTATATCTCGCAGTGACGCGAGCCCGCACCACTAGCAGGTGTGTTTTTTGATTTTTTTTTTTTTTTTTACAATTCACTGCCGCTTGTTTAACCCCTTTACTGCTAAGGCTATTTTACTTCTTTTATGTAATTTCCATTGAAATCAATGGAAAGTCCATGACGAGTTACCCTTGTCATTAGCGGCGAAGAGGTTAATGAAGTCTGCAGTCTGTGCCTGGTTTTGTGTATCATGAAGGGGCAACACTGCCATTTTGGTGGTCGCAGGAAGTTTCATTGTTGTATTAAGTCCTAAGATTGAGAGGCAATAGGTTCTAAGGGTCTTAACTTTCCGTTTTGGTCATTTCAATTCCCCTTCACAGTGTCTGGTTGATCATGGGCAGCATAGGGGGTTGGTTTTGGGAAATGTACATCAGTTCAGGTCCTTTCTCACTACAATATATATTTTTTTTATTTATTGACTCTTTGCAACGTAGGAGTCATCCAGTGCAAAAACACATGGGTTCAAGACCGGAATCTTAACAATTGCAGTGTAATATAGTAATTCCCCAGGTCGTTCAAATATACGTTAACATCACATTGTTTCTGGTGCGAGCGGAGGGGGAGGGGCCCCAAAGGTATCCGGTGAATGCAGGCGTCTTGCCGGCAGTAGGGCAGGGGTCAGAGGGGCTGCCCAGCAACTGCAGACTCTTGGGACCCTGTGGCCGCGGTCTCAGGGGACCCTGGGGCCGAGCTCTTCACTGCCACTCCGTCACCCAAGCGGTCCACCTTATCTTCCGCATCTCCAAGTCCATCTCCATGTGCTTGTCAGTGCAAACTCTCCTGAAGCGACACTCCTATGCAACTGCCTACCCCAACAAGTCCACACTTCACTTATCCCACTTAGGCAGTGTCGCTTGTGCCCAGTGAATAGCAACACGGTATATGGCCAGCATCAATCCTAATTAAGCAAACCTATATTTCTTTATTTTACCCTTCTTAAAAAGCAGCAAAAAAACAGGAGGAAAGGTCAGATCACCGGTTCTAGTTTTTTTAGTGGGGATGGGGGATACCCAAAAGTAGCAACCTACGCTCTATACATATGCCATGTAAGAAATTAAAGCAATCCTATTAATGCAGGGTTGAAGAAGGGTACTGACATTCCTCATCCACTAGATGGTCCTTTAAACGATTTGAGAAGGTGGGACCACCTGGAGACTACACAGGAACGAAGCAACAGATAGGAGGACGCTGCTTTGCAGAACAGACTCTCGCAAAGATTTTTATTCAAAGCGAGACAGCGTGCTCTGTACAGCTACTGGGCAACAAGTTTTCTATGCTCTCATGGAATGTCCTCAGCATTAATTTCTTGGGTGGGAGAAGGAACTCGTACCCCGCTAAGTGGGCAACATTTGTTTCACGTGTAAGGTTCCTAGGCTTGCGCTTTTCGGGGTGTGGCAGTTGTCAAGATGCCGTTCCATCAGGCCAATGTTTTTATCAACGGAAGATGGCATTCTGGGACTGGTGGTTTCGATTTTAAACTGCCCATTCAGGCAAAAAAAAACCCACACAAAATAGGGTTACACGAAATGCCAGGTTCAGGCTATGGTGCCCCACTCGACACTGAACCATTTTGTAAAAACACATAATCAGTCTAATGAATCAACTTGGTTCGTGGAATTCCTGCAACTGCTATTAAAAACACGCCCTACGAGTAGCATCGTCATGCATCAAAAACAAATAATAAATTGCATGGACTTCGCTCACTTTAGGCACCGTCCTCTTCTGGGGAACAGTTTACCAACACTTATTATAATCTACGGACCTGCACTGAGTTCCCAAAATCCTTCAACCCCCACCCCACAACACACTTAACATAAATACCTTTGGCCATGATAGTTTAGCGCTAGCAGCAGACGTGGGTAACTCGCCAGGGAAGTTGACAAAAACGCTGAACAGAAAGTAAAGTGACGCGGTCCCTTTAAATGTACCAAACGTAAGTTGCCACTCGATTCTTCGTTAGACCAACCATCTCGATTATCATTGACCGTTGCCCCTGCCTTTCAAGGTTGATTTAAAATTGTGGTTGGTTATAGGCAGTGACTAATCTCACCTCTACATAAGGTTACGCCCTCCGGGTCTCGCTAGCCCTTTAACTCTGTGTGCCTTTTCAAATCCCCTTTCCCTTATCCGATTGGTTGTTGGTGATGAACGTAGAACAGACTCGGTTGTCATGGTTGAAAAGGATGTCTCTGAATAGTAAGATGTAGAGGAAATACCTATGTAGCACGTGGAAATACGTTGCAATGGTTGTAACCTTCAACAAAGCCAGCAACTTTGGCTTTTGCATAGTGAGAGTTGCCTCTCGCTCCACGTCAGGACGGAGACGTGGAATAGTATGTCCCTGTTAAAAGCGTGGTTAATAGAGCATGTGGGAACGCAGGAGTCAGAACTACAAGAAACAAGCATTTGCAATGCAATAGGTCTCGCATTTTTTTTTATTATGGCAGATGTAAATATTTTCATAATAAATGCCACGCAATGGTCAAAAAGCATAGGGCATCTTGCAATAACGTAAGGTCTGAGGTTCCATTATGCACTTGATTGCCAACAGATATGATGATAACTGTGTGAATTAAAAGGAATACTCACAGTGAATACAGGCCAGAGCCGAGCAGTCTTGAGACAATGAACCTACCCATTAAAAAGCTCCTGTTCCTCATAGAAAAGGCACCTTTTAAAACCATGTTAGTAGTTTCTTAACTAAACAACAAGTGCAGCTCTTTTATTTGTCTAGTTGTAATCAAAACTCATTTGAACTAGCATTTGCAATGCAATAGGTCTATCATTATTACAGTTTGAGCTATTGGTGCTGCATTATTTAGCAATGCCAATAGCTCAAACTTAAATAATGCGATACCTATTGCATGCAAATGTTTGTTAAAGTTCCTATTATAAAGACAGTAAAGCAACCTGTGGTATGAGTGCTTGGTTAATTAGGGATTTATAATTTCTCCTTCACAAATAATACAAATTATTGGTAGAACTGAAAGTCTTTGTATTTAAAAACTAACCAGTAGAAAGGCCACAACAGTGAATCTTTTATAAGTTTATTTTTTTAATTACAATGAAGCAGGGGGCATGTTTGAGCGGCAGCATGCTTTTAAAAAATGTTTTTTTTACGTTTGTGGCATAATGTGCTTTAAATAAATAATACAAATTAACCATTGCACCATCTTGCTGAGCCCATCTTATGCGTGTTGCCAAAATTTGCTATAAAGTGAGATGTGTTTGGTAAGATCATTACATTTAAGGGAAGTTGTTCAGGTTTGTGTGCATGATTTTTGTGCATTATTGTTATAGAATAGAAAGAATACCGAAATATATATACCACATGAACAGGAGATCTCATCCATTTATATTGTAATTATTTTAAGGAACTTCTAATATAGGTCACAACTTCTCCAATTCAGAAAATCCCTACAGACATGACTTAAGCAAATCCTAAATAAAGACAAAGAAGTTGTCTGACAATTCCTGCCTAGAGACATAACTGCAAAGTGAGAAATAAGTTAGAGAGCAATACGAAAATATTATCTAATACATGCTTCATTCTATAGCTCAGCGTTTTTCTTTGTTGTTGTCCATTCTCCCGAAGATGCAGTTCAAAAGGTGTGTTCCTGTTTTCTAGCAGAACCACGAAGCTACAAATTCTACTGTTACCCCTTAACACACTATGTGGTTGTGGGTGAAACAATTTAATCTTTCTTTGACTACACTCTAATTTTTGTGTGTGGCATACTTTATCCTCGAACAGTGAAGGGAGTATGTAACCTTGTGACAATGCCTAATGCCCATAGAATGATGTATTCAGTGTATTTATTTAAAGAAAAGCATGTGATATCACAGAAATACAGCTTTTACTATAAAATTAGTAATGCAGGTCTGTACAGTGTTTTGCAGAAATCAGCAAAAATTCGAGGACAGCAGATATTTCTGAGGATTTGTCTTTTTAATTGGAGGATTGAAGGTCTTTGAAAAGACCACTCTTACTATGTTTAATTCTTGCCTACAGACTTTTATCTTGCTTGTTATACAATAGCTGGCCTCCCTCTTCATCCTTATATCTATCCTGGAGCATATTGTTTTAACCAGCCTTTTTGATTGGCTATCTTGTACCATTCAACTGCTCAAAGTTAGAGCTATTATTTTATATTTCATTCAGCACTCCATTAGGGCGCATGTGTTTTTTTGCGCTCTTCCTCGTGTGATGCTTCACTTCTCAAATATCTGCCCCACGCTCTGTGTTGCCCCCATCCCTTCCAGCTTTTCTGTAAAAGCAGAGTGACAGTTTTATTTTTGTTCATAGGGAGCGACTGAATAACAGATTTTGGGAGTTATTATTGTTTTATTCCTTGCATTCCACAAAATTGCATAAAAACCCAGGCTTTGCCACACCGACCTTCATGGAGCTGGGGCAGGGTCTGTCTGCTGCCGCCACTCAGCCTGTGTTTGAGGTAGAAGGTAAGTCGCATGATGAAGAAAGATATGTTTTTTCACCAGGAGACTCCTACATTTGCTTCCTGGTTTACCATAAAGTGACAAATGGGCAGAGCACGTGTCAGTTTGAGTTCTGTGGAAATGAAGTTAGGCCATGGCAGGCGTTTTCCTTAAACTTCCTTGTTCTTTTAAAATACGCTCAGAGTGTCGTCCGTAATAAGTGTTTGGGGAAAAAAAACATGCCATCTGTGAAGATTGAACATTTTGAATTTGTGGTACAGTTTTGAGAGAACTGATAGGTTTGCTTTACCTCGAGTAGTTCGTAATGTTTATTTTTCTTTTACTTTTTTTAGGCCATGCTGTACAAATAAGCTTTGGCAAAGCCAATAAGTTGGAATTCTCAAAGTCGAAGCCTATTGGCTTTGCCAGTGCTTATCTTAAATAATTGTAAACCTTTGCCTACATAGTTAGTAACACAGTCAAGGTGCCTCTAGTTTGTTCATGATATCGAGGTTTCATCTGGGTTTTTCTCTGTGATTGTTAGTTTGCTCCCAAAACGTTCCTTCTTGAGTGTTCTAAGGGTGTCTAGAAGGCAGTTGCACATAATACACGCCTTCACCTTCTATTGTAAGTTAAAACAAACCAACAATTAGTTATTTTATTGGTCTGAAAATTGTACTGCTTGGCTTGGTTTCAAAGTCTTCAGTTTGTTTCCAACCATCTCACAACAGTAGCCTGTCACTCCCAAAAAGTCCCTTTAAAAGATGGTACCCCTAATCATGTTCGCAGATGATACTTTGATTTTAGCCAAAACGGGGCAGGGGCTTCAACTGGCCCTGTCTCGCTTTGAGGAGTTCTGTAGCGATCATGATCTGGTGGTCAACGTAGAAAAGACTACATTTATGGTCTTGCATGGGGCTAGGCCCGTAACTTCAAGAGTCTTCATGAGCGGTAGAATCCTGGAGCAGACTAATGTCTTCACTTACCTGGGTGTTACCTTTGGCGAAAGATTGAGCTGGTCGCCACAATTGAAGCTAACGGCGCTCAAACACTCACAATTATCAGGCGCACTAATCAAGGAACATAGGCAGTCACTTACTAAGCCTATAGCCCCAGTTGTTAAAGTCTACAATACGAAAATAATTCCTGCAATTCTTTATGGGGCAGAGATATTGGGAGCCAGTAACCTGTACCCACTTGCGCTAGCTCAGAGAACATTTTTAAGATCAATTGTGGGCCTCCCAAAATCTAACCCACGCATCCCGCTTCTGTAAAATCTGGGTTGTTGTGCAATAGAGGACATTGCACGATACAGGATGTTGGCTTTCTGGAGAAGGCTCTGGATAACACCATAATTATTTTTATATGCAAAGGGTTTGTTAGAAGTTAGGGGACTGGATGGCTCGAGCAAAATCGCTTGGCTTGTTAGTATTAAATCTTTACTTACAAACATGGGGATGAGGGACCTATGGGATCGTCCAGAGTCTGCTGCATTTCTACCTGAAGAAATGTTTAGAGCAGCGTACTGCAATCTCATTAAAATTAGGAGGTTCTCCGCTCTGGTTAGCTCCTCCCCGACGAGTGATTTCTGTGAGTTTAAAGATGAACCTAGTATGGAAAGCTACTGGGAACTAATAAAGAAACCTAGGGATTGTAAGCTTTACCATCAGTTTCGAGTTGAGTCTCTCCCACTAAAGAATTTCATGTGTAACTGGGCAATGGGGACAAATGCCCGTTTTGTCCTGAATACATTGAAAACATTGGGCATCTCCTTTGTTTGCCCTGCTTACCATGAACCACGTAATAAGTGGCTTAAACCCCTTTGCAGATCTTTGGGAACCAGCTCAGCCTTGTATGCTAAAAGGCTGCTGAAAATTGGCTGTAATGACATTCTAGTTGTAGCGGTTGCTAAATTTCTGAGTTGGTCTTGGCCCATCCGGGAGAAAAATAGGGGGGCTCCTACTGTTGGGTTGATCAATTCCTGAAAATGGCATTTTATGAATTGATGTATTGGTTTTTAACACTAGTTTTTAAACCAGTCTATGAATGCGATATATTTAATCTGGTCTTATTGAATATTTTATTATGTAATACTTGCTATTTATTTTTTTAGTGTGAATAGGTAGTTTTTCATAGTGTTTACAGTGTATAATATGAAATATGTACCTGTATTTTTGTATGTCTTTTAAGATGAAAATCGCAAAAAAGACTTTTTGAATTGAAATTGAAATAAGCTTTGGCAAAGCCAATAAATTGGAAATCTCATAAAGTCGAAGCCTATTAGCTTTGCCAGTGCTTATCTTAAATAATTGTAAACCTTTGCCTACATAGATAGTAACAGTCAAGATGCCTCTAGTTTTTTCATGATCTTGAGGTTTCATCTGTGTTTTTCTCTGTGATTGTTAGTTTTCTCCCACAACGTTCCTTCTTGTGTTCTAAGGGTGTCTAGAAGGCCGTTGCACATAATACACACCTTCACCTTCTATTGTAAGTTAAAACAAACCATCAATTAGTTATTTTATTGGTCTAAAACTTGTACTGCTTGGCTTTGTTTCGAAGTCTTCAGTTTGTTTCCAACCTTCTCACAACAGTCGCCTGTCATTCCCAAAAAGTCCCTTTTAAAAGAGGGGATGAAAGGATTTAAAGTTATCTCCTATGTTAAACATCTACTTACCCAAGCTTGGAATAAGAATTAAAGAAATATATTGAATTAAATGCCTTTGGTAAAGTCCATCCCCACCACCCCTTCTTAATACCAAATCAAAATTGCTTAGCTTGCTTGTTCAGCTCGGATTGTAGAAGCTAAATTACAGAAATGTCAGCTTGAGATAAAATGGCTATGTTCCATATGCAATTATTGAATTAGGATACTTTGCACATCATAGTTTACTAGTTTACCATGTCAAAAACTATTAGTCTAAAGAGATCCTCCTATCCAGTTCCCTCTAAGAACTCTATTTAGAATAGCGGCTAACTTAAGAAATCTGAAGTATGACTCCATCATCCCACAGGCTTGAGGAAATCACATTTTCACTAATAAACTAAAAATAAGAAAGTCATTAAACTTGGTCATTAATTAAAAATGGAAGCTATTGGTCACTATTGAACTTGAAGACTCATGTCGACTCTAATGATTGCTGATATAATTTGAATTGCTTGCACAAGAAAGCTGTTAAAGGCTAAAACATTCTTGTCAAGTGTTACGTTCTGCAGTCTATTGCAGTCCCTGCAGAGTTGAAGAAGGTGGCAGTAACCTTCTTCTTAAAGTATAAATGAAGCTAATTAAAGCCAGGCAAATTTTGTTGCGTTATTTACTTGCCATTTCTCACTAAACAGTTTGAGTGTTAAGTAATAATCCTACTTCAGAATTTCTTTTGAGGACAGTCTTATCAAATCATTTCTTTTAATGGTGATGAGTGATTTCCGATTGTTGGAACCTCGATATGGCTTGTGGGGTGCTGGTTCTTTTGGGCTTATCAACAGTCTTCAATGCTTTAAGCCACCAAGTTCTTCTAAGTCAGCTCAGGCACAAGTATCCTGATGATATTAGTAGAGCTGAAGAGAAGTTGGAGATTTATGGTACTGCCGTACAGTGGATTCAGCCTTCCCGATTACAAGAAGTCAGGTTGTTTTTCTACATACCTCCTCCTCACCTATTCTGGAAACGGCAGCAGAGTCCCGCATGGCTCTCCAATGGTCCCTTATTTTCTGCTTATAGCATTCACAACGGACCATCTTATCCATTTATTTGTGTTAGAAAATTGTAACTGTGCTTACAATGCCCACATTCTCATGCGTTAAATTATCGGAAGTACAAATAATTGTCTACTCTAAAGCCTATCTATGGACTATAGACAAATACATGTACCAGAGTTGGTTAAATGTAACCCTTCAATGGTAGAGCAAAATTCCTTGTCACACGAACATGCATTATTGTCAAACTTGAACAGATAAACCAGCAATAATTGTAAGTAACAAGGAAATTGTATAGGAAAGTGGTAAAGACTGTCTTCCACTGGCCATGTCTGAACTGGGGTGGCGTGGTGAACAAAATAACGATGGATTAAACCTAGATCTGTGACTGGGGGTGAAAGTTTTGCCGATGTGCAACATTCGGTCCATCATATTTTGTGTTTTGCTGTTCGCCCTATGTGGGAAGGGTATGACCAGACACTGGTCCCGTGCTCACTACGCCACTGGAGTCAAGCTATCCTGGCTGATGACGGCGGATAGCCAGAAACCGGGCGTAGGATGCTTGATTCGGGTCCAGGGATGACATGGCTTGGCAGTTCGGGCTTGACTGTTCCCTTGAGGCACAGGGTCAAGACTGGTTTGCATATGGCATAACTTGGGTGTCGTGGTGAGCAAAATAACGATGGATTAAACCCAGATCTGTGACTGGGGATGAAAGTTTTGCCAATGTACAACATTCCATCCATCATCTTTTGTGTTTTGCTGTTCCACTACTTGAACGCCATAAATCAATATTTACCCATAAACGAACAAACCCTATCTAGTTAATGTACTAAGAATATTGCCACCAGTCGTCATCTGGGTTTTCTCTAAGCTGTCTTGTATTTAGACTGTATAGATTTTTGGATGCTGCAGCTCAGTTACTTACACAGATACCCCACCAAAAACCAATTCATGTAGTATTCAGGATCACTGGCTGCCATTGGAAAAAAGCATAATATTAAAACCTCTTCTCATTCATTTTCTAATTTATGTGGTTGTGTAACGCAGGCCAGTTACACATGTGACTGAGCACTAAATAAGGTGGCATAATTATAACTTTCAGTTACTAATGTCCCCATGGAAAATTGTGCTAAGAATACTAGTAATTTTAAATCACTGAGCATAAACAATCAGATTTGCATGTTGAGGCAACTGCATGTTACGGCTCTTCAGTCATTGCTAGGACGCAAAGCTGACATAAGTGGCCTATGGATTGCTGGGTTGTGCACCAGTCAGTGGCCGGATTGGGGCAGAAAGAAATCGAGAAGTATGTCTGCAAGCCTTTAATATTGCAAAATACTTAGTTTTTAACCAGTTTAGTGCGTCGAACATTCCGCCCCAGTGCGGACGTTGGATCGTGCTAACTGGATTCGGACGTCCAACGGTCGTGCTCAGCACCAGCGAGGTAGTGCACGCGACGACCGTTGGACGTTCGCAGCACGGAAAGGGTTAAAATAGTGTTAACATCCATAAAGAGAAGTCAGAGTAATGAGAATTAAGATAGTTTGGATTTAGGAGAAGCCCCATAAAAATTAATATTTTCGTAGCAATAAATGTTCTAAGTGGGCAGAATAGTGTTTGAGATTGAATATAAAGTATGCAAGACTTTAGTAAAGGGTTTGTATTTCTGATTAGGAAATAGGAAAACCATGAGATTCTTCTTGATGGTGAATCCATTGATCAGTTTGGAAGGACTAAATCTCCATACATGAGACACATTTTAAGAAATATTGGGGTAGCTGTAGCCAGACCGGAATTTCT
Source organism: Lissotriton vulgaris (assembly GCF_964263255.1). Classification (NCBI taxonomy): domain Eukaryota; kingdom Metazoa; phylum Chordata; class Amphibia; order Caudata; family Salamandridae; genus Lissotriton; species Lissotriton vulgaris. Next base: position 1,309,227,452 of record NC_141693.1, on the reverse strand, counting down.
TGCTGCTAAGGGAGCACTCTATTCCCAGATTAGCAATACGTGCCTTAGTCTTTAAAACTAAACTGCTAATCACCCCTAGGTACAGTGTTAGGAAGAAGTAGTGGCGGTAAGGGGTAGTGGCAGTTCCTCCTGACCCGCTAGCTCGCCGGAGGCCATTGCATAGAGCCTGTGCTTTAGCTTAAATGTGCTCTGTAATTTGCTTGTGAATTGCTAACTTTGTTTTATCTGTGTTCAAAACGGAAAAATGTTTACATTTTTAAAAATACACTTCACATTATTGCACTCACTGCTGAAAGCCTATTTGTGTGCAGTAGCCGCATTTCTGTTCCCTTCCTCGTTTTCCCTCTGAATTGCAAGGGGGAGGACACCACTTCCTGTCCAGCATCTGCTTGGCGGTTAGCGCTCTAGTGCCTGGGTCTCTCGGGGCTATTTAGCCCTCGCCCCTTGCTGAGCGCGCAGTGGTCGCGCGCAGCGGAGCCGAAGCTACGCCAAAGAGTGGCCCGTCTGCGCCCGTCTGCGACAGGACGGGGCTAGGGGCCACTCATTCTGTCCTTCTTCTACTATCCACCATGGCCCATTTAGAAGACACATGTCTCGGGTACACTTCTCAATCCTTATTAGCTCTACGACCTCAAGGGTTGCAGAGGTGCGCCCGTGATAATTGGCCATGTTTCGAAGGGCCTTTTTCCTGCATTTCATGCAGGTTCCAAGCCACATCTACAACTATTATTAGTGGATATTCCAAGGAAAGTAAACCAGAAACGAAAGGCTGGAAAAGCTTTCTATTAAATGCTCGATCACTTCCCGGACACCACTCCGAGATATGGGACACTATCCAGAGCCTCAAACCGGAGGTTTGTTTCCTCACGGAAACATGGTTAAAGCCACATACCATCCCGTCCATTACTTTGGGGATTCCCCTAGGATACAAAATCTTAAGACAGGACCGCCCGGACAAAATTGGTGGCGGGATCGCCATCATACATAAAGAAAGGCTTCAAATCTTAGTGATAGAACAAATCCTACAACCTTCCATGGAAATAATGATTTTTAAAATAAAAACAGGACCCAAGGATCACTGGAAAGGTGCCTTAGTGTACCGGCCCCCTGGACCTAATGCTGGCTTTACCCTGGCCCTAACCGAAATATTAGCTCCACATATGAAGGCCAAAGAGAACTTAATCTTACTTGGAGATTTTAACTTTCACGCTGATGTACCGGAACACCCTGATACAAAGTTCCTTTTAGCTGATCTCACCCTTCTAGGCCTTCATCTGCGAAACCTTGGCCCCACTCATAGGGGAGGCCATACTCTGGATTTAATTTTTACTAATCACCCTACCATACACTGCCATCCCCCCAAACTCATAAATTGGTCAGACCACAGTATGTTGGAATTTTCCTTCATGCATCTAGCCAAACCTATTGACCCCCCTGCCACTCTGACTATCAAGCGGAGACCCTGGCATAAAATCACTCCGGACACATTTGAACAAATCTGGAAAGAACCAATAATATCAGATTCTGATAATACTGAGTCGGCTCTATCCAAACTCCACAATGCACTCCTGGATGCTATCAATTTTTTGGCCCCTCAAAAATGTATTTAACAATCTTCTACAGCCAAAAAAGAGATATGGTATACTGAAGCATTAAAACTAGAAAAACAAGGATGCAGAAAGTCGAGAACTCTGGAGGAAAACCCACACTGACGCTAGTAAGGAACACTATCTGCAGGCTATGTCCATCTATTGTAAAAACATTAAAAAAGCTAGAAAGACCTGCTTAACATCACAGCTAGCTGAAGCGGGCAATTCCACCAGGGAATTCTATAAAATCTTGCAGACCTTCACTAACCCTGTGGTATGTGAAAGCCCGACGCATTCTCCCAAGAGCTGTGTAACCACATCTCTCAATTTTTTGAAGATAAAATTGAAATTATCTACAATAAAATCACCGCGGCTAAATACCCTATGGACACTGAGGCCCCAAGTACCCTTCATCGGGGGACACAAAGGGACACCTTTCATGACATAATGTCACTGTCAGTGGCTTCAGGAATGTCACTTTTAAACAACATGAAAACAGTCTCCCCCCTTGATCTGCTTCCTGCTAGACTGACAACCACTTTGAGCAGGACACTATGCCCAATCATCTATAAAATCTTGAACCTTTCTTTCAAAGAAGGGCAACTCCCCCAGCAATGGAAAGAAGCAATAGTGAATCCTATACGGAAAAACTCAGCCTTACCTTGGACGGAACTCTCTAACCTCCGTCCCATCTCTCTATTGACCTTCCTGAGCAAACTGGCTGAGAAACATGTCAACATCCATATCTCTAGTTTCATAGAGGCGACAGGGGGCCTGGACCATTCACAATCTGGATTCAGGCCCAACTACAGCACCGAATCAGCACTCCTCTCCGTGACCGATAACATCAAGATGTCACAGGATAGAGGAGGCTCAATGATTCTGGTGCTGTTAGACCTGGCGGCCGCTTGTGATACTGTGTCCCATAGCATACTTCTGGGCCGTTTGCAGGGAGTGGGCATTGGAGGACAGGCTCTGTCATGGCTGGAGAGTTTCCTTTCCGGGCGATCACAATCTGTCAGCTTGGGCCCCTATCGTTCCACCTCAAGGGTGCTCACGAAGGGGGTGCCACAGGGCTCATGCCTAAGCCCCACATTGTTTAATGTGTACGTGGCCCCCCTTGCTGAGATTGTGAGGAAGTATGGATTCACACCGGTGTCTTATGCCGACAACACCCAACTCCTCTACCCTTTCCATTCTCTTAACTCGGATGTTAAGGACAATTTTGCTGAGGGCATGAGGGCAGTGTCCAATTGGATGGCCTCCAATGTAATGTCGGGAAGACGGAGGTAATGCTTTTTGGGAAAGCTACCATACTCTGGTCTCCCGACTGGTGGCCTCTGGACCTGGGACCAGTACTCTGCCCAAAGCTGACCGTAAAAAATCTGGGTGTGAAGCTAGACCAAAATCTAACCTTAAAGGAACATGCAAATTTAATCTCTGGAGCATGTTTCCACACCATTGGCCTGTTAAGGCGAGTCTTCCCTCTCCTGCCTGATGCGTATAGAAAGACCCTTGTACAGGCCCTGGTGATAAGCCGGCTGGATTATTGCAACGGGCTCCTGATACTAGCTAATGAGGGTGCCTTAAACCGGCTACAGGTGGTCCAAAATACGGCGGCAAGACTAATCCTGAACGCTCCCACAAGAACTCCCTCTAAGCCCCTATTGAGAGAACTCCACTGGTTACCGATACGGCAACGTATCAAGTTTAAAATCTGTTGCACTGTGCATAAATGCCTTTTTGGAGATGGCCCCAAATACCTAGCCCAAAAATTCCAGCTCTATAAACCTGATCGCCTTCTCCGATCAAGCAACCAACTGCTATTAAAATCCCCGCTCATTAAGAAGACCAGGCAAGGTGGCCGTGCTCTCTCCCTTATGGGGCCAACCTTATGGAATAAACTGCCCCTCAGCCTCAGACAAAACACCAATCGCATATCCTCCAGGAAAATGCTCAAGACAACCTTGTTCCTGGAAGAATAATGGCTCATAGCTCATTTATAGAGATACATACCTTACCATCCTGGCGTGCAAAGCGCGGAGATACCCCATTGGGGTCGATTCTGGCGCGATATAAGAAACTAAATAAAGTGTTTTGACTGCCTGCATTAAAGTTCTTAGAGCATCTGAAGGTAAAGGGTTGAATTGAGCTGGTGTTCTGTTTCTTTGTGTGGTTTTACTGACCCTCCTTTAGCCTTTTAGTGCTTCTTGCCTGATGTGTGTTCTTTAAGGTAGTAGGTGCTTTGGTGTGTTGCTTGATTGTGCAACAACAGATTATATGTTTAATATGCACTACTGAGAGAAGGGGTTAAGGGAGTTTGCGCCGCAAACCTTTTTATTACCTGTATTACAGGATGTGATTGGGCAGAGGTTGAGTGCTTCTGCTGAAAGTGTTTGTATTGCTTTGTTGGACTTGTGGGACTGCTTATGCCCAGTGCAGCAGGACAGAGTCGGTTATGGTGACAAGCCAATGATCGATCATGCAGGTCTGATCTGTTTACTACAAACACATTGCAACAAAGGCAGTGGGTCTAGCGTTTTTATTGTGAAAAGCATATGTTAGATCCAGTAGGCATTATAGCATGGATTGATATTACACTAGGTTAAGACCTGTAGACAGATTATTGAAGTATTTAAATGTTTTGATGTTTGCCCAACACTCAACCTCTGCCTAATCAATTTCTACCAAATCCTGGGGTTAGAACATTTTCATTGTGATAATCCTTGATGGGTACACTTGGGGGTGGAGGTCGTGTATTATTTTGCCAACTGTTATTTTAGCACATCATATTTGTAATATGATGCCTGTATGTCTGATGGTTGCCTTGTGGGTAATCTTATGCGGAGTACAATAGGACTGTTTTGGTTATGGTGACAAATGCAATGGATAAAGGTGATATGCCGGATTAGTATGTTGGGAAATATTATGTCCGATGTCATTGGTCTGATCTGTTTATTCTGAAAAGGTACAACTAAGGCTTAACTTATTAAAGGCTGTAGAAAGACATTTGATTATTCCCAATTCGCAGGTGTCTGTAGTAGGCAATGATTATGGTGTTGGAATTTCTTTACGAACCATGGACTAGAAGTTTTGTACTTTGCTCAACCTTGATTAACTTGTTAACAGCGGCCGAGTAGGTACCATGGGCTCTATGGCAAGCAAGGAAAATGGGCTCCCCAGTCCTTTGATTTGATAGTAATCTACAGCTATAATTGGGCTGCATTGGACTCTTCAGACCTCTGGGCCCTAGTACTGTTGCACCTACTGCCCTATTGATTGTTAAACCATTCCATTCCTTAAACATTCCCTTTTCGGAGGACTTGTGTATTGCGTTGCCAATCGTAATCTGTTATTTGGTACATATTTGTAGTTCTATGACTGTATACCTTATGTCCTTGTTGGAAAGCATATGCTAATGCAGTAGTCATTAAATATTAACAGTGACAAGCCAATGATAATCGGTCTGATTGGTTCATTTGGAAAATTACGTCTGTGCCCTAGGTCTGATCTTTTTATTATGAAAAGTTACAACAAAGGAAGTAGACTGGACATATTTATTATGACGGCATATGTTAGTATGAATTTGTAGAGCGCACGTTCACCCTGGGGTTTCTTGGCACTTTGTACCGCTGGGGAACCCGTCCTGGCTTTCCCTGTGAGATGGTTCCTATTGGGCATCCCCAAGGTGAAGCCAGGCATCCCCGGCAGCGAGGGGGCTGTTGTGGAAATTAAGCAAGCTATTGTCCAGAGTTGCAGCGTGGGACCCATGGTTAGAGAGGCACCGAGGCGAGCTTTATCGAGCCCGCTGACATTGGTTCCGTACCCTGCCGCGTCGGGAATTGAACCCTGGTCCCAGGCCGACCTCTGCTTCTGGGTCTGCCGCCTCTAATCGGTGAGCCACACTTCTCCATATGTTAAAGCCAATAGGTCTTTACAGTAGGTTGTTATTGCACCATGTTAAAGCCTGTAGAAAGGTAATAATTTACAGGCGATCTCACAGATTACCTTAGTAGGCAAGAGTTTTGAGTTTAATATTTCCTCCAACAAACCTCGGAGTAGAAGATTTTTATTGTTCTAATACTTGCTAGACTATTTTCGGACGGCCTGACAGGAGGCTCACAATTTTTTTCTCTACAATAACCGTTTCATCTGATGTAGGGTCGTGGGAGTACCTTCTAGTAACAGATTGTGTACCAAGGTAAAATAAAACCATGGTAACACATTCCAAGCATTTAATCTTGGGGCTGTGTGGCACAGGGACATCATGACGCATGGGTTCCTGGCAAATCTACGTGGTGGCATGTATACTGATTATCATGGTGGTTGTGTAATATGCTTTATTTGTGTAATCAGTCTCCTGACACAATGGCAAAAAATGACCGGGCGATGGTTTAACATGACTCGAAAAAGACAGATGTGCCACATGCTTCACCAATATTTGTTCTGGGTAAAGTGAAGCAAGAGCAGCTGTGTCTAAGCTGCTTTGACCTTGATGTTTGCTGTGCTGCTGGATACCCCTGCACAGACACTGTGCAGATGCAGACACTATTTTTTTTATGGTGCTTAACCCCTTCGCTGCGGCGGCTATTCCGCCTCCGCGCTAAAGGGGCGGGGCGGCCGCGCGGCGGCCGCATGCTGGTGACAGAACCGCTCCGTCACCAGCCGCTGTTGAGCTATGCTGGTGACGGAGCGGTTCCGTCATGACCCGCCCCGCTCATTAGAACGCCTGCGCAGGCGCGAAATCAGCGCAGCGCAGGCGCGACGGCTGGGCCATGACGGAACCGCTCCGTCATCAGCACAGCCCAGCTGTAGCTGATGACGGAGCGGGTCCGTCATCAGCAGGGGAGGGGTTAATAAACCAATTTAGCCCATCCCAGATGCTACATAAAGCACGAGTTACTATATCCAATTCAATAGTACTCCAGCTTACTTCCCTTGTAAGGATGAAAAGTGAATCCAACTTCCCAGGATTCAAACTTGCGATCTTATCAACGTCTTTTACATCATGTTGAGTTATTCCCCTGCATAATGTAGACCAGGGGTGTCCAACGCACACCCAGAAGGGACGGATTTATTTTACATTTCCAGAATAACTGACTATGTAAATGAGTGTCCTTTGAATTCAGTACATATAAATTAGTCGGTGTGGACATCTGAAAATCTGGCTTGGAGCCAGCTCTCCTGGCTCGGTGTTGGACATGTATGCGGTAGAGACACACTCTTTGTAGAGACTCTCTCAGGGGTACACACAAACATCCTGCAAAGAGCGAGAGACTGCAGAGAAGCAGGAGCACTCGTAGACCATGCAGACACACCCTGAACACTTCATGCATGCAGCACACACCTCAAGCGGGTATACTGTAACATCCCACTGATAGAGCATGACCAGGGGATGACCTGGGGCAGTTGCATGTCATAATGGATGAGGTTGGGTGTGAATGAACTTCATAAAAACGAGTTCCCTGTGCTCTCTGGGGACTCAGTGGCCATATAGCTAAAATCAGACGATTTCAGAGCTGCATTAAAGGCTCTTTTATGTCGGTTTCTTAATTATGTAGGGTTGCTTCTGTTGGAACTACTTTATTAGCCGAGGGTAAATATATGTTGGAAAGAAATGTTGGAAAGATATTTGTGCAGAAAACCTGTGTTGCTACGATTTACACAGGCCCTCACAAGTACTTCTGTGGAGATCTTCCAGTCTAATGCTCAAGGCTTCACACTTTCACTGTTGATGGCATAACTTTCTGACAGTCGGAGTAGATTAGTTTTACAAAACCCCGAGTAATTGGTCTGGATGGAATCTCTACTTGTCTGATGCAAGACGTGAGCTACTGTGTTGAATGGGTTATTCATGTGTGCAGCATGAGTATGTTGTACTTTTCTGTATGGGGAGTTAAGTTAAGAGCTGGTCTTGCAGATGATAGAGCAGCACCACAGGCCCTGTGCAGGCGGCAGCACTTTGACAATCGTTTCCTGTCTTAAAGGAAAGACCTTATCTGAGGGGAGCCTAGGAGTAAACAGCCAGGCATTAACCCCTTCCATGCTGATGACGGCCCCCATCCGTCATGCATTACAGTGCTCGTGTGCTCATGACGGCTGGGGGCCGTCATAAAGCCATTGATTCTTTAATAAGCCTAGCACACGAGAAAAATCGGCCCAGCATGGAAGGGGTTAAGGCAAATTTAGCTCTCATTGGGCTGATTCACTAGACTGCGTCTTACGGAAACTGACGGCTTGACCCGGAGAGTCAGAAGGGAGCTGCTTAGGCAGTAAGTAGCAACACACGTCACCCATAAAGTCTATTGTTCTTATAGGATGCGTTGCAGTATATTATGAAATACTTAAGATGCCGAGAAGAAGCCTTTTCCTAAGCTTGTTTGGCCCTGATTCATTGCGTCACCCAGACAGGTGGGATGCATGATGGTGGATGTTTTTGGCCCACAACTACAATGGAGGCTCTTGATAATGGGCCCCTATATGCCATTTAGCATGTAGTCTAGGTCCTGTGTACTGTGCCAGTCCACAGTAACAATCCACACATCAGGAACTGAACAGGCATGAAATAATAGAAAACATCTGCCACATATTACTCTCCTCTGAAGGACACATCTGCAGGGGACACTGGCAGTCATCTAAGGGAAGATTGTGACAAAGCCCATCACAGCAGGTCCACTACAACCTGTACCCCCATATTATGTGTATTCAGTCCTAGAAACCTAAATAACAAGCATTTGCAATGCAATCGGTCTCTCGTTTGGGACCTTATATGCATTTAGCTATGCAGCACATTAGCCTGGGTGCAGAAATGTCTACCGCTCTTTAACATGGAGGGAAAGTAAGCACCAAACTGCATGACACGCCAGGTATGGGAACACATGGAGAGAAATATTGCCTTTCAGCTGAAATGGTAGAGTCCAAAGCTCTGTTTGTAATATAAAAGCATGGCCTTCGGTGGCCATATCACTGAAAATACAAGATTTGAAAAATATATTATTGTCTACTGGTGCTCGTGGAAGTCCATTTCTATGGACTGTAATGTAGAGAATGCTAAAGGGATTCTGGTATTTGACTGACCTCTGCTGGTCGTTTCTATCAAAAAAGTTAAATAGGTGCAGTTGCCAGAAATTTTTTAAAAAGAAAGTCCCTCAGTAGAAAGTGATTATGGTATTTTACTGACCTCTGCTGGTCGTTTTCTGTCGACAGTTAAATAGAGGCAATTAAACAGAAAAAAAGTTCCTAAGTGGAAGCAGACCATTCCTAGGGCTGATCTCCAGAGCCCACAGAGTACATACACATTAGTATATTCTTAATATAATATATACTTCTCGCGCACCCCCGCATACCCAGTGTTGACTTTCTGGTGGCCCGCTCTCTTAATCTCCCAGTACCTCTTACTGTGGTTCTCATGTACCGCCCCCCTCAAAGTATGCCATTGTTTGTGTCCACCCTGCAGGATCTCCTGGCCACCTTGGCGGTGAATAACTCTTCGCTGCTCCTGCTTGGTGATTTCAACTTTTGGCCGGGCGACCCGAGGGAGGACTCCTCATCTAAAGATTTCTCTACTACACTTCAGTGTCTTAATTTTTCATCTCATGTTTCGGCCCCTACCCACATTCAGGGCCATATCTTGGACCAAATTTGTTCCTTACGCTGCAACCTCTTACCCACTTCTATTCTCCCCTGTGTCTGGTCGGACCATTCCATGATCTCCTTCTCCATCTATCTAGGTCAAGCTGAGAAAGCCCTCCTGCCTAAAAGCATCTTGGCTCGAAGCTGGAACCAGACTGACCTTAACGCTCTTTCTTCTTCATTGTCCTCATCTGCTCCTGACCTGACTGACCTGTCCCTGGAAAGTCAGGCGGATGTCATCAGCACTTGGCTTTCTTCTGCTTGCGACCAGGTCGCTCCACTTAAAAAGGTTAAATCTGTTCGCCCTCATGACGCTCACAAGTGGTTTACCAGCGACCTTAAATTAGAGCTTAGGCGCTCGGAGCGTCATTGGCGACGCAACTACTGCCCTACCCTCTGCCTCAAACACAAAGCTCTCCTCAATAATTACAAAAAAGCCATTTTAGCGGCCAAAACCAAATACTTCACTGAGAGAGTGGCCCTCTCGGCCAACAAATCCCGTGAGATTTTCTCACTAGTTCAGTCTTTCCACCTCTGATCGCGCCTGCCTCTCCCCTGCTCCATCCCAGTCTCTGTCCCTCTCTGAATGATTATTTCATCAGTAAGATCATTACCATCAAGGCCAACATCCCCATCGTGTCTCCACCTGAACTTTCGGGCTACCCTCCTCTGTCCCCTTCCGTTCTGGACCACTTTCAACCCATTTCATCTGAGCTCTTCCTCGACCTGCTTGTCAAGGTCAAGTCTGGTTCTCCTGCGGACTGTGCTCCCGCACGGATTCTCAGAACTCTCTACACTAGCTGCCCTGTTTCCCCCCCCCCCCCCCCGCCCTCCCTCACTTTCCTCAACACTTCTCTGGCTTTGGGTTGTGTTCCTTCCCCTTTTAAATCTGCTATAGTTTTCCCTATTTTGAAAAAAGCTGGTCTTGACCCTTCTCTCCCATCTAATTTTAGGCCGATCTCTCTACTCCCCTATCTAGGGAAGATTCTCGAAAGCCACGTAACATCCTGCCTCTCCACCTACATTGAGGAGAATCATCTCTTGGCCTCCCACCAGGCGGGCTTTCGTCCCGGCCACTCCACTGAGGGTGTGGTCCTCGCGGTCCTGGATGAACTCAAGGGGAAAGCAGACAGCAACCTCCCCCAAGCCTTGGTCCTTTTGGATTTGTCTGCTGCGTTTGACACGGTCGATCATGCCATCCTTCTCGACCGTGTCAGCGCAGCGGGCATCCAAGGCACTGCCTTCTCCTGGATCGCATCCTTCCTTCAAGGTAGATCGCAGGCAGTTCACCTCTCTGGCTTTTCTGCTCCCCCTCGCCCTGTCACCTGTGGGGTCCCTCAAGGCTCTTCCCTTTCCCCACTTCTTTTTAACCTTTATATCCGCCCCCTTATCTCTTCTCTTCTCGAGCTGGGGGTCTCTGTGTACAATTACGCAGATGACCTCCAGCTCGTCTTTGATCTTTCATCCCCAGCTGACTCTTCCCAAATTTTGTTCCACCCTTATTTTCATTTCCCAGTGGATGAGCTTCAATCATTTGAAGCTCAATCCGGACAAGACAGAGCTCGTCCTTACTGGAGGTTCTTCCAACCCTTGGTCCCCAGCTCACTGGCCCCTCTTTCGGTCCCCCCCACCCCAGTTTCCTCTGTTCGGATTTTGGGCATCAAGATCAGCAATGATCTGACCATGCATGCCCAAATCAGCTCCGTTGTGTCTTCTTGTTTTTCCTCTCTTCGTTTAATCCGCAAGATTTCCCGGTTTTTTTCTGTTGACGCTCTCAAGACCATCATTACGGCCCTCATCACCTCCCGCTTGGATTACGGGAATGGCTTGTACGTAGGCATCCCTGCCTACGAAACTCGCCGCCTCCAGGCTATCCAAAACCAGGCGGCCCGCCTTATCCTTCGCCTCCCCAAATGCTCTCACATCACTCCCGCCCTCAAGTCCCTCCACTGGCTCCCGGTCCATCTTAGATCTTACTTTAAACTAGCCTGCCTGGCCTTTCGGGCGCATGCTCGCTCTGCCCCGCACTTCATCAACTCTCTTATCACCTCTCACACCCCAAGCCGCACCCTCCGCTCTTCATCACTTTCTCTCCTTCACGTCCCTCGCTTCCGTAAATCACGTACTGGGGGTACCCGATTCTCTGTGCTGGCCCCTCAGTTCTGGAACAGCCTTCCTCTCTCCATCCGCTCTATTCCTATTTTTTCCCACTTTCGCAAAGCCCTTAAAACTTTTCTTTTTCTTCAGGCATTCCCTGGCTATATCTCTTGGGTCCCTCTGTAGATACTGATGTGTTTTCCAGCGCCAGGAAGCCGCTTGGCCGCAGAGCGCTTTATCAAGTTTCTTTTTCATTTCATTTCATTTAGTATATACTTAAGTGTGTGTATATATACAAAAGTATAAACTCAAGTATACACAAGAGGTCTCGAATGCTTGACCTAAAAAGCTCCGAATTGACAAACCTGTGTGGTAACCAGCTTAGTGGACTGTGAAAATATCATAAATGGACCTGCAAAAGCGATTAAAGCTGCCGGCTTATTGAAAGTCCTAAACCACGTGCCTATCTCAATACTTCATCCATTACACTTCTAAGTGTTGCATCCTATAACATAACTGCTGCTCAGACTTTATGCTTAGGTGGGTACACTTGTAGGATCAAAACAAAGGTAACACTCTTACCACACACTCTACAATGTGAAATATTTTACCCATGTGGGCATGTGCTTCAGTGCCCCACATAAGAGTATCAAGTGCCAAATCAATATTAGTCAATTGCTTCCTCCTCTGCAGGTTAGCGCCAACCAAGTCCATGAGGAGCATTGCCATCCAGCAAGAAGTTTTAAGTACACTTGTGAAAAATAAGTACTCTGCTGCATCTAATCGACATATGCCCAATTCACAGTGCATATAAGCAATATCTTAGTCCCCCTACAGATGTACCAAAATGGACAACTACTTTACAAATGATCTCCAGCTACATGAGCAAAGCCAACTTCAGTTTGTTGTATGCTAGTGATCTCCCAGAACATGAGCGTGGGAGTTGAATTGAGGGCAAATGGGCCACTGGTATTTGAATGCTTCAAACCTGTGTCCCATGTTGGGTGGGGGACATGTGTGGGAGACAATGGCCTCTAAAAACTATTCTGCGCACATGGGTGGGATTGCAGATGGGGCCCAAATATAAGTGGGCATTCCACTTGATAAGCAGCTGTTCTCGATCTCACAAGTGAACACAGTGATCAAGACCCTGAACTGCCAAATTAACAAGTGAAGAAAGATTCTCCCTCACATATAGTATCTCAACTGAATTAAGATAGCCTGATGGGCTAACTGTAATCTGGTGGGCTCGGTTCAGAGATTACTGAATCTGCGAAATAAAACTGCCAGTTGTCCTCAACCTAAAAGCGTACAATCGCATCATTCCATTAGTGAAGTGCCACCATTGGCTCCATTTTGGGGAACAAATAAAGTTAGATAGCATGGACTGCAGGTAAGAGCTGCTGAAGTGGAATCGTATTATACATGCACCAATTGACCGCTCACAACAGCTATACTTTGAATTACTGCTTCTGTACTGGCGTAATCTGCCCAAAGAGCGAAAAACATGGACAAGGAACAGTCAGTGTACCGCATTCAGTACATCTTGAAATTCAGGCTTAAACTCAACCCATTTACCTACTCTTTAGGAAAGACATGTCTGCTTGATTATTATTCCACCCACATCCCCTGTCCAATTCAATTTTTTAGGTCTCGGCCTAGCGGTACACTGCGCAGCAGTGTTCCACAGCCAGAGTCCTATTGTACGCGTTTTGAAAATGGACCTGTAAATTCCACACGCTCATGCGTGTTTTTTCCTTTCCGGTCTGCTATTGGCCTTTGCGTGTGTTTTAAGTTTTAAAGCGAGCATACCATAGGTCCGAGGCGGACGCATAGCTCCGCCCTGGCCTATTGGTGTCTGTTACTCGCATTTCCTGACATGCTTTCAATTATCGCAGCCAGACACTGCCCGATAATTGAAAGCATATGTCAGGAAAGGCGTGCGCACCACTCGCTGCTTTGTTTTTTTCCCCTCGATTGCTTTGTTTCCCTCAGGCGGCCGAAGAGGCACGGAAAAGGCAGGCTGCAGAAGAGAGAGAGGTACGGTGCTTAATGTGAGCCTTTGGTTTCTGGTGCTGGGCACAAGCACTTAATTGGTTTCCGGTGTCAGAAGCACTTCATTGGTTTCCTTCAATAAATAAATTCCATACAAATCCTCACCTGCATACATACAATTAAAAGAAATTTATAGTGTATGGCTATTCGACTAAGCAAACTCCAGAATGTAATGAACGTATACGTTTTGCTTATTTTTTTTTTTTTTATACTGCTTTCATTGTAGGTTACCAATCTCTCCTAAAATACTCATGTTTAAGTAATTGTAGGCCAGTGATTTATTGTTTTTAACGTAAAAAAGTTCTTTACATTACTCTCACTTTGGCCTGTAGAGAGCAACGCATATGTTTGTTTAATCATTCACCAGAAGGCAGCCGCGGGGCGCATTCGAAACGTATCTGCAGGAGGAAGCTAACGGAAGGTTAAAGACGTGGACAGCGGACTGTGAGAGGCGGCTCAGGGGCACGCAGCAAAAATAGCATGCGTGCCAGATGACGCCATCTTACACTGGCGACAGCTGAGGGTCTGTTGAACATGCAGGCAGGAATATGCCGCTGGCACAGGCGTCTGATATACTGTGCAGGTTCTGTGGTGCTTTTGGGGAGGGAGGGAGGGAGGGAGGGAGGAAGTGAGTTGAGTGTGGTTAGTGTCAAATCAACTAGCACATTAAGACAATTACACAGGGTCTCAAGTGAGCACTTGCTCAGTGCATCGTGAAACCAGTATAACAGCAGTAAGGTCTCATCGAGGGTGTGGGAAAGAGAAACATAAGATGAAATGAAAACTGCCTTGAAGTGTCGGCTATCTTAACGTAGGCAACTATTGTCTGTATGTATGTATGCATGTATATGATGTTTGTATAGCGCGAACCAGGGCATAATGTGACTGTGATTTGCAGATTAATAAAGCGCAGCTTATCACCCGTGAGTCTATCCAAGTGCTGTCCATGGGCACCGGGAGATTAAGTTATTTGCCCAGAATCACATGATGTTGAGTAGACGTTGAGACTCTATCGTGGATCTCCAACTCCCGAGCCAGCAGCTCTGGCCGCTGTGCCACATCCTTTCCGACGTATGCCACTGCAACTCTCTCCCCTGTTTCTAATGTTTCTCATTTTCTGGCATTCATAGGCCTAACTGAAGCATGCCAAAGTGCTTGGCATGGACCTCTCTGTGTTCACGAGGCACACCTCTGGCACCCCCACCCTTAGAACACGGGTTATGGTCCCCGAGGGTTACTTTTGTCTTAGGTGACTGTAAGGAGAGCAGGCCTGCCCAAAGTGTCGATGACTCTGCGTTTGGAAAGATGCTATCGTAGGCCTGCTCTCTGACACTTAGGTGTCTTCATTGCCTCAGCTATACAATCTGCAGAATAAAGGGAGGATGATTAGTCCTCAAAAGGGGGTGTATGGCGCCTGTCTGATAAACATGCATGCAAATATGATATGGCAAAAGTTGTGTGTGTTTCCTGTTATCTATGCTGTGTGTAGGCAGTTGGGCCTTTTTTCCCCCCTCATTCATAAATAAGCGTTGCGGGTTCAGTGATGTAGGCTTTGCGGGTTGAGTGATGATGTAGGCTTTGCGGGTTGAGTGATGATGTAGGCGTTGCGGGTTGAGTGGTGCTGTAGGCGTTGCGGGTTGAGTGCTGCTGTAGGCGTTGCGGGTTGAGTAATGTAGGCGTTGCGGGTTGAGTGGTGCTGTACACGGTGCACGTTTTCAGCAGGCACACTCCTCCAGCCGTCAGTGCACGCTTTTACCAGACATACACACCACCAGTTGCGTGTTGAGTGGTGCTGTAGGCGTTGCATGTTGTGTGGTGCTGTAGGTGGTAGGGAATCAGTGGTGCTGTAGGCGTTGCGGGTTGAGTGGTGCTGTAGGCGTTGCGGGTTGAGTGGTGCTGTAATTTTAATTTGTGTAATTTATATAGCGCGCAGCTACCCCAACGGGGTGTCCCGGCGCTTCTGAGTGAAAGCAGAGTGATAGTCCTGGGGGAATTAACAAAAGAGAAAAGTTTTTAGTGCCTTACGAAAGAGTAATTCTTCCTGGATCATCCTAATTGCGATCGGGAGTTTGTTCCAGAGAGTTGTGGCACAGACCTGGAAGGTTTTACCTCCAGAACGTGCTTTCCGGAATCTTGGTATGGAAAGCAGATGTTGGGAGTTGGAACGGAGGTTCCGAGAGTTACAATAAGGACGAATACTAACAGAGAGGTAGGCCGATCCCCTACCCCTAGTTGCTCGATGGGCTAAGGTCATGGCTTTGAATGCAGCTCTTTGATGGATTGGAAGCCAATGTAATGCTCTGCGATGTGGCGAAATATGGGTGCGTAGGGAAACCCCGCAGACCAGCCGAACAGCCGCATTCTGGACTGTCTGGAGCCGATGTAGGAGGCCCGCGGGCAACCCTAAATACAGGCCGTTCGCATAGTCCAGGTGAGATGTAATCAATGCCTGGACTATGGTTTTCCTGGTATCACTAGGGAGATAGGTGATGAATTTCCTAATCATCCTGATCTTGGAAAAACAAGCGGCTGAAACGGTCTGTATTTGGTTGCTAAAAGAAAGATTAGAGTCCCACTTGACCCCTAGATTTTTTACAGAGTCCTTAGGGACTGTAGGCGTTGCGGGTTGAGTGGTGCTGTAGGCGTTGCGGGTTGAGTGGTGCTGTAGGCGTTGCGGGTTGAGTGGTGCTGTAGGCGTTGCGTGTTGAGTGGTGCTGTAGGCGTTGCGTGTTGAGTGGTGCTGTAGGCGTAGCATGTTGAGGGGTGCTGTAGGCGTTGCATGTTGAGTGGTGCTGTAGGTGGTAGGGAATCAGTGGTGCTGTAGGCGTTGCGGGTTGAGTGGTGCTGTAGGCGTTGCGGGTTGAGTGGTGCTGTAGGCGTTGCGGGTTGAGTGGTGCTGTAGGCGTTGCGGGTTGAGTGGTGCTGTAGGCGTTGCGGGTTGAGTGGTGCTGTAGGCGTTGCAGGTTGAGTGGAGCTGGACTGGGAACCAAAACCGGCCCTGGCAAAGTGCTAGTCGCCCCCCCACCCCCTCCCCCGGCTGTTGTGTGTGCCGCCGAGCTCTTTGTCAGGGCCAGATTTCGGCCGATTTAGTTACAGGGCCGATTTTGCAGCTATGCTGCAAAAACGGCCCTGTAACAAAATCGGCCCCCCAAGGGCTCAAAACCGGCCCCCACCAGTCCGGCACACCGGGGGATTGCCCGGTGCCCGCTACGGCCAGTCCGGCCCTGGGTGCGGGTTGAGTGGTGCTGTACGCGGTGGGGATTGAGTGGTGCTGCAGGCGTTGCAGGTTGAATGGAGCTGTACGCGGTGGGGATTGAGTGGTGCTGTAGGCGGTGCACGTTTTCAGCAGGCACACTCCACCAGCCGTCAGTGCACACTTTCACCAGGCACACACCACTATCCGTCACTGCACGCTTTCACCAGTCATACACACCACCAGTTGTCAGTGCACGCTTTCACCAGACACACACACATCACTAGTTGTCAGTGCACGCTTCCACCAGGCACACCCACCACCAGCCGGCAGTGCACACTTCTACCAGGCACACACGCCATCAGTGCTCAATTTCTACAGGCACACACACCACTAGCCATCAGTGCACACGTCATTTGTTAACGCATCCACACTAACTATTGTAGCAATCGCAGTATGGCGCACTTTACTTTTAAACATATTAATCTAAAGCGCAGCATGCCACCATTGCTACAAAAATAAATTTAAAAAAATTTGGCCTACAATTAATAGACTTTTGTTGCAGTTGGTGTTGCAATATTTAGCAATGCCAATAGCTCAAACTTAATTAACCTGAGACCTATTGCATTGTAAATGCTTGTTTTTTAAAGGTCTCAGCTAGACCAAAGAGACTTGTTCAATCTGTGTGCTTCAGCTGGCTGTAAGGCTTCCCATTGTTCGCTCCATCGTCGTGATCAAATCCTTTGCCCCCTTTTTCCATGGCATTACTAAGTCCTGCCTCTTCCCTCCCCCAGAAAAATGTCATTCCCTTTGGTATCGCTTTGTTCGCCCTCCCCTAGAGCATGGATGAAGTACTTGTGTCCATTAACTGCTTCTATTTCGGGCGCTACTTTTTTCTGTTTTGAAGCACTCCATTCGAGTGTTTGTTTTCCCTCGCTTCATCCTCAGTCTCCTGTTTAGGTCGAGCTAGAGAAAGCAATGCCCGTTTCTGGGAATATGGACATGAGTCGGACGCGCGCTGTTTCTGTCTCAGATTTGTCCTTGTGAGCGCGCTTTTGCTGATGGCTTCTTGCTGTGTGGGCGTGCTTTCGCTTTCGGTTAACGCGCTCAATTAGCACAAACGGACACGCACACACATCCCCTCCCTGCCTCCCCTCCCTTTCCCACCCACCACTTACTGGGCTCTTTCTGCGTGTCCATCTCAGTCTCGTTTCTCCTTGATTTCAGCAGCTTCTGCTCCAAGAAGGGATCCCCAGGGCGGTACCACAGGACGCAGCGCTGGACCACGGGTCGCAGCTCATTCCTCCTTGAATTCAGCGCCAGGGCTATTTCCTAGGAAAACTTCTATGCTCTAATCTAATCGTCGATCAGTGCCTACTAAGAGCCAATCCTGTGCTGACGCCACTCTGAGCGCGCGCTTGTGAGTAGCGTTTCGGGCAGGCGTGCTCTTGTTTTCTCTGGGTCTGTGTTAAGAGAAATTGGTCTGTATGATTAATACTTGTTCTGTCTTGGATTACTTTAATTGTCCGTCAGTGTCATTAAGGCAGCTGATGAATACATTTTAAAATATTTGCTACTGATACTGGGAACAGTACTGGCTTTAACTGGCTTTCCACATTTTTGTACCGGTAGGAACTTTTAAAATACCGGTCATACCGGCATGAAACCGGCCAGGTGGCCAAACCTACTCATGATTGACAACTCGCCCACTCCTGCCGTTTCAGTCTGCGTAACATTGCAAGTTGTTTTTCTTATTTTAAACATCCTGATCGTGTTTAAAGGGAAAGTAGCGTGTCTGAAAGCAGTGTGAGGCTGGCCAGACGCCAGGAACCAGTCCCAGACTAGGCGGGACGTGGATAACGGGAGCGCGCCCCGTCTTCCTGGAGAGTGCTGGTCTAAGATCCCGGCCCGTGGCCGCGGTGCACTCAGGCTCACTGGCCGCGACGGGTGGCGGTGTTCATGCTTCAGGCTGCCGTGGGGGCGGTGTTCATGCTTCAGGCTGCCATGGGGTCAGGAAGTACAACTGCCCCCTACGGCCGAGCTTGTCGTCGTCATCCTCCTCCTCGCAGTGCTTCGAAGCCCAGTGGTAGCAGGGGCTGAGACTGACCCCAACCCGCTGGCGGCATGTTGGGGGGCCGCTGTCCTCGCGCTGTGCCGCCTGGGGCTGCTCTTCGAGTGCACCCCGGTGCTGCTGAGGTGTTTCGGAAGCTGGAAGGCGCCGGCCGGGAGCAGCCGCAGGAGAGGGCCACGTCTGGCAACCAAGTTACACACCAGAGCAGGGTAAGATCACACTGACATATTTGAAAGTGCTTTAAGCGCGATAATGAAGTAAAAAGTTACTTTGAAATACAATATTTGGGCGAGAGCACACTACGCTGTATTCTGAACTTACCTATTTTAAAGCACTTCGTGCGCAATAATAAAGGAAACAATTTAAGAACAAACTCCGGACAGGATGCAACCCGAAATTGTACGGTGTCCGTCTGCTTGCTTTAAAGGTTGACCTAACTATTGTAATTTCTGGTCATTTGCACTCTTTCCCGAAAGCACTCAGCTGACAATATCACACTTACAAGGAAAAAGTGAAAACCAGCAGTCCACTACACCTCTCTCCCGTCAGGTGTGACATCCGACACGGAAATATGACTTCTTTACCGGACGCTTTGATCTTTTGTCTGCAGAGCCCCTGATTTACAATAAATAGAAACTGCAAGTAGGGTAGTGGGTGGGACTGACCCCAACGAGGCTGGGCCTATGTTATGTTATGTTATAACAATTTATTATGCGCACAGCGACTCCAGCGAAGGAGCATCCTGGCGCAGAGACACGGAGCAAACATAACACAACAAGGAGATAATGCCACAGAAAAGTGCAAGAACAGACTAAAAAAACAGGAGGCTAAAACAGGAAGGTCTTTATGGCTCTACGGAAAGACAGCAAGTCCTCAAGCAGCCGAATTTCAACTGGGAGGGTGTTCCAGATTAACGCGGCTCTCACCCTAAAGGAGCGGCCCCCCATCCTGCTGAGCCTAAATCTGGGGACAACAGCAAGGGCCTGACCTTGAGATCGAAGATTGCGGGTAGGGACATAGAAAGAAATAGAGTTGGCCAGAATCTCAGGGCCTATGCCTCTTAAGATTTTGAAGGTCAGACACAAGACCTTGAAAAGAATACGCTTCCTGACCGGAAGCCAGTGCAGGGAGCGGAGGACATGAGACATCGGGCAGAACTTAGGTAGTCCAACAATGGCTCTCGCCGCGGCGTTCTGCACCCGCTGCAGACGAGTTAACTCAAGCTGGTTCGCCCCAGCCAGCAAAGAGCTGACGTAGTCCAGACGAGAGATGATGGTTGCCTGGACCACAAGCTGTCTGGTAGGGGCATCAAAGAACTTAAGCAACGGCCTTAATCCTCTTAAGAGTCCAAAGCAACAGGCTGCGATTTTTTTGGTGTGCCCTATAAATGTGAGACCAGCGTCTAACCAGACCCCTAGGTTCTTCACCTCCGGCACCGGGGTCGGAGTGGGGCCCAACTCCGAAGGCCACCACTGATCGCCCCAAAGCTCCACTCCCTTCCCGACAACCATAACCTCTGTTTTTGTGGCATTAAGCTGGAGACAGTTACCTGTCAACCAGCTGGCCACCGCCTTCAGTCCAGACTGAAACCTGGGGGCATCCTGTTCCGCATCCCCGCTGAGAGTAACCGCCAGCTGTGTGTCGTCGGCATATGAGACCATGGTTAGGCCCCACTGCCTTGCGACATCAGCCAGCGGTCTCACATAAAGGTTGAACAACGTGGGACTCAGCGAGGACCCCTGCGGAACCCCCATGGCCAGAGGCTGGAACCTGGACTTGAAGGGAGGGATGGCAACACAGAAGGAGCAGTTGTCTAGGAAGGAGCGGAACCATTGCAGCGCCTGGCCACCGATACCAATCTCCTCGAGCCGCTGAAGGAGGATGCTGTGCGATACAGTATCGAAGGCGGCGCTGAGGTCTAACAAAATCAGCGCCGCCGTCTGACCAGCATCCAACCTTGCACGGAGATGTTCCACCATCACAAGAAGGGCAGTCTCCGTGCTGTGGCCAGCACGGAAGACATTCTGTGTGGGATCGAGGGCATTGGACCGGGGGCTAAGTGTTCAGACAGGGCCAGATTGACATGGGCCTCTGTCAACTTAGCTGGCCAGGGTAGCAGCGAGATTGGGACGATAGCTTTCCGGCTTAGACGGGTCAAGAGAGGGTTTTTAAATGATCGGAGACACCACCGCCTGCTTCCAGCTAATGGGGACAACCCCCGTCTCTAGGGAGAGATTGACAAGGGAGCGTATAGCCACGCGTCCCAAGAAGGTCTGGTCTCGAAAGAGGGCAGGCCTCACTGGATCGGATGGAGACCCAGATTTAACTTGCGTAGCAAGTTTGTCAAACCCTTCCAGAGTGAGAGGGGGAAATGAGAGCAAAGCGGGCTGGTGAGGTGTCTCCTTAGGACCACCCAGCACTTTACCAGTGCTCGGGAATGTCCGATATATGGCCTGGACTTTTCCCAAGAAATAGGAAGCGAGGGATTCACAGTGTGTGACAGAGCTCTCAACCGTGGAGATAGACCGCTTAGACATAAGATCTTTCACCGCCTTGAAGATAGCCTTCGACGGGTTAGTGCTGTTCCGGAATTCCTCGGCATAAAATGCCGCTCGGGCACGACAAATGGCCCGGTGATAGAGCTTGACGGACGCGACATATGCAGCTTTTAACTCAGCCCCATAAGTCTTCCGCCAAGCCCTCTCCGCCCGTCTACAGGCTCCCTTCAGAGCGCGCAGAGCCTAGGGAAGGAGTAGGAGATGGCAGGGAGGTGAACGCGACCCAAATGTATTGGACCACTTTACACGAGCTCCAGGAACGTTACACAAGTTCTTACAATGCTGTAAATGTTTTCTATGCCTAGTGTTTTTTTGTCAGTGCCACCTCTTATTTTATTATTTCTTAAACTATCCCGTTTGTGTCTGTAACGTGTACGTTTGTAAATCTCCTCATGTAACATACTTGCTTTTAGTGTAAAGCGCTCCGACATCTTTGGGTAAAGTTCGCGCTATATAAACATAAAAAATAACACACGTGTTTTATTGGGGTTAGACACGGGGCGATAAGTGATTTGATCACAATCACAGGATGTTGAGCCCACGCCGATATGACAGTTTTTTTCAACGTAGATTACCATAAATGAAGTCTGCAGTTTTCTATCACCTAACAATGTTTCCCTATCTTTGCAACAATCGCCGTACAGTCAGTGAAGTATTTGTTCTCACACTGCAGCGCCATGTTTGTCCATAACGTGACTAAGAAGAAGATTAATTGCGTAAATGAAGGCTGGCTCTCAGCTGCTCTTAAAACACCCCCCAGGGCGCGCGCCATTGCTCCACTTATCATGGGTTCCACCTTCGCGTGGGAGGCGCTGAACGTATCTTCAAGTGCTCTTATTCAGGTGTCTTGTTGACAGACAACTGTTTGCCGGGCTTGGGTAGAGTACTTCCTAAGCAAGCGTCACATGTGCGAGGAGCGAGACGTAGTGCATATGAAACATTTGAATTGTGCATACACACCTGCATAGTCTGTTTATGTGCATTAGCTTACTTTTGTTTGGAATGATTGAAAACAGCCACATAATTCCAGTCCCAGTCAACAGCATGATCGAAAAATACCGTGGCTTTGAACATCCCATAGGAATGAATGGGCCCAACTTGCATTGGCAAAGCCAACAGGCTTGTTCTTGTTGTCTTTCGTGGCTAACACAATCCAAGGGCGAGGTGACCGATTGTGTCATATACTGGAGGTTATCTGCCACCCTGATTAATAACTGTGTTTTCCCCAGCCCAACCTACACACCGTTCACATGGGGGGGAAACACTGCGTGAAGGAGGGTGGGAAGCAAGACTAGCAGATTGCGTCAAAGGGTTCAGTGTAGCTTGCTAAAATATAGCTTTTTGAAGACTGTTCGCCACTGGAACTGGTCACCAGAGAAACTATGCAGGGCTAAACTTTCTAATGATTTCAGACATTGGAGAGGCGCGGAACACAACAGTAATATGGTGCACATCTGTGGGACGGCACGAAACTTGATGAATACTGGCTTTAGGTATGGGGCTGTTTAAAAGTTGCCCTTCATATGCCCCCTGCCTGCATGGTGCTGCTGCATGATGTTTCATTTTTACCAGCACTAACAAGACATGTAAGATGATTGGCAATTGCATTGGGCATTGCTAGATTCGTTATCCTACGTCACTAAAGGACAAGTACAAGCCTGACACTTTTATTTAAGTATTAATGATTTAAAAAAATTAAAAGCCATTCTTATTTGTAATATCCATACATCTACATCACGTAAATACAAAACATGTTGCATTACAAATGCTATAGGTGTCACATTTGCGAACGTTAAAACTATGGCAAAGCTATTAATTTCGCTATTTTCAAAACCAACACATTAATAAAAAGTGTCATTTGCAATACCAATAGCTCAAACTTTACTAATGCGAGACCTATTGCATTGCAAATGCTTCTTTATTTTAATTTTAATCTAGTTTTGCATATGCCGAACAACTGAAGGTGGTATTGTAGTGCTTTCACTTTCTACTAGTCACATTCTGGAGCACTTTCAGTTACTTTACACTATGATAGATGGGCCGGACTGGCCATAGCGGGCGGGGGGGGGGGGGGGGGGGGGGGCTGGTCTGGCCATAGCGGGCACCGGGCGTTTCCCCAGTAGGCCGCTAGGGTGGGGGCCGTTTTTGGGCCCCTGGGGCCGTTTTTGTTACCGGGGGTCGGCAATGTCGGCACCTAGTAACAAAATCGGCCGTCGCAAACTGCTGCACTCCCCCCTGACCCTGCTAAGCAGTTTGCCAGGGCCGGTTTCTGTACTCAGTCTGGCTGTTTCGTAGGCACAGGATAAGTAATTTGCCTAGAATCACAGGATGTCGAACCTGGTTTCCCAGCTCCATAATTGGCATCTCTGGCTGTCGTGCTACTGTTTGTTGTTTATGACTAAGGGACCCATCTTCCTGTAGGTGGGACCAGCTTCAGGCCTTGGGAACATCAGGGGACCGTGATCCCTGCCCCTTTCAACTCTTCTCCTTATTTGACGTACTCGGATGTTGCTGGGTCATTGCTACCTCTTCTAGCCTGGTAAGATCAGTGTGTGTGCTAACAGAAAAATATTTTTACAGTGTATCCATCCCCTTTGGTTGACATTCCGCTATCTTTGTTGTGCAAATCTTGCTACCTTCAAACTTTCTTTCATTGGCCCTGTGAATGCAGTTTGACCACAGAATAAAGTGAAGTGCATCCGTTCTTCTTAAATTATGGCAGCCCTGCCTGTCAAATTAGCTGCTCGTAAGAGCATTATTAAATGTCTATTTTCATTATTCTTTACGTGTCACTTAACTGTTAGTTGGCAGATTTCCAGACTAAAAGAAGATAAAGATATATATGCCAAGTGAGCAACTGCATCTGACTAGATGGACCACTGTTCTCCCTCAGATGCTTACAAGACTGTAAAGCGCTACAATGCACTCTGTCAATACTTGGTGACTGCAGATGAGCTTGGACTACTAATTCCAGCCTCCCCCATGCTTGCAGTCGTTGTGGGTTGGCGTTTGCGGTTTATGCTTGATATTGTTTTTTTACTCTCGTAGTGTTAATGTTCCAGTAGTAATGGCCAGTAGCGAACGCTGTCATAACGAGTTGCTGTGTGTCCCCCCGCCCCCTACTTTTCTTTCCCGCAGACTGTTAAACTTTCTTATGTGATTCCAGCATTTTTGCAATTATTTAATACACTGGTGTTGCTGCTCGCAGTGCGATCACTTCAGAGGGTGGGCAGGGAGGAAAAGGATTGCCAGTTATGTCACTGCAACCAAGAAAATGAGAATAAATCACAGGTTCCCGGATTAAATTGGATGCTTTTGGGGTTTATGGCTAAAAGATGTTAACATTAGCAAAGCCAATAGTACTCGCGTCACTGCGACCAATTTGGCTTTGCCAACGCTTGTCCTATAAAAGGGCCAGATCCAAGCAACTACAACTCAAAATTGTGTGCGTCTTTTAACAGTCCGCCCCAATCAACAGGGCTACCTTCCACCTCATCCCTCTTCCGGCTAAAATTTTGCTTAGAAGTAATCGAGTCCAACAGTTTCTTTAAAATGGCACACATTTAGATGCATAAAGAAAAGAAAATCACTAATTTGAGGATGTCTTCCAAAGACTGAAATGAGTTCATATAAACAGTTTGATTAAAGTTGCACTTTATAAAATCGCTTAAATAAATTAACATGTTGCGGTAAGAGATCTGTGTTGAGCAACAAGAGGGCTGATTCATTTCCAGACTTTTAGGTAGGAGCGCTTACTTGAGGTGTTCTATTTTGCCTTTAATATTAATGTAGCTTACTTTATGCTGTTAATGGTTAGTGACATGAATGAAGCTTGATTTTAGCCTCTGTGTTGTCTTAAAATTTAGAGAACACATGCTTGAAGCAACTGTTAGTCCAGAGCATTTGATTGTGAATCGAGTATATTCTGCCGGTTCCTGTAGTTGTATGAGATCTCCCATTCTATTCTATGGCACGAGCTTAAAGCAGTGATAATCCTGTACACTTTTTGTGGAACATGGCTGGAAATATTAGAGCGCATTTAATGAGGTGTTGCACTCCAAAGATCACTTGTTGTAATAGTTGTGTTTTTTGTGGAACCGTTGTAGATCAGCCTTGGTTGGAACAGGCCCTAAGATTTACCTGGATCACCGCCAAGCCGGCTGTCGAGCTGGCCTCCGAAGTAATGACTGCTGTTTTTAGTGTTGACACTACCTAGAGGAGTTTGCCAGATTGTTTGGCAGGGGTATTGATGTGCTATATTTGATCTCTTTTACAGTTTGGCTCATTAAAGAGGAGCTACATTTAAAATAAGCAGTTATCTTATTTAAACTCTATTAACGGACAGCCTAGTGTTTGGTCTGTTTCGTAGTGGTTTTAGGACTTTAAAATATGCAGTTTAAAATTTCAAGGCAACATGTGATGTGTACACCTTTCATGATTACGCTTTTGTGGGCTCAAGTGGGCTACCAGGGTGGGAAATATTTAAATCTGTGCCTGTATGCTACTTTGAAGGCTCGGGAAATCCCACTGACGTCTTTGGAATACAATTTAAAAGCAACACAGCCATTTCAGTAAATAAGTGCAACTGGTGAGGTACTCTGATTATCATAATCGGATGATAGAATGAACAGGAAGTACATCCGGTTTGATTTTAGGTCTTGCCTAATCAAGCCCATGCGCTGTGCTGCAAGAGTTATTGTTTACTATTCAGAAGCATTGTAATCCACCTGCAGCGTTGTTTTTGTTGTCACTCGTTTGCATCACAACAAAGAAAGGGAAAGCAAGGAAGGGAAGCTCTGTAGGCTTCCCTCCCTTTCTTTTTTTAGGTCTCGCCTGTCGATGCGCATGCGCATCGAGCAAGCGAGACTATTGCGAGTTATCCACACTTTATCCACACTGCAAGGAATCGTGGCGATTCCTTGCAGTGCCCGTGACTTTTAAGGTCAATGCGCATGCGCATTAAGCTTATGCGCATGCGCATTGACCTTAAAAGTCACGGGCGCGTGCATGTCCCCTCTCCGCCCCCTCCCCCGTTCCGCCCCCTCCCCTTCCCGCCGTGTCGCATTTCTCCTCCCCCCTCCCCTCTCTTCCCTCCGGCTTGTTTGTTGATTTGACCCGCTCCGCCCCCTCCCCGCCGTCTCGCATTTCTCCTCCCCCCTCCCCTCTCTTCCCTCCGGCTTCTTTTTTTGTTTATTTTTTCTATCACTGCGTTTTTCAAGCCACCCGTGTTGTTTTCCGTCGCTATTGTCCAGGAAACTGGGATTCATTTTTTTGTTTATTTTTTCTATCACTGCGTTTTTCAAGCCACCCGTGTTGTTTTCCGTCGCTATTGTCCAGGAAACTGGGATTCATTTGGCTTCCTCTGGAAGGCTGCCCTTTGCTCTGCGTTTATACAAAGGATAACTGCCCACGCTATGGCTGAAGCAGGTGCCCGCCCCGGAGAAGCGGGGCTGAGACGCAAACGGCAAGTATTCCTTAGTTGAACTGCTGTACAAGCATCTTTTCCCTCAAAATATAGATATTGTGCAAGGTAAAGTTGTGTCTTTTGTAAGAACGCATGCTAATGTTTTACTAGCACTTATAGTTTTTATTTTTGCATTTTTTTGCACAACTGCTATAGGGTATGTATGCTCACTCTTGACTATGCTGTTAAGCCTTTCGGATAAAGTAGCATTGGTGCGAGACTGGCAGCGCACCCATCCCGTGAATGCTGGGTGTGGTGACCAGTTGCTGTGATCTGTATCGCATTTTGTTTAGAGTTGTTTTATGAGTGTTTTTTTACGTTCTTCTTTGTTGCAACAGTGACTTCAACCTTTGATGTGAAAGGTGGCAGTGACACAATGCAGAGCCCAAACTATGGTTTTAGTTTGTGATTTGCTGCCAACGTCTACTTCTGTCGATATTAATTGCCTAAAATCGTATTGGTCTTCCTTCAGACACTTTCAAATCCTCCTATTCATCAAGTGATTGAGGTCAGATTCTTAGGTGTGTTCCCATAATTTCTGGTAAGGCATGAGTTTAAAGGCTTTTATGTGTTTTGTAAGAACATGATTTTAGGGTAAGTTACCCGTTAGATTGAAACGTTCATGGAATCACTAGTCTTGAAGGCAGGAATTCGAAACTGCTCCAGTAGAGCGGTTTCAAACTCTATTAGAGTACATATTTTTTAACATAGTGAAGTCTGCGATGCAGCAGAATGTAACCTAGAAGGTTCACCAGACGAAACATCCACTCTACAAGCTACCCTGTAGAGACCACGTGTGTGGCCTCCTGTTGAAGTGAGTTGATGGCTGCAGAGAGCAGTCTGAAGCCTGTCTGCTCAGCATGGAGTCAACCGCGATTGAACATTTCTTTGTGATACATACATTCCTTTCCGTTCTCATGGGAGCCACAGATCTGGACTTGTTTGCCTGAGTGAATGCGTGTAGTTGCATGACGTGACTGAATTTGTTGGTGATCTCTCGCTGAAACTATTTAGGATAGGCTGACCGACTACCAAACCGGTTCCTTTTATGTAGTGCACTGCAAAATATATTTCCCTGGAAATTGAGGCGGCGATTAGGTCGTTGTAAACTTCCCCCAAGTAGCTTGCATATAACTTGAATTCCTGAGGGAGATTTGAGGTGGTCAGCAGTAAGTTGTGAGCACCTGTCGTCCGTCAGAACTGTCTGCATGTGGCACAGTTTTTGACACATTGCAGTAGAGGGGTATGGTGCACCCAAATTGAAAACCTGGCGCTCATGTTGACCCCTTCGGAGCCCACTGTCCAGGGAGTGCCTATTCTACTGTTGTTAAAGGGCACTGAAGAGCATGTTCACATATAGTGTATGTCTGTTTTCTATTCCCGAAGCCTGAACAAAGGCGCTATGACACCAAATGTGTTTGTCTGATTGGCTTATGAATCTAGGGTTTCCTCAAACATTACAAGACCCTCACTCACCCTCACTCACCCTCACTCACCCTCACTCACCCTCACTCACCCTCACTCACCCTCACTCACCCTCACTCACCCTCACTCACCCTCACTCACCCTCACTCACCCTCACTCACCCTCACTCACCCTCACTCACCCTCACTCACCCTCACTCACCCTCACTCACCCTCACTCACCCTCACTCACCCTCACTCACCCTCACTCACCCTCACTCACCCTCACTCACTCACCCACACTCACTCACCCACACTCACTCACTCACTCACCCACACTCACTCACTCACCCACACTCACTCACCCACACTCACTCACCCACACTCACCCTCAACACCTCAGCCTCACCCTCACTCACCCTCAACCCCTCACCCTCACTCACCCTCAACCCCTCACCCTCACTCACCCTCACTCACCCTCAACCTCATGCTAAAGATTTAGCAAAAAACCCATAAACAATTCTAAAAGCACTAACTCTAATGCTGCGAGACCTATTGCATTTCTAATGCTTGTTCTTTCTTGTGTTAGCTCCCTCTTGGAGCATGGACCAAGTGCTGTGTTTTTCTTAGTCTTTGTTCTTCCTCGATGTTTTGCAACGTGCCATTTTTTGGGTATTATTTCTGGATGTGTAATGTGCTATCTTACATTTAACACTGGCATATTGTTTATTTATGTTGCTTTTACGCTATCTGCTTTGTCGATCACACCATTGGGCAGAATAAATTATGCTTTGTTACAAGTATGACGAATGCTCTAAAAAAAAAATGTACATTTATTTTGAAGAATGCTTTCAAAAGATGCACTTTTATTTACATGTTTTTTTTGTTTGTTTTCAAAACTGTTTTATTTTACATTGGGTTTTGTTTACAATTTGGCAATTCATGACACTGCATGTATTTGTGCGATCTCTTTAGTTACATACACCCACACTGCTCTTCGCCATGCCACTCTCTGCCATGCCGCACCGTGCCCAGTGCTTAATTTGTAAAATATGAAGTGCAGGTGCTCAGTCTTTACCGAGGCCACACCCACTTCCCCAGCTCTGCCCACTCTCCCCAGTGGCCCCACCCACTTCCCTTTATTGGCTCCACCCACATCCACAAGCCTCAACACATCGGAGTCACCTCCTCCCTTATTGACTTACGCAAGAAGATGAAGGGCTGGCTCTTCACAAAAGCAAATCAGGCACCTCACACCTACACACCTTCCCAAATCCCTGGATACCCTCCTGGGTGATAAGTGCACTATACAAATCAATAGAACATATTGGAAGCCTGTACAAAAACTTAAAAGTGAACTCATTTTAGAGAAAGGTCATTTGAGACTTGAGGCAGTTTTGCAAAGAAAAGAAAATGTGCTTGCACTGCGCTGTTTAAAAGAAAGAAAAGAAGGAAGGAATACATTATAGAAGGCAGTAACAAATGCAGGCCGGAACAGGAAGAGGAGCACTGGAGTAAGGAAATAAGTAATGGATGAAAGAAGGAGGAAATAAGAAAAGATGTGAAGGGAAGAAATTAAGGGATAGAGGCAGAAACACACCATGTATGTTTGTAAAGCACATATTCACTAGAGGGGGCCTTGACACCAAAATAAAAATGTTATTCACTCAATTGCACACATTTTATCTAAAGATGTAAGACTGAGTGGCCACACCAAGATTTCAATTTATGACCCTGAGATAGAACACAGATTCCTGGAGTAAATAAAAACATATGTGCAAGAAGGAAAACATTAAAAGTGTGAGAGAGAGAGGGAGGAGGAGAGGTCTAAAGGCAAAGATAGATGCAATAGACAACGTGAAGGGAAATGTGGAAAGCATAGATTGGCATTGCAAGATTGGAGTGGAACCTGATGAGAAGGAAAACTGAGGA
The DNA here is from genome assembly GCF_964263255.1 of Lissotriton vulgaris. NCBI lineage: Eukaryota > Metazoa > Chordata > Amphibia > Caudata > Salamandridae > Lissotriton > Lissotriton vulgaris. The sequence continues at coordinate 1,309,197,458 of NC_141693.1, read as the reverse complement.
GAAAGGCAAGGGAAGAAAAGCGTACAGTGGGGAGCATGTGAGAGTAGAGTGGAATGGAAAGATGGAAAGGTGAACAATGAAAAGCATTTAATGAGGGGAGGTGGTGATTAAGAGAACGCAAATGTAGGGCAGAAAGTGAAGTAAGATTGGAGAGAAGTAAAGGAGTGAGGTGTGAAGGGGTGGACGAAAAGCAGATACTGAATTGAGCAAGCAAAGAGTACACCTCTGCTTTATTAAATACCGTATTTTCCGGCGTATAAGACGACCCGGCGTATAAGACGACCCCCTACTTTCATGGACAAAATGTAGGTTTCATGATATATTCGCCGTATAAGACGACCCCCACTTCCTAACGTCCTACAGTCCCCTTTCTATCTCCATGGACTGAGGAGATCATGTGGTACTGACGCTCCTCTCCTTCCGATGAGCGTAAGAATTGCGGAAGGAGAGAGAGATCAGCACACGTGGAGGAGCGCCTCGTCTGCCTGGGGGATGTGCAGCTGCAGTCCAGGTAGGGTTCACGGCGCCATTTGTTTTCTTTTAAAGCTTGCGCAGTGTTTGAGTTGCCTCTGGCTGGCGAGGGGCTGATATCGTGTTGCACAGTGCGATCAATTTATTTTCAAGACCGCCTACGTTCTTTGTTCTGTGCTGGAGTTCCCGCGCCATTTGTTTTCTTTTAAAGCTTGCGCAGTGTTTGAGTTGCCTCTGGCTGGCGAGGGGCTGATATCGTGTTGCACAGTGCGATCAATTTATTTTCAAGACCGCCTACGTTCTTTGTTCTGTGCTGGAGTTCCCTAAGCGGCACCCATTTCAATTGAGACGCGGTCTGACACCTTCGGGTGAAGTCCGCGCTATGTGAAATAAACCGCCAATTTTTGTATCCGGCGTATAAGACGACCCCCGACTTCCCAGAAAATTTTAAGGGGTTAAAAGGTCGTCTTATACGCCGGAAAATACGGTATACAGTCATTAATTATATAAAGTTGAGATGTGACAGGAGTGTCTCATTCTTGGCCTGTCTCATCAATGCATAGCAATGTTGTCCAAGACATACAATAGCGATTCTTTAACTGTGTTAAGTTTTGTGCCATAAAAAGATGTTTTGTTATGTCACAATAGGTATTCCTGATAAAACATAATAAAGTGTCAGTTATACCATTGGGATTACACCTTGATGGAGAACCACACTCTCATGCTTCAAACAAATATTTCTATTACATGTTCAGACTATAAGTGGCAACATCCCACTGCCACCTATTTTCAAATGCAGTCAGACATTCAACTCCATTCAGACAGACTTCCACACATACTTTTTTACTAATAAAGCACAAAATTCAACTGTCTGCCGCCTGTGCTATATTAGGATTGTAATTTATGATCAGCGAGTGACAAAAGTACATCTGTGACAAAAAACATAAACCCACTGATCTATCCACATAAATATAGTTGTCATCTGCTTGGTACATGTTCTACATTACCCCTCTGTGCTACAGTCTAAACTTCAACTAGACAAAACTCTGATCTCTCTCCAACAGGGACATAAGGCTGTAAGTATGCAGCAGGGGTTTACGGGACATGGGTCTTTGGAGGTGAAGAGAAGGTGTGGGGAGATAGATCTCAGCAGGCTTGTGGGGGTGGGGGAAGGTAGAGAGCGCCCAACACAGCCAAGCCCCTCTGATAGCACGTTTTGAATCAATGCTATTTTTCTCCAGGTCTAAGCTGAGAAATTCCCTGGGAATACTCTCTCTGGTTAGGGGGTAATTGGGAAAGCCTCCTGGTTCGAGTGGCCAAGACTGAGTAGGGCTTTGCGGTCTCACGTGTGAACTCAAAGTATGGATACTCAGGGCCCAGTGCAAGCCTTAATACAAAGCGATGGTGGGGAGGGGGGCTCTGAGAGTGAGGGAGGGAGCCAAGGGGTACTGTAACAGGAGTGAGCGAGTGTTGTTGCAGAGAGGTGCATTGTGATACAGAGGGGAAGGGGACTGTAAGCAGAGGGGCACTGAGATACAGGTGAGAAAGGCACTGTGGAGAAAAGGGCACTGGGCTAGTGGGAGAAGGCCACTGTGAAGAAGGGGGCACTGTCGGAGGTAGCGGTGGGGCACAGTCACAGTGGCAGGGATGTGTGGTGTTCTTCAAGGTGCTTGTGGCTGCAACGGTGCCCATTGCAGAAGGGAGAGGGCGGGTGTGATAGAGACGAGATGGTACTGGGACAGCGAGGAGTGTGGTGCTAATACACTGACTGGCAGGAAGAAATATTTTCACTTTCGGACCACCCTCGGCTGCTTACCGTATTTTGTTATTACGCTGCAAGGCCTTGTCTGGGCTCCTTAGTGTTGGACTTGGCCCTTCTGGCAGGTCCACCCCAGGAGTTTTTGCTTGTTATATGTAACCTGGGGATGGTGATTCCCTTTCTGAGTGCGTGTGGTGAGAGAGGCCTGCCCTCCTATAGGAATGCATGGGGAATGTATGTGTCCCTAGTAGTTCCTGATGCGTGGGGCGTGCAGCGTCGAGTCTGGTATGTGCGAGCTCGTGAGATTGAATGCTGCGCAATGGTATATGCGGAATGAGTGTGCCTAGTGTAGAAGTGCCACTTGTAGAAGTTGGCATATTTGTGTAATTTGTGTCTGGCGTGTGATTGGCTGAGGCGGGCTGGTGAGCCTGGCTCCAAGAGTCTGGGAGGGTCTGCCCCGGTGGTGAATGGAGTGTTTAGCATGCTGATGTGAGGGGAGGAGTGAGCCTGGGCCTGCTTGTGGATTGATTGTCTGGTTTGAGGGTCCTGAATGAGACTGGGTTTTCCCCACACAATGCTGGCTCCACCCCCTGGGGTGCGTCTGATGTCCCTAGCCTGGCCAGTGAAAAGAATCCCCCATAACCAGTTCTAGCTGGTTCTCCCCCTGCCTGCCCCTTTAGACAAAGGATGTTGGGTATAAAAAGGGTGCTGTGACACTCTGAAAATGTTCTTGTTTCTGAATTGAATCCTGACGCCAGGGGCGTGCTGCTGCTTGGGCTTAGGGGAAGGCTTGCCTCCCAGAGCCCTGCCCAGCCCCTGGATCCCTGATGGATGCCTGGAGGACTTCTGGAGGAACCCCCCTGCCTTGCTGGGCTATTTGGGGGACTTTGCTTTGATGTAAAAAGGAGAGATTCCCTTGAACAGAAATTAAATTAATAAAACTTTATGGACAAAAACAATTACAAGATTAACGTATATAAAAAAAGACCAATTTATTGATCATACAGTAATTAAAAAAGTGGACAGTTAAAAGACCACTTGACACAGATTTTTAAAACAATGAAAACAATAAAAAACTTGACATTCAATATTGACCAGCAAAATTGATACATGAAGACAGATAACAGTAAGACATTAAACTCGTACAATACTAAGCGTATATTCAAACTCTATTTCTGACACCAATGTTATGTACACAACAATGCAGTGTATCAACAAGGATATCCGAGTCGAGAATTATACTGAAGAGTGCGTCCACGCGTTTCGGTGGTTTCTCACAATTCTATCCACCTTTGTCAAGACTACAATTGATATCTGTCTTAGTACAGGGGTCAATATAATCTCCCTTTAAATCCACTTTTGGATGTTTTGTCAAATTTCCATTATTTTCCACAATAAAATATGGTGTAGGCAACGAAATACTGGCTTCATATATCCATTTTAAAATTGCGTCTCTTTATCGAGTTACAGGTAAAAAGTCCTGTTACTAGAGAGCTAAACATTGGCAGTAGTTGTTTCAAATAGTTAAGCCTCGTAGTGCGCTTTTCTTTCCATTTAAAAGGGAACCAGGGGCGCTTACGTCCTGTCCTTGCGATGGAAACAATTGTTTCACTATAGAATCGCGAAGGACTGCCTGCTTCTCTGGTTGCGTGGAGACTTTGCTTTGAACTATGCTGCATCCCCCGAGGAACTTGACTGCTTGCTATTGCCCTAGCGCCTGAGGGCGCTTTTCGTGGACCCCTGGCGCTTGAGAGCGCGATCTGTGTGCCTAGCACTTGGGAGCGCTGTCCTTACCAAGCCGGTGCCCACCCGCATTTGCCCCGTCCGTGTGAAGGGCCCTGGCCCCCCAGCAAGTGCCTACCTCGCTTTATGTCATTTAATAGTCGAGGGAGCCTACCCCCTCGTCATTTCCTCCGAGTTCACCGCTGCCGGCCCGGGACCCCTCGTGATGTATTCCCCGGGCCGTGCTGGGATTGGCTGCCGGCCCGGGATTCCCCCGTCGTGTCATTCCCCAGGCCGCGCCGTGATTGGCTGCCAGCCCGGGATGCCCTGGTGACGCCTTCCCCGGGCCACGCCGTGGTTGTCTGCCAGCTCGAGGACTTTAAAGTCTGGCCCCCGTCAACACGAAGAAGCAGGTAGCGGCGGGAGCCTACTCCGCGCCCCTGCGTTATCACCAGATGCCGCCCCGTGAGTGCAGAGAAGGGGAGGGGGCGTCGGGGCACATTGCCGGTGCCGCTCCTCCCCTCCAGTGGATCGCCCGTTGTGTGCAGAGGCCCGTGGGGCCCCCAGTGATATAGAGTCCCCCGAGAAGGACTCTGCCTACCTTTTCCCTGCCGAGCCTGCGAGGCTCGACTCCAGCATCTTCATTTTAGAGCCCAGAGAGGCTCGAGTGCCAGTCCTTGTTGAAGAGTCCCGAGAGGCTCATTACCCCGTTGTTCCTCGAGCCCGGGAGGCTCTACCTTTTGGCGCTCATTCCTCCGAGCCTGCGAGGCTCCCACGATGGCCCTATCCTCTACAGCTGCCCAGCACTTCGTGGGATAGCTGCCACGTGTAGGTTGTTCCGGGCTACCTGCAGCCTGTCCTGACATTGAGACTTTGGGCGTCCTAGCCCCCGAGAGGCCAGTTGGCCTGTTGAAAGTTATGAGCTAATGATAATGTGAGTCCTGAGAGTTACTCTGTGTTGCACCCCTGAAGGTGTTTTTAATGCGTTATGTGCTTTATCCTTGTTCCCCCCTGGATACCCTATGCCTCATGTATGTTGCTTCTGGTTAGAGTGAGTTCTACTGCTAGTTCTATGAAGCTCCGGGTTGTTATGTGTTCTAATGCTAGCTCCTGGTTGTTATGTGTTCTAGTACTAGTTCTATGAAGCTCCCAGTTGTTATATGTTCTAATTCCAATTCCACCAAGTGCATATTCCTGGCCGTGGCCCCCCCTGGTCCTGTCCTGTACATAGTCCCCTGTAAGTTCTGCCCGTGCCTCTGGCACCTTGTCAAATGTGTGTTCCTATCTAATGTGTTCTTTTAATACAAAGACTATTTTCATATATACCTTGTGTGGAGTTCCTTTTGTGGGGGGCCCTGGCGGTTGTTGCTGGTGGGTGCGTGCGCAAATACTTTACACATCGCCTCCGAGATAGGCCTGACTGCTCATGCCAAGCTTCTAAGGGGGTGAGCAGGGGTTGTCTTGGCGGGTGACTTCCTTACCCTAACTAGGAATGGTGGTTTCTGCCTGACCCTGGCGCAAGCCTTGGCCAGCCAGGAATCCTATTTCTAACACTGAGGCAGGCAGCTACTGGGCAGTTTCCTGCGGGTGCGACTGTGCAGGAATGTATTGATGGTGTACCACGGCCAAGCACTATTCTGTCATGTTGGAAATGGAATCCCCACCTGGCCGAGGGTCGCACCCCAGTCCAGTAGGAACCCCACTGCCACGTAAAGGAAGGGAGGGGCCCTTCCCCCAAATGACGCCTGCTCCCCTTGGGAGGATGGTAGCTAGGGCAGGCAGGCTTATTCTCTAGTTAGCGGGCCAAGTATTTTGGATTGCACATGGTCGTCGAGGAGACACACAACAACATAGACACGACACAGAGTTCTAGTAAAAATATAGCTTTCTTTATACAACTCTCTCAGTAGGTGAATAATCATACAATCCGCACAGTACCTCCGATGAGGCCGTAATTCTAGTCTCAGGGTTCGTGGCGCACCAGCGGTGCGGCCTGGAGTATGCTTCGTACTCCGGGTTCTGTCCTCAAAGTTCGGGGCGCACTAGCAGTGCGGGCAGGAGTACACTGGGTACTCTGGGTGGAGTTCTCACAGTTCGTGGCGCCCTCAGCAGTGCGGCCAGGAGTGCGGGACGCACCCTATGTTGCTGCTGGTCAGTACAGGTGGAAGGCGGGCGTGAGCCGTGACAGTGGAAGCTCGGGTGATGGTGAAAGCTTGGAGCCGGGACAGCGTCCGCAGGGCTCGGGTGATGGTGCAAGCTGAGAGCCGCGACAGCGTCAGCAGGGCTCTTGTAGATAGCGAAGGCTTTGAGCCGCGACAACGTCAGCAGGGCCCTTGTGGATAGCGAAGACTTGGAGCCGCGTCAGCAGGGCTCTTGTGGATAGTGAGGTCTTGGAGCCGCGACAGCCTCAGCAGGGCTCTTGGTGATAGTGAAGACTTGGAGCCGCGACAGCGTCAGCAGAGCTCTTGTAGATGGCGAAGGCTTGGAGCCGCGACAGCGTCAGCAGGGCTCAGGTGATGGCGAAGGTTTGGGGCCGCGACAGCGTCAGCAGGGCCCTTGTGGATAGCGACGTCTTGGAGCCCGGTCAGCGGGGCTCTTGTGGATAGCGAGGTCTTGGAGCTGCGACAGCGTCAGCAGGGCTCTTGTGGATAGCGAGGTCTTGGAGCCGCGACAGCGTCAGAAGGGCTCTTGGCGATGGGCACACTCGTCGTGCCTCAGGAGGGCTCCCGGGGGTACCTCTCCGGAGGTTCCCCTAGCAGATCTGATTCTCTAGTCCCAGTGTCCTTCTTTTATCCCTCAAAATGTATTTGATCTCCTTTCATGTAGGAATGGGGTTTCCCTCCCTTAGGCCCGGTTGGGGGTGTCTTCCGTCATGGGCCACCTCATCCTTGGAAGCAGCAAGGCAGGGTCATCAGCCACCCAGCAGGAAGCGACGCCAGCATTGTGGGGGCCAGGTCGCAGCCCTGAAACTACTCCTCCCCTCTAATCTAAAGGGCAGACAGCAGATACCAAATGAAGGAGTTTCCCCAGGCCCTGTCACTGTCTCCAGACGGGGAATACACATCCTAGCAGTATCGTCCAGCTAGATTGCCTGGAAGATAGTCCCAGTCCAGAAGTCCTAGTTCTAGACCTAGGAGGGGGAGAGCACTCTACCTAAAGAGTGTATCACGTAATTCTGAATTTAGGGGTGTCCGTCTCCTATTGCTCCTATGTTCCCCGGGTCAGATAAATAATAAGGGGAATGGATCGAAAAGCTACTAAAAGGATGGCTGCCAACTACTACAAGGTCATGCCACCCGCACCTGAGCAGGCCAGGTCCAACATGTCACCTGTAGGATAAGTCGTGTGTAAAATACCGCACACACAACTCACCTAACCTTGCAGCTTTGGCTACACTGGAAAGCGCAGACTGCTGAGTAGCGCAGCTGGAATTATGCTCCCAGGTCATCGTTCATGCAGTTTATACTGGGCGTGACACAACACACCTGCCCTTCCCCCACCTTAAGACCAGGCACTGGTGCCCGTCAAAGCTAGCACACTAGCATCATGCACAAAATCGGAATGTGCAGCTGCACAAGCCTCGCTCGAGGATAGGGCTTTTTAATGGCCTGTGCACAGTGCGGGCTGTGCATGGGAGAAAAATGCAATAGACCCGGCCCTGAGAAATAGGTGCCAGTGCTCAGTACCTGAAAGCACCTGCACAAATCAAGCACTGACCGTGCCACTATAAAGCACTCCACGCCTCTCCACACAATACCACTCTATGCCACTCTCCACTGTGCCACTCTTCCCCACGCCACACCACCAACTTTTAGCCATGCTGAATAGTAGCCAGGCTACTGCACAAAATGTCTAAAACACATTAATTTTCACATAGGAGAGACCTATTGGCTTTGCCAACGCTAGCTGTGGTGATATAGATTTGGCAAAGAGTGGAGAAAAGTCTTAACTATTCTCCTTTTTAGGTCGAGGACCATAGGCTGCCCTTGCGCAGTTCGGTCTGAAGATTTAATGTTTTTTAGTTAGGGGGCTTGAACCCGCCCCTCTTCTCCATTGGCTGGCTTCCTAAACGTAGGCCAGCCATTGGAGGAGAGGGGTGTCACTCCGTTCAAGCCCGTCTCTTTCGGATTCGGGGGCTGTTAGAAAGGCGATCCTAGGTGGGAGGCAGAGGCTGTCTGGCTGACCACCCCGAGACCCACCTCTCCTTCTGGAGTTGGCCGAGCGTTGTCGAGAGGCCTCCTGGCGAGGTTCATACAGGCGAGCAATCACACCACTACAGATGGACACCACACAAGGATAGATTCTTAACGTCTTTATCAGCAATCAAGGCAGGTTATCTCCGCAATATATGTACAAATGGATCGAGGGAACCTTAAGGTCTTAGTAACTGTAGGAAGGGGGTAACGGGACAGTCTTGGTACCAGCCTGGTACAGGGATACCCTACGCTCACCTCTCAATCCTTGAGCTGGGGGTTCCTCAGGGTCGGGCTGCGGCAGCGCCAGCAGGGCTCAGAAGATGGCTTCAGCGAGGTCGGGCCGCGGCAGCGCCAGCAGGGCTCAGAAGATGGCTTCAGCGAGGTCGGGCCGCGGCAGCGCCAGCAGGGCTCCGAAGATGGTTACAGGGTTCGAAGTAGGTGAGTTCTTCTTAGGGTCTCTCGACTCAAGGATACAACTACTGACCCATTCCAGAGCTGCCCCAGATATAGGTCTGGAGTCCTTTGATGTCCGGACCCTCGCACCTGGGGGTCAGAGGGGCCGGGATGAGAGTGTCCAGACACCCAGCAGGAGGGTGGAACCAGCGCCCAGGGAGGCCGGAGGGCGATCGAAACCAGGTGTCCGGGGACGGCTGGAGGGCCATCGAAACTCCCCTCCTCCTTGATCTGTCAAGTGGCCGTTCTACCACCTGGTCGGATCTTGGTGCCTCGATGTCGGTGCTTTGTTGGGGCCGAGGCCACGGGGCCCGGACGGGGAAGGCCCCATGAGTGGCGGCTCTCGTGAAGGTTGGAGGGGTGTATCTTCAGACCAAAGGACAGGGGTTGATGTCGTCCTGGGCCCGCCATGCGGGAGGAGTGGGACCACGCCACGAGGCCGGTTCCAACAGGGGCGTGTTTACCTTCTTTCTGGTTTTCTTTCTTTCTTACCATTGGCTTGAATTTTACCTTTCAGCCAATGGGAAGAGGAGAGAACGAAAACCACACCCCCGAATTTTGAAAATGACGCTGGTTTCTCTGAGGCATTCTTGCTTCGCCTCGGAGAAACGTGGTGGCGCTTATTAAGACTTCTGTGGCTTCATTATTTAATTATTTGGCAGCGCATTGGCTCTTCTGGTGGTGCTTCAGCCCCTTCCCGTGCCTGCCCCGTTTCACTTCAGCCCCTTCCCTTGTCCGCCCCCGTGAAAACTTAGCAACCCTCGCTGACCGTGAATTGAGCTATGTGTATGACAAACGGAAACCTTCTGACAGCTGGAAAGAATGATATTTAAAATACTTGCATGTTTTAATTAACTTATGAGGAATTATCATAGCCCTCCCAATCAAATTCCAACGGCTAGAGCGGGGGAGCTGTGGCAAAGTGTTGTGCCGTTCTTAGAGAGAGGGCTCACGCTTGCTTCAATCTGCCTACTCGCAATATAGAATACAGAGCATTAGGGAACTAATGTTCCCAGCCACCGCTGGTTTCCGCTTTTCTCTGGCTGGCTGCTGGGAGTTGCAATTCAAAACTACGCCCCCTCATGTTCGTTCTACTTTAGTGAAGAGAGAAAAGACTCACACTCCCAGAATTACCTGCGTGCATCCTGCTTCCTGCTCGAACATATTTTCTCGCTGTGTCAGATTGTAAACAGCACGGTTTAGAGGCAGGGGCCGGCAGACTTCTGGAAGATTGGGTCTGTGCAGGTGCATTCAGCGGCTGTGAGTGGGAAGTTTATAGACGGCAGCTGCCGTAGCAGCGCAGAGTTCAGGGCCCTATGGACGACAGCAAGGTAAGCGCCAGCAATGCAGCCTCAGGGTGACGCCCCCTGCCTATAGAGATGTCCACAGAGCTCAAGCTCCTGTCTGCCTTGAAAGCACAATTTTATGCTTGCTTGTACGCTGCCCATTTTGTTTAGGTTAGTAATGAGAAAGAAGAATGCTTTGTGTAAACGGCCAGGTCAGCATTTGCCTAGCACAAACTTGAAATCCGTGTGTGCATGCCTGTTAGTAAAGTTTGTTATCCGCTATCGTTTAAGGGGAGAGTGATGATACTTTCATTGATAGACGACGATGAAGTAATGCGCTGCATAAGGAAAAGAAGGCACGACTTGTGAACAACACTGAGGATTGTAGCGTGAGGGTGTTTGTGGCATTGACTACAGGAATTATGTGGCATGTGAGGACCACATCAATTGATTAGGTCGACTGCTTTATCTTAACATGTTATTAAGTATTGTGTGCCACGTTGGGTTCATTAGCGTTATCATCTAGCTACTTTTTAATGCACAACGGTATTACTATTACAAAAGGGCTTGCAATACTGCAGATAGAACGGGAGTGCAACATGTTTATCCACCTTTGCCAAATGTAAGAATGTTTACCATTAGTTGATGCTGTGCATTTTATTGCCAATTCGCTTCTTCCACACTCGCCCACTGCCTGGTGTGCAATCCAGCATCCTTCCTGTAATCACCTGTTGGATCTGGCCTCGTGGCGTGGTTCCCCCCGCAAATCAGCTCCCCATCAGCTCAGCTCTGTACATAGGGACTCCCTAGCTCCTCTACCCATGTCCGACCCCATGGCCATTGTCCGTATCGGCCTGTCCCCGGCCACCCTGCCAGCCCGCACGCCCCAGACCCGCAAGGCCCCAAAGGCCCATCGGCAGCCATTTTCCCTTCCCCAGATCCCTGATGCCGTGGGCCTATCCTGACCCCTGCCCCAGCGTAGCGTAGGCTCCAGACGCGCCAGCCCCCGTTGGGACAGTGAGGGCTACCCTAGTGAGAGGAGGCAAGGAGTTTCGATGGCACCTCCGGCTGCCCCTGAGAGACCGGTTTCGCTCGCACCTCTGGTCTCCCCCCTGAGGGCCAGTTTCAATGTCCCCTCTGGCCTCCCCGAGTGCTGGCTCCAGACCTGCTGGGCGTCTGGGAATTCCCGAACGCATCCTCAAAGGGATCAAAGAACCAACCGCCGGACCTCGCCCCGGGCCACCCCCACAGCCTCGGACCCCCGCCTTCCAGGGTCCGGACATCAAAGGGTCACTGAACTATATCAAGCGTCGCCCCTGAACTAGCGGGCAGTTGTATCTTGGACAAGGAAGCCCTGCTGATCTGATCACGGCTGAACTGAACCTCGTGAACTCTTTGAGCCCTGCTGACGCTGTCGCGGCTCGTTCTCGGAACTGAACCATCGGAGCCCTGCTGACCTCGTCGCGGCTCAAGCTTGAATCTTGAAGACATCTACGGAACTCTGAGCCCTGCTGACGTGGTCGCGGCTCAAGGAACATTCTAGTCCGGCTGGACTATCGAAGTCACCACCCCGAAGAGACTATCCTCAAGTGAGTAGGATCACCAGTGCGTTTACCATCTGCTGTATCCCCCCGGCTCGAGAATTGAGAGCTGTGCGCAGGGTATGCCACGTGCTGGGTTACGACCCTAAGACTGTCCCGCTACCCCCTTCCCTAAAAGACTTGACTCTCTGCGATCCTTCGACCATTGTACATAAGTGTGATATTGCTATCTTCGTGTTTAAAAAGAAGTTCCTAACTTACACCTCGTTGTTGTGTCTGTTCGTAAGTGTGGTGTAGTCCTCGTGTGTACGATTCGCTACTGAGGTCTTCCCCAGCGAAGGTCTCTCATAAGGCTCGGCAGTATTGGTGGGAGAGGTAGGTCACGGAGGAGCTGGGTAGACATAACTCGACTTCTGGGGCCGCCCCTTCTAACCCTTTGATATAACACTGGGCGACTTAATTGATGAAAGGAGCCCAAGGTTTTGGTGCGCTGCCACAAGCTGAAATAGTGCTAGGGCTCGAGATACAGAACCGCACTGAAGTAGGCAGCAGTGTTGTCATCCTGTGTGGGGGTGGGTGGCTCTCTATGGGGGTGGGTGGCTCTCTGTGGGGGTGGGGGGCTCTCTGTGGGGGTGGGGGGCTCTCTGTGGGGGTGGGGGGCTCTCTGTGTGGGTCGGGGGCTCTCTGTGTGGGTCGGGGGCTCTCTGTGTGGGTCGGGGGCTCTCTGTGTGGGGGTGGGGCTCGCTGTGTGTGTGTGTGGGGCTCGCTGTGTGTGTGGGTGGGGCTCGCTGTGTGTGTGGGTGGGGCTCGCTGTGTGTGTGGGTGGGGCTCGCTGTGTGTGTGGGTGGGGCTCGCTGTGTGTGTGGGTGGGGCTCGCTGTGTGTGTGGGGCTCGCTGTGTGTGTGGGGCTCGCTGTGTGTGTGTGGGGCTCGCTGTGTGTGTGTGTGTGTGTGTGTGGGGCTCGCCGTGTGTGTGTGTGGGGCTCGCCGTGTGTGGGGCTCGCTGTGTGTGTGTGTGGGGGGCTCGCTGTGTGTGGGGCTCTGTGTCCGCGAATACTCTCTACTACTCTCTAATGCTCACCTATTGCCATTTTAAATGTCAATGCCATTTATTTATGTTTAAAAAAAAAAAGAAAATAAATGTCATGAGGAATGCCAATAGCTCTACCTTTAATAATGCCAAGACCATTGCATTGTAAATGCTTGTTTTATGTCTCATACCTTCGCTTGAAAAAGAGCAAAAGGTGTTTGCTGTGTGTGTGCTCTCTGTGTGTGTGGGGCTCGCTGTGTGTGTGGGGCTCGCTGTGTGTGGGGCTCGCTGTGTGTGTGGGGCTCGCTGTGTGTGTGGGGCTCGCTGTGTGTGTGGGGCTCGCTGTGTGTGTGGGGCTCGCTGTGTGTGTGGGGCTCGCTGTGTGTGTGGGGCTCGCTGTGTGTGTGGGGCTCGCTGTGTGTGTGGGGCTCGCTGTGTGTGTGGGGCTCGCTGTGTGTGTGGGGCTCGCTGTGTGTGTGGGGCTCGCTGTGTGTGTGGGGCTCGCTGTGTGTGTGGGGCTCGCTGTGTGTGTGGGGCTCGCTGTGTGTGTGGGGCTCGCTGTGTGTGTGGGGCTCGCTGTGTGTGTGGGGCTCGCTGTGTGTGTGGGGCTCGCTGTGTGTGTGGGGCTCGCTGTGTGTGTGGGGCTCGCTGTGTGTGTGGGGCTCGCTGTGTGTGTGGGGCTCGCTGTGTGTGTGGGGCTCGCTGTGTGTGTGGGGCTCGCTGTGTGTGTGGGGCTCGCTGTGTGTGTGGGGCTCGCTGTGTGTGTGGGGCTCGCTGTGTGTGTGGGGCTCGCTGTGTGTGTGGGGCTCGCTGTGTGTGTGGGGCTCGCTGTGTGTGTGGGGCTCGCTGTGTGTGTGGGGCTCGCTGTGTGTGTGGGGCTCGCTGTGTGTGTGGGGCTCGCTGTGTGTGTGGGGCTCGCTGTGTGTGTGGGGCTCGCTGTGTGTGTGGGGCTCGCTGTGTGTGTGGGGCTGTGTCTGTGTGCGCGCGCGCGCGCGGGGCTGTGTCTGTGTGTGCGCGCGCGCGCGGGGCTGTGTCTGTGTGTGTGCGCGCGCGCGGGGCTGTGTCTGTGTGTGTGCGCGCGCGCGGGGCTGTGTCTGTGTGTGTGCGCGCGCGCGGGGCTGTGTCTGTGTGTGTGCGCGCGCGCGGGGCTGTGTCTGTGTGTGCGCGCGCGCGGGGCTGTGTCTGTGTCTGTGTGTGCGCGCGCGCGGGGCTGTGTCTGTGTCTGTGTGTGTGCGCGCGCGCGGGGCTGTGTCTGTATGTACGCGCGCGCGGGGCTGTGTCTGTATGTGCGCGTGCGCGGGGCTGTGTCTGTGTGTGCGCGCGCGCAGGGCTCTGTCTGTCTGTCTGTGTGTGCGCGCGCGCGGGGCTCTGTCTGTCTGTCTGTGTGTGCGCGCGCGCGCGGGGCTCTGTCTGTCTGTCTGTGTGTGTGTGCGCGCGCGCGGGGCTCTGTCTGTGTGTGTGCGCGCGCGCGCGGGGGGCTCTGTCTGTGTGCGCGCGCGCGGGGCTCTGTCTGTGTGTGTGTGCGCGCGCGCGGGGCTCTGTCTGTGTGTGTGTGCGCGCGCGCGGGGCTCTGTCTGTCTGTGTGAGTGTGCGCGCGCGCGGGGCTCTGTCTGTGTGTGTGCGCGCGCGCGGGGCTCTGTCTGTCTGTGTGTGTGTGTGCGCGCGCGCGGGGCTCTGTCTGTGTGTGTGTGTGCGCGCGCGCGGGGCTCTGTCTGTATGTGCGCGCGCGCGGGGCTGTGTCTGTATGTGCGCGTGCGCGGGGCTGTGTCTGTGTGTGCGCGCGCGCAGGGCTCTGTCTGTCTGTCTGTGTGTGCGCGCGCGCGGGGCTCTGTCTGTCTGTCTGTGTGTGCGCGCGCGCGCGGGGCTCTGTCTGTCTGTCTGTGTGTGTGTGCGCGCGCGCGGGGCTCTGTCTGTGTGTGTGCGCGCGCGCGCGGGGGGCTCTGTCTGTGTGTGTGTGCGCGCGCGCGGGGCTCTGTCTGTCTGTGTGAGTGTGCGCGCGCGCGGGGCTCTGTCTGTCTGTCTGTGTGTGTGCGCGCGCGCGGGGCTCTGTCTGTCTGTGTGTGTGTGTGCGCGCGCGCGGGGCTCTGTCTGTGTGTGTGCGCGCGCGCGCGGGGCTCTGTCTGTGTCTGTGTGTGTGTGTGTGTGTGCGCGCGCGCGGGGCTCTGTCTGTCTGTGTGAGTGTGCGCGCGCGCGGGGCTCTGTCTGTGTGAGTGTGCGCGCGCGCGGGGCTCTGTCTGTCTGTCTGTGTGTGCGCGCGCGCGGGGCTCTGTCTGTGTGTGTGCGCGCGCGCGCGGGGCTCTGTCTGTGTGTGTGCGCGCGCGCGCGGGGCTCTGTCTGTGTGTGTGTGTGTGCGCGCGCGGGGCTCTGTCTGTATGTGCGCGCGCGCGGGGCTGTGTCTGTATGTGCGCGTGCGCGGGGCTGTGTCTGTGTGTGCGCGCGCGCAGGGCTCTGTCTGTCTGTCTGTGTGTGCGCGCGCGCGGGGCTCTGTCTGTCTGTCTGTGTGTGCGCGCGCGCGCGGGGCTCTGTCTGTCTGTCTGTGTGTGTGTGCGCGCGCGCGGGGCTCTGTCTGTGTGTGTGCGCGCGCGCGCGGGGGGCTCTGTCTGTGTGTGTGTGCGCGCGCGCGGGGCTCTGTCTGTCTGTGTGAGTGTGCGCGCGCGCGGGGCTCTGTCTGTCTGTCTGTGTGTGTGCGCGCGCGCGGGGCTCTGTCTGTCTGTGTGTGTGTGTGCGCGCGCGCGGGGCTCTGTCTGTGTGTGTGCGCGCGCGCGCGGGGCTCTGTCTGTGTCTGTGTGTGTGTGTGTGTGTGCGCGCGCGCGGGGCTCTGTCTGTCTGTGTGAGTGTGCGCGCGCGCGGGGCTCTGTCTGTGTGAGTGTGCGCGCGCGCGGGGCTCTGTCTCTGTCTGTGTGTGCGCGCGCGCGGGGCTCTGTCTGTGTGTGTGCGCGCGCGCGCGGGGCTCTGTCTGTGTGTGTGCGCGCGCGCGCGGGGCTCTGTCTGTGTGTGTGTGTGTGCGCGCGCGGGGCTCTGTCTGTGTGTGTGCGCGCGCGGGGCTCTGTCTGTGTGTGTGTGCGCGCGCGCGGGGCTCTGTCTGTGTGCGCGCGCGCGGGGCTCTGTGCGCGCGCGCGGGGCTCTGTCTGTCTGTGTGTGTGTGCGCGCGCGCGGGGCTGTGTCTGTGTCTGTGTGTGCGCGCGCGCGGGGCTGTGTCTGTGTCTGTGTGTGCGCGCGCGCGGGGCTGTGTCTGTATGTGCGCGCGCGCGGGGCTGTGTCTGTATGTGCGCGCGCGCGGGGCTGTGTCTGTATGTGCGCGCGGGGCTGTGTCTGTATGTGCGCGTGCGCGGGGCTGTGTCTGTGTGTGCGCGCGCGCAGGGCTCTGTCTGTCTGTCTGTGTGTGCGCGCGCGCGGGGCTCTGTCTGTCTGTCTGTGTGTGTGTGCGCGCGCGCGGGGCTCTGTCTGTGTGTGTGCGCGCGCGGGGGGCTCTGTCTGTGTGCGCGCGGCTCTGTCTGTGTGTGTGTGCGCGCGGGGCTCTGTCTGTCTGTGTGTGTGTGTGCGCGCGCGCGGGGCTCTGTCTGTCTGTGTGTGTGTGTGCGCGCGCGCGGGGCTCTGTCTGTGTGTGTGTGTGCGCGCGCGCGGGGCTCTGTCTGTGTGTGTGTGTGTGTGTGCGCGCGCGCGGGGCTCTGTCTGTCTGTGTGTGCGCGCGCGCGGGGCTCTGTCTGTCTGTGTGTGCGCGCGCGCGGGGCTCTGTCTGTCTGTGTGAGTGTGCGCGCGCGCGGGGCTCTGTCTGTGTGAGTGTGCGCGCGCGCGGGGCTCTGTCTGTCTGTCTGTGTGTGCGCGCGCGCGGGGCTCTGTCTGTGTGTGTGCGCGCGCGCGCGGGGCTCTGTCTGTGTGTGTGTGCGCGCGCGGGGCTCTGTCTGTGTGTGTGTGCGCGCGCGGGGCTCTGTCTGTGTGTGTGTGCGCGCGCGGGGCTCTGTCTGTGTGTGTGCGCGCGCGCGCGGGGCTCTGTCTGTGTGTGTGTGCGCGCGCGCGGGGCTCTGTCTGTGTGCGCGCGCGCGGGGCTCTGTGCGCGCGCGCGGGGCTCTGTGCGCGCGCGCGGGGCTCTGTCTGTCTGTGTGTGTGTGTGCGCGCGCGCGGGGCTGTGTCTGTGTCTGTGTGTGCGCGCGGGGCTGTGTCTGTGTCTGTGTGTGCGCGCGCGCGGGGCTGTGTCTGTGTCTGTGTGTGCGCGCGCGCGGGGCTGTGTCTGTATGTGCGCGCGCGCGGGGCTGTGTCTGTATGTGCGCGTGCGCGGGGCTGTGTCTGTGTGTGCGCGCGCGCAGGGCTCTGTCTGTCTGTCTGTGTGTGCGCGCGCGCGGGGCTCTGTCTGTCTGTCTGTGTGTGCGCGCGCGCGGGGCTCTGTCTGTCTGTCTGTGTGTGCGCGCGCGCGGGGCTCTGTCTGTCTGTCTGTGTGTGTGTGTGCGCGCGCGTGGCTCTGTCTGTGTGTGTGCGCGCGCGGGGGGCTCTGTCTGTGTGCGCGCGCGCGGGGCTCTGTCTGTGTGTGTGTGCGCGCGCGCGGGGCTCTGTCTGTCTGTGTGAGTGTGCGCGCGCGCGGGGCTCTGTCTGTCTGTCTGTGTGTGTGCGCGCGCGCGGGGCTCTGTCTGTCTGTGTGTGTGTGTGCGCGCGCGCGGGGCTCTGTCTGTGTGTGTGTGTGCGCGCGCGCGGGGCTCTGTCTGTGTGTGTGTGTGTGTGTGTGTGCGCGCGCGCGGGGCTCTGTCTGTCTGTGTGTGCGCGCGCGCGGGGCTCTGTGTGAGTGTGCGCGCGCGCGGGGCTCTGTCTGTGTGAGTGTGCGCGCGCGCGGGGCTCTGTCTGTCTGTGTGAGTGTGCGCGCGCGCGGGGCTCTGTCTGTCTGTCTGTGTGTGCGCGCGCGCGGGGCTCTGTCTGTGTGTGTGTGCGCGCGCGGGGCTCTGTCTGTGTGTGTGTGCGCGCGCGGGGCTCTGTCTGTGTGTGTGCGCGCGCGCGCGGGGCTCTGTCTGTGTGTGTGTGCGCGCGCGCGGGGCTCTGTCTGTGTGCGCGCGCGCGGGGCTCTGTGCGCGCGCGCGGGGCTCTGTCTGTCTGTGTGTGTGTGCGCGCGCGCGGGGCTCTGTCTGTCTGTGTGTGTGTGCGCGCGCGCGGGGCTCTGTCTGTGTGCGCGCGCGCGGGGCTCTGTCTGTGTGTGTGTGCGCGCGCGGGGCTCTGTCTGTGTGTGTGTGTGTGCGCGCGCGCGGGGCTCTGTCTGTGTGTGTGTGCGCGCGCGGGGCTCTGTCTGTGTGTGTGTGTGCGCGCGGGGCTCTGTCTGTGTGTGTGCGCGCGGGGTTGTGTCTGTGTGTGTGTGTGCGCGCGCGCGGGGCTGTGTCTGTGTGTGTGTGCGCGCGCGCGGGGCTGTGTCTGTCTCGGTCTGTCTAGCTTTGTGTGTGTGTGGCTCTGTGTGCGCGAATACTCTCTACTACTCTCTAATGCTCACCTTTTGCCATTGTAAATGACAATACCATTTATTTAAGTTTTTAAAAAAATGAAAAAGTCATGAGCAATGCCAATAGCGCTACCTTTATTTATTTATTTATTTATTTATTTATTTAAACTTGTAAGGCACACAGCTACCCGCAATGGGTTTCCCGGCGCCAAGGGAAAGACTGCAGAAGAAAAACTACAAGACTTAGAGGGACGGCTGTTCAAAGAAAACAGTGCTTACTTAAAAAAACCTATTGCTGAAAAAGCCAAGTTTTTAGTTCCTTACGGAACTTAACAAAGTTAGTTTCCAACTTCAGACTCACAGGCAAGGTGTTCCTGGTTTTAGTGGCCAGATGCGAAAAGGAGCGGCCGCCCATCTTCACCAGCTTAAATCTAGGAACGACAAAGTCTCCCTTACCTGCAGATCTAAGGGTACGGCTAGGAGTATAGGCATGAATAAGATTTTGTAGATATTTGGGAGCAGAGCCTTGTTTAATCTTGAAAATATGACACAAGGCCTTAAACTTAATTCTATTTTTAATTTCTAGCCAGTGCAAATCGCGATGGGCAGGGAGTGCTGATACTCTCCTGGGAACATTGAGTAGCAGCCTTGCGGCCGCATTTTGGGCTTCCTGAAGTTTTCTCAGCGTAGTCAGATCAGCGCCAAGGTACAGGACATTCCCGTAGTCCAGGCGTGATGTTATCAAAGCCTGGACCACTGTCCTTTGGGTGTTGGTCGGGAGCATCCACAGGGTTTTTTGGAGCCATTTGAGAGTGGCAAAACAGATGGCAGCCACTTTGACAGCCTGTTGACGCATTGTAAGCTTGTCATCAATTAAGAAACCGAGGTTGCGCACCTGAGCCACAGGCTTGGGAATAAGACCCATACTTTCGGGCCAATGTTGTGGCCCCAGAGATCTTTGTCTTTACCCAGGATTACAATCTCGGTCTTATCACCGTTCAGCCTCAAGAAGTTTTCCTTCATCCAATCAGCCACCCGAGACAGCCCCAGTTTAAGAGTTTAATAATGCCGAGAACATTGCATTGTAAATGCTTGTTTTGTTCTTTTTTAAGCGAAGGTATAAGACCTAAAAGGTGTTATCCCTCCCCCCAAAAAGAATGTTGGTACATTTTCTTATAAGCCAAGATTAAATAATGGCCGTAATCCGAATAAAGGTTTTCCTGCCGGTATACTTGTCACTTACATGAGGAAGGCATGACATCGGGTTCAAAGGGGAGGTTTGTTGAACATGTGAAAAATATTTGGTAATAAAGAAATCCATTGAAAAATACATGTTCTGCCGTAAAGATTGGAACACTACTCTTTGGTATAATCGGTGAAAAGGAGTTTTCAGGGTCTAGAAGAGATAGAAATTGTCAAGCCGCAGTTCATACTGTGAACACTTATATTGAAAACCAATTTTAAATCAGAATCATTATAGCCAAGATCGTTCAAGGATGTCACACCCGGGTAATGAAGAGGTGGCAATTTGGTTTCTACCAGAAACTGAAATTTGTAAATTTTCCTGGAAAACTTAATCTCCGACTCGTGCCAAGTTATTGAAACCGTAAGGCTTTGGAGTTTATATAGCCTATTTCTACATATAAAATACTCATCAATTTACTTGAGACGTTATGTAGGGACATGAAGGCTTTCTGGTTCCAGTTAGTTTACCTGCCTGCATGTGAATGAGAGTAGTTCTGATACAATTTGTCCTTTAAAATGGGAAACCCATTTAATGGATTGGTAGAAGAAATTGTCGAGGACAGTGACGTTACTCGTAATAGTAAACCAGAATCTGTGTCATACATCCAAAGTTAAAGAGTCGGAGACAAAAAACAAAAGCTCTGCAAATATTCAATTCTTTGATTATTCAGGTTTATTTGATTGCATATATGGAACTAGGGTGAATTCCTAAGTAAGTAACATACAGCCAACACGTGTTTCCCCTCTATGGCCCATAAGCCTGGGTATTTTTCAAGGCTGTAAGAAAAACAAACCCATACATCAAAAGAATAATAGGAACACGGAAATAATCCATGTATCCAATTGGAACAAGTTTGTCAAGACCGCGATACAATGAGCATACAAAAAGATGGTTATCCATCGGTAGCAGTGTTACATAAAGCGAAAAATAGGAAAATTAAATATAAGAAACAAAAAGAAGGAATACAGTGAGGAAATGAAAATGAAACATTGAAAGGTTGTAAGATTTTTTTTTTTTTTTAAACTCTTGTGCATATCCTCTCATCCACCTCTTTCTCCCACCTTCCTAACCTCCTCCTGAAGTTCCTATTCATCCTTCTAGGGCCATCTTCTACCCCTTCTGCTATACTCCTCCTAATCTGTGTCTTTTGATTACCATTCTCCTACCTACTGAGCTTCTGGCTGTGTCCCTGCGCTTTCTCCCTCTGCTCCTCTTTACTGCAGTGACCCTTACCGCTTCTGTTTACCTCATCCTTCTCAGCACTTATTTCTCATCATGCCATGTCTTACTCCGTCTTCTCTCTTCTGTTGTGATACCCTTCCCATCTCAGCAGGCATTTTATAGGTGCTTTTGCCTCACCTCATCAACATCAGTGCCACACACCTACTGCTCTAACCTTTCTTTCTTCTACTACACCTATACCCACCTCAAGCCAACATTTCACTTCCCGTCTTAATACATTCTTTTTCTGCCGTTTTCATACACAATTCCTCCTAATGCATGTTTGAATATATGCATGCCTATTTGTCTAATGCTTAAACCATTCATTGTACACAACTGTTCTTGCATTAAGTTGAAGCAGCTATTACCACCTGGGTGCAGCAGGCCGTCTTCACTGCATGACCATCTGCTTAGCTTGTAGAGGTGATGCATCTGGGAGTTGTCAGCATTTCAGATATAAAGGTTTATAGTTCCCTTGATTTAGCTGTTGTCATGAGAACTGCGGACTCTGGATCACTGCGAACATTTTGCAAGCATTATAGTTCTCATGAGGTTATTTCTTTCGTGAATCTTAAAGCAGGTGGGGTGGGGATTGAATAGAGTACAGACAATCAATCAATCAATCAATCAAGAACTTGTAAGGCGCGCTACTTAGCCGTGAGGGTCTCAAGGCGCTGAGGGAAGGGGGTGCTGCTATTGCTCGAAGAGCCAGGTCTTGAGGAGCCTCCTGAAAGTGAGCAGGTCTTGGGTCTGTCGCAGATGGGTGGGGAGCGTGTTCCAGGTCTTGGCTGCGAGTGAAGGAGAAGGATCTGCCGCCGGAGGTTGTTCGTAGGATGCGTGGGACGGCGGCGAGGGCGAGTTTGGCGGATCGGAGCTGGCGGGCGGGGGAGTAGAAGGTGAGTCTGTTGTTCAGGTATGCTGGTCCGGTGTTATGGAGTGCTTTGTGTGCGTGGGTGAGGAGCTTGAGGTGATCCTCTTGTTGACGGGGAGCCAGTGCAGATCTCTTAGGTGGGGGGTGATGTGGCTGCGTGGAGGGATGTTGAGGATCAGGCGGGCGGAGGCGTTCTGGATGCGTTGCAGCCGTTGTATGTGTTTGGCTGGGATTCCTGCGTAGAGTGCGTTGCCGTAGTCCAGCCTGCTGCTGATGAGGGCTTGGGTCACCGTTCTTCTGGTTTCGGTCGGGATCCACTTGTAGATCCTGCGAAGCATGCGGAGGGTATTGTAGCAGGAGGAGGAGATGGCATTTACCTGCTTCAACATGGAGAGGGAAGAGTCTTAGGATGAATCCTAGGTTGCGTGCGTGGCCCGTGGGTGTCGGTGCTGTTCCCAGTGTGGTTGGCCACCAGGAGTTGTCCCACGCAGAATTGGTGGGTCCGAGGATGAGGACCTCCGTCTTGTCTGAGTTC
The DNA here is from genome assembly GCF_964263255.1 of Lissotriton vulgaris. Classification (NCBI taxonomy): domain Eukaryota; kingdom Metazoa; phylum Chordata; class Amphibia; order Caudata; family Salamandridae; genus Lissotriton; species Lissotriton vulgaris. Next base: position 1,309,175,715 of record NC_141693.1, on the reverse strand, counting down.
AGCTTCAGATGGCTGCTCCTCATCCAGTCTGCGGCTGCCTCCATTCCCTCGTGGAGGTTGGTTTTGGCGGTGTGCGGGTCCTTGGTGAGGGAGAGGATGAGCTGGGTGTTGGTGTAGGAGATGATGTTCAGGTCGTGCTGGCGGACCACTTGTGGGACGGGGGCCATGTAGACGTTGAACAGGGTCGGGCTGAGGGATGAGCCCTGGGGTACGCCGCAAATGATGGTGGCTTCGGATTGGAAGGGTCGGAGGTGGACTCTCTGGGTTCTGCCAGAGAGGAAGGATGTGGTCCAGTCCAGGGCCTTTTTCTGGATTCCGGCTTCTTGGAGGCGTGTTCTTGGTGTGCGGTGGCAGACCGTGTCGAAGGCGACTGACTGGTCCAAGAGGATGAGGGCTGAAGTTTCGCCGTTGTCTAGTTGGCACCGGATGTCGTCTGTGGCGGCGATGAGGGCTGTCTCGGTGCTGTGGTTTTGTCTGAATCCGGACTGGGATGGGTCTAGGATGTTGTTGTCCTCGAGGTGGTGGGTCAGCTGTATGTTGACTATTTTCTCGATGACCTTCGCTGGAAAAGAGGGCAGGGAGATGGGCTGGAAGTTCTTGGGGTCCGCTTTGGGCTTCTTGAGGAGGGCTTTAATTTTGGCGTGCTTCCAGCTTTCCGAGAGTGTCGCTGTGTCGAAGGAGATGTTGATGACCTTCCGTAGTTTGGGTGCGATGGTTGCGTCTGCCTTGTTGAAAACGTGCTGCGGGCAGGTGTCTGACAGAGATCCTGAGTGGATGGAGTTTATGACCTTGCGTGTTTCAACATCGTTGTCGTGGGACCAGGAGGTCAGCTGGCTGGTGTGGATGGCGTCCAGGGTAGGGGCTGTCGTGGATGGGGTGTTAAAACTGCGTGGATGTCCGCGATCTTGCGATAGAAGAAGGTGGCCAGTGAGTCGCACAGATCTTGCTAGGGCGGGATGTCGTTTGTGTTGGCGCTGGGGTTGGAGAGTTCCTTCACTATGTTAAAAAGCTCTTTGCTGTTGTGTGCGTTGTTGTCGAGGCGTGTTTTGAAGGAAAATCTCTTGGCTGTTCTGATGAGGTGGTTATTTCTGTGGATGGCGTCTTTGTGGGCTGCGTGGCTGTCTGGAGTGCGGTCGTGGAGACATTTCTTCTCCAGCTTCCGGCATGTACGTTTGGAGGTCTGGAGTTCTTCGGTGAACCATGCGGCTTTCTTGCTAGAGGGTGATTGAGTGGGGCGAGAGTGTTGGCGCAGTCGTTGATTCACTGACTGAGGTTAAGGGCGGCGCGGTCTGGGTCAGTGGGATCGGTGGGTTGGTTCTGGGCGAGGGTGGAGGTCAGCTGATCTAAGGTGACTTTGCTCCAGCAGCGGCGAGGCCGCTGTTGGGTGCAGTGGTGCGTGGTTGGTCTCTTGAAGGTGAAGACAGATAATCAATATATTAGATGTAGCAGCACAAATGTTTGCTCCAACAATTGGCGCTGCCTTCTATTGCTGTGTTTTAATTGGAGTATGGGTCATAGATCTTAGATTGCCATGTGGCTTGACAATTTTTTTATGGTATTTGGACAGTCAGTATTTTTTAATTTTAGCCTGAGAGAAATTGTGGCTCCCTGTGACTTGATTTGATATTTGTTTGGCGAACAAATCATCCCGAGGGGATCTGTCTGTGCCAGAGCATTCCGAAACAGATTATAATCCCATAAAAAGATTAAAAATCATACAACCAAGTTTTCAAGAGTTTTCTTAAAAAGGATTAGGTTTGGACACGAGCGAAGGGGCAAAGTTAACACGTTTCAGTGTTTGGGGCCCAAAAATGAGACAGGCCACAAAATCTAGGTCTATGAATAAGTTTCGGGCATAGTAGTATTTCTTTGGACATTGTGGGGCTTTGTTAGACACCGTATTTTCAGTAGGCCAAGGTAACTGATAGGCTATCACTGAAGCCAATGTGGCCTTTAAGACTATGTGAGTGGGGGAAGGTTATATTGAGCCTGAGAGATGAGGGTATGAAAGGTAATACAGTTGCTAAACGAGACGGTCCCTGGTGACAAACCTCAGAAACAGGTTGGTCGGGAATGACCTGAACTGGAAATATGCTAGATACCCCATATGGGCTCAGATCAGCCCTCAGTGGGAAGTCTGGGTCTAATGGTTGTGCTAGTTTCCTTCACTGGGCTCAAATCTGCCCAAAAATGGAGATTCACCGGCAGCATGGAGCCCTTTTGGAACGAGTTCTCAAAGGAGTCCCTTTGAATTTGCTGTAAAGGGCTGTGCAGTTCTTGTTTTTTGATACACTTGTTGATCATGATTTATCACTTGAGTGATCACCTCTAAAGAGCACTGAACCTTTATTATTCACCAACATTCACTATGTCGCTATATGTCTCTAAATATTTCATAAACTCTATTTCGTTCTTTGCATCTAAAGTGTGGTTTTTAGGTCTCGCGACCTATCAATGCGCGCATGCGCATTGAGCGGAGGGAGAATTAAAGTGCTCAAAATGCTCGTCAAACCAAGGGCTTTTTGGTGCGGTTTTCTTTGAGTTCATGTGAATCACGTGACCAAACAAGCACGCGCATCAGCCTCCCTCCCTCCCTCCCTCCTAATTGCATTTTTTCACGGCCGCACAGCACATCAAAGGGCTTCTCCCAGCGTGTGCTGTGCGGCTTCTCCTCCCCTAATTATTCATGGCTGGCTGGTGGCCGGCCGTACTTTCAGTTTCTGGCGTTCTGTTTACTTTACTACCGTTTCTCGTTTTATATTCGTTAGTTTATCTAACCACCTTATGCAGCTTTTCTGAAGTGATATTTTATCATTACAGACATGTTTTTGAAGGTGAGTGGATGGAAACGCTTTGTGTTGATCACCATCCAGTGAATGCAATAAAAGTCCCTGTCAACATCCCACAGTAAGAGCCATAAGTGATCTGGGGCTTCTATAAAACTACTGCGGTTTCATGCAACTCCTCACGACCTCGTGCTGAGGACTCAGCGCACGAGTCGCTCCATTGCTTCCCCAATCACTGCCTTCTCCCAATGACCTGCAGTTTCCACCCCCTCCCCAATCACCCACCACCCACAGCAATGCTTATATGCTCGGCTAGTTGGTGACTCTGCTTTCATGTTTAGCGAGCGTCATGTGAAGATCCTGACTACGCAGTTGCCGAAGATTTCCAGTTCTTCTAAACAGCGTTAACTGCGGTTAGACAACAGAGCCACTTCAGAGTCCATTCTTGTAGGCGTTGATCACCATCCAGTGAATGCAATAAAAGTCCCAGTCAACATCCCACAGTAAGAGTCATTAGCGATCTGGGGCTTCTATAAAACTACTGCGGTTTCATGCTACTCCTCACAACCTCGTGCTGAGGACTCAGCGCACAAGTCGCTCCATTGCTTCCCTGCCTTTTTTAGGTCTCGCCTGTCGATGCGCATCGAGCTTGCGAGACTATGGGGGCTTAAACAGACTTTAACTAACTTGCAAGGAATCGTGGCGATTTCCTTGCAGTGCCCGTGAAATTCAAGCTCAATGCGCATTGAGCTTAAAAGCGCGTGCACATGCCCCCAGCCGCCTGCGTTGCATGTCTTTTCCCTCAGGCGCACTCCTCCCACACCCCCGCTCCGCCCCCTCCCCTGCCTGCCGTGTCGCATTTCCGTCTTGCCTCCCTAAACTACTCGCTGCCTCCTCCCACTCTCCTTAATCCGCTCTCCCTCTCGTGAAATCCTTCTGGTGGGTGATTAGCTGGTTTGTGTTTCACCAAAAGAAACTCACCAATCCTGCCTGCCGTGTCGCATTTCCGTCTTGTTTTTTTAACTTGTTCTCTTCCCTTTTACCCTCCGATTTCCCACCCACTCCATTCGCGTGCAAACCTTTTCCTTCCTCCATTACTTTCACCTCCTCTCTTTCTGATAGTTTCTATCCCCCTGTCTCGTCTTTTTTAGTTTCTCTCATCGCCCTCACCCCTCCTCCCCGTCTCGCGTCTCGCCTGCAGCTGCACTTACTGCAAAGCCGAGGACACCACAGGCTGCCTGCTCCCCACCCCACATCCCTGCAGCTGTACTTACTTCTGAGCCGAGTACACCACAGGCTGTCTGCTCCCCACCGTTCTCTTCCCTTTTACCCTCCGATTTCCCACCCACTCCATTCGCGTGCAAACCTTTTCCTTCCTCCATTACTTTCACCTCCTCTCTTTCTGATAGTTTCTATCCCCCTGTCTCGTCTTTTTTAGTTTCTCTCATCGCCCTCACCCCTCCTCCCCGTCTCGCGTCTCGCCTGCAGCTGCACTTACTGCAAAGCCGAGGACACCACAGGCTGCCTGCTCCCCACCCCACATCCCTGCAGCTGTACTTACTTCCGAGCCGAGTACACCACAGGCTGCCTGCTCCCCACCCCCCTCCAGCTACACTTACTTCAGAGCCGAGGACACCACAGGCTGCCTGCTCTCCACCCCTCATCCTTGCAGCTACACTTACTTCCGAGCTGAGGACACAACAGGCTGCCTGCTCTTTGCAGCTGCACTTACTTCCGAGCTTAGGACACAACAGGATGCATGCTCCCCGCACCCCTGCAGCTGATCCACGGCATGTGTGAGTGATTAACTCAGCCATACCATTTTCTTTGCTTTCTGTGTCCTGTAGCTTTAGTTACTGACTAAATTCGGGACTAAAAGTCCCAGAATGCAAAGTGTCTTTGAGGACTGTGCGCACTGCTGACATTGCACCAGATATCTCAGATATGCTCTGCTCGGTCTAAGGTACACTAATACTGTCTTGCACTCAAGCTGCCTTTGGAGGTAACCGAGCTTCTTATGTGTGCCAGTAATGGACACACTAGGCACATTTCTTTCCTTTGTAACCTGGTGCTTTCAAATGTTATTTCTCGAAATGGAAACAACTCGAAACTACATTATCCAGCATGCACAGACAAGCGGAATGGGTGGTTATTCGTATCTGAAAATCGTTTACTGTAAAGTGAACATATTCTAAACATGTTTTGTCAAGAGCCATGCTACACGTACTTCCAGTCATAATTTCACATTGCATTTATGCAAAACAGACCCATACAACGCACAGTTGAAAACAGGCCTACTGTGACTTGCACCATATTAAGTATTAGTAGCTCATCAAGGTGTGTCTTTTCTAGCAGCCTGGTTTTAATGGGGGCAATTCAATCCTAAAAGCTCATGAGGAAAAGGCCTACAGCACCACACGAGCTGCTTAGACCTGCCAGGAGACACTTTGAGGGCTGTCCTCTTTGCTAACCTGTTTCATTGACCTTCCTGGGTGTTGCTGGTTGGCTGCAACGATCAGGCACACCACCTTTACCCAGAGTTTAGGGTAGTGTGTTGGCTCTGCAGTAATGTCCTGCATGTTGGACATGTGCACTTATTTATTTCATCAATACCCCTGCAGTCTACTTATTGGCATACATCACCCTGAATGCGCGACTTCACGTAAATACACGTGCTGCAGGTCTCGCCTCAGCTCAATTAGACACACTTGGAGCGCTAAAAAGGCTGCCACAGATGCAACCACCCGAAAGAGCAAACCGTTGCTTTCTTTTAACAAGCTACAGAGTTAAAAGAAAATGCACGATCTTCCATGGAGCAGTCATGTATTAAAAGCAGCCTTAATTGAAATTAACAGGACAATATTTATTCTAAAATACTATCCCAGTCACAATTGCTGGCCGTGGAGTGTTTGAACGCATGGTTTTATTTCTACCTGTAAGGGTGTAGCTGAGATGTCATTCGTAACTGTTTCCTGGCCGCCTTTATGTATTAAAGTGGGCAGTGTGTACATTTCATGGTGTGGCCTTTCTGTGTGGTGCTACAAATCAAGGAGAGTGAGACTGCGCTTCATGGGTTCCAACTGCTTTCATACATAGAGGTTGGTGGTTCTAGTGAGCACATGAAATAGGCGGAGTACCTCATTTTGTTAATTACTAGAAAATGATTGACTCACAAAGATTGGGCGGGGTTTACGCTCCTGTGATCTGTTACCTCCTCAGGGGGAAATACTACATGTGCTTTTCCCATTCCCCCACATTGCTGGCTTCTAAGAATTGCAGTGCTTTTTCCACCTGTTGGGTCACATTGTGGCTGATTGATTCTCCTTTCGCCTTGCTCAGTCTTTCAGATTTGGAAAGTAAATAACAAGTTGACATTATTACAGCTCTCTGCATTACTGTGACGCATTCCTCGCTTTGCCATAGCACTCTACTATCAGCGCACTAAGAAATTGAGCTGGGAGAAGTTGCAGACCAATGCTAGCTATTTCAACTAAACGCAGAAAATGAGAAATTGAATTTTACATGCCTTGTTATATAAAGCCAGAGCCGCTGGAATTGTGCTAATAGGCTTAACCTAATCATGCTTCCAGTTTAGCTGCGTTATGTGGCATTCTGGGACGTTACGTTTCTTTTATGACATTTTAATATTTTTGGGTACTGAGGCAATACAGACATCAATCCTGCACATTCAGAAAATATCATATCCTGCTGCAAGGGCTTAACGATTTGCTGAGCTAATGAGGGAGAGGGGCTTTAATGATTGGTATACTCCGTGGCACAAAGGCTGTAAAGTTTTAAAACATCCCATCCACTGAGGATAATAACATCTTCTAAGTTAGCCAGGGAGAAAGAGAAATACACATATTGGAATTTTGGAGCTAAAGTTGTATATAGTAGCTTTTGTTGGTCTTCTGTCACACTGTTGTTTTTAGGTCTCCTCACTCACCGCTCTCCCCACTCACCGCTCTCCCCACTCACCGCTCTCCCCACTCACCGCTCTCCCCACTCACCGCTCTCCCCTCTCACCACTCTCCCCCTCTCACCACTCTCCCCTCTCACCACTCTCCCCTCACCACTCTCCCCTCTCACCACTCTCACCACTCTCCCCTCTCACCACTCTCCCCTCTCACCACTCTCCCCTCTCACCACTCTCCCCTCTCACCACTCTCCCCTCTCACCACTCTCCCCTCTCACCACTCTCCCCTCTCACCACTCTCCCCTCTCACCACTCTCCCCTCTCACCACTCTCCCCTCTCACCACTCTCCCCTCTCACCACTCTCCCCTCTCACCACTCTCCCCTCTCACCACTCTCCCCTCTCACCACTCTCCCCTTTCACCACTCTCACCACTCTCTCTCCACTCTCACCACTCTCTCTCCCCTCTCACCACTCTCTCTCCCCTCTCACCACTCTCTCTCCCCTCTCACCACTCTCTCTCCCCTCTCACCACTCTCTCTCCCCTCTCACCACTCTCTCTCCCCTCTCACCACTCTCTCTCCCCTCTCACCACTCTCTCTCCCCTCTCACCACTCTCTCTCCCCTCTCACCACTCTCTCTCCCCTCTCACCACTCTTCTCCCCTCTCACCACTCTTCTCTCCTTCCTCTCTCTCCCCTCTCCTCTCTCTCCCCTCTCCGCTCACTCTACCGCACTCACTCTAACGCCCTCACGCCTTCACTCTACCGTCCTCACTCTACCACTCTACCGCCCTCACTCTACCACTCTACCGCCCTCACTCTACCACTCTACCGCCCTCACTCTCCCACCCTCACTCTCCCACCCTCACTCTCCCACCCTCACTCTCCCACCCTCACTCTACCACCCTCACTCTACCACTCTCACTCTACCGCCCTCACTCTACCGCCCTCACCCTACCACTCTACCGCCCTCACTGTACCGCCCTCACTGTACCGCCCTCACTGTACCGCCCTCACTGTACCGCCCTCACTGTACCGCCCTCACTCACTCTACCGCCCTCACTCACTCTACCGCCCTCACTCACTCTACCGCCCTCACTCACTCTACCGCCCTCACTCACTCTACCGCCCTCACTCACTCTACCGCCCTCACTCACTCTACCGCCCTCTCACTCACTCTACCCGCCCTCACTCACTCTACCGCCCTCACTCACTCTACCGCCCTCACTCACTCTACCGCCCTCACTCACTCTACCGCCCTCACTCACTCTACCGCCCTCACTCACTCTACCCGCCCTCACTCACTCTACCGCCCTCACTCACTCTACCGCCCTCACTCACTCTACCCGCACCCCTCACTCACTCTACCGCCCTCACTCACTCTACCGCCCTCACTCACTCTACCGCCCTCACTCACTCTACCCGCCCTCACTCACTCACTCTACCGCCCTCACTCACTCACTCTACCGCCCCTCACTCACTCACTCTACCGCCCTCACTCACTCACTCTACCGCCCTCACTCACTCACTCTACCGCCCTCACTCACTCACTCTACCGCCCTCACTCACTCACTCTACCGCCCTCACTCACTCACTCTACCGCCCTCACTCACTCACTCTACCGCCCTCACTCACTCACTCTACCGCCCTCACTCACTCACTCTACCGCCCTCACTCTACCACTCTACCGCCCTCACTCTCCCACCCTCACTCTCCCACCCTCACTCTCCCACCCTCACTCTACCACTCTCACTCTACCACTCTCACTCTACCGCCCCTCACTCTACCGCCCTCACCCTACCACTCTACCGCCCTCACTGTACCGCCCTCACTGTACCACCCTCACTGTACCGCCCTCACTCACTCTATCTACCGCCCTCACTCACTCTACCGCCCTCACTCACTCTACCGCCCTCACTCACTCTACCGCCCTCACTCACTCTACCGCCCTCACTCACTCTACCGCCCTCACTCACTCTACCGCCCTCACTCACTCTACCGCCCTCACTCACTCTACCGCCCCTCACTCTCACTCTACCGCCCTCACTCACTCTACCGCCCTCACTCACTCTACCGCCCTCACTCACTCTACCCGCCCTCACTCACTCTACCGCCCTCACTCACTCTACCGCCCTCACTCACTCTACCGCCCTCACTCACTCTACCGCCCTCACTCACTCTACCGCCCTCACTCACTCTACCGCCCTCACTCACTCTACCGCCCTCACTCACTCTACCGCCCCTCACTCACTCTACCGCCCTCACTCACTCTACCGCCCTCACTCACTCTACCGCCCTCACTCACTCTACCGCCCTCACTCACTCTACCGCCCTCACTCACTCTACCGCCCTCACTCACTCACTCTACCGCCCTCACTCACTCACTCTACCGCCCTCACTCACTCACTCTACCGCCCTCACTCACTCACTCTACCGCCCTCACTCACTCACTCTACCGCCCTCACTCACTCACTCTACCGCCCTCACTCACTCACTCTACCGCCCTCACTCACTCACTCTACCGCCCTCACTCACTCACTACCGCCCTCACTCACTCACTACCGCCCTCACTCACTCACTACCGCCCCCTCACTCACTCACTACCCGCCCTCACTCACTCTATCTACCGCCCTCACTCACTCTATCTACCGCCCTCCCTCTATCTATCTATCGCATCACTCAGCACCACCACAGCATCACTTAGGGGCACCACAACATCACTCAGGGGCACCACAACATCACTCCAGGGGCACCACAACATCACTCAGGGGCACCACAACATCACTCAGGGGCACCACAACATCACTATGCGCTACAACAGCATCACTGAACGCCACAGCATCACTTGTCGCCAAAACATCACTCAGCGCCACCACAGCATCAATCTGTGCAACCATTCAACAACTGGTTCAAATATTTTCTGTCAATGTTTCAAGCTTTATTACAAATGTCATAAAAAGATGTTAAATGTTTTAACTTCTGTTCTTGTTAAAACATTGATTTGTCAGATCAATACATGTAAGACAGGGGAAAACAGAACATGTACCTTTACTAATGCTATAGATGTAACATTTGCTAACTTTATAACTATTGGCATTTCTAATAACAAAATTAATACTTTTATATTTTGAAAAAACATAAACAAAAAGTAAAAAATATTTACATTTTCCACACCAAAAGCTCAAACTTTTCTATTGCGAGACCTATTGCATTTCCAATGCTTGTTGTATTATGATGCTCTTCATATATTTGGGTTCGCATTTTCCCCATGAGCATCTCCGGGCCCCAAAGAGGTGATGGTTGCAAAAACTACGTCCTCACTAATGGGCTCAGCTGCAGTGAAGCCCTTAGATACAGTGATGCCGGTGCACAGCCCTTTTGGGTTCACGCCGGTGCCGTCGACCAACTGCGGAGCGACATCTGTTCCTACTGGATGTTTCACTGGCCCCAATAGGCTCCGAATCGCAGTCGATGCATGACCACGCCGAAGTTTGAGGCATCAACATCCCCTCAACTCATGGTTATCAGTATCGCCGACATCCAACAACCTTCCTCTTTCTCATCCAGAGGTTAAAACGGCAGTGTCCGCGTCAATTGGCACAGTTTACAGAACAAACAGTTTGTGGACGGAAATGAAGGCGTTCTTTTTGTGCAACCAGTGCCCAAAGATCCTCCTATGATGGATAGCTGGATTTCAGTGTTGGACGAAGCAAGCAGGTTAGAATCATCTCGCCTTCTATCTCCTCTTGGACTGGTCTCGAAAGCCAGCTCTTCCTTGGCCAATACGTTAAAATGGGTGGCTGATCTACACACAACCCCCCCCCCCCCACACACAACCCCCCACACACACAACCCCCCACACACACAACCCCCCACACACACAACCCCCCACACACACAACCCCCCACACACACAACCCCCCCACACACACAACCCCCCACACACACACAACCCCCCCCCACACACACACAACCCCCTCCACGCACACACAACCCCCCCCACACACACACAACCCCCCCCACACACACACAACCCCCCCCACATACGACCCCCCCCCACACGACCCCCCCCACACACACGACCCCCCCCCACACACGACCCCCCCCCCACACACGACCCCCCCCCCACACGACCCCCCCCCACACGACCCCCCCCACACACACGACCCCCCCCACACACACGACCCCCCCCACACACACGACCCCCCCCCCCCCCATACGACCCCCCCCCACACACGACACCCCCACACACACACAACTCCCCCCACACACACAACTCCCCCCACACACACGACACCCCCACACACACACAACTCCCCCCACACACACAACTCCCCACACACACAACCCCACACACACACACAACCCCACACACACAACCACACACACACACAACCCCCCACACACAACCCCCCCACACACAACCGCCCCACACACAACCCCCCACACACAACCCCCCACACACATACCCACACAGACAAACCCACACACACACTGCCCCCTCACACACTGCCCCCTCACACACTGCCCCCTCACACACTGCCCCCTCACACACTGCCCCCTCACACACTGCCCCCTCACACACTGCCCCCTCACACACTGCCCCCTCACACACTGCCCCCTCACACACTGCCCCCTCACACACTGCCCCCTCACACACTGCCCCCTCACACACTGCCCCCTCACACACTGCCCCCTCACACACTGCCCCCTCACACACTGCCCCCTCACACACTGCCCCCTCACACACTGCCCCCTCACACACTGCCCCCTCACACACTGCCCCCTCACACACTGCCCCCTCACACACTGCCCCCACACACTCAACCCCCACACACACCACTCCCCCCACACACACCACTCCCCCCACACACACCACTCCCCCCACACACACCACTCCCCCCACACACACAACCCATAGCAAAGCATAACAAAACATAGCAAAACAAAACATAGCATAGCACAACAAAACATAGCACAGCGCATAGCATAGCATACAAAGCATAACAAAACAAAGCCTAGCATAGCACAACAAAACATAGCACAACAAAACATAGCACAACAAAGCATAGCATAGCAAAACAAAGCATAGCTTAACAAAACACAACAAAACATAGCATAGTAAAACAAAACAAAAACATAGCATAGCGAAACAAAACATAGCATAGCATAGCGAAACAAAACATAGCATAGCGAAACAAAACATAGCATAGCGAAACAAAACATAGCATAGCGAAACAAAACATAGCATACAGCATCATTCAGCACCACCACAGCATCACTCAGGGGCACCACAACATCACTATGGGCTACCACAGCATCACTATGGGCTACCACAGCATCACTATGGGCTACCACAGCATCACTCGTTCGCCACCACAACATCACTCGGCGCCACCACAACATCACTCGGCGCCACCACAACATCACTCGGTGCCACCACAGCATCAATCTGTGCAACCAATCAACAACAACTGGTTCAAATATGTTCTCTCAATTGTTCAAGCTTTATTACAAATGTCACAAAAAGATGTTAATATTTCACTTCTGTTCTTGGATTTTTGTCACAATAAAATACCCTAAACATAATCTTCACAAAAGTTATTTACAAAATTTAAGCTATTGCCATTATAAATTACAATAACTTTTATTTAAGTATTAATTATTAAAAAAATTAAAAAACATTGTTATTTGTAATATCAATACATGTAAGTCACGTACATACAACACATATTGCAATTCAAATGCCATAGGTATTAAATTTGCAAAAGTTATAACTATTGGCAGTGTAAACGACAAAGCTATTAAATTCGCTATTTTCAAAACCAACACATAAATAAAAAATTTGTCATTTACAATACCAATAGCTCAAACCTTCCTAATGCGAGACCTATTGGCAACGCCAGTGCTTGTTCTTATATTCATCATTTTGTAGGCATGCACATGCTGTTGTGACACGTGCGCTCCTAGGAAATGACCAGTAGCTACTGCAGCAGCGTGTCTTTTTAGAGGGAAGCCTATCAGACAACACATCTGTCTGGTTTGCCAAAGACTTCTTTGGAACATTCAGAAAACTGACCTAGGAGTCTATTCCACCCGTTGCTTACCATTGGCTTTGTGGTTTGTAATTCCCATTTTCTGGCTTTCTATTTGCTGGCTTTATTTGTTTTTGGCTGTCCAGCTTCAGTTCGTCCTTTACGTTGCCAAAAACTAGTTTACTGTATTAGTCCACAAACTCTCATTCTGTAAACAGGCTTTTAAATCTTGTTATCTTCTCACATTTGCGGTGCATTCAAAGACAGAAGTCCAATGTCAAGCTGTTTTCTGTGGGAGCTTCTTCTTTTTCCGACTTCAAATTGCGAGATTTTGTGACAATGTAAGAGGAGAGGGTGTAGGGTATTTTTTGTTTTTTTAGCACACGACAAAAAAACGTATGATGTTTCAGAATATATCAGAAAGAGTACAAATGAGGCACATTTCTTTTTGTAATTCTGAAGTGTGGTGGACAGATTTTTACATATGATTGAAACACATCAATACGCTTGGGGATATTTGCACACCGTTTGTGTGCAATAAAAACGTATTTCGGTGCAAATCCAATGGTTATTTAAATTGAAAATGTGTAGTCTGTAATGGCAGTGCGCTCTCTCACCATACATACTACACCACTCCGCTCTACTCTATGCTCTTCCACTGTATGCCACAAAACTCAATTCTACGACACTCCATTCTGACATGCCACTTGACTCCATTCTGACATGCCACTTGACTCCATTCTGACACACCATGCCATCCTAGTCTATGCCACTCACTCCACAACACACCACTCCATGCCCCTTCACTTTACACCACTTATTCCACTACTCTCTACACCACTCCAATCTACCCAAATATATTCGCTCCACTTCTTTACAATCTACCCCAATATACTTCACTCTACACCACTCCAATCTACCCCACCCCACCCCACCCCACTCCACTCAACAATCAACTCCACTCTCCTCTACTCCATCCCACCCCACTCCAATCTTCTACTTGAATCTACCCTAATCTAGTGTACCACAATCTAACTCACAGCACTCTACTACACATCACTCCAGTACATGTTACCTCACCACATTCCAGTTGACCTCACTCCCTTCTCCAATCTACTCCAATCTACTACATTCAAATATACCCCAGTCTGGCCCACTCCAATGTCCCCCAGTCTAACCCACTCCACTGCACAGCACTCCGACCATTTTACCTCGCTATATTCCAGTTTACCTCACCCCACTCAAATCAGATCTCCCCATCACTCAAATCAGATCTCCCCATCACTCAAATCAAATCTTCCCTACTCAGAACTACCCCAGTCAAATCCACTTGATCCATTCTACCCCACTCCACTATACCCTACTCGTGTATATGCCATCTACTCCCCTCCCCAGACTACCCCCCTCAACCCAGTCATCCACGTCCCACTCCAGTCTACCCCACCACACCCCAATCTACTTAATTCCACTCAAATCTACCCCTCGCTGCTCCAATCGACCCACTCTACCCCACTCCAGTGTACCCCAATCCAACCCACTTCACTTAATTACTCCACTCTGCACCACTGCAATCTACTTTAGTTCATTTTACCCCACTCTCCACCCCACTCCAAACTCTACTGCAATATAACCAACTCATCTCCACTCTACCCCATCCCACTCTTCCACAATCTACCCACCTTCAGCATACCACAATCTACCCACCTCCAGCCTACCAGAATCTACCCAGTTATCCAGTATTTGGGTGTCTTTCATAGATTCACATGCCTGAATCATTCCCCGTCGTCGAGACGGGAGCCTCCGGTATATAAAAAAGTAATGTCCTAAGACATACATAAAGAGATTAGGTCTAAGGGGCTCGCCTTAGTAACCTATCTAGGTCCTTATGCAGGAAGGACCAAACAGAGTAGGCTCCAGGGTCCCACCTTGGTAGCCTATCTGAGTCCTTTTGTAAAAAAGGACCAAAGTAAAAGAAACAACCAATCAGCAACTACCTCCCTCTAGAACCTTCCTGTGAGGAGCCTCAGTCTCTCAGATTTTCTACCGCACGTTGTGCTAGGGAGTCTCCACCTGAGTTCTCCTCAGGAATATTGGATTTTCTTCTAACTTCACAGTTTTTTCGACTTTCTTGCTATGGCTGATGTCAAGAAGAGAGCACTTTTCCGTCCCTGTGCCTCCTGTGGTAAACTGAGGCTTCACGTGGACGACGAACACGAGGAATGCCTATATTGCCTCTATCCTCACCACCAGTCCATAGACTGCAGGATCTGCCGTAAGTTCTCCGTCAAGACCCAGAAAGACCGGGAAGGGAGACTTCTAATTTGGCTAAACAGGCTTAAGGACAAACCGGAAGGCGACCTCATTTCCGAAGGTGAGAGCATGTCTGGCGCCTCACAGTTTTCTCTGAAGAGGCCTAGGGCTTCCTCGCCTGGCCACTCAGCAACCCCTCCTAAGAAGTCCAAAAGGTCTTCAGAGGGCAAGCCTACCGTGTCTAGCAAGGACCTTCCTGTCCCCAGAAGCAACCACTGCTTACGGTGACGACGGCGCAATCGGCGACCACCTCATCGCTAAAGACAGTCTCTACATCGACAACGACGGTATCGACGACGATGGCGTCGTCGGCGTCATCCTCATCAACGACTCTAACACACTCGTCGTCAGCTGGAAGACCGCTTTCATCCTCCGCTCCGTCGACGACACGACCGTCGACGAGGACGTCGACGACGGCACCGTCGACGAGGACGTCGACGACGAGGACGTCGACGACGGCACCGTCGACGAGGACGTCGACGACGGCACCGTCGACGAGGACGTCGACGACGGCACCGTCGACGAGGACGTCGACGACGGCACCGTCGACGAAGGGCACTCCCTCGACGAAGGGCGCTCCGTCGACGACGGCCGCGACGACGAAGCAGTCGACGGCAGAAAAGTTAACTAAGGCACCGTCGACGAGAACGTCGTCGACGGACGCACCGTCGACGAAGACCATACCGACGGCTGCTGGTACCTGGAAAGAATCCGAGCTCCTATCACATGCGATGGACACTCAGACATCCCATGTCTCCATCAGAATCACCAAAATACCGATTACTCCGGAGATGACATCGCCTAGTAAGGTCCAACAGCTGACGCCATCCTGCCTCTTACAGGACCAGGAACCGGAGGAGGAGATGTTTACCCAGGCCACTAGCCCCTCAGACTTGATTGTCAAGTGCCAGAGTACGGACGAAGAGCAGGAGGTTGAAGAATCAGTTCCTCCAGCTGTGTCTACCCAAGTTCACACCCAAGTGACCCCAATGGTGTGCTTGCCAGCCTCCTTAGTTTCAGACTTGCGCTTCCTCGTTCAGGACTACAAAGAGCGGTTTCCACAGAAAGCCACCTCTGCTGTTCCGCCAACTCCGCAGCCAGCTGTGACCGTTCCTGTGCAGGTGCCAAGACATAAGCCCCCTCCACTGGTTCTTCCTAGGACACAGGACCCTGCTCAAGACCCCGTCTCGTCCGAGGAAGAGGAAAGGGAACATGAAGAAGGGGAAGTCCGAGATGATGATACGGACGTGGATGCAGACCAAGACTATGTCACTCACTCTCCAGCCTCTCCGGAGCCGCAATCCTCTGAGTCTCCACCTGCAGATATTGGAGGTTTCCATAACCTCATGGAAAGGGCAGCCAAAAGATTCCACATGTCCATGGAATCTCAGGAAACTGAATGTTTTCTCTATGACTTTAAAGAACAAACAAAGAAAACTACAAGATCGATCCCGATCATTGATTATCTACTTAAACAGGGCAAGCAGCTCATGCAGTCTCCAGCCTCCCTGCAGGTAATCGTACCCAGACTGGACAAAAAATACAGAGCTACGTCATCAGCTCCAGCATGCCTTACGGGTCACCCCAAGGCGGACTCTGTGGTCACCCAGGCGGCGCAGAAGAACTCGCGTAACCCTGCATCGCCTTTATCGACTCCACCAGATAAAGAAGGCAGGAAGTTGGATGCAGTTGGGAAACGTTTTTCCACTACCTCTGCGACAACGGTGAAGATCGCCAATTCCATCGCCCTTCTCGGGCGTTACAACCGCCAGCTCTGGGCGGACATCGCGCCCTACATTGCCGACCTGCCAGACGATCTTAAAGCGGAGGCACACTCGCTCCTCTTCGAGGGCCAAACATCGGCTTCAGAACTGATCGACTGCGCCATTGACGTGGCCATAACTGGATTCAGGCAGCTGGCGGGCGCCGCTGTCCTAAGACGCCAAGGCTGGCTTAAGGCCACCTCTTTCAGACAGGAGGTCCAGACCAAAATTTTAGATATGCCTTATGATGGTGATCATCTGTTCGGCGAGAAGATTGACGAAGCCCTCACTGCAATTAAGAAGGACACCGACACAGCCAGAGCCCTAGGCACTCTGCAATCTCGCAATCAGTCCTTTCGTACCAACAGGGGGAGGGGACAATCCTCCTATAGAGGCTCTTATCAAAATAAATCCTCTTACTCATACTCACAGGGTAAGACGCAATTCCCACAGCGCCAAAACCAGTCGGGACGTCAGTCCTCCTTCAGCAAATCGTCCTACAGAGGAAAAGGGCAGAAGAGACCAGCAGGCAATCGCCAATGACTCTACCAATTGGCCAGCCCCTCCACCATCGCTCTCTTTGCGACTTGGAGGAAAACTTTCTTTTTACCTTCAAAATTGGCGGCAAATAACAACGGACCGGTGGGTTCTACAACTTCTTCAATTCGGCCACTCTCTGGAATTCCTCTCAAACCCCCCACGGACACCACCTGTCAAGCGTCCTCACAGACACCTACGGCTGCTTCTACAAGAACTAGCTTCCATGCTCCAGAAGGGCGCAATAGAAAAGGTTCCACACGCCCAGAAGGGGGAGGGCTTCTATTCCCACTTCTTTCTCATCCACAAGAAGGGGAAGAAATGGCGACCGATCCTCGACTTGAGAGCTCTCAATGTGTTTTTAAAGAAGCAGTCGTTCCGGATGGTCACGCTACAAGAGATCCTGGGACTCCTGGAAAAAGGCGACTATATGACATCACTCGACCTACAGGACGCCTATTACCAC
Organism: Lissotriton vulgaris; assembly: GCF_964263255.1. Taxonomy (NCBI): domain Eukaryota; kingdom Metazoa; phylum Chordata; class Amphibia; order Caudata; family Salamandridae; genus Lissotriton; species Lissotriton vulgaris. The sequence goes on along the minus strand of NC_141693.1, from coordinate 1,309,157,903 downwards.
ATCCCTATTCTCAAGGGACACAGGAAGTTCCTAAGGTTTGCAGTCGCAGGGGTACACTACCAATTCCGCGTCCTCCCCTTCGGCCTCAAATCTGCTCCAAGGATCTTTACGAAATGCCTTTCTCCTGTCGCAGCCTATCTCCGCCAGCAGGGTCACCAGGTCTTCCCTTACCTGGACGACTGGCTGGTAAAGGCTCCGTCGAGAGCAGCCGCAGCAGCATCTTCCAGCGCCTGTCTGCATCTTTTCCGCCGCCTCGGCTTGACCCTCAACAAGGAAAAGTCATCCCTAACACCAACCCGAGTCATCACCTTTCTAGGAGCGACCCTGGACACGGAATGCACGAAGGCCTTTCCATCACAGGAGAGAAAGTTGAAACTCATCTCCTTGGCCAGGTCAGTGGCATCCAAAAAGACTCTGACCGTCCGTATCTTCAAGTCGCTCCTCGGCATGATGTCGTCATGTATCCTACTCATCCCGCACTGCCGCCTAAAAATGCGCCCCCTGCAGGAAGAACTGTCAAAACAGTGGACACAAGCGGCGGGATCCTTCGAGGACCGCTTACGAGTCACCCAACCTATGATCAACAGTCTACAATGGTGGAGATCAGACAAACACCTGTCGCAAGGACTGCCGTTCCTGCTTCCGGCGCAACCGCATATCATCACCACGGACGCATCCTTGGAGGGCTGGGGTGCAGTCCTGCAAGAACTACAGACCAACGGAAAATGGACGCCACAGGAATCCAAGCTCCACATCAACATTCTGGAGCTACGGGCAGTCTTCCTGGCGCTCCAGTCGTTCCTCCCGCGCATCTGAAACTCCCCAGTGCTAGTCAGGACAGACAACACCACGACGATGCACTACCTGAACAAACAGGGAGGGACGCGCTCGCTCTCTCTCTCTCGAGAATCTCAGAGAGTTTGGAACTGGCTTCTACAACATGGCATCACCCTCAAAGCCGATACGTTCCAGGCAAAGACAACGTCCTGGCGGACGCCCTCAGCAGGGAACAGTCCCTGTCTCACGAATGGGAGTTAGACGAGAGTGCACTGGACTACATCTTCGCGAAGTGGGGGACACCACAGATAGACCTCTTCGCCACCAGGGAGAACGCCAGATGCCCAAGCTTCGCAAGCAGGCTTCCCCAACCAGGATCACTAGGGAATGCATTTTCCATAGCTTGGCAGAACGTGTTTGCTTACGCCTTTCCGCCATTCCCACTGATACCCAGGGTAATCAGGAAAATGAAATCTGAGCCCTGCACCCTGATCCTCATCGCCCCATCCTGGCCGAGGCAACACTGGTTCATGGAGCTCCATCGTCTATCGGTCCATCCACCTCTTCGCCTTCACAGCCACCCGACCCTACTCACGATGTCTCACGGGCAGGTTCTCCACCCGAACCTGGGCCCTCTGAAATTGTCAGCCTGGCTCATGACTACCGCGAGTTCAGTCATCTAAACATACCACAAGAGTGCAAAGACGTCTTGTCCAACGCTAGAGCAGACAGCACAAAAAAGACTTATACTCTCAAGTGGAAACGCTTCTGCGTCTGGTGTGAGAAGGAAGGTCTACATCCCTTCCAGGTCACTCCCCAACAACTCCTGCCATATCTCCTACACCTGGCGCACTCAGGCCTTGCCCATGCGTCCATCAAGGTCCACTTGGCAGCAATTTCTAGGTTCACTCGAACTTCTAGGGGCCCCTCCCTGTGGTCGGACAGGCTCATTAAACAATTCCTAAAAGGCCTTTTTAGGTCCTTCCCTTGACCAAAACCTGTCCCTCCAACGTGGCAACTCAACGTAGTTCTTCACCAGTTGATGAAGCATCCCTTTGAGCCTATCCACAAATCGGATATCAAATTCCTGTCGTGGAAGACAGCCCTCCTACTGGCACTAACCTCGGCCAGAAGAGTAGGCGAATTGCAAGCCCTATCCATCCAGGACCCGTTCTTACAATTCAAAGAGGACAGTCATCCTGCGTACTAACCCACGATTCATACCCAAAGTCCCTTCGGACTTCCATTTGAATGAGCCCGTGGTTCTTAAATCATTCTTTCCGAATCCATCTACTCCGGCTGAGAGATCACTGCACTCTTTAGACCTTCAGAGATGCCTAAAATTCTATCTTGATAGAACAAGACAATTCAGGAAGTCATCCCAACTCTTCGTCGCATTCAGCAGACCTAGGAAGGGCATGCCCCTATCAAAGCAAAGTATATCAAGATGGATCTCTTCAGCTATAACTCTCTGCCACGAAAAGGCAGGACGACCCCTGGACTCACGGGCCAAAGCCCACTCCACCAGGGCCATGTCTACGTCTGTGGCACTATTTGCTGGAGTGCCACTCCTGGACATCTGTAGAGCGGCAACCTGGAAGTCCCCGCATACCTTTACCAGGCACTACTGCTTGGACGCCGAGCTGACGAAAGACGCAGCAGTGGGCAGAGCAGTGCTTCGCCATCTATTCCAGTGAGGTGAGCCCTCCTACTTCCCGCCATCCTTGACTGGTATGCACATTTCTTTATTACTAGATTCTGCATGACATTGTATGCTGTTGCTTATACAGTCACAAATGTTCCTTATTTGCAGGTGTATACGTTCTGTATCAACACAGGATGTGCATATTGTATTGCTTGCTACTCTGATTCAGGCATGTGAATCTATGAAAGACACCCAAATACTGGATAAGAAATGCGTTACTTACCTGTAACTGCAGTTATCCAGTATTAGTGTCTTTCATAGATTCACATGCACCCTCCCGCCTCCCCTGGCAGGACTCACCTCTCTCTAACAGGTTTACACCTACCAACTTGGTGCGTACGAAAATCTGAGAGACTGAGGCTCCTCACAGGAAGGTTCTAGAGGGAGGTAGTTGCTGATTGGTTGTTTCTTTTACTTTGGTCCTTTTTTACAAAAGGACTCAGATAGGCTACCAAGGTGGGACCCTGGAGCCTACTCTGTTTGGTCCTTCCTGCATAAGGACCTAGATAGGTTACTAAGGCGAGCCCCTTAGACCTAATCTCTTTATGTATGTCTTAGGACATTACTTTTTTATATACCGGAGGCTCCCGTCTCGACGACGGGGAATGATTCAGGCATGTGAATCTATGAAAGACACTAATACTGGATAACTGCAGTTACAGGTAAGTAACACATTTCCTCTAGCCTACCACAATCCATCCCACTACAATCTACCATACTTCACTCCACTTCACCCACTCCACTTCACCCACTCCACTTCACCCACTCCACTTCACCCACTCCACTTCACCCACTCCACTTCACCCACTCCACTTCACCCCACTCCACTTCACCCCACTCCACTTCACCCCACTCCACTTCACCCCACTCCACTTCACCCCACTCCACTTCACCCACTCCACTTCACCCCACTCCACTTCACCCCACTCCACTTCACCCCACTCCACTTCACCCCACTCCACTACTCCACTTCACCCCACTCCACTTCACCCCACTCCACTTCACCCCACTCCACTTCACCCCACTCCACTTCACCCCACTCCACTTCACCCCACTCCACTTCACCCCACTCCACTTCACCCCACTCCACTTCACCCCACTCCACTTCACCCCACTCCACTTCACCCCACTCCACTTCATCCCACTCCACTTCACCCCACTCCACTTCTCCACCACACTCCACTCTACCCCACTCCATTAGTCCACCACACTCCACTCTACCCCACTCCATTAGTCCACCACACTCCACTCTACCCCACTCCATTAGTCCACCACACTCCACTCTACCCCACTCCATTAGTCCACCACACTCCACTCTACCCCACTCCATTAGTCCACCACACTCCACTCTACCCCACTCCATTAGTCCACCACACTCCACTCTACCCCACTCCATTAGTCCACCACACTCCACTCCAATCAGGGATGTGGAATTCCTATAGCGACTACCCAGAACATATTGTTTGGGGTCAAGGGCAACAAGTTTTCATGTAGGCCCACCCCCTGCAACACAAACACTTTTGCTGCCAGTTTGCAGTACCACATTATGGATCAGGCACTTTCTGCAGTTAAGGTAATATTTTTGTCCATATGCTAATGCTGTACAAACTTGTATTTATGATTCATTAATTGAAAGCCTTTATTTTTAAGGTGAGCACTCCAAGTAAATGTTGTAAGCTCTGACTGCACTACTGACAGTGGTTCCAGTATAAAAATGTGTACACATCTTTTCAAAGATTAGCAATATGAGGCTATGTTTAATGCTCCCAGAATGCTCTCTGATTTGATGCAAATATTTGCAGATGCTTGAATGCAAGACTGTTGATACTTTGGTTTCATAATAAAATGTTCATAAAAAGATGAAAGCAGAAAAGAAACATTTAGCTAAAGCACTGTAAAATTGCAGGTACAATTTCTTTGCAGCATCATTTAGTAACTTGTTGATGCAGGCTAGTATTTCCCAAATATATTCATAATGGAGAATCGGTGTAACCACTTTCAATAAGATTATAGGAAACAAAAATAAACTAGCATTGGCAAAGCCAGTAGGTATGAAATTGGTAGTCCAGCTTTTTTAGTTTTGTTAATGTGTGCATGGTTTTGGCATGGTTTTTGTAAAACCTTATTGGTGTGGGAGCTGCCAGGCCCTCACCATAACAAACATTGGCAAAAGCAAAAACAGTTTTTGGTCTTAAAAAGCACGCACTGCCACAGTAGTTACTGGCACTGAACAAAACTGCTTTGTGTGCCAATATGCTCCTTGTGAAAGATCAGAATGTTGTCATTGTAAAGCCAGCCGACACAGAGATGGACAGAATTTTAGCAAACTCAAAGGGTCATGGTCAACACCAGAAAAAACTAGGGGCCCAATTTTTAAAGAAAGTCTCAAAAGTTTACCAATGGTATATGCCCGTGTTAAGTACAGCCATATGACATTCGTGAATTCCCAAGAATGTACAGAAGTAGGACAAGATATAGTACTCCTAGAAAATATTTGTGAACTGCATTTTAGCATTAGCAAACGTGCATGTGAAGATTTGCTCATGCGAAAATTTGAGTGTTTGCCAGTTCACTTTTCTTCCTCTCACTTTTTTCCAAACTCTGGAAGAATGTACATATCAGCCATTGTCAGTACATTTTCTCAGTATGGGAAAAGATTAGAGAAGAGTTGTTGAAAACCTTTAAGACATGCAAGTTAGTAGGTTTGCACAGACTCAAAAAGGCATTCTAACCCTGTAACTATTGCTTACCACCACTACCTTCAGCCCCAGTATGTAGATCTGCGGAAACGTGGCAACATAAGGGAATTGATTATTTCAGGGCTCATACCATAGTAGTGTTTAAATATTTGCAGAGAGGGTATATCAGAACTCTTATACAATGAGATTGCTACCATAATTTGTCACCGCACTACATGGCACCATAGGGACAAGTGGAGTTTGTTACAGGCAAGTAGATTTATGAAGCAACCTGCTCATGGACAAGTAGATATTTTATTAAATTCCACACCTCTGTCCAATCTACCCCACCCCATTCCACTCCATTTCACTACAATCTACTCCACTCAACTCCCCCCATCTTCCCACTCCAATCTGCTCTGCATCACTCTATTCAATCTAGCCCAGTCAATCCCAGTACAATCTATCCTACTCAAATCTACCCTACTCAAACCAAAGCGACCCCACTCTGCTCCAATCTACCTAGTATACTCCACGCCACCCCACTCCAATGTACCCCAATCCAACCCTCTCCACTCAATCTACTCCACTCTACTGCACTGCAGTCCACCCTACTCCATTTTATCCTATTCCATTCCAATTCACCTCGGTCCACTTAAAACTCCACTGCAATCTAGCCATCATCTCTCCACTCTAGTCTACCCCACTCCACCACAATCTACCCCACTCCAATCTACTCAAATGTACCACACTTCTCAAATATACTCCAACCCAATCAGCCCCAATCCCCCTCTCCCCAATCTACTCTGACTACACGCCAATCTACCTCATTCAACCCAAAGCAGCCCACCCCACTCTACCCCACTCCAATATTTTCCTCCTTTTGGTAGCTGTTGCATCACATCACCAAATCCATTGGCAAAGTCATTAGTTTCCTAAGGTCAGACCCATTGGCTTTGCCAGCCCTAGTTGCAAATGTTAATACTGTACATGCAAAAGTTTCACCTCCTTTAATATCAGTTGAATATCTAAATACAACATTCTGCAACTGCACTGCATCACGTGGTAGCTTTTTTAGCAATCCTAGCTCGGGTTGAGCTAACATTTTTTTGCCTTAAAATGCACAGTATGCACACACACCCCACACACACCTCAGACACACCCCCCACCTCCACCCCACCACACACACCACACACACCCCTCCACCCACCCCACCACACACACCCCTCCACCCCCCACATAGCACCCCCCACATAGCACCCCCCACATACCACCCCCCACGTACCACCCCCCACATACCACCCCACCCCCCACATACCACCACACCCCCCACACAAACGCACCCCCCACACAAACGCACCCCCCACACAAACGCACCCCCCACACAAACGCACCCCCCACACAAACTCACCCCCCACACAAACGCACCCCCCACACAAACGCACCCCCCACACAAACGCACCCCCCACACAAACGCACCCCCCACACAAACGCACCCCCCACACAAACGCACCCCCCACACAAACGCACCCCCCACACAAACGCACCCCCCACACAAACGCACCCCCCCCACAAACGCACCCCCCCCACAAACGCACCCCCCCCACAAACGCACCCCCCCCACAAACGCACCCCCCCCACAAACGCACCCCCCCCACAAACGCACCCCCCCCACAAACGCACCCCCCCCACAAACACACACCCCACACAAACACACACCCCACACCCCACACGCCCCCACACACCCCCACCCTCTCCTAACCCCCTACCACCCCACCCCCTACCACCCCACCTCCTCCCCTCCCGTCCACCCTCCCCACCCCTCCACCCTCCCCACCCCTGCACTCACCTCCCCACCCACCACACCCCCTCCCCCCACATGCAAAAGTTTCACCTCTGTTAATATCAATTGATTATCTAACACAACATTCTGCAACTGCACTGCATCACGTGGTAGCTTTTCTAGCAATCCTAGCTCAAGTTGAGCTGACTTTTTTTGCCTTAAAATGCACAGTATGCACACACCCCCCACCCCCCCAACACCCCAACACCCCCTGTTCTTAGATGTATCCCAAATGCTCCTCCAAGCACTCAGACCTGCTATCCTCTCCAAACAATTTATGTTACAGTTCTTCTCCTTTGACAATCTACCACCTGTCTCCGGACCATCCAACTGAGCACCCCAACCTAAATTGCTCCTGTCACCTGGGGGTGACAGGATTTGCCATCACCTCCCCCCACTGGCAATCCATCACGTCAGACAGGTGAGTTTTGCAGATAGTTCGAAGGGGCTACTTCCTCCCATTCAAGACTACCCCCCCCCCCCTCCATGCCACCGCCTTTCGATCGCATGTTGCAGGATCATTTGGCAATTCTCTGCCAGGACGTTTCATCTCTCTTGGGAAAGAGAGCTATCGAAAGGGACCCTGCGCCAGAAGTTGATTGTTGTCCCACTACTTACTGGTGCTCAAGAAGGACAAGTGCCTGTGTCCTATCCTAGACCTCTGGGCCCTCAACCGCTTCCTCCGGAAGGAGAAGTTCAAAATGCTACACTTGACTCAGGTCCTATCTATACTAGAGATTGGATCGTGGCGTTTGACTTTCAGGATGCCTATTTTCACATCCCTGTCCTGCCAGCCCACATGCGCTACCTACGGTTCACGGTAGGTCACAAGCATTTTCAGTTTACCAGTTCCCCCTCGGGTTTTCACGAAAGTGATGGCAGTAGTCGCAGCTCACCTTCGCAGATCAGGGGTTCCAGTTGTCCCTTATCTCGACGACTGGCTCTTGAAGGCGGGCTCGCCCCAGACTGTCATTTTCCCACCTCCAGACTACGACGGACCTCGTGCATTCACTGGGTTTCACTATCAACGTACCAAAGCCACACCGACTCCCTCTAAGTTGCTCCTTTTCATCAGAGCTGTTCAGGACACAGTGCAGTTTCGGGCCTATCCTCCCGAGCAGTGAGTCTGGGATATTCAGGCTAGGATACCATTGTTTCAGCCTCTATCCTGGATTTTGGTGAGAATGACCCTGAGGCTGCTGGGCCTCATGGCCTCCTGCATCCTGCTGGTGGATCATGGCAGATGCAAATGCAGGTGCTACAGTGGGACCTGAAGTTCTAGTGGGCGCAGCATCAGGGGAATGTCTCTGACTATGTCCAGACTCAGAGCGAACTGCGCATCGACGTCATGGTGGTTACGGATATATCACTTCTGGGATGGGGTGGCCACCTGGGAGAGTCGGAGATCAGAGGAGTCTGATATGGAGCCCTGACTTTGCCACAGACCAACCTGTTGGAGCTTGGGGTGATTCGCTTGCCACTGAAGGAATTCCTTCCCTTCCTCAAGGGGAAGGCAGTGCAGGTGTTCAGACAACACCACTGCAATGTAATACTGCAACAAACAAGGCGGGGAGGTGTTTGTGGACCCTTTGTCAAGAGTCTCTTTGCCTTTGGACATGGCTGTAACATCATGGCATGATCCTGGTGGTTTAACGCCAGAGCGGACAAACTCAGCCCTCTGTGCCTGGTGGATCACGAATGGCGTCTTCACTCAGAGATTGTGCAAGGTCTCTTTCAGCAGTGTAGATCCTTGGGTTGATCTGTTTGCCACCGACGAGAAAGTGCAATATCAGCAGTTTTGCGCTTTGGAGTTTCCAAGGCCGCACTCGCTCAGCAACGCTTTTTTTTGTCACGAGTGGAAGTACGGCCTCCTGTACGCCTTTCCGCCTGACTTCCAGGTCTGGCCTTGGCCCGTCCTGCTTGGCTTCGGGACGGCCGCCTTAGTTTGCTGCCGTCGCCCATGGAGGAGCTGCTTTCTCCACCGCAGAGCCCTATGGAGGCGGGTGCAGCCTTTGCTCACGCGTTGTCCATGGCCGCGGGCATTTTGCGCATGGGTGACCCGGTTGCTTACTTTCCGGCGAACCATCTCTTGGAGGTTCTCCACCAGGGCTCTGGTGGGAGGGAGATCGTATTTCCCTTTGAGGGTTCGCTCCTTTCTTCCCTGACTGGGGCTTGGAGGCGTCCCGCCTCGGGGGATCCGGTGCCTCACCTCCTTCTGCACCGGCATCTTCCGGCGCTGCGTGACCCGGCGTGCCTTTCCCTCCACCCCTCTGCTGCCAGTCCGCTTTTACGGACCGCCTTTCCTTCCCTGCTGCCACTATTGACTCTGCTGTCCCAGGAGGCCCGCTGGCTGGATTCTTGGGGGCGCAACATGTTCGCCTCGACCACCGCTGCCCTGCGGGCCCTTAACACCTTGTGTGTTTTTGCTAGGGCCTCCACTGGTTTGTGGGACTTGGCTGAGTCTCTGGGAACCACAGCCTCCCTTGAGACGGTCCAGGTGGACTTACGGCATCATGCTGTGGATGGCCGGGAGCTAGTGGCGTTTATTCTTCGCTCTGCTCTAGACATATCAGAGGTACTGGGCCCGGCCATGGCTTCCTCAGTCGCCCTCCGTCGCCATGCTTGGCTTTGGGACGGCGTGTTCCCTGAAAATATTCGGCAGCGGCTCATTGATCTTCCGTTTGAGAGCAGCCTGTTGTTCCATGCCCTGGCTGGCTCCGCCATAGAAAGGTTCCTGGCAGGGCTCGGTCGTCCTCCTCCATCTTATCCTCCTTCTCCTCCTCAGCGACTGCTGAGTTGGGATGGGTCTGGGCCTTCTTAGACCGCTTGTTCTGACTGTGTAATGTGCTTTCGAGCCATTGAGTCCTCCTTGGGATTTTGGCATTGTTGGCTGCTGGACGGCTCTTTGTTGCCTATGTGTGTGTTTGCAGGAGTTGTTGCGCAGACTCAGCCCTGAGATTAGGCCTTCTGCTTTGCTTGGGCTGCTTGTCAAGCCTACTGCGGGGTGTTTTTCCCTGTGGTCCTTTTGTTTTTTCCTCTGCTGCGGAAGTTCTTCCAAAGAGGGTTTCCGTATCTTGGGACTTAACGTACCCTATGTGGGGTAGTGGTAGCTGTTCTATAGCCTGCGCTCTGCTAGGGAGTTCTGGTCGCCTTCGGGTGCCGGTTCTCCATGGCGTTGCTGTATGTTGCTTTTGCTTCTTTAGGTCGTGTGCGTGGCCCCTCGTAGTGTTGGGGCCGTGCATTTTCTCACCTTCCTGCCCCTGTCCTGAGGGCCACAGGCTGTTCTTCTGGCAGCTTATGACTGTTGGCGCTGTTCTGGCTGGTCTGTTGCCTTCCATCTAGTGGGAGCTCGCCTTCCTTCCCTCTTATTCTTGGGCTCTTTGGGCTTCTTCTGCTTCTTCCTCCTCTTCCTGTCTTTGCATTGGATGGAAGCTCTGTTGCCTTGTGAGGAAGTGTGGTGCTTCGGCCCCTCTAGCCTTGCCCTTGGTTCTTTCTCCTATGAGGGTACGGGCCTCCTCTGTCTCTTTTTCCTTATATACCCTCCGGGGTCGATGGTGTTCTCCTCCTGTTCCTCTTGCCTGGCGGGGGTGAAGTTTCTCTTCTAGCCCGTAGATCTGGTCCCCTGTGGGACCTTCTTTTCCGTCCAGGCTGGTGGGGTCATTTTGCAGACACTCCTTACCTGTGGGTATTGCTAGGGTATCTATTCTTCGTGAAGGAATTTGCGGCTAGTAGTCTGTCAGATGTACGAGTTACTTACCTTCAGTAACGATGTATCTGGTAGAGATGATTCTAGCAGCAGATTCCTTCACGGCCCACCATTCCTCCCCGTTCTGCGAGGACCCTTTGGTTGGTCTTCGGTTCTCTCCTCCTGGTAGGGGGCTGTGTCTCCTGTGAGTACCTTCTTCTTTGGCTCCTGACGGGTGGCTCTGTCTGGTTGCCGTTCATTCCTACTCTTGGTTCCTTGAAGGTTTGTGTTACGGTGCTTCTGTGCCCACTGCTCTGGTTACTACAGGTTTTGGGGAGGGTTCCCTTCAATCTCTGTCCTTCCTCCCTTCGCTTCCTGTTGCTGCTGAGGGTCCTTACCCCTCTGCTTTCCTCCGAATAGGGGGTCATCTGGCTAGACCATGCCTTTCTTTCCTGGGGGTGGTTGCCCTCTATGGGCAGTTTGGAAGTTTGGGTTTCTGTCTGTCTTGGGACTGGCCTTCCTTTCTTCTTTCTGGATGGGGATGGTGGGCCTGTTCAAAGCAGAGAAGGAGTACCGACCGGACTGCACTGTCAGATAAGTTTTTTAATCCATTCCTATAGCAGAGGTTGATAGGTTGGGTGTTCCAGAGTTGAGGGTCTACTTCCCTGACGGGCTTTGGGAAACCAGGGGATACGCACAAGTCGGAGGTCGTTCGATCTCCGCAAGCACATTAAATGCCATGGGCAGGGCCTTGATCTTGATCCTTTTCACTACTGGAAGCCGATAAATCTATCTCAGATGCAGCAAAATATCATGGCAGAACGGGACCTGCTGATAAGCCTAGCTGACATATTCTGTATGATCTGGTGTCTATGGAGAGGCAGGTAACTCCCCCAAAAAGGCTCTTCGCATAATCCAAGAGGAATATCACAAGGGCGTGGATTTACTGTTTTTGGGTCGCAGTTGGACGTAGGTGTCTCAGGTACCTGACTGATATGAGCTTAAAACATATCGATAAATTCCTGATCTTGGAGACCAAAGAAAGATCTGAATCAAACAAAAGCCCCACATTTCTTGGCAGTGAAGCCAGTACCAGAGGTGGATTCCATTCAGCTTGCCACCAGAGGTGGACCTTTTGGTTGGAGAAAATAACCTCTGATTTATCTGTTTTTAGTTTTAAAAAGTTTAAATCCATCCATTTCACAGTGTCTATTAGACGGTCTTTAAATTTAAGAAAGGAGGATGCAGAGTGATCTCGGAACGAGAAACTGTTGCGTGTCTGCATAAGAGACTACCTTCACTCCCCAGGATTTAGCAAGAGTGACCAGGGAAACTAGGTAGAGGTTAAAGAGTAGCGGTCTAAGTGCAGAGCCCTGGGAGACCCCGCAGCCCTGAAAGCCACGTTGACTTTGCCTGTTCAGCAATGTGCCACCATGTAGAAAGCTCCTGGTAGGTCCAGCAACACCACCATCGCAATGGAGCCGCAATCCACTGTTTCTCTGATCTCTGACACTTCTGTAAGGCAGTCTCCGTGTTGTAAATAAGCATGGAAGCCTGACTGCGTGTCATGTAGCAGACCATTTGCCTCGAAGAGGGAAAATAGTTGGCGATTTGCTAACTTCTCTCTGAACTTTGCAGGGGCAGGCAGTAAGGAAAAGGGTCTAAAGTTGCTGAGTACACTCTGGTCCACGTTGGCTTTTTTTTTAAAGAGAGTTGGCAGGAACGTTTGTTTACATGTGGTGGGGAAGATACTGGATTTCAACGAGAAGGTCCATAACATTGAGATAAGGATTAAGTGTGCTGCCAAACCAAGAATTTGAGGGGGAAGGGTTGCTCAGGGGAAACAGATCTCATTTTATTAGTTTCTCAAGCTAGTCTTCTACCAGACTAGTGCAAAATTCTGAGAAAAATACTGGCAGGCGGTGCCGTGTATTAAATGTGCCAGCAGTTCTTGGAAAGGTGGACTAAAGTTTTTGGCTAGTTTGATCAAAGACATTTGATAGCTTAGTGCATAGATCATGCGAAGGGATATAGTGATCTTTATGGAATTAGGGAAGGTGAAGGATTTGACCATCTTAGAAACTTCTCTAGGAGAATTGGAGGCAGTAGCAATCAGCCCTGCGAAGTGCTCCCTCATAGAATTTCGAGTAGTTTTATATACGTTTCTGAGAGCTGATTTGTACAACTGTTTAGCTTCTGGGTCATATGACTTTCTCCAGTTGTTCTCAAGCTTTTGCACCATCTTTTCTCTGCTCTTGGAGTAGGGGAGAACCAAGGTGCAATGGTTTTGCTCGTTTTGCCATATGCAGTTTCAAGGTTGCAGTAGGATCCAGTGCTAAGGAGGTCCATTGGATAAATAGGATTGCGTTGCTGTCTGGATTGCCTGAAAAAGTGGGGAGAGTAGATTAAAGAGATGGCAGAAAGGACTGCTTCTTGGCATTCCGTCAAGTTTGTCCTGCCTTGTGATTGGGGGCAGTGACAAGTGGAGTCAGGTTGAGGCCTGCCATGGTCTGCATCAGCGGAGAGGCTTGGGGCATCTGCATGCGTTTTAAAATCTACCAAAACTGCGAGGTTGGCGTATTGTAGAGGTAATTGAGCAATTGCATCGTAAAGCTGTGGGAGGCAACTATTGGGGCATTCTGGGAGGGGGTGTTTATAAAGTAGCAAACCAGCGAATGAGAATGTAGCGGTAAGTTTGATGCAGAAGATTAGTCCCCCAATGCTACCAATATGACCCTCTGTGGAAGTAGAAACCTCCCAGGTATCCCTGAAAATGATGGTGATGCCGTCTCCTGTCTTTATTCCACCCTAGTTCGCACATAGGACCCAATGACCTTGGGGTGGAGGATTGCCAAGACCAGGTCCGTATTGGTTCCTTCCTTCCTTATGCTAGGTTTCAGTGAGAAACATGAAATCCGATGTATTGTCAGATAGTAGAAGCATTATGTCTGAGTGTTTGGGAAGTGACCTGCAGTTAATAAGGCAGACCCTGTAGCCCACTGCTCCGTGAGATACCAAGGGTTGCGAAGGTATGCCGTCCCCCTATCTTTCTGGAATGTGCCATATTACATTCAGGGAGAAATCACATGACTTTCTTCTAGAGTCCAGGGTACTCTCAGCACTGAGGCCATGGGGTGAGGCAAGAGTGCATGGGCCAGAGTTCAGGGATAAAATTGCTTCTCTAAAGAGGTGTCTGGGAGGGAAACTAACAGCATGGCTGGTGCAGTGCGTGATCCGGGTGCAGATTGGCTTGCCATTGGCAGGGCGAGCCCTCTGCATGTCCGCGGCATGAGTCTCCTTATAAAGATGATTGGTAGCAGGTGTAACAACCACTAGACTGCTCACCAATCCAAGAGGACGCTCGACAATGGCCCCTCAAGGCGGGTAAAAATGGCGCTCAGGTCAGTGCGCAATAATAAAAGCCTCCAACACTGAAGAAATCTAGCGAGTGATGCTTCTGGGAATTGTACAGAATTAAAGTGCAGTGTGTAAAGAGATTATGCCACTGGTAAAGTAGGGAGTGCGTTATCAGAGCAACTTTCCTCAAGGAGCAGCGTTTCACATCTGTTTCACCCAGATTATTTTAACTTCAACAGTCGGCAAGTTCAAATGTATAACAAGTAAAAACATTCAGCAAATTCAGGCATATCCTTCTAAAACCAGATTTTTTATTTTTTATTTACACATACCAAATTAAAAGCAGACTTTTAAAAAGTATATGCTGTAATCAGGAGCCCTCTTTTGTTAGACACGCAGTCAGCCGTTCTAGCCAATCAGGATGACATGAAGATTACAGTAGACAAGAGGGGTGTGGCTATCCTAGTGATAATGGACCTACCATCTACAACAAAATTGTATTAATTTATTTTCTAATCGTAGATTTTCAGACATTGAGCTTATTGTACTGTAAAGATTAGGGTACAAACGTTCATGGCTTTTCTACTCCCTAACAATTTGGTAGGTGCACTTTACATAATATTGCAATTGCCACATCATCTTTTGCTTACTAGTTTATAGTGTTGCCGCACTCAACCCCATGTATTGGTTAGCAACTTGAAGAGATCTCAAAGGTTTTAGAACACCATACACAGTACCCTTGTCCATCAAATAGCCCACCAAATGGTACCATAAACTATCATTTACATCCCATTTCATTGAGCTCCCACATCAATGTTTGCATGGCCTGGAGCATTTAAAGCGCACCAGCCCATTCTTGCATTGTCCGAATAAACCAAGATTTCCGCTTTTGTGCAAGTAATTTTTTTACGCCAAGAGCATATTAGTTGTCGGTCTCCGATAATCTTGTGATGTTCGTAGGTCTGAGGCAGAGTATGATCGTTGCTGGATCTATTCGCACTGGATACCCAATCACCCCTTTTATGTGGTTTATTATCTGTTTCCAGAATTTTTTTAACCCTGGGCAAGACTACCATACATGTAGCACATCCCCTTCTTACCCACTGCCCCTCCAACATAGGCCATCTATTGTTCCATACGTTTCGTTTTAACTTTCAGTAACATGCTACACCATCATAAGTTTATACATCAGTTACCTTTTTTGTACACTCTTGCACAAGAAAGGCATGTCAGCCCAAAGATGTTTCTATTGAACTACATTTTCTCATTTATACCTAGTTAGGATCAGTACCCACAGCCATAAAAATATTATAAATATTTGAGAAGAAACCTTTATTTTTAATATATGTAGTAAAAACTTTCTCCCACACCGCCTTTTTTTTTCTCTAGGCATAGGATGTCTCAACAGGAAGTAATGCATGTGATCAGTTTCTCGTACATTATACTTTTGCTTACATTGATTCAAAGATTTGATATTACCACCCTGAAATAAATCTCTTAGCATCCCGCGCCCTCCTTCAGTCCAACTCTCAAACTCTGCTCTATGCTCAGTGGTGAAATAGTTCAATTTAGCCAAAAGCAGAGTAAAGGGGAAAGGAAAGGTGGTCCACTTCTGGTTTCTTGTGACAGTACGCCATATTTTTAAGGCTGGCTTCAAAATCTGAGAGTAATGGCAAACTGGTGGTATCTTATTTCTAGCTCGCCAATGTTTTGCCCAAGAAGCGTGGCCTATCGCTGCGTCATCCATATGGATCCAGTAGGGGTGTGGATTTGAATAAAATATCTACTTTTCCATGGGACAGGTTGCTTCATAAAACTACTTGTCCTGTAACAATATCCACACCCCTTTGTGCCATGTATGCAGCAACACATTATGGCAGCAAAGACATTATATAAGAGCTCGGCTAATAGCCTCTCTGATTATGCCAGAGCTCCTACCATAGTAGGGCTTGAATACTTGCAATTCCCTTATTTTGTCACCTTTCCACAGATTTTCATACTGGGGCTGAAGGTAGCAGTAAGCAATTAGTTACCCATGGTTGAAATGCCCTTTTGAGTATCTGCAAACCTAATAACGTGCATGTTTTATGGGTTTTCATCAGCTAGTCTCTAATAACTTCCCCTATAGTGAGGTTGGAAATGTACTCCTGGCAAGGGCAGAAGTAAAACTTCTTCCAGGGTTGGGGAAACAAGCGGTTGGTGGTAAAGTGAACTTGTTACAGCTCAACAGATTTTCACGTGAGGAAATCTACACATGGCTATTTCCCAGTGCTAAAATGCAGTTCATAAATATTTCTAGGAGTATGATTTCCTGACCTATTTCTGTAAATCCTTGTGGGTTCACGATAGCCATAAATCAGCACTATTTCAAGGACATATAACATGGGTGCACTTATCTGACTTTCTTAACATATTTGGCACCTATTTAGGTCTGGTATTTTGGGTTTTATAAAAATTCTCTCTATCTACCGTCTTGCTTCACTGTGAGTGACCGCATTCTGCTCTTTCACAAAAAGCATATTGGCATCCAAAGTACTTTTGTTCAGTGCAAGGAACTACTGTGGCAATGTGTGGCTTTTGAGAACAACAATATTTTTGCTTTTGTCAACATGTGTAATAATGATAAGGCCCCGGCAGCTCCCACAACAATAAAGTTTCTAAAAACCCATGTAAAAACGAGATACGCATTGACATAACCAAAAGGCTGACCACCAAGGTCTTACCTATTGGCTTTGCCAATGCATGTTTATTTTCATATTTCCTATGATTTTGTTGCAACTGGTTACACTGATTTTCCATTATGAATATTTTTTGGCAGTACTAGCATGCATCAACACATTTTGCTAAAAAATGCTTCAAAGACATGGAACCTACAAATTCACATTAGTAAAGCAAAAAATTTTTTTGCAAGTTGCATTTTTTTTTATGAGCATTCTATGCTGAAAGGAGTCATCAGTCTTGCTTTCAGGCTTTTGCATATATTTGCATTTTTTCAGAGAGTATCTTGGAAGGACACAGTTGGTATACACATTACTTTGTCAAAGGAATTAGTAAAGTCCATGTATCATTTCACTCTCTCCAAACCCTTGCTTACCATGAGTGTTCGTAAATTTCCTGCCTTGGGCAAATTTACTTGGACACAGTCAGCAAATGTTGAACAAGTTTGTGGCTCAGTGCTCCTGGTTACATTTGCTCTAGCTTTCTCCCATTTTTAGGTCTCGTCTAGCAAAATCAGCACATGCACTGCTTCGGCTTGGCAAGAGTATTGTTGTCGGTTTGGTGCGCGAAGGGAGACAAAACATGTGCGCTCCCGAATAGGCAATGTGCACGCGTAGGGCTGGCGCGTAAAGCACAACGCGTGCATGGCATGCTTGCGCTTGCGCTTTCTCTCCTTCCCTCCCCCTAGCCCCCCCACCCGACAACACGTGCATGGCACGCTTTCCCTTCCCCTCCCTCTCCCCCTTGATCTCCTCCCCATCAGTCACTGGTTGTTTTGGGTGATATGGAAATTAAAAGTGCTCACAGGTCTGTGGGTGGCAGTCTAACTGTGTACACTTTAAAACGATAACGGGTTCGCTGAATGTCGTGTCATCACCAAGGTAAGAATAAAACGGTGAGGTAGCTTTTAAGAGGGAAAATACTTTTGCTTTCTGCTGGCTGCACAATTGTTTATCGAGAGGCAGACATAGGTTTGCATGTCATACTTCAAGGAAATCGAGAGAGCATGGCCGACTGGAAATCTATCCGAGCACAACAGCCGAAAGTCATGCTATGAGGTTGTGGTAAGCACACAATGCTGATTTCTAACATCATACAGTGCTCGTCCGAACAAATACTCTCGCCTGCACTTTTATAGCACACAATGCAATCTATATTTAGGCGCTACATTAGTATCACTTACGCCCAACTCAATCCTCCTCGTGTTATTGACTTTTCAAAAAAGAAAACCTTGATTGGGCCGTGCTATGAATAGAACTGTTATTTCACCTGAGAAGTGCGGAACCGACCACGCTGTCTATTACATTCTGCTGAAGAACGTTGTGGCACATATCGAAAGAGTCCCCTCAAATCTATATCACGTAAAAAATGAGTAGAGATTTTCCAGTTTATTTTGCGGTACGCACCGATAAAGTTTTTAAAGATCGGAAAGAGTGCAAATGTAGAGCGAAAGAGGGGACGGGCCAAGATACAAAAACTTTAGGGACAAACCCACTTCCGTTATCACTCAGCTCTTTTATCTCCTGGTTCAAAGAAAACAATTAATCAACTTTAAAGCCAACATGTACTAAGAGGAACATTGAGTGGATTTCTAGGGGGGGGGGGGGGGTAGTTGTGCCATGCACCCTTCAGAGCCTTATTGCATCCTTGTAGCTTCATGTGTACAAATCTGGGTTTAAGAGTTGCATAAAATCGGTTTATATAAATGTACATTTTCAGTTTAAGCTTGAATGTTAGTCTTGAGATAAATTAGACTGTTTGCTTTCATAAGTCTGGCTTGTGGACACTGGTGTGTTGATTACTTGTTAATAATTCTTTAAAATAACAGTAAGGGGCTTCCATTCGGGCTAGAGGAATATTTCTCTGACCAGATGTGTTTGGCTGTTCTGCATCTCCTGTCCACCGATTCTACTGTATTCACCTATCTGACCATGCCATTATCTAACCAAACTAGACTGTTAATCTTTAGTCGTGCCAATTTATAATTTAGTTATGCATCATGATCATTAGTCTTCCTAACTGGTGCATATTGTTCTCTTTGCTCTGCAGTGCTAGTAACATACACTCGTTGCTATTAAACTATCCTTGAATGTTAGTCTTTAGATGTGTATGCCGCGCTGTTTTGCTTGTGTATATCATGGCCAGTGCTGCCACAATTTGTTCATTATTCTTTACTCCCACTATAACACAGATGCTCATTAAGCGCACTGATGCTTCGAGTACTGGGTCTAATAGTGCTGTATCAAACTTCTGCAAATATTAAGAGTTCTTAAATATGTCCACTAGTACTGGTCTTTGCAGATTCTAAACGATTTCCTCTGCTCCCCCAAGTGTTGGCTTCTCATTTCATTTGATGCTTTTCTGTACCTTTGCATTGTTTCTGCCTCCTGGGAAAGTTGAATGACCTGTCTCGTTGGTTAGGGTTTCCCTGGAGACATTTTCTAATGTTTTTAATGTCTCTGTATACGGTCAAAGTACATTTAAATTTCTCTAAAATCGGTGTTACCGAATTTTTGCCCATCTGGCTTGTCTGTTGTGACCTGCAAGGCAACATGCAACAGACCACATACCTCCAATCCACACCACAGATTTCTACATAATGCGACAAAATTTAACAGCATACCACATAATGCACTCCACAACATGCCACTCCACAACACCAATACCATTCCACATAATAAATTCCATAAAACACAAACTCCACATAATTCCAGTACACTCAATACCATTTAATCAATTATCCACATAATTCCACAGCACACCATGCCACATATTTCCACTACACAACTCCACACCACACAATTCCATGCAACACAATTTCACAAACAATTACAATACAACCCAGCTTTCTCTCGCTCTTCCACAAACCCTTGCATTCTCTCCCCCGCACAACCACTGCCCTTCTTATCTTCCCCCTCACACTACTCCCTCTCATCTCACAATCCCACTACCTCCTCTCGTCTCGCAATCCCACTGCCCCCTCATCTCGCAATCCCACTGCCCCCTCATCTTGCAATCCCACTGCCCTTCCATCCCTCCCTCACACTTTCTCTCTCCTCTCCATACTGCCTGTTCACACATGCTTACCTTGCTGTAACTCCTCTTGCAGTGCAATGGTCCACCTCTTTCCCCCATACCTCTAGGTACCACTCCCACTCATCCCTCCTTCTCCTACTCCCTCACTCTTCCTGCCTCTTGCATATGGTTGACTTCATGTCTTCAAGCACATTTTCTTTACCGTGTCTTTTCAAGGTTTTGGTCCCTCAAACCCACGCGGTCCTCCTCTTGAAGGGTGCTTTCTGCATACACAGCTGCTTCCTCAAATGCATCTGTGGACTGCTCTCCCCTTATTTCTTTCTCTCATACTCTTTTTGCTCCTCTATATAGAGTTTACCACTTCATGCACAAACTACCTATCCCTTACAATCTTCCTTTCTATCTAGTCTGTGCAGCTCTCACTGCTATCTGTTCACCATACCACATAATTACACTACACAAATAGACTACACACCACTCCATTCCAATCTAACCCACATCATTCCACTCCACACCACATACATCTACTCTACTTCAAACCAAAAAACACACAAGTAAAAGCCATTGGCTTTTACAACGCCAAAAGCTCTAACTCTTGCAAATGCGAGACCTATTGCATTGCAAATGCTTGTTCTTTAGGTTTTCAAGATTGTCTGCTCTCCTTTTTAGTCTGTGATTGGGGACTTTCCCTCAACGGTCTCTGAATCTCCTGCGCTTCATCCTGCGTGCAGTGTGTGTATGGTTTTAAGTCTGTTTGAAACCACAGAGCAACAGGAAATATCTGTTAAAAACTAATTTGCCTTCTGTGAAGTTGGGTAGTCACTGATTCAAGTGTTCATGGCTTATTCAGAGTGGCCCATGGGGATCTTGCAATAATTCCATGGACTGGTCCTGGAAATATAGATGGTCAATTTGCCTTGCGTCCCTTGTCATCCTATTCTTTAGTGGAGAGGAGCCCGCCTGCGTATATTATTTCACTCCGTAGTGCCCCAAGTGTGCCCTCTCGATGAGCCCGGACAATACGAATCTTGTCTGTCTGACCCTCCTTTACTACAAAGCGTAACAGAACGTCGAGGATATCATCACCTTCATTTTCTGAACAATGCAGATTCGCACATTCTCGTCTTGAACTGTCCTCTAGGTCCGTGTATTTGTTTCCAGAGTGCCTTGATATTTTATTTTATTTTAATGTGGGAGTCTTTAATTTTCTTGAAATCTTGACTCCAAGCGGCAATATAATTTGATCGTACATGGCTTACATTTTCTTGGTTACTTCAGTGATGCCAGAAACTAAACTGGCTTTCAGAGCCTGCATTTGCGTGCTAACCATGTTCGATAGTTTGTTGTATAACTCTCCGAAGTAGTTTTGGAAATCTTCCTTTGTTATGGATCCCCAAGAGACTCTTTATGGAGGTCATTGCTGCTCATTCAGGTACTTGAGGTGTTCCAGATGTTGTCAAACTGCGGTCGTCCCTTCGTTCCTTTTGTGCTTTTGAACTTTTCGTCATTAAGTGAGCATAAAGCCGGCTAGCGTTCCAAGATAAGATGTTTTATCCTAACTTAAATAAGGATGCAAGAGGCTCGGGGGAGTGGGGGGGAGGGGGCAGGTAGGCTTATTCACAAGCATGGAGCGATGTGTGGCACTTGAAGCAATTGTTTGATTCCTCCATTAATCGTGTAGACCAGTGGTTCTTAACCTTTTGACTTCTGTGGACCCCCATTTAATCATTATTGAAATCCGGCGAACCCCACTCAGTCATCATTGGAAGGTGGGGGGTCCCGTCTGAGCATTTTTGATGATTTGAACTGCAAAACAATCCACAAAAAATACTGAAACAAGTATTTATCAAGCACACGCAGAAATAAAAAAATATTTTATTCAATTTACAAACATCGTAAATTTAAATAGGAATATGGAAGCATTTCTCATTTTAATTGAGACCACTCATAGTTCATACTATATTCTGTTAAATGCATTTGCAAACTACCGCAAATCAGTCTTGAGGATTCTAACTTAATTTTTAGCCTCCTTTTTCAAATTCCTACACACAGGACATTTACATTTTTTTTAATTGACACCTTGCCTCTTTATTTTGTAAACACTTTATCAACCTTTTAATTTTATTGAGTTTTCTAAGGAGTCACAACCCCCTAAGAAGGCTTTGTATACCCCCCAGGAGCAGAGCTTAATATGTAAAGTATGTGCAACGCCCTGCCCATGAGACTACTGCAGCGTACACCCCCATCGCCCCTGTCATAGCTGCCAAAACCATTCTAACCAACTCTGTCGCCTGCAAGTGAGACAAATCAGATTATTCCAGGTCCCCAAAGCTAAAGGAATGGCTGGGGAAGCAGGTATTAGTAATTTATAATGTACATTGCATTCATAAATTACAGTTGTTCCACTCGTCACTAAATTAGATGAGTAGCGCCACCATGTGGCAGACTGTCATAAATTGGGTGTTTGCCAAATCAAGGCCAGTGTCAGGCACCGGAAACCAATTAGTTGTGAGTGCCTAGGACCGCAAACCATCGGCTCAATTTAAGCACTGCCCTGTGTCCCTGGACCACAGAATAATAACAACTGGTGTCGAGTTTAACGCTAAAGTGTGACACAACTTACTTGCCCATTATGATGGTAGGTCCCCTCCAGTGAAATTCGTGGGTTGAGGCATTTGGAAATCTTGGGCATGAGGCATCATCATAATCTAAATCTTACTGTTGAGAGAGATTAAACTTTAAAACCATGTGGAGCATCTCAATCCTTGGAGGATGGCCTATCCTCTTGTTCTCGCCAATGTTTCTGAGCTCTTGCTGCCTCTGTGAGGTATCTCCAATACCATATGCAAAGTTGGGCTTGTCCATCTGCCACTTTTACCTTTTCCTGGTTGCTGCATTCATGAAAGTTCCCTCTTGCTTTCGAGTTCACATTATGGGGCCGATCAGGATTGCGGTTTTTCCGCATCCTCGGGGCCGGCGGAAGCCACCGCCGGCCCCGAGGATGCGGAAAAACCGCAGCGGACTGACCAAGGACCCACCGCCACATTAGGATGGCTGGTGGGTCCTGGTTTCCGTCCGCAGCTTTTCCGCCGCGGTTGGCTTACAACCGCGGCGGAAAAGCTCTAATATGGTGACGGTGTCTCTCAGACACCGTCCACCATATTAGGATGGGCAGTGAATTATGCTTTTCCGCGGCGCGTTTCCCGCCGTGGAAAAGCATAAGGAACTTCACTGCGGGGGCCCGTTGCGGGCCCCCTAGGTGAAGGGGGGGTGGGGGGTGCACATGGGGGGTACCTATGGTACCCCCCTGCATTTGCATGCAGAAAGCGGCAGGCACCGCACAGTGCCTGCCTCTTTCTGCATGCAAAAGCAATGCGTGCATTTTTAACATTGCCGCGGGTGCAGCTTGAAGCTGCACCCGCCGCAATGTTAAAAATAGAGGATGTGACCGCCAGGGTGGCGGTCACATCCTAATTGCACAGGAGGGAACTCCGCATGCCATGCGGAGGTTCCCTCCTGCTCTGGGGTCGCGGACGGACGCAAGTCCGTCCGCGATCCTGATCGGCCCCTAAATCTATAGGCCCCAAGATGGCCATCGCTGTTCTTGGCCTCCTTTCAAGCTTAGTTTTTCACTTTCGGGGGAAGGACAGCCCTAGAGGCACACCTTCTCTGCTGGTGCAGTTGCATCCCGGGAGCTGTTTTATATCTTACCACGCTTTTGGTGGTTTCTGTAGCTGATCTTTATGGCCTTTACATGGATTCTGGGATTGGGGCTCTGCAGTCTGACGCCATGATCGTTTGGCTTCCGGCAACACCCCTCCCACCAAACTTTTGACTAGGTCCACCACTATGCGCTCCATGAAGTCTGAATATTTGAAAATGCTGTAAAGTGGTTTAGAGACCACGCGTAGAATAAATGCCACCTTTCACATCTGCCCCTCACATTTAAGACTGTAGTAGCCTCTTTGAGTCCACTTCTACCTAGCCCCCCTACCGGACCTGATCACATCTTTCAGCCTCACCTATTAAAAGTATGCAGATAACGCAGAAATCATTCTAAAAATGGATGGCCTGGAAGAAATCTACAACTCAAACCTTTACAACTGCCATTGATCCATAAAAGCATGGATGGTCGGGAATCACCTAAACTCTGTACTACAAAGATATGATTTGAAGATGGTAGCAAAAAACCAACCTACTGCCAGAGGAACTTTAGGCCCTGCCAACATCAGAAAATGTAAGAAACCTAGAGAACGATTGATTCAGACGTATCCTTGAAACCACATGTCAACAAGGTGACAAAGAACACCTTCTACACAATCAATACACAGCATCGCACCTTCCTATACCATGGATTCGCAAAACAAAACTTGAAGCTATCTTCGCATTTTTAACCTCAGAGCTTGAATATGCCAACAGTCTATGCCTTGCTGCCCTGAGTTTCACCATACAAAAAAATCAATTCTTCCTATATGTAGAAGACCAATGTTAAAGGTAGTCTGCATTTTCTACGGAGCATCCAAGCATACGTGGAAATTATTTGGATTTAGAAGAATAATCCGTTTGTGGAGAAGCCTTTGAGTAGAGAAAGCACCTCAAATTCTCAACTCAATCCCTCACCATCAATAATGAAGATTATTGAACATCCCTCTATCTTCTTTGTCTGTATTTTGTTTTTACGATGGCCATGTTACTTTAAACAAAAAGTTTGGCCTGAGTAGTCCATAAAGTGCAGGCAAGAACAGGTGCCTGCTAAAGGAGAATGTACGCATATCCTGTACTCTGATACATCTGTCTTTTTGTGCTGTAGAGCTTGTTGAAGCAGAAATGTTTGTTATAGTTTTGCTTTGCTTAAGTTTACACCTGAACTGTAAGAACGGGAATTGTAATGACTGAATGTGTCTCTAGCAGAATGCTTATAATCTCTGGTGGCTTTCTTGGTCCGTGTATACTCTGAGCATTGCCAGCTGTTCAAGCCTTGATATACTTGTTGGAATGAAGGCTGCTAGTATGCCAAGAGTGCCCTGGGGGTAAGGCTGCCTGATAAGCAAAGGGAGGCGCCCTACCGTTGACCTTTATTGTGCCTGGAATTGTTAGACATTAAAGCGAATGGAAGCTGCTGATACCGCCTTCTCATCGTAGTATCACCATTTCTGTCCTCATTGTTTTGAAACGGTCATATGGATGGATAGCATTGCACGTTTGTATTACGGTTCATTGTACTGCATTAATTATGCAAGGCCTGTCTTCTTGCAACGAATAGTGATTACATTCATTTGGGACAGGCTACTGTGTTTTAAGTTTGTTTTGGTAAGTGTTCAGTCTGGAATGGAGACGGAGATTAATTTTACAAATGAATGTTTGAGAATTGTCAGACTCGTAAGATTTTGACTGCATTATGTCACTGTGCAAAAACCTTTTCTTGGAAAATAAGCCTACTGGGAAACTACAGTACAAGCTCTCACAATTGGTACAGAAGACCTAATGCATGCAATAAAAGCAGTTTAAGCTTCCAGCACACACTAAACTGAACCAAGTGCGAAATGGGAATGATGATTGCCTACTGGCAAGTACCCCAACCGTAGGGCATTTTTCATGCTAATACAGATGGCAATGTGTGATTTATTTATAGTGATTTATTTATAGATATTTTTTGCTGAAGAAAGTGTTTTTTAGGTCGGGCCTAAAACCGCATTTCCGAGAGCTTTCGTTACTGTACAAAGGGCTTAGAGGCCACCCACTATGGCTTTGTCACTTTCACTTACTTTTACAGCTTCCTTAGGCTTTCCTTCCTCTTCTTGTGTTTGCCCTTTCCGTGTGGCATGGATACATTGTTGTCCTTCCACTGCTCACTTTTTCTCTACAAGAGTGTGTGTTGTCCAACTGTCTCCCTTGTGTACTTCTCCTCTCTGCGTTCTTTCTTTCTTGTCCACCCCTAGTTGCTAGCGTGCTTCCCCAGCCCCTTTAGCCCATTCTTCATATCCCATGTGCTTCCTCCAGCCCCTCCCGCACACCCACTGTTTTGCATTTTGTTCCCCAGATCCTCTCACCCACCCTCTGTTTGTGCGCTTGTCAGTTTGGTTCCCTAGCCCTTCCCGTCCACATTCCAATCTGGTTTTGCAGTTCCAAAGTTGGCAGCTCTAGCCGGTTGTTGCGATTTCATCATTCACCCCACCGGCTGAAACACTAGTATAAAAAATGCAGGACAACAGTATACCGGTCATATTGCCTGGTATCAACTTTGTGGGGATGTCCTATCCTCTTCGCTAAATTGTAAGATAATGACAAGACTAGATGAGTAGTAAAGAAACGTATCGGGTGAGCGAGCAGTAGTACAGCTACACAGCTCCAACACTTATGTTCTATATTATAGTGCATGCACAAACGTTCTCTCTTTGTCCCTCATTACTTTTCCTTCTGTCTCCGGGTGAGCCACAAATGCAATGGCCAGAATGGAATGAGTATTTCGTCAACTGTATTTCTGCCCTGAAAGAGACTGAGTTTTCTCCTACGAGGAGGAAAAAGAAAACTTTGCTCAATATTTTAAGTGCAGAGGCATTATGGGTCTGTAGGCAAATGGAAAAGAAACTTAAATTGTCTGGCAACATAGATGTGTTTGAAGACTTAGCAGCACAAACAGCTTGTAGGTAATAACTATCGGCAGATATATAATTTTTTCAAAGGAAACCGAACAGATTGAAAAAGATGAAGGATTTTGTCTGCCCTTAAATTTGCAATTTAACGCACATTTTGTTTCTTTACTGGAGGAACATTTCCGTGATCACATAAGGCATACAAACAATTCTAACAAACAAGTTATGGGTGTGTGGTGATGCTTGAAGGAAAGGATTGTGATTTGAAAGAATGCGGAAATGTCTAAAAGATGTGTCCAGTTTGCTATTAAGAATCCCTAGGCTTCTGAATTGGTTTCAGTGTGTAAAGTTTCTGGGACCTCCTTCAAAAATTGAACATGAATTGGAAACCATTAGGAAAAGGCCCTATTGCCAAGGCTCCTGATGACAACTCTAGCAATGACAAGCAACCAAGCTGTTTCAGATGTGGGAACAGAGGACATTTGGCCAGATACAAGAATTGTCCTGCTAAGTCCAAGTGTTCTTTTTGTGGATTCAGATGTTGAACAGGGGAATGACTAAGAAACAAGTCCTGAAATTATTTTGAGTATTGATAGTCCAGGACGTGTAGGATGACAATTGTATGTGTGGAGATAAAGATTGTGGCTCACTCAGGCTTAACATACACAATTAAGCAACAATCAGTGTGGTAAGACAAGTGTGTAAAAGGTCTGGGGGTTAGGTCTACTGATATACACCCCATCGCATTCACAGGTGAAAGAATCCCCATGTTCGGTTTTAGGACTCTTATCTTGGACTATAAAGGTAGGAGAACAGAATTTCATGTGGTGGAGAGGTCCTTCAGTTTTAGGTTGGGTTGACAGAGGCATTAAAAATCACTCTTAATCAAGATAAAGTCTTGTTGTTAAGGGACCTTGTGGTGCACATGGAGGAGTAGTTACGTTTTCCCAAGGTATTTCCAGGTACTGTTGTGAGGGTTTTTGCAAAGGATTGTTTTGAAAGATGATGTGGAACCTGGGTCAAAGTAAGGGGTAGGCCCTGGAGTGTGTGGGATGATGTGGCAAAAGGGTTAGACACACTAGAGAGAGAAACAATTATTGATGCTTTAGAGCGCACAGAATAGTTGGTGCCCTTGGTGGTGGCCAGGAAGTTCAATTATATTATGATTATGATTATGCATTGAATTTACAGATCTAAATGAGAATTTAGTTGTGGAGAAGTTTCCACTCCCTAAGATCAATGAACTCTTGCCAAAATCCATGGAAGTCAAGGGGTATTAAACATTGTTGTATTTGGCTGAAAGGATGGATGTTCACTCTTATTGGCTTTTCTAATAACATTTGTGAGAATAATATTGGGTAATGTTATGTTTATAATAGTTGTCACTCAAATGCTATATGTTCTTTATATTTATATTTCCATTGTTGTGCTTCTATGCAGAGGAACGTGGAAGTTTTAATTGTTAGATGTTTTTTTAGGTCAAGCCTAGACGTGCAAGCAATGCAAAGCATTGCTTGCTGTCTGCTCGACAACTATTGCTGCCCGTTTCTGGGAATGTAGACACGAGTCGGACGCACGCTTTTCCAGTCTCAGTTTTGTCCGTGTGAGCGCGCTTCTTAGACGCGCTTGCGCAGACGCACACACAGTCCCTGCTTTCGCTTTGCTCGCATGCAATAACGGCGCACGCGCACACACACACACACACACACAAACACACACACACAGCCAGCCCCCACCACCCCCCTGCGCGCACACAGGCGCACACACACGCTGCTGCCCCCCCAACCCCCTTGCGCGCACACACACACACACACACACACACACACACACATAAAGACACGCACACACACACACACGCATACACACGCCGCCGCCCCTTACCCCCTGCACACACACACAGACACACACACCTCCGCCCCCCCCTTACAACTAAGCCCCAGTCACCGCATCGCCGCCACTCCTGACTTCTGCATCCACCGCAGGGCTCTCCCTCAGGCATGGGAGCCCCGCGTCACCAATGCTGCTCTCTGGCACTCGGTGGATGCTGGCTTCACGCAGAAGGCGGAAGTCCCGCCCCACGACCGGCTTCACGCTGCCGAACTTCCGGTTGCTAGTTTTATCATTGTCTTAAATATATAGATGTAAGTTACTTCGTTGTGAACTTCTTCAGAGAGTTACTACGCGTTTTGACATTGATGATTGACAGGAGGGAAACTGTTTAACTGTGCTCTTATGCTATGTTGGATCAGTAGCAGTGCATTGTGACGCAATCATGATTCGTTACTATTTAAAAAGTCATATTTTCAGCAAATTCCCCAATGATGATCCCATGTAGCTCAATGTCTCTGATGGAAATACCTGGGTTCCTTGTTTTTTAATTTTTTTATACACGTGTATTGAAGGAGGTAAGAGGTAATGTCACTGTGCTGTAAAGCATGGATGGGTTTAAGTGAAGAGAGCAAGAGAGCATGCTCTGTGTATAGCCCGACCTTTGAGTTGATCTGTAGACGCGCGGGCCTCACAGCAGAAGTAATGTAAGCTGAGGGATTGAGGGTGTTTGAGGATGAAGTCTGCTGCAGTGCAAAGGCATACAGTTTGCCCATGAGTCGGCAATACCTTATACTTCCATGTCCGACGGGAGCTCAGTGTTAAGTCGCTGCTCTACATCTGACGCTGGTTGACGTACATTTAGGGAATAACCTACTTTGAACCCAGTGCTGTCCTGAAGCAGAAACCTCTCACTAACTTGTTTTTAAAGGGTTCCATACATGCCCTCCTGCGTGGACTCCTCCCCCTCCCCCCCCCCCCCCCCCCCCCCCCCCAATCGCGGACGTCCAGCGCCTCAATGCCCTCTCTTATGAGTATGTGCGATTTCCCTCACCCCCTCCCCTCACTCTTACTCTCACATTGGAGGAGAGGTGTTGGGTGGGGGCTTTTATTCATGTCTGGGCTGCGGCCCCCCGTTGCTCACACTGAGGGCTGGCTGGCGGTGCTGCGGGGGAGGGAGGGGAGCTGGCAGTGAAGCAAGGCGGAGCAGGCTGGCACTAGGCAGCGCGAGATCCAAGGAGGGGGCAAGACTGGGCAGGGTAGGAAAAGGGGTGTGGGGGACCAGAGCGGAGAGTCGTGTGTGAGACAGTGAGTGTGTGTGTGTGTGTGTGAGAGACTGTGTGTGTGTGACACACTGTGTGTGTGAGACAGTGTCACACACACACAGTGTGTGTGTGTGTGTGACACTGTGTGTGTGTGTGTGAGACACTGTGTGTGTTGGACCCGGCCTCGTGGCGTGGTCCCCCCCGCGAATCAGCGCCCCATCAGCTCAGCTCGGTACATAGGGACTCCCTAGCTACCCTACCCATGTCCGACCCAATGCCCATTGTCCGCATCGGCCTGTCCCCAGCCACCCTTCCAGCCTGCATGCCCCCGACCCGCAAGGCCCCATAGGCCCATCGGCAGCCATTTTCCCTTCCCGAGATCCCTGATACCGTGGGCCTAACCTGACCCCTGCCCCAGCGTAGCGTAGGCTCCAGACGCGCCAGCCCCCGTTGGGAGGGTGAGGGCTACCCTAGTGAGAGAAGGCGAGGAGTTTCGATGGCACCTCCGTCCTCCCCTGAGAGACCAGTTTCGCTCACATCTCTGGTCTCCCCCCTAAGGGCCAGTTTCGATGTCACCTCTGGCCTCCCAGAGTGCTGGCTCCAGACCTGCTGGGCGTCTGGGAATTCCCGGACGCATCCTCAAAGGGATCAAAGAACCAACCGCCGGACCTCGCCCCCGGACCGCCCCCACAGCCTCTGATCCCCGTCTGCCAGGGTCCGGACATCAAAGGGTCACTGACCTATATCAAGGGTCGCCCCCGAGCTAGCGGGCAGTTGTATCTTGGACAAGGAAGCCCTGCTGATCTGATCGCGGCTGAACTGAACCTCGTGAACTCTTTGAGCCCTGCTGACGCTGTCGCGGCTTGTTCTTGGAACTGAACCATCGGAGCCCTGCTGACCTCGTCGCGGCTCGAGCTTGAATCTTGAAGAGATCTACGGAACTCACTGAGCCCTGCTGACGTGGTCGCGGCTCCCCCTGAACCTCCTACAGAGTGAGCCCTGCTGACGCTGTCGCGGCTCAAGGAACATTCTAGTCCGGCTGGACTGTCGAAGTCCTCATCCCGAAGAGACTATCCTCAAGTGAGTAGGATCACCAGTGCGTTTACCATCTTCTCTATCCCCCCGGCTCGAGGATTGAGAGCTGTGCGCAGGGTACGCCACGTGCTGGATTACGACCCTAAGACTGTCCCGCTACCCCAATCCCTAAAGGACTTGAGACTCTCTGCGATCCTTCGATCGTTGTACATAAGTGTGATATTGCTATCTTCGTGTTTATAAAGAAATTCCTAACTCACCCCTCGGTGTTGTCTGTTCGTAAGTGTGGTGTGGTCCTCGTGTGTATGATTCACGACTTGAGGTCTTCCCCAGTGGAGATCTCTCCATAAGGCTCGGCAGTATTGGTGGGAGAGATAGGTCACGGAGGCGCTGGGTAGACCTAACCCGACCTCTGGGGCCGCCCCTTCTAACAGTGTGTGTGTGAGACACTGTGTGTGTGAGACACTGTCTGTGTGAGACTGTGTGTGACAGTGTCACACACAGTGTTACACACACAGTGTGTGTGACAGTGTCACACACACACAGTCACACACACACAGTGTCACACACACTGTGTGTGTCACTGTGTGTGTGTCACTGTGTGTGTCACTGTGTGTGTCACTGTGTGTCACTGTGTGTCACTGTGTGTCACTGTGTGTCACTGTCTGTGTGTCACTGTGTGTCACTGTCTGTGTGTCACTGTCACTGTGTCTGTGTGTCACTGTGTCTGTGTGTCACTGTGTCTGTGTGACACTGTGTGTGTGTGACACTGTGTGTGTGTGACACTGTGTGTGTGTGACACTGTGTGTGTGACACTGTGTGTGTGACACTGTGTGTGAGACACTGTGTGTCACTGTGTATGAGACAGTGTGTGTGTCACTGTGTGTGTCACTGTGTGTGAGACACTGTGTGTGTCACTGTGTGTGTCACTGTGTGTGTCACTGTGTGTGTCACTGTGTGTGTCACTGTGTGTGACACTGTCTCACACACACACCGTCTCTCACACACACACTCTCACACACACACACTGTCTCACACACACACTCTCACACACACACTCTCTCACACACACACACACTCTCTCACACACACACACTCTCTCACACACACACTCTCACACACACACACTGACACACACACACACACACACACACACACACACACACTGTCACACACACACACTGTCTCTCACACACACACTGTCTCTCACACACACAGTCTCTCACACACACACACACTGTGTCACACACACACACACACACACACACACACACACACACACACTGTCACACACACACACACACTGTCACACACACACACTGTCTCTCACACACACACTGTCTCTCACACACACTGTCTCTCACACACACTGTCTCTCACACACACAGTCTCTCACACACACACACACACTGTCTCTCACACACACTGTGTCTCTCACACACACTGTCTCTCACACACACTGTCTCTCACACACACACTGTCTCTCACACACACACACACACACACTGTCTCTCTCACACACACTGTGTCTCTCACACACACTGTGTCTCTCTCACACACACTGTGTCTCTCACACACACACTGTGTCTCTCACACACACACTGTGTCTCTCTCACACACACTGTGTCTCTCTCACACACACACTGTGTCTCTCACACACACACACTGTGTCTCTCACACACACACACTGTGTCTCTCACACACACACTGTGTGTCTCTCACACACACACACTGTCTCTCACACACACTGTGTCTCTCACACACACTGTCTCTCACACACACTGTCTCTCACACACACTGTCTCTCACACACACTGTCTCTCACACACACTGTGTCTCTCTCACACACTGTCTCTCACACACTGTGTCTCTCACACACACTGTGTCTCTCACACACACTGTGTCTCTCACACACACTGTGTCTCTCACACACACTGTGTCTCTCACACACACTGTGTCTCTCACACACACTGTGTCTCTCACACACACACTGTGTCTCTCTCTCACACACACACACTGTGTCTCTCTCTCACACACACACACTGTGTCTCTCTCTCACACACACACACTGTGTCTCTCTCTCACACACACACACTGTGTCTCTCTCTCACACACACACACTGTGTCTCTCTCACACACACACACTGTCTCTCTCTCACACACACACACACACTGTCTCTCTCACACACACACTGTCTCTCTCACACACATACACTGTGTCTCTCACACACACACACACACACACACACTTTCTCTCTCTCTCTCACACACACACACACTGTGTCTCTCACACACATACTGTGTCTCTCACACACACACTGTGTCTTTCAAACACACACACACACACCGTGTCTCACACACACACCGTGTCTCACACACACACCGTGTCTCACACACACACCGTGTCTCACACACACACCGTGTCTCACACACACAGTGTGTGTCACTGTGACAGTGTGTGTGACAGTGTGTGACAGTGTGTGACAGTGTGTGACAGTGTGTGACAGTGTGTGACAGTGTGTGACAGTGTGTGACAGTGTGTGACAGTGTGTGACTGTGTGTGACAGTGTGTGACTGTGTGTGTGACTGTGTGTGTGACTGTGTGTGTGACTGTGTGTGTGACAGTGTGTGACTGTGTGTGTGACTGTGTGTGACTGACACTGTGTGTGTGACACTGTGTGTGTGAGACACTGTGTGTGTGAGACACTGTGTGTGTGAGACACTGTGTGTGAGACACTGTGTGTGTGAGACACTGTGTGTGTGTGAGACACTGTGTGTGTGAGACACTGTGTGTGTGAGACACTGTGTGTGTGTGAGACACTGTGTGTGTGAGAGACACTGTGTGTGTGAGAGACACTGTGTGTGTGTGAGAGACACTGTGTGTGTGTGAGAGACACTGTGTGTGTGTGAGAGACACTGTGTGTGTGTGAGAGACACTGTGTGTGTGTGAGAGACACTGTGTGTGAGAGACACTGTGTGTGAGAGACACTGTGTGTGAGAGACACTGTGTGTGAGAGACACTGTGTGTGAGAGACACTGTGTGTGTGAGAGACACTGTGTGTGTGAGAGACACTGTGTGTGTGAGAGACACTGTGTGTGTGAGAGACACTGTGTGTGTGAGAGACACTGTGTGTGTGAGAGACACTGTGTGTGTGTGTGAGACACTGTGTGTGAGAGACACTGTGTGTGAGAGACACTGTGTGTGTGAGACACTGTGTGTGTGAGACACTGTGTGTGAGACACTGTGTGTGTGAGACACTGTGTGTGTGTGAGACACTGTGTGTGTGAGACACTGTGTGTGTGAGACACTGTGTGTGTGAGAGACACTGTGTGTGTGAGAGACACTGTGTGTGTGAGAGACACTGTGTGTGTGTGTGAGACACTGTGTGTGTGAGACACTGTGTGTGTGAGACACTGTGTGTGTGAGACACTGTGTGTGAGACACTGTGTGTGTGAGACACTGTGTGTGTGTGAGACACTGTGTGTGTGAGACACTGTGTGTGTGAGAGACACTGTGTGTGTGAGAGACACTGTGTGTGTGTGAGAGACACTGTGTGTGTGTGAGAGACACTGTGTGTGTGTGAGAGACACTGTGTGTGAGAGACACTGTGTGTGAGAGACACTGTGTGTGAGAGACACTGTGTGTGTGAGAGACACTGTGTGTGTGAGAGACACTGTGTGTGTGAGAGACACTGTGTGTGTGAGAGACACTGTGTGTGTGAGAGACACTGTGTGTGTGTGTGACACTGTGTGTGAGAGACACTGTGTGTGTGAGACACTGTGTGTGTGTGAGAGACACTGTGTGTGTGAGACACTGTGTGTGAGAGACACTGTGTGTGAGAGACACTGTGTGTGAGAGACACTGTGTGTGTGAGAGACACTGTGTGTGTGAGAGACACTGTGTGTGTGAGAGACACTGTGTGTGTGAGAGACACTGTGTGTGTGAGAGACACTGTGTGTGAGAGACACTGTGTGTGAGAGACACTGTGTGTGTGAGAGACACTGTGTGTGTGAGAGACACTGTGTGTGTGAGAGACACTGTGTGTGTGAGAGACACTGTGTGTGAGAGACACTGTGTGTGAGAGACACTGTGTGTGTGAGACTGTGTGTGTGAGACTGTGTGTGTGAGACACTGTGTGTGTGAGACTGTGTGTGTGAGACTGTGTGTGTGAGACTGTGTGTGTGAGACACTGTGTGTGTGAGACTGTGTGTGTGAGACACTGTGTGTGTGAGACACTGTGTGTGAGAGACACTGTGTGTGAGAGACACTGTGTGTGTGACACTGTGTGTGTGTGACACTCAGTCACACACACAGTCACACACACACAGTCACACACACACAGTCACACACACACAGTCACACACACACAGTCACACACACAGTCACACACACACAGTCTCACACACACAGTCTCACACACACAGTCTCACACACACAGTCTCTCACACACAGTCTCTCACACAGTCACACACACAGTCACACACACAGTCACACACACACAGTCTCTCACACACACAGTCACACACACAGTCACACACACAGTCACACACACAGTGTCTCACACACAGTGTCTCACACACAGTGTCTCACACAGTGTCTCACACACAGTGTCTCACACACAGTGTCACACACACAGTGTCACACACACACAGTGTCACACACACTGTGTGTGTGTGACACTGTGTGTGTGTGACACTGTGTGTGTGTGAGACTGTGTGTGTGTGAGACTGTGTGTGTGTGAGACTGAGACTGTGTGTGAGACTGTGTGTGTCTGTGTGTGACATTTGCGAGAGATTAAGCTATTGGCATTGTAAACCAACACATAAATAAAAACGTTGTCATTTACAATGCCAATAGCTCTTACTTTTGCAAAGGTGAGACCGTTGCATTGTAAATGCTTGTTTTATATTTTGTAGGGAGTGTTGTAATTAGTGTTAGGAGTGACGAGAGTATTCTGTAATGTTGGGGAAAGGTGGAGTGGGGATGCATTTGGAAAAAAGATTGAATCTGTGTGGATGTACTACTGCTCACCCTGACCATCTATTACCGTACAACTCATCCATCCTCTGCATTATCTTACAAGCGCCCCCTTGTTTTATTGTATTAGACTTCCTGTTCGTTCTCCGTACGAGTGAAGGGAATTACCTGGACAAGTTAACATTGCGGTAATCTGGCCACAATGCTACGAAAATCAGTGGGGGGCTAATTTCCATATGCAAGTTACAGTGGGGGGCTAATTTCCATATGCAAGTTAGTGACATCCCAGGTAATGTCACAAGCCATTTAATACCCTTAAAATAATCCTTTCTTAAAATTGAAGGGGAGTATTTCTAGAAAACAAGGTAACCACTATGCAGAAATGTGATCGGTCAATTTTTTGATTTTTACTACTTACAAATCACTTGTAGATTTTTCTCATCAGTGTGTAACTGAGCTCCGAAATGGACAAAAAAGCTGCTATTTTTAAAAAGATGTGCAGAACTTGGTATAACCTCCTTAAAGTGCGTTTAGAGAGTAAACAAAAAGTGCTTATGTATTTGTTGGCAACACAAACTTGGCGTTAATGCTTGTTTTCGGTTGGTGCTCTGTATTCACCTTCAGAGCACAAAAGCCTTCACATTTGCAAATGGAAAATGTCTCCTTGATAAAGCGAGAATGAGCGATGTCCCTCTTTGCCCTCTCTGTGCAGCCTCAAATAAAGGCAGGAAGGAGCGCCGTTAAATTTGCCCCACAAAACTTGGATTCCCTACCCAAAGGGGACAGGGAGCCAGGGGCAAGGTGATGAGCCTGCAGTGGTCACTATAAACCACTGTGTTCTGCGGCCTGCACAGCTGTCCAAGAAACTTTTTGAGGATTTAGAATTTAAAATAAAGCGTACTCTTGTAAAGTCCTTAGGTGATTTAACTTCATATTTAGCATTACTAAATGATCCTACCCTAGCAGAAACCTGGGTATTTAGTTACTACCTTAATAGTATTGGACTTCTTGTTGTGTTCAATTGTACACTCATGATAACTATTGAGTTAGCAATGCTTTAGATCTAGACTCGCAAGAGAAGACCATAAGAGCTAAACAGCTCTGGGTCTGGATTGCTGGCTCCAAAAGACTGCTGGTAGACTTTTAGCTCACTTTGGCCCACCATGCGTGTGAATGTTAAGTTATTTAATTTGATAAAGCTCAGCTAATTCCCAAAGACGTCCTTGTGCTAAAACCTAATTGAACTAGATACAAGCGCAAAGAGTTACACTATATAGATAAGGAAATCTTCAATCTTTCTGACACTGCCACTGTTATTGGCAACTCCTAAAGATCTGATCACTTGACTGTGTAACTCATTCCAAATCGAGGCCCCAGTAACTACGCTCCAACCCCCACCCCCCTCTTTGGAGTGATGGAGCAAGCCACTGGACCTGCCACTGACTGATGTGGACTGGGTATTCTGTTGGTCCCAAACAGGAACAATAACTTGAACTTTAAATTACTCATCCATTTTAAATACTTAAACCAATTCCACCAAACTGAGTCTTCAGAGGTGTGGGCCGAAGGGAAAAAGCACAACGTGTGACATCTGGCACTGATTTCAGACATCTAGATGGTACTGTCCCAATGTCATGCGACACAGCCGTATTATTATCAACACATTGTCAGTCATGATTTCAAATTTAGTGGTTGCTCCCGCCTCCCCAGTCCCCTTTTCTTCTCTCATATTCTCCATTCTGTGATTGTTGGGACTGCTTAAAAATGTACCACGGACGATGAAGAAATGTGTTGCTGCTATTGCACTCCTCATGGGCAAAAGATTAGTGGCAATGTACTAGTGAAAGGGGAAAGTACCAACTGAAAAACAATAGCTCTCAGATCTTTCATACTGGAAGGAGCAAGTAGAAACATGCTGTGGAATTACCGCTGCTGTCTCAACTCAAGCACCTATAACAAAGCTTACCACTAAGAATGCTTTAAATACTGGCACCAAATTACTGACTACATTTACTGAAAATGACAGGACGCTCAGGTGAGTTCAATCCTGCTGCTTCTTTGTGCAATATTCAATTGTAAGGCAGGGGAATAATAATTTTTTGTCTCATGTGTGTCGTGTATCAGGGCAACCAATGTTGTGAAAATGTTGTAATTGATGCACTGCATATTTTGGTTAATACAAAATACAGTAAAAAAAATGTTTGAAGGTCCTCAGATTTTTTTTTTATGCTGCAATGATTAGAAGTAGCTTTCAGCGAGAGGGGCATTTCAGAGCTTGGCTAAGAGAAATCAAAAGGTACAGCCACTCCTCAGTTTTCAAAAATAAAGAATCACGCAAATGTAGTTAAGAGAAAAAAGTAGCAATCCATTGAAAGCATTACAGAAATTTGTCCAACAAATTTGCAGAATCAGACTTATTTACTGCATGTTAACCACATCGCTGCGGCGGCTATTCCGCCGCAGCGCTAAGTGGGTGGGGCGGCCGCATGCTGGTGACAGGACCGCTCCGTCACCAGCCGCTGTTGGGCTGTGCTTGTGACTGAGCGGTTCCGTCATGGCCCCGCCCGCTCAATAGAAAGCGCTGCGCAGGCGTGAAATCAGCGAAGCGCAGGCGCGGCGGCTGGGCCATGACGGAACCGCTCCGTCATCAGCACAGCGCCACCGCAGCTGATGACGGAGCGGTTCCGTCATCAGCATAGAAAGGGTTAAGTAAGATGTAATATTTGGAAAATAATTAATTTTTGCATGGTGAGCCAGTGCAGTGGGCACCTGTCAGGGTAGATGTGAGCCTGGCGGTTGAGAATGAAAACCATGCACACTGCTGTATTGTTTATTAAACCGTTTCTCCGGGGCTCCAATGTACAGGCTATTGCAGTAATCAAGTCTGGAAATAATAGCCTCAAACAACTGTATATGGCAATCAAGTAGAAGACCTAGATTAAGCCCTTTCCCCATTTTCAAGAAAACAGGTGGAGGAGATCCTTTTAACTTGACAACCCAGGTTTCTAACCATGGAGCTGGTAGTAGAGGGAGCCTGGTGGATCTGAAGGACACTAGTCATCTGATCAGATAAAGTTAGATTGTCCCAGAGCCAGCACTTCAGGTTTGTCAGTAATGAGCTCGACATCATAAGGGGTGTTAAATTTGGTATGATAGTTTCTTGTCCATGAGACAAGTTGCTTCCTAAATCTACATTTCCTTTAAAAAATCCACGGGCCATGTAGTGCGGCGTCTAATTATTGCAGCATTCCCTTTACATTGGTGCTGTAATAAGCCAAGGCTCATACTATGGTAAGGTTTGAATACTAACAATTAGATTGTTCTGCTGCCTTTCTGCAGATCTACATACTGGGGCTAGAGTTGGCAGTAAATAATAGTTTCAGAGTTGGAATGCTCTTTTCAGTCTGTGCAAATCTACTAACTTGCTTTTAGGGGTTTTTACCAGCTCTTCTCTAATCTTTTCCCATACCGAGAAAGATTGGAAATTAACTCCTGACAAGGGCAGAAGTAAAACATCTTCCACAGTTGGGGTGGAGGGGGGGGAAGGGTTGAGGGAAAAGTAAACTTGTAAACGCTCGGCTGATTTTAGCATGAGTGATTCTACACATGTATATTTGCTTGTGCTAAAATTCAGTTCACAAATATTTTCTAGGAGTATCATTTCCTGGCCTACTTCTGTAAAATTATTGAAAGCTGTAACTCTGCACTAATCAAGGACATACACCATACATTTTTGTGACTTTCTTTAAGAATTGGGTCTCTAATTAGGTCTGGATTTAACCAAGACATTTTGTGTTTATTCAAATTCATTTTCTCTCGCGCTCCATTCTGCTCCTTCACAAGGAGCATATCTACACACAAAGTTGTTTTGTTCAGTGCCAGGGACTCTACAGCAATGTGCTTTTTTGAAACCTAAAAATATTTTAGCTTTTTGACAATGTTTGTTATAATAGTGAGGGCCTGGCAGCTCCCACAACCATAAAGTTTTACAAAAAACATATCTAAACAAGACACGCATTGGCAAGACCAAAAACTGACTGCCAATGTCAGACCTTTTGGCTTTCTAATGCTTGTTTATTTTCAGGTTTCCCATAATCTTGTTGAAACTGGTTACATTGATTTTCCTTTATGAATATTTTTGGAATTACTAGCATATATCAACACATTCTACTAAATGATTCTTCAAAGAAAAGGTACCTAATATTTCGCAGTAGTTAAGCAAAAGATTATTTTTTTCTAGTTGCATTTTTGTTAACATTTTATTTTGAAAGAGATGAGTCCTCAATCTTGCTTTCAAACTTATGTGAATATTTGCATCTAATCAGAACATTCTGAGAGCATTATACGTAGCCTCGTATTGTTAAACTTTGCAAACGGGTGTACACATTTTTATACTGGAATCACTCATTTTTATACTGGAATCACTACAGTCAGAGTAGTCAGAACTTTCAACATTTCCTTATAGTGCTCACCCTAATAATAAAAGCTTTGATTTACTGAACCATAAATAGAAGTTCAAACAGCATTAACATATGGACACAAATATTACCTTAACTGCTGACAATGCACTTCTCTGATCCAAAATGCCGTAGTGTAATCTGGCAGCCAAAGGGTTTGTGCTGCAGGGGGTTCGACCTACTTGTCCCAGTGGCAAAATAAATATGAAAACTTGTTGCCCTTGACCCCAGACAATATTTCGTGGGCTATAGGAATTTGACATCCCTGAAGTGACTCAGAGCAACCGGATAGCCACCAGCTGCAAAATGGGGTCTATTGGGAAGATTTGGAACACCAAATTCTAGGTCCACCAGAGATTGTTCAGATGACACACACCCTACATTTGTTTACATCCTCGATGACCTCTTATTGTTAGGGCCATTTACCAGTAATTGAGACAGAAACAATATAAATGAATGGCTTGCAAATCTGTCACATGCTTCTATTCACAAACACATCCAGCTCTCATTGTGCACAGCAACAAACAGCTACATTGATTTACTTTAATGTGCTGATTGTTTTTTCATATAGCCAGTGCCACTGAAGCCCGCCCACCATACTAATGGGCCCCTTAGTTGTCTGATGTTTTTTTTTTCTGACCTGAAAGTTATGTCACAGAAATGCACCAGGTAGGAAACTGCATCCTGTTGATGTACTGAGGAAAAGCATCATGAAACAAGCATTAGAAATACAATAGATCTCTTTTTCTTTGCGTTAGGGCTATTGGCATAGCTCAACAGCTAGCAGACAGAAAGTGCCACTTTGCAGGTGCCGATCAGACCATTTCTCCGTGAAACGGCCTGAAAGCCTAAAACAATGTTGATAGCCTACAAAATAAAGACAGATCAGGATGACCAGGAGGAACCGTGGATGTATTGGGATGGCCAACACAAGCAAACAATGAGTGAAATCGTTTGGGCGTGACCAAATCATGCAAAGGCTGGAGAATCGGACCCAGTGCACAAATAAAAATCCAGTATTTCTAAATGGCACAACCACGAACAAATGGCAATTCATGGGCATGCCAAAAGCTGATATAGGAGATAACCGCTCTTGCAGACAGCTCATTCGCGCTGCTGATGCTTGACCTAAAGGATGGTGTAAAGCACTGAGCATTATTCTAAATACTCAATTTTCTGCTGCTCTAAATCATTATTGATTAAGATAAGTAACATTTATGCCACACAGTAATAGTAATAGAGATTATTGTCAAAGTTTTAGTCTGTACATAAAATGGGGCGAATGATTGTTAATTAGAATGAGTGTTGTACAAGACAGGGTGGCAGAGCTTTCATATGATACATATAACATGCAACACAGGCCTGATTATATGAAAAGGTGGCTGCATTTAACATTAGAAAATGGGTGCAATATGTGCAGGTCTAGAGCAAACAGTTTGAATGGTATTGCGAACGAGTCTGTGATCGTCATGTGTGTTTTTTTCTTTGAGAAACATTGTTTTCTTCGTCCGTTCATACTAACAAGACAGAAAAAAAAATGCCCACTTCTTTGGTGCATGTGTTGTAACTGAAGCTGCAGAGTAAGCAGGGGTAAATAGTTGGAAAAGGAGATGATTTCTCAGTTGCCCAGAGGACAGCTCTAAGTTGCATTTTAGGCCTCAATACCCTGATGCAAGGGCCTTACTGTGTGCTTAGGTGGAGTCAGGCGCGCCACTGGACCCAGCCTCCCCCTCCAGTGGGGAGGAGGTGGTTCACCCAGTAGTAGGTAAACTGATTAATGGATCCCTTCCTATGGAAGCATGCTGTGATGGTCCCACTTAAAATAACTTTTTTTTAAAAGCAAGCCCTGTTGGATCCCACTGAGCCTGAAAATTACTGTCTTGTTTCGGTGTTAGCATTATTTTCCAAAATCACTGAGTAGCTTGTTAATAAGCAGCTTTCGAGCTTTATAGAGTCAAAATGTACTCCAAGTGACGCAATCAGGCTTTTGCCCCTCTCACAGTACTGAATCAGCCTCTTTGCTGGGGCCCAAGTCGATCAGTCAGATTCTGGACTCCGGCGGTTCTGCAGCACTGCTGTTATTCTATCTCAGTGCTGCTTTTGACACTCTCCCATTGCATCCTGATTGAGAGACTTTGGAACTGTGGGGTGGTCCATAAAACATTGAGCTGGTTCGCCTCTTTTCTGCAGGTGCGTACCTTTCAGGTATAAAAACTGTTTGTCAAAAGTGCTCCCATTTAAACGAGGAGTGCCACATGGCTTGTCTTTGAGTCCAACCTTGTTCAATGTGTTCAAGCGACTGATTGTGTAGGTCATCAAATTCTATGGGTTTAATTTCATCTCCTATGCGGATGGCATGCACCTTATCACGTAGTCTCAGAACTCTTCCCACATGGCTCCATCCTTGTGCCGCTTACTTGTAGAGGTTGCCAGGTGGATAGATTGGAACTGTATTGAGCTCAGTGCTGAAAAGATCAAACATTGGGTCCACTGCATGGTGGTAATGGATTTGGGTCCACTGCCTAATCCAAATACCAAGGTTAAGAACATAGCTATTTGGTTTGATATAAAACAGTTTTTTGACAGTCAAATTAATGCAGTTCAGGCCCTGATTGTATCGAGGCTCAACTACTGCAATGTGTATTATCTCCAAGTCCCAAAGGACCGGATCAAGAGACAAGAGACTCCAAAGAGTGCCTTATGCTGCTGCGCTTCTCTTGTTGAACCTTCCAATGTGTTTGAAGATGGAGGCCGCACTTAAGATTCTGGCTTTCGGTGAGGGTCTTCATTTAAAGCATTGTTATTGTCACAAGTAGTTTGCTAATAAATGACCCTGGTACCTTCAATCATTGGTTAGACCATATGTATCTACAAAAAATGTAAGATCAGCTGGGCATATGTTGGTGTATGTTCTTAAAGTAAAGAAATACGAAAAAAGGGGGGTTGGGAGAGCCCACCTGTAGTCAAGAAATAATAACGTAATCTGAATCTATAGAAATATGTAATACAATTGTGCTACAGTATAACACTTGCTGTCTTACAAGTGTAGGTTAGACAAAAAAAGAAAATGCTGCCAAAGGCGGTAGCAAACACTGTGCACTGATGTCCCTGGGGACTTTCACAGGTTATAAAACAATATTCAACAGTCAATAACAGCTCGTAAACAATACTTTGTGAATTGCAAAATGATTGTATTCATCAATGATGCATTATATCAACCATCGTGGTAATATATAGAATGATCGCAATAGCGTCATATAATCAACTAGAATATTACAATGTTTGATCATTACATCATGAACATTACAAATGATACAACATTAAGGTATGACAATAATCCAATTCTTGCGAACAGCCCAATGAATTTCGGGACAGTGTTGTCCCTTCTTCAGGGGCAATCTACGAAGAAAACAAAGTACAACTCCTATCTAATGAAATGCAATATGGCTTAATACACTTCAGACAACCGCTAAATGGGGAGAATCCAATCAAATATGTACAAGAGGGAAAACAAAATAACATGAACATTACTGTCGAAATTGAGCTAAATAGAATAAAAGACCTGTAATAGTAAAAACTTAGAGTGTGAAATATAGGTGTATAGAGTTATGGTGGAACTGATACACCACCCAAGTCGCCCACAGAAAAAAAACGTGAAAACGAGAGTGCAAAATACAGTGAAAACTAAAACAATGGCAACGAACTACATCTTAATGCTGAGTGCATGGTAATAAAAATCATGTTGAGTGAGGTGAAGGAAACAAACACCACGTGCGTACACTTGAGTGAAGATATCATGAACCAAGCAGG
Source organism: Lissotriton vulgaris (assembly GCF_964263255.1). Taxonomy (NCBI): domain Eukaryota; kingdom Metazoa; phylum Chordata; class Amphibia; order Caudata; family Salamandridae; genus Lissotriton; species Lissotriton vulgaris. Next base: position 1,309,114,140 of record NC_141693.1, on the reverse strand, counting down.
AGCGAACCACCGCAACTACCTGGCTGAATGGAACTGGCAGATTATAAAAGAGAAACCGTAATCACTAAAGCCACCTGACCAACGTGTCATGTTACTCTAAAAATACCATGTGCATAAACAAACACCCACCTGTTGCTCACAGATGAAGATACAGCTTAAGAGTGAAATCGTCTGCAAGGTGTGTTGCAACTACAACCAACGTTCGAGAACAACACGACGTCAACAGCAATTCCGAGGCAGAAGACTCCGAAGTCGAGGACATCACTCCAGCACAGCGGGTCGTAAGTAAGACTGTCGACCCCGACCCTTCCTCGACACACCCAAAGAAGGCCCCGGTCACACCCGAGCCCACACCAACAAACTGCTTACTGCCCCACCTTCGGGCCCGGCTAAGAAGCTAATGAAGCCTTCAGGCGACTCTGGCTCGTCGGCCTTCGCACGGTGCCGGCACACACTTACCGGCACCAAAAAAGACAACTTCACCGGCCACGCCGACATCCAAACCATCGGCGCCGAAACATACCACTACTCCTTCGACACCGAAACCCAGGTCGGAACCAAGCAAACCTGCTTCGGAGTCCAAAAAACCACCGGAAAGGAAAAAAACATCGGATCCAAAAAACATACCGGAACCGAAAAAACCCTCGGAGCTAAAAGAGTCTTGCTTCTCCGGTTAAAGACATTGCCAAAAAGCCAAAGCAAACAGCTTTGGTGCCAAAATCTTCTTCCGCACCAAAAGATTGGCCTCCTGCAGAGGACTTACCATATCCAGATCCTGCTCAAAAGACTCTAGCTAAAGATCTAATCACTGGACAGCTGATTTTGGCTTAAAGCGACCACTGGATACACCAGCTCCGCATTCAAAGAAGGACGACATGGCTACCTCTCCCTTAAGACTTCCTTCCCCTTCTCTTTCACCTATACCATCACCACATTCTCCCATACCACAACATTCCCCAGCATCCTCTATCATACCAGACGATGACAACAGGGATGATCGCTCTGATGACATGGGGGTAACATGCCTGATCAGCTACTCCTACAGGATCACCTGACCAGTGGGATGATTATAACACCCTAAATGTCCCTCAGGATGACCTATACTCCTCAAGGCCTTCCCCACCAGAAGACACTATGGGTTTCAATCATTTCACAGGGCTGCGCAATATCATGGGGTAGACATATATACAGACTCTGTAGATGAAGACTTCTTAATGGATACCTTTGATAGTGCACAAAGGTCCTCATCCATTTTACCAATGCTTAAAGGAGTGATTAAGCATGCTCCTGAAGTCTTCAAAGACCCAGTCAGAACTCTGGTCATTAACCCTCGCATAGAGAAAAAATATAAAGCTGCTCCCTCAGACCCATCATATATTAAAGGTCCTGTACCACTAGACTCACTTGTAGTTTCCAATGCACGCAAGAGAGCAAGCTCACAAACATCAGGTGAAGCTCCACCACAAGATAGTCTAAGCTACTTGACGCATCAGGGAAAAGAACAGCGTCTCAAGTAGCAAACATGTGGAGTATCGCCAAAAACACAGGCATTATTAGCCAGATACGACAGGGCACATTATGACGAATTAAAATCATTAATGAGGCACCTCCCTGATAAGTACAAAGATAGAGCAAATTAAATTATCCAAGAGGGGAAAAACATCACAAACACCTATTCGGTGTGCACTGGATGCAGCAGATAGGGCAGTTAACACCAGCGTCCTATTACGTAGACATGCCTGGCTACGCATTTCCGGGTTCAAACCTGAGGTACAAACTGCCATTCTTAATCAGCCCTTTGATGAGCAACACCTATTCAAACCTAACGTAGATGTATCACTTGAAAAAATGAAAAAGGATACAGATATAGCCAAATCTATGGGAGCCCTGCAGTCGCAGGCTCCCAGACGTTCATTTCGTCCCTCATCTTATCGAGGTGCCACCAGGGGATACTCTTCGGACTCAGCTTCTACCTTGTACAAAGCCCATACAAAGTCCATATACAGCAAGGGCTACCAAAGGGGTGGTTACAGGGGTAACAATAACAAAGGAAGAGGTAAAAATAACAACTCCCGCTCTGCCTCTATCCCTGCTCAATGACTCCCTTCCCTTTCCCACATCCCACTCCACTCCTGTCGGGGGAAGACTTCAACAATACCTGCCAGGTTGGGAAATCACATCAGACAGGTGGGTGCTCCAAATAATTCAGTCAGGTTACTGTCTAGAACTAACATCCACCCCTCCAAACATACCACCGAAGCAAAGTCCAATGTTACAAGAACATTTAACACTACTCAGACAGGAGGTAATATCCCTCCTGCAGAAAAATGCAATAGAAATAGTTCCAGAGCATCTGAAAAACAAAGGAGTATACTCACTATATTTCCTAATACCAAAGAAGGACGCTCTTTAAGACCCATCCTAGACCTCAGGCCTCTAATCATTTACATAGTCACACTCCATTTTCTCATGGTCACACTCCAACAAATCCTTCCACTTCTGGTTCTAAACGACTTCCTGGTCACCCTAGATCTCAAGGACGCCTACTTCCATATTCCCACCTACACAGCGCACAGAAAATCTCAGATTTGTGCTAGACTGGCAGCACTACCAGTTCAAAGTGCTCCCATTCGGAGTCACAACAGCGCCAAGGGTGTTTACCAAATGCCTAGCAGTAGTAGCAGCACACTTAAGAAAACAACATATTCATGTCTTCCCATATCTAGACGACTGGCTCATAAAAGCCAGCTCATACAGTACAACACACTCACGCTACTATTCAACTGCTTCACGACTTGGGATTCACAGTAAATCACACCAAATCGCATCTGCAACACTCGCACATACAACAGTATCTCTGCGCTATAATAAACACCCAACTAACACTAGCTTATCCCTCTCCAGGCAGGATAACAAGTGTACAAACTCTCCTAACAAAATTCAAACCGCAACACTCGCTACCAGCTCGAGTGTTCATGCAGATCATAGGAATGATGGCATCTTGCATATTTGTAGTACCTCACGCAAGACTGCAAATGCTTCCACTTCAAAAGTGCCTAGCACGCCAATGGAACCAGGCTCATGGTCCACTAACAGACCTAATGTTAGTAGACGGTCGGACTCGTCGTTCTCTGCAATGTTGGAACACCAAAATCCTTTCCAAAGGGAGACCGTTTCTAGAGCCAGTTGCGCAAATAGTCATGACAGCGGACGCATCGCTCTCCGACTGGGGAGCTCACCTACTGCATCACACCATGTAAGGCAGGTGGACACCGCAACAGAAGTTACTCCACATCAATCATTTTTAGAGTTGCTAGCTGTGTTTCTAGCCCTAAAATCATTTCAAATGCAAGTATCCGGCAAAGCTGTCCTAGTCCGCACAGACAATATGACAGTGATGTACTACATAAACAAACAAGGGGGAACAGACTCCCTGCCGCTCTGTTAGCACAGCAGATAGATGGAGATGGGCTATACCGCTAAAGATCTTCCTGTTAGCCCAACACGTCCCAGCAGTACGAAACACTATGGCAGATCTGCTAAGTCGATAAACACAGCAGATCCAGGAGTGGGAACTTCATCCGCAAGTTCTTCCGCCGTTCTTTCAAATGTGGGGAAAACCTCAGATAGACCTCTTTGCCACCCACGAAAACGCAAAATGCCCAAGCTTTGCCGCCAGATACCCACACCCATTGTACAAAGGCAATGCGATATGGATGAACTGGTCCAAACTATTTGCATACGCTTTTCCTCCTCTCCCACTACTTCAGTTAGTGGTACGCAAACTACAACAACATTCCCTGACGCTCATTCTAGTCGCTCCAACTTGGGCCAGACAACCGTGGTACACCACACTGTTGCAGATGTCTGTAGTACAACACCAAAAACGAAACCTATATCCACGCCTATTAACACAGAACCATGGAGAGATCAGACACCCAAACCCAGCTCAGCTCAACCTAGCGATCTGGCTCCTGAGGTTATAGAGTTTGGTTACCTCAACTTTCCTCCAGAATGCATGAACATTATTAAAGAAACTAGACGTCCCACTACTAGAGCATGTTATGCTGCTAAGTAGAAACGCTTTGTCATATACTGCCAAAACAACCAGATAAATCCCTTAGATGTGTCTATTCAACACATCATAGGATATCTATTACACCTTCAAAAGTGTAATTTAGCCTATACGTCGATCAGACTACACCTTGCTGCCACTGCAGCATACTTACAAAATAGACAACATCTATCTTTTTAGAGTACCAGCTATAAAAGCTTTCATGGAAGGACTCAAAAGAATAATTCCTCCCAGAACGCCATTGGCACCAGTGTGGAACTTGAACATTTTTTTTACAAGAATAATGGGTCCTCCCTTTGAACCATAACATAAATGTGAATTGCAATTCCTAACCTGGAAAGTAGCTTTCCTAGTAGCAATTAATTCTCTCAGAAGGGTTAGTGAACTACAAGCATTTACCATTCAAGAACCTTTTTTGCAAATGCATCATAACAAAGTGGTTCTAAGTACTAATCTTAAATTCCTTCCTAAAGTCATTCCACCATTCCATCTAAATCAATCCGTTGAGCTGCCCGTATTTTTCTCGCATCCTCAAACAGTCGCAGAAAGAGCTCTACACACATTAGATGTCAAAAGAGCATTACTGTTCTATATCTAAAGTACACAAACTTTTCGTACAACAAAACAACTTTTTGTGTCTTTTTCACCGCCACATAAAGGCAACCCAATATCTAAATCAGGGATCGCCAGATGGATTGTCAAATGCATACAAATATGTTACCAGAAAGCCAAACGTACGTTAACAATTCCTCCAAAAGCCCATTCAACAAGAAAGATAGGGGCTGCAATGGCATTCTTGGGGAACATTCCCCTAGAGGACCTATGCAGAGCAGCTACATAGGTTACACAGCACACATTCACAAAGCATTACTGTGTAGATGTGCAAACTAAACAACAAGCCACTGTGGGCCAGGCTGTACTCCAATTACTGTTTCAAACAACTGCAACAAATAATGGTAGTCGCCGCTAGGTGCGAGTACTGCTATACAATCTATGCATAGTGTGTAATCTGCAGCTCCTATGCCTCAAACGGAAAATGCTACTTACCAGTATGCATCTGTTCTTGGCATGTAGAGCTGCAGAGTTACACACGCCCACCCACCTCCCCGGCTACCTTTATCTGTTCCAGTATTCTCTTAATTAGATACCAATCACATGGACATCTCTACCTCTTGTACAGCTCCATTACTTCCCTAATGGCGAAAAACAATCTGGGGATGGAGCTGATGCCCATGCGCAGTATCATCCATAGAAGGGGTCACCTATCCCATAACTTCCAAAGACTTTTCTACAACAAAACAAACTGCAAACATCCGGGCCCAACACTAGGTGGCCATCTATGCATAGTGTGTAACTCTGCAGCTCTACATGCCAAGAACAGATGCATACTGGTAAGTAGCATTTTCCTTTCCAATTTTATGTAGCTGTGATCCTCTAAAACAGGCCCAATGAGGCTTGAAGTTGAACATCCATAGAACACATTCCAGATAGAAAATATAGGTTAGTAATGCATAGTTACTGATTCAGAGACTTTCGACAGTTCCACCAGAAGGTAGGTATATTAATGTTGTGGCAGGAAAAATCCCTCTATGCCTCTGATTGATACACTGGTGGTGCTGCTCTAGGCATGCAACCAAAATCTTCTACATGTGACTGGGTATGACTTAACCTCATGCGCGCTAGTGTTATTCCGCTCGCACGCTGAGATTTGCGAAAACGCACTTTACGTGACGAGCTGGGCTCGCCATCAGCGTGCGAGGAGGCTACGCCATGACTAGCCCAGCTCGTCATCAGCCTGGAAGGGGTTAATTCGCCTACACAGTCTATGTGCTGCTGCAGAACACCAGTGATGCAGGCATGGAAATGGATAGCCTCTTCTGGTTTCTATTAGGTCATTGGGGACATATGAAGATCATTTGGACTGTTACCCTGAATCATTAATATCCAATGCTGCAAATGCTTTGTTCAGTACCTGAGACCTTTTGTGTGAAAGAGTGAATTCTCAGAAAGCTGAATTTAACTGCAAATTGAATTCAAACTGAAAAAGCTGTGGGAGGAAGATTCCTGGCACACCTGACATTTAGGCTGCCTCTCTTAGGAAAGTATTTAGTATAGTCCGTATGTGCCTTGTTACCTTCTGCAAAGGTATAAAGTGGCTTCCCGTAAAAGGCAGTGCTCTAGGAAACAACTGAATCCTAACTTGTTAATGTTAACCAAGTCACTCAATTCTTCTGTAACGTTGATGTTAACTGGTAATTTGGGGGAGGAGTGGGATTTGTATCAGCAGAGTCAGTATGATAAAATTGCTCTAAATCCAGTTTAATTTACTTTGATAGGTACTTCTGGTCAGCAGCAGTCGTCACCCAGATCGTTGGATCGTTCCTGGAGGTGGCATGGAGCCAGAGGAGGAGCCCAACATGGCCGCTACACGTGAAGTCTGTGAAGAGGTATAAACCGTGCTGTAACAGCATGCTCTTTTCTGTTGTGTGGACCTCTGTGCATAACTGATGTCTTTAGTTCTGCAGTTAGCATGGGAACAGACAAGAGTATTGTCTGTTTCTCTAGAATATTGTGGTTACGAAGAGTGCTTCGTGAAGAAGATAATGATAGTCATGTGTAGACAGTGTAATTCGTGGGAGGACGCAGTGACCCAATCGGCCCAGCCTGTGATAAAACTTCTTTGTAGGGATAACCTTCAATGTTCATACTTACAAGCTGCACAGACTCAAAGCCGAGAAGGTCACATACACCCAGTGGCTGATATGGTTTAACTCTTGTGATAACCTAGGCAACTGAATTCTTGCTGTTGAATTGGGATGTAGTTCCCAATAAATATTCATGAGGGTGCAAGAAACTGCATTTACGCAGCATCCATGTGCGTGTTTGCTTGCCAAGTAATTTCAGAGAGGAAGCTCACTCCTGAAACATATTGTAGAGACAATGGTAGTGTCTTTTTATTATTGATATTGCTGGTGTACCAATTAATAAGTATTTTTCTAAAGCACAGCCAATGGATTAACTATAAATATTTGCAGTGCACTGCAATGATCTTTTATTAGTGTAGGCCATTTAAGGAAGTGGAAGTGGAAACTGGAAGCAAAGAACAGTTGCAACGCAAATCCACTATCTAAACCCAATTTGTTTATTGTACCCATCCTCTGGATGCAGAAAGGGGTCACTTCTGAAAATGTAAAAATATTTTAGCATTGCCCATTTTTGATATCTTTCAGGGAGTAGTTGTTCATTTTCCGATTGTCTAAAAACAAATTCTCAACCGCAAACCTGCTGTTGAAGACCAGTTGAAGCAAGGCAGTGCAATAACTGAGCAGGTGGCTCTCACAAGGCCTGCATGCTTTGTTTTAGGAATTTCAATCCGTGAGTTCTTGTCCTTGTGAATGTGACCTTCATTTGCCGAAAGCACCCCTCTTACTGCTGGCCACCATCAACAATGCAACGAGATTCCACTTGTCCTGCTTACTGTAAGCTTAATTCAGGTCCTTGTATTATACCAGTCTCTTTTTGGGGCTAATTGAAGACTGCCTCCCTGGCACTAGGGTGTCCTACCCTCCCTTTCAAGAGCTAAATCTTGGGAGTACCTCTTTCATTGAAATACCAGGTTGCAAGACTGGAGGTCCTGGAAATGCATTCAGACTTCCTAATGAAATCGGTTAACAAAGTGATGTGAAAGTTAACATTTGCATTACTTCAGTGAGTCAGTCGTCCGAATATAAAATTGTAGAGCGTAAGTGTTTTTTCATGCTTACGTCACAGCGAGAAAGAAACGAAAAAACACGCCCCCAATTCGAAAAAGACGGGGCTTAAACGGAGTGACGCCCCTCTCCTCCAATGGCTGGCCTTCGTTTAGGGAGCCAGCCAATGAGGAAGAGGGGTGGGTTCAAGCCCTGTACTTAAACATTAAATTTCCGGACCGAACTGCGCAAGCGCAGCCTACGGTCCTCGACCTAAGAAGGGGCGGCATTAGCCTTTCTTTCTAACATCCCTATCCTATGTAAGGCAGCAACATGGCCATCAGTACATACCCTTACAAAACACAATTATGAGGATTTCTGCAAGTTAGGAGGCACCTTCCAAAAGCAAGTATTTTCACTACCTAATCAATGGTCAGCATGTGAATCCATAAGTGACATATGCTGAAAAACGTTAAATTACTTACCTGAAACCAGTTTTGCAGCTTGAGGCTATTCTGGATTCACATGCAATCCATCCCCCTCCTCAGTGGAGTGGAGAGGGGTGAAATCTCAAAAATAAGCTGAACTAAAAAAAAAACCAATGTATACATCGGTAAGACACAGGGAAGGGATGGATTTTTAAGATGGCGATTTTGATGAGCTCCATTTAATGGGCGGGAGGAAGTCTGTGTGGCTCCCCTCAGGGTGACACCAAAAGAGAGGTTAAAAAAAAGTATAGATTTCTACTGGGTACCTTTTTAACTGCAGATTGTATCATCTTGTGAATAGCTTCCAGGTGCAATACTGTATCTGAAGCATTTTCTTCGGCTATTCCCTTGAGTGTTGGCCATTTTGGATCTCTTCCGCTCCAGATATGCCGTCAAGGGCCTCTATATAGACGCCATGTCCATGAACTGACGCCAGTTCCTTTCTTTCATTGACTTCTGACATGGATCCGGAACTCACTTCTTAGAATGCTGTCAGACTTAACAGACCCTATGATAAATCTTTTTCCAGTTTGTGAGGGACATGTCCCCTCCAAAAGCAAGATGGTTCAAACCTTGTGGTGATTGACACAAACAAAATGTCAGTGACAGACCCCCCACACCACTTTCCCGGGCAGTCAAATCTACTTAGATGAACCCGGAGGCCATCCTGGACCACAAGGCCAAACTCTGTTGCGGAACATCGCCGAAAGGCACAAAAGGCCCAGTCCTATGTGAAGTGATTCGAATCATTAGGTAAGTCTAAAAAGAAGATACACAAGAAGTCAAAACACTGCTCCCCTTCATCCAGCCACTCCCAAGCTGACAACTGTGTCCTACCTCTGAACTGATCCTGGCCCTGATGCCAATGTGACCAGAGTTCCCTGGTCCATTGACAATGCTGCAGCAAATGCAGGACTTTTGCGGTTGTTTGATACTCTGTTGGATTTCTTTAGAGTGCTTTCGGGCCCCAAGTATCTGAGGGGGCCTCCAGTCGGTCCATGGCTAGCAGAGTTCTCTCACACAGCCTGCCCCTCAATCCTGTTCTGGGGTTAGCCCAGACTCTGTGGCTGATGCCAAGCCTGATGCCCCTTACTGTGCATCAACCGAAACCAAAGCTAAGAGTCTCAACATCAGCACCAGAGTGGGAGCAAATAGTCTTTTCCGACATGAAGACAAATACTCAGTGACTCCCTTACTTAAGTCACAACTTCCTTGCCACTTAGATGATTCAGAGACACTTCCCTTGCACTGCATACTGCCTTGCCCTGATGATGACCATATTTCACAAATTTATGATGAGAATCTATTTTTGGACCTTCAAGATGCCAGTGATCTTATTACTTCCTCTGAAACTGGCCTGCAGTCACCTACTCCTCGGCCCTTCAAAGGAAGACTCTGCCTCCTTAGCCCCGATCATTCGGAGAGCGGTAGAGTTCCTAGACCTACAATTACCTACCACTGAGGTCAAGAAAAACGTACTTATGGACTCTGCAGCCCGAGCAGGCCTCACAGGAACCACACCTGCCTTTTAACATGGCCGTAGCACCTTGTTAGGCACTTGCACAAAGGCATGTTCTCCAGTATTGGATCTTTCATAGGTTCACATGCTTGAATCATCCCAGTTGTTGGAGTCCCATGATATACATATAAAAGCAGTAGATAAAACTACCCTAGGCTACAATGCAAGGAAGAGTCCGTTCAATAGCCTATTCATTTCGTTTTGTAAAAAAAGAACCAGACTTGAGTAGTAGCCAATCAGGTGTCAGCACCCTCTAGAACAATCCCAAGAGAGCTAGGTTCCTCAGAATTTCTACCGCACATCGTGCGAAAGGGAGTCTCCCTGAGCTCTGCTCAATTTTCTCTTGTTTATCCAAATTTCTAACCTGAATGTCGGAATCTTCAGAGAAAGGTCTAGCGGGTCGTGTGGATCATGCGGTAAGAAGAGGCTGCATGCTGAGGATCCAGATAAGAGCTGTATCTACAGCCTTATCCTCAACCTAAGGTAAAAGACTGTAAAATCTGTAGAACATGTTCTACAGAAACCCTCAAGGACCGAGATCAATCAATCAATCATTGGATTTGTAAAGCGCACTACTTACCCGTGAGGGTCTAAAGGTGCTGAGGGGAGGGGGTGCTGCTACTGCTCGAAGAGCCAGGTCATGAGGAGCTTCCTGAAGGTGAGCACAGTGGTGGCTGGTGACATTTGAAAGTGGTGAGGCGTAAATACTGCACTGTGGCGAGCGAGTGTAGCGCGCAATCCTCAACCACCTATGGAGGGTTCGGGGTTTCTCCCCTGAGAAAAGTTTGAAAAAAGAGTGGGCAAATGGTGCATTTTCAAGCTAATTTGAGAAAGAGGTGGCTTGGCGAACACATCTCTGGGAGTAGCCTGACATTGCTGCAAAATTCGCCTCCACACTTCATGGATGCCAAAGACTCTCCCTTGTTAATGGCACTCTTTGATATGCTGCCACGTCCTCCGCTGCACCACTTTCTGTCAATACTTGATTACTGCCAATTTTCACGAGAATGTAGGTGTTGAAGTGAAGTGTTAGTGATCACAATTTGCTTTTCACAGTTGGCTGCTTTTTAATACATGCTTTACATTCTAATACAGTTCAGGAAATCTTGTTTTCTGACTTTAGGGACTTTATGGCAAGTTACGGCCTCTCAGCGCTGCTTGATACTTCACAGGATACTTTGAAATAAAGCGACTACCTCTTGCACTTGCTCTTGAATTAGCTTATTTTTATCCCTTGCGATTAGCTCATTCTCCGCTTCCCTTGTGTGCCACTCTTAGTGCCGGGCATTGAGGTTCAGGTAGAGCTGTCTCAGTGAAAATGCTCACAGCAGCAGGGTGCTTGGAGCGGTTCAGTGTACTCTGGTCCCTCGAGGACATGGATGGCATACTAGAAGAACCTGGTGCAGTCGCAGTCCCATAAAATACCAAGGCAACAATAAACAACGTGGCAAAAGTGAGATGTTGAACCAGCAGCTATGCCGATGTTCCTGCTACTGAACCTCTTTGCTCTTTCCTGCACTGTCCTGTGTCTGTCCTGAACCTCGTTGTTCTGTCCTGCACTGTCCTCTGTCCTGAACCTCTTCGTTCTGTCCTGCACTCAGTCACTGGGGCTTGTGGTTCCTTCGACGTACTGTGTAGTGATTGACTCCAGCGAAAGCAGAAAGATCTGTGGGGCTCGGTCATGGGTTTGACACTTCCTCTCACAGCTGTTACAGTCAATGTAGTTTTAGGGTTAGCAACCACTATATTGTCTCATTTCACAGTTCATCTCATTTTCCCTGTGCATGGTGGGGGGGGGGGGGGAAGGGGGTGCATCCAGAATTACAGTCTCTTCCAATTGCTTCCTTAAGGAGGGGTACTTGATGGCTTCCTTATTCTACGCCTCTGGTGAGGCTGGGGACCACCTGAGACTGGCAAACCTCTGCACACCTGCGCAATTACCTAAAATGTGGTCACACGATTTTGTACTCGGTAAACCACAAGACCCTCAGATGATAGCGGATGAAAAACCACTTAGTTTCCATCTCTCTAAATTCCATGAATCAATCATTTGTTTTCCCATGGGTCCAACCCAGTGAAGTAAGGTGTAATAACAAAAATAAGATACAAAATAAAGCAAACAAAGAATATCAACAGAGCTAATACATTCGGTGTAATAACACAGTTTGTTGGAAAATAATTCCTATAAACAGTCTCCAAAGTTAGGCTAGAGTCCGGACTGAACCTTGTGTAGCACTCAGCAGAGTGCTCTGCCGGGAGTCCTCTTTTACACAAGGCGCTGTGTGGCGGCCTGTGCACCCTCTGCCTCATGTACGCCATGTTGCAGAAGCTGATCTTTAAATACGCATGATGTGTGTGACTGTGCATGTGTATATAAACTGACAGGTCAATACGCTCATGGTTGATTTTATACATGCATGCCTGCTTTTAAGTATACTGCATCCACTTATTTGAGTATATACGCTGTTACGGCTCATTAAACACATATGTAGACAGGTGCAGACATACATATATATAAAACAATAGTCTACACACTCTCAGTAAAATGCAAATATACGATATAATGTGCATGTATGCACGCATAGTTGCATTAAATGTGCATTATATGCTTTATGTGCACATATCTGTCTAATTAAATATGTAAATACATACATAAACACACATCCATACAATACATGTGTATTAGCTACGCATGTGGGCCTTTATATCCAAACTTGTGCATACTCGAGCAGGTGACTTTCTGCAGGCTGTGCATTGAGAACGCACTAATAGTTAGATATGAGGTAAGTAAATAACATTCCTGTAAACATTGTAAAAACATCTAGAAGGTTGTTCAACTGAACACTCTACGGCGCTGAATCCATCACACTGAGATTCTGTCACGAAGAAAGACCCTCCGACGATTCCAATACAAGAAGTGTAAACACATTACTTCTGCAGTAGGTATTTTTGAAAACATTATGGCAGGATTAAAATAATGGATCTGGTCGGTGGCAGAGTAGATAACATCAAAATGTTTCTGAGGTGTTCCTTTCAGTCACTGAGCGGTGCAAGGAAAGATTAACTCCTATTCCTCGCAAACGTTCAAACGTTGCACACTTGAGGCGAGTGGTTTCTGTTTTCTTTACATGCCAATGCCAACAGTGCCGATGGCTAGAGTATGACTCGGGTGGTACGCGAGGGGAGGTGGGGGTGGGGGGGGGGGGGGGGGTTTATTTAATTAAAATAAATAAAAACAAATAAACTTACCAAGATGAGGCATCTCTTCTGCCGGTCCCGCGTCGCATCACATCCCCAAGTCCTCTTGTGGCAAATGATGTGACTGGATGCGACTGGGGCAGCTACTCAATTGTATCCTGCCATTTGACAGGGCATGGGGCGACCATACGTCACCGCCCGAGCAGGATCCTATCTTCAGACTCCTGTACTACATTAGGCATGCGCTGCATGCCTAATGTAATTTCAATGGAGTCGGTGCTGAAAAGCGCCCCACGCAGATGCGCAATCGAAGTCCAGTTCTGGACTCCTGCTGCTCTCGCCTGCGTGCGTGCACGTTTATTGTTGAATGACTGGTTGTGCTCATGCGCACTTGAGGCTCTGAAGCAGCTGCCAGCACAGGCCAGGAAATGTAAACAGACGAATTGCGCCTGCTGTCCGTTTACATTTCCTTCTGCCCGTGGGCATTTTTTCTTGTTGAATCTGCTTAGTGGGGCGCTGCCCCGACGCCCCTATGGACCAGCCGCTCCTGGGTGAGCAGGTTCTGGGTCTTCCGCAGATGGGTGGGGAGGGTGTTCCAGGTCTTGGCGGCGAGGAAGGAGAAGGATCCGCCGCCGGAGGTTGTTCGTTGGATGCGCGGGACGACGGCGAGGGCGAGGCTGGCGGAGCGGGGGTGTGGAAGTTGAGTCTGTTGTTCAGGTAGGCTGGTCCGGTGTTGTGGAGTGCTTTGTGTGCGTGGGTGAGGAGCTTGAAGGTGATCCTCTTGTTGACGGGGAGCCAGTGCAGGTCTCTTAGGTGGGTGGTGATGCGGCTTCGTCGAAGGATGTTGAGGATCAGGCGGGCGGAGGCGTTCTGGATGTGTTGCAGGTGTTTGGTCAGGATTCCTGCGTAGAGTGCGTTGTCGTAGTTCAGCCTGCTGCTGACGAGGGCTTGGGTCACCGTTCTTCTTCTTTTGATCGGGATCCACTTGTAGCTGGAGGGTAGATTATTGATTTGGCTTCAGAGACTTAAATCAAAATCTGATGCCCTCTCTGAGGAGGAGGATAGCTCTACCTCACAGATTTTTAAGGAAACGTCTAAAAGGAGAGATAGACCTCTTGATTCTCCTGAGGTTTCCAAGAAAGACTTCAAAAAGGTCTCGTCAGACAGATGAAGGCACCTCACAAAAAGGAAAGCTTCCATTTCCTACTGAGGAAAAAAAACTCAAAAAGGAAAAGCACTCTTTTGTTCACTCTATGAAAATTTCTGTCTTAAAAAAGCTGGTCACTGACAGCGTTCACTTCTGGATCACCTTTGACGCAAAAATCACCTTCTACACACCCTTCTCCTACCTAGTCAAAAAAATCTACCTAGTCGACGACTAATTCGACTAGGGACCACCAACGGCACCTCCAGTGATGACAATTGCTTAGACACCGCGGACCAATTAATCGCCGATGGTGACTCTGACGACTACAGCCATATAGTCAGCGTCCTTTTCTACGATGATGGTTCCTTCGACGATGGTGGTTCCGTCGACTACCTCGTCTACGTCGACTATTATATCGCCGACGATGCTAATGACTACTTCATCCGTTCTGGTCATGTGCTATTCGACGCAGACTCTGCTACCGTCTAAGAAGCTGAAGACGCTTAATCCCACGCCTGGTGGTAAGCGTCCGTAGACCTTACAGCTTACACCTATGTACTAGTCAAAAACGTTCTTGTCAACAGTCGACGAGGCATTTTTTGCACAATCCAGCGATTGTTTCACCTTTACAACCTTCAACTTTTTTAAATGAGTCTGGTGACGATGGGATGTTTGGCCCTGCTGATATTCCTTGTTAATTGCATTTAAAATATCAAGAGGAAGATGACTATGAATATGAGGGTTACTACCAACAAGAATATCACCCTCCTCACGCAAAGATTCAGTATTTGGAACCAGTCAATGAGCATATGGTTCACCTTCCTGTTACTCTGGGACAAGACCTTCAGGAATTATTACATGACTATTGCACACGCTTTCCTTTAGCGGCTGTTCATCCACAGCCACCACCGCCTGCAGCTCCTCCACCCCGTTCCTCTGTACCTTTGTCTGCACCCTCTCCTGAGAGGGATACTTTACTGCAACATCATCAGGACACTTCTGATGGAGAGATTGAGGACAATCAACCTCAAAAAGATGGGCAAACAGGAGATGAATGGGAGGACTACGTTCTATCGACGCCTGTGTCTCCTTCCCTGCAAACTGTAGAGTCTCCACCAGAGGATATAGGTGGCTTTGACACTCTAATAGAAAGAGCAGCATCACGTTTTCAACTATCTTTAACAGTCAAGCAATCGGATTGCTTTCTCTACGATTTCAAAGATCTGTCCAGGAAATCTGTTGGATCTATACCTATTGTAGATCACATCTGGGAAGAAGGTGTAAAAGTAATGGCCAAAAGATAAGAAGGTAGTCCCAAATTGGCAATTTGGGACTATCTTCTTATCTTTTGGCCATCCTCTCTAGGTTGCATGAAAATAACTTTGCTCAGGTCCGGTGTGGCAGTAATGGCGAATTGACGCGTCCGTTTCCTGTCCAAAAGGGAGTCCGTCAGGGGTGTGTCCTGGCGTCCACGCTATTCAGTCTCTACATTAATGGTCTTGTAGATCATCTGAATGGCGTGGAAAACAATGATGCCCCTAAGTTGATAACTGGTAGAGTGCCCGCTCTGATGTTCGCAGACGACACCTTGTTGCTTTCTCGATCATCATCGGGCATTCAAAGGATACTCAACGGCTTTGTGGAGTTCTGTGAGCTCAGGGGACTAGAGATCAATTTAGACAAAACGAAATTCATGATCTTTAATCCCCCAAAGAGAGTGCTGTCAAATCCGTCTCTATATGGCACCCCCCTTGAAAGGGTCCAAACATTTGTTTACTTGGGTGTCACCTTGACGGAACACTTTGAATGGAATATGCATATAGACAAGTCTGCACTCAAGTTATCCCAGCTGGCGGGAGGTTTGGGTAAGGTGTTTAGGGAGTCAACATTTAGACCAGTGTCCCCAGTACTGGAGCTATATTCCCGACAGGCAAGAACTGCAGCAATTTATGGGGCGGAACTTTGGGGGCACATGAAGTTAACCACTCTTAAAAAGGCAGAGCAGTTGTTTATGAGAAATCTAGTTGGGTTACTACTGAGCACACCGCTGATCCCCCTTAGGTTTGATCTTGGTATAGCTTCAATTGAGGAGATTATAAGTGCAAGGCCAATCATGTATTGGAAGAGGCTGTGGTCAGCTCCTGAATTGGCCACCTATAGGGCCGAATTCTGTGAGGTATGGAGTGCTCTTCGCAACAAGAGGATTCCATGGCTCCAGTATATTAAATTTACTGGTGACCAGCTGGGTTTTCCTGAACTGTGGGAAGCACCACAGTCCTTCTGTATGGGGATACCAAAAAAGGACCTCCACTCACTGATACATAGACAGTACCATGATACATTATTGAGCTCTGCGCTATTAGGTAGGCTGACTACTGAGCTCCTCCTGGTTAAACCGGAACCGAGAACAGAGGAATTCATGGACTTGATTGAGCCACCACTTGCCCGAAAGTTATACCTTCAGCTCAGGCATGGTACACTACCAATTAGGTCATTTTCATCCAACTGGTTATCTTCTAATATTGCATCATGTCCTGCATGTGATTATAAAGTTGAAATGTCCTGCATGTGATTATAAAGTTGAAAATATAACGCATGTACTATTTTTCTGCCCTGCCTATCATGTAATTAGAAAATGTTGGCTGATCCCAATATGTAGAAACTTGGGTTTTGTGCACTTTACTCAAGCGTGTAGGATATTAACATAGACACCCAACCTTCTATTGTGTTTGCGGTTTCTCGCTATCTGCTTAGCATGTGGCGTAGGAGGCAACCCTTTTTAGTTTAAAATGTGGCGCATATGCTTTTTTCTTTTTAAATTATTGTGTAACTAGATAGCTTTGGTCTAATGCTTTTTTAAAAACATTTTATGACTATTTATTGTATTATCAACACTTGTACTGATGTATTTATATGTACTTTTATGGTCAGTTTGACCGAAATAAAGTTATCTAAGTAAGTAAAAGTAATGAGGACACCTGCCACAGTTATCCCTTGTCTTACCCAGGATCAACAATAAGTATAAGGCTCTGGATGATGCCCCAGCCTTTCCCTCCTAGTAGGGCATACTAAGCCTGACTCCGTTATCTCCCAGGCTGCTCAATGGAGATCGATGAACCCTCTACCGCCCATTACTGCTCCGCCTGACAAAGAAGGAAGGCGCTTAGATAACATTTGCATAATATTGACAGCCACATTCGGTGCAACTGTTCGTGCTGACAAAGCTCTTGCAAATTTAGCCAGGTACAATCAACAAATGTGGTCGGACATTGCTCATTTCTTAGTTCTCCTTCCAGAGGATAAAAGGATGGAAGCTAGAAAGATCTGGCTAGAAGGGGAGAGAGCTGCATCTGAAATCATTGATGCTCCTATGGACATTGCTTCCTCTGCCTTTTGTCAGCTTGCTGGAGCTGATGTACTCAGACACCAGGGTTGGTTAAAAGCAACTATGTCCCACCCTGAGGTGTAAAGCAGAATTTTGGACATGCCGTTTGATGGTGAACACTCTGTGGCAAACATATTGATGACTCTTTGCAGACCATCAAAACGGACACTGCTAAAGCTCGGGGAACTCCAATATAGAAAGACCCTTCTCGTGGAGCACGTGGCAGAGGAACCTATTCTTTTCGTGGAGGTTACCAGAGATATCAGCCTCAAACATACCTCTTTCCAACAATCCTACCAACAACAGCAATACCCTGCATCACCCCAGGCTGCCTATTCCAGACAACCTAGACGAAAGCAGCAAGTTCGACCCAGGGATTCTGGACGGAAGCAGTGACGACGCCTCGCCGCCTGCCACTCTTCCTTTGTCTTTGCCACTGAAGAAAATTCCCTTTTCTCATTGCCTTTATCATTGCCAGAAAATAATATCAAATAAATGGGTCCTGGATATAATAAAGTATGGCCATACCCTAAAGTTTACCTCGACACCACCTCATCATCCGCCTCAAATCAATACCACCACATCTTCAATTGCTAAAGGAGACTTTACTAATGCTTCAAAAAGGGGATACAGAATGTGTCCCACGCTCTCAGAGAGGAAAATGCTTCTACTCCTGCTTTTTCCTTAAAGAAGAAAAAGTTGGAGGAATAGCGTCCCATTCTAAAACTCAACTGATACCTGCTGAACAAATCCTTTCACATGGTCATTCTCCAGGAGATACTACAACTTTTGAACCATTCGGATGTTTTAGCAAGCCTAGATTTGGAAGATGCATATTTCCATGTCCCTATCCATCCCAAACATCGAGAATTACTACGTTTCTCTGTGGCCGGTGCACATTATCAGTTCAAGGTACTTGCCTTCGGTCAGCTCCCTGGGTTTTCACCAAAAGCCTAGCTCCCATGGCAGCATACCTAAGATTGAAAGGCCTACAGAGTTTCCCATACCTCGACGATTGGTTGGTGAAAGTTTTCTCTCTTCGTCAAGCTTCAGAAGATATTTCAGTCTGCCTAACGCTCTTCTGCTCACTAGGCTGGCAGTCAATCTTCAAAAATCTATTCTAGCTCCTCCTCATTAGTTAACATTCCTAGAAACAACACTGAACACTCTCCAAAATAAGTCATTCTTATCAACCAAGAGAAGGAAAGCCATTCTATCTCTGGCTCACGATCTCTACAAAACAAAGTTTGTTTCAGTCTGTCTCTTCAAATCCTTTCTCGGAATGATGTCTTCCGCCATTTGCATGGTACTTCATGCTCGTCTAAGGATGAGGCCATTTCAAGAACAGTTGGACACCCAATGGCTTCAAGTAACAGGTTCATTCGATGACATCATTCGGGTAACTCCGATCATGAAAGAGGCAATTCTTTGGTGGCAATCTCACAGTAATCTCTCTCTGGGACTGTCATTCCTTTCTCCTCTTCCAGAGTTTGTTCTGACAGCAGATGCATCTGGCTGGGGAGCGCATCTGCAAGACCTCCAGATATGTGGCAAATGGAGGGTCTCTCTCTCTCAAATGCATATCAGTTTTCTGGAACTGCGGACGATTTTTCTAGCCCTCCAGTTATTCCTCCGAAGTATAAGAGCATCCTCAGTCCTCATACTCACAGACCATACCACCTGCATGGATTATATAAACAAGCAGAGAGGAGCAAGATCTCCAATTCTATCCTGGGAAACTCATGAACTCTGCAACATCAAATAGCTGACTAAGCGGAGCATCTCCCAGGAATAAAGAACAACCTAGCAGATACCTTGAGCAGGATAAATCAATCAAACCACGAGTGGTAACGCAAACAACTGATTCTAGAAAACATCTCCCAGAAATGGGGAACACCCAACTTGGACCTATTTGCATTTCAAGGGAACCAGAAATGCCGGTTCTTTGCCAGCAGGGAACCTCTGTTAGGGTCATGGATGAATGTGTTTTCGATAAGATGGTAAGGAATCTTTGCATGCTCTTTTCCCCCAGACCCTCTAATCTCCGGAGTGCTGATGAAGATGAAACTGGAACCATGCCAACTCCTCATTGCTCCGCGTTGACCACGCCAGCACTGGTTCACTGAGCTACGCTTGCTGTCACAATCCAAACCTTATCGCCTTCCATTGTCAACCACTCTGCTAACGATGAACAAAAGGGCAGATCCTGCATCGGCACCCAGCTTCTCTTCAATTGCATGTCTGGAACCGGAGTTCAATGAGTTCAAGGATTTAGTCATCCCTCAAAACTGTAGAGCTATATTGTCCAGAGCAAGAGCTGAGTCTACTACTAAAACGTATTGACTAAAATGGAAACGTTTTTGTTCTTGGTGCCATCGGAATGACATTCATCCTTCTCTCTTCCCCAGAACAAATCTTGCCTTATCTCTGATAAGGTCTAGCGTGTGCTTCAGTAAGGGTCCACCATGCGGCCCTTTCCCAAAATAGACGCACGTCTGACGACTCTTCTCGCATCATCAAACAGTTCGAGAAGGGTCTATTCAGAACTTTCCCTGCTATCAGGCCTCCTCCACCAGAATGTCTCCTTAATGTAGTCCTGTCCTAGCTAATGAAACCACTGTTTGAGTCAATCCACAAAATAGAGCTCAAGTTTCTCACATGGGAAGTGGTTTTGCTTCTCGTGCTTACTTCTGCTAGAAGAGTAATCGAAATTCAAGTCTTCACCATTAAAGAACCTTATTTAACCCCTTCCATGCTGGTGACGAACCCCAGCCGTCATGCACTACGGTGCTCGTGTGCTGATGACGGCTGGGGTTCGTCATGGCCCGCCCGTGTTCTGCCGACGGCCGCACACGGGGAAAATCGCGGCCGCACGGAAGGGGTTAAGTTTCACAGATGACTATGTGATGTTATGAACAAACCCTAGATTCATACCAAAGGTACCATCTCAGTTCCACCTTAATGAGCCTGTTCTACTGCACACTTTTTTCCCACATCCTTCTTCACTGGCAGAGAAATCTCTTGACTCCTTTAATGTAAAACGATGCCTTAAGTTTTACTTGAAAGGACAAAGCAGCTGCGCAGAACAGATAAACTTCTATTATCTTATGGGCCTGCAAAGCTGTGTTCTGCTGTCACAAAAATAACTATTGCACGATGGATCACTGCTACTATCTGTGTCATGTTAAGACTGGTAAACCGCTTCCAACCAAGACCAGAGCTCATTCTACAAGAGGAGAGACGAGTGTCCTCTTATGCTGCTCTTTTCGCTGGTGTTCCACTGGACAAGATTTGATGTGCTGCTACTTGGAAGAAAGCTCATAACTTCATGCGGCACTGTTGCCTGGACATGGAAACTTATTGTGAAGCAGAAGTGGGACAGGCAGTCCTATGTCATTTAATCCAATATGGTAAGTCTCTACTATTAGTTTTTTTTTTTGTTTTTGCTGCTTTGCGTAATGTACTTGTATTTAGTTCCAGATTTGTTTGTGTATATATATATATATATATAATGCGCTAACTTGAGCTGATTAAATACTTGCACGAAATGGTCCGTGTCTGCGTCTCCTTGTTCTGGGGAAATGCCTAAGTGAAGGAAGCAAGACGTGGTATCCTGTATGTATGTATGTATGTATGTATGTATGTATGTATGTATGTATGTATGTATGTATGTATATACATATCTCCTCTCAAATGAAAAGAAGCAGAAACCTCGGCGGGGGTGAAAGGCAGCTCCGTTTATTAACAATGGTAAGGCGAATGCATTTCGGCCGGTGTGGCCTTCGTCAGCGCCTGCAGTAAATGTATGAAGAGCCCCACGTTTCTGCAGTTTAAATAAGTCCAACCGCACTAAGATAGGAAGGTGGGTGGCACCTGAAACTATGAAAGATACCAGTACTGGAGAACCGTAGTTACAGCTAAGTAACTCATTTTATTCTCCACAAGATATTATGCAGTAAGGAGATATATATATATATATATATATATCTCCTTACTGCATAATATCTTGTGTATGCTTCTTTATTGGCATGTATATTGTTACCCACCATCTTCTAAGGGTCAAAGTATATATTACTGTATTTCTATACATGCATATTTATGTAACTGCTAGCTACTCTGATTCAAGCATGTAAATCTATGCAAGATCCAATACTGGAGAATAAAATGAGTTACTTAGCTGTAACTACGGTTCTCCAGTACTGGTATCTTTCATAGTTTCAGGTGCCACCCACCCTCCTCCCCTGAGAGGCTTCCCTTACTCCTCAAGGTTTATAGTTTCACGATTGTGCTTGGAAATCTGAGGAACCTAGCCTCTCTTGGGATTGTTCTTGAGGGTGCTGTCGTCTGATTGGCTATTACTCGCGTTTGGTTCTTTATTACAAAACTAAATGGATTGGCTATTCCACTGACTCTTCCTTGCATTGTAGCCTATGGTAGTTTTATCAACTGCTTTTATATGTATACTGTGGGACTCCCAGTACTGCGGTGGGCATGATTCAAGCATGTGAATCTATGAAAGATACCAATACTGGAGAACCGTAGTTACTGGTAAGTAACTCATTTTCATCTTGCCTGCCAGTTAATAGACTGATATCCAGGAGATGCGGCACTACCCCTAGTGAGTCAGACATTCTCCTGCAACACCCCACAACAGAGTCTGGTGGTCCAGGCCTATACCAGCATATTTATTTCTGTATCTAACAAATAAAATACCTGGTGGAATAATGCCAGGTTGTGAATCCAGAATAACTTTAAGCTGCAAAGCTGTTCTTACAGGTAACTTCATTTCTGGTCACATTCTTTTTCCACTTGTCTGTAATCCTGCCCATCTGGGAAGAACACAGCAACTTTTCCCATTTAAGATATATGGAGCCGAACCCCATGTGTTAAAGTAACAGCCAACTCCACTGCATCGGAAGCTTTCCCAAGATCTAACAATGCCAATATGCATTGTTCTGCCACTTACATGGGGCTGTGCATAATATGCAAAAGGTGCTGTATAACGTTGTACTGTTTAGACTAACTCATCCTGAATCAAGGACCCACTGCATTTCAACAGCCTCATGACTAGTGCATTGCTTAATATCTTTACATCTAAAGTTATTATGGAAATCAGGTTAATAGGAACCTATGCCATTTGAATCCCTAGTATGTGTTTAGAATCAGTGAAACCACATCTTCCCTGATTGTGTGATGTAACATTCCTCCTTTGTATACTTGATGGAAAACCTCAGACCCTCTCACAGCACCCCACAAAATTCCCCAAAAACTTGATTGGAAAGCAGTCAATACCCATTGTCAGTCAATCAATCAGGGGTTTATAAAGTGTGCTACTCACCCATGAGGGTCTCAAGGCGCTGGGGCGGTGGGGGGCAGCTCCAGAACAGCCGAAGAGACCGGTCTTGAGGCTCTTCATGAAGGTGTGCTGAGTTGAGGAACGTCTGATGTTGACTGGGAGCTCGTTCCTGGTCTTTGTTGCCACGTAGTAGAAGCCTCTTCTGCCTGCTCTGGTTCTGCGGAAGCATGGGGTCTCTGCCAGGGTGAGGTCGGCGGAGCTTAGGTTCTTTTTGGGTGCGTGAAACACTTTTGTTGAGATTTTTGGGTCCGATGTTGTGGAGGGATTTGTAGGTGTGAGTGAGTAGCTCGAAGGTTACTCTCTTCTCGATGGGGAGCCAGTGGAGGTCTCGTAGGTGCTGGGTCATGTGCTTGTGTCGTGAGGTTCCGAGGAAGAGTCTTGCGAGTCATCCCTCTGTATTGACTTAGGGGCCCCTAGCAGCTCTTCTTTACTAAGTGGAGCATCCATCATGTCTCTTTGATCTTCCATAATCTTGAGCAGTGCTAGATCCTCCCAAGTACCTTTTTAATGGTGTCTTTTCCTGTCTGATGTGATTGAGAAATATCTGTTTGAAGCACATTTTATGCAATATGTTTATTCCCTCCTCCACAGAGTTTTAGCTGCAGAATCTGGATGCATGATGTTTCTCCATTGATTTCCCAATTTGTCAGTGAATCTTATCATAATTGTTGTTGTTAATTGGTAGTCCCTTCTGTTCAATGAATGATCTTTCAAGCGGAAGCCTCATGTCATATACTTCAGTCAAACATTATTCCTGAGCACTTCTTTAAATGATTTCTATTTGTTAACTCTGGACCCACATGTACCCCATTTTAGAGCAAAGTCTTGCATGATAATCTCTTATTTCCCTCACAAAATCTGGGTTTAGAGGGATTCAGCCCTGTGCTGCAAAGTTGTTGTTTTACACTTATGAAATTCCTTTATGTACTGTAGTTCAAAGAGTAAGTGATCAGATAGTAATGTGGGTAAAAAGTTGAGTTCTAACTAAGACTAGGTATTATGTGTTGGCGAAAAGGCTGTGTCCAACAGATGCTGCAGTCTTCAAACCTCCTAGTATTTCCACTTCTCCCCATGACAATACATCTTCCTTCTATGCAAGTTTGGTATTTTACTTGGGTGTGTTATCTGTTCCTCAATGTCTACAATACAGAGTCTAGAGATCATTGCTCCATTATTGTTTGGAAAGAGCACTGATGGTTTGGGGCACACATGCAAACATGGCACATGGCCCTTTTATCAAGGGTCATGTGTGGCTCACCGATTAGAGCGGCAGACCCTGAGGAAGAGGTCTGGCCCGGGACCAGGGTTCAATTCCCGACGTGGCAGGGTCTTGGCTCAATGTCCACGGACTCAATAATTCTCGCTTTGGTGCCTACTCTAATCATGGGTCCCACTCTGCAACTCTAGGCAATAGCTTGCTTAATCACCACAACGGCCCCGAAAAGCGCTAGGATGCCTGGCTTCACCTTGGAGGTGCCCAGTAAGGGGCATCTCACAGGGAAAGTCAGGAAGGGTTCCACAGCGGTATACAGCGCCAAGATACCTTCTAGGTGATAGTGCGCTTTACAAGTATACACACATTTACATTTACATAAAGCAGTACATGCTGACCTCGCCTTGTTTCCTGTTACCAACTCCTTTGTCTGAAATGAAGCCCCACTGACACCAATATTAACATCTCTCTAGTCTGTGTAGTAGGCTGAGGCTGAGGCATGTGTGTCTATCTATCTCTTATCCCCTGTGAAGAGTCCGGACTCGTTTGAGAGGTGAAAAAAGACTCCAGTTTATTTACGAGGTCGCGTTTCAGGCGTGAGCCGAAACAAGACCTGTTTGCTTTGCGACCCGGTAAATAAACCCAGTCTTTTTTCACCTCTCAAATGAGTGCGGTCCCTTAATTTGTGGAGCTTTGAGCCTGATATTATCATGAGGACCCACCACCATGTATCGGACCGGCACCTGTTCCGGAGTGCTACGAACGTTCATCGGTGGACTGGAGTATGTATGTGTGTGTGTGTGTATATATGTATATGTATATATTTTTCTTCTTTTAATTGAGGAACATGACCTTACACAAATGGTTTTTAGGGGTCAAGCCTGCGAGGGTATGCGCTTTCGAGTCACTATTGTTTACAGAAAGGGCTTGAAGCCCGCCCATTGCTTGCCATTTGTAGGCTTCCGTGTCATTCTTCTTTCAAGTCTCCTTAATTGGTCAGTGCCGGGCACACATCACTTACGATCATTTATGTGGAGCACGGAACAAGCACAGATTGATTCAACTTAATCAGTGCCCGCCAATGCTCCAGATGAGAATTGAGGTACTATATGTGCCCCTACCCCTTCCTCTCTCCTGCCTGCTGCACCCATCATAGCTCTTTTTTTATATTGTTTTGTAATGTCCACTATAGCACCAACATCTTCCCCCCCCTCCACCCCCCTCATAGCACTGGGTGCAAGAATGTGTTCTGACATGTAAGGAGATTGGAAGATTTCATGATTGGCTATGACTTGTGGAGTGAAAGGGCATCAAGACTAATATTAGTAGATTTATATAGTCCGGTTTATCACCCGTGAGGGTATCCATGCGCTGTCCATGGGCACGGGGAGATTAAGTGATTTACCCAGAATCACAGGATGTTGAGCCAATGCTGAGATTCAAACCCGGATCCCCAGATCCTGAGTCTGCAGCTCTGGCTGCTGCGCCACATCCTCTCCCTTCATGTCAAGCTCTGCTCTGCTAAGGACTCCTCCCCAGACAGCCAGCCTTTCTGAGGCTTCTTAAACGAGCACGTCTGTTCTCGCAAAACGGTGAGGCAGTATTTGCTAGGATTCCGTGCAAAATCCAAGCATTCTTTTTTTAGTATTTCTATAACAAGGCGTGAGAAGTAACTGGGAAAGTTATACTATTTTGTTTAACCTTTCTGAGCATCCTTTGTTTTCACATTTCTGTTGGTTGTTTTATACTTGTGGTGATTGCGTCTTCTTTCCGTTTATAATCTTCAAACTCTATGCCTAATTCCCACAAGTCTTGATCAGTGAAGTCTACCACTGCAGACACCATGCTATGTTTTTTCCTTTCTTTGTCGAATGCAATATAATACTACTTCCTTGTTAGGTCTCCCCTACTGGAGCCACAGCTGTGTTGTCAAACAGTTATTTTTTCAAATGCAATAATACCTAGTGGCCTTTTGGGTCCGCCCCTTGCGCATGATGGGATAGTTAGGCCACCCTGTGTGGCTCTGTTCAAATCTTTTTTTAAATTGATTGTTCTTAAGTGCCGGTCGTTCATCTTGAAATGGTAAATAATCACTCCCCCCCACCCTTGAAGTTTTATATAGCGCAAACTTGACCCGAAGGTATCCTGATCAGAGTGCTTTACATGAGCACCATAAGGACACATTTATTTTTGTTAGGCATTGGGAGATTAAGTGATTTGCCCAGAATAACTGGATGTCGAGCGTCATTGCTTGGACGCAAACCCGTTCCCCATATTTGAGGTTGACCTCCCTAGTGGTTAGGCCGTACCCTCTCCCCTATTTTAAATATCTTTATTGTAAATAAAGCCACTGCATGACAGTGTAGCTGGAAGCAGGTGTATGCATCATCAGCGGTTTTGTAGTTTTATGTCTCGCCTAGACAGTGCTTGTGCGGTCTCTTTGAGACCTGCTGTATTCAGGATATGGTCATTAAGCTCAGTCCATCTTTACAATTAGGTCCTCTTCTGTAGTAGGGTATCTCTGTGTATAGTCATAATCTAGGGAATAGTCCCGCCCATGTGCGTGGACCCCGGCAATCAAAAATAATCTCTTAAGTTGTCAAAATAATGCAGAAACTGCAAAGACACTTAAGAGAGAATTTAAAGACAAATAATGCAGCCTATATCCACAGGCTACACTGTCCAGTACTTCAACTAGAAATTCCACCAAAAAAACTCCACACATAAAACAGCCTGCAGTTTCTACCATAGAGAAACTTGCCTCCCCCAGTCAAAGACTCTGGAATGATAGAGAGGAAGGTAGGGACAGACAAGCCCCATAGGCTGCCATTATGTGGCTTAAATAGGATACTGTGCCTTTAAGAGAACTTTCCAGAACTTCTCCCAGTATCCCAGAATGCATAGCAGGTCCCTCTACTTTCAGTTCTTTTTTCCGGCTCCTGCTTACAGGACCCTGGCATTGAGCTCTCCCTTTTTCAAGGGTTTATTGGAATTTTTTGACACTTTTGACTTTTAAAAGTGTTGCAGTTTACTTATTGGTGTTCTCTTCTCCTGTTTTGTGCTGTTTTTGGCGTTTTAGGGCTCTAAAATGCCTGGCCTTTTTGTTAAGTGCCCAGCATGTGAGCGGAAGAAGGCCAAGAGTGACCCCCATGATGTCTGCATCGTGTGCCTTCCAGAAGATCATGTCCCTGAGGATTGCGTCATCTGCCAGCAGCTTACTGCTCGGACTCTGAGGGACAGATTGAAGATCAGGCTGGCTGGCCTGGAGGATAGGCGTCTGCGGGCTGCAGGTGGGTCTGGGCAGGCTGGGAAGGTTCCCTCTGCCTCTGCTGAGGCCCCTGGGGGGCTCCCCGGGGGCAGGAAGTCCAGCAAACGGTCCCATTCTCCGTCGACGTCGATTGCATCGACGTCGAGAGGGATGATGGCGGCGTGCTCACCTTCTCCCCGGGGCTCCGGGTCGAGACGGCGTGACGGCTCGACGTTGAAGGAGAAGCCACCGTCGACGTCACCGTCTTCGTCGACGTCGAGATCTTCTTATCGACGCCGAAGGCGGAGTGACGTGCATCGGCGCTCGCCGTCGAAGCGGCACTGACGCTCGCCGTCGAGGCGACACCGTCGATCGCTGTCGAGGCGACACCGCCGATCGACGTCGAGGGGCTCCTCGACGTCGAGAACATCAAGACGACGGCGACGTTCGTCGTCGAAGGAACGCTCGACGTCGAGACGGCACCGCGCGACGTCGCGGAAGAGGAGGTCGACGTCGACGCCGAGGAGCAGAGGGTTGACGTCGAGGAGGCGGCGATCGACACCGGAGCCCAGGAGGCGTCGTTCTACGCCAGAGAAGCGTCGCTCTGCGTCCAGCAGACAGCGGTCAGCGTCTAGGAGTCGGTCACCCTCTCCTAAACGGCGCAGGAGGGATTCTAGTCCCAGAAGTCACGCTGCTTCCAGTGGAGGGCGCAAGAGGAAGCGGTCGCCCGCTGATGGGACTGGCTCTCCGCATCCTTCGCCTAAAGGGTCACCGGGCTCGGTGTACTCGGAAGTCTACACGCCATCTCGGCCAAGGACTTCGCCTCCTCCTCCTGTTCCTAAGGAGGACCCTCCACCCAAACCGCCACTGCCTTCAGGAGACCCTCTTCCACCTCCGGTCCCTCCGCATGGGCCCACCCCGCAGCCGAAGGTTCCTCCGCCGAGGTCCACTTCCCTGCCGTCCCTGCCTGTTCCTCCTAAGGGGACTCCAAAACTGAAACCCCGGGAGGAACCGACGAAACCCCGTGAGGAACCAAGGAAGACCCCTCCACGTAAACCGAAGGAGCGCCCACGGGCAGGCAGGTCTCGCTCTCGCTCCAGGAGGAAGGAGAGATCGCGAGGCAGATCATCCACGAGATCGAGACACCGCCGTAGAAGGCGCGAATCTCGCTCACACACGAGGTCCTCTGGGACCAGGGATTATTCCCCTACCCTATCGGGGTCACCGGACACGAGAGTGTCCCCGATAGATGACCTGGTGGCGTTTCAGGACGTCCTGTTGAGAGGCGCTGCGAAGTTGGGCATATCTCTGACGGTGCCCACTCCGAAGACGTTGGTCATTTTCGAGACTCTACATCAAAAGCACCTGTCTCGTCCTCTCCTGCCTCTGGTGCCGGGCCTGGAAGAACCGGCTATGGCTCTGTTTCTCACCCCTGTGGTGACGAAGGCGGCTCCATCAAGATTACCAAAGAAGTACCGGGCTCCCGACTCGGATCCGGCCTTTTTGAGAGCGGAGCCTCCGCCTGACTCTGTCATCGTCACGGCGGCTCGCAAGCAGCATGCCACCACTCCTTCCTCCACGGTTCCCCCGGATAAGGAGTCAAGGTGGATTGATTCGGCGGGGAGAAAAGTCTGTGGAACTTCCGCTACCTCCATGAAAGCGGCGAGTGCCACGGCTCTGTTGGGCCAATACGACCGCGCCCTTGGGACTCCCTCGAGCGCTTTGCGGAGCATCTACCTCGGGAGCAGCGTGAAGACTTCATGGAAGTACTAAGTGAGGGGATGCTGGTGGCCAACCAGATAATCAGCGCGGCAGCAGACTCTTCCCTGTTGGCGGCGCACGGATTTTGCCACGGAGTCAACCAACGGCGCCACGCATGGCTCCGGCTTACGTCCCTGAAACCGGACGCACAGCAGAGGGTGGCCAATCTGCCGTTCTCCGGTGAGACCCTCTTCGGGAAGCATGCGGACGATGAAATGGCCCGCATGAAGGCGGAGGCCGAGACGCTGACGGCTGTGGGCCTGGAAAAGCCCAAAGAGACCAAGAAGCAGTACCGCCCTTTCCAGCGGCGGTTCGGCGGACAAGGCCGTGGACGGGGACAGGCTTCGGGACAATCGCAACAGCAACACCAGTTCCGTAAGCCGTTCCAGAAGCGCCAGAAGGGCAGGGGAGGCCAGCAGTCGGCTCCGGCGCCCAAGGGCCAGGCTGGGTCTAGGCCCTAGGAACCTACTTCCCCCGGATCTGTTACCCACTCCGGTAGGGGGAAGCATTCAATTTTTTCTGGCACAGTGGAGAAAAATTACTCAGGACAAGTGGGTGCTGAATATTGTTTGCAATGGATACAATCTTCGGTTCACCAGCCCTCCTCCAGCTATTCCCCCGGTCAGCTCAGCTGCGAGAGCTTCAGGTGGAAGCGGATATCCTGTTGAGGAAAAGGGCGATAGAGGACGTACCTCTGTCTCAGAGAGGAAGAGGTCTGTACTCCCGGTTCTTTCTGGTTCGCAAGAAGGACCAGAACGAGTTCAGGCCCATTCTGGATTTGCAACAGGCAAACAAATGGATTCGCAGAGAAAAGTTTTGCATGCTGTCGTTGCATCAGATTTACCCTCAGTTGCACCAGGGAGACTGGCTATGCGCCATAGACCTACAGGATGCTTACTTCCATGTGCCCATTGCACACAAACACAGGAAGTTCCTGCGGTTCCAAGTCGGCACCAATCACTATCAATACACAGTACTCCCATTCGGACTGAAGTCTGCACCGAGGACGTTCTCGAAGTGCATGGCGGTGGTAGCAGCGCACCTGAGGAAGAACAAGGTGTTCGTCTACCCGTACTTGGACGATTGGTTGATCAAGGCATCCTCCTTCTCGGAAGCGCGAGCACACTTCCAGAAGACGTGCGTTCTCTTGAACAAGCTGGGGCTGCACATCAACATGGCCAAGTCCGTCCCGACTCCGGTCCAATGCATACAGTACTTGGGAGCCTCCATCAATACGCTGTCAGCAAGCGTGTCTCCTTCGGAAGAGCGACGATTATCACTCCTTCGGAAGGCTCAGGCTCTTATGACTCCATCTACAACAGTGAGGACGGTGTCTTCTCTACTGGGATCGATGGCCTCTTGTATCTTCCTGACGCCACACGCACGGCTGCACATGAGACCGCTGCAGGAGTGCGTGGAGGACCAGTGGGATCAGAGGAAAGGATCTTGGGACGACAAGATTCGCCTGTCGCTGCATGCTCTTCAGTCTCTGAAGTGGTGGTGGTGGTCGGCGGAGAATCTCCTCAGAGGGGTTCCCTTTCACAAGGACATTCCCACGCAGACTGTCGTGACGGACGCGTCTCTTCTGGGATGGGGAGCGCACTCCGGGACTCTGCAGATTCAAGGAACGTGGTCGCCGATGGAGGCCACGTATCACATCAATTTCCTGGAACTCAAGGCTGTTCACTTGGCGCTGAAGGCCTTTCTTCCGTCCTTCCAGTCCAACTCTCTGCTTGTACAGACGGACAATACTACCACAATGTACTACCTCAACAAGCAGGGGGGCTCGAGATCGCGCACTCTGTCGCAGGAGGCGCAGACGATCTGGCACTGGCTCCTAGCCAGAGGACTGACGATAACGACTACCCATCTACCAGGTGTGCAGACTGTTCAGGCAGACGCACTGAGCAGACTGCTTCAGGAAAACCACGAATGGGTCATAAACGACGAAGTACTAGGAGAAGTCTTCGCAAGGTGGGGAACTCCAGACGTAGATTTGTTCGCCACCGCCGAAAACAGCAAGTGCAGAGACTTCGCCTCCAGATACTTCCAACAAGGGACGCTGGGGAATGCGTTATGGATCAACTGGACGAACAGCTTTGTACGCCTTTCCTCCGATTCCCCTGATTCCGGCGGTGCTCATCAAGCTGGCCCGGTCCAGAGCTCGGATGATACTCATCGCCCCGGAGTGGCCCAGGCAGTGGTGGTTCACGGACCTACTTCACCGGTCTCTCCTTCCTCACATTCGGTTGCCGTGCAGGCCGGACCTTCTCACGAAGTTCGGGGGACGGATGTTACACCCCAACCTCTCGTCTTTGAGTTTGGCGGCATGGCTCCTGAGAGAGTGCAATATGGCCATCTGAATCTGCCCGATGATTGCATGGACATACTGCAGGAGTCTAAGAGACCTTCCACTAGGACTTCATATGCTTACAAGTGGAAGAGGTTTTGTATCTGGTGCCAGTCTAAGAACCATGATCCTACGACCTGCAAGGAAGATGTCATCCTTCCTTACCTTTTACATTTGGCGCAGTCTGGCCTTAATGTCCATTCCATTAAGGTACATCTTGCTGCATTGACTGCCTACAGGAAATGCCCTTCACAGACTTCCTTTTTCCAGATCCCTGTGATCAAAGATTATCTGGAAGGTTTGAAGAAAGTATTCCCTCCTGTCAGGCTTCCCTCGCCTTCATGGGAATTGAATGTGGTGCTGTCCAGATTGATGAAGGAGCCTTTTGAACCTATTCATAAGGCTTCGTTGCAGCACCTGTCCTGGAAGGCGGCGTTCCTCGTGGCCATTACATCGGCCCGCAGGGTGAGTGAAATTCAGGCGTTGTGTTGTAATGAACCTTATACTGTATTTCATGCCGCTAAGGTTGTTATGCGCACTCACCCTAAATTTCTTCCCAAGGTTATTTCTGATTTTCATGTCAACCAGACTATAACTTTGCCTACGTTTTTTCAGAACCCTTCATCCCCAGCGGAGAGGTCTCTCCATTCCCTGGATGTGAGGAGGGTGTTGAAATTTTATCTGGATAAAACCAAAGATTTTCGTAGGTCTGACCAGTTGTTTGTCAATTATGGATCGGTCAGGACGGGTCTTGCGACCTCTAAGCAGTCCATCTCTAGGTGGATTGTGTCCTGCATACAATTGTGTTATCAGAAAGCTAATAAGACCTTAGGAGGTAAGCCTAAGGCTCATTCCACCAGGGGCAAAGCTGCCACAACGGCTCTGCTCCGTAACGTGCCGATTGCTGAAATATGCAAGGCAGCCACTTGGAAGTCGGTTCATACCTTTGCTAAGCATTACTGCCTGGACACTGACGCCAGGGCAGACGCTCAGGTTGGGCAGGCTTCGCTGCGGAATTTGTTCGCATAGTAGTGGCGTTATGTATTATTCTCCACCGCCGCTTTGGTGTGGGGATGGGCTTGCCATTCTATTCACTAGATTATGACTATACACAGAGATCCCCTACTACAGAAGGAGTAGTTTCTGTCCTGTAACTCCAGTTCTGTAGTAGGGGTATCTCTGTTATAGTCATAAGCGCCCGCCCTCCTCCCCGGTGGAGATTTTTTCATCATACAAGAACGCGACAGGTCTGGCGTGCTTCGCCTTCAAAAAGAACTGAAAGTAGAGGGACCTGCTATGCATTCTAGGATACTGGGAGAAGTTCTGGAAAGTTCTCTTAAAGGCACAGTATCCTATTTAAGCCACATAATGGCAGCCTATGGGGCTTGTCTGTCCCTACCTTCCTCTCTATCATTCCAGAGTCTTTGACTGGGGGAGGCAAGTTTCTCTATGGTAGAAACTGCAGGCTGTTTTATGTGTGGGGTTTTTTTGGTGGAATTTCTAGTTGAAGTACTGGACAGTGTAGCCTGTGGATATAGGCTGCATTATTTGTCTTTAAATTCTCTCTTAAGTGTCTTTGCAGTTTCTGCATTATTTTGACAACTTAAGAGATTATTTTTGATTGCCGGGGTCCACGCACATGGGCGGGACTATTCACTAGATTATGACTATAACAGAGATACCCCTACTACAGAACTGGAGTTACAGGACAGAAACTACTCCTTCCTGTCCTTTGTAAATAATGGCTTTTGATTTGTCAAAAGGCTTAGTAGCCCCTCATTAGTTCTGCCCTCTCTTCTGTTACCTCCCATAAGGACAGCCCCTCTTGTGTCCTTACACTGTGGCTTTCATAGGCAGTGCCGCAGAACTATTTACTTAATTGTTTCACATTTCAAATGATTATTTCTGGCACCCATCTCACGGTCGCCGCACTGTTCAGTAACTTTTTTTCTCCCACATTTTAGATGTTCATTTCTCCCTCAGCGTGACACCCATCTCACGTTCGTTGTGCTGTTCAGTAACCTTTTTCCCCCCACATTTCAGGCGTTCATTTCTCCCTCAGCGCCAGTCTTGCGGCCGACGCTCTGTCCAGCTGAAGCTGTTTTAATGTGGTT
Organism: Lissotriton vulgaris; assembly: GCF_964263255.1. Classification (NCBI taxonomy): domain Eukaryota; kingdom Metazoa; phylum Chordata; class Amphibia; order Caudata; family Salamandridae; genus Lissotriton; species Lissotriton vulgaris. The sequence continues at coordinate 1,309,080,598 of NC_141693.1, read as the reverse complement.
TCTGGTTGCCACCGAGGCTCAAAAAATGCAAAAAAAGCAGTGACCGTTCACATAAAAAAGGAGCAAGGAAGAGACTTCCATCCAGTGGTGGTTAGTGTGTGAAACCAGAAAACCTGGACTCTACCCTGGTTACCTTGGTTTGAAAACTGCAGGGTATTACACTCTGCACAAGCTGCTTCTTAGAATGATATCCTGAGCTGCGCTCACTCAGCAGCACTGTTTGCTTTACCGTGAAAAAAAAGACCCCCGGCGGGGTGGCCCCACATCAATAAACACTCTGTGACAAGTGCAGGTTGCATGTGCATATACTTGTCATGGTCAGAAACGTGAAATCCGAGTCTGGCAAGAATGCCTTGTCAGATAGAGGCGAGGAGGGGTGGTAGGGCTGACTTTAGGAAGAGCATTTCTATAAAGCTGAAAAAAATCCCAGACCCGGCAGCAACTGCTTCTTGCCAGTCCTGCAGGTTTCCAACTCTCCTTCCTTGTGCCTCATGCTGCTCTTCTCTTCCTAACTCTCTGTCCTTGTGCGTCTGCTGCTCTTCTTTTCCTTACTCTCCGTCCTTGTGCCTAACGCTGCTCTTCTCCGCTTCACTCCATCATTGTGCCTCAGGCTGTTCATCTCCTCACTCTCCGTCCTTTTGCCTCATGCTGTTCTTCTCCTCCTCACTCTCCATCCTTATGCCTCATGCTGCTCTTATCTTCCTTACTCTCCGTCCTTGTGCCGAACGCTGCTCTTCTGTTTGCTCTCAGTCCTTATGCCACAGGCTGCTCTTCTCCTCCTCACTCTCCATCCTTATGCCTCTGCTGCTCTTCTCCACCCGACTCTCCGTTCTCGTGCCTCACGCCGCTCTTCTTGCTCTCCTTACTTGTGCCTCACACTGCTCTACTCACTCTCCTTTCTTCTCCCTCACGCTGCTCTTCTCCTCACTCTGTCCTCGTGACTCATGCTTTTCTTCTCCTTACTCCCTCCCTTGTGCCTCATGCTTCTCTTCTAACTCCTTCCTTGTGCCTAATCTTCTCCTCACTCTCCTTCCTTGTGCTTCACACTGCTCTTCTCCTCCTAACTCTACTTATGCTTCATGCTACACCACAACTATTACAATCCATTCCACATAATTTCACTACACACCGCATACATACACTCCATAACACATTGGTAAAATACATTGCCATTTACAATGCCAAAGGCTCTATCGAAGTCCAACAACTATTGCATTTCCAATGCTTGTTTAGCTTTATTATTGGCTGCCCATGTGTACGCCTGCGCTGTCATGCATTGGTGGGTATTTTGGGATTCCTCTTTTCTTTACTTTTTTTCCCTTCACCCTAAAGGTAAAGCAAACCGTTATTGGCTGATTCGCTAGTTCGGCATAGGTGAGACCTGTTGGCTTTGCTAGTGCTTGTTTTTTTGTCCCTTAAAATCCATTCAGATGGCAAATAGACTATATTCTGCCAATAGGAACGTTTAAACGTAACGCATTGGCTGAAATCTGATGGTGAGAACTGAGGTGACCTTGAACTCTTTCTTATGTATCCTTTCTTAACTAGTGTGCAATGTTTTTTTAAGTGTGGGAATGACATTCCAGAATACCACAGTGAAACTTGTACGTAGCACAGACAGCGAATGACCATCTGTCATAAATTACTTACTTTCAGCTTGCCTTCTTTTAAATTTCAAAGAAAAACTGCGAAATTCAAATAGCCTTTATAACAAGCATTTACAATGCAACGGTCTTGCCTTTGCAAAAGTTAGAGCTATTGGCATTGTAAATCACAACATTTTTATATATGTGTTGGATTTGAAAACTGATAAATAAATGGCATTGTCATTTACTATGCCAATAGCTTAATCTCTCGCAAATGCCAGACCTATTGCATTTGCACACGCAGAGCCACTCGCACAGCAGAGCCACTCGCACACGCAGAGCCACTCGCACACGCAGAGCCACTCGCGCGCACACACACACACACACACACACACGTGTGAAGCAGGAGCCCCGAACAGCACACAGCGAGAGTCCAAATGGTAGCGCTTAGACACCCACACTCCTCCCCCCCCGGTAGCCAGAGACCCTGTGCAGCAACAGCAGGGTTCTGTCCGGGGAGATCTCGAAGGCCCGCAACCAGCACTCAGACAGGCCGCGGGGCTGGTCGGAGCTCTGCCCGCCACCCATCATGTCGTACAAGCAGGGCTTTAAGTGGGCCGGGTCTCAAGGGGTCTGAGCACCGGGAGTTTTTTAGAGGAGGCCTCGAAACGGGTCTATATCGGGCTCTGTTTTGAGCCCCGGCACAGGCGGTCCGTTTTTTTCCAGACTGCAGAGACAGCAGTTTACTGTCACTGCAGTCCGGAAAAAAGTGCGCAAAGCAGCCAGATAGAGACCCGTTTCGAGACAACAAGCAAATGGATGTGCCCTGCCAACACTGCTCACTTCTCACAAATGGAGAAGTTATGGCATGACGTCATGCCAGGTGAGTTTTGTGGGGGAAGGGAAATCCTTTAGAGAGAGTCATTTTCTCTCTGAATTTCCCTTCTCTTTCTGAAACGCAAGAGCAGCAACATTGTGGTAGGGTCACCAGGGCTTTAATTGGAAGCTTTTTCAATATTATATGTAACAAGATATAGTTGCAGCTTATTAATCTTATGCAACTAATAACCATTGACAAAGCCAATAGTCCTTACTTGTTGTAGGTATGATGTTACTTGTATCACATATCTGGATGCAATGACAGAAACAGCAAAACACAAGTTGGGCGGCACACTATTCTAAACACAGATTTTTAGCACAAGTGTTTAAAAGCCACGCCCCTAATTAGTGGCCACGCCCCTTTGAGAGACCCCCCCAGTTTTTTTATCCTACGTAAAGCCCTGCGTACAAGTACAGGCTGCGGCTGCGCTCGCTGCTGGTCAGGACTTGCGCCCGTCGGGGGTGAACCGCGCCTGGTGCACGGTAAATCCCTTCAAGTGCAAGCTCTGGATCAGGAGGCCGGTGCCGCCATCCACCTGGAAGAGCCTAATACTGCGGTCCAGGCCGGCCGCCAGCAGCACGGCCCCCGGTGGGTGGAAGTGCACGCTGCTGAGCCGCGCCTCAGAGGGTCGCGCATGGATAGCGGGCAGACACCTCTTGATGTGCAGGTAGGCAGGGTTTGGGAAGCCCAGAGTAGTTTTCCAGTGCCCTGTTCCAAGCTGTCCTCCTCGTGGTCCTCGGCTGGACCGCACTCGGCCCAGGCCGGGTCCCACCCATGGCTCTGCTGAAAGCGGTGCATAGGCAGTTTTGGAGCTGCCCCCGTGGCAGTGTCTGCTCCACAGAGCTCCGTGCCAGCTCCCGGCGGAAGCGGTGCCGGAGATCCACTGGAGCAGAGTCAGCCTCGTTCTCTTCCTGCCATGGAGGTTGCTTGTTGAGTTTCCGACGCGGGCAGCATCCTCTGCGCAAGACTCGTCGCTCCCCGGGCCCTCATCCTCCCTCCCAGGAACCAACACCTCTGCCGGCCGGTCCCTGCGAAGGGCTTCGAGTAACTCCTCCGGGTCTCCAAACACAGCCTGCTCCAAGCAGCGCTCGGTGGCACCGATGGGGCTGGGATCCCGTCTGATTTTTCCCCCGGCGAAGTTTCTGAGGACCATCTGCCAGTTCCTCGGACTCAGCCGGGCAACTTTTACGCTTCTTAACGCCTCCGGTGTCTCCCATTTTCAGACTGACACACATGCGTGCGACTTGAAGTAATGATGCGCCGTCTGATGACATTAATTATGCGATGATGGCGAACGCAAGGCTCTACCCAGCCAATAGGCTGGAGAAAAAAAATAAGCCCAGTCCTTTTCAGACTGGGGGACGTGTTTTTGAGAATGTAGAAAGAAAGTAAAAAACATGCCCCCAATCCGAAGATGACGGGGCTTAGATCCAAAGATGAACGTCACTGGGACCTCTTCTACAATGGCTGGCCATCGTTTAGGAGGCCAGCCAATGGAGAAGAGGGGCGGGGCTCTACCTTGCTACTCAGTCATTAAATCTCGCCAGCAAGGCACCTACGCTAGCCGAGACCGAAAAAGCATGATTCATCTACACCCACAAAGCCATAGCTGTCTTTAGTCTGGAATACGAAGCGCTGATCGTTTTGAGTAGGAAATGTTCACATCACACGGGTCACCATACATAAATACATAGTCCCAAGTTTACAGGCGCAAATCTCTGTACGAACGGTTTTCGAGCAGAAGACTACAATGTTGAATTCTGCACTGCAATTGGCAAGTTTAATAGCTACGTTTGCCGATTGTAATTTAGTATAATTGTAACTAAAAAGACAAATGTGTTGCAATACATTATTTTCCTGCCCAAAATGCAGAAATGTATGCCGTTGTATACTCTCCTTTATGTTTCAGTGTGCACCCAGGCATTAGGAAGCAGGCAACTGCAGAAAGTCTGGTGGGGTGCTCTGTTACCAGAATTCGCTAACATCCAACTCCACTTTCAGTCTCAACATTTTAAAATCCTTATCATACCAATACTTGTATGTATAACGTTGTATCTGGGTCCTGTCTTTTCTTCTTTTCTCAAGTTGTCTTTGCTGCATTTTATTCATGATTCGGAAACCTATTTCAGCAACGCTTGGAGCGGATTTAAAAGTGGCTCGACGAAATTTCATTTGCACTCGAAATGCCTGAAGTTGTTACTCCATTGCACCACGTCGTATAGTCGAGATTGTGTTCGGGATTCGCAAAGGAAATGAAGCGAAGTTAACCCAGGGGTGTTTACTTAATTTCTATTTTGAAGTAACTTGTGTGCACTGACCCTGTTAAGTGTTGCCTCGCAAAAATGCGGTAGTGCTGGTCAGCTTTGTTCAAACGAGAACTTTTAAAAGTACGTTTATAGAAGTGTTCTAGAACACTGATTTTAACAATCTGAGTGTAAAGTAGAAAACACGTTTGTACATTTTATGGACAGTCATGTTCGCGATGGGTCTGTGCATATTTGTGTATGCAGCTTTTATGTTTGCTTTCCGAGTGTACATTTTTTTGCTTAGCCATTGTATTCTAGAAACATTCTGAAAAAAGCAGGATCTGATGTTTTAAACTTTTTTGGGGATTGTAGGATAAATACAATGGCACAACTGTAAAGTTACTTTTGCCCTGTGATTGGTTTGTATCGACTGCATTGTTTTTGTTTTTTTGTGTGTGAAAAATCCATTTATATAAAAGCAAATCCAGTAACCGGATTCAACCCCCCCCCCCCCCCCCCCCCCCTCCCTTCACGGTACACAGCTCTATGGCTTAGATACCCGCCACCCCCTCTCAACACAATCCCCAAGGATGGGAAACCGGAAACAGTTCTGAACTTTTGGAAGACGGGAGGGAGTGACCCTCCCGGCCGTATTTATTAAAATATGAAACAAAATTAAAACATTAAAATAACAGTTTCATATTATGTACAATTTTATTACGACATTGCGATGTTTGGCTAACCTTAACATATTCTCTAATACAAAGGTTCTCCTAGCCGAACTAACATCCTACAAAACATTTAACTTGAAATTTTGAAATTGTACATCCTAACGTTTAAGGGCCAACGGCAAGGTCGTAACCGGTGTCAAGATCCCTAAACCAGAAATATCCCCCTCACTTGTGAGGGGCGACCGCACAGAGGTGTACCTCAAGTGCAACTACCAATTTCCCTTGACTTGACGGGGGCCCCAATAAACTCGACGCCACTTAAAGGTCGTCCGAGGACTCGTGTGAGGTATCTAGAAGGTAGCGTAGACCCCCCCCCCCCAAACCCCACACAACTTACCACATCTGCCGTCGCAGATGTCCTGGCCCCGGGAAATTCTCCAGGAGGGGGCTGTAGCCCCTCCTACCCAGGAAGGGGCCTTGACCGCCTTTCCTTTCCTTTCGGCGGCCCATCCTTAGAAGGGACCGCCTCCCCGTTGAGGGGCCAATGGCCACCTCCCCCGAGCGCTCCCATCCGTAATGGGTGACGCCCACTCATAGGGATCTTCCAATTAGTGCTCACCGATCATGACCTTACCGCCACAGGCCGGATAGTTGACCGGCTATCCGGACCCCCCACAACACTCCTACCTAAAGGTCATGTCTTAAAGTCTTTAGCCAAGCTATCAAGTCTCCTATGAGTAACTCGTTCCCCACCCGGGACAAATGAACACCATCCCCCAAATACATACTGTCACCAGTAATACAATCATGCGAAATAGAATGCAGTGTATTGGAACGGAACAATCTACTCACTTTGTTATTAATTTTCCTTACTGAATGATACAGAGCAGAAACAGAAATAGCCCCCCGCCATACTTTTCGTGGGATCATATGGGACCATGCAATTGTGCACCCTGGAACTCTCCTCGCTAACCAACTTACAGTGGAAAGCATCGCCTCAAGAAGAAGTCGTCTACCAGTGGTGACCAAGTCATTGCCCCCAAGATGTACTATGACTATAGACGGCGGTGACCTCGTCCGCCCTAGCAAACCCTCGAAAAATGACTGAAACTGGTCAATACAGAGTCCGCCCCTTCCGTAGAAGGACACACTGTACCCGTATTCCCCAGCCACGTGAATCATGTCACCTGCTTTGAATACGTCCGCGGCACGCCTCACGTATGAGTGGCCCACGACCCACACCTCCTTTTTCACAGCCGGTGAAGTCTGACCGCTGGCCCGGTGTTGGGTCGACTGCATAGTCCGCCCCGCCTCGTAGGCTTGCGTAACTGAAACCAAACAAAAACAAGAAGCGTGAGTACAACATTACAGCTTCACAACATGGTCAACCGCACATACCTTTTATAACAATTGGAGGACCAACGCCCCACACGTTTAACTTGTTTGACATTCAGACCCCTGGCTGTAGCCTCTGTAGCAGCCCCTATCCGAAAGGAATGGGTCCCAAACTCGCCCGGGTTCAAGCCCGCAGCGGTAATCGACATCGCAAGCACCCGCTGAAACTGAAACCTCGTCAGTGGGGTGGCGTCAGCGTGTCTCAACAAGGTCCCCCCCCATGATGCCACCCTTTGTGCTAAATATTCCTCTACACAACTCACCGGGCACATGGAGGACCCGGGAATCCTTTGGATGATTATGCAATCACCCATCGCACCCTGATCGGTCTTGGACCTGACAAACGAGACAGTCATTGTCCCCCCTCTGACCTGAACGTGCTCTCGGCACAATCCCCCCATCACGTCCTGCTTGTTCCTTGCCACTAGTTCGCTTACCCGCATAGCCCCATGGAATGCCAGCGTAAAAGCGGCTCGGAATAACACTGTTTCATACTGGGATGAACACGTTGCAGGGAGTATGGATAACAACAGGGCCAACCTATCCAAACCTATCGGGCGCCTTTCATCTACTCTGCGACCCTCAAGGCGTTGCCACCCACGTAGCGCTTTTTGCACAACGAAAGACTCTGTCGGGTCCTGGATCCCATGAGCCCTAGCCACAAAGGAAATGGCGGCCCGATGCCTCTGGGCCGTAGCCACTGATTTGCCTGCCTGATGTAAAGACAGCAGGAATTTCACTACCAACTCCTCCTGGCCCCAAAGCTCCCCTCTAGCAGCCCCCAAAAAGGCCCAATAGGAACGGAACGCCCCTTCATATGACTTCCTCGTCCTGGGTGCTAAACTCTCTCCCACGAGGTTACGAAGTTCGGGGCACCGAGAGACCAGAGAGCTTCGGGAAAGGGTGCCGCCACCGGGTCCGCTGTGGGCAGAAAACCCCAGAAGGCCTGCATACGAAAACGAGAAAGCGCATCAGCCGCCTGGTTCATCACCCCCGGCACATGTCTTGCCTTAAATAGCACATTCAATTGCATACACAGTAATACAATTTCCTTGAGCAATCTCAGAATCCATTTGCATCGTGCTGCCTGGCTATTGATACACTCAACCACGGTCATGTTATCAGACCAGAATACCACAGAGTGATCTCTGAACCCCTCGGGCCAAGTTCTCAGGGCCACCAGAATGGGGAAAAGTTCCAGAAAAGCAATGTTACTTGTCAGTCCACTATCATGCCACCATGACGGCCATTTTTGTGCCGACCACTGAGTGCCGAATATGGCACCAAAACCAATGCTCCCTGCCGAATCTGTCCACAGCCCCAGCTCCTCAGAGGACACCGCTGGTTTGTTCCAGACAATTCGACCATTGAAATCCGCCAGAAATGCCAACCAAATGCGCATGTCCTGGCGAACCTCTGCCGAGAGCCTTGTGCGATGATGACCCTCCTTCAGGCCGACCATGGCTTGAGCGATCGAGCGGGAAAAGGGGCGGGCCATCGGTATTACTTTTAGGGCAAAATTCAACTGTCCCACCAATTGTTGTAATTGATGTAGCTTAACCTTAGACTCACTTATACACGTTTGCAGGCATGCCCTGAATCTTAACACTTTGTCTCCTGGTAAACGAAAACAACCTTCTTCAGAGTCGAGCTCGATCCCCAGAAACTCGAGGCAAGTCGAGGGACCCACAGTCTTACCTGGTGCCAATGGCACGCCAAACTGATTCATCAAGACACAAAATTCAGTCAAAGCCTGTCCACATTCCGGATCCCCGGCTGCCCCCAGAAACAAAAAGTCATCGAGATAATGCATAACATGTTGAAACCCCGTCTTCTTTGTGAAGACCCATTGCAGGAAACAACTGAACTTTTCAAAATAGGCACAAGATATAGAGCACCCCATTGGCATACACCTATCCATGTAATAGTGACCCTGAAACATGAAACCAAGGAGACGCTGATCGTCTGGATGTACCGGGAGCAACCGGAACGCTGACCCGATATCAGATTTTGCCATCAGCGCACCGGGCCCCAGGCGATTCAATATGGCTACGGCCTCATCGAAGGATGCGTACCGCACCGAACACACTTCCTGGTCTATCGCATCGTTTACGGAAAGACCACGTGGAGCTGATAAATTATGTATCAGCCGAAACTCACCCGGGTCCTTCTTGGGGACCACCCCTAAAGGGGAACAAACAAAGTTAGCTACTGGTGGCACATTAAATGGACCGGCGACTCGGCCTCGAGTAACCTCTTTCCCGATCTTTTCCTGTACCACGGTCGTATGTTGCAAAACCGATATTTGGTTTTTACATTTCGCTATACCCTGAAACTCCCCCACTGGGATGCGGAAACCATATGAAAACCCGTTCCGCAACACCCCAGCGGAAGCGTGATCCGGGTATTCGCTGAGCCAGGGAATCATTGCCATGGTATCAATCGGAGTAGGTAAAGGCGCCCCTCGGACTATATCAGACCTGTTTGGCGCCTCCTCTACCCCCGTTATCACCCGTTTTGGCTCTGCACATGGACTCAGGATGGGATGATTGCCCACACCCACCACATTCGTGCCTAAACTTGCATGACCCCTGGGGCCTCGTACATTTACCCCTGTTAAAGTTCCTACAAATCCCCCTTTTTCCTGTGTTGCCGCTCGGCCTCGAGTGGTTGTCGTTACTCGTACCTGATCGAAAGGGCGTCCCAGCATATTGGCGGGAGGATTCACCCACGCTACTCCCTACCAATGGCAACTTCAACATACCAGTATCTTCCATTTTGGACCAAGACACAGAATCATAACAATCCCAAGTTAAGTTTTTATCATGTTCTTTCGCTTTTCTGAAAATATTATCGTAACAGAACCATTGATTGCCCTCGTGTGATACAGAATACCCCATGATCCGTGTCTGATAAATCGGCAATTCGGACAGCAATTCGGGCCTACGTTCACCCATGATGGATGTAAAAATCCCCCACGCTCTGCCCCAAGTGCCAATGTTTTCATTCACCTTAAAGGCGGCCATCTTTGCGCGCCAAACACTCGGATGCATGAGCTCCTTCTGGCTCTTAACATGCTCCATCTCATAATGATCGGTAAGCAACGAGAAGATGTTTATATACTCCTCTGCCCATATCTTCTCCTTAATTGCCAGAGGGACATGCTGACCCAACTTTTCCCTTCGTGAGGGTGCAGACTCATCCCTCGCAATCGGCAATGGCCGCTTACCTGAACCGGAAGCTGTATCTGTGACTGGACCTGTCCCAGGTGGCTTCTCTACTGCTGCAGCCGGCGATGGTGCCTTCGCCGCTTCCCTTGTTTCACGCAGTTGCTTCATCAACACCTGCGCGTCGTCAGCCGTGGCGCCCTTGCTATCTTTACCCAACCACGCTGCTAATTGTGCTGCCAGCTCGGGCGGCATATCCTCCCCGGACACGGGGGTGACCACCACGGGAATCGGATTCCCCTCTTCCGGCACAGGAGTTGGTTCTTCGAGTGGGGTACAGGGAACCGGGATATCTCCCCCAGCTGCTCCCCTTCTGGGCCTCTTGCCTTTTCCTCCCGGAGCTGCTCCTGCCAAAGGACGTTTCGGTCCCCCTTCCTCGTCTTTATCCGCCATTCGCCTCTTTAGGTCGGTCACCTCTTTCATAAGAACACGCAGCATCTGGTCGGTAGTCATTCGCTTTCCCGCTTTCTTGGGCATTCTCCAACAGAGTATCTGCAAAACAAACAAGAAAGATTACAACGCTCAAAAATGGCTCTTCGTTCCGTCTCGAGCTCACGTGCAGCGAGGTGGTGCAGCTTCAGAGCACAGGAACAAGAGGATGCTTCCTTGGCTTGTTGCTCCTTTTATCCGTCTTCAGGGCGGGCGTAAACCCGCCCCTGCCTCCCCCAAGGGCGTGGCCGGCCGCGTCAGTGTCTAGGCCAGCCCATTCCAGGGCGGGAAAAAGGCGCGCCCCGGCTACGCCGCTTCGGGCATACCAGCCGAGACTCGCCTCCCGCCCAAGATGGCTTCCCGGGGGGATCGTGGTACTCCGCCATACGTTCGGGGGGACCGAATGGTCGCCCCTTTCCATTATTCCGACTATCTAGATGTAATGGCGGGCTTCGCTCGCGTTGCCGCTTTCACGTGGGTTTGGCTCGTGGGTTCGACTCCTGTCCACATCACGAGCCAAAGCCTGAGTCTAGTGTGTTTACTTTTGAAAATATGTATACACGTGCCACGGCCCGTGTATACCCTGTTGTGTTTTGAATTGCTTCCCTCGCGCATGGACGGCTGAGTCTTTCCGTTTGCCATTGTAACCACCGGCTTCACGGAGACCAGACGTCCATGACGGGTGGAGTCATCATTGAAGAGAATAAACTTCCTTACCTGAACCTACCGCTTCATCTTCTTTTATTACATATTTTGGCGACGATCGGGAGACTCCACCCCACCCACGCTGATCTTTTTCCGGATTCAGCACCTCGTCAATTTCGAGTGATGTCATTGGTCGGATGAAACTACCGCTTTTCCAATCAACGGAGTTGCCTTTCTAAATTTCGTCTTTCAGCGACTCCTATTGGGCGGTTACAATCACCTTCTACTCGATCAACCTCATTGGATGTTCCTTTATTCAACAACTTTACTGAGGTATTGGTGAAGACTGAAGACACGACAAGGTACTGTGTTGGTTGAATGTGTTTCTTTAAGGAGCGCATCTTCAGCGATACGCACGTTGTGATTGAAAACATTGCGTGTCACTACAGCGACACGCACGCTTTCGACTTACAACGCTCTTGAGATTTATTTATTTAATTTCGCTTTAACACTTATCCATCGCGTGTCATCTCCAACGATACGCACGTTGTTATATTGACATTTAACCATTGTGTGTTACTTCAGCGACACGCACGCTTTCAACATTTAATCACAGGGTTGTGCACCGCGTATCACAGCGATACGCACGCTTTTCATTTCAGAATTAGCATATTTACAACAGTACAGTCGTATTTAAAGCTTTAATCTTCTCCTTTGTTTAAATTGCATATCCTCATTTTAAAACTTTGGTAATGTTTAGATGTCTATGATTTCAACAAGTTATTAACCTTTTACTTCTACATTGGCATTCAACATGGCTAACAACCAGTGGCACCAGATTACTCAACCTCCACCTTTCTTAGACAAACCTGGCACTCCAGACATAATTTGGTCTGAGTGGTTTGGGTTATTTGAGAACCATTTAGTGGCTATTGACGCTGCTGAATATTCTGACAAAAGAAAGTTCGCTATCCTTTTTGGTTGTTTAGGGCAAGCTGGTCAACGAATCTTTAAAAGTATTGTTCCTATAGCACCACCCATTTCACATGATGAAAGTGGGGATAACCTTTGGAACGTTTACATTGAAGCCATTGCAAGGTTAAAAAAACAATTTTGTGATGAACCTAACATTATGTTAGAGAGACACAACTTCTATGCCAGGAAACAAAAAGAGGACGAGAAGGTGGAAGAGTACATCGCTGCACTCAGAGTTTTAGCAATCACTTGCAATTTCGAACCTTCTCCTGATAAATTTATTAGAGACCAGTTCGTATTTAATTGCGCATCAAGGAAGATTAAACAGAGAATTCTGGGGTGCAAGAATCCATCTTTAAGTGAAGTCATAGACCTTGCACTTAGCATTGAACGTTCTACATTAACCAGCAAAGTTGTTATGGATCAACCTAAGCAGGGTGTTAATGCTATAGACTGTTATGACTCTGATGAAGGAGAAACTCTGTGTGCCATTGCTAATAAAGGCAGAGTTCAATCCAATAAATTTATCCAAAGGAAAAAAACTTATTTTTGTTATAGGTGCGGTTCAAAGGATCACATTGGGAACGCCCCAAATTGCCCTGCTCTCAAGAAACGGTGTTCTATTTGTAAAAAAATTGGACATTTTCAGGGGGTTTGCAGATTCGCGAAGAAACCTCCGAATGTTAATATGGTAGACTTTGATGCATGTACTGAATCTTTTAAGAACATTATCGTAACTCTTGATGCTAATGGTGACATTGATTCTATTAAGGGCCCACTATGTGCAGCTATTATTGATAATGTGCATCTTCAAGTCATGGCGGATTCAGGCTCCCCATACACTATCCTTAGAGATTCAACTTTTTACGAAAAATGGGACAAAAGAGTCGAACTGATTGAATCTGATGTTAATCCACTAGCATTTGGGGAGAAGAATATTAACATGCTAGGGTATTTTGAAGGATTAGTCCAATGCTTGGGGAGGGAGACCGTCACTAAAATTTATGTAGCAGAAAAAGGCAAAGACATCGTGGGCTGGAAAGACTTAGCCAGGATGGGTCTCTATTTAGTTCCAGGTGATGAGAACCCTTTCAAAGTTGGGAAGTTACCTACCTTTAAAACTGATTTACCTGTTGCTGTAATTGATGATCATAACACAAAGGTTCAAGAAATTTTGTCAGAATTTAAACCAGTGTTCATGGAAATGGTAGGGAGTGTCAAAGGATTTGAGCATAAGATTAGACTGATACCCGGGGCACAACCAATTGCTCATAAAGTTAGAGCTGTCCCACTGAGCGTCAGATCTGAATTAAAAATAATGTTGGATGATTTGTGTAAACAAGGTATCATTTCCCCCATCAATTCTTCACAATGGGTCGCACCAATTGTAGTCGCACGCAAAAAGACAGGGGAAATTAGATTATGTGCGGATTTACGCTCATTAAATAAGAACATTATCGTTGACTGTCACCCGCTACCAAGAATCCACGAGCTTCTGGCTAACATAGGCGACGCTAAATGGTTTTCTTTGATCGATCTGAGGTCAGCGTACCATCAGGTGTCTTTAGCGAAGGAATCCCAAGAGCTTACCTCTTTTATTACTCCTTTCGGAGCTTTCAAATTCCTTCGCCTCCCTTTTGGGTTAGCGTCTGCTGGAAGCGTTTTCCAGAAGCTGATGGATGTGTTGTTTCAAGGTTTAGCGGGTGTGCAGGCGTACCTTGATGACATTTTGATTTTTGCCAAATCATTAAACGAGCATGACGTTATTCTCAGAAACGTGCTTTCAATTTTAATGTCTAGGAACATGACTGTTCGCGCAGACAAATGCAAGTTTGCAGTTAACAAGATTGATTATCTGGGGCATACAGTCTCTGACCAAGGTATCACTCCCAAGTTTTCAGTCATTAGAGCCATTGAAGACGCAAAACCTCCTCCTGATAAGGATGCCTTACGATCCTTCCTAGGACTTGCAGAGTATTATGCAAGGTTTGTCCAGTCGTATTCCCAAATAGTGGAACCTTTAAGGAAGCTTTTGAGGAAAGGGTCTAGTTTCGTTTGGACACAGGAGTTAGACAAGGTTTTTTGTGAGATCAAGAAGATGATTGTTTCTGCTAAAGCCATACATGCCTTCAGAGAAGATGCCATCTCAGTTATCACTGTGGATGCGAGTATTTCTGGTCTAGGGGCAGTTCTTACACAGAAGGTGAATGGTCAGGAACAAACTGTGGCGTTTGCATCTAGAGCACTCAAAGAGTTCGAACAGAGGTACAGTACTATCGAAAGGGAAGCTCTGGCTTGTGCTTGGGCGGTCCACAAGTTTAAAATGTACATTTGGGGTAGGAGATTTGAGTTGGTCACTGATCACAAGCCACTAATTTACATCTTTGATAAATCCAGTTCAGCGTCCATGTCAGCTCGACTGATGAGATTAGTCTCAAAATTACAAGAGTTCAATTTTTCTGTTAAGCATATTGTTGGTGGCAAGAATTTTCGGGCTGATTGCCTGTCTAGAATGGCTATGGAGAAGGACGATGAGGAGGATTTTCTTGTAGAGGACGTCGAATGTGTTACCATTGTGGATGCAGTGGATGAAATTAGTGATGTGATTTCTGAGGGTGATTGGAAGGAAGCCACTGCTTTAGACAATGTGTTGTTAAAAGTGATAGAATTTACCACACGGTGTTGGCCTGAACCGAGAAGTTTGAATGGCGATCTACGTAGTTTTGCCCAAATTTCTGAGGAACTGTCTGTTGAGCACGGCGTAGTACGAAGAGGTGAGAAATTTGTCCCTCCTTTTAAACTGAGAGAGTCTATTATTAATAAGGCTCACCAAGGGCATCTGGGGACAACTAAAACCTCTATGCGCATTAAGCAACACTATTGGTGGCCCTCAATTGATGTCCAAGTTAAAAATTTGATTGACTCGTGCCCGGAGTGTTTATTATCCGATAAACATTGGCGCACACTGAAAGTTCCCCTGCACCCCACGGATTTCCCTAACTCTCCCTGGGAGAAAGTTGGGGTAGATTTTTCGGGGCCATATTCCATTCTCCAACAGGAGAATAAGTACATTATTCTTTTGGTGGACTATTTTTCAAAGTGGATGTACTTTGATTTTGTTAAAACTCCTGATTCAGATTCCACAATAACCTTTCTCAAGAGGGTGTTTGATTTGGAGGGATCTCCCAAGTTTATCGTCACAGATAACGGGACTCATTTTGTTTCGGATAAAATGTCCAAATTCTTGAAACAATTAGACATCAAACAACTCAAAGTCTCTCTTTATTCTCCAGCTTCGAATGGTCTTGTCGAGAGGGGGAATAAAGTGATCAAAGAGGGTGTTCAGACGGCGATTTCTTGTGGTTACAATGTGGTCGAATTCGTAAAACAAAAAGTATGGCACTATAATACCTCTCCTCATTGCGTGACTGGGGTCTCCCCGTTTTCATTACTGAGAGGTAGAGAGAATCGTTCTGTTCTATTCCCTTCCTGGTTGCATCAAGACTCTGCTGGTAAAACTATCGATTTGGATTCTGTCAAGAAATCTGTTCTAGAAAAACAGTACCAAATGAAGTTACAGTTTGATGGTACCTCAGATGGTAAATTGGTGGACCTGCTGGTTGGTGACTGGGTTTTAATCAAGAATCCAGGTAGGGTAGTTAAAGGACGCTCAAAATTTTTTGCACCCATTCAGATAGTTAAAGTGAGTAAGGGAGCAGCCTTTCTGGGAAAAAAGGGTTGGTGGAACAAACGCCAACTAGTGAAAGTCTCTGATCACCAAGCAGAGATTATCAAAGGAAGGAAGCATAATGGTAACTCCGGTAATTTGGATTGGAGTTTTTGGATGGATGCCCCTTCTGTTTCCGGTGTTCCTAACCTTTCCTTTTCACAAGCCCCTCAGTCTGCGGGGCAACCCTCAGGGGAGGTTTCTCTGGATCCCCCAAACGTTGTTGTTAGCCAGGATGTCCCTACTCACACAAAAGTTTCTTCTTTCGGCAGACACATCAGGGCTCCTGAGAGATATAACGAGTTCATTAAATTTTAGGCATTTGTGTTACTTGTGGTTAGATCCATTTTAATTTCATATGTTTTCTCTTTCCATTTTATTGACTGTTGTAAGGGGGAAGGTGGTGTAATGGCGGGCTTCGCTCGCGTTGCCGCTTTCACGTGGGTTTGGCTCGTGGGTTCGACTCCTGTCCATATCACGAGCCAAAGCCTGAGTCTAGTGTGTTTACTTTTGAAAATATGTATACACGTGCCACGGCCCGTGTATACCCTGTTGTGTTTTGAATTGCTTCCCTCGCGCATGGACGGCTGAGTCTTTCCGTTTGCCATTGTAACCACCGGCTTCACGGAGACCAGACGTCCATGACGGGTGGAGTCATCATTGAAGAGAATAAACTTCCTTACCTGAACCTACCGCTTCATCTTCTTTTATTACACTAGACCTAGCCATTGCGTCACTTCACAGTATCTTCCTTAAACATCTGACATATCGCCAGATATGGCCCAGGGTACCCACCAATATCCTTCCAATACATTCCACACAAAAAAATAACAATACAATTCCACCCGGACAGATACCTCATTCAATCAATCCCAGAAGCTTAGCCACCCCTTGCAACTGCATTGTTAAAAGCATTGCTAACCTACCCAACCAACCTACCTGTCAATTAGTGAGCTGATGCATGTATTGGTTCTCTGGCATTTGAACGTAAATTTGCTCGCCCATAAAATAGTACCTAAATCATTTATTTAATGGAGCCAAAGGGTGGGACAAATAACCAGCCACTCTTCGGCTTAGTAGAAGTCAGTGGCTCTCTAAGGTGACATCTATTTTAGTGAATTTTACATTATGCTTGAGAGAAGAGCCACGTGAAGATGGCAGGAGCATAATGTGCTGCGACAAAAGGATAGCAAAGCAATGTAAAAAAAAATCAAGAATGTACTTGACTTTAGTCAACCTATTAGATGCCTAGGAGTCGCCTGGAAGTAAAATGTTACTCGAGAGATGGGGCTTCACGTTTTTTTTTTGTAGTGCTAAGTTTTTTTTCTGATACTAAAGGTGCCGGCATTCTTGTCAAACTTCAATGCGTTTGTTAAATATAGACGGAGGAGAAACAATCTTGAGGGAAGTGCTCCATTGTAAAGGATAAATTGAGTTAAAACTACTCATCTGTGGCTTCATGCAACACATTTTGAGAAATTGTTGGCAAATGGGGGTTGTCTGCTGTCTGATGGCAAAAAGAAATGGCAAGAAAATTCATACATTGACAGGATATTGTCGCCACCAATCAAAAAACATAATCGCCATTTCTGATAATAACCTGATCCGCATGCTTTAAGTTGTGCATCTCTGCTTTAGACTGTAGGCCAAGGAAGTGCTTACCTAAAGCAATGTGCCTAGTAACATCAGCCTCGAACAGGAAGGAGCTCCTTGTGAGTTCAGTGTAATTGCATTTATGTAGCGCTTACTACCCCTGACGAGGAGTCAAAGTGCTTTTTTGGCGAGTAGCACGCTACTCCGGCACCCATAAAGGATTAGTGTTGAATTAGTGTACTAAAATATGAAAGTAATTTGAGTGGTGGATAGGTTAGTCAATTATTTGGAATCCGAAGGATAGCGGAGGGAGAGAAGAGGGGAAAAACATTTGCTTTTATATAGCGCTTTTTACCCCTGATGGGGGTTGTTGAAGCTTTTTTTTGCTGAGTAGCACACTACTCCATAACCCATAAAGGATTAGTGTTTAATTAGTATAGTGAAATATAAAAGTAATTTCACTGGTGGATATGTTATTCAGTTATTTGGATAGAGAATGGTAGTGGAGGGATAGAAAAGGGAAAAAGGTTTGCATTTATAAAGTGCTTGCTACCCCTGATGAGGTGTTGAAGTGCTTTTTCGGCGAGTAGCACTCTACTCTGGAAACCATAAAGGATTAGTGTAGTGGAATATGAAATTTGAGAAGTGGACATGTTAGTATGTTATTTGATTGAAAGGGATAGTGGAGGAATAGACGAGTGAAGGATTTAGTCTTCTTTTTTTTGTTGTTCATACTAGTAGGAGGAGGCGTGGGATGAGTAAAAAGGGTTGTGGAGTGGAAGAGTCAGAGGGAAGAGTTTAGAAAGACTTGTTTTGAGGGATCGGTGTAGTGAAAGAGGTCATATGATGCAAGGAGGGGTAGAGTAGGAGAGAGTCTAGAAAGAGTTATTTTGGGGGTCATAGTAGTGGTATGGTGGTTGGGATGAATGAGTGGATGCAGCGGATATGTTGATAGAGCTATAGAATGAGAAACAGGGCAGTGCATTGGAAAGAGTAGTAGAAAGAGCTGTGAGATGAAAGAGGTGAGGTAGAAGATATATTGAGAGAGGCATAGGGTGAGAAATAGGGTTATTGCATTGGGTATGCTGAATTAGAAGAAAGTGTTAAATATATAGATTCATAAGTACATGGAAAGTATAAAGCTGCATAAAGGAAGTATATGTAGATTAAGGATCTTAATAGAGGTATAGGATGAGAAGTAGGGAAGTGTATTGAATATGCTTTTTTAGGACAAACGTAATAAATATATAAATCAAAGTACATGGAGGGTGTATAGATGGATAATGGAAGTAAGTATATGTAGATTAAAGATGCATAAGATAACTTTTGTTTTAAAGTATTCTTAAAACATTTTTTTTAAAGATAATTATTCTACATGTTTGTACAAAGCAATACACATATATAGGTACATATCTATAGTGCAATTAAATACTTATATACAGAGGGATATGCTGTAGATTTCTGTTTGCGTGTGGTGCTTATGTGGGGAAGCGCAAATTCTTGAGTAGCTTTCTGAAGATAAGGTGGTTGTCAGTCTATCTTTTGTTGGGGCTAAAGAGTTCCATAGTTTGGCTGCTTGAACAGAGAAGGATGTGCCACCCATGTTTTTTTTGTTTGTCTTGTATCTTGGGATTTTGAGGGGAGGGTGCCACTCTAGAGCGGATGTTCCTTTTATAGAATGTGTTTGGTGATGTTATTCCTGATGAAGAGTGGTTCCATTCATGTGTCTCTTTGTGGGTGATACAAAGGAGCTTAAACGTGGATCTTTTGGCAACCGGTAACCAATGCAGGGCTCCCAAAGGGAGGGTGATGTGGTCTCATGTTTGATAAGCAAGAGTAGTCTGGCAGGTAAGTATTGAATCAGTTTTAGTCTTTACATGGTCGTTAAAGCTGATCCGTGGTAGAGGCTATTGGTGTAATCCAGTTTGGACAGAACATGGGAGATAGTAGCTTGGACCTTGTGTGGAAATCCCAAATGGGGGCAGATTCGTTGCAGAGTTTTTATAGTAACAAAGCTTGATTTTGCTAGTTTGTCAACTTGGGCATTCATCGATAGCTTGGAGTCCATGGTCATTCCGAGATTTCTTCTACCTTCGATACTTTAGCCAGTGATCCCAGTTCATCAGGCCAGGTGGCAAGCAGGTCATAATGCTTCCAATCGCCACACAGGAGTATTTCAGTTTTGGAAGCATTCAATTTGAGATGGCTCCAAGTCATCCATTGATCCACGGCTCCGAAACATCTGAGAATCCGCGAGTTTCCAATTGTCTTTGGGGCATTCAAGTTAAAGGAGTATTTGTGTTATCTGCATAGGTATAGCACATGAGGTGAAATTGATTGATCCATACTGGTAATGATTTCAAGTTGATGTTGAAAAGCATGGGCGAGATGATCGAGCCTTCAGGGACCCCGGCTTTTGTGGAGTATGGTTTGGACGAGAAAGGTGGGGTATGGATGACATTAGTTCTGTTTCGAAGGTAGGACACGATCCAGTCTAGAGCAGTTCCCTCTATGCCGCCTTTGAAGAGTCTTTTTATCAAAGTGTCCTGGTCAACTGTGTCAATGGCAGCCGAGAGGTCCAAGAGGAGTAACGCAGCAACCCCATTGCGGTTAACTGTGTTCTTCAGGTCAACCCAGATAGCAAGGAGGGTAGATTCTGTGCCTCTTCCGGACTGAATCCTGTTTGGAAGTCAAAGTATGGCATTCTCTTCAATGAATTGTGACATATGGGCGAACGCCGCTCTTTCTATCAGTTTTCCCAGGAAAGGTCAATTTGTAATGGGCCTGTTTGTCAGGGTTCAGCGGGTCAACGTTTGATTTCTTCAGTAAAGGGCGTATGTAGGACTTTTTGAGTTCTTCTGGAAATGTTTCGGTAGTTAAGGAGTTGATGATGATTCTTACGGAGTGGCAGCAGAGGTTGTTAGAAGAATTAATTGCCTTGAAAGTTTGCGGTTGACACGGGTCAGAAGGGCTGCCGGCAGGCCTGCTTGCTTTGACCAGGTCCATAAATTTGTGTGAAATGTGTAGGAAGGAACATAGAGACCCGGTTAGAGTATTCTTGGATTGTTTTTTGAAAGGGTTAGTTTTGTTGCTCTGTCTGTTTTAAGTATGAGTCCAGCATGTCTGCTTTGCCCTTGTAATGATTTGTCAGTTTGTCTGTGAAATCTTGAGTTATGGGATGAGTTCCTTTTAGGCAATTTGGTTTACAAAATTCATTGAGTATTTTATAGAATTCTTTATTTGCACATTTAGCATTTTGAATTCTGTCTGAATAGTATTTTTTTAATTTTTTATAGCAGACGTGTTTAATCTGTTAATTTTCTGTCAGCGAAGTTTGTCTTGTTTGGCATTTGTTTTTAGCCAGGCACGTTGCAGCTTTCTAATTTGCTGTTTTATGTCTTTTATCTCTGTATTTCTCCAAGGTGCTTGTTTTCTTTTGTTATGCTATGTGGTTTTGAGTGGTATCCAGATATCAAGAAAGCCACTAGTATGGTTGTTGAACAGTATTTGTTTCTAGATCTGTATTGGATGTTGCGTTTCTAAGTGCTCCAAATTGAGTTTGTTCCACAGTCGACAAGTGGATGCATGTAAGGTGATTTTAGAGGAGTCGCTTAGTGTTTTGTGTTGGAAAGCAAGGAAAGGGTGTTCTGACCATGTGACCGAAGTTATAGTTTGAAAGGTAACTAGTTTGGTATTGGCAAAAATGTCATCTAGGATGTGTCCAGCGATGTTTGTGGGTGATCTGATGCATGTTCAGTGCTTCTAGTCCAAGGATTGTTTTCGGACGGGGCATAATGGGTTTGTCAAACCAAATGTTTAGGTCACCCAGAAAGCATAGGTTGGAGTGTAGGGTTATCAGGTTTGAAACTGTGTCGGGGAATGTTGCCTTTCTAGGTGGAGGTCTGTAAAGGAGCATGAAGTTACAGAAGGAAGATGGTGTGGGATTGCACATAATTCTTTATGGAGATATCAACTTTAGTGATATGTCAGTCCGAAAATTCTTTATTTCGGGGTGAGCCATAAAAGAAGCAGAAAGAAATAAAACATTACCAAAGATTTAAAACCGTTAAAAACCAAACAAATTCCATTATTTACAGAAATGACAATAATAAATAATTTAAAAATCATTACAATTTTAAAATTTTTGTCCTGGCCCACCACATAAACGACAGAAAAACCTGGAAACTGCAAATACAATGTGCAAGTCCGTATTAGTTTTTAAAAGTTTGTAGACTTCCTTACAGTGCCCAAGTTCTTGCACAGGTTTTAAGCTTTGCCGTATTTTGCCATATCCTCGGCAGAAAAAGAGCACATAAAGGTCAGACTCCTCTTTGGCTGGACAAGCAGGGCAGCCCACGTCCCACCCTGGTACCCACTGATTAGTGTATGCATTGAGCGGGAGACGACCATGTCGAAACTGCAAATAAAGTTTCCTAGCCAGGGTTGGGTAAATAACCTCAAGTACAGTCTCCAGTATGTATGTATATTTCACATCTAGGAATATAGACAGCCTGGAGCCAGCCCTAGGACTGAGATACAATTGGTACATTTGAACATCCCAATATCTTCTTATCAATATCTTCTTATCAAGACCTTCCTAGTAATGCTTGCACAGGCAAGTCTGGGATTTTCCCACAAATCACAAAATCCTAGTGCAGTCAAACAGTTTTTAACATACATAAGCCATGGAAACTTCCTGTTCCCCTAAATACTAAGGATCTCCTCTAGCTCAGTTCTATATACAGCGAGTTCCGGGGAGCCCATATCCTCCGCCAAAAAGAAGTGGCCTAAATCCTACAACCTGGGTGATTGGTCTTACTCTTAGGTCCATGCCGAATGATAATCTCTAGGAGATAAGGGGGTATCCCCAACTCCCACAACACTCTCCACAAGGTCTCCCCGGGAACCAAGTCAAAGGCACTCCGCAGGTCAACAAAGACCAGATAAAGCCTCCCCCCCCCGATACTACTGCTTTCCAATAAAGGAGTTGTAGCTTAAATATCTGGTCCATAGTCGAAGTTTTGGTTCCAAACCCAGCCTGTAGATGGGAAATTATTTTGTTTTCATGCAGCCAGGTCTGGACTCTGTCAAGAATAATCCTTGCAAAGGCCTTTTGAGATATGTCTATTAGACTGATAGGTCTATAATTAGACGGTTGAAAAGGACAGCCCTTCTTAAATACTGGGATTACCTGAGACCCCAGCCACGATTCAGGCAAGTTCATCCCTTTTAGGATGGCATTAAAAATCAGTAACTGGTAAGGGGCCCAAATTTTAGGCTCTTTTCTGTATATCTCACCGGGGACATTATCCATACCTGTGGCTTTTCCTGTGGGAATTTTTTAAATTACAGTTTCTACTTCAGCCAGGGAGATTTGTGGGGAGTCTATATCTGTGGTAGGCAGTATGTCGGGAGATGTTACTACCTTGGCGCCATTGTCTTGTGTTGAAGAGTTCAAGGCTTGATAATGGGTAACCCAACTCTCTGCCGCTATGTTCACGTCCAAGGGAGTCTGACCCTCGCTGCTACCGGTCGCGACAATGTTCAAGAATGATCTTGGATCCTTGGATTCCAGGGCTGTTTTTAACCTGTCCCATTTATCTATTCCCCAGGCAACCTTGGCAGAAGCAATACTGTTCTTGTACTCGGCCCTAGCTGTTTTGATAGCACTCTGGGATTTTCATTTAATAGCCTCTGTAGGAAGGTGGATATCTGACTATGGTTGCCCCCAACTTTTTGCCTGGTGTTTTGCTGGTTTTTCGACTTAGTTGACCTGGGGCCATGCTATTTAGGACCCCAGGCCCACTGCTCTCTATGTAAAATGGATTCCATGTACTCTAGGTACATATCTAATTGGATACTGAGTCACCTTATCAGCCCCTGTACAGTGTACCTTGGGTACCCAGGGCATAGGTGCACCCAGGGCCTACCAGGGGCTGCAGCATGTATTATGCCACCCCTGGCTGGCCATCCAAATCTGACACAACTGGCTGCACGACAGCTGGGGCAAGGTGGTGTAATCACCCTTTGCTTTAGATATAGTATTCCTATATCTAACCCTAAAATGGACACATATATTCCTATCATCACTCCTATGGCAGGCCTTATCAATCCTGAAGGCAGAGTGCTTGGAATTATGTGAGATGGTGCTCTGGCATGAACTGAGCCCGTTTGCAGCTTGCGGAACCAAGTCCTAATAGCTGTTCCATGATAACGCTATACCATATACTCTTAAGTGCATTATGAACCTCGCGGTCAAATGCTAACTTTGTTATAGCATTATCAAAACATGTTGAGTAAGGTGTCATACGAATTGGAATACTACCCCCTCGCCAATTCTGGCGACGGGGGTAGCATTCCACCCTTCTAGAGGGACAAGACATGTATGTAACTGTGAACCCCGGTTAAAGGTAACTCGGGCCTCAGCATCACAAAACGGATGCTGCCACCACAGACACAAGTCTGACCTCCTGCTGCTGGGAGTCCTTCCAGCGAGGGAGGCTCGGACAAAGGGTTTCCTGCAATGGGAGGTGCCAGCACCACCACAGACAGGATTTTGTGTATTAGGTAGGACAGGGCTGAAAGGAATGAGACCTGCCTGGGGCACACAAGGTGTCCCTGTGCATACACCGGTCCGAACCAGTTCCTGGGGCACTCCAGCCCCAGAGCTGGTGCAAGACAGGACAAAGGAAAGGGGGTGTAACCACCCCCCCTTCCTGGTCCCACCCAGAGGAGGGACCTAGTCATAGTGCAGCCCCCTTTAGCTGAATAAAGGTAGGAGCTGGTCCCATTCCAAACTAGATTATCTTGACAACTTCCACGGAGAACTCTTGACCTTCTCCCTCCTGAACCATCAGAAGACTGAAGAATCTCCCCTATGGTCAGGGAGTGACCATCCTGCTTCGCAGGCACCATCAAGCTCCTGTGCGGTTTGCTGCAAGTCTTCCCATCCCGGAATCCGACGACCCAGCTCCCCAAGACCCGGACCTCCAGACTCCTCTGACCTCTACCCACATCCACAGCACAGCTGGGACCCGTGGGTGCGACGAGCAACGTGAAGACTGCCATCTTGAGAAACCTACACGACCGCCGAGGGATCCTCGAGTGAGTGCACTGGGGTTTGAGAAGCCCCACACCGACGCAGCTCCTGCACCAAAGACCAGCCCCCCAGCATCCACGAGATCTGCGTGGGGCCCTTTTGCCTGGTTGCTGCATCTCCTGTTGTCTGGTCACTTGCCGGCTGGCCAGTGACCTCCGAGAAGACGATCCGAAGATTTCACCACTGCTAGTCTGGTCCCCCAGACTGGCCCTAGCTTCCTTGAAAAAGAGGAGCCCCCCGGACCCTCCTGGTCCGCACCAGACGCCATCTTTGTTCCACCGCGTGGCTTGCATTAGCCAAGGCCTGTTGACCAGATCGACGATCCAACACCGGCAACAGCAGCAGACTACGTGGGACAGCTCGTGCCTCCAACCTGGTCGTGAAGAACAGCTCCTGGTCCGCGCAGCTACAGAGAGAAGCGACCCTTCTTCCACCTGAACGCGGCAACAGCATCTGGTTCCCTCCTGGTTCCAGCACCATCACTGGCTAGTGATCAAGACTCTGTCCCCATCCCTTTCAGGACTTCTTCTTCCCAGTTCCATCCTTGGAACCGCCGGCCTCCTCCATCTGGCTGCCTGCCAGCAACTCCTTGTTTCAGGCATCACCGGGATCAACGCAGCAAACCCGACACCACTTCAGCCCTATGCACCCGCAGCCTGTGGGTTAGGTAACTAAAGCTTCTAGGTGCTGAAGTCTGTGTTCACTATCCTAGTGTCCAGGTCCACTGTTGTTTTTCCTCCATCCAGCCGGGTTCGTCCGGAATCCGTAACTTTCTAAACTGTAGCATCCATAGACGTTGGTACGCATCGCGCGTGAGAGTTTCCACTCTGCACGTGAGACCCGTGGGCCTCCTGCTCCTTACTTACCTAGTTTGTAGCGTAGTCCCAGCGATCCTCCAGGCTCTGGATCGCCTTACAGTACTTTCTTTCCTCGCATTCCATTGTTTTGAGTATATGGTTTGCCGTGCCCCCATGGCGCACTTGTAAATATTGTGCGAACTCGTATTTCCTATTTAGTATTGTCATGTGCTCAGCCCTCTGACCTCCTAAAGAGTTCAGAGGTGTATGTTAGTTAATAAATAACTGTTTATTTTCATAACAACCTGTGTGGTGTCCTTTCATTTGATATTCAAGCGGTTATATGTGGTAAAACAGCTGGCTTCACACGCCATTCAGAGTTTAGCCTAAAGACTGCTCTTGTCCACGCTACTAGGATAGCTGGTCTATAAGGTTGACTTTACAATCAATCACCATAAGGGTTGTTTGGACTGATACAAGGTGATCACTAGAATTAGTGAGCATCATATATCAGGCCAACTTCTCACAGCCTCTATAAGAGTTTTCTTTTCCTGTTTACAGCTGCTATTAAACCATGTAACCTTTTGTTGACTCCTACTGACCCACGGACAGGGTCTGAAAAATTCTTCTCTTAGTTCACAGTAGATGGAATCATGAATGACCCCCTAATCTACTGTAAGTTTTAGGTGAAGCCCTGTTGTCCACCAGGTCTGACAGGGTCGTTAGGTCAGGAATTATACTTTCATAAAGTAGAGCTAGCTTCACTTGACAGTTTTCCATCTGCGCCCACTTAACCTTTCTTTTGTTATTGGAGAGAAAAAGCCCATCCCTGGCACACTGATCTAGATCTCTTGATCCCGTTTCTACAGAGAACTCAAGGGTTGCTAGCAGGGCATTGTGATCTCTCTTATGCCTGGGTAGGATAATAAATTCGGTAACGAAACACCAACCTCTGGATTCTATTAGAACATAGTCCAGTATTGACTCGTGGCCCACCCTGTTAAAACTATATGTTCGAGGCATGTGGGCTGCTGAATTCATATCAGTGCATAGATCTCCGCCTAGTGTTGGGTCCGGATGATTGCACATTGTTGTCCTGGAAGAGTCTTCGAAGGTGGTTCCTCCTTCGGACTACAGTGCGCATGGGCATCCTCTCCATTCTCAGATTGTTTTTTTCCGCCATTGGGTTCGGATGTACTTTCCAACACTCCAAGTTCGGAATTAACTAACTCTTCTCTAAAGGCCAAAAGGCCTTCGGATCCATCGGTATTGTTCAGCGTTCGGTACCGATATACTTTCTAAACATCTATTGCTCTTCGGTCGTCGAATCGGGCCGTGAGGCCTTCTCGACACCACGTGGACCGACCGTCGATGGAACGAAGTCCATTCAAATACTGCCCGCAATGCAACTCTAAGTTCCTGCACACTGATAGGCATTTGTTGCACATGGGATGCTTATCTCCACATCACAAAGAAGATAGTTGCCTGGCCTGTGCCCAGTTCCGTTTGAAAAAGACTATCCGGAATCAACGGGCGGCGAGGCATGAAATGCAGCGGTCGGCGCCAGAGCCCGATAATATCTTCGACGATGAGGAAGAACTAGCTAGCTCCGAAGACTCGGATCAAGACGAAAACCAATACTCTGAGCACGACTCCGAAGATTACCTCGAAGAGGAGGACCAAATCGTCGATCTCGAGGAATACGATCAAGACATCGTAGCTGTTGAAGACTACTCCGATGACGACGAGGGGCGAACCGCGAGTACACTGCCCCATATAGACACTGTACCGATATCAGAGACGCAGGTCGAGGCATCGCCAGCAGGCCTTAGCCAAGATCAACATTCTAGTTCTACAGCCCCGCCATACCGCCTGGCTAAGAACATATTCAAAGAGCTCTCTGAGACACGCCATACGGCACCGGTTCCATCGAAACCGAAACTGGTCGACAACAGTCTTCGAACCAAAAGTAATTCAGCCAAAGGTCGTAGAGCCGAAGGCCGTAGCCCCAACACAGCCTTCGAAGTTAAAGACCATTGAGTCGACATCAAAGATTAAAGCTGTCGAGTCGAGCTCAAAGCCTAAAGCCGTCTAGTCAACATCGCGGCCAAAAAACGTCGAGTTTGCGCAAAAGCACATCGAATCGACCCCAAAGACAAAGCCCGTCGAATTGAGCAAAGGAGCCTTAAATATCGACAAGGGGATAAAAACAGTCGACAAAAGTAAAAGGCCTACGCCCAAATCTAAAGTCGAACCGAAAGTGAAACCTAGGGTGGACCAAAATAAATTGGTTGTGCCAAAACAGCTCGAACCAAAAAAGAGCATCGAGCCAAAACCACAAACACCTAAAACACCTAAAGAGACCGTCGAACCGACCAAACCGCTCGGTCCGAAAAAAGTGGTGAAGCCAGCCAAAGACGTTCAACCGACAAAATCTGTCGACAAACATCAAAAACCAATCCAACCACAAGAAACAGTCAAACCAAAGGATACTGCACCAAGGCCAAAAACTGTGGAGGACGAGCTTATTCACCCAGACCCCTCCACAGAAGACCAGTCAAAACTGTATATTAACAAAGTGACTGTTTACACAAAAAAGAAAAGGCCTCTGCCAATAGAAGACTTACCTAAAATACCACTCAAAAAGAAAAGAGACTGTGCTACCTCTTCAATACTTTTTGAACCTATCACTCCAGCTATGCCTACAACCCCATATTACCCAACATCAATCAATCAATCAATCATCGCATTTCTATAGCACACTACTCACCCAGAGGGTCTCAAGGTGCTGGGGGAGGGGGGGTCTGCTACTGCTCGAACAGCCAGGTCTTGAGTTGCTTCCTGAAGGCGAGGTGGTACTGGGTCAGGCGGAGGTGGGTGGGGAGGGAGTTCCATGTCTTGGCGGTGAGGTAGGAGAAGGACCGTCCCCCTGTGGTGGCTCTTCGGATGCGGGGGACAGCGGCGAGGGCGTGGCTGGTCGATCGAAGCTGGCGTTTGGGGGCGTAGAAGTTGAGGCGGCTGTTGAGGTATCCTGGGCCTTGGTTGTGTAGGGCTTTGTGTGCGTGGGTGAGGAGACGGAAGGTGATTCTCTTGTTGACCGGGAGCCAGTGCAGGTCTCTCAGGTGTCCGGAGATGTGGCTGCGACGGGGGATGTCCAGGATGAGTCGTGCTGAGGCGTTCTGGATCCGCTAGAGTCTCTTCTGGAGTTTGGCGGTGGTTCCGGCGTAGAGGGAGTTGCCGTAGTCCAGACGGCTGGTGGCGAGGGCCTGGGTGACCGTCTTCCTGATCTCGGTGGGGATCCACCGGAAGATCTTACGTAGCATGCCCAGGATATTGAAGCACGACGAGGAGACGGCGTTGACTTGTCTGGTCATGGAGAGGGAAGAGTCCAGGATGAAGCCCAGGTTGCGAGCGTGGTCTGTTGGTTTGGGTGCGCTGCCTAGGGCGGGGGGCCACCAGGAGTCGTCCCAAGCGGCGGGTGAGGATCCCAGGATGAGGACTTCCATCTTGTCCGAGTTCAGTTTCAGGCGGCTGTTCTTCATCCATTCGGCTACCTCTTTCATCCCTTCGTGAAAGTTGGCTCTGGCGGTGGCGGGGTCGTTGGTAAGGGAGAGGATCAGCTGGGTGTCGTCGGCGTCGGAGATGATGTTGAGGTTGTGCTGGCGTGCGATTTCTGCGAGGGGGCTCATGTAGACGTTGAAGAGGGTTGGACTGAGCGAGGATCCTTGAGGAACGCCGCAGATGACTTCGGTGGCTTCAGATCTGAACGGAGGGAGGCGGACTCTCTGTGTCCTTCCGGCGAGGAAGGAGATGATCCACTCCAGTGCCTTCTCCTGAACTCCGACGTTGCTGAGGCGTTGTACTAGGGTTCGGTGGCAGACAGTGTCGAAGGCCGCGGAGAGGTCGAGGAGGATGAGGGCCGCTGTTTCTCCATTGTCGAGCAGCGCTCGGATGTCATCGGTGTCTGCGATCAGGGCGGTCTCGGTGCTGTGGTTGGCCCGGAAGCCAGACTGCGAGGGGTCGAGGGATCCGTTCGTCTCGAGGAAGGCGGCCAGCTGCTTGTTGACGGTCTTCTCGATGACTTTTGCAGGAAACTGGAGCAGCGAGATGGGGCGGTAGTTCTTAAGGTCGGTGGGGTCGGCCAATGGCTTCTTGAGTAGGGCGCTGAGTTCGGTGTGCTTCCAGCTCTCCGGGAAGGTAGCGGTGTTGAAGGAGGTGTTGATGATGTCCCGCAGGTGGGGTGCGATGACAGCGTCGGCCTTGTTGAAGACTTGGTGAGGGTAGGGGTCGGTCGGAGATCCGGAGTCGATGGAGTTTATCGTGCGGACGGTGTCTTCGGTGCTGATCGGAGTCCAGCCTGACTACCACCCAGATGAAGATCAGGATGCAGATCTGGGGTTTGGTTATACACAAAACCCAACTGGAGACCCCAACATACAGCCATGGGGTGTAAGAGGAGAACCAGACAATGAAGGGACTCTGCCCATTACAGAACCTGCAGTTTACCCAACTAAGCCATCGCCCACAGAAGATACAGTGGCCTTTAATTCTTTACTTGATAGTGCAGCTACCTACCATAATGTAGATATGCACTCTGGTGCTATTGAAGAAGACTTTCTCTTTGATACACTAACAACATCTGAGAGACATGTAAAAACACTCCCATGTTGAAGGGCGTCTTAAAAGATGCACATGACATTTTTAAGGACACTGCTTGGGCACGGTTCATAAACCCTAGAATTGAAATGAAATATAGGCCTGCACCTATAGATCCTACATACATCAAGGGCCAGCTACCCCTAGACTCCCTAGTGGTATCCAACGCATGTAAACGGGCTAATTCCCAAACTACCGGAGAGGCTGCTCCTCCGGACAAAGAGTCAAAAATCTTTGAGGCATCAGGCAAGCAGCTCAAGCAGGAAACTCATGGAGAATTGCCAATACACAGGCCTTGCTGGCCAGATATGACAGGGCACACTACGACAGCTTAGAAGAAATTCTCCACTTACCTGATCCTTACAAACAACAGGCAGATGAATTATACAAGAGGGAAAACTCATCACGAATGCCTCAATTAAATGTGCCCTAGACGCGGCGGATACAGCGGCCAGATCCATCAATGCAAGCGTGCTGCTAAGGCGACATGCATGGCTCCGCATATCGGGCTTTAAGAATGAAGTTCAATCCACAATTCTTAATCAGCCTGTCAACCAAGACTTTGTATTTGGTCCAGCAGTTGATTCAGTTCTGGACAAAATGAAAAAGGATCCGGAAACAGCAAAGTCCATGGGAGCTCTCCAGCCCCAAAAACACCGGGGCTCCTTGCGTCGCTCCAATTATAGAGTAGGAGCGCGAAGTAATACATCACAGCAATCCTCCAGCTACAAAAGTAACACGCAATCCACATACAACAAAACACAAACAGGGGTGGGTACAGAGGCAATAACACCAAAGGAAGGGGTCGTGGAGGAAATGCAAATAGATCCTCCACTAACACCAAACAGTGACTTCTTGGCACTACCCCCAGACCATACAACACCGGTCGGGGACGACTACAACAAGTTCTGCCAATCTGGTTAAATATCACAACAGACAAGTGGGTCAGGCAAATTATCCAACATGGCTATTGCCTAGAACTCACCTCAACCCCACCCAACATACCACCCGTGCACCGTTCAATGTCACAGGAACATATAACACTACTGCAGCAAGAGGTCATCAGTATGCTGCAAAAGGGGGCCATAGAACCAGTCCCACTACATCATCAGGGAACAGGAGTATACTCCCTATACTTCCTGATTCCAAAGAAGGACGGGTCTCTCAGACCAATATTGGACCTCAGGCCCCTCAACCGGTACATTTTGTCAGGGCATTCTCATATGCTCACTCTCCAGCAAGTCTTACCATTGCTTCGCAAGGGAGACTTCCTAGCAACTCTAGACCTCAAAGACGCATACTTTCATATACCAATACACCCTGCTCACAGAAAGTATCTCAGGTTCACCATTCAAGGACAGCACTACCAGTTAAAGTCCTTCCATTTGGTGTCACAACAGCTCCACGAGTCTTCACCAAATGTCTAGCTACAGTGGTTCATAAACATTTAGCATACTTTATGCTCAAGAGTACTTCAGGTTATTCTTACTCCCTGTAAGATTTACAACACTAGCTACAGTGGTGGCACATCTCAGAAGGCAACACATCCATGTGTACCCATATCTGGACGATTGGCTAATACACGCGCCATCAGCCCAACAGTGTGCCAACCACATGTCAAAAACCATCCATCTCCTGTACAGTTTAGGCTTCTCGCTAAACTACCCAATATCACACCTGCAACCCTCCCATGTACAACAATACCTGGGAGCAACTATAGATACACTGGCAGCAAAAGCATATCGCAACGCAGCACGGATCAACGGCATGCAAGCATTAATCCAAAAGTTCAGGCCCCAACACTCGGTACCAGCTTGAGTGTTTATGCAACTAATAGGCATGATGGCCTCGTGCATATTCATAGTCCCTCATGCCAGACTACACATGCGTCTGCTCCAAGAGTGCCTAGCAAGGCAGTGGAATCTGGCCCAAGGGCAATTACAGGACCTAGTGTTTGTGACCAGTCGGGCATACAACTCTCTGCATTGGTGAAATCCACAAAACCTTTGCAAAGGACGACTGTTCCAAGAGCCTGTCCCACAAATAGTGTTGACCGCGGACGCATCCCTACTAGGATGGGAAGCCCATGTCCTACACTACACAGTAGAGGGACTCTGGAATGTACAACAAAAGAAGATGCACATCAACCTTCTAGAGCTGATGGCTATCTTTCTAGCTCTAAAACCGTTCAAGACACACTTATGCAACAAAACCGCGTTCATCCGGACGGACAACATGACGGCTATGTATTACATTCAAAAACAGGGAGGAACACACTCACCAAAGCTGTCGCACCTAGCTCAAGCAATGTGGAAGTGGGCCATTCAAAGGAATATGTTTCTTATGGCAGAGCACCTCCCAGGCAAGGACAATCAAGTAGCCGACCTGCTCAGCAGGCACAGTCCACAAATGCACGAATGGGAGATTCACCCCACAGTGCTCCAACCATTCTTCCGGAAGTGGAGACACCCGGAAATAGATCAGTTTGCCACAAGCGAAAACGCAAAATGCCAGTACTTTGCCGCCAGGTTCCCACATCCGCAACGCAGGGAAATGCGATATGGATGAACTGGTCAGGCAAATTTGCGTACGCTTTTCCCCCAGCTCCATTGATACCGCTGGTGGCACGCAAGTTGCGCCAACATTCGCTGACACTGATCCTAGTTGCTCCCACATGGGCGAGGCAACCATGTTACACAACGTTCCTAGAGCTGTCGGTGGTGCCCCATCAAAGACTACTACTCACGCCCAATCTTTTATCTCAGAGCCATGGAGAAATCCAACACCCAGACCCGCAACAGCGGAACCTGGCGATAGTGCTCCTGAAATCTTAGAATTTGGATATGTGAACTTGCCTCCAGACTGCATGAATATTATCAAAGAGGCAAGAACAACGATATTAACCCACTTGATGCTTCTACTCAAAACATAATTTGCTATCTCTTGCACCTACAACGCTGCAATTTAGCCTATTCATCCATCAGGATACATTTAGCTGTGTTAGCAGCATATCTTTAAAACAGGCAACACCTTTCACTATTTAGGGTGCCAGCAATCAAGGCGTTTATGGAAGGACTCGAACCCATAATTCCTCCAAGACACCCATCTTCACCAGTCTGGAATCTCAACATTGTTTTACCCAGACTTATGGGACCACCTTTTGAACCACTACACTCATGCGAAATACAATTTCTTACTTGGAAGGTGGCTTTCCTTATTGCCATTACTTCGCTTCAAAGAGTTAGCGAGCTGCAAGCCCTAACTATTCAAGAGCCATTCATTCAAATACATGCAAATAGAGTAGTTCTCAGAACAAACCCTAAATTCATGCCAAAGGTGGTATCCCATTTCCATATAAATCAAACCATCGAACTGCCAGTGTTCTTTCAAAATCCACAAACAGTATCTGAAAGGGCCTTGCATACTCTAGATGTTAAGAGAGCTCTGCTATACTATATATATATATACACAGAACTAAGGCATTTCGAAAAACAAAACAGTTGTTTGTTGCTTTCTCACCGCAACACAAAGGCAACCCTATTTCAAAATTAGGTATAGCCAGATGGATCGTTAAGTGCATCCAAATATGTTATTTAAAAGCCAAACGCACCTTAACAGTTCCCCCTAGGGCGCATTCCACACGCAATGTAGGGGCATCCATGGCTTTCCTGGGTAATATTCCTTTACACAAAATTTGTAAGGCAGCCACATGGTCAACCACACATACATTTACAAAACACTTGTGTAGATGTACATTCAAAACAGCAAGCTGCTGTAGGACATGCTGTTCTCTAAACTCTTTTCCAGACTGCTGCAGCTGACACAGGTAGCCAACGCTAAGGGAGATACTGCTATACATTCTATGCACAGATATGAATTCAGCAGCCCACATGCCTCGAACGGAATATGCTACTTACCAGTATGCATCTGTTCTTGGCATGCAGGGCTGCTGACATTCATATCGCCCACCCACCTCCCCGGTGCCTGTCGCAGCTGCAGCATTCACTCTTTGCATGGCCATCTCTTACTATACTATACTCCATCTCTGCCACAATGGTGAAAAACAATCTGAGAATGGAGAGGATGCCCATGCGCACTGTAGTCCGAAGGAGGAGCCACATATCTTGTGATACTTCGAAGACTCTTCCAGGACAACAATGTGCAATCATCCGGACCCAACACTTGGCGGCGATTTATGCACAGATATGAATGTCAGCAGCCCTATATGCCAAGAACAGATGCATACTGGTAAGTAGCATATTCCTTACCAGGCAAATCTGAACTAAGTCGACCATTACAGGCACGTAGTGAATGTTTCAAGGGGAAAGCTTTGATTTTTAGCGCCAGAGAAGACCAGGCCCTGATCGGAGTTGAATTTATCTCAGGAATGGCCCCCACCAAGTCTTCTTCTCTACCACAAGAGTCATCAAAGTCTTTTAGGGGTTCATATTGGGAGTTTAAATCACCACCGAAAAGAATCAAGCCATCTTCTAGGTCCCCCGACATTACTATATCTAGATGGTCTATTGTTGGTGACTCCTTTCCGTTGTTCACGGGCCTAGAATACACATTAATCAATTTGATTTTGTAATCCTTTTTAAAGTACAAGATAAGGCTCAAAATATCTGGCCAGTTTCCTCTAATTGTGGGACAGTACATCCTAGATGGGTCCCAATCCATATAATTAGCCCTCCGGATGGTCTTCCCTGCATTTTAGACACGGCTGGTTTAAAATAGGATGCGAATCCCAGACGAGTGTGTTCCTCAACAGCCCAGGTTTCTTGGAACATGCAGATGTCACAGGAATCTACCAATATTCCCCAGTCCGGGCAATTCAATTTATTTTTGCCTGCAATGTTCCATGAGAGGAGCTTCAAATTTAGACTGGGTTTTGATGTAGAAATGGAGATTTTATGGGTCCCATCCATAGCAACCACATTTAAAACCAACAAGTGAGAACAAGCAGTGTTAGGGGGTGCTTCCGCCTTGTTAGAGGACCCTTTTTCTCTGGTGGGCAAATGCCCACTTTCAGCCTGGCACTTAACCCACGTCAAATTTTGGGTCGGAGAAACAGGAGGTGAGGCTCGTACAGGACAAAGATAGACATCACTATGACTGGCGTCAGATTTCTTTCTCAGGGTATGAACTATCCAGACTTTGCTGTTCACTAGCTGTCCCAGCTATTTCTCTACCCTTTTGAGTCTCCAACAGTCCGTCTACTTGCTCTAAGTGCCCATATCTATTTTGTAGAGTTAGAGTAAACTGGATGGGATTTTGGGGAAAAAAATTCTGTACCCCTTGTGGGCGCACTCGGCACCAATCATGTAAACCAGTACCCTAATCATCACACTTGTACTAACATTGTTGGGCACATAGAAGTAAGTAAGAGGAAGACATGTAATACGTCCCCATCTTGCTTGATGGTCAGAGATGGAGTGTAGGAGATGTTGTGTAATGTGTGGCTTTCTTAGATGATCTATTATGCACTCCCCTTTAATGTCTTTTGGTCTATTTCCCACCCAACTTACTCTGCTTGTCAGCAGAATATCATTTCCACTGACAAATTGGCCCCTACTAGAGAAGAAATGGAGGCATTTATTTTTTAACTCTGTGTGTGATTCCTTTGCCCCTGGACTAAGAGGCGGGACTCCAGAAAGAATTACACAAGGAACTGAAACTGGGGGAGATTTTGGGTAGGCAACTCTGGGCGGGATAGCTTGCCAGCCGAGACCAACCTGGCGACAATATTTGTGGTAGCTCTTGGTCAATCAGCCTCCGGGTTCCCTTCATTTACTCTTTTTCCCATTGGGCGATTAGGTTCCTTCTCTCTACAAGTAATGTTTTTTCCCCCGTCCCGACCAGGGATGCTCGCCCCTGTCTCTAATGACCCCGAGCCCACTGCCTCTTCTAAGACTGGTGGGATGTTTCTAGCTACGGTAGCGGGTAGTCTCTCATTGCTAGGCCCTTGGAAGCTGATTATTTTGTCTATATGCCCGTGAATGTGTGCCAATTCTTCCCTTACTATTTCTCTAATTTGTACTTTTAAAAAACTTAGCAGGGAGGGGAACCAGGTAGGTTCTAAATCAACCTTTTTACGCTTTGCCTTACTCTGCTTGTTGTGGTCTAGGCCACTCCCTACGAGTTCTATGGAATCACCGTGGGTGGTTTTCCTCTTGGTCCCAGCTCTTGTGTTTCTACTATTGGGCTTACAAGCAGTGGGTTTCTTGGCTCCTCTGGCCGGGCCTTTTTCTTCGCTAAGATTTTTGGGGTGGTACCCACTCCCTTATCTTGTGGAGTGCTATGGCTAGGTTGTTCCGGGGTAGGGGAAGGGGAATTGGAGGTAATTAAGAGGTTGGGAGGTGTACACAATGGTTGGAGGTCTGGGGTCAGGGATAGCCTACGCGCTGTGCGTTTTATGTCCGTTGCGACCACCCCTATCTCTCTATGGAGCATTTTATCAATGGATGTTTGGGGAAGAGAAGGGGGTACTGGTCGTGGAGGTGCATGGCACTGGATTTTTATGTTATGTTTCCCCATGTTAAAGTACACAATTCCTTGCTGCGATACAATTCAATGTAAATTAATAAAATAATTCAATTTAGCTTAAGTATTCAATGTACAATATGTATCTAATGGGAAGACACACGGTTAACCAGGCAAAGCGTTTGGGGCTCCAAATTCTTAAATGACCTGTAACTAACAAAGTTCTTTACGACCAGTACTTAGTAATTTGATGGCCCTACCCTTGCGTCCAAGTGCCTTTGTGGGTTCCGGATAAATCTTTCGCCAAGTGGGGTGGCCCAGCCCGGCCTCTTCCAGCCACTGACGGGCAAGGACGGGCCCGGGCTTGGCCCAGGGAGCGCTAGGGCATGCCCGCGCGCGTCCCTCACCACGCGAGGCTGTGCGTGTTTGTAAGCGCCTCCTGGCTCTTTAAGATAGTGCCTGTGCGCCGCGCCCAGCAGGCATGCAGTGGACAGTAGTCCGAGACCGTCTGCGTCACCACCAGCGGAACGGTCTCCCTGGGAAGTATTGCAGGGCGGCATGAGGGGCTTCCAAGAGCAGTGCCCACCAGGTAATGACCCAGGAATACAGATGACCAGCAATGGATTTTGCGGAACAGTGCCGCGGGTGGCTGTGTGTGTTTTTAAGCGCCTCCTGGCGCTTTGAGATGGTGCCTGTGCGCCACGCCCAGCAGGGATGCTGGGAACAGTAGTCTGAGACCGTTCGCGTCACCACCAGCGGAACCCCCGGGAAGTATTGCAGGGCGGCGTGAGGGATTTCTAAGAGCAGTGCCCACCAGGTAATGACCCAGGAATACAGATGACCAGCAATGGATTTCGCGGAACCTCTAGCAGTCTCAGCAATTAAGGCAGGAAGCAACAATGTTGCGGCGTTCTGTTTTAATTAGATTTCTTACCGCCAAACTAGAAGTCTTAAATTCTCGGGCGGTTTGAGGAATTAAGATGAATTAAGGCGAAACAATATAGCGACTCGCTTTTACCAAACTTTTGCAGCCCCTCTGAAGCCACACGTCGTCTCCTCTTCCCATATCCTCTTCCTGAATGTGTTGCACAGATTCCACTACAGGAGTTTTTACAGCCCCTCTGAAGCAGTTCGCCGTCACAGCAATTAAAGCGGGCAGTTGCAATGTTCTGTTTGTAATTATAATTCTTTACCGCTAAACTAAAAGTCTTGAAGTCTCAGGCGGTTGGATAACTTAAGATGAAAACAATATAGCGGCACGCTAGTAAGTACTTTTACCAAACTTTTGCAGACCTTCTAAAGCCATTCGCCATCTCCTCTTCCCGTAAGGCTCCCCTCTGCGATACTGCAGCCTCCGTCTCAAACCGCCACAGCTGAAGCACTCTCTTCATGTTTGCATGAACACAACAGCTAGGCCACTTCTTTTTTTTTTTGCCTATATCATTTTGGGTGATCGTTTGATAACCTAGAGGAACAGCTTCATGCAGGACTGGAGCCGTATCATCTCCCAAGTATGATTCAGTTATTAATAGTATGTCTGGTTTTGCGTCAGTGAGGAGGTCGTAGATGTGATGTTTGTTTTTAGAGAGCGATTGAGCATTTACTAGTAGACACGTTTAGAGAATGTGCTTTGGTGACAGCGAACATTATTTTGTAGACGAGTGATCAGTATTGTGTGGGTTTGTAGCAGGTGTGTTTTTAGTTCTGGTATTAGTTGTGTGAGAAGTTAGCCTGGCATATGATGTCAACTAGTTCTAGTGGGCAACTTGCGCCAGTCTAATCAACCCTTATTGATGGTTGTTGTAAAGTCATCCTTATAGAAAGCTATCCTAGGGGTAGCAGTGACGAGCAGTCTTCAGGCTAAGACTTCAGAGAACAAATTAAGTGAGTTGTTTTACCAATTATAATCCCTTGAGTACCAAATGAAAGCACACCACAGAAGGTATATATCAAATATATATGTATTTATTCTAAACACAACCCCTCTGCACTCTTTATGAGGTCAGAGGTAAAAGTACAATACAAATTACTTAATTAGCATACAATAAGTTGCACAGTATACATTTTGCCCTAGGGGCCTCACAAACCATATACTAAAATAGTGGTATAAGAACCACGTGAGAATTAAAAAGCAGGCCTGGGGCCTGTGGAATTGCTGGGGCTACTCTAAACAACCAAAGGTTAGGAAGTAGGAGGCCCACAGGAGCCGCGTGCAGTGACTAAACACAGCCGCGGGTTACCATTGACTTTCTATGGGAAAGTACCAAGTTGCAAATTTACAATTTAAGGACACTTCTAAATAAACTACGATGGAACCCTTTTGGACTTAGACACTAGGAGGGCCAATACCCTCAAGACTACCAGAGTACTCTTGTTACCTCACCCACAGAAGCCGGGTGCATAGTTCTCTTTTGGTGTCTGGTTTTGTCGTCCATTTCAATGGAGATCTGCAAAGAAGTGCTGCAGGCGACCAGAGGAAAATTGTCCGGGTGGATCCAAGGGTGGATCGAAGATCTGTAGAACCTGAAAGCAGAAGGGACAGAGTCTGGGTCACTTGCCAGTGACCAGGGCGGCGATAGGAATTTGCCACCAGATGTCGGGTGATTTCAGGTGAGGAGGTGAAGCTTGTCTCTTCAGCCACGAGGACCAGGCGGCGTCGAGGACGACCAGGAGCTGGATTCGAGCTGTCCCACGAAGGATCTAGTTGACTACGGTGTCTGTATCCGGACTGGATCCAACAAGCCTTGGCAAACTCAACCCACGCAGGATGTCGAGATTGGCTTTGGTGCAGACCAGCAAGTTCTGAGGAACTTCTCCTTTGCAGGGAAGTTGGAGCAAGCCTGGAGCAACCAGGAAAGCAAGTTGGATTCAAAGAAAAGTCTTTGTGGGGCTCACTAGCCAGCGGGCAAGGAACAGCGAAGACGCGCCGAGCTGAAATGCAAAAGCGGGGCCCATGGGACACTCGTGAAGTGGGGGCCTCTGAGCTTTGGCGCAAATGGTGCTCGGGTCTGGGGCTTCAAGCACACAAATGCACAACTTCGTGATACCTCATGAGATAGGTGCAGCTTGCAGGATGCAGGATGTCCAGGAGTTCCGGTCCCACGTCTCTCGTGTCCGCCACGGGTCTCCGCTTTGCTGTGAGCGAAGGTCTGGGTCAGATGTCTGGAAGTCAGTGTCCTGTGTCGCAGATTCTTCGGGATCTGGCGGGTGTAGGAGAGTAGGGTCTGCAATCCTATGATCACCACAGATTTTTTGCTTTTTGCTTCACTGGTTTACGACTTTCCCTGGCTGTGGGCCTGCTAATCAGACCCACAGCCTAGCTGTTCTCTCTAAATTGACACACATGTACCTTAGGTGCATTTATCAATTGGTACTGGGCCACCTTATCAGTCCCTGTACAGTCTACCTTAGGTATCCAGGGCATAGGTGTACCCAGGGCCTACCAGGGGCTGCAGCATGTATTATGCCACCCCTGGCTGGCCATCCAAATCTGACACAACTGGCTGCACGATGGCTGGGGCAAGGTGGTGTAATCACCCTTTGCTTTAGATATAGTATCCCCATATCTAACCCTAAAACATGGACACATGTATTCCTATCAGTCACTCCTATGGCAGGCCTTAACAATCCTGAAGGCAGAGTGCTTGGAATTATGTGAGATGGTGCTCTGGCATGAGCTGAGCCCGTCTGCAGCTTGCGGAACCAAGTCCTAATAGCTGTTCCATGATAACGCGTACCATATACTCTTAAGTGCATTATAATCCTCGCGGTTATTTGCTATCTTTGGTATCGCTTTATCAAAACATGTCGAGTAAGGTGTCATACGAATTGGAATACTAACCCCTCGCCAATTCTGGCAACGGGGTTAGCATTCCACCCATCTAGAGGGACACGACATGTATGTAACTGTGTACCCCGGTTAAAGTTAACTCGAGCCTCAGCATCACAAAATGGATGCTGCCACCACAGACACAAGTCTGACCTCCTGCTGCTGGGAGTCCTTCCAGCGAGGAGAGCTTGGACAAAGGGTTTCCTGTCAGGGGCGGTGCTAGCACCATCCCAGACAGGGTTTTGTGTATCCCATGTAGGCAGGGCTTAGAGGAAGGTGACTGCAAGTGGCACCCTGGTGCTCACTATGCATCTGCCGGTTTGAACCAGTTCCAGGGGCACACCAGCCCCTGAGCTGGGGAAAGTCAGGACAAGGGAGAGGGGTGTAACCACCCCCCTCCTGGTCCCACCCATGGGCAGGACCTAGTCGCGTGCCTGCCCCTTTTTTTAGAATAAAGGTAGGAGCAGGCCCCCTTCCCAAATTAGATAATTCTGAATCTTGACTACTTTCCACGAAAGGACTCTTGACTATTTCTGAAGACTCTCCCTTGTGGCTAAGGAGTAGCCACCCTGCACCCGCAGGCACCATCTAAGCATCGCGGTTTGCTGTAAGTCCATCCTCCGGATCAAGACTGACCAGCTCGACGAGACCCGGATTCCCTGGCATCTCTGACCTCTACCTGCATCATTAGCCCAGCTGAGATTCGTGGGTGTGACGAGACCTGATGGGACCGGCCATCTTCAAATCTGCACGACGCTTAACCAGCACGACCGCCGAGGGATCCTCGAGTGAGTGCTTTGGGGTTTGAGAAGCCCTGACCCTGAGCAGCTCCAGCACCGAAGTCCAGCCCCCCAGTATCCACGAGATCTGCGTGGGGCCCTTCTGCTCTTTGCTGCTCTCCGCGTTGTCCTGTCGCTTGCCTGCTGGCTAATGGCACTCCTGACGACGAACCACGACGATTGCACCGCTGGTCTGGTTGCTCCAGACTGGCCCTTGCTCCCTTCCAAGAGAGGAGCACACCGGACCCTCCTGGTCCACTCCAGACGCCATCTTGACTCCACCGCGTGGGCTTGACTTTGCCAAGGTTTGTTGCCCCAATCCTGGGTCCAGCATCGCCGACCGCAGACCCCTTCGTGGGACAGCTCGCACCTCCAGCCTGGTCGCCGACAACGCCTCCTGGTCCGAGGGACAGCAGAGTCCAGCGTCGCCCACTCACCTGGTCGAGGTGACTTCATCCGGTGCCATCCTGGTGCCCACCTAATCACTGGCTAGTGATTAAGAACTGAGTCCCCTCTGCTTTCAGGTCGTCTCCATCTTCGATCCAGGCTTGGATCACTCCGGACATCTTCACTGGTCGCCTGCCAGCAACTTCTTCTTTCAGGCTCCATAGACTTCAACGAGGATTCCCGACGTCTTTTGAACCCTATGCAGCCCCTGGGCTAAGTAACCTGAGCATTTCGGTGCTCCAACGTAGGTTCACTATCTAAGTGTCCAGATCCTTTGTCGTTTTCAGTCTATCTAGTCGGATTCGTCCGATAACAGTAACTTTACAAATACTAGCCTCCATAGACTTTATCCCGCGTGAGAGTGCACACTCTGTACCCGATCTCCCTAGGCCTCCTGCTCCTAACCTGAAGGTTCAGTAGTGTAGTCCTAGCGATCCTAAAGCCTCTGGATCTTGTTACTTACCTGCTAGTATTTCGCATTCCACTTTTAGTTTATATGGTTTTTCGTGCCCCTCGGGCATTTGTGTAAATTGTGCGACTTAAAGTATTTTCGTAAGAGTTTTGTTGTGTGTTTAGCTCTCTGACTCATAAAGAGATCAGGGTAGACTTGTTATAAATAAATATCCTTTTATTTTCATAACAACTTGTGTGGGGTCCTTTCACTTGGTGTTCAAGGGGTATATGTGATGGTATAACAGCTGGCTTAACACGCCCTCTAGAGTTTAGCCTAAAGACTGCTCTTGTCCATGCTACTAGGATAGCTGGTCTAGAAGGTTGACTTACAACCAATCATCAATAAGGGTTGTTTGGAATGATACAAAGTGATCACTAGAATAGTGAGCACTATATATCAGGCCAACTTCTCACAGCGGGAGCCTCGAAAATGCAGACCGGCAAAGTTGCTGTTGGTGCCTGTTTGAACAGGGTGGTCACTCCTTGACCACAATGGAGATATCTTCCGTCTTCCAGTCGAAATGGAATGTCGAAGGTCCAGGATATATATTTCAGAGTTTCGTCCAGGGTAATCTAAAGTCCTATGGACTAAGTTTCCTATACTTATACTAAGTTTAGGGGCTGGACTACCTTTAAGGTCCCTCCTATGGGTGGACCTGGGAAGGGGGTGGTTGCACCCCTTTCCCTTTGTCCAGTTTCGTGCCAGAGCTGGGGCAGAGTGCCCCACCAACCGGTTTGAACTAGCAAATGCATGGAGCAACTTGTGTGCCCCAGGCAGTGTCTGGAAAGCATTCACTGATAGCAGCCCTCCCTGCCCAAATACACTAAAGCCTGTCTGGGGAGGTGCCAGCACCTCCCTGGGCAGGAAACCTATTGTCCAGGCCTCCCCTGCCTGAGTTTCCTCCAGCAGCAGGAAGGCAGACTCGTGTCTGTGGCAGCAGCATCCATTTTGTGATGCTGAGGCTCTGTTTAACTTTAACCGGGTAAACCAGTAAGTACAGGTCTTCTCCCTCAAGAAGGGTGGAATGCTACCCCAGCTGCCAGAACTGGCGGGGGTAGTATTCCAAAGTGTTTGCCACCTTACACAACATGTTTTGATAAAGCCAACCAAAGTTCGCATTAACCGCGAGGATTGTAATGCACTTAAGAGTATATGGTATGGCTATCTCATAGAACAGCTATAAGGAAATGGTTCCGAAAGCTGCAGAGGGGTTCAGCACATGCTAGGGCACCCTCTCACATAAAACCAAGCACTCTGCCTCCAGGATTGTTAAGGCCTGCCATAGGAGTGACTCATAGGTTTATATGTGTCTATATGTATATATAGATATAGG
This sequence comes from Lissotriton vulgaris, assembly GCF_964263255.1. Classification (NCBI taxonomy): domain Eukaryota; kingdom Metazoa; phylum Chordata; class Amphibia; order Caudata; family Salamandridae; genus Lissotriton; species Lissotriton vulgaris. Next base: position 1,309,037,347 of record NC_141693.1, on the reverse strand, counting down.
CATACTATATCTAAGTAAGGGATGGTTACACCACCTTACCCAGGCTGTGTGAACAGACCTGTGGTGTCAGTTTGGGAGGCAAATCAGGGACAGCACTGTGAGAAGTTGGCCTGGTATATGATGTTCACTATTCTAGTGAACACCTTGCACCAGTCCAAACAACCCTTATGGTGATGGTTGTAAAGTCAACCTTATAGACCAGCTATCCTATAGGTAGCGTGGACAGAACAATCTTAGGCTAAAAGACTCTTGAGGGTGTGTAAAGCCAGCTGTTTTACCACATGTAACCCCTTGAATATCAAATGACAGGACACCACACATGATATATATAAAATATATATATAGTTATTTACTAACACACTCCTCTAAACTCTTTGAGATCAGAGGCAAAAGCACATAACCAGTTATACTCAGAAATACTTTAAATAGCACAATTTACAGTTAGGCCCTAGGGGCATGTAAAACCATATACTAAGTAAGTGGTATAAGGACCACGACTTGGGAAAGAAGGCCTAGGGCATCGCTGAGGCTACAGTATCTGACCCTTAGGTTAGGAGTAGGAGGCTCATAGGCGGCGCGTGCCGAGTCGGTACTCTGACGCTGAGAGTCGGTACTCTGACGCTGAGAGTCGGTACTCTGACGCTGAGAGTCGGTACTCTGACGCTGAGAGTCGGTACTCTGACGCTGAGAGTCGGTACTCTGACGCTGAGAGTCGGTACTCTGACGCTGAGAGTCGGTACTCTGACGCTGAGAGTCGGTACTCTGACGCTGAGAGTCGGTACTCTGACGCTGAGAGTCGGTACTCTGACGCTGAGAGTCGGTACTCTGACGCTGAGAGTCGGTACTCTGACGCTGAGAGTCGGTACTCTGACGCTGAGAGTCGGTACTCTGACGCTGAGAGTCGGTACTCTGACGCTGAGAAACGTAAAGGGTAAGTAAATGAAGGTTTAGGATACTTCCGGTCTAGCTAGAAGGATACAACTAAAAACCTAGACACTTGGATAGTCAATACCCTTGAGAGCACCGAAGTACTCGCGTTACCTCACCCACCGGAAGTGGCTGCATAGGTGTGAAGATGTCAGGTTTCGCCGTTTAAGTCTATGGAGCCTGTGAAGAAAGATGCTGCAGGCGACCAGGAGGAAGATGTCCAGGAGGATCGAGGATGAAGAGGATTGAAAGCAGAGGGGACAGAGTCTGGGTCTCTAGCCAGTGACCGGGTGGAACCAGGGAAGGAACCAGACGTCGTCGAGGAGCAATCAGGTGCTGTGGGTGAAGCTTGTCGTTGCAGCCACGCAGACCAGGAGGCGTCTAGGACGACCAGGTGCTGGAGAGGAGCTGCCCCACGAAGGTTCTCGCAGATGGAGGGGTCGGCTTAAAGATCAGAGCCAACAAGCCTAAGCAAAGGCAACCCACGCAAGATACACAAGGAGCTTCTGGTGCAGACAGGAGGGTCTGTGGTACTTCACCTTTGCAGGGAAGCAAGGGCCAGTCTGGAGCAACCAGACCAGCGATGGAGTTTCAAAAAGGATCGTCGCCCGGGGCTACTAGCCAACGGGCCAGCAACCGGACAACGGGTCAAGCAGAACACAAGCAGAAGGGCTCCACGCAGATCTCGTGGAGTGTGGAGGGCTGGTTTTCGGTGCAGGTGGAGCTCGGTGTCGGGGTGTCTCAGTCCCCAGGGCACAGCTTCGAGGAGGCCTCAGGAGCTGCGCTGTTAGCAAGTTGTCGACTTTTCAAGATACCTGCTTCCACGGGTCCCGATGCCTTCCACGGGGCTCAGCTGTTCTGGAGTCGTGCAGTGGGGTCAGAGGGATCCAGGAGTCAGTGTCTTGTCAGGCTCTGAGTTGCTGGATGGTGCCTGGTTTCCCAGGGTGGTCACTCCTTGGCCACAAGGGAGATTCTTCAGTCTTCAGCTTGGATGAATGTCAAAGGGTCCAGAGTTTCGTCTTCAGTCAATTCCAGGATTTATCTAATTTCTCCTGGGTCAGCTCCTACCTTTATCCAACTAAAGGGGGCTGGGTTTCTCACTAGGTCCCTCCTATGGTTGAGACCAGGAAGGGGGGTGGTTACACCCCCTTTCCTTTGTGCAGTTCTGCGCCAGAGCTGGGGCTGGAGTGCCCCAGCAACCGGTTTGAACTGGGGTATGCATGAAGCACCTAGTGTGCCTTAGGCAGTGTCTCAATCTATTCAGCCCTCCCTGTCCCAATACACATCCTCCTGTCTGGGGTGCTCGCACCCCCCAAGCAGGAAACCTATTGTCCAAACCTCCGTGACTGGAAGGACTCCCAGCAGCAGGAGGTCAGACTTGTGTCTGTGGCAGCAGCATCCATTTTGTGATGCTGGGGCTCTGGTTAACTTTAACCGGGATAGTCAGAACTAACATTTCTTCTCCCTCTAGAAGGGTGGAATGCTACCCCCGTCGCCAGAATGCACGTAAGAGTATATGGTATGGCAGTATCATAGAACAGCTATAAGGACATGGTTCCGAAAGCTGCAGACAGGCTCAGCTCATGCTAGAGCACCATCTCACATATAACCAAGCACTCTGCCTTCAGAATTGTTAAGGCCTGCCATAGGAGTGATTTATAGGTTACTATGTGTCTATATGTAAGTAGGTATAGGAATACTACACCTAAGCAAGGGGTGATTACACGACCTTGCCCCAGAAGAGTGATCAGCCAGTTGTGTCAATATGGATGGCCAGCCAGGGGTGGCATAATACATGCTGCAGCCCCTGGTAGGCCTTAGGTACCCAGGGCATAGGTGCACCCAAGGTACACTATACAGGGGCTGATAAGGTGACCCACTATCCAATTAGGTATGTACCTAAGGTACATGGAGTCCATTTTAAGGAGAGAGCAGGTAGCCTGGGGCCCTGAATAGTAGGATCCCAGGCAAACAAAGTAAAAAACCAGCTAAACACTAGGCAAAAAGTTGGGGGCAACCATAGTCAGGTATCCACCTTCCTGCACACATGCTGCAGCCCCAGGTAGGCCTAGGGTGCACCTATGCCCTGGGTACCTAGGGTTCACTTTAGTGGGGGCTCACAATGGTGACCCAGTAACCAATCTGGTATGTACCTAAAGTACATGGAGTCCATTTAATAGAGAAAGCAGATAGACTGGGGCCCTGAATAGCCGGGTCCCAGGCCAACTAAGTCGAAAACCAGCAAAACACCAGGCAAAAAGTGAGGGTAACCATAGTCAGATATCCACCTTCCTACAAGCTGTATAAGGATAGCAATCGTGTAGCTGTTCTGCAACGTGGTCCTTGTCCATCGGGCTAAGAAGGCATTTTGATGGGTCTGTGTGCGTAGGTAGTGGAGACGGTGTTTGAGTGAGTTGGTGTGCTGTGTTGTTTTTTGTGATAGAACCTTGTTGTGCAGTAGACATGGAGAAGCAAAGTTGTGATGTGTGGCACATTGCCTATATTGTTAGTGTGTTTTTCGGGCGGAAGTGTACGAGTTAGGGTTGGTGGTGCAGCATGTGGGTCATGTAGAAAGGCTCTAAATTGTCCAATGGGTTAGAGGTGGTTAGAAGAGAGTTGCTGTGTTGCTGTATGTGTGTTAGGTGTGGTGGAAGAGAGAAAGCTTGGCATTGTAGCTTGTTCATTTGTGTAGTTTGAAAGGTGGGTGTATGATTGTATTTTGTGACTGTAAGTAATATGAGGTGTTGTGCTTGAGAGATTTTGTTGTGCTGGTGTTCATATGTTTTGTTTTTGAGGAGTAGTGAAAAGAGGTGCTTATGTATTTGTTTTATGAGATGGATTTGTTTGTATAGTATTGTTTGTGAGTGGTAGTTGTAGGGTAAATAGTTTATAGAAAAGGTGAGGTAGTCTGAGAGTGGACTTTGGCCATGTAGTCAGTTTCCCAGAAAGAGGCAATGGACTTGAATGTTTGAGAGAGACTCTAATGCACTGGTACTCGTAGTACGGCCCGCGGCCCGGCAATCCTTCCGTGGCGGCCCGTGGACCATGAGACATCGTACCCGTGTTTCCAAAGAGTGTCTGCAAACATTTTGCTGCTCTTTGGGGGCCGGGCGATATCATTCCAGCGAGGCCAGAGTAGAGCTGCAGGGGCGCTAAACGGGGGTGAAATACAGCAAAGCCCCATTCACATGCAAATGGTCTTTTTAAAGACCTGTAAAGCCCTAGGGTGGGGCTGTGTGTCTGTGCGAGCAGGGAAGCAGGCTGGGGAAGCTGTCTCAGCCCGGGTGACACACAGGCAGGGTGGGCTGACAGAGGGAGGTAGAGGGACAGAGACAGAGGAAGGGAGACCGAGACATGGAGATCGAGAAAGGGAGACAGAGGGAGGAGGGTGACAGATGGAGACTGAGTGAGTGAGGGAAGGGAGTGAGTGAGTGAGGGAAGGGAGTGAGTGAGTGAGGGAAGGGAGTGAGTGAGTGAGGGAAGGGAGGGAGGGAGTGAGGGGAGGGAGTGAGTGAGGTGAGTGAGGGGAGGGAGTGAGGGAAGGGAGGGAGTGAGTGAGGGAAGGTCAGTGAGGGGAGGGGAGGGGCATGAGGGGAGGGGCGTGAGGGGAGGGGCGTGAGGGGAGGGGCGTGAGGGGAGGGGAGGGAGGGGAGGGGAGGGAGGGGAGGGGGGAGAGGGGAAGGGGGAGGGGGGGAGGGGGGAGGGGGGAGAGGGGAGGGGGGTGAGTGAGGGGAGGGGGTGAGAGGGGAGGGGGGTGAGTGAGGGGAGGGGTGTGAGAGGGGAGGGGGGTGAGTGAGGGGAGGGGTGTGAGTGAGGGGGGGAGTGAGTGAGGGGGGAGTGAGTGAGGGAAGGAAGGAGAGGAAAGGAGGGGGAGACAGTCAGTCAGAATGAGGGAGGGATAGGGAGAGAGTGAGAGTCAGAATGAGGGAAGGATAGGGAGAGGGAAAGAGTGAGACAGTCAGAATGAGGAAGGGATAGGGAGAGAGAAAGAGTGAGACAGAGGGAGACCGGGGAGTGGGAGAGGTGTGTATGGCGGGTCTGGTAGCTCAGTGGAAGAAGGCGTCCGCTGCAGGGACCTGTGTTCAACCTCATGATCACAATTTTTGTTGTTGCTCTAGTCCCGCCCCCCTCCCCCACTGACCCCGCCCCCACCGGTGCGGCCCTCGGACACAAACCACACTGTAAATTTGGCCCAGAGAGAAAGTTTGTGAGTACCCATGCTCTAAGGCATTGTTTTTTCCTGTTTTAAAAATAAATATATATATTTGTTTGCTTTCTAAGTGTAACTCAGTCACGGAGAGCCTTCAAGTGATATAATAGTTCTTTGCAATGGATGTGTGGAGAGCTGGATATGTCAGAATACTACTGCTCCCCAGTAGTATTCTGACATGTGCTTTCAGCACTTCAGCATTGCTTGTAAATGTCTTAGTGCACTTAAAGTAGTCTGTAATCGGACTGTGAACATGTTCATCATTGGTGGGATCCTTGAGTATTCTGTTTTTTGTCCTTTCTTCTTCATAATTGGTTGTGAATTGCATGTGTGGCAAAATGAGAGAGCTTAACCAAAGGTCTAAAACCACTTCAAAGTTGTCTGCTCATTTCCATTTGTGAGTGTCTGTGCACGTTCAAGGGCACTGCTCTTCAATGTGCATTACTGGACATCTCTACTCAGGGTTGTTTTAAAATCTAGAAATCAATTGCTAACAGGGGGGACAGCGGTGTAGGCTGACGCACAGATAACCCTTATCTTAAAGTATTGATTCCAGAAGTTAAGAATGGAGTGCTAACCATCAAGGCCATTTCCCGCCCCTTCCCCAACCAGTCACCTGGGAAATTATATGTACAAGATTGTGGGGGAACCTGCATAGGTAAGTCCCTCCTCCCATGAACTAACCATATTAAAAGTATTGAATTGCTCCCAAAGTACATATGAAAAAGTCTTTAGGAACTCGAGGAAACATTTAGTAAATAGCCATGTATTTGATGAGTTAACACATAATATCTACAAGATGGTTTTGCAGTTAGACACCATTAAAAATAATCAAGGTAGCAAGCTTCCAGTTTCCAATGAAAGTTAAGTGTTTTGACAGATTGGTATCATTGCCCCATAGTCTTGCTTCCTTTAAACAAGTCCATTAACAGTAAAGTCTCCGATGTATGGGAGGGTAAAGGCACATGTTGCTATCAAGACTGGTCCATGGACATGTCCAACATGAAGAAAACGCCTACATGTTTCATCCCTAAATAGTTTCAGACGTTGGGAAAATTCAAATAAGCATTTATTAAACTCCAGTTTAAACGAAAGGTATGAATGAGTAAAGTTATTTGGAAATGAGGTCCAGTACTAAGTATAATCGTATATTAGTATGGTATGCAGGCATTAGCCAAAAGACCCCTATGTGACATTGGTGAGTAATGGAATCCAGTAGTTCAATTCTCCATACAGTAAGAGGGACTGCAGGCATTAATCTCTGGGTTCGCATTTTCTTCTGAAAGCTTTTCTATTAGGAAACGACTTTCTGATGTGTTATTACTTGTTTGTGCTGAAATTCAACGTGCTTGCTAAAAATTTCTTTGATCTGTAGTGGAAGCGACTGGTACTAAAGCATATATGACTATCAAAGATAAATGACCCGCCCCAAATGTGGTTGTGAATACAGTTTTTCCGATTAAGAGATTGAAGTTAAACCTTCGGTCATTCTAAGAAGCTTGGTTCTATAATGCGAGCCCTAGCCTCCATCTTCCTCCTAAACCTACTGTGTTACTCTGTTTTTCAAGGTTCCCTTCTTTGCCACTGAAATTCTTACTGGGCATCAAAACTTCTTTAATTGAACAGTTCATACTGATGTGTGATAGGCTACATTGAGAGCTTTCCTTTTCTAAATGTTTGTACGACACATAGACTCCCAAAAATAAGCTCTTCGTTGTTGACCATTTGCTTCTGCAGTCAACTGTTAGACCAGCACTGTGGGAAGGACCAACGACTCCTCAAGTTTTAGCTAAGGAGCCTAAAGCATGAGACTCCCAAGTGTACAAGTCTTAACAGAATGCCTCTATTAATGATGGGTATTTGTAGCATTAGTGAGGGTGTGTTCTAGTCTACCAACATGTGACATTTTAGCAGCAGTTAGGAAAGTGCACATTACTTCCCAGTCCTAGGTTATTCCCATTTTCCTTATCCTATTATACCAGGACTCTAAACACATCAGGTAACTTCCCCTCAGGTGTGCTTGAAAATCCTCTATACATTCGGTCACATGTCTTTTTGAAGTGTTTTCTCTTCACCATTTCGGAGTTCTTACTTTTCAAACGCAATGGGAGTATAACATTGTTGGTGATCTATGCTTTAATTCTTCTCTCAGACCCTAGTTTGTCTTTTAGAAATTTAGAAGTTTGAAGAACTTTTAGAGCAAATAGAATGTGTTTTGTTCTGGGAGTTATTCGGTTGGTTTCTGAAACTAAATTGGGTTTTGGTTTTACTGCTGTTTTTAATGGCAGCCTTTGAAAATGAATCTGCTCCATCAGGGTTTCACTTTAATCGAACTGCATTTACCAGGAAGGAGGGGGTCAGTGGGGGTTGTGGTTTTTTGCCTAGAGCTCTGCTCTATCAGGGATTTTTTCATTAATCCAAGTATAATTTACAACTAAATCGGTATCATCCAGCCAGCAAAATCCTGCCTATGAGCCTTTTATGGAGCACTCTTAAAAGTAAACCAAAAAACAAAATAGTCGCAACTATGATCACAATGTGGATTTTAATAGTCCACACTATTTCCATTGAAATACAAAGATTCCAAGTTGATATCCTCTTTATTGATTCCATTGTTGATTTATTGGTTGTGTGATTCAGCAAACATCGGCTTACACTTGTTTCGTCTTCATCAAAAGACTTTTTCAAGGCTTGAATAAGAGTAATATACAAAAGTGCCTAGATGTTTGTACCATAATAAATTAATGACAAATAAGTTACATTTGTATTGGCTTATTCAAAGAGGGAAACAGCTGAACATCTCATAGCATAAGAATATAAGAAAAAGGAGAAAAAGAGGCAAATGTGATGAGCCAAAACCAAAAGGTTACGTGTGCACAGAAAATTTCACCCATATTCTATAAGACTGCTTCTAGAAATGGTGCAACAGTCAAAGTCCATAAAGATAGAACTATTCTCATAGTGGAGGTATTGTGAAAAAGAAGACCACCACAACGCAGATCCCTAGTTGTGATGCAAGAAAGTGATTTCTATTGTAAAAACCACTGCTTCAAAAATGCTTGTTTTCTAAGGCATCACTGGCCTTTTGGTACAGTTAACCCGAAACAGCAAATTCCATATCGACAAGTCTTTTATGATATAAAGAACTCCAAGTCTGTAGAACAAAATAAACAAGATATTATAGTCTCTTTCCATTTTATATTAAGGCAAAACACAAGCTCCCTAGTTAAAAGACCATGTATTCGTTAAAAAATCGAAGTAACAATAAAATATCGGCTGCCACAGCTAGTACTTTCATCAATTATAGCACCAGCTCGACGGCTTAGTGCTGTTTGTTCAATCTTAGATGTACTATAATATTTTTGAGTGCATCTCTTACTAATCATTTTATATTTGAATGCACCCTACATTTTAACTTAAACTCCACTAAAATGCTGTATTGCTAATAATCTCTATTAGCAAAGAAATCTCGAAACTGTATTATATACACAGTAAGCATCATGAAGAATTATTTCTTGTTTACCATCGGTCGTACAGTAGATATAAAAGTTTATTAAAATAATAAGTAAGCATGTCCACTTTTCTTAAAGCGGACTGCATTGCTCAAATAAATGAATAAAGAAATGTGGCCGCTATAGGTAAAGTGGACCCCATTAGTAAATAAAATAAAAGCTGGCAGCGTGCTGCCACATAGTTGGTGAAATAGTGGCAAATCCTTAATCAAAATAGTGCTCACAGCCAAGATAAAAGCAGACCGTGTAACAAGACAAGTAAAAAGTCCAGCCTTTATGGGAGGTAACAAATGCAGAAAAGGGGGGACCAAGGAGGGACTAACAAGCCTGATAAAGACTCTGAAGCCAGCGTTTACGAAGGACAATGACACAAGCCAATTAAAAATGTGGGCCGGGCTTCAAAGCCATACTCCAATGCTGCATACCTCACAGCAGCGCATGCGCTGCCCAGGCTCGACTTAAAAATGTGAAAATCGTATGGGGATGCCAACTAATCTTATACACTCAAGATCTAGTAAAAGCCACTGCCAGTAGAAGGAGGACATTTCTCGACATGAGACATCGAAACTAAGGTTCAGCATCATTCATCCTGGAAGATGCAAAATAATCTTTAAAGGCAAACCAACATATTTGAAGAGCCTAACGTTTTACAGGAGTTTCCAGACTTGCTCTAATCTCAAGATTGAAACAAACCAATCTCACACTTCAATTGCTGAAAATTCACAGAAAAGTGGCCTGAGAGATATGCTCTCACAACCAAAGAAAAAGGGTTATCAGCATTATTTCAGAAAACGAAGATGGATAAATGCAACAGTAGTATAGGAAAAAACACTACGCACAATAAGTAGAGTTTAAATCTCTATAGTTCCGAAATCCTGGAAAGGGTGCAGACCAATTATTCATAAGCTGCCACTCCAGTTCAACACCCAAAAGGTGACTGCAATACATGCCATGTTTTCTGTGCAAAAAGGATATATACAGCAAGATAGGTCCGTTACAAATTCTAGAAATTTTTCGGGAACATAGAAACAGGGTGAGGTATGGAGAGCAGCTCCAGATTGCCAAAATTCCCCTCCTTTCTCAGCCATATATTATCGTAAATCTTCTTCAACATGCACAGAACACCCTGTTTAGCTGGTCTCCTGGACAGACACTTGTCGGAGTCACAAAGAGAATGCTATAATCGAGAATATGCTATCCTGACATGATTTTAAAGTCTACCGAAACAGGATAGTGTCACACATAACACACCTCCTCTTTAGACCAAAAATGGCTTGTATTTTAAATTTGATAGTCTTTTTTTGATAGAATGCCATTGGTCTGGTCGGTCTTGTTAGGAGTATTGCTTTTTGAAAGTCCTACTCTAATAGTGACAATGTTTGCCACATTTTGGCTCCTAATTTGCCTTGTTTCTGTGTGGGCAGTTCTGTTTTTTAAGCCTACTTGCAGCGCATGTGTTAATGGGTTTTTATAGAGCGCACAGCTACCCTAAGCCATCCCAGCGCCAACTCCTAGAACATAGTACACCTAATGGGGGGGGGGAAAGCCTTGTCTTCAAGGCCTTCCTGAATGTCAGCAGACTAGGACAAGGGTTGCAAAGACGTAAATAATTCCAAGTCCTTACAGTGCCCAGGATGAAACTTCGGCATCCGCGGTATGCTTTTTTTACTTTTCCGACTGTCAGGAGCTTTGCACTGGAGGGTAAGAGTTGTGCTGGGAAGATATCAGGCCAGTTTTTGTCGGAGGAAAGCAGGGCCAGAATTTTGGGACGCCTAATTGGCTATGCAGAGCTCTTTGAATTTATTTCTCTTTGTGACTAGGAGCCAGTGGATTTCTGAGATCACCGGTTTGATGGGGCTGAATTTAGGAGTTCCAGAAACAAGTCTGGGAGCTGCATTCGGAAGAACCTGAAGCCTATGAAGATTGATTTGTAAAAAAGAATTACAATGCACACTCACTGATACAGCTAATACTCATAGTGAATGTGGGACCTTCTCAATAAAAATGACTCCATTGATGACCATTACCGGTCTCCTTATATATCGTCCCCCTGGAAACGCAACTTCTTTCTGTAATCAGCTTATAGAATTAGCTACTCAATTAGCGATAAAACACCATAACTTCATGATTTTAGGTGATCTGAACCTTCATTTGGAAGATAACAATGCTAAAGAAGCTCAAATACTTAGAACTGCTTTACATGCGATAGGAGTAACATTGCTATCAACCTCCCCCACGCATCAACAGGGACATCTTCTTGACCCAGTTTTTTCTACCTGGGAGGACATTGAAATGCTCCCCCCAACACCTATCATATGGTCTGACCACCACCTGATTACTTTTAATATTCCCATTAACAAGAGTAAGCTAGCCCCCAACAAACCTCTGTTTACAATACGACGAAACTGGAAAAACTACACCCCTGAACGTATGGTCAGCGAATTACAGAAACACACCCCGCCAATAGGACATTCCTTACAAGATACCTGGAAGAATTATGAAACATGGCTGAGCAAGGCACTAGATATTATTGCACCGTGGACTTCCAAACCCCCTGTTAGAAGAACCAAATCTGAACCCTGGTATACGGAAAAATTAAAACTTGCGAAATCACACTGTAAAGCGACAGAACGCAAGTGGAGGAAAAACTACTCTCCTGAACTTAAGGAACTATATAAACTAGAGTTAAAATCATACCAGAAAATGGTTAGAGAGGAGAAAAGTTCCTTTTACCAGACAAGAATTGAAAAGGCAACTAACCCCATGAAAGAACTTTTTAGCATTTATAAGGAACTTACAGACACCACCACCCTAGATATGCAGGACACATATTCTGATGACATATGCGACCAGATAGCTGACTTCTTTGTCAATAAAGTCGAGAAAATACATGCCACTTTTTCAAAACCTGTCATAGAAGGAAAAGAACCACTCCTTACCCAAAAAACCATTCTCACACGCTTTATCACTCCTGACAAAGAAAATTTGGTCAGCATTATCAATAGTATCCACTCAGGATCCCCTAATGATGTGTGCCCTTTAGTTAAAATTAAAGACATCATGAACAACGGTCTCATTGATCAAATCAGACACTTGATCACTCTGTCCTTCCAAGAATGCTACGTCCCAGAGGCATGGAAGACAGCACAAGTTATCCCTCTCAAAAAAAAACCAAACATTCCGGTTACTCAATATCAAAATCTTAGACCCATCTCCCTCTTGCCACAATGCGCTAAGATTATAGAAAAAATAGTCAATAAACAACTGATGGCTTTTCTAGAAGAAGGAAACATACTTCATCCGACACAATCAGGTTTTAGACCTGGATACTCCACGGAGTCCGCGGTTCTTTACTCCACGGAGTGCATTCGCAAGATGGTAGATGAGGGGGAGACAGCTGCACTTGTCATGCTTGACTTAAGTGCAGCTTTCGACACTGTGCTTCATGACACTCTGTTGTCCCGACTATCAGACATTGGAGTAAGGGATCATGCCCTTGCCTGGTTCAAATCTTTTCTCTCCAAAAGATCATTCCGAATACATTGCCCACCCTTCAAGTCATCTTCTCGCGACGTCAGCTATGGGGTCCCACAGGGCTCTAGTTTGAGCCCTACCTTGTTCAACATCTATATGGAATCCCTAGCTCCAGTCGTAGAGAATTTTGGGGTGGGCATTGTCAGCTATGCTGACGACACCCAGCTCATGTTCAAGCTCACTCCAGACAGCGAAAAATTTGCCACCAATTTTTCTAGCTGCATGGCTGCGGTCGCCACCAGGATGGATAATAACTGCCTCCGTTTAAATGGTGACAAAACGGAGGTGCTAGTGGTAGGGAATAAAACCTCAATATGGTCCCAGGCTTGGTGGCCTACTACACTGGGCGAGTGCCCCCACCCAGTCGAAAAGGTCAAAAACCTAGGAATAATGATTGACTCGGATTTGTCGGGAAGATCACAAGTTAATAAAACAATTGGCAAATGTATGGGCACGTTAAAAATCTTGCGTAAAACTATTGATCTTATTCCCATTGAAGCAAGGAAAACGCTAGTGCATGCACTAATAACGCCCCACCTGGATTACGGAAACGTTCTCCTTTTAGGTGTGAACCAAAAACAACTGCACCAGCTTCAATGCATTCAAAATGCGGCTGCCCGCATGGTATTGGGTGTACCAAAAAGAACATCCGCTACAGCAACCTTGTCTAAGCTACACTGGCTTCCAGTTAGAGAAAGAATTAGATTTAAGAGCCTCTGCTATGCCCATAAAATTGCACACAACAAAGGACCTACCTATTTGAGAAATCTTCTAACTATCCATCGCCCTACCAGAAACCTCAGATCCTCGGGTATGTCACAATTCAAACTTCCCCGGATCAATAGAGCAAAACTGGGTGGCCGCTCCTTTCGTTTCCTTGGAGCAAAACATTGGAATGCCCTCCCAGTTCATCTGAGAATGGAACCATCAGAAATCCTTTTTAGAGCTAAACTAAAAACTCATCTCTTCCCCCATTAACATTTTTCTGTTCTCTGTCTCGGTGAGCTGTAAGGAGTTTTTGTCAGCAATTAGCGCGGGGATACACAGTTGTGCAGCCATGCGCTTTATAAAACGCTTTATTATTATTATTATTATTATGTTGCTGTTGGATGTTCATGTACAGAATGTTACAGTAGGCTATTCTGGACAGAATAAGCGAGGACCCTACAGTTTTTTGGGCATTAACATAGCGCACTGCCTTTTTATAATCTTTGACTGAAAGGCATTGTTGCTTCCACTGCCTGTTTTTCAAGCACTCCTTTTTAAATCAAACCTAGTGTTGCAGCGCATGCCCTGTTTGCTTTGCGAGGCATGCTGTAGTTGGGTATGTTTTAGAAGTTGGGTGGAAGTACCGCCCATCTTTTTCATTGGCTGGCGTCATGGTAAACGCTGGCTTCTGATTGATGAGGCTTCTTAGTCCCTCCTTGTTACTGCCCTGTCTCCTTTTGTGACCGCCCATCAGGACTGGATGTTTTACTTGCGGCGTTACTGTCTCCTTCATTAGTCGGTAAGCACTTTTTTCTTCATTCGGACGCAAAATGCTTGTGTTGTATGGATTCCTGGCCAAGGAAGCACCGACTGTCCACCTATTTCCCCAATGATGAGCCACGGGTAATGAGCTGCATGTCCACTGGGATGGGGCAAGCCTAGCATCCGTGTTTTGGGGGTGAAGAAATGTGGATGGAAGAGCGAGGGCAATGGACTCTAGACAAAGGCAGGCTTTGGGGGTAGGTTATGTGAGCTCTTCCTTTGCATGCGTTGCTGGTTGTTTACTCCCTGGGCCGGGGTGCCTCTAGGCACACTGCTGCCTCCCCACGCTGGGAGGCCATGTTTGAGCACGCTCAGCGGCCAGGCATCCTCTGTACCAGAGTATGCAGTCCACGTCTACTTCTGGGTCGCGCCCATGTCCATTACAGGCATAACTTACCGTTGTGCCTGCACGCCGAGGTAGTTCGTTATTTTCCCCAAGCTGCGTTCACGTCGCTGTGCCTCTTCCCCTTTAACTCCCCGCTGTTTTTCCAACGGTTGTCATTGTCCTCTTTCCTACAAAGTCAGCCTCTCTCACCTTTTCTCACACTTACTCGCAATGTAGATCTCTACTCCTTTCCTCCCCACAGTCTGTCACATATTCCCATGCCACTTGTTCCCACAGTCTGTGACATATTCCCACTTCACTTGTTCCCACAGTGTCACATATTCCCACATCACTTGTTCCCACTGTCTGTCACCTATTTCCCCTCACTGTCTGTCACCTATTTCCCCTCACTGTCTGTCACCTATTTCCCCTCACTGTCTGTCACCTATTTCCCCTCACTGTCTGTCACCTATTTCCCCTCACTGTCTGTCACCTATTCTCACTCGCGGTTTGTCACCTATTTCCACGTCACCTATTCCCACTGTTGGTCACATAGTCCCACTTTCTCCCGGTATCCTTTTCCCACAGTTTTTTCTCCTCCACACTGCCTCTTTTCACGCAGTCCCTTTCCTATTGTTGGTCTCTGTTCCACATTTTCGCACAGTCTGATTTTCTGGCCTCCCCTTTTTTTCCACAGCCTGCTTCTCTTCCCTCCCACCCTTAATAGTCTCTCTCTACCCCCACTTTAACCACAATATGCCACTCTGCCACCCCCCTGCTTCCATAGTCCCTGCCCCACAGTCTGCCCCATTCATGTTAATAACATTTATAGTGTAAATTACTGCCCAGAAGGGTATCCTGGCATAATCGGTAATATGACTATTGAAGTGGCTAGCAGCTAGAAAAGCTGTCTAGTATGCACTAGCCACAAAGCAAGGGGATTTAAACTTATTTTATGGGAATTGGTAAAGGTAATTGCAGAGCTATAGTCCTGTGCACAATGCTCTCCATGGTGACAGTAACCAATCTCATGAAATATTTTAAAACCAAATCCAGCCAAGTGTTAGACCTGTTTGGTGCGTATATTAGAGGCCAAATATGCAAATCTCCTTGAGGTCTTAATTATATTCTTCAAATTCCGTGTGAAGCTATACAGCGTACATAGTTCAGTGATACATATAATTATACAATCATAATATGTATAGTTTACATTTTTATGGATAGTTTTCAGGGTCTCTCGGAGTTAAAACACATAGGTAAACACTGGTAAATTTTACAATCCTACATTATATTTGATATCCAGGACCTGGTATAGCCCATGTGTTTACAACACTTTGATACATTTTCAAGGCTATTACTGATTGCTTGTTTAAGTATATACGTATAGGACAATCTCTGTCTTCTCAAAGATGTTGTTAGAAGCAAAATTTCTTTTGGTCACCCAGGAGAAAATATCTTCAGTAATAGGATGTGGTCACTGCTCTTATACAGGGATATCTGTAATTGAATAATGACTTTCAGAGAAGATTGTGTTTGGTAAGGCTCCTCCACATGATTGGACGGGCAGATGTGGTGCTGAAATCGTGCATAAGACATAAAGCGAGTTAACTATAGCCGTCAAGTTGAACCCATAATAGTTGACAGAGGTGACCGTCTATCTACTTGGGTTACTTGAAAGTAACTTAAGAAGATAGCGATCACCCTGCAGAGTGCAGTATTAGAGAAGTGAACACATCACATTACTGAAGATATATGCTGAGGTGTGACCAAACAAAATTTAGACTCCTTCCAACGAATATACATGGGTGGATGAAAATGAGCAGTTTGCCTATGTACTTTAACAAGTAATCTGAAATAACACCACATCTAGAGGGATTCTGAGATGATAACAATATGGTCAAAAATAGCCTGAAAAAAGCAGCAAAGTGTTGTGTGACGTGAAACGTGGCAGCTGTACCATCGCCTGAATATTGAACGTAATAAAGGATTGAGCAGGGTTTTTAATTCTAAGAGATCCTAAAAACTGTTTTAACTAGGACTTTAAGTACACTTCCTTGCATCTTTCACCTCGCCATCCCCTATTCGCACACAGTGCACTCTGAAATACTGCTTTTTCGTTTACTTTTGCACTGTAAATAAAATGACTGCTGTGTACTACTTTCGCACGTTTGACTAGAATCAGTTACAATTGCCATTCATGACCATTTCTCTGTGCGATCTACAGAATAATGGGATGTACGCATATTCTGATTACCTTTATGCCCCACTGGCAGGCACTGTGAAACTCTTGGCTGTCTTGAACCTAAACTCTAGGGATCTCGAACGTACCGCTTTAGCTGAGCGCACAGTTATGGCAGAAAAATGTCCCCTGTTTTTTGTGAAATTCCCAGCAATTGTTTAACGGTTTATAGAAAAATGACCTGCAGACAGAGTAAAATCTTGATGTAAATTCTACACAAATTCAATGCACTGCATTATCAGTAAAATATACAGTTGCAACACCGCTTTATAAACGCCCACCCACAACCTGACTCAGACACCTACAGGCGACGCAGCTCACAGTAAGCGCTATTAAAATGTAATATGCTGCGTGAATAGAAAACTACAGAAAAGCAACCTGGAACATGCAAATATTCTTGGATAAGTAAATTAAGGTATACATGTAAAACGTGGTAGAAGCTCTCTCTCCGACATTAAAAGCTGGTGTACTATCTAAAGAAGACCTAGACAAACTTCACTTCCAAGGGCAACGATGCTGCCATGTTCTGAACTCTCTACAGACTAATGCCTTAGTTAGGCAATAGTTCGGCACAAGCTACACATTTGCTTGCAGTTGTTACTTTGTTAAAAAGTGCGGAAGGGCAATTCGCAATGGAAAAGGCAAAGTTAAATTGGAGATACCTTCACAACATCAAGTTTCTGGGACTATGGTAAGATTTCTGAATCTAGCAGCAGACAAAGACTACGGACATCTGAGAGTGAAGTGGGACGTGTCGAAAAGTCATTAGAAGTGCTGAGAATCAGAGTGGAGAATTTAGTGGCACACTTAATCAATATGATGTGAAAAGATTTACTAGAACATGGCGGTTGGTTCTCTTGTACTTGACTGACATTAACCCAGTGCCAAATCTCCCGGTTCACTACCCTTCCGGTCTTATGGACTTAGGACCAGCCGTGTGACATATGGGGAAAAAAGTGCATTGAAAGTAAAGTAAATCTTCTAGAGGATATAGTGTTACAAGCATTTGCAATGCAATAGGTCTTGTATGTATGCACATTTGAGCTATTAGCACTGTAAATCACAATGCCTTTCATTTATGTTTTGGTTTTTAAAACCTAAATAAAAGGCATGGTTATTTACAATGCCAATAGCTTAAACTATAGACCTATTGCATTGCAAATGCTTGTTTTTTTAGGTTGAAGCCAACCAGACAGCACAGACATTCAAAAAGCTGACCTAGGAATGCATTCCATCTGTTTCTTACCATTAGCTTTATAACTAACTTTCTGGCTTTAGTTGCTTTAGGCTGTCCAGCTTGAGTGCGTTCCTCCCTTTGCCTAGCCTTGTTTACTGTATTCTTCCATGAACTTTCTTTCTGTAAACAGGCTAGTAAATCTTGTCACGTTTGCTGTGCAGTCAAAGGCAGAGGTCAAATATCAAGCTCCATCTTCCAAGTGAGCTGTGTTTACTTTTCTTTCTCTGACTTCAAAGTGAGAAAATGTGCGACAATCCTGCTGACTACCCATGTAAGAGGAGAGGGATTAGTATTTTTCTTTCTTCTAGCTCACAACAAAAAATGAACTGTGCTGATGATTCAGAATTAGTACACATGAAGTACATTTACTTTTTTGTAATTTTGAAGTGTGGTGGAAACAAATATTTGAATATGATCAAACTACATAAGTAGACTAGATGATATTTGCACACATAGTGTGCAATAAAACCATATTTCGGTGCAAATGTAATTGGCATTTCAATTGAAAATGAGTAGTCTGTAATAGCAGTGCGCTACCACACCATGCATACTCCACTCACTCTATGCCGTTCCTGCCACTCCACCCTGCGGCATGCCACTTCACCCCCCCCGACATGCCGCTTCACCCCCCCGACATGCCGCTTCACCCCCCCGACATGCCGCTTCACCCCCCCGACATGCCGCTTCACCCCCCCGACATGCCGCTTCACCCCCCCGACATGCCGCTTCACCCCCCTGACATGCCGCTTCACCCCCCCGACATGCCGCTTCACCCCCGACATGCCGCTTCACCCCCCGACATGCCGCTTCACCCCCCGACATGCCGCTTCACCCCCCGACATGCCGCTTCACCCCCCGACATGCCGCTTCACCCCCCCGACATGCCGCTTCACCCCCGACATGCCGCTTCACCCCCCCGACATGCCGCTTCACCCCCCCGACATGCCGCTTCACCCCCCCGACATGCCGCTTCACCCCCCCCGACATGCCGCTTCACCCCCCCGACATGCCGCTTCACCCCCCCGACATGCCGCTTCACCCCCCCGACATGCCGCTTCACCCCCCCCGACATGCCGCTTCACCCCCCCGAAATGCCGCTTCACCCCCCCGAAATGCCGCTTCACCCCCCCGACATGGCGCTTCACCCCCCCGACATGCCGCTTCACCCCCCCCGACATGCCGCTTCACCCCCCCGACATGCCGCTTCACCCCCCCCTGACATGCCTCTTCACCCCCCCCCTGACATGCCTCTTCACCCCCCCCTGACATGCCGCTTCACACCCCCCCTGACATGCCGCTTCACACCCCCCCTGACATGCCGCTTCACACCCCCCCTGACATGCCGCTTCACACCCCCCCTGACATGCCGCTTCACACCCCCCCTGACATGCCGCTTCACACCCCCCCTGACATGCCGCTTCACACCCCCCCTGACAGGCCGCTTCACACCCCCCCTGACATGCCGCTTCACACCCCCCCTGACATGCCGCTTCACACCCCCCCTGACATGCCGCTTCACACCCCCCCTGACATGCCGCTTCACACCCCCCCCCCCGAACATGCCGCTTCACACCCCCCCCCCGAACATGCCGCTTCACCCCACCGGACATGCTGCTGGACATGCCGCTTCAAAATATACAAAGACCCAAGAAGGAGAGTGGAACGAGCTAATTCAAAATCTTTGGTGAAACTGCTTTGGCAATTGATTTTTCTTTTGGTACTTCAATGTTATTTGGCAAAGGCCTGAGTCCGCTTCACCCACAGTGGTACCATCAACTGCTTGTCGGGTAGAAAAGATTTTTCAGCAACATCATCCAAAAAACTTTCAGCAAGGTCCTTTTCCGCAAGTGGTTCTGGGCACTGCATGCAGTACTGAGTCGTCCTCCAAACCAGTCAGTAGATGGCCCTGGTAAAATGAAGGTGATCCCTTGACTGGTAGCATCAGGCATTACCAACTTTTCCTGAACTTGTTTTTGAATCCCTCTTACCCAAATATAAAATAGTTTCACTCGTGGTAGAAATGCAAGACTCCATTTAGTGCCCACTTCTTTGAAGAATGAAAATCCCGTGCTGCAGGTTTTTCCCAACCAGCTGTCATAGAATGAACGAAAAAACACTGGCGATAGCTTTGGTAACAATCTTTCCTTTAATGCTGCTCAGCCCTACTGCTATAACGGCTCAAGGACGGCTCTGATTACATGCTCTTCGCCAAAGAATCTTAGTGTTCATTGAGCAACTGAACCCAGTGTATTCTCTTACCCAGCACAAACCACTTTTATCCTAGTTAGTGGGCATGCCAAAGATTTCTTTTGGGAATTGAAAGGAGAAGTCGAGAGGTTGTAACCATCTCCTACAAAGGCCAAAGGGGCCGGGAAAGCTGGAAGGAAACAGTCCATTGCAATGCCAATAGACCTTTGTGATTTATTGGATTTGTCAATGTTTAGCTGTGCTGCGTGTCTAAAGTTAACAAGCCTTTACAATGCAACGGTCTCGCCTTTGCGAAAGTTTGAGCTATTGGCATTGTAAATAACAAAATAGTTATTTGTGTTGGTTTTGAAAACAGATAAATAAATGGCATTGTCATTTACAATGCCATTAGCTTAATCTCTCGCAAATGCGAGACCTATTGCATTTGCACCCACACACACACACACAGACACACACACAGACACACACAGACACACACAGACACACACAGACACACACAGACACACACAGACACACACAGACACACACAGACACACACAGACACACACAGACACACACAGACACACACAGACACACACAGACACACACAGACACACACAGACACACACAGACACACACAGACACACACAGACACACACAGACACACACAGACACACACAGACACACACAGACACACACAGACACACACAGACACACAGACACACAGACACACACAGACACACACAGACACACACAGACACACACACACAGACACACACAGACACACACACAGACACACACAGACGCAGACACGCAGACACGCAGACACACACAGACACACACAGACGCAGACACGCAGACACACAGACACACAGACACACAGACACACAGACACACAGACACACAGACACCCACTCTGTGTGTGTTGGACCCGGCCTCGTGGCGTGGTTCCCCCCCCCCCCCCCACGCGAATCAGCGCCCCATCAGCTCAGTACATAGGGACTCCCTAGCTACCCTACCCATGTCCGACCCAATGCCCATTGTCCGTATCGGCCTGTCCCCGGCCACCCTTCCAGCCCGCACGCCCCAGACCCGCAAGGCCCCATAGGCCCATCGGCAGCCATTTTCCCTTCCAGAGATCCCTGATGCCGTGGGCCTAACCTGCCCCCCTGCCCCAGCGTAGCGTAGGCTCCAGACGCCCCAGCCCCCGTTGGGAGGGTGAGGGCTACCCTAGTGAGAGAAGGCGAGGAGTTTTGATGGCACCTCCGGCCTCCCCTGAGAGACCGGGTTCGCTCACACCTCTGGTCTCCCCCCTGAGGGCCAGTTTCGATGTCACCTCTGGCCTCCCCGAGTGCTGGCTCCAGACCTGCTGGGCGTCTGGGCATTCCCGGACGCATCCTCAAAGGGATCAAAGAACCAACCGCCGGACCTCGCCCCCGGACCGCCCCCACAGCCTCGGACCCCCGCCTGCCAGGGTCCGGACATCAAAGGGTCACTGAACTATATCAAGGGTCTCCCTGAACTAGTGGGCAGTTGTATCTTGGACAAGGAAGCCCTGCTGATCTGATCGCGGCTGAACTGAACCTCGGGAACTCTTGAGCCCTGCTGACGCTGTCGCGGCTCGTTCTTGGAACTGAACCATCGGAGCCCTGCTGACCTCGTCGCGGCTCGAGCTTAAATCTTGAAGACATCTACGGAACTCTGAGCCCTACTGACATGGTCGCGGCTCTCCCTGAACCTCCTACAGAGCGAGCCCTGCTGACGCGGCTCAAGGAACATTCTAGTCCGGCTGGACTGTCAAAGTCCTCATCCTGAAGAGACTATCCTCAAGTGAGTAGGATCCTCAGTGCGTTTACCATCTTCCGTATCCCCCCGGCTCGAGGATTGAGAGCTGTGCGCAGGGTACGCCACGTGCTGGGTTACGACCCTAAGACTGTCCCGCTACCCCATCCCTAAAAGACTCGAGACTCTCTGCGATCCTTCGATCATTGTACATAAGTGTGATATTGCTTTCTTCATGTTTATAAAGAAGTTCCTAACTTACCCCTCTGTGTTGTGTCTGTTCATAAGTGTGGTGTGGTCCTCGTGTGTACGATTCCCTACCTGAGGTCTTCCCCAGCGAAGGTCTCTCATAAGGTTCGGCAGTATTGGTGGGAGAGGTAGGTCACGGAGGAGCTGGGTAGACATAACCCGACCTCTGGGGCCCCCCTTCTAACAGCCAGGTCTTGAGGGTCTTCCTGAAGGTGTTCAGAGGGGGCACATCTGATGTCTGCTGGTAGCTGGTTCCAGGTCTTCGCTGCAATGTGAGAGGAGGATCTTCCGCCTGCTCTGGCTCTTTGGATGCACAGAGTTTTCTGTCAGTGCGAGGTTAAAAGATCGGAGGTTTATTTTTGGTACGTGGAAGTTCATTCTGTCGTCTAGGTATTTGGGTTCGATGTTGTGTAGGCATTTGAAGCGTGAGTGAGGAGTGAGTTAAGGAGAACCCAGAGGAGATATTACATGGAAATTGGATATAAGACGTTGGAAGGTATATGGTCCATATGGAAGTCTGTTAAAAAAGTTCTAGATATACCCACTATGCATTATCGCACACCACTGTGGAACTCAACACTCTTTCCAAACCTTAGTAGCGATGGAACGTGGCGTCATTGGGAGAGTCATGGTATTGTGGAGCTGGGGCAAATAATGACCAGAGATCATTGCAGAACGCTAGAAGAACTCACATACCACTACTCACTACAAGGCTATCAAGAGTTCAAATACCTACAGATAGTAAATAGAATTAAAGCAATTAGGCCATGCATCACTCAGCTTGGGAAATTCGAACTAATTGAGTATTTGAAGTCAGGAGGTCATAGAATTAGAGATATTTATAAAATATTTAACAACGTATCAATCGACGATATTGGGAAAATTGAAACTACATGGTCCCAAAAATTGGGAGATCCCGAAGTAGACTGTGATAAAGCGTTAGCTATGGATAAGAAGTTCCTGCGTTCCTCGAATCTCAGGGCCCAACACTTCAAAACTCTATTTAATTTATACTATACGCCCGAAAAATTATTCTCTTGGGGGAAAGCGATAGATAGCAACTGCCCCAGATGTGGTAATGGTACAGCATATCTTATACACATGTTCTATGGTTGTGAAAAATTAAAAACTATTAAAACCGAGATAACACGCTTTTTAGAGGGGCTACTGGACGTTAAAATTAACCTATCCCCTACTTTGATAATAATCGGTTGTGATATGAAACTAGATATGAGTATTGAGGCTGAAGCTTTAGTTTTCATTTCCGTAGCAGTCCTCAGGATTTTAATCAGTGCAGCCTGGAAGGATACAGAAGCCCCAACTTTCCAAATGTGGTTGTGCAGAATGCTGGGTATACATAATATTGAGGAAGCATTATATGAGTTAAAAGGAGTAAAGCTAAAGGACATAGGCAAGCGACTTTGGGCCCCAGTGACGACTTGGAGGACAGCAAAATTACAAGTGAATGATTTACTGGCTGTTTAGATATTTAACATGTCAACTGACTCTCTACTGTATAGTACTCTTTACCCTTTTTCGTATGACCTAATAATGTAATGCTTCTAATTATGTATTTATGTATTTACGTATGCTTCTTTGAATATGTATTTACCGGTATGAACTCTCAATAAAATATAAAAAAAAATAAAAAAATGAAGCGTGAGTGAGGATTTTGAAAGTGACTTTTCTCCACGGGGAGCCAGAGGAGACTTCGTAGGTGTTGACTGATGTATTTGTGTTGGGGGATGCCGAGGACAAGTCTGGCGGCGGTGTTCTGTATTGTCTGGAGTTTGCGAAGTAGGGACTTGTTGATGCCGGCGTAGAAGGAGTTTCCATAGTCCAGTCTGCTGGTGATGAGTGCGTGGATTACTTTCTTCCTTGACTCAGGGGGATGCACTTGAAGGTTTTGCGGAGGCTGCAGAGGGTGTTGAAACAGCTGGAGGTGACAGCGTTGACCTGTCGGTTCATGGCGAGTGATGAATCTAGTACGATGCTGAGGTGCTTGGCCTGGTCTGAGGGGGTAGGTGGGCTTCCATGGGCATTCGGTCCCAGGTGCTGTCCCATGCAGAAGGGGTGGTACCGAGGACGAGGACTTCTGTCTTCTCTGCATTGAGCTTCAGGCAGCTGATTGTCATCCAGACTGCAATGTCTTGCATTCCTTTCTGGCAGTTGAGTTTGGCTGTGGTGGGGTCTTTGGTGAGGGAGAGGATGGGTGTCGTTGGCATAGGATACAATGTCGAGGCTGTGTTGTCAGACGATGGCTGCGAGGGGGGCCATGTAAATGTTGAAAAGGATGGGGTTCAGTGATGAACCCTGTGGGACTACGCAGGTGATTTTCGTGGGGTCGGAGAGGAAGGGTGGGAGTCTGATCCTTTAGCTTCTTCAGATGAGGAATGATCAGATCCAGTCCAGGGCTGTTCCTTGTATGCCTGGGTCATGTAGTTCGGCGACTAGTCTGTGGTGGGAGACGGTGTTTAAGGCCGCTCCTAGATCAAGTAGGATGAGGGCTGTGGAGTGGCTTTGGGCCAGGAGGGTGTGGATGTAGTATGTGGCAGTGAGTTGGGCGGTCTCTGTGCTGTGGTTGCTTCGGAATCCGAATTGGGACGGGACGAAGACTGCGTTCTCTTCAATGAATCGTGTCAGTTTCTTGTTGACTGTTTTCTCTACAACTTTGGCTGTGAAGGGGAGGAGTGAGATGGGCCGATGGTTCTTGAGGTTGCTGGGGTCAGCTGTGGGCTTCTTGAGCAGGGGTCTGACTTGTGCCCGCTTCCAGTCATCTGGGAAGGTGCCTATTTTGAAGGTGGTGTTGATGGTGCGTTGTAGTTCGGGTGCGATGGTGGCCGCAGCTCTGTGGTAGATGTGATGAGGCAGGGGTTGATGGGGGCCCCCGAGTGGATGCTTTTCATGGTGGAGGCGGTGTCTTCGGCCGTGATCGGCCATTAAGCAACGTAATGCCCCTTTCCTTTAATGGTTCTCACGATTTTCATAACGTGAAACCTCTTGCTGTCATAATTTTCACAAAACTGCACTATACAAAGCCCCGGTTTACTGCATTTGGCTTACAGTATTCTCTATGTTTCTTGATAAGTTATGAGCAGTGCACCTACTTCATTCTTTGGCTAAAGCAATTGCTGCTTAGTCAAATGCCCGTCAACAAGATGATCATCAAAGAGGCAGATATAAGCCCCTCTCTGCTACTCTCCATTATTGTTTGTGATTGTGAGCTCTCATTGAAGTCTAAAGCTTTCTCAAGCCAAATGTAAAAAGGAATAGCGTTTTATATGGCATACTTTTTTGTACAGAAGACGACCTGTGGTATCCGACCAGTCCAAGTACTTAATGAAATTATCAAGTTCCTTCTAGCAGAATCCTTGCAGGGGAGTTTAGCTCAAAGGTTAGAGGCCATAAAATGGTCATGTTATGATGGGTACTGCTAACCTCTGATTCCTTACCTTATGAATACCTTACCTTATGAATACCCTCAGGCACTAGACTGGATCTGGAGATTTTACAGAGCACTTCTCCTTTTCTCCAGTAGATGTGTAATCTGCTCAATTCTGCCCTAGAAGTGAGGCTGGATCTACATAAAATTGACTCCTTTGTGTGCTCACGTATTTCCTTTCTGCAACTTTGCACACACACCTGTAGCGCACTCTTAAACTTTTACCTCCTCTCTTGGTCAATTTTTTCAAAAATATTTTTCACATTTTTTCAAAAACGTACAGGATTTAAGTCTTGTAGTAATGGTCACAAACATATGTTTTGGGCAGATTCCCACAAATTCTCCCTTTGATGTTTATGGTCGTCACACGGTTCTAAGTCTTGCTGCAACCCCAAGACAATCTGGGACCCTGAAGCCAAACTCTACATTGTCGAAGATCAAGGAAGGCATTAAAGTCCAGCCCTTAGTAGAAGACCCGGACCCACTCTCAAGGCCATTCCTGCAAAAGATCTTACTTACATTCAAAACTATTAGGTAAGTTAAAGTTAGAGTTAAAGTTCAAAAAGAATACAAGAAAATAAAGCAAGATTCTTCTCTGGCCTTCCGCTCTAAAATCAAGATGCATGGTGTCTTAAAGTCCTGGCCTCCTATTAAGGAACCGATTCCCCAATCTTTCTTGATGCATTCCAAATTCCCGGGTCCAACTGCGACTCCCCAACTAACAGAGGCTTTTAAAGAAGCTGTTTAGCATGTTTTCAGCACCCTTCATGCTCCCTCTGGTGCATCTGCAGGCCCCATGGATCCAGAGAGGCCTCCAGTTGTATTATCAGCAAATCCGTCCTCCAAGCTGTCTGCCTCTCTGTCTTACTGCAGGGTCTGCCCTGTCTCTGGGGCTGACACCCACCCCGACTTTGAATCCAGCGCCAGTCGACAGTGCTAGAGGAAGAGCAGATTATCTTATCTTAACAAAATCTGTCCCAACCTCGGCTGAAGTTATCATGCAGCAGTCCTGACTCAGCTAGTCGAACCTCATTCTGACTCAAACAGGACACTATCCCTGCCAGGGATTCGCCTTCAAATCATCCAAATCTGTTTAGATCAGACTGATCAAAGCTCGCAACTTTGAAGATTTGGTATGATGACTGATATTAAGTTGACACTCTGTACATGGATTTACAGGAGTCTAGTGGAGTTGAATACCTCTCCTGACTTGTATTTGAGTCTTCCCATCCCCCCTATCTCCAGCCCGGTCCCTCAATTGATGAATCCGCCCCTTTTACTGTGGACTTCTGGAATTCAGCTGAAGTATTGGACGTACAGCTCCCATCTACTGAGGTCAAGACTAATGTGCTCCCAGAAATTCTACTGACTGGGCAGGCATCTATGGAACCCCATCTCCCTTTTTATGAAGCTCACCTGGACATAGTAATGAGCACCTAAGCCAAACCTTGCTCTTACTCCTCAATTAAAAAGGCAAAGGGCTAGACATTACTGTTGGACCCGGCCTCGTGGCGTGGTTCCCCCCCCGCTAATCAGCTCCCCGTTAGCCCAGCTCCCTACCTAGAAACCCGTAGTTGCCCTGCCCATGTCCGACCAAACACACATGTTCCGCATCGGCCTGTCCCCGGCCACCTTCCCAGCCCGCGCGCCCCAAGCCCGCAAGGCCTCGTAGGTCCATCGGCAGCCATTTTCCCTTCCCGAGATCCCGGATGCCGTGGGCCTAGCATGACCCCAGCCCCAGCGCAGTGTAGACTCCAGACGCGCCAGCCCCCGTTGGGAGGGTGAGGGCTACCCTAGTGAGGAGAGACAAGGAGTTTCGATGGCACCTCCAGCTACCCTGAGAGACTGGTTTCGATCACACCTCTGGCCGATCCCCTGAGGGCCAGTTTCGATTGCACCTCTGGCCTCCCCGAGTGCTGGCTCCAGACCTGCTGGGCGTCTGGGAATTCCCGGACGCATCCTCAAAGGGGATCAAAGAACCAATCGCCGGACCTCACCCATGGGTCGCCCTCACAGCCTCGGACCTCCCCCTGTGAGGGTCCGGACATCAAAGGGCCACTGGACTATATCAAGGGCCGCCCCGGAACTAGTAGGCAGTTGTATCTTGGACAAGGAAGCCCTGCTGATCTGATCGCGGCTGAACGGAACCTACCGAACTCTTTGAGCCCTGCTGACGCTGTCGCAGCTCGTTCTTGGAACCGAACCATCAGAGCCCTGCTGACCTCATCGCGGCTCGAGCTTGAACCCTGAAGACATCTACCGAACTCTCTGAGCCCTGCTGACGTGGTCGCGGCTCCTCCTGAACGTTCTCCAGAGCGAGCCCTGCTGACGTTTTCTCGGCTCGAGGGATATTCTAGTCCGGCTGGACTATCGAAGCTACCAAACCAGAGAGAACCATCCTCAAGTGAGTAGGTTCACCAGTGCGACTATCACCTCCCATATCCCCCCGGCTCGAGGATTGAGAGCTGTGCGCAGGGTACGCTACGTACTGGCCTACAAGAATAAGACTGTCCCGCTACCCCCACCCTAAAGACTTGAGACTCTCTGCGATCTCTCGATCATTGTACATAAGTGTGATAAATACTTTTGTTCGTGATTATAAAGAAGTTGATAACTAACCCTTTGGCGTTGTGTCTGTTCATAAGCGTGGTGTGGTCCTCGTGTGTACGATTCACTCCCTAAGGTCTTCCCCGGTGGAGACCCCTCTCAAGGCTCTGCATTATTGGTGGGAGAGGTGGGTCACGGAGAAGTCTGGTAGACCTAACCCGGCCTCTGGGATCGCCCCTTCTAACAATTACAGACCTACCACAGGGGATCCTACCTTCCTTTCTCAACATCCTGCACCCAAAAGCCTGGTTGTCAAGGCACATACGAGCAGGCTGAGCTTGAATTTGTTCTCTACAACTCCTTGATAAGGCATCCAAATGTATGGAGGCATTTGGAAAATAGATGTTTTTTTGTTTTTTTTAGGCTTTTGAAGTTGCCAATTGAAAAGGGAGGTTTAACTTTTCCTGACTTTAGGGTATACTTTTATGCTACCTTCTTTCGTCGTATACGTAGTCTCCTGAAAAACGAAACCTCGTTATTTTTTCATCCTTTAATGTTGGGACCCGATTGTAATCAATTCTTATTCGTATTTCGAGTTCAAGATCCAAATTACTTTAAAAGAGTGAAATTTAAGACTGCCAGGCATATCAAGAAAATTTGGGATCAAATTATGACTCTAGATAAGATTTCCTTTTATAATGCTGAACTTCAACCTTGGGGGAACCCAGGATTACCCAGTATCTTCTCGGATGGAGTAGGGACCTTAAGGGCAGGGCATGGTATTAATACATTAGGGGATGTTTATGGTTCAAGTGGCTTCTTAAGCTTTGGTACACTAAAACTCTTATTTAAACTAAACGATGGTATGTATTTTAAATATATCCAGATCCAAGATTTTCTTGTTCGAAAAATGAAAATTGAAGAAGTAGTTCATTCAGATACTTTAAAATGTTTGTACTTGGACAGAACAAAGTCGCTCATAAGTGAGAGTTATAGCTATCTAATTTTAGGTAAGATAGGCGATTGTGAGAAAATAGCAGCTAAATGGTCAAATAGATCAGGAATAAACATTAGCCCTAATCAAATTTCATCTTCACTTTGCCAAATTAATCAGGTAGTCCAATCATCCAGTTTTATAGAACTATTAGTCAACTATATTATACCCCACAAAGAATCACTAGTTGGCTATCAGGAAACCAATCAAACGATCGAACCAAATGTCCGAAATGCAATCTTTAAGCAGCAGGTATTGAGCATATGCTTTTTTCTTGTCCGGAGCTAACCCTATTTTGGAAGGGAATAACTGGTGCTTTAAGCAATAAACAAATTATAACTCCGCCGCTCTCTGCGCATTTGATTCTATTAGACATTCAAGACGTCCATTGTCATCATAAAGACCTGATATCTATAGTATATGCTTGTGCCAGGCTAGTTATAGCTAGATCCTGGATCTCTAAGGAATGTCCAAACGTAATGGAGTGGTGGAACTTGATTAATGAAATCTACACAATGGAACTAGCATTAGAAAAACTAAGAAGTCCCAGGTCTCTGAAAGGGAGGGAAAAAATCTGGGGAACGTTCATTTAATTTATGAAATATGGGATATAGATATGGTATGTAGATATGTGATAAGACCAGTCTAAACTTGAATTTGTATTTGTCAAAATATATTCTGAAACTATGTATTGCCGCCCTCTGTTTTATGTACAAAATGGTAATTTATATTTTTGTTTCTCTATGTTTTATTATGTAACTTTAACGATGATGCTCTTCTTGTAATAGCAATAAAAATATTTTAAAAAATTAAAAAAAGGAAAATAGATGTTTTCTTCAGTTAGTTTCTCCCTTCAGTGGGCCAGTGTTGACTACCTCTTAGGAAGACAATCGCATGCTTTGTGGAATATATGGTCAGCGAGATTTTGGGGACAGTCCTGGGTGAATTTTAAGCCAATTTAGAGCATATCATCCAGGACCATGGTCATGATGTAGCAAAGTATATCATTTATTCTGTTCTGGACACTACCAGCTGCTTAGGCAAGACCGTTTGTACTAGTATGGTGCCATGTGGCGATGCGATCGGTGGATTTTTCACGTGATGTCCAAGCGTCACTAAAGGATCTGCCATTTGATGGCACTTGTTTCTTCAGAGATAAAGCAGACTCTTCACAGAAGCGCGTCAAATAAAGCAGGACCATATAGCACTCCTTCTGTCATTTTAAACCCATTTAGCAGGTTCCCATCAATTCCTCCCCTTTCAAGCTCTAGAAGGGGTTTGAATCAAAGACCACCCCGTCCTTTTTGAGGCCGAAGTCAGGGATTTAGCAGTCCATGTCCAGACCAATAGAGGCAGCATGCTACCCACAACAGTCTAAAGCTTTCAAGCTACTTCAGTTTGCCCTCAGCAGTGCATGAGCACTTTGTTGAAGGCAGGATGGTAGAGCATTAGATCTGAAATTGGTTCTAAAAATAGTGCAGCAGAGTTATGCTCTGCCATTCACTGTATATTTCACCCATACCTGAGAAGCTTTTGGAGGACAATTTTTCTATTCTGCTGCAGGAAGTCCATGCTGTTTTGTCCGAAGGAGCTGTAGAGATGATCAGCGCATCAGAAGTAGTGACTTGATGTTACTCAGTTATTTCCTGTGCCGAAGGATGGAGGCCTTCATCCTTTTTAGATCTTCACCATGTCAATTTCCTTCTGAAAAAGGACAAATTCAAGATGTTATTGCTGACCCAGGTTCTATCAGTTCTGGATTCAGGAACCTAGATAGTAGCGCCTGTGGTTCAAAGTGGACAGAAGCAATTTCGGTTTTCATTGGTCTCCCTTTGCCTCACCAGTGCCTCTCCGGTTTTTTCTAAAGTGGTGGTGATGTTCGTTGCACATTTTTTGGGATTGAGTATACTAGTCTTCCCCTTCTCAACAATTTGATGTTGAAGGCCGACCCGCACAGTCCGTTGCAGACCACCTCCAGATAACTAACCTCCTCACATCATTAGGTTTCTTTATCAATTTGCTGAAGTCAGATGGGACACCTTCTCAGTGCTCCCTTTCATCAGAGCCATACTGGTTACAGTGCAGTTTCGAGCCTGACCTCCAGTTCAATGTGTGCAGGACTCGCAATGTTTCAGCCTTGGATTTGCGTTGGTGACTACTAAACTTCTTGTCCTCCCTCATCCTGCTTGTCAACTATGCCGGGCGGCACATGGGAGTTCTGCAGTGGGAACTTGAGTGTCAGTGGCCATTCCCTTCATGGGAATCTGAGATTCAATCTTGATGCCTTAGGAGACGCAAAACATCTGTAGTGGTGGCTGGATGGTTGCAGTTGGACCAGTGGCAGAGCCCCCTTCACATCTCATCTAGAGATGACTGTGGTGACCGATGAATTGCTGCAGGATTGGCTAGGTCACCTGGGAGAGGTAGGGATCAGAGGATTCTGAGGTTTGTTTGAAGCCAATCTACACATCAACCTCTTGGAGTTTCTTGTAACTAGCTTGGCATTGATGGCCTTCCTAGCCTCCATCAAAGGGAGGCTGGCTCAGGTCCTCACAGACAACCCTCCACCATATGGTACTGCAACAAGCAGGTTAGAGTGGGGTGCTGGGTCCTATGCCAAGAGGTGCTACACTACACTCTGGTTGTTAATCATCTGGTGGGGATCTTTAACTACCAGGGCGGACGAAATTAGCCAGCCATGATTAGCAGATCACAAATGGCAGTTACCTCTTGAGTTAACATAGGGCATTTTCCAGCAGTCCTTGCTTGATATCTTTGCCACAGTCAAGAAAATGCAATAACCGCACTAAAGCATGCTGGAGTTTCTAAGAGGACTATCTCGGAGATGCTTTCCGCCTAGAGTGGCCTTCCCAACTCTGCTTCTCTTGCCTCAAGTGCTGAAGATCAGGAATGACAGTGCCCAAGTCATCCTAGTGGCTCTGGATTGGGCCAGGAGAGGGTAGTACCTGAAAAATCTGGCAAAGCTGTTTCATGAGGATCTGCAGTGCAACACCAGAGCAGGGTCTTGCATCCGGGCCTGCGCAACCTACACCTCCAATGTGTGGAGATTAAGTGGCAGGAGTGGACTGCATTCAAACTACCTCCTGAAGTCCTAGATTTCATTCTGTCTGCATGAAGTCTATCCACAAAATCTGTTTATGCCTAGTGTGGTTCTTGCCGCCATACAAACCCATTGCTAGCAAAGTTGTCAGATGTTTTGTTTTTTATGTTGTCTTTAGTCTAGTAAGAACTTGCAGCGGGCAATGGTAAGGGTTACTTGTTTGCCATTTGGCCTTTTTAAATTGACCACACCAACCGTCTAAGTTTCGATGCTTTATCTGAAAGGTTTGATCCACATTTCCCCCAAGCCCCTTTTGGCCACAGTGGGTTCTTAATTTAGTTCTCTCATTTCTGATGTGCTCCCCATTCGAGCCAGTGCACAGCTGTCCATTTCATTGTTTAACTCTCAGAACGGTCTTTCTCTTTGCTATTACTTAATCTTTGAGGTTAGGGTGGCTTGAATAGTAGGAAATGACTAAAAAAGGAAGTTAGAACTGGTTCGGACGAAGAGGGGGATAACAGTGTAGAATTGGCAGATTTGCTCAGGGTGAATGAACCTACTCACAGCGCAAATGTATGTATGCCTTCGGAAACCTGAGCCAAATAGGCTAGGATGTTGATTCAGTAGTTGGCGATTGTGATGCAAAATGGGCTGGGGCATGAGACCGTGTAAGCAGGTATTGAGGGTGGCGTCTTAGCTTATGGCATAAGCTGTTGGGTGTTAGTGATCTAATTTTATAGGTCAAAGCCTACCAGACAGCACCACTGTCTGGTGTGCTACCAGTATGTTAGGGAGGGTCCGAAAGCTTCTCTTGGCATGCATTCCGCCCATTACTTACCATTTGCTTTGTATTTTGTAACTCACATTAGCTTGCTTTCCATTTGCTGGCTTTATTTGTTTTAGGCTGTCTAGCTTGAAACTTTTCCTTCTATGGATCGTAGCCTATTTACTCTATTCCTCCAGAGCTCGCTTTTGGTAAACAGGCATTTAAATATTGTTCTTATCTTGTCACATTTGTAGTGCCTTCCAAGACAGAGGTCAGATGTCCGGTTCGGTCTTCGAGGGACCTTGGTGTTTACCTTTCTTTCTCTGACTTTAAAGTGAGAGGATTTGTGACAAACCTGGTGTTTACCCATGTGAGAGGAGAGTCTATAGGATGATCTGTTCAAATAGTTCAGAATATATCAAAATTATAAAAGCACAAATGAATTACCTTATGTTTGTAATTCTGAAGTTAGGTGGAAACACATTTTTTAATATGGTCTAATCCGTACACTTGGCGATGCCATTTCCACACATCATTTGAGCGCTGTGTACTTTTTTCAGTTAAACTCTTTCTGTGCGAATAAAATGGTAATTTCAATTGAAAATGTGTTTTCTTTAACAGTGTACCACACCATGCATACTCCACTCTACGCCAGTCCACTGTACAACACTACTCCATGGCACAGACACTTACCTCTGTGCCGCTTTCCGCTCCCCTCTGTGCTGCTCTCCTCTGTGCTGCGCCCCTCCGCTCTACCCTAGACCCCTCCGCTCTACCCTAGACCCCTCCGCTCTACCCTAGACCCCTCCGCTCTACCCTAGACCCCTCCGCTCTACCCTAGACCCCTCCGCTCTACCCTAGACCCCTCCGCTCTACCCTAGACCCCTCCGCTCTACCCTAGACCCCTCCGCTCCGCTGCACTCCATACCCCTCCGCTCCGCTGCACTCCATACCCCTCCGCTCCGCTGCACTCCATACCCCTCCGCTCCGCTGCACTCCATACCCCTCCGCTCCGCTGCACTCCATACCCCTCCGCTCCGCTGCACTCCATACCCCTCCGCTCCGCTGCACTCCATACCCCTCCGCTCCGCTGCACTCCATACCCCTCCGCTCCGCTGCACTCCATACCCCTCCGCTCCGCTGCACTCCATACCCCTCCGCTCCGCTGCACTCCATACCCCTCCGCTCCACTCCATACCCCTCCGCTCCGCTGCACTCCATACCCTTCCACTCCGCTGCACTCCATACCCCTCCACTCCGCTGCACTCCATACCCCTCCACTCCGCTGCACTCCATACCCCTCCACTCCGCTGCACTCCATACCCCTCCGCTCCGCTGCACTCCATACCCCTCCGCTCCGCTGCACTCCATACCCCTCCGCTCCGCTGCACTCCATACCCCTCCGCTCCGCTGCACTCCATACCCCTCCGCTCCGCTGCACTCCATACCCCTCCGCTCCGCTGCACTCCATACCCCTCCGCTCCGCTGCACTCCATACCCCTCCGCTCCGCTGCACTCCATACCCCTCCGCTCCGCTGCACTCCATACCCCTCCGCTCCACTCCATACCCCTCCGCTCCGCTGCACTCCATACCCTTCCACTCCGCTGCACTCCATACCCCTCCACTCCGCTGCACTCCATACCCCTCCACTCCGCTGCACTCCATACCCCTCCACTCCGCTGCACTCCATACCCCTCCACTCCGCTGCACTCCATACCCCTCCACTCCGCTGCACTCCATACCCCTCCACTCCGCTGCACTCCATACCCCTCCACTCCGCTGCACTCCATACCCCTCCACTCCGCTGCACTCCATACCCCTCCACTCCGCTGCACTCCATACCCCTCCACTCCGCTGCACTCCATACCCCTCTACTCCGCTGCACTCCATACCCCTCCACTCCATACCCCTCCACTCTATACCCCTCCACTCCATACCCCTCCACTCTATACCCCTCCACTCCATACCCCTCCACTTAGCTGCACTTCTTACCACTCCACTCCCCTCCACTCCATACCCCTCCACTTAGCTAACTTGTTACCACTCCACTCCATACCCCTCCACTCCATACCCCTCCACTTAGCTGCACTTCTTACCACTCCACTCCATACCCCTCCACTCCATACCCCTCCACTTAGCTGCACTTCTTACCACTCCACTCCATACCCCTCCACTCCACGCTAGGCCACTCCACGCCCCTACTCGCATCTCTACTTTACACCAAAAACGTTTAGCCTTGCTGAATAGTAGAGCATGGCGAATACACATTTGCAAAGCCAATATCTTTACATAGACGAGACCTATTGGCTTTGCCAATGTTTGTATTTTCCAGCATTGCAGTAACTGCTATTAATTTCCAGCCTTTGTTGTAGGCCCCCCTTTTTAGGTCTTGCCTAGCGATGCAGCCCATGCGCTGCACGTCTTGGCGAGATCTATTATTGTCTATTTCTTTGTCGAAGGGGGACAAGACATCTGCACGTGTACGGAGGACAGGTGATGTGCATGCGTACGGCTCGTGGCGTTAGCACAAGGGACAGCAGATGTGCACGCGTACAGCTCGCGGCGTTAGCACAACTCCTGCTCGCACTCTCTCTCCCTCCCTGTCTCTATCAGGCCCCTTCTCCTTTCATTATATGC
Source organism: Lissotriton vulgaris (assembly GCF_964263255.1). Classification (NCBI taxonomy): domain Eukaryota; kingdom Metazoa; phylum Chordata; class Amphibia; order Caudata; family Salamandridae; genus Lissotriton; species Lissotriton vulgaris. The sequence goes on along the minus strand of NC_141693.1, from coordinate 1,309,002,167 downwards.
CGCCCCTTCTTCAAGAATGGTTGCCGCACCTTTCATTTCTCTGGTGCAGCTTGCCAAACTCTATTTTTTCAATATTATGTGCTTTTTGTAGGCAGAGCGGCGTGCTGCGCTACTTATGAAAAACGTACAATATTGAAAGCATAGCGAGGCGCACTTTTCTTTCCTCTGGCGCGGCTTGCTAAACTCTATTTTTTAGGGCTCAACCTCTGCCAATGCACTTGCACATTGCAGATGTCGAGACATATTGGGGCTTAACAAGAGCTTAACCAAACGAGCGATTTGATGCTGTGCCCGTGAAAAAAACGTGTGCACGCATCAAAGCCACCAGCCTCCCTCCCACAAGCTTCCCCCAGCGTGCGCTCTGGCATTTCTCCTCCCCTAATTATTCACTGCCCACGGCCGGCCGGCACATCAAAGGCTGCTCCTCCCCGTGCGTCTTGTCACCCTTACTCTCCCCTATTCTTCCCTTCTTGCCTCTCCCCGCCCCCCCTCCCCACCACAGCAATGCCGAGGGCTTGTTTCACGTGTTGGCTTTGGTTGCACATCCTATTTTACATTTGTACAGTGTTGACTTCGCTGTCTATAGATTTAGCATTGCTTTGTGTAGTTGTTTGGCTCCATACGCATTGAGATTCTCTGTTGTCGTGGATTTTGCTTGGCCTACGGATGTGCTTACATAAGTCTTGTATAGCTCAGTCTTGTTATCGGGCTGTGTTTATAGATTTTGTTTGGCTTAATATGCATGTGTAGTTCCTTCTGACTGTACAAGTTTTACGTATTTCTCCTTGTCCTAGGTGGATTTTGACCTTTTCCCAATGCCTGCACAAATAGTATAGCTTTAATGTGTGATTCGACTTTGTGCGTTAGAAGTGTGAGTTAAGCCTAGACGGCGATTACAAAATCTCTTGTTACGGGAAAAAAAATCCTAAAGGGGTTAGAGTCCTGGCATTACTTACCTTTACTTACTACTAGTTGTTTCCCACGTTACTCGTGTTTCCTTTCTTCCTGTTGGTCAGTGCCTCCTCCCTCCAGCTTCCTGCTTGGCTTCACGTCTTTGTTCTTGCTGTGGTGCCTGGCTCAAGTAATGTTTTCGGCATCCAATGTCCTTCCACTGGCCTTGAACTTGTAATATCCATGTTTTTTTTTACTGTCCAGTGTACACATTCTATTTTGTTGCTTGCCTGTCCCTACCATGACCTCACGTCTGTCGCTGCATGCTTCTTCCTCTTCGTTGCTGGCCTGTCTCTCACTACCTAGAACCTATCACTGCATGCCCCTTCCCCACCCCATTGCTAATTGCCTCCCTCCATCATAGCTTGTTTTATATTGTGCAGAGTCCACTGGAAGGACTTGGAGTGATTTAGATGAGCACCAGTTAAATCAGGCTCCATTTGCTGAATTCTAGACTCCCTCCTCCATTGCCCAGAGGCGCTGACAACCGTCCGCCATCGCCTGCTCTTTACACTCGCCATGACTCATGAGCACGCTGTGCCTCTAATTCGAGGGGAGGAGGCGGACATTCTGTCCCCAGCAGGGCGCCTCCTCGCCAGACTGCGCTGTTTACTGTAGCTGCCGCTTGTTTTCACTGTTTAGAAACGCTGCAAACAAACAGGACGTGTTTATCCGATATTTTACTTCCTGAGGCGTAAAATCTTCTGCACAGAAACACTTCTAAGATTCTCACCAAACAATAGTGAGTAAAGATACTCCACTGCCCACAACAGAAGAACTGAAATGAGGGATGCGCGGCCACTCTTATCTCTCCGCTCTCCTTACTCTCACCACTCTCCCCTCCCTCTCACCTCAATCTCCCCTCTGCTCACTATCCTCACTATCCCCACTCTCCCCTCTCCCCACTCTCCTCTCACCACTATTCCCTCTCACCACTCTCCCCTCTCTCCCCGTCACTCTCCTCTCCCCTCTTCTTCCCTCTCCTCACTCTTCCCTCTCCTCACTCTCCCCTCTCCTCACTCTCCCCTCTCCTCACTCTCCAATCCCTCTCTCCCCTCCCTCTTTCCCCTCTCTCCTCACTACCCTCTCTTCACTCCCCTCTTTCCTCTCCCTCTCCTCTCTCCTCACTCTCCCCTCTCCTCACTCTCCCCTCTCCTCACTCTCCCCTCTCCTCACTCTCCCCTCTCCTCACTCTCTCCCCTCCTCACTCTCCCCTCTCCTCACTCTCCCCTCTCCTCACTCTCCCCTCTCCTCACTCTCCCCTCTCCTCACTCTCCCCTCTCCTCACTCTCCCCTCTCCTCACTCTCCTCTCCTCACTCTCCCCTCTCCTCACTCTCCTCACTCTCCCCTCTCAACCCTCTCCCCACTCTCCCCTCTCAACCCTCTCCCCACTCAACCCTCTCCCCACTCAACCCTCTCCTCACTCAACCCTCTCCTCACTCAACCCTCTCCTCACTCAACCCTCACCTCACTCAACCCTCTCCTCACTCAACCCTCTCCTCACTCAACCCTCTCCTCACTCAACCCTCTCCTCACTCAACCCTCTCCTCACTCAACCCTCTCCTCACTCAACCCTCTCCTCACTCAACCCTCTCCTCACTCAACCCTCTCCCCTCTCAACCCTCTCCCCTCTCTTCTCCGATCTACCCTCTCCCCTCTCTTCTCCGATCTACCCTCTCCCCTCTCTTCTCCGATCTACCCTCTTACCTCTCTTCTCCGATCTACCCTCTTACCTCTCTTCTCCGATCTACCCTCTTACCTCTCTTCTCCGATCTACCCTCTTACCTCTCTCCTCTCGTCCCGCTACCCTCAGCACAACCACAGCATCACTCAGGGGCACCACAACATCACTATGCGCCACTACAGCATCACTAAACGTGACCGCATTACTCATTTCCATCCCAGCATCACTCAGCACCACCCCAGCATCACTCAGCACCACCACAGCACCACTAATCATCACCACATCATCACTCAGCGCCACCCCAGCATCACTCAGCGCCACCCCAGCATCACTCAGCGCCACCCCAGCATCACTCAGCGCAACCACAGCATCACTCAGCGCAACCACAGCATCACTGGTTCAAATATGTTCTTTCAATGTTCAAGCTGTTTTCAAGCTTTCACGCTTTATTACAAATCACAAAAAGATGTTAATATTTCATTCTGTTCTTGGATTTTCGTCACAATAAAAAACACTGAACATAATCTTCATAAAAGTTATTTACAAAAGTTTAAGCTATTGCCATTACGAATTAAATAAATTATTTAAGTATTAATTATTTAAAAAAAATAAAAGCCATTGTTATTTGTAATATCAAGTGAAAGGAAGTTATAGCTAGAAAATGTTCTAAACGATGATTAGCTGAAAGAATACCCTTTTATGTCTCAGATATAGACATATGTGAGATAAGCACTCTACAACAACCTAATATACAAAAAATATATACTTATTTTGATTAGTTTATTTAGATTATTTTTTCTTTTTGATTTATACAGAGTTCATATATAAATAAATAGAACAATGATATAATAGTGCATTTGAAAAACAAATTCATAACATGTGGATAAATTCATACACCATCAAAATATATATGTAATATCAATACATCTAAGTCACGTAAATACAAAACATGTTGCATTACAAATGCTATAGGTGTCACATTTGCGAAAGTTATAACTATTGGCATTGTAAATGACAAAGCTATTAATTTAGCTATTTTAAAAAATAACACATAAATGAAAAAAATTTCATTTATAAGACCAATAGCTCAAAATTTCCTAATGCGAGCCCTATATCATTTCAAATGCTTGTTTAATATTATATGCTTTCAGTAATCAGCGGTACAAAAGGGGGTGGTGCTGGACTGAGCATCTGAACCAATCAAACACTCACACCCAGTCAACAGATCTGGGTGTAATCCATCACCGTTCTTTAGCCCGCTCTGCCACCCGAGTTCAGACATGGCCATATGCAAATCAGTCTGACCCTGTGCCTCATGGGAACAGTCCAGGCCGAACTGCCAAGCCATGCCTTCCCTGGACCGGAAACAAGCTTAAGAGGACCGATTTCTGGCATTTCAGCCGTCTTCAGCCAGGCTTGCTTGAATCCAGTGGCAAAGTGAGCAAGGGACTCATGTCTGAGCATACCCTGCCAACTTATGGCGAACATCGTGGTACAAAAGGGGATGGTGATGTACGGAGCATCTGAACCAATCAAACACCCACAACTCAACTCAAACAATGTTTTTGCATTTGTCACCCCGAGTGGGATGGGTATGCTCAGACGTGAGTCCCATGCTCTCCACACCACTGGACTCAAGCTATCCTGGTTGAAGACGGCTGATAGCCAGAAACCGGTCCTAGGATGCTTGATTCCGGTCCAGGAAAGACATGGCTTGGCAGTTCGGGCTGGACTGTTCCCATGAGGCACAGGGTCAAGGCTGATTTGCATATGGCCATGTCTGAACTGGGGTGGTGTGGAGTGCAAAAAAACGATGGATTTAGGCCCAGATCTCTGTACTGGGGTGAATGTATGACATTGTTCTGCATTCTGTCCATCAACTGTTGTTTTTGCATTCAGTAATCAGCGCAGCATTCCGCTGGTGCCGTGCTGGTTACGAAAAGCATATCATCATATTGAAAAAATATACAAATATATCTTGTTTAATGTATCCATCGCTCTCTGCCTGGGACTGACGCCTCTGAAGCACTGGTTCCTTTCCCTGTAAACAGGGCTGTTAAATCGTGGCCGGGTGGGAGTAGGTTTGGCTGCCTTTTGCTTGAAATCAACTGTGACAACTGCTTCCCAGCTCCGACTCGACCCCTTACAGACTGCAACTCCTTACTCCTCCCCTCTCAGCTCGGACTCCTTTCGATCTCAACCTCTTCCACCCCCTCCCCCCCTCCCCTCCAAAGCCCAATGAGGGGAGTCATTCTCCTGCAACAAGAGTCCAACTCTACAACTGCTAAACAGAGCCATGCTGCCATTTGAAAAGTCTGGTGCCACAGGAGTCGTGGGTATGCAGAGAGCTTCACATCACACTCTACAAGTAAACACCAAATAACCAAGTAGCCCGTAACACTTGTCAGCCACCAGCCCAGGCACAGTAGTCCTGCAATAGCACACCATCAATTGACCTACTGAACAACACTGTCTAGCCGTGGCTCACTCAGGTCACTGCAACATAATCCTTTGCCTACATGCATGAAACACCACAAGCCACGATAAGTCAAAAACAAGCATTTGCAATGCAATAGGTCTTGCATTTGCAAGAGTTTAAGCTATTAGCAATGGAAATGCCTTTTCTCCAGTATTAGGGTGTCTTTCATAGATTCACATGCTTGAATATTCCCCGTCGTCGAAGTGGAAGTCCCACAGTAAATAAAATAGCAATAACATACCACTAACATATGTATGTAAATACATAACGCATGAGATAATACTAGAAAATACATAATAAATACACAAAACCAATTCCTACATAGGAATACATGGTAGAGAGAGAAAACACGTGTAACACGTTCCTGTCATTATGTTAGTCCAAACTACAGCCAATCTGGCGCCAGCACCCTTCCAGAACCTTCTCCTCAGAGCTCAGACTTTCTACGGCACATCGTGTGAAGGGAGACTCCCTGAGCTCTGCTCAGTTTTCTCAACTTCAAGTTTTCCAGTCTTCTCAGCATGTCTTCAAGTAAGTAGTCTTTTTTAGACCTTGCTCTTCTTGTGGGAAATTGCGTCTTTACTCTGAGGACCCCAACAAGAGTGCATTTATTGTCTTTATCCCGACCATGAGGTTGGTAACTGTAAGTTTTGCAGGACTTTCTCTACAAAGACCCTTAAGGACAGAGAAGGCTGTCTCCTCATTTGGCTTCAGCGACTTAAGGATAAGGATTCTGCACTGTCAGATGCAGAACGTTTGCAATCTGGACCTTCAAAAGCAGCCTCCAAACATAGTAGTGTGCAGGCTATGCCTTCACCTTTTCTAAAGAGGAAGAAACTTTCCCGGTCTGTGGCTCGTGCGGTGTCTTTTCCACCTCCTACTACCTCTACGCCCACGAAACCTAGCACTCGGGCATCTTCTGCTGCCTTCCATCATGTTTCTGCTCCGAAACATATTTCATTGTTGACTGGAGCGGCGACGATTGTCCAGACGACGAGATCAGGCGTCTCCGGATCGTCGGCGACAGGGACGACGATATCTGCCTCTGGATCGTCGTCGACGTCTTCCATGTCGACTAAGGTATCGCTTAGCTTCAAGATTGTCTCGTTGCCGATACCTATTGCCTCGTCGTAGACTAAGAAATTTGCTTTGTCGTCAGCAAAGTCATCGTCGACGAAAGCTCAAAGGAAATCTTCGTCGTCGGTCCTGTCCACCACTGCTCCGTCGACGGCGGCTTCATCAACGCCGACGACTTCATCGACGACCTTACCGTCTACGATGGTTCCGTCGACGGCGGCTCCGTCAACGGTGGATCTTTCTGCTTCATTGCCTTTGGTGCCCTTGTCTTCCAACGGGTCTGGCTCTTCCACCGCCGACCCCTTGCACCATCGCCGTCAACGACCAGTTGACTAACTATCCATCCCAGATCCGCAGCCTTCCTCACCCATGTTCGCCACGGGCTCTGAGCAGGATTCTGACTCTGACAATGATATGGGTGATTCCTTCAGAGTGGCACGCAGACCTTCGGATTTGATTATTAAGTGCCAGGATTGCGGTGATGATGATGACGACCAGTATTCTCAGGCAGAAGAACAATCTGTACAAGTTCCAACTGCGACACTGCCTTTGTCGCTCATCTCAAATCTCCAAATTATGTTGGACTACAACCGGCGTTTCCCGCCTTCTCCACAGGGTTCGCCTATGCCTCATCTGCCTGCGGCTGCGGCGGCTCCTGTCCCGCCACCATTGCCACCAACGCCTTCACCACAGGTTCAGACATCATTGAAGATACACACTACGGTGTACCCGGTTGATGATGATGATGACGTCATTCCAGAACGGGAAGATGGAGAAGTCCACGATGATGATGATGACGCCGCCACCCACATGGCTGAGTGGGACGACTACCAAATCCAGACGCCGTCCCCTCCTCCGGTAGAGCCCGGGGATTCGCCTCCGGTGGACATTGCAAGTTTCCATCAGCTGATGGATAGAGCGGCCCAGCGCTTCAAGTTACCCAGAGTCCAGCGGGAGGAGGACTGTTTCCTCTATGATTTTAAAAATCAACCATTCAAGCAAGTCCACACTATATCCATCATAGACTTTATATGGACTGAAGGGGTGAAACTCATGCAAACTCCAAATTCGCTGCCAGCTCAACTGCCTCGCCTTTAGAAAAAATGCAAGGCGCCCATAGGTTCTCCAGCATGCCTTGTCGCTCATCCAAAGCCTGACTCAGTGGTCACTCAAGCTGCACAACGTTGTTCCCGTAATCCGACATCTCCAATTTCAGCTCCTCCGGATCGTGAGGATTGTCGCCTGGACGCTATTGGACGCAAATTCTCCACTATGGCATCCACTACGGTGAGGGCGGCTAATGCTTTAGCATCTTAGGCCGCTACGACCGCCAGATGTGGTCGGACTTGTCTGCCCTGGTGAACCTCATCCCAGACTCTTCCAAGGCTGAAGCTTTAAAGATTCTGCAAGACGGCGAGAGGACATCGGAGGATATTGATTGCGCAGTTGACATTGCGTGCACTGGCTTTCGTCAGCTTGCTGGGACAGCGGTCTTGTGGAGGCAGGGTTGGTTACGGTCCACCTCTTTCCGCCAGGAAGTACAATTCAAGATCCTGGGTATGCTGTACGACGGTGAGTTGCTTTTTGGAGCGCACATAGACGAGGCTTTGCAGTCCATTAAAAAGGACACCGATACTGCTCGCTCATTGGGGACTTTACAGTTTCTGAAGCAGCCATTTCGGGGTGCACGCGGACACGGCACCTCCTCAACTTTTCGTGGAGGAAACACTCAATATCGCTCCTACCACCAAGGTAACCAACGTTACTCGTCCAACCAACAGCAGTCCACCCAACAGCAGTCGTCCAGATCCTACAGGGGAATATCCTCATATAAAGGATCCACTCCCAAACGTCAATGACTTGTGTATTCCCCCAAGTGTTGGAGGTCGAATCTCTTTTCTCAGTGGTCCTCCATCACCTCGAACCGCTGGGCTCTGGACATTGTGGCAAAGGGCCATGCTCTAGAGTTCATCAAGATTCCTCCTCCCACTCCACCGTCTGGCCCGCCTCCTCATCACCTCAAGGAGCTTTTCCATCAAGTTTGTGTTCTAATTCAGAAAGGTGCCGTCGAAGTGGTTCCCAAGTCTGAGAGGAAAGGGTTTCTATTCCCGTTTCTTCCTAATACTCAAGAAGACTGGAGATTGGCGACAGTTTCTGGATTTGCGAGCGCTCAACAGGTACCTCAAGAGCCAATCCTTCCACATGCTTACACTAGTAGAGATCCTGCGTCTTCTCTCCATGGGCGACTTTATGACCACCATCGACCTTCAGGATGCTTACTTCCATGTTCCAATTCTTCAAAAGCATCGGAAGTACTTGCGCTTCCAGGTGGGACGGAGAGACTTCCAGTTCAAGGTGTTGCCCTTCGGCCTCCGGGCCGCCCCTCGTGTCTTCATGGAAGTATTGGCTCCAGTAGTGGCTTACCTGCGTCTCCAAGGCGTCCAAATCTTTCCATATCTGGACGACTGCCTCCTCAAGTCAGTCTCGCAGACAACTGCTTCAACACACTCGTCCTTGTCGATCTCTCGGCCTAGCCATCAATGCCGACAAGTCTCAGGTCGAACCGGCTCCCTGCAGGAATTTTCTTGGAGCCACTTTAGACACAATGCTTTCAAAGGCATTCGTGTCCCAAGAGCATCAACAAAAGATCCTCCGCTTGGTGTCTCTGGTTCGGGCAAGACTGTCCATTTCTGTCCGGATCTTAGTCATTTCTGGGGATGGCATAGTCTTGTATTGCACTGATCCCAAATTGCAGACTACGGAGTCGCCCCATTTAGGAGGAATTGGACGTACAGTGGCGTCAGGTCACCGGTTCTTTCACCGACCTTGTGGGTGTCACCGCTCGCATGAGAACAGCTCTCCAATGGTGGGCGCAACCGTCCAACCTTGCAACAGGGACTTTTCCTCTTTACCACTCCAGAACTCATGCTCACAACAGACACCTCATTAGAAGGCTGGGGTGCTCACCTTAAAGGCCTCTCCATCAAGGGCTTATGGTCTCTGCTTCAACGTTCCTGGCACATCAACAGGCTGGAGTTGATGGCAATTTTTCTGGCACTCAAGTCGTTCCTTCCTGTGATTCAAGGGGAATCGGTGCTCATTCAGACGTACAATACCACCAGTATGCACTATGTCAACAAGCAGGGCGGAACCAGGTCTCCACTCTTCTCTGCTGGCTCAGTCGATTTGGGGTTGGGCAATCTGTCATCAAGTTACCCTGGCGGCGGTGCATCTGCCGGGCGTCTCCAACATCCTAGCGGATTCCCTCAACAGGTCCACGTCATCGAACCACGAGTGGGAGTTCCAACTCTCGACCTCATTTTTCAACGATGGGGTCGTCCGTCTCTGGATCTCGTTGCAACCCTGAAGAACCGGAAATGCCCATCTTACGCAAGTTGGCATCCCCACCAAGGGTCGTGCGGGAATGCCCTTTTGATGAATTGGTGCGATCTATTTGCCTACGATTTTCCTCCGATTCCGTTGGTGCCTAGTGTGCTGTGGAAGATGCGGAGGCAGCCCTGCCACATTCTCCTGATCGCCCCCAGATGGCCCCGACCGGCTTGGTTCTCGGAGTTGCTCCTTCTGTCCCAGTGCGAGCCCATCCTCCTTCAAACTCGACCGAACCTCCTCACGATGGACAAGGGTCAGATTTGCCATCCGAACCCCTCCTATGCATTTAAATATCTCGCCTGAATGCAGAGACCTTCTCGCTCAGGCCAGAGCTCCATCTACCATGAAGACTTACAAGCTCAAATGGAAGAGGGTCTGCCATTGGTGCGGGCTACAATATCCATCCTATCCATTCCACTCCGGAGCAGCTACTTCAGTTCTTTTTGCACCTGGCTCAATCCGGGCTTTCCCATGCTACTTTGAGTGTTTTCTTGGCGGCAATCTCTCGTTTCCAGCAGGATGGCTCCTCCTCTCTCTGCTCTTCCAGAGTTATTGGTCAGTTTTTCAAAGGACTGTTCCGGAAGTTCCCACCTCTTCGACATCCTCCTCCCACTTGGCACCTCAATGTCGTCTTGGGCTCGAATGAAGTCGCCATTCAAGCCTATCCGTAGGGCGGACTTAGAGTTTCTGACCTGGAAGGTAGCCCTTCTCCTTGCTCTGACATTATCTCCTCATGTGAGTGATCTTCACGCTTTCACTGTTAAGCCTCCTTTTCTGCAATTCAAACTTGACTGTGTGGTGCTTCGCACCAACCCAACTTTCCTGCCGAAGGTGCCTACAGATTTCCATCTAATGAACCTGTTTTCTTAAAGACTTTCTTTGCTGATCCTCAATCTCCGGCAGAGCAGCGATTGCACTCTTTGGACATCAAACGATGCCTTAAATTTTACATCAGCAGGACAGCCCCTTTTCGCAGATCCAATAACTGTTCATTGTCTACGGAAGCATGCGTAAAGGGCGCCCTGTTACCAAGTCAACTATTGCACGTTGGATTTCTTCAGCCATTGTCTTCTGCCATCGGCAAGCCTCTACAATCTTCAGTGAGGGCTCATTCCACCAGGGCGATGTCATCCTCTACCGCCCTGTTTGCTGGTGTGCCGCTTCATCAGATTTGCGGAGCAGCCACGTGGTCCAACAGGCACACGTTCACGAAGCACTACTGCCTGGATGCCATCAACGAGGCGGATACAGCAGTGGGACAGGAAGTAGTTTTTTTAAATAAGGTGAGCCTCTGTCTTTCCTCCTCCACTATGGTTTTCTATGATTGCTATCAGTACTTGCATGACTGTATTATTATGGTTTCATTGGTTTCTCCATGCTGTTACATACAATCGGGCCTCTTCGACTGGTACTGCTCTCTATTCTATTCAAGCATGTGAATCTATGAAAGACACCCTAATACTGGAGAAGAACAATTGTTACTTACCTGTAAACAGGTGGTTCTCCAGTATTGGTGTCTTTCGTAGATTCACATGCGACCCACCCACCTCCCCTCAGAGGCTCGCTTCTCCTCATCAACTTTTGTCACTCTTGTGCTACGAAAATCTGAGGGTCTGAGCTCTGAAGAGAAGGTTCTGGAAGGGTGCTGGCAACTGATTGGCTGTAGTTTGGACTAACATAATGACAGGAATATGTAAAGTGTTTTCTCTCCCTCCTATGTAGGAATTGTTTTTGAGTATTTATGTATTTTCTAGTATTATCTCATGTGTTATGTATTTACATACATATGTTAGTGGTATGTTATTGCTATTTTATTTACCGTGGGACTCCCACTTCGACGACTAGGAATATTCAAGCATGTGGATCTATGAAAGACACCAATACTGGAGAACCACCTATTTACAGGTAAGTAACAATTTTTCTTATTTAGGTTTTAAAAATCAACACATATGTCACACAATGTCAATAGCTCAAACTCTCCTACATGCGAGACCTATTGCATTGCACATGCTTTATTTCTCTGCGTCCATATTTTTGTATGGGCGATTAAGTCCTTATTACTGTAGCAGCTAGTAGTGTTAAACTATCGTATAAATTAAGTGAACTGCCAATGCTGAAAATGCTTGTCGTGTCTTTTAAGCAAACACCTTGCAGCTGTTAGGTTTGTAACTTTCAAAATGTTTTTTTTGTTTTTTTAAACAGGCTGGCGTGAAGGGAACCTTAGGAAGACTAGTTGGCGTGTTTGAGGTACATTTTAATATATTAATGTTTTTACGAAATGTTCCAGTTAATGCACTCAAATAGACCTCCATAGCTCCCATAACTGTTAGCTAGTTTCAGGTCTCCGGCTAAGCATGTATTGATGCCATAGATAGTGTGAAGATATGCCATGTTTACGTACGTACCCCTTTACTTTTCTTGCTTAGCTTCCTGTGTCACCTTTTTTCATTTTAAATATTTGAGATACTTGGTCAGCAACACTGTACAAAGTTTGACCTTGTTACAGCTGCAATATTTCAGTACATGGGATCTATACAGCACCTAGTACCTGTTCTAAGGTAGGTAACTTTCTCTGTTTATTTTCATTTTTTCCCTACCCAATTTCTATTTTTCGAGGGAGAAGGACATACATATCCTGCTTGTTTAACCTCAAATGAGCAGTCCAAAGTTTTGATGGGTCTTTCAACAGATTGACCCATTCTGTTAAAAAGTTACATCTTGCCTGCTGTACTTTCTATCGACTTCTGTTCCATAGCATTAGATGTTCCCATGAAGCAGTGGCTTTAATCTGAATTTTTGTTTTTAAGATTCAGGGCCATGGGTCCAGAAGGAACGGTTTGGTCACGGATTTTCTCTGTGTAAATGATTTTGATTGAGACTTTTAGGAAATTCATTTTATTTAGGGGCCTTAAAATTTCGGCATGGATCTGGTCCTACGATGGACACCCATAAATCCACTCTCCTTTGGCGAAGTTTGTGGTATAGTCATGTGTATCTTGTATATGCTTTCATGCATCAGTAGTAGTGACATAGTAAAGTTCTATGATGAAACATCAAGTTTCTCTTTGAGAACATTGATTTCAAAGAGAGAGAAGTCATTGGGGCTGGGTGTGATCTGGGCGTGATCTGGGCTCTGTTCTGTTACATACTCTTATATATAGATAAAAATATAAAAATAGATATAGATATATCTATAAAGAATACATTTGTTCATCTTCCTGCGACTATGTGATCAATACCAGTTGTTCACTGAAACTAAGTGTGCAGTGTAACAATTACTGTGTCCTTCAAATCTGCAGCCTGGATTTGTCACGGCAGGGCATTACTGCATCCTTTAATCGCAGTTATTGCACAATGTAACCATTCCCCTCTAAACGCTCTGATACCAGATACCTTTGGGTCAAGTTTGCGCTATATTAAACTCTGTTTAAAAAAAAAAAAAAAAAAAAAAAGCAGGTAGCAATGCATTAAAATCTTAATGATATATATGATTGTGTGTGTGTATGTATGGTGTGTGTGTGTATATATATATATATATATATATATATATATATATATATATATGTATATATATATATATATGTATGTATGTATATATATGTATATGTATGTGTGTATATATATATGTGTGTGTGTGAATGTATGTGCTTCTATTGTACACAGTTTCCACTGTGTAGATCTGAAAAAAACAGTGAGTTATAGATTCCTTACCTTAGAATTAACCCAGGCGTCGGACTTGTTCTGGGAGGCTTTTCATCAGCAGTACCCCTCCGCGTAAAAAAGGTTGCGTCAGGCGGCTCCGTATTCTTCGTTGGCATTGTAATTTCCGTAATGATGTCGCGGGAGCTCTTTAGACTCCGCCCTCGCGGGCTGACAACAGTTCTTTCTATTTTTGCGCCAGTATGCGCAGATCCGGAGAGAGCTGTACCCCCAGTCACTTTTTGACTGACTTTTTTCGAATTTTGTTGACTTCTTTTTTGAGTCTAACATCGACTCCTGGTGCATGAGTGATGCCCGGTTTCAAGGCCTGCGGTTCCTGTACCCGACTGATGTTAGTGACGGATCCGTAGCGCGTGTGCCTCTACTGCCTGGAGCCTGACCAGGACCCCACGTCAGACTCCGTCTGCTGAACCATGGCCTAGAAGTCTATGCGGGAGCAGTCCAGAAAGCTACTCTAAGCCCGGCAGTCAGCTCTGCGTCGTTCGAGGTCCCGGTCGCGTGGGAGGCCGATGACCGATCGCTCTGCCTTCATCACTCCTAGTAAAAGTCTTCGCACTCGGGGTCAGGTAAGTTGAAGCACAGGAAGAAGTCGAAGCATAAAAGCTCCTCGACTTCCCCTCGTCCGTTGGCCGGCGCGACAAAGGGTGCTGGTGCTGCCCCTCCCGTGGCTCCGCATGCGGAGGCTATATAGGGTAGACTCCAGCCTGACCGGGAGCGACCCCTGCCCAGCGTAGTCAGTTCTACGAAGCAATGCATGCCATCTTTCGGAGCCTGACTCTGCCCGTGCGCCTTCGGCCCCCCGCGGACTCGGCTGGGGGCCTCTAGCTTCGGCTCCTCAGGAACCCCTTGGATCCAGACCTGGATCAGGATCGGCGCCGGTCGACCTCATTACACCTCCATCAGCGCAGATTTCACCTGCACCACCTCTGCAGTCAATGCCGGCTGGACCTCCAACTGGCATCAACCAACGCCAGATCTGGCGCCGATGGGTACTTTTGTGCCTGCATTCCACCCTGGCCATTTTCAGCCAGTTTGGCAGGCAGAGGAAGGTGAGGAAGACTGGGAGGGGTCTTGTGACCCTTTAACTGACCCGTTGGAGTAAGACCAGAACTGAAGAGAGGAACTGGGGGATGCCAGTGATCTGGACACCTCACCAGACCTTGGCATGTTGTCTCCTTCTACTGTGGCTACAGAGGAGGGAGCGTCTTACACAGTGGTGTTGTGTAGGGAGACCGAGGCCCTAAACCTAGAGCTAGCTACTGTGACAGTCAGGACTAACCTCCTGACAGAGGTGCTTCAACCGGCAGCAAGCTCTTTGGAGCCCCTGCTGCCATTTAATGAAACCCTCATGGACATCCTTTTGGGCACCTGGTCCAGGCCCAATACAGGGACTCATGTGGATAGCATGGTTGCCCGATGCCACCGCCCAGCCCCGGGCGACCCCACTTTCCTCTGCCAACATCCTTCCCCTGAGAGCTTGGTAGTCCAAGCTTCAACGTCCGAAGCGCATTCCCTAACGCACCACCGGAGATGGAATCAAAGAAGCTGGATCAGCTTGGGAGGAAGTTGTTTTTTTCCTCCAGCTTAGGGCTGCTGTCGGTAAACACTGCATGCCTGTTGGGCCGTTATTCCCACTCCGTGTGGGATACGGTGGCGCAAGTGCTGACTCAGTGTCCAGAGGATGCTCAGGCCGTACCCTTGCGTGTTATTGCCGAGGGGAGAGACGCAGCAAAGTTTACCATCTGCTGTCGACTGGACACTGCCGACTCACTGGGTAGGACCATTTCAACGTCGGTGGCTCTTCGTCGTCACGCCTGGTTGAGAATGGCTGGCTTTTCTGGTGATGTCCAGAACACCTTGATGGACATGCCCTTTGATGGCCTTCGCCTGTACGGCGACAAGGCAGACAGTGCTCTAGAGCGCTTCAAGGACTCTGGCTACGGCCAAGTCCTTGGGCCTCTCCACCACGGACCCTGCACGGTCTGCTTTTCGCCCTTTTCGTGGCCACGGAAGGGGTGCCCCAACACGTTCCTTTCAGAAGCACAGGCCAGCGCTAGCTGTTCAACCTCAACACGGCCGGGGACGTGGGAACTACCGACATGGTTCTGGGGTCAGCGGGCGGGCCAGTCCACCACCGGCCCCTTTGCAGTAGCCTCCAAACCCTCCTATTCCGACCTTTCAGACGCCAATGGGCGGCAAGATCTGCCATCACCTCCTCCACTGGCGCACCATCGCGTCGGACACGACTTGGGTTTTGCAGATAGTCCGAAAGGGCTACTCCCTTCCCTTAAAGACTATCCCTCCACCCATGCCACCCCAGTACCATTGCATGTCTGGGGATCACCTGGCCCTTCTCCAACAGGAAGTGCTGTCTCTCTTGGCCAAAGGAGCCATTGAGTGCGTTCCTGCCCCAGAAGTATTTTGTGGTTACTGTTCCCACTACTTTCTGGTGCCCAAGAAGGACAAGGGCCTGCGTCCTATCTTGGATCTCAGGAATGTCAACCGCTTCCTTCGGAAGGAGAAGTTCAAAATGTTGACCCTGGCTCAGGTCCTGTCTGCCCTCGACCCTGGAGACTGGATGGTATTGTTGGACTTGTAAGACGCTTATTTCCACATCCCTGTCCTGCCAGCCCACTGGCGTTACCTCCGGTTCACGGTGGGCCACAAGCACTTTCAGTTTGCGGTGCTCCCCTTTGGCCTAACCAGCTCCCCTCTGGTGTTCACGAAAGTGATGGCGGTGGTCACCGCTCATCTGCACAGATCAGGGGTTCCAATCTTCCCCTATCTCGACGGCTGGTAGTTGAAGTCTAGCTCGCCCCATGCAGTTTTCTCCCCCTCCAGACTACGGCCGACCTTCTGCAGTCGCTGGAGTTCTCAATCAACGTGCCGAAGTTACACCTGACCTCCTCTCAAAATCTCCACTTCATCGGAGCGGTTCTGGACACGAGGTAGTTTCCGGTTTATCCTCCCGAACAGCAAGTCCGGAATATTCGGGCTATGATTTCGATGTTTCAGCCTCTATCCCAGCTTTCGGTCAGGATAACCCTGAGGCTGCTGGACCTCATGGCTTCTTGCATCCTGCTGATCGATCATGCCAGGCAGCATATGCGGGCTGTGCAGTGGGACCACAAGTTCCAGTGGTCGCAGCATCAGGGGAATCTGTCAGATTGCGTATAGATCTCGGAGGGCACTGCTCGACAATTGCAGTGGTGGCGAACAAATTAGGAAAGGGTCAACGGCAGATCCCTCTCCCTTCCCCAACCAGAACACATAGTGGTGACAGACACATCCCTTCTGGGATGGGGTGCCCAGATGGGAGAGGCAGTAATCAGAGGCCTCTGATCTCCGGCGAAGTCCGAGCGCCCCATCAACCTTCTGGAGCTTCGGGTGGTCCGTCTTGCACTAAAAGCATTCCTTCCCTATGTCCGGGAAAATGTGGTGCAGGTGTTCACGGACAACACCACTCCATGTGGTACTGCAACAAACAAGGCGGGTGGGGTTGTGGATCCTATGTCAAGAGGACCTCCGTCTCTGGACATGGCTGGAACATCAGGGCATATCCCTGGTGGTTCAACACCTGGCAGGTGCACTGAACGCCAGGGTGGACGAAGTCCGCCGCGGGTCCATGATGGATCACAAATGGAGTCTTCACTCTGAGGTGGTGCAAGGTCTCTTTCAGCAGTGGGGAGAGTCTTGGTTAGATCTATTCGCTACCGAAGAGCACGCGCAATGTCGGCAATTCTGCGTGTTTGCATTTCCAAGGTGGCACTCGCTAGGTGACACTTTTCGTCGCGAGTGGAGTTGCGGTCTGTTGTATGCCTTTCCGCCGATACCACTTCTGCCCAGAGTGCTGAAGATCAAGCGCGACCGGGCCCAAATCATTCTTGTGGCTCCAGATTGGGCACGAAGAGTCTAGTATCCCGAGCTGCTCAACATGGCCATTGATCCCTTGATCTGACTGCCACTTCGGGAGGATCTTCTTTCGAGCAGCAGGAGACGGTCCTCCAACCGAACCTATCCAGCCTCCACTTCCTTGCATGGCAATTGAGCGGCGACAGTTGATGTCATTTGACTTGCCTTATGAAGTCTGTGATGTAATCTTGGCAGCTAGGCGTCCCTCTACTAAGACTGTATACGCCTGCCGATGGGATACATTTGTGGCATGGTGTACATCAAAGGCAGTGGATCCCCTTTTTGCCCCTCATTCTGAGGTTCTCTTGTTCCTCCTGTCTTTGACCCTGCTAGGCTCTGCTCTGGGCACTCTTAAGAGCTACCTCTCGGCCATTTCAGCCTTCCCCAGGCTTCCTAATCAGCCTTTTCTTTTCAAGACCCCTGTTGTAAATAGATTTCTTAAAGGCATTACTCATCTTTTTCCTCCTATTCCCTTCGTAATGCCTCAGTGGGACTTGAATTTGGTTCTTATCTGATGTGCTTTCCCTTCGAGCCGCTACTTAACTATCCTCTCAGACTCCTCTCTGAAAATGCTTGTTCGAGGCAAATGAGCGGCAGATTGTACACTATGCATAGATGGCCATCTGGTGTTGGGCTCGTATGTGTTAGACCCGGCCTCGTGGCGTTGTCCTCCCTGACCCGTAGCAACACCCTTCTGAGATTTACACCACAACAGACCCCTTAGTCCCCCGGCCTAGCCAACCCTTCCCTCCATGTTACCCATGACCATCCCCGGACTTCCCAGTGTGCCCACTTTTCGGCACCTAAGATGGCTGCCTAGGCTGAGAGGCGCCACCCTGGCTGGAGGACAGTTCGCTCCCCTTGAGTGAGAGAAGCAGGAGCAGTACCTTTCACACCTCCGGCCTGGACCCAATACGGGACTACCCCCGCACCAGTCAAGGACCACCCCGCCAGAGAGGAGGGGGAAATCAAGGAGGACCCATGGACGCCCAGTCTGGTCCCCAGCGTAGCCCCCCCCCCCCCCCCCCCCCCCCGAAAAAACACACAGCTGAATTTCCCCGCACCTCCACCAGCTACGGCCGGTCCCCCGGAGTGACCATCGCATGTTTTAGATGTTAAAAGCCCGGGCACTACGCCAGTGATCCCCAGTGTCGCATGGCTCCACGTATCCCTACCACCACTCCCCCGGCTAGGCAGTTTGCGAATGTAGCTCTAGGGGAGGAGTTTGAGGACACAGAGGAATGTTAACCTGCTGCCATGGCCTTAGTATCCCTGGGAGATAGAGAGATGGTCCCCGGGAACACCCTGCCTCCCAACACCAAGAAGTACCGCCAGTCAGTAATAGTGAATGGCCACCGAGTGGAGGCCCTCCGTGACACCGGAGCCAGCATCACAGGTGTCCTTAGCCATTTAGTGCGAGAAGACCAGATCCTCCCCAATGTCCTGTGCCCTGTGATTTCAGCGGATAACTTTGAGAGCTTGTGTAAGGTAGCCCTGATACCCTTTGAATGGGAAGGAGTAGCAGGAAAATTAAAGGTAGCAGTACGTGTAGGAGAGTAGGGTCTGCAATCCTATGATCACCCCAGATTTTTGCTTTTTGCTTCACTGGTTTACGACTTTCCCTGGCTGTGGGCCTGCTAATCAGACCCACAGCCTAGCTGTTCTCTCTAAATTGACACACATGTACCTTAGGTGCATTTACCAATTGGTCCTGGGCCACCTTATCAGTCCCTGTACAGTATACCTTAGGTATCCAGGGCATAGGTGTACCCAGGGCCTACCAGGGGCTGCAGCATGTATTATGCCACCCAAATCTGACACAACTGGCTGCACGACAGCTGGGGCAAGGTGGTGTAATCACCCTTTGCTTTAGATATAGTATTCCTATATCTAACCCTAAAATGGACACAAGTATTCCTATCAGTCACTCCTATGGCAGGCCTTAACAATCCTGAAGGCAGAGTGCTTGAAATTATGTGAGATGGTGCACTGGCATGAGCTGATCCCGTCTGCAGCTTGCGGAACCAAGTCCTAATAGCTGTTCCATGATAACGCGGACCATATACTCTTAAGTGCATTATAATCCTCACGGTTATTTGCTATCTTTGGTATCGCTTTATCAAAACATGTTGAGTAAGTATCATACGAATTGGAATACTAACCCCTCGCCAATTCTGGCGACGGGGTTAGCATTCCACCCTTCTAGAGGGACACGACATGTATGTAACTGTGTACCCCGGTTAAAGTTAACTCGAGCCTCAGCATCAGAAAATGGATGCTGCCACCACAGACACAAGTCTGACCTCCTGCTGCTGGGAGTCCTTCCAGCGAGGAGAGCTTGGACAAAGGGTTTCCTGTCAGGGGCGGTGCTAGCACCATCCCAGACAGGGTTTTGTGTATCCCAGGTAGGCAGGGCTGAGAGGAAGGTGACTGCAAGTGGCACCCCGGTGCTCACTATGCATCTGCTGGCTTGAACCAGTTCCAGGGGCACACCAGCCCCTGAGCTGGGGAAAGTCCGGACAAGGGAGAGGGGTGTAACCACCCCCCTCCTGGTCCCACCCATGGGCAGGACCTAGTCGCGTGCCTGCCCCTTTTTTTAGAATAAAGGTAGGAGCAGACCCCCTTCCCAAATTAGATAATTCTGAATCTTGACTACTTTCCACGAAAAGACTCTTGACTATTTCTGAAGAGACTCCCTTGTGGCTAAGGAGTAGCCACCCTGCACCCGCAGGCACCATCTAAGCATCGCGGTTTGCTGTAAGTCCATCCTCCGGATCAAGACTGCCCAGCTCGACGAGACCCGGATTCCCTGGCATCTCTGACCTCTACCTGCATCATCAGCCCAGCTGAGATTCGTGGGTGGGACGAGACCTGAAGGGACCGGCCATCTTCAAAACTGCACGACACTTATCCAGCACGACCGCCGAGGAATCCTCGAGTGAGTGCTTTGGGGTTTGAGAAGCCCTGACCCTGAGCAGCTCCAGCACCGAAGTTCAGCCCCCCAGCATCCACGAGATCTGCGTGGGGCCCTTCTGCTCTTTGCTGCTCACCGTGTTGTCCGGTCACTTGCCTGCTGGCTAGTGACCTTCCTGACGACGAACCACGACGATTACACCGCTGGTCTGGTTTCTCCAGACTGGCCCTTGCTCCCTTCCAAGAGAGGAGCACCCCGGACCCTCCTGGTCCACTCCAGATGCCATCTTGGCTCCACCGCCTGGGCTTGACTTTGCCAAGGTTTGTTGCCCCAATCCTGGGTCCAGCATTGCCGACAGCAGACACCTTCGTGGGACAGCTCGCACCTTCAGCCTGGTCTCCGACAACGCCTCCTGGTCCGAGGGACAGCAGAGTCCAGCGTCGCCCACTCACCTGTTCGAGGTGACTTCATCCTGTGCCATCCTGGTGCCCACCTAATCACTGGCTAGTGATAAAGAACTGAGTCCCCTCTGCTTTCAGGTCGTCTCCATCACCGATCCAGGCTTGGATCCCTCCGAATAGCTTCACTGGTCGCCTGCCAGCAACTTCTTCTTTCAGGCTCCATAGACTTCAACGAGGATTCCCGACGTCTTTTGAACCCTATGCAGCCGCAGCCCCTGGGCTAGGTAACCTGAGCATTTCTGTGCTCCAACGTAGGTTCACTATCTAAGTGTCCAGATCCTTTTTCGTTTTCAGTCTATCTAGTCTGATTCGTCCGATAACAGTACCTTTACAAATACTAGCCTCCATAGACTTTATCCCGCGTGAGAGTGCACACTCTGCACCTGATCTCCCTAGGCCTCCTGCTCCTAACCTTAGGATTCAGTAGTGTAGTCCTAGCAATCCTGAAGCCGCTGGATCTTGTTACTTACGTGCTAGTATTTCGCATTCCACTTTTAGTGTATATGGTTTTTCGTGCCCCTTGGGCATTTGTGTAAATTGTGCGACTTAAAGTATTTTCGTAAGAGTTTTGTTGTGTGCTTAGCTCCCTGACTCATAAAGAGTTCAGGGTAGACTTGTTATAAATATATATCCTTTTATTTTCATAACAACTTGTGTGGTGTCCTTTCACTTGGTGTTCAAGGGGTATATGTGATGGTATAACAGCTGGCTTAACACGCCCTCTAGAGTTTAGCCTAAAGACTGCTCTTGTCCATGCTACTAGGATAGCTGGTCTATAAGGTTGACTTGCAACCAATCATCAATAAGGGTTGTTTGGTATGATACACAGTGATCACTAGAATAGTGAGCACTATATATCAGGCCAACTTCTCACATTGGTGAGCAGCGGTTGGGATTTGAGCTTGCTGTTGTTTTACCACACGTATCCTAAGAATATCATTTGAAAGATCACATAAGTACCAAGGTACATATAACTTAGCTTAGAATACTCTGAGTTCTACTGAACCAGCTTTTGTAGTTTAACAGGGCTTAGCACACCCTGACTACAACTCTTAGCAAGGGATCAGTAGGCAAACAAATAGTGTAGGTAAGTGCACCACTTACACCTCACTAGAAAAGCATGTCTGACAAAGGAGAAAACACAGAAGCTCCCCTTATGTCAGTTGACCCTCCACAGGTCATGTCAAGATATGCAGCTCTTAGCTTCCAGGAGATGAGACAAGTGTGTACCTCCAGGAAGCTAAAACCGGGTTCTAACCCTACCATCCCATTTCTGATAGGTCTCTTTGAGACTTATGATGCAAGGAGGGCTTCTAACACAGGCCCTTCTAATCCAGATGGGAGTATGCCCCCCTTAGAGGGAACCCTTGGGGACCCTGACCTCAACCTCAATGGAACAGGAAGTGAAGATGAGGAAGAGGATCAGGAGTTGTCAGGGGATGAGGCAGACAAAGGTCAGGTAGTAGTCAGTAGACTCACCAGGACCAACTTAAGCAGGCATGAAAATGGACTTGGGGGGCCCCCAGGCCCACTCTCAGGCAGGCTTAACATTGGGAATGGACGAGTTAGATCTCTCTCCAGAGGCTCTAACAGATCCATTCATACCAATGGCTCTCATGCCTCTTCTCACAGAGGGATGACATCCCCTCAGAGAAGAGAACATGAAGCTAAGATGAGGGAAGTCAATCTGAGGATTGAGAGGGAAGAACTTGCCCTTGCCAAAGAGAGACTTGCCTTTCCTAGAGAGCAGAAATTGAGTGGGGCAGACCCCACTGGTGGCAGCATTCTCCCTAGAGAAAAAGACAGGAGTTTAGACACTAGACACCGGAGTAAGATAGTGCCCCCCTTTAAACAAGGGGATGACATCCACAAATGGATGACTGCTTTGGAGAGGACCTGCACTGTCCAGTGCGTCCCCCAGAGTCAGTGGGCAGCTATCTTGTGGCTCTCCTTTGAAGGCAAAGGTAGAGATAAGCTCCTCACTACTAGAGCTGAGGATGCTAACAATTACCAAGTCCTGAAGAATACACTGATTGATGGGTTTGTCTTAACAACTGAGCAGTATAGGTTGCTGTTCAGAGACACCCAGAAAACTCAGTCTCAGGATTGGGCTGACTTTGTCGATTGTGCCACTAAGGCTTTGGAAGGCTGGTTGCTGGGTAGCAAGGTTACTAATTACACAGGGTTGTATAATCTTATCATGAGAGAACAGATTTTAAATAACTGTCAGAACCAGTTGTTGCATCAGCACCTTGTTGGCTCAGATCTGACCTCTCCCCAAGAATTGGGAAAGAAGGCAGACAGATGGGTCAGAACAAGGGTCAAGCAGAACCAGACTCAGAACCAGGGTGGTCAGAAGAAAGCAGACCAAAAGGGTAGTAACAAGAGTGAACAAAATGACCAGAAGTCTTCAACAGGTCCCCAACAAACCAAAGAGGGTGGGGGTCAGGCTTCACAGCAGAAAAAGAAGACTCAAGAAGGCCAGTCAAAAAGGTGGTGCCAATACAAGTTTCAAGTTTAAATACTTTATTCAACAACATTGTCATAAAAGCATATAACCCTAAACTAAACAGAATAAATACTACGCTAGAATTTTAAGAACAAGTTAAAATACATATTAAATTTCATACATTTTATACTTTGTTGACGAATAACTCAGTAAAATTCTACATTTGTAAAATCGAGTCACAGCACAAGGTCTTAGAGGAATAAATTTGTCATTGTAGATAGTTAATTACAGTTTTAAAGTGCGCATACGTATTATCCAAGCCCACCCCATATATTTGGCTACAGCAATTGCAAGATTGGGGGCGCAATTTGATTTTAGAATCCTTAGCGCCTCTGAATATTTCCTTGTCCCCAAATTCCTGCAAGCCGGCTTTAACCATCTGCTTCTTGGGGCAGCATATAATGGGCAAACAAACAGAAAATGTGGGATGTCCTCTACATGTGCTTTACAGTAAAAGCAAGTATTTACATTACCGGAAGACCATTTGGCCATGAAGCCATTAAGGGGTAAAGAGCCAATTCTAAACTGAAAATACAATTTCCTGTCTAGAGGCTTAGCAATCAAATCCCAGTACTGTTCAAATTTTGGAGTAGTTTTAAATTCCAGAAACTGGGATGTCAACACGGATGGTTGGTTGGAAATCAGTACAGTATTATTTATCATGTCCCAATACATTTTTTTCAATGAAGTCTTAGATGGAAAAGCATGTGGGTCTACTGCGGTCCACAAATGCTCAAGGTGCAGTTTTTGAAGTAATTTCCTTACTTCTTTGAGCCAGGGTACTTTATGAAACCTGTCAGAATTAACAACATCCAAAAGGGCAGCTGCGTAATGACTCAGTTCAGGAGTAGTTTTTACACGCCTCCAATAGAGATGGGGACGCAGTCTGACCGTATCCTCTATCTTTTTACTCCCGAGATCATATTGAAGCGGGGTCGAGGGGGTACTCTGGGGGACACCAATTATTCGACGAAGGAATTTGTTTTCTGCAACTACTAATGAGTTCAAATTGGTGAAGCCCCATAATTCTGATCCGTAAAGACAGGCGCCCAACACTTTCATGCTGTAAATCTCCATTGTTGGCTGGATAGGTCTTGTAAATGAAGATTTGGGGTTTTGGGCTATTGCCCCTGCCAGCTGATTAAATTTTAGCACCACAGAGTCCATGTGAGATTTCCAGTTCATGTTGGCATTTAAGGAGATGCCTAGGTAGGTAAAAGCATTCACTTCCTCCAGTGAGGACCCATTATAGTTCATTTTCCCCTTGAATTTCCTGGCGGGATTCAGGTTCATTAATTTAGTCTTTGTTGTGTTTATTTCCAAGTCCCGAATCCGACAGAAGTCACCGAAAGCGTTTGTCTTTTGTAATCCGCTAGGGGTCCGCGAGACCAGCAAAGTCTCATCTGCAAACATTAGTACTGGAACTCGCTCCCCATCTAGTAATGGGGCATCTGTCGGAAATTGCTTCAAAAAGTCAACTATGCCATTAATATAGAGGGAGAATAAAGTGGGGGCCAGAACGCAACCCTGCCTCACTCCTCTATCCACAGGGAAGGATTCCGTGACATCTCCCTGTGCACCCCATCTAATCCGGGCATAGTTGGTTCGAGGCATGTGGGCTGCTGAATTCATATCTGTGCATAGATCGCCGCCTAGTGTTGGGTCCGGATGATTGCACATTGTTGTCCTGGAAGAGTCTTCGAGGTATCACGAGATAGGTGGCTCCTCCCCTGGACTACAGTGCGCATGGGCATCGCTTCCATCCCCAGATTGTTTTTTTCCGCCATTGGGTTCGGATGTGTTTCGGTTCCCTCTGTCGGAATCGATAGTTGTAAACTTTTCTAACTCGAGACCAAAAGGTCTTTAGGCTGAGCGTCGGTATCGTTTCGTTCAGGGTTTTGTTTGTTCTCAGCTCCGAACTCTTGCTACCCATCCGCGTGCTCTCGGCGCGGACGGGCCTACTCGACGCTCCAGACGTGGAACGGACTCCGTTCAAAAGGTGCCCGGTGTGCACCTCCAAGTATTCACACCTCGATGTGCACCCTGTGTGCAACAAATGTTTGTCACCGGACCATGATGAGGCCAGGTGCATGGCCTGCTCGAAGTTCCGGTGCAAGAAGACTCTCAAGATTCGTCGGGCCGCTAGACTCCAGGCCAAGCTAGCGGCAACATCGGCGCCCCCCGGACGACATCTTCGAAGAATCTGTTGAAGACGACGATGTCATGCAGGTTTCGGACTCTGGCCCCGCGTCTGAAGGTGATGCCTATGACGCGGGAGACGAAGACTTTGACGAAGCCGGCGACGAGGTAGGGGACGACTATGGGGCAATTGCCACCGTGGGGGACAGCTCGGAGGAAGAGCGTCCCCAGACTGACTCAGGGGTCAATCCCCTTCATACGGCCCAGGTCTAGGGATCGCCTTCGGGCCTTACCCAAGACCTCGTTACTAGTCCAGCAGCCCCGCCTCCGGGCCCGGTCACGGACATTTCTAAGGCGCCACTTCCGTTAACGAAAACGAAAGTGAAGCCATTGAGATCCACTCCTCCGGTTTCGAAACCGAAAGTGAAGGCTGCGCTGGTGCAGAAGGCTCTGGAGGCGTCGACTTCCAAAAAATTCAAAATGGCCGACCTGAAGAGCCGTGCCAAAATGGCCGACCCGAGGGCCTCGGGGTCGACGCCGAAGACTAAGCCGACCGACGCGGCCGCGTCGGCGCCGAAGATGGTCGAGGTCGATGACCCGAAGAAAGCTTCGAAGAAGCGTCCGGGCGATTCCACTGCTCCGCCCGTCGGGGACAAGGACCGTGAAGTGTCGGCTCCGAAGACGATGCCTCTCGCCGACCTGTCTCCCGGCTCGGGGAGATCGATCGAGCCGGTCAAGCCCTCCACGGCCTTGACGAAGAAGGTCGCTGAGTCCCTGCAACGGATCGGAAGGACGCTGTGGTTCCCGAACCGGGGGATGTGGTGCCGAAGCACTCATCAAAGCCCACAAAGGCGCAAACGCCTATCTGCTTCACTCTGCCGCCGAAGTCGGCGCCGAAGGCTTTCGCTCCGAAGCACGGGGCAGGTGTGCCCTCGAAGCAAGTGTCGACGCCCGAAGCGGCACTGGTGGTGTTGAAGCCTCGGCTCCTGCCGCTTGCGGAGGAAGAGCGTCGAGAGGTCATCATCGACGCCAATACCGGAAAACTGTCTCTCCTCAAAAGGAAAATCACTGCGGAGCCGGTGTTGGAACATTTTCGGATTCCTCTCAAAAATAAAAAGGACTCTGCTGGGTACTTCGGCCCCGATCGAGCCTGCCTCTCCACAAGCTTTAGACCATTTGCCAACGCGTTCCAACGCAGGGGATGGTGACGATGAGGAGGCCGAGTACAACTATCCGGCGTACTCGGATCCGGAGGAGGAACATGAGCCCTGGTCTGCCGGCGGCGACCCGGACGACCCGCAATCGGGTCAGGAACCGCAGCTCTTTGCTGCAAAGACCTCACCGACGGAGGACTCGGCAGCCTTCAACTCTTTGATTGAGCGAGCTGCAGCTAACCATGATGTCGAGCTGCACTCAGATCCTGTGGATGTGGACTTTTTGTTTGACACTTTCTCAGTGGCTGAAAAGTCAGTCAAGACATTGCCAATGCTCAAGGGAGTGCTAAAGCACGCGACTGAGGTCTTCAAAGAGCCCACCCGGGCGCGTGTCATCAATCCTCGCATTGACAAAAAATATAAGGCAGCGCCCTCGGATCCAACATACATCAAGGGACACTTGCCACTGGACTCGTTGGTGGTATCCAACGCACGCAAGAGGGCGAACTCGCAGACCACTGGTGACGCTCCTCCCCCAGACAAAGAGTCTAAAATATTTGAGGCCTCAGGGAAACGGATTGCTGCACAGGCAGCTAATATTTGGCGAATCTCAAACACGCAGGCCCTACTTGCACGCTACGATAGGGCTCATTATGACACCCTTGAAACACTGCTGCAACACTTGCCTGACCAGTACAAGGAGGCAGGGGAAATGTTAATTCAGGAAGGAAAGCTCATCACAAACGCTTCCATCAAATGTGCGCTGGACGTGGCTGACACAGCCTCCAGGGCAATCAACACTAGTGTGTTGCTGAGAAGACATGCATGGCTTAGGATATCAGGTTTCAAACCGGATATACAAACAACCATCCTGAACCAAACAGTTAATCCTGACCACCTGTTCGGCCCTGAGGTGGATGCGACACTGGGAAAAAATGAAGAAAGACACAGACACTGCTGAGTCTATGGGGGCCCTCCAGTCTCAGCAGTTTCGGGGTGGTTCCTTTCGCCGCTCCAATACCAGAGGCACCTCAAGGGGTCAGGCATCGCAGTCCACACAGTATTATAAAAGTAATACCCAAACCTCGTACACCAACAAGGGTAGAGGTGGCTACAGAGGCAACAACATCAAAGGCACGGGACGTGGAAACAACAGCTCCAGGTCCACCACCGCCAACAAGCAGTGACGCCTTGTCACTGCCCCCCGACCACACAACACCGGTCGAGGGGAGACTCCAGCAGTTCCTGCCCGCGTGGAAATCCATCACCACGGACAGGTGGGTCAAGTCTCTTATCCAGTACGGTTACTGTCTGGAACTTACTTCCACTCCACCAAACATACCTCCAAGAAGCCGTCCTATGTCCGGCGAGCACTTGCACTTGTTGCAGCAGGAAGTTCAGGTCATGCTGCAAAAAGGGGCAATAGAGCTCGTCCCACTGCAAGAAAGGGGTACAGGAGTTTACTCTCTGTACTTTCTAATCCCCAAAAAGGACGGATCCCTACGGCCCATCCTGGACCTCAGGCCCCTCAACTGGTACATTCTCTCGGAGCACTTCCATATGCTCACGTTGCAGCAGGTACTCCCTCTGCTTCAACAGGGGGACTTCCTGGCTACGTTGGATCTAAAAGATGCATACTTTCATATCCCCCTGCATCCTTCCCACAGGAAGTATCTCAGATTCACGATTCAAGACCAGCACTACCAGTTCAGGGTTCTGCCGTTCGGGGTCACCACAGCGCCAAGGGTCTTTACGAAGTGCCTGGCGACTGTGGCGGCGCACCTACGACGCCAGAACGTCCACGTCTACCCTTACCTGGACGACTGGCTCATTCAGGCAAAAACAGAACAACAGTGCGCCGACCACGTGTCCCGCACCATTCATCTCCTGCACGATCTGGGATTCTCTCTGAACTACCCGAAATCCCATCTCCAGCCCGCCCATGTACGGCAGTATCTGGGCGCGACAATAAACACTCTGGCAGCCACTGCGCAGCCAAATTCAGTGAGAGTCGCCAGTATCCAAACGCTGATCCAACGATTCAGACCTCAACACTCGCTTCCAGCGAAAGTGTTCATGCAGTTGATAGGCATGATGGCCTCCTGCATCTCCATTGTCCCGCACGCGAGACTACATATGCGTCCGCTTCAGGAGTGCCTAGCACGTCAGTGGACTCAGGCTCATGGGCAACTGACAGACCTAGTGTTGGTGAGCGGTCGGGCATACAACTCTCTGCATTGGTGGAATCCACAAAACCTTTGCAAGGGCCGACCATTCCAGGCGCCTGTGCCACAGATTATCCTGACGACGGACGCTTCTCTCCAGGGATGGGGAGCGCATGTACTCCACTACACAGTGCAGGGACTATGGACACTACAGCAAAGGAAGATGCACATCAATGTGTTGGAACTGATGGCAATCTTCATGGCCTTGAAGGCGTTCAAAGTACATCTGTGCAACAAGGTCGTGTTGATCCGGACGGACAACATGACAGCCATGTACTACATTCAGAAGCAGGGAGGCGCACACTCTCCGCAGCTGTCTCATCTGGCTCAGAGCATGTGGAAGTGGGCCATTCAGAGGAACATCTTCCTCATGGCAGAGCATCTCCCGGGCAAGGACAACCAGATGGCGGACCTGCTCAGCAGGCACAGCCATCAAATGCACGAGTGGGAGATACATCCATCAGTACCCCAACCGTACTTCCAAAGGTGGGGTCATCCAGAGATAGACCTGTTCGCCACAAAGGAGAACGCAAAATGCCAAAGCTTCGCCGCCAGGTTCCCACACCCGCAATCACAGGGCAATGCGATGTGGATGAACTGGTCAGGCAGATTTGCGTACGCTTTTCCCCCAGCACCTCTGATACCGCTGGTGGCACGCAAGCTCAGGCAGCACTCGATGACTCTCATCCTGGTTGCTCCAACGTGGGCTCGCCAACCGTGGTACACCACGTTTCTGGAACTCTCCGTGGTACCGCATCAAAGGCTTCATCTCACTCCCAGCCTTCTGACGCAGAGCCATGGCGACATTCAGCACCCAGATCCGCAACAGCTCAACCTGGCGATCTGGCTCCTGAAGTCCTAGAGTTTGGCTACCTCAATCTTCCTCCCGATTGCATGAACATCATTCGGGAGGCAAGGAAGCCCACTACTAGAGCTTGTTATGCGGCTAAATGGAAGAGGTTTGTCATTTACTGTGTTAACCACGATATTGACCCGCTAGATGCTTCCATTCAAAACATCATTTGTTACCTGTTCCACCTGTATCAATGCAATTTGGCGTACTCTTCCATCCGCATTCACCTGTCTGCTATGGCAGCATACCTCCAGAATAGACAACACCTGTCACTTTTTAAGGTCCCTGCTATCAAGGCTTTTCTGGAAGGACTCAGAGTCATTCCACCAAGGACTCCACCAGCTCCAGAATGGAACCTCAATGTGGTTGTTACAAGACTGATGGGTCCTCCCTTTGAGCCACTGCACTCTTGTGAGCTTCAGTTTCTGACTTGGTAGGTTGCTTTCTTAGTAGCAATTACATCGCTACGGAGGGTTAGCGAGTTGCAGGCGCTCACCATCCAAGAACCTTTCTTCCAAGTACATGCTAACAGGGTTGTGCTCCGCACTAACCCTAAATTCTTACCCAAGGTTGTATCTCAATTCCATATGAACCAGACAATTGAGTTGCCGGTGTTTTTCCAAAACCCAGAGACGCTGGCGGAGCGGATGCTCCACACCCTTGACGTTAAAAGAGCCTTGATGTACTACGTGGACAGGACAAAAGATTTTCGCAAAACCAAGCAGCTTTTCGTTGCTTTTGCCACACACCACAAGGGAAACGCTATCTCCAAAGCTGGGATCGCTAGGTGGATCGTGAAATGCATTCAAATCTGTTACGCTACAGCTAAACGCACTCTCACTATCCCACCAAGAGCCCACTCCACCAGGAAGTTGGGGGCCTCTATGGCTTTCCTAGGTAACATTCCCTTAGAAGATATTTGTAGAGCAGCCACATGGTCTACCACACATACTTTCACTAAACATTACTGTGTAGACGTGCACTCCAAGCAGCAGGCAGCTGTTGGTCAGGCTGTTCTCAAAACACTTTTTCAGACTGCTGCAGCTGGCACGGGCGGCCGCCGCTAATGGAGGGACTGCTATGTATTCTATGCACAGATATGAATTCAGCAGCCCACATGCCTCGAACTGCAAATGCTACTTACCAGTATGCATCTGTTCTTGGCATGTAGGGCTGCTGACATTCATATCGCCCACCCTCCTCCCTGGCGCCTGTAGCAGCTGCAGTACTCATATATGTATATGCTCATAGCATGGTCATCACTCACATACTTCACTCCATCTCTGCCAATGGCTAAAAACAATCTGGGGATGGAAGCGATGCCCATGCGCACTGTAGTCCAGGGGAGGAGCCACCTATCTCGTGATACCTCGAAGACTCTTCCAGGACAACAATGTGCAATCATCCGGACCCAACACTAGGCGGCGATCTATGCACAGATATGAATGTCAGCAGCCCTACATGCCAAGAACAGATGCATACTGGTAAGTAGCATTTGCATTCTCGTGCATCCTTACAAGCAAAGTCAGTAGTTCAGGGCTTATTCCGAGATCCCGCAAGACATCCCATAGCTTTTGTCGGGGAACTAAATCAAACGCTGACTTAAAGTCAACGAAGACAGCAAATAGTGGACCGTTTAGCAAGGTTACATTTTTCCAGTACATAGTTAAAAAATGGAATACCTGATCGACAGAGCTGGTTAAAGGGCGGAAACCAGCTTGATACGGGGAGAGGATATCCTTATCTATCCAGGCTTGTATTTTGTTTTGTATCATCCTGCCCATCAGTTTTTGTGCACAGTCGATAAGGCTAATGGGCCTATAGTTGCTTGGTAAAGCCTTGTCCTCTTTTTTATAAACGGGTATTATTTCCGCTCCTTTCCATGTTACTGGAATCTTTGCTCCTTGTGCGATGGCATTGCCAAGCCATGCAAAGTATTTGCACCAATTGGCCCTGTCCAATAAAAACACATCCGCCGGTATTCCATCAATTCCTGGCGCCCTTCCTCTGGTTACTCCATCCATTGCCTCATTTACGTCTTTCAATGTAAATAGTTCATGGGTATAAAATACCCTTACTGGAGGGGCTTCAATTTGTGGTAACAAATTGTCTGAATATTGCGGTTTAAAAAAGTCCACCCAAGCCTCTTTTGCTACATGGTTTTTCGGACAATCAGCTATTCCCCCAGAGCCCCACTTTAAAATGGCCCAGAACTCTTTCTGATGTTTATCGGCACATGCTTTCTTCAGGTCTAACCATATATTCTCATCCCACAATTTTTTTACCTTGATTTGTGTTTTTCTGTATTCATCCATGGCCTTTAAAACTCCTGTTTTAGATCTCAACGCTACACTAAGATTTTGTCGCGCTATTCTACAGGAATGGTCATACCATCCTCTTTTTATTGGTGGTCTAACACCCTTCCTGTTTTTTTTTAAAGAATAACTTCTGTATATTAGCGAAAAACTTTGGCTGTGACTCTTCAATCAATTGTTTAAAATTTATTTCATTAATAAGAGTCTGTAGTCTGGTTACCTCTTCAGTAACTATCCCCTCTAGGGCCTGCATATCCCCAGGTTTATCTACCAAAGTTGTCCATTTAATGTGACGGAGATTGTTAGACGTAACAACGTCTAATGACGTAAGATCCCTAACCGGGTTTGTTGAGTTTACACTTTGTTCCAGGTTGAAGAGCAAGCACAAAGGATTGTGGTCGCTCTCCAATCTTGGAATCACCTGCATATCGACCACTTTATGCCAACCTCTGACATCTATAAGAATATAATCTATCCTGCAACTTTATCTTGAATTATCAAAAGTGTGCTTACCCTGTGGGTCAGAGGAGGTGCGGCCATTTACTGCCCTCAGTCCTCTGGATAGGCATAAGCTTTTAGCCTGTATTGCCACTTCTGTCCACTTTTTTACCAGCGGGAGGTCTAATTGAGGAATTCCCCATTTAGTGTCTTCCTCTTGAGCCAGATCGTTATCCTCACATCCTAGAGGTTCAAATGTTGTGTTCAGGTCTCCCCCCACCAAGATAGTGTACTGCGTAGGTAGAGTCTCTAAATCATTATCTAATGCTCCTATCACATCGGAAAATGTGTCCCCTTGGGTTCCCCTTGCATAGATGTTATATATTGCCAGGTTATAACCATCAGCCCAGGTGAGCACTATAAAGAGTAGGTCACTGTTAATAATATGACTTTGCTTGATAGTGCATTGTAGGGATTGGCGTATCCATATAATTAGACCCCCAGAAGGCCGCCCCTTAGTATTCTTTTTCGCAGGTACATAAAAATTTAGGAAGCCCTGGCGAAAAACTGGTGCCACTGACCATGTTTCCTGCAGCATGATAACATCATGATGGTCAATGAACTCGCACCATTCGGGAGTCTCTAGCTTATGGTGGATACCCGCTATGTTCCATGAAATGAGCTTGATACTACCTTTCAATTCAGTATTCCCCTCTTGTAAAAGTATGCTATGATTAAAGGGGAGCAAGGGGGATAGAGGGGTGGTTTCCTCATTGTTGGTAATGGTATGAATAACCGGTGGACTGTACACTACTATACTAGGAGTGTAATCTCTATGATCGGGAATCTTACCCTCACAACAATTTGTTTCTGGCTTCATTAGAGTACTATTGATTCCGTGGTTAACCTCTACAACCTTAAATTTTCCTGTGCTCCACAATTCTTCCAGTCAATCACATTGGCTTAAACCCGAGAGGGCAGAGAACCTATTTTCTATCGAGAAACCCCAATTTCTGTTTTCAGGGATTTTGGCTTTTCTAAGTACAGGGTTCCACTTGGTTTTCAGCATTGTTGGATTTAAGATTTTAGATAAAAGAAATCCAACGTTAGTGGCACTATTTCGGTAGATCTACGCTGAGGGGGGTATATATTAGCTAGAATATTTGGCAATACTTCTGGGTCTGAGAAATGTAGCACCACACAATCCCCCTTAAATTTTTTGGTACCACCCCCAATCCATTCAACCCTTCTAGCTTTAACTACTTCTTGTGCCAGCTGGTCCCTACCTCCCGGTTTAAAAGCCATGTTCTTTGATAACCAATGAAGTGATTTGTTTATCAAAGAAGGAATGTTCTCTACTTGCCCTGGTTCCAGTTGAGGGACATTTGCTAGGACCAATATTAATGGAGAGGCTTCCACGATTAATTCAACGGGCCCCTTCTCTAAATTGTCATCTTGTTTTGTACCTCTAAAGCTCGGCCCTGCTAAGTCCCCATTATTAATATCTGGATCTGGGTCTCTCAAGTCCCCCCCCCCCCCCCCCCCCCCCCCTTGCGCTGGTCTCTTCATAATGTTCCGGGGGGTATTTGCAAATAAGTCTGACCCAGGAACAATTTGGGTAGTTTTTGGATCAACTCTAGGTGATTTTAACAGAGGGGCTTTCAATTTTTCTTCTAATGATTTTTGCAAAAGTACCCCCAGTCTGTTAACCTCTTCTGTGAGCTGGTCTATTTTGCTTAGGAGCGGTTTGGTTATAGTTTTGATCTTGTTATCTACGGCATTCAGCAACTTCTTAAATTGGTCTTCATCCAAGTGGACCTTTCCTCCTGCATTGCCCCTTGTATCATCTCCACTATTTCCCTGAGGGGAAGCATCGGGGCGCTTTTTACTTGATCGAAGGCCACCCCGTTTAGGTATATTCTTTTCCCCTCCCCTTTGTTACTCTTGGGGCTGGGACCGATGTAGGGGCCTCCTCTTCTAGAGTAATAATGTCAATATCTTGCACGCTCTAGGGAGCTGGTTCAGAGATGGCTACTAGAAGCTGGGTCAGTGGATTGTTATCCGGGGTCTGAAACACCTCATTACTGATATCAAGAGCGGGAGTAGGTAAAGGTGTGTTATCGATGAGCAAGTCTGGCGAGTAACTCAATCCCAGGGATGATCTCCTGTCATGATTAATTTTGGCAACTTTCTGAACCATGTAATTGTCTATGGTGTTGATGGAGACTAATGAAGATTTAGTTTTAGACATTTTCCAATCAACTTTACCAGGATACAACTATGCAGGTCCGTGGGGCGTTAAGTCAATGTGGTATCCCAGGCACATACAATAGTTTGTGGGAGGATTTAACTTACTTGAGTATTTTTGCGCAGAGTTCTGGGCCCTGCCCCTGCCGATGAGGGCCGTAGAGGGCCCGCCCTTTGCCCGGGCTTCGCTCCGGGCGTCCCGCGAGGCGGGGTTGTCAGGGATTTTATTGCGCCTCCTGGCGCGTTCTCCCCGCGTCTGTCGTCAGCTGCTACGCGCCGCTGCGAGGCCTGCAGGGTGTTGTAGTCCCCGGAGCGGCGGCGCGGTGTTTGTAGGCTTCGTGACTCTTGGCGGTGGCGGCTGGTACATGTGTCTGCTCTCTGTGACTCTCGGCAGTGGCGGCGGTAAGTTAGGCTCCCCTACTATAGGTGCCAATACTGTAAAGGTAAGACTCACTGGTTTAGTGAGTGCACCAAGAAAGGAGGGCAAACTCCTACCACTACAGCCCCTAAGGCACCTGCGCCCCCTAGTAGTGGTAGTGCACCTCCCAAGGGATTAGTTGGGTTAACCTTGGGAACTGAGGGGCATGACAACCTAGTTGGCACACTCACTCAGGCTGTCCTTGTCTGTACAGGGGATGTGGATATATCCCCTGATGCCAGTCCCAATACTTTAGGCAAATACAGGCAGACACCTTTAATTAATGGAAAAGTGGCTCAGGCCTACAGGGACACTCGTGCCAGTGTCACAATGGTGACACCTAATTTTGTGGACCCTGGACAGATCAAGCCAGGTACAGATTTCCTGGTGATCAATGTCACTATCAATCATAGTATGGCAGTTGTTGATTTCTCCTGGGGAGGGGTAAGTGGCCCAAAGAAAGTTGTGGTTAGTTCAGACCTCCCAGTAGAATGTTTGTTGGGCAATGATTTGGAAACATCACTATGGTCAGAAGTGGAGCAGAGGACTCACATGGAAATGTTAGGCTTGCCAGCACATGCCCTTGCTGTGACTAGGTCACAGGCCAAAAGATGCCCCACTGAACAGGTGCTGGATCCTGGAACAATGGACCAGACACCTCCCAAGAGAAGAAGCAGTAGGGTTAAGGCATTGCCTTCCCCCTTGCCCCAGGTTGTGGATCAAGTCTCAGAGGAGGCTGACCTCAAGGAACTGAGGGAAACTGAGCCTAAAGAACTTGAACCTGATCAGGTTGAGTTTCTGGGCTCAGGGGGACCCTCCAGGGAAGACCTGGGGAAGGCACAGTTAGACTGCCCTTCTTGAACCCCTCAGACAGCAGGCTGCTGCTGAGGCTGCAGGGAACGCCACAGGGTATACTGGGATGATGGACTCCTGTACTCTGAAGCAAGAGACCCCAAACCTGGTGCAACCAGGAGGCTGGTCATCCCCTTGTCACAGAGGTTTCCTTCATACCTTGGCCCATGAGATTCCCCTTGCAGGACACTTAGGCCAGAATAAGACTTGGGACAGGCTTGTCCCACACTTTCACTGGGCTCACATGAATGAAGATACCAAGGAGTTTTGTCGCTCCTGTGTCACTTGCCAAGCCAGTGGTAAGTCAGGTGGCACAACAAAGGCCCCCTTATACCACTACCTGTGGTGGGGGTACCCTTTGAACGAGTGGGGATTGACATTGTTGGTCCAATGGAACCCAGACAGCATCAGGGCACAAGTTTATACTGGTGGTGGTGGACCATGCCACCAGGTATCCTGAAGCTATTCCCCTTAGGACCACTACAGCACCTGTTGTGGCAAGAGCCCTAGTTGGAGTGTTCTCCAGAGTGGGCTTCCCTAAGGAGGTTGTCGCTGACAGAGGTGCAAACTTCATGTCAGGATATCTGACTGCAATGTGGTGTCAACTATAAGTTCACCACACCCTATCACCCACAGTGCAATGGGCTTGTTGAAAGATTCAACATGACCCTCAAAGGGATGATTCATGGACTACCTGAAAAGCTCAGGCGTAGATGGGATGTCCTGATACCCTGCCTCTTGTTTGCTTACAGAGAGGTCCCACAGAAGGGGGTTGGCTACAGCCCTTTTGAACTTCTGTTTGGGCATCCTGTAAGAGGACCCCTTTGTTTGAAGGAAGGATGGGAGAGACCTCTCAAAAAGCCTGCAGCCAACATTGTGGACTATGTACTTGGTTTCCGCTCCAGGATGGCTGAGTACATGGAAAAGGCATCTAAAAACCTTGAGGCCAGCCAAGAATTACAAAAAGCTTGGCATGACCAAAAGGCTGTCCTGACTGTGTACAAGCCTGGACAGAAGGTGTGGGTGCTGGAGCCAGTGGCCCCAGCAGCACTCAAAGACAAATGGTCTGGGCCCCACACAATCATTGAGCAAAAGGGAGAGGTCACCTACCTGGTGTACCTTGTAACTCCCAGGAGCCCCCTCAGGGTGCTCCATGTAAACAGGCTCAAAGCATATGTCGACAGGAAGGACATGAGCTTGCTCATGGCCACAGATGAGGGACAGGAGGAGGAGAGTGACCCTCTCCCAGACCTGCTCACCCAGAACCCTGATGATGGGTCAGTAGATGGTGTTTTCTTTTGTGGCAGCCTCTCTGAGCATCAACAAAAGGATTGCAAACAAGTTCTTCAATCCTTTAGACATATGTGCTCTCTGACACCCAGTCAGACCAATTGGTGTACTCATGAGGTTGACACTGGGGACAGTCTGCCAGTTAAGAGTAAAATCTACAGACAGCCTGATCATGTCAGAGACTGCATCAAGACAGAAGTGCAGAAAATGTAGGAGCTGGGAGTCATTGAGCCCTCAGATAGCCCTTGGGCTAGTCCAGTAGTTCTAGTGCCAAAGCCTCACACCCAGGGTGGTAAGAAAGAGATAAGGTTTTGCATAGACTACAGAGGCCTCAATGCAGTCACTAAGACTGATGCCCACCCAATACCAAGGGCAGATGAACTTATAGATTGATTGGCTTCTGCCAACTACTTAAGTACATTTGACCTGACAGCTGGGTATTGGCAAATCAGGTTAGCTGAGGAGGCCAAGCCCAAAACAGCATTTTCTACCCCTGGTGGGCATTATCAGTTTGTGGTAATGCCCTTTGGTTTGAAAAATGCACCTGCCACCTTTCAAAGGCTGGTGAATCAAGTTCTCACTGGGCTGGATGACGTCTGTGCAGCATATCTTGATGATATAGCTGTCTTTAGCTCCACCTGGGAGGATCACCTGGTCCACCTGAGGAAAGTGTTAGAGGCACTGCATAAGGCAGGTCTCACTATCAAGGCCACTAAGTGCCAGATAGGGCAGACACAGGTTGTATACCTGGGCCACCTTGTAGGTGGAGGCCAGGTTCAGCCATTGGAGAGCAAGATACAGGCCATCAAGGACTGGGCTCCTCCAACCACCCAGACTCAGGTTTCGAGCTTTCTTGGGCCTGACTGGATATTACAGGAAATTTGTCAGAAATTATGGATCTATTGTGACTCCACTTAATGACCTGACAAGTAAAAAGATGCCAAAGAAAGTTCAGTGGACAGCAAGCTGTCAAAAAGCATTCGATGACCTAAAGCAGGCCATGTGCACACCACCTATCATAAAGAGTCCAGACTACTCCAAAACATTCATTGTCCAAACAGATGCTTCTGAGTTGGGTGTGGGAGCTGTTCTATTTCAGCTGAATTTTGATGGTCATGACCAGCCCATTGATTTTATTAGCAGAAGGCTGACCCACAGAGAGAAAAATTGGTCAGCTATTGAGAGGGAGGCCTTTGCTGTGGTTTGGGCCCTGAAGAAATTGAGGCCATACTTGTTTGGTACTCATTTCAAGATTCAGACCGACCATAAGCCCCTCTTGTGGCTAAATCAGATGAAGGGTGCAAACCCCAAACTACTTAGGTGGTCCATTTCCCTACAGGGGATGGATTTTACAGTGGAGCATAGACCTGGCACTAATCATGGCAATGCAGATGGGCTCTCCAGGAATTTCCACTTCGAGCAAGAAGACTCACCTGGTCAAGGTTAGCTTATTGTCCCAAGGTTTGGGGGGGTGGGGGTCATGTAGGAGAGTATGGTCTGCAATCCTATGATCACCCCAGATTTTTGCTTTTTGCTTCACTGGTTTACGACTTTCCCTGGCTGTGGGCCTGCTAATCAGACCCATAGCCTAGCTGTTCTCTCTCTAAATTGACACACATGTACCTTAGGTGCATTTACCGATTGGTACTGGGCCACCTTATCAGTCCCTGTACAGTATACCTTGGGTATCCAGGGCATAGGTGTACCCAGGGCCTACCAGGGGCTGAAGCATGTATTATGCCATCCCAGGCTGGCCATCTAAACAGACACAACTGGCTTCACAACAGCTGGGGCAAGGTGGTGTAATCACCCCTTTGCTTTAGGTATAGTATCTCTATATCTAACCCTAAAATGGACACATATATTCCTATCAGTCACTCCTATGGCAGGCCTTATCAATCCTGAAGGTAGAGTGCTTGGAATTATGTGAGATGGTGATCTGGCATGAGCTGAGCCCGTTTGCAGCTTGCGGAACCAAGTCCTAATAGCTGTTCCATGATAACCTCGCGGTCAAATGCTAACTTTGGTATAGCATTATCAAAACATGTCAAGTAAGGTGTCGTACGGATTGGAATACTACCCCCTCGCCAATTCTGGCGACGGGGGTAGCATTCCACCCTTCTAGAGGGACACGACATGTATATAACTGTGAACCCCGGTTAAAGTTAACTCGAGCCTCAGCATCACAAAATGGATGCTGCCACCACAGACGCAAGTCTGACCTCCTGCTGCTGGGAGTCCTTCCAGCGAGGGAGGCTCGGACAAAGAGTTTCCTGCCTTGGGAGGTGCTAGCACCACCCCAGACAGGATTTTGTGTATTAGGTAGGACAGGACTGAAAGGAATGAGACATGCCTGGGGCACACAAGGTGTCCCTGTGCATATGCCGGTCTAAACCAGTTCCTGCGGCACTCCAGCCCCAGAGCTGGCGCAAGACCGGACAAAGGACAGGGGGTGTAACCATCCCCCTTCCTGGTCCCACCCAGAGGAGGGACCTAGTCGTAGTGCAGCCCCCTTTAGCTGAATGAAGGTAGGAGCTGGTCCCATTCCCAGTTAGATTAATCTTGACAACTTCCACAAAGAACTCTTGACCTTCTCCCTCCTGAACCATCAGAAGACTAAAGAATCTCCCCTATGGTCAGGGAGTGACCATCCTGCTTCGCAGGCACCATCAAGCTCCTGTGCGGTTTGCTGCAAGTCCTTCCATCCCGAAATCCGACGACCCAGCTCCACAAGACCCGGACCTCCAGACTCCTCTGACCTCTACCCACATCCACAGCACAGCTGGGACCCGTGGGTGCGAAGAGCAACGTGGAGACGGCCATCTTGAGAAACCTGCCCAGCGCTTCCAGCACGACCGCCGAGGGATCCTCGAGTGAGTGCACTGGGGTTTGAGAAGCCCCACACCGACGCAGCTCCTGCAACAAAGACCAGCCCCCCAGCATCCACAAGATCTGCGCAGGGCCCTTTTGCCTGGTTGTTGCATCTCCTGTTGTCTGGTCACTTGCCGGCTGGCCAGTGGCCTCTGAGACGACGATCCGAAGATTTCACCACTGCTAGTCTGGTCCCCCAGACTGGCCCTAGCTTCCTTGTAAAAGAGGAGCGCCCCGGACCCTCCTGGTCCGCACCAGACGCCATCTTTGTTCCACCGCGTGGCTTGCATTAGCCAAGGCCTGTTGACCAGATCGACGATCCAACACCGCCAACAGCAGCAGACTACGTGGGACAGCTCGTGCCTCCAACCTGGTCGTGAAGAACAGCTCCTGGTCCGCGCAGCTACAGAGAGAAGCGACCCTTCTTCCACCTGAACCCGGCGACAGCATCTGGTTCCCTCCTGGTTCCAGCACCATCACTGGCTAGTGATTGAGACTCTGTCCCCTTCCCTTTCAGGACGACTTCTTCCCAGTTCCATCCTTGGAACCGCCGGCCTCCTCCATCTGGCTGCCTGCCAGCAACTCCTTGTTTCAAGCATCACCGGGATCAATGCAGCAAACCCGACACCACTTCAGCCCTATGCACCGCAGCCTGTGGGTTAGGTAACTAAAGCTTCTAGGTGCTGAAGTCTGTGTTCACTATCCTAGTGTCCATGTCCACTGTTGTTTTTCCTCCATCCAGCAGGGTTCGTCCAGAATCCGTAACTTTCTAAACTGTAGCATCCATAGACGTTGGTACACATCGCGCGTGTGAGTTTCCACTCGGCACGTGAGTCCCGTGGGCCTCCTTCTCCTTACTTACGTAGTTTGTAGCGTAGTCCCAGCGATCCTCCAGCCTCTGGATCTCCTTACAGTACTTTCTTTCCTCGCATTCCATTGTTTTGAGTATATGGTTTGTCGTGTCCCTATGGCGCACTTGTAAATATTGTGCGAACTCGTATTTCCTCTTTAGGATTGTCATGTGCTTAGCCCTCTGACCTCATAAAGAGTTCAGAGGTGTATGTTAGTTAATAAATAACTGTTTATTTTCATAACAATCTGTGTGGTGTCCTTTCATTTGATATTCAAGAGGTTATATGTGGTAAAACAGCTGGCTTTACATGCCATTCAGAGTTTAGCCTAAAGACTGCTCTTGTCCACACTACTAGGATAGCTGGTCTATAAGGTTGACTTTACAACCAATCACCATAAGAGTTGTTTGGACTGATACAAGGTGATCACTAGAATTAGTGAGCATCATATATCAGGCCAACTTCTCACAACCTGTAACTATGCTCTGAAACATGCTTGTCCTCCTGTAAAGCGCTCTGATACCTCCGGGTCCAGCCAGCACTATATAAAACTTTTCATATAAATAAAATCAGCCGCTCGCCTAGAAGGAAAGAAACAAAAACCATGAGCTATAGTTGAAACCCACCATCATGTTGTATATAATGATAATTCCCTTCATCAGGGACAGTCATTAACCACTTTCCAGCATGGCAAAACATCATTATAGATGAACGTTGTAGAAAATCCTTTTTCTCTGAGAATGAGAAATGCACCTACCAGTATTCCATGTACAAAATGAGGCACACCTCTTCATCTAAATAGACTGCTTTACCAGATTTGAATACTTCGAAGTGAAGACTTGGTAGCCAAGACACAAATAGACAATGGAATGTATTTCTAGTTTCAAATAAAGAATGTACTGTAAGAATTTAGACCTATTCCATAGCTAAAGACCACTATAGATGGTTGGAACTGGAGAACTAACAATGTTGGCACTATGCCAGACTTTCCTGAACCTTCAGTAGGGAGCACTGCCACAATTCAAATGTTCATACCATCAATGAAACTAAGCATAATGAAGATTTCAGATTCATAGTCTACAACGTTTTTTTTTTTACAAATTCAGAGGGCCCTGCTTTTCAGCCTTAAAGGCATCTTCCAGCATGGTTTCTGAAGGATAGGTGGTGGTAGTGACTTTTCTGGAAGATGCAGAGAACCCTATTTGGGCTTGCAAACTGGGCCAAGTAAACCCATATACTCTTTACTGCACTTGATAATCAGGTTAGCGAAAGCATGCTGAGGCTTCTCAGGGCGATTGTGTGTATAGGGGAAAGGGGGGAAGGTGACCTCAGAGCTGTCAACGCAGCAGTGAAACAGACACCATCAATGCATTGTCCAATGCCGATCTTATTTAAAAAAAATATTTTATCACAGTAAAATGTAATCCGAATGGGGATTGTAAGAGTGAAGTCAAATAATTTCAAAAGGGAATCGTTAGGCCCACCAAGAAGGAGTGTATACAGCTGGCGAGTGATTTGAAACAAGTAGTCATAGCTTGATAACCCCCACACCCCCTCCCAAGGGAGGGATAAGGGCTGGCCATATCAGACACCACTAGGTAGGATAGGGTACTCAATCAAAATCTATGGGCCTATAGTGTGTATATAGGCTTAGCCTAGAGCAAGTGACCTGTGGCTGCGTGGGTATCCACTGCAGCACCCACCCAGATGTTCCAAACACGCAGGAGACTATTGTGAGAGGTTGGCCCGATATGCAACGTTCGCTATTCTAGCGACCGCTATGTATCGTTCCAACGACCCTTATGGTGTTTGGTTGTAAGTCAACCTATAGACCAGCTATCCTAGTAGCGTGGATACGAGCAGTCTAAGGCTAAAGACTCGAGAGGGCGCGTTAAGCCAGCTGTTTACCACACATGTACCCCTTGAACACCCAGTGAAAGGACACCACACAAGTGTTATGAAAATAAACAATATATTTGTTAAGAATCACAACAGCCCTGTACTCTTTATGAGGACAGGGTACTAAGCACAAACCAAATCTCTTTAGCAAATACTTCAAGTGCACAGTTTAAAACAAGTGTCCGAGGACACGGAAAGGTTAAGGCAAGTCGGAAGCGAGGGACTCGGGACCCTAGAGTAAGGAGGCTATGCAGGCACCGAAATGCTGAGTTACCTAGCCACGAGGGCTGCGGCTGCACAAGTCTTACAGGCGTCGGGGTCTTCGCTGACGAGCCGGGAGAAAAGGGGTTGCTGGCCGGCGACCAGTGATGAATAGTTCGTAGAGATCCAAGCCTGGATCGGAGATTGATGGAACCTGAAAGCAGAGGGGACCAAGTTCGTACTACTAGCCAGTAGTCAGAGGGTACCAGGAAGGCACCAGTTGGCCGTCACCTCGACCAGGTGAGTGGGCGACGCTAGGCTCTGCAGTCTCACGGACCAGGAGGCGTTGTCGGCGACCACGGTGGAGGTGCGAGCTGTCCCACGAAGGATGGCGCTGTTGGCGTCTTGAGTGGACCAGGAGGGTCCGGGGTGCTTCTCGAAAAGATGGAAGCAAGGGCCAGTCTGGAGCAACCAGACCAGCAGTGATGATTCTCGGATGTCGTCACAGAAGGGCACAAGCCAGCGGCTAGTGACCAGACAACGTGCTGAGCAGCGAGCAGAAGGGCCCCACGCAGATCGTGGAGATGCTGGGAGACTGCACTTCGGAGCTGGAGCGGCTCAGGGTCGGGGCTTCTCGGACCCCAGAGCACTCACCAGAGAGTTACCTCGATGGTCGTGCTGGTTTTTAAGAGCGTGCAGGTTCTGATGATGGCCGGTCCCTCGAGGTCTCGTCGCACCCACAGATCACAGCTGAGCTGATGACGTGGGTAGAGGTCAGAGGTGCCAGGGAAGCCGGTTCTCGTCGAGCTGGGCCGTCGGATTCCTTGAGGAAGGACTTACAGCAAACCGCAGAGTTCTTAGATGGTGCCCGCTGATGCAGGGTGACTACTCCTTAGCCACAAGGGAGAAATCTTGAGAAGAGTCTTGAAGTCCTTTCGTAGAAAGTATTCTTGATTCAAAGATGATCTAATTTGGAAGGGTCCCCGCTCCGGCCTTTATCCTAAAGAAAGGGGTGGGTACATGACTAGGTCCTGCCCTAAGGGTGGGACCAGGAAGGGGGGTAGTTACACCCCTCTCCCCTGCCGGACTTTCCCCAGGCCAGGGCTGTCGCCCCTGGAACTGGTTCTAACCGGCAGATGCGTAGTGAGCACCGGGGTGCCACTCCGCAGTCACCTTCTCGCAAAAGCCCTACCTACCCAGAATACACAAACCCTGTCTGGGACGGTGCGAACACCGCCCTCGACAGGAAACCCTTTGTCCAAGTGCTCCTCGCTGGAAGGACTCCCAGCAGCAGGAGGTCAGACTCGTGTCTGTGGTGGCAGCATCCATTTTGTGGAGCTGAGGCTTTCGTTAACTTTAACCGGGGTTCACAGTTACGTACATGTCGTGTCCCTCTAGAAGGGCGGGATGCTAACCTCGTCGCCAGGGTTGGTGAGAGGGCAGCACCCCGATTCGTATGACACCTTACTCGACATGTCTTGATAACGCGGCACCGAAGTTACTGATGTGGTACGCGTTATCATGGAACAGCCATTGGGTCTTTTCTCCGCAAGCTGCAACCGGCTCGGCTCGGGCCAGAACACAGTTCA
The DNA here is from genome assembly GCF_964263255.1 of Lissotriton vulgaris. Lineage (NCBI taxonomy): Eukaryota > Metazoa > Chordata > Amphibia > Caudata > Salamandridae > Lissotriton > Lissotriton vulgaris. The sequence goes on along the minus strand of NC_141693.1, from coordinate 1,308,957,727 downwards.
CGCGAGCCCATGCACTCTGCCTTCAGGATTGTCAAGGCCTGCCATAGGAGTGACTGATAGGAACTCGGGTGTCCATTGGAGGGTTAGATATAGAGCTACTATATCTAAAGCAAAGGGTGATTACACGACTTCGCCCCAGCTGTCATGCAGCCAGTTGTGTCAAATTTAGGAGGCCAGCCAGGGGTGGCACAATACATGCTGCAGCCCCTGGTGGCCCTGGGTACACCTATGCCCTGAGTTACAGGGTCTGATAAGGTGGCCCAGTACCAATCGGTAAATGCACCTAGGGTACATCTCGTAATTTAGAAAGAGAACAGCCAGGCTGTGGGTCTGATTGGCAGGCCCGCAGCCAGAGAAAGTCGTAAACCAGTGAAACAAAAGCAAAAAATCTGGGTGATCATAGGATTGCAGACCCTACTCTCCTACAACTATGACCAGAGATCTAGGCCAGGCTTGACTGGTGCTGCCCTTTCCCCTGTTGACGTGAGGTGGGACTTGTGCCCCACCTCTCGGCACTCTGTCAGACCAACTGTACAAGAGGGGTGCAAGTGTGGGTGGGGCATCTCTGGTCTCACCTCGAGAATCCAGTGGCATCTGCGTATTGTTGGGAGGGGCACAGCAATTTCGAGAGGTAGATAATGATCAGTTACACGGGCTGTTGTAAGATCACATCAATGAGCAGTCATTAAGAATTTTGCAGCTGGAGTGACCGGCCTTACAGTGAAAGCACCCTGCCAGGATTTCAGAGCATTTGTAGAAATTAGCATGAGGGGTATTCATGGGGGGCAGCCATGTGTCCCCTGCTCGGTCTCAGGCAGCCAGCCAACTCAAATGAACGTTGAATCTTTGCAGAGACAACATGTGCATTCTGCTCGGTAGGTGGTTGGGGGAAGGTGCAGAAAGGTGCAGGACCCAAAACGTACAGGACCCAAAACGTCTGCAGCAACCTCGACCACAGACAGCCTCAGGAGGGCTGTGTTTCCCCTGGCCCCCAGGTGCACCAACTCAGAGGCTCAGGGCTGCTGCACACCGCTGCAGCTGCAGATCCTATGGCCCATCCACTGTACCGGATGGGTTCCTCCAAGTCTATGCCTGGTTTGTGTGGCTCTCACTTAACTTGGTGTACTGCGAAGTGGTATAAGTGTCTGATTCTTTGCCCTGCAGCTCCATTAAACATGAAAACCGGTTATTATCAATTATCGATTGTAGATAGTGGGCATTGAGCTGATGCTGGACGATAGCAGCTCTTGACAAAGGATTTTGATGGATGGTTCCCTCCAGCACCAAGAGCCTGTAGTGTATGTGTGGAAGTAGAATGTGGATAAGGGTAGAGAATAGAGAATGTGGAATGAGGGAGTTTTGAGCAGGGGTGGAGAGAGGAGTAGTCTGTTTGGGATTTATTATATAAATAAATGATTTAACCTACCTATTGTGTACGTGATCACACCACAGTTTTGGCGATGAGATTGAGCCGGACAACTGCAGACTGAAGGACACACATGGGCACAGCTTTGTTAGTAGCCTGTTGTGCGCACAGCCAACGGTGACCTGCATACTTGTCTGGAGGGATAGTTGTTGTCTGAAGGAACAAGGACAGTAGCAGTGCACATGAGTTCTGTTCTGGCCTAATTTTTCTTCATTTTGAGGAGCAGTCATTGGGTCTCACGCGTGACACTTTGCGATCAATTGGAATGCTGCTTTGTACACGCGAGGAGGAATGCCGCAGTGCGAGACCACTGAGTACGTCATGGTGCGGAAGGAATGATGGGGAGTTTCAGACATGCCTATGTTGGCTCGCCGGTCACGTAGGTCAGGTTGCTGCCATCTTGGATAGAGTTCTTTCAAATGACCACTTTACACATTGAGAAGGATTGTGCAGATTTTTATCCTAATCGTTCTGTGTTCTTCATCGAAGTCATTTCTTTCGGATTACTATATACTGACAGTTACCAATATATTTTTTGAGGTGAGACTTTATTCTCTATGCATTGTTGAATATTCGGTGTTGAGCTACACCTTGCAACCTCAAAGCAATTGTAGAGTTTTGGTTTTTAAAATTTATTTTTTATTTTTACAGAATCACAGCTTAGTGGTGAAAAATGGACTAAGAATCTATTGGCAACCTTAGGAATAGTCCACTACTTCAGTTCTTTTCACAGTGGTGAAGAACAGACTAATGATCTTCCTCCAACCTTAGGACTAGTCCAATCTGGTTATCACAAATACAGTGATAACTTTTAATTCTTATGAAGAGTTTGTGTTGTCGGGGTGACCCCCTTTAACATGGTTCCAGTGGAAAGAATATTTCTTGATATACATTTCAACTGTTGCCTTGGGTGGAACTTTAATGCCTGAAGGAAAGAAATGGTTATTGTTACATGTTAGGTCCTGAGGGTTTAAGAATATATAGTCAGTCAACCAAGGAAGGTGTAGTTGTAGATGGTAATATATTTTTTACAGAGGCGTTGGCACGACTAAATAATTATTTTTCACTTAAAGTATACTTTGGTATCACACATTTTTAATTGCTGCACATAATTCAAGAAAACAATTAAACTGTTGATGAATGTTACATCTTTAAGGAAATTGGCATTGGATTGTGGTTTGGTGCTCTGCAGAAAGAGCTGACCAGGATCTAGTTGTCCTTCACATGCATGATCTTGCAATACAAGAACATTGGTGGGTGAATGGTGATGCTAATTTGAAGAATGTGACAGCTATTTTAAGGAATGCAGAATTATCAGGGTTGTGTCTAGATGCTGTTAAAACAAGCAGTGGGACTTTAGAACACGATATGGTGGCTAAAGTTTATTCCACAATTCACTTTAGCCAGCACTTTAGAAAGGTAGAATTAAATGGGAATTCCACCTTTCATTCTGCCACTTGCACGAAATTGAAAGCTGATAAGCATGTACAAGTAAAAGAAAAACCTAAAGATTCCTTGCAGTGCTAGCACTGTGACGGTACAGCCATTTTGCATCTAGTAAAGGGTGTCAAGATTTAAAACAGAAATGTGCTCGTTGTGGAAGAGTTGACATTTTGCACATCTGTGCAAAATGAAGGTTAAAGGTTATGAAAAAGTCAAGTGCGTTGTGATGGATAAAGCCGAATCATCCAGTGATAATTCAGGTAGACGAGAAATTTTGAACATTTTGGAAAGAGTAGTTCTAAATATAGTCGTCATGACTAAATTGAGAAATGAGCCTTTGTGTCATTGAAATAGGGGGGAGTTATCCGTTTTGTAGCAGATTCGGGTTTCACCTATATAAACATAAACAAAAGCATTTGGAAGAATGATTGAGAGAAGAATGATTCCTAAACTCTGAGGCAGATATTCCAGAAAGTTATTGTGGGGAAGCAGTTGACATATTGGGGTACAGACATAGTATTAAATCCGATCAGTAAGGAACAAGTGTCAATTTTAAATTAGTCAGAACCAGCTGGGAAACGTTACTAGATACATTTCCCAATGCATTTAATTGGAAAATTATTTTACTTAATTACTTAAGAATGCTGATCCCAAAATTCACATGGTTAGGAGCGTACCCATGCTACTCAGACGTGATGTGTCTAAGGAGTTAGTATGGTGGATAGAAGTGGTAATAATAGAACCGATTGAATCTTCTGATTTGATTGCACCATTAGTCGTGGCTCACAAAGCCAGTGGTAAAATCAGACTCGGTGTTAATCTTTGTGACTTAAACGTAAGTGTCCTTCTTGACAATTTCCATTACCTAAGATAAATGAGATGTCATTGTCCAAGGGAATAGCAAAACACATCAACCGTTTTTGCAATTGTCCAAGGGAATGTAATTATTATCTTCAATAGAATGACCGCAAAAAATACACTGCATTTATAACTCAGGAAAGATGCATCCAATTTAGAAGACCTTGACTTGGCATGTGCAGCAGCAGTCTTCAAGAGACTTATCTTCAATCTCTTTGGCAAAATGGAAAAATATTTTCAGGATGACATTCTAATTAATAATGAACAAAAAATACTGATCACGATTACAAATTAGAAAAAGTGTTTAGCATTCTGAATTATAAAGATTACCGGTGGAATATGCAAAATGTATTTTTTTGCAAGCACAGTACAATATAGAGTGCTTTGATAAGCAGATATGGTTTAAGCGATGTAGGAAAGATTGTTTATTATTAAGGTTCATCATTGTGCTGAAGTAGGATGGCCATGAACTTGGGTGTTTTGAAACCATTCTGGGAGGTTTGCAACAAATTATCTGGAGATGGACAGCTTTGTCTAGGGAAAGAAGACACTTGTTCCGCCGACTACATTAAGGAAAAAGATGATCTTGATGAGCCATGATGGTCACTTTGGTATTGTAAAGACCAAGGTTGCTGTAAGTAAAGTTTATTGGTGGCTGGGAGTGCATAATGATGAGATGTCGGAGAATGCTGTGAATGTTTGGTTGCGGATAAATAGCTCAAAACTTTGAGACCACCCATTGCACAGTTTGTGCGTCCAGAAGTTCTTTGGAAAAGTATAGCGATAGACGTCCTGTGTCGTATTGGAATTCAAAACAAGTATGACATATGGTAATGGATACATTTTCTAGATCGCCGTATTTTAAAGTAGTTTACTAAATATACTCTTAATGTGCGTTGAGTTATTTGGATGATATGTTCCAAAGTGAAGGTTTGCCGCCTTATATTTTAAGTGACAGTGGTGTTCAATCCAATAAAGCAAAGAATTACTCGGGAAGATGGGGTGTCATATCTCATAGGACTACTTCCTTGTATAATTCCTGTAGGATTGGAATGGTGGAACACTTTAGTGGTTTTAAATTCAATTTGCCCTCAAGAATGGTTTTGATTGGGAGATGCAAGTTATGAAAACTGTATTGTCTTACAGACAACTGAGTTTGCTGCCACAGGCTATTCCATATTCGAACTCATGTGAGGCAGAAAAGCCATGTCTAAATTTAACCAGGGGTTCTAAGACAGTTAATTGGGAGAGGTTCAAAAGAAACTGTGAGGCGTGCATAATGAATACAAGACCTACTTTAACAAAAAATGTGGTATTAAGCCCTTTGAAGTAAAAGTGAGTCAAAATTAAGAATCCTGGTAAAGTTCCCAAAGGGGTAGGTACATTTTTTGATCGTCAAAGGGTCATTCAGGTTCTTAAATTCTAAAAGGTTTCAAAGATGGTAGATGTTGGAGTGGTGTGGCTCACTGGTTAGAGGCGGCAGACCCGGAAGCAGAGAACGGCCCGGGACCAGGGTTCAATTCCCGACGCGGCAGGGTCGTGGACCAGGGTCAACGGACTCGATAATTCTCGCCTCGGTGCCTACTCTAACCAGGGATCACACTCGGCAACTCTGGGCATTAAGCTTGCCTCATCTCTACAACGGCCTCCCACAGACGCCGGGGATGCCTGGTTTCACCTTGGAGATACCCAGAAGGGACCATCTCACAGGGAAAGCCAGGACGGGTTCCCCAGCGGTCTCTAGCGCCAGGACACCCCGAGATGGGGTAACAGTGCGCTTTACAAGTATCATCATTACATTTATATCAGTAGAATGGCACCATGCATTACAGGTAATGTAACCAGTACGTTCGAGGCATGTGGGCTGCTGAATTCATATCTGTGCATAGATCACCGCCTAGTGTTGGGTCCGGATGATTGCACCTTGTTGTCCTGGAAGAGTCTTCAAAGTATCACGAGATAGGTGTCTCCTCCCCTGGACTACAGTGCGCATGGGCATCCACTCCATCCCCAGATTGTTTTTTTCTGCCATTGGGTTCGGATGTGTTCGGTTCCCTCCTGTCGGAATCGATAGTTATTAACTTCACTTTGCTTAAGACCAAAAGGTATTTAGGACTTGCGTCGGTATTGTTTTTCGTTCGGGTTCGTAACTTCTCGGCTCCGAACCGACGTTGCTCTTCCACGTGCTTTCGGCGCGGAGGGGCCTACTCGACGCTCCGGACTCTTCATCCATCATGGACCGAAGTCCATTCAAACGATGCCCGGTGTGTGCCTCGAAGTACCCACATATCGATGTACACCCGGTGTGTAACAAGTGCTTGTCACCGGACCACGACGAGGCCAAGTGTATGGCCTGTTCCAGGTTCCGGTCCAAGAAAACGCTCAAGCTCCGTCGAGCTGCGCGCCTGGAGGCCCAAATTCTGCCCCACCACCTACGGACATCTTCGATGCTGGGGATGTCGAGGACGACGATATACAGGAAATCACGGAATCTAACCCCGCGTCGGAGGTCGAGGACGAATACGACGCAGAGGCCGAGGATTTCGATGAAGTCGAGGAGGTAGGGGACGACGACTGGGCCCTTGCTACCGTAGAGGATAGCTCGGACGAGGAGCTTCCTCAGACTGACTCCGGGGCCGTCCAAACTCATGAGGCCCAGGTCGAGGGATCGCCTTCGGGCCTTACCCGAGACCTTGATGTACGTTCCACAGCTCCGCCTTCCTGCCCGGCCACGGACATTGATACAGAATCACTCTCGGTGCCTCCAAAACCGAAAGTGAAACCTACGGTCTCGGCGCCGGAGGAAACGAAACCGAAAGTGCGGGTCGCACTGGTCGGGTCGAAGACTTCGGAGGCCTCGGCGCCGAAGAAAACGAAGATGGCAGTCGAGCCGAAGAGCCATATCAAAATGGCCGACCCGAAGGCTACTGCTTCGAAGCCGGAGGTTAAGGGGTCCGACGCAGCCGCATCGGCGCCGGCAAAGTTCGACTCGAAGGCCAGAAAACGGTCAACGACCCCAAAAGGTCCCCTCTCGACCCGAAGAAGCGGCAGGACGACCCGAAGTCCCTCTCCGCCTTGCCAAGTGCGTCGACTCCGAAGGGTGCATCCTCGGTCTCCGCTCCGAAACCAGCCGCTAAAGACTCTGTTGAACCGGCGCGTCCATCCGCCTCGTTCACTAAGGATATGGAGTCCCTGCAACGAATCAGGGAAGGGGCCGCAGCAGTCGAGCCGAAGGACCCTGTGCCGCCCAAGCCTCAAGATAAACCTGCGAAGGCGCCGACGCAATACTTTTCACCTTGCCGCCTAAGATGGCGCCGAAGGCTTTCACGCCTAAACCAAGGGCCGCCGTGCCCGAGAAGGTGTCTTCGACGCCGAAGCAGTTGTTGGTGGTCCCCGGCCCACGGCAACCACCACTTGCAGAGGAGGAGCGTCAGGAACATTTTATCGACGCCAACACGGGCAGACTTTCCCTCCTAAAGAGAAAAATCACCCCTGAACCACTTTTGGAGTCTTACAAGATTCCACTCAAAAGGAAGATGGACTCTGCTGGTACTCCTGCCTTGATTGAGCCCATTTCGCCACAGGCTCACAAACTCTCGCCCACTCATTCCAATGTCGAGGCAGGTGAAGGCGACGACGAGGATGAGTACAGCTATCCCATCTACACAGACCGTGAGGATGTGACTGAACCATGGACTGCTGGTGGCGATCCTGGGGACCCGCATTCTGGACAGGAGCCTCAGCTTTTCTCAGCCAAAACTTCCCCCACTGAGGACTCTGCGGCCTTCAATGCCCTCATTGAGAGGGCAGCAGCCAATCACAACGTCCAGCTCCATGCTGACCCAGTGGACGTCAACTTCCTCTTTGACACCTTTTCGGTCTCTGAAAAGACTGTAAAGACTCTGCCAATGCTGAAGGGTGTTTTGATATAAGCACAAAAGGGTGGTTGGGCCCAATGGGAGGGAGGGTAGGTAGGGCCTCACTGAAATACAACAAAATATTCACCTATGCCTCCAGTCTCTGAGTTGAACAACACTTTGTTGTGGATAAACAATAGTTTATTAGTTTACCCTTGACATTGATTTATGTCTTTGACTTATACTTTAGTTAGCAACAATTCTTTTCATTGTTTCTTAAACGACAGACAGAGATCACCATCAACCTCATATCCAGCCATAAAAATACATACAGTGGTTTATGCATATATACAGTGCGAAAATGAAGTTAATGAACAAAATCAAACACAATTAAGGAAGAATATTCAGAAACATAACATGGACAAAAATTGTCATGAACACAAACTGAAGAGAAAACAGTTCACAAGAACCGATCACAATTAGAAAGCGTGCGAGAGTAGGCAGTTTTTTTCAAAAGTGCTACTCTCTACTCATCTCAAGCATAATCAATATGGACTATTCACGAGAAAAAGCTTGATTTGCGCAAAAGTCTTGAAATCTCTTAATGATAGTGAAAAATGCCGACGCGTTTCAAATCCTGGGGATTGTTTGCAGGATTTTCATCAGGGCGCTGTGATTGTGGTCCATGGGGAACTATTTGTGGGGAAAGGAAAGACCGTTTTTAGTAGGGTTGTTGCCTCTAGCCATTTAAGACATTCAAAAGCACGGGTGGACATGCGGGTTACCTTATCATTCAGGTGCCATGGGTTCTGGTGGACTTGAAGGATCGTCTATGCCACGTGTGGTTTGGGCTGCAACAGAGCACACCGTGTAAGAGTCATGCAGTGAAGGGAATTTTGTTGAATGGCGGTGGACTACAGGTAAGTGAAACGGTACCTTTGGATGGAGCCGTCCTTCGGCGGGGGTGCCGGAAGCGGAGCTGTTACTTCTCCACGCTAGCGTAGTAGATCTGGAATTTTAAAGGAGGGTTTGGATGAGTCAATGTGGCCGTGGCCGCATTTAGAAAACGGAATGAGTGTATCGCCAGGGAACTTACTTGTTTGTGGGAGCGCATTGGCAGGCTCGCCGGTAATGGAAACTTTTTTTCAATGTGGATCTACAAGGCAAGGAGGGAAACGGGTATTATTTATCTTCAGGGATGCAAAAGGCATTCTGTCATATGGACGGGTTGCGGTGCTTGAATCTTACCGTGCGGTGGCACAAAGAGCTCTGTTGTTTGACCTTGCTCGGAACCGGCACACTGTTAGTGTTTGCGGCTGTTCCGCGCCTAGCCGAGTTCCTATAGCAAAAACCATGTGATGTCACCTCGTCCGATAGGAGACAATGGCCACTTATGGTGCATTGTGGGTGTTGAAGTGCAGGATCGGATTTAGGCCCGATTAATTTCACTGAGGGAGTTGAGACCAGTGTTGACGCTGTCAAATTTGAGAATTAAATATGCCTCTTTGCGAAGTAGCATATTTTCTACATCAGGATAGCGCTTAGGGTCAATCCAAACCAGTGCGGTCCATTTGATGTCATTTTCAGTGTGATTGTTGTTCATAAAGTGTTCAACCATTGGCGCAGATATGACTTTTTTCTTGATGCGAGAACGATGTTGGGTGATTCTCGCATTGATGGGTTGGTTTGTTTTCCCGATGTATACTCTGTTGCAAGGACAAACCACTGCATAGACGATGTTTCGTGTTTTGCAATTTGTAAACACCTCGTGTTTCCACTTGGTGCCATGATTTTTTTTTTTTTAAGTTTTTGAAAACCTTTATTGTGCTCAAAGACAGTACAAATACGGGCCACAACCATCCGGTCGGCCACGGTCAAACATTTAGCACTGGTGCATGCAATACGGTGCCAGGGTAATGCGGTACGACAATAATTACAATACAGGAACAGACTGGAAAGCGCCGTCATACCTAGGCAAAGGAGCAATGCAGGTTATTTTCAATGTCTTTTTTCTGTGCAACTATTAGGATCAGGTCACACTACTCCGCACTTAATACAACGAAAAGGAAAAACAAGGACCATGTAGGCGGGACTCGCCAAAGAAAAGGACATCAAGTACCGGCAAAGCAATTCGCAACATGCAAGTCCCAACCAGAGGATGGCCACAGAATAGTCAGATCACAGGAAGCTGCCTCAACAACCCACCTTCAATGACACCACCACCCATCCCCCAGCATACCTAACACGGGCCTAAGAAAAAGGGAAAATCATAAAGAGCAAAAAGGAAAAAAGAACCATAGAAATAAAAACTAAACTAACAGTTAACCCCCCACCCTACACACATGCAGAGGCTATGGCCTATCCCCCCCTAGCAGAGTGTCTGTCGCCCCGTAAACCCGAAATATAGAAAGATAAGAGAAGAGAGATAGAAGAGAAAGCGAAAGTAAAGTAAAAATAAAAAACAAATTCCAAAGACATAGGGAGTGGAAACAGGACCCCCGTCCCGAAACGCCCCTAAGAAAAGATCTGGGAGGAGGAGCAATGAAACATGCGCGCAAGCTCCGCCGGTCCAATAAGCAATCCCCACCCCAATAATAACATCAGTAGAACTGCAGCAAGCAATACAGTGGGGAGTGAGTCAATGCGCAAACAACCATAAGACCATCCAAGTTCAGAGTCCACCCTACCTCCGCACACCCGCCCGGGTACCAAGCAAAGAAAAAGGGTCCCCTATCCCTGGCCAGTCCTGGGGCTCAGTCTCTCACCCCTACTGCCCACTCGTCCATTGTAGTGCAGGAGAACAAAGAAAGATGGCCGCTCAAGCGAGGGGGGAGGTGCACAATCGAGGGAAGAAAGGTGTCCGGTCCCGGGAGAAGAATCCACCTCGGTCACTGTCCGCTCTGGCATGGTCCAGCCACGCAGCTCACAAAGCAAAGCAATCCAAATCCAAGGCAAGTATGCCGGCGGTGAGGCAGGAGGGCAACACACTGGTATCCTGGGCCATGATCCCTCGCACATCAGCACACAGTCCAGCATGGAGCAAGGGGGATACACTGTTCCGTCGGTGATAATAGTATGAGGCAACAGACCCTTACCGGCTCCTGCAATGGCTACAGTATCCTCCACTGCGGTCTCCCGAGACAGTGTTGCGGCGTCAGACTGTAGCAACTCCCGTCCTGAGTCTCGTTGAAGATAATGCCCCTGTTTCAGGCCGGGCTCCCGGGTACAGGCGTCAAGTTGTGCCCCCAGTGCATTGCAGCTGCCCCTTAACTCCAATCGCAACTCGCCCAGGGCTGTAACAACGTCAGCAAGGGTGAGTGTAGGCTGGAAAGACCCCATGGTTGCGGTCCCGTGGGGGGGAGTTGTTCCAATCCCTGCAACGCTGGGGAGCTCGCTACTGTGATAAGGGGGCCGTGTAGACTGTGATTCAGCGGCGGGCCGTCCGCTGCGCCATCTTGTTCCCTGTCCGACACAGTGCGGGGAGAGGCAGGGGGGATCAACGGGACGCGGTCAGGCGGACTCCGGACACCCACCGGCCAGCAAGGATCCGCCCGTCTCGGTGGACCATCCGGGGGTCAGCCAGTGCGTGGGGAGGCTCACGGATTAGGGTCAGGTCAGCCGTCACTAGCTGGAGGGACCCGGAGCACAAAGCAGAAACATGGCGTCCAGAGACAAAGGTCCCGCTAGCGAGTCGCCCAAGCCGTCCGGCACCCCGCAGCTCAGGAGGTGTGCAGCGGTTCCCGCCGGCCGGCTGCACGCCGGTCGCGAGTGCAGAGGGGAGCGCCGTCCAGCCGTGTCTTCCCGGTCACGGAGCAGCTGCGGGAGGGGGCGCGAGGGCAGCAGGGCGCTGCAGAAGAAGCTGGATCCCGGGCCGGGGCGCGTCCGTCTACAGCGTCGGACTCCGGGCGGGTGGAGAGGTCGGCGGAGCACCAGCAGCAGCAGCTCCGTCTCCCGCACCTTCTGGAACCAAACTGGGGTAGCCGGACAAACAGGATCGTGGTGCGGGAATCCGGGGCCGGCGGAGCCGAGGGCTGCGCGTCGGTTCAGGTCGCCATCTTGGCTCCTCCTCCACTTGGTGCCATGATTGATAAAGGTTTACAAAAGGGGGTGGTGATGAACAGAGTGTCTGAATTGAGCAGACCACTCTTACCCAGTCCAAAGATCAGGGCTTGATCCATCACCGTTATTTATCTCACTGCCCCATCCCAGCTCAGAACCTGGCTATATGCAAATCAGTCTGTCCCTGGCCCAGTGCATCATGGGAACAGGGCAGACTAAACTACCAAGCCAATTCTTTACCAGAAAGGAGACAAGCTACCGGGGACCGGTTTCTGGCATTTCAGCCGTCTTCGGCCCGGCTTGCTTGAATCCTGATGGAGCAGTGAGAAAGGGACTCATGTCTGAGTATACCCTGCCACACCTATAGTGGCCAAAATCGATTTACAAAAGGGGGTGGTGATGAACAGAGTGTCTGAATTGAGCAGACCACTCTTACCCAGTCCAAAGATCAGGGCTTGATCCATCACCGTTATTTATCTCACTGCCCCATCCCAGCTCAGAACCTGGCTATATGCAAATCAGTCTGTCCCTGGCCCAGTGCATCATGGGAACAGGGCAGACTAAACTACCAAGCCAATTCTTTACCAGAAAGGAGACAAGCTACCGGGGACCGGTTTCTGGCATTTCAGCCGTCTTCGGCCCGGCTTGCTTGAATCCTGATGGAGCAGTGAGAAAGGGACTCATGTCTGAGTATACCCTGCCACACCTATAGTGGCCAAAATCGATTTACAAAAGGGGGTGGTGATGAACAGAGTGTCTGAATTGAGCAGACCACTCTTACCCAGTCCAAAGATCAGGGCTTGATCCATCACCGTTATTTATCTCACTGCCCCATCCCAGCTCAGAACCTGGCTATATGCAAATCAGTCTGTCCCTGGCCCAGTGCATTATGGAAACAGGGCAGACTAAACTACCAAGCCAATTCTTTACCAGAAAGGAGACAAGCTACCGGGGACCGGTTTCTGGCATTTCAGCCGTCTTCGGCCCGGCTTGCTTGAATCCTGATGGAGCAGTGAGAAAGGGACTCATGTCTGAGTATACCCTGCCACACCTATAGTGGCCAAAATCGATTTACAAAAGGGGGTGGTGATGAACAGAGTGTCTGAATTGAGCAGACCACTCTTACCCAGTCCAAAGATCAGGGCTTGATCCATCACCGTTATTTATCTCACTGCCCCATCCCAGCTCAGAACCTGGCTATATGCAAATCAGTCTGTCCCTGGCCCAGTGCATCATGGGAACAGGGCAGACTAAACTACCAAGCCAATTCTTTACCAGAAAGGAGACAAGCTACCGGGGACCGGTTTCTGGCATTTCAGCCGTCTTCGGCCCGGCTTGCTTGAATCCTGATGGAGCAGTGAGAAAGGGACTCATGTCTGAGTATACCCTGCCACACCTATAGTGGCCAAAATCGATTTACAAAAGGGGGTGGTGATGAACAGAGTGTCTGAATTGAGCAGACCACTCTTACCCAGTCCAAAGATCAGGGCTTGATCCATCACCGTTATTTATCTCACTGCCCCATCCCAGCTCAGAACCTGGCTATATGCAAATCAGTCTTTCCCTGGCCCAGTGCATCATGGGAACAGGGCAGACTAAACTACCAAGCCAATTCTTTACCAGAAAGGAGACAAGCTACCGGGGACCGGTTTCTGGCATTTCAGCCGTCTTCGGCCCGGCTTGCTTGAATCCTGATGGAGCAGTGAGAAAGGGACTCATGTCTGAGTATACCCTGCCACACCTATAGTGGCCAAAATCGATTTACAAAAGGGGGTGGTGATGAACAGAGTGTCTGAATTGAGCAGACCACTCTTACCCAGTCCAAAGATCAGGGCTTGATCCATCACCGTTATTTATCTCACTGCCCCATCCCAGCTCAGAACCTGGCTATATGCAAATCAGTCTGTCCCTGGCCCAGTGCATCATGGGAACAGGGCAGACTAAACTACCAAGCCAATTCTTTACCAGAAAGGAGACAAGCTACCGGGGACCGGTTTCTGGCATTTCAGCCGTCTTCGGCCCGGCTTGCTTGAATCCTGATGGAGCAGTGAGAAAGGGACTCATGTCTGAGTATACCCTGCCACACCTATAGTGGCCAAAATCGATTTACAAAAGGGGGTGGTGATGAACAGAGTGTCTGAATTGAGCAGACCACTCTTACCCAGTCCAAAGATCAGGGCTTGATCCATCACCGTTATTTATCTCACTGCCCCATCCCAGCTCAGAACCTGGCTATATGCAAATCAGTCTGTCCCTGGCCCAGTGCATCATGGGAACAGGGCAGACTAAACTACCAAGCCAATTCTTTACCAGAAAGGAGACAAGCTACCGGGGACCGGTTTCTGGCATTTCAGCCGTCTTCGGCCCGGCTTGCTTGAATCCTGATGGAGCAGTGAGAAAGGGACTCATGTCTGAGTATACCCTGCCACACCTATAGTGGCCAAAATCGATTTACAAAAGGGGGTGGTGATGAACAGAGTGTCTGAATTGAGCAGACCACTGTCTCTCACCACCCCTTGTTGTAAATATTTTTGTCCACCCTAAGCGTGGAAGGGTATTCTCAGATGTGAGACCCTTGCTCATTGCACCATCAGGATTCAAGCAAACCGGGCCGAAGACGGCTGTAATGCCAGAAACCGGTCCCCGGGAGCTTGTTTCCTTCCCAGTGTAAGAATTGGCTTTCGTAGTTTGGTTTGCCCTGTTCCCATCATGCACTGGGACAGGAACAGACTAATTTACATACAGCCAGGTTCTGAAACTGGGATGGTGCAGTGAGCTAAAAAACGGTGTTGGATCTAGCCCTGATCTCTTGACTGAGTGAGAGCTTTCTGCTTAATTCAGAGACTCTGTCCCTCACCACCCCTTGTTGTAAATATGATTGATAAAGGTGTCGCCCTCTAATGTGGTGGAGCATGATACACAGTTCCCACATTTGTGGTGCCCACGAAGAGGTTTCAGGTTCCACTGAGCTATGAGGTCACTTCTCGGTGGAGGAATGAAGCTATCTGCTTTGATGAGATGTTGACCAATGCTCATGTTTTTCCGCATTGCAAAGATGGGTTTTGGAAGGGGGTACTCGAGAGATTCCAATAAGTGCCAGTTATTGCGAATGATATTTTTGAATTGGTTTGTATGTTGACCAAACGTGGTCACACATACCAATTGGTCTAATTCCTTCTTTTGTTTTGGCTGGAGAAGTGTATCCCTGGGGGTATATTGTGCCCTATTCTTGGAATGTTTAAGCAATTTTTTGGGGTACCCTCTTTCGACCATCTCATTGCAAAATCTGGTTGCGTGTAAGTCAAAATCTTTAAGGTCGCTACAATTGCGTCGAATCCGTAGTAGTTGGCCGTAGGGTAAATTATCCTTAAGGCATTGCGGATGCGAGCTGGTGTAGTGAAGGATTGTATTCCTGTCAGTTTGTTTCTTGTGCAAAGAGGTCGTCAACTTGGATTCACTGGTGGCATAGACGATCCTTCAAGTCCACCAGAACCCATGGCACCTGAATGATAAGGTAACCCGCATGTCCACCCGTGCTTTTGAATGTCTTAAATGGCTAGAGGCAACAACCCTACTAAAAACGGTCTTTCCTTTCCCCACAAATAGTTCCCCATGGACCACAATCACAGCGCCCTGATGAAAATCCTGCAAACAATCCCCAGGATTTGAAACGCGTCGGCATTTTTCACTATCATTAAGAGATTTCAAGACTTTTGCGCAAATCAAGCTTATTCTCGTGAATAGTCCATATTGATTATGCTTGAGATGAGTAGAGAGTAGCACTTTTGAAAAAAACTGCCTACTCTCGCACGCTTTCTAATTGTGATCGGTTCTTGTGAACTGTTTTCTCTTCAGTTTGTGTTCATGACAATTTTTGTCCATGTTATGTTTCTGAATATTCTTCCTTAATTGTGTTTGATTTTGTTCATTAACTTCATTTTCGCACTGTATATATGCATAAACCACTGTATGTATTTTTATGGCTGGATATGAGGTTGATGGTGATCTGTCTGTCGTTTAAGAAACAATGAAAAGAATTGTTGCTAACTAAAGTATAAGTCAAAGACATAAATCAATGTCAAGGGTAAACTAATAAACTATTGTTTATCCACAACAAAGTGTTGTTCAACTCAGAGACTGGAGGCATAGGTGAATATTTTGTTGTATTTCAGGAAGGGTGTTTTGAAGCACGCAGCTGAGGTGTTCAAAGAGCCCACCCGGGCGAGGGTCATCAACCCGAGAATCGACAAGAAGTACAGGGCGGCGCCCACTGATCCAACTTATATCCAGGGACAGTTGCCTCTGGATTCCCTGGTTGTCTCCAATGCCCGCAAGAGAGCCAACTCACAGACTACGGGTGATGCTCCTCCCCCAGACAAGGAATCAAAAGTCTTTGAGGCTTCAGGGAAGAGGGTGGCAGCGCAGGCAGCCAACATGTGGCGTATATCCAACACGCAGGCACTACTGGCACGTTATGACAGGGCACACTATGATACTCTAGAAACCCTTCTACAGCATTTGCCAGATCAATATAAGGAAGCAGCAGAAATGTTGATACTGGAGGGAAAGCTTATCTCCAATGCCTCCATAAAGTGCGCCCTAGACGTGGCTGACACCGCCGCACATGCTATTAACACTAGCGTTGTGCTTCGTAGACATGCATGGCTAAGGATATCTGGGTTCAAGCCGGACATTCAAACTACCATCTTGAACCAAACGGTCAACCCAGATCACCTGTTTGGCCCTGAGGTTGATACCACCCTTGAAAAGATGAAGAAGGACACCGACACCGCAAAATCAATGGGTGCCTTGCAATCCCAGCAGTTTGGGAGTGGGTCCTTTCGTCGCTCCAATACTAGGGGCACCTCAAGGGGTCAACTCTCGCAGTCAGCGCAGTTCTACAAGAGCAACACCCAAACTTCTTATTCCAACAAGGGTCGAGGTGGTTACCGTGGCAACACCAAGGGCAGAGGACGTGGCAACAACAGCTCCAGGTCCTCCACCGCCAACAAACAGTGACGCCTTGTCACTGCCCCCCGACCACGCAACACCGGTCGGGGGGAGACTCCAGCAGTTCCTGCCCGTGTGGAAGTCCATCACCACGGACAGGTGGGTCAGGTCACTTGTCCAATTCGGTTATTGTCTGGAGCTCACATCCACTCCACCCAACATACCCCCAAAGCACCGTCCTATGTCCGGCGAGCACTTGCACTTATTGCAGCAGGAGGTCGCAGTCATGCTGCAAAAAGGGGCAATAGAGCTCGTGCCCTTGCAAGAAAGGGGTACGGGTGTTTACTCCCTGTACTTTCTTATTCCAAAGAAGGACGGATCCCTCAGACCCATCCTGGATCTCAGGCCCCTCAACTTTTACATCCTATCAGAGCATTTCCACATGCTCACACTGCAGCAGGTTCTCCCACTGCTTCAACAGGGGGACTTCCTGGCAACTCTGGACCTGAAGGATGCCTACTTCCACATTCCACTACATCCTTCACACAGAAAATACCTCAGGTTCACCATACAAGACCAGCACTACCAGTTCAAGGTTTTGCCTTTTGGGGTCACCACGGCACCCAGGGTTTTCACAAAGTGCCTGGCGACGGTGGCGGCACATCTAAGACGTCGAAACATTCACGTCTACCCCTACCTGGACGACTGGCTCATTAGGCGAAGTCGGCCCAGCAGTGTGCCGACCACGTGTCCCACACCATTCACCTTCTGCACGATCTGGGTTTCTCACTGAATTATCCAAAGTCCCATCTCCAGCCCGCCCACATACGGCAGTATCTGGGTGCGACTATAAATACTCTGGCGGCCACAGCACAGCCGAATTCAGTGAGAGTCGACAACATTCAGTCGCTGATCCACAGATTCAGACCTCAACACTCGCTTCCAGCAAGAGTGTTCATGCAGTTGATAGGCATGATGGCCTCCTGCATCTCCATTGTCCCGCACGCGAGACTACATATGCGTCCGCTTCAGGAGTGCTTAGCACGTCAGTGGACTCAGGCTCACAACCAGTTGAAAGACCTAGTGTTGGTGAGCGGTCGGGCGTACAACTCTCTGCATTGGTGGAATCCATGAAACCTTTGCAAGGGCCGACCGTTTCAGGAGCCTGTGCCACAGATTATCCTGACAACGGACGCTTCTCTCCAGGGATGGGGAGCGCATGTACTCCAATACACTGTGCAGGGACTATGGACGCAGCAACAGGGGAAGATGCACATCAATGTTCTGGAACTGATGGCAATCTTCATGGCACTAAAGGCCTTCAAAGTACATCTATGCAACAAGGTTGTGATGATCCGGACGGACAACATGACGGCAATGTACTACATTCAGAAGCAGGGAGGCACACACTCTCCGCAGCTGTCTCATCTGGCTCAGAGCATGTGGAAGTGGGCCATTCAGAGGAACATCTTCCTCATGGCAGAGCATCTCCCAGGCAAAGACAATCAGATGGCGGACCTGCTCAGCAGGCACAGCCACCAAATGCACAAGTGGGAGATACATCCATCAGTACTCCAGCCGTACTTCCAAAGGTGGGGTCATCCAGAGATCGACGAGAACGCAAAATGCCAAAGCTTCGCCGCCAGATTCTCACACCCACTGTCGCAGGGCAATGCGATATGGATGAACTGGTCAGGCAAATTTGCGTACGCTTTTCCCCCAGCACCGCTGATACCGCTGGTGGCACGCAAACTCGGGCAACACTCGATGACTCTCATCCTGGTTGCTCCAACATGGGCTCGTCAGCCATGGTACATTACGTTTCTGGAATTGTCTGTGGTACCACATCAGAGGCTACGTCTCACCCCCAGCCTTCTGACGCAGAGCCATGGCGACATTCAGCACCCAGATCCGCAACAGCTCAACCTGGCGATCTGGCTCCTGAAGTCCTAGAGTTTGGCTACCTAAACTTACCTCCCAATTGCATGGACATCGTTCGGGAGGCAAGGAAGCCTACTACTAGAGCCTGCTACGCGGCAAAATGGAAGCGGATTGCCATTTATTGTGCAAACCACATTAACCCGCTGGATGCTTCCATTCAAGACATCATCTGTTACCTGTTCCATCTGTACAAGTGTAATCTGGCTTACACTTCCATCCGCATTCATCTATCTGCGATGGCCGCGTATCTCCAAAATAGACAACACCTTTCACTCTTCAAGGTGCCGGCCATCAAAGCTTTTTTGGAAGGCCTCAAATGAGTCATTCCGCCACTGACTCCACCAGCTCCTGAGTGGAACCTCAATGTGGTTCTTACCAGACTGATGGGTCCTCCCTTTGAACCACTGCATTCCTGCGAGGTTCAGTTCGTGACGTGGAAAGTGGCTTTCCTCGTAGCCATTACATCGCTACGGAGAATCAGTGAATTGCAAGAGCCATTTATCCAAATTCATTCCAACAGGCTGGTGCTCCGCACTAACCCCAAGTTCCTGCCCAAGGTTGTGTCTCAGTTCCACATCAACCAAACAATCTAATTGCCTGTTTTCTTTCCAAATCCTGAGTCACTGGCGGAGCGGATGCTCCACACCCTTGACGTTGAGCGGGCCCTATTGTATTACATTGATAGGACCAAAGATTTCAGAAAGACTAAACAACTTTGTCGCCTTTGCGCCACACCACAAAGGTGACCCTATTTCCAAGGCTGGTATTGCTAGGTGGATCATTAAATGTATCCAGATCTGCTATGCAAAAGCAAAACGCACTCTTACCATCCTGCCAAGAGCCCACTCCACCAGGAAGTTGGGGGCCTCTATGGCCTTCCTTGGAAACATTCCCTTAGAGGACATATGTAGAGCAGCAACATGGTCTACCACACACACATTTACTAAACATTACTGTGTTGATGTGCACTCCAAACAGCAGGCAGCTGTAGGGCAGGCTGTTCTCAAGACACTTTTCCAAACTGCTGCAGCTGGCACGGGCGGCCGCCGTTAATGGAGGGACTTCTATGTATTCTATGCACAGATATGAATTCAGCAGCCCACATGCCTCGAACTGAATATGCTACTTACTAGTATGCATCTGTTCTTGGCATGTGGGGCTGCTGACATTCATATCGCCCGCCCTCCTCCCCGGCGCCTGTAGCAGCTGCAGTATTTACATGTATACTCATAGCATGGTCATCATTCACTAAATTTCACTCCATCTTGGCCACAATGGCTAAAAACAATCGGAGGATGGAGTCGATGCCCATGCGCACTGTAGTCCAGGGGAGGAGCCACCTATCTCGTGATACTTCGAAGACTCTTCCAGGACAACAAGGTGCAATCATCCGGACCCAACACTAGGCGGCGATCTATGCACAGATATGAATGTCAGCAGCCCTACATGCCAAGAACAGATGCATACTAGTAAGTAGCATATTCATTATGAATATTCGCAAGTACATGAGCACATGATAGAAGCTGCTGTTATGATTATGATGAAGTCTGTGACCTTGATGTCAACAGTGGGTGGAGCAATGAGCTGGAACCTACAAGTGGGAGTGAAGTGCTGAGTTCCAATTTGCACAGGTCCAAATGATCTGCTGGAGTTCCTTTTGACTCACAAGAGGGAGATTCTTCCAAAAGTTCCTTTTGATTCCCAAAAAGAAGGTTCACCCAGAGTTCCAATTCCTCAAGGCGCCGACTGGCTTGCCTCTGGCACGCCCATGTGCGCGTCCGTGTCAGGCTCCGGAATAAGTAGAGACCGGAAGACTGAAAAGAGGGAGGCACACGAGACTAGAATGTCAACTGGCCAAAGATGGTGGGCTTTGACCTCCAGATTCTCCTTCCAGGCTGCTCTCTCTGCTTTCTGAAGTACAATAAGTCATTACTGGTGTCAGATTATTATTTTTTTTTGTTGTTGCAAGAATGCGTCCCTGCATGGTAAAACTTTCTATTACTCTTATCAGTATTGTTTTCCCTGCACGGGGCATACAGAGGATTAAAGCATGAGAGTTGCTAACTTTTCAAATCCCCCACACACCCATCTCAAAAGGGGATTTCCTCTTTCAGCCAATCCTCCTGTTACTCATACTCACTCATCCGAAGGGCTGATCTCCTTGTCCATTGATCACTGGCCCAGCCAAACAGTCGAGGGTAAGGCCATGACAGTGCTATTTGTACTATTTCTCCGTGTCGTTACCGGAGTAGTCCCATTGAGTCAACTGCAGGTTTGGTGTGTGATATCAGAACATACATCTACATATGACATGTAGGGTTTAGCTGTATTGGAGCGGCGACATTTTGAAACTGAGTTACAAAACAATTAAGTCGTTATGACCAAACAAGCTGGCATCACATTTACCGAGTTCTGCACCATGATGCTTCCTAGTCTATTTTACTGCTTGTCTCTACACAAGGGCTTTGCACCCACACGAGCACCATATTATTTGTAGCATCTCATGGTTTTAATAATTCTTATTGGGGTGGTATAAACCCTTTGTCGAGTAGCAATGTTATTATCAGTCTGAGTCTTTTGATGCAGCCATGTGGTATTAGATCTTTCTGAATGCTACCAGTGAAAAACCAGGACATCGCCATGCAAGTTTAATGTTGAGGTTGTTATGCTGGTCTCGTGACATGAACTCAGGAATTGCCTCTTGGTGAGACATTGACTTGGACCCAGACGTTCCTTCTTGCTCCATACGTTGATTAAGATGGCAGAAACCAATTTTAAAGTTTGTTCCATTCATTGTCATCACTGAGCCCTGACACATGACTCCTAAGTCACAACACCACACACTGTTGTTCATAAAATAACTCACAAAAGGTAATGGGAGCTGCTTGCAATGTGCCTAACCACTGGAAATCGCTCTGGGTAGCATCCCAACGCATTATTCTTTGGCTCACCATGCCACGTCAGTTTGGACCCAACCATATACAAATCAGTCTTTACCCTGCTCCTCATGGGAACAGTCCAGCTCGAACTGCCAGGCCAGGTTCTCCCTGAACTGGAATACAAGCAACCCAGGACTAGTTCTGCCCTAGTAATGGGGTCATCAGCAAGGAACATACTGGTTCCAGTGACACAGTGAGCAAGTGACCCACGTCTGGGCATGTCCATGCCGCTTAGGGTTGTACATGAAACACACAAAAGGTGGTGGGTGGAATGCTTGCAATTTGTCTAACTACTGGCAATTGCTCAGGGTAACATCCCAACCCATCATTCTTTTTCACCACACCAACTCAGTTTACCACCAGCCATATGTAAATCACTTTTGACCCTGTTCCTCATAGGGACAGTCCAGCCTGAACTTCCACGCTCTGCCTGAGCTGGTTTCATACCTATTGCAAGTAGCCTCCCAACATCTTTTGTTTGTTTCATGTACCACCCTAAGTGACATGGGTATGCCCTGATGTAGGTCCCATACTCACTGGAAACAACTGTAACCTTCTCTGTAGCTCTTAACTAGGGCGAAACTGGTTGTGGGTTGCTTGTGTTCCGGTTTAGGGAGGGCCTGATTGATAGTTCTGGTTGGACTACTCCTATTGGAGCAGGGTCAAGACTGATTTGCATATACCTGTGTCAAAACTGAGATTGCATGGTGAGCAAATGAAAGATGGGTTGGAGTGCTACCCTGAGCTATTGCCAATGGTCAGACTTATGGCAAGCAGACTCCCTTCACCTTTTTGTGTGTTTAATATATCAGTTAAAACGGGTATCAAAAACAAAGCCATAAAAATCCCATAACCACAATAAGAATGGGTACATTTTGGAGTTGGTAATTCTAGTGGTATTCTTAAAGAAACCCACATGCACCATCCAATAATTGATGAGCAAATTAGTATGTACACTTATGCAAGATGTGACACAGAACTAGTAATATCTGAATACGTGTAGTGTTCAAAGATACAGGTTTGTCAAACTAGTAAGAAGGTTAGGGATCTGCATTTGTGAGCACAAGTCCACAACCGAAAGTCTAGCCTAACTCAGAACAGGATGAACTATAATCCTAAAATACCACAAATGAGGTATCAAGTTTTTGAAAAAATCTATATGCCTCAGCGTGCAAATTATATTTCTCCAGTTCGAGATTTTCTGGATCGAGCGCGTAATCGTTTTTGTCCATAGGACTTAAATGAAACAGAACAATTATTGTGCTTATTAGAACCGTAAATGAAAATCCTGAGCAATCTCCAGATTAGAAAAAGACATGGTTACCAATACCGAAAAAGTTGGATGTTATATGCAATATAAAGAGATCAATGATGCACACAACCAAATCTCTTTGAAGTCTAGAAGTAAAATAATCATGAACCATGGTCATTCAGAACACGCTTGGCAATGACCACAAAACCATTGCCCAGAACTCAAAACGTTACAAACTGAGAAAATCAAACCAATTCAGCTAAAGCTCCCTTGAGCCATGGAATGAAAATTTGTTAAGCTGCACCATCATTTTAGATCTTCTTTGAAATGGAAAGGAAGTTCCTTTGCACCATTAACAGGGAAGATAGTTAAAGCTTACGGATCTGTGGCAGAGAAATCTCGTTCAAGACTGCTGTTATGAAATTCAATTGCTTTACAAATGGGCAATAGTTTCTCATCCTTGTAAAACAGAAAATCTTATGGGGAAAATTTTGACAGGTCGAACTTGACACTCTCATAGGCATTTGGAACAGGAACAGCTGTTGCCATATCTCATTCTTTTGGCGAAGTCCGGATTGACACACTAATCCATCCAGGTACACTTGGCAGAAATTTCCAGGTTTCTAAGGCAATCCGGGGAACTTTCTCTTCGGTCTACCAGACTAGTAAATTTATAAATGAGGTCTCTTCAGGGCTTTTCCACCAATAAAATGTCCTGCAGTAGCTTGCCAGTTGAATACGGTCCTCGCTTTGAGACGATCCATAAAAGAGAAATGAAATACATCTTGAAAACTGCGCTATTGTTGGCCTTCACATCGGCTAGGAGAGACAGCGAAATTCAGGCTTTCGCAGTTTCAGAACCTTTTCTACGGTTTAAGGAAGACAAAGTGGTGTTAAGAACTAAACCAAGAATCGTACCTAAAGCTTTGACTTCATTCCACCTGAATGAGCCTGTAATCTTTTCAACATACTTCAAAAACCTTTTATCTCCGACATAGCGGAAGCCTTCGCGTCCTATTATGAGGCGGTGTATACTCCGCTATGCACCAGATCCGAATCAGACTGTGCGGAGTTCCTTCGGGACTTCGCGCTTCCCACGCTGTCTCAGGAACAGACAGACAGCTCAGAGGCAGACCGTACGGCCTTAGAAATAGGGGACACCCTTAGCGCGCTCCAGGCGGGCAAGGCGCAGGGACCCAACGAGCTCCCAGTAGAGATAAACCGCACACCAATGTTGTCCTAGATCCCATGAGACGCATGTTTCTAGAGGCGACAAGAGGGGCTGCTCCCACCGGATCAATGGGAGGCCACTATAGTGGTCATCCATAAGGCCGTGAAACCGACGGAATACTGTTCCTCATACAGCCCCATCTCGCTCATCAACGTGGAGGCCAAAGTTTAGGCAAAACTTTAGCGACGTGTCTAAGTGCGGTTCTGCTTGATTTGGTGCATGTCGACCAGTCTGGATTCATGCCCCATAGGAGTACGCGGCATAACTTGAGGCGCCTCTATGGGGTGTTATACATGACTGAGGATGTGGGCGACACCCAAACAGCTTTGATGGCCCTGGACGCCTCAATGGCCTTTGACAGTATTGAATGGCGGTATCTGTTCATGGTCCTGCAACGGCTGGACTTTGGGCCGGTCTTCTGCAACTGGGTGTGTCTGTTGTATGAGAGACTGGTGGCCAGAATCAGAGTGAACGGAGTTATGTCTCGGGTGTCCCCCCTGGGGCGTGGTACTAGGTGGGGGTACCCCATCCCCTCTCCTTTTCGCCCTTGCACTCAACCGCTGGCTCATTGGATAAATAGGGATCGGTTGTTTTGGGGCTTGGCACTCACGGATGACTGGGAGGAGCGTATATACTTATATGTGAAGTAGTGTGGCTCACTGGTTAGAGGCGGCAGACCCGAGAGCAGAGGACGGCCCGGGACCAGGGTTCGATTCCCGGCGCGGCAAGTTTCTGGACCAGGGTCAGCGGACTCGATAATTCTCTCGCCTCGGTGCCCACTCTGATCAGCGATCACACTCGGCAACTCTGGGCATTAGCTTGCCTCATCTTCACTAACGGCCCCACCAGACCGCCGGGGATGCCTGGTCTCACCCTGGAGATACCCATTAAGGACCATCTCTCAGGGAAGCCAGGAAGGGTTTCGCAGCGGTCGAAGCGCCTTGGGACCCTACGGGTAAGTAGTGCGCTATATAAATGCCAATACATTTACATTTACATATTCCAATGATATCGTCCTCTACATGGCCAGACCCTACCAATCTATGGCGCAGGCGCTCCACCTCTTTGAGCTATTTGGCAGTTATTCTGGCTATAGGATTAATTGGTCTAAATCCTTAATCTACCCTCTCTCGGGCAAACCTCCCCCCCCCCCCCCCCCCCCCCCACCCCTCGAGGGTCCTGTCGAAATGCCCGGCCCTCGTAGTCACTGAGGGATTTAAATACCTCGGAGTGTATGTCACTAGTTACAGGACAGTGTTTTTTGTCAAAAACCTGGAACCACACCTGGCTCGGTTGATGCCGGATGTTGCCCATTGGCGCTTCTTGCCTCTTACACTGATGGGACGCGCCGCGCTCTTCAAAATGTACATCCTGCAGAACTCCCCTTACCCGGTGCCAGATCGGGTATTCAGTTGTATATCACAGGCCCTGCGGACGTTGCTCCGGGACGGGGGCAACCCTAGAATCACGCTTAACAAACTCAAGAGAGGGGTGTATGACTGGCCCTACCGGATGTGAGGCTGTACTATTGGGCGTCCCAGCTTCAGGTCATTAACGATTGGGTCTACGTGGAGGCCTTGGAGCCAGCCTACAGGGTGGACAGGTATGCCATTCCAGATGGCAACTGCGAACCTCTCCTATACTTGCGAAAGCCGCAGGGTGACTTGCCTTCGCATACAGGGGTGGTACTGCAGTGCTGGAGAGATGACAATAGATTCCTGAGTTGGACGGACACTATCACTGGCAGAACCCCGCTCTGTTTCGGGGACCAATTGAAGGAGGTGAGGAGGCTTACGGGCTTCAAGGGCTGGAAGTTGATTGGAATCAAATACCTTTGGGATATCTGGAAGGGGGGGGGGAGGCTCAGATCCTTTGACTACCTAAAAAAGGAGTACCAAATGCATGACTCAAAACACTACCATTATCTGCGTCTCTCATGCATTGTGCGCCCACATCCCATTGGAGACATCAATTACAGAGTGCTTGCCCATGGAGGACAGGCTCCTGCTGGACCCCATCTTAGAGAAGCCCACAGCAACCATCTACAGTAAATTGATTAATAATATGCCTGACCCACTGCTGTCTCTGCGGGCGAAATAGGAGGGTGACATAGGCAGCCTGGAAGACAATGATTGGCAGGACGCCCTGCAGAGCCACACACACAGAGCCCCTCCCAGACAGAGCCCCTCCCAGACAGAGCCCCTCCCAGACAGAGCCCCTCCCACACAGAGACAGAGCCCCTCCCACACAGAGCCCCTCCCACACAGAGCCCCCCCCACACAGAGCCCCCCCACACAGAGCCCCCCCACACAGAGCCCCCCCACACAGAGCCCCCCACACAGAGCCCCCCACACAGAGCCCCCCACACAGAGCCCCCCACACAGAGCCCCCCACACAGAGCCCCCCACACAGAGCCCCCCACACAGCGCCCCCCACACAGAGCTCCCCCCCACACAGAGCTCCCCCCCACACAGAGCTCCCCCCCACACAGAGCCCCCCCACACAGAGCCCCCCCACACAACCCCCCCCACACAACCCCCCCGACACACACACACGGAGCCCCCCACACACACACACACAGCCCCCCCCACACACACACACAGAGCCCCCCACACACACAGAGCCCCCCCACACAGAGTCCCCCACACACAGAGCCCCCCCCACACACACACACAGAGCCCCCCACACACACACACAGAGCCCCCCACACACACAGAGCCCCCCCCCACACACACAGAGCCCCCCCACACACGCAGAGCCCCCCACACACGCAGAGCCCCCCACACACGCAGAGCCCCCCACACACGCAGAGCCCCCCACACACGCAGAGCCCCCCACACACGCAGAGCCCCCCACACACGCAGAGCCCCCCACACACGCAGAGCCCCCCACACACGCAGAGCCCCCCACACACGCAGAGCCCCCCACACACGCAGAGCCCCCCCACACACGCAGAGCCCCCCCACACACGCAGAGCCCCCCACACACGCAGAGCCCCCCACACACGCAGAGCCCCCCACACACGCAGAGCCCCCCACACACGCAGAGCCCCGCACACACGCAGAGCCCCCCACACAAACACAGAGCCCCCCCCCACACAGAGCCCCCCCCCACTCAGCGCCCCCACACACACACAGCACCCCCACACACACACAGCGCCCCCACACACACACAGCGCCCCCACACACACACAGCGCCCCCACACACACAGCGCCCCCACACACACAGCGCCCCCACACAGGGAAGAGAGGCCAGAAAAAACGATCACACATACAGAGCCCTCTACACACGCACACACACACACACACACACAGCCACCACCCCCCCACACACATACACACACACACACACACACAGGGAACAAAGTTCTTGGTACATTTGGAGACCAGGTGAAATCTATGATTTTAAGGGTGGCTGGTGAATGGGTAGAAAGGTTGTAGCTTAGTCATCAGAGGGGGTTAAATTATGTTTCCATGTTTTTTTATGTTCTATTTGGTGTGTGGGCAAAAACAAAACTGCAGGAAACCCCAACAAAATAGCTCGATCGTCGAAGTCTATTCATGTCACATGTTCAAATCCCGGCAGATTGACTCCCCTTGTCTCTCTTTTTAGCTTGATAAAATGAGTATCAATCAGTTAAATACCAATTCGACCTATTATTTAAGTAGCAAAATATTCAGTTTTTTTCCCGTGAGCAAATAGAGAAAATGACAGGTGAGAGAGGAAGAGGTTGAAAAGGGAGTGGACAGTGAGATTATGTGAGTGTGCAATTTCTAACTTGAATGTTAGAGCTTTCAATCTCAATGATATACTTTGAGGGAGCTGAGAGGATAGTGCACATGTTTCTGACGTCTGTGCAGAAGGCTTCATGAGAGTCCTGAACAGAGGACCAAGAGAACAGAATCTACTGGGAACAACATTCTAATTTTTCTTCATTTTAACAAAACAGATCCCGTACTTTTTGTTTAGAAACAACTGCTCCTGAACGGTTGACGCAGATCTTGAGTTGCCTCCGGCTGAAAAGGACAGAGGTCTCCTGTACTATGAAGTAAGAGGAGAGAGGGTAGATAAAGAAGAAACAAGCCTTCTCTCTAGGAGGCCTGCTACCTGAAAGAAAGGTAGATCTGTGCAATTTATTAATCAGGAAATGTAAAAGCTCCTGGGCAATCTTTTGTCTACGGTGTACAGTACATTTATATGTAACAAGTTTGGCGGAATCCCGTGAGCTATTTACTCGGTCTAGAGTCTGCATTATGCTAAAGATGGTGTCATCTTATTTTGAGTAGATGTTTAAAAGCAAGAAACAAGCGAAGATACAATGTGCTCACTGTTAATTCCACATCAATCAGAGGGTGCAGAAATGAGTCCTACCTTTGATGTACTCTCTTTAGGTTTTTTTTCAGCTGTTGTGAATGATTTTTTTTTAATGGGTTTGGAAAGGATTTATTTAAAATAATATATATTGCGCGGCTGAAATGTACGTTGTTTGCATGCTGGTGACGTGGATTCCCCGCGGTGCCATGTGCTCCCTGCAGGAGCATCTGTCGGTCTCAAACAACCCGCAGGCCGAGCACCTGTCAAAACACAGCAGTGTGACGTCCGCAGAGGTGTGGAGTACAGGACCCATAAGACATTTGCGGGTGGTGTGGGCATCTACCCCCTACTGATGGATGGATGGATGGATGGATAGTTGAATAGGTGGGTGGCTGGGGTGTCGAGCTGCAGCAGGGCGGCGGCCGGCCTGGGTTGGGGTGTTATAGTGGGGGAGCCCAGCACAGAGGGCTCATTGTGGAGCTCCAGCTGGCCGCCCCTCAGCCTCTTGTCTCCTAGCTTCCCATTCACTGCCCATTGTCCCTGGGCCTTCAATGAGACCGTACCACTCGGTGCATCCGCGGGACTGGTGGGGAGGCAGGGGAGTGCGCCCGGCCATCTGCAGAGCCCCAATAGCCGTCCCAGGGGTGCTGGCACGGCCTTTCATCCCCGGCCCTGGAGACCAGGTACAGCGAGGCCTCCTGCAGCCCCCGAGGCCGTCCAGCCGCGGCCGGGATTGGCACCGCCCACCCCTCTCCTTACTGCAGGATGGGCGCGCCCGTGATGCTGGCGGACACTGAGCATGTTATACATGGAGGCGGCGGCCCTGCTCCCACCGAAAACAATACGAAGGATCCGGCGGGCGGCGGCGACGTAGGCGTGGGTCTGAGGCGGGCGAGGGACAGAGGTGTGGGACGGAGGCGCACCGCCGCGGGAGGGCCGGGTCCGAGGGTACCGCTGCCTGGCTGTGATGCTTCATGGAGGCGTGCCATGGAGGAGCCTTAAAGTTGCTCCATCAAGGCGCCTGAGGGGATGAATCTGAAGGTGGCGTCGAGGAGCATCATTGGACTGTCGCACTGAGGAGCATCACAATTATTGAATATCAAGCCGTCAGGAGGAAAGTGCAACACCACCACGTTTCTCCAAGGCGAGGCAGAAATGCCTCGGAGAAAGTCATTTTGCGATTCGGGGGCGTGTTTGTAGCAGTTGAGTGACGGATGACGTCACGGCTTAAAAACTGCAAAAAACACGCCCCCGAATCACAAAAAGACGGGGCTTGAACAGAGTGACGCCCCTCTTCTTTAATGGCTGGCCTCCGTTTAGGAAGCCAGCCAATGGAGAAGAGGGGCGGGTTCAAGCCCCCATACTGCCAAAACAAAAAATCTCACTCTGCCCACTGCTTATGCAGTGCGACGGAGGCAGAGACCTAAAAAGGGCTATGTTCTATCAAGGAGCAGTGTAGCTCAATGGATACAGTCAGCTATCACTTTTTGCCACGAAAAAGCGGGAAGACCATTATCTGCGAAAGTTGAAGCGCACTCCACAAGAATGATGGCTACTTCTACATCTGTTTGCTGGAGTATCGCTTCCTGACATCTGCAGAGCAGCAACATGGCCGAATATACATATCTTCACCAAACACAACTGTTTGGATATGGCACAGAAAAGTGATGCTGCAGTTGGACAGACTGTCCTGAGACACCTGTTTCATTAAGGTACAGGTTCTCGCAAGTTTTTCTTTGACTAACAACTGCTTCAGATGTAATGTGATATTTTCATGGTTTATGCTATACTCTTAATGTTGGCTATGGCAGTGTACGTTTTTATTACATAACTTGTTTACCTTAAACTTGTACACCTTTAGAAGAGTGTCTTCGCCTAACCGGCTTCATTTAAGAATTATTACTGCTAGCTACTCTGATTCAAGCATGAGAATCTATGAAAGATTCAATACTGGAGAAAAAACAAACTACTTATCTGTACACTGTGGTTCTCCAGTTTTAAAACCTTTCATAGGTTCACATGAATCCCGCCCACGTCCCAGTTTAGGTTTGCCACAATATACCTCATAAGAATATTCATTTATTCACACTTATGTTCAAAATCTTCGGTATGGTGGCTCTGCAGGGAAGATGTGGTCTGGGGCTTGACTCTGATCGGTTGAAGTTTGGGTCTGTTGTAATGATGTGGATTGTTACACAAATTCACTGGTTTTCTCCATACTTTCTAATGTACTTCTAATAGGGATAGCTTATTTAAGTACCGTGAAACTCCAACCATGACGAAGGGTAGATACAAATATGTGATTCACGTACCATTTCCTAACCTCCACCCTCCCGTTGTTTATGTCCCTCCCCCAACAAAAAAGTATAACTAACTAGCATTAGAACAGAAAGGAGGAAGTTGCCAGCATTGCAAGGACAAAAAAACTAGGCATTTGTTGTTTAATTTTTTTAATAGGGTTGTTAAGTTTTTTACATAATGTCGTCTTGATAATATATAAGATACCAAAAATGCCTATAACACTTTATTATAACTTTTTAACATGCTGCATGGCAGCCACAATGTTCTACAACATAGCTTAAAGACATTGGCAAAGTCATTAGCTCTGGCTAAACACTTATAAGGTCCCAAAGGCGAGACCTATCCGCTATGCCTGTGCTTGTTTTCTTCTTACATATGTTTGCGGCATTTTTTTCTCCAGAAATGTAAACATTTCTGCAAAACAATTAAGAGTTGCCCGACTAATATAAACATATGCTCAGAAAAGATTTTTGGATTTTGTATCCATGAGCTGAAGTCTCCAGTCAATAAAATCCTTATTCTCTGATGCGCGGTCTGATTTCTGTTGAGCATGTTTATGATGATACAATAGGTAACTGTTGCACCTGCAACATATCCTAACAAGAACTTAATTTTACCTCCCTTAGAATCGGGACAGGAAGCATCGGACATACGTCTATGTCCTCATAGTCACAGAAGTGCTGGATGACTGGGAAGATTCCGTGAACATTGGTAAGTTTGTTAAAATGCCCAGTTCCTTTGTCTTACAGACTGACCTTGATAGAATTGTGATTGAGATTCCTGAGCAGACATGACTGGGGAAATACTCCAGCTACTGAAATGTTTGCTTACAATCATGCTTGGAACAGTAATGCAAATTCCTTGGACAGGCATTGTATAATTTTTAGGGCCCCAAGTCTATTCCAATCTGTCTCTTTCCCCAAAAAGAGTAATTGAAAGTGCTAGGCCAGAGTGATACCATGAATGCTTCTTCCTCATTGGCTTGATCAGTAAGATAAATATGTGGACTTATTTGCAAATGTTTTGTCCCTTTCTATAATGCCATATGAAGGAAAAAATAATGCAACCTGTCTGGGTTGCAAGTGATAGCTATTTGGGTTAATTAGTATCTTAAGTCAGTGCTTTTACTCGTCCCATGAGTGGGAAACTGCTGGAAGCTATCACCCCATAGTTGTTTGTGCCAAGGGTTAGCAATCCAGACATCTTTGCAACTCATTTGAGCAGCAAGTGTGAGCACTTCACTTTTTGGATGAGCAAGAGGGGTTGGCACAATTTGTACTAGATGTGGCCATGTCTGTATTTTGCCCACAAACACACAGTGGGTCTTCAGAGGTTCATGGACAACCTAGGCATATTAATGGATTCACCCAGACCTCCCAGGTCTCACTTCTCCCATTCTTAGTTCTGCAGAGGGACCATGTATGTTTCTCCTGAGGAGAGACCTTCTGTCCAGTGAGGAAGGAAGAGAGCTTTACTTTTTCACATCACTGGACTGAGGTTGGTGTTCAAGTGGACACTTGACGTTTGTATTCTGTTAATGTGTGAATCTGTTAATAAATGTGTCTGGATCATGTTTTGCAGATCAGATCCTGGGCATTACCCCCCATCTAGTGTTATATTTGGAAATTGTCATGCTGTTAACTTCACTAGATATAATTTCTGAAGAATACATCTTCCTGCAGATTCCCCACTCTAGAAATTGTTCTTCCAGGCATTTGCCTAGCCTGGAAAAGGTTTTCCCTAGCAGTATCCTCCTGTGCTGCCAGGAACCGCCATACAGGTTCAATAGTGACTTCTCCGGATGTGTACCTTGCCCTCTGCTCGAGAGTGTGGAGGTCCAGGCATCTGCCGGCAAAGTTAACACTCATGGATTCTCTGTGACTCCTCACTCTCCGAGAGGGAGTTGAAAAGGATTGAGGCATTCGGAAAACAAATGTTTTCCTCAGCCAGCGTGGTGTTGAGATCTATCAACGCAGTCTACTTTTTAGTGTTCTATGCATGCCCCTTTGTGGCAGTTCTGGAGGGGTTTTAAACCTCTTTGGCTCAAACCATTCAAGACAGTCATGATGTAGCAATGCACATCAGTAGGGCTGGCCAGGATATAACTAACTGTTTGGGGCGTGCAGTGGGCATTAGTGTGGTGTTATGATGCTTGACTTGGACACAATCCACTGCTTTTTTGGGGCATACAAGCATCTCTAAATTATATACCTTTTAATGGGTCCTGAAAGTTTGGAGAAAAGGCTGGTTCCACTCACAAGCGCTTTAGAGAGAGTAGAGCCACGGTACACTGCTTGAGCCTTTACCATAGTCAGTCAAAAATTTACTTTATTTGGTTTATCACAACCATAAAGCATACATGTACAAAAATTACATCAGGTTAAAAGTTCATGTGGTTAAAATTTGTTTTTGCATTCATTAATTAAATACTTCCTCCCAGGCCTTACCTGTGGTCTGTTTCTATTTTACCATAGCAGTTTGAACCCTTTTGAGGCGACTCCAGGATGATGACGTTTATCTATTGCCAGACTTTGCTACCACTGCAGCAGCCATCTCAGTACTTTCGGGGAGGAGGATAGGGATCAGAGGGACATTAGTTAGGTCACCAGGGACACTGTTACACTCAATCTTCCTCCCCTGCGGCATCAGCCACTAAGGCGCTTTAGTTTGCTCTTAGCTGCACACAGCCACCCTGTAGGAAGCAGAATCATATATTTTCTCCCAAGGGGGCAGGACTATTGATGGTCCAGCAGGTCTTTTCTCTGCCATTCCTTTCCGACCCTGCAACAAATGATGGACGGAATGCTGAATGATTGACACTCTCGACCAGTCAAGAGATCTGGGTTAAATCTATTATATTAATTTATTTTTATATAGCGCTAAATCACCAACGGGTCCCTAAGCACATTTAGAGAGGGAGAGGCCAGACCCGTTGGCTGTCGTATCAATGGCAGCGGAGGGAGGGGATAGTTAAACGATATTAAAGGTCTCCTTGAAGAGGACAGTCTTGAGTTGCTTCCTGAGTGGGAGGCGTGCCGGTTCCATACAAAGGTGATCCAGCAGCTGATTCCAAAGCTGTGGGAGTAGGACCGAGAAGGCTCTACCCCCTTTGGATATAGTGTTGCAACGTGGAATGTACAGGCGCAGGGCATGTGATGATCGTACGGCCTGGAACGTAGTTCTTGAGGCGGTCTTTGATATAGGTAGGGGCATTTCCATAGATTGCTTTATGGGCAATACAGAGGCCTTTAAACTTCGCTCTCTGTTTAATGGGAAGCCAGTGTAGCTTACATAGAGGGGTGGCATGAGCTTTTCTGGAGAGCCTGACTACATCCAGGCTGCGTCGTTCATCACCACTTGTAGCTTATGGAGGAGACTCTGGGGGAGGCCGATGTAAAGGGCATTCCCGTAGTCCAGTTGGGAGAGAATTGTGGCTGATACAATCATCTGAAGTGATGTCGTTGAGAGGATAGGGACAAGCTTCCGCAGCTGTCTCATGAGCCCTATACAGGTTCTGACCACTGTGGGGACTTGGTTGGCCATGGACAGTTGGGAGGCTATTTCCCAGACTTTTCATGACTGGTGCTGGTGTGGGTGTTGCCCAGGTCTTGGGGCCAGAAGAGATTGTTCCTGGGGTTGTTTTTTGTGGGATCACAAGGATTTCAGTGTTATCTGGGTTGATTTTAGTGAATTTGTTGTAATCCAATTCACTATAAATCTAAGTATGTCGTGCGCCAGCTCCTGGGAATGGGTAGAGGTGTCCATCTTAAGGATGAGTTGAGTGTCAGCCGCGTAATTTAAGATATGTCAGTCCATGCTGGCTAGGGCTGCCACCAGGGTCTGTAAGTATATGTTTAAGAGGAGCGGGATAGTGCAGAGCCCTGGGGGACTGAGAGAGCCCCTGTTCGTTCTTTTGCCCACTGTGCCACCCCAGTTTGGACCCAGCCATATGCAAATCAGTCTTGACCCTGTGCCTCATGGGAACAGTCTAGATCGAACTGCCAAGCCAGGTCCTCCCTGGACCGAAACAAGCATCCTGGGACGACTAACCTACTCATGGAGGTGCTCCTGGTCCAATCCCTCTACAGGCCTCCCTGTAGATCGGAACGTGGCCCGACGCCACCGCCTGTCTCCGGGCGACCTCGACTTCCTGTCCATTCACCCCACCCCCGAGAGCCTGGTGATCCAAGCCTCTACCTCCCAGACCGCATTCCCGACCGCTCCTCCGGAATCCAAAAGATACGATCAGTTTGGGAAGAAACTGTTCTCCTCACTGAGTTTGGGGTTGCGGTCTGTCAACACCGCCTGCCTTTTGGGCCGTTACACCCAATCTCTGTGGGTGCGGTTGCGGAAGTGCTGCCGCAGTGCCCGGTGGAGGTCCAAGCGAAGCTTACTCAAGCCTTAGCAGAGGGAAGGGATGCAGCACGCTACTCCATTCGGTGTGGACTTGATACCACGGACTCGCTGGGTAGGGCGATTGCGACGACGGTGGCGGTTCGCCGCCACACCTGGCTGAGGTCCGCCAACTTTTCGGGGGATGTCCAAGCCACCCTTATGGACATGCCCTTTTATGGCCGTCTCCTCTTTGGCGACAAGGCGGACAGTGCGCTGGAGCGTTTAAAGGACTCCAGGGCTACGGCCAAGTCCTTGGGCCTCTGCCAACGCTAGCAAACTTCCGCCT
Source organism: Lissotriton vulgaris (assembly GCF_964263255.1). Lineage (NCBI taxonomy): Eukaryota > Metazoa > Chordata > Amphibia > Caudata > Salamandridae > Lissotriton > Lissotriton vulgaris. The sequence goes on along the minus strand of NC_141693.1, from coordinate 1,308,922,475 downwards.
TTTGTGGCCAAGGAAGGAGCGCCCCCACATATCCAGCTAGCCACAGGCCGCAGAACTGGACTCAACGCGGTTGCGGATGTGGTAACCGCCGTGGCGGTGCCAGGGGACACCGGCAAGGTCAGTCCACTCCTGCCCCCATAGCCTCTGCCTCAAAATCCTCCTAGTCAGAGTTTTCAGGCCCATTCGATGCCAGTGGGGGCAGGGTTTGCCATCACCTCCTCCACTGGCACCCTTCATCACATCGGACAAGTGGGTGCTACAAATCGTCCAAAGGGGCTACTCCCTCCCCTTTGAGGCGACCCCTCCAGCCATGCCACTGCAGTACCACCGCATATTGGGGGATCACTTGCGACTTCTGCAGGAGGAAGTTACGGCCCTCTTGGCCAAGGGGGCCGTCGAGCGCGTTCCTGGGCCAGAAGTAGGACGTGGTTGCTATTCCCACTTTTTTTCTGGTACCCAAGAAGGGCAAAGTAGGCCTACGCCCTATCTTGAACCTACGGAGCGTCAATGGCTTCCCCTGGAAGGAGAAGTTCAAGATGCTGACTTTGGCTCAGGTCCTAGCTGCCCTGGACCCAGAAGACTGGATGGTAGCGTTGGACTTGCAGGACGCGTATTTCCACATCCCCTTCCTGCCGGCCCACCACGTTACCTGCGGTTCATGGTAGGCCACGAGCACTTTCAGTTTACCGTGCTCCCCTTCGGCCTTACCAGCGCCCCACGCGTGTTCACGAAAGTGATGGCAGTGGTCGCAGCTCATCTGCGCAGATTAGGGGTTTTAGTCTTCCCCTATCTCGACGATTGGTTGTTGAAGGCGGCTCGCCCCAGACAGTCGTCTCCCACCTCCAGACTACGGCCGACCTCCTGCATTCTCTGGGCTTCTCCATCAACGTGCCAAAGTCACACCGGTTTCCCTCACATAAGCTCCTTTTCATCAGAGTGGTTCTGGACTCGGCGCAGTTTCCGGTTTATCCCCAGAACAGCGGGTACGGGGGATAAACCATCAGGCACTGATTCCGGTCTTTCAGCCTTTATCCCGAGTCTCGGTCAGGTTGACGCTGCGGCTCCTTGGGCTGATGGCCTCCTGCATCCTTCTGGTGCTTCATCCCGGTGGCGGATGTGGGCTCTGCAGTGGCACCTGAAGGTTCGAGGCATGTGGGCTGCTGAATTCATATCTGTGCATAGATCGCCGCCTACTGTTGGGTCCGGATGATTGCACCTTGTTGTCCTGGAAGAGTCTTCGAAGTATCACGAGATAGGTGGCTCCTCCCCTGGACTACAGTGCGCATGGGCATCAACTCCATCCTCAGATTGTTTTTTTCCACCATTGGGTTCGGATGTATATTGGTTCCCTCTAGTCGGAATTGATAAAAAACTTTCTTAAGGCCAAAAGGTCTTTAGTTTCTTCGTCGGTATAGTCTTGCGTTCGGTGCCTGATTCTTCCAGCTCGGTTCAGAGCCGGATTCCATAGAACCGCGTGCTTTTGGCGCGGAGGGCCCAGTCGACGCCACAGACCCTATTGACTACTCATCATGGAACGGAGCCTGTTCAAGAGATGTCCCGTCTGTAACTCCAAGTATCCCCACATCGACGTCCACCCTGTGTACAACAAGTGTTTGTCGCCGGATCATGATGAAGCCAGTTGCATGGCTTGTTCCCGTTTCAGTTCCAAGAAGACGCTTAAGCATCGACGCGCTGCGCGCCAGGAGGCCCAGCAAACTGCACCGGCGCCTGTGGGCATCTTCGATGCCGGGGATGATGAGGAGGGAGCTGACCGGGAAGTTGGTGAAAACCTGTCTAATCCTGCGTCGGAGGTCAACTATAACTACGACGCGAACGCTGAAATGTTCGAAGCTGAGGAAGTCGTCGACTAGGTAGGAGACGACGATGGGGCCTTTGGGGCCATGGAAGATAGCTTGACCGAAGAGCTATCTCAAACTGACATTGGGGCCGTAACGCTTCAAAAGGCTCAGGTCGAGGGATCGCCACAAGGCCTTACCCAAGATCTTACAATGGGTTCTACGGCCCGCCTTCGGGCTCGGCTACGGACATTACTATTGAGCCGCACCCTGCAAAATCGAAACCGAAAGTAAAACCAACGGTCTTGCCGCAAGCGAAAGCTCTGGTGTCCCCCTCGAAACCGAAAGTGCGCATTACTTTGGTCGGATTGAAGGCCTCGGAGCCGTCGGCGCTGACAAAGCAGAAGGGTGTTGTCGATCCAAAGACGCAGGTCAAGGGCGTCGAGACGAAGTCTGCCACGCCGAAGACAAAGGTCAAGGTGGTCGAGCCGAGTAAATCGGCACCAAAGACGGTCGACACCAACAAAGGACTCGGTGATCCGAAGGTTCTCGAGACTCCGCGTCAACAAGACAAGGCCAAGAACGGCGCAACCCGCGAGTCCATGCCTAGTGGTGCCTCGAAGGATCCCGTCGACTCGGCGCGGCCGTCCGCCGCTTTCTCCAAGCAGGTGGCGGACTCCCTAAAGCGCATCAAGGAGAAGGGCTCGGCTGTCGGCCTGAAAGATCCTCCACCTTCGAAGCCGGTCGAGAAACCTCACAAAGCGTCGACGCCAATTCACTTCACGTTGCCGCCGAAAGTGGCGCCGAAGGCTTTCATCCCTAGGATGGGCGCCAGCGTGCCCGAGAAGGTGCACTCTGTGCCGAAGTCGGCGACAGTGGTCCCAGCCTTGAAGCATCGACAATCTTCATTGGAAGAACAAGAACACTTTATCGATGCCGAAACGGGCAGACTTTCCCTCCATAAACCGAAAATTGCCCCGCAACAGCCAATGGAGTACTACAGAATTCCTTTAAAGAAAAAGGATTCCACTTCAACTCCTGTTCTTGTGGAACCACTTTCTCCACATGCCCATGATGTCTCACCCACTTACTCTGACGTGGACGCTGGGGAAGGCGATGAGTACAGCTATCCTGTCTACACAGACCCTGAAGATACCAATGAACCCTGGGCAGCTGGTGCTGACGCAGGTGATCCTCACTCTGCCCCAGACACAACTCTATGCTGTGAAAACGTCGCCTACAGAGGATTCAGCAGTGTTTAATGCCCTCATTGAACGGGCGGCTAAAAATCATATCTGAAAGAGACACGTTAGTGATAGATTCCTTACCTTAGAATATCCCCAGGCGTCAGACTGGATCCGGAAAGTTTTGCGTAGCAGTACCCTTGCGCGTCGGTAGGCGTCGTCTGCGGCTCCGCGTCCGTCGTGGGCGCCGTGATGACGTCGTCGGAGTACTTAAACGCCGCCTCCGCGTGCTGACGTCAGTTCTTCTTTTTTCCGCGCCAGCCAGCGCAGATCTGGAAAGAGCAGTTCCCTAGTCACTTTTTGACTAAACTTTTGTGATCTTTTGATCCATTTCGAAGTCTTTACGACTCCGACGGTGCCGTTAGGGATGCCCTGCTTCAAGCATTGCGACGAGTGCGACCGTACCATGTCGGTCACGGATCCCCACCGCCTGTGCCTGATGTGTTTGGGCGTCGACCATGACGATGAGGCCTGCTCCGACTGTCGGGCCCTTTCAAGGAAGGCCAGGCGGGAGCGGTCCCGCAGGCGACTCGAAATCCGCCAGTCGGCCCCGCGCCGTGTGAGGTCCTCGACCTCCCGTGGGACCGGGACCAGGGACAGGTCGCGGGGACGGAGCCGTCACAGCTCCGGGAGTCGGCGCCACTCCTCCGGGTCCAAGTAGTCAGGTAAGAAGCATAAGAAGTCGAAGAGACATCATCGCTCTTCTGGCTCCCCCCGACGCTCGCGCGATGCGGCCCGGGGTTCGGGTGACACCGCCCATGCGGCTCCTCGGGAGTCGCGGGCGCCGCGTCCGGCCCCATACCCCCCGGTCCCTGGGCTGAACGCGACGCTGGAGGAGATCGAGCGTTTCCTCATGGCCATGAGGTCCCTTTCTCCTCCGACGGGTTCCGCGGCGCCTTCGGGCCCAGTGAACCCGTCTGGGGGCCCTAGTGGGTCGGGGGCTACGACCCAGACGCCGTCGGGTGCTTCGGCCTCGACGCCGCCGGCGCCGCAGGGCCCCACGATCCCGACACTACCGGTGCCCTCGGGCCCGGTGCCGCTGGACCCTCCTCGGGCGATGGATCGTCTCCGGTGGACCTTACGACCCCCCCCCCGGCGTCGGTCCGTGTGGTGTCCCCTCCGGCGTCGTCCTCGGGCGGCGCCGTCCCCGATGCCTCCTCTCAATCGGTTCCGACGTCGGGACGACGCCTATCGGCGCCGCTCTCGACGCCGTTCGGAGATTTTCATTTCTATGAACCGTCCTCATTGACTTATGACCCTGAATCTCAGGAGATGGGGGAAGAGGAGAATTGGGAGGAGTCTGAGGACCCTCTGACAAGGGAATGTCAGTCTAACATGGACTGGACAGGAGACCTTGGGGAGGCCAGTGGCCTGGACACCTCTCCAGACACTGGATTCGTCTCTCCTCCTACCGTGGCTTCGGAGGAGGGCGCTACATATAGTGTGGTGTTGATAAGGGCTGCTAAGGCCTTGGGCCTTGAGCTCCCCGTCACGGCCGTGAGGACTAACCTCCTCACTGAGGTCCTTAAGCCGCAGTCATGCTCCATGGAGCCTCTGCTGCCGTTTAATGAGGCCTTGACGGACGTTCTTTTGGGCACTTGGTCCAGGCCCGCTACAGGTTCGCCTGTAGATAGGAACGTGGCCAGACGCCACCGCCCGGCCCCGGGCGACCCATGTTTCCTGTCCACCCACCCCACCCCCGAGAGTCTGGTTATCCAGGCCCTTTAACTCCCAGACCGCCTTCCCGACGGCTCCCCCCGATCGGGAATCCAAGAGGTACGAGGCCTATGGCAAGAAAGTGTTCTCGTCCCTTAGCTTGGGACTGCGGTCTTCCAACACTGCATGCCTCTTGGGCCGTTACACCCACTCTCTGTGGGAAACGGTGGCGGAAGTGCTGCCAGAAGTGCTGCCAGAGTGTCCATTGGAGGTACGGGCCAAACTCGGCCAAGCCCTACTGGAGGGCGGGGACGCAGCGAAGTATTTAATCAGGTGCAGACTGGATACTACTGACTCGCTGGGCAGAGCGATGGCTACGACAGTGGCGATACGACGCCACGCCTGGCTGAGATCCGCCAACTTCTCGGCAGACGTCCAAAATACACTCATGGACATGCCGTTCGATGGCCGTCGCCTCTTTGGCGACAAGGCAGACCACGCGCTTGAGCGCTTTAAGGACTCCAGGGCTACGGCCAAGTCCTTGGGCCTCTCGGCCCCGCGCCAGCAAATGGGTGCCTTTCGCTCCTTTCGTGGCCAAGGAAGGGGCGCCCCCACACGTGCCGCCAGCCACTCGCCGCAAACTGTCGTCCAGCGCGGCGGCGGCCGTGGAAACCGCCATGGAGGCGGTCGGGGAAACAAGCGGAGCCAGTCCACACCTGCCCCCGCAGCATCCGCCTCTAAACCCTCCTAGTCTGTGCATTTCGGCCCATGTGACGCCAGTGGGAGGCAGGGTTCGCCATCACCACTCTCACTGGCGCACAGTCACTTCGGACAGGTGGGTGCTGCAGATCGTCCGAAGGGGCTACTCCCTCCCCTTCGAGACGACCCCTCAAGCCATGCCACGGCAACACCACCGCGTATCGGGGGATCACTTGCGGCTCCTGCAGGAGGAAGTTTCGGCCCTCTTGGCCAAGGGGGCCATCGAGCGCGTTCCTGGGCCAGAAGTAGGACGTGGTTGCTATTCCCACTATTTCCTGGTACCCAAGAAGGGCAAAGGGGGCCTACGCCCTATCTTGGATCTGAGGAACGTCAACGGCTTCCTCCGGAAGGAGAAGTTCAAAATGCTGACACTGGCTCAGGTCTTGGCTGCCCTAGACCCAGGAGACTGGATGGTAGAGTTGGACTTGCAGGACGCGTATTTTCACATCCCCGTCCTACCGGCCCACCGGCGTTACCTCCGGTTCACGGTAGGCCTCGAGCACTTTCAGTTTACAGTGCTCCCCTTCGGCCTTACCAGCGCCCCACGGGTGTTCACGAAGGTGATGGCGGTGGTCGCAGCTCTCCTGCGCAGGTTAGGGGTTTCAGTCTTCCCCTACCTAGACGACTGGTTGTTGAAGGCGGGCTCGCCCCAGGCAGTCGTCAGCCACCTCCAGACTACGGCGGATCTCCTGCACCGGCTGGGATTTTCCATCAATGTGGCGAAGTCACACCTGTGCCCCTCTCAGAAGCTCCTTTTCATCGGAGCGGTTCTCGACTCGGCGCAGTTTCTGGTTTACCCGCCCGAACAGCGGGTTCGGGATATACAGGCTCTGATTCCGATCTTCGGGCCGTTATCCCGGGTTTTGGTCAGGTTGACGCTGCGGCTTCTGGGGCTGATGGCCTCCTGCATCCTTCTGGTGCATCACGCACGGTGGCGGATGCGGGCTCTGCAGTGGGACCTGAAGTTTCAGTGGGCCCAGCACCGGGGCAACCTGTCCGACCATGTCCTGATCTCGGAGGGCACTGCGAGACAGCTGCAGTGGTGGCTCACGGACCGCGATTGGGTCAACGGCAGATCCCTCTCCCTTCCCCAACCGGAGCACGTGGTTCTGACTGACGCGTCCCTCCAGGGCTGGGGAGGCCACTTGGGAGAGGCGGAGATCAGAGGCCTCTGGTCTCCGGCGGAGTCCCGGCTCCGTATCAATCTGTTGGAGCTGCGGGCGATTCGTCTGGCACTGAAAGCATTCCTCCCGTCTGTCCGAGGGAGTGCAGTGCAGGTGTTCACGGACAACACCACCGCCATGTGGTACTGCAACAAACAGGGCGGTGTGGGGTCGTGGACCCTATGCCAGGAAGCTCTGCGCCTCTGGCAATGGCTGGAACATCAGGGCGTGACTCTGGTGGTTCAACACCTGGCAGGTTCTCTGAACGCCAGGGCGGACAAACTCAGCCGTCGGTGCTTGATGGATCACGAATGGCGTCTGAACTCGGACGTGGCGCAAGGCCTCTTTCTGCGCTGGGGAGAGCCTTGGTTAGATCTATTCGCCACCGAAGACAACGCGCAATGTCATCAGTTCTGCGCGTTGGAATTTACAAGGCGGCACTCGCTCGGAGACGCTTTTCGTCGCGAGTGGAGCTGCGGTCTGTTGTACGCCTTTCCGCCCAGAGTGCTGAAGAAGATCAAGCGCGACCGGGCACAAGTCATCCTTGTGGCTCCGGACTGGGCACGAAGGTACTGGTATCCCGAGCTACTCAGTATGTCAGTCGATCCCCCGGTTTGTCTGCCTCTTCAGGAGGACCTTCTGTCGCAGCAGCAGGGGACGGTCCTCCACCCGAACCTGTCCAGTCTCCACCTCCATGCATGGAGATTGAGCGGCGTCAGTTGAGGCCATTTGACTTGCCTCCTGAAGTTTGCAACATCATTCTGGCAGCCAGGCGTCCCTCCACAAAGACGGTATACGCCTGCAGGTGGAACAGATTTGTGGCATGGTGCACAGCAAAGGCTGTGGATCCCCTCAATGCCCCTCTCTCTGAGGTTCTTCTCTTCCTTCTTTCTCTTGCCCAGCAGGGCTCTGCTCTGGGCACTATCAAGGGCTATCTTTCGGCTCTTTCAGCCTTTCTGAGGCTGCCTGACCAACCTTCTTTGTTCAAGTCCCCTATCGTAAATCGATTCCTGAAGGGCATCACTCATACTTTTCGTCCTGTTCCCTTCGTGATGCCTCAGTGGGACTTGAACCTGGTTCTCACATTTCTGATGTGCGCTCCCTTTGAGCCACTTCACAACTGTCCTCTTCGCCTTCTTTCTTTGAAGACTGCCTTCCTGGTAGCCATCACCTCTGCCAGGAGAGTGAGTGAGCTCCAGGCTCTTTCTTGTAAGCCTCCTTTCCTTTCAGTCCATCCGGACAAGGTTGTTTTGAGGACTAGGTCCTCCTTCTTGCCTAAGGTGGTCACGGCCTTCCACATTGGGCAGTCGTTCACATTGCCCACCTTCTTTCCGCCTCCGCACCCCTCGAGAGAGGAGGAGAGGCTCCACCGTCTGGACCCAAAACGTGCGCTCTCGTTCTATCTGGATCGCACACGCCAGTTCCGGGTGGACGATCAACTCTTTGTTGGGTACGCGGGCGCTAAGAAAGCGAAAGCGGTGCACAAACGGACCATCTCTAGATGGATTATCATGTGCATCCAGACGTGTTACTCCTTGGCTAAGAAGGAACCCCCTGTTGGGCTGAGGGCTCATTCCACTCGAGCCACGGCCACTACAACTGCCTTGGGCCGAGGTGTGCCCTTGCAGGACATTTGCCAGGCAGCTACGTGGGCCTCAATGCACACGTTTGCAAGGCACTACTGCCTGGACAGTCAAGTCCGAAGGGACTGCTACTTCGGCCGTTCCGTTCTCCAGGACTTTCTGTTGTAAATACTGGTTCGCAGACCCACCACCACGGGGATGGTATTGCTGGGGTATCTATTCTAAGGTAAGGAATCTATCACTAACGTGTCTCTTTCAGATGCACAAGTTACTACTTGTGTAACGATATATCTGTAAGAGACATTAGTTAGTGATAGATTCCTTACCGACCCACCCATCCTCCCCGTTCTGCGAACCGAAATCTAGGGTTAAGGTCATCCCCTTTCAGGGCCCTAGTTTCTTGGCACCAGTGTCGGTTTTTGTCATGGCTCTGCGCTTCTGGCGCGGAAAAGCTGTGGCTAAGAACTGACGTCAGCACGCGAAGGCGGCGTCCAAGTACTCCGACGTCGTCATGGCGCCGACGACGGACGCGGAGCCGCAGACGACGCCTACCGACGCGCAAGGGTACTGCTACACAAAACTTTCCGGATCCAGTCTGATGCCTGGGGATATTCTAAGGTAAGGAATCTATCACTAACTAATGTCTCTTACAGATATATCGTTACACAAGTAGTAACTTGTGCGACGTCCAGCTCCATGCCGACCCCATTGAAGCGGAATTTCTTTTTGACACCTTTTCCGTCTCGGAGAGAACTGTCAAGACTCTGCCTATGTTGAAGGGTGTCTTAAAACATGCTGGGGAAATCTTTAAAGAGCCTACCAGAGCCAGGGTGATAAACCCTAGGATTGAGAAGAAGTATAAACCAGCGCCTACTGATCCTACTTACATCAAGGGACAGTTGCCTCTGGACTCTCTTGTTGTTTCAAATGCCCGGAAGAGGGCTAATTCGCAAACAACGGGTGATGCTCCTCCCCCAGACAAAGAATCTAAGGTGTTTGAGGCACCAGGGAAAAGGGTGGCAGCCCAAGCGGCCAATATCTGGCGCATTTCAAATACACAAGCACTTCTAGCAAGGTATGACAGGGCACACTATGACACACTGGAGACCCTGTTGCAGCACCTGCCAGACGAATACAAGGAGGCAGCTGAGATGCTCATCCAAGAGGGGAAGCTGATATCCAATGCTTCTATTAAATGTGCACTGGACGCGGCTGACACTGCGGCCAGAGCTGTCAACACTAGCGTCATGCTGAGACATGCCTGGCTCAGAATCTCGGGATTTAAGCCAGAGATACAGCTCACCATTCTTAATCAGAGAGTGAACCCTGATCATCTGTTTGGCCCAGAGGTGGGCACTACCTTGGAAAAGATAAAGAAGGACACTGAAACTGCTAAGTCCATGGGGGCCTTGCAGTCCCAGCAATTCAGGGGTGGGTCTTTTCGTCGCTCAAGCACTAGAGGCATTTCCAGAGGACAGCTCTCCCAAACCACGCAGTACTACAAAGGCAACAGGCAGTCCACATACACCAAACAAAGTCGAGGTGGATATCGTGGTAACAGCTCCAAAGGCAGGGGTCGTGAAAACAACAACTCCAGATCCTCTGCCACCAACAAACAGTGATGCCTCGTCACTGCCCCCCGACCACGCAACACCGGTCAGGGGGAGACTTCAGCAGTTCCTGCCAGTCTGGAAATCCATCACCACAGACAGGTGGGTCACACAGCTCATACAGTACGGTTATTGTCTGGAGTTAACATCACTCCACCCAACATGCCCCCAAGACACCGTCCTATGTCCGACGAGCACTTGCACTTATTGCAGCAGGAGGTCGTCGTCATGCTGCAAAAAGGGGCAATCGAGCTTGTGCCTGTGGAAGAAAGAGGCACAGGAGTTTACTCGCTGTACTTCTTGATACCAAAAAAGGGCGGGTCCCTCAGACCCATACTGGACCTCAGACCCCTCAATCAGTACATTCTATCGGAGCACTTTCATATGCTGACCCTGCAGCAAGTACTCCTGTTGCTCAGTCAGGGGGATTTCCTCGCAACTTTAGACCTAAAGGATGCGTATTTTCACATTCCGCTGCACCCGTCACACAGAAAATAGCTCCGGTTCACCATCCAAAACCAACATTACCAATTCAAGGTTTTGCCTTTCGGGGTCACCACGGCACCCAGGGTGTTTGCCAAGTGCCTGGCGACGGTGGCAGCGCACCTACGGAGACAAAACATTCACGTCTACCCTTATCTGGACGACTGGCTCATCCAGGCAAAGTCAGCCCAGCAGTGTGCCGCCCACATGTCCCACACCATTCACCTTCTTCACTATCTGGGTTTCTCACTGAATTATCCAAAGTCCCACCTGCAACCCGCCCACATACGACAGTATCTGGGTGCGACGATAAACACTCTGGCAGCCACAGCACAGCCATATTCAGTGAGGGTCAACAGCATTCAATCGCTGATACAAAGATTCAGACCTCAACACTCGCTTCCAGCGCGAGTGTTTATGCAGTTGATCGGCATGATGGCCTCCTGCATCTCCATAGTCCCGCACGCAAGACTACGTATGTGTCCGCTTCAGGAGTGCTTAGCACGTCAGTGGACTCAGGCTCACGGACAGTTGAAAGACCTAGTGTTGGTGAGCGGTCTGGCATACAACTCTCTGCATTGGTGGAATCCACAAAACCTTTGCAAGGGACGACCGTTCCAGGAGCCTGTGCCACAGATCATCCTGACGACGGACGCTTCTCTCCAGGGATGGGGAGCTCATGTACTCCATTAAACTGTGCAGGGACTATGGACACCACAGCAAAGGAAGATTCACATCAATGTTCTGGAACTGATGGCGATCTTCATGGCACTAAAAGCCTTCATAGTACATCTGTGCAGCAAGGTCGTGTTGATCCGGACGGACAACATGACGGCCATGTACTACATTCAGAAGCAGGGAGGAACACACTCTCCACAGCTGTCTCATCTGGCTCAGAGCATGTGGAAGTGGGCCATTCAGAGGAACATCTTCCTCATGGCAGAACACCTCCCAGGCAAAGACAATCAGATGTCGAACCTGCTCAGCAGGTACAGCCACCAAATGCACGAGTGGGAGATACATCCGTCGGTACTCAACCTGTGCTTCCAAATGTGGGGTAATCCAGAGATAGACCTGTTCGCCACAAAGGAGAACGCAAAATGCCAAAGCTTTGCCGCCAGGATTCCACACCCACAGTCGCAAGGCAATGCGATATTGATGAACTGGTCAGGCAAATTTGCGTACGCTTTTCCCCCAGCACCTCTAATAACGCTGGTGGCACGCAAGCTGAAGCATCACTCAATGACTCTCATCCTGGTTGCTCCAACGTGGGCTCGCCAACCATGGTACACCACGTTTCTGGAACTGTCTGTGGTACCGCATCAAAGGCTGCGCCTCACACCAAGGCTTTTGACGCAGAGCCATAGTGACATTCAGCACCCAGATCCGCAACAGCTCAACCTGGCGATCTGGCTCCTGAGGTCTTAGAGTTTGGCTACCTCAACTTACCTCCTGACTGTATGGACATCATCCGGGAGGCAAGGAAGCCCACCACCAGAGCATGCTATGCGGCGAAGTGGAAACGATTTGTCATTTATTGTGCAAGCCACAACATTAACCCGCTGGATGCATCTATTCAAAACATCATTTGTTATCTCTTACATTTGTACAAATGTAATCTGGCCTCTGCTTCCATTCGCATACATTTATCCGCAATGGCCTCTTACCTCCAAAACATACAGCACCTCTCACTTTTCAGGGTGCCTGCCATTAAAGCCTTTCTAGAGGGACTCGAACGAGTCATTCCTCCGCGGACGCCACCAGCTCCGGAGTGGAACCTCAATGTGGTCCTCACCAGGCTGATGGGTCCCCCCTTTGAACCACTGCATTCCTGCGAGCTTCAATTCTTGACATGGAAAGAGGCTTTCCTTATAGCGATTACGTCTCTACTACGAGTTAGTGAACTCAAGGCACTAACTATCCAAGAGCCTTTTATTCAAATTCATTCTAACAGGGTGGTGCTTCGCACTAACCCTAAATTCCTTCCTAAGGTAGTGTCTCAGTTCCATATCAACCAGACTATAGAACTACCTGTGTTCTTCCAAAATCCAGAGTCACTGGCGGAGAGAATGCTCCACACACTTGACGTCAAAAGGGCCCTAATGTATTACATTGATCGGACCAAGGATTTTAGGAAGACTAAACAACTCTTTGTTGCCTTTGCGCCACAACACAAAGGTAATCCCATTTCCAAGGCTGGTATAGCCAGTTGGATCGTTAAATGTATTCAGATCTGCTATCTGAAAGCCAAACTCACTCTCACTATTCCACCACGGGCCCACTCCACCCAAAAGTTGGGGGCCTCAATGGCTTTCCTTGGAAATATTCCTTTGGAAGACATATGTAGAGTAGCCACATGGTCTACCACACACATATTTACAAAACATTACTGTGTTGATGTACACTCCAAACAGCAGGCAGCTGTAGGGCAGGCTGTTCTAAAAACTCTTTTCCAAACTGCTGCAGCTGGCACAGGCGGCCGCCGTTAATGGAGGGACTGCTATGTATTCTATGCACAGATATGAATTCAGCAGCCCACATGCCTCGAACCGAATATGCTACTTACCAGTATGCATCTGTTCTTTGCATGTAGGGCTGCTGACATTCATATCGCCCGCCCTCCTCCCCGGCGCCCGTAGCAGCTGCGGCATTCACACATACTTCTAGCATGGTCATCATTCACTTAGTTTCACTCCATCTTGGCCACAATGGCTAAAACAATCTGAGGGTGGAGTCGATGCCCATGTGCACTGTAGTCCAGGGGAGAAGCCACCTATCTCGTGATACTTCGAAGACTTTTCCAGGACAACAATGTGCGATCATCCGGACCCAACACTAGGCGGCAATCTATGCACAGATATGAATGTCAGCAGCCCTACATGCCAAGAACAGATGCATACTGGTAAGTAGCATATTCGTTTCAGTGGGCACAGCATCAAGGCAGCCTTTCCGGCCACGTCCGGATCTCGAAGGGTACTGCAAGACCGTTGCAGTGGTGGCTCACGAACCACGATTGGGTCAGGGGCAGATCTCTCTCCCTACCCCAACCGGAGCACGTAGTCGTGACTGATGCGTTCCTCCTTGGATGGGGGGGCCACATGGGAGAGAGGGAGATCGGAGGTCTCTGGTCTCCGGCGGAGTCCCGGCTCCACATCAACCTTCTGGAGCTGCGGGCGATCCGGCTTGCACTGAAGGCATTCCTTCCCTCTGTCCTGGGAAGTGTAGTGCAGGTGTTCATGGACAACACCACCGCCATGTGGTACTGCAACAAACAGGGCGGGTGGGGTCGTGGACCCTTTGTCAGGAGGCTCTGCGCCTCTGGCAATGGCTGGAACACCAGGGCGTCACCCTGGTGGGTCAACATCTGGCAGGTTCCCTGAATGCCAGGGCAGACGAACTCAGCTGCCGGTGCATGATGTGGCGCAAGGCCTCTTTCAGCAGTGGGGAGAGCCTTGGTTAGATCTATTCGCCACCGAAGAGAACGCGCAATTTCATCAGTTCTGCGCGTTGGAATTTCCAAGACGGCACTGGCTCGGAGACGCTTTTAGTCGTAAGTGGAGCTGCAGTCTGTTGTACGCCTTTCCGCCTATACCACTTCTGCCCAGAGTGCTGAAGATGATCAGGCGCGACCCGGCCCAAATCATTCTTGTGGCTCCGTACTGGGCACGAAGATACTGGTATCCCGAGCTACTCAGCATGTCTGTCGCTCCCCTGATTCGTCTGCCTCTTCAGGAGGACTTTCTGTCGCAGCAAAAGGGGACGGTCCTCCACCCGAACCTCCATGCGTGGAAATTGAGCGGTGGCATTTGAGGCCATTTGACTCAACCCTATACCTCTTTTCCCACACCTCTTTATCTTTCTATACCTCACCTCTTAATTCTTCTCACTTCTCGATCCACCCACTCTTTCTCACCATTGTCCCTCCCTCATTTCTCTAAGTTACATCTCACTCACCTCCTCATTTATTTCTACAGTCTAATCTCACTCTTAATCTCTCTCTCCTATCCTCTCAATTTACATCGCCATTCATTGCGTTGTCACCTGTCCACTGTCTGTCTACCACTCTTCCCTCCACCTCTGTCTTACTTCTTTCCTACTACCCCTCTCCTTCTCTACCTCTTTTTTTCTGTCCCTCTCTCATCTTTCTGTGCCCCTTTCCACTCTCCCTTCCTCACCGACACAACAGCCATCCCTCTACTTCTCCCTCTCCTTATGAACTTTGTATATCACCTCTTACTCTCTACCTCAACCACTCTCTAGCTTTGTTTCACCTTCAGCTCTTTCACTACCTCACCTGTCTTCTTGCTTCACCTCTTTTTCTCAATATCTCCTCTTTCTGCCCTTCAACACTCTTGCTCTACCTTTATTTCTACCTCTCTTCTATTGAGGGCCACTCTTCATGTTCCCTATAATCATCAAGGTAACCTATGAAACTTACAGCATTTAAAGGCAGAGCATTCATGATTTAGTTTTGGCACCTCCTGCGATCACTGCTTGGGAGCGCTCTATGCAGGCCCGGGCCCGAGCCAGAGCCCATGGAGCAGCCTTACAAAGACGGACGGGGCCTGCTGCAATACCTGCTGGCAGCTAGCTGGAATGCCACCCTGCCCCTGGGTGATTTCCACACTGCTTTGACGTCTGCTAACGAAACACCTGTGGCGCAGTGGCGGCCTAGTCTGATACAAATCAATGCCATTAATCCTAAGGGCATTGTACATGCACACTGTGCCTTGCTCCGTAAGCATGATTGCTCAGGGCAGGCCTTGGACTCGTCACTCAGTGGTTTACTTCACAGTTCACTTATACATGTGAAGTGAATTGTGTAGTGAACCACCGAGTGACAAGTCCAAGGCCTGCCCTGAGCAATCATGCCTATGGTGCCGGGCACTGTGTGCAAGTACAATGCCACTGCCCAGCCAGGAGAAGGTTGGAAGAAGGACAGGGGCCGGGCAGGCCTTTAACTTAACCCCTGCCGGCCCTATCAGGATAACTGATCTCTATAAGCGTTTTTTTTTGTTTTACAGGTTTGCAATTTTTTTTAAGTACATTGAACCCTCGTCCAGCTAGGCTGTGGTTCACCGCTCTGGGGCAATTTAACCCTGTGCTGATGCTGGCATAGGCCACTCCTGAGTCCCAACCACCCGGAGTTAATGTAATTTACGTAAATGATGCTTTAATCATGTATTCAGAAATTGCTTTGTCTGTGCTGCACACAGACACACACATTTAAACTTTATTCTGCCACGCTTGTCCGTAACAAAGGAGCAGCGACTGCTCTACTGCACATCCAGAGGCCGGGGTCGGCCATCATCGATTCTTCATATGGAGCCGGAGCTACCACGCCAGTGACCGTCGCTGCACCCACCACGCTCAAGAAAAGACAAAAAGCAACATTGGTTTGGCAACGGCTACTACTCACGGTTACTGGTGGTGGTGGTGGGTGGCCAAGCACTGGCCTGCCTTTATAAACTGATAGCGATAGGTGGCCTAGGCCTGCTGCTGCCTGGACTCCTCTGGGTAACTACCTGAACCGCTGATGACTCTTGGCGTGGTGCGTGTGCAGTGTGCCTGGGTGTAACAGGTTGAAAAAAAATCTAAGCACGCTGCCGCACAGCCCCTACCCCCGCAGAACCAAACCCAGCCCAATCAGTGCCCCCCCTCGCCCCCCCACTCGCATCACTGAACTAAGGACCCCCACCTAACTAAAGCAAATTGCAATGCGCATCGTCACGACTGACTAAACAGTAAATAAATTATGGTTGGAGTGAGTCTGACGGTCTGGACCAGTAGGATGCCAGGTGCTATTGCTTCAAGAGGGTTTATTTGCTACTTTTATACATGGACTGCATTTGTTCAATTAACCTTACCCGGCATCCCCCACCCAGACCCAGAAGTCGGTAAAAGTCGACCTTAATTCTCTACCAGGCAATGCATGGATTTACGGCAGTTACAACCGCCCTGAAACGCTGCACATACCTACGGGCGTCTTAGAGAATAACATGAAAAGTAAAGCAGACAATGAGATCAGACGTTCATTGGAGTAAACACGTGGCATGGCCCATAGAGGCGTGGGAGATACTATAAGAAGATTTTTGCAGTCTTGAAATTTTAGTTCAAACTGCAGAACACTAATTTGGAGGTATGTGTTATCTATTAGCTGGGGAGGGAGGACAGCGCACTGAGCGCAGTGTGGTGCACACGAGGCACTTGGCACTCACCTTGGACTCCATCTCTGAGTCCGAGGAGATCTTGTCTACCATATTCTGCCAGTCTTGTCTTTGCACAGTGACTGTGACTTTGTCCAGCAGCTCCTGCATCATCTGGTGCAGCTGCTCATTGGTGGCGTCGAACTGCGTGCGACTCACCTTACCCTCCAGTGCGCGCTTGTCTGCTTTCCGACTAAAGAAAGAAATAAGGGTAGCTGGGGAGGAAGGGTGAAATGGCACCCAGAGTTCAATTCTCGAACAAATCACAGTTTGACATGAAAATATTGCAACTGCTTTTGAAAGCCAAATAGACCCGAGCCACTGTCTGCTGCACACAGCAGGCACATTAGTGCACCATGGGAAGTGGCACCGGGGCTCAAGGCTGTTAGTGGCTCTCTGACCTCCAATTATGTCCACCAATGAATCATAAGTGATGCACCGAGTCAGTGAGGTTATTTTATATACTGTCTACGCCGCAGTCACATATGACGTGCAGAGTAGCAGACGCCTGGTGTAGACCTGGCCCTGATAAATAAGTGCCGGTGCTAAGCACCGGCACAAATTAAGCACTGTCTCGATGACTGGCTATTGATGGCAGGCTTGCCACAGTTAGTCATGGACTACGTTCGGATTACAGCGAACCTCTTGACATCATTGGGGTTCTTATTCAACAAGCCGAAGCCACACTTGCTCCTTCGCAGAGGGTTCTTTTATAGGCGGTATTTGGACACAGTGCACTTCTGGATCTTTTCTCCATCACAATGAGGCCATGACATTAGGGCTATGATCCTGATGTTTCAGCCTCTGTCCTGGATCTTGGTGAGGGCAGGTTTGAGGTTGCTGGACCAGTTGGCCTAATGCATCCTGCTTGTCCACTTCACCAGGTGACGTATGCGGGCTCTGCACTTCGATCTAAAGTTGTCATGGGCCCAGCACCAAGAAAATCTGTTGTATGTCATCTAGGTTTCAGAGGAGACTCTACGAGATCTGCAGTGGTGGCTACTAGACCTCAACTTGACCAGCTGCAGACCCCTTTCCTTTCCCACACTGAGTTGACTGTTTTGACTGATGTATCCCTGTTGGGCTGGGGTAGTCATTTGGTAAGAGATAGTCAGTGGACTCTGGTTGAATCTCTGCTCCACCTAAATCTGTTGGAGCTCCAGGCCATTTGCTTCATGTTAAACTCCTTCCTACCATCCGTCAAGGGGAGGCTGGTACAGATTCTCACGGACAACCCCACTGAACAAGGTACAGCAACAAGCAGGCCTGAGTAGGGTCTTGCACTAAGTTTTTTGCCTCTGGAGTTGCCTGGGCTTTTCCCTGATTGTGAACCATCTGGCAGGATCTTTGAGCACCAGAGCTGACAAGCTCAGCCAGTGGTGCCTATCTGATAATGAACGGTGATCACATCAGAAGGTAGTGCAGGACATCTTCAAATATTAGGGTGAGCCCTGACTGGGTCTTTTTGCCAGTGTCTAAAAAGTGT
Organism: Lissotriton vulgaris; assembly: GCF_964263255.1. NCBI lineage: Eukaryota > Metazoa > Chordata > Amphibia > Caudata > Salamandridae > Lissotriton > Lissotriton vulgaris. The sequence continues at coordinate 1,308,904,489 of NC_141693.1, read as the reverse complement.
ATTGTCAAAACTACTACACGTTGGAGTTCCCAAGAAAACTCTCCTGGGGAGAACCCTTAAGGCTAGAGTGAAGCACGGGCCTGCTATATGCCGTTCCACCACTTTCTCTCCCGCTCAGAGTTCTGAAAATCAGAAACTACGGGGTCCTTATTATCCTAGTGGCTCCAGATTGGGCTAGGAGAGTGTGGTACCCAGAGCTTCTCAAATGTAGCATTTGTCCTCCGGTTAAGGTACCGTAGCAGGAGAACGGTCTGTCACAGCACCAGCAAAGGACTCTGCAACCAAGCCTGCACAGTCTATATGATTATACATGGAGCTTGAGCAGCAGCAGTTGTGTACATTTGATCTTCCATGCGAGGTGGTAGATGTCATCCTCAATGTACAGGCGTCTTTCAACAAAGTCTATTTGCACTGGGTGCTGGGATAAATTTGTGGCTCGGTGTGAAATCTGCAAAAGAGACCCTTTATCAGCCAAACTTTCTAATATATTATTGGTGCTTTTGTCCTTTGCTAGGCAAGATCTTGCAGTGGGCAGTATTAACGGTTATTTGTCAGCTCTTTTAGCTTTGTTGCATTTGCCGGATCAACTGTCCTTTTTTAAATCACCTGTTATGTTTAATTCTTGTAGTCTCTCCCAAACGATTTTTGATGCCACAGTGGGATCAGTTTGGTCCTAACTTTCCATGTGTGCTAACTTCGAATCCGTGCACAGCTGCTCAGTACCACTTTTCATCTCAAAACAGTTTCTCGTAGCGATCACTTATGCATGTTGTGTAAGTGAGCTCTAGGCTCCATCTTTGCAGCTTAACGCCCGATAAACTGATGTTGAGGACCAGGGCTTCATGCGATGCATTTAGCGAACAGTCACCTTCCCAATATTCTTTGATTCACCTCATGCGAAAGAGGAGAGACTCCCATCGACTGGATTCCAAGAGCTCTGAGCTTTTGTGCTTTTCCACCCGATGAGCTTTGGTGTGATAATCAGCTCTTTTTTTGGGACTCTTCATAACTAACAACGGCAAGGCTGTGCAAAAGACTTTCATGGTGGACAGGCCTCTGCATTAACACTTGCTACCAATAAGCCAAAACGCAGCTTCTGGAAGGTCTGAGGCCTCATTCCACCTGGGCCACGGATGCTACCACTGCATTGGCACAACACGTTCACAAAAAACTGCTGCCTGGACAGCCTTGAAGGTCATTCCACCTTAGAGGACTTATTGTTTTAGCCCACTTTAACAAACACCCTACCTTTGGAAAGTACTGTTTTTGGTGTCTATCCTAAAGGTGAAATATCTGCAGTTAAAAGCCTCCATCAGAAGAACAAGTTACTTAACCATCCGTAATGATCTTTCTGGTGGATACTCTATCTAACCACAGATTACTCACGGCCCTCCCACTTATCCATTCTGTGGATTTGTCATCTAAGTAGGTCCAGACATGCATACTGGTACCTCCATTTGTTTTTTTGTTGCTCCGCATCTAAGGTCGTGGAAAGAATCAACCAAAGAAACTGACGTCAATGTGCAAAGGTGGCAATTATATGCAGCTTTTCTCTGTCATTTCCCAGCTACAAGGATGCCAACGCGTAGTCGAACAACCCTACAAAGCAGCACACAGAGTATCCACTAGAAAGAGCTTTACAGAAGAGAAGTAATTTGTTCTTCTGGCAGCCTGGCCCTCTGCTGTACTAATGCTTCCTGTACCCGAAGGTTTCATGGCTTGTAAGGAATTGTTGGAACCTACAGGGATCATCTTGCCACATCACATAAAAAAGCACTTAACCTTGTTGGTCAATGACAAATTGAATGTGTCCAAACATTACTGGAAATGTAGTCTGGATGCATTCCACTGGCTTCCCTAGAGATGCCGAAACCATGCTTCTGGACATAACCTTCAATGGTGAGTTGCTATTCATAAACAGGAAATTCCTCCTAGAGCTGTTCAGAAACAGCTTTGTCTCTTGCACTAGACTTGGCCTCCCCAGCATGACAATCCCACTAACAAGCTGGAAAATGTATTAGTTACTCCAGGGCAGTATGTCCCTGCAGAAGCAAACTTCTCATTCTAGTCATACACCTCAAGAGTTACACTTCTGCTTTTGAGGCAGGAGTGGATCCAGGGGATGATATCAACTGCAGCATACTCCTAGTTTGCCCCAGTATTGGAACTTTCATAGATTCCCATAGCTTGTATCATTCCCCGTCGTCGGAATGGGAGTCTTGGTAACAAAAATAACATAGCAGTAGGTACAAAAGAGAAAGGAAAAAGGCCTAGGCCTCATTCCCTTTTGTAGCATATCCGCCTCTTTGTAAAAGAGACTAAACTAAGCCTCAGCCTATCAGAAGAGCCTCACCCCATAGAACCCTCCTGAAGGAACCTCAGATCCTCAGATTTTCTACCGCACGTTGTGCTTAAGGAGTCTCCTTTGAGCTCTGCTCATTTTCTACTCTTTTGAGAATTTTCTTCAACTTTTTTCTTCAGGATTGTTAAGTGTTTCTTCTGAAATGTCTGACAAGGAGAAGAAGGCCCTTTTCAATTAATGTTCTACCTGTGGCAAGAAAAGGCTGTATGTGGAGGGCAGGCATAAGGACTGTATATATTGCCTGTATCCCGATCATAAGGCTGCGGAATGCAAGATCTGCCGCACCTTTTCTTCTAAGACCCCCCGGGACCTAGAGGGTCGCCTCCTCACTTGGCTCCAGAAATTGAAGACCAGAAAAGAGACGGTGTCAAGTGACAGTGAGGACTCATCTTCGGCAACATGATCCAGAAGGTCAGTCAAAAGGGGTAGGGTTTCCCCTTCACCTTCTGTGAGCGTCCATTTAAGGCCTCAAAAAAGACCCCCCGTGAGTCTGAGCGCCAAAGTCCTGTCAAATCTCCTCACCACGGTGTAAAGGAGTGGGAGGGACCTTCTACACCTTCAGCAGTGGTGGAGACTGCTTCGACTTTCAAGAAACCATCTTCTCTGTCATCTGAGAAGTCGGAGAAAAGCACCAAGTCGTCGACGACGCAGCAGAAGGCTCCGTCGACGAAGGCGTCTAAATCCAAGGTGACTAAAGTGGTGCCGTCGACGGGCTGTCGACGGCAGTCTTTGTCGACGGGATCGTCGACGGTGGTGACAGAAACGTCGACGGGGATATAGACGACTGTAGCGGCGACGAGGATTTCGTCAACGACGGTGTCGGCGACGAGTGCTTCAACGACAACCATGACGACTGCAGGATTGTCTACTCTCGTCGACTATGCCCATCTCGTCGTCGGCAGTTCGTCCGTCGACGGTGACTCTTCCATTGACTACCTCGACAACGGTTTTACCTTTACCTCCTCCATCGACCATGGTACCGTCGACGATGCAGTCGTCTATGGAGAGAATAACTATTTCCTTGAAAAGGATAACTCCGGACATTACATCTCCAAGTAGGGTTACCCCCTTGCCTCCCGCTTTGTTACTAGAAGAGTAAGAGGAGGATTCTGATGAAGATGATCAGGACTCTTTTGGGTATGCTCACAGTCACTCTCAACTGTTGATAAAAAGTCAGGAAACAGATTCTGAAGGAGAGTTTCTTAATGAATGTTCTTACCAACATTCTTATCAACGTCAGGAGTCCGCAGGCCAGGAAATGGTGTCTGTTTTGGCGGATCTCCATAGTATGCTGCAGGACTATAAAAACAGGTCCTCTCAGGTTGCGACTCAGGCTGCGTCTATCCCGGCATTTCATACTATACCTGCCCCTACAACTCCATTGATGATTTCTCCAGAGTTGCCAACCCAGGTGTTCTCTCAGCCACAAACACCTGCTTTGAATATTCCTTCAACACTACCGGACGTACAGGATGATTCCTCGGATGAGGATCAGGATATTGATAACTGGCCTAATCAGGGCTTACAGTGGGATAACTATGTGATCCTGGATCCAGCGTCGCCTAATCCAGATCCGGTGGATTCTCCCCCAGCGGATGTCAGGGGTTTCCATAAGCTGATGGAGAGAGCATCTAGCCGATTCAAGCTGCCTATGCCTTCCGTACAGACGGAGTGTTTTCTCTATGGTTTTAAAGAGCCTTATAGGAAGGTGACCCGATCTATACCCATTGTGGAGCATGTGTGGGATGAGGGTCTCCAGGCTATGAAAAACTCTGCTACTGTTATTCCAGTCCTGCCACGCCTGAAAAAGAAATATAAGGCGCCTGAAGATGGTCCAGCGTCCTTGACTGGGCAACCTAAACCGGACTCTGTGATATCGCAGGTGGCACAGAGTAAGTCCTGCAACCCTTCAGCATCCCCTTACAACTCCTCCTGATAAGGAGGGCAGGCGTCTTAATAAAGCAGAAAAAAGGTTTTCGTCAATGGCTAGCCTCTTGGTGCGAGCGGCAAGTGCTTTGGCGATATTGGGCAGGTATGATCGCCAATTGTGGTGTGACCTTGCACCTTATTTGGAACAACTTCCACAGGAGGCAAGAGGTGAGGCCAAGAAAATACTGCAAGAAAGGGAAGCGACATCGGCTGAGGTGATAGATTGTGCCATGGACATCACCACAACGACTTGTCCATTATTGGCTGGAGCAGCGGTTCTTCGTCGCCAGGGATGGCTCAGAGCGACGTGGTTCAGGCCGGAGGTCCAGAATAAGATGTTGGACCTCCCTTTCGACGGAGAGGCATTATTCGGAAAACACATAGATGATGCCCTCCAAGAGATAAAGAAAGTTAAAGAGACGGCTAGGTCTCTTGGTACGCTTCAGTACCAGATAGCTCCATTCAGGGGTGCCAGAGGGAGGAGTACCACATCATAAAGAGGCTCATACCAACAGCAAAGGTACTAGTCATATGGATCAACATCGCAGTCGTATCGTCAGCCCTATCATCAAAAGCAAAGTCAAGCCTCGTCTTTCTCTAGATCGAATACGAGAGGGAAGCAGAACCGCCAGGGACGTGATACGTCCAAGAGGCAAGAGCGATGTTCTGGCTCTGCCTGCTGTACCCACCTCCATGACAACATCTGTAGGGGGCAGGGTGTCTCAATTCCTCCGCAACAGGACTCTGATAACATCAGACCGTTGGGTGCTGAACATAATTCGAAAGGGCAATACTTTAGAGTTTCTCAAATTCCACCTTCCAAGCCCCCTGCTGCCATTCCTACAAAACATCTACGTCTCTTGCAGCTCGAAGTTCATCAGATTCTCCTAAAGTTCCCTTATCTCAGAGGGAAGGGATTCTATTCCAGGTTCTTCCTGGTAAAGAAGACGCTGGAGAAATGTCACCCTATTTTAGATCTCAGGGAGCTAAACACCTATCTCTTTTCCCAATCCTTTCGGATGGTTTCCATTCAGGATATATTGCGTCCCATCAATCCAGGGGATTTCATGGCCACTCTCGATCGCGAAGATGCGTATTTTCACATACCCATTCACCCAGCGCACAGGAGGTTTCTACTGTTTACAGTAGCCAAGAGCCACTTTCAACTCAGGATTTTACCATTCGGACTTCGCTCTGCCCCAATAATCTTTACCAAGGTGCCAGCACCGGTGGCAGCTTTCCTACGGAAACCTCATTTTCAGGTCTTCCCATACCTAGACGATTGGTTGCTGAAGCCCCCGTCCAGGGAGGCTGCGAGTGAAGCATTCAACTCATGTACGAGCTGATTCCTATTCTCAGATTCCGTCCAGGACAGCACGTTTCCTGGAAGCCATCTTGTACACGAATCTCACCAAGGCTTTTCCATACTTAGAAAGGCAGGAAAAACTGCAATCCATGGCGCTGCTATTGAGAAAAAAAGTGTCTTTCAGTACGCCGTTACAAATCCCTTCTTGGGGTAATCTCCTCATGCATACCTCTAATACCTCACTGCAGATTGCGGATGCGGACTCTTCAGGAACAGCTAGACAAACAGTGGAGGCAGGTTCACGGCTCATTCGACTACAAGGTGGCGATGTCTTTAGCAATGAAAAGAGCAGCCGTGTGGTGGACAAAACAAGAAAACCTTGGTAAGCAATCCTGCTCCTCAAGTGGTGATAACATAACTTCACTGGACGGCTGGGGTGCGGTGCTTCAGGATATTCATGTCAGCGGGCATTGGTTGCCCCAGCGCACCGTCTACTTTACATCAACCTCCTAGAACTCAGGGCTATGAGGCTAGCATTACAGGCGTTTCTTCCACGACTGCAGGGGTCGGCGTTTGTCGTCCAAACGGACAACACCACGTCCATGCACAACATAAACAAGGAAGGGGGTACCAGATCTCTTCTGTTGTCTCAAGAGGCCCAGAAGAATTGGGAATGGGCTATTCTTCACGGAATATCGCAGCAGGCAGAACATCTACCAGGAGTTCTAAACGAAAAGGTGGACAGACGCAGTAGGCTATCGTCAGTCATCCACGAATGGGAACTGAACCAACTGGTCTTGGAGATTTTTCAATGGTGAGGCAAACCCTCAATAGATCTATTTGCCACCCCGACCAACAAGAAATGCTGGTCTTACGCAAGCAGGCTTCACCTTCGAGGGTCATTAGGGAATGCGCTTTTGATAGCTTGGTCAAGAGCATTTGTGTACGCCTTTCCACCATTCAGACGATCCCGAGGCTTATCAGGAAGATGAAAACAGAAACGTGCAAGATGATCTTCATAGCTCCTGCTTGGCCGAGACAGTTCTGGTCCACAGAACTTCACCTTCTGTCTTTCGTCCCTCCTCTTCCTTTACGGACGATTCCGGATCTTCTCACAATGTCCCACGTGCAGATTTGGCATCCGGATCCAGATTCATTACACCTGACTGCTTGGCTCCTGAGCAGCGAGAATTCATGAACCTTCCCATCTCAAATGAAATGAGAGAAGTTTTGTCTCGGACTAGAGCCCCTTCCACAAATAAAACTTACCATTTGAAATGGAAAAGATTTTGCATTTGGTGCCGGAAGGAAAGTGTTGACCCTTTCTCTTCTCATCCTCATCAACTTCTACCTTAAATCTATCCTTGGCTAAGACAGGATTGGCTCATTCATCCATAAAAGTTCACTTGACAGCGATTTCTCGCTACAGACGCTCTGCATCTGGACCTTCTCTCTGGTCTTCAAGAATAATTCAACAATTTCTCAAGGGCTTGTTCCAAGTCTATCCCCCGGTGAGGCCTCCGCCTCCTACTTGGCAAAATCCCTTCGAACGTGATACATCGGACGGACATGAAATTTCTTTCATGGAAAATGGCTCTCCTTCCTGCCCTCACATCAGCGAGATGCATTGGGGAATTGCAGGCTCTCACAATACAGGAACCTTTTTTCCAGTTCAAAAGGAATACTGTGATTTTAAGAACTAATCCGAGGTTCATACCTAAAGTGCCTTCAGGCTTTCACCTAAATGAAACAGTGATTCTCAACTCTTTCTTTCCTCACCCTTCCACACCAGCGGAGAGGTCACTTCATTCTCAGGATGTGCAGCAGTGCTTAAACTTTTATTTGAATCGCACCAAGGGATTTCGTAAATCTTCACAATTATTCATCGCTTTTGGTGGTCCTCGCAAGGGCCTTCCACTTTCAAAGCAAAGTATTGCAAGATGGATTTCCAATGCCATTCTATATTGCCATTAAAAGCGGGTAAGCCGCTGGACAGCAGGATTAGAGCACACTCAACAAGATCCGTGGCTTCATCTTCAGCTCTTCGCGGGAGTACCTATTAGAGACATTTGCAGAGCTGCGACTTGGAGCAGCGTGCACACCTTTACGAAGCATTACTGCTTGGAATCCTTGACACAGGAAGACACAGCTGTGGGCCAGGCAGTCCTGAGGAACCTCTTCTACTAATTGGTGAGCTTTCCCTGCTATCCCTCCTTCCTATTTCTGCACATTTTGTATTTACTGTTGATACAGGTTATTTCAGTATATGATTTACTTCTTCTTTCATGATGGTAAGAATACAAACATACTTCTTTATGTCACAAAATGTGCTTTCTTTCTTACGGCTAGCTACTCTGATACAAACTATGGGAATCTATGAAAGTTCCAATACTGGGGCAAGAAAACCAGTTACCTGTAACTTTATTTCCCCAGTATTGGTAACTTTCATAGATTCCCATGCGCCCACCCGCCTCCCCTGGGAAAGCTCTGCCTTCAGCAGATGTGGTTACTGTTACACAACGGCTACGAACATCTGAGGCTCTGAGGTTCCTTCAGGAGGGTGCTATGGGTGAGGCTTTTCTGATTGGCTGAGGCTTAGTTTGGTCACTTTTAAAAAAAAAAGAGGCGGATATGCCACAAAAGGGAATGAGGACTAGGCCTTTTTCTTTCTCTTTTGTACCTACTGCTATGTTAGTTTTGTTACTGAGACTCCCATTCTGACAACGGGGAATGATACAAGCTATGGGAATCTATGAAAGTTACCGATACTGGGGAACCAAAGTTACAGGTAAGTACCTTGTTTTCATACTGCTATTTGAAAGGAAGAAATTATAGGACTTTTTGTAGTAGTTGAAACCCTATTATATCATTAATAGCTAGAAAGGAAAAACTTGCTGTAGGAGCTAGGAAAATATAACTTAATTCCTGCTCGCATCTTTGCCCCATGGTAACTGTTACGATCAAGAATATAAATATTGGGCCTACCTGCAGGCCTCTGTTATGGCTGCCAGTATTTTATTTCCTCTGGAGTAATTTTGCACACAACTTTTACTACTAGTTGGGAGTGTATTTTTCATATAAAATTATGTTTAAAAATTGGTTTTTCTAATGTAATTACATATGAATGCCCGTTTACTGACTTGGCCCAAGGTAACCGTTTAAGTAGTCAAGTTAAAACAAGCTTTATTCGATTGTTAAAATCATAAAAGCACAATCAAGCAATAAAAATACAGTGTCACATTTCATCAAGTTAAAAAGACATTAAACTTTTATGATAATATCAATACATACAGAAGTTATTAAAAATGGGCATGCTAAAAGAACAGTTTAAAAACAATAAAAAGAACACCAGGTATACGATCACCCTGCCAGGTTATTCGGGGATAGCTTCCTGGTCTTAACACGCATAGCAGCTACCAGGAAGCTAGCAACCCCTAAAATTACCCTTGTAGATCCTAGTAGTTGTAGGTGGAGGAGAGCTGGGCGTACTTGTAAAAAACCTGCATCTCTTAGAATTGGGGCTAAGAATCGTCTTCTGCCCTCCTTGAAGTGATCACAGAACATTACAAAGTGCATAAGAGACTGCTCTGAGAAATTGTCACAACTACATGGGTTCAGTGTGTCAGGTACCCCCCACACTGGAAAATCACCTAGAGAGTATTGTATGATGTTGAACCTGAATCTAATAAGGAGGTGATGGTGGAATGGTTTACTGACAATTTTCAGATAGGGTTCAAGAGAGGGAGTAGTTAAGAGCAAAAAATTCGCTCTTACTTTTGGCTTAAATAGTTCCTCTTCTTCCCTAGCATGGTTAGCCCTAAGCAAAAAGTTTTTCTTAATCCATTTTACGTCTCCTTTAACTATGGTGTTCGGGTGGTTGTAAAGATCTGGCCTACCCATTTTATTCAGTGTGTTCTTAATGTATGCTAGCCAGGGAATTTTAGAGACCTTGTCTAGCGCCATGCAGTCTTTAAGGATGCAGTGGTTCAAAGGAATATCATTGTTTAACCAAGTTTTTGCCCAATAGACTAGAGGGGCCAGTTGTAACTCATCGGTGACATAGCCTATTCCTAGCTCAGTATGCAGGGAGAAAACTAGTGTCGATTGTGGGACTCCTAACAATGTTCTGAGGAAATTATTTTCCGCAATTTGTATTTTACCTTGTGGCGCAAAGCCCCACAAGGGGGTACCATACATGGCTATAGACAGACATTTTGTCTTGTACACTTTCAAGAGGGCATCCATTGGACGCGAACCCAGTCGCTTTGCAAAGCTCATTAGAGCTGAGGTTGATCTCTTAACTGCAAGGCTTTTCGCATTTAATTGGGTGGTCCAGGAGCCCCCCTCTTCGAAGATAAAGCCCAGGTAAGTGAAAACTGGTACCCTGGTCACCCCCTCACCAGTGCAGGTAAACGTCTTTAGCTTTTGAGTTTTCATGCGTTTCCCTGCCACCATTATATGTGATTTTTTATTGTTGATTGCCAGGTCGAGTGATACCATGAACTCTCCAAATGCATCAAGAAGTTTCTGCAAACCTACCCCTGGGCGGGCTAAAAGCACCGTGTCGTCCGCGTATAATAGTACGGGCACCAGGGAGTCCCCCACTCGTGGAATGTCAGGTGTTGAAACCACCAGTTCTTTATCCAGTGCATTAATGTAAAGGGTGAATAGAAGGGGGGCCAGGATACATCCCTGCCTGACACCCCTTCTAGAATGGGAAGGCCGGGTACAGCTGCCCTCCCGGTCGGTTCTTATGGAGGCTGACAAGTCAGTGTGGAGTGACGCTAGGAAGTTAACCAGCGGGGGGTCAATACCCAGGCTGGCCAGTATGGCCCATAGCTTGGATCGATTGACCAAGTCAAAGGCCGAGGAGAGGTCCATGAAAGCCATGTATAGATTTCCCTCTTTGGCCTTGGTGTATTTGCCTACTAGCATAAGGAGGTTTAGGCACTGATCCATGGTTCCTCTCCTGGCCCTAAACCCATACTGCAGGTCTGAAAGAACACCCTTCTCCTTTATGTAATCCCCCAGTCTGTGTAATATGACCCTGCCCAGGATCTTGACGGCAGAGTCAATCAGATCTGCTGGAACGCCATCTGGGCCCGGGGCCCTACATTTTATCATTTCCAAGATGGCCCTAGTAACCTCATGCTCGCTAAATTGCAGGGGGACAACAGGGACCATGAGCCAGTGGTGACTGTCTAGTGCTAGCAACTCTGCGCTGTTATATATTTGACTAAAATGGGCAACCCAGTCTTCCTCTGGGATCACACAATCCATGATAGTTTTCCTCCTCGGAGAAGTAGGAGTGATTGATCACTGCCCAAAATTTGGAACTATCTTTCAAGATATTAATTGATGTAAGATTGTCCCAAGCCTCATTTTTTATGGACTTTTTCGATTATTGATGGTTAGTCTGTAGAGTTTCCTGCACTCAGTCAACGGCTCACGATTTCTTGGCTGCTGTTTGAGGGCTGCCATAAGCCCCTTGTGAGCCTTAGAGCATTCCCTATCGAACCACTTTGGGCGGGTATTTTCAGCACGCTTCTTCCTGAATGTTAGATCAGAATTCACTTGTGTACAAATGTTAGAAAAAGAATTAATAATGTCAATGTCAGCTGCCGAACTGTCTGTGCAAGTTAACAAATCTGCATGAACATTTGCTTTAAGATGCTGAATAAATGTGTCCGGGACCACCTTGGACCAGTTTAACCTTCTTCCCCGGTCCTTGGGAACGATGGAATCGCAACAACCACCCAGACGCTCAACCTGAGTTGTGTTGTTGTTCCCAACATTTAAAGTCAGAATCAAGGGATTATGGTCACTAAAGGCGGAAACCTTGACTTCCAGGCAGGATACCGCATCAACTAGTCCCGCTGAGATAAAGATGTAGTCTATAACAGTGTTTGCATCTCTTCCTGTGAACGTCGCTGCCCTGTTCTCCCCCTCGGGCCCAGCAACTTCAAACAGATTTACGTTGGCAAGTAATTCTTCCAACTCCATCCCCTGCGGTGTATGTTCAAAATGGGGACTGATGGAACACGGGGGTGCCAGTTGTTGTTTAGAAAGACAATCCCAACCACAGGGGTGAATGTTTAAATCTCCCATAAGCAAAATTTCGAATAAAGCTGTTTGATGAGACTTGTAATGAGAAAGAAAAAAGGATAAGGACCTTAAATGTGTGTTATATGATACCTTATCCGGTGCATTATAAAAATTAACAATTAAAATTATTGGGAGGTTTGGCCTAGCCCATTCTACACATAAGATGTTATCTGCTGATGATTATATTTTCTTCATGGAGCCTGCCAGTTTGATAGAGATGATTGTATATAAGCCTCCTTTGGGTCTCCCTCCCAGCCCTGCGGTCCCTTTAACAAAAAAGCTACGATAACCATTTAGATAAAAATTTCCATTTGTATCCCATGTCTCCTGGAAACACATGATGTCAGGGTGGGTTACAAAATAAACCCATCTTTCGTCCAAGTTTTTCTTTCTTAGCCCTGCTATATTCCAGCTAAGTACCATTGGTTTGTGGCAATGACTATCTAGCATGGAAATCTCCTGACCATTCGAGTGGGTGGGTGATAGTCAGTCAGTTTAAGTAAATTTGGGGTTATAAGAAGATTCCGCCACAAATGTTATTGATTTCTCTCTCTTTAGAATAATTTGCATATAAACGTTTGCTGCTATGTGGTTTTATTTTTGCACAAAACTGTAAGTTTTATGAATTGCTTTTGTATGGAAGTTATTGCAAATGGAGTGTGTTCTTAGCTCAGTTTATCTGTTGCAGCAAAGGATTTAAATATCTAAACGATTTTACTATTCTGTTATATTTGTGGTAATCCTTTTTGTATATTCTATTTTATTTTAATTCGGACCTCATCAGAGATCCAAATCTTAATAAAAGAATTAAATTGAAGTCTCCGCATCTATTGGCACTCCACACTCAGTTGCCACGGCCTCTCCAGTGTACTCCGCAAGTTGTTCTGGCCCCCAATTACCAAATAGTGGTTCTTCTCACATGGCGGTTGAGTGTTGCCATCTAGAATCCTGATATATTCCTTTTGTAGTCGCAGATGTGATCTTGGCAGCCAGAAAGCCTGCTATCATATACCGAGGCAGCTTTTAGTGGTGCTTGTCAGAAACCTTAAAGTCATCTACATCTTGCCGCTCTGCCGTGTTGTGGTTTGTGTCGTTTTTTTTTTGTCCCTTGTACTGTAGGGTCTGGCAGTGAATACAGTTGGGGGCTATCTGGCAACCTTTTATGTTCATTCCTAAACAAACTTCCTGTTTAAAACAGCCATTAGTTATGTGTCTTCTAAAAGGTTGACTTGACTCATCCTTATCAGTTTGTTGTTCCTCAGTGTGATTTGAATCTTGTATTTACTTTTTTGATGGCATCCATCTTCAAGCTGATGCACAGTTGCCTCGTTTGACTTTTTTTTTAACTTGAAGACCGCTTTGTTGATCAGAACAACTTCAGCACATAGGGCTAGGGAACTTTTCGCCCTCTCACGTTGTCCCTCTTTCATAGATTTCTACCCTAAGTCCTTCACACCTGCCTATCATTCGGTCTTTCTTTTCTCCTCCTCATGCAACCAAAGAGAAGATTTCATAGAGCGGACCGCATCCATGCAGTGTCCCACAGATTTAATAGCATTGTTTTGACAGAGTGGATGATCGTATCTTTGTGGGCTTTCCAGGAGCATAGAAGGGCAAGGTAGTGTAAAAATGCACTATTTCTCATTGGATATTCCTTTGTATCAAATTCGGTGACGCCTTAGCTATTCATACTTTTTCTATTGTGGCCCTGGCTGTTTCAACTGCAGTCTCCATTCCATTCAGTGACTGACATCTGCTGTCAGGTTACATGTGCTTACTTTTGCAAACTACTACTGCCTCACATCTATTAACGACACTACTTAATCACACTTCTCAGGGTGGTATTGCTTTGAGGCTCGTTCATGGGGTGAATTTTTGGTGGATGCTCATGACCACAGGTTTCTCACCTTGGTGAATACCTCAAACGTTAGACTGAATTGTTTTTATTGTTTCAGCCGTTTCCTCACTCTGGTAGGTGGCATTGTATGGCTCTGTGTCCGCCTCAGAAGTGAAGTCAGAGATGCATATGTGTGTTAATGTCAGTTCCTTTCTTTCAGCGCCTTCCGATGCGGAATCGTAGCTCGTTCCCTTGTTTTAGTCATGACGAACAACATTCCAATTCAAAATTTTGACAGTATGCTAGGGACATATCACCCCCTTTTGGTTTGTTATAATCCTTTTAAGGATTATCGCAAACAAAAGTCTGAATGACCCTCACCAGGTGTGTCTCAGATGCTCACTTGACTCAAAGTCTTGAGAAAACTGTTCTATTATGAATCCTAAGGTGATCTGGGAATGCAAATCCAGAATCTGTCTAAGTCGAAGGTGCCGACGAGTTCCAGCAACAGCCTTTTCACTCTGTCTTCAGGTAAGTCCAGATCAGTAAAGAAACATAAGTAGTCGAAGCGGAACACTCTTTAGCACCCACTTCTCATTCTGAAAACGTTACAGGGATGTCAAAGTGCCACTCTGTCTTGGTCACAAAGTCGTACTGAAGAACCAATACCCCTGTGCTCTGACATAATCTCTGCATTTTCAGCACCTTTCGGCTCTGGCCAGAGCTGCAATCCTGAATTCTGAAATGTTTTGTTCTCAAAATATCCTTGGTGCAATGCTCGGAAACCTGTCCCCTCGTTTAAAAAAAAAAAAGGGCCAAGTTCCAACCCTTCTGCAGGTATATTGGACAGTTGTCCGTTAGTGACTGCATAACTATGATCTGTGGTGTCTTAGACAAGACTTTTTTTACGTGCAAGCTTGGCCTTCAAATGAATCTGAAGGACATCAAGATGCTAAGTTATTCATGGGCTGTTCCTGAGATGACCCTCCGGAGCTAGAACCAGGTCTCCTTCCATGTTGCTCATCCTCCCTTCTCTCTCGATAAGGGCGAAACACATTCCTCAGAAGGAAGTCAAAGTATAGAACCCCACCTCTGGCTTCACTTCTGGCTCCTTCATTTATGGAGCCATAGTTAGTGGGGATATCTCCCAAAGGAGCATGTTATTCTGCCTCCAGCTTAGCCATACTTTCAGGAACTAGGCACCAACCAAGCCTTCTTTTGGCAGGCAATGTTGGATATGCTCAGGAGGACTGTGATCCCCTCTGGTGCACATCCCAGCGCGTTTGGACTGTATGGTCCTCGCTCGGTAACTCTCCTTCATTGCAAAGCATGCCCCCAATGTCCTATTATTTGTTTTTGCTGACGCCAATTGACTTCGTTCAAATATCTGGACTTTCTGTAGCATCATGGTGCTGCTTACACCACCTTCACCCCAGGAACCTTCCCTACCACCAGCCAAGCACCTGATTTCCATAAGAGAGGTACAGTGCCTCCTTAGGGAAGAGCAATAGAGAGAAGGAAGTTCACAGAAGAAATATTGTGATACAATCCCATTATTCAGGTCGGACTCTGACTAAGGACATTCCCTGGTGGGTTAGGGCAATATGGATGAAAAGTGATCCCCTTCTTCTGAGGTATTGAGTCTTTCAGTCCTCCAGAATACCAGATGGTTGGATATATCCCCTAATAATGATAATGGTCCATCTACTGGGCCAGCATCAGCGGAGATGCTGTCCTTTCGTGCAATCCTTAAAATAGCAGAGGTGGTCAACCTACCTCTCACTTCTGTCAAGCACCACCCTACCATTCTTACTGACATCCTCCATTCAGCATCAGTGGACCCGCTGCTCTCTTTCAATGAGACTCTTTGGAAGGCTGTGAGAGAACCCAGGTCGGAACATTGTACAGCAGTGAGCTGTACAGTAGCAAGGCTCGATAGACGATTACCAGGAAACCAAGCCTATAGCTTCATCCTTCACCAGAGAGGTTAGCGTGCTAGGCCTCCTCCACACTGAAACTGAATTCATGATCATTCCCTACTTGTCCTGACACAGAATCCTTAAACTCACAGGGCTGGGTAAGAATGTGTTCTCTGCCGGCAACCAAGTTCTCCATTCCTTTGACAGCATGCGTCTTTGGTTACTATTCTCATGCTCTCTTGTGTATGACCAGAATGATGGTTTCAAACTTGCCGGATCATCTCAGACCATTTTGCTGTGTTTTTTACTTATGTACCGCAATTGCATTTCATATGCATTATGCCGGGTCTGGTGGCGCAGTGGACAAATGCATCCACTGTAGGGGCCTGTTTGACCTCATGGTCACAGGTTCTAATCCCGGCGGGTCCACTCAGCCTTTCATTCATCTGAGGTTGATAAAATGAGCACCATTGAGTTGGGTAACAATATCTGTTCAGCGTTTTGAGATTTCGGGTGATACGTGCCCTGTACAAAGTACATGTTATGTTATATATTATTTAAGTGCACGTTTCTCATTTGTAAATGTGTACACCAAATATTGTAAGATTTTTTAGCTTGGGTCCGCTATTTGAATGTTTTCTTCAATTCAGCTATGCTCTCGCCTATTAATAGGCAGGTGGCCCGTCGAGGCAGAATGGCTCCTGGCGATTCTGATTTTCTAGCTACACATCAAGTTAAGGAGTCCAAGAGGCAAGTGCATGTTTTCTTCCACCAGTGACACATTGATGTTCGTTTGCTGGGTTGTTCCAAACTTAAATGGAGGAGCACCACCCAAGACCTGTCGATGTCACAGAAAAGTGGGGAGAGAGAAGAGTTGCACAAGAAAAGGAAATTGTCCTTTTCTAAGAAGAACCCTCACCCACCAACCTAGTTGGTGACATGCTTTATCATCGGGATCCCACGCGAACAGCCGAATGCCATCTGGGTGTGCTGCGACACCCGACTACAGTGGAGCGGGTTGTGTTTTTTGTGTGAGATTGTGAGTGAAAAAAGCGGATTAAAAATTGTCCTGGTATAACTCAGTAGAATTTTTTTTTATTCTAGAGCTACTGGACAATATTAAAAAGGTATACCAGATACATGTATAGGTATTACTGCCCCATTGGTATCTGTAAAAATTGACGGTCTACATGTTTCAATCTGTATCAGGAAATTGCCAGGTTTTCGTCAGGACCAAAGTGTACGTGACCTGGGCGGTGTACACATGCTATGGTGAACCCCACCCTCGATCACAAGAAGCCAACCGTATACTCGCAGTTGACGCCCTTTCATCCAGTATGAGAAAGAGAAAAAACCTGCAATAATATAAAATACAATGACAAGCAAACACATGACATGCTTGTAACGCAGTGTCAGGATGATAAAGTGCTCCTTGCTCTCCCAGTGTAGAGTAATGCCTCAAAAAAGCAAACTCCTAAGTGTCTGGCTCCTTAAATGAGACAGTGACACTTTTCTATATGTGCGTATTATTCTGTGACCGACTGAGTCACTCGGGGAGAAACATCCACTCTTAGATAGTTGGAGGTGGTAAATTGTGCACAACAGGCAGTACTAGCCGTGAACTGCAGTTGTATCCGGTTACTTACACAATATCAATTCAGAATTGTGCGTGTTTACTTTTACACCACTTTCATACATTACGAAGTGGGTGACTACGCTCTCAAGACATAGGTGAAGGCGTCATGATCCATGCTAGCATGCCAGTCAACACAACGTAACATTCGAGATAACAAAGAAACCGTGGAAGAAAAGGAAGCTTACTCGAATTTCCAGTTTAGTGTGCCTAATGGGAGTCTGGATTGTGACGCTAACTCTATTGACACGATTGAAACATTAAAGAGTGTTGTAAGTATCACAAAAGGGGGACTCAGGATAATGAAGAGTTAATATTGAGTCCACAGTGCAAGCGGAGCCCACCCGCATCCAGACTGACAGCGGAGCCCACCCGCAAGAATATAGAGTGTGGAGCTATATCGCAACACTCGCCGTATTTCCCTTGAGTGAGGTGAGATGATTATAGTCAGTGCGGAGCCCACCCGCGTCAGGAGTGCGCTCAAGGCCTGCATGTGTCAAGAGTGCTCACTGTCCCCAAGTTAGACATCCGCCGTTGCGCCTAGTAAGTGATCGCGCTCCCCGTGGTAACCATTACCAGAGTGATACCGCTGCTGAAATGCAGTTCGGATCGCTTCCGGGTGGGTGTGGCCACGTGATCACATGGCTCACGTCTAATGTGTCACTGCAGCGGTTGCCAAGGCAACGAAGGTAAACCTAAAACCTGTTGCGGGACGTCCTAAAGAAAATAAACAGACGCATGTGATTATGGAAGCGTTCAGTGAATGCTTCCGCCCTCGAATATGAGGTAAAGTCAGATGGAAAAGGGGGGCATATAAATAAACGCATGTGCTTACAAACACGTGAAGTCGAGGTAAAGTCAGTGGGAAAAGGGTGTGCATAAAAGTACACACGTGTGATTACAAACGCGTGAAGTCAACCCTCAAGCCCTCGAATCTTAATTAAGGATGCGAGGCAAAGCCAGTGGAGCTAATATAAATGGATTAACTACAACGGGTCAAGAGGCTGAGGCCATTTTAAGACCAAAGCATGAATTAGCTAATTTGCAGGTCATAGGTGTGAGGTAAATGGACCTTCAGCACATAAGCTAAAGTAAAAAAAAATAGTGGCAGGTGTGGTAGGGCTTAGTGCAGTTCCTTTAGATATGATTGGTGGCCCACTCTGTGCTCGGCTCTATAGTTCTGATAGGGCATTTATTCAAGAGGAAGGGTCAGTGGGCTCATGGTAGAGGCTGCAGCTGGAGACCCTTGTGGTGCGGTGCAGCATAGTAGTTGGCGCCTGGCGTGGAGGAACAGTAAGCGACTACACGATCGGGAAGGACAGGCATTGAGGAGCACTGAGGCCTGGAGAGACCCAGGTGTACGCAAGACAAGCAGATGGAAGGCTAAGGTAAGCACGTTGAGGCCTTTATACAGCGAACATGGTAAAAAAAACACTACAAGAGCGGCCCCCATAAATGTAGGGTGCTACCCAAACCTGGACAAGAAAAAGCTGCCTATGTAATCAACTAGTTCCCTATGGGACGGAAAATGTGAGGGGTATACTGCCGCGTGAGGCAAGCCACAATGGAATCCCCCATTGCCTCTTATCTGTGCGTTCAAGGATGTATGTATCTGAGAATAACCCTCAGGTGTTGCTTGTGAGCTTAGGCATGATACCTATTTTACATACCGTACAGCAGCTAAAACAGAACAAGAGTTACTATACCAAATGCCCACAAGTTGCAGTCTTGTAGGAATTTCAGAGTGCAAAAACCTGCCTTCAACTTTATACAATATTATCTAAAGTGTGTGGTGTAACATCCGCCATTCTCATTGACACAGCGTCCGACAGACCAGCTGCCGACGATTCCTCATCCTCTGAGGAGTGGGATAGGGTATCTTCTTCGTTGGTCAAGTCTGCAGCTTCAGCCATCTTCTCCGCTACTCTGACTGCTTCCCGCCTCTCCCACCTGATATAATCTGGGCCTGGTGCTGTTGCGAGGCCAAGGTTCTGCTTGCTGGGCTGCTGATGACTATTCTTGGTACCGTTGGCATAGCCATTCCTAGTCCTTGTTATGCCCGTTGTGCGCAATCCTGAGAACTGGCCTGTGGCCTCCCGCTTCAGCCGACTCCATTGTAAATGTGCACCGCGCTTACGGGAGTTCCCTTGGCTGCTGCAATGCTGCACTGTCCGTTCCCTTAAGCCTTGGGCGGCGCCTCTTGCCCTTTGCTCTCACACTATCAGGAGAGTCGCTCGTATTTACAACCCACTGCTGTGCGAAGGTTTGCTTAACAACAAGGGGTGGTGATGGACAGAGTTTCTGAATTAAGCAGAATACTCTCACCGAGTCAAGCGATCAGGGCTAGATCCAACACCGTTTTTTAGCTCACTGCACCATCCCAGCTCAGAACCTGGCTATATGCAAATTAGTCTGTTCCTGTCCCAGTGCATGATGGCAACAGGGCAAACCAAACTACCAAGCCAATTCTTACACTGGGAAGGAAACAAGCTTCCAGGGACCGGTTTCTGGCATTTCAGCCGTCGTCGGCCCGGCTTGCTTGAATCCTGATGGTGCAATGAGCAAGGGACTCACATCTGAGTATACCCTTCCACGCTCGTTGGTCAAGTCTGCAGCTTCAGCCATCTTCTCCGCTACTCTGACTGCTTCCCGCCTCTCCCACCTGATTTAATCTGGGCCTGGTGCTGTTGCGAGGCCAAGGTTCTGCTTGCTGGGCTGCTGATGACGATTGTTGGTACCGTTGGCATAGCCATTCCTAGTCCTTGTTATGCCCGTTGTGCGCAATCCTGAGTACTGGCCTGTGGCCTCCAGCTGCAGCCGACTCCATTGTAAATGTCCACCGCGCTTACGGGAGTTCCCTTGGCTGCTGCAATGCTGCACTGTCCGTCCCCTTAAGCCTCGGGCGGCGCCTCTTGCCCTTTGCTCTCACACTATCAGGAGAGTTGCTCGTATTTACAACCCACTGCTGTGCGACGGTTTGCTGGCTGCTACCCCGCTTCCCTTACTGGCCAGGCTTTGTCATCCGCTCCGTCCCCAAGCTGACAGCTCTCAGCTTGCTAAACCCTCCGGGTGCAGGTATTTGTAGCGTATGGAACCCGCGGCTTGGGGCTCGTCAATGTCTGTTGCAGTCACGCCAGCGCCCACTATCAGTGCACGCCACTGCAGCCACTTTGTCCGATACTTCCAAGAGTAGGTCCATGTCTGGGCCATTATCAGGGGCGTGCCCGGTTCTGTTTATCCCCGCGCCTCCAGTCTCCTCACACCTCCGTAACGCCATGCGTAGCTCCCCCTCGTTATTTGTTGAGCCGCAGATGGCCCAGCACACGCGGTCAGTCCTTTCTTCAGCAGCCACAGACACTCCCTCAGAGCAGGCTTATCCCCGGCTTCTTCTGGGCTATACGCCTCTTCCCGGCCTCCTGATTTCGGTGCTCCGGTCGCGGACTTCTGACATGTAAACTTGTGTCCACCGGACTCCAGAGGGGTTCGCCGAGCAATCTTATGCAGTTTTTTGGTGCAGGCGCACCACGTAGATAAATTGCACTAATTATGGGAATATATGGCGGAGTGAGATCAAGACGCGTCCGCCATGTTGCCCCGGTAAGCCAAGTTCTAGATGTATACATGAACAATGCCTATGTGGAGTGGAATTAAACATATTTCCAAGCTACTGTGTGGTCCCATCTATGTGCATCGCATAGTCCCAAACTATCCTAAAGCCATTAATATTACTCTCTCCTTTTTTTCATCCTCCCACTATGCAGTGGGATAGATGCAGATTTTGTGTTATCTAATACACAATTGAAATACCCCCCCGGCCACCTAAAGTCCTTCCTAAATACCCATCTTTAATGTTAGTTTAATAAAGAAAGTGAGGATAATCGTGATTGGTAGCATAGTAGTACAGATTGTTCAGTGTGCTACCTTTGCTTACCTGTCCTATTTTAATTTTTCCTAGACTTCAGCTTTCACTTTAGCAGTCTGCCATGTTTTGTTACTCAGTGCAATCAGCTGTCACCCCTATTCGCTCTTCTGTCGAACTGGACAAACCTGTGTTGGAAGAGAAGGGAAGTGCCCTTTTGAAAGACTAGTCCAAGGCAATTATGTGTGATGTTCCTCCTGTCCCAGTACTACAGGGCGTGATTTAAAATGGAAACCATGCAACCAGCTGTAATGCTCTGAATACTGACGCTCAATACTTCATGAGGTCTACACGATCTTTCTGAACGAGGCTAAATTTCCTTCCACAATATATTTTAGCTTTCAAGAGAGCAGTTCTGGGTTCTGAAGAAGCAGGTGCACCCAAGAACCTGCAAGAAAGAAATACTGCTTTACAGTTATCTAGCTAGATTGTATCCAGTGTCCTGCTCAGACTCCTTTACTCTTTTTCTTTGAGAGCCTAAAAAGATGTTTCTCCTGTCGGAATTCAGTGTGAATGAAATGTCTTAAGAGGCTGTGCGCAAGGTGGCTGTGCAGCAGCAGTCTTGGAAAATGCCACTGTAGTTGCTATATCTGCTCGATGGGTGAGAGAGCCTCAAGAATGTTTTTCAATCCTAATAAGGTTTATCAGTGGGTTCATCCTTGCTTTCGAAAGTTATCTTTGATTTTTTCATATCAACTATGTCACTGTCTTCTTGTTGATTCCAACCATCAGAGCAGAAAGGCCCTTGCAAACGTTGGATATGAAGAGAACTCTTATTAGACTAAAAAGTAGCTCTTCATTGATTTTGAAGCTCTTCACATGGGACTTGCCACCTCAAAAACGGCCATTGCTTGATTGGTATAGTCTCCGAGTCTTGTATCTTCATCTATCCAAAGGGCATCCTCCTTTTGCAAAGTAAATCCAGGCCTCATTCCATCAGAGGAAAAGCAGATTTTTCTGCTCTGGGAAATGTGGTTCTTCCAAAATTTGCAGAGCTGCCACCCGATGATTAAGCCATACCTTTGCCAAGCTTTATTTTACGTAGAATCTTGATTCCAGAGTAGAAACTGTAGGGAAACCGGCTTTCCTTTGTAACTTATTTACATAATAATTATTTCTGTGGTCTTGGTTTCTCGCCTTTGAGGTCGATTTAGGCTTGCTATTCTGCAGCAACATTCATGCATTTTGGTGAGATTCTAATAATGAAAGAAAATGGGTCTTCTCTCTCAAACTAGAATTGTCACAACCTCCAGATGGTACAGTATAGTATTTGATTGGGGTTCTTGCTGTATCCCCTCTCTTTGTATTTCGAAAACGTTGCTGCCTCGCAACTGTGCTTTACGGGATTGATCAGCTTCCAGGACACTTAAAGCAGCAGGGGCAGTTTTTCCCTCGTGTACAGGAGCAACATTCCATGCCTTTTTCTTTTAATATGTATGATTAGTGTGGTAGAGTCAAATGTATTTTATTACGACTAATTTAGATAATTATGTGATGTTGAAAATGTTAAATGATATAAACACGTGTTACTGTAGGCATTATGTTTGGGGTCCTGCACATATGGAGAAATACTTTAGCATTCAGGTATTAAATGAGCATATCCATGGAAAGCAAGGCTTACGGGTAATGTTTACTGTTCATCAAATGAGGTTCATCACTGCAGGGCTGACAACAGCCTGATAGATTGAACACCGTAAATTAAATCACTTCCAAAGGGTCAACAAACCTCTAGAGACCGCTTATGGCCCATTGTACAATTTGAACATTAGTCCCCACTACGCTTTTTGAAGGAATGGTCAAAATGCGCTCACTTGAAGAAAATCTGCCTGGCTGCCAGTACAGAAGCTTAAGGCGCATACCTGCCTATTGTAATGAGACAACAGTGAAAATTTGCCTAGCTCAGTGAAGGTAAGTTTCAATTCTATTAAGAAATCCGAGATGAGGATTGTGCTCTCCTTCTTTGCTTCAATCCTATATCAAAAACACAGCAGCCATTAAAGCACCATAAAGTACTTTTTTCCATGAATACCAGGGAAAACAAAAGCCATAAAAGTCCATAGGTTCTTCTTTAATCTCTGTAGTCTCCCCCAACGTAGTGCTGTCACTGCCCATTTTCCATCTTTCTTTGTGCAAATCACGCCTTAAGTTTCTTTTCACACCTTGTTTTGTTCCATCATTTCATGCAAAGACATGCTGCGTCAGTGACTATTCCATTACCCCTTTTTTTACACAAGGACATAATCGGTCAAAAGGCTAGAGCCAACAATGCATTAGACAGTCATAGCCAGTTTACTTTGAGACATATTCTTAATATTGCATTGTAAATTGAAAACCAAGTACTTCAGAACGGGATGGGGTTGCGTCTGCCTTCATCGTCGTGTGGGATAATCCTCACCTTAGAGTCCTTAATGGAATTGAAACTTACCTTCACTAAGCTAGCCACATTTTCTTTCTATGTTTGGACTGGAAGCGAGGATTATGCTAATTCAGAGATACTCTCCACCAATTGGGCCACATCCACTACTGGCTTAAAATAGAATGAAGTAGTCTGAAGAACAGACTGCTGCCCGCATGACATCCACTAAGTATGCCCCCAAACAAAAGGCTTTTGAAGCCATTGCTTTACTTGCTGAATGTGCTCTGAACAAGTTTGTGTCTATGCCAAGAACATCACCCATCGTACCCAATGTGTTTAAGTAGGGGAGGATACTGCTTTGTAT
Organism: Lissotriton vulgaris; assembly: GCF_964263255.1. Classification (NCBI taxonomy): domain Eukaryota; kingdom Metazoa; phylum Chordata; class Amphibia; order Caudata; family Salamandridae; genus Lissotriton; species Lissotriton vulgaris. The sequence continues at coordinate 1,308,880,759 of NC_141693.1, read as the reverse complement.
GATTTTCTCAATACAGTGAGAAGTTGTCTTTCTCCCGGAGGGCAAACCTCTTCAGTCATTTGCTCATATGCTTTGAGCCAGTGAACCACACACAGTTTGGTTAAATCTGCAAAGGCTGGTTGAGAAATTGTACGCTTATTGGATTTTTTACGCCTACTCGCTGTGTAAACTACTCTCTCTGGGGGGGAACATCCAGGCCGTTAGGACCAAAGCTTGACCCTTCCAGGTAGGTCGCTCCCCCTCCGCACAGCACCGCCTGTGCCCGCGCTGCCCCCGTGTCTCTCTGCCCGGTTTTTCCTTCTGCTTTCCTTGCGGCCCCCGTGTCTCTCTGCCCGTTTTGCCTTCTGTTGCTTATCTGCCCCTACATTTCTGTGACCTTTCTCCCCTTTCTTAGGACCTTTCTGCCTCTGTGCCACTTGTTTTCCCCCATTTTTTTGTGACCTTTCTGGTGAGCTTTCTGCCTCTGTGCCACTCGTTTCCCCCTGTTTTTTGGGACCTTTCTGCGCTTTCTTGGGACCTTTCTGCCTCTTGTGTCCCTCGTTTCCCCCTGTTTTTTTGTGACCTTTCTGCCTCTGTGCCACTCGTTTCCCCCCATTTTTTGTGACCTTTCTGCCCTTTCTTATGACCTTTGTGCCTCTGTGCCTCTCGTTTTCCCCCCCCGTTTTTTGTGACCTTTCTGCTTTTTTGTGACCTTTCTGCTTTTTTGTGACCTTTGACCCTGCTCGCAGGCAGGTCACCCCCACGCCGCTGCTAGTCACCTGACTGCCTGGTTCCTGCCTCCCTGCTGCCGCCTTGTTTCCTGGGTTTTTACCTCCCCTCTGCCCTGTGCACCAGTTCCCCCTGCCCCCGCCGCTCCCGATCCGGCCCTTTCCCGCCGCTGCTTCCCTGCGGCCCCGCCCCCCTGCACACCCATTCACCACCCCGCTCCCGCCTCCCAGCTGCTCCTCCCTCCCAAGCCACCGCATAGGCAGGCCGAAAAGCGGCCGTGCAGTGGGCATGCCGCTGGCGCACCTAAGGCAAGCCCATCCGTGCCTGGACCGCACCCAGCGCCAGAACCCCTAGAACCCGCGAACGCCACGACACCAGAATCCACTAAGACGCCAGCACCCTCCATGCACTCAATGCCAGCTGAAACCACACCTGCTTCCAGGCAGCCCCAAAACGGACCCTTCTCCTGCCACACCTGCCTCTTCACCTGCGACAGAACCACCAAACCTCCAAAGACTGGACCCAACCACCTCCGCTGCATACTCCTCAACACCCGCTCCGCACGCAAACACGCCGTCGAGCTCTGGGATCTGCTCGACACCTCTGCCCAAGATGCGGCCTTCCTGACCGAGACCTGGTGGAACGACTCCTTGGCGCCCGAAATCACCATAGCCATCCCAGATGACTACAAGATCACCCGCAGGGATCGCACCAACGGGATCGGAGGAGGAATAGCCAGTATCAAAGCACATTTCCAGGCCCTCAGGCCTGGAAATGTGCTTGGATACTACTGCTGATCAAAAAGCCAAATCTTGACCTTCTTATTCATCCAAACTACAGGCCGATCTCTCTGCTCCCGGCGCTGGCGAAAGTAACCGAGAAGCATGTACATCGGTCGATCTCCAATTTTATAGAGGAGAACCACCTTCTTCACATGTCTCAATCTGGCTTCCGTGCTAATTTTAGCACGGAGACTGCCCTTCTCGAGGTCACCGACGCCATTAGGGAGGTGTTAGATTCTGGAGTTAAGGCCATGTTGGTTATGCTTGATTTGTCGGCGGCGTTCGACACCGTGCCCCACGAAGCCCTCCTTTTAAGACTCTGGGAAATTGGCCTTCGGGGGACGGTGTTGAGCTGGTTTAAATCTTTTTTGACCGGCCGCCGGCTAATGATCTGGTCGCCCCCTTATTCCGCTGATATGCCGCCGCTAGAGGTGCGGGTACCCCAGGGTTCCATTCTTAGCCCCATGCTGTTTAACATATTCTTCATGGCCCCTCTGGCGGTGGTTGCGGAATCCTTTGGCGCCCAGATCATATCCTATGCTGACGATACCCAGCTTCTGTTCACATGTGACAGAGGTGGGGTCTTCGACGGCACACGGATTAGAGACTGTCTTGATGCTGTCTTCGAGTGGTTCCGGTGTCATGGCCTTAAATGCAACTCCGATAAATCGGAGCTGCTTTTTTTTGGCTGTACTCCCGATCCCAGCTGGAAGGCCTGGTAGCCACAGGATATGTTTCCCCCGGACAGTGCCTCTGTCAAGGCGAAAAATCTTGGAATTCTGATTGACAGTGACCTATCCTTCAGGCCCCATATCATCGGGCTTTTGGGGAAATGTTTTGGCATTCTCAGGATGCTTAGAAAATTCCTTCCTTTGCTGTCACTTCACCACAAAAAAAACATTGTGCAGGCTTTAATAGGGTCGCGTTTAGATTATGCGAACGCCCTCTATTTAGGTCTCCCCAAATATCTTTTGACCCGCCTGCAAGTGGTGCAGAACTCTGCGGCTCAAGCCATTTTTGGGCTCCCGAGACGGGCCAGTGCTGCCGAGTTACTCAAAGCTTTGCATTGGCTGCCCATCTCTAAGAGAAACTTATTTAAAAGCCTAACCTTGGTTTTTAAAGCCCTTCACGGTATTGGCCCGAAGTACATCGGGAAACACTTCTCTCTCTACCTGCCTAGCAGGGCTCTGCGATCTGCTTCTTTGGCTAAAGTGGCTGTGCCTGCCATCAAGCGTTCCAGAACTGGAGGCCGGGCTTTCCGGTATCTGGCTTCGCGGGGCTGGAATGAGCTACGTTTGTCTTTACGAAGGGCAAATAGCCTCCTTGCTTTTAGGAAGGAATTAAAAACTTGGCTTTTTTCTGCATAGGGTTTTTCTTTGGTCTTTTTTCTTTCAGTTTTTAGTTGTTGTGTTGTCACTCTGTATCAAGTTCTCTTCGCCAAAGCGCCGGGATGCTCTTCGGAGTAGCCGTGCGCTATAGAAGAAAATAAATAACATAACATAGTCCACTTTCAAGGTCTCCACCCATGCAGACGACACCCTCAACACCGCCCAACACCTGCACTTCCGGATCCACACCGACCCCAACCCCACCCTCAGAGGAACACTCATCTCCAGACCCCCCGGGCTCAGTTCAGCGACTCCATCGCCGACCTTGCCAGCACCCACGCACTCGCCTCCACGGACTACATCCTCCTCGGGGACCTGAACTTCCACCTCGAGAACAACAACAACGCCAACTCCGCCACACTGAACGACAACCTCTCCAACCTCTGCCTCAGAAAACTAGTCAAGGCACCCACCCACGCCGCCGGCCACACGCTGGATCCTGTCTTCTCCACAGGCTACCACGTCGCCTTCGACCATACCACCGAACTCCACTGCACCGACCACCGCTGCATCCATTTTACATTCAAGAAACCAACCACGCACCACCGCACCCAACAGCTGCCTCGCCGCTGCTGGAGTCAAGTCACTGAAGACCAGCTGATCACCTCCCTCGCCAAGAACCCACCCACCGACCTCACCAACCCAGACGCCGCAGCCTGAAACATCAGACAGTGGATCAACGACTGCGCCAACACCCTCGCCCCGCTCAAGAAACCCTCCAACAGCCACGCCACCAAGAGAGCCACCTGGTTCACCGACTAGCTCCAGACCTCCAAACGCGCATGCCGGAAACTGGAGAAGATATGGCTCCACAAACGCACACCGGACAACCACGCAGCCCACAAGGACGCCACCCGCAGACACCACCACCTCATCAGATTAGCCAAGAGATCCTCCTTCAAAGACCGCTTGGATAACAACGCACACGACAACAAAGAGCTCTTCAGCATCATAAAGGAACTCTCCAACCCCAACGCCAACGACATCCCGCCCTCACAAGAACTGTGTGACTCACTAGCTATCTTCTTCCACCGCAAGATCGCTGACAACCACGATCGCTTCAACACCACGACTACGCCAGACTCCACCTCCCCTGTGAACACCACCAGCGCCAACCGCCTGACCTCCTGGTCCAACATCAACGATGACGAGACATGCACGGTCATGGACTCCATCCATTCAGGTTCTCCGTTTGACCCGTGCCCACACCACGTATTCAGCAGAGCAGACGCAGCCTTCGCACCTCAACTACGGAAGGTCATCAACATCTCCTTTGAAACAGCGCAATTCCCGGAAAGCTGGAAGCACGCCGAAATCGATGCCCTCCTCAAGTAGCCCAAAGCGGACCCCAAGGACCTCAAGAACTTCCGGCCCATCTCCCTGCTCCCGTTCCCGGCAAAGGTCATTGAGAAAATTGTCAACATGCAACTGGCCCGCCACCTGGAAGACAATATCCTGGACCTGTCCCAGTCCGGATTCAGACGAAACCACAGCACCGAGACAGCCCTCATCGCCGCCACAGACTACATCAGGCACCAACTAGACAACGGCGAAACATCAGCCCTTATCCTCCTGGACCCGTCAGCCGCCTTCGACACGGTCTGCCATCGCACTCTAAAGACACGCCTCCTAAAAGCTGGAATCCCAGAGAAGGCTCTTGACTGGACCATGTCCTTCCTCTCCGGCAGAACGCAGAGCGTCCGCCTCCCACCCTTCCGATCCAAAGCCACCAACATCATCTGCAGCGACTTCTAGGGCTCATCCCTCAGCCCAACACTGTTCAATGTCTACATGGCCCCCCTCGCACAAGTGGCCCGCCATCACAACCTCAACATCAATTCCTACGCTGACGACACCCAGCTCATCCGCTACCTCACCAAGGACCCACATACTGCCAAAACCAACCTCCATGAGGGAATGAAAACCATCGCCGACTGGATGAGGAGCAGCCGTCTGAAGCTGAACTCGGACAAGACAGATGTCCTCCTCCTCGGACCCACCCCCTCAGCCTGGGATGACTCTTGGTGGCCGGCCACACTGGGAACAGCACCAACACCCACCGACCATGCACGCAATCTAGGATTCATCCTCCACTCCTCCCTCTCCATGTCTAAGCAGGTCAACGCCGTCTCCTTCTCCTGCTTAAACACCCTCTGCATGAACGGTGACACAGGCCCTCGTCAGCAGCAGACTAAACTACGGCAACGCACTCTACTCAGGAATACCAGCCAAAAACCTACGACGACTACAACGCATCCAAAGCGCCTCCGTCCGACTGATCGTCAACGTCCCCCGCCGCAGCCACATCACCCCCCACTTGAGACCTACACTGGCTCCCCATCGACAAGAGGATCATCTTCAAGCTCCTCACCCACGCGCACAAAGCACTCCAACGCCCGACCAGCCTACCTGAACAGCAGACTCTGCTTCTACACCCCCACCCGCCAGCCTCGCCGCTGTCCCCTGCATCCAACGAACGACCTCCGGCGGCAGATCCTTCTCCTACCTCGCCACCAAGACGTGAAACACCCTCCCTACCCACATAAGGCAGACCCAATACCTACTCTCCTTCAGAAGACTCCTCAAAATCTGGCTCTTCGAGCAGTCTCAGCACCCACCCTCTCCCCTCTGCGCCTTGGGACCCTCACGGGTAAGTAGCGCGCTTTACAAGTACTCGGATTGATTAATTGAAAGCTCGTATGTCTAGCACTCTCCTGCACAATCCAAAATAACATTGCCGACTTGGCCGAAGTTCTTTCCGGGACAGAAACTGATTCCGCTGCCATGACAAAAAAAGTTCAGGACCCGGTTAACATCCCAAAGCAGTGTAGTGCGGTCCCGGTGGAAGATGGAGGCAAATGGCTCTAAGCAACCTGCAGACAAAGGGATGCTGTCCAATTGGGGCACCATCTAGGGGGGCATGACCCACTGAAATGACAGAGTGGAAAGCATTACTTGAGCGATACGCTAGCCTGTCGTGTGCCAGGCTGGAGAAGAAATTAAGCACTTGGACTAGACCAGCGCCCATGGGATCCACGCCCTGTCGCGGACACCAATGTACACATCTCGTTCAGGACTAGGGGTTACGTTTAGTGTTACTGTCTTCCCAAGGTCTGGAGAGGGGGAACTCAGTGTAGCGTGAAAGACCTGGGAGTTTCCAGCATTCTCTGTAATCTGCCAAGCCATCACATGTAAAGACCACTCCACCACCAACTTATTGGCTTGAGATCTGAACTCGGCAGACTGCGAGGAAAGTGGGGGGAGTTGGATTGGAGAATCCCAACCAAGTTCCAGAAGAACAGGAAACCTCACTTGATACTTCCATATGGGGGTTATCATGACCACCTCCACTTGTTGCCTGCGTACCTGAGAGGCAGCCTGGATGATCGAAAAGAGGGTAAAGCATAGTTCTTTTCCTGACTCCAACCTTGGAGGAACGTGTCTGCAGCCTCCACTTGCAGATCCGGCCTCCAGCTGAAGAAACGTGGCAGTTGGTGTTTGAGGCAAAATGCAAACAAGTCTGTGGAGAACAGACCCCATTAAGTGGCCAGTTTGCCAAATACCAAATACCTAAGAGTCCAGTCTTCAAAGACTCTAATCCTGGAAGTGTCGGGAGTGCCAGTCCGCTATATGGTTCACTTGGCCTGGGAGGTATTCTGCTGTAAGGGAAACCTGATTCACCAGGCAGAAAGTCCAACATTTCTTTGCTATATATGCCAGTGCTCTGGACCTGGCTTAGCTGGCGCATAAGCCTTGGTGAATTTGGCGCATTCCCTAGCAATTTGATCAGAGAGGCGTTGTTTCATGGGCCATATGAGGTCATTCACTGCCCTGTAAATTGAGGTGTAAACAGCCTCGTAAAAATCTTTGTTTGCTGGGGAAACTACAAAGAGTCATCCTCCTTAAGTAGCCTGCGAGTGTTGCATGGTCATTCTGGCAGCAATGATATGGAGCACTGTGCGCTAACCGCATGTCTTTAGGCACCTGGGGAGCAGCAAGGCCTAAGGCCTGACTGAATATGTGGGCTGAAGAGGCCCTGTCAATACATACGCGTGCAGAGATATTATGATGACCCTGGGGACACAGACATCGTAAGATATTAAGGGTAATTGCGCTGCTTGTGGGTGTGTCCCAGCACTGGCTTTCAAAGGTCTTAAACCATGTGCAGACTCCACAGGGCTTCAGAAGAACCACTACCAAATACAGACCTCACAGGGTCGTCCAGCAAGAAAAATTAGGGGAAATGCAGACCATCACTGAGCTGGGGTCACCCTGAGCAGCGGGAAAAAAGACTCGGTCAGTGCCAGGCTCTGACGGAGCATGCCCCACTCCCGATGTGAGGGAGACCTGCGCGCGGAGCCTGAGCACCTCGCCTGATGCATTGCTCTCTAGGGTTCTGAGGACTGCGTCACTGTCAACAATGGGTGTTTAAGTCGCGTAAGGAGCGCAGAAGTGGTCCCACAACAACCAGGGAATCTGAAAAGAGAAAGCGTGTGTGCATGCATGTGTTAAGCAAGACACAAGCCTAAAATACCCTTCAGAAAAACACCAAAGAAGTTTTAAGCGAGAGCGAAATAAAACACTATTTAACTGGCTGCGGAGCAGCGAAGAAAGAGGGGGAATGGGCAGTGACAGAGGACAAAGGTGGGAGCTGGCTGCATAGATGGAAGAAGGACTTATGAACTTTTGTTTTTTGTATTCGCTTATGTTCATGGGAAAAGTAGTGCTTTAATGGCTGCTGTGTTTATGATATGATTAAAGCGAAGAAGGGAACAATTCTCGCCTCTGATCCTGACATAGAATTCTTGGTTGATATACTTAAATATCCTGCTAAAAGGTGATACTGTCGGCTTTCTTACACTAGTCACTCTTTTAGATTTAACATCCAGTACGTTTTGAAAAGAACATTAGAAAAAGTCTGTTATATTGATTTGTATACAAAAGGGGATGATGGACGGAGCGTTTGAGCAAATCAAACACTCACCCCCAGTCAACTGATCTGGGTTTAATCCATCACCATTGTTTAGCTCACTCCGCCACCCCAGTTCAGAAGTGGGGGTGAATGTTTTGGCAATGTGCAACATTCCGTCCATCATCTTGTGTGTTATATTGATTTGTATAGCGCACTAATCACTCGAAAGGGTATCCAGGCACTTCGGCAGGTGTTCAGGTTTGTGCTCCCTAAGGTGCTTATATGAAGAGTCAAGTATTCAGCTTCTTGCGAAACTCAAGAAGTAAGGAGGCTTTCATGTGTGGAGGGAGGTTGTTCCATGTTTTGAGTGTGGTGCAGGAGAATGAGCGACCTCCCGTTTCGCTTTTGTCGATGCAGGAAATGTTTGCGAGTGAGTGAAGCAGAGCATAGGTGTCTGGTGAAAGTGTACGCGGCTGTTCAGGTATTCTGTGTTGTGTAGGACAATGTATGTGTGCGTGAGAAGTTTGAATTGGCTGCACCTGTGAATGGGGAGCCAGTGAAGCTTCCTGGGGTGCAGTGTGAGTCAAATGTGGTGTTAGAGGTTGAGTATGAGTCTTGCAGTGGTGTTCTGGATGGGCTGGAGACTGTGTAGTACTTGTTTTGAGATTCCGGCACAGAGAGTGTCACCGTATTCCAGCCTGCTGGTGTAACAGTCCGCCTGGTGTTTTGAGGCAAACATTTGAAGATTTGTTGCAGCATGCGTAGGATGGGGAAGTAGGAGGGGTCGTGTTGAGCTTGTCGTCTAAGGTGATCCTTACTTTCCTTGCGTAGTCTGTGGGTGTGGGTGTTAGTACTAGCATCAACAGCCACCAGGTGAAGTCCCATGAGGAGGTCTTGTTGCCAAAGAGCTTAACTTCCGTATTATCAGAGTTGGGCTGCAGGCAGTTGGTTTGCAGTCTGCTACCATACTCCTGCAGTTGGTGAAGTTGGTTCTGACAGTGGTTGTTTTGTCCGTCAATGCGAGGATGAATTGGGTGTCATTGGCGTAGCAGATGATGGTGATGTCTTGTGATAGGATGATGTTGGTAAGTGGTTTCATGTATATGTTAAAAGGGGAGGATGTGAGGGACGATCCCTGTGGGACTCTGCACATCAATTTCTTGATCTCTGATGTGAAGGGTGGCAACCCGACCCTTTGGGTTTTTCCTGTGAGGATGTATTTGTGGTATTAATACTAGCATTGCTTTAAAGGTAATAGTCTTTTTGTAAGAATCAGTTGACTCCTTTGTCCGAATCACCATCTTTGACTGAATAAGGGGCGTAAGACTTATTTTGTGCTAGTTACCGTTGGTGGATGAAATCGGTCATCTGATGTTGTTTTCTTGTGTAGGGCTTATGCCATCCTTGGACTAGTTCAGGGCACTCATCCAGATCAGAAGATGAAAAAAGGGGCTGGTGCGGTAAAAGAGCGAAGTAGATCATTGACTAGTGTGCCAACAGAACATGTTATGCTTATTTGTATGGCCCTTATGCATTCAGAGGCCACTTCTGATGTGGGGAGGCAAAAGACAGGGCTGGACAGGCCTTTTATTCCACTCTGCATTTCCCGCGTTGAGCTGGACCCCTGGAGGCCAGTTTTGAAAACGCAGGGCTGCTAGTGGTATCTTGGTCACCTTCCCCTGCTCCCGTGGCTAATTGTAGTAGACTTTGGGTGGCTTCAAGACAAAACAAGCATTGGCATAACCAATAGGTCTCGCCTTTGGGACCTTATAAGTGGACTACTGTTAACAAGTAGGCAGTAGCGCTTTTGAAAAGCACAGCGCTCTTAAAAAAAAAAAAAAAAAGTATGCAAAAGCGGGCCCTACTCCTACTCGAAGTATTGAGATCCTGAAAAATACTCCTTTAAATGTACTCCTGTATTTGGAGTAAATTTAGGATTTTCTATAATTCTTTCAAAATAGCAGAAGTACTTTAGGAAAGCTATGGCAATCACCTTTTTCGCGGAGTTCTCACCACTGTAAGCATTTACATAAGCCAATGTTTGTATGATGTACATTTAATGTCTCTATAAATGCCTATCAAGAGTGCATTTGCCTATAACTTTTCTCTCCATTAATGTATGGAAAAACTTCTTACTCTAAACCATTGCCATTTGTGAGAGGTGTTCTGTTATTGTTTCTAACCAGGATAGCGATGTGTGCCTTCCTTTGCCAGGAGTAAACCTCTGACCATGGTCACAGTCCTCGGTATCCCCACCCTGGAACACCCACTGCCTGCTCGTGGGAGTAAAATAACTCCCACGTCGAATTACACATTGGTGGTCTAATTTTATGCCTCAGTAGTTCAGTGTATGAGAGTGAATTCATGTTTTGGAAGTTTGCCACATAAATATACTCCCATAAACCATGTCTTTTGCGTACTTTAGCTGAATCTAGGTGTGCCAATGCGTGTTTCGGTCAAGCAGGCAGTGCTAAACCTGTTAGCAGAGTTTGCCTTCTTTCACCTGGACAGTTCACGGATGCAAATACCACCTCAAATGCTTAATTTGTTTAGGAGGGGAGGGTGTTTATATATCGTGAAGAATACCAGAAGGTATCAGAGCGCTTTACACAAGCAGCAGTCGCGTTACAGACTAACACATTCATTTTGTTAGGCACAGAGAAATTAAGTAATTTGCCCAGGATCACAGGATGTTGGGCGTCCTCGCCCAGAATCTTCAGCTTCGAGGTCGACTGGTCTAGCCATTAGGCCACATACCATTCCCAAGACAGGGTGGTTGCACTCCAAAACCTACGAGGGGAAAGGGTGTGCATCATAAACCACAGGCAGGCCGCTCCAAAGCTGCAGATATATTGTAATTAGTAACCCAGCAGACTGCAGAGCGCTAATCCGGCCACTAAACTGCAAATTGCCGCTCTGCTTACTTTGTCAGACAGATTTCTATACCAGGGCTGACGGAAGGCGTCCTGGGGCGCGCGCTGCACGCAGCAGAGGTTCTGCTGGCGCGCAATTCCGCCAATCAGCGGCCAGCCCCAGGGCACGGCGGCCATTCTTCATTAGTGATCCCTCTGGTTTCAAGGCTGGAGGTATGTGTCTAGAATAAGCACAGATCTGTTTCCTAGGAAAGGACTTCTCATAATGATAGGGCTTGCAGGACTTTCTAGGAAGAACTGGCTGTTAATGTATATAGGTGGACGTTTAGTTGACTGGTTATAAGTGGCTTCTGATGGGTTACTGTTTTTTTCATCAAAACAAACAAGATGATGGACGGAATGTTGCACAATGGCAAAAGATTCACCTCCAGTCACAGATCTGGGTTTAATCCATCGTTATTTTGCTCACCAAGCTACCCCAGTTCAGACATGGCCATATGCAAATCAGTCTTGACCCTGTGCCTCGTGGGAACAGTCCAGCCCGAACTGCCAAGCCATGTCTCACCTGGACCGGAATCAAGCATCCTAGGACCGGTTTCTGGCTATCAGCCGTCTTCAGCCAGGATAGCTTGACTCCAGTGGCCCAGTGAGAACGGGACCCACGTCTGGGCATACCCTTCCCACATAGGGTGAACAGCAAAACAAACCAGATGATGGACGGATTGTTGCACAATGGCAAAATGGTGATGGATTAAACCCAGATCAGTTGACTGAGGGCGAGTGTTTGTATTGTCAACGCTCCGTCCATCACCCCCTTTTGTTTTTCTTTGTTCGCCCTAAGTTGGCAGGGTATGCTCAGACGTGAGTCCCTTGCTCACTTTGCCACTGGATTCAAGCAAGCCCGGCTGAAGACGGCTGGAATGCCAGAAACCGGTCCTGGGAAGCTTGATTCCGGTCCAGGGAAGACATGGCTTGGCAGTTCGGGCTGAACTGTTCCTATGAGGCACAGGGTCAGACTGATTTGCATATGGCCATGTCTGAACTGGGGTGGCGGAGTGAGCTAAAGAACAGTGATGGATTAAACCCAGATCAGTTGGGGGTGAGTGTTTGTATTGTCAACGCTCCGTCCATCACCCCCTTTGGTTTTACTGTTTTTTTCCTCTTTTTTTTTTTTCTTCTTTTTTTACACTCTAGCAGTATTGTGTTTTTAAAAAACCAACACAGGATCATATGGTGAAATACATAAAAAATCAACTGTGAGACACCACTAACTAGTCCCAGGATGAAACTGTAGTCAACTGCAGTGTTATCCTTTTTTGTAACTTTTTTTCTCTCAACATAAAGGACTGTTTACTTGCCGAAAAAAGTATTACAGCTATAAGGAATACTGGACGTTACTGTAATCAGATCGCAAAGTTTGGAAAGTCAATTTAGCCTTGGAAAGACATTCAGTTGCGGCTGTGGAAGTAAAATCTTCAGGTTAGAGTAATTCAAAGCGGACCGTCCAATTTCTTTGCACCAGGATATACATCCAGGTGCAAAGAACATTAAAACTAAAAAAACATTTTTGTCTGTTCCAGGTACACTAGTCTATTTGAAAGAAACAGGTTAGTATTAGATTCCTTACCTTAGAATATCCCCAGGCGTCAGATTGGATCCGGAAACTTTTGCGTAGCAGTACCCTTACGCGTCGGTAGGCGTCGTCTTCAGCTCCGCGTCCGTCGTCGGCGCCGTTGTCGTCTGGATGACGTCACCGAAGTACTTAGACGCCGCCCTTGCGCGCTGACGTCAGTTCTTCTTTTGTCCGCGCCAGCCGGAAAAAGTAGTACCCATAGTCATTTTTTTGACTAACTTTTTCAATCCTTTTTGATCATCTTTCGAAGTCACTCGACTCCAACGGTGCCAGTAGGGATGCCTGGATTCAAGTCGATTGTAGCCTACTGATGTCGGTTACCGACTCCCATCACCGGTGCCTTCACTGTCTGGGCCCCGACCACGACGACAAGTCCTGCTCCGACTGCCGGGCCCTGACGTCCAAAGCTAGACTGGAGCGGTCCCGCAAGCGGCTCTAGCTCCGGCAGTCAGCCCCGCGCCGCTCGAGGTCCCGGTCCGGAAGGAGGTCGAGGCACCGGTCAAGGGGTCGGAGTCACCACAGTTCCGGGAGTCGTCATCAGTCTTGGGGCTCGAAGTCCTCAGGTAAGAGGCACAATAAGTCGAAGAGGCGACATCGTTCTTCTGACTTCCCTTCTCCTCCCCCCCCCCCCCCCCCCCTCCCCCCCTCCCGGACGCTCACGCGATGCCCCCGGGGGGGAGTTCAGGTGACACCGCCCACGCATCGCGGCCTGCTCCATACCCACCGTTCCCTGGGCAGAACGCGACGCTGGAGGAGATTGAGGCCTTTCTCATGGCCATGAGGTCGCTCACTCCTCCGTCTGGTTCCACAGCGCCTTCGGGCTCGGCCCGACTAAGTCCCCACGCGGGCCGGGTGCTTCGGACCCGGCGCCGTGGGGTGCTTCGGACCCGGCGCCGTGGGGTGCTTCGGCCCTGGCGCCGTCGGGTCCCGTTGGATCCGGATCCAGGTCCTCGCCGGTCGACCTTACGACCTCGCCGACGCTGGCCCCCAGGGTGTCGCCTCCGGCGCCGTCCCAGGGAGACGTCGACCCCGGTCCTACCCTTGATTCGGGTCTAAGCGGCACCACTCGGCGCCGTATTCGACGCCGCTTGGAGATTTTTACTTCTACGACCAGGCCGCATCCTTTGACCTGGAGTATCAGGAGATGGGTGGCGAGGAGGATTGGGAGGGGTCCGATGACCCTCTGGCATGTGAGTGCCAGTCTTCTCCGGACTGGGCAGGTGAGCTAGGGAAGGCCAGTGGTCTGGACACCTCCCCAGACACTAGTTTTGTCTCTGTCCTACCGTAGCTACGGAGGAGGGGGCTGCCTATAGTGTGGTGCTGACACGGGCTGCCAAGGCCTTGGGCCTTGTGCTCCCCGTCGCCGCCGTGAGGACTAACCTCCTCACTGAGGTCCATAAACCACAGGCAAGCTCGGCTGAGCCTCTGCTGCCGTTTAATGAGGCCTTGTCAGACGTTCTTCTGGGCACTTGGTCCATGCACTAGACCGCATTCTCGATGGCTCCCCCCGATCGGGAATCCAAGAGGTACGAACAGTATGGTAAAAAGATGTTCTCCTTAATTAGTTTGGGGTTGGGGTCAGTCAACACCCCGTGCCTCTTGGGCCGTTACACTCACTCTCTGTGGGACACGGTCGCGGACGTGCTGCCACAATGTCTGGAGGGGGTCAAAACTAAACTCACCCAAGCTCTTGTGGAGGGTCGAGATGCGGCATGGTATGCCATCCGGTGTGGGCTGGATACCACGGACTCGCTGGGCAGAGCGATGGCAAAGACGGTGGCGATTCGTCCCCACGCCTGGCTGAGGTCCGCCAACTTTTCAGCCGATGTCCAAAACACCCTTATGGACATGCCGTTTGATGGCCGTCGCCTCGTTGGCGACAAGGCAGACAGTGAGCTTGAGTGCTTTAAAGATTCCAGGGCTACGGCCAAGTCCTTGGGCCTCTCGGCCCCGCGCCAGCAAACTGTTGCCTTTCGTGGCCAAGGAAGGGGCGCCCCCCCTACACGTCCTGCCAGCCACGGCCCGCAGACTAACATCCAGAGCGGTGGCGGACGTGGTAACCGCCGTGGCGGCGGTCGGGGACAACGGCGAGATCAGTCCACACCTACCCCTGCAGCATCCACCTCAAAACCCCCCTAGTCCGAGCTTTCAGGCCCATGTGACGCCAGTGGGGGGCAGGGTTCGCTAACCTCCTCCACTGGCGCACTGTCCCATCGGACAGGTTGGTGCTGCAAATCGTCCGAAGGGGCTACTCCCTCCCCTTCGGAGCGAACCCTCCAGCCATGCCACAGCAGTACCACTGCGTGTCGGGGGATCACTTGAGTCTTCTGCAAGAGGAAGTTACGGCCCTCCTGGCCAAGGAGGCCATCGTGCCGGGAGACTGGATGGTAGCGTTGGACTTGCAGGACGTCTTCATATCCCCGTCCTGCCAGCCCACCGGCGTTACCTGCGGGTCACGGTAGGCCACGAGCACTTTCAGTTTACCGTGCTCCCATTCGGCCTTACCAGCGCCCCACGGGTGTTCACGAAAGTGATGGCGGTGGTCGCAGCTCATCTGCGCAGGTTAGTGGTTTGTCTTCCCCTACCTCGACGACTGGTTGTTGAAGGCGGGCTTGCCCCAGACAGTCGTCGACCACCTCCAGACTACGGCCGACCTCCTTCACCTGCTGGGGTTCTCCATCAATGTGCCGAAGTCACACCGGTGTCCCTCTCAGAAGCTCCTCTTCATCGGAGCGGTTCTAGACTCTGCGCAGTTTTGGGTTTATCCTCCCGAACAGCGGGTTCGGGATATTCAGGCTCTGATTCCGATCTTTCAGCCGGTATCCCGAGTCTCGGTCAGGTTGACGCTGCGGCTTCTGTGGCTGATGGCCTCCTGCATCCTTCTGGTGCATCACGCCCGGAGGCGGATACAGGCTCTGCAGTGGGACCTGAAGTTTCAGTGGGCCCTGCATCAGGACAACTTGTCAGACCATGTCTTGATCTCGGAGGGCACTGCAAGACAGTTGCAGTGGTGGCTCACGGACAGCGATTGGGTAAGCAGCAGATCCCTCTCCCTACCTCAACCGAAGCACGTAGCTGTGACGGACGCGTCCCTCCAGGGCTGGGGGGGGGGGCCACATGGAAGAGGCGGAGATCAGAGGCCTCTGGTCCCCGGCGGAGTCCCGGCTCCACATCAACCTTCTGGAGCTGCGGGCCATCGGTCTTGCACTGAAGGCATTCCTCCCCTCTGTCCGGGGGAGTGTAGTGCAGGTGTTCACAGACAACACCAATGCCATGTGGTACTGCAACAAACAGGGCGGGGTGGGGTCGTGGACCCTATGCCAGGAGGCTCTGCTCCTCTGGCAGTGGCTGGAACATTAGGGCGTGACCCTGGTGGTTCAACACCTGGCAGGTTCTCTGAACGCCATGGCGGACGAACTCACCCATCGGTGCATGATGGATCACGAATGGCGTCTGAACTCGACCTCTTTCAGCAGTGGGGAGAGCCTTGGTTAGATCGATTCGCCACAGAAGAGAACGCGCAATGTCATCGGTTCTGCGCGTTGGAATTTCCAAGGCGGCACTTGCTCGGAGATGCCTTTCGTCACGAGTGGAGCTGCGGTCTGTTGTACGCCTTTCCGCCTATACCACTTCTGCCCAGAGTGCTGAAGATCAGACGCGACCGGGCCCAAGTTATCCTTGTGGCTCCGGACTGGGCACGAAGATACTGGTATCCCAAGCTACTCAGCATGTCTGTCGATCCCCCTATTAGTCTGCCTCTTCAGGAGGACCTTCTGTCGCACTAGCAGGGGACGGTCCTCCACCCGAACATGTCCAATCTCCACTTACATGCGTGGAGATTGAGCGGCGGCAGTTGAGGCCATTTGACTTGCCTGTAATGTCATTCTGGCAGCCAGGCGTCCCTTCACAAAATCGGTATACGCCTGCAGGTGGAAAAAATGTGTGGCATGGTGCACAGCAAAGGCTGTGGATCCCCTTTCTGCCCCTCTTTCAGAGGTTCTCCTCTTTCATCTCTCTTGCCCAGCAGGGCTCTGCTCTGGGCACTATCAAGGGCTACCTCTCCGCTATTTCTGCCTTCTTAAGGCTCCCTGATCAGCCCTCTTTGTTCAAGTCCCCAGTTGTAAATAGGTTTTTGAAGGGTATCACTTATATGTTTCTTCCTGTTCCTTTCGTGATACCTCAGTGGGACTTGAACCTTGTTCTGACCTATCTTATGTGCGCTCCTTTCGAGCCACTTCATAACTGTCCTCTTCGTCTCCTTACTCTGAAGACTGCATTCCTGGTTGCCATCACCTCTGCCAGGAGGGTGAGTGAGCTCCAGGCTCTTTCCTCTAAACCTCCCTTCCTTTCTGTCCATCCGGTCAAAGTTGTGTTGCGGACGCTACCCTCTTCCCTGCCCAAAGTAGTCACAGCCTTCCACATCGGGCAGTCCATCACCTTGCCCACCTTCTTTCCGCCTCCGCATCTCTCGAAAGAGAGGCTCCACCGTCTGGACCCAAAAAGTGCGCTCTCATTCTATTTGGGTCGCACACGCCTGTTCCGGGTGGATGACCAACTCTTTGTTGGTTACGTGGGCGCTAAGAAAGGTCGGGCGGTTGTTAGACCCAGCCTCGTGGCGTGGTCCTCCCTGACCCGTAGCAACTCCCGTCCGAGCTTCCACCACAACAGACCCCTGAGTCCCCCTGCCTAACCAACCCTTCCCTCTACGTTAAGTCCTGACCCTTCCCGGACTTCCCAGCCCGTGCCTCCATCTTCCCGGCCCGTAGGTCCTGTGTGCCCACTTTTCAGCACCTAAGATGGCCGCCCGAGCCAGCACGACCTAGGACGAGAGGCGCCACCCTGCCGGGAGGACCGAGCGCTCCCAGCGAGTGAGAAGGGGAGGAGCAGTATCCTTCACACCTCTGACCTCCCCTCGAGAAGTGGGTTTCGATCGCCCCTCCGGCCGCCCGGAGGGCTGGCTCCATGCCTGCTGTGTGTCTGGGACTCCTCCTTAAACCAACTGAAGAAATCAAAGGGGCCGCGTGACAGGAAACCCCAACAAGCGGCCCCCAGGTGCCAAGCCCCCTGCCGACCAGACTCCGGAGATCAAAGAGGAGCAGTCCTATAACTGGGGTTGCTCCGTGACTATTGGAGATTCGACTCTGGAACATCGAGAGCCCTGCTGACGTGGTCGCGGCTCGTTTGGCAAAGAAGGACTTCTGCTGGAACCACCTGGGCCTGCTGAGTGACCCGCGGCTCTCTTGCAACGTTGAACTACCTGAGCCCTGCTGAGTGACTCGCAGCTCCCCTGAAGATCGTAAGAACTCCGACATCGTGCTTGAGCCCTGCTGAGTGACTTGCGGCTCCCCTGCAACCTTGAACCACCTGAGCCCTGCTGAGTGACTCGCGGCTCCCCCGAAGATCGTAAGACCTCCAACATCTTGCTTGAGCCCTGCTGAGTGACTCGCGGATCCCTGACTCTCCCGGTCCGGCTGGACCCTGAAAGATCGCCCCGTATCCCCCGGCTCGAGGATTGAGAGCTGTGCGCAGGATACGCAACGACATTGACTCTGATCCTAAAGACTGTCCCGCTACCCCTACCCTGACCAAGACTCCTGAAGCTCTGCTACACTTGTAATTACCAGCTTTTCTGATTATAAAGATCCCCTTGAACTACGAGATAAAGAAACGTTCTTAAGAAGCTACGGTGTGATGTCTCTTTGTCATGTGGTGCTTGTGTAGTGTGTACGATCCTAGAATCGAGACTCTCCCCCTGAAGAGTCTCTCCCTCCAGTGCTCGTCTTCGCACCTAGGGAGGTGGGTCCCAGGGTGGTCAGGTACACTTCCTGCCCTCCCCTGAGGTCGCCTTCTAACATCGGTGCACAAGCGGACCATCTCTCAGTGGGTCGTGTTGTGCATCAAGGTATGCTACTCTTTGGCTAAAAAGGAGCCTCCTGTTGGGCTGAGGATCCATTCCACTCTGGCCACGGCGGCTACTACTGCCCTGGGCTGGGGGAGTCCCCTTGCAGGACATCTGTCAGGCAGCTACGTGGGCCTCGCTGCTCACGTTTGCAAGACACTACTGCCTGGACAGCCAAGTCCGGAGAGATGGCTTTTTCGAACTTTCCGTTCTCCAGGACTTTCTGGTGTGATCATTGGTTCGCAGACCCACCACCGGGGTTGGTATTGCTGGGGTATGTATTCTAAGGAAAGTAATCTAATACTAACCTGTTTCTTTCAGATGCACAAGGTACTTACCTTCGGTAACGATATATCTGTTAGAAACAGTAGTTAGTATTAGATTCCTTACCGCCCCACCAATCCTCCCCGTTCTGCGAACCAATATCTAGTGTTAAGGTCATCCCCTTTCAGGGCCCTAGTTTCATGGCACCAGTGTTTGTTTTTATCATGGCTCTGCGTTTCTGGCGCGGAAAAGCTATGTATAAGAACTGACGTCGGCGCGCAAGTGTGGCGTCTAAGTACTCCGGCGACGTCTTCCCGGCACGGATGCGGAGCCGCAGATAACGCCTACCGACGCGCAAGTGTTCTGCTACGCAAAAGTTTCCGGATCCAGTCTGACGCCTGGGGATATTCTAAGGTAAGGAATCTAATACTAACTACTGTGTCTTACAGATCTATGGTTACCGAAGGTAAGTAACTTGTGCGTTAGGAAGCACCCAGAGTATTGTACATGATATTTTATTAAATGATGTTAATTAATTGAAAGCATATGGCTGCCACATTTAGGAGGTGGCATATGTTCTTATTTTCACTATTTTTATTTTTGTGGCATATACTAGTAGGAGAAAAAATCACTAGTTTGCTACAGCCAGACCAACAGACATAGACTTTGACAATGCTTGTTTTAGAAACCAGTGGCTGTACCCCAAGCAGCTCAGCAGCAACCCCGCTCCACTCCCTGTATTTTCCTGTAGCATGCTGCTCGCCCTCTGAGTGCCCAGTTGTGCTGCTAGTTTTGGGCTGCCCTAAGCAGGCTGGTCTCTTTTGAGGAATGCGAGCCTCCAGAGGGGCTGGGGAGGGGGTGGTTTTTCTGCACAGTGGTGGGAGGTGAGGGCAATTTGAACTGGCAGGAGCTCTAAGCATCAAAGAGGGAGGAAAAGAAAGTTTAAACAAGCGCAAAAATGAAAGTGAAAGCGACCGCGCTGTGATTAATTAGTAACATGAGCCACGATAAGGGCGGAATGCAGCTGGCACAATGTGCGCTGCTGCTTGCTCCCAATAACCAAATGCCGTGGGAGGGAACCTTTGGAGAAAAGGTGGGACATGAACCCGCGTTTGCCCATTTGTGTGCTTTCATTATTGAATGCCACATGCAAAGGCCAATAGAATGTGTGTGATTTACCAAACTCACACAGAGAAGTTTAGGGGAAGTTTGGAGTGCTCACAAGAAGCCTCCCATAGAGCAGCGCTTGCGCGCTGCGCTCGACTTAAAAAGAGGGAGGGAGAAAGTAGAGCGAAAGCGATGGAAAGAGATTGATTGCGAGGAGACGAAAGAAGCTTGTTTGGTTTCAGCATTTTTGCCAGTGTTGCTTTTAGTTCCTGATTCCGACCCAGAGCACGTCCAGCAGATGAGGCATATAGAATAATGCAAAAGAAAAGGCAGTGTATATTCCATCAAGACTAGATTGGAAGCATTTGCAGCCTGGCCATAAAATAAAATGAAGTGGTAATATGGCCAGGACAGTAGTTTGATGGTGGCTACTTGTCACTTTCTACAGTCTGGGGACCAATGCTCATGTTTTGTTCTCTCTCATCAGTACGTTTGAGTTGAAGTGCGATGGGATGAATATGTTAATGACAACAACTGGTGGCCTATCATATCTACATGCTGCCTTTTCCCTCTGTTTTTGTGAGCTTCTAGTTACACAGTAGCATTGGTGACAGAGCAGCACAAGTCCACGGTACTATATATGCCAAGCACTCCTGCAGCACAATGGGTATTGGCTAGGCACCACCGTGCTGTTTGTGGTCTATGGGGACTATTATACGTTTTATAGTGTTTGAGCACTGCACTCTTGATTTCAGTTTAGAACCACAAGTTTCCTCTATCCAAAATGTTCTCTGCAGCATGAAGTCTGGTTGGACTACTTTTTCTTGAATTACTGTGATATCTCGCTTGGTAATTAGCTTACAACCCTTATAACTAAGAGGGAGCCAAATATAACAATAACAAGCATTGGCAATAACTGTAGGTCTGACTTGTAACTGAAAGTGCCTCTTCAGTCACTGGCGAGTTTAGGCAGTCAATAACTCATCATACATGCGCCCTTTACTCATCTATGCACTCATGCATCTGTTCATCCACCCCATTGCCTCAATCTTGCATTCACTAATGTATAATTAAACCCACTCAACATGCATACGCAAGATACATTTGAAAAAAGGTAGAAGTAAGAGTGTAGGAGAGTAGGGTCTGCTATCCTATGGTCACCCCAAATTTTTGCTTTTTGCTTCACTGGTTTATGAATTAATGTGGCTGTGGGCCTGCTAATCAGACCCACAGCCTGCTGTTCTCTCTCTAAATTGCAGCCAATGCACCCTAGGTGCATTACGAATTGGAACTGGTTCACCTTATTGGCCCCTTTAACAGTGTACCCTAGGTACCCAGGGCATAGGTGTTTCCAAGGACTACCAGGGGCTGCAGCATGTATTGTGCCACCCCTGGCCTGGCCTCCATATTTGACACAACTGGCTGATCACTCAGCTGGGGTAAGTTGGTGTAATCACCTCTTACTTAGATATAGTATCCCTATATCTAACCTTAAAACTGGACACACATGTTCCTATCAGCCACTCCTATGGAAGGCCTCATCAATCCTGGAGGCAGAGTGCTTGGAAATATGTGAGATGGTGCTCTAGCATGAGCTGAGCCTGTCTGCAGCTGTCGGGAACCACTCCCTTAGCTGTTCCGGGATATTGCCATACCATATACTCTTAAGTGCATTATAATCCTCGCGGTTATTTGCTAACTTTGGTTTGGCTTTATCAAAACATGTCGAGTAAGGTGTCATACGAATTGGAATACTATCCCCTCGACAGTTCTGTCGACGGGGATAGCATTCCACCCTTCTAGAGGGACACGACATGTGTGTAGCCTTAACCCCGGTTAAAGTTAACCAGAGCCTCAGCATCACAAAATGGATGCTGCCACCACAGACACAAGTCTGACCTCCTGCTGCTGGGAGTCCTTCCTGCGAGGGAGGCTTGGACAAAGGGTTTCCTGCCTTGGGAGGTGCGAGCACCACCCCAGACAGGGTTTTGTGTATTGGGTAGGACAGGGCTGAATAGATTGAGACATGCCCGGGGCACACAAGGTGTCCCCGTGCATAAGCCAGTCCAAACCGGTCCTGGGACTTTCCAGACCCAGGCCTGGCGAGGAGCTGGACAAAGGAAAGGGGGTGTAACCGCCCCCCTTCCTGGTTCCACCCAGAGGAGGGACCTTGTAGGTGATCCACCCCTCAGATTGGGAATAAGAGTGGGAGCAGTGCCATTGCACAGCAGATCATCCTGAAATCAACTTTACACGAAGAAGACAACTGGACTTCGACATTCTGCTGCACAGAAGACTGAGGAGAATCTCCCTTGTGGCCTAGGAGTGGCCACCCTGTGAAAGCAGGTACCAACCAGCGAATCGACGTCTGCTTTGCCGCCGCCTCCCGCCGGAACCCGAGCCCAGAGCTTGACAAGATCCAGACTCCCAGACTTCTCACAGCCCGATCCACAGTCCCTGCAAAGAAGGGACCCGTGGAGGCACCGAGAGACGTGGGACCGGACATCTTGGAAGACCCCCAAAGAGCTGACTGCGCAGCATCAGAGGCATCCTCGACGTTGTGCTTTGGGGACTGAGAACCCCCACCACCGAGCAGCCCTTGCACCGAAGATCAGCCTCCACGATCTGCGTGGGGCCTTTTGCATTGTGCCACTCGACGCGCCATCCGGCCACTAGCCACGTGGTCAGCGGCCATCTTGGCGACGAAACCAAAGAACTACACTGCGGGTCTGGTTGCTCCAGACTTGCCCTAGCTCCTGTAAAAAGGAGCACCCGCTCTGACCTTGCTGGTCCGAGTGATAAGCCTTTTTCGACTCCTGCGTGGCTTGCATTAGCCAAGGCCTGTTTGCTCCGATCAAGTTGCTGACACCGCCAACAGCGAGAAGCCTGCGTGGGACAGCTCGTGACCGACTCCTGGACGTCCTTGACCCCCGGTGTCCACGTGGCTGCAGCGAGAAGCTACACCTCAACGCCTGTTTGCACCGACATCGCCTGGTTCCAATCTGGTTCCACGGTAGTCACTGGCTAGTGACTTTGAACATTGTCCCCTCTGTTTTCAGGTCTTCACAACTTCAGATCCACCCTTGGATCCACCGGAACTCTTCACCTCGAGCCGCCTGCAGCATCTTCAGCTCCAAACACCATCGACCAGCGTGACGAAACCCGACACTACTTCGACCCTATGCACCCGCTTCCTGTGGGTGAGGTAACTCCGCTCCGCCGGTGTTCCTACACTGGTACACATCTCTAGGGCCTGTGTCTCAAGTTTCAGCTTTCTAGGTCACTCGGAAGGTTCCGAACTAACTAACTTTGTACTTTTTACGCACCATGGACTTTGCATTGGTGAGTGCGTGCACTTTAAACACTGCACCCAAGTCCCGCGGGCCTTTCCCGACTTAGTCACTGCTAGTCCCGAACAGCTCCAGCGATTCCCAAGGCCCTAGGCCTGTTTCCTTTTAGATTGGTATCTCTTATACCACTTTCTTAGTATATGGTTTAGGTGGCCCCTAGGGCTCATCCATATTGTGCAACTTTTGTGTATTTTAAACTGTCTTGTGTTTAACGCTTGTGCTTCTGTGCTCATAAAGAGTCCAGGGGATATTTGTAGTTAATAAATCTATATATATTTTCAATATATATCTGTGTGGTGTCCTTTCATTTGGTATTCAAGGGGGTTGTGTATGGTAATACAGCTGGCTTCACATGCCTTTCAGAGTTTAGCCTAAGACTGCTTTGTCCACGTTACCACTAGGATAACTGGTCTATAAGGTTGACTTACAACTGATCATCATAAGGGTTGCTTGGCATGGTACAAAGTGATCACTAGAAATAGTGAGCATTATATACCAGGCCAAATTCTCACAAAGAGTAAAGGGTGTAGCCTAAATGAGAATGAGGCAGTTAAATGCTTGCAATGATCGATAATTAAAACATTCAACATAGAATCAGTGGCATCTTGGGTTGATATTGTGCACAGTTTAGCCCACATTGTAATACCAGGCCTGCTGCCTTTATCATATGCTTTTCACAATATATATGTCAGCCGTACTCCCCATTTCATAATTTTTCATAACAAACAGATTAGACCTCGGGCATTTCACATACCTTTTTAGGTCTTGCCTGTCAATGCGCTTGCGCATTGAGCTTGCGAGAGATATAGGGGCTTATCGAGAGCGTAACCAAAACGGCGATTTGATGCTGTGCCCGTGAAAAGCCAGCTCAATGCACAAGCGCATTGACCTAAAATGATCGTGCACATCAAAGCCAGCCATCTGTTCCCCAGCTTGGTGACGCCAGCAGCCCGTGAAAAGCCAGCTCAATGCACAAGCGCATTGACCTAAAATGATCGTGCACATCAAAGCCAGCCATCTGTTCCCCAGCTTGGTGATGCCAGCAGCTCTTCAAAGATATCTGCTCCTCCCCTAATTATTCACTCAGCCGTACTTTGTTTCACTGCCGCCAGGCCGTGTCTCGTTTTAACTTGTTGTGCCTTTCTGCCCCTATTAGACTCGTATCCGCTCCTCCCCTAATTATTCACTCGGCCGTACTTTCTGTTTCACGGCCTCTAGGCCGTGTCTCGTTTCAACTTGTTGTGCCTTTATGCCCCTATTAGACTCGTTTTCTCATTGCTTGTTGAGTTAGTCATGCCTTCTGCATTTGGACCCATCAACTGTTTTCTCTTCTCCCAACATGGCCCCTTAACATGCACTCATTGTCTGGAGTCTAGAAGCAGCAAACCTTATTACTCTCAGCACTTGTATTTTCCTTTCATGTAACAGGATTGGGAACTTGATTTAGTCCTCCGCCCTCCCCGGACTGCTGCTGCTTCTTGAGCTGACCTTTTCCGATAGCCCCAGCCGGACGTAAGCTTTGGACATACCTGCTCCGCTGGAGCCGATCAGCAGCTCTTCAAAGTTATCCGCTCCTCCCCTAATTATTCACTCGGCCGTACTTTCAGTTTTAATTTTCTTGCTTTAGATTTACCTCTCTAATTTAATCTTTCTCTTCCCAGCTGTGCCTCTTGCTTTCACTCCTTTTCCCTCGCCCCTTCCCTGTTTTGATGTCCATAATTTTGCCCCTCTCCCTATACCCGTAACATAGACAGTTTATGTGCAGATATACATTTTATACTTTACCTATTTCGTGTAGGAGCTACCCGAAAGGGCACACGGTAGTTGAGATCATGGGGTCACATCACTTCCAGACCCAAGCTGCTTTCTCTACCACCACCGATGTTTACCGTTCAAGTACTTTACTATTGTGAAATATTGCCTACGAATGTGAATTGAGTTATTGTTTTTGTGAGCTTGTTTCTCCCTCTCCCCATCTCCCCCTCTGCCTGCTCTCCTCTCTCTCTCCCTCCCCTCTCTCTCCCCTCTGTCCTTCGATCTCGTCCTCCCCTCTCTTCTTACCCTCCCTCTCTCCTCTCTCCCTTTCCCTCTCCCTTTCCCTCTCTCCCTTTCCCTCTCTCCCTTTCCCTCTCTCCCTTTCCCTCTCTTCCCTCTCCCTCTCTTCCCTCTCCTCTCTCCCCGTCTCCGTCTCTCTACTCTCTCCCCCTCTCTCTCCTCTCTCCCCTCTCTCCCTCTCTTTACCCTCTCCCTGCTCTCCTTTTTCTCCCTCTCCCCATCTCCCACTCAGCACCACCACAGCACCACCACAGAACCACTCATCAGCACCTCTCAGTACCACCACTCAACACCACCACAACATCACTCAGTGCCACCACAAAACCACCACAGCACCACACTGCACCACCACAGCACCACACTGCACCACCACAGCACCACTCTGCACCACCACAGCACCACTCTGCACCACCACTGCACCACTGCACCACTCTGCACCACCACTGCACCACTCTGCACCACCACTGCATCACTCTGCACCACCCCAGCATCACTCTGCACCACCCCAGCATCACTCTGCACCACCCCAGCATCACTCTGCACCACCCCAGCATCACTCTGCACCACCCCAGCATCACTCTGCACCACCCCAGCATCACTCTGCACCACCCCAGCATCACTCTGCACCACCCCAGCATCACTCAGCGCAACCCCAGCATCACTCAGCGCAACCCCAGCATCACTCAGCGCAACCCCAGCATCACTCAGCGCAACCCCAGCATCACTCAGCGCAACTCCAGCATCACTCAGCGCAACTCCAGCATCACTCAGCGCAACTCCAGCATCACTCAGCGCAACCCCAGCATCACTCAGCGCAACCCCAGCATCACTCAGCGCAACCCCAGCATCACTCAGCGCAACCCCAGCATCACTCAGCGCAACCCCAGCATCACTCAGCGCAACCCCAGCATCACTCAGCGCAACCCCAGCATCACTCAGCGCAACCCCAGCATCACTCAGCGCAACCCCAGCATCACTCAGCGCAACCACTGCATCACTCAGCGCAACCACTGCATCACTCAGCGCAACCACAGCATCACTCAGCGCAACCACAGCATCACTCAGCGCAACCACAGCATCACTCAGCGCAACCACAGCATCACTCAGCGCAACCACAGCATCACTCAGCGCAACCACAGCATCACTCAGCGCAACCACAGCATCACTCAGCGCAACCACAGCATCACTCAGCGCAACCACAGCATCACTCAGCGCAACCACAGCATCACTCAGCGCAACCACAGCATCACTCAGCGCAACAACAGCATCACTCAGCACAACCACAGCATCACTGGTTCAAATATGTTCTTTCAATGTTTCAAGCAGTTTAAGCTTACAAGCTTTATTACAAACTAGCAGCCCGTCCCAACGTTGTCTGGGAGCAATTAGGCTTCAGGGCCCCCGCCCCGACATTGTCCGTGGGTCCCCTGGAGCCTTCCTCCATATATTGCAGTATTATACCTCGGTTTACTTTGTACGCTTTTGTAACCTGCACACGTAACTTTTTCCTCCTGTAATGCACCGTTTGGCTCACTTTTTTAATGCTCAGTTTGCTTCCTCTTGCTACCTGCACACGTCACTTTTTCCTCCTATACCTCTGTTTACTTTCTACGCTTTTGTAACCTGCACACGTAACTTTTTCCTCCTGTAATGCACCGTTTGGCTCACTTTTGTAATGCTCTGTTTGCTTCCTCTTGCTCACGATGTATGCTTTTGTAACCTGCACACGTAACTTTTTCCTCCTGTAATGCACCGTTTGCTTCACATTTGTAATGCTCCGTTTGCTTCCTCTTGCTCACGATTTTCATTTTTGCTTCATTTTTCCGCTGCTCATAAATAAATAAATAACCTACCTCATCCGCCGCTCACCGCTCCTCCCCGCCTGTCCGCCGCTCCTCACCGCTCCTCCCCGCGCCATGTCCACCGGGCCTTCTCGCGCTCTTGGACGCTGCTCCTCACGTCGGGCACGCACGTCGCGGCCAACGCTTTTTCCAAGGGACTACTTTTTTTTTCTGTACATTTTTTAAATAACTTATATTTATTAAGTTTATATAGCCTATGTCCATCTGCACACCCTGACGATTACAACGATGTATCGGGTGTGTGGATTGGCGCTGTGGTTCCCGAGTTTACCCGCCTCAAAGGTTCAAAGTTCTTCCTTTATAATAGTATTATCGATAGATCACAAAAAGATGTTAATTTTTCACTTCTGTTCTTGGGTTTTCGACACAATAAAAAACACAACATAATCTTCACAAAAGTTATTTACAAAACTTAAAGCTATTGACATTACAAATTAAATAGATTATTTTAAGTACTAATTATTTAAAAAAATTAAAAGCCATTATTTGTAATATCAATACATCTAAGTCACGTAAATACAATACATGTTGCATTACAAATGCTATAGGTGTCACATTTGCGAAAGTTATAACTATTGGCATTGTAAATTACAAAGATATTTTGCTATTTTAAAAAACACATAAATAAAAAAAGTAATTTATAAGACCAATAGCTCAAACTTTCCTAATGCGAGACCTATTGCATTTCCAATGCTTGTTCTAAATAGACCTCCAACGTTTATCATTGGCTTTTCCCCATAACCCACTCATGCCTAATGTATTCTACAAAGGCGTCCCCCTAAGCAGCTATATTAGGTGTATATGCAGTCATAAATATGCAGAAAATTACAGTTGGCAAAACAGTAAACAAAAAAAAAACTAGTGGGGATAGTCATGGTGTAAATCATGTATCCATCCAAGTTGGATAGAGAGAGTAACCAACACAACACCCTTGCCTAGCACCGAATTTGCTAAGTTCCATACATAAATGACCAGTCTGCAGTCTATAACATAGTGTAATCATATTCTGCCGTAAAAGGCCTACTTCCGTAAGTAAATGCTTTTCATAATAAATAGTTTTGGGCCTACTGCCCTTTTTGTAATATTTCACAATAAACAGACTAGCTTTTGGACGGCCATGCTATCTGCTTTGAAAGGAGCCTCCTGCAGATGTGGCATCAAGGGAGCCAGCCGGTTGAGCATGAGGTTGAAAATTGGGTTCTGTCGAGCAATGTACTTGGATCTCATAAACGAACCTGCTTCACGTTTTGCAAGTACATGCAACTTGCATCTTAGTACCCTTCCAGTATATTTGGTTCCCATGTTAATAATACTTGAAGATTTACAGGACTTTGTCTGATAAATACTTGCCCAAAATACTTCTAAGTTAACATCGGCTTGTTTATACAACGTCACTAGATTTGTTTGAGCCCTTTGTTCCCCAGAGATATCTACTGACAAAAGATTGCACTGCTTATCAGTCGTCGAATTGAGTATGCATACCAACGTTAATCAGTTCACTTGTAGCTATAATACCGGCCAAGGGTATTCCTGGTCAACCCTGCATTTTTGTGTAACATGATTAAGAAGTGAAATGTGTTTTGTTGTGCATTTGTAGCTAGGCCGGCTTGTCCCGTTCTAGTTATGGCCCCCCACCACACAGCAAGACCAGAAATAAAAAGTAGAGTGCATTAGAATGGTTCCTAAAACGTGTGCTTTTTGTTTCTTTTAATGCAGTGGATGATCTCTCTCCTCCCTCTTCCCACACAGGAAGGAAGAGGGAATGGTTCAAGGTGGAGGATGCCAGACAAGTCCTGCAGTGCCATAAACCTGTTCAAGCCTCTTACTTTGAAACTCTCCGGCAAGGTCGTCTGGCAAACAACGGCACGCCTTCATTGGGCTCCGCATACACCGCTTCCAGTCAGAGCTCGCTGTCCGATATCAGATGACGGAGAGTCTTCAGGAATCTGAAAACCATTTTGGATAAGACTGAAAAGCCTGCCTTTCCTATACCCTTCTTTCTCCTTGTCCCCTTTTACCCTGCCCCTGTGTTGGGCAAGACACGGGCAGGAGTCCCGCCAAAAGCAGTGTTTGTTGAGAATGTTGCAGTTTAGTGCGGAATGGAATGTCTCCCTTCCAGGGGCCTCGTGGCTTCCCATTCCCATTTCTGCGCTCTCCCGAGGATGATTTTGTAAAATAATTATTTGTGCATGAAATGCCCCTCTACCACACTATCCCAGTCCTGTGTGCTAGAAAAATAGAAAAGTATTACCTCTACTGTACCTGCCCCCCCTTGAGACGATATTACAAACTGCTATGGAATGCAGCTTCTTTTCAACGCCCAAATGCCAGTTTGACACCCGCACCATCTGTATGTGATGATAAATCAGTTTTCTCTTTTTCCATCTTCACATTGTTGCCACCTGCTAGAGTCCTTCCCATCAAACTTGGAACTTAGCATTCTCCTTCTGTCTAACGCTGTCTCCTTCAGGCATGTTAAGTCCAGAGCCGCCCCACCATTGACCTTACTCCCGTTTGATGACCTGCGGGCCACATATCCCCTGCCTCATTCATCTACCTATAATGCTAATGAATCCAATTCATGCAGTTGCAGATATCTACAACACACACAAACTGGCAGTAGTTCTCCCACTCCAGCCCACCCTCTTCCCCGTTTCGATTTTGGGTGATAATTTTGGCAGATATTTCATGCACAGTCTTGAACTTTGTATAGTGGGGCTCCATATGAGCTATACAAACATGAAACTATAGTAACCCCTACCTTCTATGCATCAGGGCGGGATCTGAGACGCAAGATATTGAAGCACTCTTCTAGTCCTGGCACAGGGTACTGTAGAAAACATTAAAACTATGTAAATGCCTTTCTTTTTTTAATTTGTTTGTGGTGAGACCTTCCCCTTTAAATGCTTTGCTATTTTTATGGCTCTTAGCAGGTGCTGGCACAATTGAACTACCATCTACAGCGAGTGTTAACATGTTGCCGGCCTTTTCTGTGGCCAGCAGGGAAGTCTGCTGTTCCTTCATTTCTTGGTGCTGCGCGTCATTCGTTTGATCTTTTAGGATTTAGACCTCCATTGCAGGGCCATGGTGCATCTCCCAAGAGGCATCTCCCAAGGGACAACTGACCTCCTGAAGGCAGGGTTAGAATACTAACATTGTATATTATTCTGAGGGCACCACTTCCTACTGCAGACCTATGCACTTGCACACCGGTCCAAGCCTGCTCCCGGATGCAGTTCTTTGGTGTTTATATCACGGTGTACATGCAGCACCGCTTCTGGCGTAATTGCCGGACGTGCTATTTTTAATGTGAAATTCATGGTGTCTCTTTGCCAACAGTACTTTGGTCCTGTGTATGTTTTTGCGCGTGTTATGGTTAGTGGATGGACCGGTATCTTCATTTTGAAAGGAGGAGAGCGGTATACAAGAGTTAGGTAAAAGGAAACCTGTTTTTTTACAGTGAAGTTATTGCCTCCCACACCCCCTTTCTTCATACATGCTAAAGATGCTGCTCATAATTTTCATGAGAACGGCCATATCATCTTGCATCATTCAGATGCCAGTGTTATTGTGGCTAGAGTAGTGTGCAAAAAAATTATTTTCAGTCACTAGTTTATTTTCCTTCACACGATCATAAGGCACCCTTTGTTTTTTTAAATTATTAATACTCTGAAGCATGTTAAACCAAGGTCACAGAGGACACATATACTGTGTGGATTACTGTGACTTGAACAGCCAGCCAGCCAGGCAGTCCATAGTGACAACCTATGACATAAAATAAGTTTTGAACCACCACCTCCAAAATAGTTAATCCATTGTCTTATAATATAAATGCTTGGTTACTTCCGACAGATTAAATCCTTTGATGGCCTAAGAGCCAATGGTAAGACATCTTTGATTCATGCAAAGGATCCCAATGTAAATTCAGGCTTTCTTTTTTGACAGCTTGAACCAAACCTGACTACTTACCTTAGCTACAGATGACTATTGAAATTCTATTTGATGCTAGTTTTGGCTGTGTCTGGAGCTTCTTTTTGTTCGGTGAGCAGTGTAGGCATTTTCATAATTTTTAAGAATCATTAAGGCAAAGTGAAGGTTGCATGGTTCACCTTACCCTGATCATCTCTGTGCCACTGAATGTTGAAGCAAACAACATCCTGACCTCCCCACACCCAAGAGTTGTGATGCTGCCACTAAACATTTTGTAACCGTAGAAGTCATTTTCCTGCCTAAAATCAGAGATGAGTGTTGTTTCAGTCCTTTTTACCTCACAGTGAAAATGGTTCTGCCCTCATGTAATCCTCCTATTTAAGTAGTTCCTCGTATCTGTATAGCCCTGCGTCGTAGTCTACTCTAGTTAATGGCTTCACTCCTAGTGATGTTTTGCAAAACGAATCTCACAAAAACTCTTACTGTTCAGCAGTACCTCATCTTAGTTATGATGTTTCATGGCCTGTTTAATATTTATGGGCACTACGTTGCCAGAATGTGTTAATTTGCTTTTCCTTCCCCCACACCTTTATTCCAAGTTTAAAATGCTTGTTACAACCTCTCCTTGGCACACACAGGTTACATTTACCCTTCCTTAAAGTATGTAACTAACATAACTGATTTATAATTTGGAGGCAAGCACATGTCCCTTTCTTCTGGAAAAGTACTAGAATGTTCTGTCAGTTCAAAACATTAAAAATACTGGAAACATGAGATTGCCTGTGGAAAATTAGAGTAATATTGTGAAAAGGCTGCAGCTACTCCAGAATTTCCACATTACCTTCTACTGCGCTGATTAAGTCTCTTGCAGTGTAACTGAGCTTAAGGCATTCCGTATCAAAATACTCGAGGTACTCTTGGTATGGTGCTACTCGCAAGCCTCTCCTCGCTTTCCTTTCGGTACTGTGCTGTTCGAATCTATTGTTGTACCATATTGCTTGATTCACTGTATGAAACTTTTAAGAATGTCCCCTCCACAATCTTGGTTCTACTGGAAGTGGTTAAAGGTGCATGCATGAATTCATGTTGAGAATTTCCATTGTAAATTGTCATGTAGTGGAAGGTCTTTTGCAAGCAGGCTACTGTGGCATAGAACTGTATGCACACTGTTGGCATTCTGCCTCGCGTGTAAGATGAGGACTCCACTCTAAGATGTACGTGCATGTTCCTATATCAGTCAGAGAGCATCACATACTCGCAGCCTTAATCCTTTTTGTTGATTGTGTGTGTGCGTGCGTGTGTGGAGGGTCTCGGTAAGTAGGGCTGGTTGTTCCGATCCTCTCTTCCGCCTACAAAAATAGCATTTAAAAGGTAATTACAGCCTTCTCTGTGATACTAGGAAGGACTGCTGCTGATTTTTTTTTCTCTCTCTCATTAAAAAAATAAAAATCTACTCTGGAACCTCTCCCGACCGGATCTCCCCACCTGTTTTTACTGGGCTGTGAACAGAAATGTTATATATAGGGTAGACTGTTGTTCGTTGACTTGCTAACAGATTTTTGTTTTTGGGTCAAGACAATAAACTGTGCCAAGAACGTGTTTTTAACTTGACTGGCAGTGTTTATTTGGCTGGTGTGGGAAAATACTGACTGGTGCTACAGAGGTGTGAGAAGACCGCTATTAACCTTCCAACGTTTTTATTATGCTAGCCAGTGTAGCTAAGCTAAAGGCACATCAAAAATGTTATCTACACATTAACAATGATTTCACACTGTTTAACATGAAATCGTATTTTTCAAAAGTACCATAAAACTGAAGCAGCGATCAGAAGGCAATTGATGGAAGCAGAAGGCTCCAGTTACAATAATTCTAATTTTTATCATCTACATCACTAGTTCGATTTTCCAGCTAGCCAGTTATCTGGCACCACAGCATTTTAACTTCCTGACCCTGGGAGTAAGCTCATTTTAGCCAGGCATACATACGCCCAGTGTTTTGGGGATTATCATCGATATGGTAGCCCATTCTGTGCCATCCTCACAAAGTTAACACAAAAAGGGCAACTGCACCATAGGCAACCATAGTGCCCTCCACTGGTGTCGAATAGTACCAGCGAACATGTTTCAGCTAGAGTACATAGTCCAATAGTAGCTCCACTCTCCATTTAACACAAATGTAGGTTCTGACCGAAAGGACCTGATAAAATTTTAGTATCAGTTTGTGCCTTTCCCTCAACTTCCAGTCTCGCAGTCTACCAAAGGAAACCACCGCCTCGGTCACGGCCTTCATTCTTGCAAAGAATCAGTAAAAGCCAACAATACTGATTAAGAACCTGAGAAAAAACAATGTATAAATATTGAAGATGTGAACTTTAACTGGGAGCAGTATAAACTTTTGAAGCAAAAGGAATTAATCATAAAATATTTTGTATCCAAAGTATAAGCATCAAAAATGCTCTTTCAATAAATAAGATTGGCCTATGCTCCAAGAACAAATCTATTTCATGCTCACAAGGTGTTTATGATAATTTTATATTAGTGTCATTTTAATATGTCTATGCTATTGGAATAAAAGCCCTATTATATGTATCCTACCTTATACGATGCCTAACAATGTGTGGAAATAAGCCACCTCCCAGACCTTGCTTTTCAAGGTACCAATGAAGTACTGTGCCTTTAAGAATTCAAGAAACTGTCTGCCTTCCATTCATGCGGTGGTAAGTCATGCAATTATTTTTATCGGGCTCATAGTGAAGGACCTGTAATCCTTTCCTGATGGTTTTTTTTACCGGAAATTAATGTTTGGTCGGGTTTTGCGCGTACTCAACACGTTCGATAGTTTGCTCTTAACAGCATGTTTTGTAAGAAAAGAGCCTTTCTTTTTCATTAAGGGATTAACTCAATTAAGTGTAACCCATCAGTGTATATGTTTGCTCAGTGAGAGTTGCCCTTTTTGGATTGAAGTAGTCCTGCAAAGATTGGCATGTTGTATGTTTGGCTTTCAGACTCGCTCCTTAAACTGTAAAGTATGTCTGAAAGTGCCTTACAGGAGACTTAAGATAGGGAAATTGTGCCTTAAAGCATAGGAAGATACAGTGCAAGTTATCATTCATCAGAGTGACGGAACTTTCAGTCACTTTTCTTGTATGTACGCTCTGGTGGTTGGAGGTCTGAACCCTTCTCCAGGATAAGAGACACTGCCCTAATAAGCAAGTAGTAATTTGACTACCTGCAGTGTGTTCTTGGGACTCTGATATGGTTAGGCGCGTCTACTTAGTATGAAAACTGAATACCTCACTCCATAGGTTGTCTCTGCTGGATGATGTGTTAACTTTTCAGATAGTCACAAATAGAGTTGCAAAGATGCTTAATATTTCAGCAGTCTTATGGTGTAAAATACATCTGTTTTTGGACTACTAAACCTACCAGAGCAAGAATTGTAAATGGCATAAGTTCTAAGTTCCAGGCCCATTGTAGTTTACCTTATGCACCTTCCTTTCTCAGCCTCCTAACTTACTGGTTATCACGGCAACCAAAAAGCATAATTATCTAGATGTTTGGTTCTTACCCTGTGGTCCAAGGATCCATGGGGTCTGCGAGGCCTACTCAGGGGGTCTGCAACTGTTTTACAAAATTAAATAATATTAATACATTAAAGTTAATAAAGCATATACAATTAAGCAAAATTGAAAATTTGAAAACTTTGATTATATTTGAATGTGATATTTGAGTATTTGTGTGGCTTATACTTGTTTTTGTAGTTTTGTGCATTGTGTATAGGTTCAAATCATAGAATTAGCTTAGTAAGAGGGTTCCTGGCTTCTAATAATGACTAAGTGGGGGTTCCTGGATTTTACTAATGAATCAGTAGGGGTCCACAGAAGTCAAAAGGTTAAGAACCACTACTCTAGATTAAACCTCTATACCCGCAGTCACTTTACTGCCTTCCCCAAGAAAGAAAGAACCACTGTTCACTTTCGAATACGCAAAAGGGAGTTGAGGATTTCAATTTATAATTTCTTCAGTCTCCTTCCCAGAGAGAAATGTGATGATTTGAAGGATGTTAATGGCCTCTGACCAGACTGGAAATTGTGCCAAGAACTCAGCATTTCTAACGGCACTGGAGATTGATCATGGTTTTTCAACCCACTATGTAAAGAAATTCAGTAATAGCAGTTGTGAGTATTTATGCAGACGCACACTAAATATGAAGTCTGCAGTAGCTGTAACTCTTTTTACTAACCCTTCACTAACGCATGGCGTTGTTGCGCACCGCTTGTTGCTCATTGTATGTATATATCTGAAAGAGACACGTTAGTGATAGATTTCTTACCATAGAATATCCCCAGTCGTCAGACTGGATCCGGAAAGTTTTGCTTAGCAGTACCCCTGTGCGTCAGTAGGTGGCGTTGTGTGGCTCTGCGTCGGTCGCTGGCGTCGTATGCGCTGAGATGACGTCCAAGACTACTTAGGCGCCCCTCATGCACGCTGACGTCAGTTCTTTCTTTTTCCGCGCTGAAAGCGCAGATCCGGATTGAGCACATGCCTCAGTTATTTTATGACTACTTTTTGAGACTTTTTGTCTCCCTCTCGTCTCCTTGTGCATGTAGGGATGCCCGGCTTTAAGTCTTGTGTGTCGTGCCGCTGTAATATGTTGGTGGCGGACCCCCACCATATCTGACTCTACTGCCTGGAGACCGACAATGACTCCCGGGACTGTTGAGACTGTCGAGCCATTGCCCCGAAGGCCTTGCGGGAGCAGTGCCGTAAGTTGCTGGAGGTCCGGCACTTCTCTCAACGCCGCTCCGGGTCTAGGGGCTGTTCGTGGGACCACTCGCAGGACCGGAGCTGTTGCTCTTCGGGCTCAAAGTCTTCACCTTCAGATTCCGAGAAGCAATGCCATAAAAAGAAATCGAAGAAGCGTGTTCGCTCTCAATGTCCCCCCGTCGCTCCTCAGAGGCAGACGAGGGGGACAGGGTCTCCGCCCTGCGGCTCCTCCGGAGCCTGGGAGTCCCACGAGTCCGTCTGCAACTCCTGTACAGATGTAAGAGTTTCTTGCTGCCATGGACTACCTTTTCAGGCCTCGGGCTCCCGCCAGCGCGCCTGCAGGCCCCGCGGTCCCGTGTCCAGATCCTGTTGGCCTGACGGTACCGCCTCTGGCGCCAGCCCCGGAGCCAATGGGTCCAGTGCCCTTGGCTCCGGCACCACAAGGTGCAGCGCTACTGGCTCCGGCCCCAGGTGATGACCTGAACTCCGGCCCCAGGCGATGACCTGAACTCCGGCCCCAACGCCGCCACAGGCACTGCACTGGGTGCAGTTTATCCCACCCCTGCCCCGGTTCTCGGACCTTTTCGTTCCTGCCTGGGATCCGCATTGGAATGTGGCTCCGGCTCGGCCTCGGCCGATGCCGCTACCGGCTCCGCTTGCCCCCTCTTCGGCCCTGCCGCTGCAGCCGGCTCCTTATACTCCGGAGCCGGGTGAGGACTGGGATGGCTCCGAGGACCCCCTTGCGCGGCAGTCTGACTCCGAGCAGGATTGGGTAGATGACCTTCAAGATGCAGGTGAGCTTGATGTGTCTTCTGACCCAGGGTTTGCCTCACCTCCGCCTACTATGGAGGAGGGCGCGTCCTACACTATGGTGTTGCGTCGGGCAGCGGAGGCTCTCCATCCCGACCTCCCTACAGTGGCCCTTAAGACCAACCACCTTACGGAGGTGCTCCAGGTGGCGTCTACGTAGTCTGAGCCACTGCTCCCTTTCAATGAGGCCCTTACCGAAGTCCTCTTGGGCACTTGGTCGCCCGGCCCCTGGTGATCCTGCCTTCTTGACCACTCCCCCTACACCTGAGAGCCTGGTCATTCAGACCTCAAAGTCCGTGTGCCTTTACCACGGCTCTGCCGGATAAGGAAGCTAGACCAATATGGCAAGAGGTTGTTCTCAGCCACCTTGGGGTTGCGGTCGGTTAATACCGCCTGCTTATTGGGCCGTTACTCCCACGCAGTGTGGGATTCGGTAGCAGAGGTCCTGCCTCAGTGTTCTGAGGAGGTCCAGGCTGTCCTTTCCCAAGCGATTGCAGAAGGCAAGGATTTGGCGAAGTTTACCATCAGGTGTGGTCTGGACACGGTTGATTCCTTGGGCAGGGCAATTTCCATGACTGGTGTTGCGGCACCATGCCTGGTTGCGGTCTACCGGGTTTTCACCCGATGTCCAGGGCTCGCTCATTCCCTTTGATGGCTCCCGCCTCTTTGGCGACAAGGCTGACTGTGCCCTGGAGCGCTTTAAAGACTTGCGGGACACGGCCAAGTCCTTGGGCCTTTCTACGAAGAGCCCTGCCACGCCTGGGTTTCGTTCCTTTCGTGCCCAGGGCAGCGGCACCCAGGCATGCTCTTCCAGCAAGCTTGTGCAGAACCAGCCTCAGCGTGGACTCGGCCGTGGATTTCGCAGGGGCGGGTCTGGTATGTATGTATGTATGTATGTATGTATGTATGTATTTTGGATTTATAAAGCGCACTGTAACCCAACGGGCATCCTGGCCCTGCGGTACAAAGGCTCCCTCACCACAGATACCAGGCTCACTAGTTGCTAATCTCGGCCAGTACTCTAGGGAAAAGCCAGGTTTTGACTTTGCCCCTAAACTTCATCAGATCCTGCATCTGTCTTAACTCAACTGGCAGACTATTCCAGAGGCGTGCTGCTGCATAGCTAAAGGCTCTTCCGCTGGATTTAACTTTCTTGATCTTGGGTATATTCACCAGATTAGTCGCGGAAGACCGAAGGCTCTGTGTGGGTTTATACCAGATAAACTTAGACTGCAGTGGTATTGGTCCCATCCCGTGCAGTGCTTTAAAGACAATGCACAATGACTTGAATTGAATCCTCTGGAGTATCGGAAGCCAATGCAGCTCCGACAATGCCAAGGATGTAGATGACTGTCGTGGTCTAGACTGGGCCAGTTAAGCCACCACCGTCTGTACTCTCTGGAGTCTCCCAATCGGGTACCTAGGTGTTTCCAGCAGTAGCGCGTTTCCATAGTCAAGTCGACTCAGAATAACGTTCCTTACTACATGCGCTCGCACCTGGTATGGGAGTAACGGCAAGATATTCCGAGAGTTCTGATGAACAAAAAACAGCTTCCCACAATCTTATTGACGTGGGTTTCAAGGTTCAATTTATCGTTAAAACTGACCCCAAGATTGCGTACAGT
Organism: Lissotriton vulgaris; assembly: GCF_964263255.1. Lineage (NCBI taxonomy): Eukaryota > Metazoa > Chordata > Amphibia > Caudata > Salamandridae > Lissotriton > Lissotriton vulgaris. Next base: position 1,308,842,795 of record NC_141693.1, on the reverse strand, counting down.
CGTGACTGGTAGCAAAGGTGACTCCGTGGCAATGGGCCAAAAACCCATAGGGCGGGAAAAGGGGACTTTACCTGCTGCACAGCAGAGTATCTCATTTTTTTCACATTTGAATTGTAAAGAGTTGTTTTTCAGCCAGTGCATCGTTTCTAACATACACTGATACAGGCATGGAATTTTTCCAGCAGGACTGCAAGGTTTCCCTCCAATGAGACAATAAGCTGTGTATCGTCATCGTAGTTTACCAAGCTAACCCAATAGGACTTAATAATCGAGATCAGGGGGCTCATATAGGTGTTAAAAATTGGGCTGATTGCAGAGCCCTGGGGGACCCCATGCCTAATCTCCGTAAGGTCCGAACGATAAGGGGGATGGGTGACCGCCTGTCGGTCAAGTATGATCAAAACCAATCCAGTGCTACAACTCTCACCCCTACTGTTTCCAGCCAGGTCATAAGAGCTGTGTGGTTAACCATATCTAACGCGGCAGACAGGTCCAGTAGGATCAACATAGCTGGTTGTCCTCTGTCTGCTCACATTCGAACGTCTTCCAAAACGTTAACCAAAGCTGTCTTCGTCCCACAGTCTGGGCTAAATCCAAACTGCACATCCTCCAGCTTGTTACGCTCCAGAAACTGGGAGAGTGCCCTACTGACCAACCGTTCTATAATCTTTACTGGATATGGGAGAAAGGATATTGGCCTGTAGTTTTTTGGGCATGCTGGATCAAGTGTCGGTTTTTTCAGCAAGGGTGTAATAATTGCTTGTTTCCAGCTTGCCGGAACCTGTCCACTGCTCAGTGATAGATTACACAGCTGTCGGAGTATGGGAAGCAGCTCACTTCCCAGCTCCTTCCAAATTTTTGGATGGGGCGTGGTACAAAGGGGAGCCTGAAGAAACTCCTGAGGCTATCTTATTAAACTCTTCCTTAGAGGGAAGCTCAAAGTGACCCAAATAGATTGCCTGGTCCTCTGGCTCAACCCCTCTTTCCCAGCTCTTTTGCTTACCCGCAGACTGTTATCCATCTACCTCGCCGGAGATATTCACTTCGTCAATTTCCAGCCCTTCTATGATTTTTCTTATTTTGTCGTCCAAGAATGTAGCTAAGCTCTTACATAGCTCTTGACTAGGTGGGATGCTGTTATTAGTGCATTCGGGACTAGCAATGTCCCTCATGATTTTAAAAATAGCCCTACTGCTGGTAGGCGCCTTAAGGATAGTTTTGGCATAGTAGTGTGCCTTAGTTTTCTGAATTACCTTTTTATAATTGGCTAACTTCTCCTTCCAGAGGGCTTTGTCTATCTCTGCATATGCCTTACTCCATTGTCGCTCTGCCAATTTGCATTCCCTTTTTTTTGTCCTTGGTGTGTCATTATAAAATGGGGCGGAGGGTCTCCCCAACTTCCTGATTTTCTTAGCCGGGGCAATCTGGTAAAGATTTTCAGTGATATGTTCGCAGAAGGAGGCATAGTTTTGTTCCATTGATTTCAGGGGGTCCAGAAGCCCATTTGCCTTAAATATCGGAGATGAATCAGCCCTCTTTAAGAGGCTCTTCCAGTCCCTGCCTAGGAAATTTCTTCCCCTTACTACATCAGCTCGCCCTGCTTTAGGGATCACCAGCCGAAATTGTACCAGATAATGGTCCGACCAGCCCACCGAACAATGTTTTCCACCTTAATAAATTCTTTCTCTGCAAAAATCCGATCCAGAGCATGGCCCCCTTTAGGAGTAGATTCTAGAACCTGTTGCGTTAGATTTAGATTATCACATGCCTGTAATAGATTATTATACCCACAGTCCCGGCTCCCATTGGCCCATAGATTAAAATCTCCCAGGGCCACTACTCTAGTGTGGGTAAGTACCATATTGCTAAATACATCAATCATGCCCTGTTGTAGTTGGAGACCGAAGGCCCCCGGGGGTCTATAACCTAGTATACCCGTCCAACTAAGCCCATTGTGGCCTTTAAAGGCTGGGACCCAGCCACTCAATGCCTGGAACCTCATTGATTTCCAACAATGAGATATCCCACATCTCCTTGAATATAATCCCAACCCCTCCTCCTCTACCATTTAGTTCTAGGGTTATGTATAGCCCTATAGCCAGGTGGGCAAGTCAGGCCCAGTTCCAAATCGGACCCGGGTTGCATCCATGTCTCTGTCATAAACGGGATATCTGGCTGCTTAGTTTCTAATAACAGTTGGGTGTGCATATGATGTTTTGATAGTGACCTCACTTTGAGCAGCCCACATCTCAAAGACTCCATACTGACATACTCTGACTCTGAGCCAGCAGTTTTTTCCCACGCAATTTCTCCTTTCCCCTTACGACCAATGTCTCTCAGTTGATGCCCTGTGTAGCTATGCTTTGTAGTCCTATTAACCTCACTAACCTGACTGGCAGCCTGCCTGGCGCTGAGCGCTTTCGGAGCGTGGACGGGCGCTGACGGGCTTGCCTTTGGCGCGCTGCCGGCGCGCCCACTGCGCGCCTCTGCTACGCCCTCGTTCTGACATGTGTTTAAGTACCATGTGGTACAAACAGACTAGACTGCTCAGCCCACTGGAACCACGGAAACCAGAAGTGAGGGAAATGAAAACTGCCCTAGGTCCATCCTCCGTTCAAACGGCACTTGCTGCGACAGACCAGGGTCCTGGTAACCAGCGTGTGGGCCAATTCACTTCCCCCCCGCTGCTTCCGCCTCTAAGCCTTCCTAATCCGAGCTTCAGGGAGCACCCCACTCCGGTGAGTGGCAGGATCTGCCACCAATGGCGCAAAATTACATCAGACAAGTGGGTGCTGCAGATAATCAGCCAAAGTTACTCACTCTCCTTTCTGCCCTCCCCTCCAGCCATCCCAACTCCGTGCTACCGCATGTCGGGGGGGATCATTTGGCTCTTCTCCAACAGGAAGTTGTGGCCCTCTTAGCCAAGGGGGCCATCGAGTACGTTCCTGGGCTAGAAGTAGGGAGTGGTTGCTATTCCCACTACTTTCTGATCCCCAAGAAGGAGAAAGGAGGTCTGCGTCCTATCTTGGTCCTCTGGGACGTGAATCGCTTCCTCTGGAAGGAGAATTTCAAGATGCTCACCCTGGCTCAGGTCTTGGCTGCTCTCGACCCTGGAGACTGTATGGTAGTGTTGGACTTGCAGGACGCCTATTTTCACATTTCCGTCCTGCTGGCTCACCGGCGTTACCTGCGGTTCACGGTAGGCCAGGAGCATTTTCAGTTTACCATGGTCCCCTTTGGCCTTACCAGTGCTCCTCGGGTGTTCACGAAAGTGATGGCGGTGGTCGCAGCTCATCTGCGCAGGTCAGGGGTGTCGGTCTTCCCCCTACCTCGATGACTGGTTGTTGAATGTGGGCTCGCCCCAGGCAGTTGTCAACCACCTTCAGACTACGGCCGACCTCCTGCACTTGCTGGGGTTCTCCCTCAACGTGCCGAAGTCCCACCAGAGTCCCTCTCAGAAGCTCCCCTTCATCGGAGCTGTTCTTGAATCGACGCAGTTTCGGGTTTATCCTCCCGAGCAGCGAGTCCGGGACATTCATGCTATGATTCTGATCTTTCAGCCTATTCCCGGGTTTCCGTCAGGATGACCCTCCGGCTCCTGGGCCTGATGGCCTCCTGCATCCTGATAGTGCGACATGCTAGATGGCATAAGCGGGCTCTGCAGTGGGACCTGACGTTCCAGTGGGCACAGCATCAGGGCAACCTGTCTATGTCCAGATCTCGGAGGGTACTGCACGACATCTGCAGTGGTGGCTCACGAATCGCGATTGGGTCAATGGCAGATCCCTCTCCCTTCCCCAACCGGAACACACGGTGGTGACCGATTCGTCCCTCCTGGGTTGTGGAGGCCACTTGCGAGAGACGGAGATCAGAGGCCCCTGGTGTCCGGCGGAGTCCCGACTCCATATCAACCTTCTGGAGCACTGAAGTCATTCAACTTACTACTTGTGTAACTATATATCTGTAAGAGACATTAGTTAGTGATGATTCCTTACCGCCCCACCCATCCTCCCCCCTAGTTTTATGCACCAATGGTCAGTTTATTGCATGGCTCGGCTTTTCAGTGCGGAAAGTAGTGTACAGAACTGACGTCAGCGTGCATGGGTGGCGCCTAAGTCTCCGTGACGTCATCTCTGCGTATACAACGCCAGTGACAAGTGCGGAGCCACACGACGGCTCCTACTGACGCGCAGGGGTACTGCTAAGCAAAACTTGATGGACTAAACACGCAAAATCCTTTCACAACACACACTAGAGAAGGACCCAGACCCAAGTTGGCCTCCGCTGGCAAGGAAAAGCTAGCGCGACCTACCTGAAATGTCCCCAATGTTACGTGCACAAACTGTGGTGGCCACCAGCAGCTGGTTTGTATAATTGAGGCATCCGTAATGCAACGGGAAGGCAAGCCATATAATCGGTGTATGTCCGCACATTGTATCTGCTGTTGGGTTAACAGGTTCAAGATATATGCACACGTTACTACTTGTGTAACGATATATCTGTAAGAGACATTAGTTAGTGATAGATTCCTTACCTTAGAATATCCCCAGGCGTCAGACTGGATCCGGAAAGTTTTGCTTAGCAGTACGCCTGCGGGTCAGAAGGTGGTGTCGTGCGGCTCCGAACTTGTCACTGGCGTTGTATGCGCCGAGATGACGTCACGGAGACTACTTAGCTGCCACCCATGCACGCTGACGTCAGTTCTGTACACTACTTTCCGCACCGAAAAGCAGATCCATGCAAAAAACTGACCGTTGGTGCATAAAACTAGAGGGAGGATGGGTGGGGCGGTAAGGAATCTATCACTAACTAATGTCTCTTACAGATATATCGTTACACAAGTAGTAACGTGTGCATATATCCTGAACCTGTTAGCCCAACAGTAGATACTTTGTGCGGACATATACCGATTTTATGGCTTGCCTTCCCGTTGCATTACGGATGCCTCAATTATTCATACCAGCTGCTGGTGGCCACCACAGTTTGTGCAGGTAACATTGGGGACATTTCAGGTAGGTCGCGCTAGCTTTTCCTTGCCAGCGGAGGCCAACTTGGGGCTGAGTCATTCTCTAGTGTGTGTTGTGAAAGAATTTTGTGTGTTTATTCCATCTTCTAAGGTTTAGTTGGAATAGCATCCCTCATGTGCACTTAAACGCTTGTTTTTGATATAATATGAATGCCAAATTGTTCAGGGTAACAAAGCTTAGTGAGAGAAGTGGATGTGCTCAGTCTTTTTTTCGAAGCTGCTGCGACGGTGGTTTGTGATTTACCTGTGTTCTTAATTTAAGTGACTGTTTATTTAAGTTATATTTACTGTACTTCAGGCTTTCACTCTATTTTTTCATTTGCGTTACCATGAACACCATACCTTGCTTGTTGGTAGTCCGACAGCATAAGGCTTTTCTTTTAAGGTTCGATTTGTTCTCTGCTCTAATTTATTTCTTTATAAAGTTTTAGATAGCGCGAACGTGACCCAAGCGGGTATCGGATTGCTTTAAAGATGTACAGAGGTACAAACGGAGTTGCAGGTAAAACAACAAAAACAATAAGCGAGTTAATGTAGAGGAGAAGTAACATATGCAAGAGGAAATAGTGTAGCATATAAGTGCAACAAACAAATAGCGGGGTTGAACATAAACCAGCAGAGTGGGCATAGCTAATGGAGGTAGGTGCCGTCAAACAAGGGCATTCATCCACAGGGCTTTCACTTCTTTTTTGAAAGACGCCGTAGAGGGAATCAGTCTGATGTGCGGAGGCAAGGAGTTCCAGATTCTTTGGGCAATACCCGAGAACGCCCAGTTATAAGTTTTCTTTTTCTGGATATTTTTGGGGTTTCAACAGCAGAGTACTGGAACTCCTAGAAGATTGGCTCCCGCCAGAGAGTTCCCGCTTTTGGGCTAGGTACATTGGGGTGTTACAGTGAAGGCCCTTTTGTGTCTTGCACGCAATCTTGAGATCCATCTTAGCCTCCAACAGTAGCCAGTTTAAGGATTTCAGTATCGACTTGAAGTGGCTACTTCTTCTGGAACCAGTGATGAGCCTTGCAGCTGAATTCAGGGAAGCCATGAGTGGAGCCAACTTTACCTGGATAGCCCACATAGAGTTGCCATAATCTAGCCTGGTGATTACTAGAGCTTGAACAGCAGACCTGAAGTCGTCCGAGGGGAGGAAGGGTTTTATCTTTCTTAGAATACTTATGTGGAAGTTGGCCCCTTTGGTGGCTGAGCTAATGTGTTCCTGCATGGTCAATGACTTGTCAAGTATAATTCCAGGAGACCTAGCAGAGTCGATAATGTGAGGGGTACAGTTGAGAGCTGTTAGGTGTTTCAAGTACTCCGCGATGATGGCCGTCTTTTTGGTTACTGCTATCAGGAGGAATTCCGTTTTGGAGGAGTTGAGCTTAAGATGTTGGGTAGGCAGCCAGTTTTGAGAAGGGTAGAGTTGAGTGAATTGATGTCGTCTGAGGAAGACATTTTCAGGTAAAGTTAGGTGTCCTCGGCATACATGTGATATTAAATGTTGGAAGAATTGAGTAAAAACGTTTGAGGCTCCATGAATAAGTTGAAGAGCGTGTGAGAGCGAGCAGATCCCTGAGGCACCCCAAGAGTGGATGTCAGGGAGTTGGAAAGGGAGTGATTGACTTTAAATCTTTGGGTTCTGTTGTTAAGAAAGGAGGTAAACCAGTTTATAACTTGGCCAGAGAGACCCCTCCTTCGGTCTAGTAAGTCAAGGAGATTATCATGCTTGACCGTATCAAATACTGAAGATAAGTCAAGGAGGATTAGAATGCAAGCTTCATTCCGATCGAGCATTTTTAGGGCTTCATCTATTATGAGTAATAGCCGTTTCAGTATTATGGCCCTGGCGAAAACCCGATTAGAATTGATCTAAAAGCTGGAATTGATCAATGTGGTTGCATAGTTGGACAAGAACACCTTTCTCAAGGAGCTTCGCTGGAGTTGTCATGCTAGCGATAGGACAGAAGTTATTACGGTCCTCTTGGTCAGCCGTGGTTTTTTGGAGAAGGGGCGAAACCTGCCCTGCCTTCAGATAGTCGGGAATCATACCTTGAATGAGGGAGGCATTTACTATTTTGATCCAGAGGGAGCTTAGGACCCTTTTATCTCATTGAAGAAGCTTGAGGGTACAGGGTCACTGAAGTGTTTAGAGGGTGTCAGAGTAGTAAGCAAGTTGAGAATAGAGCATTCATCATAGGGAGGGAATTGGCTCCAGCAGGCGTTAACCCATTTTCAAATTGATTTCTTTGTTCTGTTCTCAGCAAACGGTGCATGGGTCGTCTTCTACATTTCATTTGTGTACCTTTAAGATTACTAAGATGGCTTCTATATTGCACATATCTTGTCCTTAGATTATTACTAGCATTTTGACTGTCACATTCTTTTTTTCTGAGCACATTTATATAGAATTAAAATTTAAGTTGTAATCAAAGCACCAGCTGTTGTAGGGCTCGTTAAGAAATCATTGCAAGTAGGTCCACTCTTGCGCCTGCGTCATTAGTTTGCAGGGGTGCATGGGCTGTAAGGGGTTAATTAACTCGCTTGTGTACAGCACCCAGGATACTGTGCTGCATGGGTAACCTATTTATTAGGTGACAAAGGGGCTACCTATTGGCTATGCCAATGCTTGTTTTTAATGTTCATTTTTGTTGGGTTAATGGATATACATGGGTATATCATCATTTTGGATTTTATTATGAGGGGCTCTGGCATGTACATGGTAATATGAACAATACTTTACCATGGGCACCATCCATTGTTAAAAAGTAGACCACTTAAATAACTCTTTATTTTCTCTTATAAATCGGTTTTCTTCATCAGTATTTTAAAACACTACATCATGGTGGCTACATTCTCTTAATTATTAGTAACTTTTCAACACCTTTGCCAACCGGTATTTAGCAACATTTGTTTCCTTTGTGGGTAGAAACATAGAAAAAGTTATAACAATTAAACTCTTAAAAAAAAAAATGTATTGTTTGTTGCTCTCTAGAGAAAGATGCTGTTGATTGACTTGTCCAAATCTCTGGTGATTTTATTAAACAAAGCAGCTTTCTTCAAGTTTAGGAGGTGGGTAATAAGTAAATGAATATTCACTAAAAGCAGGAACTATTTAAAAAAATGTGTTATCACGTTCAGTAATTAAATACCTATAAACAATGTTTGAAATTGATCTATATCAACTTTGTTGTATTCAGAGAAAAAAAACGTTTTGGCATTGCAACAGAGAAAATTCATTTGTTTGATTTTCCGCAAGTCCAAAATGTACATTTTGAAAGATCCCTATTTGGAAAATAGCATGTGCACATTTCAACCTATCACAATACATTTGTCATAATTTAAAATAAGGTTAATAAAAAGCCACCTAAACCTAATTAGCTTTATCATGGTCAAAATGAGATGTTCTTTATTTCTTCGCAAAATAAAAAGTTTATATACTCAAGTCCGCATTCACCTCATAATGTTAAGAGCTTTAGTATGGCAGATTGTATTGCATCAATTTATCTATTAAGATACTTATAGTAAGCAAATAATTAAGAAAAAAATCATTTCAGTAATTTACATTTTTAAAAAGGCCAGTCTCAAAAATGTGTTCTATTCATGCAACCTGCATTTGTTTCGATTTTTAAAGCCTGAGATTAAAAAATCGTGTGTTGTGTTTTGTAATAGTGATCAGTAGGTTATCTTTAATATTGAAAAAACAGCAATAATTGTTCATGGAATCTAAAGTATGAATATTGGCCTAAACGTATTCAGTAAATATCAGTTTACAATGCTTGCATTTTCACGGTTTTAAAGGAGATTTCATGAAATGTATCACGTTAACCATTTTCCCCATGGCAATTTTATCAGTGATTAGAAGATTAGGCATTATAGTCAGTCATCACATCCAGATTCATCTTTTTTTTTAAAGAGTGAAATAGAGCTGCATATTGCTAGTACCAAAAATCATTGAAAATGGAAAAGGCATGTCTACATCACAATTAAGGAACTTAGTATTTTGGCAGCAAGTTTTCTTGGACATCGAAAAAAACAACACCAACAGTTGTGTATGCAACAGTTGTGTATGTAAACTGCAGATAGATTGCCACCCCCCACAAAACACTCATTCATAAATGTTATTCTCATTAAACGTACAGGTGTGGCTTAATCATTTGTGTAATACCGCAGCAACATTTACATTTAGTTACTGTTTTAGCATCCCCGAAACCTAATTGGCTTCAAAAGTGCTCCATTATAACAAAGATAGTTTGAAGACAGATGATTAAAACTGGCAAACCTAACTGCTGACTAAGAAATTGCTGTCTCTAAGCATCATCCTCTCCCCTACTGATGGGTTCTAAATAGTGTTTCATTTGAAGTATGATAACCAGAATCTGCGTCCCTATTCAACTCTCTTTAAAGTGAAAACAAAGCCTGTAGGGGAGACAAGAGGCCCCAGAAATGTTCGCATCCGCGGACTACACTTGTTGTAGGTGGGAATGGAGAACCTTCAGGAGGGCCTGCTCAGTGGACCAACTCGCCGTCACTGTCCCTAAGGGCAACAATACGCTCGGGGTCTGTTCCCGTCTCAGAATCCAGGCCAAAAGCCTCCCTGATTTATCACCCTCTGTGGAGGCGCTGCCGATAGTGACCTAGGGTGTATTTGTCGAGCCTATCTAGGGTGTCGTGGAGCTGCGTCCGGGTGATCTGTTCTTCCTGCCTTTGTAGTTTGTTGGGGTCCACCACCTGTTGGCCGCTCAAGAGAGCACCTTCCGCTTTTTGGAGATCTTGGAGTAGCTGCTTCCGGACTCCATGGGTGAGTCCCATACAGGCGCCCCTCACTACCGCCTTCAGGGCTTCCCACTTGGTGGCCAGGGACACGCTGCCCTGTCCCCAGTTAAGGTCAATATAATCTTCGATGGCTTTACCCACGTGATCTCTTCCCACCTGGTCCTGGAGGATATCCACCGGAAGCCTCCAAGTCTGGGGGCGGACAACCTGAGGACTAAGTTCCCTAATTATAATGAGAATATGCCTTTTCCTGTTTTCAGTGATAATTTTCTGGTGTGCACAATGCCGCTCTCTTCCACACTTTGAAGAGAGATGATTGAGATGTTGCGATTGTCATTCCTAACATACTTTAATCTGATAACTTGCCATCGGAGCAAGAGCATGTTTGCATTTGTTTGGACAAGGAGCATTGCGCATGCCGCGGCAGTAGACAGGCTAGCCAAAATGGTTATTTAGAATATGAAGTCTTCAATTCTCAGTGCTTGTTATATTTTTAGTGAGCGGGATCAGTGATTAAATGATGATGGTGCTTAATTCTATAAGCTACAGACATACCTGAAATTGTATCAATTATTTCTTTGGACGTGAATGATGTAATTGTAGCTTGGTTCTTTGAGATATCTTCCATGAGACTAACTTGAAATGATAACGCAAGCACAGTGTAGCCAAGTTATACATTGAATATTTTTAAGCCAATATTGATGCTGGAGTTTTTATAGAAAATTATTGCTTGTAACTTCAATGTTAGAGATCAAGCTGATGATAAAATGAACGACCATGCATAATCTTTCAATCCTGGGCTTTCAAAACACTCGATCCATCTTGTGTACGAAAGCAAATGCAGGTTACAGGGACAAAGCATACATTTTTCTGACTGGTATTTTTAGAAAAGTAGATTCCTAAAAGGAACCCTTTTTCTTAATGATTTGCTCATTATGAATACCCAATACATACACACATGAATTGCTGAAATGTAATGTCATTCCTGTTATCTTTATATCAGGAGAACGGCAAGTTTTATTTTGCGAAAGAATAAAGGACATATTTTGACCATGATGAAAATAATTGTAATTCTTTGCTAACTTCTTTCTAAATCATCACATGGTGAATGAATACTTTTATTCGGTTATTCCTAATCATAAAGTGCATAACTTGAATAAATACAAACATTAAGACACCCAACAAAACATTGAATCACACTTTCTATAAAAAAGTAAAATCTTTTTTTTATAAATGTTACAATTATGATACAAATAGCAACATTATACTAAAATAATTAATACTATGACATGCCGGGATGTGATCTCTTTCATTATTGGTCCAAGTCCTGTGTCCCCAGCTTTACCATCTCTTTTTTTGAGGTGCGACACAGGTTAAAACTATACATGTTGCTGGGTGAATGATAAAACAAAAAGGGTAACCATAATACCATTCTCTTTTTGCTGCCCTTAGGTTTACTTAACTTTGCGCTAAAATTTATAGGTGTGGGTCAGCTCTACAGAGTAAATTTACCAGAATAACAAATTGTGCTCTTCAGCATACTAGTGGAATGGGATAGCCGCCCAACCAGTTAATGGCCGCTTGCCTGCAGGTACGTATTTTCAGCTGCAGGAAGATTGGCTTGAGAAGTATCTTCCTTTGTTCCATGAGTTTTGGGGCATGAGCACATGGGATGGCTTATTGATTTCAATTTGTAGCCACATAATCAGCAATTTTTGTTTTGATACCCACCCTTCCGTGTAGGGAGAAGGTCTTTGGAGTCAAATATGTTAAAACGGAAGAGCATAAAGCTCTGATTGCCTGATAAAATGGTGAAATGATGTATGATTGAGGCCTCAAGTTGTTATAAGAATTTATCACTGCCCATACGTGCCACAGCTGTGCAAGTTGAACCATCTTGCTGTCCCATGCTTCTTGTAACTAGGTCTACCAGAGCTTTCTCAAGATAGGCACCCCATGAGTTGGCTTGTTTTTGATTAATTTGAACCGGTATCTCAGCTCAACATAGTTTATTCAAGACAATTTCACAAAGATGTTGATTAGTTGATATTCCTGGTTTTGGAGACCGAATTCCAAGAGTACCTGGGCTGGGGCGGACGCTTTGGGAAGGCTGCTTTATAGACTTTTTTTTAGAGCTGATTTAAGGTTTCTATCTCCTTGCCTACTAGATACCTCATTGAGCAAACCCTTGGCTCCATTCTTTACTTGCAGTACTCACAAGTGCCAACATAGTCTATTGATTCCAGCTAACTTACCCTTGGTTAATGACCAGTATGGGACCGAACCCTTAGTTAGCGCTACACCATACAAATGGCTAGTCACTACAAGATGGCCCCCGCGCTAACCCCATTATCACTTGGAGGCTCTAATCCCTTTATATCTGGCCTCGACCCCGCCCTCCTCCTCCACCCGGATCTAGCTGAGAAGGGTAGGCGCTAGCAACGCAGCTCAGGCACTCCCAAGTAAGTTTCTTAACACAAACTTTGCTAACGCCTTTCAGCAGCGTACTCTTTGACTAAAAGACGCGCAAGCAAGTTCCTTAACACTAGCCTTGACACAGCAGCATAAGCTTCTATCAAACAGACCCGCCGCTACGGAAACAACCTTTAACGCAAGGTGACTGCCCCACTAGGCCACACTAACATTCCAAACGCCTCTAATGAATTCCCTCACCCCATTTCTCCAGATCTTACAAGGATCCAATATATGGGGGTAGCTTTTATAATCAGGCCTCAATCCTCCCCCTAACCCGTAATACGTTTAATACGGCAACGGGTGAAATCACGATGGCTTTGTTCTGATATCATAAACTAGATACCTATCCTTCCCCATGGCATATGATAAATCCAAGCCCGCTTGTAATCTTAAGGTAACCACGGGCGGTAAACCAATACTCCATGGTTTGTTCACCATCCCATGGTACGAAATCTCACAATCGCATGTTTGTAATGTCCTACAACATAGACGCACAACGTTACCATGGCCACACATCAGTTATTGTACGCGTCTAAAACCCAACCCATTAGTCGGCTTGGGTTTAACGCCTGATGGCTACCAGATATGAAGTTTTCAATCCCGAACTTTATTCCATATATGCCACTACGACCTAATGATATGGAGTTTCCAGGTTATACAGAATAGTGATACAGACGGTCCATTCACACAATGCATTTGTAACACTTAATATACGCTGTTTAATAGGTACTAAGATTCCTTCCTATACATAGCCATGCAGTGGAAGATCTAACCTGAAGCTTTACCCGCTGGATACTGTTATCTGACCATTGCAAAATTTAGGTGAGTTTGGATATGCTGCTGCTAACCATACCTATTTGGTATTTTTACTGTTTCTATGTACATATATTTTTTTATTATTACTTCTGCACCACTCTCGCTGAGTTTTCCACATTTGAGAGTGCATGTACACTAATGTTATGGTGTTGAGACACGCTAGTGGACGGACACTGGCATGTAACCCACAAAAGATATACAGTCACCGATGCGAATGTTATAAAGCCCTGTGTGATCTGCTTTTCCTCTTTCCTTAACAGGTAATGACAGCTTAACGCAGGTTTCAATAGAAGAAGGGTAATATAGGGATAATTTCCCTCCCAATCCCCTTCATCCCTAGTTTTTTGTTGTACTCACACTATTGTACACACACTATACATTAGGTAATTAGAGTAGACAGTTTCCACTTTTTAGATACTTGCTAATTAGTCCCATAGGTCCTGAAGAATCTAGTGTTTAATTGACGCCAGCGAGAAACATGTTGACTGGACAATAACAAGATCAGGAGGATCTCTGGAAGCATAACATTCCAGCACTCTCCTCTAGAAATCCGTTTTTAATTAAAGCAGCGGACCACCCGAATAAATCATTCCCGGTACCCCTAGCTTTATTTTAATTCACGCCTCAACGTCTACTAATCTAATCTGGCCCCATACCCGCACTTCATCCATACGGCTGTTGGAAAAAGATCTCCTCCAAAGAGCCCCTCTGAGGTGTTGCCCGTTGGTAATGGCACCACAGACCCAACGAGGAGCAGGCCCAAATGATGAAGTATGACACCTGAAAGGGTGTGTGAGGGCATTAAATCCAACAAAATGGATCCCCAGGGTTAACCCTACGTTACCCTTACCAATACCATTCGCATCATACACTGTATCAATCTCCTCCTCCCTCTCCCTCCAGGAACAGCACGGCAATTTTTGCATATACGTATCTCCTTGCCATGCCATATTTCAGGACCATACATCCCGGGTGGGTAGAAGTTGTAATGCCATCACGGACACGAGATGACTGTGATGGGCCTCTAAATTTCTTTTTCAGAAGCTTGAAGGTGTATATTAAAAACTGTGCCTTTGCTTGTCAGATTGTAGTGTGGTTGGTGAACAACAGTTCATATGTATTGCGATATGTTAAAATGTTACATATGTTTTCATAAATTGGTGTTCTTCCAAAAATATGCACTTAGTACTTACGGACAGTCGTGTCTTTGCTCACTGTTGCAATTCCAAAACCGTTTATTTGAATAACAAAAACATGATATAGAAAATATCAAAACATTGTTTGAACGAGATAAACCAATGTGTGCTTTAAATGACGCACACACATTTATTACCTAACTCCTACACTTGGAGGATGCTGCTTAGTTCCATAGAACTATCATATTAGACTTGGACAAATCAATCCCAATAGCTTCTTTTACTACACATCAATGTACAGTAATAACACTTTTGTTTTTTTTTAATGAATTTTATTTAAATATTTTCTGATTTACTTTGTTTTTGCCCACAGCAGTGGCGGCTGGTGAAGTTTGAAAATGGTGAAGCGCAGAATGAAACTGTTTTCCATTTGTGAATGAGCATGAGTACCGAATCCTGCCTCCTCATCCTCCTTAGATACCAAACACGTCAGCCTCTTAGACCTACTCAAAAACGTAGGATGGGTTTATCAGGGTCCGTTCTTAACTGGTTCACTTCCTTTCTCCACAATAGAACCTCAAGAATAAAGGTTAATACATCCCTATCAACCCCTACACTAGTAACTTTAGGGGTCCCACATGCATTCTCTCTCTCACTCTTTAACCTGTTTACGGAACCCTTAACTGAACTGTCGAATTCATCCAACATCCACTATCACATGTACATGTACACTGACGACACCCAACTTTACCTAACTATCTCCTCCCCCAAAGATATTAGTTATATCAACATAACCTTACAAAAAAACAAAATTGGCTGACCTGCAGCCACCTCAAATACTCTGAAAATAGAATTGCTCCACCCAAACACCCACCAGACATCACAGAATAGATTAAACAACTAACAGCTTTTAATTGCTTACCACACATACTAGATTCAACGAGATCTCTAGGAATAACACTTTACAAAAACCTGAACCTGCAGGTGCACATCAGGCTATTACCAAAGAAGCAAACTTCCACATGACCATCATATGGAAAATGTAACCCTTCCTTTCCCATGAGGACTTCAAGCCAGCAGTACAAGCCCTAGTGATTCCCAGGTTGGACTATAGAGGTAAAACCCTCTGCGGTCTTCTCGGATGTAAGCTGGCACCTCTAAGGACCTCTCTTAACTCAGGTGCCAGACTCCTTACAGGATCTAAAAGAACAATCACATCACTCATGTGACAACCTCTTTAAGCTGGCTCCCAAATGAAGCAGGGATTCACTTAAAAATTGCTTGTATGACCCACAAAAGCATACACTTCAACAGCCCGAGATATCTTGCACAACAATCTGGTGGCTGGGGAGCTTCTAGAGACACTAGCACCCTACTGTCAAACCACAGAAATTCCATAAAAAGAATGCATATAACCGAGCATTCTAAGGCATTGTTTCAAAAATATAGTGTGCCCTACCCCCTAAAATAATAATAAGCGAGTTTCTAAAGCGCATGGTTATACTATACAGTATATCCCCGCGCTGCAGCAAGATAACCAGTTATGGACCGATTACATCCAATACCGCCCACCCCGCACTGAGGCATTAACTGTGGAAAGAGCCATGTTTTTAATTTCTTTAGGACAATCCCCTCTGATGGTTCCAACCTGAATGACTGTGGAAGGTCATTCCATAGTTTCGCCGCCAGCCATCTAAAAGATCTTCCCCCTATCCATGCTCTTTTGACTACTGGCAGTTCTACCTTTCCTGTGCTCATGGATCTCAAAGTCCTAGTTGGTCTATAAGGGATCAGTAGGTTTTGGAGATAGGTAGTGCCCACTCCCTGCAGGATACGATGACTAATGCACATTGATTTAAACACAATTCTCTCCCTAACCGGGAGCCAGTGTAATGTTGCAAGAGCATTCTTGGACAGGGCCCTTCTGGGTAGCCTCAGAACAAGGCGCGCTGCCTTTTTTTGAATGCCTTGCATTCTTTGGACACAACTCCAATTTGTCCCCAGATATAGCACATTCCCTTAGTCCAGGCACGAAGTCACCAGGGCATGGACTATCATTTTTCTGGCGGCTGCCGGGAGTACATCAAATGTCTTCCGGAGGACTTTCATAATTCCGAAGCATTTCCGCTCAACTACCCTGGTCTGGTGTTCGAAGGAGAGTTTCTGGTCCAACCATATCCCCAAGTTCTTAATATGTTCTTTGGGAACGGGTGTGGATCCCAACGACTGGGGCCACCACCTTGAGGTCCATATAGACGGTGTCCTACCAACTATCAAGACCTCAGTCTTGTTCCCATTCAACTTGAGGCAGTTGCTCGCCATCCAGCCCTCTAGCTCTTGTAAGCAGGGGTCGAAATTTGTCGTTGCTTTGTCTGGGTTTGATATAGGGCTACCACAAATTGCGTGTCGTCCGCATATAACACAACATTAATTTCGCATTTTGCAATTAGGTCTGCTAGAGGGGGCATATATAGATTAATGAGGATGGGACTAAGGATAGACTCCTGGGCTACCCCTTATGTCAGGCTAATGCTCTTTGAAAAGAACGGCCTCTGTGACACTTGGAAGCTCCGATCTTGTAAAAAGGATCTAATCAATTCCAAGGCCTGTTTGGCCAGCCCTCCTTTTATGAGGCATTGTAGGAGCAGAGAGTGGTTGATGGTGTCGAAGGCGGTGCGGAGATCAAGCAACACCAACGCCACTGAGGGCTCCCTCATCCGCATACCTACGTATTGTTTCAGTCGATACCAACAGAGCTAACTCTGTTGAATATGAGGCCCGAAAACCTGACTGAGTAGGATGTAGCAAGTTGTGCTCATTCATTTGCAAGTTTAGTTGTATATTGACTGCCTTCTCTGCGATTTTGGCAAAATATGGGAGGAGCGAGGCTGGTCGATAGTTATCCAGCTGGCTTGCCGTCAGCCCTGTTTTTTTCTCAATTGGGATAATGACCGCCTCCTTCCACAACCTAGGAACCTCCCCTGATTCATAGTAGAGTTTCAGGAGATGACTAATGTAGGGAGCCAAAACTCCCATACTCTCTCTTAGGGTCTTCGGTTTTGTGGGGTCCTTGGGTACTTAATGCATTATTTTTAAGCTCCTCCAATGATGTTGGGACAAAACAAGAGAGGCTCTGCGCCTTCTCTGTGCTTCCCAGCTCCTCTTTTCCACCCCCACCTCCGTTCCTTGCCTCAACCGGGAAGGTTGAGTAGATTTTTGCTACCTTGTCTGAAAAGTCAGACCTAACCCCTCTACAGTGCCATTCAAAAAAGAAGTTAGTGATACTGATAACCCTCCTGTACACTGTGTACCCGTAGTCATGCACACATGCTTATCCCTTGATTCTGGATTTTTGTATGTCTTGTACGGAGGTGGTCTTTCTTGAATCTTCTATGTTAATGTGTTTAGTCCTTGATCATGATGTTCTTTATATTATAATTATTCTCAAAGGGACGATCGTTTTGCGCTTCGTGTGACTGGTTTAACCACGTTCCTAATTTGCTGAAATACTTACAAATCATGTCAATATATTTTTTATAATTTATCATTTTCCGACGTATACAAAGCAATGTCAATTCCAGTTAATCGTGCACATTCTTGTTAACAGTATAAACATTTGGCTCTATCATGCAATGATCTACAAAGAAAGGTATGACAAAGTGACACCAAATTATACAATGTCTGACCCGTACATATTAGTCTTCTTGGTACACATCATTCCGGTATATCCATCTCCAGAACATGCCTGAAAACATATAAACAATACATTCGAATATCCAACCTTTCAACCCACGCCAGTTGGAATTATGCCTTCAGGAGTATGACTAGAGGCAACCGGCTCCAAGTTCTGCAAATATGTCTTGAGCGGATCCCAGATATCTTTTGGTCTGGCTTTGGGTGGGAGCAATGTAGCATATAATTCGCAATTTATGTTGCAATATTTGAGACTGGCAAGCCATGTACCTTTTGTAGGAAGCTGTTTGCTACCCCATCTAAGAGTTCTCTCACACTTAGCCAAAAGCAACACTAGTGCAATAAACCTGCATAGCATCTTGGCATATTATAGACCTTTCTCAGGAGTGCGACCTCCAGCGAGCGGTCTATTGTCGACGAGTCATCCGGGATATCATGTCAAAAATGGCAACCCAGAACTCTGCAATCCCGGGGCAAGTCCATGTCAAATGGGGAAAATCTGCATTAGGGCTACCACACTTGCGGTAATTAAGGGGACGGGTTAATAGTGTGTAGCTTGGCTGGCGTCAAATACGCTCTCCATAGATACTTAAATGTATCAACTTGTGCCTGCTGTTACGGGAAATTTCCCTAATCTGAGAACAGTATGCCCACTGGACATCAAGGATAGGATGTCCCAGATCATACTCCCAAGCCACTCGCACCTTAGTATCATGGCTCGGGATCAAGGTCATGGTGTCCTTGTATAACCTAGAAATCAGTCGAGTCCTGTCAGTTTGTTATCAAAAGGAATAGAGGTTCGAAGAACTGCGGATCCAATAGATATTCCAATATTTTAGAACGCAGAGCCCTGCGCACACTACCGAAAATAAACCTATCCATAAAGGACAGATCGGCTCCTCGACCATTAACAACCACATACCCCCCACCCACCCCCCACCCCCCCATCCCCACATTATCAAATATCTGCCCGACTGGGAACAAGTCAACAAACTTTTTCATGGAGTGGGATTTAAGTACTCGAATGACTAATATCTCTTCAGTGGTAATTTCTGAAGAATACAGGGATCCGCGACTCACGATAATTTGTGCCTCGCCTAGCTCATGGTGGACACTGCCTGAACATCTTTAGGGTCGTGAGGAAACCCCTGGGGTAAAATGGCATGAAGCAGAATTTGGAGCACCAGGTCTGATTCTGGCTTACTGTAGGGAATACACGCATCCATGAGTTAGCAAAGCTACTCTGCGCCACTAAGTAATACACGCTAAAGTTCGGGGCCCCCAGCCCTCCCCTTTCATATGATGAAGTCATGGTATCCCATTGAATCCTGGGTCATTTGCCGCCCTACGTGAGCCTGATAAGATATGATCTAAGAGTCTTAAAAAACTACCAGGGAGCAGGATAGGGATGTTGTGAAACATATAAAGAAACTTTGGAAGAACCATCATCTTTAGTGCAATTCTACCAGACATGGAGAGTGGGAGCCCTATCCATTGTTCTACCTGCGCCTCAAGCTTGTGTATAGCCGAACCATAGTTCAGCCGTCTGGTCCGCCTCTCTATGAATCTGGATACCTCACTGAGTCATGACACCATTTCAGCGTGAACTCGCACTCCCATTCAACGGTGTCTGTCGTCAAGGGGAGAAATTCGGACTTGCCACATTTTATGCCCAGTCCTAATATCCACTAAAGCGAAGAATCTCTCTAAGTGGATCCAAATTGTCCTGTGGTCGTCCGACATACCACACAATGTCCGCATAAAGCGAGACCAGGAGAGGGCCTGTATTGAACTGTATACCTCTGTGAAGATACTTCTCCTGAAAGTGGCGGACCAAAGGGGCCAGAGCCAGATTGAACAGTAAGGGAGATAGAGGGCAGCCTTGCCTAGTACCCATGTGAGAGTGAACAAGGTGGACAGAGTGGCATTCAGGCGGAGTCTAGCCATGGAAGAGGTGTAAAGCAATGCCGTAAGTTCTATAAAGACGTCCCCTAGTCACAGCTCATACTTCCCAACTGTGCTATCCAATTAATGATAAGTAATACCGTTGTTTACTTCACATTCATATTTAATGTTTCAATGTTTTTAAGAATTTCTTCATTCTTCATCTTTATACATCCAATCAATTGTTATTAGTTCTCCTTATTCAAATACATCCATAATCCAATGCATTTCGGCTACAGAATAGCCTTCATCAGGGATAAGGGTCTATAATTGAAAGAAAATTGATGCATGAGGAAACAGAATCTCGAATTCGACATGTTGTGATATCATAGGATAAGAAAGTGAAAAGGTGAGCAGGCCAACGCCCCCAGATTCAGATATTCGAAACAAGTTTTACATCTCAAAACAATATAAGTCAAAAAATAGGATAGTCTAAACCACCCGTGTATATGAAGAACTAAATGTCAAAACAGAATTACACTGTGCATATCCAGCATTTCTCGTAAACCTAGAGAATGAGCACTTAAGTCTAAATAAACTGACAACAGTATTGAAAAATAAGCGCCAACTAAAGAGTAAGTTCTCATCAACAAGGTATACGATAACAACTCACAAATCGTTTGAAATAAAAGTAGCCACATGTTGTTTTCATAGCTATACGACGATTCAGTAATAAAACAAAATCAGCTCGTGTAATGGGACCGGAACAAAATGCTCGCGGTCTAACCCTTAGTAAACTTACTTGGAAACAAGAAAGTGCGCCTCCGAGTTAGTTGCTCACGTTTGAGGACCGTGGGCAATGGTGCTGGTTAAACTATCGATAGACAAAATAAACAAAGGACTACTTTACGTAAGGGAAAAGTAAGAGCCATATTGGAACAGTAACATGAGACTTCACATTATGCTTGTGTAAAACGAAATGATCGTGTCAAAGATGAAAAGTTCTGATTTAACATAATCGCAATGTTAGTGAAGACCATTAAAGTCATAGTGTCAAAAACTAAATGCAAATTGAAAAGACAAAAACAAAAATAAATATCGTGGTTAAGAGAGTAAATAGGCAGAGAACATTCAATGGCATCTCAAGCACACATAAAGTCAGTATAGTGGTTCTACAGGTAACAGCTAAATTCTACTCTATCGTTCATCCCATTTGGCTTAAGGGTGCCAAGTTTATAAATCCAAAAGTTTTCAAGTTTCAAAAGGAGTTTATTGTTGTCAACCCCTTCTTGTTTTGAAACCAATTCCAAAATCTGAAACCTCAGTTGGCTGATATTGTGTGAGGCTTCTTGAAACGCTACTGGTTCATTTTTCACGCACCCCAGCACGGAGGGTGCACCCTAGAGCACGCCTGAAATGCAAGTGTGACACAAACTTGGTAAGTTCTATAAAGCCATTGGGAATGCCTAATTTCCTCATCAGGACCCATATAAATGGCCATTCGAAGGAATCTAATGCTTTTTCTGAGTCAATGCCGCAGCTGGGACCTCCGGTGAAATTATGTGAAGCACTGCAAACAATGTACGCAAATTTAACGCCGTGGACCTAGGGGGGACGCAGCCAGACTGCACAGGGGGACCTATAGGGGACAAAGCCAGTCTGTACAGGGGATATAATGCGGTCCAAGAGCAGCGCCGGTCGCTACGCAATCATTTTAGTAAAGATTTTATATCAAAGTTCAAAAGTAATAGCGGTCTATAAGAGCCGCAGCTCGATTGATCCTTATGCCAGTGTGCAATCCGGTCTGTCCCATTCACCATACCGCCTAGCAGTAGCATATTTCCCCCAAAAATGTATTTCGCCGTCCACGGCTTCCCTGAACTCAGTCAGCAACAGCAAGCGACTGTCTTGCTTAGCAGGGTCTGGGTGCTTAAGTTATTCTTCGTCCAAGCCATTTAGATGGTACTCCACGTGAGCAATTGTGCTTAACAGTGATTTAAGTATTCCAGCATGCTTAGCAATGCTTCCCCCCTTATATATGCCATAAATGCCTCCCACACCGTTGCCCATGTACTGACCGGGTCCATATTTAAGTCCATGTATGTCACCATTGACTCCCAAATCTCAGCTGAGAAAACAGAATCGTGTCTTAGACCACGGATTCCAGTCTTTCCCTACCTCAATGATTGGCTGTTTAAGGCGGGCTCACCTCAGGCAGTCGTCTCCTGCCTTCAGACAACGGCAAACCTTCTGCACACACTGGGGTTCACTATCAATAAGCTGAAGTCGTACCTGACTCCTCAAATGCTCCCTTTCATCTGAGCTCTTCTGGGCACAGGTCAGTTTTGGGCCTATCCTCCAAAGTACTGTGTCAAGGCTATTCAGGCTGTGATACAGATGTTTCGACCTCTATCCTGAAGATCGGTGAGACTGACTAGGAAGATGTTGGGCCTCATGACTTCCTGCATCTTCTTGCGACACATGCTGGTGGCATATTGGTGCTCTGCAGGGGATCTAAAGTTCCAGTGGGCATAGCCTTGGCAATCTCTCTGACATGCGGCTGGCATTGAAGGCCTTTCTTCCTGAATCGGGGGGAAGGCTGGTACAGGTGTTCACAGACCACACCGCCACCATGTGGTATTGCGACAAACAGGGTGTGGTGGGGTTGTGGACCATTTATCAAGAGGTGCTGCACCTTTGAACATGGCTGGAATGTTAGGGCTTATCCCTGGTAGTTCTACTCCTGGCTGACTTTGATCGCCATGATGGACAAACGCAGCCATTGATGCCTAGCAGATCAAGAATAGTCTCCAGTTGGAGGTGGTGCAAGGTCTCTTTCAAGAAAGGGTAAATCTTTGGTTAGATCTGTTCACCTCAGTTGAACACATAATGTAGGTGGAGTTTCCAAAGCCGCTTTTGCCCACAGATGCTTTTAGTCTCCAGTGGAGCTCAGGCTTGCACGCCATTTTTACCAATACCACTCATGCCCAGAGTTAAGATCAGTCATTCGTGTGGCTCCAGATTGGGCCCAGAGAGTCTGATTTCCCGAGCTGCTGAGCATGTGCACGGGTCCTGGCTGCCTCATCAAAAGTATCTTCTGTAGCAGCAACAAGTCAGCGTTCTGCACTCAAACCTGAAAACGGTTTAGCTTCAAGCTTGGAAATTGAGCAGCAACAGTAGACCGCTTTCGACCTTCTGCTGTAATGTTATCGTGGAGCCAGTCGTCTCGCCACCAAAACCGTATATAGCTGCCATTGGAGCAAGTTCTTGACATGGTGCACAGACAGACAAGTTGGCCCTCTTTCGGCACCCCTTTGCCAGGTTCTGGTGTTCATTCCGACGTTGGCCCAGCACTGCTTTGGGCACTTTGAAATGTTAGCTTTCTGCCATTTCAGAATTTCTATTGTTGCCAGATCAGCCATCCATCTTCAAATCCCTTATTGTACATAGGTTTTTCAAACATCTCCAACATGTTTCTGCCTGCACCCTTCATTATGCCATAGTGGGACCTTATTTTAGTCCTCATATTTCTAATGTGTGCTTCTTTTGAGCCGTTACATAACTGCCCTGTCAGGCCATACCATAAACCCAATCTTCCTAGTTACGATAACATATGCCTGGAGGGTTAGTGAGCTACAAAGTCTGTCATCTCAGCCTCTGTACCCTACCAACTACTTGGACAAACTGGTCCTCTGAACTAGAGAAACCTTCCTACCGGAAGTGGTTACTCCCTTTCATGTAGGCCAGTACATCACCCTGCCTACCTTTTGTGGTCTGCCTCGCCCCTGTAAAGAATAGAGACTCCATCGGCTGGACCCACAAAGAGCGTTGTCGTTCTACCTTGACCACACGAGTTCTGGGTGAATGATCTAATCTTTGTGGGGTATGTTGGACCCAAAAAAAGGAAAGGCGGTGCAGAAACAGACCATCTCACGATAGATAGTGCTCTGCATCAAAATCTGCAATGCATTGGCCAAAAGCAACCTCCTGAAGGATTGTGTGCTCATTCTACCAGTTCCAAGGCTGCGACTGCTGGGTTAGATCGCAGAGTACCTGTCCTAGATTTCTGTCAGGCAGTGTTGGACAGGCCACATGAAGGGCCGCTCTCCCCCGGCCCAACCAGGCCCTAGTCCGGGCCCGCAAGTCCCACACACCACCATTGCACGTCCTCTGTCCCCTCAGGGACCCCTGCCCTCGAGCATGTCAACCTCGTGGGTCCGATCCACTGCCGGCCCTCGCGCCCATCCTGGGGCGCCATCTTGGACACTCCACCACGAGGCCGCCTGGCCCCCGATCGACCTCAACCCTGGGCCTGGCCCGGCCTCAGACATCCCGGCACCACCATCCACCCAGGAGGTGAGCGGGCTACTTGGCAAGTCAATGGGAGAAAGAGGTGTCGATGGCTCTCCCCCGCCAAGTGCCGCTCGCCCATCGCCTCCCCGGGCACCGGCTCCACCCCCCTGCTGGGTGTCTGGACTCCCTCATCCCGGACCTCCCGACCTCCAAGTGCGAGGGTCCGGACATCAAAGCACACCAGCCCTATAACTGGGGCAGCTCCAGAGCAGGAAGGCAGTTGTATCTTGGAGTCGAGAGACGCAAAGAAGAACTCATCCTGGACGGCGCTGCCGTAGCTCTGTCTTGTGCACCATCGTCTGGCCTGCTGGTGCTGCCGCAACCTTCGTAACCTTCATATCCTTCATCGTCGTCGGGACCTGCTGGCGTGGCCGCGGACCGTTTGTAACCGTCATCTTCACCGGGACCTGCAGGCTCCGCCGCGGACCGTCGTTTCCTTCGTCCATCTCGGGACCTGCTGGCCCCGCCGCGGCCCGATCATCTAGAACGCCGAGCTCGAGGATTGAGAGCTATTTTCATCTTTTTGGTAACAAGACTGTCCCGCTACCCTCTTCCCAAACCAGAGACTAGAATCGAGGGGACCCCTGAGTCCAGACCTCCTTGTACCATTCCATCGTAAACTTAAAGAATTGCCTATAAAGTATCGTTGAACTTTACCCTTGTGTGGTGTCCGTCTGTGGGGGGGAAGTTACTTGTCTGTACGATCGCTGGAGACGGCTCTCCCCGGAGACCTCTCCCCTTATCCTCGGCCGACCCTCCCGGTCCGTCTAACATTGGTGGCCAGCGGCGCGATCCGAATCACAGCATAAACGTACAGAGAGTAGCTCACCCCACGACGAAATCACAATGACGACTAAAGAAAGCGGATCAACCGAGAAGTTCCAGATGGAGAAATTGGATGAGTACAGCCATCGTGAACTAAAACAATTCTGCATCGAACTAGGTATCGCTACCACCGGACTGAGTACCAAAGACGATTTTAAGCATGCCCTAGAGTCTTGGGCAGAAACCGGGGCCGCCGGAACCCCTGATCAGAGCACCGCAGCAAAAACCACCACGGCCCCTGAAGAGCAAAGAACGGGTCTCTCGCAAGACGAGATCCAGGAAAGAGAAAAAACCCGACTACACGAGCTGGAAATGGCCCGACTCAAAATGGACGTGGAGCTTAAGTTGGCCGAACAAAAAATCAACTTAGAGCACCTGCGTCTCCGAGAAGAAAGAGAGGAGAAACAGAGACAAAGGGAGCTCGAGGAAAAGAAACTAGCGTACGAACACGAGCGGAACCTAGCTGAAATCAACCTACGCAAGCAGAATAGAGGAGATGGGGTGCCCGAGCAACCCCACTCTCCAGGGGCAACAGAGAAGAAGGTACACATCCCCAAGGATGTCGTTCGAGAATACTTCCGAGAGGACGACATCCAGCAATGGTTTAAGGCCTATGAAATCGCTATGACTGCACACCGGATCGATAGAAGCGATTGAGGAGCCGGTCTATGGGGGAGATTCCTCAATGAGGGCCGCGATGCCCTGCTACAGCTCCCGGACCACCAGATGACCTCCTATGACCATATGAAAGCTGCACTCCTCACCCGCTATGGCCTCACACCCGAAATGTACCGTCAGAGGTTCCGAGACTGCACCCGCATCCCGGGTACAACTTGGGTGGACTATGTAAACTACTTTAGCCGAGCCTTCGAGGGCTGGATCAAAGGAAGCAACGTCACAACCTACGAACAACTGTTTAATCTTATGGTATGGGAGCATCTGTCGAACAATTGCTTCATTGAACTCCGCCAGCACCTTCTCGACAGCAAGTTAACGGATCCCCGGCAGCTCGCAGCCGAAGCTGACCGGTGGGAGATCACCAGAGTGGGCCGGAATGGGTCCTACGAACAGAACCGGAACAACAATGGTCAGCACCGTCCCCGAGGGGGAGGAGGGGGCCAAGGACGAGGAAGAGAAAACGCCCCGGTCGCCCCCGCTACCAGCACCACCCCCCCGGCCAACCGGGGCAGCACCCCGGCGCGACCGGGTTACCGAGCCAATGTTACGTGCCATCGATGCCAACGAGTCGGCCACTATGCGAACGACCCAAACTGCCCCCAGTACCAGAGCCCAAGGCCCCGCCAGGTGGCTGCTGCTGCCCTAGGGGAGGAACAGATCACAGAGGAACAAGAGGAGTATGAACAAGAGCATCAAGAATGGGAGCCAGCCGCCATGGCCCTAGCCTGCTTAGGGGGGAGAGACATGGTCCCGCGGGTCCCCCTACCCGCTAACACCCAGAAGTACAGCCAATGGGTGAGCATCAATGGACGCCGGGCCGAAGCCCTTCGTGACACCGGGGCCAGTGTAACAGCCGTCCGCTGTCACCTGGTGACCCCAGAACAATATCTACCGAACATTCTCTGCCCGGTACGTTCAGCCGATAACTCAGAAAGTCTGTGTCGGATGGCCTGCGTCCCTTTCGAATGGGGAGGGGTCTCCGGCATGTTGAAGGTAACAGTCCGAGACGATGCCCCCGTCGACTGCCTCCTGGGGAATGACCTTGAAAGCTCCCCGTGGGCAGCCGTAGAACGAAGAGAACACCTGGGGATGTTAGGCGTCCCAGACTGGGCGTGTGTCACCACCCGGTCCATGGCCGCCCGTGCCAACCACCGCCCAGAAGAACCCGAATGGCCGGCGCCACCGCCTCCGGTCGCCCCAGCCGAAGCCACCGACCATGACGTCCTCCCCGAACCAGCTCAACCTTCCGACCTCGCTAACCTCGACCAGTGGCCTCAAGAGGGGGGGCCCACGCAAGAGCAATTTCGCCAGGAACAGAAGACCTGTCCCTCCCTCGAGGGACTCCGCCAGCAAGCGCTCGCCCAAAGCGCCGGGGATACCTCCGGAACTCACTGGGTCTACTGGGACAATGATCTGCTGTACAGTGAGCAAAGAATCGCAGAGCTGGGGGCCAGCCGAGTACTAGTGGTGCCGCTCCGTTTTAGAGACTTTCTGCTAAACCTGGCCCACGATGTCCCCCTAGCCGGACACCTGGGACAAGATAAAACCTACAGTCGCCTAGTGACCCACTTCTTCTGGCCCAAAATGAGAAACGATGTACACCAGCACTGCCGATCTTGCCCCACGTGCCAAGCCAGTGGAAAGAGCGGCCGCAAACTAAAGGCCCCCCTGCAACCTTTTCCCGTGGTCACCACCCCGTTCGAGAGGGTCGGGATAGACATCGTGGGACCCCTAGACCCGCGTACAAAACAAGGCCATCGATTCATCTTGGTGCTAGTGGACCACGCCACCCGCTACCCTGAGGCTGTTCCCCTGCGGACCGTGACAGCCCCGGTAGTCGGCCGGGCTCTGATGGGGATCTTCTCCCGGGTGGGCTTCCCCCGAGAAGTCGTCAGCGACAGAGGCACGAACTTTATTTCTAAATATATGAAATCCCTCTGGCAACAGTGCGGGGTTACCTACCGATTCACGACCCCCTATCACCCTCAAGGGAACGGACTCGTTGAGCGGTTCAACCGCACGCTAAAAGGGATGATCGGGGGGTTGGAAGAACCCCTCCGTCGCCAGTGGGATGTGCTGCTGCCGTGCCTCCTTTTCGCCTATCGGGAGGTCCCTCAGAAATCCCTGGGCTTCAGCCCGTTTGAACTGCTATATGGACACCCAGTGCGGGGACCCCTCAGCCTAGTCAAAGAAGGCTGGGAGATGCCCCCGCTAAAGAACCCTCCAGATGTCTTCCGGTACCTCCTAACCCTCCGCAACCAGACCCGGCGGTTCCGGGAGCTGGCGAAAGCTAACCTAGAGGCCAGCCAAGAGGACATGAAAAAGTGGTATGACCGGAATGCCTCTTCCATTGAATTTGAACCTGGCCAACAGGTATGGGTGATGTCCCCCACCGAGCCATGCGCCCTGCAAGACAAATGGACGGGGCCCTTCAAAGTAGTCGAGCGCAAGGGCCCTGCCACCTATCTCATCGACATGGAATCGCCCCGGAACCCCCTCCGGGTCCTCCACGCTAACAGACTGAAGCCCCACTTTGTGCGTACAGAACTCAGCCTCCTGATGGCCACAGACAATGGGGCTGAAGAAGACTCCGAGCCCCTCCCTGACCTCCTACGGACTCGGGAGCAAGACGGCTCCGTGGATGGGGTCCGACTCTCGGAGGCCCTCACCAGAGAGCAACACCAGGAGTGTCGAGACCTCCTGTCACAGTTCGCCAGCCTGTTCTCCCTCACCCCAGGTGTCACTTCCTGGTGTGTGCACGATGTGGACACGGGGGACAGCCCCCCTATCCGCCACCGGGCCTACCGCGTGCCAGATCGGGTACGGGCCTGCATCCAGGAAGAAGTAGCCAAGATGCTCACGCTCGGGGTCATCGAGCCCTCAGACAGCCCCTGGGCCAGCCCTGTAGTACTGGTCCCCAAAGCAGCTGCCCCCGGCACCACACCAGAACTCCGGTTCTGCGTTGACTACCGGGGCTTGAATGCGGTCACCAGAACAGACGCACATCCCATTCCCCGGGCAGATGAACTAATCGACCGCATGGGAGCTGCCCGCTACCTCAGTATCTTCGACCTGACGGCGGGCTACTGGCAAATCGGCCTCACACCCCGGGCGCAAGAACGCTCTGCCTTTTCCACCCCCGATGGCCATTACCATTTCACAGTCATGCCCTTCGGCATGAAGAATGCCCCAGCAACATTTCAACGGCTCGTCAACCAGGTCCTGGCGGGGCTCGAAGAATTCAGCGCCGCCTACCTAGACGACATCGCTGTATACAGCCACCATTGGCCCGAGCACCTCCACCACCTCCGAGCAGTGCTGCAAGCCCTTCAGCGAGCTGGCCTCACGATCAAGGCCAGCAAGTGTCAAATTGGGCAAGGGTCTGTAACCTACCTCGGGCACCAGGTGGGAAGCGGCCTGGTGGCCCCTCTGCAGCTAAAAATTGCCGCCATCCAATCCTGGCAGCCCCCCATCACCCAGACCGAAGTACGAGCCTTCCTGGGCCTCACGGGCTATTACCGAAGGTTCGTGAAAGACTATGGTACGATGGTGGGGCCCCTCACAGAACTCACGTCAAAGAATCAGCCCAAGAAGGTCAACTGGACCCCCGAGTGTCAAGCTGCATTTGAACAATTGAAAGCCGCCATGTGTTCCGCCCCTGTGCTCCAGGCCCCCGACTACAGCCGGGAGTTCGTCGTCCAGACGGATGCCTCCGACCATGGCATTGGGGCAGTCCTGTCTCAAGTGAACGCCGAAGGCCTTGATCAACCGGTGGCCTTCATCAGCCGGCGACTCCTACCACGGGAACAACGCTGGAGCACCATAGAGAGGGAGGCCTTCGCTGTAGTCTGGGCCCTCAAGAAACTCCGGCCCTACCTTTTTGGTACCCACTTCCGGGTGCAGACCGACCACCGACCCCTGCAGTGGCTGATGCAGATGCGGGGGGAGAACCCGAAGTTACTACGCTGGTCCATCTCCCTGCAGGGTATGGACTTCACAGTTGAGCACCGGCCTGGGCCAGATCACGCCAACGCGGATGGCCTGTCCCGATTCTTCCGCCTCGACGAGGAGAGTCCCCAAGAGGATGGGTAACTCTCCCCGCCTTCAGCTGGGGGGGACGCATGTTGGACAGGCCACATGAAGGGCCGCTCTCCCCCGGCCCAACCAGGCCCTAGTCCGGGCCCGCAAGTCCCACACACCACCATTGCACGTCCTCTGTCCCCTCAGGGACCCCTGCCCTCGAGCATGTCAACCTCGTGGGTCCGATCCACTGCCGGCCCTCGCGCCCATCCTGGGGCGCCATCTTGGACACTCCACCACGAGGCCGCCTGGCCCCCGATCGACCTCAACCCTGGGCCTGGCCCGGCCTCAGACATCCCGGCACCACCATCCACCCAGGAGGTGAGCGGGCTACTTGGCAAGTCAATGGGAGAAAGAGGTGTCGATGGCTCTCCCCCGCCAAGTGCCGCTCGCCCATCGCCTCCCCGGGCACCGGCTCCACCCCCCTGCTGGGTGTCTGGACTCCCTCATCCCGGACCTCCCGACCTCCAAGTGCGAGGGTCCGGACATCAAAGCACACCAGCCCTATAACTGGGGCAGCTCCAGAGCAGGAAGGCAGTTGTATCTTGGAGTCGAGAGACGCAAAGAAGAACTCATCCTGGACGGACTACTGGCGCTGCCGTAGCTCTGTCTTGTGCACCATCGTCTGGCCTGCTGGTGCTGCCGCAACCTTCGTAACCTTCATATCCTTCATCGTCGTCGGGACCTGCTGGCGTGGCCGCGGACCGTTTGTAACCGTCATCTTCACCGGGACCTGCAGGCTCCGCCGCGGACCGTCGTTTCCTTCGTCCATCTCGGGACCTGCTGGCCCCGCCGCGGCCCGATCATCTAGAACGCCGAGCTCGAGGATTGAGAGCTATTTTCATCTTTTTGGTAACAAGACTGTCCCGCTACCCTCTTCCCAAACCAGAGACTAGAATCGAGGGGACCCCTGAGTCCAGACCTCCTTGTACCATTCCATCGTAAACTTAAAGAATTGCCTATAAAGTATCGTTGAACTTTACCCTTGTGTGGTGTCCGTCTGTGGGGGGGAAGTTACTTGTCTGTACGATCGCTGGAGACGGCTCTCCCCGGAGACCTCTCCCCTTATCCTCGGCCGACCCTCCCGGTCCGTCTAACAGGCAGCAACTTGGGCTTCCCCTACACATCTTTACGTAGCACTGCTGCCTGGACAGTCTGGTCCAATGAGACGGGTACTTTTTCTGTTCGGTCCTGCAGCACTTTTTTTGTCAAAATCAGTTTTGCAGCCCCTACTCCGGGGAGGTATTGTTTTGGAAACAATTCCAAGGTAAGGAATCTGCATATAGAAGTCTATCAGATAAACAAGTTACTTACCTTCAGTAACACCTTATTTGGTAAGGACTTTAGCTAGCCACAGAATCCTTACAGAGCCACCCATACTCCCCGCTCTGCGAACAGATTTCAGAGTGAAGGACTGGTTCCCTTTTAAGGGACTTTGCTTCACACCAATGGTCTGTGCTCTTTGTGGCTCTGCGCTTCTCACGTGGAATGTTTTGAAAAGAAACTGACGTCAGCACACTGGGTTGGCACCTATATAGGCGCTGCCATGCAGAGCCGATCAACGCCACCTACCGGTGTGCAGGAGTGCTGCTTACATAGAATTTCAGGATACAATCTGACGCCTGGGGATTATTCTAAGGTAAGGAATCTGCACTAAACAAATCCAGACACTATAAAATAAATCTGTGAAACAAAAAGAATGAACTAACATCCCTTAGTAATAACATCCTGCCTCCTCCAGCGGACTTTTCAGTTGGACAGGACCTTACAGATCACTACAATAATTCCATGAAGAACATTCTAGAGTCACTGGTGCCTTTACAGCTAAAAACACTGGCCTCCAAAGACACCAAACAGTGCAATTGTAGTCTAAATGCAGAAAGACGTAATCTGAGACAAGCTGAACAATTATGGAGATTTTCACCATCCCTCAAATACCTCAAGTGCTTGAGATCACTGAGAAGCCTGTACAACAAGCACATCAGACGCTCAAGAGCAAACCTATTTAAAAACCAACTTAATAATGCCAAGAACCATCCTAGGAAACTGGTCAAACAAGATCCCAATAGGCATCCCAACCCTCCCCAAGTGGACCATGTCTCTAGTCAAACTTTGAGAAATTTGCCCCCTACTTCCTGGAAAAAAAGTGAATTGAAGACTGATATGGAGCACCTCTCGGTCCTTACTCTCAGCCCCCACACCCCTCCCTCTGATAACGGAGTGCCTTTGTCTCCAAAAATCACCCCCAAAAACAATGCTTCTAGGAACACCTTCAAAACTTTTGAGTAATCCACCATTCTTAAAATGTTAACCGCATTAAAACCATCAACCCACTTCAGTGACCCACTTCCATCAGATTTCTTCTGAGAGATAAAAATGTCTCTCCTCCCACTTACGACCAAGATAGTGAGTGCCTCCCTGCTACAAGGCACTTTACCGGACTGCCTAAAGTCAGGGTAGGTAACCCCTAGCATAAAAAAGACAACCGCAAGCCACACATTGGTGATTGGAAAAAAAAGGGTGCCTAGCATATCGCGGAGTTTAAGACCGGAAGGACACCATCAAATGGATAGAGAAGAAAATGTTCGGGATGCTAACTCCCCATCAAATCTTCTTTCATTTGGATGGCATCAACCGGCATGCATGGTGCACATTTCCACATGCCAACATGAGAGGATCACAGGTGACCCCTCAGGAGTCCCCTGTGGTTTTGGGTAGAGTGTTTGCAATACCGGTACAAAGTCCTTCCGTTTGGTCCAAAATCAGGTTCCGGAGTGTACTGGAATTGAATGGCAGTGATAGTGGTGGCTATGATAAGGTCATTTTCCTGTATCCATCCCTAGAAGACTTGGTGGTAAAAGCCAACTTTCAATCAACCAAAATCAATCCTACAGCATGACCACACTTTCCAGTACTTGAAATCAACATTGGATACAGCTGCCAAGAATGTTTCTTTCAGGGGGACAGATTGTCTTAACAGTTAAGGACTTTGCAAGAGAACCCAGCAATGACAGACAGACAATTCACTATGAACACTTCTCCTGGACAGTCCTACCATTTGTATTTTGATTCTAATGCCAAACTGCACATGCATCCTCTTTAGGCGTGCTAGGAGATCAGCATTCGTAGTTGCTGGGAGGCCGGCAGGCAAGAGAAGATTCAGCTGCACAATATCACTATTGGCTCTCTTTGATGATAGATAATGTAAAAGAACATGCATCAAGGAATTTCATTTCAGAGAATTTGTTCTGTCCTGACCATAGTGACTGGTGTGTCAGGTGATGAATGGGAAACTCACATGGGTGAGCTCTGATCCAGGAAAGTACTCCCTATTAATTTAGCATGTTAAAATTGAGGGCAGCACACTGAGCTCTAGCCTCCCTCAATGTATATTTGTATTGTCCATTCTGTTCCAAACTGAAATTATGGCAGTGCACTAACTCAACAAACAGGAGAGCTGGAGTCCAGAAACAGGAAGCATAAGTGATTTAGTACTGGTCTCTGATGAACAGAGTAGCATCACAATGATGGCTGGACGACCCCAGCAGACATTTGGAAAGAGCATGATTGGATACTCAACAACGATGTTCTGTCTGGAGGGGTGTGGCTAACTGCCAAACATGGCGGTCGTGCAGTGAGAGAGCTCAAGGGCTGGGCAGCCGAATCCTGCATTTATCAACTGCATGGTGGGGGGCATCCGCTGCTCTGTCTCGCCCTGCAATGATCGAGTGAGGCTGCGGGAGCAAACAACACCGATCCGTCTCACCCATGAGTTAACCTTGAGGTAAATGCGAGCGGTGTGTGCGTGGTGACCCAGGAGCTGCGTGGCACTGCCTTGCTGACTAGCCAGAATCTGCTGAGTGACTCTGAGACCCTTTCAAAACAAACACGGCTAGGTGGGGAAATTGCGAGTAGGTTGAGCTGGAGGACTAGGAAGCAGTTAATCAGTGATCTCTTACTGCAGAAAGAGTGAGCCTGCCATGGTGCCGCGACCCAAGCCAACCTGCCCCACAAAGAGTAAATACGGCTGCTGGTGCTGACTCCACTGATCAGCCTCACCCTTGAGCTAACCCTCGGTGCAGGCACGAGTGGGCTGTGTGTGCGGACATGAAGAAGCCACGAGGCCGGCCTAGCTGATTAGCCGGTACCCGCTGACCGACCCCTGGGGACAGAGTATGACTAGGCGGGGAGGCGACGAGAAGGCTGCACCGGAGGACCAGAAATCAGACACTCCACGACCCCATCCCTGCGGTAAGAACGGGGGTACCGTGGTCCCTCGGCCCACGGAAGGTATCTAGCCGGGACTGTACCAGGAAGCAGCGAATACACAAATGAACCTAAGCCTGCTACCGCATTAAAAAAACAAAGGGGAACTACTTGCATACGTAGCACCAAAAAATGACCTTGTCAGTCCCAAAGCCCTGAAGGGGTGACGCAGGAGGGAAACCTGGACTGGGGCCTGCTTGTGATCGGGGAGAGGGCCGAGGGCCTACCTAACGTTGCAATCCTCACTGCTTCTGGACCACGCTCGGCCCGGGAGATACTGGCTGCCACTGCTGGGGTGATCGGACAGAGGAAGTGCCCTAAGATCACAACTGGCACACGAAGGATGACTACGGGGCCAACTGAGAGGTAGCACGGTATCCTGGCACCCTGACTGGCTGCAAATTTAGAAATAACTAAGTGGCGGGCTGAGGCCACCCGTAGAGTCTGTATGGCCTCGCGTGGTTGAAAACGAATAGTGGTTTGGGCCTGTAGAAGACACAAAGGGCTGGCACCTGCACACACCCCTTAACTGGTCTTGCCCCCGTACCTCAGTTGGCACCCCCCCCCTCCCCGGGCACTGATGATGTTGGGGCCAGGCCTGTGATGGGAATATCTAGGAAGACAATAAGACCTACACTGCTGCAGCACAGAACCTGGTACCCCCACGCTCAAGAGGACCCAGAAACTGTGGCAACTTCGAAGGCCCATCTGCAGAGCAACTGGGAGTTGGTGTTCCTGAGAAACAGGGGTCATCTGATGACTATCAGCAGGAACACACAGCAATTCCCCTCCCTACCACTACTGAGCAAGCAGCTGACTGGTGCAACAGAACAATTGACCCAGTATTGAAGAGCACCCGCACAACCTCTTTTCCTCAGCCCCCAGCCAATGAGATGTTCCTCCAATACTCACTCACTGTTCACTCTGTTGCTTGCCTGGACTCTCTCTCCAAGGTGTTTTAGTGCTAAAGTGGGGACCAGGGATGGAGCTGCGACATCCCATACCACTATATGAGTCACACAGAGGGTAAACAATTGTAACCAACAATAACTGACAAACCACAACAGCGAGACCTCGATAATTCTACCTCTACGCCTGCAGCAGATTACGTTGCACCCACGATCATGGCCCCAACGTCAGACAAACTATACCTCATACTACAGGAGATTCGGGAGTCAAGATGTGCGATGTCTACTGACTTTACACTCATACGAAATTAGCTGACACTGAAAACCAATAAGTTCTTAATGACTGAAAGTGCATCCCAGCATAAAGAACACACTGTTTAAATAGCCCAACTGCAACGCCAAGTGTCGAATCTACCGAACAGAATAGAAGATGCAGAAGGACGCTCAAGACGGAACAATATGTGCATCATAGACCTACCGGAATGCTGCGAGGGTCTCAATGCAATGGTGTTTGTGGAGAAATGGCTACACAAAGTGGTGGCTCCAAAGGGATTGACAGGCCTCTTCTGTGTAGAAAGAGCACACAGAGTCCCCTCGAGAAAACCAATTCTGGGTGTGCCAGTGAGACTGGTGGTAGCTCAGATACTTAATTACAAGGACCAAGACACGCTGCTCCGCAAGGCCAGAGAAAAAGCCCCTCTTTTGTACGAAAACAGACAAATCTCTCTGTACCCGGACCTCACAATACTGGTTCAGCGCCAGGAGAATTTTACCAGGCAGCAAAAACAAAACTCAGATCCCTGAATCTCAAGTATGCCTTGTTGTTCCCGGCCCACTTTAAATTCATACATGAGCAGTAGTCTTATTTCTTTGACAGCCCAGAAGAAGTGTTCACCTAGATGGAGGACAGTTTCGCATCTCGTACCTCTGAGACACACAGCATACTTCCCAGGATTCAAACATGACAGAAACAGGGAAAACTCGCTGCATCAAACCTGCCAGCAAAAAACTCAACACCTTAACAAGTACTTGAAGGCTGAAAGTCGGCCCTGATCACAGCAGCGGCCTTCAAGGAACAGGACCCCATTCTTCAGCCGAGTCCTCAGAAGAAACTGCTATGCCTTTAAACTCTGAAAGCAGCTTAAATGCATTTTCCTCAATCGGGGTGAACTGCGGGGTGCAGTTAGTAAATGATTATTTGGAGTAAAATTATAAAGGTGGCCCTAGATGTGAAGACCCCGAAGCCACCAGAGGCTGCGGGGATGGTGGAATTGTCCCCGCCGTGCACCACAATTCACACCTCACTTACAATACGGCCTGGCCCAGCTAAATATTAACGCAACAATAGTACCCGAGGTCACACTTGGCCTGTAAGACTCCGCAACCATGGCCCCTACTGCGAAAGCAAACTGGCTGATGTTTGAACGGTTATACTTATGGATTTTAGTTTGGTGCAACACAGTTACTTCGTTGGACCTAGTATTAGGTTATATGGGGAACAGTTTTAGGCTTGGCTCGTCACGTCTGATCCTACATTTCCTAGATGCAATACGTAATCTAATAATGCATATACTTACATGGCTGCTCCAGGGAAATATAGTCACCAGAATGTCAGGCAGAGGCCTGGGCTCAGTTCATAAGCGACATAGAGTTTACGCTCAGCTAAATATGAGAAAAGCGCAGGTAGTCCTCCAGAAGACGCACATCACCAACTCTGAAGCTGCTAACTGCAGTGGAAATGGAGAAGCTAGGTCTTTCACACATCATACTCCACATTTGCAAGAGGGGTGGCTATCTGGGTCCGTAATGGTATGCCATTTGCACTCATGGAACAGCACATCAATACTAATGGCTGGTACGTTTTGCTACACAGCAAGGTAGATGGGATACATGTGGTGAAAGGTAGCGCATATGCCCTAAACCACAACAAGGACAAGTTCCTGGAAAGGTTAAACACAACACTAGCAAATTGAGCAGAATACATGTGGATACTAGATGGAGATTTTAATTAAGGCTCCCAGTTTTCCGTTTTTACAGGTAAATACAGAAGGAAACAAGCATTAGAAATGCAATCGGGCCCGGATTTATTTGAGTTTGAGCTAATGGCATTGTAAATGCCAATGTCTTTTCGCCATGTGTTATGGAGTGTATGCATGTGGTGTGTAGTGGAATTATGTGGGTTGGATTGTAATTTTACCAATGGTGGCATGCTGTTCTATATGAATATGTTTAAAAGTAAAGTGTACCATACTGCGATTGCTTGGTGGAAAAGTGAACTGCCGGCTGGAGGTGTGTGTGCCTGGTGGAAGGGTGCACTGACGGCTGGTGGGTGTGTGCTTGGTAAAAGCATGCACAGATGGCTGATGGTTGTTGGTGTTTGTGCATGGTGAAAGCATTCATTGACGGCTGGGGGTGTGTTGTTCTGTGTGTTGTATTCTGTGTACTGGTGAGTGTGTGGCGGTGAGTCTGTGGGGGTGAGCCTGGGGAGTGAGTGTGGTGGTGAGTGTGTTGTGTTGAGTAGTGACGAGTGTGTGGTGTTGAGAGACTGAGGTGTATGGTTTCTGTGTGTGTGTGGTGTGTGTGTGGTGTATGGGTCTATGGTGTGTGTGTGTGCTATGTGTGTGTGGTGTATGTGTGTGTGGTGTTTTCTGCACAATCACACACTGCCCCTACACATTCACACACTGCTCACCCACACACTCCCAATGTCACCCTGCATAGTCACACACTGATTATTCTGCACCTGCACTCACCGCCACTCTGCACTCACCGCCACTCTGCACTCACCGCCACTCTGCACTCACCGCCACTCTGCACACACCGCCACTCTGCACACACCGCCACTCTGCACACACCGCCACTCTGCACACACCGCCACTCTGCACACACCGCCACTCTGCACACACCGCCACTCTGCACACACCGCCACTCTGCACACACCGCCACTCTGCACACACCGCCACTCTCCACTCACCGCCACTCTCCACTCACCGCCACTCTGCACTCACCGCCACTCTGCACTCACCGCCACTCTGCACTCACCGCCACTCTGCACACACCGCCACTCTGCACACACCGCCACTCTGCACACACCGCCACTCTGCACACACCGCCACTCTGCACACACCGCCACTCTGCACTCACCGCCACTCTGCACTCACCGCCACTCCGCACTCACCGCCACTCTGCAGTCACCGCCACTCTGCAGTCACCGCCACTCTGCAGTCACCGCCACTCTGCAGTCACCGCCACTCTGCAGTCACCGCCACTCTGCAGTCACCGCCACTCTGCAGTCACCGCCACTCTGCAGTCACCGCCACTCTGCAGTCACCGCCACTCTGCACCCACCGCCACTCTGCACCCACTGCCACTCTGCACCCACCGCCACTCTGCAGTCACCGCCACTCTGCACCCACCGCCACTCTGCAGTCACCGCCACTCTGCAGTCACCGCCACTCTGCAGTCACCGCCACTCTGCAGTCACCGCCACTCTGCAGTCACCGCCACTCTGCAGTCACCGCCACTCTGCAGTCACCGCCACTCTGCAGTCACCGCCACTCTGCAGTCACCGCCACTCTGCAGTCACCGCCACTCTGCACTCACCGCCACTCTGCAGTCACCGCCACTCTGCAGTCACCGCCACTCTGCAATCACCGCCACTCTGCAATCACCGCCACTCTGCAGTCACTGCCACTCTGCACTCACCGCCACCCTGCACTCACCGCCACCCTGCACTCACCGCCACCCTGCACTCACCGCCACCCTGCACTCACCACCACCCTGCACTCACCGCCACCCTGCACTCACCGCCACTCTGCACTCACCGCCACTCTGCAGTCACTCTGCACTCACCGCCACTCACCGCCACTCTGCACTCACCGCCACTCTACACTCACCGCCACTCACCGCCACTCTGCACTCACCGCCACTCTGCACTCACCGCCACTCTGCACTCACCGCCACTCTGCACTCACCGCCACTCTGCACTCACCGCCACTCTGCACTCACCGCCACTCTGCACTCACCGCCACTCTGCACACACCGCCACTCTGCACACACCGCCACTCTGCAGTCACCGCCACTCTGCAGTCACCGCCACTCTGCAGTCACCGCCACTCTGCAGTCACTCTGCACTCACCGCCACTCTGCACTCACCGCCACTCTGCACTCACCGCCACTCTGCACTCACCGCCACTCTGCACTCACCCTGCACTCACCGCCACTCTGCACTCACCCTGCACTCACCGCCACTCTGCACTCACCCTGCACTCACCGCCACTCTGCACTCACCCTGCACTCACTGCCACTCTGCACTCACTGCCACTCTGCACTCACCGCCACTCTGCACTCACCGCCACTCTGCACTCACCGCCACTCTGCACTCACCGCCACTCTGCACTCACCGCCACTCTGCACTCACCGCCACTCTGCACTCACCGCCACTCTGCACTCACCGCCACTCTGCACTCCCCGCCACTCTGCACTCCCCGCCACTCTGCACTCCCCGCCACTCTGCACTCCCCGCCACTCTGCACTCCCCGCCACTCTGCACTCCCCGCCACTCTGCACTCCCCGCCACTCTGCACTCCCCGCCACTCTGCACTCCCCGCCACTCTGCACTCCCCGCCACTCTGCACTCCCCGCCACTCTGCACTCCCCGCCACTCTGCACTCCCCGCCACTCTGCACTCCCCGCCACTCTGCACTCCCCGCCACTCTGCACTCCCCGCCACTCTGCACTCCCCGCCACTCTGCACTCCCCGCCACTCTGCACTCCCCGCCACTCTGCACTCCCCGCCACTCTGCACTCGCCGCCACTCTGCACTCCCCGCCACTCTGCACTCACCGCCACTCTGCACTCGCCGCCACTCTGCACTCACTGCCACTCTGCACTCACCGCCACTCTGCAG
The DNA here is from genome assembly GCF_964263255.1 of Lissotriton vulgaris. Classification (NCBI taxonomy): domain Eukaryota; kingdom Metazoa; phylum Chordata; class Amphibia; order Caudata; family Salamandridae; genus Lissotriton; species Lissotriton vulgaris. The sequence continues at coordinate 1,308,802,981 of NC_141693.1, read as the reverse complement.
TCACTCTGCACTCACCGCCACTCTGCACTCACTCTGCACTCACCGCCACTCTGCACTCACCGCCACTCTACACTCACCGCCACTCACCGCCACTCTGCACTCACCGCCACTCTGCACTCACCGCCACTCTGCAGTCACCGCCACTCTGCACTCACCGCCACTCTGCACTCACCGCCACTCTGCACTCACCGCCACTCTGCACTCACCGCCACTCTGCAGTCACCGCCACTCTGCAGTCACCGCCACTCTGCAGTCACCGCCACTCTGCAGTCACCGCCACTCTGCAGTCACCGCCACTCTGCAGTCACCCTGAACTCACCGCCACTCTGCACTCACCGCCACTCTGCACTCACCGCCACTCTGCACTCACCGCCACTCTGCAGTCACCGCCACTCTGCAGTCACCGCCACTCTGCAGTCACCGCCACTCTGCAGTCACCGCCACTCTGCAGTCACCGCCACTCTGCAGTCACCGCCACTCTGCAGTCACTCTGCACTCACCGCCACTCTGCACTCACCGCCACTCTGCACTCACCGCCACTCTGCACTCACCGCCACTCTGCACTCACCGCCACTCTGCACTCACCGCCACTCTGCACTCACCTCCACTCTGCACTCACCTCCACTCTGCACTCACCTCCACTCTGCACTCACCGCCACTCTGCACTCACCGCCACTCTGCACTCACCGCCACTCTGCACTCACCGCCACTCTGCACTCACCCTGCACTCACCACCACTCTGCACTCACCCTGCACTCACCGCCACTCTGCACTCACCGCCACTCTGCACTCACCGCCACTCTGCACTCACCGCCACTCTGCACTCACCGCCACTCTGCACTCACCGCCACTCTGCACTCACCGCCACTCTGCACTCACCGCCACTCTGCACTCACCGCCACTCTGCACTCACCGCCACTCTGCACTCGCCGCCACTCTGCAGTTGCCGCCACTCTGCAGTCGCCGCCACTCTGCAGTCGCCGCCACTCTGCAGTCGCCGCCACTCTGCACTCGCCGCCACTCTGCACTCGCCGCCACTCTGCACTCGCCGCCACTCTGCACTCGCCGCCACTCTGCACTCGCCGCCACTCTGCACTCGCCGCCACTCTGCACTCGCCGCCACTCTGCACTCGCCGCCACTCTGCACTCGCCGCCACTCTGCACTCGCCGCCACTCTGCACTCGCCGCCACTCTGCAGTCACCGCCACTCTACACTCACCGCCACTCTACACTCACCGCCACTCTGCAGTCACCGCCACTCTGCAGTCACCGCCACTCTGCAGTCACCGCCACTCTGCAGTCACCGCCACTCTGCAGTCACCGCCACTCCCTGCCACTCTGCACTCACCGCCACTCCCTGCCACTCTGCACTCACCGCCACTCCCTGCCACTCTGCACTCACCGCCACTCCCTGCCACTCTGCACTCACCGCCACTCTGCACTCACCGCCACTCTGCACTCACCGCCACTCCCTGCCACTCTGCACTCACCGCCACTCCCTGCCACTCTGCACTCACCGCCACTCCCTGCCACTCTGCACTCACCGCCACTCCCTGCCACTCTGCACTCACCGCCACTCCCTGCCACTCTGCACTCACCGCCACTCACCGCCACTCTGCACTCACCGCCACTCACCGCCACTCTGCACTCACCGCCACTCACCGCCACTCTGCACTCACCGCCACTCACCGCCACTCTGCACTCACCGCCACTCTGCAGCCACTCACCGCCACTCTGCACTCACCGCCACTCTGCACTCACCGCCACTCTGCACTCACCGCCACTCACCGCCACTCTGCACTCACCGCCACTCACCGCCACTCTGCACTCACCGCCACTCACCGCCACTCTGCACTCACCGCCACTCACCGCCACTCTGCACTCACCGCCACTCACCGCCACTCTGCACTCACCGCCACTCTGCAGCCACTCACCGCCACTCTGCACTCACCGCCACTCTGCACTCACCGCCACTCTGCACTCACCGCCACTTTGCACTCACCGCCACTCTGCACTCACCGCCACTCTGCACGCCTCATGTCCCACGAGCAACAAAGACAGACGTAAACACACTCACAGCAGACGACTTCCGCATTCTTAATGAGGTAACAAGCAATGGAAAGGATGTATGAATGCAGCCTTGTGCTGATGAGCCTGGAGGCATAGCCTGGAAAAACCAAAAAGTTTACTAATATTCTATATTGATTTTACAGGTGACAAAACGTAATTATTAGTACAATTTTTAAAGCAGACACATGCAAACACACAAATTGTATTGCCGTATTCCAATTCAAACTCAAAAGAAGAATGGAAAGTTAAGTGATAGACCTCTGCTACCAGCGCCTAACCCACTGAGCTAGCAGCACTGAGTGTCTGGCAGCAGAGCAGAGGTGAGGCTGAGGCTGCAGTGCAGAGCGAGCCAGCGCATGGAGCTGAATGGTGAACGCGCCCTGGCCGTCTGCATTCACTTAACGAGGCACCCTGACAGCTCCTAATTTTTATTTATGGACGCCCGTGCGCGAAACCGCAGAGAAAATGCCCAACAATGGCGGACGCAAATCACATAAAGCCTATCGCGTCAAGGCTACTACAAAGACAGCACAGCGAAGAGGAATCACTATGCAGATGCCATAAAACAGCCACGCGCACTAAGGAATGTTTGGAATGTTTCTGGCCAGAGCCCTACAGAAACCTTTTTTTTTTTTTTTAACAGTAGAGCTCGAAGCTCCGCCCCCCACTTCGTGGTGACTGAGGCCGAGCCCTAAAAATGTGTTTCTTATCTGTATTTATTTTTAAAAGCAAAAAAGATACAGAAATTGTGCTTTTTGTAAGTGATTTTTGACACTTTCTTTATGAATTCCAAACCAACATCTGAACATAGCAACAGCATGCAGTTAAAAAAGGATGGGATTTCCTTAAATGTAGGCATATGTTACCATATATTTATAAATATTGCTAATATTTACATGTGGGTGTTGTGTTCTGCTATATTGGCTGCTCAATATATTAAAACGCAACATGCATTAAAGCAGGAGTGCATATTTATCAGTTAAATAAATCTGAAAAGACACCATAATACAACTCAATTTATTATTAAAACACAAAATATATATGGATAAATACCAATAAGATGCCTGAATAAAATATGGCTACATACTGCCGGAAATGTTGAAAAAATAAATACCATAAAACTGGGAGCCCTAATTACAATATAGTCCTAGCTATTAGCTTAGACCGCTCACATTCGCCACTACAGGGAGCAGTCCCCATCAAACAGGCCAGTTGTGTATTTTCTATAAACCTAGATGGGATATGCGCGTTTAGACAACATATACTGTAGAATTGGAGTCAGACTGGTTCTAGACAGTCCTACCAAATATGTAAGCCTGGATACCAGATAGCTCCTAGTGCCAATAGAAACCCCTCTTACCAAGGAGAGAATGGTTCTTGGCAACTATCGAACATGACAACCCTGATCCCTCAGGACTATGGATACAGTGTACTACTTTTCACTCAGTCACTCGTGCTCACTGTAGTCTTGGAGGGATACACCGTATAAAAGGTATGGACGTTTTTCAATAAGCATTTATTGAACAGTTGTTATTCTAGTGTAAAATAGGTGTGCTGAAACAACCACTAGACAGAAACCGCTATAAATGATTTGAAGCACTAAAAAAGATTTCTACCATTTTTCTACAAGCATGAATGCAGGCAAGTATATAAAATACATGACAATAAAACGTGTACTCCTACAATGCTACACTAACAAGATGTAACTAGCATGCATGTAGGTGTTAAGCCTAGAATCCCTCTAGGATAAAGTCCACCCCATTACCTGAAGTGAGAGACTGTGGGTCCCGGTCTTGGTCTCGAGTTGGACACTCCGAAAGGGATGTTAGACCACTGCGAGCTGGAGTATCTGCATTTAGGAAGCTCAGCATTTTGCTTCAGTGTGTCGGCATGGAAGTCCTAGTTCTCCTCTATTCTTATCAGCAAGATGTGATGTTTATATATCCAAAGGTCTCCCCAGGGGTTCTACCTTGATGTGCCACTTGTCGGACTTAGGATGACGTTAGGAATTCATTTTATACATAGTTATTATACAGGAGATGGGTAGTCCTGCAGTGTTTCCAAGAATTCTCATGCATAATGTATGAGCTCTTTATCGGAAAGAGACACGTTGGTGATAGATTCCTTACCTTAGACTATCCCCTGATGTATAGGGATGCCCGGTTTCAATTTTTTCGAGAACTGTCCGCGCACGATTTCGCTGATGGACCCGCACAGTGAGTACTCCCTTCTGCCTGGTGCGTGACCACAACACCGAGTAGCGTTCCCACTGCCGGGCCATGGCTCGAAAACTTTGCAGGAGTGGTCCTGAAAGTGGCTGGAGGCCCTGGAGTCGGCCCCACGTCGTTCCAGATCCCGTGGGAGGTCGAGCACCATCATTCAAAGTCTTCGCACTCTGAGTCAGGTAAGGCGAAGCACAGAAAGTCGAAGAAGAGCCGCCACTCTTAGTCCTCCCCTCACCGGTCGCGGGACATGCGTGAGGGGGCAGGTGGCTCTGCCCCTGCGGCTCCAACGGAGCCTGAGCAGTTACTGTTGGCTTACCCACCTTGCCAGGGTCCATCGGCGACTTCGGCCAAATTGCAAGAGTTTGTATCTGCAATGGCACATAATCTTCGGCCGGTGCAGCCCCGTTGGATCGCCTTACGGCCCTGTGGGCCCCACTGTTCCGCCTTCCTCGACGGCTCCGGCCCCAACGCCGTCGACGCCCAGAGGCCTCCATGGCTCTGTCCATGGCTCCCTGTTCTTGCCGGTGGACCCCGTATGGCCCCCACCGACATTGATGTCGCCGATGGCGGCACAGACATCGACTTCTTTTCCGATGTCGGCACGGTGCCGGAGGGATGTCTCCCGACGGCAATCCCGACTCCGATGGGGGACTTTTACCCTTTTATTCACCCACGTCCTTGTCCGCTTGTGGAGGAAGGGGAGGACTGGGAAGGTTTGGAAGACCCTCTTGCAGCACAGTGCAAATCTGTTCTCCGACTGGGATGAGGAGGCGAAGGCCGGTGACCCGGATTACACTCCGGCTCCTAGTTCAACATCCCCTTCAGCGACTATGGAGGAGAGTGGTCTTGTCTGCTCTCAACCCACAAGACTGGATAGTAGCACTGGGCCTGCAGGACGCTTATTTTCATATTCCCGTCCTACCGGCCCATCGTCGTTACCTGCGATTCATGGTGGGCCAGGAACATTTTCAGTTCACTGTGCTCCTCTTTGGCCTTACCAGCGCCCCTCGGGTGTTCACGAACGTGATGGCGGTTGTCGCAGCTCATCTGCGCAGATCAGGGGTTTCAGTCTTCCAGTATCTCGATGACTGGTTGTTCAAGGCGGGCTCGCTTCAGACAGTCGTCTACCACCTCCAGACCAATACCGACTTCCTGCATTTGCTTGGGTTTTCCATCAATGTGCCGAAGTCACACCTGATTACCTTCCAGAAGCTCCTTTTCATCGGAACGGTTCTGGACACTGCGCAGTTTCGGGTTTATCCACCCGAACAGCGAGTCAAGGGCATTAAGGCTATGATTTCGATCTTTCAGCCCTTGTCAGTTTCGGTCAGGAAGTCCTTGAGGCTGCTGGGACTCATGACCTCCTGCATCCTGCTGACCAACCATGTCAGGTGGCATATGCAGGCTCTGCAGTGGGACCTGAAGTTCCAGTGGGTGCAGCATCACGGAAACCTGGAAGATTACGTCCAAATCTCGGAGGGCACTGCACAACAATTGCAGTGGTGGCTCACGTATCAGCATTGGGTCAGCGGCAGATCCCTCTCCCTTCCCCAACCAGAGCACACAGTGGTGATGGATGTGTCCCTCCAGGGATGGGGCGGTCACATGGGAGAGGTGGAGATCAGAGGCCTCTGGTCTCTGGCGGAGTCCCGGCTCCATATCAACCTTCTGGAGCTTCGGGTGATACTTCTTGTTCTGAAGGCCTTCCTCCCCTCTGTCAGGGGGAAAGTAGTACAGGTGTTCATGGACAACACCACCGCCATGTGGTATTGCAACAAACAGGGCAGGGTGGGGTCATGGACCCTATGTCTGGAGGCTCTGCGCCTCTGGACATGGCTGGAATGTCACTGCATTTCCTTGATGTTTCAACAACTGGCAGGTTCTTTGAACGAATGGCGTCTTCCCTCTGAGGCAGCGCAAGGTTTCTTTCAACAGTGGGAAGAGCCTTGGTTAGATCTATTCACCACGAAGAGAACTCGCAATGTCATCAGTTCTGCGCATTGGAATTTCCAAGGCGGCACTCGCTCGGCGACGCTTGACGTCGCAAATGGAGTTGCGTTCTGTTGTACGCCTTTCCGCCTATACCACTTCTGCCCAGAGTGCTGAAGGAGATCAGGCACAACCGGGCCCAAGTCATCTTTGTGCTCCAGACTGGGCTGGAAGAGTTTGTTATCCCGAGCTACTCAGTATGAGCCTGGATCCCCACATCTGACTGCCTCTGTGGGAGGATCTTCTGTCGCAGCAGCAGGGGACGGTTCTCCACCCGAACCTGCCCAGCCTCCACCTACATGCGAGGAGATTGAGCGGCGACAGTTGATTCCATTTGACTTGCCTCCCGAAGTCTGTGATGTCATTCTGGCAGCCAGGCGTCCCTCCACTAAATCTGTATACGCCTGCAGGTGGAACAAATTTGTGGCATGGTGTACAGCCAAAGGTCCTTTTGTTCCTTCTTTTTCTGGCCCGGCAGAGCTCTGCTCTGGGCACTATCAAGGGCTACCTTTCGGCCATTTCAGCATTTCTGAGGCTTCCAGATCAGCCTTCTCTATTCAAGTCCCCTGTTGTGCAGAGATTCTTAAAAGGCATTACACATATTTTCCCTCCTGTTCCTTTCATAATGCCTCAGTGGAACTTGAATCTTGTTTTGACTTATCTCATGTGCGCTCCCTTTGAGCCGCTTCACAATTGTCCCTTACGTCTTCTGACTTTGAAAACTGCCTTCCTGGTGGCTATCAAATCTGCCTGGAGAGTGAGTGAGCTTCAGGCTCTTTCTTGTAAGCCTCCTTTTCTGTTGGTTCATCCACCCAAAGTTGTGCTTCGCACTAGTCCTTCCTTCTTGCCAAAGGTTGTCACTGCCTTCCACATCGGGCAGACTATCACCTTGCCCACTTTCTTTCTGCCTCCACATCCTTCCAGAGAGGAAGAGAGGCTTCACCATCTGGACCCAAAACGTGCTCTCTCCTTTTACCTAAATTGCACACAAGCATTCCGGGTGGATAACCAGCTCTTTGTTGGCTACACAGGTGCCAAGAAAGGTCGGGCTGTTCACAAGAGGACTATCTCCCGCTGGGTTGTCTTGTGTATCAAGGCCTGTTATTCTATGGCTAAAAAAGGAACCTCCGGTGGTGGTGCGTGCCCATTCTACCAGTTGGTGTCCCCCTGCAAGACATCTGTCAGGCTCCCACGTGGACCTCACTGCACACTTTTACAAGGCATGATTGCCTTGACCGGTCTGGAGGGACGGCTACTTTGGCTGTTCTGTTCTCCGTGACTTTCTGGTGTAATCTTATTTGCAGACCCACCACCGGGATTGGTATTGCTGGGGTATCTATTCTAAGGTAAGGAATCTATCACTAACGTGTCTCTTTCAGGAGCACAAGTTACTACTTGTGTAACAATATATCTGTAAGAGACATTAGTTAGTGATAGATTCCTTACCGCCCCACCCATCCTCCCTGTTCTGCAAACTGATTTCTAGGGTTAAGGTCATCCTTTCGGGCCCTAGTTTCTATGCACCAGTGGTCAGAATCTTACATGGCTCTGCGTTCATGTCGTAGAAAGTTGTGTACAGAACTGACGTCGGTGCGCGTGGGCGCGTCCAAGTAGCTCCATTGACGTCATCTCGGCAAAATCGATGCCAATGACGCACGCCGAGCCGTTATGATGACGCCTATCATCGGGCAGGAGTACTGCTGACAAAAGCTTTCCTGATCCAGTCTGATGCCTGGGGATATTCTACCGTAAGGAATCTATCACTAACTAATGTCTCTTACAGATTTATTGTTACACAAGTAGTAACTTGTGCACCAGGGAAAATCCCGCCTTCTGTGTTGTATCTAGGTAAACGGTCAGTCCCGAAGAACCAGTTATGTGTGTAATGTAGGGAAGAATATAGGTTAACACCACCAGCTCATATCTAACAGATTGGGAAGCATTCAAAAGAGTCGAGGGACTGCTATCTGTGTGACTGTAGGAGCACGCCAAACTACACGAGGGCTTAAAAGATGTGGAACACAAACTAGGGAAGCAAGAATGTGCCAATTGCGCTGCTGCCCTTCAAGATGAATGCATCAAACCTGCCTAACTTCTTTAACACCTCTGAGTAATAGACCACCAATCCTATACACAATTAAACGCGGATTCGGACAAGACTGGTACACTCCAGGCGCTGCTATTACGATATTCTCCATGTACCACTCCAATACACAAAGTCAACACAGTAGACGATCTGACTATCGAAGGGAGATCAGCTTACAAAACTGCCTGCATTGCTCATAAAGCCCTCCACCAAAACTCTACGCACTACCTCTCCAAGAAGCACAAACACCCTCCTCCTAATCCCACCTGTGCATCAAAAGAAAACCACACAATCTAGCTCCTTCTCTGGCAATGCCCCTACTATCTGGAATACTCTCTCAAAAAATCTGTGCTGTAACCCTCCTACGCCAGCTTCAAAATAGGCCTCAAAGCCCACCTCCTTAACTACTATTGGAGATCCTAACATGTGCCTGACTCCTTATCTCTTTTCACCTTACCATATTTGTTTCAGTAATATATGTCCCTCTTCCGGTTACTCCACTTCACCTAAATTACTTGGTAATGTATTGCTCCAGCTCCTGTTTTATTCCTTCTTGATTTGTAAATGTTTGTTACTTTGATATTTCACACTGCTTTCTCTGTTTTTATGCTTTGATACCATGTTTTCCTTATACTACCTTGATCATGTGAAGCGCTCTGATACCTCTGGGTCTAGCCAGCGCTATATAAAACTTTAAAAATAAATAAAAAATAAGACGGTCACAACACAGAGCATAATAAACTCAGCCTTTAGGGACTATAAGGGGCTTTTTGGGGTTCCTGCAGTAGTAAATGCAGACACAACAGAAATATACCTAAGGGACCTCAACTGCCCACAACTTTTTCAGATGGATCAGAAAGAGTTGTCCGGCCCAATCACCAAAACTAGGATCAAAGAAGCAATCTGAGAGCTTCCACGCAACAAAACACCAGGCCTAGGTGACCTCCCAGCAGAATTTTATGGCACCTTCGCAGCTCTTAGTCCCCCAGTTGGTACGCCTCTATTAAATAGCACTAGACATAGGAGGTCTTCGTCCCACTACAATGCAAGCGCTGGTTACTCCCCTCTCAAAACCTGGCAGGGACCCTAAAGACATCTCAGGATACCGTCCATTATCACTTTTAAACACAGAAAATAAGAGCCTATGCAAGATTCCGACCCGCAAATTACTCCCCTTTTTGCCCCAACTTATAAACACAGACCAATGTGGCTTTGTGCCCGGTCGAAGCACCTCTCTAAATATGACGTTTATACCAAGTAATGGATGCAACCCCCACCGAACATACAAGAGCTGGGTGCATCTCTCTAGATTACCGCCAAGCCTTTGACACCTTCAACTCTTCAACTGGGAATATGTTAGCAGGGCTTGAGAGGTTTGGTATCCCCCTCCCTCCCCACCCCCAATTTCTTGCAGTGGCTTTAGCTACTATACACTCTGCCTACTGCAAGAACACGCAAAGGAACATCTATATTGCAGTCCTACCTGGTATGCAGAAGCACAAGGCAAGACTGCCCATTATCCCCTCTGCTCTTTGTGTTAGCACTCGAGCCGCTTGCAATTAAGCTTCGGCGAGCGGCTGCATGGAAGGCCATCGTTATCGGTCCAAATACACACACCATCACTATACGCAGATGAAATAATCCTTTACATTAAGGACTTACAGGATGACTTACACCACACATGAGATATCTTTACGCAGTTTGAACATATTTTGGGCCTTGCCATAAATGAAGCTAAATCCTACGCCTATTTTTTCAAAGAAAATATTCCAATAACAACAGTACCATTAGGACCCCATGTACTTCAGACTGCCCCTCGCACCTTTAAGTATCTTGGTATCCAAATTTACAGATACCCTCAAGACCTACTAGAAGGTAAGCTCCAAAAAACAATTTCTAAGCTCTGTACCCAATTGAAGTTCCACTGTCCCTGGCAGGAAGAGTAGCAATCTCCAAAATGGTTATGCTCCCACGATTACGTCATTATTTTACCAACCTCCCAATACTTACCCTGGCTACATATTTTGCAGCCCTTTATATGCTACTGATGGAATTAGTATGGGGAAAGGGCTGCAGAAGGATTGGATTCTCTAAGCTACAGTTGGGGACCGACCGAGGAGGCATGGGAGTCTCTGACTTCCGGGCGTATTGCTTTGCAGGCCAGCTGCAATGGCTTTTGTACTTGCTTACAGGACGCAACTTACACGAAATAGGCTGTACGCCAGCTGCCCTGGCCCAGGGAACCACACACACATTACTATGACCCCAAACTAGGGCCCGACAAGAGCTCCGCTATTGCTCAAAGTAGCCCTCGAGTACTGGGAGAGAGCCTTGCAATACACGAACCGAGCGGTTCCTTATGCCCCAAACATCCCAATGGCGGGTCTCCCCACTCCTTCAGGTTTAGTCACACAAAGCTGCGTACAAAAATGGGTAGGGGAGGGAGTGACATCCCAGGGGGCACTATTAAGCAATGACTATTTCACACATGAGCAGGGAGTTCCCGGGTTCCTATTCTTACTGCACGCAAGCATCACTAGATTCATCAAGAGATATTGGGACCCAACTAGTACCGAACCTCCCACACACTAGCCCATCCACACTACATTTAATGGGTAATGGCATAATCTAATCCGTTGGCTCAATCGAGGAATCCGTACACATGCCACTGGATTCAAGCAAGCCGGGCTGAAGACGGCTGGAATGCCAGAAACCGGTCCTCGGAAGCTTGTTTCCGGTCCAGGGAAGACATGGCTTGGCAGTTCGGGCTGGACTGTTCCCATGAGGCACAGGGTCAGACTGACTTGCATATAGCCATGTCTGAACTGGGGTGGCAGAGTGGGCTAAAGAACGGTGATGGATTAAACCCAGATCTTTTGACTGGGTGTGAGTGTTTGATTGATTCAGATGCTCCGTCCATCACCACCCCCTTTTGTACCGTATTTCACACATGAGCAGGGAGTGCCCAGGTTCCTATTCTTACTGCACGCAAGCATCACTAAATTCATCAAGAAATATTGGGACCCAACTAGTACCGAACCTCCCACACACTAGCTCATCCACACTACATTTAATGGGTAATGGCATAATCTAATCCGTTGGCTCCATCGAGGAATCCGTACACATGCCACAATATCACTCACCCAGCTGAAGAAGAAATGGGAAAGGGACCTATGAGGGGAACTCCTGGACAAAGAGTGGAACTCCATATTGCAGCACCCCAAAAAAGCAAAGCTAAATTCAAACTGTAACAGTACATGATAGTCCGTAGGGCTTACCTCACCCCTTAGTCACTTAAAGAAAAAATTTCCCGACACACCATGAAGTTGCCCCAGTGACCGGGAGTACAAGTTGGCCCACAGTAGAGACTTGTATGGTGGGATTATACCGCTGATCTAAAAATCGGAAAGTGAAAGATTTGCAGACTTGGCCTTACTTATCGCAAAGTGTGTCATCACTATGAGATGGAAATCTGCTAAGCCACCAGCCATAATGCATTGGCATGAGGAGGTTGTCCGCTTGGTGAAGCCGAAGAGTGCAGCAGTAGGAAGGGAGAAATATAGGCTTGAGGAAAATACTGATCTCAATGGATTGGGATGTGTTGTTGGAAACATTTCAGGGTACTGACCTTCCGATATAAGGATACCACGCAGACTAACTCCCTGGGTGCCCTTCAGGAGCAAACACTGTAACACAAACTTGGGCCTGACTACGATTACATATATACAGCCATGCGGCTACTGGATCAAGAGACTATTTCCGATGGGATTGGATTACCTATAGCCTCTTGAACAGAAATCAGACAAGCCAAGGGGGGAGGGACTTTTTTTTATTGTACTATCACAATTATTGAATGTTAACTGTGGCAACTCACATGTATCATTAGCTTTTATGTAGGCACAAGGGCACCTACCCTGACCTTTACTATCTGCTGTAACCCTAATGTAATGATGGTCCAATACAGGGTAGGTTTTCAATCCTTTCTTTATTAAGTATCGGGTACAACACACCGACTCACACGTAACTATCAACTGTCAGATTAGCTATCAGCTGGCATTTAAAATTCCAGCTGATGTCACAGGGTGAGCGCGAAGGGGAAGCTGGAGCCAGAGGGGACAAAGTAAAGGAAGATTACTGCAACTCAACACATCTCCTTCCCAAAGGAAGTAACCAATAGAATCTAGATGGAAGGTAGCATCCTTCCATAATTAGTCACAAATAGTCTTTGAACTTGCTTGGCCTGGCCACCGTGCGTCCACATCTGCTGGTGATGATTTCTGCATTGTTGGTACCGCTTACAGACTCCAGTTCTTCTTCCTGAAATTCACTACTTTCTTCTCCTGATGCGTCAGTGGTTTTGCTGCTGCTGGCATCTGTTTTCTCCAATGGACTCTTTGCCCCTGATTTAAAGGAGCAACATCACCCTGTTCCCCTCTCTCTGCCCTTTTTTCTTCCCGCCCGTCTTCATACAGCCAATCAAAGTTCATCTGTCCGTCCAAGTCCTTCCGAACTCCCTCTTCATCAGTTTGGTTAGTGTCAAATTCCACATCTTTTCCATATTCTATTTTTTTTTTCACCCCACATTTGGATAATGCAGATGCATGCCACACTTTTCCGTCGCTTAGGAGAGCCGAATTGCACAAATAGTTTTTCCACCACCAAGGGTTGGGTGAATCTGTTCTGTCCTTTCTCAATGTGTCCACTTCTTTTTACTCTCACCCAATCGCCTACCTGGATGGTCAGTGGTTTGCATTTGTGTTTATCAGTGTTTTTTGTATGCCATCTGTGCTTTTTTTACGTTCTTCCTGACCTCCTCTGTAGACCAATAAGCCTTCCTACTTGTCTTCAGCCACCCTACATTGTCCTTGGATAGTGCTGTTCTTCCTCTCATCATTGCAAATGGGCTGATCCCTGTGCTCTTCCTGGGTGTTTTTCTGTATGCCCAAATCATTTTCCTAATTTCCATTTTCCAACATAACCCGCTGTTTGCAAGTTGTATGGTTCCTTTAACCACCCTGTTGAACCATTCCACTGCTCCATTTCCAGCTGGGTGGTATACAGATGTGGTTTTATGTGCAACACCGTTTCTTTCGATAAACTTCTTGAAGGCAACTAATGTGAATTGCTTTCCATTGTCACTTACAACAATTTTAGGAATACCTTCTCTTGTAAATACTCCGTCAAGGAACTTTGACAATGTCATTTGCTTCTACTTTATGGAGTATCTTGAACTCCGGCAATTTTGACAAGTGGTCAACCAAAACCACAACCTACACTTGATCTTCCTGATAATGTATTGGGCCCATTACATCTATGCCTACACTCTCCCAAGGCATCTCCGGGCAAGGCAAGGGGTGCAAAGGAGGTTTGAGCGTGACTTGGGACTTGACCGAGTTTTCACATTTAGCACAGGTCCTGACTCTCCTGTCAATTTCCAAATCACACCCTGGCCACCAGTACCAATATTTTATTCTCTGTTTTCTCTTATTGATACTCATATGACCTGCGTGGCATAGTTCCAGAATTTTTTTCTTAGTGTTTCGGGAGGTTTCACCCTCCCCTGTCTTAAAATTAGTCCTCCTTCCACAGACAATTCGTTCCTGAGTTCCCAGTACGGTTTCATCTTGTTCTTGATGTGTTTTTCATTTGGCCATCCTTCGATAATATATTTGTTTACTTCCTGAATCACTTTATCCTTTTCATATTCCTTTTCCCATACTTCTTTTTGAATGCTCGGGAACTCTTCGCTAATGTTGGCCACACAGAACTCATCTTCTTTGTCTTCTTCCTTCCCTTTTCCTGGTAGAGGTAAGCAGCTGAGAAAGTCTGCCACTACATTTCTAGCATCTGGAAGATATTTTACATAGCTGTCTTCAGTAGCACCTGGGAGGACTATCTGCAGCATCTCTAGGAGGTGCTGCTGGCGTTACAACGCGCTGGCTTGACCATCAAGGCTAGCAAGTGCCAGATTGGACAGGGATCTGTTGTGTACCTGGGGCACTTGGTGGGCGGAGGTAAGGTGCAACCCCTCCAGGCCAAAATTGAGACCATCATGGCCTGGGAGCCCCCCAAAACTCAGACTGAGGTCCGAGCTTTCCTCGGCCTCACTGGCTATTACCGCAGGTTCGTCAAGGGATATGGCACCATCGTGGCCCCCTTGACCGAGTTGACGTGCAAAAAGCAGCCACGCAAGGTCATCTGGACAGCTGCTTGCCAGGAGGCATTCGAAACACTGAAGCGCGCGATGTGCACCGCTCCGGTGCTGGCCACTCCGGACTTCCAAAAAGAATTCATCGTGCAGACAGCCTTGCCTCATTTTTCCCACCTTCTTTTTGTTGGCCCTTAGGTCTTCGGGCACCTTTTCATGGCTAATCTGTGTTAGGGTGAAGGTGCTCTCTACTTCCAACATAGCTGCAACTGGCCCCTGCTACTGCAGCGTGGTCTTTTAGTGTAGCACCCTAGTTGCCAGGAGCAGGCTGGGTCCCCATACAATGTTGCAACACCAGCCACCCAGCTCCTGTCCATAGTTAGAGTGGGGAAGCTCCTGGAACCTTCCAGAAGGAAGACGGACCTGACTTTTCCCGCCTTAGAGAGTGGTCACCTGACCTGGGCATATATAAGCAAGGGAGGGAACTTTTTCTAGTCAGTTGGGGCATCACTGACCTGGGGAACCCACGCAGGAGTTTTAGGTGGGAGGGCCTAGTTAGGAACCTATGCTACTGGGAGTGACAGGATTTAGGCGCTGCCTCTTAAGCTGGGTGAGGTGTCCTAAGCTAGCCCCCTGATCTGGCCCAGTGGTGGGGAACCCCAGGGTCCATCTGCAGTGACTGAGGAAAAACTCTTCAAGCCTTCAACTCATCACCCCCCCCCCCCTCTTCCACTTCAAGAAACAACTATCTAAGGGCGCAGAACCATCCAAGCGCCAAGAAAACTGCTTTCCTGTGACCAGAGACTGCTGGGGGAGCGACCAGGTACTGGACTGTGCTGCCCTGCACACCCCCCCTGCCTTCAACTGGGCCTACCTGTCTCACCCTGACTGAACTGTGTGACAAACGCGATAATGTGCTCCCATCCTGCCTGCCCTGAGCTAACTGGGCCCTCGTGACTCTAGCGCTGAAGTCCCCTGTGAGGCACTGGAATCCCAAGGCGTTTTTCCCCTCAGGAATCATCCTGCCTGCAAGGCGCTGCATTGGCCCCCAAGCACTCCCCTGCTGTCCCCGAACGCCACAGCCCGGAGCCGCCCCCGCCCTCCTGGAGCGTCGAGGAATCTCCTCAGAGGGAGCGTGTATCCCCCCTCGGCGGCCCCCGTATGCCAGGAGAGGGCCGCCGGAATCCTCGGTAGGCCGCGCTGGGCCGGGAAGCACCCTCCCTTTGGAGCGCCGCCTCAGCCTGACCCTCACAGCGGCCCCCGTAGGCCAGGAGAGGGCCACCGCATCGCGCCCGTCAGGCCGCACTGGGCCTGAAGCCACCCTGGGCCCTGGTCACGTGAGCGGGAGCGCCGCTGCGTCATCGGCGGCGCCCCCGCCCAAGCCGCACAGCCAGTGGCTGCCCCGATCCAGCCCTTCTTTCAAGACCGGCACCCGGGACAGGCCGCGACTCATCGCAGAGGGGGCTCGGAGCTGAAAGCGCCCCCGTTTGGTCCCGCAGTGTGTTCCTCACCCCTGGCGCCGGTGCGCTGCACCAGCGTCTGGCACTGCGCCGGGCCGCGAGAAGTCCTTCAACCGGCGGAAGCTTCTCCCGCCAACTCCAGCCTACGCAAGGGCCACGGAGGGCCGAAGAAGAGAGGTAACCCACTGGGGGGGAGGGCGGTAGGCAGAGTGAGGCCCGAGGTCGCCCCTCCTCCGGGGTTAACTGTGACTGGGCCCCGTTGGCCCCCTTCTGAATGTGCCTCCAGAGGTTGGAGGGTTAAACATGTTCCCCTCTACACCATATTTACAAGCCTGAAATGTTCATAGCGCACCATATTTACAAGCCTGAAATGTTCATAGTGCCCCATATTTACAAGCCTGAAATGTTCATAGTGCACCATATTTACAAGCCTATTAATGAGAGAGAGATTCACTTCACTGTACTGAATTTTCTTGCAGGGGTGGACTTCTATGGTATTCTGATGATCTGATCTGGGTCGCAAAACGATCAGTATTTACAAGAAGAAAGGCTTGTGGTTGATGACTAAAGGCTGTGTTCTTTGAAGTTCTTTGTTATACTGAGAAGTACTTGCTGAAATGTTTTATTACTATGTGGTACGTTAATGCAATACTATAGTCGCTTCTTGTAGGATCCTCCAGGTTCATGAAAGTACCCTCTTACTTGACGGAGAGCCTGATGCGACAGGCAAGGTTATTTAATGTTTCTTTGCTTAAATGAGCTGATTATTATTTTAATGAGAAGTCTTTCTGCAACTGCTTAATGAAATGCTTACCAGAAATGCAAATGAATTACCAATGCATTGCTCTAATTGAAAGCCTATATAAAAGATCTTGATTTTTCAAATACAACTACTGGTGTGGTCTCCATTATTGCGCCACTGTGTGTTACATTGGATGTGTGTGTTAAGTGGCTGCTTTACACGCAAACCCCTGGCTGCCTTACTGCTTGAGCCATGCTACCCCCTGGAGAGGTGGTGGTCCCAGTTCGTACAGTATTGCATCCTTTCAGTTTAATTTTATGCTGAAATCCCTTAAGTCTTCCTATGGTACCATTGAAAACTTTAGCAAACCTGTCTACCATATATTCTTCGAGTTTTTTCCCTGTTGAGTTAATAACAGTCTCCTCACTGTTAGGGTTTAGAGTAATGCCCAACCTTCCTTGGTCCTTCCAACCTAATACTGAAGGTCCCTTTGCGGCCACATAAAGTTTACTGGTAGTTTCTGTCTTTGAACTCAAATTTTAGTTCCCTATATCCCATTAGTTCAATTGGTTCTCCTGTGAATGTTTTCAATGTTATGTCCGGAGATTCCATCCTATGCCCTTGTGCATTTTGGAATTTCTCTTTCCAAACCTTGCTATTTACGATAGTACATGGGGATTCTGAATCTGCAACAATTTCAATTTTAACCCCTCCTATAGCCCCTTTGCATATGGGTTTCTTTTTCTTCTCCATATCCTTCCATTGCTCCTCACTGCCATCATTAATATTGAGTACGCAGAGATTATATTCAGACTCATCAGAGGAATCGTCTTCATGTTCTGTGTTCCTTTCCACTACTTTGACCCTTCCGCTCATTTTCCTATACCACACTTTTTGGAAATGTCCTATGTTGGACAGGCCACATGAAGGGCTAGCTCCCTCCCCGCATGACAGAGCCAGGGCACCGGCTCACCAGGGCTACCCACAGAAGCAACCCACACTCCGTCCCCTACGGGACTCCTACCCCCGGACATCTCTGTATCACGGGCCCGGGCCACCGTCGGCACCATTGCCCAGCCCGGCCGCCATCTTGGACACTGCACCACGAGGCCGCATGGCCTCAGCTCGACCCCAACCCTGGGCCTGGCCAGGCCCCGACAGCCCGGCACCACCATCCACCCAGGAGGTGAACGGACCACTTGGCAGGTCAATGGGAGAAAGAAGTGTCGATGGCTCTCCCCCGCCAGGTGCCGATCGCCCCCAGCCTCCCCGGGCGCTGGCTCCATGTCAAAGCTAACCACGTCGTCCCTTACCTTGTCTTGACTGAAGTTCTCTTGGAAGACGTGGATGATTTCGCAGGGACGCAAGGGACCAACTTCCCAAATCACTAACTAAAACTTACTGAGTTAAATATTAACAGCAAGATTTTAAACTAGGAATTAGGGAGGAGGGCCGGTACTGGGCGTTGAAGAGAAGACTTTGGTTCTTGCTGTCGACCTGCGAAGCAACAAGCACCAAGATTTTAGTATTCAGATTTAGGAGTCTGCTTTCCTAACCTCCCTAGCCCCCTTCGCCACAATCTCTAACTAAACAGAACTCCTATAACCTAGTTAAGCTGTTCGAAGATCCCCCTACCTGCAATCAGCAAGTTGAAGGCCCTCGCCCAGTATGTCTTTGTAGGGATGTAGGGTTGTGGTGATAAAGTTGTCAGATGTCCTCTGGGATAGTTGGTTGTCCGATGTTATGTCAGCTTGTTCGTCTGGAAATGTACATAAAAGAAAGGAAGGATTAATTACTATTTTAAGAAGCCATTTGCATTCTTTCTGTCTCTTTCCTAAAACTTACTTGGTATTAGCCTTTGCTTCTTTGTCTCGGGGTTTCTGTTCCTTTTTGTTAATTGAGCTAAAAAATAAGCTTTAAACAAAGACACACCAAATCCTAGGTATCTTTCTTAAATCCCACGTTTCTAAAACAAAATCTAAAAGTTCCTTGTAAATCTCTTCACAATTTTACAAACATAAGTTCTTTGTAATTCTCTTCACAATTTAACAAACATAAAGTTCTTTGTAATTCTCTTCACAATCTAACAAACATAATGATCTGGCAAATAATCCTCAAAATTCTGTTAGGCCTTGAATGTCCGAAGTCTCTTCTTCGTGAAGGCTTTCACAAAGTAAATGTTCCAAAAATTAACCTTTCTTGCGAAGGGCGCCTTAAATGTAGCAAAAGTACTTAGCTTTCAGAGTTAGTTCTTAAGACTTCAATCTCCAGGAAATAAGAAGCACCGCCGTGGAGTCCTGCCAGGATAGAATTCTCCTTCAGGTGAGTTCCTCCTACTGACGCGACCTTCTCCGAGGGAAACCTGAAGGCAAAGCGCCTTCCAGAAGGCTGGGTGCGGTTTAAATACCTGGCCGCACCCAGCCGCTCCCAGTCACGTTCTGCTAACGTGCGCGGGGACGCTGAATGCAGTCCCAGTTCTAGCGCGCCCCAAAAGGCAGCGTGTAGGGATGCGGGGAGAAATCAGAAAGACCTTCGCGAGGGCGTTGTCTTTCACGGAGCCACAAGCGGAGCCTACCAAGCACATTAATTGAGCTCCAGAACTTCGACAAGCATACAAAACAATACCACAGTGTACTAGCAAAAAAGGGGCATATGCAAAGTCAAGAGTAGCAAAACCTTAAGAAGGTGACCAACATGTAATAAGGCAGATATAAATGTAAGCACCCAATCACACTGACAAGAAGCGTGCGTGGAGCACGGGACAGGGGTGGGTTTTTATAAGGGGGATATCAGCACATGTCTTAGGATGTGTGTGTTAGGGGTAAGTGGAATCATGACACTCCACCCCCCTGCTGGGTGTCTGGACTCCCTCATCCCGGACCTCCCGACCTCCAAGTGCGAGGGTCCGGACATCAAAGGCCGCCAGACCTATAACTGGGGCAGCTCCAGAGCAGAAGGGCAGTTGTATCCTGGAGTCGAGAGACACAGAGAAGAACTCATCCTTGACGGACTGCTGGCGCTGCCGCAGCCCTGCCTTGTGAACTGTCGTCTTGTCCGCTGGCGCTGCCGCGGCCTTCTGCAACCTTCATCCTAGCCGGGACCTGCTGGCGCTGCCACGGACCGTTGCCACCTTCGATCTTCCCGGGACCTGCTGGCGCTGCCGCGGCCCGTCCTCCTAGAACGCCGAGCTCGAGGATTGTGAGCTACCCATCATCACATCGCAACTACCATATTGGTAATAAGACTGTCCCGCTACCCCCTTTCCCATTCAAGAGACTAGAATCGAGGGGACCCCTGAGTCCAGACCTCCTTGTACCATTCTACCGTACCTCAAGATTGCTTATAAAGAACGTTAAATCTTATCTTTGTGTGGTGTCCATCTGTGGGGGGGAAGTTACTTGTCTGTACGATCGCTGGAGACGGCTCTCACCGGAGACCTCTCCCCTTGTCCTCGGCCGACCCCTCAGGTCCCGTCTAACATTGGTGGCCAGCGGCGCGATCCGAACCAACGCGTAATCGTACAGAAAGCAACTCACCCCACGACTAAACCACAATGTCGACCCAAGAGAGCGGGTCTACGGAGAAATTCCAAATGGAAAAACTGGAGGAGTACAACCATCGAGAATTAAAACAATTTTGTATGGAACTGGGCATTGCTACCACCGGTCTGAGCACAAAAGATGACTTTAAACACGCCCTAGAATCGTGGGCAGAAGCAAATACCGCCGGTCCCTGGGACCAACGCATCGAAGCACCAGAGACTAGCACCGCTCCTTCCGAAGAAAGGAGAACGGGTCTCTCCCGGGAAGAGATCCAAGAGCGAGAAAAAAGCAGACTGCACGAATTAGAGTTGGCACGGCTCAAAATGGATGGAGAACTAAAACTAGCGGAACAAAAATTGAACCTAGAACACTTACGGCTCCGAGAAGAGCGGGAAGAAAAGCAAAGACAAAGAGAGCTCGAAGAAAAAAGGCTGGCATACGAACACGAGCGCAAACTAGCAGAGATAGAACTACGAAAGCAAAACAAAGACCTGGGGATGCCCGCGCCACCGCGCACCCCAGGAGCTACAGAACCAAAGGTCCACATTCCCAAAGATGTCATCCGAGAGTATTACCGAAACGACGACATACAGCAGTGGTTCAAGGCCTACGAGATCGCCATGACCTCCCACCGGATCGATCGAAGTGACTGGGGAGCCAGTCTATGGGGGAGGTTCGTCAATGAAGGCCGTGATGCCCTGTTTCAGCTCCCGGACCATCAAATGACGTCCTATGATCACATGAAGGCCGCCCTCCTCACTCGATATGGGCTGACACCCGAAATGTACCGCCAGAGGTTCCGCGACTGCACCCGAATCCCGGGTACAACTTGGGTGGAATATGTAAACTATTTCAGCCGAGCCCTTGAGGGATGGATCAAGGGGAGCCATGTAACGACCTACGAGCAGCTTTTTAACCTCGTCGTATGGGAGCACCTCTCCAACAACTGCTTCGTCGAGCTCAGGCAGCACCTCCTTGACAGTAAATTGACTGATCCACGGCAGCTCGCCGCCGAGGCTGACCGATGGGAAAGCACCCGAGTGGGCCGGGGTGGCCCGAACGAGCAGAACAGGAACAACCAAGGCCATCACCATCCCCGAGGAGGAGGAGGAGGAGGAGGCCAGGGCCGGGGGAAAGACGCCGTCCCGGCCGCTCCCGCTACCAGCACACCGCCCCCGGCCGGCCGGGGCAACCCCCCGATGCGCCCGGGATTCAGAGCCAATGTCACTTGTCATCGGTGCCAGCAAGTCGGTCACTACGCCAATGACCCGAACTGCCCACAGAACCAGACTCCGAGGCCCTGCCAGGTAGCTGCCGCCGCCCTAGGAGAGGAGCAAGTCTCCGAAGAACAGGAAGAATACGAACAAGAGCAACAAGGGTGGGAACCGGCCGCCATGGTCCTGGCGTGCCTAGGGGGAAGAGACATGATCCCGCGGGCTCCCCTACCCGCCAACACCAGAAAATACAGTCAGTGGGTGAACATAAATGGGCGCAAGGCTGAAGCCCTACGTGACACGGGGGCCAGTGTGACGGCCGTCCGCTGTCACCTGGTGACCCCAGAACAAATCCTACAGAACGTTCTCTGCCCCGTCCGTTCAGCCGACAATTCGGAGAGCCTGTGTCGGATGGCCTGCGTCCCCTTCGAGTGGGGAGGAGTATCCGGCATGCTGAAGGTGACGGTCCGCGATGATGCCCCTGTGGACTGTCTCCTGGGGAACGATCTCGAGAGTTCCCCGTGGGCCGCCGTGGAAAGAAGAGAGCACCTGGGGATGTTGGGCCTCCCGGACTGGGCGTGCGTAACCACCCGGTCCATGGCGGCCCGCGCCATCCCCCGACCCGAAGAACCCGAATGGCCAGCACCTCCTCCCCCGATCGCTCCAGTGGGGGACACCGACCTCGCCGACCCCCCGGAACAAACCCAAGAAGAACTCGCTCAGCCCCGGGACCTCCCAAACCTGGCTCAGTGGCGTCAAGAAGGGGGACCCACCCAGGAACAATTCCGTCAAGAGCAAAAGACATGTCCCTCCCTCGAGGGACTACGACAGCAAGCACTCGCCCAGAGCGCGGGAGATACCGCCGGGGCCCACTGGATCTATTGGGACAATGATCTATTGTACAGCGAACAAAGAATCGCCGAGTTGGGGGCCAGTCGAGTGTTGGTGGTGCCCCTCCGTTTTAGAGACTTCCTGTTGAACTTGGCCCACGACGTCCCCCTGGCCGGACACTTGGGTCAGGACAAAACCTACAACCGCCTGGTGACCCACTTTTACTGGCCCAAAATGAGAAATGACGTACTCAACCACTGCCGGTCCTGCCCCACTTGTCAGGCCAGCGGGAAGAGCGGCCGCAAACTCAAGGCACCCCTGCAACCCTTCCCAGTGGTTACCACCCCGTTCGAAAAGGTGGGAATAGACATTGTGGGGCCCCTGGACCCCCGAACAGCACAAGGGCATCGATTCATCCTGGTACTGGTGGACCACGCCACCCGCTATCCCGAGGCCATCCCCCTTCGAACTGTAACAGCACCGGTGGTCGGCCGAGCCTTAATGGGGATCTTCTCCCGGGTGGGCTTCCCCCGGGAAGTCGTCAGCGACAGAGGCACGAACTTTATTTCAAAATACATGAAATCCCTCTGGCAGCAGTGCGGGGTCACCTACCGATTCACAACCCCCTATCACCCGCAAGGAAACTGACTGGTTGAGCGGTTCAATCGCACACTCAAGGGAATGATTATGGGGTTGGAAGAGCCCCTCCGCCGCCAGTGGGATGTGCTACTCCCGTGCCTCCTCTTCGCCTACCGAGAAGTCCCTCAGAAGTCACTCGGCTTCAGCCCCTTCGAACTCTTGTACGGACACCCTGTTCGAGGGCCCCTCAGCCTAGTCAAGGAAGGTTGGGAGATGGCCCCACTGAAAACCCCTCCAGACGTCTACAAGTACCTCCTGACCCTCCGCAATCAGACCAGGCGATTCCGAGAGATCGCCAAAGCCAATCTTGAAGCCAGTCAGGAGGACATGAAGAAATGGTACGATCAGAACGCCTCCTCCATAGAGTTCGTACCTGGCCAGCAAGTATGGGTGATGTCCCCCACTGAACCTTGTGCCTTGCAGGATAAGTGGACGGAGCCCTTCAAGGTGATCGAGCGCAAGAGCCCCGTCACCTATCTCATCGACATGGAATCTCCCCGGAACCCCCTCCGGGTCCTCCACGCCAACAGACTCAAACCCCACTTTGTGCGCTCGGAGCTCAGCCTACTGATGGCTACAGACAGTGGAGCGGAAGAGGACTCCGAGCCCCTCCCTGATCTACTGAGGACCCGTGAGAAAGATGGTTCAGTAGACGGGGTCCGACTCTCAGACGCCCTAACCTCGGAGCAGCGCCAAGACTGTCGGGCCCTCCTGCTGCAATTCGCAGCCCTATTTTCCCTCACCCCAGGGGTCACCCCCTGGTGCTTGCACGACGTGGACACTGGGGACAGTCCCCCCATCAGACATCGGGCTTACCGCGTGCCAGATCGGGTACGTGCCTGCATCCAAGAAGAAGTGTCGAAAATGCTCACACTCTGAGTCATCAAACCCTCGGACAGCCCCTGGGCCAGCCCAGTCGTGCTGGTCCCCAAAACTGCTGCCCCTGGCACCACCCCTGAGCTCCGATTCTGCGTTGACTATCGGGGTCTGAACGCTGTCACCAGTACCGACGCTCACCCCATTCCCCGAGCCGATGAACTGATCGACCGCATGGGGGCTGCCCGCTACCTCAGCATCTTCGACCTGACAGCGGGCTACTGGCAGATCGGCCTCACCCCCAGGGCGCAAGAACGGTCCGCTTTCTCCACCCCGGATGGTCACTACCATTTCAAAGTGATGCCATTCGGCATGAAAAACGCTCCAGCAACCTTTCAACGCCTGGTGAACCAGGTATTGGCGGGCCTCGAAGAGTTCAGCGCCGCCTACCTGGACGATATCGCGGTTTACAGCCGCCACTGGTCAGACCACCTCCGCCACCTCCGAGAGGTCCTGCAGGCCCTCCAACAGGCCGGCCTCACAATCAAGGCCAGCAAATGCCAGATTGGCCAGGGGTCCGTGACCTACCTCGGACACCAAGTGGGGAGCGGTCTGGTGGCCCCCCTCCAACTCAAGATCGCTGCCATCCAGTCCTGGCAGCCACCCGTAACGCAAACCGAGGTCCGGGCCTTCATGGGGCTCACCGGATACTACCGGCGGTTTGTGAAGGACTATGGCAGCATTGTGGGGCCCCTCACGGCACTTACATCCAAGAACCAGCCAAAAAGAGTCGACTGGACTCCCGACTGTCAAGCGGCCTTCGAGAAGTTGAAGGTCGCCATGTGCACCGCCCCGGTACTCCAGGCTCCCGACTACAGCCGGGAGTTCATCGTCCAGACTGATGCCTCCGACCATGGCATTGGGGCCGTCCTCTCCCAACTGAACCCTGAGGGAGTCGACCAACCAGTGGCCTTCATCAGCAGACGTCTGTTGGCCCGAGAACAGCGCTGGAGCACCATCGAGAGGGAGGCCTTCGCAGTAGTATGGGCCCTCAAGAAGCTCCGGCCCTACCTCTTCGGTACCCACTTTCGGGTGCAAACAGATCATCGCCCCCTGCAATGGCTAATGCAGATGCGGGGGAAAATCCCAAGCTCCTGCGATGGTCCATCTCCCTGCAGGGGATGGACTTCACTGTGGAGCACCGCCCTGGCCAGGATCACGCCAACGCGGATGGCCTGTCCCGCTTTTTCCGCCTCGACGAGGAGAGTCCCCAAGAGGATGGGTGACTCTCCCCGCCTTCAGCTGGGGGGGACGCATGTTGGACAGGCAACATGAAGGGCTCGCTCCCTCCCCGCATGACAGAGCCAGGACACCGGCTCTCCAGGGCTACCCACAGAAGCAACCCACACTCCGACCCCTACAGGACTCCTACCCCCGGACATCTCTGTATCACGGGCCTGGGCCACCGTCAGCACCATTGCCCAGCCCGGCCGCCATCTTGGACACTGCACCACGAGGCCGCATGGCCTCAGCTAGACCTCAACCCTGGGCCTGGCCAGGCCCCGACAGCCCGGCACCACCATCCACCCAGGAGGTGAACGGACCACTTGGCAGGTCAATGGGAGAAAGAAGTGTTGATGGCTCTCCCCCGCCAGGTGCCGATCGCCCCCAGCCTCCCCGGGCGCTGGCTCCACCCCCCTGCTGGGTGTCTGGACTCCCTCATTCCGGACCTCCCGACCTCCAAGTGCGAGGGTCCGGACATCAAAGGCCGCCAGACCTATAACTGGGGCAGCTCCAGAGCAGGAGGGCAGTTGTATCCTGGAGTCGAGAGACACCGAGAAGAACTCATCCTTGACGGACTGCTGGCGCTGCCGCAGCCCTGCCTTGTGAACTGTCGTCTTGTCCGCTGGCGCTGCCGCGGCCTTCTGTAACCTTCATCCTCGCCGGGACCTGCTGGCGCTGCCGCGGCCCGTTGTAACCACCATCTTCGTCGGGACCTGCTGGCGCTGCCGCGGACCGTTGCCACCTTCGATCTTCCCGGGACCTGCTGGCGCTGCCGCGGCCCGTCCTCCTAGAACGCCGAGCTCGAGGATTGTGAGCTACCCATCATCACATCGCAACTACCATATTGGTAATAAGACTGTCCCGCTACCCCCTTTCCCATCCAAGAGACTAGAATCGAGGGGACCCCTGAGTCCAGACCTCCTTGTACCATTCTACCGTACCTCAAGATTGCTTATAAAGAGCGTTAAATCTTATCTTTGTGTGGTGTCCATCTGTGGGGGGGGAAGTTACTTGTCTGTACGATCGCTGGAGACGGCTCTCCCCGGAGACCTCTCCCCTTGTCCTCGGCCGACCCCTCGGGTCCCGTCTAACATCCTACCAAACCACACTTTTCGCACTTTATATTTTTCGCAGGACACTTCCAATCTTTAGCCAAATTTCTAATGCTTCCACATCTGTAACACTTGCGCTGTTCCCCTTCTCTCTCATTTAAAAAAAAATTCATATCTATCCCTTTCTTTGCTTTTCCTTCTATATTTTCCTCCCTCTTTATTCTTATTTCCGCTTATTTTTGCCACCACCCTGGTTTTACTTTCATTTATTACCGCGTTTGCACATCTTCCTGTTAATTCAGCATGTTTTACAATTTCGATAAAGTAGTTTAGGGGTTTTTCCCCATAGAGCATCCTGAATATTAGGGTTGGCAGCACACATTACTATCTGGTCTCTGATTAAATTGGCATGCAACTCCCCAAAGTTACATGTTAGTGCCAATTTTTTTAGGATTGCCACATAGTCCTCTACATTTTCATCTATCCCTTGTTTCCTGTGATAAAATATATATCTATTCACTGCTACACATACAATAGGTTTATAGTAATTGTCTAGGTCTTCCAGAGCATGTGTGTATACATCACCATCTTCTCCAACCCTCATCTTTTTGTTAATCTTATTGTATACTTTTAGACCTCCTGCCCCTAAACAATGCAATATCTTTTTCTTTTCCTCTGGTTTTAGTGTGCCTCCTCCTCATCACATGTGGATATGTAATTAATGAAGAATTCTTATCGTTCTTCGCATTTCAATGGTGGTTCACATGTTGCTGCCAGGAATGCTTGTGGAGGTGATAAGTTGTATTTATTTACGCTAGCCATACTGTATTATTTATAAACCTCCAATATTCTATTTATGCTGAGCCAGTTATTGCTTTTACTCCTCAATGTATTCTTTTATTATTGTGTTCAAGCTTCACATTATCTTCCTATTTTTTTTTAATGTAGTACACTGATATTTTTGATTTTCTGTAGTTCCCCAAAGACTTACTTGTTTTGCATGGAATCACGCGTTATGCCTTTCCTTTTTGTTTTCCTTCTGTGCACTTTATTTCCTTGTACTCCTTCAGACGCTCTATTGTTCCTGCTGCTGGAGTCACAAGACTGTTCTCTGTAATGTAAACTATACTGAAGACTATACACACTCAAGATGGCTCCCGCGCAACATGCGTCAAGACATCGCGCTGTCCATATTTTCCACACAGACTCATCGTTCTCCTCAGGAATTTCCTCGTTGCTTCTAAATTTATGGCTGGTTGTCTTTTATCGTTTCTTGACAGCACTTACGCAGAGCGAATAGCGCTGAGTTACACCAAGTCTTGTTTCTAACTTAGTGCTTACGTCGACATTTAGCAGATCCGTCAGTTACTCATTGCTCTTTTCTCGACATTGCGCAGTCTATGCCAGTCATTTATCTGGTCTTGCTATCTTCACAACGTGTGCTGATGCTCTTGTCACATCCTCCTCCCTTTTTTTTTTTTTTTTTTTTTACAGAGCACGCACTTACGATAATTCCCGCTGTCATCAATTAACTTCCTTCCGGAAAACTACTATTCCTTCTTACTTTTTATTTAGTCCTTTTTAGGTCGAGGACCGAAGGCTGCGCTTGCGCAGTCTCCGGTGGGAGATGTAATGATTTGGAGTATGGGGCTTGAACCCGCCTCTCTTCCATTGGTTGGCTCCCTAAACGGAGGCCAGACATTGGATGAGAGGGGCATCACTCAGTTCAAGCCCCGTCTCTTTCGTATTCGGGGGCATTTGTTTTGCGTTCTTTCGACTGTGACGTTATCCGTCACTCAGAACGCCAAAAACACGCCCCCAATTCCGAATGTTTGCACCCGCCATTTTTTTGTGCCGTTTTTTTCCACTCGTCTACACTTTAGTTTCAATGATAGTATCTTTACTTTTCATTTTCTTGTTAAGTAGTCTGTCTTCTTTTTCAATGTTTCGCTGGCACTTCGTCTTCCCTCCCCGTAGCCTGTCCTTTCTCTATGTTTACTACTCTCCACCGGGTCCGTTGTCTTCATTTCCGCTTCCTGTTCTTCGCAAGTTAAGCATGGGGAAACGCAGGGCTAAGATTGCAGCCCGTAGGGAGCTCGCGTTCGACGAGGAGAAGTGACGGTGAGTGGGCAGAGAAGACTATAGGTGGCTCATTGCCGTTCTCATTTGACAGATAGTAGGGAAGGAGGGAAGGGTAGGATGAGCGGGGAGTGAAGATCTTTGCCCAAAAGCACGAGAAAGGGGGTGGGGGCTCGACACTCTGCTTTCTCCTGACTTTTCCTAATGTCTTCCTTTTATGTACTTCTGCAGTGACGGCCTCATCCAAAAACGCCACAAGCCACACTATTAACCTTATTTGTGAAGCACTCACACCTTCGGGTATAGTCTGCGCCATCTAAAACGTGCCAATTACATTTAAAAAATTGCGCGTCCCTTCACCCTGAAATTCCGCCCCTTCATCTTTCTTTTTTTTTTTTTTTTACACACCTCGTGCTCCTGACCCCCTTCCCCTTTTGCCTCCAGTGAGCCTCCTGCGGTCTTGGAAAAGTTTCCTTTAATGGCCTCTCTTTGAACTTAACCGTCCTGCACCTCCCTCCCCCCCCCCCCCATGCGACCCTTGCCTAGGCAACCTTTGGACTTGTGTTTGAGTGTCTGTCTTTTATTGCGGTATTATACCTCTACTTGTACTTTTCCGCTCCTTTGTAACCTGCACACATGCCACCTTTCCTCCCGTATTGTACAGTTCGCTGCCTCTTGTATTTTGTTCGTTCCCCATTGACACTTATGTCTCATGTAATCTAACATTTATTCTAGAAATGTATTCCACCTTCCACCTTTCCGCCTTGACCCCTACCACCCACCGCTCGCGGCGCTGCCAAATGTCCGTCCGGTGGTACCCATGCCCCCTTTCACCTCCACCGCCCATGCCAACCCCAACGTCCCGCGCACAACGGCACTCTAAGTCAAACCCCTCCCTCCATCGCACCAAATGCACACACCTGTATATTAGAGCCTAGCTGCCGCCGCCACCCCCACCTCCGCGTTGTCCCCGTGTCCAACCCCCCCGTCACCCGCCATGGGCTCACACTCCACACCACGAGCATGCCTAAGCCCCTAACCATGGACTCAGTCGCCACCTCCGTGCCAAGTGATGCTTACCCGCGCACCGTGATACAACTGGAACCAATAATCACTCGAACAACCTGAACGGGGAAAGGTGGACCATAATTCACCTGTCACAAGCACCCTGCCCTCAGCCATGTAAAACTCGCCTAAGTGCTACTGCCCACCGCTGCCTCTAAGCACCTGTGAGCAAATTAATCCCGCCATTATAATCACTGCCGCCACTTTGTCCTGAAAACAGGCTTATCCCTGCTCAGTCGACTGATGCCCTTTACTCTCCGCGCGGATGTAGTCTAACTCCCTGCCAATCCTTCCTGCTCTCCAGTCCTTTGTCGGACCGGGCGTCACTCGCTCCGGCCGCGCCCCACTGTGCCCCCTGCCTAGCTACTCCTGTCACCCTGCCCGCCCCCCCACCCCCTTCAAATCTGGCTATTACCGAATGGCACCGATGAGATGGAGTGATGCATACTGCAGAGGACGTACCTAACAGGAGTACCAAGGGGGAGGGCCACAGACTGGTGACCGATGAAAGGGAGTGATGCATACAGCAGAGGACCTACATAACAGGAGTACCAAGGGTAGGACAACTGACTAGTGACGGATGAGAGGGAGTGATGCATACTTCTCCATGCTCACTCCTCCCTTCGCCCGCATCCCCGCCCCCGTCCCCCCTTATTTGCCGCTCCCTGCCCTGCCTGGTGGCCGGCGCCGACCAGTTGTGGGCTGAATCCAGGAAGTACTGTGGACTTGAACCCAGTAACCTACAATTAGATTCAATAATTCAATGTTCAACTGCTACATGTATATTAAGGTCTAATGCGCCCACAACTAAATACTACAAACTGCATTGAAAGTATGTACTCAATTAAAGGGGGTAAATAAATCTGGATCTCCCCGAAAGGGCTTCACAAGAATTACCAGGGTGCCATCAGCTGCCAGAAAGGTGACTAAACTCAATAAACCCGTCAGTTTCAGTAATCTGCACGTTTCCGTGACACATAATACCTGCATACCTGCCCCCTCGCTATGCTTGCTCTCCTGCCCCTTGGCTGTGCTTGCTCTCCTGCCCCCTCGCTGTGCTTGCTCCCCTGCCCTCTAGCTGTGCTTGCTCCCCTGCCCCCTGGCTGTGCTTGCTCCCCTGGCTGTGCTTGCTTCCCTGCCCCTGGCTGTGCTTGCTTCCCTGCCCCCTCGCTGTGCTTGCTTCCCTGCCCCCTCGCTGTGCTTGCTTCCCTGCCCCCTCGCTGTGCTTGCTTCCCTGCCCCCTCGCTGTGCTTGCTTCCCTGCCCCCTCGCTGTGCTTGCTTCCCTGCCCCCTGGCTGTGCTTGCTTCCCTGCCCCCTGGCTGTGCTTGCTTCCCTGCCCCCTGGCTGTGCATGCTTCCCTGCCCCCTGGCTGTGCATGCTTCCCTGCCCCCTGGCTGTGCAGGCTTCCCTGCCCCCTGGCTGTGCATGCTTCCCTGCCCCTTCGCTGTGCTTGCTTCCCTGCCCCTTCGCTGTGCTTGCTTCCCTGCCCCCTCGCTGTGCTTGCTTCCCTGCCCCCTCGCTGTGCTTGCTTCCCTGCCCCCTCGCTGTGCTTGCTTCCCTGCCCCCTCGCTGTGCTTGCTTCCCTGCCCCCTCGCTGTGCTTGCTTCCCTGCCCCCTGGCTGTGCTTGCTCCCCTGCCCCCCGGCTGTGCTTGCTCCCCTGCCCCCCAGCTGTGCTTGCTCCCCTGCCCCCCGGCTGTGCTTGCTCCCCTGCCCCATGTTATCCTGCCCCCTGGCTGTGCTTGCTTCCCTGCCCCCTGGCTGTGCTTGCTTCCCTGCCCCCTGGCTGTGCTTGCTTCCCTGCCCCCTGGCTGTGCTTGCTTCCCTGCCCCCTGGCTGTGCTTGCTTCCCTGCCCCCTGGCAGTGCTTGCTTCCCTGCCCCCTGGCTGTGCTTGCTTCCCTGCCCCCTGGCTGAGCTTGCAGCCCTGCCCCCTGGCTGTGCTTGCTCTCCTGTGTGTGGCTCTAGGTGTGTGTGTGGCTCTGGGTGTGTGTGTGGCTCTGGGCGTGTGTGTGGCTCTGGGCGTGTGTGTGGCTCTGGGCGTGTGTGTGGCTCTGGGCGTGTGTGTGGCTCTGGGCGTGTGTGTGGCTCTGGGCGTGTGTGTGGCTCTGGGCGTGTGTGTGGCTCTGGGCGTGTGTGTGGCTCTGGGCGTGTGTGTGTGCGTGTTAGACGGACCGGGAGGGTCGGCCGAGATTACGGGGAGAGGTCTCCAGGGAGAGCCGTCTCCAACGACTGTACAGATAAGTAACTTCCCCCCCACAGACGGACACCACACAAGATGAAAGGTTATTGAGACTTTATATGCAATTCTTAAGTTACGTTGGTATGATACAAGGAGGTCTGGACTCAGGGGTCCCCTCGGTTCTGATCTCTGGTTGAGGAAAGGGGTAGCGGGACAGTCTTAGTTACCAATGAGTACAAAAATAGCTCTCAATCCTCGAGCTCGGCGTTCTAGATGGTCGGGCCGTGGAGGAGCCAAGCAGGTCCCGAGGTGGATGAAGGAAGGACGACGGTCCGCGGCGGAGCCTGCAGGTCCCGGTGAAAGATGACGGTTACAACGGTCCGCGGCCACGCCAGCAGATCCCGACGACGATGAAGGATGAAGGTTACGACGGCTGTGGCAGCGCCAACAGGCAGGGCGATGGTGCACAGGACAGAGCTACGGCAGCGCCAGTAGTCCGTCCAGGATGAGTTCCTCTTTACGTCTCTCGACTCCAAGATACAACTGCCTTCCTGCTCTGGAGCTGCCCCAGTTATAGGGCTGGTGTGCTTTGATGTCCGGACCCTCGCACTTGGAGGTCGGGAGGTCCGGGATGAGGGAGTCCAGACACCCAGCAGGGGGGTGGAGCCAGCGCCCGGGGAGGCGATGGGCGAGCGGCACTTGGTGGGGGAGAGCCATCGACACCTCCTTCTCCCATTGACTTGCCAAGTAGCCCGCTCACCTCCTGGGTGGATGGTGGTGCCGGGATGTCTGAGGCCTGGCCAGGCCCAGGGTTGAGGTCGGCCGGGGGCCAGGCGGCCACGTGGTGAAGTGTCCAAGATGGCGGCCCGGGCTGGGCGCGTGGGCCGGTAGTGGATCGGGCCCACGAGGTCGACATGCTCGAGGGCAGGGGTCCCTGAGGAGACGGAGGACGTGCAATGGTGGTGTGTGGTGCTTGTGTGACTGGGCTCGGGCCTGGTCAAGCCGGGGGAGAGCGGCCCTTCATGTGGCCTGTCCAACATGCGTCCCCCCCAGCTGAAGGCGGGGAGAGTTACCCATCCTCTTGGGGACTCTCTTCGTCGAGGCGGAAAAACCGGGACAGGCCATCCGCGTTGGCGTGGTCGGACCCAGGCCGGTGTTCGACTGTGAAGTCCATACCCTGCAAGGATATGGACCAGCGTAGCAACTTGGGGTTTTCCCCCCGCATGTGCATCAGCCACTGCAGGGGTCGGTGGTCGGTCTGCACCCGAAAGTGGGTGCCGAAAAGGTAGGGCCGGAGCTTTTTGAGGGCCCATACCACGGCGAAGGCTTCCCTCTCTATGGTGCTCCAGCGTTGCTCCCGTGGTAGGAGTCTCCGGCTGATGAAGGCCACCGGTTGATCAAGGCCCTCGGTGTTCACTTGGGACAGGACCGCCCCAATGCCCTGGTCGGAGGCGTCCGTCTGGACGACGAACTCCCGGCTGTAGTCTGGGGCCTGGAGCACAGGAGCGGAACACATGGCGGCCTTCAACTGTTCGAATGCCGCTTGACACTCTGGGGTCCAGTTCACCTTCTTGGGCTGATTTTTTGACGTGAGTTCGGTGAGAGGCCCCACTATGGTACCATAGTCTTTCATGAACCTTCGGTAATAGCCCGTGAGGCCCAGGAAAGCTCGTACCTCGGTTTGGGTGATAGGGGGCTGCCAGTCCTGGATGGCGGCAATTTTCAACTGTAGAGGGGCTACTAGGCCGCTTCCCACCTGGTGTCCGAGGTAGGTCACAGACCCTTGTCCAATTTGACACTTGCTGGCCTTGATTGTGAGGCCAGCTCGCTGAAGGGCTTGCAGCACTGCTCGGAGGTGATGGAGGTGCTCGGTCCAATGGTGGCTGTACACAGCGATGTCGTCTAGGTAGGCGGCGCTGAACCCTTCGAGCCCCGCCAGGACCTGATTGACGAGCCGTTGGAAAGTCGCTGGGGCATTCTTCATGCCGAAGGGCATGACCGTAAAATGGTAATGGCCATCGGGGGTGGAGAAGGCAGAACGTTCTTGTGCTCGGGGTGTGAGGCCGATCTGCCAATAACCTGCTGTCAGGTCGAAGATGCTAAGGTAGCGGGCAGCTCCCATTCGGTCGACCAGTTCATCTGCCCGGGGGATGGGATGTGCGTCCGTTCTGGTGACTTCATTCAGGCCCCGGTAGTCGACGCAGAACCGGAGTTCTGGTGTGGTTCCGGGGGCGGCTGCTTTGGGGACCAGTACGACCGGGCTGGCCCATGGACTGTCTGAGGGCTCGATGACCCCGAGTGTGAGCATCTTAGCCACTTCCGCCTGGATGCAGGCCCGTACCCGATCAGGTACGCGGTAGGCCCGGTGGCGGATAGGAGGGCTGTCTCCGGTGTCCACATCGTGCACACACCAGGAAGTGACACCTGGGGTGAGGGAGAACAGACTGGCGAACCGTGACAGGAGGGCTTGGCACTCTTGGCGTTGTTCTCTGGTGAGGGTCTCCGAGAGTCGGACCCCATCCACGGAGCCGTCTTGCTCCTGGGTCCGCAGGAGGTCAGGGAGAGGTTCGGAGTCGTCTTCAACCCCATTGTCTGTGGCCATCAGTAGGCTGAGTTCTGTTCGTGCAAAGTGGGGTTTCAGTCTGTTGGTGTGGAGTACTCGGAGGGGGTTCCGGGAGGACTCCATATCGATCAGATAGGTGGCAGGACCCTTGCGCTCGATCACCTTGAAGGGTCCCGTCCATTTGTCTTGGAGAGCGCATGGCTCCGTGGGGGACATGACCCATACCTGTTGTCCCGGCTCAAATTCAATGGATGAGGCGTTCTGGTCATACCATTTTTTCATGTCCTCTTGACTGGCCTCTAGGTTAGCTTTTGCTAGGTCTCTGAACCGCCGGGACTGGTTGCGGAGGGTGAGGAGGTACCGGAAGACATCTGGAGGGTTCTTTGCCGGAGGCATCTCCCAGCCTTCTTTGATCAGGCTGAGCGGCCCCCGCACTGGGTGCCCATAGAGCAGTTCGAATGGGCTGAAGCCTAGGGATTTCTGTGGGACCTCTCGGTAGGCGAAGAGGAGGCACGGCAGCAGCACATCCCACTGGCGACGGAGGGGCTCTCCCAATCCCCCGATCATTCCTTTCAGCGTGCGGTTGAACCGCTCAACAAGTCCGTTCCCTTGGGGGTGATAGGGGGTCGTGAAGCGGTAGGTGACCCCACACTGTTGCCAGAGAGATTTCATGTATTTAGAGATAAAGTTCGTGCCTCTGTCGCTGACGACTTCTCGGGGGAACCCCACACGGGAGAAGATCCCCATCAGGGCCCGGCCGACCACTGGGGCTGTCACGGTCCGGAGAGGAACAGCCTCAGGGTAGCGGGTGGCGTGGTCCACTAGCACCAGAATGAAGCGATGGCCTTGTTTCGTACGCGGGTCCAGGGGTCCCACAATGTCTATACCGACCCTCTCAAATGGGGTCGTGACTACTGGAAAAGGTTGCAAGGGGGCCTTTAGTTTGCGGCCGCTCTTCCCACTGGCTTGGCACGTGGGGCAAGATCGGCAATGCTGGTGCACATCGTTTCTCACTTTGGGCCAGAAGAAGTGGGTCACTAGGCGACTGTAGGTTTTATCCTGTCCCAGGTGCCCTGCCAGGGGGACATCGTGGGCCAGGTTGAGCAGGAAGTCTCTAAAGCGGAGGGGCACTACTAGTACTCGGTTGGCCCCCAGCTCGGCGATTCGTTGCTCGCTGTACAACAGATCATTGTCCCAGTAGACCCAATGAGTTCCGGAGGTATCCCCTGCGCTTTGGGCGAGCGCTTGTTGGCGGAGTCCCTCGAGGGAGGGACAGGTCTTCTGCTCCTGGCGAAATTGTTCTTGTGTGGGTCCCCCCTCTTGAGCCCACTGGTCAAGGTTAGCGAGGTCGGCAGGTTGAGCAAGTTCGAGGGGGGTGTCATGGTCGGGGGTCTCGGCTGGGGCGACCGGAGGCGGTGGCGCCGGCCATTCTGGTTCTTCTTGGTGATGGTTGGCACGGGCGGCCACGGACCGGGTGGTGACGCACGCCCAGTCCGGGACGCCCAACATCCCCAAGTGTTCTTTTCGCTCCACGGCGGCCCACGGGGAGCTCTCCAGGTCATTTCCGAGGAGGCAGTCCACGGGGGCGTCGTCTCGGACCGTTACCTTCAACATGCCGGAGACCCCTCCCCACTCAAAGGGGACGCAGGCCATCCGACACAGACTTTCCGAGTTGTCGGCTGATCGCACAGGGCAGAGAATGTTCGGTAGATATTGTTCTGGGGTCACCAGATGACAGCGGACGGCTGTCACACTGGCCCCGGTGTCTCGAAGGGCTTCGGCCCGTTGGCCATTGATGCTCACCCATTGGCTGTACTTCTGGGTGTTAGCGGGTAGGGGGACCCGCGGGACCATGTCTCTTCCCCCTAAGCACGCGAGAGTCATGGCGGCTGGCTCCCACTCTTGATACTCTTGCTCGTCTGTTTCTTGTTCCTCGGAGATCTGTTCTTCCCCTAGTGCCGCGGCGGCCACATGGCGGGGTTTTGGACTCTGATACTGCGGGCAGCTTGGGTCGTTCGCATAGTGGCCGACTCGTTGGCATCGGTGACATGTAACATTGGCTCTATACCCCGGTCGCGCCGGGGTGCTGCCCCGGTTGGCCGGGGGGGTGGTGCTGGTAGCGGGGGCGGCCGGAGTGTTGTCTCTTCCTCGTCCTTGGCCCCCTCCTCCTCCTCTGGGTCGGTGGTGACCATTGTTGTTCCTGTTCTGCTCGTAGGACCCATTCCGGCCCACTCTGGTGATCTCCCACCGGTCAGCTTCGGCTGCGAGCTGCCGGGGATCGGTTAACTTGCTGTCGAGGAGGTGTTGGCGTAGTTCAATGAAGCAATTGTTGGACAGATGCTCCCATACCATCAGATTGAACAGCTGCTCGTAGGTCGTGACGTTGTTCCCTCTGATCCAGCCTTCGAAAGCTCTGCTAAAGTACGTTACATAGTCCACCCAAGTTGTACCCGGGATGCGTGTGCAGTCTCGGAACCTCTGACGGTACATCTCGGGCGTTAGGCCATAGCGGGTGAGGAGGGCCGCTTTCATATGGTCGTAGGAGGTCATCTGGTGGTCTGGGAGCTGTAACAGGGTATCGCGGCCCTCATTGAGGAATTTGCCCCATAGGCCGGCTCCCCAATCGTTTCTATCGATCCGGTGCGCAGTCATCGCGATTTCATAGGCCTTAAACCATTGCTGGATGTCGTCTTCTCGAAAATATTCTCGGACAACATCCTTGGGGATGTGTACTTTCTTCTCTGTGGTCCCTGGGGTGTGTGGTCTCTCGGGCACCCCTAACTCTTTATTCTGCTTGCGCAGGTTGATCTCGGCTAGGTTCCGTTCGTGCTCGTACGCTAGTTTCTTTTCCTCGAGCTCCCTTTGCCTCTGTTTCTCCTCTCTTTCTTCT
Organism: Lissotriton vulgaris; assembly: GCF_964263255.1. Taxonomy (NCBI): domain Eukaryota; kingdom Metazoa; phylum Chordata; class Amphibia; order Caudata; family Salamandridae; genus Lissotriton; species Lissotriton vulgaris. The sequence continues at coordinate 1,308,766,107 of NC_141693.1, read as the reverse complement.
CGGAGACGTAGGTGCTCTAAGTTTATTTTTTGTTCGGCCAACTTGAGTTCTACGTCCATCTTGAGTCGGGCCATTTCTAGTTCGTGTAGTCGGGTTTTTTCTCTTTCTTGGATTTCGTCTTGCGAGAGGCTGGTTCTTTGCCCTTCAGGGGCCGTGTTGGTTTTTTTCGCGGTGCTTTGCTCAGGGGCTTCGACATCCCCGGTCTCTGCCCAAGATTCTAGGGCATGCTTAAAATCGTCCTTGGTGCTTAGTCCGGTGGTAGCGATACCTAGTTCGATGCAGAACTGCTTTAGTTCACGATGGCTGTACTCCTCTAGTTTTTCCATTTGGAATTTCTCAGTTGATCCGCTCTCTTTAGTTGACATGGTGGTTCGTTGTGGGGTGAGCTACTCTCTGTACGTTATGCGGTGATTCGGATCGCGCCGCTGGCCACCAATGTTAGACGGACCGGGAGGGTCGGCCGAGATTACGGGGAGAGGTCTCCAGGGAGAGCCGTCTCCAACGACTGTACAGATAAGTAACTTCCCCCCCACAGACGGACACCACACAAGATGAAAGGTTATTGAGACTTTATATGCAATTCTTAAGTTACGTTGGTATGATACAAGGAGGTCTGGACTCAGGGGTCCCCTCGGTTCTGATCTCTGGTTGAGGAAAGGGGTAGCGGGACAGTCTTAGTTACCAATGAGTACAAAAATAGCTCTCAATCCTCGAGCTCGGCGTTCTAGATGGTCGGGCCGTGGAGGAGCCAAGCAGGTCCCGAGGTGGATGAAGGAAGGACGACGGTCCGCGGCGGAGCCTGCAGGTCCCGGTGAAAGATGACGGTTACAACGGTCCGCGGCCACGCCAGCAGATCCCGACGACGATGAAGGATGAAGGTTACGACGGCTGTGGCAGCGCCAACAGGCAGGGCGATGGTGCACAGGACAGAGCTACGGCAGCGCCAGTAGTCCGTCCAGGATGAGTTCCTCTTTACGTCTCTCGACTCCAAGATACAACTGCCTTCCTGCTCTGGAGCTGCCCCAGTTATAGGGCTGGTGTGCTTTGATGTCCGGACCCTCGCACTTGGAGGTCGGGAGGTCCGGGATGAGGGAGTCCAGACACCCAGCAGGGGGGTGGAGCCAGCGCCCGGGGAGGCGATGGGCGAGCGGCACTTGGTGGGGGAGAGCCATCGACACCTCCTTCTCCCATTGACTTGCCAAGTAGCCCGCTCACCTCCTGGGTGGATGGTGGTGCCGGGATGTCTGAGGCCTGGCCAGGCCCAGGGTTGAGGTCGGCCGGGGGCCAGGCGGCCACGTGGTGAAGTGTCCAAGATGGCGGCCCGGGCTGGGCGCGTGGGCCGGTAGTGGATCGGGCCCACGAGGTCGACATGCTCGAGGGCAGGGGTCCCTGAGGAGACGGAGGACGTGCAATGGTGGTGTGTGGTGCTTGTGTGACTGGGCTCGGGCCTGGTCAAGCCGGGGGAGAGCGGCCCTTCATGTGGCCTGTCCAACAGTGTGGCTCTGGGCGTGTGTGTGGCTCTGGGCGTGTGTGTGGCTCTGGGCGTGTGTGTGGCTCTGGGCGTGTGTGTGGCTCTGGGCGTGTGTGTGGCTCTGGGCGTGTGTGTGGCTCTGGGCGTGTGTGTGGCTCTGGGCGTGTGTGTGGCTCTGGGCGTGTGTGTGGCTCTGGGCGTGTGTGTGGCTCTGGGCGTGTGTGTGGCTCTGGGCGTGTGTGTGGCTCTGGGCGTGTGTGTGGCTCTGGGCGTGTGTGTGGCTCTGGGCGTGTGTGTGGCTCTGGGCGTGTGTGTGGCTCTGGGCGTGTGTGTGGCTCTGGGCGTGTGTGTGGCTCTGGGCGTGTGTGTGGCTCTGGGCGTGTGTGTGGCTCTGGGCGTGTGTGTGGCTCTGGGCGTGTGTGTGGCTCTGGGCGTGTGTGTGGCTCTGGGCGTGTGTGTGGCTCTGGGCGTGTGTGTGGCTCTGGGCGTGTGTGTGGCTCTGGGCGTGTGTGTGGCTCTGGGCGTGTGTGTGGCTCTGGGCGTGTGTGTGGCTCTGGGCGTGTGTGTGGCTCTGGGCGTGTGTGTGGCTCTGGGCGTGTGTGTGGCTCTGGGCGTGTGTGTGGCTCCGGGTGTGTGTGTGGCTCTGGGCGTGTGTGTGGCTCTGGGCGTGTGTGTGGCTCTGGGCGTGTGTGTGGCTCTGGGCGTGTGTGTGGCTCTGGGCGTGTGTCTGGCTCTGGGCGTGTGTGTGGCTCTGGGCGTGTGTGTGGCTCTGGGCGTGTGTGTGGCTCCGGGCGTGTGTGTGGCTCTGGGCGTGTGTGTGTGGGGCTCTGAGTGTGTGTGTGTGGGGCTCTGAGTGTGTGTGTGTGGGGCTCTGAGTGTGTGTGTGTGGGGCTCTGCGTGTGTGGGGCTCTGCGTGTGTGGGGCTCTGTGTGTGTGGGGCTCTCTGGGGGGGCTCTGTGTGTGTGTGGGTGTGGCTCTGTGTGGGTGGGGCTCTGTGGGTGGGGCTCTGTGGGTGGGGCTCTGTGGGTGGGGCTCTGTGTGTGTGTGTGGGGGCTCTGTGTGTGTGTGGGGCTCTGTGTATGTGTGGGGCTCTGTGTATGTGTGGGGCTCTGTGTATGTGGGGCTCTCTGGGGGGGCTCTGTGTGTGTGTGGGGGGGGCTCTGTGTGGGGGGGCTCTGTGTGGGGGGGGGCTCTGTGTGTGGGGCTCTGTGTGTGGGGCTCTGTGTGTGTGGGGCTCTGTGTGTGTGGGGCTCTGTGTGTGTGGGGCTCTGTGTGTGTGGGGCTCTGTGTGTGTGGGGCTCTGTGTGTGTGGGGCTCTGTGTGTGTGGGGCTCTGTGTGTGTGGGGCTCTGTGTGTGTGGGGCTCTGTGTGTGTGGGGCTCTGTGTGTGTGGGGCTCTGTGTGTGTGGGGCTCTGTGTGTGTGGGGCTCTCTGGGGGGGCTCTGTGTGTGTGTGGGGGGCTCTTTGTGGGTGGGGCTCTGTGGGTGGGGCTCTGTGGGTGGGGCTCTGTGGGTGGGGCTCTGTGGGTGGGGCTCTGTGGGTGTGTGTGGGGGCTCTGTGAGTGTGTGTGGGGGCTCTGTGTATGTGTGGGGCTCTGTGTATGTGTGGGGCTCTGTGTATGTGTGGGGCTCTGTGTATGTGTGGGGCTCTGTGTATGTGTGGGGCTCTGTGTGTGTGGGGGGGGCTCTGTGTGTGTGTGGCTCTGTGTGTGTGTGTGTGGGGCTCTGTGTGTGTGTGTGTGGGGCTCTGTGTGTGTGTGTGTGTGGGGCTCTGTGTGTGTGTGTGTGTGTGTGGCTCTGTGTGTGTGTGGCTGTGTGTGTGTGGCTCTGTGTGTGTGGCTCTGTGTGTGTGGCTGTGTGTGTGTGTGGCTGTGTGTGTGTGGCTCTCTGTGTGTGTGTGGGGCTCTGTGTGTGTGGGGCTCTGTGTGTGTGGGGCTCTGTGTGTGTGGCTGTGTGGCTCTGTGTGTGTGTGTGGCTCTGTGTGTGTGTGGCTCTGTGTGTGTGTGTGGGGCTCTGTGTGTGTGTGTGGGGCTCTGTGTGTGTGTGTGTGGGGCTCTGTGTGTGTGTGTGTGTGGGGCTCTGTGTGTGTGTGTGGGGCTCTGTGTGTGTGTGTGGGGCTCTGTGTGTGTGGGGGGCTCTGTGTGTGTGGGGGGCTCTGTGTGTGTGTGGGGCTCTGTGTGTGTGGGGGGCTCTGTGTGTGTGTGTGGGGCTCTGTGTGTGTGTGTGGGGCTCTGTGTGTGTGTGTGGGGCTCTGTGTGTGTGTGTGGGGCTCTGTGTGTGTGTGTGGGGCTCTGTGTGTGTGTGTGGGGCTCTGTGTGTGTGTGTGGGGCTCTGTGTGTTTGTGTGTGGGGCTCTGTGTGTGTGTGTGTGGGGCTCTGTGTGTGTGTGGGGCTCTGTGTGTGTGTGTGTGGGGCTCTGTGTGTGTGTGTGTGGGGCTCTGTGTGTGTGTGTGGGGCTCTGTGTGTGTGTGTGGGGCTCTGTGTGTGTGTGTGGGGCTCTGTGTGTGTGTGTGGGGCTCTGTGTGTGTGTGTGGGGCTCTGTGTGTGTGTGTGTGTGGGGCTCTGTGTGTGTGTGTGGGGCTCTGTGTGTGTGTGTGTGGGGCTCTGTGTGTGTGTGTGGGGCTCTGTGTGTGTGTGTGGGGCTCTGTGTGTGTGTGTGGGGCTCTGTGTGTGTGTGTGTGGGGCTCTGTGTGTGTGGGGCTCTGTGTGTGTGGGGCTCTGTGTGTGTGGGGCTCTGTGTGTGTGGGGCTCTGTGTGTGTGGGGCTCTGTGTGTGTGGGGCTCTGTGTGTGTGGGGCTCTGTGTGTGTGGGGCTCTGTGTGTGTGGGGCTCTGTGTGTGTGGGGCTCTGTGTGTGTGGGGCTCTGTGTGTGTGGCTGTGTGGCTCTGTGTGTGTGTGTGGCTCTGTGTGTGTGTGGCTCTGTGTGTGTGTGGGGGGCTCTGTGTGTGTGTGTGGGGCTCTGTGTGTGTGTGTGTGGGGCTCTCTGTGTGTGTGTGGGGCTCTGTGTGTGTGTGTGGGGCTCTGTGTGTGTGTGTGGGGCTCTGTGTGTGTGTGTGTGGGGCTCTGTGTGTGTGTGTGGGGCTCTGTGTGTGTGTGTGGGTCTCTGTGTGTGTGTGTGGGGCTCTGTGTGTTTGTGTGTGTCGGGCTCTGTGTGTGTGTGTGTGTGGGGCTCTGTGTGTGTGTGGGGCTCTGTGTGTGTGGGGCTCTGTGTGTGTGTGTGGGGCTCTGTGTGTGTGTGTGGGGCTCTGTGTGTGTGTGTGGGGCTCTGTGTGTGTGGGGGGCTCTGTGTGTGTGGGGGGCTCTGTGTGTGTGTGGGGCTCTGTGTGTGTGTGTGGGGCTCTGTGTGTGTGTGTGGGGCTCTGTGTGTGTGTGTGGGGCTCTGTGTGTGTGTGTGGGGCTCTGTGTGTGTGTGTGGGGCTCTGTGTGTGTGGATGGGTGTGTGTGTGGGGCTCTGTGTGTGTGTGTGTGGGGCTCTGTGTGTGTGTGTGGGGCTCTGTGTGTGTGTGTGTGGGGCTCTGTGTGTGTGTGGGGGGCTCTGTGTGTGTGTGTGGGGCTCTGTGTGTGTGTGTGGGGCTCTGTGTGTGTGTGTGGGTCTCTGTGTGTGTGTGGGGGGCTCTGTGTGTGTGTGTGTGGGGCTCTGTGTGTGTGTGTGTTGGGCTCTGTGTGTGTGTGGGGCTCTGTGTGTGTGGGGGGCTCTGTGTGTGTGTGGGGCTCTGTGTGTGTGTGGGGCTCTGTGTGTGTGTGTGGGGCTCTGTGTGTGTGGGGCTCTGTGTGTGTGGGGCTCTGTGTGTGTGGGGCTCTGTGTGTGTGGCTGTGTGTGTGTGGCTCTGTGTGTGTGGCTCTGTGTGTGTGGCTCTGTGTGTGTGTGTGGGGCTCTGTGTGTGTGTGTGGGGCTCTGTGTGTGTGTGTGGGGCTCTGTGTGTGTGTGTGGGGCTCTGTGTGTGTGTGGGGGGCTCTGTGTGTGTGTGGGGCTCTGTGTGTGTGTGGGGCTGTGTGTGTGTGGCTGTGTGTGTGTGGCTGTGTGTGTGGGGCTCTGTGTGTGGGGCTCTGTGTGTGGGGCTCTGTGTGTGTGTGGGGGGCTCTGTGTGTGTGTGTGGGGCTCTGTGTGTGTGTGTGGGGCTCTGTGTGTGTGTGGGGGGCTCTGTGTGTGTGTGTGGGGCTCTGTGTGTGTGTGTGGGGCTCTGTGTGTGTGTGTGGGGCTCTGTGTGTGTGGGGCTCTGTGTGTGTGGGTCTGTGTGTGTGTGGGTCTCTGTGTGTGTGTGTGGGTCTCTGTGTGTGTGTGTGGGGCTCTGTGTGTGTGTGTGTGGGGCTCTGTGTGTGTGTGGGGGGCTCTGTGTGTGTGGGGGGCTCTGTGTGGCTCTCTGTGTGTGGGGGGCTCTGTGTGTGGGGGGCTCTGTGTGTGGGGGGCTCTGTGTGTGGGGGGCTCTGTGTGTGGGGGGCTCTGTGTGTGGGGGGCTCTGTGTGTGTGGGGGGCTCTGTGTGTGTGTGGGGCTCTGTGTGTGTGTGTGGCTCTGTGTGTGTGTGTGGCTCTGTGTGTGTGTGGCTCTGTGTGTGTGTGTGGCTCTGTGTGTGTGTGTAGGGGGGGCTCTGTGTGTGTGTGGGGGGCTCTGTGAGTGTGTGGGGGGCTCTGTGTGTGTGGGGGGGGGCTCTGTGTGTGTGTGTGGGGCTCTGTGTGTGTGTGGGGGGGGCTCTGTGTGTGTGGGGGGGGGGCTCTGTGTGTGGGGGGGCTCTGTGTGTGTGTGTGGGGGGGGGACTCTGTGTGTGTGTGGGGCTCTGTGTATGTGTGGGGGGCTCTGTGTGTGTGGATGGGTGTGTGTGGGGGGCTCTGTGTGTGTGTGGGGGGGGGCTCTGTGTGTGTGGGGGGGGCTCTGTGTGTGTGTGGGGGGCTCTGTGTGTGGGGGGCTCTGTGTGTGGCTCTGTGTGTGGGGGGGGCTCTGTGTATGGCTCTGTGTGTGTGGGGGGCTCTGTGTGTGTGGGGGGGGGCTCTGTGTGGGGGGGGCTCTGTGTGTGTGTGTGGGGGGGGCTCTGTGTGTGTGTGTGGCTCTGTGTGTGTGGGGAGGCTCTGTGTGTGTGTGGTGGGGCTCTGTGTGTGTGTGTGGGGCTCTGTGTGTGTGTGTGGGGCTCTGTGTGTGTGTGTGGGGCTCTGTGTGTGTGTGTGTGTGTGGGGCTCTGTGTGTTTGTGTGGGGCTCTTTGTGTGTGTGTGGGGCTCTGTGTGTGTGTGTGGGGCTCTGTGTGTGTGTGGGGGGCTCTGTGTGTGTGTGGGGGGCTCTGTGTGTGTGTGTGTGTGGGGGGGGGGCTCTGTGTGTGTGTGTGTGGGGCTCTGTGTGTGTGGGGCTCTGTGTGTGGGGGGCTGTGTGTGTGTGGGGCTCTGTGTGTGTGTGGGGCTCTGTGTGTGTGTGGGGCTCTGTGTGTGTGGCTCTGTGTGTGTGTGTGGCTCTGTGTGTGTGTGGCTCTGTGTGTGTGTGTGTGGCTCTGTGTGTGTGTGTGGCTCTGTGTGTGTGTGTGGCTGTGTGTGTGTGTGTGTGGGGCTCTGTGTGTGTGGGGGGGGGCTCTGTGTGTGGGGGGCTCTGTGTGTGGGGGGCTCTGTGTGTGGGGGGCTCTGTGTGTGTGGGGGGCTCTGTGTGTGGCTCTCTGTGTGTGGGGGGCTCTGTGTGTGGGGGGCTCTGTGTGTGGGGGGCTCTGTGTGTGGGGGGCTCTGTGTGTGGGGGGCTCTGTGTGTGGGGGGCTGTGTGTGGCTCTGTGTGTGTGTGGCTCTGTGTGTGTGTGTGGCTCTGTGTGTGTGTGTGGCTCTGTGTGTGTGTGTGGCTCTGTTGTGTGTGTGTGGCTCTGTGTGTGTGTGTGGCTCTGTGTGTGTGTGTGGCTCTGTGTGTGTGTGGGGCTCTGTGTGTGTGTGTGGGGCTCTGTGTGTATGTGTGTGGGGCTCTGTGTGTATGTGTGTGGGGCTCTGTGTGTGTGTGTGGGGCTCTGTGTGTATGTGGGGGGCTCTGTGTGTATGTGGGGGGCTCTGTGTGTATGTGGGGGGCTCTGTGTGTGTGTGGGGCTCTGTGTGTGTGTGGGGGGCTCTGTGTGTGTGTGGGGGGCTCTGTGTGTGTGTGTGGGGCTCTGTGTGTGTGTGTGGGGCTCTGTGTGTGTGTGTGGGGCTCTGTGTGTTTGTGTGTGGGGCTCTGTGTGTGTGTGTGTGGGGCTCTGTGTGTGTGGGGCTCTGTGTGTGTGGGGCTCTGTGTGTGTGGGGCTCTGTGTGTGTGTGGCTCTGTGTGTGTGTGTGGCTCTGTGTGTGTGTGGCTCTGTGTGTGTGTGTGGCTCTGTGTGTGGCTCTGTGTGTGGCTCTGTGTGTGTGTGTGTGGCTCTGTGTGTGGCTCTGTGTGTGGCTCTGTGTGTGTGTGGCTCTGTGTGGGGCTCTGTGTGTGTGGGGCTCTGTGTGTGTGGGGCTCTGTGTGTGTGGGGCTCTGTGTGTGTGGGGCTCTGTGTGTGTGGGGCTCTGTGTGTGTGTGTGGGGCTCTGTGTGTGTGTGGGGCTCTGTGTGTGTGTGGGGCTCTGTGTGTGTGTGGGGCTCTGTGTGTGTGTGGGGCTCTGTGTGTGTGTGTGGGGCTCTGTGTGTGTGTGGGGCTCTGTGTGTGTGTGGGGCTCTGTGTGTGTGTGGGGCTCTGTGTGTGTGTGTGGGGCTCTGTGTGTGTGTGGGGCTCTGTGTGTGTGTGGGGCTCTGTGTGTGTGTGGGGCTCTGTGTGTGTGTGGGGCTCTGTGTGTGTGTGGGGCTCTGTGTGTGTGTGGGGCTCTGTGTGTGTGTGGGGCTCTGTGTGTGTGTGGGGCTCTGTGTGTGTGTGGGGCTCTGTGTGTGTGTGGGGCTCTGTGTGTGTGGGGGGCTCTGTGTGTGTGGGGCTCTGTGTGTGTGTGTGGCTGTGTGTGTGTGTGTGGCTGTGTGTGTGTGTGGCTGTGTGTGTGTGTGTGTGTGGCTGTGTGTGTGTGTGTGTGGCTGTGTGTGTGTGTGTGTGGCTGTGTGTGTGTGTGTGGCTGTGTGTGTGTGTGTGTGGCTGTGTGTGTGTGTGTGGCTGTGTGTGTGTGTGTGTGGCTGTGTGTGTGTGTGTGTGGCTGTGTGTGTGTGGCGCTGTGTGTGTGTGGCCTGTGTGTGTGTGGCTGTGTGTGTGTGGCTGTGTGTGTGTTGGGGGCTCTGTGTGTGTGTGGGGGGCTCTGTGTGTGTGTGGGGGGCTCTGTGTGTGTGTGGGGGGCTCTGTGTGTGTGTGGGGGGCTCTGTGTGTGTGTGGGGGGCTCTGTGTGTGTGTGGGGGGCTCTGTGTGTGTGTGGGGGGGCTCTGTGTGTGTGTGGGGGGCTCTGTGTGTGTGGGGGGGCTCTGTGTGTGTGGGGGGGGGCTCTGTGTGTGTGTGTGGGGGGCTCTGTGTGTGTGTGTGGGGCTTTGTGTGTGTGTGTGTGGGGCTTTGTGTGTGTGTGTGTGGGGCTCTGTGTGTGTGTGTGTGTGTGTGGGGCTCTGTGTGCGTGTGGGGGGCTCTGTGTGTGGGGGGGGGCTCTGTGTGTGGGGGGGGGCTCTGTGTGTGTGGGGGGCTCTGTGTGTGTGTGGGGGGGCTCTGTGTGTGTGGGGGGCTCTGTGTGTGTGTGGGGGGGCTCTGTGTGTGTGGGGGGGCTCTCTGTGTGTGTGTGGGGGGGGCTCTCTGTGTGTGTGTGTGTGGGGCTCTGTGTGTGTGTGTGTGGGGCTCTGTGTGTGTGTGTGTGTGGCTCTGTGTGTGTGTGTGGGGCTCTGTGTGTGTGTGTGTGTGGGGCTCTGTGTGTGTGTGTGTGTGGGGCTCTGTGTGTGTGTGTGTGTGGGGCTCTGTGTGTGTGTGTGTGTGGGGCTCTGTGTGTGTGTGTGTGTGTGGGGGGCTCTGTGTGTGGCTGTGTGTGTGGGGGGCTGTGTGTGTGGCTGTGTGTGTGTGGCTGTGTGTGTGTGGCTCTGTGTGTGTGTGTGTGGCTCTGTGTGTGTGTGTGTAGCTGTGTGTGTGTGTGGCTGTGTGTGTGTGTGGCTCTGTGTGTGTGGCTCTGTGTGTGTGGCTCTCTGTGTGTGTGGCTCTCTGTGTGTGTGGCTCTCTGTGTGTGTGTGTGTGTGGCTCTCTGTGTGTGTGGGGGGGGCTCTGTGTGTGTGTGGGGGGGCTGTGTGTGTGTGGGGGGGGGGCTCTGTGTGTGTGTGGCTCTGTGTGTGTGTGTGGGGCTGTGTGTGTGTGGGGGGCTCTGTGTGTGTGTGGGGCTCTGTGTGTGTGTGTGGGGCTCTGTGTGTGTGTGGGGGGCTCTGTGTGTGTGGGGGGCTCTGTGTGTGTGAGGGGCTCTGTGTGTGTGAGGGGCTCTGTGTGTGTGGGGGGCTCTGTGTGTGTGGGGGGCTCTGTGTGTGTGGGGGGCTCTGTGTGTGTGGGGGGCTCTGTGTGTGTGGGGGGCTCTGTGTGTGTGGGGGGGGGGCTCTGTGTGTGTGTGTGGGGGGGGCTCTGTGTGTGTGTGTGGGGGGGGGCTCTGTGTGTGTGTGTGTGTGGCTCTGTGTGTGTGTGGCTCTGTGTGTTTGTGTGTGGCTCTGTGTGTTTGTGTGTGGCTCTGTGTGTGTTTGTGTGGCTCTGTGTGTGTGTGTGTGTGTGGCTCTGTGTGTGTGTGTGTGTGGCTCTGTGTGTGTGTGGGGCTCTGTGTGTGTGTGGGGCTCTGTGTGTGTGTGGGGCTCTGTGTGTGTGTGGGGCTCTGTGTGTGTGTGTGTGGGGCTCTGTGTGTGTGTGTGGGGCTCTGTGTGTGTGTGTGGGGGGCTCTGTGTGTGTGTGTGTGGGGCTCTGTGTGTGTGTGGGGGGCTCTGTGTGTGTGTGGGGGGCTCTGTGTGTGTGGGGGGGACTCTGTGTGTGTGTGTGTGTATGGCTCTGTGTGTGTGGGGGGGGGCTCTGTGTGTGTGTGGGGGGGGGCTCTGTGTGTGTGTGTGGGGGGGCTCTGTGTGTGTGTGTGGGGGGGCTCTGTGTGTGTGGGGGGGGCTCTGTGTGTGTGGGGCTCTGTGTGTGGGGGCTCTGTGTGTGGGGGGCTCTGTGTGTGGCTCTGTGTGTGTGGGGGGCTCTGTGTGTGGCTCTGTGTGTGTGGGGGGCTCTGTGTGTGTGTGGGGGGCTCTGTGTGTGTGTGGGGGGCTCTGTGTGTGTGGGGGGGCTCTGTGTGTGTGGGGGGGCTCTGTGTGTGGGGGGGGGGGCTGTGTGTGTGTGGGGGGGCTCTGTGTGTGTGTGGGGGGGCTCTGTGTGTGTGTGGGGGGCTCTGTGTGTGTATGTAGGGGGCTCTGTGTGTGTATGTGGGGGGCTCTGTGTGTGTATGTGGGGGGCTCTGTGTGTGTATGTGGGGGGCTCTGTGTGTGTATGTGGGGCTCTGTGTGGGGGGGGCTCTGTGTGGGGGGGGGCTCTGTGTGTGGGGGGCTCTGTGTGTGGGGGGCTCTGTGTGTGGGGGGCTCTGTGTGTGGGGGGCTCTGTGTGTGGGGGGCTCTGTGTGTGGGGGGCTCTGTGTGTGGGGGGCTCTGTGTGTGGGGGGCTCTGTGTGTGTGGGGGGGGCTCTGTGTGTGTGGGGGGCTCTGTGTGTGGGGGCTCTGTGTGTGGGGGGCTCTGTGTGTGTGGGGGGGGCTCTGTGTGTGTGGGGGGGCTCTGTGTGTGTGGGGGGGGGCTCTGTGTGTGTGGGGGGGGGCTCTGTGTGCCCCCCACTCTGTGTGTGTGTGTGTGTGTGGGGCTCTGTGTGTGTGTGTGTGTGTGTGTGTGTGGGGCTCTGTGTGTGGGGGGCTCTGTGTGTGTGGGGCTCTGTGTGTGGGGCTCTGTGTGTGGGGCTCTGTGTGTGTGTGTGTGGGGCTCTGTGTGTGGGGCTCTGTGTGTGTGTGTGTGGGGCTCTGTGTGTGTGTGGGGGGGGGCTCTGTGTGTGTGGGGGGCTCTGTGTGTGTGTGGGGGGGCTCTGTGTGTGTGGGGGCTCTCTGTGTGTGTGTGGGGGGGGGGCTCTGTGTGTGTGTGGGGGGGGGCTCTGTGTGTGTGTGTGTGGCTCTGTGTGTGTGTGTGTGGCTCTGTGTGTGTGTGTGTGGCTCTGTGTGTGTGTGTGTGTGGCTCTGTGTGTGTGTGTGTGGGGCTCTGTGTGTGTGTGTGTGTGTGGGGCTCTGTGTGTGTGTGTGTGTGTGGGGGCTCTGTGTGTGTGTGTGTGGGGGGCTCTGTGTGTGTGTGTGTGGGGGGCTCTGTGTGTGTGTGTGTGGGGGCTCTGTGTGTGTGTGTGGGGGGGGCTCTGTGTGTGTGTGTGTGGGGCTCTGTGTGTGTGTGTGGCTGTGTATGTGGCTGTGTGTGTGGCTGTGTGTGTGGCTCTGTGTGTGTGGCTCTGTGTGTGTGTGTGTGTGGCTGTGTGTGTGTGTGGCTGTGTGTGTGTTGCTCTGTGTGTGTGTGTGTCTGTGTGTGTGTGTGGCTCTCTGTGTGTGTGGCTCTCTGTGTGTGTGTGTGTGTGTGGCTCTCTGTGTGTGTGGGGGGGGGGGGCTCTGTGTGTGTGTGGGGGGGGGGGCTCTGTGTGTGTGTGGGGGGGGCCTCTGTGTGTGTGTGGCTCTGTGTGTGTGTGGGGCTGTGTGTGTGTGTGGGGCTCTGTGTGTGTGTGTGGGGCTCTGTGTGTGTGTGGCTCTGTGTGTGTGTGGCTCTGTGTGTGTGTGGCTCTGTGTGTGTGTGGCTCTGTGTGTGTGTGGCTCTGTGTGTGTGTGGCTCTGTGTGTGTGTGGCTCTGTGTGTGTGTGTGTGTCTCTGTGTGTGTGTGTGTGGGGCTCTGTGTGTGGGGGGGGGCTCTGTGTGTGTGTGGGGGGCTCTGTGTGTGTGTGTGTGGGGCTCTGTGTGTGTGGGGCTCTGTGTGTGTGTGTGGGGGGCTCTGTGTGTGTGTGGGGGGCTCTGTGTGTGTGTGTGTGGGGGGGGGGCTCTGTGTGTGTGTGGGGGGCTCTGTGTGTGTGTGGGGGGGCTCTGTGTGTGTGGGGGGGGCTCTGTGTGTGGGGGGCTCTGTGTGTGTGGGGGGGCTCTGTGTGTGTGGGGGGGCTCTGTGTGTGTGGCTCTGTGTGTGTGGCTCTGTGTGTGGGGGGCTCTGTGTGTGGGGGCTCTGTGTGTGGGGGCTCTGTGTGTGGTGTGTGGCTCTGTGTGTGTGTGTGGCTCTGTGTGTGTGTGTGGCTCTGTGTGTGTGTGGGGCTCTGTGCGTGTGTGTGGGGGGCTCTGTGCGTGTATGTGGGGGGCTCTGTGCGTGTATGTGGGGGGCTCTGTGTGTGTATGAGGGGGGCTCTGTGTGTGTGTCCGGCTCTGTGTGTGTGTGTGTGTGTGGGTGGCTCTGTGTGTGTGGGTGGCTCTGTGTGTGTGTGGGGCTCTGTGTGTGTGTGTGTGGGGCTCTGTGTGTGTTTGTGGGGGGGCTCATTGTATGTGTGGGGCTCTGTGTGTGTGTGTGTGGCTCTGTGTGTGTGGTGTGGCTCTGTGTGTGTGTGGCTCTGTGTGTGTGTGTGGCTCTGTGTGTGTGTGTGGCTCTGTGTGTGTGTGTGGCTCTGTGTGTGTGTGTGGCTCTGTGTGTGTGTGTGGCTCTGTGTGTGTGTGTGGCTCTGTGTGTGTGTGTGGCTCTGTGTGTGTGTGTGGCTCTGTGTGTGTGTGTGGCTCTGTGTGTGTGTGTGGCTGTGTGTGTTTGTGTGGCTGTGTGTGTGTGTGGCTCTGTGTGTGTGTGTGGCTCTGTGTGTGTGTGTGTGGCTCTGTGTGTGTGTGTGTGCTCTGTGTGTGTGTGTGTGGCTCTGTGTGTGTGTGTGGCTCTGTGTGTGTGTGTGGCTCTGTGTGTGTGTGTGGCTCTGTGTGTGTGTGGCTCTATGTGTGTGTGTGTGTGTGTGGCTCTATGTGTGTGTGTGTGTGTGGCTCTATGTGTGTGTGGGGGCTCTGTGTGTGTGGGGGGGGGGCTCTGTGTGTGTGGGGGGGGGGCTCTGTGTGTGTGGGGCTCTGTGTGTGTGGGGCTCTGTGTGTGTGTGGGGCTCTGTGTGTGTGTGGGGCTCTGTGTGTGTGTGTGGGCTCTGTGTGTGTGTGGGGCTCTGTGTGTGTGTGTGTGTGTGTGTGGGGCTCTGTGTGTGTGTGTGTGTGGGGCTCTGTGTGTGTGTGTGTGGGGCTCTGTGTGTGTGTGTGTGGGGCTCTGTGTGTGTGTGTGTGGGGCTCTGTGTGTGTGTGTGGGGCTCTGTGTGTGTGGGGCTCTGTGTGTGGCTCTGTGTGTGTGTGGGGGGCTCTGTGTGTGTGTGTGTGTGGCTCTGTGTGTGTGTGTGTGTGTGGCTCTGTGTGTGGCTCTGTGTGTGTGTGTGTGGGGCTCTGTGTGTGTGTGTGGGGGGCTCTGTGTGTGTGTGTGTGGGGCTCTGTGTGTGTGTGTGTGGGGCTCTGTGTGTGTGTGTGGGGCTCTGTGTGTGTGGGGCTCTGTGTGTGGCTCTGTGTGTGTGTGGGGGGCTCTGTGTGTGTGTGTGTGTGGCTCTGTGTGTGTGTGTGTGTGTGGCTCTGTGTGTGTGTGTGTGTGTGTCTGTGTGTGGCTCTGTGTGTGTGTGGCTCTGTGTGTGTGTGTGTGTGGCTCTGTGTGTGTGTGTGGGGCTCTGTGTGTGCGGGGTCTGTGTGTGTGTGTTGGACAGGCCTCGTGCACGGGCCGCTCCCTCCCCGCATAGGAAGACCCGAACACCGGCTCTCCCAGTGTCACCAGAAGAACCACCCCGACAACCCGCCGAAGCAACCTGCCACCCGTCCCCAACGGAACGCCTGCTCCCGAACACCACGACATCGGCCGGCCCGGGCCTCCTTTAGCAGCAAGGCCCTGGCTCCGCCGCCATCTTGGACACTGCACCACGAGGCTGCGTGGCCTCAGCTCGACCCCAACCCCGGGCCTGGCCAGGCCCCGACATCGAGGCACCACCATCCACCCAGGAGGTGAAGAGACCACTTGGCAGGTCAATGGGAGAAAGGAGCGTCGATGGCTCTCCCCCGCCAGGTGCCGATCGCCCCCAGCCTCCCCGGGTGCTGGCTCCATCCCCCCTGCTGGGTGTCTGGACTCCCTCATCCCGGACCTCCCGACCTCCAAGTGCGAGGGTCCGGACATCAAAGGAGACCAGACCTATAACTGGGGCAGCTCCAGAGCAGGAAGGCAGTTGTATCCTAGAGTCGAGAGACACCTTGAAGAACTCATCCTTGACGGACTGCTGGCGCTGCCGCAGCCCTGCCTTGTGAACCATCGATCCTGCCTGCTGGCGCTGCCGCGGCCCTCTGCAACATACACCTTCGTCGGGACCTGCTGGCGCTGCCGCGGCCCATCCTTGTGAACCACCGTCGGGACCTGCTGGCGCTGCAGCAGCCCATCCTTGTGAACCACCATCGGGACCTTCTGGCGCTGCCGCGGCCCATCCTTGTGAACCATCGTCGGGACCTGCTGGCGCTGCCGCGGCCCATCCTTGTGAACCATCACTCCTGCCTGCTGGCGCTGCCGCGGCCCTTCTCAAGTGAGACTTGTCATCCTAGCCGGCTGGCGCTGCCGCGGCCCGACCTTCCAGATCTCCGAGCTCGAGGATTGTGAGCTAACCATCTTGCCACACCGTACCAGACCGGTACCAAGACTGTCCCGCTACCCTTTTCCCCTCAGAGACTAGAATTGAGAGGACCCTCGTGTCCCAACCTCACTGTACCGTTGATACCGCTGCCTTAAGAATCGTATATAAAGAGTGTTGACCTCATCCTTGTGTGGTGTCCATCTGTGGGGGGGAAGTTACTTGTCTGTACGATCGCTGGAGACGGCCCTCACCGGAGGCCTCTCCCCCTGTCCTCGGCCGACCCTCCAGGTCCCCGTCTAACATTGGTGGCCAGCGGCGCGATCCGAACCAACGCGTAATCGTACAGAGAGTAACTCACCCCACGGCTCAACCACAATGACAACCAAAGAGAGCGGATCCACGGAAAAATTCCAGATGGAGAAATTAGAAGAGTATAACCACAGAGAACTAAAACAGTTCTGCATAGAACTAGGCATTCCTACCACAGGACTGAGCACAAAAGACGACTTCAAAAAGGCCCTAGAATCTTGGGCGGAGACGGGTACGACTGTACCCCAAAACCAAAACATCGAGACGCCAGAAACAAGCACCACTCCGGCAGAAGGAAGGAGATCGGGTCTCTCCCCGGAGGAGATCCGAGAACGAGAGAAAAGCAGACTCCATTAATTAGAGTTGGCACGACTTCGGTTGGACGGAGAACTGAAATTGGCGGAACAGAAGATAACATTGGAACACTTGCGGCTCCGAGAGGAGCGGGAAGAGAAGCAAAAACAGAGAGAGTTGGAAGAGAAAAAACTGGCCTACGAACATGAGCGCAACCTAGCAGAAATAGAGCTTCGGAAGCAAAATAAAGACCTCGGGGTGCCCGAGCGCCCGAACACTCCTGGCCCTGCAGACCCTAAAGTCCACATCCCTGTTAGAAATGGGATCCCTGGCTGGCCAGGGCTTTCGCCAAAATCAGTCCGAGACCACCACTCCTAAGTCAGAGCAAGGGAGTTACACGCCAAGATAACCCCTACTCGCCCTCTAGGTAACGTGGCGCGAGCAGCAAGGCTAAACTTGGAGGCGATATGAGTTAAGTATTTGCGCACGCACCCCAGCAACAACACCGAAGGCCCACCACAAAGGAAACTCCACACAAGGGTATATATAAAAATAGCCTTTGTATTCCAATAAACATACATTAGATACAACACACACTTTACATTGTGCCAGAGGCACGGGCAGAATTTACAAGGGATATGTACAAGACAGGGCCACCTTGACCACTGTCAGGAATCAGCACTTTTAGAACTTAGAATACAATACTTGTAGGCCTAGAACTTAAACATAGAGCCTAACGGACAATACCTCCCGACCTGGTTGCAGGGATAATGCGAGTGACCTTCTTAGTAAACTTGAGCGGGCGGCCCAGCGAAGCGGCACGACTCAGGGGAGAGTGGTGCGGCTCGAGGCTTGAGCGGGCCACCGGCAAGGTACAAGCGTTTCTCTGGGGCGACCAATGTGTGCGGCTCAGAAGAGGAGGGGAAGGCAGGATGCAGGCGACCCAGCGGCGCGGCTCAGGGGAGAGCGGTGCTGCTCGAGGCTTGGACGGGCTGCCGTGCACGAGCTGCCGAGGGGAATGAGCGAGGCACGTTTCAGCGAGGCCCCAGGGGCCCAAGAGAGATCAGACAAGTCCCAGCAATTTGTCAGGGCAGGCACATTAGAGTCCACTGGTCCTGGGACTCTGGTCAGGGGCAAGCTCAGTGTCAAGCCCTTGGAATATCACTTAGAGCTGACAGAAAATCACTGTAGCACAAAACAAGTAACTACTGGTAATCAGGTAAGTCCCCCCTACGCAATCCTAACCACTTTAGGAACAGGTCACGCAGGGAACCAGGACCTCACTAGCACCACCTGTACTAGCAAGAACAACAAACTAAATATCACCTTACATTTAGGGGTATAGACCTGGGGACAAAACACATGATGTATCAACAACACATTCAGCGGTGTAGGGAACACATGACGCATCAACACACGTTCAGAGGTGTAAGGAGCAAGGCACATGATGCATCAACAACACATTCAGCGGTGCAGGACAACACAATAGAGCAAAAATCACATTAGCCACCACCTGTGGCAGTCCCTAGGCCAACTGGCCTCTCTAGGGCTAGGACGCCCTGTGTCCAAAGTCAGGGTCCTAAACGTGGCAGTTGCCCACAAAGTGCTGGGCAACTGGGGAGCAATGCTGGTGGGGACAACTTTGGAGCCTCACAGGCTCAAGAACATGGCTGGGGCAGAAGGAAATGCCCCCGGGAGCCTCCTCCGGGCTCTGAACACAAATTGGCAGCCAAAGAGCCTCTCCAGGCTCTATAACAAATGAACTGGCCCCTGGGAGCCTCGTGGCTTCCACAGAACAAATGTGGGGCGTGGGAGTCCCTCACGAGGGACTCTGCATCCAAGGAAAATGCCCCCAGAGCCTTGTGGCTCTAAACAAACTATGGCCGTCGTTGGAGTCCCCCCTCTAGGGACTCAGAATCATCAGATGCCCCACGAGCCTCTCCGGGCTCGACAGAAATTGCGGCCGTTACGGTGGAGTCCCCCACTGGGGACTCTGAACTTGTGATTTCCCCCAGGAGCCTATCTAGGCTCCAATACAGCTGGCCAGGGCGGTGGAGTCCCTCTCGGGGGACTCGATACAGGAATATGGCCCCGGAGCCCTTCTCAGGGCTTCAAATAATCACAAGCGCGAGGTCGCGCTACGGGGGGGGGGGGGGCAGACACCGACAATGTGTCCCGACGCCCCTCTCCCTTGTCTGCCACTCACCGGGTGTCTCGCGGCTCGGCTCCTCTGCTGGGGCCGCTCTCGAGGGGCTCCTAGGCTGCCCCAGACCGGGGGAAGCAGGAGGGAGACTCGCCGGTCCTGCCCTCGTCCGGGCGTCTTGTGCCTGTCTTCCGGGTCGCGGCTGGAGCCAATAGCAGCGCGGCCCTGGGAGGCTGGAGGCAAGACTTCCGGGTCGCCGTAGGCAGAGCGGCGGCCCGAGGGAAGCTCCTTTTTGAAGTGGCAATCCGGGGGCAATGCCGGGTGGGCACCGGCCTCCAATTAAATTAAGAAGCGAGGTGGGCACTCGCAATCGACAACAGCGGCAATGTCCCTGGCAGGGTGGCACCTGCCAGGGGACTCGAAAATTGGCCAGGAGCGGGGCAAACACCGGGTGGGCACCGGCTCCCAAAAGTAAAGCGCCTCTAGCGCTGGGGTTTAAATCAGCGGCCAAAATGCGGCGTGGGCAGCCGCTAGCCAGGCAAAGCGCTCCTAGGTGCTAAAAGGCAATTTACAGCGCTCCCTGCGCTAAATGCAAATTACAGCGCTCTTAAGCTCTTAGAGGGGAAATCAAGCGCTCCCAGGTGCCCTCAGCAGGGCAGAGTTCCAGCAAAAGTTCTTCAGGAGTCCAGGGGCTGGGCAGAGCCCAGGGGAGGCAAGCCTTCCCCTGGGCCCAAGCAGCAGCACGCCCCTGGCAGATTCAAGCAGCAAACAAGAACATTTTCATGGGGTCACAGCCCCTCTTTTATAAACCTTTCTCTTTTGTCTGTAGGTGCAGGGTGGGGGCAGAACCAGTCGCAGCTGGTCTGTGAGCACTGTTGATGGCTCAACCACCCCTTTCATTCATCAGGCAGGCTAGGGTCATCAGTCGCACCACAGGGGGCGGAGCCAGCATTGTGTGGGGGAAACTCAGCCTCATTCAGGACACAGGCGCAGCCCCTCCCTCACATCAGCATGCTAATCTCTCCATTCACCACCGGGGCAGACCCACACAGACTTCCTGGAGCCTGGCATCCCAGCCAGCTCCAGCCAATCACACGCCAGCACCTTCACAGCACATACTCAGCTATGTCTAGAAGTGGCGCTTCCGCACAAGACACATACACACCACACATACCATTGTGCAGCATTCACTCTCACGAGTTCGCACATACCAAACTTGACCATGCACGCCTCACGCATCAGGAACTACCAGGGACACAGACATTCCCCATGCATTCCTATGGGAGAGCAGGCCAATCTCACACACGCACTCAGGGAGAGCACGCACTTTACACTGCGCCACAGTGTCAAAGTGCGCAAAGACCAGAAATCACTAGGCAAAAAGTTCAGGGGTGAACCTGCCAGAAGGGCCAAGTCCAACAATCCCCAAGAATATCGTCCGAGAATATTATAGGAATGACGATATCCAGCAGTGGTTCAAGGCCTACGAGATAGCCATGACCTCCCACCGGATTTCCCCGAAGTGACTGGGGAGCCGGGTTGGGGGGGAGGTTCGTCAACGAAGGGCGCGACGCCCTGCTGCAACTGCCAGACCATCAGATGACGTCCTACGACCACATGAAGGCAGCCCTCCTCACTCGATACGGACTCAAGCCCGAGATGTACCGCCAGCGGTTCCGCGACTGCAAACGGATCCCGGGTACAACTTGGGTGGAGTACGTGAACTTTTTCAGCAGAGCATTCGAGGGGTGGATCAAGGGCAGCCAGGTAACCACCTACGAACAACTCTTTAACCTCATTGTGTGGGAGCACCTCTCCAACAATTGCTTCGTCGAGCTCAGGCAGCACCTCCTCGACAGTAAACTGACTGAACCTCGGCAGCTCGCCGCCGAAGCTGACCGATGGGAAAGCACTCGAGTTTCCCGAAATGGACCCAGCGAGCCAAGCAGAACCAACCAAGGTCCCCATTGCCCCCGAGGAGGAGGAGGCCAGGGACGGGGCTGAGACGCCGCCACGGCGGCTCCCGCCAGCAACACCCCGCCCCCGGCCGGCAGGGAAAACCCCCCGATGCGTCCGGGGTTCCGAGCCAACGTCACTTGCCATCGGTGCCAGCGAACCGGCCACTATGCCAACGACCCTAATTGCCCAAAGAACCAGAATCCTATACCTCGCCAGGTCGCTGCCGCCGCCCTGGGAGAAGAGCAAGCCCCAGAAGATTATGAAGAATACGAACAGGAACAGCCCGAGTGGGAACCAGCCGCCATGTCCCTGGTCTGCCTAGGGGAGAGAGACATGATTCCGCGGGCTCCCCTACCCGCCAATACGAGAAAGTACAGCCAGTGGGTAAACATAAATGGGCGAAAGGCCGAAGCCCTACGCGACACCGGGGCCAGTGTGACGGCGGTCCGCTGTCATCTGGTAACCCCGGAGCAGATCCTGCCAAACGTCCTTTGCCCCGTCCGATCAGCTGACAACTCAGAAAGCCTGTGTCGGATGGCCTGCGTCCCCTTCGAGTGGGGAGGAGTGTCCGGAATGCTGAAGGTGACTGTCCTCGATGATGCCCCGGTAGACTGCCTCCTGGGGAACGACCTCGAAAGTTCTCCCTGGGCAGCCGTTGAAAGAAGAGAGCACCTGGGGATGTTGGGCCTCCCTGAATGGGCCTGCATAACGACCCGGTCCATGGCCGCCCGCGCCATCTCCAGTCCCGAAGAACCCGAATGGCCAGAGCCTCCTCCCCCGATCGTCCCGGAGGGGGATGCCCTAAGTACCAATCTCCCAGAACAAAACAGAGAAGAGCCCGTGCAACTCCAGGACCTTCCAGAACTTGCTCAGTGGCGACAGGAAGGTGGTCCCACCCAAGAACAATTCCGACAGGAACAGAAGACCTGTCCCTCCCTCGAGGGACTCAGGCAGCAAGCCCTCGCCCAGAGCGCAGGAGACACCGCGGGGGCACACTGGATTTATTGGGACAATGACCTGCTCTACAGCGAGCAAAGAATTGCGGAGCTGGGGGCCAGTCGGGTGCTGGTGGTGCCCCTCCGCTTCTGAAACTTCCTTTTGAACTTAGCTCACGATGTCCCTCTTGCTGGACACTTGGGACAAGACAAAACTTACAACCGCCTGGTGACACACTTTTACTGGCCCAAGATGCGAAATGACGTCTCCAACCACTGCCGGACCTGCCCCACCTGCCAGGCCAGCGGGAAGAGCGGCCGAAAGATTAAAGCACCCTTGCAATCATTTCCCGTCGTCACCACCCCGTTCAAACGGGTGGGAATAGACATTGTGGGGCCCCTAGACCCCCGAACGGCCCAGGGGCACCGGTTCATTCTAGTCCTGGTGGACCACGCCACCCGGTACCCAGAGGCCATTCCTCTTCGAACTCTGACAGCACCCGTGGTAGGCCGAGCCCTGATGGCAATCTTCTTTCGAGTGGGCTTCCCCCGGGAGGTCGTCAGCGACAGGGGCACAAACTTTATCTCAAAATACATGAAGTCTCTCTGGCAACAGTGTGGGGTCACCTACCGCTTCACGACCCCTTATCACCCAAAAGGAAACAGACTGGTCGAGAGGTTTAACCGTACCCTCAAGGGAATGATCATGGGTCTGGAAGAACCCCTACGTCACCAATGGGACGTGCTGCTCCCGAGCCTCCTCTTCGCCTATCGGGAAGTTCCCCAGAAATCCCTCGGCTTCAGCCCATTCAAGCTCCTGTACGGACACCCCGTCCGGGGCCCCCTCAGCCTGGTCAAGGAAGGATGGGAGATGGCCCCCCAGAAGACCCCTCTGGACGTGTACAAGTATCTCCTGACCCTCCGCAACCAGACCCGGCGATTCAGGGAACTCGCCAAAGCCAACCTTGAGGCCAGTCAGGAGGACATGAAGAAATGGTACGATCAACATGCCTCCTCCATCGAGTTCGAACCAGGCCAGCAAGTATGGGTGATGTCTCCAGTCGAACCTTGTGCTCTGAAAGACAAGTGGACAGGACCCTTCAAAGTGATAGAGCGCAAGGGTCCTGTCACCTACCTGATACACATGGAGTCCCCCCGGAACCCACTCCGAGTCCTCCACGCAAACAGACTCAAACCCCACTTCGTACGCTCGGAGCTCAGCCTACTAATGGCAACAGATAGTGAGACAGAAGAAGACTCCGAGCCCCTCCCGGACCTACTGAGGACCCGTGAAAAAGATGGCTCCGTCGACGGGGTCAGACTCTCCGAGGCCTTGTCCCCGGAACAACACCAAGACTGCCGGGCTCTCCTGCTGCAATTTTCAGATCTGTTCTCCCTCACCCCAGGGGTCACCCCCTGGTGCCTCCATGACATGGACACCGGGGATAGTCCGCCTATTCGACACAGGGCGTACCAAGTGCCAGATCGGGTGCGCACCTGCATCCAGGACGAAGTCTCCAAAATGCTGGCGCTAGGAGTGATCGAGCCCTCCGACAGCCCCTGGGCCAGTCCAGTCGTACTGGTCCCCAAGGCGGCCGCCCCGGGCGTTGCCCCCGAGCTCCGGTTCTGTGTAGACTATCGGGGCCTGAATGCTGTTACCCGAACCGACGCTCACCCCATCCCCCGGGCGGATGAGCTGATTGACCGCATGGGGGCCGCCCGCTACCTGAGCATCTTTGACCTAACAGTGGGCTACTGGCAGATCGGCCTCACCCCCAGAGCCCAAGAGCGATCCGCCTTCTCCACCCAGGATGGCCACTACCACTTCAACGTGATGCCATTCGGCATGAAAAACGCCCCAGCTACTTTCCAACGATTCGTAAACAAGGTATTGGCGGGCCTCGAAGAATTCAGCGCCGCCTACCTGGACGATATCGCTGTGTACAGTCGTCACTGGGCCGACCACCTTCACCACCTCCGAGAAGTCCTGCACGCCCTCCAGCAGGCTGGCCTCACCATCAAAGCCAGCAAATGTCAGATCGGCCAGGGGTCTGTGACCTATCTCGGACACCAAGTGGGGAGCGGTCTGGTGGCCCCCCTTCAGCTCAAGATCGCGGCCATCCAGTCCTGGCAACCTCCTGTCACCCAAACCGAGGTCCGAGCCTTCCTAGGGCTCACCGGATACTACCGGAGGTTTGTAAGGGACTATGGCAGCATTGTGGGGCCCCTCACAGAACTCACCTCCAAGAAAAACCCCAAAACCGTCAACTGGACTCCGGACTGTCAAGCGGCCTTCGAGAAATTGAAGGCCGCCATGTGCACCGCCCCCGTGCTCCAGGCCCCCGACTACAGCCGGGAATTCATCGTCCAGACGGACGCCTCAGATCATGGCGTTGGGGCAGTACTCTCGCAACTCAATGCCGAGGGAGTCGACCAGCCGGTGGCCTTCATCAGCAGACGCCTGCTGGCCCGAGAACAGCGCTGGAGCACCATCGAGCGGGAGGCCTTCGCAGTAGTATGGGCCCTCAAGAAGCTCCGGCCCTACCTCTTCGGTACCCATTTCAGGGTACAAACAGACCATAGACCCCTGCAATGGCTGATGCAGATGCGGGGGGAGAACCCAAAACTGTTGCGATGGTCCATCTCCCTGCAGGGGATGTACTTCACTGTGGAGCATCGCCCTGGCCAAGACCACGCCAACGCGGACGGCCTGTCACGCTTTTTCCGCCTCGGCGAGGAGAGTACCCAGGAAGATGGGTGACTCTCCCTGCCTTCAGCTGGGGGGACGCATGTTGGACAGGCCTCGTGCACCGGCCGCTCCCTCCCCGCATAGGAAGACCCGAACACCGGCTCTCCCAGTGTCACCAGAAGAACCACCCCGACAACCCGCCGAAGCAACCTGCCACCCGTCCCCAACGGGACGCCTGCTCCCGAACACCACGACATCGGCCGGCCTGGGCCTCCTTCATCAGCAAGGCCCCGGCTCCGCCGCCATCTTGAACACTGCACCACGAGGCCGCGTGGCCTCAGCTCGACCCCAACCCCGGGCCTGGCCAGGCCCCGACATCGAGGCACCACCATCCACCCAGGAGGTGAAGAGACCACTTGGCAGGTCAATGGGAGAAAGGAGAGCCATCGACGCTCCTTTCTCCAGGTGCCGATCGCCCCCAGCCTCCCCGGGCGCTGGCTCCACCCCCCTGCTGGGTGTCTGGACTCCCTCATCCCGGACCTCCCGACCTCCAAGTGCGAGGGTCCGGACATCAAAGGAGACCAGACCTATAACTGGGGCAGCTCCAGAGCAGGAAGGCAGTTGTATCCTGGAGTCGAGAGACACCTTGAAGAACTCATCCTTGACGGACTGCTGGCGCTGCCGCAGCCCTGCCTTGTGAACCATTGATCCTGCCTGCTGGCGCTGCCCTCTGCAACCTACACCTTCGTCGGGACCTGCTGGCGCTGCCGCGGCCCATCCTTGTGAACCACCGTCTGGACCTGCTGGCGCTGCCGCGGCCCATCCTTGTGAACCACCGTCGGATGCAGGCGCGCACCCGATCTGGTACTCGGTACGCCCGGTGTCTGATAGGGGGACTGTCCCCAGTGTCCACATCGTGCAGGCACCAGGGGGTGACTCCGGGAGTGAGGGAAAAGAGATTTGCAAATTGCAACAGGAGGGTCCGACAGTCTTGGCGCTGCTCCGGGGTCAGGGCATCAGAAAGTCGGACCCCGTCCACGGTACCATCTTTTTCCCGGGTTCTCAGTAGGTCAGGAAGGGGCTCGGAGTCTTCTTCCGCTCCACTGTCTATAGCCATCAGCAGGCTGAGCTCCGAGCGCACAAAGTGTGGTTTGAGTCTGTTGGCGTGGAGGACCCGGAGGGGGTTCCGGGAGGATTCCATGTCAATGAGATAGGTGACGGGGCTCTTGCGCTCGACCACTTTGAAGGGCCCCGTCCACTTGTCCTGCAAGGCACAAGGCTCGATGGGGGACATCACCCATACCTGCTGACCAGGCTCGAACTCGATGGAGAAGGCATGTTGATCGTACCATTTCTTCATGTCCTCCTGACTGGCCTCAAGATTGGCTTTGGCGATCTCTCTGAATCGCCTGGTCTGATTGCGGAGTGTTAGACGGACCGGGAGGGTCGGCCGAGGATAAGGGGAGAGGTCTCCGGGGAGAGCCGTCTCCAGCGATCGTACAGACAAGTAACTTCCCCCCCACAGACGGACACCACACAAGGATAAGGTTCAACGATACTTTATAAGCAATTCTTCGAGTACGGTAAAATGATACAAGGAGGTCTGGACTCAGGGGTCCCCTCGGTTCTGGTCTCTGGTTTGGGAAAAGGGTAGCGGGACAGTCTTGTTACCAATTGAATGGATGTAATAGCTCTCAATCCTCGAGCTCGGCGTTCTAGATGATCGGGCCGCGGCGGAGCCAGCAGGTCCCGAGATGATTGAAGGTAGCGACGGTCCGCGGCGGAGCCAGCAGGTCCCGATGAAGATGGTGGTTACAAACGGTCCGCGGCCACGCCAGCAGGTCCCGACGACGATGAAGGTTTACGAAGGTTGCGGCAGCGCCAGCAGGCAGGACGATAGTTCGCAAGGCAGGGCTACGGCAGCGCCAGTAGTCCGTCAAGGATGAGTTCTTCTCTGCGTCTCTCGACTCCAGGATACAACTGCCTTCCTGCTCTGGAGCTGCCCCAGTTATAGGTCTGGCGCCCTTTGATGTCCGGACCCTCGCACTTGGAGGTCGGGAGGTCCGGGATGAGGGAGTCCAGACACCCAGCAGGGGGGTGGAGCCAGCGCCCGGGGAGGCTGGGGGCGATCGGCACTTGGCGGGGGAGAGCCATCGACACCTCTTTCTCCCATTGACCTGCCAAGTAGTCAGCTCACCTCCTGGGTGGATGGTGGTGCCGGGATGTCGGAGGCCTGGCCAGGCCCAGGGTTAGGGTCGATCGGAGGCCACGCGGCCTCGTGGTGCAGTGTCCAAGATGGCGCCCAGGTCGGTCGCGAGGGCCGGTAGGGGATCGGGCCCATGAGGTCGAGATGTTCAGAGGCAGGGGTCCCAGAGGGGACGGAAAACGTGGAGTGGTGGCGTGTAACACTTGAGGAGCCGGGCTCGGGCCTGGTCGTGCAAAGGGGGAGCGGGCCCTTCATGTGGCCTGTCCAACATGCGTCCCCCCCAGCTGAAGGCGGGGAGAGTCACCCATCCTCTTGGGGACTCTCCTCGTCGAGGCGGAAAAAGCGTGACAGGCCATCCGCGTTGGCGTGGTCTTGCCCAGGTCGATGTTCCACAGTGAAGTCCATCCCCTGTAGGGAGATGGACCAACGTAGTAGTTTCGGGTTTTCCCCCCGCATCTGCATCAGCCACTGCAGGGGTCGATGATCGGTCTGTACCCGAAAGTATGTGCCGAAGAGATAGGGCCGGAGCTTTTTGAGGGCCCATACCACGGTGAAGGCCTCCCTCTCGATGGTGCTCCAGCGTTGTTCTCGGGGCAGGAGTCGCCTGCTGATGAAAGCCACTGGCTGATCAAGGCCTTCGGGGTTCAATTGAGACAGGACCGCCCCAATGCCATGGTCGGAGGCATCCGTCTGGACGATGAATTCCCGGCTGTAGTCGGGGGCCTGGAGCACAGGGGCGGAGCACATGGCGGCCTTCAGTTGCTCGAAGGCTGCTTGACAATCTGGGGTCCAGTTGACCTTCTTTGGTTGATTTTTGGACGTGAGTTCCGTGAGGGGCCCCACTATGCTACCATAGTCTTTCACGAACCGTCGGTAATAGCCTGTGAGTCCCAAAAAGGCGCGTACCTCGGTCTGGGTGATGGGGGGCTGCCAGGACTGGATGGCGGCGATCTTGAGCTGCAGAGGGGCCACCAGGCCGCTTCCCACCTGGTGTCCGAGGTAGGTCACGGACCCCTGACCAATTTGGCATTTGCTGGCCTTGATCGTGAGGCCAGCTCGCTGAAGGGCCTGTAGCACCTCTCGGAGGTGGTGGAGGTGGTCGGACCAGTGGTGGCTGTATACAGCGATATCGTCTAGGTAGGCGGCACTGAATCCTTCGAGTCCTGCCAGGACCTGATTAACTAGTCGCTGAAACGTTGCTGGGGCATTCTTCATGCCGAAGGGCATGACCTTGAAATGATAATGGCCATCAGGAGTGGAAAACGCAGATCGTTCCTGGGCCCGGGATGTGAGGCCGATCTGCCAGTAGCCCGCTGTGAGGTCGAAAATGCTGAGGTAGCGGGCAGCTCCCATGCGGTCGATTAGTTCATCTGCCCGGGGGATGGGATGTGCGTCTGTTCTGGTGACCGCATTCAAGCCCCGGTAGTCGACGCAGAACCGGAGTTCCGGTGTGGTGCCGGGGGCGGCCGCTTTGGGGACCAGTACTACTGGGCTGGCCCAGGGGCTGTCTGAGGGCTCAATGACCCCGAGTGTGAGCATTTTGGCCACCTCCTCTTGGATGCAGGCCCGTACCCGATCTGGTACGCGGTAGGCCCGGTGGCGGATAGGGGGACTGTCCCCCGTGTCCACGTCGTGTACACACCAGGAGGTGACCCCTGGGGTGAGGGAGAACAGGCTGGCGAACTGCAGCAGAAGGTCTCGACATTCTTGGCGTTGTTCCAGGGTGAGGGCCTCCGAGAGTCGGACCCCGTCCACGGAGCCGTCTTTCTCCCGAGTCCGTAGGAGGTCAGGGAGGGGTTCGGAGTCTTCCTCGGCTCCATTGTCTGTGGCCATCAGGAGGCTGAGTTCTGAACGCACGAAATGGGGTTTCAGTCTATTAGCGTGGAGAACCCGGAGGGGGTTCCGTGAAGATTCCATATCGATGAGATAGGTGTCAGGGCCCTTGCGCTCGATTACTTTGAAGGGCCCCGTCCATTTATCTTGCAGGGCGCATGGTTCGGTGGGGGACATTACCCATACTTGTTGGCCGGGTTCAAATTCGATGGAGGAGGCATTTTGGTCATACCACCTTTTCATGTCCTCTTGACTGGCCTCCAAGTTTGCTTTCGCCATCTCCCTGAATCGTCGGGTCTGGTTGCGGAGGGTTAGGAGGTATTTGAAGACATCTGGAGGGTTCTTTAGAGGGGGCATTTCCCAGCCTTCCTTGACTAGGCTGAGCGGCCCTCGTACCGGGTGTCCATACAACAGTTCAAACGGGCTGAAGCCGAGGGACTTCTGGGGGACTTCTCGGTAGGCAAAGAGAAGGCACGGTAGCAGCACATCCCACTGGCGACGGAGGGGCTCTTCCAACCCCCCAATCATCCCTTTGAGCGTGCGGTTGAACCGCTCAACGAGTCAGTTTCCTTGAGGGTGATAGGGGGTCGTGAATCGGTAGGTGACCCCACACTGTTGCCAGAGGGACTTCATGTATTTTGAAATAAAGTTTGTGCCCCGGTCACTGACGACTTCCCGGGGGAAGCCCACACGGGAGAAGATCCCCATCAGGGCCCGGCCGACTACCGGAGCTGTCACAGTTCGCATGGGAACAGCCTCAGGGTAGCGGGTGGCGTGGTCCACCAGTACCAGGATGAACCGATGTCCTTGTGCTGTACGGGGGTCGAGGGGCCCCACAATGTCTATCCCCACCCTCTCGAACGGGGTGGTGACCACTGGAAATGGTTGCAGGGGGGCTTTCAGTTTGCGGCCGCTCTTCCCACTGGCTTGGCACGTGGGGCAAGATCGGCAGTGCTGGAGTACATCATTCCTCATCTTAGGCCAGAAGAAGTGGGTCACCAGGCGGCTGTAGGTTTTATCCTGACCCAGGTGGCCAGCCAGGGGGACATCGTGGGCCAGGTTTAGCAAGAAGTCTCTAAAACGGAGGGGCACTACTAGCACTCGACTGGCCCCTAACTCCGCGATTCTTTGTTCACTGTATAGCAGATCATTGTCCCAATAGACCCAATGTGTTCCGGAAGTATCCCCTGCGCTCTGAGCGAGGGCTTGTTGGCGGAGTCCCTCGAGGGAGGGACAGGTCTTCTGTTCTTGGCGAAACTGCTCCTGGGTGGGCCCCCCCTCTTGATGCCACTGATCCAGGCCGGAGAGGTCCGGAGGTTAAGCGAGTCCCTCGGGAGCTTGTTCTGGGGGGACGGCACGGTCGGTGTCTTCTACTGGAGCGACCGGGGGAGGTGGTGCCGGCCATTCAGGTTCTTCGGGTCGGAGATTGGCACGGGCGGCCATGGACCGGGTGGTGACGCACGCCCAGTCCTGGATGCCCAACATCCCCAGGTGTTCTCTTCGTTCTACGGCTGCCCACGGAGAGCTTTCAAGGTCATTCCCCAGGAGGCAGTCTACGGGAGCGTCATCTCGGACTGTCACCTTCAACATGCCGGAGACTCCTCCCCATTCGAAGGGGACGCAGGCCATCCGACACAGACTCTCCGAATTATCAGCTGAACGGACAGGGCAGAGAATGTTTGGTAGGATCTGTTCTGGGGTCACCAGGTGACAGCGGACGGCTGTTACACTGGCCCCGGTGTCACGGAGGGCTTCGGCCCGGCGTCCATTGATGCTCACCCATTGACTGTACTTCCGGGTGTTAGCGGGTAGGGGGACCCGCGGGACCATGTCTTTCCCCCCTAAGCATGCTAGAGCCATGGCGGCTGGCTCCCATTCTTGGTGTTCTTGCTCATATTCTTCCTGTTCCTCGGAGATCTGTTCTTCCCCCAGGGCAGCAGCAGCCACCTGGCGGGGTCTCGGGCTCTGGTTCTGTGGGCAATTTGGGTCGTTTGCGTAGTGGCCGACTCGCTGGCATCGGTGACACGTGACATTGGCTCTATATCCCGGTCGTGCCGGGGTGCTGCCCCGGTTGGCCGGGGGGGTGGTGCTGGTAGCGGGGGCGGGCGGAGCGTTGTCTCTTCCTCGTCCTTGGCCCCCTCCCCCTCCTCCTCCTCCTCGGGGACGGTGCTGAACGTGGTGGTTCCGGTTCTGTTCATAGGACCCATTTCGGCCCACTCTGGTGATTTCCCACCGGTCAGCCTCGGCTGCGAGCTGCCGTGGATCAGTCAATTTGCTGTCGAGGAGGTGCTGCCGGAGCTCGATGAAGCAATTGTTTGACAGATGCTCCCACACCATGAGATTGAAGAGCTGTTCGTAAGTTGTGACATTGCTTCCTTTGATCCAACCCTCGAAGGCTCGGCTGAAATAGTTCACGTACTCCACCCAAGTTGTACCCGGGATGCGGGTGCAGTCTCTGAACCTCTGACGGTACATCTCGGGTGTGAGCCCATAGCGGGTGAGGAGGGCAGCTTTCATGTGGTCATAGGAGGTCATCAGATGGTCCGGGAGCTGTAGCAGGGCATCGCGGCCCTCATTGAGGAATCTCCCCCATAGACCGGCTCCCCAGTCGCTTCGATCGATCCGGTGGGAGGTCATAGCTATTTCGTAGGCCTTGAACCATTGTTGGATGTCGTCCTCTCGGAAGTATTCTCGAACGACATCCTTGGGGATGTGTACCTTCTTATCTGTTGCCCCTGGGGTGCGGGGTTGCTCGGGCACCCCTAATTCTTTGTTCTGCTTGCGTAAGTCTATCTCAGCTAATTTGCGCTCATGTTCATATGCCAGTATTTTTTCCTCGAGCTCTCTTTGTCTCTGTTTTTCCTCTCTTTCTTCTCGGAGCCTCAGATGTTCTAAGTTCAGTTTCTGTTCGGCCAACTTGAGTTCACCATCCATTTTGAGCCGGGCCATTTCTAGTTCATGTAGTCGTGTTCTTTCTCGTTCCTGGATCTCGTCTTGCGAGAGACCCGTTCTTCGCTCCTCGGGAGCCGTGGTGTCTTTTTCTACTGCTGCGATATTTTGGTCCGGGGGTCTGACGGCTCCGGTTTCTGCCCAGGACTCCAGGGCATGCTTGAAATCGTCTTTGGTACTTAGACCGGTGGTAGCGATACCTAGTTCGATGCAGAATTGTTTTAATTCACGATGGCTGTATTCTTCCAATTTCTCCATCTGAAATTTCTCGGTGGATCCGCTTTCTTTGGTTGTCATCGTGATTTCGTCGTGGGGTGAGCTACTCTCTGTACGATTATGCGGTGATTCGGATCGCGCCGCTGGCCACCAATGTTAGACGGACCGGGAGGGTCGGCCGAGGATAAGGGGAGAGGTCTCCGGGGAGAGCCGTCTCCAGCGATCGTACAGACAAGTAACTTCCCCCCCACAGACGGACACCACACAAGGATAAGGTTCAACGATACTTTATAAGCAATTCTTCGAGTACGGTAAAATGATACAAGGAGGTCTGGACTCAGGGGTCCCCTCGGTTCTGGTCTCTGGTTTGGGAAAAGGGTAGCGGGACAGTCTTGTTACCAATTGAATGGATGTAATAGCTCTCAATTCTCGAGCTCGGCGTTCTAGATGATCGGGCCGCGGCGGAGCCAGCAGGTCCCGAGATGATTGAAGGTAGCGACGGTCCGCGGCGGAGCCAGCAGGTCCCGATGAAGATGGTGGTTACAAACGGTCCGCGGCCACGCCAGCAGGTCCCGACGACGATGAAGGTTTACGAAGGTTGCGGCAGCGCCAGCAGGCAGGACGATAGTTCGCAAGGCAGGGCTACGGCAGCGCCAGTAGTCCGTCAAGGATGAGTTCTTCTCTGCGTCTCTCGACTCCAGGATACAACTGCCTTCCTGCTCTGGAGCTGCCCCAGTTATAGGTCTGGCGCCCTTTGATGTCCGGACCCTCGCACTTGGAGGTCGGGAGGTCCGGGATGAGGGAGTCCAGACACCCAGCAGGGGGGTGGAGCCAGCGCCCGGGGAGGCTGGGGGCGATCGGCACTTGGCGGGGGAGAGCCATCGACACCTCTTTCTCCCATTGACCTGCCAAGTAGTCCGCTCACCTCCTGGGTGGATGGTGGTGCCGGGATGTCGGAGGCCTGGCCAGGCCCAGGGTTAGGGTCGATCGGAGGCCACGCGGCCTCGTGGTGCAGTGTCCAAGATGGCGCCCAGGTCGGTCGCGAGGGCCGGTAGGGGATCGGGCCCATGAGGTCGAGATGTTCAGAGGCAGGGGTCCCAGAGGGGACGGAAAACGTGGAGTGGTGGCGTGTAACACTTGAGGAGCCGGGCTCGGGCCTGGTCGTGCAAAGGGGGAGCGGGCCCTTCATGTGGCCTGTCCAACACGGAGGGTCAGGAGGTACTTGTAGACGTCTGGAGGGGTCTTCAGGCGGGCCATTTCCCATTCTTCTTTAACTAGGCTGAGGGGCCCTCGAACGGGGTGTCCGTACAGGAGTTCGAAGGGGCTGAAGCCGAGGGACTTCTGGGGGACCTCTCGGTAGGCGAAGAGGAGGCACGGGAGTAGCACGTCCCACTGGCGTTGTAGGGGTTCTTCCAGCCCCATGATCATCCCCTTGAGAGTGCGGTTAAACCGCTCGACTAGTCCGTTTCCTTGCGGGTGATAGGGGGTTGTGAATCGGTAGGTGACTCCGCACTGCTGCCAGAGGGATTTCATATACTTCGAAATAAAGTTCGTGCCCCTGTCGCTGACGACCTCCCGGGGGAAGCCCACTCGAGAGAAGATCCCCATTAAGGCTCGGCCTACCACTGGCGCTGTTACAGTTCGAAGGGGAACGGCTTCGGGATAGCGGGTGGCGTGGTCCACCAGGACCAGGATGAATCGATGCCCTTGTGCTGTTCGGGGGTCTAGGGGCCCCACAATGTCTATGCCCACCCTTTCGAACGGGGTGGTAACGACAGGGAATGGTTGCAGGGGTGCCTTGAGTTTGCGGCTGCTCTTCCCGCTGGCCTGGCAGGTGGGGCAGGACCGGCAGTGGTTGGAGACGTCATTTTTCATTTTTGGCCAGTAAAAGTGGGTTACCAGGCGGTGGTAGGCTTTGTCTTGCCCCAAGTGTCCAGCCAGGGGGACATCATGGGCGAAGTTCAACAGGAAGTCTCTGAAGCGGAGGGGCACCACCAGCACTCGACTGGCCCCCTACTCCGCGATTCTTTGTTCGCTGTACAGTAGGTCATTGTCCCAATAGATACAGTGGGCCCCTGCGGTGTCTCCTGCGCTCTGGGCGAGTGCTTGCTGTCGCAGTCCCTCGAGGGAGGGACAGGTCTTCTGCTCTTGCCGGAATTGCTCCTGGGTGGGTCCCCCTTCTTGACGCCACTGAGCCAGGTCTGGAAGGTCTTGGGGCTGAGCGGGCTTTTCTTGGGTTTGTTCCGGGGGGTCGGTATGGACGGTGTCTACCTCTGGAGCGAGCGGTGGAGGAGGTTCTGGCCATTCGGGTTCTTCAGGTTTGGGGATGGTGCGGGCGGCCATGGACCGGGTTGTTACGCACGCCCAGTCCGGGAGGCCCAACATCCCCAGGTGCTCTCTTCTTTCAACGGCCGCCCACGGGGAACTCTCAAGATCATTTCCCAGGAGGCAGTCCACGGGAGCATCATCCCGGACAGTTACTTTTAGCATACCGGACACTCCTCCCCATTCGAAGGGGACGCAGGCCATCCGACACAGGCTCTCAGAATTGTCGGCCGATCGGACGGGGCAAAGAACGTTTGGCAGGATTTGTTCTGGGGTCACCAGGTGACAGCCGACGGCCGTCACACTGGCCCCCGTGTCACGCAGGGCTTTGGCCTTGCGCCCATTTATGTTCACCCACTAGCTGTATTTCCTGGTGTTGGCGGGCAGGGGAGCCCGCGGGATCATGTCTCTTCCCCCTAGGCAAGCCAAGACCATGGCGGCAGGTTCCCACTCGGGCTGCTCCTGTTCGTACTCTTCATGCTCTTCGGAGATTTGCTCTTCTCATAAGGCGGCGGCAGCCACCTGGCGGGGCCCAGGAGTCTGGTTCTTTGGGCAGTTCGGGTCACTGGCATAGTGGCCGACTCGCTGGCATCGGTGACAAGTAACATTGGCTCGGAACCCCGGGCGCATCGGAGGGTTGCCCCGGCCGGCCGGGGGCGGGGTGTTGTTCGCGGGAGCGGCCGGGACGGCGTCTCTGCCCCGGCCCTGGCCTCCTCCTCGGGGACGATGCTGACCTTGGTTGGTTCTGTTCTGCTCGTTGGGCCCACTCCGGGCCACTCGGGTGCTTTCCCACCGGTCAGCCTCAGTGGCGAGCTGTCATGGTTCAGTCAATTTACTGTCGAGGAGGTGCTGCCTGAGCTCGACAAAGCAGTTGTTGGAGAGGTGCTCCCACACAATGAGGTTGAAGAGCTGCTCGTAGGTTGTTACGTGGCTACCCTTGATCCATCCCTCGAAGGCTCGGCTGAAATAGTTCACATATTCTACCCAAGTTGTACCCGGGATCCGGGTGCACTCGCGGAACCTCTGGCGGTACATTTCTGGCGTAAGCCCATATCGAGTGAGGAGGGCGGCCATCATGTGGTCATAGGACGTCATTTGATGGTCCGGGAGCTGTAGAAGGGCATCGCGGCCTTCGTTGACGAACCTTCCCCATAGACCGGCTCCCGAGTCACTTCGATCGATCCGGTGGGAGGTCATGGCGATCTCGTAGGCCTTGAACCACTGCTGTATGTCGTCGTTCCGAAAATATTCACGGACCACATCCTTGGGGATGTGGACCTTTGGTTCGGTGGTGCCCGGGGTGTGCGGGCGCTCGGGCACCCCTAGATCTTTATTCTGTTTCCGCATTTCTATCTCTGCTAGCTTGCGCTTGTGTTCGTATGCCAGTCTTTTTTCTTCTAGTTCTCTCTGCCTTTGTTTTTCTTCCCGCTCTTCTCGGAGCCGTAAGTGTTCTAAGTTTATCTTTTGTTCGGCCAGTTTCAGCTCTCCGTCCAACCGGAGCCACGCCAACTCCAATTCATGGAGTCGGCTTTTCTCTTGTTCTTGGATCTCTTCCGGGGAGAGACCCGTCCTCCTTTCTTCCGTCGGAGTGGTGGTTGTTTCGGGTGGCTTGCTGTTTCGGTTCCGGGGTGCAGCCGCACCCGTTTCTGCCCAAGATTCTAGGGCGTGTTTGAAGTCCTCTTTTGTGCTCAGCCCAGTGGTAGCAATGCCCAGTTCCATGCAAAATTGCTTTAGCTCTCGATGGTTGTAATCTTCTAGCTTTTCCATTTGGAATTTCTCTGCGGGTCCGCTCTCTTTTGTTGTCATTGTGGTTGAGTCGTGGGGTGAGTTACTTTCTGTACGTTACGCGTTGATTCGGATCGCGCCGCTGGCCACCAATGTTAGACAGGGACCTGGAGGGTCGGCCGAGGACAAGGGGAGAGGCCTCCGGTGAGGGCCGTCTCCAGCGATCGTACAGGCAAGTAACTGCCCCCCCACAGATGGACACCACACAAGGATAAGGTTAACGCTCTTTATATGCAGTTCTTGAAGTAAGGTAGTACGGTACAATGAGATCAGGACACGAGGATCCTCTCAATTCTAGTCTCTGGAAGGGAAAGGGGGTAGCGGGACAGTCTTGTTACCAATCTGGTATTTGAGATGAGATGATGGTAGCTCACAATCCTCGAGCTCGGCGTTCGGGAAGGTCGGGCCGCGGCAGCGCCAGCAGGTCCCGAGGTGGTCGTAGGTAGCAGCGGGCCGCGGCAGCGCCAGCAGGTCCCGAGGTGGTCATAGGTAGCAATGGGCCGCGGCAGCGCCAGCAAGTCCCGACGAGGATGATGGTTGCAGAAGGCCGCGGCAGCGCCAGCAGGCAGGACGACAGTTCACAAGGCAGGGCTGCGGCAGCGCCAACAGTCCGTCAAGGATGAGTTCTTCACAGTGTCTCTCGACTCCTGGATACAACTGCCTTCCTGCTCTGGAGCTGCCTCAGTTATAGGTCTGGCGCCCTTTGATGTCCGGACCCTCGCACTTGGAGGTCGGGAGGTCTGGGATGAGGGAGTCCAGACACCCAGCAGGGGGGTGGAGCCAGCGCCCGGGGAGGCTGGGGGCGATCGGCACCTGGCGGGGGAGAGCCATCGACACTTCTCTCTCCCATTGACCTGCCAAGTGGTCCGTTCACCTCCTGGGTGGATGGTGGTGCCGGGATGTCGGGGCCTGACCAGGCCCAGGGTTGGGGTCGAGCTGAGGCCACGCGGCCTCGTGGTGCAGTGTCCAAGATGGCGGCCGGGTCGGGCAATGGTGCTGACGGTGGCCCGGGCCCTGTCATGCGGGGAGGGAGCGAGCCCTTCATGGGGCCTGTCCAACACTGGGTGTGTGTGGGGGGGGGGGGCTGTGTGTGTGGCTCTGTGTGTGTGGCTGGGTGTGTGTGGGGGGGGCTCTGTGTGTGTGGGGCTCTGTGTGTGTGTGTGTGGCTGGGTGTGTGTGGGGGGGGGGCTCTGTGTGTGGGGGCGGGCTCTGTGTGTGTGTGTGGCTCTGTGTGTGTGTGTTAGACGGACCGGGAGGGTCGGCCGAGAATAAGGGGAGAGGTCTCCGGGGAGAGCCGTCTCCAGCAATCGTACAGACGAGTAACTCCCCCCCCCCCCAGATGTACACCACACAAGGATAAGGTTTAACGTTCTTTATAAGCGATTCTTTAAGTACGGTGAGATGGTACAAGGAGGTCTGGACTCAGGGGTCCCCTCGGTTCTAGTCTCTTGATTGGGAAAAGGGTAGCGGGACAGTCTTGTTACCAATCTGGTAGATGAAATAGCTCACAATCCTCGAGCTCGGCGTTCTAGATGATCGGGCCGCGGCGGAGCCAGCAGGTCCCGGGATGGTTGAAAGTAGCGACGGTCCGCGGCGGCGCCAGCAGGTCCCGATGAAGGTGGTGGTTACAAACGGTCCGCGGCCACGCCAGCAGGTCCCGACGACGATGAAGGTTTCAGAAGGTTGCGGCAGCGCCAGCAGGCAGGACGATCGTTCGCAAGGCAGGACCACGGCAGCGCCAGTAGTCCGTCAAGGATGAGTTCTTCACTGCGTCTCTCGACTCCAGGATACAACTGCCTTCCTGCTCTGGAGCTGCCCCAGTTATAGGTCTGGCGCCCTTTGATGTCCGGACCCTCGCACTTGGAGGTCGGGAGGTCCGGGATGAGGGTGTCCACTCACCCAGCAGGGGGGTGGAGCCAGTGCCCGGGGGAGCCGGGGGCGATCGGCACCTGGCGGGGGAGAGCCATCGACACCTCTTTCTCCCATTGACCCGCCAAGTAGTCCGCTCACCTCCTGGGTGGATGGTGGTGCCGGGATGTCGGGGCCTGGCCAGGCCCAGGGTTAGGGTCGATCGGAGGCCACGCAGCCTCGTGGGCTGTGTCCAAGATGGCGCCCAAGCCGGGCGAGGGGGCCGGTAGGGAATCGGGTCCATGATGTGGAGATGCCCAGGGACAGGGGTCCCATATAAGACGGGAACCGGGTGGTTGTTGCGTGTCACACCTGAGGAGCCGGGCTCGGGCCCGGTCGTGCGGGGAGTGAGCAAGCCCTTCACGTGGCCTGTCCAACATGCGTCCCCCCCCAGCTGAAGGCAGGGAGAGTCACCCATCCTCTTGGGGACTCTCCTCGTCGAGGCGGAAAAAGCGGGACAGGCCATCTGCGTTGGCGTGATCCTGTCCGGGCCGATGTTCCACTGTGAAGTCCATCCCCTGCAGGGAGATGGACCAACGCAATAGTTTTGGGTTCTCCCCCCGCATCTGCATTAGCCATTGCAGGGGCCGGTGATCGGTCTGTACCCGGAAGTGGGTACCGAAGAGATAAGGCCGGAGCTTTTTGAGGGCCCACACCACTGCGAAGGCCTCCCTCTCGATGGTGCTCCAGCGTTGCTCTCGAGCCAGGAGACGTCGGCTGATGAAGGCCACTGGTTGGTCAAGTCCTTCGGGGTTCAGCTGGGACAGGACTGCCCCAATGCCATGGTCGGAGGCGTCCGTTTGGACGATAAATTCTCGACTGTAGTCGGGGGCCTGGAGCACAGGGGCGGAGCACATGGCGGCCTTCAGCTTCTCGAAGGCCGCTTGACAGTCCGGGGTCCAGTTGACTTTCTTTGGGTGGTTTTTGGATGTGAGTTCCGTGAGGGGCCCCACAATGCTGCCATAGTCCCTCACGAACCGCCGGTAGTAGCCTGTGAGCCCCAAGAAGGCGCGGACCTCGGTCTGGGTGATGGGGGGCCGCCACGACTGGATGGCAGCGATTTTGAGTTGCAGCGGGGCCACCAGACCGCTTCCCACCTGGTGCCCGAGGTAGGTCATGGACCCCTGGCCAATTTGACATTTGCTGGCCTTGATCGTGAGGCCGGCTCGTTGGAGGGCCTGCAGAACCTCTCGGAGGTGGTTGAGGTGGTCGGACCAGTGGCGGCTGTACACAGCGATATCGTCCAGATAGGCAGCGCTGAATTCTTCGAGTCCCGCCAGGACCTGATTTACTAGCCGCTGGAATGTTGCTGGAGCATTCTTCATGCCGAATGGCATGACCTTGAAGTGGTAGTGGCCATCAGGGGTGGAGAAGGCAGATCGTTCTTGGGCCCGGGGTGTGAGTCCGATCTGCCAGTAGCCCGCTGTCAGGTCGAAGATGCTGAGGTAGCGGGCAGCTCCCAGGCGGTCGATTAGTTCATCTGCTCGGGGAATGGGATGCGCGTCGGTTCTGGTGACCGCATTCAGGCCCCGGTAGTCGACGCAGAACCGGAGCTCAGGCGTGGTGCCGGGGGCGGCCGCTTTGGGGACCAGTACCACTGGGCTGGCCCAGGGGCTGTCTGAGGGCTCGATGACCCCGAGCGTGAGCATCTTGGACACCTCCTTTTGGATGCAGGCCCGTACCCGATCTGGTACGCGGTAGGCCCGATGTCGGACAGGGGGACTGTCTCCGGTGTCCACGTCGTGCAAGCACCAGGGGGTGACCCCTGGAGTGAGGGAAAACAGAGTTGCAAACTGCAGCAGGAGGTCCCGGCAGCCTTGGCTCTGCTCCGGGGTGAGGGCCTCTGAGAGTCGGACCCCGTCCACGGAACCATCTTTCTCCCGGTTCCTTAGGAGATCAGGGAGGGGCTCGGAGTCTTCTTCGGCTCCGCTGCCTGTTGCCATCAGGAGGCTGAGCTCTGAGCGCACAAAGTGGGGCTTTAGTCTATTGGCGTGGAGGACCCGGAGGGGGTTCCGTGAAGATTCCATATCGATGAGATAGGTGACAGGGCTCTTGCGCTCGACCACTTTGAAGGGCCCTGTCCATTTGTCTTGCAGAGCGCATGGTTCGGTGGGAGACATCACCCATACCTGTTGGCCGGGTTCAAATTTGATGGAGGAGGCATTTTGATCGTACCACCTTTTCATGTCTTCCTGACTGGCCTCCAAGTTTGCTTTAGCCATTTCTCTGAACCGTCTGGCCTGGTTGCGTAGGGTCAGGAGGTACTTGAAAACATCTGGAGGGTTCTTCAGAGGGGGCATTTCCCAACCTTCTTTGACTAGGCTGAGCGGCCCCCGCACAGGGTGTCCATATAAGAGTTCGAACGGGCTGAAGCCGAGGGACTTCTGGGGGACTTCTCGATAGGCAAAGAGGAGGCACGGCAGTAGCACATCCCACTGGCGACGGAGGGGCTCTTCCAACCCCCCAATCATCCCTTTAAGCGTGCGGGTGAACCGCTCAACTAGTCCGTTTCCTTGAGGGTGGTAGGGGGTCGTGAATCGGTAGGTTGCCAGAGGGATTCCATGTATTTTGAAATAAAGTTTGTTCCTCTGTCGCTGACGACTTCTCGGGGGAAGCCTACCCGGGAGAAGATCCCCATCAAGGCCCGGCCAACCACCGGGGCTGTCACAGTTCGCAGGGGAACAGCCTCGGGGTAGCGGGTGGCGTGGTACACCAGTACCAGGATGAATCGATGTCCTTGTGCTGTACGGGGGTCCAGGGGCCCCACAATGTCTATTCCCACCCTTTCGAACGGGGTTGTGACCACTGGGAAAGGTTGCAGGGGGGCTTTAAGCTTGCGGCCGCTCTTCCCGCTGGCCTGGCACGTGGGGCAAGACCGGCAATGCTGGAGTACGTCGTTCCTCATCTTGGGCCAGAAAAAGTGGGTCACCAGGCGACTGTAGGTTTTGTCCTGACCCAGGTGACCAGCCAGAGGGACATCGTGGGCCAGGTTTAGCAAGAAGTCTCTAAAGCGGAGGGGCACCACTAGCACTCGACTGGCCCCTAACTCCGCGATCCTCTGTTCGCTGTACAACAGGTCATTGTCCCAATAGACCCAATGGGTTCCGGAGGTATCCCCTGCGCTCTGGGCGAGGGCTTGTTGGCGGAGTCCCTCAAGGGAGGGACAGGTCTTCTGCTCTTGACGAAACTGTTCTTGGGTGGGCCCCCCTTCCTGCCGCCACTGAGCCAGGTCGGGAAGGTCCTGGAGCTGGGCGAGCCCTTCGGGGGTTTGCTCCGGATGGTCGGCAGGGTCGGTGTCTTCTACGGGAGCGACCGGGGGAGGAGGTGCCGGCCATTCAGGTTCTTCGGGTCGGGGGAGGGCACGGGCGGCCATGGACCGAGTGGTTACGCACGCCCACTCCGGGAGGCCCAACATCCCCAGGTGCTCTCTTCTCTCTACGGCGGCCCACGGGGAACTCTCCAGATCATTTCCCAGGAGACAGTCTACGGGGGCATCATCTCGGACCGTCACCTTCAACATGCCGGAGACTCCTCCCCACTCGAAGGGGACGCAGGCCATCCGACATAGACTCTCCGAATTGTCGGCTGAACGGACAGGGCAGAGAACGTTCGGCAGGATCTGTTCTGGGGTCACCAGGTGACAGCGGACGGCTGTCACACTGGCCCCGGTGTCACGTAGGGCTTCGGCCCGGCGTCCATTAATGTTCACCCACTGACTGTACTTTCGGGTGTTGGCGGGTAGGGGGGCCCGCGGGACCATGTCTTTTCCCCCTAGGCACGCTAGAACCATGGCGGCTGGTTCCCATTCTTGGTGTTCTTGCTCACGTTCCTCGTGTTCTTCGGAGATTTGTTCTTCCCCCAGGGCGGCGGCAGCCATCTGGCGGGGTCTCGGAGTCTGGCTCTGCGGACAATTCGGGTCATTTGCGTAGTGGCCCACTCGCTGGCATCGGTGACACGTGACATTGGCTCTGTACCCCGGGCGCGCCGGGGTGCTGCCCCGGTTGGCCGGGGGTGGTGTGCTGGTAGCGGAAGCGGCCGGGGCGTTGTCTCTTCCTCGTCCCTGGCCCCCCTCCTCCTCCTCGGGGACGGTGCTGACCTGGGTGGTTCCGGTTCTGTTCATGTGACCCATTTCGGCCCACTCGGGTGATTTCCCACCGGTCAGCCTCGGCGGCGAGCTGTCGTGGATCAGTCAATTTACTGTCGAGGAGGTGCTGCCTGAGCTCGACGATAGATGCTCCCATACCATGAGATTGAAGAGTTGCTCGTAGGTCGTTACATTGCTCCCCTTGATCCAACCCTCGAAGGCTCGGCTGAAATAGTTCACGTACTCCACCCAAGTTGTACCCGGGATCCGGGTGCAGTCTCGGAACCTCTGGCGGTACATTTCGGGTGTGAGCCCATAGCGGGTGAGGAGGGTAGCTTTCATGTGGTCATAGGAGGTCATCAGATGGTCTGGGAGCTGTAACAGGGCATCGCGGCCCTCATTGACGAACCTCCCCCATAGACCGGCTCCCCAGTCGCTTCGATCGATCCGGTGGGAGGTCATAGCGATTTCGTAGGCCTTGAACCACTGCTGTATGTCGTCATCTCGGAAATATTCTCGAACGACATCCTTGGGAATGTGTACTTTCTTTTCTGTTGCTCCTGGGGTGCGCGGTTGCTCGGGCACCCCTAATTCTTTGTTCTGCTTACGTAATTCTATCTCTGCTAGTTTGCGCTCGTGTTCATACGCCAGTCTCTTCTCTTCGAGCTCTCTTTGTCTCTGTTTTTCTTCCCTTTCTTCTCGGAGCCATAGATGTTCTAGGTTCAGTTTTTGTTCGGCTAATTTGAGTTCGCCATCCATCTTGAGCCGGGCCATTTCTAGTTCATGTAGTCTGTTTCTCTCTCGTTCTTGGATTTCGTTTTGCGAAAGACCCGTTCCTCGCTCATCGGGGGCCGTGGTGTTTTTCTCTGATGCTGCGACATTTTGGTCAGGGGGTCTGACGGCCCCGGTTTCCGCCCATGACTCAATGGCGTGCTTCAATCGTCCTTAGTACTCAGACCGGTGGTAGCGATACCTAGTTCAATGCAGAATTGTTTCAACTCACGATGGCTGTACTCTTCCAATTTCTCCATCTGGAATTTCTCGGTGGATCCGCTCTCTTTGGTTGTCATTGTGGTTTCGTCGTGGGGTGAGCTACTCTCTGTACGATTACGCGTTGATTCGGATCGCGCCGCTGGCCACCAATGTTAGACGGACCGGGAGGGTCGGCCGAGAATAAGGGGAGAGGTCTCCGGGGAGAGCCGTCTCCAGCAATCGTACAGACGAGTAACTTCCCCCCCACAGATGTACACCACACAAGGATAAGGTTTAACGTTCTTTATAAGCGATTCTTTAAGTACGGTGAGATGGTACAAGGAGGTCTGGACTCAGGGGTCCCCTCGGTTCTAGTCTCTTGATTGGGAAAAGGGTAGCGGGACAGTCTTGTTACCAATCTGGTAGATGAAATAGCTCACAATCCTCGAGCTCGGCGTTCTAGATGATCGGGCCGCAGGTCCCGGGATGGTTGAAAGTAGCGACGGTCCGCGGCGGCGCCAGCAGGTCCCGATGAAGGTGGTGGTTACAAACGGTCCGCGGCCACGCCAGCAGGTCCCGACGACGATGAAGGTTTCAGAAGGTTGCGGCAGCGCCAGCAGGCAGGACGATAGTTCGCAAGGCAGGACCACGACAGCGCCAGTAGTCCGTCAAGGATGAGTTCTTCACTGCGTCTCTCGACTCCAGGATACAACTGCCTTCCTGCTCTGGAGCTGCCCCAGTTATAGGTCTGGCGCCCTTTGATGTTCGGACCCTCGCACTTGGAGGTCGGGAGGTCCGGGATGAGGGAGTCCAGACACCCAGCAGGGGGGTGGAGCCAGTGCCCGGGGGAGCCGGGGGCGATCGGCACCTGGCGGGGGAGAGCCATCGACACCTCTTTCTCCCATTGACCCGCCAAGTAGTCCGCTCACCTCCTGGGTGGATGGTGGTGCCGGGATGTCGGGGCCTGGCCAGGCCCAGGGTTAGGGTCGATCGGAGGCCACGCGGCCTCGTGGGCTGTGTCCAAGATGGCGCCCAAGCCGGGCGAGGGGGCCGGTAGGGATTCGGGTCCATGATGTGGAGATGCCCAGGGACAGGGGTCCCATATAAGACGGGAACCGGGTGGTTGTTGCGTGTCACACCTGAGGAGCCGGGCTCGGGCCCGGTCGTGCGGGGAGGGAGCAAGCCCTTCACGTGGCCTGTCCAACAGTGTGTGTGGCTCTGTGTGTGTGTGTGGGGCTCTGTGTGTGTGTGGGGGGCTCTGTGTGTGTGTGTGTGTGGCTCTGTGTGTGTGGCTGTGTGTGTGTGTGTGTGTGGCTGTGTGTGGCTGTGTCTGTGTGTGTGTAGCTCTGTGATTGTGTGTGTGGCTCTGTGTGTGTGGGGGGCTCTGTGTGTGTGTGTGTGTGTGGGGCTCTGTGTGTGTGGCTGTGTGTGTGTGTGTGGGGCTCTGTGTGTGAGGGCGGGCTCTGTGGGTGTGTGTGGCTGTGTGTGTGAGGGCGGGCTCTGTGTGTGTGTGTGTGGGGCTCTGTGTGTGTGTGTGTGGGGCTCTGTGTGTGTGTGTGGGGGGGGCTCTGTGTGTGTGTGTGTGTGTGTGGCTGTGTGTGTGTGTGTGTGGCTGTGGCTGTGTGTGTGTGTGTGTGGCTGGCTCTGTGTGTGTGTGTGGCTGTGTGTGTGTGTGGGGGGGGCTCTGTGTGTAGGGCTCTGTGTGTGTGTGGGGCTCTGTGTGTGTGGGGCTCTGTGTGTGTGGGGCTCTGTGTGTGTGGGGCTCTGTGTGTGTGGGGCTCTGTGTGTGTGTGGGGCTCTGTGTGTGTGTGTGGGGCTCTGTGTGTGTGTGTGGGGCTCTGTGTGTGTGGCTGTGTGTGTGTGTGTGTGGGGGGGCTTTTTGTGTGTGGGGGGGGCTCTGTGTGTGTGTGTGTGGGGCTCTCTGTGTGTGGGGCTCTGTGTGTGTGGGCCTCTGTGTGTGTGGCTGTGTGTGTGTGGCTCTGTGTGTGTGTGTGTGTGGCTCTGTGTGTGTGTGGCTCTGTGTGTGTGTGGGGCTCTGTGTGTGTGGGGGGGGGCTCTGTGTGTGTGTGGCTGGGTGTGGGAGGCTCTGTGTGTGTGTGTGGCTGTGTGTGTATGTGTGTGTATGGGGCTGTGTGTGTGTGGGGGGCTCTGTGCATGTTGGGGGGCTCTGTGCGTGTTGGGGGGGGGGCTCTGTGTGTGTGTGTGGCTCTGTGTGTGGCTCTGTGTGTGTGTGGGGCTCTGTGTGTGTGTGGGGCTCTGTGTGTGTGGGGGGGCTCTGTGTGTGTGGGGGGCTCTGTGTGTGTGTGTGGCTGTGTGTGTGTCTGTGTGTGTCTGTGTGTGTGTGTGTGTGTGTGTGTGTGTGTGTGTGTGTGGCTGTGTGTGTGTGTGGCTGTGTGTGTGTGTGGGGCTGTGTGTGTGTGTGGGGCTGTGTGTGTGGGGGGGGGGGCTGTGTGTGTGTATGTGTGGGGCTGTGTGTGTGTGTGTTGGGCTGTGTGTGTGTGTGGGGCTGTGTGTGTGTGTGGGGCTCTGTGTGTGTGTGGGGCTCTGTGTGTGTGTGGGGCTCTGTGTGTGTGTGGGGCTCTGTGTGTGTGTGGGGCTGGGTGTGTGTGTGGGGCTGGGTGTGTGGCTGGGTGTGTGTGTGTGGCTGGGTGTGTGTGTGGGGGGGGTCTGTGTGTGTGTGGCTCTGTGTGTGTGTGTGTGGCTCTGTGTGTGTGTGTGGCTCTGTGTGTGTGGGGCTGTTAGACCTGGCACCTTGGCGTGAGTTTCCCTTCCACTTTTTGCTGATGTGCCTCAGATGTTTTTGCTGGTGTCCGCTGCTCAGGGCACTGCGCCACGGCCAATCTGTGCCGCAGTGCAAGTGCTCCCAATGTAAAATGTAACTGTGATTGGTATACCTGATTGGTTCATTGGATTTACTGTCAGTCCCCAGTAAAGTGCACCAGGAGTGCCAGGACTTGTGAATGCCAATACTGCTAGTGGACCTGCAGCGCTGGTTACGCCACCCACAGAAGCAGCCTGTTAAAATGTGTCTAGGGTCTGCCACTGCAGACC
The DNA here is from genome assembly GCF_964263255.1 of Lissotriton vulgaris. NCBI lineage: Eukaryota > Metazoa > Chordata > Amphibia > Caudata > Salamandridae > Lissotriton > Lissotriton vulgaris. The sequence goes on along the minus strand of NC_141693.1, from coordinate 1,308,721,463 downwards.
CTGCATACAGTCTTGTACTGTCATGCTGGCTGGGCAAGTGCACACACTTGCCAGCCCCTAAACCTTCCCTTAACTTCATATTAGTCACCCCTATGGTAGGCCAAAGGGCAGGGTGCATTGTAAGTGTAAGGTAGGACATGCTCTGATGTGTGTGGCATGTCCTAATAGTGAATTACAGCCAAATTCGTTTTTCACTATTGTAAGGCTACCTGCTCCCTTTAGGCCAGAATGGGCTGCTGGAATTATTACACTCTATATTCCCAGCAGGCTCAGGGAACATGGTAGAAATTAATGTTTAGTATGCCTGAACTCAGAATAATAAAATACTTCTTTTAGTAAAGTTTATTTTAATATCCTGTGTTTGCAAATGCTACTTTTAGAAAGTTAGCATTTGCTTGCCTAACCATTTCAGCCCGCCTCTGATAGTTTGTGTATCTGACTGTCTGGGATGTGTGAGTGACAGGGCTGGGGGATGACAGGTGGTGAATGCAAGGATTACACCTTAGTGGGAGGTAGGAATGCCCCATGACTCTTAATCAGGCTGTGCTCTGCCACCACAATGCTGGCTCCGCCCCCCTGGGGGGCGACTGATGACTCAGCCTGCACCTGGCCCAGGAAGGGCGAAGCACCATCAACGAGGTACTCCTGGCTGCCCCTGTCCACACAATGCTGGCTCCACCTCCTGTGGAGCGTCTGATGTGCCTGCCCCTCACACTGAAAGAAACAGCCAAGGACAGCCACTCAGAGTGCTCCACCACTGAAAGGGATTATGCAGAGGCCCCCCTGGCCTGAAAAGACAAAAGAAATGCCATATAAATATAGGAGCCCTGCTCCTTGTAAATCAGATCCTGCTTGTGAACCAAGACGCCCCCTCTGCCTGAGGAGAAGGAACCAAGGAAGCTGAAAGAGGAAGACTGTCCCTGTCCTGGGGGACTGACCAACAGTGGGAACCTTGCTGCCAAAGGAGAGGAGGAAACTCTGCTGAAAGACTTTGCTTTATTTTTACTTTCTACCAAAGACTTGTGCTTCAAGGCTCATCTCCAAGGGCCTGGAAGCGAGCTGGCCCCCTGAACAGAGCCCCGGGACCATTGGGCTCTCTCTTCCCCCCTCGAACCGAGCTGCTGGGATGCCTACGCTGGTGCCCCGCTGAACGCCGTCGCTGTGAGCCTCATAAATCTTGATTTGGGCCTGGACGTGTCCCTGAGTCCATGCCGTTGCCGCCTGACACCGTGTGCCCCGCTGATTGTAGCTGCCGCCGCACTGTGTCACCCCAGGGCCGCCCCGCACCTGCCTCGTTGTGTCCCTCCACGGCCTGAGCCTCACAGCCCCCGCCGACAGCCGCCACGAGTGACAAGTGACCCTTGCAAATCACCCCGTAGCAGTACGGTGCATACGCCTGAAGCGTACCCTTCCGCACTGCATCGCAAGCTGAACTGCCTGGAGCCGTACTGCCAGTGTTTATTTCCCCGTACGTCTCGCACTGCCTAGGAGCCGTACTGCCTTTGTTTTACTGACCCGTACGCCTCGCACTGCCAGTCGTACGCCAGGAGCGTACTGCAGCATTTCACTTGGTATTCCCTGCCCAGAGGCCGCGCCGCACTCGAGCCGTCCTGTACTTGGCGTACAGACCGCCCGGTGCCGCACTACAGCCTCCAGGGAAGCCGCTCTACTAAAAGGGACCTCCGCCCGCAGGACTGCACCCGCACTGGTGACCCCTCCGCCTGCCTCTGGAAGTCCGCCCCCACTCCCCGCATCGCAGCGCTGGTGAGGGCCGACCTGAATCCCCCTGAGGCTGCCGACGTTCGTCACTGGCCCACACCGGTCCAGCAACTTCCCGGTACTGTCTCCCCTCGCGCTGCCTAGGAGTGCGCACCTCGGGCCCGTGAGCCCGTGATTTGACCACCAGTTCCGTCCCTTGAGTGGCACCCTCCTAAAAGACCCCCGGCCGAAGGAGCAGCATAAGCCTGGAAGTAAGTTCCTTGTGACCCCAGAAGATACGTGTACAAGCGCCTATGCGCACATAAAGTGAGCTGTGTGCCCTGTATGACCAAGAAGCGCTTGTAGCAGGACAGAACCTTGTTTTAAGAACTACAGCAACAACGTTGTGGATTTTTGAGAGGAGACACATTGATATAGGGAATAGCCTAATCTACTTGCATTTAGAAATCCATCAGTTACAATCTAAAGACGCTTTGCTGAGAGAACTGCATCTTAAAGTAACTTGAAGTGAAGCATTGAACAAGAAAAGTATCCATCCCAACCACAACAAAAGTATTATGTGCATCCTCATTTAATGTTATTTAAGGTCTTGTGATAAGTCTACAAATCTATTATTTTTACATAAAGTACCGGTATTTTTATACATACCACAGCCTGGTGTCCATTTGTGGGGGGTCAGTGTTATTTACTGTGTGTGATTATAAATGCTTAACTTAATGCGCCCTAGAGATTAGCCTTGACTGCTCACCACACGCAACCTAGAGGGTGAGTAGGGGTTATTCTTAAAGGGTAGTTCCCTTGCCCTGACTAGAGGAGAGGGTCCCTGTTTGTCACAAGTGCATACTTGCGCCAACCAGAGACCCCCAATTCTAACATTGGACGCAGCGGTGAGGATTTCGAATTTGCATTTATAATTTATATACAGTAAATTATTGATCACCACATAGCGAGAGCAGACCTATAACATAGCCACATACTGTTGAGTTTGTTTTTCTATTTTTGGGATTGCTGAGGAATCTCCATTTTTCTTGTGAATCATGCCTGGCTCAAAATCTGGAAGGAGAGCAGCATCCATCACCTCTAGTGTGAGTGACATGGAGGACATAGAGTGGGAAGATGAAAAACTGGAGGAGTACAAGTGGGAGCAACTGAGAGGCTTCTGCAGGAAGTTTGGAATCTCCCAGTCAGGATGTAGAACCAAGGCTCACTACCAAAAGGCGCTGAGGGCCTGGATGGAGTCAAGGGCACCTGGGAATGGGGGGGAAATAGTACCCCCAGAAAGCACCCATGGAGTTGGCGCAGTCCTGTCGCCAGAGGAGCTGGCAGACAGGGCAGCAACCAGGGCACATGAAGTGGAGATGGCAAAACTTAATGGACAGATGGAGCAACAAAGATTGGCAATAGAGGAGAGAAAAATCCTTTTGGAACATGAAGTGAAATTGAAGGAGTTGGAGCTGAAAGCAAAGAGTTTGGACACAACTCCTTCTGGTGGCAGCACAACGCCGGTGCAGGTAGAGTCCAGGGTGTACATACCCAAAGATGTAGTTAAGGAGTTCTTTAAGGGGGATGACATAGGACAGTGGTTTAGGGCATATGAGGTAGCCATGTCCTCCCACCGGGTCCCTGACAAGGATTGGGGAGCGGGGTTGTGGGGGAGGTTCCTTAGCGAAGGGCGGGACACCCTGCTAGATTTGCCCACTGAAGAACAGACGTCCTATCCCCGCATGAAAGAGGCCTTAATGACCAGGTATGGGCTTACCCCTGAAATGTACAGACAGAAGTTCAGGGGGTATGGAAAGCGTCCTGGGAACACGTATGTGGAGTATGTGACCGGTTTTTGCAGAGCACTGGATGGTTGGGTGACGGGTAGCAAAGTGAATGATTTTCAGGGGCTTTTTGATTTAATTGCATGGGAGCACTTGTCTGAAAATTGTTTTCCTGAGCTACGCCAGCACCTGATTGATAGCAAGCTGTCCAACCAGAGGAAGCTTGCTGAGGAGGCGGACCGCTGGCTCAGCACCAGGGTCCACAAGGGTCCAGTGGGAGACTCAGCCAAGGGTGGGCAGGGTCCCCAGCAGAAGAGTGGGGGGGACAGGGGTAAACAAAGAGGGTTCCAGTGAGGCCCCCAAAGTAATCCCCAAGGGAACCAGCACCGAGGTTCTCAGCCTCCCCCACCCCCGAAGCAGACTGGGGCCCCGACAGGTAGGCCTGTTCCAAAGGGGCCCTTCAATTGTTACAGATGTGGTGACCCGGGTCACATTGCCACTGACCCTAAGTGTCGCCTGTTTGGTAATTCAGCACCCACTGGTGCTCCGCCCCGGCAAGTAGCTAGTGTTAATTTGGGGGAAGAGGTAGTAGTCCCTGGGGGTGGAGATCCTGTCCAGATGACCCTAGTCTCTTTAGGAGACAGTGAGATGGTCCCTGAGAACTACCTGCCCTCTAACACTAAGAAATATGGGCAGGTGGTGACCATCAATGGTAAGAAAGCAGAGGCTCTTAGAGATACAGGAGCCAGTGTGACTGCAGTGAGGCAGCACCTGGTGTCTCAAGAGCAGGTTGTACCCCATGCCTACTGTAGGGTTGTCAATGCTGATAATTCAGAGAGTCAGTGTCCGATGGCTCAAGTTCCCTTCGAGTGGGGGGGGGGGGGTCTCTGGTACTCTGCAGGTCTGTGTGAGGAAAACCATGCCTGTAGACTGTTTGCTAGGGAATGACTTGGAGAGCTCCCCTTGGGGAAAGGTGGAGAAGATGACTCACCTGAGGATGGTGGGTCTGCCTGACTGGGCGTGCGTGACCACTCGGTCGATGGCAGCCAGTAGGGGTGCTCAAGAGATCCTGGGGCCTGAAGGGGAGGCCCAGGAACCAGCCTTAGGGAGAAGGCGCAGGGGGCGCGGGAAACCGGCCCCTGAAGTTCCCACGGTCCAGGAGGAAGCAGACCTTGAGGGGGATGCCCTGGAGCCTACAGGGGAACAGATTGCTGAGCTGGGGGACCTGCCTGAGCTGACCCATTGGCAGCAAGAAGGAGGCCCCTCCAGGGAGGAATTCTGCAGGGAGCAGAAAGAATGCCCTTCTCTCGTGGGTATGCGGCAGCAGGCTGCAGACCAGGCCAATGGTGTTCAGGCCAAAACACATTATGTGTACTGGGAGAATGACCTCCTGTATTCAGAGCCTAAGGCTGCTGAACCTGGGTCAGCCCGTGTGCTGGTGATACCCCAGAAGTTCAGAGCCTTCCTACTGGGGCTGGCTCATGATGTGCCATTAGCAGGACATTTGGGGATGGACAAGACCTTTGACAGGCTTGTCACCCACTTTTATTGGCCCCAAATGCACAAGAGCTCAGATGCTCACTGTAGATCTTGTCAGACTTGCCAGGCAAGTGGTAAGAGCGGAGGGAAGCACAAGGCTCCTCTGCAGCCCTTCCCCGTGGTCGGTACACCATTCCAGCGAGTGGGTATTGACATTGTTGGGCCTCTGGACCCCAAGACAGCCATGGGCAATAGGTTCATCCTGGTCTTGGTGGACCATGCCACCCGGTACCCTGAAGCCATCCCTCTGAGGACAGTGACGGCCCCCGTGGTGGGACGGGCACTGATGGGAATTTTCTCACGAGTGGGATTCCCTCTAGAGGTGGTGAGCGACAGGGGCACCAATTTCATATCCAAGTATATGAAATCCCTTTGGCAAGAGTGTGGTGTAACATACAAGTTCACCACCCCTTACCACCCCCAAGGAAATGGGTTGGTTGAGAGATTCAACCGAACCCTAAAAGGCATGATCATGGGCCTGGAAGGTCCAATGAGGCATAAGTGGGACGTCCTCTTGCCATGCCTTCTCTTTGCATACCGTGAGGTGCCACAGAAGTCCCTAGGGTTCAGCCCCTTTGAACTGCTGTACGGTCACCCAGTGAGAGGACCTCTGAGTTTGGTAAAGGAAGGCTGGGAGCAATCTCCCAGGAAACCTCCCCAGAATGTATACAGTTACATGCTGGCCTTCAGAAACCAGACCAGGCGATTCAGGAAACTTGCTGAGGCAAACCTAGAATCCAGCCAGGAAGAGATGAAGCGTTGGTACGACCAGAATGCCACTCTGGTAGAGCTTCAGCCTGGACAAAAGGTGTGGGTCTTGGCCCCAGTGGAGCCTTGTGCACTTCAGGATAAGTGGACAGGTCCATTTGAGGTTGTGGAGCGCAAGAGTCCAGTAACCTACTTGGTGGACATGCAGTCTCCCAGGAACCCTTTGAGGGTCCTACATGTTAACCTCCTTAAGCCCCACTTGGAGAGGTCCGAAGTGGGCATGTTGTTGGCAACTGATGATGGAATGGAGGAGGAGACTGAGCCTCTTCCTGACCTCTTGGTAGCCTCTGAGAAAGATGGGTCAGTGGATGGAGTTAACCTCTCACCCACCCTGACGCCTGAACAACAGGATGACTGCCGCCACTTGCTGGGGCAGTTTCCAGATCTGTTCTCCCTGATTCCTGGTGTCACAGATTGGTGCGTCCATGATGTGGACACAGGAGACAGCTTACCTGTGAGGCATAAGGCCTACAGAGTAACTGACAGGGTCAGAGCCTGCATAAAGGAGGAGGTCTCCAAAATGTTTGCTCTTGGGGTGGTTGAGTCCTCCAGCAGCCCTTGGTCCAGCCCCGTGGTCTTGGTCCCAAAGGCTGCTGCGCCGGGAGCCACACCTGAACTCCGGTTCTGTGTGGACTACAGAGGGCTCAATTCGGTCACCAAGACTGACGCGCACCCCATCCCCAGAGCTGATGAGCTCATTGATCGGCTAGGGGCTGCCCGGTTCCTCAGCACGTTTGATTTAACGTCTGGGTACTGGCAGATCGCCTTGACCGATGGGGCAAAAGAGAGGTCCGCGTTCTCCACACCAGATGGGCATTTCCAGTTCCGGGTTATGCCATTTGGGATGAAGAATGCCCCTGCCACCTTTCAGAGGTTGGTCAACCAGGTGTTAGTTGGGCTGGATGAGTTCAGTGCCGCCTACCTGGATGACATTGCAGTGTTCAGTGGCACCTGGCCAGAACACCTGCGCCACCTCTGGGAAGTGTTGATGGCCCTGCGCAGAGCAGGCCTCACAATCAAGGCCAGCAAGTGCCAGATTGGGCAGGGTTCAGTGGTGTACTTGGGACACCAAGTGGGGAGTGGCAAGGTGGCACCCTTGCAACCCAAAATTGAGACCATCCTGGCTTGGGAACCCCCCAAGACCCAGACTGCAGTGAGAGCCTTCCTGGGGCTCACTGGGTACTACAGGAGGTTTGTCAAGGGCTATGGCACTATTGTGACCCCCTTGACAGAGCTGACTTCTAAGAAGCAGCCCAGGAATGTGATTTGGACTGACACCTGTCGGAAGGCTTTTGACACCCTGAAAACTGCCATGTGCACGGCGCCCGTGCTCTTGGCTCCTGATTTCTCCAAGGAATTTCTAGTGCAAACAGACGCTTCAGAGCATGGTGTAGGGGCTGTTCTCTCACAGATGACTGAGGAGGGCTGGGACCACCCTGTAGCCTTCATCAGTAGGAGGTTACTTCCCCGGGAAAGTAGGTGGAGTGCAATAGAGCGAGAAGCATTTGCTGTGGTCTGGGCGCTGAAGAAGCTAAGACCCTACTTGTTTGGGTCTCACTTCCGGGTTCAGACAGACCACAGGCCCCTCAGATGGTTGATGCAAATGAGGGGTGAGAACCCAAAACTGTTGAGGTGGTCCATCTCCCTACAGGGTATGGACTTCACGGTGGAACACCGCCCTGGCACAGATCACGCCAATGCTGACGGTCTGTCCAGGTATTTCCGCCTTAGTGATGAGGAACTCCCTGGGGAAGGGTAGTTCTCCCCACATTTCGGCTGGAGGGGACACGTGTTAGACCTGGCACCTTGGCGTGAGTTTCCCTTCCACTTTTTGCTGATGTGCCTCAGATGTTTTTGCTGGTGTCCGCTGCTCCGGGCACTGCGCCACGGCCAATCCGTGCCGCAGTGCAAGTGCTCCCAATGTAAAATGTAACTGTGATTGGTATACCTGATTGGTTCATTGGATTTACTGTCAGTCCCCAGTAAAGTGCACCAGGAGTGCCAGGGCTTGTGAATGCCAATACTGCTAGTGGGCCTGCAGCGCTGGTTGCGCCACCCACAGAAGCAGCCTGTTAAAATGTGTCTAGGGTCTGCCACTGCAGACCCTGCGTGCAGTCTTGTACTGTCATGCTGGCTGGGCAAGTGCACACACTTGCGAGCCCCTAAACCTTCCCTTAACTTCATATTAGTCACCCCTATGGTAGGCCAAAGGGCAGGGTGCATTGTAAGTGTAAGGTAGGACATGCTCTGATGTGTGTGGCATGTCCTAATAGTGAATTACAGCCAAATTCGTTTTTCATTATTGTAAGGCTACCTGCTCCCTTTAGGCCAGAATGGGCTGCTGGAATTATTACACTCTATAATCCCAGCAGGCTCAGGGAACATGGTAGAAATTAATGTTTAGCATGCCTGAACTCAGAATAATAAAATACTTCTTTTAGTAAAGTTTATTTTAATATCCTGTGTTTGCAAATGCTACTTTTAGAAAGTTAGCATTTGTTTGCCTAACCATTTCAGCCCGCCTCTGATAGTTTGTGTATCTGACTGTCTGGGATGTGTGAGTGACAGGGCTGGGGGATGACAGGTGGTGAATGCAAGGATTACACCTTAGTGGGAGGTAGGAGTGCCCCATGACTCTTAATCAGGCTGTGCTCTGCCACCACAATGCTGGCTCCGCCCCCCTGGGGGGCGACTGATGACTCAGCCTGCACCTGGCCCAGGAAGGGCGAAGCACCATCAACGAGTTACTCCTGGCTGCCCCTGTCCACACAATGCTGGCTCCACCTCCTGTGGAGCGTCTGATGTGCCTGCCCCTCACACTGAAAAAAACAGCCAAGGACAGCCACTCAGAGTGCTCCACCACTGAAAGGGATTATGCAGAGGCCCCCCTGGCCTGAAAAGACAAAAGAAATGCCATATAAATATAGGAGCCCTGCTCCTTGTAAATCAGATCCTGCTTGTGAACCAAGACTCCCCCTCTGCCTGAGGAGAAGGAACCAAGGAAGCTGAAAGAGGAAGACTGTCCCTGTCCTGGGGGACTGACCAACAGTGGGAACCTTGCTGCCAAAGGAGAGGAGGAAACTCTGCTGAAAGACTTTGCTTTATTTTTACTTTCTACCAAAGACCTGTGCTTCAAGGCTGATCTCCAAGGGCCTGGAAGCGAGCTGGCCCCCTGAACAGAGCCCCGGGACCATTGGGCTCTCTCTTCCCCCCTCGAACTGAGCTGCTGGGATGACTACGCTGGTCCCCCGCTGAACGCCGTCGCTGTGAGCTTCATAAATCTTGATTTGGGCCTGGACGTGTCCCCGAGTCCGTGCCGTTGCCGCCTGACACCGTGTGCCCCGCTGATTGCAGCCGCCGCCGCACTGTGTCACCCCAGGGCCGCCCTGCACCTGCCTCGTTGTGTCCCTCCACGGCCTGAGCCTCACAGCCCCCGCCGACAGCCGCCACGAGTGACAAGTGACCCTTGCAAATCACCCCGTAGCGGTACGGTGCATACGCCTGAAGCGTACCCTTCCGCACTGCATCGCAAGCTGAACTGCCTGGAGCCGTACTGCCGGTGTTTATTGCCCAGTACGTCTCGCACTGCCTAGGAGCCGTACTGCCTTTGTTTTACTGACCCGTACGCCTCGCACTGCCAGTCGTACGCCAGGAGCGTACTGCAGCATTTCACTTGGTATTCCCCGCCCAGAGGCCGCGCCGCACTCGAGCCGTCCTGTACTTGCCGTACAGACCGCCCGGTGCCGCACTACAGCCTCCAGGGAAGCCGCTCTACTTCAAGGGACCTCCGCCCGCAGGACTGCACCCGCACTGGTGACCCCTCCGCCTGCCTATGGAAGTCCGCCCCCACGCCCCGCATCGCGGCGCTGGTGAGGGCCGACCTGCATCCCCCTGAGGCTGCCGACGTTCGTCACTGGCCCGCACTGGTCCAGCAACTTCCCGGTACTGTCTCCCCTCGCGCTGCCTAGGAGTGCGCACCTCGGGCCCGTGAGCCCGTGATTTGACCACCAGTTCCGTCCCTTGAGTGGCACCCTCCTAAAAGACCCCCGGCCGAAGGAGCAGCATAAGCCTGGAAGTAAGTTCCTTGTGACCCCAGAAGATACGTGTACAAGCGCCTATGCGCACATAAAGTGAGCTGTGTGCCCTGTATGACCAAGAAGCGCTTGTAGCAGGACAGAACCTTGTTTTAAGAACTACAGCAACAACGTTGTGGATTTTTGAGAGGAGACGCATTGATATAGGGAATAGCCTAATCTACTTGCATTTAGAAATCCATCAGTTACAATCTAAAGATGCTTTGCTGAGAGAACTGCATCTTAAAGTAACTTGAATTGAAGAATTGAACAAGAAAAGTATCCATCCCAACCACAACAAAAGTATTATGTGCATCCTCATTTAATGTTATTTAAGGTCTTGTGATAAGTCTACAAATCTATTATTTTTACATAAAGTACCAGTATTCTTATACATACCACAGCCTGGTGTCCATTTGTGGGGGGTCAGTGTTATTTACTGTGTGATTATAAATGCTTAACTTAATGCGCCCTAGAGATTAGCCTTGACTGCTCACGCCACGCAACCTAGAGGGTGAGTAGGGGTTATTCTTAAAGGGTAGTTCCCTTGCCCTGACTAGAGGAGAGGGTCCCTGTTTGTCACAAGTGCATACTTGCGCCAACCAGAGACTCCCAATTCTAACAGGGGCTCTGTGTGTGGGGGGCTCTGTGTGTGTGGGGCTGGGTGTGTGTGGGGCTGGGTGTGTGTGTGGCTGGGTGTGTGTGTGTGGGAGGCTCTGTGTGTGTGTGGCTGGGTGTGTGTGGGGGGGGCTCTGTGTGTGTGGGGGGGGCTCTGTGTGTGTTGGGGGGGCTCTGTGTGTGTGTGGCTGTGTGTGTGTGGCTGTGTGTGTGTGTGTGTGTGTGTGTGTGGCTGTGTGTGTGTGTGTGTGTGTGGCTGGGTGTATGTGTGTGTGTGTGGCTCTGTGTGTGTGTGTGTGTGTGTGGCTGGGTATATGTGTGTGTGTGTGTGTGTGTGTGTGGCTCTGTGTGTGTGTGTGTGTGTGTGTGGCTCTGTGTGTGTGTGTGTGGCTCTGTGTGTGTGTGTGTGGCTGTGTGTGTGCGTGTGGCTGTGTGTGGCTCTGTGTGTGTGTGTGGCTCTGTGTGTGTGTGTGGCTCTGTGTGTGTGTGTGGCTCTGTGTGTGTGGGGGGGGGCTCTGTGTGTGTGTGGGGCTCTGTGTGTGTGGGGCTCTGTGTGTGGGGGGCTCTGTGTGTGGGGGGCTCTGTGTGTGGGGGGCTCTGTGTGTGTGTGGGGGGCTCTGTGTGTGTGTGTGGGGGGCTCTGTGTGTGGGGGGCTCTGTGTGTGGGGGGCTCTGTGAGTGTGGGGAGGGGGCTCTGTGAGTGTGGGGGGGGCTCTGTGTGTGTGTGTGGCTCTGTGTGTGGGGATGTGTGTGTGTGTGTGTGGCTCTGTGTGTGTGTGTGTGTGTGTGGCTCTGTGTGTGTGTGTGTGTGTGTGTGGCTCTGTGTGTGTGTGTGTGTGTGTGTGGCTCTGTGTGTGTGTGTGTGTGGCTCTGTGGGTGTGTGTGTTTGTGTGTGTGTGGCTCTGTGTGTGTGTGGCTCTGTGTGTGTGTGGCTCTGTGTGGGGGGGGCTCTGTGTGTGTGTGGGGGGGCTCTGTGTGTGTGTGGCTCTGTGTGTGTGGCTCTGTGTGTGTGTGTGGCTCTGTGTGTGTGTGTGTGGCTCTGTGTGTGTGTGTGTGGCTCTGTGTGTGTGTGTGTGGCTCTGTGTGTGTGTGTGTGGCTCTGTGTGTGTGTGGCTCTGTGTGTGTGTGGCTCTGTGTGTGTGTGGCTCTGTGTGTGTGTGGCTCTGTGTGTGTGTGGCTCTGTGTGTGTGTGGCTCTGTGTGTGTGTGGCTCTGTGTGTGTGTGTGGCTGTGTGTGTGTGTGGCTGTGTGTGTGTGTGGCTCTGTGTGTGTGTGTGTGGCTCTGTGTGTGTGTGTGGCTCTGTGTGTGTGTGTGGCTCTTTGTGTGTGTGTGTGGCTCTGTGTGTGTGGCTCTGTGTGTGTGTGGCTCTGTGTGTGTGTGGCTCTGTGTGTGTGTGTGTGTGCGTGGCTCTGTGTGTGTGTGTGTGTGTGCGTGGCTCTGTGTGTGTGTGTGTGTGTGCGTGGCTCTGTGTGTGTGTGTGTGTGTGTGTGCGTGGCTCTGTGTGTGTGTGTGCGTGGCTCTGTGTGTGTGTGTGTGGCTGTGTGTGTGTGTGGCTGTGTGTGTGTGTGGCTCTGTGTGAGTGTGTGTGTGCGTGGCTCTGTGTGAGTGTGTGTGTGCGTGGCTCTGTGTGTGTGTGCGTGGCTCTGTGTGTGTGTGCGTGGCTCTGTGTGAGTGCGTGGCTCTGTGTGAGTGTGCGTGGCTCTGTGTGAGTGTGTGTAGCTCTGTGTGTGGCTCTGTGTGTGTGTGTGTGTGTGTGGCTATGCGTGTGTGTGGGGGGGGCTCTGTGTGTGTGTGGCTCTGTGTGTGTGTGTGGCTCTGTGTGTGTGGCTCTGTGTGTGTGGCTCTGTGTGTGTGTGTGGCTCTGTGTGTGTGTGGCTCTGTGTGTGTGTGGCTCTGTGTGTGTGTGGCTCTGTGTGTGTGTGGCTCTGTGTGTGTGTGGCTCTGTGTGTGTGTGTGGCTCTGTGTGTGTGTGTGGCTGTGTGTGTGTGTGGCTGTGTGTGTGTGTGGCTCTGTGTGTGTGTGTGGCTCTGTGTGTGTGGCTCTGTGTGTGTGTGGCTCTGTGTGTGTGTGGCTCTGTGTGTGTGGCTCTGTGTGTGTGTGGCTCTGTGTGTGTATGGCTCTGTGTGTGTGTGTGGCTCTGTGTGTGTGTGTGGCTCTGTGTGTGTGTGTGGCTCTGTGTGTGTGGCTCTGTGTGTGTGGCTCTGTGTGTGTGGCTCTGTGTGAGTGTGTGTGGCTCTGTGTGAGTGTGTGTGTGCGTGGCTCTGTGTGAGTGTGTGTGTGCGTGGCTCTGTGTGAGTGTGTGTGTGCGTGGCTCTGTGTGTGTGGCTCTGTGTGTGTGTGTGTGTGTGTGTGTGTAGCTCTGTGTGTGTGTGTGTGTGGCTATGCGTGTGTGTGTGGCTCTGTGTGTGTGTGGGGGGGGGCTCTGTGTGTGTGTGGCTCTGTGTGTGGCTCTGTGTGTGTGGCTCTGTGTGTGTGGCTCTGTGTGTGTGGCTCTGTGTGTGTGGCTCTGTGTGTGTGGCTCTGTGTGTGTGGCTCTGTGTGTGTGTGTGTGTGTGTGCGTGGCTCTGTGTGTGTGTGGGGGGGGCTCTGTGTGTGGGGGGCTTTGTGTGTGGGGGGCTCTGTGTGTGGGGGGCTTTGTGTGTGGGGGGCTTTGTGTGTGGGGGGCTTTGTGTGTGGGGGGCTTTGTGTGTGGGGGGCTTTGTGTGTGGGGGGCTTTGTGTGTGGGGGGCTTTGTGTGTGGGGGGCTTTGTGCGTGGGGGGCTCTGTGCGTGGGGGGCTCTGTGCGTGGGGGCTCTGTGCGTGGGGGCTCTGTGCGTGGGGGCTCTGTGCGTGGGGGCTCTGTGCGTGGGGGCTCTGTGTGTGTGGGGGCTATGTGTGTGTGGGGGGCTCTGTGTGTGTGTGTGGGGGGCTCTGTGTGTGTGGGGGGGCTGTGTGTGTGTGTGTGGGGCTCTGTGTGTGTGTGTGTGTGTGTGGCTCTGTGTGTGTGTGTGTGGCTCTGTGTGTGTGTGGGGGGCTCTGTGTGTCTGTGGGGGGGGGGCTCTGTGTGTGTGGGGGGGGGCTCTGTGTGTGTGTGTGTGTGGCTCTGTGTGTGTGTGTGGCTCTGTGTGTGTGTGTGTGTGGCTCTGTGTGTGTGTGGCTCTGTGTGTGTGTGTGTGTGTGTGGCTCTGTGTGTGTGTGTGTGTGGCTCTGTGTGTGTGTGTGTGGCTCTGTGTGTGTGTGTGTGGCTCTGTGTGTGTGTGTGTGGCTCTGTGTGTGTGTGTGTGGCTCTGTGTGTGTGTGTGTGGCTCTGTGTGTGTGTGTGTGGCTCTGTGTGTGTGTGTGTGTCTCCGTGTGTGTGTGTGTGTCTCTGTGTGTGGGGGGGGGGGCTCTGTGTGTGTGGGGGGGCTCTGTGTGTGTGGCTCTGTGTGTGTGTGGGGCTCTGTGTGTGTGGGGGGGGCTCTGTGTGTGTGGGGGGGGGCTCTGTGTGTGTGTGGGGGGGCTCTGTGTGTGTGGGGGGGGCTCTGTGTGTGTGTGGGGCTCTGTGTGTGTGGCGGGCTCTGTGTGTGTGGCGGGCTCTGTGTGTGGCGGGCTCTGTGTGTGGCGGGCTCTGTGTGGGGGGGGCTCTGTGTGTGTGTGTGTGTGTGTGGTTCTGTGTGTGTGTGTGTGGTTCTGTGTGTGTGTGTGTGTGGTTCTGTGTGTGTGTGGTTCTGTGTGTGTGTGTGTGTGTGTGGTTCTGTGTGTGTGTGTGTGGTTCTGTGTGTGTGTGTGGTTCTGTGTGTGTGTGTGGGGGGGGCTCTGTGTGTGTGTGGGGGGCTCTGTGTGTGTGGGGGGCTCTGTGTGTATGTGTGGGGGGCTCTGTGTGTATGTGTGTGGGGCTCTGTGTGTGTGTGTGTGTGTGTGTGGTTCTGTGTGTGTGTGTGTGGTTCTGTGTGTGTGTGTGTGTGTGTGGTTCTGTGTGTGTGTGTGGGGCTCTGGGTGTGTGTGTGTGGGGCTCTGGGTGTGTGTGTGGGGCTCTGAGTGTGTGTGTGGGGCTCTGAGTGTGTGTGTGGGGCTCTGGGTGTGTGTGTGGGGCTCTGGGTGTGTGTGTGGGGCTCTGGGTGTGTGTGTGGGGCTCTGGGTGTGTGTGTGGGGCTCTGTGTGTGTGTGTGGGGCTCTGTGTGTGTGTTTGTGTAGCTCGGTGTGGGTGGCTCTGTGTGTGTGTGTGGGTGTTTTGAACCCAGCATCGTGGCGTGGCCCCCCCATGAATCAGCTCCCCATCAGCTCAGCTCTGTACATAGGGACTTCCTAGCTACCCTACCCATGTCCGACCAATGCCCATTGTCCGTATCTGCCTGTCCCCGGCCACCATTCCAGCCCGCACACCCCAGAACCGCAAGGCCCCATAGGCCCATCGGCAGCCATTTTCCCTTCCCGAGATCCCTGATGCCGTGGGCCTAACCTGACCCCTGCCCCAGCATAGCGTAGGCTCCAGACGTGCCAGCCCCCGTTGGGAGGGTGAGGGCTACCCTAGTGAGAAAAGGCGAGGAATTTCGATGGCACCTCCGGCCTCCCCTGAGAGACCGGTTTCGCTCACACCTCTGCTCTCCCCATGAGGGCCAGTTTCGATGTCACCTCTGGCCTCCCCGAGTGCTGGCTCCAGACCTGCTGGGCGTCTGGGAATTCCTGGACGCATCCTCAAAGGGATCAAAGAACCAACCGCTGGACCTCGCCCCCGGACCGCCCCCACAGCCTCGGAGCCCCGCCTGCCAGGGTCCGGACATCAAAGGGTCACTATATCAAGGGCCGCCCCAGAACTAGCGGGCAGTTGTATCTTGGACAAGGAAGCCCTGCTGATCTGATCACGGCTGAACTAAAGCTCGTGAACTCTTGAGCCCTGCTGACGCTGTCGCGGCTCGTTCTTGGAACTGAACCATCGGAGCTCTGCTGACCTCGTCGCGGCTCGAGCTTGAATCTTGAAGACACCTACGGAACTCTGAGCTCTGCTAACGTGGTCGCGGCTCCCCCTGAACCTCATACAGAGCGAGCCCTGCTGACGCGGTCGCGGCTCAAGGAACATTCTAGTCCGGCTGGACTGTCAAAGTCATCATCCCGAAGAGACGATCCTCAAGTGAGTAGGATCCTCAGTGTTTTTACCAGCTTCCGTATCCCCCCGGCTTGAGGATTGAGAGCTGTGCGCAGGGTACGCCACGTGCTGGGTTACGACCCTAAGACTGTCCCGCTACCCCCATCCCTAAAAGACTTGAGACTCTCTGCGATCCTTCGACCATTGTATATAAGTGTGATATTGCTTTCTTCGTGTTTATAAAGAAGTTCCTAACTTACCCCACGGTGTTGTGTCTGTTCATAAGTGTGGTGTGGTCCTCGTGCGTACGATTCACTACCTGAGGTCTTCCCCAGCGAAGGTCCCTCATAAGGCTCGGCAGTATTGGTGGGAGAGGTAGGTCACGGAGGAGCTGGGTAGACATAACCCGACCTCTGGGGCCACCCCTTCTAACATTGGTGGCAAGTGACGGGATAAGAGCCTACGCCTAGAATCGTACAGTAAAGCGACTGACACACTACCCGAACAAGACCAACCATGAGTCTCACCGGAACCAGCGAGAAGACCACATTTCAGAAGGAAAAGCTGGAAGATTACACCCCAAAGAATTGAAACAATTCTGTAAAGATTTCCGCATCGCTACCACTGGGTTGAGCACCAAAGACGACTTCCAGAAGGCCCTGACGGCCTGGGTAGAAGCCGGAGCTCCTCTCCCTACGACTGAAGGAAACAGTGGAGAGGAAGAGCCGCTGACCTAAACCGACGGCCCCAGGGATAAGGGAGCCGACTCCCTACCACGAGCTGCCCACACGGAGAGAGGTCTGTCGGTGGAAGAACTGGCAGACCGGGAACGCAACCGGAGCCACGAGCTGGAGCTGGCCCGACTTAAAATTGAAGGTGAACTCAAACTGGCAGAACAAAAGCTGGCCATCGAGCAGTTACAGCTGCAAGGCGAATCGGAAGACAAAAAGCTTGAGCGGGAGCTGGAAGAAAAGAAGCTCCAGCGGGAGCTAGAAGAAAAGAAGCTCCAGCGGGAGCACGAGGGGAAGAAGCGCAAGTCCGGGGGCTTCTCCGTGGTTTCTTTACTGTACACCTGGAATTGAAAAACAGGTACCTGTCAGAGAATATTCAAGTAATAAATTACAAATAGTAGATTGAACCCCACGGTTGATTTAACAATCTGTTAATTTTCCTCATTTAAAGTCGCCGTACAAATCTGCAGATACTGATAATCTATAACAACCGGATGATACATACATATCCGGTAGACTAAGAGGCCTTCTGAATGAGTAAAAGAGAAACGTCTAATAAGATCAGGTATTCTCTCTCAATATTATTGATACTATTTTTTCTTTTAAAAGACTTACACCAGATTATCAATAGACATTAAGAACTAGAACTCGCTGACATTGATCCAGTATGAAAGCAACAATAGGCCCCTACATAAGCACGTCTTTCTCCTTAGATAACAGGTACAATGTGATACAATGTTTGCCAATGTATTTCAGTTAGAAAGGTAAACACTGTATAACTATGAATGATTGTGTCGAAGAAGTACATATCTAAAAATGTTTTTTTTAATTCCTAGATAAATTGTGAACCGTCAAAGTGTCCTGAAGAAGGTGTAAAAAAGTTTATACGAACACCGAAACGCAGCGTCGACCCTTGTTACTTTGACCTTTTGTACTTTGACCCCCTTTTGGCTTTTTTTAAATAATTTACCTTACTTCTATGAATGTTTTATTGAATTTTATGTAGATTGTAACCCACACAGGGAGGCATTTTAATAAATTGTGTTTATACCTTTCATGTTTTATCTTGTGTGTTTACCTGGTATACCATGTTTATTAATTTTCATGTTGTGTGGAGTTATAAAAATGGACAGTGCTTGATTTTCTAGTTACTACTATAGAATATCGTGACTATTCACCTTTAGGAATCAGTTTTCCCCTAGTATAGTCTAGCTCAAGTCAGTATTCTTGACTTTATTTAGCTTACCACAAAGCACAGGTCTTTTCTTTTTTACAGTACTCTACCCCTACCTGTGTATAATTACCAGGGGAACCTTCCATATATTTCGGTGTGATCAAGCTGGTGAGCCAGCCCCGAGCTCGGACGATCTCCCCGAGTTGGCCCAGTGGCGCCATGAGGGGGGGGCCCTCCCGAGAAGAATTCTGCCTGGAGCAGACCTCGTGTCCCTCTCTAGTGGGGCCGCGGCAGCAGGCCGCCGCCCAGGCCGCCGGTGACCAGTCCAGCTCCCACCACATTTAATGGGAAAATGGCCTACTATATAGCGAACAGAAATCCGCCGAACTAGGGTCAGCCCGAGTGCTGGTGGTACCCCTACGTTTCCACGGATTCCTCCTGAACCTGGCCCACGATGTACCCCTGGCGGGACACCTGGGTCAAGACAAAACCTACCACCGGTTGGTCACCCATTTCTATTGGCCACACATGCGCTCCGATGTGGAGGCCCACTACAGATCCTGCCCCACGTGTCAGGCCAGCGGAAAGAGCGGGGGGCGACGCAAGGCTCCCCTCCAACCTTTCCCCGTGGTCAAGTACCCCCTGTGAGCGGGTGGGAATCAATATCGTGGGGCCCCTTGACCCCCGAACGTCCCTGGGACACCGGTTCATTCTGGTCCTGGTGGACCACGCCACCCGTTACCCCGAAGCCATCCCCCTCCGGACGGTGACAGCACCAGTGGTGGGGCGGGCCCTCATGGGGATCTTCTCTTAGGTGGTATTCCCTTGAGAAGTAGTGAGCGACAGAGGAACAAACTTCATCTCCCGGTACATGAAGTCTCTCTGGCAACAGTGCGGGGTGACGTACAAGTTCACCACCCCGTACCATCCCCAAGGGAATGGCCTGGTCGAGCGGTTCAACCGCACCCTCAAGGGGATGATCATGGGCCTTGAGGAATCCCTGAGACGCAAGTGCGATGTCCTCCTCCCCTGCCTCCTGTTCGCATACCGCGAAGTCTCCCAGAAGTCCCTGGGGCTCAGCCCTTTCGAGTTGCTCTAAGGGCACCCCGTCCGAGGACCCCTTAGCCTGGTCAAGGAAGGGTGGGAGACAACGTCTTTGGAGCCCCCACCAGATGTATTTCGATACATTCTGGCTCTTCGGAATCAGACTCGGAAGTTCCGAGAACTGGCCGAGGCAAACCTCGAAGCCAGTCAAGAAGAAATGAAAAGGTGGTATGACCAGAATGCCACTCTGGTCGAGTTCCAACCCGTACAGCAGGTCTGGTTGATGGCCCCTGTGGAACCCTGTGCCCTACAGGACAAGTGGACGGGTCCCTTCAAGGTGGTAGAGCGGAAGAGTCAGGTTACCTACCTTGTGGACGTCCAGTCCCCGAGAAACCCCTTGCGGGTTCTCCATGTGAATCGCCTGAAACCCCACTTCGTGCGGTCCGAGTTGAGTTTACTCCTCGCCACCGACGACGAAGCCGAGGAAGAGACGGATCCCCTCCCCGATCTCTTGTTTTTTAAAGGAAAAAGATGGCTCTGTAGAGGGAGTGAGACTCGCCCCCTCCCTCAACCCCGAGCAGCGCAAAGACTGTCGCCAGTCGTTGGGGCAGTTTTCTGACCTATTTTCCCTCGTCCCCGGAGTCACCAGTTGGTGCGTCTACGATGTGGACACCGGGGACAGCCCTCCGGTACGGCACTGAGCCTACCGCGTTCCCGACAGAGTCCGAGCCTGCATGAAGAGTGAAGTCTTCAAGATGCTAGCCCTGGGAGTGGTCGAGGCCTCTGACAGCCCATGGGCCAGTCCCGTGGTTCTGGTTCCGAAGGCGGCCGCACCCGGCGCTGTTCCCGAGCTTAGGTTCTGCGTAGACTACCGCGGGCTCAACGCCGTCACCCAAACCGACGCTCACCCCATTCCCCGAGCAGACAAGCTCATTGACCGCCTAGGGTCTGCTCGATACCTCAGTACATTCGATCTGACCAGTGGCTACTGGCAGATTGCCCTGACCGAGCGGGCTCGAGAAAGGTCCGCCTTTTCCACCCCGGATGGCCACTACCGTTTCCGGGTGATGCCCTTCGGCATGAAAAATGCCCCCGCCACCTTCCAAAGACTGGTGAACCAGGTACTGGCAGGATTGGAAGAATTCAGCGCCACATATCTGGACGAAATTGCGGTGTTCAGCTCCCACTGGCCTGAACATCTCCTCCATCTCCGGGAGGTCTTGTTAGCCCTACAGAGGGCCGGTCTCACCATTAAGGCTAGTAAGTGCCAAATCGGACAGGGGTCTGTGGTGTACCTGGGGCACCAGGTCGGCAGCGGCCTCGTAGCCCCCCTCCAGCCCAAGATCGATGCAATCGTGGCCTGGGAAGCCCCCTCCACCCAAACGGAGATGCGAGCCTTCCTCGGGCTCACGGGGTACTACCGCAGGTTCATAAAGGGTTATGGTAGCATCGTAGTGCCCCTTACAGAATTGACCTCTAAAAACCAGCCGAAGAAGGTCAACTGGACCCCCCCCCTGCCAAGAGGCGTTTGACGCCCTGAAGCACGCCATGTGCACTGCCCCTGTGTTGCAGGCCCCCCGACTACTCCAAAGAGTTTGTGGTCCAAACGGACGCCTCCGAGCAGGCATCGGGCCGTCCTGTCCCAGTTGAATGAGAACGGCCTGGACCAGCCAGTGGCCTTCATTAGCCGGAGGTTACTCCCTCGAGAACAAAGGTGGAGCACCATCGAGCGGGAGGCCTTCGCGGTGGTTTGGGCTCTGAAGAAGCTGAGGCCCTACCTATTCGGTACTCACTTCTGAGTCCAAACCGACCACTGACCCCTCCGGTGGCTAATGCAAATGAGAGGGGAGAATCTCAAATTGCTGCGATGGTCCATCTCCCTCCAAGGGATGGATTTCACTGTGGGACATCGGCCAGGTGTTGACCATGCCAACGCTGATGGCCTGCCCCGTTTCTTCTGCCTCAGTGAAGAGATCCCCCAAGGGGATGGGTAGTTCTCTCCGCCTTTCAGCTGGGGGGGGACGCATCTTGGACCCGGCCTCGTGGCGTGGTTCCCTCCGCGAATCAGATCCCCCATCAGCTCCGCTCTGTACATAGGGACTTCCTAGCTACCCTACCCATGTCCGACCAATGCCCATTGTCCGTATCGGCCTGTCCCCGGCCACCATTCCAGCCCGCACGCCCCAGACCCGCAAGGCCCCATAGGCCCATCGGCAGCCATTTTCCCTTCCCGAGATCCCTGATGCCGTGGGCCTAACCTGACCCCTACCCCAGCATAGCGTAGGCTCCAGACGCGCCAGCCCCTGTTGGGAGGGTGAGGGCTACCCTAGTGAGAGAAGGCGAGTTGTTTCGATGGCACCTCCGGCCTCCCCTGAGAGACCGGTTTCGCTCACACCTCTGGTCTCCCCCCTGAGGGCGGGTTTCGATGTCACCTCTGGCCTCCCTGAGTGCTGGCTCCAGACCTGCTGGGCGTCTGGGAATTCCCGGACGCATCCTCAAAGGGATCAAAGAACCAACCGCCGGACCTCGCCCCGGACCGCCCCCACAGCCTCGGACCCCAGTCTGCCAGGGTCCGGACATCAAAGGCTCACTGAACTATATCAAGGGCCGCCCCGGAACTAGCGGGCAGTTGTATCTTGGACAAGGAAGCCCTGCTGATCTGATCGCGGCTGAACTAAACCTCGTGAACTCTTGAGCTCTGCTGACGCGGTCGCGGCTCGTTCTTGGAACTGAACCATCGGAGCCCTGCTGACCTCGTCGCGGCTCGAGCTTGAATCTTGAAGACACCTACGGAATTCTGAGCCCTGCTGACGCTGTCGCGGCTCACGGACATTCTAGTCTGGCTGGACTGTTGAAGTCATCATCCCGAAGAGACTATCCTCAAGTGAGTAGGATCCTCAGTGCGTTTACCATCTTCCGTATCCCCCCGGATCGAGGATTGAGAGCTGTGCGCAGGGTACGCCACGTGCTGGGTTACGACCCTAAGACTGTCCCGCTACCCCCATCCCTAAAAGACTTGAGACTCTCTGCGATCCTTCGACCATTGTATATAAGTGTGATATTGCTTTCTTCGTGTTTATAAAGAAGTTCCTAACTTACCCCTCGGTGTTGTGTCTGTTCATAAGTGTGGTGTGGTCCTCGTGCATACGATTCACTACCTGAGGTCTTCCCCAGCGAAGGTCCCTCATAAGGCTCGGCAGTATTGGTGGGAGAGGTAGGTCACGGAGGAGCTGGGTAGACATAACCCGACCTCTGGGGCCGCCCCTTCTAACAGGGTGGCTTTGTGTGTGTGGGTGTAAATGCATTAGGTCATGCATTTGCGAGCTATTAAGCTATTGGTATTGTAAATGACATTGCCATTTTTTTTTAACAATTAAGCTATTGGCAATGTAAATGACGATGCCATTTATTTATGATTTTTAAAAAAAGGAAAAAAAAGTCATGAGCAATGCCAATAGCTCTAGCTTTAATAATGCCGAGACCATTGCATTGTAAATGCTTGTTTCTTTCTGCCTCTTCGTTTTTAGGTCTCGTGACCTATCAATGCGCTAGCATTGAGGTCACGAGACTATAGGGCTTTAAACAGACTTTAACTGACTGGCGATTTGGTCCTGTGCCCGTGCGCTTTTAGGTCAATGCGCAAGCGCATTGACCTAAAATGCGCGTGCACAGCATCAAATTGTCAGCCATCTGTTGCCCAGCTTGGTGCCGCTCCACCCCCTGCAGCATCAAAGGCTTTCACGGCCGGCCATCCGTGCTTTCAGTTTCACGGCCGCCCGGCCGTGTGAAGTGCTGCTGTGTCGCATTTCTCCTCCCCCCCCCCCCTCCCCACAGGCACATCTCTGGGATCTGGGAGGACTGTTCACTTCTCGTTGTTTTCTTTTGCAGCTTCAATCCGTCCCCATTCAATGATGTCAGTGCATGGTCCCTCCGAAGTGGCACTGCATCCGCCTGGGTACTATCCCAGAACAATGCTGCTCTCTGCTTGCCACATTGCCGCTGTGGGGTCATTCTTCTACATTAGCCACAGGCCATGCCACGCTTTACCTACGTGGCCACAGTCTCGCTCTGCAGATGCTCTCTGCCGCTCTCTATCCCTCTTTGTCTCCCTCTCTTCCTCTGTACCTTATCTGCATTTTTTTTCTCGGCCTCTACCTACGAACTGCGCTTGTTCTCCAAGTCTGTCCGCGTTTGCAGGGATTCTAGCAAAACCACCATGCTGTCTCGGTCTGCAGCCTCTCTTGCAACTCTTCACCTCTTTACCTTTGTGTTTTTTTATTTCTCTTTCTAGCTTTTTCAGCCTCTTTCCCTCTGTCCGCCTTTGTTTCTCCAACATTTTCTGTCTTGCTTTCTTTTCTCACTTATACGTTATCTTTGTTTGATTTTTCCTTTGTCTTTTCTTCTCTTTTTCTCTCTCCGCTAAGCTGCCTCTGCGTACTATGAGTATGTAGCAAATCTTCGTTTCTTTGCGTCTCATACTATCTCTATTTTACTTTATTTCTTAGTTGTTCTTTATCTCCCTCATTATTTTTTCTTTTTCCTCTATTTTTTCCTAGTTTTCTATCTTGCTACTTTGATCTCTTGCTATTTTTTCTGTTCCACTTTTATCTTCCATAATTTGCCTCCTACTTCTTTTTTTCATCTCTCCATTCTATTTTAATTTTTCCGCTTTCATTCTCTACTTTAAATGAGAATTATGATCAGTGATAAAACATTTGTTGGCAATTTGTTAACCCTGTAAGCATCCCTATCGTTTTTCCGTTACATTGTAAAATCTAACCTCTAATATGTACTGTTACATGTCTTTCCATTGATTTACAAATGGGGAACTCCAAGTCTAGCCCTAGACCTTAGCCTACACCTATCCTTTACCCTTATCCTGTTTACCAGGCCGGTCGCTCCCCTCACCGCCACGCAGCCCCCTGTGTGACCACTGACCGCTGCTGCATTGTGTCTGCCTGCGTTAAGATTGACTGTGCCCTCCTTCTCTTCTGTACCCACGAGTGAGTGATTCTAATGCCCAGCTCTGCTGATACAAGGCTTCTAGACAATATACCTCATAAGGCTCGGCAGTATTGGTGGGAGAGGTAGGTCACGGAGGAGCTGGGTAGACATAACCCAACCTCTGGGGCCGCCCCTTCTAACAGGGTGGCTTTGTGTGTGTGGGTATAAATGCATTAGGTCATGCATTTGCGAGCTATTAAGCTATTGGTATTGTAAATGACATTGCCATTTTTTTAACAATTAAGCTATTGGCAATGTGAATGACGATGCCATTTATTTATGATTTTTAAAAAAAGGAAAAAAAAGTCATGAGCAATGTCAATAGCTCTAGCTTTAATAATGCCGAGACCATTGCATTGTAAATGCTTGTTTCTTTCTGCCTCTTCGTTTTTTCAGATTCCATACATTTTTTCCTCACGCGTGGATGTTCCGGTGTGTTGCAGCTTCACCTCGTCGCCATTGTAATGATGGTCCAACACAGGGTAGGTTTTCAATCCTTTCTTTATTATCAGGTACAACACACCGGCCACAGCGGGAGACACAGCTGCCGGTCAGGGTTCTCACACGTAACTGTCAACGGTCAGATTCGCTATCAGCTGGCATTCTAGAATGCCAGCTGATGTCACAGGGTGAGCGCGAGGGCAGGGGATGCACGAGGGGGAAACGGGAACCTTGGGGGGACAAAGTAAAGGGGAAGATTACTGCAATTCAACACCTAACTGTTACAAAGTTTAAAGTGAATGCAGATGCGCATATTCAGGTAGGCAACTTAAAACCAATAAAGTTTGTTTTAAAAACAAAAAAACGATGTTCTGTCCAACATCTTTGAGGCCTGAGGAACTCCACATGAACGTGAATGCCAAATTTAAAAAACACATATGTATTTCTTTTCAGACCCTCAGCCTGTAGGAAATTACCTTTTGATAGACTGGTTGGGGATGTTTCATGTATGCTTTTATTCAAATTTCCTGGATTTCTATTAGGTCATAACATAGTTTAGACAATCTACCATGTCTGATACTCATTCTTCCAGGCTGGCTGATTCTATGGCGGAAAACAGAGGCTCCTCACCTTCATTATGACCTCAAAGGGCTTCCATGCAGCCCAGCTATTTTCACCAGAAAGATGGCCAATATCTTCAAACACAGCCTATCAATGCTAGGTGTGGCTATCTGGCTTCTGAGTACTTGTTGAACAACCAGTTGATCCTTCTAGATAACTACATGAGTATTCTGTGGTTCCAAACGTCATTTCACTCAATTATGATATGCCTTTTAGAGTCAGAGGTTGTCCATGTGGCATCTTCAGAAACCAGTTGACGGGTACATGCTGAGAAGAAACGGTATTGCCTGGTTTTCCTTACCTGGCAACTCTGGCATCTTTTAGCATCTACAAAAGGGCGTTTACTGACTTTTTCTAGAAAAAGTCCCTCTTGGCAACTTAATTTCAGCATCGCTGTGTTTAAAGATTTATTAGAAAGTCTAAGTAAAGTGTTTCCTCTGGTTAGGAGTCCATCCCTTCCTTTCGATCGCCAGCATTTGCCATTGAAAGTAGTTTTCCTTGTGATCAACATTTCTGAGAGAAGAGTGAGTGGGCTTCAGGCTTTCCGCATGGATGAAGCTTTGTATTCCAGCACAGTAAAGTGTTCTTAGAACTCCTTCCTATTTTCTATTACGTAGCCCTAGATTGTCACTCTTATCAACCTATTTACCCATAACATTTTCCATACCCTTCCTCTTCAGTGGAAAGAAGCCTCTGTTAATTTCTTTTGTTTTGTCCAAGTAGTATGCAATGAAATGGACAAAGTATTTGTCAGTAGTCTGCCTCTATGCTCATACAAAGGAGACCACAGTAAAATGGAGTGTCCATCATTACAAGCTATCCCAAATTGAATAGACATTTAGTAAAATCTAAAGAATATCCTGGTGGGGCAAACAACTACTAATGCTCTTATGATTAATGTCCCCGTTCCAAGTATTTGTATGTTTGCCATCTGAAGAGCGGTGGTTCATACCTTTATTAAGCACTAATACAATGACAATCTCTGCAGGCCCTGCAATGCCTGGAGCCACATTCGTAACCTATACACTTGACTTTCTTTGCTGCCTTTCTGCACTTTTGTGTGTCAACTCCGAGGCATTGTATTATTTAGCGGACTGCTCTACTTTGTGGATATCTGAGAATTTCTCCTCACAGAAAAGGATAATTTACTTAGCTGTGATCCGAGATGTCTGGTTTGGGTATTCTCTCTAAATCCTTAACCATCCCGCTGCCGCTGTGTTTTCCAGAGCATAGCTGGAAAACTTTAACCATGTCAATATGCTTTGACTGTGTTAGCTTCAAAAAAAAGAATTGACTGTGACTGCATGATAGAAAGGTTGGCTGTGTCTAGAGTTCTTAAAGGTGCAGTGTGAGTTTAGCTTTTTTTTTGTTTATAGCCTATTTGGATGCTCCATTTCCCTTTAGTTTATTTTGTTTTCAACGCTGGTGCTTTCATTAAATGTACTATATGACCTGAAGGGATGGATGGATGGATGGATGAATGAATGAATTTCTAAAGCACACAGGTATTGCGAGAGTGCCTGGGCGCTAAGCAAAAGGCCAGTGAAAAACATTACCCACCCTACATTTTAAGCAAAGGACTTTTTGGTTGCTTTCGAAACAGTTTTATCTGGAATGCAACTGGGTTGGAGGGGGAGCTTGTTCCAGTGGTTAACTGCCAAAATGGAGCAGGCAGATTAACCAAGCGTCTTCCGCTTGGTATGAGAATTATCCAGCAGCCGGGCAGACCGTGATAATAACGTATTCATATAGCCTGTTTGAACGGTATTTAGGGCCAGTCTTGTAGAAGACTTGGTGCGCAAGAGTCAAAGCTTTAAAAAAATTATCCTTTTTCCCCTGTCGCCAATGGCATTGGTTTGGTAGTGGGAGACTGACACATGTTTGGGGAGTTTAAGCAAAAGACGAATTGCCGTGTTCTGCACAGTTTGCAGCTTCTTTGTTAGGTAGACTGGGATATCTAGGTAAAGGATTTTGGGTTAGTCCAATCTAGAGAGGATCAGCTCCTGGACTACTGATTTCTGGGCCTCCCAATGCAGGAAGTTAAGACATGTTCTAAGCATCCTGAGTATCCAGCAGGAAGTTTTGACTACTGCTGAAATCTGAAATGTAAAAGATAGGTGGGTTCTGAGGTGCACACCTATGTTCTTATCCACCTCAGAGGGAGGGGCGGGTGGAGGTAGAGTGCAACTACTTAGCCAGGCCCCTGACCGTCGGGGAAGGGGGTTAGCATCAAACACAAAATCTCTATTTTCTGCTGGGAGACTTCAATTATCATGAGGAAGATCCCTCTCACAACGAAGTTGTGCAACTTATTTCGGTCTTGGGTTTACACCAAGGAATAAAGGCCCAACAAATGTGGCTGGCCATATAGTAGACCTAATGTTCACCAACACTAATGACTTAAGCAGTGAGCTTCCCTGGACAGATCATTTTCTAATCCAGTTCCAGATCCCGAAGTCAGGTTGGACAATTAAACCTAAAATAGGTGGATATAAATCATTGCTGCAAAGGCATCTGGTGACTTCGGACTCCTTTTCTAACACCTTTACACATCCAATGCCTCCTCGGACCTAAACATCAATGACGCCTTAGAGAAATTTGTTAAATCCCTAAATCATGCTTTCAATAGTATTGCCCCTCCAAAGAAGGGAGTGGAATCTCTGATCAGACCCCATATCCTCTGGTCCTCTAAGGAATTGAGATAGGAGAAATCCTCCTGCAAAAAACTAGAAAGGAGATGGTGGAAAACCAGATCTCAAAGTGATAAAGACACTTTTAGATTCGCATTGTCCTCTTATTGGCAGATTCAATCAGCCCATAAAGCTCATAATATTACCCAAATTGAGCAAGCTGGCAACTCTTCTAAAGAATTATTTAAAATCCTTAATGATTTTGTAAATCCTTCTGCTTGCTCACAGTCTATTTCAATTTTGCAAGACCCGTGTAATGCCTTAGATTTCTTTGAGGACAAAATCAACAATATCTTTATGCAATTCACTACGCTTATAGCTCTGTCTAGTGAGATGCTAAACCAAAATTCTTTCTTTTGTAATGATACCTGCTCATTAGAAAAGTTTGGTCCTTTTTCTCTCTAGCAGATTCAAAAAGTCTTGGGAAAAGACAAATCTGGTTCTCATTTGGATTTCTGTCCTCCATATATCACAACCTTTCTTTAGCACCAAATGGCTTCCACAGTTATGGCACTGTTTCATTTTTCTGCAGATACAGTTAGGATTCCCTGCGCTTATTAGTCTGCACAGGTTGTACCTATGCTATAAAATGCCACATTGAGCCCAACAATTTAGCAAATTATGATCCTATCTCGCTGCTCCTGCTCGTAAGCAAGTCATTAGAAGGTCTAATAAATTCTCACCTCTTATCTTGAAGATGATAAAATCCTGGACCCATCGCAATCTGGTTTCAGATCTGCATATAGCACAGAGACTGGCTTGGTTGCGGTTGCTGACTTTTATAAGACTCCCCCTGGCAGCCCCTCTATGCTGGTGCTATTAGTTTTATGTACAGCCTTAGCTATTGTGTCCCACTGTAGGTTGGTTCAAGGCTAAATGAGATTGGCATTTCTCGTACTGCTTTGCTATGGTTTCAAGGTTTCCTCAAAAATAAAACTTTACTGGGCTCCTTCAAGTCGTGCACTATGTTGGTTGACCAGGGGGTACCACAGGGCTCCTGTCTAAGCCCTATTCTGTTTAATATCTATGTAGCCCCCCCTAGCACCGATTGGTATATCCTTTGGGGTGTTAATAATAACATACGCCAACATGCAGTTGATTAATTTCTTTGGTAAGGATTTGGTGGAAATCAAGGCTCAGTTTTCTAATTGTAGGAAGGCAATTGCAGAATGGAAGGCAATTAACTGCCTAAAACTAAATGCCGATAAAACTGAGATCATTCTGTTTGGTAAAGCCTGGCAATTTTGGACTCCTGACTGGTGGCCTTTGACACTTGACAGGCTCCTGATCCTAAGCAGATAGTTAAGAACCTTGGCTCGAAAATAGACCAGTCTGTCTATGAAAGGCTATGTTGCTGCCATTAGCGGCAACTGCTTCAACAAAATGCATCTGTAGAAGAAGGCATTTCCTTACCGTTCATCCTCTGCTAGGGAAACTCTTGTTCAGGCTCTGATTATTAGCAACCTAGGCTGCGGCAATGCTCTGCTTGCTGCAGTGAATGAGAACCTTCTGGCAAAACTGCAATTGGTTCAAAACACGGCTGCCCGATTGTCTGCAACCTTCCTGCCGGCTCCACTTCTGAACCTTTGCTAACAGCCTTACACTAGTTACCTGTTAAAAAAAGGACCATTTAAAATAAAAATGGCTCTTTTACTTTTAAATCATTAACGGGCAGTGAACCTTGCTACCTCACACAGAAACTTAAATGCTACTGCCCAGTCAGAAACTTGCATTCTAAGAATAAAGCCTTATTGACAGTTCCTGATGTCCAGCTGACAAGATGCGGTGATAGGTATTTCACCAACCTGGCTCAGTTTTACTGGAATAACTTGCCTTACCACATCCATTCTGATTATGCCAAATTCAGAAAACAATTTACTACAGTACTGTTTTAATCTGTACTTATTTTCAGCGCCGAGATACCTCTTCTGGGGTGATTCATGTGCTATATTAGGAATTCTTAACAACAACACCGCCACAATGCAAGCAGCAAATGTTTCTTTGGCTTCCGCCATATTGTCTTCATAAGTCAGCAGAAGCTGGGTGTCATCTGCGTAAGAGACCCCTTGGATACCTAAATATTCAATCAGGTAAACCAGCGGGGTCATGTAAATATTAAAAAGTATGGGGCGCAGGACCAAACCCTTGCGGACGCCACAGTTTAGAGTCTTCACCTCTGAAAAGCATGGCTTAAGCCAGGGTGCAGTTTTTTTTTTAAGTAGCTCAGAACATGCTACCTCCTTATTTGCTTTACTTTTTTATTTTCCTGTATAAAAAAAGATATTGTAAGTATTCTAGGGATCCTGCTGATCCATGGAAATTTCTACTGGTTGTTGTTTCTAGTGATACTGCATATACATGGAAACACATTATTATTGATGGATTCAGAGAGACTAACCTTGGCAAAGAACTGAGATTACAGCTAAGAAACCCACGATTGCAGCTGTTCTACCTCTAAAACGATTTTAGGAATCCCTCTCCACTCATTCTTTACTATGGAACATGACAGATGAAACTAGAAGAAACTGCACAATCTGTGTGTGCTTTACTGCAGCAACAAACCTTCTATTAGAGGTCAGATTTGCAGACTGACCTATTCCAAGACAAGCTTTTCGGTCACAACAGCTATATCAGTGTGGACAACAGCAGCAGTTTTAGCAGTCACAGCAGTATGACAAGGCACTTTTGGAGGCAATACTCAAATTTGTGCCAGAAGTCCTCAAAGTAGAATCACTTCTGCTAACAACCAGCGACTCCATCTATATCTTCCCCTCTCCAGCCCCAGCTCCATCCCTGCAATCACATGACAGCTAGAGAGGGAACAAACAACCAACAAAACAGTTTAAAGGGGGTCCAAGGGATATATAGTTTAAAGACCCGTACCTGATTATTATCCCCAGCTCCTACTATATGTATAACACAAAAAACACGGGGGGGGGGGGTCTAGCAGCTTAATTATGAGGCTGCACTGTCATTCCGAGTCACCAGGATCTCGGGGTGTATGTATTACATGAAGACAGCGTATTTCGATAGAAGGGTGAACACTATATCCATAAGAAAAACTGGCACAGCATAGGTTATTCATACATGGTTGACAAATCCAAAGCAGTTAGCAAAGGGTTCCCATCAAATTGACTCCATGATCAGTCCTATCATTTGGCCAAACCCTGGTGCATGTCAGGCTGGTCCCCTGATCATTGGGACATCAAACACCGCACCATTTGTTGCTGGTTAAGGATTTGGTCCACCAACATAAACGAACCGTCCGTGATGGCTGATCTTTGATGGTGAAGTAAACAACAGTGCAACAGGAAATATAGTGACTTTAAAATAGGATGGAGTGCCCTCCTACTAATAACTTTATTCTACGGACGAGACACGCCTCCTAATTAAAAAACCAGAACAGTGCAAGAGAGACAGTCAACAAATATCTGTCTAGTAACGGGCCAACACGTTTCTGCCTAACAGGTATTTAATCCCTTGGCATTCATCAGGGCCTCTGTTCTTTCAATAGTTGCAATCCTAGTAGCGAAACAAAGGAAACACCACCATCACCAAAGAAAAAGAGTAAAATATGGTAAAAAATGGTTGAATACGGTACAACCTGTAACAACCGAAGACATTAACCCTCCATATCAATTGGGAAATATGAATTCTGTGGAGGAAAATGTATAATCATTAATTGTAAACTTGCTGTGTCAGTCACATATACATTGTGTATTGCCGAAAGTAATATGTTTATGCTCACCCTTAATGGTAGGGGAGTAGACCTCACCTCACCTGGACCGTGCTCAGGTTGTACGAGGCCCCGCACTACATAGATATAGGAAGTGAAACAGAAATAGAGCATCATAAAGCAAAATTATGAAGCTTTTTGTAATGCCCAACATCATTCCTGTGAGACAATTCTCCTATATCTAGAGGCCAACATGTGAGAAAATGTAACCCTCCAACTCTGTGTGCTCAGCCTCAAAGGATCTCAAAAATACCTTCTAACACCAATTTTCTCATACAGATTAGTAACCTTAATCTTAGTGGGACCTGTAGTAGGCTACAAACTCTTTCAGCAGCATTGATAATAGCTAAGATTTCCATACTTAAATGCATATGACTCTAACACACTATGATCCCCTGTAGACTCACCTATCCGTCGGTACCTCAAGCTCCCATCTGAGTCTTGGGGGAGGCACCGACTTGTAGATGGTTTCGTCATTCATAGTTTCCCGGGGGGTGTTGGTATGGTATCCCTCCGCCTAAGTATTCTGAAATGCGACCTTGCAGCTCTGTTAGATTTCACCCCAGGACCTCCCTCTACTTATCAGGCAAAAGAAAGAGAAAATAACTCTGGAGCATGCTTAATAATCCTTGTGTTGGACTTGGCCCTTCTGGCAGGTTCACCCCTGAAGTTTTTGTTTGATTATATGTAACCTGGGGATGGTGATTCCCACTCTGAGTGCGGGTGGTGAGAGAGACCTGCCCTTCCATAGGAATGCATGGGGAATGTATGTGTCCCTGGTAGTTCCAGATGCGTAGGGTGTGCAGGGTCGAGTCTGGTATGTGTGAACTCGTGAGATTGAATGCTACGCAACGGTATATGCGGTATGATTGTGTCTAGTGCAGAAGCGCCACTTTTAGAAGTTGGCATATTTGTGTAATGTGTGTCTGGCGTGTGATTGGCTGAGGCTGGCTGGTGAGCCTGGCTCCCAGAATCTGGGAGGGTCTGCCCTGGTGGTGAATGGAGTGTTTAGCATGCTGATGTGAGGGGAGGAGTGAGCCTGGGCCTGCTTGTGGATTGACTGTCTGGTTTGAGGGTCCTGAATGAGGCTGGGTTTTCCCCACACAATGCTGGCTCCACCCCCTGGGGTTCATCTGATGTCCCTAGCCTGGCCAGTGAAAAGAATCCCCCATAACCAGTTCTAGCTGGTTCTCCTTCTGCCTGCCCCCTTAGACCAAGGATGTTGTGTATAAAAAGGGTGCTGTGACACTCTGAAAAGATTCTTGTTCCCAACTTGAATCTACCAGGGGCGTGCTGCTGCTTGGGCTCAGGGGAAGGCTTGCCTCCCTGGGCCCTGCCCTGCTCCTGGACATCTGATGGACTTTTCTTCCGAGGAGCTGCTGTGCTCCACCTGAGGTCCTGGACTCCTTATGGACTTGCTGTTTTTCTGCCTACCTAGCGCTTGGGAGCGCTTTCCTTTGACCACCAGCGCTTGGGAGCGCTGTTCCGCCTATTTAGCGCTTGGGAGCGCTTCATTCTTGTTACGAGCGCTGGGAGCGCTTTATTCATCAAGCCGGTGCCCACCCGGCATTTGCCCTGTGTTCGTGAAGGTCCCCGAGCCCCAGCGAGTGCCTACCTCGCTTATCCCCTCAATTACTGTAATTTGAGGGAGCCCACCCCTCGCTATCCCCCCGAGTTCACCGCCGCTGGTCCGGGACCCTGCGAGTCATCCTCCCCGGGCCGCGCTGGGATTGGCTGCCGGCCCGGGGTTTCTTGAGGACACTGCCCTCTTGTATATGCTGCTGGTTAGAGTGAGTTCTAATGCTAGTTCTATGAAGCTTCCAGTTGTGATATGTTCAAAATGTGTTTCCTGAGCGTCAGGACTCACTCCTAGCTTGCACTCCTTTATATTTTCCTTAAATGATTACTCCATTGTTTTTGTTTACAAAAACAATCGAGTAATCATTTAAGGAAAATATAAAGGAGTGCAAGCTAGGAGTGAGTCCTGACGCTCAGGAAACACATGTCAAAATCTGGTTTGAAACACCCTGAATACGCTCAGCAGGGTAACCTACCTTTGCACCACCGACCTATGTGAAACTGATTTACCTACTCACGCAAAATCGATTGAAACAGAGTGCGTTTGTCCACATCATTAACATTTGAGAGATATGTTCAAAATGCCAATCCCATCAAGTGATATTCCTAGCAGTGGTCCCTTGGCCCTGCTCTGTACATAGTCCCTTGTAAATTTTGCCCGTGCCTCTGGCACCTTGTAAAGTGTGTGTTCCCATGTGTCCTTCTTAATACAAAGAATATTTTCATATATACCTTGTGTGGAGTTCCTTTTGTGGGGGGCCCTGGAGGTTGTTGCTGGGGGTGCGTGCGCAAATACTTAACCTACATAGCCTCCGAGTTTAGCCTTGCTGTTCGCGCCACGTTACCTAGAGGGTGAGCAGGGGTTATCTTGGCGTGTAACCCCCTTGCCCTGACTTGGGAGTGGTGATCTCTGACTGACCTTGGCGCAAGCCCTGGCCGGCCAGGGATCCCATTTCTCACACCTGTTTTGGGTAAAAACCGAAGCGCACTACTTTGCGCTCAAAAGAGCACGAGAGCTCGCGCTGAGGACTACTGTATGAGGTCATTTCCTCCATTTTTGTAGTTCATTTGTTAGTAGTTTCCTATGGTATTGTCTGACCTGAAGCGCACTACTTTGCGCTCAAACGCGCGGGAGAAATCACGCTGAGGACTACTATATGAGGTAATATCCTCCATTTTTGTAGTTCAATGGCCTGTGGTGTAATGATCCTTCGCCCGGCAACGCTCTATCTTCCTGATAATAGCAGCGATCCTCGAAGCGAGAAGGGTTGATTGTGTATTTCATATGAGCGCGAAACCATACACGTTCAATTCATCGCGTTCTAAAAACCAAGGCGTCTGTGTCTTGCTGATATTCTCGCGAGATCTTGTATGCCTGGGACTACAAAGGGATGTCATCCCGCCCATTGCAGTAGTTCCCTTACTGTGGCGATTCCGGCAAAAGGAATAGATGGCTGGGAGTGTATCAGATACAGAATCAAGAAAACCTCTAATTGTACAGACAAGTTTTTGATTAAATCTCTGTTTTAACCCTTACTCCTAATAGGCTGTAAGTGTAACTGAATGAAATGTGTGTGTCTACAATCTTAGTTTTCTCTTACGGTATATACCAAGTGCCACAGGCTAACAGTAAATGGGGCAGCGCCCTCTTTCTCATCTTGATAGTACGCAAACATCTCCCCTTGGAATAAGCAGACCATACTTATAATATAGAGGGTCATGTTTGTAAGGCGTTTATTACTCCTGATAGTGCGTGTCACAACCACAACTTGCAGTATTGATCCAAGTGCCAACCTACATATGTAGTTGTATTAGTTGGAGTATACCGACTATATGGGATTGATGTAAAGCGGGGGCTTAACCTAAGTTAGTACTGGAGTCCGCTAAACACAGAGGCGGATTCCTATAACAAGGTCCAAGGAATATCATCGTTCAATCCACATTTATCTTGCTAACTGCTTTGGATTTGTCAACCATGTATGAATAACCTATGCTGTGCCGGTTTTTCTTATGCATATAGTGTTTCCCCTTCTATTGAAGTACGCTGTCTTCATGTGATACATACACCCCGAGACCCTGGTGACTCGGAATGACAGTGCAGCCTCATAATTAAGCTGGTAGACCCCCTGTGTTTTTTGTGTTAACCAGCTAGAGAGGGAAGACGGAGGCTTTTTTTCTTGCAAGAATAGGAAGAAATCCCCTCAAATAAATGACTGTTGAACACAGTTATCGCAGAGAATTTCATACAGTGCACCAACATCAAGCAAGACCGTACAAGACGAACAACAAATACCATCATTATTTGAGGGAGTAGCAGAGGAAGTTTGCACAACAGAAAGAGTGTAAAAGGTGTACTTTGTGTATTTTTTAATCCCCAAGAAAGGTGGAATTGTACATCCAATACTACACTTAAGACCACTGAATCGCTTTGACAAACTGCTGGCATCTTTAAAGGAAGTGACCCCACTGTTACAACAAGGAGATTGCATGACCATGCTGGATCTCAAAGATGCATATTTCCATATCCTTGTGTATTCAGCTTACTGCGAATAGCCATGTTTTTCTGTTAGCAAACTTTTTCAAGTCGAGCTTCTACCATTCAGAGTGGAGTCCGCAACAAAAGTAATTGACAAAAAGTGGCCTGGTGGTCACTGAACACAATTATCAGATAAGTGTCCAATTCCATATCCAAACCTCCCCCACCAACTCAGTGGTAGGACTTCTCATTTATCGCCCACCAGGCCACCTAAAACAGTTTACAGGATCCTTACTAGAAACTATATTAGGGACAGCAGCCCAGTCGCCCAATTTTTTAGTCCTGGGAGACCTGAACCTACACTTTGATGACCCCACTGACAAGGCGGCCTCTGACCTCAGTACGGACCTCAAAGCACTGGGTATAACACTCTTAAACTCAGAGAGTACACGCACTAAGGGACATTTGTTGGACCCCATTTTTTCTAATAACAGTCTCATTACGGTTATGCCCCCACTACCTCTCCCATGGTCTGACCATTTTATGGTCCCCTTCTCCTGGAAAACTCCATTAGAAGGAAAAAACGCTCCCCGCCCGCGAACTCTACAGAGAGCATGGGCAAAACTATCAGTGGAAGAATGGACCCAGGCCCTAGAACAAACGGCTCCTATGGCAGAATCGGACCCTCTGTTAGCAGACCTAAACTTTCAGAATTGGCTTACCAATTGCCTTAATGTAGTACTGCCCCTGAAAAAGATCACAAAGAAAAGTAGCACTTTCAAATCACCATGGTACACCACTGAATTGAGGGATCTCAGGAAAAACTGTAAAAAGCTGGAACGCACCTGGAGGAAGTACTGGGCAGCCAACAGTAAGCTCTCCTACCAGGCGGCTTTAAGACTGTATAAAGCTGAACGGCAGAAAACCCAGGCAGCTTTTTTTGAGGAAAAAATTAATACATCCGCCAACTCCTCTAAGGAGACCTTTAAAATTGTAAAGCAACTGCTTAAATCCCCCACTCCAATCACCAACCAGGAGTGTACAGAAGCTAGATGTGACTTGCTTGCAGAGTACTTCGACACTAAAGTCCAACGAATACTTGACTCCCTCCCGCAGGCTGTCCCTGTTGCTGGCGATGAAGCCTCCTCTGCCCCGATCCATTCACCCCGGCTGGACAGCCTTAGAACCATCACCACTGATGATTTCCACAATACGCTCTCTGCAGTGAAGAGCGGGTCCCCATCTGACCCTACACTCATGTATATCCTTAAACAAGTAGCTGATACCATCACCCCCCTTGCAACAGATCTACTAAATGCTTCGTTCACTAAAGGGGTGGTTCCACCCAGCTGGAAGCAAGCAAGAATCCAGACTCTTCTGAAAAAACCAGGCCTAGATACGGCCGACTTGGCCAACTATCACCCTATCTCGCTGCTGCCTGGGCTGGGAAAAATTGCTGAAAGAATTGTAAATCAGCAGCTCTCTGGGTTTTTAGAAAACAATGACCTGTTGAGTGGCTCGCAAACGGGCTTCCGCCCAGGTCAGGGCACTGATACAGCTCTCATAGTGGTAACTGAGGAAGCAAGATGCATCTTGGATTCAGGGGGATCCGGAGTTCTGATCCTCCTGGATCTAAGCGCTGCATTTGATACGGTGGACCATAAAATACTAGTCCATCGTCTTGCAAGACTCGGGATCACGGGAATGGCCCTGAAATGGCTGGAATCCTTTCTGGATAAACGAGCATTTAAGATCTGGGAAAATGGCATCTTGTCCAAATCTACTCCCCTCCGGTGCGGAGTCCCCCAGGGCTCATCCCTGAGCCCTACCCTATTTAATGTATATATGGCCCCACTGGAGGAGGTAGTAGCCCCGTTCGGGATTAAATGCGTCACCTACGCTGATGACACCCAACTAGTCGTCTCGCTGACGCAAAATTCGGGATGGTCAGACAACCTCTCGGCCTGCCTCTCGTAACTCCAAGCTTAAATTGAACGGAGCAAAAACCGAGATTTTAATTCTGGGTCACCAACTCTCCTCTCTACCCAATACATCTTGGCCCCCCTGCATGGGTGAGGTGCCCCCACCAAAAGACAAAATCAAGAGTTTGGGGGTATGGTTCGAACCGGAACTAACCTTCAGGTCACATGCCCAGAAAGTGGCAGGCACATGTTTCGGCCTGCTCCGAACTGTGCGGAAAGTCCTCCCACTGCTACCTTTTGTTAGACGGGACCTGGAGGGTCGGCCGAGGACAAGGGGAGAGGCCTCCGGGGAGAGCCGTCTCCAGCGATCGTACAGACAAGTAACTTCCCCCCCACAGATGGACACCACACAAAGATAAGGTTTAACGTTCTTTATAAGCAAATCTTGAAGTAAGGTAGTACGGTACAAGGAGGTCAGGACACGGGGGTCCCCTCGATTCTAGTCTCTTGAAGGGAAAGGGGGTAGCGGGACAGTCTTGTTACCAAACTGGTAGTTGAGATGGAATGATGGTTAGCTCAGAATCCTCGAGCTCGGCGTTCTAGGAGGTCGGGCCGCGGCAGCGCCAGCAGGTCCCGAGGAGGTCGTAGGTGGCAACGGGCCGCGGCAGCGCCAGCAGGTCCCGACGAAGATGGTGGTTGCAACAGGCCGCGGCAGCGCCAGCAGGTCCCGACGAAGATGGTGGTTGCAAGGGGCCGCGGCAGCGCCAGCAGGTCCCGACGAGGATGAAGGTTGCAGAAGGCTGCGGCAGCGCCAGCAGGCAGGACGACAGTTCACAAGGCAGGGCTGCGGCAGCACCAGCAGTCCGTCAAGGATGAGTTCTTCACAATGTCTCTCGACTCCAGGATACAACTGCCTTCCTGCTCTGGAGCTGCCCCAGTTATAGGTCTGGCGCCCTTTGATGTCCGGACCCTTGCACTTGGAGGTCGGGAGGTCCGGGATGAGGGAGTCCAGACACCCAGCAGGGGGGTGGAGCCAGCGCCCGGGGAGGCTGGGGGCGATCGGCACCTGGCGGGGGAGAGCCATCGAAACTCCTCTCTCCCATTGACCTGCCAAGTGGTCCGTTCACCTCCTGGGTGGATGGTGGTGCCGGGATGTCGGGGCCTGGCCAGGCCCAGGGTTAGGGTCGAGCTGAGGCCACGCGGCTTCGTGGTGCAGTGTCCAAGATGGCGGCTGGGCCCGGGCAATGGTGCTGGCGGTGGCCCGGGCCAGTGATAGAGATGTTCGGGGGCAGGCGTCCCGTGGGGGACGGGTTGCGGGTTGCTTCTGTGGGTAGCTCCTGGAGAGTCGGTGTCCTGGCTCTGTCATGCGGGGAGGGAGCGAGCCCTTTCTGGGGCCTGTCCAACATGCGTCCCCCCCAGCTGAAGGCGGGGAGAGTCACCCATCCTCTTGGGGACTCTCCTTGTCGAGGCAGAAAAAGCGTGACAGGCCATCCGCATTGGCCTGGTCTTGGCCAGGGCGATGCTCCACAGTGAAGTCCATCCCCTGCAGGGAGATAGACCATCGCAGCAGTTTGGGATTCTCCCCCCGCATCTGCATTAACCATTGCAGGGGGCGATGGTCTGTTTGTACCCGAAAGTGGGTACCGAAGAGGTAGGGTCGGAGCTTCTTGAGGGCCCACACTACTGCGAAGGCCTCCCGCTCGATGGTACTCCAGCACTGTTCTCTGGCCAGTAGGCGTCAGCTGATGAAGGCCACTGGTTGGTCGATTCCCTCGGGGTTTAGTTGGGAGAGGACAGCCCCAATGCCATGGTCTGAGGCATGAGTCTGGACGATGAACTCACGGCTGTAGTCGGGGGCCTGGAGCACCGGGGCGGTGCACATGGCGGCCTTCAGCTTCTCGAAGGCCGCTTGACAGTCTGGGGTACAATTGACCGTTTTTGGATGTTTCTTGGATGTGAGTTCCGTGAGGGGCCCCACAATGCTGCCATAGTCCTTCACAAACCGCCGGTAGTACCCGGTGAGCCCCAAGAAGGCTCGTACCTCGGTTTGGGTGACGGGTTGCTGCCAGGACTGGATGGCAGCGATCTTGAGTTGGAGAGGGGCCACCAGACCGCTCCCCACTTGGTGTCCGAGGTAGGTCACGGACCCTTGGCCGATTTGGCATTTGCTGGCCTTGATGGTGAGGCCAGCTCGTTGAAGGGCCTGCAGGACCTCTCGGAGGTGGCAGAGGTGGTCTGACCAGTGGCGGCTGTATACCGCGATATCGTCCAGGTAGGCGGCGCTGAATTCTTCGAGGCCCGCCAATACCTGGTTCACAAGTCGTTGAAAAGTGGCTGGAGCGTTTTTCATACCGAAGGGCATCACTGTGAACTGGTAGTGCCCATCCGGGGTGGAGAAAGCGGATCGTTCTTGGGCCCTGGGTGGAGGCCGATCTGCCAGTAGCCCGCTGTCAGGTCGAAGATGCTTAGGTAGCGGGCAGCCCCCATGCGGTCGACCAGTTCATCTGCTCGGGGGATGGGATGAGCGTCGGTTCGGGTGACAGCGTTCAGACCCCGATAGTCGACGCAGAACCGGAGCTCGGGGGTGGTGCCCGGGGCAGCCGCTTTGGGGACCAGTACGACTGGGCTGGCCCAGGGGCTGTCTGAGGGCTCGATGACTCCGAGTGTGAGCATTTTGGCGACCTCTTCTTGGATGCAGGCGCGCACCCGGTCTGGTACTCGGTACGCCCGGTGTCGGATAGGAGGACTGTCCCCGGTGTCCACGTCGTGAAGGCACCAGGGGGTGACCCCGGGGGTGAGGGAAAACAGGTTTGCAAATTGCAGCAGGAGGGTCCGACAGTCTTGGTGCTGCCCCGGGGTCAGGGCATCGGAGAGTCGGACCCCGTCCACAGAACCATCTCTTTCACGGGTCCTCAGTAGGTCAGGGAGGGGCTCGGAGTCTTCTTCCGCCCCACTGTCTGTAGCCATCAGTAGGCTAAGCTCCGAGCGCACGAAGTGCGGTTTGAGTTTGTTGGCGTGGAGGACCCGGAGGGGGTTTCGGGGGGACTCCATGTCGATGAGATAGGTGACAGGGCCCTTGCGTTCGACCACCTTGAAGGGTCCTGTCCATTTATCTTGCAAGGCACAAGGCTCGGTGGGAGACATCACCCATACCTGCTGACCAGGCTCGAACTCAATGGAGGAGGCATGTTGATCGTACCATTTCTTCATGTCCTCCTGACTGGCCTCAAGATTGGCTTTAGCGATCTCCCTGAATCGCCTGGTCTGATTGCGGAGGGTCAGGAGGTACTTATAGACGTCTGGAGGGGTTTTCAGGGGGGCCATTTCCCATTCTTCTTTAACTAGGCTGAGGGGCCCTCGGACAGGGTGTCCGTACAGGAGCTGGAAGGGGCTGAAACCGAGGGACTTCTGGGGGACTTCTCAGTAGGCGAAGAGGAGGCACGGGAGTAGCACGTCCCACTGGCGGCGTAGGGGTTCCTCCAGCCCCATAATCATCCCCTTGAGTGTGCGGTTGAACCGCTCGACCAGTCCGTTTCCTTGCGGGTGATAGGGGGTTGTGAATCGGTAGGTGACTCCGCACTGCTGCCAGAGGGATTTCATATATTTGGAAATAAAGTT
Organism: Lissotriton vulgaris; assembly: GCF_964263255.1. NCBI lineage: Eukaryota > Metazoa > Chordata > Amphibia > Caudata > Salamandridae > Lissotriton > Lissotriton vulgaris. The sequence continues at coordinate 1,308,680,905 of NC_141693.1, read as the reverse complement.
CGTGCCCCGGTCACTGGCGACCTCCCGGGGGAAGCCCACTCGCGAGAAGATCCCCATCAAGGCTCGGCCTACCACTGGTGCTGTCACAGTTCGAAGGGGAATGGCCTTGGGATAGCGGGTGGCGTGGTCCACCAGGACCAGGATGAATCGGTGCCCTTGTGCTGTTCCGGGGTCCAGGAGCCCCACAATGTCTATTCCCACCCTTTCGAACGGGGTGGTGACGACGGGGAATGGTTGCAGGGGTGCCTTGAGTTTTCGGCCGCTCTTTCCGCTGGCCTGGCAGGTGGGGCAGGCCCAGCAGTGGTTGGAAACGTCATTTCGCATCTTTGGCCAGTAAAAGTGGGTCACCAGACGGTTGTAGGTTTTGTCCTGCCCCAGGTGCCCAGCCAGGGGGACATCATGTGCCAAGTTCAAAAGGAAGTCTCTGAAGCGGAGGGGCACCACCAGCACCCGACTGGCCCCCAATTCTGCGATTCTTTGCTCGCTGTACAGTAGGTCATTGTCCCAATAGATCCAGTGCGCCCCTGCGGTGTCTCCCGCGCTCTGGGCGAGGGCTTGCTGTCGGAGTCCCTCGAGGGAGGGACAGGTCTTTTGCTCCTGCCGGAATTGTTCTTGGGTGGGCCCCCCTTCTTGACGCCACTGAGCCAGGTCTGGAAGGTCTTGGGGCTGAGCGGGCTCTTCCTGGGCTTGTTCTGGGGGGTCAGCATGGACGGTGTCTTCCTCTGGAGTGATCGGGGGAGGAAGTGCTGGCCATTCGGGTTCTTCGGATCTGGGGATGGCACGGGCGGCCATGGACCGGGTTGTTACGCACGCCCAGTCCGGGAGGCCCAAGATCCCCAAGATCCCCAGGTGTTCTCTTCTTTCAACGGCCGCCCACGGGGAACTCTCGAGATCGTTTCCCAGGAGGCAGTCCACGGGGGCATCATCGCGGACAGTCACTTTTAGCATGCCGGACACTCCTCCCCATTCGAAGGGGACACAGGCCATCCGACGCAGGCTCTCAGAATTATCGGACGGGGCAAAGAATGTTTGGCAGGATTTGTTCTGGGGTCACCAGGTGACAGCGGACGGCCATCACACTGGCCCCTGTGTCACGCAGGGCTTCGGCCTTGCGTCCATTTATGTTCACCCACTGGCTGTATTTTCTGGTGTTTGCGGGTAGGGGGACCCACGGGATCATGTCTCTTCCCCCTAGGCAAGCCAGGACCATGGCGGCAGGTTCCCACTCGGGCTGCTCCTGCTCGTATTCTTCATGCTCTTCGGAAGTTTGTTCTTCTCCTAGGGTGGCGGCCGCGACCTGGCGGGGCCCGGGAGTCTGGTTCTTTGGGCAGTTCGGGTCGCTGGCATAGTGGCCGATTCGCTGGCACCGATGGCAAGTAACATTGGCTCGGAACCCTGGGCGCATCGGAGGGTTTCCCCGCCCAGCCGGGGGCGGGGTGTTGTTGGCGGGAGCTGCCGGGACGGCATCTCTGCCCCGACCCTGGCCTCCTCCTCCTCGGGGACGATGGTGACCTTGGTTGTTTCGGTTCTGCTCGTTTGGCCCACTCCGGGCCACTCGGGTGCTCTCCCAACGGTCAGCCTCAGCGGCGAGCTGCCGAGGGTCAGTCAATTTACTGTCGAGGAGGTGCTGCCTGAGCTCGACGAAGCAGTTGTTGGAGAGGTGCTCCCATACAATGAGGTTGAAGAGTTGCTCGTAGGTGGTTACGCGGCTACCCTTGATCCATCCCTCGAAGGCTCGGCTGAAATAGTTCACATATTCTACCCAAGTTGTACCCGGGATCCAGACACAGTCGCGGAACCTCTGGCGGTACATCTCGGGCGTGAGCCCATATCGAGTGAGGAGGGCGGCCTTCATGTGATCATAGGACGTCATCTGATGGTCCGGGAGCTGTAGCAGGGCATCGCGGCCTTCATTGACGAACCTCCCCCATAGACCGGCTCCCCAGTCACTTCGATCGATCCGGTGGGAGGTCATGGCGATCTCATAGGCCTTGAACCACTGTTGTATGTCGTCGTTCCGATAATATTCTCGGACAACATCTTTGGGGATGTGGACCTTTTGTTCCGTAGCGCCTGGGGTGCGCGGTTGCTCGGGCACCCCTAGTTCTTTGTTTTGTTTTCGCAGTTCGATTTCAGCTAGCTTGCGCTTGTGTTCGTATGCCAGTCTTTTCTCTTCGAGTTCTCTTTGTCTTTGCTTTTCTTCCCGCTCTTCTCGGAGCCGTAAGTGTTCTAAGTTCATCTTTTGTTCCGCTAGTTTCAGCTCTCCGTCCAACTTGAGCCGTGCCAACTCTAATTCGTGGAGTCTGCTTTTTTCTCGTTCTTGGATCTCTTCCCGGGAGAGACCCGCTCTCCTTTCTTCGGGAGAAGTAGTGTTTGTCTCTGGTGCTTCGACGTTTTGGTCCCGGGGTCTGGCGGCTCCGGTTTCCGCCCAAGATTCTAGGGCGTGTTTGAAGTCCTCTTTCGTGCTCAGACCGGTGGTAGCAATGCCTAGTTCTATGCAAAATTGTTTTAGCTCTCGATGGCTGTAATCTTCTAGTTTTTCCATCTGGAATTTCTCTGTGGATCCGCTCTCTTTGGTTGTCATTGTGGTTTAGTCGTGGGGTGAGTTACTCTCTGTACGGTACGCGTTGGTTCGGATCGCGCCGCTGGCCACCAATGTTAGACGGGACCTGGAGGGTCGGCCGAGGACAAGGGGAGAGGCCTCCGGGGAGAGCCGTCTCCAGCGATCGTACAGACAAGTAACTTCCCCCCCACAGATGGACACCACACAAAGATAAGGTTTAACGTTCTTTATAAGCAAATCTTGAAGTAAGGTAGTACGGTACAAGGAGGTCAGGACACGGGGGTCCCCTCGATTCTAGTCTCTTGAAGGGAAAGGGGGTAGCGGGACAGTCTTGTTACCAAACTGGTAGTTGAGATGGAATGATGGTTAGCTCAATATCCTCGAGCTCGGCGTTCTAGGAGGTCGGGCCGCGGCAGCGCCAGCAGGTCCCGAGGAGGTCGTAGGTGGCAACGGGCCGCGGCAGCGCCAGCAGGTCCCGACGAAGGTGGTGGTTGCAAGGGGCCGCGGCAGCGCCAGCAGGACCCGACGAGGATGAAGGTTGCGGAAGGCCGCGGCAGCGCCAGCAGGCAGGACGACAGTTCACAAGGCAGGGCTGCGGCAGCGCCAGCAGTCCGTCAAGGATGAGTTCTTCAGTGTCTCTCGACTCCAGGATACAACTGCCTTTCTGCTCTGGAGCTGCCCCAGTTATAGGTCTGGCGCCCTTTGATGTCCGGACCCTCGCACTTGGAGGTCGGGAGGTCCGGGATGAGGGAGTCCAGACACCCAGCAGGGGGGTGGAGCCAGCGCCCGGGGAGGCTGGGGGCGATCGGCACCTGGCGGGGGAGAGCCATCGAAACTCCTCTCTCCCATTGACCTGCCAAGTGGTCCGTTCACCTCCTGGGTGGATGGTGGTGCCGGGATGTCGGGGCCTGGCCAGGCCCAGGGTTAGGGTCGAGCTGAGGCCACGCGGCCTCGTGGTGCAGTGTCCAAGATGGCGGCTGGGCCCGGGCAATGGTGCTGGCAGTGGCCCGGGCCAGTGATACAGAGATGTTCGGGGGCAGGCGTCCCGTGGGGGACGGGTTGCGGGTTGCTTCTGTGGGTAGCTCCTGGAGAGTCGGTGTCCTGGCTCTGTCATGCGGGGAGGGAGCGAGCCCTTTCTGGGGCCTGTCCAACACCTTTCCAATCTAGAAAATTACTAATTCAGGGACTGATCCTGTCCAGATTGGATTATAGTAATGCCCTGCTTTTGGCAGCCCCGGAAGCCACTATCAACACCCTACAACGAGTACAAAACGCTGCTGCCAGGATGCTCATGGGTGCCCCAAGAAGAGCATCGGCAAAACCATTGTTGAAAACCCTGCACTGGCTCCCAGTGCGCGAGCGCATCTCCTTTAAATCATCATGCATATTTCACAAAGCTCTTCAGGGCAAAGGACCCCAGGCACTAAGTAGCCTGATACGCCCGTACAGACCCCCACGGGCCTTGAGATCGGACCTTGAAAACTTGGTCATAGTCCCGAGAATTAGGAAAGCCCGCTCGGGAGGTCGCCGCTTCTCGGTAAATGCAGCAAAGACCTGGAACGCTCTCCCGAGACACATTCGTACTGAACCGTCCCTTGTCAAATTTCGCAAATGTCTTAAATTCTTTCTTTTTTCAAAAGACCCTTAAAATTTCCGGCCCCCTCAGAGCCTCTTATTTTTTGCATGGTAGCGCTGGGACACTTGCGGGCAGCCATGCGCTTTATAAATCCAATTTCATTTCATTCATTTCATTTCATTTAACTCCTCTTTAAACTACCAGCTGGTAATGGTGCTGTATCTACAAATGTGTCCCAATAACACTATTTAGACAATTCAACTCTTGCACACATTGGGTTTCATGATCAGTTTCTAGAAATCTGACTTGCAGATTGTGAGAACTGGGGTCACCAGTTCCACAGGGTAGCTTGGCGCAAACAGGTAGGCAACCGAAAGCTTAAGTGTAAAGTGACCATACAGCACACACTCCCACTGAGACAGGAAACGCTCACAATAATTGACACCCCACCAGCTGATCTGTTAAAATCAATATACTTTTTCTAAAACCAAAATCACGCCTGGCAAATCATTCAGGGTAATCCAGTAATCAATGCAGCATTAACTCATTAGATAATTTTTCATTAAGGGGGCAAAGTGAACATTTCAGGTAATAACCTTATGCAATCTTATTCTTCTCAGAATCATTCAGCATTTCATTGGTAACCATATGCAATCCCATGGTCTTTGAAATCAAACATTTCAGGAAATAGGTCCCACTAGCAATTATCCTAAGCCAGATCACTGTAACAGCATCAACATCCTGTCCGCTCCTGCTTAAAGACAGTCTAGAAGTAACAGTCCCCTAGTCAGGGGTTAACTCTAACAGCCAACAGTTACCGAGGGCCTAATTAATGTTCTGGCCCAGTTCAGGGGGCTGGTAGGCCTCACGGGGTTAATTGGGGCTGAGAGGGCCCAGTGGTAGTCTCCTAAAGGGGAGGGGTGGTTGCGGGGCTGCCTCTCCATGTACCTGAGGCTCTACGGCAGCCCCTGCTCTCTCCAGGGACTGTCACCCTCTCCCCGAGTCAGTTACCTTCTCCTTCAGCCCTGCAGGCCCTTGCATGGGCTTCCAGCCGGGGGAGGCTCTCGCTCTCCTTCGAGCCCTCCAGCGGTGTTGTCGGCTGTTGGGGGGGATGGCCCGACCCTCTCGCGGGCCCCGCACCACTGGGGAGACAGGTCCCGGGCCTCCTGCCAGCACCTCCGGCCTCAGGACCAGTCGGGGATGCGGCCAAGGTGAGGCTCAGCAGCCTCCACCAATGGCAGGATGGTGTTGTTGTGGGCCAGGCCCCAGTGCCAATTCAAGGCTCACTGGGAAGGGGCTCAGCCTGGCAGCCAATCAGACCGCAGCGCTGGTGGGGTGGGGGCTCGTGACAGCGCCCCCGTCACGTGATGCCGATTGCGGCTTCGAGGTCTAGCGTGGTCCACTTTGTACTCCGGCTGCCCTCTCCTGGCACCGGGGGCCGCCGCAATGATGTGCACCAACGGGGGCCTCCTTAGGCAAGCGCCTGGTCGCGGTGGTGTCCACAGGCCCAGGCGGAATCCGCACTACAAGGGGGCAGCGGCAGTGCTCCACCCCAGTGCCGGGGACAGCAGGCAGCGTTCGGGGCGCACAGTGAGGACGGCGGCGGTGAGTACAGCAGCGCTTCGATGTCACAGCGCTTAGGCAGTTCTTAGGGGTCCAGCGCTTCTCAGGGGCGCAGCGGAGGGAGCACTGGAGGGGCAGTACAATTAGTTTAGGCAGTTCAGGCATTCTTGGCATATTAGGCAGTTCAGGCAGTCTTGGCAAATTAGGCAGTTCAGGCACCTCATCTGCGTCAGGACAGCACAGGGGGCGCAGGCTGAGCAGGGGAGCACAGGGAGGTTACAGCGCCAGTACCTGGTTGATCCCCCAGCAGTCCTTCTGGTAGATAGGTGTTCTTCTTGGCGCTTGATAGCTTCTGCACCCTTTTATGGTAGTTTCTTGGGTGCAGGGGGAGTGGGGGGGGTTGAGTTGGTGGCTTGAGGACAGACTGGTTCCTGTAGTTTACTGCAGGTGGGTCCCTGGATTCCCCAGACGCTGGGCCAGATCAGTGGGTTTGGTCAGAGTCACTTACTCAACTTGGAAGGCAGTGCCTAGGCCCAGTCACTCCCAGTGGTATAGGTTCCTCCCCTAGGCCCTACCGCCTAAGACTCCTGCGTAGGTTCCCCCAGGTCAGTGATGCCCCAACTGACTAAAAGATTTCCCTCCTTTCCTTTAATAATCCCAGGTCAGGTGACCACTCTCTAAGGTGGCAAAAGAAGACCCCTCCCCTATTCCGGAAGGTTCCAGGAGCTTTCCCAGTCTACTATGGGCAGAAAAGGCGGGCTGGTGTTGCAACAGTATCTTAGGGTCCCAGCCAGCTCCTGGCTACTAGGGTGCTACTAAAAAAAAACACTCCGCATTAGCAGGGGCCTGTGGCAGCCATGTTGGTAGGAGAGAGCACCTGCACCTTAGCACTGATTAGCAGTGGTAAGGCGCCCAGAGACCTAGGTCCAACTAAGAAGAGGGTGGAAAAAACAAGGCAAGGGCGAACCAAAACAGGAAAAGACTACCCTAGGGCTGACAGGTCTAACATGCATCCCCCCCCGCAGAAAGTGGAGAGAGCTACCCAGCCTCTAGGGAGTTCTCATCACTAAGGCGGAAAAACCGGGAGAGACCGTCAGCATTGGCGTGGTCAACTCCGGACCGATGTTCCACCCGAAAGTCCATCCCCTGTAGGGAAATGGACCACCTTAGCAACTTTGCATTTTCGCCTCTCATTTGTATGAGCCAGCGAAGGGGTCGGTGGTCGGTCTGAATAAGGAAGTGAGAACCAAAGAGGTCTGGCCTCAACTTCTTCAGAGCCGAGACCACAGCAAAGGCTTTTCACTCGATTGTACTCCACCGCTGTTCCCTGGGGAGTAGCCTTCTGGAGATAAAGGTCACAGGTTGGTCTTGGCCGTCGTTGTTCAATTGAGAGCGCACAGCCCCTATGCCATGCTCAGAGGCGTCTGTCTGCAAGATGAACTCCTTTGAAAAGTCTGGGGTTGCAAACACCAGAGCGGTGCACATCGCGTGCTTCAAGGTGTCGAATGCCTCTTGACAAGCAGTCATCCAGATGACTTTTCGTGGCTGCTTTTTAAACGTCAGCTCCATCAGGGGGGCTACGATGGTACCATACCCCTCGACAAACCGGCGGTAATATCCAGTGAGGCTGAGGAAAGCTGGGACCTCAGTTTGGGTTTTGGAGGGGCTCCCAGGCCATGATGGTCTCAATTTTGGCCTGGAGGGGTTGCACCTTACTCCCGCCCACCAGGTGTCCCAGGTAGATGACAGATCCCCGTCCAATCTGGCACTTACTAGCCTTGATGGTCAGGCCAGCACGTTGTAGAGCCTGCAGCACCTCTTGGAGATGCTGCAGATCGTCCTCCCAGCTGCTGCTGAAAACAGCTATGTCATACAGGTACGCAGCTGAGAAGGACTCCAGGCCAGACAGCACCTGGTTCACCAACCGCTGGAAGGTGGGGGGAGCATTCTTGAGCCCGAAGGGCATCACCCAAAATTGAAAGTGGCCCTCGGGGGTGGAGAACGCTGTTTTCTCCTTTGCTCCGCCCGCCATCGCAATCTGCCAGTATCCTGACGTCAAATCGATGGTAATGAGATACTGGGCTGCTCCCAGCCCGTCAATCCGCTCATCCGCCCATGGGATCGGGTGAGCATCTGTTTTGGTCACAGAATTCAGACCACGGAAATCCACACAGAACCGAAGTTCTGGTGTGGTGCCCGGTGGGGCTGCCTTCGGCATCAACACTACCTTACTAGCCCAAGGGCTGCTGGAAGGCTCGATCACCCCCAGCTGCAACATTTTGGCCACCTCACCCTGGATGCTGCTCTTGACCTTGTCAAACAGCCGGTAAGACTTGGTTTTCACTGGTGGGCTGTCCCCTGTGTCCACGTCATGGGTACATAGATGCGTGATTCCAGGCGTGATGGAGAACAACGAGGCGTACTGTTCCAACACCTGGCGGCAGTCCCTCTGTTGCTCCCGGGTCAAGGACGGGGAGAGGACCACTCCCTCATCCGATCCATCCTTTTCCTGGGCACCAGAAGGTCAGGAAGAGGCTCACTCTCTTCCTCCTCGCTCCCATGTGTCACCATGAGGAGAGGAAGCTCAGATCGCTCATGGTGCGGCTTCAGGTGGTTTACGTGGAACATCCGATGGGGCTGTCGGGGGGGGTCTTCAGATCAACGACAAAGGTGGTCTGGCCTCGTCGCTCCACAATCTTGTACGGTCCAGTCCACCAGTTCTGGAGGGCACTAAGCTCCCCAGGCTCCATGACCCACACCTTCTGTCCAGCGTCCGAGTGTTGCGGTCGTACCACTCCTTCATGACAACTTGACTAGCCTCCAGATTGTCTGAGGCTTCCTTCCACTGCTTGGCCATATGGCTGCGGAATGCCAGCATGTAGCTGACTAAATCACGGGGAAGCTTCTTCGAAGTCTTCTCCCACCCCTCCTTCACAAGGCTGAGGGGCCCCCTATTGGGGTGGCCATAGAGCAGCTCAAAGGGGCTGAACCCGACTCCCTTCTGCGGCACCTCGCGGTATGAAAACAGCAGGCAAGGGAGGAGGACGTCCCACTTCCGCCTCAAGTACTCTGGCAGGCTCCGGATCATCCCCTTCAGGGTCTTGTTAATGCTCTCTACGAGCCCGTTAGTCTGGGGGTGGTAAGGAGTGGAGAACCGGTAGGTCACTCTGCACTCCTTCCACATGGACTGCATGTAGGCCGACATGAAATTCGTGCTCCTATCTGACACTAGGACCTTGGGGAATCCCACTCGGGTAAAAATACCCATCAGGGCCCGCACCACCACAGGTGCAGTGATGGTCCTCAGAGGTATGGCCTCTGGGTACTGGGTGGCGTGGTTCACTAACACCAAAATGAACCGGTGTCCCGAAGAGGTCGGAGGGTCATCGGCCCAACAATGTCAATACCGACCCGCTCAAAAGGGGTCCCGACCACCGGGAGCGGTTCTAAAGTGACCTTCACCTTAGTCCTAGTCTTGCCACTCACCTGGCAAGTCTTGCAGGTCTTGCAATAGGTGTCAGAGGCAACTCTCATCCTGGCCAATAGAAATGCGGGACCAACCGCGCAAAGGTTTTGTCCTGTCCCAGGTGTCCAGCTCATGGTATTTCATGTGCCAACTCCAGCAGGAAGGCCCGGTAGCATTGGGGGACCACTAAGGCCCTTGAGGTCCATGCACCGGAGCCTTAGGGTCATTGTAGAGGAGGCCATCCTCTCAGTACACATGGTAACTGCAGGTCTCTTGGTTGGTCGCTTGGGCTTCCGCCTGCCCGCCGCATGCCTTCAAACGTGGGGCACTCTCTCTGCGCCCGACAGAATTCCTCCCGGGTAGGCCCTCCTTCCACATGCCACTCGGCAAGGGTCGGCAAGTCCCGAACTGGAACAACATCCTCCTCAGTGGACTCCGGGGTTCCCTCCACGGGCTCCCCATCCATCACACAGGGGGTGTCCTCCACAACATTCTCGTCCTGACCAGCATTGGGTTGGGACGTAGTCTCAGGCTCCAACCCGGGTTGAGTTCCTTGCCGGGCAGCCATGGACCTTGTGACCACGCAAGTCCATCCTGGTAACCCCAGCATCTGTGTGGGCTTGGAACTCCACCTCCTTCCAGGCGGTATATTCCAGATCGTTCCCGAGCAAACACTCCACTGGCAAGGCAGGGCTTACAGCAACTCTCAATGGACACTTGACAACCCCCCCCCCCCACACACACACTCAGCCACAGGATAGTGACTCAGACTGCCGTCCGCCAACACGGCCGGATGGAATACATCAGGGATCACTTGCTCGGGGGACACCAGCCGCCTTAACACCGTTATCATGCTGGCACCCGTGTCCCTCAGAGCCTCCACCTCCTGTCCGTTAACCTGCACCCTCTGCTAGTATTTAGCAGTGTTCGATGGTAAGGGCGTCACTGGGGCCATCTCTCTGTCCCCGAGTGAGACCAGGGTCATGCCTGTCCACTCCCCTCCCTTATCTAGGGGCAACTCCTTCCCCAGCGCTACACTAGCCACCCCAGAACTCTTGCCTCCTGTAGGGGCTGGGGATCCCCCTTGTAGTGTCAAACCTCCCCACACTCGTAGCACGGACAGTTCTTGGCTGCTGACTCTTGTCAGTGTAAGTGGGCTTTGGAGATCCAGATTGAGGTGGGGTACCTACTCATTTCCCAAACTGTCTATTTTGTGGACCTCGAGAGAACTCCTTTCTTTTATCTCCCCCCTCTCTCTTCTGGGGAAAACCCTGTCCACCTTTCAGGCCATCTCCCCCCGGGTCCCTTGTGGGACACCCGAGTGGTAACCCACGTATCCGCCTCCTCCGCAATTTCACGAGGATCGGTCAACTTGCGGTCCACCAGATGTTGGCGCACCTCCGGAAATCACTTATACAAGAGTTGCTCTCTTAAAAATAGATTGTACAGGCCTTCATAATCGTGCACCTTGCTGCCATGCACCCAATCATCTAAAGCCTTACGGGCATAGTCCAAGATATCCACCCAATTCTGTGTGTGCAACTTATGTTTATCCAAAAAGGACAGTGCACAAAAGAATAAAGTTCAACTGGTCTCCAGAAGTCTTCAAAAATACTTTATTGTTCAGATTCTCTTTTTTTTAAAAAAAGCCTCCGCATCAGCAAACGCGTTTCGTTCCGGTGGAACTTCGTCAGGGCTCATATACAGTATCGTGAGATTTTAGCATAGGGAGTCACTGGTCCTGGTAGGCCACGATAATTCAAATGTAAAACATCTTCTAAAATTACTTGCACGAAACAGTGTCCCGGTCTGTGTCCATCGATCTGCAGGCCCAAGTGTCCTCAAAGGGTAACGATAAACCCTAAACGATAAATTACTCCGAAGTGCACGCTGAGTGTAGACACACTTCTTCAGTCTGGTATGACAATGCTGCACAATTTCAGCAGAGGAAGTACATCTATGTGACTCATCATTAATGCTGCCATTGTGCCTTAAAGTTGCTCCACTTTAAGCTGTTGAGGACACTTGGGCCTGCAGATCGAACGACACAGACCAGGACACTGTTTCGTGCGAGTGATTTTAGAAGATGTTTCACATTTGAATTATCGTGGCCTACCATGACCAGTGACTCCTTATACTAAAATTCCACGATACTGTATATGAGCCCTGACGAAGTTCCACCAGAACGAAACCCATTGGCTGATGCTGAGGCTTTTTTTGTTAAAAAAAAAAGAGAATCTGAACAATAAAGTATTTTTGAAGACTTCTGGAGACCAGTTGAACTTTATTCTTTTGTGCACCGTCCTTTTCGGATAAACATTTGGTATCGGCGGATGCAGTGGAGCTAAAGTGTGGCAAGCTCCAGACATGTGTTGCACTCTGTTTTGGATGGACTTGTTAAAGCTAAGAAATTGAAGAGCCTTACCAGGGTCAGCTGCACTGTTTTTTGTTGCAAACTGTGTGTGCAACTTATGCCTGCCACGGAACCTCTGGCGATACCTTTCTGGGGTGAGGCCAAACTTCCTAAGTAGCGCCTCCTTCATAGGGGGGGGCATTTAGCTTGGTCCTCTTTCTATAAGTACAGGAGTGTGTCCCTCACTATGGGAGGTATGTATCGGTACAGGCCAGCCCCCCCCCGTAGCTCTCAGGCACCCCATGAGCTATGAAGGACACCTCATACGCCTCCAACCATTTGTCGATGTCATCCCCCACACTGTAACTAGCTATCACATCCTTGGGTAGATAGAACTTAGGCTCTCGTGGAACCTCTGGTACGCTGCCACCATTTGCATTCCCTTGTACACCTATCTGCAATGCTCACAGCTCCAACTCTTTAAGGTGAAGCTTGTGCGCAAGTTTCATCTCCTCAATTGCTAACCTCTTATCTTCCTTCTCTTTCTCCATTGCTAACCTCCTATCTTTCCTCTCTTTCTCCATCTTAGCAAGCTCCCATCTCAATTGCCTAGTCTCCCTCCTGTCCTTATACTCCGCTGGTGATGCACTCTTCCTAGACACACTACTGCCTGCCCCGGAACGTCTTCCTGGCAACACATTTTCACTAACGTCAATATTCAGTAGGTCTAGGCCTTCCGGTGTGCCCGCCTCCCCTGGGGCGCCCTGCCCCTCCTGTCCCCCATCCCCTCTCCCCTCCGGGTGGGCCATTACCCATGCCCTTAAGGCTTTACAGAGCTCCTCTCCCTTGGCTCTCCGCCCAGCAGACACCCCCCCCATCCAGTGACAGAAGTCCCTCAGCTGCACCACCATATATTCCTCAAGGCTGGCCAGCTCAAACTCCATTTTTACAGGTGGGGACCCAGATAATTCAAGGGAAAGAACACTAGGACATAGGTGACAAGTTAAGACAGTACTCTGCGCACTCAGACAGTTGGGGGGGGGTCAATAGGCTAAGCTTGCATACACAACAGGTGTCCAATTGCGGCGCACACTGACTCACTGGAGGGTGCTGTACAGCCACAGGTCCTTATCCTGCTGCTGAACACCAATGTGAGAACTGGGGTCACCTGTTCCACAGGGTAGCTTGGCGCGAGCAAGTAGGCACCCGAAAGCTTTGGTGTAACGTGACTATACAGCACACACTCCCACTGAGACAGGAAATGCACACAATAATTGACACCCCACCAGCTGATCTGTTCAAATCAATATACTTTTATCTAAAACCAAAATCACGACTGGCAAATCAATCAGGGTAATCCAGTAATCAATGTAGCATTAACTCATTAGATTATTTTTCATTAAGGGGGCAAAGTGAACATTTCAGGTAATAACCTTATGCAATCTTATTCTTCTAAGAATAATTCAGCATTTCATTGGATAACCATATGCAATCCCATGGTCTTGGAAATGATACAACATTTCAGGAAATAGGCCCCACTAGCAATTATCCTAAGCCAGATCACTGTAACAGCAGGGCACATCATCAACATCCACTCAGCTCATGATTAAAGGCAGTCTAGAAGTAACAGTCCCCTAGTCAGTGGTTAACTCTAACAAGCAACCGTTACAGAGGGCCTAATTAATGTTCTGGCCCAGTTCAGGGGGCTGGTAGGCCTCACGGGGTTAATTGGGGCAGAGAGGGCCCAGTGGTAGTCTCCTAAGGGGAGGGGCGGTAGCGGGGCTGCCTCTCCGTGTACCTGTGGCTCTATGGCAGTCCCCGCTCTCTCCAGCGACCGCCGCCCTCTCCCCGAGGCAGTTGCCTTCTCCTTCGGCCCTGCGGGCCCTTGCATGGGTTTCCAGTCGGAGGAGGCTCTTGCTCTCCTTCGAGCCCGCTGGCGTTGTTGTCGGCTGTTGGGGGGAGGGCCCCGACCCGGCTGTACGCTGCTGGGGAGACCGTTCCCGGGCCTCCTGCCGGCACCACCGGCCTTGGCACCAGTTGGGGATGCAGGGAAGACGAGGCTCAGCAGCCTCCACCAATGGCAGGATGGTGTTGTTGTGGGCCGGGCCCCAGAGCCAATCCGAGGCTCACTGGGGCTTGGTCTGGCAGCCAATCAGACCGCAGCGCTGGTGGGGTGGGGTGGGGCTCGTGACGGCGTCCCCGTCACTTGATGCGGATTGCAGCTTCGAGGCCTAGTGCGGCCCACTTTGTACTCCAGCGGCCCTCTCCTGGCACCGGGAGCCGCCGCAACGATGTGCACCATCGGGAGCCTCCTTAGGCAAGCGCCGGGTCGCGGTGGTGCCCACAGGCCCAGGCGGAGTCCGAACTACTAGGGGGTAGGGACAGCGCTCCACCCCAGCGCCGGGGACAGCAGGCAGCGCTCCGGGGCACACAGCGAGGACCGCGACGGTGAGTTCAGCAGCGCTTCGATGTCACAGCGCTTAAGCAGTTCTTAGGGTTCCAGCGCTTCTCAGGGGCGCAGCAGGGGGAGCGCTGGAGGGGCAGTACAATTAGTTTTGGAGGTTCAGGCAGTCTTGGCAAATTAGGCAGTTCAGACAGTCTTGGCAAATTAGGCAGTTCAGGCACCTCATTTGCGGCAGGACAGCACAGGGGGGCACAGGCTAAGCAGGGGAGCACAGGGAGGTTACAGCGCCAGTACCTGCTTGATCCCCCAGCAGTCCTTCTGGTAGATAGGTGTTCTTCTTGGCGCTTGATGGCTACTGCACCTTTTCAGGTAGTTTCTTGGGGGGGGGGTTGAGTTGGTGGCTTGAGGACAGGCTGGTTCCTGTAGCTCACTGCAGGTGGGTCTCTGGGTTCCCCCCACGCTGAGCTGGGCTTGGTCAGAGTCCCTTACTCAACTTGGAAGGCAGTGCCTAGGCCCAGTCACTCCCAGTGGTATAGGTTCCTCCCCTAGGCCCTACCGCCTAAGACTCCTGCGTAGGTTCCCCCTGGTCAGTGATGCCCCAACTGACTAAAAGATTTCCCTCCTTTCCTTTAATAATCCCAGGTCAGGTGACCACTCTCTAAGGTGGCAAAAGAAGACCCCTCCCCTATTCCGGAAGGTTCCAGGAGCTTTCCCAGTCTAGCCATGGGCAGAAAAGGCGGGCTGGTGTTGCAACAGTATCTTAGGGTCCCAGCCAGCTACTGGCTACTAGGGTAGTACTAAAAAGACCATTCCGCAGTAGCAGGGGCCTGTGGCAGCCATGTTGGTAGGAGAGAGCACCTGCACCTTAGTACTGATTAGCAGTGGTAAGGCGCCTGGAGACCTAGGCCCAACTAAAAAGAGGGTGGAAAAAAACAAGGCAAGGGTGAAAAAAAAACGGGGAAAGACCACCCTAGGACTGACAGGTCTAACACAGACTCAAATCTTTCCTGTTGCTACAGCGTTGCAAATGATGCATGACATACGAGTATGGACACCGATCCAGCATTTAGATTCTTCTAGTATATGCAGGTGTGATGTTTATAGAAGAAGCTAGCCCCTCCTTGTACAAAATTACTACTTCAAAATTGTTGTGTAAGCTAGAATTAAGTTATTGTGTTGATCCCAAGAGGGTGCTACCTTGCTTATGGTGTATTCCCCCAGGATAGAGCTGTGAATACCCAACCACTGTTAAGAGACCTTTTAAATGTATTCCATTCTATCCAGGCTCAAATAAGCAGGGACTGCAGCTCTTTTATATGAGCATTATCAAAAAACATTCAAAAGAAAGGTTTTGAATATTATCATTGTGACATTGACGACTCATTTTATCGTAAGGGCCAATTAGCCAGTGGGCTAAATTTACCCTCTTGATCTATGACCTTGCTAATATTGGCTTCTACAAGCCTGTGTTAACATGACACAGCACATACACCAAACTATCTTATGAAGGTTTTGGAAGAACCAGAAAGATTATCTACATTTCCGCACATAACCCTTGACTTGTCCTTAAATAGGTAGTACTCAGATTCCAGATTTAGTCAACTGTCTAAACACTAAAAATGACCTAGCAGAGTCAGCTGTGAACATTCTCATCAGCATTGAGAGAAATTCTTGTGCGTCAGTCAATAAAGTTGAATGTGATAGTTTCCCTTCCTGACTAATGCACTATGCAAAAGGTTCAACATATAGTTCCAATTGTCAATTCGGTTGGCGCACTGACACTGGATGTAATGTATGCCAGTGGAACCTTTTAATGGAAGTGTGACCAGAAAGCCCCTAGCACAGACCTGTCATAGGGACACAATGCGCCGCTATTAGGGATTCAATGTGATCCATCTAAAGAACACAGGTATAGTTCATTCTTCATGTAGCATGAGACACTCTCAAATTTACACTTTCATATTTCCTCTTAAATCTTAGTGGTAGGAATAGATTAGTACAATATAACAGAGAACTTGGTCCTGAGGAAAACCTGTAGACCTCTGTTGGGCTCTGTGATACAAGGCTGGAATATGTTGTCCTGAAGGGACTAGGGGACCATTACTATCCACCATTGTTGTCCCATGCTTTTGTTTTCTTATATGGCCCGAGGCAACACTGATAGTCGATCTCAAGGCAATTTTACACGTAGAAAATAATCCCATTTCTCTACCCCCAAAAAGATCTCCATTAAGAGCTCCTACTTTAAAGACCTTCACCCGTCAACATTATGAAAAGAGAAGCAGCCCGATGATGAAGCATGCCACCTAGGCTTGATGGGTGAGGGCTTGTTTCTCGTCGCACAATACATTTTGTATTTCCTGTATCCTCAGAGTCACACTTGTGATTCCAGACAAGAATACAGAATATACAGAGGGTTCTTTGTGTTTTGTAGGTACAGAGAGAAGGATATACTGTGTCTTACCTTCTTTTTCCCTCTTGATGTATATAGACTTTTCTTTCCTCGCAGGCAGTGCCTCAGTAGAAATCTCATATAAGACTATAGAACAGCAGGCAGCCGAAGATTTCATATTGACCTGGCCCTCGAAGGGGAAGTCTAACATTTTGACTTAGATAATTCAAACCTCTTCAGGGTCGGACTGGGCCAGAAAATGGGCCCGGGAACCAAAATAAGTGGCCCCCATTAGTGAATTAGATAGCTAATGAAGTGGCCCATGTTTGTAAATTGAGGCAGTATTGAAATTGCAAAGACATGCTGTATGTGTTTTCCAATGCATGGAGGTCTGCATGAACTTTTTTGCAGGAAATTATTGTTTAAATATCCGGTAAATCTGCAGTAAAGACCGTTCCAGCAGACCATAAAACAGGTCGTATGCAAACTGTCAAAAAATGCCCCTTGCTCTTACCTGTCAGACCAGCCTGTCTGGCAATGTCTGATGGCCCTGTAGGCCTGTCTAACCCAGGCGCCTCCTCAACCTCTTACCCTTTTCAATCTGTATGTGGCCCCCCTTGCTAACATCGCCGAGAGGTTTGGGATCAGGGTTGTGTCATACGCCGATGACACACACTGGTGGTGTTCCTTACGCATGATCTGGACTCGGCGGCCCTCAACTTAACGGCATGTCTGCAGGAACTGGCATCCTGGATGTCTGACAATTGCTTCAAGCTGAACGGTAATAAGACCGAGGTGCGGATCGTAGGTCGCACCCCATCAGATTTGTCTTCGGCATGGTGGCCTCAGACCTTGGGTCCCACCCCTATACCGAGCGATCAGGTGAAGAACCTGGGCATGTGGCTTGATCCTAAGCTCTCTTTCGAACATCAGTCCAGACGGGTGGCGGGTACCTGCTTTGGGGTCTTAAAACTAAAAGGCCTCCGTAAGACCCTGGACTTGTTGCCTGTGCTTGCCAGGAAGACTATAGTGCACGCCCTGGTAACTTCCCGCCTGGATTACGGCAACTTACTGTATCTGGATGCGACGGGGGCGTGTTTAAATATGCTCCAATGTGTGCAGAATGCCGCCGCTAGGTTGGTTCTCATGCTACCTAGAAGGGCGTCTTCTAAGAAGGCTCTGGTGTCGCTCCCCTGGCTACCTATCAGGGAGAGGGTGTTGTTTAAGGCACTCTGTGTGTGCCATCACATCTCCCAAGGCAAGAGACTTGGTCTCCCACTATGTGCCCACTAGGCAGCTGAGATCCTGTGGATCGGGTCTGTTGACTGTCCCTAAGATTTCGAAGTCCAGGATGGGTGGCAGATCGTTCCGTCGCCTGGCCCCTCAAAAGTGGAATAAACTGCCACTGAGTCTTAGGTTGGAGGCAGCGGAAACCAAGTTCAGGAACGACCTGAAAACTCACCTTTTTCGTGTGGAGTTAGGTCACTACTAATCCCTGCATTCGCTGTTTAGCTCTGTCCGGTCGCCTCTCACCACAGCGCGGGAACACACCAGGGGACACACCAGGGGTGTAACCAGGCGCTCTACAAATCTCTTTTATTATTATTATTATTATTATTATTATTATTATTATTATTATTATTATTATTATTATTAGTGGGGGAACCCTTGATTCCTTTCAGTGA
Organism: Lissotriton vulgaris; assembly: GCF_964263255.1. Taxonomy (NCBI): domain Eukaryota; kingdom Metazoa; phylum Chordata; class Amphibia; order Caudata; family Salamandridae; genus Lissotriton; species Lissotriton vulgaris. Next base: position 1,308,662,903 of record NC_141693.1, on the reverse strand, counting down.
AGCAAGCTCTTAATTTGATCCGGTGGTTTCCAGTGCTCAGCACCGGCACTTACGACAGTCTGCTGCATGGCTGTGCTCTTTGTCTCATTTAGAGATGAGCACAAAAACTTTTGTTTATTAAATCAATGCACTTTATGAATAAATAATGCCTGGTGCCACAGCCATTCTTATAGCTTTGGGGGTCTAGAAGAGTCAGAATTATCACACTTGTATGAGTGTGATGGTTAGTAGTTGTGGTGTTCCCGTTATTGGCAGTGCTAACCGCAGCAATGGGCGGTGCAAGCGGAGGTGGGCGGTGCAAGCGGAGGTGGCCTCCTGAAGAAGGCCCTGGCACTTCTATTTTTTACAAATTAAGCACTGAGAAGCCCTTTTGCTTCCTGTCATGGCTGCATAGGAGAAACCCTTTTCAGGCTCAGCAATTCAAAAAAATATTGCCAGACTTCATAGGACGGCTTGTTTTGTCCTCTCCCCATGTCATGGAAAGTCTGGTTTCCAAACGTCATTGATTCACACCCGTAATGTTTTTTCTATGGTGCTTCCTGATAGTCAAAGAAACTCTAGTCCAATGGGCTGAATAGTCTTTGCTTCTAGTAGCCTGGCCCACTGCACTGCTAATGCCACCTAGGTCGCTATGTTGATGTTTTGTGGGAATTAGCAAACATTAGAGTGATCAGTTTAAAGAGCACATAAAATCGCAATATATAGGCATGAAGTGCAGCTTGACTCTGTGGACACTTGCATGATCTATGGGCACAGCTGTCGCGCCGCGTCGACCTACTTGGATGCATTCCCTGGATTTTCCCGGGATATCCATGCTGCACCACGGACCTACTTATCAATGACGAGTGGCTGTTTGGAGGAAAAAGGACTCGTACTTGGAACACATCAAGAACAGTAAAGCAAGAGCTGGTGCGTTGTCCTGGTCTCACCAAGGCGTTTGTCCAACCAGCAATGTGGTATTCCAACGTGATGCAGTCCTGATAGAGAGATCTTCTCAGGCTGTTCAGACACCCCAGCAGCTATTCTGCTTATTTTGAAGCAGGGTTGGATGTAAAAGAAAAAACCACCAGCATCAGTTGCAGTCGCTGCTATGCTCTACCAGCTTTGATGTCTCATAACCGCTCTAACCCCCGCTTACAACACCATCATCTGGTGGCGAGGGAAGGGCTGCAGTCTCACGTTTTTCCACCAGTTGGAATGTGATTGCGACAGATAGATGGGTCAGCCAGCTGATTCGCATGAGCTATGCCCTAACCTTCTGTCTCTACCTCCAGACCACCCTCCTTCGCCCAGAATGTGCTGTCGAGCCCATCTTAATTTTGGGCGGTGGAAATTCTTGGACAGATAGGCCTGTAAAGTGCATAGGAAAACAGATGCATCATTCCTTTGAGCAATCCACAACTATTGTCCCAATCATGGACGTAATTAAAAATTAACAAAAGTCCCAAGTTGGTGGACAGAGAGGATTGTGTCCTATTTTAGTGTTGGTCATATGGGCATGGTAATGTAGGAGAAAAATGTTAAATTTAAAATTTAAATTTTTTAATTTTTAAAAATGTTGGTCAAATGGAACGGGCGTCAATTCCGCGGGAAAGGCAAAGGTACAAAATTGTGTGATTAGTTATCCATATACAGAAATTACGCACTATAGTCTCTGGAATAGACACGGGTAATGACAGATTCTACGCAATTACTTCAGATACCTTCAACAAGTATTACAAATTTAATTACGACTTTTCAACAAGTATTACAAATTAAGGCTTATCACCACATGTGTTTGGTAACGATAGTTAAATTTTATTACACTTTATCAATTCACAATTTCTGTTAAAAACAACATTTAAAAACATTTAGCAATAGACATGATCATCACAATAGTTTTTGATAAAAAATATATATGCAAGCAAAGAATCAAAAGGTCGACGCGGCGTTTCGGCTTTCTTTAGTACACCTTCATCAGGACTGATTCTTGTTATTCCAGATGGAATTATTGCCCATGTGGAAGGAAATCGTTGGTTCAACGAAGAGTCCTTTTTGAATACGGACGGTTGGTAGATCGCAAATTGCTAGTAATTATGTGCAAAGTTGTGCTGTCTCTTGTACCAGAGGGGTAAGTTCAATTTCCTCTAGGTTTTGATTACTTTATTTATATATATCATAAGGGACTTGATTTCCACTTTCTGTACCTTTATATAGGCTATGATCCTGCCGTGTTACGCTGCCAGAAGGAGCCACCGTTTTATGTAGGTTGTCGGCAATATTCTCTCATAGGAGCCGGGTGAACGGTTGCTGAGATCCAAAACCTCTTTCAATTAGGTCAGCATATGTCAGAAACACGATCAATATGTTCGGTATTAGCCTCATCGGGTTGTTGTTCCCAATGTTGCTGGTTACGGCCTCCCTGCTCCTTTCTTTCTGGCAGCCTGTCCTTGTTTCCTCCGCACGGCGTTCAATGGAAAATGGAATGTGATTGCGACAGATAGATGGGTCAGTCAGCTGATTCGCATGAGCTATGCCCTAACCCTTCTGTCTCTACCTCCAGACCACCCTCCTTCGCCCAGAATGTGCTGTCGAGCCCATCTTAATTTTGGGCGGTGGAAATTCTTGGACAGATAGGCCTGTAAAGTGCATAGGAAAACAGATGCATCATTCCTTTGAGCAATCCACAACTATTGTCCCAATCATGGACATAATTAAAAATTAACAAAAGTCCCAAGTTGGTGGACAGAGAGGATTGTGTCCTATTTTAGTGTTGGTCATATGGGCATGGTAATGTAGGAGAAAAATGTTAAATTTAAAATTTAAATTTTTTAATTTTTAAAAATGTTGGTCAAATGGAACGGGCGTCAATTCCGCGGGAAAGGCAAAGGTACAAAATTGTGTGATTAGTTATCCATATACAGAAATTACGCACTATAGTCTCTGGAATAGACACGGGTAATGACAGATTCTACGCAATTACTTCAGATACCTTCAACAAGTATTACAAATTTAATTACGACTTTTCAACAAGTATTACAAATTAAGGCTTATCACCACATGTGTTTGGTAACGATAGTTAAATTTTATTACACTTTATCAATTCACAATTTCTGTTAAAAACAACATTTAAAAACATTTAGCAATAGACATGATCATCACAATAGTTTTTGATAAAAAATATATATGCAAGCAAAGAATCAAAAGGTCGACGCGGCGTTTCGGCTTTCTTTAGTACACCTTCATCAGGACTGATTCTTGTTATTCCAGATGGAATTATTGCCCATGTGGAAGGAAATCGTTGGTTCAACGAAGAGTCCTTTTTGAATACGGACGGTTGGTAGATCGCAAATTGCTAGTAATTATGTGCAAAGTTGTGCTGTCTCTTGTACCAGAGGGGTAAGTTCAATTTCCTCTAGGTTTTGATTACTTTATTTATATATATCATAAGGGACTTGATTTCCACTTTCTGTACCTTTATATAGGCTATGATCCTGCCGTGTTACGCTGCCAGAAGGAGCCACCGTTTTATGTAGGTTGTCGGCAATATTCTCTCATAGGAGCCGGGTGAACGGTTGCTGAGATCCAAAACCTCTTTCAATTAGGTCAGCATATGTCAGAAACACGATCAATATGCTCGGTATTAGCCTCATCGGGTTGTTGTTCCCAATGTTGCTGGTTACGGCCTCCCTGCTCCTTTCTTTCTGGCAGCCTGTCCTTGTTTCCTCCGCACGGCGTTCAATGGAAAATGGAATGTGATTGCGACAGATAGATGGGTCAGTCAGCTGATTCGCATGAGCTATGCCCTAACCCTTCTGTCTCTACCTCCAGACCACCCTCCTTCGCCCAGAATGTGCTGTCGAGCCCATCTTAATTTTGGGCGGTGGAAATTCTTGGACAGATAGGCCTGTAAAGTGCATAGGAAAACAGATGCATCATTCCTTTGAGCAATCCACAACTATTGTCCCAATCATGGACATAATTAAAAATTAACAAAAGTCCCAAGTTGGTGGACAGAGAGGATTGTGTCCTATTTTAGTGTTGGTCATATGGGCATGGTAATGTAGGAGAAAAATGTTAAATTTAAAATTTAAATTTTTTAATTTTTAAAAATGTTGGTCAAATGGAACGGGCGTCAATTCCGCGGGAAAGGCAAAGGTACAAAATTGTGTGATTAGTTATCCATATACAGAAATTACGCACTATAGTCTCTGGAATAGACACGGGTAATGACAGATTCTACGCAATTACTTCAGATACCTTCAACAAGTATTACAAATTTAATTACGACTTTTCAACAAGTATTACAAATTAAGGCTTATCACCACATGTGTTTGGTAACGATAGTTAAATTTTATTACACTTTATCAATTCACAATTTCTGTTAAAAACAACATTTAAAAACATTTAGCAATAGACATGATCATCACAATAGTTTTTGATAAAAAATATATATGCAAGCAAAGAATCAAAAGGTCGACGCGGCGTTTCGGCTTTCTTTAGTACACCTTCATCAGGACTGATTCTTGTTATTCCAGATGGAATTATTGCCCATGTGGAAGGAAATCGTTGGTTCAACGAAGAGTCCTTTTTGAATACGGACGGTTGGTAGATCGCAAATTGCTAGTAATTATGTGCAAAGTTGTGCTGTCTCTTGTACCAGAGGGGTAAGTTCAATTTCCTCTAGGTTTTGATTACTTTATTTATATATATCATAAGGGACTTGATTTCCACTTTCTGTACCTTTATATAGGCTATGATCCTGCCGTGTTACGCTGCCAGAAGGAGCCACCGTTTTATGTAGGTTGTCGGCAATATTCTCTCATAGGAGCCGGGTGAACGGTTGCTGAGATCCAAAACCTCTTTCAATTAGGTCAGCATATGTCAGAAACACGATCAATATGCTCGGTATTAGCCTCATCGGGTTGTTGTTCCCAATGTTGCTGGTTACGGCCTCCCTGCTCCTTTCTTTCTGGCAGCCTGTCCTTGTTTCCTCCGCACGGCGTTCAATGGAAAATGGAATGTGATTGCGACAGATAGATGGGTCAGTCAGCTGATTCGCATGAGCTATGCCCTAACCCTTCTGTCTCTACCTCCAGACCACCCGCCTTCGCCCAGAATGTGCTGTCGAGCCCATCTTAATTTTGGGCGGTGGAAATTCTTGGACAGATAGGCCTATAAAGTGCATAGGAAAACAGATGCATCATTCATTTGAGCAATCCACAACTATTGTCCCAATCATGGACGTAGCCTCAGGGGGTATGTTTGGGGTGTTACACTCCCAAGTAAATGTATTATTTGGTGAATAGTTGGGTATCAGTTGGATTTCACAAATATTTTTACATAAACAAAAACGCACACGCTCTCTGCTTTGAAAGTCTTCAAAAATGTTGGTAATTTTACAAAATATTGTGTTTTCCCACTTACTACCCCTACAAATCCGCATTCGCCTCCCTTTCCGCTGCCCCTTAAGCGCCTCTCGTGCTCCTGGCTTGTCGCCTAATGTATTTAAACATTATATGCCAACGTGATTGTTGGAAAATATGACTTACCAACTAAGCTACGTCCCTGGTCCCAAGGCCAGTGTCTTCCCTGTCTCAGCATTTGTGATCTCACCGTGCAACGTCTGCATACTCCTGGCGCAGCATCATTGCATTCCTGTCTCATTGTCACTGTGTCCATGGCTGTGTCAAAATATTATGCCATGCCGTGTGTTCTTGTTGTCTCAGTCCAGTGGGTGTTCACTTCAGAAATACTCTTGGTTGACACTGATGTTTTTCTTTTCGCGGTCACGGGACTCCCAGTACTCTTGCCTACCTCACCGCCCTTGACTTCCGGTGACAGCTGCGGCCGAGCAATGGTTACGTTGTTTCTCTTCGGGCACAAAGTAAGAAAATAATATAACTCCCACTAAAGGCCAGTACCCAGGCTGGGGCATTTCTTTGTAATCGATGATGCCTGTAGTCTTAAGGTAGAGAAATAAGCTGGTTAAACAGAGCATGAAAATGGAAATAAGAGTCAGGGCCGGCTCTAGGCTCATGGTGGCCCTGTGCAGGGAGCGTAGGTGGGGGCCCCGGAAGAGGGGGTCCGGACGGGGCGGAGCTCAGGAAGGTGTTTTACTAATAATACGTCCAGAAAAGTCGTTAGATGATTGACCAGTACCTGTGCGGCTGCTCCTACCCTTCCGAATTCGTCTCAGAACGATACAATTTAGGAGGAGGAGGGCATTGTGACACACGCCCTGAGGGACTGGGCGCACAAAAAAATGTTTATGGAAGGACATTTCTGAACCGAAGAAAGAGCTCCTCTAAAGTCCTGTACACTCCCATAGGCCACAGATTGGACATTCACTGTTCTCTTGTGTTATTACAAAAAATGGAGACATGCGACTCTCATATTTGCAAGGAAAAATAAAGTAGGGAAACTCGAGTTCACACACTACTGAAAGCGCACTCTTAAGTGCATCAGCATTGCACTGTGAATCGGAGCGTTTCACAGGCCTGTCACAGATAAGAAATGCTATCAAAACGAAATCTTACAAAACAATATACTACTGGCCGGCAGCAACTCATACCCGGACAACGTTGGGACGGCCTGCTATTAAATATAGTTTGATGTGATTGCTAGACTGCAGTGACCTTAGTGGTACTTCTGTTTCTTCAAGCTGGTGATGTCTGGACAAGAATGATGTCTGTTTTTTTTGTCTAAAACCTTTTAATAAAACATTTTTATTTTCCTCCAGTTTGCAGTTTGGCCTTTTTATTGTCTATCTTAATACAGAACCATTAGTTGGGGTGACACAAGGAACAGTCTTACTCTCTTCTCAAAAGCAATTCAGGCACCTCACACATACACACGTGAACATGCATATTGAGATGGAGTTTCCCAGCGTATGCCTGGCAGTTTACATGCTGCTCTATGGTGCTGGCACATAACTCACTAATCTCACCATTATATGGTAGGAACCCTCATTTTTGTGACCAACAGGTAACTGAAGGACCTATTGCAACAACAGCAGCAACACGGTGGTCAAAAACATTCAAATCTATCACCTGCGTGTTATACACTGTGCTGGGGAGCAGGCACATAATCCCTCCATGCTAGTTTATGGTGAAACCTGCTATTCATCTGCATACACCCCTCCAGGATTTAGAACGCACCAGAGTGGTTGGGGGTATCTATGCTAATAAGACGGTATTGCTACCCAAAGGAACCCTTTTAGCAACCTTAGAGTAATGACAGATTGAGAAAAAACACATTAAGGTTCTAAATATTTGTCTTGCAGGTTACATGCAACTCCTTGATGGAGCTTCATAGATCACTGCAATATGCAAAGGATTGGAATTTATGAACTCCAAGTACAAAAGCATCTCAGTGTCAAAAGAAAGTTACACACTTCCCTAGAAATATAAAATACAATTACATGATCTGCAGGCTTCACAACCTGATTTGCAGTAGGCATGTTAAACGTATGAGCTACTATGACTCAGAACTGCACGAGACAAAACACATATCTCTTCAGCAAGTGCATTAACCACCAGAGTTATTTTACTGTTATTAGCCCTGGAAAATCGCTGGGCACACAAGATCTCTGCAGGCTCAGGTGCCCCAACCCATAAAGTATTTTTCTAAACATGGCCTCTTTGTTATTCACAGAGAACAGGTGTGCAGTCACATTTCCACCGCCAGACCTTGAACCCCAATTTATGGCTTCCTAGACCCGGAGTAAATGTTTTCCATTTCCAGCACTGCCCAACACCCCCCATTTCCACATTATGAGAAAAGTTTCACCAGACTGCAAGACACCTTTCTCTCTCATCTAATCAAACTAGTCACCCTAGAAAGAGAGTCTATGCAGAATATGTATTTGCAAGTTTACCTCTTGGACAGTTTTTTTTTTTAATAGAATGGCCTTGCACAATAATAAGTGTTTATTATTCCAACAACGGAAGATGAGAGTTTGACAGGATCATGCCTAACAAGTTACATTGCACAAATCCGTTTTTTAGGCACAGCAAGATTAAGTGATTTGTCCAGAACCACAGGATACTAGGCCGATGCAGAGACTCGCACCTAGTTCCCTAGCCCCAAATTCTGCAGCTGTGGCCTAACACATTCTCTGCTTGCGTTGTTGAATGCCTGGTCAGTCATGCCTCTAATGGATGCTGGTTTGCATGGATCACACCCATGCCACTTACTGAAGAGCATCAGCTAGGTGTCACAAATCACTGCACAAGTATCTGCATAAATGGCAGGACAGGCGTGGTGCCTGCACACGCAACCAATACACCAGATACGCATTTGTAAACAGGATTTGAACTTCAGCCTGTAGATCTAACCTGCCACTTTACTGGCACAAAATGGTCATCTTTCATTGCGGCCCCATTTCTAGTGCAGTCCATTAAACATTGGGCTAAGATACAGGGCAGGAGGGAAATAATTAGAGCTGAAGCTCCTTTTGCCCAGTTGGTGTTGTGCCTGCCTGCCATCCATTCTTTACTCTTACTTCCATATCCCTTGCCCTCCACTCGCCTACATTCTCTCTCCTTTCATGTCTCCTGCCATTCTCTCCATCTCGGGAGGTCTTGCCTTCCCTCCTCCTTCCTGTCTCCCTTTGAGAACTTCCTCCTCTCTCAGAAGCGCTTCTTTCCCCCACGCAAAAGTTTCCGGGTGTTCTGCTCGCCCCCTATCTTTCTTGCCACCTGCTCCCCTTTCTCCCTCATCCCTTTCACACCTCCACTATCTGCGCCTAAAGTGATCCACAAGATGAAAGGCAGCGTTTTAAAAAACATCTAACTAAAGAAACACTCTATCTTATGTATTCTTCGGCTTCCCACCCTTTGAGACTGGGGATGGGATGAGGACTGCCGCCTCACGGCCAGATCTGCCGAGCGGGGGCCCAGGTTTGAGCCTCAGCGTCCTGTGGTTCTGCGCAAATCAGTTTATCTCCCCGTGTCAGTAAAAAAGAATGTGTCCTTGTGTAACCTAACTGGACTGGTGCTCATCATGTAAAGCGCTCCACTACCTGAAGGGTCTACTTCGCGCTATATAAAAAGACTCTCTCCAGGACCCTACCATGGTGTCGCTGCCCGCTGGGCTGGGGAGATGGCGGTTCGGCTGGAGCTGTGGGCGGGTTGCTGCTGCCTCAACCTCTTTCTTGTTGTTACCTCAGTACCTCTTCATTACCTCTTCCGCTAGGGAGGGACACGAGCAGGCGGGGGCAGCATAGCGCAGCACCTGTACCTCCGTGCCCCGCATGCCTGCATCTGTTCCTGCTGGGTATTGTAAAGTAAAGTCTTGTAGGCAGGTAGAGTTCTTCAAGTCTTCTTTATTAACAGGTAAGAAGAAGGCAATACAGCGACATGAAGCACATCCTCCGCTTTCCCTTCCAGTAACCGACTCCCTCCCACAGCATTCTCCCTGACCCACATTCCACGCATTCCACACGAGACATACACACACGCGCATGCATACACATACACGCGCCATACACACGAGACATACACGCGCACAACACATGACACGATACCACACACCCTCCTCCTCAAACAGCTAAAGTATCCACAAACAAAATCATCCTAAACTGAAATCAGAAAACCGGACAGGCAACTTCCTTACCCTTCCACTACGGCGAAGGCATTCATCATCAACGCCCAAATTAGAAGGAGAAGGTCCAGCATCGCCAGCATCCCCAACATCATTACTAGACTCACAATCGGTGCTACAGCTACCTGCATTGCTAGATGGCGCTAACTCCTTTACAAGACCAAAATCATCACCTAACAAATAACCGCTACAAGACCCGCCATCATAATGTGCACCTGCCACACCACTCCTCTCATTACAAAAAGTCAATTGGCGAAAGTTCCACCTTTTACCGTCTTCTAATTCAACAGCACTACCAAAAACCTTTATAACCCTCAGGGGTTTAGACCACACACTTTCACCTTTCAATACTTTCCTATGGTTCTTCACCCTAACCATCTGACCGATTCTAACTAAAGGCCAAGCGCGTCTATTACCATGATACTGCTGATTACGATCTTGGTACTTCTTAACCTCAGATCTGACTTCTTCATCAATATTCTTAGTGTTGCATTGCATCTTATCGTTTCTTTTCCTCAACCACCAAGGTACCAGCCCAGAGAAAGGTTTTCTACCTCTCAAAATCTCAAAAGGTGTTTTCCCTGTAGCTGAATGGGGAGTAACACGATAAGCAGTCAGCCTCTCTTGCAAAGCCTTCCTCCAAGGCAAACCTGCACTCAGTGCCAATTCAATCGCTTCCTTAACCACTCTGTTGAAGCGTTCAACTTGGCCGTTTCCTTCTGGGTGATATAATGATGATTTAATGTGTTTGATACCCATCACCAGTAAAAATTCTTCCATCTTCTGTGACACAAATTGGGGACCATTGTCTGAAACTAATATTTCAGGGACACCCTCTCTCGAGAATACGTCCTCTAGAAATTCAATAACCACATCTGTTGACATCCCACTTACCATTCTTACCTCGGGCCATTTGGAATAATAGTCAACTAGTACAATGGCATAACAGTCCATAGACGCCACAGCAGAAAAGGGCCCCATAAAGTCAATAGCGACCTTTTGCCACGGATATTCGGGTAACTCCACCATAGTTAATGGTACCTTCAATGGTTTAACCACCTTATCACTAGTACTACAGAACTTGCAATCCCTTACCAATCGGTCCACCATGGAATCTACACCTGGCCACCAAAACCACTCTTTGACCCTTCTTTTTTGAACTGGACATACCACCATGCCCTATGTGGCTTTTCTCAGCAATGTCTTTCCTTAAACCAATGGGAGGAACAATCCTGTCACCTCTTAGAATAATATCATTGACAATACACAATTCATCTCTAATTTTAGAAAACGCAACACATTCACCACGTAAATTGGATTCCTTTGGCCAACCCTCAACTATAAAACGTTTGACCTCCTTCAAAACCACATCCTTCTCCATCTCATTCATCCAAGACGTTTCAGAAATACCACTCATGGCATCCTGAGTACTTACAAGAAATACATCCTTAGCAGTAAATGCTACTTCACAATCAGTATTGGTTTTGACCTCCTTAGAATCCACATTGGGTAGTCTGGATAAACCATCCGCTACTACGTTATCTCTACCCGGAATGTATTCTATGTCGAAACTAAACATCTGCAGCTTTGAAGCTAAACGAGCTAACCTTGGAGTTAAATTTTTTCCTCCCTCAGGTCTTAAAATGTTCACCAATGGTTTGTGATCAGTGCAGATTTTAAACTTCCTCCCCCACACGTACATTCGAAATCTTTCAGCTGCCCATGAAGCAGCCAACAATTCTTTCTCTATTACGGAATAATTCCGCTCCGCTTGGGTTAAAGTGCGTGAAGCATATGCTACCACCCATTTTTCAGACTTGACTCGTTGGGAAAACACAGCACCAATTCCATAACCAGATGCATCCACAGATAGCACACATTCAGCCGTTGGTAAAAAGGGTTTCAGACAAGGAGTAGTAACTATCTCCTTCTTCACTTTCTCAAAACATGTCTTTTGTTGCTCACCCCATGTAAATACTACGCCTCTTTTTAATAATGATCTCAAAGGTTCAACCTTTGAAGCATAGTTCTCAATAAAACGTGAATAAAACTCTGTGAGCCCAAGGAATGACATCAATTGTTCTTTGCTAGTAGGCTCCGGAACAGCCAAAATAGCATCTACATGACTAATTTTAGGTCGAATGCCATCCTTAGATATTACATGTCCTAAGTATTCAACTTCAGATTTCCCAAATACACATTTCTCATTTTTGATAGTTAGCCCACTTCTTCTCAATGCATCTAAAACCTCAAATAAACTCTTGTCGTGACATTCTTTGTCTTTCCCATATATCAAAATGTCATCTTGAAACACCTTGGCATTTTCAATGCCCTGTAAAACTCTGCACATTTCCCTTTGGAATACAGCAGATGCACTGGCGAGACCAAATGGCATCCGTTTATACCTAAACATTCCTTCTGTAGTGATGAAGGCAGTGCAATGTTTAGAATCGTCCTCCAACACAATTTGGTGGTATGCACTGGTTAAGTCTATCTTGGAAAACCAAGATGAGCCACCAACAGAAGACGTAAGTTCCTGCAGATTAGGAAGAGGAAATGTGTCTACCCAAATAGCTTCATTTAAACACCTTAGGTCCACACACAGTCGTAAATCGCCATTAGATTTAAGCGAAATTACGACTGGCGAAACCCAATCTGAGCTTTCAACAGGTTCGACAATACCATCACTACACAGTTTCTTAAGTATCTCACCTAACTTCTCTCTATAACTGATGGGCACATTCCTAAGTTTTTGTCGAATAGGACATGCACCTTCTCTTAATATTATTTTGTGCTTGAACCCAACCATTTTGCCGATCCCATTCGAAAATACATCAGGAAATTTTTCTTGTAGGTTTGAGTAAGCATTATTCTCAACGCACTCATCTTGAATAGAGTACACAGGACACTCACGTCTGGGGTCGATTTTCATGCCCAAATCAAAAATGTGTGGCCACCCCAAAATAGTCGCACCTTTGTCGGCCACATAAATTTTACCCTGGCACGAATTACAGCCAAAGGTTATTTTAGCACTTATGAACCCTTCTAAAGGTATTTTATGCCCAGTGTAACTACCAGGACGTACATCAGGACCTAATAATGGTCTGGTAGGCCAAAGGAATTTAAACAAATCCATGCCCATGATGGTGTACCATGCACAAGAATCTACCATGACCTTTACTTCCAAACCATCAATATTGACAAGGCATGATGGTAGTTTTTTTACCTTATTTGTCCCTTTAACTGATTCGTCCTGTATACTACATACATCACCTACAACGTGGAACACATCATCTTGATTATTAGCATGGACACAATTAATGTCATCTTGCTCATCATTTTGCAAATAGTTAACTTTCGCTTTGAAATTTCGACAGACTCTAGTAAAATGTCCCTTTTTTTTACAGTTAGTGCATATTTTGTCGAGAGCCGGACACCACTTATAGTTTGCTAGATGAGTCGAAGACCCACATCTAAAACACGCAAACTTTTTTAGTTCATTAGCTTTCTCATAAGTTTTTTCATTTCCCTTTTTACTAGAATAAGATGAGTAACTAGTCATCTTACTATCAGTCTTGGGTTTATAACTATCAACCTTATTCACTGCATTGATTGATGTAGAATCAATATCATTTTTCTCATTTCGAACCTCACGAATGCATTGGTCAGAAATTTCTACACCTCTAGCAACCTCAATAGCATTTTTTAATGAAGTACTTCCAGATGACCATAATTTCTCCTGAATTTTTTTAGATTTGGTCTTCATAAGGATCTGGTCTCGCAAAACCTGATCGTATGTGATAGTTTCAAATTCACACGTGACTGCTAAACCCCTTAAAGCTGAAACAAACTGATCAATTGACTCATCACTTTTTTGAGCCCTTGAATAAAACTTAAACCTTTCCATCACTACGTTAATTTTTCTTCCAAACCTTTCCTGCATTTGTTTGACAGCACATTGATAAGCACCCATATCTCCAGCATTTTCAATTTTCGGTAAATTTTTGAACTCCCTTAAACCTACAGCACCTAACCTATGTTTAAGTAATGATACCTTCCTATCTTGAGAAGATTCCTCCTCAGCTAACACTTCAACATAAGCCTCAAACATATCAATCCATAGATCCCATGCAATAGGAGGTTCACCAGACTCCGCCAAAAAAAATGGTGGTGGAAGAATTGAAGACATTGCACTTATTATGTAAATTAATACAATTTAACACATAGAAAGATGAAATAAATAATTTAAAAAAAAAATTCCTCTGTAAATGCTTGTGCAAAAAGTTCACCAAAGTCCAAGCTAATATGTAATTTCCTTGAACAAAGAGTTCACCAAAGTTTCAATAGAGTAGAATTAGTATAGGTAATTTAAAAATTAAAAAAAATGTAGGAATAAGTCATATAATGTTACCAATAACGTAGAATCAACTGGTATGGCAAGCGTAGAATTTGCTCATAAACGTAGAAATTCATATCCATTTGAAAAGAATATATCAACATCTGAACGCGTTGCACTTTGTAGACATCAAACTCGCGTTTATTTCATTAATCTGTGCACAACGTAGTGAAGCGTTTCTCTATTAAAGTGGTTGCCGCGTTGCTAGGGTTCCTTTGTTGATGAAATTACCGCGTTGCCAGGATACATGCAAAATGGCTGCACGCATGCGTAGTACGTGATGACAATATCACGTTAAGATGACGCTTAGCTACGCGAAGGCATCAGGAACGGAAAGTCAGAAGGTTCACAGTAACACTCCACATGCGCAGGCTGGTTGTTCACGCGGCAAGTTTAAAAGATGTATGATGTGTTGCTGAAGATCGTTGCAAGGTAAACTTCACTTTCTTTCGGCATACCAGATAATTGCACAGTCATTAATATAACTACTCACAGTTGATGGTTGATGAGTAATTCTTCAATTAAGATGGAGTTATAAATAATTGTAGAAACTCCAACAGAAACGAAGAAAAAAAAATTTTTTTTTTTAGAAAAATCAATGTCGCTGCTGCCGTATCCCGCTCGTCGCCATGTATTGTAAAGTAAAGTCTTGTAGGCAGGTAGAGTTCTTCAAGTCTTCTTTATTAACAGGTAAGAAGAAGGCAATACAGCGACATGAAGCACATCCTCCGCTTTCCCTTCCAGTAACCGACTCCCTCCCACAGCATTCTCCCTGACCCACATTCCACGCATTCCACACGAGACATACACACACGCGCATGCATACACATACACGCGCCATACACACGAGACATACACGCGCACAACACATGACACGATACCACACTGGGCAGCTTCTTCAGATATGTCACACGCGGGCTGCGGGGGGCCCCCATGCTGCAGTCAACTCATGATGAAAGACGTGCCACTTATCCCATTATTTTAGAGAAGGCGGAGTACCGGGACTACAGCGTTGCCCTTCCCCTGGCACTGCAATTTAGGCGCGAGGGCTGGCCAAACATTGTTCCCAGGGCCGTCATTGGTAGCGCTTTCGCGCGCTACAAGATTGACGGCCCTGGGACAGTCACGGGACCCACAAACGCGGTACGTACTACGTCGTGCACCGTACGTGCACTGCAGGCAGTATTTACAACTTAGTAGATGTTCTGCTTGCATTTCACGCAGTTTCATTTCGGCTCGTCCGTCGGTCGTCGTGGCGGCCCCTGGGGTTTGGCGGCCCTGTGCAGGTGCACAGTTTGCACATGCCTAGGGCCGGCCCTGTAAGAGTCGAGGAGCCACTACAAAATACATATTAATCCGCACCCTTAGGTTTGCAGCTTACTTGGCGGCAGGTGCGAATTTATGGCGTTCATAACGGATTCCAGGAATACTTCTGGAAACTGTGGAAATCCTGGAAAACCTTTGTGAATTCGTGTTTCGAAAATTGAGATGTGCTTTCACATGTGTGCAATGGCACTTTTTTTGTTGAATTTTTTTTTCCCCAACAGTCGACTAAACATGTGCTGGGGTGACCCGCCCTCCCCCGGGGTTTTTGACTGAATTCCCAGCATGCCTCCAGCAGCACTTCGACACAAGATGTAACGTGCACTACTTGGGTGTGTTTTGAGTTTTGAAGCATCCCTGCCAGCTGGAGGTTCCAGAGAGGCTAGATTGCTGTGGGGCCCATTATTCTAATTTTCTCCATGTGGGGGTCTCACTCCATGATTGTCTACTCTGGTCTTCCGGGTCAGGATCAGACTTGTACCCCGGGCACTCACTGGGGCCTGCCAATGTTCATCAAACAAAAAGGAGCAAAAGGGGGAAAGTAGCCAGGTCACTCTCCACTTATGAAACCACAAAACACAAGACCTGGTTACTAGAGAACACTATTCTTCTTTGAGCTAACCGGGGCAGTCCGAAACCAACTCTGCCCAGAAAAGCTGGCCTTGCCAGAATGTCAGTCATACATCATTTACAGTGCTCACATTTTTTAATTGTTTGTCAAAACACCAAAGGAAACTGGAGACAGGCTATTCTCCCTGGTAACTGTCTTGTGTTTTGTGCCTGCCAATGTTCCCCAGTTTCCTTGTGGAGCGCATGCTGCTAGAACTCCTCTGAAAGGGTGGTTTCTGCAAGAGCTTCTTGACGTTCCTCCCATCCTCCCCTAAAGAGCCCCTCTGCAGCATCTTTTGTGGAAAGGTATCCTCTGGTGTCCATGGCCACTTAGCTTGCCTCACTACCTCAGAAATGGTGAGGGTGGAGGGAGTGTGTAGTGTTGTTTACTAGGTGCCTCCATGGTGTAGGTCACTTCTGACCTGCTGCCTGGGTTATTATTAGTATTCTAAGATTAAGATGTAGCTCTGAATGTTACTTGCAGTTGGTCAGTTCCGGCCTGTTCTGACTTACCTGCGAGCGCTGTGGAGCAGCTTCTCTGCTTCATCTTCTTTAATAAATTGTTTAACTTCAGTTGCACCATTCACAGTTCTGTTGAACTTACTACACTACAAAGTGGCCCTACAACTATTCCACTGGTGGATGCTTGGAACCGGGGGCTCCTGTTGTGCTTAAATGCCACTCCTAGCTAGCCGTCTAGTGGTAGCATGCCGCTAGGGTCCTGCAAGGTCTGGGGCTCTTGAGGGCCCTGCTAAGATGCACTGCTGGGATCTGGTACCTGGAATTCTAATTCTAAGGGCAACCTTGACTGTCTTCTTGCACTGTTTTACTGTTTTCTTCCAGGAGGTTCTTTTTGATGGCGTGACCTCCCTGTTCTGCATCTTCGAGGGCCTAGAGGCCTTCTCAGATTGTGCAGTATTTGCAAGCACCATCTCAGCTCTTCGGTTTGTTGTATAGGCCTTTAAAGGATAGACTCCCTGTTCGCAGGGAGTGTCTTTTTTTGGGAGGTGAAAATGCCCCCTATTGTCTATGGTAGGTATCTGACACGTGGGCCTTAACCCACTGAAGATACCCATAAACATTATTTAAGATTGGATTCTCAAAGGAAATTAAAAACATTTATGGGGAAAAAATTCCAACCATCCAGTGTTCCTACTGCTCCCAGGAAAATGGGATTCACTCCAGTGGTGGGATAGATCTTCCACAACATGAACAGAGGAAATGTGTGTCTATATGTAGCCAATGCATCATGTGGTAGTCATATGGTCTATGGGGTCAGTCCATTCTGGACTTATGCAATAAACACAGCCAATCAAATGGGGTACCATTTTTATCAGAAGAAGTGTGGGGGTACCTGGTAGTAGGAATTTTGTGGATCACTGGAGATTCCAGAACTTCCCTTCCACAGAAATGTGAGCCAAATATTGATAAGCAAGAGTCATTATGGCGAATGCACTCCTTCCCTTCTAGATTTTGCTTTGACTGCCAAAATAGATGTGTGCATAACAGTGCTGTGATCGTCCCCTCACGGCATATCAATGATACTTGAAAAATGGTGCGGAAATTATGCCACCAACTGCTGCACTGCTGCGATCAGGAAAAATGTCCTCCACACTTAAACCAATTTTAAACATTAACCAGAGTAATCCATAGTGTTCCCATTTTGTTAAATATTCAATAGTCCATATTTTCCATACTTGTAGAATCACTGCAGACACAGACGAGTTGAAGTGGAATGCTTTATTCCTCATTTTCAAATGTCATATGCTGTTTATCCAAACTTAAACATAGACATGTGTTGCCAACCGCCCTTTGACCCTGTGAAATGAAAAAACCCAATGCCTTTCGAACAAATGTGAGTTCTACTGCAGCTGCTGCAGAGCAAAGCGTACTGAATAATAATGAACAATACATGTTATCACTAAACACCCCTTCCCTGTCAACCCTCATTAAGATTGATGCCATCAGTCTTAGCCGTATCACACAATAATTTCAGGATGTAAGGGAAGTTCTTCCCCATTACTCTGCAATTATGTTTAGAGAGAGAGAAGTCCTTCTGAAGCAAACACCAAAAGGATTTTCTATGGCTTTCAGGGTATGAGATATTCATGTCACCGACATGCCATGGGTAATGCAGCCGACATGAACATCACATCCTCTGTATTTAAGCTCTTAAATGTTAATGTAGAGATAACTAAAACCAATTCCGAAAGATACACTTCACTTTGCAATATAAAATGAGATTTGGTCTTATTATCATATTTAGCTTTAGTTTTATGTTTATTCAAGTGCTTTCATGCATATTTAGCTAAATATGTTCTGTTTTATTGTATTTTGATTAACTTTTCTCACTATTTCCATTGCATTACTGATTTGTATTTTGTTTATGGTTAATAGTGTTTTGATGAGGTTCTCCCAATTTGTTCCTCATCTTCTTTTCTCTTTTATTCTTCTTTCTCTGCTTTTCTGTGTTCTATAATTTCCATTCCTTTTCATTCTCCATTCATTCCTGTTCTGGCCAGTAGGTATGCGTTGGAGTTGTTTTTCGTATCTTCTACTATTCTTTTCTTTTCTCCTGTTGTGTAAGAAGGGAGGATGGTTTGTATGTTTGGTTCTATTGTTCCTATTTCTGGATTTCTCTTTGCTTGTTCCTATTCCTATTTCTGGTTTGTTTCTTTTCCTATTTCTGGATTTCTATTTCTGGTTTCTTCCTATTCCTATCACTGGAATTCTATTTCTTTATTTCTCTTGTTGCTTTGCTTGTGACAGGTTGTTCCTCTTTCGCTGTTTCTTTCTTTCTTTGCTTACTTTTCTTGTTTTATTTCTCTAGTTCTTATTTGTGGTTTCTAGCTTTTGTTTTCTGTATAAGAAAAGGGGATATGTAATATCCTGTTATTCTCAATGTGTTGGCTTCCCACCACCAATGGAATGTTCATTGAAGTAGCTGTCAGAATGTTGGTGTTCTGCTGAGTTAGTGACAGTTGGATGGGCTGAGCACATAGATGGATGCTCCTGGTGGGGTCTCCCAATGGTCTCCAACTGACCTTATAATTGACTTATCTCTACTTCTCAATAAATCTACTTGGGAACTACCTACTAGCGTGGATTACGTTATTACATATAGCAACATATACCAGTACCCAGTTGAGGACTTTGTGTACAAGACTGTCATTTTGACTTACTTTTTCCCCTGTCCTTATGCTTTGGACCGTGGACTGCGTTCCGAAACTGCGGGCTTGGTGTTGCAAACACCGTGCATTAAATAACATTGTCCATAGACTCTAACATGACTGATATTTATAACGCATTGTGTGTAAGCACTAGAAAATTGACTTCTATTTTTTTTTTTTTATGGAACATTTCAAGCACAGTATGTTGTTTTATGTGTATCAGAAAACTAACTAGACTTCAGGTACGGGGCATTACTCTTAGGCTTTAACCAACCCTTGGAGACTGCTCTGCCTCGTTGAGAGACAAGTGTTTAATCGGGGTACCTGATCATTGCAGGCTGAGCCGCCGAGTCCTCTGGCCCAAAGACATCAGTGATAAGCAGCCTCAAATGCTACAATAGGAGCCAAGGAAGCAGGTGTGCCACTGGCCACATGTTATGTACATAAAAAAACATTTTTTTCAAAACGTTGTTTTGTATCTTGAAAAACATACTAGTTACATGAGATATTTGGTTTAGGGTCAACTTTTACCCGGATGCAAAAAGCAGAGTAAGAACAGGAACGTACGGGTTGAGCACCTTCTGTGAGGTGATTATTAAAAAAGAGAATTGGGAATTTACCGATTCTCAGTGATCACCCAACGTGCGCTTACATCTATTTTGTAAAAAAAATGAACAATCAGAAGTAGTGATTCACTTTCTGATTGGTCAGCTTTTTTTTTACTAAATAGCTGTAAGCTCGTGAATGCAGTGTCGAATTGTTAATCAAATTCGTAAACAGCATTGCACAAAAAAAAGAATTGAGAAAAAAAACATTTATTGTCTGAAAAGGCCGTGTGTGTGTTATAAAAGCATAAAAAAACATAAACATTGCTGAAGATGATTAACAACGTTTTTGCACGTAATTCGCATTGGAGCAGCAATTTGTGATGTCAAGATGCTAAGGGATGGCTCAGGCGAATAGATGTGGTTCATATAAACATGGCTGTCTGATTTCAATAAAAAACTCCGAATGCATAAGGCGAACTGTGCAGCAACAGCAGACAGTTTGCTCATTCGTAAAAAGTGAGGATTAGATCAGGAAAGTGGGAAAATAACATTATTCAATACAAATATATGTAAATAAAAGCCATGTCTTCAGCAGCTTTCTAAACACCGGAAAAGATTCTGCATGAGAGATAGAGGGGGGCAAGGTATTCCAGAGTGTTGGGGCTGCCACAGAGAAGGAGCATCCGCCCCATCTGACCCTGCGGAATTTAGGAGAGATCAGTTTTGTCTGGGAAGGGGATCTGAGGGTCCTCCCGGGGGTGTATTATTGGAACATGATTTTCAGCTGCGGCAAGCGTTTGCTGTGCAAGGCCTTATAGACCATACTAAGGACTTTGAAAGAGATGCGCTTCCTGTTGGGGAGCCAATGCAGAGCGCTGATCCCCTCCCTCGCTGATTGATGCTTAAGAATATTAAGAATCAGCCTAGCTGCCGCCCTCTGGACGACCTGAAGCTTGTGCAGGGAGGCATATGGAGGCCATACTGATGTTGAGGTACAAAGCATTGCAGTGGTCAAGCCGGTAAGTGACTAGTGCAATGATGGTGGCCGGTGCAGTTCAGATGGAATGTACAGAAGCACCTTTCAGAGGGTTTTCAAGATATAGAAACAGGTGCTAACAGTGCAGCTGACCTGAGCATCGAAGGTCACACCCTCGTCAAAAGTGACTCCAGGGGGGTGTGTCCAAGATGGCGTAGGACGTGTCTCCAGGTCCCTCCGGCGCCACGAGACCTACAGCATTGACCAGCGTCCTCTCGGGGCCTAACTTACCGTCGGACTGGCGGGGGGAGCCCCGTGAGGAGGTCCTGACCCACGCGACCCCCTTCCGGTGTCTCTAGCAGCCCGGAGTGCGGAGTTAGCGGGAGCGGCCGTTGCGGGCCTAGAGCCCGGGAACCCTGAAGCGGGAAGAACAGAGAGACATCTGAGGAATCGCCGCTGAGATCCCGCAAGCCTTGCCCCATGGAGCACTGGAGGATTCGCTGCCCCAAAGAGGAGAGCCGCAGCGACGTAGCGCTGACTCCGGGACCCCCGTGGCCGGGGCGACCTGAGCCGCACGGCCGGTGACGAGAGGTGAGACCCGGCGGCTGAATCCACCCGAGGCCGGGGATTTGCGGCCTGGTCAGCGCGGACCCTGCCCCGTGGGGCACTGGAGGAATTGCCGCCCAGAAGCAGAGAGAGGCAGTGGAGTACCGCTGCAGCCGAGGCCCCCGCGACCGGGACGGTCGGAGCAGGGCTACTTGCAGCGTGAGGTGGGAACCGGCAGCCTGATCCACCCGAGGCCGGGGATTAGAGGCCCAGTCGGCGGGGGGACTACCACACGAGGAGCTCCTGACCCCCGCGAGCTACATCATTGGCGCGGCGTGGGACGGTGGGGTTATTCTCACGCCTGCGCCCAGCATACCCCACTGAGACGGCGACCGGTCTGAGGCGGACCTCAAGCGCAGCACCGGCCGTGTGCGACCTGAGCCCCCGTAGGTGAGCTCCCTCCTAGAACTGGTCGGGGGGTGTGTAGAGTGGGACTTTGGCGGATAGAGGCCCGCAATCGTGGCCTACAGCTTTGGCACGTGGACTTCTGGCACGCGGCTCCCCCGGGACCTGCGGGGCTCGCAGAGTGATTAAGGCGGGAACTTCGCAGCACCATTGGGGCTTGCCTCCACTTGGTCCCCTCCGGCAGCCTTCGACTGCAGCCGCCCTGAGACTTGATCTTCCCAAAGCGGAAGGGCTACCTGAAAGAGTGCGGGGAGCGTATTGGCTGGAGTGACCTGCCAGAGACTGCGGAATGGCGGGCAGGCTCCGCAAAGGAGAAGGACAAACCGGGCAAAGATGGCCTGCAAGGGGGGAACCCATCATCGACCCCACCAGGCCCCAGTAGCTCACCCAAGCAGAAAGACGGCGATGCCCCGGCCACCAAGGCCTTTATGATGGAACTGTTTGCAGCAATAAAAGAGGATATCTCGGAGCTACGCACCCAGCTTGCCTCGTACCTCCGCGAGGTTTGGAGGGACGTGGATGGCATTGGTGAGAGGGTAGCGACGCTCGAGGAGCATGATCTGGGCCTAGCTGGCGATGTGCATCAGCTGCAGCAGGATGTTCTTAGGCTCACGGAACAGAACCTAGACCTCCAGGCTCATGCTGAAGACTAGGAGAACCGTTCCCGCCGGAATAACATCCACATCTGGGCGGTGCCAAACGGAGAGGTGGCCGGGGACCTGCGGGGCTACGCGGAGGCCCTTTTTCTGCAGATTCTGGGTGAGGACGACCTACGAGAAATATGCATGGATAGGGTCCACAGAGTGGGCCTGCCGAGGGGGGCCGGTGCTCCACCTCCTGACATCCTGGTGTGCGTCCATGATTTCCAGCTCAAGGAAAGAATATTACGGAAGGCTAGAGGGATCGCCACTATACAATTTCAGGAACATCGGCCCCAGCTATACCAGGACCTAGCGGCATCTACGCTCCAGAAGCGGCGTGAATTCCGACCGGTTACAACCTTCCTCCGTGAGCAGAATGTTTCCTACTCCTGGGGCCATCCATTCAGACTCCTCTTCAGGTGGCAAAACAGGCTGGTCTAGGTCAGGTCCCAACAAGATGCCAAGGATCTCCTTGGCCTGGATGACGCTGCTCCCTCTCGAGGGATGGGAGCCCCCGGTCGCGCCGGAGGCGGCGATCTTCATCTTGGCAGAGAGTGGGGGGACCGGTGACAGCAAGAGTGGATCCCACAGCAGGCCTACAGGAACGTGGAGCAGCGGTGGCAGCGGTGGCATCAGCGACAGTGTCTCCCTCGCTGCACAGCTCTTCGGCGGCCTGATCCTGAGAGGGGCACCGACTTGGCGCCGGGGGGGCCCCCTCCCCACCCTTCAGGTACTGTGGGACATTATGTTCTCTGTGAGAGGGCACCACAGGAAGGGGCCCTGGAGAAACGTTGCCTACGGACTTGACCCATGGGGTTCGGCAGCGACTGAGGTAACACGCTACCTGGGTCCTTTGACATTTTTCTATTCCTGGTTGGGGTAGTTTGGTTTTTGTGGGTAGGGGGGTTGGGGAGGGGAGCAATGGGGGAGGGAGTGGTGGTAACCGGGGTTTGTGTGTTTGCGTACGACTCAACTTGGTGTCTGATGTGTGGTTGCGACTGCCTGTGGTGTGGTCCCTTGGATGTACTGTGAGCCCCAGTGGAGTGACCCTCCTGCTGATAGCAGGGGCTGTTTTGGGATGTGGGGTGGTTGAGAGAGGAGATGGGAGGGATGGGGGGCTCGCCTGGTTGCTCGGGGCTGGCTGGGGAGGACTGTCGGTTGGGGCAGAGAGGGAGGCTTGAGATCTGACGCATGGGCTTTTCCCAGCGGTCCCCTGTATGGCGCTGGAAAATGACAGGCATGATCTGATTTGGGGAGATATGCGGCTTGCCCACTCTGGGTTGAGCGGTCGTGTGTGGACTGCTGTGGACCATCTGGAAGAACGAGGGCGGATGACTGCTCTGTAATGCCATTGGTCATAGGCACGTGGAATGTTAAGGGCCTGAATTCCCTACAGAAACGCCAGAAGGTCTGGAAATACATAGTTGACCATCACTTAGATGTGGTGGGCCTCCAAGAGACACACCTTGCCCGCAAAGATGAAACTAGGCTGAAGCATAAACAATTCCCTCTCATCTATCGGTCCTCAGCAGCTACGAAGCATAGATGAGTGGCCTTGATGTTCCGCTCCACCCTCCATTTCCAACCTGCGGGGGTCCGGAATGACAGAGAGGGACGTTGGCTGATGGTCAAAGGAGTGCTCCTCGGTAGACAGTGCACGTTCCTGGTCCTCTATGCTCCGAATGTGGGCCAAAATGGGTTCCTGCGGGATCTTCTGCGAGAGGTGGAGGATTTGGTAGAGGGAGAGCTCGTGGTACTGGGGGACTTTAATTTGGTCTGGGACAGAGACTTGGATTGTTCCGATTGCCTGAGGTCTGACGCCGGCGCCTTTGCAGCGGACACCCAGGACAAATTTGAGGAACTAGGCCTTATTGACGGGTGGTGTGCCCTCCACCCCCAGACTAGGGACTACACATTTTTTTTGCATGTCCACCCCTCTTACTCTCAATTAGATCATGTCTTTGTGAGTCAATCCTTACGGGGCGATCTCTGTGAAGGCAGCATATTCCCTCTATCGGTATCGGACCACAGTCTACTGGCGCTCTGCCTGACATGGTCCCCCAAGACGTCGGCCTACCGCAAGTGGTACTTCCCACCGTCCTTAATCCGGGAGGACATATACTGCAAGGACTTGCGGAAGAGCATTTGTGAATTCTTTGACCTCAACCGAGTGGAAGATACTACTATCTTCACAGTATGGGACGCCTTCAAGGCCACCATACGGGGTAAATGTATAGCACTTAACTCCGTGCTTAACAAACGGCGACAAACTGAACGGGAGGATCTGGAGCGGGAGCTAGCAGCACTTGAACAGGCGCACAAACAGAACTCCTCTAGGGTAACGCTTCGTCCTTTGACGGCCATTCGGAGTAAACTTAGAGCCCATTACAATAACCGAGCGGAGTTTACCCTAATGAGGCTGCGGTGCCTCTCCTACTCCCAGGGGAACAAGGTTGGAAAACATCTGGCCCGCCAACTTGGGGACAAAAGGGAGGAGTAGGATTCCTCAGGCGACCTGACTCGCAGAGACGAGGAGAAGGCAAACCTCTTTGGGGACTATTATGCCGCCCTCTACTCGGAGGAGGCTTTATCCCCGAACGCCCAGGAGGAATACCTGCGAGCGCATCCGCTTCCACAGGTCTCTCTGGAATGGAACGAACTTCTTGCGGCCCCCATCACGGAGGAAGAGGTTAGAGATGCAATAAAAGCGCTGAAACCGCATAAAGCGCCGGGCCCGGACGGCTACACCGCTCTGTTCTACCAGACCTTCACTTCGGACGTTAGCGGCTTCTTGATGCGGTTATTCAACACCATGGGTGAGACAGGAATGACTTCCTGTTCCATGGCGGAGGCGGCTATATCAGTCATCCCGAAGCCAGGGAAGGACCCCGCCGCTTGTGCATCATACAGGCCCATCGCCCTACTCAACATAGATGCCAAGCTGTACTCATCCATTTTAGCACGTAGACTGCAGGATTTAATACCAGCCCTAATCCATCCGGACCAGTCCGGCTTTATCAAGGGCCGTCAGGCGCATGATAACACCAGAAGAGTGGTCCACCTCATTGAGAAGGCCACCCGCTTCAGGATCCCGGCAGTCCTGGTAGGCCTCGACGCCGAGAAGGCCTTCGATCATGTAGATTGGAACTTTCTGTTCCGGACCTTGGAGGCGTTTGGCTTTTCGGCTAAGTTCCTTACGATGCTCAGGGCGAACTACAGCAGCCCCCGCTCGAGGGTCACGGTGAACGGTCACTGCTCTGCCTTCTTCCCACACTCACGCGGCACGCGGCAGGGCTGCCCCCTTTCACCCCCGCTCTTTGCCCTGAGTATCGAACCTTTGGCCGTGGCGATTAGAGAGAATCCGGACATCCGGGGATTACCCTTCCCGGGGGAACAACATAAGTTTTCTCTTTTCGAGGACGATGTTCTGCTGTCTCTGGCGGATCCCGCCCACTACCTTCCCTTTGTCCAGGAGGCCCTGGAGAGTTTCGAGACTGTTGCAGGATTTAAAGTCAACCTGAATAAATCCTATATTCTCAACCTTACACTTCCCACTGCTGAGGTCGACCGCCTTCGACTCTTGTCGCCGCTTCCTTTGTCCCTCACTACCTTAGTGTACTTAGGGGTCCACCTGACCCCCACTATTGGGAAGCTGTATGCCGCCAACTTTCCACCGCTCCTGACGAAGATTCAAGGTGACCTAGCCCGCTGGAAACCTATGTTTAGCTCGTGGCTAGGGCGGATCCACGCGATCAAAATGTCCCTCTTGCCCAAACTGCTGTACCTCTTTCAGGCCCTCCCTATAATCCCCGAAAGCGACTTCTTTAGCCGCCTCCGAACCATGATGCTTCGCTACATCTGGCAGGGTGGTCGTGCCCGATTCTCCTTCACTACCCTCCGGCGCCCGCAGAGGAAGGGAGGAGTGGGCCTTCCGGATATGCACTTGTACTACAAGGCGGCACAACTCCGGGTCCTTGTGGAGTGGTCGCAGCCCATGCCTGAAAAGC
The DNA here is from genome assembly GCF_964263255.1 of Lissotriton vulgaris. NCBI lineage: Eukaryota > Metazoa > Chordata > Amphibia > Caudata > Salamandridae > Lissotriton > Lissotriton vulgaris. Next base: position 1,308,636,637 of record NC_141693.1, on the reverse strand, counting down.
ATTGGCTACATATGGACCATTCGGTGGCGGGGAGGACGATTTGGAACTTGGCATGGAAACCAAAAAAGGATAGACCCAAGAATGCGTACATCAGTACCCCCACGAGTACCACCCTGAAGGTATGGGACTCGGTCTCCCATGATGAACGGTGGACGTCCTTCCCGTCCCCATACACACCGATTCATTTTAATCCTGCCTTTCCCCCTGCGGAACGTGAAGGCCCTTTCGACACCTGGAGGGCCGGAGGCTGTCACGCTCTTACACACCTCTTTCATGGAGATGCGCCACTCACATTCGCCAATTGTATGCAAGACTACTCGGTCCCGCCACTGGAGCAATTCCGCCACGCCCAGATGCTTCACTGGGCACTATCACCATCAGTCAAAGACGCGGCTACCAGGCCGCCCACTATCTTTGAGGCATTTCTTGCAAGAACTTCCAGCATGCGAGGTACCATCTCCTTCCTGTACGACCTCCTGCTCTCCACCTCTATATCTCCTAGGCCAAGCTATATGGGGCTTTGGGAGGACCTCCTGGGCCACCCCATATCAGACGAAGAGTGGTCCCATCTGTTGCATGACATCGCGAGGCCCAACCACTCGCTGGACCTCCGGGAGGCCCATCTTAAAACCACGATGGACTGGTACATGTACCCGGCCAAATTGAAGAGGATTTTTCCGGACTCTTCGGATAGGTGCTTGAGGGGCTGTGGAATGCTGGGCGATTTTCGCCACTTATGGTGGGATTGCCCGATCATCCGTCCTTATTGGGCGGAAATCCTCTCCCACATCAAAGAGCTCTTGGGCTACCCTATCAAGGACACGCTAGACCGGGGGTCTCCAAACCAGTCCTGGAGGGCCGGATCCATGCCAGATTTTTTGGATATCCCCATTGAGATACATGTAGTTATTTTAAAAATCTGGCATGGATCCGGCCCTCCAGGACCGGTTTGGAGACCCCTGTGCTAGACCATGTTTTGCTAGGCCTTCGAGACCCTGACCTCAAACATCAGACCGAGCCGATAAAAAGATTCTTTGGCTATGTACGGGCGCTGCCAAGTTGACCTTGGCTGCAGCCTGGAAGAAAAAGGAGGCCCCGGCACTCGCTCTATGGAATGCGAGACTCTGGAGGCTACTAAGTATGGAACGAATGGCGGACATTTTTTGTGGCGATTTCAAGAACTTCTCCTCCCGCTGGGGTCCTCTGGTCCACTATCTATCCAGCGGCTTGCCCTCTGCGGTTTGTCCTCCCTCCTTGCGAGGCCTTCATCTATTCCAGACCTGAGTTGTTCTGACTGTATGATTCTGTGAATGAATGTGTGTTACCACCACTGGGGAGCGGGGTGGGAATGGGTGGGGGGTGGGCAGGGCTGTGGGGGGGAGTTTTGGCGACGACCGCACGGTATATTGGCGGATGGGTAGGGGATGCAGACTATGATTGCGAGGCTGTCTACTCGGCGAGCTAGCGGTACGCCACCCTGAACTGAAGCCCGCTGCGGGCCTTGGGCCCTTGAGTCCGATCTGAACTATGTTCCTATGCTCGATGCGCAGCTTGCGGACCTTGGGCCAGTGTTACTATTCAGCCGAGTTGAACGACTTCTGTATACCCGAACCGTACCCCCCTGCGAGGGAAGTTAAGCGGGATTGTCGCTATCTGTGGTTTAATATTTTCAAAATGTCAATAAAAACAACTTTTACAAAAAAAGTGACCCCAGGTTTTTAACTGTCTTAGCCGGAACGGGGAGAGGACCAAAGTCTGTTGGCCACCAGGCGTTCGACCAGATTGAATTCTGCAGACCAAAAACTAGAATCTCAGTTTTATCAGCACTACTCTTGAGAGAATTGTTCTTCATCCAGCCGATAGTGCTTGCCATGCAGCGGTTACATTTTTCTGCAACCAGTTGCAAATCATTTGAGATGGAAACAATGATTTGTGTGTCGTCCACATAGAAAATCACCTTGAACCCAAAAGATCTGAGCAACTCAACCAGAGGGGTCACGTACACATTAAGAGCGTGGGGCTCAGCGATTAGCCCTGAGGAACCCCGAAAGGTAGGCTAAATGCCTCAGCTCTGAAACTTCTGCAGCTGACGATGTATGTCCTCCCTGTCAAAAAGGAGTGGAGAAGCTGCAAGGCTTTTCCCGAAACTCCCACCTCCTGCAATCATTGAACCATCTTTAGGAGAAATGGTACCGAAAGCAGCTGCAGATCAAGCATAATCAGCACCGCCGACCCATCCTGATCTACCTGCATATGGATGCGATCAGGGGCAGCAATAAGGGTTGACTCAGTGCTGTGATTGGCGCGGAAACCATTTTGAGACTGATCTAAGATCTCATGCGATTCAGCTTGATTCATCAACTCACTGTTAATGAATTTCTTTAAGATTTTTGCGGGGATTGGGAGAAGTGAGATGGGGTGAAAGTTCTTCAGTTCGGAGGGGTCAGCGTTGTTTTTTTTGGACTTCTTACCTTTGTATATCTATGAATAGAGGAATTATGGTGACTAATGGATGAACAAGCCAATGCCTGCGGCTGAGGCAGTGATGTAAATTGGAGGAACTGAGTCTCATCCTGTGACTGACCACATTGTTTCCCTTAGCAGGGTTTTTCCCTGTCGCCTTGCGGTATATGTTGTCGCATGCTGACCTTCGTGGGGAGGGAGACATCTTGCAAACAAAATATTATTCAGTCATTTTCTATACTATTTGCTGTAAACAAGTACCAACATCGAGAAGAGGCTGACTGGGCCCATGTTCTCCATGATGCCTTCGGTACAAAGGTACAAAAACAGATGGCGGAGAAGAGATATAAAGGGGGCGAGGCTCCGGAGTCGGGGCCAAACAGTGGAGAGGGGTGAAGACAAGTGGTATAGAAACCATCAATCTGGTAACCAGCCAAAGCAGGAGGAAGGGTTGAGTAGGTCCTGGGCGCTATCTGAGCAGGACACCTTGGCAATTCTCTATATGCAGAAGATCTAAGGGTGGAGTGTCCTGACCCATCTTTCAACCCTCTCCCCCTCTTTTCTATAGGGGAAAGGGGGCCTGATGTTGGACCCTTCAGTGAGAATTATTATTGTTGAGTTCTATTATCTCAGAGCAACAACCGCCATCATATTAGGACTTGGAGACCAAACACTACCTATAAGAAGGAGATATCACAAAGACGGATATACCTTTGTACTGATACTGACATGAACTTCTACGTGGTGTATTTTGTTATGGATAAATAAATATTATCATGCATTGAGAAGTCTGAATCACATAATTCCTAACACTATGAAGCTCACACTGCCTCATTTCTCTTTTCTCCTTGAGACTCTGCTTTCTGGGGTGAAGGCAGGATTCTCTTCCTCTTGTACCATGGGGTGACTTTTCCTTCCCTTTTCTTTCACCTGTGCTTATGCTGATCTCTATTCTGTCTTGAGCCCTACATGGCTTGGCTACCTCTCCTTGGGTCGTGGGGCGGAAGGCCTACCGGTCTCCCACCAGACCTGCTCCATTCTCCTTTCCTTAAGTACTGATTTAGTGTGTAGATGTTTCTCTGCTGCTTGCACAGGCCATTGGTGCCTCTCCTTTTCTAGTGCGCATTCTGGTGTGGAGTGATGTTTTCGCCTTTTAGTCAGTGACATGGGTTTAAATCCTCCAATAAGTCTAGAAAAAAGGGTGCTGGACTCCACTAAGTGTGAATTATTTGCTGAATTGATTCTTGCACTGCTAGTCCTACGCCTCCCTTCTCCTGGTGATCTACCTGTACATCCTTCTCTGGTCTGAGAGGTTGACTTGGCAAAGATTTGAGGCTGATGATCCAAAACCATGGCAGGGTGTATGCATGCACACAAGCTTCTTTTTATTAATGTATTTCTTGCTGGGTAAATATCATCTTTATCCTGTGGTCATCCGGCCTGGACTTCAGGCTATGACTAAGGAGTCACTAAGGTAGGTAAACATGCATTTTGTGTTTAGTCCGAGCTCTTGCTATACATCTGTCTGGATGCACTATTTTCACTCTGAGGCCTGTCCCTGGGTTATTAAGTAGTCTGTGCTTACTGGGCAATGCCAATGGTAGGTACTATCATTTACCAGTGATCTCCCAGATGCAATTGCACATTAATTGGATAGCCAAGGTAACTTTTTTTGCACCTGTGGCTCGCCAATGGTAGCTAAGGTGAGCATCAAAAGCTTACTCTGGAAGATGGTTGTAGATTTGAGCCGAGACTAATGATCATACTCAGTAAATGCAATATCTGACAGGGCTTCAGTAAGAACATCACAAAAACATAGAAGGTCCTACTACCCTTTCAGCTGTAATATGACTGAGGCACTATAATCAGCTAGAATCTGAATAATAAGGGAGTCTGTGGCACTTTGAGATTGTGTAAACCGGAGCGCACAAATCTTTGGCAATCTCTGCACTTGGTTACTATGGTCAACGCTAATAAAGGAAAATAAGTGCCAGCTAAAATGTTAAAAATGTATCAAGATGTATGTCTTTTGGTTTTCCGTGTGTCTGGTGCACTGATGGGGCAATTCAGTCCGTCTGATCCCAGGTGCTGAGAATCTGACAAAACCCAACATCCTAATGCCAAATGTCAACCAGGATTATCAACCCACAAGAAATGAAAGTCATTTGCTAATGCAACTGTCCCTAAGTGATTGTGCCCCATGTTATGTGGGAGGAAGCCCCATGGGGTGGGGCTCTGGGTGAGTGAGGGTGGCATTGCTCAGTTCAAGCATTGACCAGTTACAGCTCCAACTGGTCCCAGAGTGTTCATTAAAACATCAGTAACTACTTGTTCTTGAGACCGGGTAGCACTAAACTGATCCTTTGGTACCAAACTTGAGGAGCTAATGTGGTGTAAATGGATGGTAGTGGTTGAAATGTCCAGGTGTTTGGTAGTGCTCCGCAGAGTTGGAGCACTCATTGAACTCAATGGGTGCTGTTTCTGCTTCAGCTGCCTAAAACACCATCAAACTCGAGCTGTATGATGCAGGAAAAAAATTCTACAGTAAAATTGAACAGCCCTGCTCCTACAAAGTCTGCAGGGGCGAGGCACTCTGCAGGCTCACTTCCTGGAGCAGCCCCTTTGTGGTTATACACGGACTTCCATCGTTAGGTGAAGCGGATATCTTGGGATTGGTGGTGAGTGCATTTTGGTGATGTTCAAGCAAATCCAATGCATGGTCTTGCAGAAACAGAGTAGTTGGACCACACCAGCCCCACAGTAGCACTTTGTGCTTCACAAGACAATAACCCCCTTGACAACAGTGTATGAGTCAATGAGCTAGCACAGCCTTCAAACTACATATCAGCCCTCTCACGGCCCGTGCCCAAAAAGTAAAGAGCTCTGGTTTAACATACAGAATAGCACTAACCAATGCAAAGCACAAACACAATTATATGCACAGAAACAGCCCCTTAACTAAACCCACAATCTAATGATCCAACGCGAATAACCTGCAGAAAGGCTGTGGTCTGTGACTGAATCCTTGAGCTCATGATGTGAAGGTACAAGAACAGCAACAGCGCTCTGAGGCCATATCAAGTGTACAAGAACACTATATGCAGCTCTCGAGTATAACAGCATGGCTCCAGTGAGAGCAGTTGCACTGTGGACTGTGCTTACCACAAATGGACTCTTGAGACATCGGGTGAAATCAGCATAAATGTAAATGCCCTGTACATCAGATGTCATGTTCTGAACAAAATCCCTGCTTCCAACGTCTTAGAATATCAGATAGGGTCTTTGAGGTGAGTAATTAGAACCAACAGTACAGTTATGTGACACATAAAGGTCCTTATTCTCAGAAGTAAAGCACGCTCCCGCAGTCAGTCACACGAGTAACGGGAGAATGACCAGCTGTAGGAGGATGGAATAAGGAAGGACTAACGGGAGAATTTGTCGAGATTCAAGGTCTGGTCAAGGCCCAGGTGGAAGGTGCGTTGATGAGCAAGTAGGCCATAAAAGGTGGGAGTCTCGCTCCGACAGGTGTTCTGTTCCGTAGGTAGATGTCCAGTGTGTTCAGAGAGGGGATTGACGAGTTTCAGCCCGAGATGGCATCGGGATCCCCCTGTCCTGCCCCCGGGTGCCCTTTCCTTCTCCTCTCCCGGCTCATCTGCTTCCTTCATCGCTGTCCTCTCCCACAAATTTCCAGCTTCCTCTGGTGGAGTTTCAGTCCGGCGCTTTTGTGGCGCAGACCTGTGGCATTGCAGTGCTGGGGCCTGGGGCAGGAATCTGCCCATAGCTGATGATTGCCAGATAGGCAGAGACTGCTAGAACTCTGAATGTAAAGCGGCCTTCGAGTGAGAAAGAACCACATGAATACAACACAGCTCTCAATTGTGAGTATCAAGGACCCCCTGTAAAATTGATTCCACTATTCCTAGGACAGGGCAAGAATGCAGTCGATAATATTCTTCCTAGGCAATGCACAATATATCAGAATATAATTATATGAAGTCAAAGATTTATTTTCTGCTACTCTTGGTTTTATTTGCATTTTTTTTAAATAGTAATTTATGTATTGAGAAAATAAGATACTGTCGGCATAATTAGTGTATTATGTAATGCCATCAACACGATGTCTTTTTTAAACAGGAATTGTTTTTCGATCGTTATTGAATTAAATTAATTGAGATTAAAACATTTATATTAAAACACAGATACTTTTTTGTTTTTTACACTGAGTTTTTAAAACTTCATGTCATGTTGTTATATTCTGATATATTGTGCATTGCCTAGGAATAATATTATCAACTACAGCACAGCTGTCTTCACCCGGTGCTGTGTCGTCAGTCTACAATGCAATGGAACCATCTGTATTCCAGGGGTGTGGTTCATAGCAGCCCAATACATTTCTCCCCAAAAGTTTCACCCAGTGGTCTCTGATCCAAGAGACCTGGAAGGCGCCCAGTGACTTCTTACACTGACTTCTTAAGGATTTGCGGGGCCCTGGGCAGATATATTCTGGATCCCCCTGTTTAAAACAACTGTGAATTTATCACACCTCTTCGGTTCTTTCAAGCCCTCAAGGTGTCATGTTGAATTGTATGTTGAAGCTTTTGAAATCGGGGCATGCAAAAAACGAATAGCCGAAAGCTCCAGTTCGCTATTGTTTGCCGGCCAAACAGTAGCCAAGCGAGAGCTTGTGAAAGCGTCCTAAGCCATTTCCCCCTTTGAATGTAGTCTTTTTATTTGCAACATCAACACTTTGTGTGGCATTTACTGCCTAACCAGCTTGGTATTCCCATTGTAGGAAAAACACACCAGCTAATAGTGACTTGTTAGATGTCTAGTGTGCAATCTTAAATAGGACACATGCACATAGCGCTTGGAACTGTAGTTTTAGTTGCTAAATCCTTGTAATCACCATTATGCCCCTTTACCACTGGCGTTCTTGCCGTAGCAGTGAAAACCAAAGGGCTGCTCTGAGGATTCTCACCATCCCATTGGTTAAAACCTAATAGCGTTGTCCTGATAACCCCTTCTCCTCTTTACATGTGTGCACTTCACCGGCTAGACAGTTACCGGAGACCCTGCAGAGAAATAGACATGGGAGATGGACGGAGACATGAAGCGAATAGTAGAGGAGAGATGTGAAGTAGAGGAAGAAAGGGGTAGAGATGGAGATGATGCGGAAAGATATGTGAAGTAGAGAGAGAAGTAAATGAGATGGAGAATTTCGAGGCTGCTAAAAAGGAATGATAAAGAGGGGTAGAAAGAGGGAGATGTGGATAGGAAAAGAGAGGTAGAGAAATAGGCACAGTTTTAGAGTTTGGCCGAGAGTGACAGAGATAGGAAGAAGGACCGGTAGGGAGAGGAAGAAGAGTACAGCACTCCAAGGGGTGAGGTAGAGGGAAAAGTAACGTACAAGAAGTGAACTAGAGAGGGGAAAGGCAGCCAGTGGTAGAGGTAGACAGACAATTCAGGGAAAGAAAAGGATTGCGAGGCAGAGCGAGAGCAAAATGAGAAGGTGTATTTAAAACTGGGTCAGGGCAATAGATGTATTGAAAAATGGGTGAGGTCAGGAGAGCCGTGGGGAGGAGATCAAGTTAGAGCGAAAAGAGGGAGTTCAGAGACATACGTGAAATTGAAATTGAAAAACAGAAGTAGAGAGCTGTTAAATAGAGAACAAGGAAGAAACAATGAGGTAACGAGATCTATAAAGAAAGCGATTGAGAGACATGGTTGAGGTCGAGTGGGTGAAATTGAATGGAGGAGGACCAGTGAGATGTTTTGTGTGAGCGAGAGAAATAGAGAAAGGACTTGATTGAGAAAAAAGGTACATGTAGAGAAATAGTGGTAGGCAAAAAGGAGTAAGCTATTTATAGAAGTGAGGGGAACAGAGGGGGTGAAGTAGAGAGAAGAGGTAAAGTGGAAAGAGGGAATCAAGAGCAATATAAATGCAGGCACTGACAGAGGTAGGGAGTGGGGAAAGTTTATTAGAGGGGGATGAAGTAGGGTGGGGCATATTGAGAGGGATGTGAGGTAGACCAAATTAAGGTAGAGAGATGAGCTAGAGGGAGAACATCAAGGTACACAGCAAGGAAGAGAGGGAGAGAAAGGTTAAGAGAGAGAGTTAAGGTAGAAGAGGTAAGGTTAAATAAGAAGAGAGACGTGCCACAGAAAGTTTATTTTTCTATTTAATCGCTACCAGCTGCCTAAAAGTGCAAGGGTTAAGGCTGGGCATGTCAGTCTTGCAACTAAGGGATAGATGTATTATTTTTTACCGCAACGCAGCGCATGATCCAAATTTACTGTGCTGCATTGTGCAAGGGGAGAAAGCAGCACAGAGCCGTATTTATTAATAACTCACTACACTAGCATTGGCTCACAAGCAGGCTGCCTAGCACCATGCACACACCTTTGCACCACTGTGCAAAGGTGTGTGCATGCTGTCCAATGTATGATTTATACCAGAAGCACACTCTTGCAACGCAAAATTCCATGCCTAAACAAATTCTTAACCATTCCACACATTGTATGTGTGCTATGTTGTGCAGCACACATGTAAAGGGTGACGGGAGAAAAAAATACTCCAATGTTGCTCCTTGATTCGGAGAGGAATGTTTGAATGCAAGGCCTGATCTAGCTATCAGCTTTTGTGTAAAAAACCTAATGGTGCTTGTTCTAATCCGTATAAGTTACACCCTTGATGCAAAGTGGTGCAAAGCACTATTTGCACTTAGAATAGGGCACCTTTTTATTGTAAAATAATGTTTGTATTGGAAAGCAAATACCTTTGCTAGAGTTTATGCTGCTTTGTGCAACTTTACCTGACTTTGCCCCAGGGTAAAACCTTAATAATTCTACCTCCAACTTTCTGTTTAGCATGCTTGGGTTATCCAACATAGGGATTCTAACATGTATTATGTGAATATATATGCACCCATGTGTGTGCTGCTATTTTTATTTTTATTTGAAGTGTTTAGTCATATGTGAAAAATGGTGCAAAAGGATCAGAGCTCCTTCTCTCAATTTTTTGGAAGGACATTGTTTAAAACAATTGTAAAATACCCCTCACACACTGAAACCTGATTCAGTGTCATGCTTCATCATTGGTGTCCTCCCGCACCTCTACGGGACGGGGCGTGCTACGACTTATGTAGGCGCAGGAGCACTTTATTCAGTGATTGGTGAGTATGTGTAGTGCGTGGGATCGTGAAAAGAAAATGTGAGATGGTTAAAAATTCTCTGGCTAGTGGAACTAAAATACTTTATTATCTTCCCTGGCTGAGAATAGTAAAAGTGGGGAGGTGTAGATGGTGTACTATAATGAGTCACCTCCTACAAGGTCGGCATGTTTCAGAAGCCATCCCCCTGGCTTTCTTCCTCAGGACCAAAAAAACGATTCCCGTTACACCTCAATGGGTGATAGAATAAATGTACATTTGCCTGATACTCACAAACACTGTCCTTTGTTCCCTGTTGTGGGAGTAGAAAAACATACCACTTGTATATCTCAAGAACTTTAGAATGTAATCGTTATCGCTCCATGAGCTCACACGAGCGGTGTAGGGCTCCTTCAAGTAGACAATGCTGGAAGGAGCGTGATCACCAAAGGAAGTACCTTCTCATGGCTCGTCAGACCCTATGTTGGATAACAATATCAAGAGGAGGACAATTCTACCTTTTTCCTCTTCACTCCCTCCTTTGATTTTTTGATTAGCATGCTTGGGTGCCAGAGTAAAATAACAAGTTAGTTTTTATGAGCAATATTAATATGGCAATAATTTAGACTGGCCCAATAACTTTACCTTAGAGCCCTTAGAAAATGGGGGTGATGTGGAATTGCCCACTTTGCCCATTCCTTAAAATGCCTCTCAAGGCACCCGTTCTAGAGTTTTACAGTTTTAGTCTTTGCCTGACAAGAGCACTGAAAGGGTTCCTCTAAGTGGTTAATTTGTGAAAAAATAAGTGCAGAGGCTGTCCTCAAGAGGCAGCTTGCACCGGCCCATTGCTCCTATTAGTGCCACCTGTAACAGAACTAAATACTAAACATGAAACCCTACAAGTGGGGAGAGGATGTGGGGTAGCAGAGAGTGTATGTGTGTGTGGATGTTTAGGCAGAATGTGTGTGTTTGTGAATGTGTGTGTATGTGTTAATTTGGGTGGATGTATAAGCATATGTATGTGTGATTGAAAGTGAAGGTCAAGTGGCATGTGAAGTCACTTCTGCTACCCCTGGCATTTGGGTGAATTGACATCCATGTTCCCTTGCTCCTCCCACCCACCCTACATTGTCAGCTTGCTGCCCCATCCCGTCCAGCCCACCGTCCATTGTGTTTGCTTCCCCTTCCACCCATCCTGCATTGCCTGTTTGCTACGCTAGCCCCTCCTGCCACTGTACATTGTCCATTTGCTTCCCCAGTCCCTTCTGCCCACCCACTGCTGACTGCTTGCATCCCCATCCCCTCCTGCTCACCCACTTACTTGATTTCCCATCCCCTCTTGCTCACCATCAGTTGTCAGCTTCCTTGCCCTTTCCCATGGCAACTCTGCATTGCCAACTTACTTCCCCACTCCCTTCTACCAACCCTGCATTGTCGGCTTTCTTTCTCAATCCCAAACTACGTTGTCTGTGTGCTCTCCCATAATCCATTTCAGGGGGAATACAGTGTGATAGATAACCATACACTAGAATAGAATGTATGTCTTTTGTCCAGCCGGGCAAGAATTTATTTTCATAGTATTTTCCAAAAGTAGTATCAAATAAAACATTCAAATGACAAGTGGGCACAGCCGTGACCCACAGAACACAAGACAGAACAATGAACACAGAATTGGCCAAAAGGCAAGCCAAAATGGGTCTGTACACTTGTACTTAGTATAGACAGACAAAAATTAATCATTTAACACCGTTGCACAATGTGTTATAGCTTGAGTCTGGTGCATAGGATGTTTGGGTGTTGACGGTGTTTCGATGCCAACATTAAATTTAGGGCATCATCTTCAGGACAAACAAATAATGCATTGCTGTCTTGATAATAATGTATCACACCTTTTTAACAATTCTTTACATACAAAAAAGGAAGAAGGGGAGAAAAAAGGGGGGATAAAAATGAAAAGGAAGAATTTTAACCACATTTGACAACAATATACTAGGCATGTTTTCAGCATAATGTTTGTGACTTAGGTGCTTGGATTTGCGTGATCAGTGTGGACTGAATTTCATGCAGAAGTGGTGACATTTCTCTAGTTTATACTGAGTGAGGATTGAAATGCGTGTCGCAGTGACGACGTTAATATGCTGACTGGTTTTTATCATACTCACTTGTCTTTTCTCCGTTGAATCACTGCAATAATTCACTATGTCATGACGAAGCTGTACTAAGCACGATGAATCGGCATCAATTCAACCAACTCCTTTTTAACTCGGCTGATGAAGTTTCACTGCTCAATAAAGGCTTATCATTCGTGCCAACCATACGCCCAAACTTTGTGGACGCACAAACTGAACTTCTAAGGTTTTTTAGAAAAGTTCGCCTACACAGCTTTTTTATTTTAAACCCATCTCAACCAAAACACTGTAACACCCCCTTTAAACCACCATCCAAATTTTCCCCTACCGCAGGTATGATACCCCCTGAGATCCCTACATTCGAAAAACTTGTTCTGAAAGACCTTGCAGACCTTGAAACTAAACAATCTTTTGTACCTTACAATATTACCATTCAAGAAAAAAATGCCCTATCCACTCTAAAAGACTTTATTAAGCAGTACATTAAAGGGTGCATATTCACAAAATGTAAATTTACATGTGAGTAAATCTACACATGTAAATTGACTCTTCCACTTTGGAGTCAATTTACTACTTTTGACAATTCAACATTTCCAATTATACATTTAGTCTAAATTGTAAACTTACAGGTCTCGACCTCCTGATACCGGGGGAGGAGGTGGGGAGAGTGGAGCCTAATTTACAAGTGTAAAGTAACTACTGATAATTTTTCCAATGTATGCAGAGATTGGTTGAGGTTTTAGCCACTGTGGTGGCGGATCCCTATATGGGAAAGAAAAGGGGAATGATTAAAGTTTATTACGTTTCCAAAAATATATTTTATCTTATTGTAAAATATAAATGCAAAATAAATTTAAATAATTATTTTTTCCCTGCAACTAATGCATTTTTTTAGGGCACCGTACCCAAATAAAAGTTTACTAAATGTTTTCAATATATTCATTTAAATATTAATTTTTAAAGAAAATAAAAAAAAGGAAATCCTACCAATCTATTTAATTTTTATTTAATATTTAGTAAATTATATTAAAGTAGTGTTTATTGTAAATTGCATTTACATTTTTAATAAAAGCTTACCATTTTTTGCTTCAAATAAGTTAACTATTAACATTTAAACAATTAAAATATGTAATTATTAACTGTGCATAAACTCTGTGTATGAGCTGACTCACACGCCCTCAATCCGAATTTGTTTAACATAAGTGGTAATGTGTTTAAAGAACATAGAGGTGTAACGGGTGATGGGATGCGGGTGTATTTTAACAATCAGCATTCTTATGAAACGCTTTAAAATAAGGACACAAAGTTATGTTATATTATTTAATTTAATTTAACTGCGTTTTCTCTGAAAATGAGTGAAGAAAGACTGCCATGAAACTTAAAATGTGCAAGTCATGAACTTGTTTATGTCGATACATGGGGAGTGACCATGTAACCATAGCAACAGCCAGTTGACTCTAGTATGTCAATTGAACCCATGGTAACATGTATATGTATATATACCCGAGTAAAATGCAATGCAGATGTTAGTGAACAAGGCGGGAGCAACGTCTGAGCAGCAACTGATCATGTAAATAAATTGTTTGGATTAAGATTCACGGAGTCAGCGCCGTCTTTCATTTTGAAGTTTGGTGTGGTAAAGAATATATATATATATAAAAACAAATCAGCATCCATTCCGATGTCGAAAGAAGTAAAGCACACAAGTCTCTGCTTACAAATAAATATATATATCTATAAAAGCTCGCGTGTAAAAACACAAGCCACACTCGCAGGGATTCCGGTCAAAAGCTTTACTCTCCCAACAGCATGCTTGTATAGCTTGGAGACACAGGAAAAAAGTTCATTAATTGTCCTGATTCGTCATGTGTATCCTGACGCGTTTCGAAAGCTCCTGCCTTCTTCTTCAGAGGACGACGAACTGATTGCAGGAAAATGGCAGGATTCACCTTTCTTTAAATTTGATGACACGCCTCTGGATGGGCTGGGCTATTGCCGCAGTGCCTGGTGGTACTTGTATTCCTGGCGATAATATTTATCTTAAAATAGTGGTATTCATTGTTTTAAATTGTAATTATTGTGACCTTTACATTGATATATATATGTATATATATATATATATATATATATATATATATATATATATATATATATATACCAATGTAAAGGTCACAATAATTACAATTTAAAACAATGAATACCACTATTTTAAGATAAATATTATTGTAAACTGATTTTATATATACACACTGCTACAGCACTGTTAACTTTATTACAAATTAGATCTTTAAATATTTAATCAGTTAAAATATACATTACAAAAAAAATTCAAAGATTTATTAACAAAACACAAAGCAAAATATTTATATTTATTTATTATGTATTAAGAATTATTGCAAGTTATGTATAGGAATAATTGAAAGTACTTTATTTAAAATATAAAATAAAGTTAAATTTATTGGAAATTGAAAAGGGGGTTAACATAATTTAAAATGAATGAATAATTTTTGATTTATGTTTAACATTTAATTATTCAATGTATATATATGTTTAAGAAGTTGAAAGAAATTATGTATTTCAAAATTATTTCCCATAGGGTGTTATGCGGTGCTAACCTACTCCAGGTCTAAGCTGGAGCACATTTATTACTGTTTTTGGTCTTCTTTGTCAGTACATTTTAGAAGTGCAGTTTGTGAATCGCAATGATTTTACTTTTTTATGGGTAGGTGCGTGGTCCTCCCTAATCCGCTCCTTAACCATACCTAAAACTCTCCATGCTCCTCCGAACCCCCTCTTTTTTTTTTAATACAACACAACAGAGTGACAGAGACCCACTCCCCCTTCCTAACTACACAACATCTGCATTCAGTTTACAAGTGTTTTTCATCATAACAAACCATCAGTCACACCCTGCTTGTTGCTATTATTACATGGTGGTCACCAAAGCAATCGCATCCGGGAGAATGTCGACTATATTGGGTTCAAATGCTTTGTCTATCTTAACCTGGCATACCTCCTATTAGTATGTAGCCCCAGAATCGTGGATGTCATCACAAATCTTTCTGCACTCCTGAAGACCTGTCAGGGATTTATGATGCTTTCCGAAAATTCTGTGGATACATTCTCTGAATCCTGAAGGAGTCTGAATTGTAGAGGGTTCCCAATGTCTTTGGGTCTCGACTGAAGAGGCACAAGTTCCCAAAATAGATCTAATTTCGCCTGGCAGTATGTCCTATTGCAGAGCCAATCTAATCTCTTGGAAGAAGGACTCTGACCCCAATGGATTTTGAATGTTCTTTTTACCAGCAGCAATAAAGGTGTGATGAACTTCCTATATGTCTTAGTCTCTCAAAAATCCCAGTAGACTTAACAATGGTGATTGGAATGATACAACCAGTCATTTTAAAAATTACATTCAAAGTTTCTAATCAATAATCTTATATCACTTACCATGCCAAGCTAATTGGGGGAATTCTGCACTCAGTGTCCCGCAGCTAGTACATTTTGCAACATTTCTAAGGCCTGATTTGCGTAAAGATTTAGGAGTGCAGAACACCCTTAGGAGAAATTTGATATGCGGTAGTCTAAGCTTACAGTGGGGCGATAGTAAGATCATCACTATCTCTCTCACATCAACCTTGGCAGCCTACCTATCCGGCTAAGCGAATCACATTTTACCTCAACCTCAGGAAGAAAGCTTTACTGAGAATAGGAATGTTTTCAAATAGATAAAGAAGCTTGGGCAGGATCACCATTTTCTTCTGCCCTAATCTGCCGGTAAGCAATAGAGGTAGTTTTATCCAGCTAATAATTTGATCTTCCATTCTTGTAATTATGGCCCCATAGCTTTCTCGCAGCACTACCTCAACATCTCTACTTGGCCATACAGAAAGCTATTTCACCAAGATTTTGCGCTACGTGAGTGGGTTATCTAAAGCACATTTAGGAGAGGTCAAAGGAAATATTTTTGATTTAGCCCAGTGTGAATTTAATACTAGAGAGGAAGTCAAATTTAGCAAATGTTCTCATTAGAGATGATACATCTACTGTGGTGTCCCTCACTTAAAGAGTAACGCCATCCGTATCCATAAGACAATAAGGCATCTGGATGTAAAGCTAAAAAGCCTGCGACCCTGATATTGAGGGAGTCTGGCCACGAGCAGCTCCATAGCTATTGCACAAAGAATAAGCAATAATGGATAACCTTGGCAGGTTCCCTTTGTAAAGGGGTAGATTTCAGCCCTTTGTGTGATATACATGCTGATTTTTTACAATACAGCGGTTTTACCCATCCTGTGAAACCATTACTGAAGGCCAGAATGGATCGCTTTCTGAAGAGGTATGTACACTCTAAAGTGTTGCATGCTTTTGTTACGTCTAAGCATACTACAAAAGCTTTTCATTGAGTCAGCAGGGTGGAAATTGTCTGGATATTCCGTGATGTGGACCACCCTGGTATAAATCTTGACTGACCAAACCTAACAATTTTAGGCAGCAGAGGCATTATTCTTCAAGTGAGGTGTTTCGTTAACATTTTGTTGTTGATATTAATTATTGGCAATGGGCGATAGTTTGTTATGAGTTTTGTTGGGTTTCAGGAGTGTGATCATTAACGATTTGCTGAGAGTGGCAGGAAGAATTATTTCTGACTCATATGACTCTTCATACATAGCCAAGAGCAATGGAGCCAACAACAAAGGACATTTTTTATAAAATTAGACGGTCAGGCCACCTGCTCATGGGCTCTACTGCTGAGTAAATTCTTTCTTAGTTATCGACACATCTAGGCATTGTTGCTGTGCATCGTCAAGCCAGGCCAAGACCATGGTCAAGCCAGGCCAAGGTCTTGGGCCCATCTTCAAAGCAGATTTCAGTTATGTCTGAGCTCGTCCATGGATGCCTAATTCAACTGGCAAGGGTTTTACGTGGTCTATCACCCCGTATATCCTAGCTCTAGCCTCCCTGCCTAAACATTTAAGTTCTCTCTGAGCTGCCTCAATTAAGTAATCTAGCTTGGTTCATATGTCTGTATGTATTCTCTCATCCTGGTGATTATAGTAAGCTCTTTCTGAATCTCTGAGTTCCCTCTCCAACCCTTGTTACGGATGTCCTTAAGAGTGCCAGATTATTGGCTATGCACGCATGCTTGATAAGCCCCTTCAAGGATTCCCAGAGCATGCATGCACTACTGACTGGCTGTACATTAATGGGAGAAATAATCTGGGAGCGACCTGACCCTGCTTGCAGGACAGGTCGCTCCCCACCTGCCACACAGCTCCGCCCGTGTGCCTGTGCCTCTCTCCCCTTTGCTGCCCTCCACTGTGAGTTTGATCCTGCTGTTGCCCCACTGGTATTGTGCCTTCATTTTTTGTGCCTGTAATTCTGTGATTCTGTGCTTACTGTACTGTGTCAGTCTCTGCTCCCTCGTTCTTTTGCACCATATCCCCCTCCCCCCTTCTCTTCATATCCCCCTGCCGGTCTTTCCAGCCACTGCCCTTGTGCGGCCCGCCCCCCCACCATCCACTCGCCGACCGCTTCCACCTCCCAGCTGCTCCTCCCTCCCTTCCCGCCTTTAATGTCGGCCGCTGGGCCCGTCCGCGCCTGGACCGCGCCCAGCACCAGAACCCTTGGACCCCACGAACACCACGACACAAGACTCCACTACGACTCCAGCACCCTCCACGCACTCCATGGCGGGTGAAACACCACTTGCTTCCTGGCCACCCGAAAACGGACCCACGGACCCTTCTCCTGCCGCACCTCCAGCTTCACCTGCGACAGAGCCACCAAACCTCCAAGGACTGGACCCAACCACCTCCGCTGCATACTCCTCAACACCCACTCCGCACGCAAACATGCCATGGAGCTCTGGGACCTGCTCCACACCTCCGCCCCAAATGTGGCCTTCCTGACCGCGACCTGGTGGAACGATTCCTCGGTGCCCGACATCGCCATAGCCATCCCGGACGGCTGCAGAGATCGCACTAACAGAATCGGAGACGGAATAGCAATCGTACACAAGACCACCCTCAAGGTCGGCACCCATGCAGATGACACCCTCAACACCGCCAAACACCTCCACTTCTGGATCCACACCGACCCCAACACCACCCTCAGAGGAACACTCGTCTACAGACCCCCCGGACCCCGGGCTCAGTTCAGTGACTCCATCGCTGACCTTGCCAGCACCCACGCACTCGCCTCCATGGACTACATCCTCCTCGGGGACCTGCACTACCACCTCAAGAACAACAACGAAGCCAACTCCGCCACTCTGATCGACAACTTCACCAACCTTGGCCTCAGACAACTCGTCACCACACCCACCCACGCCGCCGGCCTTACATTGGACCCCATCTTCTCCACAGGTACCCACTTCACCTTTGACCACACCACTGAAGTCCACTGGACCGACCACTGCTGCATCCATTTCATCTTCAAGAAACCAACCACGCACCACCGCAACCAACAGCTGCCTCGCCACTGCTGGAGCAAAGTCACCAAAGACCAACTGATCGCCACCCTCACCCAGAACCCACCTACCGACCCCACCAACCCAGACGTCGCAGCCTGCAACCTCAGACAGTGGATCAACTACTGCGCCAATATCCTCGCCCCACTCAAGAAACCCTCCAACAGCCACGCCAGCAAAAGAGCCACCTGGTTCACCGACGAGCTCCAGACCTCTAAACGTGCATGCTGGAAATTGAAGAAGATATGGCTCCACGAACGCACACCGGACATCAAAGCAGCCCACAAGGATGCCACCTGCAGACATCACCACCTCATCAGATTAGCCAAGAGATCCTCCTTCAAAAACCGCCTGGATAACAACGCACACGACAGCAAGGAGCTCTTCAGCATCGTGAAGGAACTCTCCAACCCCAGAGCCAACGCAACCACATCCCGCCCTCACAAGAACTGTGCTACTCACTAGCCAACTTCTTCCACCGCAAGATCGCTGACATCCACGACAGCCTCAACACCACGACCGCCTGACTACGCAAGACTCCACCTCCCCTGTGAACACCACCAGCACCAACCCCCTGACCTCCTGTTCCAACGACGACGAGACACGCAAGATCATGAACTCCATCCACTCAGGCTCCCCGTCAGACCCGTGCCCACACCACGTATTCAACAAAGCAGACACAGCCATCGTACCCCAACTACAGAAGGTCATCAACATCTCCTTCGAAACAGCGACATTCCCGGAAAGCTGGAAGCACGCCGAAATCAACGCCCTCCTCAAGAAGCCCAAGGCGGACCCCAAGGACCTCAAGAACTTCCGGCTTATTGCCCTGCTCCCGTTCCCGGCAAAGGTCATTGAGAAAATCGTCAACATGCAATTGGCCCGCCACCTGGAAGACAACAACATCCTGGACCCATCCCAGTCCGGATTCAGATGAAACCACAGCACCGAGACAGCCCTTATCACCCCTAAAGACGACATCAGGCGCCAACTAGACAACGGAGAAACATCAGCCCTCATCCTCCTGGACCTATCAGCCGCCTTCGACATGGTCTGCCATTGCACTCTAAAGACACGCCTCCTAGAAGCCGCAATTCAAGAGAAGGCCCTTAACTGGACCACGTCCTTCCTCTCCGGCAGAACCCAGAGCGTCCGCCTCCCACCCTTCCCATCCGAAGCCACCAACATCATCTTCGGGGTCCCCCAGGGCTCATCCCTCAGCCCGACGCTGTTCAACGTCTACATGCCCCTCTCGCACAAGTGGCCCACCATCACGACCTCAACATCATCTCCTACGCCGATGACACCCAGCTCATCCTCTCCCTCACCAAGGACCCACACACTGCCAAAACCAGCCTCTACAAGGGAATGAAGGCCGTCGCCGACTGGATGAGGAGCAGTCGTCTGAAGCTGAACTCGGACAAGACAGAGGTTCTCATCCTTGGACCCACCCCCTCAGCCTGGGACGACTCATGGTGGCCGACCACACTGGGAACTGCACCAATACCCACCGACCATGCGCGCAACCTAGGATTCATCCTCGACTCCTCCCTCTCCATGTCCAAGCAGGTCAATGCCGTTTTCTCCTCCTGCTACAACACCCTCCGCAGGATCTACAAGTGGATCCCGACCGAAACAAGAAGAACGGTGGCACAGGCCCTCGTCAGCAGCAGACTGGACTAAGGCATTGCACTCTACGCAGGAAACCCAGCCAAACACCTACGACAACTACAATGATTTCAAAACGCCTCTGCCTGACTGATCATCAACGTCCCCTGCCGCAGCCACATCACCCCCACCTGAGAGACCTACACTGGCTCCCCGTCAACAAGAGGATCACATTCAAGCTCCTCACCCACGCACACAAAGCACTCCACAACGCCGGACCAGCCTACCTGAACAGCAGACCACCCGCCAACTTGGCTCCGCCAGCCTTGCCCTCCCCGCTGTCCCCCTCATCCAACGAACAACCTTCGGTGGCAGATCCTTCTCCTACCTCGCCGCCAAGACCTGGAACACCCTCTCTACCCACACACTGCAGACCAAAGACCTACTCGCCTTCAGAAGACTCCTGAAGACCTGGCTCTTCGAGCAGTAGCAACATCTCTCCTCCCCTCAGTGCCTTGAGACCCGCAAGGGTAAGTAGCGCGCTTTACAAGTAATTGATTGATTGATATCTCCAGCAAAATGTCCTCCCTGAATACACGGTCTTGTAAAGGCTCATAGGGATGTCTCCAAGCAAACACTGCATATAGAAGGGCAGACGCATACAATTCTAATAACACTGGTGAGTGATTTGAAAGGGTTTTAGGCAGGTCCTCCATATGGGTGGCACATGAGCCAACATATCTGGTAACAGGCTACTAATCTAATCTGGACCATAATATGTGTGTGGATGGATAGCATGTCTTTTCCTTGCCCATTAGATGCTTAATGCGCCATATATCAACTAGGAAATTATCAGTCATGATCTCAGCTAGCTACTGTGCAGCTAAAGAATGGGGACCTATCATGGACTAGATCAACCACAAAATTAGAGTTACCCTCTGGCCCCCACAAATGAGCACTTGTGGGCTTAATTGTGTGATTTGGAACTAAACTTTTCAGAAGACGTTTGGACTATCAACATTCATGTCATATGTGCAGACTATCGTCATTGTCCTGTTCCTTCGCATCACATAAAGGACAGCATATCTCTCCTCATTCCCTGCAGTGGACACAATGGAACTCCTTTTTGTACAACAATGGTCACACCCTGGGCGTGGAACGAATAATACACTGTGCATTTTGTACCCACTTATATGGCTTGTATCATAGAATTAGTACTGTGTGTAGAATTATGTATATCTGGTGTATGTGGAGGTAGGTGAGCAGCTCGCAAATTTTTCGTGGCTTATTTAACTCTCTGAATTTCCCAGGTCAGCAGTTTAATTGGACATATCTTCTAGATTGGAACCACTCTATCAACCAGCACCGATAAACACTGGGGCCACACACACACAGAAGGTTGTAATAATATGGGAGGTATGTACAATAGCGCCACAGAGTCTAGCAAACATCTGGGCATATTTAAGTTAAACTTGCACTCTCTGAGATATCACCCTCTAACCCACTCTGACTCTCCCAACCTGCTAACTGACACCTCCCTGCCATTTAGGGGGCACACTGATCCAAGTGTGTTTCAACAATGGAATGGAAGTGGACCAGGAGCTTCAATCTACTAGATTGAAGTGCATTTTTTGAGTGTCCACAGACGGTCAGCTGGTATAAGGCATGCAGTCAGCCCCCACATCCGGACAACCATGTAGTAGTATAACTTGGGAACATAGAGTACACACCTCCCCCTCCCACCACGAGGGGGAGAATAAAATGTTAATTAAAATTACTTTCCTGGGTGCCGTGGCCACCGCCTCTCCTCCGGCTTCTTCTGCGCACCATAACAGAAAGCACACAGCCTACCAGAATCCCCTGGCCAATCACAACACTGCAATGCAGCATTGTGATTGGTCTGAGTGCCGTGGTTCGGCACTCACACGTGGACAGGGAGGCTGTGCATATGCCCCACCAGCCTGTGTAATGCAGCCTGCTATGGACCACACAAAGTGCGCAGGACTGTTTGACCGGCCCATCCGCACTGCACCTAAGCAGGAAGTAAAACTTAAATGATAATAACATTAGTTATTATCATTTTAATTTTCCTTTTTTAAACTGCTTGCAGAGCAGTGGGGCGACGCTTTTCTGCCTTAGCGAAGGAACCGCCACTGGTCAATACTCTAGCGGTGGCTAGGGCTATTATCAGTCATAGTCACCGATCGACCTACAAGGTCTTCCCCGGCCCCCCCTGATCATAAGTTGAGGATTTCATCAGATTTATTGGCCTGCTGGGGATCTGAACAAAATGTGATATACCATCATAATGATGCGCAGCTTGGCAGAGCTAGGAGGGTATACTGAATGCCTTCTTTTTTTCAGAGACCATTTTACATGGGAGACATTCTCTGTTCACCGCTTAAACTGATATGGTAAAGCCTGGGAATATTGAGATTTTGTTGGCAGTGTAATTGAGCTATCTGTGCTCCTTGGCAAGTTGCCATCTTTAAAGTTGGTCAGAAAGATAATAATCGGGCAGGCTGAGGCACCAGGAGGAGGATGGGGACCTGGGGATTGATGCATCTCTCAACTCAAAACATTTGGGTGATTTTCGTCTCAGTGGAGGGGCTTTTTAACGTTTGCTTTACAAAGTCCTCCATTTTCCCCATATTGGCTGACTCCAGAATACCCATTATCCGCACGTTTTTGCTACAGGATCTGGATTCAAGGTCTTCATTTTTAGCCTTTAAGATTTTTAGCACCT
Organism: Lissotriton vulgaris; assembly: GCF_964263255.1. Taxonomy (NCBI): domain Eukaryota; kingdom Metazoa; phylum Chordata; class Amphibia; order Caudata; family Salamandridae; genus Lissotriton; species Lissotriton vulgaris. The sequence continues at coordinate 1,308,614,071 of NC_141693.1, read as the reverse complement.
TAACTATTCATAGTAGTTTGGCAATTTGTTATTTTGCATCTTCTTCTGTGGCTGATACCCGTTGTTCTAGGTGCCCACTGCAGCCATTATGCCTATTAACTTGTTCCTTCATACAATCCAGCCAGTCTGTTATGTAGTCTATTTTAGAGTCCGTTTTCGCCAATCTATGCTTAATGTCGGGCAGGAGCTATCAGAGGTCCAGTTTGTCACCCACCCCTGTCAGTGTCTGGGACTACATATTTTCTGCTGGGCCATCTTGTGTAGCAGGCCTACTAGCACACTACCTTTACTGCTTACCATTGTGTTTGCCTGTGGTGAAGTCAGCAGGTGGAGCACAGTATGTCTCAGTCTAGCTGTGGCAGACGTTCCACAACACAGCCACCTGCTTCAATGTGCTGGTCAGCACAGTCAGTCTTGGCAGGGCTTTCAATAGAATAATGAGGCACCCTCAGGAAACGTGAATATAAGGGGTGGTAAGGGGTGGATGGTCCGCTCACAGCGCCATACTCATAAAACATGACTTGACCTATGGAAGTATCAATTCCGGCTCACTGGATGCATCTTGAGTGGTCCCAACTCACCTGCAGATCTTGAGGATCAATCTGGGTGGAATGAGCTGACTCACTACCTGGCTCACTACTAATGCCAGAGCACAGTCTGACTCACCACAAGCTCAACTTATCATCCAACTGACACTGGACCCAATTTCTCCTCACAGCCCTCAGAAGCCAATACTGTCCTCCAGTGCTAAATCCCACAACATCTCATTTGAACCTGAAGGAGAGTGCCATGTAAGCATGGGCGAATTTTGCGAATCTGGCGTTCGCGAATTTTGCGAATTTGCGAACTCGCAATCCGCAAAATCCGCGAATTCTCACGAATTTGTGGATTTTTTTTTGTGTTCGCAAGGATTTCTGCCAGTTCGCAAGGATTTCTGCCAGTTCGCGAGGGTTTTGTACCAGTTCGCAATTGCGAACTTACATGTCGGCTCGCAACGGTCACGATTATGTTGTTTCTACATCTGGTTCATCATCACAGGTTCCCAGCACCCTCTGTTTCACCCCTGCCACCCTCTGTTTCACCCATGCCACCCTCTGGTACATCAATGCCACCCTCTGGTTCATCATCACTGTAGATTATGGGGGGAAAAAGCAAGCACACCTGCCTGCTTCAACTGACATGAATTAATTTGGGGTTGATTTATTAATGTGTCACTGTTTTAAAATTCCAGTCTGGCACCTGCTTCCTTATCTGTAATTTGCTTTCTGTTGCAGTGCAATTTTTTTCCCCAGGACCTTTGTGGCCTACTTGTAGCTATTCTATGAGCCTGCTGTGAGGGTCAGAGCAGGGTCATACAATTGTTGCAACTAGCAACTGAACTCTGGAGGGGCCCTTGTCAGGAAGCACTACAGGGAATGGTTACTAATGATGAGTTTGAACTTTTGAACCTGCTGAATGCTTTTTTTGTGTTCGCAAGGATTTCTGCCAGTTCGCAAGGATTTCTGCCAGTTCGCGAGGGTTTTGTACCAGTTCGCAATTGCGAGCTTACACCGCACGCCGCAAAATTGTATCACCAAGAAAAAAAAATCCGCTGCGTGCGAATTTGCGGATTTTCGGTAAATTCGCGAGCGTTCGCAGATTGCGAATTTACCGAAAATCCGCAAAATCCGCGAGCGTAACGGATTTTCCGCCCATGCTTAGTGCCATGGGTAGCACAAAATCAGTTACCCTACTGCACAAATATAAGGCGAATTAATGAAAGTGGAGGTCACTCATTCAGGAGCATGGGCCCATCCGGGATTGACTTCAGAAGCACCCAGCCATGCCGTAAAGTGGGGGAGACAGTCTTTATCTTTCATGCTCACAATATAATGGGATCTGCACCCTTGCAGCTTATCCCTGGCCCACAGTCAGGAGGTTCCTGCTTGCTTACATCACTCCAAGCTTGCCATCTGATCGCAAGTTGCCCCCCATCTCGGGCATGATCTGCTGATTTGGCCACCATCTTATTCTGCAGTAGCCTCACGGTCGCTCATTTGGCCCACCATCTTATTCTGCAGTAGCCTCACGGTCGGGTCCTGCTCCAGCCATGCATGCGCAAGGCAGCTCTTCAAATTAGCCATAGATCCTGGCCTGGCAGGCCGATCTTCTACACTCACTGCAGTCAAGCTAGAAATTGGGGAGACAGCCGAATGAGCTACATTTCAGTTCTCCGTGGTTAACGCTAAGTAAGATGAGAACAATTTTCTGTTCGGCATTGGACAGGCTCTGGTAAAGATCATTTCGGGTCCAGATGGGCACTTCTATTTCTGATTTCTGCTGGATTACATCTTCAGCTTATGCTGGGCCACTTACGTGCAGCCATTTTATGGCTGCACTCTCTAGCACCTCCCTCCCATTAAGTAGTCTGTATTCCCCATATTGCTGACAATCCCCCTGTCCCTGCCACATTCCCTACCATAACATAGATCTCTGCAGTCGGGTGGAGATCTCCGCACATAGGATGGGAGAGGCCATCCTATGATAGGAGAGGCAGAATGTGGCTTCCCCATGTAGGTATGTGAATAACATTTGTAGTATGTGAGTAGTACTATTGTAGTACTACTAAACATACTATTAAATGCAGTTTGTGAATAGGCCCCACAGTTTGTGAATCAGGCACACTGTGGTTAGCTACCTTAAATATCCCTCAGCCCTTTGGGAAGTGTAGACATGTGGACACTGATGACCTCGGTGGCACATTTCTAGTGCCCACCTTTGCTGGATGTAATTCTGCCAGCAGTGACAGCCATTTGGTGAATTTAGGCCACCAGGGATATACAAAGGTACTCATGAGATGAGGCCCAGTAACCACTGCATGTACCATGCCGCTAGCAAATGGCAATACTGGTCCCTCTTTACATGAGCACACCATCCCAAATAGGAGGATTCTCAACCCCATTCCTCTGATGGCACTGCAGACCAGTGATGTCCTCTTTGTAGGCCATGAGCCAGGACCCTAAATTTAAGCCATTGGTACCACTCGTGGGGATGGGTTCTAACATGATACCATGATTTGTTTGCTGGGTATGGATGCCTAGAGATGGAAAATATGTGATAGCAAGTCAGCACTCTTTGCCTTTTGTCTGATATTATTGGATTCGCAATCATTGCCAAAAACACATAATGGTTTTCATATTTTTGATAACTAGCATACAAATTCATCATAGTATATGGAAAATTAAAACCAATTTCATGAGATTGGTTAAATTCAATGGTACTTGAAAATAGTTATGATTATTAACTGTAATAATAACAATATAGTCCTTAAAATAATAACAATAAAACTTCATTGTATTCCTCGTATATTTCTATAGATAGATTATATGCATAATTTTCACTTGCAGTTTCAAATAATAATAGTTGCTACATCTTAAATAGGCAATGTATGTCATGAGTGAACATGAACACAATTTTATCATTCACATTCGTCGTCATCTTCTGAATAGGTGTCATCATTCTCTGCGTCTGCATGATTTAACAGGCGGGAAGTCTGCACATGTAGGTGCATTTGAGGTCATTTAGACAACAGACACATGTTGGCATTTTCCAGTTCCTAATGCAGTTGCAAGCCAGTAGGTCAAACACGGCCTGTGGTGCTGGCAGCCCCTCTATCCAGTCCACAAGTAGTTGCTCTGCTCCCTCAAGTTTTTTCAACTTCCACCCTCTCCCAATTGGACTAGGTATCTGTGGATCATTCAGAAGACATCGCTTGCTTATAGTGGCTTGATAATTTGCATGTTCGGCATGCGACTTCAGACAGTCCCTAAAAGGTGGAAATTGATGACTGACTATCTCACCCTCCTTTACGCAGAATAGGTGATATCTCAAGTCATTCATGTGATTAACTGAAGATTTTGGTGCATACAACAAGTACGATAATTGCTCCAATTTGTCCATTAGTTCTTCAGAGAGATCATATTTGTCTCCGAGCTGTGAAAATATTTCCTGTGTATGTCTGTTGTCATATAGGATTTTGAATGCACTTACTTTTCCTTTTACCGCAAATGAGCTTACTGTGTCACATCAGGTAAATGTATGGAGACCTATCATAGATCGACAAACATTTTCACCAAGAGTTGAATCCATTTTCCCAATGTCAAGTGCTTGCATGCGTGTTTTAGTGCCACATTTCAGAAACAATTTAGCCATGATTCTGTCAAAGAATCATAAACGCATAATAAAAACATCGGTGTCATCGGAGCTTATCATTACTGCCTCATAATCCTCATTAGTAGTGTGTGCAGCATGCAGCAACAAATAAACATATGCTTCTTCGTGTGTACTGTTGAGATCGTGCACTTGTAGCTCCCTTCATATGCGATTTTGTAGCATTCATCTTAAGTCACAAACAGTGTTTTATTCTCAAGTTTTGCAAAATACTCTGGTTGCCTCCATTTATTAACAAGAAATGCAATGAGAATTATTTTATTCCTTACGTCGCTTAGGAATTTCCTCCACTGTCTGACAATCTGGAAGGTGAGATGCTCTGTAACTGGTGCCTGAGTTCTTCCCCTCTGATTGTCTTACCAATAATAGTCTCTTCGAGCCTATCAATGTTATCCCATGCTAAGTTAGTGAAGACATGGGGCTGAATGTTTGCTAATTTAAGGTAGCAGCACGTTTCTGAAGACACAAGGGGGTATTATTTTCTTCCAATTGTGAGTATGAAATTCCATGACCAAATCTGTTTAGATTGCGAATATTTCAACATTGCCGGTTAGTGTTGTTACGTTGTATGAAGCAACAATTGCTTAGGGGGTTTCTGCTGGCCATTTGCCACTGCATATATAATGTCCTGACAGAATTATTGCATAAGTAAGGTGACCCTTTTGGACTGCTTTGTGTTTTCTGGATCTCCAGTCAGAAATCCTAATAGGAACTGTTTAAGTTAATCAGGCACTGTAAATTAATCTTTATCAACGTCTGATGGATGATATGACCATGGTGTTGATGTCAAGTTTGCTTTAATCATTGTTTGTATTTGCAATGATGTTTGATCAATGATCTTTTCATGTATGTTGTCTTAACTTTTAAAACTGATAATTCTCTTTTCAAACTCTGGTTTCTCTTACAACATCCTTTAGCATGACACTTTCAGGTTGGGCCAATAACTTTCCTATGTTGTCTGGGAAAATATGGTGGCTGTCACCGAACTTGGAGTCCAATTTTCTTCTAATATGCTTCTTAGTTGATTAGTATATTTCCTGTATTCCTCTGCATGTCATGAGGGTTTCAAGCCTTTCAGTGACAGTCATCACATGTATTAACTCTTTGTTAGGAATAATCACAGTTCTAATGTATGGAAATAGTTTGTCATATGCTTCATCTCTCATATTTTTGTAGTGATCATCAGTTTGAATACTAGATGCATGATATTCCTAGTTTGTTTTAACCCTTTGTGTAGTTCCTGTAACACGATGCATGATAATGGGCTTCTGCATGCACTAAGTAACTACAAAAAGATGATGGACGGAATGTTGAACTTTGTCAAACATTCACCCCATCACAGATCTGGGTTTAATCCATTATCATCTTGCTCACCATGCCATTGTAGTTTGGACCCAGCCATATGCAAACCAGCCTTGACCCAATTCCCTATGGGAACAGTCCAGCCCGAAATGCCAAGCCAGGTCCTAACTGGACCACAAAAGAAGCATTCCTTGGACCGGTTTCGGGGCATCACCCCTCATCAGGCAGGCTAGCTTGAAACCGGTGATTTAGCGAGCATGGGACCCACATCTGGCATTCCCTTCCCACTTAGGGTGAAAATGCAACACAAAAAGATGATGGACGGAGTGATGAAAATTGTCAAACATTCACCCCCAGTCACAAATCTGGGTTCAATCCTTCATTATTTTGCTCCCCACGCCATTCTAGTTTGGACCCAGCCATATGCAAATCAGCCTTGACCCTGTTCCCCATGGGAACAGTCCAGCTCGAACTCCAAGGCCAGGTCCTCCATGGACCGGAAAACAAACATCCTGGGACTGGTTTCGGGGCATCATCCCTCATCAGCCAGGCTAGCTTGAAACCAGTAGCGTAGCGAGCACAGGACCCACATCTGGGCATACCGTTCCCACTCAGGTTGAAAATGCAACATAAAAAGAAGATGGACCGAATGTTGAACATTGTCAACCATTCACCCAAAGTCACGATCTAGGTTTAATCCAGCGTGATTTTGCTCGCACCGTCATTCCAGTTTGGACCCCGCCATATGAAAATCAGCTTTTATCCTGTCCCCCATGGAAACGGTCAAGCCCGAACTGCCAGGCCAGGTCCTCCCTGGACCAGAAAAGAAGCATCCTGAGACCGGTTTGAGGGCATCACCCCATATCAGCCAGGCTACCTTGAAACCAGTGGCGTAGCGAGCACGGGGCCCACGTCTGGGCATACCCTTCCCACTTAGTGTGAAAATGCAACACAAAAGGATAATAGGCGGAATGATGAACATTGTCAAACATTCACCCCCAGTCACAGATCTGTGTTTAATCCATCGTCATTTTGCTCGCCACGCCATTCTAGTTTGGACCCAGCCATATGCAAATTAGCCTTGACCATGTTCCCCATGGGAACATTCCAGCCCGAACTCCCAGGCCAGGTCCTCCCTGGACCAGAAAACAAACACCCTGGGACCGGTTCTGGGGCATCACCTCTCAGCAACCAGGCTAGCTTGAAACCAGTGACGTAGCAAGCACGGGACCCACATCTGGGCATGCCCTTCCAACTTAGGGTGAAAATGCAACACAAAAAGATGATGGACTAAATGTTCAACATTGTCAACCATTCACCCCAAATCACAGATCTGGGTTTAATCCATCGCTATTTTGCTCGCCGCGCCATTCCAGTTTGGACCAGCCATAAGCAAATCAGCCTTGACCCTGTTCCCCATGGGAACAGTCCAGCTCGAACTGCCAAGCCAAGTTCTCCCTGGACTGTAAAACAAGCATCCTGGGACCGGTTTCGGGGGATTACCCCTCATTCACCACCAGCTCTGGAAAAATAAATGAATTAAAACATTTATAAAAATGACTTGGTGTACTTAACCTCTTCCGTGCTCATGACGAGTCACGGTGCTCGTGTGCTCATGACAAGCTGAGCTAGTCATGAGCCGTGCAACACTCGCATGCGGGGCTAATTCTCCCGCTGTTCTGAACGTTCCGAAAAACGGGCGCGGTCATGACGAGCTCAGCTTGTCATGAGCACATCGCCACCGTGCTGCATGACGAGCTGAGCTCGTCATGAGCACCGAGGCGGGGTGCGCGCCCTGCCCCACAGCACAGCGTGGGAATTACCCCCGCTGCGAAGGGGCTCAATTAATCATAATTACTATTATAATTATTATCCATTCATATAATCATATTTACTGTCATTCTAATTTTTAATAATAAAATTCACAATAATACAAATTATGAAAATACTTCTATTTACATCAAGGTATCTTGGGAGTGGAGTCGTAACACACAAAAGACAAAGAGTTATGACTTACTATCACATATTTTTCATCTTTAGGCATCTATACCTTGCCAATAAATCATATTAGAACCCATCTTCCCAAGTAGTACCGATAGCATGGTTGGCTAACTTGGCTCAAGACCTATTTTCCTCAAAATGAAAGCTGATAGAGGAGTGAATCCATTAACGACAAATGGGTAAGTTGGCGGGAAGCCAAATGGCTATGGAAGTGGTATTTAGAGCGGACATAATCTCACAAACTGAGTGTGTTCCCACACTATGGAGCGCTGTCCCACTTACTTCAAAGAAGATTCGCACACATGGGAATAATAATGTCTCTGTTAAAACATTAACTTTTTGTCTTAAACCATCAGCCCAGACTGCTGTGGACTCTTGAACTCTGTTATTGCTAAATCAATCTCTGGAAAGATAGAACGTAAGGTGTGCCAGTGACAGAGCAGCAGCATCCATCTGGCATTGTGTTCTCTTGCACAGACATAAGCACCTCACTTTTGCTACAGTCCATTCCAAAAGTACTGACACTGGCAGAGCCAACCGGAGATGCTAGCTGCAACAGGAAGTATGCAGCATGACTTCAAATAAACGACACCAGCAACCATAGATGTACCTTTTGAAGGCAATGAAACTGCCAATTGGCAACTTTTCCTGGTGTTTCTAATATAACAATAACTAAAAAGCCTGCAACCTATTTTGCTTAATATTACAGCGATTGAGACAGTCTTTCATTCAAAACTTTTCCCTTCCTGGAAAACAATACTTTCAGAGCGTTTTTAATTCTGACCACCATGCCTCGTTGGTAGTCATTAGTGTTACTTCCTTAGGTTTGCAAAAAGACCTCTCACTTTGTTGACAGTACAGCTGTACCATCCTGCCCAACTCATAGATATTTGGCTAATCATGTATTCCTCCATCCATAAGCCCACTGAGTATGTTTCACCTACTTTTGTTGCCTCACCAGGAGAACCCAGGACTTTGAAGGACTGGGATGCACTCAGACCTCATTTCCATTCCTCTATACCATCGTGTAGCCATTGCTCACTCACCATGCTACTGGGATCCTGATGGTTGGACAATAATTTCTTAAGGCTAAATGCAGGGAAAACGGAGGTTCTCTTTTTTCACCAGCCATCTCCTCTGGATCCTAACATCTGGTGGCCTACCGATTTAAGTGCCCCCCTCTCCCAAAAGACTCTGTGAAGAATCTTGGAGTGAGATGGGACTTCAACCTCACTTTTCATCATCAAGTGCATACAGTCTCCGCTGTATGTCTAGCCAAGATCAGAATGATAAAAAAGTTCATTCATTTTCTGCCTAGTAATACCAGGAAGATCGTAGTGCAGGCGTTAATTACCTCGCACCTGGACTACGCCAATGGCCTTTACTCTGGACTGTCTGTAGGGCTCAGTCATCGCCTCCAGACGGTACAGAATGCGGCGGTGCGACTGGTTGCCGGTCTCCCCCTACGTGAGCACATTGCTCCCCACCGTCGTGAACTTCACTGGTTACCACTGTACAAAAGGGCAGAATTCAAAGCTTTGGTTTTAGCCCATCGGGCCATGCAAGGCAAAGGATCCGCCTACCTGTCCTCTTGCCTGACCCCTTATAATAACATCAGAACTCTACGCTCCTCATCAAAAAACCTCCTTACTGTTCCCAGATTTAGGAAAATCCGCTCAGGTGGGAAAACTTTCCCAGTGTTGACTGCGGCCCTCTGGAATAAACTTCCTAACGCCATCCGGTTGATCAAGGATGAACAACCTTTCCGGAGAGCACTTAAAACTCAACTGTTCTGTTGATTTGACTCTCGCCTCAAATAACCATCTTAGGCTGCATGTAATCACATAGGAGCGCCGGGACACCCCGTTGGGGTAGCTGCGTGCGATACCAAAATACACTAAATAAATGGTTGTTGGCAGCTGATATGTTAAGCAGATACACAGACCTTTGATCTCTAGTCTGGGGAAGACGCAGAATCAACCAACTTTGTGCATCAAGTCTATTCCCCCTTTCCCCAATCCACCACCCTCCCACATAATGGTGGTCTTTCTTTTCACCCAGCATGTGTGTTGAGAATGCATGTTGTGTTCTAAGCATGCCAACACTTTGGAACAGTTGCAAAGGATAATTGTGAAAGAACTGGAGACGTTTAATTCCTCAGTAACTGGCATTGAAGTGGGGGGACTATATTCAGGAGAAAAATACAAATCTCTCTTAACTTAATAAAAATGTGTCACAGTCCTAAATTAGAGATACTGGCACATATGGTGTTCATGTGTTACACAGTTGGGTAGGCATGCACAGTTAGATGTGTTCTTCCTGAGTTCACAGCCATTGCAGCACAAGATCCAGGTTCATCTCAGATGCTGCTTTGTGGACATGACCCTAAGGTTTTGTACTATAGGAGCACCTTCTCTGCGTGACAAATCCATTCTCAGCACCACTAGTCTCCCTGTTATAACCCTAAGTTTAGAGATTAGCTGAGGCTGTAAAACATGTATTTTACGAAGGACATGCCACAAAACCTACAGCAGTAATAGTTATCAATCATACCCATTGACGAATGTCTGCCTTTTCTTATCCAACTGTGCTGCTTGCTACCATTGACCATTAAAGTCCCTGGATGCTTTCAAAAACATGACGCTCCTGGAAGAAACAGTCCTGAAATTTTTAGCTCTATCAGAGCCCTTAAAATTAGCAAAAGCGGGGAGGAGCCTAGTAAGCAACCAAGATGGCCGCGTAGGGGTCCAGCTCCGCCGACCTCCCTTCCTCGCTGCATCATCCTGCTACATATCCTGGGACTGCGCCCTGCTCCCGGCATTGCAAGGAGAAGCGACTCCTGGTGCGGGTACTCCGGGCTGTCTCCGAGCGGAGCAACGCCGTCCGACGAATTGGGGCCTAGTGGTTTGAGAAAGCCGGGCCCTCGATTGAAAGGGTGGCCGCCCGAGTGAGTAAACATCCAGGGCCAGAGACTGGAAGTCGCCGGTCCGGCCTGATCATCGCCCAGCGCTCTCCCTGAACTGTCTGCAGCCCCCACGGGGGTGAAGTGAGGTGGGGCATGCTGGAGTGGCCCGGGCGCTAGCTATCGCGCCTGCCTGGCCCCGAGACTTTCATAGTAAAATGTAAATGTAAATGCCATTTGTAAAGCGCACAGCTACCTCCAACGGAGGTGTCCCGTCGCTGTCCGTATACTGCTTAGAAAGCCTTCCTGGTTTTTCCCTTTGGAATGTCCACCCCAAGGTGAAGCCTGGCATCCCAGCACTGTTGGGGCCGCTTTGGAGATTACTGCAAAAAACACAGTTGATGGACAGAATGCAGAACAATGTCTTACATTCACCCCAGTACAAAGATCTGGGCCTAAATCCATCGTTTTTTTGCACTCCACACCACCCTAGGTCAGACAATGGCTATATGCAAATCAGCCTTAACCCTGTGCCTCATGGGAACAGTCCAGGCCGAACTACCAAGCCATGTCTTTCCTAGATCGGAATCAAGCATCCAAGGACCGGTTTCTGGCTATCATTCTTCTTGAGCCTGGATAGCTTGACTCCAGTGATGTGGAGAGCCTGGGACTCACGTCTGAGCATACGCAGCCTACTCGGGATGAAAATTGCAAAAAACACAGTTGATGGACAGAATGCAGAACAATGTCTTACATTCACCCCAGTACAAAGATCTGGGCCTAAAGCCATCGTTTTTTTGCACTCCACACCACCCTAGGTCAGACAATGGCTATATGCAAATCAGCCTTGACCCTGTGCCTCATGGGAACAGTCCAGCCCGAACTACCAAGCCATGTTTTTCCTAGACCGGAATCAAGCATCAAAGGACCGGTTTCTGGCTATCAGCCTTCTTCAGCCTGGGTAGCTTGACTCCAGTGATGTGGAGAGCCTGGGACTCACGTCTGAGCATACCCAGCCCACTCGGGGTGAAAATTCCCAAAGCACAGTTGATGGACAGAATGCAGAACAATGTCTTACATTCACCCCAGTACAAAGATCTGGGCCTAAATCCATCGATTTTTTGCACTCCACGCCACCCTAGGTCAGACAATAGCTATATGCAAATCAGCCTTGACCCTGTGCCTCATGGGAACAGTCCAGCCCGAACTACCAAGCCATGTCTTTCCTAGACCGGAATCAAGCATCCAAGGACCGGTTTCTGGCTATCCGCATTCTTCATCCTGGATAGCTGGACTCCAGTGATGTGGAGAGCCTGGGACTCACATCTTAGCATACCCAGCCCACTCGGGGTGAAAATTGCAAAAAACACAGTTGATGGACAGAATGCAGAACAATGTCTTACACTCACCCCAGTACAAAGATCTGGGCCTAAATCCATCGTTTTTTTGTACTCCACACCACCCTAGGTCAGACAATGGCTATATGCAAATCAGCCTTGACCCTGTGCCTCACGGGAACAGTCCAGCCCGAACTACCAAGCCATGTCTTTCCTAGACCGGAATCAAGCATCCAAGGACCGGTTTCTGGCTATCAGCCTTCTTCAGCCTGGATAGCTTGACTCCAGTGATGTGGAGAGCCTGGGACTCTTGTCTGAGCATACCCAGCCCACTCGGGGTGAAAATTGCAAAAAACACAGTTGATGGACAGAATGCAGAACACTGTCTTACATTCACCCCAGTACAAAGATCTGGGCCTAAATCCATCGTTTTTTTGCACTCCACACCACCCTAATTCAGACATTGGGTATATGCAAATCAGCCTTGACCCTGTGCCTCATGGGAACAGTCCAGCCCGAACTACCAAGCCATGTCTTTCCTAGACCGGAATCAAGCATCCAAGGACCGGTTTCTGGCTATCAGCCTTCTTCAGCCTGGATAGCTTGACTCCAGTGATGTGGAGAGCCTGGGACTCACGTCTGAGCATACCCAGCCCACTCGGGGGGGAAAATTGCAAAAAACACAGTTGATGGACAGAATGCAGAACAATGTCTTACATTCACCCCAGTACAAAGATCTGGGCCTAAATCCATCGTTTTTTTGCTCTCCACACCACCCTAGGTCAGACAATGGCTATATGCAAATCAGCCATGACCCTGTGCCTCATGGGAACAGTCCAGCCCGAACTACCAAGCCCCCTTTTGTACCGCTTTTGGCCGCCATAAGTGTGGCAGGTTATGCTCAGACGTGAGTCCCTTGCCTTGGATTCAAGCAAGCCAGGCTGAAGACGGCTGGAATGCCAGAAACCGGTCCTCGGAAGCTTGTTTCCGGTCCAGGGAAGACATGCCTTGGCAGTTTGGGCTGGACTGTTCCCATGAGGCACAGGGTCAGACTGATTTGCATTAGCCATGTCTGAACTGGGGTGGCAGAGTGGGCTAAAGAACGGTGATGGATTAAACCCAGATCTTTTGACTGGGTGTGAGGGTTTGATTGATTCAGATGCTCCATCCATCACCACCCCATTTTGTACCGCTTTTGGCCGCCATAAGTGTGGCAGGGTATGCTCAGACGTGAGTCCCTTGCTCACTTTGCCACTGGATTCAAGCAAACCGGGCTGAAGACGGCTGGAATGCCAGAAACCGGTCCTCGGAAGCTTGTTTCCGGTCCAGGGAAGACATGGCTTGGCAGTTCGGGCTGGACTGTTCCCATGAGGCACAGGGTCAGACTGATTTGCATATAGCCATGTCTGAACTGGGGTGGCAGAGTGGGCTAAAGAACGGTGATGGATTAAACCCAGTTTTTTTGACTGGGTGTGAGGGTTTGATTGATTCAGATGCTCCATCCATCACCACCCCCTTTTGTACCGCTTTTGGCCGCCATAAGTGTGGCAGGGTATGCTCAGATGTGAGTCCCTTGCTCACTTTGCCACTGGATTCAAGCAAACCGGGCTGAAGACGGCTGGAATGCCAGAAACCTGTCCTCGGAAGCTTGTTTCCGGTCCAGGGAAGACATGGCTTGGCAGTTCGGGCTGGACTGTTCCCATGAGGCACAGGGTCAGACTGATTTGCATATAGCCATGTCTGAACTGGGGTGGCAGAGTGGGCTAAAGAACGGTGATGGATATACCCAGATCTTTTGACTGGGTGTGAGTGTTTGATTGATTCAGATGCTCCGTCCATCACCACCCCCTTTTGTACCGGTAGTGGAGATTAACCCCTTCGATGCTTGTGCCTGATGACGGAACCATTCCGTCATCAGTCACGGTTGAGCTGTGCTGACGACGGAATGGTTCCGTCACGACCGCACCCAGTTATGGAATGTCCAGCACACTGAGGAAATCGGGGCCGCACGGAAGGTGTTAAGCAAGCTATTGCCCAGAGTTGCAGAGTGGGTCCCATGATTAGAATAGGCACCGAGGCGAGAATTATCAGGTCCGAGGAAATTGGGCCCAAGATCCGCCGAGGCGGGTATTGAACCCTGGTCCTGGACCAGACCTCTGCATCAGGGTCTGCCGCTCTAACCATTTGAGCCACACTTCCCATAGTAGTATTGCCAGGGGAGCTCTGAGGTGCTGAGCCTCCTGGAAAGAGCAGAGAATTGTGAGAAAAAGCACCCAGAGAAGCTGGTGATCAGTGGATGGGCGGAGTGGACTGGGAAGTGTTCCCTTGCTCGCCTTCTACAGTCGGTCGCCAAGTGAGACGAGGTGGGGTGTTGCGAAGTGTGGGGAGTGCCCACCACATACGATGGTCTGCAGACTGCTTGGGGTATACTCTCTAAACTGGCATGGTGGCATTGTGAAGAAGGCTGGATATTGATCCATCCCGCAAGCACAGCTTTTGAAGGCAAAACCCATCAGTCGTTCCAGCGGTGGTGGGGGCAGCGGAGCCGAGCAGCGGAGTAGACCGCCCTCATTTGGGTCGGCTGAGCTGGTTGTTCGTGAAAGGGCCTCTGGAGGTGGTGCCGACATCGGTGAATACTTACGTATTGCCTGGGTGAGTGAGAATTGGGGAGTGGCAAAATTCATCCGGACTGCTATTCTTCAGGTAACTAGGATGCGCGCTGGCCGAGGCCCTGGGACAGTGTGCTCAGAGTGGCTGACGTCGGTGAGTGGTAGGGAGGTGGTGACGTAAAGTGCCCGGGCGCCTAGTGTGGGCCCTGGTTTGTATCCGGCACCGATACCCTGGGGCGTAAGATGGCGACTAAAACCGACACGGATAGATCTTAATCCAGAACCTCCAAGGGATCCAGAACTATCCAATCCAATAAGTTGGATCGATATACCTTGCCCAAGGGGTTCCCAGCGGAGGGTAAAAAGACCCAAGTGGGGTGGAGGATGCCACGCTTGATCCCACGGAGCCAACTTTGGCGGATCTCATGGCGGCCATTAACGGGGTTCAGACATCACTGGGCCAGAAGATGGAGGCCCTAGACAACAAACTTGATACAGTAACGATCGAGGTGGGGCTGATACGAGCGGATCTCACAAAGACAAGTGAGACGGTGAAGACGCTAGAGGTCAAGACGGCCAGCCTGATTGACGATGTGTCCCTGCTGCAGCAAGAAGTACTAAACCTTAAGGCCTCAAGAGCCCTAACAGACCGCAAACTGGATGACTATGAGGGGAGGGCCAGGCGTAATAACGTCCGCATTCTAGGGGTGCCCGAGAAATCGGAAGGTCACCGCCGGATCTGTTCGTAGAGAACATTGTTCTCAACCACCTTAAGCCTAAAGGACTAAGTAATTTCTTTACGGTCGAGCGTGCACATAGGGTGCCCAGAGGAAGACCACGAGTCGGAGCACTCCCACGTCCCATGATCGCAAGAGTCCTAAATTTTCGCGACAGCGATGTGATCCTACAGGCGACGCGTTCGAAGTCCCCTCTGAAGTATGAAAACGCGACCCTCTCTTTCTTCCCGGAGTTCACTCAAACGGTGCAGAAACAGCGTCAGAGCTTTTTGTCGGTGAAGAAGAAAATGAGAGACAAGGGGATTAAATATGCCATGATGTTTCCGGCCCGCCTCCGGGTGGAACTTAATGGGAAGACCTGGTTTTTGATCGCCCTGAGGTGGCGTCGGACTGGCTAAAAAGTGTGCATTCGACCGATATGAAGTGGATGAACAATAGGAGAACCCATAATGGAGATCGCAGGACTTAATTTGTTGTATGGTATGAAGGAGGGGTGGGGCGGGTCCACGATGAGTCTCCTGATTTGTTATGTCAGATTAGAAATTGCTGGAAGCCAGCCTGGATTGATGAGGTAGTGGCGGGGGTGGGGGGTTCTCTCGGGCCCTCCTTCCATTTACTACTTTTAGTTAGTTGTAGATTAGTCTTTGGGCGACAGGCACACTGCTAGTTGGGGATGGGCGCAAGCTTCATGCAGGGGTGCAGGGTTCAGTATTGAGGGGGGGGGGGTTGTTTCAGGTGGTTTCACCAGTTGTGGGGATTGTTGATGGCATCAGCATATTGTATTTGATCAGTATGCAGCAGTCAGAGGATTGTCACTTCCTTTTTACACATGAAGATGGGGTTAGGGCCCTTTAGGTTTTGAGTTGGAATGTGAATGGGTTGGGGTACAACATTAAACGTACTGTGGTTATACAGTATCTTAAACGCCAGGCGCCGGATGTGGTTTTGCTCCAAGAGTCACATTTAGTTGGTAATTCATGTAAGGCGATGCACAGAATGGGGTACAAGTTGGTGGCCCATGCGGGGATCACGTCCGGTTCCAGGGGGGGTGGGCATCCTGACTTGGAAGGCGCTCTTTTTGGTAGTACATTCCATGTGGGAAGATAATAGGGGTAGATATGTTGGTGTTACAGGCCGTTGGGAAGGACATGTTCTCAACCTCTTGTCTGTTTATGTCCCCCCGGGTATGCAGTCCACTCCATTCGTTGACTTGGGAAAGCTTCTGCTCGGACTGCCGGTAAGGCTCTTGATCTTGGCGGGTGACTTCAACGCAGTGGTTTCTGGAACTATGGATAGACAACCCCCCCGGGATATGGGGCCTGCTCAGTGATGGCTGCCCAACTTTATTAATGCAATGGGCTTAGTGGACGGCTGGCGATTACTTCACCCTGAACAGAAACAATACACGTTTTACTCTGGTGCCCACGGCAGCCTCTATCATCTAGATTATTGCTTGGATCCGGCGGCCCAGGCATCTTCTGTTGTCGAAGCTGTTCATCTCGCCAGGGGTATCTCTGATCATTCCCCGCTTTGGTTTTGGCTTTGTATCGCTTCGGGAACATCGGGTAGGATAGCCCCCATCAACCCTGGGTATCTACGTAACGCCAAACTTCGCAAGGACCTTATTAAGGCTCTAGATGACTATTTTAGGGATAATGAAGGCTCGGTGTCCTCCTCCATGTCTCTCTGGGAAGCCTTTAAAACGGTTATCTTGGGTCAGGTCCGGGAACAAAAAAGGAAAGGAATAGAGAGGTTGTTGATGCAGAGATTGAGATTGGTCATCTGGAGGGGGAACTGGAACAGGAGGTAACGCAGACTAAATTACATCGTTTGAGCCTTAAGCAGTATAATTATAAATTATTGGTCACTCATAGTGCTAGGGCTCTTGGTAGGGAGCAGCATGGAAGGCTTTATGACCTCGGGGATAAGGCAGGGAAACTTATTGCTTGGTTGGACAAGAAGGACAAGGCTGACCGTGTCGTCCCAGACCTTGTTACGGATGGGGGAGTGTCGATCCACAGAGTATCGTTGATAGCTTTGCAGCATTCTTCAAACTGTTTATACCTCGGTCTCAGATCGTCCGGAGGAGGACTCCCATTTGTTGCTTCATGATATACAGCTCCCTTGTCTGTCCAGTGAGGACCGGGATTTCATAGATAGTGCCTTAACAGCGGATGAAATAGCCCAAGCTGTTCGCTGCTTGAACTCTGGTTAGACACTGGGACCCAATGGACTCCCAATTGAGCTTTACAAACTAAGACCCAATAAACTGGCTCCTTACCTTAAAGGTATGTTTGTTGAGGCCCAGGAAAAAGGGATCATGCCCAGCTGCGTCTGTGGTGGTGATCCACAAGGAGGGTAAATCCAGGACTAGCTGTGCTTCTTATAGGCCTATTTCTTTATTGAATGCCGAACCCAAAATTCTGGCCAAGCTTCTCTCTAATAGGCTGGTGAAAGTGGTTAGTGGACTGATCCACTCAGACCAATCGGGCTTTATTCCCCACAGAAATACAGCCCTGAATTTACGCAGGCTGCATGGCATGATAGCCAGGGCCTATACTCTGCAGGAACCAGCTGTAATTGCTTCACTTGATGCAACCATGGATTTTGATACCGTAGAATGGTCCTGTCTGACTAAATTTGGATTGGCCCTGACTTTATTGGCTGGGTGCACTTACTGTACACTGAGCTACTCGTCCAAATAGTCGTCAATAATCGGGTCTAAGCGCCTTTTTGTCTTGGTTGGGGCACTCGGCAGGGCTGGCCTCTCTCTCCCCTTCTTTTCTCACTGGCCCTTGAACCCCTGGCGGCTTGGTTGGGCAGGGAGCCAATTATCTGGGGCATTCGGTGGTTCCCTGATTGGGAGGACCAAATCTCCTTGTACGCGGACGATATTCTGCTTTACTTAACCTCACCTCGGAAGTCCCTCATTGTCGTGTGTGACGTCCTGGCCTCCTTTGGTAAGAACTCCGGGCATTCCATTAATTGAGGGAAATCTCTATTGTTTGTCCATAGGGGAGAGCCTCCGGTCCCTCCGCGAAACTATCCCATTCAAATTAATAAGGGTGGGTTTAAATATTTGGGGATTTTAATTTTTCGTGACCCAGCGATCAGGTACACCAAGAATCTCCTTCCCCTTTTCAGAAGCTTAAGAGTGACATCGCTAACTGGAGGAGACTTCCACTCTCTTTGTTTGGGCAAGTGGCTCTTTTTAAAATGATGTCTTTGCCTCGTTTCCTTTATGCCCTTCAGAATACCCTAGACGTAGTTCCGGCCAGTTATTTCCGTGAGGTGGAAGGGTTGCATCGTAGTCTTTTATGGGAAGGCAGATCCTGCATCGCCTCAGCTAAGCTGATGCTCCCTTGGTATGATGGAGGCATTGCCCTCCCAGATATTAAACAGTACTATTGGGCTTCTCAGCTAGCCGCGATCAATCATGGGGCATATGGCCCTGTTGCCAATCCCAGCTACGCTATGGATAAATGGCTCCTCCCTGGAGGTAGTTACAATAGGGCGGTGTACTCCAGGCCAACGAGGTTGGACTTGACAGGGCCAACTAAACATGCTGTGTGGATCTGGCATGACGCCACGAGTTCTTTGGGATGGAGGGACAAATTGACACTAGCTACACCACTTTTTGATTCGGAGCTGCTGGGTAAGCTTTGGAATACGAGAGGGTTTGATAAGTGGGATCTGATAGGGATCTCCACCATCAAAGACATCTGGAGCAAGGGGAGGATTAAGTCATTTGAGGAGATGCAGACTGAATTTGAGTTGAAGTGTTCGAAGTATTTTCGCTATGCCCAAATTCGGCACTCATTACAGGCGGCCCTGCCTGTAGACGCGGATCTGCCGGAGGTCTCGCCTCTTGAGGATAGAATTTTGGATGGCCAACTCCCTGAAAAAACAATCTCCCTGATCTATAAGAAACTAATTAATCACAGGGCGGATCTCCGTAGGGAGTTGAGAGATAAGTGGGTGCTAGACGGAATAGAACTGGATGATGAGGACTGGCAATCCGCTGTGTCCTCTCAAAAAGTGGTTGCCATTCCTGCACGGTTGCGGCTCGTTCAGTTAAAAATACTACATAGGGTCTATGTCACGGGGCCCCCCTCGTACAGGTGGGGTTGTTTGATTCTGGATTGTGCAGAAGGAAGTGTGGTCTTGTTGGGACGTTCTTCCATATCATCTGGGAGTGTCAATATATCACTGGCGTAAGATTCACAACACCATACACGAGGTCTTGGGGGTCTCCTTGCTACTAGAGGCGAGGAGATGCCTCCTCAACATATGGGAACCTACGGACCTTAACAGTGGGCCACATTAAGTTTCATGTTAGCTAAAAGGAATATTACCCAGCAGTGGAAGCAGAGAGCTGGAAAAATGACTTGGATTTAGAGTATGGTCTCGGAGAAGACTGTTTATCGCAACAGGCCGCCCTCGAAAGTGGGCTTTAGTATGGGGACCTTGGAATACCTGTAGAGGAGAGATCTGTGTGCCACCTAGGGATGTTGTCTTTGATGTGCCCCCATCTCAGTAAAGTTTCTGACGTGTATGTACTCTGGTTTCCTATACCCACCGAAGGTGTTGTATTGCCTATGGCATGATTCTTCTGTACTGTGTTCCCTTTTTCTGATGCTTTGTTTTAATAAAAAGAATTGTTAAAAAAAAATTGCAAAAGCTAGTGGGTCCATCTCTGATCCCATTCCTGGGTCTTGCGGCGTTTCGCATGTTTTGATTTTAGTATCTATCCTTTGCCTTCTCTATTTGGAAAACTATTGGAACTTCTTGAAGACCTTGCCATCTTTTTTCATTTTCATTTGACACCAATACACCAGATATTCCTCAAGTTGCACGTCTTGAATCCATGACAAAATAAAATTTGTGTGCATTTCATACCAAAATTGATGTAATAATAGCATTTAAAATGCGAAGCTTTAACCCCTTAAGTGCTGCTGACGGCCAATGGTCGTCAGCAGCGCTACCTCCCCAGTGCTGCGCACGACCATTGAACGTCCATTCAGCACTAGTTCTAATGGACAGCGCAGCACTGGGGAGAAATGTTTACACGCAGCTAAGGTGTTAATGATGTACCTGCTCGTATCCCCAAATATCAAACAAGCAACAAAACATTTCTGGGGCTTGAAACTCTACAGACTGCTGACCTCACTACCAAAGTGGATACCGACATGGAATTCCTGGGTTAGCTTTTTGATGAAGACTTATACCCCAAAGGACACGTCTAATTAATGGCCAAGTCTGCTAAATGTCATCTTCCTAAATTAAACATTTTGAACACATTCTCTTGCTCATGATCTGAAACTAGCAGTTGATGCATTGGTTATCTCCCAACTTGACTACGGTTCTGCTCTCCTCATTGGCCTCTTCATATGAAGGATGCTCCTTCTTTTCACATCTTTAAATCCCTCTAAAAGAACATTTGTTCTAGAGCAAGTATTATGCTCACTCGTCAGGGGGATTGTGGCCGGATGGCCTCCCCCGTTTGTTTTTTTCAGGGCTGTTCTTCAGCTCATGGAGATTTGGTTTGGGCCCTTCATTCTAAGCCAGAGTGGCAGCCAAAGTGACAGAATGGAGGCAGATTTACAAAGCAGCCATTAAACATAGGAAGGAAGTTTTTAAATCTGGTAGAAGCATGCCACTTAAATTGCAGTGCCAGGTGCTGAGAAATTGTTATTTGTTCCGTTTTCGAGCAGGGGCTACCCAGCCATCCATGATTTTATAGCCCTTGAAATGTTGGCCTCTGTCCTTTGCTGTATCAGATTATTCTAATCTTTGGTTTGAACTAGAGGAAGTCAAGGACACAATTGTTTAGATTTGTAGCCATAAGTTCCCTGGCCTTGATGGGGTTCCCATTGATTTATTTAAGTTAACCTGTGGGCACCCCTTCTTACCATGGTCTTGAACGCTATTTAAAAAGGGAGATGAGACAAACCCAAAACGTTATAGACTAATATCATTATTGGATTTTACAGTCAAAATTGTTGGGAAAGCCACCTTAGCACATCATCAGGAATGGTCGGAGCAGAATGAGATTCTTTCTGATATTCAATAGGGCTTCAGACAGGTTAAAAGCACTTTTGACCAGACTCTGAACCTTTATTTAATTATTAAGAAGTTTACTATGGCAAGGCCGGGGTGTATCCATATGGCATTTATAGACCTCTGTTCTGCATGTGTCTGTGTAAATAGAAGCAAACATTGACCCTTGATGGTTTCCTTGGGATTTAACACTGACCTGCATTTCAGTATGTCTGCTTCTGTTAGGTATTGTGGGAATGGGGATGTAAAGAATAATTTTCTATTGCCCAGGGGGTAAGGCAGGGCTGTATTTTGGCTCCTTTTTTATTCAAATTGTATATTAACCATCTTGAGGGCCATTATTGCTGGAGGGCCTTGATCTAGCCTGAATGGGGAAGCAACTGTTTCCAGATCGCTGGGACGTGGAAGATGCCACCCTTCTTGCAAGGACAGCTTTGGGTCTCACAACTTTTAGATTTGTTCGTAAAATGTATGGGCTCTCTCGATCTCTTGGTTATTAGGTGAAGTCACATGTTATGGGTCCAGGATCTATGAAGAGTAGAAGACACACTATAGGGAGGGTGTGAATTACAAGTTTTGCCTTGTTTACATATCTTGGGCTTTTGTTTGATCAGAAGGGAACCTGCATCCTCTAATTTTGGCCAATCGTTCTATCTGTAGGACAGTGGGTGCAATCTTCGGTTTTTCCACCAGACTTTGGAACAAACCTGCCCAAACCCTATTGAAGATAGTTTTTTTTTTCTTTTTTTGTCCTCATTTCACCTTAAGCATCTGCAAATTCGCATAGGGAAGTCCACCTTCCTAAATGGTCACCCTGGGTCTATGCTCTTGCATTCGCTTTTTAGGCCTACCAGGCCAGCTTCATTTGTGCGAGGCTTGGTGTAATAATTGGACCATATGCACTTAGACTAACCTCATTTCAGTACCCCCAAATGATTAATGGCCCCCAGATGTTCCCCTCCCCATGGTCCAATCTCGCCATGCACAACACTGCTCTTAACCAGGTCTCATATTGCTGTGGCTCAGGGTCTTTCCACAGCCTGCAGATCTCTCTATGGGCTGCTGATATCAAACACAAGAATAAATCAGTCAACTTATTAGATAAATGATATGTAGGATTAATCTCAATACCAAATACAACTAGTGTTGGATTGAGATTGAACGTAACTTTAAAAACACCCTCCAATGCCCTCCCCCTATTGAAGATTTTTGATGCAAAATGTAGGTCTCTGGTATTATATGGTTGTGAATTGTGAGGATAGGTTGACTAGTTTCAGCTTCAAGTGGTGGAGAATCTTGTTATGAAGCATCTGCTGGCTTTGCCAAGCTGAACATCATATTTTGTTGTTCATGAGGAGGTTGGGAAGAGATATATAGCAGATTGCCATTCAACCTCTTTTAAAATGGCTTGGGATATGGATTCCAGAACTTGAGCTGAACCGACTATTTTTGAGGGATTGCCTCTGTTTGGATTATGAAATGAATATTGCATGGTTGAAGTATTTGTGTGAGGGTTTTCAGGCTCTTCAACGGTCTAAATTGTTTACAGCCCCTCAATATATCTGTCAACTAAGGTGAATTTCCTCGTTCATTGAAAATCTGATAGGAAGGCCTTAGAATTGCATAAAGGAATGGTGCAGGTGTTTGTCATGCTTAAAACAACCTTGTTTATTGAGCCATATTTGTTTTTTTACTGACAATCGTTATCATTGCTACCTACTAACAAGATATCGCATGGGGATGATGCATCAACTTCTTGCATTTCCTAAAGGGTAGTCATTGGTGGAGAACCTGCCCCCTTGTTGTTGTATTTTTCAAGGCAAGATACTCTCCATTACCTTTTTTGTGTGACTTTTATTGTGATCTTTGCTGCAAATTCATAATTCCCCTTCCTAAAGGTATCAATTGTTCGCAGGGGAGACCTGCACTAATGTTTTTACAGATGCGAACTACAGAACATATTTGTTTTTCTGTGGCTGTATTTTTAAAGGGTGCTGTTAAGAGAAAATAATGTCTTGATAATTGTCTTACGTTTACTTGAAGAAGTGACTGCCATGCTTACTTAAGGTTTACCATTTTTAAATTTTGATTTTTTAAAAAGTGTTTTGTATTTATTGTTGGATATATACTTTATGGAAATTAATTTCCAAAATGAACATTTTATGACTGACTGACTGACACTTTAATGGACACTGCTGCTTGTGAACATCTACATATGGATGATTATTAATGTAACTCCTACAGACCGTATTAATTGCAGTCCTTTGCTATATGTTCATTTACTCGTTGGGTGGGTCCAATCGCCTCTAATCCTCTTAATCCATACACTTTTACCCTACTCTAGAGTTTTTGGCAGCCCTTGTAATAAAAATGCATTGTCAGTGTCGTCTCCAGCTCAAGTCAAACAATACCTTGCTTTGTGCCTCCTGTTGTATTTTAACTCCTACCTCCTCCAAACTAGCACCACATCTCCCTCTACTGCGTTTGTCCCTACTAGACTCTACTCTCCTGCACCCCTCCTTTATTTCAACTGTTTGTTTTTATACCACCAATCACTTTCTACAGACCAATTAGCTGAATAGCAATTCTTTTTTAATTACCAGTCCTATTTGCTTAATGCCTTACAAACCTGGTTTCTGCAATTGGGTATTAAAGTTTTTACTGCGCAAAGTCTAATGGATAAATGGTATTTTTTTTAAAGTAAATATCACAGAAATGTCTTCTAAGGGAACCCAGAACAGCCACCACCTCGTGCTGTGGATTCACAATTGCTAGCAATTGCTAAAAGCCAAAGATTTTGTCGGTTTCCCTTAGTAGTAACAGTATAGGTGTTATTATATATTAATAAAGTTTTCAGTCACTTATTCAAAAAGGAATCTTCAATGGGATCCAATTTCAGTCTGTGGTTTTTATTTTCGTATTCTTCAATTTCCCAACGAAGACTTGTTTATAGCACAGGTCCAAGTTCACAAAGTACAGCCGATATCACAGTCAAAAACCGCCAACACGCGTGTTTCGTCAATAGAGTATTTTTCCAAAAGACTTCATCAGGGCTCAAAACAGCTTTTAATGTACTCCTTTATACTTCTCAATATTTCAAGTCCTGTTATATTCACATCAGTTTTTAGAAATGTAATACGTATTTTTCATTCCTGAGATCAATATAAAAAATTATTCAATTCCAAGAGACCCGTCGTCTCTCCTGGCTGCAATTCCCTGTGCAGCCTGATATCCAATTCCCCCAGCGTATATTCTCGGGGCGAGTTAGTGGCATGTTGCAACACAACATGCCACAAACTCGCCCCGACAATATATGCTGGGGGAATTAAATATCAGGCAGCACAGGGAATTGCAGCCAGGAGAGACGACAGGTCTCTTGGAATTGGATTGTTTGGTCTTGTCTAAGGCATTGCTTTAGCCGAGATATTAAGTAGGGGTCTCAGAAATGCTCCCAAAGGCGGATTGCCTACAGTGCATGTGTGTGGGCTCGTGCACTTCGCACACCATTTGGTTTGCTTGCAGCCAGCATCAGACTTCAAACACTTCAAAGAAATCCGCTTGGGCACTCCTACTAACATAAATGAACAAGTCGTTGTCACAAAGCTTCACAAGAAAGATCAGCGACGCCAAATGGACAGCAGGCAGCCACAACACATCTTCCCCACTACTCTTTTCCTACCATTTTTTTGTCGCTTTCCAGCCGCTCGACTAGCTTCCAAAAAAATCAAGATTCCCAAGTGAACTGCAGTCTTATTTATTAGTCTAAAAAAAAATAGATAGAAACATATCTTGGAAATCGCAATGGGAATAATTTGAGTTTCAGTGACCTTATTTCTTCTCTATTTATGAAGAGGAGAGAGGGGGGGACCAAGGAGCTTATTAAGGTCCAGTGTCCATGCTCCTAATATTAGTATTTAACAAAAGAGGACAAAGTTCCCATGCCAGGGTGCAAAAAGTCACCCATGCATCATGGTGCAAAAAGCCACCCATACTTTAAAAAGATACCGTATTTTCCGGCGTATAAGACGACCCGGCGTATAAGACGACCCCCGACTTTGGCAGAAAAATTTTAGGTTTAGTGCTATACTCGCCGTATAAGACGACCCCCCACTTCCAGCGCAGCATAGCCATTCCGAGTATGTACCGGTATTTTGAACTTACCGTATTAGTCTAGTCCTCCTCCCTGTGGGTGAGCAGTAAGGCTTTATCAGTGGGCAGTGGGTACCTATAAGCGTTTATTTTACAAACTGAAAGACTGAACGCAAAGAAATTGGTTGTAGAAACAATCTTGCTTTACTCGGAAACATTTTATTTAAAACCATATCAAAAACTGTCACTTCTGAATAACGGCAAACATAAATAACGTAGTGCATGAAACAGTGCAAGTGCATTAAACGTTCCATAACTTCCCATAAATCCAAGCGATTTCTACAGGATTTATAACGTTCCCTTTAAAAACCTTCAAAATCCTCCTCTTCGTCATCTGATCTCATAAGTAAGTCTATGAGATCTTGTGGTACATCTGTAAGGCAGTCATCGTATGGATCTTGTACCAATTCCGTATCAGATGATGTGGTCTCTTCTTCGGCATCCTCTTCACCTTCCCACAGATAGTCGTCCTCCATACCATCTAATGAGTTCGATATGCCACACTTCTTGAAAGACTTTATGACTGTTTCTGCATCGATGTCGTTCCAGGCCTTTATGACAAAGTTGCACAAAACATCCAACTGTGGCGCACGCATGTTTCCTCCTTTTGTGAATGTTTTTTCACCGCTAACCATCCACTCATTCCACTGTTCTCGGATGCGATCTTTAAATGGCTTGTTTAGGCACACATCCAGTGGCTGCACCAACGATGTCAGTCCTCCAGGTATAACAGCAGCATCCGTTTTCAGTCTTGCCAGCCTTTGCTTGGTGCTGGGAGTTAAATGAGCCCTGAACATATCCCACACCAGTAGACTACGCCTTTGTAGAAGTCCACCTGGTCGCCTGCTCCATACGTTATCAAGCCATAGCTTTACCCCTTCTTCATCCATCCATCCTTTCTCATTAACATGCACAAAACAACCAGCAGGAAACTTGAGTTTCGGCATTGTTTTCCTTTTAAAAATAACCATTGGCCTCAGTTTGCCACCATCAGCTGTGCATGCAAGTACCACAGTGAAACTGGACTTCTCATGTCCTGTTGTTTTTATTAAAATTGTCTTTTCGCCTTTTTGATGGACAGTTTTGTTGGCGATCATATCAAAATTCATCGGAGTTTCATCCATGTTTCCGATGCTACTTAGCGCATACACATGTTCATTGCGCAGCCTAATGACGTAGCGATGGAAGCTATGCATTTTGGCATCAAGATCCGCTGGTAATTTCTGGGCAATTTTTGTCTTTTGCCGCAATACCAGATTATGCCTTCCCAAGAATCTGGTACACCAGGACACAGTGGCCTTAAATCTGTGGCTGAGATCGGGATTAGATTTGGCCCACTGAAGTGCAACCAAGCGGATTTTATTTCGGGTCACGACATACCCGCTTTGCCGATGCTCTGCCACCATGTCTGCTACATGCTTTTCCAGTTCTGGCCAATGTGCGGTGCCTCTTCTTAGTGCACACTTGCCCCTTGGCATACTCCGCAATGCTTGCTCATTTGCTCTCCAGGCCCGAACCATCTTCTCTGTCACTCCATATTGCCTAGCAGCAGCACAGTTATTATGTTCCGTGGCAAAAGCCACAACTTTGAGTTTGTAGCTGGCTTCATATTTTCTTCTCCTTGCCACTGCTGGAGCCTTGCTGAGTTCTAGACTGCCAGCCATTTGCTCTGGATGCGCTGCTGGAGCCTTGCCGGGTTCTTCGCTGTCTGCCGTTTGCACGGAATGTGCTGCTGGAGCCTTGCCGGGTTCTTGACTGTCAGCCATTTGCACTCGATGTACGGTACTGGTGCTGTACAGAATGGACAGGTGCAGAGACTGTCTTCAACACCACACGTACGGTACGGCAAATACGCTATCTGGTCACGAGACTGTTTTTCCTCTTAGCAACAACCAGCCAATCACGGCAAGTGCTCTACTGCCTTCGGGAACATTTGGGAACATTGTACAGTCCCCTTTCTATGCCACGCCCATGCCAAGGGGAGAGGTGAGCGTGCCAAAACGTGCCAAACGTGCCAAACGTGTCAACACACCGGGCGCTGCCATCTTCGGCGTTGGCTGCCCATTACCATGTACCGTGTTTCGGACGTCCTGCTGC
This sequence comes from Lissotriton vulgaris, assembly GCF_964263255.1. NCBI lineage: Eukaryota > Metazoa > Chordata > Amphibia > Caudata > Salamandridae > Lissotriton > Lissotriton vulgaris. The sequence goes on along the minus strand of NC_141693.1, from coordinate 1,308,586,668 downwards.
CTCGTCCTGCTGCCTCGTCTGCCTGGGGATGTGCAAGCGGTTGGAGGCGCGTGTACAGCGGCAGCGGCAGTCGAGGTAAGACTCATGGCGCCATTTGCTCGCTTGTGAAGCGGTTTGACACCTTCGAGTGAAGTCCTTGCTATGAAAAAAACGCTCGCTTTTGATACTTCATGGCGCGGGGCCTGGGTGTGGACGCTGCCAGGGTCGGTGGCTGTATTTTTTGACATAAGGTGTGTTGTTTCTGGTTATTTCCTATTGTGAAGCGGTCTGACACCTTCGAGTGAAGTCCTCGCTATGACAAAAACACGCTCGCTTTCGATACTTGCACAATTCATGGCGCGGGGCCTGGGTGTGGACGTTGCCAGGGTCGGTGGCTGTATTTTTGGACGTTGCCAGGGTCAGTGGCTGTATTTTTTAACATAAGGTGTGTTGTTTCTTGTTATTTTGTATTGTGAAGCGGTCTGACACCTTCGAGTGAAGTCCTCGCTATGAAAAAGCGCATGAAAAAATACCATAAAATTTTGTACCCGGCGTATAAGACGACCCCCGACTTTCCAGAAAATTTTAAGGGGTTAAAAGGTCGTCTTATACGCCGGAAAATACGGTAGAAGAAAAAGAAAAAGTGAATCCTAGGAATAGAAGACCCAAAACTGTGAGAGGGAAAGACAATTTGTTTCCTCTGTTGCCCTCACACACCCCGAAGAGTGTCATGCCTTATCATCGGGCGTTTGCTCCTCGTAGGGCCGGCGCTGCAATTCCCTACGGTTCCCCCGAAGGGTCACTTTGTCGAAGATCTTTTTAGAGGAATGCCGGATGGTGCATGCTGGTGTGCGGGGAGTGGGTCAAAAGGAGGGTAATAAAAATTCGTGCCAGTGTTATAATTTAAAAATAATGCATGCAGCGATAAGATTCAAAAGTATACCCTTGGCAGTCAATACTGCTAGAAATTATTGACCCAAGAGGCCTATTCTGCCTAGGTGTCAATTGTCAAGGTCAACATGTTTCGCGCTTCCGTTGCCAATAAGTCATTAGCGCTTCGTCAGGACCATCAATTTAAAATAAAGTGCACGTGAAATAGTGAGTGTAAAAATGACCCTCTTATCTCAATCAGGGCGGAGTAGAAACCTGTATACCCTTATAATGGTCGCAGCTACTCGGTGGAAGCCACTCCTGAATGATACCTAGGAAATTGAAAATAAAAGAAAGACAAAGTAATAGGTCAGCATCAGTACCAACTAGATGCCGCAGCATGTACCACTTCTGTGTGTACATCAATTACACATAAACAATTGAGTAGATAGGCAGAAAAAGGGGGGGAGCCTACCCTACATAGCCTGTAGCGAGGAGAGGAGGGATTACGTCTGCCTCAACCTGGTTCGGGATGCAATATGTGCTCCATAAAACAAAACATCCTGTCATAGTTTATTCACTTAGAACAAGCGTCCAAACTGTAGAATTACCAGTACTCAAAGAACATTCTCCCCAAGCACTGCGTGTAGTGATCCTACGTGGTCAGAATAACGGACGTCCGTGAGTAGCCGGGCTGTGGAAACAATAAGCACATAAACAGGAGCATAGAGGCACATTAGCCAATCGTCAAAAGTGCTGGGCCGAGTGCTCACAGTGCCAGACATTGCATCTATAGTGTACTTAGAAATGAGTGCAGGTGCTGCCTCCTTACAACCTACCCATATCCACGCATCTGCCGAAAGAAAATCAGCATCGGCAAAACCGCCGGTTTAAATAAACGGACCGGGTCAGGTGTTAGGCAGTATCCTTTTCCGGGTAGTCCTAGAGAAAAGCAACTGAATGCGCATGTGTGAGCGCCGAAGTAAATTGCACATGAGCATTACTCGGGTACACTACTCCCCCGCTCATGCGCAATGGCCCACTACAAGATGAAAGAACGGGTATTGTCGCCAATAATGCCCAAACAAGTACTGACAATTACAGCACCAAATGGTTTACGTACAATACCCTTCATCGCCACATCAATTACCATTAAAGGGTTGTCCTATTGTCATACCTGGACCGCACCTCGTACTCCAAGAGATATAGCCCTGTGATACTGCTACCTAATAACGAACACTCCAATGGCCACCAGCAATTTCTTAAAAATATTGGGTATAAAGGTACATAATATAACATTGATATCTTTAAGGGTTATCTGTTGGATACATTCTGCACATCTACAGTTACAGAAGTGAGGCAATCAACCACAGCATCACCATGGCAATTGAGTCCAGGCATGCTGTAGAACCAAGTCCCACTAATGATGTGATCCTGTCTCGTGTGCCTAACAGAAAGCAAGAAAAAAGGATAGAATTAACGGTCCCTCGACTAAACAGCTGTGCTAAATATATTTATCAAGAGGAGAGAGGGGGGGACCAAGGAGCTTATTAAAGTCCAGTGTCCGTGCTCCTAATACTAGTATTTAACAAAAGAGGACAAAGTTCCTATGCCAGGGTGCAAAAAGTCACCCATGCATCGTGGTGCAAAGTCACCCATACTTTAAAAAGATAGAAGAAAAAGTGATTCCTAGGAATAGAAGACCCAAAACTGTGAGAGGGATATTTCTTCTCCCATTCAGTTACGCTTCCTGTCCTCTCCTGTTTCATTGTTGCCTTCTCCCCTAACTCTGCCCTCTTTGTTCTCCGGGGTTTTCTATTGAATCTCCTCCACCCATCCTATCCCTTATTCTTCCCCTCTACCTATCCAGATTACTTCTCTTCTTCTTTTCCCCCTCCTTATTCTGTTCTCTATCTGCATCTCAATCCATTCTCCCTTCTTTTCCCTCTCTTCACTTTCACCCCGTCCATTTTGTCCTGCCTCTTTATTCTGCCCCAACGCCCCTATTCTGTAGACTGTTCTCCTACAACTACGTCACGGAACTAGGTGCAACCAAACACCAACAAAACCTCACACAAAAGGGCATGTCAAAGACTGCCTCGGGGAAGTTTCACCTGATGTGTATGTCTGAGAGCATGTACTTATTGTTTCTGTGTGTCTGCGAGCTTTACCAGTGTATGTGTATTTGAATGTGTGTATACGTGACACTACTTTAGGCCACACACACAGCACCCTCACACTACTTTAGGACACACACACTGCGCCCTCAAACTACTTTAGGCCACACACACTGCGTCCTCACACTACTTTAGGCCACACACACTGCACCCTCACACACTGCACCCTCACACACTCTGCACTCTCACATACTCAACCCCCTCACACACACTGCACCCTCACACACACTGCACCCTCATACACACTGCACCCTCACACACTCTGCACCCTCCCACACTCTGCACCCTCACACTCTGCACCCTCACACACACTCTGCACTCTCACACACTGCACTCTCACACACTCTGCACCCTCACACACAAATACACTCTACTGAATACAACATACACTCCACACAATACCACTCAGTGCCACATAATTATATGCTACATAATCACACTGCGCTCAATGAAACATACACTCCAAATAAAACTCGGTGCCACATCATTACACACCACATAATTACACTCTACTGAATGCAACACACACTCCACACAATACCACTCAGTGCCACAGAATTATATGCTACATAATTACAATGCAACATACACTCCAAACAATACCACTCAGTGCCACATAATTATATGCTACATATTTACACTTCGCTCAACGCAACATACACTCTAAATACCACTCAGTGCCACATAATTACACGCCACATAATTACACTGCACTCAATGCAACATACACTCCAAATACCACTCAGTGCCACATAATTAAATGCCACATAATTACACTGCACTAAATGCAACATACACTCCAAATACCACTCAGTGCCACATAGATACACGCCACATAATTACACTGCACTCAATGCGACATACACTCCAAATACCACTCAGTGCCAGATAATTACACACCCCATTACACTGCACTCAATGCAACATACACTGCAAATACCACTCAGTACCACATAATTACACTGCACTCAATGCAAGATACACTCCAAATACCACCAGTGCCACATAGATACACGCCACTCAAGTACACTGCACTCAATGCAACATACACTCCAAATACCACTCAGTGCCACATAATTACCCGCCACATAATTACACTGCGCTCAATGCAACATACACTCCAAATACCACTCAGTGCCACATAATTACACACCACATAATTACACTCTACTGAATGCAACACACACTCCACACAATACCACTCAGTGCCACATAATTATATGCTATATAATTACAATGCAACATACACTCCAAACAATACCACTCAGTGCCACATAATTACACGCCACACAATTACACTCTACTGAATACAACATACACTCCACACAATACCACTCAGTGACACATAATTACACGCCACACAATTACACTCTACTGAATACAACATACACTCCACACAATACCACTCAGTGCCACATAATTATGTGCTACATACTCACACTGCGCTCAACGCAACATACACTCCAAATACCACTCAGTGCCACATAATTACACGCCACATAATTACACTGCACTCAATGTAACATACACTCCAAATACCACTCCGTGCCACATAATTATATGCTACATAATTACACTGCGCTCAACGCAACGTACACTCCAAATACCACTCAGTGCCACATAATTACACACCACATAATCACACTCTACTGAATGCAACACACACTCCACACAATACCACTCAGTGCCACATAATTATATTCTACAGAATTACAATGTAACATACACTCCAAACAATACCACTCATTGCCACATAATTACACGCCACACAAATACACTCTACTGAATACAACATACACTTCTAATAATACCACTCAGTGCCACGTAATTACACGCCACATATTTACACTGCACTCAATGCAACATACACTCTAAATACCACTCAGTGCCATATACTTATATGCTACATATCTACACTGCGCTCAACACAACATACACTCCAAATACCACTCAGTGCCACATACTTACACGCCACATAATTACACTGCACTCAATGCAACATACACCCAAATACCACTCAGTGTCACATAGTTACACACCACATAATTACACTGCACTCAATGCAACATACACTCCAAATACCACTCAGTGCCACATAATTACCCGCCACATAATTACACTGCACACAATGCAACATACACTACAAATACCACTCAGTGCCACATAATTAAGCGCCACAACATTACACTGCACTCAATGCAACATACACTCCAAATACCACTCAGTGCCACACAATTACACGCAACATAATTACACTGCGCTCAACGCAACATACACTCCAAATACCACTCAGTGCCACAAAATTACACGCCACATAATTACACTGCAGTCAATGCAACATACACTCCAAATACCATTCAGTGCCACATAATTACACGCCACATAATTACACTGCGCTCAACGCAACATTCACTCCAAATACTACTCAGTGCCACATGGTTGCACACCACATAATTACACTCTACTAAATGCAGCACACAATCCACACAATTCCACTCAGTGCACATAATTATATGCTACATAATTACATTGTAATCAATGCAACAAACACTCCAAACAATACCACTCAGTGCCACATAATTACACGCCACACAATTACACTCTACTGAATACAACATACACTCCACACAATACCACTCAGTGCCACATAATTTTATGCTACATAATTACACTGCGCTCAACGCAACATACACTCCAAATACCACTCAGTGCCACATAAGTATATGGTACATATTTACACTGCGCTCAACGCAACATACACACCTAATACCACTCAGTGCCAAATATTTACACGCCACATAATTACACTGCACTCAATGCAACATACACTCCAAATACCACTCAGTGCAACATAGTTGCCCACCACATAATTACACTCTATCTATCTATCGCATCACCACAGCATCACTCAGCACCACCGCAGCATCAGTCAGGGGCACCACAACATCACTATGCGATACCACAGCATCACTGAACGCCACAGCATCACTCGTCGCAACCACAACATCACTCAGCGCCACCACAGCATCAATCTGTGCAACCATTCAACAACAACTGGTTCAAATATGTTCTCTCAATGCTTCAAGCTTTATTACAAATGTCACAAAAAGATGTTAATATTTCACTTCTGTTCTTGGATTTTTGTCACAATAAAATACACTGAACATAATCCTCACAAAAGTTATTTACAAAAGTTTAAGCTATTGTCATTATAAATTACAATAACTTTCATTTAAGTATTGATTATTTTTAAAAAGTCAAAGCAATTGTTATTTGTAATATCAATACATCTAAGTCACGTAAATACAACACATATTGCAATACAAATGCTAAAGGTGTCACATTTGCGAAAGTTAAAAAGTATTGGCATTGTAAATGACAAAGCTATTAATTTCGCTATTTTCAAAACCAACACATAAATAAAAAAAATTGTAATTTACAATACCAATAGCTCAAACTTTCCTAATGCTAGACCTATTGCATTGCAAAGGCTTGTTAATATTGATGTCAGGAATGAAAAATACGTATTAAATTGATAACAATTAATGTGAATATAACAGGACTTGAAATATTGAGAAGTATACGGGAGTACATTAAAAGCTGTTTTGAGCCCTGATGAAGTCCTTTGGAAAAATACTCCATTGACGAAACACACACGTGTTGACTGTTTTTGACTGTGATATCGGCTGTACTTTGTGAACTTGGACCTGTGCTATAAACAAGTCTTCGTTGGGAAATTGAAGAATACGAAAATAAAAACTACGGACTGAAATTGGATCCCATTGAACATTGCTTTTTGAATAAGTGACTGAAAAATGTATTAATATATAATAACACCTATACTGTTAATGCTCAGGGAAACTGACAAAACACGTTGGCATTACAAACCTGTTGCAATTCTAAACACCTATGATTTTATTTTGCACTTTTCTTGGTGGAAATCTTCCCTGCATGCCTATGGAGAGTGTCCACCCTGCACCAAATTTTATGACATGACAGGAGGCTAGCATTATGCAATACACCCTTTATTGCCACTTTCACGCAGCACCCTTCAAAATATTCCAAAAAGAACTTAACAACCAAATAATGAAATAGAACTTTGCTGCTTCTACTGAGCAGATAAGTATTCATGCTTAGCTACTGGATTGTGTGTTATGAATGGTGAATTAGATGTGAAAAATTATTAAAGTTTGAGGTGTGGTTAAGGATGGTTGAAAATCCAATTTCTGGATTGATAAAAAGGCTTTGTTAATATAGATTTATTTGGTTTTGAGTATACTTAGGTTTTAAGGAACTATTTCAGAAAATAGTAAAAGTTAGTGTAATTAGATTTATTATGAAGAGTTTAAAGGTATCTGGCAAGCGTTTACAGATTTGAATAATTTGAACTAAATGTGGTTTGACATTAAAGGTTAATTACCTTTGAAACGTTCAGTTATTTGTGGCAGTTGTGTCACGCGATCCATCTGCCTCGCACCAACTTTTGAGACGAGCCATGCTTTGTAGCATCTGGTCTCGCTCAGTGGCGCGTGAAGTATGGGCAAGTTTATATGCCTGTTTCAACTTCACGCTGGAGTTTGTGCAGAGGCGGCTATCTTTAGTGTGGGCACACACGGCACTTAAGTAAATATGTAATAGGAAACACTGAAAAGAAGCATATTTTATCCGTGACTCGAGTAGTTGTGAGTTGCGACGTTTTAAAAAAAATGGAAGAATTTAAAACAAAAGAAAAGAGGCTAAAAAGAGTTTTATCGTGTGGAGGCGCTCAGCCTCGTTGTTTGTTTTTAATCTGTTTTCGAGAGGAAGTTTAAGTATATGGGTTGCTAGGTGACACTATTGTTGGCAGTTATTTTTCTAGTCACGACTCAGAGAAGATAGAATTATTTAGGGTTTGTTTTAGGAATTGATAGGAAAGTGGCAGTTTTAAGAGTTATTTAGTGATTTGGAAGTAGGACTTTGGATATTGGTTAATTTAATTAAAAAATAAGTCTAGGTTTATTAAAGCTAAATGGCTGAACAGGCATCTAGGGCCATATGTATCATAGTTCCGTTTTGCGAATTCCAAATAGCGAATATTAAGGAATCGCTATTTGGAATTCGCAAAACGTTATGTATGTACAAAATCGCTGTTTCATAGCGATTCCTTACCATTCCTAATTTGCGATTAGCAAATAGCTAATCACAAATTACCCATTCATTTCTATGGGCCCAGGCCCGGACTGGCCGTTGAGGGCACCGGGCAATCCCCCGGTGGGCCGCATGGTTGAGGGCCGGTTTTGGGCCCCTGGGGCCGTTTTTGTTACAGGGCCGTTACGCTGCAAAAACGGCCCTGTAACAAAAACGGCCGAAAACCGGCCCTGTCACAGAGCGCGGTTGCACCGCTCCCCCCTCCCCTCTCCTCCCGGAGGGGGGGAGGGGGCAGGCCGAGCACTTTGTCAGGGCCGGTTCTGGTTCCCAGTCCGGCCCTGTATGGGCCTGGAGGCCCATAGGAATGAAGGGGGAATTTGCGATTAGCAATTTGCTAATCGCAAATTAGGAATATTTTCAAGGGTGCAGGGGTGTCTCAAGAACACCCTGCTGCACCCCTGAAAATGACATTTGGGGGCATATGACGCACATACATGCCCTAAGGGCATGTATGAGCGTCATATGGCACCTTTGGTTTTAAAAAAAAAAGCTTTTTTAAAAGAATTCGCAACTTACCACCAACTAGAAGTTGGTGGTAATTTGCGAATCCTTAATGGCATTTTTGGAATATTTTTTCTTTGATACATTGCATTTAAGGAATCACAAAATTTGCGATTCCTTAAGTGCAATCGCAAAATAAGGAATAGCAAATTTTGCGATTCCTTATTTTGCATCAAACATGTTACATACATACCATTTAGCTAATTAGCATTCGCAAAGGCCGAAATTCGCAGAATTTCGGCCTTTGCGAAATGCTAATTAGCTTGATACATATGGCCCCTAATGAGGCAAAACATTCTGGTAAGGTGGTAGACTCTATTTCTAAAGGCTTAAGGGAGCTTGTACAGGTGTCTGTGCGTGAAGCGTTGTCAGGAAAGAAAAGGTATTTTAATAATGAAGATGAAGAGTATTTTTTGATATCAGAAGGTGAGGATAGCGCTGTAAGAGGTCCAGGGGGAAATGTACAAGGAAAATAAAGAATCTGGATATTCAGATCGAGCAGAGAGGAGTCCCAAGCGGCTCAAAAAGAAAGGACATCCTTAGCGACACGTCAGATGGGCAGGTTAACCCTGAATTTGACATAGAAGATGTTGACGAATATATCTTGGATCTAGATTATAAATATTAGTTTGATGACAATGAGGATGGAAGTTTTAAAAGTAAATAAGATTCTAAAGGTTCTGTGATGGATCCCTTGGGGGAGAATTTGTTTGATGCAAGAGAAATTAAACACACAAGAGGGAGTGAATGGTGGCCTTGAGCCTTAAGCGCTTAGAGACCCCCGGGTTATAACGCGCTATATAAATCGAAGTAAATAAATAAATGTAGCAAAATATATTAAGAAATGGATACGCAAACCTCTTGAGAATGAGGAATGGAGACTTATGAGGGCTTTGACTCCAAACCTGGATCATGAGTTGATTACATACCTTTTTAAGTTAGGACGTGATCCAAGAAAACGGTTGGAATGCTCTTTGAAGCAGTGTGAGGATAAGCTGCTAGATGTTCTGGGTCCTTTGACCAGAGTTTTTGATTTGGTAGAGGATTCGTACATTAAAGGTTTTGATTTAGATATTAATTTATTAAGAGGTTGGAGCCAGCATGCAATTTGTTTTTTAGGAAATGAAAATGCTGGATTAATAGCTGAAAGGAGAAAGGCTGTTCTTTTATGGATACATCCCAAATTATGGGATTTGGCTAGAAGAGAACCAAGTGAGGAGGCAAAAGTATTCCTTTTCGGAGAAGGAATAGTTAAAAGTTTGGGAAAATATGTTCAAACTTTTCCTTCCTTAGACAAGGCACATTATGCTATGAAGATCGTTTTTTCGTGGCAGAGCAATTTATATGGTAGGGCGGGGAGAGGAGGGCAACCTCTTGGCTGTGCCTATTATAAGACCCAGTATGCTGAAAGAGGTTCACCTAAAGGAACCCAAGGATCAAGTAATGGAGGATTCTATCCTCAGAGAGGAAGGTCTTCGAGAGCAAGGACAAATCATGGAAGAGGACATTCAATGTCAATAGAAGCAGATGAATATGAAGAAAGTCATTGGTTATACCCACACCAGAGTGGGAGGAAAATTGTGATTTCATGTAGAAAAATAGAAGTTGACAACAAATGATACAAGGGTAATATCCACAATAACAGGTTATCAAATAGAGTTTGATTCAATGCCATGGCAGGTCCGAAAGCCAAAGGAGCTCAGTTTCAATGTAGAGTTACAAGATGGGTGAGTTGCAAAATTATATCTATGCTGAGCAAAGGAGCAATAAAAAAAGATTTGCAACGAAAAATTGGGTTTTGTATGCACTTTGTTTGTAGTAGAAAAAAGGACAAAGGTTGGCGTCCAGTAACAAATTTGAGGGAACTGAATATTTATGTGACTTACAGACATTTCAAGATGGAGGGAATTCATCTTCTAAAGGGATGTGTTGTTAGAAGGAGATTGGTTGGTAAAGATGGATCTAAAAGATGATTACTACACAGTGCATATAGCAGAGGAAAGCCAAAGATTTCTGCAGTTCTGTTGGGTCAGTTATTTCAGTTGTTATGCCTTCCATTTGGATTAGCGCCAGCGCCTTGGTGTTTCACCAAGGTGATGAGGGCGGTAGTTGGTTTTTTGAGAGAGAGAGGAATTTGCCTTTTAATTTATTTGGACAATATTTTGATAATGAATCAAAGAAGTTTGGAATTAGAGTCACAATTGAGGATGTTGAAGGAACTTTTAGCCTTTGGGATTCGTGATAAATATGGAGAAATCCATTCTGCAACTCACATAAAATCTGGAGTTTTTAGTTTTTGTGGGGGGACACAATCAAGGCACAACTTTTGTTACCAGAGAATACATTTTCAAAAATAATGAATGAGATAAGATTTGTCTTAAAAAGGAAGATGGTCAGATTGATGGAGGTGGCCAGAGTGATAGGACTTTTATCATCATCAATTCAAGCGGTGTTTCCAGGTCCGTTACATTACAGGGCTTTGCAGAGAATGAAAAGATTGGAACTTTCTAAAGGGAAATGGTATGAAGAAGTCGTGAGGATTTCGTTGAAAGCTCGAGAGGAGTTGACATGGTGGTTGGAGAATCTTTATGCTTGGAATGGAAGGGCAATTTTCGGAACAAAACCAGATTTTGTATTGGAAACAAATGCGAGCAGTTTAGGATGGGGAGCTTTGTGTTCGGATCAAGAGACAGGTGGAATTTGGAGTGTGAAAGAATGAGAGGATCATATCAATTGTTTAGAAATGAAGGTAGATTTTTTTGCTTTACGGAGTTTCAGTTCCCGTTCCAGGGAGCTTCTGTTTTACTAAGGATGGACAATGTAACAGAGGTAACTTATATAACCAGGTTGGGAGGAAGCAGGTCAAAGAGACTAACAGATTTAGCAAAGGAAATGTGGGAGTATTGTATGACGCACAAGATTGGATTAGTGGCACAATATTTGCCAGGAAAAGGAAATTGTGTAGCAGACTGAAATTCAAGGAATCTTTTCGATTTCAGCGAATGGAAGTCGAACAGGGATGTGTTTTTGAGGATTCTAGACTTAATTGGTCCCTTACAGGTACATTTGTTTGCCTCAAGACTGACACATCAGTTGAAAAGTAATTTCAGCTGGAGATCGGATCTGGGAGCTTTAGCGGTGGATGCATTTATTTTGGATTGGATGCAAATGAAAGGTTACACATTTCCTCCTTTTGTGATGATACAGAGAGTGCTGGTTCAGGTGAAAAGGCAGAGATGCCATTTAGTGTTGGTAACTCCCTTTTGGACATCTCAGGCTTGGCTTCCTATGATAATGGAAATTACGGTAGAGATACCTTACCTGTTGCAAGGGGTTACTAGAAGGAGTGGAAGATCCTTTAGTAGAGTCAAATTCACTCAAACTTCTATTTTGGGGAGTGTCAGGGGTTCAGGAGACTCAAAGATCTTTCGAGAGCAGCTTCGGAGTTGCTCAATGAATCTTGGGCACCAGGAACTCATAAAAGATATAGAAGTGCATGGAATGTCTGAGTATGTTGGTGTGTTGCAAGGGATTTGGATCCTGTGGAGGCTGAGGAAGTTAAAATAGCAAATTCTTTAGCAGATCGTTTTCAGAAGTGTTAGACGTATAGAACTGTGAATTGCTATAGGTCAGCTATCGCAGCAGGGCATTCATTGGTGAATGGGGTTTCAATACACAGAAGTCTATTCGGTTAAAAAGGCCTCCAGTTTCAATATATGAGGCAGTTTGGGATGTGAATTTGGTGTTAAACCCTTTTCATTCTTGTCCAGGAAATAAATACCTTTCATTAAAGCAGCTATCATGGAAGGTGGCTACTCTATTGTGTTTAATTTCGATCAAAAGAGTGTCAGATGTCAGAGCATTGGAGGTAAGTAGACGTTTTTATCCTCCCGAAGGAGTGCATTTTGAAATATGGAAAAGAACCAAAACTTTGTCGGAATCTATGTTCTACCCTAGATTTGAACATAATTCAAAAATGTGTTGTGAATTGTGTGCAAGAGTATGAGGCAAGAGTAAGAGAGTACAGATGTGATGGGGAGGATCAGTTGTTGATTTCATATGTGAAGCCTTTTAACACCTCGGCTGCTATCGATATTCCTCTCCTATGCTGGACCACAAATAAAACGGGTGTGGTCATGATGAGCTCAGCTCGTCATCATCACACGAGCACTGTGCTGCATGACTAGCTGAGCTCGTCATTAGCACAGAAGGGGTTAAAGGGGTTTCTTCGGCTACCACTGCAAGGTGGGTGTAGTCGGTTATGAAGGAAGCAGGAGTGAATTTAAATCTGTTTACGTCACATTCAGTAAGAGGTGCTATGGTGAGCAAGATTTATTTGAGTGGTGGAAGACTGGAGGAAATCTTGAAGGTGGCAGATTGGAGCAATGCAGGAGTTTTTAGGAAGTTTTATTTCAGGCCAATTGTGCATGTATCACACAAGGTGTTGAAAAGCTTTGAACATGCATAATGCTAGCCTCCTGTCTTGCCATAAAATGTTGATTCTCAGAGGTTTCACTGCATAGAAAAACGTGATTTTATTAAAGACAAGGAGAGTAGCACCCACCCTTCATGAGTGTGGTAAGGTTATTTGGATGGGATACTGTTATTGGTAATACTTTTTATTTTTCGAGAGGTGTAAAAATAATAATAAATATTTTATAATTTACGATTTTTAAATACTGTTTTTTTATTTCAGAAATTTGAGTTTGTAGCAAGCATTGGAGGATAAAGTGGTTTTAAGGAGTCATCGGAACAAAAGAGAAAGAAGGCTGGCATGACTCATTTGTTGGACTGGAAAGTTCTATTTCATTGTTTGGTTGTTCAGTTCTTTTTGGAATACTTTGAAGCGTGCTGCTTGGAAGTGGCAATATTTGGTTTGATGCATAATGTTAGCCTCCTTGTCGTTAATAAAAATCACGATTCTCTATGCAGAGCAACCTCTGAGAATAGACATTCCCCTTGTAGTAAGTCTCCGGATACTTTTGATTTTTTGCCTCATTGTACACAACAGTCAAATGCTTCCCTTGAAGGCGTGTGAAGAAATGGATTGTAGCCCAAATGGCCAGGTTTTGTAGTACTGACAGTAGTAGCAGCAATGGGTAATATGCAGAATAAGCCAATAGGTATTTTTACCTGTTAACTGCACTGGCATAGTTGCCTGCTGGCCCCTCATGTTTACAATTTGTTTTGCCAGTCCTCTACAACTGGTTCTTTCATTCCATCCATGTGGACCAAGCATGGCACATGCATTTACGTGAATTCTTTTGCACTGTAAATTACAGGATTCCTCTGAACCATTCCTGAGATCCTTTGAAAATCATCCAGACTTTAGTGTGTGGATGATAGATGACAGAGGGCCCAGTTAAGGTGCAGGGACAGTTGTTGACTCTGTCCTGCTCCACTCTTCCCCAGAGGTGTCAGAGGTTGTGAGGTAGCTCAGTAAGGAAGCCTCTTCCTCTTTTATGCTTTTGTTTGGGGCCTTTCTAAGAGGGGTTTCTGGCCCCACCACTTGTCCCTCTAGGACAAAGACTGTGGCTTGACCAGTTAGGGAAGAATATGCAGAAAGCCAGTTACAAGGTGAACCCACTCCCAGAGGTGGACCTTTGCAATCAACAATCTCCATTTCAAAGTGAGTATAAGTATGGGTTAGAAACCCCCAGTAGGTGTGGTAGGATTTCTCATTGACCAGTGCAAAAGGTTCTCTACCAGTGGAGATCAAGAACGATATGTGAGCTCCAGGGTGAGGTCGCTGACTGTCCAATCCCCTTCCTACATTTAGAAACAGGAACCTGGAAGTACTGCATCATGCTAGTGAGACCTCGCTTGAAATCAGTTTGTGGGAAGGAGTCCACTGACTGCTGAATGGGGGTGCTGGAAGTACCTTAGTATAATGAAAAGGCTGCTGATAAAAGGAGTGCTGCGAGAAAATGTGTGGGAAGAGGTAATCATTGGCCAGCTGTAGCCCAGGGAAGAATCTGCACTGCCAGGCCGTGTGGTGAGGCCTTGTGACTCTGATCCCCTTGCAGTAGGCACTGACGAAATGCAACTCGCTTTCCGGATCCCTGATCTGAAGGAGGTCGGAGATGCAAAAGTGACTACAGGAGACAGACTCGAAAAAGAAGCGCTTGTGATGGCTTGGTGCCCAGAAAATTCAAAACCACATCCGGTAGTTCTATAAAGAAGAAAAGCATCTGTGATTACTTGGCACTATAAGAAATTGCAACAGCATTCAGTGTTTTTTCTTCAAAAACCCTTGACAAGAATCACTAATGAGACTCCGGACTCTTCCTTTGTTTGGATGGGTCAGAGGGAGATCCAGCAATGACAAATTCTCTTCCTTTGACAAGCGCAAGTGGGTGCAGTCTGTGCAAATCTGTTCCTGCACAGCCCCTTCACCCGAGACCCGGAAGTGTATGACAGTACACAGTTGCATCATCGAGATCCGGAAGTGCATGACGGTACACTGCTGTTTCATCATCAATAATAATACTTTATTCCGGTTGTAAGCCCACAAAATTAGACTTAACAATGCAAACAAATACCACAAAAATACAATTAATTCCTTAAAAGTACATATAAAATAACACATCAACAGTAGTACATTTGTAGAGTAATTAAAAAGCATAAACACCTTCTGGAGCATGTACTACATATTAAAAGAAAGTACTAATGACAAGTGAGACCATGAGATAATGCTATCAAACCAGACATACAGACAGGAGCAAATATTGGAAAACCATTGCAGCTTAAAATGAAAGGTGCAGTCCAGTGCTTCCCAAACTTTTGACTCCTGAGGACCCCATTGGCTCACCACTGGAAGCCGGGGACCCCAGCAATTTGTATGATTTAAATTTCAAACAGTAAAAGAGTAATAGAAAAAAATAAACACATGTGAACACAAAAGAAATACTCAAATTACTAAGAAATCTTAGTATTTTAGATTGAAAGAGTTTGAAAAAACTGAAAATGTTAATGGGAAGGTTGGTGCTGCATCTCTGTGATTAACTTTTAAATGGTTAATTTTATTTCACAATACAAGGCTCCTGCTCCTGCCAGGAAACCCAAAGCAGCCCTGGCAAATGTTTTCAGACCAGTCCCCATACAGTGCACACCAAGTGCAGTGAGTGAGCCTGACCACTACAAAGGGGGCTTTGGGAGGCTCTCCCCACAAGAAAATTAAGGATACAATGGTGCATTCTACAACACATTTATCATTATATATTGAATTGTATTCGTTTTTAAAGAATAGTAAATGATGACCTTACTATGCACTAGGATACAACAATCTTTGTTGGGGTTCTACAATGATTCCCTTATTATCACCCTTCAACAGTGTCTCTCATTTCTCCATAGCACATCTGTCACATGTATTTCATTTGTTTTATAGCATCTCTAATACCATTGTAGGATGTCAGAGCACTGTACATCACGCACATATAGAGACAATGAATCATACTTGGGGGACTACAAGGTGTAGGATTCACATGTCTTTAACTGGTAGGCATTTTTAACCCCTTCCAAGCTGATGACGAGCTGGGCTCGTCATGGTGTAGCCTCCTCGTACACTGATGACGAGCCCAGCTCGTCAGAAAACAATGAAATATAGCAAATCCCAGCACAGGAGGGGAATTGCCTTAGCAGCCATGGGGTTAAAGAGTGCTTGTTCTGTAAAAACACAAACTCAGGATTCAGAACATAACACAGTGGTTAGCATTGACTAAAAATCAAAATGTATTTCCACTCAAATAAACCCCTTTAGCAGCATCAGGATAATGAAAGACTAGGAAAAACATAAGTTACTAACTTGTACCATGCAGAGTATAAGCAGCTCCTTGATGACAGTTTATAGGTCACTTTGCTAGATTTTGATTGTCTCCTAGAGCTGCAGAGTAACAAAAGAATCTCTTTGACAAAAGCAGTAACCCACTGACCTATTCACATAAAATACTGTTAATTAAAATGCATGGCACGCGTTCTTTGCAACAGGCATATCAACCCTCTGTGCTACATTAGATAAGTCAAACTGGCCACTGGACAAAACTCATCTCTATCCAGCAGGTACATTAATCACTGGTGTTATCTTGACACTTTTATTGTTGCTCGACAACTGCTAATTCTACAAGGAACTTTGCAGTGTTTTTAAAACTGCTGCCTGAGAACCCCTGGGAATGTGTCACGGACTCCTGGATGTCCACGGACCCCAGTTTGGGAAAAACTGCAGTCTACAATAAGATAAAACCCCTATTAAGATTTCATGAATGTCAAGATTAAAAAGGACCCCTTAGGTGCCATCAGTTAATTAGCCTATGGCTTTGGTTCTAATGAGCCAGCTCCACTGCAAATATTTCGATTCTGCTCACACAACAGATTCTCTTGTCTCAGTGTGCAGCAATCTAAGTGCAGGATAACAATGTCTACAATCAAGTTGTCTGCATAGTGGAAGAATCCAGTTTTTGTTTTCAGCGCTCGTATCCAGGGCAGAAAAAAGATCAAATGAACTAGTGCTTCTTCTGCTTGTAAAAAAAACTGGACACACAGCAATCAGATAGGAACTGGTCTTCCATTTGGAGCAATAAGATCGCAGTGGTAAAAAACAGTACAGCAATTTAAGATATAAAAGTCTGGCAGTTGGATCATCATCAATAGTCGTCACAATGCTCAGTATGGTTGGGGCCAAGCCAGGCGGGCAACACCCACTGGGCTCAAAGGGCTTCAGCCACCCTCGTTGTGTGTGTCAGCCTGGGCTGAGACAGCTTCCCGAGCTAACACACAAACAGTTTTTAAGATTTTTGCAGCTGAACCCGAGTACCTCACACGTCTTTAAAAGACCATTTACGAGTTGACGAGGCTTTGTTGCCCTTCATCTCCACTCTGCCTATTGCTGGAAGAATTAGCCCCCACTCCCGAAATTTGGCTTTAGTTGCACCTCTGTGCCAAGCCAGCACTGTTCCTCATCTGGGCCTGTGTGGAAGCACGCCAAGTACAGCAGAGGATCACTGCATTTGATCATGCAAAGATACTGGGGCATATTTACTATGATTTGACACAGTGCAACATATGGTGCTTTTCTGCGCTCTGTCTGCGCTGGCACACTGAGTGCAGCCTAGTGCCAATGCAGGCACCCTTGTGCCATGGTGCAAGAATGTCTTGGCTGCAGGCATGATCGTTTTTGTGCAGGAAGGAGCAACTTCCTGCACAACAACAATCCTCAGAGGCTTTTTCCTCTTTCTATGTGTGCTACAGAATGCAACACATTTAGAAAGAGGGACAAACTCGAAGAAATAAAAAGATGTCTCCTAGTTACATGTCCCTTGGAGAGCATAGCATTTTAAAGCATTCCTAGGTTTACTATTGTTAATAATTCTGGGAATGCGCCAAAGACTATGGGTGGATGCATGGTAACACCCACGCTCCACCCACGGAATGCCTTCCCAAAGTAGTGTAACTAAAGGCAGCGAATTGCACTGAATATAACACAATTTCCTATGCACACAACTTATCAATTTAGGTACAATTATATCTTAAGCAAACATCCAGTATGGTTTAGTCCTAGAAAATAATATTCCACTTCTTCTGTTTGAGCAAATGTTGTTGTTTTATTGCCCAAAAGACCTTACGCCAGCCGACACGTGTTTCGTCAGAGTACAGATTGCTCTGACTCTTCAGGGCTGGAAATAAAACAAAAATGTACAGAGTGTTGTGATTCCTGTCACTGTACATAGTGACTTAACAAATAATTGGCAACATTTTGTATTTACATTGAGATTTAGCGAACAGTAGAGGTTTTAGTGTCTACAACGAATATTGAGTGTCCCAATAAGACAAAAACCCTCTTGTTTTTCGTCATATGATCTCATGTTACAGGAATGACCTGATTGTACTGTGCACTTATGTAAGTGACATGCACATGCTCTGAAAAGTGAAACAAATGTGACTGCGAAAACCACGCCCAATGTATAATAACGCTTCAGTATTGTTCAAGGTTTCATTAAAAAACATTCATTGAAAAGCAGAAAGGACACGCTTCGGAAAACACTATGAACAAATTTTGCGGTCGCATACACTGATACTGTTTGTAGGAAAAATTCATCAACAATGTGCTCAGTGCGGGTGCCCATACTCAACTAAGTGTGCAATTTAATGAATTTTCGGTGAGAAGCCGTAAAGAGAAAGTCCCTCCACCTCAAAGGTGATACGTGAAAAATGCGCATATTCTTGCCTGTCTTCATGCCAACACATACCTTTCTTGCAATGATGGCGTATATTGTATTTCCTATTAAAAAATAGGTGGGTTTGATTTTAAAATGAGAATAAAGAATACTGGTTGGGATAGAGACAATGGTATGATGAGTTAGTGGTAAGTTCGCTACAGCACTTACCACTTGACCGGTGATACTTCCAACCTGGTAAGGGTGTTGTGTACTTTCAATAGATGTAACTATTCCTCACGCGTATCTTCAATAACTTTAACATGGAGACGCAGTACCAAGTATCGCAATGCCCCCAAGGCAATCGGAGGAAGGAAAGTGAAAATATAATGGGTAAATAAAACGAATAATCCTACAAATAGAAGATACCTTGACCATAAACCCCGAATGGGTTGAGAAAATTACTCGTGTGCAAGTTGTACTTACTGCAAAAATGACAATAGTAAAGTTACATTGTGCCCGAAAACCGCAAGTTGGCTATTAGTTTCTACCAATAAGTTGTTGTCCTGTAGCCACAAAAATATCTATGTTTTATTAAATTAACTGTACCCTCAAGCTCTCTGATGTGACAAAATTGCCGTAAAAAGTCAATTGATAGACCTATTAGTAAAAAAATCCAAATTCAAAAAAAGAGACTCGCAAATGTAGTTAAAGCCCTTATCTATGAGTACCACATACTACTAATTACAGATGGATACATCTTCATATCGATCCATACATGCGTTCCAAAACAATGGCCCACTGTCAGCTCACCTATATCAATCCGTGTTTAATGAAAAGGTAGCTGTATCCTAGAGACGTGTAGGCAAACACGATAAATATGGTAAGATTCAATTGGATCTTACCATATTTATCGTGTTTGCCTACACATCTCTAGGATACAGCTACCTTTTGAATTTTTCCTACAAACAGTATCAGTGTATGCGACCGCAAAATTTGTTCATAGTGTTTTCCGAAGCGTGTCCTTTCTGCTTTTCAATGAATGTTTTTTAATGAAACCTTGAACAATACTGAAGCGTTATTGTACATTCGGCGTGGTTTTCGCAGTCACATTTGTTTCACTTTTCAGAGCATGTGCATGTCACTTACATAAGTGCACAGTACAATCAGGTCATTCCTGTAACATGAGATCATATGACGAAAAACAAGAGGGTTTTTGTCCTATTGGGACACTCAATATTTGTTGTAGACACTAAAACCTCTACTGTTCGCTAAATCTCAATGTAAATACAAAATGTTGCCAATTATTTGTTAAGTCACTATGTACAGTGACAGGAATCACAACACTCTGTACATTTTTGTTTTTATTTCCAGCCCTGAAGAGTCAGAGCAATCTATACTCTGACGAAACACGTGTCGGCTGGCGTAATGTCTTTTGGGCAATAAAACAACAACATTTGCTCAAACAGAAGAAGCGGAATATTATTTTCTAGGACTAAAACATACTGGATGTTTGCTTAAGATATAATTGTACCTAAATTGATAAGTTGTGTGCATAGGAAATTGTGTTATATTTAGTCCAGGTGTTGTTTTCGACACCGTGCAAAGGGTTCAGAGGGTTTCCCCTTTCCTGTGGCACCAGTGTTAATGCTGTTAACCTAACAAATTGTCAGTAACTGTAGAGCGCAAGTGGTCCCTGTCGATACAAAACTCATTGCCTTTGAGAATATAGCGAATTGCACTGCCTTGCGTTACTCGAGATTTACTATGCCAGGCGGCTCTGCATGGCATAGTAAATCTGACTTAGGGCTTGCGTTGCCCTAGCATCGCCTTGCGTGACTCAAGGGCAACACAGCTCTTTGATAAATGTGGCCCTCAGTGTGCAGTCAAGGTTGATAGGACGCCAATAACTTTAACAGACACCAGGGAAGCTATAAGGGTAGTTTGTGAATATCCATATCGTACAAGTCTTAGCATTGGCATGTGACAGCAGTGGGAAAGTGAAAGGAGATTGTACTCTACAGCCTTGCAGCAGCTGAAAGGTGTAATGCACTGATCTTGTCATCCTACTTGTAAGAATCAGTGGTGGTCTGTAGATAGGATTAGTTAATTCTCTGTCCTCAACCTGGCAATTCTCACCTGAATTGTGTATTCAATATTTACTCTGTCTATTTCATATCTAGTGTTTAGAAGTGGGTCATGCTTTTATTTTAAGCTCAGTTATAATAACGGTACACAGACAAAATATCGATTTTTAAATATCGATATGCAAAAATATCGAAGTTTAAATATCGATATACAAAAATATCGAAGGTAAGTAATATCGACAGTCTAAATATCGATATTGGTATGATATCAGTAATATCGAAGTTGTAAATATCGATGTTAATAATATCGAAATTAATAACTTTGATGTTACTAATATCAATTTTTAAATAAATTTAGTGTATATTATATTGTATTTATTATGTTTTATTATTTATTTTTAATGTTATTTTATTAAATATTGTCTTTTACTACTGTAGCGGGTTGTGGGTTTATAGGGGAATAGGGTGGGAAGTAATTTAATTATGTTAAATTAATTATTAATTAGTAGGAATTATTAATTAATTGAGAATTAATTTTTAATTATTTTTAATTAATTTATTAATTGATAAATATGTTCTGTAGCGGGTTATGGGTTTCTAGGGGAATAGGGTGGGAAGTAATTTAATAATAATTAATTAATTGATATATGTTTGTACATATTTTAATTAATAGGTAATTAATTTCTATTAATTAGTTTATTAATTATTATAATTTTTTACATATTTATAATTATTAATTAGTTGGTAATTAATTATTATTAATTATTTAATTACATTAATCATAGTAATTTTTTTATATATAATTTATTGTTATTCTTAATTAATTATTTGTGCAAAATAATATTATTTATTAAATTAAATTAATTACAGCAAATGTGCTAATATATTTACTTTATTGTTATTGTTAATTAATAATTAATTGGTAATTAAATAATATTAATTAATTTTGGGTACAGGGGTATTTTTAGGGTTCAGGGTCAGTTTTCAGTTCATGGGTACAGGGGTATTTTTAGGGTTCAGGGTCAGTTTTCAGTTCATGGGTAAAGTGGTATTTTTAGGGTTCAGGGTCAGTTTTCAGTTTTTGGGTAAAGGGGTATTTTTAGGGTTCAGGGTCAGTTTTCAGTTTTTGGGTAAAGGGGTATTTTTAGGGTTCTGGGTCAGTTTTCAGTTTTTGGGTAAAGGGGTATTTTTAGGGTTCTGGGTCAGTTTTCAGTTCATGGGTAAAGGGGTATTTTTAGGGTTCTGGGTCAGTTTTCAGTTTTTGGGTAAAAGGGTATTTTTAGGGTTCAGGGTCAGTTTTCAGTTTTTGGGTAAAGGGGTATTTTCTAGGGTTCAGGGTCAGTTTTGGGTTTTTGGGGTACAGTCGTACAGGGTAAAAATAAAATAAATTTAAATTAAATAAATTAAATGAAATTAAAAAATATAAAATTACATTAAATTATTAAGTTTTTAATTTATTTTAAATGTATATGTATTTTAATTTTTTAATTATGTTTTAATATTTTTATTTAATATTTGTAACATTATATGTATTTTATAATTATTTTTACATTATTATTAATACATTTAAAAAACGATATTTTTAATTTCGATATTTTTGTACTACGATATTATTTTTTCGATATTTTTGTACTTACCTTGTTAGGGATAGGATTCCTATATTTTTGACTTCGATATTTTTGTTCCGATGTTTTTGTATTTCGATATTTTTGATTTCGATATTTTGTCAGACATTCATAATAACAGCATGCTGCAAAAAATACTTGATTGAGTTCTGCGTTTCTTCCACACCTGACCTTCCTGAGTGAGCTCCTCTGCAGGCTCTATCTAGCTACCCTGATGGCAAGCACAGAAGGTGTGTACTTGATGCTCACTTTTGGGTTCAATATTAAGGTAAGCCCCAGGACACCAGATGTGAAATGCTCCTACGGTTACAATTTTAGCCAATTAACCCATTTGTTCTTCTGGAAAAGTTCATAAGTGCTATTTTATCTATTCCTCTGTATTTTGTGATGGCTCATATTTAGTACTCTTACATCCTGCTTTGGGATTAACTGTTATACTAGTAAAAAAACCTTACATCTGTATCTTTGGGGTTGGTTATCTTGGCATAATTTATGACTGCTGTACTGTTATTACTTTTGTTTGTAGCATATATCCCAATTATTCAGTGCTTTGAAATATTTTTCTCAAAGGTGTTTGTGCTCTATATAAGACAATAAATTAAAAAAATAATTAAAACATTCCTCCAGGGATAGAGATCATGACTAAAGCCACAGGAGGCAAAAGTGCTCAGGGGCCAAAGATGGTTTTGCAAGCAGAGGTGAAGTGACCACCTGGCACCAGGAGAAAGAGGCTCCAAGTGAAAGAGGAGGTGGTATTGATGCTCAAGTGACGCAACATTGTGTGTACGGGTGTGTTGGATGGTGTTGGGAACTGCCCCAGGAATGAACAACATGTCTGTTAGAGAGTACCACAGTATATTTCTGTATGTCATCAAAAGAGATACAACAAACAAAAGCACAATTTCGCAGGCTCATCTTGTTCAAATCTATCTTATTGCCACTGCCCCAAAGTTCATGGTAGAAAAAGGGCAAGGTTCTGCAGGAAGCATCCTTCGTGCATCCTAAATGTGAGTTCTCCAGCTGGGCATGAAAAACAATGGCCTCCCCAGAACAACTAGATAGGCAACCTACGCTTATGTTTTCACCAGAAAGCTTAGTTCAGGCCACTCTAGCCTAGGCAACTGCTAGGATAAGTCTTCGGCCTCTAACTCTCTGCCTCAGTCCTCTCAGACGCACGAGCATCTAGAGAATTGAGTAGCCTTCCTTTCCTCAAACTCTTTCTTCAGCTCTGGCTACATAAGTACCTATTGCGGACATGCTGTATGAGAGATGTGACTACAGACACTGTAGAGGGACATCCAGAGGTAGTTTCTTGCTTTCCAAGACCTTTTTGTGGTCTGTCCTATGGTCTCTTTTGCAGTGCACCTGAAATTCTAAATTTCAATCATGCCCTGAGCCCGTTCACTGTCACACCACACACTCCATTCAAACATGTTTTCTTATTTTGTTCGTTGCTGCTCTGGGCCATACACTATAATGCACTTGTATTTTGGCGGACAGGACATCGATCGCATTTGTGACAGAGTATCCCATCTGCTAAACTGTAAATTAAGCCATGGGTTTGGCTGCTCCAGCACATTCTTGCTTCCCCCACTGAAGTTTTTCGAAAGAACACGCTATCCATGAGGACACTTTCGTTTCCATTTTGTCACCTACTTTCCTCACTCCTAGTCCTTTTTTCTATTTCTTCTTTCTCCGCCATGACACTTGAGAAAGATCTTGGGTGGTGAATAAACATGACTCAATATAACTGACATTGCACATCCAGACCCAAATATATTCTATCTCTGACGTCTTTGGTCCATACAGAACTTTTCCTACGGGCTCTAGTTGCTCTCCAAAGGTCTTTTCTACCAGTGACTTTCTGCATCTTTACATATTTTCTCTATCCCTTGTTTCTTTGAAATGCCCTCTCTTACATTCCCCTCAGGGTTTCATGTCATATCACTTGCTCCCTCCTCTTGCTCACTGCCATCTATTTTTGCTTGTGAGGGATTCAGCCCGGTTGCCACAGGCCAATTTCCAAAGATAAACTTCATGTAGTTCTCTGGGTTTCTTAAATCTATGGAGAAAACCAACAAAATATCCTCACAAACACAATACTTTGGAGTTAGAATAAGGTAAATTAAAGCATTCAAGGGAAAGCATTAGATAGAGTAGGACAAAGAGAGTTCTATCAAAATATTAAGCGCAACCATTTTGAATATGTCTAGTGCTAAACTAAAGGGCTGATTTAGGCTTGGATGGTAATGCTAAATCTGCCCATTTGTAGAGGAAGTGCACATTCCTGCATTGGAAGATTTGCTGCCAGTGGAGTATCTGCTGTGGAATTTCCTACGCCGTACTGTACCTATGGCAGAAATAAATTCACCTGCAGATTTACTGCTGGTTGGAAGCCTTAATGAAGTACTGATGAACACTCAGCAAAAGGCAAATATAATAGGTCCCAGAGATGAGACGTATTGCTTTTGTCAATGCCTGTTAGGGTTAGTAACTGATGTTCTGTCTAGTTCCAGTTGTAGGTTGTATAGACGTTTGTTCGCTACTTTGCTGCTGTTCTTCCACTTACATTCCAGTATACGATTCTTTGACTTGATTGCAAGCATCTGATTAGAGCACTATTTAGAACGTTGACAGTGTATGCAGTTCAGCCATTGAAGAAGTGTAGCATGTATGTGATCCAGCAGTTCAAGAGAGGGATTGAGTCTTCTGTCGAGGTTGTCAGGAGGTCTTCAAGAACAGAATAGTCCAACGTACTCAAAACGTGGACTAGGTTTCTCGTGATACTGATCTTTAGAACCTTTCAGGAAGGATTTGTGATGTTCCAGACAAGTGGGAATGGCTGGTGGGATACTAAATCTTTCTGCTTGGCAACGTTGGCTACCAGATTTTCTCCAGCTATGCGTATAGAGCCAGAAACATGTTTGCAATGATCAATGGATTCCATTAAGAGGACTTTAGGCCTGCATTGCCAAAGCCAAGGAACTCAAATCAGATTTTGAAATCTCCAAAGATATGATAGGTGGAGAGCAATACTGATGAATTCAATTTCAAGTCTGCAGCAGAAAGGTGATAGTCAGAAGATTAGTAGGAAATTGAGTAAGAAATGAGGTGTGAAGAGACCGCTTAAGAAATTACATTTGTATTCAAAAGCGGAGGTTGTTCAGCAGGTGAGCTCCACAGCCATACTTCTTGTCAATGATAGGGAGGCTTCAGACTCTACCCTTTGGTTGATTCTGGAGGAGAATCGTGTAGTTTTCTTTAATTTTCTCATGAATGGGTGTCATATTCCGCAACCACATTATAAGCACTAATTTCTCAAAAAACACTCTTCATCCCACTGGAACTAGTGGCGGGCCATGACACTCAACATTGGAGGGGTAGAAGGAAATCCAGAATCCAATGAAAAGGCTAAGAGATAAAGAAAAAAAGAATTACTTACCAACGTTTAGCTCCGTGTTTTCTTCTTTTTTCTTTCTGGAGCAAGCTCGAAGGCACTTCATGGAGACTCAGGCAACCCCCTTCTGCAAATCCTGACACTGCACTCATGCTGCAGATGAGCAGCAGGACAGCAGTGCTAGGATTGGCTGGAGAAGGGTGCCTCAATGCTCTGTGCCTGCTCTCCACCCAGCTGTCTGAGACAGCTAGGTGGAGAGGTTTACGGTGCACAAGTCAGGCTGGCTGTGGCAAGATGGACGGCCAAAGTGACTTGCGCAGTGTAAACTGGTGGAGTGAGCACCACTCCCCTGCTGCCATTCAGCAGAAATGACCCACCCCCAAACACTGCTCGGTCTGGGAGCAGCGAAAAATAAAATGGTAATTCATTTTATTACCGTTTTATTTGTCATTCTTTGGCGCACTGGCAGCAGGGGGCGACGCTCCTCTGCCCTAATGGGGGCCACCGCTGACTGGAACCGGCAGAGTAGAGGCCCTTCTCAAATCTCCCCATTATTAGCAAGATCATTGAGTGGGAGATTAAACAATTTAGGGGCAGATTAAAAGCCCCTTGCGTCACTTTTGCGCCGCCGTTGCATCACTTTTGTGACGGAGCGGCGGCATAAAAAATGCGGCCAATTTACAACGTGACGCATCAAGGGAGATGCGTCACATTGTAAAGCCCTGCGTCACTTTATACCTGCACCAGGTATAATGTAGGCAGGGTGGGCGTTCCCATGCAAAAAGTTATGTAGAACTGATGCAGTGAAAGTTACAAGATTTCACTACGTCTTTCGCCTTCACTGCGTCAAAATCCCTACGCCTGCTCAGACCAGGCATAAGAATTGACGCAAGGCTTTTTACATGGGACCTACCTATGTTTTCTGGGGAATTGCTGGAGTTGCGTCAGAATTTCTGATGCATCTGTAGTTCCTCGCGCCATGAGCACTATATTGTAAATACAGTGCATCTATGGTGGCACAAGGACGTCGAGCTGACGCAAGGAAACTGACGCATCTATGCAGATGTGCCAGTTCCTTGTAAATCTGCTCCTGTTAATCTAACTCGATTCTGATAGAGAGAAAATCAGGTTTCAGATCAGGGATCAGAAAGGAAACAATTGCCAACGTCAGGGAAGATATGCTGTCATACTTGGAAGAAGGTAACTCAGAAATATCAATTGCAGGAGCAGTCCGTGCAGGTAAGAGCAGTGGGGCGAAGTGGGGGGACGGGACTCGACAGACGAAGACGAAAAAATATTTATTTAATTTGTCATCTTCTTTCGAGTTCCACCCCCCCCCCCCCCCCCACTCCACTGCCCACGCCGCTCTTACCTACATGAGCCGTTCCTATGGATTTCTGAAATGGCACTCCAGTATTGCAATTACTTCTTGTCAAACCACAGACAGCATATCAGAATTGGCTACTCGCTGTCAACTGTGAAACCCTTGGGGGTACCTTTAATGTGAGAATAACTGAGAATTTGAAGTAAGTGTTATATGAGATGAAAACCCCACCCAGACCAGCATAGTATGAGGGTTTGAATGCATGGGAGTGTCCCACCCATGCAAAAGGGAAGGAGAAATACAGATCCGAACAAAGAAAAAGGTCCTTAGCTGGGTGGGAGCAAGCTTAGATGCAGGACAGCAAGAGTGGAGGGAGAATAAAGTTGGGGCTATAAGGATGTATTCTGAATTAACAAGAGATAGAACAGAAAGGCAGAAAGCACAAGAGGGGGATTGGTATTCAAGAAACAATAGATGAGATGAGTGATAGTGACTTTAGTGATGACCTTTTGGATGGTCTGTTAGCTTCCCGACCACCTCAGTATAACATTGTTCAATGTATAAGAGAATCTACAACCTCAAGGCCCCCACAACCTGCCGACCAAGGTGTGAGTAAACCTGTGTGTCAGAGTATTCCTAGGGGAGTTTTACCCCTTGTAACACAAGGTCCACCATTGGGAGCACCGAGTGCTACTGTTATTGTCACAGCCCCAGGTACCTCCACGGTTACAAAAGTACCCGCTACACCAAGCCCTTATACTGCTTCAAATCTGGGCGCAAGCGCCTGAATGAGATCAACACCTCTTGTAAGTGTGCCCATTGTAGAGGTTGCAAAAGGTCCTGAGCTCTAATCTCCTGAGTGGGATTCCCCTACCATAGTGCTGGATATTTTGAGACTGAAAACAGAATTTGAGGAAGTTGTCCAAGGAAATCTTGGGTTGGGATTCATAAATGAGTATAACTAAGAAGAACTCTTGTTAATGTGTAAAGAAGCTACTAGATGTGCTTGAGAGACTCGTGATACTTAGGAGGGAATAACAACATAGTTTGGGGTCGACTTGTCCAAGAGTCAGAGTCTGAAGAATTTCAGGATGTTTATGAGTGGAGAAACACTCAAGAACATGTGAACGCATGGACTTAATTACACTGGAGGGAATTAGTTGGTACCATCCAAAGGTGGGGTAATATGTTATGTTATGTTATGTTAAAATTATTTGTACCGCGCTCGGTCACCAGACGGTTTCATGGCGCTCATAACAAATGCGGAGGGCAGGAACGGGGGTTACTCGAACGCTGACTGAAAGAGGAAGGTTTTCAACATCCTACGAAAGCAATCATAGGTAGGGCAATGTCGGAAAGCAGTCGGGAGGGAATTCCAGATTTTGGGGGCCAGAAAAGAAAAACAGAGACCACCGTGCTTTTTGCGTTTGATTTTAGGAATGAATAGAAGATTGTGTGAGGTGGAGCGGAGATCTCTCAGGGGCACATATCGCTTCAGACTAGAAGAGATGAAGGCAAGAGCTTGATCAGAAAGAGCTTTGAATATCGTACAACCAAGTTTAAAGGTGCAACACTTAGCCACCGGGAGCCAGTGCAGGCTCCGCAACAGCGGCGAAACGTGCT
Organism: Lissotriton vulgaris; assembly: GCF_964263255.1. Classification (NCBI taxonomy): domain Eukaryota; kingdom Metazoa; phylum Chordata; class Amphibia; order Caudata; family Salamandridae; genus Lissotriton; species Lissotriton vulgaris. The sequence goes on along the minus strand of NC_141693.1, from coordinate 1,308,557,750 downwards.
GGAGTTTAGGCTGATGGTGAACTAGGCGTCCTGCCTGATTTTGCACCTCTCCACCTTGCAATACTCAAAAGATAAGAGGCTGGTGGACTTAGACAAAACAGAAAAGGAAAAAGAAAGAAAAGCAGATACTGGAGGGCCAGGGAGTGGGAACAGCAAAAGTTACACAGAGATCAAAGCTTACCCATTGAGGGGGCTATCGTTTGGAGGCACATGCAGAATATTCCTCAGGCCCTAGAAAGGTGCTATACTGCCGAGACAGGCCTTCTCCCTGGAGGTGATGAAAGTGATTGGAGACAATCGGGGAGATATGTTCTACTGGTTGCATAAATTGAATGCATGTAATAGTTGGTTCGATCTGCTTACCACTCCGATGACAGCTTCTGGATAGGCAACTTGTCTTACGGTGCGACTTCAGTTTGGTGATGACGAGACAATTGACCAGCTTACACAGAGAGAATGCAATGGGCACAGGCAACTGATGGAATTTCTGAGACATATGACTTGGTGGATGTATAGAGAATATGCCATCCCTATACCTGGCAGTACTTGTTTTACTCCAGGGCACATAACTCCTGCTCACACTTAGACCATTTATTTACACAAAGCTAGTATCTGACTAAGTCCTGTATGCTTTCTGGCCCAGGGGATCTCAGGCCACTCACTGCTTTGCGCAGACTTGTGTATAGGCAGATGGAGGGACCTTAAAGGTTGGAAATTGAACCCCTGGCTTTTGAAACACAAGGGAGTGGCAGAAGAGTTGTGCCAAACCATGGAATACTATTTCCATGAATACGAACAGATGGTGAAGTCAAGGGTGGTGTTATAGGATAAGAAGTGCTAAAGGGGCAGACAATTTCTCTAGCGGCTGCTAAGCATATGGATAGGTAGCAGTGAATGCAACTCATCTAAGACTACCTCTAACAACTAGAAAGACCTAGAGCTCTGCAGCCCAGCGAAGACTTGCGCCACCGCATGGAACTTGCCAGTCACAAGTATCATGACCTGGCTACCAACACAGCATGTAATCACTATGTAGCTGTGCAAAGACTGGGAATCAATTGGCATGGCCAGGCAGGAGAGAAGAAGCCGCAAGGTGGGGGAGGAGATCCATATTGAAATCCGAGGGAAAATCACAGGCAACAATCACATTGCAGAGGAGCTTGCCTGCCGCTATGCAGGACTCTATACATCAACACTGGCTTGCATTGTAGAATAGATACAGGCCTTTCTCCAGGATATTCCACACTCTAGACTTTCCGATGCTGATAGCACATCGCTTGATGCCCCTATAACAATAGCCGAGATAGAGAATGCAATAGGAGCCTTGCAGTCTGGCAAGGCCCCTGGACCTAATGGCCTACCCATCCAGCTATATATATATATATTTGTTTAGCTAGTAGGATATCTAATCACCGTCTCGGGATGTGTGAGGCGGCGATGGCAGAGGGCTGCATGCGGGAAGAGACTTGCTCTGCCATGATTACAGTATCCACAAAGTGGGTAACCCTACTGACCAATGCATCTCCTATAGACCAATTTCTCTTGTGAATTCCAAAACGAAAATGTTGGCCAAAATACTTCTGAATCGTCTGATGTGAGTGATAATGGTCCTTGTACACCCTGATCAATGTGGCTTTATGCTGAATTGGAGCACCAGGCTGAACCTCTGGTGACTACTCGGTTGCCTCCTTACAACTACTGATATTCTGACACCAGTGGTGTTGTTCTGCCTAGATGTGCCTAACACGTTTGACTCTCTTGAATGGCCCTATTTATTTCAAGTCAAAGAGATGATAAACTTAGATGGGTGTAATGACTCTGTTACCCCTGGCATGCGTCCAAGCAATCGGCGAGTACTCTTCTACATTTGCTCTATATAGGGGCACTAGACAGGGCTGCCCTCTATCACCTATGGTATTTGCCCTAGCAATGGAACCCCTAGCATGCTGGGTGAACAGTGACCCACTGACAAGAGGTCTGCAAAGGGATACAGACAGAGGCGAAAACAAATCACTAAATGTTGACGACATCCTATTGTCTGTCACTGATCCAGAACTCTCCAATGAGAGGATAATGCAAATTATATATATATAAGAAGGATAGTGGATTTCACATCTATTGGTCTTAATCTGGCCTCTATCCACACATGACATGGGAGCCAGTCCTAACAATCAGAGGTGACTTACAGATCTCCCGACAGGGTTTTCAATACTTAGGACTTCATATTACCTGCTCTCCTGAGAGCTTTCTCTGGGACAATCTGTATGGTATACTTGAAAAATTCAGAAGGTATGCTATGCATTGGCAAATATTGCCATTCTCACTTTTGGGCATGGCAGCTTTGTACAAAATGATAATCTTACACAAATTCTTATACGTATTACAAAGCACAACGTATATTATTCCAGACAGTTTCTACAGAGTGTAGATCATTAACTGAGGCAGCTCCCGTGGAACTAAGGCGCCCGAGGATTGCTTTGACTAAGCTTACCAAGGGAATGCAAAAGCCCTCCCGAACCTCAGACAGTACTATTGGGCTGCACAATTGGTTGTAGTCAATGATTGGGTCTTTTCAGACCTACATGCACTATCTGTGAGTAGTGCTAGGACGCTCGTGGGGTCAGGATGACGCTATATAGCTGCCCTTTATGGGCAAAAAAGTAGCTCGCGCTGGCCGACATATATTAGAGTCGTGCTCCAGGTGTGGGATAAGGCTCAGCCTCAGATGGGGTGATTTAGGACCATAATGGGAAGCACCCGGTTGTGGAATTCCTGGAGGCTATCTGAGATACAGGCCCTATCAGGCTTTCAGCATTGGGACCATTACCCTGGAGAATGTCTTGACCATACTCATTTTTTTTTTTTTTTAAGACGTTTATTAATGTTCAAAAGTGCAGTACATATAGCGAAGCCTACAACCCTGCGGGCCGGCTGCAAAAGAACGGAGGGCGCAGGTCTGCACAGGAGGGCGTGTTGTTGCGCCCCTCGTGTCTCTGGCATGTTAGATCACAGGCATTATGGTCACATTGCCTTTAATCAGTAAAAGAATAGTTCCATAAATGACGTCTCGTTTTTCAGTTTTTCTAGAACTAAGCCATGAATACAGCAAACTAAACAGAACAGTTCGTATCGGCATGTCCCAACGTTCCTTTCACGGCTGCGCCGCGTCGAGTCTGTCCTGTTTGCACAGTGCTAGTAGGAGACCCCTCTGGCCGGTGTGGTGTATGTCAACAATGCTTCAGTACATCAGGGGGTCAGTGGTGTGCATGCGCAAATGATCTCGGACTTAAAGTGGGACAGCTCCTTTGGGCCGTGGTGCTTCGCCGGCCGCCGGCCTGGTTAGTGGCGCGTGTAGCAGTCAGGTGGAGTAGCCTAGCTGTTGGTGTATCAGGTGGCGTCCGCGCCTGTGTTCGCTGCCTGGGGCGTCGTTGGTGGCGTCTATCCACCGTATCGTGGGAGGTTGGAGAGGCCACCGCCGGTGAGCAGGGGTCCGATACTACTAACGTGTAAACATATATGGGGAAGGGGGTGGGGGGGGGTGGAGTGCACTTGCGGGGGCGGTGTCAACGACTCTGTGCTGGGGGCGTGTCGCTAGGCGATGTCTGCTGGTGAGCGCTTGCGTGGGTGGCCAGCCGTATCTGAAGTCTGCGCGCTGGGTGATCCGTGTCTATGTCTTGACCATACTCATGAAAGAGTTTGAGTACTTAAGAGAGGAATACATGATGTCAGAGGGGGGATCTTCAGATATTTGCTTCTCCGACATGCCCTATTTAAAGATATCCTGGGCGGCACCCAGCTCCGGGATGCCGATCCACTGGAAGATGGAATCATTGAGGAGCCCCTTAGATAAAGTGATATCTCTAATCTATAGAAAGATCATGAATAGCCTACCAGAAGTCTGATAAGCCTAAAGGGGACTGTAGGAATTAGATCTTAGAGAATTCTCCGATGATGAGTACACAGAGGCACACTTCGGGCCAAGAGAGGTAGCGATTAAGAAGGGATTCTGCCTTGTTCAGTTAAATAGTCTATATCGTATCTATTACACCGGAGTGCTGCTGGCTAAAATTGGTAGAGTTGACAGCGGTGCATGTCTCTGGGGCTGTGGGCAGAGCGTAACATGTTTATGCATATTGTGGGACTGTCCTGCAGCAATGGTCACTGACATGATACTTACCCCGGAAGCAAAGTTTACATCCTGAGTATATGGGGCAACAAGAAAGGTACAAGGTATCAACACCTGTTTTGCAATTTACATTTAGTGATAGTCCGACTCAATGTTGCACAATTATGGGGCTCCCCGATACAACCGCAAATGAAGCGATGGAGTGCAGGCATGGACTGGTGCATGGGGACTGAGCTATCTGAATACAAAGGAAGAGGAGTCCCTCATAAATTTTGAATACGTTAAATCCTGTGGAGAAGCTACTGTGGCCTCCTATGGTCCTAAGTGTAAGGTGCAATTCCCATGGAATACAGTTCAACCTACTGAACACTCGGGTAGATTAGTGGACTCATGTCATTATACTACTAGCATGTAAGGAAATGCCTCTTTCTGCATGTACCCTAGGCATGAGCGGATTTTGCGGATTGGCAATCCGCGAATTTGCGGATTTGCGAACTCGCAATCCGCAAAATCCGCGAATTCCCGCGAATTTGCGGATTTTTTTTTTTTTTTGTGTTCGCCCGTGTTTCTGCCAGTTCGCGAGGGTTTTTACAATTTCGCAATTTGCGAACTTACCTGTCGGGTCGCAAGTTTTGCGAACTTGTTGTTTCTACGTGTCCAACCTGTTTGGGACACTCTTCTTCATCACTGCCACTCTCTGTCACCACTGCCACTCTCTGACTACTCATGCCACCCTCTGGCCCACCCATGCCACCCTCTGTTTCATCACCACACCCTCTGGTTGTCCAGTGTACATTATTTTCGGCAAAGCAAAGCACACCTTCCCTGCCTCAAGTGACCTGAATTAATTTGGGGCTGATTAATGTGTCACAGAATATTTTTTTAGCTGGCACCTGCTTCCTTAGTGCGCCCTGATTAGTGATCTTTTGCACTTGCTAAGTGCTTTCATTGTTGCAAAATTAGTTACAACACTTGCCCTGCCCCAACTGACAATAATGAATTAGGGGCTGATTAATGGATTTTAACTTCCAGCCTGGCTCCTGCTTGTCTCCCTTAGCTGTAATTCATGACCTTTGTGGCATATGTGTAACTATTCTGAGGTTCAGAGCAGGGTCACATAATAGTTTCAACTGGCAACTGAACTCTGGAGGGGCCCCTCAGGAAGCACTACAGGAAATGGCTACTAATGATGTGCCTGAACTTTTGAACCTGGTAAGTAGTTACTTTCAGTTTTGCTTAGATCGTATTTCTGCAATTTCGCACTTATTCGCGGGGCGCGAACTCACGCGAACAGTGCGAGCAGTGCGAGCAAAATCCGCTGCTCGCGGATTTGCGGATTTTGCAGGAAATTCGCAAATCTCGCGGATTGCGGATTTCCCGAAAATCCGCAAAATCCGCGAGCGGAACGGATTTTCCGCCCATGCCTAATGTACCCCCCCCCCCCCCCCCTCCACCCGCAACATGTTTTGGGACTGATGCTGCTGGTTTTTCAACTCTGAAAGTGCAGTGAGGCCTGCTAATCATACCTCAGTGCCATTGTTCTAACCATATACCAAAGTTATTTTAAATTGGCTACTCCCAACCGACAAGTACTGACTTACTGATAAGTCCCTAGTATATGGTTTACGAAGTGCTCACCCATGGCTGCAGAAATGTTTGTGCCACCATGCATGTGACAGAGACGAGACTGACCCCAGCCTGCCACTGAAGACTGAAGGAGCAATGTTTTACACTGCTAGTTCGACTATGCTACTACACCTAATGGCAAAGCCACCACTTCCCTTAAGGATATATGTAAATCTCCCCTAGGGAAGGCCTATGGAGCTCCATGGCAGGGAGCTATATATACTTAAGTACGACATATGATTTTTTAAATGTCATGGCGGCAAGGTTAGGAGCCCCATTGGCTAACACAGGGTTACTGGCTGGTATCTCAGCCCAGCTAACTTCTGAATGGGACAGCATAACAGGGTAAAGTAAGGTATCAAATGAATTATGGAATTAAATCTGACCTGATGCCCAGGACAGATTTAAAGTCACTATTACATTTAAGCAACTTTTAGAAAATATCCACTCTGCACTCCAGCTCTTACAGTGGCCTCACAAAGGCTCTGCCACATAGGCAGATTTCTGACCACTTGGGGAGACGTGTGAATGAATCCCAGGCCAGAAACAAAGGCAGTTGCCGAAGAGCGAGGTGAGACCTCCTCTCCCAGGATGGCCACTCATGGTGTTGGCCTAAAAGGCAGGCATTAAAGGTGAAGCCACCTTTAAGGACCGCTTATGAGAACATCCCTCTACTGGAGGCCTTTTGTTCCTGTGGAAAATTAGGAGCCAGAGCCATGGAAGGAAAACCTGTGTCCAAACCAGTTTTCCTTAGGCTGTGTAGCCCACTGATGGCCACACCTCTAGGGTGGGCTACCCTGCTCCCGACAACTGAATAAGGGTCATGCCATCTTGAAGGGGGGATGAATGGGGCATTCTGGAATAGCCAGATACCACACATCATAGGACAGGAGGGGACCAAGTACCCCATTGGCTTGTGACGGCTTGGTCCTCTCAGGGCACTTTCCTGAGATAAGCAGGGTACCCATTGCACCCTGCCTCTCGGTTCACACTGAATAAGAGAGGACTGAAGAAGGACTAACCTGCTGCCTCTGATCTACACAAACAGAGGCTACACAGTGGAGAAGACTGCACCTGCTATTCTTTTGGGCTAGCGAGACCGTGCCTGCAGCTTATGACAAGGGAAATGTTGATTTCATGCTGTCGCCAAGAGCAGTGACTTTGAGGATCAGTCTGCTGATCTCCTGGAACAAGCTTCAGGACAACAAGGGCTGAAAGAGCCCACATGGAAAAAATTGGAAACCACTTCAGAACTTTTGCTGCTACCAGTCGCCCGGCACAACAAAGAGACAATCTGAGAATCCCAGAACCTGCACCAGAGTCTGCCGTATCCAGGAGTGTTATAAGAGTCCAGATTTGTCACACCCAAGGGACACCAGCCTACAAAAAAGAGTTTGCATCCAACTTCAATGCTGTAGTAGTGATGCATTGGCTTCATAACTATTGCAACATAGAGGACTTCGAGGGACCCCGATCTCTGTGGTCAAAATCACCCCACGACACCTGTGGTCTAAGGAACCACCACTGAGCACTTCCATCGACCACACCACAACTGGAGCATCCTTTTGAGCATCTTTGCCTGTATCCGTCAGTATGAGGACCACTTCATTGATTTCTATGGCGGTCATGCTGTAAAGTTTGGAAATTGCTGTAAAAACACTCTGGTGGCCAGGTAACCTTCCAAAGTATCTTTTCTGGCCACTAAACCTTTTCCCTACTGGATTTGATTGCCTAACTCAGGCTGGAGTACCTGCACTAACTTTTTTAAACGTTTCAAAGGTTTACACACTTTTTGTAGACGAATGCTTGTTTGGGGTTGCATTTAAAAGTGATAAAACCTTCTAAAATCTGTATCTCCAGAACCCTCTGGTGGATTATCAACACAGAACACAGCCAAACTGTACCTAAAAAGAACATGGTTGCCTTTAACTTTTGTAAATGGCAGTCATTAGACAATCACCTGATGACTTATCATCACTATGTACCACAGTACTTCCGCAAAATACCACAAAATGTCATAAAAATAGCACAACAGGTAGCACTAAGTTAAAATACCTTATAAAATACTTACCCTACTTACCTGTAATACCCAAAAAGATCCTCTGTGCACCATAACGTCTAATCCTGACAAATTTCATGTAAATCTGTTCAGCCGTTTTCGTGTCACATGCAATACAAAAGTTTATAGGAAAATGCATTGGTGGGAAAACACATTTTGGGGACCCCCCCCCCCCCCCCCCTTTTATCTGCGCACACCTTAACAAGTCACTGCAAAACTTTGCAGCCTCCACCAATGTAGAATGAAAAATAAGTCAGAAAATTGGGGATTCTTCAAATGGCCTTAAATTTACTCATGGTGAAAAGTCAGAGGAATTCCTATCCCTGGTAACCCTTACTATAACTACAAAGTGGCAGTATAGTGTAGTGTATATATTGCCTTGTTGGTTCTGCATGTAATGGTACACACACAAGTAAAATGCATTCAGTGCTTATGCACAAATTGCAGTTACAATTTTGTATGGTTGTCTTCTCTGTCTTGTTATGCATTGCCTATTTCTAAATACTTATGAGAGGGAAGCATTTACAATTCAAAATCTTTTAAGTTGCAGCTTCTACAAGATGGCTACATGCATATTTCCCACTGGCTCTGAAATTTGCTTGTTTGCTCCTAAACCCCTTCGCTGCCAAGTCTTTTTCCCATGTGCTAAGCCTTTTTTTTTGCTATTTGCGATAGTGTGCACTTAGGCCCCCATAACTTTGTGTCCTCATAAAGTATCCATGGCTAATTTTCGCCCTTTTTTCCAACATCCAGGGGAATTCTAAAGGTACCCAGCGTTTGTGGATTCCATGGAGGAGACTGAGAAGTTAGTCAAAATACAGCACCATTTTGTTTTTTTGGGGAAAAACGTGCTGCAGAAGAAAGCGTCTGTTTTTTTCCCTGCAAATGGCATCAACAAAAATCACCATCTTTTCACCTTTCAGGAACAGGCAGACTTAAATCAGAAAAACTCAATTGTCAACACAGTTTTGGTATTTTACTGGGACACAGCTCATTTTTCCTATTTTTTGTGCTTTCAATGTCCTTCTAGTTTTAGTGGTAAAAGTGGGTGTGACCCTATGGTGGATCCCCGAAAATAGACAAAATTCTGAATTCAGTAAAGGGTCATTTGTGTAGATCATTCAAGGTTTTCCTATAAAAAGTAACAGCCGAAATAAAAAAATATTGAAATTGAGTTGAAAAAATCCAGCCATTTGTGTCTTCATTTCCATCTGTAACTTCTTCTAACTATGGCAGATTTTCTAAAGCAATATATTGTTGCATCCGGTAGAACCTTCTTGTTGCGGGGATATATAGGGCTTGTAGATTCTCCAAGAAACCGAGGAATCCAGAGCCAATAACTGAGCTGCACCTTGCAATGGTTTTTCATTGTGTACTGAGTATACAGCAATTCATGTGGTAAAACGTAAAAAGTAAAAAATAGGAAACCTATGTATTTCCGAAATAGGCACAAGATATGGAGTTTATTCAAGTTATTCAACCTCAAGGTCTAGTAAAATTCGGGGGATTTTTTTATGCCTGTTGAGGACAGAGCCCAGAGTGGAAGCACCCAATCCAGGGCCCAGCCCGAGCTTCTGAATCCGGCCACGCAGGGGAGGCCTCCACAGGCCCACCAGAGCCCTAGCTAGGAGCCCGGTCAGTGCTTCTGAACCCAGCCAAGCAGGGAAAGCCTCCCCGCGCCCAAGGGACACCCGTACCAGGACCCTTGCGACGTGGCAAGCAAGAGGACAGAGTCCTAGGGCATCCACCCCATGGCCCAACAGGGACCCAAGGGCCCTGTTCAGATTCTCTGAACCTGGCCACACAGGGGCATCATCCTCTTTACGACACCGCATGACAAGGAAGGGAGCCCGGAGCCCTGTTGAGCTTGCAGACCTGGGCCTGCTGATTCCAGGAACATGTGGAGCCCCTTCCTTTCTGCTCTGTGGCTCTGAAGCCCTGACCGGAGCCAAAATTAGGTGTTTCCAACCAAGCAGCCCAAAGTCGCCAAATATTCCCAACTATGCCTGATCGACCAGAGTCCAGTCTAGACCTAGGGCACAGATCTCCTTGTTCGTGACTTCAGAGGCCAATTTCCCCATGGGCTTGGCGGCACACAGGGCCAGGGCATGGAGCCTAGGCCCTGCTGGAGCTTTGACAGAGGGAATGACACAGCCTCCCTCCCTGACAGAGAAGGGGGGAGAGACTTCCCAGGCCTGCCACTTCCCCTTTACAAGGCTCCATTCTTAGGAGAAAGGTAAGCCCTGCGCCGGGCCTGCTGACGGTACCTCCTGGGTTGCGTGGTACATCATCAACAGTTGCTGCCAAGGCTGTTAGAGCTTGTATATGACCCCTAGGGATATTTCCAATAAGAAAAGTGCAGTGCAAAAAAGGAAACTGCGTAATTAAAATAGGATTTGCATGAGAAAAATAATTGTGTCTTTTCTGAAACTTCAATTGCATTCCTAAGTAAAACCAGTGCAGAAAAAATAGCAGTTCAAAGACTTCACTGATTCTAAACGGTCGACATGTTTCAACCAATTGGACAACTGTCCACGGCTTTCTTCAGGACCTCACCATGGATTTCTTTGCTACTGCAATACTTTTAGCATGAATAACAATTTTAAATATACCTACAAATTGGGTTTAATGTACAACAAGGGTTACACTGCACTTATATCCTTAGCGGTCAGATACAAGCTCTAACCTTATTCTACGCTCTCTCTTTTCTTCTCAAAGACCCAATAGAGGATACAATTCACCCAGTATTCCTCTATGAACAGTGAGGATAGATGGGAGGTTGGTTGGAAACCCAAATGATGACAATGGTCACTTTGGTGAATGATGGGATTCCAATAATCCTGAAAGGGTCCTTTGTACTCACAAATTTTTCTCCTGTTTGTATTCTTTCTTGATCCTTTTTGGCTTATTAATTTTTTTATTTATTCATTTTGAAGGTTTTATAGAGCGCAGACAAGATCCTTGCGGATATCAGAGCGCTTTACAATGATCAAAGCTGATTATACATAATGAATAGCATGACACATTATACATGCAGTAATACACTTAGTTTGAGAGTTTTGCGCACTTTTTTATACAAATTCATACATCTAGATAATCAGCTAGTACTATACACTATGATGACCAATCTGCCAGGGCTGAAATAGCATTTATGATGCTTAGGACGTTATCTTCTAAAGCCCCAGGGCCTCCTGGTACCTTGTCAGTGGAGGTGCTTCCAGACCATCTATCGTCCTAGGATCCCTGGGTGCAGGACTGTTCTTGCAGTCCATATGCAGAGGCTGCCACAATAGCGCGGGGACTGTGCAGGGCTGCTTGTAGGCCGCCTGGAGGCTGCTGCAGGATCACTTTCAGGATCTGATGACCTTGTTTGTGCAACCGCCAGGGTAGGTGACTTAATGGTCAGTGTGTTTGTCAACAGGACACAGGGGCAGATGGGCTGTCAGATAGCCCCTGGACACTTGGTTTCTCACTTCGATAGGGGTGCCTCGGTCTCTTGGTGCTTTGCAGGTGCTTGTGGCCCCAGCAGCCCTCCAAGACAAGTGGAGTGGCCCCCATACAATTGTTGAACAGAAGGGAGAGATTACCTATTTGGTAGACACTGGGGACAGTCTGCCTGTTAAAAATAAGATTTATAGTCAGCCTGATCATGTCAGGGACTGTATCAGGACTGAAGTCCAGGAAATGTTGGATTTGGGAGAAATTGAACCCTCAGATAGCCCTTGGGCTAGTCCAGTGGTCTTGGTACCTAAACCTCACACCCTGGGTGGTAAGAGAGAGATGAGGTTTTGCATTGACTAAAGGGGTCTCAATGCAGTCACTAGGACTGATGCCCATCCAATCCCAAGAGCCTATGAGCTTATAGATATGTTGGCCTCAGTTAAATTTCTGAGCATATTTGATCTTACAGCGGGCTACTGGCAGATCAGATTAGCTGATGATGCAAAGCCAAAGACAACATTTTGAACACCTAGTGGGCACTATCAATTTGTGGTAATGCCCTTTGGTCTGAAGTATGCACCTGCCACTTTTCAAAGGTTGGTGAACAAAGTCCTAACAGGCCTGGAAGACTATAGTGCAGCATATCCAGATGATATTGCTGCCTTTAGCTCCACCTGGGAGGATCACCTGGTCCACCTGAGAAATATTTTGGAGGCCCTGCAGAAAGCAGGCCTAACTATCAAGGCTACTAAATGCCAGATAGGGCAGAGTCAGGTTGTGTACCTGGGCCACCTTGTAGGTGGAGGCTAGGTTCAACCATTACAGAGCAAAATCCAGACCATCATGGAATGGGTTCATCCAACTACCCAGACTCAGGTCTGAGCTTTCCTGGGCCTGACTGGGTCCTACAGGAGATTTGTCAAGGGGTATGGTTCCATTGTTACACCCCTGAATGACTTAACTTCTGAAAGAATGCCAAAGAAAGTTCAGTGGACAATTAGCTGTGAACGGGCATGCCATGTGCACTGCACCCATTCTGCAAAGTCCTAACTACTCCAAAGGATTCATTGTCCAAACAGATGCATCTGAGTTGAGGGTAGGGGCTGTGCTATCACAATTGAATGATGAAGGTCAGGACCAGCCAGTAGCTTTTATTAGCAGGTTGACCCCTAGAGAGAAACTTTGGTCAGCTATTGAGAGGGATGCCTTTGCTGTGGTTTGGGCTCTGAAGCTGAGGCCATACTTGTTTGGCACCTGCTTCACTGTTCAGACTGACCATAAGCCCCTCGTATGGCTAAAACAGATGAAGAGTGAAATCCCCAAACTTTTGAGGTGGTCCATTTCCCTACAGGGGATGGACTATACTGTGGAACATAGACCTGGGAGTAACCATGCCAATGCAGATGGACTCTCCAGATATTTCCACTTAGAACATGAAGACTCAACTGGTCAAGGTTAGTTTAATGTCCCTGGGTTTGGGGGGAGGGGGTTGTGTAGGAGAGTAGGATCTGCTTACTATGGTTATCCCACTTTTTGCTGGTGTTTCACTGTTTCTCGACTTTAGTCTGGCTGGGGCCCTGCTATTCAGGACCCCAGCCTAGCCGCTTCCTCTCTAAAATGATTGCATGCACTTTAGGTACACTCCAGATTGGTTGCTGGATTACCCTTGTGAGTCCCTAGTATATGGTACCTTAGGTACTAAGGGCATAGTTACCCCAGGGGCCTACCAGGAGCTGAAGCATGAATTATGCCACCCCTGGGAAGCCTTCCAAAATGGCACAACAGGTCTACTACTGAAGCCTGGGTAAGGGTGTTCATGCACACCTTACTAAGATATAGGTTACCTATATCTACCTTTAATCACTGACACATACAAACCTATAAGTCACTCCTTTGGCAGGCCTTATCAATCCGGAAGGCAGAGTGCTTGGTTTTGTGTTGGAGGGTGCCCATGCATGAGCAGGACCCCTCTGCAGCTTTCGGAATCTATTCTCTGAAGCTGTTCTGTGATGCAGCCAGACCATATACTCTTAAGCGCAATATAACCTTGCGGTAAATGCTAACTTTGGAATGGCTGCATGGAAACATGTTGTGTTTGGTGTCAAACACTTTGGAATCCTACCCCCTGCCAGTCCTGGCGGCGGGGGTAGAATTCCACCCTTCTAGAGGGAGAGACATGTACACACATTGACCTAACCGGTAATAGTTTAAAAGAACCCTAGCATCACAAAATGGATGCTGCAGCCACAGACACAAGCCTGGACAATAGGTTTCCTGCCACAGGGTGGTGTAACCACCTCCTAGACAGGCTTTAGAGTATTGGGGTTGGGTGGGTGCATTCAGAGAATGCTTTTCAGACAGTGCTGGGGGCACACTTGATGTCCCTGTGCATACCCCAGTTCAAACCGGTTGCAGGGGCACTCAGCCCCTGCTCTGGCGCGAAACTGGAGAAAGGGAAAGGGGCGTAACCACCCCTCTGCCCAGACCCTCCCATAGGTGGGTCCCCAGAGTATGTCCAACCCACTCTCCTAGCAAAAGTATGGGACTCCAGTCCTTAAGACTTCAGATTGCACCTGGATGAAACTCTGATACATATATCCTGGAACTTTGACATTCTACACGACTAGAAGACGGAAGAATCTCCTTGCGGTCAGCCAGTACATATCATAAAAAGTGTCAATTCGAGCAAAACAGAACAGAATTCTTGGTTGATGTCTTTCGTTCTTTAATATAGTTTGTACAGCGGAGCCAGTCGACACGTGTTTTGTCAGGAAAACCAGTAGTTTCCTGACTCTTCAGGGCTGAATGGAAATGCCAGCGCAAAGGGTAATCCCTAGACCGGTGATAATTCCAACCCGGAAGGGTACAGGCAAAGCTGTGGGTAAAAAATTATTGTGGTGCTGTACGATGAAACTGTCAGGTGAGTAAATCGAGAGGAGTAATCGTAATGCGGGTGATAATTCCAACTTGGACCCAATATGCTGGGTCACTACGAGTAAGTAGAGACCGTGTCGCTCTTGAATATTAAAAGATAGTGTGGTACATAAATCACGCCAGTACAAACGTAGGCCACAAGTGTCAGGCTCCACGCTGCAGGATCCGATTGTAGCACATAGGGCTCCACCTCCCGACCACACCAACACACTGACGTAAAAGCACAGTGAGTTTGAAGGATAGGGCGAGGGAAAAAATAGAACAAGGAGGGGACGGAAGGGGACAGAAGGGAAGGGATAGCTGAAAGACAAGAAAATGGAATACAAGGTTATAAATGAACACAGCTAAACCCTACACTCATTTCAGTCTTGTTAAACAGAACACAAGAATCACCTCAATGAAATTAGTGCACTCCACCTCTTCCCTGATGAGTTAGGTATTTGCACGTCAGATTCTTTGTTCCCTAGAAAATACAAGAAGCTGTTAACTCCTTTAACATACAAGTCACCATGTAAATTCCTCAATATATATCTGGTAACGTACCCTTCCTTGTTTTAGGTCTCTCCAACTTATAAATGTGTTTCCTTCACACAATTCCAAATGAATCCAATCCAAACAATAAGTAAAGTGAAAAACGAAGACCAATCCATAAAATGTACCAGAGATTGTCTTGTTATGAGGCACGGCAAGACATAGCTTTACACTACTGCCCTCCGTTTTGCAACAGTTAACCAATAAATCCTCAATAGCTCTTGGCAAGGTGTAGAGCCCCACAACCTTCCGCTTTGACACTTGAATTAACAAACACTAGTGCTTTTCTTCGTAGCGGTGGTGCCTAGAGAAGCCTCTCCACAACACTCCGCTCTCCCAGTATGCAAATGACTCTTTGTACTGAACCGCCGTGTCAGTTCACGTTCAGCATACTATTTCCTTTCAAGTTACAGAAATGCGATTCCCCAGTGATGGTAGCGCATAAATACTTCGCGCTGTTGTTTACTCACAGGACGCGGCACGTAGAACAGAGGTCCGCTCTCCCTCGCTCTCTCTGCACGCAGTTCTCAGTCTCAGGCGTGTAACTGAGAGCAATAGTTCCAAACGCCTAATAGCTTTCCCGCTACTCGGTAAACACCCGAGTCAGCAGGACACAAAATACGAGCGTCTCCCACACTCGCCAGTGAAAATCCTCCACTCCTCGAGGGGGTTCCCTCGTAAGAACAAGAAGGCACACTCCAGGAATCACACTCCGGGAGAAATCAAGCACAGCTAGACACAAAATCACGAACAATGTCAGGTGGTCCCACCCCTCCTTTATAGCGCCACTCCCACTACCAGGACTTCTGGGAGATGTAGTTTAACAGTTTAGGTAGGCGCCTTGCTAGTCCCTGACAACAAGGTCATATCGTTAAAAAATGAAGTCAGGAAACTACTGGTTTCCCTGACAAAACACGTGTCGGCTGGCTGCGCTGTACAAACTGTATTAAAGAACGAAGGACATCAACCAAGAATTCTGTTCTGTTTTGCTCAAATTTACACTTTTTATGATATGTTGTTATACTTTATGTGTGCACAGGAATTGAGTAAAATGAATATGTTGTAGGATCCTTCTACACAAATTAAGGGGTTATGAGGTTTCCCCTTCCCAGTTAGCACCATACCTTACGCTTCAATCACAGACACCAACGTTAACAAGCAGAGCGCCAATCTTCCTAGAATACTAAAACCTTTTATCCTATAGCATCAATCTATGGTATAATCGAAATTTGCCTAGCTTACGTAACGGTAAGTTTCAATTCTATTAAGGACACGGAGGCGAGGATTATGTTATATCTTCCTTCGCTTTATTAACATAAAGAAACCACAGCAGCTTAGGAAAAGATATAATAAGAACAAAAAATGCTTTAAACATAAAGCATTGACGTAATGTTCAACAAAAAATCAACAACAACTCCCAAGAGTCTCTTTGTTATAATCATAGTCCACAGTCCTTTGTCACTGTTCATCATCCCTATATAACCGGACTTCCCATCATCTTCCTCCTCTTTCTTCGCGCAGATCACGCTTAAGCCTCATTGGTCCTGTTTAGCACCGTCGTTGCCTGTCAAAAAAGGAACAGCATCAGCGAGGTGGTCCAGGAAAAGGCGACAACAAGGCGAGGAGCATTCAGTGAACAACACAGTACTGACAACGTAAAGGAAAACGCTTTACTTACTGCCATACGGGTGGGTAGAGACACCACCGTAGTCCGGGTGGGATAATCCTCGCCTCCGTGTCCTTAATAGAATTGAAACTTACCGTTACGTAAGCTAGGCAAATTTCGATTCTATGTCAGGACCGGAGGCTTCAGATTATGCTAGTTTAAAGCTTACTTACCACCAACTGAGCTAAATCCACCACCGGCTTAAAATAAAACCTCTTGAAGGTGGAATCCGAGGACCAGTCCGCCGCTCGCAGAAGGTCCTCCAGACGAGCACCCACCGAGAATGCCTTAGAGGCCATGGCTCCCCTGGCGGAGTGCGCTCCAAAGAGAGAAGTATTGACCCACCGTAAAAGTAACCCCCTCCGGGGAAAAAATGCGTGCAGAAACATCCAGCGCACGCACGTCCGAGACGCGCCTACAAGAGACCAGACATAACAACATGGCTAATTTCGCCGAAAGCTCCTTCAGAGACAGATAAGAATTCGCTGGCCACGATAGGAACAGGTTCAGAACCAAATTGACGTCCCAAAGGACGGAGTACCTGGGCTCAGGCGGCAGTGCGAGGCGAACCGCACGCAGAAGCCGGCACACAAAAGGGTGCTCCCCTACCGGATGGCCATCGATGTTATCATGGCCCGCAGAAATCGCCGACCGGATAGCATTGATCGTTCTATACGCCAAGCCCTTGTCGGCCAAATGAGCCAGGAAATTCAGCACGGGAACAAGGCCGGCGACCATGGGATCCAAATCCCTTCGTAAACACCAACGCATCCACTTAAGCCAAGCGGATCTGTAACGCTTCGTCGTACTATCGGCCCATGCTTTGGAGAGCAAGTGCTCAGCTGACCCCGAAAGGCCCGGGAGCGTCCAGCGTCTCCTGAGAGCCTCCACGCCACGAGGCGGAGAGTGTTCTGCATGACGAGAGGGTGAGGTTCCCGATCCGGGCTCGTCAGGAGCAGAGGAAACAGGGGGAGTAGGATTGGAAAATCCCAGGAAAGTTCCAGAAGAACCGGAAACCAAACTTGAGACCTCCACAGCGGTGCAACCAACACCAGGTCCGCACCCTGGCGGCGTATTTGAGCCACCGTTCGCATGATCATGGAGAACGGGGGAAACGCAAACGGCTGTTCCCGACTCCAATCCTGCAAGAACGCGTCCGTGGCCTCCGCCAGAGGGTCCGGCCTCCAGCTGTAAAACCGCGGCAGCTGGTGGTCGAGACGGGACGCGAAGAGGTCCACCGAGAAGGGGCCCCAAAGGGAGTGTAGCCACCGGAAGACTCCCGGATCCAGTTTCCACTGGCTGGCATCCCTGAGATGTCGAGAGTGCCAAACCGCCACCTGATTGGACTGGCCCGGTAGATACTCCGCCGTCACCGCAATTTGACGAGACAGGCAATAATCCCAGAAGTCCTTCGCTAAATCCGCCAATGCGCGGGACCGAGGACCTCCCAGGTGGTTCACATATCGGACCGCCGAGACATTGTCCATCCGTAGCAGGACACAAGCCTTGACCGAACCTTTGGTCCAGCAGCGAACCGCGAAGGAGCCCGCAAGGAGCTCCAAACAATTGATATGCAATTGTTGTTCTTCTGACGACCAGGCGCCGCCGGTGGAAAAATCCCCGCACCGGGCGCCCCAGCCCGACCTGCTGGCGTCGGACTCTATTATTAAGTCCGGGGCCGACCCGAAGATCGCTCGCCCATTCCATGCCTCCATGTGAGACAGCCACCATGACATCTCCTCCTTCACTTCGTCCGTGAGGGGAACCCACTGATCGTAACACATCCCACGGCGCAAATGCTGCGCTTTCAGGCGCTGAAGAGCCCTGTAGTGCAGTGGGCCTGGAAAAATCGCCTGGATGGAGGACGACAGAAGACCCATCACCTTGGCGACATGGCGCAGTGACGTACGATCCCTCGCGATCGTCTGCCGAAGCAGGTGTCGTATCTTTGCGACCTTCCGGCTCGGCAGGCTCAAAACCGCCTGCACCGAGTCCACCACGAAACCTAAAAAGGTGATCTGCTGAGTGGGAACCAAGACTGACTTGGAGCCGTTGACGACGAACCCCAGTCTCTGAAGCAGGCCGACCGCTTGACGCAGCTGTCCTGCCAGCACCTCCGGGCACTGCCCCATGAGGAGGATATCGTCCAAGGATACTATCATACGGACCCCTTGGCTTCTGAGAAACTCCACTACCGGGTGAAGGACCTTCGTGAAGCACCACGGGGCCGAAGAAAGGCCGAACGGCAGGGCGGTGAATTCGAACACCTGGCCGCCCCACAGGAATTGTAGGAAACGACGATGAGGGGGGTGGATGGGAACGACCAAGTAGGCATCCTTGAGGTCCAGTCGCACCATCCAATCTCGAGGGAGGAGCACGTCCCGAAGGAGGTGGATCCCCTCCATCTTGAAGTGACGGTAGACCAACCACCCATTGAATTCCTTGAGATTGATCACAGGCCTCTTGCCCCCATCCGTCTTGTCTACCAAGAAGACGTTGCTGAGGAACCCATGCGGGTGGCGTGTTGATAGGCGGATGGCTCCCTTGCGCAGCAAGTCCGAGACCTCTCCGTCTATCAATCGCGCGTCGGAATCTGAGAAAACCATCGGGCGCGGGGGCCTCACCTGAGTTGGCTGGTCGTGAAACTCTATATGGAAACCTCTCACAGTTTGCAAAACCCAAGCATCGGCAGTGAGCAACTCCCACTCCCCGTAAAAGCTTGCCAGCCGCCCCCCAATCGGAACTTGATCCAAGCAAAGTACACTTACCGGGGGCATTTCCTTGTCCGGACCTCTTTTGGAATCCTCTTCCACCATAGCGTTGTCCCCTGGTGGGGTAGAAATTGGTGTAGTTGGCCGAGGTCTGGTACTGACCTCTTCCGGAGCCTTGTCCACGGTTGTTGGTCTGCTGACCACGGCCGATCGCGCGGCCCCTGCCGCGACCGGCCCCTCCAGAAAAACGCTGGTGGAACACCCTCTTGATGCTGGACTGTGCCTTGTCCAGCGACGTGAACGTGTTCACGAACTTCCCAAGCTCGCGGATGAAAGGCTCACCGAAGAGGCCACCCTGGGCCACGGCACCTGCCTCCGACGAGGCCAGGTCCCCCAGCTTCGGGTCCAGCTTAATAAGGAGCGACCGCCGCCGCTCCGTGGACAGGGCGCAGTTGGCGTTGCCCAGGAAGACGATCACCCTCTGGGCCCAGTTGGAGAGCACCTCCGGTGAAATGGCGGTGCCATTTGCTCGAGCCTCCTCCGCCATATCGAGGATCTTCGTGGCGGGCCCGACCGCATCCAACAGCTTGTCCTGGCAGGCCCGCCAGGACCGATCGATCCCCTTCCTGGGGTCCTTCATGAATTTCGCCAGGAAGGTGGCCATCTTGGGGTCCAATTCTGGTGTCATGGCCACCTTCCCCTACAAAGTAGGCCGAGGGCATTCCCCGCGCAGGCAACCCCTCGCCTCCTTCTCCAGGGGCTTGCGCAGTCGGCCCGCGACAAACTTCGCCACCGTCTCCCCCGGGGCCCAGGCCGCGGATCGGGGGTGGACGATCTCGTCCGGGTCCAGCATGCCCGACTCATCTCGGGGCATCTCCTGTCCCGAAGGCGCCGGGAGCCAAGACCGGGTCGACTCCCCGTCGTCGTCCGTGTCCGGAGAGTCGTAGATCGGGGAGGCGGGCGCCGTCGACAGGCCGCCCGAAGTGCCAGGGTCCACCAAGGGTGTCGGAGGCACCGCCGTCGCCTTGGCCAGGAAGGCGTCACGAAGACGCTCGAAGGCGCCCTTATCCACGCCTTGGGCCTCCGATGAGGGCCCCTCACCCCTGGGTCTCTTCGGAGCGGGCGGCAACCCGCCGGACGTCCCCGGGAGCTCGGGGGACGGCGGCACCTGCGCCGCTGCCAGCTTGGCACACTCCTCCACGATGCGGGCCGAAAGGCGGTCCTCCATGGGCCCTACCACCTCCGTCACACAACGATAGATGGAGTTGTCCACCGCCTGATAAAACTCATCATCCTGCAGATAGGGGCAGGCCTCCTCCTCATACTCCCCTTCCATCTCGGAACCAAGGGCAAATGCGGGGCACCCAGGAGGGCGGCAACTGAGAAAGTTCTCGAATGTGGGCAGGCCCAGCGGCTGCGATCACGTTTTGGGCCAGCTGACGTGGCAGGTGGGCTGCACCAACCCCCAAGCGCGCAGACCCTCCACGCCGGGACCGGGTCTACGTACCCCTCAAGCGCGCTAGGCCACACACGAATAAAGAGGTGCACAGATCTCGCCCGAAGGCGATTCACGCGGTCAAAACCGCCATACAGACCCCAAAGGGCGTCAAGTTTGTGAAAGTACAGACCCGGGTCACCAGGTGTCAGAGGGGTACGCGAGGGTCGGCCCCTGCGCAAGCAGACCCCACGGCGCGGCTCCTCGTATCGCGGAGGCGCGCCGGAGGGTCGGCGAGGCGACAGGCCGCCCCCTTGCGGTCTATGTACACACCGCACACAAGTGGGAAAAAAGTCGCGTAGGAACGGTAGAACGTTCCCGCAACCAGGGGACTCTGAAAGGAAATAAACCATGCAAGGAGTCCCCAAAGACCGCAAGACAATCAATCACAATAAAAGAAGACAAATAGAAAAGCACTTATCTGGCTGCGGGAGCAGCGAAGAAAGAGGAGGAAGATGATGGGAAGTCCGGTTATATAGGGATGATGAACAGTGACAAAGGACTGTGGACTATGATTATAACAAAGAGACTCTTGGGAGTTGTTGTTGATTTTTTGTTGAACATTACGTCAATGCTTTATGTTTAAAGCATTTTTTGTTCTTATTATATCTTTTCCTAAGCTGCTGTGGTTTCTTTATGTTAATAAAGCGAAGGAAGATATAGCATAATCTGAAGCCTCCGGTCCTGACATAGAATTAAGTTTACTGAATGTACTTTTGCCTCCAGCCTCATAAAGAGACTAGACGGATGTGTTTAGAATAAATACATATATTTTATATATATACCCGGTGCGGTTCTCATTTCATTTGGTCATTTATGAGATCATAGACTGGTAAAACAAGCTGCTTTATATTCCTTCAAGACTTAGCCTGAAGGCTGCTCTCCACAGCTACCACCAGGATAGCTTTCTATATAGGTTGTCTTTAAACCTACCATCAATAAGGGTCGTTTGAACTGGTGCAAAGTGCTCACTAGAATAGTGGACAGTATATGCCTGGCCAACTTCTCACAACTAACACCACCAATAGTCATATCACAAATAGGTTTCTTTTTGTTGGAAACACTATAAACGTTCTCAACCTCTTTATCCTTAACATTGAGAACAAATCTTTCATTAGCAATAGAATTACGCTCCTCATCACTGTATTCACCCTCTTCAACACATTTGACCTTAGGTTTGGTTTTCCTATTACAGACCTTCAAACAATGGTCAATTAATTGACATGTGAAACATTTCTGCTTGAGAGCAGGACCAAATTTGTTGTTAGGAAGATGTGAGGAACTACCACACCTGTAGCATTTAAAATTCTCTTTTGTGCAAGCCTTATCTTTTTCTTTAGTAGCATCTGCTTTAGGATCTACTTTATTCTTATTTTTTACAGGGCGAGGACTATGGTTAACTTTACTACAACATCAATCTGTTTAGGTGCAGAAGCACCTTGAATTACTTTGGCACTTCTACTGGACATTTCAGTCTTTCTAACTAAAGCTAAAATATGTTGTAGGTTCTACGCTATGCTGCAACTGCTATGCAAGGTGTGGTGCTGGACTGGAATGGACTGACCCTATCTGTATCATTTACTACCATTGACCTAATACATGTGCTAATTATTGAGCTGCAACCAATGAATTTTGTTCGTTTATGTAAAATCAATAAAGTTGATTATCAAAAAAAAATAGGTTGTAGGAACAAATCTCCATTAACCCATAGTCTTTCTTGAATAGATGAATCATTAGCATGCATGACCACTTGATCTCTAATAAGATCTTCTTGAAGGGAACCAAATTGACAATCAAGTGATAAAGTTCTTAAAGCGGCAACATAGTTATCAACAGTTTCATTGGGCTCTTGTTTCCTATGGTAGAACTTGTATCTGGTAATGCCAATGCACACTTTAGGCGAAAAATGTCTATCAAAATCGGCAATAGCACAATCAAAAATGTTAGTGTCTCCTTCACCACCAATAGCTTTGGACAGTTGACTGAAAGCTTTCAAACCTTCCGGACTGAGACAATGCAAGAAAATCAATTTCTTTTGTTCAGGAGACATTTTACTTTGATCATCCATAGTTTCAATATAATTGATGAAGAAAGCCTTCCATTCAACCCATTTCATACATGGGACTCCTCCAGCTGTCCAGAACAATTGTGAAAGATTAAGTGAGTAATTTTGTGCACACATGGTGGAAATGAAGAAAACCAAAAGAAGGCAGTTCACAGTATTACCGGAAGAAAATGCATCAAATAAAGTTTCTTAACTACACCCTCAAAAAGTATAATGCTCCCAGGATGACACACATTTACTTTGAATAGTTAGCAGAATAAGTAAAAGAAAAAACGAGCTTACTGTGCAGGAGAACCACTCACAAAGAAACTCCAACTGTAAGTTTGTCCCGAAAGTGAAGGAGAAAAAACCCCAAAATGGAGTCATGTAATGTGATGCGTGTGCAAGAAGGACTAGAACAGTAGCCTCAAAGGGAAACCAGGACGTTGGTCGTAAGCATGCTACGACGTAAATCAAGTTGGAAGAGTTAGTTGTAAGCAGGGTTACAACGTTGGACGTCTGACATCATCCGCAGGAAGGGAAGAAGACAAAGCAGTGCTGACGTCACGACAATGGAGAGAGGAAAGACTTCGTTGGACTTAAAATCAGCAGAATTGTGTGAAAATGTCTAACTTATGATTGCAGACTGCCAGGAAGCGGAGAAAACCACTGCCAGTATCAGCGGACGAAAGACTTGAAGAACAGGAATCCAGACACCGTAACAAGAAAGGTAGCAGAAAACAGGTATCCGGAACTGCGAGGTCCGTCGGAGGGTGTGGCAACTCGTTGTACAGGAATTTGTACAGGAATTTATATAGCGCAAATCACCAACCGGTTTCTAAGCGCTTGCTTAGGGAACCCGTCCTGGTATTCCCCTGTGAGATAACCCCGACAGGGTATCCGCAAGGTGAAAGCCAGGCATCCCGCCGCGAGGGGCCGTTGTGGAGATTAAGCAAGCTATTGCCCAGAGTCGCAGAGTGTGAACCCGTGAATCGAGTAGGCACTGGAGCGAGAATTGTCGAGTCCATGGACATTTTAGGACTCAAGACCCCGCCGAGCCAGGAATTGAACCCTGGTCCTGGGCTGACCTCTGCTTCCAGGTCTGCCTCCTCTAACCAGTGAGCCACACTTCTCCACTTTGCCAAGTTGAGAACTTTGTAAAGTTAATCCATACTCTCCTGGATGTAGAGTTAGGTTCTTTATTTCAGAAAGAAACACCACCCACGAAAGGAGCGGCTGTCCAGTAACAGTGAAGGAAAGCAACTGACAAATACCCAATATTCCAAAAGGAATCAACCCACGTAGAACAGTGCAGCTCGAGCCTACCCACAAATTACAAGGCAGCTCAAGCCGAGTAACACTAGAAACCCATAACACCACACTCTGCAGTGTTAATTCCTTTTGTCTCTATTTTTCTTTTGTGTGTAAAGGAGGAAGATGTGTTGTACATCTTCACCTATTTCAGCTTGGTCTACAGCCACTGTAAAGCCTTTCCTCTATGTTACCCGTTCCTTTCCCCTTCTAGAATACCTGCGAGTATTCTAGCACCTTGTGATCTTGGTTCCATGAATGTCAGATGCCGGTCTGGTCAGCTGGTGAAGTGTTTGCTCAGCTGTTTCTGTCAATAAACCAGCGTGCCTTACCTTATAGAGTCTCCAGTCTGCTACCTCTATTTACGACACTGGACACACTTGCACCCCACACCCATCCACCACAGACGTCATGAGTGACGTGATCCTGCAAATAAAAGGGCCCAAGTGCACGTTCTAGTGGCTGGTTAACGAAGTACACTTCATGTGCCGGTATGCATTATTTTAGTAGTGTGTGGGCCTAGGGCCCACATCACTACCCTGGCAATGGGTGGATCTTATCCGCGTGTGAGACAGCAGCCACAACACAGTTCCTCGTGGAGGGAGTATAGCCTTTGCCTATGGCAACCCGGACCTGCTGCCAGCATGACTGCCACCCCATGAGCCACAAGTTGGCATCCAGTATCCCTGCTCTGCAGTCGTCTGCCTGCCAAGACCCCTGTAAAGCAGAAGCAGACCGATAGCTGTGTTCAACCACAGCCCTGCAGTTAGAACTGTATGCACCAAGCGAAGAGAAATTTGCATACGTGTCACGGCCAGGGCTGCATCCGAGGTGTCTGCACATAGTCATCTGCCACAGCGAGAAAATGCCCCCACAGATGAAGGAAGTGCAGACAGACTGCAGCGTCGAAAATTAGTGACTCACCCCCACGGTGAGAAGGACAGCTCCTGCATTGTAAGGCACAGCCCACATCACTAGGAAGGCTGCCATGACCTACACTTAAAGAGGCACCACTTACCAGGGTGACGTGTGTGTGGCGGCGCCGACCAGGGTTAAGACTGGTAGAAGACAAACTGCCTGGCCTCACTGGCTCAAAGTGACTCTTGGCACCTGAAGTCCATGTGTGAACTAGACAGCTGCCACCCACCAGCGTAGTGCATGGCCCGACAGTGAGGGAGAGGACCGTCGCTGCATTTATCAAAGGCTGCTGTCTGTATTTGCCCATGTTACTGGGACTCACAAAGGAGGACATATCCATGCCTCCATCACAGATCAGGACAGCCTGAGTTGGTACTCTGACTAGGCCAGAGTCCACCTCAGTACCCAAGGTTAACCCTACTACACCCTTTTGCTGAGTACCACCACCTGGAGCTGAACTAGGGGGAACAGTTGCCTTAGGGGCAATGGTGGCTGGAGTTGAGTCTTTATTTCTATTGCAATCAATAGTCCAATGGCTGTTCTGTTTACAGACTTCACACCATGGTTTCTTTTGGCCTTTCTTTTTGGAAGATTGGAAATCCACACCATTAGAAGCTTTTTGGGGGCCTTGTGAAGACTTCTGGGCCTATATGTAGGTAATTTTATTTTACCACTTCTTAAATACCGAATTGTACCGATTCTGTATTTAAGAAGTGGTAAAATAGAGGGGGAGGGTGGGGGGGAGGGGATGTAGGTATTACAGAATCGGTCAATGCCGAATCGCTAAGATTCGGTATTTACCGATTCTGTAAATACCGATTCGATAATGCCCATTGATTCCTATGGGCATTGAAGCCCATAGGAATCAATGGGCATTACCGTATCGGTAGTTACCGATTCGGTAAATACCGATTCCAGCAAGGGTGCAGGGGGTGTCATTTTGACACCCTCCAGCACCCCAAATACAGGCATGTGTGCCATGTGGCACACAGACATGCCCTAAGGGCATGCCTGTCTGTCACATGGCATAGGTGTGCATGCACACATGTGCATGCACACCTGGATTCGGTATTTTACCACCCAATTGGATTGGCTAGTAAAATACCGAATCTGAAAGGCCTTTGGGACTCAGAAGAGTACCACCTAAATCTAGAAGTTACCGAATCGGTAGAAATACCGATTCGGTATTTTACCGAATCGGTGTATTTTACTGAATAAGTAAATTTACTGAATCAGTAAAATTGGCCCCCTACATCCCAAAAACCCATTTACCGGTCGGTAACGGCGGAAATCGGCCGTTACCGGCCGGTAAATGGCCACCTACATCTGGTCCCTGATCTTTACCATTCTCCCCACCCTTATTAGGATCTTGTTTCTTCTGGTCACCACCTTGGTTCTGTACCTTCTGCTTCACCCTGGTTCTGACCCATTTGTCTGCCTTGTCTGTCTGCCTTGTCTGTCTGCACTAACAAATGTGCACGGTGTCCAGGAGTTCCGGTCCTACATCACTCATGAGGGCTGCAGGTCTCAGAGAAGTCTGGAAGTCCGTGTCCTGGGTCGCAAATACTTTGGGATCCGGCAGGAGCCTCGGAAATGCAGACCGGCAAGTTGCTTCTTTGGTGCCTGTTTGAACAGGGGAGTCACTCCTTGACCCGAAGGGGATTCTTCCGTCTTCTAGTCGTGTAGAATGCCGAAGTTCCAGGAAATATGTATCAGTTTCGTCCAGGTGTAATCTGAAGTCCTAAGGACTGGGGTCCCATACTTTTACTAAGAAAGGGGGTTGGACATACTAGGGGACCCACATATGGGAGGGTCTGGGTAGAGGGGTGGGTACACCCCTTTCCATTTGTCCAGTTTCACACGAGAGCAGGGGCTGAGTGCCCCTACAACCGGTTTGAACTGGGGTATGCACAGGAACACCAAGTGTGCTCCCAGCACTGTCTGAAAAGCATTCTCTGAATGCACCCACCCAGCCCCAATACACTAAAGCCTGTGACAGGAAACCTATTGTCCAGGCCTCCCCGGACGGAATTTCGTCCAGCAGCAGGAGGTCAGATTTGTGTCTGTGGCTGCAGCATCCATTTTGTGATTCTAGGGTTCTTTTAAACTATTAGGTTAGGTCAATGTGTACATGTCTCTCCCTCTACAAGGGTGGAATTCTACCCCCACCGCCAGGGCTGGTAGAGGGGTAGGATTCCAAAGTGTTTGACACCAAACACGACATGTTTCCATGCAGCCATTCCAAAGTTAGCATTTACCGCAAGGTTATAATGCACTTAAGAGTATATGGTCTGGCTGTATCACAGAACAGCTTCAGAGAATAGATTCCGAAAGCTGCAGAGGGGTCCTGCTCATGCATGGGCACACTCTCACACAAAACCAAGCACTCTGCCTTCAGGATTGATATGGCCTGCCATAGGAGTGACTTATAGGTTTATATGCATCAGTGATTAAAGGTAGGTATAGGTAACCTATATCTTAGTAAGGGGTGCATGCACCACCTTACCCAGGCTGCAGTAGCAGACCTGTGGTGCCATTTTGGAAGACTTCCCAGGGGTGGCATAATACATGCTTCAGCCCCTGGTATTTATTTATATTTATTTATTTATAAAAACACTTATAAAGCGCGAACGAAGGCCCTTAGGCATCTCGGCGTTGAAGTTACTGCAGTGTTTAACCAACAAGGGTGGCTGGAGTTCATTGATTAAAAAGCCAGGTCTTAAGTTGCTTACGGAAAGACCATAGGGAGGTGCTTGTTTTGAATGCGTGTGTCAAGGTGTTCCAGAGTTTCGGTAGGCCTCTGGGATACCTATGCCCTTAGTACCCAAGGTACCATATACCAGGGACTCACAAGGGTAACCCAGTAACCAATCTGGAGTGTACCTAAAGTACATGCAATCATTTTAAAAAGTAGGCAGATAGGCTGGGGTTCTGAATAGCAGGGCCCCAGCCAGACTAAAGTTGAGAAACAGTGAAACACCAGCAAAAAGTGGGGGTAACCATAGTAAGCAGATCCTACTCCCCTACATTAGTATTCAAATCTATGCTGATTCTAGATCTCCTCATTCCATAGCAGGGCTCGAAAAATAAAAAAAAATGTACTAGTCCTGCAGGACTAGTACCTTAAAAAATGTCCTCGACCTAACTGCAACCTATTTGACCTCCGTCTGTGAAAGCGGAGCAAATGTGACAAGATAGCAAGATTTAAAGGCATCTTTATTGCTCATTAACTTTATGAGCAATAAAAATGCTTTTAAATCTTATTATCTTGTCACATTTGCTCCGTTTTCCTACTCGCCAGAAAGGGCAAGTAGGACCTAAAAACAGCTCGACCATGTTAAATTTAGCTCGACTATGCGAGCGGTCAAGTGCATTTTCGAGCCCTGCATAGTTAACGAAAATGTTTCGAATACTTTATAGTCTACAAAACTTGATGCTGACCTGGAAGAACCTGACATTTCTCATGAGGGGTATTCTGGGGAAAGAATTGATTTATTGGTTTTCATAAGTTTTGTTTTTAGGTTCAAGAACCGTGAAAGCCTTGGTAAGTTATATGTTTCAAAAAAAGGTCCTTCTGAGTTGGGGTGGTTCGACCAATGTGAACTTGGCATTCTTTTAGACCCCAACAGCCCTGAATCTGTTATGGGCCTTGCCGATAGTGAAATTACTGCCAAAGCATGCTTAAAAGGTTCCCAAATGTTTTCAATGAGAAGATAAGCAAATTGACTGAATGTGTTCACAAAATTGTTCTAAAAAATGATGCTTGCCCTAAAGTTCTTAAAGCTAGGAATATCCCCATTACTGTCAGGAGTGATGTCCAGAAATAATTTGATAATTTGTTCTCTGAGGATATTATTGAAGAAATTGAATCCTCTGAGTGGGTTTCACCTGTTATTATTGCCAGACGTGCTAATGGCAATATTTGTTTATGCATTGATTTAAGACATCTTAATAACATTCTGGTTGATCAGTTTACATTGCCTCGCATCTCTGAGATGCTTTCATCTGTCAAGGGTGCTAAGTTTTTCTCATCCATTGATCTATCTGCAGCTTATCACCAAATTGTTTTACATGATAAATGCAAAATGTTGACAGCTTTTATCACTCTTGTAGGGGGTTATCAGTACAAAAGAATGCCTTTTGGACTTGCGTCTGCCGCTGCAGTTTTTCAGTGCTTAATGCACTCTTTATTTGGCCATCACAATAATGTACAGTGCTTTCAAGATGACATTATTTTGTAGGGTAAAGATAAAGTTGAACACCACACAATTCTCTACACGGTTTTGGAAATTTTAGAATCCAGGGGTCTCACTGTTAACTTTTCTAAATGCAAGTTTGCTGAAACCTCCGTGTCTTATCTTCGCCATGTTCTATATTCTGACCCAAGTCTGAGCTAGTTGATGCCATTCTTTCAGCGCCAGCTCCTAAAAGTAAAGATGATGTTTGTTCTGTTTTAGGTCTCACTGAATTTTACGCTAAGTACATTATAAACTTTTCATGCAGGGTTTTTCAAATCAGACAACTTCTAAAAAATAAATCCAAGTTCTTTTAGTGTTGTGATTGTGAAAAAGAACTCAAAGATGTCAAATCCGCCATTGCTGAATCTACTACCCTATTAGGTTTTAACCCCAATCTGTTAAGTATTCTCACTACGGATGCTAGCTCAAAGGGTTTGGGCGCAGTTTTGTCTCAGAAACAAGTCGAGGGTGGTGAAGCCACCATTGCCTATGATTCAAGATCTCTTACTTCAGCTGAAGAAAACGTTTCCATTATTGAGAGGGATACTTTGGCTGGTGTCTGGGCCTTGGAACATTTCAGAGCTTTTGTGTGGTGTAAAGAGTGCCACATCAGAAGTGATCACAAACCTTTAGTTAATCATCTTACTACTAATGGCATGATTAAAGCGTCTGCACACATTGCCAGAATGTCTGTGTCTTCAAGATTTTGTTTACAAGATTTTTTATGATCCAGGCAAGGACAATGTTTCGGCTGATTTTTTTTTTATCTAGGATGCCTTTGAGAATGAAAGAAATTTCTACCAATTCTTGTGATGACTACCACATTGCTTTAGTCCATGATGAAGGTATTCCCTGTTTCAGTAAGCAAGTTTGGTTGGATTCTTATTCCGAGGATCTAGTGGTACAGAGAGTTTTGACCTTTATCAACAATGAGTGGACATTTTAAAGTTTTCTGAGTCCTGATTTAAGGCGTTTCTGGGAAGTTCGCAATGAGCTTTCTTTTACGGATGGTATTCTTTGGAGGGGTGATAAAGCCTTTCCTCCTGCCAAGCTTAGAGATTCCATTAATAAATTATACCATGAGGGGCATTGTGGCATCGTTAAGACTAAAAAAACTGTTAAGAATAGTTTCTGGTGGCCTGGTCTCGATTTTTTTGTGGAGCCTATTGTTAGGAATTGTGTAATTTGTGCCAATGCTGACAAGTCTCTCAAAACTTTGCGGCCTAATAGGTCTATTCCTTGTATACCAAATGGTCCCTGGGAAACTATTGCTGTTGACATCATATGTCCCATAGAACAGGAATCGAAGTACATTATTTCTGCCATTGTTATTTTTCTATGTGGTCTTCCATCAAGTTGTGGACAAGATTGACACTGATACAGTTTTGTTTTTTCTGGACTCTATTTTTACTGAGGAGGGTTTAGCTATCCAGGTGATTACTGACAATGGTGTATAGTTTCTTTTTTACTAAGCTCAATTGTTTTAAAGATTAGGCATTAAACATTGCACAACTTCTCTTTACAATCCTCGTAGCAATGGCATGATTGAGCGCTTTAATAGAGTGCTCAAGGGTGCCATACAATCTGTTGGTACTGAGGGTAGTAAATGGGAGTGGCAGGTTCTTAAAACTGTTTGGACTTATCGCACCACTTTTAATGACATGACTGGATGTTCTCCTTTTGAAATTATGAGGGTCAGATTAGCTAGGACCAAAATTAACCCCTCATGGCTGGCTCCGAGTACATCTTCCTACCTAGATTCGGATGTTGTTAAACAAAACATTCTGGGTACTCATAACAAGTATAAGTGTTCCTTTGATTGCAAAAGAGATTTAAAACACTTTACTGACATTTCAATTGGTACTTTAGTTAAAGTTAAGAAACCTTGTAAAGTGAAAAAGGGTGTTAGTCAGTTTTTCGGTCTTTTCGAAGTCCCTAAAGTTTTGAAAAATGCTGTTATGTTAAAAGATGGCAACATTTGGAACCTTAAACGCATTGCTGTTCTTAAAAGTGACAAAAATATTTTTCTTGACTCTTCCACTCCTATAAAGGGCAATTGTTTGAATGAAGTGCACTTTTCCTGTGGAGATTTAGCAAGTCCTCAAAAGAATCAAACAGTTGTTTTTGGCCCCAAGATTTGGAGAAATACCCACGCTAGACCTCGTGCCAAAATGGAGGATGTCCGGTCAAAGTGAAGAACAGTCTTGCCGTCTATGCCACCAGTGGCCTGAGTCTATGCTTCACATTGTCTGTGTTTGTCCCTCTTTGATGGTTCAACGAAGAGTTCTATTAAGACGGGTGTTGGACCCGGCCTCGTGGCGTGGTCCACCTCCTCCCGCATGGCGGGCCCTGGACGACATCGACCCCTGTCCTTCGGCCTGAGGCTACCCATTCCAACCTTCACGAGAGCCACCACTCATGGCGACCCCTACTCGCCCCACGCTGCTGGTCCGATCCCTATCCCGGTCCACTCTCTCAGGCCCGACTCCATCTTGGGCCTTCCACGTCCGGGCCCCGTGGCCTCGGCCCGACCTCTGCCGCGGCCCCAGCTAAGCCCCGACATCGAGGCACCAAGATCGGACTAGGTGGTAAAGCAGCCACTTGACGGATCAAGGAAGGAGGGGAGTTTCGATGGCCCTCCAGCCGTCCCCGGACGCCTGGTTTCGATCGCCTCCGGCCTCCCTGGGCGCTGGCTCCACCCCCCTGCTGGGTGTCTGGACACTCTCATCCCGGCCCCTCTGACCCCCAAGGTGCGAGGGTCCGGACATCAAATGACTTCAGACCTATATCTGGGGCAGCTCTGAAATGGGTCAGGTGTTGTATCCTGGAGTCGAGAGACCCTGAGAAGAACTCTCCTACTTCGAACGCTGAAACTATCTTTGGGGCCCTGCTGGCGCTGCCGCGGCCCGAACTCGCTGAAATCATCTTTGGAGCCTTGCTGGCGCTGCCGCGGCCTAACCTCGCTGAAACCACCTTCGGAGCCCTGCTGGCGCTGCCGCAGCCCGACCCCGAGGAACCCCCCACCTCGAGGATTGAGAGCTGAGCGTAGGGTATCCCTGTACCCGGCTGGTACTAAGACTGCCCCGCTACCCCCTTTCCACAGCTACTAAGACTTTGAAGATCTCTCGATCTATTTGTACATATTGCTGAGATAACATGCCTTGATTGCTGATAAAGACGTTAAGAATCTATCCTTGAGTAGTGTCCTTCTGTAGTGGTGTGATTGTTCACCTGTACGATCCTAGGAGAGGAACCTCGCCAGGGCCTCTAGACGGCGCTCGGCCAGTTCCATAAGGAGAGGTGGGTCTCGGGGTGGTCGGCCAGAACGCCTCTGCCTCCCCCCTAAGCCCGCCTTTCTAACATTGGTGGAAGGCGGTGCGATCTGAGCCAACGCAAATCGTACAGAGAGTGACTCACCCACTACTGACAGAAACACACTACGACCATGACTACCAAGGAAACCAGACCGACCGCAAAGTTCCAGAAGGAACGGTTGGAAGACTATAACCACAAAGAATTGAAACAGTTCTGCAAGGACCTGGGCATCGCTACCACTGGACTAAGCACCAAAAACGATTTCAAGCAGGCCCTGCAAACATGGGTAGAGACAGGAGCAACAACGCCCCAGAACAAGGATATCGCAATCCCAGATAGGCATCCGGAAACCATCACAACCACAGCAGAGGAAAGAAATACCAATATAAACATGGGCCTCTCCCACGAAGACGCCAGAGAGCGAGAAAAGAGCCGGCTCTACGAATTGGAGCTGGCCCGACTCCGTCTGGATGGAGAACTACAGCTGGCCGAGAAAAAGATAGCCCTTAAGCAACTACGGCTACAAGGGGACCTGGAGGAGAAATGAAGGCAGAGGGACTTAGAGGAGAAGAAGCTCACGTACGAGCACGAGCGTGGTTTAAAAGATCTTGAAATCAAGGCTAAAAGCGGGGAGGCCAGCGCCTCCGGGTACCGGAGCCCAACTCCTCCTGTGGACACAAAGGTCCACATCCCCAAAGATGTCGTCAGAGAGTACTATAAAAACGACGACATCCAACAATGGTTTAAGGCCTACGAGGTAGCTATGACCTCGCACCGGGTGCCGCAAAAAGACTGGGGTGCCGGCTTGTGGGGGAAGTTCGTCAACGAGGGGAGAGACGCCCTGCTGCAGCTCCCCGACGCCAAGATGACCTCTTACGAACACATGAAAGCTGCCCTCCTTACCCGCTATGGGCTCACCCCCGAGATGTACCGGCAGCGATTCTGAGACTGTAAGAGAATCCCCGGTACTACATGCGTGGAGTATGTGAACTTCTATAGTAGAGCCCTAGAGGGGTGGATCAAAGGCAGCCAAGTCACCACCTACGAGAAGCTGTTCGACCTCATTGTGTGGGAGCACCTCTCCAACAACTGTTTTGTCGAACTCAGGCAACATCTCCTCGACAGCAAGCTGACCGAGCCACGGAAACTCGCCGTTAAGGCCGATCGTTGGGAGAGCACCCGGGTCCCCCGGAACTCGATGGGAGACCACGGCCGAGCTACCCCGGGGCTCCACCGTCCGCGAGGCGGCCAGAACCGGAACCGGGACCGGGACGCCCCTGCGGTACCTCCCCCGACCAACACTTCGCCCTCCCTGGCCAGAAGAGGGGCCCCTCCAGCACAGCCGGGGCCCCGCTCGAACGTTATCTGCCACAAATGCCAGCGACCCGGTCACTATGCCAATGACCCCAACTGCCCCATGAACCAGCGATCCAGCCTCACCGGTGCGCCAAACCGCCGCCGCCTCCCTGGGAGAGGAGAGAGGCGAAGAAGAGGACTATGACCAAGACCAGACCGAGTGGGAGCCCGCCGCCATGTCCCTGGTATGTCTGGGCGAAAGAGACATGGGCCCTCGGGCCCCAATCCCGGCCAACACTCAGAAGTACTGCCAGTGGGTCACCATTAATGGGCACCGGGCCGAGGCCCTCCGCGACACGGGAGCCAGCGTGACGGCCGTCCGTTGCCACCTGGTGACCCCTGACCAAATCCTGCCCAATGTACTATGCCCCGTGCGGTCTGCGGACAATTCAGAGAGCCTGTGCCAGATGGCCCGAATCCCCTTTGTTTGAGAGGGGGGGGGGGGGGGGGGGGGAGAGAGTGTCGGGCATGCTGAAAGTGACCGTCCGGGACGATGCCCCCGTAGACTGCCTCCTCGGGAACGACCTGGAAAGTTCTCCCTGGGCCGAAGTCGAGCGGAGAGAGCATCTGGGGATGCTAGGCCTCCCTGAGTGGGCCTGTGCGACCACCCGATCCATGGCCACCCGAGACACCACCCCAACCGAAGAACCCGAGTGGCCCGAGCCTCCACCGGCCGCCGTCTCCGAAGACTCCGACCCTGAGCCCGGTCCCCTGGGGCCCAACCGTGAAGAAATCGCCCCACTCAGCGACCTCCCGGAACTGGCCCAATGGCGGCAAGAAGGTGGCCCCACACGGGAGCAGTTCCGACAAGAACAGAAAACGTGTCCCTCCCTCGAGGGGATCCAACAGCAAGCTGCCGCTCAAACCGCTGGAGACCCCTCGGGGTCCCACTGGGTCTATTGGGACAACGATCTCCTCTACAGTGAACAAAAGATTGCCGAGCTGGGGGCCAGCCGGGTGCTGGTGGTCCCCCTCCGGTTCCGAGACTTCCTCCTGAATCTGGCACACGATGTGCCCCTCGCCGGGCACCTGGGGCAGGACAAGACATACCTGGTGACCCATTTCTACTGGCCCAAGATGAGGAATGATGTAAGCAATCACTGCCGGACTTGCCCCACCTGCCAAGCCAGCGGGAAGAGCGGCGGGAAGCACAAGGTCCCCCTGCAACCATTCCCCGTCGTCAACACCCCCTTCGAGTGAGTGGGGATCGACATCGTGGGACCCCTGGAGCCCCGAACATCTCACGGTCACAGTTTTATTCTCGTCCTGGTGGACCATGCAACCCGTTATCCCGAAGCCATCCCTCTCTGGACCGTGACGGCTCCCGTGGTGGGCCGGGCGCTAATGGGGATTTTCTCCCGGGTGGGCTTCCCCCGAGAAGGCGTCAGTGACCAGGGCACAAACTTCATTTCCCGCTACATGAAGTCCCTGTGGCAACAATACGGGGTCACGTACAAATTTACGACTCCCTACCACCCCCAAGGGAACGGACTGGTGGAACGTTTCAATCGAACCCTCAAGGGGATGATCAAAGGCCTGGAAGAGCCCTTTCGAGGCCAATGGGACGTGCTGCTGCCCTGCCTCATCTTCCCCTACCGGGAAGTCCCTCAGAAGTCCCTGGGGTTCAGCCCCTTCGAACTATTGTACGGGCACCCCGTCCGGGGTCCCCTAAGCCTGGTCAAAGAAGGCTGGGAGGTCGCCGCACAAGATGCTCCCCCAGGCGTATACCGGTACCTCCTGACCCTCCGTAACCAGATTTGCCGGTTCCGGGAGCTCGCCAAAAACAACCTCGAGGCCAGCCAAGAAGAGATGAAATGCTGGTATGATCAAAACGTCTCTTCCATTGAATTCGAGCCAGGCCAACAGGTCTGGGTCATGTCCCCGGTCGAACCCTGCGCCCTCCAGGACAAGTGGACGGGCCCCTTCAAAGTGGTGGAGCGCAAGAGCCCTGTCACATACCTGGTGGACATGGAGTCCCCCAGGAACATCCTCCGGGTCCTCCACGCCAACAGGCTCAAACCTCACTTTGTCCGGACGGAACTTAGCCTCCTGTTGGCTACGGACAGCGGGGCCGAAGACGACTCCGAGCCCCTACCGGACCTCCTGAACGCCTCCGAGAAAGACGGCTCCATGGAGGGAGTCAACCTCTCCTCCGCCTTGACCCCAGAACAACGCAGAGACCGCCAAAAGCTGTTGGGACAATTTGCAGACTTGTTTTCTCTCACCCCCGGAGTCACCCCGTGGTGCGTCCACGATGTCGACACCGGGGACAGCCCGCCTGTGCGACACCGGGCCTACCGAGTTCCCGATCGAGTTCGGACCTGCATTCAATCGGAGGTCTCCAGATGCTGGCTCTGGGGGTGGTCGAACCCTCTGACAGTCCATGGGCCAGCCCTGTCGTCCTGGTCCCCAAAGCCGCCGTCCCTGGCGCTTCGCCCGAACTAAGGTTTTGTGTAGACTACCGGGGATTGAACGCCATCACCCGGACCGACGCCCACCCCATTCCCCGGGCTGATGAACTGATCGACCGCCTGGGGGCGGCCCGCTACCTGAGCACATTCGACCTAACCTTCGGCTACTGGCAGATCGGACTCACACCAGGCGCCCAAGAGCGCTCCGCTTTCTCAACCCCCGATGGCCACTACCACTTCAGGGTGATGCACTTCGGGATGAAAAACGCCCCCGCAACGTTCCAGAGGCTGGTGAATAGGGTACTGGTGGGGCTAGAAGAGTTCAGCGCCGCAAATCTGGACGATATCGCGGTGTACAGCCTCCACTGGGCCGAACACCTCCAGCACCTCCGGGAGGTCTTGGCGGCCCTCTGCCAGGCCGGATTGACCATAAAAGCCAGCAAAAATACCTGATCGGTCAAGGTTCTGTGACCTATCTGGGACACCAAGTGGGGAGCGGCCAGGTGGCCCCCCTCCAACCCAAGATCGACGCCATCTTGGCCTGGGAGCCCCCGGTCACCCAGACAGAGGTCCGAGCCTTCCTGGGGCTCACTGGGTATTACCGGCGCTTTGTAACGGATTATGGCAGCATTGTGGGCCCCCTCACTGCACTCACTTCCAAGAAGCAGCCACAGGAGGTACACTGGACACCAGAGTGTCAGGTCGCCTTTGAGACCGTTAAGACAGCGATGTGTACCGCCCCCATGCTCCAAGCCCCTGACTACAGCCGGGAGTTCGTAGTCCAAACAGATGCCTCCAATCACGGTGTAGGGGCGGTCCTGTCCCAAATCAACGCCGAAGGAGTTGATCAGCTGGTGGCCTTCATCAGCCGACGTCTGCTGGCCCGAGAGCGACGCTGGAGCACCATTGAACGAGAGGCCTTCGCCGTGGTGTGGGCCCTCAAGAAACTCCGACCCTATCTCTTCGGCACCCACTTCCGGGTGCAAACGGACCACCGCCCCCTGCGGTGGTTGATGCAGATGCGAGGGGAGAGCCCGAAGTTGCTACGATGGTCCATCTCCCTACAAGGGATGGACTTCACTGTGGAGCATCGCCCCGGCAGCGACCACGCCAACGCTGACGGCCTGTCCCGCTTCTGCCGCCTCAGCGAGGAGAACCCCCAAGAAGATGGGTGACTCTCCCTGCCTTCAGCTGGGGGGGACGTGTGTTGGACCCGGCCTCATGGCGTGGTTCACCTCCTCCCGCATGGCGGGCCCTGGACGACATCGACCCCTGTCCTCCGGCCTGAGGCTACCCCTTCCAACCTTCACGAGAGCCGCCACTCATGGCGACCCCTACTCGCCCCACGCTGCTGGTCCGATCCCTATCCCGGTCCACTCTCTCAGGCCCCGACTCCATCTTGGGCCTTCCACGTCCGGGCCCCATGGCCTCAACCCGACCTCGCCCGCGGCCCCAGCTAAGCCCCGACATCGAGGCACCAAGATCCGACCAGGTGGTAAAGCGGCCACTTGACGGATCAAGGAAGGAGGGGAGTTTCGATGGCTCTCCAGCCGTCCCCGGATGCCTGGTTTTGATCGCCTCCGGCCTCCTTGGGAGCTGGCTCCACCCCCCGTCTGGGTGTCTGGACACTCATCCCGGCCCCTCTGACCCCCCAGGTGCGAGGGTCCGAACATCAAAGGACTTCAGACCTATATCTGGGGCAGCTCTGAAATGGGTCGGGAGTTGTATCCTGGAGTCGAGAGACCCTGAGAAGAACTCGCCTACTTTGAACGCTGAAACTATCTTTGGGGCCCTGCTGGCGCTGCCGTGGCCCAACCTCGCTGAAACCATCTTTGGAGCCCTGCTGGCGCTGCCGAGGCCCGACCTCACTGAAATCCTCTTTGGAGCCCTGCTGGCGCTGCTGCGGCCCAACCTCGCTGAAACCACCTTCGGAGCCCTGTTGGCGCTGCCGCGGCCCGACCCCGAAGAATCCCCCAGCTCGAGGATTGAGAGCTGAGCGTAGGGTATCCCTGTACCCGGCTGGTACTAAGACTGTCCCGCTACCCCCTTCCCACAGTTACTAAGACTTTGAAGATCTCTCGATCTATTTGTACATATTGCTGAGATAACCTCCCTGGATTGCTGATAAAGACGTTAAGAATCTATCCTTGTGTAGTGTCCTTCTGTAGTGGTGTGATTGTTCACCTGTACGATCCTAGGAGAGGAACCTCGCCAGGAGGCCTCTCGACGGCGCTCGGCCAGTTCCATAAGGAGAGGTGGGTCTCGGGGTGGTCGGCCAGATAGCCTCTGCCTCCCCCCTAAGCCCGCCTTTCTAACAACGGGAGTTCCCTGAAAGGGGAATTAGGTCCTGCAGGCATGCACTGGTGGAGTCCATGGACCCAATCAACACCATGCTGACCATTAGACGGACTCAGTTATTGATCTGTTTTAAGAAAATTATCAACTAACAGGATATGTGATGTGTAATCTGAAGGTGGTCCCTGAACGTAATCCTAAATTGTGATAACTCCGAAACCCTTAATGTTAACCGAGCATGCACAGTAACTGAGAAGGACGGGCTGCTATGGACTGAAACTAGTAGTTCCTCATCCCATTAGACTCAGATAACTACTTTATTTCTGTATTTTTAATGATGTGAATATTTGTATAATTGTTTTAATAGTGGGTTTCACAGTCCATCTGGCACCATATTCATACCATTCTTAGTACCACTTATAGGCATTTTAATTATATATATTATTGTACTTAAGAGACATTTTAGTTATCTGTGTAAAAAGCTTACTTTTTTTATACATTAGGGCACGGGTACTCATAGTACGGCCCGCGGGCCAGTGGCGGCCCGGCAAGCCTTCCCTGGCGGCCCGCTGACCTTCCTGACATCGTACCCGTGTTGTATTTAAATGAAAATGTAATCGTGTCTTCAAACACTGCTGGTTGCTGCAGCGCGAGTCTGGGAGACTCTGCTGCTCTGTGGGGGCTGGCCGCCGGGTGATTCCAATGATAGTGGAGCTGCAGGGGCCTAAGAAGAGGTTAAGTACAGCAAGGCCTCATTAACATACAAATGGTCTTTCTAAAGACCTGTGAAGTGCTGGGTGGGGCTGTGTGTGCCAGGAGGCTGTCTCGGCCCAGGTTGACACACGCAGGGTGACAAAGGGAGGTAGTGGGACGGAGAGAGGGAGAGGGAGGGAGGGAAAGGAGACAGAAAGAAACATCGGGGCTTGTACCATGAGCTAATGAAAACAGTTTAACATAGATACTTTAGGTAGATATACACCACCTATGTGTATCTCGCCTGCTGTCTCTAATGTAGTCATCAAGTGTTTATTTAATGACAGAGCTTATATCGAGATTACTTTACTGTTAATCTTAATTACACTGATCAAATAGCACATGCTTGGCAAGAGCAGCAGCAAGTGCAGAATCCAGAAACACCGTCTGTTGTTCAAATCAAAAAGGTTTCTTAGTTACATAGACGCATTCCAAACTTGCCTGCAGTCAGTGCATGTTGAGGCGCTGGTGCGCTTCCGTTCGAGTAATTATGTTATTGCTGGCAATTCCTGCAGTGCAGGAGTATTGGGACCACTCAGTCCAATGCAGGTAAGCAATGGAAACTGCCAAATTATTGCGGTCCTTCAGACAAGCAGCACTAGTGCTTAGGGCAGTGTCTTTAGAAACCACATTGTTTTTAAAACAGGCAACGTTTCTCAGTCCCGGTGTCACAATGAACAAGATGCTGGCGCTCCCTTTTAGGGGAATTATGGTAATGCCAGCCCCTCACAGATACATGTGCTGGGGCACTGGGAGGGAGGAAAAGGAAGGGAGACAGAAGGAGAAGGAGGGAAAGGAATAGAGAGGGAGACAGACAGACAGAGAGGGGGTAGGGAGACAGACAGTGAGAGGGGGAGGGAGGGAGGGCGAGGGAGACAGACAGAAAGAGGGAGACAGACAGAAAGAGGGAGACAGACAGAGGGAGGGAGACAAACAGTGTGAGGGAGACTGACAGGGAGACAGACAGAGGGAGGAGGGTGACAGATGGAGGGAGACAGATGGAGGGAGAAGGGAGACAGAGGGAGGGAGGGAGAGGGAGACAGAGGGAGGGTGACAGAAAGAGGGAGGGAGACAGATGGAGGGAGAAGGGAGACAGACGGAGGGAGACAGATGGAGGGAGAAGAGAGACAGGGAAGGAGACAGGGAGGGAGACAGGCATGTGGAGACAGAGGGAAGGAGACGGGCATATGGAGACAGAGGGAGGGAGGCAGAGGGTGACAGAGCGAGACAGACAGGTGGAGGGAGGGAAAGGGAGACAGACAGATGGAGGGAGGGAGACAGAGAGAGGGGGAGGGAGGGAGACAGAGAGAAAGAGGGAGACAGACAGAGGGAGACGGAGAGGGAAGGAGTGAGACAGTCGGACTGAGTGTGATAGAGGGAGCGAGAGGGAGTGAGACAGTCAGAGTGAGACAGAAGGAGAGAGAGGGAGTGAGAGCTAGAGAGAGAGAGAGAGGGAGGGAGAGAGAGATGGAGCGAGATAGAGATAAAGAAAGAGAGAGAGAGAGATGTGTGTATGCCGAGTCTGGTGGCTCAGTGGACGAAGGTTTCCGCTGCAGGGACCTGTGATCAACCTCATGGTCACAGTTTTTTTTGTTGCTCTAGCCCCGCCCCCTCCCCCACTGACCCTACTGGTGCGGCCCTCAGACACAAACCACACTGTAAATTTGGCCCCCGAGAGAAAGTTTGTGAGTACCCATGCATTAGGGTAACAAACGATTCCTGTTTAGTCTCTTTTTATCTAACATAGACTAGTGTGGCATCCTGACTAAAATTTCTAGGAAGGAATGTTGAAGAAAGCAAATGGTATGTAGCGTGAAGAGTCGAGGTTGTACTAGCTGTATGACAGCCCTGTTTTACATCCATTTTACTTTTTATTCGTTATGTACTTTTTAACCGTGTGATTTTTTGTTTATGGTTTTAATTGACTAATAAACTAAACTACAGTAAAGTCCTCAAAAGACTTCCTCTTCTCGTCCTCCTCCCGAGGAGTCTACATCCTTCAACTTTGGTCTTACTGAGGTCAATTGTGATGTGTCTACTTCCTTAGGTAAGAGAGTCAAAAAGACACCTTAATTAATGTCTGATTACATTTCTTATTTTGTTTTGTTTTCTTTTGTGCATGGAGATGGAAGGGGTGTAGTGTTGTGGGTTTTTAGTGTTACTCAGCTCGACCTGCCTTGTACTTTGCGGGTAGGCTCGAGCTGCACAGATCTACGTGGGTTGATTCCATTTGGAATATTGGGGGATGTCAGTTGCTTTCCTTGCTGGTTGCTGGACAGCCGCTCCTTTCGTGGGTGGTGTTTCTTCCTGAAATGAAGAACATAACTCTACATCCTTGAGAGTATGGAGTAATTTTATACAGTGTTAACAACAGTAATCATTTAAATAGGCAGGGGCTCTGCGAGACCTCGAACTTCTGATCATTAAGGGCACAAGAGTGTTGTGGACAATGCTGCTAGCATTACAGGCATCACCACCACGCACCTCCCTACGACTGTCAACAACAGGATCAGATGCAACATTATCCAGATTACTTAACATATAACCACTGTTGCTTTGTGAGCTTTCAGCACAGGGAGTGGCAGGCAAACTAAGAGCCTGCTGAGATTGTAGAACGTGTCCAGCATGACACTACACTGTTGTCTTGGCCAATGCTTGTAATCATTTGGTTTCTAACATTTATGTTTTTGCATTACTACAAATAGCAACACTAAACACCCCGGCATACAAAACCCACAATGAATAGGCTACTAATGGGTGAAATTGGAAATCTCTGTTCTCTCTTCATTGGGCACGTCGGTCATTATGAAAGGGAACGAAGCCCACGACTTAGTAAAACGCTGATCATATTGATCTTTCATAAATGTAGTATGTGTAGCGATTCAGCGGGCGCTGGGGTACGAGGTTACGACTGCGAACAGTAGCGAACCAGTGCTGAGCGTATCAGACACCAGCGACTATGCTAGTAAAATACTAACAAAATACCCTAAAGTATTCAGTGGAAATGTGGGTGTGTTGAAGGGGTACCAATACAAAATAAAAGTGAAACCTATCTCCACACCTACAGTGTACTAAGCAAGGAACATACCATTTGCTATAAGGGAGTAAGTCAGAAACCAACTAGACAAGCTACTGATTGATGGAATAATAGAAAGAGTGGAGGCATCAGAGTGGGTTGCACCGCTTTTCGTCGCAAAACGTCCCAATGGCAAGCTGAGACCCTGCATAGACCTTCGTGACTTGAACCAAAACATCATAGTGGAACAGTACCCTCCCCCAAAAATTAATGAGATGTTGTCAACGACCAAGGGTGTCAAATGGTTTACCACCATCGATCTAAAATCGGCATACCATCAGGTACAGCTTCATCGTGAAAGCAAATCACGGACAACCTTTGTGACGCCGTTTGGGCGCTTTAGATTCACTAGAGTGCCGTTCGGTTTGGCTTCTGCGGCCGCAATGTTCCAACGATTAATGAACAACTTATTTGAGGGCGTCACCGGTATATTATTGTTCCAGGATGACATCCTAGTGATGGGTAAGACGAGAGAGGAACATGACAGCCGAGTGGAGCAG
The DNA here is from genome assembly GCF_964263255.1 of Lissotriton vulgaris. Lineage (NCBI taxonomy): Eukaryota > Metazoa > Chordata > Amphibia > Caudata > Salamandridae > Lissotriton > Lissotriton vulgaris. Next base: position 1,308,514,944 of record NC_141693.1, on the reverse strand, counting down.
GTTCTGGAAACATTGAACGGAAAAGGATTAACTGCAGAGCACTCAAAATTTAAGTTTGCAGGCAACTCAGTGAATTATCTAGGCCATCACATAACTGGAGAGGGCATCAGCCCAAAGAACAAACTGATCCAAGCCATAAAGGACTCACCTGTACCCACCAACAGAGATGAGCTAAGATCATTCCTCGGGCTAGTGGAATGCTACTCGAATGTCATCAGAAATTTTTCAACAAAAACATATACATTGAGACAGCAATTGAAACTCAAGAACAAATTTGAATGGAATGAAGAATGTGAACAAACCTTTCAGGACCTGAAAAACGAAATGTGCAAAACACTGCCTCTACAGGGATTTGACCCCAATCTCCAAAACTTTGTAACAACCGACGCCAGCAACAAGGGCATAGGAGCTGTACTCACATAGAAAGATACTAAAGGAGTGGAGTACACAATTGCATTTGCATCAAGATCACTAACGACAGCAGAGGAAAAATTATCTGTGATAGAACGGGAGGCTCTGGCTTGCGTCTGGACGCTCGAGCACTCCCGAAAGTACATATGGGGAAGAAAAGTCAAACTTTGCACGGACCAGAAACCCTTACCAAAGGTGCTCACCACTAACGGATTATACACAGCATCACCACGGTTGGCGAGGATTTCGATGCGTCCGTTTGACTACATCTATGACACACAATATGTACCAGGCGTAAAGAATGTGGTGGCTGATTTTTTAAGCAGAATGCCATTAGAATTGGAAAACAACACTGAGACCAAAGAAGTAGATGAACCATGTGTAGCAAACATATGGGAGTGTACTAGCGGAATAACGAAGGAGAGGTGGCTGATGGAACAGAGTAAAGACAAGGAGGTGGAAACAGTCATTAAAATGATCAAAGAAGTCTGGATAAGCAAAAACAAGTTAAATGAACAATTGATGCATTTCTGGGAAGTGAAAGACGAGTTATAAATGGAGGAAGGACTGCTAGTGAGGAGCGGAAGGTTTGTACCACCTACCGCCCTCAGGAAGGCAATACTGGAGATATGCCATGAGGGACACTTAGGCATAGCAAAAACCAAAAGCAGAGTAAAGAACATGTATTGGTGGCCAGGGGTTAGTCTGGACGTGGAGAGGAAAATAAGAAATTGCAGGTTATGCATGGATCCTGACAAGACCCAAGTAACATTCAAGCCACCACTACATCCCATACCAAGTCCGTCCATGCCATGGGAGAGAATAGGCATTGACATAATGGGACCTGTGCACAGTGACGATGAACAACAATATGTAATTGTCATCATTGATCATTACACCAAGTGGCCAGAAATAAGAATTACAAAGAAAGCAGACACACGGCTTGTAGTCCAATTCCTGGAAGATACCTTCACACGCGAGGGACTGCCCAAACAGGTGGTGAGCGACAATGGAGTGCAGTTCACGTCTGATTTATTCAAGGATTACATGTTGAAGCACAACATTGAGCATAAAACAACGTCACTCTACCATCCCGCAGGAAATGGAGCAGTGGAAAGATTTAATAGAGTCCTCAAAGGTGTCATCCAAATATCCAATTCTAACCAGCTGGACTGGAAGAAGGAAACACTGAAGACAGTATGGGCCTATAGAATAACACCATGTGAAACTACAGGTCACAGTCCGTTTGAACTCATTTTTTTTTTTTTTTTTTTTTTTTTTTGAAGACGTTTATTAATGTTCAAAGGTACAGTACACATAGCAAAGCCTACAACCCTGCGGGCCGGCTGCAAATGAACGGTAAATCGTGGGTGTGTGGGCCATCACAAAAAGGGCATGTCATTGCGTCCCTTGTGTCCCCGGTGTGCTAGGACATGGAGAAGATAATCACAATTTCTTAGGTCAAGAAAGGGAAAGTCCATAAATGACGCCTCATTTTTCATTTTTCCTAGAACTGAGCCATAAAATCGGCAAACTAAACAAAACAGTTCGTATCGGTGCGTCCCAATGTTCCTATCGCGGCTTCCCCACTCGAAGTCTGTCCCACAGGCACGGTGTTAGTAGGTGCCACCTCTGTACGGTGTGTCGTTTGCCGATGCTGTTACAGTGCAACTGGAGGTCAGAGGTGTGCGCGCGCAAGTGTGCCTGAACTTGGAGTGGGATAGCCCCTGCGGGCCATGATGTGCCATCGGTCGCCGGCCTTGTTAGTGGAGCATGTGGCGTTCAGGTGGAGGAGCCTCGCTGCCGGTGTGGCTATCAGCGTCCACGCCTGCAGTCGCCATCCGTAGCGCCGTCAGCGGCTCCTGCCCACTTCAACACGAGGGGGCAGAGAGGCCACCGTCCGTGAGCAGGGGTCCGATACTACAAACATGTAAACATATATGTGATAGTGGGTGGGGGGGGGGTGGAGTGTGCTTGCGGGGGCGATGTCAGCAGTTTTATGCTTGGGGCGCGCTGCTGGGCAATGGCCGCTGACGGGCGCCTGCGTGGGCGTTGGGTCGTATCCGAGGTTTACGCGCTGGCTGTTTCTTGTCTGCGTCAGGGGGGGGGGGTAGGGTGGGGGGGGGGTGGCGCCGCTTGCGATGATTCCTGCGATACAGCATTAGCCCCTGTGACCCACCTCCGGCTTCACCTAGTCTACGTGAGCCCTCTGACAGTGCCCTCCCCCTTCAGGGACCCCAGGATGCCATCCCAGAGCTGAGCTATTGGGAACTGCCGCAGGCCCGCTATTTCTTCCCGGCGGAGCGCCGTGCCTTCCGCCCCGGCCCAGTTGGTAAAGGATGCGAACCAGTGTTTTGGGGTGGGTGGTTCCCGTCGCTTCCAGTGTCGCGTAATCAGCCGTTTGGCCGTAACGAGGCCCAGATCCCAGAACCGTGCCTGCGTTTTGTTTAGCTTGGTTCTTTTATAGAGGCCGAGGATGCACGCCTCCCACGTGTCCGGCAGGCCCGGGCCCGTGCTGTGATTCAGGAGTGAGGTCACCTCCCCCCAGTACGCGGTCAGGGTTGGGCAGTGCCAAAGCATGTGCAGGATGTCTGCGCCTAACAGGTCACATCTGGGACAAGCAGCAGTGTCGACTGCGAAGTATCTGTTTATTCTGTCTGGCGTTAGGTATGCCTGGTGCAAGATGTATAGTTGGATGACACGGAAGCGGGAATTGCGGGGGATGTTCACGGGGCTAGCCAGTACTAGGTTCCACTCCTTGTCCGTCCAGTCCCTCCCACGGTGCGCCGCCCATTTAGCCCTAATCTGCTGCGTGGGTTTTTGCGTGTGGATAAGAAGCGCCTGCGCCAACCAATGCGTGATGTGCGAGCCTCTGCCCATTACATGTAGATATTGGACCAGGTGGTGCATTGGCGGTTCATCCTGGATGTCACCCCAGGAGTCAGTGTATGCCCGCAGTACCGATGCATGGAGTAGGAACTGCCCGGCCGGGAGTCCCGTGGTGTCAGATAACTCCGCAAATGAGAGCAGGGCTCCGTCAGAATACAGGTCACCCATGGTCTCTACTCCAGCCGCGACCCAGTGGTCCAGTTTGCGCTGCGTAACCATCCCGCTCCTCCTGGGGGTGCCCAGCAGGGGGAGGGCAGGAGCATATGGCCTGGTATTGTGCGTCAGCTTCAGGCTGCGGAGAAAGCATTTGCGGGCCACGGCCACATGCATGGGCAGGGGACGGGGTCCCTTGGTCAATGGGTGAAACAGGGCGCAGGTCTGGGGATGTGTCCACTGGTAGTCCGCAGTGGCCGTATCGTCCAGATGTGCATCGCTGAGCCAGTACGTCACCCATTGGAGCTGCGCGGCCAGGTAATACAGCTCCATGTTGGGGACAGCCAGTCCGCCCTCCGCGGTCGGGGAGTACAGTTTAGCCAGCGCCACTCGAGGTCGCCCCGTGTTCCAGATCAAGCCACGGAGCATTGATTCCAGATCGCGGAATATCCGCGTGGGGACATACGTGGGGATATTCGCGAAGTAGTATAGCAGCCTAGGGAGCGCTATCATTTTAGTAAGAGCGATGCGGCTGGGCACGTTCAGCGGAAGGGTTTTCCAGAAGGACATCTGGGCTCGCAGAGAAGAAATGGCGCGCACCAGGTTGCCCTCTAGTAAATCCTGTGGGTCTCTGTAGATGTGCAGTCCTAGGTATTTAAACGTGGTCGGGTACCAAGCGAGCCTGGCCCCTCCAAGATGCACATCGCATTCCTCCTGATCACGGTTAAACGAGTATGCCCCGGACTTGGCCCAGTTGACCCTGAGGCCCGAGACCTCTGCGAAGTTCTGGAAGACGTCCGATAGCTCGGCTGGCACCGCGGTGAGGTCCCGCACATAAAGCAGCAGGTCGTCTGCGTAGAGTGAGACTATGTGCGTTCCGTCAGCCAATGGGATCCCCCATTCCGCTCCTCTGTCCCGTAGCAGAGCTGCTAGTGGTTCGATGGCTAAGGAGAAGAGGAGGGGGGACAGGGGGCAGCCTTGCCTGGTGCCTCTGCGCACCTCGATCTTCTCCGACAGCAGCCTTCCCGTCCGCACTCGGACACTGGGTCTCTGGTAGAGCAGACCGACCATGTCGGCATATGCATCTCCCACCTCAAATCTGTCCAGCACGGCTCCCAGGTATGGCCACTCCACCGAATCGAAGGCCTTCTCCAGGTCCAGGACCAGGCACCCCGATCTAGGCCAATGCGTCAGAGCCGCTTCCTGAATCCGGAAGAGGCGGCGTAGATTACGAGACGTGCTCCGCGCCGGCATGAAGCCATTTTGATCGGCGTGTATCAGAGTAGGTGCCTCCAGGGCCAGGCGGCGGGCCAGGAGTGAGGTGAAAATTTTATAATCGGTATTTAGCATGGCCAACGGTCTGTAGGACCCCATGAGTGCGCCATCCCTGCCTGGCTTCAGCAGCGAGACCAAGTTTGCCTCGTTAAGCGAGTCTGGGAGTGTTGATTCTTCCATTGCTGTGTTGTACAACTTGAGCAACTCCGGAACCAGCGTGTCTGAACACGCCTTAAAAAATTCGGCGGGCAGTCCATCCGGGCCAGGTGACTTGCCGTTGGACAGTGCGAAGATGGCCTCGCGTATTTCATCCGCGGAGAATGGCGCTCCCAGGGCGTCCTGTTGCGGGCCTATAAGGGAGGGCAGCGGGATGTCCGACAGGTATTCTGCTATGTAGGCCGCAGTTACTCTCAGTTGCGACTTGTATAGGGCCCGGTAGTGTCCCACAAACGCTTGGTGTATCCTATTTTGGGTGTACACTAGGTCTCCCTCAGCTGTGCGGATGACGGAGACCGGCTCCGTGCGTTCCTCCTGCCTGACTAACCAGGCCAATAGCCTGCCGGGCTTGTCACCGTGCTGGTGTACTCGCGCCGAATGGGCCGCAAAGTTGACGTGCCGCAGCCGTTCCAGTAGCGTTTCGTGCTCCGCCCGGGCCGCCTGCAGCCGGTCACCTGCACCCTCCACCGCCTCCTGCTCCCCGCCGAGTAGGTCCGCCTCCACCCTGCGCAAGTCCTCCTCCAACTTCCACCGTATGCTCCCCTGAGTGCTCAGGCAATGTCCCCGTACCACCACCTTGAATGCGTCCCACTCTACTCTCGGGGATGATGCTGTATCTGAGTTATCTTCGAAGTATTGCGCTACGCTGGCCTGTAGGGAATCTCTAAAGGGGGCGTCTAGCAGTAATGCAGGTTGCAGTCGCCACGTGGGGATTGGCGGGCGCGGGCGTTCCCAGGCCATGTGCAGTGTATGGGGGTTGTGGTCGGAGTGTGTCCTACCCAGGTATTGTGAGTCAGTGATATGGGGCAACATGTCCGCTGACACCATGTATCTGTCGAGGCGGACATGTAATGCATGTGCTCCTGAGAAGTACGAGTACACCCTAGTGTTCGGATTGTGCGCACGCCATGCATCTTTCAGACCCCACTGGGTCGCCCACTGTGTGAGTGCCCTCGTGGCCCCCTGGGGTGTCGCCTCTGGCCTCGGCGGGACCGAACGGTCCAGCACTGGGTCTAGTACCGCGTTATAGTCGCCCCCCAGGATCCATGGGACGCCGTGCCAGGGCGCTAATTTCCCTGAGATACGCGCCAGGAAGGTGCCCTGATCCGTGTTAGGGGCGTAAATGGACGCCAGGACCACTGGTTGCCCGTCTATGCGACCCTTCACCAGGACATACCTCCCCTCCGCATCTATGTGTACGTCCGACATCACGAAGGGGGTTCCCGGTTTTACCCATAGCAGCGCCCCGCGGGCGTACGAGGAGTATTCAGTGGCATACAGTTGTCCCCTCCATCTCCGCCTCAGCGCTGTCACCTCCGCCCCACTCAGGTGTGTTTCCTGCAATAGCGCGACCTGCACGTTCTGCCTCTTCAAGTAGGAGTAGATTTGGTACCTGCGCGCGGGTGTGTGCATACCTCTAATGTTCCACGTGCATATTTTTATGGCAGACATTGCAGCAATATACATTCCCCCCTGACCCTCCCAATAGCAGCGGCATCACCAAAGGCCCCAGCAGTGGCTCCCCCAGCTCTTCCGTTCCCACCCCCCACATTACACTCAGCAAAGTTTGGGTAAACATAAGGACAGGGAAAAAAAACAGTAAAGAACAACAACCAACAGCGGGCTAACCCCACTAAAATACCAAAAGGGCAGTGGCGGAACGGGCCACCGTCCATACTCTCAAGAGAGAGGAACAGTCTCGCTTTGTTCAAGGGGCAGTGTGTGCTAAGCACAAGTTCGACAGGATGTATGTATAGTCAGTTTTAGGGGAAGCAGGCCGCTTCCCTGAGCCATACAATACAGGACAATAGTGGCCGCCCACTGCGGTCCAATGCTCCAAATCGCCCATCCTGTATGCGACCAGGCGCAGATGCGCGCTAAAGGACCACCCCTTCAGCGCCCTCCCAGCCTACCACTAGTGCCATAAGGGCATTACTCACTGTTCCAGGTGTCCACAGTTCGATCAGCTGGCAGGGGGGGGGGGGGGGGGGGGGGGGCGGCCCCAGCAGTGGCGGGCGCCGATTGCGCACCATCGTCCAGGCGACCACTGCCAACCCCTCCCTCGTCATGGCAAGGCCAATGCAGACATCCCCCGTAGGGTCAGTGGATCAGGTCTGATGTTTGCGGCGTGACGATGGGCAGTTCCATCGAGATCTGTGAGTTCGGGATCCCGTATATGGCCTCGTCGTCGTCGCTGGGTACCGGCTGTCGGCCGTCCTCCTGGGCCGTCTCATGGGAGGATGAGTTACTTATTTGGGAGACCTTCTGCAGTGCATCGCGTTGTTCTCGGAGCATCTGGTCCAGTGTGGGGGAGAGTCCCGCCCCCTCCTCCGCGCGTTGGGACTGTTGGGTCCTGTGCCTGCGGCGTCGTCGTGGTGCTCGTGGCCTGGTCCTCGTCTCGCCTCCGCGAGAGTGTTTCGGTGCCGTGTCCGTGCCTCCGTCCAGCCACTCGTCGGCCTCCTCGGGTGTGTTGAAGAAGTAAGTGCTAGCTCCCGCCACCACTCTCAGCTTGGCAGGGAATAGTAGGGAGTACTTGAGGCCCGCGGTGCGCAGTCTCCTCTTCACTGCCATGAAGTCGTGCCTCTGGCGCTGCACCTGGATGGTGTAGTCGGGGAAGAACATGATCGACGCGTTATCAATGCGCACCTCGCCCAGTCGCCGTGCCTCACGCAGCACCGTGTCTCTGTCCCTATAGTTCAGTATCCTGAAGAGCAGCGGCCTCGGGTTGGTGCCGGTGGTGTAGGGTCTCGTTGGCACCCGATGTGCGCGCTCCACGACGAAGTGCGGTGACAGCGAGCCTTCGGGCAAAAGTGTCCGTAGCCATTCTTCCACATGTTCGGCCGGGCGGTTCCCTTCCCATTTCTCCGGAACCCCCACAAGTCTAATGTTGTTGCGTCTCGCCCTCCCTTCCGCGTCCTCAGCCCTGTCCTCCAGGAACTCCACTCTGTTCAGGAGGTCCTGTACGTGTCTGTCAGTCTGGGTGACCTTGGGCTCGATCTCCTTCACTGCGCCTTCCAGGGTCTTGGTTCGGTCGGACAATTTCCTATGGTCATCACGCAGGAGGGTCAGGTCCACTGCGACCCCATCAATTTTGGACTCCAGGGAGGTTCTAGTTTGCTGGAGTGACTGCTCCATCCGTTCCACCGCTGCCAGCACGCTGTCAAGCCTCGCAGCCAGTTGCTCGGCGGCCATTTTGTGTGCCCGCTTGTCCGTCTTCCCCTTCGGCAGGGCCCCTCCGGTCCCGGTGCGGGTCCGCACTCCCCCGGACATGTGCGGGTGGCGCCTGTCCTGCGGGGTCGGCCCCTGGCGCTGCTCCAGTGACGGTGTCCCCTGAGGCGCTACGTCCCTGGGTTGGGGCCCCGCGAGTGCTGGCAGGTCCCTTTGGTTAGGCCGTCATTGTTGTCCCCTAGGGGGGGGGGTCCTCCAGCGGGCGGCCTTGCGCGGGGCCTCGGCGCAGGCGGGGGTGCCCTGTCCCCTCCTTCGCCCGTGCTCGTCCCTGGCGGTCCGCGGCCGCGCCGACTGCCCCCCGGATTGCTAGCGGGTCGTGGCCCAGTCACTCCGCCCCAGTTGTAGTGGGGGCCGGGGGGGCCGGCACTGTGCGTGAGTCCGAGGGGTCCAGGCGTCGTGAACGGGTCCGACCACCGGTTCCGGCCCGGGTCACAGCCTCTCGTGTGCCTCGCCGACCTTCAGGCAGTGAGTGTCCCCGCGGGGGGGCTCCGCAGGCGGGCCCGGCGTGAGGCACACCGTCGCGTGTCTCCGCCTCAGGGGGGGGCGGTCAGCCTGTCTCCGGCAGTGGTGTGGCGTCCAGGCGAGGGGAGGGACGGTCTGCTGTGCTGCGGGTCTTGGGGCCGCAATGCCCGGGCCGTCGCTCCGCGTGGGCTCCTCTATGCTGGCGGGCGCAGGAGGGACTCACCGGGTGGCTCCGATGGCTGCACTGCGTCTCGTAGAGGGGCCCCCGCTGGTCGGGGCCGCCACGTCACCGGCGCCTCTCCGGGGCAGATCTCCACGCCTCGCCTGCCCCAGATGTGCCCCAGGTGTGTCCTCCGGAGGTCCAAGGAGCAGGGCAGCAGTCGCGCGACGGCCGCGATGTGGGGGCTGGGGGCCCACTTCCCGCTTGGTCCGGGCCCTCCGCTGGAGTCCTGCTGCAGGTCAAGGTGATCGCCGGGCCACCGGAGGTTGCTCTCAGCGCGGCAGCAGCCGGCCAGGGGGCCACGGACAGTGTGGCGTGGCCTACCAGTTGGGGCCTGTGAGCTGGGCCCAAGCCTCGGACTCCCGCAGTTGCCCCGCCGGCCAGGTGTCAGCGGATCCCGCAGGAGGTCCGCAGGATAGGTCGGGGTCAGCCTCGTCGGAGCCCCGAAATGAAAGTCGGCCAGATTGCCGAGGAGAGCTCCGGGAGGGTCCGCCAGCAGTTTCGGGCGGCTAGGATTTAACTTGGCGGAGAAACGGCTCAGGGAAGGGGAGCTTGGCACGGAGCTCTACCCTAACGCGTCCTCCGCCATTGCGTGCTTAGCCACGCCCCACAGTCCGTTTGAACTCATGCGGGGCGGACTCTACTCACAAAAGACAATGTAGGCTGGGTTAAGGCTGCTCGCAGGGTACACTGGTCATCAAAGATAGTGAAGGAGAGGCTAACTCAAGAGCAATCCAGGAGCAAGAGCATATATGATAAAAAGCACGGATGCAAGGATGTAGCTATCAAGGCAGGAGATGTTGTCAAGGTGAAGAAGAGCGGACACATTGGCAAGGGTCAAGAAAGGTATACCAAACCCTTGACTGTACAGGAGGTGTACTGTAATTCCGCACGCTTAAGCGATGGTAAAGTCTGGCACTTCTCAGCTCTTTCTGCCTACAAACATCCCCCGGCTGAGACGGAAGATAACACACCTATCGTATCTACTGGAGTACAACCTGGAGTGCGAGGAGATAGTGTTGTCAAACAATACTTTTCAGACACGGATTCGGACTGTGAATGGCCAGCACCTTCAGAAGAGAGGAGTGGAAGCTGTATGCTTGAGGACACCAAGCCAGAGAACTTTGCAACTGAACGGGTCTGACCAGAAGGCACCAGACGCATGTTACCTACCATTCCGCAGTGTGAGCCTGCACAACCTATCGACAGAAGCAGGGCAGGAAGACTGTTGGGACCACCTGCCAAACTAAAGGACTATGTTTGTGAATAGTAAAGCTTGAGCACACAGAAGCTCTCTTCATTCACTTTGGGTGGAGTTAGGGGAACATGGCGGCGGCAGGCTAGCGGCTGCTGCGAGGCTCCGATCCTGAAGCCCTAGTTAGAGTTACTACGGGTCTCTTCCCTCTACTTTTCAAGCGGATTAACAACGGATCATTATGCTGGTTGTATAGGTGAGTGAGAAGTCGTACTTTGTTTTCTCTTCAGACGTACGGCAACTTAGTTCTCTCTCTTACCTTTCCCCCCGCGCTCACGGACCGAGGGTGACTGCGGAGAAACAAACGCTGAGGCTACGAGCGCGAAGCAGGGAGCGCTGAAACAGAAGGAGAAGGCTCTAGGACCCACGCGGACCACTTGGCAGGTCGGATGAGAGAGCAACACGATTGGACTCGCGAACGGCGGTACGCCAGGGAGCCGGCTACCGGTCAGCTGTATCGCGTCTCTGGTGGAGCGTTACTGTCGGCATCAGGAGCGGGACTTCAGCGTATCGAGAATGGATGCAGTGGTAGCGTTGTACGATCCCAGGCAGAGCAGACTATAGTCCGCGTGAAACCTAGGGTAAGCTGTAATAATATCGGGCTCCGCACGAGAGCAGCCCTATGGTATCGGTTAACAGGGGTCATAAGCCGCGAATACTTCTTACATTTCCCTGTGTCTGTATCTTGTTGGGACTCTATAGTTTGTATGGATGCAGACAGGGGAATTCCTGCAACACAGCAATTTACCTTGGGGAACACAAGCCCATCTAGGAAGGGGGATACAGCGAAAGGGCTCATTTCAGCAAATGTACCTGTACAACCTCCCAAGGCAGGAGTAACTATTGGCGAGCAAAAGAGTGCTATCAAAAATAGATACCAACTTCGCTCTAGAAAGGAACTTAAGATAAAGGGGGTCCTAAATACTGCTGACTTGGTCGAGGCTGGAAGTAAGGGTCCAGAGCCAATTTCACCTGGCAAACAAAGTAGAAAAGGGGGTGCGAAGAGGGGTAAGGCTAAAGACTTAAAACAATCCAAATCTAATTCGCTTAAAGGTACTCCGTCACTTAAGAGTTATTTCAAGATAATGGAGCATGCACTGTCCTCTAAAACGGACAACATAGGAATGGATGGAGGGGGTGGAGGGGAACGGAATTTAAATAATCTGACTCAGGTAGCAGTTTCCCCGCTTTTGGCCTCTTTTCCCTTGAGTAATAAATATGGGGCTTTGGAATCAGCTAACATTTCAGCGATAACAATTGAAGTAGTCTCCGCAACCAAGGTAATTGATGCAACTGCACAGTCTTCAGTTAGCCTTACTAGAGTCATTAACCAAGAAACCAGTCATGGAAGTGACTTGTCAGAAAATATTACGCAGGATGCTGTACCCCAACTTCTCCACACCGAGGAAGAAGGGGCTTGTGGAGGTAGTGATTTTTCAGATAAAAGCCTCGGATCCTTACTGCAGTCCTTAAGAGGAGATCTACTAAGCAGATTTGAGACTTCTGAAAAAAATCAACAGCGTCTGCATGATAGATTTGATCTACTAGAGGCAAAAATTGAAGGTATCAGTACTAGAACTAGTACACTGGAAGGGAAGGTTTCAACACTTTCAGAGACCTCAAACATGAATTCTAAAGATATAACAGCCTTGAAGGCCCAGAATCGATCTCTGGCTATGGATCTGGAGAGACTGGAAACCCAATCTCGCCGGAACAATTTGAGGATTCTAAAAATTCCGGAAGGGGCCGAGGTGGAGGATATAAAAGGTTTTGTTTGCAGATTATTACGTGAAGATATTCTCAAGGACCGTCCGGATATCGACCTAGAAACGGAAATTCAGAGGGTACATAGAGACCCATATAGGTTGCATCCAGACAGGAAGGCCCCCAGGAAGATTTTGGTATACTTCCAAACATATAGTGTGAAAGAACTGATCCTGAATAGATGTTTATCACGCACTTCCCTACATTTTCGAGCTAATCCATACCATATCAGATCTGATATAGGTGGTAAAACTGCTCAAAGGCAGTGGGAGTTAGGGTCTAGAATGCCAGAATTACATTCCATGGGGGCAAATGTACAGATGAAATTTCCAGCACTTCTTAAAATCATGTGGAACAATAAAATGTACGCGTGCCAATTTCCAGAGGAAGTAGATGCTGTTCTTGATAGAATGAAGGCCCAGGAGGAATAGCATAATTAGAGATGGTTTAGATTTCTCAAATCTATCTTCTCCGCATTCAGCGGAGGGTAGAGTATGTTTGTGAGTGGGGTGCAGGGAAAAATAAATAAATAAATAAATAAATAAACACGGAAAAAAAAAAGAACACAAAAAAAAAATTCACTACACATACTTAGTTAAGAGTTTTTTTAAGAGTTTGCATGAAATAAATAGGTAAGACAGGGAAATGAGACCCGTACATATGCTTTCTTTACTTCAGAGTGGGGCAATCACGAAACAGGGCCTCCTAGGGCGTATTCTAGCCAATCAGGAGGGAAGGGTTCCCCTTTGGTCCAGGGGAAGGGGTAAAAAAAACAAAAAATGTCCTCATGCACCATAAAAAAGTTTTTCCTTTTTGTTAATTATTATTCTTATAAGGTACTACGTTTTGCTATCAGCCACATTCAAAATTTAAAATTTGAGTATGACTCAAGCTAGCCAAACTATAATCCTCTCCTGGAATGTGAATGGATTAGGGAGTTATAAGAAACAATTTAATGTATCTCACTTCTTAGAAAATGCCGGAGCGTCATTAATCTTTCTGCAGGAGACTCACTTGGAAGCAAATAAATGTAGAGATGTCTTTATAAAACACAAGTGGGTTCAGGAAATTTTTTGCTCCAAACAATCGGGTACCACGAGAGGGGTGGCAATCATTATTTGTGCCAATAAAGGAATAGTTGTCCATGATTGGGCTACAGATCAGTCAGGGCGTGGTTGGCGGTAGTGGTATCAGTGGGCACTGTTAAACTTTTATGTGGGGTTTATTATGGCCCAAATGAAGATAATCCATGTTTCCTTCATAAACTAGCAAGCTATTTACTACAATTTTCTATCCCTATAGTGTTAGGGGGAGACTTTAACTTGTTACTGGATGCAGAACTAGACCGCACTTCAAAGGCTAGATACAATTGCCCAAAAAAATCGATTGGTACGCTGCAAAATATTATTAAGGAGTATGTGTTGTGCGATGTCTGGAGAGTTAAACATGGCTCCCAGAGAGAGTATTCGTTCTACAGCAAAAAAAAACCACCAGTTTTCTAGGATAGATTATTTTTTGCTTGATAGAGCGATGTTATCAAATATACATTCTATTGCATATATCCCGAATGGATTATCAGACCACTCCGTGGTTAAGTTGTGCATTAGCATTCAAAAAAGGAACCCTTTAGAATATAGGTGGACTTTGGATAGGACTATTCTACTGAAAGCAGATTTCAATACTAGCACTAAGAAAAGTATAGGATGATGGTTGGGGTAGTGGATGCCTTCGCAACCGGTGTTACCGATAGTATGTGGTAGTGGCGTCTCCTGCCCTCCACTCGACGAGGGGGGACCCAGGCTTGACTACATCCTGCAAATGTTGATTGTGATGTGTGCGCAGTTTTCTCCTCTTTACGGATAAAAAGTAAGGGGTCAGGCTGTTGTTCTTTTGTGGTTGGGAGGGCGGTTCTGTGCGGTATGGGGGGTCCGGGGGCACATTCTTCCGACTCTCACCTGAAGCAATGTTTTCTCGCATTTACTGCTGTGTATGTAATATGGTAATTGGGTGGGATTAGGACCTGTAATATTGTTCAGTTATACACGTTGTGATGCCTTTTCCCCACTGCTTTCGTATTATCCTATTTCAGATCTGTAGTATACTGTGTGGGGATAGTGCCTTTGGCTGGGGGCTGGGAATGTTCGGAAGTGCTCCTCCTCCCGCTTTATTCGTATTTTGTGAGAGTTGTAGATTAGGATGGCCTTTTCTCACTCTCTATATATAAGAGTCAATTTTTCTTTATTTTTCTCTTCTTTTTCCTTTTCTTCTCTTTCTTCTCTTGGACTGCATTTCGGGTTCGTTAATGGGCGACAGGCACATTGTCGGGGGGGGGGTAGGCCGTAGCCTCCGCGTTGGTGTAGGGTGGGGGGGGTAGATTTTATTTTTCTTTTTAGTTCTATGGGCCTTTTTCTCAATTCTCTGCGCTTTCTTTTCCTATTTTCTGTTCTGGGTCTGCGATAGGGGCTAGTGGGGAGTGGGTGGCGCGGGGGGTGGCACATACATGATTCCAGCTTCGGTTTGTTTTTCTATTGTATTGTCACTCTGACGAGAAGTTTAACCCAAATGTTGCTATTATTTCTGCTGCCTACTCATGTTGGGGAATTATTGTACGGACTCAGCTCTCCTTGTATCTATTCTTCATTGATTTTTTGAATCGGGAAAAAACTTTAAAATTTAACCTTCAGCGCTCCTTCTCCTAGACGGCATGACTTTACCAGTGTAACCGTTGATATGTAATGCTATGCCACCTGATGCCGCTAGGGGACCGTATTACTAGCACTGGTGCTCAATGTCACGTGGCCGGCCTGATGGTTGTAGGCCCGTATTTGTTTCCTTCATGTGCACAATAAAGGTTTTCAAAAATTAAAAAAAAAAAAAAAAGAAAAGTATAGGAGAGTTTTTCCTATTTAATAATGATTCAGCCCCGAACCGGATCATATGGGACACTCTTAAATCTTTTCTAAGAGGCATATACGGTTCCCAAATGGAATTGAATAGAAAGCTAATTAAAGAAAAAGATGTAAACAATCTCAATTTAATTAAAATAAAAGAGCAGCAACTTTTACATGCCATCTCTAATGATCGAACAGAAATATTGAGGTTGGAAAAAGAATTGGATGACTTACAAATTCACCACAGACTATGTTCTGAAAAAATACTAAGAGATAAGTGGGAGGTAAGCAAGTTGCGCAATTTTGAATATGGGGAGAAATGTGGATCATTACTTGCCTGGAAAGCCAGATCTGACAGGTCCAGAAACAACATTAAAACTCTAATACAACGAGGAACTGGCGCTGTCCTATCTGAGGATGAAGATATTAAAGAGGAGGCCAGATCTTTCTATGAAGATCTTTATCGTGAAAAAGTGAATAGCTCATCGGATGAAATAGAAAATCTAGATATTCTGAGAAATCTAACTCGTCTGAGCAATGAAGAAATATCTTTTTTAGGAAAAGAAATCACTGAGGGGGAAATCAGATCTCAAGTCGAGAAAATGGCAAGAAAGAAAGCTGCAGGTCCGGATGGGCTCCCAACAGAAATCTACAAGGATAATTTGGATGAATTCATTGTTCCAATGCTTAAACTTTTCAATGAAATTTTCATCCAAGGTCAGCAAATCCCGTCTTCTTGACTGGACGCAACCATTTCATTAATAGCGAAGCCGAACAAAGACCCACAAAGGATAGAATCATACCGACCCATATCTTTACTGAACTCGGACTTAAAAGTTTATTCAGGTATCTTGGCAAACAGGCTCGCTACCACAATGAATAGGCTACTAATGGGTGAAATTGGAAATCTCTGTTCTCTCTTCATTGGGCACGTCGGTCATTATGAAAGGGAACGAAGCCCACGACTTAGTAAAACGCTGATCATATTGATCTTTCATAAATGTAGTATGTGTAGCGATTCAGCGGGCGCTGGGGTACGAGGTTACGACTGCGAACAGTAGCGAACCAGTGCTGAGCGTATCAGACACCAGCGACTATGCTAGTAAAATACAAACAAAATACCCTAAAGTATTCAGTGGAAATGTGGGTGTGTTGAAGGGGTACCAATACAAAATAAAAGTGAAACCTATCTCCACACCTACAGTGTGCTAAGCAAGGAACATACCATTTGCTATAAGGGAGTAAGTCAGAAACCAACTAGACAAGCTACTGATTGATGGAATAATAGAAAGAGTGGAGGCATCAGAGTGGGTTGCACCGCTTTTCGTCGCAAAACGTCCCAATGGCAAGCTGAGACCCTGCATAGACCTTCGTGACTTGAACCAAAACATCATAGTGGAACAGTACCCTCTCCCAAAAATTAATGAGATGTTGTCAACGACCAAGGGTGTCAAATGGTTTACCACCATCGATCTAAAATCGGCATACCATCAGGTACAGCTTCATCGTGAAAGCAAATCACGGACAACCTTTGTGACGCCGTTTGGGCGCTTTAGATTCACTAGAGTGCCGTTCGGTTTGGCTTCTGCGGCCGCAATGTTCCAACGATTAATGAACAACTTATTTGAGGGCGTCACCGGTATATTATTGTTCCAGGATGACATCCTAGTGATGGGTAAGACGAGAGAGGAACATGACAGCCGAGTGGAGCAGGTTCTGGAAACATTGAACGGAAAAGGATTAACTGCAGAGCACTCAAAATGCAAGTTTGCAAGCAACTCAGTGAATTATCTAGGCCATCACATAACTGGAGAGGGCATCAGCCCAAAGAACGAACTGATCCAAGCCATAAAGGACTCACCTGTACCCACCAACAGAGATGAGCTAAGATCATTCATCGGGCTAGTGGAATGCTACTCTAATGTCATCAGAAAATTTTCAACAAAAACATATACATTGAGACAGCAATTGAAACTCAAGAACAAATTTGAATGGAATGAAGAATGTGAACAAACCTTTCAGGACCTGAAAAACGAAATGTGCAAAACACTGCCTCTACAGGGATTTGACCCCAATCTCCAAAACTTTGTAACAACCGACGCCAGCAACAAGGGCATAGGAGCTGTACTCACATAGAAAGATACTAAAGGAGTGGAGTACAGAATTGCATTTGCATCAAGATCACTAACGACAGCAGAGGAAAAATTATCTGTGATAGAACGGGAGGCTCTGGCTTGCGTCTGGACGCTCGAGCACTCCCGAAAGTACATATGGGGAAGAAAAGTCAAACTTTGCACGGACCAGAAACCCTTACCAAAGGTGCTCACCACTAACGGATTATCACCACGGTTGGCGAGGATTTCGATGCGTCCGTTTGACTACATCTATGACACACAATATGTACCAGGCGTAAAGAATGTGGTGGCTGATTTTTTAAGCAGAATGCCATTAGAATTGGAAAACAACACTGAGACCAAAGAAGTAGATGAACCATGTGTAGCAAACATATGGGAGTGTACTAGCGGAATAACGAAGGAGAGGTGGCTGATGGAACAGAGTAAAGACAAGGAGGTGGAAACAGTAATTAAAATGATCAAAGAAGTCTGGATAAGCAAAAACAAGTTAAATGAACAATTGATGCATTTCTGGGAAGTGAAAGACGAGTTATAAATGGAGGAAGGACTGCTAGTGAGGAGCGGAAGGTTTGTACCACCTACCGCCCTCAGGAAGGCAATACTGGAGATATGCCATGAGGGACACTTAGGCATAGCAAAAACCAAAAGCAGAGTAAAGAACATGTATTGGTGGCCAGGGGTTAGTCTGGACGTGGAGAGGAAAATAAGAAATTGCAGGTTATGCATGGATCCTGACAAGACCCAAGTAACATTCAAGCCACCACTACATCCCATACCAAGTCCGTCCATGCCATGGGAGAGAATAGGCATTGACATAATGGGACCTGTGCACAGTGACGATGAACAACAATATGTAATTGTCATCATTGATCATTACACCAAGTGGCCAGAAATAAGAATTACAAAGAAAGCAGACACACGGCTTGTAGTCCAATTCCTGGAAGATACCTTCACACGCGAGGGACTGCCCAAACAGGTGGTGAGCGACAATGGAGTGCAGTTCACGTCTGATTTATTCAAGGATTACATGTTGAAGCACAACATTGAGCATAAAACAACGTCACTCTACCATCCCGCAGGAAATGGAGCAGTGGAAAGATTTATTAGAGTCCTCAAAGGTGTCATCCAAATATCCAATTCTAACCAGCTGGACTGGAAGAAGGAAATACTGAAGACAGTATGGGCCTATAGAATAACACCATGTGAAACTACAGGTCACAGTCCGTTTGAACTCATGCGGGGCGGACTCTACTCACAAAAGACAATGTAGGCTGGGTTAAGGCTGCTCGCAGGGTACATTGGTCATCAAAGATAGTGAAGGAGAGGCTAACTCAAGAACAATCCAGGAGCAAGAGCATATATGATAAAAAGCACGGAAGCAAGGATGTAGCTATCAAGGCAGGAGATGTTGTCAAGGTGAAGAAGAGCGGACACATTGGCAAGGGTCAAGAAAGGTATACCAAACCCTTGACTGTACAGGAGGTGTACTGTAATTCCGCATGCTTAAGCGATGGTAAAGTCTGGCACTTCTCAGCTCTTTCTGCCTACAAACATCCCCCGGCTGAGACGGAAGATAACACACCTATCGTATCTACTGGAGTACAACCTGGAGTGCGAGGAGATAGTGTTGTCAAACAATACTTTTCAGACACGGATTCGGACTGTGAATGGCCAGCACCTTCAGAAGAGAGGAGTGGAAGCTGTATGCTTGAGGACACCAAGCCAGAGAACTTTGCAACTGAACGGGTCTGACCAGAAGGCACCAGACGCATGTTACCTACCATTCCGCAGTGTGAGCCTGCACAACCTATCGACAGAAGCAGGGCAGGAAGACTGTTGGGACCACCTGCCAAACTAAAGGACTATGTTTGTGAATAGTAAAGCTTGAGCACACAGAAGCTCTCTTCATTCACTTTGGGTGGAGTTAGGGGAACATGGCGGCGGCAGGCTAGCGGCTGCTGCGAGGCTCCGATCCTGAAGCCCTAGTTCGAGTTACTACGGGTCTCTTCCCTCTACTTTTCAAGCGGATTAACAACGGATCATTATGCTGGTTGTATAGGTGAGTGAGAAGTCGTACTTTGTTTTCTCTTCAGACGTACGGCAACTTAGTTCTCTCTCTTACCTTTCCCCCCGCGCTCACGGACCGAGGGTGACTGCGGAGAAACAAACGCTGAGACTACGAGCGCGAAGCAGGGAGCGCTGAAACGGAAGGAGAAGGCTCTAGGACCAACGCGGACCACTTGGCAGGTCGGATGAGAGAGCAACACGATTGGACTCGCGAACGGCGGTACGCCAGGGAGCCGGCTACCGGTCAGCTGTATCGCGTCTCTGGTGGAGCGTTACTGTCGGCATCAGGAGCGGGACTTCAGCGTATCGAGAATGGATGCAGTGGTAGCGTTGTACGATCCCAGGCAGAGCAGACTATAGTCCGCGTGAAACCTAGGGTAAGCTGTAATAATATCGGGCTCCGCACGAGAGCAGCCCTATGGTATCGGTTAACAGGGGTCATAAGCCGCGAATACTTCTTACATTTCCCTGTGTCTGTATCTTGTTGGGACTCTATAGTTTGTATGGATGCAGACAGGGGAATTCCTGCAACACAGCAATTTACCTTGGGGAACACAAGCCCCTCTAGGAAGGGGGATACAGCGAAAGGGCTCATTTCAGCAAATGTACCTGTACAACCTCCCAAGGCAGGAGTAACTATTGGCGAGCAAAAGAGTGCTATCAAAAATAGATACCAACTTCGCTCTAGAAAGGAACTTAAGATAAAGGGGGTCCTAAATACTGCTGACTTGGTCGAGGCTGGAAGTAAGGGTCCAGAGCCAATTTCACCTGGCAAACAAAGTAGAAAAGGGGGTGCGAAGAGGGGTAAGGCTAAAGACTTAAAACAATCCAAATCTAATTCGCTTAAAGGTACTCGTCACTTAAGAGTTATTTCAAGATAATGGAGCATGCACTGTCCTCTAAAACGGACAACATAGGAATGGATGGAGGGGGTGGAGGGGAACGGAATTTAAATAATCTGACTCAGGTAGCAGTTTCCCCGCTTTTGGCCTCTTTTCCCTTGAGTAATAAATATGGGGCTTTGGAATCAGCTAACATTTCAGCGATAACAGTTGAAGTAGTCTCCGCAACCAAGGTAATTGATGCAACTGCACAGTCTTCAGTTAGCCTTACTAGAGTCATTAACCAAGAAACCAGTCATGGAAGTGACTTGTCAGAAAATATTACGCAGGATGCTGTACCCCAACTTCTCCACACAGAGGAAGAAGGGGCTTGTGGAGGTAGTGATTTTTCAGATAAAAGCCTCGGATCCTTACTGCAGTCCTTAAGAGGAGATCTACTAAGCAGATTTGAGACTTCTGAAAAAAATCAACAGCGTCTGCATGATAGATTTGATCTACTAGAGGCAAAAATTGAAGGTATCAGTACTAGAACTAGTACACTGGAAGGGAAGGTTTCAACACTTTCAGAGACCTCAAACATGAATTCTAAAGATTTAACAGCCTTGAAGGCCCAGAATCGATCTCTGGCTATGGATCTGGAGAGACTGGAAACCCAATCTCGCCGGAACAATTTGAGGATTCTAAAAATTCCGGAAGGGGCCGAGGTGGAGGATATAAAAGGTTTTGTTTGCAGATTATTACGTGAAGATATTCTCAAGGACCGTCCGGATATCGACCTAGAAACGGAAATTCAGAGGGTACATAGAGACCCATATAGGTTGCATCCAGACAGGAAGGCCACCAGGAAGATTTTGGTATACTTCCAAACATATAGTGTGAAAGAACTGATCCTGAATAGATGTTTATCACGCACTTCCCTACATTTTCGAGCTAATCCATACCATATCAGATCTGATATAGGTGGTAAAACTGCTCAAAGGCAGTGGGAGTTAGGGTCTAGAATGCCAGAATTACGTTCCATGGGGGCAAATGTACAGATGAAATTTCCAGCACTTCTTAAAATCATGTGGAACAATAAAATGTACACGTGCCAATTTCCAGAGGAAGTAGATGCTGTTCTTGATAGAATGAAGGCCCAGGAGGAATAGCATAATTAGAGATGGTTTGGATTTCTCAAATCTATCTTCTCCGCATTCAGCGGAGGGTAGAGTATGTTTGTGAGTGGGGTGCAGGGAAAAATAAATAAATAAACACGGGAAAAAAAAGAAGAACACAAAAAAAAAAAAATTCACTACACATACTTAGTTAAGAGTTTTTTTAAGAGTTTGCATGAAATAAATAGGTAAGACAGGGAAATGAGACCCGTACATATGCTTTCTTTACTTCAGAGTGGGGCAATCACGAAACAGGGCCTCCTAGGGCGTATTCTAGCCAATCAGGAGGGAAGGGTTCCCCGCAGGGTGGGTGGGTGGGTGGGTGGTCCAGGGGAAGGGGTAAAAAAAACAAAAAATGTCCTCATGCACCATAAAAAAGTTTTTCCTTTTTGTTAATTATTATTCTTATAAGGTACTACGTTTTGCTATCAGCCACATTCAAAATTTAAAATTTGAGTATGACTCAAGCTAGCCAAACTATAATCCTCTCCTGGAATGTGAATGGATTAGGGAGTTATAAGAAACAATTTAATGTATCTCACTTCTTAGAAAATGCCGGAGCGTCATTAATCTTTCTGCAGGAGACTCACTTGGAAGCAAATAAATGTAGAGATGTCTTTATAAAACACAAGTGGGTTCAGGAAATTTTTTGCTCCAAACAATCGGGTACCACGAGAGGGGTGGCAATCATTATTTGTGCCAATAAAGGAATAGTTGTCCATGATTGGGCTACAGATCAGTCAGGGCGTGGTTGGCGGTAGTGGTATCAGTGGGCACTGTTAAACTTTTATGTGGGGTTTATTATGGCCCAAATGAAGATAATCCATGTTTCCTTCATAAACTAGCAAGCTATTTACTACAATTTTCTATCCCTATAGTGTTAGGGGGAGACTTTAACTTGTTACTGGATGCAGAACTAGACCGCACTTCAAAGGCTAGATACAATTGCCCAAAAAAATCGATTGGTACGCTGCAAAATATTCTTAAGGAGTATGTGTTGTGCGATGTCTGGAGAGTTAAACATGGCTCCCAGAGAGAGTATTCGTTCTACAGCAAAAAAAAACACCAGTTTTCTAGGATAGATTATTTTTTGCTTGATAGAGCGATGTTATCAAATATACATTCTATTGCATATATCCCGAATGGATTATCAGACCACTCCGTGGTTAAGTTGTGCATTAGCATTCAAAAAAGGAACCCTTTAGAATATAGGTGGACTTTGGATAGGACTATTCTACTGAAAGCAGATTTCAATACTAGCACTAAGAAAAGTATAGGAGAGTTTTTCCTATTTAATAATGATTCAGCCCCGAACCGGATCATATGGGACACTCTTAAATCTTTTCTAAGAGGCATATACGGTTCCCAAATGGAATTGAATAGAAAGCTAATTAAAGAAAAAGATGTAAACAATCTCAATTTAATTAAAATAAAAGAGCAGCAACTTTTACATGCCATCTCTAATGATCGAACAGAAATATTGAGGTTGGAAAAAGAATTGGATGACTTACAAATTCACCACAGACTATGTTCTGAAAAAATACTAAGAGATAAGTGGGAGGTAAGCAAGTTGCGTAATTTTGAATATGGGGAGAAATGTGGATCATTACTTGCCTGGAAAGCCAGATCTGACAGGTCCAGAAACAACATTAAAACTCTAATACAACGAGGAACTGGCGCTGTCCTATCTGAGGATGAAGATATTAAAGAGGAGGCCAGATCTTTCTATGAAGATCTTTATCGTGAAAAAGTGAATAGCTCATCGGATGAAATAGAAAATCTAGATATTCTGAGAAATCTAACTCGTCTGAGCAATGAAGAAATATCTTTTTTAGGAAAAGAAATCACTGAGGGGGAAATCAGATCTCAAGTCGAGAAAATGGCAAGAAAGAAAGCTGCAGGTCCGGATGGGCTCCCAACAGAAATCTACAAGGATAATTTGGATGAATTCATTGTTCCAATGCTTAAACTTTTCAATGAAATTTTCATCCAAGGTCAGCAAATCCCGTCTTCTTGACTGGACGCAACCATTTCATTAATAGCGAAGCCGAACAAAGACCCACAAAGGATAGAATCATACCGACCCATATCTTTACTGAACTCGGACTTAAAAGTTTATTCAGGTATCTTGGCAAACAGGCTCGCTAAGGTGATTAAAACCATTATACATCCAGACCAACGCGGATTTATCCCGGGCAGACAATTAAATGAACTCACATTTCAGGCAATTGGAGCTATTGACTATGCAGTTCAAAATAAAAAACCATTGGCCATAGTCGCAATAGACGCTGCGAAAGCTTTTGACCAAGTAAACTGGAAATATTTATGGTCAACGATGAAGAAATTTGGTTTTCCTGAAATTTATATTAAAAGTGTGGTGTCTTTATATAGAGGTCCCAGAGCCAAGATTCTGGTTAACGGAGGACTGTCAGAATGGTTCAGTGTTGGCAGAGGAACAAGGCAAGGATGCCCCTTGTCTCCACTGTTATTTGATGTCTACATTGAGCCTTTTGTCTGTTCTTTAAGGCAAGATTCTATTATTTCTTCGTTTAAAATTGGGGAATTATCAATCAGGACAGCGCTCTATGCAGATGATCTTCTGTTGTATACTTCAAACCCCCTTGTAGCAATTCCTAAGTTATTTATGCTTGCGGAGAGTTTTGGCTCGGTCTCAGGTTACACTATTAACAAGGAGAAAACCGAGGCAATGTGTTGGAATAAATTACTCCCTATTCCAGAAGCTAAATGTAAGATGAGATATTTAGGTATTTATTTGACCCAGAATATAGATGATACTCCGAAGGTTAGTTGGGAAACTGTGATAAAGGAGATCAAAAAACTTCTGTCTAGATGGAACACTCTGCATTTAAACATCTATGGCAGAGTGAATCTTGTCAAAATGATCATCCTACCTAAGGTTACGTTTTTGTTTAATTCCATTCCCTTAGTTTTTAGTAGAAAAGATATTCTTAATTTGCAAGGTAGAATAGGGTCTTTTATTTGGGCAACAAAATCTCTGAGGATAGCTTGGAAGAAGCTAAGGAGAGGATTAAAATCAGGTGGTTTAGCTCTCCCTGACTTATTATTTTACTGTTACGCTTTCCAGCTTAAAAACTTTAGGATATTAGCTAATAAATTGGATTTTACTTCAAATAGTTTACTATTCCAGGCTATGCTGCAGGATCTCCCTTTTGGTACTGATTATTTTCTGTTTAAATTTGGTGACAAAATTTTTTTTTTTTAAAGTCAGGCTGAAAGTTTTAAAGGCTGCTTTATACTATTGGTCGCAGATATGTAGGTTGCTGTGTATTCAATATTACCACCAATACTCCCCAATTTGGGACTCACCGGGCACCCCGGAGTGTTTAAGGGACCAACTGGCTCTACCCTTAAAAAGAGCAGGTCTCCTGAAATGGGGGGACTTATGTGATGCATCGAAAGATTTAAAGTGGGAATTTCTAGAGGGCGTAACTGGACGGACGTTAACAAGGTTCAAGTTTTATCAACTATCGGCCTGGTGGGGAAGTCAAAATTGGGACATAAATGATGAGGAATCGTTCTTAGAGTTATTTAGTAATTCTAGAGAAATGAAAAGGGAAACGGCACAATGGTATAATATATTACTGAACAATAAAGACCATTTGGAAACAGAGATTGCGAATACATGGGACCCTTCCTCAGTCCAGATAGCCGAGGAAGTAGAGAAATTATGGATAGATTCTTTCTCATTATCCCAAAAGATAATCAAACCTTCTAATCTAAGAAGAAATCACTTATACACATTGCACAGAGTGTATTGGACCCCAGCGAAACTTTCTAGGATCTCTGGGGTGCAATACTTTTGCCCTAGGTGTAATCTAAGGAGCGCAAATGATATTCACATGTTTTTTGAATGTCCTAACATAGCTAATTTTTGGGAACAATTGTGTAAGGTTTTAGAAGAGGTACTGTCGGTCCCAATTCAATGTACATCCAGATTGGTTTTCTTTGGCCTAATGCCTGATTACGTGTTAAACAGTAACTTGTCACAGTTTATTTTTTATGTAATGGCCATTGCTAGAAGAGAGATCTGCAAAGCATAGAAGTCTGTATCCCCCCCCCGAAATATGCAGATTGTCTTAAATACATCGTTGCGGTGAGTAAATTTGATATTTTATGTGGGGGTGATAAAGCTGTCAGGTTGTGGTCAGCATTGAATGCCTGGATCGAAAAGTAATAATAGTCCAATGATTATGCCAGAGGTAAGTGGTCCTGTCCTTCCTTAGCAGCAAGTACCAATTCGAAAGGAAGTTGGACGGGTAACGACCATTCCTCTGGGCAATCTTCTACAGCTATCCAAAAACACGAGGGCTGGAAAGGACAGTTTGTGACAGTGGCTTGAAGAGCGCCTATTTTAGAGCATACATTAACTGGTGGCAAATATGAGGACACAAAAAAAAAAAAAAAAAGCTTAAAGCTCTTTCTTGTTTTTGTTGGTTCTTGTTCCCTAAGGGGGAGGATGTGTTATGTTTATGATACTTGTGTCCCTCCCGGGACACCGTATCAAGTGTGCAGGTTAGTGTCCCTGTGGCGACACCATACGGCAGTGAGGTCATCAGCTGGGAACTGTCACTTCTGACAGTTATCAGCTGATCACCGAGCCGGCGGCGGACAGTTACAGACATGCCAACCCTCCCGATTCAGGCGTGAGACTACCGATTTGAAGGCTAGTCTCGTGCCTCCCGATTCCTACAAGCAAAAACCCGATTCCTCGGGGGTTTCAGCTGACAGGGCTTGGTATTGTGTAAAGTGCTCATTCTTCCAACAAAGAGTGGCGATGCAGGGGATCTCGAAGGGGTGAAAAACCAACAAAGCATCATTAACAAGGGAATTGTCTCTTAAAAACCTGCGAAGTACTGGGGGGTGCATGCACTGCCAACAACCTGCCAGGACAGTGCCCAACAGTTGCATCACCCTCTCTGCCTGCCATTGCGCTCCATGCTTCTGAAAGGTAAGAAAAAAACGTGCATTTACGTTTCAAATGTCCGAGCCTACAGCAGCACACTTCCAAAGCCCATACATCCCAAGAACCCGATTCAAAGTCCCCTTCTCCCGATATTCTTTTTAACATCTCCCATTTTAACTCTGCTCTCCTGAAATGTTGGCATGTATGCAGTTATCAGCTGATCACGAACCGGCGGCAGTTCGCTCCAGCCACTGTAGGAGCACTCGTGTTGGTCTAAAGAAATAAATAGAACTTGACTACATTTCTGTGTCGGAGTTCTTAACAAAGATGACGCATAGTTATTCCCAGGGGTGAAAGTGCGGCGCTCAACAAATTCTGATTGATTCTTCCACGTGTCTCGGATCACCAGTGGGACCCTGCTGTACCTGAGTTCTGCTGCCCCGCCTCGGGCTGACAAGCCCCGAGACTCTAACCTATTCACGCTCTACCTTCCCCTCTCTGCTGCCGCTCAGTCTGACAGCTGCTGTCTGCAACCGGTGAAGCTCACTTTACGAAAGCCATTTTTCAGAAATCCCCTACCGTTAATCCGCACATCCCCGTTCCCTAAAATCGGCAGCGAGAACAGTACTAAAGTAACAACAGCAAAACAGCGGAGTAATTACTTCCGGGGCAGCGGGAGCAGTTTCTAGCTCTATTGTAGTTTCTTCCGGGGCAGCAGCAACAGCTTCTTCCGGAGTGGGCGGGGCATCTTTTTCCGGGGTTTGTAATTTATTTATTTAACACCAATCGCAGGTTTTACAAGACACTACAACACCGAGGACACTCCCAGAACCGCCCAGAGCTTGTCAGTCAGAATAAACTTGCGACCACTTCTCTGTTTTAGTATACATTTAATTTAAGGTTTCATATATCGGACTCGGCCGAAGTACCACCCGATGTAAGGTTCCTTGTCTGGAGGTAAGGCTGAAGTCTGGGGACTTCTTAACTTATTGGCGCTAGGTTGGGTGCATGAGTGCGTTATAGTGCTTAGAGGAAGTCTGGGGGCGCGTAATTACCAGCGTATCTACCCTAATCAACCCGGTAAGATGAACCTGTGTACTTTGGAGTGGACGTTGAAGTGTGTATGCTCTGCATATTCCATACATGGTAACATTTTAGAAAAGGAAAGTGGGTGATTTTGAAATAAAAAATTGGGGGAAATGTATTTTCCCCGTTGACTTATATCGAAGCAGTGTGCATTTCAGGCGTGCGTCTGCTAAAAATAAAGCAATTTTGCTATAAAAATCGGTAGTCGCCCATCTGTATAGGGTCTGTTGCCATGAATGTTATTCAGCCCCCCTAACCCCTACCAACCACTTCGTAACTGCCATCCTCTCTGAAAAAAGGTAGCATATTCCCAGAAGAGTAAATGGGGAAACAATGTGATTTTGCCTTTGCATCCCGTGTTCCTCATTTTTGGTATGGTAAAAAAATCTAAAGCTCCTGTGTAAACATACTGTAGAATAAACCTTTATAGTGATCATTTATGACTAAAGCCATTTTCTCGCAAGTTTTTCAAGGGAAAACAGTACCACAATCATGAAAATGGAGAACGTTATTATTTATTCATAAGAACGGAGCTATAAAGGCCCTTCGGGTTTACACTAATATATTTGCTGGATCCATCTCGAGGCCAACTGAGGCGTGACAACTGGGGGGAGCAGGGTGTGATGGAGAGCTAACTATCCTGATATTGTGCTCCTCGAGAAATGCTAGGGCAGGACGATATGTTGCTACTCCCTCCCCCCCGTCTCCTGTCAGAACTGTTCTGCAGCCAAGCCGAGTGATTACTGTTGAGTTCCCACAGCTGACGGTGCCTTCGCATACAGAGATAGTGTAATATGCGGGGATAGACTGCACAGACAGCGGACACACTTCTATAAAGTCCCCGCAAATGAATGGGAGCAATAGGTATGGAAAACGTGCCCTGCACAGATAAAGAACCTTCTAGATGTTGGTTTTGATGTGCGCTGCACAGACTGGGAATCCCCAATCTTGGAATAAAGAATGGAATGTACAAGTGCATAATGTAAAATACAAGGAACTCTGTAGCCAGAGTAGCAGTATGAGACCAGATATAGTGTCTGTATAAAAAGCCCGGCAGAACGTAAAGCATGCAGTGGAAATAGCAGGTTGTAACTTGAATTCCTACTAGGCACAGCCTTTGTCCACTGGGGCTTCAGACCGGAGTTACACCTAAATGACCATGTCCATCTAGGGCTAATGGTGCTATAGGGGGTCGCAGGTTCAATCTGTTCCTGGGCCTCGTGATAATAATTTATATATTTATTATTGAAACCCAGTCGGTATTTTGCTGCAGTACCTATTGTAGATTAGTTATACAATATGTTAGTTAAGTATTGAATTTGGGGTAAGTGTCACCTGGCCACATGTCTTGATGGTTACTTTGAGTCAAGCTGGTTTTTCAGCCAACACCGTTAGGCTGTCTGGGACCTGTAGTTTTATTTTCCCATTGAAGGCATAGACTTGCGAATCCTAGTGTGTGTAAAATACTTAGATCCCAGCATGCTTAGCGTTGTGGGCTGAGTAACCAGGAATCACTCCGTTACCTTTATAACTTTGAGCTGATTGACAACTTTGTAAGTAGGAAGGGGTCTTAAGAGCTCCCCTTACATAGTATGGGCTTTATGTTTTTTTTTGCGTTTACTGCAGTATACCTTTAGATGGCGGTTTGTCTTTACGCTCGTGAGTCGTTTGTTAGTAAATCCATCTACTAACCCCAGCGTCACCGGAGATCAGTTTATTCTCAGTGCACCAGGGACTTTACCCAGGCGGTGCTTACATTGACCCTTAATTTGTTCGTGGGTGGCTAATGATAGAAGTCAGCAGACCATAAAGGAGGGGTATCTGGTGGTAATGTTTACTTGATGGTTCAGGCCAGTAACCATTCTGTGTCATTAGAGGATGTTTTGTGTTTTCCCTGTAAGAGCAATCTCCGAGACCCTGTAGGG
This sequence comes from Lissotriton vulgaris, assembly GCF_964263255.1. NCBI lineage: Eukaryota > Metazoa > Chordata > Amphibia > Caudata > Salamandridae > Lissotriton > Lissotriton vulgaris. Next base: position 1,308,486,026 of record NC_141693.1, on the reverse strand, counting down.
CTCGGTAACTAGGAGAGAATGAGCGCGTGACCTGCCCGCGTGGGACATGAAAGGCAGCCTGTGTGCGTGGTCTTGTGGCTGTTCACGGATTGACCCATGACTTGTGTGCTCATTCCCAGATCAAACGATACTCCTGCAGCCCCTCCCAAGAACGGAGACGCCTCCTCCCGGGAAGAGCGGCCTTGTGGACGCCGAGGACAGTGCGGGACCTGGGCCCATGAGGAGCCGTCTCTGGCACTCGGAGACCCACTGGAGGCCGCGCTCCCCGGCGCCATGAGTAACACCACCACCCCAGCCGCGGGGGAGGCTGCTGGGGACTCCATGGGCGGCTTCATCCTGGTGCCATTCTTCCTCTTCACCGTCGTCGGCGTCGTCGTGGCCGTGGTAAGAGCCCTCTGCGGGGTCTGGGTGTGGTGTAGGGCAGACTCTTCGTTCCAGAAACAAAAGTCCTGAGTTGAAGCTGTCACAGCAGAAGCCGACACTAGTTCCCATAGGACACCAGTGACCACCTCACCTGGGGCGGGGGTTGGCATTCCGGGGACAGAGCCTGGATCTGCCTGCCCAACTCTCCTCGAGACAGGACTGGGTGACCAGGAGGGGAGGTGCCCCCACCCCCTTCGCCTGAGGGTCCTGGTGATGTGGTGAAGGGTGGTGGGTCAGACAGACCATACCTCTCCGTGTGGGGCACGGGAAGTGGGTGGATGGCATCACTGCAGGAGGTAGATGTGGGAAAGAGGGGCAGGGAAAACTTGTGCATGGTGTTCAGCAGCACCCCCTTATGGTGAGATCTAAGAACCGCTTTCACAACTTCCTCAGAGTAATGAGGGGGGCTCATCTCTTTTTAGCGGTAGTGGAGGGAGGGACCTTTTCCCATGATGTTGCCACTTGGAAATGGAGTTAGTGTGCTGGTTTCACCCTAGCATCCATGGAGAGGACACCTATTGCTGGTGTGTAGAACTGTCGGTCGGGGTAGGAATCCTGACTTATATTGACTCAATATACCATGCTGATTGTTTACCCCAAGAAGGGCAATACCCTTGTGCCCCCAACGCAGAAGCAGTTTGAACAGGGTAGGGTAAGCTATTTAAAGTAGCATTAAACATATAATGTCAATGCTGTCTATTGCTTCTCATTAATACGGTCAACCGAATTAGAGATTTTTAGTGACCATCACAAAAAGAGGCATGGGTCAGCGAGCACGTGATCCACCCCCTCAGTGGTGTGCAGGCCTGGCCAAGGCTAAAGAGGTCTAAAATAATAACTTAAATAAAATACTGTGATGGCTTCTAAAAATATGTAATTCGGAACTCTCTGTATTCATGATAAGCAATAGGCCACATTGAGACTCAAGGTTATAATACTTTATATTGCTTGGACTACCCTCTCCAAACTATTGCTGGTGTGAGTGGGGGCATGGTAGGGATGCTGCGGGCAGGTGTCTGCCTCTGGAGAGATGATGCAGATGGTTTGATTATTAGTAAATATGACGGGGCACTCTTGTTGTTTAGATCCGGCCTCTTTATCCTGTGGTAAAGACTGTTTTGCCATGTGTCATTTTTTAACTATTTTATTTGTTTTTTTTACAGTTCATGTATGTCCAGAAGAGGAAAAGGTGAGCTAATTTCTCATTGGGTGAGAAGGCGGCTAACTTAATTGACCAGCTCCTATTACTAGTTGTAGTGGAATGGAAAAGTGTGAGCTGCAGGGTACAGAATGAGGGAAGATGAGTAACAGATTGTGTAGGGGGTGAAAGGATCTGAGTAACATTTTGAAGGCTGAAGGAAAAGAACTGTGGGTAGAGGGGAAGAACAATGATCATTACTCTGCACGATCTTCTGCTGTTCCTGACTTCCATTACCACCGAGATCTTAAGAAACCTGAGAATTGACTTTCAACCCCCCTTTGTATCCCTACAGCCCTTCTTTCACAGTGTGCTCGGGAAATAACCTTGAACACCAGGCGTAATCCATTTGCGATCTAGCCTGGATTCCAGTGCAGTGCGCTGCACTGTTAACCTGCAGCGCCTTGGGCCTAGTGTGCAGTAGCGCGCACCGTTCCCTCTGCATCTCCCAGTTGTGTAAACGTGCGCTGCTGCAAATACCAGTGCACCGTCTCCTGCTTTGAAGTGTAGCTCACAATGAACGGCAGGGCCCATTGCTCTCCAGGGCACCTTTAGACCTGACCCTTAGCACCCCTGATTCGTCGGTGAATCTAATGTTAAGCACCCAGGCCAGCACAGTGATCTAGACTGCGGCACCCCAGTGTACTTCCGCTGCTACCAGTCAAGTGCACCTGCCCTGCACCACTACTGCCACCCCAGTCCGCCTCGGACTGAACGTGCAGCGTCTCGTACTGTTTTGTCAGAGCAGCCTGTGACACTCTCCTTTGGTTTGCCTCAGGGTGGATCGGTTGCGGCACCACCTGCTACCAGTGTACAGTTATGACCCCGCAGAGGAGCTCCAAGAGGCGGAGCAGGAGCTCTTGGTGGACACCGAGGAGACAAAGGTGAGATATAATAAAGCACTCTAATACTAACTAAGCACAGTGGAGAGAGAAGATCACTACACTCTGGGTTGGCATTGTTTGCCCATTTGCACCCCCTGGTGGACGGGACTGGGAATTCAACCAAATCACAGCTGCTAAGTTTTTCGCCGTGACGTCTCTGTGTGCTAGCGCCATGTTTTCAGCGTGTTAGGTGGAGCCCAGCAGCTTTGTCCATGCAATGGTAGGCATTTCAGAAGTAACCAGCATCTGTGTAATGAACTGCCGCTCTCCTGGATTTCTTATGCACCGTAACAAAACCTAGTTTCCTCTTCTAACATACTCGTTCTATGATGCCATAATTAACAACATACAAATCAATTGTTTGAACGTTTTTTATTATATTATTGCCAGTGGTCGAAGTGGGGGAAAAAAAGCAGGGGAACTGTGTGTGGAGAATTACGGGGCGGGAATAACCGAAGATTGGATCAGTGGGCGGAGTCAGGGGTGTGGCTAGAAATAGCAAAACATTCCAATTTGTAGTACGTTTAGCATTTCACTGACCAGTTACAGCTTATAACGTTATTTAATTGAAACAATGGATAAACCTGTTTATTTTAGGTTTAATGCAGGAAAAAGCAAGCACTCCTAGAGAATGCAGGTTTATGTAAAGCGTGCAACATATGCAAATCAGTCTTGATCCTGCGCCCAATGGGAGCAGTCCAGCCCCAACTGCCAGGCCAGGTCCTCCCTGGACTGGAAACTAGCATCTTGGGACCGGTTTCGGGCTTTCAGCCCTCATCAGCCAAGGTAGCTTGATTCCAGTGGCATGGAGAGCACGAGACCCACGTCTGGGCATACCCGTCCCACTTGTGGTGACATAAGCAAAAAGAACAACTGATGGACAGAATGCAGAACAATGTCATACATTCACCCCAGTACAGAGATCTGGACCTAAATCCATTGTTTTTTGCTCACCATGCCATTCCAGTTTGGACCCAGCCTTATGCAAATCATCCTTGATCCTGCACCCAATGGGACCAGTCCAGCCCAACCTGCCAGGTCATTTCATAATTTCATGAGGCTTTATTTGGTTCAAATAGATGACCATAAAAGCACATACAACAACATGATAAAAATAAAATAATAAATACAGTTAATACATAATTCATAATCATCACATCAGATACGGTGTAGTTATTTATGTTAAAAAGGCATATCTAATCAATTAACCAGAAAAACAATTATATTTCTAAAAAATCATGCTTTTCCTAGCATTGATGCACCAATTTAAAAACGTTGCAGTATAAAAACAGATGTCAGCTGATTCCAAATTAAAAATTAAGTTCATAGCATGTGCAACTGTTCGTACTCCGTACTTAATAAACATAGGTTTCAGGAAAGCAATACGAAAGTAAGTGTTCAGTTTGCAGAACAACAGAAAATGTACAGTGCTTTGGGTGGATACATTATCACACATACAGGGCCCAGTCAGATGATTCTTGATATTAGGATGGGCCACCAGACAGTGAGCCATTCCGAATCAGAGTCTGGTTAATACAAATTTGTGGGAATACCTAGTCACCATGGTTAAATAGAAAGGAAAACCTATAACAGTGGTATATTTGTTGTAGAAAATGACGGTAGACAAAGATCCGGCTGCAATTGCCCGCTTTCTCCCCATAAATGTCAGGAAGATAGTTTTCCTTTCAGATTTAGAGATCATAGATGCAGCACCAGGATCATCTAAAAGATTGAGGTTAAAAATGGCCGAAAAACAGCCAACGACATATTTTAGCCAGGGAATGTTTTGATAATTATCCAGGCGTAAGCAATCTTCAACGATAGATCTATTAAATTGCTTTTCATCCTCCAGCCAAATAAACCGCCAAGTCATCAAAGGCCTAAGGCCTAATAGATCAGTTAAGTGATTGACTGCAAGCTCTCGATGGATTAACTCAGTCGAGGCTGACTTGGGCAAACAGAGTAGCCTTTTTAAAAATAGATTTTCCTCCAGTTGTAAATCAGAGGCGCTACTGTGACCCCAAACTCCTGCCCCATACAGAGCTATTGTAGCACATCTAGCCTGGTAAATTTTTAACATATCCCTTGAACGACGATCCCCTATCTTAGCGGCAAATCTGTAAATAACGTGGGCATTTTTTGCCATTTTATTTCGGATATTAGTAAATTCATTTTTCCATTTCCTGTCGTTAGAAAAAGTAATACCTAGGTAACAACATTTTTCCACCTGTTGCACCTTCTCTCTATCTATGAAAAATGTCTTTAAAACTCTAGCTTTAGCTCCACAGGTCATTGTGTATGTCTTCCCTTTATTGATTACCAGCTTTCTTTCTTTAATGAAGGAAGAAAAACAGTCCATTAATCGCTGTAGTCCTACCGGAGTTCTTGATAATAAAACAGCGTCATCGGCGTATAAAAGCACAGGTACACCGTTGATCTGAGGGGCATCAGCATTAACTTTTTTTAAAATGACATCAATTTCATTAATGAATAAAATAAATAAAAGGGGAGCCAAAACGCAGCCCTGTCTAATTCCTCTTCTGACACTAAATTTTTGGGTGCATTCTCCTCTAGTACCGAAGCGCACACTGGTTTTCAGCTTCTCGTATAACCTGGCCAGGAAAAAAATTATACCTTTCGGGTGTGCCTAGTTTCAGCAGCGTAGGCCACAGTGGTGCATGGTCCACCATATCGAAAGCACTACTCAGGTCTGCAAAGCAGAGATACATTGAACCTTGTCTGGCTTCGGTATACTTCCCGATCAATAGGTCAAGATTGACACATTGATCGAGCGTACCGCGACCCTTTCTGAATCCAAACTGACTATCAGCTAGTATTCCATTCTGCTCAACCCAATCCTCCAATCTTACGAGCATGACTCTACTCATCACCTTGACAGAAGAGTCAAGGAGAGAGATTGGGCAATAAATCTTTGCGTCAGACCTCGTACCCTTTTTATAAATTGGTACTATAATTGATTCACCCCAGGTTGCAGGTGGCTTGGTACACACAGCTGCATTAAAAACAGTAGTAAGAAGAGGTCCCCATACTTCTGGTGCTGCCTTATAAACATCTATTCTATAGGGACTCCGTCAGGGCCCTGGGCTTTCCCTCCTTTACTGTTACGTATTCCGCATTAAACCTCCTGGACTGAAATGTCAAGCGGCAAGACTGCCCACTGATTCTGATCGTTCACTAAAGGTCTATTGGTATCAAAAATATAAGAGAAATGGGCAATCCACCCTTCACTCGATACATTAGATGTTAACTCTAGAGTTTTGTCTTCTTTTAGGAAGGGGGAATTAACAGTGGCCCAAAATAGGGTACAGTTTGAGAGTTCTGCCGCTTGGTTCAAAGATTCCCAAGCCAATTGCTGTAATTCACGTTTCCTCAATTTGAGCTCACGCTTATACTCCATTCTCAAATTAATTATTACATTTTTGTCCTTGGGCTTGTCTCCTAATGCCTGCTTGAGTTTAGTTAATGCGGCAGTGCATTGATGGTTGAACCAACCCGGTCCACTAATACATCGTCTGTTATTACGTCCAGTAAATTTGGCATGAATAGCTTTGTTGATTACGTTAAAAAGTAGTAGTACTCTTTCAAGGTCAAATCTATTTTCTAAAATATAAATAATATTCGGCAGGCTCTCCTTGATTATAGAACTAGATAGTTCGTCGGCCTTTCCCCCTACCCATCTTAGCCTAACCCCATTGTTCCTATGAGGTTCTACATCAGTAATTGTATTACCTACAGCAACCGAACTACCTTCCCAAAAACTGGTATTCATGATAATTTGATTATGATCGCTTAGTGTAGTAGCTTATATTTGCGGGGGGGGGGGGCACAATAAGGGATTATATTTGATGAACGATCACATGGTCAATGACAGAAGTGGCATGCCAGTTTTTGAAAGTAGGAATTGCCAGTCCATTATCGTCTTTACAGCACTCCATTATTTCCAGACCATAACAGGCCATAAGCTTATGCAGTTCTTCGCCAGAACCACTGTGTCCAAAATGCAGAATATAAAACCCCGCATTATTGGTAACCCCACATACCTTCTGTGCTGACATTTCACATAGTCCAATATTAAAATCCCCCACCCAGATAAAATCAAATACAACATTGGCTTCCTGGCACAGATTGTCAATAGTTGTGGCCAAATCTATCACTAATTTAGTCCTAGTGCCATCAAAAACATTGTTGTAATAATTGATCAACAGAATATTATGCTCTTTACCCTCTGTTAGCCATAGGATCTGTACAAGATCATTTACAGATATATACTTTTTAACCAGGATAGGGCGTGAGATAGTTACAAGTGTAAGGAGACCCCTTTTGGGTCTACCTGGTCCCCCTCACATTGCTAGCAAGTTGTAGGACACAAATCCATCATAATTAACTTCAGTCGTACTCCACGTCTCCTGAAAACATATGATATCCTAGGCATTGATGAAATCTGTCCAACCCGGGTCTTTCTCCATAGACTTCAGTCCCGCCACATTCCAACAAATCATTTTTGTGTCTTTTGTCATAATACAATCAGTGTTATACACCAGGCTAGCGTTTCTCACGCCACACTCTGTCCGAATTACTTTAAGTCCCCACGTACGGTTACAACACTGTCACCCAACTCCAGATCGATATCTGAACTAGTTATAGACTCTGGCGCCGTACAGACTATAGATTCCTGGGCCACTCTATTGCCCTTTTCAGACCGCCATAAGAGAATTAATAGGCTCCTGGAACCGAGATTTCCCTGTCTGCTCGGGTCAATCGTTGGCATCCATAGAATTTTTAGAATCTGAAATCGATTTTGCATCACAAGATCTGGGTGTGGCCTTTGCACAGCCGGCCAGGGTTTACCTCTTCAACCATCGTTGGGGGGGGGGATACCTAGTGGACTATAGAAAAACCCAAGTGAACGAGCACACACATTGCCATCAGTTATTGGTAGAGATGCCGCCCTCAGTAGTACGGTGGCTGCGTGTTGAGGATGCTTAAAATTGATTATAATACAGTCACCCCTAAAACTTTTCCTGGAGCTCCCAATCCAGTGCACCCTTCTGGACGTCAAAACCTGGTCAGCAAAAGAAGTTGGGAAGCCACAGTATCTGTGCAGCCAGGAAACCGTTTTCGTTTTAAGAGTTTCATGTGATTCTTGGTATTTGCCCTGCTCAACTGGGGGGACATTAGTTAAAACTACCACGTATGGGGCACATTCAGGAGGAAGATTAGTAGTGCGCCTATATCCTACCTCGGTCCAGTGTTCGTTACCGTCGGCTTTAATTACAGCCTGACTATTATTACTGGCTAGAGGCGCAGGAGTTAGAGGATTGCCACTACCAGTTATCACTGGGGCCTACGTCACTCTGAGGGGCAACATTTTCACAACTGCTTGGTGGTAATGTCGTTTGGCTACCCACTGATTCTACCGAATTCTTAAGTAGTCCCCCTAGTCTATTGACTTCAGCAGTTAACTGCTCCATTTTAATCATGAGGGGTTTAACAATGCCCTTAATCTTAGAGTCAAAAATACTCACTAGACTGTTAATTAGTTAGGCATTCAGACTAACAGCATCGTCGTTAGCCATGGTGCTATCATCCTTATTCATACTATTAGGAGGGGTTACTGCTCTTTTCCTGGTTGTCCGTGGCACTCCCCGTTTAATCTGACCTTTTTTGCATGCCCTCACCACTCTAGGGACTGGGGTAGGTAGGTGCTGAGATGCAGTATCAATAAAATCGTCCAAGTCAACCAGATTAGGGATGTCCTGCTCAGATGTATCTTTAGCAGAAACCTCAAGATCATTGCTGTGGTTACTTTCACCCAGTACTAATGAAACCGGCCCTGTTTCCATGTTGGTTTGTATGGGAGGGCTAACTATGCCCAAGGACTGCCGCCTCTCATTATTAATTTTACTGACAACCTTCACCAGATAGTTGTCTATGGTGTGAGGTGCCTGGGTAACTTTTAGTTTAGACATCACACGCTATTTAAAAGTACCAATATTAAGCTTCTTAGATTTCACACAGAAATGAAAAGACAAATATATCACACCACCGATTGGTATAGTCTCAGGTTAAAATAAAATAATCAATTCACACATCAAATATTTCCAGTTTACGGGAGTCAGGGTCACTGGCCAAGCCCAGTCCCTGACTGTCGCAGACTGTCCCGCCCTTGTCCCGGGCTTCTCCCGCGCGTGTCTCGCGCTGCAAGAGTCGCTCCGTTCACTTATGCGCCTCCGGGCGCGCTGTTGGCGTGACGCGGTCGCAGCGCTTCTCCCTCGTGCTGCTGGGAGTGGTAGTCCGGAAGCCGTTCCCTAACGGCGTGACCAGCAACAGAGATGTCAGAGCCGTTCCTCTCACGGCGTGTCCGCTGATTTGTGCTGCCCCCCAAATCAAGTCCAAAGTACAAGCGACAAGCAGGCAAAGGACTCTGGATAATGAAGTCCGTAACTTGCCCTGAAGCACCTGAACAGACGGAGAAACCACCTGCAGCCCGTGAATAATAGGTAACTGAAGTCCAAAAGAGGAAACTTCCAGGGGGAGAGGAATTCACCAGGTGTGATTGCAGCTGCCAAGACCAAAAACAGTATCTTCCTTAGACCGGAATCCGTGAGCCCCTGAGGCAGAAACCAGCGAAGGCAACCAAATGATTTCACGAGCCGGACCAAGCCGCTGTCTTTTCACCGGAGCAGACACCGATCAGCCATAGCTCTTCAGCCCGTCAGAATGAGGGCCCCATACAGCTCTGCCGAAGGATAAGAAACCACAGCAGCCCCCGCCGAGTTCACACGCCGAACTGAGGCAAAGTTCGTAGGCAGAGCAAAACTCAGCACGGAGGTATCAGGAATGCCAGCCGCTAGCAGCCGCCATCCACGAGGGGGAGGAGGAGTCAGCTCAGTTTCAAGGAATCAAATGGGGTTTAATGCAGGAAAAAGCAAATACTCATAGAGAATGCAGGTTTATGTAAAGCGTGCAACATATGCAAATCAGTCTTGATCCTGCGCCCAATGGGAGCAGTCCAGCCCAAACTGCCAGACCAGGTCCTCCCTGGACTGGAAACAAGCATCTTGGGAGCGGTTTCGGGCTTTCAGCCCTCATAAGCCAGGATAGCTTGATTCCAGTGGCATGGAGAGCACGAGACCCACGTCTGGGCATACCCGTCCCACTTGTGGTGACATAAGCAAAAAGAACAACTGATGGACATAATTATTATTATTATTAATATTCTGAGTTTTGTATAGCGCCTGGTTACCAATAGGCATCCCAGCGCTTACCAGAACATAACACTACTAAAGAATGAAGGGATTAAACGGAGAACAAAAAAGTTTTTAAAAGTTTACGGAACCGAAGAAGACTAGCTTCCGAGCGCAGTTGTAGGGGCAATGAGTTCCACAAGGAGGCCACATTTATTGAAAACCTTCTGCCACCCGTTCTTGCCTTTTTCACCCTGCCAACCTGGAGGAGATGTTGATGGTCAGAGCGAAGAGAACGAGGGGCCTTGTAAGGCTGGACCATCTCCTCCAGAATAGGTGGGCCTACCCCGTGCAGAACTTTGTGGGCGATACACAGTGACTTGAATTTCACCCTGTCCCTCACAGGGAGCCAGTGCAGTGCCCTCAACGCCGGGCGAGCAGATTGACGCCTGGGGAGACCCGTCAAAAGCCTGGCCGCCGCGTTCTGCACTTGCTGCAGTTTGTTCAGGGTAGATTCGGGTGCGCCCAGGAATAACGCATTGCTGAAATCCAGCCGCGAGATGATAAGTCCCTGGATGAGAAGCCTACGGGTGGCCACTGGGAGCAGAGGCAGAATCTTCTGGGCTGCGCGGAGCAGGCCAAAGCACACGCCAGCAGTCTTTTTGGCATGAGTTTTAAATGCAGAACAATGTCATACATTCACCCCAGTACAGAGATCTGGACCTAAATCCATTGTTTTTTGCTCGCCATTCCAGTTTGGACCCAGCCATATGCAAATCAGTCTTGATCCTGCACCCAATGGGACCAGTCCAGCCCAAACTGCCAGGTCATATGTATTCAAATGTCCTTTCATTCGAGAAGTGAACACAAAGCAGTACCCACTGAACTATGCACATAAAATATTGCTCTTCGATATGCATGGTACATGTTGTTTGCAGCAGGCATATTACCCTCTGCGCTACCTTAGATGAGTAAAACAGCCACTAGACAAAACACACTCCCATCTCTATCCAGCAGGTACATTGATCACCAAAGTTATCTTGGCACTTGTATTATTGACCAAAACCTGCTGAATATACAAAGAACTTTGCTGTGTTTCTAAAACTCCTGCACTTGTACAAAACCGGTCCCCCAAACTAAACTGGCCCCTACCCTTCCAGTAGCCCTGGGAAACGCCTGATGCCTGGAACGGCCAGTCCTGCATAGTTACCTTCTTCAACGCAATACTGTAGATATGTATACTTATTAGATATAAACATCATGGATCACTGTTGATGTAAGATACAGATTCTTCCTGTATAACCTTTGAATTGGGTTCCTGCCTGAATGATGCACATGAGCATGTTTGGTACACAAAAGAAGGTATCTGGGTAGACCTCTGAGGTAAGCACATTAATGTTATTCATAAGGACCCTCGCACAGGACCACTTACCCTTTTGATCTTCCTGTACAATTCCTGCCTGTGCTTAACTATGCATAATCTTTTGGCAGATGTTTTAAAGTTTGCACCTTAAACATAATTTTTCTAACCAGCAATATAATGTTTTTTAACTTCTAGCCAATTTTGTGAATTTTTTAGGGCCATGCCGAACAGAACAGAAGTAAAGGCAGAATGCATTCATGGCATCTGCAGTCCTGTGACTGTGAGTTGAAGAGAAGTTGTATTGTGCAGAGATGGGTTTGGGTCCAGGCCGGGGAAACTTCCAGCCGAACCCTTACTGAGGCAGAGGTTCCTGTGTTGCGCCACAGGCTAAGCTCTCCTCTTGCTGGTTCAGAGACACGCTTGCCAATAGTGGATTGGAAGCAGCGGGACCCAGATGGTGCTTTGTCAAGGCAGAGGATCACTCAGCTCTTTAGAATAGGAGCCGTGTGTTCTGCCTCTTCATGGCCTTTCTACTAGTCCCAGATTTGGGAGCACTGTCTAATCCCAAGTCTCTTGTGTTATTCAATGTGTTTCCAGTTTAGGACGCACAGTTACTCAGTTCAGTGTAGTCCGTTTGTTAAAATAAACTAGTTTGTTTGCCTGTAGATAGAAGGGAAGGAAGAGGAGGTTGTGGGCACTCCAGACTAGGGTGGCCAACTGGCATGGGTGCAAATTCAGGATGGTGAGTGTAAGAGTTCAGGACAAGGGGTAAACATTCAGGACAAAAATTTGGGGCAACAGGTATGCTTTGCAAACACATCAGTAGATGTCATGCAATAGTATATAAATAAATAGGCAAGGAACATAAGTACAAGTCACTTTCTCCTGCCCTGTCACTTTCTCCTGCCCGGTCACTTCTCCTACCCTGTCACCGCTGCTTCCCTGTCATTTCTGCTGCCCCGTCACTGCTCCTGCCCGTTCACTGCTCCTTTCCTGTCTCCTCTCCTGTCCCGGTCGCCTCTTCTTTCCCATCACTGCTCCTGCCCAGTTCACTCTGTGTACAACATTGACAAATTACACAAGGTGGCAAGTTTCACACAGTACTCTGCTTGGGGAAAGCTCTGTAATCACTAACTAGGATTTTTTTTTTATTTTTATTATTTTGAGTTTTATATAGCGCTGGCTAGACCCGGAGGTATCAGAGCGCTTTACATAAGGTTCCACAAAATTACATCAGTTACAAATTACATCAGTTACAAGAAAACATTTCAAGAGAGTCCGTTATCAGAAGTATCTAGGACGGCATGAATCACATACTTGCCTGCGTCTCGTCAGCAATGATTCGTCTGAGCAAGAGGGGTCCTAAGGTTTTCCATGACATCCAGTAAGATTCCAATGGCCATGTCCCAGAGAACATGTGTGTAGCGACCTTATAAACAAACAACATTGACTGATATCAATGCCTGGCTAGCAGAAGATAACATGTTTTCGGAGAGCTGCTTTCATCTCAGACTCCCAATTCACCCAGTCCAGAGAAGTTGTAGGGAATGAAATACGATTCTTCTTGCTGACTGAAGCCTCTCCTCTGGAATAGTATGTTTAGTGAAAAAAAAAAAATCAGGCTTGTCAGTAACTGGTCTGTGATGCCTGGACACCACAGGCCACAAGCCTTAATAGGCTCCAGACTGGACTATGCCAACGTCCTATATTTAGGGCTTCCGGACTATCTTGTTCAGCGGCTGCAGGTGGTGCAGAACTCTGCGGCTCGCGCCATCTTCGGCCTTCATAGGCGAGCTAGAGCATCAGGGTTAGTGCAGTCGCTTCACTGGCTGCCCATCCGGAAGTTGATCATGTTTAAAGCTCTGACTCTGACTCACAAAGCACTTTTTGGCTCGGGAGCAAGGTACCTACAGCGAAGGCTCGCCTTTTATCGCCCGGCTCGATCTCTTCGGTCGGAATCTCTGTTCTTGGCCGTGGTCCCTCGAGTGAGGAAGGCCCGCACCGGGGGTCGCTCCTTTGGTCTTGGGGCCCCTCAGTTGTGGAACACCTTACCTCTGGCCTTGCGGCGTACTCCCAATCTGTCCTGTTTAGGAAGAGCCTCAAGACCTGGCTTTTTAACCTTTAGGACCTCTTTCCTTTCCTTATCTGTCTCTGTTTTATGGTGTTATGTTTTTTTCACACTGAGCAGCCTATATAAAGCGCCAGGACACTCTCACTGAGTAGCCGTGCGCCTATACAAATAAAATTATAACATAACATACCACCTCCCTATCTATCTGTGAGCAGAAACAGGGCTTTCACCAAGTGCCTATCAAAAACATCCCCATTATCATCTCCATCTTGGGACACGGAATGACAGCCAAAAAAGCTAATGAAGCCTCTGCTGTTGCGTCCGCCTTGGTACATACACTGGTTCAGAGTCAAGCTGTATGTAGAGCTCTTTTGAAATCTTAAATTGAGACGTCTGCTGAATCAAACTGGAATCAGTACAGTGTTTGACATCAGAAATAGCACCAGATTCTCTCCCGACGCTGGCCACAAAGGCACCAGAGTCGTTCATGATAGCCTGGTGCAGGTCTTGGAGAAGGATTTGAGGTTTTTAATTAAGTTAGTACGTGGCCTGACGTGGCTTCCAAAATGTCGGTTGCTGCTGAAGACAAATCTGCTGATAGAAACCCAACTGGAGGCTCCTGATGTTCCTTGGGGTCTGAATGCATGCCCAACAGAGGCTGCCAAAAATCTGCAGCATAGCCTTCTTTAAGGCATCAATTTGTTGAGCCATTATCGATAGCCCAGAAAACTCGGGGCGCATCGGAATCGGCTGGGGAATCTGCTTCACGACCCATGTCCTTAAGGTAGACTGACTTGACATTGTGGCGCCCATGTACCTTCTCTTTGAACAGTGATGTAGTAGGGTTGAATCCTACTTCATAGATTGTTTTTGCATTTGGACTTTACATTTTTGACTTTCCGAAGGTAACCTTCTAGCAGGAACAGCCTTGGGAGCAGCACCGAGTCCATGCTGATGACTTCGAGTTAGACATATGCGAGGGCTGCCACTTATGTTTGGCAACGTACAGGTACTTTTTTAGGTCGAGGCTAAACAGTGCGCTGTTGCAAGACCTGGAGTAAGCAGTATACTGGCGTGGAATCCCGCCTACTGCTTGCTGTTGGCTAACTCCTCCGATGCTCTTCTTTCTTGGCTCTGAATAGGTTGGCTGTTGGGATACATCACTACCGTTGTATCGGAAGCAGCACCGACCAACTACGGTTTTGTTACGCAGTTCAGTGTCTAGGTCTTTCGTTTGGGACTATTTATTCTGTTTTGTACTTGCAGGATTTTATCACGACAGCGCCAAACGTTGCACCCGGTTTCATGTTATTTTCTTTTTTTTTTAATCTATCAACATGGCGCCCCCTTCATGGGTCGCCATGCACATATCTAAAAAATGCACGGGCTCTGCACTATAGTTTAAGGCTAGCGCTGCGCCTGCTTTCATCATTATAGTCTGCTTCTCGTTTTTTCCTTTCACAGGTATACTCTGGTTTTCCTCATGCGAATGATAAATGTGTATTAGCAGAATATTTTTTTTGCCTGTCTATGTGTACCTTGAGCGTTTTCGCCGAATGCAAATCGACATTATACCCACATTTAGTATTTTATTGCCATGGTCATGATGGGAGGGCATGAGAATGCTCCTAGTGTAAAAGGGAAAGCATATTACTGCAAAGAGGCATCATTGTGCTGGGAATGTATAAACAATAGAGAATAAAGGAGCGATCTGCTCCTAATGAAAATAGAAACCTCTTCATTTTGTCCCAATTGTCTGTGCTTCCTTGCCAAACAACGTGCCTTTTTTCTCCCCATCAATACAAAGTTATTTTTGGGAAAATTAAGTTCATTCATGCTGCATGAAAGGGGCATTTAAGGTTGAGCCGTGCCCACCCAAAAGGGAAGGCAGAAGTGGAGTCCTGGGAGCAGAAGGAGCAAAAGTTGGTCGATGTTCATTATTCATAGCTTGATGCTGGTGAAGAGGAAGGTGGGGGCAGTAGGAGCCCCACATCATTTTGTACCGCTGTATAATGTGCTACGCACACACAAATGCACACAATCCACTCTCGCACACAAATCACAACATAAACAACGCAAATACACCCACAATAAAAACCAGAATGTGCACACATATAAACACAACACACGCATCATGTTTCACAAAATAAAAACACACACACACACACATACAAATGTACACAGCACACACACAGACACACCAAGCACACACAGCAGCAGCATACACACCACAGCACATATACACACAGCAGAAATTCCCAATATTTGTTTTTGCCTAGGAGTTGATTTATTCCCCTTTTCGCTCTCAATCTCTTGCCTTCCTACAGAGTCACTGGAAAAAAGCCCTTGTTTTGGTTCCAATCACAGTTGAGTGTACATTGGTATATTTGTTGCACAACGAGTCATGGCCTGCACCCAGATACCAGAGACTCCTCATGCAGATCTCCCTGGCATATGCTAACGGCAGGCAGCGGGCGGGCGCATTGTCATTCCAAAGGGGATAATCAGCCTCAATCGGAATGACAATGGGTCTGCCTGCAGTCTGTGCGAGTTCAGGGAGGGGCTCCTGCAGCCTCTAGAGTTCATCAGAGAAGTGCGAGCAGCCCCTGGAAGCTGAAAAAAAAGTTCTTGTTTTTAACTCCATGGCTGCTATGCGTTTTCCCCCTCTGTGCTGAAAATTCTTTTTTTACATTGTTTTTTGACGAGCTGGGCTCGTCATCAGTGTTTGAGGAGGCTACACCATGACGAGCCCAGCTCGTCATGAGTGTGGAAGGGGTTAAGTAGGACTATTCTGCCGTCCCGGGATGCTTTTTTAAAAGAAAGAAGTAGGGGAACGGATTGAAATCATTTTTAGAAGTAGGGGCACGCCGTGCCCTTCCGTCCCCGCCCACTTCTACCGCTGATTATTGGTGAAGATGAAACCGTATATGTTGACAATCGTATTGTTCAGTCCTGTGTCCAACATGCTCTCTGTTGGGACGATGGCAAACGACGTCAACCTCTCTCTGTATGGGGATAGTCCTAGGTGCAACATCATTAATTGGGCGTGTGTTATTTGTTACTGAATGCGCGAACCATGCACTCTACTTCAGTAAAGAGCACGTTAGAGAGGCGGGTGTCCACTAGGGGCGATAGCACTCTTCAGTTTTGACAGGTTTATGAAATAGGAAACCTTCACTGTTGTATTCATTGTTGGAAGAGGAGCACAGACAGCTTTTATACATTAAAGACAAGGAACAGACACAGTTGTGAGATGGAGTGGCATGTGCGCTGTTTTGCTCCTGAAATAACATGGCTGTGCACTGTTTCTTCAGTAATGGAATGGAATACATACTGCTTTGTTCAGTATTTAAATTTTAAATGAAATGCGCACGGTTTTATTCAGTAACGAAAAGGCATGTGCCCTCGGAGGAGCCATAATTGGTGTCTGCCTCTGTGTCTCGGCAGGTTAATGTCGCATATACATCTATTTTTCCCTACTTTGTGGGGTGGGGTGCCCATTCTTGACGACCCATGTAATGCATCACCCTACTCCTATTACAGAGATGGACGATAGTGGCACACTGGCTGCTGCGGGCTCAGCCAGCCATTGGCATTCTCCTTGCTACATACAGCCGGTGTCATGTGCAGCCAGGGATAGCTGCGTCCAGGTGATAATTGTGCCCGAGTCTATCAAGACATCTGGCTGATGGCCTGCTATGAGCTCATTGTAGACTCCCTGTTATACCACTAGATGTCCAGGCGGGAGAGCAAGTGGCATCTATTTTTTTTAATAAATTTAATTTGTATTTATTGTACTGCAAGGTACATCAAAAAGTGTGCAGAGGAGCCCACGCCACACAAAAAACAGAGTGACAAATAGGATGCAGTCATTTTACCACCCAAAAATAGAAGGCAGACCGTGCAAAGCAGGATAGCACATTTGCATCACAGTTGAAATCAGTGTACAGTAACGGATCTTACAAAAGCCATACAACCCATGTAGGCAGTTTATCTACAGGCGATTATGACATGTCCGGATGTTCCAACAGGTATGCAGTCAGTGGGGACCAAAAGTCCTTAGGCCTAGAAGACATTGGCAGCTCCTCGGCATATACCTCCTTTTGTTCTTTGCAGTAAACAAGGTCTCTGATCCACTTCCCCAAGGTGGGCACCGTTTCGTGCTGGCCCCCTGCCTCTTTAACATCTACACCGCCGACCTCGAGAAATACCTTCAACAAGTCCAAACCGACCCCCCCAAAACTGGGCAAAATACCAATCACCAGCCTTCAATACGCAGATGATATCGTCCTTCTATCACAAACACCGATAGGCCTTCAACGATCAATGACCCAACTAGGAGCATACACCATTGCATCCCAATTAACAATCAATCGCAAGAAAACTAAGGTGCTGTGCTTCTCAAAACATCATAAAAAAGGGTCAAAAGGCAAATTCATCTGGAACCTGGGTGACAAACCAATAACCCAGGTGGAATCTTACAAATATCTAGGGTTTCAACTTGACCAAAACCTTAACTTCAAACACCAGCTGAATCAAGTGAGAACGAAAGCAAAACAACTTCTCTACGCCTTTAAAACTTTACATAGGAAATTAAAAGGCAGCTCAACAGGCCATGTGTTGAAGGTAATTGCAGCCAAATTTATACCAACCATATCATACGGGTCAGAAATAATGCATACAATAGACGCAGCCGCCCTTAATCAAGCCCAATCAAGCTTTTTCAAGAGGTTGTTCTTAATCCCCCAGCACATTTCTCAAGCCCAGATTCGACTGGAATACGGGCTAAAAAACCAGAAACCAGCCAGACAAGGGGCGGTCATTAAATACTACTGGCGGATGAGGCAAGCAGAAGATAACACATTAGCCCACTCCTGCTGGGAAGAAATCGAAAAGCAAGCGATGTTAAATAATTCCATCGTCACGGTCCTAAAAGGTTCACTCAAGGACTTACACCTCGAAGGGGCATGGCATACAAACACCCCTTTTTCTGGCTTCAAAAAGGCAGTAAACAGCGCAACCAAACAAATTTCACAGCTAATGGATAAAACTGCATTCTCAAAGAAAAAACACCTCTGGGCAGTGATTAGTTCTTACCAGTCGCTCAAACCACAACCATACTTGTTAGACCATTTTTCACAACATAAAAAACACTATCTGACCATGCTACGGCTGGGGTCATTCCCTACGAAGGACCTAACCCCAAAATGGAAACCAGTATGGTCAACAAAAGAATGCCGGCTGTGTGGACAAGGAGAAGAGAGTCTCTTACATCTACTATGCATCTGCCCTACACTACTAGAAATTCGGAAAAGGGTCCTCCGCAAGTTGCTGATAAAAAATCAGCTACGGACATGCAGAGCGGCAGTCATACATTGTCTTGGAGGCCACTCCATTGAACTTTCTTGCAAAGCCATTATGCTTTGGAAAATGGCAGCCAAAGAATTAGACAACAAACAAGAATGAACTGGAGTGGTTCAGTTTAGACCACTTGGACCCTTGTTCTTCTCCTGCATTAACACAAATTCTGGGCCCCTGGTGTACAGCACCGCCTCTCTCTGTTCAAAACTTCTTTTAACATGAAAGTTTTACTTAATGTATTCTCTATGGACGATTATTCTGGTCATGACAGCATTGTGTTTTCATTTCTTTTCTGTTAGCTCCTTTTTAACCCTCAACATTTTATCCAATTAAGTAACTGTTTTTTTTAACATGTTTGTATTATTGAATTTTCTCCATTCTTTTATGATTTAAACGAGATCAAATAAAAGTATTTTTGTCTGACTACAGGCGATTATGACATGTCCGGATGTTCCAACAGGTATGCAGTCAGTGGGGACCAAAAGTCCTTAGGCAGCTCCTCAGCATATACCTCCTTTTGTTCTTTGCAGTAAACAAGGTCTCTGATCCACTTCCCCAAGGTTGGCACCGTTTTATCACCCCAATGCATTGCAACAACACGTTTAGCAAACAGAGTAGAGATAGCAACAGTGCATCTATTGCATGGTTTAACCTTCTCCAGTAGCTCTAGCAGACACAATTCTGGTGTACATTCAATCCTATTTAGTGTCATGTCGGTAAGTATCTTCACAACACGCTGCCAGAAGCGATGTATAGTAACACAGCCCCACAACAGGTGCATAAAATTAGCCCCATCCTGCCCACATGTAGTACAGCTCGCATCTACCGCAATCCAATTTCAACAGTTGCGCTGGGGTGTAATATATCTGATGCAGATATTTAAAATCTGTAATGCGAAGATTGCAATTGGCAGTCAGGCGCCCAGTCAACTTACAGCAGGACTCTGTTTTCCCAGGTCATGGACACATGAAGCTCATTGTTCCATTTATCGAATGAGGAGTAGCCAGACCAGCAATTTTCCATTTGGGAAGTATTCTATAATCTGGTAATCAGCTCCTTATGTCCCCCCCCCCCCTTAAAACCATATGTAGCGCTTTCAGCAATCTGGGCTCAAGAGGGAAATCTGGGTATAGAGTACGCTCTGCCAAGCGCAGTCTAGTGTACTTGAAACAGTGCTTTGCTTTGTATGTTTGACCGGCCAGAAAACCGCCCAAGGATAAAAATGATCCATTCGGGTACATGTCCCCAAGGTTAGTAAAACCTGCGTGTTGCAGGACATTCAGAGCCCCACGCTCCTGCGCCGTAGAGAGACCCGGGTGTGCAGCAATCTGCATGTCTGGCGCGTACATATAGTCCCTCCCCACTCTAGTAGCAAGGGCCCTCCATGCCCAGACAGTGCACCTGACCGGATTAAGCTCCTTCCTGGTGCCATCCTCTTCGCCATGCAGGATCATAGGAGGTTAAGGGTGTTGGAAATGCAGTGTCCACCTGCACAGCTAAGTTTGCTAGATATCGCTGTGGGAAATGCCAATAGTGTGCAAATTACGCCTGAGCGCACATGTAGTACAAACGCAAATCAGACGCTTCAACCCGACCTTGCTCAAACGGTAGAGCCAGAGTGTTCCAGCTGCATCTAGGCTGCTTGCCAGCCCACACCAGAGCCAGCAGGCAGGACTGCAAAGTTTTAAAAAGTACTACAATCAGCGTTATTGGAAAGTTCACAAACTAATGGAGGAGTTTGGGAAGAATAGTCATCTTCACTACAGCAATCCTATATGGCAATGGTAGGCAAGTCCATCGGGAGACTTGTTCAGTAATTTTGGTAATGACAAACCCATAATTCATACTTAGCACCGTATCAGGGTCCCTGTGCACCCAGATCCCCAAGTACTTAACCGGGTCCATTGAGCAGTAGAGCAAATGCTCCAGGGCAGTCTCTTGAGTATAGTCCGTTAATAGGAGGACCGTAGACGTTGCCCAATTTATTCCCAACCCTGAATGTCTATCAAATAGAACGTATTCACGTAGTAGGGATGCAAAATGCGTGGCCGGCTCACGGATGTATAGCATCATATCGTTCGCATAAAGCAAGATAGCCAGCGGATGCAGCCAAAAGCCCAAAGCGGCATCAGCACGCTTTTGTCGGATTTTACACGCTAATGACTCGAGCTCCAGAGAAAAGAGCATCAGGGAAAGGGGGCAGCCTTGCCTGGGGCCCCTGCAAATTGAGACTGTACCAGATACCCACCCATTAACGCACAATCTGGCAACCGTGCCTGTACACAAGAGCTGCACTCACTTGAAGAAAAACGGCAGCATTCCCATTCTTTGCAAGATGACGAACATGTACCCCCATAGTAATGAATCAAAGGCTTTCGCCACATCCAGAAGCACCGTCGCAGCAAGGAGGTCTGGGTCCAACTGGTGCCGCACAGCAAAAATAGTCTGTAGGTTATGTATGGCCGTTCGCTTGGGATCAAATCCCGAATGGTCAGTGAGGATCAAATTTAGGATCAGGGGCTGTAGTCTATTTTTGCCAACATTTTTGTGTCCATATTTATTAGGGACAGTGGCCTATACAACTCACTTAGTTGCAACTTTATCCTGCTTTAGGAGTGTGACAATCAGAGCTTCCCTAAGGGTGGGGGGCAGAATACCAGTCTTGTAGTCCTCAGTAAAGACCTCCAAAAGCCGCAGGGCCAGAACTTCAATATATGCCTTGTAAAACTCACTGGGCAGCCCATCCAGACCCAATGCCTTGCTGGACGGCAGGGCCATTATAGCTTCTTTGACATCCTCCACATCAAAGGGCTGAGTCAAATATTCACGCTGGCCATGAGAGAGCCACCCCAGAGTGATATCATCCAAGTAGCTTGCGATCTCGCCATCACTAGCTGACGGCCTGGTTCCATATAAATTGGTGAACAAGTCAAGAAACACTTTGCTAACTCTGGGGTGGAGTTTCGAGCAATGGAGTCCTCATCCACCATCTCAACAACATGCCCCTGATCCTTAGGAAGAGACCATTTATGTGCCATCGATCGACTGGGTGTAACACCCTCTCCATAATAGCACACCTTACATCTCCTTGACCTATGCAGTACATCCTGATCTGCTACGCGATTGTGTTCAGATATCGGTTCCCTGATTTGAACCAGGAGTGTGGGCGATGGACACTGCTCATACTCGCGCTCCAGCGCACTAATCTTATCAGCTAAACCACTGATCCTATTCCGGAGATCCTTTAATACACCAGCCTGTGCCCTGATACATTCCCACCTAATGGTGACTTTAAAGACCTCCCAAACTGTCAACTGAGCCCTCATTTTTAGTGAAAAAGTTAGAAATGGCATCACCAATCGTGGACCAAAACACTGGGTCTAGCAGAGAAGACTGCTGTAGCTGCCACTGAAACGGCGGCCTAATACAGGCACATTCAGTTCTAGGAGCACAGGAGAGTGGTCAGAGCGTTTTTGCCAGGTGCTTAATAGAGACAGTCTAGGGGCACACTTCCCCCGGAGACCAACCAGTAGTCCAACCTGGACCGGGAACAATGCACCGTGGACACAAATGTACCCTCTCTCCCAGCGGATTTTGGGACCTCTTCACATCTAGAAGTCCCTCAGCCTCCATCAGCTCTACCAGCACATGAGTAGCCTGTTTCCCCCGCCCCACCACATTACAGAGCAGTCGAGTAGAGGATCCAGACACACATTTAGATCCCCAC
The DNA here is from genome assembly GCF_964263255.1 of Lissotriton vulgaris. Taxonomy (NCBI): domain Eukaryota; kingdom Metazoa; phylum Chordata; class Amphibia; order Caudata; family Salamandridae; genus Lissotriton; species Lissotriton vulgaris. The sequence goes on along the minus strand of NC_141693.1, from coordinate 1,308,463,791 downwards.
CCCATATTACTACAGAGGGAGGGAAGGAGGAGATGCACCTCCAGACATCATTGAAAAATGCGGGATCGTTTATGTTAGGCCCATAGGTATTACCAAATAGAACAGCAATGCCACCCAATTTTCCCAAAACCAGAATCACCCTTCCCTGCTCATCAGCCTCAGACTTAAGTAAAGTGAACAGGGTACCTTTCTTGACCAGAACACACACTCCTCTAGAATAGGAGGAATATGATGCGGTCACATGCACCACAACCCAACGAGCCCCCAGATTTTGCTCTGTATGTGTAGTGAGATGCGTCTCCTGAAGAAACGCGACCTGCACATTCTGCCTATCCAGAAACGCTAGCACATTACAGATCTTTTTGGGTTTGTTAAGCCTGCGTACATTCCATGTTATTAACGTAACAGTACCACCCGGACATGCATTTACCCATCATAACTTGCAAGATCCCACATTGTGAACTTCCTAGATAGGACCATTGTCTTAACAAATAAACTGCAGTTGCATTACACGGTGCCTGCCAAATCATCCCCCTTCCCACCCAATCTCCACACCCAATTCAGCAACCCCAACATGCTAATGACATCCCAATGAAATACAAACAAGGCCCCCATGAGATCATAACCAAGAGAAATAGTCGGGGTACACCCATTAGAGAGCACTAGAGTGCATACAGCCTCCCAGTGAAAAGGGAGGTGGCCCAACTTGTCCATAGTAATAACGTGACATGACATCCCAGTCAGTGTTCAATGCCCATGAGGGCACAGCATCACGACCTTTAGCAGTACTTGCATGAACAACAGATTGTGGGACCAAGATGTAACCACCTCGGCATATGATATTTCACATGATGTTGTCCAGCGCCAGCAAACATCCCACCCCCCCAAAGCGATCAGGTGATGACATCCAGGCTGCAACCATACAGTTACATTTTGTAGACACAGACAGAGACTCACTGTTCCTCCTCATCTGGATTCCTAGCGGTTTCACTGCAACGCTTTTTCAATGATGTAGCATGTTCCATGGAAGCCCTCAGGTTGTTGAAAATCTTGCAGGCCCCATCCGTGCCAATTCTCAGGCGGGCAGGCCAATATGCATTTTAAAATCGTGACAAAAAACACAATCCTGTCTATGTATTTGTCTTCCTCCCTAATATTGATATGTGATAAAACATTAATACAAGTACGTTTGTAAAACGCCCTCATTGCCCTGTTCAACTTCTCCTTGCCTTGTCCATTACCATGTGTTTCTTAGCTCCCTTCTTCTGTCTCCTTGGCTCTAATTCCGTCCAAACTAAACATGTTCCCTTCGCTTAGACAGCAGCTCCAAATCTTCCTTCATTTGTTTCAATAAAGTACAACCAGATGACTACTAGATTGTTCTCTTCAGGATGTATCGCCAACATATCTGGGCATCCTCTATTCCAGTGATACTCCAAGTATGGCCCAGGGACTGCATGTGGCCCTCCTTATCTTCACATGCTGCCCCCTGGACAACGGCAGCACTGGGCTGCTGTTTATTTGTCTCAGCACTATTACACATGTTCAATAAACAGGCAAGCTTTTGTTTTGCAGATAATTAAACGTAAAGAAAAGAAGCAAACAGGGTGCCCTGCACCCCTTAACGTTAGGATAGCCTTCATTTTTAAAGACCTCTTGCAGCAAAAGTATAAAAAAAACATGGTAAAGACTCTTCAGAATTTAAAAAGTGTATTTCATTAACTTGCATAACCATTTCATCTTAGTATATCAGATTATCCGTGCATTGAGGAGTTTTTTTAAAATGAAATATTACATTCACTCAAGTCGGTTGTTGAATGCACTCTTTTGGTGGCCAAGGTTCCTATCATATACAAACAATATTATAGGTCATTAAAAGAAGCACAGGAGAAGGTTTTCTACAGTGCACATCCTAAATTCATGTATTTTGCGGTCCTCTTATATGTGATAATGAAGAAAAATGATGGAAAGAGACAACCAAATTGTGTGATCCTAGGCAATTTTTTTTTAGTGGGGAAGCCGGATTAATACCATGTTTTCTGGTATCACATTGCGCTGTTCAGCCACTAGATGTGCATGCTTCAATTCCCTATACCCACCTTACCGCCAACCCCTCTTATCTCCAAACCTCCCACTGCCACCCTGCTGGCACCTCGATAACATTACAAACCAAATGATTTGGCCACTGGGAAAATGTTTGCGAGTACCCATGGACTATTCACATAAACTTCTGAGCAACTGTAAAAGCTTGCCCCATCTGATTCCTCTTTCCCCACCATATCACTTCATGCCTGCTGCTAGGCAACCCGAGAGAGTGGCCTTATTGCTGCATATATCACACATTTTGTAGACCAACAACCAAATGAATATCCAACTATTCGCGTAACCTAGCTTGCTGATGGGCCCTTAACACAACCTGTAATTAATTAAAACATAAAATTTAAAACAAATTCCGTTGGATAGATAATCAATCTCTGCCTACTTTCTCACATTTTGATTTCCATCTACCTATGCGGTTAATCTCATTCCAGTTAGTACCTACCCTTGCTGCTTCAGTGGCTGCCCCTCTTCGGAAAGAGTGAGTTTCCAAACCTATTTTGATCAATGATGTCCTCATCACTGCCATCAAATCGAAAGCAGTCATCCAAAAATCATTCGCATGACAAAAAAGTCAAAACATTTTCCCTCTGTCCATGTGAAACTCTTTGATTCTATCACAGGGCATGGATGCTCCTGTTCACTGCTTTTCAACCATATCCATTTTAATGTCCTCGACCAAGTTCTTAATCTCCGTCTATCAAGTATTACCTCTTGATGATGTGAGACTGCCTTTAAACTAGACCCTAGCATCCAAAACATATATAATCTAAAAATACTAGGCTCAAAATCAATATAACAGGCTTCGGGTAAAACTGTCAACTAACTTTGCAAAATTGCAATTGTCACAGGTTCTATTATCAACAAAAGAGCGCCAATACGACACGAGTGAAACCCTATGTCACAGTGAAAAAAGTTAAATCTACCTTAATTTAAGTGGTCATTAAACAATAAGAGAGGCAGTGAAGATAGAAAAATGTATTATTTTCTAAAACAACCCTCACTCACCCTAGAGGTGACATGCTTCATCATGGGGTTCGGTCACAGGTGGGGCCGACTATCCCCACCTGTGTGCTACCACGCCTGCAAGTGCAGCGGAGCTGGTATTGTCACAGGTTCCCTAAAATTTTTCTTTGGATCGCTCTCTTGCTCTCTTGCTCTCTCTCTCAGAATCCCTCCACACTCTCCGTACCTGTTCGCTTTCAATAGGGTTATAACTCCACCACAATTGTCCACAGAATTAAGTGGCTGCTCATTTCCAGATATTTTAGAATGTGACGTACCTTTTTGCCTATTAAATGCATAACAAATTCTAACAGAACACTCGGATCACTCTTTTAAAAACTTCTTTTCTCAATTCAGTGTTAATATAATGTTTAAATTCCAGCAAATATGTTTAATTAGTGGACTCAGCAGTTTACTTCTCAACCAATTCGACAACTCTCTCTCCCTAGGCCCAAATATTGTCCAGTAATTGAGTCTTCGCAGCCTCTGCTCCTGGTGCCAGCTTGCAAATTCGTTACCAATGATAACGAGAATAAGCAGCCACTAAATTTTTGTTTGCACCTTGCACCTGGCACTGTCTTGCCTTACCTACAATGCTCAATTGTAAGCATTTTAACAAGAAATTACTTAATCGCAAAATCCTCAGGCCATGAGCTTTCGTTTTATTCACCAGTTCAACCACTGTCATGTTGCCTACATTAAATAGTACTCTTATTTTTTTTTAAAGCTTTTTCCACATAAAAATACTCTTAAGAAAGCTATACTCCTTCCTTGTTTTAACCAACGATAGGGCTACTCCATCATCTCCCTCCCAAAATAGGCCAAAACCACTTGATACCAAAGCATCCGAAAAGAGTTGTCAAACTGTGTCTGCTGCCAAAAAATACATAGAAACATCATTCATATTCTCCAAGAATGTCACAAAAATTTGCTCTTTCTACCATTATTATCCTCACTCTATGATGTGGTAACACAACTCTTAATATTGTTAACCCTAACCTTCTACAGAAAATTCTCCTGGCCTTCTCCACATGAAAAGTCAAATAAATTCAAATGGCCTAAAAACCTCTGTAAATACCTAAATTGAATACATATTTCCTTACCACCTGTTCCAAAATGGTCTTGATTTCTGCAAATTTAATTTCAGTTAGCCGTGCTACCATCTTCTTGGTGTTTAGTTTGATACCTAGAAAAGTCAACAATTGACTTCGCCTTTCAGTTTTATCAGGAGCCAATAATACTCCAAGTTCAGCTGTTGTTTCTTGAAATTTTTTTTAATGCCCTTGTACATTCTCCTGTATAAGGTCTCCCTATAAACAATAAATCAAGATAATGACACTTATATTGCGTCCGGATTTTCTTTAAACAAAACCAAAAAGTGCTAAATGTCTCAAATATTCAAATATTGAACAAGTGGCAGCGCAACCCATATGGAACACCCTATCTACATAAATAGCCTCTAACAAAGAAAAATCAACTGGATAGACTAGTAATAAACTGAAAGTAGACTGTTACTTGGCTGCTACCTCTCCCTCTGTTACCAACTTTATTGCACCATCCACCATTGTATACTTAACACATCTTCCATTCCTATAAAGTAATATACTGATGCTCAACAAATACATGTCAGGGGGTCTGTAGGCGGTGGTACCTCAGGGGGTTGAGCTCCACATTTGTGGAATTCTGGAACTGCCGATTTGTGTGGTGAACTATAAGCCCCCACTGCCTTTTATCTTTTTTCATGTTTTTTAATTTACAGATGCCCCTTCTGGCCACGATAAGTGATGTATCAAACGGTATTTACCCTTCTTTTTTTTAAGAATTCCTCCCAAAGCAGATATCATTAAGTTTGTTAAAGGCCAATGAAATTGTGGCCCAGCAGTTCTAACTTACAAACTTAATTTACTCAGTTTTCCTGCCAAAATATATTAAGCCTTTAGCTGAACTCTATTTTGTCTGCCGACTGTTGCCCCCTAGGTCCTTGTAACCCCCAACAAAAACCTTCTCCAAACGCCCATTTAAATTTTACTGCAACTTCTCTTTCCGGGTAATCTTGCAGCATACACTCAGGATATGTAAATTTACCGGTGTATGAGCCTTTTGGTGAAGGGTGTCCTGCCTGGCCCCCTCTTGCTGGCCATCATAGCTCTCCCATGTTTGCCATTGCAATATACTGTTTTATTGGAGGCGTACCCCCACAGTTGACATTTATGTTTTAAACTGCAAAACTGACAGGAGCAGAAACTGGTGTTGAAATTCCAGCAAGAACTCCTAATGCTTACTTATCCTCTTGCATTTTCCCCATCCCTTGATGGACAAAGCAATATATAAAGTACCTCTGTTACTTGCAATTCGCTAGCCATGTGTGTTGTTGGTGGCAGCTGTGTAGATGACATCCATTGCAGCCATATTTTGGAATGTACTTCTCCACGTGGTTTATCTGGGTTTGAACTCCACCCAGACCTTAATTCCTCATCTAAACTTTGCCAAGTGTAACCTTCAAAGAGCATTTGAGCTTTTCTGATCAAATCTATATATTAGAAAATGTTTCTGCTCATTCTGCATGTTAATTACAATACACCCAGGCATAAATTAAAAAGACCGTTGTCCAGTTCTGAATTGTGATGGGAACCCTTGGATGTCTTGCCAGCTCCCACTATTTGACTTTTGATTGCACATCTCTTTGTAACAATTTAAAAACCTCTACAAATACATTCTTGCAAATCCTATACTTGGATAAAGGTTAGACCAATGGCATAGTAATTCTCAAACCGGAAAACTTCTTTTTATTATTCACTTTAGCTTTTTCACTCCCTCCCGTTTCTCCATTTCACTTTCCTCATTTTATTTAGCCTTTTTTCCAATATTTGTACTTTTGTTAAATATTTCCTTTTCATCTGTTTTATTACCATCAGATATACTCCCTTCATGAACCTTGTCTCTTGTGCCTTAAACATGGTTGAATTTTTCCTTCTCAGTTAGCCCTTCTCCTACTCCAATTGGTTTCAATGTTTTCTCTTATCCTTCTCCCCTGCCCACATCAAGAGTGACCACCACTGGTACCTCATTCACTGTAGCGTTTGCTTTCCATGATCCTTCCAATTCACCTCTTGTGTCCTTTCCTCCAAATCCATATTTGTGTGCTTGTACACTGTCAACCTCTGAAGAGCACCAATACCCTGACTTTCTTCAGCCAGTTCCTCTTGATTCTCCTTAAATTCCCTTCTCCCTCTTTGATTGCTTTCTGCACTTTTTTTATTTCTCTCTACCCATTCATCGCATTCCATCATCATCATACAACGCAAATTCATCCTCTGCATCCATACCACTAGACCCTAGACATTCATCATCCCTGAACACCTGCATTATATGTTTTCCAATCTTTCATGGGCATTTTAGTGAGCAAGACCGCACATTTTCTTTCCATCAATGTAGACATGGCAGCCAGTGGCCTCATCACCTCTTCTGACCAACACTCAGGAGCTGCCTCAAGCCCAGCTGGCACCTCCATCCAATTTGTCATTGGCCTCTTTTGCCAGCATTGCATCTTGATTTGCATCCCTGTTGCTCCAACCTGAAGCTCCCTCATCACCATGTGACCCAGAAGTCATTCCAGCTTTCTGAAAACATGTTTCCCGCTACTCCTCTTTGGACACCCAAATCCATTTGTCTCTATTCTTCTTGGCATATTAGCTTCAAACCATGACTCTTTGTGATCTAAGATTAGAGTCTGCTATATTTGTTCTGCTTAAATTAGTCACCTGCTGCCTTGCCCTGCTGTCCTCTCCCGAGCTTTCTCATAACTCTGTCCAATTTGCCTCCATTATTTCTGAAGTGATTCTTTGCTCACTATATTTTTACCTTGAACATTACATGTTTGTCTGTGTTCCTGCTTTGTCCCCAACCCCCATGATAGATCCTGTCTTGTTCAACTGCATATCTCCCTCTTCTACACAGGTCGCCATGCGCGACCTATTCACCACCACCCAGCCACATCAAGCTAGTGCTGTCTCCACCAGCCTCTGTGACGGCTCCACTCTGCTGCCCATTGAAGCTCTGCCACCATGCCCACCCGCGTTCTCCTTTCTTCTGTCCCCTGCAGCCATTGCATACATGCTCGGTGCCTCAGACGGCACAGCGCTGATTTAATTGGAAATGCGTTTCTCCTACCCCCATGCACCTGCAGAACTTCTTCCGCTTCTGCCCCCCTCTGTTACTGGTATTCCCCCCCCCCCCTCCTTTTATGCAGTGATAACAGTAACAGGTGATTCTTCATGCGCCTTCCTACTCGCTGCTGCTTCACTCCCTACACATCTACATATTCCCCGTGGTGGGGAACACGCCGCCACTGCTGCTCCATGCCCGTCCGCTGCTGCTCTTCTGGGGCCTCCCCCTACCAGCCTCAGAGCCTGGCTCATCACGCCAGGTTTAATTAAATCTTCGTGCCCCGCTGCACATAATGCGTACAGTGCTTCCCTAACCGTGTCGGTTTCTCTACAAATTATTTTACTTCATCTTCACTGATACTTTATTTGAAAACTAACCACTACCCCACTCCCCTTCCCTCAGAACGTTACCTGCCTTCTCACGTGGTGATGGTCCGCAACTGGCTGAACGCCTCATCTCGCTGTCCCTAAATTCCTTCTGGTCCCTGCCCGCTGATTGTCCCTAACCCATCCCCTGCCCTTGACTGTGTGTCCTGTGCCACTTGCACAAAGACACCTGGAAGGGAGATTGCCTTTGCTCCCCCAGGTTCCTTGATTTTCCTGGGCGCGCGCTCGAATCTGTGTGCGTGTGTGTTGCATCTTTCTGTACTTTACATATTCATTTGTACACATAAGCTTGCCCTGTTTCTTCCATTGTATATGTGCTCTGTGATTAAATAGTAATCTGTAGATTGAGGCTCAGAATAATATAAATGCAGTATTACATCTGACTATCTACTTGTTCCGTTAAGAAATGCATGCTCTCCTGTCCGGTGTCCTCACACCGCTTTCTCTGTTTTTAGGTCTCGCAGACCTAGCGCTGGAGCGCGCATGCGCTCCACGTTCTGCAAGGGCTTTTTGTAATCCTTTCGCTTTCCTAAGAGGACTTGAAACCGCGCCCCTTCTTCCCATTGGCTTGTGTCATAGTTCGGGCTAAACGCTGGCTTTCTAGTGTAAAGGAGGCTTCTTAGTCCCTCCTTGTTACCGCCCTGTCCACTTTTGGCCCCGCCCACCTGGACTGGATCCTTTACTTGCGGCGTTATACTGTCTCCTTTAATTACTGGGTGAGCACTTTCTTTTTGTCATTCCGGCTGCGAAGCGCTATGCTCTAAGTTGTATGTTTTGTTTTTTAAATTACTTTAATGAGCGTGGCGCCCGCTAGGGACACCGCGCTCACTTTATTGATATTTTTGCTGCTTTGTGGGCTCCGAATCGTGTGTGCCGCTTTTATATTGTCTGTTCTGGGATCGCTTTGAGCTGGCGTTGTGGGCTCCGAATTGTGCGTGCTGCTTTTACATTTGCTGTTCTGAAATCGCTTTCAGCCGAGCCCCCGCCCCCCTGTAGCCTCGCTCCGGTGACCGTTCTCCCTCTCACCCCGACATCCATCCCTGGAGCGGTGCCTCCCGAGCCCCGGTGCTCCCACATGAGCTGGAGCCCCAGGCTGTCCACGCCTCCCCCTGCAGGGGCGTCCTTAGGCATGTACAAGCTGTGCACCTGCACAGGCCCGCCTAACCCCAGGGGCCGCCAAACCCCAGGGGCTGCAACGCCAATATATATCCTTAATAATATAATCCTCTGAGGATGGATACATATTTGCGTGGTGGCCCCTGGCAGGGATTTGGCGGCCTCCATCTCTGTTCCACTTCCAAACACCCTGACCCCCGACCTGAGCTCCGAGGGACTCGGCCCGACCCCCTCTTCAAGGGCCCCCTACCTACGCTCGCTTCTCAGGGTAGCCATCAGCCTAGAGCCGCCCCTGCCTGCCAGCGGTGGCAGCTCCGGTGAAGCTGAGCGGCATTGTGCGTCCTCCCTCCTGGTGGCAGCGACCGGCCAAATCCCCGACGGTCCCTGGGAACCCCCAGGAGCCTTGGAAACAGCAGCCCGACACAGCCACAGGAGTGCTGGCCCCCGCCCTGCTGCAGCCGCCGAGCAACACCGGCACCTGCAATTAGGCGCCAGGCCTACTGGTGTGAGGGTGTGTGAAGGAGTTGTGTCTGACAGTCTGCTGCTACCTCTCATCACCACTGCCCCAGGGTGTGGGGTCCCTTCCTTTTACTTTTATACTTGAACGCCGGGTTGGATGCTGCAGGAACTGTTGATAGGGTGGTCCGAGGGTTTGAAAAGTGTACTCAGCCCTTGCTTTTGAAAGTGGTGGTAGTGACACAAGATGCTGAGGTGGTTAGTTCTATCCTACCGCCGATGGGATGCTGAGCCAAGCAGCTGTAGGGCCAGAGTGCAGTAAAGCGAGGGCAGCTGTCATCAGCCCCCTTTTCGTGCGGTGTTTCGGAATAGAGGGATGAAGTCCTCAATACTGCCTTCTAACGCAAAGAGTTGTGGCACAGTGGCCCACCTCCGTCAATGATTCTTTGGACCCCTCTGTGTACAGCTCTCTGCTAGTGATGCTGTGCACTGCATCTCTTTTTTGGTGCACAAACCGTAATCCCGGCTGAGTGCAAAGATCGGGGGGGTGCACAGTACACAGTCATGGCGGTGAAGAAAGCGACCTAGCTGGCACATCGTATTCCTACAACTCATTTTAAAGCAACTTGTACCTCTTATACTCCCTTGCTCATCACACACAAGGTGTAGTTCTGCTTTTCCAAGGCCCTTCCTCAATAGTTGCAGGATGGTGCTGGTATGGATCTTTGATTTATTTTATTTCTCCAGTGATTGTGGGATTCTGGGCCTGTGATGGAACCCGCCACCATCCTCTCCTTTTTTAGGTCGAGCCTAAGGCATTGCTTTAGCAATGCTTGTTGGCGAGATTATAGTAAGGCTTTCAAAAGTCTACCCAAACTGCAGATCGGGTACAGTGCATGTGTGCACAACCACGCGCATTCCGCCTCTGCTGCCACTTCAGCTCACCAGGCTGCACACCCCCTCACCCCTCGCTCACCAATGTCCCTCCCACCGTTCCTTTGATCTCACCGTGACTTCTCTCAGGCTAATGGCCCTCGCCCTCCCCCTCCCCACCACAGAGCGCTCATCGCTTGTTTACCTTCTCTCCAACCGCCCAATCTGTGTTGTATAACTTTTTACCCTCGCCTCCCTTGTGTTGCTTGTTTATTTGTACGTTTTGCAGTTTGATCTAGCACGAAATATAGCGCTTTACAAGAGCATCCGTTCATAGATTGTTAGCGGACACGGTGCTGAAACGTCCAAACAAAGTTGCGTCACCACAGCGCTGGCCATCTTACTGCACTGCTGCCCACTGTCTCGCATACCTTGCAATCCGAAGATGGCTCCAAGGCCTGCAGGATCAGAATGACCTAGGCGCCGGAGCCTCCATGCTGCCACCATTGCAAGGACACCGCTTCTGAAAACCTCATCAGGCCTCGGGGAAGGTGAGAGCCGGCAGTGCTGACCTTCTGTCCCCGTGTCACATAAGCCGCTCTTTCTCTCTAAATTCCTTTGGCTGGGGCTTTGAGGTACAAGACTTGCGTGCTTTTTTATTTTTATTTTGTGCAGTTTTATATAGCACGAATTATAGCGCTTTACATGAGCACCCCTTTACGTTGCACAAGGACACATTCATTTTTGGTAGGCAGCACGGGGAAATTAAGTGAATTGCCCGGAATCACACTATGTTGATCCAGTGCCGATGCTCGAGCCTGGTTCCCGAAGTCGGCAGCTCTGGCCATTACGCCGTCATTAAAACCTTCGTGCATGTCTGACGGCATGTTAGCAGGTCGACTCTGACCTGCTAACATGCCGTCAGACACGCAGCTTGGATAATAGAATCATCAGGGAACGGTGACGTTTTGCCTGCTCCCCCCACGACCTTCCAACCTCTGACGAGTATTTGGATTGGATGGATGCACTATCCTAGTTGAATTTTCTCATCACAGGAACCAATGATGGTCATAATCTAATGGCCAGTGAATGGCCCAACGATAAGCACTCTCTCCTCTACTGTGTCCTGATGAAGACCCCAAAATGAGGTTTCAACCAACCCTTACAACCTACGGGGTCGAAACGTCGACCGAACTTCTTTACTTTTCCACACATAGGAAGACAATAGATGGAATTAAACTCATCCTATGTAACGAGAGCTATATGGAACTTTTTGATCTAATTCAGACTGTAAAGGTTTTATACAGTTTTATTGCGATTGTTTTATGGTCACAACACCTTTACCCAGTCCCCACACTTATCCCATCACACCTATCCCACCTGATTACCTTTTCTCTTTATCACTGAGAGTGCACCAATGAAAATATTATGTTCAAATTTAGATGGACACAAGTGTTTATAATTTTGTGTCTAATTGATTTATGATTTCATTATGTATGACGCTGAATACATGATGTTTGGAATTTATTGATGGATGCTTTTTCTCCACCAATTATTGTACTTAATAAATTGTGCATTTAATAGATTGGATTGGCTAAGATTTCATCTATATAATGTAAAAATTTCTTTGTCATTTGATGTCCTTAAAGCTAATGACACTGACCCCTTCATATGTATCGTAATTTCTAACAAGGCACAACTTGTTTGAAGTGCCGCGGAACCGGTTTCTAAACCCAAACAATCTTTGACAACAACTGACGGAGCAACCGACAGCTCTGTTGTGTAAACACAACTATTGTTGCTTGAAGGGGCCAGTCCCCTCTGAACATTGGGAACCACCACATCCACCACCATGTCCACACCCACCACCACCATGTCCACACCCACCACCACCATGTCCACACCCACCACCACCACGTCCACACCCACCAGCACCACCACGTCCACCAGCACCACCACGTCCACCAGCACCACCACGTCCACCAGCACCACCACGTCCACCAGCACCACCACGTCCAACACATCCACCACCACGTCCACCACCACGGCCTCCACCACCACCACCATGTCCACACCCACCACCACCATGTCCACACCCACCACCACCACCATGTCCACACCCACCACCACCATGTCCACACCCACCACCACCATGTCCACACCCACCACCACCACGTCCACACGCACCACCACGTCCACACGCACCACCACGTCCACATGCACCACCACGTCCACCAGCACCACCACGTCCACCAGCCACCATGTCCACACCCACCACCACCATGTCCACACCCACCACCACCATGTCCACACCCACCACCACCATGTCCACACCCACCACCACGTCCACACCCACCACCACGTCCACCAGCACCACCACGTCCACCACGTCCACCAGCACCACCACGTCCACCAGCACCACCACGTCCACCAGCACCACCACGTCCACCACCACGGCCTCCACCACCACCACCATGTCCACCACCACGGCCTCCACCACCACCACCATGTCCACCACCACGGCCTCCACCACCATGTCCACCACCACGGCCTCCACCACCACCACCATGTCCACCACCACGGCCTCCGCCACCACCATGTCCACCACCACGGCCTCCGCCACCACCATGTCCACCACCACCACCATGTCCACCACCACCATGTCCACCACCACCACCACCACCTCCACCACCATGTCCACCACCACGGCCTCCACCACGAGGCCACTTCACTCGCCATCTATCTATCTATCTATCTATCTATTCGCATCAATCTGCGCAACCATTCAACAGCAACTGGTTCAAATATGTTCTCTCAATGTTTCAAGCTTTATTACAAATGTCACAAAAGATGTTAATATTTCACTTCTGTTCTTAGATTTTCGTCACAATAAAATACACTGAACATAATCTTCCCAAAAGTTATTTACAAAAGTTTAAGCTATTGCCATTATAAATTGCAATAGCTTTTATTTAAGTATTAATTATTTAAAAAAAAATTAAAGCCATTGTTATTTGTAATATCAATACATCTAAGTCACGTAAATACAACACCTATTGCATTACAAATGCTATAGGTGTCACATTTGCGAAAGTTAAAACTATTGGCATTGTAAATGACAAAGCTATTATTTCACTATTTTCAAAACCAACATATAAATTTAAAAAAATCATTTACAATACCAATAGCTCAAACTTTCCTAATGCGAGACCTATTGCATTGCAAATGATTGTGTTGCGTTGCAGTCTGCAAACGCGGTGCAGCTCCGCGCATGGCCTTGAAGTGGTTTAGATCTAGGACTGACTGCGCCAAGCACACACCGTTTCCAACAGGGTCTGTGCAGGCCGAGCCCAGCTCGCCTGCTGCACAATGAAGCCTGCAAACGACCATGTGACCATCTACCGGCCTGGGAAAATCGGAGTCTGAGGAAGAGAAGTGAATACTTGGACTTGCATGGTGTGTAGACTTTATCATGCCATTTTACCAGCTCAGTGGTACTCCTTTTATTTACTGGGGAAGAAGAAAGGCAGAGTAAATTGTCAAGATTGTGCCCTGTGCTCTTCAAATTACAAACACACCTCTGTAGCAGGCACACAAACCCACTGGGCGATCTAACACACAACGTTTTACAAGTAGGCCAAATTTTAAACGTTGTACTTTGGGAAGAGCTTGACAGCGAAGGGTTAATCGTCATGGTCTTTCATTTCAAATGTTTGTATGTGATAAAATACATTGTCGTTAACTACGCCATTTACAACGCAAATCGCTGTAACTTAAGCAAATGCGAGACCGTTTGCATTTCTAATGCTTGTTTTTTTTCTTTTATCAGGTTGTGCGCGGCTGGAGAAGCGCCTCTCCTCAGTACAGGCGCACCTCCTTACTGGACACCAAGGCCTAGCTGCACTGACTGCTGGGAGCCACGGGGGTCTCCTCCGTTCACTCCTGGCGCACTCTTCGCGCCACTGAATCTTTTTCTATCACCCCTTTTTATGTTGGACGAATTGTATTTCTAACGGCTTGCCTTCTGTCCTTATGCTCTCCCCAGGGCCCTAATTCTGGAGTGCCATTCATAGGTTATCATTCTGAATGAGTCGTGCTTGCCAAGAGGGTCGCCTTGCTCTCGGAGATGTGTGGATTTTACAGTTAGTATTTTACTTCTTCGGAACTACCCAGCCCTGCTGTGTTACATTCAAACTGCACCACCGCTTTTCAGTCAGTCCTAAGATTTTACACAAATACGACACACAGTATTGGTCGATTGGGCACATGGAGGACAGTGATAGACGTTTGTGCGCTGTGAACGCACCTGATGGGCACTGCATTTTTCAAATTTGTGGAGAATCGTGAAGGTACACAAAGGAAAGGAATCAAAGATGGCTTGGCCGATAGCCTCTTGGCAGCAGTGACACAGGTGCCCAGTCCTGGCTATGTCATTGACCCAATTGTAGGCATGATGGTTGAGAATCTCTTTATCACTGGAAACCACTGGTTTTGATTGGAGCAGCACTATTGGCAGATTTTGATTATTTGTATTTGAGTGTGTTCAGTGATTTGCCAAGTTCGGTACAAATAGCTTTATCTTTTTGGGAAAACATATTTATTTTTGTTAATTCGTCGAATGAGTGAGAGGATTGTCTGGATCTGCTGAAGGGGCGGGTTGTTTAGACTGCCCCCTTCCCTGTAGATTCCACCTATGGACTGGAGAGCCTATATATCACAGGGAAGCACATTGTGAAGCATACTACTGCTGTAGTGTATGCAGTCGAGGTGTCCAGGAGAGAATGATGAAGTGTAGAAGGGCTGCAGCACTGCAGAAAGATTTAGCACAATGAAAAAAAATCTAGTAGTGTAGAAGCCTCCGAAGGGGTTGAAAGACACCTCTGTTTTCTTAACTGAATATTGCAGCTCCACATTAGTGTGTGTGTGTGTGAGGAAAATGAGTTAATTACTCTGGGGTGGATTTTCGCTTTAGTAATATTTTTATTTCTGGTTATCATATCTGTGCAAACCGAAGACACATTTTTTCTCCTAGATTATTCATTATTTCTTCCTCTCTGAAGTGCGGAGTGCCTTGTATCTGCTGATTGAAGTTGGAAAAGAGATTGTCCACTTTTGTGTGGTAGGTGAGATGATTCTAGTTGGTTCTAAATCTCTTGTTGAGCCTTCTGATGCTGTGAGGTGTGTAGGGGAACATAAAAAGAACATTGGCAGTGAGGTAATTTGAGGCTTTGTGGCCAGGAAATATGCAACTACAGAAATCCCTCCCACCCCCTCTTCGAATGTTGTCACTTAGATATGAGTCATGTGCCTCAGACCTCAACATTTGATCTTTTTATTCATGTTTTTGTTTTTTTGAAGGTTTACTTAGAAGCTGTCTGCCTAATTTATTTTGTAAATAATATATAGATGCTACTCTGTAGTGTTCCATTGAACTTTGTAGTTTATGTCGAGTCTTTGTCACCGACTACATCAGGAAAGTCCCTGACACCATAACTTAAAGTCTTTTTGAAATGAAGTGGAATGCGACTATTTTACTGGCTTAGCTGCTTCCCCTTTTTTATTTAATTTATTTTATTTGAATTAACATTCGAGTGTGGAAGGTGCGCAGCCTGTCATTCTTTCATTACATCTACTCTGAACGCCTTTTCATGATGGATAAACAAAGGTCCTCTGTGTCATATATCAGAATTGTGCTTATCTTATTATTCAATGATGTATTGAAATAGAAGGGAGTTGGCTGGGACTACAGGATGGCCATATGACCAGTAAATCATGTTTGAACATGAAGCAGAAAAAGGAAGATTTATAAAAAATAAGAGCTGAATATCGATTGAAAACTCCTTGCTTTTTTTCTTTGGGAGGAGTGGCTTGTTTGTAATTCATTCGATGTGGGTGAAGCTGGAACGCCCCTCCTGCAAAATACAAGCTGTGGGGGATTCTCTTATTTTGACACTAGCACTGCAAAGTCCCTAATATGAGCTTTCAGTGGATTTTACCAACCAGGCAATTTGGATCATTTGGTTATTTGATTATTTTGTTCTCCTCAGAAAAACTTGATTTAAGGTTCTGCACAGCCTAGTGACACAGCACTTCAGACTAGCCACACATCAGAGTTCTGTGACTGGGATGTGGTGTCGGCAGTGCCGCTGAAAGCCCTAAATGTATGTTTATGCACTAGAAATGCTTGCTACCAGACGAGTTGCCTCAGAAACGTCACCTTTTAGGTTACTGTCTTGACCAGTTTGGAAAGTTTAGCACATGTTTAATGTCTTTGCTTTGTATCCCAACGTCCAGGCATTCCCAAATACACAAGTCAAAAAAATATAAAATGCATGATTCCCTTTGTTATGCCTCTGTGGATGATAACTATGGTGTTTAGAGAAACCAACCTTAGGAAAGGTAAAGCAAGAGTGGAACGAAAGAGAAGCCAGCTGGATAGAGCGATACAGTAAGTGAATCAGCAGCTGCCACTGAGAGCTGCAGAGCAGGAGTATGGTTTGCTATTGAAGAGACTAGTATAAGGATCCACAGGCATCCCCATGCCTTTAGAAATATGTAGTTCCCCACTCAATTTCCTTCAGTATTGTAGTAGATGTATTCTCTTTCAGAGTAATACAAGTAGGTGATCTCCAGCT
The DNA here is from genome assembly GCF_964263255.1 of Lissotriton vulgaris. Lineage (NCBI taxonomy): Eukaryota > Metazoa > Chordata > Amphibia > Caudata > Salamandridae > Lissotriton > Lissotriton vulgaris. Next base: position 1,308,447,056 of record NC_141693.1, on the reverse strand, counting down.
GAGATGCAAAAGACAACTACCTTCGTTAGCGTTTCCCCCACATTCCCATTCAATGTGCATCATCTCTTGTACATACACCATAATCACTAATTCTATCCCCCATAACATTTCCTCTTTATACATACATAGATAGAAAATTACAGGGAAAAAACATCAAATCATTGAAGGTTCCTTATAAACTAACTACAATAACGAACTGAAACTGACTGCCTAAAATAATAGCACACACACAGTAACTTATGACATGTTGACAGTCAAAGATGACAATAAATCGAAAGACACATTAGCATAAAATGACTGCCTTGCTTCCATTACTTTACACAAATGTCCAAGCATTCGCTCCTTCCCATCATCTAGTGTAATCCCTGAACTCTTTACCTTCATTATTTTGCTAATGAGAGAATTTACTTTCTCCTTAGTTCGCAAACCCTGCTCTCTTCACTACCACCCAATCTCCTCATTTCAAATTCAGATTCTTTGAACCCTCTCTGTTGTCATCATTTCTTACCCAACCCCATTGCAAACCTTTCACTCTCTATTTCATACCTTCACAGTCAAATTATATTTGGTCTTTCTGTAGCTGGTTTCCTTCCCTTGAGAGCTCATGGAATGAGGAGTCACTCTAAGGGCCCAAATCTTCTTGTCACTCCTTCCTCCACAGCAAACCATTTGCCGAAGGCAGTTGTATGTTTAATGTTATAATATGATTCACTCTATCGACCAGACCATTGGCTTGTGGCCTGAACAATGCTATCTTCGCATGTCTTGTTGAAGGATTCTGCACAAATGCAGAACTATGCCAGGATTGGGGGGCCTTGGTGTATAAGGACTGAGTCTTCCTACCACCTTAGTGCCATGAGCCCTAGGACCGACTCGCTATAAAGTCTCACTTGCTCCCCTACTCGCTCACAGAGAAACAAATGATTAGACACCCCAGAACACAACACACCACACCCAGATCTCTCAGGAATCGCGGTAACAAGACACAACCTTTCACTCTCACTCTTGTACTTGTTCACAATATTTATTTTATTTATTTTTAGAGTTTTCTATAGCGCGAACTTGAACCGATTAGGTTATCAGAGCGCTTTACATAGCACCAGTTCCGTTACATGTTATCACAGCAGTTTACATAGAATCAGTTACGTTGCACATTTCAGGATCTTGAACCGATTAGGTTATCAGAGCGCTTTACATAAGACAGCATTCGATGTCCAGTGCCCTCCTCCGCCGTGTAGCGGGGGACCACTTCCAGCCCTCCGAAGTCGTCGAGCTGTCGGGACTAGGCTCCTGGAATTTCAGCTGCCCCTTTACAAGGCACTTTACATAAAATCAGTTATGTTACACATTTCAGGAACACCTTTCTTTTTGCTCTAGTGGATAGGGTTATCTCTTCACACGGGGGAAGGGGTACACCTGGCTATATTCCAACAGTTCCACCGGCGATTAGTCGTAAAAGCTATGATTCTAACACAGGGAGGGGATACACATGGACACAATCTAAAAATCAAATAGTATACTAGTCATTAGAGTTATCTTCTATCTTGACAGGAGGGATGTGACTGGAAACACTCTAGGGGTAATATAGGGGTGGTAGAGAGTACAAAGGACCGCTGCAAACACTACACGAGTACCAGCATAGAGGAGGGGTGGGTGGGATGCAAAGGTCTGGAGGGAAGGAAGGGCTAGAGTCCAGCGAGAACTGTCCAAGAGAAAAACAGCAGCATTCACCGCATAGAGGAAGGGTGGGTAGGATGCAGGGTATGGAGGGAGGGACTAGTTCAACGAAAAAGTCCTCCAGAGTCCACCAGGGCACTATCCTCTGCGTTCGTGTTCCCGTAGCCTGCGTCGGGAGCTGTAATTATGGTCATACAATTCTCCAAAGCGTCTTATAGGAGTGCCCCTAATCAAAATAAGGTGCCCTGTCCGGCCTGATGCCTGCTTGTAAAGGTGCACTCTGGTGCTACATGAAATCGAGCTCATCATGTGTGGTCTCGGCCATCTTGGAAGCAGGCAGACCTTGTGTCATCTGCCTTTGAGCCTCCGGTGTCCCCCCTTGCAGTGCTATGTCAATCCTCAGTGTGATCACCGGAGCGGGCTCCCTGTATGCTCCGTGCTGTGCGTGACCTCCGCTTCAATCAGTATTCAGCCCAAGAGTGCCTTTGTTGCAATGTCAGCCACCGCCCGCCATCTTAAAGTCAGGCACTGTGTGGGGGCAATACTCCGGTAAACATCACAACAAAAGGGGGGTGGTTCCTTTCTGTGGTTACCAAAATTAAAGCACGAAGTGCTTGCTGAGATTAGACACCAAAAAACTTTTTACCTCAATGACATGTACCCTAGTCAGTCCCAGAATTATTATATAAACATATTTTTCTTAAAAATTCATATTTATTAAAAAGCTTCTGATAATAGCATGAAATTCATAACAGTTTTACATATAGGCAGTATATAAAAACATAAACACATTACATTCAACTTCAAAGCATAAAACAGTAATTAAAAATAGCAAGAGTGTCGACGCGTTTCGGTGTTTTAGGGTAGATGGTACACCTTCCTCAGGACTACAATGAATTCTTCATTCTAAAAAGTATATGGAACAGTCAGTTAGTGTACATTCAAAGAGGATTTTCTTGAATTAACAAAAAGTTTTTTTCAGGGATTTGCAGTGTCTAAGGTACATCAAATCTTACATGATTCGCATTATTCAATGTGCGGCAGCATAAATCCTGGGGATAGAAAATTCTTATCCACTGTTCTCTTTCAATTTCTTTCCTTTAAAAACTGACTTGTGACCTGTATGCACACATGAATATGTTTTGCAGTTAGTCTTTTTCATGAAAACAGACAAGTTATGAACAGGCCCCTTGTACATCGAAATGTCATTGAGGTAAAAAGTTTTTTGGTGTCTAATCTCAGCAAGCACTTCGTGCTTTAATTTTGGTAACCACAGAAAGGAACCACCCCCCTTTTGTTGTGATATTTCCCAGTCCTTTCTGGGTTTGTTTGGGAAAACTCTCTCCTTTTTACAATAACGGCAATACTCCGGTGCCCCGGTCCGCCCCGCAACTGCCCTCCAAGTCTGGCTCACCGCTGCAGCTGGTGTGCGCTCCGTTCCAGCACCCGACGGGCGTTCTCTTCCCAGATCGCCTCCGCGGAGGATCGCCGTAGTCCGCCGGTGCGCTCCCTGTGCACACGCGTTGGGACACACACCGCTCTGCTGACTATGCCCTCCTGATGACCCTCAGAGGTCAGGGTCCCTCCGGTGCTCCGGTTATTTTATAGCGAGGGCTGCTTGTTACGCCGATTACCTCAGGCGCGGTCCGTTGCGGCCATTCCCTGCCGTTGCTGCCAAGATGGCGGTCTTTGTCCACGGCGTCCACAGATATCACCCTCCGTTACAGACACCACTGCTCCACTTGCCCTGAGACTCGAGCCAGACATGCTCTGGGGTATCGGACAGTAGAAGTCCCCTCTATGGCGCAGTCTGTAGGCTGAATGACAGCGTTATCCCCCCGAATAGGGGACACAGGTCGGGAGCCGAGACGGATCACCTCCGCCTCGGCTCCGCCCCGCCCCAGTGTACCAGTGGGTGTACCAGTGGGTGTGGTGTGTTGTGTTCTGGGGTGTCTAATCATTTGTTTCTCTGTGAGCGAGTAGGGGAGCAAGTGAGACTTTATAGCGAGTCGGTCCTAGGGCTCGTGGCACTAAGGTGGTAGATCTGACAGACACACAAAATAGTTTAAAATATTTATTTTAACTAACGTACCCTAACCTGCAGTATACTTGCCCCCAACAAGCAGGAAAATGCATAGTACAAATACAGTCTGCATAGCAGCTAGTCCATAAATCATGATGGGATATGTCATCATGAGAAGACTATAGAGCCTAACCTCACTTCCCTTGCTAAGAAGCAGTATTATATATTCAAAGATCTCTGGGCTTTATCAGCAGACCCCATACCTTCCATCTATTGATGATAGATCTACATCTTAGGTGCTTTCTCGTTCTTCTCCCTGGAAAGGTTCCTCTCCAAGTGTGTGCTACCTATTCGTGTATTCTAATAAAACCCAAGTGCGTTTTGTCCAAACAGCTGCAGCTGTATGTTTTGTTTAAGGGCTAAGGCCTGGCCAGAAGGGGCATTGTTGTTCGACTTTGCACATAATGTTCAGTCAAAATCCCAAGAACATGCAGAGAGTGAACACAGTGATCAGTTCTCAAGTGAAAATAGTCATTGAAATTATTGACAAAACAGACATGTAGTAACGTGTGCAAAGCAGCAGGCAGGCTGCAGCATGCTCATGCTAAGTTAGTGAAGACGACAATGTCCCTATGGGCCACGTGACACCCTCCCCTTGGCCAGGTCGGTAGCACCATGCTAAGACATGAATCAGAGGTAAGCAGAGGCAAAGTTTCTTAGTGGTATCTGAAGTTGGATTTTTGTAAACCAAAAAACCCAACCAAAAAAAATTATGGTTGCAAATGTAAAAAATGTACTTAAAAACATATCCGTTGATAGCGAATCTTCAGATTCAGAAATGTCACAGGAAAATCAGTATGCCATAAACTCCAGTATATTGTCTGAACCTTCCATAGTAAAGAGGTATGCCATCAAATTGAGCAAGTCATACAAGCACACATGCCCTATCCAGAAGCTGTTAGTAGCATATCAGGGCAACCTGCGTTACTTCGATGAAACTCCGGTCTATGAGATGCTGCGCACGAGCACAGGTACTCAAGTCGTCCGTTGGTCCAAGTAGAGGATCGCACACCAGGCGCCTACCCGTGGAACATTCCTGGTCATGGGCCTCTAACTGATCCATTAACTGTTCGTAATCGTGGGTTGTATTGGAGAGTCAGACATCCAGGGCCAATAGCAAAGGGCACCGGAGGCAGTGGAACACAGGTTGCACGCAGGTGAATTAGGCATGGTGGAAGGCATTTGTTCATGATACAGCTGCAACTGGACCAGGTTTGGAAGCTCCACAAATCGAGCAGCCATTGTGAAGTAGCAATAACAATACAAGCATGCCACAAATTGGCAGGAGCACCAGGGGAAACCTTCCGAAGGCGCTGGAAAAAAATGGAATGAATAAAAGCGGTATTACGCCAAAAATAATCTGATAGAAAGTGACAAGGCTGGATCTCACAACTTTAAAAAAGTGGGCTAAGCCCTCTGTATCAGACGCATTAAATATTTGGTGAATTAATTCTCCAAAATGGAGTGGGAGATTCGAGATTAGCAGTGAGTGAATCTCACTTGCGGTTTTCGCTACTTGCAATTCAAAGGTTTCTAGAGCTGATGTGAGAACCACTTCTTGCTGAAACAATAGCGCTTTTAGTCCGCTTAGTTTATTGAAATTTGTTTTCAAAGTTGGAATAGAAGACCAAAGCGAACTATCCACAATCCCATGCGGGGGTGGGAACAGGACATTGCTGCAACATGTAAATCGTTGAGAAACTACTGTATACAGGATGCCAGCCCGTAAGCCGCAGCAATCGTGGTTATTCAAAATAAGATAACTACCATTAGAAAGCAAAGTTAATGCGGGAATAATAGCCGGGACAGGTGTACCTTTTAAAAAAACAAGCCAGATTAGGGGCCAAAATGTTCCAGGCGCTGTTATGTTTAACTTGTTTACAGACTAGGCAGTGTCCTACTGTGGAATCACAATCCTCCCCTGTAAGGAACCCGTCCTTTTCCGCGCGTTGACATCTAAATGTGAAAGCAACTGCCATAATTCATGAATATAGCTACTGCCGAGGGCCTCCATCTACCAACCGGATAATGTTTCATGCAGGCTGTAAACTGAAAAAGGGAGCTTGTCAGTGAAATAACCTTGTGTATTAACCACACAGTTGAATCAGTTTATGCTACAGAAAATGGTAACTGTTCTAATTGTTCAATATGTAACAATGTTTATGTGGCGTCTTTCATTTACATTAATTTCTCTATATCGGTCGAATTTGATGATAAAAACAGTGCAGAAGCATTCAGGTAATCCCACTGTACTTTTCCACTTTTAAGCGTTAGTAAGGGCCATGCAAATTACATTACAGAATGTAACTGATTTAGACCATGATAGGAAACAGACACTTCATGTTGAACAATGTCAATAACTGATGATACAATATTATCCAAAGTATATATACAATAACAGTTTATTAATTCTGTTATCGCCAACTGCAAGAACTTTTTCTAAATTAGCTTGGTCAATTTGGTGCAGATACACTGCTGCTTCCATCTGCAATAGCTACCAAAATTCATTATATGCTGCATAAACAAAACGTTATGCTCAAGAAGACTTTGGACCAAAAAGAAACTCTGCCACATCTATGTCAACCGACGAGAGAAAGGTGTTTCGCAGATGAGTTTCTCCAACCATTGCTGACATAATTTACCCACTGAATATGTGGTTACTGTATGGGAATGTGGGAAACGTGGATTAGGTCTACTTTGTGTAAACTCTTGTGTGGTATTCAGAAAACGCACCTGACATGCATTGGAGCTCCTTGACCACCTTAACCATTCTATGGGGTCAATAGTAGAAGAATGAAGTGTGCCATTCTGAAACATGACAGCTAAGTCTTCAATTGTGTAGTTGGTATGTGTTTCATGCCATGTTTCATAAGGAGCCAATAACGGAATGGACAGAATATTTAGATTTTTGGCCATAGCTAAACCAAAACAAGTATTCTGTTGCGCCGTTTCCTTTATAAATATGATCTGAGACGTATCAGACATGCATGATGCAATGACTCTGTGCCCCGCACCTGCCAATTTGAATATCTCAGTCATCCATGTATGCCGGGCAAAACTACTTCTCCTGAGGAAATGCGGAAATGTATGGAATGTTCAAAGGTTCGGTCGAGCCATGGATATCGAATGCTACCTTATCCCAAACAATGCTATCAACAACTGGGAATGCTTAAATATGAACTAGGAATAGAAGTATTTGCCTATGCCTCCATGCTGTTTCAAGTACACACTGGTTTATGTACAAGTAAACCACACCTGTTAGTTTACAAAAAACAGTTTATGTTTTCAATTTTATACTTAGTTTACAGAAACAATTCGCAAAAAAGAAAATCAGAACTAAGACCACTATCAACCGCACGTCTTAGCCATGCGAAATTCCAAAACATTTACTATACATGTGCAATAAACCAAACGTGTGATGAACAAGTAGAAAAACAGTGATTTTGGACATTTAAAAAAACATTACCATGAATACATGGACCATACAATCTTGTGCATTAATGAAAAAGGTGCTTTCACAAACACTTTAGAACACAGGGAGAAGGTAAAACACAACTTTCTATACAGTTACACTCCCACGACCTGAACATGAGCTAATCAATTATTTATCAGGAGCATTGCCAGTGTCAGCAAAAAATAACAATGGCCAACTGGCCAGACACAACAAAAGGGGATGCCGACGCGTTTCGAATCCTGATTAGCGACTTGCAGAATTCTCGTCAGGGCAGACTGAATCTAGTCCATGGGAACTGTTAAAATGAAAAACAAAATAGGGTATTTACTATCTAGCAGGTCCTCTTCCCACTACTCTCCGAACAGTGAGTTTATGAAATTCATACCTTGTGTAAATCCTGCCCACTGTCAATCCTGTTTAGGTGGGAAATGTCGTCTATGCATTGGTGGCCTACGCAGCAACAGAGTAATAGGATGGGTAAGTACCTTCGAAGGTCCACGGGGAGGAATTGCTTACTGAAAGAAGTCTCCTATTGCTCATTTACCTGTCTTAATTCTGGAAGCTAAGCCACGTCTTCGCCACGTGTGGTGAAGTTCTTATGTTTTCTGAAACAAGGTAACAAGATGCAACTTAGAACCCTGCTCGCTCGATACCACGCTAATCGCGTGTACATTTAGAGGCTTGAAAAAATGCACTTACTTAGACACCGATCTGCGGTGGCCTCAATGGGGGTTCCGATTTCAGGGCCGCTTATCTCCACACTGGGAGCAGTTTAGAAAATTTTCTGTAAGGGTAAGGAAGGGGGATTGTGTTACCGCGTACCGTTTCTGTACTTTCAATGTAACCAGTGGCAACAACAGCGCTAGTCGCGTGTGGGTAATTTACAGAAAAAGCACTTACATAAACACCGGTCCGCGGTGGCCTTAGTGGGGGTTCCAATTTTAAGTCCGCATTTCACCACACAGAGGCCAGTAACTGTGGGGGTAGGAAAAGGAGGGGAAACGTGTTACCGCGTTATTCTTTCTGTGCTTAAAACCATTATGTGGCAGTTTGAAAATGACCACTCCCGTGCTTACCGCAAGTTGTTTAGAAAGTCTCCGATCAGTGTACTCGCTCCACCACGACAAACCTAGGGGTATGAGTGTCCCTGGGCGTCGCCGGTCTTGAAGCTCAGAACGTATGGTTGGAGAAGGAGCCAATCAGACCGCCGGCCAGGTGCTGATGTATTATGGGACCTGTAGTCTCAGAAAAATATTCCAGAAGTTTTTAGGACCAATATGGTGCATTATGGGACATGTAGTGTCCGCCAACAGGCGAAGTGATTTTACGCCCTATTTATTTCACTCAGGCTGTTTAGACCCTTATTAACGCTGTCAAATTTTAGGATTAGGTACGCCTCCTTGCGCAACAGCATTGTCTCCACATCTTGGAAGTGTTTGGGGTCAATCCATGCCAGTGTGGTCCATTTAAAGTCATTCTCAGAATGGCCATGAGACATAAAATGTTCCACCATTGGGGCAGTCTGGACTTTTTTCTTAAGCCGGGAGCGATGTTGGGTAATCCGAACATTAATGGGCTGATTTGTTTTGCCTATATATACTCTGTTACACGGGCAAACCACCGCATAGACGACATTCCGAGTCTTGCAATTCGTGAAGCAATCATGCTTCCATCTAATGCCATTGTGTACAAAAGTGTCACCCTCTATGGTGCTGGAACATGAAACACAATTGCCACATTTGTGGTGTCCGCATATGGGTTTCAATTTCCACTGAGTGACGAGGTCGCTTTTAGGTGCTGTGATATGACTATCAGCTTTGATGAGGTGTTGCCCTATGCTTCTGTTCTTGCGCATAGCGAAGATGGGCTTAGAGAGGGGATGCTCCAAAGTCTCAAGGAGATGCCAATTGTTTCGAATTATGTTTTTGAATTGATTCGTATGTTTGCCAAATGTTGTCACACAAACCAATTGATCCAGATCTTTCTTTTCTTTCTTTTCGAGGAGTGTGTCTCTTGGGGTAAATTTGGCCCTATTTTTCGAGTGCTTGAGCAGTTTTTTTGGGTAACCCCTCTCTGCCATCTCACTGCAGAATCTATTTGCATGGGAGTCAAAATCACAAAGATTAGTACAATTTCGCCGTATCCTCAGCAATTGCCCAAAAGGCAAATTGTTTTTCAGGGATTGAGGATGCGAACTGCTGTAATGCAGGATGGTATTCCGGTCAGTTTCCTTCTTGTGCAAGGAGGTAGTCAACTTGCCATCGCAGGAGCCTACAGTGACGTCCAGGAAAGTCATTTCTTTTGGACTGTAGTTAAGAGTGAATTGAATGTCTGGATGCCTGGAGTTCAACCATAAATGGAACTGCTCGAGGTCCGCCTGGCTCCCCTGCCACAGGAGCCAGACGTCATCGATATATCTAAGCCACTGAGTGATGTGTCCAGAAAAAGGATTGTCATTAAGGACAAATCGCTCCTCATATTGTGCCATGTACAGCACGGCCAACTCCGGTGCATAGGGACAACCCATGGCTGTCCCCTTGACTTGAACAAAAAAACTATTTTCGAACTTGAAATAATTACTGCGAAGAGTGATCTCAGCTAATGCCACAATGAAGTTGGTAGGCACCCGGTGGGGTCTGTCCCTTTGTTCTAAATACAGTTCAATGACCTCTAGAGCTTCGTCCTGCGGTATTTGTGTGTAGAGCGAAGCCACATCTAGAGTCACCATCAACTCGGTCTGGTCATTGCAAAAGTCCGATCGCATCTCGGTGACACAACAGCCTTCATTAAACAAATTGAGGGGCGCGCATTCAATGACCAGACCGAGTTGATGGTGACTCTAGATGTGGCTTCGCTCTACACACAAATACCGCAGGACGAAGCTCTAGAGGTCATTGAACTGTATTTAGAACAAAGGGACAGACCCCACCGGGTGCCTACCAACTTCATTGTGGCATTAGCTGAGATCACTCTTCGCAGTAATTATTTCAAGTTCGAAAATAGTTTTTTTGTTCAAGTCAAGGGGACAGCCATGGGTTGTCCCTATGCACCGGAGTTGGCCGTGCTGTACATGGCACAATATGAGGAGCGATTTGTCCTTAATGACAATCCTTTTTCTGGACATATCACTCAGTGGCTTAGATATATCGATGACGTCTGGCTCCTGTGGCAGGGGAGCCAGGCGGACCTCGAGCAGTTCCATTTATGGTTGAACTCCAGGCATCCAGACATTCAATTCACTCTTAACTACAGTCCAAAAGAAATGACTTTCCTGGACGTCACTGTAGGCTCCTGCGATGGCAAGTTGACTACCTCCTTGCACAAGAAGGAAACTGACCGGAATACCATCCTGCATTACAGCAGTTCGCATCCTCAATCCCTGAAAAACAATTTGCCTTTTGGGCAATTGCTGAGGATACGGCGAAATTGTACTAATCTTTGTGATTTTGACTCCCATGCAAATAGATTCTGCAGTGAGATGGCAGAGAGGGGTTACCCAAAAAAACTGCTCAAGCACTCGAAAAATAGGGCCAAATTTACCCCAAGAGACACACTCCTCGAAAAGAAAGAAAAGAAAGATCTGGATCAATTGGTTTGTGTGACAACATTTGGCCAACATACGAATCAATTCAAAAACATAATTCGAAACAATTGGCATCTCCTTGAGACTTTGGAGCATCCCCTCTCTAAGCCCATCTTCGCTATGCGCAAGAACAGAAGCATAGGGCAACACCTCATCAAAGCTGATAGTCATATCACAGCACCTAAAAGCGACCTCGCCACTCAGTGGAAATTGAAACCCATATGCGGACACCACAAATGTGGCAATTGTGTTTCATGTTCCAGCACCATAGAGGGTGACACTTTTGTACACAATGGCATTAGATGGAAGCATGATTGCTTCACGAATTGCAAGACTCGGAATGTCGTCTATGCGGTGGTTTGCCCGTGTAACAGAGTATATATAGGCAAAACAAATCAGCCCATTAATGTTCGGATTACCCAACATCGCTCCCGGCTTAAGAAAAAAGTCCAGACTGCCCCAATGGTGGAACATTTTATGTCTCATGGCCATTCTGAGAATGACTTTAAATGGACCACACTGGCATGGATTGACCCCAAACACTTCCAAGATGTGGAGACAATGCTGTTGCGCAAGGAGGCGTACCTAATCCTAAAATTTGACAGCGTTAATAAGGGTCTAAACAGCCTCAGTGAAATAAATAGGGCGTAAAATCACTTCGCGCCTGTTGGCGGACACTACATGTCCCATAATGCACCATATTGGTCCTAAAAACTTCTGGAATATTTTTCTGAGACTACAGGTCCCATAATACATCAGCACCTGGCCGGCGGTCTGATTGGCTCCTTCTCCAACCATACGTTCTGAGCTTCAAGACCGGCGACGCCCAGGGACACTCATACCCCTAGGTTTGTCGTGGTGGAGCGAGTACACTGATCGGAGACTTTCTAAACAACTTGCGGTAAGCACGGGAGTGGTCATTTTCAAACTGCCACATAATGGTTTTAAGCACAGAAAGAATAACGCGGTAACAAGTTTTCCCTCCTTTTCCTACCCCCACAGTTACTGGCCTCTGTGTGGTGAAATGCGGACTTAAAATTGGAACCCCCACTAAGGCCACCGCGGACCGGTGTTTATGTAAGTGCTTTTTCTGTAAATTACCCACACGCGACTAGCGCTGTTGTTGCCACTGGTTACATTGAAAGTACAGAAACGGTACGCGGTAACACAATCCCCCTTCCTTACCCTTACAGAAAATTTTCTAAACTGCTCCCAGTGTGGAGATAAGCGGCCCTGAAATCGGAACCCCCATTGAGGCCACCGCAGATCGGTGTCTAAGTAAGTGCATTTTTTCAAGCCTCTAAATGTACACGCGATTAGCGTGGTATCGAGCGAGCAGGGTTCTAAGTTGCATCTTGTTACCTTGTTTCAGAAAACATAAGAACTTCACCACACGTGGCGAAGACGTGGCTTAGCTTCCAGAATTAAGACAGGTAAATGAGCAATAGGAGACTTCTTTCAGTAAGCAATTCCTCCCCGTGGACCTTCGAAGGTTCTTACCCATCCTATCACTCTGTTGCAGCGTAGGCCACCAATGCATAGACGACATTTCCCACCTAAACAGGATTGACAGTGGGCAGGATTTACACAAGGTATGAATTTCATAAACTCACTGTTCGGAGAGTAGTGGGAAGAGAACCTGCTAGATAGTAAATACCCTATTTTTTTTTTTCATTTTAACAGTTCCCATGGACTAGATTCAGTCTGCCCTGACGAGAATTCTGCAAGTCGCTAATCAGGATTCGAAACGCGTCGGCATCCCCTTTTGTTGTGTCTGGCCAGTTGGCCATTGTTATTTTTTGCTGACACTGGCAATGCTCCTGATAAATAATTGATTAGCTCATGTTCAGGTCGTGGGAGTGTAACTGTATAGAAAGTTGTGTTTTACCTTCTCCCTGTGTTCTAAAGTGTTTGTGAAAGCACCCTTTTCATTAATGCACAAGATTGTATGGTCCATGTATTCATGTTAATGTTTTTTTAAATGTCCAAAATCACTGTTTTTCTACTTGTTCATCACACGTTTGGTTTATTGCACATGTATAGTAAATGTTTTGGAATTTCGCATGGCTAAGACGTGCGGTTGATAGTGGTCTTAGTTCTGATTTTCTTTTTTGCGAATTGTTTCTGTAAACTAAGTATAAGATTGAAAACATAAACTGTTTTTTGTAAACTAACAGGTGTGGTTTACTTGTACATAAACCAGTGTGTACTTGAAACAGCATGGAGGCATAGGCAAATACTTCTATTTCATATTGTGTGGCCCTGCCTATCCTCCTTCCCCTTGGGCCCAGCCACCCTTCTTCTTTGATTAAATATGAACTAGGGCTTGATCTTGGTTCATTTTATGAGAAGACATGTATGGGGCCAGAACACCATCAACCAAGTTAATAGCAGAGCGTTCAGGTAAAAAATGGCCATTTATCAGCAGCAAAACCAGTCACAAACCCAATACACATGAATAGGAACTCCATCGTCTGCACCAACCAGACATATGTCCAGGGTGGGACTAGGTAAGTTTTTTTTTAACCAAGAGATGAAAAGACTGGTGCATTTAGGGGGCTCTGCCACAGATGATGACAAAGAAGATGTATCTGAAGAAAAGCTGTTACGGTCTATGTTCTAACCATTGCACCCCAGCTGAAACAATGGGAGCTGTTCTTCGGTAGACTGTGAACGAATTGTACTTTCAGGAATGTCAATGATAGCATCTACTGGAGGAGAAGCATACTCCGTACTCACAGTTGTGGATGTTGAAGGTACAACGGGCAACAACTCAATTGAAGATTCCATCTGCCCTTCCATTTGTTGGGGACTAGTTGAAGAAACAGAAGCCATCGAATTCAGTGAAAGATCTCGGCGTGGGATGCTTGGAGGCATACTATTCAGTATTGTCCAAATGGTGTAGCTTGACATGTTTGATGGAAATGTAACGATTCTCCTTACGACCAGGTATAGAGGCAGAATCACAGTACGGGTGCCTTTCAAACCAAGGACTCTGACCAGTGCATGATCTGAGAGACTAAATTATTTTTTGTTCTGCACCTTTTATCTGACCAGATCTCCAACTTTAGGAAGCCAGCCAGACACTGGAATCAGTACCGCTGCATCCGTGGAAGAGAGCAAATAGGCTTTCGCTTCTGAATCGTGAGATTTTTGTAGTTCCTGTAAGACAGCAAATGGTTATCTACGTCAAAGGTTGTGGCAGCCGCCACAATGTCTAGAGCTTCAAGGTTTTGGCTCAAAAATTTTAATTCTATCTCAAAGAGGGGGCCTGTTGGGCTATTTAAAGAGGTCCAGCAAAAGTGCCCTGTCAGATCATTAATGTCAAAGTGAATGATGTTACTCTAATAGTGGAGCCGTAAAGTAGAGATATGTGTTGTGTACCATCCACCAACAAGAAGATGGTGGTGGTGGAGCGGTACTAGGAGGGGGAGGGATTCCCAGGGGATCCCACTATTGCGGAACTAGGGCCCTTACACAACCAGCAAGATAGGTGTCATGCTTCATCATCTGAACCTGCTCCTTGTTGGGTTGGCGCTGCAATACCCAACGGGCACCCGCGAAGGGTCTCTTTGTTGGAGATATTTTGTTCCTTTACCGTTTGATGAAGTGGGGGTGTGTGGCCTGTGAAAGTGTAGATACAGTGAAGTGCAGTGAGTGTGTTAAAAAAGGTTAGATATTCCGAATAATATTTTTATTCAGGTTGGTTATCCACCTCATTAAAAGTGTGAAGAGTGGCAGCTCCCCTGACATGAGGGTTCAGTTGAAGCTATGCTCATCTCTTGGGGTCAACATGTTTCTTGCCTCATGGTTGCTAAATACCATGGCTATTCTTCAGGACCTTAAATGTGAGAATAAAATCTATCTACACTTAATGGTGCAGCTAATTGCTATTTACCACTGAAAAACACTACATCAAGTCTCTCCAGTAGTGCTGTTCGATGACCTAGAGAAAAGAATATGAAAATTGTACATACGTTCTCCTGTAAAATATTGTAAACATCCTTGTAGTAGTCGCCTGGTGTTCCCATCCGACCTCCCAGTATTCTCCTTGCATACGTAAGAAAGTCCAAACTCGGACTAGGCAACATGATAAAAAATGTACTGTCGGAAATTATCCACCATATACAGGAAGACTGGTCTATAGTCCGGAACTGGTGGTCACTGTGGGTAGTAGTACTTATAATCAGGCATAGAGCCAGCAGGCAAACAAACACTGTGATGTAGGCAAGGCTAGTTCTGTCAGCATGGTCAGGCACCTGTATAATGGAGGAAACGTGCCAACTGTCACAATGAAACTCTCCTCCCTATTTCGGGTAGGTCTCCTCTGCCGGTAAGGCGAGTCAATCAGACACCACAGAGTATGGCGTCCTGTAAAGTCAATTGTAAAAAATGCATAGGGTACGGGTTAGTGGAGCAAAGGTAAAACCACTGTGTTGTCAAAACAGTCCACTCCTCTCTGCAGGCGGACAGTCGCCACGAGGTGAAACCGTCTCCACTGTATTGTAACCCACCTGCAAATGGAGGTTCTGGCCAGGCACTGCATGTGTATGTTGTCACTTCCCTCGTTGAAACCACATGGCAGACCGAGTGATCACATCGCACAATACCTGGTCAGCCCCACAGAGTGCATCAAGTGAGATAGTGGGAACGGGGAGCTCGGTCCAAGTGGCAAACTTGTCGGCGCCCTGCAGACAGTGCAACATTAGCGAACCGGTTGGTCCCGGGCCATTACCCCTAAGTCTCTACAGTACTTACATGTCCTGCGTGGGACCACAGCGTATCACCTACCCTCTTCGCCTGTACTGGGGTGAGTGTTTTTGCCTCTGGGCGGAGTTAAAGTCTCATTTCCGGATCACATGCGGGCTGGGGAGGCGGGCGGCGTCCGGTCCACGTCACAGACTGCAACTTGAGGTAAAAGAGGCACACTATTTGGTCGCAGTGGCGGCCATCTCGGAGTGTGCTAGGTAGCCTACTCCGTAATAGGAGTCGGTGGATCATGGCTCGACTACTGGGTGTGTAGGGCATGTTCCTAAAGCGGAAGCAGGGTGTGAATATTAAATGTTTCAAGGGATAAATAATGTCCGCAGTAGGTAGACTGTAGACAGATTTCTATAGTGGTACCAGAGGGATTACGTATCCACTACTACCCGTGGTCAAAGGGTGTCATGACGTGTATACTCAAAGGGTTTGTCATAATGGGGTTATTTAGTTTCCCACCATCATATTTTTATTTATTTTTTTATTTATTTATAAGTGTTGTATAGCGCTAGCGGGACCCGAGGGTATCAGAGCGCTTCACAGCAAGTACAATTTTGCTCCTTACCGGCAGAGGCAGAATCTACAGCTTATAAACTTGAGAGCATTATATACATAGTTACCATACAGTTCTTGTGGTCAAACAGGAGGGTTGCGGTTGAGGGGTTTGATACAGAGCAGTTAGTTTGCTGATAGCGAGATGGGTGTCTATCAGACAGGACGAGGTGTGGCGGATATCCTGGCGATTCTAGTTCTGAGACAACTGTTTTTCGATCTCATCGAGGTTGTGGTGCTGTGTCAAACTCTTTCTGTAGGCTCTTGATTTCTTCTCGTTAAGTTCAAGAGCTCTCCAGGAAGAGGGCTTTGAGTAGGGTCTTCAATTTTGGGAAAGAGGTGGTCGTTCTGATGTGGGGTGGGAAGATCTTAGGTGCATTTCCCGCAAAGGATTTAGTTGCGGTTTTGTGTTTCCGAGATTTCAATGGAATGAGAAGGAGCGTGTTGGAACTTCTGGGATTCCTGGACTGGTCGGCCCTTTTAAGTTTGGCGGCCAGGTATTCTGGTTTGCCTGTGTGAAGGGCTTTGTGCGTAAGGCATGCTGTTCGGAAGCTGGCTCGTTGTTCAATTGGGAGCCATTTCAGCTCCTTGAGTGCAGGAGAGATGTGATTGAATTTCTTGGTTCTAGTAACCATTCTTGCTGCGGCATTGAGGGTGATTTTCAGGGGACCTGGGTGAGATTTAGCTGTCCCGGTCAAGGCTGCGAATTCATAATCAATTCTGGAGAGCACCAGTGCCTGGGTGGCCTGTTTAAGGTCTTTCGGGGGAAGGAAGGGCTTTATTTTGTATAGAAGTTTCAGATAGAGAAATGTGCTTTTGGTGGATCTTGAGATGTGTTTTTTCATGTCCAGTTTGAGGTCTAGGGTGATACCTAGAGATTTCACCGAGTCTGTTCGCGTGAGGGTGCCGTTGAGGGCGTCCATGGCTTTAAGCCATTCTTCGATTTGGGGGTTTTCGTCTCTGTTGGAGATGAGTAGAACTTCTGTTTTCTCTTGATTTAAGTTTAAGGTGGTTCAATGAGAGCCATTGTTGGACCTCTTTGAGCGTGACATTTAGTCTGTGCATGTCTTTAATGGAGGTGGTTTCCAGATAAAGCGGAGTGTCATCCGCATAGAGGTGGAAGGGTATGTTGGAATTCCTGAGTAGTGTGGTGAGGGGTTCCATGTAGATGTTGAAGAGTTGGGGAGAGAGTGCTGACCCTTGTGGAACTCCTCTGATGACGGGCAGTAGGTCAGATTCAAAGTTTTTAAAATTTTTATTCTTTGGAGCGGTTGTGTAGAAAGGAGGTAAACCAGTTTAGGACCGTCATTTCAATGCCTGCTCTTTCTTGAAGGACTTTGAGGAGCAGGGTGTGATCAACTGTATCGAAAGCAGCAGATAAATCTAGGAGAATGAGAAGGCAGCATTGGTCTGAGTCAAGTGACTTGTGTAGATCGTCTATGACGTTTAGGATTGCGGTTTCGGTGCTGCATCCCTTTCTGAACCCCGATTGGTGTGGGTCTAGGAGCTTGATGTTCTCCAAGTGTTGGGTTAGCTGTGGAAGAACACATCTTTCCAGAATTTTAGATAAGAGAAGTAGGTTTGATACAGGTCTAAAGTTGTTCATATCCTCAGTGTTTTCCCTGGTATTTTTTAGTTAGCGGCGTGACTTGGCCTACCTTGAGGCAATCTAGGATAGTTCCCAAGCTCAGAGAGCTGTTGATGATCTTGCACCAAATTGGGACTAAGATAGGTTTCAGGTCTTTGGCCAGGCTTGTGGGAAGCTGATCTAGGGAGTGGGATGACGGTTTGGCGATCAGATTGACTATCCCTGCTTCCTGAATGGGGGTGAAGGCGGACCAGTGAATGGGTGCGCTCACTGGGACGCTGGCCTTAAATGCTGGTGTCTTGGTCTCCCTGTGAGAGGAGGGATTTGTGCTGAGAGAGAGAGATCAATTTTGGCGATTTTTTTTTTTTTCATTGAAAAAGCTGGTAAAGTTTTCGCATTGATCTTTGGAAACCACTAAATCTGACGTCATCGGTTTGGATGTTTGGCTTCTAATGATGTTAAAGAGTTCTTTGGGTTGTTTTTTTGCATTGTTTAAAGCGGAGCAGAAGAAAGTTGTCTTGTCTTTTTGTTCTTGATATGCTTATTGTACTTTCTGCGTGCTGCCTTGAGTTGATCACGGTGGAGGGAGGAGGGATTGTTCCTCCAGATTCTTTCTAGGGATCCAAGATGTCTTCTTTCATCATTGATGTCAGAGGTGAACTAAGACCTAGAGGGAATGCTTCTGTGTTTTTTTAATTTCAAGGGCGCCAGGCAGTCCAAGGTGAGCGTCATGTTGGAATGGTAGAGAGGTGAGTTCTGTGGTTGAGAGGTGCTCCGTCGTGCTTGGGAGGAGCGTGCTTAGTCCTTCTTCAAGGTTGGCCCGCAGGACTTGAGGTGTGTTCCTGACCCATTTGGGAGGAGCTTGTTTAGGGGGTTGTTAGGGCCGGTTGGCTGATAAGGAAAAGAATAATGTTATGATCTGACCAGTCTACTGGAATGATATAGTCATAGTGATAGTGTTTCTGTCCGAAAGGATCGCTTCTCTGTGGTGAGTTTTTATCTGAGCAGTGTTGTCCGATCGTTTTCTAGCAGGAGGCTGTTAAGAGATTGAATGATTGGGTTTTTTGTTTCATTCCATCTTATGTTGAGGTCGCCCAGAGTTATGCTGTTGGCGATGTTGAGCGTGCAGAGGGGGTTTAAGTCAGAGAGCTGCTCTCCAAATTTGTTAGAATTGCCTGGAGGGTGGTGCAAGAGATGGTAAAGTATCGATCTGCTCGTGCGTGATTTGATGTTGACTGAAAGGCATTCGAAGGAGCTATAAAGGCACGGTGAGCTTTCCTTGATAGAGAAGTTACTTTTATGAATGATAGCTAAGCCTCCGTCTCTCTGCTCATGTCTATCTTTGTGGGTGATTGTAAATCCGGGCGGCACCAGCATGTCCATGATGGGAACGGACAAGGTGTTGAGCCAGGTTTCCGTGATGAAAGCTACATCTAGGTCATGGGAGAGGATAGCTTCTGCTAATTCTGTTGCATGTTTGGAAGCAGATCTGCTGTTGATGAGCTTGCATTTAATGAGGGGTTCTTCTTCGGACCTCTCCTTGCTTGGTTGGGCTCTGGTTAGGGAGGTTAGGTGTGCTGGGGGTCTAGGGATTCTAAGGGGGGGGGGGTGTTCCCTCCCAACTCCTGTGATTACTTGAATCGCGGACTTGGGTGAGGAGTTCAATGGGGGGTCCTGTGCTAAGGCAAGTGGAGTCACTTTCTGTGAGGGAGGTGTGGAATTGGGGTCGGGGATAGCGGGGTGGTCATAAGATGAGGCGAGTGCGGTCGCTTCCTGTGGGGAGAGGGTGGGTTTAGTTCTTCTTGGTCTGTCTGCTCGCATCTCGGTCCCTGGTTTAGAGTCTGGCAAACGGTATCTGGGCGGGGGTGGGGTGTCAAATTGGAGGGAGGCGATTTGCTCCTTCTGGGAAGAGAGGGGGTAGGAGGGGCAGCGGAATGTTGGGTGGGCATTCGGATTTTAGCTAGGAAGGATAGGGTTTCGTTCAGGCCTCGGACCAGGGTTTAGAGCTGAGCTTCAAGAAGGTTGAGGCGATGCAACAGATTATTTGTGTGGGTTGGAAGGGGAAGATGGATGGTGCTCTGCGCTGGGGAGGAGGTGCGATCCTGTCTTTTTGGATGATGGTGGGCGAACCGCATGTATCGTTATTTCTAATAGGGTTCAGGGGAAGTGGGGGAGCCATCTATGGCCGAGTGTCTAGCTACGATAGTGCTGGTTGAGGGGGGGGGGTCGGTGGAACCGTTGTGAATGGGAGCAGGGCTCCTCTCTGGTGGGCTGTCTATGGTTGGTGGAGAAGCAGGGTTGGGCGGTTGATGGAATCTTCATTGCGGGGGACAGTTGGCGGTAGATGTTGTTGGAAGGCGGGGTAGGGGCTCGGGTAGAAGGCGCATGGGGGTCCTATGTCTTGATGGTTGTTGAAGGTTCCCAGGGTGGGGGGGGTCCGCTAGAGGGGTGTGATGTGGAAAAGGGAATCCAAGAACTCGAGGTTCTCGTTTTTTGCCTGTATCAGGATGGTGTCATTCTCGAAAATGGTTATGGAGATGCAGCCGGTAAGGGTCTGGTTGGTGTTTCTGTAGGGAGATAGTTAGTTTGCGGCTGTGAGTTTTGATGGTGGTTTTGGAGACGAGGAGGTGTGAGTTGAGGGTGTTGACCCAGTGGTCGGGTCTGTCGGTGTGGAAGATGAAGTCCATTTTCAGCTGCCCTCTAGATGAGCAGTGGTATGTATCTACGATTAGGGTTTCGGGGTGTTGTCCGATTACTCTGTGTTTAAAGAGTTTTTTTGCTTTAATAGAGAGTCTGTGGGGAAACGTTATAGCAAATGCATTCTGACCATGGGGTGTTAGGCAGTTAGGGGTAGGGCGAGGGTAGGAGTCCATTTGCATGACCGGTGGCATCTTGGCTAGGCTGAAAGAGGAGGTGATTCTCTGGTGTGTAGGGGGGGGTGAGTGCTGTGCCATGGGGGTGAGAGCTGCTTGACTGGGTGCAAGGTGGGGTAGTTAAAGGGGAAGACTCTCTAGGGGATGTTGTTCCTAGTGTGATGTTACCCCAGGCTCGCCCGTTTGGGGTGCACAGCGTGTTGAGGGTCCCACTAACCTGGTGTTGCTGGGTCGGGGTGATCCTGCTTTCTGTGGATATTCCCGGTCTTGCGCAGTGCTTCCAGGTGAGGAGCTCAGCCAGGCAGCTCCTTCTTGTGGCCAACTTGCGATGATTCCCTCTAGAATGAGGCCTGCTAGTTAGATCAAACAGAGGCACAAACCTCCTGCCAGGGAGCTGTGCTATCCTGTTGGGGAATGCGGGCAGTAGGACTATGCTCACATCCGAGTGGATAGGATACCTGGCACCAGCACATCTATGGTTTCTATGTTTGTGTCTTTTTGGGTGGCAATTTTGGGGTCTGGCGGCCCCTTTGCAGTAGTGCGAGCTGGGGCTCTGCGTCCTATGGGGGTTTCAAGTTTTTGACACCCCTCCTTCCTTATGGCCTTCTTAGGGAGTTTCACTCTAAAATAGGCCTTGTAGTTTGAACAAACAGAGGCACGTGTCTCCTGCCTTGGGGCTGTATTGTCTAGTTGGAGAATGCAGGCAGTAAGACTCTGCTCATCTCCGAGTAGATGAGAACGCTGGCATAAGCGTGTCCTTGGTTTCTGAGTTTGTGTCTTTTTTTGGTGGCCATTTTGGGGTCAGGCGGGCCCTTCTCAATAGTGCGAGCTGGGGCTCTACATCAGTTGAGGGTTTCCTGTTTTTAACGTCCCTCTAGCACGATGCGGGGGTCACCCCTCCTGTCAGCAATACACCGGTGCTTTTAGACAGTCTCTGGCAAGGTGAGCATAGAGTTTGCCGGGTTTAGATCGGGAGGGTAGCCATTTTGGAGAAAGGCGTCTCCAGTGCGGTGGTACGCGATGGTGTTCCCCCCACTTCCATCTCCACCTCAGTTGATTCTGGGTCGCCTTGCCGATTCTGCCCCCATTAGAGGTCGGTTCATCTTCCGCAGCGCTCTGTCCTTCCTCCGTTTGTGTCCGTGAGGGGTCTCCGCCCCTGAAGCAGTTCATGCCTCTCCCGGCACTTCGCTTGACCAAATAGATGCATCTTGGTGTGTTACAATTGGTGTATTTCCTCATGGTCCATGTGAAGGTGTCTGATAGGGCTAATGTTTTCACCACTTTTGTCTGGTCACAGACCGTACAGCCGCCACAGGGGTAGTGCCCAGTGACAGAGGGGAGGCCCCAGAGTGTTCTTTGTGTCTCATTCTGCTTAGTGTGGGGTCTAGTGTGCACAATCACATCTTTCAGATTGCTTGTTCTCTTGAAGGCAAATCTAGGTGGGGGGAAACTCCATCTCACCAGTGTTGAGGATGTCCCAGTGTTTTTTGATGATCTCTTTGATGTGTGTGGAATTTGGTGTGTATGATGTGACACATGTAAGTGACTCCGTGGGCCCTTTTTGTGTGTTTTGAAAGAGTACCTCGCTGGGGTTGTTCAGAGCTCTGTTGGCAGAGTTTTTGACCAATATAACGGGATAGCCTCTCTGTTTAAGATTGTCTTCAGGTACCTTGGCCTCTACTTTGTAATCCCTGGTGGAACTACAATTCTGTCCGCTTTAGGAACATGCCCTACACACCCAGTAGTCGAGCCATGATCCACCGGCACCTATTACTGAGTAGGCTACCTAACACACCCCAAGATTGCCGCCACTGTGACCCGATAATGTGCCTCTTTTACCTCGAGTTGCAGTCTGTGACCTGGGCCGGACGCCGCCTCCCTCCCCAGCCCGCACATGATCCGGAAATGAGACTTTAGCTCCGCCCGGAGGCGAAAACACTCATCCCGGTACAGGCGAAGAGGGTAGGTGATCAGCTGCGGTCCTGAAGAATTGCCACGGTATTGAGCAACCACAAGGCAAGAAACATGTTGACCCCAAGAGATGAGCATAGCTTCAACTGAACCCTCACGTCAGGGGAGCGGCCACTCTTCATACTTTTAATGAGGTGGATAACCAACCTGAATAAACATATTATTTGGAATATCTAACTTTTTTAACGCACTCACTGCAATTCACTGTATCTACACTTTCACAGGCCGGATACCCCCACTTCATCAAACGGCAAAAGGAACAAAAGATCTCTGACAAATAGCTCCTTTGCCGCTGCCTGTCGGGTATTGCAGTGCTGACCCAACGAGGAGCAGGTCCAGATGATGAAGCATGACACCTAGCTTGCTGGGTGTGTGAGGACCCTAGTTCCCCAATAGCGAGATCCCCTGCAAATCCCTCCCCCTCCTAGTACCCCTCCACCACCACCACCACCATCTTTTTGTTGGTGGATGTTACACATATCTCTACTTTACTAGGTTCCATTATTAGAGGAACAGCAGTCACTTTGACATTAACAAACATTTAATGCCTTGTGGGTCCGCCCACTCAGAGATGATCTCGGGAGAATATTAAGTGCATGCAGGACTCCATAAAGATGACTCAGCCAGCCCCTGCCAGTACCTAAAATACTTGCTGTTAAGTATTGCTTTACGTCATGGTTCATCCGTTCCACAACAAAATTACCCTCAGGCCGATATGGAGACAAGAATTGCACCTGCACCCCCAGAAACTTCTTCGCATCTTGTTAAGCCTTAGAGGCAAACGCAGGACCATGGTCAGAATGGAAGGTGCCACAGGCAAATGTCCCTACAAAGACATGCAAATCTTTGATAACAGTTCGAGTTTGGGTTTGGCCGTACTGCATATTCCATCTGAGTCAAGATGTCACGGACGCTTTAGCATCCCATTTGATTGAATACTGTGGTTGGGGTTGGGGTGTAGAACGCAAAGGAATAACATGAACCGTGGAATCCTGGTCCCAACTTGCCTGATTGCGATATAATTCCGGGGATAAAAATAAAGCTCACTTTGAAGCATAAGCCAATTTATCGTCATCAGAAACATATTGCGAAAAACTGGGTAAAATAACATCCCCTACTTTAGAGGATGCTAGGACAAAAGGGGGAGGCCAATCAACCTCTGCCAACAAAATATCATAGGAAGTGAGATTTTCCCAAAAGACTCTGACTCAGGCATTTAATATCACATTCAATTTGGAGAATCACTTCAAAAAGCCTATCGAGAGGGGCAACTTGAGTGTCAGCTGTTTCTACTGTAAAGAAAGTATCTTTTGCCTCCAGATGCTGGTCGAGTGTCTACCGCACTATGGAAACCACTGTTACACTGCACTGTTGAGGAGGGTTACCGCCCAACTCTTGTCAAGGAGCTGGGTTCTCACCGTCTGAGGCATATTTAGCAGTCAAAGCTGCAACTTTTTTCTTCTGAAACTGCAGGCGATAACTTTTTGATCAAACTGACGCTGCGGGTCACGTCTAGCTTGTGCAGATTCACCTTGACTGCGATCCTGACGTCCTTCTCCGCTGAAGTGTTGACCCAACGATTCCTGAAAGGAATGAGGAGAACGAGGATCAGGAACCTGGAACCTCTCAGGTGTCTTAATTTTCGAGCAGTCACGCAAATAATATCTACGTTCAGAAGCATCCGGTAGAGGCGAAACTGCACATGAACCAGGCTTCTGTTGCTGCTGCCACTTCATCTTGGTCCAAGCCTTTTTAGGAAAGGCTGGACAACCCTCCTTTTCAGGAGGGGGTTTATTTTGTGCCTGTGCAAATGATCGCATCCCCAAGCTATTGCGACCTAAAGAGGTATACACATCTGCAATAATAATCGGTAACTGATGCTGCCGATCCACATCCGGCACCGCCTCTTGGCGTTGACGTACTTGTAAGCAAACCGCTTCACCTTTAATGTTGGTCAGAATCATATCAGAGGCAATAGGGAACATTCCCACTAACTTCATCCCCAAATCCAGGGCTGGACCAGCCCTGTGTTCATAGTGTACCTTTTTTAGAACACTCGGTAGAACGCTCTTGGAGGGGGTGCCAAAGCACAGTGTATACACTAAAGCAAACACCATCCCTCAGGTGGTGCAGTCAGCTAAAGCAGGAATTGGACCACTCTGCAAACTCATTGTAAGGATCCTGCGTATTTCAACAGGAGTTGTGTGTGGAAAAACAGCTTCAAGTTGTGCAAGCCAAAATGGCATGTCTTCATGATTTTGAGGACTTTTGCCCATCCATAAATTAATCATGAAGGGACTTATGACCAGACCGCCGAATGTATGACTTTACAACGCATACATTTACAATGCATGCCTTTACAACAAAGTTTTTACATCGCAACATCCTTTACAACGCATTCTTTTACATTGCATGCCATTATATCTTATTTTCAGAAACTACCTTTTCAACGCATTCCATTACATCACGTTATACCTTTACAACGCATACCATTACAATGCATACCATTACATTGCATTTAAGGTAAGTGTTGGATAGTATTGGGGTAATAATTACTATTCTAACTCCAGTGAGTGCAACAGTAGGGTAAGTGTTGGATAGTGTAGGGGTAAAAATTACTTTTCTAACTCCAGTGAGTGCAACAGTAGGGTAAGTGTTGGATAGTGTAAGGGTCCTATGTGTTTTAATAGTATGCATTGTAATGACTTGGGATGTAATGCTTGCCTTGTAGTGGCATGCCTTGTAATGACATGCTTTGTAGTGACATGCAATGTAATGGCTGTGTTGTAATGACATGCTATGTAAAGGATGTTGCGATGTAATGACTGCTATGTAAAGGTAGTGCGATGTAATGACTGCGTTGTGAAGGTTGTTTCCTCAGACCGCTACCATGTCCCAGTGGTGGAGGAATAGCTCCAGCCAGAGCCATCTGAAGTGCACGTGACATATACTGTGTGACACTTCTATGAATATGAATCAACTTTGTATATAACAGTCGTAGCTCTGCGACAGGAACACTGAGATGATTAGGATGTGGAGTCAAAAAAGCCAAGACCGGCCAAGCGGCCCCATCGACTGATAAGGGGCCATGCAAACAATAGAGAGCGGGTGAGGAAGTGTGCCATTAAACCAAATCGTATGCTCCCAGGATGTCAATGGAAATTCAAGTAATGCATAAGGACGATTAGCCGCTGGAGCAGCCGCCCTCGTATATTCATGAAACAAATTATCATTCCCATCATTCGTGGGGAATGTAACCCAGGAATAAAAAACTTTGAAGCGATAAGCCGGGTTCGCCTCAACAACAAAAATAATGTTGGCCCCTGCATTGGGAACTCCGTGATGAGGCAAATGTGCTGTTACTGCTGCGCGATTAGGTGCCACATTAGCGACCGGTTGTGCCATGACTATAATGACAGGAAGAAAAAGACAAAGAAAACGGTGGCGCAAAAATGGGTAAAGAAAAATCTTTTCAACTTAAAGCTTGAAAAACCTATAAATATACAAATATAGGAGGATAAGCCTCCTCCCCACCGACATCTCCGGTATCTGGCGAGAGGGAAAGTGTGGACAAGCGCTACTCGGGGGTCTCATGAATAAGTACCAGATCAAACGTTGGTGGTGCCATGTTGCAGGGATTCTGTACAAATACATTACTATGCGCAGAATTATGGGACCTTGGTGTATAAGGACTGAGTCTTCCTACCACCTTAGTACCCACGATCCCAGGCTCGACTAGCTATAGTGTCTCACTTGCTCCCCTCCTCAGTCACTGAGAAACAAATGATTAGACACCCCAGAACACTAGGAATTGCAGTAACAAGACCCACCCTTTCGCTCACTCTTGTACTTGTCCACAATAAGATCTGACACAAAATAGTTTAAAATATTTATTTTAACCTACATGCCCTAACATGCAGTATACATGCTACATCAAGCTGGAAAATGCATAGTACAAATACAGTCAGCATAGCAGCTAGTCCATAAATCATGAAGGGAGATGTTATCAGGAGAAGACAAAACAGCATAACCTCCCTCTCCTTGCTAAGAAGCGGCATTATTTTATATTAGAAGATCTATGGGCGGTCATTAGACACCATACCTTCGCGGAGGAAGTGAGGAGAGCATGGCGGCTGGCTGAGAGCCTAGGTCGCGAGCTCCGCAGTTGGGGCACGATATGGAGTGCTTGGATGAAGCACTTCTGTCGGCAAAATTCTTAAAGCAATAATTTACTAAGTAAGGAAACTTAAGGGGGTGCGGCTCGGAGGCTTCGAGTCTCTGTGACTTTCCCTCTGAGATCGGGGAGATCGGAGGGCGGAGTAATGGCTGAGAGAGCTGCTGAGAGAGTGTTTCTCGGCGTGGACGGAGGCGACGTTTGGGCTGCTGAGCACAGCACAACGGAGGCAGTAGTGATGCTCGGATCGAGGCAGGATGCGTGGCTGGCCTGGAGGCAGAAGCTCGAGCCTCTTGCGGCGTGGAAAACATCGCGGAAAGCACCGGAGGAGACCGAAATCTTCTGGGGGACCGCTGCGGCTGAATTTCGACATCAGCGTGGGGCTATACTGAGGGTAAGTTTCAGAGGCCCTTGGTGTGACTCGCCTGTCCCACTACAGCCGATTTCAGTAGCACCTGATACAACCAGGGGAGTTAGGAGTGCCACATATTCGCAGAGGATGGTTAGTAAGGGAAACCTGGCGCTGGAATCCAACTTCTTTGTTAAAACTTGTAAAGCCAGCGTAGTAATAACTGACTATTGTGCCATCTGTATGAATTCCACAAAGAAGGAGGGCAGAGGTAGACGTAGGGGGGCCTCCACTTCAGCTACAACTTTGGAGGGGTCCTGACAAGACAAATTAGCTCCATTGTTACCATTGTCTCACGCTTGCACAGGCACTAAGATACTCGAGGTTAGCACTACTAAACCCAAGAAGCAGCAAGTGATTTAAGAAGTAAGCGCCTGATCGGGGACCCTGCCCCCCCTAGCATTTACCCCCCATTAGAAATCATATTGACAAGAGAACAAGAACTGGACCAGTTGGGCCAGCTGTGCGGAGTGCAAACAGCGATAGAGGTCGGCGGCAAAGGTAAACTCACAAATAAAAAACAGAGAGGCCAGAAAAATAAGGGGAGAACATCAGCGGTAATCTCAACAAGAGCAGCTAAGACGTTCAAAAAAGAGCAGTTAAAGAGAGGATCCAATCTGAAAGTGACCCCTTCACTATGCTCTTTTTTTAAGGTGCAGGAGAAATCTGTCCTAAGACACGAGTTGCCCAAATTAGAGAGCTCCGGAGAGCTACGGAGAGCGAGAGCACCACAATGAGTGTTCAATCGGGAGGGCCCCCACCAACACCAGCAATAATGGAATCCATTAACCGATACCAAGTACTCCCTGGCTTAGATACAAGACTTAATGAAGAGAATTATATCTGGGTTACTGAAGTCGAGGAGACGCCTGAGAGAGCAGGAAACCAGCAACAGTGTTTAAACAACAAGGAGCGAGACCTAAAAGACCTAGAAGTATCCTCGGAGGGGGGGGTTAGTCATTTGGTAGGCTCACTGTTAAAGGAAATGAAGCTCAGTTTCGCAAAATCTGAAAGAAATCAAGAAAACATTCAGGCCACCTGCGAAGCCATGGAATCTAAGGTCAACGCTTTAGTTGATAGAGTTGTGGCAGTTGAGACCACCCTGGAACAGACTAGGGAGGAAGTGAAACACTGCCAGTTAGGTATTGATAAGCTGTCATGAGCCGAAAAGGAACTCCGGGACAAAGTCGAGACATTAGTAAATAACTCCAGAAGAAATAACCTACGCCTGTTGAATATCCCAAAGGTTAAGAAGATCAGAACATTAGAAGGAGTTTACTCCTGAACTGGATGAAAAAGCATTGGACGAAGATGTACAACAGGTACATAGAGACCTCTTCAGGCTTAATGAGGATAGGAAAAATCCCCGGAGAGTGCTTGTTAACTTTAAATCTTACACCTTAAAGGAGCATATTTTGAATAAGGCCCTAAAATCTGGCACTCTCAAAAGATGGCTTTAAC
This sequence comes from Lissotriton vulgaris, assembly GCF_964263255.1. Lineage (NCBI taxonomy): Eukaryota > Metazoa > Chordata > Amphibia > Caudata > Salamandridae > Lissotriton > Lissotriton vulgaris. The sequence continues at coordinate 1,308,418,470 of NC_141693.1, read as the reverse complement.
TACAAGATCTGCTCAGATATTTCTAAGGCCACGGCCGACAGTCAATGGGCGGGTAAATATATGCAAGATCTGAGGGAAGAAGGTGCTACTGTTCAACTGAAATTTCCAGCTCTCTTGCGAATAATGTGGAACAATAAATCATACAACATTAGAGAGCCGACAGAAGTAGAGTTGTTCCTAGAGCAAATGAGGGCACATAATAAAAAGCAGTAAATAGTATAAACTACAGAGCCATGACGGATAACTTTTAAGATAATAATCCCCAACTGTGGACCTCAAATAGGGCAATTAATCTTACCCAAATGGCACTAGCGAGGGTTCTCCAGGGCAGGGGTAGGGGTTGGGTTGGCAGGGGGGTTTCAGGAATTTCACTTTATTTTTGTGCACTTTAAACATGTTTTTGGGTGGTGAGCATTTGGGAAAAAAACAAAAAAATAACAGTCCGATATACAAACTAATAGCAATCAGGGTCAAGGTGAAAGCCACAATGACAAACCTTTGGCTAGATGAAGAAACTCACCTTAAGGAAGAATGGATCGAAATTATAAAACGCGAAAAATGGGTTGGTGAGAGTGTCTGTACAAATCAATCCTGCAACACCAAAGGAGCAGCAATCATTATGAAAAAGTCAGCGAACCTAACATTACTATGGGAGAGTGTAGACTCAAGGGGTATTTGGGCCATACCCAACATAAAGTCGGGCGACATTTTCTTATCGGTGGTTGGGTACTACGGTCCTAGCACAGACAACCCAGCGCCCCTTCAATCTCTCTATGATAAATTGATAAATGTATCTCTTCCGATCATACTAGGTGGAGATTTTAATATTCTATTAGATCCCAGAAAGGATAGGCACCCCCCTGGCAGGGCCTCGAACCTTCCCAAAATGAGAGAATGTCTGAATAGACTTAAAGATGACTTTGGGTTAACTGATAGTTGGAGAGTTAAAGTAGACATGATTAATAATTTTACTTATAAGTACGGTCCTGCATCGAGGATTGATTTTTTTTCTAATCGACAAGACTTTAGGCAACAATGTTAAAAAGGTGTCCCATACACCAGCTCATCTTTCAGACCACCCTCTAGTACACTTTGATTTAGTCACAAAGGACATGCAGGGAGAGAAAATGTGGACTTTAGATTGCACACTTTTACTGGATCCTGAAGTAATAGATAAGGTAAATGCTACCATGTTAAATTACTTTATAGATAATATTGAGGGGGAACTCTCCAAGACTATAATTTGGGACGCATTTAAATCAGTTTTCAGAGGAGCCTTAATCAGCCTCGCAGCATTTAAGAATAAAGAGAAGAAAATTAAACTAGCACAGCTAGAGGCTCACATACTAGAGAAACAAGGGAGGTTGGAGACTGTTCTTAATGAGGACGATCAGAACAAAATAAAGGAAGATATATTAAGAAAGAAACCAGAATTAGCTTCTTATCTGGATGATAGGGTCTGGAAGAGATGGCAGGCTAGTTCCCTATTGAATTATGAATTCAGAGAAACCAGTGGTAAACTTGTAGCATGGAAGCTTAAAACTGAGTTCAATACTTGATTACTGTTATCTGTAACACCTTGATGAAAATATGCAATATGTCGTTCAATCATGTAGTGTACTAATGTGATCATAATCAATAAACAAAGTTAAACATTTTTTTTTTAAACTGAGTCCAATAGAAATAGGATTTTGACAGTCTATAAGGCCAATGGAAGGAAAATGTAAAAGAAAGGGTTGATATAGAAGAGGCTTTTGTTGACTTCTTCCAGCTTTTGTACGACGAAGACCTCTCCCCTTCACCTTCTTTGGTGGACACATACTTAAACAAGTCACAACTTTTGAAGTTGGATGTTGACTCCCGTGAATCTTTAAATGCAGCTATCATGGTGGAAGAGGTCTTGCAAGTAACTGAGAGCTTGAAAAGAGGAAACGCGGCTGGGCCTGATGCAATCCCCAATGAGATCTACTCAGTTTTGAAGGAACTGCTGGCCCCTAAACTAGCAGTAATAATATACAATGAGACCCAATCCAAATGGCGAGTAAATCTATCAGTGACATAAGGGGGGTCCAATACATCCCACTCCCCACTACTCTCTTATCCACATTATAATAAGATAATGCACTGTGCTCTGCCTTATTTAAAATATCTGTTCTCCAAGACAACCAACAGAGCAAAGCTCTCAGAGTGACCCCAATCTTGGTTGTTCACAACAGTCCACACCACACATTGGACTTTACTCTAAATAGAGGAAAAATGTGCGAGAAGCAAGTGACCCCTCACGGAAACACCACCAAGCGGGGTAACTGGTATGCAATTTCCAGACAGGCCCCTGTCTCATCATCGGTGGTCACTCGCTCCTCGGGAAAATAAAGGTGATAGAAAAGAAGACGTGTCCAAAACAAACAACGTATAAAGTGCTACAGTGAAGTGCAGAAAATTCTGCTAGTGACAAACACACACGAACATAATAATAGAGTGCCTAAAACCACACACAACACATCAATCCCTTATCCACTTTTATTCGTAGGGTGGTGATTGCGTGCTCTTGAGTATTAAAAAGGCTGGTAGCTAGTCATGCATACCATTACCTACAGTGCCGACATGTTTCACTGCTAAACTAGCAGACCTATTTACCTCAATTTATTTAGAGGGTTCTCAGATCCCTAAAACGTGGAATGAAGCAACTATCTGTCTGATTTTAAAACCTGGGAAAGAACCTTTAAAATGTGAATCATACAGGCCCATATCACTCCTCAACAATGATTATAAAATATTTACTCAGATTCTGGCACAAAGGTTAGGGTCTTTCATCACCAATAATTTAATACATCAAGACCAGAAGGGCTTAATGAGGGGGAGACGGCTATGTGATCTGACCCACCAACTTATTGGAGCCATTGACATAGCAGCTCAGGAAAAAGTCCCCCTTGCGGTTTTTACATTCGACGCAGCAAAAGCGTTCGACCGCGTAAACTGGTCATACCTGCAGAAGGTTATCCAACACTTTGATCTAGGGGGGAATTTCTCAAAGGTCATCGCAAATATATGCTCCGGCCCAGTGGGGAAAATACTTGCAAATGGTAGGGCATCAAAAAGCTTTCAGATCAAAAGCGGCACCAGGCAGGGTTGCCCACTCTCCCCACATCTTTTTAACCTGTACATAGAACCTTTAGCCAATATGATAAGGTCTTCTGAAGAAATCATACCTTTTAATTTTAATGGTTGGGCCCTGAAAGTGGCGTTATTCGCTGACGACTTAATGATTTATACGAGTAGCCTGAACGAATCTCTTGTTAGCATAAATTGCTTATCGGATTTTGGGAGGATATCCAGCTACCAAATTAACCACCAAAAAACTGAGGTTATGCATTGGAACATAACGACGCTCCTAACAGAGTCCAAAAACAAAATGAAATATCTGGGTATCGAAGTCCCAAGAAATATTGAAGAAGCTGCTCAAGTCAATCTTGATCTTAAAATCAAAGAAATTAGGAAACTGTTAAAATTATGGAGCTGTCTACATCTCACTTTCTTGGGAAGATCAAACATCATCAAAATGGCCATTCTACCAAAGTTCACATTTATATTTAACTCAATCCCTCTGGAGTTTAACTCAGTGGGTATAAGAACGATACAGAGTGAAATCAATACTTTTATTTGGGCATCTAAAGGGATAAGAATAGCCTGGAGAAAGCTTTGCCAGAACAAATGCCCGGGGGGGGGGAGGAGAGGGGGAGGAGAGGGGGAGGGAGATTGCCAGCCCAGATTTAACCACGTATTATAAAGTCTTTCATTTTAAAAACATCAGCATTTTATTTCGTGCCCGTAAGTCCTATCCTGCCTACTGGAAAGCTGTAACCGACCATGACCAATGTCTTTATAAATTCGGCCACCCTAAATACTTTAAAAAGATCAGACTGAAGGTATTAAGATCAGCATATAAAATTTGGTCAGAGATGAGGAAAATACGAAAGTTTTCGTGTTATAGTGCTCAGTCTCCGATATGGAACTCGCTGGGCACTCCAGACGGTCCAAAAGACACCCTAGCTGGTCCTCTGAAAAAAGTAGGAATAGAGAAGTGGGGGGACCTTCTCGAAAACGGGAATCTTAGACACTGGGACGTTTTAGCGGAAAGAACTAATAATGAAATATCAAGATTTAAATACTACCAGATGGCCAGCTGGGCTAGAGGACAAATGATACTACTGGACCCTTGCAGTAAGCTAGAGGAGGATTTGCAGAAAAACCCAACTCGAAAGGAAGTTTCGATGTGGTACTGGTACCTGATTGAGGGAAACAAGGCCGATTTTGACATACCGGAAGACGTTTGGAAGAAAACCTTTCCGGTTCAAGATTTGCAACATTCTTGGCAAGTATTTTGCACTTTATTATGGCATATTATTGTTTCTGCACCTCTTAGGAAAAATCATCTTTTTACTTTGCACAGGTTTTATTGTACACCCGAAAAATTGTCAAAGATGAATACACAGGTGATGCAAAAATGTTATAAATGCGGAGAGATGAAGGCTAACGACATGCACATGTTCTATACATGCACTCACCTTGACGCTTACTGGCACGCAGTTGGTAAGATTATTGATAAAGTTGTAGATACCAACGTCAAGGTAAGCTCTTTCACTATCATATTTGGCATTTCAGACACTGCTGATTTTAGCATTAATTTAAGTAAAAATCAGAACCATTTTTTATTCATATCTGTTACTACCTAGACGTGAGGTGTGTAAAAATTGGATTCTTCCATCACCTCCTAAAGTAGATGATTGGGTTAGGGCAGTGAACAAGTTTAGAAAGTTGGATGAACTGAGAGGTAACAGCAAACACACAAAATATTAGGAACTTTGGGACAGGGCTAGGTGGTAGGGTAGGAAGGGAAGTCCAATAATTTAAAACAACACGATCAAGCAAGTTCTTGAGTTTTTCTATGGTGGGACACTGTTCGCTCAAACTTAATGGAATTTGCTGGTTCTTATGACATGGCTTAACCTTGCATCCCTGGGCGTTCCTCTGTGCACGATTAAGAGGTGACCCTGTTGCCACTATCACAAAGATCGTATAAATGAGGACTAAATATTTTAAAAATTAAAATTTTACACCATACCTTAACCTGTAGATGGTAGATCTTCATCATATGTGCTGTCTCGCTCTTCTACCTGGAAAGGTCCCTCCAAGTGTGTGCTACGTATTTGTGTATTCTAATAAAACCCAAGTAGGTTTTGTCCAAACAACAGCTGCATCAGTATGTTTTGTTTAAGGGCTAAGGCCTGGCCAGAACAAAATGAACAAGGGGCATTGTTGTTCAACCTTGCACATAATGTTCAGTCAAAATCCCAGGAACATGCAGAGAGTGAACACAGTGATGAGTTCTCATGTGAAAATAGTCCTTGAAATGATTGCAAAAATGAAGACTTGTAGTAACGTGCGCAAAGCAGCAGGCAGGCTGCAGCGTGCTAAGTTAGGGAAGACCACAATGCCCCTATGGACCACTTGACAGTCTGATGTCTACCCCTAACAAGAATTCAGACATGGACATAGAACTGAATTGCACCTTGTTGTTGGTAACCAAAACCTTTGGTATTCTTTCCTCCAAGAACACCTCTCTCAATAATTTGATGACATTAGTGGTGGTAATTTGTACCATCGATCTGACCACAAACTTCTTACTATGATAGTCCACCAGAGCTACCAACAAACTATCTCTTCTGCCTAGTATATTAACTGAACATATGAAGTCAACTGCCAATTTTTATCATGGGCTTTATGGTAATTCCATGCATAAGACCGCTCTGCCCCCTGTTGTCGGCAAGAAGCAAGATCAATTATTCTCTCCCTCATTAATCCTTTGAGACAATACTGCTCCAAGCCAACATTGCTAGGATCAGTTGTGACAATGGTTTTTGTATTGACATCCTAATAACCTAATGTGGGTGCCTGGATAATGTTTTTTTTTATTTATTTTGTTGAATACAGAGTCACATTCCTTTCCTCATTCAAACACACACTATTTCTTCAATAACATTCTCATAGGTTATATATGAATTTTGAACAATAATCTGCAAGGCTTAGGAAATATTATAAGTGTTCTTTGTTCTGTTATGTTATGTTAAATGAATTTATTGAGCGCAACTAACACCATTAGGTTCCTTGGCGCTATAATGGAGAGAGCAGATGAGACAAGAAATAACAGCTATTTATAGGAATCAGTGAAAAGAAAAGTTTTGAGGGAGGATCTGAACTTGGGGTAAGGAGAGGACAACCTAAGAGGGAGGGGGAGGGAGTTCCAGAAGGTTGGGGCCAAAAAAGAAAACTTGAGGCCGCCGTGTTTCTTCCTCTTGTATCTAGGGACTGATAACAAGGCTAACTGGGATGACCGGAGAGTACGGGGAGGAAGGAAATGAAGAGGGGACCATGGCCTGTGAGGGATTTGGAGATGATGCAGCCAAGCTTAAATTTGCAGCGGGCAGCTACCGGAAGCCAATGGAGACTTTTTAAGAGAGGGCGGACATGTTGATCTCTAGGTTGAAAGTGGATCAGGCGGGCAGCCTGATTTTGGATCAACTGAAGCCTCCTAAGTTGGTAAGCAGGAATGCCTACATATAGTGCGTTGGCATAGTCAAGCCTAGACATGACTAGCCAAGCAAGGCCAAGGTTAGGGCCTCAGATGTAAGTAGGCGGGAGATTTTGCACATTTTCCTGAGTTGGAAATGGCTTGAGGAAACTACCGCACTTATCTGGGGCGTCATAGAAAGGTCACTACTAATAACGATTCCGAGGCTTTTGGCACAGTTGACAGGGCAAGGAGGGCTGCCAAGGCTAGCAGGCCAGAAGGAAGAGTCCCAAGGATTGGAAGGTCCCCCGACAAGAACCAGCTCGGTCTTGTCGGGGTTGAGCTTCAGATGATTTGAGCTCATCCAATTGCTAATAAAACAGAGGGTGTTTTGAAAAGTGGAAGTAGATTCAGCAGAGGAATCGATGGAAAAAACTAATTGTATGTCATCCGCGTAATTGAACGCGGTGACATTAAACTGACGAAGGGCACGGATAAGAGGGGACAGATACAGATTAAAAAGAAGAGGGGATAGGGAAGAACCCTGAGGTACACCACAGGTCAGTTCGACCTGTGTAGCAGAGAACTGGGACAGCCTGACTGCTTGATGGCGTTGGGTCAGAAAAGAACGACCCAGTCCAGGGCAGTGCCCTGGATGCCAGCCTCCCTGACCAAGATGTCGTGGTCGACCGTGTCACAGGCGGCCGACAGATCCAGGAGGACCAAAGCCTGGCAGATGTTAGCATCAGCCCCCCTTTGTTCTGTAGTTGAGGGGCATCTTCAATGGCTCTCACAATGCTTTTCTTTGGTCTCATGCCACTCCCAGAGATTTCATACCCCCTAAAACCCACTTGTTGCTTTTTCAACGGGTACTTTTCTTTCATTAGTCAATCCATGTTTTTCAGTTTCCTCCAACAGCTTATCGTGCTCTTCCCATGACTCACCCACCACTATAATGACATCTTTGAAACACAGTACCCTGATCACACCCTTAATGATTTTCTGCATAATCCTTTGGAATACAGATGATGCCGACGCTAATCCAAACGGCATCCTGCAATATCAGTACACCCTGAATGACTCAATAAAAAAGGTTAATGGTTGTGATTTGGGATGCAAATTGACCTGGTGGTAGGCTGCTGACATGTCTAGCATGCTATACACTCTACTGCCTCCCATAATGCTCAACATTTCTGTGATTTCAGGAGGGGTTGTCTTTCCACTCATATGTTTCTGTTACGATCTCTTAAATCAATACAGAGGTAAATCTTCCCCCCCCCCCCCCCACTCCTTTGGAGATACTATAATGAGGGGCATGATTCGATTGGTTTAATTATTTATTTTCTTTAATTAGCTTGTTTAATTCCTGTTGGAGTGGTTCTTTCATTAAAAATGGTATCGATTTTGCTTTACAGCTCTAAGTTTCAAAATTACCCTATTAGTGAATCTTCTTAAGAGTCCCAGCTTATCAGTAAAGACTTGAGGAAATCTTATCATTTTCTCACCACATTCAAGAGTCCTAGTGCATCGTTCGATCTGATTTTCTTTGAATAGTTCCACTCCCATTGCATGTTCTTTGGCATTGGGATCTAGAATTATGTTTAAATCCTTTTGGTGATGCCATTCTAAAATATTAGACCCCTCACTTGTTACATATACCCTTCATTACATGCCATTTCCTTTGAAAAATATGTCCATCCACTTTGTGCCTATTATGTTTAATCATTTTCCACCCTGTCCCTTAGCCCTCATGCCTGAATGTTGCAGTTCAATTTCCCCTTTTGATTCAGTTTCATAAGTATTCTTAGCTATTAGGGTGAAAAGGCTTCCTTAGTCAGCCAACATCATTTTCTTCACGTCTCCTAAGGTAATACAATGTGGTTTCAACAGTTTTTCTAACGTTTCTCTCATTATTCCCTTGCTATTACTGCCATTCCTCCTCTGTTCAGAACCATATATTCCATTCACTGTAAGTATAACTTTCTTGTGTATCATCACTTTGGTCATCCACTGCTTTCACACCAGTACCCTGTGCCTTCCCTTTAGACCTGCAGATCTTATCTAAGATCACGCTTTTACCACAAGATCTACAAATCACATTTCTTGCTCTGCATGCGACTTTTGAACTAATATGTCCAGTACACCCACACCTGTAACACACAATATTTCTCCGTTCACTAGTGTTGTCACTTTTGGGATTCATGTATGTAGTAGGTTTTTTCAATTTAACTTCTTTAAATTCTACCATTTCCTCCTTCTCTATACTTTTGGTAACTTCTTTACTCATGTCCATTTTTTTAAATCCAGACTGCAGCCTGCTATAAACTCCTTGTAATCTGAATAGATTCTTCTAAATTTGGATCTTTGTGTAATAAAATGTTCTTTACTCTCTTGTTTGTGCCTCTAACGATCTGATTTCGAATCAAGGAATCAGTAAAAATGTTCAAGTGACAGGACTCTGCTAACTCTCTTAGCGTATCTACATAACTCATGATATCCTCATCAGGTCTTTGCACATGGCAAAAAAGTGGTGTCTTTCAAAGCCAATGTTCACTTTAGGGGTTCAATGTCTTTCTGACATTTGGAGTGACCTCTCATACTTATTTTGTTCAGTCATGCCCACAAGAAACTAAATCAATAAACTAACATTATATGCTAAAACAATTAACTAATACAATGAGACAAAATAATTAATTAAAACAATTTAAAATGATAGTCTCCTTTTTTCTTCTTCTTTATTATTCCTTTTATAGACCTGCCTTATTCCATTTTTTAATAAAGTAGTGTTTTATCCGTTTTCACCGCCAGTCACTGGAAATACTGGACAAAGACTTTTCTTGAATTAACTTGCGCCTGCTGTTCACTTCTACTGCCAATTAATCAGCAAGGTAAAGCCTTTATATAAATGTATTGGCCCAACAAATCCAGCCCGAGTCGAAATTATCAAAGTGTCTTGTTTACTTGGGAAGCACGTTAGCAGGCTTCTCCACAGGCTCCTTTGTTGATATAGAGCATCGACCTCCGGGAAGGGCCTGTCGCATACAGGCTCTAACGCAAAACACTTTCAGTACGCGCCACATGTTTACTTTTGAAATGCGGCATAGGGAGAACAAAGAATTCACATACTTTTCTGCCAGCGCTCGTAGTTATTTCCGAAATACAAGGAGAGGTGAGCGGGGGTGGAGGGGCAGTTATAGGCTCACGCTTCTTATCCCCTTAACACAATAACAGCAACATAATCCCATTAGCAGAGGACTTGTAATCCAGTTCAAATTCTAGGCATGAGTAACCATCCCACAGAAATGGCATTGTCCAGTACAGTGATAGTACCATCTCAATTTCCAGTCTAATTGAACCAATTGCCTAAAGACAATGTTGCACTTAACTTAAGTTGAATTGCTGTTCAAATAAATTCTCTTCACAGTTTGGTATTTATCCAGGGTTGGAGATCCCGGCCATATATGGTCTGCCCCCTTCATAGACACATGTCACCAAAAATATGTAGTAATCCACTCAAATTCCTTCAGCATTGTACGAGATGTAATCCTGTTTAGAGTAATACAAGTAGGTGACCTCCATCTGAGGTTGCACAAGACAACTGCCTTCATTAGAGTTTTCCCCACATTCCTATATTATTATTATTATTATTATTAAAAACTTTTATAGCGCGCTCTATTACCACGGGGTATCCTGGCGCTGTAAGTGATTTAACAGCAAGAGTGATAGATCGAGAACAGATCTGTTAGAGTGGAGCATTAAACAGATAAGTCTTAAGTTCTTTCTTAAAAACATTAATGGTCGGAGAGGCTCTAAGGAACAGGGGGAGGGCATTCCAAGCAGAAGCTGCCTTAAATGAAATAGATTGGCCACCCAATCGGGTGTATTTGTACTTGGGAATGGCCAATTGGCATTGGTTGGCCGATCGTAGGGCACGGTTGGGAGTATAAAATGAGAACCGTTTCTGCAAATACGTCGGTCCCTGGCCATGAGCGGCTCTGAATGCCAACACAAGAATTTTAAACCAGATTCGGTGTGGCACTGGGAGCCAATGCAGACTTCGTAAGTGGCTCCACACGCTCGACCTCCTGGGAAGAGAGAAAAGCAGACGTACTGCAGCGTTTTGTATCACCTGAAGGCGATGAACCATGTACGCAGGCAAGCCACTAAATAAGGCATTAGCGTAATCGAGCCGAGATAAAATCAGGGCTCGAAGAACAGTCTCCTTGGCTGCCCTGGGAAAAAGAGGGAAAAATCTTCTCAAGGCTCGCAAGGTACCAAAGCAGATGCCGGTCAATTTTTTAATATGGTCCGAGAACTTCAGGTCCTGACCGAACCAGACCCCCAAGTTCTTAGCTGGGCCTCCCATCGTACTAGGGCAGGGCAGGTCCGTGGGCCAAATCTGGTCCTTGAAGTTGTCAGGGAAAGAGCCAAAGAACAGGACCTCGGACTTGTCTTCGTTGCACTTAAGTTGGACTTGTGCAAGCCACCGAAATACTTCCGACAAACAATGCTGGACTGCTGATGGATCGGACACACCCTTAGGCCAGTGTGAATAGCAGCTGTGTGCCGTCTGCGTAGGCTATTATCTTGGCTCCCAGCTGTTCCGCCAGATAAAGTAAGGGGGTCATATAGACATTAAACAATAAAGGGCTTAACGTAGAACCCTGCGGAACTCCAGTAGTCAGTCTCTTCGGGGCCGAAGAGTAGGGGGGCATCCAGACGTGTTGAGTTCTGTCGCTCAAAAACGATGACAACCAGTCAACGGCCAACCCTGAAATGCCGACGGCTCGCAGTCTTGCAATAAGCAAGGCATGGGGCACCGTATCGAAGGCGGTAGAGAGGTCCAGTAGAATCAGGACCGCTCTGCCACCCCCGTCCAAGCACTCTCGAACTGCCTCGGAGACCTCGACTAGTGCTGTCTCGGTACTGTAGGCCGCTCTAAACCCTGACTGAGCAGGGTGTAGGGCGTGAGAGGACTCGATGAAACTATCCAGCTGTTTGAAAACCACCTTCTCGCACACCTTCGCCAGAGCTGGCAGCAATGAGATGGGCCGATAGCTCGATGGCATTGATGGGTCTAGACCAGCCTTTTTTAACAGAGGGAGCAGTTTTGCCTCCTTCCAACTTCTCGGAATTAAGGCCGTGGAAAGGGAGAGGTTGGTGATCTGAGTCACCTCTTGATTAATGATATCCGCTATCCCTCCCAAAACCCTGGCCGGGCAGGGGTCTGAAGGGGATCCGGACTTTAACGCTGCCAGGATTTGCCGTATGTCCGATTCCGAGGCCGGCAGGAAAGCAACAAACTGATCCTCTAAACATCGTCTATCCGATGATAAAAGGGCAGATGGAATCACAGAGGACTTTTGAGCCACTTCTAAGTCCAGTTGAATTTTAGCAATTTTGTCCGTAAAGTAACAAGACAATTCTTCGCACCATTGAGCGGAAGAGGGGAGCAGGGGTTGGGCAGCACATGGAGATAGAAAATTTTGGACGATCGAGAAGATCTCTTTACTGTTGTTATCGGCCTTCTCGATTCTATCCGAATAGTACCTGCTTTTTGCTGTCATAATCGCAGCGTAATAGTCCTTTTAAGCTGCACGTAAAGACTTCTTTTCAGTTGGCAGGTAAGCTTGTCTCCAGACTCGCTCTAATTTCTTACAGACCAACTTCTGTTCCCGCAAAGCATGCGTGAACCATGGTTGTGAGGGTCTCGATCGCATCCGACGGACACCCCCCACATTATTGGAGGCAGCGGCACCATTCTCTATCCAGAGATTGAATGCATCAACCGTCGCTTCCAACTCCGTCATTGGAACCGGACGGGTGCCGGAGAGGGACTCGGATAGGGACACCAGATTAATCCGTGGGCGATGTACCAGAGAAGGAGTTTTCCTCAGATCCTTATCTAACTGCCAAGCGAACTTAATCAAGCAGTGGTCGGACCACAGCATAGGCATCGGGGGGGACAGACTGATGTCAAAGTTGGTACAGACCAAGTCAAGAACGTGACCTCCCGCATGCGTGGGGGCATCCACCCATTGAGTGAGATGAGCCATGCTAAAAGTCTCACTGAGACGAGTAGCTTCAGTGGTATTCCCGGAATCCACATGAATGTTAAAATCGCCCACCTATACCATGAGCATCATCACTTGTACATACATCATAACCACTAATTCTATCCCAAAAGAAATTTCCAAGTTGTTCACATTTATTTGAAGAATGAGCAAAAGAGACACACATTATTGCTTCACTATATACAGTGGTAATGTAAAAAGGAAACCACAGTTTCTTAAGTCTATCATTATGCATATTAAGACAAATATAGGGTTTCCTGTTTTCAGTTAAAACGAATTGTAACCGATAAAACACCACTGAAGGCAATATTTGTTTTCTAGTAGAAACTGGAAACACCCCATTTTGCTGCACTTTTTTCATGGCTTTGGCACATTCTCGTATCAAACAGTAAAAATGCTGTTACCTCTAAGCATCAATGTACTCCCATAAAACACTGGACCCAACAATTCTTTTCTTAGTTTTTCTTTGTTTCATGTTCCCCCAGTAACTGCTGCTCATCATTTCAACAATCAAGCATAAAAATTCCATGTGGAACTTAATACTAAGATAAAAGCTGGAGGAGAATAAAGGTAAGAACATACAATGTGAATATGTGAAAAATAATGACATAACATTTCTACACATTTCCACACACTCCCTCCCATAACCAAACAGGGAAAAGGGAGCAGGAGGTGAATAAACAAAACAAATTATAGATTCGACGGAATGCACAACTACAATCCTGTGAAGTTCTAAATGTGCCCATCATCCATTTTAGCAACCACTGGAAATACTTTTGTTACCTTGGATATTTTACTCTTCCATGTACTCTTCCTGCTAACTTTATCTTTACCAGCTCTCCAACACACACAAAGTTTTCACTGCTCTGTGAACATCCTTGTTCTCTTTCCCTTCCTTTGCATGAGCATCTCTCTCTCCTGTGTGTGTTCCTTTAAAATGTCAGAACACACAGTATCCCTTCTGTACATTTCCAACTATGGGGGCTCATAACAGTGTGAGGCTTATGCGTTTTAAAAATCACAAACGGACTCATGTGATGTCATGACACAAAGGAGATAAAAAAAAGTTATAGGTAAGAGATGTTTAATCTTTACACCTCATCCAACAGTGATGGTGCAGCAACTGTCAACTCTTGGAATTCTCACACACAAGAGTCTTCCAAAGCGTAATGACAGTGACCTCATAACCCTGAGATTCCACGCCACACTTCTCCCTCCCATTCAACAGTGTATATAAAAGAACATTATGAACAAATGAATGAAGAAAGAAAAGAACTGTTTAAAGAAGATAATGAAATAACACAGAGCAAGAATGTAGATCTAAACAACATAAGCAAATAAGTTCAGCATGTAGAACATATCACACCACAAAATCCTTGAGATAAGCAGGTTTCCTGATCTCTCTAATGCTTCTACTGTGGACAGAAGGAGTACTACTAAATGACTTTCGCAAACCAGAATTACAGAATCCACTTACGCCAAGTTGTGATATAAACGTTGAGTTGTCAGAAGAATTAGACGTATGTTGTAGGAAGGTGGATATCTGACTATGGTTGCCCCCAACTTTTTGCCTCGTGTTTTGCTGGTTTTTCGACTTAGTTGACCTGGGACCCTGCTATTCAGGGCCCCAGGCCTACTGCTCTCTCTGTAAAATGTATTCCATGTACTCTAGGTACATATCTAATTGGATACTGAGTCACCTTATCAGTCCCTGTACAGCATACCTTAGGTATCCAGGGCATAGGTGTACCCAGGGCCTACCAGGGGCTGAAGCATGTATTATGCCATCCCTGGCTGGCCATCCAAATCTGACACAACTGGATGCACGACAGCTGGTGCAAGGTGGTATAATCACCCTTTGCTTTAGATATAGTATCTCTATATCTAACCCTAAAATGGACAGATAGATTCCTATCAGTCACTCCTATGGCAGGCCTTATCATTCCTGAAGGCAGAGTGCTTGGAATTATGTGAGATGGTGCTCTGGCATGAGCTGAGCCCGTTTGCAGCTTGCGGAACCAAGTCCTAATAGCTGTTCCATGCTAACGCGTACCATATACTCTTAAGTGCATTATAATCCTCGCGGTTATTTGCTAACTTTGGTATCGCATTATCAAAACATGTCGAGTAAGGTGTCATACGAATTGGAATACTAACCCCTCGCCAATTCTGGCGACTGGGTTAGCATTCCACCCTTCTAGAGGGACACGACATGTATGTAACAGTGAACCCCGGTTAAAGTTAACTCGAGCCTCAGCATCACAAAATGGATGCTGCCACCACAGACACAAGTGTGACCTCCTGCTACTGGGAGTCCTTCCAGCGAGGAGAGCTCGGACAAAGGGTTTCCTGTCGGGGGCGGTGTTAGCACCATCCCAGACAGGGTTTTGTGTATCCCAGGTAGGCAGGGCTGAGAGGAAGGTGACTGCAAGTGGCACCCCGGTGCTCACTGTGCATATGCCGGCTCAAACCAGTTCCAGGGGCACCCCAGCCCCTGAGCTGGGGAGAGACGGGACAAAGGAGAGGGGTGTAACCACCCCCCTCCTGGTCCCACCCATAGGCAGGACCTAGTCGCGTGCCAGACCCTTTTCTTAGGATAAAGGTAGGAGCGGGTCCCCTTCCCAAATTAGATAATCTTGAATCTTGAACTACTTTCCACGAAAGGAAGTCTTGACTTTCTCTGAAGACTCTCCCTTGCGGCTAAGGAGTAGCCACCCTGCACCCGCAGGCACCACCTAAGCATCGCGGTTTGCTGCACGTCCATCCTCCGGATCAAGACTGCCCAGCTCGACGAGACCCGGATTCCCTGGCATCTCTGACCTTTACCTGCATCATCAGCCCAGCTGAGATTCGTGGGTGTGACGAGACCTGAGGGACCGGCCATCTTCAAAACCTGCACGACGCTTAACCAGCACGACCTCCGAGGGATCCTCGAGTGAGTGCACAGGGGTTTGAGAAGCCCCGACCCAGAGCAGCTCCAGCACCGAAGTCCAGCCCCCCAGCATCCACGAGATCTGCGTGGGGCCCTTCTGCTCTTCTGCTGCTTGCCACGTTGTTCGGTCACTTGCCCGTTGGCCAGTGACCCTCCTGACGACGTACCACGACATTTCCACTGCTGGTCTGGTTGCTCCAGACTGGCCCTAGCTCCCTTCCAAAAGAGAAGCACCCCGGACCCTCCTGGTCCACTCCAGACGCCATCTTGACTCCACCGCGTGGGCTTGCCTTTGCCAAGGTTTGTTGCTCCAATCTCGGATCCAGCATCGCCGACAGCAGACACCCTCGTGGGACAGCTCACACCTCCAGCCTGGTCGCCGACAACGCCTCCTGGCCCGTGTGGCTGCAGAGTCCAGCTTCGCCCACTCACCTGATTACGGTGACCTCATCCGGTGCCATCCTGGTGCCCACACAATCACTGGCTAGTGATTAAGAACTGAGTCCACTCTGCTTTCAGGTCGTCTCCATCACCGATCCAGACTTGGATCACACCGAACATCTTCACTGGTCGCCTGCCAGCAACTTCTTCTTTCAGGCTCCATAGACTACAACGAGGATTCCCGACGTCTTTTGAACCCCATGCAGCCACAGCCCCTGGGCTAGGTAACCCGAGCATTTCGGTGCTCCAACGCAGGTTCACTATCCAAGTGTCCAGATCCTTTTTCGTTTTAAGTCTACCTAGTCGGATTCGTCCGAAAACAGTAACTTTAGAAATACTAGCCTCCATAGACTTTGTCCCGCATCCTGCGTGAGAGTGCACACTTTGCACCTGATCTCCCTAGGCCTCCTGCTCCTAACTTTAGAGTTCAGTAGTGTAGCCCTAGCGATCCTGAAGCCTCTGGATCGAGTTTCTCACCTGCTAGTATTTCGCATTCCACTTTTAGTGTATATGGTTTTTCGTGCCCCTCGGGCATTTGTGTAAATTGTGCAACTTGAAGTATTTTCGTAAGAGTTTTGTATTGTGCTTAGCTCCCTGACTCATAAAGAGTTCAGGGTAGACTTGTTATAAATAAATATACTTTATTTTCATAACAACTTGTGTGGTGTCCTTTCACTTGGTGTTCAAGGGGTATATGTGATGGTAAAACAGCTGGCTTAACATGCCCTCTAGAGTTTAGCCTAAAGACTGCTTTTGTCCACGCTACTAGGATAGCTGGCCTATAAGGTTGACTTACAACCAATCACCAATAAGGGTCGTTTGGTATGATACACAGTGATCACTAGAATAGTGAGCACTATAGATCAGGCCAACTTCTCACATATGTCTTATAACAGAAACTCTGCTTTTATCCCATATGCGACCATCATGTGTCTTAACAGCATTTTTAAAACATTTTGACATGTAACTCCCTAGTGAGTTTTGACCAAACTTCACACCCCATGGGAGCTTTGATTGTAACAAAATCACCCACTCTGACTTAAAACATTTCCCACACACTTGCGGGAATCAAAGTTTTCTTTTCTCTTGAATAGCAATTTCTTTCTCTCTCCGCAAACCAGGAGTATTGCCAACACAGCTTTTGCCGCAACACATCAATCCAGGGGACACAACAGTGGACGGAGATCTACCTTTGAATAATTCAAAAGGAGTTTTACTAGTAGAGCCATGAAGTCTATTAGACAATTCTTTCTTCCAATCCAGGCCATTCACTCTTGCCAGTTGTATGCCTTCCTTTAAAGTTTTGAAGACTCTTTCAATGGCACCATTGGTCTCTGGATGATAAAGTGCCGATTTTCTGTGAACAACACCACACTTCTGCAAAAACAACTCCATTTCAAAGAACAAAGTTGCACTCCGTTGTCTGTAAGTAAATACCTGGGAAAACTCTCTCTCTTAAACACAACCTTAAGAAACGTGAGAACTGCCGAAGAAGAAATGTCCTGCACACATGAAACTTCAACCCACCTGGAATATAAGTCCATGAGAACAATGACATAAGGTGTGGCATGTTCATCTCTAATAGGCCCAAGAATATCCATTGCTACCTCTTCCCAAGGATATTTGGGCAGAGTTCTGCAAACCATGGGTAGCTGATCGGTTTTAAGCCCCTTGTCACAGACTGCACACTCAACTCTCAATGCAACATTCAACCTCACGATCCAGTGAAAGCCACCAAAAATCTCTCCAAAGCCTCCCTTTAGTCTTAACAAAACCCATGTGACCTTCATGAGCTAAACGTAATATTTTGCCTCTCAGCTTTACAGGAGGAATTACTCTTCTGCTCTCAACAAGAACCCTTTGTCAACAGCAAGTTCATCCATTATCTTCTCCCAACATCCTGCAAACTCCTTGAGTTGAGATTTACACCTCGTAGGCGAACTGACAATATCTCTGATTTTGCACAAAGTCACCTCCTTCTGAAGTTCATCCAACCACTCCTCTTCACCAATGGAACCTTCTGTCACTTCACACACACTCACAGCCTCCTCAAGATCCAGTTCATCACTACCATCAAAATGGGCATCATCCATGTCAACATCTAGATAAACTGCCAGGAGAAAAGTTGGTTGCACCTGGAACATACTGGACAGTGAAGGTGAAGTCCTGCAAACTTACCACCCTTCTTTGTCGGAGGGATGAAATGGAATCAAATCCCTTCTTAGTGAATATTTCCTATAAAGGTTTATGATCAGTTTACACAACAAATTTGATGTCCCAGAGAAATTGCTTAAACCTCATTGTGGACCAGAACACAGCCAGCTACTCTCGTTTTATTACAGAATAGTTACGTTCTGCATCCCTGAGAGTTTTTGATATACACACAATCAGACTTTCTTTTACATTCCTGGTTTGAATAAGTGGAGCACCTAACCCTTTACCACTTGCATCACACACAGTCTCAGACGAAGCCTCAAAAGATTGCAATGAAGGAGCATTACTTAACTCCTTCTTTACATCTGTGAATTCTTTGTTGCATTCTACACACCATACAAAATCGGTATTCTTTTTTAACAGTTTCCTCATGTAATAGGTTCTAGTTCTACTTGCAAACTCTTTTATGAGGCGATTATAATACTCAACCATTCCTAAAAAGGAAGAAAGTTCTTCTTTTGTCTTGGGTTACTTCAAAGCTCTTATCGTATCCACAAGTTCATTCTTAGGTCTAATTCCTGAAGAAGTAACTTTATAAACCAAATAGCTTACTTCATTGACGCCAAACCTGCATTTTTCTGCTTCAAGTGTTAAACCAGCATCCTGAAGCTTCCGTAACACCTCACAAACTTGCTGGTCATGCTCTTCACTATTGGAACCATAAATAATTATGTCGTCCTGAAAGCACTTAACACCAGGCTGATCTTTCAAAATAACAGACATAATACTCTGGAAAACTGTAGCAGCAGAAATTAATCCAAATGGCATCCTTTTAAAACAAAAGATGCTAAAAAGAGTTGTGAAGGCTGTAAGATCCTGTGAGCTCTCATGTAATTCGACCTGGTGGTAGGCGGACATCAGATCTAATGTACTAAATACTTAGGCATCGGAAAAGGTCATGATAATTTCCTCTATGTTGAGTAACATAAATCTGTCAACCACAACCTCTTTACTCAATGCCCTCAAGTCCACGCAAAGGCGAATGTCTCAATTGCCCTTAAGTGCAACGAAAATAGGAGCCAACCAGTCTGTCGCTTCAATCTCTTCGATGACTCCACACTCTACCAACCTCTTGTGTTCGTTGTCAACCGCTTCTTGCAGATGTATGGGAATCTTCCTCACCCTTGCCACAACAGGAGTGGCACAGTCCTTTAGTCTGATCTTGTGTTTATAACCTAATAACTTACCAAGTTTGTTTTTGAACAAGTCATTGAATTCCTTGACAAACTTGTTATCATTATAATTTACTTTGTCAACTTGTGTCTGTGGGTTTTCCCCTGGATGTAAACTAACACCTAACTCCTTCTAATGACACCAACCCAAAAGATCATCACCTTTGCAAGAAACATACGTTTTTCCACACATACTTTTTCCACACACACACCTATAGTTGCTTCAAAACAACCCATCATTTCAATTTTGCTCCCACCATACCCTCCCGGTTGAATATCCATTTCGGTGAGAGACTTATCTTCCGGGAACAAACTCAAAAGTGTTTGCCTAGAGATGATGGTGATGCGGGAACAAGAATCAAATTTAATTATGATGTCCTTCCCATCAATACTATTTATGATGGATAAGTGCTTCTGGACTCGCAAACTTGCAACATAATCTCCTGGCACAGTTCCTTGTTCCTGCCCTTATTATATCTTTTGTTTTTGATCCTATAACACTTACTAAAATGACCTTTGATACCACAGGAGTTACAAACTTGTGACAAAGCATGACAAAATTTAGCATTGGCTCTATGTCCATCATATCCACACCTAAAGCAAGTTAGGATTAAGCATGGGCGAATTTTGCGAATCTGGCGTTCGCGAATTTGCGTATTTGCGAACTCGCAATCTGCAAAATCCGCACATTCTCGCGAATTCGCGGATTTATTTTTTTTGTGTTCGCAAGGGTTTCTGCCAGTTTGCGAGGGTTTTGTACCAGTTCGCAATTGCGAACTTACTTGTCGGCTCGCAACGGTCGCGACTATGTTGTTTCTACGTCTTGTTCATCATCACAGGTTCACAGCACCCTCTATTTCACCACTGCCACCCTATTTCACCCATGCCACCCTCTGGTACATCAATGCCACTCTCTGGTTCATCACTGTAGATTATGGGGGGGGGGAAAGCAAGCACACCTGCCCTGCTTCAACTGACATGAATTAATTTGTGGTTTATTTATTAATGTGTCACTGTTTTA
Source organism: Lissotriton vulgaris (assembly GCF_964263255.1). Classification (NCBI taxonomy): domain Eukaryota; kingdom Metazoa; phylum Chordata; class Amphibia; order Caudata; family Salamandridae; genus Lissotriton; species Lissotriton vulgaris. Next base: position 1,308,398,048 of record NC_141693.1, on the reverse strand, counting down.
AAATTCTAGTCTGGCACCTGCTTCCTTATCTGTAATTTGCTTTCTGTTGCAGTGCAATTTTTTTTTCCAGGACCTTTGTGGCCTACTTGTAGCTATTCTATGAGCCTGCAGTGAGGGTCAGAGCAGGGTCATAGAATTGTTGCAACTTGCAACTGAACTCTGGAGGGGCCCCAGTCAGGAAGCACTAGAGGGAATGGTTACTAATGAGTTTGAACTTTTGCACCTGCTGAGTGCTTTCAGTTTTGCAAAACTCGTTTTTCTGCAGAACAGCAACTGTAATGCCCCAAACAAACATAGGCAACTGAACTCTGGAGGGGCCCCTCAGGAAGTACTACAGGGAATGGTTACTAATGATGGGTGAACTTTTGCACCTGCTGAGTGCTTTCAGTTTTGCAAAACTCGTTTTTCTGCAGAACAGCAACTGTAATGCCCCAAACAAACTTACTTGTGAAAGTTGATTTCTAATCCAAAAGTGATCCAAAGAAAGTCAAAAGGCCTCAAATCCAAAAAAGTGCAGGCAAATGTCAACCTGAGGAGTTATTCTGATAAAAATCATCATTTTCAAAAGGTCTATGCTGCCTGCTAGTGGATTTCTTGTGCAGAATTGCAAATTTTGTAATTTCGCGAGTGCGAGATTGTTGCTGTCCGCCGCACCTACATGTTCGCAATTGCGAACTCTCGCGATGCGTCGCCAAACTTCTGCGGGATCCCGCAACAAGATGCAAAATGGCGCAGCACTCGCAAAATATCGAGAAAAACAACTCGGCAAACGCTGAATGACGGTAAGTGAACGCCGCACGCCGCAATATTGTATCACCGAGAAAAAAATCCACTGCGTGCGAATTTGCGGATTTTCGGTAAATTCGCGAGAGTTCGCGGATTGGGAATTTACCGAAAATCCGCGAGCGGAACGGATTTTCCGCCCATGCTTAGTTAGGTTGTGATTATCTTCCTTACTCCTGGCACCTCTAACCTCTAAGAACTGCTTCACTTCTGGAACACTTTGAGATTTGACACTGTGTGATTTAACTGCGTCAACTTCTGTAGTAATATCTGTATCTGAAGCATTAGAAGTATGTCCCTCTTTCCCAGCCTTAAGCTCGCCAACACACTCCATTGTATGCTCTACTTGCTTAGCAACAATTAGAACATCCTCAAGAGGTAGCTCATCTTTCATCCAAAGTTCCTCACGTAACTTGTCACTGTTGCAGCGCAACCCAAACTGATCCCTAATCCTTTCTTCTGTCGCACCCCCAAGTTTTCACTTAGATGCCAATTTCCTCAAAGCAGTCACAAACTCTTACACAGATTAATCCTTTCCTTGACATCTTAAACCAAAATTATATCTTTCTAAAATTGTACTCACATGTGGTAAATAATGCTGATCTAACTTTGTAATCGCAATTTCATATTCATTCAAGTCATGTGCCTCTGCGTGCGGAAGATCAGGTACGTTTTCTAACACATCCTGCCCCTCCGCCCCTAAACAATGTAACAACAAAGCATGTGTGCGTTCAGCACTTAGATTTGTACCACATACTCTAGCATAGTTTATAAATACTTTTTTTTCACTTTGACAACCCTATAGATGGTTCACCTGGGGAAGGAAGAAAAAATGGGGGCGACGTTACATTCTGCATTAAGTCTAGAGTATCTAAATTTAAAATAATAAAAAAAAGATATCAATGTTAATAATAATATTAATAATAGAGTAGAAGTAATCTTATGTGACAACTCATTTTAGAAAAAATACATGCATATATTATATTAACATTATTTTTTTAGTAATATGGATCAGCCACTCAGATTTTCAGTTAATTAGCCCCCTTTTATTTTGCATGCCATAAAGTTAATGAAAAGCTGGAGGGCAACTTCAATGTTCCTCCGAGCTATAAATTATCGAGATATAGTACTGCTAATATTTTGAGATTAGATGCACTTCTCACAATGAGTTGGAGGGCGAAGAGTAGTTCCTCTGTACCAAACTCTGAGCACTCCAAGTTTCACCTAAATCGAAGGTAAATCCCTTCCTGTGGCTTGCGCGCTCTAGTTGTTGTATAAAAAAATTATCTCCCTCCTTTAAGCTGGCGCATGCGCACCTCGGGTACAATGGCCATGGACTGAGGGAGAGGCGTTGCTCCTCCAAAAGCCCAAAGCAATGTAGAAATGAGCTAGAGTGTGACCAGTCGTTCCTCTGAGCTCAGCGGCAATACACAACACGTACCCTCGGGCGCTCCACTTCAGATGCACTGTCAGTAATGTACCAGTCACCACCGCAGAGCCTGAAGAGAAGAGACGCACCAACTCCAAACAGAAAGGGTGTCTCAGAGTCAGAGACACACCAGGAAATCGTTCATCAAAGATCCCTGGATCAGCAACATTGGAGGAATAACTCGGTCACTCAAATGCCTCGAAGGCTGCCACAAAATGACCAACACAGCATCTCACATTCCACAGCTGCAACAACAAGACACCACTCGCCTTGTTGAGGTGTACGACAATTAAGAATACAGCATCAAAACAGATCCCATCTAGCGTCGCCAAAACTGTGATGTGACACAAAGGAGATGAAACAGTTATAGGTAAGAGATGTTTAATCTTTACACCTCATCCAACAGCGATGGCGCAGCAACTGTCAGCTCTTGGAATTCTCACACACAAAAGTCTGCCAAAGCGTAATGACAGTGACCTCATAACCCTGGGATTCCACTCCACAACTCACCCCTGTGGTGGAGTGAGGAGTAAATCTGTATTCCACCACTCTGTTCTTTTCTTTTTAAAAAAAATATTTTTATTTGCTTTTTTAAAGATGCATAAACTAAACAGGCTTGTAAGATATAACCATCTTCCACATCCCTCCTTCCCTCCACCCTCCTCCCGCCAGCCCATATTCTCCTCTTCATCCTGACAGGACTGTACCTTGCTTGTCCATGAGTCCATAAAGTGCAGAAAACATTCTAAATCCTCCCCTCACTCAGCCAGTGCAGTCGGGGAACTCCTCCTCTTTTATACCATGATATCATCGACATTTCCCCCATACTCTGTTGAATTTCTTTGGGCACCCTCTTGCCTTGTACGGGTGCGCAACGTTTACAACGCGCGCGTTACCACGACCTACTATTACCACGCGGTTGTAACAACGAAAGTTGTTACAACGCATTGCGCTGGGGGGCACTTGAGGATAGTAAATCATTTAATTTACTATCCCAACACCTTCCCTACTATCCACGGGGACTGGTGTTGGAATAGTAAATTAAATGTTTTAAATTTGCGCCCCCCCAACGCAAGTCGTTGTAACAACCGCGTTGTAATGGTAGGTCGTTGTAACGCGCGCGTTGTAACGACATATATCCCTTGTACGTGACTCTCTCGCCGCCATGTATAGGTCCATGCCCCTTCTCCATTCATCTAACCTTGGCGGCGTAGGGGCCCCCCACGTCCGGGCCATGTCCCTCTTAGCCACCACTAATGCTAGAACTACAAAGATTAGGAGTGGGCAACTCAAGTCTACATCGTTTGTTATGCCCAGCAGCACCAATTTGGAGTCTAACAGCAGAGTGACTTCCAGGACCTCTCCTAACTCTCCCTGAACCTCAGCCCAGTATGCCTGTATTATGGGGCACGTCCCTACAGTATGGTAAAAGTCCCCTTGCCCCTGTCCGCATCTGAGACAATTTGTGTCACTAGACCATCCCATGCGGTGCAACTGCACCCTGTCATAGTATATATTTTATATTGGATAAACCGCATGCGGGACTTAATTGCGACTTCCCTTGGATGCATCAGGGCTGCCTCCCAATTCACTGTATCCACCTCCCCCACATTTTGCTCCCACAAGTCTCTGAGCTTTACCAACCCATCCGGCATATTATTGATCAATGTTCTGTAGGTCAGGGAAACTGTCTTGCAAGGGATGTGTTCCTGCAATAAGCGTCCTTCAAGCGGGGCATACTCTGGTAAGGGCAAGGCAAGCGCCTCCTCCGCCCGCCATGCATGTTGTAGTTGCGCATATCTGAGGTACTGTGTGTGGTGCAGCCCGCGCTCTGCCCTCAAGTCCTGGAATGACTTTAGTTCCCCTCTCCATCAGATCCCCCAGTACGGAGATACCAATGTCATCCCACCTCTTAAACCCTCGTCCTTCAAGCGGGGCATACTCTGGTAAGGGCAAGGCAAGCGCCTCCTCCGCCCGCCATGCATGTTGTAGTTGCGCATATCTGAGGTACTGTGTGTGGTGCAGCCCGTACTCTGCCCTCAAGTCCTGGAATGACTTTAGTTCCCCTCTCCAACAGATCCCCCAGTACAGAGATAACAATGTCATCCCACCTCTTAAACCCTCGCAGCTTGTTCAGTTCCTTCAACCATGTACAGTGCCATATTGGGGTCTGTTTCGTCGATCGATGATTCCAACCAATTGCTTTAGTCGCCCTTTCCCAAATCCCTAGCGTAACCCTTGTTGCCGAATGCAGTCTTTCCTTCCCCTTTCCCCTGTATATATAGTGTAAGCAGTTGCGCTGTGTCATTGTTCTCTTCTCTAAGCTGTATGAGGGATGGTCTGCTGGAGCGTGAAACTAGTCATTGATAGGGGATAGGTGCTCCCCCCAATAATAGGCTTCAATTTTCGGCAGGGAGATCCCCCCCGTTATACTGGTTCCTTTGCAAGGTCCCATTGGCCATTCAGGATTGTCTCCCCAGCCAGCGCAGTGATCTCAGTTCAGCATTTATATCAGTAAAAACCTGTTGTGGAAGTGGGAAATATTAATTCTGTAAGGTGTACAGGAACCGCGTTAGCGTAATCATTTTAAACATGGCAGCGCGTCCTAGGATCGTAAGGGGGAGCATCTTCCACCTGGCAGCGTCCTCGACTACATTTTTCAGCACCCGCTGAACGTTCTTCTGATATGATATTTTTTTATCCACTGTTATGTATACCCCCAAGTACACAAACCCCTCATCTGTAGTCCTGAGCGCACCAGGCAGTAGGGACCAGTCCTCCCCCCGCCGGGGTCGTATAAGATTGACTTATGCCAATTTATTGTATAGCCAACATGAGCTCCGTAACGGCTCAGCATGGTGAACAGCCCCGGGATTGTGATGACAGGATGGGTGACATACAAGAGGACGTCATCCTCATATAACAATATTTTTCCCTCACTCATGTCCATCTGCTCTATTTTAAACCCCTTAATGTCCTTGTGCTGCCTAATTTCACACGCTTCTACTTCTATGGTTAGGGCAAAGAGCAATGGGGACAGGGGACATCCTTGCCCGGTCCCTCTTCTTACGGGGAAATCCTCTGATAGCACCCCGCTGACTTTTACTCTGGCCCGTGGGTCCGTGTAAAGTAGCCTCACCCACTGCCGGAACTTGGGGCCAAATCCAAACTTGAGTAATACCCCTACAAGGAAGGGCCAGTGCACCGCGTTAAACGCCTTTTCGGCGTCCAAAGATAAAAACAGATGGGGATCTTGACGATTGTGCACCTCCATCAGCCAGTTATGGGTCCTCCTAAGATTCAACCTAGATGCCCTATCCGGCAGGAAACCGGTCTGATCCAAGTGGACCAGGTCAGGGTTTACCACCGCAGTCGGAGGGCTAAGATTGTCGCCAGGAGTTTAACCTCCACATTCAGGAGTGATATGGGGCGGTAGGATGCACACTCCTCGGGGGTGTTACCCTGCTTATAGATTGGGACAATTGTGGCCATACGCAGGTCTGGTGGCAAGATGCCCTCTAGGGCTGCCCCTTCGAACAGGGCCAGCAGGTGGCTACCACGAAGATCCGCCGTTTTCAAAAACAATTCAGCTGAAAACCCGTTCGGGCCAGGGGATTTCCATGGTCTCAGTTTAGTCAAGGCCTCTTTGATCTCTGCGATTGTTATTTCTCCCTCCAGGTCCCGCTGGTCTTCTTCAGAGAGAACGGGGGTGTCAATTTGATCAATCTACGCCAAGGTATCGTCCAGCGCTCCCAGGTCCCTAGCCTTATAAAAGTCCGCCGCAGCTGCCCCTGCTTATCATTCACCTGTTCTACCCAACGGGCGTCCTGCTCTTTCCGACTTAACCATGCCAGGAGCTTTCCCGACTTGTCCCCTACGTCGTACAGTCTGTGTAAGGTCGCTAGTTCCTGCGTTTTGGCCTCGTCCGCCACCAGTGCCTTGTATTGCCGTTGCTTTACCAGTAGAAGTCTGAGTGTCTGTGGGACCTTATTAGCCACATGTTCACGTTCTAGCTCTAGAATCTGTGCTTCCTAAGTTTGTAACTCTTCCTGCACTTTCCTTTTTCCCCAGGCTAGTCTGTTCTGGGCCCTATCCCGTAAAACTGCTTTGAAGGCTTCCCAAGTGACTACCCCTGACGAGACCGATACTATGTTTTCACAAAAGTATACCTTTGCATCTGCCCTGAGACCCTTCACTAGGTCTTTATTCTGCAGGTCCCATGCAGTCAGCCGCCAACCCCTCACCCCCAATGTACGCCTCCCCCCCCCCCCCAGCCGCACCAGAAGAGGCGAGTGGCCCGAGATACCTCGTGCTTGATACTCCGCCACATCCTCCACACTGAGGGCCAGTCGTGGCAGAAGGACATAGTCTAATCTAGAGTACACCCTATGGGCCCCTGAGAAGTACGAGTAGGTGCTAGCGTCTGGGTGCAGCCATCTCCAGACATCCACTAGTCCAAAGGTGGAGATGGTTCTAGCTAGAGAAGTTAGTGTGGAGCCGCTAGGTCTGTTCCTGACCTATCCCGCAGGGATGACATACCATCGTTAAAATCCCCTCCCACCAACTGCAAAGTGTCCAATGTGTTCTGTAGGATATCTGTGATGGCAGACAGAGTTTTGGCCTGTAAGTTCGGTGGTGCATAGACCGAGATGATCGTGAGTTTCTGTCATCCCCATGTTCCCCTAACCCCCACGTATGTCCCCAGTGAGTCTCTCCAAGTCTGCTTAACCACAAAGGGAGGTGTTTTCTTAATCAGGATGGCAACCCCTCTGGAGCCTGTTGTATATCCTGCATGTGCCAGCACTCTATATGATCCCCTCGCCAAGAAGCCACACCGGGTGCCCTGAAGGTGTGTCTCCTGCAATAGGACACTATCCGACCCCACCCTTTTCACGTAAGCAAGGAATAACCCCCTCTTAACCTTGTTGCCCAAGCCTTTCACGTTCCATGTGGGGATCTTAGCACAGCTATTAACTTGGAACTCCGTCCTGGAACTACCCATCAATGTAGAGGACATCAGACAGGAAGACGTTCCGAGTTAGCAGGAGTCGGGTGTTGGAATAACAGGTGTAGATAATGGTCCTAACTATAACATGCTTAAAAAACTGAACAAACAACCCCAAACAACATGCAACCTCCTCCCCCTCCCTCCCGCCCCCCCACCTTTTCAAATCCCCCGCTCGCCCCCCCTCCCCACCTCCCTCTCCCCCACTGTCCCATCTCCCACCAAATAGTAGACCTCCATCACCCAATTGTCTTATTCTCTGTCGTCCTCCCACTCCCTGACACCCCAAAAAAGAAGAAAGCTCGCTCTAAACCTTCAAAGTCACCACATACGAAGGTATACACAAGAGCAGGCACAAACCAAAAGAAAACAAAAGATCAAAACAACAATCCAATCAGGGGGGTCACTCCTCAAGCCATTGCCAGGCCTCTTCCGGGGTTAGGAAAAAATTTGTCTAGTCCTTGTAGATCACTTTTAGTTTCGCCGGTAACAATAGCATGTACTGAATTTGGAGGGATCGCAATTTCGCTTTCACTGAGTCATATGAACGTCGCTGCCTTTGCACTTCCTGACTGTAATCCAGGAAAATCATTATCTTGGCATTATCCAACAGGATTTCCCTACGCTTCCTAGCTTCCCTGAGAATCATATCGCTGTTCAAAAAGTGCAGGAAGCGTGCAATGACTGGCCTAGGTCTCGCTCCAGCCGGTGGCTTGACCAGCAGCGCTCAGTGGGCCCTCTCTCTCCACTCTTTTCTTAACTGCCGGAATCCAGCTACCTCCACCACCCTTAGCAATTTGAAAAGTTTTCTTAAGAGCCCAGTTAAATTAATCCACTATCCCATAGGCCTCAATAGAGGGCACATTTCTTGTGATTAATGCCCTTATTACCAAGACATTTCCTCATCTCTTTTGACGTGATTTGCAACCCATTGCCAGTAAGAGGGTTTTGAGATTGCCCTCCCTGGCAAAATCTTCAGTCGAAAACTTGATGATAACCTGGGATATTCATCTCATTGGTAATTTCAACCTCAGGCCACTTAGAGAACATGTCCCTGGCCACCAACAGGTACTTGCTGGATGCACCTATGTAGATGGGCCTAAAAATGTCCAAACCTATCTCGTCCCAGACTTCTGCTGGTGTTTCTCTACAAACCATAGGAGCGATCCTCACCTTCATACTGTTATCCGACATCCTGTATTCAGTGCACTGCCTCACTTCTCGTTCCACCTTGATGTCCATCTCGGGCAACGAGTATACACACCTGACCCTCTCCTCAGTCTTTCTTATTCCCCTATGTCCTCTAATGAGCAAGACCTACAAGATGATATCTGAGCCCTGAAGGAGGAATTAACCTGCTCCCTTTTAGTACAACATCATTGAGTACTTACAATTCAACAAAAACACTGGCAAAACCCACAAACCTTCCATCCTTCTTCTATGTATCCTGCCCTGTCATGAGAAACTGACAAACAAGATTAAAAACGTCATCCTTAGCCAGCCTACTCAACCATTCTCCTTCCGTTATACACCCTAATGTTACATTGCAAACCTTAATCTCATCGTCCTTCCATCAAGTACCATCTTCCTCATCACTGTCCCCTGAATCAACTATCAACCTGGACAAACAGTCTGCTACCTTGTTGTTGGTACCTGATAAGTAGGAGACTTCAAATTGAAAATCTTGAAGTGTCACCAACCATTTGCAGATACGGGACTGTAGTGTAGTTCCTATATTCCTAATAGGCTCTGCGCATTGGAATAATATATCCTATAGATGTGAAATAGGACTTATGTCTACTAGGTCTCTATCGAATATATTAGACTTAATTGTGAGTGCCAGGTAGCTCAGAGGTCACTAGAAACTTTCTCGAATGAACAAGAAGGGATTAGTTTCTGACAACCGCATAAACATGACAACTTTGTTTCCCCAAGATAAAACTGATCTTCAGAGTCGTGTAAACAATAGATAGATATTTTACTCAGTCAATCGTGCATGCTTCGTTTCACCAGAGGTGCAGAGAAATAGAGAGACGGGCGTTTTCAATAAAAGTATTTATTGAATAGTCTTTTTTCTCGTGCAGAAGAAATTAACTGCTACAATCGTAATACTGGCTGCAAAGTATGATGAGTACAGCAAGAAAAGTATTATAAAATAATACTGTAAAAGCATGGTATGGTTTCTAAGCCATAAAATACATACATGAATAAATAAAGACTAAAAGTACTCAACTGGTGCTTCTAAAATATGCCTACCCCGGTGTACCTAACTTAAGTCTAGTACGAGGGAAGAAGTAATCGAGTGTAGCATAAATCTAGTATTCTTTTTGCAAAGAGTCTATCCAAGATTTCTCTTAGGGTCTAATCAGCTCCGTACCTTGGTTTAGAATGAAGGAGGTCTGGTATCTCTCTGCCTCAGGACTCGATTTCCCAACAACCTGCAAGGGTAGTTTGGAAACACTGGAGCTGGATTTCTTGGCAAGAGAAAAGACAGCGTCTCTCAGTGCGTCTGCTGGAGGGTCTGCTTCCTTCAGCACTTGCTGTAGCGAGCTGCGTCGGGTGAGTAGATAGTCGAACTGTTTCAAACCACCACGTGTTTGCTACAGCAAGTGTGGGCATATTTATACCTTGAAGGTGCCGAGTTTGAAGTAAAGGTGGGCATAATAACGTCATCAAAGAGTCTCAGTTCTTGAAAAACTCCATGAGTTCTTGGACGAATCAATAATCAAGCAGTGGGAAGTCCCTAACTGCGGAAGCCGAGATTTCCAAGAAATCGTTGTGGATTTTCGGAATTAGTGGAAGTAGCCATGCCTTATTTGGACTGAATGAGCTGTGTCTAAATATGGTTGTGATTTCTATGCCTATATAAGGATATGGTGATTTATACCAATATAAGGGCATGAATCGGGAAAATTACACTAGGGTCCTAAAATGCTATACAACACCCACTCCACTTTATTATTTTGCAACATTACTAAATTTAAGCACTAAATATTTCTAAAGCATGTGTCTACAATCCCACCCAAAAATACATAAAATGCATTTGAAAATGGTTATGTACACATAAAATGTGCATTTGTATAGTACGCATTTAAAAGCAATGACTCCATTGTAAGCATATAATATGATATTGACAATGCTAACTGAATGAATCACGAAAATTACATTTATGAAATGGCTCTTAGTTACAGAAGAAAAAGTCGAGGCCATCCCATAGCAGAATATACAAACTGTTTTGTTTTGTAGATAAGGTCAATATTGTTTCTAGGAAGTATTCAAAGAATTCTTGTTCTCTAAGAGGAGTCCTACTTTAAGCAGATTACTTTGTGCCAAAGTTTAGTTTCGGTAAAAAGTTAAATCAAATCATAGAATAAAATAGAGTTCCAAAGTTAGAAGTTTTGTTTTGAAAAAGCGAAGGTCGAATTCAGAGTTCATAAAACGCTGTGTGCTAGTTTCAAAAGTTATTCTCAGTTTCAGGAAACCATTCAGTCGTCTAGGCTGGCAAAGAAATCGTCTACCACATCAGATGAAAGTTAAACCACTTCATTAAGTACATCAATTGTACACAGATGAGAAGCATCGCCGTCGGCGTCAGTCGCATTAGCAATGTTCGCAGTAGATGGTACCTGTGTGCCTGATGGTCCACGTATCTCATCCTCAGCTGGAATTGCCAATGAGACTGTGATCGTGGGCGGTCGGCGGACTGGTAAAGCAGGCGCGGAGGCCGGATATAGTGGGCGATAGTGATTTATTGAGGGTTTTTGTACAAGGTAATTCGGGGTCGGTATGAGGGTCCGGACCAACAACCAGTAGGGTGGATGCGTCTTCTTCTCTGTGGTCCTGGCGGGATGGGGTCCAAGGATCGTCCTCGTTCTTTGGTGTAGCCGCCTTGCTGTGGTCGGAGAACACCTCGGAGGGCAAACAAGAGAAAAAGAGGGAGCCGTTAGCTGTGCTTGGACTCTTGTTCCGGTTCCTTCACCGTTAACCCGGGAGTGTGTGGAAATGAAGGGGAAGTGATGGCGGTATAGGTAAGGAAGGGCTCAAGGGAAGGAAAGAAACAGAAGTGTTCCGGGAGGTGGGGGAGAGGGGTGCTCTATTATACAGTGGGCAGTGCGTATTTACAACCTAACTAGTGCTTACTGGTGACGTGCCTAGGATAGCGGGAACAATTTACACTGGGAGGGATTTCTAACTATGTACACAGGCACAAGGGAGCAACTGGTACTCACGCGCTCCGCCGTAACTCTCCTCCGAGTTACGGCCGCTCTCCAGCCACCTCCGTGGGACTCCACCACTCTTCGGACCACTCCTCGCGTTCTCCGATCCCGTCTTCTCCGTCCGTCACCGGTCCAGCCGAAGTCTCCTGCCACAATCCTTCGACGCCGCTTGTGTCTTCCCTTCCGGCTTTTCTGTATCCGTCCGTCGGAGGAGAGGCGGGACTTCCGGGTTCTCGGGGTATTCCTTCCGGTCCTGCCGGGCGTCTGATTGGTTCCTGCAAGGGAGAGAGGGGCGGGATGCCTGTCGTCAGGGACGCTGTTGTTGGGGAGTCTACGTGTCTGCCTGAACGGGATATGGTGCGAGGTGGTAACGGAGGGGATATACCGTCTCGGATATGGCGATCTTGGGGACCGAGATCACAGAGACCTTAATGAATGCGTCATCAGGATTGGTAGCCGTTGGGCACAACACAATGCATGAGCCGTTACCGAACCAAGCAAAGCGTCAATATCCGTTGGCAGTGCTGATGGAAGTGTCAGACAGATATCTAACACGCATTCCTCTCCACAAAGCCGGCATCGTAGAACAGGTAAGATGCAATCTTGCCAGATTGCTCTTAACAATAGGAACCATGTGGTATTCAGATCTCTCAAACGAGCCAAGCCAAGAATCTGTGTTATGCGTTCATGATACTGCATTGCCAGAAGAGCATTCTCCATGGTAATCTGGGTATCGCTGGTGACCGGACTTGCCATAACGGCGCAGGAGGAACAAAAATAGTATCCCTGCTACGAGTCCCAAGATGAGAGGCAGGCCGCCGAACACAGAGTGCACGAAGTTTGGAAAAATGCCTAGGACTGCTTCATAGGGTTCTAACAGTCCCAAAAAAATAATCTTAAATACATGTACAATACCACTGGTATCAGACATGTTTAAGATAAGACCTAACATTTCTGCAAAATTTACTGGGCAGTTTGTCGATAATAGGGCATGTATCTCCACAGAGGTGGAGAAGTGTGGCTCAGTGGTTAGAGGCGGCAGACCCGGATGCTGGGATCGACCGTGGACCAGGGTTCGATTCCCCGCCCCAGCGGGTCTCGGGCTCAAAATTCCACGGCCTCGATAATTCTCGCTCCGGTGCCTACTCGACTCACGGGGTCCCACTCTGCAACTCTGGGCAATAGCTTGCTTAATCTCCACAACGGCCCCTCGCGGCTGGATGCCTGGCTTTCACCTTGTGGACACCCTGCTGGGGCCTCTCACAGGGGAATACCAGGACGGGTTCCCTAAGCAAGCGCCAGGATGCCCTTTGGGTGACAGGTTGCGCTATATAAGTATACCTACATTTACATTTACATTTACAGATCATATGTCTCTTTGGACGAGGTCAGTGGCACAGTTTTTTTGTAAAAGAATGGCTTTCATTCTGCTTAAAGTATCAATTCTCATTGAACAGATGTTCAGTGAAGGCCATAGCGGCGACTCCCCGTCTGTCTTAGTTTTAGGAAACAATAATTGCATACAACAAGTGACCCTGGCTGACACACTAACAAGATAGGCTATTCCTGGCATCATTCCACAACAGCTATGCTCATTCAACATTATGTAGCTCCCATTGGAAAGCTGCCTAAAAATTTGATCTATCACTTCTGCCTGGGAACCCTGCAGGTGGCATGATAAGTTGTTTGAAGAACCATCGCAGGCTCCATGAAAATTAATGCCCTGACATAGAAGAGTTCCGCTTAGTGCGTTGTTGCAATTTTTACCACTAAGAAACACCTCCTTTCCCCCACTCCAACATTTGTGTGTGTATTTTAAATCCCAGGCCGACTTTATGTACTCTTTACCCAACCCTTCATACAGGCCTGCTGGTATGTGTTTCAAGCAATACTGAAACTGGAAAGTCGTCACGGGTATCGTGATGGTGCCATGTATTATCCATTCAATGGCTGGTTTCTCAGAAACGGTTAATGGTAATCTCTCCAGTTTTTCTATGCTCAGCACCGTATAGTCTGCTCCGCTCTGTGCCAAAGAGATTTGCTTATCTGTAAGGTTAAATCCAGTAAACAATGACGCGGTGTTCATCCGACGCCAAGGCACATAGCCTGAACGCAGATTTTGTAACGTCCAGCCTAGCAGCATTATAGAGCGCAATTGAGACTGGCCTCGTTGTAACATGAGCAAGTCCTGATCCATTATGTCAATGGCAGAGGAAACGATGTTGTCCAAAGAATAAATTCTGGACGACAGAGTTGTTAAACCATTGTCAACTACAGAGAGTGCTTTCTCTAAATTAATACGATCAATTTTTCGTTTTCGTTCTGCAGTTTCCATTTGCGTGACTTTCCATTCTTCATTATAAGCAGCGTATATACACCGACGTATATGAAACATTTATGATGTGGTTTACGAGGCCCTAGTAAGAAGTCTCTCAAATCAACGCCATCTTTAAGTAAAGTTAAGTGTTGTTTAATATCCGGTAGTGCAGGTTTCTGAAGCCACTCAAGGCATAGTTTTCCTACACTGTATGTTATTATCCCGGGATGTTCTCTCTAGACATATCTTGGATCTGGCCTAGATACTGTAAACTCTTGTGTCTTGTTCAGGTATCTATCTTAACAGTTATTAGTGTCTGTGGGCCAGATTTACCATTTTTTTCCAATGAGGATCAGTTCTGTTCTGTTGTAAAATATAGTTTACGTCTACCTCCTCATCTGCAGTTCCATTACTATAAGGTGTGTATTTAGGTATGGACGGTTTGTTTAAATCTTTTGTCTTAGCCAGGCCAAGACAAGATGTCTGTTGAACAGTTTCATTTAATAACAGAATTTGTTCTGGGATGATGCAGGCTCTAAATAAGGCTTCTAAACCTTGCACCTGCCAGTCTTTTGTGCCCCAGACAGTTTTTGTCTCAATGTTGTCTTTCCTAAAGTCAAACCCTAATGAGGACAGCTGAGCATAAAAGGCCGCAGAATAAATTTGCTTAGTATTAGTCAACATACTTTTCAATCCTGTCTTATTAACATTTTTAAAGTAAAACGTTTCTGGATTTGTGGTATTGAAACCTGGAAAGTATGGACATTTTTCATAAAATGTTTTAGAGCTACCCTTTGGTGGCGTCGGACAATATTCCCATTGATTATGAGTTAAAACATTTCTAGGGTTTGCAGATTTGTGCAAATAATGATTGTAGGAGAGTAGGGTCTGCAATCCTATGATCACTCCAGATTTTTGCTTTTTGCTTCACTGGTTTACGACTTTACCTGGCTGTGGGCCTGCTAATCAGACCCACAGCCTAGCTGTTCTCTCTCTAAATTGACATGTGTACCTTAGGTGCATTTACCAATTGGTACTGAGCCACCTTATCAGTCCCTGTACCCAGGGCATAGGTGTACCCAGGGCCTACCAGGGGCTGTAGCATGTATTATGCCACCCCTGGCTGGCCATCTAAATCTGACACAAATGGCTGCACGACAGCTGGGGCAAGGTGGTGTAATCACCCTTTGCTTTAGATATAGTATACCTATATCTAACCCTAAAATGGACACATGTATTCCTATCAGTCACTCCTATGGCAGGCCTTAACAATCCTGAAGGCAGAGTGCTTGGAATTATGTGAGATGGTGCTCTGGCATGAGCTGAGCCTGTCTGCAGCCTGCGGAACCAAGTCCTAATAGCTGTTCTATGATAACGCGTACCATATACTCTTAAGTGCATTATAATCCTCGCGGTTATTTGCTATATTTGGTATCGCTTTATCAAAACATGTCGAGTAAGGTGTCATACGAATTGGAATACTAACCCCTCGCCAATTCTGGCGACGGGGTTAGCATTCCACCCTTCTAGAGGGACACGACATGTATGTAACTGTGAACCCCGGTTAAAGTTAACTCGAGCCTCAGCATCACAAAATGGATGCTGCCACCACAGACACAAGTCTGACCTCATGCTGCTGGTAGTCCTTCCAGCGAGGAGAGCTTGGACAAAGGGTTTCCTGTCAGGGGCGGTGCTAGCACCATCCAAGACAGGGTTTTGTGTATCCTAGGTAGGCAGGGCTGAATAGGAAGGTGACTGCAAGTGGCACCCCGGTGCTCACTATGCATCTGCCGGCTTGAACCAGTTCCAGGGGCACACCAGCCCCTGAGCTGGGGAAAGTCCGGACAGGGGAGAGGGGTGTAACCACCCCCCTTCCTGGTCCCACCCATGGGCAGGACCTAGTCGCGTGCCAGCCCCTTTTTTTAGAATAAAGGTAGGAGCGGGGACCCTCTCAAATTAGATCATCTTTGAATCCTGAAACTACTTTCCACGAAAGGAACTCAAGACTTCTTCTCAAGATTTCTCCATTGTGACTAAGGAGTAGTCACCCTGCATCAGCAGGCATCAACTAAGTATCTTGCGGTTTGCTGCACGTCCTTCCTCCGGAACCAGACCGACTAGCACAACGAGACCCGGACTCCCTGCCCTCTCTGACCTCTACCTGCCTCTACAGCACAGCTGAGAACCGTGGGTGCGACGACACCAGAGGACCCGGTGACCATCAGAACCAGCACGACACTGATCCAGCACGACCACCGAGGGACCCTCGAGTGGGTGCATTGGGGTAAGAGAAGCCCCAACCCCAAGCAGCATGAGCACCGAAGACCAGCCCCCCAGCATCCACCAGATCTGCGTGGGGGCCCTTTTGCTTCTGTGTCGCTTGCCACGTTGTCCGGTCACTTGCCCGTTGGCTAGTGACCCTCCAGACGACGTCCTACGTTTGTTTCACCGCTGGTCTAGCTCCTCTAGACTGGCCCTAG
Organism: Lissotriton vulgaris; assembly: GCF_964263255.1. Taxonomy (NCBI): domain Eukaryota; kingdom Metazoa; phylum Chordata; class Amphibia; order Caudata; family Salamandridae; genus Lissotriton; species Lissotriton vulgaris. The sequence continues at coordinate 1,308,381,817 of NC_141693.1, read as the reverse complement.
TCTCCTCCTGAAGGGCACCTTCCTCGGACCCTCCTGGTCCACTCAAGACGCCATTTTGTCACGACGTGGGCTTGCCTTAGCCAAGGCTTGTTGCCTCCTTCAACGGATCCAGCATCGCCAGCAGCAGACATCCGACGTGGGACAGCTCGCAGACCTCCAGCCTGGTCGACATCAGCGCCCTGGTCCGTGCAGCAGCAGAATCCAGTGTCACCTCTTCACCTGGCTGAGTGACCTTGTCCGGTACCATCCTGGTGCCCACCTAATCACTGGCTAGTGATTCAGAACTCGGTCCCCTCTGCTTACAGGTACTCTTCTTCCCTGATCCGTCCCCGGATCAGCCCCGAACATTTTCACTGGTCGCCTGCCAGCAACTTCAACTTCAGGCTCCTGGTTCGTCAACGAGGATTCCCGACGACACTTGAACCCTGTGCAGCCGCAGCCCCTGGGCTAGGTAAACCGAGTACCACGGTGCTCCAGCGTAGAACCACTCTATAAGTGTCTAGATCCACTTTTTGTTTTTGACCTACCTAGTCGGGTTCGCCTGAGAACACTAACTTTGCATTTGCTAGCATCCATAGACTTTGTCCCGCATTGCGCGTGAGAGTTTCCACTCTGCACCCGGCGCCCCTAGGCCTCCTGCTTCTAATATAAGGGTTCAGCATTGTAGGCCTAGTGATTCTAAAGTCTCTGGGAACTGTTACTTACCTGCTAGTGATTCGCATTCCACTTCCATAGTATATGGTTTTTCGTGCCCCTCGGGCATTTGTGTAAATTGTGCGACTTTTAGTATTTCTTTAAGAGTTTTGTATTGTGCTTAGCACCCTGTCCTCATAAAGAGTCCAGGGTTGTTGTGTTATAAATAAATATCCTTTTATTTTCATAACCACTTGTGTGGTGTCCTTTCACTTGGTGTTCAAGGGGTATATGTGATGGTCTAACAGCTAGCTTAACACGCCCTCTAGAGTTTAGCCTAAAGACTGCTCTTGTCCATGCTACTAGGATAGCTGGTCTATGAGGTTGACTTACAACCAATCATCAATAAGGGTTGTTTGGAATGATACACCGTGATCACTAGAATAGTGAGCACTACATATCAGGCCAACTTCTCACATTGGTGAGCAGCGGTTGGGATTTGAGCTTGCTGTTGTTTTACCACACGTATCCTAAGAATATCATTTGAAAGATCACATAAGTACCCAGGTACATATAACTTAGCTTAGAATACTCTGAGTTCTACTGAACCAGCTGTTGTAGTTCAACAGGGCCTAGCACACCCTGACTACAACTCTTAGCAAGGGATCAGTAGGCAAACAAATAGTGTAGGTAAGTGCACCACTTACACCTCACTAGAAAAGCATGTCAGACAAAGGAGGGAACTCAGAGGGCCCCCTTGTGTCAGTTGACCCTCCACAGGTCATATCAAGATATGCAGCTCTTAGCTTCTAGGAGATGAGACAAGTGTGTACCTCCAGGAAGCTAAAACAGGGTTCTAACCCTACCATCCCATTCCTGATTGGTCTCAGAGACTTATGATGCCAGGAGGGCTTCAAACCCAGGCCCTTCTAATCCGGATGGGAGCATGCCCCCCTTAGAGGGAACCCTTGGGGACCCTGACCTCCAACTCAATGGAACAGTGAGTGAAGGAGAGGAAGAGGAACAGGAGTTGTCAGGGGATGAACAGACAAAGGTCAGGTAGAAGTCAGTAGACTCACCAGGACCAACTTAAGTAGGCATGAGAATGGATTTAGGGGACCCCCAGGTCCACTCTCAGGCAGGCTTAACATTGGGAATGGACGAGTTAGGTCTCTATCCAGAGGCTCTAACAGATCCATTCGAACCAATGGCTCTCAGACATCTTCTCAAAGAGGGATGACATCCCCTCAGAGGACAGAGCATGAGGCCAAGATGAGGGAAGTCATCTGAGGATTGAAAGGGAAGAACTTGCCCTGGCCAAAGAGAGACTTGCCTTTGCTAGAGAGCAGAAATTGAGTGGGGTAGACCCCACTGGTGGCAGCATTTTACCTAGAGAAAAGGACAGGAGTTTAGACACTAGACACCTGAGTAAGATAGTGCCCCCTCTAAACAAGGGGATGATATCCACAAATGGATAACTGCTTTGGAGAGGGCCTGCACTGTCCAGTGCGTCCCCCAGAGTCAGTGGGCAGCTGTCTTGTGGCTCTCCTTTGAAGGCAAAGGTAGAGATAAGCTCCTCACTACTAGAGCTGAGGATGCTAACAATTACCAAGTCCTGAAAAATACACTGATTGATGGGTTTGGCTTAACAACTGAGCAGTACAGGTTGCTGTTCAGGGACACCCAGAAAACTCAGTCTCAGGATTTGTCTGACTTTGTGGATTGTGCCACTAAGGCTTTGGAAGGCTGGTTGCTGGGCAGTAAGGTTACTGATTACACAGGGTTGCACAATCTGATCATGAGGGAACAGATTTTAAATAATTGTCAGAACCAGTTGTTGCATCAGCACCTTGTTGACTCGGATCTGACCTCTCCCCAAGAATTGGGAAAGAAGGCAGACGGATGGGTCAGAACAAGGGTTAAGCAGAACCAGACTCAGAACCAGGGTGGTCAGAAGAAAGCAGACCAAAAGGGTAGTAATAAGAATGAACAAAATGACCAGAAGTCTTCGACAGGTCCCCAACAAACCAAAGAGGGTGGGGGTCAGGCTTCACAGCAGAAAAAGAAGACTCAAGAAGGCCAGTCTAAAAGGTGGTGCCAATACTGTAAAAGTAAAACTCACTGGTTTAGTGAGTGTACCAAGAAAGGAGGGCAAACTCCTCCCACTGCAGCCCCTAAGGCACCTGCACCCCCTAGTACAGTCAGCAGTGATAGTGCACCTCCCAAGGGATTAGTTGGGTTAACCTTGGGATCTGAGGGGTATGACAACTTAGTTGGCACACTCACTCAGGCTGTCCTTGTCTGTACAGAGGATGTGGATATATCCCCTGATGCAAGTCCCAATACCTTGGGCAAATACAGGCAGACACCTTTTATAAATGGAAAAATGGCTCAGGCCTACAGGGACACTTCTGTCAGTGTCACAATGGTGACACCTAACTTTGTGGACCCTGGACAAATCATGCTAGGTACAGACTACCTAGTGACCAATGCCAGCAATGTCACTACCCACCATAGTATGGCTATTGTTGATTTCTCCTGGGGAGGGGTAAGTGGCCAAAAGAAAGTTGTGGTTAGTTCAGACCTCCCAGTTGAAAGTTTGTTGGGCAATGATTTGGAGACATCCCTATGGTCAGACGTGGAGCAGAGGACTTGCATGGAAATGTTAGGCTTGCCAGCACATGTCCTTGGTGTGACTAGGTCACAGGCCAGAAGATGCCCCACTGAACAGGTGCTGGATCCTGGAACAATGGACCAGACACCTTCCAAGAGAAAGAGCAGTAGGGTTAAGGCATTACCTTCCCCCTTGCCCCAGGTTGTGGATCAAGTCTCAGAGGAGGCTGACCTCAAACAGCTGAGGGAAACTGAGCCTAAAGAACTTGAACCTGATCAGGTTGAGTTTCTGGGTTCAGGGGGACCCTCCAGAGAAGACCTGGGGAAGGCACAGTTAGACTACCCTTCCCTTGAAACCCTCAGACAGCAGGCTGCTGCTGAGGCTGCAGGGAATGCCACAGGGACCCACAAGGTATACTGGGATGATGGACTCCTGTACTCTGAAGCAAGAGACCCCAAACCTGGTGCAACCAGGAGGCTGGTCATCCCCTTGTCACAGAGAGGTTTCCTTCTTACCTTGGCCCATGAGATTCCCCTTGCAGGACACTTAGGCCAGACGAAGACTTGGGACAGACTTGTCTCACACTTTCACTGGCCTCACATGAATGAAGATACCAAGGAGTTTTGTCGCTCCTGTGTCACTTGCCAAGCCAGTGGTAAGTCAGGTGGCACAACAAAGGACCCCCTTATACCACTACTTGTGGTGGGGATACCCTTTAAAAGAGTGGGGATTGACATTGTTGGTCCAATGGAACCCCAGACAGCATCAGGGCACAAGTTTATACTGGTGGTGGTGGACCATGCCACCAGGTATCCTGAAGCTATTCCCCTTAGGACCACTACAGCACCTGTTGTGGCAAGAGCCCTAGTTGGAGTGTTCTCCAGAGTGGGCTTCCCTAAGGAGGTTGTCTCTGACAGAGGTGCAAACTTCATGTCAGGATATCTGACTGCTATGTGGAAGGAATGTGGTGTCAACTACAAGTTCACCACACCCTATCATCCACAGTGCAATGGGCTTGTTGAAAGGTTCAACAGGACCCTAAATGGGATGATTCATGGACTACCTGAAAAGCTCAGGCGTAGATGGGATGTCCTGATACCCTGCCTTATGTTTGCTTATAGAGAAGTCCCACAGAAGGGGGTTGGCTACAGCCCTTTTGAACTTTTGTATGGACATCCTGTAAGAGGACCCCTGTGTTTGGTGAAGGAAGGATGGGAGAGACCTCTCAAAAAGCCTGCAACCAACATAGTGGACTATGTACTTGGTCTCCGCTCCAGGATGGCTGAGTATATGGAAAAGGCTTCTAAAAACCTTGAGGCAAGCCAAGAACTCCAAAAAGCTTGGCATGACCAAAAGGCTGTCCTGACTGTGTACAAGCCTAGACAGAAGGTGTGGGTGTTGGAGCCAGTGGCCCCAGCAGCACTCAAAGACAAATGGTCTGGGCTCCACACAATCATTGAGCAAAAGGGAGAGGTCACCTACCTGGTGGACCTTGGAACTCCCAGGAGCCCCCACAGGGTGCTCCATGTGAACAGGCTCAAAGCATATGTCGACAGGAAGGACATGAGTTTGCTCATGGCCACAGATTAGGGACAGGAGGAGGAGAGTGACCCTCTCCCAGACCTGCCTACTCAGAACCCTGATGATGGGTCAGTAGATGGTGTTGTCTTTTGTGGCAGCCTCTCTGAGCATCAGCAAAAGGATTGCAAACAAGTTCTTCAATCCTTTAGACATATGTTCTCTCTGACACCCAGTCAGACCAATTGGTGTACCCATGAGGTTGACACTGGGGACAGTCTGCCAGTTAAGAGTAAAATCTACAGGCAGCCTGATCATGTCAGAGACTGCATTAAAACAGAAGTGCAGAAAATGTTGGAGCTGGGAGTCATTGAGCCCTCAGATAGCCCTTGGGCTAGTCCAGTAGTTCTAGTGCCTAAGTCTCACACCCAGGGTGGTAAGAAAGAGATGAGGTTTTGCGTAGACTACAGAGGCCTCAATGCAGTCACTAAGACTGATGCCCACCCAATACCAAGGGCAGATGAACTTATAGATAGATTGGCTTCTGCCAACTACTTAAGCACATTTGACCTGACAGCTGGGTATTGGCAAATCAGGTTAGCTGAGGAAGCCAAGCCCAAGACAGCGTTTTCTACCCTGGTGGGCATTATCAGTTTGTGGTAATGCCCTTTGGTTTAAAAAATGCACCTGCCACCTTCCAAAGGCTGGTGAATCAAGTTCTCACTGGGCTGGATGACTTCTGTGCAGCATATCTTGATGATATAGCTGTCTTTAGTTCCACCTGGGAGGATCACCTGGTCCACCTGAGGAAAGTGTTAGAGGCACTGCAGAAAGCAGGTCTCACAATCAAGGCCACAAAGTGCCAGACAGGGCAGACACAGGTTGTATACCTGGGCCACCTTGTAGGTGGAGGCCAGGTTCAGCCACTGGAGAGCAAGATACAGTCCATCAAGGACTGGGCTCCTCCAACCACCCAGACTCAGGTTCGAGCTTTCTTGGGCCTGACTGGTTATTGCAGGAAATTTGTCAGAAATTATGGATCAATTGTGACTCCACTTAATGACCTGACAAGTAATAAGATGCCAAATAAAGTTCAGTGGACAGCAGGCTGTCAAAAAGCATTCGATGACCTAAAGCAGGCCATGTGCACAGCACCTATCCTAAAGAGTCCAGACTACTCCAAACCATTCATTGTCCAAACAGATGCTTTGGAGCTGGGTGTGGGAGCTGTTCTATCTCAGCTGAATTTTGATGGTCATGACCAGCCCATTGCTTTTATTAGCAGAAGGCTGACCCCCAGAGAGAAAAATTGGTCAGCTATTGAGAGGGAGGCCTTTGCTGTGGTTTGGGCCCTGAAGAAACTGAGGCCATACTTGTTTGGCACTCATTTCAAGATTCAGACCGACCATAAGCCCCTCTTGTGGCTAAATCAGATGAAGGGTGAAAACCTCAAACTGCTTAGGTGGTCCATTTCCCTACAGGGGATGGATTTTACATTGGAGCATAGACCAGGCACTGATCATGGCAATGCAGATGGGCTCTCCGGGTATTTCCACTTAGAGCAAGAAGACTCACCTGGTCAAGGTTAGTTTATTGTCCCAAAGTTTGGGGGGGGGGGGAGGTCATGTAGGAGAGTAGGGTCTGCAATCCTATGATCACCCCAGATTTTTGCTTTTTGCTTCACTGGTTTACGACTTTACCTGGCTGTGGGCCTGCTAATCAGACCCACAGCCTAGCTGTTCTCTCTCTAAATTGACATGTGTACCTTAGGTGCATTTACCAATTGGTACTGGGCCACCTTATCAGTCCCTGTACCCAGGGCATAGGTGTACCCAGGGCCTACCAGGGGCTGCAGCATGTATTATGCCACCCTGGCTGGCCATCTAAATCTGACACAACTGGCTGCACGACAGCTGGGGCAAGGTGGTGTAATCACCCTTTGCTTTAGATATAGTATACCTATATCTAACCCTAAAATGGACACATGTATTCCTATCAGTCACTCCTATGGCAGGCCTTAACAATCCTGAAGGCAGAGTGCTTGGAATTATGTGAGATGGTGCTGAGCCCGTCTGCAGCTTGCGGAACCAAGTCCTAATAGCTGTTCTATGATAACGCGTACCATATACTCTTAAGTGCATTATAATCCTCACGGTTATTTGCTATCTTTGGTATCGCTTTATCAAAACATGTCGAGTAAGGTGTCATACAAATTGGAATACTAACCCCTCGCCAATTCTGGCGACAGGGTTAGCATTCCACCCTTCTAGAGGGACACGACATGTATGTAACTGTGAACCCCGGTTAAAGTTAACTCGAGCCTCAGCATCACAAAATGGATGCGGCCACCACAGACACAAGTCTGACCTCCTGCTGCTGGGAGTCCTTCCAGCGAGGAGAGCTTGGACAAAGGGTTTCCTGTCAGGGGCGGTGCTAGCACCATCCCAGACAGGGTTTTGTGTATCCTAGGAAGGCAGGACTGAATAGGAAGGTGACTGCAAGTGGCACCCCGGTGCTCACTATGCATCTGCCGGCTTGAACCAGTTCCAGGGGCACACCAGCCCCTGAGCTGGGGAAAGTCCGGACAGGAGAGAGGGGTGTAACCACCCCCCTTCCTGGTCCCACCCATGGGCAGGACCTAGTCGCGTGCCAGCCCCTTTGTTTAGAATAAAGGTAGGAGCGGGGACCCTCCCAAATTAGATCATCTTTGAATCCTGAAACTACTTTCCACGAAAGGAATTCAAGACTTCTTCTCAAGATTTCTCCCTTGTGACTAAGGAGTAGTCACCCTGCATCAGCAGGCACCAACTAAGTATCTTGCGGTTTGCTGCATGTCCTTCCTCCGGAACCAGACCGACCAGCACAACGAGACCTGGACTCCCTGCCCTCTCTGACCTCTACCTGCCTCTACAGCACAGCTGAGAACCGTGGGTGCGATGAGACCAGAGGACCCGGTGACCATCAGAACCAGCACGACACTGATCCAGCACGACCGCCGAGGGACCTCGAGTGGGTGCACTGGGGTAAGAGAAGCCCAAACCCCAAGCAGCACGAGCACCGAAGACCAGCCCCCCAGCATCCACCTGATCTGCGTGGGGCCCTTTTGCTTCTGTGTCGCTTGCCACGTTCTCCGGTCACTTGCCCGTTGGCTAGTGACCCTCCAGACGACGTCCTACGTTTGTTTCACCGCTGGTCTAGCTCCTCTAGACTGGCCCTAGTCTCCTCCTGAAGGGGACCTTCCTCGGACCCTCCTGGTCCACTCAAGATGCCATTTTGTGTTGCCACGTGGGCTTGCCTTAGCCAAGGCTTGTTGCCTCCTTCAACGGATCCAGCAGCAGACATCCGACGTGGGACAGCTCACAGACCTCCAGCCTGGTCGACATCAGCGCCCTGGTCCGTGCAGCAGCAGAATCCAGTGTCACCTCTTCACCTGGCTGAGTGACCTTGTCCGGTGCCATCCTGGTGCCCACCTAATCACTGGCTAGTGATTCAGAACTCGGTCCCCTCTGCTTACAGGTACTCTTCTTCACTGATCAGTCCCCGGATTAGCCCGGAACATCTTCACTGGTCGCCTGCCAGCAACTTCCACTTCAGGCTCCTGGTTCGTCAACGAGGATTCCCGACGACACTTGAACCCTGTGCAGCCGCAGCCCCTGGGCTGGGTAAACCGAGTACCACGGTGCTCCAGCGTAGAACCACTCTATAAGTGTCTAGATCCACTTTTCGTTTTTGACCTACCTAGTCGGGTTCGCCCGAGAACACTAACTTTGCATTTGCTAGCATCCATAGACTTTGTCCCGCATTGCGCGTGAGAGTTTCCACTCTGCACCCGGCGCCCCTAGGCCTCCTGCTTCTAATCTAAGGGTTCAGCATTGTAGGCCTAGCGATTCTAAAGTCTCTGGGAACTGTTACTTATCTGCTAGTGATTTGCATTCCACTTCCATAGTATATGGTTTTTCGTGCCCCTCGGGCATTTGCGTAAATTGTGCGACTTTCAGTATTTCTTTAAGAGTTTTGTATTGTGCTTAGCACCCTGTCCTCATAAAGAGTCCAGGGTTGTTGTGTTATAAATAAATATCCTTTTATTTTCATAACAACTTGTGTGGTGTCCTTTCACTTGGTGTTCAAGGGGTATATGTGATGGTATAACAGCTGGCTTAACACGCCCTCTAGAGTTTAGCCTAAAGACTGCTCTTGTCCATGCTACTAGGATAGCTGGTCTATAAGGTTGACTTACAACCAATCATCAATAAGGGTTGTTTGGAATGATACACAGTGATCACTAGAATAGTGAGCACTACACATCAGGCCAACTTCTCACAATGATGACCAAAATGATTAAAACAATACATTTCTTCATAATCTGATGAATCTCCTAAGTATTCATGTTTTGCTAATTTTGCTGACATTTCGAACTCTGACATCATGTTATTAACAGTCTTAAAGTCCCAAGCATCAGAAAATGTACTGGGTGAAACAAAATCACTCGAGGAAACCTTAAATTGGTGTAGAATCTTCAACAGCTCTACCGGACCATAAATGTCATAATCCGTTCTATCCCATGCTATACCACCAGGTAGAGGAACGGCTGTGATATTCACTGATGACAGGTCCCTTTTTTCACAATGAGATGATTTGTGTGGTTTCAGGAGTAAGTTAATGTTCTTACTTGCTGTGTCCATTTTACTATATTTTGCATCTATCAGCTTTCCCAAACTTAAAACGAGAATGAGCCATAGTAGGAGAAAAAGTACACTTAACACAATCCAAAATTCAACCCATGGTGAAACCAGATATGTATTTGGAAGCTGGTGACCAAGTTCTGTTAATTGTTCCTTGAAGGTTTTATTTGCTGGCGTTGTTTCAGGTTTACTGGGATCCTCAGAAAACGTATCAAAGTTGATAAAATAGCCAGAGGCAGTTCTGTCAATGGTTGGTATTGAATCGGGATTATTTGAAACCGTTGTAGCTACTTGTTCACTTGACATGTTGGTATAGTCAGATGCCACATCATTGTAGACGGGAGTTTCTTGTAAAACTGTTATTTGGGTTTCAAGATGCACAAGTTCCATGGCTTTATTGCATAGTCCTTCTTTTCTCACTGTAGGTTCTTCTAAGGTGATGAGTCTTTCAGTTTGAAACTCTTGGATAGTAGCAAGATTCTTCTGCTACATCTTTGGAGTACACTGGGCCTACTACTTATTATCGGCCACATGGTGTGGTTTTACCAGGTCAATTGATACGGACCTGTTCTCCTTTCTTCCAGCAAGGGGTGGCAGTAACACTGTTCTTGATCCGTGGATTGCTAGCACAGATACTGGTTTTCTGTAAGAAGGCCTAAATTCCTTCTTATCTGCTATGTTTTCTCTGACCAGAACCCCAATCTTTGGAATCCAGACAGGTCTTGCTGGGACAGGTGGTTTTTCTTCAGTGGTCGTTGGCTTCCGTAACGTGTAGCTTAGACTTCTTTGTGTTTCATTTAAGTCCTGCAAAACAGCCAAACGGTCTTTGATATTAAAGGGTTTTTGTTCTACCACTGAAGTATGACGATCGAGGTCATCAACTATCATTCTAGACAATGCGGTCCTTATGGGACGAACACCAAATGCCCTTCGCCTACTTGTTAAAGGTTTTGTCCTACACAAACACGGAATTTCCAAATTGCTGAATAAACAGCTAGGGCCTGCCTCTACAGAGTATAGTAAAGCTGCTATGCTCCCCTTAACGATTGCAAGGTAAATGCTATGGTAACATCCTCATCTCCCTGCTTCTGCTTAAGTACAGTACCAAGCCTCGTCTCACTGGCATCTGTCACCATTACACAAGGTTGCCCTGGAATGAAACTTCTCAAAACCTGTGTTTGGATTAAAGCAGTTTGCACCTCGTCATATTCCTTTTGACATGGCTCTGGCCACAAACATTTCTCTACCTTCCTAAGAAGATTCCTAATGGCAAGGTACAACTAGCAAAATTTGGGACCAATCTTGAAAAGTAATCACTTCTACTTAGAAAGAGCTGACCTTCTTCCTTCTTGGAGAGTGAGGGTAAATTCGTAATTGTTTTGATTAATTCTTCCTTTGGCCTACCTCCATCCCGAGATGTTTTATGGCCCAGATAAGTGATGATTCCTAATGGCTAGCATGCAACTAGTGAAATTTGGAACCAATCTCGAGTAGTACTCACTCCTACCTAGAAAGAGCTGCACTGCTTCCTTCTTTGGAGGATGAGTGTACATTTAAAATAGTTTTGATTAATTCTTCCTTTGGCCTACCTCCACCCCAGATATTATTATGGCCCAGACAAGTAAAATCTTCACTCGGGCGAACCTGGTGGTATGCAACTGTCAAATTTGGCATTGCTTATCACCGTTACCATCTCCATAATATTGGGTAGAAGAAATGCATCTTCTGCCACCTCTTTATGAAGGTGCCTGAGCTCAAACGATAAGTATATGTTCCCCTAAAGCTTTTGTGGCTACATTTTGAGGTGCCACCCATTGTTAAGACTCTTCAGTTAATAATATTTTCTCCGTCATGAGCATGCATCATGCAGACTTAAAGTAACATTCCTCACCTTGCAAGATATTGGTGTGGCTCCATCTTTTAGTCTAATGTGGTGAACTCTTTACACATCCCACATTATCTGCAAAAACATGGGGAAATTCTCAGAGAAACTGATCAGACAGAGTTTCGACCTCATGTATTTTCACTTGAGGACTTGAACTTGGGTTGAGGAAAACTAGAAGCTTTTGGTGAGGCCAACTTAGATAGATTGATGCCACCTTTCATAGGAACATAATCCATCCTTGCGCCCTATTTCCTCAGAACTCTAAATAAACCTTGAAATAATCTATTAGTTCTTTAGATTAATCACCATAACGGTATGGTGTCACATCAGGATCTTTCAGAGATACTTTACCATCAAAATAATGAACATAGTCTTCATCAGAAACTAATGATAACCATGCCCCCCACATCCATCATACTGAATACCTCAATATCATTGAGTTTAACAATGTCTGAGGAATGCTCACAATTCACCTTTGTAACACATGTGTCATCGTTAACAACTTGTAGGGTGAAATCAGAAGCTCCTGTTTTTACTTTATTTATCTTTCCTTAGCTGCTGCAAATCTGCAACATTTAACATAGGGGCTCTTCCTGTCACACAATCTAGATTTTACTCAGACTGCAGGACAATCTTTAATATGACAAATAATTAGGTTTTACTCAACAAAAACATACGCTTTTACTTTTTACGGTATTTGTTGTTTTTGTGGAAAGATGCTATGCATGAATTTTGGCATTGAGTCATTTTTGGAATTCTGTAAATTTCGTAAACATTGCACAATTTGTTTAGCAATCGTTAAAACAACAGAAAGACTAGGATCATTTTTAGAACGTAACTTTTCTTGCACTTTATTGCTATTGCATCTGAGCAGGAATTTCTCTGGTGTTCTTTCCGAAATTGCATGTGGAAGCTAATTTTCTAAGTTTGGTTACTAAATCTTTTATTGATTCGTTGTCATTTTGTTAACTTTTCAAGAAATAATGGAATTGTAAAATTATAGAAACTCTGAGTAGAAAGTGAATATCCATTTTCTTAATCGCTGTATCAAATTAATTTAAACTATCACCATCAGATCCAAAACCTGGTAAATTTTCCGAAACATCTTAATCCTCCGCACCCAGACAGTGCAATAACACAGATGTTTTTTTTTCAGGAGATACGTTTTGTTTGGCAAACTTCTAAATAATTTATAAAAACCTTCTTCCATTTAGACCTGGGTAATGTGGGGTCACCAGAAGATGTTAGAAAAAATGGAGGTGGAGATATATCTTGCATACTAAGTGTTACAAACGAGGCACCTGCAATAACCTGGTGAAAATTGAGCAGAAAAGGATTGTGAGAAGTAAAACAAAAAGAGAAATTGGCAAATGTGACAATAAGTAAAGTTAAAATAAAGTCAGATCAGGTATGATAAAGATTTATAGAATAACAACAATATACAGATGTGAGACGAAAAGAACATTAAAGAATATAGAGCATTTCTGAAATACAAAAAGGAAAGAAAATACACTAGAAAAGGAAAAAGAGAAAGAACAAGAAAAAAAGGGAAGATGAAAATAATAAAATTAACATCAATTCAAGATCCAAAGTGTTTCCGATTTCCATCTTTGAGGTGGGGAAAATTTACTGTGATGTAATAAAAACAGTCTTGATTCCATTTCTATGCAGATAAGAAAATGCTGTAGTCCTCCGTTAGTTTTGGCTGTCTCTCTGAAAAGAGATGAGTAGATTGAGAGCGATGGTGGAAGAAGAGGGGTAGAGATGAAATCCAGTTAGGCAGTTGCAATGCTGCACAGCAACTTGACGCATTTCCAGTGCTTTAAATGAGCTGGTACTGTCCAGTACTGAGTACTGGCACTTTTTTATTTTGAAAGGGAGAGTACCAGCACTTCTCAAGAGTGAGGTAATACTTTTAATTGGAGACAATTGTGAAACAACAGCTTAACTGGATTTCAGCATTTTCTTATCTGCATAAAAATTGAATCAAGACTGTTTTGTTACATTGCAGTAAATTATCCCCACCTTAATATCTTGGGCCGGCCAAACAGTCCTGCACACTTTGCATCTTCCCCACCAGGCATGCTTTGCACAGCCTGGTGAGGAACATGCAAAGCCTCATAGTCCCCATCTGAGCACCAAATCATGGTGCTCAGACTAATCACAACACTGCAATGCATTATTGTGATTGACTTAGGGGAGGAAGCCTGTGTGCTACCTTCTTCCTTCCGCTATGGTAGCAGAGGAGAAGGCGGCTAAAGGGACCAAAGGGGAGAGATGGCCAGCAGCAAAAGGTAGGTGGATAACAAAAATGTTTGTCTATCTGCTCCCCTGCCTCGCCACCCCTGTCACCGGACAGCCGCCACTGCCTACCGCCTGCCCCTCCTAAGCCACTACTGAAATAACAACTCCTCCCTAAGAATCTTAACTGGCACCTAGGGGTTCTCTCATAAAATCTAGAAAAGCAGTACAGCTCTTCCTGCTAAATAAAGTGTTAATATTTTAAATGAAGCAGTTAACTGCTTCCTAGTAACCCCTAAATGGGTGCCCACCAATCAGCTATGGTGATTTATGCAAAGAAACTCAAAATCACAGCCATGTCCAAAAATTCCCCTCAAATCACCATCTCTGTCGAATCACAGTGAATCGTTTTTAGTCCCCCAAACTTTCTCATCCAGCACATCAGAAGGATTATTAGCATATGCTGCTGCACCACAGAGAAGAACAACAAGAGATGATGGTTGAATACGTTCAAAAGTCTCCACCTCTGGTATCATAAGGCTCAGCGCAGGATACTGACTGTTTCTCCTAACGATGATGATCACTGAACACCAGCCCATCAAGCCCAAGGGCTCTACAAAGTAGCAAACAGGAACTCACTCTTGGATTTACAAAAAGTGGGTTGCCACCAGTAATGTGCCACTTAAAAAATATGTGACATGAAACAATGTTATGGCCACAAATAGTGATTTGAAGACCTCATGGAAGAACGATGAGCTACTCTTTATCCTAGCCTTTTAATAGGGCTAGTGACAATGGGGCTAGTATTGAACAAGGAGGCGGAGAGCTGACTCAAGATAAGTAGGTACGCCTTGTCACTTTATAATTTTCTTTTAATGTTGTGTTTGGATGATAACAATAAGATCACTGACGTGTGCAGAAGGATGTATTTGCATGCTGTTTGAAGATTTGGAATGAATAATAAGTCATAGAACGGGTAAGTGGAAAATTTGACCTGCTCAGGATAACCGCGTTAATTCCAGTTAAATAGCACTCCCAAATATAGTTAGGTCAACATTGTACTGCAGTCCTCCAACCAAAAAATTACCCTGCCTTATCAGCAGTCCTCAAACGTTCTCTGTATCTTCTACGATTCTCGAAACAGCCAAAACCAGAACATCAACCAATATATGGCCACAAGATAAACAAATGGAGGAAGTTTCTAGGAGTGTAGGGCCCTATCCTCTTGCCCACTTGGCCCTCCGTGATGCCACTGCCAAAATACTTGAGAATCGTGAACCAGACAATGTTTCAGGTTTGTACTGCTTGTGGTCCGCGACTGTTTCCAATTACCGAGAAGTACCACTGCTCTCATCACTAACTACAATCACTAAGGACAGTGGCGCAATCAGAGAGAAGCCCAAATTGATATACCTGGTGGAGTACTCCAACTATATTACCTCTTCTATTATAACTTATATTGCACCCATAGGTATTCACCAGTGGTCTGCACAATTGATATTCACCAGTGGTCTGCACAATTGAAGTATAACAAAGTTTTACCCTGAGAGTGCTCTGCAATTGTTTTGGAGTGTTTATATTTCGTGAGTTCTACTCTCACGTAGCTGAAGCACCTGCTGGGATTTCAGCATGCGTTGGTGGAAATTGGTTTACAGTGTTAACAGAAACGTGCCAGAACCGCTGCTGGAAAGATTCTCGTTGCCTATGGCTGTGAGTTATTTAACTCAGGGTTGTTTAGTTCTCAAACTAACACCTGCGGGCTGGTCTTCATTAGTGCGGCAAGCAAGGGATAATTGACACATAGCATGGAGTGACAAGACTGTGTTAATGGAGCCATCTTAAGCGTGGGTATTATCATCTGTCCCCGTATGTTCTGATGCCTATTGAGGAAAGAAGGATTATTGGGCATTTGACCAGGAATTCATTTAATTAGGAGAAATCCAAGGACTGCTATTGGGGGCATTATCATGCAACAACACGCAAATATGGCAGCCATAGGAAAGACTGGGTGAAGGATGGCAGCAGTCCTCTGCCGCTGTTAATCAGAAGGAACCCTCCAATGGGAGTGATGTTGTGACTTTAAGATCTTGAATTCTGTGTGTCATTTTGCATTAATTTGAAAGTATTGAGGAAGGCATTTTAGCCGAAACACGTCTGCCTAAATTGAAGGAACTATTGTCTTACCCCGTGAGTGCTCTGCAATTGTTTTGGAGTGTGCAAGGAGCGATCAGCTCCGAAACACATACTGTTGCTTTGCTAAAATAAATTATCACGCTGACAAGAAGTTGGCCCGAGTTGTGTTGTTCATTGGAATTTGGGAATGACGCGTTTTGCGGAACCTATATATAGTTTAATAACAGCGCAAAGTGAGTGTGCTAAACCCTGCCCTGCGAAAATGTCATGCACAGCCGAAAGCCGAAAGAGAGAAAGAGGCTGCCGATATTTTTAAAAGCACGAGTACAGTTGCAATAAGAACGGATGGTGTAACAACAACAAAAGCACCCAAGAATAATTTGCAAACACTCTTCCAGCAACTCGAGAGAATGCAAGAGCGGGAAATTCGAAAGTGGTGGGAGACCACCTGGCTCCAAAACTATGTAGAATGTAACAGGGTCCCAAGGGGGCTGAGAATTTTCACAATACCCTCCTATGAAAATCCGGACTTGCAACTCTTGAAAGATTGGGCAGCCTACATTGCAGATATGAGCAAAGGGATGTTGCTAATGTTAATCAAGTATGCTTGGAGCGATAGGGAGAAAGCCCTTGCCGAAATATAGAGACTGGAGGACTTAATTAGTAAGGAAAAAGATACCAAAATGGCGGAGGATTTGCGCGAAACAATGATGAAAAGATTAAAAGACTATGAGAGTGGCATAAAGAAACGCAAACAAACCAAATTCCTAAGGGATGAACAGGATTACCTGACAGGCAGAATATTAACTTTTGCGAAAAAGTTCGACGCAACAAGGAAGAGGATTGCGCAGGGGACCCTGACCACAACAGAAACTGTAACTTCTGAATCAGACGCATCGGTGTCGGAAGACGAATCAACAAGAAGTGAAAAGGGCAAAAAGAAAGGACCAGTCACCACAACTGCGGTCCCTTTTTTAGACGAGTACCAGGTCTTGAAAAAGACACGACATCGCCCCCAAACCCAAACACCACAGAAACCTCAACAAAAAAGAGGAAAACAAGGCGGGGTAGGAGGGGCAGGAGGAAATACGCAAGTGGCGCAACCAATGGTAACTTGCAGCAGGGGCAGGAGAGGGAGATGGTAAAGGATGAGCGAACCATAGTGAACCTCTCCGAAAGAAAACTAAATGCCCATGAAGAAAATGTCCTAAAAAGAGGACTAACTTTTTGTCCTACGTCAAAATTGGACCCGGTACAAACACGAATAGACATATTTAAGTTCGTAAGGAAGTTAAAATTGCAAAAAATATTTGCACTGAAAACCCAATCTGGAATAGAAAGGCTCTTGAAACAACTGGGGCCACTGGTACCACTCTCAGGGACAACGACTTGCCACTGCTCGTGATCACCCATGACCTGGCTGAAGCAGGGGACGTACCCAGTACAATGGAGGTTCTACAGAGAGAAGAAATGGTGCAAGTCAGAGATCCCAGCAACCTGAAACGCAAATCTAGATTTTTACCTCGTACAACACATGACGCAATAGACGTCTTTAATGACGCCATCCTACAGGATCTGGAGAAAATGTCCAATAAAAATCTGGAACTGAACAGGAAGAACTCAAATATTTCTTGGCTGGAATGGGAAGCAATCAAATCACTGAAGGAGGATACATCGATCGAAATCAAGCCCTCGGATAAGGGGGGGAATACCGTGATCTTCAGTAAGACCAAATACAAACAAGAGGCCCTGCGACAACTGCAGGACAGGAACTGTTATACCATCATCAACAGGAAAGACTTTGTGAAATGCACCATTGACTATCACGCTTTATTGAAGGGGTGGAGGGATGAGGGGATGCTTAATAAAAATGAATACGAGTACCTACATTGTGAGCACCCAATAATTCCCACATTCTATCACCTCCCTAAGGTGCATAAATAAGGACACGAAAAATCCACCGGGGAGACCCATTGTCTCCTCAATAGGAAGTCTTCTGGAGAACACTTCTAGGTTTATAGATACCTACCTAGCCCCATTTGTGAAAGATCTACCCTCCTACGTCAGGGACACCCAGGATTTTATAAGATTGATTGACGGTATCGAGTGGGAGCCAGATATGCTTCTGATTACCCTCGATGTTGCCAATCTCTATACCTGTATAGATCATTAGGAGTGCGTCTCTGCGGTGAAATGGTTCCTTGGCATGAAAAACATAAAGTACCACCAACATAACTGTATGCTTTTACAAATGGAAGAGTTTTGCCTCAATAATAACATCTTTCTTTTCGCAGAAAATATGTACAGACAGATCAGGGGGACCGCCATGGGCACGTGCTTCGCCCCCAGCTACGCAAACTTGTTCGTGGGCTGGTGGGAGAAGCACATGGCCTGGGGGGGGGGACCAATGAAAAATGGTTGGACCGGATCATGATCTGGGCAAGATACATAGATGATTTGTTTGTCGTATGGCGGGGCGATAGATCCTCTGCTGAGGAGTATATTGCAGCTCTTAACGATAACCATCTTAATTTAAGATTTACCAGCACCATCAGTGACACATCTGTATACTATCTTGACCTGGAAG
The DNA here is from genome assembly GCF_964263255.1 of Lissotriton vulgaris. NCBI lineage: Eukaryota > Metazoa > Chordata > Amphibia > Caudata > Salamandridae > Lissotriton > Lissotriton vulgaris. The sequence goes on along the minus strand of NC_141693.1, from coordinate 1,308,363,524 downwards.
GCTTCGTAAAAGGGAGCTCCTTACAAACGAAACTGTATCGCAAGCCCACAGCGGGCAATACCGTATTACATGCGGATAGCCATCATCCAAGGAGTATGATAAGGAACATCCCCTTTGGGGAACTACTCCGCCTGAAGAGGAATTGTACAGATTCTAAAGATGTCTCACAGGCTCGGGATGAAGCTGTATGCAGGTTTCAAGACAGAGGGTACTCGAAGGCAACATTAGCGAGTGCAATGAGTAGAGCTGACCTCCTGGAAAGAAATGATCTGATGAAAACCAAAGTAAAGGAGGGCGAAACTGAGGGAAGTGCCAGAATGATAACCACCTTTAATATGAGATCTAGTAAATTGGTGGCAATATTTAACAGAAACTGGCATATCTTAAAAACTGATCCGATAATGAAAAACACGCTACCCCCCAGACCTTCTGTAACTTACAGACGATGTAAATCTCTGAGTGACCATCTGACCAATAGCCACTTCGAAGACTCCCCCAAAGCTTCAAATAAAAAACCGGTATGTGGCTTCTATCCTTGCATGCACTGTAAGGCGTGCAAGTATAGTAAGAAACGAACAAAATATGAAGGGAGACCCAATGATTCACGCCCTATATGAAATATCACAAAATTACTGAATTGTAATTCGGAATATGTGATCTACTGCCTGGAATGCCCGTGCTCCAAGAGATACATTGGCAGTACAATCAATCAGGCCAAAAAACGTATCCTGGAGCACATGTGTGCCATAACAAACAGGGACAAGAGTTACCCCGCGGCACGCCACTTTGAAACTTACCACAACAGCAATAGGGACCTATTGTCGTACTTCCTTATCGACCAACTAGATAGGAAGGAACGTGGGGGTGACAAAGTAAAATCGCTGAGGGCGTTAGAATCCAGGTACGTCATTGACCTCCAAAGCATGCAACCGAGAGGTTTAAATAATGACGAAGAATTATGGGTACACCTGGAATAAGAAAGGGGAGAATGTGTGAATATTGCTATTGTTCTGTAGAATAGGAACTGTTCATCTGTGCATGAGTACTCGTCCATACAGGGCATAATTGCAAAGCAGGGATTTGTGAGTCTAACACCTATGTCCATACAGGGCTACACTACCAGTTCGCATATGCACACACAAATAATTAAGGGACGGAGGAATCAAGATAGATTTGAACATTGATGATCGTAACATGCTATGTTTTAATTCCCAGAACATCTATAAAAATGTAAATTTTGACAATAATGTGCACTATATAATCTTCTGATGCTCTTAATTTGAATGAATTCTGAACAATGGAGGGCATCTCTTAATGGCGAGCACATGGAAATAACAATGGGGAAGGTTTTGATGCTGATGTTAATGTTTTATTCCTTCCAGATGTCCCCTTGAGGTAAAACGATGTGTATGCGACTAAATGAATTGTCATAATATCAATCTGGATATTTCTATGTTTTTAAATTGCACGAGCACTTTTTTATACACCATCTAACCCGCTAAGTAAAGTTTGAAAAACGATATTCAATATGATGTTACATATTGTAAGATGGCCACCGATTAGACGAGATTTAATTTTCTTTCTATGTTGTGGAGGAGGTGGGGATAAAATGGTGTTTCTCACTATAATCAGGTTGACACTGACGAAGCCCTAGTGGTGAAACGCGTTTGTCGAGGGGGCAGGGGGTCTGCCAATAAAATTCTTTTCTTGGACAAGAGACTTTGGAGTGCCGTCTATCTTTCGTTTGAGACAGCGAAGTGTGGCGAACACACAACATATATATATATATATATATATATATATATATATATATATATATACCTATACATACACATACACATACACATACACATACACATACACATACACATACACATACAGAACCTGACACCACAACTCAGTGGGGCCGCTCGACAGGCATTGCTCGTCGAACACAAGGCACGAAGGGGAGCGAGAGAGATGTAAGAAGCAGCTTTGATGTTGCGGAGACCCACATGGGTGTTTTAATTGATGTTATTATCGCAATCTTATGGAAACCACGGAGGTAAAACAACGCGCCACAGCTATGAACTACGAGTACCAGCGTGCTTAGAAGCATCCGCTTGGCACTAATTGACGCATGCGCATAAGTATCAGCTTTGGCAGCACGTCTGTTTCATTGTAACATTTTCCCCTGAAGAAGAAGCCGCCCTGGCTTTGAAACGCGTTGGGAAGGGAGCTGCTCTGGTCTGTCACTCTACTCCCAATTAAACTCCTGGCGTCAAAACCACCCCCTTTGAAGTCTCGTTCTTACAGCAGGGCAATTGGTTTGGAATATATATATATATATATATATATATATATATATGTATGTATGTGATATATATTGCCTCTTATGCACTGTGTATAATAGCCTTTTTTCCTTTTCCTGATTACATGTTCACATGTACCTAAAAAGAAGTGCGTTTCAGTGCCAGGCTGCTGGGCCAGTACTTGTTTACCAATGTTTTTTCCTCACATTCTTTATCTTTTTGTGAATGTTTACAGTCAAACGTATGTGTTTAAACTATGTCTTCTAGTTACAGTAATGAAAATCAAATAGTACCTTTTTTATGCACAAGCAATACTAATCTTATTTTCCTGTGATGTTCATTAAAACTACAAATGGTTTCTATAAGTCTACACCTGCAACTGCCTGCTCAGAACTACCTCTACTGTTCGATTGCATTTTATACAATGGTTCTTTTTTATTTATTGCAAGCTTATTGCCGCCACGTTTAGGTGTTGTCGTGTTTTTTTTCTTCTTTTCTTCAGATGAATATTGTGGCATATGGTTGTAATACAAATTCTTTCCTTTTAAAGGTAAAACAAATGTATTTAAAAAAATCATGAAACCATTGTACAAGCTTACTGAAGCCAGGCCTATTGGCTTTGCCAGTGTTTTTTTTATATATGTATTAGGTTCACTACTATTTAAAAAAGAAACCAAAACACTGAAGATAGATCATTATCACCACTGTTCTACTCAGACAGAACTATTTAGAACTGTTTAAACCTATATTCTTGCGTCTTGACCCCCAACAATTTTCCCACCACTACCACACCTATTTCAGCTTCTATGAGCATGTGTTTGAAATGACTTGGAGAAGTGTGAGACTTACACAAAATTATGAAAAATAAAGTGCTTCTGACCCATTGTGTTTTAGGTGGTACAACACCACTTGCTTTATCCTTTTTTGTCATATGAAGGCCAAATTAATTCCTTAAGACATATTTTAAGTACCTCTATAGGTCTTCACAGAATTAAATGAGTTGAGAGTTAAAGTACTTTTCATTCAACTGTTGCCTCCATTGGAGGATCTTCAGAGTACAGAGTTGAAACCTGTATATTTGTAATAGACTCCCTACATACTAACTGCAGCTTGTGCACTATACACATGCCTGTAATGTAACCTAACATAGAGGATGGGTTCATTTCAGCCAAAGTCTTAAGTTCCAACCCTCTCAACCCTGCAGATTTATGTTCCAGGGTTTTATAATATAGTATAAAGCGTTTAAAGAGGTTGCTTGAAGTAGATGTTCAGTGAACAAGACAATAGCATTTCAAAACGCATGTACGGCCCTAGTACACATTTCTAAAATTAAGCTTCCCTTTGGTTTATGCTCTAACTCATTTTCAGCTGCTTGGAACTGTAGAACAAATTATCCTGGTTTTGTTTTTCTGTACAATCATCTACATTTTTACCCCGTCGGTGCTATCTTTTTGGTATTTGTTCAAAAGTGACTTGTACTCCTGTAAATTGCAGATTTTCGTCCTTGAAATTACTATCTTGCATTATTCACATCTGTGTACCTTCTCATTGTGTCCTTTAAGCCCTATGACCTGTTCTAAATACTAGTTAATGCTGGTATTTACATTGTAATACCGTAAGACATTAAAGTTAGTGAGGAGATTTTTTAACAATCAACTCTCCAAATTTTAAAAAGGGTTTTTACAACTTCTAAATGATTTATCAACAAAAACAATAAACATGAGCATTCATAAATACAATCATATATCACTATACGTTCAAATATCAGTTACTCTTTCACAGTAGAACAGCCAAAAACTGGCCTTGAAGTGGCTTAGACAGCGGACATGTGCCTTGCAGAGTGTAGCTCTCCACTTCTTCAGGGCAGCTTAACAAAATCACAAGACAGATTATACATCAAAAGAATATCAATATAATTAAAAATACAGACTAACTCATGCACACAGAAAGATAAATAATATTTGTAGATCATAACCCTACGAAAAAGTATTAATATTCATATAATCATAGCTAAAACAAGGATTTAGAAATTATAATAGTGCCTTTTATCACTTGGATTTTGATGATGTGAGGAGATCAAGAAATACATAATCCATACAAGATGAGTGTGTACCTCTTGGAGGAGGAGAAGGGGTTACTCATTGAAAGGATTCCACGGGCCAAAAACGTAAAACCTGAAAAAATCATACTTGTTAGTTTAATTAAGGGTCTCTGCCATGTAAGTGGCGGTGGAGAGGGGACGTCTGAGAGTGCTTAAATTCGGTCGAAGTCTGGTCTCTGGGGTTGACAAAGGTAAAACTCTTGGTCAAGATATGTGTGCGGTTGAGATCTGGAGTTAGCGTCTACACATGCATCTTTCAAATGCTGCTTGATAGGTATGTGCCAGGAGTAGATTGGGCTTAACCGCTTCCACGCTACAGCGTTTTCCCGCTGTGCGCTGGATTTTCAAAAATCGCGGGTTACGTGACAAAGCCAGCTCGTCATGCGCGTAGCGCAGGTAACGCCCATGACGAGCTGGCTTTGTCATCCGCGCGGAAGTGGTTAAAGGTGGTGACCGTTTTGAAGAAGTTTAAGGACACGGTGTAAGGGCAACAAAAAAGGACAAGGATTCAACAAAACTGGGTATTCGATTGATTGATTGTAAAAGGTGATTCCATATTATGTACATTATTATCCTGGGGAGAGGGCTCAGACAAGAGGAACAAAAACTGGTAGTGGCCATGATGGATTGGTCAGAAGCCCCTACCACCCTTTAGCCTAGCCTATCCTTGTGAGCAAATTTCCAAATGTATGTTAAAAAATATCCAATGAGAACCATATTGAGGTAGTAAATCTCTCCTATGAGAACAAGTATCCAAAGAGAGCTAATCATTGGCTTCGGCTTTCGACTACGTTTATAGTATATGTGTTAAGAGGTGGGTTTGTATCATATTTTTAACTAATTAAATAAGCCAATTGTAATTGAAAAGTGTGAAAACAAGCATGTTATGTTATGTTAAAAAGGATTTCTAAAGCGCGCAGCTACTCAAAAGAGTGTCCCGGTGCTTAAAACAGAGGAAGGCCCAGAGCAGGCGGAGACAAGGAAGACCGAGAAAAGAAGACCAGATAGACAATGTAAATTTTTGTTTATTTGCTGAAACCGCCAGGTTTTCAGTTGTTTCCGGAAAGCAAGCAGATTAGTGACCTGTCTAAGTGAGAGAGGCAGCTTATTCCACAGTCCAGCCACTAGCACTTGAAAGGAGCGACCGCCTTTGCGGGCTCTAAGATGTTTAGGGGTGACCATAAGATGTTGATGGGCAGATCTGCGGGATCTGCCAGGTATATAAAAAGAGACTCTCCTAGAGATATAATGTGCACCTATACCATGCAGGGCCTTAAAAGCGAGGACCAGAGCTTAAAAGCGGATTCTACTGCGAACTCGTAGCCAATGCTAATTTTTAAGATGGCGAGAGATCCGGTCTCTAGGCCCTAAGCTCAAGACAGCCCTGGCTGCTGCGTTCTGCACCACCTGCAGTTTATTAAGCAAGAATTCCGGAAGGCCCAGATATAGGACGTTGGCATAGTCCAGCCTTGAGATAATAAGGGCGTGAATAACCATTTTTCTGTGTTCGATCTGTAGTAGAAATAGAAACCTCCGGAGCATCTTCAGCGGACCAAAACAAGTTCTGATTGACGACTGAACCTGAGGTGCCATGGAGAGGGCATCATCCATTTTTACACCCAAGTTTTTAACAGTCCTAACTGTGGATAGGGGAGGCGACATATCTTGGGGCCACCATTGTTTCCCGACATCCAGCGGGGGGGGGGGAGCCAAAGAAGATGATTTCAGATTTGTCTGTGTTACATTTCAGATGGCTATGTTTAAACCTGGCAAAAGTTTCTTTTAGGCACTTATTGATCTTCTCCCCATTGAATTCCTCACCCTTCCTGCATGTGAACAGCAATTGGGTGTCATTGGTGTATGATATTATCGAGACCTCATTATCTTCCGCCAATTATGCTAGTGGGGCCATGTATAGGTTAAAGAGTACAGGGCTCAAAATAGAGCCCTAAGGCACACCCACACTCAGAGTCGGCACCCTGGCCGAAAAAAGGGGTGCCCAAACCTCCTGGTTTCTGCCCTCTAAAAAGGAAGTAAACCACTTCACCACCATGCCCTCAAGCCCGCATTCCCTGAGTCTCTGCAGGAGGTGGCCATGGGGCACGGTGTCAAATGCCGCAGATAGGTCCAAAAGGACCAAAACCACTTTGCCACCTACATCCAAGGTCTCTTTGATGGATTCAGATACCTCCAGTAATGCCGTCTCAGTATTAAGAGTCTGCCTAAAGCCGGACTGGCTAAAGTGAAACCGATTATTAGCCTCTGCAAAATTGCTGATTACTGTGTGGACGTATTTTTCAACTGTTTTCGCGAAGAAAGACAGAAGAGAAATAGGTCTATAGTTAGTAAGGACCATAGGATCCGCCGTAGGTTTTTTAAATAATGGGATTATTTTCGCACACTTCCATCCGGCTGGGACCCATCCACTAAGAAGAGAAGTGTTCAGCACACGATTAACAGTGGGGTTCAAAATCTCTGCCATAGAAGCCAAAAATTTGACTGGGCAAGGATCTACAGGCAAGCCTGATTTAAGTCCCTTCAATATAGCTAGAGATGTCTCTAGAGGCATAGGCAGGAAGATGGAGAGGGAAGGCCCATCTTCCCGACACTGGGGGACAGCCCGGAGAGGGGTATGCAAATCTGTCAAGTCTGGATCATTGAACGAAGCTTGCATAGACAGTATCTTAGTGTAAAAGAAATTCGCTAGGTTCCCAATCCACTCATCCGAGGGAGAGGCAGGCCTAATTGCAGCCTCAGGTGTGGAAAAGCTTCTAACAATGTCAAAGATCTCTGCTTTTGTTTTCTGCAGAAACAATTTTTGAAGCAAAGAAACTCTTCTTAGCTTCCTGTATCTTTTTATGGTAGCCTCGTAAAGCCTCTTTATAGTTCATTTTTCCGCTTTAAAACCCTTCCTCCAAACTCTTTCCTGACGTTTACAGTCTTTTCTGCACTGACGTAACATGTCAGTGAACCAAGGAGCTGAAGATCTAAATATTCTTATAGGACGTGAGATAGGAGGAGCCAGGGACAGGGTACCTTGTGCAATCCATTTTACCAAAGCTTCAGCATCCAGGTCTATATCACCAACTTGCAGCCCGTCCCGACGTTGTCCGAGTATGAATTGCTGCCGGCCAGTAGTATATTGTTTTGTAGGATTTCGTTTTGATAGCATTTCTTATCTGTGACAGGCTTGTGAAACGCTCTGATTCACAGTGCACTGCTGATGCACTGAAGAGTGCGCGTTCAGTAGTGTGTGAACTCAAGTTTCCCTACTTTATTTTTCCTTGCAATATTATATAGCGCAAACTTGACAACATGGCATGAGCACAATTTACATTACAGAAGAACACATTCATTTGTGGTAGGCACGGGGAGACAAAGCGATTTGCCTGGAATCACAGGATGTTGAGCTGATGCCGCGATTCGAACGTAGCTCCCCAGCTCTAAAGTTTGCAATTCTAGAACTTGTGGCAGGAGGTGTGTCTAAAAGTGTATGTCGGTGCTGGCCATCAATGAGAGAGACCTGTGCATTTTTCAAATGGGTGGTGAAAAAATATGAGTATGTTGCTGGAGATGTGGGCCGCCGTGCCACCAATGTACCTACCAGGAGAGGGTAAACACCCATTATTCTGCAACTTTCTTTCCGCATACCATCACTCCGCATACTTTCATTACGAAAGTACCATGACTCCGCAATGCCATTATAACGCATGGCATTACATTTTATATGCTTTTACCACGCATACATTTACAACGAAATTCGTTGTAAATGCATGAATGTTAAAAGCATGTTTTTTTGTTATGTTTGGATAAGGTAAGTATGGGTATAGGGGTATATGTTTTGGGGTACTGAGGTATATGTTTTGGGGTGTTATGGTATTTTAAGGGTTCAGATATAGTTTTGGGTTATGGGGTACAGGGGTAGTTTTAGGGTTTAGGGCTAGGTATGGGTTTTGGGGGTACAGGGGTATTTTTAGGGTTCAGAGCTAGGTTTGGGTTTTGGGGTACAGGGGTATTTTTAGGGTTCAGGGGTAGGTTTGGGTTTTGGGGTACAGGGGTATTTTAAGGGCTAGGTTTGGGTTTTGGGGTACAGGGGTATTTTTAAGGTTCAGGACTAGGTTTGGGTTTTGGGGTACAGGGGTATTTTAGGGTTCAGGGATAGGTTTGGGTTTTGGGGTACAGGGTTATTTTTAGGGTTCAGGGCTAGGTTTGGGTTTTGGGGTACAGGTGTATTTATAGGGTTCAGGGCTAGGTTTGGGTTTTGGGGTACAGGGGTATTTTTAGGGTTCAGGGGTCGGTTTGGGTTTTGGGGTACATGGGTATTTTTAGGGTTTAGGGATAGGTTTGGGTTTTGGGGTACAGGGTATATTTATATGGTTAAGATGGGTTAGTGTTTAAGGGTGTTGGGGTATTTTAAGGAGTAAGGGTGGGTTATGATTATTGGGTGCAGGGGTATTTAAAGGGAGCAGGGTGGGATTAGCACACAATATGAGACATGGCATGAAGCGCGGAACGTACCACACGCCCCCAGCGTTTGTCACGCCCCCAGCACACGCAGACACGCCCACAGGGGACTACTTTGCTGGCACGGTTCTTTTACCTTTTAAATGTATATGGTGGGTGTCTGCATAGCCTATGTCCTACTGCTGCAACTGCCCTTTCCAACGCTGTATTGGGTGTTGTGATTGGTGCTGTGGTTCCTGAGATTACCCGCCTCAAAGGTTTGGGCTCTCTCTTTAGTATATTAGTATGGATAAGAGTAGGTGGATAAAGATCTAATTCACATTTAAAATCCTCTGGAGTGATCTTATAAAAAGCTCTGGAAGTAAAGGATGGCTGCTTAACTTGGACCTGTGCATACTTTGTCACTTTAGGTAGATTAAAACTGATCAGATAATGATAGGACCAGCGTATGGGTAGGGGGGCTTTGTCTGAATTAAACAGTTTGCAAATATTTGATCAAGGGTATGGCCCTTCTCATGTGTGGGGGCAGATATATATGGCACAATACCAAACGCCCTCATTGACTCCAACAAGGAGGAAGATTCTGCGCTATCCGTACACTCCAAGTGTATATTAAAGTCTCTCAGAACCATAAAATGTTTGAATCTAAGAGCCAAAGGAGCAATAGCGTCACCAATAGACTTTAGAAAAGCTCCTGCATGCCCTGGGGGTCTATACACAAGGACTCCCGCCAAGCACTGATGGGGGGACATAGAAGCCTGAATACATAAACATTCCGTCCCTTCAATGTTATCCATGGGAATACAGGTAATAGCTATGCCCTCTTTACTGATAATGGCAAGCCCACCTCCTTTGCTTCCAGTCCGATCTTGCCTAGTAATCAAACAGCCCAGGGGATTGCTGAAGCTATAGTCGGATTAGATGATGCGGACAGCCATGTTTCAGTCAGAAACAACACATCAGTATTAGTTTCAGCCAGTATATCATAGATATGCAAGGCATTTTTATTAAGTGAGCAACAGTTTAAAAGTAGAACCTCAAAATATTTTTGGTGCTCAAGTATAGCAACTGGCTCTTCCTGTCCTTGAATATAGACCTTGTGCTGTATACTAGAGATATCATTGACACTATCCCAACTGCAGTATCGACACCCTGGTCTTGGACAATTCGTCTCTATATTAACAGCTTTCTTACATTGAAAGCGAATATTTAGCTCTAGAAGAGTTTCCCTGTCATATATAAGTACCTTATTCATAGATGGCTTCCCACCAGCAGAGTGCCCGGCTCCGGCCGCCTCACAGTCGCGGACGGGCGCAGACGGGCTTGCCTTTGGCGCGTCTGCTGCGCGGCCGGATAACCATCGGAATAAGTCCTGTACCGTCTGCGTAAATGATGTAGGCAGGGGGAGGAGCCGCGTCCTTCCACAACAATCGGTCGCTAAGTGACCGTGGTGGACCGGGGACCGGCTTCAAAATGCCCCAAAATTACTGCCAGCAAAGATGACGTTCTCTAAATAACAATTGCCCCCAAGAGCAGATTTCCCTGTTAAAAGCAGGTAGGTAAAAAACACCAAAAGTGAAAATGCACACTAGAAAAAGATTTAAAAGACGAAACACATTGCAGCCCCCATGCAAGGGCTTATTGTCTCGAGCGCCGCCTGAATCTCCACCCATTAAGTGCTGTGCCGTCTGCGGAAATGACGTAGGCAGGGGGAGGAGCCGTATCCCTCCACAACAATCGGTCGCTAAGTGACCGTGGTGGACCGGGGACCGGCTTCAAAATGCCACAAAAATTACTGCCAGCAAAGATGACGTTCTCTAAATAACAATTCCCCCCAAGAGCAGATTTCCCCGTTAAAAGCAGGTAGGTAAAAAACACCAAAAGTCAAATGCACACTAGAAAAAGCTTTAAAAGATAAAACACATTGCAGCCGCCATGCAAGGGCTTACTGTCTGAATAGTTCTATATATTGGCAATGAAGAGGAAATTAAAACGACACCGGCTCGCCTGGTTGGGTTGGAGAGAGATAGAGTTGCTGTGGATCTATAGCATAATAAATTAGGCTAACCATATCTATGATACTGACGTAGAGATAGCCCAAGCATTTGCTTGATATTATGCAGCCTTCTATGAGGCACACCCACTAGCAGAGCCTCTGAAGATAGAGGCATACTTGGCAACAATTCAGATGCAAATTGTTATAGTGTGATTTCTTCTCATCATTCTTAGCACTAATACTCTCCCTTCTGTTCAGCCTGAATGACTGGAGAATGTTGAATGATGCCACGGAATGTTGGTGTGTGGTCTTGATTAGAGTGCATTTGAAGATGAGAGGCTGAGCAGCAGGAGGGTGCTCTTGGTGGGGCTACTACTTATTACCATCTTACTTCTATCAACCATCATTCTACTTACCTGGAACTGGACTTAATAAATTACATCTTGGAACTTTATACTCTGCCTACGTTTGGACTTCTTTACTTAGTACATTTTGGGGACGATTGGACTCAGAACCTACACATTTTTTACTATCTTCTACAAGGAACTGTGAAACTAGAATCAAGGAATCCATCAAAGAAACTGCAACTTAGTGATTTCAAGCTTAAGGCATCTACGTATACAGTTAAGTCTACTTAATGATACTGACAGTCCCAGCACCACCAGGGACCTTTTACACCGGTCAGCCTCGAAACGGGCGTGCCGACCTTTCACACCGGTCTGCCTCGAAACGGGCGTGCCGACCTTTTACACCCGTCAGCCTCAACACGGGCATGCCAGATTCTTCTTTACTCAAGCCTGGTGAATTGTGTCCTGCTTGTACTTTACAGGTATGTTTTATGCTACCACGTCTACCTTGTGTCTAATAACAGTGTGCTGTACTGTGTGGTTGTCACAAGATCTGCGTCATTAAGGAAAGCTTGTTTCTTGAAAATGACTTTTTACGTGTACACACTGCTTGTATGCAGCACATGTCAAGACTTGCATGGCAATCTGTCCTGGGCATTGTCTGTCTAGTGCCAGATGTGGGAGCTATTCTGGAGGTGCCTACATAATGATTTCACATGCAACATACAACTACAATGGAGCAAAGATCCCTACACATGTCTTAAAAGTTTTCTGTCAGCTGTGGACGTTTTCAACGCTGACATTTCAAACGAGAGTCAGCTGTGGGCATTCTTCAGAGACTCCAATCTAGCTACAAGTTGTGCTCTCACTGGCTTTGGCTGACAGAGTGCACTAGGTGGTGGAAAGTGTTTGGTGTTCCACAGATCAGGTGTCTTCGAGCCCATGGTGATAGTAAGGTGAGAGTCAATGTTTTTTTTATTTTGAGACTTTGATTTTTGGTCTACTCTGAGACCTGATCTCTGCTGTCATTACAAACCGCCACTTTCAAATTTAAAATCAGGTTGCGTATCTTACCGTCAACATGGTGTCACGCGGAGCTGTGGAATCTCCTGTGACGTCTTCTCTTACTTCTTCGAACCATTATGCGTCTTCTATGCATTTCTTCCTACGTCGTGTTTTCATGCAGCTTGGAGCTGCTGAAGGACATTCAGCTGCATCAACGCACCAAGAGCCATCTGGTGCTGACTGAGGTACGTGCCGCCATCTTGTGGTTGGCAGCTGCTCCTTCTGTTTTCAATGGTGGTTCCTGTTTTTTTTTTTTGTCAACCACGCGTGTGTGGAGGGGCAGGTGATATATTGGTATATGAGCATTAAATGATTGACACACACATCATGGCTTGCTGGTCGGACCGGAAGTCACGAGCGACTCCCGACCATTTATTTATACCCTTCTGGCCGCGCCTGGCCAGAAGGTGATACATTTGTGCACGCAGTTCCGGCCAAGGCCGGAGCTTATGAAAACCACTAGAACGCTACATTCCATCCCAAGTTAGTCTTTTGAACAAATTAACTTAACACACAAAATCTGCTAGTCTCTGGCTGGGCCTAGGGATAGGCCTGAGATTGTATTGTCGTCGTCCTCTTACCGGGGTACTCTCTGGATAGACTCTCGGAGGAGACGTTGGTGATTCAGGGGTTGGAGTTGGATAGGTTGACACTGGGCTACACTGCGTGGGCCCCTGTGGCTCACTGATGATGCTACGCCCCTCTGGTGTCTCGGTGTGGTGTTCTGTGCTGGCAGGTGCTGATGGTATACGTTTAAACCACAAGACGTTTCTTGTTACTTCTTCTCCGTTGCGTTGGGCTGTCACCGCAGTGCCTTTGGTTGCTTTGACGGTCCATGGCTCGATCTCATATGGCGTTCGGAACTTTCCCCCTGGCCTTCGTGAGCACAGAGTCTCCTGGGGTCAGTGTTCTGTCTTGGGCTCCTCTTCTCCTGCTCGCCTTGTCATTTGTCCTCTTCCGCCGAGCTTGAGCACTCTCTGGGAGGTATGGTTCGGGCATCCAGCATTCCGCCATTGGGAGCAGATCATGTCTAGGTCCTGAGAACATGAGAGACCAGGGAGATCTCTGGGTTGTGCTGTGAGGGATGCTTCTGTACTCTCGTAGGAAGCGTTGGAGTGTGTCTTGAGGGTTGGTTCCTTCTACTGCGGATATTCTCAGTACTTTGTTGATAGTCTTCATGAACCTTTCCACCTCCCCATTGGCTTGAGGCCATTGTGGTGTTATGCGTCGATGGTGAATCCCTAGTCCTTGCAGGAACTCCTTGAACTCGCTTCCCTGAAAAGGGGGCCCATTGTCTGTTTTGAGCTGGCGAGGAATCCCAAACATGGTGAACGCTTTGCTTAGAATCGGTCGTATGTTCGTGAAGCTTGTTGACTGAGCTATTTCCACTATGGGATACTTCGTGTAGCTGTCTACTAGAACCACCGTAACTCTCCCGTCTGGAAAACTGCCAAAATCTAGACTGACCCATGACCACGGTGCTGGCGCATGGTCTTCAGTGATGATTGGTATGGGAGCTTCAGCTCTACTTGTCAGTTGGCATGCTCGGCAATTCTGTACTACTGTGTCGACATTGTTCTCCAGGTTCGGAAACCAAACCTTCTTTCGCATCCTGGCTTTCATTCTCCTGGTGCCCTGGTGTCCTTCATGGGCCAGCGTTGTTGCTTTTTCTTGCAGAGTGACTGGGATTACTACTCTCGAACCCCTCAGGATGAGTCCATTTTCTGCAATGCTGAGTTCATTGTGTACTTTCCAGAATTGACTGAGGCGCAGGCGGTCATGCTCACTCCATCCTTGTACGTCTCGCAGGAAGCCTTCCCACGATCCCGTGTGTACAGCATTTTCCACTCTTTTCAAGACTACATCATTGGCATACTGTGCCATAATTCTCTCCGCCAACATGGCTTGGGGACAAGCTCCCTGTGACACCATGTTCACAAACTCTTCAGTTTGTCTGTCAAGCTCATCTCTTGGTGTCTCTTCTGTGGCTTGGTGTCGCGACAGGAAGTCTGCCGGATTCTGGGCTGGCGTCTACTAGTATTTCGGTGTGCTTGGATGTGTCGAAATAGGCCATGGTTGTCCCGTCTAGTAGTGTTTTTGATCTTCTTGAACGCTTCTTCCTCGGTGTCTGTCCATTTCCACGGATTCTCCTTTTTGGCTACGTTCGGTATGAATCTTGTGCAGTATTGTGCCATGCCCAGGAAACTTCTCACTTCTGAGGCCGAGGTCGGGGCTGGTGCATGCTTAATGGCCTGTGACTTTCTGGGGTCAACCTGGACTCCATCTGAGTTGAACATGTAGCCAAAGAATTCTATGGATTTCTGGAAGAATTTACATTTGTCCTTGTGTAATGTTACTCCATGTTCGGCTATTCTCTTGAGCGTGGACCTCAGTTGCTGATGTTGTTCTTCGCTGGTCTTGGAGTGTATTAAAATATCATCGCTTACGTTCAATACACCTTTTAGGCCAGGCAGTATCTCTTTTATGGTGTTTTGAAATATTTCAGCTGCCGAGGATATTCCGAAGTTTAGCCTCTTGTACCTTTTGAGGCCTAGGTGGGTCGAGAAAGTTGTTATATATCTGCTCTCTTCGACTAGTCTTAGCTTGTGGTATCCAGCGTTCAAGTCTAATTTGGAGAACCACTGGGCTCCGTTTAGGTCTGTGAGTATGTCATCGACAGTGGGTGTTATGTGTCTTTCTCGTTTTATCGCCTTGTTGGGCATCCGCATATCGATGCAAATCCTTATTTTTCCTGGTTGTCGAGGTTTCTCTGCTATCACCATCAGCGATACCCATGGTGTTGGGCCAGTAACCTTCTCTATTACTCCTTGTTTTTCTAGTTGTGCCAGCTCTTGTTCGACTGCAACTCTCAAGTGAAACAGAATTCTCTGGTGCTTCAGAGCTATTGGTTGGATGGCTTTTTCAATATGCAGCTTGACGGGTTGTCGTTTGATTGTGCCTAATACTTTGAACAGGGACGGAAACATCTGTAGGATGTCTTCGGTTTGAAGTGTTTTGACTGTGTTAGCGAATGCAATGAGGTTGAGGTCCTCCGCAGTGTGGCTCCCAACTTCACGGTCTTTCGTCTTAACTTGTACTTGCATCTTTCCCCATAGGGGAAGCGGTGTCTGGCTGCCATATGTTAGTATTTTGACTTTGATTGCGTTAACTGTGGTCTAGGATTGAGGTTTTTGTAGTGCTGTATCCCCATCACGTTCACTGTTGCACCGGTATCTATCACTCCGGTGACCGCTGAACCATCAATTTGGTTTTGGCACTTTGGTTGCGGTCTTTGCCTTCTCTTTACATCCTTCGTGAAGGATACGAAATAGCATTCACCATCGTCCTCTTTGGAGGAGGCGTCTAGTCGTGCGTGGCGGTGGTGTCTGGACGTCATAGGTCTTGTCTGCTGTGTGTCTTCTAGTCTTAGTTGTCTGACTGCTCCTGTGGTGGTCTTCCTTCCGGCCAGGTTTCTTCCACGGAATCCTCCTCTGCATACGCTTGCGAAGTGGTTCGGTACTCCGCATTTGAGCATGTTTTCCCCCTCGCAGGGCAGCCATCTTGATTGTGTTCATCTCTCCGCAGTAGCCGCATGGCGGCCGTCTTGGTGTCCTAGCCGGCCATCTTCCCTGTCCGCCTCTACTCGGGGTGAGAACGGCATCTACTCTTTCTGTCTTTATGCTGGTCCCTGCTTCTGCTTGAGGAGTTAAGGCGGCTTCCATCGCTGTGGGTCCGGCATCAGAAAACTCGTGTGATCGTGCGAGCATGAGTATTTCATCCAGCGTGGTGTGTGGTTGACGCAATATCAGTGTCCTCAGAGTTTTATTTCGGCATCCTTGAATGATCTGCGCCGTGACTTCTTTTGTTTGGTCATCTTCGGTACATGTGCTTACCAGTTCTCTCAACCGGGCACGAAAGGCATCCATTGTCTCACCTTCTCTTTGTCTGGACTGTCTAAATTTGAATATTTCGTAATGTGGGTTGAGCTGAGGGTCAAAGTGCGCATTGAGCGCTCGCACCGCGGCGTCATAGTCATTAGCATTTCTGGTGTCTGGAAGGTGAGAGAAAAGTTTTTAGATCTCAGACCCTCCGTAATGCATCAGCAGCGACCGTTTGACTACATTATCTGTTTCACGGGTGGCCACGAAGTAGTTGTTAAGTTGTCCGATCCAAACTGCCCATCTTGGTGCTCCTGTGGCTGGATCGATCAGCTCACTGAATGGTGGAAGGGCTTGAACTTGTGAGTGGGCTGATTGTTGTGCTGGCTGGACTGGGGGCACTGCCTGCTGGTGCGCTACTGGCTGTGGTGCTGCTTGTTGAGGCGCTGCTTGGTGTGGCGCTGCCTGTTGTGGCGCTGCTGGCTGATTCTGGTTGACTCCCACGTTACCTGGTGGGTTTGACATCGTGGTGTTGTTTACTCGTGTCTTTCTGTGCTTAAAATGGTGGTACTCGACTTCTTTGTGTTTTATTTATTTATTTATTTTTTGATGTGCCAGTGCATGTTTGGGGCCTTATACTCTTGGCTTGGTTGGTGTTTGTTTGATTTGCTTGCCCCACATTCCATGTGTCTCAGACCCTTGTTGGTCGCTGGACGTGCCTTCACTGCCTCGTGTATGTGCCTGCTGCTTTCCTTTCAGGCGGGCGCGGGGTTGATTCTTGCTTCTCTCTATGTCCCCGGCACTCGCGCTCACCCGCGTCACCCTTCGACACTCCTGACGGGCCTCTCGCTTCCTTCGCGCTCGTTTCGCCTGGTTGTCACGCCTTCCTCTGCGTGTGCAGGCCGTTGGTGCTCGCGGCTCTTCACCGCTCGCCGAGCAGGTGCACCTATGCAGCTCAGGGCTCACGCTGCTCCCCGGTGCTGCTGGCGGCGCCGTCGGGCCTCTCACTCCTACTTGTACTCACGCGTCGGGCGCCTCGCTCTGCGCTGGTCCCTTCTTCTCCTGACGGCGCTCTTTCACGCCTTTGGATGCTTCTGTCGGCGTCTCGTCTGGAGTGGGTTTTATTAGTAGAATCCCACTCTTGTCGCCAGTGTGAAGGGGCAGGTAATATATTGGTATATGAGCATTAAATGATTGACACACACACCATGGCTTGGTGGTCGGACCGGAAGTCACGAGCGACTCCCGACCATTTATTTATACCCTTCTGGCCACGCCTGGCCAGAAGTCGATACATTTGTGAACGTAGTTCTGGCCGAGACCGGAGCTTATGAAAACCACTAGAACGCTACAGCGTGTACCTTGCCACATCCGACGTGTGTCTGCATTTGTTATCAGACTATTTCTGGGTGCAGCATTTACATATTCAATGTCGTTCATTGCGCTGCATCTCCATTTACTTCACTTTTTTCCCTGGACTATTTATCTCGCCAGAAAACATGCTGAACTGTATGGTGTGGATATCGTCAACCCGCAACTGAATATTTGGCAAACCGCCACAGGAGACTCGGGTACCAGTGTTCAGGTATCGGTGTCTCTTTATGTTAATGGTCTACTGTTGTTGTTGTTTTAAGGCTACTGTTCTTCCTACAGTGCCATACTTCTGTGCTTTTGTCTTTAAGTTTCATTATGTACTTGCTGTTCTGTGGTACATTGTTATTGGAGTGCTGGTTTTCATGTTGTTTTTTTTTTATCTGATTTTCTTTGTTCATTTTGAAAGAGTGGTAGTTTATTCCATAGCGTGTGCGTTGACTGTAACTACTGTGTGGGTGTTGTAGGGATTTCCCTCTGTTACTTCTTTATAATGCTTCCTACTGACTGTCCGTCTGGCTCTCACACTCAGCGGTTGCTCCCACTCGCTCTCCTCGCCGAGCCCTGCCTTCCTGAGAAAGCGCTATTCCATAACGCCTGATATCGCCTGTGTTAGCGCTCCTTGCATAGCGCCTGGTATCGTTATCTTAGAACTATTTATTTAATGTGCCTGAATTCATTTTTGAGCTGTTTATTTTAGTGCTTAGCGCTCCTTGCATAGCGCCTAGTATCGTTGGCTGGCAATTACTTATTCAATTTGCCTGGTTCGTTTTGAACTGCTTAATTAACTGCATTAATTGGCTTAGTGTTCCTACATAGTGGCAACTCTACCTACTTTGTAAGTGACTGCGCGTGTACTGCCTTCTGCCATTTTAAAGTTCCACGGTGCCCCTGCTTGCAATCGCGCTAGCCTACCGCCATATTGCTGTTGTTGTTGTTGCTGTTTACCTGCCCCCCGTGTCTCCTCCCTTGCTCCCGCCTCCCAGCTGACCCTCCCACACACTAGCAACTATCTCCATGCCCCGTCCTCCTCTACCTCTGTGACCGTCTGGCTCTCACACTCAGCGGTTGCTCCCACTCGCTCTCCTCGCCGAGCCCTGCCTTCCTGAGAAAGCGCTATTCCATAACGCCTGATATCGCCTGTGTTAGCGCTCCTTGCATAGCGCCTGGTATCGTTATCTTAGAACTATTTATTTAATGTGCCTGAATTCATTTTTGAGCTGTTTATTTTAGTGCTTAGCGCTCCTTGCATAGCGCCTAGTATCGTTGGCTGGCAATTACTTATTCAATTTGCCTGGTTCGTTTTGAACTGCTTAATTAACTGCATTAATTGGCTTAGTGTTCCTACATAGTGGCAACTCTACCTACTTTGTAAGTGACTGCGCGTGTACTGCCTTCTGCCATTTTAAAGTTCCACGGTGCCCCTGCTTGCAATCGCGCTAGCCTACCGCCATATTGCTGTTGTTGTTGTTGCTGTTTACCTGCCCCCCGTGTCTCCTCCCTTGCTCCCGCCTCCCAGCTGACCCTCCCACACACTAGCAACTATCTCCAGGCCCCGTCCTCCTCTACCTCTGTGATCGTCTGGCTCTCACACTCAGCGGTTGCTCCCACTCGCTCTCCTCGCCGAGCCCTGCCTTCCTGAGAAAGCGCTATTCCATAACGCCTGATATCGCCTGTGTTAGCGCTCCTTGCATAGCGCCTGGTATCGTTATCTTAGAACTATTTATTTAATGTGCCTGAATTCATTTTTGAGCTGTTTATTTTAGTGCTTAGCGCTCCTTGCATAGCGCCTAGTATCGTTGGCTGGCAATTACTTATTCAATTTGCCTGGTTCGTTTTGAACTGCTTAATTAACTGCATTAATTGGCTTAGTGTTCCTACATAGTGGCAACTCTACCTACTTTGTAAGTGACTGCGCGTGTACTGCCTTCTGCCATTTTAAAGTTCCACGGTGCCCCTGCTTGCAATCGCGCTAGCCTACCGCCATATTGCTGTTGTTGTTGTTGCTGTTTACCTGCCCCCCGTGTCTCCTCCCTTGCTCCCGCCTCCCAGCTGACCCTCCCACACTCCACCCCCCCCACTATCCATATATGGACAGATGGAACTACGCGCAGCATCCACGCTCTGCGGCCGCGCCGAAGGTGCGCCAAAGGTAAGCCCGTCTACGCCCGTCCGCGCCTGGACCGCGCCCAGCGCCAGACCCCCTGGCCCCCGTACCTCCCACACCACCCGCATTACTTACGATGCCACCACCCTCCTAGCCCTTAACCCCGGCCGTTCCCCCAACTGCGTCCAAGCCGCCCCTGGACACACCCATGGACCCTTTTCCTGCAACTCCTGCAAGTTCGACGGCACCAAGAACAACTCCTCATCTACGAACACACAACTGATATCCGACCCCAACCACCTACAATGCATTCTGCTCAACACCCGCTCGGTTCACAGGCACGCCATCGACCTCTGGAATCTACTAGACACCATCTCTCCGGACGTCGCCTTCCTAACAGAAACATGGATGAACACCACATCAGCCCCAGACATCACCATTGCCATCCCGGAAGACTACAAGATCATTCGCAAGGACCGTACCGGACATACAGTAGGAGGCATCGCTATCGTCCATAAGAAATGCATCCGCATCTCAACTAGATCTGACGTCAATCTCGCCAACTCTGAACACCTTCACTTCCAGATCCACACCAACCCCAAGACCACACTCAGAGGCACCCTCCTTTACAGGCCACCAGGACCCCGCTCACAATTTAGTGAAGACATCACGGACTTCATCACTCCACACGCGCTCCCCTCCGAGGATTACATCCTTTTGGGAGACCTCAACTTTCACCTTGAAAAGAACAACGACCGCAACACAACCACCCTTTTGGACAACCTCGCCAACCTCGGACTTAAACAACTTGTCACTACCCCCACCCACATCGCAGGACACACACTCGACCCTATCTTCACCTCCAGCAAACATGTCTCCTTCAGCAACACCACAGCTCTCCTCTGGACTGACCACAGCTGCGTTCACTTTACCTACAACAAGCCCACATCCAACAACCACCCCCAACCCACTCTGCAAAGAAACTGGAACAAAATCACCATCGACCAGATCTCCTCATCGCTTCTTCAAAACCCCCCAGCCCACTCCTCTAACCCAGACCAAGCAGCCACCAACCTCACCCAATGGTTATCCAACAGCGCCGACATCGCACCATTGAAAAAACGACAAATCAAACTAGGCAGCAAGAAGGCCTCCTGGTTCAACGATGATCTCAAGAAATCCAAGAAACTCTGTCGCTCCCTTGAGAAGGCCTGGAAAAAAGACCCAACCACCAGCACCAAGGACGCCTTCAAAAACGCCACCCGCATACACCACCAACTGATCCGGAATGCCAAGAAAGCCGCTTTCAAGGACCGACTAGATAACGCCCACAACAGCAAGGAATTATTCAACATCGTCAAGGAATTTACCAACCCCTCAGCCAACTCCAAAGACATCACCCCCTCTCAAGCCCTCTGCGACTCCCTAGCCTCATTCTTCCACAACAAAATTGCAGACATCCACAACAGCTTCGACAACCGACCCAAAGACCAACCCACCCAACCCCCTGCAGAACCCCCACCCCCCCTGAATATCCTCAATGACTGGAAGCCAATCTCCACTGAGGACACCCTCCGTCTGATGAACTCTATCCACTCAGGATCTCCCACTGACCCATGCCCACACCACATCTTCAACAAAGCAGACTCCATCATAGCACCACACCTTCGAGACGTCATCAACTGTTCCCTCAACTCCGCAACCTTCCCGGAAAGCTGGAAACACGCCGAACTCAGCGCCCTTCTGAAAAAACCCACAGCGGACCCCACCGAACTCAAAAACTACCGCCCTATCTCACTCCTTCCATTCCCGGCCAAAGTCATCGAGAAAGCGGTCAACAACCAGCTCGCCGCATTCCTCGAAACCAACAAATCCCTCGACTCCTCACAATCCGGCTTCCGAGCCAAGCACAGCACTGAAACCGCCCTCATCGCAGCTACAGACGACATTCGAACTTTACTGGACAATGGAGACACAGTCGCCCTCATCCTCCTCGACCTCTCCGCAGCCTTCGACACGGTCTGTCATAGCACCCTTTTACAACGCCTCAGAAACATCGGAATCCAAGGAAAAGCACTGGAATGGATCACCTCGTTCCTCACCGGAAGAACCCAGAGAGTCCGCCTTCCACCATTCAAATCAGAGGCCTCTGAAGTCATCTGCGGCGTACCACAAGGATCTTCACTCAGCCCCACCCTCTTCAACGTATACATGAGCCCCCTCGCAGCCATCGCACGCCAACACAACCTCAACATCATCTCCTACGCTGATGACACTCAACTGATCCTCTCACTCACCAAAGACCCTAACACCGCCAAAACCAACCTGCACGAAGGAATGAAAGAAGTAGCCGAATGGATGAAGCACAGCCGTTTAAAACTGAACTCAGACAAAACAGAAGTCCTCATCCTAGGCACCTCCCCCTCCGCCTGGGATGACTCTTGGTGGCCAGAGGCCCTTGGAAAAGCACCCATCCCGACGGACCACGCTCGGAACCTGGGCGTCATCCTGGATTCCTCACTCTCGATGAACAGACAAGTCAACGCCGTTTCTTCATCCTGCTTCAACATTCTTCGCATGCTCAAAAAAACATTCCGCTGGATCCCCACCGAAACCAGAAAAACAGTCACCCACGATCTGGTCACGAGCCGACTGGACTACGGAAACACCCTCTACGCCGGTACTACCGCAAAACTCCAGAAAAAACTCCAACGCATCCAGAACGCTTCAGCCAGGCTCATATTAGACATCCCGCGTAAAGAACACATCTCCGGCCACCTGAAAAGCCTCCACTGGCTCCCCGTCAATAAGAGGATTACTTTCCGGCTCCTAACCCACGCTCACAAAGCACTCTACGAAATCGGACCCGAATGCCTCAACACACGACTGTCCTTCTACACCCCCCCCCCCGCCAGCTACGATCCTCCAACCAGGCCCTGGCCACTGTACCTCGCATCAACAAAACCACCATGGGAGGTAGATCCTTTTCCTACCTGGCAGCTAAAACCTGGAACTCACTTCCCACTCACCTTCGCCTTACTCAGAACCACCTAGCATTCAGAAAGCAACTTAAAACGTGGATATTTGACAAGTAAGTCCCCACCCTCTTCAAGCGCCTTGAGACCCTCTGGGTATGTAGCGCGCTATATAAATTTTTTTGACTTGACTTGACTGGAGTATTTTCCTTGTGCTGTTCCTTCACCACTCTTTGCGTGATTGGATGATTTACATGTGGTTTCTTTTTATATTTTTATGGGTGAGTGTATCCCGTTACATTTTCTGCTGTTTTTATGGGCGAGTGTATCCCAGTACATTTTATTTTGTTTTTTGGGTGTGTGCATCCCATTACATTGTATTCTGTTTTATGGGTGAGTGTATCCCATTACATTGTATTCTGTTTTATTGGTGAGTGCATCCCATTACATCTTCTGCTGTATTCATGTGGGAGTGCATCCTAGTCAGGGCACATGTCCTAAAAAAAGAAGTGGGATGCCCTTCCAGTTCTTTGACAATGCTCAGATCCTTGGTCCCCATTTACTACAATTGTATAAAGAGGCCGGTGGGGGGGAAGTTGCTGCCAGATTTGCAGAAAACCACAATAGTGATTATTGAGAAGCCAGGGAAACCATTTATGCAGTGTAGCTCGTATCACCCAATCTCACTCCTAAACTTTGGAACTAAAATACTGGTGATGGTCTTGGCCTAGAGATTGGTGAGAGCCATCTCCCCATTGATCCACAAAGACCAATCCAGCTTTATGCCAAAGAGTTCACCGAGACTCAATTTATGTCGATTATATAGCTGGTTATAACTGGTTAAGACCCACATGTATTCCTTGCATTAGATGCTGAAAAATCATTTGATGCCATCGACTTGCCCTTTTTGATGCAGTTGCAGTCGAGGTATGGATTTGTCTGAAAATACCAGGCGTGGATAAGGTTGCTATACGGGGTCCCAGTAGCAGTGGTCAGAGTATATGGAGTACTGTCTAGTAAATTTTCAATTGGGTGAGGTGCCCGACAGGGCTGTCCACTATTCCCCTCCCTGCCTCCAACCCCCCCCCCCACCCCCCCGTTTGCTGTAGTGCTGGAATTGCTGGCCTGCCTGCTTTGGGCACATTCAGATGTTAGGGGCTTTTGGACAGAGAAGAAGTCAGGAGAAGATGAGAGAATTACGCTATACATGGATGATATCCTCCTATGTGTTACGCACCCGAGAGAGACCATCCCAGTGGAATTTCAAATATTTGATGAGTATGGTGCGCATTCTGGATACACCATTAACTGGGGCAAATCAACTCCATACCCAATTGGGGAAGAGCGAGACTTTGCAGACCTGCCCAGATGACTGCACATAAGGGTTTCAAATACCTTGGTATCTTTGTTACTCTAGAGAGAGAGTGAGAGAAAGAAAGAGAGCACAATTTGGACCACAATCTTCATTGAAAACTAGCAGAGTTCCAGGCAAATGTCGACCGATTGGGAAAACTACTTCTGAAGCTGCTAGGTTGGGCAGCAATGTTCAAAATGATTACCCTGCTAAAATTCCTATATGCCCTTCAAAATAAATACTGTTCGATCCCATATGCCTACTTTACCAAGATCCATGGGGAGATCCACAAATTGATATGGGACAAAGAGCATCCCAGAGTGGACGACACAAACCTTGCAACAAAATCAATACAATTGAGGTATCGCCCTCCCCGACATCCGGGCATATTTCTGTCGGCCCATTGCATTGTCATTAATGACTAGGAATATGCACCGGGAAACCACCTCACCTACTTACTAGAGTATCTTCAGTTCCGAACTAAATCCTATTTAAATTACCTCTATGGAGGAAAAGGTGCAACCAGCTGTGCAAATGGTCATCGAAGCTTGGAACAAGACTGAGAGATGCTTGGGGTGGGCAGAAAGGTACACCCGGGTAACCTTTTTCTGGTTAGAGACGAGACTCAAGGAAATAGGGAAATTAAAAGGCTTTAAGCCGGCTTGGGACCTCATTGGTATCTCAAGACAGGGGGACCTTCAAGAAAATGGGGATGTAATTCCTTTCAGCTCCCTTCAGTGTGACTGTCAACTACCCTTGAGGAATGGAGGAAGGGGGTGGACCTCTACATGATTGCAGAAAAAGTCATGTATAAGGCTAGAGGTTGTCCAAAGAAATGTTAAAATTTGGGGCCACTGGTTCAACTACTATGGAGTGGATATGATGGATGAAGAATATGTGTCTGCACCGGAATGTTTCCATTGTCTTCTAGTGAAACTCTGTACATGACTGTCTCAGGTGCTTAATGATGATCTACAACTCTATATAAATTGTTGTTCTGTGGATACATTAGTGCACCCCTTATCAACTGGTTAAAAAATAATATATATATATTTTTTTTAAGAGAATAACTAAAGAAACACGTTGTGCAGCAAGGGCACACTTATCTGAGTTCTGCATGCTGTGAAGGTTCTGGATGAGACTCCTAAAACTGCTCCTCTGGAGTTTTCAATGCAAAGCATAGAGAACCACAAGAGAATGAACTACATAGCTGTCTGGAAAAGATGGCCACAGAGATTAACACACCTCCCAAGAAGAGTCCAAATCCTGCAAGAGTTTGCTGCAGAACGATACGAATGCGGGCATCCCCATGACTTTTCAGAGCTGTGGCAGCTTGTGGGATATTTGCAGAACTTCAAAGATTAGGAATACTAATAAGTCTTAGCACATCCAGTTCCTAAGCACAGCACAGCAATACTTATACAATGGGGGTTCAGGTCCAAAAACGTTCATGTAATAGCACAGCGTAGCTAGATATTGTGGGGTGCAACACAACTAACTGAGGAACTCTATGGGAACTGCTAGCAACATTAACTCTAGTGCCCCTTCAGCCCCTCTGATTCACATCACTTGGGCTGAAGTTCTTGAGATCGCCTGTGAGTAAGGATTTGGGCAGGAGGGCTGCGAGCTAAGGGTTGTGGCCTCACTCTCCCAGGAGTCCAAGGAAAACCCGCGCCCGTTACACCTGGGCTGCTCTCCCTCATTGCCCCGCCCTCCAGGACCGAGATAAAGTGCACCGCCTGCTGTTGGAACGCGGGACACACCTACCTTGCCTGCCGTGACTGGGTCGCACTGCTGTTTGACCTCTACTGCTGTTGCTGCTCGCGGAACCCGCTTCGCGGGTCCCGCATCGCCCTGGGACTTGGGCTGAAGTTCTTGAGATCGCTTGTGAGTAAGGATTTGAGCAGGAGGGCTGCGAGCTAAGGGTTGTGGACTTACTCTCCCAGGAGTCCAAGGAAAACCCGCGCCCGTTACACCTGGGCTGCTCTCCCTCATTGCCCCGCCCACTCACCTAAATTGGAGTAAGCACCCTATAAGAGACATTGCATCCAGCTGCGCGGGAGCGCCCGGGGCTAAACCCGGGCAAAGGGCAGGCCCTCTGTGGCCCTCAGTGGCTGGGCCAGAACCCCTGGTCGAACACTGTACTGCCCTGGACTATTGGTGTAAGTGTGTGGGGGACATATTACATTGGACATAATGTCTATTGAAATCCTAACCCCGGAGCTGGTCGGCCCCGAGAAACCTGTGAGCTTGATTAATGGGAAACTAGATAATTATTTCAAGAAATCTGTTATGGACACCCCCACTACTCCTACCCTTGCAGAACGCCGGGCGGAGCGCAGACGCTCGGTAGAAAGCCTAAAAAATAGATTATTAACCGATTCACCTGTGTTGATTAGTCCTATTGTGGAGGGTACCTCCATTGAGAATGTCTGTACTCTCTCTCAGGATAGCGTTCCCATAATATTTAGAGAGGGTACGTCTACGAACGAAATTGAACCCCAAGACACGATTAATATATCGACATCTAACGCTACTTATCCCAGTATAACTAAAACCATAGTCATAACCAAGGCACAAATAACCCCCACCCCTAGGCAAACCAAAGCAGTAAGAAATAGGGCAAAGAAAGTCACGCCTGTTAAAATGTATGGCCCTCCACCCAATAAAAAAAGGCGGAAAAGATCCGACTTACCTAAGAGGAAAATTAACCATGCTGATTTTGGTATTAAAAACGATGCTAGTAATGGGGGAGAACGGGTACAAATAATAGATAAAGGAAGGATAGCTACACCATCTATACATTCTTGCCGTACCCCCAAAGTAGCTCAGGTCAGCTCTACCCCTGATAACCCTCCTGTTGTTGTGACACCGCAGGAATCTCACAATGGTGCCCTAATCGATAGCATAGAGTCCACAATAAGGGCCGACACTCTTGCTATCGTAGAAAGACTTAATAAATTGGACGATAGGCTCGGGAAGATAGAGCGAGAACTGGGTAGCAAGGTAGCAATCACTATGGTACCATCTAATCCTGCTATACAAATCTCCACCTTACCAACCTCTTCAGGTACCCCAGTTATAACCCCTACATCTGTCCCTGTCCAGACTACCACCATGCCTCAATCTTTACATACCGTGAGTGAAATTATACCTAAAGGTAATCCTGTTTTATCAAAGAGTAAACCCACTTTGCCCCCTGCTGTAACGGTCAGCGGACCGACAAATAGTTTAGGTGAAGCTCTTGGGAATCAGAAGAGGGATAGGGGGAATGGGCGACCCCCTCGAAGTAACTATAATAAGGGCCCCCTTCCAGAACTTCCACCGGAAGCTGTACCTTTTGTGGTGGTTCTTACCGGGGTGCCAGAGTTAGAGGCGAACAAACGGGATGGATTTGCCCAGTTAAAGAATAAAATAATGCACTGGTTAAGTTTGTATAGACCTATAGCAAATAACATCAATGGCGAAATTGTCCACGTTCGCCGTCTCCCCTGGCTGGGAGGAAGACCCAAAGACATTGAGGGCGACATAGTGGTCATAAACTTTAGAGACCAGTATGCTGTTCATTTTATACTTAACTGGTCCTCCGATCACGATAGTAATCATATCAGCCCTCGCCCTCTCACTTATTTCTATCCTCGCTCAGTGGTGTTCCCACCCCACCACCAATTTCGGTCAGCCCCTCCCCCCCTTTACCAAGGCAAATGTATCCAAATCCATACTGTCCACCCGTTTATAATAATGGTTTTACATTTAATGGTCATCATTCCACAACAGTAGCAGACCCGCATGGGTGGAACATTGTGGCTCCAAGGTATAATTCCCTAACACACAGGAGAATGGATCACCTTAAACCGTTCACACCCCTAGAGACCACTAATAGGTTTGACGTGTTTAGTGGCCTGGAAGACTGTGATTGATGCCAACAAGCCACGGGGGGGGTGGGCGAGGGAATATGTGGTGATGGAGGGGGAGATATGAGTTCATGTAAGGGGGCAAGAGGCTTTATTGAGGACAACCTGCCCAAAGGGTATACTGCTACCCGTTATCCCAGTTGCAATATACTTAATAATGGGCAGACTTATTGCAACCCGGACTCCTTTACCCCGGATGATGGTATCATAACACCCATAGGCCCACCGATGTGTGTTAGTATCCCCCGGACATCTGATGACCCCGTGATCGGGGAGGTAACTCCGCTCCACATGCCCCCTCTACCCAACGAGGCCGTAAGTTCAACAGAGAAGGGCTATAAGCTGGCGAGTTGGAATATTGCTGGGTGGAACAACAAGATAGATTGTTTAGGGTGGCTAGAATTTATAACCCAATTTGACATTTTATGTCTCCAGGAGACCTGGGCGGCCGAAGACGTCTACCTTGATGGGTATGCTTCCTATAATTGTCATGCACAGCCATCTAACATGGGTAGAGCCAGCGGTGGGTTGGTGATACTGCTTTCTGTGATGCTACCGGTTCAAGTGAAAATCAATCTTACTGTTGGTTTGCACTCGCAGTTGTTATGGTTGCAACATAGGAATGGGCGAAAGGTCTTAATAATAAATCACTATAACAACGTTTTTAACCACTCTAATACTGTTATGGTTGAAGAACTTGATGCCGAGGTGGAAAGGCTCTGTGGCCGTAGTGGAGTGTCCTTTGAAATTCTGTGGGGAGGTGATTTTAACATTTACATGTGCCCCTTTTCTGGCAAGAGGGTGTGTGGGTATGGTGGGGAGGTTTGGGAAGATCAGACCCACTTCCTACATTCGGCCTATGGTGACTCTTTAAACACTCTCATGCTCAAACTGGATTTATGTATTATGCTACCTGGCGTAAACAGTGAGGGAAATCCGGTACCAACCTTCACTGGTAGGAACTGTGCCACGGTTATCGATTACCTTATTGTCTCTTCCAGTATTATGGCTCTATGTACTTCTCCCGTAATAGTAGACTTAGCCCTTAGTGACCACAACTGTTAAACAATGTATCTTTCCTTGTGGGGGGATAAGTTAAAGGTGTCGCATGGCACAGTGACAGACGTAGTTCCACACAGACTAAATGGTCCAAGAATTAAATGGGGCAGGCATAATGAGGAACGCCTACTATGTACTATAGTATCAGCCTGTTTAGATGAGGACCCTCATTCAGTCCGGTTGCTCCCCCACGCCACAGCTAAACCACACACAGGTATCGTCTGCATTCTGCAGTCCATCTGAGCAACGCTGCATTGTCCTTTATTTACTAATCAGCTAGCGCTGCACTGTCGCCTCATAGCGCCGAACTATACTCGCTGATTGGCGCTGCACTGTCGCTTTAATTATTTATTTGTGCCGCACTGTCGCCCTATTTAGTTAATTAGCAGCGCGTCGTCTCTGAGGCTGCTTCTCAAAGTTTTCTGCCGATTTTGTGCGTTTTCACGCTGTGTATTTGCTGCCCCTGGCCTTTGACCCTCCATTTTGTTTAGGTTTATTTCCCCTGGTCCGCCCCTCCTCCCGCCACCGCCTCCTCCCAGCTGCTGCCCCTCCCACCCACGAGTCATACCCTTCCTCGCTCCCGAGCTCCCTGTGACCGCCTGGACCCTCATTCAGTCCGGTTGCTCCCCCACGCCACAGCTAAACCACACACAGGTATCGTCTGCATTCTGCAGTCCATCTGAGCAACGCTGCATTGTCCTTTATTTACTAATCAGCTAGCGCTGCACTGTCGCCTCATAGCGCCAAACTATACTCGCTGATTGGCGCTGCACTGTCGCTTTAATTATTTATTTGTGCCGCACTGTCGCCCTATTTAGTTAATTAGCAGCGCGTCGTCTCTGAGGCTGCTTCTCAAAGTTTTCTGCCGATTTTGTGCGTTTTCACGCTGTGTATTTGCTGCCCCTGGCCTTTGACCCTCCATTTTGTTTAGGTTTATTTCCCCTGGTCCGCCCCTCCTCCCGCCACCGCCTCCTCCCAGCTGCTGCCCCTCCCACCCACGAGTCATACCCTTCCTCGCTCCCGAGCTCCCTGTGACCGCCTGGACCCTCATTCAGTCCGGTTGCTCCCCCACGCCACAGCTAAACCACACACAGGTATCGTCTGCATTCTGCAGTCCATCTGAGCAACGCTGCATTGTCCTTTATTTACTAATCAGCTAGCGCTGCACTGTCGCCTCATAGCGCCAAACTATACTCGCTGATTGGCGCTGCACTGTCGCTTTAATTATTTATTTGTGCCGCACTGTCGCCCTATTTAGTTAATTAGCAGCGCGTCGTCTCTGAGGCTGCTTCTCAAAGTTTTCTGCCGATTTTGTGCGTTTTCACGCTGTGTATTTGCTGCCCCTGGCCTTTGACCCTCCATTTTGTTTAGGTTTATTTCCCCTGGTCCGCCCCTCCTCCCGCCACCGCCTCCTCCCAGCTGCTGCCCCTCCCACGCTCCGCCCCCTCCACCATCCATTTATGGCCAATGCCTCCACGCGCAGCGTCCACGCGCTTCGGACACGCCGAAGGTGCGCCAAAGGTAAGCCCGTCTACGCCCGTCCGCGCCTGGCCCGCGCCTAGCGCCAGACCCCCTGCCCCTCGCTCTGCCCACCCCCGCATTACCTACGATGCCTCCACCCTCCTAGCCCTTAACCCCGGTCGCGCCCCCAACTGCGTTCAAGCCGCTCCTGGACGCACCCATGGTCCTTTCTCCTGCTACTCCTGCAAATCCATCGGCACCGACAACATCTCCGCTACGACCACACCACAGATTCCCGACCCCAACCACCTACAATGCATCCTTCTCAACACCCGCTCAGTCCACAGGCACGCCATCGACCTATGGAACCTACTAGACACCATCTCTCCGGACATCGCCTTCCTTACGGAAACATGGATGAATGCCTCCTCAGCACCAGACATCACCATTGCCATCCCTGATGAATATAAGATCACACGCAAGGACCGCACCAGCCACACAGGAGGAGGAATCGCTATAGTCCACAAGAAATCTATCCGCATCTCAACCAGCTCTGACGCCAACCTCGCCAATTCCGAACACCTTCACTTCCAGGTCCACATCGACCCCAAGACCACACTCAGAGGCACCCTCCTCTACAGACCACCAGGACCCAGCGCAGAATTCAGTGAAGACATCACGAACTTCATCACCCCACACGCGCTCCCCTCCAAAGAATACATCCTTCTGGGAGACCTCAACTTTCACTTCGATAAGATCAACGACCGCAACACCGCCACCCTCGTAGACAACCTCACCAACCTCGGACTAAAACAACTGGTCACTTCCCCCACCCACATCGCAGGTCACACACTCGACCCCATCTTCACCTCCAGCAACCATGTCTCCTTCAGCCACACTACGGACCTCATCTGGACTGACCACAGATGCGTTCACTTCACCTACAACAAACCAAAACCCAGCATCCACCTCCAACCTACCTTGAAAAGGAACTGGAACAAAATCACCACGGACCAAATCTCGGCATCGCTCCTTCAACACACCCCAGCCCTCTCCTCCAACGCTAACGAAGCCGCCGCTAATCTCAACCTATGGTTATCCAACACCGCTGACACCTTAGCACCTCTGAAAAAACATCAAAACAAACCAGGCAGCAAGAAGGCCTCATGGTTCAACGATGATCTCAAGAAGTCCAAGAAACTGTGCCGCTCCCTTGAAAAGGCCTGGAAAAAAGACCCAACCACCAGCACCAAGGACGCCTTCAAAAACGCCACCCGCACTCACCACCAACTGATCCGAAAAGCCAAGAAAGCAGCATTCAAGGATCGACTCGACAACAACGCTCACAACAGCAAGGAACTTTTCAACATCGTCAAGGAATTTTCCAATCCCTCGGCCAACTCCAACGACATCACCCCTTCTCAAACCCTCTGCGACTCCCTAGCCTCTTTTTTCCACAACAAGATTGCAGACATCCACAACAGCTTTGACAACCAACCCGGAAACCAACCCACCCTACCGTCTGCTGTCCATCCTCCCCCCGTTAACACCCTCAACGACTGGAAGCCAATCTCCACTGAGGACACCATCCGCCTGATGAACTCCATCCACTCAGGATCCCCCACAGACCCATGCCCTCACCACATCTTCAACAAAGCAGACTCCGTCATAGCACCGCACCTCCGAGACGTCATCAACTGCTCCTTCAACTCCGCCACCTTCCCAGAAGACTGGAAACACGCTGAACTCACCGCCCTTCTGAAAAAACCAACAGCGGACCCCACCGAAATCAAAAACTACCGCCCCATCTCGCTTCTTCCATTCCCGGCCAAAGTCATCGAGAAAGCCGTCAACAACCAACTCGCCGCCTTCCTCGAAGCCAACAAATCCCTCGACCCCTCACAATCTGGCTTCCGAGCAAAACATAGTACCGAGACCGCCCTCATCGCAGCAACAGATGACATTCGAACTCTACTGGACAATGGAGACACAGTCGCCCTCATCCTCCTCGACCTCTCTGCAGCATTCGATACAGTCTGCCACAGCACCCTTCTACAACGCCTCAATAACATCGGAATCCAAGGAAAAACACTGGAATGGATCACCTCGTTCCTCACCGGTAGAACCCAGAGAGTCCGCCTTCCTCCATTCAAGTCCGAGGCCTCTGAAGTCATCTGCGGCATACCTCAAGGATCCTCACTCAGTCCCACCCTCTTCAACGTATACATGAGCCCCCTCGCGACCATCGCACGCCAACACAACCTCAACATCATCTCTTATGCGGACGACACTCAACTGATCCTTTCACTCACCAACGACCCCGACGCCGCCAAAGCTAACCTGCACGAAGGAATGAAAGAAGTCGCCGAATGGATGAAACATAGCCGTCTGAAACTGAACTCAGACAAAACAGAAGTCCTCATCCTAGGCACATCCCCCTCTGCTTGGGACGACTCCTGGTGGCCGGAAGCCCTCGGTAAAGCACCCATCCCGACAGACCACGCACGGAACCTTGGCGTCATTCTGGACTCTTCACTCTCAATGAACAAACAAGTCAACGCCGTATCCTCTTCCTGCTTCAACATTCTTCGCATGCTCAGAAAAACATTTCGCTGGATCCCCTCCGAAACTAGGAAAACAGTCACCCACGCCCTGGTCACGAGCCGACTGGACTACGGAAACACCCTCTACGCAGGTACCACCGCCAAACTCCAGAAGAAACTCCAACGAATCCAAAACGCCGCAGCCAGGCTCATACTAGACATCCCACGCAACGAACACATCTCTGGCCACCTTAAAGACCTCCACTGGCTACCCGTCAATAAGAGGATTACTTTCCGACTGCTCACCCACGCACACAAATCACTTTACGACATCGGACCAGACTGCCTCAACTCCCGACTATCCTTCTACACCCCCTCCCGCCAACTACGCTCTTCCGACCAAGCCCTCGCCACTATACCTCGCATCAACAAGACCACCATGGGAGGCAGATCCTTTTCTTACCTGGCTGCTAAAACATGGAACTCACTCCCCGCTTACCTCCGCCTCACCCAGAACCACATAGCGTTCAGAAAGCAGCTTAAAACGTGGATATTTGACAAATAATCCTCCACCTCCTCCTAAGCGCCTTGAAACCCTCTGGGTATGTAGTGCGCTATACAAATTTTATGACTTGACTTGACTTGAATGCTGTCTTGAACCCGACAAAGGTAGTGCCAACATTCTAGCTAGTTTTGATACCATTAATAAAAATATTGCAAAAATCTTAACTGGTACACTAGTGGATGGTTTAATAAGGAATGCACAAAATCCCTACAAAAACTTAAAGCCGCTCTTAATTGTAAACCCAGGGATAAGGAAGCAGTCAGGGCCCTGAGAAGGGAATATACAATCCACCTGAAGGCCAGGAAACAGGAATTAAGGGAAGAGGCCTGGAACAACCTGATAATGGCAGTGGATCTTAAGGATGCCAAGCTTTTTTGGTCCACGGTCAACAGCCCTTTTCTTCAAAATGATGAAGCCCCGGTATTGTCTGCTCAGGTGAGCAAAGAACAATGGGTTCGTCATTTTTCCAGCATTTTTAACCCCGATGGATTAGTTGCAGGGGGTGATAGGGAGGCTATGGTTGCCACCCCCTTACCTCTTAACATCACAGTCACCGAGGTGGACGCTGCCATCCGGTGTAGTAAGGGGGGGAAGGCACCGGGCCCCGATGGGGTACCCGCTGATCTCTATAAAGCCGAGGTTTCCATTTGGAGTCCACTGCTGACTAAGGTGTTTAATGCAGTAGCAATGACAGCGGCTCCACAGGCCTGGGGGGAGTCCATCATTATCCCTGTTTACAAAAAAGGTGCGAGAGGAGAGGCAAAAAACTATCGCCCGATTTCTCTCCTTACTGCCTCCCTAAAAATTATGAGTAGGGTATTATTGAGTCGTTTGGAGGACTGGATTGAAGAAAAAGGTGTCCTTGCGGACTCCCAGTTTGGATTCCGTAAGGGGTTAGGCACAATAGAACAGTGCATAAACCTGGACCTCATCATAGGCAAATATACACGTGCGAAGCAAGGCTCGCTGTTTCTTTGCTTTGCTGACCTTTCCAGTGCCTTCGACCTGGTTGACCATGGTCTTCTGTGGTCAACCCTACTGGATATGGGAGCCCCACGGGAAATCATTTACTTCTTGGCCCAATTATACAGGAACTTGTCGGCTAAGATACGTTATGGGCAATCGGGAGAGTGTACACCTAGTATTCTGGTAGGCTCTGGTATTAGGCAGGGATGTGTCCTTGCTCCCCTTCTTTTCTCCCTTTTTATCAATGCAATTGAGTTTGAACTACGGGCTGTCAGTGCTGACGCACCGACCGCCGACGGCCTCCCCATTCCGATATTGCTCTATGCGGATGACGCGGTTCTGCTTTCGAGAACCCCTCTTGGGCTGCAAAAACTCATGGACAAATTTGTGGATTTTATCAACGGGAGAAAATTAAAAATTAACAATTCAAAAACTTTTATAATGGCCTGCGGTAAGAAAGTCAAAAATCTAAGACCTTTTACAGTTATGGATCAAATAATACAAGTGGTTGACAAATTTTGTTACTTAGGTATCACTTTTAATAGTGGGGGGATGTGGGCGCCCGAAATGACCAATGTAAGAGCCAAAATGGCCAAGTGTTCCTTTGGCATATTTAAGTTTGCATCTAAGCTAGGCTCTAGGCGGATACCCGACATGTTGTACTTATATCGCCATAAATGTGTTGCCCTGGCCCTCTATGGCTCAGGTATATGGGGCCATTGTAATCATAATATGCTCCATGTAGAGGAAAATAAATTTGTCAAAAAACTTCTGTGTCTACCATCCTCTGCTTCAACTAAATTGATCCATCAGGAGGTTGGTCTGGAACATCTTTCTGATTTGATCAGTTTAAGACCACTGATAGTATGGAGATCTATATGGATTAAGGAGCAGACGGGGTTCACAAAAAAGATTATTTTAGACTGTCTCCACATGGAAAAATTTTCCGGTATTCCCTGGCTTAATTATATCATTCGTGTATTTAGAGATGTCTTTAATCTTGCTGTGTGTGATAATCCACTTTGTGTTATAGACATCCCTAAGATTGAGCTTAAACACGAATTTCTGAGGGCTAGTATGGTAAAGCGCAATGTAGCTACCTCTAAGTTTTCTACACATGTTTTTTACGATAGGTATAACACGGCAGAATCGGGATTCGCAGGATACCTTAAAATGGTTACCATTCGTTCCCACCAATATGTTTTGACAAGACTGCGGATGGGGATTGTTCATTTGCTTGTTGCGTATCCTCATATGAAGACTTACACTACTGCCCCCTGTCCATGTGATGGGACTACAAAGCAAAGCTCGGAGCACTTCCTATTGTTATGCCCTTTTTATCTTCATCTCCGTAAAACATACTTGAAACCACTTTTAAAAAAATATAATGTATCCACTATTGTATCTGCCATGAGGCTTTTATTCGGACTTGGTTCGCAGGACATTTGCTTTTTTACTGCTGTATTCATTTTGAAGTCGGTACGCTGGAGGAATAATATGCTTTTTGATACATGATTGTTCTTAAATTAGCTGTACCTATATGTTTTTTAACTATTTATGTATTTATGTACTTTTGTGATTATTATCAACAAATGATCAAATAAAGTTTTTGAATTGAATTGAATTGACTAATCCATAAGCATTAGTTATAGTAATAATGGGGTTAGCCTCAAACCTGGACAGTTACCAGATACCTTGGCATCTGCTTTAGCAATAAAATGGGGCAGCAAGGCAATCAGAAATATTAATTTGGTTTCTGAAATGGCAAAATGATGTCATTTTCTATTTATGCGGGGAGAGAGCCAATCACTAAGTCCTCATTGAAAACCTACTCTAAATTGGGAACAAGAGCATCTACATTGCAGTGGTATTGGTCAATGGGCAAACCATTGTATCCCAGGCCTGATTCCATTTGAAGGTGCTGATTGCTCTAAGGAATGAACACCTCCAGGACCATCAACCAAAAAAAAGTGAAGGTTTTGTTTATAGCTTATTCTATTAGCTTGTTGTTGGTGTTTCAATGAATATGCCATTAATCGCAGTTGTCTCTCTTCTTCAACAAATGACGTTTTCTTACTTTTATTGAATATTTCATCCACCTTGGCTGGTCTAGCATATTTCAGCCCTAGTTCTAGCAAGCCTTTGCATTCTGCTCTGTGTTGGATAAGCCCAGCCTCTCTTCCCAATTTAAAGCCTGAAACTCACTCAGAAAATGACGTTTCCTCTTTGCCTAAAGGACTTAAGCTTTCCTTACCAAAGCGCAAAAGCAACATGTCAGCCACGGACCACGTCTTACATTTCATTCTGGCAGTTCTCTGGGGCAACATCAAGTCCATAGTTAATAGATCAGTATTCTCAATTCATTTCTCCAATTAGATAACTAAATACCACATTGAAGCATGATACGTTGAAGTCTCCAGCAGGAATTCTGCTTTGGGGCAGCAAAGCTTGCAATCCCGGGTAGTAGAGATCGTCCAGATGTTCTCACATGAGGTGAATGGTCCCAGAATCTGCATCAGAAGCACCCACATGTATGTCCATATATATCTTTCATGTAGACTGCAACTAATGTTATAGCGACCTCTTCTAAGATATTGATCCTGCCATACACTCCTTTATACCACTCTGGTGTGAGATCAGCTAACATTTTAGATGATAAACTTTGGCATCCACTGCACAAAGAATTCCTATATAGAAAAGGGTTCGTAATTGTTCATTAAGGTTGTAGTCCACATCATTATGGGCCAACTTTTTTTATTGCATTTACTGAAGCTAGCATTAAAAAAGAATGCCATGTGCGTATTATTACTCAAACATCCTTTGAAATGCAAGCATGTTTCAGCCTGCATGTTGGCTCTATGAGTCAAAAGGCCTTATTCAGGACTCAGCCAGATCCCCATCAAATTCATACTCTCATGCATACAGGTTCCTAGTTTGGGGAAATTATTAAACCTCGCAGGGTCATATATTAGGAACTTCGCCTTTACCCATAAGGCAACTTTAACTTCTGGATCCATCTGCCTATCCAGTGTTCATTTATAAGGAATTCCCTCCAGGAGGTCAAGTCTGTCTCGGTAGTATAACCTTACCAGGATGGTATAAGGTTACCTATTATGAAGCACAGCATGCCACAAAAGAGGTTGAGGTGAAGTTTCCATTTCTAGAAATATTGGACCCATTAGGACTTTGCTAGTCCCTGAGTGATGCAGGTTGCCATTTCTTTGCCCTAAGAAGAGCGATACAGGCTTTGAATATCTCTAGGCTGAACTACGGCAACATTCTCTATGTGGGTGCCCCCAAGGCTTCATTTAAGCGGCTTCAGGTAATTCAAAATGCGGCTGCAGGACTTCTACTTCACCTTCATAAATATACATCGACGGCCAGACTTCTTCATAATCTCCACTGGCTTTCAAATGAGGAACAAATCCATTTTAATGTCCTGTGCTATATGCATTAATGTATGTCAAACACTGGTCATCCTTATCTCAGATCTTTAGTGTCACTCTACAAGCCAAATCGTCCGCTGCGCTCCGGTAATTTCAATCTTTTCTCAGGACACAGAATGAGGAGAACCCATCAAGGGAGGCGGGCATTCTCCTACCTGGGTCCTAAGTTGTGGAATGTGCTACCACCTCCTTTGAGATCTTGTCATTATCTTTCACTGTTTCGTAAGCTGTTAAAGGCTTGGCTGTTCTGAATTCTGTGTGTGGTGTTATTTTTGTTTGAAGTGCTATGAGGTGGTTTAGCCCTGGGAAACCCTTTTTAGGTCTCGCTGAGTCAGCACATGTGCTACTCTGCGAGACATTTAGTAAGTGGGTTTACAAAGTGCTGCCACAGGCTTTTGGTGGCCTAAAGGTAGCGTGCACACGTGCAGCCGTCATCTGTCTGCCTCTCAGTTTTGCTCGTGTAAACTCCTCCCCATCCCTCATAACAGAGCGCATCTTTTCACTGGTTTAACCCTGTAGATCCAAACAGCATATGATGTCCATCTCTGTTTACATTCAGCACAAGTAGACTGTCTCTGTTTACAAGCCACTCGGTAGACGGCCTGTGCTTACAAGCAGAACATGTACAATCTGTGCTTACAAAAAGCACTGTTGACCCTGCTTATGAACTGTGCTCGTAGTCTGCCTCTGCTTACAAACACGCATGCACACAGACTGTGACAGGTAGTATGCTACTTCACGCGGAGGTGCTTGCGATTCGCTTCTCTGCGCACCTTCCACTGATACAAATGTACATGTTCCTGCTATACATGGTATGTGCACAAACGCTGCCTATACTCTTTCACTGTACCTTTTAAGACTACTGCTTGGTTCCTTCAGGTTTTGCAAGTGTTTGCAGGTCTAGTTTTCAGGTTTTCCATTCCTTTTATTTCCTTTGTTGTCAACTCCAGGCCTTGTCAGCAACTTCGCCTTCGGGCTATCGCCTCGTTGGCAAGCAGCCCCGGCCAACCACCATCCCATCCCACAACACAACACCCAGTGAAGAGTTCCACTCTGAGATCCCAGTGCAGGTCATGAGCCAGCCAGACCTATACTGCAAGAGGCCACATCAAGAACCAGGACAAGGGGCATGGAAGTTTAATGGCAGCCAGGCCTGTTCTGAAGTTCATAGCCTACGGCCCATTGGAAAAATGCCAGACTCGCAGAGAACCAGAGAGGCCGACATGACCCTGTCAACTCCTAGCTTCGAAACAAGTACAACACGGAATAAGATAGGAAGAACCCCTCCCAAACAGTCAGTCTCCCCCACACCAAAAACACATTCATAAAATTCAACAATAACTACATTAGAAATGTCTCACTCTCAGCACATTTACATTAAACTGACTTAAGACAAACCAGTCATTACTCGTCTGTGATTGTTAAACACATCTGAGAGATTTCGGTCTCTGACTAAAAGTCCGATTTAAATCAAAAGATCCCACCTACTGCCCAGGGCATTATTACGGGCTCTGAAAGACTCGCCAAAGGTAACAAAATGATTGTTTCACCATTAAAATGTGCATATTGTAGACTTCTGCATACCCTTTGATTTGCATGACAGGAATCAATAACACATGTTAAAGTGTTATTGTTCTCGTTTTTATTCCCATACCACTTAAGTTCTTTAGTCCACAAATGCAGCGTTTAAGTTTGTTCATGAAATATTACATAGATACCTCTGGCGCAGTCACCTTCAGTGGTGACTTTTAGACAGAATGTTCTAGAAGACAAAACCGTGAGATACTACACCACCCAACGTTCACGTCCTGCACCAGTGGCAAAGATGGAAAATGAGGACATAGGGAAATTATCTCGCTGATAATGCCTTCAAGAATATGAATAAATGCATTTACATTATGATGCAGTGAAGTTCCACTTTCACTCTAAACAAGCATTGGCATAGCCAATAGGTCTCGCCTTTGGGACCTATAAGTGTTTAGTTATCCAGCACAATATCCTTCGTGCAACAACATCAACTGTTGAATGGCTTAACACTTATAAGGTCCCAAAGGTGAGACCTATTGGCGATAACAATGCTTGTTTGGGGTAGCTATGCACTATAAGACTCAAATATTAATTGGGAGAAACCTTATAGAGTTGTTCCCTAGCTTGCAAGAAATATCACTAATAAAGTATAGGAAGTTGAGCAATGGGCGACCAGATGGTTTGAGCTGAAGTAATACCGTCTTCTGTTCTTCACCTATTTGTAGCTGCCCCCTCCTAATTCTTTCCAACCACAGTGTTAAATGTGTTAAACTACAGTAGTATTGATGTACTAATAAGGATACCCTCTGCAACTTTAAAGTGAAAGGTGCAGTCAGTCCATGGTTAGGCCACATGATCTCAGTTGCTGTCAAGGATGACCATTTAGCGACTTCCTCCTTATAGGGTGGTGCTGGCCAGACCTTTTCAGATGGGACCAAACTGCACTAGTTCTTTACCATCAGGTCTCAATGTCAAAATAATTGCAGCTTCTGGCAATTTACCCTCTACGAAAATGTCTTATACGAACAAGAAGGGGTAGTCATCTTACATTTATACGTATGCTAGGTGGTGTTTGTACATAACAAATGCGGCTGGATAGTGGGGATAAAATCTCATAGTGAAGAACTTGCGGCGATGGTAATCATCAGCAGAATAGTTATTCAAAAGTTGTACTGGCTGGCTTAATATGTTGACCCCACCGGAAGCCCAGTACACTGGAAGAACAGCCACTTTGTGCTACAAATTAAGAAAGCATTATAATGCAAGGCCTATCACCTGAAGGTGCCTTCAAGTCTATTGCTCAATGCATACATTTGATGATCAGGTCCAAGTCTTAAAGCACATACAGGGCCTCTTTGGAAACCATGTACAACTATCGATTTAGGTTCACCCCCTCTGTGTTCTCTATCAGGCCGGCTGGCTGTATATTATGGATACACAATTTGTTTTAAACTTGTCAACTTTGACAGTGTCATGACTTCCTCAGGTTCAAGAACCATGGGTGTGATGTCATCCTTGAATACTATAGTCCTATTGGGCAGCTTTGCTTTTGATTTCTTTAATCTCCTTGTCTCCTGTGCAATTTTCTTACAATCCTTCACGCTATTGGCGATAATAAACAGTACTGGCAACTTGAACTCCAGCTTTGAACAAGAGCGGCCACCATCTGTGATGGCCATGTGCGATGACACTCTGAAGTACACTTAAGAGGAAGCTGTGGCGCTGATGTTCCTTGCCTGGTAGTCCGAAGTTTCGCTGGCATAATTACTTGGGAGGAAAGCGCCAGGATGTTAGTCAGAAAGACACACAATGGAAGTGCAGTTTAGTAGGCCCAGGCGCACACCCACACAATGTTGTTGAAAGAGAGCAGTCATACAGACAGAGGGGCTACAACTGATACACAAAGAGTGACAGAGTGCCTAGCAGTGAATACATATTTGCTTTCTCTGTTTTTTTAGCCTAATCATCTCACACAGGTCCTGACTCCAAGATGGCCACCACCCAAACAACATCAGGCACTACATCCTCCAGAGCAACCTGCACTCAATAATTCCACGTGTTTGTGGCAGCGGCCTTCCCTTCAGATATACCATGTGCAGAAATGCACAAACCCAAGTGCTTGTAGTTGAAGAGGCACCCAGTGGCAGGACCTGTTGAGAGGCAGCCCCACGCACACCACCACTCACCTCAAGGACCGAATTGTCTTGAGTTGTAGGATTACCAGATTATTGGGACGCCATCCTGCCCTACCTTATTTTCTACACTTTCCGGGTCTGCACTGCCCTTCTTCCTGCGTGAACAGAGGATTCCCGGGCTGAGAGCCTGCTGCTGTGCCTGACTTGTGTGCTTTTCCTCGCCGGACCCGCTGCGCGGGTCCCGCTTCGCTGGGAAGAGTGCTGGATTCAACTGGTGTCTGCTTTGGGTGCTGGTGAGGAGCAAAGGCGGAGAGCTGCAGGGCTGCGAGCAAGCAGGGACTCCAACTACCAGGAGTCCCTGCACGGCCAATAGTCTACACCTGGCCCGCTCTCCCTGCAAGCCCCGCCCCCCAGCGAACGGACCTTCAAAATCTTACCTGTTTCCTGCTTCTGTGGGACGCTTTCCGGGTCTGCACTGCCCTTCTTCCTGCGTGAACAGAGGATTCCCGGGCTGAGAGCCTGCTGCTGTGCCTGACTTGTGTGCTTTTCCTCGCCGGACCCGCTGCGCGGGTCCCGCTTCGCTGGGAAGAGTGCTGGATTCAACTGGTGTCTGCTTTGGGTGCTGGTGAGGAGCAAAGGCGGAGAGCTGCAGGGCTGCGAGCAAGCAGGGACTCCAACTACCAGGAGTCCCTGCACGGCCAATAGTCTACACCTGGCCCGCTCTCCCTGCAAGCCCCGCCCCCCAGCGAACGGACCTTCAAAATCTTACCTGTTTCCTGCTTCTGTGGGACGCTTTCCGGGTCTGCACTGCCCTTCTTCCTGCGTGAACAGAGGATTCCCGGGCTGAGAGCCTGCTGCTGTGCCTGACTTGTGTGCTTTTCCTCGCCGGACCCGCTGCGCGGGTCCCGCTTCGCTGGGAAGAGTGCTGGATTCAACTGGTGTCTGCTTTGGGTGCTGGTGAGGAGCAAAGGCGGAGAGCTGCAGGGCTGCGAGCAAGCAGGGACTCCAACTACCAGGAGTCCCTGCACGGCCAATAGTCTACACCTGGCCCGCTCTCCCTGCAAGCCCCGCCCCCCAGCGAACGGACCTTCAAAATCTTACCTGTTTTCTGCTTCTGTGGGACGCTTTCCGGGTCTGCACTGCCCTTCTTCCTGCGTGAACAGAGGATTCCCGGGCTGAGATCCTGCTGCTGTGCCTGACTTGTGTGCTTTTCCTCGCCGGACCCGCTGCGCGGGTCCCGCTTCGCTGGGAAGAGTGCTGGATTCAACTGGTGTCTGCTTTGGGTGCTGGTGAGGAGCAAAGGCGGAGAGCTGCAGGGCTGCGAGCAAGCAGGGACTCCAACTACCAGGAGTCCCTGCACGGCCAATAGTCTACACCTGGCCCGCTCTCCCTGCAAGCCCCGCCCCCCAGCGAACGGACCTTCAAAATCTTACCTGTTTTCTGCTTCTGTGGGACGCTTTCCGGGTCTGCACTGCCCTTCTTCCTGCGTGAACAGAGGATTCCCGGGCTGAGAGCCTGCTGCTGTGCCTGACTTGTGTGCTTTTCCTCGCCGGACCCGCTGCGCGGGTCCCGCTTCGCTGGGAAGAGTGCTGGATTCAACTGGTGTCTGCTTTGGGTGCTGGTGAGGAGCAAAGGCGGAGAGCTGCAGGGCTGCGAGCAAGCAGGGACTCCAACTACCAGGAGTCCCTGCACGGCCAATAGTCTACACCTGGCCCGCTCTCCCTGCAAGCCCCGCCCCCCAGCGAACGGACCTTCAAAATCTTACCTGTTTTCTGCTTCTGTGGGACGCTTTCCGGGTCTGCACTGCCCTTCTTCCTGCGTGAACAGAGGATTCCCGGGCTGAGAGCCTGCTGCTGTGCCTGACTTGTGTGCTTTTCCTCGCCGGACCCGCTGCGCGGGTCCCGCTTCGCTGGGAAGAGTGCTGGATTCAACTGGTGTCTGCTTTGGGTGCTGGTGAGGAGCAAAGGCGGAGAGCTGCAGGGCTGCGAGCAAGCAGGGACTCCAACTACCAGGAGTCCCTGCACGGCCAATAGTCTACACCTGGCCCGCTCTCCCTGCAAGCCCCGCCCCCCAGCGAACGGACCTTCAAAATCTTACCTGTTTTCTGCTTCTGTGGGACGCTTTCCGGGTCTGCACTGCCCTTCTTCCTGCGTGAACAGAGGATTCCCGGGCTGAGAGCCTGCTGCTGTGCCTGACTTGTGTGCTTTTCCTCGCCGGACCCGCTGCGCGGGTCCCGCTTCGCTGGGAAGAGTGCTGGATTCAACTGGTGTCTGCTTTGGGTGCTGGTGAGGAGCAAAGGCGGAGAGCTGCAGGGCTGCGAGCAAGCAGGGACTCCAACTACCAGGAGTCCCTGCACGGCCAATAGTCTACACCTGGCCCGCTCTCCCTGCAAGCCCCGCCCCCCAGCGAACGGACCTTCAAAATCTTACCTGTTTTCTGCTTCTGTGGGACGCTTTCCGGGTCTGCACTGCCCTTCTTCCTGCGTGAACAGAGGATTCCCGGGCTGAGAGCCTGCTGCTGTGCCTGACTTGTGTGCTTTTCCTCGCCGGACCCGCTGCGCGGGTCCCGCTTCGCTGGGAAGAGTGCTGGATTCAACTGGTGTCTGCTTTGGGTGCTGGTGAGGAGCAAAGGCGGAGAGCTGCAGGGCTGCGAGCAAGCAGGGACTCCAACTACCAGGAGTCCCTGCACGGCCAATAGTCTACACCTGGCCCGCTCTCCCTGCAAGCCCCGCCCCCCAGCGAGTCACCACCCTTATAACTCCAACACCGGCCACCGCTGCGCGGGAGCGCGCGGGAGGGCGCCGGGAGAAGCCCGGGACAAGGGCGGGACCGTCTTAGGCCGTCAGTGGCCGAAGGAGGCCGGGCTGGGCCCCCTCTCTTGATTTCTTTTCGTGCCACAACCAAGGTAATGCCCTCGCCCATACACCGGGATACCCCCTCAAGGGAGGGAGCCTCTAGCTCCGGGACTCTGGATAACTATTTCAAGTCCAACAAAGGTGAGGTGGACACGGACGGTTCACTTGAGAAACGCAGGGCGGAGCGGAGGCGCTCCATTGAATCTATGAAAAACAGGCCCTTGATTGACATTAGCCCATGCCCTACTACCCAAGAGGGAGGAGCGCTACCCAGCAGTCCAAACATTTTGTCTCTAGAGGATTTTCCTCTCTTGTTAAGGGAAAT
The DNA here is from genome assembly GCF_964263255.1 of Lissotriton vulgaris. NCBI lineage: Eukaryota > Metazoa > Chordata > Amphibia > Caudata > Salamandridae > Lissotriton > Lissotriton vulgaris. The sequence continues at coordinate 1,308,318,780 of NC_141693.1, read as the reverse complement.
CCCCCCCACTTCAGGGATAGCACCTGTGCAAAACGTAGAGCCAGTCCCCCTAGAGATTTCTCAATCACCTGTCATCCTGGTAACTCAAACTCCATCTATCCAAGTGGCCAATAAGAGCAAGCCCAAAATAAAGGTAGCGGTGGAGCTACATAGGCCCCCACCCAGCAAACGTGCTCGGAAAACAACGGGAGGGCGGGGGAAACCCAAAATATCCCATTTGGATTTTGGCAAGAAACGGCCAAATATTGCTCAACCGGGGAAGCACACGGAGATGGTGCCTCCTTCCAAGCTCTCAAATACCGGTACCAATGCCACCACCAAAGATCAAGAGGGCACTACGCCAAATCCAATTAATCCACTCTCTGCCAAGGGGAACATTGAATTCCTACTCCGCTCCCTTTTACAGCCAATCACCGACAGTTTAAAAAAAGTCGAGATTAGGCTCACCTTACTAGAAACCTCTCTCACCACCCTGAGCACTCTAGTAAGTAAGCAGATCAAGCCAGTGGAAATCCCTCCCCTGACTGCGGAACCTTCCAAAGAAGACTTGGCAAATATTGCCAGCAGAGCCCCCCCTAGAAGCATGCCATCTGCCCCCCGGCTCCAACCCCTTATGGCCATTCAAACCCAGGCACGGCACAACAATCAAAGCACCAGACCCACCCATCTAGTGGACTCAACCCCACACAGCTCACAAATAGAGCCCTCTGGAACGCATCAAGGCCAGGTCAATGTTCCCTCACCCACGCCCGTTTGTCCAACTCCTAGACCACGGAGGCCAGATCTTCCACCAGAGGCCAATAGATTAATGGTGGTTTTAGCGGGTGCCCCTCACCTAAGATCAGGGGAAAATGAGGATTACCAGTCTCTCAAGAAAAAGGTAATCAAATGGCTTAATTGGAACCGACCCCTGCCTCCCCAATATAATAACGAAATCATCATGGTAAGAAGGGTTCCATGGTTAGGGAAGACTAGGAAAACTATAGTGGGGGACTGTATTATGGTAACCTTCAAGGATCCAGGCACGGTCCGACACATTTGCAGAGGAAGGAACCGTTCCCTAGATTCCACCATACAGACCCTCCCAGTTTCTTTCTTCTTCCCCCCGATTCCTAAACGCCAGGCCCCAATGTATGATGACTGGACAAGGGTGGAACATAGACCCAATCACAATGGCCCTGTACAACGCCCTTATTTTCAGCCAGCAGATACACCTTTCTGTGATTTCAATCGCTTCAACTGCCTGGACGGCTTGGATGGGGTCGACTGACTTTCTGCTTGTAAGACAGCGGCAGGGGTTTCGATCCCCCTTGGGTCGCTCGAGCATTCTATTTCTTCCCCCGGCCCAAGCTCTGGCCCACTGAACGATCCATCTGCCATAGATCACGGCAGAATTGAATTCTCTCACCTAGTCACTGATGGAGAAGTTCTTGCTGAGGGGATAACTTTGGCTCCCCTCCATGCGGGCGAGGGGGACAGGGGTTCAATGGTGCCGCATGTAACCTATGTTGCCCCCGCTTCAGGCCTTGCAACACAGGAGGAGCCAGGCCCGACTTCTTCCAATCTTTGCACTTTGACATCACCCACTCCTGAACATCTGAGGATAATCTCCTGGAACATTGCGGGACTAGCAAACAAACTGGAAGAGCCGACCTGGGAAAACTATATAGAAACTGGCGACATATGCATGTTTCAGGAAACTTGGGCTAGAGAGGACTTCGGACACCAAGGCTACACATCATTCTTTATTCCAGCCAGGTGGGAAGGCAAAGGCCGCCCCTCAGGGGGCCTCGTGATATGGGTTGCTGCTCATCTGGGCTGTGTGGCATCACGGCTCCCATGCAACTCCGATGACATCCTGGTGGTCTCATTGACATGGCCAAACAAAGCAAACCTCTTGCTGGTTAACATCTATTCACGGCCGATGGGAAAGGCAAAAGAATCACCGACTTTTAATGAACTCTCGAATTTTTTATCTGAACTGTCGACTGATTCATACTATGTGGTGGGTGGGGACTTTAATTCTCACTATGAGCCACTCCCCGGCCTCCAAGAAGGGTTCTTATCGGATGAAGAAGCTAGGTGGGCAGTACCAGGGGTTGATGTTCCATCCCCGAAGGCCTGGACCCCATTGGCGCTGCAAATCACTGCCCTTACCCTAAGGTACGGACTTAGAGCGTGTAATGGGAGAGTTAACTCGGACACACCAGGCAAAAATACCTACAACCGCCGGGGAAGAGAGTCACACTTGGACTATGTTCTGGTCCAACTAGCAAGGTGGTCTACTATACAAGATTTTAGGGTAATAGACAGGCTGGACAGCGATCATAATTCCCTTGAGTTAGACCTTGTTCATCCAGCACCCCAGGGCTTAGCGACCCAGGAAGTAGGGAACCACCCCACGCTTCTCATAGATAGCAGCAGGAGAAGACTCAGGTGGGAGCAAATGGTCACAAAAAAGGACAAACTGCCAAGGCTCTATGCAGAGATTACCCCTATCCTGGTAATTGTGGGGGACCTTGATAGCGTAGCGAGTGAAACAGACATAAGGAGTAAACTGTCTGATGCCCACAATGAGCTTATAAAAATCGCGGCACCCCACTTCACATGTAAAGTCCGGAAGACAAGAGAGAGGTGCCATGGCAGAACTCAATGGTACAATGTGGCCTGTAGACGGGCCAAAACAGAACTCCTTGGAGTAATAAAGGAGGGCAAAGGAGGGGAACGCCTTAAGCAATGCAGGCATGCCTACAAGAAACTTCTCGCCCAGGCTAAAATAGAATGGGAGGAAAGCCAGTGGGAAGAACTCACCAAGGCCCTAGCAGTGCAAGACCAACGCCTGTTTTGGAGAATGGTGAACGGGGGATCAGGGAGTTTACATACGGCTGTGGAGCCTAACATAGCTCCTGGAGTGTGGCAGGCCCACTTCCAGTCCTTGTATAGCGCTGAGTCCGGAGAACTCCCTGCGGTGATCGAACCAGAGAGGCAGGGCTCTCAGGCGGATCAAATAACACTGAGTGAGGTCACTGCTGCCATTTCAGGCCTGGCTTCGGGGAAGGCCCCTGGGCTGGACGGGCTACCGGGAGACCTGTACAAGCAGGAGCCCACCGTCTGGGCGCCCTACCTCGCTGCTCTCTTTAATGGCATTCTCGGTGGGATGGAAATCCCTAGTACTTGGCTGGGGGCTGAGGTGGTCCCGATTTACAAAAAGGGATCCCCCCTCCTCCCAGCCAACTACAGACCAATTAGCCTGATCGACGTAGCGCAGAAGTTGTTCGGCAGGGTCCTCCTGAATAGGCTTCAGGAATGGATCGAGGAGGCAGGTGCCCTCAGTCCATATCAGGCAGGCTTTAGGAAAGGGGTATCGACTGTGGACCAGGTTTTCAGATTGAACCTGGTCTACTGGAAGACAGTGAGGTTCGAGGGTGGCAGTCTCTACACGATTTTCGTGGACCTACGAGCCGCCTTCGACCTCGTGCCCAGGGGAAAACTATGGGTCATTCTAGCAGGGATGGGCGTACCACCAGACATCTTATTGACCTTACAGAGGCTGCATCACAACAATTATGCGCAGGTAAGGTGTGGGAGGTCGGGGGAGTTGACTGAGAGATTCCCCGTGGGCAGGGGGGTAAGACAGGGTTGTGTGCTGGCGCCGACCCTGTTTTGCCTCTTTGTCAACGGGGTAGTCGCTCATCTGAACGCCACTGACTACACAGATGCCCCCAAACTAAATGGCAACAGTGTGCCCGCAATAATGTTTGCGGACGACACGCTGTTGGTATCCAAAACTCCCATGGGCATCCAAAGGATACTTGATGCCTTTGTGGCCTTCTGTCAGGACAGAGGATTGGAAATCAATGCCATGAAAACCAAATACATGGTATTGAATCCAAGCCCCAAACAGCGCCCGAATCCACTGCTGGGAGCAGCACGGCTGGAAAGAGTAGCCACGTTTGAATATCTCGGCGTGACACTCAACGAAAATATGACCTGGGGGACCCATCAAACCAGGGCCAACCTTAAATTAGTACAAATCACCGGGGGTATCTCCCGGATGATGACTGGCTCGACTTATCGCCCATTGGGGGCCCTAATTCAGATATATAAAGCACAAGCCAGGGGGGCGATCTTGTACGGGGCTGAATTGTGGGGCCATACTCCATGTCAGAATCTGTCAGTCACGGAAAACAGATTCGTAAGGCAAATTACCGCACTTCCTCCCAGCACCCCACTTCTCCCTTTGAGGCTTGATTTAGGGCTACGGCCTCTCGCCGACGAGATAAGTCTAAGACCCATAGCCTTCTGGCGCAGGCTTTGGAGCAGTGACGATCTCGCCGACTATAGGGCGGAACTGGCCGAAATATTAAAACACCCCAAGGCGCTTAGTATCCCCTGGGTCCAAAATATCCAGTCAGTGTGCACAGATCTGGGGCTCCCCGAATTGTGGAATAAACCAGCAGATACAGCACCCAGAATCTCTAAGAGATTTCTGGCGAATCTGTATCATGAACACAAAAGGGAAAGGGCTTTAGCTACCCAGACAGAGGGGTCCCTTTCCTCTAAATTCCTGCAAAACAAGGACCTTTACGCATTTGAAAAGGCTTTTGATCCTATATACCCCGTTCTCACTAGAAAGTTATTTCTCCAGTGGAGATACGGTACACTGCCTTTGCGCTCCTTTTCTAGTACCTGGTCGCAAGTCCCTTCCACCAAGTACTGTCCCCTTTGTGTTGACAAAGAGGAAAATGACTTGCATGTGATTTTTTTCTGCCCAGCATATATGGCAGCCAGAAAGTACTGGCTGCTGCCTTTGATCAAGAACTTGGGTGGCAGGGATACATGCCTATGTATAGGATTCTAAAATGTGATGTTTCCGGCCCAATTGTTTTTGCGCTTGCCAAATTTTTTACAAATGTGTGGTATACACGTAATCGTCTTTTAAAAGATGCGGGGTAGACTGTTGAATTCCTTTATTTTTAACAGTGTTAATAATGTTTGATGTGGATTTTAAATCATGTACTGATGTTTTATCAAATCTGATACAATTATGTGATTTTTAAATTTATGTGTATCTTTTATGACCAAAGGGTCGAAATAAAGATTGAAAATGAAATATTTTCTACAAATGGTTGTAATACCATTATTTTTATCAATTTGTTTACTTGTTGTAAACTGGGACCACAATCGCGAAAATGCACCCAATCTTAAAAGAATTGCTGGACTGCAGCATTGCATTGCAGTTGGCATGGATTCACAAGGTAAACCACACACCGCAGGTCTCCTGCTAACAAATGCCATTTTTCGTGTATCTTTGGGCATCCAGAAACTACAGCTGCTCCAACTCCACTGAATAAAAACACCACAACAAATTTAGCTTCAACGTAACAAGTTTAATATTGATATTTGTGGATCTGAACATGAAACATAATGTAACCAGAGGTAGTTGTGAATGAAACCAAAAACAAAACGAAAATGAAAACCAGTAAAACCAGAAGTCTGACTGCACATAACAATGATGACGGCGAAATAATTTTAACACATGTTCTGTAAAACCCCTCATCTGAGGCAGTGCCTGCTATGGGGACCCATAGAGCGATGGATCTGAGCACAGGAAGAGTGGGTCCTCATTTAGCATGGGTAGGTATAAGTGGGGGCGGTGCTGAAGAATCAGAAAGTAGCGCTGAATAGAAGAATTCCCATTAGGTCAGATACAAAAGGCTCTAAGGAAAGCTGTTGACCATGTGAACATAGATGCCAACTGACCACGTCATGTGTGAAAGCTTCAGTCAATGTTAGCTTTTTGTGCAACAACAGTTTGCACACTGGCATTTGTAGCTCTCCTTTTCCCATTAGCAGCCCAGGCCTACAAGTACCCGCATGTAAGCTCATATGTGAAAAAAGCCAGGAGCAGCTGATGGTGCTATTATCAAGTGCCACTGGTGAGGCAGCTATTGGTGCAAAGTATAGGAATGGTACGAAAGATTGTGAATCAGCGAGGTCAGTGCTCCTCTACAATAACGAGGCACAGTTCAGGAATCCCCACATAGAGGGGGCGAAGGGGAAGAGGATGGGTTTCTAAGAAGATGAGTAAGAGTTATCCATCACCGCAGGAGGTTTTGAAGGCTGATGAGGGGGTTCCAAGCACCTGAGGGAGCACTGAGATTGCATGGAAGGCCCTCTCCAATGCATGGAGTGTGCAGGTAAATGGATGTTTGATTCATTGAAGTAAGAAGTGCTAGGAGGGCAGTGTCTGTCTCTTCAGCAGAAGACCAGGGATTTGGTCCACAACACGGAGGCTATAAATACTGATTGGTAAGAGGTTTCCTCCTGGTAGAGTTGAACAGTCCAATTTGTTATGGCCTTGTCTTGTTCAATTAAAGAGGAAGATATAAGGGAAACACCACATTTGTGTTTAATTAGAGGAAAACCAAGAAATAGAACAAAACCTGGCCTGAATAGTAATTTATTTAGCAGGTGAGTGGTAGAGGGCATTGAAGCACTTGTGCATACATTAAATACGTATGATAAAACGTGAAATTGTAGACCCATGAATATAATTTTTTTTTACTATTGATGATTAGGCACACATCTCCTTTTCAGTACTGCAATTGGCACACCTTTATTCTTAAGGAATTCAATACTGAATCAAATCAGAGCCATGCAATAAGCAATAGTCAATATGTGATTCGTGGAACACCTCCAACTTGTCAAGGCAAGTAAATCAATAGAAAGTATTCTAAGCTATTGATTGTAAATAGTGTTGCTTGAAGACAATCTATTCTTGATAAGGAATAGGTGGACAAACAGCTAAGACTTGCAACAAATCTAATTTATAACACAGTCAATTTTGAGATGCTTCATCTGGGATAAATATAATGTTTAGAGTTAACCAAAAACAAAGACAGCCTGATAAGGCATTGATTCTGCGCAGTATAGTGCTTAAGTTATTGATTACTGAAGTGTTGAACTTACCAAGAATAAAGATGCGACAATTGTAGTCTCCAAAAGGGGACGTATTTCAAAATCATCAAGAATTTTTGTTTGGAAATTCCTTTCTCTACAATGTCGTGTTTTATCATATATGTTTAAGATATGCACAGTCCTTTGAAGTCTCCCACCAATCATCTCCTTTATAAGTAGTATTTTCTTGAAAAACCCAACCTTTTTTTTTCCTGTAGACATTTTTTGATCCCACGCATTTGTTATTAGAGCATGAGGATGGACAAGTCTACTTAAACTGGCTGTAGGGGGAGGTAAGGAGGAAGGCTCGCCCCTTCTGAAACACTCTTTACAATGTTTGATCCAGCAGCTTGCGGCTATTTCAGTAACAGTTAGCAGTGAATTACCTGTGTCTTACATTTGATGACACGTCAGGAAAATGTGAGAAAGGAAGCAAAGGATCAAGCTTTTTAAAACCAATGTTCCTACCTCCAGAATTAGAAAAGACCTAAAAGCAAGAGAGAAGTCCTTGCCACCAACCTATCTTAAAATATTCTAACAGCAGTGAGATCTTTAGCACCAAGCCAGCTTCCAACTGCCCCCCAAAAAAGAAGCCTTCTCAATGGCTTACCAGAAGCAAATGAAAAAAGCCCTATGTTATTTTCTTTAGGTTAAAATGTAACCTTGTCCGATATAAAAAAAAAAAGTGTTTTGTGTTTTCTCTGCCCTTTTCCAATAAAAATATTTTTTCCATCAGAGCATGCACGCCTCCAGGGTCAGCCACAGTACCGAGGGTTTTGTTGTCCAAGCATGTTCCTCTCTAATGCTGTTGTAGGATTAGAGCACGTTAGGGGTGTGGGGGAGGCATGGGTATAGGGTTAGAACCAAGATGGGGGAAGACCGTGAAATGGATGATGGGCATATGGGGGAAGAGGCTTTGTTCTGTCCAGAGGTTGATCAGCAGTTGCATGTTGGATAATGAGGTAGCATCCGGCCAGCGAGCTTCACTGCTCCTCCTCCTCTTCCTCTGAGGACTCCTGCGATAAAGGCTCATCCTTCTCTTCCTTCTCCTGTGGGGTAAGGAATGTAAACAAAATTTAGAGGCTTGTGTTGAACAAACTGCTAGTTTTACCAAATCAACATTCTCTTGACTTTTAATCTTGAAGTAAAACAAACCCCTGACATTATGGGTTGTCAGCTTGCTTTATGCAACATTAAAATATAAAAAGAGAACCAATAAACCAAACATATACAAGCATTCTGCTAGATGAAACCTTTGGGGTAGGAACACACTCTCGACCTTGTGCCAGGTGCATCCCCAGAGCTACTTCCGAACGCAGGTCTAAAACAAGTTCAGGGCGGTGTTTCAGCATATGCCTACAATATTGCACTGGAAAGTGAGGAGTCATGAGGAGATCTCTGAAGTGTCAAATCCACCCGCTAACTTTCCTCCACAACATCATCCATGTGATGGAGCAAATTCAGCCTAGGCTTTGCTATTCCTCCAGAAATGTGAGTGTTTCCACTTGTCATCAAACTCTTAATCGTGTCTATGTCTTTTGGAAATTAGTTCTACTCCAGCCCTGCACTCAATAATTTTGGGTTGATGTGTGGTCTCTAATGAAATGTTCTGTCTAGACATGAGTGCACCCTCTGAGGATATGGTATGTTAGATAGCAAGCCTGTGCAGTATGAAGAGAAGTTATGAACCTTACAGAGTTTTAAAGGCTCGAACAGTCATCTTGAATCTTACCCAGACGCTCCCAAGTAACCAGTGAGATCGCATAAATTGGAGATTATGCTCTTGCAAAGAGAGCAAGGCTAATTCCAGCATAGGGTCTGCTGCATTCCAGTGATGGCTGCCACAGAACTCTCATGTGGGGAAGAGGGGAAGTTAGGGAGATCTCATTTTTTTTTAAAGTACTTGTCCTGGCACTGATGCGCCTGCTCCTCTTCTCTCCTGATGGTGTCCCAGCACTCCCTGAGACACCCGCACTGGCTACCCACCAAATCTAGACGCTGCTCTCAGAGCATGAGAGCAGCGCCAGGATTGGTCTGAGCAGCCTTGTTTGCCACTCATACAGTGCCTTAGTGCCTGCGGTGTTTCTCCAACCCGAATGAGAAACATAAGTGTGCATGTCTGTTTGGCAGGCCTAAGATGGCAGACTGGCTCAGTGGGTCGACGCTCCTCAGCCATTACGGAGGAGCCGCCTGTCATAGTATGAAGTCCACAGGAAATAGGTAATGGTTCCAGAAAGTATCTTTATTCAAGAAGTAATTACAGAGGTGAAGAAGTTGGTAGTCAAGGTGGTAGGTAGGTCAGTAAGTAAGTTGGTAAGAAGGCCCCACCAAGAGCAGCTTCCTTCTGGTCATCCAGGAGTCAACTGACAAACCGTAGTCACCCCACATTCTGTGACATCATCAACATTCTAAATGTCCCCAGACTGAATAAAGAGGGAAGACAGGATGGAAAGGAGGAAGACAAGCAAAGACCATACAACACCGCCCCTGCTACGTTCTGCACCAGATGGAATTTTCTAGTCAGGAACCGGGCTATGTGTGCACCATAAAAGGCAATTCGGCTTTTCCGAGGTATCAGCATAATGCTCTCGGAAAGCTAATAGCTCTGGCATAGGTGAGACCAGCTGGCTTTGCCAGTGCATGTTTAAAATGACAATCTGGCTGACCCTGACCTCCCATGACCTGCTAGAGATTACTTCCCAGTGACAAAGTCACACTTGCTCGAGTTAGCAGCTCTCAACTACTGGCTGAACATAGCAGCACTGATGCTGCTCAGTGTTCTCTGTCTATCCATGCATCTACAGTCGACCTTGCCTCTCCGATACACAACAAGGTCTTGTTTAACCCCTTCACTGCGGCGGCTATTTCGCCGCAGCGCTAAGGGGGCGGGGCGGCCGCTTGGCGGGTCCATGCTGGTGATGGAATCGCCCTGTAACCAGCCATGGTTGAGCTGTGCTGATGACGGAGCGGTTCCGTCATGGCCCTGACGGAACCGCTCCGTCATCAGCACAGCGCCACCGCGGCTGATGACGGAGCGGCTCCGTCATCAGCACGGAAAAGGTTAATGAGCCTTCCTCAGCCCGAGAGCGCCCACGTGCCTGGCAGCACGCTTCCGCCAGGCTCCACCATTAGCCTGTTCAGAGCTTCTCTCTGGCCAATGAACGTGGACGCTGCACAGCGCGTACGGAAGCGAGTCGTTAATTAGTGGCTAAAATCATACCGCAGCCTAATGTCTCCAGTCTTTTCAGCAACGGAAGAATATAACCGTCACCAAAGGGTGCAAGAGGTGAGAGTTCTACATTCTTCAGTGGAAACCCTGGTATATGGAGGATACCAACGTTCCTTAACACAGACTAGGACAAAAAGCGCTTCTCGCTATATTCATACAAATACATTCAAACAAGTTACTGGTTTTATAAAATTAATTTACGATGATAGTTCTTCAAACAGGCTGGCCCAAGTTGGAATCAAACTGAGATTTCCTGATCCTTGCCCGATTTAACGAGCCTTATTGGTCCGCTGGGATTAACTGTATTATGCAATATATGTGCACAATTTTAGTTGAGTTTTTTGCCCCTTCATAAACGAGTACAGGTTTTCTGCTTGTTATCATGTGTGAAGCGCTCTGATGCCAACGACCCTTGCAAGGGAGCAGCTTCTCAACTCCCGTCGCCTGCCCTTGAGTTCCCTGATCGGTTGACCTTTGCTAACGAAATGTCTTCTTCCACTATCTCAGAACGGCTACCACTGTCTGCAAATAATATTCCCGAAACAGATAATGCTTCTTCGCCACCTGCAAAAGTGCACGTTGGGGAAATTATTACCTGGTGAATGATGCTACAATGTCTCAAAACTCGAACAGACCATCAAATAAAGTAGTATTCTAGAATACTTAATCCTGGTGATTGTTAGTGATGTGGGACTAGGTCGAACTAATTAAAAGAGCGGTTTTTTTCTCAATAGATTGCCACTTCTCTACTGTCAATTACTGACCAGATCCGCTATGTCTGTGGTGCCGCCTCAGACCGGCCACCAGAGGGCGCCATGCTACCTGTTTTTGGCTGTCATGTTTCTACTGCAAGCAGACAAGTCCTCCTCCTCTACCCACAACCGTAAATAAGAAGCTGGAGTCTGGCCAGACCCCAAGTGCACACTCCGGGGATTCGAGTGGGAGAAATCATGGCCGGGAAAACCCAGCCTGACTTGTCAAGACCGGTCCCTGCCAGAAATAAAAAGAAAGTGACATATCCTGGAAAGTAAAGAGGCAGCCGAGAGCTAGACTCGACCATCACATCACTATTGTAGCTCAAAGTCTCTTTCACACGAGCCTCTGGATGTCCTGAACCCTTGGAGGGCAGCGCCATCAGAAGATCTGTAGGGCATAGGCCAAGGCAAACTTTCGCCTCCTTATTCAGAAAGACTTTTATTTAATTGCCAATCTTTTAACTAATTGAAGTCCTATTGATGCCAAAACACAATTGAATTACATGTTAAACTTTCAGAAATAGGCAGACATACAACAGCTGGAAGCACAAGTGGCCTAGCGCCCATGCAAGCGCGTGGCCCCAGTTAAAGGGGGGGAGGGGGGAAGGAAGGGGGCGAAGGTGCTGAGGGGCGGCCAGGCAGCAGCGTGTGGGCTCGCGCTGATAGAAGGAAGTGCTATGGGGGAGGCATTGTTAGACCATTCTGACCAGTAGCAGAGGGTGGGCAAAGGCAGGCTAGGGAGGGTGGTGGGCAGGGAAAAGACTTGAGGGAAGTTTACCAAGAGTTGTGGAGGGAGAATGGAGCGGTGCAGGCGCTTGACATGGGTGTGGATTGAGAGGCAGGCAGGTTGGGGCAGTCAGTGCATGCTGGAACCCCATAGATTAGGACAGCAGCGCCTGGTTAGACAGGGCCCCTTCAGGGGTGAGGGCACAGTGGCATAGTGAGGAGCGGAAGGAGGGTTGGTGTAGTATTCCGACTTGGAATGCCTTGGTAGAATTGTTATGATACACTGGTTGCTTAACGTTCTATATATGGGAGTTGGGCAGTGGGAGTTATGCATTTGACGTTTGTGGTTGTACAAGCTGTCTCCTGGAAATAAACGACTTATGATGTACGATCTTTGTCTACTGGATTACATCAGTTGGCGCATGGGGGAGGGTGGGGAGGTTACCTTCAGCATGAGGGTCCTGGGGTATAGAAGGAGATGGGGGGGCCCTTTAGGGTGGGGACTTTAGTAGCCGCAGCGGAGTCCATCTGGAGTGAGGCCGATGGGGGGACCTGGGATGGGTTTCAGACAATATGTTTGAGCCACAAACAGGCGAGGCTCGGCCCCCACTGAAAGTGTATGGCAGAGCAAGCCAAGGGTGGGTAGGGCCGAGTGCGTTGAGGGGTGAGGCAGGGGCCAGGTATCCTAGCAGGGAGGTGAGTAACAGGGGGAGGGGTTCAGGTGGGGCAGAGCCTGGGTGATGGCTGTCAGTTATGGGAGCGTACCAGCACACCGGGCCTACCTTATCGCTCACAGGTTACCGTGGAACTGTTGGGACCAGACTTAGGTGTGCTTAGTACGGCTCGAAGACCCAAGGTAAAAAGAAGACTCGGCCCCATGCGGCTAGCTGGAGGGCGTCACTGCACTGGACCGCCAGGTCACTGCCCCAGGAAGGTCTGCTATGATTGATCTCGGTGGTGCAACGAGCAGGAGAGTGGAACAAAAACTCAGATGGTGCTACTCTAAAGAAGAGTAGGACTGTGTCAGCTGACAGGCTGTGAGGGCAGTATATGGCCCCACAGTGTAGGTGGGCTCCAAATGACCAGGTGAATGAGTCCACTGCATTGGATTTTGATGAGGAGAGCCTTGAAGAGGGTGAATTAAATGACGTTGATGAGGTGCAAATAGTAGAGGGGGAGGGCAAGCAGGATGAAAAAGAGTGGGGGTGCCTCTAATCACTCTGGCTGTAGTGTTTTGCAGGTGGCAGGACCCTGACACACTCAAGGTGGAAGTGGTGGAACCCAGCGAAGAACTGATGTGGCAAGATGGCGGGCCGACATGAGGGCACTGACTTTGGCGCCAGTAAGACATTGCACAGCACACACGCCCAAGATGGTATTGGTGGGGGTGGAGACAAATGCGCAGTAGGGTGGTGGAGAGGCCCGCCTGAGCAAAGGTTGTTACCTAATGGATACAGGTGTGGGGACACATTACCATGTATAGGACACAGGTACTACAGTCCAGGGTAGTTGCAGCGGGGTAGTTCCAGCCCACACATGTAAGGATAAGGCGGGGCTGCCTGTTAAAGGACATGGCGAAGACGAAGTTGCGGGTGGAGGTTACACAGGAAGTCAAGTCAGAGGGAGGGAGGAGTCAGGCAAGCCTGAGAGCATGGAGCTAAAAATTAAGGAACTCCCGTATATGGGGACTTCCAAACCATTAGGAGCGCATCTTATCGCAGCCACCAAGGAAAAAATATGGAAAGATGAATACGTGGAATTGATGAAATTGCTGCCCAGGGAACTAAGTTCAAAAGATGGGTCTAAAGAGGAGGAGTTTGAATTATCTAAGCAGCCCAAGGTCCCGTTTACTATTGAGAATTTGAAGGCAGCTTTCCTTATTTATGCTAGAGTATACTGCAAAAAATACCAGGAGAAGTCGGTCGCAATGTTCAAATATATGGATGTTATTAGGAAAGCACACATCAATTATGCTGGGTATGCATGGGTCCAATACGACAAGGAGTTTAGGGCCGTATAGCACTTGATGCAGAGACACAATGGGGCAAAATTGACATGAACCTGTGGCAGCATACAGTGGGCCCTGCCAAGTTTGGCAAAACCATTTTCACAGCAAGCGGCTTACCGATTGTATATTGGCCCTTTCAAGGGCACCTCACCCCGAGAGGGGTGGGGGGAGCAGGTAGAGTCCTGGACAACACTTTTGGCACATGTTGGGATCTCAACAAGGGGAGCTGCACAAGGGAATACTGCATATTCTGTCATGAGTGTTCCAAGTGTGCAGACAGACATGCCTTGGTCAACTGTGTTGGGCTGATGGGGCAGGCCTCAACTTGGCAGGGTTAGCAGCAGGGTTACAGTGGGGGCTGCAAGGACAGGCAGGGGGATACAGATCAGGGAAGGAAGGTTAGAGACCTGCGGGGAAGGGCTTGTATGCCCATTAAACTGGACAGCCTGTTTTTTTTGGCTTGCGACATATAATTGACGAGATGAGGCTCGGGTTCTCCTACAGGGGTTTACAGAGGGTTTTAGACTAGGGTACCAGGGACCAAGGGTGAGCCGCTGGGCCGATAATTTGAAGCCGGCCAATGAGCAGAGACAGATCGTGAAGAACAAGAAAGAAAAAGAGATCTAGGAAGGTAGGATGGCAGGCACATTTGACGACTGGCCAATGGAGGATTTGATTGTGTCCCCTATTGGGGTGGTTCTTAAGAAGGAGTCAGGTCAATTCAGTCTTATTGAACATCTGTCTTGGCTGAGGGGGGCTAGTCAGTCAATGATTTTATTCCTGATGATCAATATGAGTCAGGGGAAGGACAGAGGACAAGGAGAAAGGCATAGCTAGAGAGCTGAAGCAGCGGAAGAACAGAGTCAGAGATAAACATAAAGTATAGCAATATGGGAGGTAGGGTGAGATGGAACGTAAAAAGTACGGCGAGGTAAACAAGAAGATATGGAGAGGTAGAAGGAGGAATAAATAGGTAGAGAAAGAGAGGCATTAAGAGCAGATAAATTCTAGTGTGCGGTAAAGGAGGCTAGAGATAGGGAGAAGGACATGTACGGAGAAGGAGGGTGGTGGAGGTAGATGGAAAGATTAGATAGAAGACAGAAAGGCACATATAGACATATAGAAAGTTGAAGTAGAGCGAAAAGTATAGAGAGATGTAACATAGAGAAAGAGTAGTGAGCTAGAGAGAGGAGCAAAATGAGAAGTGGAATACACAGACAGATCAGATAAACAGAGCAGTGAGGTAGAGAAAGGGGTGAGGCATAGAAGGAGCGATTAAGTTTAGAGAGAAAAGAGGTGAAATAGAGAGAGATAGAGGCAAAGTAAAGAAGTGGGGGAGGTTGATTAAGACAGTGAATGAGAAAGGGTATGAGGTATAGTGAGTTAGGACGGAGGTGAAATGTGAAGACAGAGATGAGTTAATAATAGAGACAAGAAGGTGAGAAAAAAAGTTAGTGAGTAAGGAATAGGGTAGTAAGAGAGGTGACGTAGTGGTAACAGACATAAAGTGGGGAAGGGAAATTAGAGACATGAGGTAGTGAACGAATAGTGAGGTAATGTAAGCGGTAATTCAGTGATGTAGGCAGGAAAGATGAGGTGAGGTAGAAAGAAAAATGTGGTAAAGAGAGCATTAAGGTATGCAGACGGCCGAGAGGGGGGTAAGGTACAGAGAGATAGGCAGGTGAAGTAGATGGAAAAGTGATACAGTGACGTGAGGTAGAAACAGCAGTGAGGTGCAGTAGAGAGCTGAGGTAGGGATCACACTCACCCTGATTTCAGTAAGCTGGTTACTGTTTGAAGGCAGAAGTATTCTGAAGCTGAGCCACATTTTTCAGAATGCCCTTCACACAGACCAAACCTATCTGACTGAGAACTTGAGCATCGCAGGAGGTCAACACTTCCTGCAGAGCTCCAACAACCTCCTACTTAAAATACCTCCCTGCAAAAAAAAATAATATTTCTCAAACAAGCCTTCTCAGGATGTGCCCCAGGGCTCTATAACATTCCCTCTTCAAACAGAACCAATCCCTCTCTCAAAGTCTTCAAAGCTGAGGTGAAAACTCTACTCTTTTAACAATTCCTACTCAATGGCCTGCTATCTCCTTCTATTGAATGAATCCATTGGTAAATCCAAATGAAGAAGTAACGGACCATCCTGTATATGAAGTAAAACTAAAAACTGAGTGGATAGAGATAGGTATTTAATCCTATCATATATCCTTCATTCCGACGGAACGCCATTGATCTGATTATTCCTCGAACCAAAAATGGCTCCAACACGGATTGAGACTCACTAACTTCAGGGTCCCACAAAAACAACCAGGATGAAAAACATCAGAAACGACCCAGTCAAATACTGTAACAGACCGCACACCAACCCTCCTACCTGTCTACACTGAATCATATAGATCTTTGTTGTCCCAAAGCTTTGTTGTTTATAGACTTCCTGGACTAAAATGTACTTTATTTATTTATTTAAACAGTTTTATATAGCTTTTTTGAAGCTGAGGTAGGAGGGATTGCAACGTAGACCTTTGGAGAGTGAGTTCCAAATAGTGGGAGCATTTCCGGACAAAGAGCGAGACTGGGTAGCTTTCTTGTTTACCAAGGGTGGTACTAGCACAAGTGTATTTGTGCTCCTCATTTCTCTAGTGCAGCCCGTTTTGTGGTGTTTGTCTGATAGATACAATGGGGTGTGATGATGCAAGGTTTTATGCGTAATGCAAGCATTGTTGTAGGTGGATCTGCCTTAAATGGGGAGCCATTTGAGATCTTTGAGGATGAGGGTGATGTGGTCAAACCGCTTGCAATCCGAAATAAGCCTTGCCACGAGTTTAAGGACAGATTTGATTGGTGCTAAGTGGGTTTTCTGTGTTCCAGAGAGAATGGCATTACCGTAGTCCAATCTAGAAAGTACTGGTGATTGAACAACTAATTTGAAGTCATCAGCAGGAATGAAGGGTTTAACTTTCTTGAGGTGGTGTAGAGTGAAGAGAGCGCCTTTGGCCGCATTTTTTATGTGGGGAGAAAGGCTGAGGTTGTGGTTAATGCTTAATCCGAGGGATTTAACTGAATTAGAAGTGATCAACGAGCAGTTAAGAGCTTTAAGGTCAGAGATCCAGAATTGGATGGGGAGCCGGTTGTTTTTAGGAGTGAAGAGAATGACTTCCGTTTTTTTAGGGTTGAGCTTAAGGTGATTGTGCTGGAACCAGTGTTGAATCTTAGTCAGGGCATCATTGAGGTGCAGAATGTCAGCTTGGGATTTGATCCTGTAGTACAGCTGGGTATCATCAGCATAGAGGTGGTATTTGATTCCTGCTTGCGTGAGAATGAGGGTGAGGGCTTCCATGAAGAGGTTAAATAGGGAGGGAGAGATAATAGAACCCTGGGGCACACCCAGGGAGACAGGAATAGGTTTAGAGAGGCAATTGCTGATTTTAATTTGTTGGGTTCTGTGCTGAAAGAAGGAGGTGAACCATTTCAGTACCTGACCATTGAAGCCAAAACGAAGTTTGAGGGTGTTGAGTAAGGCGGAGTGGTTGACGATATCAAAAGCAGCAGAGAGGTCAAGGAGAATGAGAAGGGAGGCCTCCCCCTTGTCGAGGGAGTGGTGGATGTCATCAACAATGTTGAGCATAGCAGTTTCTGTACTGCAGCCCTTCCTGAAGCCTGACTGTAATGTGTCCAAAAGGCAAAAAGAGTCAATGTGCCTGTCCAGTTGGAGCAAGGCACATTTTTTGAGGGCCTTGGATAGAAGAGGAAGATTAGAGATGGGACGCAGATTGTTAAGGTCGGTGGGGTTGGCAGTAGCATTTTTGAGGGTAGGAGCGATGTGGCCAAGCTGGAGGGAAACAGGGACACACCTTGTGGCCAAGGAGGAGTTGATGATGGTAGTCCAATATGGAGCAATGATATGCTTTAAATCTTGAACAAGGTTAGCAAAGAGAGGGTTCAGGTTTTGAGAGGAGGGTTTAAGCTTTGTGATGATGTTGAGGACTTCACGCTCTGTAATGGGGGTGAAGTTGAGACAAGATGCATTCTTTTTTAGTAGTGGGCTGGTGAGGAAATGTTCGGGAAGGGAGACAGTGGAAGGGAGATGAACAGGGTCAGGCGGGGCAGAGGTGTAAAAGAAGTCTTGGATGGGAGGTCAATGAGGGGTAAAGAGCAGTGTGGTGGGAGGGATAAGGCAAAGGATTGGTCAATCTTGGTGATTTTTTCAGAAAAGAAGTTAGCAATTTCATCACATCTTTCGATAGAGGCCAACAATTGGGGGGGGGGGGGGGGAAGAAACAGTTTGATTTTTGATAATGCTGAATAGTTCCCTGGGTCGATTTTTAGCCTGGTCAAGTTGAGCGTGGAAGAAGGCAGCCTTCTTATTAAGGATGGGCTTTTTGTAGTCAGCCCTTGCAGTTCTGAGGAGGGCAAGATTTGGAGGGGAGGGGTGTTGCCTCCATGTGCGTTCGACCAGCCTAAATAAGCGTCGCTCATTGTTGAGATCAGCATTAAACCAGGATTTGGCGGGATTGTTTTTATGCAGTTTTAATTTAGCTGGGGCAATATGGTCAAGGACCTCAATGATTGATTTGTTGTAGTGTTCGGTAAGGTCATTAGCATTTTGAGAGGGAGGTGTAAGTTGAAGTTCTGCTTTAATTTTAGTCTCCAGTTCGCCAGGAGGAATAAGGTGAAGATTTCTGGTGAATTTCCTATGTTTGCTGTTTTTAGGGGACGGGGGGAGTACAGGGCAGTTAATCGTCAAGAGGATAAGGTGATGGTCCGACCAGTCAATGGGGACAATGCGGGAAAGGGAAGCCATGTCTTTGCTAGTAATGATAGCGTCAAGAGTAGCCCCTTTGGAAAGAGTTGGTGAATGGCAGAGTTGATTCAAGTCAGTAACATCGAGTAGGTCATTGAGGATGTTAACCGAGGGATCAACCCTATTGTTCCAGTGAACATTAAAGTCACAGAGGAAGAGGTTTTTGGAGTTGGAAATCGAGGCTTGGGAAAGCATGTCAGACAATTCCTCCACGAAGGGAAAGGGCCACCAGGGGGATGGTAGATATTATGTAGTCCAATAGGAGGGGAGCCCTGAACTTTAAGTTCAGCTCCAATGTATTTGAAGTTGGCTTGATCGGAATTTGGAATGAGGGAGAGTTGAAGTTCGTCTTTGTAGATTATGGCAGTTTTGTCAAGTCTATCTTTTCTGAGAATGGAATAACCCGGGGGGGACGAGCAGGCCAAGAATAGATGCAGAGTGAGCCAGGTTTCGGTAGAAAAAAGCGATGTCTATGGCTTCACCAAGGATGGTTTCCGAGATTTCTGTTGCATGTCGTGCTGCCGATCAACCGTTGACCAGCATGCAGTTGAGGGGTTTAGGACTGATTTTGGGGGGACTGCAGGTCTGGATTCTAGTGAGTTGCGGAGGGGGTCTGGGCGTGTCTGGGGAGGAAGGGATACGGCTTGTCCCCAGGATTATCGGAATGGCAGAGTGACGTGTAGGCGGGTCGGTAGTCATGGAGAGATGTAGTGGAGGTCTGGGCGACCCAGGGGAGGTGGGGAAATGGCTTCTCCCCAAGATGGTGGAGTGCAGTGTAGAAGGATCAATAGTCCTGGGGATATGGGGGTAGGGGAAATGTATGTCCCCTGGGTCCGGGGAGGAGGGCTGGCTCAGGATTTGGGATGGTATAAGAGGACTGTAACCGGAGGGTCCACCGGTTGGCCTACCGGGAGGGGTAGTCTTCTCTTGTTGAGGGGATGTAGTGTTCGTTGGAAAATGTATGGTTGGTAAGATTATTACCGGGGAGGGAGTTAAAGTCTTTTGTGAGAGATGAAAGTTCCATCGTCAGGATATAGAGGTGGAGTTCTATGTTTAAAGAGCGATTGGGTCAAAAGCGTGGAAGGTAAAGAGGCAAGGAGGTAGATGGGGAGAGGGGTATGTTCCACATTAGAAAGGGAGAGAGGAATAGGGAGAAGACGTGAAGGGAACCCAGGTGGAGGGAAGTTAGGGGTGTTCAAGATGCTAGACTGAGGATGACTTGTAGTGTTAGAGCCATCATACCCAAGTGCCTGGTGAGTGCTATGAGAAGAGAGGGCAAGGGGTGAATGAGGTGGGGTGCCATCTTGTCTAAGGGGTTGGGGGTCATTAAGGTTGTAAGGGTTTGTTGTCCTAGGTGGTGCCGTGAGGGGGTCGGAGTGATGGGGCGCAGAGTGTAGGGGGATCGGAGTGGGGGGATCAGTCGGAGGGGGCTGGAAGGATAGAGAGGTACAAAGGGTATGGTTAAGGTTAAGTGGGAGTGAGTCAAGAGGGGGGGAGGTTTTGGGAGGCCGAGTGTGACGGAAAATCAGGAGAAGGTGGAGAGTCAGATGAAGCGAGGGGAGACAGCGTTTGAGTGGTTAGGGAAGATGTGGAAGTGGAGGAGGTTGCTAAGGGGGCGGTCGGATCAAAGGTCAGGGATTGGGAGTCTTCATAGGTAGTTGCAGAATCAAGGAGCGGTGAGGATGGCGTCAAAAGAGGCGAAGCCTGGGGGGTTTCCTGTGATTGAGAGGCTGCAGAGATAAGGGAGGGCGAAGAAAGTAGATCGTATAGGGAGCTAAAGTGGTGCTTGAAGATGGTGAGGTGGTTCTCAGTGGCTTGAATGAGGATATTTCGGGTCTTAAAGATAGAGATGTCGATTTTACCTAAAAAAGTGTAGGAAGGGGTGGTGGACAGTTTCCAACCATATGGGATTTTGCAAGATTTCGTTATGGGGAGGCGGTGGAGGATGATACTTTTCCATTTAGAGGGGTGTCAGGAGTAAAAGATGTAGGTAGTGTTGATGATGGAGGTGAGGCTAATGTAAGTATCAATAAATACGGTTTACTAGTGACTTATTAATAGTTTGTGTTTCAAGTTTTTCTTAGCATTTTTAGAGAGTTTATAAGGGTAAGGATGTTCCAAGAGTTGGGACCATGCCTAGTGATGAGTGAATCCGGAGCTGTGAGGGTATGATTGAGGGGAGGCATGGTAATTCCGCTAGGAAGATCCAGGGGGGTAGAGCAGGTTGTGCGGGCGAGGGATTGGAGGAAGGCGCAAGGATGGGGAGAGTGGGAGAGGGGGGGTAGGAGAAAAGTCAGTGAATGGGAAATTAACCCTGAAAACCAGAACAAGGGCCTAATAATTAGGAGGTTAGAGACAGGGAGGTGTTGGAAGAAAGGGGGGTATCCAGAAGTTGAGACCGTAATCAGGTCAGCCAAATGGAGAAGGAGAGGATACAATAGAGGTCTACCGGTAGACCAGAGCTCTCTGGAACGTCAATGTACATTAGATACTGTACTGCAACATATGCTTCTATATATCTAAAAAAGAAGGTTGTATAAACTCAATTTTTCTTTTCAAAGCACACTAACACCCCTTGTGGGGTAGTCTGTGCTATATAAAAACCCTCAAATAAAATAAATAAATGCAGAGATATGTAAAACGAGTGGTAGAGAGAGATGTGAGGTCTTGAGAGAGCGGTGGGTTATGAGAGGTGCATTAAAGAAGTGAGGTGGACACAGGTGAGAGAGAGTTAAAGTAGAGAGGGTTGGGTATATGATGTATAGAAAGGTAACGAGATAAAGAGGCATAACGTAGAAGAGAGAGGGGACATAAGGAGGGAGAAATGAGAGAAAAACATGTTTTAATTTAATTTGCTGTTTTTTTATGCACACCGTTAGAATGGCAGTCTTCTGAATGTCTGATCGCTTTACCAGGGGGCAACTGGAAGGTGGGGTCCTGTGTAATTGTTCATGCTGGCCATGCCTTAAAAAGGCGTTGGGAGGGTTGCAACAAACTCATATCACTAGGAGTGTAGCAATGAAGGTGGAAAAGGGGTGCAAGCATTACCAACCATATTTGCTTATGTTTTCTGAGCCTGGGCTGCAAGGGTATATTGGGTGTATGATAGAGCCAGACTCCTCCTGCCAGGTCCTGGGATGTGCTCACACCATAACAGCCCCCGACTGATTCTCTTCTGTTAGTGATTATATTTTTCTGTACTTTCACCTTGTGGCATGTCCGCTTTGCCTGTTCTATCTGCAGTACTCTTGCCTCTTCCGAAAACACCCCCAACTACTCCTCTAGCCATTTGTATATCTATCCACTGCATGTCTCGGTTTCTTTTACTTCCACCCATAGCAAAGTTTTCCTTTCTCCTTCTCTCTGACACTTTCTCACTCACATTTCCATCTACCTCTCTCATGTTTTCAAAGTGCTATGAAGAGGAAGGAAAGCGACATGCTGGTGCTATACAAAACCACAAAGCAACCTGTTTTCAAAACTGCAATTCACATGAGTAAACTCCTCCCTGTGGATTATGGGTAAATCAGGTGCTAGGAATCATTGGTTGGCTGCACACCAAACCTAAATCTAGGACTTCCTGGTAGAGGTGGGAGAGCCAAGCAAGGCTCGAGTTCAACCCTGGCACAAGGAGATGTGTTCTAAAACAGAACCAGACAATGCACCCCACACACTGACCCTCTTGTTTCTTAAAATCCTTTAAAAAAAAAATAAGAATTGGTAAAATTAAGGAGAGTCGAGCAAAGTCATAAAATTGAAAGAATGCTTTTCTGTTTCACTTGGCATGTGTACCATGAGAAGCAGACTCTGTAGTGGGGCCAAGACTTCTTTCTTTGTCTAATTATTTAACTGTAGTCACTGAAGCGTTGAGCCTCTTCTAAAAATCCACCTGTCTCGCCAGCCAGATACATTAATACAACCAGGACGGGAAAGCCAATAGGTCTAGGTTTAATGTTCGGATTCATGCAACATGAGCACGTTAGAACGAGACATCACAATAATCTGACAGAGGGTTATTGCTCTAATGTAGATCCTTATGCAGTTTATTCTAAGGACTGAGTATAGTCAGAAGAAAAACACCCAAACAATAAATAGCAGAACGAAAAAGATGAATACTCCACTGTGCTGAGTCAAGAGATGGTTGACAAAGTCCCAAGCCAATGGCTAAAAGAAGCTGTGTGAATAAAGCCAATTGTTTCAAGGGGAGGATCAAAAGCTCACTCCATATTGTTAGCAGTAGGTGTTACGACTGCACCTTGTTAGACGGACCGGGAGGGTCGGCCGAGATTACGGGGAGAGGTCTCCAGGGAGAGCCGTCTCCAACGACTGTACAGATAAGTAACTTCCCCCCCACAGACGGACACCACACAAGATTGAAGGTTAACGAGACTTTATATGCACTTCTTAGGTTACGTTGATATAATACAAGGAGGTCTGGACTCAGGGGTCCCCTCGGTTCTGATCTCTGGTTGAGGAAAAGGGTAGCGGGACAGTCTTAGTTACCAATGAGTTCAATAGCTCTCAATCCTCGAGCTCGGCGTGGTTGCTGATCGGGCCGTGGAGGAGCCAAGCAGGTCCCGAGATGGATGAAGGATGGTCGACGGGCCGTGGAGAAGCCAAGCAGGTCCCGAGATGGATGAAGGGTGGTCGACGGGCCGTGGAGAAGCCAAGCAGGTCCCGATGCAGATGACAGTTACAACGGTCCGCGGCCTCGCCAGCAGATCCGGACGACGGTGAAGGATGAAGGTTACGACGGCTGTGGCAGCGCCACCAGGCAGGATGATGGTGCACAGGACAGAGCTACGGCAGCGCCAGTAGTCCGTCCAGGATGAGTTCTTCTTTCGTCTCTCGACTCCAAGATACAACTGCCTTCCTGTTCTGGAGCTGCCCCAGTTATAGGGCTGGCGTGCTTTGATGTCCGGACCCTCGCACTTGGAGGTCGGGAGGTCCGGGATGAGGGAGTCCAGACACCCAGCAGGGGGGTGGAGCCAGCGCCCGGGGAGGCGATGGGCGAGCGGCACTGGCCGGGGGAGAACCATCGACACCTCTTTCTCCCATTGACTGGCCAAGTAGCTCGCTCACCTCCTGGGTGGAGGGTGGTGCCGGAATGTCTGAGGCCGGGCTAGGCCCAGGGTTGAGGTCGATCGGGGGCCAGGCGGCCTCGTGGCGAAGTGTCCAAGATGGCGGCCCGGGCTGGGCGCGTGGGTCGGCCGTGGATCGGACCCACGAGGTTATCATGCTCGGGGGCAGGTGTCCCTGAGGGGACGTAGGACGTGCAATGGTGGGGTGTGGTGCTTGTATGACTGGCTCGGGCTTGGTCGAGCCGGGGGAGAGCGGCCCGTCACGTGGCCTGTCCAACATGCGTCCCCCCCAGCTGAAGGCGGGGAGAGTTACCCATCCTCTTGGGGACTCTCTTCGTCGAGGCGGAAAAACCGGGACAGGCCATCCGCGTTGGCGTGGTCAGACCCAGGCCGGTGTTCAACGGTAAAGTCCATACCTTGCAAGGAGATGGACCAGCGTAGCAGTTTTGGGTTTTCCCCCCGCATATGCATCAACCACTGCAGGGGTCGGTGGTCAGTCTGCACCCGGAAGTGGGTGCCAAAAAGGTAGGGTCGGAGCTTCTTGAGGGCCCATACCACAGCGAAGGCTTCCCTCTCTATGGTGCTCCAGCGTTGCTCCCGTGGTAGGAGTCTCCGGCTGATGAAGGCCACCGGTTGATCAAGGCCTTCGGTGTTCACCTGGGACAGGACCGCCCCAATGCCCTGGTCGGAGGCGTCCGTCTGGACGACGAACTCCCGGCTGTAGTCTGGGGCCTGGAGTACAGGAGCGGAACACATGGCGGCCTTTAGCTGTTCGAAGGCCGCTTGACACTCTGGGGTCCAGTTCACCTTCTTGGGCTGATTTTTCGACGTGAGTTCGGTGAGAGGCCCCACGATGGTACCATAGTCTTTCACGAACCTTCGGTAGTAGCCCGTGAGGCCCAGGAAGGCTCGCACCTCAGTTTGAGTGTTAGGGGGTTGCCAGTTCTGGATGGCGGCAATTTTCAGTTGAAGAGGGGCCACTAGACCGCTTCCCACTTGGTGTCCGAGGTAGGTCACTGACCCTTGTCCAATTTGACATTTGCTGGCCTTGATCGTGAGGCCAGCTCGCTGAAGGGCTTGCAACACTGCCTGGAGGTGGTGGAGGTGCTCGGTCCAGTGGTGGCTGTACACAGCGATGTCGTCCAGGTAGGCGGCGCTGAACTCTTCGAGCCCCGCCAGGACCTGATTGACGAGCCGTTGGAAAGTCGCTGGGGCATTTTTCATGCCGAAGGGCATGACCGTGAAGTGATAGTGGCCATCGGGGGTGGAGAAGGCAGAACGTTCTTGTGCTCGGGGTGTGAGGCCGATCTGCCAATAGCCTGCCGTTAGATCGAAGATGCTGAGGTAACGGGCAGCGCCCATTCGGTCGACCAGTTCATCTGCCCGGGGGATGGGGTGTGCGTCCGTTCTGGTGACTTCATTCAGGCCCCGGTAGTCGACACAGAACCGGAGTTCGGGTGTGGTTCCGGGGGCGGCTGCTTTGGGGACCAGTACGACCGGGCTGGCCCATGGACTGTCGGAGGGCTCGATGACCCCGAGCGTGAGCATCTTAGTTACTTCCGCCTGGATGCAGGCCCGTACCCGATCAGGTACGCGGTAGGCCCGGTGGCGGATAGGAGGGCTGTCTCCGGTGTCCACATCGTGCACACACCAGGAAGTGACACCTGGGGTGAGGGAGAACAGGCTGGCAAATCGTGATAGGAGGGCTTGGCACTCTTGGCGTTGTTCCTGGGTGAGGGTCTCCGAGAGTCGGACCCCATCCACGGAGCCGTCTTGCTCCTGGGTCCGCAAGAGGTCAGGGAGAGGCTCGGAGTCGTCCTCAACCCCGTTGTCTGTGGCCATCAAGAGGCTGAGTTCTGTTCGTGCAAAGTGGGGTTTCAGTCTGTTGGTGTGGAGGACTCGGAGCGGATTCCGGGCGGACTCCATATCGATCAGATAGGTGGCGGGTCCCTTGCGCTCGATTACCTTGAAGGGTCCCGTCCATTTGTCTTGGAGAGCGCACGGTTCTGTGGGGGACATTACCCAGACCTGTTGCCCCGGCTCGAATTCAATAGATGAGGCGTTCTGGTCATACCATCTCTTCATGTCCTCTTGACTGGCCTCTAGGTTGGCTTTCGCTAGGTCTCTGAACCGCTGGGACTGGTTGCGGAGGGTGAGGAGGTACCGGAAGACATCTGGAGGACTCTTGGCCGGAGGCAACTCCCAGCCTTCTTTGATCAGGCTGAGTGGCCCCCGTACTGGGTGCCCATAGAGCAGCTCGAATGGGCTGAAGCCTAGGGACTTCTGTGGGACCTCCCGGTAGGCGAAGAGGAGGCACGGCAGCAGCACGTCCCACTGGCGACGGAGGGGTTCTTCCAATCCCCCGATCATCCCTTTTAGTGTGCGATTGAACCGTTCAACAAGTCCGTTTCCTTGGGGGTGATAGGGGGTCGTGAAGCGGTAGGTGACCCCACACTGTTGCCAGAGGGACTTCATGTATTTGGAAATAAAGTTCGTGCCTCTGTCACTGACGACTTCTCGGGGGAACCCCACACGGGAGAAGATCCCCATCAGGGCCCTGCCGACCACTGGGGCTGTGACGGTCCGGAGAGGAATAGCCTCAGGGTAGCGGGTGGCGTGGTCCACTAGTACTAGGATGAAGCGATGGCCTTGTCTTGTACGTGGGTCTAGGGGTCCCACAATGTCTATTCCGACCCTCTCAAATGGGGTTGTGACTACGGGAAAGGGTTGCAGGGGGGCCTTTAATTTGCGGCCGCTCTTCCCACTGGCTTGGCACGTGGGGCAAGATCGGCAATGCTGGTGCACATCGTTTCTCATTTTTGGCCAGAAGAAGTGGGTCACTAGGCGGCTGTAGGTTTTATCTTGTCCCAGGTGCCCTGCCAGGGGGACATCGTGGGCCAGATTTAGCAGGAAGTCTCTAAAGCGGAGTGGCACCACTAGTACTCGGTTGGCCCCCAGCTCGGCGATTCGTTGCTCGCTGTACAGTAGGTCATTGTCCCAGTAGACCCAATGAGCTCCGGAGGTATCCCCTGCGCTTTGGGCGAGCGCTTGTTGTCGGAGTCCCTCAAGGGAGGGACAGGTCTTCTGCTCCTGACGAAATTGTTCTTGTGTGGGCCCCCCTTCTTGAGCCCACTGGTCGAGATTAGCAAGGTCGGAAGGTTGAGCAGGTTCGAGGGGGATGCACTGGTCGGGGGTCTCGGCGGGGGCGACCGGAGGCGGAGGCGCCGGCCATTCTGGTTCTTCCGGGTGATGGTTGGCACGGGCGGCCATAGACCGGGTGGTGACGCACGCCCAGTCTGGGACGCCCAACATCCCCAAGTGTTCTTTTCGCTCCACGGCTGCCCACGGGGAGCTTTCCAGGTCATTTCCGAGGAGGCAGTCCACGGGGGCGTCGTCTCGGACCGTTACTTTCAACATGCCGGAGACCCCTCCCCATTCAAAGGGGACGCAGGCCATCCGACACAGACTCTCCGAGTTGTCGGCTGATCGTACAGGGCAGAGAATGTTCGGTAGATATTGCTCTGGGGTCACCAGATGACAGCGGACGGCTGTCACACTGGCCCCGGTGTCTCGAAGGGCTTCGGCCCGTTGTCCATTGATGCTCACCCATTGGCCGTACTTCTGGGTGTTAGCGGGTAGGGGGACCCGCGGGACCATGTCTCTTCCCCCTAAGCACGCGAGAGTCATGGCGGCTGGCTCCCACCCTTGATACTCTTGCTCGTCTGTTTCTTGTTCCTCGGAGATCTGTTCTTCCCCTAGTGCCGCGGCGGTCACCTGGCGGGGTCTTGGGCTCTGATACTGCGGGCAGCTTGGGTCATTTGCATAGTGGCCGACTCGTTGGCATCGGTGACATGTAACATTGGCTCTGTATCCCGGTCGCGCCGGGGTGCTGCCCCGGTTGGCCGGGGGGGTGGTGCTGGTAGCGGGGGCGGCCGGAGTATTGTCTCTTCCTCGCCCTTGGCCCCCTCCTCCTCCTCTGGATCGGTGGTGACCATTGTTGTTCCTGTTCTGCTCGTAGGACCCATTCCGGCCCACTCGGGTGATCTCCCACCGGTCAGCTTCGGCTGCGAGCTGCCGGGGATCGGTTAACTTGCTGTCGAGGAGGTGTTGGCGTAGTTCAATGAAGCAGTTGTTGGACAGATGCTCCCATACCATCAGATTGAACAACTGCTCGTAGGTCGTGACGTTGTTCCCTCTGATCCAGCCTTCGAAGGCTCGGCTAAAGTACGTTACATAGTCCACCCAAGTTGTACCTGGAATGCGTGTGCAGTCTCGGAACCTCTGACGGTACATCTCGGGCGTGAGGCCATAGCGAGTGAGGAGGGCCGCTTTCATATGGTCGTAGGAGGTCATCTGGTGGTCTGGGAGCTGTAACAGAGTATCGCGGCCCTCATTGAGGAATTTGCCCCATAGGCCGGCTCCCCAGTCGGCTCTATCGATCCGGTGCGCAGTCATCGCGATTTCATATGCTTTAAACCATTGCTGGATGTCGTCTTCTCGAAAATATTCTCGGACCACATCCTTGGGGATGTGCACTTTTTTGTCCGTGGTCCCGGGGGTGGACGGTCTGTCGGGCACCCCTAATTCTTTATTCTGTTTGCGCAGGTTGATCTCGGCTAGGTTCCGCTCGTGCTCGTACGTTAGTCTTTTTTCCTCGAGCTCCCTTTGCCTCTGTTTCTCCTCTCTTTCTTCTCGGAGGCGAAGGTGCTCTAAGTTTATTTTTTGCTCGGCCAATTTGAGTTCTATGTCCATCTTGAGTCGGGCCATTTCAAGTTCGTGTAGTCGGGCTTTTTCTCTTTCTTGGATCTCGTCTTGCGAGAGACCCGTTCTTTGCTCTTCAGGGGCCGTGTTGGTCTTTTTCGCGGTGCTTTGCTCCGGGGCTTCGACATCCCCGGTCTCTGCCCAAGATTCTAGGGCATGCTTAAAATCGTCCTTGGTACTTAGTCCGGTGGTAGCGATACCTAGTTCGATGCAGAACTGCTTTAGTTCACGATGGCTGTATTCCTCTAGCTTTTCCATTTGGAACTTCTCAGTTGATCCGCTCTCTTTAGTCGACATTGTTGTTCGTTGTGGGGTGAGCTACTCTCTGTACGTTATGCGGTGATTCGGATCGCGCCGCTGGCCACCAATGTTAGACGGACCGGGAGGGTCGGCCGAGATTACGGGGAGAGGTCTCCAGGGAGAGCCGTCTCCAACGACTGTACAGATAAGTAACTTCCCCCCCACAGACGGACACCACACAAGATTGAAGGTTAACGAGACTTTATATGCACTTCTTAGGTTACGTTGATATAATACAAGGAGGTCTGGACTCAGGGGTCCCCTCGGTTCTGATCTCTGGTTGAGGAAAAGGGTAGCGGGACAGTCTTAGTTACCAATGAGTTCAATAGCTCTCAATCCTCGAGCTCGGCGTGGTTGCTGATCGGGCCGTGGAGGAGCCAAGCAGGTCCCGAGATGGATGAAGGATGGTCGACGGGCCGTGGAGAAGCCAAGCAGGTCCCGAGATGGATGAAGGGTGGTCGACGGGCCGTGGAGAAGCCAAGCAGGTCCCGATGCAGATGACAGTTACAACGGTCCGCGGCCTCGCCAGCAGATCCGGACGACGGTGAAGGATGAAGGTTACGACGGCTGTGGCAGCGCCACCAGGCAGGATGATGGTGCACAGGACAGAGCTACGGCAGCGCCAGTAGTCCGTCCAGGATGAGTTCTTCTTTCGTCTCTCGACTCCAAGATACAACTGCCTTCCTGTTCTGGAGCTGCCCCAGTTATAGGGCTGGCGTGCTTTGATGTCCGGACCCTCGCACTTGGAGGTCGGGAGGTCCGGGATGAGGGAGTCCAGACACCCAGCAGGGGGGTGGAGCCAGCGCCCGGGGAGGCGATGGGCGAGCGGCACTGGCCGGGGGAGAACCATCGACACCTCTTTCTCCCATTGACTGGCCAAGTAGCTCGCTCACCTCCTGGGTGGAGGGTGGTGCCGGAATGTCTGAGGCCGGGCTAGGCCCAGGGTTGAGGTCGATCGGGGGCCAGGCGGCCTCGTGGCGAAGTGTCCAAGATGGCGGCCCGGGCTGGGCGCGTGGGTCGGCCGTGGATCGGACCCACGAGGTTATCATGCTCGGGGGCAGGTGTCCCTGAGGGGACGTAGGACGTGCAATGGTGGGGTGTGGTGCTTGTATGACTGGCTCGGGCTTGGTCGAGCCGGGGGAGAGCGGCCCGTCACGTGGCCTGTCCAACACACCTACTGATGCGAGCTGTGGCGGCGCAGTCGCAAGCTAGCTTCCAGTTTTGGCTTGCGATGCTTGGGCGCCGTCTGGGCTAAGTACGGGTCAGCACTCATTATTGTTTGCCAGTTCTGAGCCTCACAAAAGGTTTAAACCTCTCACTGTGTGCCAGAATGGCTGTTAAACAATGCCTACAATTATTTTTTTCTTCATACCAAACCCAAGATGTCCACCACTATTTTAGTTTCTGCGATTTTACCGATCTATCTTGAAGATTTACAGTTCCTTGTTCCGCTTAGTACTTTCCTATTTCCTTAGGTATTTAAAAAAGCTGCAAAGGTCAGATCATTGGTGTCGCAAAGCAGTCAGAGTCCTATTTGCTAGTCCTAACTAGTACTTACTCCAGTCATTTCTAGTACATTTATCCTGTTATTCCAGGCCTGCTTACTTCTCTTTCTCAAGCTGGTATATTCTGTGCGTCTGTCGCCAGTTCTCCAAGATAGAGGATTTTTTTATGCTGAAGGCTTTTTCCTCATTCAAGTCAGTGCAAGTTCTCATGCATCTAGTCCTTTCACACCTGATCTGTGAAGGATGAAGGTGGCTAACGGGTGGTCTTGCACATGCCTTAGATTCTAAAGATTCAATCTGCCAGTGAAGTCCTGGCTTCGAGCCCTCGACCCAGGTCATTCTGTGACACAGTAACTCAGTAGGTATGGTTCAGTCAATTGTTAATCAATTCTGTGCCGTTTTCATAAACCTCCACAAACGTTTGTGCATCAGTAGGGAAACTGTTTCTATGTGCAAAGTTTCAAGGAGATCAATGCAGGGAAGGAAAGGCTGACGGGTGGGGGATAATTAAAGAAGTATTTCCTATTTAGGTTCCATATGAAATATTTTTCTCCCCTACAGCAAAATCCAGTGAATAGATTCCACCAAACTTCGCAAGAAAGTGGAACTTTACATAGAAAGAGTGCTTGTTTTGATTTGGTGTAAATCAGCTCAGTACTTTTTGATATATTATCATTGGGAAAATCAGAAGGCATGATGAATGGATCTAACCACAACAGGAGAGCAGATATGATCACAGAGGAGTGGAAAAGCTGCATGAAAACTACTCAAGAATATACTTAGCCTTTAATAAATCAGAATTTTCTGCAATTCTTAAAGACACATGACCACTAAAAATGAGCACACAAAAATGCAGCTTTCAGAATTTGAAAATTTCCAAAATGTGTTTAAAAAGGGTCAATCCATCAAAGCAGTGATTGAGTGCAAGCCTGGCAAGGGAGCAAATTAGGCCAGACACCGTAAGCAATCCCTGCTGAACATGGGCAGAGACCATCTATAGCATATCATTGGTACATGACAGGTGAGTGTAGTGTATATCATGCCCCCATGCTGTTGGTATGCAGTCTTTTTTTTCACATGCAAAGGAGCCATTTTGTTGTCCGTTGTATATTGCATACCGTAACTAGTAAATTTTATAGGGTTTTTGTGTTCACAGAATCATAATTAACCTTTAACAGCGTTTTCCAATGAAATATATATAATATATATAATCTATAGTGTCAGATTGATTTAAACTGTGACATATGCATTATTGAACTCACTGTACTAACTCATAATATAATTGTACTGCCCTTTTATCTTAAATGTAAGTGAAAATGACATAACATTCCAGTGGCTGAACTGCACAGCGTGCAGCCATAGAACCTGGGCTAAAATCTCAGCTTCTTCCCTTGACCAAATTGTGTCATCCAAGTAAAATCACTTTACTTTAGTGTGTCTAGTCTTCCTTGACCCACGACTTGGGGAATAAATGATAATTAAGTTCAAAAGCTATGCTATACACAAATTTCACTTGCATATAGTGTAATAGAAAATACCGGCTTCACATTTAATAACTATATTGGCTTTATATACAGTCAACATAATAAACTGAAATCACTTGTGCCGACATTGTGAAGCCATGGTACTATTCCTGAACGTTTCTTAGTTCATGCTTTTAGTTACTTTCTAAAAGTGCCAATCAATGCAATGATAAATCAAACATACTTAACTAAGATACTTAGAATTGTGGAAGAGAGAACTATAATTTGCTTAACATTTGTAGCGAAATTTACATTTAGAATCTTTTGATGGCTCAGCTTGTGCTTTGGCATAAAAATCAAGACAGAGCCCTGGCTTAGATTTGGCTCGGCTCTCTCTGTCAATCTGCTGGCTGCCCAAACCCACACCCTGGTACCTAGCACCAGAGATAGGTCTGAAAACTTAAAACAATGTGGCTTGGTGTCCAAAGCCTGGAAGGTCAAGATGCATGGAGAAGTCAATAATCCAAATACCTCTGATTCAAGACCTAAACAAGCATTTACAATGCAACGGTCTCGGCATTATTAAAGGTAGAGCTATTGGCATTGCTTATGACATTTTTTTTAAAATCATAAATAAATGGCATTGCCATTTACAATGCCAATAGCTTAATCACTCGCAAATGCATGACCTATTGCATTTACACCCATACAGAGCCACACACACACATACAGAGCCACCCACACAGAGTTATTCACAGAGCCCCCTACACAGAGCCACCCTCACACAGACAGAGCCACCCCCACACACACATAGAGCCCCCCCCACACACACACAGAGCCCCACACACACACACAGAGCCCCCCCCCCACACACACAGAGCCCCCCCCCCCACACACACAGAGCCCCAAACACGCACATACATACAGAGCCCCAAACACACACATACACACAGAGCTCCCAACACACAGAGCCCCCCACACACACAGAGCCCCACACACACAGAGCCCCACACACACAGAGCCCCACACACACAGAGCCCCACACACACAGACAGAGCCCCCCACACAGAGCCCACCCCACACACACCCCACACACACAGCTACACACACAGAGCCACACATACACAGAGCCACACACACACAGAACCACACACACACTCAGATCCACACACACACTCAGAGCCACACACACACACACAGAGCCACACACACACACCCAGAGCCACACACACCCAGAGCCACACACACCCAGAGCCACACACACACCCAGAGCCACACACACACACACACAGGAGATAAAGCACAGCAAGGGGGCAGGAGAGCAAGCACAGCCAGGGGGCAGGAGAACCAGGGGGCAGAGGAGCAAGCACAGCCTGGGGAGCAAACACAGCCAGGGGGCAGGGGAGCAAGCACAGCCAGGGGGCAGGGGAGCAAGCACAGTCAGGGGGCAGATCCATTATACAAAGAAGATATTGCTGAGAATTAAAAGGGAATTACATAACCTGGAGATTGCTGCGCCGTGCAGCCACTCTCTTCCAGCTTGAAGGTATTTTTATGCAACAAATCATGTTTAGGTCTGACTTAACAGCGCTGCTGGTAACCTTAAGTGGTGCCCAGGTGGCAATACATCTGTTGTGTAGAATAAGCATGGATATTCAGCGTCTCTTTTGTTAATTTCGGCTGAATGAGCGGGTGCACTGATTCCAACAGAGAGTGTGGTGTGCATTTTACAGACTTGGGTGGTGAGATGCTGGCCTCAATGGTGATAATACGGATGTAAATATCAGGTGTTGGTATTGTTGTGTAGGCCTATGTCGCAGGAAGTGGCACTGACGCCGTAGCAGACGGTGGACTGCGAATCAGTTATAGGATGTTCGCATGCACGCAATGTTATGTTAGCAGAATTAGGGTGTGCACTGATTCTTGTGGTACATAGTGGGTAGTTTGCGCGCCAAATTTTCGGAAATAGATTCCTTTTGTGTAATGTTGCAGGCGGCGAGTTGTGTGTGCAGTGAGGCCATGAAGAGCGCCTGAGCATTCTGGACTGGACGCAGCGTTGTCTGTTCTGGTTGACTGAGACAGCGATCGCTGGGAGTGTGGCGACACGTTTCCCTTCGCAGCTGTTTCGTGATGGTTTTCTTTACGAATGGTTAATGGGTGGCCAGCTGCCCTTTACGTTTTGTTGTCAGCGCCAGGGTTACAGGGGCTCGCAGAGATTAAATTAGGGAGCGGTGCTTTGGATTAAACTAGCAGGGCAATGCAGGGACGGGGCTGGCCGGAGTGAAGCCTCAGAACAGGCAGGTTGTGTTCCGGGTTCAGGAGAACCTGATGTTCAATTGAGGAGAGATGGTTGGTGCAGCCTCGGGACGGGCAGGTTGTGTCCCGGGGTCGGGTGAACCTGATGTTGCAATGAAGGAGGGTTTTTGCTTTGTGTAGCCTCGGGAAGGGCAGGTTGTGTCCCGGGGTCGGGAGAACCTGACGTCTCAATAGAGGAGAGTGGGTGCTTTGTTAGGTCTGTGTCCAGCAGACAGGGACTGGCTTTCCTGTAGTGCAGCCACCTAGTCTGTACACTGGTACACGTTATGTCATAAAATTGACAAGATTTCCTCGCAGCTGCTTGCGTTTATTTGAAAGGCTGCAATTTCCTTTAAGTAGTAATTGAGGAACTATCTTGCGCCCGGGAATGTATGGGTACCCTGTTGTTGCGTGAATATTGATAGGCTGAACACGGGGTTTATGCTAATTGGTGATAACGATGGCTGGCATCAGGAACTAGGCGGTTTGAGATGGGCGTTTATTTATTTATTTGCGATTTTATATAGCGCGAACATTACCAAAAGGTGACAAAGCGCTTTACATAAGAACCAGTTGCATTACATAAGGACTTTGGATTACATGAGTTACATAAAAGGTACAAGGTACAGAGGGAGTCGTTCTTAAGGGTTCGCGAGTTTGTAAGGCAGACAGCGTGGCTGGAGGCTATAGCGGTAGTCGGTGAATTTCAGCGGGAACGCTCAACATCGGCTGATTTTGGGCAAATCGCTTTTTCCCCCAATTCTTGGTGTGCCCTCTGTAACGCTCCGGAGCTCGAGCGAGGTACTCTAATACCACATGGCTAATCGGTTGGGGGGTAATGTTGTGACGGTGTAGCTAGTGAGGAAATTAGACTGGTCACATTGTGGAGATCGTAGTGAACCCCGGGTTGGGTTTCAAGTTTCATTAGTATTGTGACGGTAACTAGGGAGGAAATTAGTCTGGTCACAGGGGGGAGATCGTAGTGAATCCCGGGTTATGTTTCAAGTTTCGATAGGGTTGCGCAACAGCTCTCACCAACACAGCTGCGGATCACCGGGAGCGGCATGAACACTGAGGAAGGACAAACGCGTACAGGGGGGAGATCGTAGTGAATCCTGGATTGGGTTTCAAGTTTCGACAGGGTCGCGCAACAGCTCTCACCAACACAGCTGCGGATCACCAGGAGCGGAATGAACACTGAGGAAGGAAAAAAGCGTCATAGGCACTCCCAGGGAGCCCGTTGCCGCAGAGCTAATAAGAGAGCAACAACAAAAAAAAAACAAAAAAATGGCGGTCGCAAAGCTCCGAAATTTTCGGGTCGTGTTTTTTTTATGCTGAGTGACGGATGACGTCACAGATAGAAAGAACGCAAAATACACGCCCCCGAATCCGAAAAAGACGGGGCTTGAACCGAGTGACTCCCTTCTCCTCCAATGGCTGGCCAGCATTTACTAGGCCAGCCAATGGAGAAGAGGGGCGGGTTCCAAGCCCCCTCTAAGAAACATAAAATCTTCGGCTATGCCCACTGCTACGCAGTGCGACGGTCCTCGACCTGAAAACAGGTGCACTAGGGCCGACCCGGCCTTGAGGCTCCAGACCCTTTCCCTATAAACTGAGGTGGGTTTGAGCGCGGTTAGCCTCTATTTTCTTTTTTTTCTAATTGTCCCCACTCCTCCTGTTACCTATTCTCTGTGTCTAGTGGTCCATGCTTTGTGCTAAATTTCATCAGGTGGTTGATAATGAGCAATGGCTCGAATTGCTCTGCTGGAGGCATCAAGTCAGATGACTGAAAGCAGTTAATATTACACCCTGACCCCATCCACCCAAAAATAGTTATCTTGCAGGGGTAAGCAATTCCCCCCCCCCCCCCAGTATGCAGAATCGAATCCAAGTATGAATCTGCCATTTTCTAGGGACACTCTTCAGATTACTAAGGGATAAAAGAAGAAGAAAATCAAGCAGTAATTTCATAGCAGTTTATGGGCCGCTGCGAAATGAATGAGGTACATCCTACTTGTTAACACATGGCCCTTTTTGACTGAATAGAATACTATAGGACCCTTTTGATTGTTGGAACACGGCCAATCAGAATCCCTGCGGGCAGCTCACACATCACTGGGCTGACGTTTGTGATCCAAGGAGGCAACAGCTGCCTCAACACTGCTGCTTTTCCATGTTTGAGTATGAAATCCACAGATGACATTTTTTAAATACAAAATAGGTGGAATTTTGCCTGATTTAATGTTTGGCAAGCCTGCCCAAGCCTAGCATAACGCGACAATCCAACAGAAGCAAATGACAGAGATTGCAATCTCCTATCAGAAAGTAATGGCAGAGACAGTGATGTGATGGAAGCAATCTGGACAAGGATTTTGGCTTTCATATGAAAAAAGTATAACAAAATGTATCAGAAATTGGATCGTAAATCTTGGATGATTTGCAATATTTTCTTTCTTAGTGCTGCAAAGCCTTTCATAACATTCAGGTCTATTCAAGCACTACCTAAACAAGCTGTTTTGTGCATTCTAACCTCGAGTTAAAGACATTTCCATCTATTGATGATTCTGCATACATTTATATATGACATGGCTGTGATATTTTTTGTTACATAAAATGCAGTGGAACACAAATCCACATTTCCTGGGACCTGTGGATTATGGTAACAATCACAGCCTTAATAGACTTTCACTAATGCCAATTGTTTAATTAGGAACCTCTTCAGAACTGCTACACCAAAACCGGAACGTTCAAATTGCAATCAGGGCACATTGTTGCTGAACATTGTAGGAGAATCTTCAAACATCTCTATGCTTAGCCTGTGCTCAATGGTTAATAAGAAGACTGTGCAAGCAAAGCCTGTACATTTTAAATGGAGTAAGGGCCCATTATGATATCTGGACATTGCAGGAGTAGCTTCAACGATCTGACAAAAAACACTACATATTGTTTAATCAATAGTCTATTCATGAAAGCTAAACATTTTAATTGCAAACAGGGCCCATTGAGAGATCTGCCTTGATGGTTGTGGCTTCAGCAAGATCTGATTTCTACAACAAGAATATTTAATAAAGCAAAGCTTGCTTTATCCAAAACATCATTATATTAATAACTACATAATTACTCTTCACTTTTTACTAGAATCAACGAGTTTAGCCCAGTACTTCTTACTGTTTTCTACAACCCTGACCTTGTTTGAAAAGGCATTGTTTTCATGATAACTGCCAAAAATAATTACATAATCTAATAAAAATAATTGTGGTTAACTTATGTAATAGTAATATATGTTTTAAAATTGCCGTTGGGGGCAAGAGATGAAAGATGGGAGTTTCAAAACTTTTAAGGTTGTCTGGCGAAACGAAGCCATTTAATATCATAATCAACCTCAACTCTCTTTCTAGGTTACATTTTTAGGGAATTTGTCTTTTTTTCTTTTGCAGGTTATCATATGAGGTTGGTTGTGTGGATGTATGATAGTGTTATATTGAAATATGTTGCTGTTTGGACCATTGATTGTGGGTGTCTTGGCCTATGATGCTGGTTGTCTGTTTGATTGATGGTGGGTGTGTTGGCATATAATACAAGGTATGTATGTCTATGATGTTGGTTGTGTGTATATTTGATGGAGGAAATGTTCGCATAGGATGGTGGATGTGCTGGCATATGATGTGGATTGTATGGGCGTATCATACAATTTGGCCCTTTTTTTTACCAGAAAATATCGGGAGTACACTCATTTTCCCCTTTGAGACGCTGGCACTCTCTCGATGGCTGACTTGTCGAGGAGAGTGGCTACTTCTTTCTTTAGAAGGTGTAACTGGTGATTTGATGTTGCCATCGGGGGAAAAGGTGGAGGCAGATGACTGAAACGAAGACAGTATCCATTCTGAAGTGTAGACAACACCCATCTGTCTTTTGTGATGCTTTGCCACTCTTTCAAATGACCCACAAGGTTTCCCCCCACAGGAGTAGTCAACGGCACCGGGGGAAGGAAAGACTCATTGCTTTGACTGGGCTTTGCCGTTGTTGTTGCCCTGGCGTTGATTCCCTCCTCCTCGGGAATTACGCTTAGCTCGATACTGGGACTTTTACTGTCCCTGCTGGTCTTGACTCTTCTGCCAGTGAGTGGTTTGAACCCGCTGTTTTGAAGAGCCCTTGTTGTAGGAGCGATATTTCTTTTTAAACTCCTTTTTCTTCTCAAGCCCTACCGCTTTGAGAGTGTCCAGCTCTGTCTTCATGCGCTGCATCTCCTCGTCCGTGCTCGCCCCAAACAACAAAGTCCCTGAAAAAGGCAAGTTCAAGATGCGCGCCTGCGCTTCTGGTTTTAAAGCCGTTAGGCGCAACCAGGATGATCGTCCTGCTGATATTCCATGGGCATATCCATGCACCGCCAGGGTAGCCCCGTCCGCTGCGGCACTTATAACCTGGTTGGAGACTTAACTACCTTCCAGAAGGATTTCCTCAAAGTCCTTACGGTCCTCTTGAG
Source organism: Lissotriton vulgaris (assembly GCF_964263255.1). NCBI lineage: Eukaryota > Metazoa > Chordata > Amphibia > Caudata > Salamandridae > Lissotriton > Lissotriton vulgaris. Next base: position 1,308,280,401 of record NC_141693.1, on the reverse strand, counting down.
GGAGTTTCTCCACAAAACGTTGCAGAGAATCCCACAGGGACATATCGTAATGCCCCAACAGGGCTTCCGCGTTGTAAACTTTGAGAAAGGATGCCGACGTACTACAGACTCGTCTCCCCCACGAGTCTTGTGTCTTGCTGTTCTTGTCTGGAGGAACAGTGGAGGAGGAGGCGACCGCACTGGACTTCTTCGCTGCTGCAATAATTACTGAGTCCGGGGGCGGATCAGCCCTGAGAAACAGAGGGTCCTCCTCTGGGGATCTGTATTTTTTAAGGATCCTCGCCGGAGCCGCTTTGATCATTGCTGGGGTTAGGAATACCTCCATCACTGGTTCAATAATTCCAGGCACCAACGGTAAAAGGGGTTTGGGTGTAGACCTGTGATGCAGCGTTTCAAAAATCACGGAGGTTTTGACCTGCAGAGTTGTTAGGGGAACTCCCAGCTTCAGAGCCCCTCTACCCAGTATGTCCTGAAAAGTGAAGATATTGTCGATCGGAGATACCCTTGATGGAGGGGAGTCCGCCAACGTGGGTGAGTAGTCTCTAGGGGACCGTGTCGGAAAGAAGAGGTAGTAGGAGATCTTCGCTCTCTCCTTCTGCTCCTAGATCTTGATCTACACCTGGGGGTTCGCACCCTGGATCGTGATCTTTCCCTATGGTGAGCCGGAGTTCTTTCTCTGGGCCTCACCGGAGAGCGTGACCTTTCTCTAGGCCGAGAGATCGGTTGCTGCATTCGAGACGCTGTCTCCTTGTCTGTAGCCCAGTGATGAAGTGGCCCATACCATCGCGGTGACAGTCTGATGGCAGGCGACTTCTGTGTGGTGTCTCTCACTGGAGAGGATGCAGGAGGTGTAATATCCTTTTGCCTATGAATAGGCGGTGTAGGAGTATGCCTTGATCCCTCACTGCCCGATGTATAGATGATCACATCAGGACCAGAAGATGAGTCCGACGAGGAAGACAGGCTTCTTGTGCGACTGCGAGAAACACTGCGTTCTGGCGTTCTCTTCCTCTTGGCAGCGTGACTGATGATCACTGAAGGGCCTTGGTCACCTTCCGCAGTTGAAGTTGCCTGAGTGTAGGCTCCTGACTCAAAGACGGAGCCGGCCGGCTCGACGTCTTGGTGTGCTGCGCCACCACTCTCTGAGGCTGTTCAGAGGACTGGTGAACTTGTGGGGACTTCGCTGGAGTTTCATGCCTCGACGGAGGATGCCTGGATGCTGAATGCCCTCGACTGGACTGCGTTGGCGACGCCGAACGTCGATGTCCTGTCGACGACTGTGTATGCCTCGACGTCGCACGTCGGTGGGGACGCCGACGGAGGATGCCTCAACGTCGAACGCTGGTGTCTGGGCGACGACGGAGGCTTCGATGTCAAAGACTGGATCTGGGGCTTCGACGACGGAGGTTTCGACGTCGAGCTCCTATGCTCCAACGTCGACCTTTCTCTCGACGCTGCAAGTCGCCCGGTTGGCGGCAGCGGAGTTACTTTGACTCTCGACGCTGCAGTCTTCACTGTCGAGGGGAGTTAACTCGTCGTAGTCGTCGGTGGAACCTTCGACGCCGATCCCGATGCCGAAGATGTGCAGGTCGGAACATCTTTCGCCGTCGATCGCTACCTCCCCTTTTTCAGTCTCTTTGGAAACCTACCTCTCTCAGAAAGTCCATAAATTCTGGACCTTTCTCTGTCCTTGATAGTTCTTCTTGACAAGGACTTCCAGTGTTCACAAGATTCTGCGGAATGAGAGTTAGGTAGACAGAGGATACACACAGAATGTGTATCAGACCTAGCCTTCTTCTTCCAAAAGGAAGGGCAGGAGTCAAATAGCGATGGCATTTTGACAAAAAATTTACCTTTTTTGAACCCAAAAAAGGTAGTACTATCTCTCTAAGGCAAAAAAACGTTGAGTGAATACAAAAATTGGAATAAATCACCAAATATTTTTGACAGAAAGTCAAAAAAGGTGGGAGCTGTTAAACCAGGGTCCTGACAGAAGGAGCCGGAAAGAACAACTGACCTAACTGTCATCCCAGAGGCATGATGGGAAGCCTGGGGTCATGGCTGCCTTAAAGGCACGGTGCCAGTTTTTGTTGAAAATGCTTTCATTTTCTATGTTATTGCTTTTCAATGTCTATTTATGAACAATTTTCAGGATTTATGAGTGGTTTTACTCATTAAAACACAAAGTTCAAGGGCTATTTTGACCTAATGTTTCCTTACCAATTGCAGTACATGTGCATGTGATTACATTGTTTAGCCTAATTTTTGGTGCAGCATTGGTGTGAGAAAAATAATATATGTACGTACATATATGTGGAGCGAGATATATGTGTTTTTACATATATATTTTTATATTGTTTCCGGGGTCCCGCACATGGGCGGGAATATTCAGTGCTTATGACTATTGATGAGGATCCCCTGGAAGAGAACTGAGAGTATGTCAGAGTATGATAGTGGTTGCGTGGCTATCTGATGGGGGTGTGTAGATATATGATGGTTATAAGAGGTTGGTTATGTGGAGTACGATTGCAGGTGAATTATTCTATTAAGTTGGTTGTGTAGACATATAATGTTAAGTGTGTTGGCATATGATTGTGGGTGTGTGGATGTATGATGATATGTTCGTGAGTGTATGTGTAATTGAACTGCTACCACCGTGACCATGGAAGGAGGTAGAATGTACTCCCATGCCTTACCGAATGGTGAGGGGTGCCTAAAAAAAACTCAAATTCAGAACGTTTGTGTCGGACCCTGGTTTTGCGGGTCACGGTGTGGGCAGGGTTACTGCACCTCATGCGTGGGGGTTGAGGTTGGTTGCTACTGGTGTCCTGGGGCCTGTCCCTCAGGGTAGCAAAAGCAGTCGCAGGCTTCTCGGGAAGGTGATGTGGGTGTCTTTCCGAGTCTACTATATTCAGGAGATGCCACCCGGACTGGGCATTTTGTGGTCACACAAAGACAGCCCCGACTGAGCCTTAGCAAACATGCAATCGCAGTGTTGCAGTTCCTGCCAGGAAAGGGAGTGAGGGTCTGGGGATCCACATGCACCAGGGTCCCTCCAATTTACTCTTGTGTAGTCTGCCTCTTCCTTGGGGGCTCACAGCCAATGCAGATGTGCTTGTTCTCGCTCTTTCAGGACAGTCTATCCTCCTGCAAAGTCAGACAGGCTCATTTACTTTCTCAGCAGTCAGACGGCTTCCAGGTGTGTTAGAGCAGGCACTCAGTTCCTCCAGTATAAATCCAGGTTTCTGATGATGTTCCTTCACATCTGGGAGACTGCTGCCAGACAGACACCAGCCCAGGTTGCACAGCAGCCCTTTGAGTCCACTGCGAGCATGCCCTTCTTACGTAATAAATGACTTGGAACTGAATACAAAGTTGAGTTGTTTGGGTCACACTTTGATACACAACCTGAAGACAGTGGATGTGGATACACTTTCTTGAACTGTAGAACGGGTTTGGGGTGTTTCTTTTTTCAGATGTCCTTTCTACTCAGGAAAACTAATCAGAAACTCCTAGATAACCAAAAGGCTCATACAATTCCTCAAGGCAGCCATGTCTCCATTCTTTACTTCAATGTCTGGGACTCCTCCATCCAACAACAAGAACACAAGCAATACATTTCCACCCTCCATCTTGTGCTAGGCCAGGCCAGGGGTGTCCAAAATGGATCCCACTTGCCTCCACAAATAGGTTCAGCAGAAGAAGGGTTAATAGCAGGGAGGTCGAAATGACACATTTTAGGGAGACTCAACGCAGATCTGAATATTGGTTCTTTATGCCATGTCTGCAAACCCCAATCCAGGGCAAAGTAGGAATTAGCCCAGGGGTTCACCACCAGAGGCATGAGCGAGCAGGTACTGATGTAAGGGATTCCATGCATTTTTTAGTCTAGAGGAGTGGGGCTGCAATGAGGCGTATGTTTTGCTCATGGTGTCACAGTCAGCTATGTCCCTCATTCATCCCCGCTGCGCGGGGGCCAGCACCGCACCCTAATGCAATGACACCTGTCGCTTTGCAAGTAATAATGCAATGGCAGTGTATCGCCTGACCACAACTAGGAGTGGCTAAACTTAGCCTAGCAGTGGCATGAGTGGGGACGGGACTAGCTCTATCTCAATCATTTCGGATATGGTCTGGAATACCATTTCCCAAAAGGCATCCATCTGTGCGCAGCCCCATGCTAGGTGGAGAAAGTCTGCATGGTCCGCGGCGCACCTAACACAGCAGTTAGGTGGAAGGGCTCCAATTTAGCCATCAATTGAGGGGTGGTGTATGCACGATGTATGTATCTGTAATGCAGGAGTTTGTGTTGGTGATTATTGGAGATCAGTTTGGTCTGCCAGACCTTGTCTTGTCGAATATAGGGTCCCCTAGGTCTGCCCCCTTGCTCCCCTCGCCCCTCTCTCTCGAACAGGTTTAAGTGGTAGAGCAGCATGGTATAGCCGCAATACAAGGTGAGCACTATACGGGGCGGAGATGACCAGTTTCAATAATGGGAATTCGTGGGGGTACGATGGAGCCGTCGGGACCAGGGCACGGGTAGCAACGTGTCGGCTGGCTTATGTCAAAATGTACTGATCAAGATTGACTTATAAATATTTTCTTCATGCAAAGTTTGGCGTTTGACCTTCATACCTTCAATTCTAATGAACATTGTCTCAAAATGTGGGTTCTGACATCAGGACCTATAACTCTATAACGTGTGCACAGGACTTTGTATTTATCTTTCCTGGGTAGCCCGCTTGGGAGGATTGTGGGGAAGAGGGTTAGGGTGTATCTGCGATCGCTCGGGTTTAAAAACTGTAGCCATGCATCGTAATAATACCAGTGGTATGCAAAATGAGCCTGCACCACTAAGTAATAAAGATAAAGATCTGGTACTTCGAAGCCACCTCATGCATACAGAAGAGTCAAGGTCTGCAAATTAATCCTGGGCTGCTTAACCGCCCATACCAGTCATATAAGGATGCCACGCAGCATATCGACGAATGCAGCAGTTAGTGTGAATGGAATATTTAGAAATAAATATAAGAAACACGGCAAGACAGCCATTTTAATTATTGCAACTCTCTTGGCAATGGACAATGGCAGCGCAATCCATATATCCACTAGGGTTTTTAATTTATTAATTGCAGGACCATAATTCAATCGCATGACCTCAGCGCTGTGGCAACGTGGATAAATGCCATGGTACTCAGGTGGGTCAGAGCATCATTTCAAGGGGAACTCCAGTGTGCAGCTAGTAGTGGCTTCAGATAAAGTGAAGACTTATGACTTGGCCTAATTAATCACAAGTCCAGACAGCGCCCCAAAGCGAACCACCTCTCGGAGTAAGGGCAGACGATTGATTGCTGGGTTTCTGTCGAGTAGCATGATATCATCAGCGTACAGAGAGGCTAACAGGGGACCTCGGTGGAATTGAAGACCCCTAGCCAAATGCTTCTCCTGCAAATGTCTAACAAGTGGGTCCACTGCGATAATTTAAAGAAGGGGGATGGGAACACCGCTGTCGGGTGCCACGAGATAGCATGAATTGGTCCATCAGGATACTGTTGATCGGGCTAAAGGCTAAGCATAGAGGCGTCAGACCAATGCATGGAAATTGTTAGGGATACCTAGTTTGGCCAATGCCGCAAATAGAAAGGACCACTCTAGAGAGTCAAACGCCTTCTCTGCGTCTAGTAGCACTGCCACAGCAGCGAGCTCCGGGTTGATCTGCTCAAGAACAGCGAATATGGAATGCAAGGTGATGGATGTGGACCGCTCACGGATAAACCATTGGGGACACTACCTGGGACATAAGCAAGGAGAACCTGGTGGCATGAACCTTGGCCAATATTTCATTGTCGTGGTTCAGCAGCGATAGTGGCCTGTAAAAGGAGCATGTATCAAAAGGTTTGCCTGGCTTAGGCACCAGGGTTATCACTGCCTCACGTAACAACGGGGGAAGTTTCCAGTTTGTGAGCGACTCCACATTGGACTCATGAAGATGGGGGGACAGCTCGGCCTTATAAGCTTTGTAGAAGGCCCTCTAGGCCAAGGGCTCGGCTATCATTCAGATCATCAATGGCCTGCGCTATCTCCTCACAGGATATCAGGGAGGATTGACTGATGGCCAGAGTCAAGCCACACCATGGCCAACTCAGCCAGATATTAAGTAATTGTCTCTACAGAGCCAGCGCTGCAGGAGGAATACAGCTGTGTATAGTAGTCAAGGCAAATGGCAGCGATATCATCCGTGCCAATGGCCACCAAGTTGTTCTCAGTTTGAAGATTTGTGATTAATGAGGCATGGGATGGGAGCGCAGTATACCTGCCAAAGTACGTCCCGGCTGCTCACCCTCTCTGTAAATGCAGACGTGCGCATATTTATTATGGTTTTTGGTTTCTCTGGAAGTCCTACATTAGTGACGCGCATCTAGAGAGTTTTGGGGCAGCACCTTGGCACAGAGCTTGCTCGTTAACTCACGCAATTCTCTCTCTCAACTGCCTCCAGCTCTCCAAGTATAGAGCCGCGCACACCCGAATGTTTTACTATGCACACCCCTCTGATGTAGGCCTTAAAGGCGTCCCAGAGCATAGAGTATCATACAACTAAGCCAGTGTTTATTTGGAAATACTCCATGATTGCTTTTCGAACGTCAGCTCTGAATGCGTCATCTATCAGTGTATTTGAAGAGAAGAGCCAAGGGGAACGAGGAAGCATGGACCCGGGAATTTGCAAGGCGAATAATGCCGGAGAATGATACAACAAAGTTCTGGGATGATGTGTAATATTAACACGTGCGAGCACTAGCATGGGGGTGACATACCAGTGGTCAATACGTGACCACGAGCCATGCGGAGCGGAGATGGTGTAACCTCTTTCTGAGCAGTGTTTGAGTCGCCAAGCGCCCCTAAGGAAGTTAGATTGCAGTAAGAAAGTGAGCTGTTGGTGAGAGTGCAGCTGAGAATTAAAAGGGAATTACATAACCTGGAGATTGCTGCGCCGTGCAGCCACTCTCTTCCAGCTTGAAGGTATTTGTATGCAACAAATCATGTTTAGGTCTGACTTAACAGCGCTGCTGGTAACCTTAAGTGGTGCCCAGGTGGCAATACATCTGTTGTGTAGAATAAGCATGGATATTCAGCGTCTCTTTTGTTAATTTCGGCTGAATGAGCGGGTGCACTGATTCCAACAGAGAGTGTGGTGTGCATTTTACAGACTTGGGTGGTGAGATGCTGGCCTCAATGGTGATAATACGGATGTAAATATCAGGTGTTGGTATTGTTGTGTAGGCCTATGTCGCAGGAAGTGGCTTTGACGCCGTAGCAGACGGTGGACTGCGAATCAGTTATAGGATGTTCGCATGCACGCAATGTTATGTTAGCAGAATTAGGGTGTGCACTGATTCTTGTGGTACATAGTGGGTAGTTTGCGCGCCAAATTTTCGGAAATAGATTCCTTTTGTGTAATGTTGCAGGCGGCGAGTTGTGTGTGCAGTGAGGCCATGAAGAACGCCTGAGCATTCTGGACTGGACGCAGCGTTGTCTGTTCTGGTTGACTGAGACAGCGATCGCTGGGAGTGTGGCGACACGTTTCCCTTCGCAGCTGTTTCGTGATGGTTTTCTTTACGAATGGTTAATGGGTGGCCAGCTGCCCTTTACGTTTTGTTGTCAGCGCCAGGGTTACAGGGGCTCGCAGAGATTAAATTAGGGAGCGGTGCTTTGGATTAAACTAGCAGGGCAATGCAGGGACGGGGCTGGCCGGAGTGAAGCCTCAGAACAGGCAGGTTGTGTTCCGGGTTCAGGAGAACCTGATGTTCAATTGAGGAGAGATGGTTGGTGCAGCCTCGGGACGGGCAGGTTGTGTCCCGGGGTTGGGTGAACCTGATGTTGCAATGAAGGAGGGTTTTTGCTTTGTGTAGCCTCGGGAAGGGCAGGTTGTGTCCCGGGGTCGGGAGAACCTGACGTCTCAATAGAGGAGAGTGGGTGCTTTGTTAGGTCTGTGTCCAGCAGACAGGGACTGGCTTTCCTGTAGTGCAGCCACCTAGTCTGTACACTGGTACACGTTATGTCATAAAATTGACAAGATTTCCTCGCAGCTGCTTGCGTTTATTTGAAAGGCTGCAATTTCCTTTAAGTAGTAATTGAGGAACTATCTTGCGCCCGGGAATGTATGGGTACCCTGTTGTTGCTTGAATATTGATAGGCTGAACACGGGGTTTATGCTAATTGGTGATAACGATGGCTGGCATCAGGAACTAGGCGGTTTGAGATGGGCGTTTATTTATTTATTTGCGATTTTATATAGCGCGAACATTACCAAAAGGTGACAAAGCGCTTTACATAAGAACCAGTTGCATTACATAAGGACTTTGGATTACATGAGTTACATAAAAGGTACAAGGTACAGAGGGAGTCGTTCTTAAGGGTTCGCGAGTTTGTAAGGCAGACAGCGTGGCTGGAGGCTATAGCGGTAGTCGGTGAATTTCAGCGGGAACGCTCAACATCGGCTGATTTTGGGCAAATCGCTTTTTCCCCCAATTCTTGGTGTGCCCTCTGTAACGCTCCGGAGCTCGAGCGAGGTACTCTAATACCACATGGCTAATCGGTTGGGGGGTAATGTTGTGACGGTGTAGCTAGTGAGGAAATTAGACTGGTCACATTGTGGAGATCGTAGTGAACCCCGGGTTGGGTTTCAAGTTTCATTAGTATTGTGACGGTAACTAGGGAGGAAATTAGTCTGGTCACAGGGGGGAGATCGTAGTGAATCCCGGGTTATGTTTCAAGTTTCGATAGGGTTGCGCAACAGCTCTCACCAACACAGCTGCGGATCACCGGGAGCGGCATGAACACTGAGGAAGGACAAACGCGTACAGGGGGGAGATCGTAGTGAATCCTGGATTGGGTTTCAAGTTTCGACAGGGTCGCGCAACAGCTCTCACCAACACAGCTGCGGATCACCAGGAGCGGAATGAACACTGAGGAAGGAAAAAAGCGTCATAGGCACTCCCAGGGAGCCCGTTGCCGCAGAGCTAATAAGAGAGCAACAACAAAAAAAACCAAAAAAATGGCGGTCGCAAAGCTCCGAAATTTTCGGGTCGTGTTTTTTTTATGCTGAGTGACGGATGACGTCACAGATAGAAAGAACGCAAAATACACGCCCCCGAATCCGAAAAAGACGGGGCTTGAACTGAGTGACTCCCTTCTCCTCCAATGGCTGGCCAGCATTTACTAGGCCAGCCAATGGAGAAGAGGGGCGGGTTCCAAGCCCCCTCTAAGAAACATAAAATCTTCGGCTATGCCCACTGCTACGCAGTGCGACGGTCCTCGACCTGAAAACAGGTGCACTAGGGCCGACCCGGCCTTGAGGCTCCAGACCCTTTCCCTAAAAACTGAGGTGGGTTTGAGCGCGGTTAGCCTCTATTTTCTTTTTTTTCTAATTGTCCCCACTCCTCCTGTTACCTATTCTCTGTGTCTAGTGGTCCATGCTTTGTGCTAAATTTCATCAGGTGGTTGATAATGAGCAATGGCTCGAATTGCTCTGCTGGAGGCATCAAGTCAGATGACTGAAAGCAGTTAATATTACACCCTGACCCCATCCACCCAAAAATAGTTATCTTGCAGGGGTATGCAATTTCCCCCCCCCCCCCCCCCCCCCCCCCCCAGTATGCAGAATCGAATCCAAGTATGAATCTGCCATTTTCTAGGGACACTCTTCAGATTACTAAGGGATAAAAGAAGAAGAAAATCAAGCAGTAATTTCATAGCAGTTTATGGGCCGCTGCGAAATGAATGAGGTACATCCTACTTGTTAACACATGGCCCTTTTTGACTGAATAGAATACTATAGGACCCTTTTGATTGTTGGAACACGGCCAATCAGAATCCCTGCGGGCAGCTCACACATCACTGGGCTGACGTTTGTGATCCAAGGAGGCAACAGCTGCCTCAACACTGCTGCTTTTCCATGTTTGAGTATGAAATCCACAGATGACATTTTTTAAATACAAAATAGGTGGAATTTTGCCTGATTTAATGTTTGGCAAGCCTGCCCAAGCCTAGCATAACGTGACAATCCAACAGAAGCAAATGACAGAGATTGCAATCTCCTATCAGAAAGTAATGGCAGAGACAGTGATGTGATGGAAGCAATCTGGACAAGGATTTTGGCTTTCATATGAAAAAAGTATAACAAAATGTATCAGAAATTGGATCGTAAATCTTGGATGATTTGCAATATTTTCTTTCTTAGTGCTGCAAAGCCTTTCATAACATTCAGGTCTATTCAAGCACTACCTAAACAAGCTGTTTTGTGCATTCTAACCTCGAGTTAAAGACATTTCCATCTATTGATGATTCTGCATACATTTATATATGACATGGCTGTGATATTTTTTGTTACATAAAATGCAGTGGAACACAAATCCACATTTCCTGGGACCTGTGGATTATGGTAACAATCACAGCCTTAATAGACTTTCACTAATGCCAATTGTTTAATTAGGAACCTCTTCAGAACTGCTACACCAAAACCGGAACGTTCAAATTGCAATCAGGGCACATTGTTGCTGAACATTGTAGGAGAATCTTCAAACATCTCTATGCTTAGCCTGTGCTCAATGGTTAATTAGAAGACTGTGCACGCAAAGCCTGTACATTTTAAATGGAGTAAGGGCCCATTATGATATCTGGACATTTCAGGAGTAGCTTCAACGATCTGACAAAAAACACTACATATTGTTTAATCAATAGTCTATTCATGAAAGCTAAACATTTTAATTGCAAACAGGGCCCATTGAGAGATCTGCCTTGATGGTTGTGGCTTCAGCAAGATCTGATTTCTACAACAAGAATATTTAATAAAGCAAAGCTTGCTTTATCCAAAACATCATTATATTAATAACTACATAATTACTCTTCACTTTTTACTAGAATCAACGAGTTTAGCCCAGTACTTCTTACTGTTTTCTACAACCCTGACCTTGTTTGAAAAGGCATTGTTTTCATGATAACTGCCAAAAATAATTACATAATCTAATAAAAATAATTGTGGTTAACTTATGTAATAGTAATATATGTTTTAAAATTGCCGTTGGGGGCAAGAGATGAAAGATGGGAGTTTCAAAACTTTTAAGGTTGTCTGGCGAAACGAAGCCATTTAATATCATAATCAACCTCAACTCTCTTTCTAGGTTACATTTTTAGGGAATTTGTCTTTTTTTCTTTTGCAGGTTATCATATGAGGTTGGTTGTGTGGATGTATGATAGTGTTATATTGAAATATGTTGCTGTTTGGACCATTGATTGTGGGTGTCTTGGCCTATGATGCTGGTTGTCTGTTTGATTGATGGTGGGTGTGTTGGCATATAATACAAGGTATGTATGTCTATGATGTTGGTTGTGTGTATATTTGATGGAGGAAATGTTCGCATAGGATGGTGGATGTGCTGGCATATGATGTGGATTGTATGGGCGTATCATACAATTTGGCCCTTTTTTTTACCAGAAAATATCGGGAGTACACTCATTTTCCCCTTTGAGACGCTGGCACTCTCTCGATGGCTGACTTGTCGAGGAGAGTGGCTACTTCTTTCTTTAGAAGGTGTAACTGGTGATTTGATGTTGCCATCGGGGGAAAAGGTGGAGGCAGATGACTGAAACGAAGACAGTATCCATTCTGAAGTGTAGACAACACCCATCTGTCTTTTGTGATGCTTTGCCACTCTTTCAAATGACCCACAAGGTTTCCCCCCACAGGAGTAGTCAACGGCACCGGGGGAAGGAAAGACTCATTGCTTTGACTGGGCTTTGCCGTTGTTGTTGCCCTGGCGTTGATTCCCTCCTCCTCGGGAATTACGCTTAGCTCGATACTGGGACTTTTACTGTCCCTGCTGGTCTTGACTCTTCTGCCAGTGAGTGGTTTGAACCCGCTGTTTTGAAGAGCCCTTGTTGTAGGAGCGATATTTCTTTTTAAACTCCTTTTTCTTCTCAAGCCCTACCGCTTTGAGAGTGTCCAGCTCTGTCTTCATGCGCTGCATCTCCTCGTCCGTGCTCGCCCCAAACAACAAAGTCCCTGAAAAAGGCAAGTTCAAGATGCGCGCCTGCGCTTCTGGTTTTAAAGCCGTTAGGCGCAACCAGGATGATCGTCCTGCTGATATTCCATGGGCATATCCATGCACCGCCAGGGTAGCCCCGTCCGCTGCGGCACTTATAACCTGGTTGGAGACTTAACTACCTTCCAGAAGGATTTCCTCAAAGTCCTTACGGTCCTCTTGAGGGAGTTTCTCCACAAAACGTTGCAGAGAATCCCACAGGGACATATCGTAATGCCCCAACAGGGCTTCCGCGTTGTAAACTTTGAGAAAGGATGCCGACGTACTACAGACTCGTCTCCCCCACGAGTCTTGTGTCTTGCTGTTCTTGTCTGGAGGAACAGTGGAGGAGGAGGCGACCGCACTGGACTTCTTCGCTGCTGCGATAATTACTGAGTCCGGGGGCGGATCAGCCCTGAGAAACAGAGGGTCCTCCTCTGGGGATCTGTATTTTTTAAGGATCCTCGCCGGAGCCGCTTTGATCATTGCTGGGGTTAGGAATACCTCCATCACTGGTTCAATAATTCCAGGCACCAACGGTAAAAGGGGTTTGGGTGTAGACCTGTGATGCAGCGTTTCAAAAATCACGGAGGTTTTGACCTGCAGAGTTGTTAGGGGAACTCCCAGCTTCAGAGCCCCTCTACCCAGTATGTCCTGAAAAGTGAAGATATTGTCGATCGGAGATACCCTTGATGGAGGGGAGTCCGTCAACGTGGGTGAGTAGTCTCTAGGGGACCGTGTCGGAAAGAAGAGGTAGTAGGAGATCTTCGCTCTCTCCTTCTGCTCCTAGATCTTGATCTACACCTGGGAGTTCGCACCCTGGATCGTGATCTTTCCCTATGGTGAGCCGGAGTTCTTTCTCTGGGCCTCACCGGAGAGCGTGACCTTTCTCTAGGCCGAGAGATCGGTTGCTGCATTCGAGACGCTGTCTCCTTGTCTGTAGCCCAGTGATGAAGTGGCCCATACCATCGCGGTGACAGTCTGATGGCAGGCGACTTCTGTGTGGTGTCTCTCACTGGAGAGGATGCAGGAGGTGTAATATCCTTTTGCCTATGAATAGGCGGTGTAGGAGTATGCCTTGATCCCTCACTGCCCGATGTATAGATGATCACATCAGGACCAGAAGATGAGTCCGACGAGGAAGACAGGCTTCTTGTGCGACTGCGAGAAACACTGCGTTCTGGCGTTCTCTTCCTCTTGGCAGCGTGACTGATGATCACTGAAGGGCCTTGGTCACCTTCCGCAGTTGAAGTTGCCTGAGTGTAGGCTCCTGACTCAAAGACGGAGCCGGCCGGCTCGACGTCTTGGTGTGCTGCGCCACCACTCTCTGAGGCTGTTCAGAGGACTGGTGAACTTGTGGGGACTTCGCTGGAGTTTCATGCCTCGACGGAGGATGCCTGGATGCTGAATGCCCTCGACTGGACTGCGTTGGCGACGCCGAACGTCGATGTCCTGTCGACGACTGTGTATGCCTCGACGTCGCACGTCGGTGGGGACGCCGACGGAGGATGCCTCAACGTCGAACGCTGGTGTCTGGGCGTCGACGGAGGCTTCGATGTCAAAGACTGGATCTGGGGCTTCGACGACGGAGGTTTCGACGTCGAGCTCCTATGCTCCAACGTCGACCTTTCTCTCGACGCTGCAAGTCGCCCGGTTGGCGGCAGCGGAGTTACTTTGACTCTCGACGCTGCAGTCTTCACTGTCGAGGGGAGTTAACTCGTCGTAGTCGTCGGTGGAACCTTCGACGCCGATCCCGATGCCGAAGATGTGCAGGTCGGAACATCTTTCGCCGTCGATCGCTCCCTCCCCTTTTTCAGTCTCTTTGGAAACCTACCTCTCTCAGAAAGTCCATAAATTCTGGACCTTTCTCTGTCCTTGATAGTTCTTCTTGACAAGGACTTCCAGTGTTCACAAGATTCTGCGGAATGAGAGTTAGGTAGACAGAGGATACACACAGAATGTGTATCAGACCTAGCCTTCTTCTTCCAAAAGGAAGGGCAGGAGTCAAATAGCGATGGCATTTTGACAAAAAATTAACCTTTTTTGAACCCAAAAAAGGTAGTACTATCTCTCTAAGGCAAAAAAACGTTGAGTGAATACAAAAATTGGAATAAATCACCAAATATTTTTGACAGAAAGTCAAAAAAGGTGGGAGCTGTTAAACCAGGGTCCTGACAGAAGGAGCCGGAAAGAACAACTGACCTAACTGTCATCCCAGAGGCATGATGGGAAGCCTGGGGTCATGGCTGCCTTAAAGGCACGGTGCCAGTTTTTGTTGAAAATGCTTTCATTTTCTATGTTATTGCTTTTCAATGTCTATTTATGAGCAATTTTCAGGATTTATGAGTGGTTTTACTCATTAAAACACAAAGTTCAAGGGCTATTTTGACCTAATGTTTCCTTACCAATTGCAGTACATGTGCATGTGATTACATTGTTTAGCCTAATTTTTGGTGCTGCATTGGTGTGAGAAAAATAATATATGTACGTACATATATGTGGAGCGAGATATATGTGTTTTTACATATATATTTTTATATTGTTTCCGGGGTCCCGCACATGGGCGGGAATATTCAGTGCTTATGACTATTGATGAGGATCCCCTGGAAGAGAACTGAGAGTATGTCAGAGTATGATAGTGGTTGCGTGGCTATCTGATGGGGGTGTGTAGATATATGATGGTTATAAGAGGTTGGTTATGTGGAGTACGATTGCAGGTGAATTATTCTATTAAGTTGGTTGTGTAGACATATAATGTTAAGTGTGTTGGCATATGATTGTGGGTGTGTGGATGTATGATGATATGTTCGTGAGTGTATGTGTAATTGAACTGCTACCACCGTGACCATGGAAGGAGGTAGAATGTACTCCCATGCCTTACCAAATGGTGAGGGGTGCCTAAAAAAAACTCAAATTCAGAACGTTTGTGTCGGACCCTGGTTTTGCGGGTCACGGTGTGGGCAGGGTTACTGCACCTCATGCGTGGGGGTTGAGGTTGGTTGCTACTGGTGTCCTGGGGCCTGTCCCTCAGGGTAGCAAAAGCAGTCGCAGGCTTCTCGGGAAGGTGATGTGGGTGTCTTTCCGAGTCTACTATATTCAGGAGATGCCACCCGGACTGGGCATTTTGTGGTCACACAAAGACAGCCCCGACTGAGCCTTAGCAAACATGCAATCGCAGTGTTGCAGTTCCTGCCAGGAAAGGGAGTGAGGGTCTGGGGATCCACATGCACCAGGGTCCCTCCAATTTACTCTTGTGTAGTCTGCCTCTTCCTTGGGGGCTCACAGCCAATGCAGATGTGCTTGTTCTCGCTCTTTCAGGACAGTCTATCCTCCTGCAAAGTCAGACAGGCTCATTTACTTTCTCAGCAGTCAGACGGGCTTCCAGGTGTGTTAGAGCAGGCACTCAGTTCCTCCAGTATAAATCCAGGTTTCTGATGATGTTCCTTCACATCTGGGAGACTGCTGCCAGACAGACACCAGCCCAGGTTGCACAGCAGCCCTTTGAGTCCACTGCGAGCATGCCCTTCTTACGTAATAAATGACTTGGAACTGAATACAAAGTTGAGTTGTTTGGGTCACACTTTGATACACAACCTGAAGACAGTGGATGTGGATACACTTTCTTGAACTGTAGAACGGGTTTGGGGTGTTTCTTTTTTCAGATGTCCTTTCTACTCAGGAAAACTAATCAGAAACTCCTAGATAACCAAAAGGCTCATACAATTCCTCAAGGCAGCCATGTCTCCATTCTTTACTTCAATGTCTGGGACTCCTCCATCCAACAACAAGAACACAAGCAATACATTTCCACCCTCCATCTTGTGCTAGGCCAGGCCAGGGGTGTCCAAAATGGATCCCACTTGCCTCCACAAATAGGTTCAGCAGAAGAAGGGTTAATAGCAGGGAGGTCGAAATGACACATTTTAGGGAGACTCAACGCAGATCTGAATATTGGTTCTTTATGCCATGTCTGCAAACCCCAATCCAGGGCAAAGTAGGAATTAGCCCAGGGGTTCACCACCAGAGGCATGAGCGAGCAGGTACTGATGTAAGGGATTCCATGCATTTTTTAGTCTAGAGGAGTGGGGCTGCAATGAGGCGTATGTTTTGCTCATGGTGTCACAGTCAGCTATGTCCCTCATTCATCCCCGCTGCGCGGGGGCCAGCACCGCACCCCAATGCAATGACACCTGTCGCTTTGCAAGTAATAATGCAATGGCAGTGTATCGCCTGACCACAACTAGGAGTGGCTAAACTTAGCCTAGCAGTGGCATGAGTGGGGACGGGACTAGCTCTATCTCAATCATTTCGGATATGGTCTGGAATACCATTTCCCAAAAGGCATCCATCTGTGCGCAGCCCCATGCTAGGTGGAGAAAGTCTGCATGGTCCGCGGCGCACCTAACACAGCAGTTAGGTGGAAGGGCTCCAATTTAGCCATCAATTGAGGGGTGGTGTATGCACGATGTATGTATCTGTAATGCAGGAGTTTGTGTTGGTGATTATTGGAGATCAGTTTGGTCTGCCAGACCTTGTCTTGTCGAATATAGGGTCCCCTAGGTCTGCCCCCTTGCTCCCCTCGCCCCTCTCTCTCGAACAGGTTTAAGTGGTAGAGCAGCATGGTATAGCCGCAATACAAGGTGAGCACTATACGGGGCGGAGATGACCAGTTTCAATAATGGGAATTCGTGGGGGTACGATGGAGCCGTCGGGACCAGGGCACGGGTAGCAGCGTGTCGGCTGGCTTATGTCAAAATGTACTGATCAAGATTGACTTATAAATATTTTCTTCATGCAAAGTTTGGCGTTTGACCTTCATACCTTCAATTCTAATGAACATTGTCTCAAAATGTGGGTTCTGACATCAGGACCTATAACTCTATAACGTGTGCACAGGACTTTGTATTTATCTTTCCTGGGTAGCCCGCTTGGGAGGATTGTGGGGAAGAGGGTTAGGGTGTATCTGCGATCGCTCGGGTTTAAAAACTGTAGCCATGCATCGTAATAATACCAGTGGTATGCAAAATGAGCCTGCACCACTAAGTAATAAAGATAAAGATCTGGTACTTCGAAGCCACCTCATGCATACAGAAGAGTCAAGGTCTGCAAATTAATCCTGGGCTGCTTAACCGCCCATACCAGTCATATAAGGATGCCACGCAGCATATCGACGAATGCAGCAGTTAGTGTGAATGGAATATTTAGAAATAAATATAAGAAACACGGCAAGACAGCCATTTTAATTATTGCAACTCTCTTGGCAATGGACAATGGCAGCGCAATCCATATATCCACTAGGGTTTTTAATTTATTAATTGCAGGACCATAATTCAATCGCATGACCTCAGCGCTGTGGCAACGTGGATAAATGCCATGGTACTCAGGTGGGTCAGAGCATCATTTCAAGGGGAACTCCAGTGTGCAGCTAGTAGTGGCTTCAGATAAAGTGAAGACTTATGACTTGGCCTAATTAATCACAAGTCCAGACAGCGCCCCAAAGCGAACCACCTCTCGGAGTAAGGGCAGACGATTGATTGCTGGGTTTCTGTCGAGTAGCATGATATCATCAGCGTACAGAGAGGCTAACAGGGGACCTCGGTGGAATTGAAGACCCCTAGCCAAATGCTTCTCCTGCAAATGTCTAACAAGTGGGTCCACTGCGATAATTTAAAGAAGGGGGATGGGAACACCGCTGTCGGGTGCCACGAGATAGCATGAATTGGTCCATCAGGATACTGTTGATCGGGCTAAAGGCTAAGCATAGAGGCGTCAGACCAATGCATGGAAATTGTTAGGGATACCTAGTTTGGCCAATGCCGCAAATAGAAAGGACCACTCTAGAGAGTCAAACGCCTTCTCTGCGTCTAGTAGCACTGCCACAGCAGCGAGCTCCGGGTTGATCTGCTCAAGAACAGCGAATATGGAATGCAAGGTGATGGATGTGGACCGCTCACGGATAAACCATTGGGGACACTACCTGGGACATAAGCAAGGAGAACCTGGTGGCATGAACCTTGGCCAATATTTTATTGTCGTGGTTCAGCAGCGATAGTGGCCTGTAAAAGGAGCATGTATCAAAAGGTTTGCCTGGCTTAAGCACCAGGGTTATCACTGCCTCACGTAACAACGGGGGAAGTTTCCAGTTTGTGAGCGACTCCACATTGGACTCATGAAGATGGGGGGACAGCTCGGCCTTATAAGCTTTGTAGAAGGCCCTCTAGGCCAAGGGCTCGGCTATCATTCAGATCATCAATGGCCTGCGCTATCTCCTCACAGGATATCAGGGAGGATTGACTGATGGCCAGAGTCAAGCCACACCATGGCCAACTCAGCCAGATATTAAGTAATTGTCTCTACAGAGCCAGCGCTGCAGGAGGAATACAGCTGTGTATAGTAGTCAAGGCAAATGGCAGCGATATCATCCGTGCCAATGGCCACCAAGTTGTTCTCAGTTTGAAGATTTGTGATTAATGAGGCATGGGATGGGAGCGCAGTATACCTGCCAAAGTACGTCCCGGCTGCTCACCCTCTCTGTAAATGCAGACGTGCGCATATTTATTATGGTTTTTGGTTTCTCTGGAAGTCCTACATTAGTGACGCGCATCTAGAGAGCGTTGGGGCAGCACCTTGGCACAGAGCTTGCTCGTTAACTCACGCAATTCTCTCTCTCAACTGCCTCCAGCTCTCCAAGTATAGAGCCGCGCACACCCGAATGTTTTACTATGCACACCCCTCTGATGTAGGCCTTAAAGGCGTCCCAGAGCATAGAGTATCATACAACTAAGCCAGTGTTTATTTGGAAATACTCCATGATTGCTTTTCGAACGTCAGCTCTGAATGCGTCATCTATCAGTGTATTTGAAGAGAAGAGCCAAGGGGAACGAGGAAGCATGGACCCGGGAATTTGCAAGGCGAATAATGCCGGAGAATGATACAACAAAGTTCTGGGATGATGTGTAATATTAACACGTGCGAGCACTAGCATGGGGGTGACATACCAGTGGTCAATACGTGACCACGAGCCATGCGGAGCGGAGATGGTGTAACCTCTTTCTGAGCAGTGTTTGAGTCGCCAAGCGCCCCTAAGGAAGTTAGATTGCAGTAAGAAAGTGAGCTGTTGGTGAGAGTGCAGCTTAGTCATAACTCCAGTGCCCGTGGAGTCTATTGCTGGGTCGAGTGTGAGATTGAAGTCTCCCCCCAAGAATATCTTATGGTTATGCATTTGGTCAAGCTGGGACGTGAGGCCTGTAAAAAATGTTGGGGGAGTCTATGTCAGGCGCATTGATATTTACTAACGCAACAGGCAGATTGTCCAACATGCCATGGACCAGTAGGTAGCAGCCCTCTAGGGTCAGCTGTGACCCCTCGTATGACGAAGGGGAGAGATCTATGTATCACTATACATACTCCTCTGGAGTACGTGCTGTAGTTGGCTTAGACGCTGTTCGCTCCCCAGGATGATGCGAACGGACTAGGGACACTAGAGGGAGGTGAGTTTCCTGCAGGAACACAATTTGGGCACCATGTCTGGATGGATATGATAGTACCTGGCGTCCCTTACGCAGGTTGGATAGTCCGCTCACATTCCAGGTGATGCATTTAAGTGATATTCTTTTGGCTCCTGTAGGGGTTACTAATCGTACATGTGCAACAATAATGTAGGTGATACCCATCTCCAGGAAAAGCAGTCAGTATATATAGATTCCTTCCCAAGTGTTACAATCAAAACAATTTTCAAAAGTCTAAGCATATAAACTACCCCGTTTCCCGACCCAAATCAGGAAGCTACCAACTCGCTCCTTGTGCACCCCAACACAATTACAACCAACAAGGAAGAAACACTGAGCAGTGGAGTCATCCTGGAGGGGTGGAGGGGGGCAACACTTAGGGTGCGGTGCCTATGGACTCAAATTAACATGGCAAATAATGGTAAGCCAATGCATGTCTCAACGTCAATCACCACTCTCAGCCGTGCCAGGTCTCCATATTGGGTAAGTCTACTTGGCCGTCTGTTTGCCCATCACCTCGGAGCATGCCACAGGCAGAGCATGCCTGGATCAGCTTATATTGGGGAGTGATGGAGAACCAGTAGTTCCAACAACAGTAGATGAGGATGGGCCTAGATGGTTTTGCTTGCAAAAAGGGGTAGCCTTCGGATGGGGTATCGAAAATGTGCGTTTTACCATGGTGCTGAACCCGCAGCCGGGCAGAGTAGAGCATGGAATGCTTCACATTGGCTTTTGCCAGACAACGCTTTGCATTGGGGAATTTACGGTGTGATTCCTGCACAATCGGCATGAAGTCTGGAAAAAAAATAGGGTCATGCCCTGGTGTTGTACTGTGGATCTCTCTAGCGAGGCACAAGACCGTGTCTCGGTCTGGAGTTGTGGAGCCTGGCGATGATCAATCGGGCCAGCGGGCACAGGCCAAGGGTTCTGTGCGCCCTGTCAATGGAGAACGTGGGAGAGAACACTTCCCTGTAAAACATATCCATGAGAAGTGACTCCACGTATGAAAACATGCATCCCATGTTGGTAGACGCGGCCACCCCAGTGATACCGATATTAAACAACAATGGTCCGAGACCTCTATATTTACAAGCAAATTGAATTGATCAATCAAGATTCACAAATTAGGAGCATGTACCTATTGATCAGCTCCACTCAATTAATGAAAAACACATGAATAAGGCAACAGCATCCATTTCCAAAAACAGGTACAATATTTTATTCTATTGTATCAATTTCAACCAAGAATATAAAATTCAAAGCTTCAATTTGCAAATCAATACAAAAATATATACATTGCCCCGTATAGAACGTGCAGCATAGCAAAGGGTGTCAAGAAATGTGAAAGTGATTAAAGAAGAAACGAAAGAAGAAATCAAAAAAAGTGAAATACAATTCCAATAATTTTAAATTTTGACGAACATTATCAGGCCTGTAAATGCCGGACCTGCACAACCTAGCCACTTAAATTAATTAATCCACACTCTCTCTATTATTGACTTTAGACAGAATTATATGTCATTAATATATGCACATAATCGTGGGGAGAGAGAATAATAGCGGTCCAGGTTTCAATATAATGTCGACGTTTCGACTCGTCTTGCGGCCTTACGGTTAATTATGCCTGGGCCATGCGAGTCTTCTTCAGGACATCCTGTAACGGGGCAAAACAGGGATCTTTATGATGACCCCTTCTCGGGAACAAAGTGGTTATAATTCCCACACCAATTGGATCGATCAATTCAATCCTAAAAGATTCCTGTTGTACGTACTGGTGTGATGGCTGTTATTCCTAAGGGACCTTGCTTCCAAATCTTTCGCCTTCGCGCCCACGAGTTTCAGCCTTTTCTCTAGCCTGACTATGTGCTTTGAATTGGCAGCATTAGTATCCTCAAGGTCTGATATGCGGTGAGGCGCGCCTAAAGGCGATCGGCTCTTCCAAGCATATTTGTTAGCTGCATAGTTATTGCATCCAATCTCGTGTCCACAGATCTGAAGCCAGTTCGCAGCTCAACGAGGATTGTCACCGTCCCCGCAGGTAGACCAGAGGCGGGATCACCGGTGCTTGAGGCTGCCCTCCAGGACTCATCTTCCTCACCACGTTGAGTGGTCTGGGGTGCCTCAAAAGAGAGCAGGTGCTGACTAGGGTCAGTACGCCCTATGTTGTATTATATGGTCGAGCCAGGCAAACGCGTGGGCAGTCAGCAGGGCATCAGGAGCACTTCGGCACAACAAAGGAGCAGCCAATGATGTATTAATGCAATGTTTGGCCCGTATACGGGCAGCACTGCACCAGAGCCTCAGGCTCGAGCAGCCATGTTCGCACTCGGCCAGGCCACACCTCGTTCGGTTGGATTATTGTGATGCCAGGGACAAAATAAAAAGTGAGGATAAAATGATATACTTGCACTTGTGAACTGGGGGTAGGGGAACATTCCCCCCCCCCCCCCCCCCCCTGCTATGCAAGGGAAATTACAAACCCAACCATCTGCAGCAAGCACACAGTCGTCTGTGCAGCCACTGCAACTTGAAACTCTTTAACCTCGACCTCAAGACTCTTGAATCCACTATCTTTCTTCTGAATGCAGCTCAAGATTCACCTCTTCAGACAAATCCTAGACTAAGCTTTGTACAGCAATCACTAACTTTACAACAAGGATGCACTGAGCACAACCTATGTTCAAAACTATTAACCCGCTCCGCTTCTAGATGTAATCCGAACATGCTAACATTGGGGCAATGTAAAACACCCTCATACTGATAAGTCAAGATGAGCTATATATATTAATAAATAAAATAAATGTGCTACCTATCCCCGCACCATGTTTTCAGGCATGGTGCAGTGAGGGTGGCAGATGAGCTGCTTTAATGCCCTGTTGCCAACTGCAAACAGTGTGCAAGAGCAGGGGCCAACTCAGTCCCTCCCTGTGGCCTGCAACATTGTGTGATCCACAAAGGAACAGGCTTGATGCCACCCACTCCTTTGCCCTATTGGCAATTGCAGAGACGGTGCAGGGGCAGGTGCCAGCTCTTTTGTGGTTATTGTTTGGTAAACCCCCTACTCCAGTCACAGGGCAAGGTGAATTTGGAAAGATAAATTTCCATCCCTCACCTTAGGCAATGCAGAAAGGGAAGTGGCTGGCATCCCCCATACAATTGGCCAGTGCTAAGGATGGGACATTTTTAACACCCACACCTTTGGAAAAGGAGAAGGAGTATAATTTTCCCCCACCTGTCCTTGGATATGGTGAGGAGGTAAAAGTAGGCATTTTCCCCTCGTACCAGGGCAAGATAATTCAGGTTGATTATTTGCCTCACGTTCAAGGGAGCATGATAGGGGAGTGGGGCCAGTGGTCGAAGTGGACGGGATTTGCAAACTAGGATATTTTGCCATTAAGGTTTGAACTGCTCTAGTGGAAAAAGGGAGGAGAAGTGCTGATGACAGAAACTGCATGACTCAGAAACAAATGGTTTGTGATTCCACTTTTATGCATATTTTGGACATTCTGTGATTGGAAACATATCCCACTTTGTGAATGTATTTTAAGGTCAATAACTCATATTAAACCTTAAATAAACATGTGTATTCATTGATTGAATTAAATAACATATTGTTGTAACTGGTCAGTTAAATGCCAAACAAATTTAACAAATTGGGATGTTTTGCTCTTTCTGGCCAAACCTCTGACTCCGCCCACTAGCCCAATCCTCAGGTATTTCTGCCCTCTGATTCCCCACCCATAGTTCCCTTACTTTTTTCCCCACTTCGACCACTGAGTGGGGCATTTCAACACATTGACCTGAAGAACTACAGGCCAATCTCCATACTGCCATTTCTGTCAAAGGTACTTGAACAGCACGTACTAAAATCCCTGTCATCCCACCACCTTCTCCAGGAGCGGCAAGCTGGTTTTCGTGCCCACCATAGCACAGAACTAGTAATGCTGTCGGTACTGGATGAGCTAAGATGCATGGCTGACAGTAAAAAGCCAAGCGCCCTGATATTATTAGATCTTTCAGCGGCGTTTGATACTGTCAGCCATGCACTGCTCCTGGACAGACTGGCTAGGTTTGGGATAGGAGAGCAAGCCCTCAAATGGTTAACAGCTTTCTTAACAGGAAGGACGCAGAAGATTTAGTTGGCAGACCAGGTCTCAGACGTGGGCATGTTAGCCTGTGGAGTCCCGCAGGGATCAGCGCTCTCTCCGCTCTTATTTAATCTTTACCTACAACCATTGAAAGAGTCCCTGGCAAATATGAATTGTAAAGTTTTTAATTATGCCGACGATATTCAGCTGCTGCTGAGTATCGACAATACACCATCGGCTCAGTCCATGGCCCAAGACATACTACGATTTACAGTGAACTGGATGTCGTCCAATTTGCTGAAAATCAATCCAGATAAAACGGAAGTCCTCGTAGTCTTAACCTCTACTTCCCCCTGGAATGATTTGTTTTGGCCACAAGAACTAGGACCCACTCCAAAACCATGCCCTAGCGTCAAGAGTCTTGGGATGAAAATCGATCAGGAACTCTCGATGGCAAACCAAGTATCCGCTGTAGTTGGTTCCTGCACCAACCTGATCAGGCAACTACGTAAACTCGCCCCCTTGCTCTCGAGTAATATGCTGCGAACCATTGTCTCAGCCACAATAGTGTCTAGAATAGACTATGGCAATGCGTTGTACCTCGGCCTTCCAAAAAACTCCATCAACCGTCTTCAGGTTATCCTGAATGACGCAGCACGTCTGATTTTTGGAATGCCGAGGAGGACTCATGCCTCCCCTCTGCTCTATAGGCTACATTGGCTGCCTATGGTGCAGAGAGTTGAATTTAAGAGTATGTGTATCTGCCACAAAGCAATCCACGGACAGGCGCCAGCCTACATAAAAGAAAGGCTCGAATTATACGAACCTAAGCGCGCCCTGCGATCGTCCGGATCTTTTCTGCTATCCTGTCCACGTTTCAAGTTAACAACAAAAGGAGGCAGATCTTTTTCAGTTCAGGCTCCCACCATCTGGAATAAGCTACCGGAGGCGCTTCGCAGAGAATCCAATCTCCTCCTTTTTAGGAAGTCCTTGAAAACCTTACTCTTTAAAGACGCTTTCCCATCTCAATAGTCGGCTATTAGATCAGACACCTATATATTCTTATTTCATCTTTGTTGCTGTACTTGGTCAGTAGCGCTTTGAGACCTGTCGGTGAGTTGGCGCGATACAAAACCCAGTTACAAATTACAAATTACAAATTACATTGACCAGGGCAGCTTCTCCATTAGGGCGGATGAGCCTCGCCCCACTGCTTTCTCGCTGTGCGAGAAGCAGAAACATAAAATGGTTAAAAAAACACTTTATGTTTCTGCTTCTCGCACTGCAAGAAAGCAGAAGGGTATGCCTGGTTGGGGGCGGGTGTGTCGGGGAGGAGCGGCTTGCCCAATGTTGTGGGACCTGCCTGGTCGACCCTCTGGGGCTGACCAAACCAGTCATGCGCACTCTGTCTTTCCTCTATGTTGGCTGCATGCAGCCGACATAGAGAAAATGGCCTCCCCATAGGCGCCTGGTTGGGCGCCGTCCTCACCAATCACAATGCTGCCATAGCAGCGTTGTGATTGGTTTAGGGGAGGGAGGCTGCCGGCTTCCTGTTCAGCATGAGAGCAGGAAAACGGGACCAGGGCAGGAGCCGTGAGGTCGCGGGACCCGGGAAGGTAAGTTTCTTTTATATTATTTAAACCCCCAACCCGCGAGTCATGCCGCCCGCGACTGGGTGCTAGAGGACCAGAATGCCGGCTGCTTGCGTCCCACCCTAGTCTGGCCCAGGCTGACTGCCCTACACACCTTTTTCTGCTCCGGGGGAGACATCTGCTGGTTACTTGACTTAGGGCATCAGGAAGGCAGTGCTCATAAACTGGGGTGGCAATTTTCAAGAACAGATATTGCAGTCAGTTCTAGTCAGACCTTATGTCACAGTTATCAGCACTCTGGACTCTGATCCATCCAGTCTCATTCTCATAGTGAGTGAGAAAAGAAAGAAGAAACACACTGGTAGCCGTCAATCTGCACCAATGAACGCTGCACATCGATATATTTTGTGCTGAGCTTGTTTGTTCAGACAAATATATGGTCTTGTCTTACGCCCTACAACTTTTAAAGTTCACCAGCCGCCACTGACATTGACTGTGGGTAGGGAAGGGAGGGGTTCTTTGTAAATTCCCTCACACACCCATGTGTAAGGCAATAGGGGTAGGGGGTAATTTAAACCCCTGCGCTCTGGCAAGGTGAGCGGGGAAGGACGATGTGGATTACGTTGTAATAACCCCCACTCCTTTGGGCAAAACCAGGGGGTGTAAATCGCCCAGTCCTCTGGCATGGTGAGTGAGAAGGGGCAGCAGGCTCCGCTGCATGGCCCTAATGCAAGGTCTGGGAGGAACTTAAGGAAGGCAAGGGAGAGGGCTGCGATTAGGCTTACACAGCCATTTACAAATAATGCAACAAAGGCTCCCCAGGGGTGCTCCTTTCCTTTTTATGATATTCTTTTTTCTCTGTATGTTTCCAAACAGTGGAAGGAAAGGCATTTTGAGTGTCCAGCATGTAGGCATGCACACTGTAATGCTATTGTCTGTATCTATGAGATGGCAACACTAAAAATACACACACTTTGGTTCTCTTTCACCAAATTACGGCAAAGTCGGAGCCAGAATCACTGATTCCAGCCGTTATCCATGCACCAAATTATGGCTAAGTATTGTCTACGTCATGGGAACTAGCAACACATCCCCAGGAATACTAGGTCCTCTACAGTGTACTTTTCTCCACTTCCTGGGACAAATCCACTGCTTTCAGCAAGCAGATGTCAGCAGGAGGCCAGTAGGGGTCGGGTGGATGGCTGTGGGTCAGTTCATTGTATGGCAGGTATTGTCTGCTCCCCCCTGTACTCTGGGCGGTATGGAGGGGGCAGGAGGGCCTACAGCCCCGGGCCCAACCGACCTGTGATTGTTTGTGGCCCGTGGGGTGTGGTTAGATGAGAAGGGAGGGGGAGGCCTGTGGCCAGGGACTCCGCATGTGGACTGCTGTGTCACTGTACTCAGCCTTGCTGCTTTTGGGGAGTTTTAGAAGGATTGGTGGGGGGAGCAGCAGTGGGGGTAACCTGTCTCTGAGGAGCACTGTATGTCCACCCATGGTACCGCAGTGGTCAGAAGGGGGCGGGCTGAGCTCCTCTCCAGTCTCTGCATGCCTACTGCAGTGGTTTCTTAGGGTGTGCAACTGGGAAATAATTCTCTTTATTCATGTTCTCAGCCTTCTTCCATTACAATTAAGAGCGACAGCAGGCAACGCATTTCGCCCAGAAGGACTTCTTCAGGGCTTCATTATAGAGCTGTTTTTGTTGAAGAAAGTGATTTCGACTTTGTTTTATCTATTTTCATGGGAGAAGAGTATGTCTTGGATCCTGTAGAAAATGAATGTTTTTACGAATAATCATTTAAAATTGAATGTTGTCAAATTTTTTTTTTTTAAATTTTTGAAAACCTTTATTTGAGTAAATGGATGCATACAAATACGGGCTTACAACCCGGGGGCCGGCCACGGAACAAGACTGGAAAGCACCATTATCAATTAAAGGCACGGAGTGGTTAGACGATATTACCTAACGCTGCAAGTCCATGTTGCTAACTAAATGGAGCCACTTGACATAGGATCAAAGGAGGTTAATTTTTATATATTGAAAGAATAAAGGATCAGTCGTATAAATAGCGACCTGGTGTACGTGGCGGGGAACAAAACCAACTACATCATAAAAGTAAATCCACAGATCAGTAATCAGAAAGGTCCAAAGCATGCAAACCATAGGTTCACTTACAGTTCCTCGTTGGTAGTGTCCACTCGCAACCTCACGTACCCAGGGACAAACTGAACAGCGTTCCCAGAATAGTAAAAACCATCAGGGAGACAGATAAAGTTGCAATCATTATACAACCCAACCCGGGAAATAAGAAAACAAAAATACTAAAAATAAAAATAAAAAGAAAGGAGAGAATAGGGGGACTCCACGTTACTGCACCCTCCCCACAGCGGTAATGGCGATCAATAATGCAAAATAGCAAACGTGTTTGGGGGCTGGGCAACTAATTCAGGATAAACAAAGCTGTGGGTACCATATTACATCATATACCTATTCCTCCCCCCCAGTAACTCACCCCGCGGGAATACGCACAGTCGTGGAGACCCAAGGAAAGGACACAAAAGAGCCATAGAAACAAATAACTATCTAATAGACCCTAACCCACCCACCCCACCCTGCACCCCTGCAGAAGGCTACGGCCTACCCCCCCAGCAGCGTGCCTGTCGCCCTAAGAATGAACCCGAAATATAGAATAAGATGGTACAGAGAAAAAGAAAGAGAAAGAGAAAAAGAAGAGCCTGGGGAGGGGAACCATGTAGCAGGAAGCGAGGCCCCCGCCCAAATAAACCATGAACATGGCCCAAAACGAAACTGGCTGTTTTCGGATATCCATGATTATGAAAGAATCAACAAATTATCACAATTTGGGGCAGTCCATATCTCCGTGCACCGAATAGTAGTCCTCCGGAGTAAGATCCGAGCTCATCCCAGTCCTTTCTTAACTAATGCCACGATGTACGTCGATGCAGTGGGCACAAAACAAGGTAATGAGAAAAGGCCGTGGAAAAGTCGCTGGACAAGCAATGGGAGCAACCCAGGAGATCTCCTCTGCCGATGGCAAAGCAGGAGCTGCTTACAGCAGTCGTGCATACCAGTGTCAATGATCACCAGCAGTTCCACTCGGATACGTATCGGATCGTCACTA
This sequence comes from Lissotriton vulgaris, assembly GCF_964263255.1. Classification (NCBI taxonomy): domain Eukaryota; kingdom Metazoa; phylum Chordata; class Amphibia; order Caudata; family Salamandridae; genus Lissotriton; species Lissotriton vulgaris. The sequence goes on along the minus strand of NC_141693.1, from coordinate 1,308,251,995 downwards.
AACCCACCAGAAAGCGGGGAACAATCAACGACCACCTCGGGCCCATTCGCGTCCCCAAGGGACGACCCGAGAGCAATGGCGGCCATCACCTCCTCTTGTACACAAAAATCTTGGGCCAAGGCCAGCTGCCAAATCTTCAGCGCCTGCAGGACGTCACCAATCGTGGGTTCGCGCTCACCAGAACAGGCCCAAGCGGAACACAAAGGCAAGGAATCGGCATCCCGGGGCGTTCCGCAGGACATGGCATCAGCCGCTATTTTGCAACTGTTGCATCGTCTCTTCGAAACCAACTCCAGGGGTGGGCTCACCTGCAGGTCCCCCGCGGGATCCCCCTCAAGCGCACAAACAACACCCACGGTGCTGAAATAATGACCACCAAAAGAGGGGGACCCGCCGGCACCACCGCTCTGCTGGAGAACACTCTCCGCCACCGAGCGATGGAGTCCGGAATGGCCGGACGGCAACAAAGGGGGGAAGCCACCAACACGGCGTCCCCCACACACAGCTTGCCGCACACCACCTCTGGAGCACCGGACGGTAGTCCCAGGCGCGTTCATGTGCCTCCGGGCTCTTCGCACATCGGCATCTTCCGGCCGGCCTCAAACCTCCACCCGAGGCCGCCGCCGGCACCGTCTCGCCGGCCACTCGCAGAAGGCGAGGCCCCGGTCTCCACCCCGAAGAGGCCGCACTTTCCGGGAGGTCGCCGCCGCGGACCCACTGAGCGCCGGATCCACCAGGACGGATGGTGAGTGACTGCAGAGCTTCGCATATAAATTGTTATTCTTTTTGGGCAGGATGAGTGCCAGGATAGTCGAGTTTGGGCAGGGAGGCCATCACGATGTCGAGCTTGGCTCCTCCCCCGAATGTTGTCAATTTTATGTTTCTTATGGCATTTGAGGAGTGAGATAGCTCAGAGGCATGGTAACGGGAAACAGCATGTACATACGTCACTAGTGTGCATTCTGCAGGGATCAATGTGTGAATCTAACCCACAGGACACAGGTTTGAGCTTCAATTAAAGTTAAGGTTATAATGGGTTCACACTACAACACCTAAAACGAAAAAGTCTAAAATAAAAAAAAATGCATCAGTTCAAGGTACTTAGTAAGAAAAAAGAAAGGACAATGCTCTACAAATATTTTAATACTACTGAATAACACATGGAGTCATGTTTGTGGTGGAGTACCATAGATCGTTCAGAACGTGTTAATTGTTTTGTAAAGCATTATTATTCATATACCAAATACTTTGTTGGACACAAATCAGAGAATTTTATATTATCACCCACATCTGATTCAGCCCCTTAGTGTTAGATGCAACCATCTTGCTGCTCAGTCAGCCTCCTGTGAACAATCGTCAACTGCTGAAAAATTCTAGTTTTCTGCACAAAGCCTCTATGCACGTAAATTCACATGCAGTGGTAGCGGGGTTAACACTGTGGCTTGGTGCAGATCACTGCACAGTGAATCTAAACAAATGTTCATGGTATTTTCAGAACTTTGCATACGCAGTTTCTTTTTTCCATAAAAAGTTACCTGGAGGTGTGTTAATCCGGGTCTGTGTGGCTTGTGTGACCCATGAGCATTCATGCAATCCTTGTGACAAATAATGCCACTGTCCTTGGAGACACAGGAACCAGATACTTCTGCGAGCTCACTGAACTGCCAGGTAGCACTGACTTTCAGCGGGGGGTGAAGTCAAGCAGTCAGGGCTGACCTTTGGTAGTTGGTGTGAGTTAGTGAGAACGTATAGTTCATCTATATGTAACGCCCAAATACATACAGTGTCCAAGGTATAATTAGAGTAATATGGTCAGTGAATTTAATAATCTATGGCATTAACGCTTAATTGAATGAGGCGCTCTGTAACATTCTGTATCATTATCTTTAAATTGGGGTCTGCGCGTGGATGGTAAAGGATAAAAGGTTACTAGGTTTGAAATCTACCCAAGCACAACATCAGCACACAGTTTAGTCTTATTCAGCTTGCTTGGCGCAGACACAGACTTCATTCAGGGAACATAGGCACATGCGAGAGCTTGTAGCTATGCAGTGATTGCCCGTGACACCGTCAAAGGCATCACAGGTTCTGTAGCATTGGAAAGCGAGTGGCTCTTGGATTATCAGTGCAAGCCACGTCACAGGAAACTGGAGGAGAGAGCCCTGCCAGCCCCTGCTGGCTCTGCAAGGGGCAGTGCCCCAGTTAGGTCTGCCTGGGAAGGCAAAGATGGTCGGTTTCCTTGCAGCAGGAGTACAGCACTTGAAGGCAGCCTGTGTATGTCTGAGCGACATAGAGCGAGATATGTTTGGCCAGGTGGATGGGTCAGGCCACTGGCGGTCGCAGGGTATACCATTTGCCTTGCACCTGAAGGTCTGGCCTACTATACAAGCGAGACCGGTCACTGGGGAGGGGGGAGGGTAGTGGGTGGATAGACCGATGCTTCCTACAGGTCAGGGAAAACAAAGGTGGTGTTTAAAGGCTTAGCACCCCACTGACGGCTCAGTAGGAGTTTCTGCGTCACACCCTTGGGGTGTTAAGTTGCTCATCTTTTCCTCTCTGAGCTGGGAAAAGAATCGTTTGCAATGTCTGCGTTTTTCTGAGCAGCTAAGGGGGAAAAGTAGGTCGCGCGCTCAGAGGTGACATTTAGAGTGTGATTTCCTCCACCTTTGCTGTTCTAGTGGGAGGGATACATTTTTTTATGGATTGGTAGGAAGTGGATTGACAGCACTTAAGTTGTTTTTAAACTGAGTAAGTAAGTGGTGTGCAACAATCCTTCGTATGTGTGCTGACACTTCTAAAATATTCATCTTTGGGCTTAGATCTACGACTGACCGCTCTGACCTATAATGAGCACAGTTGTGGTATTTGACTCATTTGTCCCAATTAAAAATTGCATTCTGCCCACTAAACTTCATTAGGGAATTGGAGCGGGTGACATTTTATCCACCCAAACATCCTACTTTCAGCGTGCTGGGGCCCGGAGGGAGGGGGTGGAAGGGTGTTCCTGTTGGTGGAGAGTGCATTTATGGATTGGAGACTATGCCATATCCACACAGGAGAATCAAACTAAGAAACACTAAGGGAATACTATTTTAGGGACCACATAATACAAGGTTTAAAAAATAGGCAAAAACAGGTCGATATCCATCTCGTGTTTGAATAGCTGCCTTACAAGGATGGGCAGTTTTGAGCAGGTACGTGTAGCGTTCCAACCTGTAACCTGCAGGTTAAATACAGAAGGGGACAACTAACCATACAAAGTGACCGTCAGAGTACACAGACCTCTGCAGCAGGAAGTGTAACCCCCTCCAATTTCCATTACTAGTTTTAAAGCCTACCCACAAAGCTGAGCAGCAGGTAAATTAATCATAAGTCACCTTGCATTGATTCAGTGGCGGCTCCTCCGCTAAGACGGAGGAGCATCGCCCCATTGTTCACTGAGCAAAGGAAAATAAAAACAAAATGATAATAAGTTATTATCATTTTATTTTTCTTTGTGACTTCAGCCAGATCAGGTGGGGCGGGGTGGGCTCCCAGCCGCCAAAGTGCGCATGACAGCTTAGCCCACCCTCTGGGCATGTTCTCTACTGGCCTGTGTTACACAGCCCAGTAGAGAACATGCCCTGGCTCCCAGACACTGCCTGAGCGACCAAACAGGCCGCTCAGATCATTGACTGGGAGAGTCCAGGAGCCTGGGTGCTTCCGGTGCAGCAGAGAAGAAGACGGAGGAGAGACGGTAAGTTTATTTTTTTCATCCCTTCCTCACCACCCCGTTCCGAGGCAGCCGCACTGCTCTGATTGGTAACAGTGGGCTCCCATCGGTGTATCTGACTGGGATAAATTTAAGTGAGGATTTCCACAGCAGGAAGAAATCCAACGAACCTGTCTTATTGAGGTTGAAAACTTGCGACCCATTGGTTACAAAAAAAGATTTCTGCAGCAGTACCCCCGAAACAGTGTAGCTCCTATGATGATGATGAAACACTTGCATAGAAGAAATTATTCACCGCAGGTGAGAGCTAAAACACTAGTTCGTGTTTCAGTGTCATTTTGTCTGTGCAGCCTTTATTACAGCATTGGTTTGAGTTCTGATTAGTAGTTGCAAGGCTCATTGTATTATTGCAGTTCTCTTGTGTATTTGCCTGCATGGCTGGTGTCTTTGGGTGTGCTGTGGTGCAAAAGGTTCTGGGCTCACACACAGCAGAAGCTCCTGTGCTGTCATCAATGGCATGCTGGCTCTGATGAGAATCAATGTGAAGCAGTTGAGAGTAGGAGGAGGAGGATGAGAAGACAAGATGCAGGAGTAAAAGCACGGGAGGTGGAGCTAGAATATACTTATTTGCAGGTAATAATGTTAAAAGCCATTGTACATGGAAGACGGCACATTACATACAGTGTATGGTTGCTCTATGCTGGATCAGTTCTGGTGGGGAGTGGGGTCTTGTCCTGGTTAATCCCAATGGACCCGAAACTCATTCTTCTCAGTGTCACAGATAGTCTGGAGGGTAATGGATATCAGTTATCACTACTGTTTTTGGGACTGATCCTGGCGAAGCAGAGCATAGCTAAGGCATGGAAGGCCGCGGCCCCTGACTCTCTTGCGGTATGGAAGAAAGGGATGGATCACTATATGGGCCTAGAGGTATCAGTATATAAGTCACGGGGATGACCACGGAAACACCCCAAAATTTAGCAGGTGTGGGCAGATTACAGAGGTATCATGCTGGAGCCTGTCCGATCTTTGGGGCAGCTGGTAGATGATGAGATTCGGATGTTCATAGGAGGGGAGGGGGTGGGAAGGTGCAGAATTCAAGCTTGAATTAATGTCAGTGTGGTATGTCATCTTATTACAATGTGGGTGGGGTGGGGTTAAACAAGCAGGCCATTGCTTTTTGAGTTTTTTATATTAGCTTTCTTTATTTGTCGGCCCTAGTATGGGCTATGTATATCTGTTAAAACTCAATTTGTTTAAAAAATAAAATAAATGCAATTGTACAGATAGCCGCATGTGACCTGCCAGGGATCCATCCAAGCAGCATTAAGGTACCAGAATCATGCTCTTAGTTGTTGAAGCTGGATCAGCAGACCATCAGGGGCGAGTGAACCTATGGTGCAGCATGTGGGAAAAGATGATAAAAGGAGGAGTTGCCACACCGGAGACCAAGACAGCTGCACAGCGCTAAAGGTCTGGAGGAACCGGCCCTGTGAATGGAGCCGATGGGTAGGACATTACTCTCTTGTGGATTCGAAGTGCTTCTTTTTACCATTAAATCATCTGGGGGCAGAGAATGCGGTGAATCCCGGGGTGCTGAGAACTGCTGCAGCATTGGAGAGCAGGGAGCGCATAATGGTTGACACGTGCCTCGGAGACCCCGCAACGACATGGGCTGCGGGTGAGCCTGAGGCGCATGGTCATCAGGCCACTCTGGGCCTCAACAGCAATCCAGTCCCTGCAGCAGCTCAAGGTGGAGGGGCGCTACTGTGTAGTCAGAGCAGTGCCAACACCTACACAGAGCCTACACATGCCACGGCAGCTGCCTACTCAAACTGATGCAGACTGACGGTGCGGCATTCCCACTTGCCCAACCCTAAGACAGCACTGCAGACGCAGTGAACTGCAACGATGAAAGACTGGTAGCATGTTTTTATTACTCTTCTGCAGACTGGGGCCCTTGGCCATCAGTTGACGATCCTATAGGACCACTCATTACAAGGCCTGCTTACTCTGGCTCCCCAACCGCCTTGCTGCCTCAACATTGGAGGTACTACCATCCCCTGTTGTCCACCCAGTGACATCTCCTCTTCTGCACATCAGGCCAGGAGCTCACCCAGAGGCAGTGATTCACCCGCAAACCCCCCCTGCCCCAGACAGGACACATCGGGACCCCATCCTCATTGCTCTCCATCTACCGGCGATAGAAGACATAGGAACCAGCTCCTCCCCCTGCCACCCAAGCACTGCTGAGGTGACTGTACCTTCCCACTTTACTCCATTGCTGGCCTGGTCTGGAGGCCCCACTCCACGACAATTGGCCCCAGGCAACAAACTGCAGCCAGAGACCTGGGCAACAAACTCAGGGCAATAAGGATGAACCTCACCCACCTCTGCTTCATCCGACTTGGTGCAGGGATTCCACTGCACCCACTTCAGGCATGATGCATGGCGATCCGAAGCAGTGCAAACTATCCTTGCAACTGACACTCTCATGCTCTCATGACGGTGCTGGATAAGGAGGTGGGACTTGAGGGGGACCCGAAACCGGACAGTTGTACGGCATAGATGTCATCAGGGCCGCACTCTGAGCTGGCTTCCGTGTTATCGACACGCAGTTGGAAACCCTCAGTGGTCGTGTTAACTGAATGGGGGAACGACTGGACCAGCAGATCACGTGACTCAATGGCGCTGAGAAATGCATATCAGGACAAGAGGATGGAGCTGCCACGAAAGCAAAATGGCTGGAAAAATTGGAATATCACCTCAAAAACAATAACTATCAAAAAGGTAGTGCTATAAGACTGCAGCCACCGCAACACCATCCACATTCTGGGTATTGCGGAGTCCACAGACAGGGGCTACCTCGATCTGTTCGTAGAACGCCTCCTCTCCGAACTGCTTGGTCGATAAAACTTCACATCCACCTTCATGGAGTGGACACATCGATCCCTTGGCCCACGTCCTGCTCCAGACACTCAACCATGACCGATCGTCGTCTGGCATAAACTGGGTCTGCGCTCTGGCATGATATACCTCGCCTGCCTTCGGGTGGATGTAAATGGCAAACCCCGTTTTTTTAATAACCCACTTGAAACCCTTGCGTTCTGTAAGCAACATGCCACGGAACAGTCCTCCCAGAGGCGCAGTACACCGGACCACTCTCCTACTGACTCGGAGGCCACTGCCAGCGTAGATCTGTTTCCTCCTGATTGATGTAGATTTAAGACTCCTGCCTCACCCTGTATGACTTTTTTGCTAGGCGCCAGTTGACTATTTTCAGATGCCACACTCCCACACTCCATGCCACTGGTTAAAACATACAACCCATTTTCACTCTCATCTTTACTCAACACTCCTGAAAACAGGGCCCCACCACTGTTGCGTTGTTACCCCCCTTGAGGTATACACCGCACTGGAATTCTTCAGGGATTTTTTGTTAGTTAGATGCTACTTTGGGGATTCAACAGGCATGGTCTCACCCGGTGTGGGAGAGGTGAGGGGGATAGTAACTGTTGGGTTATTTTTTTTTATTTGCATTCTTCAGTAGTAGCAGGCAATTTTCATGCACATCATTGCGATTTGAACACGTTAATGGATGACAGAGATGAGGCAAAGGGAAGTCTATTACAGATAAAACCTTTTTGTGCTGGAAAATCCGAGTCCTTAATAACCACTGAAAGGGTAAACAAGTACTACAATACCTGACCAGACATGGTATGCAGATAGCAGTCTTACAGGAGACACACTTGCCCCCTGTGCCTACACACACCCTGGCTGCGTTTTGGTGCCCGTACCAACACTTACTCCCTGGCTTGGCTCAATTTCACACCAAGCACGCATTCTCCCCGACCACTTACTGGTCAAGATGGCACTACACATCCCCGTTAGAGGAGGCCTTGAACGCCAGTGGCGTTTTCCTAATATGGCGCACCATGGTGACCTATTTCGCTCTGGACTCTGTTCCGCAATCATAGAATACTTTGAGGTTTATAACAAATCTGTTCCATCACAAGCTGCCCTCTGGGAGGCATTTAACGCCTATATGAGACTGAACTAGCAAACCTGTATCATGCAGATGTCCGACAATGCCGTGGACCTCAATTACACAAACGCACCACCCTACTAACAGAATTTTATGAGCTGGCGGAGTGCAAGGTGAGTTATCTACGAAAATACGTCAAAGACTGCTGATAAGGGGAGGGTGAAAGGCCAGGCCATACATTGGCTAGCTTGCTATGGCCACCTAGAGGCGCCTCATATACCGAAACTGCAGCAGGCTGATTACACGGATCACTGACCAAGTAGACATCCATGCTGAGCAACGCGCAATTATACCCATGTCTATTCTTCGTGACTCCACTACTCTTTTCCTTCACCATGTTTCAGGGCATGACTATTACCCTTATGGCATCAGGTGCCTTCCCAAAGGCTATGATCTTGGTATCTCACATCAAATATTGTGAAACAGTCCCTAAGTATTCATAGGGCCTGCTGTGCACATTGTAATTGTAATTGTAAATGCATTCAGTACATTCTTTGTGGTTTCATAAGATGGGGCAACAGGAGTGGAAACAACTCTTCTTAGAACAGGCATATCTTTTGCAATAACAGTGTAAGCTTCAGTCCTTGTGCAGATAGGTACAGCTAGAGCAGCAGCTTAAGCTTTACCCATTGCAGCACACTTGGAAAACAGGAAGCAGCAGTGCAAGCTTTGCTTCCTCGCAGAACAGGTACACTATGCAGTAGCAAAATAAGGTTTCTTCTCTCATCATCATCTCCTACTTAATGAAAAGAGGAAGAAAACCTATTAACGGTTTAAAAACAAACCCCGATAATCTTACCTATATATAGATATTAGGAGTGTTTTAATCCCTTTTTAGATTTTGTTTTTAAGAACAAACTTTGCAGCGACAGCGCATGTGCTTTCTTAGGAGAGATCAAAAAATGAAAAGAGCCATTTACAAAATACTGGATTTTCCATTGATTTACCGCATATTGAGAAGCAGCTGGTGCCTTGTAAGACATTGGTATTTGGAGCAGTCCATCTATGGCCTAAGTAAATATGTTCTAGACAAGAGCAGAGGTGCCAACCTCTTCAAAAATGGTACGAGTGGGCGGGCACCAGGCACCATGACTCCCAGGCTTGTGATGCACCTATTCAAAATGTTGCCACCACCCAGTGACTCTCAACCAACTAGCTCTCGAAACAAGGTGATGCCATCAAAGTGGATGGCAACAAATGTTTTTAGGAGGAGGATGCAGGTTTGCAAAAAATGTAACCTAATCAAAGTCTGTGGAGGCAACGTGCTGCTTTTAGAAGGGCGAATATTACTGAAGGGAGAGCTACACTGTCCAAATGTGGTGAAGAAGTCGATAGATAAGCACCAGCTTATTGGCACCTCACAGCCCTGCCAAGTGCCACGCATCTCACGTTCGAATAACGCATTTCAGGTTATTTTCCCGCATTACCGCAATGCCTGAGATTGTCATGCAAAAGAACTTCGTCCTGAAGTGCGACAGTTCCCAATTCTCAGAAACACGACAAGATGGCGATAGTGTACAACGCAAGGTATAGGATTCTCAATATATTTTGACTTGTAAATATCCTGCTATCATAGTAAGCCAAACGAACTTCAGAGATTTGAAGCCTAAAATACAAAACCACACTGCCTAATTAATGTAAAAAAAAAAAAACACCCCAACTCAAACCATATTATCAAACACATGTGGATGTCCAGCCGCGAAACAAAGCTTCTAAATACATGTCAAAAACTGGGTCAGTCTAAACTGCAGTAAAAGAAGAGCCTAATTAGAGAACTGTACAGGGAGAAGATCCCCACTGGGGTCCCCTCACATCCTGTAGTCGGCCTCGGGTTCCATGTGGCAGAGAGCCTGGACAGATTCTGTCAATTGATCATGATTAATTTGATTGATTGCTGGCCAGGGAGTCACAGGCTGGCTAAGGCAGGGAATCTGTTTAACCCCTCCCACGCTCATGACGAGCTGAGCTCGTCATGAGCCACGGTTCTCGTGTGCTCATGACGAGCTGAGCTCGTCATGACCATTAGAACGCTCACACACGGGGCTAATTCCCCTGCTGTGCAGGGCGTTCTAAGTACCGGGAGTGGTCATGACGAGCTCAACTCGTCATGAGCACACGAGAACCGTGGCTCATGACAAGAGCTCGTCATGAGCATGGGGGCGCTGTGCGCGCCCCCAGCACAGCGGGGGAATCGGCCCGCAATGAAGGGGTTAATGTATTGTTTCTCTGCAGCCCCGCTCAGCAACAGGTGTATGACCTAGGCTAGGGGCGGTGCCACGCTACTACTAAGTGTGGGTGACATTATACTGTTCGAGAAAAAGTGACACTCATAGTCGTTGAAAGTCACTCATAATTACACTGAAATTGTGAAAATATCACACATAAGCACTCTGAAACCTTGGCAGGTTTGACCCTATGGCGCACTTACACAGGGCCGGCCCTAAATCGGATTAACCAGGACAGTACCCTGGGAGTAAAGAAATTGTGTTTTTTTTTGTGAGGGCGGGCAGAGTTTGTGGTGGCAGGAGGTGTGAGGAAGATGGGACGAGGAAGATGGGACAAGGAAAGGGGTACTAACAATTACACTGAGGTACATTAATGTTTGATTATGAAGTCTTTAAGAGACCGGACTTAGACCAAGTGGGATGGACGAGCAGCTGTTTACATGACATTCAGTCAGGCAGCTCCCTTCTACGCCCTTCGGAATATTGGCGCCCCAGGCCAGGACCCAGCTCGCCCATGCCCAGGGCCGGACTTGCTTTACAAATCACAACTTTTCTTTTACGACCCGTCACCCTCCTAAACTGAACTCTCTTCAACGCAGTGGTATAAAAAAAAGTATGGTTTTATTCACATGAAAAGGACTTCACATCTTTAAAAGAATGATCACCCTTCCGCTGGTATTCCTCTGCAGCTGCCACTGCGCAAGCGCACACTATTGTGCCCCGGGGAGCTGCGCGCGCACATACACACGGCTGAGTGAGTCACGGGATACGAGCTCACGATGACTCATCCTCCTTCTCTCATTCATAAATTCCCCGGGTCTGTGATCACCGAGCGGGGCTGGACTGTGGACAGTATGTCCCAGCCGCAGCCCTGCGCACTTAGCGCACGCAGGATGTGACTGGTGCTCCACTTGGCACCAAGGCCTTGTTTTTCTGTGCATGTGTGCGATGTTCTCTGAGCGGCCTCCACCACCCCCACGCCACCTCTCCTGCTGGTAGCGCGCCAGCCCTCGCGGCGAGCATAGGTTTTTAGGAGAGGAAAGCATAACAACAATAAAGAAGAAAAAAAAAGAGTTTGGCTTTAAAGCTCGTCACAACACGCAGAGGAAAATGCCAGAAACCACCGCTTGTGTTTAAACTAGCAAATGCTTTAAGAATGAATAAACGTGATCTTTCTCGGGCATTTTCCGAGTGACGAAGTAGGCCCCTAGGAGAGACGGCACGGGCAAGCGGTTTCCCTTTAAGGCTAATATGACTGGCGCTGACTCCGAGCCGGTCATACGTAGGTAAATGGTCCACCCTCACCGGAAGTTTACTGGTTTCAAGTTAGACCTGGAAAGTGACTTGTTCTTCTCCATCTTAATGGGTCTTTCAGAGACGCCGCACCCAACGCTGACACGTTGACACTGCCCCAACCACACAGGCATGCCAAGTACCCACCATGTCTTGTATGGCACATATCATACCCCCACTGTGTCTGTCTACAGTGGGGGCCCCAGGAGTGTCAGCTTTAGTCAGTCCTGGCATTTTAGCCAACAGTAATCTGCCTTTTTTTAAATTGTATTTCTTTTTTTTTTTACCCAGAGCATAAAACTTCCAACATACAAAGAAGTGTTGACTAAAAAAGCCCTGGCAGGCTGAAACTGCCATCCATAAATGGGGCACCTGCCATCCATGTGAACCAGATCCTAACTTTACTGCCTGAGGGTGTTTGCATTCTTAGACTTGGCACTTTCACCTTCACCATCCTAGGCATGGATTCAAAATTCCCAGTATTCAAACACACCTGTCAACCCGATAACTCTCAAAGAAGAGTTTAGTAAAATGTTTAATACGGTGAACCCACTGAGATCAGTGAATAGAAAGTGCCCCCACTGACGTCTATGGAGATATTTTGATTTGTTAGAAGGGTTAATATGAATGAAAAGAGGATGACACCTGTCAAATGCCTTCGAGCTAACATGTATGTTCAAGTGCCGTTGACTAAAATAGAAGGACTGGGCGAAGATGTCATGAGTGACTTGGTGCCGTCTGGTAGCAATTTAGAGGGCCTTCATAGGCCCTTGCCTATTACAAACATTACATGTTCCCCACAGGTGTGTCCACCTGAGGGAAAGTAGTAAAAGCACCTGAGAGTGGACTAAGGAAACGACCCAGACATTCAAAGCCTACTGTTTATACTATGTTGTAATTATGTTTGGTGCCTTACTGAAGGGGCACTAGCAAAACACATTGTCAGCATTTGTACACGTGATATTTTTTCCTAAAAATCCAACATTGTTATGTTATTCAAATTTGTAGAGTGCACTATCATCTGGAAGGGTATCCTCGTGCTGAGCAGTTGTGAGTCCAGGTACCCGTAGTGCATAGTGGGACTACTAGAAAAGTCAGGTCTTTAGCTTCTTGCGGAGGTCAAGAAGTGAGGAGGAGGCCCATTAGGTAATCATACACCCTCAAAACCGGTCAATGGACTATCAACAGTACATCAATAAAAATAAAAACAGCACACTGTGGCATGAAAAATCAAGTATGGTCAAGCTTAAGCATTTACACTGTACAGTATCTATGCCTATACAAGCCAGTCGCTGTACCAAAACAGTTTATAGACATTTGAAGATCTGCAAATTAAACAGCACTATTGCACAACATATTTTTTTTTACATATGATAAGCATTCTTCACATCAGGCAGGATTGGCATACCTTGTCAGCTTCTCTATATCTGCATCTTTACATTCGACTACAGAGCCATTTCTGTACTGTAGACTGTGTAGTGACCAAAAATCAGTTGTGCTACGTGGAGTTCCACAAAGCAGCAGAGTTCGTTAGGTTATACCATTCGTGCTGTTTTTTTGCACCAGGTATTTGTCCCGCGCTAAAAAATGCCCCGAATGGCACCATGCACACCGCAAGAGGGCGCTGCTTCTTTCTGCCGCTCGAGTAGATTTTCTACTTGAGCGGCAGCTTCCTAAATGCGAACGGATGATTTCTCAATGCGGGTGGTCATGACCATTCAAGACCGCCTGCACTGAGAAATCTCACGTGGAGGTGGTCTAGCATTAGATTTTCCTAGCTTGCGCTTGCCAACTTAACATTGGCGAGCATGAATGAGGAAAAAACTCCCCTACACGGAGCGGAGTTATTCGGAACTCTGCGTGCTCCGCTGAGCGCAGAAAACTCAGCAAACTGCATGAACGGAGCGGAGTTCACCGCCCAGGCCTACTGTGGATGAGCCTTCCAATTTCTAAATCAACCAACATCATACCACAAACCTACTTCCAGAATAATTGTACTAGTCATATACACAGGATTTAATTGGATCCTCATGTAACAGCTGCCGAATTTAAATGGAAAATAGCTTACTCTGATACTAGCAAAAGTTGACAGTACTACGGCACGATGACCAGAGTGCCTTTTCTTTGCTGTGTTGTGACACAGTGACACATCTACAGTAGAGTATCTTGACATAACTACATCACATCTCCTGTATAACCAGACTGCATTCCTTCCAATAGGTGGACGAGCCAAGGAAGACTCGAGCATGGCTAAAGGTATTGCTCTCTTGTGGCTGTGGGGCCCAACTGAATGTAGGCCAAAGAAGCTGCCTGCCCTTCATCTCCATCTTCATGATGCAGCTTCGTAAAAAAAAATCAAGAGCTGGGGGAGCACAGTAAGAGCTCGGAAAAAATACAAAATGGGTGTTCATTCGACTCGCACTAGCCTTGCCCGTTTAATTGAATGTAGGATAAGAAAAGGAAATATGTCTAGCTGACGTGTCTTGTGCTTCAACTCTTAGGGCTAACCCAGACCCATGGCTTGCCTCTCCCTTTTATTTCGATGCCTAGCCCACTTCTATTCCCTCTCTTACATTGTAGTAGAAAGGCATGCATACAAGGCATAACTGTATGAGTCAAGGCAGCATCATCATCTGGCTGTACTAATGTCCCTCAAGCTGTCATTACCAGTGTATAGTACAGTGACGATTCAATTCCTCTACTAGATCACTAGTTTTTACCCCCTCTCCTATATTGGTGCACAGCCCATCCTTACAAAAAACAAGCACTGACAGTGAACGCTGCATGCAAACTGTGCCAGGTCACAGGCCTGAAGCTTGAGGAGGCTGAGTGCTCTGCGAATCTCCTTTTGGGTCAATAGGTGGCAGTGCTGCAGCACACTGGTAATGGGTGGAAGGAACAGCTGTTAGGTATCCTTTGGCAACCGTGACTGAAAGCAACAAACAACCTTGGCTTGTTTAGACGTCAGTGTATATTACAAGTGTTTGGCTAAGTAGATGTGGGTGCAGTTTGTCTGAGGCCGTAAATCTGACGATGCAAGCTGGGACAAAAGGAGCTTGCAGCACACCCCAAGGTGGGTTCCCTGAAGTATCATGTTGTGTAGGCCTACTCTGCACCGAGGAAGGACATGGACACCTAGGGTCCTTTTCACAAAGATAAGTTTGCATATGTAGATTTCCTCATGGAAATCTGCACGTACAGCGAAGTGTAGATTTCCTCTGTGGTGGAATTTGCAATTTCTATGTATAGCTCTACACCCAAACATAGTTACGAGCTTCAACCCCCTCAAATAAGGGGGTGGAGACTCCTATGGATGACTATTAGTAACTTTCCACCTATTGGTTGAGATATTCATCACTGGGGTGGAGCTCCAAAGTAGTAATAGTAATTTTAAGAACATTCATTTTACATTTACTACATTTATTTTAATTAAAAATATTAAAAGACATTTTACTAACTGCTATTCACCTAGGACTACCACAGTATCACTGGACAACCCATCTGGACTACAACTTAACATTAATACGTTATACATTCCTTTTTTAATTAAGCAATTTTTTAAATTAAAGTAAACTAAATGTTCAGTTTCCCTCCTATATTTCTTACACCATCATTTGTGTTAAATATGTTAGTCTTGGATGCAAGCTATTTATTATTTTATTTGTGAATTATATTCTAAATAAATTATCATTAGCAATATACTTTATTACCATTTTATTATGCAAATTAATAATTCATATTTGCTAACGCAGGGATGTGGAATTCCTATAGCCCACAACACAACACATATTGTTTGGGGTCAAGGGCAACACGTTTTCATGTGTATTTTGTACTTGGCACAAGTTTGCCCAACCCCCCTGCAGCACAAACCCTTCGGCTGCCATTTTACAGTACCACATTAGGGGTCAGGGAAGGGCAATGTCTGCAGTTAAAGTAATATTTGTGTCCATGTTTTAATGCTGTTTAAATTTGTATTTACAGTACATTAATGCTAAGCCTTTAGCACCTTCTATGCTCATGACGAGCTCAGCTCGTCATGAGCCACGGTGTTCGTGTTCTCATGACGAGCTCGTCTAACGGTCATGACGAGCTGAGCTCGTCATGACCGTTAGAACGCTCGCACGCTGGGCAAATTCCCCTGCTGTGCGAGCATTCTAAAGAAACGGGCGTGGTCACGACCACTGTGGCTCATGATGAGCTGAGCTCATCATGAGCACCGGGGCGCTGCACGCGCCCCCTCTCCCCCCAGCACAGCGGGGGAATATGTCCTGCAGGGAAGGGGTTATTATTAGGGTGAGCGCTCTAAGTAAATGTTGTAAGCTTAGACTGCACTACTGACAGGTTCCAGTATAAAAATGTGTACACACGTTTTCAAAGTTTCACAATATGCAGCTATGTACAATGTTCCCACAATGCTCTCTGATTAGATGCAAATATTTGTAGAAGCTTGAAAGCAAGAGTGAGGATTACTTGCTTTCAAACAAAGCGTTCCGAAAAAAGTAGGAAATAAGACCTTTCGCTAACTACTGTAAACTTTTAGGTACCATTTCTTTGCAGCATCATTTTGCAAAATGTGTTGATGTATGATAGTATTTCCCAAAAATATTCATAATGGAAAATCAGTGTAACCAGTTTCAATAAGATTATGAGAAACATAAAAATAAACAAGCATTGGCAAACCAAGTAGGTCTGAATTTGGTGGCCAGTCTTTTGGTTTTGTCACTGTATGACTTGTTTTGGCATTAATTTTGTAAAACTTTATTCTTGTGGGAGCTGCTGAGCCTGCACCATTTTAACAAACATTGGCAAAAGCACACATTGCAACCGTAGTTCCTGGCACCGAAGAAAACTATATTGTGTGCCGATATGCTCCTTGTGAAAATGCAGAATGCTGTCACTCACAGTGAGGCCAGCTAAAGGCAGAATTTTAATATACACTAAAGGTGATGTTTAACGTCAGACCTAATTAGGGGACCAAATAATAAAGAAAGTCTTAAAAGTGCACCCATGGTATATTTCCTTGCATTAAGTGCAGCTATACGCCTTTCGTGAATTCAAAAGAATATACAGAAGTAGGTCAAGAAATAGTACTCCTAGAAAATATTTATGAACTGCATTTTAGCATGAGCAAATGTGCATGTGTAGATTTGCTCATGCGAAATGCTAGTGTTTGCAAGTTCACTTTCCCTTCAATCACTTTTTTTCTCAACCCTGTAAGACGGTTTATGTCTTCCATTGTCGGGGGACATAGGTATATGTTTCAGGTTCTGTGACTGCATGCAGGCAGTCAGCACATGGATGAGTAGACACTGTCTTAAATTCACTGCGGGGAAAATGGAAGTGATGCTCTTTGGGGAACAAACCTCGTTCTGGACTCTGTCCTGCTGGCCAGCAGAGACAGGCCCTCTCTCAATTCCGGTCACTAAGACCTGGAACTTGGGAATTTTGATTGATAAATTAAGTTACTCCAATCATGTCTGCACCCTGTCCTCCGCCACCTTTTTCACCTTGAAAATGATAAAAAAAGATTCTTCTATTTATTCCAGTCCATCTTCAGAAAACTATCATAGCATTTCTAATAGTGACCAAATTGGACTATTGCAATGGCTTACTACTCACCGCACAGCAATATATCCCTCACAGTTTGCAAATACTGCAAAATACTGCGGCAAGACTTCTTCTAAAAATCCCAAAACATCACTTAGTAGCCACTGCCATTTAGCATCTTCACTGGCTCCCTATCAGACAGCGCATCACGTTCAAGGTACTTTGATTTCCCTACAACGCACTCCATGGCTCAGGCCCCGACTTTTTTTAACAAAGTTTTAATTGGTATGCTCCATGGCGAGCTCTATGATTCATTACAGCCAAATACATTGTTTTTCTCAATTTCTAATGCTTCACCTGTGGGGGCAGGAGTTTCTTTTTGGGAACAACAGCAACCTGGAATACCCTACCACTCCATATTAAGAGGGCACCAAATCTTATTACCTTCAGGAAGCTGACAATACAATGCAATGCGATGGCTGGGAGAATGGCGCATACTACCAAATGTTTGTGAACAAAGTATTGCAGCCCAAATTCAGGCCAATGTCCAAGAGTTATCTGTTGCTCCAGGGGGAGAAAAAGCCATCCATTCTCCCTTAATTGGAAAGGTTCCGGAATTTACAGTACTGTTCTCCAGGCACACAGAAATAAGTTGAGATCGTGGTTTCAAAAGTCCTTTTTTTATTCCATAATTTGTAATATGAGCCCCTTGCCAACGTGTTTTGTGTCAAGCTGTTGTTGTCACAGCAGACTTCTTCGGGGCAAATTTAGGTCCATTAGAATAAGTCCTGTCAACGGTTGTCACACCAGACTCAAGCTGACTTATCGCTGTTCGTAAGGCTGGTAAAGAAGTGATAGTAGTATTTCGTCGGAAGGTGTGTGTTCCTCTACTGGTAACAGGTCTGCCGCGTGTAACGGTGATGAGTGTATACACGGGTCCATACACTCATCGGCATTACACGCGGTGGACCCGTAATCCAGACGGGGAATACACACCTTCAGACTAAATACTACTATCACTTCTTTACCAGAGTTACGAACAGCAATAAGTCAGCTTGAGTCTGATGTGACAACCGTTGACAGGACTTACCAAAACAAAACAATATGGTTTATCCTAATAGACCGAAATTAGCCCTGAAGATGTCTACTGTGACAGCAACAGCTTGAGACGAAACACATGTTGGCAAGGGGTTCATATTACAAATTAAAGAATAAAAAAGGACTTTAGAAACCATGATCTCAACTTATGTCTGTGTGCCTGGAGAACAGTACCGTACCTTAGGAAGCTCTTAAAAACAGGCTTTTCAGTACCTGCTAGGTTTGCTGCCCCTCTTGCACGTCAATTCTCCAGTATCAAAGCCAGCACCAAGACACTGTGGGGTAATCATGCGCTTCAGAAATATATTACCATAACATAATATTTAAATACAATTAATTTAAATAAAAGGTTAAAATCAAATGTTATTTAATTTAAATTATTGTATATGTTTTCCTATGTGCTAGTGGTATTGCCTGCCTCCAGTGAACCCTATTGTAGTGTGATGTGGTACCAGTTGTAGGCCATGTGAGGTGTTTGGATTACTTGAGGGCTTACTTAGTGTACATTTGAGCCAGTTTTGCCAGAAATTCTACTGTCGTTGATTTAAATGTGTATTTTGTGAAGTGCAATTGTTTTTCTCTTGTAGTGGTGTTTACTGTGAATTAGCATGTCCATGCTAACCACCCTCTGCGATTTACCCTAACACCACCATTTAAGAGTAATTATTCCCTAATTTCCAGCCATCCCCCTTGCTCATCCCACATGTACTTCTAAAAACTGCACATATGTATGCAGTGATGACAGTGCAGAAAAATAGGAGAGGGAGAGTTGCCAAAGAGAGGTTTGTAAATTGTTTTTTTGGGGGGAGTTAGTCCGTCTTCACATAATAGAAAATTGTTCATGTGAATTTATAAGTAACTGGAGCGAGAGTAAAGGCGCTCAACTGCCTTACATTAACATGGCCACTTGACCTTGTGTTGAAAGAATGAGGATGGAAGTAGTGAAGGTGAGTAACACCACTTCAGGAACGGGTCAAATGTAATAGCATGTTGTCAAGGACATTATATAACTCCCAAAAACAAATTCAATGGCAAATAGTGAAATGGCCTAAACAGGACAATAAGATACCACTATAAATCTATTATGGTCACTAAGTCAATCAGTAGAACAGTGGTGGTCACTAGATGGATGATGCCAGCTGTAAAAATATGATTCAGAAAAGGGGGTGGTGATGAACAGAGTGTCTGAATTAAGCAGACCACTCTTACCCAGTCCAAAGATCAGGGCTTGATCCATCACCGTTATTTATCTCACTGCCCCATCCCAGCTCAGAACCTGGCTATATGCAAATCAGTCTGTCCCTGGCCCAGTGCATCATGGGAACAGGGCAGACTAAACTACCAAGCCAATTCTTCACCAGAAAGGAGACAAGCTACCGGGGACCGGTTTCTGGCATTTCAGCCGTCTTCGGCCCGGCTTGCTTGAATCCTGATGGAGCAGTGAGAAAGGGACTCATGTCTGAGTATACCCTGCCACACCTATAGTGGCCAAAAACGATTCAGAAAAGGGGGTGGTGATAAATGCACTGGGACAGGAACAGACTAATTTGCATACAGCCAGGTTCTGAAACTGGGATGGTGCAGTGAGCTAAAAAACGGTGTTGGATCTAGCCCTGATCTCTTGACTGGGTGAGAGCTTTCTGCTTAATTCAGAGACTCTGTCCCTCACCACCCCTTGTTGTAAATATTTTTGTCCACCCTAAGCGTGGAAGGGTATTCTCAGATGTGAGACCCTTGCTCATTGCACCATCAGGATTCAAGCAAACCGGGCCGAAGACGGCTGTAATGCCAGAAACCGGTCCCCGGGAGCTTGTTTCCTTCCCAGTGTAAGAATTGGCTTTTGTAGTTTGGTTTGCCCTGTTCCCATCATGCACTGGGACAGGAACAGACTAATTTGCATACAGCCAGGTTCTGAAACTGGGATGGTGCAGTGAGCTAAAAAACGGTGTTGGATCTAGCCCTGATCTCTTGACTGGGTGAGAGCTTTCTGCTTAATTCAGAGACTCTGTCCCTCACCACCCCTTGTTGTAAAGCTGTAAAAATATGTCACTCAAGTTCATGGTTTCCCCTTTAAGCAGTTCGGGATATGAACACTGATTGTGGACATCTCCTGGATCTTTAAAACTTTAGATGACAGGAGGACAATGCCAACAGACTATGAGGAAAGTCCATCTTGCTGATGCATGTGATAGTTTGTGGTCCATGTCCACTTATACAGACTTTCATTAGAGAAGGAACAATGCTACTGAAGACAGGATTCAAGGGACCTGGAAACTTATTGAGTTTCCGGAGTCTTACTCAGGGTCACCTCACATTCTGGTATCATTCAGTGGAGCAGCATATAATTCATCTCTCTTGTGTGGAAAGGTACCACTTTTGTAGCACCAAATTTTCTGTTGGTTGCATTAGGGTTGTGTGCGGGTTGCTTCTGGACTGCTGCAATATAGCCAGGTTAGGTGGATTATGGTTAAGGCGTGCTGTAGATTGCATTGTGATAACAGCTGGATGAGCATTTTGAACAATGATGGTCTGCCTGTTCCTTTGGAGTGTCCAGAATGCTTCTGGAATGTAGAATTGTGGTATGGCTGGCACACATAACTCCATTCAGGTTGTGAGTCACTCTGCACATGGTAGAAATGAAGCACTTCTGAGTGAAACGTACCAAATTGTTATCTGCTCAGTCTCCCCTACACAACATGGATATTTGGTAGCATTGCTAGTAGGATTTAAGACACCAGTTCTTCGTGAGAAACCAGGCTGGGAAGGTGGAGCGTCGAAGCTGGAGGTGAGCTGCAACAATTGTAACATTTTTACTGGTTGTAACTCTTCCGCAGCATTGTTTCTTTTGTCGGTGGCCCGCCTGTTGTGCATAAGTGAATGCACTCACTGCCAAAAGTATATCTTGGTTACAAAAGTGAGATCCTGAGTGTGAGCAAAGCCAGATTACAGGCCCTGTCAGAGTTCTTTTTTTCTGAGTGATGTATGTAGGACATTTGTGTTCATCTGTAAGCCGAGTCCTCTTGTGCAAGAGCAGTCTTCATGTTCATTAGCATAGAGTGGTAGGTCACACTCTTTTGTGTCCTAAGTGCTAATGCAGTGTAAATTATTCACAAACATGCCAATGGGTCTCTGTGCAATATGTTTTGAGGGGGATGAAGGGCATGCTGAGAGCAGGTGCCTATTCTCCTCACATCTTTTTGGATGCCAAGTTGTCCATTGAAGATTTTTGCATCGATTGTTCCTCACTAGGCATAGACATAAAATTCTGCCCCGCTCACTGAGTTTGCGGAATTCAGCAACTCCGCATTCACAGAGAACAAGGAATTATTTATAACTACATTTTTGGTGTGCCGCAGGCAGGCACGAGCAACCACAACTGCAACCTGTAGTGCGCCAGGTGGCCCCTTTCCAGAGAGGTTGAGAAATGGGGAGGGGCCTCCAATGGCGTCTGAGCAATCCGGTGGTGGGGAACTTACTTGTGTGAACAATAGAGATTCTTGGTACCCAATGACCCTCAGCAGCCAAGGGGGCTTCATTCCCCAACCAGTAGTGCGCCAGGAGGCCCCTTTGCAGAGTGTTTGAGAAAGGGGGGGGAGGGGGGACGTCTGCTGACATCTCAGCAGGCTCCAGGTGGGAGATCTACGTTTCGCAACAATACGTGCTCACGCCCCCAACGACCCTCAACAGCCAAGGGGACTTCAGCCCAAACCAGTAGTGCACCAGGAGGCCCCTTTGAAGGGTGGGTGAGAAAGTGGGTGGGCCACCGATGACATCTCAGCAGTCCTGCTGTGGAGGACTTACATGTGGCAACAGTAGGTGTTATTAGCCCCAAACGACCCTCAGCAGTCAAGGGGACTTCATGCCCAACCAGTAGTGTGCCAGAAGGCCCCTTTGTTGAGTGGTTGAGAAAGGGGTGGGGGCCTTTGACGACATCTCAGCAATCTGGCTGTGGGGGAAATTACTTGTGGCAAGAATAGGGGTTCATCGCCCCCAACGACCCTCGGCAGCCAAGGGGCCTTCATCCCCAAACCAGTAGTGCACCAGGAGACTCCTTTGCAGAGTGGTTGAGAAAGTGGGCAGGGCCTATGATGACATCTCAGCAGTTCCGCTGTGGGGGACTTGCTTGTGGTAACAATAGGGGTTCTTGGCCCCAACGACCCTCGGAAGACAAGGGGACTTAATAACTCAACCAGTAGTGTGCTAGAAGGCCCCTTTGCAGAGTGGTTGAGAAAGGGGCTGGGCCTCCGACAACATCTCAGAAATCCGGCTGTGGGGGACTTCCTTGTGGTAACAACAGGGGTTCTTGGCCTCCAATAACCCTCAGCAGCCAATGGGACTTCATTCCCCAACCATTATTGCCCCTGGAGGCCCCTTGGCAGAGTGGTTGAGAAAGGGGGTGGGCCTCCGACAACATCTCAGAAATCTGGCTGTGGGGGACTTCCTTGTGGTAACAACAGGGGTTCTTGGCCTCCAATAACCCTCAGCAGCCAATGGGACTTCATTCCCCAACCAGTATTGCGCCTGGAGGCCCCTTGGCAGAGTGGTTGAGAAAGGGGCGGGCCTCAGACGACATCTCAGCAGTCCCACTTTGGGGGACTTAGCTGTCGCAACAATAGGTGCTCTTGGCCCCCAACGACCCTCAGCAGCCAAGGGAATCCATCCCCAACCAGTAGTGCACCAGGAGTTCCCCTTTTCAGAGTGGTTGAAAAAGGTGGAGGGACCTCGGACGACATCTCAGAAGTCTTGTTATAGGCGAACTTATGTTTGGCAACAATAGGGGTTCCTGGGCCCAACGACCCTCAGCAGCCAAGAATACTTCATTAGGGGTGGCAGAGCAATACTCTGCCTGCTCATGGAGCTCAGCGGAATTTGGTAGAGTTTTTCGGCAACTCAGCGGAATTTCAGAGTAAAACTCTGCGAGGTCCACCCAGGCCAAAAAATAGCATCCCCTTCGCAGGTCCAACATGGAAGTTTCTTTTCTATGGCTAGTGCAAGCTTTTGAGACACTTGAGCTGGACAAGGATGCAGTAGGGTTCATTGAGCCACTAGAGATCAGTTCCCTGGGAATACTTCTGCTCATCCCACCTCAAATGGTCAGAGAGGGGTCCAGCTCAGATCCTGAGAATTACACAGATTAGAGACAGCATTAAGTGGTCAGGGTGCCTGGGCAGCAAATAGGAATAGCAACTACGTGGTCTGGATCAGGTTTCTGCCTGATGCCTTTATCCGAAGTGATTAACCCTGTTTTGACTCCCACATGAGATCTTCGTGTTCTGCAGGGCTGCTTAACTCATGAATAAATGAGACTTCAAAGAGAAATAGATAGAGGTAGTATGGTTGTGGTATGCCTCATATGTTTTCTGAAGGAAGTGTCTAGGAAAAATCCACATGCAACGGAGACTTTCACAGTGGTTATAACAAAACACCACTGGGATGAAAGCCCATCTCTACAGTAGCTCGTTCACCCTACCAGACTTGGAGACCATTTGTGGACAATAGGATGGGATCTGTGAGCACCTACATGGTTTCTCTCCATCACTAATAAAAGGTGATGAAATGGGTTGTCATGAACCTGAACCTATGCACATTGAGAAGTTAAGTCAGCTATTTGCTGATTCCAGTGAGCCATGCGAATACCCTGGACAAAGGCATGGGTCTACCCAAAGTACCATGCCAATTGCTGAAAACTCTCCCATGTCAAAGGGCTGTCGCAGAGAAACCACTCTCTTTGACATGGCCAAAGAACTACTTTTTCGTTTTTGATTAAGCATGTATTTCTTCCGTTCTCGTCCGCACCGTCTGCGTTGCCACCCCCATGTTGCTTTCTCCCCTGTAAAACAACATTTTTAAAAACGCTTGGCCCTTTTTTTTCTATTTAGTTACAGATCCAAACTTGATCAGTAGCTAAAAAAAAAAACAGCAACGTCAATGGGTATTTTTTAGCTGTGCTGCACAGCATCAAATATGTTGTACAACTTAACTAACAACCATTGGCAAAGCCAATAGGTGTCAAAGGTGAGACTCATTGGCTTTGCTAACCCTTTTTCTATATGAAGCAGAGTATTTGGGTCTTTGAAGGACCACTCACATCAGGGCATCAAGTCACTCCTTAATCATCTTCTCAGGACGCTTGGTAAGCTAAGATTACTTTCCTTCTATTTTTTATCTCTCCAGCTTCTATATAACTGCACCGTACAATCTCAGCTTCATTATTCGGCATTTGTGATTTTTGTACAGGATTGTGATGCACTCTAAAAATAGCATTTGACTAATACATACACGTACAAATGCTGCACAACAGTAGTGGTAAGGAAGCCTGTGTTGCAAGACACAGATGAATGACAGCGCCGTATCTCTACCCACCATGCACCACAGGGCCTAGGCAAACGAAGATCCTTCCCACTCATACAACAGCTCCTTCTTACCGTTTTTTTGGGTCTTCCTCTGGGTTTTCTTCCGACAGAGACCCCAGATTTCTAGAAAAAGGAAGCAAAATCATTAGGGCATTAGAAAACGGACTTAAAAAAATTGGACAACATATTTTCCGTCAATTTCCCTTATCCCTTCCATGATATGTCACAGGGCTCTGAGCAGATGATGCACCATTCTAGCGAACACAACTCAAACCACTGTACCCTTAACCCATATTTCTACATACTATGTGGCTTTTAAAAGGTCACAAATGTTGTGACAGAAAACTCTCTCCTTAAGGTTATCATGGGCCTCACAGACACACACGCATGCAGACACACCTGGGCATACACACACCTTTCACTCTTTTGCACAGTTCACTCTCAGTCTGGGGCTCGCCGTCCATCCTTAAGTGCACAGCTATCTCACTTTAGAGTCCCTTAGCTGCCCACCCACATACAAGACTGTCTCTCACCCTGGCACTCCAGCTAGCCTCTCTGACACACAGACACTTCATTCTAGAAACCTCCAGTTGGCCTATCGTGTGACCAGGAAACAGTCTCACCCTAAGCTGTGTTCTTACATACATGGCTGCCACAAACCTCTGATGCCCCCATTTATCCTCCGAACACACCTATTTCTCTTACTACAGAACGTCTATCATATTCACATAGCTGACTCACTCTGGAGCCCTCAACACACCTCTCACTCTGCAGCCTTTTGTGAACATATGTAAATGTATGTCTTACTTTGATACCCTCTGCCTCTTCGGTCTCTTAAAAACAACTTTTTCCTGAACTTTTCCAACACACCCAATGGGTTCTGTTTTCCCGATATCAATACAGGTTTAGTAGAAGACGGAAGATGGACCATTTAAAGCTCTCGCATACATAATGAGCTCAGAATGTAAGTTCCCAGTCTGACTACAGACACATTAACCCCTTGCAGTCCTCCCCGTTTAATTTAACATAGCACTCATGTAAACCTACAATTCTACTTTTCCCGCCCAAAAAAGTCTCAAATTGAGAAAAAGACACAATAAAGCATATTATCCCAAGATCATCCCGGCTGTCTTCAATGCCATTCACCGGTACCTTACTGGAACATCGGCCATCATGTCTGATCAGCTGTCTCTTACTCCCTTGTTCCCCTCTACCAAAATACGCCATATTGTTACATTTTTCACTGAATGAATCGTTTCCTTATTCCACACAAACTACAAATTTCTTATGCTATCAGTATAAACTTTTAAAACATTAACCACTCATACATGTGCTCATCATGCTTGGGTTTCCAGGCTGCTGATCTCCCAAATGTAACCGGTTGTTCTATTGCTTTCACTACGATTTGGATATCCTGTGGTGATGGATTATAGATGAGTCTCAGTTCAATTTTTCACTAAAGGTTCCAAACTCACAATATCAGTGCAGAGTGTCCTAGGCCTCTTGATATTTCACTACTTATTCCCTGGAAACCTTGTGCTTGTGTGTAAAATGTAGGCTTTGCTCTATGGGTTTCCAACGTGTGCATAGCTTTCATATATATATTTTCCATGGCACAGTGTTCTCCATCTGTGGTAATATGCAGGTGTACCTGCGCATCCCAGTGGTACTGGCTGTAGTTTGCACATCGCTTAAAGGGATCTTGCACCTTCACTTTTAATTTGCAAGGCAGTCTTAATTGTATATTACCAGAATATCACATTTTTAATATTGTGCTACTTAAATTGGTCAGAATAGTGGCTAGAAAAGTATCATGAAGGCAAGTGAATATAGACAAATATGTGTTTACTTAACTCTAAAAACATATATATATTATATATATATATATATATTCACGCTCCTGTTCGCACCAATAACGACGGGGCTCTGGCGGTGGGTGCCGCAAACACGGTTGGTGCACCGTGTAATATTCCTTCTCCAAATCTCCTCCACCGGCCGGGAAAGAAGTAGCAGCACTCGCGGGGTATTTTACAGTGTTTCCTTTATTGTTCCTTTACAGACGCGTTTCGGGCCCGCAGAATGTGAACGGGTAGTGCATCTTCAGTTTCCTCTTGCAATCACGCATTGCGTTTAAAAATGGTTCCTGTGCAACACTTTGGTTGTCACATTGAAAAAGGGCTTGACCCCAAACGCGTCTGTAAAGGAACAATAAAGGAAACACTGTAAAATACCCCGCGAGTGCTGCTACTTCTTTCCCGGCCGGGGGAGGAGATTTGGAGAAGGAATATATATATATATATATAACACAAACATATATATGTATACACACAGACATGTGATCAAGGCCCTTCACGGGCTGAAACGAGTTATGGCGGATTTGGTGTATGGGCTTTAAATAAATTAAGATTTGCAGGTTAGTCTTGTCTTGTCTTATAGACCTTTGAGGACGTTGTATGCCTCACACACAGACATATATATATATATATATATATATATATTTTACACTGATTATCTATATTTTTAAGGTTGGTTGATGTGGAGTTAGGAATAGCGAGTCTAAATTTACCTGTATGTATGCTTACCGTCATGACATTTTGGTAGCTGACGTTCAGCTATGATAATTTTGGGGAACAATATTTTTTGCTGAGTATTTTGACATACAACCAATCTCAATGGATGATAGCCAGCACAAGATGAGATTAGCACGTTGCGGCCATGAGATGGGGTTCAAGGTTGACAGTAACCCTCCATTTTATCAGTACAGAGCGGTCCTGATCATGGTGAGGCTCATTACTTGGAATCCATGTCGCCGAACTGTAGAGATGATGTTGAGAGACTCATTTGAAGTTAGGCCAGCACACCCCACAACATCCTGCAATCCTGACCAGAACCAACTTAAAGAGACAGAATCCTTCCTACAAGCTTCCAGTTTCCATCATTTCAGTTCTTCCTTTTAAACCACATCCTCAATCCCTCTACCAGGGCTGAATACACAGCCCTGATGCTTTCCTTCATACTCATGCTTCTTAAACATTTTCAAAATTCCTAACTCTTATCATTTTCCTCACCTCTTACCTCCATTAGCTCTGTCTCCCCAACAATGCACCCTAAATACACTCAAAGCAGCAACAGCAACCCAACAGACAGATTCCTCAACAGACCGGCCTTGACCCTGCTGGCTTTTCAATCACGTATGAGGCGAACTTCAAAGAAAAAGACTACATATAGAAAGAAGGAAAGCACTGTGGTGCGAGTTGCGAATAACGAGCTGCGCAAGCCAATGCCTTGTGGACACATTGTAGATGGTGGCTGTATTTAATGTTGTAACAGTGTGCATTTATTACTTTTAATGACTTGCATTGTTTAGTGGAAGGCGTATGGCATGTAACAAACACACTCGATATTCATTGCTACTTCAGTCTTAGCGTTTGCTTATGACCTACTGGGGAAGTAAACAACTCCTGCACCCGCATAAATGGAAGTGGACCTGTTTCATGATGATTTCTTTGCTCACCCTTATTTTGCCTTTTTGCACGGCAGGGCTCACTAATGAGGGTGTCCGCCTTACTTACCATTTCTATAATGACACTTGTCCTAGTCACAACCTTTTTGAGATAAGAAGGGTTAAAAACCTAAAAACGGAACTGATGGCTGCCCTCACAGAATGCTGCGGCATGTCTCAACTTCAGAACTGCAGGGCACATGCTCCTGGAAGGCGGCCATAGCTCCTGTAGGAGACTTGTGAGAGGACTCTTGTACCAAGAAGGCAACATTGACTCCCATAATAAGGCATTGACTCCCATATTAAGGCAACATTGAACTAGATAATATTGCAACACTGGCTCCCATGCTAGGAAGATGGCACTGACTCCTGAACAAAAAGAGGGACCTTGGACTCCAGTACCATGGATGCTCGGCCAAAATAGCAAGGATGTTCTATTGACTGAACAATATCGACTTACCAACTTATTACCAAGGAGACTAGACAAGGACTTAGAGTAGTAAATCTACAATCCCAAATGCGCACTTACTATATTGACATGCTGGCAGTCGATATTGTTCAGTCTATATAAGTGCAAGACGTGTTTCCGGACCTCGCTGTGCATTGACAGACATCTGCAGTTGTGCATTCTGCTACCTTTGACTAGGTTTGCTCTATGCACATAGCGCGTACAGGCTTATAAAGAGGGCTGTGGTGACTCCGGGACTAAGAGGCGTTACACTGACTCGTGTACTTACTAGGGTCACACTGGCTCCCATACCTGATTGTCACACTGAAATCCGTACAAAGAAGTTGAAGGAACTTGACTACTAAAGAGGCAACAATATACAAAAGGCTATACTGACTCCGTTCAAAGAAGGGGGCACCAGTTACCATAGAAAACCAGACTGACTCCCAGATCTATCCAGTGCTTGAAATGGAAAAATAAAAGTGAAGGTACTCTGTACCAGAGAACCTGCTTGTTTCTGAGAAGTGCCGGTACTCTCTAATTAAAAGTATTACGTTTTTCTTAAGAAGTGCAGGTACTCTCCCTCTCAAAATAAATAAAAAAGTACTGGTACTCTCCAATTGAAAGTACTACGTTTTTCTTGAGAAGTGCAGGTACTCTCCCACTCAAAATAAAGAAGTGCCGGCCCATTTAAAGCACTGGTTCTATCAAGTGTGACATGCTCTGGCCTACAGGTGAATCCAGGCTTTTGTGAAATCTGTCCACATAAACCTGACAAAAGCAAGTTTCATTTTACAGGTGGGACAATGGACTGCCCGAGTCACCACAGGAGCTACATTCTGGGGACAAAAACTTTTTCCAAAGCGGAGTGCGCTATAATGCCATCACAAGAAGTGACTGGCAACAATATAGATAGCTGAAAGTCAAGGTGTTTTTGTTGTGGAATTATATTTATTAACGGGTGATGCCTTCTGAGCTGCCAGGGTGGTCCCATTTTAAGATGTCGGGTAAGCGGCTCTGTTTACATTTCCACTCTATTGACTTTGCAACTCCGGCACGTCTCGCGCAGACCTCAATGCACATTTTACTCACGGCTCCCCTCCCTGACGTCTGGTGAGGTCACCTGGGGAGGACCGCACCCTGAGCTTCCTGATACGCCCGACGGGAAGAAAATGTTTGAGAGGACGGAGACCCTGACCCGGCTGACACAGATGCCCTGCACACGGGGGGAGGGGCACCTGTAATTCCTGTGAGCGTTAGAAGCAGTGTTCACTGTAGCCTCGACCCCCTGCCGGACCCCCCACCACACACTTACTCCTCCCCCACCTTGTATCGTGCTCTCTCGTCCCCCCCCCCCCGCCTCGCCAGACACACACAGTGCACCCCCCACTCTGCTGCCTGCACCAGTCATGCTGCGCCGCCGCCCCGTGATTCAGAGAGATACAGAGGATGTGAGTCAGCCCAAATCAAACTTTACGCATTCCATCCTCGCTCCCCGAACCAAAATAACAGAACCCATGAGTGCTTCCTCTACGCTAAGGCCTCATCTTCCCTCCCCGCCGTGAGGGCTCTGGGGTATGGGTGGCCCGCGAAGCGAGCCCTATATGGCCTTATATGGCCCCCACACGACCCCCTCTCTGCAGAATGCCCCCTCAGGGGAAGCCCCGGCACTCACCCCCTGTAAGCCCCCTATCAGTTGTCTCACAGTGCTACTATACGAGGACCTCTGACCCCAACACTGCTGCTGTCCAGACTACCTTCGCTCACATGGTTACTTCAAGTCATCAGTGCTTGTCCTATCTGGGCTCAGTGCATGTGGTCCTCTGAGCTCAAGAGCTTCCGATGCTCTCCTCACAGTCACCTTCTGAGTTCCAGACACTGTTCCTTCCAGTCCAGGTCTTGCTCTTGAAGTACCAGTAACACGATTATATGATTTTGTCTTATATAGTTCAATGTTCACCAGCTCCTTGCCTCGCTCCTTGTCCCCATTCTCGGTGGTCCCCGTTTCCTGGCTTTCCTGCTCACGGAGCAACGCTCCCATCTCTTGTTTCCCTGTTGGTTGGCTCTCTCTCCCTCGAGATAGATGACTGACCCGGAAGTTCTTTCTCCCAGGATCTTCTGACAACCGGTGGTAGGAAAGGCTTTGGAGGTGGGTATTAGTCATTTTTATTGTATATTGAATAAATAAACAACTGTTGTTGTGCTCATCTCTCAATGAAATAGCACTACGTGGCAGATTGTTATAAGTGCCGGTGTTGATAATTAAGGGACGAGCATGGAAATCACAGGCTCAAATTAAGCACTGGTAACAGCCCCAAGAGCTGGAAGGAACAGTAGCCTCAAGGACACCGACGGATTCGACTCCATTGTTGGAAGACAGCAGAACTATTCCTCACTTGCCACTGGCACGATTGATGAGGTGATTTATGCCGCATTCAATGCATAAATCTATCCATTGCTTCCCAAAAATAGCATAGGCCAGTCCCGGCTGAACTGATTATCTGCAGGTGCAGGCCTGTCTGTCCGTCTGTCTGTGAGTTAAAAGCAGTGGCCATCCATTACTAGACCGATACTAGCTGCGGGAGGCAGGGATCTGGAGGCAGTGCAAAGAGCACAAGGCAGGTCATATATGCAAATCAGTTCGGCTGGACTGTTCCCATGAGGCACAGGGTCAGACTGATTTGCATATGGCCATGTCTGAACTGGGGTGGCTGAGTGAGCTAAAGAATGGTGATAGATTAAACCCAGATCAGTTGACTGGGGGTGAGTGTTTGTTCGGCTCAAACGCTCCGTCCATCATCCCCTTTTGTATCACTTTGTTCGCCCTAAGTTGGCAGGGTATGCTCAGACGTGGGTCCCTTGCTCACTTGGCCACTGGATTCAAGTTAGCCTGGCTGATGAGGATTATGAATCCAAAACCGGTCTCAGGATGCTTGTTTCCGGTCCAGGGAAGACATGGCTTGGCAGTTCGGGCTGGACTGTTCCCTTGAGGCACAGGGTCAGACTGATTTGCATATGGCCATGTCTGAACTGGGGTGGCTGAGTGAGCTAAAGAATGGTTATGGATTAAACCCAGATCAGTTGACTGGGGGTGAGTGTTTGATTTGCTCAAACGCTCCGTCCATCACCCCCTTTTGTATCGCTTTGTTCGCCCTAAATTGGCAGGGTATGCTCAGACGTGAGTCCCTTGCTCACTTGGCCACTGGATTCAAGATAGCCTGGCTGATGAGGATTATGAATCCGAAACCGGTCCCAGGATGCTTGTTTCCGGTCCAGGAAAGACATGGCTTGGCAGTTCGGGCTGGACTGTTCCCATGAGGCACAGGTTCAGTCTGATTTGCATATGGCCATGTCTGAACTGGAGTGGCTGAGTGAGCTAAAGAATGGTGATGGATTAAACCTAGATCAGTTGACTGGGAGTGAGTGTTTGATTTGCTCAAACGCTCCGTCCATCATCCCCTTTTGTATCAATAAACACCTAGTAGGCACGCTTGAACCCCACCCTGCCCCAAACGCCCCCCCCCCCCCTTAAAAAAAAGCTTTCCGAGGCTGGTGCCAATGTCATAGGGTGCCATGTGCGTCGGCAGTTCAAAGCCCTGGAAAATGAGGTGCAAAACCACTATTTACAGTGTTTTTCAGCTCGGTTTCCCTGCCACCTTGTGATATCGGCTCCTCACAGGAAGACTGTTTGATGGAAGCCGATATCCTGTGTCACAGTATGGTCGAAGCTCCATTATTACTCCTAGGCCCCATATTACTGCTCCTTCTATTACTGTCCTCTGCATCTCCTCTACTACTCCCTCCAGTCCCAGTACTCGTGTTCTTTTCACCCCCAGTACCCCTGTTCCTTCCAGTTCTCAGTGTTGCTGCTGCTTTCAGCCTGTGTTACAGGTCCTTCCCGCCCCAGTCCTGCCGCACCTACAATAGTAGGCTCAAGTAAAGGCAGTTATGACACAGCCCGTAGGCTCAGATTACTGTAGTAGGAAAGTATATTGATGTTGGTTACCCCTGTAACAAATCCTGGGTATAGAGGACTCCCCATGTGGAAAACGTTTAGCCCACTTATTAATTGGCAGCCCATCAGCGACAACACGTCATGGGTATTTTCATGCTCCGTCATACTGAGCCTCCGTTTGTTATTTTTAGAGCCCCTGTTACTTGCCAGATGGCACTACCAGGCCCCTTGCTTGCTGCCCATTCTCTCTGTGGTGACCATTGCTTTACATCGCTGGCCAGCTTGGAATGTTATTTGTTAATGTCCATAGTTTTACTGCTCCGAGATAGCTGCTACGTTTAATAGCAACATTTCGGCCAGTACAACATTGATACAGTGTAATCTGCTAATTACTGGTTTAAATAATCATAACAAAGCAGTGTGTGTAACCTGTAGATCACTTGTTGGAATCCTAATAATGTAGCTCAGTGGGTTTCAGCACTAAGAGATCATTGCGCAGTCTGCAGGTGGCTTATGCGCCTGCTGCAAACATCTGCTTGTACGCAGTAAGGCATACTTT
This sequence comes from Lissotriton vulgaris, assembly GCF_964263255.1. Lineage (NCBI taxonomy): Eukaryota > Metazoa > Chordata > Amphibia > Caudata > Salamandridae > Lissotriton > Lissotriton vulgaris. The sequence goes on along the minus strand of NC_141693.1, from coordinate 1,308,219,258 downwards.
GGAATCTTTGCAGAGCTGAAAGGTTTATTGTTCTGAGATCAATAAAAGAGTACTGTTGGCTAGCCATTCACACCTAATATTACATCCCATAATAAGTACACTCTATTTAACAATAACTTATAGCACTTCACATCACACTACTGCTGTTTGGGCTTGCCATGACTTAAAATTGTGACTGGCATAACACTCACTCTTCAACTAACTGAGCTATCACCCTAGCCATATTGTGTTTTATGTAAATGGCCATTATTGGCATAAATACCACAATACACAAAATGTAATGATAAGAGGGTGGATATCTTACAAAAATCCAAAGCGGTCTCCCCTTGTACTTCAGCAAATGATGCAGTAAATAGTGGCCTGTGAGGGCCCTTCCTTTTCTTTATAATAATCACTGCAGCAGACCTGCCACCTCACATGGTGCTACAGTGTGTCACACGATATCGGCAGCCTTCCCAAGTATCACGCATCAGACGAGACACTAACGCATTTCAGTGTGGTGCTCCGCACCACCTCACTGAAATGCATTGTCACGCTTAATGCAGTACTTTTTGCTGTAACAAAAAGCGTGCTGCAAACAACTGTGTGTGGTAGCTGGCAGCACGCCTGAGTGCCTGCGCTGGCTTCTCCCACAGGCTTTGGGCGCTCACAGCAGCTGAGCAGGCTCAGCCTCACAGCGGCAGCATGAGCTAGTTCTGCTACAATGTATCTTTTTTTTAATTCCGTGGCGCCTTGCTGCTGAGTGACACAAGTTTCAGACTTGCCGTAGTGCCACAGGAGCACCTGACGTGACGTCCTGCTACCAAAGGGCGCAGGTAGTAATTACATTTTGTAAAGACTCTGCTGCGGAGCGGCTCGACTCCTTGCTCAGCCTCACTGGTTTGCGGGGCCGGCCAGGGGCCTGGGCATCATGGTGCTCACTGCTCAACCGCTGGCTCGCACTAACCACGCTGCTTTTCGCAGTGACCTCAGACCCTGTCCTGCCCTGCTCACAAAGCCTTGATTAATTTTCTTTTTGTTTTTGTTTTCAATGACAGGGTGCATGTAAACTTTTGTGTCTGAACTGTATCATCAGGTTTAAGATCATAGTTAATATATTGTTAATCTAGGCAGCAATCACTACATTTGTGCTTTTTAGGTCTTGTGACCTACAATGCGCGCAAGCGCATTGAGGGAACGAGAATTCAAGTGGCCAAAATCCTCTTCAAACCACGGGCTTTCAGCCGCGGTTTTCTTTAAGTTCACGTGAATCACGTGATTAAACATGCACGCGCATCGGCAGCATTTCTCCTGCAGGCTCGCAAAAGGCTCTCCTCCCTCCCCACATCAAAGGCATCAATCACCCTCCCACAGGCTTCCCCAGCGCTGCCCCGCACCCTGCTTCACAGCCAGGCCATCTGTTCCCTGCCAGACCTCTCACACCTCCGTCACAGCATGCCTGTGTACTTCAAAGGCTTATCACTTCACAAGGCCGGCCGCAGGCCGTGCAACCAGAGCACTTCAGTTGGTGCGCAGCCGCCCTCCCAGCACTGCCTTGTTACTCTCGGCAGCAGTGAGTCCCTAAACACTTTTTATATTTAATTAGCAGCAGCAGCATTTCTCCTGCGCCAGGCCACATCAAAGGCTCTGTGCCACTTTCACCCACACAGCAACACTTACAGACACGCAACGCCACTCACACCCACGCAAGCCCACTATCATCCACGCAACACCACACTCACCCACTCAACGCCACTCACCCAAGCAACACCACTCACACACGCAACCTCACTCATCCACGCAACCCCACTCATCCACGCAACCCCACTCATCCACGCAACCCCACTCATTCACGCAACCCCACTCATCCACGCAACGCCACTCATCCATGCAACGCCACTCATCCATGCAACGCCACTCACCCACGCAACACCACTCACACATGCAACGCCACTCACCCACGCAACGCCACTCACTCACACCCACGCAGTGCCACTTTCACCCACACAGCACCACTTTCAGACACGCAACGCCACTCACACCCACGCAAGCCCACTATCACCCACGCAATGCCACACTCACCCAAGCAACGCCACTCACCCAAGTAACACCACTCACACACGCAACCCCACTCATCCACGCAACCCCACTCATCCACGCAACGCCACTCATCCACGCAATGCCACTCATCCACGCAACGCCACTCATCCACGCAACGCCACTCACCCACGCAACGCCACTCACACATGCAACGCCACTCACACATGCAATGCCACTCACACATGCAACGCCACTCACCCACGCAACACCACTCACCCACGCAACGCCACTCACCCACGCAACGCCACTCACCCAAGCAACGCCACTCACTCACTCACACCCACGCACTGCCACTTTCACCCACACAGCACCACTTTCAGACTCGCAACGCCACTCACACCCACGCAAGCCCACTATCACCCACGCAATGCCACACTCACCCAAGCAACGCCACTCACCCAAGCAACGCCACTCAACCACGCAACGCCACTCACCCACGCAACCCCACTCATCCACGCAATGCCACTCATCCACGCAACGCCACTCATCCACGCAACGCCACTCATCCACGCAATGCCACTCATCCACGAAGCGCCACTCATCCACGCAACGCCACTCATCCACGCAACGCCACTCACACATGAAACGCCACTCACACATGCAACGCCACTCACACACGCAACGCCACTCACCCATGCAAATCCACTCACACCCACGCAGTGCCACTTTTACCCACACAGCACCACTTTCAGACACACAACACCACTCACACCCACGCAAGCCCACTCTTACACACACAACGCCACACTCACCCATGCAATGCCACTCACCCACGCAACGCCACTCACCCACGCAACGCCACTCACCCACGCAACGCCACTCACACATGCAACTCCACTCACCCACGCAACGAAACTCACTCAAAGCTACTCACACACACACAGTGCCACTTTCACCCACACTGTGCAGTGCACAATAGGTCTCGCAGTAGGAAAGTTGGAGCTATTGGTTTTGTAAATGACAAAGCCCTTTATGTTTTTAAAATGAAAACAAAAATAAAAGGCATTGTTATTTGCAATTGTAATAGCTCCAACTTTCCTACTGCGAGACCTATTGGCAACGCCAGTGCTTGTTACAATTGTGGTTATCACTATTCATGTTAATTGACTAAGGAGTCGAGTGATTGGTATCATTTTCACGTAGTAGGCATAGTGAGTGAGCGCATTATGATTCACTGCAGAGGGTCACATATTTCTTATATTCCTTGACACGTGTTTGTAAATAAACTCCACCGCAAGTTTAACCCCTTGGGCGCGGCCGCGATTCTGCGCCTGTGCGGCACATTCTGATCGCGGGTGCGGTCATTTTTTTAAAAACAAATTTTATTGATTTCAAATAGACATTATGCACACATATATCGAACATCCCCCATCAATGTTAAACAGTCCCCCTTCTAGCCTACTCCGTGATATCCTTCTAACGCTAATCAACATGTCTATGGTAGCATCTTCTGGCGATAATTTATCAACCTCTGCTACTTTAATTTAACTTGCTTCAAAATGCCCACAACTCACATTGTACCACCCTCCCCCTCCCACCACACCAGTGCATGTATCATCTGCTGTGCCTTTCCATCATGTGCCAGCTACCAATTACTACTGACAGTTTTACTTCATTTACCTGGTATTGCTCGGTCTATTGCGGGTGCGGTCATGACGGCCGGGAGCCGTCATCAGCACACGAGCACTGTGTGCCATGACGGCTCCCAGCCGTCATCAGCACACGAGCACTGTGTGCCATGACGGCTTCCGGCCGTCATCAGCATGGAAGGGGTTAAAAGGACTGTTTCCAGCTGTATTGTTTATGACTAGTTTGCTATCAGTTTGCTTGGAGGATAACTTTGTTTGCTTTAGGGATGTATAATGGGGCGCTCAGTTGCCAACATTGGCACATGGTGTAAATATGCTGGTTTCCACACTGGATCTCATCTCTGCACATAGCGTGAGATTTAGCTTTTTTTTTTGTGGTTGCCTTTACTCAGGCCGCCACTCAGCACAGGCAGCATTGATTGGCATAGCAGCTCGCTGGTGCTCTTCGCAGGCAGGCCCCTGTTAGCACACTCCTTAGAGTTTCTTGTTGCTCAAATGGCTGTCATTTTTGATATTTATATGTTTCATTGCTTGATTTTTGCTTGCGATAAAGTGTCACTCATAGTTGTTGAAATGTCTCTCATAATTACAATGAAATTATGAAAATTTCACACATAGCAGTTTGAAACCTTGGCAGCTATGTATCGGCTCCCTTCACACAATACACAATCACCCGGTGAGGAGACGCTATTACACGGTGGTAAAGAAATATCACACGGTGGTAGGGGAACCACTACAGAGTGGCTTTCTAGCTCTTTTTTCAAAGTTGTAATCAGTCAATGTCCATTGAGAGGTGAAAACACAATAGAGAATCGGCAACAGCCTCAGCAAGCTTTTTAATTTGGAGTAGATGGAGTTAATGGGGATGCAAAAAAATGTCTTAGGGCGGTACTTCTCGGCATAGGGACATGCCCCCTCCAATGCATCCTCCGCGCACAATGGATTTTATTTTAGTTTGCAGGCCTGCTGCAGTTTTCAAAGAAAATCATCTTTGAAGCATGAAATCTGCAATAAAAAGCTGAAAATCGGGCAACTGAATGCAGCACTGTAAGTGCAGATGTTCAGTGTAAATCTGGTTAAGTGCCAATCCTTCGTTAGAGGTATCACTGACTAGTCACCAGTATTTTAAATTGTGTCCATAAGCTCCACAATTGTGATAAATATGGTTGCCATGGATCTGCTCCTGTTACAATTCGAAGTTATTTTAACACTTGTAGATTTTCTTTTTACCTACCTTGTGTGAGTAATGAGGCCCAGGCCGAGGCCCAGTATTTGGTGACGTCCCACGGCCTGTGATGCCATCAATGTGGTTTTTCCTCCACTACTCTCATGAATTTGGGTAAACGTTGTCAATTAATTCTTACCCGGCTTTTTGATGTTGCTTTATTCTTGCTTCCCTTCGGCCTTCCTCGTGGTCTCTTCGGGGTGGGTGCTTCACTGGGCTCCTCCTATCCAGAAGGAAGAAAAGAGAAGTTAACAAACATGTAAACACCTTTTCGTTAATTTGGCTCTTCAGATACTCCTCTGGTGGCATTCTGAAACCCAGAATACACTGAAGTCAGAATACTTGTAAACTGCCAGGCCAAAGAAATCCTCTGCGGATCTTGAGCACACCCAATTATTGGAAGTAGTGTGGCTCACTGGTTAGAGGCGGCAGACCCGAGAGCAGAGGACGGCCCGGGACCAGGGTTCGATTCCCGGCGCGGCAGGTTTCTGGACCAGGGTCAGCGGACTCGATAATTCTCTCGCCTCGGTGCCCACTCTGATCAGCGATCACACTCGGCAACTCTGGGCATTAGCTTGCCTCATCTTCATTAACGGCCCCACCAGACCTCGGGGATGCCTGGTCTCACCCTGGAGATATCCATTAAGGGACCATCTCTCAGGGAAGCCAGGAAGGGTTTCGCAGCGGTCGAAGCGCCTTGGGACCCTCCGGGTAAGTAGTGCGCTATATAAATGCCTATACATACATTTACAAGTTTCTTCGATTAATGGCAACAATTACATTTAAAATTCTTCCTTTTCACAAAAAAATTATCAACCAATCTATCGTCCGTTCTCATCTATTCTGAATTGTTAAAAATAAATGCTGTACAATCTTAATGCGTTTTGGGACTTGCATCGTCCTTTCCCGAGAACCAAACCATTTTAAATCATCTAAATTAGAACATATAAATCTTGTATAGAAAGTTGTATTTTTATATAAAAGGTAAAAAATAATGGCAGTACTGGGTTAAACATCACTATACTCAGATTGCTTCATGAAAATTGAGAAGATGGATTAAAGATTATTGCCCACGCAGGCTTGGTTTCTTTTTGCAGAAGACATTTGTGCATTTGAATTTCTGGCTAGAGTATTGTGTCAATTGATTTTGCCTTCTTCAGCAAACGCGTCCCATGTTTTTGATATAATTTACTATATTTTGGTATAATCGGTATTGCATTGGTTTTGTCAAGATTAGAGCAACTTCAAATGTAATTGTTCTCTCGTGATCATGTGAATGTTTTGAGGCCCTTTGTAGAAAGAACATTAATGTGGATGAGAAACCCTAATGAGTTGCTCAATCTACTTGAATAGTCGCCCACTTGGGCTTAATTGTAATTAAGACTTCCGTTTTTACTGATTTTTACAGACAAATACAGACAGTAAACAATGTGTTTCCTGTCTGTATTTATTTTTAAAAGGGGAAAAATAATGAAAATGTTTGCTTCTTGTGTGTTAATCTCCATGATGTCTTTCATGATCTCCAGGCAACAGCTGGTCAGATAGACAGCGTGGAGAGTTAAGAAACAGGATGAGATTTCCTTAAATTCAGGCATATGTTAACAAATATTTGTAGTGTAACACTAATATGTACCTGTAAGTGTAGTGATTTGTTATACGTCGTTACTTAATTTGGTAAAACGTGACAGGCATCTACGTATGTCTGTGTGAATGTCTAAAAGTTCAATAAATGTGCAAACATACCACTTTACGGCTCCATTTATTCGCAAAACACAAAAAAAATTCGGATAAATACCAATGAGGTGGACACAAAATAAATATGGATAAATACAGACGGAAATGTAAAAAAAAAAAAAACATATAATCGGGGGCCCTAATTATAATAAAATATTTTTGCATTATATTGTGTGTGATCAAAACAGAAAGTTCAATATTATTTCAGGAGAATGTTCTCAGTGTCGACCAGTGCTCTGATTCATCGGGTGACAGTGGGGTACATTAGCTAGTAGTACAGTGTAGGGAGTCGCTTCAGGTGTTAAATGTAAGTTAGTATGTGGGCCACCTGGGGTTCTTTGAACAGACAACCTGCCTTCCATAATACTTGGGGTCTGAGGTCTCTCGCTATTAGTGTGAGAGCCACTGGGAGCATGTGTAATCTGGGCATACATAGGGGTTGGATCTTTTACCTGGGAAGGGTTTTCACCGCTATTTAATATTTGTCCTGCTGCCCTTGAGCATAACAGGTCATTCTGGTTTTTACTCCTATCAAAGGGTTTCTGTTGGTACATAGTCCTATTCTTAACAGTGTACTCAGCCCCATCACTTTTTGCTGTATTTTAGCAAAGACTTACCACCGGTTTTTCAAGATTCGATAACCTAACCTCAATGTCGGTTAGCCTTTGAATGAGTGGGTCCAAAAGAGCTATGACCGTGGTTTTCAATAAATCAACCTCAGTTGGTAATACCCCCCCAGGCAATTTCAACACGCGCTTGAGCAGGCGCCGGGTTATGCTCTATATCTTTAGGTTTATTCCTGCGCCCTAGGGGCTTGGGCAAAATAATTTTTTTTTATTCATCGTTTGTACCTTTCTTTTCTTAGAGGGCAGTGGAAGACTATTCACAAGATTAGTTTTAGCTTTAGCTTTTTGACCCCGTGTGATAACATTTAGCCTTGTCGATTTTTCGGAATTATCACGTATATCAGAAGCATCAATGATTTCAGAGTCTGTGGCAATTAAATGAAGTCCATTATTTTGTGATACGTTAACTTCCAGGTTCGGTTGGGGAACTGGAGCAGTAACGACAGAAATGATAGGAGCAGTTCGATTGTTGGTATTTTGAGTCTCCAAGGACGGTCTCCGCTCTGTGAGTTCGATTTCATAGATGAGTGCTGGCTCAGCCCTCAATAGAAAAGCATCTAGAGTCCCCACTACACCCTGCCATTTCCAGACTTAGGCCTACTCATGATACCCTCACTCAAAACAAAGCAAGGCTACAGGGAGGCGTATTAATATCACAGTACCTTAACGGTTCAGCGTTTGTTGGGTCCAAATCCGTTAGTAGATGTTCTGAGTGTCAGAGTCAAGCACCGTGACACTGAGTGAGTGTTTAAGTGTTGAGTCTCATTTATTTGGCTCGGACTGACAGTCTGGGAAGCCGCAATGACAGTCTGGCTGCCGAGTTCCCATAATCGACTCATACATCCAAAGTGTGCCTTACCCTCACCTGAGGCAGGAGCCCCTTGCGCCAGGCTAAGGCAATAGAACTCTTTACAACAAATGTGCTTTTCACGCATTCCATTACAACGAGGTTGTTACAACAACTGCGTTGTTTCAAAGCGAACCATTACATGGCAAGTCGTTTCAACGACTTGACGTAGGGGGTGCGCTGGACTTAGAAATAGTATTATTTACTATTCCTACTCCTGTTTGTGCAACAGTAGGGAAGGTGTTGGAATTGTAAATCCAACACCAGTGCGCCCCCTACAGCAAGTCGTTGAAAAGACTTGCAATGTAATGGTGTGCGTGGTAACAACGCGGTAGTTGTAACGATCACGTTGTAAAGTTACTGTAAACGCTGTTTCCCGGTTAAGGAGACACAAGGGCTTTACGGTAACAGAGGAATTGATATCATAGTTAGAGGTACAGGTCCTTTTACCTGCATGCTTGTGAGAAAGGTCATCTTGACATTTCGGTAAAGTCCACACAGTTCCACACAACTGGGATCCTTGTTTCACTCCTATTTTGTATTGTATGGGTTTCTGTTCCACATAGATGTGTGCTCAAAATGGGGGTTTCCCAATTAAGGCTCAGCCCCTGCACATATGGCCTTCTTCTGGTGGCGGTCACCAGTAGATTCTCTGGGTGCTTCTTCACGTGGCAGAGATCCTGGGTGTGTTCCATCTTTTTAACTCTAGATGCCCAATACACACCCATGTCCGGGAATGAAAGGCTGACGATTATACAGGCAATCCCATGACCTAGGTCTCTGCCTACTGAGCTTCCCCTCCCCCCCAGCACTGCCTCATTGGCTAACCCCTCTACGCCATTAAGCCTTAAGCAGGAAATTAGTGCTACACATGTGACACTGGGAGGACCAGGAGTGAGCCCTGCAGACCACTCCAACCCTTGTAACTCTACCAGGTCTCCTGGAAGTAGGTAAACTCAGGTGCCATCGAGCCATGGGGTACCCCTAGCCAACTCCTGTTGGAACGAGAGATACATTAGAATTGCCCCTGTGAATCTATTGTGTAGGATCTTTTATATGCCATAAAAGAGACTGGTAGGAACCAAGATACAGATGCTTGCAGTCTGCCGTCACTACTGGGTGCTTACAACAAGGTGGCATCTCTACCCTCTTTGGCACACTGAACTCAGCTATGTGATGTTCAACTTCCATTTAGTGTCTCGAACCACTGTTCAGTGCCCGCTAACTGATGCTGGCAGCCCAGAAGTTCTAGAGGAACTAGACCGGCTTCTTACTGACCTTTAACATGGGGTGCCTTTCCCAGTTCCAAAGCACTTTTGACTTTTCTACATTTTTGGGATGGACTTTGCTGTTGTATTTTGTAGCTTAGGTAGAATTTCCTGAGTTACCTTTGAGAGAACCCCCTCTACTGCTCAGAAAGCAGCTCATACGGCGAGACCGCAGAGAAGCATTGCCATACTCATTGAGTGGAACACAAGAACTACAACTGCAGTAACGCTACATGCCAAAGACAGTTGTTCAAGGATCAAAGTTGAGCCCTTCCAAAGGGCCACAGTCAATTCCCATAGACTTGCTGTGAGATCCTTGAATGGACGTCTAAGTTTTAAGTTCCTTACCAGTAAGGAAGCCTTGTGTAATAAAAAAAAATGTAAATATAAAAATATGAACATACATACATTGAAAGGTTCTGGGTCACTCCTCTTTATCAATTGTTGTGTTCAGCTGTTATTCACATTTACTTCCACCTATCACAGCATTCAGCATGGAGGGGCAGATCCGCCCATTCCAGCCATTGGTTCTCTTTCACTGTATGCAATGCTGTTTTATCTGATCATATGTGCACATCCGCCTAAAAATACGTGCACTTCGGTCGCCCAGGCTGATGGGTCAATACTTTACTTTGCAAAATACTGCTTTTCCATTCCTTACCCATTTTTTATTTTCTTGTATCTTTTGTGTTTAAAATATGTTTTCATGTTACCGTAATTCAATGACAATATTACCTTTTCTTTGTGTCACTAAGAAACATTCTCCTGTGAAGTGCGTGAAAAATAAAACGGGTTTGTACGCCTATACTAATTACACCTGCCTGCTAGGAAGCACCTACACTCTTTAATGCTTCATTGTTTTCCAGTTAATTTTTTTTATTTCAAACATGTCACCAACGTTTAGCTGCCGTTTAAAAAAAAAGATATATATATTTTGGTGGTGTATCCTCACACTATTGTTTTTAAGGTAAAGATCGCACCAATACTGGCTTTTGATTGTACAGAAAATCATAGTTAAGAAACATAACTGGTCATAAACCTTTATTGTGTGTCAGTACTGTTTCATACATTGGCGGCTCGCCGAGGGAGTCCTGCGGGGCGGTGGGGCGGGGGATTGTTGAGTCCGACATATGACGGACAGTAGTAAGGTAAGTAATTAAATAAATAAAACATTTTACCTTGCGCGCGCTTGGCGATGCAGCGCACACTAGGTAAATTGTTTTATTTATTTAATTACTTACCTTACTCCTGTCCGTCATATGTTGGACTCCACTACCCCCCACCCCTCCCCTACCCCGCCCCACCTCCCCGCAGCACTCCCTCGGCGACCCGCCACTGGTTTCATACAGTACCTGGCCCAAACCTGCACCATTTCCAGTAATACACATTGACTGCCTGGCCTTGTTAGCATTTGAGAGTCATGTACACCATATGTTAACTGGGCCAATTCAGATCACTTCCAAGTTCGGCGATCAACTGTGCATGCAAACACAGGCACTTACCCTCTCCCACTCACTCAGTGACTCTAGAGTGGTTGAACCTCCTACCTTGGGCTGCTTCCGAGGCCTTCCTCGCCCCCGTTTCTCCTCGGTCCCTTTCTCCTGCTTGCTTGATGGGGTCTGGCTTCCTTTTGCAGTTGACTCACTCATCTTCCTTCCACCGCTACAGAGAAGGTGACATCATTGATGAAAAACACAGCGCTTCACGAGGCACCCATGTCCCTTAAACCACCACCATGTACAAGCAAGACAGGAAGAAGAGAGTAAAGAGTCTGGAAACCACACAGTTCAAAGTGGCTTGAGGAGGGAAATACTTGACTCAAGAATGTCCTCCATTGGACCACTCATCATTCAACAGAACCTCCTTCATGCGTCCTACAAGATACAGATGAGCCTTGTAGTCTGCTGTCACAAGGCACCGAACATATATATGCAGCACACAGTCATCCAACGGTCCACATTAGACAGATCTCCTTGCATACAACCATCTAGTGTCTGAGATGCCGTGAATTCTTCTATGACCGAACTCCAAGCAACACCTTATCATCCACCAATGCATCTTATCCAGTGCTCTTCAGATATACTTATAACACGACCTTCACCAACTGAGCACGTTAGATAGAGCCCAAGTCATTGTCTGCAAAAGGCACCAACGCCATATGGTTTACAAAGCATTGCTGCCTTGACACGCATCCCTGTCCTCAAAACCTATATCGGAATCCATGAGAACAAGTAAGCTTAAACACACACCACTGCACTGATTGGCTATGACATCCCTCAACAGAACAGCCTTTTCGTGGTAAATAAATCACCAACTATGAGCCGCAGTGAAACATAACAAGCGGCAAAGTCCTTCAGCACATGCTTCCATACACATAATATTCTTTAAAGATCTTTGACATGATCAGACAGGTCTTACTGTTTGACCAATATAAATCTTTTCATTACATCAGCCGCGGCCCAAGCAGGTAAGAGCGGTGGGGCTGGGTGGGAGGGGATTTCAACAGACGACGAGGGAAAATGAATTATTGTTTGTCTGTCGAATCCCTCCCAACCAGGCCCCACCACTCTTACCTGCACGGGCTGCGACTGCATTGCATTACCTATATATTGATATTACAAAACACGGCAGGCCACCGTGGCTACAGCCAATGGCAATGCCAGGACCTCAAAGTGCACCCAGACCCTGAAAGTTAAAGACCGAAGAAATGGGAGTAGTGAGCTATACAAATACTGACAAGTTAATAAGAAAGTGAGAAACTACAGCACACCCCATTGCCCCGCTGATCAGCACGGCTAGGGGGCAATTTGCATGTACAGGGATTATCCAGAGATACTTCAGGACTAGCTAGAATGTTCACTATTGTCATCTGTGCGCAACCTGTAAGTCACAACTTCAGATCCTGAAGTGCTTTCAGCTTCCTTTTTAAGGTCTTTCTTGATAGTGCGGCTGCCGTTCAAACAATAATATGAGAATCACCAGGAAAGGGGCTTTGGCTCAACTCACAGGTTAGGAGTAACGAGTACATGTCTTGATTGGGGAGAGGCTGTAGCCTTACAGCTAGAGCGGTCAGCCTCGAAGCTGTGGAACCGGGTTCGAGTCTCAGCAATGACACTGAACATCCTGTGATTGTGGGCAAATCACTTAATCTCCCAGTGCTTATCAAAAATGATTGTGTTCTCATGTAACGAAACTGGTGCTCATGTAAAGCGCTCTGATACCCGATGTCTCAGGTCTAGTTCCGCTATATAAAACTCTAAAACAAAAGGTGTGTGCTTACACAAAGAAAGTCCTTGCCCTCCATACAGCTGTAATCATTATGTTTATTTACCCAGCCGTCTGAGCTTGAATTTTCAGGGGCATACATGACATTGAAAAGCTATTACAGTGTCTTAGATAACTAAATAATTAGTTGTGCTATTCTCTGGCACCAGCATAGATGGGATGGGGGAAATCATTAACCTACATGGATTTTTAGGTGTCTCGCTTGATAGTGTACATATCAATCGACAGTTTAATCCACACCAATGTTACTGTACAGATCTTTGCTTCCACAGAAATACACATACCATGCTATCTACTTGTGATGCTTTGCATTACCCAAACAACATTCCTGTAAAGCCAGATCTATTGGCAATGCCAATGCTTGTTAACTTTCTGAAGTTGGTAACTGAGGAACAGTAACACTTGTTATTTATAGTGCTATCAAAAGACAGCAGATAGCCATATAGAAATAGCAAGTTATGTTTTATTATCTGTAGTTTCCTCCCCTTATGACTGTGTTAGCCATTGGGCAGGTGTTTTCCTCAGGCAAGTATTACTGGTTGTATTTGGTATCTATTGAAATAATATTGCCCAAATAAGACAGCAGGTCCAATATACTGGTACTACTGTGGACTATAACATTTTTTTCAGTTTATTCCCAAAGGGAACTCCTCTTTTACAGCAGCTTTCCCCAGTTCAGTCATAAATTGCTGCCACTGACACCTGAAGTTCAAAGGTTTTAATCCCGGCAAGGCCAAGACTATCTCTCATCCTTCCAACGAGGATAAAAAGAGTGCCAATTATTTATAAAGGTTCAGTAATAGAATATCTTCAATCTCAGACATTAACAAAGTTGGTATTTGGGACGCAAAAGACGTGGCGCTTGATTCATTTGCAAAATAAGAGAGCATATCAATATGTGGTAGCGGTGGGTGAGCCACTGAAAGTGCAAGCCAAGCTCGATCCTGTATTTGCACTGCAATAGGTTGCGCATTTATGCAAGTTTAAATTATTGGCATTGCAAATGACAATGCCTTTTATTTATGTTTTAAAAACAAAAATAAAAGGCATTGTCAATTACAATGCCAATAGGTCAAACTCGCATTATTAAAGTTTGAGCTATTGGTGTAGCATTCTTTAGCAATGCCAATAGCTCAAACTTTAATAATGCAAGACCTATTGCATTGTAAATGCTTGTTTCTTTTCCTTTTCCCTTACTCAACAGTTTTATTTTTTACTAATTTTATTTTATTCTCCCCCCCTCCAGTCAGCTGCTCTCCTTCTCTGCGGCCACCTGGACTGACTCGCCCACCTCCCAAGGCTACTTAATGGAGGCTGCAGCGCAACTCCATTGAGCCGCTCTTTACCTCCCCTGCTGGAGGTCACCCCTCTCCCTCTGCTGCAGCGGTAAAAAGGAACTGCTACCAGTCCTCCTACTTTGCTGTATGGAGGTGTGAGCCCCCTGCCGACCTCCTGCTGCCTTCATCCCACACTGACCAAGGTGTTTTTTCTACGCTGTGCCCTGATTTTTTCTTTTTCTTTTCCGTTTTTCTTTCCCTTTCTCACCAGTTTTACTTTTCACTAATTTCATTTTTTTCTTCCCCTCTCCGGACGGCTGTTCTCCTTCTCTGCGTCCAACCGGCTCGTTCCAGTTCCTTGTATCCACTTGCCATCCCGTCATCCGCACTGATGAGCCGACCTCTCAGGGCTACTTAACGGAGGCCGCAGCATGGCTGCAAAAAGGCAAGCCTGTCTGTGCCCGTCCGCACCTGGACTGCATCCAGCATCAGGACCCCTGGACCTATAGCCTTCCTCCGATACTCCTCCAACGAGATCCGCAACCTCGGACACAAACTCCCCAACACCAACTGCTGCATCATCTCACCATGCTCCAATAGAGTACCCTTCACCTGCTGCCACAGCTGCTTCTCCTGCGACGTGAGTATCCCCACGACCACCACTGAGCAGACACCCAGCCACATTCTTCACCTTCATTGCACTCTACACAACATCAGATCACTTGGCAAGCACACCAGGGAAATCTGGGACACCATAACCACGCTCACCGCCTCAGCACCTGAACTCGCCATGGCAACTACTCCCGGATACAAGATGATCCACCGCGAATGCGCTGACAAACTCGGCGTAGGCATAGCCATCATCCACAAGGACTCCCTCAACTGCACCGCCTTCGACGACCACATGATACCCATCATGGAACACATCAACTTCCAGATCAAACCCGACGCAAAGACAACCAACAGAGGAATTCTCACCTACAGACCTCCGGGCCCCCGCCCCAGCTTCTGCAACTCCATCCCGGACTTCTCAGCCCCCCGGCCATCGACTCAGATCACTACAACTTCCTGGGCGACCTGAAGTTCCACCTAGAAGATCCTGACAACTCCACCACACTCCTCAAAAACATGAGCATCTTCTGGCCTATCTTAGCTGGTCACCACCCCCACGCACAGAGCCGGTCACACCCTGGAGCCCATCTCCACTTTCGACAGAGCTAAATTCTCCCACACCACCAAATTGACCTGGATGGACAACATCATCATCCACTTCATAAGCGACCATCCACAAGATCCTCCAATGAGACTCCCTACCCACCTTTGCCGCAAGTGGGGCAAGGCCACAGCACCCCTCCAGACCACCACCCTAAAAGTAACAAGACCTGCCCCTTCGGACTCCCTCGAACACAACATCCAGAACTTCTTCAGCTGGATCTCCTCAGCCACCGACACCATCGCCCCCCTGAAGACCAGCATCAACAAAATTCCCTAAACAGGCCAGCTGGTTCATCCGGAGCTACTGACCCTGAAGCGACACTGAAAGAAATTAGAGAGACAGCAGCTTTCCAAACAGACCTCCACCAACCTCTACTAATACAGATCCACCCTCCACAACTACCAAGACCATCTCAGTGAGACCAAAAAAGAAGCCTTCAATACCCGCATCGAGGCAAGCACCAACCGCACCAAGGAACTGTTCAGCATTGGCACAGGATTCTCCAACCCTTCCGCCACCGAGAACACGATCCGTCCCTCCCAAACCCTCTGAAACAACCTGGCAGACTACTTTTACTACAAAATCATCGACATCTATTTCAACGTTGACGCCCAACCCACCGGCCTTAACCACTTCGGCACCCTTGCCTGCCCCTCCTACCACTCCAGGACCACCAACTGGAATCAGATCTTCACAGAATACATGATCTAAATCATGAACTCCATACACTCCAGATCGCCCACTGACCCCTATGCCCACAACACATCTACAAACTAAGAAGAGAAGTCATTGCACACCCCCTCACCAAACTCCTCAACACTTCCATCTCCACAGAAATCGTACCAAACGTCTGGAAGCATGCAGAGGTCAAGCCCCTCCTGAAGAAAACATCTACCACCCTAACGAACTTCAGAACTACTGCCCAATCTCGCTCCTCCTCTTCCCCGCCAACGTCTTGGAAAAAAACATCAACTGCGAGCTCACGGACTTCTGAAGCTCTCACTCATGCCTACAAAACTCTTCATAAGTCCGGATCCGCCAACATCAACAACCGCCTAACATTCCACCGACTGACTAGGAATCTTCCACCCTCGCTTTGGCCCTCATCCCCTGCATTCGCCGCAGCAGATGTGGAGGACGCTCCTACTCCTACCTCGCCGACAGGTCCTGGAACAACCTCTAACTTTGCACCGCCCCTTCTCTGAGGGCTTCAGGAAGCAGCTCCAGACCGGGCTCTTCGAATGAGGCTTGCACAGCCCACCAGCGCCGGGAGACCCCCGGGGTGACAAGACCTTCTGATCGATCAGAGGCATATCTAAGGCTTGAGCAGTTGCCTGCCCTTTGCAGGGTGATGCAGGGTTTGTCTTGAGTCTTTACGCTAGTGAGGGGTTGCCCAGGGTCACTGTCCATTCTTTACTCTCGGTGAGGGCAGGGGGCTTGTTTGGAGTCCATCCTCAGTTCGCCTATAGACTATAGTACATCTCAATCTCTGTCCTCCCTTAGTTTAGGCAGGGGTTTCCAAAAATCCTACGGTTTGCTCAATAGGCAATAGTCCAAGGCCCCAAACTCTTTTGTTACCTAGGTGAACGATTGCTTTCTTATCAGTTCAGGTAGGAGATGTGCAGCTGTCTGCTCAGGAAAAAATGTCCAGTGAAGACAATTATCAAAAGCGGGCTCCTTGAAATTTCGGCACTAAACATTTTTCCAGACTTTGAGAAAACATTTAAAGATGAGCGGGATAGGGGCCCTGGGCCCAGGCAAAATGTCTCGTACGCCAGCATCATCTTGTGCAATTTTGCGTTAGGTATTTAACGATCAATTCCCGAAATCATGCCATTAGGCCACATGGCGTAACTGCGGGAGAAAATGTTAGTGTAGGAGTACTGAAACAATGTAAAGACCAGAGCTAGGGTGGCTGTTCTCTGCACTTGTGTTTTCACGATATTATTTAGCACTGTGCAATTACACAAAAGCAAATTATTCAAAATGTGTATACATCTCCTCAAACTGACCATGGAATGCTATTACACTGCTCAGCGTGTACAATGACCTAGATAAAGGCAGCGATGCCAACCGTAGTTACACAAGCGATATAACATAAAGGGCTGGCACGTGTTCTGAACCCCATGAATATCCGTGAAGGTTCTGGAAAGAAGGGGCTGAATGTGGCATAACAGTGCAGTTAGAGTAGAGACGGAATAAGGTGAAGCCTGGGGCGGATTTCTGCACGTTCGCTTCCTCCCAGCTGCCGCCGTCTCTCCCGGCCCCTCCCCCACGCGCATCTGGAGGACCCGACTTCATCCGGTACCATCAAAGGGACCGCGAGAGTAACCCGCGGGGTCAGCCGGAACAACATGCTCGACGCCAGAGAGGCACAGCAAGGCACATTTAAGCAAATGGCATATGACACATATGTATAAAGGAGAACATACGTATGGTATGGCGCCGGCGGACAGACATATAGCGGAGAGACACAGGAGATGTGTACAGATAAGAGATATCGAGTGCCCACACATACCAGAGAGCTACATTTAGACGACGGAGAGAGAGAGAAAAGAGGGCATGCAAATTGCATATGTAGAGGACACTATTCACGAAAGACGCACTTACAGGATAGACACGGAGTACAAACACACATCCGTCAGGAGAGACAAACATCTGGAAGAGGTATATACACACTGGCTTAATACAGAGTGCCACAAGCATAACACATAGGTAGAAAGTCATAAATGCAAGTGTGAGCATGCAAATATATGTACACCAACTCACATATGCACAGAATGCAGAGATGCATATAGATCAGACAAAGAGGCTGTAAAAGATGTGGCAGGTAAGCATGCAGGCTGCATGGATATAATGAACACATGCACGAGTACGTGTAAAATGATGCTTACAGAGGCGATCTATACATACAAACATATATGTACATATAGCCGATGGGTTACCAAGTTAACTGTGGTACAACAGCCCCTGCCCCCAAAGACAGACTGACAATCGGCCAATCCCAAAAGCAGCCTGCGCCCGTACTCCGATCCACGATTTCCCAGACCCACCACAGGTGGCTGATGTCTCAGGTACCCGGCTGCCACCCTCCCTCCTCGGCCAATTAACCACCCAAGCAGCCTCGAGTGGCGCCCACCCATGTACATCACTCCGTGAAAAACAAGGTGTCCCTCCTCCCTCCAACGCAGACCACTTGGCTACTCCGTGGGATTTTTAGTGCTTCATGCACACACATGCAACAAGGACAACTGATAGTGCACATGCATACACATAGCACAGTATAACGCGCGCCAGGCGCTCCGATGCCAAGTCAACGGCAGATTGTGCGCTACACAAATGCCAATGCAAAAATACATAAGAGCAGAGCGCGAGGGCACCAGCTTTTCATGCAAGGTGTCGGGTGGAGGCGGAGTTTTCACTGTACTTATCATTTGCACAGATATATCACTCACTGTAATGCGTTTATAGCGTTTTCTATGTAAAGTGCCCATCCGCGATATAGGAAGCTGTCCCTATAGGCTTCGACTAGTAAATGTTTTTAAGATTGTATATTGATGTTTTTGTTTCGTTTTCTGTCTTCTCCTGCGTAAAGCGCTCAAAAGTCACCCTTTGCTCAACGTAGCGCTGCGCTGAAGAGGCACAATACATACATATGGTATGCCATGCAGCCCTCGGCAAAGCATTAAGGCAGCGGCACTCGGGTTAACAGCCTTAAACATCACCTGAATTCATACATGCATGCAGCTGAGAAACAGAGAAGCGGATTTAAATACATAATAACATACATAAAGAAATTTATTACTTACAAAAAGGAAAACAACAAAAGGGAAAGGTACAGAAATAAACACATAATAAATAGGTGACAACCCGTGGCATTGAAGGAGAATGAAGCCGGCCATACTCACAGCGCCGCGAGCGCCTTGCTCCCGCCTGCTCCACTTATGACAATCCCACCTTCTGCTGCTGCTGGCAGAGACCGCTCAGAAACAAGTACAGAGAGAAACACAGGCACCAGCCCGGAGGACCCTCTATTTTATAGAAATGATGATAATAAAAAAAAACCTCCTTTCTACCAAAAGGAAGGAAGCGGGGTCAAAACCATTAGGGGTGGGGGAGAGAGGGAGGTGGGGGGAAAGGACCCGGACTTCCCTGGAAGGCTGCCAAAGCTCTAAAAATAGCCAAATCACACAGACTGCTAGTGAAATAAGGACACAGAGAGCAGCAGGGAGGGCTTCCAGAGGGGGCGGGCCTGGGAGGGTGAGGTCACCGAGGAGGCGGGGCATCCAGGGCGCCGGGGCACATTTAAAAGGACAGAAGAGGTTTCACACAGTCGCTTCCGCTATTGAAATGAATGCCTGCTTCTGCAGACGCGGGAGGCGACTGTGTGGTCAGTTTACACATCTATCGTCTGTCTATCAGCGAAGCACGCTTGTTTGCCGTGTTTATGTCTCTGTGGGCAGCAAGGCGTCCCACTCGCTGTCCCAGTGTGGCGTATATGTTTGGGCTAATTAATGATTATCTGGTACCGAGCCTCGGTTCCACGAGAGTGCACTCTGAGAAAGGTACACTCCACTCAGTGCAGCTGAAACAATAGGGATTAATGTGACCGCGACGGCGTTATGAGGGGGACAAAAGGTTACCAAATGATTCCGTTCAACCAATGACACTGTGCACCTGCCCTGCTTTTCACAACCTGCTGCATTGTGTGAGCTGTGGTCCCTAGAACCAACTAACGCCCGTGAAAGCAACAGTTAACTCAAAGAAAACCCCCATACTGGAATAGTTGCCCTGTTGACTGTGTTCATCTGGTAATCTAGGGAGAGTCTTTGGGGCCCACGGGGAAGGGAAAGGGGGGGGGGGGGAACAGCACCGACACAGACTCAACTTAAGGTGTGACAAAGGCCGCTTCATTGGAAGCAGGTGTACCTTACACAAACCGAAAACCCTTGGCCTGTGCCGTACAAAACTAAACCTCACTAAGTATATGGTTTCCTAACACACCCCCGCCCCTCCCCTAAAATGTTCCCCCAATCAACTAACTTGCAATAATTACCAAACTTAAACTTTGCCTCTTTGACTCGAAAGACGTATTAGCGACTTTCGACCCCCCCAGGACGCCTGAACCTTTGGTTACCTGCGCACCCCAATAGCCTGATCCAATGCCTCCTTCAGCTGCACAATATAAAGCTCCCGACATGTGGACACCATCCTCACGAAAACAAATACACTGCTCCATCTCAACTCTGGGTGTTCTATCCTACCCACCCCTGCCTTTTCACCAAAACCTTCATCTCCCTGTTAATCTTCCTCCTAGTCTCTGCCTCTCTCCAAACCCACCTCAAAACAAACTCTGACCAACTCACATGGCATCAAGCCCACCTGCGACGTACCTCCAATCAGTTCCTCTCCATCTGTTTCACCAATGCTAAACCCCTGCACGCCACCATATCAATGTCCCCCAAGTGTATAATAACTACGTCCGGACCCACCCCTCCATCACAACTTTGTTAAACGCCGGCAACAACACATGCCAGCGCATTCCCCCTTTTCCTTGCCACTGACAATGAAATAACCCGTCATCCAATACCAAGCTCAGACTCCAGTGCTTCTCCCACTCTGCCCTTTTCGCTCTCTTTACAAAAGAATGTCCTTCAATGCGGATCTCCAGCGCCGCCGCAGCTGCCCCCGCCACAGCACCTGAAAAGACACACATGTCAGCGATGGGAAATCACATCCAGTTCATTGCTCCAACCCCCTTCCCCACATCCTGACATACGTTCCGAGACCAATCCGACTTCCAACGCCTGAGACGCTTGATGTCCTCCTTCCCCCATTCCTGACACGCCGCCTCCGCCGCCGCCCCAATCCGGAGCAAGTGCGTCCAAAACTCCTTAGGGTCCTCACCCATCACAGGTAGGGTGCACCGCAGGACCCAAAACACCTGAGCCGCAATTCCCCTGCCAGCTCTTTCCCGGCCCAAAACCTCCCCCGTCAACTCCTGCCGTCCCAACGCCAGCTGCTGTCCCCACACCGCCGGGCAAACCGCCTTGTTCCCCACCGGACCCAATACCACCCAAGTACCCTCGCCCGCTGGTCAGTCTTGTAACGGCGAAGCTGCACTGCCACCTCCTGCTCTCTGATGTCCACCTCCCCCCAAAGCACCCCCAGGCCACCCTTCGGTCATACCAATTCAGAGATACTAAAGGCCCCAAAAACATCCATGACATCACTGTGGTCAACAGAGCCGCCTCCCGCCAATTGCTGCAGCCCGACAGCATCTTGTGCACAACTCCATGAGCAGGTCCTCTGTAATGGGCCTCCGCTGACTTACCCTGGCCCCTTTTCCCTCTGCCTAGCCGTCCAGCAGACGTGTCTCCAATTCCCCCACCATCGGCGAGTACCCCACCACAACTTTCCCATGAAGGCCACCGCCGACAACTTACCCACAGTCGTCACTCTCGACAACCCTTTGCCCATCAAATTCAAAATGAATTGTACCACCTGCTCTTCCCTCTGCCACCGGTCTCCCTGCCTTACCGTTCCACACCGTTGAAACTCTTCCCCTGCCATTGACCACCTGCACCACTGACCTATTGTCTACCTGAACCAACACCCGTTTGTGCGCCAGCTACTGCGCCCACACCGAAACGGCCACCACCAGAGGAAACAACTCCAAGAAAGCAATGCTCCGGCCCCCACCTTGCCAATGCGGCGGCCACTGCTCCACGCACCATCTCCCTGCCCAGCAGATCCCGAAACCACCAACCCCGCCGCATCTGACGACAGCGTAACCTCCCATGCCCAGTCCTCCGGGGTGCCATGGGCACACCATTGGAGCGCCCCAAAAGCCTGCCACATGCGCAAATCCACCTTTGTCCCCGCCGACAGCCGCAGATAATGATGTGGCAACGTCAAACCGGAACGCGCCAGACCCAACCGACGGCAGAAAGGATGGCCAGGCCTCACTACACGGCACGCAAAATTCAAATGCCCCCGCAGCACCTGAACCTCCTGCACGGTCACATTTCGCTTAACCAACATGCTGCCCACCAAAGCCCACATCGCAGTCCTCTTGCCCTCTGGCAGGCGTGCTTCCATGGCCACGGAGTCGAGCTCTATATCAAGAAATGACAGCACCGTATTGGGACCATGCGTCTTCTCTGGCGCCAGGGGCACCCCCAGGTAAACCATGAGGTCCGCAAAAACCGGCCAGCTGCCGCTGGCAGTCCGTCAGAACTGGCCATCCCACCAGAAAGAAGTCATCCAGATAGTGCGTCACCGTCTAAGAGCCTGTCCGCCAGGAAAAAGCCCACTGCAAAATGGAACTAAACTGCTCAATCAGAGCACATGAGATCGAGCAACCCATGGGCAATGCTTTGTCCACAAAATTGTCCCCCGTCAAATTCGATTCCCAACAACTGGTAATCCTCCGGATGTACTGGGAGCAGTCTGAAAGCCGACTTAATGTCGCACTTCGCCATTAGAGCGTCCGCTCCCACCGCCGCCACAATCCTGTGCGTGACGTCCACCAATGAATACGACACAGCCTTGCGCTCCGTCGAAATATAGTCGTTCACCGACACCCCCTCCGGCCACGACAAGCGTTGTATCAAGCAAAACTGACCTGGCCCTTTCTTGGGCCCCACTCCAATAGGGGAAATAATCAGCCCTGGCAGTGGCGGTGCAGAAAAGGGGCCCACTATCTGGCCCTCCTGTGCAGTGCTCTCTCCCTGTCACCCCCCCCGCTGGTCCGAAAAGGTGGATGGCGCAAGTGGCAAACCACTGGCCGTACCGATCGTCCTCCCGAACTTCGCTCCGCCAATCGCCTGATGACACAAGTCCGAATCAAGCTCGCCCCATCTTGCCTCCGGAACCAACGCCAACCGCGCCCGAAAATCCTTGTCGTAATGTGACCATGCATACCCGCCATAGGTCACCTGTGCCCACCTGATCACGCGAATGTATTTCGAAAGAGTTATGGCCGAGTCAGGGTACTTCAAGCAATATACGCTAGCGTATGTCAGAAAAGCAGCTGACCAATTGTCAATGGTCAGTGGCACCTCGGGGCGCCTGGCCCATTCCTGTTCCTCCCCTATCCCCGTGCATCCGTACCCACTGCCACTTGCACACAACGATGCCTGCCCAAACCACTCCCCGCTCCGTCACAATCCTTACCTGGCATCAAGGCTGGCGTCCACATTGGATCCCGCCGCCTAACCAGTGGAGCTGGGGGGCCGTCACTCGCGGCGCTCGTTGCCGTGGGCATACCTGTAACCTGTAACACACTACCAACATTGTTACTCCGCTCCCCCCTCCTCCGCAGAATCCTCCACATAGTCCAGCTGCAGCTCCCCCTGCCCATCTATGGGCCCTTCCATCCACTCCACAGAAGGTGGGAGGGAAAGCAATTTTACCACCTCAAAAGCCCCCCGCCTGGCTGCTGTGTCACCTGCCACCGAAATGGTGGCCTGAGACACAACATGGCCGACTTTATTATAGCCAGCCCAACCACTAGCCCAATCCAGCCCAAGCCCCAGCCCAAACCTTCTGCTAGCCCAAAACCAGCCCAATGGCCTGCTTTATTATAGCCAGCCCAACCACTAGCCCAATCCAGCCTAAGCCCAAGCCCCAGCCCAAAACCTATTGCTAGCCCAAAACCAGCCCAACGTATGGTGCTGGTCACCCCCCCCCCCTCCCCCCCCTGCCCCGGCCCCAAAAACCCCCGGGGGTAGCAGGCCTCCCTTCGGTCGCCCCCCCCCCCCCCCAAAGCCCTATTCCATGCCCCTCTCGTCCTCCAGTTTGGTGCGCCTCCGTGGCGTATTATTCCAGGCCAGCAATGCAGATATTATCAGCGCAGTGGATCTGTGCAATAGAGGCAGAGTGAGCAACAGGCATGGGTGCAAATTCAAGACAGTGAGTGTAAAAATTCAGGACAAAAGACCAAAATTCAGCAGGAAAATTCAAGACAAAATTCATGGCAAAAGGAAGGTTTTACAAACTCATCAGAGGAGGTCACACAATAGTATATAAGTAAATAAACAATCAATATAAGTACTAGTCAAAATACATTTACAATAGGTTGAGAAAATTATGCACATCCCTTTTTTGGTATGCGTGCAGCTTTGAGCAACTGTGTAGGTCTATTTGTGGTATTTCAAATGATTATAATCTATTTATATGGTTACTGCACTTTAATGGACACATTATTTGCCATACGTGGAGAGGTGTGGCTCACTGGTTAGAGGAGGCAGACCTGTAAGCAGAGAACGGCCCGGGACCAGGGTTCAATTCCCGACGCGGCAGGGTCGTGGACCAGGGGTCAACGGACTCGATAATTCTCGCCTCAGTGCCTACTCTAACCAGGGAACACACTCGGTAACTCTGGGCATTATGCTTGCCTCATCTCTACAACGGCCCACCACAGACACCGGGGATGCCTGGTTTCACCCTGGAGATACCCAGAAAGGGACCATCTCACAGGGAAAACCAGGACGGGTTCTCCAGCGGTCTTCAGCGCCAGGACACTCGGTTAGAGTAACAGTGCGCTTTACAAGTATCCCACATTTATTTACATTTACGGTAAGCCTTTTCTGGTAGAGACATGATCTAGCCGCAGATTCCTGACCTTTGAATTTACCGGGTGTTAGACTGGATCCGGAAGATTTTTCTTCGAGCAATGCCACAACTTCCCTGTAGGTGGCACCGGTCGGCTCCATCCGTCATAGTCATCTTCGCCATTGTGACGTCCGCATAACCTATATAGGCACCACTTCGGCGCACTCATGCCAGTTACATTTCATGACTTTCCACACCAGAAGCACAAAGCCATGAGGTGCACTGACATTGGTGTGTTTCTGAACAACTAGGGCCCTGAAATGGTGTCAGCCCTGACCCTAGAAACCTGACTTAGTGCGGGGAGAATGAGTAGATTAGTAAGGAATCTGCAGCTAGATCATGTCTCGACCAGATCAGGCATTACCAAAGGTAAGTAACTTGTCCATCTGATAGAGGCATCTAGCCGCAGATTCCTTACATTTGAATACATACCCAAGCAATGCCAGAAGGGGCTGCAAACAAGTTTAGACCAGGAAGTCCTGTAGGTCACAGTGGGCAAAAAGGTAATCCCTTCAGACTTGACAGTCCAGGGAGTAGTGTTTGGTAAACATGTGCAGGGTTGCTCACGTTGCTGCCTGACAAATATCGAAGGGTGGAACTCCACATTAAAACGCCGTGGTAGCAGCCTTAGCTCTGGTGGAATGATCCCTTAAGCCTTCTGGAGGCTGCTTTTTGGCAGAGCATAGCAAATTTTGATGCAGAGGATGACCCCTCGTGAGATAATCCTCTTCTGTAATGTAATGTAATGTAATGTAAAAATTACTTATAAAGCGCAGCATTCACCGGACGGTTTCTTGGCGCTGGTCACTTTGTTCAGTGAGAGGCAGAAGACGGGGAGAGGAAGGCTTATGTGTAGATGCTACGGAAAAGGTGAGTTTTTAGGAGAGACCTAAAGTGAAGGTAGGAGGGAGAGAGTCTTAGTTCCAACGGGAGAGAGTTCCAGAATGAAAGTGCCAAAAAGGAGAATCTTAGACCACCGTGTTTTTTGCGTCTGAAACGGGGAGTCTGAAGGAGCGCAAGATGAGAGGATCGGAGGTGCCTAGAGGGAGTATAAGGATGTAGAAGAGAGGAGATAAAGGAGGGACCAATGCCGGCCAAAGATTTATGGGTCAGGCAGCCCAGTTTGAACTTACAGCGCTCTGAAACGGGAAGCCAATGGAGGGCTTTAAGGAGGGGACGGACGTGGTGATGTTTTGGTTGGTGATAAATCAGGCGAGCTGCCTGATTCTGTATCAGCTGCAGTCTGTTGATTTGGTGTTGTGGGATGCACACTGCACAACCCATATTTGGTACAATGTACCCCATGAAGAGTTGGTCAACTACCCGGAACTCTTTAGTGTGGTCAAGGTAGAACAACAACGCTCTTTTGGGTCCAGACGGTGGAGTAGCTCCTCTTCTTTAGAGGGGTGTCAAGGAGCGTAGAAAGTGGGCAAGGTGACAAATTGCCCCACGTGAAATGGTGTTACCACTTTCAGTAAGAGAGACCAACTTATCAGGGAAGATGGTCAGGTAAGGCGGCTTGGATGACAGAGCCTGCAGTTGGCTCACCCTCCTAGCAGAAGTTATTGGCATTAAAAATGCTGTTTTGATGCTAAGCAGCAGGAGGGTGCAGTTGTGCAGAGGATCGAAGTGAGCACACATCAGGAAGGGAGAAAAAAATTAATGTCCCACTGAGGCATGATAAAAGGGGCAGGTGGGAACATATGTACAAGGCCTTTAAGAAGTCTATTTACACTAGGGGATTTAAATAAAGAGAACAGGTCCGGCAGCCTCAAGAAGGTAGACAGGGCTGAAAGGTTCCCTTTGAGAGTGCCCAGAGCAAAGCTCTGCTGGGCAAAGGCCAAAATGAAAAGCAAAACTTGAGAAAGAGAAGCAGAAAGAGGATCAATAGATTTTTCTGTGAAATATTTTAAAAATTTGTTCCACTTGCAGGCATACACGGTCTTGGTGGAGGGCTTCCAGGTCACCAAAATAACATTAGACTCTTTGGGAGGAAGGTCGAATGCTAACAACTGCCGCCACTCAATCACCACACAAGAAGCCGTAGAGTTGACAGGTTCGGGTGGAGAAGTCTTCCCTTCTACTGCAACAGAAGAGCCTTACTATGGGGCAGCCTGATCGGAGAATCAATTGGAGAAGCTCAGGATATCAGACTCTCCGTGCCCAGTCCGGAGCCACAAGTATGACTTGGACCGGTCACTCCTGATCTACTTGAGCACTCTGGGCCAGAGTGGTATGGGCGGAAAGTTGTATAGATGGTCTGAGCTTCACTTGAGACAAAAAGTGTCTCAGAGCGAGAGGCGTCTTGGAACCTCCAGCGGGCACAACTGCTGACATTGAGCGTTCTCAGTGGAGGCAAACCGATCTAACCAAGGTACTCCCTACAGTTGACAAAGACCTTACGTTACCTCCAGAGGGAGCCGCCATTCATGATCCCCCAGGCATTGATGGCTGAGCTTATCTGTTCTGGCATTCAGAGAACCTGCCAGGTGTTGAACCACCAGGGATATGCCCTGCTGTTCCAGCCATGTCCAGAGGCACATGACCTCTTGACAAAGGGTCCACGACCCCACACAGAGGTTGCTAAACTTGTGCGGTCTTGTGGTTGGAATATGGCTGGCACATCTGAAGGCCCCTACCTGAGCCACGAAAGGGGCGAAAGGTAGACAAGGAACATGTGGCCACTCAGAGGCCCAAGGCCTTGGCCTTAGTCTGCAAGATCTTAAAGCACTCCACGGTAATGTCTCCCTTGTCTCCGAAGAGAGGGGCACGATCAAAGGGCAAGTCCATGAGGGAAGTCTGGACATTCCCAGAAAAGCACGAAGTTCTGAGCCAGGCTGGTGTTGAATTGCCACTGCAGATGAAATCACTCTGCCCAGCAGCGAATCAGTTGTGTCAAGACCACAATGAATGGCGAACCTTGCAGCATCTCTCTATCTGATACCATTTGGGAGAGGACAGCCTGGGCCTCTTGCCTTACCTGTGGCAACACTAGAGCAACCGTTTCCTACAGGGAGTGGGAGTAACGGCCCAATAGGCATGCCGTGTTTACCAACCGCAGTGCAAGGCTGGCAGCAGAAATATGTTTCTTACCCCAGCTATGCAGCCTCTTGGATTCTCTGTCCATATTTGTGGAAGGGAACGTGCCCTGTGACATAGAGGCTAGGACCATCAAGCTCTCTGGGATAGGGAAGTTAGTGAGGAATTTTAGGTTGCCCGCAAATAAAATATGTTTATATGCAGTGTCGAACATCAAAGGACTGCAGTGATCAAGATAAATGTAACCAAACGCTTGATATGAAATGAAAAGCTGTGTCTGTGGTGGGCGTGCAACTGTAAATGGTTTCATCTGTTGGCAAATGTCACAACAAAAAATCAAAGAGGGGAAGGATCACTTGTCCTGAGTAACCAGTGTTTTTTGTTGTTCATTCTGATACCAATAAAAAACCCTCATTCACGTACTAAGGCTCAATTGGCGGTATATCTTGGTTCTCCGCCTTTCTTTTTTGATTTTTAGCTACGTGACAGCATCATCATTGAGTTAATTCGCATGCTTCCTCCACCGGGAGGTGAACCACTGGTTAGTACAGTAGTGATAAGTGATGAAAAAAAAATTGTAAGTGAGAAAAGTTCTTGATAAAAAAGCTTGGGTGACCAGATAAAACAACATTTTATTAGGTCTGGTGTCAGGCTTGTTAAGAAAGTGTTTTTGTTCATAGGAAGGGGAGTTATGGGGCTTTTGCACTGTTTAGGGTCCATAAAAAAGGTCGGCATGTTTCAGCCTTTGTCTGCCCTGTGGGGGTCAAGTAGGCTTTCTTCAGGACCTAGAAACTGATAGCGAAGATATGAAATCACCTTTTGTTCTTAAGGAGGGTCTAGGTATATTATTCTGACCTATATCAAGGTCTACGAGTACCTGTAAGTAGAAGAGGAAATATGACAAACAAACAAACAGATAACGGCAGTTTGTGCTGTATCTTATGATAGTTGCTGTTTTAGTACCATTGTACGGAAGAAAATATCAAGGAACTAGAAAGTGGTGATTCTTAGCATATAATGGCAAAATTCACCCATTCCTACTTGGCAAAACATCTCTCATTGTTCACTGTTCGTATGTTATTAAGGTTAATCATTTCCAAAGTAACCCCATTCTCTTGTTAGTGGAGTAACAGTGCCTTTCATTTTATAAGGTAACATAACGGGTTGAACTCGTTCAAGTGAGGATCTGATGTGTTGTTTTTCAAAAAAATTAATTAATTTGCGGTTGCGGTGGTTTCAACATGCACTGATCATATGTGAGCATCGCATTCTTATGTGAATGACGGGCATGTTATGCGCACGTAATGTTAGGGTTAGGACCTCAGTTACATTAGGGAGTGTTGTGTTGTTCCCGGTTGTGGGTGTGGCAGTTCGCATTCTACTGACTGGTTAATTAAAGTAGCGGTTAATACCGCTGTATGCAGATGGCTTGAGCAGAGGCAAAGTTTTTTAGGGTGAAATAAAACATTTTGTGTGGCGAGTATGTCTATTACATTGAGGGATTGAGGGATTCACCCCTCTTAGCATCTGTATCGCGTACCTTGTCGGAGTTTATTTGCAAACTTCGTCACGCGTCCAGAGAGGGGAAACCTGCTGGGGAAAATAACATACATATGGTGCGAGTTAGGAAATCTACAGCAGTAATACTTTACGGTTTTGTCGTGGTGATTCTCATTGGCGTTGACGCTACCTCCTGCGCAGGGGTGCACAACTTGTGCTTACTCTGCCTCTTGGGACCTGGATTCAGGTGGCAGATCTTTTCTGGTTTATTTATGTTGATATTGGATTGAAGGAGAATGGAAAAGAGGGAAAAAAGACTATGCCACATGTGGAGCAATTGATAACGTTTTCAAAAAATTATGGGCATTATTTTGGTGAAGCTTTTATTTTCCTCCTTTAATATTCCTTAATTAAGTTAACACTGGCCTTTGTGTGTTACCGGGCTCTTAATCAGACATTAAATGAAGCTGTCTGTTTTGGTTCTTAGTTTTGGTGTGGATTTAAGTTTGCGATGGTAGGGAACCCACTCCAAAATAGGTTTGTACATTCAGCAAGCATACAGGTTGGCACTCAGTCTCAGGTGGAGATCAGGTGCTTAACCTTTTCCATGCACATGACGGAGCCGCTCCGTCATGAGCCTCGGTTGAGCTGTGCTCATGATGGAGCGGTTCCGTCATGGCCCACTCGGCGCGCATGCGCGACGCGAATTCCGTGCCTGCGCTGGACGTTCCATTGAGCGGGCGGGGCCATGACGGAACCGCTCCGTCATGAGCACAGCTCAACCACGGCTCGTGACAGAGCGGCCCCGTCAAGAGCATGCGAGCGCCGCTCTGCCCCCCACCCCCTAGCGCTGCGGCGGAATTGCCGCCGCAGCGAAGGGGTTAATTTATTGCGGTATGGTTCTAAAAAGGAAGTGGATATCACCTTTCGAATATTTTTATTTTCATAGGCATTTGAAATGGATAGAGCTCTGTTGTTCAGGTCCTGTTGTTATTCAGGTTGTGGAATATTGAGGTAGCGTTCTTAGTGATGTTCATCGGTTTAGGCGGAGCCACAGAATTTGATCGTTAAGACCATGGGTATTGGTCTGTAAGCGGTGGACCCATCTTTGTTCCTTTTCAAAAAGGACCCTCTCTGTGTTGTGGTCTTTTGTGGCTAGGGTTTCCAAAATTACCCATCGCAAATCACTTGTCTTGTGTTCGGTCTCTATACAGTGATTACTCATTTTGGTTGTGTTTCTTTGGCACTTGACGTTGCTTCTGTGTTCGACTATCCTCTGTTTCACTTTTCGTCACGTCATCCCAATGAACATGTATATTGCATGAGTAGTATTGTAATTGGTATGGTATCTAATTGTCCATTTGAGGTTTGGAAGAAGTTGTAGAGTCTTCGTGGTTGTTGTTAGTTCACAGACCGAACACGATCCACAGGGGTAATGACCCATTACCGGTGGGTTGTTCCATAATTGGGGGGTGAGGTCACCTCTCCTTGGTGGTGGTCTGGTGTGAACTAGTATGTCTTTTAAATTTTGTGTTCTCTTATTGGCCAATCTCGGTTTGGGCCAGGTTAGTGTACCGGATGTTATGATTCTCCAGTTTTTGTTGACAATTTTTTTCACATTGTTAGAAGCAGCGTTGTACGTGGTTACACAAGCTGCTATGTCTTTCTCAGGTGTTCTTGTAGTGGTTTCCAAGAGGCATTCTCTGGGTTGATTCCTCGCCCTCTTTTTACATTTACTGATTGTCCTCTCTGGGTATTCTCGTGCTCTGAGTTTGGTACAGAGATCTTCTGCTTGTTTCATGTAGTCATGTATGTTGCTGCAGTTGCGCCTAAGGTGCAGGAACTGGCTGTAGGGGAGATTCTCCCTCAGAGGACGGGGATGGAAGCTTTTGTAAGAAAGGAGACTATTCTCTGCAGTTGGCTTAAAGAAAGTTCTCGTCTGTAAGGTGCCGTTCTCCGCATAGATGATAATGTCTAGGAAATCGAGACTCTTTTTATCAGCTGTGTAGGTGAATTTCAACCATTCGTCTCTGGTGTTCAGCCACCTGTGGAATTCTTCCAAGCTTGTTTTGCCACCGTCCCAGATCATGACAATATTGTCGATGTAATGCTTCCAAAAAGGATCTTCTGTTGATAGGGATTGGTTGTGTTTTGTATGTGGGTCTCTTTGAAGTCGCTAACGTAGAGCCCGGCCACGCTTGGGGCTAAAGTGCTGCCCATAGAAGTTAAATGGCACTGCTGATATATGGTGTTATTATATTCAAAATAGTTCTCAGTCAATGCAAGTTTGCAACATTCTAAGACAAAATGTCTTGGTGTTTTGTGGTCCCATTGTATGTTGAATAGCAGTTCCTCTAGGGTAGGCGTGGGCGGAAAATCCGTTCCGCTCGCGGATTTTGCGGATTTTCGGGAAATCCGCAATCCGCGAGATTTGCGAATTTCCTGCAAAATCCGCAAATCCGCGAGCAGCGGATTTTGCTCGCACTGCTCGCACTGTTCGCGTGAGTTCGCGCCCCGCGAATAAGTGCGAAATTGCAGAAATACGATCTAAGCAAAACTGAAAGTAACTACTTACCAGGTTCAAAAGTTCAGGCACATCATTAGTAGCCATTTCCTGTAGTGCTTCCTGAGGGGCCCCTCCAGAGTTCAGTTGCCAGTTGAAACTATTATGTGACCCTGCTCTGAACCTCAGAATAGTTACACATATGCCACAAAGGTCCTGAATTACAGCTAAGGGAGACAAGCAGGAGCCAGGCTGGAAGTTAAAATCCATTAATCAGCCCCTAATTCATTATGGTCAGTTGGGGAAGGGCAGGTGTTGTAACTAATTTTGCAACAATGAAAGCACTTAGCAAGTGCAAAAGATCACTAATCAGGGCGCACTAAGGAAGCAGGTGCCAGCTAAAAAAATATTCTGTGACACATTAATCAGCCCCAAATTAATTCAGGTCACTTGAGGCAGGGAAGGTGTGCTTTGCTTTGCCGAAAATAATGTACACTGGACAACCAGAGGGTGTGGTGATGAAACAGAGGGTGGCATGGGTGGGCCAGAGGGTGGCATGAGTAGTCAGAGAGTGGCAGTGGTGACAGAGAGTGGCAGTGATGAAGAAGAGTGTCCCAAACAGGTTGGACACGTAGAAACAACAAGTTCGCAAAACTTGCGACCCGACAGGTAAGTTCGCAAATTGCGAAATTGTAAAAACCCTCGCGAACTGGCAGAAACACGGGCGAACACAAAAAAAAAAAAAAATCCGCAAATTCGCGGGAATTCGCGGATTTTGCGGATTGCGAGTTCGCAAATCCGCAAATTCGCGGATTGCCAATCCGCAAAATCCGCTCATGCCTACTCTAGGGTTTCAAGAGTCTTTTCTCGGGGGAGTCTTGTATAAAGGCTCTCTACGTCGAGCCCTACAAGTAACATAGTTTTCTCTGAGTAGGTTTGCTGAGCTATGAGATTCAGTAAATCCCAAGTGTCTTTGAGGTATGTGGGGGTTTTTTGGACCAAAGGTTTTAAATACTGGTCGGCAAACTGGGATAGCAGTTCTAAAACCGAACCTATCCCTGAGACAATTGGTCTCCACAGTGGTGGTCTTCGTGTTTTGTGGGTCTTCAGGAGTGAGTAAAAGTATGGTGTTCTATCTGAAACTCCCTCAATGTAATAGACATACTGGCCACACAAAATGTTTTATTTCACCCTAAAAAACTTTGCCTCTGCTCAAGCCATCTGCCTACAGCGGTATTAACCGCTACTTTAATTAATCAGTCGGTAGAATGCGAACTGCCACACCCACAACCGAGAACAACACAACACTCACTAATGTAACTGAGGTCATACCCCTAAGATTACGAGCACATAACATGCCCGTCATTCACATAAGAATGCGATGCTCACACATGAACCACGCATGTTGAAACCACCGCAACCGCAAATTAATTAATTCTTTTGAAAAAGCAACACATAAGATCCTCACTTGAACGAGTTCAACCCATTATGTTACCTTTATAAAATGAAAGGCACCGTTACTCCACTAACAAGAGAATGGGGTTACTTTGGAAATGATTAACCTTAATAACATACGAACAGTGAACAATGAGAGATATTTTGCCAAGTAGGAATGGGTGAATTTTGCCATTATATGCTAAGAATTGCCATTTTCTAGTTACTTGATATTTTTTTCCGCACAATGGTACTAAAACAGCAACTATCAGGAGATACAGCACAAACTGCCGTTATCTATGTTTGTTTGTTTGTCATGTTTCCTCTTCTACTTACAGGTCCTCGTAGACCTTGATATAGGTCAGGATAATATTCCCTACCATCGCAAACTTAAATCCACATCAAAACTAAGAACCAAAACAGACAGCTTCATTTAATGTCTGATTAAGAGCCCGGTAACACACAAAGGCCAGTGTTAACTTAATTAAGGAATATTAAAGGAGGAAAATAAAAGCTTCACCAAAATAATGCCCATAATTTTTTGAAAACGTTATCAATTGCTCCACATGTGGCATAGTCTTTTTTCCCTCTTTTCCTTTCTCCTTCAATCCAATATCAACATAAATAAACCAGAAAAGATCCGCCACCTGAATCCAGGTCCCAAGAGGCAGAGTAAGCACAAGTTGTGCACCCCTGCGCAGGAGGTAGCGTCAACGCCAATGAGAATCACCACGACAAAACCATAAAGTATCACTGCTGTAGATTTCCTAACTCGCACCATATGTATGTTATTTTCCCCAGCAGGTTTCCCCTCTCTGGACGCGTGACGAAGTTTGCAAATAAACTCCGACAAGGTACGCGATACAGATGCTAAGAGGGGTGAATCCCTCAATCCCTCAACGTAATAGACATACTCGCCACACAAAATGTTTTATTTCACCCTAAAAAACGTTACCTCTGCTCAAGCCATCTGCATACAGCGGTATTAACCGCTACTTTAATTAACCAGTCGGTAGAATGCGAACTGCCACACCCACAACCGAGAACAACACAACACTCCCTAATGTAACTGAGGTCATACCCCTAAGATTACGAGCACATAACATGCCCGTCATTCACATAAGAATGCGATGCTCACACATGAACCACGCATGTTGAAACCACCGCAACCGCAAATTAATTAATTCTTTTGAAAAAACAACACATAAGATCCTCACTTGAACAAGTTCAACCCATTATGTTACCTTTATAAAATGAAAGGCACCGTTACTCCACTAACAAGAGAATGGGCTTACTTTGGAAATGATTAACCTTAATAACATACGAACAGTGAACAATGAGAGATATTTTGCCAAGTCGGAATGGGTGAATTTTGCCATTATATGCTAAGAATTGCCATTTTCTAGTTACTTGATATTTTTTTCCGCACAATGGTACTAAAACAGCAACTATCACGAGATACAGCACAAACTGCCGTTATCTATGTTTGTTTGTTTGTCATGTTTCCTCTTCTACTTACAGGTACTCGTAGACCTTGATATAGGTCAGGATAATATACCTAGACCCACCTTAAGAACAAAAGGTGATTTCTTATCTCCACTATCAGTTTCTAGGTCCTGAAGAAAGCCTACTTGACCCCGCCCCCCACCCCCCAGGGCAGACAAAGGCTGTAACATGTCAACCTTTTTATGGACTCTAAACAGTGCAGAAGCCCCATAACTCCCCTTCCTACGCACGAAAAAACGTTCTTAACAAGCTTGACACCAGACCTAATAAAATTTTGTTCTATCTGGTTACCCAAGCTTTTTTATCAAGAACTTTTCTCACTTACACATTTTTTTCATCACTAATCACTACTGTACTAACCAGTGGTTCACCTCCGGGTGGAGGAAGCATGCGAATTAACCCAATGATGATGCTGTCACGTAGCTAAAAATCAAAAAAGAAAGGAGGACAACCAAGATATACCGCCAATCGAGCCTTAGTACGTGAATGAGGGTTTTTATCGGTTTCAGAACGAACAACAACAAACCCTGGTTACTCAGGACAAGTGATCCTTCCCCACTTTGATTTTTTGATGTAATGAACAAGGAATCTAAATGGATCCTGAACTCTTCCTTCTCCCTCTTTTGATTTAACCCTGGCAAATGTCACAAGACAGCACTTAATTACAGGGTTGTTTGTATAAACCACACCACCAATAACGTTGTTGTAAAATAGAAAAAGTCACAGAAACTCCTCCATGTGCAGATACCATGCCTTCATGTACGGCTATGATCAAAGGAAGCCTGTGGTCCTTGTTGGGAATCAGCTGATCCCCAAAGGATGGTATCGTGGCAAAGGGGACTTGCTCAGGTGAGAAATGATAATAATACTTAGAAGGAAAACCTTGTGGGAAGTCTGTCCCACCCTCCATAGCAGCTATCGTGGCAAGAATATCATTATCAATCTTAGTCATGGACCTAGTAACTGCTGCTACTGAATATGTGGCTACTGCAGATTTGGCTGCCTCATCAGCCAGAGAATTACCAAAAGCATGTGTCCCCACATGCTGATGGCCTAGACTTTGACCAACCTGTGTGAGCGGTAAACATTCTTTAAGTTCCGCCACTCAAACCTAAAGCATTTTATCCTTAATTGCGCTACCTTTAGAGTCTCGATAATCATTTTGAGATCAAAAAAATTAATTGTCATTGAAAGCCTGCACACATTATGTAAGAATCGCACACAAAAGTGTTCACATCTGGATTTGTGAATTCTAGAGCTAAAATCAAACACGCAACTTTGCCAATTGTGCCATAGAGTCCCCAAGTACCTGCGTATGGACTATAGAAGACTTAAATTCACCATTTACAATTTAGCCTGCCACAATAAGCTCAAGTTCCTGAATAAGCATGCTTTGACTGGACTGCCAGTTGAGCAGATCGGTCGGTATAGAGGATACATCTGTACTGATCCAAGGGAAGCAACGACAGTCGGCGGAGGAGCAACATGTTCGTATTATAAAAACTCCTGTGTCTGCAACGAAGGATCAAAAATAAACATGACATCAGCTGATGTCAAAGAACTCGCCCATTGTATCCAACGGGAATGCAAGGCTTCAAAACTTGGTACACTCACCTTAGTCACTGCTTCTAAAGTAGGTACAGGAAAAACCATAAGAATGCGTTTTCCCTGTGCCAGAGAGCATTCCTTCAGAATCGGCACCTGAACTGCAATCAAACAAGGTCAACTGTGGAAAATCACATGTACTGTGTCACCTTCAATAAATGTCAAATAAGTGAAACCTACTGTTCCTGAACAATTCTTATGACCAAGTTTGTAGAATTATCCTGTGTTAACAAGAAGTTGGTCGCAAGCAGATCAGACCGCAAAGATCGAAGTATCAAGGTGTGTTCCGGAAGCCAGCTGGCAGACGAAAAAGAGGGTTGTATCAACGCATAAAGCGGTTTGATATGCTGGCCATAATCAGGAATGTAAGTCCTCCCGAAATTAAAAAATCCCAGCAAAGACTGTAATTTTTTCAATGTAGACGGAGGTTGCAATTGTGCACACTTCTCCAGAAAGTGGGGGGGCCAACACCCGACCTTGATTATTGAGCTCACTGCCCAAAAAGAGAACCGCCAAACAAGCGATGTGTGACTTGGAAAAATGTAATTTGGAACCCAAGTCTGCGAAAGAGAGAATGATGTGATCCACTCGCACAAGTTGCGGGATCAGTTAGGCATCTGTCAGATAAATATCATCGACGTATGATAACGCATCTGGGTCAATGTTGTGTAATAGAGACACAACACGCGCAGCAAAAGACCCGGGACTGTACTCATATCCCATAGGCAAACGCGTAAAGCACTTCTGCTTGCTTATCGCAGTAAATGTGGTCAAATCATGGCTACCAGGAGCTAAATTGCGACTATAAACCAATGGAAATATCCAGCGTTGTTTTGCATTTTTTACGAACAATATTATTCACTAACGCAGAGCTGTATGTATTTTGTACTGCAAATGTACGAACGTGAATGTTCAAATGTCTGTAATGCAAAACGATTTGATTTGAACAATCTGGTTTCGATATCGGAAAAAGAGGATTATTCATGGATGAAACACAGGGTTCAGTGACATCCTGATATTCCAACTGGGTCAAAATGTCACTAACAGATGCCTTTGCTTCACGTCTTAGCGGATATTGCGCCATGCAGCTGGGGCATAGAACGTAAAGGTATTTCATGTGCTGGTGAATCTTTATTTTTTTAATTTTATTTTTGTAGAGTTTTATATAGCGCAAACTAGACCCGAGACATTGGGTATCAGAGCGCTTTACATGAGCACCAGTTTCGTTACAGATGGACACATTCATTTTTGTTACGCGCAGGGAGATTAAGTGATTTGCCCAGAATCACAGGATGTTGAGCGTCATTGCCAAGACTTGAACCCGGGTCCACAGCTTTGAGGTTAACTGCTCTAGCCATAAGGCTATATCCTCTCCCCTATTATCCCATCCCACCTGATTACGATACACAGCCGTTGCTAGGGCCAAAGCTCATTCCACAGCATAAGCTTGTTTAGCCGCTTCAGAGACGTAACAGGAAAAACTAGGGAGTATAACATCTTCCCCTCGGGAAGAAGACAAAACAAATGGTGAAGGCCAATCTGTCTCCGCCAACAAAATGTCATAGCACGAGGTAAGGTTGTCCCAAAAGATTCCCTTAATTGTACGTTTAATATCACCCTCAATTCGGAGGTCTATCTCATAAAGACTATCAGGGGGTGCAACTTGTGTGTCTGCTTTTTCCACTGTGATGAAAGCAGTGCTTAAATTGCGCCGGTGCTTAGCACCGGCACTTATTTGACAGGGCCAGGTCTACAAATCAACACCACACGTCTGCAGAGGCATGATTGCTCAGAGCAGGACTTGGAGAGTGGACTTCACAGTTCACGTGATGCGAGTCCAAGGCCTGCGCTTGAACATATGCAAGTACAATGCAAAGGTCTACTGATGCGAGACCCATGGAAGTAGGGGCCCCCGGTAGGTCACGCTGTAGCAACCATATTTTACCGCAACAAAGCCAAGGGAGAGGGGCCCCAGCCTCTCAGCAATGATCTAGTGCTAGGACGTCCTGGTGGAATCAGATGTTTTTCATTAGATTAATAAAGTATAATGCTGCCATACTGGGTGGATGGTGTTTGTGGTGGTTTATGCATCGTTGTTATGTTTCTTTACCATTCTATTCTGCTTTGGATTAACTGTAGGAGTACTATGCTTTTTTGTATGTATGTATGTATTTGAGCTTGTAAAGCGCACTGCTACCCGTAGGTTTCCAGGCGCTGTATAATGCTGGGGAACCCGTCCTG
The DNA here is from genome assembly GCF_964263255.1 of Lissotriton vulgaris. Taxonomy (NCBI): domain Eukaryota; kingdom Metazoa; phylum Chordata; class Amphibia; order Caudata; family Salamandridae; genus Lissotriton; species Lissotriton vulgaris. Next base: position 1,308,180,666 of record NC_141693.1, on the reverse strand, counting down.
GCTTTCCCTGTGAGATGGTCCCTATTGGGCACCCCCAAGGTGAATCCTGGCATCCCCGGCGTTGATGGGGCCGTTTGTGGAGATTAAGCAAGCTATTGCCCAGAGTTGCTGAGTGGAACCCATGGTTAGAGTGACACCGAGGTGAGATTTATCAAGCCTGCTGACATTGGCCCAAACACCCTGCCGCGTCGGGAATTGAACCCTGGTCCCGGGCCGTCCTCTGCTTCTGGGTCTGCTGCCTTTAACCAGTAAGCCACACTACTCCCAGAGTAAAGCGAGTTTACTGTTGAGGTGCATTAGCATAGAAGTTGTGCTTGGGTGCCATATTTTGCATCTGGATAGGAATGAGGTGAATTGTGTTCAATACTTATTTTGTAAAATTGTAAGTGCAGGGGCATCGAGGATTTCTGGGGCCTGTCGGCACAGTCCAGTGGAAAGGTTGTTTAATTTCCCTCATTCCTCTTTCTGAACCTCGCTCCACTGTTCATTTTCTCGCTCTTGCAGGTGCTCTATTCGTAGTTGTCCTTTTACAATCATCTTTCCCCTCTTCTTTCTCCCTTTTCCGCCCCACTCTTGCTATTTCTGAGGCCAGCGCTGCCCCTTACTCATTTAAATAAATATTCCTTTACTTGATTTTAATTTGTAATTCTGGAAGGTTCCATAAGAACTTTGTTTACATTCCTCTGTATCACAAGTTTGTTCTGTCTTAATTTTTGTCTTACTAATCATTTATGGCTAGATGAGATGGGTCTAAAACAAATATGAAACTTTACAACGCACGCGTCACAACGCGTGTCATTACAACAAATTTTGTACATTGCAAAATCCATTACAACGCATGTCGCTACAATGCATAATCCATTACAACGCAATTACTATTCTAACTCCACTGGGGGTACTTTGGGGAATGCGTTGTTATGGATTATGCGATGTAATGACATGCGTTGTAATGGATTTCACATTGTAAAAATTTGTTGTAATGACATGAGTTGTAACTCGTGCGTTGTAAATGATGTTTCCCATCTCAAACAGATTTGAATTGTATTATTCTTATATATATATATATTTTTTTTTCTCTAAAGTGTATGTTACAAAAGGGAAAACGCCGCGTTTGGATGATTTCCTCAGTAGTTTTTTTCCTTCTGTCACTTTTTTCTTAATTTTTATTTACCTTGAAATTAAAATCCCAACAATGCCTGTAACATATTGTCCACAAGAGTACAATTCCTGTGTTTAATAAGTAAAAATACATAAAAATAGTCTGAATTGTATCACTTTTAGGACTGAGATTGTATGTAGTTGTACTTGTACTATCACTGGCAGTGCTGGCAGGGGTAATGGGTGGTGCAGGCTGTCGTGATCTCCCGAAAAGGGTCCTGGCACTTATTTTTATTAACAAATGAAGCACTGGGGTGGAGCAACTGGAGTAAGTGGGTGGGGCCACTGGTGGAAGCGGGTGGAGCTGAGGGAAGTGGGTATGGCCTCCTAAAAAGAATTTGAGCACCTGCACTTCATATTTTACAAATTAAGAACTGGATGAAAGTATCAGTTGCTCTAGCCTCCAGACAAGGATGAAGTGCCTCCCTCACTATGGTAACTTCCGCCGCGCTGTCGATCAGTGTCACCGCCCATCTCCAATCGAGGAGCAGGGTTCTCACCGTCTGAGGCATACTTTGCTGTCAAAGCGGCAATTTTCTTCTTTTGAAATGGGGCCCGAAAAGAAGGCTTTCTTCTTCTTCCGGCTTTCACGTCAAACTGGCGTGGCGGAACACATCTATGCTGAGGGGTCTTGCCTTGTCTGCGATCCTGTCACTCTCCACCACCGAACTGTGAATTTGACGAGTCCTGTAATGAACGAGGAGAGCAAGGATCAGGAACTTGAAACCTCTCCGGTGACTTAATTTTTGACCGGTCACGCAAATCATATTTACGCTCAGAAGTTTCAGGTGTCTGTGAACCAGCACACAAACCTTGCTTCTGCTGTTGCTACAGCTGATTCCTATTCCAAGTCTTTTTACGAAAGACTGGATGCCTATCCTTCTCAGGTTGGATCTTTTGTTTGTGTAAAAGGAATAATGCCCAGCTTATTGCGTCCCAAGGATTTATATACTTTAGGAATAATCTTAAGCAATTCACATTGCCTATCTAAGTCAGCAACCACTTCCAGGCTCTGACTCACCTGTATGCTAACTGCTTCCCCTTTGATGTTAGCAAGGATCATATTGGAAACAATATGGAACACTCCCACCAATTTCATCCCTAACTCCAAGGCGGACTGAAGAATGGCCATGGAGGGGTGCCAGAGCACAGCAAATAAACCGCTGCAAACACTTTCCCCAGGTGGTGCAATCAGCCAAATTGTTTCTCCACAGGTGTAGTTTGTAGAAAAACAGCTTTGAGTTGCTCAAATTTATCTGCAAGCCAGTAAGGGAAATCATCCCTATTCTAAGGATGTTTACCCATCACTGAATTAATCATGGTGGGACTAATAATAAGGCCACCCCCATGTCCTGGTGGTGTGTAGCAGTTCCGGGCAGAGCCACCTGAACATTACATGACATAAACTGTATTACAGCCCTATGTATATGTATCAACAATGTATGCAATTGTCATAGCTCTACGATGGGAACATGAAGGTAATTTGGATGTGGTGTAAACCCAGCCAAAACGGGCCACGTGGCCCCATCGACTGATAAGAGGCCTAAACGGACCACAGAAATAGGGTGAGGAAGGGCACCATTAAATCATATGGTGTGCTGCCAAGCTGTCAACGGAACTTCAAGTAATTGATAAGGGTGATAATTCCACGGGACCGCAGAGGCAGTATATCCGTGAAACAAATTGTCATTCCCATCCACTGCAGGAAACGTAACCGAAGAATAGAAAACCTCGATGCAGTATGCTGCATCCGCCTCAACTAAAAAAATAAAATCAGCCCCTCCATTAGGAACTCCATGTTGAGACAAATAAGCCATGACCGCAGCACGGTTCGGCGCCGCAATAGTGAACGCCATAAGAAGAGCGGTATAAGGAATTAATGAACGGTAGTGCAGAGGCGGGCCAATATAGAAAGAATAACTTTTTTAAAATCCAAGCTTGAAAAACCTATAAACATCAAAAGGAGGCTAAGCCCTCACACTACAGATGTCCCCGAAATCTGGTGGGAGGGTATTGAGGACACGCACAAGCACTACTAAGGGGTCTTGTGAATAAGTACCTAACCAAACATTGGTGGCGCCATGTTGCAGGGATTCTGCACATACATAGACCTATGCGCAGGAATATGGAACCTCCGTGTATAGGGGCTAAGCCTTCCCACCACCTTAGTGATCACAAACCCAGGACCAACTAGCTATAGTGTCTCACTCGCTCTCCTACTCACTCATGAAGAAGCAGATGATTAGACACCCCAGAACCTAACACTCCCGGATCTCTCAGGAATCGCAGTAACAATACACACCTTTTCGCATACTCTCTCGTAGATGTCCACAACAAGAACTGACCGAAACAGGAAAATAGTTTAAAATGTTTAATTTAACTATCGTGCTCTAAAATGCAGTATACAAGCCACAACCAGCAGCAAAATGCACAAACCTAATACAGTTAGCATTGCAGCAAGACCATATATCATAAAGGGAGATGTCATCATATAAAGATAGTGGATAGAGGACTATCCCCCAGATTTATCATTGTCATGTTTTGCGAGTCCTTAATAGCGATTATTAAGGAATCGCTATTAAAGACTCGCAAAACTGGATTCATGTAGAAATCGCAATATTTATTGCGATTTCTACAGCTTCCTTATTTGCGATTCACTAATTGCTAATCGCAAATAAAGGCCCATAGGAATGAATGGGGAGTCATTCCTTATTTGCGATTAGCAAATAGCGATTCGCAAATAAGGATGCGATTTTAAGGGTGCCAGGGTGTCCAAAGGACACCCTGTAGCACCCCTGAAATGGTAATGTACACAGGTGTTGTGCACACACATGTCCAAAGGACATGTGTGTGTGTAACATACATCTTAGAAAAATGCACTAAAGTGCATTTTTCTAAGTTTTCGCTATTTACCACGTAGTTACACTTCGCGGTAAATAGCGGCTCCAGATTGCGAATTCACAATTTTAAAATGGTTCATGAATTGCATTTAAGGAATCTCAAACTGAGATTCCTTAAATGCAATTATTCGCAATTTAGCGATTTTTAGAATTGCGATTTTTGCATTTGGGATGATAAATCCTAAATGCAAAAATAGCGCCCGCAAAGTGCCAGATTCTCAGAATCTGGCCCTTTGCGCGCTAATTTCGGCTTCATGAATCTGGCTGAATATGGCCTAACCACTCTCCCCTTGGTAAGAAGAAGCTTTATTATATGATAGAAGATCTCTGGGCTTTGACAGCAGACCCCATACCTTAGTGCCTAGATGGTATATCTACATCATAGGAACAGCATGGCTCTTCTCCCTGGAAAGCTCCCTCTCCAAGTGTGTGTTACCTAAACATGCATCCCAATAATCCCAAAGTACGAGTTTTCAGCAGCAGCTGTGTTAGCATGTTTTGTCTAGGTGCTAGGTAACTGACCAGAACAGAATAACAAGGGGCATTTTTCATCGACCTTGCTCGCAGTGTTCAGACTAAACTCCAGGAACAGTCAGAGAACGAACAAAGCAGACGGTTCTCATGTGAAGGCCATAAACCAAGTGTTGCAAAAACAAAGCCATGTAGTAACATGCAAAAAAGCAGCATCATGGTTGTTGGGCTCATGCTAAATTAGCGAGGTCGGCAATGTCCCTATCGGCCACGTGACAATACCAGTCCATTTAATGCCCAGGCTGGTCTTGTAAAGGGCCCAGTAACCCCCTCTCAATCTTCTTCCATTCCTAGCTCTTCAGAATAAGGCCAAGGATCCGCCCCAGGACCCAAGGGTGTCCTGGGGCGGATCCTTGGCCTTATGCTGAGTGCCATTGTGAGATGTAAAGCAGCACGCATAGAATGTAGCTAATAAGGACCTGCAGTCCTGGACTAGAGTGCAGTCCTCCGAGTGGACTTATCTGCTCCGCTGGTGTTGACTGGTTTAAGGGCTGGTACAGTTCTGAGTGACCAATAAGACCCATACAGGACAGGTCTTGCGAGGGTAGGGAGAATTAAGCAGGAAAAGGGTTATTAACCAGCCTGCACGAGCTCTAATTGGCTGCACACTGTTGCGTGTTATTGTATTATTGTGGGCCAGAATGCTTAGATAGAAGTTGACATTACTATATAATGCCCTACCTAGCCATGTATCAGCCCTCCTTATTTTACCTGCATATGGGAAATAGTATACTGATTGGGGTTTATCATTGCTGCACAGAAGTGTGCTACAAACTAGAAACTGTGTACATTGTTGAGACATTATTGTAGGTCCGAAGGAGGCACTGCCTTTTACATACAGAACATTTCCTATTGAAATGGAAGCAGACTGCCAACATGCAGTTTTATTGATAAAACTACATGCCACACAAATAATAATGTGCAGGAATGTGGTTTCAGCAAATATGTATCATTTAAACATCACCAAGTAAAGTGTCTTGAATGTTTTGATCCTATTAGGACTGTTTCCAACACACTTCTGAATTAAAAACAAGTGGTCCATTTGTGGTTTCTCAACTGCTGATATGTTTTGAAACATTTGCACAGTTAATTTACAGGTATTTAAAAGTTGTTGTATGTTACAAAAAACCGACAACTTACAGTCTTGTATATTCAATAGTATTAGCTTTTAAAGCATATTAGAACATTGGAATGTTGAGAGCTCCATTGAAAACAATGGAGTGCTCTGGGCTTATAATGGCTGGTATAAGCCTGGAGCTCCAACATTCCAATGTTTCTTTGTTCACAGCTCTGGCTGTGAAATAGTAAATGAGGACCTAACTGTGCACCACAATTTTACAATCTTTGTTGGGGCTCTTCAATGATTCCCTCACTATCACTCTCCCAAATGTGCCTCACATCTCTCCCTAGCCTCTCTCCCACATGTATTTTATTTGTTTTATAGCACCTCTCAGACCGGTATAAGGTGTCGGAGCACTTTACATCACACAAGCATACCAAGACGATGAATCATACGGTGTAAATCAGAGTATAGAAATTGTTACATGAGTTAAAGGGGACTAAAAAGTGTAGGATGCACGTGCTACCCAAACTGGTAGGCAAAGAGGGCTTGGTGTGAAGAAGAACAAACATCGTGGTTAGGGTTGACTAATCATAAGAATTTATTTCTACGCAAACAAACTTTTTTTTTTTAGCAACATCAAGATAATGAAAGGTTGGGAAGAAAACATAACTTTCTAACCTGTACCCTGCAGTTTGCATGAAGCTCTTTATTAGCAGTTCATAGTTCACTGTGCTAGATTATAAATGTAACCTATGAACAGCACAGTAACAAACGAATCTCTGTGATAACAATACTAACCCACTGAGATCTGTACATAAAATACTATTCTTTGATATACATTCTTTGCTGCAGGCATATTAACCATCTTTGCTACCTTATATGAATAAACAAACATTGGAAATGCAATAGGTCTCGGATTTATTTGAGTTAGAGCTACTGGCATTGTAAATGGCAAAATCTTTTAGCCATTTGGAGTGTATGCATGTGGTGTGTATTGGAAATATGTGGGCTGGATTGGAATTGTAGCAATGGTGGCATGCTGCGCTTTAGATGAATATGTTTAAAAGTAAAGTGCACCATACTGCGTTTGCTACAATAGTTAATTGATGTGTGCACTGATGACTGGTGGTGTGTGTGCCTGTAGATATTGTGCACGGATGGCTGGTGGTGTGTGTGCCTGGTGGAAGCGTGCACTGCTGGCTGGAGGTGTGTGTGCTTGGAGGAAGCGTGCACTGACGGCTGGTGGTGTGTGTGCCTGGTAAAAGCGTGCACAGACGGCTGGTGGTGTGTGTGCCTGGTGAAAGCGTGCACTGATGGCTGGTGGTGTGTGTGCCTGGTGAAAGCATGCACGGACGGCTGGTGTTGTGTATGCCCGGTGAAAGTGTGCACTGATGGCTGGTGGTGTGTGTGTGTTTGGTGAAAGCGTCACTGACGTCTGGTGTTGTGTGCCTGGTGGAAGCCTGCACTGATGGCTGGTGGTGTTTGTGCCCAGTGAAAGCGTGCACTGACGGCTGGTGGTGTTTGTGCCTGGTGAAAGCGTGTACTGACGGCTGGTGGTGTGTGTGTGTGGTTGTGTGTGTGGTGGTGAGTCTGTGGTGGTGTGTGTGGTGGTGAGTGTGTGGTGGTGAGTTTGTGGTGGGGAGAGTGGTGTGTGTTTGTGTGTGTGCGTGGTTTGTGAGTGTGGTGTGCATGTCAAAACATATGGCCTCTGGTACGCGTAACAGACACCAATAGGCCAAAGGCGGAGCTACGCGACCGCCTATGGCCTATTGCGTGTTCTGTTTAAAAACAGCACGCACGCAAAGACCAATAGAAATGGACCTTGGAAATCCACATGCACGAGCTATGTGGAATTTCAAGGTCCATTTTCAAATTGCCCGGGATAGGGCTCTCGCTGCGCGACACTGCTGCGCAGTCACTCTGCAGTCAATCTCACTCTGCAGTCACTCTCACTCTGCAGTCACTCTCACTCTGCGGTCACTCTCACTCTGCTGTCACTCATGCTATCGCTCTCACTCTGCTGTCACTCATGCTGTCACTCTCATTCTGCTGTCACTCATGCTGTCACTCACTCTGCAGTCACTCATGCTGTCACTCTCACTCATGCTGTCACTCTCACTCTGCCATGTTCCCATCATGCACTGGGACAGGAACAGACTAATTTGCATACAGCCAGGTTCTGAAACTGGGATGGTGCAGTGAGCTAAAAAACGGTGTTGGATCTAGCCCTGCTCTCTTGACTGGGTGAGAGCTTTCTGCTTAATTCAGAGACTCTGTCCCTCACCACCCCTTGTTGTAAATACTCTCACTCTGCAGTCACTCATGCTGTCACTCTCACTCTGCAGTCACTCATGCTGTCACTCTCCCTCTGCATTCACTCATACTGTCACTCTCACTCTGCAGTCACTCATGCAGTCACTCTCACTCTGCAGTCACTCTCACTCTGCAGTCACTCTCATTCTGCAGTCACTCTCACTCTGCAGTCACTCATGCTGTCACTCTCACTCTGCATTCACTTATGCTGTCACTCTCGCTCTGCAGTCACTCTCGCTCTGCAGTCACTCTCACTCTGAAGTCACTCTCACTCTGCAGTCTCTCACTGCAGTCACGCTCACTCTGCAGTCACGCTCACTCTGCAGTCACTCTCACATTGCAGTCACTCTCACTCTGCAGTCACTCTGCAGTCACTCACTCTGATGTCACTCTCACTCATGCTGTCACTCTCACTCTGCTGTCACTCATGCTGTCACTCTCACTCTGCTGTCACTCTTACTCTGCTGTCACTCTCACTCTGCTGTCACTCCTGCTGTCACTCTCACTCTGCTGTCACTCTCACTCTGCAGTCACTCTCACTTTGCAGTCCCTCTGCAGTCACTCACACTCTGCTGTCACTCTGCAGTCACTCTCCCTCTGCAGTCACTCATGCTGTCACTCTCTCTGCTGTCACTCATGCTGTCACTCTCACTCTGCTGTCCCTCATATTGTCACTCTTACTCTGCGGTCACTCTCACTCTGCTGTCACTCTCACTCTGCTGTCACTCACTCTGCTGTCACTCATGCTGTCACTTTCACTCTGCTGTCACTCATGCTGTCACTCTCACTCTGCAGTCACTCTCACTCTGCAGTCACTCTCACTCGGCAGTCACTCTCACTTGGAAGTCACTCACTCTGCAGTCACTCTCACTCTGCAGTCAATCTCACTCTGCTGTCACTCATACTGTCACTCTCACTCTGCGGTCACTCTCACTCTGCTGTCACTCTCACTCTGCTGTCACTCATGCTGTCACTCTCACTCTGCAGTCACTCTCACTCTGCAGTCACTCTCACTCGGCAGTCACTCACTCTGTAGTCACTCTCACTCTGCAGTCACACTCACTCTGCAGTCACTCTCACTCTGCAGTCACCATCACTCTGCTGTCACTCACTCTCAAGTTAGAGCTGGCTGGCCAGCAATCACCCACCTGGAGTGTGTACTTCACCTCACAGGCACTGCCTAATAATAATGTGGAGGAGAGTGCATATTTCAAGAACTACAAGAAGAAAACACTGTGCGTGCATTGTGCACTGAATACCACCTACCGAAAATAAAAACGAAAACGTCTTCTTTAAAAACACATTGAACAGGAAAAAGAAACAGTCAGACATCGTACTATCCCATTTATCCACGAAGGGCAAACCAAATGCCTGTGTACTGGTAGTCGGCCCCGTGTCACATGCATGGCTTTGAAATCTCTCGCTGGCAGTGTTGGCATTTCAGGCGTGGGCGCTGTCCGTGCCCTGCTTTCCCAGTACCACTTGGCAGCCAGGACTAGCGACACTTTCGAACCGCTTTAAACTATAGCCTGGGAGGGCCTCGGAAGGTCGTAGTTTTAAGTGACATTTCTAAGAGTGGACGTTAAACTGAAACCGGCAACTACCAATCACAACCTTAAACCGACTGAAGTAGGTATTATGCAAATGAGACATCCCTATCAGTCAGGCTTTTACTGGACCTTTCTGGGTTACCTGCAATAAACATCTTGTGCTGTGATACACAAGCAGCTGCAACCCAAATTACACAGCACAGCATTGGCATAGCAAGGCCAAACATAGCATAGCAAACAGCATAAACACTTTATATATGCTTTGCAGTGCCCACATGCACAAGCCGCTGAACACTTGCATGGGAGTCTTTAAACAGTAACCCTCCTTGCGGTGCTCACCTGCTGGAAAGGACGGCCTGTGTGTTAGAAACATCCAATCTGAGAGGTAATGGGAGCCATCTATTCGTGAGACACATCCAATGCTGGGGAGTTGTAGACACGCACGAGGTATGTGGAATTTCAAAGTCTTTTTTCAAATTGCCCGGAATAGGACTCTCGCTGCTCGACACTGCGGCGCAGTGTACGCAGAGCCTGATCCCTAAAAATGCCTCAAGGCAAAACTTCCATCTCTCTCCAACAGGTATATTAATCACCAGAGTTAACGTGACACTTTTATTGTTGCCCGAAAACTGATGGATATACAAGGAATTTTGCAGTGTTTTTAAAACTGCTGCACTACTACCAAACCATCCATCACTAACAAAACCAGACCCCCCAATATTCCAACCTACTGGGGAAACGCCCGATGTTCCATACAGCCAGTCAGGCCTTGCTACCACCCTCCAATGGTGCCCCTCATCTTCAGATAGACATTCTCTCATGTGTATTTAATTTCTATATAGTGCACTCATCCCAAGTATGTAAGGCAGAGTATCGGAGTGAATTATATCACACACATATTATATAGAGACAATGACTCATATAAATGTATGTCAGAGTATAAGAAACGTTAATTAAGACAATGAGGGCTACAAGGTGTAAGAGTCAGATGTCATCCATACTGGTAGGTGTTAAATGTGCGTGGCCTGGAGAAATATAGAAACTCAGGATTTAAACAATAACATGTTGGTTGGGGTTACATTTTCTAATAAGTATTTATTATTATCGAAAAGAACTCTGTTGGGCAAACTTGGAATAATGAAAGATTATGGAAAAACAAAGGCAAGTAGCGAAATGAATTATGTAACAACAGCATTCACCAACTGTGCTAGCCACATAAAAAAGAAATAGTTGATCTGCATGCTACACCTTGTGCTTTGCGAGATGCATGCTATCCCTCTGTGCTACTTGGAGTCTAACTGGGACTAGGCAAAATTCAGATCCCTCTAACAAATACATTAATCACCACTGTTAAACTGACATTTGTATTAGCGCCTAAAACATTCTGGTGCACAAAGAAGTCTCCACTGTATGCATTTTATTTCAGAATGCCTCTCCACCATCCTGGTGCGGCAGAACAACCCCCTGGACAGAAACAGAATGCCCTGCCCTAGACCAAGGCAGGAGGAGGCCACTACCTGCTGTGACTGCCAAGGCGGCCCATTGCCATTCTGTATGTGACAATCAGCCGCATACAGAACGACAATGGGTATATCGCAGTCTGTGCTAAGGGGCTCCTCTTTAGCACAGACGAGTGGTGCGAGGTGGTCACAACAGTGAGTTCTGCAAAGCTCTGAGGCTTCTTGCAGGGGAACAATGCAGCTCACTGCAATCCCTTCAAATTACGGACAAAAGGCATCCGTAAGAGCATGGTGGGATGATTAGGAGAGAGATGACCATAGGCAGCCTGCTCCAGCACAACCCTGCTCTGACTTTTCACACTGAGCGTCAAGGCTGCAGTGTAACCCAGCAACAACTGAAACGCAGAGAGAGGAACTAGTCTGCGTGATCCTGCCCTAGCCCTAACACAATGCTAGTTATCTTGATTTAGACCACACCCCTACTTGGATAGACCACGCCCCTACTTGGATAGGCCACGCCCCTCTAAGAGGTTTGCTCCCCCCATTTTAGAGCACCCCCAGTTTTTTTTTACCACTTAAAGCCTGGCGTAAGAGTTATCATTGCGGACAAGGGACATGAGATCCAAATATTGAACAATCTGTGGAATTAGAGGTGTACAAGCCACTTAAGGCTAGGGCCCGGCTCTGGCTCTTGCTCGGGTTCACCTCAAGGTCCTCTTCAATTGTCAAGCCCAACACAAGCAGAGCTTTAATGTGACTTCTGCCTGCCAATCACTCACTCTTATAATGCGCATAGAATTAAAAATAAAGCATAAACTTTTGGTGTTAAACGGGAGACAAAGAGGTAGCCATCTAATGGGTTTATTGTATAATGTGAAACCAGAAAAACTGGGGCCAATCCTGGCTTCCCGGTTTGACCAATTTGCGGGATCTTAGGCAAATATTTAGTTTTACAGAGCCCCCCTTCTCTTCATTATCAGAGCACCTTCCAATACAAAAGTTCATGATGAGCGCCGTACAAAAACAATCTCAGGTATTACGGTGGAACTCATAACTTTCTTATGTTAAAGACACTATCCGATTTTCACATGTTTGTTGCATAATTTAGATGTGAACTATTTTCAGGGCTCAGCTCATGCACTGACTCTTAGAGCCTAGACAGATCCTCTCCTTGTAAATTTTGTTGACTTGCCCATCTCTACTGTCCAAGGCCTATGCCTTTGATCAGCCCACTGTCCCTCAATTATGGTTTTGTATATGCTCATTCAGGGGCCAATTTCATTGTTTGTTTTAGGGCCCACATATAGCGCTTCATATGCCTGGTGAGGTTACAAAGCGCTCAAATTTCCTCTGGGTACTGGCACCCTTTCGGAGTGCATGGTTGAACAGGTTGTTTGTTGTAGCTTGTCCTGTGTGGGACATGTTGAGTAAGGTGCCTGAGGGTCACAAAGGTGCCTCAAATATGGTGCAATGAACAGCACTGCACGTAAGCATGAGTTGCTGCGGTGTGTGACACTAGACAATGCCGCACATGCCTACTATTTTAGGAGTTGTCCATATCCTAAAGTTGAGACTGTTATTGTGTGCGGTGCATGTGGAGAGGTGGAGTATGCCCTGAAGCTACAGAGACACAAACCCTGCTGGCACAGCTAACCAGGGTGTTTTAGTGGGTGATCTTGGAGTGACATGGGACCCCTCTTAAGCAAATACCGCATATACAGTTGCAGTAATTAGATCTAGCTGTACAACCTGAAACCAATGCTTATCCAAGTTTTCTGACCCTGGACCCTATCAGAACCTTTTGGAAAAAACCGACTACCTTTACTGCTTTGCGGGTATTCGCATTATCTACAGTTATCCTACTTAACCCTGGGACCCAAAGGCTGCATCTTACTGAGCCTTACCAGTGCAAACATATCACCTGTAACATGTTTTATATGATCATTTTCTTGCTGATGGTTCTTCTGAGCCCTGCTCAAACTATGAACTATATGGTGTATCTTCTGCACTATATAGAATGCACGCAAGGAACGGTACTGCTTCTTGTTGGTTTCGAGGACTCGCTATTTAGAGGTTCTGCCTACTAAGATCTGCTGGATGTTGGGTAATCCTGGGAGTTTGAGGGGATGGAGGGATTAGAGAACAAAATACATAGGCATGTACATAGTACTACCCAAGCCATATGGGCCGTGGAGTACTGTGTACATGTAGTCCAGTCGGGCGCGGGTAAGGGTAATAGGAGAAGACTCAGTAATCCCGATGGCAACTTACACAAGGCAGGAATACTTGCAGATGTGTGGGATAGTGACACCAATAAGTGAAATAACAGTTGGAGCGATAATTAAAGTTGATGACTCGACCTGGAGGCACACAACTTTTAAAAGTAGACATTTGGCCACACAAGTATATTTGTATCAGGGAAAGGTAAGAAGTGGAAGAACAATCAGATGTTTCAACTTGAACATCAAGTATGTAACTATTTTCTTGTAATGAGACATGAGATAATGAGGATAACCAGTGCAGACCTGGTAAAAGAATGAGTGCCCAGGACCCAAAGCTCAGCTCCGTGATGCTATCAAAAATCTGGTCACCATTTTACCAAGTTTACATACTCTTAAATTCACTCCCGAACTTTTTGATCCACTACCAGGCACTGCTGCTTCATTATCTCACTCTTGTCAGTCCCTCCTTTCTTCCTTTGTGCTGGTTTTTCCATCGTCTCTTTCTCCTTCTTTACCACGTCTGTATATTTATCTCTATTGCTTCTATTCATTGTATGATGAGAAGAAATAAGTGCTGGTCTCCAAAAATTTGTGCCTGTGTGCCCCACTGCTCAAATTAAGCCCTGAAACCAACTCCAGAGATTAACAGGTCTATTCATATACAGCAACATCAACCCCTTTTCCTCATGTGCCTCACAGGTACAGGCAGTCCAGGCAATCTTGGCATTCAAATAGTAGTAACATTCAAAGATAAGAATGGACAGGAAGGCAGGAAGATGGAACAAGAGAAAGAAAAACTGGAAAGAGAAAAGAAAGAGTATACCAAGAGTAGATCCACAATGGATCTCAATATGGAATAATAGGGGAAAAGGAAACAATTTAAAATTGTGAGAATGCATCATAGCATGTAGAGATCATGGGGCGGAAGGTTTAGTCAGCAGAAATTATGACTTTGCATATTCACTGTACCACTTGGGAGGTTATCAAACTTTGGGTAGTTGTCAAGCCTTTCCAGACTCTTCTGACGATTCGACAGAGGCGCTGGAAATATTGCTACCACAGTTTTGGACACCAGGATCCTTGCTTGTGGTTGACCAAAACGGAGCATTTATAGGTTAGGCATTCTTAAGTTTAAGAACATTGCAATGGACAGAAATAGAAATTGAAATGGAACTTCTCCCACTCCGTGTCACACTTCTTGGTAATACTAGTGTCACCCTTCATCAGCTTCACATCTTCATACAAGTTTTCTCTTGGTATTTTTGAGGGTTGGCCATTACCCTTTTCAAAAGAGATTATTTTCAACCCACGTGGCATCTGCAGTGTCACAGGGACACTATCTAAGTGGTGGGGGTCACGGTGACTACTTGTGCGGGTTTCAAATGGGAAACCTCTATTATGATGTTCAGAGTGGTTTGGTAACTCTAAAGCCTACACGAACGAGCTTTCTTAGCATTCACACCAAACTTCAAAGCCAATTGTAGGCATTTGTTTATTTATTTCTCTACCAGACCATTTCCTCTTGTGCAGTATAGGGCAGCACTAGTGTAAGTTACAGTCATTTTGCACAACAAAATGTTCATAATATTTGAGGTCAACTGCATCCCCTTATTAGTTACCAAGGCACTGGCCATTCCCTAATTTATAAAACCTTGTGTGAGGAAACTGATTACGTTGGTGGATGTGCTATGCTTAATGATGTTGATCAACAGCAAAAGTGATATTCGGCAAGTGCAAGCATAACTTGTCCGTCATGTTTAGAGTGCCGTGTGGTCCAATAATGTCTCAACCTAATTTGCTCCTTGGTGTCATATGTACCTCTATTGGTGACGAGGATTTATTCACTATGTTGATGTTATTACTTGTAGAAAAATAAAAGCAGTGCCTCATTTTATGTTCTCCTTGGGAGTCTGTACCTGGCCACCAGTTCTGTGATTTAACTTTGCTCTTATTCCTATTCCCTACTACGTGTCCTTCATGCACAAGATGAACAATTCCTGTTCCATATAAACATCTCTATTGCTACTATTGTGCCTCTATCCCCATGACCCATCCAGTATTTGAGAAAAATATTAGTATACACTAACGGAGGTTTTAAAGGATTGTTTCCCCTTTTTTTAACCAAATGCTCCCCACTCTGTGCACCCCATCCCCCTAACCCTTGGTTGCTTCCTCCCTTGAAGAACCCTCCCCTGCTTCCACATAGCCTGTTGTTAGTCCTTTTTAGAGCACCCTGGGATGACCTAAAAACAAAAACGAAAAAAATAAGAAGGAAAGCCTGAAACAAATGCATCAAAATTATATATGAACCTAAGTCTTTACTTTTTTCTTACAGATCTGCCATGTTGGCCAGGTACTATACTCTTATGGTGTATTGCCCTTTTTAATGGCTTCCAGCAACTCGTCTGCTTCTCTATGGCCCCTTAAATTATTCATTTTATCATTGTGCATAACACGGAGAGAAGTTGAAAATATTAGCTGGGCAGTAGCCCCAAGCTTTTTTAACTCCTCTATTCACTTCCCCAGTTTCCATGGTCTATTCAGGGTGTTCCGAGAGATATCAGACCTGATCTTGAATGAAAACCCATTTGCTCTCTGCATTTTCAACTTCAAAGCTTTCGACATGATACTTTCTTTCAAAGAGTAAGTATGAAAATTCAGTAAGATCTTTCGGGGTTTACTTTTATTGGGGCTTCTCGTAAATGAATCTCTGTGGATTCTTTGAATATCCCTAACAATGTCTTCCTCACTGTCTTCTATTTGAGTCCCTGCCTTTATCAAAGTAACCACATAGGCCTTTAGAGCTTCCCCTTCCATCCCTTAGGAAACATTCAAGATTCTTACGTTGTCCCTTCTTGAGTTATTCTCCAGTGACTCTCACTTCTCCTGATAACCCAGTTTGCTGAGCCTTAATGCACGGATCTCTGCATTGATATTTTTCACTGTGTCTTTTAGCTCTGTCATAATATATTCTAGTACTTGAAACCTAGTTATCAAGGAATCAAACTTTTTCTCGAGTGCTTCACATGTCCCCTGTATTACTCTTTGATTGGATTTGAAAATGATGAGAGTTAAAAAACAGGATGAGATTTCCTTAAATACAAGCATATGTTAACGCATATCTGAAGTATAATGGTAATATTTACTTGTGGGCATAATGTTTCTTATATTTGACTGCTTAATTGACTGCTCGAATTGAGGTTTCCTTGCTGCCAGAACTCTTTGCCTTTCACTGCAGGAGCAGACCACTTGCCTACCTGCGCTTTCCTGGAACCAAGCCGACGACGTGAGGAGCAGCGCGTGAGCGAGGCCGCAGCGGAGGTGAGAGGTACGGCCCCGGGACTGCGAGGACCAGCAAGCAACACCAACAGCTGGTCCTCTTCCCGAGGGAGCCGCGCCCCCTCCCAGTGCCACGCCCCCTGCCGCGTCCATAACATCTCGCGGCCCTCGCTTCGCGGGCGCCACTCGTATTGAGGTTTCCTTGCTGCCAGAACTCTTTGCCTTTCATTTCAGGAGCAGACCACTTGCCTACCTGCGCTTTCCTGGAACCAAGCCGACGACGTGAGGAGCAGCGCGTGAGCGAGGCCGCAGCGGAGGTGAGAGGTACGGCCCCGGGACTGCGAGGACCAGCAAGCAACACCAACAGCTGGTCCTCTTCCCGAGGGAGCCGCGCCCCCTCCCAGTGCCACGCCCCCTGCCGCGTCCATAACATCTCGCGGCCCCCGCTTCGCGGGAGCCACTCGTATTGAGGTTTCCTTGCTGCCAGAACTCTTTGCCTTTCACTGCAGGAGCAGACCACTTGCCTACCTGCGCTTTCCTGGAACCAAGCCGACGACGTGAGGAGCAGCGCGTGAGCGAGGCCGCAGCGGAGGTGAGAGGTACGGCCCCGGGACTGCGAGGACCAGCAAGCAACACCAACAGCTGGTCCTCTTCCCGAGGGAGCCGCGCCCCCTCCCAGTGCCACGCCCCCTGCCGCGTCCATAACATCTCGCGCCCCCCGCTTCGCGGGAGCCACTCGTATTGAGGTTTCCTTGCTGCCAGAACTCTTTGCCTTTCACTGCTGGAGCAGACCACTTGCCTACCTGCGCTTTCCTGGAACCAAGCCGACGACGTGAGGAGCAGCGCGTGAGCGAGGCCGCAGCGGAGGTGAGAGGTACGGCCCCGGGACTGCGAGGACCAGCAAGCAACACCAACAGCTGGTCCTCTTCCCGAGGGAGCCGCGCCCCCTCCCAGTGCCACGCCCCCTGCCGCGTCCATAACATCTCGCGGCCCCTGCTTCGCGGGCGCCACTCGTATTGAGGTTTCCTTGCTGCCAGAACTCTTTGCCTTTCACTGCAGGAGCAGACCACTTGCCTACCTGCGCTTTCCTGGAACCAAGCCGACGACGTGAGGAGCAGAGCGTGAGCGAGGCCGCAGCGGAGGTGAGAGGTACGGCCCCGGGACTGCGAGGACCAGCAAGCAACACCAACAGCTGGTCCTCTTTCCGAGGGAGCCGCGCCACCTCCCAGTGCCACGCCCCCTGCCGCGTCCATAACATCTTGCGGCCCCCTCTCCGCGTGAGCCACTCGTATTGAGGTTTCCTTGCTGCCAGAACTCTTTGCCTTTCACTGCAGGAGCAGACCACTTGCCTACCTGCGCTTTCCTGGAACCAAGCCGACGACGTGAGGAGCAGCGCGTGAGCGAGGCCGCAGCGGAGGTGAGAGGTACGGCCCCGGGACTGCGAGGACCAGCAAGCAACACCAACAGCTGGTCCTCTTCCCGAGGGAGCCGCGCCCCCTCCCAGTGCCACGCCCCCTCTGTACCTCACAGCCACAAAAGAAAGACCACTTCACGCAACGCGGGACGCGCGCGGGTCGCAGCCCGGGCGAAGCCCGGGCCAAGGGCGGGCCCGTTGTTGCCCGTTAGTGCCCGGTAGAGACCGCACTGGGCCATCTCCCTTTCATCACTGAAACTGCAGCCAGCAGACAACACCATGCCACCAAAAGCCAGGAGTACCTCAAAGACCAAATCGAAACATGCACAGGAGGTAGCTCAAATAACGGGTCACATCGACCTATTCATCTCACGGACCCATGAGGTAATAAACCAGAGTATAGCCCTGATGGAAAAGAGAGTGTCACTAGACCTCATGAATGCGAATGCAAAACGATCCTCTTTAGGCGCTATAGCTAACGCCACTTCTCCTATTCATCTCAACTCACAAAAATATTCCCTTCCCGTGACTCTGTCAGCACCAGACATAAATATAGTACCATCCATAGTAAATCTTTCTGTAACACAGTCCGAGTCTAACCTCTCACTAACTTCGGACGATCTGGAAGCAACCCCTGACCTGGCGATCTGTCAAACTCAGGACGACGCCCGGATAAACGTCAACCTGCTCCATCAAGGCGAAAGGGAAGGAGCTATTCCAAAACAAAACACACTAACTGCTGAAAATGCAGTAATCACGGCTCCCTGCTCAGATCATATTACAACTCATTCAAACTCCAAAACGCAACAAAACACACTACTCCCCTCTGTAACCAACCTACCTCACTTGGCAATCTCAAATGAGGCTTCCGATAACCTATGCAGAACATGCAAAGTCACCTCGCAAGTTCTGACTACAACAAAAGACCTCTTGTTTCAATATCTGAAACCCATTCAACTTAGTATTAGAAACATAGAAGCTCAGCTAACCATAATTTCTGCAACCCTCCTCGACACCAACACGCGCATAGAAATAAAGGGCCAGCGAAATCCACCGCAGCCACCCAAAAAGCAACCCCAAGCGCAACCACAGAAAGTAGCAAAACACTCAAATCCAACCATTCTAGCTCAAAAAAGTCACAAACAAAACACTACAAATCAAAACCTACCATCCATAACGCCCCAACCACAGCGAAAAACCTCTGCTGTACCCAATCAACAAACAGAAAACACAGACTCAGTCATTGCAGATACCCCAGGACCAGCGACAAATAATAACACCAGCAAAGCTCTTTCGGCAAAAAATCCAGCATCTCTCCCATTGAAACCAGCAGCCTCCCAGCCGTCTCCCAAGAACTCCATTAAAAAAACACCAGCAACCAGACGCCCTGCCCACTTGCCCCCAGAAGCCACTCCCTACACGATAGTCCTCACAGGTGTACCTGAATTAACCGATGACACACCTGAAACTGCATGGTCACTTAAAAATAAGGTCATGCAGTGGTTAAGCATTAACAGACCTCTAGAATCCCATCTTTCTGGAGGGATCACTACAGTCCGCAGGGTAGCCTGGGTAGGAAAAACAATAAAATCAATCCGCGGAGACTGTATTATAGTAACATGCAGAGATCCCTCCGCAGTGGACCACATTTGCGCCTGGCCCTCGCTGGAAAAAAAGGGGGGGATCGATGCTCGGCATCTTTCTTTTTTCTATCCCCCAGCGAGACAGCATCGCAATACTCCGCCCTGGTCTTGGCATCAGATCCCCAAAGAACCATGGAACCAAGAGCCATGGAACCAGATGGAGTACACATATGATCATGCAGGCAGAAATGGGCCGAGAGAACGGCCGAGGCAATACTGGCAAGAAAGACCCTGTCAAACCTATGAAGGCTGGCAGGGCCTCTCAACGCAAAACCGTTTTGACTGTCTAGAGATGGTCGATTGACCACTCAGGGAGAAACCTAGACACGCAAAACCCGCTACCACACCACAACCAGCCAACTCTATACAACATCTTGCACACCCAGAGTCCCCTCCTGACAATCACAACAACCCATCCCAGGAATTGCTAATTGCTCCCTCAAATATTCCAAAAAAAGACACCTATACCACCTTTTCACTAGAAGACGGGACCACCTTTGGCTTGTCTCATCAGCCAACTGTAGCTTCTAAAGTTTCAGTCGAACCCCCTCGGGTCAAACCACGACAATTGCCAGTAACCCAGGCTGCAAACAACTCGATAACCCTACCACACGTCTTGATGGACCCCGCAAACCTGAGCTTCTCCATCGCATACTGGAACATTGCAGGCCTGACTTCAAAAATAACATCGACTTCGTGGCTCGACACAGCAAAGCAACATCAGATTCTGTGTCTGCAAGAAACCTGGTGTACAATCCCATTGCATCTTGCGGGTTACAAAACTCTTTTTACCCAAGCAGTACCTGGAAACATGGGCAGACCAAAGGGGGGGCTTACGACCTATATTGCTAACACCCTCCCTTTCAGAGTGAAACTATTAAAGGAGTCACCCACTTTTCAAATTATACAAATTACGCAGTCAACAGTACCTAAAGGAAATAACCACATACTCATAAACTATTACAATAACTCAGGCACTCTGGAATGCTGGTCATACCTAGAAGAAATAGCCGCATTCCTAACCCCATTTCAAAATGACAATAACAAATCTCCAACTCATCTTATCTGGGGTGGCAATTTTAACTCCCCATTGTGCCCAAAACACAAAAACAGGAATTGTGGTCTCCAAAATGAACTTGGGAATCCTACCCCTCACTTTGCACATTCGCCATGCGGCAACAAACTTAATGAAATCCTTTTCTCCCTAGATCTGGATTTTGTCAACGAACTAGTTGATCCGCAGCAGGATTATCTACCCACCTTCCACGAGCGAGGCTGCTCTACAATCAATGACTATATAATAGCCTCAAACTCATTCAAAGGGCAACTAACTAACTACGAAATTGGGTCGAACCCAATAAGCGACCACTATCCGCTCAGCGTGGCAATCCACATGAAACAACCAGGAGCACACCCCGTAAAGCTAAGTTCCCTTGATCAACACTTGGTGTCCATGAACAAACTGAATGGGTACACAATCAAATGGGGAAAGATTGACCCAGAAGAGATGACACAGAGGATCCTCGAAAAAACACACCATTGGCTGTCCAAATGCATGACCCTGGAGACACCACCTGAAATAATTGTCACCTGCTTCCAAAGTATCCAGGAAACAATAAAGGACGAGCTATTTGTCAGCTTAAAAAATAAGCCCAAGCCCCCCACCACGAGATGGTTTGACACCGCCTGCCGGAAAGCACTCACATCCCTCAAAGAAGCTCTACGCAAGCATACGAGAGACCCTCAGGAAATCTCCCAACTGAGGAAAAACTATAACTCTGCTCGGCAAGACCGTAAAAAACAGATCAAACGAGATCTTTGGCTACGTCTACATGACAGTGCCCAAAGGAAAGATAGCACTGCATTCTGGCAGACCATAAGATCACCTTTCTTGGCCAACAGCTCTGTCCCTGATCATCTTGACGTGGCAATAACTGAGGATGATTGGGTCTCCCATTTTTCAAAAATCTTTGGAACACCATCAGACGCCGTACCAAATAACCCAACACAAGAAGCCCAACCGGAGAAAAGTAACATCTACCCGATTAAGCTGCGTTTCTCTCTTAACGAAATCACAAAAGCAATCAAGGCTTCAAAAACTGGTAAGGCCCCTGGCCCCGACGGGGTTCCAATGGACGTGTTCCTTTATGACGTAGACTCTTGGTCAAAAATAATTACACGGGTCATGTCAGCAGTAGTTTCAACTGGTCTCTTCCATTCATGGTCAACCTCAACATTACTACCCATCTTTAAAAAAGGTGACCGCAACGATCCCGCTTGCTACAGATCAATCTCCCTTCTGGACTCCACGGGCAAGATTGCAGGTCGATTACTCCTGGACCGACTACAATCTTGGGCCCGGGAGAACAACATCATAACTGACCTGCAATATGGATTCCAGAAGGGGCTCGGGACCGTGGAGCAGGCCCTCAACCTTGTCCTCCTGGCTGGAAAATATGCTCGCGCCAAAGGAGGTAACATCTTCCTCGTTTATGTAGATCTAAGCGCGGCATTCGACTGCGTTCAGCACGCGAAGCTTTGGCAAATACTAGCCGACCTTGGTGTGGATCCCCCGATATTAACTTTCCTAAGAGAACTCTATACAAACGCAGAAGGTCGAGTACGATTTGGTACCAGAGGCGAACTGTCACGACATTTCCAAATAACGAAGGGAGTAAGACAGGGGTGCGTACTGGCTCCCTTCCTGTTCAACCTTTATACAAATGCACTTGAACAGGCGATGCTGGAAGGGAGCCAGGATCTGCCCCAGATAAACCATCGCCCGATACCTACCCTCCTGTACGCTGACGAATCAGTAATCCTAGCACGGACCCTAAACCAACTTCAGCTGCAGCTCAATAAATACGTAACATTCATGGACTCACTTGGCCTTAAAATTAACATCAAAAAAACGTTTACAATGAATATCGGCCCTAGGACAAAAATTTCCAAACCCATATTGGTCAATAACAACAGTCTAGAAAAAACCCCGGTGTATCCATATCTGGGCATCCTAGTGGATGACGCAATGAACTGGCATAAGGCAGTCGAAGCTAGAAACCTCCATTTCCGCCGTGCAACCTCAGCACTAACCTCTTTCTCGAGGAAATTGGGAAAACCAGCCCCACCCGAACTTTTAACCATATACTATGCAAAATGCCATAGTGTGGCCACTTATGGAGCTGGAATCTGGGGTCATGGACGTATTGACCAGCTTCAGGTCACTGAAAATGTCTTTATAAAATACATCCTAGCCCTCCCCCAAAGTTCCCCGATATTAGCCTCGCACCGGGAGCTTGGCATGGAATACATCATCGACACAATCCGATGTGAGCCCATCTTACTGTGGCACCGAATATGGTGTAATCCTGAAAGTCACCTAACTCGCTCCCTTATTACTGACTGTTTAGGCTTGACAAACTGGCGGAAAATCCCGTGGCTAAATTATATACATAACTTCTTCAAAGACCTGGACTGTGAACACTACTTTGACGAACCTCCTTCAGTCGAAGATGTTTCCAGGAAACAACTAAAGCAAATGTGTATGGGTCACCTGAGAGACCTCCGGAACCAGGCAGAGATTACCAAACCACAAAACGAAAAAATCCGTCTACTGCAGCCAGGAAAAGTTATTCAGCCCTACCTGACATATTTTTTATCCAACCGTGAAAAGTTTTTACTTACAAGGCTACGCTTCGATGTTTTCTACCGTTTGGTTTCATTCCCGGAAATGCAGAACTGGTCCCGTAACTTGATGAGATGCCCCTGTGACGGAGTCTCTTCACAATCTACAATTCATGTCGTCCTTTTTTGCAAATATTACAAACCAGCAAGGAAAACATGGATCATCCCTATTCTCCGATCCAGTGGACTCAGACAATCCTACCCAGCACTTTCGTACTTGCAATCCCTGAAATCCCCATATGAAGCCAAACTCATAGCGACTTTTCTCAAAGTAGTTATAACAACACGCCGCAACATCTCTAGCTAAATTATTACAAACTGTAAAAACTATTCCACTGTTTTTAAAATGCTTTTTTCTATCATGATTTAACCTCTTTGTGATCTTACTATTTTCTTTTTAACTTTCTGTGCTTAAAACTTTTTCAAAATGTACTTTTTATGATTATTGAAATTGATAATCGAATAAAAGTTGATGAAACTGAAACTGACTGCTTAATTTGCTAAAATGTGACATGCATCAAAATATGAGTGCATGTTCATCTGTTAAATAAATGTAGACATGTACCATTTTACGACTCCATTTATTCTCAAAACACAAAATAAATATGGATAAATACCAATAAGATGGCCCCAAAATAAATATGGATAAATACAGATGGAAGTGCTAAAAAACATAAATACCATAAAACCGGGAGCCCTAATTATCACTAAGTTGTAAGGATGTGATTGAAATTTTACGCTAGTGGGCTTTTATGGTCTGAATTCTGATGGCATTGACCCCTCAATCTGTTTAACTTCAATTTCTCTATTATAATGACTGGAGATTTCAAAGTGCTAATGGACAACAATTTGGATAGGTCAGCTAAAAATAGGTTGATAGTTTCTCCTAAAAACACAAGTGTATATTAAAACATGATGGGACAACTATGACTATGCAAATGGTAACCTGCACACCTTCTGTTTTTACAATTTTTTGAAAAACGTTACTAATGTTTAACTCGCTAATTCAATTTTCATCAATATTTCAAAAAATTGGTGCCTACCCCGGAGGTCCCTGACAAGCCCCAGCCTGGTGTAGAATATAGCAATAAGTTTAAACAATGTGTTTAAGTGCCAATGTGTACTGTTCAAAACGTTGCCCAATTAGGTGCTATCAATTGAAGTTGCAAATCATTAACATAAATGCAAACGACTGCATACATTTATTCAATTTTTAACAAACTATTTTTCACTGTGGTATCCGTTATAATGATGAGTGATGTCCCTCAGAAATTACATCATTTATGTGAAAATCGTCAACATCAAATTCGCTGTGAGATATCACAATTATTACCAGTCTTTGACAAGATTATATAATAGTGTCAACATGTAAGCAAAAAATACACTAAAGAACAAAAAGAGAAACAACAAGAAAACAAGGGTTCATTGTCTGTATTCAGTTTCCATATATACACAATATTTCAATTTTTTAATTTTCCAGTTTTTCAGTAATGCGTCCAACACTTCCCAATGCATTTCGGTGAGTGCACCTTCATCAGGGGAACACTGTAGAAATTATAATCACATGTGTAACCAATGCTTTAAAAGAGCAAAACCAAACAAAAATTTCGCAAAATTGCATGAACATTTTCATATTTAAGAATATATGTTACTAAATGAAGCAACATGTATTCGTGTTCTATATCCATTTTTTACAAGAATTGGTTTCACCAGCTCAAACAAATCCTACATATTAGATTTAAGAAAAATGTGCGCATAACCAGATTGCTATTTACCTCATCTATGCCCAAGTAACCATAAGTGAAGTTGCCCATGCTAGATGATACACCCAATTCTAGTAAAAAAACTAATGTTGGTGCCCAGGTGTGAAAAACACAAACCGATTGTAAGGCTTATTCAAGCTTTGATCTTAACTTCTGAAATTGACGGCACACTTAAATAAGTATATGCCTGTTGAATATCGTGGATGGTGATTTTAATCTATCAGAGGAGCTCTATACTTGTGAGGGCACAGTTACAAGACCTATGGTAAGTATTGATGCACACTTTAAATATCACTGTCAAACCCACTCTTTTCAGGAGGAATAGTCTCTTCTTTTCTCTCCATAGAGCCTACTGGATGCCCCACAGGATCTCAAAGATGGGAGAAAAGGGGCACAACTAAGTGTGTGAAATATGGGTTAGAGAAGGCGAATGGCATCTGTAATTTCATGAAACGCCTTGGGATCCAGCAATTTTGGATAAATGCGGTAAGATTGCCATGATCATTTTGGGGCTAGACATTAAAGTAATCCTCAGTCTAATTATCTTTGGGGCAGTAGAGGGGCCGACAAGGCTGAGTGGCAACAAGAGCAAGTTGCTTTCAGTATTTCAGTACTGTCTCGAAGGGAAATATGCAGGAAGTGTGTAGCTGATGTCCCTCTTTTCTGTACTGACTGGCAGAATGCAGTCTCCTTATATGTATAAAATAGACACTGCAGGAGGGATATCTCAGAGGAATGTTCTGATTACTTTTGATGAAGTGGATGGGTTGGAATGATAGGTAAAGTCGGCAGAAATGCAATGGGCAAGGAACAAAGGAGAGAGTGAGGAAGGAGAAATGAGGGGTGCGTCCTCTTTCTCATATAAGAACTTAACAAAACAATTTGGACAGACCCGTAGTTGTGGACTAGGATTTTCCGACTGAGTTTAGTGCTTGAGAGCACAAAATATCCTTTGGATTTTTAAGAAGAACCCTCATCCACCAACCTAGTTGGTGGCATACTTCAACATCGGGTTCCCAGCTGGGCTGCCGATTGCAACGCAGCTGTGCTTCAATGCCGGGATTACAGCGGAGCGTGATTTTTTTAATTGTGAGTGTGAAAAATGCGCTCAAAAAGTGGTACTGGTTAACAGTGTCTCAAGGATGCCCAATCTGGCACTAATTTATTCACAGGGTCCTAGGACACGTTAAAAACAAGATGAGATATTGTGAAGATGAAATTGCTCTTCGATATCTCTTAAGTACTGATTGACATGTGTCAGCCTATCATGAATTGGTAAGGCTTTCTTTAGGACCAAAAAGCAGTGATGTGGTTACAAAAAATGGAAGTAGCCACTTTTGTGTTGGTGATATACAGCACAAGCGTTAAGGTGTGCCGTGCGTGTAGTGGAGAAACAGTAATTACGGACCCACTGTTGGTAAAATCTGCAAATGAAAACAGAGGGGGACATACAACATAGAGAACAAACAAAAAAAATTAAATTACACGCTGTTAAGTATTGTTTCTCAGTCCTTTGATAAACTTGGTGCTCGCAGAAATTCTCCCTTGCACTTACGTGGTCGTAAAACATTTAGCTTTGTGCCAAAATAAAGTGTCATTCATACATACACATATTAAAAATAGCCAGAAATGCAATGGGGTCATAACTGTTCGATGATTACACCTGTCGCTGATTTGCTCATGAAACGCGGCTCAAGGTCTGGGTAACCCGAAAGAAAATAAACACCTCTACATCCTCCTCACAAAAAAAGGGTGACTGTGTGGAACCTGAGGTGAATGAGGACACATAAAAAAATAACAGTTTCTTTCCTCAATATTTCTGATGTAACAGTTTTCTTTCCTCTAAGTATGCTCCAATCCATGAAGCTTAATGAACTCATCTAGTCCAGAAAGTTCTAAATACATCCATTTGCCTTGCTCCTGGTATTTGGTAAGCATACCATCCTCCTCTAAACACCAACCACACTCACCCTGTTTCAATCCTTTCATAATAACAGTAAGTCCTCCTCTCCAGCCTTGTAAAGGGGTATAGTTGAGAGCATTCAGCTGGAATCTTCCAATCTCTTTAGATTAATTACTTGCGGTGGCGGCTAAGGTGAAGGCACTGCTCACTACTGAGGTCTTATCTGTTTGATGATTAAGGTTTCCTCGTTCCCCTTCTTTGTGAAAGTCTGAAGACTGACAGGACCTGAATGAGGCAAGAAAAGTAAGGAAAAGTTTGTCACAAGCACACATGGCACACAGACATGCTCATGAGGCTAACGCAAAATTCAAGACCTGATCCCTGGCACATTCCGACGGCAGCCCATACAAGCAAGAGAGAGAAACTATTAACCAATTCAGTGATTATATATTTGGAAGAAAGCTTGTCTCAGTCTAGTAATTAACCACACACAGATTTGTGGCACAGCATTAGAAGAGGACTTGATCAGGTGACAAAATCCTCAGGGTAAAGAAGGTGGGAGTTGTCCCCCGTACAGCTGACCAAAGCTCTTCACCAGTGTCGTAATGAGGTAGATAATAATGAACTGTAGAGATTAACATGTTTTTCATATACAGCGACATCAACATCTGGTCTTTCCCTGATCCGCCTCATAGCAAAAGGCATTCAAGTAGAACCTTTAACTTCCAAATAACAGTTACGGTCTAAGATGGTGTTCAAAGGCAGGGAGATGGAACAAGGGACAGAAGAAGGGAGAGTGAAGATGGCATATACCAGTGATATAGACAACACCCAACTCTGTAAAGTCCTATTCACTCAGAATACTGTACTACAATGTTCCAGGATCTGCAATGGAAGACTCACTGTGTAAAGAACCGTACCGTGGCTGTTATCCACACACCTCCACTGACCTTTGGTCAAGGCTTTCATCTGCTGACAACTTTTTTTCAGTTGCCTCTACAGGCGTCAGCTTTCAACTACAGTCCTCCTGTAGCACCCAATATTATGTCAATTCACACGTTTTGTTTGTTGCATGGGAGTCCATTGACCCACTGTTTTAGCTGCTAATGTATTTGTATAACGAGTATATGTGTGTTCTGTGGTGCAGAAGGCTCCACTGCCAACCAGAGCTGAACCTTCTGTGATGTCGTCATTAGAACGTTGGAACGTTGGAGCTGGTGCTGAGGTAAAGGATATGTGTAGCAGAGGAACGTCGAAAAGATACATGGATTTTTTGTCGCGTGGAAGATGCCTTCAAAACGGTAGCCCTGGGGTATCTCTTCATTTAGAGCCCTATCTGGACGCTCTCCTGGACTTATCCTGATATGGATTCTAGTTTTTTGAGACCATAAGGATGTATGACGATACCACGCGTACTTTTACAACGCGTACCGTTACCACGCTACTTTTACCACGCAAGTCGTTACAACGACTTGCGTGGAGGGGCGCTGGATAGTAAATTATTTAATTTACTATTCCAACTCCAGTCCCCGTGGACTCTAGGGAAAGGAGTTGGATAGTAAATTAAAGTATTTACTATCCTGGAGCGCCCCCCAGCGCATTTCGTTGTAGTGACCTGCGTGGTAAAAGTAGCGTGCTAACGGTACCGCGTTGTAAAAAATGCGTGGTAACCGTTGCATACCGACCATAAACTGCGCTTCAGTGAAACAAACTCCCTTCATCAGTTTGAGAGCTGTGGGTTGTGAGGCGATGAGCCATTTGGGTTCGATATTTTGGCATCAGTGAGGACTAAGACAAAGACCACAAGGATTAAACTGTGAGGGGTCAAGATAGTGTGGATCCCATATATAATTCAGCGAGGTAGCTTACCCCCATAAAAGTTCATTTGTAGGAGTGTCTTCACTGGAGTTCCAAGGGAAGTGAACAGTTGGAGTGAGGGATCCTCGTCATGCTTGCTGAATGTTTGTGTTTGTATTGAATATTAGAATATTTACAGTACAATGCAATGGTGCTTGTTTTTGAGAATATTGTGCTATTGTGAATTCCACCCTATTCAGGTTTTATCTTCATGGGGCTGTTATGATTTAAAGAATGACCGACCTGCTTGTAAAAGGTCTACTGTAATTATAATGTAAATTAAGGATTGTTATAAAATCAGGTCAAGCAGAGTCTTCAACGTATAGATGGTATACTTGTCTAAAAGTTCAGTAAAATAATAGTTTATATCCTTATTAGGTATGGGGGAATTTTTATGATTTAAATGCAGGATACAGCAGAATATTTGTATTTGATGCATTTTCTGTATTGCAGAATTGGGTATGGAGCTACTACTATTTAAATTAAAGATTCACCACGAAGAGGTATGTTGACGGATTTCTATTTTACTTAAACAGAAGGATTTTCAAGACTTCAGGAAGAGTTAACCTTCGGTAACTGAAAAGACGAGATCCCATCCCCTGGTCCGCCAAGTTGGTGTGTCAGGTAAAACGGGGATACGCTTCATGTCACTTTCTGCACTGTTGACATTTGCGTATAGTGCTCTTGCATATTCGGGACAAGAGTTGTTAAGGAAGTAGTGCAGCGTTCTTATCCGTTCCTGTACGGCAGTTCTTCAAGATGGACTCTTAAGCTACATTATGACCTGCTGGAATGCACAAGTCTGAAATAAGTCCCATGTCATCACCCTACCTCCATTAGCAGCTTGGAGGTTATACACCTGCGCTTCTAAATGTCCATCACCTTGGCCATCACCTTGTGCTTCTCTGCATGTGCTGTATCCATGTCCACAATGCTCATCGTCCATCCGAATGTGATATAAAGGAAAATGGAGATCCCTTTCTCAGTCCTTTGAACCACAGTGATCCTGATGGAAGAGTGCTCGAGGCTCCCTGTGGGGCAGAACCAGGAACAGGTAGTTGCTGATACAGTATGAAGGCAGGCGCTCAGAATTAGCCTCTGCTCCTGGTACTTTCCAAGAACCATGAAATAAGGTGGTCGCACAGCCTCCACATCCAAATACAAGGGGTGTCCGCCACAACGCTGGTCCTACTGGCAAATGGCTCACTATCACACCATATAATAATGTGGTACACTTTACTGGGGTTTGTAATAAACAAGTTTCTTACTGGAAAAGGAGGGAATATATCTAAGGAGGACAACTAGCTCTTTATTGTGACCTTTGCACAAACATTTAACATTGGCACGTGTTCTGAATATTCCCGCCATTGGGATCCTTGCGAAGGAGTCCCACGGTGCCTCGAAAGTCAAGTTGTGATGATACCTGGAACTGATAACGAATGTTTATTATAGTGCTCGTTTGAGTGTGCATTGCAACCTCTTTGCAATTCAATAGTGAACCAAAGAAGGTTCTTGGGAGAGGCTCTTATATGAACTTTCTTTCAATTTCTCACTTTCTTTACATTTGTAAGCATAAGCATAGTTCTACATATTGTAAGCTGAAAGAATTTAGGGGACTTTGCAATCTGTGCTTTTGTCTCCTAGACATTGCCTGCTCCACCCTGTGAAATAGGTCGGTGCTTGACTGTACCCACATGTCTAAACACAGTGCCACGCCTGGCAAACACCAGCATTCTTGACACACGTTACGCTCCTGTTGGAACTTGTGGGAGGAGGGACGACAGCCCCTCGACAGAAGCCAAGCCAGCATTACCACAGAAGAAGGATGCGAATGTAGATGCTGGTTTTTCCATTAGCCTCGCCTCCATTTGCCAGGCGAAGGAACCCTGAATTGGCAGAGGCAGTGATGCCAGGGAGCAGGCTGCCATCTGCGCGCGCGCTTACGTTAACAGGTAGTTATTCGGTTCTGTCAGGAGCCTCAAGCATGCAGTTATTTCATGCAGGTCACGAGTACCTTGTTGGAACTAAATTCATCTTAACCGTTTCCTAACTCTTGCTTTTTTGACAAGATTCAAAAAATGAATTTGAGAAGATATCAGGAGAATGTGTGCACGCAATGGATTGTTCTATCAGGCCAGCAACTCTTTACGTTACACTTCTGATCGTTCATTTATGAAATATTTTTTGTGTAAACACATTTTAACCATCTCATATACAAGCATATGCTTTTATATCAGATGTGGGTCAAACATACTTAAATTTTAAACAAAAAATCCAAGAATCTGGCTTAACACGGAAAGTTTCACTTTGATAACGCTACTTTATAAATGTACTCCTAGTACACAAAGATAAGAAGGAGAGCTCGTCCTTTTAAAATATTCACAATTAACTTAAAAGATGACATTGGTTTGAAACTTTTTAAGCCTTTTCTTTACACTGGGATCATTGTGAGTAAAAATGTTGAGAGCGTTCTTTCCCTACCTTGGTATCACTATCATTATTGGCCCATTGGCGGCTTTGCTGCTGAATACATCTTCGAAGAGGTGGGATCTTGAATGGACTGGCCAATACACATAATGGGCACTGCCGTGAGTCGGAGCCTCCCGTGATGCTCCGCTGATGATGTAGGTCGGCGTCACTGCGCGTGATCACTGCCCCACTCTCCTTTAGCCTGAAGAGAGACAATACGGAAATTCCCCCAATTCATCCTACTGACATTTTTTAATCGTATAGTACTAATCGTGTATAGCAGCACTGACAAAGCCTTTAACAAAAAGCTATAAAGCTCTGTTCACTGTTCATAAATACATCGTTATACCAGTTTCTGAAGTGCTTCGAAGCCCAGATAGTTAGTGCTATATAAAGACATGTTATTGTTTTGCTTTTCTGAATTTTCATTCCAATTGAGATTTATTGAGTTCATTTTAAAATATGATTCACAAATGGAAATCTAATGCAGATAAATCTATTCTAAACAATACACATTTCTCCTAAATGAATGGTTAACATAGCTAGCGCCTACATGCATCCGAGAAGGAAAGAAAACAGCACCGTATATGTTACTTAGAGTGGATTAGAAGAAAGTGCTGAGGTTAAGACACATAGATATTACAGCACTTTTGTTCCATTTTGTTCTTTTGTTGCAAGAATAGAAGTAATGTGATATTCCAACGTTGTCATATAATCAATGCTTACTACTATCCAAAATCCTTAGGCCTTTTTTTTCTCAGAACATGATAGCTTTATCCCTGTCAGCTGACAGCTTCAAATGGCTGTGCTGACCAAGGCTGAGATGATTGTTAATAATAGGAGAGCTGGTTGGGGCATATAACAGCTACAGCTCCGGACAGAAGGTCTGTCATAGTATTAGAACATTCTATCCTGCTCGTTAAGTGCAGAGAGTTCATATTTGTAAATTCGAGGGACAGGTGAGACATCTTGAAATGGTGAGACAGAAGGCTCATGAAAGCCAATCGAAGTCCTCTTCCATACCCTTGTCTTTATTGGAGCTCCAGACATTCCGTTTTTCTAGTAAAGCAAATATCATACGTTAGTGGCATAGTCTAAAGCAGCTATTGCTCGATGGTTCAGCCAGAGAGCATGTCAAGCCAAGGGCTCTCACCCACCTCTGGAGGAGAACCATCTTGGAGTACTGAGGCATATTACCAACAACTAGCGATAATTATCGCTATGTTGGTTTAGCGGCAATATTTTTATCGCCGAGCTGCGGTGATTTTTATCGCTTAGGAACCTTGCTATTATCAAGGTTTATCTCCTAAGCGATAAAAATCAGCCGAAATGCATGAATATCGCTGAAAAGTCCGCGATATTCATGCATTACCAAGCTAATGCTCTTAGCCATGTTATCCACCTACCATTGGATAACATGGCTAAGAACTGCTATGGGGCAGGTGTTAGCTTTTGGAGATATTCGCACTTAGTTCGAATATCTCCAAAAGTTGGTACTAGGCGATAGCGATATTAGCGACTGTTTCTAGTCGCTAACATCTTGGCACACCCACTTTGCATGTCATTAGTGATAAATTTCACTGACATGCAAAGCGGGGCCCAAGATGGTCACTATCTCCTACTAGCTGCTGCTAACTGGTGTTAGCGACAGCTAGGTAATAGGGAGATAATTTTATCTCTGCTTTCTTGGCTTTTAAAGCCAAAAAAGCGGAGATAAACCCCCTTGATAATATCAGTTCTGTGCGTAGTATTGCTATTGTAAATCAGATTCTTGTGAAATGAATGGATTTCCTTTAAAGATATATCACTTTTGTATGCTTTTATGTCAGACCAAAGATTACAGAGTTGGCTTGTTTTATTTTTGGTGATTAAGTGACAACCATCTCTTTTACTGGTTTCCGGTGTAACATTCCTATGAAACTTGATCTGTGCATTGATTTGCTTATATTCTGTGTCCTGTCGCTGCTCAGTGTTATAATCTTGGTTTCCTTTAGGATGTCTATGGCTTCAAGTGGCACAGCAGATGTACCCAGTAATAGATGATATCCTTTTTGTTTTGTTTTGTATGTCTTTCAATAATTTTTAACATTTTCTTCCAAAAGATTAAGATGGGTAAAATTAAATCGTGCACGTCACACTACCTTGAGCAGAAATCACAGTATTCATGCTTGTCTGCTGGTATACAAAAAGGTGGTCCAGCCTCTGGCACCTCACACTAAGCCAGGCATAAGTTGGAGTTTCTCAAGAATTAATATAGCTGTAGAGAGTTCGTGATATAGAATAATGGTTCTTAGCCTATGGTCCGCGAACCCCTGGGGGTCCACAATGTATAATATGGTAGTCCGCAACTCTTTAGAAAATGAAATATTATTAGCAGATTGTAATAAAGTACATATACATAAACGTAAAAAGCAAAATTGAAAGCTTTGAAACGCTCTGTAAATGTGAAGAATTTTGAAACGGCAAACTTTAAATTCAATAGGTATACTTAACACTGTATGTTTGTGTATTTTGAGTATGACATTGCAGAAATTGCTTAGGTAGGGGTCCCCAGCATCCACTCGTGATTCCGTGGGGGGCCACAGAAGTAAAGAGGTTAAGAAACGCTGGTGTAGAAACGTCTGGCTTGGTTGTGTGTTGTGGCTTTAAAGTCATGCCTGAATGCGTTATGTCTTAACTTTAAATGTTCTTGTTTAAGTTTCCTTTTCCTTATTTATACTTACACTTGTGCCACCATTGTTCTTTCTTTCTTTACCTCTCTTTGGTTTGTGAGGAAACGAGATGTGTTGTGACTTTAAGTCATACCCTGTACATGGCTCCGCAGCCTTTTGGCTAGATTTGCGCTATAGAAGTACCAGATAGATAGACAGATAGTTAGATAGATGCACAGATATACAGATAGATGGATGGATGGATAGATAGATAGATAGATAGATAGATAGATAGATAGATAGATAGATAGATAGATAGATAGATAGATAGATAGATAGATAGATAGATAGATAGATAAGCAGATAAATGGGTGGATAGATAGATAGATAGATAGATAGATAGATAGATAGATAGATAGATAGATAGATAGATAGATAGATAGATAGATAGATAGATAGATAGATAGATAGATAGATAGATAGATAGATAGATAGATAGATAGATAGATAGATAGATAGCTAGATCAATAGATAGATAGATGGATAGATATATATATAGATAGATAGATAGATAGATAGATAGATAGATAGATAGATAGATAGATAGATAGATAGATAGATTGATTGATTGATTGCTCAACACTTGGAGTGGTCTGTGCCCTCTCTTCCAGTGGAGTTCTGCTATAGGCAGGTGGGACGGAGCTGGTCTCGGGGCATACCACAGGGACCCAATAAAGGATCTTGCATGACATCCTGCTTGTGTCCTTGTGGAATATTACAACTTAGGGAGAATGTAAAAAAGCTGTGATTTAGAGAGTTCATTGGCTGAAGTGAGCTAGGGCCCCAGACATGATGCCCTCTGCTTCACCTATAGCACACACTAAAGCATACAAACACCGCACAGCACTTCAGGAACACATCAGTGGTGTGAGCACACTACATAAATGAACCAATGCTATTCATAAGCCAGAGGACACGAAGAATGTGGTGATACAACGCAGAGGCCCAAGTAAACTTACACTGATGTAGAAATCAATATAAGCCCAGAGACTGCAGACTCTATAGATGATTATAAACCACAGAGATAGCTGTGCAGTGGGGTGTAATCAGAGAATCCAAGCATTTGTGGTTGAAAGTAGATACTTTTTAGTAGAAACTGAGTCTGCTGGCAGGAGCATGGGGAAAGCAATCACCAGACATCGTCAAATTACCCACAAAATACAGTTATAGAACGAGGACATAAAGGCACAGAATGAAACAATGTCCCACACTATGATCGGCCATTGGCATGTGTACAGGGTGGAGTCTGACATTTGAAGGGCCTTGTTGTGCACCTGAGTGTCTCAGGTGCCACCTGTACCTGTCCAGCATTTCTATCACAGACTGGTGTCTACAGATGCTTGGGATGAGGTATATATAAGTGCTTTTAGTGCATTTAAAAGACTGTGGGGCTGATTTAGAGTTGTGGCATAGGGGGTACTCCGTTGCAGCGGCGACGGAGCACCCGCTCTGCCAAACTCATGGTCAGCCGCCTGATTTTGGGTTGGGCGGACCTTAAGTATGGCGACAGCAAAGCCTACTTTGGATCTGCCACTGACATACTCCGCTGATGGCCCGAAGGAGTACGTGTCGTCCGATGAAGAAAAAATGACTACTCAATGACTCGCTTCCTAAGACATATGTAAGGTAAAGAGAATGAAGAGCCCATTGCCAATGAATAAAGGATCAGCTTTACAGATGCAGTGTGTATTGCCTGGCAACAAAGAGGCACCCTTAATGCAGATCATTGTAACAAGAGCACTGTTCAATTAACAGCATCCTGTCTAAGGCTGAATAAAAAGTGAAGCAATGCAGTATGTTTGGCCTTGAAATAAAGAATCAGCCCTAATGCAGGCTTACTGATACACATCCTGTCTAAAGCCTTAATAAAGCAAAGAAATACAGCGTGCATTGCCTTGCAGCAAAGAAACACTCTTCTGATCACCTGGTCCTCTTTCCAAACAGAGCCATGTTGGGGTTTTCGTTGTCGTAGATGGAGAAAGCTGAAAAGGACTAGAAGCTGCTTTTGAGATGATGAAAGTACCTTCCTTGTGTGGTGATCAAGCTGTATCTGTTGGTGCGGTCCTTCAGAAACCTCACAGACTCCATTGCTTTGGCATAGTGTGCAGCGTGTGTTGTGCTGCATATTTAATGCGTAAGAACAATACTGTCTCTGTAGTAAATCCATTATGGATGATGTTGGCCCAAACACTAGCTTGTAATCCATTCCTGCCACCGAGCGTTGCTCGTGGCAGGTCCTTCCCACCTTGTGGGTTGTACAGTCAGATTCAGGTTCTGATGGTCGGTGTCTTGACAAACAGACACAACACAGAGACTCTCACAGATGCATCATGAAGAGACTTTTGTAAGCATGAAGATGCTTACAAAATGCTCTATACATGGCAAATATACCCCCAAAAAGCATTGTCATAGAGACTGCACTGTACATGCCAAATAGTCATAGAGACACTGATGGAGAGGTGAAGGGGAGAGTACTATAGATCAAACAGTGTGACAGCAGTGTTGATGCGATGGGCACAGACTCTTGTACACATGCTGTTGAGACACTCATAAGCATAAGACACTGATGCCAAAGTGGCATTGCGACATCAGTGTATGTGAAGGGCTGAGACTCAGAATGACTCAGTGATTACATCTTTGCCTCTGACACTGGATGTGATCTTGTGGCCAACTCGGCTTTCTGTCTGTCTATGCTTAGTAACCTGAGTACCATTAGATTGGGTTAGAGTACCACCTGTTATTTACAGCACTTACACACTGCAAAGGTATGGTACTAGGTGGTAAATAAAAAGTGAGGTATTGTGATTGTTCGATTGGCATGCGACGAAGAGAGACATTTTCTTTTCACTTGTCTTATGTAGAGTCTAAATGGATAGATACGACAATTAATGGTGATTACATGGTGAGGCCTTTTCTGTCGGGCTTGTGGCAGTTAAAAGTTATTGTGCAGCACCCATACTGGACACTGTTGTTTATCATTTGCGTGTTTGGGTCTCAGTTGCTATTGTTCTCTCCTGAAGCTTACAAGTAAGTGATAGGTGTATGCTTGAATGACATGGGCCGCATCCCGATCCATCATGATTTTGCACACAATGCTACCTTACCTTGGACTCAGCCATAAACAAATTAGTCTTGACCCTGCTCAAGTTGGAACAGTCCAGCCCGACAGCCAGGCCAGGTCTTCCCTGAAGCAGAACACAAGCAACCCAGGACCGGTTCTACCCTCGTTCAAGGTCATCAGCCAGGCATTGCTTGGTTCCAGTGACACAGTGTGCACAGGACCCACATCAGGGCATACCCGTCCAACGTAGGGTACACACCGAAGTATACAAAAAAGTAGTGGAAGGCTTGAATTAATCTTAGCCAGTGGTATTTACTATGTTATTTTTTGTAGACTTTATTGTTTCCTCCTGGACAACCAAGTTATGCCCTTTGTACACTTGAGTTTCCAATAAGAGCAAGTCATGAGGATAAGGCTTATTCCAGGATAATTTGAAACTCAGGTACCATATGACACACATAATTATCGCAAATAAGCGCAATGTCCATTAAGAATTACAGTTTTCAAAGTGATTAGAAGGCACAGTAACATATTACTTACACATACAATAAGTTCATAGTGGGATTTCAGGCAGACATAAGACCATTCACTCATGCAGAGATTTCCGCAATGAGTGCTGACTTCTCATCCTAGTCAAGGGGTATGAAAGTGGGTGTTACAAGGTGTGGTTAGCCTTGGAACGTTGTGAACGTCCACAGAGGAGAGGTGTGGCACAGCGGCCAGAGCGGCTAACTCTGAAATGCGGGGTTCCCAAATTGATCCCCGGTGGCAGCTCAGTTTAGCATCATGTGACTCTGTGAAATAGCTCACTTACGACCATATGTAGGTAAAAGTGAAATTCCGAATTCTTAATACCGAATTTTACCGATTCTGTATTAAGAATTCGGAATCTCCGATGTAGGTAATAATTCTGTATTTTTTACTGAATCGGTAAAATTCAGAAAAAAAATTACTGATTCCTCAATACCGATCGGTATTACCGAATCTGTATTACCGATTCGGTAAATACCGAATTGGTAAATACCGAATTGGTAATTCAAAACACCAGCAATTTAGGAATCAGCCAATCCTGTGCATCCATCTCACATCCCAACCAGGAAGTGGCCACACACATGCAGGTGCACTGAATCAGAAGCTTCTGGAGAGGCTGGGAGTGCAGCGGAGAACACAGGAGCCACTGAGATAACTTTTCCTGTAAAACCTGCACAATGGCTAACAAGGAGACAGATAAAGAAGGAGGTCAAAGGAAGAGAAAGCTGCAGTTCAGCGAAAGGGAGCTTCAGGTCCTGATTGAGGAGGTGGTGAAACAACATACCAAGCTGTTTGGGAAGCAGTCCTTGCAAGTGGCTGAATCTGAAAAAAGGAAGATCTGGCTGGGAATTCAGGCACAAGTGAATGCCATAGGAGTGACCCCCCACCACTCCCCCCCCCGGAAATTGAAGTACTTAAAAAAAGGTGGTATGATGTCAGGAGCATCACCAAAAAGAAGATGGCGTAGATTAACAAACATGCCAGCCAGACATGAGGAGGAAGGAACAGGGCACCTGGCCTGACTGCACTTGAACAGATTATGGAGTCTACCATAGAGCCTGAAAGTGTCTGAGGAATCGGGGATGCAGACAGCTCAACCAGAGCTGCCACCAAACAAGGTAAGAAGCATGCACACCAATCTGTACCCCCCATTCCACAATGAGGCTGTGTGAATCCCACTCCAGTACAGGATGTAGTAAACACCAACAATGCATTATGGAAGATGTAGTCAGTGAAACACGTATCATGACAGTCATCACACAGAACAGCAGGGCATGTGACACACATCAGTGATAAGCAAGCAGAGGACATTAAGATAGTGTGCCAGAAATGAAAATGTATTATTGCTGTGCAGGGCTGCCGGACTACTGAGCTAATGTACAATTTGTATCCACAGGTGAGACATTGCGCAGGTCTGCACAAGGCAAGTCAGGAAGGGCACCGCAGAAGGAAAGATCAGAGGAGGCCAGTGCAAGTGCAGGGCACACCACGCCACCACCACCGGCATCACCACCACTGCTAGCCTCACCACCACTGCCAGCCTCACCACCACTGCCAGCCTCACCACCACTGCCAGCATCACCAGCAGCAACACCACCGGCAGTGGCAAGACCCAGGAGGCATGCTGTTGCCACACTCCAAGAGATGGAGTCATCCTGGGAAGACACCAGGGGGGGAGAAATCCCAACTGTGCCAGTGGATGGCAGTAATGCAGGGTCACATTCCACCTCAGAGAGAGCACACGCAGGTGCAAGGTGCTGCAGGGCTCGGGAAACCAGTCCACCTTTGCAGGGTGAGGGGCATGGTGTCTTCGCAGGGCTGGAGGCAAACATGGTGAAGGTGCAGCACCTGCAAGGGAAGGCTATACAGTCTGTACGGCGGCAAATGAAATACCTCAACACCAACATGGTGAACATTGAGAAGGGCATCAGCACCATGACCTCCCTTCTGGCTGAGGGCATGAAGGAGATGGCTGAGGGAATGAGGGACATGTCCCGGTCAGTGATGCTGCTGTGCAGCAAACTTGATGAGGACAGGATGACTCGGCGTAGGGAGAGGCAGAAAATGGAAAACCATACTAAGGCAGTGAACCGCCTCTCAACTGCCACTTCTCTGTTCTGCAGGCGCTCGGTGGCCATGCAGGATGGGATGGCACACTGCAGCCGTGATGTCTCTAGGGGGCTTTGCAAGGTAACAAATGCACTTGAAGTGCTGCTAATAACTTATTCTGCAAATACTGGTGCTGTTGATGTGAGGGATAGTGAGGAGACGACCAGTCGCAGCTAAGCATTTGCGAATTTGCGAATTTGCGAACTCGCAATCCGCAATCCGCAAAATCCGCGAATTCTCGCGAATTTTTTTTTTGTGTTCGCAAGGATTTCTGACAGTTCGCGAGGGTTTTGTACCAGTTCGCAATTGCGAACTTACATGTCGGCTCGCAACGGTCACGATTATGTTGTTTCTACGTCTGGTTCATCATCACAGGTTCCCAGCACCCTCTGTTTCACCCCTGCCACCCTCTGTTTCACCCATGCCACCCTCTGGTACATCAATACCACCCTCTGGTTCATCATCACTGTAGATTATGGGGGGAAAAAGCAAGCACACCTGCCTGCTTCAACTGACATGAATTAATTTGGGGTTGATTTATTAATGTGTCACTGTTTTAAAATTCCAGTCTGGCACCTGCTTCCTTATCTGTAATTTGCTTTCTGTTGCAGTGCAATTTTTTTTTCCAGGACCTTTGTGGCCTACTTGTAGCTATTCTATGAGCCTGCTGTGAGGGTCAGAGCAGGGTCATACAATTGTTGCAACTAGCAACTGAACTCTGGAGGGGCCCTTGTCGGGAAGCACTACAGGGAACGGTTACTAATGATGAGTTTGAACTTTTGAACCTGCTTTCACTTTTGCAAAGCTTATATGAGAAAGTTGATTTCTAATCCAAAAGTTATCCAAAGAAAATCAAAAGGCCTCAAATCCAAAAAAGTGCAGGCAAATGTCAACCTGAGGAGTTATTCTGATAAAAATCATCATTTTCAGAAGGTCTATGCTGCTTGCTAGAAGATTTCTTGTGCAGAATTGCAATTTTTGTAATTTCGCGAGTGCGAGATTGTTGCTGCCCGCCGCACCTACATGTTCGCAATTGCGAACTTACACCGCACGCTGCAAAATTGTATCACCAAGAAAAAAAAATCCACTGCGTGCGAATTTGCGGATTTTCGGAAAATTCGCGA
Source organism: Lissotriton vulgaris (assembly GCF_964263255.1). Taxonomy (NCBI): domain Eukaryota; kingdom Metazoa; phylum Chordata; class Amphibia; order Caudata; family Salamandridae; genus Lissotriton; species Lissotriton vulgaris. The sequence goes on along the minus strand of NC_141693.1, from coordinate 1,308,139,921 downwards.
GCGTTCGCGGATTGCGAATTTACCGAAAATCCGCAAAATCCGCGAGCGTAACGGATTTTCCGCCCATGCTTAGTCGCAGCAGCATAACGCCCCCTGCAACTGAGACCCGGAGGAGCAGCAGACGGCATGGGTCTGGCACTGGATCCATATCCAGTGAAGACAGTCTGCTGATGACATCCAGCAGTGTTGTGCGTGGCCGCAGACGCTAATACAGCCCACACTTTGTGTACTGAATTGGGTGAAGTAACCCATTACATCTTCTTAGGGATGTCAAAAATTAGACAGGCAAGTTGAGCCCTTTGTGTAGCGGCGTAGTGCCCAAATATTAGAACTACGTCATTTACATACAACAACTGGCTGTGTCTCCTTACTTACTCAAAAATAGTAGTGTGTGATCTCTGCCCGTCTTTGTCTCCCATCTGGTGCTGGCGCCACTCCAGCTGCATTGGGTTCTGGCTGTGCAAATTAATTATCATCGCCCTCATAGTCAGTTAATTCAACTTCTGTACCTTTCTTAATGGCAAGGTTGTGCAGCATGGCACAAGTTGCAATGATTTTGCAGCAGATGAGGGGTGTGTCCATACACCAACACATTCATCTGCAGTATCCATCAGGGTGTGTCACAGTGATTTACCTAGCAGGTATCCTTCTCCAAATTCCCCGGCAGCCAGGCATGTGTAGATCCCACTGTTCTGGAAGATGTATGAGTCGTGCGTGCTCCCAGGAAATTTGGCCACGATGTCGGTGATTATGTTGGCAGCATAGAAGATTACCTGCACATTGATGGAGTGGGTGGATTTTCTGTTTCTGTAGATATACTCAGTGGCTGCAGGTGGGCAGATTGGAATGTGTGTCCCATCAATGCACCCTATAACACGCGGGAACTGTGCCGTTTGGTAAAAGTATGTCTTGATTTTCAGCAGTTCCGCCTGTGTGTTTGGGAAGCTTCTGGAGTGATGCATTCTCTGCATCATGGCATCCAGGAACTTCTTAAAGAAACGGGACATGCAACTCTGTGACACCCCACCTACCGCAGCTATCACCCCCTGGTAACTACCAGATGCAAGTAGGTGTGGGCTACAGAGCATCTGCACATGTGGTGGTATGGCGTGCGCCCTTGGTGTTGGATGCTGCAGGAGTGGGTGCAGGTCCCTTGTCAGGTCCAGGATGGTGTGGGGGTGTAGCCTGTACCTTTCATGGATCTCAGCCTCAGTCAGTTGGAAGAGTGTGATGCACTGTCTGTAAACGCGCTCCTCCCATCTCCAGATCCTCATTCCTGCTGCCTCTAGCCATAGCCGCCTTGCAGTTACATAGAAGGCCCCATAGTGATCACACTGTTGCATTTTGGGACTGCTTTTATGCACTGCACCTGATTACCAACTGCTTTCAGTCAGTGTTAATTACCGACTCCTAAATACCGAATTTCATGGAATTCGATATCTCTTTTCTCATTTTTACCGTTTCTTATTTAACTATTCGGTATTTGGGTGTTCAGTAATTCCGAATTGGTAAACTAGAAATCGGTAATAAGGAATCGTTATTTACAGACTCCTTAATACTGAATCCTTCCCTACATCACAAATGCCTAAATACCGGTTGGTAACGGTGAAATTTACTGAATTTTACCGTTACCGACCGGTATTTGCCCACCTACATATGGCCCTTAATCTCCCAGACAGTCCCCAGCGCCTGAATACCCTTAGGGTTGACAAGTTCCCGCTTTGCAAATCTAGAATTATGATTATTAAAATGAATGTTTGTTGGAATTAATAATCGTGTTGTCTTTATCATTTCATCCTGGAAAGGGTTGGATTTTTAGACCAAGGGTTGGCATAACCCTTTTTAGGGTGGAAAGGAGAATGGATCAACTCCCAATTTCTCAGAGGTGTTGAGGAAGGTGTTTTCTCAAGTGAATAACAAGAATGTGTATTTGCATAGGGAATTCTCTTCCTCTTCCCCTGTGCATAGTTCTCTGCTAAAGAAAACTATGCACAGCTGGAGGAGGACCCTAGGAATGCTTGTGAGTACCAGAAAGTTGGAAAAGTACAAATATGGACATCTCTGCCTGCGCTTCTCCTGCTTTCTTTGTGAATTTGGAGTGACGTCTTTGTATACATATATGAAACATAAGTCAGTTAAACTGGAGATATACATAAAAGAACATAAGATGCCAGTTGTACATGAGAGGTCACAGTAACTCCTGTGCAATGGGCGGCTATGGCTAGTGTCAGCCTATGGGAGGAGTTAATGAGTGGGCAACAGCTGTTATGATATCCTGAGCTTAGAAAATGTTTGTTCACTCCATCCAGTACATGGTTCAGAAAAGCCAGACAGAAGAATACATTGCCTCAGGCTTGTTAGTTGTGTTTAGTGTAAGATCTGGCAACTCTAGGGCGTGAGCCCTGCGCCTTAGTTTTAAGCATAACAGCCCAAAAACAGTATGCTCAAGAACCCACCCTGGAAACTGGAACTCAGATCTTACCTGAATGTAAAGTGTTTGTTAATATTGTCAAAGACAATTTTTCAAAATGCTTGTGTCAAATTAACAGGGCTACTGGGAATCTGGTATCTGTATCCACAAAGACATAGTTCAACCGTAAGACTTGTTAGAAGCTCAGCAGGGCTCAAGTCAATGCACAGGATTTGAGTGCTGGAATAAGACGAGCACTCAAAAGGACAATATCTGAGGTACCAAAATTCATGGACCTGAATTTAAGATGTATCCGGTTCCGGTCACGATTTTCAGTTGCCCGCAGCACGCAAGTGATCCAGACCTCCCACAGGTTTCACCAGCTTAGACCGAAGATTGGAATTTAGGGTAATGAGCCAGGCATGAATAGAAATGGTGAAAAATTCGGATATGTTTATGATAGACCAATTGCATACTGCCCCAAGCCTTGTGGGTGGAAGGGGTCGCAAAGTTAATTTCTGTTACTTTCGATAAGAAGCTTAAACAACTGAGATTTGTTTTCAGCGTCCAAAGACTGCTATGTTCATGTTATAGTGATTTGCCTTCTTTAGGCCGGACAGGTTTTCAATATGTAAATATAATGTATATATGGTACATTATCTTTTCTTTTCTTTAAACCCTTACAAACGAACATTTATCTTGAACACTCTACTTTTCTTCCACCTTTAGCACTATCTGTAATACCAGCGGACAAATTTAACTAGAGGGTCCCCTGTTTTAAGCAACTCTTGCTTCCATTTTCTCCTATTCCTGCAATCTCTGCGGCTGCTCAATCACACAATGCTTCAACTTGCGGAGTTTCTTTTCCAGGATGTTGAGGGACATGCATAGTTGTTGTGTCACACCATATGATACTTTTAAACACTCCTGCAGCACCACATTCATGTCATCCCATTTCATGGCTCTCGCCACCGCATTACCTCAATTCTCAGCAAAGTAATGATCTAGTGCTTTCACCGCTACATCTGCACATACTAGGTCTGATAGGGCCTCACCTAGCATCTGCACTAGTAGCACTTTTGGGCCTCCCTACACATTTGAAACAAGACGAGCATGGGCGACTGGCCTGAGTTGTAACGTGCCAAATAGGAGACGCCCTCCACACACTGGGGTGGGGCACTAGACAATAGACGATAGCCAAGATGGCTATGTGTCCCTGTTGCAGATACGAAGCAGGAATAGACTCTGCCTGGTGGGAATCATGCCCTCCATATGTCCTACAACCCTAGACCCGCCATAACGTCCTTAAGAGCATGTGTCATTGCAGGCTTGGTATCCATTTTGGGGGGAGTCGGTCCACCCCTCCATCCAGTACACTGTTCAAATATCCTGCCAAAAAACATCAGGGCTCACATAATCTGCAGCTGTTCTCACCACAGACCCAAAGAATTCTGCATCGTCCACTATGGGAGCATACACATTCACTAAACACATGTCATCCAGCGCTCCAGAAACAATAACATACAGGGTCAAATTTGACTCCCCTGGCCACAAAGGGGACACCAGGAGCTACCTAAATCATGGCTCCTCTTGCATAACTGGAATAAGAGGCTGTGAATATCTGTCCTCACCACCTTCACTTTAATTGTGTAATACAGTCCCCGATGTGTGTGTTCCCTACAAAAAACACTAAGGAAACCTCAGGGTGCCTGAAATATTAATGCACTCTATGTCTTTCAACAGGATGGCCCAGGCTCGCTCATTCCAGGTTAGGAACTTCCAAGTGCTAACCGTAGTCCCTTCAAGTCACGCACTCCTGCTTCCCCCTGTGCCCCATTCAGTCTCCGTCTCCACCCCCTCATACATATAAGTGTACCATACAACAGGTTCAAGCATCATAGAGCCAACTTCTGCCATTCACACAAGCATCCGTACACAACTGAAACAACTGGGAACTCCCCTCACCTATAAGCAGTGAGTCCAAACAACAATGGCCCCTAACAAGTAGTCCAACTGACCAACCACCCCACACCCCCCTCAGAGGCCAAGGCCTCAACCTTATTACCCGCTTTGAGCTGTGGGCCTAGCATCCCACCAGGATGACAAGGCAAGAGGCACTCAAACCACTCCGAACAAGACCGCAGCCCATCCGAGCCACCTGCCATCAAGCAACCTGCTACTCGCCTACTATAGTCAAGTAGATAGCATTCAAATAAAAATAACATCAGGCAGTTCTCCCCCTTTTCAGCATAACATCATAAATAAAACAAATCGACAGTCCCCATCCCTGTACCCATCTAAATCCTGTAGAATAGCTACAACAGGAAGAAAACAGAGTAAAACACACACAATTACATTGCCATGTAAGTTCAGCCGGGGGATCAGATCCCTGGGTGACTCCTTCTCTCTTGGGGTCAGTCCATCGCCTGATGCTTGCTTTCGCTGTGGTAGTCTACCACCTTCCTGTGGGTCTGGAATGATTCACGGGTGTCCCGTATACAGTTTGAGTCCACCAAAGTTCCATAGAAGCACACCAGGATTTTCCCAGTTTGGAGGACACTAGAACGCGGCCCAGAATCCACGGAGTACCTGCGTGATCTTGTTATTCTGCGATTGGCACAGCTTCCCCCTCCCCTATGGTTTGACGAAGATTTACTTGGGACCCCACCCAACGAATCCTGTCAGTCATTGGCTTTCTCAGGGGAGGTAAAAATAGTACACTTTTTCCTCATATTGTACCCTATGTTTCGCAGGAAAAAAGAAGCTGTATTGAAGGTCTCACTCCCGCAGACTACTCTTCATTGACATAAAGTTCTTGCGGAGGTCCTGCACCCCGCGGGTGTAGTCCGAAAATGTCATAATATTTCTGCCCCCAAACTAGGACTCTCACATGTTGCAATATTGCATCCCTATCTCTGAAGTGGAATAGTCTGGCGTTGATGGCTCAAGGTGGTGCCCTAGGCTTAGGCATCTATGCAGCGCACAATGGGACTTATCGACAGTGAAGAAATTAGAGAGAAACCTCAGCTTCAGGGCAGTCGTGATCCATTCCTCAAGGAACAACACTACAGATTGCCCCTCCGCCCACTCGGGGAAGCCAACTTGGCAGAAGTTATTCCTTTTTTAACGCCCTTCCGCATCTCTGATTCTGTACTCCATGTGTGCTGAGAGCATCTGTTGCATGAGCACCGATTTTTTTCAGGGCCTCTACTTCTTTTTGGAGCACTGTAACATGCCCCTCTGTCTCTGTTACCCTTTCCAAGATTTAGTGGAAGTCAGCACGGAGCAGACCCACCTCGAGGGCCTCTGTGTCAATATTCACCAATAGGACAGCCTGTGATTCCTTTTTTTCTGCCATGAGATCAGCCAACATGGGGGACAGGCGCTTGCTTCACCTGGTCCCCCACTGCACCCTCCAGGGGCAGCAATTGGGCATAGTTGTCAATCTTATTGGACTGTACAGTTTTTTCAGGTTTATCCTTCACCAGTCTGTGCCCCCAAAGTTAATCTGCGGCAGGTGGTCACTGTTCTAGGCCCGGGTCTACCACTTGGCAAAGACCCACCCAAGACCTTCAGGGGGGTGGTGCTGACTGCTGCCAGCAGGGCTTTAAGTGGGCCGGGTCTGAGCACCAGAAGTTATTTTCAGGAGGCCTCAAAACAGGTCCCTATCGTGCTCTATTTTTGGGCTTTCGCAGAGGTAGTCCGTTTTCTTTTTTTTTTCTTGGACTGCAGTGAGAGAATGGACATCGATGTGCCTTATCGGCTTTTTGATCTCGGCTGTGATGTGAAACCTCTTGCCCAGTTGCCTAGGGTCTGTCTTTTGTTATTTCTTGCAGTGTGGCGGCCCCTGCATAAGATAACATGACACCTGTGATTCGGCAGCCGCTGCGGTTTGTTGTCTCTCGCATAGGAGAATTTAGCCTGAAAGGTAGGATTCGGTTGGTTCCCGGTCAGGTTAGGGTTTGAGTCTCCGCGGCTTCACTGACAGGCACGGCATCTGAGGCTATGAATGAAACGCTCCCAGTCTCTGGCCCGCTTTTTGCCCCAGGAGTACAGGTTTGTAGCTGATGTCAGAGTTTTTCCGCTACAACATGGTTTCCTCCTGTCAGGAGGACGACGCACTAGCTGGTGAATCTTAACGCAGCGTACAGAGAAGATTGTAAACACCCACCCCTCCCCCAAAACAATACGCTGGCCAGCTCTTGTACGCCCACCAGACCGACCATCTGTGCAGAAATAAGACTAAGCAGATGTTTTTTTAAATATATATACGTGGACATTAGCTAGCTGGTGCGAACTCTTTTTATCATGGCGGCTTTCTCCATAATCCACAATACGGCTGCAGCATGCACGTGTGGTGCGTCTTCATTGACCCCGAGTGCACTTGGGATATGCAGGGCCAGTTCTATGATTTGCGGGGCCCTGGGACAAAAGGGAATGTGCGAGGCCCCTCTAATAACTTAAGTGACCCAGCAATGAAACCATTCAGAGACACTGCGGGAGGCCCATTGTACAGTATTTTAGTGCCCCCACAGTTTTACCTTTCAGCCCACAAGCAATTCTCACACCTTCAGCCTGATGGGTGTAAGAATTGCTGCTGGGCTGAGAGTTAACACTGTGGGGGGTGCTAAAATCCTGTACAATGGGTCTCCTGCAGTGTCTCTGAATGGTCTCCTTGCAATTGGGACAAAATGAAGCTTCTCCCTCCCCTAGGCCTCCAGACACCATCCCTGAGAGGCCCAGGGAAGTGACCCCTCCCATGGACCCTAATTGCAAGGAGACAGGAAAACAACAGGGCACACGATCGGGCAGGGCCCCATGCTGGTAGGCTGAGTACTAGGCCCTGGGTAGCTGCCCAACCTGCCCAAGCCTAGCGCCGGCCCTGTGGGAGAGAGAAAACAGGCAGCGAGCAGCCCACTGTGGCTCCTCCGGGTACGTGTCACAGTCCAGCTTCAATTATACTATTATGAAAAATGAATAGTGTGAGGCGAAATATATAAATATTATCAAGCTTTGTTAAATAGGTGATTATGGGGAAAAGAAACGGTGGTATGTATTACATAAGAACGCAGTATATCGGATTTTATAAAGTAAATATTGTCAAACCTGCATATTATAATTATTATTGTTCCATTGCTACTGCTATTATTAATATTATCATCATTGTGAATAATAATATTTGTTGATAACGATGAAAACAAAAATGCAATAGAAAGTTATTAATTTAAAAGAATGATAATGTAATAGTACTGATGCAAATAAATAAGCATAGTTTTTATGTTGATTCTGCATGGCGAGTAAAGTAGGGAGTGCTCTAATCCGTGTTTACAGGCCCAGCTGGGTTGTGGTAGATGTGATTTGAGGTGTACGGCAGGTTGTACTGAGGTAAATGTAATTTCATAATCTCTGTTACAATTCTACCTGCATGGAGGTTAGGCGTAATATATTTTGTCATGTCTATGTTTGTGTGTACTGTGGTTGTTCTCTGAGGAGTCCGAGAGTTGACGGCTTGTCTGAGTAGGGGGTACTGCTACACTAGTTATCTTTATTTAGACCACGCCCCTACGTAGATAGGCCACACCCCTTTGAGTTTTGCCCTGCCCCTTTGAGAGCACCCCCAGTTTTTTTTCCCCCTTAAAGCTCTGGCAGCCAGGATCCCTATGTGTGGCAGTGCAGGGCCCACCGCACTGAACAGGTTTCCAAGTGAAGGAAATGTAGGATGTCAGCCCTTCTCCACTTCTTGCAACCCCCAGTCCAGTTCACAGGGGCTTTTCCTTCACTCCCTGTGATGGTATCCTCGTTGACCACTCCAGCGCATCGCCATTCCTGCCCACCACAACCTCAAAGGTAGTGCATCAATTCAGCAGTATGTAGCACCCAAGGCAATTCCCACTGCAGCAGGGGCCTTGGCAGGCTGACTCACAGACAGTCACTCCGTTTTGCAGCAGGAGCTGAAGAGGAAATACTTGCTTACCACCTGCCTCCGAGGCCATCGCACTCACTAGTCCTTCGGCATGTCGGGGACCACCATTGCTTCACCAGTCCTAATCTTCAGGCCCCAACATCAGGGCCGGTTGTTAGGTGAAAGTATGAATGGAGGGATGGATGAATGAAAGGGTGGATGGAGGGATATATGAGTGGAACGATAGATGGATGGATGCAAGGATAGATGATGGATAGGTTTGCATATGGTTGAATATTGTTATGGATGGCACACAGATAAAAGGACAGAATGAATGGTGAAAGATTGAATGATGGATGAAAGAATGATTACACATTGTAACCCCCATTACCTTAAGTAACATTTCCTATACATTGACTTTCACATGAATATGGGTCATTGTCTCCATATAAGATGTGTGTGATGTAACGCACTCCGACACCCTGTCCTACTTACTTGGGATGAGTAGCACTATAAAAGAAATTAAAAATACATGAGAGAGGGTCTTTGTGAAGATGAGGGGCACCATTGGAGGGTGGTTGCAAGGCCGAACTGGCCAGACTGGATATAGGGCATTTTCCTGGGAGGCTGGAAAGGTGGGGTGGGGGCGGTTTTGTTACCACAAAAAGACCTGCACATTTGCTCAAAGCTGGAGGAGAAAGACTCACCGTCTAAAGACTCTCTTTGTTTCTGCTGCTGATCCCTGCTACAGGAGTAGCACAGTTTTCCAGCCAAAGCCCCGCTGAGCGACCGGGAGCGCGAGGCCGCAGAGGAGGACGAGGCGCCGGCCCCAGGACTGCGAGGACCAGCATTCACCACCTTCAGCTGGTCCTCTTCCTGTGAGAGCCGCGCCCCCTTCCAGGGCCCCGCCCCCAGCGAAGCGCTACAACTTCTCGCGGCACCCGCTGCGCGGGTGCCACTCGTGGAGAAAGACTCACCGTCTAAAGACTCTCTTTGTTTCTGCTGCTGATCCCTGCTACAGGAGTAGCACAGTTTTCCAGCCAAAGCCCCGCTGAGCGACCGGGAGCGCGAGGCCGCAGAGGAGGACGAGGCGCCGGCCCCAGGACTGCGAGGACCAGCATTCACCACCTTCAGCTGGTCCTCTTCCTGTGAGAGCCGCGCCCCCTTCCAGTGCCCCGCCCCCAGCGAAGCGCTACAACTTCTCGTGGCACCCGCTGCGCGGGTGCCACTCGTGGAGAAAGACTCACCGTCTAAAGACTCTCTTTGTTTCTGCTGCTGATCCCTGCTACAGGAGTAGCACAGTTTTCCAGCCAAAGCCCCGCTGAGCGACCGGGAGCGCGAGGCCGCAGAGGAGGACGAGGCGCCGGCCCCAGGACTGCGAGGACCAGCATTCACCACCTTCAGCTGGTCCTCTTCCTGTGAGAGCCGCGCCCCCTTCCAGTGCCCCGCCCCAGCGAAGCGCTACAACTTCTCGCGGCACCCGCTGCGCGGGTGCCACTCGTGGAGAAAGACTCACCGTCTAAAGACTCTCTTTGTTTCTGCTGCTGATCCCTGCTACAGGAGTAGCACAGTTTTCCAGCCAAAGCCCCGCTGAGCGACCGGGAGCGCGAGGCCGCAGAGGAGGACGAGGCGCCGGCCCCAGGACTGCGAGGACCAGCATTCACCACCTTCAGCTGGTCCTCTTCCTGTGAGAGCCGCGCCCCCTTCCAGTGCCCCGCCCCCAGCGAAGCGCTACAACTTCTCGCGGCACCCGCTGCGCGGGACGCAGCCCGGGGCGAAGCCCGGGCCAAGGGAGGGCCCGTTGTTGCCCGTTAGTGCCCGATAGAGCCCGGACCGGGCCATTTCTCTTTCAACTACGACCCACCAATAAACAAATATGCCACCCAAAACAAGAAGTGCCTCCAAATCTAAATCCAAACACGCACAGGAGGTAGCTCAGGTAACAGGCCCTATTGACCTATTTATATCACGGGTCAACGAGACGATCAACCAAAGCATAGCTTTGATGGAGAAGAGAGTATCATTGGATCTTATGAGTGCAAACGCGAAGCGCTCATCATTAGGCGCCATAGCAAATGCCGCTTCTCCAATCAACCTCAACACACAAAACAGCTCTCTTCCTGTGACTTTGTCAGTACCAGAATCAACTACTGTCCCATCGGTAGTTGACTTGTCGGTCACGCACTCTGAGTCGGATCTTTCTATAACATCGGATGACCTGGAAGCAACTCCCGACCTAGCTGGCTGTCAAACTCAGGGAGACACTCAACCTACCGAACATCTGCCCCAGCAAGGCGAGAGAGAAGGAGCAATTCCGAAAACTTGTCTAGCAAACAGCGAAGAAACACCAAGTTCATCGTGCCAGGCACACGCAATAATTCACTCAAATTCCTCCTCAACGACCAATAGCATACTACATATTCCTGAACCAACCCTTCCACACAAGGCAATCTCTAACGATAACATTACAAACCAATGTAAGACCTGCAGAATCACTTCGGAAGTTCTTACTACAACTAAAGACTTACTATACCAATATCTAAAGCCCATTCAGTTAAGTATTAGAAACCTCGAAGCCCAATTAACGATAATCTCGGCCACCCTCCTAGATTCAAACACCCGGATAGACATAAAGGGGCAGCGTAACATCTCGCACCCCCCCAAAAAACAAAACCAAGTACATACGCAGAAAACAGCTAACCACCCAAACCCAACAACTTTAGCACAGAAAAATTCAAAACAAACGAGTATAACAACTAAATCTACAGCAAACACGCTCCATCCACAGAAGGAGAAACTACCACCCAAAACAGTACAGCAAACTGTAACCACAGAAGTTACGGTAGGCACCCCATGTTCAGTAACAAACATAGATTTAAATATAGATCCTAGCAGAAACCGCCCAGAAAACAAGTCCGAACCTCAATCATCGAAACCTCTGCCCCCTCAAAAAACACCTAAAAACACACCTAAAACCCCCCCCACAGTTAGACGTCCTGCCCACCTGCCCCCGGAAGCTACTCCCTTCACAATAGTTCTAACAGGAGTACCCGAGCTAACAGATGATACACCAGAAACTGCATGGTCACTTAAAAACAAGGCCATGCAGTGGCTAAGCATCAATAGACCCCTTGAGTCCCATCTTTCGGGAGGGATCACCGCAGCCCGAAGGGTAGCCTGGATAGGCAAAACGAAAAAAACAATACGTGGTGACTGTATCATCGTAACATGTAGAGATCCCTCAACCGTAGATCACATTTGTGCTTGGCCTCAACTCGATAAGAAAGGGGGAATAGACGGCCGACACCTTTCCTTCTTCTACTCCCCAGCGAAACAACATCGTAACCCGCCACCTTGGGCATGGCAACATCATCCCAAAGACTCGCGAAACCAGGACCCATGGTACCACGTACCATGGAATCAGATGGAATACCCACACGATTACATAGCTAGGGGCGGACTGAGAGAAAGGTACATAGAACGTCAAACACCTTACTGGCAGGACAGACCCTACCAAACATATGAAGGATGGCAGGGCTTCCCAACCCAAAATCGCTTCGATTGCCTCGAAATGGTCGACTGACCATTCCTGGTTAAATCCAGCTACCACAAAGCCGATTCAACACAACACCTTGCATCTGATAAACAGCATATAGTATCCCCAAAGTCCCCCCACATACTTGAGATACCGCCGACATACCCAAGTAACCTCCTGACTGGTACCTCCTCAGCAGGAGCAGATACCAGCCAGGGACTAAACACCCAGCAAGATACAGCCAATTCAGCCAACTCAGTCAATATTAACAGCTTGACAACACCTGTTAAAATGAAAGAAAAAGAGGCCATGAGCATAGGTATTGCCTATTGGAACGTCGCAGGCCTAACTGCAAAAATAACATGTCCTTTATGGCTGAACACAGCAAGGAGCAAACAAATGTTGTGTCTACAAGAGACCTGGCGTATAACCCCTCTCCATCTAGTGGGTTACAAGACATTCTTCACCAAAGCAACACCTAGTACAATGGGAAGACCAAAAGGCGGACTTATGATTTATTTCTCTAACACTGTTCCACTCGCAGTGAAACTACTATATGAAACATCCACCTTCCAAATCATTCAAATGGCAGACGGCATCAACGAGAAATCTATCTATACTCATAAACTATTATAACAGCACTGGTACTCCGGATCGCTGCTCACACTTAGACGAAATGGTGGCAAACATATTCTCATTGCAAAACGCTAACCATAACACGACACTCAACTACATCTGGGGAGGTGATTTCAACCAAACATTATGTCCAAATTACAAATACGGGACCTGTGGACTACTAAACGAACTTGGAAACCCTATCCCTCATTTTGAACATACCCCGGGTGGGAATAAGCTGAACGAAATCCTTGTTACCTTGGACCTAGATTTTGTCAACGAACTGGTTTACCCGGTACAGGAATTTCTACCCACTTTTCACGGGCGAGGCTGCATGACAACCATTGACTATATCCTAGCCTCAAACACCTGTAAAGGACTACTAAAAAACTATGAAGTAGGGTCCTGTCCAATTAGTGACCACTACCCCCTCAGTGTGGAACTCCTTATAAGAAAAACATGTTCATCCTCTTCAATAAAAGCCAGCTCCCTTGACCAACAATCGCTTGCCATAAAGAAGAAAAATGGCTACGCTATTAAATGGTCAAAGATCGACCCTGAAGAGACAACACAAAAGATACTTGAAAAAACACACTTATGGTTAATGGACTGTCTGTCCGCAGAGGCACCCCCTGAATCAATCATCATCTCCTTTAATAACATCCAAAGAGTAATAAGTGAAGAGCTATTCAAAAACACAGCAAACAAACCAAAACATCCCACGACGAGATGGTTCGACACCGATTGCCGAAAGGCCCTTACCTCCCTCAAAGAAGCCCTTCGACAGAAACCTAGAGATGCCCAAATAATCTCACACCGGAGGAAATTGTACAATAACGCCCGGAAACATCGTAAGCAACAGATAAAGCAAGACCTATGGCGCCAACTACATGAGAGCGCACTAAGAAAAGACAGTACCGCATTCTGGCAGGTTATAAGATCACCCTTTCTGGATAACATCACAGACCCACATCATTTAGATGTGGCAATAACCGAGAATGAATGGGTCCACCATTTCACTAAAATCTTTGGCTTAACAACGGACCACCCTCAAACAAAAGACCAGGAACAAGCAAAGAACAACTTTCACACCATTAACCTACGTTTCACTCTCAACGAGGTTAGAAAGGCCATCAAAGCTTCAAAAACCGGCAAGGCTCCTGGCCCAGATGGGGTACCTATGGACCTGTTTTTACACAACAGTGATTATTGGTCACTAATAATCACTCGGGTAATGACTGCAGTCACTGAAATCGGACTCCTCCCATCATGGTCAACATCTACCCTGTTGCCAATATTCAAGAAAGGGGACCGCAATGACCCCGCGTGCTACCGACCGATCTCCCTTCTGGACTCCACGGGCAAGATTGCAGGTCGACTACTCCTGGACCGACTACAATCTTGGGCCCGGGAGAACAATATCATCACAGACCTGCAATACGGTTTCCAGAAGGGGCTTGGGACGGTGGAACAGGCCCTAAACCTGATCCTCCTGGCTGGGAAATATGCACGCGCAAAAGGAGGCAAAATCTACATGGTCTATGTAGACCTGAGCGCGGCATTCGACTGCGTTCAGCACGCAAAGCTGTGGCAGATCATGACAAATCTCGGAGTGGACCCACCCATACTAGCTTTCCTGAGGGAACTTTATACCAACGCGTAAGGCCGAGTTCGTTATGGCATCGGCGGCGAACTATCACGCCCCTTCAAAATATCTCGAGGAGTAAGGCAGGGGTGTGTGCTGGCTCCCTTCCTGTTCAACCTATACACCAACGGGCTTGAACAGGCCATGCTGGAAGGGAGCCAGGACCTCCCACAGATAGCACGCCGCCCGATACCCATCCTCCTGTATGCCGACGACTCGGTCATCCTGGCCCGGACATCTAATCAACTCCAGCGACAGTTGAACAAATACGTGTCATTCATGGACTCCCTGGGCCTAAAAGTAAATATCAAAAAAACTTACACAATGACCATCGGATCAAAATGGGGAGTCTCAAAATCCATATTCATTAATAACAACAGACTGGAAAAAACGTCGGTATACCCCTATCTGGGCATATTAGTGGAAGACACAATGACCTGGCACAAGGCAATCGAAGCCAGAAACCTCAACTTTCGCCGAGCAGTATCAGCATTAAAAGCTTTCTCCAGGAAACTAGGTAAACCAGCCCCAGCGGAACTGCTTACGATATATTATGCAAAATGCCACAGTGTGGCCACATATGGAGCAGGCATCTGGGGCCACGGATGCATCGACCAACTCCAGGCTACGGAGAACGCATTCATTAAATATATTTTAGCTCTACCTCAAAGCTCGCCGATTTTAGCCTCACATCGGGAGCTGGGTATGGAACATGTGACAGACACTATACGATGCCAGCCTCTCATACTCTGGCACCGTATATGGTGTAACCCCGAAAGCCACATAACACGTTCCCTCATTACTGAATGCCTTGGCCTAGCACACTGGAGAAAAATACCATGGCTCAATTACGTCCACAAATTCTTCCAAGACCTAGATCGTGAGCAATATTTTCTAGAACCACCATCAATAGAAGATATCTCAAAGAAACAGCTGAAAGAACTATGCATGGGCCACCTAAGAGAACTTCGTAACCAAGCCGAGATTGTTAAAACACAAAACGAAAAAATCCGCATACTGCAGATAGAGAAAGGGATACAGCCCTACTTGTCGTTCTTTCTTTCGAACTATGAAAAGTTCTTACTGACAAGATTACGGTTTGACCTTTTCTTCCGCATGGTCTCATTTCCTGAATTGAATAACTGGTCTCGAAACTTGATATGTTGCCCCTGTGATGGGGTCTCCAAACAATCAACGATACATGTCACCTTGTTTTGTAAATACTACAGACCGGCAAGGAAAAAATGGATTCTGCCCCTCCTCCGTCTAAGTGAAATCAGACACACACATCCAGCACTCGCCTACCTCCAATCACCGAAAACCCCATATGAAGCAAAATCGATAGCGACCTTTTTAAAAACTGTAACAACAACTCGTTGTAAAATCGTTTTTTAACATTACGTGTGTCCCAATGCAAATGATTCTCTCCCATTGTATTAATTTATGTCTTCCATAAAACTGTACTTTTTATGATTATGCAATTTTATAATCGAATAAAAGTTGATGAAACTGAAACTGCTCAAAGCTGCACGCATACTGAAAAACCATGAAGTGTACAATTTGCTCAACCTAATATAAACTTATGTTCACTTGTACTTAAGTGGTTGTCTATTTATTTACTTATATACTATTGCTAAACCTCCTCTGATGTGTCTTTAAAACGTACCTTTTGTCCTGAACTTTGACCTCCTATCCTGAATTTCTGTCCTGAATTTTGACCCTTTGGCTTGAATTTTTACACTCACAGTCCTGAATTTGTACCCATGCCAGTTGGTCACCCTATTACCAGAGCGTACCGAATACTGACTCTCCTGCCTCCACGTTCCTCTCTATGGTTTCGGGCGCTCTGTACGTACGCAACGTGCCGCCATCTTGATTTTGTTCAAAGCTTCAAGATTACTTAGCAACCATCGCATGGGCATTTTTGCACGGCATATTACACGCAAATCTACTTATTTGCTTCTCCTTCTTCTGCGGAGCGAATATTTGTCACTGGTGAGCAAACCTACTTTGTTTGAAGTATTTATTAAAGGCGTTTTGCAGTTTAAGGAAAAAGAAAAGACATAAGTATATTCTTTTCTTTAGTTTATTTTCTTCAATATGTCTACCACACAGAACTATAATTTATCACCTCCTCAGTGTTTCTGGCCTGCGGGTGGCACTCCTTGCTTGCAATGGCCAGAATGGAAGGCATATTTTCTCAACTACATTGAGACTTTGGATGCAAAAGGTAAAATATCTGCAGCTGAAAAGAAAGGAATTTTCTTACATTCTGTTGGGCCTGAAGGTCTCAAAGCCTACAATCAAATGACTAAAGTTGGCGGTGCAGTGACCAGAATGTGTTGTCTGCTGCTATTAATGACTTTCATTGATACTTTTCTCCCAAAGTATGCATTGGCATCCTCCGATATAAATTTTTCCAAAGAAAACAAAACGCAGATGAGTCTGTGGATAACTACGTGTCTGCTTTAAGGACACTCTCTCTGGATTGCCAATTTGGGGGGTTGCAAGAAGATTTGATCAGGGATCAGGTCGTTATGCACGTAAAAGACACTTCTATTCAAGACAGATTGTGGGTGAATGGCGATTCAAAGTTGGAAGATATCCTAGCCATTGTTAGAAAAGCGGAAATGTCCTGCAGAAGTGCTAAAGTGGTTAAAGCTGATGAGAACAGCAAATCTAGCAGTGTCATAGCTAAAGTTGAAAATACTAAACCTAAGACTCATTACAAAAAGAATGCAACTACAAAGGAATATACTAGAGACCGTAACAAGTTCAGGAGCTGTAGGTGTGATAGTAGTTCACATTTAGCTAATTTCAAAGGTTGTCCTGCTATTAAACAAAGGTGTTCGGTCTGTGGTGTCATAGGACATGTAGCTAAGGCGTGTAGAAAACGTAATATTAAGAAAGTAAAGTGTGTTGATGAAGGTGAGTCTGGTGAGAGCAACAATGACATTAAAGATAATGAATTTGAAAGGTCTTACATGTTAAATATTATGGAAGGTCCTTCTATCATTTTGAACATCGATACTAATGCTATAAAAAAGAAACCCATATGTGACATGATGATCTCCTTACTCCATAATAAATGAGAGCATATGGAAGTCAAAATGTATTGACAAGCTTGGTTCTATGTTGGATCTATGTTGTATCCTGGTGACATTAATCCTCAAGGGTATTCAGGTGAGAGAAAATTGATATACTTGGTTTTAGAGTACTCGTTTTTAAATTTAAGGACTGTGAGTGTATTGCCAAATTGTACGTATCCAAACATGGACATTCTGTTTTAGGATGGTTTGAACAAGGAAAGCTCAACATCATTCTTAATCCTAATAGTCCAGAACCTGTTATGGTTGTTTGAGAACCTAATCAATGTTGTAGCACCATGCTGAATAAGTTCCCTGAAGTATTTAAAGATAGTATTGGGGAGTTAATTAATTTCAAAGACAAAATTGTCTTGAAAGACAACGCTTGTCCCAAGATTTATAAAGTAAGAAATATTCCTATCACAGTAAGAGATGAGGTACAAAAGAACTTAATAAATTGGTGGAGAATTACATTATAGAAAGAATTGAATCCTCTGAATGGGTGTCTCTGATTGTCGTGGCCATACGATCCAACAGTAATATCAGATTATGTATTGATCTGCGCCACCTTAACAATATTGTAATCGATCAACTTTCCCTACCTTGCATTGCAGAAATGTTGGCTTTGGTAGATAAAGCCAAAGTTTTTTCGTGTATGAATTTATCTTTAGTGTACCACCAATTTTTTTTAGATGAAGGTTGTAAGAAATACACTGCATTTGTTACACCATTCGGGTGTTTCCAATTTAAGAGAATGCCGTTTGGGCATTCCTCAGCGGCTGCTGTGTTTCAGCGTATCATGCACAATGAACCCCATCCTCGTCGCCAAACTTGTTAAGTAGAGTCATACTCCAAATGATGTAAGAAACAGGATTTATAGCAGGATAAGCAGCACCACCAGTAGGCATCCGATTACACTGAAGACCAGCCTCCAACTGCCCCACGAACAACACAGCAGGGACCCAAGACTCTAGAACATCAATAGAGTCGAACAAGGGCCTGTGCCAACAGCATATTTACAAAGTTACCAACACAACACTGGTCCACTGGTGTTGGCCGCCACCACCACTCTGGGGCGTCGGATCAAACTGTCAATCAGCCCAACAGGGCCACAGGCTTCATGGCCGTTTATGGGGTAGAACTGGTCCCATAATGACAGCACCATTTGTGTAGGCCCCTGTGGAGTGTGGGTGGGCCTCGCCTTGTGGAATCTCTGCCCCTGGGGCTTATTTAAATCTTCTCAGCCCCACACGGCCGGGCTCATATGGTTTGTCCCCAGGGCCGCCCTCAAAAAATGGCTCCAGTCGCCCTCTGGCAGAGGAGGATTCCCCTGCCCTCCTACCTCTTTAATCTGCGGCGTCTGCAGCTCAATTCCAGTGCAGACTGCGAGGGATACCAATGCAACCGCCAGGAACTGTCCTCCAGTCGCGGCCACCCCCGCTCCGGCATCCAGTGCCCCAGCTGGGTCAGCAGACAGTGCAGATCATTTTAAAGAGGCAGTGGGCCCAGGCACCCCTCTCTCAGCAGTCCGGATCTCCGTTCCCTGGGGGCTCTGTGAATCTCACCAGGTCATGCCCTCCTAACAACTGCAACTTGGTGTGAAAAGCACTCTTCTGTTGGCCTTAGAACCTGCGAAAGCACATCAACAGGGCGGTCTAAGACATCATTTGGATGTCAGCACCATTGGGACACTTATTTTTCTCCATCTATGCTCATTTTACAACACAATTGCCTACAGCATCCTTACTGCAAGGCACAACCAGGCTGTGATCCCTGGGACAACATTGAGCTTTATCAAATTAACCTTGACAGCTAGATTCCAAGTTATATTGTACTGCCTTTCAAGCTGCTCGCCCCCACTTGTGCGATGCCCCAGGACTTGGCAATGTGATTTCTATATTGTGGGTATGGCATGACTGATGATGCAATTTCTCTACTTTGATAATGATGCAAGTTCTCTACTTTTTCGGTTTCTGACTTTGTCGACAAAGCAAGTTGAATCTTGGTCACCAATATAACCGGAATTTTCTGTTATTTCTTTGCCCCTGAATTACCAGTACCAGGTATGGAGGAATAATGGGGATTTTGAGATTTTGGGGAATAGCATGCACACATTAGTACTTGCAGACCGATTCCCGCATATCTATCCCCGTGTTTCACACTGTGATTCCGGCTGCTTTCAACCCATAATTCTGATGGGCCCGGTTACTAGTGTTACTGGCACACATCCGAATTATTGGGCTATTTGTAATGGAGTCTCTGAGTCCTACACCAAATAATGAGTTTGATAGAGAACTTTACTCTTGGTCTTTTATCCTCTTATCGTATATGTATTTCAAAGCTCATAATGTCCCTTCATCAAGTAGAATGTGTTCCTCTTCCCACAAAATAAACAATGACATAATTTAATTTTCTTTAATCGAAACCAAGAAAAATCAAGAGAATTTAGTATTTTGACAGTTTGCATGTCAATGTATTTCTCAAGTCAATCAAAAATCCAAGAAAAAGATTCCCCACATGCAACACTGTAACCATAATTCATCCTATTGCCTTCTCTCTGGTTAAAAAAAAGTTCGCCCTCCTCATCAACCTACCTAAATTAGTAGTTCTTATACAGAACAATCCCAATTACCGTTATCTTAAAGAAAATATGAAAACATGTGTCTGTCATTTATATAATTTTTTGGGTGATATTCCACTGTTCTAACAATTCTTTCACTGTGCTAGTATTACTGTATTGTTTCTTATTGTATAGCCATTATTTTCTGTGCTAATATTACTATATTGTTTCTTAATGTATAGCCATTATTTTCTGTGCTAGTATTACCGTATTGTTTCTTGTGGCATAGCCACTCCTTTTTGCTGCCTTTCTCACTGCTGTTCCCCACCCGCTTCCCACATCCAGTAAGACCCACCCACTGCCTCCCAGTTCCCCTCCGGCTCCCTCCTCCCAGGCCCTACCAATGGAGACCGCACCGCAGCCCCATTGAGCAGGTCCCCGTGCAAGCTCCCCTTTGCTGCTGCTTGCCACTCAGCTGTTATGTTTCTCTTTACTGTGTATCAGTATTACCATATTATTTCTTGTTGCATAGCCATTATTCTCTGGGCTAGTATTACCGTGTTGTTTCTTGTTGCATAGTCGTTATTTTCTGTGCTGGTATTACCGTATTCTTTCTTGTTGCACAGCTGCTCCTTTTTTTCCGCTTTTTTTGTCACCCTTTGCCTTCTACTTCCTGCCTCCACTAAGCCCCACCTACTGCCTTCCAACGCCCCTCCCTCCTCCCATGAAATACATGTGCAGGCCTCAGCGCAGCCCCATTGATCAGGTCCCTGTGCCAGATCCCCTGAACTGCTGCTTGCCACTCACTCCTAGCCATTTTGTTTCTCAATGCTTTTTGTCAGTATTACTTTAATGTTTTTTGTTGCATAGCCATTATTGTCTGTGCTAGTATTACCTTATTGTTTCTTGTTGATTAGCCATTATTGTCTGTGCTAGTATTACCTTATTGTTTCTTGTTGATTAGCCATTATTGTCTGTGCTAGTATTACCTTATTGTTTCTTGTTGATTAGCCATTATTGTCTGTGCTAGTATTACCAAATTGTTTCTTGTTGCATAGCTGCTCGGTTTTGCCGCCTTTCTCCCCGCCCTTTCCCTTCCTCTTCCTGCCTTCAGTAAGCCACGCCCACCACTTTCCAGCGCTCTTGCCTGGACCTACTTATCGAGGCACCAGGACGGCCATGCAACAGATGTGCGCTGCCTGCATGCCGCCCGCGTGTCAAAGGCAAGTCCATCTGCACACATTCACACCTGGATCAGGCTCAGCCCTAGGAACCCTGGCTCTCCCACCACCCAATTTTACACCTTCACCGAGCACTGGACCTTGAAACGTGCAACATCAGATACTGCCACACCTTGCCATGAGCAAAGGTAGGACCCTTCATCTCTTGGCACTGCTTCTTCGACTGCAACACCGGAACACCTGCATGTACTGCAACTGGTACCACACCAACCACAAACACCCCAGAACATCATCACCGCCTTCTGCTCAATGCACAATCTCTCTGCAAGCAAGCCACTGAGATCTGGGACACCATCACCTCCCTCACCTCAACGTCATCTTCCTCATCCTCACTGAGACCTGGCTCAACCCTGCATCTGCACCTGATATTGCCTCAGCAATGCTGAACAGCTAAAAGATAACACACAGAGACAAGTCAACAAACACAGTGATAGAATCGCCATCATCCACAAGGAAACCATCCACTGCACCACCATGATAGACGCCAACATCCCGGTCATGGGACATCTCAACTTTCAACTCCACACCAACGGCAAAACCACTGTCACCCTTGCCAACAGGACCTCACCTTAGCTTCTGTGACACCATTCCTTTTGGGCATTCCTCAGCGGCTGCTGTGTTTCAGCGTATCATGCACAATGAACCCCATCCTCGTCGCCAAACTTGTTAAGTAGAGTCATACTCCAAATGATGTAAGAAACAGGATTTATAGCAGGATAAGCAGCACCACCAGTAGGCATCCGATTACACTGAAGACCAGCCTCCAACTGCCCCACGAACAACACAGCAGGGACCCAAGACTCTAGAACATCAATAGAGTCGAGCAAGGGCCTGTGCCAACAGCATATTTACAAAGTTACCAACACAACACTGGTCCACTGGTGTTGGCCGCCACCACCACTCTGGGGCGTCGGATCAAACTGTCAATCAGCCCAACAGGGCCACAGGCTTCATGGCCGTTTATGGGGTAGAACTGGTCCCATAATGACAGCACCATTTGTGTAGGCCCCTGTGGAGTGTGGGTGGGCCTCGCCTTGTGGAATCTCTGCCCCTGGGGCTTATTTAAATCTTCTCAGCCCCACACGGCTGATATGGTTTGTCCCCAGGGCCGCCCTCAAAAAATGGCTCCAGTCGCCCTCTGGCAGAGGAGGATTCCCCTGCCCTCCTACCTCTTTAATCTGCGGCGTCTGCAGCTCAATTCCAGTGCAGACTGCGAGGGATACCAATGCAACCGCCAGGAACTGTCCTCCAGTCGCGGCCACCCCCGCTCCGGCATCCAGTGCCCCAGCTGGGTCAGCAGACAGTGCAGATCATTTTAAAGAGGCAGTGGGCCCAGGCACCCCTCTCTCAGCAGTCCGGATCTCCGTTCCCTGGGGGCTCTGTGAATCTCACCAGGTCATGCCCTCCTAACAACTGCAACTTGGTGTGAAAAGCACTCTTCTGTTGGCCTTAGAACCTGCGAAAGCACATCAACAGGGCGGTCTAAGACATCATTTGGATGTCAGCACCATTGGGACACTTATTTTTCTCCATCTATGCTCATTTTACAACACAATTGCCTACAGCATCCTTACTGCAAGGCACAACCAGGCTGTGATCCCTGGGACAACATTGAGCTTTATCAAATTAACCTTGACAGCTAGATTCCAAGTTATATTGTACTGCCTTTCAAGCTGCTCGCCCCCACTTGTGCGATGCCCCAGGACTTGGCAATGTGATTTCTATATTGTGGGTATGGCATGACTGATGATGCAATTTCTCTACTTTGATAATGATGCAAGTTCTCTACTTTTTCGGTTTCTGACTTTGTCGACAAAGCAAGTTGAATCTTGGTCACCAATATAACCGGAATTTTCTGTTATTTCTTTGCCCCTGAATTACCAGTACCAGGTATGGAGGAATAATGGGGATTTTGAGATTTTGGGGA
This sequence comes from Lissotriton vulgaris, assembly GCF_964263255.1. Taxonomy (NCBI): domain Eukaryota; kingdom Metazoa; phylum Chordata; class Amphibia; order Caudata; family Salamandridae; genus Lissotriton; species Lissotriton vulgaris. Next base: position 1,308,117,000 of record NC_141693.1, on the reverse strand, counting down.
ATAGCATGCACACATTAGTACTTGCAGACCGATTCCCGCATATCTATCCCCGTGTTTCACACTGTGATTCCGGCTGCTTTCAACCCATAATTCTGATGGGCCCGGTTACTAGTGTTACTGGCACACATCCGAATTATTGGGCTATTTGTAATGGAGTCTCTGAGTCCTACACCAAATAATGAGTTTGATAGAGAACTTTACTCTTGGTCTTTTATCCTCTTATCGTATATGTATTTCAAAGCTCATAATGTCCCTTCATCAAGTAGAATGTGTTCCTCTTCCCACAAAATAAACAATGACATAATTTAATTTTCTTTAATCGAAACCAAGAAAAATCAAGAGAATTTAGTATTTTGACAGTTTGCATGTCAATGTATTTCTCAAGTCAATCAAAAATCCAAGAAAAAGATTCCCCACATGCAACACTGTAACCATAATTCATCCTATTGCCTTCTCTCTGGTTAAAAAAAAGTTCGCCCTCCTCATCAACCTACCTAAATTAGTAGTTCTTATACAGAACAATCCCAATTACCGTTATCTTAAAGAAAATATGAAAACATGTGTCTGTCATTTATATAATTTTTTGGGTGATATTCCACTGTTCTAACAATTCTTTCACTGTGCTAGTATTACTGTATTGTTTCTTATTGTATAGCCATTATTTTCTGTGCTAATATTACTATATTGTTTCTTAATGTATAGCCATTATTTTCTGTGCTAGTATTACCGTATTGTTTCTTGTGGCATAGCCACTCCTTTTTGCTGCCTTTCTCACTGCTGTTCCCCACCCGCTTCCCACATCCAGTAAGACCCACCCACTGCCTCCCAGTTCCCCTCCGGCTCCCTCCTCCCAGGCCCTACCAATGGAGACCGCACCGCAGCCCCATTGAGCAGGTCCCCGTGCAAGCTCCCCTTTGCTGCTGCTTGCCACTCAGCTGTTATGTTTCTCTTTACTGTGTATCAGTATTACCATATTATTTCTTGTTGCATAGCCATTATTCTCTGGGCTAGTATTACCGTGTTGTTTCTTGTTGCATAGTCGTTATTTTCTGTGCTGGTATTACCGTATTCTTTCTTGTTGCACAGCTGCTCCTTTTTTTCCGCTTTTTTTGTCACCCTTTGCCTTCTACTTCCTGCCTCCACTAAGCCCCACCTACTGCCTTCCAACGCCCCTCCCTCCTCCCATGAAATACATGTGCAGGCCTCAGCGCAGCCCCATTGATCAGGTCCCTGTGCCAGATCCCCTGAACTGCTGCTTGCCACTCACTCCTAGCCATTTTGTTTCTCAATGCTTTTTGTCAGTATTACTTTAATGTTTTTTGTTGCATAGCCATTATTGTCTGTGCTAGTATTACCTTATTGTTTCTTGTTGATTAGCCATTATTGTCTGTGCTAGTATTACCTTATTGTTTCTTGTTGATTAGCCATTATTGTCTGTGCTAGTATTACCTTATTGTTTCTTGTTGATTAGCCATTATTGTCTGTGCTAGTATTACCAAATTGTTTCTTGTTGCATAGCTGCTCGGTTTTGCCGCCTTTCTCCCCGCCCTTTCCCTTCCTCTTCCTGCCTTCAGTAAGCCACGCCCACCACTTTCCAGCGCTCTTGCCTGGACCTACTTATCGAGGCACCAGGACGGCCATGCAACAGATGTGCGCTGCCTGCATGCCGCCCGCGTGTCAAAGGCAAGTCCATCTGCACACATTCACACCTGGATCAGGCTCAGCCCTAGGAACCCTGGCTCTCCCACCACCCAATTTTACACCTTCACCGAGCACTGGACCTTGAAACGTGCAACATCAGATACTGCCACACCTTGCCATGAGCAAAGGTAGGACCCTTCATCTCTTGGCACTGCTTCTTCGACTGCAACACCGGAACACCTGCATGTACTGCAACTGGTACCACACCAACCACAAACACCCCAGAACATCATCACCGCCTTCTGCTCAATGCACAATCTCTCTGCAAGCAAGCCACTGAGATCTGGGACACCATCACCTCCCTCACCTCAACGTCATCTTCCTCATCCTCACTGAGACCTGGCTCAACCCTGCATCTGCACCTGATATTGCCTCAGCAATGCTGAACAGCTAAAAGATAACACACAGAGACAAGTCAACAAACACAGTGATAGAATCGCCATCATCCACAAGGAAACCATCCACTGCACCACCATGATAGACGCCAACATCCCGGTCATGGGACATCTCAACTTTCAACTCCACACCAACGGCAAAACCACTGTCACCCTTGCCAACAGGACCTCACCTTAGCTTCTGTGACACCATTCCTGATTTAAACGCCTGCTCACCATGACTCCAAGCACTTTATCTTCCTTGAATACCTCAACTTCCACCTCGACAACCCGACATGGTGTGAAACTCCTCAAAAGTATAAACACAATTGGCCTCACACATCTAGTCACCAACCCCATGCACATCGCTGGAGCTGGACACACACTCAACCTCATGTTCACGGTCAGTGACAAAGCACAGCCACGTCACCGAACTCACATGGACAGACCACAGCATCATCCGCTTCACCATCACAGGTTCCCCCAGTATAAGCACCTTACTACCCAGCACCTCTCACTGAAGCTGAAGTAAAATATCAGAGAGCCTTTGGAATGACCCTCTCAACTCTTCCCAACTGGACACCTCAAGCAACCTAGGACAGGCTGTAAAGAACCTCTACTCCTGCATTACCGACTGCGTCGACAGAGTCACCCCATCAAGCCCACTAAACCCAAGAGACCCTCTAGACAAGCCAGCTGGTACACCACGGAACAAAGAGCCACAAAACGCAAGTGCAAGCAACTTGAAAGAAGGTGGCATACCAGCAAGGACACCACAGACCAAACCCCTTCAAAAATTCACTCAACCTATACCACTAACCCCTGACAAGGACGAAAGGGGAGCCCTTTTCAACTTCATGGAGGTCTGTTCCAAACACAGAAAAGAACAATTCAACGTCGTCAGACAGTTCTCCAACTCCTCAGGCTCGGAAAACATTATCACCTCCTCTCGGGAACTCTGTGACACCTTGGCGGACTTCTTCTACGACAAGATCTCTGACATCTACAAACACTTCGCGCCCCAACCCACCGCCACCAAGATCCTCAGCCTCATCGCTCCCACAGATGCAACCCTGACGACCTGCTAACCACCTGGCACCAGCTCACCACTTAAAACACCACTTCCATCATCAACTCCGTCTACTCAGGAGCATCTAGTGCAGTACAGTAGTGTGGCTCACTGGTTAGAGGCGGCAGACCCGAGAGCAGAGGACAGCCCGAGACCAGGGTTCGATTCCCGACGCGGCAGGTTTCTGGACCGGGGTCAGCGGACTCGATAATTCTCTCGCCTCGGTGCCCACTCTGATCAGCGATCACACTCGGCAACTCTGGGCATAAGCTTGCCTCATCTGCACTAACGGCCCCACCAGACCGCCGGGGATGCCTGGTCTCACCCTGGAGATACCCATTAAGGGACCGTCTCCCAGGGAAGCCAGGAAGGGTTTCGCAGCGGTCGAAGCGCGGAGATACTCCTCCGGGAGTCTATCCTAGCGCTATATAAACCCACAATTAATTAATTAATCTACAAACCCCATCCCACCACATTTTCAACCTGGGAAGCAAGTCGATCAGTAACGAACTCACAATCATCTTCAACGCATCCATCCCCATGGCCACCTTCCCCGATGAATGGAAACATGCTGAGGTCAAACCCTCCTCAACACCATCCGCTGACCCCAGGGAACGCAAGAATTTCTGTCCCATCTCCCTGCTCCCCTTTCCCGCCAAGGTCCTCGAGAAAGTCATCAGCCGCTAACTCAAAGTGCACCTGGAGAACAGCAATTGCCTGGAGATCTCCCAGTTGGGATTCTGCACCAACCACAGCACAGAAACCACCCTCATTGCCACGACCGATGACATCAGAGCCCTTTTGGCTGAAGAGAAACAGCAGCCCTGATCCTCCTCGACCTCTCAGCAGTATTCAACACTGTATCCCACCACACCCTTATCAATAAGCTCCACCACACCGGAATTCAAGGAGACAGCCTCTGATGGATCGCCTCCTTCCTCACTGGAAGAACACAGACAATCTGCCTTCCTCCCTTCACCTCCGAACTCAAGAGCATTATCTGCAGCATCCCTCAAGGCTCATCCCTCAGCCCCACCCTGTTAATTACCTACATGACCCCCTGGACAACATCATCAGAACCCATGGACTAAACTCAATTTTGTGTGCCCTGACATGCAGCTCATCCAATCGCAGGCCGAAGAGACCTCCACTACGAAAGCCAACTTCCACAGGTGCATGTCGGCCATCACCGACTGAATTAAAGACAACTGCCTGAAACTCAACACAGATAAAACGGTAGTGCTGATCTTCCGGACCAACACCTCACCAACAACTCCTGATGGCCAGCTGAACTAGGACCCTCACCCATGTCTACAGACCATGCCCACAACCATGGCATCATCCTGGACAGCAAACTCAACATGAAAAAACAAATAAACACTGTCTCCTCCGCCTACCTCCTCACTCTTTGCATGCTCCGCAAGATCTTCAAAGGGGTCCCAGTCAACACCAGACAATCCGTCACCCAAGCACTAGTCACCAGCAGGCTGGACTATGGCAACACACTCTATGCAATAATCACCTTGCACCTCCTGAAGAGACTGCAAGTCATGCAGAATTCTGTGGCCAGACTCATTCTCCACCTCCCCAAGTGGCCCCACATCACCCCCACCTCAGGAAACTCCACTGGCTCCCCTTTCACAAGAGATGCCACGTCAAGATTCTGATCCACACATACAAGGCCATGCACAACCAAGGAGCAGCTTACATCAACCACCGATTGAACTTCCACCGACTCTCCAGACACCTGCACTCTGCCTCCCTGCATCTCGCTCACACCCCTTACATACGTCTAATCTACAGCCGAGGTCGTTTCTTCTCTTACCTGATAGCCAGGTCCTGGACGACTTCCCTAGTCACCTTCGGACCTCACCCTCTCTGCTGGAATTCAGGAAATGACTCACGACCTGGCTGTTCAACTGAGTCTGCGCAACAAGAATCCTCAGGGGCTGGATACCCTCACAGGTGATAAGCTGTGCTATAAAAGTCTTATTTTATTGATTGTTTTGATCAAGTACTTTGTTTAAAATGTAAACAATTTTCATGTAAAGCAACGTTTTGTGATCCTCATAGAGATTCCTGTCTTTAAAAAAGATTGATTTTTTGTATTACTCTGTTTATTTTTACTTAGAGTTTTATATAGTGCAAACTAGACCTGAATATACCAGGTATCAGAGCACGTTACATGAGCACCAGTCATGTTACAGACACATTCATTTTTGTTGGGCAGGGGGAGATTAAGTGATTTGCCCAGAATCACAGGATGTTGAGCGTTGTTGCCGAGCCTTGATCATGGTTCCTCAGCTTTGAAGTCTCCCGCTCTAGCCATAAGGCTATATCCTCTCCCCTACTCCCTTACTGTTATTTTACACTGTTAAATAACACTTCTGTGTAACAGTGTGCCTCGAATCTCTCCACTGTTTCCTCTTGTCTTTTCAGAAATGTCTCTTCCTTTGACAGGATCCTGCATGTAGGTAACAATTGCCAATACAGTAAGTCAGTTGTGAAAGGTTATAGCTGTTTTTCATGAGTAAGCTACTGCTACTAGTTTTCTATAGATGTGGTTTAATCCTACACTTAAAGGATATATTAGTGTCACAAGAATATTCTCTTGGAATCCTTTCAATAATAGAACACTGACATCTTGATAAAAATTCCTGACATTCCTTTAATAAAAAATAGAGACATTTCCAAATGCCAATAGAATGTTTAAAAATCGACATCAGCGCCTCACATATTTATCCCACAGTTCATTTTTCTAGGACTAAATGAAAGAAAGAAAAATGTATATAGCACAATATATACCCAATCAGGGAGTCCTGAAACTTAAATAGGGAGAAAAGGCGTCAGCAGAGAAACGTATTAAGAGTGGATGTGGCCAAATGGCTAGGGCGGTCGACCCCAAATCTGGGGAACTGGGTTCAAGTTTCAGCAAGGACGCGCAACATCCTGTGATTCTGGAAAAGTCACTTAATCTCCCCGTGCCCAACAAAAATGAATGTGTCCTCATGTAACACAACTGGTGCTCGAGTAAAGTACTCAGATACCCCATTCCTTCAGTTCAAGTTTGTGCTCTATATAACTCCGTAAACAATAGTAGCCAGGACTTGATTTTTTTTCTCCTAAAAAGCAGTCATTGGTTTCGAATTTTACATTAAAACATGCTTGTTCCAAAGCTTCGAGGAACGGTAATAGGATCACACACCTAGGCAGGCTTTTTTAAAAAAAATCTAGGGATGAAAACCAAAAATCCAGATTCCGAATGGAGAATGCGGACGACAAGGAGGGATGCAAGCCTTAATATGAAGGGGCCCTTTGCTTGAGAAATCCCTATGCCACATAAAAAGAGCTTTATAGGCAGAATGCTTCTGCACTGAGATAGATTATAGATGAGACGAGACTGCTAGTAAAAGTCCGGCAGCACTATTTTGAATTAAATGAAGCCTATTTAATCATAAGGTTGTTGGGATACCAAGATAGAGAGGAATACAGTAGTCCAGATAGGAAAGACTAACTGGTTGTACTACATACTTGCAATGCTAAATTGGGGTAGAGGTAGAGGTTTGCGCAACAAGCTCAAATAGAAGAAACTGGTGCAGGAGGACCAGATGAATGGAGGACCTTCAAAGAGGAATAAATCTGTTTTATCTCCATTTAGTCATCAGCATATGATACCAATTGAAGGCCAAAGTAGCGAATCAGCTTAGCTAATGGGGTAACCTAAATATTTAATAAGATGATGATGCTCAGGGAAGATTCTTGAGAAACCTCACATGTGAGAGTTTGTAAGCACGAGTGGAAAGAAGACAACTGAAAAGCTTGGGTCCTAAATGTAAGAAAAAAAGTAAACATTTCCATTGGATTCAGATTTGGATACATTGACGCACTAGATTAAATGAAAAATGGTTTATCAATGAAGAGGATTCACTGTAATGTATGATTTACCGATTGATTACTATTCCAGAATTTGGGATGGGAGTGACAATAGAGAAATAGACAGAACATTATTAAGAATGGATGGATCGTCTGGTGGCTTTGTTAATAGAAAAACCAATAACCCTGTTTCCAAATAACCGGAACAGCGGCAAATGACATAGACAAGTTACATAAAGAAGTGAGTATTATTGCCACTTTTTAAAGATGTATTTTATTTTATATGAACATATTTGTATAGGTTGGAATTACATTATTGTGACATCAGTTGCTCGATAAAAAAATATATTTTCAAGTACAAAATCACAGAGGAACAGAAGCTGATTCATAGATTTCACTTTATGGGACCAGGAGTAAAATCCCTACCTGCAAAACATGAAATAAATAAAACTCCCTACCTGCAGAGACCTTGGTAAACCCCCTTTGTCCATGACCCCTCCAGTGCACCCCTACTTTCCATCCAAAGGCCCTTGGGGTTTCCTTTGGCCCAGTCTCTTGACCTGGCATGTTTCTATGCAAGGTTGAGCTGAGCTAAATGCTGCAAATCACACCAAATCCATGCAGCAATTACAGAGTTAGCAGCTTGTCAAACTTCATATAGTGATTGCTTTGACTGCCCGTGTTCCCAGAGCTTTGGAAATCTCTGGGTGCCCTTTTTCATTCCAGCAGGTCTTTTGGATGCTTAGTGGTGCAACATACAACATACAGATGTAGCCCCTTTGGGCTCAGCCAAGACTGCTCTCTGTGACTGTGTGGCTGTTCTTATTTAAATAAAACCTGAACCCATGCATGTGCATTGTATAATCGGCAATCAAAGTTCAGATCCACAAACATGGTGATGCTTACAAACATAACAGAAATATTTTAGCCAGGACTGAAACACAACATCCACAGAGTGTAATCAGAGTTGGTTATATGCTGACCACAAATCCAATGTGGAGAAAACCTAGCCCTTTGATTTTAGTCAGCAAATTACCAATGTTGGGAAGGGGGTGGCGATTAACCCAGATACCCTTGTTGAGATCGCAAAGGTCCACACACAACTTTAAATCCCCGTTATTTTTTTTTCATCAAAACAACCCGAGCCAACTATTCAGAGGTTTCAGTCTCTTTGATAATATCCTTCTGACATAATCATTGAAACTACTTCCGCAAAGGTTCTCTTAATACCAAAGGCACACTATGTGGATTATGTGCCTCTGTAGTGTACCTTTGGACACACACCATGTTTTATTATGATCTTGTACGAAAATCGCTTTAATTGACCCAGTTTTTCCTGGAAATTCCCAGGGAACTTTTCCTCCCACTTCACCTCACCAATCACATTTACACCTGATTGTGCTCCTAACACTTGGTCAGGGGGATTAGGATCTAGTCCAGTCATTACCTCTCTATGCTGCACCATCCCAACAAACTTGAATCATCCATTGCAATGTAAATTTTGAACTGCATTTTAACACCCTGAAATTCTAGTAAACCCACCAAATAGACCATCAACTCATTAGGCTTGTCTCCATAATCCACTAGTTTGATGTCTGGGACACACAACTCCTGGTCTGGAAACATTTGCAGATATTACTCCCTAACCAACGTGTAAATCAGCCATCATTTGAACGTCCACCCATAAATTGTGGTATCCCAAAATGGGTGGCATTTATCCACGGAACTACCAGCCACACTCACTTGTAGAAAAAAGTATTTCTGCAACTCTCTTTCATCCTCCAACACATTAACATACCTCTTTCCTCATGATGCATTGCTCTGTGGTATCTTTTTCCCTTTACAAACCGCCGCAAAATGTCCTTTCATTTTGCACTTTCTGCAAATATGGCCCACACAGGAAAATTAGAGTTGGCAGCTACATGCCTCTTCTACCCACACTTGTAGCAAAAGACATTCATCCCAAATGTAAAAATGTTCCTCTTCGCAGTAACTGTCACTTCTTTCTTTTCTCCAGAAGCTTTATAGACGACTCCTTGACCGCATTCTACTTTCTTTGCGTCGCCAACAGTCTTTTCCGTTAATTCTTCTTCTATGGAAGATGGGGCTGGTGGCTCAGTGGACTATTGCGTCCCCTGCCAGGGCATGCGTCCAACCTCCTAGTCACATGTTCAAATCCCAGCTTGTCCACTCAGCCTTTCATCTACTGAGGTCGATAAAATAAGTACCGTTGACTAACAATAAACATCTGTTATTCAGCGCCAAGATGCCTACAGGTGAACGTTCGCTTTACAAATGCACGTTATGCTATGCTCTCTGCCCTTTTTCAGCTCTATCATTTCTGTGACGTTAATCCATCCATGTCCCGCAGCTTCTGTACCAACTGGTCCCATAACATCTCGTCTAAAAATCCCTTATAATTACAGGTTAATGCCAACAGCCTAAGTGTTGCCACAAATTTGTCTACAGATTCACCTTAGAGTTGTGTTCTCTTCCAAAATGTAGCACCTCATTTCTTTTCTTTTCCCAAAGTTCTGGTCTAACTTCATCAGTGCCATTTTGTAAGCATCTCAGTTTGACTCGTCATCATCTTCCTCCGGTAAAGACAACATGTTTTTTTTAACCCCTTCCATGCTCATGACGGAACGGTTCCGTCATGAGCGTCGGTTGGCCTGTGCTTATGACGGAACCGTTCCGTTAGGATCCATAGCCCCAATGAAACGTTCAGCACAGCGCAAAAAAATTTGCGCCGCGCTGAAGTGGTTAAATACTCCTGCCTTCAACCCCCAAACAGTGCTTAAGTATGGCCAGTTTACACAAAGCAGTAAAAATGTCACTTTCCACATAAGCTTGGAAACCCTCCTTCCAATCCTCCCATGGAATGTGAGGTTCCCCAGGTAATATCGGGATTGGTGTCGGTGCCATTATAGTGTAGTTCCTATATCCCTGATAGGCTCTGCACATTGTAATAATATACACTATAGATTTGACATAGGACTGAGGTCAGTATGTCTCTATCGAGTACATTAAACTTAATTACTTGTGTGTGGCAGCTAATTTAGAGGTCACTAAAAACTTCTCGAATAAACAAGAAGGGATTCGTTTCTGACAACCGCATAAACATACAACTTTGTTTCCCTTAGAATCAGAACAGTCTCAGATTCGTGGAAACAATAGGTAACAGTTTTACTCAGTCAATCGTGCATGCTTCGGTTTTTTCAGAGTTTACACAGAAATATGTAGACGGGTGTTTCAATAAAAAGGGTTTTATTGAACAGTCTTATTTCTCATGCAAGAGATATGAACTGCTACAATCATAAGTCAGAATGTGAAGTATAATACGTACAGCGTTAGCAGTAATATTAGATAATACTGCAATAGCATGGTTTGGAGCTATGACATATATTCATAAAAATACATACATAAATAACACAGGCTAAAATGTGAATACTCATCTGATGCTTCTAGTTAGTTCTACCCCAGTGTACCTAACCTAAGTGTAGTACGAGGTAAGAAGTAGTTGCCATTTCTAAAGTATAGCTAAATATAGTTTTGTTTTGCCAGAGTTGCCAAGAGTCTAGTCGAGGTTCTAGTCTGCTCCATACCTTAGAATGAGAGAGGTTGGAATCTCTTTCCGGGTCTCGATCTCTAACGCCCAACAAGGGAAGTCCGAAACACTGGAGCTGGACTCTCTGCGAGGAGGATGACAGCGTCTGGTCAGTGCTTCATCCGGGGACTTGACTTCCTTCCGAACTTGCCGTGACGAGCCGCGTTGTGCAAGTAGGCAGCCGAACAGTGGTTTGCCATGGCAAGTGAAGGTATATTTATACCTCAAAGGTGTTTAGGAATGCCAGTATTGATGTAAAAGTCAGGCAGAAGAACGTCATAAATGAACCCCTAAGGAATAGATGTTCATGCATAATAAATGAGTTCTTGGAGAAATCAATAATCAAAGCAAGGGGAAGTCCTAAAGGCTTAAGAGCCTTGTTTTCTAAGAACTCGTTGTGACGTTGATGGACGGATGTAGGTAGCCATGCCTGTATTTGGTTAGCATGGATAATGCCTAAATAAGGGTATGATTTCTATGTCTAAATATGGGCAATGCGATTTGTGGCCGTATAAGGGCATTAATCAGGAAACCTATTTACGGTATCTAAATCGACACACAACACCCACTCCACTTTCGTATGAACTGCATTACTAAATTCTAAACATGCTAAACATATCTAAAATATACATTATTTACTAAAACCATGTTGTGAAATACATTGTAAAAAATGCATGAAAACTGTTGTTATGCATGAAAATGCAATGGTGCTGTACATATTAAAGCAATGTTTCATTTTAAGCATAAGTTTTGCATTTGAATGCTAAAGAAATGTATCATAAACATATATACATTATGAAATGGCTCGTAAATACAGAAGTAAAAGGGCCGGAACCATTTCATGTCAGGTTACATAATACAATTTGTATTGACAAGGTGACATATTGTCTCTGAAAGTGTTTCAAAGAATTCTGTTCTCTATGAATAGTTCTACTATAAGCAGATTACTTTGCCAAAAATGAAAAATACAAATGTGGAAAAAAAATTAATCCTGGGAAAGAAATTGAAGTTTAGTCTTTGTTTGGAAAAATGAAGGGCAAATTCAGTGTATTCCCGGAACACTGTGTGCTGAATCAAAAGTCAGTGTTAGGACTTGGAGAAAACATGAAATCTTCTAATCCTGTAGACAAAAAGTCCTCTACCATTGTAGGTGAAAGTTGGATTACCTCGTTTAGAAGACTAACCGCACATTGATGAGAAGCATTGCCTTCAGCATTGGTCGCATCAGTAATGTTCGTATTGGATGTTACCTGCGTGCCTGTTGTTTCCTCTTGTACTTCAGCAGTAACAATTTGCGTCTGTGAGATCTCAATGAATGCTGTCATCAGGATTGGTAGCCGCTGGGGACAACACACAGTATGGGCCGTTACCGGGTCCAGCAGAGTATTGATATCCGTAGGCATGACTGATGGGAGTGTTAGAAAGATGTCTAGCACGCATTCTTCACCGCAAAGCAGGTAGCGTAGAACAGATTGGTCTGAATGACAGAAACCATGTGGTATTTAATTCTTGTAGATGAGGTAAACCTAAAATTTGGACGATTTGCTCACAACACTTCATCTCAAATAGAGCTCTTTCTATGGTGCTTGGTGTGACGCTGGTGATTTGGCTTGCCATATCGCAGCAGTAGGAGCAAAAACAGGATCCCTGCAACGAGTGCTAAAAGTAGTGGCAGTCGGCCTAACACAGAGTGCACAAAGTTTGGAAGTATTCCGAGGGCTGCTTGAAAAGGTGCTAACATTCCTGAACACACGTTCTTAAATACATGTACAATACCGCTCGTATCAGACATGTTTAAGATACGTTTCAACATTTCTGAGAAATGTATAGGGCAGTTTGTATTCAAAAGGGCTTGTATCTCGGCTGAAGTCCTTGCGAATTGTACATCATAGTTTTTTTTGGCCAAGGTCAGAGGCCCTGTTTGTTGTAAAAGAATGGCTTTCATTTTGCTTAGAGTATCAATTCGTATAGAAGAGATGTTGAGTGAAGGCCATAAAGGCGACTCCCTGACTGTCTTGATCTGAGGGAACAAGACTTGCATACAGCATGTGACCCTGGAGGTAACGGTTACTAGATATGGAATACCTGGCAACATGCCACAGCAGCTGTGATCATTCAACATGAGGTAACTTCCATTTGAAAGTAGCCCAAAAATTGGATTAATCACTGCAGCCGGAGAACCTAGCAGGTGGCAGGATAAGTTTGCAGTGGAACTATCACAGGCCCGTGTAAATTAATACCCTGACATAGGAGAGAACCGCTTAGAGCGTTTTCACAGTTTGTACTGCTAAGAAACACTTCACGCCCCCCATTCCAAAATCTGTGTGTGTAATGTAAATCCCAGGATGTCTTGATGTATTATTTACCCAACCTTTCATATTTGCCTGCTGGTATATGTATTAGGCAATATTGAAAATGGAAAGTTGTAACAGGCAGAGTAATTTAACCATGTATGATCCACTCAGTAGCTGGTTTTTCTGCCACCGTGAATGGTAATTTTTCCAGTTTTTCAATGCTCAGCACCGTATGGTCTGCTCCCCTCTGTGTCAGTTTGATCTGTTTATCATTGAGATTAAATTCTGAAAACAGTGACGTAGGGTTGATTAAACGCCAAGGCACATAGACTGCACGCAGGTTTTGTAGCGTCTAGCCTAATAGCATGATGAAACATAGTTGAGCATGTTGCAGCATGACCAAGTCTTTTTCCATGATGTTAATGGCAGAGGATACTATGCTGTCCAATGCCAGCACCATGTGACTCTGGGCTATAGCTTGCTTAATCTTCCTGACGGCCCCCAGCGCCTAGAGACCCTTGCGGGTGATTGTGCGCTTTACAAATTTGGATTTATTATTGTCTACTACAGTGAGAGATTTCTCTAAATTAATACGATCAATTTCTCGTATTCTTTCTGCAGTTTCTGCTTGGGTAACCTTCCAGATCTCATTATAAGCAGCGTAGATACCGGCATATATGAAACTTTTTTGATGCGGTTTTCTTGGAGCTAGCAAGAATTCCCTAAGGTCTGTGCCTTCTTTAGGTAAAGTTAAGTGTTGTTTCACATCCTCTAGTGTAGCTTTCTGTAGTCAATCAAGGCAAAGTTTCCCTACACTGTATGATGTTACTACCCCTGGATGTTGTCTTTGAACATAGCGTTGGTCTGGCCTATTGATAGTGAGACCCTGTGTTATGTTCAGGAATCGATCTTGACAGTTGTTTGTGTCTGTGGACCAGAGCAAAAATTTGTTCCAATCTGGATCTGATCTGTTGTGATGCAAAATAGTATGTACGTCGACCTCTCCCCTGTTTAGTGCTATTACTTGCAGGTGCAGGTATGGAAGGAGTGCTCATGTCTTTGATCTTGGTTAACCCAAGGCAAGACATTTGTTGGACAGTGTCATTCAAAAACATAATTTGCTCAGGGATGATACAGGCTCTAAACAAAACTTCTACCCCCTGCACTTGCCAATCTTTTGTACCCCAGACAGATTTTGTCTAAATGTTGTCTTTCCAAAAGTCGAAACCCTGTCTAGACAGTTGGGCAATAAATGCTGCAGAATAAATCTGTTTTGTATTGGCCAACATATTTTTGTTCCTGTCTTGTTCACATTTTAAAAGAAAAATGTTTCTGGATATGACAAGTTAAACCCTGAAAAATATGGAAATTTCTTTGCAAAAGTTTTTGAGCTACCGTTTGGAGGAGTAGGACAATGTTCCCATTGGTTATACATAAATACATTTCTAGGTGATGCAGTTCTATGCAAGAAATGATGACCATAGTGGTTATAATAATGCATTTGCTCATAGTCTGATGAACCCTCTAAATATTCATGATTTGTGGATACTGCAGACATTTCTAGATCAGACATCATGTTATTAACAGTCTTGAATTCCCAATCATCAGAAAAGGTACAAGAGGTAATAAAGTCACTTAATGACATTTTAAACAAGTATTGAATCTTCAAGAGCTCAGACGGGCCAAAAATGTCATATTCGGTTTTGTCCCAAACTATACCATCTGGTATCGGAATGGCTGTGATGTTCACTGCTGACAAGTCTCTTGCATCACGATGGGATAATTTGTGTGGCTGGAGAAGTAAGTTCACTCTTTTACTTGCTGTGTCCATTTGAATATATCTTCCATTTATCACCATACCCAGAGTTATTACCAGAGCTAACCAAAGTAGAAAGAAGAATATTCCCAAAACAATCCATAGTTCAGTTCATGGTGAAACCAGATAAGTCTTTTTTAAGTGATGAAAAAAGTCTGTTGCTTGTTTGAAAGTTCTTTGAGCTGGCATCGTTTCAGGTTCGCTGAGATCCTCAGAAAATGTATCTAAGTTAATGAAATAGCCAGAGGCAGTTCTGTCAATGGTTGGAAGTGCATCAGGATCCGTTGAAATCGCTGGAACCAGTTGATCACTTGTTACTTCGCTGTAGACAGGTGTATCAGGACGAACTGTTATTTGGGTTTCAAAAGGAATGAGTTCCATAGCTTATTGCATAGTCCTTCTTTTCTCACTGTAGAATCTTCAAAGGTGATGAGTCTCTCAGTTTGAACCTCTTGGATTATAGCTAGAGGAGAGTGTCTGCTACATTGTCGGAGCCCACTTGGCCTACTGCTTAGTATCGGCTACATAGTGGGGTTTGATCAGGTTGATGGACACAAATCTTTTCTCCTTTTTACCAGCAAAGGGCGGCAAAAGTACTGTTCTTGATCCGTGGATTGCTAGGACAGATACTGGTTGTCTGTAAGAAGGCCCAAATTCCTTCTTGTTCGCGATCTTTTTTCTGACTAGATCACCAAGCTTTGGGATCCAGATGGGCCTTGCTGGGATGGTTGATTTTTCCCCAGTGGTGGTTGGCTTCAGGAACACGTTGCTTTGTTTCGATCTTAGTTCATTTAAGTCCGGTAAAACAGCCAAACAATCTTTGATGTCAAACTTTTTAGTTTCCACCACTGTGCCTTTCATGTCAAGGTCCGGTACCAACATTCTAGTCCCAAATAGGACCTCCCCCTAGAGAACTTCGTGGCAAATTGTTTAATGAGCGTTGGACCACATAAAGATGTTTGACCCACCCATCACCGAACCTAATACCCTAGCTAGTATAGACTGCTTTATGTCCTGGTTTTTTCTTCCACAACAGAATTTCCCTCAGGATGGAATGGAGAACAATACTACAATGCTACGCCGAAACTGGCCATGGCTTCTTTGTAAGCTCGAGAGCTAAACGCAGGGCCCTAGTCAGAGTCGTGTGTGCCAATTGCGTATGTGCCGAATAAGACTCGCAAATCTTTTATAACAGTTCGAGCATCAGCCGAGTGCTGAAGCCACATCCAAAGGAAGCTTGAGCACGAATCAACTGCGACCATGATATATTTATAGTACCCATCCCTTTGTAAGGGACCGCAGTGTCCAGGTAAAAACATGCTAATGGTTTATATGAGATTTAGGGGCGTATGCGCAGGACGTTTCACAGTACAGACTTTCATCTTTTGGCATATTTCACAGTCCAAAACATAATTTCTGGTCTGTTTCCTAATACCTAACCACCAGTATCTCTGTTTTAATAACGATACTGTGGCGGACATACCTGCATGAGCAGAGACGATCCCTTCTTGTGCTGCTAGGATTAGTTCTAATCTATGTTACATGTTTGGTATTACCAAAATCATAGGATTTTTCAATTATTCTGGGTAGTTCGTGTAGATGATCTGCTACATCAAATTCCCTTAATTTCTGGCGGATTGACACTGATACTGCTTCTCCTGTAATATTAGATAATTTTATTGTTGAGACCTGGTCGAAATTTTTCAGTAACTTCATACCTAAATTCAGAGCAGGCTCTGCCCCTTATTGGCTTTGAATTTGTTGCAGGACAATAGGTATTACCGCAATAGACGGAACACCATGTGTTTTAGTGTAGATAGCAGCAAAAACTATGCCCCAAGTGGTGCAGTCTTCCAGATGTGGTGTTATCCCCATTGGTAAACAGATTGGTAGAATTCTATGTTTCTCATAAGGGCTGGTATTAGGAAATACCGCTTCGATTTGAGTTATTTTTTGAGCTATCAGAATGGAATTTGTTTCCGTTTTGTGGGCCTTTTACCCCTGACTGCGTGTAACGTCTGTAGAGTTATTTTAGAGTATTCCCCTGGTCAGAGGTTTGATTTGGAATGGTTAATGGTGGTTGGACTGTGAAAGTTCGCATGACATATTGAACTAATTGTCTGTAAATTTATATTAACTCCTTGAGTTGAGTTAGTAATTCCTCGTCTGACATTATTTCAATGTCAGGATGAGGTGTGTAGCCGGCTAAAATCGGCCATGTTGCTCCTGGTTTACCTAGTGAACCGAGCCTAGTAATGTGATTTAAATGTTTTAGGGCGCCTTTAAACCAGAGCTGATTCTCCTTGTATGTGAGTGGAATTTCAACATCCTCGAAAGGAATATATTCCTCAGGTTGATCATCTATTTTGTAGAAGTGAAACATTTTAGTTACTGGATGTGATTCAGGGAATACTATCCATGAGTAGAATACCTCTGTCTGGTGAGATTCATGTGCCTCTATCACAAAAACTGCTCTACCACCTCTAGGTGTTAGACCATATTTTATAGGTTTTAAAGTGATGGCTTTCCTTAAATTTGGATGGATAGGAATCGCATCCGCATTGGTTTAATTAAAACCTGTTTGATTAAAAGCTGTTACGACTGGATCAGCCGCAGCTCCACCGGTCACGATATTATTATCCCCGTTTAGGGACATTGTTTAATGAAAATTGCAGAGCAAGTGTCAAAAGAACAAAGATAAGGTGCACAATATTTTGGAACACTGTATCCTTCAAAATTGAATGAACCAAACAGCTATTACATAGGGTTTTCCTCCTACTCAGCTTTGGGGGACATTATCCCTACCCATTCCAGAAGTCTTATGGAGTTTTATGAGTAGGGGTCTCTGAGAAAAGCACAAATTAGTTATTTCAGTTTCTAGCGTTAAATTAGTGCCTTACCAAACCGCTGGGTGCCATGTAGCGTAGTTCTTATATCCCTGATAGGCTCTGCGCATTGGAATAATATACACTGTAGATTTGACATAGGACTGAGTTCAGTTTGTCTCTATCGAGTACATTAAACTTAATTACTTGTGTGTGCCAGCTAACTCAGAGGTCACTAGAAACTTCTTGAATAAACAAAAGGGATTCGTTTCTGAATTCCGCATAAACATGACAACTTTGTTTCCCTTAGAATCGGAACAGTCTCAGAATCGTGGAAACAATAGATAACAGTTTCACTCAGTCAATCGTGTATGCTTCGTTTCTGCAGAGTATACACAGAAATATGTAGACGATTGTTTCAATAAAACGGGTTTATTGAACAGTCTTATTTCTCATGCAAGAGATTTGAACTGCTACAATCGTAAGACAGAATGCGAAGTATAATACGTACAGCGTTAGCAGTAATGTTAGATAATACTGAAATAGCATGGTTTGTAGCTATGACATATATTCATAAAAATACTTACATAAATAACACAGGCTAAAATGTGAATACTCATCTGATGCTTCTAGTTAGTTCTACCCCAGTGTACCTAACCTAAGTGTAGTACGAGGTAAGAAGTAGGTGCTGTTTCTAAAGTATAGCTAGCTATAGTTTTGTTTTGCCAGAGTTGCCAAGAGTCCCTCTAGGTTCTAGTCTGCTCCATACCTTAGAATGAGAGAGGTTGGAATCTCTTTCCGGGTCTCGATCTCCATCACCCCGCAAGGGGAGTCAGAAACACTGGAGCTGGACTCTCTGCGAGGAGGATGACAGCCTCTGGTCAGTGCGTCAGGCGGGGACTTGACTTCCTTCCGAACTTGCCATGTCGAGCAGCGTCGTGCAAGTAGGCAGACAAACCGTGGTTTTCAATGGCAAGTGAAGGTATATGTATAACTCAAAGGTGTTTAGGAATGCCAGTATTGACGTAAGAGTCGGGCAGAAGAACGTCATGAATGAACCCCTAAGGAATACATGTTCATGCATAATAAATGAGTTCTTGGAGAAATCAATAATCCAAGGAAGGGGAAGTCCTAAAGACTTAAGAGTCTAGTTTTCCAAGAACTCGTTGTGACGTTGATGGACGCATGTAGGTAGCCATGTCTGTATTTGGTTAGCATGGATAATGCCTAAATGAGGGTAGGATTTCTATGCCTAAATATGGGCAATGCGAATTGTGGCCGTATAAGGGCATAAGTCGGGAGACCTATATACGGTATCTAAATCGACACACAACACCATTAGTCCATACATAATAAAGTTGAGGGATAATGTGCTGGAAAACATCTGACACTAAATCTCTGTTTTGTGCTCTTTTTTAAAATTCTGGAAACCTTTTGGTTGTTCACTTATTTGAGCTTTAATCATAATTTTTTTAATGTAAGCGCAATGTAAGCACATTGTGACCCTCCTAGCGCTGCATAGCACTTTTAAGTACTAGAGTTAGATCAGGGCATAGCCGTGGCTTGAAATCTCCTGTAAGGGCAATTGGAAGTGCACGTTTACAGTCTAATGATTGTCTGACGGCTTTCCTAGGCAATAGTGTGTGGCTGGAAAGCGTCACTCGTTGCTACCATTGTTGTTAGGATACCTGTGAACGTCACCTTGAATCTAGACGTGCCTCGTGATAGCGAGGCAAAGCGTTCCTCATTAAAAGGCTGCATTAGTGTGAGCATCTCGCGCCATCTCATACATACACATGCGTGCTGAAATGTTATATTGCTGAAGAGTCGCATGCGCGGCCTCACTGGCTAATCTTCAACGTCAGAACCGAAAACCAGATTAAATTTGCCATAGAGCTGCCGCTAGGATGTTGCTGAACCGCTAGAACCGCTACATGCTGTGTTGGTTTAGGAAACATGCTGTGCTGGATTTCATACTGTAAATATGGATTTTTTGATGCTTGACTGCTGCTGGACCAGCATCTGGAGCTCTCCCCCTGGGATGGGTTTGAAGTTCGTCACCAGTGACTGATAATACTCACAGGGCACAAGTGAGTAAGATGTTCTATTTTTCTTTTGAGTAAAATAGTAACTCCAAAAGGGAACTGCGAGCCAGCTCTGCAACGGTCTTTGCTCTCACGCACATGAGCATTCCCCACATTCCAACCAGCCCCCGCATTCCAATGGAACCCATATACAACAGCATGTTGTGTTTATGGATAACACAGACACAACACTTCTCCAATCGAATGTGGTCATGGGCAGTGTGGACAGCGGCCTAGGGCCTTGCTTTTCCCCACAACTAAGGGACCCTGCACCAGAACACTACCTTTCCAAATACATTGGTGTTACAAGGTCCAGAGATTAGCAGAGGTGCAGGGCTGCAAGGTCCAGGTAAGGGAGGGAGAGGGCCTCACAGCCATGTGCTGATAGAGCTTCAGAGATCTAATCGCTTCATCTGCATAATAACAACAATTATATGGGTACTTGAAGTGCCTTAGGTGCAAAGTGAGCACTGCCCCTGTGTGAATGAAATGTAGCGTGTTCTGCAAAATAATAATGTCCCATCACCAGTTGGCATTACTCACCTAGGTCAGAGGAAAGGGAGACGGTGACTGTAGCAATCCAGAGCAGCGTGATATAATATAATAGGCTTCATTGATTGCAGCACAGTCCTAAGGGACTGCAGCAGGCAGATCCTCTAGGGCAACTGATCAAAGGTGGAACTTAGAGAGAAACAGCTCCATGGTAAAAGAACATGAGGAAATGTAAAGCAATACAACATTAGCATCATTAACACAAGAAAGTTGAACTTAGAGAGAAACAGCTCCATGGTACTAGAACACAGGAATCTTAAAGCAATACAACATTAGCATCATTTAAACAAGAAAGAACAAGGAAGAGGGAATATAACACATCCTTCCCCTTAAAACAAAACAACACATAAATCAAACATAGTCCCTCATTTTCCCAAGAGGGTTAATAGCTCTGCTTCCTGTTTTAACCCTTGAAGCCACATATTCTGTGACAATATCATCATCAACACTTCCACATGAATTTTCATTATACATGTCACAGTTAGGACAACCATCCTCACAAATTCAAAAACTTTTGACCATATTCTGGTTTGGGGCTTCAACGTCTTCACTAGTACAATTAGGGCACTTTACAACTCTCCTTACAATCCAGACTCTTCCATCTTGTGTCACAACACTGTTCATGTTAACTTTCACCACTTTAATAGGAAGGCCGTATTTAGAAACTACTTTAGCCTTCAAACCTGGTTTAAGAATTCTCACCCAATCACCCACTTTGAAGGTAGGTACTCTCACTCTCCACTTAGTGTCATATGTTTCTTTCATATTCTCCTGTTTTTATTTCACCTTCCCAGAAATATCCTGCAAATTATGAGCTTTAATATCAGGTAATTTTCTTTTGATCCACCATGGACATATGTTAGTCACAGGCTCTCTTTCTTTTAACAAACAAAAGGTACTCAATTCCAAAACGGAATGGGGAGTGATGCTATACATCCATAACCTTTCCCTCAACACACCTTTCCAAATTCTACCTGATTTCCTTGCTCATTCTATCCCATCTTTAAGCACATGGTTAAACCTCTCAACCTGGCCATTACCTTGTGGTTCATACAATTCAGAAGGAGCATGCTTAGTACCACAGACACTCAAAAACTCCTTCATCTCACCTGACTACAGTTGCACACCATTGTCTGTAACTAAAACTTCAGGACTGCCTTCACGAGCAAAAACCTCTTTCAAAAATTCTACTACTCTTGAAGTGACCAGAGCAACAAACTTAACTTCTTCATCCTGTGGCAAACAGTTGTAAGGACCAGAACTGTCAAATGCTACTTTCTGCCACGGATATTGTGGCCACGGTACAGGCTTCAATGGAACAGGAAAAGGCTTCCACATCATGTCACTCCTAATGCACTCCCTACAATCCCTCACCACTCTGTCTGCCATTCAGTCCATACCAGGCCACCAGAAATTAGCTCTCACAAGTATTTTCATTGAGGACATACCGGGATGACTTTTGTGTGCAAGACTCAAAATTTCATCCTGCATATGTTCTGGAGGTACACAAATACCCTCCTTGAAAATCAATTCTACTTTCTCTTCTAATTCACACAATACTTGCTGGAAGGGGCTCAATTCAGAAGGCACTTCTTTTCCCTTGGGCCAACTTTCGATGATGTACTTCTTAAGTAACTTCCATTTCTCATCCTCACTGACACAATTATTCCACTTTTCTTTAGAGATGCTGCTAAACACTTTTGACACAAAATTACCAACTGATGCTACAATCTCAACTCCACCATCACACGCTTCAAACTTATTATCAGTCTGACATGGACGGCGTGAAAGGCAATCAACAGTTACATTATTTCTTCCTGGAACATAGACCACACAGAAATTATACTCTTGCAATTTGGAGGTGATGTGCGTGCTGTGGCATTCCAACCCGCTCCAGGTGACAGAATTGATACCAAAGGTTTATGATCTGTTCTGAGTGTGAACCTACTTCTCCATAAATAGTTACAGAAGTGTTCTACACCCCGCACATCCCAGAGCTCTCTCTCAATAACAGAGTATCTTCTCTCTGTATCACTAAGAGTACAGGAAGCAAATGCAACACACCACTCATCTTTGCCACACTTTTGTAACAAAACTCCACACACTCCACGCAAACTGGCATCCACCGTAACCATGCACATTTTGTTAACATAAAATGGTTTCAATGTCAGAGCTCGCACAATTTCATTTTTGATTTGCTGGAAAGCATTCTGTGGCCTCTCTGTCTGATAGAAATCAGCTACATGTCTAATAAGTTCTCTAAGTGGCTCCAATTTGATAGCGAAATTCTTAATGAATTTGCTGTAATATTCGCATAATCCAGCAAAAGACAAACGCTTCCCTTTGTTGTGAGGCCCAGGAGCTTTAACTCTAGCATCAACAAGTGATTTTTTGACAACTACGCCATTGCCAGAAAGGCCATGTCCTAAGTATTCAACAGAGTCACAAAATATTTTACACTTGTTCTCCTGTTAACCCATGCGCTTCTAAGCGTTTTCAGACCTCAATAACTTTTACCATATGTTCTTCTTGATCACGAGGGAAGACAAGTATGTCATCTTCGAAACATTTTACAAAAGCATCAAAGTCCTTGAAACAATGGTACATTGCCCTTTGAAAAACAGATGCCCTAGAGGCCAAACCAAAAGGCATCCTCTTATATTGAAATAGCCCCAGTGGCCTGAGAAAAGCAGTAAATTGTTTAGAATCATCTGTCAATGCTATCCGATGATAGGCTGAATGTAATACAGCTTTAAAATATACATACTTATTTTATAAGGATTATCATTTATATTTTTAGTCATTTAAGTGATATCCAGACTAGGTAAGTAGTTTCTTTCAAAGGTGCTTTAACAATGCCAGGAAATTAATGTTCAATTGATGTCGCTTCCTGTGATGTCACATCTTAGAGGGGCCTCACATGTTCCTATTCTGCCCGGGGGCCCCAAAATCCTAGAACCTGCCCTGGATGTGCTTGGTTTTTAGGTCTCCGCCTGCAAAAGACTGCGCACATGCGCAGTCGAGCTGGCAAGACTTAATGGGAAAGAGAGAAGATCAGTAGCAAGGTTAAGCCCCGTCCCTCTTTTCCATTGGCTGGCCTCCTAAACGGTGGCCAGCCATTGGAGAAGAGGTCCTAGTGACGTTCTTCTTTCTCTTTAAGCCCCTTCCTTTTCGGATTGGGTTCCTTGCCTTACTGCTGAAGTAAAAGGTTTCTTATCTGCTTTACGGGTCCAGGTGGCCACATAAAGAAGATAAGGAACCTTTCACCCCAGCAGGAAGTCGGGGGCGCCCAGTCTGAAAAGGATGGGGCTTAAAGAAAACTCGCGTCATGCCTGCCGCGGCCACAGACACGACGCCAGGAAAAAGAAAAGCCCCCCCCCAGCTGTGGCAGCCGGTGTCCGCAATGCTGCCTCTTTTCTGAAACCGCTTCTTGTATGTATTTAATCCTGTGGTGATTGTGTTTTTTTGCAAACCCCGTTACACGTACTTATAGTGTGCTGTGCGAATTTCACTTGAAGTGAGAGAGGCCCTGCCCTTTTGCGGATATCTTGTCCGTGTCGATTTGTCATGCGTGTTGGATATAGCCATGCCGTATTCTCGCCTACCTAGTTCCCATCCTCACTGATCAGCCTGGGCTGTGCGTCGCTTGCTTGTTTACTCGTACGTGCCCGCAGCTGATGACCCCCCGTGAAAGGGTGCCCTGGTGGGGCAGAGCTCTCACAAAGTCAGAACCATTAATGGAGGGGAGAGTGTCGCATTCTCGGAACGAGCCGATGGTGGCTCCTCGGAAATGGACGGGTTCGAGCTGAGGCTATATTTGGAAGGGGAAACGAAGCCATTGATACCATTAGGAAGAAGTGGGGGGCGCGCGCAGCCCCCTTCCCACACTGTCCAGTATAGTATGGCGTCCACTGGTGGAAGACGCGGCGTGCCCGTGATGAACGGACCGTGCCGTGCGTTCCGTTATGTTGGCCATTTTCGTGTTCACCGTTTTTTTTCCTTTAACACACAAGTCCGAGACGCCCCCTCTCTGAAGTTATCTAAAATGTACTCAGGGTTGGCTCAGTGGGGCAGTCCCAACCCCAGGCTCAGGCTCGCAGCCTCCCACTTGGATGTTACTGTGCCAAGCTGGTAAGGTCTGTTTCTTCTCAGGGTCTGCGAGAGAGGCAGCTGAGGACGGGAGAGGGAGGGGCCAGCTAAAGGTGACCGATGGCTGAGAACAGTGGTTTGGGGGGGGGGTGAAGAGGTGAGTGAAATGTACATGCAGATGTTGGTAGCTCTAGAGGTGAGGTGGAGTGGGAGAGGAGCGACATCACTACTATGCAAGGTTCCGTGAAGGCATATCAGGCAAGGAGGCCGGTCGGTGCATAGCTGGAGAGGGGAGAGTGACAGCTGTAGGGGAGAGCGAGAGTCAGCATTGGGCGCAATTAATGATTTAATGAGCTTCATCAGTTGTTCAGATATCGTGGGTATGAGGGGAACAAAAGGCGCAGATGGAGGCTGTTTGTAGACCAGTCTGTAAGATAAAATGGTCTTGTGGTGGAGGATTATGTAAACTGGTACGTAGGGGAGGATGGTCTGTGTACTAGTATGTAGGAGAGAGTGGTATTTGTACTGTTTTACAGCAGATGGTGCTGTGTGAATGGGTCTTTGGTGGAGCACGTCCTGCAATCTCGTCTTCAGGCGGGGGATTCTAAACTAACCTTCAGGCAAGGGTGGTCTGTATAGACAACCACGTGTCTACATACCTGTATGGGAGGGAAATCTTGTTTGTGTGTAGAAAGAGCCCTGTGGTGGTAGGGGCTGTCACTAAGCTAGTCTACAGTGCCTGTGGAAACTTTACAAAAGGAGGCGGGCAGGCCGCTGCCTGGTCCAAACGGGGCTGGGGCCATTTCACCCGTGAGGCAGTCCCTAATGGCTGCTATTAAGGGGTATGGTGTCTGCAGACAGAATGGGAACCTTTGGAGATGGTAGTCTATAGGCCGGTCCCAGAGTGTGGACGGCTGTCTGTAGTCACGTCTGTGGTGGACACAAACGATGCCTGCAAAAAGGTTTTCCAAAACTTGCGCCTACAACAGAGGCTTTAAAAATCTCGACCAGGCACACATCTACTTGTAAACATATTGACATGCACCTAATCCCTCATCCCATATTTACCCCACATATTTACCACAGACAGTCTCTGCTCACTGGCTCCTGGTGACCACCACTACATGCGCCGCCCCCAGGCCGCTATGCCCACCTCTACCCGTCCTGCTCACAGCTCTCCTCCACACAAGGCACCACATTCCCAGTTCTTGGCTGTCGTCTCTCTCTCTCTCGCGGGCTCGACTGAGGGCTTGCATCAGGCAGATTGGTTGCTGGGTTCACGCACCCGCTGCTGTGGACATCTGAGTACTGTACTGAGCCCTGAGTACTCACATTACCCATTCTGTGGGGAAATGATCGATGCCTCGCCCTCCATCTCTGATGTTTTTCGAGGGCTCCTGTCGTGGCCCTCCCCTCCTCCCACACACGCGGGCACGAAGATGCATAATGTACCCTCTCAGTTATCCTACTGTGGGTTTTCCTGTGGAAAGCAGTTTATCCGCCGTCATCTGCAGTGGGCGCATTCCCCCACAGGGCTATCTTACCTGAGCTGAAATTGCGGGTTATATGTATTTCTATGCAACACCTACAGCTCAAAAATATTTAGGGGACAAAATTGAGTATTAAAGTTAAGGCGCGTCCCTGAGGTTAATCCCCATTGACATGAGCAGATCATGGATTGGCGGTGAGTGGTGCAAGGATTGGGGCGCTTCTGGCGGTTGGGACGCATGTGAGGGTCCACCTCACACCTAGCACTGCCCGCGCTGGCAGAAGAGGGGTTAATTAGTAAAGAGCCTAGGCGGAAGGGCTGCCTACAGATGGAGCACCCCCCCCCCCCATCCCCCTTCATTAGCATGCTGTTAGTGTGATGACGGCTGCCTCATGTTTATTTAGTCGATATTTCTTCATGGCTGCTGCTGAGGGATTCTTTTTATACATGCATATCTTACTGTATATTTACATATATTTCCCTGGCAAGTTCACCAAGGCCCCATTCAAACAAAGGGCGGACACACGTGTGAAAGCGCCGCAGCGCGCAGAGGGTTTGTGCGCCTGCTGCACAGGCATCTGCAGATCAGAGATCCGACTCCCTGGAAGGGAGGACTCAGATAATGTTACGTGAGCACCCCTGGATTTTACCGAAATGCACACTGTGAATGTGGTGCCTGCATGTGTTGGGGAGGGGAGTTACGGAGTGGCAAGGGTCAGTGGCGTTTGGGCGGCGTATTGGTAAAGGAGGGTTGTTGCGCCTCTGCTAGTGTTGTGCGAGGCAAGAGGATTCTCCGTGAAAGGTGGGGGCGCTTTACTGCCTCCGGTGTGTGCTGCACGATGTGCCACGCCTCTGGAAGGGGGCTGCTGGCACAGCGTTGGTACTGCTACTCTGCAGTGAGGGTCTGCTGGGCGCCATTCTCCCCCGGCTCAGGACGCACAAAGCCGTGCAGGTATCTGTCTTTTACCTCACCTTTACATACTCCTCTCCTTCAGTCTCAAGCCTGCTCCTTGGGAGGACGCGGGCTGTCTCTTGTGTTTAAACAACCGTCCCCCCTTTGTATTACTATAAGTTCTCATGGGGTCTGCATTGACTGCTTCTGATGGGCTGGGGGTGTTCTGGTACATTCAATAGCCCATTGCCTTCTGCAATGCTCATATTACCGCTGTCCGTACGGATTCCGTATAGGCACGGTCATGTTTTGGTTATACCATGTGTATTCGAACATATGTAACAGCTTCATATTATATTTTCTCACAGTCCTATATTTTACACTACATTTGAACCCTAGATATTGCAAAAATCCACACGATTTCAGTCCACCTTCAGCGTCTACCGAGCAGTTACATGTTTAACGCATTCTTGCCGCATAAAGATCCCTGAATAATGTAGAAAGTCTGTTAAAAGCACGCTTTCATTTAGCACTGTTCTGATACAGGGCGTTTTGGTGGCATCAGGTTGTTTATAGGAGCCCCACTCCAGGTGGAAAAGTCAATCATTCTGATGTGCGGGGTTCTTGGCACGTTTTAAGTATCCAAACACAGTGCCATTACAAACACGCAAATATTGCAAAGTAATCCAAAGGAGGCAGCAAGTGATGTATATATGTGTTTGCCCGCCGAGCTCGGACTCGTCTCCACCTGTAATTTTTTTAGGTCTCTGGCGGCCTCGTGCAGGGTGTACATCAGCACCCAGTGCTGGAGCCCCTGGCGCACGTAAACAAATGAGCTGTCTGCGCCACCACGGTGCCACGGATGCTTCATCACAAGTAATTTTTTAACTACATTGGCTCTTGGAAATGTGCTCAGTGGCTCTGTGTATGTGAGGCTATGTGTGTGTGTGGCTGTGTGTTTGTGGGGGGGGCTCTGTGTGTGTGTGTGGCTGAGTGTGTGTGTGGCTCTGTGTGTGTGTGTGTGTGTGTGTGTGGCTGTGTGTGTGTGTGCAAATGCAATAGGTCTCGCATTTGCGAGAGATTATGCTATTGGCATTGTAAATGACAATGCCATTTATTTATCTGTTTTCAAAACCAACACATAACTTAAAATGTTGTCATTAACAATGCTAATAGCTCTAACTTTTGCAAAGGCGAGACAGTTGCATTGTAAATCCTTGTTCTCTGATGTGATGCAGGCCAGACCTTGAGGACTAGGTGGTACAGGTGGGGCTTGCACTTGCTTCTCAATCTCATGTCCTGTTCATCATGATTCGAAGATTCGTTTTCTCTTATTGTGTGTATAGCCAAAATTATTGAAATCGTGTATCTGTTGTGCAGCTGGGATAATTTAAAATAATATTGTACCACAGTAACTGCCATTTATGTTTCACATTTTTTGAAAGTTTAATAAAGCAGTTCAGTAAACACAGTGAATCCTATTTGGAAAATATTTTGCACTACCAAGTTCAAATTTAGTGAGAAACATATTTATTTACAAGGGGTAATTAAAAATCCTGATTTATAAATTCATAATTGGCGGAATTTGAACCATGCAAATGGATTTGCTTAGCTCGTATCTCGTTATTCTCAGGTACGTTGCCACTTTGGTGACACTTGCAAGTTTACTCCTGTCATATGTAGAACACTGAAACACTCAGCAAACACATGCAATTCAATGGGTGGAGATTACAAGAGGGTCCTTTATAGGGAAAGATTACTTGTGGAGAAACAAGAATTGACAAAGCCTATAAGTCTTACCTATGAGAGCTATTATCTTTGACAATGATTTTTAGGCATGCTGTACAGCAGGGCTAAAACATTAAAAAGAAAAAAGTTCTATGAAGAATCCAGTGCTATCATACTTTTTATTTAAAAAAAAATAGATAGGCAAATGGGTTGGGGACGTGACAGACGGATGTGGGGGACAAGACATGTGAGACACAATGTGGAGGCACAAGGACAACGGTAAGGGCCTGGGGCTTGAAGGGGCTGGGGAAGCAAGTTGACTATAGAGGGTTGGTGAAGAGGATGGGGAAACAACCTGACAACAGATGTTGGATGGGAGGGGTTGGGGCAGCAAGGTGACAATTAAGGGTGGGCAGGAGGGGTCGATTCAGCAAGCTGACAACAGGGAGGCTGGCAGGAGGGTTTGGGGACAGAAAACTGACAGTAAGGAGCTGGGAGAGCAAGAGGGTAGTTGGAAGGGGCTGGGGCAGCAAGCTGACAAAGGAGGGCGGGAGGGGCTGGAAAAGCAAGCTAATAATGGAGGGTGGGTGCGAGGTGCAGGGGAAACAAGCTAATAACTGGGTGTGTGGGAGGGGCTGGGGAAGCACACAGACAATGATGGGTGGGTGGGTAAATGTTGGAGCACACTGGCAACAGAGAGTGTGCAGAAGGTGATGTAGAAGAAAGCAGACAAAGAAGGCTGGGTGGGATGGACTAAGGGTAAGCAAGTTGACAACAGGGAGGGTGGAAGGGGATTGGACAGCAAACTGACAAAGGAGGGTGGGGAGGAGTGGGTGGGCAGCAGGATGGTAGCGCAGGTGGGGTTGGAGCTGCAAGCTTAGAATGGTGGGTGAGCTGAAGGGCTGGGACTGCAAGCTGACTAATGAAGGTGTGCGAGAGAGCTGGGGCAGCATCCTGACAACTGAGGGTGTGCGAGAGAGCTGGGGCAGTAACCAGACAATGGAGGGTGGGTGGGCGAACTGGTGAAGCACTCGGACAATGGCAGGCGGATTGGAGGGCCTGTGGAAGCAAGCTAACAACAGAGAGTGGGCTGGAACGTCTGGGGGCAGGAAAGCTGACAATGGAGGGTGTGCAGGCAGGATTGGGGAAGCACATGGACAGCGGAGGGTGGGCAGAAGGGTAAGAGGAAGCACATGAACAATGGACGTCAGGCAGGCAGGATGGGGAAATGCACGGACAACAGAGGGCGGAAGGGGCTGGGAAAGCACACTGCAGGTTGGTGGGGCTGGAGGAGCAACTGGATAAGGTGGTTGGAAACCAAGAACGGCAAGGGGTGGTAGATGGTGGAGACAGCTGAAACACCAACTGAGGGAACGCAATAAAGAGGAACGGTGGAAGGAAGTAAGTGAGAGTGAATTAGAGAGACAGCTTGAAAATGCTGGTAGAGTGCTTAAACAAAAAGAGAAAAGTAGCACCTGAAAAATAAGCAGTGAATGACACAAGTATAACTTCCACGTTTCAAGGGACGGTCAAACACAATAAGAGGTAGGAAAGGCAATGGAAGCTAACAAATAAGAAGCAAGCCAATGAGTAACCATGAACTCAACCAATGGTATCTATGGG
This sequence comes from Lissotriton vulgaris, assembly GCF_964263255.1. Taxonomy (NCBI): domain Eukaryota; kingdom Metazoa; phylum Chordata; class Amphibia; order Caudata; family Salamandridae; genus Lissotriton; species Lissotriton vulgaris. The sequence goes on along the minus strand of NC_141693.1, from coordinate 1,308,086,984 downwards.
CGGGCTCAACGAGACAGGCAAAACCTAAACATTAAATTCTACATTTGTAAATTGTGTGTATGCCAGTCAGGCGCGCAACATGCATAGGGCTAAAAGGGCTTCAGCCCTGCCTCCTATTGTGTGTCTCAGCCCGGCTGCTGCGGCTCGAGCTGCTGTGGGCTCGGCTGGGCAGTGTCTGGAGTCTTACCTCTGACACGCCTGAGTTTTTCACAGGTCTTAATGACCATTTGCATTTTTACATAAGTTTATAAACTGGTTATCAAGGCTTAGTTTTTTTCTGTTTCCAGTACCCCCTAGGCCCCCACTCCGCCTATTCCTTACATTTGTATTTTACATTTACTGCTGTAGTGTGTGAATGCATTTCATGAAAAGAAATATAAAGTAGGGCTGCCAAAAGAAAAATGCCAGCCATTTATTGTTTGAAGAGCCTGCAAAAACCTTGTCTTGACACTCAATATAGTTCTAAATAATATGTTATAATTACAATTAAAAGTGTTTACTAGTTATATTTGTTGTTCTAAGTATACACAGATAAGTGCTGAAAATACAGCTTTAGGTGACTGCTTATTTTTGTACCGCCTGGGACATCAAAATAATGAGGTGGCAACCCTAATCATAAGACTGGAAGTTTGTTGCAGGATCAGCACATTATATATTTCCTTCACCCTCCATCCATCATTAATGTCATAATAGCAATAGTTTAACTTATATCTGAAACTCTACGCCACCATCAATAACATGCTGAGCTACATCAAGTGTTTGGGAATGTACCCTGCATTCAGACAACTCACTCCTCATTCTTGCCCTTCACGCTCACCCTGCACTCACAGAGATCACAATGCACTCACACCATTCACCTTCTCACCTTGCGCTCACAGTGATCACTCTGCACTCACAATGATCACTCTGCACTCACAATGCACTTGCTCTGTTCACCTTGTACCTCTTCTTGCAGTCACACAAGCACACTATTCACCCTGCACTCATGTTACACTTCACTCACCTGCCCCCCTCACTGTAATAATAATAATAATAATAGGGAGTCTTATAGAGCGCTTGGTGACGCACCACGGCGTGTCCCCGCGCTGAAAAGCAAGTGCTACCAGGAAAGTACCGGGTCAGGGACCCAACTACCGGGCAAATAGGAAGGTTTTTAACTTGGCTCTAAAGGTGCGCTCTGAAGGTTCCAGACGCAGTGCCACAGGAAGTTTGTTCCAGCTTGAGGCCGCCAGATACCTAAAGTATCTGCCACCCATCCGTACTTTAGATACCTTAGGAATGGATAGGCGCCCCGAGCCAGCAGATCTGAGATCACGGGGGGGCTCGTATTGTGTTAGCAGGCCCTGCAGAGGGAGAGGAGCCCTGCCGTTAACAATCCGGTGGCATGTGCATAGTGCTTCGAATTCCACCCTGCTTCTCACCGGAAGCCAGTGCAGGGCCTGGAGCGCAGCTTTAGATGATGCTCTTCTGGGTAATTTGAGAACCAGCCGCGCCGCAGCGTTCTGCAGGACCTGCAGGCGGCTCAGGTTCTTCTCAAGACTCCCCAGGTAGAGCAGGTTGCCGTAGTCCATCTTGGACGTGACTAGTGCATGCACTAGAGTTTGACGGGCTTTGATTGGCAGAAGCTCCAAGACCTTCCTAAGGCTCTTAAGAATCCTGAAACAGGCACCAACTACCCGGTTCACCTGGGGTCCAAAAGTCAGCTTAAAGTCGAACCAAACACCCAAATTCCTCGCCTTCTGGCAGGGAATTGGTGCTAGTCCCAGGCAAGGAGGCCACCACGCCGACGTCCAAGCCGCTTGGTCTCCCCCCACCACCAGCACCTCAGTCTTGCCTCCGTTGAGTTTAAGGCAATTGGCAGACATCCAGGCAGCAAGATCTTGCATGCATGCTCTGAAGATGTCCGCCGCGAGACTTGGTGCTCGCGAGAGGGAGATGACCAGCTGTGTGTCGTCGGCGTACGACACCATGCTCAGGCCGTGACTCTCCACTATGGTAGCAACCGGGGCAACATACAAATTAAAAAGGGTTGCACTCAGGGATGAGCCCTGCGGCACACCCTGGTCCAAGGCAACTCGCTCGGAGTAGCAGTCGCCCTGCCTGACTTGAAAACCTCGGCCAGAAAGAAATGATTGGATCCATTTCAGCGCTGCCCCTCCTACTCCCCCTTTGTTCAGACACTGTAGCAAGATGGAATGTGCTACAGTGTCGAACGCAGCGCTAAGATCCAAAAGGATCAGGGCCATAGTCTGGCCCTCATCGGCACCCTTCCTAATGGTTTCGGAAGCCATGAGGAGCACTGACTCCGTCGAATGTCGGGGCCGAAATCCAAACTGGGTGCGGTGTAGCTGGTTAGTGTTCTACATAATGCATTAACTGCATATTACCCACCTTCTCCGCCACTTTGGAGAAGTAGGGTAGAAGGGAGATGGGACGCAGGTTGTCCAGTTTCTCGAAGCTGATATTCGGCTTCTTGCGGAGGGGAAGCACCACGGCTTGTTTCCATTCCTCTGGCATGGTGCTGGACCTAAAGGAGACATCCATCAGATGCCTAATGTAAGGTTCTAGCGTTGTCGGGCTGTCCCCCAGCCGCTTGGGTGATGCTGGGTCCCATGGAGAGCCTGATTTCACAGATCTACATATTTTAATCAGGTCGTCTGCTGGGGGGGTGGTGAAATTAAGCAGCAGATTTTGTCCACCTGCCTCTCTAGCAGATGCTTCAAACTCTCCCCCTGCCTTGGGTTGGGTAGGGAAAGCTGAATAAATTTTAGACACTTTGTCACCAAAGTAGTCAGCAATACGATTACAGGCGGCAACTGAACAGACCTCCAATCCTACTGAGGACTTGGGGACAGTCAGGGATTTATAGACACTAAACAGTTCTTTAGCTGAGTTATCAGCACCCAAGATCCTGTCTGCATAATAAGCAGTTTTCGCTGTCCTAATCAGGTTATGATATGCTCGTCTAATGACGAGATATCTCTCTCTCGCCAGGCTGTCATAGGCTGCTCTCCACTGCCTTTCTGCCCGCTTGCACTCCCTCTTGGCGCCTCGTAGTTTCTCATTGAACCACGGTGCCGTTCTCTGTTTACGGCCACCCTCCTTCGGTCGGCCTAAAGGGGCCGTACGATCCAGTGCAGCCGTGATACGGTCGTTAAGCAACTTGTTTGCCGTATCCGCGTCATCGCCTCCAGGAGGGCCCCCTGCGATAAAAGCCTCATTGAACTCTGGCAAGGAGAACCTGGCCCATTTACGCCTGGGGTAGTTGAGGGGCGGGGGGTCTGACACCTTGTGTTTAGGGATATGAATTTCAAATGGCACCATGAAATGGTCTGTCCAGGGGAAGGGCTCGGGGGCGCCACTGTGACATCCTCCCAATTCGCAAAGACCGGGTCGAGCAAGTGGCCATGCTGATGTGTTGGAAGCTGACCCTTTAACTCGAGCTGTAAGGCCTGAAGTTCTTGACAAAACTCCATCGCTCCTGTGTCTGACAGATCCTCTAAGTGCATGTTAAAGTCTCAGAGTAACAGAAACTTGTCTCTGTGTAGTGCTGTCTCCGTGACATACTCTAGTAGGTTCCCTTTAAACCTTGCCAGTGGTCCCGGGGGACGGTAGATTAGATAGCCCTTCACTGTGGTACCCCCATTAATTTTTATGGTAAAAACCCCAGCCTCGCTACCCGCCAAAGGGACTAATTCCAATTAACAAGCGAACTGTTGTTTAAAAGCAATCGCTATGCCCCCGCCCCTCTGCCCTCGAGTCTGTCCAGTCTCACCATCAGATATTCTTCTGGCAAAGCCTGAATGATGTCGGGGGTCCGAGTGGGCATCCAACCACGTTTCCGTGAGGAAGAGCAAGTCTAATTGTCTATCCACAAGAAGATCGTATATGTCGTGCTTGTGGCATCGCAACGATCTCACGTTAAGCAGGCCACAGGACAAGATGGAACTGCCCCGGGTATCAACTGTCAGTGTGCTAAAACGAAATTGACAGTGCCTGCACCCTCTCTCTTCCACTGTTCAATCTGCATTCTCACTCAAACAAGCCCATCACTAACCATGCATTAATTTGTCCCACCCTTCACTTAAATCCGCAGCCAAATTCATATGGTCACCTCACTCACCCTGCAGCCACTCGTCTTACCCCACTACTACTCTCACACTATTGCATCGCTCACCGTGCACTCTCATGGGCACTCCTGCCACCCACACAGCGCAGAGGGTTAATGTGCCTGCTGCAAAGAATATGTACCATGCAGATCACAGAAATAAGTGTGAGTAAACTATAAGTAGTGCTATAAAAAAATTAAATGTTTGTCAGAAAGGTGCTATATAGTGATGAGCTTCATTGTTGGTGAGTGGTAGCGAGGGAATTCATGGAGAAGGAAGAAATGGGGGATGGGGAGAGGGGGCAAAAAAAGGCTGTTGCACCCTGTGCAACCAGTGAGTGCTAGGGCTAGCCCTGGCTGGGAGTGTTAGAGCCCCCCCCCCCCCCCCCCCCTCTCCGAATGTCGGGTCTAGTAGCGTCCCAGATCATGCCAGCACTCCTTGAAAATTATGTAAATTATGTTTCTCGTAGGTTTGGAGGAGTGGTCGGTCCATGGGCTGGGCCCACTAAGTACCCATGAAAAGTCAAATATAGGTTGCAAAACGTATGGGCTATCGTCCTTCCCACGCCCCTCGCCCCCCCCCCCCCCCCCCCCCCCCCCGAAATGTGAAATTGCTGTGTTTTCTTTGTACACTACCAGCAAACAAATTAGTCATGGCGCCTTAGCACACGGAGTAAGGGGTCTCTCTCCCTTCTCCAGGTGTGGCATGGTGGAGCAGGCAGATGGGAGTGCGCGCGCAGTTCCGTCAGACAAGGTGGCACCACTGGCAGCGCAGGTACACTGGAATTCCCCTTGGCGCCCACTGTCCCGCCCACTCCCGTCGTCGAGTGCCAGGGTGTGTGGGTGAGATACCTGTTGCGCCGCCTTTGTTCTGAAATTCTCCCCTGGGCACAGGAGCGGCACCGTGGGAGTGAAACGGCAGGCGAGGAGGAGGGGGTGGTCGTGAGAAGTATTTACACAGAAGAGGCAATGTGCGCAGCAGACGCTTGCATGGGCCTCCCTCGGCCCCAGCCAACGCACCCCGCATCTCCCTGTGGAGTTGTCGCGCCGCCTGCTTCTGCCGGCCCCCTTTTGGAATCCTTTGCTGCTCGGGCACTGCTGCCAGTACTGGCTGTACCCCGCAAAGCTGCCACTCCTCCAGATGGCATAGACAGTCCATGCCGGGTGGGCACACGCGCAGTCTTCTCCTTGTGGCAAGCCCACCTCAGGGAGCAATGCTCTCATCGAGAGGGGGACTTTTGGAATTCATTCGATAGCCTTTCGTTTATTACCTGCTGGGTTTTTGGCAATCGATACGGTCTTTTAGGGGGGAACCCTTCATTTTAACATCACATAAATGCCGCATAATTAATGATAATTTATGGAAGCACGCAGATTAAAACTTAAAAACACTCGTTCTTCCAAAACGAGTTATTGAACACTGTGTATAAATGCTGCAGTTCTTGCGTCTCGTGCCAACCCACCATCACAGCAATAAAACCTTCATGAGCACGTGAGCCCCCCCCGCCCCTTTACATGGCATTAATTTAAGCATCTAAAGCGTTTCTTAGCTGTGTGACAGTCACTCCTTTCTACATTTGTGAATGAGGTAGACCACTGAACCTGAGGGTTCCCTCGTGAGACCTGTTTTGACAGGAATCCAGCAACTCCCCTGGAGTCCTCAGATGCAACCCCTCCTTCTCCTGTTTCAAAGGGACCTGAAACTCCATCTCCTAAACAAATACTTTCATGACCAACGCCAACTAACCTAGTCTTCTTTATCTGAGTTGTCTCCTCTCTCTCTGGACATTCTTGGATAGTGGGTGACCGGACTATGTCACTCTTGTCTTTTCTTTTACTGCTCTCTCCTCCTCCGCTGCACTGCATATTTTTTGCCCATGCTGTATTTTTTTGTTTTCTGTTGTTTCTATGGTTTGCTTCCTTACTGCCGGCCTACTATGTAATGTAATGTCATTCTGCTGTTTACTGTGTGTATGTAAAGCGCTCTGATACTTAAGGGTTAAGCTAGCACTATATAAAACTTTAAAAATAAAAATTAATAAACTCCCCACTGTGGGGAGCCGTCGTTTTCCTCCAGGGTCCTGCCGTAGAGGCTCCTGGGGTTATTTGGCTACTGCACCCCTATTGTGCTCCTGAAGAAGGTACCCCTATGTACCATTCAGCCTCCGGTTCGCCCTGTAACTCTGCATGCAACACAAATTAACAAGTTATCATATTCATGCCCTGGCCAGAAAAGAGGGGTTACCCAGGTGGAAAGCCCACCTAAATAGCCTTCCACCTCCCAGAAGTGCATCGTCCCCTGGGGAGGCGAGATCTCGCCTATGCATTGGTCCCCTTCCGGCAGGTGGGCATAGAAAAAATGAGGGGAACGTGGCCATCCGCCAACCACTTAGACTGCCTCCTCAGTGAGTGAGCAGTGATCCAGATCTCCTGCATCACAGGACAATCCCATTTCACACGCAAGGGAGGCCGATTCACCTCACTATCCCTTGCAAATTTTGGAAACAGATGCTTCCTCATCCTCTACAGTTTTGCTAGAGTGCAGTAAACTCTATCCGGATAGGTAATTTCTTTGTACTAGCCATTAGTGTGCGGACATTGCTGATTCTCTGGAGCCCATTCATGCTTCTTTCAATTCAACCTCTACAGGGCCCAGGTCCTGGTCCCAACTGCCTCAAAACAGGAGAACGGATCTGGAGTGTTTATCACCTGGGAAAACTACAGGCGGAAAACCCCTCTCCTACCCAGGTGTTCTAGTGCCAATTTTTCCTCCAATGAAAGGAAATCTCGGAGCACTGCCTACATTGCGTTTCTAGAGCATGAGGTAACAGCAAATAGTGGCTGAATTGTGAATTGAAAAAGCAAATTCTTCGCTTATTTCAACAAATTACTTCATGTGGTCTCAACCCTGATTAAGTCCCAGGTTCTAAAAATGGCCAAGTGTGTCATATGGGTTAGCCATGTGCCTCCCACAGTGGGGTCTCCCTGGTCAGCCTACAGTTTCAAGCCCATTCAACTCAGTACCTGATGCCAATAGCTGGTGTTATTCCTGGTCACCTGAGGCAATGTCAACGAGGTTCTAGATTCATAACTATAGCCCAGTGTACCAGGTTGTAGGAAGCTGGCTCTGTATATGCTATACCAAAGTAAGGATTAGTGTGCACAGAGTACAGGGGAACCCCAAAGGTAGGCAGAGGTTAAAGTAGATAATACCATATTCTATATTTGTGATAATGTGGGCGAGCAGTAAGGCTTTATCATAGGGTAGTGTTAAGCTTTTAATGTGCACACTCAGGCAAGAAATGATGTCACACATTCAAAAGACTGAACTCAGACCAATTGTATTTGTATAAAAATATTATTTAGTTGTATTTTATTTTCTAGAACTAAACCAGGCTTGGTACAAGTAGGTGTAATAATACTTTGCAAGAATAATTCAGTTTAAATACAGTTTGAATGCAGTTTAAAGCAATTGGGTTGGTTACAGGCAAGTCACTTGTTCATAAAACAGGTGTAATTACTTTTCAGTTACTTTTTTAGATTACTTTTTAAGTTCCTTTTTCTACTCAGTGTGATATGCCTAGATATTTCACTGGGACATTTCCTAGAGAAAAGGTAAGTAAATCAGTTTTTGTACAATTGCAGTTTCTCAGAGATTCATACAAACCAACTCCACACTTGGAACAATTTTCACAAGAAAGCAGTCAATGCAGTCCTATGGGAGGAAACAATATTATCGACTTAACAGTAAGTACTTAGCTTGGGAGTTGGTTTTCTGGGGTTAGGACCAGGGTTCCCCAGGGTCAAGGACGCCCTCTCAAAGTCGGTACGGTTGGTGGCTGCTCGCGAGCAGGCGACAAGGTTGTGAGAGCAAAGCTCCTAGACTTATGCTCAGTGCAAAGGGGGATCCGATTTAGCACACAAGTTGCGGGCACAGGGGCGGTTGGGTGCAGGGTGCTGTTTTTTGGCTTTGGGTGCCTTGTTGTTTTCAATGAGGATTCTCCGCCCTGATACCCTCGGAAGCGGACGCTCCCCACGACCCCATGTCCCACCTGGGTATCGTATCTCACTGCACTCTGCTGCCGATTTACCCTGCTTATTACTATTTTCACTGGTGCCTGCGCTGCACGCTGCACTCTGCTGCCGATTTATTCCTGTAACTTACTATAATTTCTCCTGGAGCCTGCGTTGCTCGCATTTCCTCCTCAGCTGCATCCGCCATAATTTAGTAAACTCTCAGCTGCTGTGGTGTGGTGCTCGCTTTGTGTGCCCTCATTGACTCGCATTGCCTCCGCATTAAATAATATCGTGCACAGCCTGTCCCGGTTTCGAATCGCCAGCCATTTTTGTTGTTGTTGTGAATAGGAGCCCGACCCCTCCACCACGATCCCGCCTCCCAGCTGATCCCCCCTCGTCCCTCCCCTTCCACTATCCTCATATGACCGATGCATTGACGCACAGCGTTCACGCGCAGCGGTCGCGCCCCATGCGCACCGAAGGTGCGCCAAAGGTAAGCCCGTCTACGCCTGTCCGCGCCTGGACCGCGCCCCGCGCCAGACCCCTGGCCCCCGCCCTCCACCCTCATAAGGTATGCCGCCGCCACCCTCCTAGCCCTTAACCCCGGACGCACACCACAATGCTACGAAGCTGCCCCAGGACGTACCCACGGTCCCTTCGCCTGCCACTCCTGCAAGTTCACCTGCATCAAGACCCACACCAAATCCACAACCTCCAAACACAGCTCCGACTCTAACCACCTGAAATGCATCCTGCTAAACACCCGCTCGATCCACAAACACGCCACAGAACTCTGGGACCTACTCGACACTACGTCACCGGACATCGCCTTCCTTACAGAAACCTGGATGAACGCATCATCAGCACCCGGCATCGCCATAGCCATCCCGGACACATACAAGATCATCCGAAAAGACCGCACCAACCAAACAGGAGGCGGCATCGCCATCGTTCATAAGAACACCATCAGAATCACGACCAGCTTCGACGACTACCTTGCAACCGCCGAACACCTCCACTTCCAGATCCACACCGACCCCAGGACCACACTTAGAGGCACCCTCATCTACAGACCACCAGGAACCCGTAAACAATTCTGCGAAGACATAACTGACTTCATCAGCCCACATGCCCTCCCCTCCGAGAACTACATTCTACTGGGAGACTTCAACTTCCACCTGGAAAAGAAAAACGACTGCAACACCACCACCCTTCTGGCCAACCTGGCCAATCTCAGACTCAAACAACTAGTTGACACCCCCACCCTCTTAGCCGGACACACGCTCGACCCTATCTTCACCTCCAGCAAACACATCTCCTTCAATCATACCACAGCTCTCCATTGGACGGACCACAGCTGTGTTCACTTCAGCTACAAAACTACCACAACTCACAACCCCCCACAACCTATTCCTCGAAGAAACTGGAACAAAATCACCACCGACCAACTCCTCACCTCGCTCAACCAAAACCCTCTGGCCCTCTCATCAGACCCAAATGAAGCTGCCACCAAACTCAAACAATGGATCACTCACAGCGCTGACGAATTAGCACCTCTGAAAAACCACCAGATCAAACAAGGTAGCAAAAAGGCCCCCTGGTTCAACGATGACCTTAAGAATTCCAAGAAACTATGCCGTACTCTCGAAAAAATATGGAGAAAAAACCCACCAACTGACAACCTGACCACCTTCAAGGTAGCCACCCGCAAACACCACCAATTGATTCGCGCCACCAAGAAATCAGCATTCAAGGATCGACTAAACAACAACGCCCATAACAGCAAGGAACTATTCAACATCGTCAAAGAATTTACCAACCCCACCGCAGCCTCAAACGACATCACTCCCTCCCAAGACCTCTGCGACTCATTATCCTCTTTCTTCTACAACAAAATCGCCAGCATACAAAACAGCTTTAAGAACATTTCGAAAGAACAGCCCACCCCACCCACTTCCAAAACCAAACCGCTCTCTAACAACCTTAACGCCTGGAACCCAATCACCACTGAAGACACCATCCGCCTAATGAACTCCATCCATTCAGGTTCGCCAACCGACCCCTGTCCCCACCACATCTTCAACAAAGCAGACTCCATCATTGCACCCCATCTCCGTGATGTCATCAACTGCTCCTTCAACTCCGCTACCTTCCCAGAAAGCTGGAAACACGCCGAACTCACTGCCCTCCTGAAGAAGCCCACAGCTGACCCCTCTGAACTTAAGAACTACCGCCCCATTTCCCTCCTCCCTTTCCCAGCCAAAGTCATTGAGAAAGCCATCAATAGCCAGCTCGCCGCCTTCCTTGAATCCAACAACTCCCTCGACCCCTCACAGTCCGGCTTCGAGCCAAACACTGCACCGAAACCGCCCTCATTGCAGCGACAGATGACATCCGAATGCTACTGGACAACGGAGAAACAGCTGCCCTCATCCTACTCGACCTCTCCGCCGCCTTCGACACAGTCTGTCATAGCACCCTCATACAACGCCTCAGTAACGTCGGAATACAAGGAAAAGCATTAGAATGGATCATCTCATTCCTCGCCGGGAGAACCCAGAGAGTCCGACTCCCCCCTTTCAAATCAGAGGCCATCAAAGTCATCTGCGGAGTCCCACAAGGATCATCACTCAGTCCCACCCTCTTCAACGTGTACATGAGCCCCCTAGCATCCATCGCGCGACAACACAACCTCAACATCATCTCCTACGTAAGACCTTTAAATGGATCCCCACCGACTGCAGAAGGACCGTCACCCACGCACTCATAACCAGCATACTGGACTACAGCAACGCCCTCTGCACCAGAATTAACAGACCTCTTCTACACAAACTCCAAACCATCCAGAACGCTGCTGCCAGAATCGTCCTCGGGACAACGCATCACGAGCACATGACCCAACACCTACGAGGCCTCCACTGGCTCCCTGTCAAGAAGAGGGTCACCTTCAAACTCCTCACCCACGCCTACAAATCTCTCAACAACATCAGAACCAAATACCTCAACGAAAGAGTATCCTTCCACGTACCCAAGCGGAACCTTCGCTCCGCCGACCTCGCCCTGGCAGAGGTCCCCTGCATCTGCAGAAACCGAACCGGCGGTAGAGCATTCTCCTACATCGCAGCCAAGACCTGGAACAAGCTCCCTGTGAACATCAGATGCTCTCTTGCCCTGCAGACATTCAGGAAGGATCTCAAGACCTGGCTATTCGACTGAGATGGGGACAAGCCCCCCCTCCAGCGACTTGACACCCTTACAGGTGACTAGCGCGCTATATAAACCCCTGATTGATTGATTGAGTGAATCAGCGGGTCAAGGTTCACACATTGAGCCCATAAATCACTGAACCTCCTGTAAAGTAATATCTAATGGGAGATAATTTGAACACAGGCCTTGGTCACCCTTGGCTGATCAAGAGACCTCCCGGGCAGAATCAAAGATGGTCATAAAATGTGCACCCCATGGGGGACAAAATAGTTGAGCTTGGAACTGCTGTCATTCGTAAGAAAAGGTGCATTAACCGTATTCCAAAACAACTTAGGGTCATGTGTCTTGGCAGTCAGTTAGTCAGTAGTAGGATAGACCAGGCCTCTTCTTGCAGCACCCCTTAAAATGTTTGTGCAGTAGTCTAATAGCTAAGTGATCCATTGGAGAACTATGTAAAGCCAATTTCAAGAGCTTAAAGCTGAAGTGCACAGGTGGTCAAACCCCCTGTGTTTTTGCAACTTATTAGAAATTGATGGTTGTGTAAGTAGTGTGCTTAGTGGTCTACTGGCCGTATCAAAGGAAGCCAATAATTTTTATGAGCCACCACCATCTCCAAATAGTAATCGAACTCCACAGAGTTCCTTCATACTAGTTGGTGTAAAACGGAGCTGGAGTCAATCCCTGTCCATTTGATACATACACCATTGGACCTCACTGGAGTAACATTAACTACACATTCAGAATCTCTAACATTTTTTGCAAAGGAGGATATTGACAAAACAAGTGGGTTGTGATCTCTCATTTAAGTCTGGATAACACAAAAAGAAGTAACTCAATTATTAGCAGGTGAAGAGACAAGAGCATGGACAATATTAGTACTGGCATCTCTACCTATAAAAGAAGGAATCAACATTCCTTTATCAGTACAAGTACTTGTATGTAAAAGGAGGCTGTGTTTAAAAATTAATGAATTAAGTGCATCCCCATAGTCATTGTGTGGGAAATGCAGGATACCTGCCCAATCTGTATTCGTAATCCAACAAATCCATTTAGCCGGCAAAAGACAGACCTGGATATTAAAGTTGCTACCCCAAAGTATGATAAAATTAGGATGAATTGGGTACAAAAAGGCTTCCAACCCCGCATCCAAAGCTTGAACCATGATATTTTGTGAGAAATCAAATACATTTTTGTAAGAATTGACCAGCACTGAGTTAGGACTGCCCTTGGATGACAATCAAAGAAACTGGGAATGAGGCGAAACAGACGTAGACCTTTTGACAACAACCGATAACGTATTTGATATTAAAATCAGTAACCCCCCCCCCCTTTGCCCACCCTGAAGAAGATGGCAGGGCGCCTCAACAATGGGAAAAGAAGACCACAACATAAATCGGGTCCACAGACAAGGTCTCCTTGATGCAAATAACATTGGAAACCAATGTCATTTGGAGCCATTCTGGAAGATCCAGTTAATTTCAAAGCCCACACACATTCCAAGTGACAGATTGGCATGTAAGGTCTTGGGCTCGAGTGAGAGCTCGTGGGGAAGCTATAAGCCACTATGGGCACCGATGACAGACACAGTAGACTGAGGTGAAACAGGGTAAGGAAGGTCTTCACTTTCAACAGCATAAGGGAAAACAAAGTCCTTCAGTATCCATCACCCTTGTTCACCACAATGTCTGCTTGAACACTAATTCCAATAGCACTGTCAGGACATTATGAGGCCTATTAGGATGGCGGACGGAAACAGGTTCCGTCCTCCATGGTCACGGAAAAAATACTCCTGACCGCACCGTGGATAATTTGCGGTAGCGATTTGGATATTTCTGTCATCACACACCGACCGCGGCGGACGGATCACATCCAGGACCGCCACAAGCGTACGGTACCACAGAAAGACCGTCCGCCGCGGACGCATTGACTGCGGAAACAGGTCCAACCGCCGCCAGACCTGCTGAGGGTCCGGCCGCACGATTAGGATAACCCCCCCATCCCAACGGAACTCAACACCTTCCTCGACCACCGCGGAAAAAAAGCACTGACAAACGGAGCATGACTGCAGAAGGACCAAACGAACATCACCCCTGCCGTCAAACAGATTAAAAAATGGCGGACGGAAGTAAATAGAAAACACAAAAAACTGGACACACACCCACCTGAAACACCCACCCCCAACAACTACACTCCCCAATGAACCCCCCCCCCACCACAAACAAGAGCACCCAAGTCACCACACACACAGAACATCTGACTGGCAACAACCATTGGGACACAACCACCACACAGAGTATAAAATGAATCCCTCCCATTACCACAATCCTTTGCATCACATCACAGCTGGAAGAAAGAGACAGATTAGCACATACAGCAGACACACACAAACACACATACAACCTGCACACCAACACACCTACCACACAAACCCCCACAACACCATCCCTACATACCACACACCTGCATACCCCACCCCACCCCACCAACACCTTGCACATCACACACCATGGCACCCAAGAAAAACCCCAAGTTCACAGAGAGTGAGTTGAAGGTCATGGTGGATGAAATCATCCGTGTCGAACCACATCTGTTCGGTACCCTAGTCCAGCAGACCACCTTTGCAACTAAAACCACCATGTGGGACAGGATAGTGACCAGAGTGAATGCTTCAGGGACCGTGCCACGCACCAAACACGAGATCCAGAGGCAGTGGCACGACCTCAAGGCAAGGGTGAAAGGCATCAGAGCCAAGAACCACCTGCGGGCACAACACACTGGCGGCGGCACTCCCCCAGAGCCTATACCATTTTCCAAATGGGAGGAGAAGGTGCTGGGCATACTGCACCCTGAGAGCCTGGGAGGAATATAAGAGGGACTTGAGGCTGGTAAGTACAAACCAACACAGATAAGTTACGAATCGCTCTTGGAGAACAGCAGGAGAAATTCGAAGTACGTGGTTACCCATCAGAGATTCTAGAAACAGCACTGAACAAGACTGAATCTAAAGATCGCAAAACTCTGTTGTCGACCAAGTCAAAAGAAAAATCTAATCGACAAGTTTTCGTCTCTAAATATTCATCCAAATCCCAAGCGATCCAAAAAATCATCAAAACAAGATGGGAGCTTTTGAAACAAGAGCCGGATTTCAAAGGTCTATTTGACGAGGAACCCCTTTTTGCGTACACACGCAGCAAAAATATTAAGGACATTCTTTCTTCCAAGACGACAGTCGCAGAAGAGCATTATCGAGGCATGCGTAAATGTTACAATTGTGTGCATTGCAATAATGTAATGGAAGGTAACATAATACATCACCCGCATACAGGTAAATCTATTGCATTTAAATATAATGGGGACTGTAATAGCACTAATGTCATCTACACTATCAAGTGTCCATGTGGTTCCCTCTATGTGGGCAAAACATCAAGAAAGATCAAAATACGCATTACGGAACACAAAAGTACATTTCGTACCAAAACCACAAAATCTCATCTCACAACACATTGGTTGGAACATCACCATAACATCGCACAGTTGCGCTTCACTATTCTTGAAATAGTTACAATTGAACCTGGGTTTAATCACACAACACGTTTAGCTCAAAGAGAAGCGTGGTGGACAAAATTCTTACAAACTTTGGCACCCGATGGGCTCAATGATAGAATTGAGTTACAATATTTTCTATGAGAGTTTTGGCATTTTGTCATTGACTGTTTTCAATTGTTCTCTTGTGTATGTACATGGGGTTATCTTTAGGTCAACACTACAGTAAAAGACACTTGGTGCTGCACTAACGGGATAATAATTTTCTTCAGGTCATGGTCTTTTTACATATTTTCTTATCCTCTCGCACTTTAAACATGGTACATATCTGTTTTTAAATCTTCTTTTCACAATTTTTTTTCTTCTCAGTTTAGCACTTTTCTCCACTTTTATTTCTTTTATCGTTTACACTTATTTATCATCTCACAAGGATGCGTCAGGTTTATAGTAATAGGTAGTATCTTATATCATACACAGCTTGTAGTCTGTACCTAGTGAGAGCATTCTCTTTCAGTTTTTTTCTATTTCTTCAGAAGCAAGATTCAACCCACTGCACCCAGCACTCTCTTACAGTCTCTTGTGACTTTTTAAACTTTTGTCTTGTCTTTAGACATACTCTTAGTTTGAGGGTACTATTATTCTAATAGATACTGGTGGTCTAATTATTCGAAATCCGTTGTTTCCGCTTGGTATACATCAATAGATACATGGTTATCAGTGTATTCTATTCACATCACTCCAAGATGGCGCAATCCAATAGTCCTCTTTCACTGTCAGCTAAATATGATCGTGAGCCCGCGCGGGTTTTAAATAGGTCAGTGATTTCTCGCGTGTACCTTGTTCGTCTATCGGAGCAGACTAGCAGTTTCATTGTTGTCCGTAACTCAAGTGGAGCAGATTAGCAGTTTCTCGTTCGCTCGAAGGTGAGCTCATTCAGCGCGGGAAGCTTACGGTTAATTTCACGCTTGCCAGTTTTATAGCTTAGTTTAATATAGCGTTTCTTTGTATTACATAACGCAACTGTCATGACGTGTTCGTGTGGTTTTACACTACTTGCTTGAACAAAACAGATACTCAGGAGAAATGCGCATGCGCGGCCGCCCGCGCATGCGCATTAGTACCGAAGACGGCGGCGATGAAGAGAGGGAGCCCCGGAGATGTGGCGGGCAGCAGCGGGCAAGGTAAGTGCCTTTTAATTCTTTCTAACATTTAAATTAAAGTATTTAGGGAGGGCGGGAGGGAGGGAGGCCTGCGGTGCGTAGTGGGGCTACGCGGAGTGTGGAGGTGGGCGTAGTTTCTCGCCCACTTCACGTAGCTCCGCGAAGCCCCACTACGCCCACTACGCCCAGGGCTAATAGCCATGCACATCTGACGCAACTTGGGCTCACATCGCTGGCCTTTGTCAACCACTGGCAACGTCAATAGTATGACCACACATGCAACTAATGGACATAAATGAGACACGTGGACACGGGCCATTGACATGACATAATGATTCTTGACGCATTCCGGACATGGCCTGACACACATGTACACCTATAAACATTACATGTGTGTGTAGACATGCAGTGTGTGTACATACGGCATCCGGGTACGCCTTCCGCCAACACAGAAGATGATCCATGATACTGCAATTGTGCGTAACATTTGCTGCATGGTCAGGGACCATCACGGTCACACCCCACCAACCGCATGTGCGCACTACCGCAATGGTGCATCTTTTGAAAATCATCACTCACTGGCATTGCAATGGCGGAGCAGGCATTCCGCGGGGGCGGGGCAGGCAAACACATACACTTGAATGTGCAAGTGGAAATGGCAGTTGGTATCTCCCCTCTCAGTCACATAGCAGCACCCAGCGCAGACCGCCGTGTGCGGGCAGTCACCCACCGCCGGGTGCGGGCGGTCACCCACTGCCAGGTACGGGCGGTAGGTGACCGCCCTGTGTATTGATGTTAGCCTGGCATGGATGGCCATGGCCGGTCACCCACCGCCGGGTGCGGGCGGTGGGTGACTGCCCTGTGCATTGATGTTAGCCTGGCATGGATGGCCATGGCCGGTCACCCACCACTGGGTGCGGGCGGTGTGCGGGCGGTCACCCACCGCTGGGTTCGTGCGGCCACCCACCACCGGGTGCAGGCGGTAACCCACCGCTGGGTGCAGGTGGTAGGTGACCACCCTGTGTATTGATGTTAGCCTGGCATGGATGGCCAGGACTGGTCACCCACCACCGGGGGCGGGCGGTGGGTGACCGCCCTGTGTATTGATGTTACCCTGGCATGAATGGCCATGGCGGTCACCCACCGCCGGGAGGCGGTTACCCACCACCGGGTGTGGGCAGTCACCCACCACCGGGTGCGGGCGGTGGGTGACTGCCCCGTGTATTGATGTTAGCCTGGCATGGATGGCCATGGCCGGTCACCCACCGCCAGGTGCGGGCGGTGGGTGACTGCCCTGTGTATTGATGTTACCCTGGCATGAATGGCCATGGCCGGTCACCCACCGTCGGGTGCTGGCAGTCACCTACCACCGGGTGCAGGCGGTCACCCACCTCCAGGTGCGGGTGGTCACCTACTGCCGGGTCCGGATAGTGGGTGACCGCCCGCACCCGGCGGTGGGTGACCGGCCATGGCCATCTATGCCAGGGTAACATCAATACACAGGGCGGTCACCCACCACCCGCACCCGGCGTTGGGTGACCGCCTGCACCCGGAGTTGGGTGACCGCTCGCACCCGGCGGTGGGTGACTGCCCGCACCCGGCAGTGGGTGACCGCCCGCACCCAGCAGTGTGTGACCGCCCGCACTCAGCAGTGGGTGACCGCCCGCACCCGGCAGTTTGCGGTGGGTGTTGCTATGTGACTGAAAGGGGGGATACCAACTGCCATTTCCACTTGCACATTCAAGTGTATGTGTTAGCCTGCCCCGCCCCCCCAGAATGCGTGCTCCGCCATTGCAATGCCAGTGAGTGATGATTTTCAAAAGATGCTCCATCGCGGTAGCGAGGCGCACATGCGGTTGGCGGGTGTGACCGTGATGGTCCTTGCACATATAGCCAATGGAAACAGGTAACGCGGGACGCGTAAGCGATTTCAAAAATAGCGGAAGCCGTGCACCGCCACAGCAGGGCCAGTCATTGGCTCATTTTGAATGAGGCAGCCCGGGAAAACCAATTGCTGCAGACGTGTGCCACTGATATCAGCTCAGGGCCCTATAAATGTGTGAATTTCAGCAGCACACATCCACTGCTTCCAGCCACTGCTGCCTGCACCCATCACCTCTACCTGCTGCTGCTGAGCACTCCAACAACTGCTGCCTGCACCCATCACCTCTACCTGCTGCTGCTGATCACTCCAACAACTTCTGCCTGCACCCATCACCTCTACCTGCTGCTGCTGAGCACTCCAACAACTTCTGCCTGCACCCATCACCTCTACCTGCTGCTGCTGAGCACTCCAACAACTGCTGCCTGCACCCATCACCTCTACCTGCTGCTGCTAAACACTCCAACAACTGCTGCTGTTGTGCCACAGTCGTGGACCTTGCCATGCAGAGAGTTCGAGAGATCCAGTCTCGTCCCTTCACCGCAGCGGAGCTGGAGGTCCTTGTGGATGGTGTGCTCCGCCACTATTAACAGTCTACGGTGCCCCCTGACAGGTGGTAAGTGCAGTGGGGGACATGTTGGTGTGCATGAGGTGGTCACTGACTCCTGGCTTCTGCAATCTTGGCGGTGTGCTGTGGGACCTTCACATGTGTTGTACTGTGCATGGCTGCTGAAAGATACGTGTTGCTACTATCTGTATGAATGGCCAACTGTCCACTGACTTGCCCCCTCTTGTCTCCCATCATGGTAGGTCAAGCTGCACCTTCGCAAGGCCGTGTGAAGGACCATAGCACTTGATGTACGGGCAGTGGGGGTGTGCAATAGGCCACACACACACTGCCACAAGCAGTGGGACGACATCTCCAGGCTCAGCAAGAATGTGGCAGAGATTACACTGGGGATGATTCTAAGATCAGACCGGCTTGACGACGTACCATCACCCCTCTAATGCTCTGTATCATAGCTGTGACACATCCTGACCTGTCCGCCCGGTTGAGAGGGGAGCAGCAGCAAACTAATGGTAAGCAGACTGAATGGGTTTGTGACTTGTGAGTGCATGCATGTATTGCTGCTCAGACACAGTAGTGACATCCGTGGTGTGTATGTTGTGCTGCAATTGCATGTTGGTGCCATTAGCGGAGTGAGCGTTAGCATCCATGTCAGCCAGGTGGACATACCAGTTGCATTGTAGTGCAGGGTCCCAGGACATGCCGTTGAGGTCTGTGATCCCATGGCATCACATCTGTGGTGGTCAGCATGCACTTGCCCTGTTTGTCTGATGTACATGTTTCACAGGCACCCCCGGTTCAATGACATGAGAATGTCTGGTAGGGGTGGTTCGTGTGCAGGATGGGTGCTACATGTTGGTCAGCAGTCAAGGAAGCTTTGATTTTGTAATTTGCAGTACGTGAGTGTGGCACTTAGGTATACCTCTTTTCTCTCTCTTTCAGCTTTGGCCAAGGGCACTGACCCACAAACGACGGAGCTTAGTGGTGGCAATGCATCCGGATCAGAGATCACACGCACGCAGACTGGGACTGAAGAAAGCTGCCCCGGAGAGGGGGACAGAACTGTCCCTGAGGACTCACATGTGGGGACACCATTGTCCTCATCTTCAGACTGTGGTGGTGAGTCAGCACTGTTGGTAGACACAGGGAGTGGGCAATCTACACCTTTGGTCGGTACACAGCACACTGGGCCGACACTGCCCCAAACTGCAACAAGTACTGCTCGTGCTCGCCATAGTAGGTGGAACAGAGTGGCCTTCGGTGCAGGCACCGCTGCCCTGCCCCTGTGTCACAAACTGCTCTTTGTGCTGAGGCAGTTGATCTGCTGCGTCAGCTGTGTGTAGGGCAGACCAACATGATCAATGCATTCCTAGACCACGATAGGAAGTTGGGGCAGGTGGTAGCATTCATGGAGGGGAGGCATGGCGATGTTGCTGGTCTTCACAGAACAGTTCAGTCATTATCCAACACAGTGTCTGCAGCCATTCAACAGTCGCATGGACACGGTTTTACTTCAGTTCCCCCATCCACACCACTTGATGTCTCAGGGGAGAGTGACATTTCTGACAGGCCTCATTTTCTGGGTATTGCACTAGAAGCAGGCACAGGCAGCAAGGCAGGACACGTAGGCCACATACACCATCCCCTAGGACAGGGAAATCTTTCACAGAACACGACATCAGCTACCCTGGAGTTGACACACAGGATCCTCAAGAGGTGTTGGGGGACAGGGATTCACATGTAACACAGGCATCCCCCTCAAAAGGTACTCCCAAGGCAAGGGCACCTCCCAAGGCCAGGGACACTCCCAAGGACAGGGATACTACAAAGGACAGGGCACCTCCCAAAGCCATGGACACTCCCAAGGACCTGGACACTTCAAAGGACAGGGCAACTCCCAAGTCCAGGGACACTCCCAAAGACAAGGACACTACAAACGACAGGGCACCTCCCCAGGCTAGGGACACTCCCAAGGACAAGGACACTACAAAGGACAGGGCAACTCCCAAGGCCAGGCACACTCCCAAGGACAAGGACACTACAAAGGACAGGGCACCTCCCCAGGCCAGGGACACTCCCAAGGACACGGACACTACAAAGGACAGGGCAACTCCCAGGGACAGGGCACTGCCCACGGATAAGGCACATTCGAAAGACAGGACACCTCCTAGGGCCAAGGCGTCTCCCATGGCCAAGGAACCTCCCAGGGCCAAGGCTTCTCCCATTCACAGGACATCCACCAAGGACAGGCATATATCACCCCTGCGTCCCCTGAAGCTGGTGTTGTTGAAGGAACGTACACCACATGTGTCAGAGGGGGAGTCCCCCCATACCTCTACTCCCATCCACACCCTGGTGAAGCAGAGGAAGGAGTACACTGTTGCTGCATCCCCCATTACACATGATACAGAGGGCAGAAGGCAGGGCCATAGCAAGCGTCAAGCAGGGTCCAGCACGTCCCCAGAGAGCAGACCACCACCAGCACATGATCCACCTTTGATGGGTGATGTTTCAGATGAGCCCGCACCACTTACCAGTCCAGTCATGTCCAGGGTACCCTTACATATCCCAAAGAAATGGAGACACACACCAGTGACACCTGACCACCCCAATGTCGCTCCAGTACAGCTGTCTCCAGCTCCCAGAGCCACCCTGCCTCCTGGCCCATACAGCAACTGTGGCTCATCATTTCAGTGGTCCTAGTGGGTCAGCTGCAGTTCACTCTCATGTGTCAGATAGTGGCACTGTATCTGTTGTTCGCTGTCATGCCTCATGTAGTAGCAATGTGTCAGTTGTACCCTCTCCTGTTTCAGGTACTGTCACTGTGTGTGTCCGCCACTCTCATGTTTTAGATGCTGGCATAGTATTTGTTGGCCACCATACAGGGACATGTCCTGGAAGTGTGTCTGGGTCTATGGCTCATGTGTCAGTCACTAGATCGGTGGCTGAGTCTCACACTCCTGTATCTTTTGCTGGCAGTGTGTCTGGGTCTATGGCTCATGTGTCAGTCACTAGATCTGTGGATGTGTCTCACACTTCTGTTTCTGGTGCTGCCAGTGTGTCTGGGTCTATGGCTCATGTGTCAGTCACTAGAGCTGTGGCTGTGTCTCACACTCCTGTTTCTGGTGCTGCCAGTGGGTCTGGGTCTATGGCTCATGTGTCAGTCACTAGAGCTGTGGCTGTGTCTCACACTCCTGTTTCTGGTGCTGCCAGTGGATCTGGGTCTATGGCCCATGTGTCAGTCACTGGTACTGTGGCTGTGTCTCACGCTCCTGTTTCTGGTGCTGGCAGTGTGTCTGGGTCTATGGCTCATGTGTCAGTCACTGGTACTGTGGCTGTATCTCCCAATCCTGTATCAGATCCTGCCACTGTGTCCAAAGCTACTAGGTCAATCAGTCCACCTGATTCTATGCTGTGAGGTGCAGTTCCCATCACTCACATGTCATTGTACTTTGTTTCTGGATTGTCGATTGTGACCACCCTTGCATTATTATTGTCCATGGGACGGGGCGCATGACACACGTCCTTGTGCTGCTTCAGATGTACCTGCTCTGTTCTGTGCCATGGACTGTTGATTCTCGTTGCCCCTCTCATGTGCTGCATCAGATGTACCTGTTCTGTGCCATGGACTGTTGATGCTCTGTGCCCCACTCGTGCTGCTTCAGATGTACCTGTTCTTTGCCATGGACTGTTGATGCTCGTTGCCCCTCTCATGTGCTGCCTCAGATGTACCTGCTCTGTTCTGTGCCATGGACTGTTGATGCTCTGTGCCCCTCTCATGTAATGCTTCTGATGTACCTGCTCTGTGCCATGGACTGTTGATGCTTGTTGCCCCTCTCATGTGCTGCTTAGATTTATTTATTTATCGCAATTTTTAAAGCGCATCAAATACCCATACGGGTGTCTCGGCGCTACTGTTACAGATCATCACTTCAGTAGGGGAAAAGATTCAGGTGGACTGATAGATGAACCTGCTCTGTTCTGTGCCATGGACTGTTGATGCACTTAGCCCCTCTCATGTGCTGCCTCAGATGTACCTGCTCTGTTCTTTGCCATGGACTGTTGATGCTCGTTGCCCCTCTCATGTGCTGCCTCAGATGTACCTGCTCTGTGCCATGGACTGTTGATGCACTTAGCCACTCTCATGTGCTGCTTCAGATGTACCTGTTCTGTTCTTTGCCATGGACTGGTGATGCACTTAGCCACACTCATGTGCTGCCTCAGATGTACCTGCTCTGTGCCATGGAATGTTGATGCACTTAGCCCCTCTCATGTGCTGCTTCAGATGTACCTCCTCTGTTCTGTGCCATGGACTGTTGATGCTCGTTGCCCCTCTCATGTGCTGCTTCAGATGTACCTGCTCTGTTCTGTGCCATGGACTGTTGATGCTCGTTGCCCCTCTCATGTGCTGCATCAGATGTACCTGTTCTGTGCCATGGACTGTTGATGCTCTGTGCCTCTCTCATTTGCTGCTTCAGATGTACCTGTTCTGTGCCATGGACTGTTGATGCTCGTTGCCCCTCTCATGTGCTGCATCAGATGTACCTGTTCTTTGCCATGGACTGTTGATGCTCGTTGCCCCTCTCATGTGCTGCTTCAGATGTACCTGCTCTGTTCTGTGCCATGGACTCTTGATGCACTTAGCCCCTCTCATGTGCTGCCTCAGATGTACCTGCTCTGTTCTTTGCCATGGACTGTTGATGCTCGTTGCCCCTCTCATGTGCTGCCTCAGATGTACCTGCTCTGTTCTTTGCCATGGACTGTTGATGCTCGTTGCCCCTCTCATGTGCTGCCTCAGATGTACCTGCTCTGTTCTGTGCCATGGACTGTTGTTGCACTTAGCCACTCTCATGTGCTGCCTCAGATGTACCTGGTCTGTTCTTTGCCATGGACTGTTGATGCTCGTTGCCCCTCTCATGTGCTGCCTCCAGATGTACCTGTTCTGTGCCATGGATTGTTGATGCTCTGAGCCCCTCTCATGTGCTGCTTCAGATGTACATGTTCTGTTCCAAGGACTGTTGATGCTCTGTGCCCCTCTCATGTGCTGCCTCAGATGTACCTGTTCTGTTTTTTGCCATGGGCTGTTGTTGCACTTAGACACTCTCATGTGCTGCCTCAGATGTACCAGCTCTGTGCCATGGACTGTTGATGCTCTGTGCTCCTCTCATGTGCTGCTTCAGATGTACCTGCTCTGTTCTGTACCATGGCCTGTTGATGCACTTAGCCCCTCTCATGTGCTGCCTCAGATGTACTTGCTCTGTTCTTTGCCATGGACTGTTGATGCTCGTTGCCCCTCTCATGTGCTGCCTCAGATGTACCTGCTCTGTTCTGTGCCATGGACTGTTGATGCACTTAGCCACTCACATGTGCTGCTTCAGATGTACCTGTTCTGTTCTTTGCCATGGACTGTTGATGCGCTTAGCCACTCTCATGTGCTGCCTCAGATGTACCTGCTCTGTGCCATGGAATGTTGATGCACTTAGCCCCTCTCATGTGCTGCTTCAGATGTACCTCCTCTGTTCTGTGCCATGGACTGTTGATGCTCGTTGCCCCTCTCATGGGCTGCTTCAGATGTACCTGCTCTGTTCTGTGCCATGGACTGTTGATGCTTGTTGCCCCTCTCATGTGCTGCATCAGATGTACCTGTTCTGTGCCATGGACTGTTGATGCTCTGTGCCTCTCTCATTTGCTGCTTCAGATGTACCTGTTCTGTGCCATGGACTGTTGATGCTCCTTGCCCCTCTCATGTGCTGGATCAGATGTACCTGTTCTGTGCCATGGACTGTTGATGCTCTGTGCCTCTCTCATGTGCTGCTTCAGATGTACCTGTTCTTTGCCATGGACTGTTGATGCTCGTTGCCTCTCTCATGTGCTGCTTCAGATGTACCTGCTCTGTTCTGTGCCATGGACTGTTGATGCACTTAGCCCCTCTCATGTGCTGCCTCAGATGTACCTGCTCTGTTCTTTGCCATGGACTGTTGATGCTCGTTGCCCCTCTCATGTGCTGCCTCAGATGTACCTGCTCTGTTCTTTGCCATGGACTGTTGATGCTCGTTGCCCCTCTCATGTGCTGCCTCAGATGTACCGGCTCTGTTCTGTGCCATGGACTGTTGATGCACTTAGCCCCTCTCATGTGCTGCCTCAGATGTACCTGCTCTGTTCTTTGCCATGGACTGTTGATGCTCGTTGCCCCTCCCATGTGCTGCCTCAGATGTACCTGCTCTGTTCTGTGCCATGGACTGTTGTTGCACTTAGCCACTCTCATGTGCTGCCTCAGATGTACCTGCTCTGTTCTTTGTCATGGACTGTTGATGCTCGTTGCCCCTCTCATGTGCTGCTTCAGATGTACCTGTTCTGTGCCATGGATTGTTGATGCTCTGAGCCCCTCTCATGTGCTGCTTCAGATGTACATGTTCTGTTCCAAGGACTGTTGATGCTCTGTGCCCCTCTCATGTGCTGCCTCAGATGTACCTGTTCTGTTTTTTGCCATGGACTGTTGTTGCACTTAGCCACTCTCATGTGCTGCCTCAGATGTACCAGCTCTGTGCCATGGCTGTGGATGCTCTGTGCCCCTCTCATGTGCTGCTTCAGATGTACCTGCTCTGTTCTGTACCATGGCCTGTTGTTGCACTTAGCCCCTCTCATGTGCTGCCTCAGATGTACTTGCTCTGTTCTTTGCCATGGACTGTTGATGCTCGTTGCCCCTCTCATGTGCTGCCTCAGATGTGCCTGTTCTGTTCTATCCAGTGCCCATGCTCCTGGCTACTCTAGGAGTCACCCCCTATTATGTGCAATAAAGCAAGTTATTCCTGTGGAGTGGTTTCGCTGTGTCATTCCTGGTCGTCTCCTTGCATTGTTGATATATTGGTTCTATCGTAAATGCTGTGTCCCTAACATGCCCCTCCGCCTCCCCACGTCACAGCCCCGGCAGGTACTCCCCTTCTGACAGCGATTGGTGTGTTTGCGTACCTGCGTCGTCGTCGGTCCATGACTTGCTGGTGGTGGAGCATGAAGAGGAGCGGAAATGCGTGTAGAGCTGGGTCCATGACGGCGATCTGCCTGTGGTGGGTATCTCTGCAATTTTTTGCCTCTCCGCTGTGGGGAATCCGCCGTGTTCAGGCTGGTGGTTTTTCCACTTCAATTTTCTGTGTCTTTTCCGCCATTGTGATTTAGAGCACGGCCGGAGACGTCATTCCGTACGGCGGTGTCTCTGGATTGGTTACGTCCGCCGCGGGGTCAGGTGTATTTACGCCGCGGTGCATGTTCTTCCGTGGCGTACGGAAATTTGACAGTGTTTCCCATCCTAATATGGCGGACGGACTGGCCGCGGCTGGCGGACTGTAAAAAGGCATTTTCCGCCTACTCCAGGCCGGCGGTTGTCCTTCCGTCCGCCATCCTAATCGACCCCTTAGTTGGGATAAGGCTTCAAACGTGTTCTTGATGGGAATGTTGAAGATTGCTTGGCCAGGGTTGATGGATGTACTCCCTGCCTTCAGCCCGCCCGTTGTAGGAGCAGGAGTACTAAGTGGCCTACAAAAAGAACCCAAAGGAAGTGCTCTAATGCGGCCTAAGGGTGATGTTATCCTTCTTAGGTGCCATAGTAACAATTTAATGATCCGGGGATTCTTGAAATTCACAAAAAAACAGACCCCAGGAGAATCTTTACGAAGGAAGCTGATTCATGGAGATCTTCTCACCAATAGGACCTCCTGTGATCACCCAGATGTGGTTTGCAGCCAATGGACAGACTTGTGTTTTAGAGCCTCAAAGTCTTCACTTGTGTTGGGAGGTAATTCAGGGACTACTTTAAGAATGATTAAGTGAGGCTTGCATTTTGGGGGTAATTAGAGGTATCTTGAATGCGGTATGCTTGACTCAGTGCCCGAGTGGGTGATAAATGTGGAACTTTTGCATCCACATCAGCTTCCTGCTTCCCACTGTGCACCAGCACCATTTTGGATTTGCCTCCACAAATTCCCCCCTGGGCCCTGGCCATTGGCAGTTTCAGACATGCTAAGATGACTCTATGTGGGGTGTAGGTTATTTCTCACCTGCATCTGCCTCATCTTGGAGTGTATGTTCAGACATAAAGGGTCTGAGGTAGGTAGAGATAGAGGTTTGGTTAATGACTTTTGGGGTGATGGGGCTTTTAAAGCTTTTAAGGCATCCAGTTTCATATCTAACCCATCCAGGTGGGCAACTAGAGGGGCGATCCTACTTTACTATGTGCTTGAACTTCTCTGTGAAATACTCCACACAAAACTTGTCATAAACTGTGTAATAGGTGCTTTAATTTCCTCGTTCGGCTCTTTGGATGGAGTAGAGATTGATAAGTCACTGCACTAGGATGGCTTATAAAGTGATGAGCTTATTTGGGTAATGCATAAAGAGCCAAAAGCCTTCTCCTCGCTCCTACGGATGGTTTAACTCTAACAGTACTCTTCGGTTTGGAATTGGGCTTAGTGGTAGGAACAGGAGAGGGAATAGTATCAGAACCACACTTATCATTTTCTCTGGTGGATTAGCTTAAATGTTCCTGTCGTACAGTATTTGGGAGTGGGCCAGGCATAAATGCTAAAGCCTGTGAAGTGGTAGCGGTAAAGACTGTATCTGTAACCAATATTGGCAATTTCGCCAGCATAGAGTGGGAGGCTGGTGTGGGAGAACCATGTCTTAGTGATAACCTCCTCTCAGATAGGGTGATCTTTATGCCCACTACCCCAATCGCCATCTTCACATACGGTCAATGGATGTAAGTTTTGCAGTGGGTGTATGGATGAAAGCACATCCTAGTACCGTCTTTTTGCCCATCCTCAAAAATGGAGCAGAGTGCACTGAAGATGGCTAGCACCAAATGTACTCCAAATTAAACAGTCAAGTTGTGCCCATACATTGTATGAGCAGAATCTAATCAACAGCAGTCACTTACCTCCTCCCCCTGTCACAGAGACCTTGGTGACAGCTGCCGCCTCCACCCACAACAGTATCAGTGTGAAGTAACTAGAGGGGGGTACCAGCTTTATACCCAAATAGTCCAGCCGCCCAGTCCCCCAAACACTGCACCGGAATGAAAGACCACCCACTCTTATTAGTCAATCCGCTTTTATTATAGTAGAAAAGCTTGCCTCACTGCTTCTGCTATACCTGTCTTGCCTTTTAGCAAAGCTTAATAAAACAAGCATTAAAAATGCAATAGGTATCGCCTTTCATTAAGTTAAAGCCATTTGCTTTGCTATACAATGCCATTAGCAAAGCAAATGTCTTTGACTTAATCAAATGCGAGACCTATTGCATTTTCAATGCTTGTTTTTAAAGTTGTTGTTAGGTTGCTGATTGCCCTTTCTCAGCCTTCTTTTACAACAGGGTCTCCCTTCCTCTCCCCAACCGTGCACCACGACACGTGCCCTTATAAAACTAAACAGCTTCCTTTACTGCCACACTAATTAACGATTACCATCTTGTCCCCGTGACTTTCATCCCTGAGGATGGGGTTGTTTGGCTCCCAGATCATTCTCTTCTGGCCTCTTCGCTTGTGAACGTTTTATCTTGGTTTGTGCCTTCCCTAACATTTCAAATACAAAACTAGTTGAGAGGGGAAATCGAGAGGTCTCCATGTTACGGGAAGCCCCTCACAGAGGGAAAATAAGTCTGGCATGAAATGTTTTTTGTGCTAACCGCTGCATGCTGTTTAAAGTATGGCCAGAGCATACCTGTTTCACGTCCTAGCAAACGGGCGTCGGAAATTTAGTTCATCATAAATCTGCATTTGAAAGCTTCTGTTGTGTGGAATGGCAGGGCTTTCTCTGTATTTAAAGGAAATGTCTGTCCTGGGAACATGAAAACTTGTATTTGGAGTCAGTCCCACAAAGACACTGAACTAGAGACTCTGGAAAAAGTATGCGCTGGGTGATTATGTGCGTTAAAAACAGCACAAGCAAGAGGAGCCTGCCCATTCAACATTGCCGCATTTTCTCTCCTTGTAAAATGCATTTGCAAGCCCGCGACTTGCTTGTGTAAATCACTCCATCCCTGACCCAATTGCGGTGAAACACCTACATCACGCTATCACAGAGACCCTAGTATGAAAGGCTCTGCCACGTTTGAAAAACCAACAACAACACAGCGTGCATCACAACCAGCACGCGTGTCCGAAGTGGACTGCGCTTGTACATTTCCATATTTAATTAAATACAGAAGCACGGGCGAATCGGACCACGCTGCTGCGATTAAATAATGAATTAAATACACAAACAGGGCAGGAAAATCGGACTGCAATGATGCGATTAAATAATAAATTAAATACACAAACGTGGCCGAAACGGACCACGCTTGTGCGATTAAATAATATAAAACAAAGCGTGTGGACGGCGCTGCAAATGAAAAGAAAAAAGTGGCTACCGTCCTTTAAAGGACAGGTGTAAATCCGCCTGTAAAAGATCGAGTCCCAGTGGGCGGGGCCAAAAGTGGGCAGGATGGTAACCAGAAGGGACTAAAAAGCCTCCTGGACAATCAGTACACTCCGTTTAGCATAATTGGTGACGTCAAATGACGCACACCAATGAAAATTACAGCTGGAGCCGAAAGTCAACTTCGCAATCTGTATTGATTCCAAGAAGCCTCGCATGGCGAGGCAGTGCATGCGCTGCTAACGCCAGGCGAGACCTAAACATACACTATTCAAAAATAATAACATTTTGCCTTGTCAATGTTTGTTACAAGTATGATGTGAATGAAAAGTGCACTTCCTTAGAATAGATGTACTAGGATTATGTTTCGTTTAACAAGTGGTTCAAGCAGTTACAGTATTGGCAATGAACTAATCCACTACCTAACTTGTAATATCACAAAATCCAATTATTTTATGAAATGCTTGACTTCTTCAGCAATTATGGACTTTTTCCAATAACACTTTGCATTTTGGGATTTTCAGACCCAATTTACAATGTAAAAAAAAACTACATGTCCTGGAATGAAGCATTGTGGGGAATGAAAAGCCAGGACTGGCTGAAGGTGTCACACGATCCCCAATCCAGCACCATACCTCAAAGCCTCAGCACTAGTCTCCCTCCTTGTGCCTTCCCACATCCTTAGTCCACTCTCCTCTCTTGCATCGGCCGCATTGTTGGCGATAGAATTAAATAGGCATTTAGTACTACTGAAATTGCAGGTATTGTGTGGATGCCTTTGTAGTAATATGTGTATATTCACGAGAGTTGTGTAATTTTTATATGTGCTGCATAGAAGAGGTATGCTCCTGTAAGTTCTGGGTGATGGTGAATAGTGTGAGTGAGTGCAGCATGAATGATGTCAATATGGGATGAAAAATGTGCCAATGTGAGTGTAGGGTGAGCTGCATGAATGCAATATGAGAGGAAGACCCATGCAAGTGTTGGGTGAGAGGAGTGCATTCAGAGTGAGAGGAGTGAATTGAGGGTGGTGTGAGCTGTGTAAATGCAGGGTGAGTTGCATGCCTGTGTGTGACTGCAGGGTGAGTGGTGAGAAGGAAGGGTGAGCTGTGAGGGTGACTGGTGAGTGCATGGTGAGAGGTGTTAGTACAGGGTGAGTGGTATGCCCCTGTGACTTCTGGCAGACTATTGTGCAGGCAGGGTGAACAGAGTACCTGTATGATTGTGGGCTGAGAGGAGTGCCTGTTTGAGTGCTGGTGAGAGGCGGGAGTGCAGTGTGAGAGATGTTTGTTTAGGGGTAGTGCAGGGTGAGTGGTGTGCCCATGTGAGTGAAGGATGAGCAGTGTGAGTGACAGGAGTGCCCATGTGAGCGATGTGCCAATGTGAGAGTAGGGTGAAATGGGTGAATGTATGGGGAGTGATGTGACCATATGAATTGGGGTGCAGGTGAAAGTGCAGAATGAGTGGAATGAATGCATGAGATTGATGTGCGTGTTTGTGTGAGATTGCAGGGTGAGCAGGGAGAGTGACAGGTGAGTGAAGTGTCACATGAGTGCAGGGTGAGCAGTGTTCTCGTGTGACTGCAGGGTGAACAGCATGAGTGCATGAGGAGTGATGTGAGTGCAGTGTGACGCTATGAATGCAGGGTTAGCGGTGTACTCATGTGACCGCTTGATAAGTGGAGGGAGAATGCGTGAGTTCATGTCACGTGGTGTGAGTACACTGTCACACCAGTGCAAGTGCAAAGTAGGAGGAGGATAAACAGTGTGAGTGCACCATAACAGTGTGAGTGCATGATGAGCAGTGTGAGCGTAGTGTGATTGCCATGAGTGCAGAGTGCAGAGTGAGCGTGATAGTGAAGGGCAGTAGCGGA
Source organism: Lissotriton vulgaris (assembly GCF_964263255.1). Classification (NCBI taxonomy): domain Eukaryota; kingdom Metazoa; phylum Chordata; class Amphibia; order Caudata; family Salamandridae; genus Lissotriton; species Lissotriton vulgaris. The sequence goes on along the minus strand of NC_141693.1, from coordinate 1,308,056,220 downwards.
TCTTCAAGGGAGTGGTGCGGGCGGTGAGGCAGGGTGGGCAGGGCAGGGTGGGGTGTAGTAAACTATGGCATACGGCCACACAGAGAAAAATAACCAAATAAATTAATTAAAAAATTCTATTGCGTGTGCTGCATCGCCGATGGCGTTGCAGCTCGCGCAATGGAATTCATTTTATTTATTTATTTATTTCGTTACTTATCTTCGTGCGGCCATATGCCGTAGTTTACTACCCCCCACCTTGACCCTCCCCTGCCCCACTGCCCCGCACCACTCCCTCGAGGAGCCGCTACTGGTGGAGGGTGTGCAGTTAGAAAGAGGAGTAAATTGTCTGAAGACACTGGGAGTAATTCAGTATGGTATTGACAGGGTAGGGTTAGAGATATAAGTTAAACTGTTGCTATTATTGCAACAATCAGGGATGGAGGGTGGAGAAAATAAATAATTTGCTGATCCTGCAACAAATTTTCAGTCTCGTGATTAGGGCTGCCAGCTGACCACATTTCTATCCTGCAACAAATTATCAGTCTCGTGATTTGGACTGCCAGCTGACCACATTTCTACTGGCACCACCAGTATTTTGATATCTGGCCGGTACAAAAATAAACAAAATCACATAAAGGCTGTATTTTTAGCCCTTTATCTGCGCATACTTCAAACAGCAAATAAACATGGAAAGCACTTTTAAATGTATTCTAGAGCTATGATAACAATCCCTGACTAATAATTAAAGTAAACAAAGGCAGACAAGTCATATTACAAACGAATACATACAATTTTATTTTCAGCCCTATTTAGGATCCCAGCCAGGCCTTCGCAGACTCTTTAAACAACAACAAATGGCCGGTATTTTTCTCTTGGAAAGGTGGCAACCTTGCTCGTGATGTGCCTTTTCACAAAATGCATTCTCCCACTATGGCAGTAAAAGTAGAATATATATGTAAGGTATAGGTAAAGTGCAGACCCAGGGGGTACTGGAAGCAGTGAAAAAATACAAAGCCTGGTTAACCAGTTCCCAAAGGTATGTAATGGTATTTTAAAGACCTGTGAAATACAGGTAAGGCTGAGATAAGACGCCAGACACCGCCCAGCCGAACCCACAGCAGCTCAAGAACTGTGTGTGTCCTTGAAGTTGGGGGCTATTTTAGCAGACAAAAAGCCCCCTCCACTTCCAGTCGGAGACCCGTGCGGCTCTGCGCATGGCTACGGAGGACTCGAAACTAAGGGGCAGATTTATGAGTCCCTTGCGCCACGTTTACGCCGCTGTTGCGTCACGCAAGGCGGCGTAAACGTGGCGCATCCATACGATCGATTTACAACGTGACGCATCTAGGCAGATGCGTCACGTTGTAAAGCCCTGCGCCTCTTGTGGGCGTTCCGGCGCAGGGTGGGCGTTCTGGGGCAGGTGCGCCTCGCAAAAGTGGCTGAGTGAAATCTATGAGATTTCACTCAGTCACTTTTTACGTCATTTCCTTACGCCTGCTTGAAACAGGTGTAAGGGTGACGCACCATGCATTGTACGGGTGGCTCCTGTGCATTGCAGGAGTCATGTCGCACTTGCGACATGACTCCTGCAATGCGCCGCCCGTGCGCCGAGAGATGCGTCACGCATCTTCACTGCGTTGCACCATGGTGCGCCGCATCATAAATGCGGCGCACCATGGGTGGCGGAGCAGTGGTGAACTGTGGCGCACGTTAACTGGCGCATCCCTGGGGATGCGCCAGTTAACATAAATCTGCCCCTAAGGATGTTAAGATGCATTTTCCTTCATATTTTGACGTTCAGCGTTTGCACGGAAAGAGAAGGAATGTGACTGTAAACACGGGCATGTGAGTCGCTCTCCTCCCCACCCCTCTCCCCCCACACCTCTATGTTTATGTTCTGAGTAAAACACTTTCATTCATTCATGGAAGAAGGCTCTGGGTGCTTTCCTCTCGGAGTTCTGCTGCCTGAGTCAGAAGCGATTCATAGTCGCTAAGTAGTAACAGCAGGGCTGTTCGCCGGGCAGGATATGGGGGTGAGCGCGCGCGGGCGGGGGCCCTGGCAGGTAGGACTGAGGATGTACGGCCCCGCGTGTTATTGGGATGAGTCTGCGTCCTAGAAAGGATGGCAGACCATGAATGGAACGTGCTTTGAATTAAGAACTCGGCCATACGTTCCTTCAGAAAGCTCTGTGGCGCGAGGGGGTGTAACCGCGAGCATTGAGGGGTGTGCCCGACCCCCCGAAGACCGTACAGAAGAAGTCCCTGCTCCTAGAATTTGAAGATTGCGGGCAGATTGCGGCGTTTACTGAGTCTGTAGGACAACTTGAAACCAGACCTGTACTATTTCGATTACGTTTTCTCGTTTTTTTTGCTTTTTTATCCCTTTTTTTCGGAAGATTGTCGCTCGTATTTTCCTCCTTTTCCTTATTGGCATTCACATTCTCCGTTTCATAATGTCTTGCTTTCAGTGGTCGTCTTCATTCCACCCCTCTCTCCCTTCTTACTTTCTTCATCATTGTTCACATCCACTTTTACTTTAATTCTTTATTTGCTTTTTTGGTGCTTTACTACTTTTTTCTCCCTTTTTTCTTATATTTTTTCAGTCCTTTTCTTCTTTTCCTTCGTTCTCTGCTGTTTTCAAATACTTATCTCGTTCTCTTCGCTTTTTTTCTTCGCGTTGCTTTTATTTAAATGAGTTATTTGTTTCCTTGTGTTTTCTCTCTCATTTTCTTTGTTCCGTGCTCTTTTGCCATCTTATTCTTGCGCCCCTCCTAACTGATAATTTGGATTCTGTTTTCCTTTCTTTTTCATTCAATCTTTTCTTTTCCTTCCCTCCCCCCGCTCCCCACCCCACTCGGTTTTCAGATTTATCGCTCTTTGTTTTGGACCTTGTTTGTTCAGTAGATATTGCCTAATCCCCGCTCACGTTATTGCTTGGGTTACTTCGGGTCTCCGAAGTTCACTCGCTGGCCCAGGGGGACTGGGGTTACGATGAGGCATTCCAGAGTGAACTTTAAGTACCCCACACAGCGACACAGCAGCGCACTTTCCCTTTCCTCGCCCCGCGCTCCCTTCAGTACATCGAGCCGGAAGGAAGGGACTTCCCTTCCCCGCTCTGACTCAGGGGCGGCTCATCGGAGGTGAGTCAGTCCCGTGCACCCGCCCAGGCAAGGCCGGTGCTCTGCCCCGGGCCTGTGAGAGGGACCAGTGGGAGGAAGATGAGGTAGGCGGCAATGTGTGACCGGGGGAGGCGATAAGTAGGTGGAAGAGAGATCGAAGTGCACGTGAAAAACAGAGGCGAATGGAGAGGGGGTGGAGAAGTAAAAGAGAGGCCGCATGGATAACCTGAGTCACCAATGGCTTTTGACAAGAGTCAGAACATCGCCACACTCGGCTCCCAGGAGGGCTGGAATGTATACAGTTTACGCAGGCAGAACATTCTGCCTGCAGGAATAAATGCAAGTATGCATTTGCACAGTGAACTTTATTCTCTTTGTGGAAAATGTGGCCTGTCCCTACACCTTTGATTATTATGGGAGGTGTTACTCCCTCATTCTCATCATGGAAACACACTAGGGTGACCAACTGGCATTGGTGCAAATTCAGGAAGGTGAGTGTAAAAATTCAGGACAAAGGGTCAAAATTCAGGACACAAATTCAGGACAGCAGGTCAAAATTCAGGACAAAACTTCAGGAAAATTGAATACGTTTTACAGACACATCATAGGTCGCACAATAGTATATAAGTAAGCCCAGCCATATCCAAACATATTCAACCATTTGCAAACCTATCCATCATATATCCTTCCATCTATCATTTCACTCATTCATCCTTTTATCCATCCATTATCCATCCATCCACCCTTTCACCCTATGCATCTGTACACTCACCCATTCACTCTTCTAACCATCCATCCATTCACTCATCCATCCAGCCATTTACCCTTTCACCCATCCAGTCATCCTTTCACTTACTCATCCATCCACCCAGTCACTCATCCTTCCATCCATCCACCCTTTCAGTCATCCATCCATCCTCCCTTTCTCTCTCCATTGACCCTTTCACTTAGCAATACTTCCATCCACCCACCCACCCATCCATCTACTCATCCACTCATGAATTCATCCATTGACCCTATCACTCATCCATCCTTTCTCTCATCCATTTATCCTTTCACTCCTTCACTCATCTATTAACCCTTTTGTCCATCTACCCTCCCTTTCACTCACTCATCCATCCTTACATCCACCCTTTCCTCATTCGTCCATCCATTCACCCTTGCACTTATCAATTCATCAATCCATCCATCATTTCACTCATTTATTTATTTATTTAGCGATTTATAGAGCGCCTGGTGACCCGGAGGCATCCCCGCGCTATAATATTTGTGGAGACCAGAGGGGGAAGGGGAACTATTTAGGGAAAAGCAGAGTTTTCAATTTTTTACGGAAGAGAAGGTGACAGGGTTACAGTCGCAGGCAGCGGGGGAGTGAGTTCCATCCTGAGGACGCTTTTACTGAAAAGCGTCGACCGCCGGTGCATGCCTTCCTAAATCTAGGGACATTGGCCAAACGCTCGTTATCCGAGCGCAGGGGTCTGGGGACTTGTATGGGGTGACCATGTCTCTCAGGATAGAAGGGCCTAGACCGTTGAGGAGTTTGTGGGCGGTACACAAGGCCTTAAATTCTACCCTCTGACGCACTGGAAGCCAGTGTAGGGCCTTGAGCGCTGGTCTGGCAGAGGCTCTGGAGGGGAGACTCATAAGGAGCCGGGCAGCAGCGTTTTGAGTTCGCTGGAGTTTTGCCAAGGTAGATTCAGGAGCTCCAAGATAGACAGCGTTGCTGTAGTCTAGCCGAGCAAGGATCAGACCTTGAACCAAGAATTTCCTTGATAGGGGCGGAAGTAGTGGAAGGATCTTGCGGATGGAGCGCATGAGTCCGAAGCAGGTAGCTGCTGTTTTGGCTGCCTGGGTCTTCAAAGACAGCTCAGGTTCAAGCCAGACTCCCAAGGTCTTGATTTCTTGTTTCGGGGTGGGCACCTCGCCGAAAACGTCTGGCCAGACCGATGGGGGGATGGTGGTCCATTTCTTGCCCATGAGCATGACTTCGGTTTTCGATCCGTTGAGCTTAAGTGATGACTCGCACATCCAGTGGTGGATTTCCTGGAGGCAGTTCAACAGATTGTCTGGATGGTTGTCAAGATGTGAGAGTGAGACGACCAGTTGTGTGTCGTCCGCGTAGCTCACTATCTTGATCCCGAATGGGGTGACGACATCCTCGAGAGGGGCCATGTATGTGTTTAACAAGGTGGGGCTTTGCGAAGACCCCTGGGGGACTCCGCTAGAGAGGGGGAGAGGGGCTGAGTGGGAGTTGCCGTCCCATACCTGGAACGAGCGACCTGAAAGGAAAGATTCTATCCATGCGAGCGCGGTGCCCGCGAGTCCTGCCACGGCCAGCCGGTGGAGTAGGACACGGTGGTTCACCGTGTCAAAGGCTGCACTGAGGTCCAGGAGGATCACTGCCACTGACCCTCCTGACTCCAAAATGCACCTTGCCTCCTCGATGACAGTGAGAAGGGCGGTGTCTGTGCCGTGGCCCAGACGGAACCCAGTTTGGGACCGACGCAGAAGGTTGTTTGATTCAAGAAACTGGGACTGTTGAACATTGACCAGTTTCTCGGCCATTTTGCTGATGCTAGGGAGAAGCGAGATTGTCCGATAGTTAGCTAGATCGGAGGGGTCCAGTTTAGGTTTCTTAAGAAGAGCTTTGACTACAGCACTCTTCCAGCTTGGAGGGACAGAGCCTTGGGATAGCGAGATGTTAATCAGCTCCGTGATAGTGGGCACGATGGCAGGGGCCACTGTTTTCAGGAATCTGATGGGGGCGGGATCAAGGGGTAGCCGCTTTTCATCTTGGCCAGGGTTGTTCCTACTTCGTCCAACGATACTGCCCTGAATGCGGTCAACTGTGGGTGCAGGATGTTTCCTGTATGGTTAGTATGTGCATCATTGTCCGTGTGGTTAGGCAGACTGGGAGGAGGGAGGGAGACTAGGATACGGGCGATTTTGGAGTCAAAGTAGGTTGCCAGTTCATCACTTCTGTCCGGAGGGGATATGTTGGAGGAGGGGGGCGCTGGTATTTTCAGGAGCTCTTTGGCGATGAGGTAGGATTCTCTCGCCGAATTTGTGGAATTTTTTATTCTGGTGTCGTAGTAAGAGGCTTTAGTGAGCTTCAGGGTGGATTTATAGGTTCTCACCGACCTACGGTAGGCGTCCTTGCTGGCATAAAGCCAGTCCTTTCTCCATAGTCGCTCCGCTTTTTTGCACTCCTTGCGGAGAGTTCTGAGTTCCGGGCTGTACCATGGGGCTGATCCTATTTTCCCGTTTTTATCCTCACAGGTTTTTATGGGGAGGATAGAATCGAGCGAGGTGGAGAGCCACTCCCTGAACTTTCTGTCCGCGGTGACCGGGTCTTCCGGTGAACTAGGGGTTGTAGAGTTCAAGGCTCTGGCCCAGTCCTCGGCAGAGAGTCTGGACCATGCCCTGTCCCTGGTATAGGTGGCGGGCTTGTGGGGTTTCCTGAATGCCCCTGGTAAGGGGAGAGGGACCAAAAATAGTCCGTCCACGGGAGGGGGAGGGACTCTTTGGCTTGTAGGGTGAGGATATTGGTAAACACAGGGTCTAGCAGATGACCCTTAGTGTGTGTGGCTCCGGAGTTGGTAAGGTGGAGGCCGTAGGCCGCCAGGTCTGAGATCAAGTCGGCTGCCCCTGTGTCTAGGGCGTCGTCGAAATGGATGTTGAGGTCTCCTAGTATAGAGAAGTTGGAGGTAGAATGGGCCAGAGATGCTATTGATTCTAGGAGAGCGCTAGCAAACGGGCCAAAATGGCTGGGGGGACGATAAACTAGGAGGCCTGACAGCGTACTAGTCGGCGCTAGCTGGATAGTAAAATGAAGGCTTTCAGAGTCCAAGATGTGGGCATCGTTGGTTCTACAGGAAAAGTGATCCCGGTAGAAGATGGCCAGTCCGCCTCCTCTGCCAGATGGGAGTGGTTGGGAATGGATAAGGAAGCCCGGGGGTAGGGCTAAGACCACGTCTGAATCCGAGTGGTCGGTGAGCCACGTTTCAGAAAGGAACAGAATGTCCGGCTCGTGGTCTTCTATTAGGTGGTTAATGAGCAGCGCATGCATAGGGAGTGACCTGCAGTTCAGTGCGGCAAGTTTAAGGCCCGGGTGTGAGACGGGTGGATTGGAGAGTTGTAGCTGGACTGGGTGGCAGAGTGTACAGCTAGTAAAAAGTCCGTCTAAATCATGAACATAGTTGCACGTGCTGTCGTTGGTGGGTCTGAGACTAAGGAGGTCCCGGCGCGAGTAGCTTATCCTAGTGGGAGCTGGCTCCGGCATGGGTTCTGGCCCTGAGCCCGGCCGAGAGCGGACGGGCGCAGACGGGCTTGCCTTAGGCGCGCCTTTGGCGCGCAAACGGCGCTCCTGCTGCGCTCGTCCGCTGCGCTTGCGTGGCAGGCACATTTGTAGAGAGAGAAGTGGGCGTGGCCTCAGGTGTGGGCGTGTCTACACCTTTGAGCCGCGATGGCGGTTGAGGAGTTTCCCTGGAACAGCGATAGGATCCGCTGTGTCAGGGGGGTGTCAGGAGGGCTGCTCGGCGCAATTGACAAGTGCTCGGAAATGTCCAGTGAGTATATTAAAAGCAAAACAATTACAAGTTTTTTAAAAGTAAATTACAGTCCTCCGGCTTCCGCCATCATCCATCCTTTCACTCATCCATCCACCCTTTTACCCATCCAGCTACCCTTCCACCCATACACCCAGCTATTTGCCTTTTCTCTCTTCCATCTTTGCACTCACTCATCAATCCATCCATCCTCTTTCATTATATTTCAATCCAATCTTTCATTCATCCATTCACTCTTTCACTAATTAATCCAGCCATCCACCCACCCATCCCTTCACTTACTCACTCGCCCACCTTTTCATAATAATTTTGAGCTGAGCCTTTTTGAGAAGAGGCCCATCAAGAACTTCACCCTCGCTGCAGGAGCCATTCCAGGACTGGGACAGAAGCCACCCAGGGCAGAGACAGAATCCACCACAGGTGGGGACAGAAGCCATCACAGGTGGGGGCGGGGGGGATAAGAGACACCACATGGGGGGACAAGAGCCATCACTGGAGGGGGACAGGATCCACCAGGGTGGGCCCAGGGGTGGGCATGCAGTATTTTAGTATCATCTTGGTCTCTTCCAGGGTGGGGTAGGGCTCCTCACCCCCTCCTGGACAAGACAACGAGAAGACAGGCTCTTTCCGAAATGTTAGTTTTGCCATCCCCCACTTATACAGTACTTAAAGGAGATGCTTCAAGAGAACTAATTGAACTGATTGTCCTCCATACTTTGTTAATCAGTGTGGGTGCAATTGTGCCATTTCTTTATTTTATTACATTATAGACTTCATGTTTGAAGTGCTGCCTCAGTGTAATCAGGGCTGGCTCTCGGATGTTTGCACAGCCAGGGGTTGGTGAGAGGCTCTATAGCTGGCAGGGCCGGACTGGGAACCAAAACCGGCCCTGGCAAAGTGCTTGGCCGGCCCCCCCGCCCCCCAGGCGGGAGGGGGGCGAGTGCTTTGTCAGGGCCGCTTTTCAGCCGATTTTGTTACAGGGCCGATTTTGCAGCTATGCTGCAAAAACGGTTCTGCAACAAAAACGGCCTTCAGGGCCCAAAACCGGCCCCCACCCTTGCGGCCGACCGGGGGATCGCCCGGTGCCCACAACGGCCAGTCCGGGCCTGATAGCTGGCCCACCCACTGCTAGCACCTTTTGACTCTAAATATTGCTGCTCCAACCACTCTGCGGTGTTCGTCTGCAATTTATGAAAGCTACGAGTGACTTCAGCATGAAGAGGAGAGAGAGAGAGTACATGATCATCAGGGCTGCCTACTGACACACATTTGTACCAGCACCAGTAGCCGAAGAGGATTCCGAATATGCGTGACCCAATCTGTGCCTTGAGAAGGGTATGGTGTTGTGTTCTTTCATGACTATGGGAGAGATGCATCTTCTTACCTCAAATGCTCACTGCTGCATGCACAAGGGCCGCAGTGGTGGGACAGCGCATGCACTGGCATTTGGTTTCTAGATCTGTGGATGCAAGGAGGCTATTTTTACAAATAGCAAGCCTCAGCTAGGATCACTGTGGAAAATAAATACAAACTTGGTGAACATTATCGGCGCCATCTTGCCCCTTTCCAAGCCCATTCGTGCGCGTAAGCGGCAGCCATTTTGAGCACCATGGCCTCCCTGCCCCTCGCTGATAGCCAGCGCGTCTCTCTCTCTCTCTCTTAACCTCGCAAGCATTCCCCCGCACGCTGACAACCCCCGCTCTCTCATGCCTTGGGTCATAAACCCCTCTTCAGCGCAGCTTCACCCCGGAATCCCATCCTGTTCCCAGCGCGACACCTCCCCTCATTCCTTTCATGGCCTCAGATCCTTCTGATGCAAACCCCCTTTTTCCTGTGTCCCCGTTTGTCTTCCTTGTTCCCAGGCCGCCACCTGGCCCTGCGGATACTGTTTATTACCCCGTACAGTAGGAAGCTTCCCCTCCCCATCAAAAGACCCCCAAACCGATCAAAGCCCCCACCCCATGAGATCCGATCAACCCCATGCATTCCGTGAATCGGCGGAATGCCCTGCTGTGCGACAACCATCACCTGTTGTGACCGGGGTGGGGAATCCAACTGTAAATGTATGTGGGAACGGGTCTGAAGGGGAGATTCCGAGGATGTTCTTTCAAGTACTAAAGTATTGCGAGAATGTGTTATGTGCAATAAAGGTCATAAACCCTAGTATAAGAGGCCAGGCCTCAGAGATGTGGTTAGAGCACCTTGTGACGATACTTGCTGTCTGAATTGATGTGTTCTCCTCCGGAGAGAATAAAATCCTCGTTTCCTGCCTTCCAGTCTCCAGCGCCTGCTTCTTCATTGATTAATATTGGTGGGTCATAGAGGCGATACCGCCGGGCAACATAAAAAGGGTTTTTGGTTACCGGTTGTCTTTGGAACCCCTTTTTAACAATTGGCGTCCCAAACGTGGGGCCCATCAGCGACTCGTGGATCCAGTGGGAGAGGTCCCGACGACAGAGTGAACGACTGCAACGATCGGAAGGTACCCTGTCCGATAGACCCTCGTCTGACAGCCGATCATCCGAACTTCACTGGTTCCGAACAGACCTCTCTCGAGTGATCTGCGGTCCTGACTGGGAACCATCAGGAGTGCCACGAGAAGTACGAAGAGAAGAGGACGATCGGGCGCTGGATTCGGAAGACAAGAAACTGTCCATGCGGTCCGGGTAAGGTCGTGTAAACACGACGAATTGCGAAAGTGATAGATAATTGAAAGTAATTGATAATTGTTGAGAAAATACTAGTATTACTCTTTGTTAATTTATTGGAGATTCACTGTCTACAAACGGAGAAACAACAGGCTCTCCCTTTATAAACAGCGAAGGATAGGTACGCACCCGTCGGACCTATCTTTCTCCCCCACTGAACAATTGCCCCTTCCCCCCATTGATTAACTGTTATAGATTGTTTTCTGGAGATTCTCTGTCTGCAAACAGGGAAAAATAGGTCCCCTCTTTACAGATAGTGAAAGGGTAGGTGACGCGAACCTTTGCGAGCCTACTTATTCTCCCCATTGACCATATTGATTTTTTATTTTTGACCTAACATTGATTGCTCAGAATTGGTTCATGAGGTATTCACTACGTGCAAACAACGTAGAATAGAAATATTCTGTCTAGTCTTTGCGCGCAGTGATAAGATAGGTAGTGCTGACTATTATCCCATTGTGATCCGTCATGCCTGTCTTCTCCCCACTGGTTAGTAGCCTGTTTAGCCCGGACCGCTTATTAGAGATGAACCATCCGGCTCCGCTGGAAGGCACCCCTAATAAGGACATGTTCATGAAGCATGGATTAATTGCTATAGCCTATAGTGAGCTGTGGCATAAATATACGAAAAAGGATCGAGAAAGACAGTGGCCACTGAGAGGATCCTTTGATCTCGACAAAATAGAAACAGTAGAAATAGCCCTTCGTAGGAATGAAACAACACCTATTATGCTCGATAGTCTCGGTATGTGGCGCAAAGAAGCCGCACGACGAAGGGAAGGCGACGAATTCGGAGAAGGTGAAGGGACACGACGGACAACCCTCCAAACGTCTAGTAGGCAAAGGGAAGGGCCAGCGATGGCACAGTCTCGAGAAGTAGACATGAAAAGCGAACGGTGTAAAGGGATGTGCCGACAAGCCAACCCCGGAACACAACGACCCGAAGGTAATCCCCCGACATTACGCACAGGACGGACAGATTTAAAACAAAACCAATGTGCTTTCTGTAAATGTCTCGGGCACTGGAAAGCCCAATGTCCGACTTTGCAGAGCATAGGTAGGAATGGAGGGTCGACAGAAAGGACAGGCCGACAGAAAGGGAAAAGGCACGAAATAAAAACCAATCAGACTAGTACGGACAGGACAGATAGAACCACCCCGTTCGATTATGCTCGGTGGCACAGATTTCGTCAGACCAATTTTAACGACATGTTAGAGTTCTGGGACTGATTGCTCTCTGTTGCTCCCCCACTCTGAAAAACAAACACAACTGCAGGTCAGTGTAAACAACCCCCCGTTAGAGAAAAGACTCAAGAAAGCCAAGCGTCTATTATATAACTTAGGATTTAATTACGGTAAAACACACAACCAACAGTAAATAGAATAACTAGTAGAACTCTCTAAAAAGCAAACTTGACTAATAGGAAAAATACAAAACATGTTATGCTCACTCCGGGAGTCCTCGAAATATAACAGTTCGATGGTCCCGCCCATCCGAAACACATAGCACGTGTGGGGCGGGGCCTGCCAGCAACCATGGGCCAAAAGGAGATCGCTGGCGAGAAGGTCCTGGAGGCTCCACCAAGCAGGCAATGAAATGGTCTTCCCATACTGCCCTTCCAGAAATGGCGTCCCCCGGGCCGCGAGTAGGGAGGGGGCGGATGCAAACGACCCCCTCCCTTGTATCTCCTGGTCCGGCCATCACGAATTTCTCCATCGAACGGATGCAGGGTGGGCAGGGAGGAAGAGGCGACGCGGACGAGCCTCTTCCACCTCCACAGGTAGGAGGCTTCCCTGCCCTGATCCGGCGCCGATGTCCTCCAGCCGGGCGACGGCCATATACCTACGCTGCACAGGACACATAATGCCCGACTGGTATATTTTCTCAGCACAGGACATACAAGACCCGGCTGGTATACTTTCTCAGTACAGGACATACAATGTCCGACGGGCATATTTACGGAGCACCGGACGTACAGTGGTCCCCCAAGAGTCGGAATCAGGGGTGTAGGGTGGTCATCATGTGCGCCCCTGATTCCAAGGGACGGTGTAGGATGCGCCGGGAGAGGGAGACGGCACGGGTGAGCCTCCCTCACCTCCCCAGATGAAGGCTCCACTGCTGCACCCTGGCGCCCCGAACCAAAATGTCCTGCTCCAGCAACATGATGCTCCGTCTTTCGCCATCACAAGAAGTTTCTTCCTCTCCTGATAGATACAACGAAGGGCGGTTGCTGCAGGGTCTCAAAATGGCGTCTGGGCCCTCGAAAGGCGGGTCTAGGCCGCTGGAGTAACTTTGTCCGAAATTGCAACTCGGGCACTTGCCCACCTGGGCGCAAGCCCCCACCATCGACAAACATCCCCTCGACTTTGAAGATTCTACCAAAGTCCCAAGAGCCCTCGGCCCCTTCAGGCTTCCGGTGAGGAACAGTTGCATTGATCTCAAATGAAATAACCACGGCACAGCAACAAGATGGCGGTGCTCTCGTGTCTGCATCAGCTTCCGTCTGAACCACCCAGGAACATTATGGGCTAACGAACTCGAGCAAGTTCCGGCTGAACATCAACATGACCCGGTAAGAGAGACTCTACCCCCTCTCTCTCTTGATTGACGGTCCACACCACCAGCCCCTCTGTTAGCACAGTCTTCTTTTGAACTACCGAAAGGGACTCTGGTCCAACCGCCAATTGTCGGGGATATTTTGCCCCTGATGCTACTTCCGGACTAAACCGGCCTCGCCCAAAATGGCGCTGGTATCAATGGAAACTAACGGATGCCTCGTGGTGTTCCTTAGCTAATGAAACTTGATGTACTAAGATATATATATATATATACGAACCATTGCGCACTCGATGTTAAAGGGAGGAGGGTTCACTTGGCGAACATTTAAGAAGGGTTCCGTAAAATGTTGACTTCAATGAACAATTTATTTTTGATATTTGTTGTAACTGATACATAACGTCGCTTATGATGCACACCCGCGGTTTACATCTAGGAAATGTGATTACGATGAGCTTGACTGTGTTTCCATTTATGAACTGAAATGCCCCTGATTCCTTCGTCACGCAATGAAATGTTTTTGGTTACTTGCAAATAATTAATTAGACCTTTTTTCACATGTTCTTGTGCTACAAAATAACCCCCTACTGTATGTGCTTCCATCGGCGACATATCAGGCCAAAATATGAATTGCGCTCTCACATTTTACGTACTGAATAATTCTACAAATAAAGGTCTTAAAAAGCTATGGATAGGCATCGCATACTTTTGTAAATGCGGGTATCGGTGGGAGGGTTTTTCTGTGCGCAACTGTTCTGCTCTTTTTTTAAGGTTATCCGAGAAATGGTTGTTCGGCCTTGGGTTGATGGTCGAATCAAAGGTATGATACGCTGCCTCCAAGATATGCGACTAAGCTCAGGAACTGACGTATGAAGAAGGACCTCGACTTCTGAGAATGGGTAAAGTAAAACGGTGTAATTGATAAAATGATATAAAGATATGGTGGTCGAAGGTACTAAGGTACAGGGTTGAACGAAGAACTGATATGCCTTAGAACATCACAGCTTTGGGAATGATTTAGGGATCCCGATGGCCGGATACATCTACAAAACCGGGTACCTCACGCTAGGCACCTCTGATTCCTCTTTTTAGCGTTTTCACTACACACGATCCTTAATGCCATCCTCGAACCTCCCCATGAACCACCTATCACATTGCCTGCCCCCATGACTTTAGGAAACCAAAACCCTAAGGGATTATATCCCGAAGAGATAAGTACGAGTATGTGGTAAGTAAAGGACTTTCGTGCCCATACATTTGATGTGTTCGAATGTTGTCCCCCTACCTCCCCTTTTTCCCCCTTTTTCCCTCTGCAGGTTACATTAGAATCCCGATTAGAGTATCATAAGGGATCTGGAACCACGTCACGCCCGATGCATGAAGACGGACTAGCGCTGCAAAACGGCACAACAAGGACGCTCTACCCAATGCACGACCTTTTTACCTGATCTAATGCTCTTCTGTCCCAAAACTGCATGCTTTCTACATCCTAACACAGACCCGAAACGTCTAAACGTTAGGTAACGCACTGAATAGCCCAAACAATACACGGTCATTCCCCATGTCACACGTGTACTGTTTGGCCTATTGTCTGTCTCTCTCTCTCTCTCTCTCTCTCTCTCTCTCTCTCTCTCTCTCTCTTACTCTCTCTCTCCCTCTCTCTCTCTCTCTCTCTCTCACTCACTCTTCCACCCCTCCACACTTTCCCTCTTCCTAGCAACTGGCACCTAATTGGCGAACCTGGTGCACCTCCTGATTGGCCCCAAATACCACAAGTATTTGCACAAATTTGTCCTAAATAAAATTGTATCGGTACCACGTTACTACCTCTCCTTTTCTACTAAAATATGGATGAAAATTAAATTGACCGATAGGAAAGGGACAGGTAAGACGACTAAGGTTCCCTAAATTTGACCCACCCTCAGGGAACTATTTGTCAGTGGCTTCTATGATAAAATGTGTCTGTGGTAATGCGACCATCCCCATTGAAAATTGTCTCCGTACCCCAAGCTGTAAGAAATGATCGAGACACCCCCATCTACCCAAAATGCCCCCAGTTTGGTATCAGCTGCCCTGAACGAGAACTTGAAAAACGCCCCTTGCTCCGATTCGCTGTGTTCCTAATCGTTTTTCATAAGATCCCACCTTCCCCGAGGATAAGTTTAATAATTATCGCAAACCACCCCCCCGAGTTTTTGTAGTAACCAGGTTGCGAGGATTTATATAGAAAGTTAGAAAGATGTATGCAAAGTTAAAAATTAGATCGAAAATCGAAAGACCTTGTTGCTGTAAGCCTTGCTGAAAATAAGATGTTTTGATGTAATGAAGACTTGTTTAGCCTATGTTCATCCCTCAGAAGGATGCCTATCAGACCATGGTGAATAGCACGTTGCACTTTTTGTAAAATACAAGGCCCTGAAGACCAGCCTAGCCTTTCAAGACTCGTACTAGGGAAATGGGTCTCTGCCAGAAGAACTGACATCTACTATAATAGACATATGACAAATGAACGTAATAATCATCAAAGCGTCAAAGAATTAGCCAACAAAAGGAAGTTGTAAGGAATCCGGCAAATCCATCATCAATTGTTTATACGTTAGCCGCAAAAATCTCAAATGTAGCGAGTGCTTACCCCAGTTGCTTGGTGTTGGGAGAGAAAATAGATTTATGTAATTACCTTTTTCTGCAAAATCTCTAAAGACTGTCTTTTCAAACACTCATTTAAGGGTATCACTGTCGGAGGGGAAAGAGACCGGATGTGGGAGCACGCGGCCTGACTGCGGATTGTGGAACATCAGCGACGGAGGCCGAGGCGAGACCACAGCAGTAAGGAGTCGCAGGACGGGGCACTGTTTCAAACAAAGCTAAGGAAAGGGCTGACCTGAAGCCCCTGCTCTATGATCAACGTGTGCCAAAAGTCCCCGCTCTCTGAACATGGTTACGGACCCGCCTGTCGCAAACCCTCCGTCCCCCTGATCTGTTCCCGACTTGGCCTTGCTCCATCCCCTCCTCCTCCGACCTACCATAAGGACTGTTCACACCCGCACCTTTCCATCCGAACTCCCAAGTTCCTCCAAATCCTACTGAGCTACCCAGAGAAGAGTACTCCCTGCGTCAGAAGGGAGGGAACTCCGACTAAGTAGACCACGAACTATGTTAAATCCCAGAACGGTGACCTAGAACTCCACCAAGGGTCGCCCCCGAAGAAAAGATAAACAAAGTCTGTGGTTCTGCCCGCTACCAAGCACCTTGAAGATGATGGAAGCAACAGGAAATGCCCACCACAGAGACTCAAGAAACGAACAGATCTCACAATTCTGGAACAATTGCATTTTCCATTGCAAATCTATGCTCTGCATTGCGGAAGAAGATGCACCTGCTCCAAAACCGTAACGCATTCCTCCTACGAGGTCTGACGAAAACCAAACAGAATGCACCCCTACCCGCAGACCCCCAACGACTCAATCCACATGAACATTTCTGTTGATAGGTAATCCAGGTGCTCAACAGTGCCGACAGAAGACGACAAAGGACAACGAGAACTCTGATATATATATTTTTTACTGTATCTCATTTCTCTCCCAACCACCATTGGACTGACTATGCACCCGCCGTATACAAAAAGGACTTACTTATATGATAACTTACCAGTTCTTATTCTATGATCTGTACCCAACGCCCTCGCTACGTAATTCTAGTCTGATATTGCATTACGATGACTTTTTCTGCAACCAACTTAACGATGAACCCGCCTACTAAATGATGAGATTTTTCAATATGATGTTTATAATGTGATGTTTATGTACAGTTCTTTCGCCTAAGTCCCCTCTCCCTTACTTATGATCGCCGCATATAGGTGTAGATAGGAAATAGGCCAGCAAGATGTCTTGGAAATGTTAAAGGGAGGACTGTGGAAAATAAATACAAACTTGGTGAACATTATCGGCGCCATCTTGCCCCTTTCCAAGCCCATTCGTGCGCGTAAGCGGCAGCCATTTTGAGCACCATGGCCTCCCTGCCCCTCGCTGATAGCCAGCGCGTCTCTCTCTCTCTCTCTTAACCTCGCAAGCATTCCCCCGCACGCTGACAACCCCCGCTCTCTCATGCCTTGGGTCATAAACCCCTCTTCAGCGCAGCTTCACCCCGGAATCCCATCCTGTTCCCAGCGCGACACCTCCCCTCATTCCTTTCATGGCCTCAGATCCTTCTGATGCAAACCCCCTTTTTCCTGTGTCCCCGTTTGTCTTCCTTGTTCCCAGGCCGCCACCTGGCCCTGCGGATACTGTTTATTACCCCGTACAGTAGGAAGCTTCCCCTCCCCATCAAAAGACCCCCAAACCGATCAAAGCCCCCACCCCATGAGATCCGATCAACCCCATGCATTCCGTGAATCGGCGGAATGCCCTGCTGTGCGACAACCATCACCTGTTGTGACCGGGGTGGGGAATCCAACTGTAAATGTATGTGGGAACGGGTCTGAAGGGGAGATTCCGAGGATGTTCTTTCAAGTACTAAAGTATTGCGAGAATGTGTTATGTGCAATAAAGGTCATAAACCCTAGTATAAGAGGCCAGGCCTCAGAGATGTGGTTAGAGCACCTCGTGACGATACTTGCTGTCTGAATTGATGTGTTCTCCTCCGGAGAGAATAAAATCCTCGTTTCCTGCCTTCCAGTCTCCAGCGCCTGCTTCTTCATTGATTAATATTGGTGGGTCATAGAGGCGATACCGCCGGGCAACATAAAAAGGGTTTTTGGTTACCGGTTGTCTTTGGAACCCCTTTTTAACATCACTGGTTTTCACTTCTTCTCACCTGTTATAGATTTAGTTCAGTTTGTGACTGTGATTTATTGTTAGGGAAGCCTCCGCTTTAAAGGAGTCGTCAGGGTTTCTCCCCTCCTTCTGTATTACTTTTCTCATTTCCTGCCAAGAAAACTCACATTGTGGGTGAGGCTATGCTAAACAGGAGGCCACGAGGCATCTCAATTTTATCCCTACAGAATTAATAAAAATCATAAAAATCAGGCCTACTGCCGTCACAGCCAGACCAAACCTGAGCAAAATGATTGAGCTATTTCAAAGAATTACAGCATTTAATCTAGGGGCAACCACAATCTTCTGTAGAAAAACAAACAGACGTTGCCTATTTTCCTCATAGGAAGGGAATGTGTGAGGCCCCCTCTAAATTGCAGAGACGTGACGGCTGTGGCTGGGACATAGCGCATACTGCTATGTCTATACACCTCCATAGTCCCATCACCCGAAAAGAAAACACAGAAACCATCCCGAGAGGGGATGACTCGCCACGAGCGAACAAGACACTGTCGCC
Organism: Lissotriton vulgaris; assembly: GCF_964263255.1. Classification (NCBI taxonomy): domain Eukaryota; kingdom Metazoa; phylum Chordata; class Amphibia; order Caudata; family Salamandridae; genus Lissotriton; species Lissotriton vulgaris. Next base: position 1,308,037,958 of record NC_141693.1, on the reverse strand, counting down.
AGACAAGGCCTCTGGCCGAAGCACTCGAGTGCACCCAAACGGCGTCAGGGTGAGGGGACGACAGACAAAGAGGCCGCTAGGTGGGCGGGGGAGGAATATATACTCTCCCTCGCCCACACCAGGCAGGAAGTGACAGGCGAGACCCTCCGGGATCTCTTAGCGCTGGGCTGCCCCGTGTGCCATCTTGTGGCACTATGGGGGCCGCCCTCTTACTTGTGTCCCCTGCGGGGACGTGTCTGGCGGCCTGCATTCAGGGCTGTTTGCATCTGAATAGATGCCCCTGTTCCTGAAGTTGCAGCCCCTCCCTCTCAGTCACCTTCAAGCACCTCTTAACAGGTCATCAAGGGCTGAAGGTGTGAGGGTTGCCATCCCGTTGTGCCTCTCCAATGCTGCAGGGTATCTGAGCTTTGGAACAGCATCAGAGTCAAGAAGGGAGGTGGGTGGAAGCTGTGCCGGCGTTAGGGTGATGGGACCGGTGCCCGGTTAAAATTACGGACAAATGGCGTCCGTTAAAGAATCCTCACGAACACCGGACAGACGGCCGAAATTGCGGACTATCGTGAAATTTACGGACGGTTGGTCACCCAAAAACACCCTTACCCCTGCCCTTGAAATGAGTAAACTTACACGTTTTTAGGTGCACACCCACTTTTGCAGATAGACCCACACTGAAACACACACAACCACATCTTCCACTAAAATTTTCAATACAGAAATTCCACCGTAATGTTTTCTAAACCATCAAGGAACGACTCCCATACTTCAATGGCTGACGCTAAAACGGTTGCACAGCATCACCCCTCCATTGTTACTTTATCGAAGGGAAGTGTGTAGCACAGCAGGAACAAAAGAGTTCCAGAGCGGGGTAAATCTGTAACAGAAACTGTGCACCTCTTAGAAAAACAAGCTCTATGTGCAATGAAACTGTCCAAATCCTGACTGCAGAGAGAAACTAGGGAGACATCTCCTGCTGCTTAAGATGCAGAAATGCTTCTTTAAATTCTACTTCTGTGTCAAAGAAAGTGACCCTATGCCTATACGCATATGACAAGGTGGTGCCTCTCCCCAATGTTTGGGGGTCGGGATACAAGATGGAAGGATGTGGGGATTGGGGTACGCTAATACACGCATAGTGGCCCTGCCCAGTTATAACTGTGTGTCGGTGCAAAATCTTATCATGTATTAAAGACATAGCAGGGATTGTGCACCTATTGCAGCCCTCAGTTTTGCTACTGGGAGACGCAGCAGCGAAAATCTATTTCCAATGACTACACACTACACCTGTAGGAACAGTACTTTTATCAGTTGATCCTCTCTGCTTGATTATCAATTGCTCATGTCAGGAAATTGCTGATGGCTCCTCAGCTTAACATGTGGAGGGGTAAAGTGTGGTCTGTTTGTGCAATGGAAAAGCCTTCTGTCATCGTCCCTGATAGGGTGTACATGTTTGAGAGCATGTGTCGCCCGTTTATCACTCCTATGAAGAGGACTCAGGTGCTTTGGGAGACCCCACAGTCTGATCAGATGTCCTACTGCGTTCCAGACTATGTGAAATGTCCCATACTGGAGTGGAGGAGGAGGCTGTCCCTTGACTGCCTTGAGCATAACTATGTTATTTTGATAACAATTATGCATTTTCTCATTGTGTTAACACTTTTGTTTAGACACAGCCTCCGAGCGCTCGTTTTGACATTTAATGTGCCTTTGTTTTTATGTATATTGATGCAATGCAGGATGTATGTTCCAAATTCTGTGCTTTAAAAACTCCAAATAAAGGATAAAAACATTGAAATACCAAGCAGAGGAACCTTCGGAGATATGTTATAATGATATCTCACAGTAATAAACACCTACTGGAGGAACACTCCACAGACCTCTAGCATAAAAGAACACAAGCTGGAGAAGGGACTTCATAGAGGCTTAGATCAAACATAACAAAAATATACTGGGAGACAGACATGTAACAGTGCAAACATTTAGAATGGTACAAATCAGTGGGGAAACCAACTTTCATCTTACTGAAGACCTCGTTGTGATGAAAATTCACATGCACAAACAAATACAGGCTAAGTGGCTCCAAACAGATTGGCAGACTCAGGTCAATTGCAGAGGTCTTTGTAAATAAAATCAATATATCAGATCTTTCCAAGCCCTCTTGCCCAGTCTGACAATGTACCAAAGCACAACTCTTCATCTCATAATCCATATTAATATAATAAAGAGAGAGCCCAAACCTTTGAGGCGTGTAATTTCAGGAACCACAGCACCAATCACAACACCCAATACAGCGTTGGAAAGGGCAGTTGCAGCAGAAGGACATAGGCTATGCAGACGCCCACCATATAGATTTAAAAGGTAAAAGAACCGTGCCAGCAAAGTAGTCCCTTGTGGGCGTGTCTGCGTTGGGCTGTGGGCGTGTGCTGGGGGCGTGACAAATGCTGGGGGCGTGTGGTACGTTCCGCCCTTCATGCCATGTCTCATATCGTGTGCTAATCCCACCCTACTCCCTTTAAATACCCCTGCACCCCATAATCATAACCCATCCTTACTCCTTAAAATACCCCAACACCCTTTAACACTAACCCATCTTAACCCTATAAATATACTCTGTACCCCAAAACCCAAACCTATCCCTAAACCCTAAAAAATACCCCTGTACCTCAAAACCCAAACCTAGCCCTGAACCCTATAAATACCCCTGTACCTCAAAACCCAAACCTACCCCTGAACCCTAAAAATACCCCTGTACCCCAAAACCCAAAACTAGCCCTGAACCCTAATAATACCACTGTACCCCAAAATCCAAACCTACCCCTGAACCCTAAAATACCCCTGTACCCCAAAACCCAAGCCTAGCCCTGAACCCTTAAAATACCCCTGTACTCCAAAACCCAAACCTACCCCTGAACCCTAAAAATACCCCTGTACCCCAAAACCCAAACCTAGCCCTGAACCCTAAAAATTACCCTGTACCCCAAAACCCAAACCTACCCCTGAACCCTAAAATACCCCTGTACCCCAAAACTCAAACCTAGCCCTGAAACCTAAAAATACCCCTGTACACCCGAAAAAAACCCAAACCTAGCCCTGAACCCTTAAAATACCCCTGTACCCCGAAACCCAAACCTACCCCTGTACCCTAAAAAAACCCTGTACCCCAAAACCCATACTTATCCCTAAACCCTAAAACTACCCCTGTACCCCATAACCCAAAACTATATCTGAACCCTTATAATACCCAAACACCCCAAAACATGTACCTCGGTACCCCAAAACATATACCCTTATACCCATACTTACCTTATCCAAACATAAAAAAACATGCTTTTACCATTCACGCATTTACAACTAATTTAGTTGTAAATGCATGCGTGGTAAAAGCATATAAAATGTAATGCCATGAGTTATAATGGCACTGCGGAGTCATGGTACTTTCGTAATGAAAGTATGCGGAGTGATGGTATGCGGAAAGAAAGTTGCGTAATAATGGGTGTTTACCCTCCCCCGCTAAGTATATTGGTGGTACGGCGGCCCACATCTCCAGCAACATACTCATATTTTTTCACCACCCATTTGAAAAATGCACAGGTCTCTCTCATTGATGGCCAGCACCGACATACACTTTTAGATACACCTCCCGCCACAAGTTCTAGAATTGCGAACTTTAGAGCTGGGGAGCTACGTTCGAATCTCGGCATCAGCTCAACATTCCTGTGATTCCAGGCAAATCGCTTTGTCGCCCCGTGCCTACCACAAATGAATGTTTTCTTCTGTAATGTAAATTGTGCTCATGCCATGTTGTCGAGTTCGCGCTATATAATATTGCAAGGAAAAATAAAGTAGGGAAACTCAAGTTCACACACTACTGAACGCGCACTCTTAAGTGCATCAGCAGTGCACTGTGAGTCGGAGCGTTTCACAGGCCTGTCACAGATAAGAAATGCTATCTAAACTAAATCGTACAAAACAATATACTACTGGCCGGCAGCAATTCATACCCGGACAACGTCGGGACGGGCTGCTAGTACTGTATATAGTTTGGAAAAGTTTAAATCTTTTTCTCTCGAGCAGAGTCATAAAATGTTAGAGGAAGTCAAATCTGTTAGATCCATGCTCTCCAAGGCTTATAGCTAGTCTTTCCAACCAGATTGTACCTGCCATCAAGTCACTGTTTAATTTATCAGTGGACACTGGAAAAATCCCTGAGGCCTGGAAATCAGCACATGTCTTCCCTTTACAAAAGAAAGCCAAGATTGGATCCAAAAAATATAACAAATTACCGTCCCATTTTGCTGCTTCCACTGCTGGGCAAGATGCTGGAAGGCCGAATAAATCAACAACTCTCAGTCTATCTAGAGGAGAATAAGATTCTGGACCCTCGAGACTGCCTTGGTTGTGGCCACAGACTCCATTAGACTCTCACTGGATGCTGGTATTCCATTTATTATTATGGATGATTATTATTATTATTATTATTATTATTATTATTATTATTATTATTATTATTATTATTATTATCAGTATGCTGGTGCTGCTATACTTGTCCGCAGCATTTGATACTGTGTGCCAGACCTGGCTGATTCAAAGGCTTTATGAGACTGACATGTCTGGAACTGCTCTTCAGTAGTTTAGAGACTTTTTAGTTAACAGAACACAAATGATTTGTCTTGGCTCTTTTAAGTCTTGTACCATGCTGATCGACAAGGGGGTCCTTGTTCAAGTCCTACATAATTTAACATCTATGCGACCCCAATTGCCAAGGTTGTCAAAACCTACAGATTCAAAATACTATCATAGACTGACAATACTAAGCTTGTTATTTCTTTTGATAAAGATCTGTAGGATGTAAAAGACCATTTTTAGGTCTCGCGACCTATCGATGTGCGCAAGCGCATCGAGCGGAGCAAGAATTCATGTTGGCAAAACACAAGTCAAACCAAAGGGCTTTCAGCCTCGCGGTTTTCATGAAGTTCACGTGAACAAGCACGCGCATTCAGGGCCAGCCCAGCACATCAAAGGGCTTCTCCTCCCCTAATTATTCATGGCCGGCCGCAGGCCGGCCGTACTCTGTTTCCCAAGCCCGCCCCCATCCTTCACGCCCCCCATCCTCCACGCCCCCCATCCTCCACGCCCCCCATCCTCCACGCATCTCCTTTCACAATGCCTGCACTCTATGCTTACCCACATCGCATCGCCTACAATAATGTCTTTTGAAATCTGCAGGCTGATTCATTCAGCTGTTATTTGAGTCACATTTATTTTTACGATTTCGAATATTTTAATTAATTGTGTTAGACTTTTTTAAAAAGTAAAACGTTTTTGCAATTTTGCCACGAGAAATATATCTTTTATGGTATAATTTATGGTGATGTCGTTTCTGCAAGCTTCATAAATAAAATTGCCCACTTTCCCACATTTGCAGAGTACAGCGTGTCCTTGCTCACAGAGCAGCATACTGCGTGAAACGAAATGCGTTGTCAATTAGACATTTTGGGAAGGAGATCTCTGTTAAGGCCGGCCGTACTCTGTTTCCCAAGCCCGCCCCCATCCTCCACGCATCTCCTTTCACCATGCCTGCACTCTGGCCGGCCGTACTCTGTTTCCCAAGCCCGCCCCCATCCTGTCGTTTCTGCAAGCTTCATAAATAAAATTGCCCACTTTCCCACATTTGCAGAGTACAGCGTGTCCTTGCTCACAGAGCAGCATACTGCGTGAAACGAAATGCGTTGTCAATTAGACATTTTGGGAAGGAGATCTCTGTTAAGGCCGGCCGTACTCTGTTTCCCAAGCCCGCCCCCATCCTCCACGCATCTCCTTTCACCATGCCTGCACTCTGGCCGGCCATACTCTGTTTCCCAAGCCCGCCCCCATTCTCCACGCATCTCCTTTCACCATGCCTGCACTCTGGCTGGCCGTACTCTGTTTCCCAAGCCCGCCCCCATCCTCCACGCATCTCCTTTCACCATGCTTGCACTCTATACTTACCCACATCGCATCGCCTACAATAGCAATAGCCTAAGCAGCATTTCTCCTGCACAAGGCTCGCAAAAGGCTCTCCTCCCTCCCCACATCCAAGGCATCAATCACTCTCCCACAGGCTTCCCCAGCGCTGCCCCGCCCCCTGCTTCACGGCCAGGCCATCTGTTCCCAGCAGCAGCATTTCTCCTGCGCCAGGCCACATCAAAGGCTCTGTGCCACTTTCACCCACACAGCACCACTTTCAGACACGCAACGCCACTCACACCCACGCAAGCCCACTATCACCCACGCAACACCACACTCACCCACGCAACGCCACTCATCCAAGCAACACCACTCCCACATCAACGCAACTCATCCACGCAACACAACTCATCCACGCAACGCAACTCATCCACGCAACGCAACTCATCCACGCAACGCCACTCATCCACGCAACGCCACTCATCCACGCAACGCCACTCATCCACGCAACGCCACTCACCCACGCAACGCCACTCACCAACGCAACGCCACTCACCCACGCAACGCCACCCACCCACGCAACGCCACTCACCCACGCAACCCCACTCACCAACGCAACACCACTCATCCAAGCAACACCACTCCCACATCAACGCAACTCATCCACGCAACGCAACTCATCCATGCAACCCCACTCATCCACGCAACCCCACTCATCCACGCAACCCCACTCATCCACGCAACGCCACTCATCCACGCAACACCACTCATCCACGCAACGCCACTCATCCACGCAATGCCACTCATCCACGCAACGCCACTCATCCACGCAACGCCACTCATCCACGCAACGCCACTCACCCATGCAACGCCACTCAACCAAGCAACACCACTCACCCACGCAACCCCACTCACCAACGCAACGCCACTCATCCAAGCAACACCACTCCCACATCAACGCAACTCATCCACGCAACGCAACTCATCCACGCAACCCCACTCATCCACGCAACCCCACTCATCCACGCAACGCCACTCATCCATGCAACGCCACTCATCCACGCAACGCCACTCATCCACGCAATGCCACTCACACATGCAACGCCAATCACACATGCAACGCCAATCACACATGCAACGCCAATCACACATGCAACGCCAAACACACATGCAACGCCACTCATGCATGCAACGCCACTCACGCATACAACTCCACTCACACACCCCCTCACCCTCAAACAACTTACACTCACACACCCACGATCTACTCACACCCATCACAACACTCTCACACTCACTATACATCACACACTCTCAGCCACAAACCACCTCACTCTCCCTCACCCTCACACACCCTCACCCTCACACACCCTCACCCACAGTCACACACTCAACATTCAAACTCGCACACCCTCACTCACCATCACACCCTCACAACACTCACCCTCACTCACCCTCAAACTCTCACCTTCACTCACCCACACCTATCATCACACACTCTCACATCCCATTACCCTCACCCCCTCATCTTCACACACCCTCATCCCATCACCCACACTCATACTCACACCGTCACCCTCACTCACCCTCACACACCATCACACACCCTCACACCCCCTGAACATCACATCCAATCACCCTCACACCTTCCAAGTCCACCCTCACAACCCTCACTCATGCTCACACCGTCACCCTCACGCACACTCACACACCATCACACACCCTCACACCCCCTGAACCTCACATCCAATAACACTCACACTCACACCGTCCAAGGCCACCCTCCTAATCCACCCTACAACACCACCCTACAACTCCACCCTCCAAAATGACTGCAAATCTATGTTAATGCAAGCAAAGCTTTTGCAGTGCGGCTTAATGTGTACCTTACCAAACAAAAAAAAGAAAGAATTTTACATGTATAATATAAAAAAAATTACTAATGTCTTTGCGTTTGGATTCAGCGCTAACAACAGCATCAATAAACATTACATAGGTCTCTTAGCTTCAGAAACAATGCATAACAACATCAATACATTTGAAGTGTACAATATTCAAGGCGAAAATATAAACACTTATAGCCATCATCACAACAACTCTCACTCACACCCACTCACACCCTCACACACAGCCTCACACACCATCACTCATCCTCAAACTCCCTCACAACGTCAAACACCATCACTCAACAACACACCCTCACCCTCAACAACCTCACCCTCACACACCCTCACTCACCCTCCCCCACTCACCCTCACACACCATCACTCTACATCACCCCCTCACCCTCACACCCTCTCACACACCCTCAACCACCCTCACCCACAGTTACACACTCAACCTTAAAACTTGCACACCCTCACTCACCTTCACACACTCACACCCTCACAACACTCGCCCTCACTCACCCACAGCTAGCATCACACACACTCACACCCCATTACCCTCACCCCCTCATCTTCAGACACCCTCACCCCCTCACCTTCAGACACCCTCACCCCCCTCACCCTCACAACCCTCACACACTCACTCATACTCACACAGTCACCCTCACTCGCCCTTACACACCATCACACACCCTCACACCCCCTGACCATCACATCCACTCACCCTCACACTCACACCGTACAAGTCCACCCTCTGACTCCACCCTACAACACCACCCTACAACTACACCCTACAACTACTAATCCACCCTCCAACTACTAATGCACCCTCCAACTACTAATCCACCCTCCAACTCCAAAAGTAAATAGCATTAGGCAACATTTAATTCAATAACAAAACATCAGATTACACACTTGTAGGTATTCAAAAATGAAAACTTAATGCATCGCAAGGACAGTGCACAAATGAATACATACAAACGCAGGAAAGGATTGTTAAATATAACATTTTTTACAGAAAAAAAAAATCCAAAGAAAAAAGGGAAACATCTGAATACACAGCGAGTAATACACCAATTTAAAAGGGGACAAAAACCTGTAAAGGACACAAATTCACAACATAAAGCAGTCACTAAAGTAAGGGGAGATAAATAAACCATTAAACAATAGTGGAAAGAATCCGCAAAACAAAGAAAGTGCGTAATCACAAGAGCACTAGACCTCACATCCTACTTGCAATTCACTAATAAGTACAAGAAAGTATTTCACTCAAACTAAACAACAACAACAATACAATTTTTAAAGGTGGCTTCATACTTATACTTTGCCACAATTAATGCACATCTGTAGTCGGAAATTTATAAGGAGGTAAACATTGTCTCGAATAAGCAAACACAGACAAAATCAATGCGCATCTATGTTAATGCAAGCCAAGCTTTTGCACTGCAAATTGATGTGTACCTTACAAAAAAAAATTAACTTTTAACATGCATTATATAAAAACTTTACTGATGTGTTTCATTTTTGATTCAGCGTTAACAACAGCATCAATCAACATTACATAGGGCAGGATTAGCTTTCTCAAAAAACGCTTCACAACATTAATACATTTGAAGTGTACAATATTCACGGAGAAAAAATGATCACTTATAGGCATCATCACAATGACTCACACCCTCACCCACCCTCACCCTCAGCCGAACACACCCTCACTCATCCTCACCCTACATCACACCTCACACTCTCACAACCTCACACCCTCAATAACACTCATACCCTCACACACCATCACTCACCAACACACGCTCAGACTCACTCACAACATCAAACGCCCAGACACTCACATCCACTCACACTCACACTCACACCGTCCAAGTCCACCCTCCAACTACACCGTAAAACACATAAATAGCGTTAGGCAACATTTACCCTCACCCCCTCATCCTCACACACACACTCACAACACTCACACCCTCACTCATACTAAAACAGTCACGCTCAATCACTCTCACACACTGTCACACACCCTCAAACACCCAAACACTCACATCCACTCACCCTCACACTCACACCGTCCAAGTCCACCCTCCAACTACACCCTATAACTACTATACCACCCTACAACTTTACCCTCCAACTACAACTCCACCCTCAAACTCTACACATAAATAACGTTAGGCAACATTTATTTTAATACGTACTAATCAGATTACACACTTGTAGCTATTCAAAAATGTTAACTTAATGCAACGCAAGGACAGTGCAGCAATTAATACACAAAAATGAATAAAGGGATTGTAAAATAAAACTTTTCTTTCACAAAGAGCATAAATACACAAAATAATACAACAATTTAAAAGTGGACAAAGCGAGCTAAAGGAAACAAATTCACAACATAAAGCACTTACTAAACTAAGGGAAAATAAACCATTAAACATTGCAAGCAACAATCAAAAACGCAACCAAAGTGCCCAATCACAAAAGCACGCAACTCTGGTGTTGCTCTAACTCATGCTGCTGTTGCACGAAGTGTTTTAGAGGTGCTAAGTGCACAACAACAGGAACAACCTACACCAAAACAGCATCAAACAGCATCAAAAGAGCACAACTCAACAACACAACAACACTACTAACCACCACCCCAACACCACGATTCAACACAACATTATCACTCCGCAACAACACATTAACACAATGCACCAACACAACAACACTCAGCACATTAACATTGTCACACTGCAACACTACAACATCGCTCAGCAACACCAGAACAACACCCAATAACACCACAACACCACTCTCAAGGACCACATCATCACTCGCAAACACCACATTAACACTGCACAGCACCACACCAACACTCCAAAAAATACAACAGTACTCAGCACCATCACAACACCACTCTCCATCACCACATGGACAAAACAACAACACCACAATGATACTAATGTTTAAAAATTAATGCGGCTGTGTTGGTAAGTGTTGCTAGGCTGCTGGAAAGTGATGCTGCATGTGTTGTTAGCTCTCGCCCTCAATATACCTATCTAACTATCTATATAAATCACTAATTAACAACAACATCTATACAATAATAGCATTACACCACATTTCAATAAATTTTAAACAATACAACGCATTCATGGAATAATGGACTAAATAACACGGCAAAAAAACACCTACACAATAAGATCTTGCTAACACATAAAAAAACTCTTGTAAATTACAATTAAAATACCATTCCTGTAGATACGCCAATAAACAAAATCCATTTACACCCAAAATATGCACTTGGAAAAAGGGACAAAAGTAATACACTCATGTTATTAACAATAAAAGACCAATACTGTACATACGATACCTGAAATAATAACCCAACACCTACTTAATATATACCGATTCTATCGAAGCATGACAATACTTTAATACATTACATTATTAATAATTAACAACTCGGAAACAAAGGGAAATACTATTTGCAAAAACAAAAAGTACACAAAATCAATAAATGCATAAAATACACACTTTGACTATACCTTAAAATCAATACATTGCTATACATTACATAAAATTACATTACAACATTTCACATTCACAATTTAGAAAGTTCAATACATATTTAATAATATACATACGATAACGTAAACAATGTTGCGATACACAAAAGTATAACATTAATAATAAACTGTATAAAATTAATCTAATACATCTCTTCATAGTCTATAATACATTCACATCATACATTAAATAGTTGTAAAAAAAAACCTACCTGTCAAACGACGCAGGAAGAAGACAGGAACAACAACACGCCTTTCCCCCACGAAAGTTCCCGAACATCTGGGGATTTACCAATTAACGCACGTCAAACGCAACGCTACGTCACCAAACGTAGCCCTGCGATTGGCTAAGGATTACGTCATACATCAAACACATTCAGAATACACAAAAAAGACTAGAACGCTAAACACTTAACGTAATTCACGTAAAGGAAACACATAGCGCCCGCCATTTTTATTTCAATAACACTTCATACACAACGTTAACAAAAAATACATTACAACACATAACACATACTTAAAAATAAATACATACAAAGACATGTTAGAATAAAATACATACATGCAACACAATAACACTCACACATCACATCTTACAATTGCTATAAAACAACAAACACAAAGCATAACGCAACAACATATAATACACTACATAACAAACATATATACAAAACTATTAATACACACCATCACAAAAACACAACTACTCAACTATGCAAAACACAAACAACACTCAGCACCAACACATCAACATCTCTGCAACAGGACAGCACCACTCACAAATAATCCTGCATTACATGCAACGCCACACACACATGCAACGCCACACACACATGCAACGCCACTCACACATGCAACGCCACTCACACATGCAACGACACTCACACACGCAACGCCACTCACACACGCAATGCCAGTCACACACGCAACACCACGCACACACGCAACGCCACGCACACACGCAACGCCACTCACACACGCAACGACACTCACACACGCAACGCCACGCACACACACAACGTAAGTCACACACGCAACGCAAGTCACACACGCTACGCCACTCACACACACTACGTAAGTCACACACGCAACGCCACTCACACACGCTACGCCACTCACACACGCAACGCCACTCACACACGCAACGCCACTCACACATGCAACACCACTCACACACGCAAGCCCACTCACACACGCAACTCCACTCACACACGCAACGCCATGCACACACGCAACGCCACTCACACACACAACACCAATCACACAAGCAACACCACTCACACAAGAAACGCCACTCACACACGCAACTACACTCACACACGCAACGCCATGCACACACACAACGCAACTCACACACGCAACGCCACTCACACACACAACACCACTCACACAGGCAACGCCACTCACACAGGCAACGCCACTCACACATGCAACGCCACTCACACATGCAACGCAACGCACCCACGCAACACCACTCACACATGCAACACCACTCACACATGCAACGCCACTCACACATGATACGCCACTGACACATGCACCGCCACTCACACATGCAACGCAACTCACTCAAAGCAACGCAACTCACTCACGCAACGCCACTCACACACGAAACGCCACTTATCCACGCAACACCACTCATCCACGCAACACTACTCGCACACGCACGCAACACACACATGCAACGCCACTCACACATGACACGGAACTCACACATGCAACACCAATAAAAAATGCAACGCCACTCACACATGCAACGCCAGTCACACATGCAACGCCACTTACACATACAACGCAAGTCACACATGCAACGCCACTCACACATGCAACACCACTCACACACGCAACGCCACTCACACTGGCAATGCCACTCACACACGCAACGCCACTCACACACGCAACGCCACTCACACACGCAACGCCACTCACACACGCAACACCACTCACGTTGCCAATAGGTATCGCAGTAGGAAAGTTGGAGCCATTACAATTGCAAATAACAATGCCTTTTATTTTTTTATAATTTTTAAAAAATAAAGGGCTTTGTCATTTACAAAACCAATAGCTCCAACTTTCCTACTGCGAGACCTATTGGCAACGCCAGTGCTTGTTTTAAAAGGCATGAGAGCGACTGGAGACTGGATTACCATAAACTGTTTATAATTGCACAGTGACAAAACAGAAATTATGCAGTTTGTCAAGGCCCAACAATTTTGGTCTCTGGAATGGAGGCCCCCGAGCTAGGTCTTGCTCCCATTCCTAAGCAGTCAGTGAAGAACCCTGGCATCAAATTGGATCAATCATTATCTATGAAAGAACATGTTGTATGCATTTGTTGTAATCATTTTAACATAATGCGCCTGCTGAGGAAAGCTTTTTCTTTTCTTCCTCTTTCTGCCAGGAATACTGTAGTTCAGGCACTGATTATCAATAGATTGGACTATGGAAATGCAGTACTTGCATCAGTAAGTGAGACTTTGATGTCCAAAATGCAAGTAGTCCGAAACACCACAGCCCAGCTTGTTTGTAATCTCCTTTCCGGCTCTGCATCTGAACCTCTACTGAGAGCCTTACGTTGGCTGCCAGTAAGGAAAAGAGCAGTTTTCAAACTATGTTGCCTCACACACAAATCCTCACTGGGAAAAGGCCCTAGCTATTTACATCAGAAGCTTAAGTGTTACTGTCGAGTCAGGAACTTGAGTTCTAAGGATAATGCTTTACTTATCATTCTCCGTATCTGTTTGGTTAGATGCGGAGGCAGGTCTTTCTCTTATCTTACACCGTCCTACTGGAATAACATACCATATCATATTCGTTCCTGCACAGACCATCACAAATTTAGAACACTTCTTCAGACTGTTCTATTTTAATTTTGCATACTAACTTACCTATGTTTAAGCAAAGCACAGAGATACACATTCTCGTGTGATTCATGCGCTATAATAAATTAGAACATTGGAATGTTGGGAGCTCCATTGAAAACAATGGAGTGCTCTGGGCTTAAAATGACTGCAGCTCCAACATTCCAATGTTTCTTTGTTCACAGCTCTGGCTGTAAACAAAGGCTTCAGAGAGCCTGAGGGGATTCCAATGCCCGTACGCTCCATAAGGCTTTGTTTTTTTTTGTTAGAACATTCTTCCCTCTAGTGGCAGAATGTTCTAATAGCCTTATAGCCGTTCATAGCTGGGCTATACCTGCTATTAAAGTCCCTCTCCCTTGATAAAGGCCTGAGCCGAACGCTGGAGAGAGCCTTTAATAGCCGGTATAGCCCTCTACGGCAGGCTATAAGGCTATATTAACATAACAACAGGTCAGACCATAAACCCAGGGAGGATGGAATTTGTGAACAGTGTGACCTTATAGAAGTAGAAAGCAATAAACACACTATCTTAAAATGTCCTGCCCACAAATCCACCCCCTCATTCTGCAAGGAAAAGAACATATTTGCTAGTTGTACTGAAGAAGAAATCTGTGCATCATCTTACCAAACATCTCAGAAACAGCCACAACACCAGCAAAATAGCTTTATGCACGCCCTCAAAAAAATAAAGAAATGCCTCAATGCATTGACTTCAATACAACCTGGAAACTACAAGAATGTACATGTTTATTATAGAAAAGTATGTCTGACTTACCGTGTGTATGCCATTTTATTCCACTATATCAAGGTTGGTGGTGTTATGAATTGGAAGTTCTCCTAGAAAACAAATAAAAGGCATAGGGTCTGATTTAGATCTTGGCAGATGGGATACCCAGTCACAAACGTGACGGATATCCTGTCCGCTGTATTACAAGTGCCATAGGATATAGTGCACTTGTAATATGGTGGACGGCATATCCGTCACGTTTGTGATGGAGTATCCCAACTGCCAAGATGTAAACCAGCCATTACAAAAATGGGGTCACCCAAAAGGGGTCTTGGACCTAGGCACAGGATGATACAAAAACAATAGTCCTAAACCTTGTTTTGAAAAAGAAGTAAATCAGTTTGCCTCTTTGGTATATTTGTGGTAAATATAATTTACCTATGCTGAATTTCTATGCGGTAAAGTTCAATAAGAATAACTCAATCAAAAATGAGAGGCAGAGTCCGTGGCATCTGAGTTTATAAGGGTTTTATTCCTTAAAAAGGAATTGGTTCGAACCAGGTATCGTGTTCCATCACCACAAAGGTTCAGGAAGGGATAGACAATGCTTTATTAACAGAGTACAATATATATAGTAAATGCATTTAATGGTGATGGATACAGAAGGCGTAACAGCTGAGAGAAAAGAGATAAGAACACATGTACGTAACAGAAGGCGTGCACGAGGGCGTACACGGAGGTGTGTGCTAGACAACGTCACATGAAAGTGTCACAGGTGGGGGGATCCATAGAGGAATCCTGCAGTGTCAGCAGAAATATATGGCAGGGATGCGCGCGCAGCAGCATAACGTGTGATTGACGTGGAACTGGAGGGTGAAGGGGACTTGACATTTAGCACCATACGTGGAGACAGAAGTCTGGCGTGTCAGAACAACCTAAACCCAAATCATATCTAATATCTGGTGTTTGAGGAACTGTATTATCTAGAAGGAAAGGTTTCTCGGGCAGAGGCTATTCTATACTGACTGCTAGTGCATGCATATGTGACTACGTGTCTACGTGTAATGCGAGGGGCCATGGGCCTACCAAGGTAACGGGAGCAATGAATTACTTGCACGGAGACAGAAAGGCCGGGCCCTTTGCTCTGCAGCTGGGGAGATGTTTTCCTAAATCACTAGACAGGAATGTATTTTCGAGGAGCGGAGCAGATAACTTGAAGGCAAAATACAGTCTTGGCAGGCAAGCAGGCCGAGCCGGGCACCGCTCGCCGCACAGGGAGTAAGGCAAGGGTCATGGAAGCGGGTCCAAGCTGCAGCTTTCAGAGGCAGAAAGCAGAAAGGGCTTGATGGCAGAAATCAGGGCCTAGCTCGCCAGAGCCAGGAAAACGTGAAAGTGCACCATGTAAGGACGGTGGCAAGGCATACTTAGGAACTGAATATTCGACCCATTCATGGTGGATCTGAAAGAGGACATGTTAACGTCGGACGCAAATGTATTTGCGTCTTCATAGCTGGTTGCGGAGGGAACATACATGTACTTGAAGCACGTACATGGAGCCGTTGGGGTCTACGTTAGGGGACACAATTGACCATAAAAATTCATATTACCTCATTCCCTCCTTGTCCCCTACGGACCCTTCATGATATATCGATCTTCATTAGTCTATCAATTTGTTCATATAACATCATTTGCTCTTCCTTCTTCTGGCGGGATTTTGAACGTGGACTTGAATGGGGAATACATGATGTGGCGCACAAGCCGCAAATCGCTGGCCCACATTGTAAACATAGGCAACAACTGAATACTATGAGAAGGGCTATTCCGAGGAAAGATAGGACTTTCCAACCCCAGGCTGATAACACGCTCCAGAACCAACCGGACCAAGTCCAGGTGCCTGGATTCTGGTGTATCTGACTTGCAATCTTGTGGAGACGGGTTATGGCTCTATATACTGATGGTGCGTTTTCTGGAATGAAAACACAGCAACTCGATCCGATGACTCTACAAGCTCCGCCCCTATCGGCCAGGATGACGTCAAGGACAAGACGATTTTGAAGAACAACAATCCGCATAGCAGACTGCTCCTCTGTTAAGTTACCTAGGGCAGAAGTAGTTTCATTCACTACTGCTTCGAGGGTTCTGGTTAATTTACGTATCAGTTTACTATTAAAAACAGCACCTAAATAGGGAAAGAAACCTTTATTGAAGTCTGTATACTGCTCCCATGCCGTTTCAGTTTAGTCGACAATCGGGAGATCTCTCTGTGGTCTATTGTGTACTAGATGGGAGTCCCTATGATAATCAGGAGGGGCTAGGAAAACAGGTGGCAGAAGGAATGCAATGTAACAAGTACCATCCCAATCTAGAGGTAAGCGTATATATGCTGTATGACCACAAATGAAATAGGAATGATGGGAAGCTTTAAATGTAGACTTGCCTTTATCACTGAATTCGATCACAGTAGTACATTTACTATGACCCAGGTGTACTGAACCATTCTTTCTGACACATAATTCACCTTTGACTGGTAATACGGACATTGCGGGCAAGACTGGTTCGGTTTCGGACTGGACATTCAGAATCATGAGGTTAAGTGTAAAATTACCTAATCCATATACTTCGTTTTCTAAATCAGTCCCTGTCCTTTGGGGAAGACCCTCCTTGTCAGGGAAACATACTTTATGCAGAACTGTGTTCAGATTTCCCCATACCCAATTGCCCTGGTAAACTACGGAATCAGAATCTAAAGAGTTCATTAAACTAAACCATGCACCACAGGAACCATTGTGTGTGAACGGGTACGGAAAGAGGGGCAGAACTCCCTTGTACTTCTGATAGGGAGGGAGTCGGCCACATATCCAACAATTGGTAGCATTGCTGGTCTGATGGGAATGATGTAACATACTAATGAATGTATTGTTGCGCAGCGCAAGTCGATAAGATAACTCGTGCGGGGGCAGTTCACTGAAAGTATGCTCGGCAGTGTCATTTGAAGAAGAATGTGCACGTTTGAAAATAGGAAAGTACATGTGCAACAGTATACTTGCAGCAATAATCATAAGACTCAGAAAAAACATAATCAATAATGTCACAATGCAGTGACTACGGAGAGATTTACAATATTCATGTTTCTTGATCTGTTTCTGTCTATCTCTCTCTCTATTGGGATCTAGCGGGTACATGTCAGAAACTTGTCTAACCGATTCACCTAGGGGAGGACTTAAACAATTAAACTGTCTGACTTGCTAGACCTCAACTTCATGCGAAATTCCTGGGAAGGAGTTTTCTCTACCAGGGGAAGTTTAGTATCAGTCTCTGGAAGGGGGCAGGGCTGGGAGTCTAGTTTCGTAGGCAGTCCATAATGTCTTTTCACGTGACTCGAGTGGAGCCAGCCCTTGCGGCCCTCCACCTTGACCGCGGTCCTTGTTGGTAATAACACGAGCTTCGGCGCCTGCCAACGGGGCTCCAGCGGACTCCTCCTGTCGAAATTCCGTACAAGGACCAGGTCACCAGGGATGATCTCGTGGGGCTTCACCTCGGTGTTGTCGGGAAAGGCTGCAGCTACCTGTGAACGACATGATTGTAGTGCAGACATCAAGGAGGCAAGGTAATCTGTCAGCATATTACAGTCAACCGAGGCAGAGGCGTCCCCCACATATTCGGTGGCCTACCAAAGACCACCTCATACGGGGATAGCCCTGTTCTTGAATGCGCTATCATTCTCATGTAAAAGAGTGCAACTGGTAAAGCTACTATCCAGTCAACGCCTTTCTCTCTACATATCTTGGCAAGACGAATTTTCAGGGTCTGATTATGACGTTCCACGAGACCTGCTGCCTCGGGATGTCGGACACAGTGGAATTTCCATTGATAACCTAGCAGGAGTGATACCTGCTTCATAAGCTCGGACGAGAATGGCTGACCATTATCTGATTATACGATACGGGGCAAGCCATACCTGGGGAAGAATTCACGAACCAACTGCTTGGCAGTGGTCGGAGCAGTGTAATCTGGGACTGGATATGCTTCTGTCCAACGGGAAAGTGCACATACAACTACGAGGACATATTTGAATCCTCGACAACGTTCCATCTGGATATAATCCATCTGGAGGACTTCAAAAGGGTGATCGGGAGGATGAAATCCACCTTGCTCTACGGGAATGCTTTTACCTGGGTTGAACTGACAACAGATCATGCAAGTACGCACTTTCTGTTTGGCTGCTGCTCGTAAATGTTTATTGAACCAAAGGTTTTGAATACTGTCTAACATGGCTTTTTCTCCTAAATGTGCAGGGCTATGTACTGTGTTAATGATAACTTGAACCATAGAGTCGGGGAGAAACCATGTGGCTTTCCCCTTCGTCATCCATCCCTGTTCTGTCAGGATCCCTCCTAGTTCAGTCCATTTCTTGATTTCGTCTGGTGTAGCATGTGTCTGTATGTCAATTACGTCTAGGGCGGGATCTCTAACTGTCATGCAATGTGTCGGTGTCGGAACTATTGTCTTTGTCGGGTCAGTTGCGTGAGTCTGAGCTGTATGCTTGGCTGTTCGGTCTGCCAGGTCGTTTCCCTGGGAAATGGTATCTATGACTTTCGTATGTGCTTTGCATTTCATGATAGATATCGCTGTAGGCAAATGTATTGCTTCTAACAGAGCTTGAATGAGGGGACCGTGTTGGATCTTGGCTCCGTGAGAGGTCAAGAAACCCCTCTCTCGCCAGAGTACACCGAAGTCGTGTACAACTCCGAATGCATAACGGGAATCTGTGTATATATTAACTCTCTTGTTCTTTGCTCGAATACAGGCTTGAGTCAGAGCGGTGAGCTCTGCTGCTTGGGCTGACAGAGTGTCAATACAATTTGTTTCTATGACTTCAGTTTCTGTCGTGACTGCATATGCGGCCACTAACTCTCCTGTACTTGTTCTCATACATGAACCATCCACATAAAGTGTCAGGTCTGGATCTGGTAATGCAGTGTCTGTCAAGTCTTGTCTGGGTTTCGTCGTAATGGTAATGACTTCAATACAATCGTGTGCCAAAGGGTCTGTCTCACTTAATGGCAGAAGTGTAGCAGGGTTCAATGTATTGCAACGTCTGATTTCTATGTGTGGCTGAAACAATGTCAATTCATAACCTGTCAATCGTGCTATAGTCAAGTGCTGAGTCTGTGTTCGGTTTAAAAGGACTTCCACGGAATGTGGAACTTGTACTGTCAATTGGTGTCCTAAAACTATGGAATCACTTTGTCTGATTGCTAGAGCTGTTGCTGCAACTGATTTCAAGCACGCAGGCAGAGCCTGGGCTACTGGATCTAATGTACTAGAAAAATAAGCACACGGTTTGTGTGAACCTGCTTGATCCTGGGTGAGTACTGACAATGCAGTACCTTCACGTTCTGTGACAAAAAGTGTAAAAGGCTTACTGTAACATGGTGTCGCTAAAACAGGTGCTTGACATAAGGCTTTCTTTAATTCGTCAAAAGCTTGTGTATGTTCCTGAATCCAAGGGAGGACAGTCGAAGACGCTGCCTCCTGGGTTGTCAACTGTATGAGTGGCTTTGCTAGAAATGCATACTGAGGAATCCATTGTCTACAGTAAGAAGTGAGGCCTATAAAGGCTCGTACCTCCTTTTGTGTCCTGGGCTGTGACATGTTTACAATTAACTGGATACGGTCAGGTGTTAGCTGTCTCCCCCCTTTGGACAGCAAGTGCCCAAGGTAAACCACTTGCTGAACACAGAATTGCAGCTTCGAAGGAGACACCTTGTGTCCCTTGTCAGCCAAGAAATGCAAAACCGTCAGTGATGCTTGTTCACATTCCGGTTCACTTCGGGCGGTGATCAATAGATCATCGACGTACTGAAGTAGGGCAGTGTTGTCAGGCATGTGAATACTGTCAAGTTGTCTTTTCAGTGCTTGGCTATAGATGCTGGGGCTTTCTGTGAATCCTTGAGGTGCGCGTGCAAATTTGAAGCTTCGGCCACTTAATCAGAATCCGAAAAGATATTGCCTTTCCGGGTCGACTGGGACACTAAAGAAGGCGTTCTTCAGATCAATTACAGTAAAGAACGTTGCCTCTGAATCAATAGCTGTCAATAATGAAGAGATGTCTGGAACCACAGGGTACTGCGGTACAATGCATTTATTCAATTCTCGTAAATCGATCACTAATCGATAAACTGGAGGTGCATTTGGATCAGTACGTTTAAGAATTGGAATGATAGGGGAATTACATAGATTCGAGTCGGTTTCTACAACCACTCTTTGTACAATGAGCTCATCAATGATTTTCAGCAAAGCCACTACAGCATCTGGGGGTAACTTGTATTGTCGGATTCGTGGTAGTACTACTCCTGGCTTGAGTGTGACACGATATGGAGTGATGTGCATACAACCTACATCAGTGGGGCCTTGTGCCCATAAATGTGCAGGAACATTCTGTAATCTGGGATCAATATCTCTCAATACATAGTGACCCTTAAAGTCACGCAAAAACAATCTTACTCCTTCCGGAGAACATCAAATTACAGCTCCTAGAGCTTTCAGTGTCTTGATACCTAATAAGTTTTCTGGACATGATTTCGTGAGCAATAAATCTGTAGTGCGAGACAACGGACCAACTGAAAGGGGTACTGGTTTCGATACTTCATTTACAATAGGCTTGCCTGAAAATCCAAGGGAAACATTCTGTGAGCCTGAGAGGGGTGCCCCTGGAACCTCGTCGTGACTTATTGTCGTCCTGCTTGCCCCTATATCAATCAAAAACTTTCTATCTTTCCCTAATACTTGACTATGTACATAAGGACCCTCTTGATCTACAGGAACCTCAATAAGAGGCAAGCCAACCTCCCTCTCTAGGCTGTTTCATGTGTATCGCTGGTAATCTGGATAATCAGTTTGTGCATATTGGTACATCTGCTGTGTTGCATGTTGTGTTGCGGCAATAGGTTGTGGCTGTGGTACCGCTACGGTCTGTACTGTCTGTTGTGGAGCATGCATAGGCTGTACATTCTGTGGTATGTTATGTTAAATTTAGCTTATAAAGCGCACGTACGCCCGTAGGCTTCATGGCGCTGTAGGAGGTTTTCAGAGCATAACACAACAACAGGAGGACCACTTAGAACATCTAAGGATAGGCTTCTCTAAAAAGCCAGGTCTTAAAGGCTAGTCTAAAGGCTAGAATATCCTCGTGTGACCTTAAAGAAGCTGGCAAGGAGTTCCAGAGGGATGCAGCAAGAAAATGAAAGGAACTGCCGCCCTGACGTTGTTTCCTAACAACCGGCACTGTGAGCAAGTTTTTGTGACCAGAACGGAGGTTGCGGGAGGGGGTGTATCTGGCAAGCAGGTTGATGATGAATTTGGGGCCTTTGCTTTATAATGCCCTAAAGATAATGCAGCCAGTTTTAAAAGCCACCCTCTGGGCTACCGGCAGCCAATGCAGATCTGCCAGGCCTGGCCTGATGGACTGCCATTTAGGAAGCCCACAGATCAGCCTGGCCGCCTGATTTTGAACCAGCTGCAGCCTCTTGAGCTGCCCGGCTGGAAGGCCCAAATATAAACTATTTGAGTAGTCCAGCCTAGACAGCACAAGGGCGATGGTCACCTGTATCAGGGCAGAATGGGTTAGGAAATGGGCAATCTTTCTAATCTTGCGCAGCTGAAAGAAGCATGCGGAAACAACTGACCCTACCTGACTTTTCAAGGAGAGGTCTTCACTGAAGGTGACTCCAAGGCTCTTAACCGTGCGGGATTTGGAGGGGGGATTTCCCATCTCCGGAGGCCAGAATTGAGGTCCCCAGCTGAGTTCGCTCTTCCCAGGCAAGATCAGTTCAGTCTTGCCTGGGTTAAGTTTTAGGTGGTTAAGGCCCATCCATCTCTGGATATGAGCCATGACCTCCCTAAACTCAGTGACAGCATCCGGCGACCCCAGGGGGAAAACCAATTGCAGATCATCTGCGTAATTAAAGATCCACACCTTGAATTTCCTCAAGGAGTACAAAAGGGGACGCAGGTACAAATTAAATAAAAGGGGAGACAGGACCTTTGTTGTTGGACCTGGTCTTGTCTAGGTTGACGTGGTCTTTCTTTAGTTTTACCTGTAGATATATTGTGTTTCAAAACTGCACAATCGTTTACATAGTGACCTGGCTGTTTACAAAAGTTACATATCCCTTTAACAGGAACTGCTGAATTATTGGACTGTGGTATACCCTTTTTCTGACCTTCAGCTGGAACTGACTGAGCAACTAGCATTTTCATTTTCGTGTCTTTCATACGTCTTTGTTCGTGATCATGTTCTTCTCTAATTCTGTTCTGGTGATACTGTAACATTTGTAACATTTGTGAAGGCGTGTTTGCTTGCCATGTGCTCTCGACTTTCAGTACACTATTCTTAACTTGGGGTAGAGAATTCTCGACTAGTTTAGATACAAAAAGGTGTGGGTATGACTCGCTACTTGCTTTCAGGCCACTATTAATAATAAAACATTTCTCAAATCGGGAATAAAAATCACTAGTATCTTCATCGGGTTTCTGTTTGCAGGCTGAGATTGCATCCCAGTCCTCCTTTTTAGTTGCTAATAATCGCGGCAAGACCTGTACTAACAATCCTGGTAATGCTTTAGTTTTGTCCCCAAGACCCAACCCTGGGGTTCGGCCATTTTCCTCTGTTTCTAATGCAGCCCAATCAATCTTTTTGTCTCCCACCTCCCATTCTTTTTCTTTGAGTTTTTCGTAAATACCGGCAGGCAATAGTACTTTCAATATCTTCATAATGTCGGGATAGGTATAATCACCCATGAGTAACATGTCTTTTATTTCACGGTGAAAACCTGCAGGGTCTTTATCATGACTGAGCACTAATTTCTTCATTTCCAATAATTCCATTTTAGTTATGGGCGTGTACACAAACACACGTCTAAGGGTATTATCATCATTCCTGACTGGGTGCACTTCTCGTAAGGGATTCTGTCTGTCTATGTAAAACATTTTTCTTTCTGGGGGTGGAGCTGAAACAAACTGTGGATTCAGGAAGGCACTATATTTGTGTCGATGTTCTAGAATTACTTTAATTAAATCGGTACCCAGGCCTCTCCATTTATTAATGAGTAACTCTATTAATACATCAGGTAGGGGACCTGGATCAGAATGTTGGCTTTTATACAATATAAGGAGGTGCTGTATCATGTACATACCAGCTAGTCGCTGTTCGTCTGGGGAAAGATTCAAAAAGGTTTGTGCTACTGCGTCATCATTATATTTATCGGAATTGTCAGCCCATTGTACTGCTGACCTGGCTAATTCTTGTTCATCCATGGAATCGAGTACATGGTACCCCATTCGTTTTTGAAGTATTTTATCGGTAGCCTGAAACAGATGTTCAGGAGTCCTCGGGTTTGACATGGCAGAGTGAAAAAGTCTCTTGCTTTCTGGGCGTATCGTTTTATTAAAAGGTCTACCCTTTCCTACATATGCTATCGTTCCTTTATCTTCTGGCTCATCCTCCTCTGAGGATTTATTCGCGTCTGATTCTGCTTCCCTTTCAGCTTTCTCTTTTGCATGGAATACTGTTATTTCTTTACGGATTTTCCTGTACATGGCCTCTATACATTTTTGTTTATCATGTTTTCCGTCTGCTATATTCTGACCCCATGTAGTTAGTACCTCCATCTCTTCTTTATTTACACCAGGCCGGTCTCGTTCTCTTATGAAACAGTTTATGAGGAATCTTAATAGTACACCTTGAGTGTCTACTTTCTGATGTGCCATGGCCTCGTGAATACATTCCTGACCCTCCCCAGTCTGAACAAAATGATATATCCTGTCTAGATAATCTTGCATTCCTGGAAATAGAACCAAAAAGTTTGCAGCACGTCTTATGCGTTTTGAGGCTAATATCATGCAACCGTCTTTGCCTGGTACTGGGTCATATCTACAGTCTGTAAGAAACTCTTTAAGCTTTTCAATTGTGACTGGTTTCGGAGTACGTTCCATTGCTAGTTCTCTAATAGTTAATCGGCGTACTGGTGGCGGGGTATTGTAACCCTCTAATGCACCTCCTGATACGGAGGCTTGAGCATGATCTGTCTGTAGGGTCGGTGGCGGCTGTAACGGAATTCCAAAAAGATTAAGCGGATTAGTAGGGGGTGCAGGAAGTGGTGGGGGAGTGGTCTGTCGTTGGGGAAGGCGATCAGTGGGTGGTATAGGTGCAGGTGGAACATTGGTATATTCGGGAGCTACATCGTCTAAATAGGAAGAAAGAAAAATATCTGCTGCAGTCTTGTGACATAATTTAGTCGGAACCAATGGAGGGGGCAGATCTTTTGGTACTTCCGGGGTCGCCCTGGGCAGGCCCTCGGCCAGGACTGGATACAATCCTGTTATAATGGCATTACTCCGTCTATCGTGTTGTTCCATTCTAACTCGTTCTCCTTCTTCTAGTAGTCCTTTTTCTTTGGCCTTATCAGAATCCTCTCTACTTTTCTCTGCTTTTCTGAGTGCTTTCTCTGTCCGTCTGTGTGATTCTTTACGCCATAGTTCAATGGCATCTTTCTGTGACTGTCTGGCTTTCTTTTTCCATAATGCTTCCTCTACTCTCATGATGCACTCTGCATCCCATGTCCCTGTAACGGGCCATCTCTGATTCTCTGCTAAATCCTTGGTGTAATCCACCCACAAGTCGAGATATAATACAGCGTCTAAGCCGTGTTTGTGGTACATAAAATATCCGGGAGTGTCCCTGGGTGGGATGGGAACAGCTTCCTCGAGTATCCCTTTTCTAGTTCCTATCTGTTTAAGTTTAGAAAACAGCGGCATTTTTAGCCGTGATACTTGATACCTGATACTTACTTGAAATTAAACACAACTAATACAATACGCACAGTGATGACGATAAAACAATCACTCATACCACGACATTAAAAACACATTAAAACATTTCAGAATAACTTGAATACTTGATATACTGCTAAACAGTACAGATACACTGCTAAACAGTGCAGACCGGGTCTGTGTACCCAAACCCGTCTTGACCGGACACAAATAATGCACCCGTCTAGATGCGTCCCCAGCAACGGTACTCACCGGGAAGCACGGAACGGAAGGCCTCGGAAAACTCGACACTGGACTGGACCGGACTGGACTGGACTCGACTTGTGACGTAGGTACTTCGGAACTTCGGAACTTCGGAACTTCGGAACTTCGGAACTGGTGGGCCTCTGAACACCTCGGACCTTGCTCTCTCGGCTGGGCTCTGGTCGGGATCCTCCGCACTCCTCACCGCCTCGTCTGGGTGTCGATCGCAGCCTCAGTCACCTCCGTTGGCCTGAGGGAGATACAGGAAATCCTGCGGGTACGCGTAATTGTCCGTCACGGCTGTGGCAGGGGACCAGGCCTGCAACGCACCGCCGGCGCGTAAGGTGGGGGAGGGGTTCCTGTTCGGGCGCCAATTATGTGGTAAATATAATTTACCTATGCTGAATTTCTATGCGGTAAAGTTCAATAAGAATAACTCAATCAAAAATGAGAGGCAGAGTCCGTGGCATCTGAGTTTATAAGGGTTTTATTCCTTAAAAAGGAATTGGTTCGAACCAGGTATCGTGTTCCATCACCACAAAGGTTCAGGAAGGGATAGACAATGCTTTATTAACAGAGTACAATATATATAGTAAATGCATTTAATGGTGATGGATACAGAAGGCGTAACAGCTGAGAGAAAAGAGATAAGAACACATGTACGTAACAGAAGGCGTGCACGAGGGCGTACACGGAGGTGTGTGCTAGACAACGTCACATGAAAGTGTCACAGGTGGGTGGATCCATAGAGGAATCCTGCAGTGTCAGCAGAAATATATGGCAGGGATGCGCGCGCAGCAGCATGACGTGTGATTGACATGGAACTGGAGGGTGAAGGGGACTTGACATTTAGCACCATACGTGGAGACAGAAGTCTGGCGTGTCAGAACAACCTAAACCCAAATCATATCTAATATCTGGTGTTTGAGGAACTGTATTATCTAGAAGGAAAGGTTTCTCGGGCAGAGGCTATTCTATACTGACTGCTAGTGCATGCATATGTGACTACGTGTCTACGTGTAATGCGAGGGGCCATGGGCCTACCAAGGTAACGGGAGCAATGAATTACTTGCACGGAGACAGAAAGGCCGGGCCCTTTGCTCTGCAGCTGGGGAGATGTTTTCCTAAATCACTAGACAGGAATGTATTTTCGAGGAGCGGAGCAGATAACTTGAAGGCAAAATACAGTCTTGGCAGGCAAGCAGGCCGAGCCGGGCACCGCTCGCCGCACAGGGAGTAAGGCAAGGGTCATGGAAGCGAGTCCAAGCTGCAGCTTTCAGAGGCAGAAAGCAGAAAGGGCTTGATGGCAGAAATCAGGGCCTAGCTCGCCAGAGCCAGGAAAACGTGAAAGTGCACCATGTAAAGACGGTGGCAAGGCATACTTAGGAACTGAATATTCGACCCATTCATGGTGGATCTGAAAGAGGACATGTTAGCGTTGGACGCAAATGTATTTGCGTCTTCATAGCTGGTTGCGGAGGGAACATACATGTACTTGAAGCACGTACATGGAGCCGTTGGGGTCTACGTTAAGGGACACAATTGACCATAAAAATTCATGTTACCTCATATTCAGTGAATAATTTCCTGAGCATGCTAAAGAATGATACGTCAGCTCACAGTACTTAATACATTATTCAGACATAAAAATATAGAAGTGCCACAAACCAAAGTCTATTTCATCATACATTTTATTTTCATGTCAATGGTGAAACAATCAAAAAACTTTTTACTATACGTTGATATTTATGCATTTAGAGGTTGCTCCAAGGAGAACGTGCATGAAGGAAAGGTGCTCAAGTGTAAAGTGGTGAGGTGGAATATCTAGGTGGTGACAAAAGGGAAAACGTCAACAACAAGAGAGAGTCCCTGATACTAGTAATACTAGGAAGAGGAGGCATGGAAAAATACAGTCAAGAACAGAAACCTCTCCTAGACGTACAATAATTCTAAAGGTGATACATCCAAAAATTAATATATATCAACATTGTCCCAACTCATTTAGAAAAACATAATTCTTATTTATTTTTTATCAATTTTAACAAAGGTAATATTCATGATTATATTCACAATAGGTTACAGATAAATATATACAGCAAAACCCCCAATCATCCTAAGGTCACCATACGTGCTCACACTCAACCCAACAGTCATACACAATACAGAAAATGTGCAGAAATAATTAACAATAAAAAACAATAAAGAACAACAATACAGTGAAAGTCAATAATTACAGACAACCAAACAGAAAAGAGCCGACGCGCGTTTCGGAAAGGACAATGATCCACAGTTCCTTCGTCAGGGCACAAATATAATAGTCTAGTCGAGAGAAAGAAGGGTGAAGAGGCGAGAAAAAAGAATAGTCCAACGTGTCTGGGTGCGTGAGTCTCTAAGAGTCAGTAAGAAGTGATTAGGAAATAGTATCCAAAAATTGTTTGTAAGGTTTGTGAGGGATAAAACGAACTGTGGATTTGCGATTTAGGAATGGATCCATAATCTGATTGCAATCACCTCCTTGAAGGAATAAATCATCTTTGTGTTGAATACATTTGCTCGTAATTAAAGGCCAAAAAGAACAATCGGGTTGGGTAGGACCATAAATATAAAAAACAGTTAAAGGGATTGAATTAATTAGAAGTTTAGCCAACATCCATCTACCTTCAGCATATTTTTCTTCCAATAAAACTTTACATATCAATTTTTTATGAATTAAAATAGCAACACCTTTTTTCTTGTTAACAGAAGGGAAGAATAAAACTGTACCAACCCAGTTCCTTTTTAGTTTTAGGGAATCAAGTTCAGAAAGATGAGTCTCTTGCAGAAGGACAATATCAGGGGTATAGGAAGACAATTGGGAAAGAACTCTCTGCCGTTTAATTGGATTAATAAAACCTTTTACATTCCAAGATATAACTCTGAATTTATAAATAAAAACATTGTAATAACATTGCAAAGTATCAAAAAATATGCAAGTAACATATTGCCGAAGAAAGAAAAGAGTAAGGAAGGAAAGAAAGAGCAGCAAACAACTTCAAAAACAAGGAAATGAAGAGGATGACGAAGAATAGTCTAGGTAAAATAGAACGAAAAAAAGGAAAAGAGAGTAGGAAGAGGAGAAAGAAACAAATAGCCTTAAGAAAGAAAAAAGAAACGATAAAGGGGAAAGAAAAGAGGAATAAGGAGAGTGGGAAGAAGCAAGAATAGAAGAGACAGTACATATCCAAAAGGACGACTGAGCACAACATACCTGAAGGGGACAAACAAATAGGAGAAGGGGCAATGGCGACACCCAACAAGACGAGCCGCTCGAAGGGAGGAAGTCCAAACCAAACCAGGACAAGGAAGACGGAGGAGATAAAACTGCACGGGATTAGGGAGAAAACATCAGGAACCTGTATGCGGGTACATGAAAGAGAAAAACGAGTGACAACACAATAAAGACAGATATCATAATATATATAACAAGGGAAAGAAAAACAATATCATACTATATTAAAGAACAACCATAGGTAAAACAGAACAGAGAAGGAACATGAGGAACAATACCATAACACCATAGAAAAGCTAAAGAACAAATAGAGAAGACAAGTCAATCAACCAGCCAGTAGGAGGAGGAGAAGTATCCATGCCACTGTCGGAATGAATCTGGATACAATTCTTCAGTTCTCCAGGATCCTGAAAGGTCCATGTTCGGTTCTGGTGTGTAACCTTGAAGATGCAGGGGTGAAACAAACCGTATAGAGCACCGAGAGAACGTAGTGGAGCACGTAGATTGAGAAATTATTTTCTTCTGGAAGCAGTAGCATTGGAAACGGCTTGAGAAAGGAACACTTTTTGACCCAACCAAGAAACTTGGCGTTTGGGCCTAGCCACAGAAAGGACAGTGAGAAGATTCGTGAATTTCAAGAAAAAGAATGATGACTCCTTGCGGTTTCGGCGAAGTAGAGATGCGTGGACCAAGTCTATGGGCTCTTTGGATTGAAAGAGAAGTTGAAGGAGGCATATCTAGAAGCTTTGGAAGAAAAGAGGCGAAGAACGTGACAAGATCATCCCCTTCCAAGGATTCAGGAAGACCATAAATGCGAAGATTGTTCCCCCTGTTTCTATTTTCCAAATCCTAGGTATGTTGCTGAAGAGCAAGGACTGATTTCTCCAATGAGGAGATGCGTTGAGCATGAGACGGGATCTCCAAAACCTGTTGCTCCACAGAAGATATTCTACCGTCCATAGAAGACCATTTCTCTTTCAGGAGTTGCATTTCATTGTTGGTATCTTCAACAAATGGGCTTAGAGCCCAAATCTCCTCCAAAATGAGCTCCATGGAAATAGGAGACAATAGATTATCCATAGACGGAGGGTCATGTTTTAGGCGCTTGGAGGAGGCAATAGGAGGAGAAGATTTAGAAGGATTGGCTTGTGTGGAGGAAGAGCGATTTGGTGTAGCGCCAGCCATTGGAGCTGCAGCAAAAGATGTAACAGAGGTCGAGGAATTCGGATCTTGAATATTCGGCGATTAAATGAAGATACATTTTGGCTTGCGCAATTTGCCCATAGGATGTTACAGTTAATGACAGTAAAGGCTAGGGTGTTGATATCAAAAGAGAGGATGAGACGTCACATCATAAATAAAGTCAAAGTGAGCTATGTGGAATAAGGAAATGCCTTACAGCCAATGTGTTCCATACAAATACAAGCAGATACTAGCAAAACAATACTGGCAAAAATTGAGCGTCAAATCACAAAAGAAAGGACCACTGGTGTTGATAATGCTGAGAAACAACTTGAAACACAGACTTTGGAGCAGGAAGCATTCCACGAAGATTTAGTCAGTGAGGAAACATCATGGTGAAGAAACCGCTGACATCAACCATAAATTTCCAGTGGTATACACACAACAGTCACATTTGAAATATGTTCCTTTGAACTGTAAAAGTTACTGGTCAGCACTTCAAAATGGCGGGAAAGACAGGTTGAGGTAAAGCGCCATAGCATACATGATATACAACAAACGCAGAGCCTCACCGTAAGAGGGGCACCATCGATGAAAAGCAGCTGGCAGCAATACACTGAAGAAAGCGCATCCCAAAAGGAACTAGGTGACACAAAAGAGCATACCTGAAAGGGAGCGCGCAGTCCGCAATTCGTAATTCAGCCACAGAACTTCACAAAATGGCGGCGGATAGCGCGAAAGTCGCGATGTTGAAAATTAATGGAATGCGATGCATTATGAGGGCGAAAATATTTCACCAGAGTCCAGCGATGTTCCGACGTGCATGGAGGAGCTTTGCTTTCAAAATAAGGAGGAATAAGCGCAGTTAGAGATCTGAAGGCATCCCAGCGCGGTGGAGCTCCTCACCTAAGCGGCCATCTTGAGTGGCGCCGAGACTACGCCCCCATATGGACACTTGTTAATTTTTGCAATAATGAGTTTGGGAGGAACTCGAGGCAAGTGGCAGATGCACTAGTATTATAGATTGAGAAATTGTACAATGGAAAAAAAAGAGGTAGTGTAAACTTTGTATGGGTGGGGGATTTTCATGTTCATCTTTGTAAGTTTAATGACACTAGGATATGTGGATTTGAGTACTCCTACAATAACCTCTTTTCACACTTTACACCCAATGAGTATGGTGATGTTTTTAACAGATTGTTATATAAGGGGAATTTGTCCTTAATAAATGTACCAGAAGAGGGAGAGCAAGAGTCTACTTTTAAAAGGTGCATCCAAGAGTCCACTATAGACTATATTTTAACCTCGGCACATTCACATGGGAAAGTGGTCCATACGAGTACTCGATTCTCTTCTCATAGTGATACCACAATGTTATCTACTTACCTAAGTATTTTATCTGGTTGCAGAAGGAGTGAATCTGTCTAGAAAAAACTGTTATCACCTGAAGTGGTCACAAGTACAAAGATTAAGGGGAAACATGGCGGCTGGAAGCTAACAGCCGCAGGCGAGCTCACGCCGATGTGTGCCTTGGGACTCTCCACGGGGCCATACGAGAGCCTTTAGGCGATTGAAACGGAAGCCTTCCACCCCGATTTGGATTTTTAAATTCTTTTTCTCCCATCTTTGAGCGTTTGATATTACAGCCCCTGCAATTGTCTTCTCCTCCCCCTGCGTCTTCAGTGGGGCGAGTGCATACATTTTTCTTCCTCTTTTTACTGCATGCCCGACTCCGCACGCGAATGGTCACCCAAAAGGGGTCTTGGACCTGGGCACAGGATGATACAAAAACAATAGTCCTAAACCTTGTTTTGAAATAGAAGTAAATCAGTTTGCCTCTTTGGTATATTCAGTGAATAATTTCCTGAGCATGCTAAAGAATGATACGTCAGCTCACAGTACTTAATACATTATTCAGACATAAAAATATAGAAGTGCCACAAACCAAAGTCTATTTCATCATACATTTTATTTTCATGTCAATGGTGAAACAATCAAAAACTTTTTACTATACGTTGATATTTATGCATTTCGAGGTTGCTCCAAGGAGAACGTGCATGAAGGAAAGGTGCTCAAGTGTAAAGTGGTGAGGTGGAATATCTAGGTGGTGACAAAAGGGAAAACGTCAACAACAAGAGAGAGTCCCTGATACTAGTAATACTAGGAAGAGGAGGCATGGAAAAATACAGTCAAGAACAGAAACCTCTCCTAGACGCACAATAATTCTAAAGGTGATACATCCAAAAATTAATATATATCAACATTGTCCCAACTCATTTAGAAAAACATAATTCTTATTTATTTTATATCAATTTTAACAAAGGTAATATTCATGAATATATTCACAATAGGTTACAGATAAATATATACAGCAAAACCCCCAATCATCCTAAGGTCACCATACATGCTCACACTCAACCCAACAGTCATACACAATACAGAAAATGTGCAGAAATAATTAACAATAAAAAACAATAAAGAACAACAATACAGTGAAAGTCAATAATTACAGACAACCAAACAGAAAAGAGCCGACGCGCGTTTCGGAAAGGACAATGATCCACATTTTCTTCGTCAAGGCACAAATATAATAGTCTAGTCGAGAGAAAGAAGAGTGAGGAGGCGAGAAAAAAGAATAGTCCAACGTGTCTGGGTGCGTGAGTCTCTAAGAGTCAGTAAGAAGTGATTAGGAAATAGTATCCAACAATTGTTTGTAAGGTTTGTGAGGGATAAAATGAACTGTGGATTTGCGATTTAGGAATGGATCCATAATCTGATTGCAATCACCTCCTTGAAGGAATAAATCATCTTTGTGTTGAATACATTTGCTCGCAATTAAAGGCCAAAAAGAACAATCGGGTTGGGTAGTACCATAAATATAAAAAACAGTTAAAGGGATTGAATTAATTAGAAGTTTAGCCAAAATCCATCTACCTTCAGCATCCTTTTCTTCCAATAAAACTTTACATTTCAATTTTTTATGAATTAAAATAGCAACACCATTTTTCTTGTTAACAGAAGGGAAGAATAAAACTGTACCAACCCAGTTCCTTTTTAGTTTTAGGGAATCAAGTTCAGAAAGATGTGTCTCTTGCAGAAGGACAATATCAGGGGTATAGGAAGACAATTGGGAAAGAACTCTCTGCTGTTTAATTGGATTAATAAAACCTTTTACATTCCAAGATATAACTCCGAATTTATAAATAAAAACATTGTAATAACATTGCAAAGTATCAAAAAATATGCAAGTAACATATTGCCGAAGAAAGAAAAGAGTAAGGAAGGAAAGAAAGAGTAGCAAACAACTTCAAAAACAAGGAAATGAAGAGGATGACGAAGAAGAGTCTAGGTAAAATAGAACGAAAAAAAGGAAAAGAGAGTAGGAAGAGGAGAAAGAAACAAATAGCCTTAAGAGAGAAAAAAGAAACGAAAAAGGGGAAAGAAAAGAGGAATAAGGAGAGTGGGAAGAAGCAAGAATAGAAGAGACAGTACATATCCAAAAGGACGACTGAGCACAACATACCTGAAGGGGACAAACAAATAGGAGAAGGGGCAATGGCGACACCCAACAAGACGATCCGCTCGAAGGCAGGAAGTCCAAACCAAACCAGGACAAGGAAGACGGAGGAGAAAAAACTGCACGGGATTAGGGAGAAAACATCAGGAACCTGTATTCTGGTACATGAAAGAGAAAAACGAGTGACAACACAATAAAGACAGATATCATAATATATATAACAAGGGAAAGAAAAACAATATCATACTATATTAAAGAACAACCATAGGTAAAACAGAACAGAGAAGGAACATGAGGAACAATACCATAACACCATAGAGAAGCTAAAGAACAAATAGAGAAGACAAGTCAATCAATCAGCCAGTAGGAGGAGGAGAAGTATCCATGCCACTGTTGGAATGAATCTGGATACAATTCTTCAGTTCTCCAGGATCCTGAAAGATCCATGTTCGGTTCTGGTGTGTAACCTTGAAGATGCAGGGGTGAAACAAACCGTATAGAGCACCGAGAGAACGTAGTGGAGCACGTAGTTTGAGAAATTATTTTCTTCTGGAAGCAGTAGCATTGGAAACGGCTTGAGAAAGGAACACTTTTTGACCCAACCAAGAAACTTGGCGTTTGGACCTAGCCACAGAAAGAACAGTGAGAAGATTCGTGAATTTCAAGAAAAGAATGATGACTCCTTGTGGTTTCGGCGAAGTAGAGATGCGTGGACCAAGTCTATGAGCTCTTTGGATTGAAAGAGAAGTTGAAGGAGGCATATTTAGAAGCTTTGGAAGAAAAGAGGCGAAGAACGTGACAAGATCATCCCCTTCCAAGGATTCAGGAAGACCATAAATGCGAAGATTGTTCCCCCTGTTTCTATTTTCCAAATCCTAGGTATGTTGCTGAAGAGCAAGGACTGATTTCTCCAATGAGGAGATGCGTTGAGCATGAGACGGGATCTCCAAAACCTGTTGCTCCACAGAAGATATTCTACCGTCCATAGAAGACCATTTCTCTTTCAGGAGTTGCATTTCATTGTTGGTATCTTCAACAAATGGGCGTAGAGCCCAAATCTCCTCCAAAATGAGCTCCATGGAAATAGGAGACAATGGATTATCCAGAGACGGGGGGTCATGTTTTAGGCGCTTGGAGGAGGCAATAGGAGGAGAAGATTTAGAAGGATTGGCTTGTGTGGAGGAAGAGCGATTTGGTGTAGCGCCAGCTATTGGAGCTGCAGCAAAAGATGTAACAGAGGTCGAGGAATTCGGATCTTGAATATTCCGCGATTAAATGAAGATACATTTTGGCTTGCGCAATTTGCCCATAGGATGTTACAGTTAATGACAGTAAAGGCTAGAGTGTTGATATTAAAAGAGAGGATGAGACGTCACATCATAAATAAAGTCAACGTGAGCTATGTGGAATAAGGAAATGCCTTACAGCCAATGTGTTCCATACAAATACAAGCAGATACTAGCAAAACAATACTGGCAAAAATTGAGCGTCAAATCACGAAAGAAAGGACCACTGGTGTTGATAATGCTGAGAAACAACTTGAAACACAGACTTTGGAGCAGGAAGCATTCCACGAAGATTTAGTCAGTGAGGAAACATCATGGTGAAGAAACCGCTGACATCAACCATAAATTTCCAGTGGTATAAACACAACAGTCACATTTGAAATATGTTCCTTTGAACTGTAAAAGTTACTGGTCAGCACTTCAAAATGGCGGGAAAGACAGGTTGAGGTAAAGCGCTATAGCATACATGACATACAACAAACGCGGAGCCTCACCGTAAGAGGGGCACCATCGATGAAAAGCAGCTGGCAGCAATACACTGAAGAAAGCGCATCCCAAAAGGAACCAGGCGACACAAAAGAGCATACCTGAAAGGGAGCGCGCAGTCCGCAATTCGTAATTCAGCCACAGAACTTCACAAAATGGCGGCTGATAGCGCGAAAGTCGCGATGTTGAAAATTAATGGAATGCGATGCATTATGAGGGCGAAAATTTTCCACCAGAGTCCAGCGATGTTCCGACGTGCATGGAGGAGCTTCGCTTCCAAAATAAGGAGGAATAAGCGCAGTTAGAGATCTGAAGGCATCCCAGCGCGGCGGAGCTCCTCACCTAAGCGGCCATCTTGAGTGGCGCCGAGACTACGCCCCCATATGGAGACTTGTTAATTTTTGCAATAATTAGTTTGGGAGGAACTCGAGGCAAGTGGCAGATGCACTAGTATTAGAGATTGAGAAATTGTACAATGGAAAAAAAAGAGGTAGTGTAAACTTTGCATGGGTGGGGGATTTTAATGTTCATCTTTGTAAGTTTAATGGCACTAGGATATGTGGATTTGAGTACTCCTACAATAACCTCTTTTCACACTTTACACCCAATGAGTATGGTGATGTTTTTAACAGATTGTTATATAAGGGGGATTTGTCCTTAATAAATGTACCAGAAGAGGGAGAGCAAGAGTCCACTTTTAAAAGGTGCATCCAAGAGTCCACTATAGACTATATTTTAGCCTCGGCACATTCACATGGGAAAGTGGTCCATACGAGTACTCGATTCTCTTCTCATAGTGATACCACAATGTTATCTACTTACCTAAGTATTTTATCTGGTTGCAGAAGGAGTGAATCTGTCTAGAAAAAACTGTTATCACCTGAAGTTGTGACAAGTACAAAGATTAAGGGGAAACATGGCGGCTGGAAGCTAACAGCCGCGGACGAGCTCCCGCCGATGTGTGCCTTGGGACTCTCCACGGGGCCATACGAGAGCCTTTAGGCGATTGAAACGGAAGCCTTCCAACCCGATTTGGATTTTTTAACTCTTTTTCTCCCACCTTTGAGCGTTTGATATTACAGCCCCTGCAATTGTCTTCTCCTCCCCCTGCGTCTTCAGTGGGGCGAGTGCATACATTTTTCTTCCTCTTTTTCCTGCATGCCCGACTCCGCATGCGAATGGTGCTTGATCGGAGGAGCGGCACCCTGCTGAAGCTCTCTCCGCTCTCCTCGCCAAGGGCCGTTGGCGTGGTACAGGTGTGGAAGAGGCGGATTCCCTGCCTCCAGTTCCGGGCGCTCCACGGCAGAGTCAGCCCCTGCGAGTACGGTACGGCAGGTAACAAGACACTGGGTCTGAGAGAGCCTGGGAGCTGTCATAAGGTAGGAGATCAGTGTTTCTTCAGTACGGAGTATGTTTTGAGGCACAACACAGGGGAGACATTCAAGGCCCTGAGATTTCACCAGATCGGATCGGGACTGCCAGGATTGTCGGGGTCGGGGTGGATTCCCTTAGCTACGCAGTTTTTGCTCCTACTTCTCAGTTGAATTTGAGCGTGCCTAGAAAGACGGTGTGGGCTGACCAGTGGGGGGACCTCAAGGTTGTATGGAAGACAATGCTAGTAGCTTGCCGTGCCGTGCCCCCTCCAGTCTACAATGGAGTCTTAAAACAACAGTGTACAGATCCACTCTCCGCAACAGGGTTGCTAAATTCAGCGTAGACACCGATATTACCCCACGCTTTCTCCTCCAGTTGCAGAGGTAAAGGCTACATCTAGGAAGCGTAAGGGGAATAACACAACGGATTCTAATCCGACGGGAGGGATGGGAAGTGCTAAGAAAGCCTTATCCAAAGTCAGAGTAACTCCCTCCTTGAAGACCTTTTATAAGGTAATATCTACCTCCTCTGACAAAGGATCAAATATAAAGACCAGCATGGCTTCCCTCAGTGTTCAGACAGTGGTGTCACAAACCCTGTTGGGCCAAGGAGGTTATTCTTTCCCCCTGCCACCTGAGCCTTAAACATCTGAGATGGAGGCAACTGGGGGGGGGGGGCAAATGCATGGAAGGAACAAATAGTGGTTATCCATCCTGATATCTACTTATCTGACAGGTTTTCGGTTTTAGTAAATCAAGGCAATCAAGGTGTTCAAGACAGTAGGTCAGATGCACTATTAGTTAAGGTATCAGTGGTGGTGGCTGCTACCGCACCCTCTGGCCCTCCTGCCCTACCGGGTCTTGTAGATACTCCTGGTACTTCGGTCTCCCCTGGAAAGGACCCATCCTCGCCTATGGGGGCTGGTTCCGTGGCAGATATCCTGATGGCCTTAAGAGATGACATAGGAAAACGATTCACCATCCCTGAAACTAACCAAGCTGCTATTCAGTCCTCATGTGAAGCATTAGCCCACAAAGTTGAAGAAGTGTCCCGGAGAACCGAAGCTTTGGAACGTGAAATACCAAAAATTAAGGAAGCCCTGCATAGTTCCTCACTGGAAGTCGATAAGATAACTACTCAAAACAGGGAACTGAAGGATGACATAGAGCCTCTTGAAAATCACGCCCGAAAAAATAACGTAAGAATATTAAATGTGCCTGAAGACCTGAAGGGGGGGGGGGATATAAAAAAAAATGTGATCTGTCTCTTAAAGGACACACTCTTAAAAGACTCTCAGAAAACTGCCTTGGCGTTGGACATTCAGCGAGTCCATCGGGACCCATTTAAGAGGAATCCTTCCAAATGTAAGTCAAGAAATATCTTGGTAAATTGTTTAACATACTCCCTGAAAGAAAGAATCTTGTCTTCAGCGCTAAAAGCTGGCACAGTTAACTGAAGTTCCTTTTCCAGTTCATTCTCATTCTCTATTAGGTCCGATATATCCCACATCACCGCCACAAAACAGTGGGAGCTGGGCAAAAGAATGACAATCTTGACCTCATTAGGGGCTAAAGCCCAATTAAGGTTCCTGGCATCCCTCCGAATCATGTGGAACACTCACATGTATAACATGCAACAGATTGAGCAGGTGGATGCCATTATTGAGAAAATAAAAGGTGGGAGTGAGATGTAGACTAAGGAGGAGTGGCTTGAAGGTTCTATATTTAGTTTAGTAATTACTACATTACATAGTTATAATGGTTGCCTCGTAGGCTCTCTTGAGAACTCAAGACTTACTTGAAACAAATATGCTTTTTTTGATAGCATCAAGGGACCTCGCCCATAGGGCTTATGCCCGGAGGATCAGGGAGGGTTTCCCAGGGGTTCATGGGGGGGACACAGGGGGTGCGAGGGGTGGTGGGTTGGAGGTGGAGCACTGGTGGTGTTGCATTGGGAGAAAATAAAAAGAAAATCCTCAATCTCAGAGTATTCCTAGAAACTATACCTTTTATAGAACAGTTAGTGTTGTTTTGCCTCTTATAGATAGCTTTTACAGTCTTAATGAGTATTATTATTATTATTATTATTATTATTTATTTTTATAAAGCGCGTAGTCACCCGGAAGTATCCCAGCGCTGAGGAACCTAAGAGACATGACTGAGGACTGAGTTTACGGGAGGGGCATAAGGGCTAGGGGAAAAGATGTGTCTTTAATCGTTTCCTAAAACGGAGGTATTGGGGTTCCAGACGAAGATCTCGCGGGAGGGAGTTCCAAAGACGGGCCGCATGGACCGAGAACCGTCTTCCTCCTGACCGTGCTTTCCTAAACCTTGGGGCATTGATAAGGTTTTCTGCATTAGAGCGAAGGGATCTTGTGGCTCTGTAAGGGGTAATGAAGTTTCGGAGAATTGGAGGGCCTTGGTTGTTCAGGGTTTTGTGCACCAAGCACAGGGCTTTAAATTTAATTCTCTCCCTTATGGGGAGCCAATGCAGGAGTTTGAGGGCAGGCTTGGCCGATGATCTGGCCGGGGTGTTAGTAATGATCCGGGCAGCGGTATTCTGGATCCTCTGCAATTTAGTCAATGTTGCTTCCGGTGCACCCAAATAAATCGCATTACTATAGTCCAGTCTTGATATAATAAGACCCTGGACTAAAAGTTTTTGCGATTTTGGAGGAAGAAGGGGCAGGACCTTCCTCAGGGATTTTAGCAGACCGAAACAGGTCCCTACAACCTTTTTTGCTTGTGGGGCGAAGGAAAGTTCCGAGTCGATCCAGACACCCAGACTTTTCACCTCTGTCTTTGGGTCTGGGGGAGGACCTAGACATGTTGGCCACATGTCCAAAGGAAGTGAGGTTCCTTTTGGGCCGAGTAGTAAAATTAATAATATATCATGGAATATCAACGGACTTAGGTGCCCACGCAGGCAAAGATTAGTATTAACATATTTTGAGCAGTCTCCTGCACAGATCTGCCTTCTACAGGAGACACATCTGAGTCTAAAACTTTCTTCGGTAAATCTC
Source organism: Lissotriton vulgaris (assembly GCF_964263255.1). Taxonomy (NCBI): domain Eukaryota; kingdom Metazoa; phylum Chordata; class Amphibia; order Caudata; family Salamandridae; genus Lissotriton; species Lissotriton vulgaris. The sequence continues at coordinate 1,307,997,776 of NC_141693.1, read as the reverse complement.
ATTGGATTGAGACCTGTGCAGTAACGCCGCCACCGCCGAGAGTCTGAAAAACCTACCTGAGGGCTAGAGGACGCAGCCCATTTCGCCGCCACCGCCGCCAAGAGTCACAAGACACCAGACTCCGCGTCGCCGCTCCGGGAGACTGCAAATCCCGGCAGGCACCGCGGCGGCGCGTCAGAGTGACGCGGAAGCGCCCTGAGAGCGCCAACGACAATCACATAAAGGCGGAGCACCCCGGCAGAGCGGGGGAGACCTGTGCAGTAACGCCGCCACCGCCGAGAGTCTGAAAAACCTACCTGAGGGCTAGAGGACGCAGCCCATTTCGCCGCCACCGCCGCCAAGAGTCACAAGACACCAGACTCCGCGTCGCCGCTCCGGGAGACTGCAAATCCCGGCAGGCACCGCGGCGGCGCGTCAGAGTGACGCGGAAGCGCCCTGAGAGCGCCAACGACAATCACATAAAGGCGGAGCACCCCCGCGTCGCGGGACGCGAGCGGGACGCCCGGGGCGTAGCCCGGGCAAAGGGCGGGCCCTCTACGGCCCTCATCGGCAGGAGGAGGCAGGGGCAGGGCCAGAAACCCTGTCCCAGTAGAAGACGCACCTACAAGTAAGACACTGTCGTTGTCCCTGTTTTAATCGTCAATAACATATTATACAAAGACTATGTCTAAAAAGAAACCTGCTGCTTTGACCGTAAATACCATGCATAACTATGTTGTACAAACAGTCAAGAAAATTAATGAACAGAGGAGGGAATCACTTGGCCTGAGTCAGTCACCAGACTTGTGTAGACTAAGCCCCACTTTACCTCTGTCTACTGAGGATAGCCCTTTTGTGCTGGTGGAAACCAGGGTTTCCCCAACTGCCCCACTAATTATTGAGTCTAGCAACCAGCCATCGACCATATTACCTTCCCCTGTCATTCTGGACGGTGACTCAGAAAATGTTATAGACTCAGACCCAGATACTGAAAATGGTCCTGCGGAGGATGATGTACCGCCGGTCGAGTGCACACCCCGGCCTGTGCGCACCTGTGTGAAGAATCAGCGGAAGCAGGGCGGCCCAAGGCCAAGAGTGAAAAGGAAAAGAACATTATCCCCAGGTCCTTCGAGAGTTCCCCAAAAGACTGTTGGGGATGGGTCTTTCAGAAACAGAGGAGATGATGAACTGCTGAGTAAACTGCTTGAAGTTGTAGAGGGTAAATTAATAGAAATTGTTAAACCTCTGATTTCCAAAATCGACAAATTGCAGGCTGAAGTGAAAAGACTTGGTAGTGTGCAAACTAAATTGTCGGAGGAAATAGGCAACCTTAATACTCTATTAACAATGAGAAGTAGTACTGAAGGGATTAACCTAGCGGGAGAAGGGACATCTGGTGTGCTGAGTAATCCAGCACACGTGCCGGCCCCGATAGTTAATCAACCTGTAATAACAGCAGAAGGGCGTCCGTTAACAGTAAATATACCACAAGCACAAGCTCACGGTACTGACCCACTACAGTTCATAGAGGAAGCCTCACCCGTTGTACTGGTCTTAGCTAACGTACCTCCTTTGGATGACGGCATTACCGAGTCATCTAGCTCTTTGAGCAGTAAGGCCCTCCATTGGCTCTCAGGTAACATGAGGTTAGCACCCGGAGGGACACAGCAACTGTCGCATGAAATTAAAACAGCTAAACGTGTCCCCTGGATAGGGAATCGCCCCAAAAGATTTAAAGGGGATTGTGTGGTGGTTACATTTGCACACTCCAATACACTACCAAATGTCTTAACACATATTCTTCCGCCTCAGCGCAGAAGAGGCTCGGTTGTTCCCCTAACATTAAAATTCTTCTACGGGGAACACCATAATGTAACCCTGCCTAAAACGCCAGCACTAGGATGGGACAACAATTTAAACCTAAATATACATAACCGCTGGGCTTCTCCCCTTGTACCGAGCCTACTATTACATAACAGATTTGATGCCCTGTCTGGTCTTAATAACTGCGATTGACAAGAGGTTAGTCAGGAGATGGCCGAAGTGTTCGCAGGAGTAGACTTGCTTCAGCTCCCAAATTCTATAGGTGGTACATTGCCTAAGTCTGTGGGTGCTGTTTGTAACATCGTAAAAGGGGCATCAATATCTTGCCACATTGCTAGTTGGAATATAGCAGGATTAGTGTCCAAACTTGAAGTACTAGGATGGTTAGAATTAATTAGAACATTCGATATTCTTTGTTTGCAAGAGACCTGGTGTTTAAATTTTAAGGGACTTGACGGTTTTGTAGCATATGAGCTACCAGCAGTAGCAACTACTTCAGGGAGGGCCAAAGGTGGTTTGCTGACTCTGATTTCTGTGAAAATGCGAATTAGGGTGAAGGAGCATATCACAGTGGGCAATAACTCCCAACTGTTATGGTTAGTGGATGTGGCAGGCAAAAACATTCTGTTGATAAATATGTATAATAATGTTTTTGATGCTAGTAGATATACTGTTATCTTAGAACTAGACGTCGCAATCAAAAAATTGATGAAAGCTTCCAATACTGTTTTTGAGTTTATATATGTTGGAGATTTTAATATTTCTGTTTGCCCACTCTCTAATCAAAAGTTGTGTGGTACATTGAACCGTGTTGGAGAGCCAACCATACATTTCCAACACAATACATATGGAGAAACCCTGAACTCTTTCCTACTGGCCCACGACATGGAGATTATAGAGATTGAGCAGGATGAGAAGGGTGATAGCCTGCCAACTTTTGTAGGGAGAGGAGCGAACTCTGTAATTGATTTTATTTGCATGTCTTCCGAACTAGCTATTTCTAGTTCTGGTGTCAAGGTTTTAGACCACATGATTAGTGACCATAATTGTCTTGTTATCGAAACCAGGTTTTGGGATGCTTGCATAACCCCAGATAGTAGCCCTATCACAAACATTGAAGCACACAGGCCGAACGGATTCAGAATAAGGTGGGCTGGGGATAAGGCTGAAGTAACCTCAAATTGTATTATCTCTGGCTGTTTAAATGACATTAGATCAATTACCGAAGAGAATTCAAATATGAAGGCCTGTATTTTTTACTTTACAAGAATCAATGTTTTTATTAGTGATAAGTTTACTAGGGCTGCTAGAAATTCTAAAAATAAAGCAAAGGGCTGGTTCAATAATGCCTGTACTGTGGCATTGAAAACCCTAAAAAAGGCATTAACCATTAAACCTAGAGATAAATCAGCTGTAGCTAAGCTTAGATCTGACTACAACTCAGCCCTTAAGCAAAGGAAAGCTGAATTACGTGAGGAAGCTTGGGAGCGTTTTGATCAAGCGGCTGTTTCAAACAACTGTACCCTCTTCTGGGCAGCAGTTCACAGCCCCTTTTTAAAGGATGACAAACTCCCCGTGTTGACCTCAAACGTTGGCAAGGAATCATGGGTCCAGCATTTCTCTGGCATTTTTAATCCTAAAACTGAAATGTTGCCGATAAGTTGCTCCTGGCCAGTACTTAACATAGATATCACCTTACAGGAGGTCCTAAGTAGTATTCAGGCAAGTAAGGGCGGAAAGGCCCAGGGACCCGACGGTGTCCCAGTGGATGTATACAAATTTGCACCTGAGACTTGGGGGCCAGTACTAGTCAAAGTTTTTAATGCTGCTGTTCACTGTACTATTCCTTGTACCTGGTCTGAATCTATAATAGTTCCGATTCATAAAAAAGGGGACCGAGGAAACGTCAAAAATTACCGGCCAATTTCTTTACTGGATTCGTCCGTCAAGATTATGAGCCGTGTACTCCTCACCCGACTAGAAGAATGGGCAGAGTCTAACCAGATAATGACAGACTGCCAATACGGGTTCAGGAAAGGAAGAGGTTGCATTGAACAATGTTTAAACCTGGAACTCCTGATAGGGAAATACACCCGTGCAAAAAATGGGTCACTCTACCTCTGTTTTGCTGATTTGAGCAGCGCCTTCGATCTGGTGGATCACGCCATACTATGGACTACCTTGCTAGAAATGGGAGCACCTAGGGAAATTATATATTTCCTGGCCCGCCTGTACGAGAGACTCAGCTCGAGTGTCCGATATGGGCCTTCGGGCGAATGTACAGATAAATTCCGGGTCAGGAGAGGTATTAGACAAGGGTGCGTTCTGGCACCCCTGCTTTTCACTCTTTTTATCAACGAAGTAGACTCGATCCTCAAGAAAGCACCAGCGGACGCCCCTAGAGTAAACACAAGTACCATCCCCGTGTTACTTTATGCGGACGACGCTGTGTTGCTTTCTAGGACCCCCCGGGGTCTACAGCTCTTGATGGACAAATTTGTGGCCTTTATAGAAAAAAGAAAGTTGGTCATCAACAAGAGCAAGACATATGTGATGGAGTGTGGTGCTAGCAATGTTAAAACTAAAAAGCCCTATAGGTATCACATTGATGGCCAGGTGGTGCAATGTGTGGAAAATTTCTGTTACCTGGGGGTTACCTTTTCTAAAAATGGGCGCTGGGATGTTGAGCACAAGGTGGTGCGTGATAAAATGACCAGGAGCGCCAACGGAATATTTGCTTTCGCAAGTAAACTAGGTAGTAGAAGGCCCAAGGTAATGCTTAAGATTTTTGAAGCCAGGTGTCTCTCGGCTGCTCTTTACGGAGCAGGGGTTTGGGGGGTATCCAGGGTAGAACCTTTACAGGTAGAAGAGAATATTTTTCTGAAAAAATTACTGTGTCTCCCGACATCCACCGCTAATAGTCTGGTCCACAAAGAATTAGGATTACAACATCTAAATGATCTATTACTGTTGAGACCTCTGATGTTATGGCGCTCGGTCTGGATGAAAGACGAAACCTCATTTAACAGGGCTATTATTGAGGATTGTCTACGTCTAGACTTTTTTCTTAAAATCCCATGGATTAAGTACACAATTGAATCCTTTTCCAGGGTGTTTGGATTAAACGTTACACTAGATCACTGTTCTGCCTCGGACTTCTCTAAAGAGAGTCTGAAATCAATCTTTTTAGATCATTGTGCAGAAAAACGAGATATGGATGATCTCAAACTCTCCACCTGTATACGTTATAATCAATTGAACGAATTCGTGGGCCTACATCCCTACCTCCCCCAGGTGACCAAAGGGCAACACCGGTTTGTCCTCACCAGGATGAGGATGGGTACGGCCCACCTATTGGTTGCATTTCCTGAGATTAAGATGCGCCCTATAGGTCCATGTCGGTGTGACAACTTTTCAGAACAAAGCACAGAGCACTTTCTACTTGTATGTAACCTGTACAGTGAATATCGAAAATTCTTTTTAAAACCTCTATTTATTAAATATGGAGCAAGAACTATTAAAGCGGCAATGAAGTTACTTTTTAATTTGCATCACCCTGACATCTGTTTTTATACGGCTAGTTATATACTCAGGGCTATTAGCTCTAGGAAAAGCATGATTTTTTAAATTCACAATTTTAAAGTAATTTATTTATTGGAACCGTTTTTTTTTATTATCTGACATATATATGTATCGTACTGTATTTTTAGCAGATTGCGATTGCCAAGTGTATTTTTCGTTTAATATGTGGTGTATGTATTGTTATGTACTTTTATGGACATGATTTACATGTTTCCGAATAAAGTTTTTGACTTGACTTGAGTCTTTCTGCTCCTCAGAACAGGTTGCGCATAGTAGAGGGGTGGCAATCCTAATTAAGTTAGGGGCAAAAGGTATCATCAAATCAGTCTCCTCGAATCATTCGGGAGATGGATCATAGCACAGATCGAAATTGGGGAGGTTGAGTTAACTATAGTGTTGTTTTATGGTCCAAATGTCGACGATCCATCATACATTTGTAATATGCAGGCCAAATTAATAGGAAGAACTACCCCAATACTTATCGGGGGGATTTTAATATTCTTCTTAACCCCCAACGGGATAGGTCTAATCAGAGCCATTATGCTGATGCCCCACGCATCCGCAGCGCAATGATTAATATGATCCATGATCTTGGGCTGGCGGATGTCTGGAGGGCTAAGATGGGAGAAAAAACAGGCTTCACTTTTTTAGTAAACAATACGGCCATTCTTCGAGAATCGACTACGTCCTAATCAATAGGTTGGGCTTAGAGAAGGTTGGTAATATTTCCATCTTGCCGAGTATTCTCTCTGACCATGCACCCATATTCGTTTCTTATTTAAGTGCTAGACAAAAGTCCGGAACTAGATGGACCCTGAAGAGGGCAATACTTGCTGATCCCGATATAATTGGTGCACTTAAAGCATCCACAACAGACTTTTTTGCTCTTAACATCGGCTCGATTTTGTTGGACTTTGTCTGCGATGCTTTTAAGGCAAACCTTCGGGGCAGCTACATAGCCTAATCTGCTCCATAAATAGGGCAGAGTCTTTGGAATTTCGGAAGCTTGAGAAGCATATAGGGACATTGGAGGAAGAGAGGCTTAGTACTCCTCAGCCATCTACAGAAGAACTGATGCGAATTAATGAAGATCTGGACCGCCTCCGTCAGGGATACAGGTGGAAACTTGAATCAAAAATTAAAGCCCAATGGTCTACCTATAATATGCAGCACTTTGAATATGGCGAAAAGACGGGGGCTCTCCTGAAGTGGAAGGCACGGGCAGATCGCGCCAGGAATAACATAAAACAATTAGTTATAAACGAGAATGGAGAAACTTCATGCAAGCACAAAGATATGCAGAAACTTCTCTCTCTGTTCTCAGATCTATACAGGGAAGAGACATCCCCTAGTGTAGAGAGTATCCAAAATTGGCTGCGATCTAAAAAATTGCCAACTTTGACTAAGGATAGTCAAGCTGCTCTCCACGCCTGTATTACTGAAAGCAAAATTATAAGCCATATTAAAAAGATTCCCTGGCGAAGTCTATAAAATTTTACAGGACGAACTGGTCTCAAGATTATGTGTACTTTTTAATTACATATATAGTGCTGAAGGTAGAGTCCCTAAATCATGGAAGGAGGCCACGATCATCCTTATTCTAAAACCAGGAAAAGATCCCCTCAATGCTGACTCATATAGGCCAATCTCCCTGCTCAACACGGATTACAAAATATTCATGAGTGTTTTGGCAGGGAGATTGGTCAAGTTAGATCCATAATTGGTTAATATGGACCAAAAAGGATTTATCCCTGGGAGGTTCATACAGGAACAGACCCTGCAGCTGATCGGTACTATCGACCTGGATGTGATACGGTCAATGCCCTTGCCTGTGGCAATATATGACGCAGCGAAGGAATGTGACCGTGTCTGCTGGTTCTTCCTGTGGGAAGTGTTAAAAACAATAGGTTTAGGTCCAGTTTTCATACGGACACTGATTAGCTGCTACCAGGGTGCCTCGGCAGTGATTTTACTGAACGGTATGTTGACATCAAGTTTTAGTATCACAAGGGGAACGAGGCAGGGTTGTCCCATCTCGCCCTTGCTTTTCGATTTATACATAGAACCTCTTGCCCAAGCAATTAGATTAGATCAATTAATTGTTCCGTTCAGTGTCCATCTGTATAGTAGAAAGATATCCTTATATGCCAATGGTTTTCTGTTATATACCAATATTCCTGCTGAGGTCTTTCCTAGAGTGAAAGTCCTTCTCGAAGAATTTGGCTCGTATTCAGGTACCTTGCAAATTCTTCTAAGACCGATGTAATGATTTGGAACGTTGACAATTGGCCGGGTAAAACAAGCAGGGAATTTAGATATTTAGGAATTACTATACTAAATAACTTAGACGACATCCCTAAAATGAATTTAAAGAAGGTGACTAAGGAGATTGATCGCCTTTTTTAAGATGGGCAAATTTGCCTCTAACAATATATGGTAGGGTAAATTTAGTAAAATGGTCATCTTGCCAAAACTGACCTATCTTTTTAGCACCATTCCTCTTGAGTTCTCACATAGGGGTATAAGCAAAATACAAAGTAAAATAGGAAGTTTCATTTGGTCTAATAAAACAGCCCGGCTCTCCTGGAAGAAATTAAGGCGTAAGCTACAGAAAGGGGGCCTCGCACTTTCTGATATACTTTGGTATTCCTTTGCTTTTCAGTTAAAAAATATTCGGGCTTTACTTTGCACTGCGGGAGGTTCCAATTGGGGAAACATTTTAAATGAAATGGTTGTATTCGAGGGAGGTGGAGAGGGCTTCCTGTATATGTTCGGCACACCGAGATTCTTTAAAAAGGTCCACCTGAAAGTCTCAAAAGCAGCCCTAAATTTGTGGTACATGATCAGGAGAATATGGAGGATAGGCTATTACTCTGATTTTGCCCCCATTTGGGATTCACCAGGGACACCTGCTTGTTTGAAGGATAGCCTAGCACTACCCATTAAGAATGCCGGTGTTTGGATCTGGTCTGACCTTGTTTCCACAGATGGGATTCATCCCTGGGAGGTATTAAGGTCGAAAATAGGAGCTTCTTTCTCTAGATTTAAATTTCTACATTTAGCCTCTTGGTGCACTGCAGAGAAAGCGTTCATAGGCGGGAACTGGGAAATTGAGCTTCAATGCCAGAATGCATACCCTATAAAAAAGGAAGTTGGGATCTGGTATAAGAAGCTACAGGAAGCAGAAGATACAGTCCTCCCCCCACAACATGTATTTTGGAATATGTCAGCTTTGGAGATCGACGCTGTAGAATTGTTTGAACCCTCTCTCCAGATGCTATAGAAGATGGTTAAACCCGCCTCGATAAAAAAAACATTTCTATGTCATTAATAAGTTATACTATACCCCCATGAAAATAGAAAAATTTGTCCTCCTTTCTTCTTCAAAATGCCCTAGATGTGATTCCACCCTGGGTGATGACCTACACATATTGTTTTTATGTGGTGCCTTGAAAGAGTATTGGCAGAGTGTGGAATGTGCTCTTGGTGCTATTTTTAAGGTCGATTTTAATCTGAATTTATCCTTGGTAATATTTGGTGTTGATAACTACTTGATGACCCAGTTGTCAACTCCACAAAAAGGTTTGCCAATGTATCTGATCCGGGGTGCTTAAGATCGAACGTTGGTTTCTTGCTTATATTTGCAGAAGCTATATGGTGAGATGAGGACTAAACAAAAAAAAACAAGTACAAAGATTAAATCTAGGCGCGGAAATCATAGCTCAAATAAAGGAGGAAATATTAGCCTGTATGGAAGAGAATTCATGACCTCTAATCTTGGTCACCCAGTTTATTGCTCTTCTAGAATAAATAAAAGTTGCACTCACACGGGTTAAGTCAGCTAATGATACCACCAATATGGGATGGTTTGATACAGCCTGTACAACAGCAAAAATAGCCCTTGTAAGAGCCGTAAATACTCACCCTAGAGACTGCTCTGTAATCTGTGCGTTACGCAAAGATTATAAATTAGCGAGGAGGGCAAGGGAGAAAGATCTTAGGGCACGGGCAAGGGCAGATCTCGAGGAAGCAGCTATGTCAGGCAGTAGTAAAGATTTCTGGAAAACTGTGAATGCCCCACATTTTAAAGACATTAATGATCCTACACTAGACGTGCATGTAGAGGAAGAGGCATGGTTGAGGCACTTTGCAGGAATATTTGGTTTAGCAATCCCTCCAACTCCACTATTATCCTGCCCAGAGACTATACCAAAGGGAGGGTTGACTTTCTCTGTATCAGAGATAAGAAAGGCGTTGGAAGCCTGCACCCCAGGTAAGGCGCCAAGGCAGATGGAGGTCCAATTGACCTTTTTCAGCAGAATTATTATATGTGGGTGGCTTTACTTACAAATATTTTTAATAGCATCCAGATAGTAGGCCCGCCTTTCTCTTGGAATCAGAGTCTAATTGTGCCCATTTTTAAAAAAGGGGACAGGGGATCCCCAAAGAACTATCGCCCCAGATCCCTCGTTGACACCACTGCCAAACATATGGGACGGGTCCTTCTGGCCCGATTGGAGGACTGGGCCTAATCCCATAATATTTTTATGTAGGCGCAATAGGGGTTTCGTAGACGAATGGGGACGGTCGATCAGTGCTTAAACATTTCCCTAACTATAGGGAAATACACTAAGGCACAAGTCATCAAACTGTATATGGCCTTGATGGACCTAACCTCAGCCTTTGACTGTGTGTCACACCCGAAGTTGTGGTCCATGATGGAGGGCATGGGTATTGATCCACTATACTTAGTTTCATACGTCAGTTGTACACCAATGCCACTGCCCGTGTAAGGAATGGCAGGAAGGGGGAGTGCACTCGCCTCTTGAAAATTGAAAAGGGAGTAAGACAGGGTTGTGTTCTCGCCCCGTTCCTTTTTTCAATCCATACGAATGGGGTACAGTCCTCCCTTTCTGCTCTACCAGTGGATGTGCCTAAATGCGATCATATCCCCCTTCGATTCTGCGACGAAGCGGTATTGGTGGCCAGATCGGGCTTAGCCCTACAAACGCTAATCACAGCCTACTCTGCCTTTATGGCCTCCCTTGACCTAAAGGTCAATGAATCGAAATCATTTATTATTGTGACTGGAGCCGCAAGGGTTGAGAAACATCCCCATTTCCAGTTGTAAGTCAAGAAAATCGAGATAGTCGACTCCTTTCATACATTGGAGTGCTTTTTGACAAAGAGCATTCATGGTCTAATTTAGTGGCAGCAAGAGCTTAGGGTATGCAATGGAGCGTCAACGCTGTTAAGAGATTTGCTAAGAAGTTGGGATGCAGCCCACTGGATGCAATTAAGAATATATATTCAGCTAAAACAAAGTCAGCTGTAATATATGATGCAGGAGTGTGGGGTATGGCTAACTCTGCACCGTTACAACACATTGAAGACCTTTTTTAAAAATCGTGTGTCCTTACCGCAATCAGCCCCAAATTATATTTTACACTGTGAATTGGGGCTTTCTTATTTGAGCGACAACATAAGACTAGCTCCAGTCTTGTTGTGGCTATCAGTATGGTGGAGGTCTACGGTGGATTTGACTCAAACTATTATTAAGGACTGCTGTACATTAGACTATTATAAAAGAATTGGATGATTAAATTACCTAGAGGTCCAACTGAAAGCGTTAGGGATGGGAGAACTATTTCAGGACCCTGAGTCCTGCAAAAGGGGTTTAAAGGAAAAAATAACAGACTTATTCATTGATAGATCAAATTTTGCCCGAAGAAAAAAGAAACATATATGTCACTCCTCCATTCTTTATGATTTGGTACCACCAAGATCAGGGGAAGGTTTTCAGTATCTATCACGCATAGACAATGCGTGGCACAGATTTATTCTCATTCGTTTACACATGAACATGATCCCGTTACTCCTGGGATAACCCCAAAAGACACATAAAGTAGCAGATCTCTCACCCTGTCCCTGTAACAACCACGCAGTCCAGTCAGATCTATACAGAGGAAACGAAAACATTCATGCTCCCAGTCCTGAGGTACCACATTTTCAGGCAGTGTCGGGTGGCTACGTTCTTCCTAAAAACTCTACAAGACCCATTTGTATGCTGTTATGTTGCCTCATTTTTGTGGGCTTGCTTTAGGAAGAGGAAAAAGGTGGGAATACATTTTAGTAGCAGCAATTAATTCATTTTAAATTCTGAACTGCTTTTTTCCTAAACGTTTTTATATGAATTTACCTAGATCACAGCAAAAGTGTTTAATTCCTATTTTAAATGTGTATATATGTGTATATATTGTTTTGGAAATTTTAGATAACTTGTGCCTTTATGATCCTTTTTAAAAAGATTGAATAAAGCTGTGTGACTATGACTATGACTATGACTAATGACGACTCACACACCCCGTATTTCCACACCTTACCGAAAATTCACAAGGGGCTTACCCCACCCCCAGGACACCCGATTGTGTCCGACATTGATTCATTGCTGGAACCCCTCAGCAAGTTTTGTGATTTTTTTCTTCACCCCTTGGTCATCAAAACCCCAGCATATTTAAGAGACACCACAGAGGTCCTAAATTTCATTGAGAAGTTTCAAGAACCAGGGTACATCAATCTCCTGGTAACCTTGGACGTGGAAGTGCTATACACGAACATCCCCCAGGACTTCACAATTGGGGTCCTGGAGTGCGCCCTCCAGAATCTCGACCCATCTTCGCTTTTCAAAAGAAGCTATACCATCAAATACAAGGCACCAGCATGGGAAGCACATTTGTGCTGGGTCTGGTCTGCCTCTACATGGCCAATTTTGAAGATGAGTATATTCTAAATGCGACTAATCCATATAAGACCAACATCCTACTGTGGCGTCGTTATATTGATCTGTAATACTGTTAGTTGACCCGTGCACACCTAAATTCAAATAAAGTTCAGTGCTCCAATGTATTTATTCCACGGGTGCTCCTTTGGTGTCGCCCTCCAACCTTTAGGCGAATAAGAACAAATGTAAATGAAGTGTGGTCAGTTGAAAACTGATAACATCCCATAGGGCACTCCAATATTTGGGAAATAATCCTCCTCTATTCATTACAGGATAACATGAATTCGTTTTCAAAGATTTATTCTTCCTTCATTGAGATATATCATATTCTTTTCAAAAACAATAGTGTTTATGTTGAAAAACATATATTTTTCATTCCATTTCATATATGTTTGAATTCGCTCCAATGCATTTCAGGCATTGCCCTTCGTCGGGGAGCATCTAAACAAAACGACATATATTGTTCTAAGTACAATATCACCATGGTAATAAGCAAAAAATAATCAACAAGAATTTTCTATTAAATCTCTGGTTAACCCCTTCCATGCTGGTGACGAACCCCAGCCGTCATGCACTACAGTGCTCGTGTGCTGATGACGGCTGGGGTTCGTCATGGCCCGCCCGTGTTCGGCCGGCGGCCGCACACGGGAAAAATCGCGGCCGCACGGAAGGGGTTAAACAAAGACTGTAATCGTATTCTACTACAAATGGTGCTCATCTAAAAAAACGAGTACTGCGATTGGTGCTCATCTAAAAACAAAGAAGGTGCTGTGAACATGAAAGATTCACGTGATCGGTAAACCTAATTCGGCGGGTAATTGTGTTCATGCAGTATTTAATAAAGATAAACAATGCGTGCTCTTAGAGGTAAAAATTGAGAATTCCACGAAGTCCCAAGAGTTTATCAGCCGTGATTTTACCAATGTGGAAGTCATGATTAAACAGAATTGAAAAACGCGAGGAGCGTTGTGAAACGGTAAAGCAAGGTGGCAGACAGCTTGTGTGACAATGCGAGGTGTCGAGCGTTCGAGAAAATAGATAGAAAGTAACAGGGTCTAGATTACTTACTCAATTGTAAAACGGCAAAGTTTATAATGGCATCTTCGCGGGAATGTTTACTACGGAAACAGTGTGCGGTCAAATATCATGCACAAGAACCAGGAAGTGATGTGTTCACGTGAACATGATAGTAAAAATAAAAGTGGGACTAAAGTAAATACGGCAATCAGGATGTAAACACAGTGAAAAGTGCAAACAAATGTGACATGATGTAAGGGAAAAATAAGCCTAAATGTGCCAAGTAATCAGCAGAAATTCTACTAAATACAAATACATATTTCTCAAATAGATAAATTTTATCCTAGCACAAAATACGAATTTATAAAAAAACAAAGTTATAAACAACAGCCCAAACGGATATTCAGAACAGGAAGCCCACGAACTAGTGGGTTAGCGCATAAATAACAAGCAAACTCAATGCGTTCATTGAGCCCATTCGGCTTTATCGAATTGAGTCTGTAAATCCAATAATTCTCACGTTGTAACAATGTCCTGTTATTGTCTCTACCTTCAATTTTGTCAATGGTTTCCAACACCATGAATTTAAGTTGGGAAATATTGTGATTCATTTCAACAAAATGGCTTGCTACTGATGATTTCAAGTTTTTAGTTCTGATGTTAGATTTGTGCTCATTTAGACGGGTCTTCAGCTTGCGTTGATATTGTGACAATTGTTGCAGTTATTGCAGGGTCTTGTTTCTCTTGAGACCACTTGTTACCTGTATGGCTGTTTTAAAATTTCTCCTATGTTTTTACCTCTTGTGTAGGCAAATAAAGGTCTGGATTTAAACATGTCTTTAAAGTCAGGTTCCACTTGCAACATTGGCCAATGTTTTAGTATGATGTTTTTATACAGCTGACTCACATTGGAATATATTGATACAACAACCATTCGGTCATCTACAGTTTAGGTTTGTGTAGGTTTGAGCAAATCCTTCCTTTGAATTTGTTGTACTTGCATTTTCGCTGTTTCCAATATTTGTTCCGGGTAACCTCTTTCTCTGAATCGGTCAAGCATTTCTTCCATTCTTATCACTGCTGTCTCGGGGTCAGATGTAATCCGTTTCACTCGGAGTAATTAGGATTTAGGTAGGTGTCTTTTCAAAGATGTTTGGTGAAAACTGGTATAATGCAAGAGATTGTTTCGGTCTGTCGGTTTTCGGAAAATGTCTGTAATGAGTTGGTTATTGTTTATGGTAATGTGTGTATCCAAGAATGTTATAGATTTAGAGTCAATTGTCCAAGTGAATTGTATTCTTTGGTTGACTGAATTTAAGTTCATGAGAGCTTCTTCCAGACTCTCTTTGGTATCTTTCCAAAGAAAAAATAAATCATCTATGTAACTTGAGTACATTTTCAAGTGTTTTTTCCATGTTGGGTTGGTCCAAATGTGAGTCTGTTCAAATTCACCCATAAAGGTGTTAGCGTATATCGGCGCTGCGCTGTTTCCCATACTGGTGCCTACTAGTTGTAAAAACCAATCGTTCTCATATTTAAAGTAACTGTGATACAGTGTAAACATTGTTAATTCCATTAGGAACACTTTCATTGTCTCTTCAAATTCCAGTTTTAAGATAGTCTGTTCTATAGCTTCAATATCTTCCTGGTGCGGGATCGAAGTGTACAGGGTAGAAACATCTGCTGTACATAGCCATAACTGTTCATTAGGTTCAAATTCTATGGCATGTAGTTTACACAAGAAGTCTGTTGTGTCTCGAATATAACTGGTAAGAGATTGTACCATCGGTTGGAGATGGCGATCTAAAAATTGTCCTACCGGTTGATGAATGCTGCCACAAGTCGATACTATTGGTCGTATCGGTGGATCCATTCGATTTTTATGTATTTTGGGAGCTGCATAGATAAATGGACTTTTAGGATTAGTCTTAATCAGAAAGTTCCTCGTTTTCTGATTGATTGTACCCAAGGTTAATGCTTTTTCCACAATCTCTTTCAAAATCCTTGCATATTCTGTTGTTGGATTCCCAGGTAGTCGCATGTAAGTTAGTTCATCCGATAGGTGTTCTATCAATTTTAACTGATACATGTTAGAATTCATAACAACTCCCTTGTCTGCTTTTATGCAGACTATGTTTTTGTCATTTGTTATTTTTAACAGTTTGTCACGATCCTTTTGAGTCATATTTTTGTATGAACTTTTTTTGAAGTTGATGGATTGTATATCCTTTTTAACCAGCTGTTCAAATAAGTCTATGCTCTTATGGCTCCATTTATCTATGCAGCTCCCAAAATACATGAAAATCTAATGGATCCACCAATACGACCAATAGTATCGACTTGTGGCAGCATTCATCAACCGGTAGGACAATTTTTAGATCGCCATCTCCAACCGATGGTACAATCTCTTACCAGTTATATTCGAGACACAACAGACTTCTTGTGTAAACTACATGCCATAGAAATTGAACCTAATGAACAGTTATGGCTATGTACAGCAGATGTTTCTTCCCTGTACACTTCGATCCCGCACCAGGAAGGTATTGAAGCTATAGAACAGGCTATCTTAAAACTGGAATTGGAAGAGACAATGAAAGTGTTCCTAATGGAATTAACGATGTTTACACTGTATCACAGTTACTTTAAATATGAGAACGATTGGTTTTTACAACTCGTAGGCACCAGTATGGGAAACAGCGCAGCGCCGATATACGCTAACAGCTTTATGGGTGAATTTGAACAGACTCATATTTGGACCAACCCAACATGGAAAAAACACTTGAAAATGTACGCATGTTACATAGATGATTTATTTTTTCTTTGGAGAGATACCAAAGAGAGTCTGGAAGAAGCTCTCATGAACTTAAATTCAGTCAGCCAAAGAATACAATTCACTTGGACAATTGACTCTAAATCTATAACATTCTTGGATACACACATTACCATAAACAATAACCAACTCATTACAGACATTTTCCGAAAACCGACAGACCGAAACAATCTCTTGAATTATACCAGTTTTCACCAAACATCTTTGAAAAGACACCTACCTAAATCCCAATTACTCCGAGTGAAACGGATTACATCTGACCCCGAGACAGCAGTGATAACAATGGAAGAAATGCTTGACCGATTCAGAGAAAGAGGTTACCCGGAACAAATATTGAAAACAGCGAAAATGCAAGTACAACAAATTCAAAGAAAGGATTTGCTCTAACCTACACAAACCAAAACTGTAGATGACCGAATGGTTGTTGTATCAAAATATTCCAATGTGAGTCAGCTGTATAAAAACATCATACTAAAACATTGGCCAATGTTGCAAGTGGAACCTGACTTTAAAGACATGTTTAAATCCAGACCTTTATTTGCCTACACAAGAGGTAAAAACATAGGAGAAATTTTAAAACAGCCATACAGGGAACAAGTGGTCTCAAGAGGAACAAGACCCTGCAATAACTGCAACAATTGTCACAATATCATTCCAGGAACAAAAGTCACTCATCCTATGAAAGGATATGATATTTCATTAAAAGTTACAGCCACTTGTGACACCAATAATCTCATATATTTACTCAAATGCCCTTGTGGTATGGTATATATTGGGAAGACTGAACCCAAGCTGAAGACCCGTCTAATTGAGCACAAATCTAACATCAGAACTAAAAACTTGAAAACATCAGTAGCAAGCCATTTTGTTGAAATGAATCACAATATTACTTAAATTCATGGTGTTGGAAACCATTGACAAAATTGAAGGTAGAGACAATAACAGGACATTGTTACAGCGTGAGAATTATTGGATTTACAGACTCAATTCGATAAAGTCGAATGGGCTCAATGAACGCATTGAGTTTGCTTGTTATTTATGAGCTAACCCACTAGTTCGTGGGCTTCCTGTTCTGAATATCTGTTAGACCTGGCACCTTGGCGTGAGTCTCCCTTCCACTTTTTGCTGATGTGCCTCCGATGCTTTGCTGGTTTTCCGATACTCAGGGCACTGCGCCACGGCTGATCCGTGCCGCAGTGCAAGTGCTCCCTACTGTAAATTGTACATACGATTGGTATCCCTGATTGGTGCATTGGATTTACTGTTAGTCCCTAGTAAAGCGCACAAGAGAGTGCCGGGGCTTGTAGATGCCAATACTGCTGGTGGGCCTGCAGCGCTGGTTGCGCCACCCACCGAAGCAGCCGTAAAGATGTGTCTGGGAACTGCGACCGCAGAACCCGCGTGCGGTCTCGTACTGTCACGCCAGCTGGGCAAGTGTCCCCACTTGCCAGCACCGACCCTTCCCTTGACTACATATTAGTCACCCCTATGGTAGGACTGTGGGCAGGGTGCGTTGTAGGTGCAAGGTAGGACAAGCCCTGATGTGCGTGGCATGTCCTAGTAGTGACTTACAACGAAGACCGTATTTCACTATTGAAGGCTACCTGCTCCATTAGGCCAGACTGAGCTGCGAGGATTATTACACCCTATAATCCCCGCAGGCTCAAGGAGCATGGTAGCGAGTCATGTTTAGTGTGCCTGAACTCAGGATGATAAGATATTTCTTGTAGTCAAGTTTATTTTAATATCCTGGGTTTGCAAATGCTACTTTTAGAAAGTTAGCCTTTGCTTGCTTAACCATTTCAGCCGCCTCTGCTGGTATGTGTATCTGACTGTCTGGGATGTGTGAGTGACAGGGCTGGAGGGATGACAGGTGGTGAATGCGCAGATTACACCTTAGTGGGAGGTAGGAGTGCCTCTTGACTCGAACTGTCACTGTGCTCGACCACCACAATGCTGGCTCCACCCTCCTGGGGAGCGGCGGATGACTCTGCCGGCACCTGGCCCAGGAAGGGCGAAGCCCCCATCAACAAGGTACTCTGGCCACCCCTGTCCGGACAATGCTGGCTCCACCTCCTGTGGGGCGTCTGATGCGCCTGCCCCTCACACTGAAAGCAGAAGCCGGAGTACACCCGCGGGGGTACTCCAGAACTGAGAGTGGCTATGCAAAGGCCCCCCTGGCCTGCGAGAACAAAAGAATTGGCCTATAAAAGAAGGAGCCCTGCTCCTTGAAAATTAGATCCGGTTTGGGCCACAGAAGAACTCTGCCCTACGAGAAGGACCGTGAGAGACAAGGAAGGGTGCTGACTCTTGCCTGTGTCTGGTGCCTTGCTGCTGAAGGAGAGGAAGACAAAAAGACTACGAAAAGACTTTTGCTCTACTTGTGCCAAACTCTGCTAAAGAGATCTCCAAGGGCTTGCAACTGAACTTGCCCCCTGACCAGCGTCCCAGGACCAGTCGACGCTACCCCCTTGGAAGAAAGCGACTGCGGGTGCTGACCATCGCCGCAGCACTGACGGAGGAATCTCCTCTAAGGCATCAACATCCTCCCGACCACCGTGACTGGGGCCCAAAGCAACAGCGGAAGCAAAGTGAGGACCAGCCGCCACTGGCCCGAACACCGTGACCGCAACTGCACCGGGAGCCCGAGAGCAAAGCAAAGGAGGACCCGTCCGGTCCGAGCTCTCGAGGGGACTGCATAACGAGCAGCCACTCACCTGCAAAGACGGACAGTTGTCCTACGAGAATCCGCAAGGTCGGTAGCCTGCCCGACAGCCCAGCTGTGAGCCCACAGCTGCACCGGCACTTGGCTGGGTACGTCCTGCACTTGGGGACCGTACTGCCACTTGCCGCCACCGCACAGCCGCCACCTCCAGGGTCGGAGCGGACGACAAGGAAAGGACCCTGCTGCCACAGAACACCGCTGCCCCGGATGACCAGTGACCTGCTCGGCTGAAGAGCCGCAACGATCAGCGACCCCGGGAAGGCAACGCGACGTGGGACAGATCCCCTGGAAGCCGCCGGCTCCACAAGAACTTTGAGTAACACCGGCCTACGGGCCTCAAGAGAACTGCATAAGAACTGTGGTAACACGAATTGAGTAACCTGCAACCGTTTTCATAAAGTATATTGACTGTATTCGCAAGCCTGCTTAAAATCTATATAAAGATATATATTTTTACAGAATACAGTCTGGTCTCGTTGTGTGGTGGGTTGGTTGTAAAGGTGTACTGTTGCAAGTGTTTAACCCTATGTGCCCCAAAGATTAGCCTACGACTGCTTAAGCCACACTACCTAGAGGGTAAGCAGAGGTTGTCTGGAAGGTAACCCTCAGCCCTGACGAGGAGGAGAGAGTCCCTGCTTGTCGCTAGTGTTGCACTGCGCCAACTAGAGCCTCCCCCTTCCTACATTGGACGCAGCGGTGAGGATTTCGAATTTACACTTGCGATAGTTATACCTGAGCTTCTGACCACTACACAAGGATTACGGTCCAGTTACTAGCCACAGACTTTGATTTTTTGAATTTTGCCGAAAGAAGATTCCGAGCGCAGAAACCATGCCGGGCACAAAGAGCTTGGATGGAGCGGAGTCCACGACCTCCGAGGTGTTGGAGATAGAGTGGGATGCCGCAAAGCTGGACAAATACTCAAAGATGGAGCTGAAGTTTTTCTGTAGGAAACTAAAGGTTCCGCACGCTGGTTGCAAAAACAAGCCGGAGCTCTACAAGGCCCTGAAAGCCTGGGTGGAGTCCAGAAAGACCCCGGAAGAGCAAGACGTCCTCGCCGAGCAGAATACGACGGAGGAGCAAAATGCGCTTGGGGATCTGATCGATCTAGAAAGGCAAGACAGCGAGCACAGCTTGGGTAAAGGCCTGTCGCCAGAGGAGCTGGCGGACAGGAAGGAAACCCGGAATCACGAGAGAAAGTTGGCAGAAATGAAAATCCAGCTGGAGCTGGAAACCAAAAGAATGGCGCTGGAAGAGCGAAAGCACCAGATGGATTACGAAATCAAAATGAGGGAGATAAGTCTCAAGGAGAGAGACTTGGATCGTCCTCCCTCTGGTGGCAGCACATCGCCAGTGCAGGTAGAGTCAAGAGTGCACATCCCGAAGGACGTAGTTAAGGAGTTCTTTAAGGGGGATGACATAGGACAGTGGTTTAGGGCATACGAGGTAGCCATGTCCTCCCACCGGGTCCCTGACAAGGATTGGGGAGCGGGGTTGTGGGGAAGGTTCCTTAGCGAAGGGAGAGATACCTTGCTAGATTTGCCCGTTGAGAATCAGAGATCCTATGCCCACATGAAAGAAGCTTTATTAAACAGGTACAGGCTTACCCCTGAAATGTATAGACAGAAGTTTAGGGGATGTACTAAGCGGCCTGGGAATACGTATGTGGAGTATGTGACTTACTTTTGCAGAGCACTGGATGGTTGGGTGAAAGGTAACAAAGTTAATGATTTTCAAGGTCTCTTTGATTTAATTGCATGGGAGCACTTGTCTGATCACTGTTTTCCTGAGTTACGCCAACACCTGATCGATAGCAAGTTGTCCAACCCGAGGAAGCTTGCTGAGGAGGCGGACCGCTGGCTCAGCACCAGGGTCCACAAGGGTCCCGTGGGAGATTCCGCCAAGAGTGGGCAGGGTCCCCAGCAGAAGAGTGGGGGGGACAAGGGGGGAAAACAGAAAGGGTTCCAAAAAGGCCCCCAAAGTAGTTCCCAAGGGAATCCGCAGCAGGGTTCTCAGCCTCCCCCACCCCCGAAGCAGAATGGGGCCCCGACAGGTAAACCTGTTCCAAAGGGGCCCTTCAATTGTTTCAAATGTGGCGAGCCGGGGCACATATCCAGTGACCCCAAGTGTCGCCTATTTGGAAAACCCGCACCCACTGGTGCTCCGCCCCGACAAGTGACTAGCGTTCACCTGGGAGAAGAAATGATGGTCCCGGGGGGTGGAGATCCCGTTCACATGACCCTGGTCTCGCTAGGAGACAGTGAGATGATCCCTACGAACTACCTGCCCTCTAACACTAAGAAATATGGGCAGGTGGTGATCATCAATGGTAAGGAAGCTGAGGCTCTTAGAGACACAGGAGCCAGTGTGACTGCAGTGAGGCAGCACCTGGTGTCTCAAGAGCAGGTTGTACCCCATGCCTACTGTAGGGTTATCAACGCTGATAATTCTGAGAGTCAGTGTCCGATGGCTCAAGTTCCCTTCGAGTGGGGGGGGGTCTCTGGTACTCTGCAGGTCTGTGTGAGAAAAACCATGCCTGTTGACTGTTTGCTAGGGAACGACTTGGAGCACTCCCCTTGGGAAAAGGTGGAGAAAACGACTCACCTGCGGATGGTGGGTCTGCCTGACTGGGCGCGCGTGACCACCCGGTCGATGGCAGCCAGTAAGGGTGATCGAGAGGTCCTGGGGCCTGATGGAGAGGCCCAGGAACCGGCCTTAGGGAGAAGGCGCAGGGGGCGCGGGAAACCGGCCCCTGAAGTTCCTACGGTCCAGGAGGAGGCAGACCTTGAGGGGGATGCCCTGGAGCCTACAGGGGAACAGATCGCCGAACTGGGGGACCTGCCTGAGCTGACCCATTGGCAGCAAGAAGGAGGACCCTCCAGGGAGGAATTCTGCAGGGAGCAGAAAGACTGCCCTTCTCTCACGGGTATGCGGCAGCAGGCTGCAGACCAGGCCAATGGTGTTCAGGCCAAAACACATTACGTGTACTGGGAGAACGACCTCCTGTATTCGGAGCCTAAGGCTGCTGAACCTGGGTCAGCCCGTGTGCTGGTGGTACCCCAGAAGTTCAGAGCCTTCCTACTGGGTCTGGCTCATGATGTGCCTTTAGCAGGACATTTGGGGATGGACAAGACCTATGACAGGCTTGTCACCCACTTTTACTGGCCCCAAATGCACAAGAGTTCCGATGCATATTGCAGAGCAAGTGGGAAGACGGGAGGGAAGAACAAGGCTCCCCTCCAACCCTTCCCTGTGGTCGGTACGCCATTCCAGCGAGTGGGTATTGACATCGTTGGGCCTCTGGACCCCAAGACAGCCATGGGCAACAGGTTCATCCTGGTCTTGGTGGACCATGCCACCCGGTACCCTGAAGCCATCCCTCTGAGGACAGTGACAGCTCCCGTGGTGGGGCGTGCACTGATGGGAATTTTCTCACGAGTAGGATTCCCTCTAGAGGTGGTGAGCGACAGGGGGACCAATTTCATATCGAAATATATGAAGTCCCTTTGGCAGGAGTGTGGCGTAACGTACAAGTTCACCACACCCTACCATCCCCAAGGTAACGGGTTGGTTGAAAGATTCAACCGAACCCTCAAAGGCATGATCATGGGCCTGGAAGGTCCGATGAGGCGTAAGTGGGACGTCCTCTTGCCATGCCTGCTGTTTGCGTATCGCGAGGTACCACAGAAGTCCCTAGGGTTCAGCCCCTTTGAACTGCTGTACGGTCACCCCGTGAGAGGACCACTGAGTTTGGTAAAGGAAGGCTGGGAGCAATCTCCCAGGAAACCTCCCCAGAATGTATATAGCTACATGCTGGCCTTCAGAAACCAAACCAGACGCTTCAGACAACTTGCCGAGGCAAATCTGGAAGCGAGCCAGGAAGAAATGAAGCGGTGGTACGATCAGAATGCCACTCTGGTCGAGCTTCAGCCTGGACAGGAGGTGTATGTCTTGGCCCCAGTGGAGCCCTGTGCCCTTCAGGATAAGTGGACAGGACCATTTGAGGTTGTGGAGCGCAAGAGCCCCGTGACATACTTGGTGGACATGAAGACGCCCAGGAACCCTTTGCGGGTCCTACATGTCAACCGCCTCAAGCCCCACTTGCGAAGGTCCGAAGTGGGCATGTTGTTGGCAACCGATGACGGAATGGAGGAGGAGTCGGAGCCTCTTCCTGACCTCTTGGTGGCCTGTGAGAAGGATGGGTCAGTGGATGGAGTTAACCTCTCACCCTCCCTGACCGCCGAACAACAGGAGGACTGCCGCCAGTTGCTGGGGCAGTTTCCAGACCTGTTCTCCCTGGTTCCGAGTGTCACAGATTGGTGCGTCCATGATGTGGACACTGGAGACAGCTTACCGGTGAAGCATAAGGCTTACCGGGTAACTGACAGGGTACGGGCCTGCATCAAGGAGGAGGTCTCCAAGATGCTTGCCCTCGGGGTGGTTGAGTCTTCCAGCAGTCCTTGGTCCAGCCCCGTGGTCTTGGTTCCGAAGGCTGCTGCGCCGGGAGCCACACCCAAACTACGGTTCTGTGTGGACTACAGAGGACTCAATTCAGTCACGAAGACTGACGCGCACCCCATCCCCAGAGCTGACGAGCTCATTGATCGGCTAGGGGCTGCCCGGTTTCTCAGCACGTTTGATTTGACGTCTGGGTACTGGCAGATCGCCTTGACCGATGGGGCAAAGGAGAGGTCGGCATTCTCTACACCAGATGGGCATTTCCAGTTCCGGGTTATGCCATTTGGAATGAAGAATGCCCCTGCCACCTTTCAGAGATTGGTCAACCAGGTGTTGGCTGGACTGGACGAGTTCAGTGCCGCCTACCTGGATGACATCGCGGTGTTCAGCGGCACCTGGCCCGAACACCTGCGACACCTCTGGGAAGTGTTGATGGCCCTGCGCAGAGCAGGCCTCACAATCAAGGCAAGCAAGTGCCAGATTGGGCAGGGTTCAGTGGTGTACTTGGGACACCAAGTTGGGAGTGGCAAGGTAGCCCCCTTGCAGCCCAAAATCGAAACCATCCTGGCTTCGGAACCCCCCAAGACCCAGACTGCAGTGAGAGCCTTCCTGGGGCTCACTGGGTATTACAGGAGGTCTGTCAAGGGCTATGGCACGATCGTGACCCCCTTGACAGAGCTGACTTCGAAAAAGCAGCCCAGGAATGTGATTTGGACTGACACCTGTCAGAAGGCTTTCGACACCCTGAAGACTGCCATGTGCACGGCGCCCGTGCTCCTGGCCCCCGATTTCTCCAAGGAGTTCATTGTGCAAACAGACGCTTCAGAGCATGGTGTAGGGGCTGTTCTTTCACAGATGACTGAGGAGGGCTTTGACCAACCCGTAGCCTTCATAAGTCGGAGGTTACTTCCACGGGAAAGTAGGTGGAGTGCAATAGAGCGAGAAGCATTTGCTGTGGTCTGGGCGCTGAAGAAGCTAAGACCCTACTTGTTTGGGTCTCACTTCCGAGTTCAGACGGACCACAGGCCCCTCAGATGGTTGATGCAAATGAGGGGTGAGAACCCGAAACTGTTGAGGTGGTCCATTTCTCTACAGAGTATGGACTTTACGGTGGAACACCGCCCTGGCACCGATCACGCCAACGCTGACGGTCTGTCCAGATTTTTCCGCCTTAGTGATGTGGAACTCCCTGGGGAAGGGTAGTTCCCCCCACATTTCAGCTGGAGGGGACACATGTTAGACCTGGCACCTTCGCGTGAGTCTCCCTTCCACTTTATGCTGATGTGCCTCCGATGCTTTGCTGGTTTTCCGATACTCAGGGCACTGCGCCACGGCTGATCCGTGCCGCAGTGCAAGTGCTCCCTACTGTAAATTGTACATACGATTGGTATCCCTGATTGGTGCATTGGATTTACTGTTAGTCCCTAGTAAAGCGCACAAGAGAGTGCCGGGGCTTGTAGATGCCAATACTGCTGGTGGGCCTGCAGCGCTGGTTGCGCCACCCACCGAAGCAGCCGTAAAGATGTGTCTGGGAACTGCGACCGCAGAACCCGCGTGCGGTCTCGTACTGTCACGCCAGCTGGGCAAGTGTCCCCACTTGCCAGCACCGACCCTTCCCTTGACTCCATATTAGTCACCCCTATGGTAGGCCTGCGGGCAGGGTGCGTTGTAGGTGCAAGGTAGGACAAGCCCTGATGTGCGTGGCATGTCCTAGTAGTGACTTACAACGAAGACCGTATTTCACTATTGAAGGCTACCTGCTCCATTAGGCCAGACTGAGCTGCGAGGATTATTACACCCTATAATCCCCGCAGGCTCAAGGAGCATGGTAGCGAGTCATGTTTAGTATGCCTGAACTCAGGATGATAAGATATTTCTTGTAGTCAAGTTTATTTTAATATCCTGGGTTTGCAAATGCTACTTTTAGAAAGTTAGCCTTTGCTTGCTTAACCATTTCAGCCGCCTCTGCTGGTATGTGTATCTGACTGTCTGGGATGTGTGAGTGACAGGGCTGGAGGGATGACAGGTGGTGAATGCGCAGATTACACCTTAGTGGGAGGTAGGAGTGCCTCTTGACTCGAACTGTCACTGTGCTCGACCACCACAATGCTGGCTCCACCCTCCTGGGGAGCGGCGGATGACTCTGCCGGCACCTGGCCCAGGAAGGGCGAAGCCCCCATCAACAAGGTACTCTGGCCACCCCTGTCCGGACAATGCTGGCTCCACCTCCTGTGGGGCGTCTGATGCGCCTGCCCCTCACACTGAAAGCAGAAGCCGGAGTACACCCGCGGGGGTACTCCAGAACTGAGAGTGGCTATGCAAAGGCCCCCCTGGCCTGCGAGAACAAAAGAATTGGCCTATAAAAGAAGGAGCCCTGCTCCTTGAAAATTAGATCCGGTTTGGGCCAGAGAAGAACTCTGCCCTACGAGAAGGACCGTGAGAGACAAGGAAGGGTGCTGACTCTTGCCTGTGTCTGGTGCCTTGCTGCTGAAGGAGAGGAAGACAAAAAGACTACGAAAAGACTTTTGCTCTACTTGTGCCAAACTCTGCTAAAGAGATCTCCAAGGGCTTGCAACTGAACTTGCCCCCTGACCAGCGTCCCAGGACCAGTGGACGCTACCCCCTTGGAAGAAAGCGACTGCAGGTGCTGACCATCGCCGCAGCACTGACGGAGGAATCTCCTCTAAGGCATCAACATCCTCCCGACCACCGTGACCGGGGCCCAAAGCAACAGCGGAAGCAAAGTGAGGACCAGCCGCCGCTGGCCCGAACACCGTGACCGCAACTGCACCGGGAGCCCGAGAGCAAAGCAAAGGAGGACCCGTCCGGTCCGAGCTCTCGAGGGGACTGCATAACGAGCAGCCACTCACCTGCAAAGATGGAAAGTTGTCCTACGAGAATCCGCAAGGTCGGTAGCCTGCCCGACAGCCCAGCTGTGAGCCCACAGCTGCACCGGCACTTGGCTGGGTACGTCCTGCACTTGGGGACCGTACTGCTACTTGCCGCCACCGCACAGCCGCCACCTCCAGGGTCGGAGCGGACGACAAGGAAAGGACCCTGCCGCCACAGAACACCGCTGCCCCGGATGACCAGTGACCTGCTCGGCTGAAGAGCCGCAACGATCAGCGACCCCGGGAAGGCAACGCGACGTGGGACAGATCCCCTGGAAGCCGCCGGCTCCACAAGAACTTTGAGTAACACCGGCCTACGGGCCTCAAGAGAACTGCATAAGAACTGTGGTAACCCGAATTGAGTAACCTGCAACCGTTTTCATAAAGTATATTGACTGTATTCGCAAGCCTGCTTAAAATCTATATAAAGATATATATTTTTACAGAATACAGTCTGGTCTCGTTGTGTGGTGGGTTGGTTGTAAAGGTGTACTGTTGCAAGTGTTTAACCCTATGTGCCCCAAAGATTAGCCTACGACTGCTTAAGCCACACTACCTAGAGGGTAAGCAGAGGTTGTCTGGAAGGTAACCCTCAGCCCTGACGAGGAAGAGAGAGTCCCTGCTTGTCGCTAGTGTTGCACTGCGCCAACTAGAGCCTCCCCCTTCCTACAATATCCGTTTGGCCTGTTGTTTATAACTTTGTTTTTTTATTAATTCGCATTTTGTGCTAGGATGAAATGTATCTATTTGAGACATATGTATTTGTATTTAGTAGAATTTCTGCTGATTACTTGGCCCATTTAGGCTTATTTTTTCCCTTACATCATGTCACATTTGTTTGCACTTTTCACTGTGTTTACATCCTGATCGCCGTATTTACTTTAGTCCCACTTTTATTTTTACTATCACGTTCTCGTGAACACATCACTTCCTGGTTCTTGTGCATGATATTTGACCGCACACTGTTTCCGTAGTAAACATTCCCGCGAAGATGCCATTATAAACTTTGCCGTTTTACAATTGAGTACGTAATCTAGACCCTGTTACTTTCTATCTATTTTCTCGACCGCTCGACACCTCGCAGTGTCACACGAGCTGTCTGCCACCTTGCTTTACCGTTTCACAACGCTCCTCGCGTTTTTCAATTCTGTTTAATCATGACTTCCACTTTGGTAAAATCACGCCTTATAAACTCTTGGGACTTCGTGGAATTCTCAATTTTTACCTCTAAGAGCACGCCTTGTTTATCTTTATTAAATTCTACATGAACACAATTACACGCTGAATTAGGTTTACCGATCACGTGAATCTTTCATGTTCACAGCACCTTCTTCGTTTTTAGATGAGCACCAATCTCAGTACTCGTTTTTTTAGATGAGCACCATTTGTAGTAGAATACGATTACAGTCTTTGTTTAACCAGTGATTTAATAGAAAATTCTTGTTGATTATTTTTTGCTTATTACCATGGTGATATTGTACTTAGAACAATATATGTCGTTTTGTTTAGATGCTCCCCGACGAACGGCAATGCCCGAAAAGCATTGGAGCGAATTCAAACATATATGAAATGGAATGAAAAATATATGTTTCGCAACATAAACACTATCGTTTTTGAAAAGAATATGATATATCTGAATGAAGGAAGAATAAATCTTTGAAAACGAATTCATGTTATCCTGTAATGAATAGAGGAGGATTATTTCCCAAATATTGGAGTGCCCTATGGAATGTTATCAGTTTTCAACAGACCACACTTCATTTACAGTCGTTATATTGATGACATCATTGTTTTCTGGAACGGGGAAGAGGAAAAATGTCTAAGTTTCTGTGAATGGATCAATACTCTTGACCCCTTCTTGAAATTCTTGGGCTCAATGTCAAGTGACAGTATCCCATTTCTAGACCTTCTCATTTCTCTACAGGATGGCACACTGTTGACAACCAACTACAGGAAGGCTACTGACAGACACAGCCTCCTTATGTACCAAAGTCAACACCCTAAGGCACTGACAAACAATCTACCAGTGGGTCAATTTCTACACCTCTGTAGAAACTGCAATACCCTAAATGAGTTCGAGACCCAGGCAAAGATATTGTCTGATAATTTAACAGCTAGACAGTACCCGAAGAGAATCATCATACAAGCCCACAAAAGAGCTAGGAACAACCACAGGGAGGCTCTTCTTGAGATCAAAGAGAAAACCAAGACAGAAACCCTCACTTGTGTGACTACATACACACCTAACTCCAATAATATCCAAAAGATTGTTAAGAAACATTGGAGGATACTAGAGACAGGGGGTTTTAGTACAAGACCTGCACCTTTATTTGCATGCAAACGCACACAAAATCTAAAAGACATTCTGGTGCATACCCGCCCCAAGAACACTATACAGAAACAACCTACTCTGTGGACCTTACCCCCAGTGGAAGGACATTACCCGTGTGGTTTCTGTGCGGTTTGTCCCCAGACTAGACCATCCAAAGCGATTGATCTGGGCATGACGAGACCATGGCAGCAAATGCCCACTACTAACTGCAACACAAGAAATTACGTATATCTAATCACATACCCATGTGCAATGAAGTACGTGGGGATGACCACAAGACCAGTGAAAGTCAGCATCGGGGAACATAAGAGCTTAGAGCCTATGCAGAAGAACCACTATGCAATGCATTCATTTTCTGGAGAAGGATCACCCTCCAGAGAGTCTCAGATGGACTGTTATCGATCCAAACCCTAACCTGAGAATATCTGTTCTGTTTAGACAGGAACAACGTTGGGTGTTTAGGTTACAGAATAACATGGGCGGTTTACACAATGATATCCCTTAGGTAGAATTGGTGTCTTGAAGCGTCATGCAGAAAGCATTATTGGACCCCACTATCTGTAGATTGGACATTGACAACACTGTGAACATACCTCACCCTACTCGCCGTACTGATAGGAAGAATCTACATATGGGCACCCGGATGTCTGTTAAACAGAACCTTTTTTAACACACTGGGCATATTTAATTTAGCTGCTTGGGCTCTTCATTAAGCACAATCATTATAGACAGCCCCAGCACAGCGAACAATCATGGCACCATTACCCACTAGCCTACCACCCCTTACACACCAGGGACACCCTATCTGCTCTTTCTTTGGTGGCCAGTTCATATGGGAGCATACCTCGCAAGCAATGTGTTTTGCTTGCAGAGCGATTGGACCTGTTACTTGTGACATTACACACACAATAATTGCTCTAATACCCCATCTGCTCTTTCTTTGGTGGCCAGTTTTTATGGAAGCATACCTCACAAGCAATGTGTTCTGCCTGCGGAGTGCTTTGACCTATTACCTGTGACATTACACACACAATACCTTTTGTAACATTTCCTCATGCTTTTCCTCATGCTCCTACCGTTACTTAGGCACTTATCCTTGTCTATTGTACGGTATAAGCTGGATTTTTAGATTCTCAAAGATGGCTGTTACTTGGTCCTAGTAATATATATTTACTGGGTCTTGTTCAGACACAGCTACCGACGAACATGATCCGATGACAGGTTTACAGGCTCCTTACCAAGGGTGATACAATAAGTTCCCGCTGCTGCTAGCACTGGATCACAGGCAACCTTACCACGCCCCTGATCTTGATTTTTTCCAACTATAGCTTTCCACTCTCAATCCGATTACTCACCGGCGCTGCCCAACTTCACCGTGGGAAGGATATGTCTATTCTTTTTATCATTTTGAAATTGATAAAAGTTGTGTTAAAGAATGACCTGTGGCAGCATTATGTTGCATGGAGATATTTTCTCTACGTGTACACTCGAGTACTTCACTGCCATCATAGTGCTTAGAGACTGTCCCCGTTTTTTGGCGTAGTGTCACTATCTTATCAATATGGAGCACAGCCACCAAAGTTGCCAGAGCATGCTCATAGCGCCTTTAATAGCACCTGGTATAATCCTCTCTCTTGTGTTACTATGAACAGCATGCATTTGAGATTAAGCGAGCATTGGACATATAGACGTACGTTGAGCATGAGACCACTTTCACTATGAACACAAAGATTTGCACTATTTAGCGATTAGTGGTTGGTTGGTCACAGATGAGTTTAGCCTAAATTCTCATTTTATGATGCATACATTACATAAGATGTCACCTCTTTTATTAGACCTCACTGTGACACCACTGCCTGTTGGAATGTTATTCTATACACAGAAAAACCGGAACACCGGATAAAGTATCTAGCTAGGGTTGAGGTTCCGTGACAATTGTAAGTGGTGTTTTCGACTCGCACGAATATGGTCGAGTCTGGTATCTATGAACCGCAAATGACGAGTTTAGTAAGTGTGCGCAGTTTCGCTGTGCTAACCTAAACCGTTCGTCTGTTACGTGGGTATTTCTATCTGCACCCACGGGTTCCATCTTAGATACGGCATCCATTTTGTCTCTTGCCCTCAAGTAGCCAGCGAACGGGCTCTGTCCGCTTCGCGACCCTGGGACTCCCAAGATATTTGCGGAAGACACATGTTCTTTGTAAGTGTCTTTATGACGAGGGGGTTGCTGCTGTAAGGCAGATGGCGCCGCTCAAGGCTCATCTTGCCGCACGGGCTTATTGTCTCAGCCGTGCATCTCATTAGGCACGTCCCTTTGATGCCTGTATCTCGTGTTTCCCGTTACCTCCCCTTTTACACCCTTTCCGATCTCCCCACTGTCTCTGTCTTCCTCTACACCTGTCTTCGTTCCTATTTCGATCTGTTTTACTGCTGATTGGAATTTGCCAATGGTGGGAAGATGGGTTTTTACAGTTGGGAACCGCCAAATGTTTCCGCACTTATGTTCCGGACCTCATGTGTTTCAAAGTGACCAAAGCGACCCCTCTGGGGGCAAATTGTGGGAACCGGGTTGTAAACTTTTGTGTTCAACGTTATCCTATGGGTAAAAACTGTATAAAAGGAGCGATCCACAGAACCAATTTGAAGCAGTCTCCCCGAACTACACTCGATGTACTTCCTGTGATTTCTGTGTTCCCTGCAGCAAATAAACCTTGAATCTTTGACGCCGAAGGAAGTGTCCCGTGTCTCTGTGACTTGTACGCCGGAGCAGGTTACCCACGAAGGTTTCAGGTGTTGTGCCCTGGCACCGCTGGGTCCAAAAGAACCCAGTCCTTCAGTTGGCGCCCAACGTGGGGCTGCATCAGTGGTACCGGTCCAAGCCCGACGATCGTGAGGAACTTCGTGTGAAATCTCCGAGGGAAGGTGCACTCCGCTTCATCGATCCTGTTGTCGAAATAAGTGGCCCGAAGACTTTTCCCGCGAAGATTCCCGCCTCCGGACGGCTGCGACGGACTGCTGCCCTGACTGTAGACCTGTTTTGGCGCCTGGCGTAGACCTTGGTATAGCGAGACGATTGACGGGCCTTCCTGGTGACGCCATCGATCTTTGAGTTAAGTATTTGTGGGTCGCTCCCAGAGTTCTTGGTTGTTGAACACTTTAGCGAGTGTTTTTTGTTGTTCACGCTGTAGGAGTGTTTTTGTCGGTGACACTTTGCTAGCGTACTTTGTTGTTGTATTGTTTGACGACTGCAGCCGCCAAAAACCGAGGGTTTTGTTCTTTGCTGGGACTTGGTAAATCCCGTAACCCTTGAAGTTTGTGAAACTCGGCTAGCGTGCAAGATGCCTGGTCGCAGTACTTTGTTTAGCTGTTTTAGACCTTGTGGTGCGGATTCCCTGCTGGAGGACTCGTGTCCGATACCTCCGGTTGGAACTCCTACTTATGACTTATATAGCAAACATGGGCTAGGCCCGATTGCTTTTAACGATTATTGGATTAAATATACAAAGAAAGACGGCGACCTTCGTTGGCCACCTCACGGTAGCTTCGAAGCGTCGATCTTAGATAATCTGGAAATGAAATTGTTCGAACATAAATCAAGGCCGGCCATGTTTGATGCCTTTCGGTTGTGGCGCAAAGAAGCCCGACAGAAAGAAATCAGACAAAATAAACGTAGTCAGCAAGATACTGTTGCTACCATAGTGAAGAAAGCTGAGCAGTTCCAGCGTGATAAGGAGGATAAGGATAAGGAAGTGTTTGAGAGGCTACAGCGTATGACCATAGATAAATGTTATCCTGCTTTGCCTACGGAGTCGGATAAGACGGAAGAGGTAGTTGAGGATCCTTTAATGTCCTATCTTATGAAGTCGCCACCTCCGTACGTACAGGGTACCGCAGCTCCTGTGGTCCCTGCCGTACCTGTTCTTCCACCTATTGTTCCTCCGCCTGTTCCTCAACCTGCACCCGTTCTTCCGACTGTTCCTGCTCCTTTGTCTGTTTCTATTCCTACTGCTCCTCCGCTTCCACATACTCCTGTTCCCGCTACTGTTCCTGTTACTGCTCCTGTGTTGTTAACCCCTGTTGCTGCTACTGTTTCTACTCCTTCTCTTGTTAGTCCTGTGTCTTACTCTTCTCCCTCTACTCGTAATCGTAATTCTCCCCTTGCGACAAGCTTCTTTCAGTCGCTCGGACCTGTTCATGGGTCTGCTGGTTCTGATGGTCCTCAGAGACGTAGTCAGCTGCCTGGAAACAGAGAACGTGTTGCGTTGTATAATATGGCGATGGGTTGGATGGTAAACCCCCTTAGAAATCCACCTCGTGTTGTTCTCGAAACGTTTTGTCAATTTAATATACCAACCCAGAGATACGTGTTTGACGAAATGTGCAAGTTCCTTCATGATCAGATAGCGGCCGTTGCGCCTGACGAGGTGCTAACCGCCCTGTCTGAGCTTCGACTTCAGTTCGCAACTGGACTGATAGTAGATACTAACGTTCGACGTGCTATTGAGCGGTTACTATCTTTCCGTCCCGCTCCAATACCTCATGCATTGTTCGTTGAGGATATTGAAAAACAACCAGACGGGTCTGGCCAATACCCTATGCGGGAAGTTCCACCAGTGTGGATGCCCGGCGATGCTACTGCTATTCCTATTGTTCCGCCGCATTTCCAGCGAGTATGGATACATCTCCCATGGAAAAGATCGGAAGTGTTACAGGTGAAGCAATCTTTGCCTGATCCTCGCAAAAATCCTGCAGGGTATTACAAGGAATTATCGCAGCTCGTAGACGCTACGATAATGAATCTTGCCGATATCGACATGTTGTTCGGTAATGTTGTACCGCAACCGGTATGGGCTAAGATTCGTCAGGAAAATCACGCAAATGAATTGGGTGGTGATTGGGCGGCCATTGTAGCGGCAGATGGGTTGCAAGTCGGTGGTGCTAAGCCTGAACAGTTGATTGCTGCTCTCCCTCAAAGAATAATAACATTAATGAAAACTCTTATGCCAGCTATGAGGGTGAATTGGGACAAATTGTCAGCTTGTAAGCAAAAGAAAGATGAGAGTGTTTCCGACTTCTTTACGAGGTTCGAGGAAGCATTCATTGATCATAGTGGACAAGATATGAGTACTGAGGGTGGACAAAGGTTGTTTGTGGATAAATTTGTGTCGAATTTATTGCCTGATTTGAGCAATAAATTAAAGAATTCGGAAAGTGCATGGGCCGTTTCTACCTCGGCTCAGATATTGGCTACGGCACAATATTATGAAAATAGGGAGAAAGAAGAGATTGACCGTGCTGACAGGAAGACGAAAGACCTAAAAACTAAAGTGTTGTTGCAGCAAGCGTATCCGCCACGTTCTAATCAGAATGCGCCTCAACAGAATAGATCGCAGTCGCAATCGAATCGATCGCAGCCACGTAATGATTCCTCTTTCCAAAGATCCTCGTTAGGGTACAATCAATGTGCTTATTGTAGACAGGAAGGACATATTAAATTTGATTGTCCTGCTTTAAATGAACGTAATAGTGGTAATTCGTCTAAAGGAGGTCGTGGTGGTTCACAGCAGGCATCGCGTGGTAGAGGTCGTGGTGTTCAGAACGATCGCTCAGACAATTCGTCCAATTCTAATAATTGCTTCGATCAACGTGGATCGTCGCAAGGACGATCTGCGCAGTACAATGTAGACGATTATTACGTCGATCAGGGAACTGACGACAGTAATTACTAGGACAGCCAAGGACAAGGAGAGGGAGTGGTATCAGTTCCGGTTGATCAGAGAGGGCCTTACGTCGCAGTTGCTACATCGGGCGTCGTTGAGCCTTTTCTGTTGGACACTGGTGCAGCGAAAAGTTCTATCATGCATTCGAAACTCCCTGGCGCACCTTTGTCTGGCTTAACAAATGTTTCCGTTGGATTCTCTGGCGCCCCCGTTAGCAATCCAGTTTCGCGCCCTTTGCCCCTTACCATAGGGTCGCGTGAGCTCCAAGCTCCGTTGATTTTAACCACGGGTTGTGGCGAAAATCTTTTGGGTCTGGACTTGCTTAAACGTTTGTATGCAACTTTGTACTGTTCTCCTGCGGGTGTAAAGCTTACGTTAGGAGAGAGGGTAGTCTCTCCCATGTATTTGTCCCTCGATAAGCTTCCACCGGAATTGAGTTCTCTTCCTGCGTCTTTGTGGGCGACGGGTCCAAATGATGTGGGCCTACTTGATATCTCCCCCTATGTTGTTCAGTTGAAATCGAATGTGCGATTGCCACGTATTCCCCAATATCGTATCTCCCTTGATGGTGAACGAGCATTGTTGGCGATCATTTACGATCTGATCGAGAAAGATGTTATCGAAGAGACTCGGGGAAACGTGTGCAATAGCCCTGTACTGCCCATTCTTAAACGTACAGATCCTACAAAACCGCCTGTTTATCGCTTTGTTATCGATTTACGGGAGGTAAATAAAATTGTGGTTCCTCAATTTCCTGTTGTGCCTGACATCACGGCGCTGCTGACTCTGATTCCAGCTACTGCATCATGGTTTTCGGTGATTGACTTGAAAAATGCGTTTTTCAGCATCCCGATTGCCGAACAGAGCAGGGACCTTTTCGGTTTCTCTCTCGGTGGACGTAGCTTCCGGTTCAAACGCGCTCCTCAGGGCTACTGTGAAAGTCCATCGATTTACAGTCAAGCCTTGAAGGGTCAACTGGATGCGTTTCGGTTGCCGGTTGGTGCGGCTTTAATCCAATATGTCGATGACTTATTGGTGGCTGCTGATACTCAGGACATTTGCAAAATTGCTACGGTGTCATTGCTGCAACATCTCTGTGAGTTAAATCATAAGGTGTCCCCTTCTAAACTCCAATATTGTTGTCAAGAAGTAACCTATCTAGGTCACTTATTATCAAAGGAGGGAAGGAGATTGACCCCAGAGAGAATTGCAGCGATTGCGCGAATGGCTGTGCCAAAAACCCAAAGAGATGTGCGTGCCTTTCTAGGTATCACGTCGTACTGCAGGCAGTGGATTCCTAATTTTTCATTGCTAGCGAAACCATTGGTGGCTCTTACGTGCAAGGATGTTTCAACTCCTTTACCATGGACGGAAGAATGTCAGAAAAGTTTTTCTGAACTGCGTGATTCATTGTGTTCGGCTCCTGTGTTAGGTACCCCTGATTACAGCAAGCCGTTCACGTTATATGTTCACGAGAGGGAAGGTTGTGCTTTGAGTGTCTTAACGCAACCTTTTGGTGGTAAACAGCGTCCATGTGCATATTTTTCCTCGACCTTGGACCCAGTAGCTAGAGCATTGCCGAGTTGTCTGAGAGCAACTGCGGCAGCTGCGGTCTCCATCCGACAATCAGCAGGATTGGTCATGGATAATATGCTTACGGTGATGGTTCCGCATGCAGTTGATACTCTGTTGAATCGTACGAAAACTCAGCACCTGACGAGTGCGAGGCTGTCTGGGTACGAATTGACGCTCTTGGCAAGCCATGTTCAGATAAAACGTTGTAATGTCCTGAATCCGGCAACTTTGTTACCAATTAGTGCAGAGTCAGATGAAGTAGCAGAACATGACTGCTACTTGAGAACGGAAGAGGAAACGAAAGGTCGAGTGGACCTTAAAAACACTCCACTGGAAGATCCGGATGGCACCTTGTATGTGGATGGGTCATGTTTTAAGTTACCGAATGGTGATGTGACTACCGCTTATGCTGTTGTAACATTGAATACTGTTGTTGAGACTGCAAGATTAAATCAGAATTCTGCCCAAGCTGCAGAGTTGATCGCTCTCACTAGAGCATGTGTGTTAGCAAAAGGGAAACGTGTGAATGTGTACACCGATAGCCAGTACGCTTTCGGTGTAGCGCATAGTTTTGGACGATTGTGGCGAGAGCGTGGCTTTTTGACATCGCATGGCACGAAGATTCAGCATGGCCAGTTGGTGAATGATCTTTTGGATGCTTTGACTTTGCCTACACAAGTTGCGATTGTTAAGTGTAGTGCGCATCGTAAAGTGACGGATGATGTTGGTCGTGGTAATGCGTTTGCAGATGAGATTGCTAAGGAGACTGCCCGGAACCTTAGCACTCGAATGTATGTGACGAGTTCGGTTAGGTGGCCTACAGAATCAAGTATGTGTGAGGACACTGTTGAGAGCGTGAAAGCAATTCAGAACGAGGCCACCGAGACTGAAAAAGCGAAGTGGAAAGAAAGTACGGGAAAGTTGGATGCGAGTGGTTGCTGGATTGATTTGTCGGATCAGAAAAGATGGTTGTTGCCTGATGCGTATGTGCTGGCTGTTGTGACAATGGCACATGGGTTAGCACATATTAGCGCGAAAGGTATTTGTAAGTTGTTGTCGCCTGTGTGGAAGAATGATGGAATTACAAAATGTGCTGAACGTTTGGTGAAGAATTGTATGGTGTGCATAATGTACAATCCTGGCAAAGGAACCCCAACTCCCCCTGGTAGTTTTGCTCCTCCTTCGTATCCCTTTGAGGTGATTCAATTGGACTTTATCCATATGGAGCGATGCAATAACCTGAAATACGTTTTAGTTGTGGTTTGCGCATTCTCCCGATGGATCGAGGCCTATCCCCTCAAAGACAATACTGCTTTGTCTACTGCGAAAATCCTACTGAAGGAATATTTTCCTCGGTATGGAATGCCTAGAGTCGTGTGGTCAGATAACGGAAGTGAGTTTGTTGGGAGTGTGATGAAGAGTGTGTGTAAGGGCCTTGGAATTAATCAAAAATTCCACAGCGCCAATCATCCCCAGTCAGCTGGATTAGTTGAGGGGTACAACGGCACCCTTAAACTAAAGCTAGCAAAGATTCAGGCTACGACTGGTCTTTCGTGGCCTGACGCTTTGCCTCTAGCATTACTGTCAACTAGGGCGACTGTACACTCCCGAATAGGGCTTAGTCCCTATGAAATAGTGTTCGGCCGTCCTGCGAATGTGTGGGGGGTTCCTAGGCCAGGAATATTTTCTGATCTTGAGTATCCAATGTTGATTGACTATTTACATGACTTGACTGCTAAACTGAGGTTAATTCACCAACAGGTTTACGACGCATTGCCTACGCAGACGGAGGGTCCAGGCCACCAGCTCCAGCCCGGAGACTGGGTAGTAACACGCAACTTTGCACGAAAGAACAATCTGGACCCTAGATTTACCGGACCTTACCAGGTGCTCCTGGCCACGAGGACTGCCGTTCGTCTTGAGGGGCGGAAAAATTGGGTACATGCTACCCATTGTAAACGAGTCCCTATTCCTTTGTCGGCAGACCCGTGGGTAAGGAAAGGCATTGCGTCAACAGAAACAGAAACATTGCCGGCGTTTGTACCTTTCAGCGACGCACAGCTTGTTGGAGAATCCTCAGCGCAGCAGAAAGCCACTGTTGAACACTTGTCAGCAAAAGACTCAAGACCAGAACAATCAACTGATCAGCAGGACGTTGTCTCTTCAACGGATCCTTTGTTCGACGAGCAGACACGTCCCGGGAAACACAGATATTCTCTGCGATCTCGCACTAAGGACAAATAAAATTTTCTTGCTTTGCTGAAATTGACAACTGCAATATCCTCGTTTCCCGTGATCAGTTTTGAACATTCGTATCACTGTGATTTGTGTATATATATATATATCGAGTTCCTTCCTTGTATCTTTTTACTTCCCCAGCTTGAGAGACATCGTGCTTGTACATACATATTGTGTATTGAAGGCCGTAGGGCCGCGCGCGTACTTCCTTCTGGACAGTAGGTCTTGACGCTAGGTTAAAGGCCGTCGGTTCCTAGGAACTCCTGGGGATTGACTATTGCTGCACAGAACGAAGTGCGTCAAGAAACGTTGCGGACGGTCATAGGGAATGGCATTCTCGAAGCTGAATGATTTTGAGGGAGCTCAAGTCCACAGATTCAAGCTGCAGCAACTCAGTCGTACCAAATGTTTCATATTTCAATTGTTTGTGTTGTTTTTGACTGCTTCTGCATTATTGGCGGGTGGGGTGTACTACACTATGTCTTATTTCTTACCTGCTACACCTACTCCTACTCCTTACCCTAACCTTACCTCTACTGTTTCTCCTCATTCCTTTCATATGTTACCGGAACACGAACAGGCTAGACGTGTAGAATTCCGCAACAATTCCTTTATTCAGCTCCTCCATCAGCATCAGTTAGTGGTTAACACTACTAATTGTTGGGTATGTGGGTTGATGCCACATACTACGGATAAGGGAATTCCATATCTGGTGTTACCGTATAGTTCCCAAGGGTCAGCTCGAGCATTCCAAACAATGTTTCGAAGCGCACTGGGTTTCCACCCCATTCGAGAACCACGTTCCCCCTACTCTGGTCCTACCTCGTATCAGAAGCCTTTATCGATAGCAATAGAGGATATGGATAGTGAGATCCATGACCCTTCGCTTATCCCTGAAGAAGAGGTACAAGCCTATAGAGTCCTAAGTAGAGGTGAATATAGTGTGTTCACTAGTGAAAAGCAGCTTAAAAGCTCGCCTCCAATATGGGTCGTACCCCACACTGGTAATTTTTGTCTTATGGGTCGTGGCCGAAGATCGCAAGCTCTACTTGGAGCAAGTGCTTGCACTGAAAATTACATTCTGCCGATGTTCTCGTCCCCTGTGTTTCTGGCTGCCAAGGGTACCTATTTTATCTGTTATGATCGTGCATACACATGGTTGCCCGCTGACTTCATGGGCACATGTTTTATTGCAAATCTGTTGCCTCCAACGTTCACTGTAGATGCCGATTATCATAAGACTAGAGTTGTGCGAGGCGTAATTAGCGAAGAGGATACTGCCGGTCAAGAGGCAGGAGACTTTTTCAAGGGTTTCCTCCCGTTTTGGGGACCTATGGTTAATAGTAGGAACCTGAGACAATTGACTCGAGTGGTAGAATCGACAGCTAATATTACTGCCAGTGCCCTTGGTAATATCACCACGGAACTTCAGGCGGAGAGACTTATGACGTTGCAAAACCGTATGGTTTTAGATGTCATTTTAGCAGATCGCGGTGGGGTATGTAAGGTGATCCATTCGAGCTGCTGCATTTTCATCCCAGATAATGCTCCTACTGTCTATCAAGCCATCTCGAGGTTGCATAAGATCTCCGAATCCATACACGTGGATGTAGGGGATTGGACGCTACTTGGATGGTTTTGGGGCCTAATGTCGACTTGGGGTTGGAAAATTCTGATGATCATCGGAGTTGTGGTAGTGTTCCTGTTCACGTGTTGCCTTTGTGTGCAGTGTGGTCCTGCCTTATGTGGCCTCTGTGCTACAACGTGTATGAGACAACCATCTGTTACCAAGGGGACTCGGTTGGACAGAGCTATGCTACAGCAACATCTCGATGGTCTGATGAATATCGAGTATGATTCCGACTAGTGCTTGCCTACATGAGGGCAAAAGGAGCGTCTGAGGTTCCGTGACAATTGTAAGTGGTGTTTTCGACTCGCACGAATATGGTCGAGTCTGGTATCTATGAACCGCAAATGACGAGTTTAGTAAGTGTGCGCAGTTTCGCTGTGCTAACCTAAACCGTTCGTCTGTTACGTGGGTATTTCTATCTGCACCCACGGGTTCCATCTTAGATACGGCATCCATTTTGTCTCTTGCCCTCAAGTAGCCAGCGAACGGGCTCTGTCCGCTTCGCGACCCTGGGACTCCCAAGATATTTGCGGAAGACACATGTTCTTTGTAAGTGTCTTTATGACGAGGGGGTTGCTGCTGTAAGGCAGATGGCGCCGCTCAAGGCTCATCTTGCCGCACGGGCTTATTGTCTCAGCCGTGCATCTCATTAGGCACGTCCCTTTGATGCCTGTATCTCGTGTTTCCCGTTACCTCCCCTTTTACACCCTTTCCGATCTCCCCACTGTCTCTGTCTTCCTCTACACCTGTCTTCGTTCCTATTTCGATCTGTTTTACTGCTGATTGGAATTTGCTAATGGTGGGAAGATGGGTTTTTACAGTTGGGAACCGCCAAATGTTTCCGCACTTATGTTCCGGACCTCATGTGTTTCAAAGTGACCAAAGCGACCTCTCTGGGGGCAAATTGTGGGAACCGGGTTGTAAACTTTTGTGTTCAACGTTATCCTATGGGTAAAAACTGTATAAAAGGAGCGATCCACAGAACCAATTTGAAGCAGTCTCCCCGAACTACACTCGATGTACTTCCTGTGATTTCTGTGTTCCCTGCAGCAAATAAACCTTGAATCTTTGACGCCGAAGGAAGTGTCCCGTGTCTCTGTGACTTGTACGCCGGAGCAGGTTACCCACGAAGGTTTCAGGTGTTGTGCCCT
Organism: Lissotriton vulgaris; assembly: GCF_964263255.1. Lineage (NCBI taxonomy): Eukaryota > Metazoa > Chordata > Amphibia > Caudata > Salamandridae > Lissotriton > Lissotriton vulgaris. The sequence goes on along the minus strand of NC_141693.1, from coordinate 1,307,957,043 downwards.
GGCACCGCTGGGTCCAAAAGAACCCAGTCCTTCAGGGTGATGTTTGACCCCAAAACAATTTGAATTGGAAGGTCTGGTTTTTAGACAAGAGAAAACAATTACTTTCTTGAGTCCCCTCACTCACAAGGGTTTCCTACTGGTGACATGCTTAATCATTGGGGTCCTCTCAATCCGCTGCGGATTGAGGCGTGCTTTGACTTGCAAGATTACGTAGGAGCACAAATGGGCTACTATGTGTAGTGCAGTGTTAGTGGAGTGGATGGAAAATCTAAAAATACCTGGCTAGTGGGCGAAACCTTTTATTTCAGTTCCTAATCACTATATTAAAAACAGGGGTACTAGAGAACGATGTAACCATAATGAGTCAAAAGTCTCTAGTGTTGGTCCGCAGCCAAATACTACACATTTTTCTACTGCTTGACAGCAGCAGCAACATACTTGTCCCTCCCTTTATTTGTTTAAGGAGAGTCTCCAATTGCACCCATTTTTAGCCTTTACCTAGAGGACTCCTCATTAAATTTGCCAGGGTACCGAGAGGTAATTTTATCTACACTTTCACTCACTCACCTGGCCCACACACCCACATGCACAAGTGCGGCACCTCCTAAAAAGATCTTCGTCAGAGAGCCCTCTTGTGGGGCCCGTGAGGGACTGCAGCGCCACCACCATGAGGAACATAGCCCGATGATGATGCTTTACACTTGCAAAGGTGTGTGAGGGCACAAGAACGAACAGGAGGAATCTCCCCACTCACGTACACTCAATCTATCTCTGGAGACTATCATCATACTTACTCACAACCATAGTGGGTTGTAGAGTGCTCTCTTTCTTTCTTTTAGTATTAGTGACGATGTCCTTGGGAGAATTGGTACAGGACCTTTAGTTTTTCTGAATAGCTCCTAGTCCCTCCTCTTTTCAGATTGTGTTTATATTTTTCTAATGTAGTCTACATTTCCTACTATCTGTCCTCAACATGGGCATTTTTTATTTATTTTGACATGGTCGGTCAGGATTGGTTATTTGTTATTTTCCGGAGCCTTGGTTCAGGAGGCAAGTAGTACTTCAAATGCCATCTTGCAAAGGGTGCTTTCAGTGAATCGAGTCTCCTTGCAGCCTCGTTTTTATGACAACAGCGGGAATTATAAGCACTGATGCTGGGCATCCACGCGCAGCGATAGCACCAATAACAGACCTACATGTCCACTTCTCAAATTTCATATTTCACAATACCAATTCACCACTAACTTTATGAGTTCCAGAGTAGCATGCTACTTGCTGAAAAAGCTCTTCAACACCTCATCAGGAGTAGCAACCACTATATAAATGCAAACCTTTTTACCTCTTCTATCCCTCTGCTACCCTTCTCTATCCAAAAAACTGAATAACATATCCACCACTCAAACTACTTTCATATTTCACACTACTAATTTTCAACACTAACCCTTTTAGGTTGCAGAGTAGGGTGCTACTCGCCAAAAAAGCGTTTCAACACCCCATCAGGGTTAACAAGCACTGTATAAATGCAAACCTTTCCCCCTCTTCTATCCCTCTTCTATCCTTCTGAATCCAAATAACTGACTAACCTAGCCACTACTCAAATTACTTTCATATTTCTCTATACTAATTCAACACTAATCCTTTTGGGTTTTGGAGTAGCGTGCTACTCACCGAAAAAGCACTTTGATGCCTCGTCAGGGGTAGTAAGCGCTATATAAATGCAATTACAATACAATACAATAGTGTGCCGAAGGCAAAGAAAGCCTGTCTTCGCAGAGGACAACCAAGGAGTAACTATCAACCTATAGTATGCGCCCCTAGCCTATTACCACAATGAAACTTGGAACAGATTTTCAGGAGTACCCTGAGTTAAAGCCAAACCCATCCCGCACAGTGCCCTTAATGGCCGCACCTTGAAAGGATGGCAGTTACCCGGGGAAGGAGCAAAAGGAGAACCGGTTAACTCTCAAATGTGCACTCCTAAACATTAGGTGGACTGTTAAAAGTAAATTAATTATTCAAGGTAGTCTAATCTTGAGTGTATTATCACTAAAATTTGATTACCTCGAGAGCTTCCTGGCTAGCCCCCTACCCCACTCAAAGGAAACCTATTAAACACCTAGATATAAAAAATCAATGAGGGGGGAGAGTGCTATTGCATCTTTTAAGGCACATTCTTGCTTCCAAATGGTAAAAGCCCTCCACTGTTAGGGCCAGATTTGCTGTCTTTGACATTTAACAGTTCTGCAGCCCTGCCAAGTATCACGCATCAAGCGTTAGACTAATGCATTTCAGTGTGGTGGTCCGCATCACCACACTGAAATGCATTGTTGCGCATTTACTGCACCTCCTCAGCAAGCCGCAGCGCTGCTAACTTAGAACCACGCAGAGCAAAGCTCTTAACTAACACGCGCTACTTGCAGCAGGGGGCTGACTCGCTCAGGGCTGTTTACAAACATAACATTCACCCTGCGACATCCCGACGTGGCACATTCAGATTCACTAGTACGGACTTCACAGGTGCTGCCTTTCCCTGATCACAGAGCTGGGTTATAGCTCTTAGGGGAATCCTTTTTAAGGTTTTTTGATTCCTTTTGACTTGGTATTCACTGTGTTGTGTGTACAATTGTATTTACCCCTACATGCGCACTGTAAGCTGCCTGTCCTAGATCCTTGTAGCTGGCAGCATGTTGAGTGGTCCCCACAAGAGCGGGCCGCCATTTAGGTCAGCGAGCTAGTTGGTCACCCCAATAATATAAATGGACATGCTGGCGCAACCGTGCAGCGCTGTCTTTTCCTGATCACAGATCTGGGTTATAGCTAGTAGGGGAATCCTTTATAAAGCGTTTTTATTCTTTTTAACTTGTGATTCACTGTGTTGTGTGTACAATTGTATTTACTCTTACCTGCACTCTGTAAGCTGCCCATCCTAGATCCTTGTAGCTGGCAGCTTCGTTGATCGTTCCCTCAAGTCAGAGCGGGCCCCCATTTTGGTTAGCGGGCTAGTTGTTCAGCCCAATAATATAAATGGATGCACTGATGTAACCGCGCAGTAGACGCGCGCAGCGGGCGCACCGCTGGCGTGCCAATGGCAAGCCTGTCTGCTCCCATCCGTGTTCAGATTGCTCTCAGTGCCAGCCCCCTGCACCTTTTAAGTCTGCACTTTCTACCAATTTAAAGTACTCTAGGACCAAGCTACTCACTTTGAATACTGGAGGTGAGGATACCGCCTGTGTGTGCCTAACATTCTACACAATCCCCAGATCAACCCCCTGCACTTGTCTCAGCTGTAAAAACTCTCTCCCCCAAATTCTATTTCAGGCATCCTGGCCCAACAGGCCACAGAAATGGACAAACACAGAGCAGCCTAATGCAAACCCAATACAATGTTCATTGCTAAACGCCAGATCATTGGTAAAACCCAGCACAGAGTGTTCCATAGTTATGGAGGATCATAATATAAAACTTGCGTTTATCACTGAATCCTGGACAGGTGATGCCCCAGGACCATATTTAGTCAAAGCTACTCCACCTGGGTTCGTCTGTCACACACAGAATAGGCCATTAGGAGGGGGGCTGGCAGTAATATATCACAGCTCCTTAAATGCTGCCTTTCATACAGCATCTATTTCAACTTGCAAAGCACTTTTCTTCTGTGTCTGCCTTTCCCATCATCATGCTTTCAAGGGCATTTTATTGTACAGACCACCAGGACCTAGAAACACGTTTCTAGCTTCAGTTGAAATCCTGCTAGAGGATGGGCTCTGCTCAGATTCATTTACCATTCTTGGGGATTTTAACTTTTATCCGGAAACACTTACTGACCCCGACACAACCGCTCTTGTCAATGTGATGAGTAGCGTTGATTTAAGGCATCTTGTAGAAGATACCACTCATGTTGCAGGCCATACTTTGGATGGGATTTTTTTCCAGTCATCCACAGCTGACCTGTACTGGGTTGTTGGCACTTACCTGGACAGACGACGTAGCAATTCAGTTTGAGTTGGTCTCTCCCGACCTATACAACAGCACTGGGGCCCCCTAAGAGTCAGATAGAACTAAGAGCATGGAGTAAAATTAAGGGCACAGAGTTAGAAGACCTTTTCACCGCGACCGCCTGCTTGCTGCCTAGAGAGATTGAGGAGGCCACTATTTGTCATACAAAGTGGGTGGAGACAGCCTGTAAAAATCTGGTCCCTGTGAAAATTCTGCACCCCAAACACTCTCAACAAACAGCTCCCTGGTTCTCTGTAGAACTAAAGGAACAACATCCCATTTGCAAGCATCTATGATGCAACTGGAGAAGACAATACAATGAAGCAGAGAAAGAATTATATAAATAAAGTCTTACGGTCTACAAAAGGCTTTTATTTAATACAAAAAGAGCATTCTTTGTGAATCAAATTAAACTGGCCCAATGTTCAACCAAAGAACTCTTCATGACCGTATCAAGATTGGCTTCCCCCTCTCCACCTAAAATTCTGAGTAGTCAAGAGTTATGTGAGGAAATCGCCACTTTCTTCTTGCAGAAGGTGGAGCTTATCTTCTCATCATTTAGTTTCTCCCCGATGGGAGGGACGGATGTTCTAACTGCAGGGGCCAAAATAGCAACTGATTTATTGCCTACCATTGATAAGTTTGCTCCACAGTCCACTAAAGACACTTTAAATCTACTCGCCTCTATTAGGTCAGACTCTACTTATGTTATGTTATGGTATATGGTATATGGTATTCATTAAGTGCGCGGCTACTCCCAGGAGTGTCCCGGCGCAGAAGAGAAAGACCACATAACAGCTGACAGAGAGAAACACCTCAATGCAGAAGGCTGGCTGGAACCTACAGTTGGAAAAGCCAGGTCTTTAATTTCCTCCTAAAGGTGAGGAGGTCCTGTACTTGTCTAAGAGAAAGAGGTAGAGTGTTCCATAAGTGAGAGGCCACTGCTTGAAAGGATCTTCCCCCAATCCGGGACATCAAGACCATAGGCGTAGAGTTCAGAAGCTGAGCAGATTACCTCAAGGTGCGTTGAGGTGTATAGTGTTGGAATCTTCACATGAGGTTCGAGGCTCCTATCTTGTGAAAGGCCTTGAAGACCAAAACCAATGCCTTAAAATGGATTCATTTCCGAACCGTAAGCCAGTGTAAAGAGGACAGCAGATGGGTCGTGTGTGTCCTAGATCCTGCCAAAAAAAGGGCCCTGGCGGCTGCGTTCTAAACAATCTGCCGACGGCTAAGCAGGTACTCCTGGAGGCCCAAGTACAGGGAGTTTACGTAATCCAGTCCTGAGACCACCAGAGCCTGAACAACCATCTTTCTGTGAGAGACTGGGAGCAGGGGGAGAAAGTTTCACAGCATTCTCAGTACCCCAAAACAGTTTCCGGCCACCGATTAAATCTGTGCCTTCATCGAGAGGGTAGCATCCAATTTGACCCCATGATTTTTCACCGTGGTAACTGGTGCCGATGGGGAGACATATCTGCGGCCACCACTTGTGCCATGCTTCAAAAGGGCTAGAGCCAAAGAAGATAATCTCTGATTTTTCAGAGTTACACTTCAGTTGGTTTTCTCTGAGCCAGGAGAATACCTCAGATAGCAAACTCTTGATTGCATTGCCATTGAACTCAGCACCCTTCTCACACGTGAACAACAGTTGGGTGTTGTCCCATATGATATTATTTTGGCACTGTGCTTCTCGGCGAGGAGTGCAAGATGGGCCATATACAGATTGAATAGAATGGGGCTCAAAATTGACTCCTGTGGAACTCCAACGTTCATGGGAGGTATGTCTGCGGTGAAAGGAGGGGACCAAATAGTTTGTAGACGGTTGTTTAAGAATGAGGTAAACCACCTCAATACGGTTGCTCCGACACCGCTCTGCTGTAGTCTGCGCAGAAGTCTGTTATGAGGCATGGTGTAGAAGGCCACAGAAAAGTCCAACAACACCAAAACCGCATTGCCTCCGTTGTCCAATGTGGCTTTTATAGCTTTAGCAACTTCTAATAATGCTGTTTCCGTGCTGAAGTTAGCCCTAAAACCCAACTGACTCGGATGTAGAAGATGGTTGGCCTCCACGTACTCCTTGGTGACAGTGTTGACATATTTCTCCAAAGCCTTGGAGAAAAAAGGCAGTAAGGAAATGGGCCTGTATTTACTAGGTACCACAGGGTCAGCTAAGGGTTTTTTCAGGTGTGGGAGGATTTTAGCATGTTTCCAGGTCTGTGGCATATGGCCCTCGCGAAGAGCGGTAAATTTACCGCAGGATTTAGTACTTCTGCAATTAACAACAGTACTTGGACAGGGATCAGATGGTGAACCGGATTTGAGAGCCTTCATACGTGAAAGGGATTTTTCCAAAGTGATGACAGGAAACTGCTTCCAGGATTAGTCAGTGTAACGCCTAACAATGGGGGATGCGGCAGTGGCTGCATCTAGTGCTGGCAACTGAGTTTCAAAAGAATCCTGGATGTTTTTGATTTTATTGTGGAAGAAACATGCCAAACAGGTTAGTCCATCCCCTAGTAGTGGCAAACAGGCAGCCAGTGGCCGTCGGAGATACGACATTTTTTATAATGTTAAAAAGTTCTCTGCTTTTATTACTAGCCTGATCGATTTTGGTGGAAAAGAAGAATTTCTTTCCCTCGCGGACATTCCTATAATGCTCTTTCAAAGCCCGCTTATAAGTGCCTTTCTCTGTAGGTCGCCCGCCACTCTTTTTGAAGGCCTTTGCACTCGCTTTTGCTTTTCCTAAGGGCACCGTAAATCAAGGGGCGGGAGCTCAGTTGGTTTTAATGCTCCAAGGCGTGCACATCCCTCTCAAGATTCCTACTCAGGGCAATAGGGCGATGACTCAGTGCACTCTGCATAGCCTCTGGGGAGATCAGGTGAAAGGACCTAAAACTATTAGCGCGGGCCTGGCCTGGTGGATGGGGCTGACTAGCTCCCTACAGTCTCTAAAACCTATCAGGCAATGGTCCGACTAAACTAAAGGAGGCATCCATTTCGATCAGATGAGATGGGAAAATCTGATCTAACGTATGCCCTTTTTCATGGGTGGGGAAACAGACATATGGGGTCAGATTCAGTATGTCCAGGGATTCTCGCAACCTCAATGACTCTGGATCCGAGGCGTTAGCCATGTGGATATTAAAGTCACCCAGGACCAGGCAGTGGCTATATTTTGCTGCTATAGGGCAAATAACATGACTGATCAATTCTAGGAACTTTCCAGCCGGCCCAGGTGGGTGATAGATAACTAACCCCGTGATGGACTGTTGTGTTGAGACAGTTAAAAGGACACCCATGCTCTCTGTTCCTTCTAACTCCATAGTAGGTAATGAGACACAGTTGAAGGAGCTTCGAAATATCAAAGCCACCCCCTCCTCTTCCCTCTGGTCGGTCTTTCCTTAGAATAAGGTAACCAGCGGGGATCTCATTAGCGATTATGGGGTTAGATGCTTCTGTCAGCCACATCTCCGTTAGGAACAACAGAACAGATGTTGAATCAGCAAGCAGGTCATGGAGTTGAAGCTCATGTTTTTTTACTGAGCGAGCATTAAATCAGAATGCCTTCAAGTAGTTACCTACACCGTCCCGCTGTGCGCTGTGTGTGCACATGTTTGGGTTCACACAACTTTCCCAGAGTTGGGGAGGGCCCCCAATTATAGTGTTTGCAAACCTGGCGGTTAGCATCCTACTGCACAGGGAGGTGGGGCCTACAGCTCATACTCCTGCCAATGGTGTGGAGACTGTATCTGCCGTATGTAATGGAATTAGACTGTTCTGATAATACACCAGCAGCATTCTGGTAGCGGGCGCCTCCAGGACACTGACGGGTGCAGACGGGCTTGCCTAAGGCGCGCCTTTGGCGCGCCAGCGGTGTGTCCGCTGCGCGGTCACGCACCATCCCGTTTTAATAAGTCCAGGGTAGAACAACTAGACCGCACCGCTTAGGAAAAATGGCGGTGATTGTTGCCAGAAGCCTCCACAGTCAGGGTTCGATTCCCCCACCCTCTTATGATCCTTGTCCGGTCTCTGTGATCAAATTAGCCCCTGAATCTATTGCCATCTCGCTTACTTCCCTATTTAATGCCATGTTTGAGTCAGGGCATTTCCCCAAAACTTGGAAGGTAGCATCAATCTTTCCGTTGTTGAAAAAACAAAACTTAGACCCTAAGGATCCTAATACCTATTGGCCAATCTCCCACCTTTTATTGCCGGCTAAATTGGTGGAGAAAGCCATGAATACACAGCTCAGTGTCTTTCTCCAGGTAAATCATATTTTAGATCCTACTCAATATGGGTTTAGGGAAGGACATAGCAAAGAGTCTGAATTATAATATCCACCAAAGAAACAAGGGAAGCCCTGGATCAGGGAGGCAATGCAGCACTGATTATATTGGATCTCTCTGCAGCCTTCGATACGGTCCATCATGATCTCCTGATGGACCGTTTGTCAGCCTGCGGGATTCAGGGCAAAGCCTGGAAGCTACTGAAATCCTTCCTTACTGAAATAACTCAAATTGTGGTGCTCGACAAATTATTCTCAAAACCTTTTTCCTTACCTGTGGAGAGCCGCAGTGGTCATTCCTTGGTCCTACTCTTTTTAGGTCTCGGACTAGTGTCGAACTGCGCAATCAGTGGGCGGAGTCTGAGATTTTTTGTTTTGGCAGTATGGGGGCTTGAACCCGCCCATCTTCCCCATTGGCTGGCTTCCTAAACGGAGGCCAGCCATTGGAGGAGAGGGGCGTCACTCAGTTCAAGCCCCGTCTTTTTGCGATTCGGGGCCGTGTTTATTGCAGTTTTTAAGCTGTCATCCATCACTCAACTGCTAAATACACACCCCCGAATCGCAAAAATGGCGGCGCTTTTGTTCTGCCATTTCCCCCCGACTGCCGCCGGAAGAAGTCGCTGAGTCCTCCGCCCCAGCTGAGTGTTTGTCTTATGGCTGTGAGAGACAGGTCCGCCCCCCTTTCACTGTCGGGGGTCCCCCCCTTTTGTTTCTCGCTTGCCGTGTGCTGCCTAGTGGGTGTGGGGGTGGATTGTGGTCGCGGGGCCAGGGACCCGGGACCCGGGCAGGGGGTTGGCCGGGTGCCTCTACTGTGTTGCCTCGTGTTTCGGGGAGGGGGGTGCGCTCCACATGCTGGTTTCGCGCTGGCGGGGTGGGCCTTGGAGCGGGTGTGCAGCTTGGGCTCGTCGCGGCCGTCTTTCAGCCTGTGGGTCCCTGGGGGGGAGGTGTTTGAGTTAGCATGCGGATGTGGTCTTGGGTGGTTCTGGGAAGGGGGACTGTGTTGGGGGGGCAGTGCGACATGGGCCCGGCGTGGCCGTCCTGCCTGCGGGTCCCTGAGGGGGGGTATTGGTGATTTCATGCGCGGCCCCGCCTCCAGTCCGGTCTGTTCCTTGGCCTGCGGGTCTCTTGGGGTTGCGATCTCGTGCGCCTTCCGGTTCCCCAGGCCCCCTGGTGCCGTGTCCGCCTGCCCCTTTCCTTATTTACTTGTTTGTTTATGCATTTTTATATAGTGCGGCTTAGTGCGAGGGCGTCAGAGAGCTTCGCAAGTGGGGCAGATATTTACAAGTGATCAACTTACAGGGGAGACGTTATGTCACATGAGGTAATGGTGACAATTGTGAGCAATCGGATTGCATGCGGCAGCATTCAGTGCATTACGGGAGGAAAGGGTGACGGGTGTGCAGGTTACAAGAGATATCGGGGTACATTTGGGTATAGTACTGCAATCTTGCTGGACACTCAGGCTCGGGAACAAACGTTGCGTAGGCAATGGTGGCACTTGTGCAAGTGTCTATGGCGGACAACTTGCCTGGTTGCCCGGGGGTGGGCGCGCGCTGCTGCTCCTTGTTGTTGGCTGTGCACCTTGTGGCCGGTCTCCCTGTGCGCGATTGAAGGCGGAGGACCGGCGGAGTGGTTGCACAGTGTTAGTTTGTTTTGGCCTCATTTTTGGTCTTCGTCCAGGACTGCTGTTCCCTCCCAGTCCACCAGTGTTCATGCTGTGGGGCTCAGAGGTTGGTGGCTTTAGATGTGAGTGGTGGCTGTGCTTTTCACTAAGACAGCTTGCTGAGAACCCCCTCCGCTCCCAGCCAGAATCAAGCTTCAAGGATCAGGTGTGATAGTGCATTATGGGAGGCTGCTGTATCCCCTGTAAGATGTTGTAGCTCCCAGAGATGTAGACCATGAGGACAAGCGCTGCTGCGGTGCCCGTGTAGACACAACTGAGGCACAGACAGGAACATTTGTTAAGCCGTCTTGCACGCTCTGTCCATCTCGAATAGTTCCGAATCCAGATTGTGTTTATTCTGAAGCTACGGGTTCTGGGCCCGATAGATCCTGAGTACCTTTACTGTGCAGGCATTCTGCTTTCTTGAGCGAGACTTGCTTGGGAGTCCGCCGTGAGTGGCAGTGATCAATGGTGGCTTTGGATTTGCCTCTGAGCAAGTGGAGCCGACGCGACGCGTGTCACTTGAGACGAACGTGCACAGAAATTAGGGGGTCGACGCTATTTTAAGCTTGGACAGCGTCGGAGCTCTGCGCATGCCGTGTACGTGCAAAATAGTCCAACCCCAGCACTATAGGTCAGACCTGGCAGATTGCAGAGCAGCGCAATTTGATTATTATACATTTAGGTTAGCATTCGGGGATGCAAGAGGTAGCTAGCGGTGCTTTACAGGGGGCTCTGTGTGTGTCTCCGTATGTGTGTGGGTGCAAATGCAATAGGTCTCGCATTTGCGAGAGATTAACCTATTGGCATTGTAAATGACAATGCCATTTATTTATATGTTTTAAAAACAAAAATAATGTCATGAGCAATGCCAATAGCTCTAACTTTAACAAGGACGAGACCATTGCATTGTAAATGCTTGTTAATGTTTATGTGTCCCCCTTGGCTGCCCTGATCAGATCCTTTGGCTTTCATCTCACTTCATATGCGGATGACACACAAATTGTGGTGTCTCTGCTGCCAGGTCAGGAATCAGATAAGGGCAAGAGGTTTTATGACTGCATGAAATCAGTCAAGATGCGATGACACAGAATTGCTTGAAGTTAAACTCGAGCAAAACTGAGGTCATCATCTTTGGAAATAATGGCAGTTTCTGCACTCCTGATTGGTGTCCGGAAGAATTAGGCACTCTTCCAAAACCTACCAGGAAAGCAAAAAATCTGGGAGTTATAGTTGACGATATACTCACTTTTGGGGACCAGATAAATGTCATCACATCAGCGACCTTTCACTTTCTAAGAATGATTAAGAAAATAATGTCTTTTCTGCCGGAGGACAGTCAACGCATAATTATAACATCTCTCATTCTATCAAGGACTGATTGTTGTAATAGCCTCTACCTGAATTTTCAAGTGCGACATTTAAACGAACTCCAACTTTTTTCAAAACACGGCAGTGAGACTGCTTACTGGCACACAAAATTTGTATCAGTCACCATGGATATTAAAAGGCTTCATTAGATATTAGTTAGACAACGGGTGTGTTTTAAATCCTTATGCACTGTCTTTAAAGTAGGACCGGAATATCTTAAACGTCCCTTTCAATGGTATGTCCCTAAAAGAACCCTCTGCTCCTCAGGAGCTAAGAGGGTGATAGTACCTCCCCTTTCAAAAAGTCAACTGGGGAGGGAGAAACTTTGTCACCAGGGCCACAAGGGCCTGGAATGAACTTCCTTTCCACATTAGAACTGCCACTGACTTAATGGCATTCAGGAAAACCTGGCTTTTCAGCAAGCAGGATTTCCATGTCAACCAGCGTTCAGATGGTAGTAGCTAGCGCCAGGACACCCTTGGGTAACCGTTGCACTTTATAAATATAAATAACATAACAGTCAATTAATTATCCTAAAATGATGGCACCAATGCCGTTGGCCCGTCACTCCTGCAGATCCAATCAGATCACGTCTTCATCTCAATCATCCCGCAAAGACCGCCCACTCGGCTGTCCATCTCCGTAAGTGTAACACATTCACCATAGCGAGCGCTCAGAAACTGAGACTCGGCCCCGCAGCGATGAACCTGCGCTGACCATGGCAGATAATACAATATAACGCAACCGTGGGAGGGCTCTTTCCGTACCATCTGGTGTTCACATGAAGCTTACAGGTTGCTACCTCGATAGAAGGTGCCAGGGCACTCCAGACTGGTTTGTTTACTGGGCGTGCAAACATGTGCACATTCAGCATTATCTGATGCGCCCTCACAAACAGATAGATGTCCATGCGCCAGCCATAGACACCTCAGGGCAACAGGACCCCCCCACCCCACACTTAGCATGCATCCAGCAAATAACACACTAGACACCAGTGTTATATTGGGAAGAAACTGTTGCAGGTTTATTTTATTACATACAACGTTATGTAATCATAGTGGGTTATCTTACGGGCAATCCAAGGGCAGGCCGCATTCTCGCCACCTGCCCGCCTGATGAGCCAGGCAGCACCGTGGCATACCACCATGTGCTGCCCCTATGGTAAACATAATACTCACGCCCCTTGCGGGGCGTACTAGGCAAACCCCCGGTTGCACAGGCCCACAACCGCCCGAAAGACAAATGGGGCGCCGACACGTGTTCCCGGAACCTCCCATGAGGCCCCAGGTCTTAGGCTCTGGCACCCCTATGTGCCCGCTGAGGTCCAGTGCTGAACTTCTCTGCTTCCGGATTGCCCTGTAACTCCGCCTGCAAGAAAATCAAAACATTAAAACGTTCAAACTGTCCTCCACAATCTGACACACAGGGTGAGAGGTTGGGAGGGAAAATGTGTGTCCCCCCACGAGGACACTACGATGCGTCCGGTGCGGCAAAGAGGCAGAGAAAATGGCGAGGGGGGCTTAAGTACCCCTCGCCCTGCCTGCCGCACCGGACGTGCCCACTCAGCTCCTCCTAGCTCCCCTCGGGACTCCGCCTGCCCGGGGGAGGAGAGAGGCCAGTGAGGGGCGGGGGGGAAGCCCTCGTTGTCTAAGGGGCTGCCCTCCTGATGGCCACTGCATGGCCTCGGGCAGCCGCAGGGTGTAAGAAGAAACAGGTCGCGTGGCACCGACCTTACAGTGTAAAGCAGTATACTCGCGCGACTACCACACATTCCACAGCAGAGAAGCACATAACAGCACAGCTACTGGCTGGGATCATGTCACGCGGACTCTCTAGCCAGTATTGGCTTTTTAACTAACCTAACATCGCTTTAAAGGCGCATGCCACTAACCAACACATGCAACGTCAATAGCGAAACTGCAAGTCCCTGACTGTACTTTTTCAAACTACTTCTTCCCTCAGCCTGGCTTTCACCCTTTCTGCATATCCTATCTCTGACTCTCTCGTGCTCCTCAGCCAGAACATAATTCATTCAACGGTTCTTTATTGCTCTCTTTTGTGCTCATTCTGGCTTGCTTTTTTTTTTACTGCCGTCCTTCTTTTTATTTGTTTGTTCTATACTTCCATTTCTCGTTTCATCCCATTCCCCTCCTCCTTCTACTCTGCATGTCTTTTTCGGGATACATTTCAGAACGTGCCCTGGTGACCCTTATGGAAGATGTCGGAGATAAATTCAACTCCTATCTAAGGGGCAGCACAGAGCTGTGATTGGAGGTTTTGTCTTAATTCCTATGAACTATGACATATGGCTTAAGACATTTAAGCAAACATCCAATGGGAAATGTCAGAAACTCATGGAGTTGAGGGGCTCAGACTGGTGTGTGTGTCAGGAGCAGCAGTCAGAGGGGGAGAGGAGTCAGGAAGGGCTTTCACTGTCAATTATGGGGAGGGCCAGATGTGCGGATAATTCACGGGGGTTCAAAATATATAAGAGCAGGGTAGGGGCGAAGAAACAATATATAGATGTTTACTCTGGTAGGAGCCAGAGTGCTAGCAAACCCTACAGCTAGGATGTTTGTTTTGCAAACATAAAAGAAGCTGAGCAGTTCCAGTGACTTATGTACTTTGAGATTTTAATATGTTTATACGTGACTTAAGAGGGAACAGCAAGAAACCGTAAATAATACAACATATTCCCTCTCCTCTGCCTGCATAGAGCCGATATATTGCCATGGCCACACTTGTAGACCCAGTCAGATATATACACAAACCTATATGAAGGAACACAAGCACAAACGAGATAACACTTTGTTGTTGTAGAAACCATGGCATAATTATATTTAAACCAAGGCACAAGTAATGTGTTATCTTGCCAGTAATCTAAGGGTAGCTAGCGATGGTAGGAACTAACCTGCCTTCCCGCCTGATTATCCACTGAGCTCCAGACTTTTTTTTTTAAACTTGTTTTTATTGGCATTTCGTTATTTGAACATTACAAATCATGTATCCAGACATATAAGCAATAAAAATATACTGTGTTGGACTTGGCCCTTCTGGCAGGTTCACCCCTAAACTTTTTGCTTTTAATGGTGACCTGGTGATGGTGATTTTTGCGTTCTGCGCACTTTCACTGTGTCCCAGTGGAAAGTGCGTGCGCACTCTGAGTGCGTGGAGTAAGGTTGGCCTGCCCTCCCATTGGAATGCATGGGGAATGTCTGTGTCCCTGGTAGTTCCTGATGCGTGAGGTGTGCAGGCTCGTGTTTGGTATGTGCAAACTCGTGTGATTGAATGCTTCACAAGGATGTATGTGGCATGATTGTGTCTTGTGCGGAAGTGCCACTGCTAGGAGTTGGCATATTAGTGTAAAATATACCTGGCGTTTTTGATTGTTTTCATGGAGTTGGCTGGTGAGCCTGGCTCCAGGAAGTCTGGATGGGTCTGCCCGGTGGTGAGTGTTGAGATTAGCATGCTTATGTGAGTGGAGGAGTGCACCTGGGTCCTGCATGGAGCTGGGTTTTCTCCACACAATGCTGGCTCCGCCCCCTGTGGTGCGTCTAACGACCCTAGCCTCCCTAGAGAATGAAAGGGGTGGTTGAGCCATCAAGGGTGCTCCAAAACCAGCTGCGACTGGTTTCTCCCACACCCTGCACCTACAGACAAAGGGATTTCAAGTATAAGAAGGGGCTGTGTCCTCTTACATTTGTTCTCTGCCAGGATCCTGCCTGAGGGGGCTGCTGCTGTTGCTGGGGCCAGGAGGACCGCCACTTGGATTGTCTCCCTGCCTGGAGACCCAGTGAGCTGGCTTTCGATGCACCTCTGAATGTGTTTTTATGCGTCATGTGCTTTGTTTTTACACCGCTGAATGTAGGTTCTGCATCATGTGTTCTCCTTCCCTACACCTCTGAATGTGTTGTGATGCATCATGTGTAATGTGCTTATACCCCTACAGGTATTGTGATACGTAGGTGGTTGTTCTTGCTAGTACAGGTGGTGCTAGTGAGGTCCTGGTTCCCTGTGTGACCTGTTCCTAAAGTGGTTAGGATTGCGTAGGTGGTACTTAACCTTTACCAGTAGTTGCTGGTTGTGTGCTCTATGTTCTATTTTGTGCTACAGTGATTTATATTCCATGTTCTAAGTACTAAATCTACCTAGTGCTAAGTTCTAAAAGTGCTGATTCCTGACAGTGGTCCAGGTGGCCCTGTCTTGTACATATCCCCTGTAAAGTCTGCCCGTGCCTTTTGGCACATTGTAAAATGTGTGTTTTTATCTAATGTGTTTTGGTGTAATACAAAGGCTATTTTTTTATATAACCTTGTGTGGAGTTTCCTTTGTGGTGGGCCTTGGGTTTTGTTGCTGGGGTGCATGCGCACATCGCCTCCAAGTTTAGCCTTGCTGCTCGCGCCACGTTACCTAGAGGGTGAGCAGGGGTTATCTTGGCGTGTAACTCCCTTGCCCTGACTTAGGAGTGGTGGTCTCTGACTGACTTTGGCGCAATCCCTGGCCAGCCAGGGATCCCATTTCTAACATACTGCATTCATATAAGCCCATAATGATATCAGTGATATGCGGAGCGGATCTGTAGGCTTCATGCAACAGTATTATTCAAAACTGGGGCGTAAACTGGGGAGAGGAGCATGTAAGTGCAGAGTGTAGGTATAGGGGATTATGATACGGAACCGGGTGACGTGCGCACTGAGCTCCAGACTTATCCTTCATCGGGTGCTTAGACGTTCTGAGTCAGCTGCAGTGGTAAGAAAAGGTGTCAAATCATGTACAGTGTGAGTAGGTTGAGCAAGTTCTTACTTTTTCTTGTTGCTTAAATGAGTTGCATTTCTGATATATGTTTCCTGCTTCTTCATTGCTTGATTTTTGCTCATGAGAAAGTGTCGCTCATAGTCGCTGAATGTCACTCATAATTACACTCAGATTATGAAAATGTCACACATAAGCAATCTGAAACCTTGGCAGCTATGGTTCTGCCAGTGCTTCTTTTAAATGCATTATACAACCCAGAGTAGTAGGGAGTTTGATACATTCCTTCCATGTGCCTCCTAAATTATAGTAAATTACTACTGTTTGGAGATTTTAACAGATATCTCGACAAAAAGGTGGATAAGGTTGCTGAAAATTGTTTTGTAAAAAATTGAATCTGAAAAACCTCAACGTGGGACCCATCCCTGATGCAGGTCACACTCTGGATGCAATTTTGAACTCCTGATCCTAGGTGTCTATCCAAAATGTCTCCCAGCTCACCTGGACAAATCATTTTTTGATCTGTTTCAATATCTGATTAAAACACAGCATTGACAAGACAGCATTCATTTTCTCTGGTTCCTCCCTAATAAATGATGATCGTACAACTTTACTTTGCTTAATACTTGGGTTCCATGTTCCCTGGACAAATTGCTTTCTTTCAAACATCTTAGACCTAAAAGAAATACACCTACAGCCCCCTGGGTCACCAAAGGGCTTCTGTTATTGAAAAAGAAATGCAAAAATTGGAAAAAAGTTGAAGAAGGGACTATAATCCATCAAATTGGTTTACAAGACCCCTTCTTCATATTTATCAAAAACATATTAGGGTCACAAAGGCTATGTTTACACAGCAGCAGATTCTGGGGTATAATAATCCCACAATGTAATTTGTTAAGCTTTAAGGGCATTGCCTTACCTAGAGAGAGAACCAACATTCCTATTCTTGTGCAAGTCCTTTGTGATAACCTATTAGTATTCTTCCATATTAAAATCATTCAAAAATTGCCAAAGCCTATGATAGACACTTTTGTTACTATGCTCTTATCTGAGTCTATATGGTCAACATTTGTACGTATGATGAAATCTCAGTGCATAAAGATATACGCTGTCATCACCCCTTCTCTCTGTCCAACATTTGTTGAGTGCATTAACTCAAAAAGGTTATCTTCATGGTTTTGCTTTACCAAACTGACTTAATTCATCCCTCACATCCAGATTTGTGCCCAAGAAATAGAAGGCAGATACTGTTTGCCCAATATTAAAGAAACCTGCACTTGACATGAAAATCATGGCAAATTTTCGTCCAATCTTACTTCTTCTTTTGTTAGCCAAGATGACTCAGATTGCAGTGAAAAATCAGCTAATTCAACAGCTTAAGTCACATGCTATTACATAAGGCTCAATTGGATTTCACAAAGGCCTCTCCATGGAGACTGTGCAAGTTAAATCCACCAATGATATTAGAGGAACTTTGAGTGACATTGGAGTGGTGGCCCTGATATTGTTGGATTTTTCTGCTTCTGTTGATACCATTTGCCAGTCCTCTCTACATCAAAGACTGGGGTATCTGGCACTGTCTTTGCATAGTTCACATCTTTTTAACAGTATCAGATATAAACAGTGAGCCATGTCAACTTAAGATCTGCACCTAAACCTATTCTCATGGGGTCCTTCAGGGTTGTGTTTTGAGCCTTACTCTCTTTAATCTGTGCATTGCCCCCTTTGCACACCTCGGGCCGTATTACAGTGAAAATAGTATTTTAATTGATTGCGCCAGGCGCAACTTTTAAAAGGTGAGCTCGTTGCAAACAATGAAAATGCACCATGAATGTGCTGCTCCCTGGGGGCAGTGCATTCAGGTGAAAAATGGAGTGGCTGCTCTAAAGCCGCTCTGTGTTTTCACAGTGCAGGCAGCACCCGCATGCACTTTGAAGGGGTATTAGAGATCCCCCTTGCAGGCGGGTGCAGTCAGTGACTGCACCCGCCTGCAAGGGGATGTCTGGGGGGTCCATAGGATTCTCTTTCCCCCCTCCAGAGGGCTGCTCTCAGGGGGCACTCTGACAGTGCGTCTCCTGACAGCTTCTTTACCCATGCACCCACGTCTGTAATATGGTGCAGGCACAGAGGAAAAAGGGATTCCTTAATTTGCAAGGGTCACACCCCCTGTCAAATGAGGGAACGCCCCCTGCAGATAGCTCTGGCGTCTTATCTGATCCAGCACTATTGGTATTACAGAAGGGGCCATACAAGTATCTGAGGCTGTAATTCCAAAGTGCCCCAGGGCGAGCAAAATGGGCACAAACGCCTGTTGTGCCCCCAGGGCACTCTCAAGTAATAGGGCCCCAGAAAGAGTCTTTTGGAATTTCGTTCCACACACACATGGTGACGACACTCAGCTGATTGCAGACTAGATAGCAACACAAAGGAGGCTGCTCATATTCTCATGGAATGCCTTTTAGGACTTTCAAGGTGGATGAGAGCAAACTCATTTCTCAGTAACAGTAAAACTGAAATGGCAGTCTTTGGAACTGAAAGCATCTGCTCACTGGCGCATGTTAGAGATGATAGGGCTGTGCCCAGCTGTGTACACCAGGCTCAAATTCTGAGAGTGATTGTGAACTAAGATTTGTTTTTTTGGAAGACATTAAGACTGTCTGTTCCACTAGCTGTCGTCTTTTGAGGATAATTATTAAAACTTTTCTCTTCGCCCTCTGCATCAGCCAGAATATATATGAATCAAGCACTTGTCTTTTGTAGGATGGACTACTGCAACTCTTGGGGGGGGGGGGGGGGGGCGGCTGATTAGTGTGCCAGGACCGGTTACGGCCCCGTTTGTTTCCCCATAATTGGCAAACGTTAACATATTAATAAGTTCCTATTCTATGAAACGAGGGATTTCCAAGGCCTGTAAGTTTAAGTGTCTAGGTGGACTGCAGCACTTATTGTGCCACCACTAGTGTTAAAGGGCAAATCAAGACTCACATCCTGCCATTGCTGGATGGTAGAACTGTTCTGGAACTGCTAACTTGACTTTCCAATTTAAACTAATTGCAAAGTTAAGACTTTTCGTTTTAATATATATATATCATGCTGTCCGTTTGCAGAAAATAAATAATTACTCACGGAAACCTAGGTCTCCTGTTTCTTGGCGGTGCCGCGGTGGGATTGAGCCTGCTGCATTGTTTTCAAAACCTGTGTGGATATATATATATATATATATATATATATATATATATATATATATATATATATATATATATATATAGGTCACCCCTAAATATGACCTATCAAGCCCTAAGGCAGGGTGCTGTATATTAAAAAGTAGGACAATTGTTTTTAAGTGTCACAACAGTAAAAAAACAAATTGTTTTTTTTTGTTGTAGAATGGCTAGTAATCCCATTGGAAAATATAGGGTTAAACACTGGCATCTCAGCTATTCTAACTTCTGAATGGGACGACTAAAGTTGGCACTATTAGGTATCAAAAGAATTATTACATTGAACATGTACTGATGCCGGGGGGCGTGGCTAGGGAGGCGACCAAGATGGCCGCATTCGAATAGAGCTCCGCCGGTCGGGCGATTCCAGCAGCCATGTTCCGCGTTCCTTGAGCCTCTTAAGCCGCCAACATCTTCCCTCGATGAACGCGGGGCTCTGAGCCCAAGTTCGATGCAGCCGCTGAAAGGAAAAAACACCCGGAGACGAAGTTAGAGCCAGATGCCTCCGGACCCTGCCTTGGGCCTTCCCGTCTGCTCTTCGATGCCGGGGGAGTCGAGGTGAGCCTTCGCCCTCTTTCTACCTCCGCCCGCCTGCCTTTCCCTGCGCCCGCCTGCCTCATGGCCTTCTCCTGCGGCTCGCTTCCCGGTCCCCTCTCCCTTGCCAGGCCCCTGCAGTTGGCGCTGCTCTGTTGGCCCTCTGGCCTGCCATGCTGCGGGAGCCGGGGTCTGGATTAGGGGAGCAGGCCGGGTGCGGGTGGCGGGCGAGGTGTTCTGGGGCTTGGGTGGTGGTCGGGGGTGGTGGTGGGCCGGGGACGGTGGGAGTTCGCGCATCCCCCCTTCTCAGCGCCTGGGGGGGCGCTCTATGACTGGTTGGGCTGAGGGCTCTACTGGTCCTCCTTTCCTCCCGGTGCTGGGGCCCCCCTTGTTTGCAACAAGGGGCCCGACCGCCCAGTTGTGCCAACGATGATAGAGCCAGCAAGATTGACGGCAGCCCCTACTATTTCTCTACGACTCTGATCCTTCCAATGTGGTAGTGGTACAATAGCCCTTCCTGCATGTGGGTGAGCCTTGAGCGGCCATTACGAACTTCCATGCGACATTCTCCCCACTGCTCTACACTCTGGTGGTGCCTGTGCTGCTACCGACACGCCACTGGTTTCTTCCTGCTCTCCTGGCCGCGTGGGTGTATTTGCTCGGGACCCAGGGACCAGAGGTTCATCGCCACTCCTGCCCCCCGGCCTGGCGCTGCCTTTCAACGCAACTTGGCTGTAGCGGACTCACCACGATGGTCAAGAAAGACCCCAGGCCGCCTAAACTCCAATTCGACAAACCGCCAGTTTCCACCTCAGACCCGGCGGCGGGCGCAGCCGCGGAGGCCCCACTTCTGCAGGAGGAGGCCGACTCGACCCCCCTGGCTGCTGCCATGATCGCTGAAATGAGAGCTGGATTCCAAGCCCTTGATGCCCTCTTTGATGACCTGGATAAGAAACTGGCTGATATGAACGCGAAAGTTCAAGGGCACAATCGCAGGTTAGACATGGTGGAGTCCAGAGTTTTTGACCTTGAGACGGGGCCTCCTCTTCTCTGAAGCGCCTGGAGAGGGTCGAGAGGATCTTGAAGGAACTGGTTATTATAAAGAACGAGGACTTGGAGGCCCGGGGGCGTCGCAACAACATTCGCATTCTCGGCGTTCCGGAGACGACAGCCACTGGTCGACTGGACACTTTTGTAGAACAGCTTCTCTCTGACTTGCTTGATGGAGAATTCTTCACCCAAGGCTTTGTTGTTGAACGAGCTCATCGATCCTTGGGCCCTCGCCCCAAGCCCGGCCTCCCTCCCAGACCAATTGTCGCGCGAATCATGAACTTCCGAGATCGGGACACTGCCCTCTGCGTGCTCGCTAAAAGGGCGAGATCCAGTGGCAGGGGTCCAATCTTTCCTTTTTTCCGGATTTCACTGTCATGGTACAGGAGGCCAGGCGAAAATATAACAGTGTCAAATCAATGCTTCGCAACCTGGGGCTCCGATATGGCATGCTGTACCCGGCCCGTCTCAAGGTGGACATTAATGGCAGGTCGAGGATCTTTGACACCCCTCATGCAGCGCAGGAATTTTTTCAGGACTATAAGAACAATAAAAATGGGGTGTCACTCCCCTCCGTTGCTTTCCTCACAAGCCAGCGCAGACCTCTCTCCCAGACAGGGAACGGCTGAGCTCTGTCTTGCTTTGTTCATTGGCTCTAATAGTGCTTTGTAGATTTTGGCTTGTTTACATTCTTACCCACTATCTGATAGTTCCGTTGTTTGATTGCTGGGTTGCCCGACTGGCGTGGCGTTGCCAAGCCTTATGGTGAATACCTCCAGGGTTTGTTTTCTAGAATGTAATGTTAGGGTGTTCCTCTTTCTGGGTTGTGAGAGGGTGGGTGGGGCTTTGTTTTGTTTTTCGATGGATATTTTAGTTTATTGATGATGAGGATTGTTTTTCATGATGTGGTACGTCATTGCACTGACTCCCCTTCTGTTGTATTGCACACATGGACCAGTCAGGTAATGTGCCCGGTCCTTCCGGGCTTTTGTTATTAACATGGAATGTTCGAGGCCTGAATAATAATAGGAAACGTCGTCAAGTTTTGAATTATGTTGCTTGACATAAGGCTGATATCCTCTTTATGCAAGAAACCCACTAGGCAGACACTGGCACCAACTCTATGGCCTCCTGTTGGGGTCCTCAGAGGTATTTCTCCTCTTATAGCTCATATTCACGGGGTGTCGCTATTTTGTTGTGCATAAAAGGGTTCAATTTGCACACTATGTCACACAGCGTGACCCTGAGGGCCGATTCCTGATTGTAACCGGTCAACTGATAGGTCATAGGGTTTCACTTGTGTGTGTGTATGGCCCGAACACTGACTCTCCCTCATTTTATCACTCCTTGCTGGCCCATCTCCTTGCTGTCGACACTGGGCTGTTGATCTTGGGTGGGGACGTTAACCTTCTCCTGGACCACTCTAGGGACAGCACTGCCTCTACTCCCGACTCCAAGCCCTACAAACGCCTGGCCCTTCGTGAGATTTGCACGCTATATTCCTTAGTAGACATCGAATCCCACCTACACTCACAACATACTGTCTACACTCATTATTCTGGGTTCCACAACAAATGGACCAGGATCGATTATTGGCTGGTCTCCCCTGTAGTCGCTGGCTGGTTGGGATCGATCCAGACTCTTTCCGATCACTGCCCGGTTCTTCTTCAGCTCCTTATTCCTCGGGAAGGGGGTTATGAGAGACAGTGGCGCTTTCCTGGGAGGGCTCTGCTGGACTCCGTTTTCAAAGAGGAGGTCAGACAGGCCATAGAAGATTATTTTGAACTAAACACTGGCACAGTAGACAGGTGGGCGGTCTTATGGGAGGGATTTAAAGCCTACATAAGGGGGGTCTGTATCTCTAAGCACGCCGGAGTCCTTCGTGATTTGCGCACTACTCTGGACCAGATCGAGAAGAAAATTGCTGCGGCTGACCGCGAACTACTCATTTCCCCCTCTGACTCTCTCTTTGCTCGCCGCCTGGAGCTGTGTGTCAAGTTTCAGGATGCAGCTGATAGGGAATTGCCGTTCCTGCATAAACATTCTGAGGCTCGGCAGTATGGGGAAGGCGAACGTCCGGGACGCCTTTTAGCCAATACGCTACACCCCCCCAGAGGCCCCATATGTATTGTCTCGATGACAGGACCTGACGACGCGCCGGTTCAATCTACCCCCGCGATTTGTGACCTGTTTCTTGCATACTACAAGACCCTTTACGCTTCGCGCCTTTCTGGAGATCTCCGCAGTCAGGAAGATTTTCTTTCTGAAGTGGCACTGGTATATCTGGAACGCTACATGCAGGAGTTCCTTCTGACCCCCATTACCTCTGACAGTATCGTTGAGGCGATCGGCGACCTGCGTGCATCTTCTGCCCCAGGTCTGGACGGCTTTTCGGCCGATTTTTATAAAGCATACAAAGACCTTCTGGTCCCGCGCTTGGTCGAGGTCTACGCTGAGGCGCTAGGGGCTGGCATCCTCCCCCCGACGTTTTGTGAGGCTGTCATCATTTTATTGCCTAAACACGGGAAAGACCCCATGCAATGTGGATCATACAGACCACTGTCACTGTTAAATCTGGATTACAAGATCTTGGCCAAAGTCACCGCCATTAGGCTGTTGCTCTTGATTGAATCTATCATATCTCCGGTGCAGACTGGTTTAGTTCCGCATAGGTCCACTTCCCTTAATCTCCGCACTTTATTCACGGTGTTGCACCGTATTGATCCTACTGCTGCGATCCTTTTGGATGCGGAAAAAGCCTTCAACTCCCTTGAATGGCCATATTTAGGTCGAACTGGACTAGCATCCGTAGGATGCTGTCCAAGTTCGACAACTATAGTCATCGACTTCGGGGGGATTAGGGACAAGAGGGTGCCACGCGCTTTAACCTGTGGATTTGACCTCGTGCACGCGCACGTCGGCTCTGTCCACATTCGCAGCAATTCCCGCGCCGTGCACAACCCCACACATACACACATGCATGCGCATACACACAGACAGACACTCGCTCGCTCACACACACATACTCTCCCCCCCCGGTCCCCCCCCACGCCGCAGTCATCGGGCTCTTTTAAACACACACACGCATACACACACGCATACACTCAGACTCCAAGACACATACACACACGCACGCTCACACACATACAGAGCCCCCACCGCCCCACACACACACACATGCCCCCCCGCCCTCGCAGCTCAGCAAAGGCCCCCACTCACCGGTACTCGTCTCCAGGCGAGGGCTCGTTGCAGGTGGCGGCGGTCTCATCCTTCTGTGCGTGCGAGGCTCTCAAATCACGGAAGCCCGGCCGGGCTTCCGGTGTGTCTTGACATCCCTCCCCCGGCCTGCCTGACTTCCGCTCGGGATTGTAAACGTTGTTTTTCTTTGTATGCAGTGTAAACGCTTGCCACCCCTCAAGCAGCATTGTTGGTTACAGGTTAATTTTGTAATGCAATGTGAACTGGAACGTATTGATCTCAGCCTGGTTGCAAATTGAAGTGTCAGGCCTTGTTGGCAACTACTGCCACCCTAACTCACTGAACGTGCCACCACCAGTTTTCTACATATGTCCAGCTAGTGAAAGGCTAGAGGACACTGGCTGATAATGCAGTTTACTGCCTCTTTTTTTAAAGCATCCTCCCCATAGCAGAGAGGTGTGAAATTGCGAAGTTCTTTTTCCTCGCACCTTTCGCGAAGTGCTAGAGAAAACTTTGCACTTCACGAATTTACGACATTTTACAATTCCCTACCTTTGTATGAAAATTGGAACGTTTGCGAAAATGTTGGAAAAGGCAAACTTGTGGAGTGAAATTTGCAGACACATGCTTTGGAGCTTTGAAAAGGTCCTCAAAAGGTAAATTTACAGATTAAAATTATGCATACACAGTGCATTTTGGTTGAGCTTGATCAGAGTGAAAATAATCTCGAAACATTGTCTTGCCATCAAGCAAAAATGAACTCGCATCCTCCGAGGTGAACTGGGAAATCATTTTAAAGTTTAAGAAAGGCAGAAATTAAGAGCCAGGCATTCCAGACTGTCATTTTCCCTCCCTAAAGTAGTTTTGTCCACACTATGTTTATTGAATTTTCATCCTGACCTGTTATAATGTCAACACAAAAAGTCAAAGGGAATAAAGTGAATATCCGTTTTCCCCAGAGTTGCGAGTGACATACAGATCCATACTTCTAAATAACCACTTATTAAGCACGTCCAACAGCTTCTCCAATTTACGTGTTTCTTATAGTTATCAGTGTCAGTTTTGCTGCCCCTGAACACTGTAGTTTTGCTTCCCACTCTTGCTTATGTAGACATTTGATTTCCAAGGATCGCAAACCTAGTTTCCATGCGCCTGGATTCTCGGGGAGAGGATTACCCAGGACCTGCGCTAGTGTCTTCCCAGCTCCTTCAGAAGGGTTTTACCTTTATGGTGGGGTGCACCCACCATATTATATATATGCAATCTTATATACTGCGACCGCCACAACCTCTCCAGCATGTCTAGCATTCCAATATATGTATTTCAATCTTCCCTGTTTGTAATACCAGCCATACATTACTCTGTAGTGTAGGTCCCTTGTTTTCAGCAATCCGCAAGCTTTTGTTAATCTCTTCTAAGGATTTCCCATTGTTTGGGTTGTATGCATATCATAAGTATTCTTTCCCATGTGCCCCTGTATGCCCATCTGAGGTCCCCTTTTGGCCTCACTTTAATACTTCCCTTTCTCCCTATTTTCTTCCGGATCTCTTTCTCAAATAGTCTTTTCTTGGAAACCTGCCTGCTTGTCCTCTGGATCAAGGGTCGGGTCTGTGCACACCTGAACCTTTCCTTATCGTCCAGCCCAAACTAGTTTACATTGCGTGAAAGATTTAATTTTCCCTTTAAGGAACATATCTGACAGCATTCTAGAGCCCCCGGCACCATTTAAAGAAGCCTTTGCCCCCAGTGCCCATGTAAATGATGGATTAGAGTGAATTGGGAGGTATGATGCCGGGAAAGAAGTCATTCTACTTGCTAGTTTATTCTATATATTGAGGGTCATGTCACAGGTGTACTGATATAAGCATTCACAGGTTGTTCTTTTTGATAACCGTATTAAACTCCTCGGCTGTCTAGTTCAAGTTCAAGTTCAGTAATTTGTATAGCGCACTACTCACCCGGAGGGTCTCAAGGCGCTTGAGGGAGGGTGGATGCGTTATTTATCGAATAGCCAGGTTTTTAGCTGCTTTCTGAAAGAGAGGTGGTTCTGTGTGAGGCGGAGGTGAGTATCTATCTCTTGCCTTCCTTCTATCTATCGCCCTCACTCTGTCTATCTATCGCCCTCCCTCTATCTATCTATCGCCATCTATCTATCTATCTATCTATCGCCCTCCCTCTATCTATCTATCACCTTCCTTCTATCTATCCCCCTCACTCTATCGCACTCACTCTATCGCATCCCCACAGCATCACTCGTTGCCACCACAACATCACTCAGCGCCACCACAGCATCAGTCTGTGCAACCATTCAACAACAACTGGTTCAAATATGTTCTCTCAATGTTTTAAGCTTTATTACAAATGTCACAAAAAATATGTTAATATTTCACTTCGGTTTTTGGATTTACAAAAGTTCAAGCTATTGCCATTATAAATTACAATAACTTTTATTTAAGTATTAATTATTAAAAAAATTAAAAGCCATTGTTATTTGTAATATCCCCTCTTGTTTATTTCTTCAACGTGGGTTGCAATTTCGCACTGGTCCTCTACTGATGTCCATGTACGCGGATGACATGGTATTATACGTTCGACATCCTCAGGATAATTTGGCATATTTAATTCGGGAAATTATACGATTCTGCACTTTCTCCGGTCTCCATATCAATTGGCATAAATCAGTCATCTTCCCAATCACGGCCTGTACTACACCTTGGTCATTTGAGTTCCCGTTAGAATGGTGTGATGATTCCATTAAATACCTGGGAATCCACATCCACCTAGACACTGCATCATTGATTTGTCTCAACTATGGCTTGGCTATAGACGAATTGGAAACACAGATCACCCGATGGCTTCGTTTGCCCTTTTCAATGGCGGGTGGAATTGCAATTATTAAAATGATAGTGTTGCCCCACTTCCTGTATTATTTTATTAATATTCCCGTTCCTTTAACTAGGGCCTTTTTTTTAATGCAACTCCGCGCTATGCTTATTCGCCTGGTCTGGGGAGATAAGACACCCCGGGTCAGCTGGAAGGTATTAATTACGCCACCAGATACAGGGGGGTTAGGTGTACCAGACTTTTATTTGTATTATCTGGTTGCACAATGCGCTTACGCTTATGCTTGGTTCCATCCAGACGCACGCATACCATATTTGCGGCCAGAGGCGGATCTGGTCCTCCCGAGACGGTTACTCACACTGTTCCCCACTGGTTTTCCTCGTGATCCCCGTGACATCCAGACTGTCTCCACTACATGCTGGGCCTGGATTAGGCTGCGTAAATATTTGGGGATTGACCTGTTATATTCACCGGCCCTCCCCCTTCCCAATTCATCTCTTTTCCCAATTACGAGGGAAGCTTTGGTAGAGCGCACCTTGGCGAAATTCAACATACACACCCTTGGGGACTTATTCCCAGATGGACATGTATTCTCCGTGTCGGAGGAGGCACGGTTTGGCGACCGCTCCTTCATGGACACATTCATTCTCACCCGGATCCGCTCTGCTTTGAGGGCTTGTTACCCCCCCTTTCCTCTGGCACCTGATGATACACCTCCCCTCACTTTAGTGATTCAAAGCACCACCAACGCACACCTGATTTCCAAACTGTACAAACAGTGTGGGACACTCATGCCAATTAATGATTCTAGGCTTAGGGCTACTTGGGAGGAGAACCTGGGCGGGCCTATTTCTGATGATCAATGGGCATATTGCTGTAGAACCACAACAGACGTCTCATTGAACAGTTACCACAAATTGATTCAGTTCAAATTCATTCGCAGGATGTATTTTACCCCGGCTCGCGCACACAGAATCGACAACTCCCGCCCCTACCATTGTCTGAAATGTCTTACTCCCTTTGCTGATTTAGCACACTTGACCTGGACTTGTCCCAAAATACACCAGTACTGGCTAGATATCCACTCCACCGTTGGGGATATACTGTCCATGCCACTCCTTCCCACACCTGAGATAGCACTGTTGGGGTATGTTGAGCGCTTCCCAAAGAAGGTTCGTAAGCTGGTGGCGCTTGGCTTCCTATTGGCTAAGAGGGAGATAGCACTGCTATGGGGTTCAAGCCGTGCCCCTACCCTTCGCTCCTGGTTGAACAGCTTAGCATTCTGCAATGTAAATTGCGAAGAATTCAGCACCTTACTTCCCACTTCCTCCAGACCTATTGACACCTGGGGCCCATATAGGGATTATATCTCCCGGCACCAATTGACCTAGGACTCTCAGTT
Source organism: Lissotriton vulgaris (assembly GCF_964263255.1). Lineage (NCBI taxonomy): Eukaryota > Metazoa > Chordata > Amphibia > Caudata > Salamandridae > Lissotriton > Lissotriton vulgaris. Next base: position 1,307,928,727 of record NC_141693.1, on the reverse strand, counting down.
GCAGTCCGGCATCACACCTTCCGGTGTAGGATAGCACCTCTTGGACTCGGGGGTGGTACAATGGGGTAGAAGTTGCCCATACATCTACTTGGTTTTTGGTCTCCGTGTTTTACAGTGATTATTGTTTGCAGTATTGTAATGTATTTGATTTTTTCATTGAGTATAGTATATCTGGTGTCGTGAGTGCTTACGTATCGCATAATATGTTTTCTTTTTAATTTTCTGTCCTCAAGATTTGTAATTATGTTTTATGTATATGGTTTCCAGACTTTGGATAATTGTCATCTAATGTTTTCATATTGCAATCACTTTGTATGTCTTCCTTCTCATTTTTTTTTATCTTGTTTGGAAAATGTAAAATAAAGTTTAAAAAAAATGTAATGTAAGGAAACATTTTTGCAAGAGCATCATACAACTATAAGCTATATTGTGAGTTAGTCTGTTCCGCAAGACAATGTAAAAATGTATTTTTCAAAACATTTTTGTGGGTGCGACTCTGGGGGGAAGGGGGTGGTAGTTGGGAGGTGTGGTGCTGTTTGGGGGTGGGAACGATAGTTTCATATGCATAGCTATGTCATTTCTTTGCTCGTTTTTGTTTACAAAAGAAAAGTCGATTGCCTTCCGGCTGATGTAATGTGTGATACTGCAGTTGTCTCTGGAGTGCAGAGCCCTGCAACATATGTGCAGTCTGACAATAAAATATGTTTAAAAAAAAAAAATTACTGATGCCCAAGTCAAATTTAATGTAACCTTTAGGTAAAAGGTAACTTTAGAAATTTTCCTCTGTGTTGCCTATGTTTTTCAGTGAATGTTTACGGTTTCTGGAAACAAGACAGCCTTCTGCCCTTCTGGGGGGAGCTGTGAATGACTCTCAGGAAGGAACACAAAGGGCCTGCTGTTGGAAGAAATGTTGCATATTTTAAGGAACAAAAGTTGAGCTTCAAAGGGGAAAGTGTCTTTGTTGGTCAAATGTTGAACATAAAAGAGAGAGGTTGCTGTTTTGTTTTGGTAGACAGGTGGGTGTCTGGGAAAAAGAGGTGGAAACAGTTCCCAAATCAGTTTTCCTGTGGGTGTGGAGCCTGGAGGTATCCACACCTTTATGGTATTCGAACAAGCTGCATACACTGAGAGAGGGGTTCTGCAATCTTGGGGGTGGGCATAATACTGCATTCTGGACAGCTAGATGCTATGTTATGCAGGAAGCTGTCATCTGGTGGGAGGGGACCTGGTAGCTCAATGGCTAGTTGTAACTGCATCCACAGAGAGTAAGGCCTGGGCATAAAAGTGGCACCTCTGGCACCTAGACCTAGGAGTGCCAAAGCCTCGATGCTCAAAAGTTGCGCCTCAGTCTGCTGGACCCGCTAGATTCATTAGAGTGCAGTTTGATTGCCCAAGGTGGACACTAGTCTCAGTTAAAGGGAACCACAAGTTTTGCTGTAACAAGAGACAAGTAGACCAGTGGGAACTGGTGTTTGGCTGGGCTTCAACTGATCTTCGAGGGACATTGACCCCTGTGGCCAAAGTTGTTCCACTGTGTTTGTGGCCCCCATCACTGGATCAGCATCATTCAACAATGTAAGCATCCTGTGCTCCTTGCTTCTGGATCACTAAATTGATGTCTATGGTGGTTCACCCATGGGGCCTGCAACTGGACTAGAGACTGCTTTGATTGCAAGGTAACAGTCCTGCCAAGCCTCATTAGCCCCTGTGACTTGCTCACTGCCAGATGTAGTTGTCCAAACCGGGTCTGAGTAACCGAACAAACTATACAAATGTTTCCAAGTAACTGCTGACCATAGTAGTTGTTAATGCTTGTTTGTGATTTTAATAAAAGCCAATGATTTATTATTTGCTTATTTATTTATATCTCCAGAACCATCTGTTCATTTTGGTGCCAAAAAATTCATAAAATAAGAGCTATTTATATAAATTGGTGTTGGAATTTCTTTGTGTTGTGTTTCTTTCTGGTTCAACTGTTTTGGTACTTCTAAACCCTTTGCACTTGTTCTTTGACAAAGCCTAAGTGCTTGAAACCACAGCTACCCAGGGTTGAGCTAAGGTTTTGCAGACGAGTCTGTATGGATCCAAGACTTGTTTGTGAGTATATAGCGCAATTGTTTGTGAGTATATTGCACAATTAGGTCACAGAACCACACCATATAATAAGCCTTTTCCTCACAGTGCCTACTCTCTAACACTGGTTACGACCAGAGTCTGGAATGCACTGCCATCTCTCTTATGACCTCAAAACAGCCGGATTATTTTTAAACTGCAGCTGAAAAGTTTTCTTTTCGCTAACACCTCTCTTCCTGTTTCAGTACCAAAACCCTTATTTCCCGAAGTTTACCAATCTTCATCATCATCATAATTCTTGCCATCTTCTTTTAATTGTTTAGGGACATCTTGTGTTGGTTACACCAAAACACTCCTTTTAAGCAAAACATCAAATATGTGGGATGAGTGGCTATCTAGATATGCTCTCTACTGAGTTCCTTTTTGAGGAGCTAACGTTTAATAAATGTAAATGCATGTAGTATATTTTTGTAGTGAGCCTTTCTACTAGTTAGTCCTCCTTTTTACACAGGTTTTGTTCATTTTCCATGCAGCACATTTTGTGATATCTGTACTTTTACCATATTATGATGGGTCCACATTTGAAATCACCATATAATTCAACCTGTCAGTGAAAACGGCAATGGTATCCCGAGGCTTCTGTGGGGAATGTCTTGTGACCTGAATTACTCATTGGATGAGTAATACCCGCGAGTCCAAGCATTTCTTACTTCTGCCGTCACAGCTACCAAGAGGCCAAGTTACTGGTGCCCGATGGTTGCAGGCTGATCATTCTTTCATTCTCCATGTGTTCTCAGCATCCACTGGTCAACAGCTGAGGGGTAGAAATCAGGTCCTGATGTGTCTAGATACAGTTATATGTCTAGATAATTCTAGATAGAATTTCTAGCTTCCAGGTGATCTGTGCATCCTCAGTGAAGCTGTGGCATAGGATGAAAGATGTGATGTGGTCTGGTAGCTAATTGTGATTATCTTTGAAGAGGAGTGTGAAAGTGATGGAGCCTTAAATAATGCAGAAGGCAGTGCTAAAACGAGGTGAGGTGAAAGGATGAGGTCAGATGACGCTAGATCCGTTGGAGTGATAAGCAGAGGACCATTCTAAGATGGTTGAATGCCAACTTTTTCTAACCATAGGAGTGAGTGGTGGGAGGCTGTGTCAAAGGAAGTAGATAGGTTCAGATACCGGAGTCGGGTCTTCCCAGAAGCAGACAAGGTTATGATGGTGGAAACCTGTTTGATGACCTAAAGTAGATGTTTGCTTCCAAGATGGTGGAAATCTAAGTGAAGGCAGCTCATTCAAATAGTTTCCTGATAAAGGGCTACTTGAGAGTGGTTAATAGCAGGCTATGTCTTTTGAATTAAGCTTTTTCTTCTTGATGAGTGGTGTGATGTTATTGTTGTACTAATGCCTGAAATGTGAGAATTGTTATCATTTCTGAGTTGGCAGCAGTTTTGGAGAGCAAGATGTCATTATAGGTGTTAGCAGGAAAGGGTGTAGTTAGCGAGCTGGTCGGCCATCTGACTTGGCAACAAAAAAACAATCAGGAAAAGAAATAGGCAAAACCTGGCCACCTGACTCAACCAGCTCATTGAATTGGAGGTTGAAGATTACTTTGAAGGCCAGGAAATGATATTTGCCTGTGGAAGCAGTTTTATTAATCTGGGGCTGAGTAGACTGGTTGCTGGGCATCTTGCTCCTTTTAGAATAATATAAGCAGATTATTTATTATGCATCAGATTTCAAACAACATATAGGACCTTATTTAAGGTTGGGTGGTCGGCTCACCAGCCAGTGCTGCAGAGGAATGCCTCTGCCTCACATGCATGTCATCTGTCATAATCTTTTGTTTCACAACCGGCTTCTCTTCCCGAACAAAAACTACGCTGACTACAATGCAGACACTCTTGCACTATGGTTTAAGGGTGCCTGCATTGACACATGGGTGCCAGTGCAGGGAGTGAGGAAATCTGGGACATTTCTTAGTAGATATTGTACAGTAGTGCTCCCTTTCGTTTACACAACAGGGCCCAGTGCAGCTACTTCACTTTCTGCGCTGCGTTGCATGAACCCTTTGTAAATATGACCCTAAATGAGGTGTAGTAACAAAGAGGAGGGCAGAAAGGGTCTCTTCTTTCTTTTGATTTTTGGCAGAAGGCAGATTAACACCTTTCTCTGTCCTTCAACGTAGATTGATGTTGCCCCTTGCATAAAATAGTTTTGCTGAAGTGGGCAAAGGTCACTTCATGAATGGATTTTATAAGAGGCATTATTGTGGTGATGGAGTTCCCATTTCAAGATATTTTTCTAAACATTGAGGAGTCAGTCCTTATTCCCTAATATGTATTGTATCCTTTCAAGAATTGTCAATATTTCTAGGTCTGCAGTCCCTTCTTGTACCTGCAGACAACATGGTGTTTTGCAGTATAGCAGAGTTATTTTATTGTTGGTCACCGGCACTGGAGGCTGTCGGTGGTGCTGCGCCCCTCCACCCCCACCCAAAAAAAACCCTGTTGAGGTTCAGAAGGTGAAGAAGTAATAAAGAGGCTTTTAAATTCAGGAGCTTATTTACAAGCCCCTTGTGTGCCACTTTTTTTGATGCATCGGCGCTGCAGTGAGCATTCCCATATTTCCAAGGTCGTGTAAAGCCACCCTGCGTGACTGTGAGATGCAACGCATTGTAAATGTAAATGTAAATGTATTGCGACTTATATAGTGCACGTATCACCCGAAGGCATCAAGGCGCTTGCCTTGGGAACCCGTCCTGGCTTTTTCTCTGTGAGATAACCCCTACTGGGCATCCCCAAGGTGAAAGCCAGGCATCCCGCAGCAGGTGGGCCGCCGTAGTGGAGATTAAGCAAGCTATTGCCCAGAGTTGCAGCGTGGGACCCCATGATTAGAGTAGGCACCAAAGCGAGAATTATCGAGTCCGTGGACATTTTTGGGCTCAGGACCCTGCCGCGTCGGGAATTGAACCCTGGTCCCGGGCCAGACCTCTGCATCAGGATCTGCCGCTCTAATCAGTGAGTCACACTCCTCCTGCCATTTTTGTTTTTCGCATGTGAGCACTGCTGGAAGGCTTAGTGCGTTGCTGTGCGTCAAAATACTGTAAATGAGTCTCTTGGTTTTTATCGTGTCGCATCTGTGTGAGGTCAAATGCCTGCTATGTCCGACAAATTGCTGTTATTATTTTAACATGGAATTTATGTTTACTTTTCTTTCTCTTTTCTTTCTATGCCACAATCTTGGTGAAAGGAAATGCTGCAGGATGTTAATCCTTTACTGCAGCAGAGCAACATTTAAATACCTGTAATTGGTCTGTACAAATATATAAAAAAAATATCAACAGTCAGGAAAGCACAACAAAAGCACATTTGTTCAGGCCTGACCCGTGCAGGGCGTTATACCGGGGCGGTGACGTCAGGCGGGGGAGGGGCATGGTGGGGGGGTTTAAAATGCGGGATATGGACAAAGAGTTAACGGAACGTTTGCTTTTTGACAGATGATAATGTCCCTAAAATCTTGCCATTTCCCCAAAATTATTATTTTCTAAAAATAACCCTTAAGATTTATGAGTTATCTACCTAGTTCTAACTAGTTTTTACGTGGTAAAACTAGTGATAGAATTGGGCGGGGAAAAAATTATTTCAGTCAGTTCCCCTACTTCTTTCATTCAAAAAATCGTCCCGATACGGCAAGAATAGTCAGACTTAAAAAACGATTATTCTTTCTTTGATTTCTTTTTTTAATTTTTATTGAGAAATAAGGTGTAATTCCCTTCAGATCCAATACATATTCACTTCATACATCATAAAAAGATATAAAATTCATAGTATGCAATAAATTAGTCAACATTATTCGATAACAATATAAATACAATCATGGCTCATGGAAAATTCATACTTTCATTATAAAAGCATAAATCAGTTTTAAAACTCCTAAATAATATGATCATAGAGCTTAACTTTTTTTTTTATTCCTCCATTTCTTCAGAGGCGCCCAGATGTTCCTACCAAATTATTGTATCTTCCTCCCCTTAAATTCATATAAACGTGCCTCTAGATTATGCATACCTAACAGCCTGGAGAGCCACATAAAACGTGGGGGCGATGGTATCCTTCCACCGCAGAGATGAGGATTCGTAGTACCGCAACTGCAATGAACAATAGCCCTTGGGTGTCTCTCCCAACCTTAAGTTTATCATCCGTCCCTGTAAGAACCAAGGTAGGGAATAGATCGATGTTAAGACTTAGCAGCCCCCCCAAAAACAGAGTTATCTCATGCGTATTAAGGCCAAATTGGGGCAATGATAAAACATATGCAATAGGTCTGCCAGACCTGTGTTACATTTAGGGCATTTATCGTCTTCTCTTAGCCCCCACCCATACAATTTTGCCGGGGTATAGTAGAGGTTAAACAGAGACTTAAAATGTTGAGCCCTCAAATTTGACGCTCGAAATACTTTCTTACTTAAGAGTAGGGCTAGGTCTATGTCAACATCAGGGTCCCCCAATTTCTGCGCCCATGTGGCCTCTGTTTTCTCCAAATCGTCTGGAAGGCCCGGCAGCAGAAGATTGTAAGCTCTACCTATCTTCTTTCCCCCTCTTTTTAAATATTCAACCATTTGACTGTCTGGGGGCAGCAGAATCTTTGGTCTATATGCTAATAAGGTTTGAACAATTTGCCCATGTAAAAACCAGTGACTGTCTGGAATCCCATATTTTTGCTGTATTTCACCAAAACTGAGGATGACGTCGCCTGTCATAATATCACCCAGGCATCTTATCCCATGCTCCCTTCATACAGTACAGTTCGTGCTTTGGCCCAGATGAGGAAATAAAGTAGATTTCCACAGATTAGTATTGGCGTTTATTTTAGGGATCTTCAAGATTTTACTGATGGCCTTCCAGGTTCCCCAGACCCCTTCAATGATCTTATACCTTGCCTTCCTATAATACCTTCGATCCACCTCACACTGCAGTAATCCATAGGCCTTCCTCCCTAGTAATAGCTCGTAAATAGAGGGAGGGTCCTGACTCTCAATTGGCCTTCAGATGGTAGGAGATCAGATTGAATCAGTATATTCATTTGCGGGAGGAAGCATACCAGATGATATAATCTAAGGTTCGGCATAGCCAGGCCTCCCCTATCCCATGGTAATGACAGGTGGTTAATTGAGCGTTTGATCTTGCCATACTGCCAAACAAACCTAACAAATGTGGCTTCAATTTTCCTGATCACACTTTCCCCTAACAACAGTGGAATAGCCCTAAACAGGTATAATAATTTGGGGAACATGGTCATTTTTAAAACATTCACCCTGCCAATCAAAGATAGGTGTAACACATCAATTCTTTTCAAATCTGTTTCGATTGAATTAATGAGGGGAAGATAGTTCTCTCGAACCATCTTCTCAACTGATGCATTAATTCTGACCCCAAGATATACAGCTGAGTCTACAAATCTATGATCAGTCATCGCGATATTTTTAGTACAGATAATCTGGGTTTTCCCCTCATTTAACCGATAGCCAGATCGAAGCCCAAATTCATTAGCCAGTTGTACCAGTGCAGGCATTGCTTGGTGTGGTTCCTTAGTTTTTATCGCCAGGTCATTGGCGTAGGCAAGCAGTTTTGTAGTAAAGCCATTAAACACCACAGGACTAATTTGACGGGAGGCCAAAATTCTCTGTATAAAAGGATCTATATATAAGGAAAACAGGATCGGGGAGCAGGGGCAGCCCTAGAGCGTCCCCCTCTTGATCACTATTTTATCCGACTGTTGCCCCATAACTATGACACGAGCCACCGGGTCAAGGTACATAGCTTTAATTGCCCTCAGGAAGTTACTCCCAAAGCCTCTGCCGGCCAGGATACCCCAGAGAAAGTCCCAGACCACTCGGTCGAAGGCTTTCTCCGCGTCGAGGAGGATCATGGACATCTCCCCCCCCCGCGCACGGCACCATGGGCATCGAATAGCGCTATTGCTCGTCTGGTATGATCCGTGGTGCTTCTCCCAGGCACAAAACCCATCCGGCCACGGGGAAACGAGACAGCCAATAATCCCCCCCAACCTGCTAGCCCAGACCTTAGAGTATAACTTTGTGTCCGCATTAATTAGCGATATTGGGCGATATTCTTGTGGAAGATAACGATGTTAGTCTCTTTCCAAGACTCTGGTATAATACCTGAGCACAGAATCCCATTAAATAAATCAAGTAGAATTGGGGCGATCTCCTTTTCTAAGCATTTATAGACCTCGAGGGGGATTCCGTCAGGGCCTGCAGCCTTGCCTGCATCTAACTCCTATAGGGCCTTAGTTAATTCCAACATATCTAGGTCTCTATCAAGTTCTTCTCTACACTGTGCATCTATACCAGGACCACCATCCACATAGCCAGGGGCCTGCTCACCAGTCACACCCTCCTCGTCATACAGTTTTTGATAAAAGTTCTGAAATACCCCGAGAATATCTTTGGGCTCCGTATACTCCTTGTCTTCATCCTGTATACGGGAAATTAAGTTCTTAGTCCTCTCTTGTCTTATCTGCAAAGCCAATGCCCTACCAGCCTGTTCCCCTGTTTCATAGCGTCTTGCCTTAGAAACCGGGTACTCGCTGGTTTCCTTCTGTATAACTATTTTCTGTAGATCAGCTTTAATAGTAGTTATTCTTTTGAAACTCTCCTGTCCATCCCATCCTTGGCCTATATCCTTGATATGCTGCTCTTCAGCTACCACTAACGTGTCCATAAGCTTCTCAATCTCTCTCTTATCATCTCTCCTAAGCCTAGCATAGCAGCTTATCGTCTCTCCCCTTAAAGAGGCATTAAAGGCATCCCACACGCCATTCCGGGACGTGTTATATCGGTTAGCATCATATAACTCACCAGCCCATTTTGTAAGATGTTCCACAAATCTGGTATCTAATAATAATTTCCTCTCAAAAGACCAGCTAGTTTGTTTAACTATGTATTTCAAAAAACAACACCAGGGGATTATGGTCCGAAATTGACTTTGGGAGTTTCTTAATTCGAACCTTATTCAACTCTGTGGAGGAGATCAGGAAGTAGTCTAGCTTATAATACCTCAAATTAGGACTAGAGAAGTAGGTGTAGCCTGGATCTAAGGGTTCCTTGACCCCCCACACATCCTTGAGGCCATGAGACTTCATAAGAGAATCAAGGGCTCTGAACACTAGGTTTCCACCCAGAATAGCCAGCTGGCTTATTCCAATCCACTGAAATATTTAAATCCTCACATACTATTATGGGCGTTGGCCAATTGGCTAACTCGCCTTCCAAAAAGTCAAAGATTTCAGGATCATCCTGATTAGAACCGTGTATCACACAGAGAGTATAACCTAAATTGAGTTCCACTATCACCCATCTCCCTGCGTTATCAGCCTTGAGACGCTTAGCTCCCCCTAAATAAGGTTTAGCTAAGATGGCCACCCCCCTAACTGTTGATGTTTGGGATGAGCAAGCCAGGATTTTGAACCCCCTAAAATTCATCATATTTCTTTTTGCCCAAGGGAGAGTGTCTACCGTACACAGAAAATATCAAAGTTATTATATTTAGAAAAATGTCCCACCCTTTGACGCTTTCTCGCATCATTCAGGCCACCCACGTTGGCTGTACAGATTTTAATGCTTGACATATCTTTCTATCAAATTTTCCTGACAAGCCTGGATTATTGTTATAATCTCCAATGGGACCTTAAGGCCAATAATATTTACCTTAACACACCTTATTTTCTCTTTTTTTGCTTTTTCCCCCAACCCCTTGTCTTCACCCCCACCTGACCACCCACCCTTCCCCCTCTCCCCCCTCGCCCCCCACTCTCCCTAGCCCTCCACCCCCCCTCCCTTTCCCAGCACCTTGCACCCTTGCTCGTGAGGCGCTCTGACCAGGTCTGTGCATGTGATGGTCACAGTGAGAGCAGTGAAGCCCTTAACACGAAAATCCGAGACAACATCCTGTTACCCCTTACACACTTCTGAAAAAAAACAAAAAACCCCATACTCCGAATTCACCTGTCCCTTCGATAATACTTCAATAGTGCTTCAAAAACCAACATATATACGTCCAGTATTGAGTGATTCTACTTCCCATAAGAGTCCAAATACTCTCTGGCTTTAATCTCGGAGGCAAAATACATAGTTCTCCCTTCATTAATGATTTTTAACTGAGCTGGGTTGATCAGGTAGGCCTGCATTTTTTTCTCCTGAAATGGGTTGATCAGTTGCCTGAGTCTCCAACGCCTCTCCACCGTTACATGGCAAAAATCCGGGCGGACAAAGAAAGAGACCCCCTCCACGTGCCTCTTAGCATCCGGTCTTGCCTTCTCCGCAATTGCCTGCCTCGGCACGAAATTGCCCAGAAAAATTAGAATTGCTCTGGGTTTGTCGCCTTCCTTGGTACCTTTTTTGATTTTAAATGGGGTGCAATGCACTCTCTGGATCTCTGCTGCCCAGCTAGAAAGCTCCGGAAATGCCTGCTCAAATAGTTTAATGACGTAGGCTCTGACATTGGACCCTTCCACTCCCTCGGGTACGCCAAGAATCCGGAGATTATTCCGTCCGAGCCTATTCTCAATGTCCTCCAGTTTCCACTGGATGTCTATTGCTTGTGAGTTTTGAGCTTCAACCTTGTTGATTTCGGCTGTTGCCTCCGCCTCTGTAGAAACCACTCTATCCTCCAGATTAGTTACCCGATCTCCCAGGTTAGTACAGGCCTTGAACAACTTCCTAACAGCCCCCTGTATTTTCTTTACAGCGGCTTGGGACTTCCGACTGTCCTGCCAGGCTTCCTCCCTGTGGGCCAGAATCTCACTATGAATAGTTTCCAGAAGTGACATCTGGGCAGCAGCCCCCCCCCCCCCCCCCTTATTCGGCTCCCCTGCAAGGGCTTTGCTGAAGAGTGGTCCCAACTAAGCTCGCATTGAGGGAGCTCGCGCCTTTTCGGTCCTGCTTGAGGTTTGACTGCTGTTGCCAGAGAGCCAGGCTCGGGATCACTTTCTGCGTCAAGGTCTGAAACCACGTTGGAGCCAAGATCTACTTCATCATCATCATCCTCTGACCACTCACCTCCCTCCGACACTGAAAAAAAACATTCGCTCTGGACCTTTTCATTCTCTTTTCCCCTGTCGGCTTCCAGGCGGGCCACCATGTTCTCCTTTGTTAGTTAGCCGGATTTCTGCCCATCTTGGTCTTCCGCCTTGTTCTCGGCTTCATCCAAACCAACTGGACTCTCTTGAATGGCACAAGCAGCTGGTCCGGCATTAATATCCCCTGGCTTGCACTCATATAATTTGTTATTGCTGATAGTCCCATTCTCCATAGCCTCACTTTCCAAATTGCCTGGGGCATCAGGCTCAACTACATCAGCTCCTTTCACCATACTTTGTCCTCCAGTACTCAGGGGCAGAAGGGGGTCAGTCAAATCAGGCACAATTGAGGATGTTACATCATCCCCTACCTCTAGTTCAGCCTCGCCTCCCTCCCCCGCTGGTGTTGTAGTCTTTAGCCCCTTCTCTCTGCCAGCCTTAGTGAAAATATCTGCAATTGGGGCTGTGGCTGTGGCCTGCCTCGTTCTAGCCGCCATCTGCTTTCTTACCCGGGGGTCTGTATTTTGCCATCAGTGTCTCCCGGTGCTGTCTCCACTCCAGCCTTCTTTTTCTTTTCCGTGGCAGATTTTCCTCCCGTATTAACTTTGGGAGCCATTGCCCTTCGTCTTTTCTCTGCCCAAAGCCTCCTTGTGCTGTAATCCCCTTCGCGTCTTGCTGACTTCGGCAGCTCCGCCTCAGACACCGCACTTCTCCGCAACACCAGCGGAGTTTCACCCGTGCCCCGCCCCTTCACTCTCCGGCGGGTGCGGGAACACACAGAGAGAACGGACCGGGTCAGCTCCTGAAGCAGTCGTAACGCCGAGCCCCGGCAGGTGAGTGGTAAGAGTATCCGTTTGAGTGCTCCGCCGATTTTATTTAATTCAGTTCAGAAATTCCGCATTTTGTTCCTTTACAGAGGGATCAGGGACCTCCGGAGTGAGAGGGGAAACATCCCCGTGGTTCCGCTGGGTTGATTGCACAGGCATCACTGCTCTGCTGTGTTCGGCCACAACTAGGCGACCGCCATCTTGCCTCACAAAAACGATTATTCTTTCATGTTCCAGGGGCTGCTCGCACTTCTCCGTTGAACTCCAGAGGCTGCAGCAGCCCCTCCCTGAGCTCTCACAGACTGAAGGAGGCCCATTGCCATTCCGATTGAGGATGATTAATCCTTTGAATGACAATGCGCCGCCTTCTGCCTTTAGCATATCATGCTAAGTTAGTGAGTACCGAGGAGCTTTCCCCAGACAGAGGACTGTCGGGAACCTGCCACCAACTCTGCGAAACCTGCATGATTATTTTTTGGTTAAGGTGGTATGATGTCCTTGTAAGAAGCTTGTGAGGAAAACAAACGCATGAAAAATTGTGACTTAGGTTTTTAGGCCTTAATGTCCAAGCCAACTGATCTAGTTTAAACTTGATACTCCTTTGTCCAGCTCCTTGAAGATGTCCATTCCTGCGAATGTCATGAAGCAACCAGGGCCAGAAACTGTAGATCCACAGCCACACTGTGGCTGTTTTTAATCTTTGCAAGTGCTTACATGCGCCCTGAATGTATCCCCTGATGAAACATTGGCACAATCCTAAACGGGACCACTAAGCAGCCCCAGCTAAAAACATGCTGGTGGAAGCCAATCTTAGGCAATCTTTACAGCTGTAGCCACCAGGGAGTAAGAAAGTGGCACTATACCACATTTCTCCTATTAAATATAACAGTGCCCTTAGTCAGGTTTCTCAGTGACCACACATGACAAGATTGCATTGGTGCTTCAGACAGGGTTGCCAGTTGTAATGTCTACGTTTTCAAGTTGAAATGCCTCTTGCTGCTAAGTTACTGCTGCTGCACTCCTCGCAGACGCCACAGTAATAGTAACTGAACTCAATGCCGTAAGATGCACCTTCTCGCATGCTTTGAATATTTTGGAAACTCAACCATTTTTGTACACCACAATATGAGTCCTGAAAATGTTTGTCTCGTACACTTCAATTTTGGTATACATATATTTTATTCTACCAGGCTCAACTTTAATTTGGTTGGCTGGGCTGCACACAGGAGAGCTACAGGTGGCTTGAGAGCTCGTAGCTCCCTTTCTACTTTGTTGGATTTTGTATTTATGTAACCTTCATTTTTAGTTTGTGATGTTGTATTGTTTTTCCACTGTTCCCTTGTAACGTAACTGGCTCTATTGTACAGCGCTGTGACACCTTCGGGTAATGTACGCGCTTTATAAAAATGCACTAAATAACATTTTTTAAAAACCATGTGAAATTAATCAATGTTATACACAGAGTGAACTGGGCAGGAGCAATGAAGGGACAGAAGAGGAGACAGGAAAGTAGAGGTGATGGGGCGGGAGAGGTGACCGGGCCGGAGAGGCAACAGGGATGGAGAGGTGACGGGGCAGGAGAGGTGATGAGGCAGGAGAGGTGATGGGGCAGGAGAGGTGACGGGGCAGGAAAAGTGACGGGGCAGGAAAAGTGACGGAGCAGGAGAGGTGACGGTCAGGAGCAGTGATGGGACAGGAGAGGCGACGGGACAGGAGAAGTGATGGGGCAGGAGAATTGACGGGGCAGGAGCGGTGATTAGGCATGTGCAGGAGCGGTAACCGGGCAGGAGCGGTGAACAGACAGGAGCAGTGAATGGATAGGGTCAGTGAATTGATAGGGGCAGTGAATAGATAGGGGCAGTAAATGGATAGGGGCAGTGAATGGATAGGGACATGAACGGATAGGGGCAGTGAACGGATAGCGGCAGTGAACGGATTGGGGCAGTGAACGGATAAGGGCAGTGAACAGATAGGGGCAGGAGAAGTGATGGGGCAGGAGTGGTGATGGGGCAGGAGTGCTGACTGGACAGGAGCGGTGACCGGACAGGAGCGGTGACCGGGCAAGAACAGTGACCGGGCAGGAGTGGTGATTAGGCAGGAACGGTAAGCGGGCAGGAGCGGTGACCAGGCAGGAGCGGTTACCGGGCAGGAGCGGTGACCGGGCAAGAGCAGTGACTCGGCAGGAATGGTGATTAGGCAGGAACGGTAACCGGGCTGGAGCAATGAAAGGACAGGAGCGGTGAACGGGGCAGGAGCGGTGAACGGGGCAGGAGCGGTGAACGGGGCAGGAGCGGTGAACGGAGCAGGAGCGGTAAATGGGGCAGGAGCGATGAATGGGGCAGGAAAAGTGACAGGAAAAGTTACGGGGTAGGAACGGTGAATGGGCAGGAGCGGTAAATGGGCAGGAGCGGTGAATGGGCAGGAGCGGTGAATGGGCAGGAGCGGTGAACGGAGCAGGAGCAGTGGATGGGGCAGGAGCAGTGGACGGGGCAGGAGAAGTGACGGGGCAGGAGAAATGACTGGGCAGAAGTGACGGGTAGGAGCGGTGACAGGGCAGGAGCGGTGATGGGGCAAGAGTAGTGATGGGCCAAGAGTAGTGATGGGCAGGAGAAGTGTCGGGCAGGAGAAGTAACGGGGCAGGAGAAGTGACGGGGCAGGAGATGTGACGGGGCAGGAGAAGTGACGAGGCAGGAGAAGTGACGAGGCGGGAGCAGTGAGTGGGCAGGGGCAGTGATTAGGCATAAGCAGGAGTGGTGAATGGGCAGGAGCGGTGAATGGGCAGGAGTGGTGACGGGGCAGGGGAAATGACTGGGAAGGAGCAGTGACAGGGTAGAAGTGACTTGTACTTATGTTCCTTGCCTATTTTTTTATATACTATTGCATGACATTCACTGATGTGTCTGCAAAGCATACCTGTTGCCCCGAATTTTTGTGCTGAATTTTGACCTCCTGTCCTGAATTTTGACCCCTTGTCCTGAATTTTTACACTCACCATCCTGAATTTGCGCCCATGCCATTGTTCCTGCTTATGTTTCGCACGCTTTACATAAACCTGTATTCCCTATGAGTATTTATTTTTCCTGAATTAAACCTCAAATAAACATGTTTATCCATTGTTTGAATTAAATAACGTTATAAACTGTAACTGGTCAGTGAAATGCTAAACGTACTAAAAATTGGTATGTTTTGCGATTTCTAGCCACACCCCTGATTCCGCCCACTGATCCAATCTTCGGTTATTCCCGCCCCCTGATTCTCCACCCACAGTTCCCCTTCTTTTTATTCCCCACTTCGACCACTGGGTAAAACAATCATAATACGGTTTTAAAATCTCGTGTAGTCGTAATTGCCGCCTTCGGTACCTGGGAACCAGTTTATTGAGACGCGAGCGCTCTCTTGTGGCCTTTCTTG
The DNA here is from genome assembly GCF_964263255.1 of Lissotriton vulgaris. Lineage (NCBI taxonomy): Eukaryota > Metazoa > Chordata > Amphibia > Caudata > Salamandridae > Lissotriton > Lissotriton vulgaris. The sequence goes on along the minus strand of NC_141693.1, from coordinate 1,307,913,313 downwards.
GAAATAATTGTTTTTTTTAGAAATAACAGTTTTAACTTCTGCTTTTATGAATCCATTCTAATAGTGAGCACTGTCTGAGGCCCTTCAGCTGCAGCAGAGCCGTAGATTAATCAATGTTATTAGGGGTGGCATCAGTCTGAGATTTCCAAACATGTGACACAGTGTACCCAACTAGAAAGGACATGTAGTATGCTGGGGCATGGTTTGGGGTGGGGTTTGAAGTTAGGGAAATTCGTTTGGAGCTTGAATACGGATATACTTGTTAGCATTAATATATGGCTAGAATCACCCACAGGCAAACATAAATTATCTCACCCGTAAGCAATATCATGCTACAAAGCCCAGTTTATTAATAAACAAATAGTAGGAAAACATTACCACAAGTGCGCAATTCGGGCTAATAATTTACCACAAAACCAAGGAAACAATAGAATTCGAGCAGCTATTGTTCAAGGTTCTTTTGCTTTGTATGCCACCTTGCATAAAAAGTGGTAATGTCAAAAGTGTCTTTATGTGCACTTATGCCATAAATTGACAGGTGGATGCATTTTGTGCTAAAATGTAGAGCAAAATGAAGGATTCGCATTTTACATCATGTTGCTGAAATTTCACGTAATAATGGAAAAACAAATTAAGTGAATTTTGCACCCCCTAAATTTGAGATACACACAGAGACTCCTCCCGTACTCATAACACCCATCCTGGAGATGCCATTCATTTAGCTATTTGTGATTGACAAACTAATGCTTTTGCCAGTGCACTCAATTTTAAATACTGGGGGGCGGATTTACAAGCCGCTTGTGCCACTTTTGCGTCATTTTTCCCATGTTAAAAATGGCGCAAAAGTGGCGCAAGGGGCTTGTAAATATGCCCCTGGGTACTGCTGCGGCGATTGTGACCGACACGGATACTCGTGCACACACACAGGCAGGCACAACACTGATGTGTACGCACACACTCACATGAACTCATACTGTACATATTTGTGAAAGCACATGTTTACCACGTGGGCTATCTTGACATGGAGTAACACCCTGAGAAGACTCACTGAGATTTGAACCTGTGACCACACGGTGAATCACAAATTCCTGCACCCAAAGACACACTCGTTCATATGTACACTCTCACATGCACACAAACTCATGTGCACCCACACTCGTGTATATACACGTGCTGTACAGTCACATGCATACACATATACCCACACTTACGTACGCACACACTCAAGTTCACACAATACACCACATATACACACATTTGTTTTGCTTACTTTAGTGGTTATACTTTATCTATGGAAGCAGAACAGCAGCCCACTCCCTGTGCCCAAGCACCCTCAGAAAGGCTCGCACTGCTTTAAATCAGCAGGGACCTCGGGAATGCAGACATCCAAATGTGTTCTGGCTCCTTGGGCTGCAAGAATACCAGAGCAGGGCAACAGTCTCCTTAACTCCCCTGTTGACAGGAGTCTATTTTTTTTAGGTCTCACCTTGGCAGCGCTTGTACCATCTCTTCTTAAATCCATTGTCCTTTTGCTCACATGCCACCCCAGTTTAGACCCAGTCTTTTCTTTGTGTTTCTATCTTCTTACCTAGCTGTGTTCTATCTGGTGTGTTGGGAATTCTAGCCCTGGCAGTTAGTCTGGTCAGCTGTGGGGTTTTACTGCTCTACTGTCCTTATCTTGTCTAACTTAATAAATACATCTTAACTACCTGAAGACGTGTCCTGTTGCTTACATAATCTTATTTACAACAAAATCAGTCTTAACCCTGTGCCTCATGGGAACAGTCCAAACCGAACTGCTAAGCCAGGTCCTCCCTGGACCAGAAACAAGCATTCTGGGACCGGTTTCTGGGTATTACCCTTCATCAGCCGGGCTAGCTTGAATCCAGTGGCACAGTGAGCAAGGGGCCCACGTTTGGGCATACCCATCCCACTTTGGGTGACAAGTCCTACGCAAACAAATGATGGACAGAATGCTGAATAAATCATACATTCGCCCCCAGTCAAGAGATATGGGTTAAATCCATTGTAACAGGATATGAGGATGCCCACTGTCCTTCCATCTTTTCAAATTGCTCCTGTCACTTTCCTATGCAAATGGTAGCTTTTCATTGGTCAATAGGCTTAGTAGTCCCTCATTAGTACCACCCTTTCTCTTCTTGTAACCTCCCCTGAGGACACCTCCTGATACATGTGTTAGCAACCTCAGTACGTTTTAATTGTAGCCTCGAGCTCTATTTACTTAAATGCTTTTCTCACGCCAGTTGTTGCAGGCTAGAAACGCTTTCCTGCACGTTTAAAAAAAAACATAACCAACACGCCATGCCTTGGCTGGAATAATGGCGGCGGTGCCTTTATTATTTGAAAATTATGTTCGCTGAAGCCACCGCACACCTTTTTTCCTGTTTATTTATTTTCTGTTATAATGGCGCACCCGCTCTTCAGCTTTAAACATCTGAGGCTAAAGCCCAGGTGCTGTGATTGCTTCATAGTTTTTCTATTTCTTTATTTTTGAAGCAATCGCGGCACCCGCATTTTAGCTTTAGATGTTCAAAGCCTTAGAGCAACGCAGATACAGATGGACTTATCTATTCAGGATATCCCACTTGGCCAGCAGAGCTTCTAAGGAGGGAGAATCCTCTGCAAAAGCAGACATGACACTCACTACACTCCCATTGAACATACGGGGTCTTAACTCCCCGAACAAGTGACACAAACTCTGGACGTATCTCAATGACCAGAACTCAGTGACATAGTGGCTTTACAAGAAACATATCTAGAAAGATCAGAGGACTGAAGGTTGAAACACAAGGCAGTCCCCCTGATATACAAATCATCAGCCTCAAAGAAACACAATGGGAGGGCCCTCTTTTTCCACGCACAACAAATTTTCAACCCAAAGACTATAAAATAGATAAGGAGGGGAGAACAGTAATGGTGAAAGGGGTACTACAGGGACAAATATGTACAGTAGCAACTTGTCCTCATAGGGGGCTTCGCAGAGGGAGATATCATCCTTATGGGGGTTTTTAACCTCACATGGCTACCAGATTTGGACAGCACGCACCCGCATAGGACACAAACAAGTACATTTGCCAAAAGCACTAAGCAGGCCTTCCACGTCTGAGGCTTGATAGATGCACGGAGAACACAATACCCTCAAGATAAATATTGCACAGTCTTTTCCCTTGTACACTGCACATATTCCAGGATAGACAATATATTCTTAAGTCAAGCTCTATGCCAAGACATTATTCATGTCGAAATACAACCGATTACCATGTCAGACCATGCACCAGTTCTCCTCACCCTCGAGTGGCACTGACCCATGCTGAACGGGAAACAGTGGTTCTTCCCTCAAGCATTACTTAGAGATCAGCTATCACGAGATCAACAGCATAAAACCATCAGAGATTATTTTCAGGTTAATAAGGTCCAGGACACATCACCCTTAAATAATTGGGATGCCTTTAAGGCAGTAATTAGGGGCCATTGTATTGCACTCAACTCAGCCCTAATTAAACAAAAGACAAATGAACACTTAACCCTTGAGGAGGAATTACGCGTCACAGAGAAGGCCCACAAACAGACACCCACACTAATCCTACAAAGTGTGGCTCAATGATTAGAGCGGCAGACCCTGATGCAGAGGTCTAGCCCGGGACAAGGGTTCAATTCCCCGCCTCGGTGGGTCTTGGGCTCAAAATTCCACGGACCTGATAATTCTCGCCTCAGTGCCTATTCCAATCATGGAGTCCCACTCTGCAACTCTGGGCAATAGCTTGCTTAATCTCCACAACGGCCCCCACAACGCTAAGGATGCCTGGCCTCCACCTTGTGGGTGCCCAGGAGTGGACGCCTCACATGGAAAGCTAGGATGGGTTCCACAGCGGTATTCGTACAAGCGCCTTGAGACCCTTCCGGGTGAGTAGTGCGCTATACAAGTATCAATTTTACATTTTACAAAGGAAAGCGACGGCCTTGCGAGGGAAACTAAATGCTATTTACTCTAACAGTGCGGATTAGACACTTCTTAGGTTCAAACATAACACTTAGCTACAGGGCAACTAATCAGGAGCATACTTATCCAGGCAACTTAGAAAGCAGAGGGAGATGGAAAACATAGGCCAGCTGCGGCTACCCTAAGGGGAGCTTGTGTCTACGGAACGGGAGGAAGATCAGGCTATGGGGCAATTCTATGAAAATCTATACACAGCAATAGCAGGGGCCCTTTGAGGTTTGGAGGGAGGGGGTAGTCTGATTCTCTCCCAGCTCTTCCATAGCTGGGACTTCATCACCTTTAAAAATTGCAAAAGAGAGTTTAGTTTAACAGATAATGAGCATAATCACTATCTACAATTGTAACAGGGGTGGCTCTAGGCTCATGGCGGCCCTGGGCATGGAACGTAGGTAGGGCGCCCCGGAAGAGGGGGTCCGGGCGGGGCGGAGCACGGAGGCCAGTGAGGAGGGGGGTTCAGGGTGTTTTGGAAGTGGAAAAGAGCCGGAGGCCACTAAATCCCTGTCAGGGGCCGTCACCCAAATATGTATCCATCCTCAGAGGATTATTATATTAAGGATATATATTGGCGTGGTGGCCCCTGGGGTTTGGTGGCCCTGTGCAGGTGCACAACTTGCACATGCCTAAGGCTGCCCCCGATTGTAACACTGGGCCCAACAGCCAAAGGTGAGAGAGGCGGCAACAAGAAAACTGACACGAAATGAACAATTCTTGAAAGGGGCAAGGGGAAGCAGAGGCACAGTCTAATTTCTATCCTCGCTACTATTGCATACTTTACCCTCCCCTAGGCCACGCTACATGGCCTTCTGGGAACAAATACTTGGGCATGAAATACAAGATAGCCAGTGGAAGGTGCTTTGGAAAGATATAATACGACATAATAACCGATCTATGGACATGAGAACTGCCCTCTATGAATTGTTTTATGACTGGTACCTTTATCCCTCAAAGCTACACAAACTTTTCCCCAATACATTAGCGCTCTGCTGGAGGGGATTCGGGCTGGGGGGGGGGGGGGTGAGGGGGGGGGGTTCCAGCACATTTGGTGGGACTTCCCTGCAATTCGACCTTTCTGGGCTGAGATTCTGGCTCAGCTCAAGGACATGCTCGGCTACCCTCTACCACTCACCCAGAAATCAGATCAAGCAGTCATTTGGTTAAGTCTGGGAGCAGCTAAGCTGACACTTGCAGGGGCATGGAAGAAACAAGAGGCTCCTTCTTTAACACAATGGCATGCACAACTCTGGCCTGCTATCACAAAGGAGAGAATGAGCTCTGTCTTTCTGAATGAGTTTAAGAACTTCAAAAACATCTGGGGCCCCCTAGATTCCTATTTGTCGAAAGGCCTCCGCTTATCGCCTGCCCTACTAAGACCGAACACTACACCTATTCCGGATTTGAGGTGACACATCACTATAGGCACACCCCATCAATAACGTCGTTCTAGACACCACGACTCATGAGTAGACTGTATTTATTTTATTTTATTCTCCTCTCTCTTTTTCTTTCTTTTACTTTCTGTGGGTTTATTTTGGAATTAAGAGGGTGTGGAGGGCGGGAGGGACAGGAAATAAAAGTAAGGCTTTCATTGGAAGTTGACATGTTGATATCGTTGACACAGGGAGCAGATTGAAATCGAAACGTGACACCCCGGGATATTATGACTAATGCTGTAGTAGATCCACAACAAAAATCCATGGGACACTTTTGAGATGTTGCATATCTCCCAACATTAAATTGTTTGTTGCTGTATTTTTCATAAATGGCAATAAAAAGATTCTTGAGAAAAAAAAAAGTTGTCAGAATTTTTGTGCTAAATTAAGAGACAAATGAGTAGGTGTTATGATGAGAGTGGTAATCGTTTTGGCCAGAGTAGGACATTCTACAACACTTTTATCTTTAAACAATAGTCAAATCCCTCTACTTTCATATATGACACAGAAGAACGCAACAACACATTGGGAAAACAGTTGCCTGTCGCCTATTTCTTTGAATACCTTCTCTCTTAATCCAAATTTGTCAATTGTGTTTCAAGCATTTAGATGTTCCTTTAAGACTAAAAGGTGCAACTTCACTTCTTGCCAAAGCCCTTTTTTATGTAAAGCCTTTCTGACATGTGTGCATATAATACATGGGTACCAGTAATCCCTGTATAAAAGCCTGTCACTAAGTCATGTGTAATAACAAAATGAAATCGCTGCTCAGCTGGAATAAGGTATTTTGTTTTTTGTTGTTAAAATGACTCCTAACAGAGCCATCGGCGAAGGTGAAATGCAAGCCACGAACCAGCCACATCTCCGGACATCTGAGAGACCTTCACTGGCTCCCCGTCAACAAAAGAATCCCCTTCCGCCTCCTCACCCACGCACACAAAGCCCTACACGACCAAGGCCCGAGCTACCTCAACAGCCGAATCAACTTCTACGCTCCCAAACGCCACCTCCGATCAGCCAACCACGCCCTCGCCGCTGTCCCCCGCATCCGAAGAGCGACTACAGGAGGAAGGTCCTTCTCCTACCTGGCCGCCAAGTCCTGGAACTCCCTCCCGACCGACCTGCGCCTGACCCAAGACCACCTCTCCTTCAGGAAGAAGCTGAAGACCTGGCTGTTCGAGCAGTAGCGGCACCCCCCCCCCCCCACCCCCAGCGCCTTGAGACCCTACGGGTATGTAGTGCGCTCTATAAATGTCATTGATTGATTGATTGAAGCCGTTGGCCATTATTATCGCTTTATATCTATAATCAAAACAATATTTTTCTAAAACGGGCAGTGATCATCAGATATTTATGGAGACATGTTTATTTTTTGTTTGTTGTGGGGCATTAGAGGAGAAATAGAATCTCTCTGCATGTTTGTAAACCTCCTGAGCAACAAGAGTTTGTACTGACGTACATTAAACTGATTCTAATATCTTTGTGCAACAAAATACGAATTATATTTTTGTGAGTTTAATTCTGTAGTACAGATTTTACTGTGTTATCTCTTTCATATGAAAGAGCAAGACATTAAGGATTTAGGAAGTTTGTGGGAAAGATAATGGTATGACCATGTATTATAAGGAATAAAATACCCTTTGCTGTATAGTTAAGAAATATTACAAGTCATCTTGCAGATCCATTACCTTATAAAGTATTCAGCCTTTGGCCTCGTTCCAGTCTGTGGTTACAGTACTTATTTGTGACTTTTAATAGCCTTATAAAGTATGGCAGAGTATATTTTATCCTATATATACATAATGTATTAAGACTACTGTCTAGAACATAGTGCATTTATTTCATGAGTTTCTATCCCGCTTTACATCACTGTAAGATGCTATATTTTTGATATGCATATCTGCAAGTTCAGTTCAGTTTTGAAAATCTATTTACCATTTTTGAAACTCCAATATATGTAGGCAGTCTCACCATTCTGGGCAGGATAGAGAGTGAGAGCTGCTGCAGGAGCTGGTGAAAAATACACATTCTTTGGGTGTTTTTTCTTCGACCTCAGTCAAGCACTCAGGCAGCACAGATTGAATTGCTGCATACATGCACAAAAGGGAACTGGGCATCCTGATATGTGTTTTACATGCCCCTTTGTAATCACTGGGAAAGTGGCCTAGTTCAGAGATGGCAACTAGGACTCCAACATGCACTACCAATTGTGCTATATCTACTTTAAACACAAATTTTATTGAAAATTCTATTCTGTTAAATTTTTCACAGTGTACATTGAAGCATCAAATATTTGCATGTACTTATTTACATGAATACTATCAACATTACAAAAAAGGTTGCGATGAAACAGACATTGTTATACAACAAATCTCAGAACCCAATGCCTTTCGGACACTTGGTCCCTTCGTCAGGGGTATTCTGTGGAAAGGAAAGGAAAACATTTCAAATGATGCACATGAGGATCGGTACTGAATTTGTTCAAGCAGAACAATCGTATGGTACTCAAGTTCATCATGCACCCTTCACCAAAGTGTTATTGAAAGTGTTTTAATAGAGGGGCCATGCGAAAAACAACACTTACAATCTTCTCACAGATGAATACTGAAAGTATCAGAAAACAATAACAAGAAAAAAGAAAAAAAAGAAAGATTTTGATTGAAACAACCTATCAAACCAATCACGGTGGCTTTCTTTGTAACATACTCGCAGGATTTCATATACCTGCTCAGCTAAGACTTGAAGTGCATCTTTTGATAGGAGCAGATAAAAACGTGCTGGAGTGAGGAGCACCTGTGGATGAAATACAACTATTGTCTACCATCCAAACTTCAAAAATTCGATGGACTTTGAATGGAAGGATACTTCAACTCACCTATTATCTATGCAGATATGGTTAGGTCACGTAAACACACCAGAACGTGCGTTGAAGCGTGAAGTAGAACTGTAATGATAATGATCAATATTGTAGAAAGACTCTCTCAAAATAGTATAACAACACGAATCGGTGCATGCTGTACCGTTTGTACAAAGTTGGAAAACTTACGTAGAAGACAAGATTAAGACAAATTTAGGACAGACTTAAGACAGACTTAAGACAGTCTTAAGACAAACTTAAGACAAACTTAGGACAGACTTAAGACACACTTAAGACAGACTTAAGACAAAATCCTAACTTTACTACTACTAAATTCCTTCTGTGAATACCAAAAGTAGTACGTTTAGGATTTTGTCTTAAGTTAGTCCTGTGAATCGGGCCCCATGCATATTGGGCAACTATCAGAGACTTTCAGGAGAACATTTTATTTTAGTGGGTTACTGGATCACCTTTTCCCTGAAGGATGCACATCCAAGAAACCCACACTATTATTTAAAAAGGCTTTCTGTATTGGTGTGTTAAAGCCCCGTTTCAATGTAGAATATATAGAAAAGCATAATTGCAGATATAAACATTAGGTTAAAGTAAATGAAAATAATGCATGTGTAGTAAATCTGCCTTTTCTGCATGGTCACACCAGTTTTTTTTCCTTTTGCTACACCCTGTTCTATTGCTGAGTTTTACACTGTGCACACTGGGCCACTGTTGTCCAGTGCCCAGTGTATGTGCTCAGATCCCTAAAACATGGAGAAATTGGCTTATCCCTATTTGGCACATTTAACTTGCCTACACGTAACAGGTCACCAGGGCCAGGAAGTGAAATATAACTTTAGGACTGGAGCACAGGCTTACCCTGTGTAGCCTGACTACTGCAGTTTAAAACCTGCACTTTGACCTGTCAAAATTACCCTTTTGAAAGGTGAAAGCCTACCTTTTAAATGTTAATAATTCACCCCAGTGTAAGCCATGTAACCCAAAAGGTAGGGTGCATGGTATTTGAAAAGTGGGACGTATAGAAAATTAATATTAACTTGTTCCTACGGTGACAAGATCTTAAAAGTTATTTTCACTTTGGCTGTCCTGTGTAGTACAGACTAAAATACTAATACTGTATCTTGCGAATGGACCTAGCTTGAAAATAAATAAACCATTATTTTTTATACTTTTTGAAAATCCAGTTCAATGGAAAACTCTGATTTTTAATGTATGTTAAGGAAAAGTAACTTTAGAAAGTTACACTTTACCTGCTTGAACTGTCAGCAGTCTACTTAGCATAAGCCTCTGTCAGCTCTCAGCTCATGCTCAGACTTGAATTGGTGTAAATAGGTGTGCAATGCCTTCAGGAGTTAATTATAGGCTGACCTGATTGGGCATAGAGGATTCAGTTGAACTCCACAGCATATAGAGTGGGCTGTGGGCATCATGTGAGACCAAACTGCCAAAACTTGCTTGCAGGTGTATTGAGCCGAATGCAACAATCGGGACACACTTGAAAGGGAACAGGATGCTAAGATAATTATTGTGGACCCTGCTTTTGTCATACAAGATGTCTGTCTCTGGGTTTGTTTTGGGTACAGTGTCTGCTTCAAACTGGATTTTATTGTTATATGTGGGATGACAATTGGATTACCATAGTATACTTCCCACACTCAGCTCCAGCCACCGTAGCCTAAGTTCAGCATGGCAGAATACTTTTGCCATCTTGAAAATGCCCTGAGACAAGGAATCTTGGGCCTGTCTGCAGTAAGGCACAAAGGAACTACTTGAGAAGTGGGTGGGGCTGGAACAGGGAACCTTTACCCCATTGCTAAGGAGGTGCCCAGGTGTCACCTCACTCCGTAGATTGTGCAAAGCATACATTTGTCATCTCCAGGCATTCACTTCAAAACACTTTCTGGAACCCTGGAGGAACAGATTTCTAGACCTCCGGAGGATCAGAAGAGGACTGGACCTGCTGCCTGTGACCTGGGAGGAGCCCTGATGTACTGAACCTGCTCCCTCTTGTAGCCAAGACAAAGACATGAACTCCAAGGGCCATATGGCTGACCTCCTGCGTGAATACAGGTCTGACAACATGCTGCAAGAGATTTTTCTCTGGAAGTAGCAGTGTAAATAGTGGCATCCTGACCTTGACGCAACCTTGCTATTGGCCTTTGCCTGACACGCAATAAGTCCCTAAGTGTCTCCTCTGAGGTCCTGCGGGTTTTTGTAGTGTACTCCTGTGCAGTGGCGGCCACTCCATTAGGGCGTTGGATCGCTGCCCCGCTGCTTTCTCGCAGTGCGAGAAGCAGAATATAAAATGATATTTTGAATTCCGATTTATTTTCTGCTTCTCACGCTGCAAGAATACAGAAGGGAGTGGTATGCCTGGTTGTGGGAGAGGGGGTGGGAGGGTATGCCAGGTTGGGGGCGGGCGGGTGGAGAGTAGTGGTTTGCACTACTCTGAGTGCCCTGACTGCTTGGTCACCCCTGGGGCCGACCAAAGCAGTCATGAAAATGGTGTCCGAACTGGTGCCCAGCTGGGCGCCATCCGGGACTCTCCACCATTCATAACGCTGCCATTGCAGCATTGTGATTGGCTTACAGGAGGGGAGAGAGCATGCCTGTTCCGGTTCAGGAGCAGCAGAGGCAGTGCGAACCCGGCCCAGAGGCAGACGCAGCATGGACCTGGTCAGGTAAGTATTCAATTTGTTTTTATTTTAATATCCTCGCGGGCGGCCGCCCGGCGCGGTAACCCCCCACGACCCCCACTCCCCCCTTCTGCGAGTATTGCGACTGCTGAGTTACAGACCTGAGTGAAGCTGTAGACCATAGTATGTACGTGAGGTAGCTTGTGAGAGCCAAGCATCTCGTTCCTAAAATAACCTTTTGTTCCCCAACTTACACATGGGAGCTGAGAGAAGCCCCCTGTGTAATGGTCAATAAAGTTGTTTCAGATCCACTTCGCAGACCCACCTACGAGGGCACCTCTAACGAGACAGCCTTCCAAATGTGGCCTCTGCCACGGCGGCATGCAGCTTCAGGGACTGTGTCTGCACAGGCTGTTTTTGAGCTGTGGGGTAAGCGTGTTGGTTGAGTTGTGTTTTATATTCCCTGGTGTGTGGCCGGACTCGGTTAGGGGTGGGAGGGTGCACGTGCCCTCCAGACAGACGTGCACGCTTGAACATGATGTTGGCAGACAGATCCGATCAGTATGCGTGTCTGTCCCGGGTTACTTCGATGTATCTTCTCTGCTCGTGGATGGGGGGGTGTAATGGCCGGATTTTCTGCTTAGATGGGATCAGCCCCTAGGGGCCCCTCTAACCCAGCCAGAACGTAACCACATCCCTCCTCAGGACCATCTATCCAGGCACCTGGGTACCTACCTGAGGATGGGGAACTCGCAATATACAAGCTCATATTATCAGAAACACCACTAAATCTATAGGGATACTAAGAATACTCACTGATTACTAAGGATATCCATGCCCTACACCACACTCATACCTTATAGTCTTGCGGCCACTCAGACCCAGACTAATCTACCCTGGGGCAGATATGACACACAATCTGGCGTGTCTACACACGTGGGTCTGCAGCCCCAGTGCTCTCATTTTCCAAACGGTCTACAATCTGGCAGACCTCCACGCTGGTAATCCCCCCCAGCGCTCTCACTTACACACGGCCCGCAATCTGGCAGACCTCCACGCTGGTAATCCTCCCCAGCGTTCTCATTAACGCCGTATATCAACGACGACCACTTTCCTATGAACACCTTCAGTTTTCTGTCTCTTCACTAAGGGTCTGCTACTACAATAATATTATGGGATAGCCGAATTACTTAGTGTCAACAATTCCCTAGCTCAAGGGCTCCCTGTTCTCCCTATTTATTCAGACTTACCGGATCAGGGGCAGCATCTGTTCTGGCTGTAACATCTGACTTAGGAGAAAAAGGTTACCTATGCTTTGGAACAGAAGACGCTGTTTACAGGATTATGGGATGGTGTACTAACTTTATCCCTTAGTTGCAGGTCTCCTATCTCCCTAATTATTCACTATTACTTACCTGATCAGGGGTAGCATCTGTTCAAACAGTAATACCTGACTAGGAAAGGGGATTACCCTCACTGTATGGGGACAAAGATATACACACTATGTGATTGAGTTATTCCTTGATTTAAGCGCTCCTACTCCCTTCTGTTAGAAGACAGGCTAGCTTTATCATAAAAAACTCATACACACTAATTCACTAATTAATGGGGAAGTTTATTGTAACAATAATAAAGTACACATACACAAAACTATGGGGTCTCTATAACTAGCAGTAACTTTAACACACCGCTGAAAGAAAAGGATTAGGCATACAATTTATCTGCGGGGTAACAGGAACTTTTAACACACCGCTGAAAGAGAAAAGATTAGACATACAATAGCCTAGGGAATAAGAACAAGATTAAGGTGTAAGTGTAAAGGGGACTAGTTCAGACTACCTCACCTATTAGAAGGAAGATTTCTCTCTGCCTCTGGTGGGATTAGGGCTCTCTCTGTCTCTCCCTCCTTCACCACATCACCACGCCTCTGGTTCAATTGCTCCAACTGACAGCCTTCTTTAATGCTCTCTGCACTGCTCTCTCTCCTCATCTTCAGCAATCGTCTGCCTTCTTTCTCCATTCCAGAACTGCACTCTATTCTGCAGCTCCAGCAGACATCCTGTTCTCTCTCCAAGCTGAACTGCACACAAGCTGGAATGAACACTCCTCCTCTCCTGTAGCTCGCTAATATGGAAGCTTGTCCTTTCATGGAAAGTTACGGCCAGTAACCTGCCGCCCACCAAATTCTTGTACCTCCCCGTACCAAGGACACGTTCCCAGCTGGCCAGCCTGAAGTTGTGTCTTCGGAGTGGAGAAAAATACATTCCTTCGATAAGGGCCAGCCTGAGCCGGTTCTCTCCAAGCGAACAACAGCTTTAACTATAAACTTTACCTTTACTCTAAAAGCCTCTCAGCTCCATCAAGATGGAGTCCCTCTAGTTCTAGGCCTGTAGGCCTGAAAGGGATGAAATACCCCTTAGCTCTGTCAGAATACCTACATAAACCATACTAATGTGTAATATAAAGTCAGGACCACAGGATCCAACCTCTACTATAAGCAAAAATAACAGGCCAAAGCCAATAGGCAATAGATGGCCTCTTCTAGGTCTGGAAGAAAGGGCTTAAAAGGGCCAACACAAGCTAGGAATACCTATCCTAGATGTGAGCAAGATTCAAGTCTATATCACTGCTAAATAGAGCCAAAATCCCTGCCAAGACAGGGGGGTTCATAAACTACGTGTGTGAGATGTTTACATTAACCAGGTGGGGTTGAGTGTGCAGCTATACCGACCCAGGGAGCACGGGGCAACTCTCTGCCTCCGGTGCATTTGGAGGCTGAAACAAGGGCAGTTACAGGCGGAGGCTGCCGCCCCTTCCTCTGATTTATTGCAACAGCAACAACAGTCGGCAAACTGTCTAAAGGCTATTTATTTCCAAGAGCGACTTGTTTTAGTGCACATTTAAAGCCCCCTGGGCGTGTTAAACAGAAGTACTGCACCAGGCTTATGCCAACTGATACATATAGCTGCATGAATCGGAGGCTCAAGCTTGTTTGTGCCGACTGGTGAATAGAGGTTATGTCAGCTAGTGCATGGAGCTTGTGTCAACTGCTGCATACAACTCATATCAACAGGCGTATGGAGCTTGTGTCAACTTTAGCATGTAACTTGTATCCATCAGAGGCTCAAGCTTGTGCAGACCGCTGCATCAGGTGATGGAGAATAGTGCACATAATTTATATCAACCAGCGGTTCAAGCTTGTATCAACCCGTGCTTCGTATTTGAATCAACTGTTGCATCGTGGTTGGATCAATCGGGGCTTCAAGTTTACGTCCTTGGTGTTTCGTGTTTGGATCACTTGTGCTCGAAGTTTGCGTCCTTTGATGCATTGAGTTTGCATCCTTATGTGCAAGAGAAGTCTGGGCTGTGGATGCCATAACCCCTATTGGGGACTAATTGGAGGAAGGGCACAGATGAGTGTGAGGTGCAGGGCAGAAGGGCAGCGAGAGGACGAGAGGAAGAAAAGTTAGCCTGGACGCCGAGGGGCAGTATTGGCACACTGAGGCCCACTCTCACAGATAAAAGAGGCGCCCGCAGTATCTGTTACCATAACTGTGTATACATCACCAGTGCTACTCTCTACATCATTTCTACCCACCCCTCCACACACACAAACACCTAGAGAAACTAAAAGCCCCTTCCTTTCAGCGGCTCATACCACTTCAGATGTTGTGACTAGATAACACTTCCGGGGCAGAGCTAGAGGCACAGGATCTGACTACTGTCGAGGAATTCGGCCCCATCGTCACGCTGCACACAATTTGTCCTTTTCTGGTCACACACTGCACAGGGCTGCCACACTCTTGGAAAGACTGCACAGCTCAGTCATGTCTTTAGTAAATGCCTTGTACTGCTCAGCCCTTCAATTGGTAAACACACTCCACTTGTCTCCCATTTCTTTGATAAATATACGGCACAGTTCTTAAGTCCCTTTGGTAAAGAGACTGCACGGTGCTTCCGTTTCTGTGGCAAATAGACAGCTCTTCCTACCTCCCTGAAGAAAAACTGCCCATGTAAACAAACACCCTGGCACCCGGTTGTGCCACGGGAACACTGCACTCACTATTGTGTGTGAAATCCAGTTTGTTGAAACATTAAATTATTGCAGAAGTATCACATTCGCAGCAGGGATATTATAGATACGGACATCTGCAGATTTCCGTATGTTTTTTAAAACGCACTTGGCCGTCTCCAAAGAGCTGAGGAGTGCTTTTGTTTCTGTGTTGCTGCCGGAGGGTGCTGAACTCTCTCTTTCGGGCTGGTGGGCACTACCCAGGACCGAAGGGGCCTAGTCAGAGCACTGTCACAGCACAAGAGTGCACTGAATACTGTAAAGTATTTTATTTGTCATGTTTCTAGTGGTACAACGTCCCACTCCAAACACTAACACTCTTTGAAGTGCAGAGTGACTCTGCACTTCAAAGAGTGTTAGAGTTTATAGAGTGAGAATGCAGCTGGTGCAGAAAATGTTTCTCACTCTGAAGCTACAGGCCCTGCCACGCGTGATGCACCTCTGAGAAGTATACACACTGAGTGCCAGCACTGGGCCTAGCTTCAAAAACATAATGATAGAAATGTTTCTGACGCCAAGCCCTGCTGGCACACAGCGTGTATATTGCTCAGAGGTGCGTGGCACAGGTAGGGTCTAGCTTCAGAAACATTTCTATCTACATGTTGTTATATGACATCCCTTTATTAATGTAATAATTGCACTTTCACAATTGCTTTATTAACCTTTTTGCTTCTCATATTTACTTGAAAATGCACCAATTACCCACTCTGTTTTCAAAATTTTCTCGGGGGGGGGGGAGGGGGGGGAGGGGGCGGGTGGTGTGAGAACTGCCCTGAACCCCCCTTAAGATGTTTGGGCTCACTCACTGCGCTCGCTCGCCACGGTGCACTCCGATAGAAAGTTTACGCCTCACCACTTTCAAATCTCACCAGCCACCACTGGATTTTAAGAATGCGGTTTTAGGGAAAATAGGCAAGTTGAATGTGTTTTGCTCCTCATATCATTTTTAAAGAGAATGCAGTATCATGTGTGCACAGAGTGAGGAATATACTCATTTATTTAAGAGTTATAGAACCTTCACATTGAATTTCACCTTTAGTAGTAGCAAGACATGCAAATGGCAATGAATGATTACGTATCAACCTTAGGGAACCTAATAGAAACATATTTGTAGATACGTTCAAATAACTTAAAATTCATGAAACGCTACCCTTGACAAAACATGTTCAGCAGTTTTGGAATATAGACTTAACTGCTGCATATCACCAGGTACCTCTGCATAAAGATAATAAATGGTTTACAGTTCTTATAATGACCTTCTGTTACTTTCAGTTTTGTAGAGTACCCTTTGGACTGGCATTGGCAGCTGCTCTTTTTCCAGCGGCTCATGTAAACACCGCTGAGAGATATTCCATGGGTGGTATTCTTTCAAGATAATGTAGTGGTTAATGATGAGACAAAATAAGGGCACAATAGAAAATTAAAAGGAGTGCTTAGGCTCTTACAAAGCAGAGGTATGACTCATGAAGTAGCAAAATGTAAATTTGGTAAACTAAGCATCACATATCTTGTTCATGAGATTAATAAGGAAGGCATAAAACCAAAGCAGGGGCTTGTGTGTGATATCTTAAATGCTCCTTCCCTGAGGTGTAAAGATGATGTTTGATCTTTACTTGGATTACCTGAATTGTATTCTATATTTGTTCGAAAGTTCGCTGACAAAACATAGGATTTAAGACAGTTATTGAAAAACAAAGTCACTTTTTTTTTCAACCAACATTGCCAAAATGCTTTTGAAAATATTAAGAAAGACATTTTTTACTGTTCCTTCACATGGGCTTAATTATAGTCTTGGGACAATAATAAACACTAATGTGAGCAATAAAGGTTTAGGAGCTGTACTAAGTCAGAAAGAGGTAAATGGGAAGAAAATAAACATTGCTGTTCTTCTAGATTACTTACTCCGACAGGGGAAAAACACTCTGTCATAGAAAAAGAAATCTTGGCATGTGTGTGGGGTTTAGAGACGTTCAGGAGCTATGTGTAGGCTATTCCTGTAATTGTTAGGAGTGATCATAAGCCTTTAGTGAAAATACTTACCTCCAAGAGTATGGATAAGGTTACACCATATATTGCTCGTATTTCTTTGAAGTTGATGGTTTACAATTATGTAGTGAAATAAAGTAGGAAAGTGCCCTTTTGGTATGGTTACCCCCCTCTCTTTGCCCCAATGCGGAAGGTTATGACTCTGAAAGTACACAGGAGCCTACTGGCCAGAACTCAGTGCCAGTGCTCTCGCCCTAAAACTGATATGTGTGAATTGGTAACCCGAATTGGCAAGGGACTTTAACCCCCTTATAAGTCCCTAGTATTTGGTACCAATAGTACCTAGGGCATGGATGTTAAAGGGGTCACCAGGACCTTCAGCACTGTTTGTGCCACCATGAGTGACCCACGTAAACTACTGACCGCAGACCTGCTGTTTGTAGGGGCAATGCAAACTGCTTGAACTCGACTTCCCCCTTACCATGTGTAGCAAAGTCAATGCATTCATTTTAATATAAGTCACCCCTAAGGAAGGTCTCCTAAAGCCCAGGAGGCAGGGTGCAATATTGTTATTTTTTGTTATTGTTATTTTTGATTTGTAGCGCGCTCAATCACCTACAGGCCTCTAAGCGCTCGGGAATCGATGGTAGACAACAACTTTGACAGTACAGAGGGCGTCCACTAGCCTACGTGGCTCACAGGGCTCTCCTGAACAACAGCGTTTTCAGCCCTTTTCTGAAACGTAGGAGGTTTCCTTCCTTTCGTAGTGGCTCAGGTAGTGTGTTCCATAAATGCGGAACCAGCACCGAAAAGGCTCTACCACCCTTGGTGGCAAGTTTGTACCGAGGGCAGACTAATAGCTGAGAGTCTGAGGACCTAAGAGCTCTCTTTGGGCTATACATTGCCAGGCGATCTTTGATGTACGCAGGTGCCATGCCATAGATGGCTTTATGGGCGATGCACAGATTTTTAAATTCCACTCGCTCCTTAATAGGGAGCCAGTGGAGGCTTTGTAGCAGGGGGGAAGCTTTAGTGTGTCTTGGCTGTCTGAAGATAAGACGAGCGGCATCATTCATCACCACCTGTAGCCTATTTATCAAGGTTTTTGGTAGGCCAAGGTAGAGGGCATTTCCATAATCTATGCGTGAAATCACAGTAGCTGCGACGATGGAACGTAGCATAGATTGGGAAATGATAGGCACTAATTTCCGTAGCTGTCGGATGATATTAGTACAGCTGCCCACCACTGAAGAGATTTGGCTGACCATAGAGAGGTCACAATCCAGTTTGATCCCCAGGCTCTTCACGTTCAAACTGGGTTTTGGGGCTGGACCTAACTCTGCGGGCCAGTAGAGGTCAAACCATGGTGAGGTGGTAGATGAAATAACCAAGACCTCAGTCTTATCTGGATTGATTTTTAGGAGGTTTCCTGTCATCCACTGGACCGTGTGTCTCAAGATATTCTGAGTGTGGAGTTGGGCGGTGTTGGTATTGTCAACACTCAGCAGCAGCTGCGTGTCGTCTGCGTAGTTATATACTGTGCAGCCCATACTCGCCAGGGAGGCAATCAGAGGCTGCAGATATAAGTTAAACAGCAGTGGGGATAGGGCCGAGCCCTGAGGTACCCCACATTCTATTTCTCCCACTGCGGAGATTTCTTCTCCGAGTTGTATTCTTTGTGTCCTTCCTGACAGAAAGGACTGCAACCACTCGAAAGCCCGGCCTTTGATGCCAAAGTCACTCAGCCTTTCCAGTATATTAAATGTGTGGACATGTAAGTGCAAACTTATATGTCCCTATAGTGGCTTTTACCATTAAAGGACACTAAAAATGATAGATGTTCCATGGTATATATTATAGGCTGGCACCCGGGCAAACCTGGGTATCAAACAACATGCCTCGTCGTCACCCCTGACATGAATCTTGTGTCAAGAACTATGTGGCATGCACCCAGGTGACTACCTTAGAGGTTGCCCATCTGGTTGCCTCTGCCTTTCCTGTGCTATGAAGGTCATCCCGTGATTACTGCCATTTCACTCAGCCATCCATCTATCCACCCTTTCACTCATCATTCATCAATTCATCCTTTCACTCAACCATCCAACCACCTTTAATCCAGTCACCCATCTACACTCCCTTTCACTCATCTATCCATTCTTTTACTCATCCATCTATTCATCTATCCATCCATCCAGCCTTTCACTCCATCCGTCCACTCATCTATTCATTCACCCTTTCCCCTTTCATTCATCCATTGGTCTATCCTTTCATCCAGCTACCCATATGCCCTCCTTTTCACTGATCCATCCATTCTTTCATCCATGCTTTCACTCATCCATCCATCCACCCTTTCACTTCATCTGTCTGACCAACTTTTCACTCTACCCGTTCATTTGTCCTCTCATCCATTTACCCTTTTACTCATCATCCATTCTTTCACTCACCCATCCTTTCTCTCATCATCCATCCACCCTTTCACTCATCCATTTATTCACCCTATCATTCATCCATCCTTACCTCCACCCTTTCACTCATTCATCCATACATCTATCCATCAACCCATCAGGAACCAAACCCCACTGTAGCTGCTAAAGCCCCTGCTTTAAGCACTTCAATGATTGCACCTCAAACCTAGTACCAAACAAGCAAATAGGGAACTTGTGAAAGGCCCACAAGAAGGCAAAACACTCCTTTTCAAGAGCTGCCCATTTTTGTTTGCTGGGTAGTAACCTCTTACTAATAAAGGCTTATCATCTAGGTGAGCTAACTCTGACCCAGCTCCTTTGTCAGACGCATCCGTTTGCACAATCAAAGGCTGAATGTAAGGCACTTTCAGCAAAGGAGCATTACACAATACCTTACTCTGTTCCTCAAATGCCCTTTGACATTTCTCAATCCAGATCACTTTCCTGGTCTGCTTCTAGGTCATTGCAGCTAATGGGACAACTATATATCGTAACTGGCGACAAAGTACCTGTTGTGCCTAATGAGTCCTTAGAAGGTCCTCATCTCAGTCTTAGTAGGCATGTCCCACTCCAGCACAGACTGCATCTTGGAATCCAAAAGGTGAATCTTCCAGTTGCCCCCCTCATGCTCAAGGCAGACTGTAGAGAACTGCCCCATCTGACCCTTGATGGTAAATGTTGCCTCCTGCGTATTAGCCAAGAATGGTGCTAGGTGGCTCAGGTGGTCCTGACATGAATTGCTTAACATAGCTACACAAACTCCTTTCGGCCCTGCGAGAACATGGTTTAACAAGTGCTGAAAGTGGGAGGAACATGTTTAACCCAAAGGATATTACCGTGAACAGATATAAACCCTCTGGGGTAGAAAATGCATCCTTCTCCTTGGCACTGGGTGCTAAAGAGATCTGGTTAGTTCAAAAGTGATCAAATACTTTGCAGCACCTTAACCGACCCACAAGCTCCTCATCTCTCTGGATTGAATGGGCATCACTCTTTTTCATCTCATGGAGGGCTTGGTAGTCCACACAGAACTTCAAGTCTGTATGCACTTGTTTGGGTACTAGCACCACTGGACTAGACGACAGACTGCGTCCCTTCTCAATGATCCCTAGGTCAAACATCCTGACAACTTCTGCCTTAATGCATCCATGACCCAGATCAATCATTCTGTACAATCAACCTTTCCCTGACAGACAGTTCCTTGTGTCTATCTTGAGGACACAGACTGGTGTTAACCCTGGCTTCAGAGAGAAGAGGTTAAAGAACCATTTCATCACCTTCCAACATTTGTTCTTCTGCTCAGGCATCAACTCACTAAGTTCACCAATTGAACCATCTTCCAGGCTACCATGCAACAAGTTGGGAAGAGGGTCACTGACTTCCTTAACTTTCTCCGCCAATACCAACAAATTAACATTTTAATCCCTCCAGAGGTAAGGCTTCAGCCTCTTTACATGGAGCACCTACTTAGATCCACTTGTGGTGCCTGTGTCCACCAGTCGTTCACCTCAGAAATATCCTTTGCTAACTTGTATGGCCCACACCATTTGTCCTCCAAAGCTCTGGGACAAATAGACTTCCGCATTAACACATCCTGATCTTCCTGGTTCCAGTCAGTGTGAATATGTGGTCACAACATTCCTTCATAAGCTCTTGGCTTTCCTGAAGATTTTCCTTCATGTTACTCAAATATTGCACCATCAGTCTCATGAGGTCAATCACATAGTCCACCACATCCTTCTGTGGAGATTCTAAGGCTCCTTTCCACCCTTCTCCATCTAAGGTGAGTGGTCCCTGCACCAGGTGACCGTACAGAAGTTCAAAGGGGCTGAACCTGACCCCCTTCTGTGCAATCTCTGAATAGGCAAACAACTGATATGGCAGAAGATCCCACTTCCTCCTTAGATTCTCTGGAAGAGTTCTCACACGCTCTTGAGTGTCTTGTTAGACCACTCCATCAAACCACTGATCTATGGGTGGTATGATGTTGTGAAGTGGTGTGTCACACTAGCTTCCTCCAACATCTCTCTCATGTATGAGGAGATGAAGTAGGTTCAGTTGAAAATCACTATCTTTGGAAAACGGACACTAGAAAAGATCCCCAGGAGAGCTCTTGCTACGACCTATTCAGTCATGCTCCTCAGAGGTAACGTCTCTGGATATCTTTTGGCATAATCAACCAGAGCAAGTATATATTTATGTCCTAACAATCAGGGGGGATCGAATGGGCCAGAATGTCTATCCTCACCCACTCAAATGAGACAACTAAAACTTGTTGGGGAACTAACGGTGCCATAGTCCTCCATCCTGACTAACCACTCAGCTGGCAAGCCAGTCAGGTCCATGTCTCTGTGCATTCCTGGCCAGTAGAATAGAGGTTCCAACCTATCCTGGGATTTTCTAATTTTCTAATGACCAAGTGTCCTAGTAAGAGCACTTTATGGGCCAGTGACAACAGTAAGGCCCTCTGTACTAATAGAACCAATAGCCTCTTGCTAGAACCTGACTCAGGATTTACTGGCTCACTTTATAGTAGACCATCCTCCTTGCCAACCCTTCCCAACCACTTCTTTGCTGACCTGTTCCTGGGCTTCCTTACAAAGTCCCACAAAAGTAGGAGACGCCTCCTGTGGCTTTTGGAAATCTTCCTCGGTACGTCCTTCAGCAGGTTGCAACTCCTGTAGCTCAGGCACTGACACAGACTCCAGAACCTAGTCTACTTGAGGAGCATTATCCTCCCCTCCCTTTTGAGCAGAAGTGATGACCTCCACAGCTAGTGCCTTCCCAGAATCTGCCCTTTCCTGCAAACTACCTTGTCCTATTCCCTGAGAATCGAGAATGGTCCGGGTCTTCTCCAGAGTTTGCTTTGAAGCCTGTGTTCTTATCAGCACAGCCAACTGTATCTAAGTCACATGGGCGTCTGATCCAGGCACCACTCCAGGGGCAATCAAGTCATTGCCCAATAGGCAACCATCACCTTGCTTCTCTGTCACCCCTTCATCTACCATTGCCAACTTGCTGTTGATCTTCACCTCAACGCAGGCAAGCTGGTTCTCCATGGCCTCTCCAGTGGCTACCAAACCTGTTTCCTTGGTACCTGGCAGTGTCTCCTTGGGTTTGATATACTTCCCCTGAACGAATTCCTGAAAGCTCCAATATCCTTCATGGAGAATACCTTCATTCCATTGATATAGACTTCCTGCACAAATCTCACTGTATTTGGATGTATGTGCCTCAGAGCATATGCATCCTTTTCCCAGATGTCGATAGCCACTAGGTTGAGTGCAATAGGGCCCCAACCTGTCCATTGACCCACATGTAACATACTAGCTGCTGTGCGTGAAGCTGTTACAGTCATTTACCTCAAAGTCTCTTAACACAAGTCACCATGTTGGACTTGGAAGAACCTTCTTGTCGTCCCTTATCATGATGCTCCTTCTCCTACACACCACTGCCATTCTCATTCATCCTGGGCTCTCCCTCTATCCCTTAGTAATTGACCTGCCTTTTACCCTCAGGTTTGGAACCAGTCTGTGAACAGATTCTCTCCCCTTTTGCTTTAGACCTGTGCTGCTCTAGCCCCTTATGAACCCCTTATCAGCTAATGTTGCACGTTTCTCTGGATCCCTTCCTGTCAAATTAGACAAGTTTGCCAAATGGGGTAGAGCATTCCTCCTTGAGTTGCTCTGTCACCATCAACTGGTTTAGAGACTAAAAAACCTTGGCCTCCACCCCTTTCACCCAATACACCATAAATCCAAAACTCGGAAGAAATACCATCTGCCCTCATGCATTCCTCGAACCTCTGAAGGTACTATGTTGGCTTCAGGCCAAACCTACTGATCAGAGCTTCCTGCATTCACTCACAGACCATCTGGTTTGCCACAGGCGTCCTTCCAATCATGGCTTTCCCTTCCAAAGCAATTGGCTCATTAAAGCTGTTGCCTTAGACACCTCATTCAAATTTCACAAATCATTCAAGATATCCTCCCCGTACATACATATATACAAGCTCTCTTTGAATATTGGCCACCGATTGGCCTGAATTGGAGATGGTGCACCTTTCCCAGATGTAGCGGTTTCTGCTCCCACCCTAAGCTTCTCCCTCTCAAGTGCTATCTTTTTCCTCTTCTGCACTCTTTCCCTTTCCTTCTCCCTTTCTTCACACTCTCTACGTTTCTCTTCTTGAGCCCACGCCTCGCGTTTCTCCTGCCTCTTCTTCCTTGTGAGCTAGCATCAACTTCTCCCTCTTGTACTATCTGGCCTTCTCCACTACCTCAGCCTTAGGTTGCTGGACAGCCAACTGCAAAGTCAGGGTCTCTGCTAGATTTAACCTACCAAAGGAATTTAATCCTGGAATTGGCGAAAGTGGAACCCAAGAAACTAAAGGTGGTTTGGAAACTAAAACTGCATAAGGGGACATTATGCATGTATCTGGGAAGGATCTTTTCTTTCTAAGGGGATTCTACAGCCTCACTCCACTGCACTCCCTTCCTGAGATCCCTCCCCCACGTCCGCTACAGACTCCTCCCTTTAACTCAGTTGCTCAAACTGGTCCCTAATGATATCAGTAGGAACCCTTTAGTCCATTTCTGTCCGTACACAGATCCTTCATCTGATCTACAGAAATGGTGCTACTGTTTGTGAAAAAAAGCTTACCTTAATGTGCAAATTGCAAGTGGTTGTACGCCTTCCTCACATCCGGACTCCTAACACATTAAGCATTCCACCAGCCCTCCCCCACCCCCACCCTCAGGGCCTTTGGACCCTCACAGGTGAGTAGTAGTGCTATAGAAACCCTGATTGATCAATTAACCAGTTGCCTCCAATTGTAAGAACCCCTGGGACCCTGACAAGGGTGGGGGTGGGGCCCCAGAGAGCAGGAGGCAGCGCAGAGCACTGCTGGGACCCTGACAAGGGTGGGGCCCCAGAGAGCAGGAGGCAGCACAGAGCACTGCTGGGACCCTGACAAGGGTGGGGTTGGGGCCCCAGAGAGCAGGAGGCAGCACAGAGCACTGCTGGGACCCTGACAATGGTGGGGTGGGGCCCCAGAGAGCAGGAGGCAGCACAGAGCACTGCTGTGACCCTGACAAGGGTGGGGGCCCAGAGACAGCAGGAGGCAGCACAGAGCACTGCTGGGACCATGACACGGGTGGGGTGGGGGCCCCAGAGAGCAGGAGGCAGCATAGAGCACTGCTGGGACCCTGACAAGGGTGTGGTGGGGACCCCAGAGAGCAGGAGCCAGCACAGAGCACTGCCCAGGACCGTGACAAGAGTGGGAGGGGGGCACCCAGAGAGAGCATTCTCCAGGGCAAAGCTCATATGAGAAGGGATGAGGCAGCAAAAAGGGTCCCTCAGGTAAGCACTCTTGTTAGAAGGCACCATGTGGGCGTCCGCAGGGGGGGCAAGGGGTGCCGAGAAGGGTGCAAGGCAGAGGGGAGAAGGGTGCAAGGTCGAGAGGAGAAGAGTGCAAGGCAGAGAGCAGATGGGTGCAAGGTAGAGAAGGGTGCAAGGCGGAAGGGTGAAGGGTGCAAGGCAAAGAGGAGATGGGTGCAAGGTAGAGAGGAGAAGGGTTCAAGGCAGAGGGGAGAAGGGTGCAAGTGCAACGGGAAGGGCAGAAGGGTGCAAGGCAGAGGGGAGAAGGGTGAAAGCTGGAGGGGAGAAGGGTGCATGGTAGAGAGGAGAAGGGTGCAAGGCAGAGAGGAGATGGGTGCTAGGTAGTGAAGGGTGCATGGCAGAAGGGAGAAAGGTGCAAGGCAGAGAGAAGATAGGTGCAGGGTAGAGAGGAGAAGGGTTAAAGGCAGAGGGGAAGGGTTCAAGGCAGAGGGGAGAAGGGTGCAAGGCAGAGGGGAGAAGGGTGCAAGGCAGAGGGGAGAAGGGTGCAAGGCAGCGGGGAGAAGGGTGCAAGGCAGAGAGGAGAAGGGTGCAAGGTAGAGAGGAGAAGGGTGCAAGGTAGAGAGCAGAAGGGTGCAAGGCAGAGGGGAGAAGGGTGCATGGCAGAGAGGAGAAGGGTGCAAGGCAGAGGGGCGAAGGGTGCAGGCAGAGAGGAGTAGGGTGCAAGGCAGAGGGGAGAAGGGTGCAAGGCAGAGGGGAGAAGGGTGCAAGGCAGAGGGGAGAAGTGTGCAAGGCAGAGGGGAGAAGGGTGCAAGGCAGAGGGGAGAATGGTGCAAGGGGGAGGGGAAGGTACAAGGCAGAGGAGAAAGGGGCAAGGCGGAGGGGAGAAGGGTGCAAGGCGGAGGGGAGAAGGGTGCAAGGCAGAGGGGAGAAGGGTGCAAGGCGGAAGGGAAAAGGGTACAAAGCAGAGAGGAGATGGGTGCAAGGCAGAGGGGAGAAGGGTGCAAGATAGAGGGGAGAAGGGTGCAAGGCAGAGGGGAGAAGGGTGCAAGGCGGAGGGGAGAAGGGTGCAAGGCGGAGGGGAGATGGGTGCAAGGTAGAAAAGGGTGCAAGGTGGATGGGGAGAAGGGTGCAAGGCGGAAGGGAAAAGGGGACAAGGCAGAGAGGAGATGGGTGCAAGGCAGAGGGGAGAAGGGTGCAAGATAGAGGGGAGAAGGGTGCAAGGCAGAGGGGAGAAGGGTGCAAGGCGGAGGGGAGAAGGGTGCAAGGCGGAGGGGAGATGGGTGCAAGGTAGAAAAAGGTGCAAGGTGGATGGGGAGAAGGGTGCAAGGGGGAGAGGGAGAAGGGTGCAAGGGGGAGGGTGAGTAGAGTGCAAGGGGGAGGGTGAGAAGAGTGCAAGGGGGATGGTGATGAAGTTAAAAATGTGCCCCCCCTGGAAACATTTCTGCGGACGCCCATGGCAACGCACACTACTTTGTGAGAGAGAGTGGAGAGTGAGTGTAGAGAGAGAGAGAGAGAGAGAGAGAAGAGAGAGAGATAGAGTGGAGTGAGAGAGAGAGTGGAGTGAGAGAGAGAGAGTGGAGTGAGAGAGAGAGTGGAGTGAGAGAGAGAGTGGAGTGAGAGAGAGTGGAGTGAGAGTAGAGAGAGAGAGAGTAGAGAGAAAGAGAGTAGAGAGAGAGCGAATAGAGTGAGAGAATAGAGAGAGAGAGTGGAGAGAGAGTGGAGAGAGAGTAGAGAGAGACAGTAGAGAGAGACAGTGGAGAGAGATAGTGGAGAGAGACAGTGGAGAGAGAGAGAGAGAGAAAGAGAGACAGTGAGACAGTGGAGAGAGAGTAGAGAGAGTAGAGAGAGAGTGGAGAGAGAGAGTGGAGAGAGAGTAGAGACGGACTGACACAGACTGAATACTGACTGACGGAGATACTGACTGGCTGAGAAACTGACAGAGAGAGAGAGACTTACTGACTGAGAGAGACTGACTGACTGACAGACTGAGAGAAAGAGAGAGATAGAGAGGCTGACAGAGAGATATAGACTGACTGACTGACAGAGTGACAGAGAGAGACTGACTGACTGACAGACTGACAGACTGACTGACTGACTGACAGACAGACAGACTGAATAACAGAGAGAGAGAGAATAACTGGCTGATAGAGAGAGACTGACTCACTGAGAGAGAGAGAGAGAGAGAGAGAGAGAGACTGTGATGGAATTGGGATCAAAGTGTGTATGAAGCTATACAATGCCTCTTAAGATTGCTATTGTCTTCTAATAAAAATGTATTATCAAAATGTGCTCTTTGTAGTTACATCTGCTTTTGAAATACTGCATTGTCGCTTTGTCTAATGTTTTAAAATGGAAACAAGAAGGAGCAGTGGATGCACTTTTGTCAAAACTGAACGAGGAGTGGGCCCGATATTGTATATCATGACAGGAGTCTGCATCAGGAAACCCACCTAAAATTGGGCAAACCTCCCGGCCTACTGATGGCAGGGACCCTGTAATGAATGGATCACCACCTATGATAGCCTGCTGGCAGACTAAGCCCAACCTTTGACTCCACCATCCCGTGTTACTTATAACGGCTGTATTGGTGACAGTGGCGTAACAATTGACCCGCATCCCCTGCAGTATGGCGGGTCGCTGGCCTGAGAGCTCTAGACTGGCACGGAGAATGGGAGGGGGGCCCCTCCATGTAGTTTGCAGGGGGGCCCCCTCAAGTTTCGTTACACCACTGGCTCCAGCCTCAGGGTAAGTGTTCTTGGCATCCTCAGAAGGATCACCCTGCCCAGCTGGGAGATCAACAAAAGTAGATCCCTGGTCCTGGTTGCAATAGTTCAAGTTGTGTTGATGTTTTCACATCTCTGAACAACAGGACAGCTTTCAGCTTCTATTTTAATACAGTCTCTCCAGACACAAATGTGATTTGCTGCTTGGCCCTTTGAAATTCATGTTGTCGGTGTCGGGCAATTTAAAGTGCTCATTCCTTGGTTTTGCACTTAGTCTAGGGGCATGTCTACCCCAGCGGTAGTGGCACCAGAGCTGCTGAACCCTCAACTCAAGGCATGGATGCAGCAAAGCATCACAGCTGGGTTTCAGCCTCCAGGTACATATGCCTCTTAAAGGTTCAAAGGATCAAGCCTCCCACCTTTAATGTTCTGTGTTCCTGTAGTGTGTACCTTATCAGCCACTCCATCTATCATACGCACTGTGCTCTGCTCTCCCCGTGGCATTACCCTTCTTGAATCATAATATGCCTTTGATGCACACAGGGAAGGCTCTCTCTCCCCCAGTCCCAGGAATGTCAGCAATCCAAATCTCTTGTCTAGGTTTGCAGTGTACACCACCATCTTTTTGCTTTCACGGCCATAGGCTTCCTAAAATGGAACCCACAGACCTCCATGTTCTATACTTTCACAGGCACATATACATGCTGTCTAGAAAGCATGATTCACAGCACTACATTCCTCTCATGTAGCCTAAGAGAGTTGTGAATACAGCCACTGACCCACTTCTCTGACACAGGATACAGCCCAGGCATTCTATTGTTCACCAAACAGGCATGCTGCCACCACCAAGCTCTTATTCCACATATCTTGAATTAGGGCAGTAGGCCATCCATTTTGAAGAAAGCGATTTTGGCACCCCTCCTGGTATATGCTAGCCTGCAATCCATCTAGGCCTAGGTCACGACACACAAGCATGATTTGCGCATGTTGCATGACCTATTTCGTAACCACTGTTTCAGATCTACATGCAGCTGGGGCACTAAGGTCACGTCTGTTACCATGCAGGGTTGATGATTGGAAGGGGGAGAGGCTGAGTCAGCAAAACAGCAACATATTCCTCCTGACAGTGCTCTTGTAATAATTCTGCTGCGAGAGAAGAACGCTGCAATTATTGTGGGGCTCATTACGTTGTCTGTAGGCCACCCACCACATTACGATGCTGCAGTTGGAGGCATCAGGCGGAGAGACCTTCTGCCACACTTCCGACGGGCTCAAGGAGCCGGACAGTGGGTCAGTAATCCCTGCAATGAGGGTGGTGCCTGCTCAGGCACCGCCATAGGGATTACAATGTCCCTTTCCACCTGCCTTTTCATGGCGGTTCACCCACCATGAAAAGGCAGGCGGAAAGTGATTTTGGGGGCCCTAGCAGGGCTCCCTTCTCCCCTGGCCCTCTGCTATGGGGCCTGGTGCCCCCCTAACCATCGCAGCACCATGTTTCATGCACCGCATGGTGCCTGTCACACAGTGCAGGCATGTTTTTACAGTGTCTATTTTCTTTTGGGACATGTGCTCCAGCCTACAGCACATGCTGCAATAATAAAATATACACATTCACACTGTCGTGAAGGCTGTCGCATTGTAATCAGGGCAGCGGAACCACCAGCTTCTAGTCGGGCGGTCCTGCTTCCGCATTAGTTTCTATGGGAAGCCGTTCACGTCAAAATTACAGATCCCCATATACGACACATCTTGAAATGCATATCATGATGCAAAATGATTATGACACACACCAGAATGAATATAATATATGTGAAGGTAAATATGACACCTGGCAGAGTGAATCTGACTTGAACCAAAACAAATATGAAACCTGGCAGAGTGAATATACTTCTTAGTGATTAATATGGATAACAAACACTCTGAAATGAATAAGAGATATATTGAAATATACATCAATGATACTTTAATCAATATGGCCCTCGCTATAAACAATATAGCAATCAGTGAAACAAATGCAATATGCATAAAAAATAATGGGACATTCCTTGAAATGACTAACATATGCCAAGAGGAATATGACATATAATATATAATAATAAAATGAAAATGACAGATTTAAATGAATATAAGTTACTGAAATGAATATATTATATTCTGAAAAGTATATAATGCATATTGAAATTGTAATAACATACACTGAAATGAATGTAACACATAGTGTAATGAATATAAATTAAGTTGAAATGAATATTACCTAGATTGCAACGAATGAGATATACAGAAAGGAAAAGGAGATGTTCTTCAGATGAACATGGCTTGTGTTGAAATGACAAGTGGTAATATCAATATGACATGTATTGAAATAAATATAACATTGATTGAAAAAAAACTAACACATGTTAAAATGAATATGAAATAAGTTGAAATGAATATGAGGTCTATTGAAATGATTTGCCATGTTTTAAAAATGAATACGAGTAAAATCAAAATGAATACAGCTTGCTTTGAAAGTGATTTGATACACATGGACATGATTATGATACGTGTTGAAATTGATATAATTCATGTTAAAATTAATATAAGATGTGTTATTTTGAATGAGACATCCATTGAAAGCAATATGATATATGCTAAGATGAATAGGACATGCATTGAAATGACTATGAGCCCCATTGAAATTGATTTAAAATGTCTTAAAATGAATTTGACCAACAGTGAAAATAAAATTAAACTTGTCAAAATCAATATGTTATGCTTTGAAATTAATATGATATACATCAAAATGGATATTTCATGTATTGAAATGAATATGACCTATGTTGAAATGGATGTGGGCCATGTTAAAATGATTATGACAAGTGTTGAGGTGAATCTGACATCCATTGAAATGAATATGACATTTATTGAAAGGAATATGACATATGTTAAGATGAATATGAACCACTTTGAAATGAATATGGCACCTGTTAAAATGAATATGTCCACATCAAAAGGAATATGACATTTATTAAAATTAATATGGCATTTTTTAGATGAATATGAAACTATTTAAGATAAAGGTAACATGCTTTGAAATTAATAACCACATATCGAAATGAACACAAGCCATATTTAAATGAATATGACACCTGTCCCAATAAATATGGCTTGCAATGAACTTATGTTGATTTGCTTTAAAATTAATATTACATATTGAAATGAATTTTACATAGCCTGAAATGATATAATGAGGACTACATTGAATCAACTACAATTAATAACAGAGATTTAACAGAATATAAAACAAGGAACAAGTCTTTATCATGCATCCATTACATGCATCTATTTGCAATGCAGGTAAGTATTTATACATTTGTCACACCGTACTTATCACATAGGTGAGTATTTTTGTAAATAACATACTTTTTTGTGTGTGCGTAGAGATAAAAGGAGGAAAGGATGATTTTAGGCTTTAAAGGTGGTTGGAGGTAAAGGGACTTAAGAATTATTTTTGGATTTCGAGGTGGGTAGAGATAAAGGGAGGTAATGGTGCTTTCAGGGTTTAGGAAGGGGGTAGATGACGTAAAGGGAAGGAAGGAATAAAAAAAGGTTCTCATGTACAAAATAAAAAGAAACACACACACATATATAAATCCATATACATGGGTGTGCACACATATGTATATATCTTTATCGTTTCAGGATGTCTAAATTATATAAAAGAGTAAGTAGGGAACTCTGGGTAGTTCCCACGTTTACATGGAGTGCAGTTCCTTTCTATGGAGCACTCTACAACACCCACAAATCTGCTCACCTCAAATGTCCATTTATAAGTATAGGATTTGTACAGTTCCATCCACTCCAAGCTGTAAAGTAACTAAGGGCCTCATTACAAGATTGGGAGTCTTCGAATGGGCTGCCACACCAGCGCCATACTCCAAGACCACCAAACTTGTAGTCTAGCTGCCCGCCATATTTTGATTGAAATACATGTCAGGCAGTCCTGCCGGCCCATGGCAGTGCCTATCAAAGAGTCATATGTGAGCCTTAGAAAGGAGGCAGCATGCAACCGCCACAGCATTTTCCAGCATGGCATGGACTGTGAAGTCCATGCCGTGCTGGAACACGATGTGCATACAGACAGGGGTGCAAACCATGTGCCCCCCTGCATGTGTCTCCTGGCCCAGAGGCCACAGAGGGCCACATAGGGCCCCCTTAGTTTGCTCACCACCACACTTTTCATGGTGGGCTTACCGCCATGAAAACTGTAGCGGTCAGGAAACTGGTAATATGCTTGGCGGTGCCGCAGCGGCACCACCAGCATATTGCGGGCCTCAGACGCTGCAAAACTGACAGCGATTTTGTAACCCTGTGGTAACAGCGGTCCTACGGTGGTCCGACCATCAAACTCATAATATGGCAGGAGGACTGCCGGTAGCCGCACTGCCACATAGGTTTGGCAGTCCATTGAACTGCCAAATTTGTAATCAGGCCCTGTCTTCTGTCATTTTTATAGCAAAGTCTTTACACACATGCCATCCAAGCCAAGAAATAAAATAACCAAAGTGTTATACCATTCCAGGCACTGTATCACAGCTTTGAATTGAACAAAAGCAACCCTTGACACATGAGTCATTCAATCAATCATGTGACTTGTGCAGCATGACTACTCACCCGTAAGGGTCTCAAGGCGCTGGTAGGGGGACTGCTGATCCTTAGAAGGCACTGTGGTTCAGTCAAAGACCCAAGTCTTGAGGTCCTTTCTGAATTGAGGCAGTGATGATGATTACCTGAGGTGGAAATGCAGTGTGTTCCAAGTCTTTGCTGCAAGGTAGTAGAAGGTAGTAGAAGGATCGTTCTCCGGCCATGGTCTTGCGGAAACGTGGCCAGGGCCAGTTGGGCAGAGCGGAGGCGTCTGGTGGGTGAATGTAATGCGAGGCGGTGGTTGAGGTACGCAGGTCCCATGTCGTGTAGGGCTTTGTAGGAGGAGCTTGAAGCAGATTCTTTTGTTGGCTGGGAGTGAGTGGAGGTCTCAGGAGGTCTCAGGTGCCCAGTGATGTGGCCGTGGCGGGGTATATTGAGGGTGAGTGTGGCGAAGGCATTCTGATTGTTCTGCAGAGGAGTTTCTGATTGATGCCGGCGTAGAGTGTGTTGCCGTAGTTGAGTTTGTTGCTGATGAGTGTGTGAGTGACCATCTTTCTGGTCACGGTGGGGATCCGCTTGAGGATCTTTCGGAGAAAATGTAGCATGTGGAAGCAGGATGATGAGACTACGTTGATCTGGAGTCCAGAATGATGCAGAGGTTTCATGCGTGGTCTGTGGGTGTGGGGGGATCCATGGTTTGTGGGCGTGGGGGGATTCAAGGGCTGTAGGTATGGGGGGATCCAAGGTCTGTGGGCCACCAGGAGTAGTCCCTGGCAGAGTGGGTTTGTTGGTGAGGAAGAGGATCAGCTGGGTGTCATTGGTATAGGCAAAGATGTTGAATGTGTTGAGTGGGGCTCAGGGAGAGTGGGGCTCAGGGAGGAGCTCTGTGATCTCTGCGGGTTCAGAGTGCAACTGTAGTAGTCTGATTCTCTGTGTTTGGCCAGTGACGAAGGAGCGGATCCATTCCAGGGCTTTGTCGCGGATGTCAGCTTTGTGGAGTCTTGTGCATAGGGTGCGGTCAGAGATGGTGTTGAAGGAAGCAGAGAGGTCAAGGAGGATGAGGGTTGCAGTTTCACCTTGGTCGAGGAGGGTGCAGATGTCATCTGTGGCTGCAAGTAGGGCAGGCTCGTGCTGTGGTTGCTTCAGAAGCAGTACTGGGAGAGGTCCAGGATGTGGTTCGCTTCAATGAACGCAGAAAAATGGATTTTGATTGTCTTCTCGATGACATTAGCTGGGAAACGGAGCAGAGAGATGGGTCTGAAGTTTTTGAGGTCCTTCGGGTTGGCAGAGGGTTTCCTCAGCAAGGGGTTGATCTCTGCGTGTTTCCAGTCTTTCAGGAAGGTGGTGGAGTTGATGGAGCAGTTGATGGTGCAGCAGAGTTTGGAGCAATGGAGGTGGCGGCTCTGTTGAAAATGTGGTTCGGGCAGGGGCCTGAGGGGGCTCCAGAAAGAATGCTCTTCATGGTCTTGAGGGTGTTGTCAGCAATGAGGGAAGTCCAAATGAGCAGGGTCTGCTGGGGTCCAGTGTCATTGGGTGCGGTGGTGCGGGGGGGTATTGGGTATTGAAGCTGTCATATATCTCTTTAATCTTGTAGTGGAAGAAAGTGCTGCGGTTGCTGTGGAGGTCTTGGGAGGGTGGGTTGTCTCCTGTCTTTGTGCTGGGTTTGGCGAAAAGTTCTTTGCTATTGAATACGTTGGTGTTGATCCTTTCTTGTAGGGACGCTTTCTTTGTTCTAATGAGGTGGTGGTGTGCGATGACAGTGGTTTTTGAAGGCTGAGTGGTCCTCTGGGGTCTTTCCGCTCCTCCATCTCTTCTCGAGCCATCTACAGATGCGTCTGGACTCATGAAGGACGGGAGAAAACCAGCTGGCTTTTTTGGAATGTCGTTTGCCTGTTTTTTTTGGGGGGGGAGCCAGTGTGTTGGCGCAGTTAGAGATCCATCAATGGTGGTTGCATGCTGAGGTATTAGTGTCTGCAGATGTCGGGCGTGGGGTTTTGCTGGGGGAGGTGGTGAGCTGTTCTTCAGTTACTTTGTTCCAACTTCTGCAAGGTTAGCGTTGGCCGCAGTGGTGTATGGTGGGTTTGGACGCAGGGGTGGTCGATCCAAAGGAGTTCAGAGGTGTGGCCTAAGGTGATGATGCCGCTGGCAGAGAAGATGGGGTTGAGCGTGTGTCCTGCTGAGTGGGTTGGGGGAAGAGACCCATTGTTTGATTCCGATGGTGGGGAGGTACTCCAGCAGGGACGATGTGTTCTTGTCATTGAGGTTGTCCAGGTGAAAGTTGAAGTTGCAGAGGAGGATGTATTCTGTGGAGGCCAGAGCGTGTGGTGCAATGAAGTCGATGATGGAGTCGCCAAAGCGTGGACGGGCCCGGGGGGTCTGTAGATGAGGGTGCTGCAGAGGGTGGTGTTCGGGTTGGTCTGGACCTGGAAGTGAAGGTGCTCCATGTTGGTCGAGTGGTCGTCTGAGTGGGTATTGAGGCGGAAGGTACTTTTGTGTACAATGGGAATGCCTCCACTCAGTTTTTTGATGCAGTCCTTGTGAATGATCTTGTAGCCATCCGGGATGGTGATGGTGATGGTGATGTCCAGGGCAGAGGTGGAGTTCATTCAGGGTTCCATGAGGAAGGTGATGTCGGGGTCGATAGAGTAGAGTATGTCCCAGATTTCCACTGTATTTTTGTGGAGGGAGCTTGTGTTGAGCAGAATACAGCTGGCGCGTGGGGTCCGGTATTTGTCCGTTGTGCAGTGGGTGCGGCTGTTGGGCGGTGGTTGGTGAAGGTACAGCTGCAGTTTCAGCAGGAAAAAGGGCCCAAGGTGTCATTTGGCGAGCGATGCCCGGCAGCACACACATATGTATAGATTATATATATATATATATATATATATATATTACCTACTGGCGGTCGGCAGTAGGTAGTTATAGTTAGGATTGTTTTCCATAGGAAATCCGCAACATTCTATTAGGAATAACTTTGGCGCCGGTTGAGGAATTTGCCTGAAAAGTTCCTCAAATTTGCCTCGCGGCGCTCCGGTCCTTCCCTGAAAGTTTCGGGGGGATTCGACAAGCGGGGGCTGAGATAAAAGGGGGGTCCCAAAACGTGTTTTCCCCATGTTCATTTCCATAGGGCGGTTGGGCTCACTTTTAGCCCGAACGGCTGAATGGATTTCCACCAAATTTGGCAAAATTGTAGGGATTGGTAGCCCGATGTGCCTTTGCTATGTCTCAAGATATGTGCTCTAGTGGATTTTGAGTAATTTAGGTTAAAAAATATATATATATCTATAAGCGCACCCCGGTACACGTACTGGGGAGAGTACCGAGCGCGCTACGTGAGTTCGCGCGCGGAAAGCTGATTGGCTCTCGGGTGTCTGTCAACATTCTTATCAGACCGGAGCGGCCGCCATCATGTGTCTCGGTAGGATCGAGACACATGAGGTGGCAAAAACAAAGGGGGAAATGACCATAAGGGGGCAGGGTAGACCCCCCTGATCCCCTAGGTTTGATGTGGGGGCCATAAAAGGGGCAAGCGGTGCAAAAGTTTTTTTTGTTCCATTTTCGCGGGGGAGCGCCCGGTACGCGCACCGGGAAGCGGACCGGGGAGCGTACCATGGGGAAAAAAGAATGACAGAGTTTTAAAAAAATGTAGCCTTTATTTATAAATTGGAGGTAGTTCTAAAAAGAACAGTTTTTTTTCTTCTTTTTGTTGTTTTATATATTTTTTTTTTTTTTGAACATTTTGTACTTTTTTTGGCTTTTATGAACTAATTTTTAATTTTTTTTGTTATTTTTATGGGGAGAAACAAAAAACAGGGAACTGAAAATGGCTCAACTGGAGCAAAAAAAAAAAATAGGGTTTTTTGGGGCATTTGTGGTTGTCCCCAGCAAGGACGATGAGCTTTATGCTCAGTTCACCATAGGAGATGGTCTTACCACAATAAATACATGTTATTCGGAAATCCCCAAACCATGGTTGAATGCAAGGGATCGCCTCACTTGCCTCTGGTCCCGATGGAGTGGGTTGCTTTCTTTTGGAGGTGATGCTTGAAGATTAGGGAGGGTTACTGGCCAGTTCCCTCATCTCTGCAGCAGAATAGTTGATCGGATGCCTGCGCTGCATGTGGCGAATCATGGTGTTGTTTCCAAAAGAGTATTTTTTGTTAGGGTTCCCACTTGAAAGTTCCATGCCACAGATTAGGCAAGTCACCTTGGCCGCATTGACTTTTTTCTTGCCCTCTGGGATAGAAAAAAATTCCCATACAATGTTTGGTCGTGGCTGGTATGAGGTATTGTCTTCTTGCAGCCACCTTCTCCTCCCCTCCTCCTCCTCCTCCTCTTGTTGACCACCAATGTAATCTTGTGTTGGTCCTCTTGGTGGTTGTGGTGGTGGTGGTGGTGCAGGTGCTCCAGCTGCTGCTGCCTCTGTAGCCATTTTAAAGTACAAAATATAACACAAAGATATCCAAACAGGTCTTCCTCAGTCAAAGGACAAAGTCAGAATAAGGAAAAAAGGTGGGGTCTTTCATCATTTGGAAAAAACAACTGAGCTAAACCAATGAAAAGTGTTATTTCCAGGTCACATGACTCAGGCCTTTGTCATTTGGAAACCAAAACTGTTCTGCACCAATGAAAAGTGTTATTTTCAGGTCACAAGACCCGACGCGCTTACGCTACGCGCCAACGGGCGAGCCCCGGGGCGCGCGCGTAAGCGCGTCAGATAATTACATTGCGCGATCATATGCGTGTGGGTGCTTCCGGGCGCGCTTACGCCGTACGTATCACGCGGACGCGGCTACGCGATACGTCACGATGATGTTTTTGTTCGCGGCAATAGCGCTAACGGGACTCTCCCCGGTACGCGCCCCGGAGCGCGAAGGAAAATTGCGCTGACCGCGGCGCTCCCCGGTACGCGCCCCGGGAGCGCTCCAGGGCAACAAAAAAAAAAAAAAGTATACAATATAGGTTTGAGGCCCTATATATAGTTAGGAATTAGCATTAAAAAAACCTTTGAAATTCACTGAAAAAAACCATAGGTTTCACACCAGTTATAGTTAGGAATTAGCATTTAAAAAACCTAAGAAATTCACTGAAAAAAACATAGGTTTCACACCAGTTATAGTTAGGAATTAGCATTTAAAAAACCTTTGAAATTCACTGAAAAAACCATAGGTTTCACACCAGTTATAGTTAGGAATCAGCATTTAAAAAACCTATTAAATTCACTGAAAAAACCATAGGTTTCACACCAGTTATAGTTAGCTGGAAATTTTACTGACATAAAACCATTGAAATTCCACGTTATAGTTAGTTGGACTCACTATAACTTGCGCGCCTGCAATGCACTGCTGATGACGTCACATATTACATCACTCCTGACATGGTCAGTGACATCACTCATGACATCACTGATGACACCATCCAGTGAATGTGTGTCTTTCTGAAAAATAAATATGTTTTATATATGTATTTGTAAAGGTTGATGGAAGAATAAATGGTAAAATATGTGTCTAAATGGATGTTTATGTTTATTATGTTTTTTATAAATAAATTGTTTGGTTAACTGCCTTATTAAGTGTATTTTAGTGAATACATATATTAGCGAGTAACTTTCAAATATTGAAATGTATGTATCAGTGTTTCACTTTGTGTATAAGTGGCTGCATGGGTTGGTGACTGACTCACTGTTTGTATGTGTTTTGAAGACAGCATATGTGCAGGACTGTATGGGTGGATGAGTGTGTATATGTGTGTGTTAGTGAGTGAATGACTGTCTCACTATTGTCTTTATAAGTAACGACATATGTTTTAATCTAGTACATGTGAGTATTGATGTATATAAGTGAGTATATGTGAGAGTGAGAGATTGTAAGAGTTTCTGTTTAAATAAGTATGTGTTTCTATAAGTGATTGTTTAAGAGAGTGAGTATGTGTAAGTTTCCTTAGAAGTAAAGTGGTAGTGTGTGTATAGCTGTATATGCAAATTAATGGATGTTCAATAGTTTATTTGCATGTGTGATTATGTGTGTGAGTAACTTTTGGATGACTGTCGGTGTGTAACAGGATGTATAGGTGTTTCATTACATATGATGAGTGAATATATGTATGAGTGACTATATAGAACTTTTGGTGAATGAGTGGATGTGTATATAGATGGTGGTATTACTGAATTAGTTGTTGTAACTGGTATGGGTATCTCCACTTTTTTGAAAATGTTAGTTTCTATTTTTGAATATATGTTTCAATGGTTACTTTACAGTGAAAGGAGGTCTGTCACTCTGTCACAAGGATGGTGTCATCAGTGATGTCATGAGTGATGTCACTGACCATGTCATGAGTGATGTAATATGTGACATCATCAGCAGTGCATTGCAGGCGCGCAAGTTATAGTGAGCCCAACTAACAATAACGTGGAATTTCAATGGTTTTATGTCAGTAAAATTTCCAGCTAACTATAACTGGTGTGAAACCTATGGTTTTTTCAGTGAATTTAATAGGTTTTTTAAATGCTAATTCCTAACTATAACTGGTGTGAAACCTATGGTTTTTTCAGTGAATTTCTTAGGTTTTTTTAAATGCTAATTCCTAACTATAACTGGTGTGAAACCTATGGTTTTTTCAGTGAATATATATATATATATATATATGAAGCAGATAACTCTGGGTAGTTCTCACGTTTAGGTGTAAAGCAGCTACTGTATAGGGAACCCTCAACATCAGCAACACTCACCTCAAATGTCTGTTTTTCTATCAAAGTCTTTAAGCGTAGGATTAGCACAGTGCCTTTCACGCCAAGATAGAAATGTGTCACGCAAGTCGTATGCTACCATCCAGACTCCCAGGTGCAGGACACACAGGACTTGAGGAAGCATGAACAATTTTAATTTCTCCTTTATCAGAAATATTTTGGAAGGTGCAGGTCTAGGCAAGTACGGAGGCCTCTGTCCTTTTTAGGCACCAGAAAGTAGTGATATAGAAACCATGACCTACTTCTGATGCTGGCACCCTCTTGATTGCTCCCTTGGCAAAGAGAGTCAACACTTCCAGATGGAACAAGGAGTGGTGGTCCTATGTCAGCTGGTTGGTAGTGGTTGACATGGTTGTAGGTGTTGTAATAAAGGGGCTGGAGTGATCCCTTTTTACAATCTGTAAAACACAATGGTCGGATGTTTCCAAACTCCGGTGGTGCAGGTGATGGCCTATCCTGCCTGAGGGCAAACTAAAGGGGTTTGAAGGCTGCAGCTGCTTTGGGTGGTGTAATTTGGCTACCTCTCCCACATGGTCTCTGGTCCATGGGTGGACTGTGGTCCAAGACTACGAAAAGGCTGGGAAGGTATGAATGCGGTTAAAAACCCCCATGTGTGGCAGCAGGTTGAATGATGTTGATGAAGGGCCATGGAGAAGCCCAAGAAGCTAGCTAGAGGTCTGCTATTCTTGAATCACAGCCGCACTGAGCCTGTTTTCTCTCCAAAGAGATGAGAGCCCTGAAAGGGCATGTCCATTAGTGAGGCTTGGGCATCCCCTGAAAAGCAGTTGGTTCTCAGCAAGGTATGGAGCCGAAGGGCCACTGACAATGAGGTCACAGCAACTCTGTTGTGTTCAGTGCGCACAGTGCATTTAATTTTGCTGCATCTCTCCCCTCAGCAATGGCTTCGGAAAGTATGGCTTGGCCTCCTCCGAGTCCCAGATCATATGAGAGTATCGACCCAAGATACATGCGGTGTTCACAGACCACAGTGCAAGGCTGGCAGAAGAGGACATCCTCTTCCAGGAAATATCATTTACCCCGCAGATTCAACAAAGACCAGCTTATACAACACAGTCACTACCCCGACTATGACGTTACGGCATGTTACTTTATTGCACAAAGTGTTGCAATGACTCGCTGTATGGGACGCGTTGTTGGACTGATGTTGGATTTTTAAGTCAAACACCTTCCCTACTGATGCATAAACTGGAGTTGGAATAGTAATTTATACTATTACAAAGTCCAGTGCCACCTAAACCAAGTCATCGTAATGACTTGCGTGGTAAAGTAATGTGTGGTAACGTCACAGTCGGGTTGTGAATGCATTGTAAAGTCATATGTGTGGTAAATGCATGTGGGGTTCCTTCATTCAACCCGTCTTCCCAAAGGTATCCAACCTCTTGTATCCCCAATCCAGTGGAGTGGTATGGAACACATCAGGATTAACTCCAAATTTGGAGACCTTGGCCACGAAGTTCTCCAGGGTGGAGTGCTGGGTAAGGAAACTCGGGTCCCCAGGAGCGGAACAACCGTGGCAGGAAATTGTATTAGGTACAGCAGGGCCTTTGTAGGGCGCGGAACAGGCCAGAGTAGGACATCAGTAAGGGCTCCATTAAAAGAAGGGTTCAGATGGGGTGACTCACTACTGAAGCACCTCTGTAAAGACATTTGTCTTGGCTGCCGTTGAAGGTCCAACACCTCAGCCACCTTAAACACCACCATAGCAAATGAGGCATGCAGGAAACACACTTGTCAGCTAGCTGACCATGAACAGGGGTGGGAAGTTTTATTTTATTTTTTTAAGTAGTAAATTCTGTTTTACACTTTTAGAATTCTTTTTGGGCTGCTAGGTGTTAAATATGGGAAGTCAACTACCTCTGATGCTAAGCTGTTTAGGCTGATGCTCGTTGTGACTATGAAGGGAAGGAAGTTGGTACATTTTTTTTGTTGCATTTTCTACTTGGGGAAGTTGCGAAAAGGGGGGGGTTCTGGCTTTGTCTTTTTAATTCTTCCAGTTTTTTTCTCTATTTTGATTTGTGTTGGGTAGGCCAAACCTAAGGGGATTGTGGTTTTGACTGTAAATGTACTGGGTGCCTGCCAACGAGGGCCCCAGTGCCAGAGCTCTTCCCCTTAAACTGTACCACAACTGGCACAGATTCAGACCACTTTATAAGTCCCTAGTAAATGGTATGTTTGGTACCAAGGGCACAGAAACGGAAAAGGGACCACTGGGGCTGCAGCACCAATTGTGCCATCCTAGGGTCCACTCACCAAGGCTATGCAAACTACCACTGCAGGCTGCATGCCTTGATGCAAGCAAAACTAAAAGAGTCAACATGGCACATATCTCTATGTTTCAATGGAGTTTCAATGGACGTAACCTGCACTCCTAATTTTAGAAAATTCTAAACTGTCACTCTAAATTGCAATGGTATTCAAAACAGTATGCAAGGTGCAACCCTCAAAAAAACCTGGTTAGCCTCTCCATTTTGCAATATGAGGCCTCTTTTTGAATTGTGTTGGTGAATTTCGTTTTTGTTGACAGTAGAGTCCTTTTTAGGTTTTGACTGGCGTTGCGCACGTAGTGCGCATGCGCCAAAAAACCTGATGATATGTGTGTGTGGGGTCGGGTATACGCCCCCTCCTCCCATTGGCTAGCTCCATAAATGGAGGCTAGCCATTGGGAGAGGACTCTGTCCGTCAATCTCGGACCAGATTCGGGGGCGTTCCCGAGAATTTTTGGCTTTTGGCGACGTCAGCCGAAAGCCTGTTCTCGGGAACGCCCCCGAATCTGGTCTGACATGGACGAGTCACCGAAAAGGCTTCTGTTTTAAATAAGAAATTAAATGAAGAGGAACTCCCAAATAGAAGAAGGAAAGAGAAAAGAAAGTACGTAACGATCAAAACAGCCCGCAAGCACCATGTTCGACCAATGATGGGGACTGCGTTTAGGACTATGTATCTGTAGACATGAAGTAGTAAATGCGCTCCCGTCACCAGACAGGAGTGGTTCACACAGAACCCACCACAAACATGCAGAAAGACTCGTGGGAGCAGCATCAGATGGAAAACAAGGGCAAACCTAAAGACACGGAAGGAGGGACGTGTTCCTTCAGGAAATAAAAACATGAACTTCGTACGGTATCTTTGGGTGGAAAATTGCTCCTACAATTTTTTGCAATCTTTATTAAATAAAGAATAAATAAAGGTAACACTAGTTGTAAGCAGACGATGTGCTAGGAGATTCCCTTTGCTCTGGTGAGGTCTGTAGACCGCTGCATGTTCCTGTTCTGTGCCTTTAAACCAAAGGAGGAAAAGCCATGCTTCTGGAAACATCACACGTGACGCTCGGAGCGGTGGAGACGGCCGCACG
Organism: Lissotriton vulgaris; assembly: GCF_964263255.1. Classification (NCBI taxonomy): domain Eukaryota; kingdom Metazoa; phylum Chordata; class Amphibia; order Caudata; family Salamandridae; genus Lissotriton; species Lissotriton vulgaris. Next base: position 1,307,871,033 of record NC_141693.1, on the reverse strand, counting down.
TGACCTGCCGTGATCTTTAATTATGCAATAAACAAGATGTATGGGAATCCCAGCTGAACCCGTTTTCTTCATTAGCTGAACGAGGCGACGGTCTGGAGGAGTTTTATAGAGGTGCTGAGCTCATCTGGATTTCTTCCTTCTTCGATCCAGACCGCGGACTGTCAGGGGGGCACTGTTATTTCTGAGAGCAGCTCGGACTAGAATTAAATGTACAATCCTGCAGTTGGTTATAATCTTACACTTGCGAGCACCTGCTTGAGGGCTATTTCTGCTATGAAAGGACAAGTTAGATCGTTTAACGGGATACTATTTAAGTTGTAGGAACGGACAGAATATATAAGCTGTCACTAACCGCGAGGCCGTTCATATGGATTCTACATGTTAACCTGCGCTGGCATGGTTTATACTCACCACCACGGATTCCCTCTGTCATTCACAGAGCTTAGACAGGCAGACGTCTGCCGTGAAGTTCTATTTAAAGAACTTAATTTAATTTATAAGGAATTCGATCACTCAGCCAAACATTTATGTCAAGCAGACCGCCCTGTTAGGTCAGTTTGGTGACATTCCAAAATCATGGGGTGGTTGGACTACACCTATCTTTTATCTGGTTTTTGCAACTCCAGCTCAAAGTGTGGGGTGGAATGGGATCGACACCACCTCTGTAGGGTCTTTGATATTGATTCAGAGTGCAGATTGCAGATTCAGATTGCAGATTCAGAGTGCAGATTCAGAGTGCAGATTCAGAGTGCAGATTCAGAGTGCAGAGTGCAGATTCAGAGTGCAGATTCAGAGTGCAGAGTGCAGATTCAGAGAGCAGAGTGCAGATTCAGAGTGCAGAGTCAGAGTGCAGATTCAGAGTGCAGAGTGCAGATTCAGAGTGCAGATTCAGAGTGCAGAGTCAGAGTGCAGATTCAGAGTGCAGAGTGCAGATTCAGAGTGCAGAGTGCAGATTCAGAGTGCAGATTCAGAGTGCAGATTCAGAGTGCAGAGTGCAGATTCAGAGTGCAGATTCAGAGTGCAGATTGCAGATTCAGAGTGCAGATTCAGAGTGCAGATTCAGAGTGCAGAGTGCAGATTCAGAGTGCAGATTCAGAGTGCAGAGTGCAGATTCAGAGTGCAGAGTGCAGATTCAGAGTGCAGAGTGCAGAGTGCAGATTCAGAGTGCAGAGTGCAGAGTGCAGATTCAGAGTGCAGATTCAGAGTGCAGATTCAAAGTGCAGATTCAGAGTGCAGAGTGCAGATTCAGAGTGCAGAGTGCAGATTCAGAATGCAGAGTGCAGATTCTGAGTGCAGATTCAGAGTGCAGATTCAGAGTGCAGAGTGCAGATTCAGAGTGCAGATTCAGAGTGCAGATTCAGAGTGCAGATTCAGAGTGCAGAGTGCAGATTCAGATTCAGAGTGCAGATTCAGAGTGCAGAGTGCAGATTCAGAGTGCAGAGTGCAGATTCAGAGTGCAGGGTGCAGATTCAGAGTGCAGATTCAGAGTGCAGAGTGCAGATTCAGAGTGAAGAGTGCAGATTCAGAGTGCAGATTCAGAGTGTAGAGTGCAGATTCAGAGTGCAGATTCAGAGTGCAGAGTGCAGATTCAGAGTGCAGAGTGCAGATTCAGAGTGCAGAGTGCAGATTCAGAGTGCAGAGTGCAGATTAAGAGTGTAGAGTGCAGATTCAGAGTGCAGATTCAGAGTGCAGATTCAGAGTGCAGAGTGCAGATTCAGAGTGCAGATTCAGAGTACAGAGTGCAGATTCAGAGTGCAGTGTGCAGATTCAGAGTGCAAAGTGCAGATTCAGAGTGCAGAGTGCAGATTCAGAGTGCAGAATGCCGATTCAGAGTGCAGATTCAGAGTGCAGAATGCAGATTCAGAGTGCAGAGTGCAGATTCAGAGTGCAGAGTGCAGATTCAGAGTGCAGATTGTGTGGGTGACTCTATGTGTGTGTGGGTGGCTTTGCGTGTGTGACTCTGTGTGGGTGTAAAATGCAATAGGTCATGCATTTGCGAGCGATTAAGCTATTGGCATTGTAAATGACAAGGCCATTTATTTAACGATAACGCTATTGGCAATGTAAATAACAATGCCATTTATTTATGATTTTTTTTAAAAAACACCCCCAAAAAAATGTCATGAGCAATGCCAATAGCTCTACCTTTAATATTGCCGAGACCATTGCATTGTAAATGCTTGTTTACACTGTCACCCTGCTTCGGATACACACATTTCTCAGCCAGTCCCTTCAACGCTCAGTTGGAAGTTGCCAAAACCCATTTTTGAACTTTAGACAAGCAAATATCCGGTTGTATATTATTAGATATGTTGAGTAGCCCATCAAGTCTGTTTGTGTTTTTCCTTTTGCTTTTCATGTTAAAAATGCGAACTCGAGCAGCGGAAAACCCAGAAAAAACGTGAGCAGGCGGACTACTCGCTTGTAAAAAGCTTTCTGAACTTCCTAGTCAACTGCTATTAAACGCGTAAAGTGTATACATGTTGTATGTGGTCATTTTTAGGGTGTACAGGCAAAAATGGGGGTAAAATTGGGGTCTGCAGTGCTACACGGTGAGCTCTCCTAGATATCAAGTGTGTATGTTACTGTTTTAAACACATTTTTGGTCTGGCAATAATTGTCAGTATGGAACTAATTAAGTTCTATCAAGCCCTGTGTGTGTTGAGGAGGGCCCCTCAGTGTTACACATGCTTTTACGGAGGTTTAGGGACCTTGTCGCTTCACTGCTGATTGGGCTCTGAGACGGCCATCCTGCCTAGTTGCCTGTTGTGAATGGGTATAAACAATAAACGTCCGATTATGGTGCCGGATGGACCTATCCCCCCTCAAGAACACAAAGAACCTACTGACATTTTCTACCTGAAATAGACCATCTAATTTGGAAAGACCACCCTGTGTCCTTCCTGATTTTATTTTCACCTAGTCACTAATCTCAAACTTATTCTCCTTTCTCTCCATGCTCACATTTGTCCCCTTGCCTCCTACACCATTTCAACCTTTCAGCCATGCAGGGACCAATTTAGTACCAGGTAAGCATCACACATCTATTGAAATGGGGGTCGCAGTGTGTAGGGCTTGCAGTGTGTGGGGGGGGTCGCAGTGTGTGGGGGGGCTCTGTGTGGGTGTTTGTGGAGGGCTCTGTGTGGGTGTGTGTGGGGGGGGCTTTGTGTGGCTGTGTTTGTGGGGGGCTCTGTGTGGGTGTGTGTGTGGGGGGCTCTGTGTGTGTGTGTGGGGGGGGCTCTGTGTGTGTGTGTGGGGGGGGCTCTCTGTGGGTGTTTGTGTGTATCATTTGCGAGAGATAAAGCTAGTTGCATTGTAAATGACAATGCCATTTATTTATGTTTTTAAAAAAACACATAAATAAAAATAATGTCAAGAGCAATGCCAATAGCTCTAACTTTAACAAAGGCAAAACCATTGCATTGTAAATGCTTGTTTATACTGAACACATATTCCTACAGAGAGGTATTCTGTTGGCGGCCATTGGTGCCGGTGAGTGTTTCTTTGTGGGTCTTGTATAGCACAGAGTTTACTTTTTGGTTTTTGCACTTTCAGGTTTTTATACACTAGAGATTAACTCACATCACTAATCTTTGACAATGCATAGAATGACTTTGCACTTTTTGCGTGATTTGAACACATTGTGCTCTCACACTTTTTAGTGGGCCTTAATAACATTGGTTGCAACACTGGTGTAGTTGCATATATACAGATTGGATTTTTCACATATAGAACTGTGGTTTGTGTACCTTATAACACATTTTTGAGTTAACTTATTATGATGGTGGCACGCACATGATGAGAATCAGAAACATGTGAAATATTTGTATATCTTTACAGCATTCCCCTGATGAAGGTGCTTAGCATCGAAATGCATTGGGAGTTGTGAACCATCAAATATTCGTTCTCAAGCTTTAAGAATCGAATATTCAACAAAGAAAATAAATCTACAGTGTATTGATTTGTGAAGATGGTTGCAGTATCTTTTCTAAAAGCCACACTTGATATATAATAATGTGTTGTCTTTATTGATATGCACCAGCAACAGTTTGTGATTTATGATGAGCATATATATGTTTTGAACAAAATTTGTTTATGTAAATAGGAAGGTGAACAATTGAAAACATTTGGTTTAATGAACCATATACCTTACAGGATTGGTGAACAGTGCATCCTCATGTTCAAACATACCTCTGTGTGCCATACTTTCATACACTGCCTGTGATATAGGTAAGCCATCCCTACAGCAGACCTTACCAGCCCTAATGCAGGGTTCACTATACCTCAGGTGTAGACATAGCTGCAGGAGCAGCTATGCCCCTACAATATCTAAGTCCATTCTTGGAAACTGTAAGTGCACTGGAAAGCCATATCGAGGACATGAGCAGGACACTCGTCATTACAAGTTTCGTAGCTCCATGATGGCTTCACTGTACCCACAGATGTTTGGTACAGAACATCAGGTGCGCCCTGAAAACCTACAGACTACTTGTGTGGTTACTGACCATCCCCAGCCAGCCGCCACCACTAGATGTGTACTTGACCTCATGAAGTGAGAGCCTGCGCTCAAAGAGGCCAGGAACAAAGTCTCCTCCGGGCAGAGGTGTTTCACATCTCCCCAGGGCAGGAACTGCCTTCCAGGGTGGGACGCTTCAAAGGCCATGCCATCTTTGAAATGTAACCCAGGCAGCTCCAACTAGTGTTGGATGCCAACCGTCCTGTCATGACCTCACTCTTGGTGGGAGGACAGGTGGGAAAACTAGAAAGAATAGGAGGTGTGCCAACCTTCAGCTAGCACCTCCCCTAAGAAGTAGCAGGTGAGGGGAAACACATTTTCAATCCCCGTTCTTGATTTGGAGGGAAATCGTCATGTTAGGGGCATGAACATACCCCAGTGGGAGGGGTCTTATAGAGGGTATAGAAAACCTAAGGTAGAAGGTCCAATGGCCATTACCTGGCACTACATTTAATGCCCCTAAATTTAGTATTCAAGCAGCATCCCAAAGCCATGAACTTTGATGCACGTAAGAAGAGAAAGGCAAAAAAGAGCTGTTGACCCCAAGAACAGAGAACCTGCTGTGGACATTTCAGCGCGAAACCTTACCCGCCACTGCAAACTTAACAATCGGTAAAGACTGCCTTATCCTGCCGCCGAGAGACCTCTACAAACCCTAAAGGTTCTCTAGCCATTCTGACTCAACCTCACTCAGACACAATCATTCTTGCTCACTTTGACTCATTCAGTATCACTCTCTCTCTCACACTGACTCACTGTCCCACTCATTCGGACTCACTCAGACTTGACTCACTCAGTCTCACAAAAAGTAACCTTCAGTTACACTCCCTGTCTGTCTCCGTCACTCATTCATTCTCAGTCTTCTTATCACTCACAGTCCTCACTTTGACTCACGCCTTCATTGACAATCTCTTTTACTCACACAGGCTCACATATACACATTCTCGCGGACATACACACACATATACTACCCCTTATTTAAAAGCAGTTTTTACTCACCTTGCTGTCTATGCAGGTCCTGTTTGCTGCTGAACCTTTCAGCTTTGAACATTGAAACTGAAACCTCAAACCTGCGCCGGCGCAGATTCGAGTTTTCAGTCTCTACTCATTCATCCCACCCTTTCCCAACACTATGACAATCTCAGAAAGGGTGAGGTGACTTGCGGATTGATGTGTGGCATCGGGCACTGCAGGGCTTCAGCCTGCAATGCCTGTGTCTAACTTTATCTGTGAAGCTTTACCACATCACAGATTGGGAAGCACTGAGGAATGCCAGGGGCCTGAGGCCAGAGCTGGGGGTTTCAACAGCAGCAGATAATCTCTGATTGCTGGTGCAGGCTCCATTATGCATCTGCATGAGACATCAGACATTGTCTCTGTTAGAAGGTGGTTCTGCCCATCTGAGCCGCCCAGATTTTTTGTTTTTTGAACACCTAAGTTTTAAGCTATTACTGAGGGAGACCCTCATAAGCTGGGACTCACCCACAGTTAACTCATGTTGACAGAGACTGCATGTGGATTTTACCGGTGTCCCCCTTGTGAGAGAAGGCCACAGTGCTGCAGCCAGAGTAAGGGGCACCGGACTGGTTACATATAGATACTTGAATACATGCGTGTGCACATGTGTAGGGGCTTCCCGGGAAAGACTCCTGTCATGCGCAGACCAGGAGCAGGTACAAATAGAATGGTGTGGCAGGAATGATGCAGAGTTGGGTGGTGACATGGAATAGGCTTTATAATGTGGTTAGACACATGGAAGGGAAAGTCAGTGTGTTTTACTGTTTTCACTGTAGGCACACTCTATTACTCTCCTATGTAGATGGGGACCACATGGGGTAGTTTCACTTCCCTAGGGCTTACACATTCCAGACATGCCGCAAAGTACACTGTAAGATGTGTAAAAAGAGGTATTCTGCTAAGTCCAAAGCCATATCTGTACTGCTTATGGGTCATCCAGAAATGTCATATTCCTCTGACTCAGCTCATAATCAGAGCCTGGCTGGGTGTGACCCTGCCAGGCTGGATTAATGACCTTCCTCCCCAAGCTGTGGCATCAGAGGCCTAGCCCTTCTCTGGAAGCATTCCTAAGGGCAAAGGCTTCCTCTCCAGGAGGAAAAGAAGGGGGGTGAACATGCAGGTTATCTATCAGCAGCTGTCTCCCGGTGACAGGCACCAGGGCTGCTCTGGGCCCGGGCCCTGAAGGCAGCAAGGGGGGAGGGGCCTTTTCAGAGACCATGTGGCATGAGACCCCTGGACGACGTCATTTTTAAGTATCCCAGAGGCCTGTGCAGGAAGGAGGGAGCAGTGGCCGAGAGGTGATGTGTCGCTGCAAAATCGGGCAGAAGGGCCTTCCTGCCAGCCCCTAAGACAGAGCTCATGATTCTTGGTAATTCTTCATTATTCAGACAAATTGAGATGTCGCCGACCATTAAGGGATCAGCACCCGTTCCCAAACCAAACATAAAGAGTTTGGGTTTCTGGCTGAACTCAGATCTTACTCTTAAATTCCAAGCCAGGAAGGTAGTTGCGGCCTGTTTTGGCATGCTTAAAATGCTACGTAAAGTACTTTCCCTACTTCCTTTTCAAGCTAGATAAACTGTAGTGCAAGCGCTTATTCTATCTCGCTTGGACTTCAATAATGCACTCTATTTGGGTGCCTTAGAGGCAGTACTTTCCAAGCTTCAAATGATTCAGAACTGTGCAGCAAGAACCCATAAGCACGCCATATCAACAGTCAGCCAAGCCAGCCATGAAAGCTCTAGATTGGTTGCCCATCCGGGAGAGAGTCCACTTCAAAGCTCTCTGCATTACCCACAGACTGCTTGGAGGGAAGGCACCTAAGATCATCTCCCCTTTAGTCAAAATATACCGTCCCAATAGGCCTTTACATTCAGGTGAACTGCACTTGGCCTTTGTCCCAAGGATCCAAAGAGCCCGAAGTGGAGGTCGGCTTTTCTGTTATAATGCCGCCAAACTTTGGAATTCTCTTCCTCTTCAACTGCGGAAAGAAACTAATCATATGACCTTTCGCAAGTTGTTGAAAACCTGGCTCTTTCCTAGATAGATCTCAAAAAGCTTCTGTCATTGTTAGCGCTGGGATGCCCATGGGTAGCCATGCGCTCTATAAATGCCACTTCTTCTTCTTCTTCTTCTTCAAAATTCTTTTAAAAGGTCTTCCACAGGAGAGGAGCTCTCTCTGGGGTGGGGTCTTGCTGAGGAAGGCTGGTGCTATGGGCAGTTGGAAGGAGGAACCTCCTGACTGTCTGAAGACCCTGGACTGTGCCTTTCAGGGAGTCCAGGGCCAGTGAAGAGAATTCTGGGCCTCTACGCAAGGAGATGAGAGGCCCAGAAAGAGAGCCAGGTGAAAAGCTGGCACAGGGAGCTACTGAAGGCAGCTCCCTACCAAGCCCACCCTCCTGGGGGGTAGGAGGGTGGTGAAGAGAGCTCAAAGTGGCTAGGGCTGGCCACCAGGAGCACGAAGAGGTCAGAATTGTGGAAATCGGTTGCCTGGAGATATGCCCCCCAGAAAGTTGGTGACCTTTGGCCTCTGAGCTGACTGATGACGGAGCACGTGGGTCTCCGCCGCTGGTCTTAGATGTGCCCCGTAGTAGGTCAGGTCCCCGGGCTGCCCCCAGAAGAAGAGAACGTCGTGAAGGTCCCCAGGAGCCTATCCTGCCCCCGACAAAGAAGTCGGGGAGCGCCGTCGGACTCCCAGTGAAGACCTCCTAGGGGCTCGGGACCCCCAACTTCGGTCCTCAGTGATGCCAGAAGGAGGGGGAGTGCTGCTGCACTCCCCCATAGTAGGAGGAAGGTGGGGAAGAAGGTCCTGCCGGACCAGCAGCAGCCTCCATGTATGCTCGCAGGAGCAGGCAGACCAGATTGACGCACTGGCTCCCGCAGCTGCACAGAAGGGTGCAGGCCAGAGGGAAGCCGGCAGGAGCAACCGGGGGGGGGGGAGTCCCTGAGCTGCAATGCCTCACCTGTGAAGAAAGGGGCCCGGGTGGGACCAGACACGCAACGGGGTGCAGAAGTGCCGTTAGGCCACCAACCATGGCAGCACGGCTCTCCCGGAGCAGCGGGGGGAACCACTGCTCTGTTATTCACTGTGCATGAGGAAAATGCCCCAAAATTCCCTCAGGAAGGCCTGCAGAGAAAACCAGCTTGTTGGTGGTGTGGGGTCTTCACAAAATGCATGCAAAGGTGCAGGGGGAGGTGCAGGAGCAATTCAGACCCCCAGCACAAATATGGAACATCCCCACCCTCAGTCTCTGGGGGACTCAAAGGAGACTACCTCTCAATGGTTCATCTCTGTTTTAAAACCTACCTCATGCTGAAACTTTTGTTCTAACTATCAGGAGCTACCGCTTAGGGTTGCAATGAAGTGTGCAGTGTCTAACATGGATTGTTACTGAGGTGATCCCCTAGTTGTGGGAAGGTGTACTTGCACAGGTGGTACATTCAGGAATAGCATTTCTTTTAGGGACTGGAAGTCACATGTATAATGTGAAGACATAAACAAAGTGGGTTAGGTTGCTAAGCATTCCTGCTAGGGTTCCTGGTTGTACATGCATAATCCTATTATTACAACTGTGATGCCTTTCAGGGGCTTTAATTTTATTCCATTATCAATGTGACCAGATATGATAAATACTGTCAGTCTAAGTGATGCCTACAAATGTATTCTTGCTAATGCATTAAGTGATGAACAGCCCAGATTGTTAGCCACTATGATTCAGGGGTGTATACTGTATGGTCAGTATGAGATGCTCAGTCAGGGTTATGTGTCACTATGGCAGGTGTTCCCATTAAATATGCTTGTTTAGATAATGGGGTAGGTCGCCACTGGTATGGTGCAGGGCCCTCACTCTAGGTTATGGTCAACCTACTGCATCTGGGGGCAAGGTGATGTGCATACATCGGAGTGGTGGTACTAGATCCCATGTTATGCAATGCCATGAAGTAATTCCAACAGCTCATGTATATTTGCAAATTGTTGCATGGTATTAAGTAGTGCTCTTCCTTTTATAAAGCATAGTACAGACTGAACAATCAATTATTGAGTGTTAGTTCTGAGTACTGGTAAATGGTGATTACTAGCCCACGCCACCTCCCTTGAGTAAGCCTTACACTGCTCTGCAACACTACTCTCTGAGAGTCAAGCACTACAATGGGGTGTTTGGTTCCCACTGAAGGACGCCTGTAGAAATGTTAATTGTGCAGGCGTCACAGATACTGCCTCATTTTCCAACAGTCTCTAACAGAGATGCCTTAAGCTGCTGCTAGACAGAATTTTCTTTTTATACCAAAGTGCATAAAAGATTATTTTTCACTCTTGGTATAATAAAGGGGGGCATAGCCCTGGAGTCATAAAGGCACTCCCCCTGGGTGCATATACATAATAGAGAGCACTCTGGAAAGTAGAGTACACTCATCAAGGGTCCTCCAGTGTTATCTTTCTTCAGGAGGAACTTAGTAGAAACAAAGCCTCCACTGGCATGGTAAGAGGATGGAAGTCCTGTGACACCACAGTAGTGCCAGGCAGCAGTCTGAGAGGTACTCATACATCCAGTGTGCCACCTAAGAATAAACACCTGATGCTCGGGAGGCCAGGAAATTATGGAAAGGTTAGAGAGGGCTAGTAAACAGCTTTGCAGGGAGTGTGTAGGCAGTAGGTATGTCTCAGCCCTTCGGTCAGCAGTGAAAAGCAATTAACCCCATTCCTGAGGTAGGAGTCATGGTGGCCACACAGACAGAATGCCGCGCTGAGAGTCTGAAGAGGAGTGCATACTATCAAAGCACTCACATTCATGCCAATATTTTAGAAGAGGAAAGTGGGAGGTTTTTCAAAAAATAATCAGGAGAATGTTTTTCTCCCATTGACTTCTAATGATGCCTGAATCAGCACTATTGTCATGTGTGGGATTTGCACATGTGCTGCAGCAGGATCAGATATCATAAATGTAAATATACTTTTTTTTCTGTACCTGTCAGGAGCACAGATAAAGCGCTATGAAAGGCAGAGAGAACGTGTCCGACTCACACAAGAGCAGTCCCTGTCGGCAGAATCCCCAAGTCCTGGCTTTTTGGGCTACTGAGCTAGGGCTGGCTGAAGGAGTCGAACATGACATGAGACTGCTTGGCTGCTTTTTCAAAAGGCAGGCAGAGGGGACATTATAGCACTTTATCTATCACTCGCTCGAGTACAGTTGACATTTTGTCTGTGCCCAAGACCAAAATGGTTATAGATAGGGACAAACGGAAGTCCAAATGTCCAGGGTTGCGGGCCCCTTGTTTGTTTAAGATCCTAATCCGCACTGACACATACATGCCAACAGACTTGGGGACTCCCGATTCTGAATACACAAATGGCATTAATTTAGGGGTTTCTATTTTGAAATTGCCCATGCTTCATTAGAAGTCATGGGGAAATAAACCTTTGCTCGATTCTTTGTTTTCAAAATCTCCCTCTTTGCTGTTCTAAGATGTTTGCGTGTGTGTAACATGCCCATATTTTTACTCTCCCCATTTGTCAGAAGTACTGCGTGGTTGGCAAACACTCACCAAGTATTCGAGGACTACTCTAGAGTAGTAAACCCTCATCTCTTCTATTATTTGCAGGGTATTTCTTTTGTGCATCTTATCAGTCTCGGGAGCCAGCACAGACAGGTCCTTCCTCTGATGTGAGCAGCACTCACCCATTGCAAGAACTGCAACAGGTATAGTATATTCATTTCTCATGACATGGGAGTGCCTCTGGGCTCCTGCCCACTTGCTCTCGTTGGACTATAGATTTTTAACTTGTTTAATACAGTAGACACCCGCAGAGCATCTGGGTCAGAGGTGCGGCCAGAAGGAGCAAAACATCCCAATTTCTAGTATTTGTTTGGCTTTTCACACTGTGCATGAAGCAGAAAGACCATGAAGTTTGTGAATGTAGGGGCATATTTACAATAAAGTGGTGAAGCATATCGTTAAGACAAGAAGGCTACCGACTGGTCTCATCACTTTTAAATGCAGGGATGTACCATATTTAGTCGAATATGGGGCAGCCCTGCGTTTCAACATGCGCTGGCACCAACTTTGGCTACCTAGCGCAAACGCAGGCATCCTTACACCATAGTGCAAGGGTGCCCGTGTGGAGGGGGAGATTGTTTTTGTGCGGATGGGGGACCCGCACATAAACAATATTTGAATGCCATTTTGTAACTTGTATGCAGTGGCGGCTCCCTTATTAGGGTGTTGGGGCGTTGCCCCCCAACTCCTGAATTTAACGTAAATAATTGTAGTCAAATGTTTTCGTTTCATCCGCTGGGCATTCATTTTTTATAATCAGCTGCGGGCTGGGTTGCTTATATCGTGATGAGAGGGTGCGGCTTGAAGGGAATTGACATGCAATCAGGAATACAGGCTCACTTCGTCAACGCACGTAAACTTCGAGGTGCGCAAACCAGGTTGGCTGACTGCCTTTCCGTGGCCAACCCGACATGCTCATTAGACTGGCCTCTCATTATTTTTACATAGTGAGTGGAAGGTGGATCCCAGCCACAGGCCCCTGCACTCGGAATAAGTGCTGGGTTCACCTGTTCGATCCAATCCTGGTCTGCTCTCAGCAAGAGGGCAGTGTCTGGATTGGCCAGGACTCACAGTTAGGCCTGGTCTTCCTGCACATGAAGCAGGGCGGGGTGGGGAGGTTAGGTCCATGGAGCATATGGCCGATCACAGCACTGCTCAAATATGGAGCCATGCAGTGATTGGCCATTCTGTCACCTGCTGTTCCTTCCCTTTTTCTCTGCATGCAGCGTCACTAACGGCAGTGCAGGAGAAGGAGAGGTGGAGAAGTTGTAGTGGTTCCAGGCAAGTGTTTTCCTAGCAAGAAGACAGCTCTCTGAGATGGCGTGAGTCTCCCACCATGGTGTAGAAAATGTAGGAGGACATTTATAAGATATACTTTTCTGAGGCTGTTTGTGAATTTTTTTAACTAAAGATGAAACTTTGTTTTGCATTTATAAGTATTATGTTATTATTGTAGAGATGAGGAAGCCCGATTTTCTAAAAGCTAGCGCAGGTGCTATTTAGAGTTCTTGGACTCCAATCTCGGTCTGACATGCTGTCATTGATAATATCTTCAGGCTTTGCTGCCTGCAACTAACTCACATGGGTCATTTTGATTAGACAAACTGTGCGTGGCATAATGGTTCTTTTGGGCAGTGCAGTCCTGATTGTGGGGATGCAGTGTGTTTATTGTGTGACATGACATCCCTGAAGTTTAAATGTTCGCTTTTTTTTTTAAAAGGGCATTGAAAGATCTCCTCTGCTGTTTTATGAATTATAATTACTTACTGCGTCACACAATCCACGACGAGTTACAAACTGGCGGTTAAGCTGGGTGGGCCTTGCTGCACACTGCCATCTCACAAAGTAATCGGACGGTAAACTCAAGCTCATTGTGGGCCTCAGCTACTCGCCTTTGCAAAGTTAAGCAGCAACATAGTAAAAAACACAATTGTGGTAATTCAAATACCAAGAATAAGGATGTTTTAATTTTCCTCTACTGTACTCACTTCACCTTGTGTTTTGTCTGTGTTTGTCCCAAAAAGTAAGTAAGGATCGGGAATGGGATGGATCTGTAAAAATAAGCCAGTGAAATAGCGTTTCACAACTAGTATGTCACTATGTGTTGTGTGTAAGTCTTGCATTATGTGACCCTCTGATCAGGCCTGTCACAATAAATCGCAGGTTAACTTAAACTCGGAGCGGGCCTCCGAGACCTCTCCTTTGTAAAGTCCATCCTTGTACACAATCAAATATCACAGGTCACGAAATTTGTGTTTTCTTCGCATAGGTAGACTATTACTACTGGACTGCAGTGCCCCGAGTGTTCTTTCCGTGTGTTGGTCCTGGCCAAAAGGCAGCGGTTTAAAATTATTATGTATCGTTACTCTGATTGGGTGTCTCATAGCAACTCGTTTGTGATGTGCAGCCTGTGTACGGTGGTATTGAATTATCTGACCCAGAGGTCAGACCTGCCCCTAAATGAGAAGCCACAGTCACAGGGGAGGCAAGCAGTGCAATCATAAGAGCAGTGCATGTAGTGCTACTGCAGCATGGCATGTGTTTAAAAAAATCTGCAATGTTGTGCACACTACCACCTCACAAAGGATATCCATCTTTTTTTTTTAACCTTGTACACTACCACTAAACGGCCTTGCAGTGCGCAATGTGTTCTTTCCGTTTTATTCCGGTCGAAAGGCAGCAGTGTGAGATGTTTAAGGATCGGGATTCAGATCGGTGTGCTTAACTGCGATAAATAGTATTTAGTAACTAGTGTGTGGTGTTCTACCTGCGAGTAGTGTTGTTGAATTATGCGACTCTCAGCTCGGGCCTGCCCCTGAATGAAAAACCATAAACACAGCAGGCAAGGCAAGTAATGAAGTAAATACTAAGCAGCTCATGGAGCACTGCCTGTGCACGAATTAAAAAATCAGCAGTGTTATTGATATTGTGGCAATGTATGTAGATTGTCTGTGTGATGTGGCATCAAAGGAAAGGTGCCTGGGCTAATTCCTTCCCCAAAGTAGTTTATAGGTCTGTGTTTCAGTCTTAACAAATACATTAAGTCTGAATAAAACTACCTAAAGCAGACACTTAGGTCCAAATTGAAGCAATAAATACAAACCATTTGTTAGCACATGAATACCGGGCCTGGTAACTGATCGAAGGACATATGGATTCAGGCTGTAGTCTGCACTGTGTAAACACTGAGAAAGGAAATCCATTATATGAAATGACTCTCTTTATTGGTGTCATCACAACTAAAGCTTGTTATAAAGAGAAGGAAGGCTTCTACCATTCAGGTTAATACATACGTAATTACATGTTAATATTTTGCTCGAACCATAATGAACATTTTAATTTTGCAATGCCCACGTGTTTGCTTGTTATTACATAATCATTATTGTAGGAACATTTTCAGCTTTAAGTGCCAACCAGATGAAGTGCAGAGAGTGACAACCCTGAGTCCAGGTAGGATAATGGCAGACGTTGCTTTCTGCATTGTACAATTTGAATTTATAAACTACACTAACCGTTGAACAATTTTAATTCACTATTATATATAGAGTATCTTTATTTATTTTAATATTTTAATATTCATTTTCACAATTTCTTTGTAAAAGTTCTTGGTTTCTCAAATTTGCTTGAAAATGCATCATTTGTCCTCTTTAAAAATAAAAATTCCTACAGGACAAACCCCCCCGAACCCATTTTATGACAGTCTGTCAAGCTCACTCACTTGCCAGTGCCACTAAAGCCAAACTTCTATGCCTCACCACTTTCAAATGTCACCAGCCGCCACTGCTTTTATGTGTGCTACTTAATGTGGCACACACAGAAGTTACAAAATGTCATTTTTTTTTCAAAATGATTGTTTATGTGCAGGAAGGGCTACCTTCCTGCACATAAACAATCATAGGCAATTTGCTGTTGCTATGTGCGCTGCACAAGGCAGCACACATGGAAAAAGCAAAAACGGGAAGAAATAAAGCATTTCATCTCGTTTCGTCTGTTTAAGACCAGGTTTTATCTGGTCTTAATTTTGGAGCTGCTTTCTATTTATACCACCCTTGTAAATAGGGTGCAGCATCAAAATCAATGGGTGTTGCGGTGGGCATTCCACCGCAACAAACACCCATTGCCCTCCCCCTCCCCTTTCACGCTAAATACAGCGTGAAAAGGGGCCTTATTTACAAGGCAGCGTTAAGCTACATTAAGTGGCTTAATGCTGCCTTGTAAATAAGACGAGGCCACTATCGCCTTCACAACATCACTGAAAGTGATGCTGTAGTGGTGATAGGTGCTTGTAAATATGCCCCGTAGTTTGATGTGCATGCAAATCCTGCATTGCCAATCCCTGGTGAGTTGCACTAATATTGATAAAACAAGGACAATGGAGGTACCAATGTGTGAGGCGGACTGGCCTCAAGGGTTCTGTGACCGCAGTGACAGAGTCACTGTTGCTCTAGGGTATGCTGCTTCGGCCTGCCCGCAAGACTGGAGGTGAACTTCAGTATGGGTTGTGGTGGACAGGCCTTCAAGGTTAACCCACACTTGCCACCACTAGGTTAACCCTGCTGCTGCTAAGACACCTGGGCATATATGGTCTAGCGGGGCCTTCTAAAGTCTAGCACGGGAATCTGCTCCCTCAGGAGTGTGGTCGGTGGACTTGTTATGAAGGCCGAGTCTGGTTCCTCAGTTCTAAAGTTGGCAGCTCTGGCCATGGTGCCACATCCTCTCCCCACTGAAAACCATAGTGCTCCACAGAGAAACTCACACTGCCTTCAGCTACAATCCAATTGTGCCCCACTATAACCACCTGGATGCAGCTCACTTCAAATTACGCACTAGATAAGAGCAATATGCTGCCGGAAAAAGAAAGTACCACCATCCTGGAAAAAGCAAATAGCAAATGCAAAAATAAGTAAAGAATATGAAATGTAAACAACATTGTTACCTTTACCCTTTTACACTCATTATTCAGAAATCAATTATTGTTTTTGCCTGGAAGCGACAGGTTTCAATGTCCTTTATTTAGATCATTAAAAAACGTAAGCAGTATGGTTTCAAAAGACCACTTCTCTGAACACAGAGCCACGGTACACATTTTACAAACTAAAATAGGGACAACAGCTGATTAGGATCACATTTAACGTTTTTTACTCCACAGGCCATTACAAAAGTGTCTGCCAGGATACAACTACCAGACCGCAAATATAGTTCTCGGGCATCATGCCAATACATGTTTTATTAGCTTTGTTGCCAAAGCATCTACTTTTATTTTCTTTAGAGGGTCTTAAAAACGGCTTCCAAATTGCTGATTCATTTGAATAGGTGCACACAACAGGACTTTGCTAGCCTCTAGACACTAGCGTGCTTTTTGAGCTCATTTGTGGTCTACATTTATCCAGCTCGTCGCAAAGGGCTGGTTAGCTGGACTAGTGAGCATTTTTTGGAAGAACTGCTTGCCCTCGTTGCACTTGAGCACCAGAGAGCTAATCACTGTTTTTGCAACGTTCACCCTTATCAGTGTTTTTTCTTCAAGACTCTCCGCTCCCTGACTGATTACACTGCTTACCTCCCTTTTCCAGAATCCACTCACTTGTACACACTAGGCAAGGCCTATATGCTTAGGCCATTGTACGGAGAAAGTGCCATGCCCAGCTAATTGCGTGACAAAAATGTGCACTGGTCTCTAGGAAGAGAAGGCCACTGGCACTGGTAGGGGATATTTTGAGTCACACACAAACGGTGCCTGTCCGAGGAAGCCCACAGAGGAATCTCAGTGCTCTCACCGCTGGTGCATCCGGGCTCATGGCCCCAGACAGACACCGTCATAACTGTAGTACATTGTTAGTACTTTGCTAGTTGTCATTCTAGTCTTTTTAAGAATACTTGCTCTTTATATTCTATATTCTATGTTCTACTCTATGTTCTCTCTGTATGTTCCACGTTGTGGCAGTTTACTGGTTGCTGCTGCAGTGGAGGGTCTGCTCTTACTCTACCTCCTATCTACAATAAAGAAATCTACTAAAGACAACTGCTGTCTCCAGATATCTCTTACTACAATATTTTGGCGACGTTTGCTTGAACCCATCGACTTTTCTACAACCTCGTGAGTCAAGAGCAGACCAACTTGAGCTGAATCCGCTTCTGTTTCTTCTACACGATCACAGCCCATCTAAGAAGATTTCACGGCTTTATACAGGACTTTCTAACGGAATCGGCAAGTTTTTACCTTCTTTCTTTACCGTTTTCCACTTTGTCCTCCCGCCTTCTCTTCTGTGGCTGTCTCCTGCTCCTGCTGCGTCTCTCCACAAATGATGACGCATTAGAATGTCCAACAGGAGTTAGCGATTGTGCCTGTGACGTCTGACTGAAAGGAGAGTGCAGCAGGTAAAGGAAGAGTACAACACATCTCCCCCATTATAATATGAAAAACAAATAGAAAGTGTGAAGCTGTTAGACACACGTTAGAGCACAGGAGGATGCAGTAAAAAGAAAGGGTACATCACCTCCGATTGCTATGACGACGATAACAGACAAATGTAAGGAAGTAGTGTAGTGGAACAACAAATAAGAGTGAAGAAAGATGCATGAAATAAAACATACCACACATCTCATCCTACCCCCTTGATAACGCCATGAAATGAAACATACCACACATCCTACCCCCTTACTCAAAAATGCATAGAGATGGTAAAACACACAAATGGCAGAAAAGAGGATGCACTACAGAAACATATAATACACCCAACTCTCTGATAAAAACAAGGAAAACAAGGAATGCAAGTCAAAAAGAAACAATCAAAAACTACATACTGCGTTTCCAATACAACACACCACACAGTGTACCTAAAACGCCACATGACAGGGCCAACACCCATAAAAAAAAACTATGGGTAACTGTAAATCCAAAACTAACCAATTATGAGTACTTAGAACTCAAGGCAAACAATTAATGAGTTTCACAAACTCAAGGCAAACAAAAACGAGTTTTCTTAACTCAAGGAAAACAATTAATGAGTTTCACAAACTCAAGGCAAACAAAAAACGAGTTTTCTTAACTCAAGGAAAACAATTAATGAGTAACACTATCCCAAAGGCAACATATTTCGGGTATTCCTACACCCAAAGGAAAACACATTATGGGAATAACTAAACCCAAGGCAAACAAATTTTGGGAATTGCCACACCCAAAGGAAAACAAATTTTGAGAATCACAAAACCCATGGCC
This sequence comes from Lissotriton vulgaris, assembly GCF_964263255.1. Taxonomy (NCBI): domain Eukaryota; kingdom Metazoa; phylum Chordata; class Amphibia; order Caudata; family Salamandridae; genus Lissotriton; species Lissotriton vulgaris. Next base: position 1,307,852,728 of record NC_141693.1, on the reverse strand, counting down.
AACAAACGAATGGTTTCCTTAAACCTAAAGCAAACAGATTTTGGGAAAAACTAAGCCCAAGGCAAACAAAATTTTGGGTTACTTAAACATTTTTTGGGACATCTTTAACCCAAGACACTCACGTCACAAACTGTATAAGGTTTTTGGGAAAGTGTATGTCTCAGAATCTGGTCCTGCTATCCTTGGTTGGCTACACCAATACGATCTCTCTATTGTTGTGAATCCCCGAGCTGATCCTCAGGTCATGGTTGTGGAGGACACGGAGTTGTTTTCCTTACTCTCCAAGTATAAAAATGTTTTTGGAGAGAGTCTGGGTCGGCTTAAGGGCTATTCACATAAGATAATAATCAAACATAACTCAATCCCTGTCCAACACAAGGTGAGACGTATTCCCATTATCATTAAGGACGAGGTCAAGGGTCTCATGACGGACGACATGTTAGTTTCTGGGGTCATTGAACCTGTAGAGGCCTCTCCTTGGGTTTCGCCCATTGTCGTCACCAAGAAATCGGACGGCAAGCTCCGTTTCTGTGTCGACCTCAGGTCCCTTAATCACTGTGTTGTTGCTGACACCTTTCCGCTACCTAACATAGCTGAGTTAGTTACCACTCTCAATGGGGCTAAATTTTTCTCTAAATTGGACCTCAGGAGTGCATACCATCAAATTGATTTGCATAAGGACTCAAAAGTTTAACAGCTTTCATCACTCCTTGGGGTACCTATCAGTTTACTCATCTGCCATTTGGCCTTAAGCCAGCAGCTAGTGTTTTTCAACGCATGGTATCTGGTATCTTCGAAGGTGTGCTGAAGGTGGTCTATTTTCAGGACGATATCCTGATTTATGGCCTTACTGAATGCCAACATAATTCCACTTTCAGAGTTGTCCTTGAAAAATTGTCTAATGCTGGTCTTACTCTACGCAAGGACAAATGTTTGTTTGGGGTGGATGAAGTGGACTATTTGGGCTACACTATTACTTCCTCTGGAATCAAGCCCAAAAGGGACTTGTGTGAGGCTATTCGTTCTGCGCCTCCACCTTGTGACAAAGATCAGCTACGTTCCTTTATGGGATTAATAGAATATTATTCTAAGTTTGTAAATAATTTTTCTGATAAGACTGTTTGCATAAGATCTCTGCTTAAACGGGGTGTGGGTTTCACTTGGGGGCTTGAACAGCAAGAGTGTTTTGTAAATATCAAAAATGAGATTTGTGATGCCAAGATGTTGTCTCCCTTTGATGTACATAATAAGTCAATTGTCACTGTTGATGCTAGCGTGCATGGTCTGGGGGCTATGCTGTCGCAATTGAAAGGGGGGTCAGAAGTCACCATTGCTTTCGCCTCCAGGACCCTTACTGATACAGAGAAGAATTATTCTGTTATCGAAAGGGAGGCGCTAGCTGCCTCTTGGGCTGTTGAATACTTCCGCACACATTTGTGGGGCATGAAGTTCACTCTGAGGTCTGACCACAAGCCCCTTATCAAAGTTCTTTCTCCTGGTGGGGCGGGAAAGGGTTCGGCCCGACTCATGAAGCTGGCGGCCAGGTTACAAGAATTTCAGTACTCCATGGAATACATTCCAGGTTGGAGGAACGTTCAGGCCGATTGTCTTTCGAGACTGTCTATGGACTGGCGTTCTCCTCACAATTCAGTTGTGCCTTTAGACTTGGATGATGTTGCTGTAGCTTCAGTTGAAGATGCTGTTTTTGTGGGTGAAGGTGTTTTTTCTTCTAGTGATTGGTCTAAAGAAATGTCTGTTGATGTCACTCTTCAGGAGGTTATCAAACTCATCAGGTTGGGGTCTAGACGTGAGAGATCTGTTTCTGTTTCTGTTCGACCTTACATTAAGGTCTTAGATGAACTTTCCATTGTTGGAGATATTCTTTTTAAAGGTGAGAAATGTATACCCCCCTTTGGGTTGAGGACCAAGTTATTGGCTTTGGCACATGAGGGGCACATGGGCCAGACCCTCACCCAAAGACGCATTAAGGATCACTTTTGGTGGTCTGGGGTTGACTCCCAAGTTGTAGATTGGATTGAGAATTGTTCTCTATGCAGGGAAGGGGAGAAGCGGTTAAAAACTGGTCCTAAAGTTTTTGCTGGTGCGCATATTCTCTGTCCAAATTTGCCCTGGCATACGATCTCTCTTGACTTTATTGGCCCAATGGGTGAATTAGGTGAAAATGACAGATTTGCCATTGTTGTTGTTGATGTCTTCACCAAGTGGTTGGTTGTTCATTTCACCAATGATATCACTACTCCCAATACCATCAGGTTTTTGGGGAATCTTTTTAAGGATGAGGGCTTGCCTTCTGTCTTAATTACAGATAATGGTCCACAGCTCACGTCCAAGGATATGCAAATTTTCTTGAAAGAGTGTGGTGTCTCTCATCACCGTACGTCCTTATACAACCCTCAGGGCAATGCTGTTTGCGAAAGTGCCAATAAAGTTGTCAAGGGCATTATCCAGATGGCATCCAGTGGTGGTCATATTGTTAGGAAGATGGTGAACAAAATGTTATGGGCCTATCGTACCACCCCTTTAGCTTGTGGAGATTTGTCTCCATTTCAGTTGATGAGAGGACTTGATCCTGGTTTGAAGTTGTTTCCGTCCTGGATGAGGGATGTTGTCACTCTGCAGTCTCAGGGTAATGTTCCGGATAATGTCCAAACCAGTGTTGCCGAATTTTCTTCCAGGACCATTTCTTGTCCTCCTTTTTTCGTAGGTGATTTGGTCAAGGTCAAGTTGGGGAGGTTACAGAAAGGTTTGTCAAAGTTTAAGGGACCATTCAAGGTCAAGAAGGAGCTCAATCATTGCGTCATTCTTAACAATGGGGAATGTTGGAACTTTAGGAGAGTTGCCCTTTACAAGAGGGAAAAGTCTTCTGTTTCTTTGTCTCCTTTGCCTAGTGATGGTTCCATTTCTCCCATTCCTGGTGCTAGTGACTCTGTTACTAGTGGTTACTTGTTGGCTAATGACACTAGTGGTCACTTGGTGTCTAATGGTGCGTCCTCTGATTCTCGTGTTCAAGATGAAGTCAATGTTTCTGGTGGGGGTGATGCTCCTGCTCTGTTGCAGAGTCTTGCCCCTGTTCAAAGTACTTCTGGTTCTGCACGTTCTCTTAGGCCTCGGCGGCCTCCTGCTTACCTGCAAGATTTTGTTTGTTAAGTTTCCTTTATTTTTTTTTTTTTTTTCTTCAAACAACAGAAAGGGAGAAGATGTGTAGTACATTGTTAGTACTTTGCTAGTTGTCATTCTAGTCTTTTTAGAATACTTGCTCTTTATATTCTATATTCTATGTTCTACTCTATGTTCTCTCTGTATGTTCCACGTTGTGGCAGTTTACTGGTTGCTGCTGCAGTGGAGGGTCTGCTCTTACTCTACCTCCTATCTACAATAAAGAAATCTACTAAAGACAACTGCTGTCTCCAGATATCTCTTACTACAATAACCGCAGCCTCACTCCTCCTAAAATATGCATCTCTGGGGGCAGCAGTGACTCTCGCTATGAAGCAGAGGGAACACTCGGCTAGATCTCAGGTGGGGGGGGGGGGGGGGTGGCGCTGATGGACACCTGAGAGCGCCGCAACCCCTGCTGCAGTGCTGCGCTGCCGTGAGAAGTGCAGTCTTTATGACAGTTTATAGGACAGTGACGGGCCCAAAGAGGCTTAAAACACGAAGCAAGCCCGTCCAGGCCCGTCTCACTCCTCCATCCACTGATAGCAACAGTCATCAAGGCTTCGCCCCGAGTGGCGATAATGGGCACGGACGCTTCCAGACAGTCCCTGCTGTTCCTAAATGCAAGCGCAGCTCGTGGTATGGTGTGGAGGCAGGGGCCACAGCGCCCGGGGCCTTCAGACAGGATCCGCCTCTCCCCACGTCCAAAGGCGCGCCGGGACAGTACCTTCCCTGAGCCAAAAAGCTTCCTCAGAGGATACGGCTGTGATTGGCTGTCAGTGTCACATGCTTTTCAGTATGTGTTATACACACAATTCACCGTATCCAATTCATTCACATCCTTATCCAGTTCATTCAGCATTCTATGCAACACAATGTGATTCATATTCGATTTCATTGATGCACATATTCATTTCAAGAACAGTGTTATTTGTTTCACTGTTATTTATATCAATTTCAAGAGTTCTTATATTTAAACCATCCTGTAATGTTATTTTTTTTATTTAGTTTCAAATTAGCTTTTGTGTTATTTCAACTCTATTCAAAACAGTACACCTGCCTACAACAAATGACAGCATCTTAACACATGGGACAGCATATATTTTAATAGATTAACATTCCATCAGTATCCCTCTTTTCACAGATCTTTTTTACACATCAGGATGGCACCTCTAAAGCATAGTGGCATTCATCAAAGCTGAAATAGAGCCGAGATAGCACATTCAGATACTATTACATTAGGAGCTTTTGTCCTGGAATCAGTGTGTATATACATTCCCATGATGCCTCCATTCCTCCCCCATTTTACTCCTTGGTGACTCCACATCCTAGCTGCCATCGCTCCAGGAGGCACGCACCTGCATCTGCGGCTAGGGGTAGGAATCTATTTAGCGCTTAAAGCAATCCCCAAACTCCTGCTGCACGGGCTGTCGACGGGTATGTTCTACACCCATCAGAGCCCGGAGGAGGCTTGGACCACACTCTGACATCGTGATCCTGGGGTGAGTGCTTTCTGATATTGTACTGGAGAGATGAATAGTTTGGATCTGTTAACATGTTTAGGTATAGCTTCACCCTGGTTGCTATTCTTTGGATACTGCCTCTGGTGATCTTGAGGTTTTGATAACACCAAATTACAATGGGCAAACGTAAACCCCAGGAGGTTCAGGCAAAAGCACCTTCTCCCTCTAAGAATACCAGCATCGATAAAATGTTGCAGAGGGCTATGGGGATCATTTCCACAGAAATATCCCTGACTAAGAGGACATTGTCTCTGGGATTCCCAAATGATGCAAGCTTGGACGGCTCCTTATCATACAGCTCAACTTTTACAAATAGTACAGTGGACCATTCGGGGTTGGGTAACAACCAAGCCAGTGATAAAAAGGCAAATCCGGCCCCTAATCCAAAAGGGGCATGCCTGAAAGTTACATCTCGACATTCTTGAGCCACCAAACGGCCTAACAGCAGCACACTTCTCAGTTCTCTCTAGCCCTTACTAGCTCATATGCTAACTCGAACATTATTGATCCTTATAATTCCAGCCTAGAAGGGACCATGCTTACACCTCCTTTCGCTGTGGACCTCATGGAGTCCTGTTTTGGAAAAATTAAAAAATATCTGCATAAAGATCTTACCTCATTGACAGTGCAGTTGGAACCCATCGAAATGGGTCTCAATTGCGTTTGATCCCAACAAAAGCAAGTTGTATGTTCAATACCAGTATCAGAGAATGGTCCCCCGATTATGACCTCCAACTGCCAACTCAAACTGTTTAAGGACTCTAGCACTAGCCACACAGCCACACAGCCACTTTACCTAGAGATGCTGTAACTAGCCATGGTAAAGGGACTGAAGTTGTGGGTACTTTGCACATATCAAAAGTGTTAGGAGTTAATAAGGCCTCATTGTCCTTTAGGGGAGAGGGAGTGGTCTCATGGCTAGACTGCCAACCTTGGAGCTGAGAGACCAAGGTTGGAGCCTCGGGGTCAACTCCACATCCTATGATTCTGGGCAAAGCACTTAATCGCACCGTGCCTACCAAAAACATAAAAGTGTCCTGTGTATGTAGCTGGTGCTAATGCAAAGCGGTCCAATACCTTTCGGTCGAGTTTGCGCTATATAAATCTGCACACACAAAAAAAACATTGGAGCTGCGAAGATACAGCCACCTATGCTAAATACCACAGTATGCATGCAGAGGCAAACAGTGACTGATTTCACCACAGTATCTTGCCCATATGTACTTGTTTTGGTAGGAGTTCCTGAGTTGAATGTGAATCAATGAATCAGAAGGAGGGTCAGGACTAATACATGTTTAAATTGGCTGGCCCAACAGGGGAAGTTCCCCTATTACATGGCTACTGAGATTTTGCTCACATGGAGAGTGGCACGGTTGGGGTCAGGATACAAGGATCATTGTAGTGATTATATAATTGTAAATTTCAAATCCACACAAGGTAGTGCAGAGGTTATTTGGCCTGCTTCCCTGACTCAGAAGAGAGTCTATGATTCAGGTATTCCAGCTGGGGTATTTTTATAACCCATCTTGTATTAGGGAATGTGATAATTTTGCACAAAAAAAGGTCATGTCTTCGCATTGGCCCTGTAAAGACTCCCATTGAGCATGTGATAAGGCCTGTTAGTTTTACAGTTTCCACCTCAAATTGTTTTGGTGCCATGGATGTGATGGAGTAACTAGCCCCTGACAGGAACGGGTGTCCCTGATTATGCTCTCCATTAGGGAAGGGCAGGAGAACTATTCAAGGTGATAGGGCACACTACGATGACGAGGGCGAGTCACAGTTTGACGTCACCTGCTTGGCTCTCGACGACAGGTCGGTCAAGTTATGGAGGTTTTTGACAAAAATGCTCCAAATGATCTCAAACTTCTGAATATTCTTCCAAGAAGATCCTTTTGTGGGTCCAGAGGGTCCTCAACAACAATCCAAGGCTCCAGAAGCTCTGGAACCTCATCCTTCTTCCCTCCTGCTCCCTTCATTCTTCCTCACCTTTTACCCCTAATCGCTCATTCTAGATCTCTTGGATTTCACCTTTTCTTTACGCTTTGCGTGATAAGTGCAATTGACAAATGATGATGTCCTTAAATATTCACCACAATGTCTATTTTAAGGCAATCTAATACCTCACGCCACATGCCTCTGTTCTTATTCCTCATTCCTTATCACTCATCCATATATCCAATTTCCTTTGACCCCATGACTCAGTGATCACCCCTCTTTCATCAAACCTCTCTCCTTAAACCCCATTCTCCACTTGTCACCATTCAATTCTTATTTATCAGTTCTAGTACCTCACCTCATCCAACACTCTTCTACTTTCACACCTCATACCTCACTCTTCATCTCTCATTCCTCATCTCTCACTGCACATTCTTTTCATTTTCACCTCTTTCTTGTCTATGCCTTACTTCAGATTTTTCATCCCTCAATCTTCATCTCCCATTGCTCAATTCTCAGTCTGAACGTATTGCTCTTCATTTCTTGATTCCTGTCCCTAACCCCTCATTTCTCTTTTTTCACTTCTCTTTCTTCATTATGAGACCTTCACTTCTCTTCTTTTCTTCCTAATACCTCAACACTTATGCCTTACTCTTTTCTTCTTGTGCTAGATTTCTTGTCCCACACTCTTCACTTTTTTCACTGCTCGGGCCTCAACCCTCAGTCATCATCCGACACCTCTTACCTCTCAACCTTTGCACCTCATTCCTTAGCTCTCTTCTCTCACTGCTTTTCCTACACTTCTCTCTTACTCCTCATCCTTTACTCATCACTCATTCCCCCTTTTCCCTCAATACCCTTTCACACCGCTGTCTTAATCTCTCACTCACAATTTCTCACTCTTTAACTCTCATCCCTTACTCCTCATTCCTCATCCTTGGTTTTGTATTCTTACTCTTCAGTCTTCATTTCTCAGCCTTCACTCATAATCACTCATCCCTCACTTCCCATTTTTCACTACTCATCTCTTGCTCCTCATACCTCATGCAGTATTCCTCATCTCACACTACTTACTCTTCATGCCTTAGTCTCAGTCCTTCTCCCCATCCATCTCCCCTTCATTTCTGATCTCTATCATTCCTGATCTATCTTTCACCACTCTTCCCTAACATTTCATCCCCACACTGTGCAAATAGGTTCTGTGGTGAATTATTGAGTGCTGTATTCCTTTTAACATTTCTAGGTCTCGCTTAACGCTTGCGCTGTCTCTATGAGACATGCTTTATTCAGAATATGGGCTTGACACCCTGTCAATTTTCTGCCTCTGTACTTAATGGCTTCTTTGAGTGTCTTTTTTAATTGTTTTTTGTTCGTTGGTTAATTTGTTTCTAAGTCCCTCCTTAGTACCTCCTTTCCTCCAATGAGGACTGCCCCTGTTACATGGGTTCTTACCCCGGATGTTTTATTTAAAGTGTCAGATGTCTGCTTTTCTATAAAAGTCTTTGATAGAAAAGCAGACAATTGAGGTGAGCAAATTTAGCATGTCGTTGGTGTTGAGGGGCCTCTATACAGGAGCTACTTTCCACCTAAACTTGAGAACTACTCAGAGTTCTCTGCTTCTTTTTTGCACAATTTATGTGTCACTCTAAGCCTGAAAGGGTATTGTTTTGACTTAAACAGGGTGCTACCTTGTGTCTGGACAAAGCTAAACCTCTCTGAAGAGCTGTAATGACAGCGAAACACATGTCAGGGGTTGCTTTTGTTAATTTCAGGTTGGCTCGGTTGGTATTTTACCTATTCAGAGCTGTAATACTGCGCCTGGAGTGGTAAAAGGCTTTTGTCATTTTACAGCTCGGCTTGGATAATACTGTGCTAGTCCTATGTTTAAAAGCATTGCTGTAGAAATGGCAAACATCTTTGTCCCTTTCTATCATGGCGTAAATGGCACTGTGCTAATCCTACACTTAAAGACTTTGATAGAAAAACAGACATTAGAGGTGAGCGTTGCTGGTGTTGAGAGTGCTCTATACAGGAGCTGCTTTACACCTAAACGTGAGAACTACCCAGAGTTTTCTGCTTCGTATATATATATATATATATATATATATATATATATATATATATATATATATATATATATATATATATATATATATATATATATATATATATATTGCCACCTCTTCCCCCCAGCATGCAGAGGGATTGAACACACTTGAGACTCCAGGTGAGTGTACAGTTCCTTTTATTTAGGCGTTTTGCATGACGCGTTTCGTTTGGTTAAAAACTTCCTCAGATGCCGCCCAGGAAAATGCAAGTACTTGTGCCGCCCGCTTAACAACAGGATGCCTCGCTCCGATTGGTTGGGCATCCCAGGTGCGTGAGCATGGGGAGAAGCGCAAACCCAGGACTGGAGTCACGCAGAGCAGACAGCCAGCATCAGTACTAACCCCAGTGGGCGGTTTCTGCTCCCTTCTCCCAAATACACACCAAGTTCTCACACAGTGGCGGTATTACACTTCTCCTCAGTCTCTCACCCTGCCGCTTTTCTTCCTGATGAAGGCTCGCGCTAGGCGCCTTAGTAGGCAGCATAGTCCTTCACGGATTCGTGATCCACCAATGGTGGCGAGCTGATCCCAGGTGTGCGGCATGTACAGGCGCTACCACAGAACATGTAGTTTGACCAAAGGTTGCCACCACTTGCGCCGGACTCTAAAGGGGTTGGTGTTCTTTGGGACGCTCGTGGCTGCATCCCCAAACATTGCCACCTCTTCCCGCCAGCATGCAGAGGGATTGAACACACTCGAGACTCCAGGTGAGTGTACAGTTCCTTTTATTTAGGCGTTTTGCATGACGCGTTTCGTTTTATGTCTCACAAGAGTAATTTCACGGCACTCCTCTTGGTAAATTCAAGATAGTTTTATTTCACAAACGTGTCTTTCTCCTACACGTTTTGAACCATAGTTCCTGATCAGGGTAGTAGGGTACATTGGTCCTTTCTCTCCTTCCCTTTATATACATACACATTGATGCCTCTCATAGTGCATCATGGGAATAGTCGTTTTTATATGTTTTTTCACATTTCAACAAACTTTATTGCCTCGCTGTTTATTGGCTTTTTATTTTATTTTATTTTTTTATTTTCTGATGCGGAGGTGTCGCTCAAGAGTGTTACACATATTATCATTTATGTTATGTCCACACTAATGTCTGTTTCTAAAGTAGAAGCGTGGCACTTGAAAAACATGGATGCACCATGATTTATTAAACCATATCTGAACCATATATATATATATCCCACAACATGATGCCTGCTGTGAAGGAAGCCCAACGACAGGTGAGTCAATTGCCAACCATCTTTATTGGAGAAAACACAGCGAGGGGGAGCACTGCAACACAGGGGTGAAGTCCAGCCTGACTCGTTTCATGCAGAGCACTTCTTCAGAGGAACCAAACTTGGGAGGTAAAAGCACAGCAGTTTGTGACACCATTTTTATGATGAGAGCCCGCCCCAGTGGGCATGGCTACCCCATGGCTTTCTGAGACTTGTGGTGCTAAGTTTTCCTTCAGGGAGGTGCAGCGCTTAGCCCCCGTAGCAGAAAATTACAACCAAGTGGCTCGTGGTGCAGGACTCGGGTCCCCGCAGCACAGATTGTTCCTCCAACAACATGCTCCTGTCCCTTAGTGGCGGTGTCGTTTGGCGTCCTCACAGGAAGGGTGGAACAGCCTTGGGGCTCACTTCGCGGCTCAGGCAAGCCGCTTACTAACATCCAACAACATGATGGCTGCTGTGGGCCTCAAGGCTGTTTCAGCCTTCCTGCGATGACGCCAAACGACACCGCCGCTAAGGGACAGGAGCTTGTTGTTACTTACCTGCATTGCAAATAGATGCATGTAATGGATGCATGATAAAGACTGGTTCATTGTTTTATATTTTATTAAATGTATGTTATTAATCGGAGTTGATTCAATGTAGTCCTCATCATATCATTTCAGGCTATGTAATATTCATTTCAATATGTAATATTAATTTTAAAGCAAATCAACATAAGTTCATTGTAAGCCATATACATTCGGACAGGGGTCATATTCATTTAAACATGGCTTGTGTTCATTTCGATATGTGGTTATTAATTTCAAAGCATGTTACATTTATCTCAAATAGTTTCATATTCATTTAAAAAATGCCATATTCATTTTAATAAATGTCATATTCCTTTTGATGTGGATATATTCATTTTAACAGGTGCCATATTCATTTCAAAGTAGTTCATATTCATCTTAACATGTGTCATATTCCTTTCAATGAATGTCATATTCATTTCAATGTATGTCATCTTCACCCTAAAACGTGTCATAATCATTTTAACATGTCTCACATCCATTTCAATGTAGGTCATATTCATTCCAATACATGAAATATCCATTTTGATGTATCTCTTATTCATTTCAAAGCATAACATATTCATTTTGACAAGTTTAATTTGATTTTCGCTGTTGGTCATATTCATTTTAAGACATTTTAAATCAATTTCAATGGGGCTCCTAGTCATTTCAATGCATGTCCTATTCATCTTAGCATTTATCATATTGCTTTCAATGGATGTCTCATTCAAAATAACACATCATATATTAATTTTAACATGAATTATATCCATTTCAACACGTATCATAATCATGTCCATGTGTATCAAATCACTTTCAAAGCAAGCTGTATTCATTTTGATTTTACTCGTATTCATTTTTAAAACATGACAAATCATTTCAATAGACCTCATATTCATTTCAACTTATTTCATATTCATTTTAACATGTGTTAGTTTTTTTTCAATCAATGTTATATTTATTTCAATACATGCCATATTGATATTACCACTTGTCATATAAATGTTAAGATGCAACGTATCCATTTTAACATATATCATATTCATTTGAATATGTAGCATAATAATTTCAATGCATGTCATATTAATTTTGACAAAGGTCATGAGAATTTCAGCTTTGATCAAACTCATTTTAAGGCATGTTAAATTCAGTTCAATGGGGCTTATATTCATTTCAACACAAGCCATATTCATTTGAAATCATCTCCTATTCATTTCTGTATATATCATTTTCATTGCAATGTAGGTAATATCCATTTCAACTTAATTTATATTCATTGCAACATGTGTTACATTCATTTCAGTGTAAATTATAATTTCAATATGCCTTATATTCTTTTCAGAATATAATATATTCATTTCAGTAACTTATATTCATTTCAATCTGTCATTTTCATTTTATTGTATGTCATATTCCTCTTGGCATATGTTAGTCATTTGAAGGAATGTCCCATTCTTTTTGATGCATATTGTATTTGTTTCACTGATTGCTATATTGTTTATAGTGAGGGTCATATTCATAAAAGTATCATTGATATATATTTCAATATGTCTCTTATTCAATTCAGAGTGTGAGTTATCCATATTAATCACTAAGAAGTATATTCACTCTGCCAGGTTTCATATTTACCTTGATATATATTATATTCATTCTGGTGTGAGTCATAATCATTTTGCATCACGATATGCATTTCAGGACGTGTCGTATATGGGGATCTGTCATTTTGACGTGAACGGCTTCCCATAGGTTTCTGACCGACATTGTAACCAGGTCCCTAGTTAGGAGAAGTTGCTCAACAGAATTACAGTTGCATATGGTTTACGTAGGCAAGCTACAACCAGTGCGAAAGCCAACAGCTGACTGGCTCACACATAGGGTTGCTACCTGGCCGGTTTTCTACCAGCACCACCGGTATTTTGATGTCCCGACCTGTACATAATAGGCAAATGCACTGAAAGCCTGTATTTGTAGTTTCTGTCTGTGCATAGTTCAAACAGGAAATCTAAATAGAAAACACTCTAAGGGGGGCTTGGGGGAGGGCAGCCGACCACCGGGAGGTCTCCTCCCCCGGGCGGTTTGGGAGATCTGGGTGGGGTATTCTTTCTAGCAGGTTCTTTTTGGGCGTTTTTGGGCTGGTTTTAGTTGTTTTGTGCGCTCCCCTATAAATGGGCGGGGCTCCTCGCTCCGGGCACCATTTTAGGCTTGGTGACCTGGTGGCCGGTTGAGCTTAGAATTTTTTGTGTCCATACTTTGGTAATTTGTTCTTTTTCCTTGGCTAGTCTGATCCGATATCATGTCTGGTGAAGATTATCGTGTGTTGGAAGCTATTCGCCTGCTTAGCGAGGCGGGGCGTTTGGACCTGGTCATTGGCGACCGGGGTCGGGCCGAGACCCCGCGCCCCCAGCGGGAGGCCTCTGCGAGGGTGTCGGCTGCGGTGGCAGCATGTTACTCCCCGAAACGTCGGAGGCAGGATGGGGTAAGTGAGCGGGGTCGTTCTAGGACCCGTCGGGCGGGTTCCAGGGCCCGGCGGGGGAGTGAGGCTAGTTCTTCTGATCCGGCCGTTTCTTTGGATTCCTCGTTGTTGGAGGGGGCTGGGGTTGGGGGTTTCCCTCTCGGGGAGGGGGAGGTTTCTGAGATCGGTCTGCGGGACAGAGCGGCCTCTGCTCCCGTTTTGCGGGGCCGTCGTGCTTCCAGGCAACGTGGTTGCACGCGGCGTTCGGCTTCTGCCTCCGCGGGGGTGGGGACTGACGTCACTCAGGCGGGGCGGGCGGAGGCCATTTTGGATGTGGTTTCTGTGGCGCAGCAACCGTTAGGGGGTGCCCCGGATCGGGACATTGAGGAGGTGGTCGCTCCCCTGAGCGTTATACGCCGCCATGTGGTGCAGGTCCCGGTGACGGTTGACGGTGGTGCGGTTGGTGGGCAAATTGCGCGTCCTTTGGTATCTACTGCGGTTGTCGGGGGGCCTGAGGGCCGTGGCGTTCTTGTTCGCTCTGTGGGGAGGGATCTGCAGAGTCCGTTATTGTTTTCCCCATCTGGGTCTGTCTTGGGGGGGGAGGCCATGTCTGGGGGTTGCAGCTCCTTGGGGGAGGGGGAATGGGCCCAGATGGGTCTGGGAGAGGGTGTGGGGCGGCCTGACTTGCTGATCCCTGGTGGGGAGCTGGGCAGCGCGGGCGGGTCTGTGGGAGATTCCCGCCAGTTTCGGGTGGTGGGCGACCTTCCCATCGGAGGGGTTGGGAGTGGTGAGGATGTTGCTCAGCGAGGTGTGGGGGGGGAAGGAGCTTTTTATAGGCTGTCGGGGGATTTTCAATGTCATAGTGGGTTGGTGGGTTCAGGGCCTGCTTCACGGGGTTCAGTTTCGGTCGGGGGGGTTCAGGATTGGGACCCTCAGGGGACGGCTTCGAGAATTATTCAGGCTGTGTTGGATGCTAGTTCGGATGAGGAGGTCTGTCCGCCGTCTCCGCGGCTTTGCGATGCTTTAAAGAGAAAGAGTGTTGTTAGTTCTGGAAGTTTTAGGATGTCTGGTAGGGGGGGCGGTGTTAATGTTGGCGGTTTCTCTTCCGCTCATAGAGTTGGTTTTTGTGAGGGACCCGGCACACCAGTCCGGCCTTTTTCTTTACAGGAAGAAGCTCGATCTACGGCAGCAGACTTGGCAGGGCGGCAGGCAGCCCGGGTACGCCGAGGAGAAGTGCGGGTGGAGCCTAGCGCGGCACGTCCCATACCTTCGAGGGATCCCGCCGTGGCCATCACAAGCAGGTTTCATACGACCTCGATGGTCCCAACGAGGGATTTCTGCATGGGCGGCGCCTCCGGGTCCAGTACGACCTTCCCGGCCTCGGCGGTGGATTCCAGCGTTGCTCATGGGAGCGGGTTACGTACGACCTCTCCCGTGCCACGTGGTGTTTTGACTACTGGTTTATCCTATTCTGGAAGTCAACAGGTTGTCAGTAGTTCTGGTGGGGGGGTGTATAGACGAGTTCAGTCGTCCTCCCCACCTAGGTCCAGAGTGCGGGCTGGTAAGGCCCATGGTCGTTCAAATACGGTGGAGTCAAGACAGACTTCGGTGGTTGTCCCCCCCCCTCAGTTGGAGGACTCCCTGATCTTAGATTATGATGAGGATAGCCCTGAAGAGGGCGAGGTTCGTGATGTTGTGTCTGGGGGGGGGCATGTTAATGTTTCTCGTGACATGTTACAGGACAAGTGGTGCGGAGTCGTGTGGAATCGTCACGGCCACGAGTGCTCGGCCCCGTGGTGAGGGCTCCTCGAAGGGCAGATGACGGTGCACGGACGGCGTGGAGGACGGAAACCAGTCAACCGCCTCTTTTAAATCCAGGTGAGGATGTGGTTCAGGCCGTGCGGCCCAATATGGTCTCTATTGGTGTTGGTGTCGATTTAATTTCGACGGAAAAGGATGGTAAACTGTATAAAGGACGTGTGGTACGAGATCAAGGTGTTGGTACTAATGGTGATGAGGTTAATACAAGTCACATGGTGGATAGTGGCACGTCCACTGTTGGTGTGGGTACTACGACAAAGGTGCTTCACAGTAAGGAACTTAAAATCAAAAAGTTGCCGTACATGGGTGTTACAAAGCCTTTGGGGGCTCATTTGATGCTTAGTACGAAAGAAAAGATATGGAATGGTGAGTATGTGGAACTGTTAAAATTGCTCCACAGGGAAGTCCGTGCTAAGGAAGGTTCTAAAGAAGAAGAGTTCGAGTTAGCTAAACGCCCTAAAGTTCCCCTGAATATAGAAAATTGGACGGCGGCCTTTTTAATTTTTGCCAGCGTCTATTGTGAGAAATTCCCTGAGCGCTGCGTGTCCCTGTTTAAATACATGGATGTTATCCGTAAGTCTCAGCTAACCAGGAATGATTATGCGTGGGCTCAATATGATGAGGAGTTCAGGGCACGAATGGCGTGGGATCCTGAGGCGAAATGGGGGGAGTTGGACTCTGACCTTTGGCAGCAAACGATGGGATCGTCTGCCTCTGGTAAAACCATTTTTACGGCCAGTGGTCTTCCTATATTGTATCGTCCCTTTCAGTCCCGTCCCACCCGGGGAGGGGTGGGGGCCGTCTCTTCCGCCCAGTCGCCCATCGGCACATGCTGGGATTTTAATACCGGGACCTGTACCAGACAGTTTTGTAAATTCCGCCATGAATGTTCCCAATGTGGGCGGAAGAGTCATCCGTTGTCCCGCTGCTGGGGTCCTAGGACCCCAGGGCCCCAGGGTTCCCAACAGAGTTCAGGAACTTTCGTGCCACCACAACAACCCCCAGCTCCCAGGGGAGGGAAATCTTCATCTGGGGCTGGGCCCAAAGGCTCGTACTCCGGTTAACGTAACCAGATTGGCTGCGGCTTTGCGGGACTATGAGCCTGCGGAGCTGCGGTCGGTCTTGTTGTTGGGTTTTCAGGTGGGGTTTCGCTTGGGGTATGAGGGACCGCGTTTAAGACGTTGGTCCAAGAATTTAAAGTCAGCGAGCGAACACCCAGACATTGTACAGTTGAAATTGGACAAAGAAGTGAGTGAGGGTCGGATGGCGGGCCCGTTTGATGACTGGCCTCTGGCGAACCTTATCGTGTCCCCAATTGGTGTAGTCCCCAAGAAGGAGCCTGGTCAGTTT
Organism: Lissotriton vulgaris; assembly: GCF_964263255.1. Classification (NCBI taxonomy): domain Eukaryota; kingdom Metazoa; phylum Chordata; class Amphibia; order Caudata; family Salamandridae; genus Lissotriton; species Lissotriton vulgaris. The sequence goes on along the minus strand of NC_141693.1, from coordinate 1,307,836,582 downwards.
CGGCTCATTCAACACCTGTCCTGGCCGGACGGTGAGTCAGTAAATGATTTCATTGACCCGGAAGCTGCATCGGTGTCTTATTCCTCTGTGGATGTAGCCATGCAGCTGGTTGTCTCGGCGGGCCCTGACGCCCTGATGGCAAAATGCGACATTAAGTCCGCATTTCGGCTTCTTCCAGTCCATCCTGAGGACTGGTGTCTTCTGGGCATCCATTTCCTTGGGAAATGGTACGTGGACAAGGCGTTGCCAATGGGCTGTTCTATGTCCTGTGCTTTGTTCGAAACTTTCAGCACCTTTCTTCAATGGTGGTTTACTACACAGAGTGGCCATGACCTTGTCACTCATTATTTGGACGATTTCTTTTTTGTAGGTGCTGCCAATTCCTTAGCCTGCCATGCGGCTCTCACATCTTTTCAATCACTGATGAGTTATTTGGGTGTGCCATTGGCTCCAGAGAAGACCATGGGTCCTTGCGCGACCATGTCTTTTTTGGGGATCGAGCTTGACTCTCGTTTGATGCAGGCTCGTCTTCCATTGGACAAGAAACAGAAAATGCTTGAGCTGGTTGGAACTATGTTGGGGAAAGAGAAGGTGTTTGTGAGAGAGATACAGGTTTTGCTGGGACACCTGAATTTTGCCTGCAGAGTGGTTCGGGCGGGTAGGACTTTTTGTAGGAGGTTAGGCAGGGCCTTGTCTGGTCATTCCCTTCCACATCATAGGGTGAGACTGTCTGCAGGGGTGAAGGAGGACTTACGTATGTGGGTCTTTTTCTTACATTCCTTCAATGGTGTGCCTTTGTGTTGGGAGGTGAATTGGTGTTGGGAGGTACAGATCTTCTCTGATGCCGCCGGTAGTGAGGGTTTTGGTCTCTACTGGCAAGGACGGTGGTGTGCTCAACAGTGGCCCATGCCATGGAAGAATGGTGGTAGAAGTATTGCCTTTCTGGAACTTTTTCCTGTGGTTGTGGCGGTCACACTGTGGGGGGCGGAGTTGGCCCACAAAAAGGTCCTTTTTCGGATCGATAATATGGCTGTGGTTCAGGTGATTAACAAACAGTCGGCCAGAGATCCCCAGATTTTGAAACTTCTGAGAGTGTTTGTGTTGGGTTGCCTGAAACATGATATTGGTTTTCGGGCCCTTCACGTGCCTGGCGTGGACAATGACATTGCGGATGCTTTGTCTCGTTCACAGTGGGAGAGATTCCGTGGGCTTGCTTTGGAGGCAGACGAGGAGCCGACTCCCATGCCGGAACACCTTTGGACGATAGGAAACACCGGGTCCTTCACTTGGTTTTAGGTTCCCTGGCCCCTTCCACGAGGACGGCGTATGAGTTAGCCTGGAAGGAATTTTTGGAGTCAGGCGCTTGTCGGAGGGATCTGGATTGGCAAAGGTCGGAAGATGTGGTACAGTTTATTTTGGTGTTAATGGATAAGAAGTTGTCTAGAATTACTATATCTGGAAAACTAGCTGGAGTTTCTTTCATGGGTAAGCTTTTGTGGGGTTACTCTCCGTCGGCTGGGGAGTTGGGTAGGAGAATGCTGGAGGGTTGGTCTAGAGAGAGTGGTGCTATTCGCACTTTGCGATCTCCTTTGTCGTGGCAAAAGCTGTTTCAGGTTGTTTCTGTCCTACCGGTTGTGTGTACTGACCGAGTGGAAGCGTGTTTGTTTGCCACGTTGATGGTGTGGATGTTTTTTGGAGCTTTTCGTGTGTCTGAATTGCTTGGCAACAGATCCTCTCCTGGCCTCCTGTGGGGGGATGTTCAGATCACGGAGCGGGGGGTCCACATTTGGCTCTCACACTCCAAAACGGATCAGAGAAGTGTGGGCAAGGGTGTCTGGTTAGAATCGGTTTCACCTCAGGAAACGTGCCCTTTACATTGGGCTCTTTGTTGGAGGAAACTGTCGGGTGGGTTGGTGGATTTTCGAGTTTTTCAACATGCCAATGGGTCTAGTGTGACGAACTATCAACTGCGCATGGTATTGCGTAAAGCGCTGCGACATATTGGTTTGGATGGGTCTTCATACGGTACTCATTCTTTTCGGATTGGGGCAGCCACAGAGGCCTTCCACAGGGGATGGTCGAGGGAGGACATCATGGGTCTGGGGCGCTGGACTTCTAACTGTTTTCGGCGCTATGTTCGTAATGAGCCTACTGGAGCGCTGGCGTCCACCTCTGTTTTGCCTGTCTGACTCTGTTTTCTTTTTCAGGTTCTGTGGCTGGTCCTCGGGCTGCTTACGTTACAGTTTGGATCGTGGGCCATTCGTTCATTAAGAGAGCTCAAGTCCAAGCCCGACAGAGTTATTTTGGTTCCTCGTTGGGGTTCAATGACAGTTTGTTTAATGTGGTTTGGAAGGGAAAGGGGGGTATGTTGTGGAAAGAACTTATACCTGCTTTGAATTCTTGGTTGGTAGGGGGGGTTTGCCCGGACGTCTTGGTGATTCATTTGGGTGAGAATGACATGGGCTCTGTCAAAGGGGTTGTCCTGCTCCGGGCGATAAAAAAGGACTTGGCCTTGCTACACAGTCAGTGGTCGGGTTGTCATGTCATTTGGACGGAGATGGTGCCGCGAAGGGTTTGGAGGTATGCGGTGAAACCGAAGGCGGTGGACAAATCCAGGAGGAAGGTGAATTTGGAGGTTTCCCGTTTTTGTAGAGACCTGGGTTTCGGTCGCATCGTCCATAGTGACATTAAATACGATGCGGTGGAATTTTTTCGGGGGGATGGTGTACACCTGTCTCGTATGGGTATGGACCTGTATCTTCTGGAGTTGCGGGAGGTTCTATCTCGCTGTTTGACGGTTCGTCAGTTGGTTGGTGAGTAAGTGGTAGTCGTTTCTGTATTCTGGTTTTCCCCTCCTCTTCTTACTGGGTCTCCCTCGTACACCCCCTCCCACCCCCCCCGGTTTTAGGCGGTTGGGGGGCAGAAAGGTGGGGCTCTCTCCGTATCAGTCTTTCACCCCACGGCTTTCTGGTTGGCGGTTTTGCTATGTGATCGTCAGTTTTGGGCCAAGTTGGACCCGTTAGTTGTATCGGTTATTGTTTGGGGATTGTTCAGTTTGATTGACGTGGGGTTCGGAGAATATGGATCGGGGGATATGTTCTGTTGGTTTAGAGTCAGAAATGTAAGGTTATATTTATTAGGTGATGTTATAATGTTATAATGTTATTGGGGTTTGTATGGTTTTGTGTTGGGTATGTACGGGTGGGGGTGGGTGTGATGGAGGGTGTGGGGTGGGGGCGGGGTTTTGGGTTTGAAATAAAAACGAACAAAAACTTGGGTTGTGGTTTAGATTGTGAGGCGGTTGCCGAGTTTGTGTATTTTGTAAATGTGCACCTGTTCCAATAAAGCGGCCTTTTTCACACTTGAAGGGTTTTTTGAGTCTGCTCACTCTCCCCCCACCCCTCTCTCCCAAGGGGGGCTTGGGGGAGGGCAGCCGACCACCGGGAGGTCTCCTCCCCCGGGCGGTTTGGGAGATCTGGGTGGGGTATTCTTTCTAGCAGGTTCTTTTTGGGCGTTTTTGGGCTGGTTTTAGTTGTTTTGTGCGCTCCCCTATAAATGGGCGGGGCTCCTCGCTCCGGGCACCATTTTAGGCTTGGTGACCTGGTGGCCGGTTGAGCTTAGAATTTTTTGTCCCTCCCTCCCTCCCCTTTTTTAAGGGATTTTTTATTTATTTATTTTTTCGTTTGGCTGCTGTTTGAAACATGTGTTCATGGGGTTTTACGTTGTGCTTTGTCGCTTGGGACAGGTGCGTGGCGGTTTTGCTATGTGATCGTCAGTTTTGGGCCAAGTTGGACCCGTTAGTTGTATCGGTTATTGTTTGGGGATTGTTCAGTTTGATTGACGTGGGGTTCGGAGAATATGGATCGGGGGATATGTTCTGTTGGTTTAGAGTCAGAAATGTAAGGTTATATTTATTAGGTGATGTTATAATGTTATAATGTTATTGGGGTTTGTATGGTTTTGTGTTGGGTATGTACGGGTGGGGGTGGGTGTGATGGAGGGTGTGGGGTGGGGGCGGGGTTTTGGGTTTGAAATAAAAACGAACAAAAACTTGGGTTGTGGTTTAGATTGTGAGGCGGTTGCCGAGTTTGTGTATTTTGTAAATGTGCACCTGTTCCAATAAAGCGGCCTTTTTCACACTTGAAGGGTTTTTTGAGTCTGCTCACTCTCCCCCCACCCCTCTCTCCCAAAATATATTCTGAAGCTGCGTTAACGATCTCTAAAAATGAAAGTAAACAAAGACAGAAAAGTCATGTTACAAACAATTAATACATAAAATGTTGTTTACGTTCCTATTTAGAATCACGTCTGTTCAACAGGAACAACAACAGGAAAGTTGGCAACCCTACTACAGCATTATAGAGGTCATGGTAGAGGTCAAGGTCGTAGATTTGCCATCCAATCCTCCTCCTCCTCTTCCCCCTAACTCCCCGGAAAGCAAGCCTAGTTTGCTTCCTCAAGCCCAGGCAAGCCTGGAAAGGCTGCTGCCCGCTTTCTTCTGGCCCGAAAGGCCCTTACTTTGTAGTTCAATTCTTTATTCAGTTTTTCTCATTACTGTAACAAAAGTGGCACAATAGAAATTCATGGATGAGTCACCACGCACGGCGACAAAATCATTAAAGTAAAACGCAAATCCAAAATCCAACTGTGGACCATATCTTAATTAAAGCAATTACTAATTGATAACTGAAACGAGGAAAAAAGAAGAATACAGCCGCCATGAAGAAAAGGAAACAAGCACCCGCAGTGGGGAGGAAATATGGTGGGGGTTAACTTTCACGTGGGAGGACATAAGATAAGGAGGCCTTCTCTCCACAGCTTCTTCTTTTTATAAAAGCCAACATATAAAACAAAAGGGGTAGAAGACATGGAAACCTCAAGAGGAAGGGAGCAGGGAACGGTATTAAACATGAAGCAGGAGGTGTTCATAGTAGAAACTTTAAACGAATAGTTGAGCTTGACACTTCAATCATTAAGAAAAGAGCTCCAAACCTCATCAAGTATCTGCAATTTGTCATTTAGCTTATGTAGGAAGCTGGTGCTGCATTTGATATGTTCACCAGGTGGTAACACCGTGCACAGAGTTCAGGGCTTCCCCAAAAGTGTACAGGGCTCAATGCAAAACCCAAACTGCTCTATTAGTAGTAGTGTGAGCGAGCAGGAGGTGACCAGCAGGGCTACTAGCAGGAGGGTACAGGCTCTCAGGCCCGGAGCTGTGGGCTTGTGAGGATCCCTCGAGGTAGTAGAGGTTGTCCAGTTGCAGGGCTTTCTGTGAGCAGAGCAGGGCAGAGTCGCGTTGACAAAAGTGCTGGTCCTCTACCACTGCAGTCTTTGGGAAATCTTTGGTAACAGTGTCGGTCCTCAACTGCTGTGGTTCTTGGAGTTCTTGTGCAGCAGGGAGTCGCGTTAACAAGGGTCGGTTCTCCTTGTGGCGGTTCTTGGAGTTTGGTTCTTCTTGGACAGGTCGGATGTCCTCAGGAGAATTTGTTGAAGGCAACAATCCTCCCAGGGGTTTCGTAGGTTGTGCTGCTACCCAGGTCGCAGGTTTCGTCGAAGTGGGAGACAGGCTGGTAGGGCTGGGGACAAAGCAGTTGTCTCCTGGCTGCGGCGCAGGGTGTCTTCTTGCTGCTTAGGTTGTCGCAGATCTGGTGTGGGTCGGGGGGGCCACCTAAATACTACATTTAGGAGTCATTTTAGGGTAGTAGCTGGTAAGGACAATGGGCACCGCACCACTTTTATGCCACTCTCCTGTGGGAGAGGGCATAGACCTAGCCCTGATTGGAGGGGTCCCCCTATCCCCAAGATGGGAGGGACGGGAAAGTGTGCTTCACCTCTCTTCCCCTAAACTGTGGTGTGAGGTTGGCAAAGGTGGGCACACCTCCTAACTTTTTGAATTTTCCGGATGGTTTTCCCGCCCAAAGTGGGGTTGTAAACTCGGAGCTGCCATCTCCTGCTAGCAACGGAGGCTGGTGGTGGCATTACAAAAGTGGCAGGCCTTTGAAGCTTTCCTTCTTCTAGCACTGGCCAATCCTGGGGGAGTGTGCATGACACATCTGCCCCGGATGACCATTGTTTCTGTTCTCAGAGAGCAGGGGCTCTCTATCAGGGGCCAGAAACATGTCTGGTGGTGGCTGGCTGCCTGCAGCCAGTCAGAGACCACATCAGGGTTGGTAGGGATTGAAAGGGCACCTCTGAGGTGCCCTATGGGTAAATGGTACAATATATCTCACACTGGCATCAGTGTGCGTATATTGAGAGGAGTAGTCGGGTACCAAATGCTCCTGTATTCAGTGAGGCCATCATGAGGCTATGGAACTCGAGTTGTCGAGTTCTCAGCCTATGTACTCTCTATGGCTTCACTGGCACTTACAATATTAGGAAATGGTGCCCAATATTGTAGGGTCATATCTGCTCAGGCAGATATGCCCTCACCTGTAATATAGTGCACCCTGCTTTAGGGCTGTGAGGCCCGCTAGAGGGGTGACTTACCTATGCTGACAGGACGCGTTAGCTGGAATGGCACCCAGACAGGGCGCTATATTGACCTTTGTTGTTTTCTCCCTCGCAGGGACATGTAGGCTGCAAGGGCAGTGGCATGGTCCCAGTGAGGGGCATCCCAAGGAGCCCTCTTTAGTACCCAGGCCCTGGGTACCCAGGGTATCAGTTACTAGGGACTTACAGGGGGGCAGAGGTACCAATTGAGAGTTGTTTTCTTTAGGGAAAGTGCACTGGCACAGGGCACCTGGTTGACAGGGACCCTGTGTACTACATTCGAAACCACATCAAAACCAGGCAAAAACTGCAAAAGAGGCACCTTCTCATAGCTTACAAATGAGATGTTCAAAGCATGTCATATCGTACATATTTTGTTGGAGTTGACTTCCAAAGATGCAGAATCACCAATATAGCAACCCCTAGAGTGGTGAAGAGCCATCCATTAACATGCTGGATCTCGAAGGGACGTCAGAAGTACCATGTAGGACCCATAACCGAGCTGTCAAAGGTCTGTCTACCCAGAGGCCCCTTTTCATAAGTTCACTGACAAAATTTCGAGTACTAGGGGTTCTATTAGTATGGCGTACAGATCGTCACTGCCCTACCGGCGGTGGCGATACGCACAGTAAAACACCCCGCCGGTTGGCCTTTAACCCACTGCCACATTAACATGGCGGGGGTACCGTGGCAGGCAGAAAGACCGTCCATCGCTTTTTCGCCGGTAGGCAATCGTGATGATGGGCGGAAATGTCCCACAATATGGTGGCGGTGACTTGCAGGCACCGCCATCCATATTAGGAAGGTAGCAGTGTCATGCCTTTCTATGGCGGAGACTCCGCCATTGAAAGGCATGCAGAGTTCTCTTTGGGGGCCCGTTGCGGGCCCCCTGGGGGCTGCACTTGGGGGGGGTGGCATGCACAAGGTGGCAGGCACCGCGCGGTTTCTGTCACGTTGTGCATGCCAATGCACAACATGCATATATTGCATTATGGCGGGTGGCATCCTAATTGCCGGTGCGGGACCCCGGCACTACTGGCGGCCAGTCCCAGCACCGCTAGGGTGGCGGGCGGACTGAAGTCCGCACGCCGTCCTAATAGGCCCTTGATATCAAGTTAAAAAATATCGAGTGAAAAATATAGACTCCCTATCCTTATAGCTAAAAGTGCAAAAAAAAATTTAAAAACATCGATTGCACTAATATAGTTGTCCAAAGTATTGATTTTAAAATATCTATATACATTTAAATAATAATAATAAACATTAATTAAATTAAATATTAATACTATTATAAAAAAATGAACTATACATAAAAACAATTTTTAAATAAAACAATTATGATTATCTTCAACAATTTAAATATATAGATATATCTGATTAAAAAACTTTTTAAAATTGATAATTTTAATCTATATTATATTTGAAAACTTTCTTAAATGTAATAATAGAAAAACAAATATTTATACATATTCTACTGTTTGCTGGTGTGGTTTTAGGAAGAGAAAACAATATGAATAAAGAATTATTGAAAGAAGAAACTCTCTTCATATGCATTTGTTCTGACTCAGTGTCAATGGCCATGAATATTGTTCTCTTGTTTGACTTAGAATCTTATGCATGAAATAGTTGCTTTTTGACATATGTCACCACAAATTTTAGTGTGCTGAACCATTACGCTGTTAGTCTGTTTTGTAAAGGGCTTTCCATTTAGGAGTATAGAAGGGTTGTACTCCGGTTTTGTAGCACTACCAAGAACAATTGTATTTCTTTCTTTCTCAATACCTCGTTGGCAAGTGCAGGACATCAGTGCCTTGGCGCTTCCTTTCCTTTATGCTAAATATTTAAACATATATCTAGTAATAAAATATTTAATAAACAAACCATTTTAATTACAAATAAAAAAACTCGAAACAAAATAAAAAAAAGAGTTTACTAACAAAAAATAAAATATTTAAAATATTAATTATAAATATTCTAATTTGATATAACCAAAAACATATTAATATAAATCTAAACAATACAAACGAAAATACAAAATGCTTTAATTAATACATGTACTATTCCCACTACAACTTATAAAAAGTATACAAAGTTTAGAACTCAGGAAGTATACAATATACAATTTGCCCTACAGCCAATGCAACAGTAGAGAAAGTGTTGGATTATGAAGGGGTACAATTTACTATTCCCACTCCAATGATTGCAACACTAGGGAAAGTGTTAGATTGCGGAGGGGAATTATTTACTATTCCTACCACAGTCAGTGCAACAGTAGAGAAACTGTTGGATTGTGGAGGGGTAAAATTTACTAATCCCATTCCAGGCAGTGCAACAGTAGGGAAACTGTTGGATTGCAGAAGGAAAACAATTACTATTCCCACTGCAGTTCGTACTACATTAGAAACAAACAAATTCTCAGCAAAAAAATAAAATAATTGCAAACACAAAATAAAAAAATTAAATATAAATATTTAACAAATCATCAAATATATTTCATGTAAAACATATTTAAAATTATTACGTATTATAACATTAACAACATATAATAAATATTTACAAAGATTATTACAATCTAAATCCTAAAATCATTTTCATGGAAAAATATTTTTACTTAAAAATTATCTAACAAATAATTCATTAAATGTTTTTTATTTTATTTACCTCCCACCATATACCACTACAAAACTTACAAGCAACACCTAAAACGTAACTTTAAAAAACAATTATTTACACTATTAACATAAATATTTATCAACAGACTAATTATCAATCAATACTAATTCATTATTATTTGAGTAAATTTATTTATGCTCCACAATATACCCCCCAAAAATATAGACACTCCTAAAATGTATAAATATTCATTTCTTAGAATTAATTTACTTCCCCGTACCCCTATGAGCCACACAACCCACACCTAAAATTAAAAAACAAATTACCCAAATAAAATAGTTAATTATCAAATAAATAAGTAATATTAATTACCTATTAATTAATTAAAATGGAATCCCTTTCCATCCTCTACCCCTAAAAAAAAACACCCCACACATAGAAGTTATATGTAAAAAAAGATTCACACTATTAACGTAATTCTCAATTAGTTCATGAATATGAATTTAAATGAATTATTAATTAATTGAAAATAAATTTCTTCCCACCCTATACCCCTATAAAACCCAAAACCCACACATGAAATGTAAATAAAAAATGTTTTATTTCACTATGAACATAATTAATTAGTAATTAAATTAAAATTACTATTTAAAAATTAATCATCAATTTATAATAATTAAATTACTTACCCCTGTGCCCCTTAAAACCCAGAACCCGCTACGATACTAAACATAACAAAAATGAGCTACATTTAATTTAATACCTACTAAAAAATTTACAAATACATTAAAAGACATAAACACAAATTATACAAAAAGACTGTCCTTGGCTTCCCTAGTTTCCCTAATGTAATTAAGCAGCGGCGCAGCCGAAGACGAAACAGTCTGCCCTCGTCAGCATCCAGCGCCAGCCACTATGCCGGTGCCACTAAAAGAGGTATTACCCACCACTCCTATAGCCCTTCTCAACTTCGAATTATGGCCTTAACTCCTACTTGTACACCTTTCAACCACTACACTATGGGTCTTCTAGAAAGTAAGTGCACAACAAGTGCATTTTGCACCAATCTTAGGGAACAGCCTTTTATTGATCAACCAGAGATGTACCTCTCTATATAGTGCTTCCAAAACATGTCGATAATATATATGATCTACTGTGTGATGAATATCCAGACGCTCTGTTTGTAACAGAAACTTGGCTCACAGATTCCTCTCGCCCGGATATCTAGTCAGCAATCCCTAAATGATTTAAAATTTTAAGGAAATATTGAGATATAGGCAGAAGGTGAGGACTTGCAATTATTTATAAGGATTGTTACACTTTGACCCCTCTGCCCCTAATGGAGTTAGCAGGTGTAGAGATTTTAGGTTTTACACTCTCCCTTTCACCAAACAAACTATATCGGGGGCACTTATTTATAGACCTCCTGGTCCAACCAGAGGGATCATATCCTCTCTAAGGGGCTGAATATGATGGCGGGCGGATCGCCACCGCCGATCCACCCACCATTGTAACCTGATTTACCCACCGCCAGATTACAATGGCGGTGGGTAACGCGGCAGATGGAGAGTCTGACTGCGGCTTTCCCGCCGGTCGGCAATCATTAAGATTGCCAGCCGGGCAGAGCTGGGGCACATATATGTTGGCGGTGCCTAGCAGGCACCGCCATCCATATTATGACGTGTGGCATTTAAGGCCTTTTCATGGCAGCAATGCCGCCATGAAAAGGTTGGCGGGGATTTTCTTTGGGGGCCCGTTACGGGCCCCCTGAGGGGCTTGGGGGCTGCACTTGGGGGGGGGGGTACCATGTACTCCCCTACATTGTCATGCACACGGTGGCAGGCACCACATGGTTCCTGGCACCTTGTGCATGGCAATGCACACATGGCATTTTACCATTGCGGCGGGTGCTGCAGCCAGCAGCACCTGCCGTAATGTTAAAATGCCTGATGCGACCGCCGCATTGGCGGTCGCATCATAATTGGTGGTGGGACCATCGCATGGCAGGCGGGCGGTCCCGTTACCACTAGGGCGCGGGCAGACTTAAGTCCTAATCACGCCCTATGTGAGTTTCTGACCCCGCTAACTCTCAGATATGCGTATTGCATCCTACTGGGAGACTTTAACTTGCACATGGAATGTGAATTTGCTGAAGAAAGTTCAATGTTTCTGGAGAACTTGGCGGCTATGGGCCTCGCTCAATAATATATTGCCCCCACACATCTTACTGGCCATACGTTCGATCAAATCTTTACCTCTCTACAGTGTATTTAGTGTTGTATCTTACCTTTTTTGCATTTTTTTAATGCTTTTGGTCTTGCTGATGTTTTGCTGTTGTTTTGATTAGATGATCTGGTGTTTGTCAAAAGTATGACTTAAACTTTTTAGTTGGATCAGGAAGAGTAAAAAATAAATAGGTCTTTTTGGTGTTTTTGTTATTTCATGACGGAGCGGTTCCGTAATGGCCCTGCCGCCGCGCCTGCACAGCGCTGATTTCGCGCCTGCGCGGCGCGTTCTATTAAGCGGGCGGGGCCATGACGGAACCACTCCGTCATGAGCACAGCGCAACCGCGGCTCATGACGTAGCGGCTCCGTCACGAGCATGCGAGCGCCGGTCGCCCCTCCCTAGCGCTGCGGCGGAATTGCCGCCGCAGCGAAGGGACTAAGATTGGTTTTCCTTTGAATAGAAGTTTGCTTGGGAAAAGGTTCTGTTTGAAGGAAATTGTACACAATTTTTTCTGCTATCAAACTTTACTTACAAATATATTTTATCAAAATGTACCTTGGTATGTTGGGTTCTTTATGGTTTGACTTTTGAAATCCACAATGATTGGTTTGATGTTAAATCTGGAAAGAAAAGTAGATGAAAATTGTTTTAAAAATGAAAGAGAATTAAATAACTATTTTGCAAAGTATATTCAACTTTGCATTACATTGCTTGAGTTGTAATATTTCTTAAATGTTGATATTTATTTACCTTATTTTTACATTTTATTTTCAATAGTAGATTGTTTTTTTATATAGAATATGTCATGTGTCCTTTTTTTTTGGGTGATGATGATTTTATCTGTTGATAACAATTAATGTGTTAAAAATGTTTTACAATTTTTGAAAAATGTTTTATGCATGAAACACCATCCAACACTTTCACTGAGGCAAGTACAGGTCGGAGTAGGAATAGTAATTTTTCCCCCACACCATCCATCACTTTCCATGAGGCAAGCACATGTCGGAGTAGGAATAGTAATTTTACCACACCAATATCCAAAACTTTCCCTGAGGCAAACACCTGTCGGAGTAGGTGAGGAAAAGTGTTCTTCTGATCGGCATCATTTGTACCGAGACTCCATTGCTTTTTCATTGCCATCTCGTGTCAAACACTTCCACACGACCCACCTGGTAGTTTCTGCTGATGCCTGAGGAAATCTAACTAACACGACAACCGCCATCTTGCAGTCTGCATTTCTGCCCAGGAACTGTCGCACACCCAACCCCCCTGTTCTTGCAGTTCAACAGAAAGCAATGAGACACTCACACCCTGTGTAAATGATTTGTTTTTTATCTCCTGCTCCCAGCCTGGTAAACATCCTTACCACCGTGATCAGGTTATCTGGACAATGGTCTGACTGCTGGGCCTTGATCAGTATGATTAAACAAAGACCTGAAATACCGGGCTTTGATCAAGCTGAGTGAACAGTGACCTGAAAGACTGAGCCTTGATCAAGCCGAGTGAACAATGATTTGTGTACCAAGCCTTGACCAGGTCACCATTTACAAACGTCGTCTGGATCTGGTATCAACTGCAAACACTGCCCTGATTGAACAATGAACTAACAGCCAAAAGACCAGAATGAAAAAGTATACAAGGCTTGTAAGCTGCGGAGTAAAGCAGCAGCCTCTTCTGTCTTGTTTCTGACGAGCTTGGGACTCTGTTCCATAGCCCGGGCTATTTGAATAAATGTGGGTTCCTCCTGCAGACAAAGGTTCCTGTGTCTCCTTTTACTACATATGAAGGGAATGAAAGGCTTGGGCGGTTCCCCCGCCGCCGAGAACCAGTGAGTGGATTAATCCGGTTCTTCATAGGAATAGTAAATTTGCCCCCACCACCATCCAGCACTTTCCCTGAGTCAAGCACAGCTTGGATTAAGAGTAGTAACTTTGCCCCCACCACTATCCAGCACTTTCCCTGTGGCAAGCACCTGTCGGAGTAGGAATATTAATTTTGCCCCCACCAACACCCAGCACTTTCCCTGAGGCAAGCACAGATCAGAGTAGGAATAGTAATTTTGCCCCCACCACCATCCAGCCCTTTCCCTGTGGCAAACACAGGTAGGAGTAGCAATAGTAATTTTGTCCCTCCACCTTCCAGCATTTTCTTTGAGCATGCACAGGTCGGAGTTGGAATAGTAATTTTGCTCCCACCACCATCCAGCACTTTCCCTGAGACAAACACAGGTCGGAATAGGAATAGTAATTTTGCACCCCCCCCCCCCACCATCAAGCACTTTCCTTGAGGCAAGGACAGGCTGGAGAAGGAATAGTAAATTTACCCCCACCACTATCCAGCTTTTTCCCAGAAGTAGGCACGGGTCGGAGTAGGAATAGTAAGTTCACCCCTACCACCATCCAACAATTTCGCTGAGACAAGCAGCTGTCGGAGAAAGAATAGTAATTTTACCCTCACCTCCATTTAACATTTTTTCGTACGTAAGTAGCTTTCGGAGTTGTAACAGTAAGTTTACTCACACCACTATCAAGCATTTTCCCTGAGGCAAACAGAGGTCGTAGTAGGAATAGTAATTAATGCACTTTTTGAAAATCAAATAGTCTTTGCCTTTGGAATTGTAATATTGTTCCCACCTATTTTTACTACTGTTCATGACATATATATTGTTTGTAGTGTTATGATTATTTTCAAAACTGAAACATAATGTTATTTCCTTCTCATAAGAACTGTATGCTGTATGACTTTTACATTTTATAAAAAAAAATGATTCTTTTACTTACAGAGTTATTGGATTTAATGACTATGGGGCCGATTCCGATCGGAAGGGCTCCGAACGATGGTTGGAGCCCTTCCGACCGAACCAGAATGTGTCGCCCGGATTCTTTTCCGACCAAGCCACTCTGATGGGCTCGGTCGGAAAGGAATCCGACTCGGATTTCTGGATTGCGGACGACAGGCTCAGAGAGCCCGTCTGCCGTCCGGAAATCCCTTAGTACTCCCCCGGCCGCCTTTTTGCGACCGAGGTAGTACGATGGCAGTTTTTCACTGCCTTTTCGTGCCTGTAGGGCCCCCATGGGTGCGAGGCTGCCGAATGGCAGCCTGGGGGCACCTATGGTGCCCATCTGTGGATCCCTGCACCCGGTGGCAGGCACCTTGGGTGCAAGGATGAACTGAACCCCTGCTTCTCACAAAGCAAGCATACATTCCGCTCAGAATGCATGCTTGCATTGTGAAGTATAACCCTGTTCGGTCACATCGTACTAGCAGGGCTGTAACCGACGACAGCAGGTTGGTCGGTTACGGCTCCTGACCGTTGTCGGACAGAGCTGAGTCCGTCCGACATCGGAATCGGGCCCTATGTCGTGAATGTGTTAATATCACACCGTTTTTAATTCTGAAAATGCTATAAAATATTTTAAATGGTAAATGGTTATTTAATTTTAGTCTTTGTTTTAGTTTTCTACTTATAATTAATTTTTTCATGGGTACACTTACTTTGAACTGTAGATGGCACTGTTTGAGTTGGAGATTTTGTTGGCAGGCAAAACACGTGTAGTCTCTGTGGAAGTCAGTTTACCACTGTTTTCAAAATGGTGGTTGGCTGCTTTTATACTTTTTTTTAAGGTGAACCATAATTTAATTGAAAATATGTTTTGTGCATATTTTTATGTCACGTTTTAAATGCTGACAAAATGTGTCATTACTTTTATTGTTTTAAAATTGTTCATAGTATGTTTTTGAAAGTATTGTCTGCCATTTTGGCGAACTGCGGGTCAAGGTACATCCATAGAAAGTGCTGAAGGACTTTCGTTTTGGTGCAGAGTAAAATGGTGGCTTCTTTGTTATGTTTTCCATTATTGGCAATTGATTTTATTTAGTAATATATTTTTTATTGGTAGTTGTTTTGTTATATTTAATTGTGTATATGCTATTTTGTTTTTGATTTTCTCTTATAAAAAAGTATGCTTGATATTTTTTAAGATGTGTATTTATTTTAATTGTGTGTTCAAAATATTTATTTTGTTGAAACAATTTGTATTACATATGCATTTTTTTAATTACTTGAATATTGAAAATGTTAAATAATGGAGTTACAGGGTCAACATTATTCATTTTTGGTGTATTTTTAAACATGTATTCCATGTAATACACACGTATTTATTTTAATAATGGGGTGTTAATTTTAATACTCTGATATTAATTTTAAATACCTGTGTATTAATAAATGTACTCACCCAAAACCCCTATTTCCTTTAAATACCATCCGAGTGGTTTGTTTTACATTTATTTGTTTAAAAGGCATTTAAAAAAATGTAAATGAGTATTATTTTTCCCACCCGAGTATTATTTGTAATACTTGGGAATTGAGTTTAAATACCTGAGTATTAATACACTACCCCACCCAAAACCCCTATTTTCCCTGCATCCTGTCCCAGATTTTTCTTAATACTTTTTTTTTTAAATGCGTGGTAATGGTATGCATAGTAGTATGCATTGCAAATGTTTGTGTTGTAATGGTAGTTTTAGTTCATTTTGATCATACTGCTTTGTAATGGTATGAGTTGTAAAAACATGCATTGTAATGGTAGCTGCATTGTAAAGTCTGCTTTGTAAAAGTATGCGTTGTCATGGTTTGCATTGTAACATCATATATTCCCCGCAATTCCCATCCAAGCCGTCTCCTCACACCAGTCCCCAGTGTCAGCCATCTTCACAGTACTTTGCCAGTCACTCCTAGGGAATGCATAGTCACAGGTGCGCTCCCTGGGCTGGCTGGGAAGGTGTGTGTAGCGCAGGGCATGATAGTAGTAGAAGTAAGTATTAGTACTCTTGATCCCACAGAGCCCAACATGGCCACCAGGAACTGTGCTTAGTGCTTACCTCACAGTCAATGGAAAAATACTGCCAAGATGGCTGATACTGGGGACTGGTTTGAGGAGAACAAGGCCCGGATGGGAGTTGTGTCTAAACAAACACCAGGCACCAGTGTCAGACACCTTGACAGTACATTTCCTTTCCCTGTGAGGGAATCATAGTATCTGGGGGCCATGTGGGAGGAGTATGTGCACAGACTACAACTACCATCATGCCCTGTCCTCCACACACCTTCTTAGCCAGCCCAAACAGCACACCTGTGTCTAGGCTGTCCCTGAGAGTGAAAGGAAATGTACTGTCAAGATGGCTGACACAGGGGTCTGTGGAAGGGGTTTATTGAAAACCCACTGGTGCAGGGACACCCTTTAGTCCACGGGTTCTTAACAAGGAAGGAGGAATCGCACTGGAGTGAAGTACAAACCAAGGATAATTTATTTAGCATTCATGAATGGGGGCCTATCCCACAAGCACCATAGAGATACTCTGGGAGGAAGCACACCAAACAATCGGTCACATGGGTTTTTATAGCAAAAGATCACAAACAAGGGCCGCCCAGAGGTAAATAAAGCTTTGGGAAGAACACACAAATGAGGTAATGGCAAGGATCGACAGCTTAGGTGTCTTGTGCAATTGCAGCGTCCTGAAGCTGAACAACAAGATATGCTATCTGAGTAAACTTTACTTGAGGATTAACCATTGTCTGAAAAACCTCAAGCAAGCGCCAGCTGTTCTTTTGCACTGATTCTGCATGTATACACAGCCTACAATGCCCCAATCTAGATTCTTTACTCATGTTTATACAGATGCGGTGTCAAGGATAGAGCCGGGCTGGAAGTAGGGCAGGGGTGAAAAATGGATGAGGCATAGCTTAATCAAAAAACGAAAGAATCAGATTTTACATTTTAACAGTCCTTCCTTTTCAGCCTAGGCTGAATCCATTTTAAAAGTACATATATTAATTTCTGATATCAATGTTCATAAGTTCGTAAATTTCAGTTTGCATCATCATTTCTCAAATCAATTCATGAACATTAATCAGGGGAGGTTTAATATTATTACAAGTAGCTTTACAAGCTGTACATATCGTAGGGGCACATTGAATGCAACAACAGCAGGTGAGAAAGATGATTCCTATGGTAGCTATTCCCATTAACAATTTCCAGCCCCAAGTAGAAATGATTCCCCAAAGCAGTCAGACCAAGTCCATGTTTCTTGGTCTTGATGTATTTCTGCAGCTATTTTATGTAATTTAGAAATGGCATCTTAAACAGATGGGGAGTGGTCAGAGATGAACACACAGCAAGCTACTTCCGATGATCCGACATGCTCCACCACGATCAGCTAGTACTACATCTAGGACCATCCTGTTTTGTAACGTTACAATTCTCGTAACTTGAAGCTCTTCCGTAATATTTCCCAAAGCCATTGCTGTTTGATTAGTTACTGCTTCTACCACCCGGGTCAGACGTCTAATCTTCCTACTATTTAGGGCTGTCTCAACAAAGAAAATAAATCCCAAGGTAAAATCAACGTATTGCTGTAATGCTGTATCAGTTTGATCTATTTCATCATTATTTATAGTTCTTTTAAATCTATTCAAAGAATTGTCATTAAATAGTCTTCGTGATAAGATGCAGGTGCTAATAACACAGAAGGAAGCAAAAAGGAGACGTAACAATTTCCGGACCAACCGACTGGTAGATGATAATAACCTTTGTTTCCACAAATGAAATAAGTGTTATGGGAAGATAGGAAACTACTATTGTTCGTTCCAGTGATATTTAATACTGTAGTACAGTCACCTTTTCCCACAGGAATACTGCCAATGCTGCTCACACAAAGATCTGCTACCTTTGGCTGTTCGAGTGTTAGGAAAAACATATCTTGTCGGTGAATTTCCTCTGCAATACTCCTCCATTTCCCGTACAGTTCCCTTGGCTTGCAGGAGGCCTTCATCATCGGGGTAACAGACCTTGTTTAGCTGGGCATTGAGTCTTCCAACATCAGCTAGAGTAATATTATTGATTGCAGAGGCCCACAAAAGTGCAAACCAGGCTCCACAATTGCCATTATGTGAGAATGGCAGGGGAATGAGAGGCGTTCTTCTCTTTTTCTGATGGGATGGCATCATTCCACATACCCAGCAGTTGGTAGTATTCGTAGCATTATTAGTATGATGTAGGATTTGAATGCAAGTGTTATTGAGGTAGGACATTCAGTGTTTTCTCTTGTGGTAGGGAAGGATAAAATAATAAAGTTCCGTGGGGACAGGAGTAGTAGTGGGCAATACATTTTGAGCTGGAACTACTTTCTCCATTGTCCAAAAAACTGCTGCCAAAATTATCAACAATATGATCAGAGTCACCATACACAGAGTCTTGTCATTGCTTCTCAACCCAATCTCTGCATTTCTCCCTCTCGGTATCAATACAACCACAGGTCGGAGAGAGACCAAGTCACCACTGAACACATATCACATCCCACTCTGAACCTAGTTCTGCTGATTCTGTGATCCTACCGTGTCACAGCCGAACCGTTCCACTAATTGAAACTGGTCCTCTGGTATCTCTATCTGCTCCTTCCCTTCCTTGGTCATAAATTGTACCTTGTTGCCGAAGGCATAGTTTTATCAGGGAACAAAGTGTCTTCATTCAGGGAAGCAACACTTTTCTGAGTTTGGAAGATGTCTTTCAGATTGTTTCTGCATTCTGGTTGGAGTACAGTTGCTGGGATTCGTTTACAGTGTGCTGCATTTATCCAATGACGTCTGTTGGTAACACTGACATCAGTTCGGGTTGCCAGCAAAACTTGCTTGGCATTCTTCAAATGAGGTTCCGAGTTCTTAGAGCGTTGAAAGTTCTTGATTAGAACAAAGTCACTGAGTTGGAGACCATGAGCCGGACCCTCTGATTTGTCTGGTATAGCTGCATGCACCTGCCGGTAAATCAAAGACAATTTTTATGTCAAACTTTTTAGATAATCACTCAAAATAGGGTACTGTATTTCCTTTATCACATTCGGACTTCGGGGTCCCCATGCATTCATAGGCCTGCCGAAAATTATTTTATAGGGAGAAAGTCCAATTTTACCATGTGGGATGGAACAAACAGATAACAATGCTTGGGGCAAAGCATCTGGCCAATTAAGGCCCGTTGTTGCCTGTATCTTTGCTAGTTGTAACTTCAAAGTGGCATTGTGCCTCTCTACTAGACCCATCGCCTGGGTGTAATTAGCAGCATGAAACTTTTGTTTTACCCCAAAACCCTGAATTAGGTCCTCAATTATCTGGCCAGTAAAATGGGGGCCATGTCACTCCATAGGACTATACAAACCCCAAAACGGGGGAAGAACTCCTTTTAAAGAATTTGGTCGGATAAGCTTCCATCCACTTACTAAAAGAACAAACCACTACTAATACATACTTCAAATTATTATAGTGCTCTAACTGAATATAATTCATTTAAAGTGCTTCGAAGGGAGCCAGGGGTGGACAAAATCCACCAGTAGGAGTTGATACTTCCTTCCCAGGATTGTGCTGTAGACATATCATGCAATGTTTAACCAAATGTTCAGGTGTTTTCCGAATGTGCTAATTATCCCAAACCTGTTCGAGTGGGGAGATAGTGTTTCTGGCACTAACATGAGCAGGTCCATGAGTCATGGTTACAAAGGGCAGTAATAAGCATAAGGTAACTTCCATTTCAGCATACCTTTTGACCTCCAACATCCCTCATCATCTAACTCTCCTTCCTTTTCCACTGTGCTTTTTATTGTTCTGCAGCTAACTGCTGTTTTTCATTGATCTCTGTATACATATTTTCCCATCTCTCAGCTTGGGATCCTAATACATATATCCTACTTGTGTGTATACTTGCAGTGTTTCTGGCAACTTCATCTGCAAAGGCACTTCCCTGTCCCACTTTGTTTGTGATTCTCTTGTGGGCTCTATATTTGATAATAGCTACACTCTTTGGCAATGTCAAGGCAGTAAGAAGACTATTTACCAATGCACCACGCTGTATTTTAGAACCAAGGGAGGTTAGAATCCCCGTTCCTTCCAAAGTTTGTCAAAATTGTGTGCCACACCAAATGCATACTGACTGTGTGTGTAAATGTTCACTGATAACCCTTCACTAAGTTCACAAGCCCTTAAAAGCGCAACAAGTTCAGCTGCTTGAGCAGATCTTTGCGAAATACGGGCTGTTTCTACCACAGTGTGTAATGTGGTTATGGCATAGGATACAGAGGTGGTGCTGTCAGGTAATTCCATGCAGGAACCAACCACCCATAATTCCCCCTCAGGATCTAACAACTGTGTATCTTTAAGATCTATTCTTCCCTTAGTTTGTGCTTCTGTCAAAAAAATAGTCGTGCAAATCCTTAGTTTGTTCAGCTGGCACAGGTAACAATGTAGCTGGGTTCAATGTCAACATCTCTTGAGTGTGATATGAGGTGCCAAGAGCGTAAGTTCGTATTCTGTAAGTCTAGCGCTAGTCAGGTGTTGTGTCTTGGTCTGATTAAGGAGTGCATCTACGGAATGTGGTACCATAACCATAAGCTTGTTACTCAACACTATCCCCTCAGATTGTTGTATAATGGCTGTGGCAGCAACCGCTCTAAGACAGCCTGGAATTCCTCTGGCCACTGGGTCCAATACAGACTATAAATAAGCACATGGACGATGCTTACTACCATATGGTTGTGTTAAAACTGACAATGCACGTCCTTCTCTCTCGTGTACATATAATATAAAAGGCTTAGCATAGTCTGGAGTGCCTAACACTGGAGCAGAACAAAGGGATGCACGAAGTTGCTGATACTCTTCTTGACATTCAGATGTCCATGGTAGAGAAAAGGGAGTGTCTTTAGTAACAAGGGACAAAAAAGGTGTGATGATAAGTGAAAAGTTGGGGATCCACTGTCTACAATAGGAAGTAATACCAATAAGCACCCTGACTTCTTTTTGAGTACTTGGGATGGGAAGTTTTAGGATAGTGTGAATACTGGCTTGTCAGAGTGTGGCCTTCCTTAGACATGAGGTGACCCAAATAAGTGACCTCAGATTGACAATATTTCAACTTATTCTTAGAGATTTTATGTCCCTTATTAGCAAGATGATGCAATAGGGAAAGAGTGGCTTCTTTACAATGCTCAACTGTATCTGCTGCGAGCAAAATGTAATTGACGTATTGCACAAGTGTAATTCCTGGCAGCAAAAGAAGTTCATCCAACTGTTGTTTAAGTGCCTGATTGTAAATACTAGGACTTTCTGTATAACCTTTTGGAGCTACACAAAATCTAAATGAGCGGCCTTTTAATGAGAAGCCAAACATATATATACTATCCTTATGTATAGGAATAGAGAAAAAAGCATTCTTGAGGTCGATAACAAAAAATTCAGTGGCTGTTGGTGGGATTAATGTCAACAAGGTCATAATATCAGAGACAACAGGATATTGAGGAATCACTATTTTGTTAACTTCTCTTAAATCAATCACAAATCAGTAAATCTTGTCCCCTGTTGCATCGCCCGTTTTAAGATGGGGAGAATGGGGCTATTGCATACATAAGAGGAAACTTCCTCAACAACTCCTGTACGTATCATGTCATCAATGATAGATATTAGTTCATCCTCACCTTCTTTCGATATTTTATTTGTGGGACCCTTGGTAAGGAGGCACCCTCCCGAACCTGTATGTAGGCTGAGGAACCTGAAGGAACAGAATCAAGATCCGAACATAAAGAGAAATTATATTGTTTAGGCAATGTCTTTTTCCTAAAAATGACACGTACTCCAGCTGGGGAACAATGTATAGTAGCATGGAAATATTTCAGAAGATCAAGTCCCATCAAATTATCAGGGGCATGTGTGGGAAATAAAAAGGGGGCTGAAGCAATAAAATTCTCAACCTGCAAAGGCAATTTTTGGGACACAGGGCTAGGAGTTGGTGTTCCATCAAACCCTATCAATGTGATCTCTTGGCCTGACAAGGGTGTCCCAGGGACCAGTTTCTGAGATATCGCAATGCGTGTCGCCCCTGTATCCACTAAACTTTTTTGATCCTGCCCAAGTATGGTGGTTGTTATATAGCGTCCTGACTGGTCTACAGTCTATCTTAACTGGTCCTCCTTGTCCTCCTTGTCCTAGGCAAAATATGTTTCCCAGTTTCCTCTGATTCCCAATCCTCCATAAAATATTGATTATTCTGTTGATCAAAATAATTTCTGACCTATTTTTCTCTGGAGCTTGAGATTGTTGTAGCTGCTGTCGGGGAACTGGAGTCGCCCGGCTACCATACAATTGTCCACTTCCTCTCCCACCTGCAGCTAAAACAGGACATTCGGAAAGCCAATGTCCTTTCTCCTTACAATAAGCACATTGATCCGGCCCTAGTGGAGTTTGTCTACGCGGTGGCCCTACTGGAAGTGCTTGTCTAAAATTCTGACCATAGATTTCACCATGACCTCGACCTTGGGGTCCATAGGCCTGGACCATCATTGCCTTAGTTTTCAATTCCTTTCGTTTTCCTTCTTTACGTTCTGGCTCAGTGGTCACTTAATTCTGATAATACTGAGCCTTATCTAATATAGCTTTCGGGGTTACCAAAGCCCATGTACTCTCAGAATTCTTTAAGCGAAAATATTTCTCAGGAAGTAAAATTCCTACAAATCTATCTACATACAAATGCGCACCCGTAGATGTAGAAGTGTGTTGCCCACTAAAATCGTGGATCACTTCCTCAATGCGAGTAAAGAAATCAGGGACGGCCTCTACCTGTTTTTGTTTACAGGCAGTGAGAAGGGCCAATCTATTTTCCTTGCTGGAACCATCGTTTTTATATAAGTAAGTATGTTACCAGGCAGATCCCGTATGCGCTGACTAGGTTTCTGACCAGGTTTCCTATCCCTGTCGGCTGCTATGATGGCAGCCCAATCTCCTCCTAAGTCAGCAACATGATCCTGTTTCCGAGTAAGTCACCGCATATCTGGTGGCAGGATCATACCAAAAAACATATCAATATCAGCTAAGGTCATGACACAGGAATCAATGGCCGCCTGTACATCACCATAAAATCCTCTAAGATTTTTCTTATGTCTGGTAAAGAGGCTTTTAAAGTAAGTACATCCGTCATTTTCCAGGGTGTATATATCCAATTATACAAAAAATGGGCTCCAGCATCGGGACTATTAGGGTCATCATTATCGGCATTCCCTCTTCCAGGAATGAACTGTGGTGTGGCTTCCCTCATAGGTCTTATTCGAGGACAGTAAGAAAGTTCATTACGATATCCAATTATTGCTGCTATAGCATTATTAACTCTACTTACAGGGAAGGCTCCTATCTGACACTGTCGATTAATAGCTCTAACGTCATCAGGACCATTCTGTCCTGTAGTCATCTGCCACTGAACTATAAGTTGATGAGAAAGGTTTTTTACCAGACAAAGAAGTTTGTCCTCTGATAAATACTGTATCTGATCTATCATTTCTTTTACTTCTATTTCTAAATCACTTAACCACTTCAGTACTATCAACCTTATTGCATCCTAACGAAACTGAGGTACAGTAGAACGAAGAATTCGAGGGGTTGAGACAGATCTAGAAAGCACAGGATCATCAGTCATTTCAGGTGCAGTGGCCTGGGATGGGGGCGCAGTGGCCTGAGATGGCAGGGGGGAGTAAGGAATGTACCAGTACTGGTCGGAAAATAGGGAGCTGAACAACCGTGGGTAAAGGTGATGGTGCCGGAAGTAGAGGGGAAACGACATTTGGCGGTCCAGGGAGAAGATGTGTCGAAGGTACATATGGGGTCGTCAATGTCTGAATCCACATCTTCTTGGTGGATTTGTGGTGTTACTGTCGGTCTGACTACATATTCCTTAGATATTAGTAATCTATGCTCTCGATCTAAACATTCCTTCTACTCCTGAACTTCCTTATCCTTCAATTCCTTATACTTTTGATACTCTGTCTTCCTTTCTTGTTTCCTTTGTACCTTCTCCGCCTTGAGCTGCCGCTCCTTTACTTCTTTCCTCCACATACGCAAACTGTCAAACATAGCTGGCCTAACTTTCTTTAAAAACAATCGTTTCACTAAATACTCAAGGTTGTGAGGGTCCATTGCCCCTCTAATGGCCATTGCAACTGAGGATCCCT
The DNA here is from genome assembly GCF_964263255.1 of Lissotriton vulgaris. Taxonomy (NCBI): domain Eukaryota; kingdom Metazoa; phylum Chordata; class Amphibia; order Caudata; family Salamandridae; genus Lissotriton; species Lissotriton vulgaris. The sequence continues at coordinate 1,307,812,218 of NC_141693.1, read as the reverse complement.
TTTGTATATTTGTTCCACAATGCATTATACATGATGTGGCAAATACCATATTTGATGTACATCTCAAAATTTGGTGTACCTTCTGGTGGCGCCAACTGACTTGCTTCCAAAATGCTCTGCTTATCGCAGCAGCAGCAAACAAAACTTCCAAAGTGTGCTAAATAAAAGCATGTTATATAAGATATAAAAAACTTATAAACAGAGAGAAATAAAAAAATATTCTCACATTACCTGTAAGAAAAAATGTTAATGAATACCAAATAGCAAGTTCCTAAGAAAGTTCAAAACAAATTCCAAACAAATTCCAAATTTATTCCAAACAAAATTCTAAACAAATTGCAGACAAATTCCAAATAATCAAAAGTACCAGTTCAATACAAATCTAACTTATTCTTAGTCTTCAACTCTCACCTGCCAATCCTCCCTGATCCAAAAGAATGACCATCCCAGGGCCCCAGACAAGGTTAGCAGCCACCAGGCGAATCAGAGTTGGAGAGCTGAAAAATCACCTTAGACACGAGAACTAGCCTCTTCAGGCTCCTCAGTGAAGTTCGTCTACCAGACACAATCTCCTCCCCCGGTCCGACTGCAAGCCTTTGATGGGGCACCACGTTGGGTGCCAATTTGTGGAAGTGGATTATTGAAAACCCACTGGTGCAGGGTCACCCTTTAGTCTACAGGAGATACTCTAGGAGGAAACACACTGAACAATGGGTTACAGGGGTTTTTATAGCAAAAGATCACAAACAAGGGCCACCCAGAGGTAAATAGAGCTTTGGGAAGAACACACAAATGAGATAATGGCAAGAATCAACAGCCTCAGTGTCTTGTGCAATTGCCGCGTCCTAAGGCTGAACAACAACATGTGCTATCTGAGTAAACTTTACTTGAAGATTAACCATTGTCTGAAAAACCTTGATCGGACACCAGCTGTTCTTTTGCGCTGACTCTGCATGTGTACACAGCCTACAATGCCCCAATCTAGATTCTTTACTCATGTTTATACAGGATAGATCCGGGCTGGAAGTAGGGCAGGGGTGAAAAATGGATGAGGCATAGCTTAATCAGAAAACAAAAGAATCATAATTTACATTTTCACAGGCCTGCTGTTTGATTTTCCCACAACTCCCATCCAGGCCTTCTTCTCCTCACACTAGTCCCCAGTGTCAACCATCTTCACAGTACATTTCATCTCAATCTCAGGTTATGCACAATCCCAGGTGTGCTCCCTGGCTGGCTGGGAAGGTGTGCGGAGGACAGGAAATGATGGGATTTGCAGTCAGAGCACACATCACTACTCAAAGCCAAAGTAACTTGTTTGTAAGCCTGGTGTCGCTCACTGGTTAGAGGCGGCAGACCCGGAAGCAGAGGTCGGCCCGGGACCAGGGTTCGATTCCCGACGCGGCAGGCCATGGTCAGCGGACTTGATAATTCTCGCCTCGGTGCCTACTCCAACCATGGGTCCCTCTCAGCAACTCTGGGCAATAGCTTGCTTAATCTCTACTAACGGCCCCGTCAGCGCCGGGGATGCTTGTCTTCACCTTGGAGATGCCCAGGAGGGACCATCTCACAGGGAAAGCCAGGTTGGGTTCCCCAGCGGTATACAGCGCCGGGACGCCCCTTTGCTGGGGCAGCTGTGCGCTTTACAAGTATTTGACATTCATTCATTCATTCATCATGGCCAATGGCTACCTGGCAGTGAATGGAAGTGCCCAAGCAAGATGGCTGACACTGTTGCATGGTGTCATGTACACAATAATTAAACAACAGGGGGTGGAGATGGACAGAGTTTCTGAATTAAGCAGAATACTCTCACCCAGTCAAGAGATCAGGGCTTAATCCAACACTGTTATTTAGCTCACTGCACCATCCCAGCTCAGAACTTGGCTATATGCAAATCAGTCTGACCCTGGCCCAGTGTATCATGGGAACAGGGCAAACCAAACTACCAAGGCAATTCTTTCACTGGGAAGGAAACAACTTACCGGGGACCGGTTTCTGGCATTTCAGCCGTCTTCGGCCCGGCTTGCTTGAATCCTGATGGTGCAATGAGCTAGGGACTCACGTCTGAGTATACCCTTCCACGCTTATGGTGGACAAAATAATTAAACAACAGGGGATGGTGATGGACAGAGTTTCTGAATTAAGCAGAATACTCTCACCCAGTCAAGAGATCAGGGCTTAATCCAACACCGTTTTTTAGCTCACTGCACCATCCCAGCTCAGAACCTGGCTATATGCAAATTAGTCTGACCCTGGCCCAGTGTGGAAGGGTATACTCAGACGTGAGTCCCTAGCTCATTGCACCATCAGGATTCAAGCAAGTCGGGCTGAAGACGGCTGAAATGCCAGAAACCGGTCCCCGGTAGCTTGTTTCCTTCCCAGTGAAAGAATTGGCTTGGTAGTTTGGTTTGCCCTGTTCCCATGATACACTGATTAATTTTCATATAGCCAGGTTCTGAGCTGGGATGGTGCAGTGAGCTAAAACACGGTTTTGGATTAAGCCCTGATCTCTTGACTGGGTGAGAGTATTCTGCTTAATTCAGAAACTCTGTCCATCACCACCCCCTGTTGTTTAATTGTCATGCAAACAAGGCATTTTTGGGAGTTGCATTCAAGTCTGACATCATGCATCAGTGTCAGCCTCCTTGCCACTACACTACCCTCACTGTTATTGAGCCTTTGTCTATGAGGAGTAAGCTGGGCTGGGCTGGGTGGGAGGTGGTGTGCAAGGTCCAGCAGCATAACACAAGCACACAAACCTCTGTACCTCAAAGCTTCAAGCCAGAAAAAGCAAGAAGGCAGACTTGGTGAACTCATCTGCCCATGGAGGACAAGAACAATATACATGATGTGACCAGGCACAAAGCAAAGCAGTAACACAATTTGCAACTGACCGCTATTCACATGTGTGCAATGAGATGAGAACAAGGAGCACATTACTCAAAATACTATAAAAATATGCTTCAATACATTCCAGACTGTGAGTGTGTAGGTGAGCCACACCAATGTGACTCCAAAAGACATGCACAAAGCCCAGCACACATGCACGAACCTTGCAACACATCGTAAGAGAAAGAGTACGTATGTAATTGTAAAAGCACAGATGTGTGAAATACCAACACCTGTGTGAAGCACAGTGTGTCACTTGACAGTCAATGTCTATGTACATGTAAAGCCAAATAAAGACAACATGCACATGTATGCACAGAGCAGGACATGTTCAGCAAAACCCATCTTGTCAAATTTACAATGGTCTCAGAAAACCTAAGACTGCATTTGTGTCGATGGAGGACTATCTATGTGCATTCACTCCTCCTAATGTACAATAGCAAAAACGCAACAAACAGTGTGTCTCTCATCTACCACTGGACCTGCCGGGAACACTGCAGGAACCGAACAGGCCATCCAGTCGTAGACTCTGGTTGACCCTGAGCTCTCTGGCGTTGACGCCTCTCCCCCTCTTCGGATGATGAAGAACTACCTGTCACCTCCGGCGTGGGTCAGCCAGCAGCATCAGCAGCTGTAACATCTGCAACCCCTGCGACCACTCCTGCAACACATGACAATACCCAGATGACCACTACCCACACAGACACACAAAGGCAAGGAAACACCGAAAGCACAGCAGCACATGGCACTCTGGAGTAGAGGGACAACAACACTGTCAACTATAAAGGAGGCTCAGTGTTGTCTGTGCCTGCAAAAACTGGTCCTGCTCAAGTGGGTAGGGGTGGTGGGAGTGGGCGTGGGGACAGGTGCCACCATGTAGCTGTTGCTGCTGATGAAGATGAGCCACATCTATCACGCATCCTTAGTGTATACCAAGATTGCACCGGAGACGTTGGCCAGGTAGTTGGGATCCTCAAGGACATGCAACAACAGCAGGCTGCCCATCATGCCAAATGGACTCACAGATGTTCAGAATGGACTCACACATGTCCAGAATGGAGTCACATATGGCAAAATTAGATGAACTGACTGCAGTGCACAGGGACATACTCACCGGCCTCAGGGAGGGATGTGAACTCTGGCGGAGAGTCCCCTGCACCACTGAAGCCTGCACCTGAGGGTCCCCCAGAAAAAGGTAAGAGGGGTCATCTAAAGAGGGACACATGAGAGACAGATGGCTACGTATCCCCCCCAGGAAGTGACAACCTGCTCCTGATATCCTCCACTGTGTGCCAAGCGATCACTTTTTAGACTGTCATTGAACTGTCCCACATTGGATGGAGGGTCTAAGTTGGCGGCCAAAGGACTCAAATGACTGTGGACTTGCCTCAGAAAAATTCATCAACTGGCACTACAAACTCCTCTGTGAACTTTGTCCATCATAATTTTGTACATCACTATGCCTTTTTGTCTACATCTAGTACAAGTAACAGGAGTGTGACCCATATACCTAATTAGGACTGGGTAATGAAGGTATAAATAAAAAACAGTTTCCCAATAGGAAGTAATGAACAGTCAGTTATACATGCATGCACATTGCATTGCTGCCATGGGAAAAAGGAGACTCTCTAGCAGCCTGTGGATTTATTCCGGTGCCGGCACGCTGATCTCAGGACACGTGCAAGTTCGGCAGATTAATTCCGGTATCGGCACGACTGATCTAAGGACTCGTGCTGATTCGGCGGATCACAGACGACCGCCCAGCTCCTCTATACCTAGCCCCCGCGCAGGTCACGATTCAATCACTGACGATCATCCTAGATCACCCTACTCTTCAGCACGCCCCAAACAAGACAACCAAGTCCTGATGATGATCCTCATTAGTATGGATCGAAACGCCGTCGACTACACAGCGTATTAATGGGCGCATTTCTCGATTGTGGTTCCTAAAATTCAAAAAATGAAAATATAACTTTGTATCTGTGATTCCACCTTGTCACATGATCCGAACCACTCACTGTAGATAATTTGCACCTCCTCACAGTGCGCCGTTACTGCTGTTTCACCTTTTCACTTGCGTCGCCACCTGCACCACAGTCACTTTTTGTAGAGCACCAAGTTTTTATGGTTGTCATCTAAAGTGATATATGCAGTGCTGCTTACAACTGTATAATTCCGACCATGAATTTAAACTATAAAACAAGATGATTCACTACCTTGTCTGAAAGTTTATAGAGAGTCTCCTTTTTCCCTTGGCAGCAATGCAATGTGCATGCATGTATAACTGACTGTTCATTACTTCCTTTTTGTCTACATCAACACATGCACCTAACTAAATCACTTGTGACAGAATGCTTGCTTCTGTCGTGAATGAAACACTATTATTCAGATTGAAATGAGGCACAAAATTGCAAATAATGGAAGGACAATGCCATTGCTGAGAAACAACTTCAGGAATTCACCTTCTGAGTAGATGAAACCTGACACAGCATGAGCGATACACACAACAAGGTCGTCACAACACCCATGGTACATGGTATAGATCATTATTGACTCCACTGTTTTTGAATGAAACCACTTTGCAATGCACAGTCAATGTCAGAAAAACTGATGTTAAGGGCATATATACAGTAAGTAAATGAAGGTTGGATTTGTGTAAACAGACAAGGCACAAGTCAATGTTGAGCACAGGTTTATTCCACAGGCACAACCTGTTGCCCTAACACAAAACGAAATCAAATCACAATGTGACAAAAAGCACACATGAACAAACATTGAACATCAGTTCGGAAGTGAGTGTGTGGCACAGAATCCGGAACCGATGCTAACTTGCAATCTGTCACTGCATCGTGGGTCTTAGAGGTCACAAGTCTCCATGCTTTAGCAAAAGGACCCTGGGAAGGAAATACATAGAACAGTCAGGAACTCATTAATCATTTGCCCACATCTCCAAGAGACATGTCAGATTCACCACTTTGTACATGTGAACAATATCTAGGATTCATTTTACCACTGCACCTGGGACCCGGCAAACTTAATAGACCCTAAACAACTCAGATGATCATGTTAAGTAGCATACACTCATACGCATACAAACATATTGTACACCAGACACATATTATGCAACCATAGTGCTTTGTCACCTCATTGTTGCATACTTACACTCATGTGAAAAATTGTTGATGAGCTGTCTCCGAACATCCTCATCCTCCTCCTCCTCCTCCTCCTCCTCGTCCTCCTCATCACTGGCAACATGTCATAGTCCTGGATCCTTCCTTGCTGGCGGCTGCTGGTCTCCGTCATCTTGTATGAGCGGAAGCTCAATCCTCACTTCCAGGTTGTGGAGCATGCAACACGCAAGAATGATCTTACACACCTTCAATGGTGCATATTGGAGGGCTCCTCCTATATGGTCCAGGCAGCGGAATCTTGTCTTCAGAAGGCCGAATGTCAGCTCAACCACTTGCCTGATTCTCCCATGTGCCTCATTGAAACGAACCTCAGCAGGGGTGACAGGTTCCGGAGTGGTGTCAGCAGCCACGGCAGGTTGGGGTATCCAGAGTCTCCAACATTGGACACAGAAAAAACTTCAATTGTCTGAAAACAGGGTACAACCTGATGAAGAAGCAACACACAACAGAGACAGACAACATGACCTACCAATAAGCCAGGCACGCTCATGTTGTAGCTGAGACATCAAATAGGGGATCTAACTATTTCTCATTATTTATGCATAGGAGGCTGATCCCGGGAAACGGAAACTGACATGGGAGATCGGCATATCAGCCAGACATACCATCAGAGCATTTATGGAGTGGTAATGCTTGCGATTCCTGTATGTTTGTTCATTGGCTTGTGGTGGGATCAAAGCCACAGGTGTTCTATCAATGGCCCCAAGGATATGTTGCATCCGCTCCAATGCATAAAAGTCTCCCTTGACGTCTGTCAACTGTCCTGGTTTTGGGAACTTGATGTAGAGTTTCAGAAATGTTAACAATGCCTCAAACACATCTTGAAAATTGCAAAAAAAACAGTTGATGGACAGAATGTAGAACAATGTCATACATTCACCCCAGTACAAGGATCTGGGCCTAATTCCATCGTTTTTTTGCACTTCACACCACCCTGGGTTAGACACTGGCTATATGCAAATCAGCTCTGACCCTGTGCCTCATGGGAACAGTCCAGTCCGAACTACCAAGCCATGTCTTTCCAAGACCGGAATCAAGCATCCAAGGACCGGTTTCTGGCTATCAGCCTTCATCAGCCTGGATAGCTTGACTCCAGTGGTGTGGAGAGCCTGGGACTCACGTCTGAGTAAACCCAGCACACTTGGAGTGAAAATTGCAAAAAACACAGTTGATGGACAGAATGTAGAACAATGTCATACATTCACCACAGTACAAGGATCTGGGCCTAATTCCATCGTTTTTTTGCACTCCACACCACCCTGGGTTAGACACTGGCTATATGCAAATCAGCTCTGACCCTGTGCCTCATGGGAACAGTCCAGTCCGAACTACCAAGCCATGTCTTTCCCAGACCGGAATCAAGCATCCAAGGACCGGTTTCTGGCTATCAGCCTTCATCAGCCTGGATAGATTGACTCCAGTGGTGTGGAGAGCCTGGGACTCACGTCTGAGTAAACCTAGCACACTCGGAGTGAAAATTGCAAAAAACACAGTTGATGGACAGAATGTAGAACAATGTCATACATTCACCCCAGTACAAGGATCTGGGCCTAAATCCATCGTTTTTTTGCACTCCACACCACCCTGGGTTAGACACTGGCTATATGCAAATCAGCTCTGACCCTGTGCCTCATGGGAACAGTCCAGTCCGAACTACCAAGCCATGTCTTTCCCAGACCGGAATCAAGCATCCAAGGACCGGTTTCTGGCTATCAGCCTTCATCAGCCTGGATAGCATGACTCCAGTGGTGTGGAGAGCCTGGGACTCACGTCTGAGTAAACCCAGCACACTCGGAGTGAAAATTGCAAAAAACACAGTTGATGGACAGAATGTAGAACAATGTCATACATTCACCCCAGTACAAGGATCTGAAGCACTCGGCTTAACATTGTCTGGAACATCCCACCAGCAGTAGCCACAGTATACTGGAAGGACCCTGTGGCAAAGAAATGTAGGGCCGCAATCATCTTCACCTTCGGGGTCAGAGCGAAGGTATATGGGTGTACAGGCTGCAAATGTGGGGCCAGCTGGTCTGCCAACTCCACAACGAGTGGTCTGATGAAGCGGAATCACCTGATGCTATTCTGTTCTTCCATGGTGTGGAGGTCGGAGAAGGGCCTGTGGACTGCTGGTTTCCTGTGGTACCTATGTTACAAGTGCAAACATAGTTGAGGTAACTTTCAAATGTACAAAGGAACATGAAATTACACACACACAACATGAAATCAAGACAAAATGAAGTTAGAGGCCAAAGGTTGAGCCTAGATACAGAGCACAGCTATGTGACCCTTACCAGACATGTCACCAGCATATGTTTGGCACCAATTACAGTGCTGTACTGTAACTAGTCACTGGTGTCTGTCACTGTCCATGTGATCAAACATCACATACTCCACACCCTCCAACAAACTTTCCAAAATATAGGTTGGTGATGACAACTATCACATGGTTGAAAGGTACACAGAATAGGATCATGTGATACCAGCTATGTGGGACACTTGATCTAGACAGCGGGTCACCATGCACACCACTGTCACAGGGTGGACGCTGTCATGATATAATGTCTGACAAACATGTACAATCCCAAACACAGAAGTTTGAGAAAGTGAGGCACGATTTTATTTGACAAGCATCCATGTATGCCTGTGACACACAGACACAACAGCAACTCACATGACAAACTCAAGCTGATATGGCAGCTAAATATCATGCAGCCAAAATTATGAAGTTTCTGCGTCGTACAAGAGTCAGACACAGTAGATTTACAAACATCAAATTACCACAATGCACTTTCTGACATACAGTCGAACAAAGCAGTGAATATGTGTGGACATTACATGTCTTAAGCCAATGTTCCTCTGAGACTGTGACTAGGAGGGTGATCTGTGAAGTGGGCTCACAATGTTGTGATGGACCTCACAAAAAGTGTGTTGTCTTCCCATCAGGCTTGGCTTCTCATGGGAGTGTGCGCTATCAAGTCCAATGTCCAATATGACTTGTTAATCACTGTCCACACACATGTAATGCAGCAGAACATTAAGATTTTCATTTATGTCTACTCTGCTGACCGATTAGTGGAGGACACTTTAGCCATATCCAAATCGTTTCGGTCGCATCCTTTGGCTGTTTGTTGGAATGTTGTACAATGCTGGTGAGTACTGAATGGCCACGTGAGCCGCATCCAAACCGAGCTGGACGCTCACATTGGCTGTTTGCTGTAATGGTGAACTACGCGGGAGAGTATTGAATGGATGCATAAGCTGCATCCGAGCCGGATGCACACATTGGCTGTTGGTCGTCATGGTGAATGACATGGGTGAATATTGAATGGAATTGTGAGCTGCATCCGAACTGAGCCGGAAGCACACATTGGCTGTTGGTCATCATGGTGAACAACGCAGGTGAGTATTCAAAGGACGCTTGAGCCAAATCCAAAGCAAGCCGGACACACCATTGGTTGTCATGGTGACAGACGTGTGTTTTGTTTAATCTCCGAATCGTGTGTAATCCAAATCGGTTACCTTCCTTCACCAATGTATCAAACCGATGTGTATATTTTGAACGTCCCTGTATGTGTGTCCGATGCTAGCAATGTTATGAATTGGAAAAATTCGGATAATGCGAACAGCTCGGACCTATCGCTTTGTACGCATGGAACTGAGTCCGCCTCTGCTGCACAGATATAAGTTTGTCTGTTCCCTAGAGACTTCACTTGCATGCACTAGCTGCAACTTTACAGCACTTCCCCATCTGTCAGCTGCTATCTCTACTTCCTTTGGGAGCTATCATGGCACGTACTGTGGCGAGGGACCCTGCATTCACTGAAGAGGAGAACCTGGCCCTGGTGGACAGCCTCCTTCCACAGTATAGGCAGCTGTATGGCAAACCAGGGGAGCAGGTGAGTGGTTATTACACTACCTATTTATTGACTATGTGTAAAAACATGAGCTACTAGCTTTGGGACTCCCAAGATCAAGCATGCAAACATAGTTAATGTAAGTCTTACAGTGTGCAGATTTGGGTTCTGGACAGGTACAGTGATGTATAAGTGTGTGTACTGGATTTGACTTATAAGCACTGTTCTTATGGTTTTGAGGAATAATTGCACACAGGACAACTGCCCATGATGACACTTGCCTACCTCTTAGACATACTTGCCATTCTGACCCTGACCTATGTGTACAAATATGTGACGCAGAAAAATGTAGCACGTGGAGTAATGGTGTGTCACCATGTCATCCTTATAGGTCGACTCCCATCAGAAGGCTGAGATCTGTCTGACCATCATCTGGGCAGTACGATCCATGGGGGTCTTCAGACGCTGTGTCCGCCATTGTCAGAAGAGATGGCAGGACCTCCGTGGCTGGACACGGAGGATTGCAAGGGTCCAGCTGAAGCTGTCATCTCCTCGCAAAAGTGGTGGACAATGGACCCTGATCCCCCACATGCTCAGGATACTGGAGGTGGTCTTCCCTGACCTGGATGGGCAGTTGAAGGCCAGACAGCAGTAGGGAGGGGGTGAGTATGTGCCATGTTTCTGAACTATGTTTAACATGCATGTTACACTCACTCAGCCTGCTACCCGTCTCACAGTTCGTCAGTCTACCAAATCAACACTTCTGTCTCAAAATGTAACTATGCCCCATGATCATTTGATGCCCAGATGTGTCCCTTTTAGTCTGTGACATGTGTGTCACTTAGGTCCTGTGTATTGGCTGTAGTCCAATGTGTTTGTGATCAGCACAATATACACCATGTGCATGGAGTTGACTATCATGAGTGATGTAATTGGGTGACATGTGTCAGCACATTGACTGATGTATGACATGTACTCAGTGTGGTACAAACGTATAAGTGCAGAATGTTGCTATCGATGCACAAAGGTGTGCGTAAACAATACTATACATCCGGGCAGCAGGCAAGACCAATGTGGATGCCTTAGACAATTTATCTTGATCATTGTGCCAAATGTATTGTCCCAGACACAGTGCTCAATGTAATCACATGTATCCCATGAACAAAGGACAGGTATGCCAACTCAGCCCATCCAAGACACTGGCACATCACATGTTTGTGTGTCAGGCATCACCTTCACCAATCTAATGTGAGAATCCATGAGTCAGACTCTGTGACAGTAAGTACATGTGCCAATCTTTGAAAGACACAGGTGGTAAATCTTGCAAACCTGGCCAAACATCATATGTATGTATTTTTTCTCGCATACACAACATGTGTGTATCATCCCTTGACTGTGCATACTGGTGTCTTGAACACCAATGTGTATACTGCATTACTTTCAGCTTGAGAGATGTAAAATGTGCACATAAACACATCTGTTAGTTCACATACTCTGATGGCTAACTAGATCAATGTAAGCTTGTCAAAGGGTTAAAATTGTGTCTAGCACGTAGGGGACATGTGTACTTGACAGCTACAGATCTGGCTTGAAGCAGTATAGACAGGATTGTGACATCGTGCTTACTGTAAATTTGAGATGTACAGGTCCTGAACCAAGAGTCCGTACAAACAGTGCAGCCAGACAGGCCAGTGCCATAGTGTTACATAAACAAAGTGAATCCAACAGGGGAGAGGGACAAGAGTGATCAAAAGTGATTGGAACACTCAGAGTGTTGAAAAATACCCCTCACACACCAAAAGGCCCCTTGGTGTCATGCTTCATCATCGGGGTCTTCGCACCCCTCTATCGGGATGCGGCGTGCTGCGACCTACGACTACGCGGGAGCACTTGCAATGTTGGCTATGTGTGGTGTTCAGTGTGTGGGGTATATACAGAGTGAGTGGGGGGTGTGTAGTGAAAATTTTTTTTTAAAAAGTACCTGGCACTAGAGTGTGAAAGAAAAATTTATTCTGGGCTCTGGCTGGTACTGTTAAAAGAAGTGCAGATTGAGGTCTAAGTTGTATAATGAACAAGACCTCTGGTGTGCATTGTTGTCGACATGTTTCGGAGACAAGCTCCTTCCTCAGGACGGGGGCACAACCTCCCCTCCCTACTCACGTCTTTTTGTTAAAAAATGTGTATTTACAGAAAAGTGAAATATTAAATTAAGGCTAAGTGTGCCTACAGCGGTCTGCTACAAGCACAATGACCTGTAGAAAGACAAAAGATTTACAACTAATGGTTACCCATGTAGCGGGTAGTTCAAACTGGTGCAGTCACCAGGAACCGTACCATATGCTTATTTTATAAGCTCTGAAAAAACGGACTCACAACACATACAACATTTAACACATATAGTACTAGGATGTACTGTAAGAGGTTTTCCTACTTGTGAAGCTTTCTTGTAGGCTTCATGAGCATAGTCAGGACGCCGGGGTGTTGCTTCAATGGCTATCTGTGGTAGGTAATAATGTAGCTGTAATCGTTCATTCCAACACACTTACGTTTGTGGACGATTTTCTATAGGTCGTATGTTCTGTATCATACTCACAAGTACAGGACCCCTTCGTCACCGTCTTACCCCGCACGCTGCTCCGCTGTTGTGGAGTTAAGGTGCGGTTCTGAGTATTTATACCTTCTCATCTTGATTGGTGCATGTAAGGATGTGTTGAATGAGGGTGTTACCTGCCACTGATTGTATGCCCATGTATGGAGCATCCGCTTCCTAACCAAACAGGGGTCATGTGTCTGTTTTGGCCGATGACAGCCTGAGATTAGCGTTGCATCTGGGTCGACGGCGCATGTGCTGTTGGGTTACCACATGTGTACATGCCTGAAGGTAGTGAGTGTTTTCCGCGCATGCGTCGTGTCCAAAAAAATCACTCATTGTTGTTACTCAGAACTGTTGGTTTTTTATGATGATAATTGACTCCAGGGTACATCATCATTGAGTCCGTTCAGATGGGTCCCCAGTCTGAACACCCAACGTTGTTCCTTCTGGAAAAGGCCGGTCTCTGAGGGTAGTTGTTCTATAACCGTCCATTTCAAATCATTGACACAGTGTTGTTGGGTCAAAAAATGCGTGGCCATTTTGGTCGTGCTCTTTTTGCACCTCACATTGCTTTTATGTTCACTCATGCGTGTTTTTATGGCTCTTGTGGTCATCCCCACATATTCCAAATTGCATGGGCATTTGATCATGTAGATGACGTTCTTTGAGTTGCAATTTGAGAATCTCCTTTGTTCCCATGTTGTGCCATTTCGAAAAGTGAGTCTTGTACTTTTTTCAGTCAGGTGGCAACTGCTGCAATTACCGCAAGGGAAATGGCCCTGGATGCCAATCGTAGGTTGGATGGCTGTTGTAGTTGGTTTAGGTCTTGTATGTACCAATATGTCTCTAAGGTTACGTCCCCTGCGATGAGCAAACATTGGTTTCTCAAAGGTCAATTCGCCACAAGTTAATATTCGCCAGTGTTTGTTTACGATCTTCGATACATCATTTGACAAAGCGTTAAATGTTGTCACACAGATTGGCCGCTTATTCTCTGTAGGTTCTTTTGCTTTTTCCTCGAGTAGGGCCTCTCTGTTATTGTTTTTTGCCCTTTTCAAAGCCTTGTTAATGATTTTTTCAGGGTACTCTCGTTGTTTGAGTTTCTTTTTCAGATCATCTGCTTGTTGTCTGAATTCAGAAAGATCTGTGCAGTTGCGCCTAAGGCGTAAAAACTGTCCATAAGGCAGATTTTCTCGGAGATGTCTCGGGTGAAAGCTGTCAAATCTCAACAGGCAATTCCGGGAAGTAGGTTTGAAGTGAGTGGTGGTCTTTAACACTCCCGACTCAGCATAAATGTTCAAATCCAGGAAGACCAATGTCTTGTTGGAAACTGTGCTTGTAAATTTCAGAAAAGTGTTTTGGTTATTTAACCATTCCAGAAAGACAGTCGCTGACTGTTGATCGCCTTCCCAGATGACTAGGATGTCATCTATGTACCTCCTCCAGCATTTTATGTTGGCTCTGTATGGGTTTTGATCATGGAGGATCTTATTAGTCTCGAGATGGTGTACATAGAGACCTGCTAGGCTCGGAGCAAAGGTGCTTCCCATGCTAGTCCCATGGCATTGTTGGTACAGCGTTGTTTTGTATTGAAAAAAGTTTCTTTGCAAGGCCAACGAGATGCATTCCATTACCAACCCACGTGGTGTTTGGTATCTCCAAGGTGTCGAGAAGAGGACTTCCTCTATGATAATCAGTGTTTCATCATGGGGAAGGCTGGTATATAGGCTTTCCACATCAAGGGACATCAGAAGTTGTGTTTGTGGGTCAAAGGTTGTCTCTTGCAACAGTTGTAGGACCGCCTTTGCGTCCTTCAGGTACGTATTTGTGGCTTGTACTAGAGGGCGTAGAAAGGCATCAGCGAACTTAGATAGTGGTTCTAGTATGGAGCCAATACCCGATACAATCGGTCTTCCTGGTGGTTTGGTTATGTTTTTATGTATTTTTGGAATACAGTAAAAGTATGGGATGCGTGGCTTTTTCTGCTCGAGGAATTCTCCTTCCTTCTTACTCAGCCAGTCGTGTGTTAGGCCTTCCTCAATCATACCTCCGATCCGTATCCTGAGGTTTTCTGTTGGATCTTCGTGTAGGACCATATAATTGCGTCTGTCTGATAGGAGTCTCAGGCATTCATTGTCATAGTCCTCGGCAGTTTGTAGCACAATCGCTCCCCCTTTGTCTGCTGGTTTGATCACCAGGCTTTTGTCATCAGACAGGGTTTTCAAGGCAATTTGTTCCTCCTTGGTCGTATTGTGAAAAGTCCGTGTGGTGGACTTATCCAGTTGGTTAACCTCTGTCATAATGGCTTTCTCAAATGTTAGTACTTCGAGGGGAATTGTCGAGTCAGGAGGTGTGAAGGTAGATTTTGGTTTAAGACCGGTATCTGTTGTTGGGGCTTGTGGTGGTTTGTCGTGGAAGAAGGCCTGTAGTTTCAACTTCCGTATAAACTCTTGTATCTCCACGTTTATTTTGAAGATATCCGGTCTCTGCGTTGGTACAAAACCCAAGCCTTTGTTAAGTACCTGTCGTTCTGTTGTCGTTAGTGGCTTAGAAGTCAGATTGACCACTAGGTCCCTCTCTGGTTGCTGGTTGAGGCTTGATTGGGTAGGGAGCCCGTCATGCTCCTGGTCTGTCGTGGGTTCTCTTGGCCGTTGTCTTCCCAAGTTACATTGTTGCCTTTCCGGTTCTTTCCACGGTTCCCAGGGCGGGACCCTAAAAAAGGCTGTGGACCGAAGAAACCCCCATTGAAGTCTGGATTCCATTGTGGATATCCTTGGACATTTGGTGGGTGGTTAAACTGAAATGGCTGGAAAGGTGCTTGTCCCATGTATTGTGGATATTGTGGTTGGTATCCTCTCCACCCTCGTTGTCTTGGGAACGGATGCCTTCTCTGCCTCCAACCACCTCTATTCTGACGGTTTCCTTTTCCCCCACTGGAATTTGAGCTATTGGAGCTGGTGTCTGACCCATCATTGTCAGTATCATTGCTTCGATTTGGGGCTACATAGTCAGCCCTGGTGTAAGGGTATGCTCCTTCTGGGGTGAATTTATCCTTATCTTTACCCAATTTGTTGAGTTTGCTTTGTTTCAGGCCAAATTCAAATTCCGTCATTTGTTGATTAAGTTCGTCTAACCTGACTTTTAAATCCTCGGTTGATATATATGTTTTCAGTTTGACTTCAATTTTATCAATTTCGATCTTCAGTTCTTGGGTAATTCTAGTTGCCGTTTTTATAATTAGGACCAGCCAGTCCCTGGTGCAGTGCCATGAGATCAATGACCACTCCTTCTTGAACTGCATATCTGTCTGAAAGATGAAAGGTTCGTTTTTTACAATCAAACCAGGGGGGCCCATTTTGTTCCTTAAATACCCCGTCATTATCAGACCATGTAGGGCTGCTTTGATCTGGTTACGCCTTAGTTTAACCAATTCATTCCAATCATTCATACTCGGTCCAGTTTCGGGGTTGCTAAGTCCCTCAAAGGGATTGGGATCTGCCAAGATTCTGTCGATTTCATCCTCGCCAAAGGTAAGGCCATGTTCGTCCTCCATAATCAGTTGACCGCTGTGGCTTACAGTTTACCTAGTTTATGTGTTTATGTGTTGTGAAAGAGAGTCCGGGGTTAAACTCCCGCAGCTGCGCGCTGCCTAAACTATGTAAAAATCAAATGAGGGAGGTAGAGCTGATTGTTGGATTCATGCTCCACGGGAATAGTTACATAAACAAAGTGAATCCAACAGGGGAGAGGGACAAGAGTGATCAAAAGTGATTGGAACACTCAGAGTGTTGAAAAATACCCCTCACACACCAAAAGGCCCCTTGGTGTCATGCTTCATCATCGGGGTCTTCGCACCCCTCTATCGGGATGCGGCGTGCTGCGACCTACGACTACGCGGGAGCACTTGCAATGTTGGCTATGTGTGGTGTTCAGTGTGTGGGGTATATACAGAGTGAGTGGGGGGTGTGTAGTGAAAATTTTTTTTTTAAAAGTACCTGGCACTAGAGTGTGAAAGAAAAATTTATTCTGGGCTCTGGCTGGTACTGTTAAAAGAAGTGTAGATTGAGGTCTAAGTTGTATAATGAACAAGACCTCTGGTGTGCATTGTTGTCGACATGTTTCGGAGACAAGCTCCTTCCTCAGGACGGGGGCACAACCTCCCCTCCCTACTCACGTCTTTTTGTTAAAAAATGTGTATTTACAGAAAAGTGAAATATTAAATTAAGGCTAAGTGTGCCTACAGCGGTCTGCTACAAGCACAATGACCTGTAGAAAGACAAAAGATTTACAACTAATGGTTACCCATGTAGCGGGTAGTTCAAACTGGTGCAGTCACCAGGAACCGTACCATATGCTTATTTTATAAGCTCTGAAAAAACGGACTCACAACACATACAACATTTAACACATATAGTACTAGGATGTACTGTAAGAGGTTTTCCTACTTGTGAAGCTTTCTTGTAGGCTTCATGAGCATAGTCAGGACGCCGGGGTGTTGCTTCAATGGCTATCTGTGGTAGGTAATAATGTAGCTGTAATCGTTCATTCCAACACACTTACGTTTGTGGACGATTTTCTATAGGTCGTATGTTCTGTATCATACTCACAAGTACAGGACTCCTTCGTCACCGTCTTACCCCGCACGCTGCTCCGCTGTTGTGGAGTTAAGGTGCGGTTCTGAGTATTTATACCTTCTCATCTTGATTGGTGCATGTAAGGATGTGTTGAATGAGGGTGTTACCTGCCACTGATTGTATGCCCATGTATGGAGCATCCGCTTCCTAACCAAACAGGGGTCATGTGTCTGTTTTGGCCGATGACAGCCTGAGATTAGCGTTGCATCTGGGTCGACGGCGCATGTGCTGTTGGGTTACCACATGTGTACATGCCTGAAGGTAGTGAGTGTTTTCCGCGCATGCGTCGTGTCCAAAAAAATCACTCATTGTTGTTACTCAGAACTGTTGGTTTTTTATGATGATAATTGACTCCAGGGTACATCATCATTGAGTCCGTTCAGATGGGTCCCCAGTCTGAACACCCAACGTTGTTCCTTCTGGAAAAGGCCGGTCTCTGAGGGTAGTTGTTCTATAACCGTCCATTTCAAATCATTGACACAGTGTTGTTGGGTCAAAAAATGCGTGGCCATTTTGGTCGTGCTCTTTTTGCACCTCACATTGCTTTTATGTTCACTCATGCGTGTTTTTATGGCTCTTGTGGTCATCCCCACATATTCCAAATTGCATGGGCATTTGATCATGTAGATGACGTTCTTTGAGTTGCAATTTGAGAATCTCCTTTGTTCCCATGTTGTGCCATTTCGAAAAGTGAGTCTTGTACTTTTTTCAGTCAGGTGGCAACTGCTGCAATTACCGCAAGGGAAATGGCCCTGGATGCCAATCGTAGGTTGGATGGCTGTTGTAGTTGGTTTAGGTCTTGTATGTACCAATATGTCTCTAAGGTTACGTCCCCTGCGATGAGCAAACATTGGTTTCTCAAAGGTCAATTCGCCACAAGTTAATATTCGCCAGTGTTTGTTTACGATCTTCGATACATCATTTGACAAAGCGTTAAATGTTGTCACACAGATTGGCCGCTTATTCTCTGTAGGTTCTTTTGCTTTTTCCTCGAGTAGGGCCTCTCTGTTATTGTTTTTTGCCCTTTTCAAAGCCTTGTTAATGATTTTTTCAGGGTACTCTCGTTGTTTGAGTTTCTTTTTCAGATCATCTGCTTGTTGTCTGAATTCAGAAAGATCTGTGCAGTTGCGCCTAAGGCGTAAAAACTGTCCATAAGGCAGATTTTCTCGGAGATGTCTCGGGTGAAAGCTGTCAAATCTCAACAGGCAATTCCGGGAAGTAGGTTTGAAGTGAGTGGTGGTCTTTAACACTCCCGACTCAGCATAAATGTTCAAATCCAGGAAGACCAATGTCTTGTTGGAAACTGTGCTTGTAAATTTCAGAAAAGTGTTTTGGTTATTTAACCATTCCAGAAAGACAGTCGCTGACTGTTGATCGCCTTCCCAGATGACTAGGATGTCATCTATGTACCTCCTCCAGCATTTTATGTTGGCTCTGTATGGGTTTTGATCATGGAGGATCTTATTAGTCTCGAGATGGTGTACATAGAGACCTGCTAGGCTCGGAGCAAAGGTGCTTCCCATGCTAGTCCCATGGCATTGTTGGTACAGCGTTGTTTTGTATTGAAAAAAGTTTCTTTGCAAGGCCAACGAGATGCATTCCATTACCAACCCACGTGGTGTTTGGTATCTCCAAGGTGTCGAGAAGAGGACTTCCTCTATGATAATCAGTGTTTCATCATGGGGAAGGCTGGTATATAGGCTTTCCACATCAAGGGACATCAGAAGTTGTGTTTGTGGGTCAAAGGTTGTCTCTTGCAACAGTTGTAGGACCGCCTTTGTGTCCTTCAGGTACGTATTTGTGGCTTGTACTAGAGGGCGTAGAAAGGCATCAGCGAACTTAGATAGTGGTTCTAGTATGGAGCCAATACCCGATACAATCGGTCTTCCTGGTGGTTTGGTTATGTTTTTATGTATTTTTGGAATACAGTAAAAGTATGGGATGCGTGGCTTTTTCTGCTCGAGGAATTCTCCTTCCTTCTTACTCAGCCAGTCGTGTGTTAGGCCTTCCTCAATCATACCTCCGATCCGTATCCTGAGGTTTTCTGTTGGATCTTCGTGTAGGACCATATAATTGCGTCTGTCTGATAGGAGTCTCAGGCATTCATTGTCATAGTCCTCGGCAGTTTGTAGCACAATCGCTCCCCCTTTGTCTGCTGGTTTGATCACCAGGCTTTTGTCATCAGACAGGGTTTTCAAGGCAATTTGTTCCTCCTTGGTCGTATTGTGAAAAGTCCGTGTGGTGGACTTATCCAGTTGGTTAACCTCTGTCATAATGGCTTTCTCAAATGTTAGTACTTCGAGGGGAATTGTCGAGTCAGGAGGTGTGAAGGTAGATTTTGGTTTAAGACCGGTATCTGTTGTTGGGGCTTGTGGTGGTTTGTCGTGAAAGAAGGCCTGTAGTTTCAACTTCCGTATAAACTCTTGTATCTCCACGTTTATTTTGAAGATATCCGGTCTCTGCGTTGGTACAAAACCCAAGCCTTTGTTAAGTACCTGTCGTTCTGTTGTCGTTAGTGGCTTAGAAGTCAGATTGACCACTAGGTCCCTCTCTGGTTGCTGGTTGAGGCTTGATTGGGTAGGGAGCCTGTCATGCTCCTGGTCTGTCGTGGGTTCTCTTGGCCGTTGTCTTCCCAAGTTACATTGTTGCCTTTCCGGTTCTTTCCACGGTTCCCAGGGCGGGACCCTAAAAAAGGCTGTGGACCGAAGAAACCCCCATTGAAGTCTGGATTCCATTGTGGATATCCTTGGACATTTGGTGGGTGGTTAAACTGAAATGGCTGGAAAGGTGCTTGTCCCATGTATTGTGGATATTGTGGTTGGTATCCTCTCCACCCTCGTTGTCTTGGGAACTGATGCCTTCTCTGCCTCCAACCACCTCTATTCTGACGGTTTCCTTTTTCCCCACTGGAATTTGAGCTATTGGAGCTGGTGTCTGACCCATCATTGTCAGTATCATTGATTCGATTTGGGGCTACATAGTCAGCCCTGGTGTAAGGGTATGCTCCTTCTGGGGTGAATTTATCCTTATCTTTACCCAATTTGTTGAGTTTGCTTTGTTTCAGGCCAAATTCAAATTCCGTCATTTGTTGATTAAGTTCGTCTAACCTGACTTTTAAATCCTCGGTTGATATATATGTTTTCAGTTTGACTTCAATTTTATCAATTTCGATCTTCAGTTCTTGGGTAATTCTAGTTGCCGTTTTTATAATTAGGACCAGCCAGTCCCTGGTGCAGTGCCATGAGATCAATGACCACTCCTTCTTGAACTGCATATCTGTCTGAAAGATGAAAGGTTCGTTTTTTACAATCAAGCCAGGGGGGCCCATTTTGTTCCTTAAATACCCCGTCATTATCAGACCATGTAGGGCTGCTTTGATCTGGTTACGCCTTAGTTTAACCAATTCATTCCAATCATTCATACTCGGTCCAGTTTCGGGGTTGCTAAGTCCCTCAAAGGGATTGGGATCTGCCAAGATTCTGTCGATTTCATCCTCGCCAAAGGTAAGGCCATGTTCGTCCTCCATAATCAGTTGACCGCTGTGGCTTACAGTTTACCTAGTTTATGTGTTTATGTGTTGTGAAAGAGAGTCCGGGGTTAAACTCCCGCAGCTGCGCGCTGCCTAAACTATGTAAAAATCAAATGAGGGAGGTAGAGCTGATTGTTAGATTCATGCTCCACGGGAATAGTTACATAAACAAAGTGAATCCAACAGGGGAGAGGGACAAGAGTGATCAAAAGTGATTGGAACACTCAGAGTGTTGAAAAATACCCCTCACACACCAAAAGGCCCCTTGGTGTCATGCTTCATCATCGGGGTCTTCGCACCCCTCTATCGGGATGCGGCGTGCTGCGACCTACGACTACGCGGGAGCACTTGCAATGTTGGCTATGTGTGGTGTTCAGTGTGTGGGGTATATACAGAGTGAGTGGGGGGTGTGTAGTGAAAAAAATGTTTTAAAAAGTACCTGGCACTAGAGTGTGAAAGAAAAATGTATTCTGGGCTCTGGCTGGTACTGTTAAAAGAAGTGCAGATTGAGGTCTAAGTTGTATAATGAACAAGACCTCTGGTGTGCATTGTTGTCGACATGTTTCGGAGACAAGCTCCTTCCTCAGGACGGGGGCACAACCTCCCCTCCCTACTCACGTCTTTTTGTTAAAAAATGTGTATTTACAGAAAAGTGAAATATTAAATTAAGGCTAAGTGTGCCTACAGCGGTCTGCTACAAGCACAATGACCTGTAGAAAGACAAAAGATTTACAACTAATGGTTACCCATGTAGCGGGTAGTTCAAACTGGTGCAGTCACCAGGAACCGTACCATATGCTTATTTTATAAGCTCTGAAAAAACGGACTCACAACACATACAACATTTAACACATATAGTACTCGGATGTACTGTAAGAGGTTTTCCTACTTGTGAAGCTTTCTTGTAGGCTTCATGAGCATAGTCAGGACGCCGGGGTGTTGCTTCAATGGCTATCTGTGGTAGGTAATAATGTAGCTGTAATCGTTCATTCCAACACACTTACGTTTGTGGACGATTTTCTATAGGTCGTATGTTCTGTATCATACTCACAAGTACAGGACTCCTTCGTCACCGTCTTACCCCGCACGCTGCTCCGCTGTTGTGGAGTTAAGGTGCGGTTCTGAGTATTTATACCTTCTCATCTTGATTGGTGCATGTAAGGATGTGTTGAATGAGGGTGTTACCTGCCACTGATTGTATGCCCATGTATGGAGCATCCGCTTCCTAACCAAACAGGGGTCATGTGTCTGTTTTGGCCGATGACAGCCTGAGATTAGCGTTGCATCTGGGTCGACGGCGCATGTGCTGTTGGGTTACCACATGTGTACATGCCTGAAGGTAGTGAGTGTTTTCCGCGCATGCGTCGTGTCCAAAAAAATCACTCATTGTTGTTACTCAGAACTGTTGGTTTTTTATGATGATAATTGACTCCAGGGTACATCATCATTGAGTCCGTTCAGATGGGTCCCCAGTCTGAACACCCAACGTTGTTCCTTCTGGAAAAGGCCGGTCTCTGAGGGTAGTTGTTCTATAACCGTCCATTTCAAATCATTGACACAGTGTTGTTGGGTCAAAAAATGCGTGGCCATTTTGGTCGTGCTCTTTTTGCACCTCACATTGCTTTTATGTTCACTCATGCGTGTTTTTATGGCTCTTGTGGTCATCCCCACATATTCCAATGTTTGCTCATCGCAGGGGACGTAACCTTAGAGACATATTGGTACATACAAGACCTAAACCAACTACAACAGCCATCCAACCTACGATTGGCATCCAGGGCCATTTCCCTTGCGGTAATTGCAGCAGTTGCCACCTGACTGAAAAAAGTACAAGACTCACTTTTCGAAATGGCACAACATGGGAACAAAGGAGATTCTCAAATTGCAACTCAAAGAACGTCATCTACATGATCAAATGCCCATGCAATTTGGAATATGTGGGGATGACCACAAGAGCCATAAAAACACGCATGAGTGAACATAAAAGCAATGTGAGGTGCAAAAAGAGCACGACCAAAATGGCCACGCATTTTTTGACCCAACAACACTGTGTCAATGATTTGAAATGGACGGTTATAGAACAACTACCCTCAGAGACCGGCCTTTTCCAGAAGGAACAACGTTGGGTGTTCAGACTGGGGACCCATCTGAACGGACTCAATGATGATGTACCCTGGAGTCAATTATCATCATAAAAAACCAACAGTTCTGAGTAACAACAATGAGTGATTTTTTTGGACACGACGCATGCGCGGAAAACACTCACTACCTTCAGGCATGTACACATGTGGTAACCCAACAGCACATGCGCCGTCGACCCAGATGCAACGCTAATCTCAGGCTGTCATCGGCCAAAACAGACACATGACCCCTGTTTGGTTAGGAAGCGGATGCTCCATAAATGGGCATACAATCAGTGGCAGGTAACACCCTCATTCAACACATCCTTACATGCACCAATCAAGATGAGAAGGTATAAATACTCAGAACCGCACCTTAACTCCACAACAGCGGAGCAGCGTGCGGGGTAAGACGGTGACGAAGGAGTCCTGTACTTGTGAGTATGATACAGAACATACGACCTATAGAAAATCGTCCACAAACGTAAGTGTGTTGGAATGAACGATTACAGCTACATTATTACCTACCACAGATAGCCATTGAAGCAACACCCCGGCGTCCTGACTATGCTCATGAAGCCTACAAGAAAGCTTCACAAGTAGGAAAACCTCTTACAG
Source organism: Lissotriton vulgaris (assembly GCF_964263255.1). NCBI lineage: Eukaryota > Metazoa > Chordata > Amphibia > Caudata > Salamandridae > Lissotriton > Lissotriton vulgaris. The sequence continues at coordinate 1,307,788,784 of NC_141693.1, read as the reverse complement.
TACATCCTAGTACTATATGTGTTAAATGTTGTATGTGTTGTGAGTCCGTTTTTTCAGAGCTTATAAAATAAGCATATGGTACGGTTCCTGGTGACTGCACCAGTTTGAACTACCCGCTACATGGGTAACCATTAGTTGTAAATCTTTTGTCTTTCTACAGGTCATTGTGCTTGTAGCAGACCGCTGTAGGCACACTTAGCCTTAATTTAATATTTCACTTTTCTGTAAATACACATTTTTTAACAAAAAGACGTGAGTAGGGAGGGGAGGTTGTGCCCCCGTCCTGAGGAAGGAGCTTGTCTCCGAAACATGTCGACAACAATGCACACCAGAGGTCTTGTTCATTATACAACTTAGACCTCAATCTGCACTTCTTTTAACAGTACCAGCCAGAGCCCAGAATAAATTTTTCTTTCACACTCTAGTGCCAGGTACTTTTAAAAAAAATGTTTTCACTACACACCCCCCACTCACTCTGTATATACCCCACACACTGAACACCACACATAGCCAACATTGCAAGTGCTCCTGCGTAGTCGTAGGTCGCAGCACGCCGCATCCCGATAGAGGGGTGCGAAGACCCCGATGATGAAGCATGACACCAAGGGGCCTTTTGGTGTGTGAGGGGTATTTTTCAACACTCTGAGTGTTCCAATCACTTTTGATCACTCTTGTCCCTCTCCCCTGTTGGATTCACTTTGTTTATGTAACTATTCCCGTGGAGCATGAATCCAACAATCAGCTCTACCTCCCTCATTTGATTTTTACATAGTTTAGGCAGCGCGCAGCTGCGGGAGTTTAACCCCGGACTCTCTTTCACAACACATAAACACATAAACTAGGTAAACTGTAAGCCACAGCGGTCAACTGATTATGGAGGACGAACATGGCCTTACCTTTGGCGAGGATGAAATCGACAGAATCTTGGCAGATCCCAATCCCTTTGAGGGACTTAGCAACCCCGAAACTGGACCGAGTATGAATGATTGGAATGAATTGGTTAAACTAAGGCGTAACCAGATCAAAGCAGCCCTACATGGTCTGATAATGACGGGGTATTTAAGGAACAAAATGGGCCCCCCTGGTTTGATTGTAAAAAACGAACCTTTCATCTTTCAGACAGATATGCAGTTCAAGAAGGAGTGGTCATTGATCTCATGGCACTGCACCAGGGACTGGCTGGTCCTAATTATAAAAACGGCAACTAGAATTACCCAAGAACTGAAGATCGAAATTGATAAAATTGAAGTCAAACTGAAAACATATATATCAACCGAGGATTTAAAAGTCAGGTTAGACGAACTTAATCAACAAATGACGGAATTTGAATTTGGCCTGAAACAAAGCAAACTCAACAAATTGGGTAAAGATAAGGATAAATTCACCCCAGAAGGAGCATACCCTTACACCAGGGCTGACTATGTAGCCCCAAATCGAAGCAATGATACTGACAATGATGGGTCAGACACCAGCTCCAATAGCTCAAATTCCAGTGGGGGAAAAGGAAACCGTCAGAATAGAGGTGGTTGGAGGCAGAGAAGGCATCAGTTCCCAAGACAACGAGGGTGGAGAGGATACCAACCACAATATCCACAATACATGGGACAAGCACCTTTCCAGCCATTTCAGTTTAACCACCCACCAAATGTCCAAGGATATCCACAATGGAATCCAGACTTCAATGGGGGTTTCTTCGGTCCACAGCCTTTTTTAGGGTCCCGCCCTGGGAACCGTGGAAAGAACCGGAAAGGCAACAATGTAACTTGGGAAGACAACGGCCAAGAGAACCCACGACAGACCAGGAGCATGACGGGCTCCCTACCCAATCAAGCCTCAACCAGCAACCAGAGAGGGACCTAGTGGTCAATCTGACTTCTAAGCCACTAACGACAACAGAACGACAGGTACTTAACAAAGGCTTGGGTTTTGTACCAACGCAGAGACCGGATATCTTCAAAATAAACGTGGAGATACAAGAGTTTATACGGAAGTTGAAACTACAGGCCTTCTTCCACGACAAACCACCACAAGCCCCAACAACAGATACCGGTCTTAAACCAAAATCTACCTTCACACCTCCTGACTCGACAATTCCCCTCGAAGTACTAACATTTGAGAAAGCCATTATGACAGAGGTTAACCAACTGGATAAGTCCACCACACGGACTTTTCACAATACGACCAAGGAGGAACAAATTGCCTTGAAAACCCTGTCTGATGACAAAAGCCTGGTGATCAAACCAGCAGACAAAGGGGGAGCGATTGTGCTACAAACTGCCGAGGACTATGACAATGAATGCCTGAGACTCCTATCAGACAGACGCAATTATATGGTCCTACACGAAGATCCAACAGAAAACCTCAGGATACGGATCGGAGGTATGATTGAGGAAGGCCTAACACACGACTGGCTGAGTAAGAAGGAAGGAGAATTCCTCGAGCAGAAAAAGCCACGCATCCCATACTTTTACTGTATTCCAAAAATACATAAAAACATAACCAAACCACCAGGAAGACCGATTGTATCGGGTATTGGCTCCATACTAGAACCACTATCTAAGTTCGCTGATGCCTTTCTACGCCCTCTAGTACAAGCCACAAATACGTACCTGAAGGACACAAAGGCGGTCCTACAACTGTTGCAAGAGACAACCTTTGACCCACAAACACAACTTCTGATGTCCCTTGATGTGGAAAGCCTATATACCAGCCTTCCCCATGATGAAACACTGATTATCATAGAGGAAGTCCTCTTCTCGACACCTTGGAGATACCAAACACCACGTGGGTTGGTAATGGAATGCATCTCGTTGGCCTTGCAAAGAAACTTTTTTCAATACAAAACAACGCTGTACCAACAATGCCATGGGACTAGCATGGGAAGCACCTTTGCTCCGAGCCTAGCAGGTCTCTATGTACACCATCTCGAGACTAATAAGATCCTCCATGATCAAAACCCATACAGAGCCAACATAAAATGCTGGAGGAGGTACATAGATGACATCCTAGTCATCTGGGAAGGCGATCAACAGTCAGCGACTGTCTTTCTGGAATGGTTAAATAACCAAAACACTTTTCTGAAATTTACAAGCACAGTTTCCAACAAGACATTGGTCTTCCTGGATTTGAACATTTATGCTGAGTCGGGAGTGTTAAAGACCACCACTCACTTCAAACCTACTTCCCGGAATTGCCTGTTGAGATTTGACAGCTTTCACCCGAGACATCTCCGAGAAAATCTGCCTTATGGACAGTTTTTACGCCTTAGGCGCAACTGCACAGATCTTTCTGAATTCAGACAACAAGCAGATGATCTGAAAAAGAAACTCAAACAACGAGAGTACCCTGAAAAAATCATTAACAAGGCTTTGAAAAGGGCAAAAAACAATAACAGAGAGGCCCTACTCGAGGAAAAAGCAAAAGAACCTACAGAGAATAAGCGGCCAATCTGTGTGACAACATTTAACGCTTTGTCAAATGATGTATCGAAGATCGTAAACAAACACTGGCGAATATTAACTTGTGGCGAATTGACCTTTGAGAAACCAATGTTTGCTCATCGCAGGGGACGTAACCTTAGAGACATATTGGTACATACAAGACCTAAACCAACTACAACAGCCATCCAACCTACGATTGGCATCCAGGGCCATTTCCCTTGCGGTAATTGCAGCAGTTGCCACCTGACTGAAAAAAGTACAAGACTCACTTTTCGAAATGGCACAACATGGGAACAAAGGAGATTCTCAAATTGCAACTCAAAGAACGTCATCTACATGATCAAATGCCCATGCAATTTGGAATATGTGGGGATGACCACAAGAGCCATAAAAACACGCATGAGTGAACATAAAAGCAATGTGAGGTGCAAAAAGAGCACGACCAAAATGGCCACGCATTTTTTGACCCAACAACACTGTGTCAATGATTTGAAATGGACGGTTATAGAACAACTACCCTCAGAGACCGGCCTTTTCCAGAAGGAACAACGTTGGGTGTTCAGACTGGGGACCCATCTGAACGGACTCAATGATGATGTACCCTGGAGTCAATTATCATCATAAAAAACCAACAGTTCTGAGTAACAACAATGAGTGATTTTTTTGGACACGACGCATGCGCGGAAAACACTCACTACCTTCAGGCATGTACACATGTGGTAACCCAACAGCACATGCGCCGTCGACCCAGATGCAACGCTAATCTCAGGCTGTCATCGGCCAAAACAGACACATGACCCCTGTTTGGTTAGGAAGCGGATGCTCCATACATGGGCATACAATCAGTGGCAGGTAACACCCTCATTCAACACATCCTTACATGCACCAATCAAGATGAGAAGGTATAAATACTCAGAACCGCACCTTAACTCCACAACAGCGGAGCAGCGTGCGGGGTAAGACGGTGACGAAGGAGTCCTGTACTTGTGAGTATGATACAGAACATACGACCTATAGAAAATCGTCCACAAACGTAAGTGTGTTGGAATGAACGATTACAGCTACATTATTACCTACCACAGATAGCCATTGAAGCAACACCCCGGCGTCCTGACTATGCTCATGAAGCCTACAAGAAAGCTTCACAAGTAGGAAAACCTCTTACAGTACATCCTAGTACTATATGTGTTAAATGTTGTATGTGTTGTGAGTCCGTTTTTTCAGAGCTTATAAAATAAGCATATGGTACGGTTCCTGGTGACTGCACCAGTTTGAACTACCCGCTACATGGGTAACCATTAGTTGTAAATCTTTTGTCTTTCTACAGGTCATTGTGCTTGTAGCAGACCGCTGTAGGCACACTTAGCCTTAATTTAATATTTCACTTTTCTGTAAATACACATTTTTTAACAAAAAGACGTGAGTAGGGAGGGGAGGTTGTGCCCCCGTCCTGAGGAAGGAGCTTGTCTCCGAAACATGTCGACAACAATGCACACCAGAGGTCTTGTTCATTATACAACTTAGACCTCAATCTGCACTTCTTTTAACAGTACCAGCCAGAGCCCAGAATAAATTTTTCTTTCACACTCTAGTGCCAGGTACTTTTAAAAAAAATGTTTTCACTACACACCCCCCACTCACTCTGTATATACCCCACACACTGAACACCACACATAGCCAACATTGCAAGTGCTCCCGCGTAGTCGTAGGTCGCAGCACGCCGCATCCCGATAGAGGGGTGCGAAGACCCCGATGATGAAGCATGACACCAAGGGGCCTTTTGGTGTGTGAGGGGTATTTTTCAACACTCTGAGTGTTCCAATCACTTTTGATCACTCTTGTCCCTCTCCCCTGTTGGATTCACTTTGTTTATGTAACTATTCCCGTGGAGCATGAATCCAACAATCAGCTCTACCTCCCTCATTTGATTTTTACACAGTGCCATAGTGTGCCACATGAAGGTTTGTGATGATGCAGTATTTGTACTTGGAAGTGTATTGAGAATTTGTCACATTTTTAACTGGTGAGCTGGATACAATGTGCATGACATCCACAGTAATCACTCTAACACCCTCCATAGCTGAGACAAGACATTGGTCCATACAAGCCTCACCCTGGCTAGGTCTACAACCTTGGGTATCCAAAGTAAGATTCAGATGTCTGACCTGGCTACAGTGGACCAAAGACACTGGACACATGCACACAATCACTGGTATCTGTGTGAAATAAGACATGTTATGACTATTGAAGTTTGGTGTACTGCATGCAGACCATTTGACAATTGAGATCCGAAAAATGGGTGCACATCATGATGACTGGTGATGGAAGAATGTTGACCATGTCACATTTCAAATGTGTGTATCCCATTTGCAGTGTCAGTTCAAGACTCCCTTGCAGGAGATGAGACAGGTATGTAATGACACAAGACCGTCAGGAGCATTAGAGATCAGACCACCTGCTACATAGTGTAGTAGTTGACATGGTGGTTGTTGAATTTGACATTGATTTAACCAATGTTGCACATGGTGTCTGGGCACCATAGTTTACTGGCAGACTGACAAGTGCCATGTTCACATATGTTTAAGGATTACAAATCTGCCGCTAAAATGATGCATATGCTTGCTCTGTGATGTGTTCTAATGATACTCATGTGCCAATTCTATGCAGATGACTCATGTGAACCTCTTTCTCAAGTTGCTCACAGCATCAGAAACGGCTACTGGAGAAGACAGTTCCACGGACCAAGGGGAAGTGGCAAGCCAGACTGGACCCAGTGTGGAGGAGGATGAGGGAGCCAGTGGCACGAAGGGTGAGGGGAGCCACACTGAGGGTAGGTCGGAGACTTCAACAACAACCGAAGACCACTCCAGCTCCAGTGATGACTCCCTTGGGGTGGTGGATGTCCCCAGATCGGATCACACAACATCGGAGTCTATGCCGACTACCACCACCACCACCGTCTCCACCCTCACAGCTGTACCCATTCAGAGTGTCCTTGGACACTCCCATGTTAGGGAGCATGTCTCCTTTGGGCAAGGCATCGCACCCCCTGCATCAGACTCCCCTGCTGCCCTGAAAGTGGAGGCTGTGAATTTACTCAAACAGATCCTTGTGGGGCAGACATCCATGCACATACCAGTCTTTTGACACAATTGGTGTCATACATGGAGGGCAACTCATCAGACATCTATGCACTATAGCGGTTTAATCAGGCCATGGACTCCTCATTTTCAGCAGCAGTGTCTCTCCTGCAGCAGTCCCACAACCCTCCTTCCTCTGCCTCATCCACAGTCCCCAATACCCTACCTGACCGAAGCACACTCAAACAGGCACTTGCACGCACAGCAACAGACACATGCAGCACACAACCACTCAAACAAAAGTCAAAACACACACGCACGCACACTCAGGAGACTAACATCACACACACCAGGGTGAGGGCCAAAAAAGTCAAACACGCATCCACAACCACTCTGCATTCCGCAGCTACCTCTTCCTCCACAACCCCTACCCTTGACTCTCCTGAGACCTCGTCTTCCCAGAGGGTATTCCTCTCTGACCTCGGCCTCTTCCCCACTGAGCCGATCAGACCACACTCGCAAGGGGAAGAGGATATCCCCAGCACAGAGAGGAGATTCACACCTGCCTGCACACCGCCCCCTAAGAGGAAGATCAGAGCACCCCACCCATACTTCCCGATCTAAAAAGTCTCAAACACTACCAACAACCCACACCTCCCCCACAAAATCCACTTCTTCCCAGTCCCATACCCCCCTCCTAAAGGGCACACCTCAGACCTCATCCCTGTTATGCCCATCCACCGTTACACCAACCCTTAAGAAGCTCAAGCTCTTCCCCCTACCACAAGCACTTCCCCTCCAACAGCCCTCCCCTTCAGTCTGTTCGGACACTGTAGTCGACCCCCCCTCAATCTGGCCAGTCCACTGTAGTGGCCCCCCTCAATCTGGCCAATCCACTACATTGGACCCCCACACAGCACAGGATCCCATTCCTCCCAAAACCCAAAACAGTACCCAATGTCTGGTCCCTGGGGAGCCTGGCATGCCACCAGAGGTGTCCCCTTGTGGTTGCAGTGCCAGCAAGTGATGGAGGGTGATTAGCCCTGACCCCCTCCAGAACTCTTAGACCTGGACTGGCCATTGGACTTTATTTGTTTTATGAGTAAATATTCACAAATGCTGCATAAAGCATGTTACGTTCTTTTAACTGTTGCTTTCGGCGTCCCACAACTTGGTGATTATTCAACTGTCATTAATGTACAAATCTTGTTGTGGGTATACAATGATGTTGTGTTGTCATGGACTGCATGTGGTCCATGACATATGTGACCTATTACAGTATGTATCTGAGTCCTCATTGTCTCCATTTGCAGGGTGTCATCATCCACGCCATTTCGGGCTATGAGGGTGACATGGATTTACCAACCTACCATCTATGACTTACACTTTTCCACATAGGTTGTGCTGACATTTGTAGACATTGTGCAAGCCTTTCAAAGTGCAACCGTCTAGGAGGGCCATGCAGTATAGCGCTGTGATGTGCAAAAAGTCAGCTGCCTCATCAGTACAACTAGGTACACATGAAGTTTGACTACGTGCAGGTGACTTTTGACACACCCATGTACACAGGCTGATGGAACCAAAGTATAATGTATTTGTACGTGTCGGAGTCATGTCCGACTCTCCTTCTGACATGGTAGACCCCTGCCAAGAACAAGCTTGCCACAGGTGGTCTTCCACTGAAGGGAATTCCCCTCATGGCAGCGTGTTAATCTGTGACATATCCTGAGCCCATGGTGTGGGTGAGAAGAACAGGAATCTGTCATTAAACCTAACCTAAAGACTAAAGTGTTCCTTTTTGATACGCTTTCTGTGGTGGGTGATTACTCCAGTGTTTTCTCAAACAATTGGAAGTTGTGCAAGCCTGCTTTGGCCTGTCTACATCATGTTGATTAAGTGTTTGGTCTGTGTATACTTTTACTTCATGTATTCACCACACCCCTCATGTAATAGGCATAAGTATCTTGTGTGGGTTGTGATTGGTGCTTGACCAATAATGATGTCCTTTTGAGCTATGCATGATGCTATACCTGGTCACACCAAGCTGGCATAGAGCAGCAGGGATGTTTGGGGTTTGGCCATGTGCAAAATGTGTTGAGCAGGATGGAGTGTTGGTGCACAGGTGTGTAGTGTGTTCATCTGTCATGCAGATGCCACTGGAGCCTGTGTCACTTCTAGGCACTGCATTGGTACACAGGGGACAAATAGTAACTTTATTGGTGCACCCTAGCTGCAGGTGTGTTTAGCAAGGTTGATGTTGCATGTGCTGAGCTGGCACACACAAGGGTAGAGTTGATGGAGACTGGTGTATTGTAGGTATGCATGGAGTGTAGACTCCTATGTGATGGAAGCAGGCCTATTTGAGAAGGTGTCAGGAGGTGTGGTGTGTGACCTCAGTTTATTGTTATTTGTTATATTGGGGGACATGGAGTGTGCACATTGCCCCTAAGTGAGTGCTTGTTTTGCGGGGGTGAATCGAATTGTGTGAGATTGATTTGGTGCTTACACCCTCCACAAGGTGTCATAGAAATGTGTGGGTGTGATGAGGGGATATCCCACTGGAGAATGTTGCATTGTGGCATGTAATGAGAGATGTTGTCTGTTCTTTTTCTTCTCTCTTCCTCGTACTTCTGCCTCCTCTGAGAGGTACTAGCATCTTTTCAATATGGCGGAACCACAGGGTTAGCATTTGAGGACGCAGTATTAGCTGACATCCTCACAACACCCAGCATCTTAGAAACACCCATGACCCAAACTTTGAAGACCGCAGATGACTGGAACAAATTCACGAATTTGAAACGACTATACATTAGAATCACGACACATGGCTCAATTATGACAGAATTCCTTTGGGGCAATTGTGCTCCCACAGGACTCATACTTGGCAACGCCCCTAGGTTTTTCCTCGATAATCCCTCCTTCCTGAAAGATTGGTCCCTCATTGCATGGCGATGCACGAGGGACTGGCTAATCCTGATTATTAGCACGGCCAAGAAGGAGGCAGAAAAAGGCTGGTGCACATACAGACTCTGGAGTCTGAGATTAAGGTCATTATTGGAGCCACTTTTTTAAGAAAAACCTGGACGAGACATAAAACTAGAAAAGAATACAAAGAGAATTTGCTGGCAAGTAAAATCACAATTTTTATTTATTTATTTCTTCAAAACCTTTATTGACAAATTCAATATAATCAAAATACACTTTTGCATCTGATCAGAGCATCGTACACAGTGAGGGCTAGATGTAGGTAATCTCATTTTACTGATTCCTAAATACCGAATTTTACCGATTCAGTATTTAGGAATCGGTAAAGATGATTTAGGTAATAAATCAGTAAAATTTACTGATTCTGTAATATTTCTTATTACCGATTCAGTAATACCGATTCGGTAATAAGAAATACCTTCCCATTCATTCCTATGGGCCTGGAGAACCATAGGAATGAATGGGATGCCATTCACTATTACTGATTCGGTATTTACCAAATCGGTAATAGCGGGAGCATATTCAAGGGTGGCAGGGTGTCACATTGACACCCTGTTGCACCCCTGAATCGTGCATGTGTGCACATGTGGCACATATACATGCCCTAAGGGCATGTATGTCTGCCACATGGCACCTTGAAAAAAACACATTTTTGCTTTTTTAAAGGTATTCGGTATTTACCACCAACTTGTAGAGGTTCTCTCAGGAGTGCTCTAGAGGGTGAGGACAGCTGATTGGTTCAGGGAAAAGTTTGGGCCTTTTTACATAACAAAGGCTATGGGTTGCAAAAGGGAAATGGGCCTAAGCCTCTTTTCAGTTTGCTATACTGCTATGCATTGCTTTTTTATGTACCGGAGACTCCCGTCTCGACAACGGGGAATAATTCAGGCATGTGAATTGTAGAAATGAGGAAAGTTCAAGAAGATTGATGGTTCCACAAGTTCTTTATTTTATGAAGAAGGTATAGCGACACCGGAGATAGCTTCCTCCGCTTCCATCAACAACCGTTCCCCAGCTGAACCACCCGACCACACATTCAATTACAAATATTCCACATTCCCCATACATTTGACATACCTCACACGACCCTTCACACGCGCACCAGCACTCATGTGCCAATACCACACAAATCTATGAAAGTTCCAATACTGGAGTAAATTACTGAATCCTTAAAACCAGCCTCCTACATTAGAAAGGGCTAAATGCCGGTCGGTAACGGGAAAATCACAGATGTTCGTCCGTTACCAACCGGTATTTAGCTACTTACATCTGGCCCTAGGTTATTAGCCGAATATCATAGATGTAATGACAATACCATCATGCAAGAGCCTAATTGCAAAACCATGGAATTTAAGAAAGACTTGGCTAAATTCTCCATGGAATAGGGTTACCCATACACTGATTCTTCATACCAACCCCCAGAATACCACAGAGCAGGCCGAAGATATGGATCAAACTATTCATCATCAGATAGAGAAGACACATCCAGTGACTCAGACACCAGTCAAGGTGGGGCTAACCAGAGACCACAATACAACTGAAAGAACTGGCAAGGACCACGAGGAGGAGCCCTGAATAACCAATGGTGGCCACCTAACCCGTGGAGTTTCCCCAGTATTCCCCTCTTTGGACTAGGCCAACCTGGCCCTATGATGAACTTTCAACACAATACACCAGCAGGCTATGGGCAGCCTTTTTTAGGACAGGGCCGTAGCCGATCACGAGGCCGCCGACGGACCAAACAACAAGTGCACTGGAGCGCCCCGATCGACCAATGGAGCACAAGTAGCGTGACGATGAGCAGACAACAGGCGGGTCCAAGCAGAGAACCAGCCTGATAGTAAACTTGAGCCATCAGGAAATGACTTCGGATGAAATTGTAATTTTAAATCGGGCCTTGGTTTTGTGCCAACTAATTTTGGTGACCCATTCAAAATTTAACAAGAAGTATACCAGTTCTTTAGAAAGGTCAGATTAAATTTTTTCTTTGCAGACAAGGAGACACTGACCAGCGACAGAGAGGACAAGAACACCAATTTATGACCAAGGTCAACCTTCAATCCACCCATTGGTGCACTTCCAGCTGAGGTAGTTACCTTTGAAAAGGCAGTCCTAAAAGACCTGACTTTGGTATTGTCATCGCCGACAAGAACCAATAACAACATCCCACGAAGATAACAAGAAGCTCGTCGATCCTTGAGCAAGGATAAAACGATTCCTATCAAAAGCGCGGACAAAGGCTTGGCATTAGTAATACTGGATATAGACACCTATAGGACAGATTGCTTATGACAACTCAACAATGAGACTGCATACCGGCGTTTGGAGAGAGATGCAACAGATCGGATAATGGAAACCATCTCTACTATGAGTAAAGAAGCATGTGAAAGTGACTGGATCACCGCACAAGAAGCTGATTTTCTAAGTCCTAAATCTCTGTCCTTACCCTACTCCTATGTACTACCCAAAATTCACAAACCACAAAGACCTCCTCCGAGTAGAACGATCATCTAAGGTATCGGTTCTGCATTGGAACCACTGTCACAATTTGTTGACTTTTTTCTCAGACCACTGGTATGTAACATGCCCACATACTTGAAAGACACCACAGATGTGCTACACCTCTTGGACGATATACATTTTGATCCACTTACAGGCTATCTCTTTACATTTGATGTTGAATCATTCTATACCTGTATACCTCAGGACCAGACTCTGGACACGGTCGAACATCTACTAATACAACATCTACCAGAGATCATCACACCTATCCCCTTCATCATGAAATGCGCTAAACTGGCAATGAAGGAAAAATTTCGCGCCTAGTCTAGTCAACCTCTACAAGTATTTGTTCGAAGAAGGTGTTGTCCTTGGAAGGGACAATGCTTTTCTCACACAGAATATCCTATGGAAGAGGTACATAGACGATATCCTCATCATTTGGCGAGGAGATGACACTACCATCAAACTCTTCCATGAGTGGCTGAACAAAAGGAATGACCACCTACGATTCACATGCGATTACAGCAAGGAGAGTCTGGATCTGTGGATCTATCCAATGGGAGGAACCCTCAAAACCAAACTATACCAAAAACCTATGGCCCGCAACGCATTACTCCAATATGAGAGCTACTACCCGAAAGCGTTACATGACAACCTGCCCTACGGGCTTTTCCGAGACGCCGCCGGAACTGCTCCAGCATTGACAAATACAACACACATGCATCAAGGTTATGTAATAACCTACTGGAAAGACATTACCCAGCCAACCTGATTAAGGGGTCCTCTAAACGTGCCTTGAACAACAACAGGGAATTCCTTTTAGAACAACCAATTGACAAAGAGAGTACATCTAAATTAGTATGTGTTAACACCTACAGCACTCTCTCGAACATAGTTAAAAAATCCATACTACAGAATTGGAACATTCTTAACAAAGAACAATTGACTCTTGCAAAACCCCCCTTTGCATACAAAAGGGGCCGTAACCTGAAGGATACCTTGATCCACACCAGACCCACACCCACAAATGTACCAAAACCCAATACTCTATGGAACTTACCCAATGTGGGGATTGTGCTGTATGTGCCCAAACCAAAATGACTAAAAGCATAGACATAGGATACTATGTGGGTACTACAACACACAAATTGTAACAGCAAACTGGTCATATACCTGATCACCTGTCCCTGTGGTTTAAAATACGTGGGGATGACCACAAGGAAGGTACAAACCAGAATATACTTGAACACAAAAGTACAATTAAGTGGACGAATAACAAAACTAACTAAACATTTCTTTGACTTAAAGCATGGAGCATATCATTTGTGCTCTATAAAATATGTACACCACTTTATGAGAGTGCGTTTTTCAATAGTCTTTGCAGTCTCTGTCACCATGTTGCAGACCGGCCTGACTCAGAGCACATCAGTGCTAGGGACGTGCTATGACTACACTGGTTGCCACAACAACCACCTCTGGAACTACGTTTCCCAGCATTCCTTCATTTCCGGCGGACACCTGGCCAGGAATGCAGCCCACAGGTTTTTCCTATTTTTCAATTATCCCAACGTATTTAAAATGATCGACCGGCAAACGCTCATTCCCTGTCCATGGACGAGCGCTGCAGACCTTTGTGGAACCGCACTGATGGCGGTAAGTTTTCCTCACACCACCGCCGTGGATGCTACCCCCTGAGGTTGTAGAGCCCGCCTGAGCACACCAAGCTTTGACCATCAGTAGCTTCTCTCTACCGAGAAGCATGCCTACTCTCCTCGGGCCAAGCCACTGACATCTGAATGACCCCCTTCCCTTCCATTGAGCTTGGGTGCCTTGCCCTTTTCCAGCGCTGTGCTCCATGTATCCCAGGAAGGGCCCTTTACAACACACTAGACCTCCACCACTGGTTCAGGTCCTAGCGCCCACATTACTTCAATTAGGGATAACCTATGTTTACGCTTGGGACATCCTCTTTTCCCCACCAGACCTCCATGGCCACGCAACTATCTATTTTATCTTTAGGTCCATTTTTGGACCGCCGCACATACCGCTGATAGAGCGCGCAGTTACCCCGGGTCACCCGTGTTACCAATTCTTTACACGCACTGGGCCCTGGCGTGAATACTTCATTAATAATTTGGGTGAACCAGGAGAGGACTATTTGGTTTCTCCTCCTGCACGCTGCTATGAGCAATTAAGGTTTGGCTTTACCTCTGCTTACCATGCACCTGACTTACCACAGGTTCAGTTCTGACGACGGACCTGGATCTATAAGGGAAAATAGTAGACAGGCCTAACATCAGATACTCTTTATAATCAGTAAATACTTTCCACAATTCTGTAAAATGACCACAGACACCTGGGGATGTTTAAAACTTTATATAAGTTTAGAGAGAATATGACAAGGCAATAAGTGATAGGCAGAATAATGCATCTAACATCAAAATCAAAACCATAAAATAGCTATATATTAATGCTAAGACCATTTGAATATACGGGAAGACTAGGGGTAGGAATTTTAGAACAAACTAGTCACTGCAACTTTATACTAGGAACAATAGGACGTGGATGGGACCTAGAACATGTACTTAACCTATGTGCACTAGGCTATTCTTGCTAAGATCACTGCAACCAACTAAAGGTAAGGGAAAAATTGGAACATACTAATAAAAATATGACCATAGGCAAATTCTCTAAAGGTGGGGAGAGAAGTGGAACAATTCTAATAAACAATTGCATATAACTTGTTCTCAAGGTGATAGAGCAATATCTCTGCGAGAGAGCTTTATTAAGAAAGTAGAGAGTGAAGACGAGAAAGGGAGAGAGAGAGAGAGACGCAAACCCACAGGCTGATATTTACCTAGGTCTGAGAGTAGACTAACCCTGGCCACGGGTCAGTTGGAAGGACGGGGACAAGGACCCTCAGGAAGGAATGCCAGAATGCGAGCAGGTACAGCTCACGGGCCGTAAGGACAGGATACCCCTCAGGATTTGGGATCAGGACTGGGCTCACCAAGGCACGACCAACACCCACAGCTTCAGAGGCAACGCCAGCGTTACCCTTCTCCGCAAGTAATCTGCCAGTAACCCCGATTGGATTTTCGAATTTCCCAGCAAAGTGCTTCGCCAGCACTTAGGATTATTTCCACCCCTTAGGAGTTTGTGGAAAATATGGACAGAGTGCTCCGCAGCACTTCAGGATTGAGCACCTATAGAGTTCGTAGGGTCAGTGACAGGTCTGCTATTCGGACAAGTCGGACAATTTTCCTAAGCTAAACTAGGGCAGTTATACTGTTTTGGGGTCCCTCAGACCACCCACTAATGTTGCAAGTGACAGTTTCCCACATTGTGATTGGTCAGGAGAGGTGGTGCGGTCATTACCACCTCCTAGAATTCAACGTTCCCATCATAATTATTCAATTTTGCACACCCGCCCCCCAGGTTCACGTTCCCAGGCATAGGAATACAGAATACAATACAAGAGCACAGCATATAGCAACAGTGTATGACAATTCAAGGTGCAATCTTGCATCTTCGGGATGGGTTCCCAGGCGCATCGGGCTTCAGGAGCCAGCTGGCTAGTTTTAGCTTCTGCGCAGTTAGGACTTTCCCCGGTCACCTGACAGGGTTCAGAGGAGCCTCAGCATGGCGTCGCTCATGTATGCCCCAGCCCACAAAGACGCGGTACATGAAAAGTAAGCGAGAACAAATTAAAATCACATATAAAATGATCACACTGTATACCATGATAATATTCTAACCAACCCTTACTTTATAATGACTATAGCATTATGGTTTAGTGCGAAAAGACAGATAGGCTAAAGCAGCAGTAGCAAGCAGAGTGCATGGTGAGAGACAAGCGGCCATATTTGCAACAGTGCGCATGAGCACAGAATCCCTCCAGAATGCGAGTGCGTCACATCACATGGGTATGACCGACGCATGCGCAGACTGAATTTCGGCGAAGCAGCCGATTTTAGTGCAAGCTTCGTTAGTACGAGAAAAGACAAACAAGCAAGCATCCTGGGGACACCCGCGTGTTGGGAAAACACTTTATAAATGACGAACAATGATGTTAATATTATTATGCAGTTTAGACAAGGGTTTTGCATACGAGCAAGGTGCTTTACATGCAAATCCCAGCTCCATCAATCCCCTCTTTGATGATATTTACTATCATCACCACATAGAAGGAAACAGATGCCAACTTTTCTCATTCATCCACATCGTTCATTTCAATTTCAATAAACTTATTGTTTAGTTTTCTTTCAGCTTCCCTATGAGAGTGGTGATTTTTCGCCTTTTTGTAAATTGCACTCTTTAGCTCTTCTAATTCTAATTCATCAATGTTTCTTTTCACCCCCCTCTGGTTTACTGTATATTTCTTTTTGCACCTTTGGCATTTGCAGCAGATAAAAATTATTAATACAACTACACCTATTACAATTATTGGCATCAGTATTTTCCACAAAATATTTCTACCTAGGTTAGTAAACCAACTACCTATAGAGGAGAGACCTCCAGTCAGTCTCGTCCAGGCACTGTCAACCTCCAATGGTTTGAGTTCTTTTCCCAAATTAGTTATGTTCTTCACGTATTGCTTTAATTCGATACTTTTGTCAGGAATGTAAGTGCAACAATGTTGCGCTTTCAGCTTTCTACAGACTCCGCCCTCTTTTGCTAATAGGGTGTCAAGGGCAAGACGGTTTTGTAAAACCATTGATCTGATCGCAACCATTTCAGTATTGACCAGCAGGAATCCAGCAGCAGTGTCCGTTGATAACCGGTCCACTACTGTAGACAATTTGCAGATTCTATGAGTGTTCAGAACTACCCCCATTCCAGGTATCAGTGCACTAAAAATATCACCTATAATTTCACCTACACTTTCACGTCTACTACGCACTAAGCCATTAGTTTCTTCATCGCTTCCAGCTGCATTATTCACATGGTATATTTTCGGGAAAACAATGCCAAAGTAGCAGCTTCCATACCAGTGATCCGGCAATTTGAAATAAGCCTTGTTCCCACATATATAATATATTCCGGGAAACACAGGTTCTGACCCATTTTTGAAACCCCAACCTCCAATTACTTTGTAATTATGTTCACACTCGCTGGAACCGATGTATACATTGTTATAGTACTCTGTCTTTTCCCTATGGATACAAAGTTTCCCCTTTCGTTCAAAATCCAGCAACAAGGCAGGACTGGCTTCACCTTCCGAGGTGTTATCCATGTGCTCAGCCCACCTAGGGACTCTATCCTTCTCGTCATTTGCCTTCTTCTGAAATTTTTCTCTCCTTCTGTCTGCCATCTTTATAAACATCTTTTCCTGCTCTTGCAGAGAACAGGTCAGATTATCTTCTCTAGCTTTGTCTAAATCTATGTTACCTATAGTCAGGAAATATTCTCCCATATAGCGGGTCACGTCACTTGTAGTATGTACACGGTTCAAGTGTCCTCTAATAGGAAGTTCAGAAAATACTACGTCATCATTTGAATAATAGTACTGCAAGGTGCTTCTATAGAACAAGCTAGCTAATATACTACAGGAGATTCCATAGGTCAAAGGTAGATGGTGGTATGTCACACCTTCAGCCACTGAAGTTGGTAGCTTCATGCAGACATAACAGTCCTCTATTTCCATAGCTTCTACGTAATGCACTAACAAGTTAGCAAAAACATTTAGATGCGTCCTGTTTCTCATTTTGTGAAAATGCAGTCCATCCTCATCTGGTGCTTCTAAATTAGGTCGTGTGTGTGCCAGTCCTACTCGTTTGTCGCGTCTTTCTAAGCTTCGTGGTGTTTCGGCAGTCTGTACAACCCCTACGTCTACTGCTTCGGGTTCAGTAGGGGACAAGTTAGGATTTTTACTTATCATAAAAGGTAGAAAAACTGTTAGTCCTATCCACATTACTATTAACATGGCTACACTACACAAGCATATTTTACAACAGGTTTTAAGACACCCACACCGGGACCTTCCAGAGACATTCGGATCAGACATTTTTATCTTACAGGTGGCTTTTGCTACCCCTCTTCGTTCCTTTGTACCAAAGGCTCACTTCGGGGCTCTCTCAAGGAGGGTCTTCGTCCGAACTCCGATCAGCAATGGACTCGTCGTCACTGTTGCCACTGTGATGTGGCTCGTCAATTTCCTCCAACACAAAGTACGTCCACTCAGGGCTCCGATACAGTCGGTTCTGTTTCTTTATTCTGTCGCTCTTTCTTAGCGATTTGCCTTGGGCTGCCTTTCGTTCACTTTCAGCCCTTTTTCGGTCTTTCAGGTTTTCTTCGACTGTCTTTAGTCTGAGCCTCAGTCTCTTGACGTATCTGGGTGCACTTCTGCCTCCGTGCCTCCCAGTCGTTGAGGAAACTTGGCCTTCTTCGTGCACTCTTTTTACTTTTTTGATGTGGCACCTCTGTTTCCCTGCCTGTCTGACTAGTTCCAGGTCTTTCGTCTATTTCTTCTGCCTGGTCGCTAATCTGTCCCTGCTCAGATTCAAATCGCACTTTCTTTTTATTTCTGGTTACTGTTGTTTCCGTTGTCTGAGCACTTTGATCTAGTTCTATCTGTTCCTGTTCATGCTCTTCGATCTCTTCGCTTTCTTCTGCATGAACGTCAGCTCTAATTTCTAACTGTCCCTTTCCCACTTCTGGAGTTTCAGGAGAAGTTTCGATGTCTTGATCTGACCCTACTTGGCCTACGTCCTGATCAGGTATGTTGTGGCTTTCGTTGACCTGACCTTCTTCTTCTATTTCTGACTCACCTGGACTATCCCACTCACTGTCTAAGTAGGAATATTTCCTGGTTCGTATTGGATCATGAACCGGGTCGTCGGCGGGGTACCATCCAACGTCTCGACTTGTGCTCGGCAGTTCAATGTCAGCTAGCTCCGGACTCTCCTCCTCGGAAGCTTCTTCAGCTGAGCTGCCTTCAGCTCCAGTCGCGTTTTCTCCAGATACCCGCTTTGTGTGGCTGGCGTGGATCCACTTCGGTACACCAGCGCACTTTACAGCAGTAGTAGTGACGAGGATCACTTGTCGTGGCTTTCCCCACCTTGGCTTCAGGCAACTGCTCCGGGTGTGTTTCTTTAACGTCACCCAGTCTCCGGGTTGCAGTTTATGCGCTGGAGTCTTTGGCCATTCGTCTTCTGTCTCTCCAATCTGCTGAGAGAGAGAACGCACTTGGTCACCCAACTGCCTGCAGTACTCTAATACCATATCATCAGAAATGCTTAGCAGTTTGTGTCCGGGTACCCATGCCTGTCGCATCACTCTTCCCATCAACACTTCATGGGGACTCAGGCCAGTTTTTCTGTTCGGGATACTTCTCAAACTCATCAGCACAAGGGGTAAAGCCTCTATCCAGTTCATCTTTGTGGAATCACACATTTTTCCCAATCTGGATTTCAGGGTGCCATTTATTTGTTCCACTACCCCAGAAGCCTCTGGATGGTAGGCACAGTGCAGTCTTTGCTTCATTTTGAATGCTCTACAGAGTTCCAATAGGACATCGTTGGCAAAATGCCCACCTTGGTCCGTTTCGATTGTCTCGGGAATTCCGTACCTAGGTATCAACTCCCTGAGCAATAACTTGGCTGTGGTGATAGCATCATTTTTCTTCGCGGGATATGCTTCCACCCACCTGGAGAATAGACAAACTATGACTAAGATATATCTATATCCTTTGCATTTGGGCATGGTTATGAAATCTGCCTGCATCCTGACAAAGGGACCTACTGCCTTTCCAATAGTACTCTGCTCCACGACAGTCCTCTTACCTGCATTGAATTGCTGACACACTAGGCACCTCTGGCAAAGCCTTTCCGCCTGGTTCCTGAATTTTGAATTACAGAACACTTTATCAAACACCCGACACATTGCGTCTCTTCCCATATGTGTTGGTTCATGTATCATTCTGATCATGGGGTCGACCAAGCTATCAGGCAGTACAGGCACCCCAGTTGTGTTTACCACCACACCATCATCTCTCAGATTGCATCCATTTGCTGCCCACCTTCCTTTTTCTGTCCTGTCTGTTGCCTGTTGCAATTCTTTTAATTCCTCCCACGTTGACACATTCTCAAACAACATAAGTTGGCAGCTGGTTCCATCCCACAGCGCAATTTGTAGGGACATGTGGTGTCGGGCACAAAACTGTGCAATTTGGTCAGCGTACCTATTACCAGCAGTCACATCATCATTTCCAGATTTGTGAGCCGCACACTTGACCACAGCCAATTCTTTGGGTAATTGGATAGCTTCCAGTAAGTCATGCACCACCTTCCCATTTCTGATAGGTGTGCCTGAGGAAGTCATGAATTCTCTTTGCAGCCACAACTGGCCGAAGTCATGAACGACCCCGAAACAATACTGGCTGTCTGTGTAAACAGTTATTCTCTTGTTCTTACCCCTCTTACAAGCTCTGGTTAACGCGATGAGCTCCGCCACTTGTGCAGACTTCACCTCGCGCATGTAAGATGCTTCTATGGTTCCTGTCAGTGTAACCACAGCATAGGCAGCACTCAGACTCCCACTCTCATGTCTCAAACACGAGCCATCCACAAACATTGTTTTATCCCCATCAAGTAGTGCTATTTCACGGATGTCTGGACGGGGTTTTGTGCTAAATTCAGTTAGATCGATGCAATTATGTTCCCCTTCCTCTTCCGCTTCTACATTCAGAGGGATAGGTAATAGTGTCGCAGGGTTTAGGACATTGCACCGGGAAATAGTTACATTTTCAGCACCAATCAAGATTCTTTCATACTTAGTCAGCCGACTAGGTGTGAGGTACTGAGTTTTAGTTCTAGTCAGAAGGATGACAACAGAATGAGGAACATATACAGTGACGTGATGTCCCATGACAATGTTCTCACTCTGTTCCAGACTGACGCAAGTAGCAGCAACGGCTTTCAAGCATCCAGGTAATCCAGCAGCCACCGGATCTAGGGTGGCCGAAAAATAGGCTAGTGGTCTTCTAACTAATCCGTGCTCCTGGGTCAGGACTGAAAGAGCACAATTCTCTCTTGTGTCACAGAATAGCTCAAAGGGCTTAGTGTAATCAGGCATACCCAATGCAGGAGCGGTACATAGACAGTTTCTCAAAGTTACCCAAGCATTCATGCTTTCACTGTCCCAATGGACGGGGTCTTCTACTCCTTTCTTTGTCATTTTTATCAGTGGTCTGGCTAGAGCCGCAAATCCTACAATCCATTGTCTGCAGTAACCCACAACTCCCAAAAACATTCTCACCTCTTTCTGAGTTCTGGGCAGTTCCATTGCTTTAATTATTTTGATCCTTTCGGTACTGACTTTCCTGATTCCTTTTTCGATCTGGTGCCCCAGATACTTCACTGAATTTTTACAGAATTGCAATTTGTCAGGTGACACTTTATGTCCTCCTTTTCCCAAGTGATTCAGCAAGGCAATGGTGTCAGTGACACAGTCAGTCTGGGTTTTAGATGCCACTAACAGGTCATCTATGTACTGCACCAAAACAGACTCTCTTGGCAATACTAGGGTTTCAAGGCACTTTTTCAGTATCTGGTTGAAAATCGATGGACTTTCGGTGTACCCCTGGGGGACACGATTCCAGACATAGATATGGCTGTCAAATTCAAAACTGAAAAGGAATTTGCTTTCTGGATGTAATGGGATGGAAAAGAATGCGTGGCACAGGTCAATGACAGTGAACCATTCTGCATTCCAGGGAATCTGATACAGAATCACTGCAGGGTTGGGCACAATGGGACAGCAAGGCACAACAATTTGGTTTACCTTGCGCAAATCTTGCACCACCCGGTACTTTCCACTAGGCTTTTTGATCCCAATGATTGGCGAATTACAGGGACTGCTCATCACTTCCTCTATTATTTCGGCTTCGAGCAGCCTGGTAATTTCAGTCGCTACTCCAGCTTTTACTTCTGCACTCATTTTGTACTGCCTGGTTTTCGGGTACATTGCATTAGTTTTTATTGCTATTTTAACTGGGTCCACATTTGCCATTAATCCTACATCCTTTCCTGTGAAATCCCACACTTCTGGAACTACTCTTAACTGTAGCTCTTCAGGTAAATCCTCACTTGTCAAAGGTTTGATATCAGCGTCTTGTCTGACTAACATCAGTTTGTACAGACCATCTTCATCGGGGGTCTGAATTTCGACGCCATTTGGAGTGCAGAAAATGGTACAACGCATCTTGCACAACAAATCACGTCCTAGCAGGTTCACAGGACTAGAATCACAGACTACAAATCTGTGCATTTCTTTAAAATTTCCTATAGAAATCTCCATTGGTTCAGTTACTGGAGTACTTATTATTTGATTTGAGACGCCCACTACCTGGATCGCTTCTCCCGAGAGGGGTAGGTTAGGAACATCCACTGTTCTTACAGTAGATCTGGTAGCACCAGTGTCCAACAGAAAGGTGACGTCTTTTCCCTCAACCTTTCCTTCAATGTATGGTCCAGTCTGGTCTACCGGTAAGGAGGCGCCAAGTACGCACTCCTCATCCTCCCCTCTCAGGCCCCGTCAATCTTGATCTTCACAGAGGAAGGTATCATTCAGCAAGTACTGTGGAATGATCGCATTTCTTTCACTCTCAACTTCCCATACTTCCGCCCTCTCATTCTGCTGACCCTGATTCTTAAAATTCTGTCTAGGAGCGCGAGGTACGGGAGGTAATTTTACCTGTTGCTGGTTCTTTCTCGTCCCCTCTTTCGGTACCTGTGGATTTAAACCATTTACAGGGGCATTACCGGCCTGCAGGTGTGGACACTCGTCTCGCCAATGCCCCATCTGGCCGCACCCATGGCACGGGAACTTTTTCATGGCTTCTTCCCGACTCATTTTAGGTCTGGGCTTTCCCCCTCCCCCAGTTGTGGCATTCTGAACATTATTATCAGAAGTCAATTTACTTAACTGTTTTTCTTGCTGTTCAGCTAATTTCACCTGTGCCCACATGACTTTCTCCTTGAGGGCCTTCTTTTTATTTTCGATTTCATCTTCGCAGTATTTTGCATATTTCAGGACATCATCTATGGGCTTTCCCTGCCAACTTATTTTGTTATCTCGAATCCATTGTGAGATTTCAGGTCTTAATCCTAGTACAAATCTGTAACTGAAATGGGTCATGTCTTTCATGTCTACATTGTCGATACCACTGTAAGTTTTGAATACCTGCAGTAACCTTTCATAAAACGAGTGCACCGTTTCATCACGTTCCTGGGTGGTTTTATCTATTCGGGTCCAATCTGTCTCCTTTGCTGGCACCTTTTTCTTGAGGTATTGTATGACTTGCTCATACTTCCTCATTACTTCAGGTGCGGGAGCTCCTGTTTTCTCATCTCTGGGGAATTCCTCACTGGGCCAATCAATTTCAATTTTACAGTCGGTCCACAAATCTACAGGGACCACAATGTCGAAAAACCCATCCAGGTCTTTCAGCAGACACTTCTGAACTTTTATGAAGCGTTCTACCTGCCTGTACCAATCAACTGGCTTCTCACGTAATTTCGGGAAGTCATTTGTAAATGACACAATATCCTGTCTGGACCAAGGGACATGGACGTATTTCCCTCCCGGGACTTCTCTCATGGGGCACAATTTTTCTGTTGGTGTTACTTCCTTTAATACGAATTCTGAAGTCAGTGACCCAGCCCTGCTGCTTTCCTTCTTCTTTGCGCACCTTGTTCTCCACTTCCCCACTTCGCCCCATTTCTGCAGGAGTTTTAATAATTCCTTTACTTGGATCTGTTTTCCCATCACATTCAGGCTTTCTAAATCCTTGTCTGAAAAATCTACTCTGTAGGGTTTCTGAAGAATTTTGGAGCGACTAACATCAATTCCCATTTCTGTGGCGGTATCCATTATCTTTTCATGGAGCAACCTAGCACTCCGGGTAAGGCTTTTACTGATAAACAGTAGCTCCTCTTCATTATACGAGCTTAGGCGCTCAACTCCTACGTTCCCAGCCATCATTTCTTCTATTTCTATTCTTAATCTATATATTTCCACTGCTCTGGGTTGGGGAGGGGTCTCTTTCTCCAGCTCTTTTGTCCATTTGTCCAATTCTTCAGGGGAAACTAAGGTGGCACTCCTAATCCCAGTTGCACTTCCAACCGACACCTCTTTTTGTCTGGGCTGACTTCTTGTCCCTGCTATACTAGCCCTCGATTCTCTAATGGGCAGATCCATCAGAACCACAGATTCACACTCACTTTCCTGATCCTCATCTATGAATACCTCCTTCCTCAGAGACGGGATGCTAGGAGTAGGCGGCATCGGAGTGATAACAGGAGGATGGGGACTTGTCAGGTCATTTCTATACAGTGGAATAGCTGGACCAATAGTTACTGGAATAGTCAGGGAATCAGGATGGGGATGCATCTGGGCAATGGTTCGAACTAAGTCCTCTCGCTGTCTAACCAGGGCTTCTTTCTCTTTTGTTCCCAATACCTTTTCGGCAGGATTGTCATGCAATACCTGAGGTACTAAGGACGGATAAATACTTGGGGCAGTAGGAATGACCAATCGAGGTGGACTTTCTCCAAATGGCTGATAATTCGGGACCGTGGATTTAGGTCTGCAAAACTCATCTCTTTCACTGGTTTTACTGTTTGTACCTGTTCCATCTGTATCACTGTCCCTCCTACATCTGGGATAATTTGAAAAGGGATTTTTAGAATGCACAGGCTCTGATTCTGCAACATAGGGAGGTGGACTTTTCATTAACAAATCTTCCAGGTGTTCATCTTCTACGTCCCCCATAGGTGCTAGGTGATGGGTCTTTTCTTTACATTTTCCCCTCTTTCCTTCCGCTACCCCCATCATAGGAAACAATCCTTCAGTCAACATAGATTGCCTCCACTGTTTAATTTTCTGCTCTTTGGTCGGCGTTTGAAGCCTCGGATACCATTTACTCACTCCCTTATCCATCCGGGGTTTATCTCGCTCTGCAGCCTCAATCTCCCATTCCTCCAGGGCTTCGTACTGTGTCAACCTAGGTCTAGGGTGTAACTCATTCATACGGGTCCTTAGGTTAAACAGAATCCGACCATTAAATGTGCCTTCAACAGGAAATGCTAGGATTCCGTCATCTACAGTATACTTTGCCCAATTTTCTAACCAGACACAAGTGTGATACCCTTTATCAAATAACATGAAAGAAGCAGGGGTATTTGGCGGGGGAATGAGCACGCCTTCTCTCGTTCTAATGGGCTTGTCAGTTTTGAAAAAATTCTTTATTTTATCAGAGAATGACAGTTTCCTCTTTACTCCATACATCATGTGCGGTCTACCTCGTCTAAGCTGCTCCTTATAGAATCCTAAGTACTTTGGATTCGGTATGAAGTCTGGATACCACATACAACTCTCCAGACTCGCTTCTATCTCGGCTGGATTAATTTTGTTTACCTTTGTGCTTCCAATGTTAGCGCAACTTATTTTTCGCACCACCCAATCAGGTCAGAAAATACAAATACTGTTAACCAATGGGTGCGCGGCCTTTTCGCAAGACAGAGTCTCACGCTTCGGCACTCACACCTCCTTTACAAATTCAGCTCCACTACACACCCGCTGTCTTGACCAATACCAGCGCGGCACGGAGTGACGTC
Organism: Lissotriton vulgaris; assembly: GCF_964263255.1. Lineage (NCBI taxonomy): Eukaryota > Metazoa > Chordata > Amphibia > Caudata > Salamandridae > Lissotriton > Lissotriton vulgaris. Next base: position 1,307,763,158 of record NC_141693.1, on the reverse strand, counting down.
AGAGCAGCTCTCCGACTGACTCCCTCCTTCACAAGGTAACGGAAACTTTTTACTCTCTCTAAAGTGCAAGTGCACGTTTTAGTCAACAACACACAACGTTTGCCACTATGTCTGAGTGTTCTAAAGAGAGAGAAGACTTTTCTTTCGCTACTAGTAAACCACTTCTGTCTACTTTTCATTCACTCGGATAGACTTCTTTGCCTGTCCCTTCACACTAGTAACATAGAACCCGTTATTCTTCTGACTCATCCACCTTAGTCGGGGATATGTACTGAGCCAGGATTTCACCAGCGAACTATTTTACTTACCAGACAAGCCTCGGAGACCCTACTACTCCTTCCGTATGCGACCCTTACTAGGTGATATCGCAATGAAAGTTTTATAAAGGACTCGTAGCTATCATTCACTCCAGAAACAAAAAGGTCCTAATTAGTGCTTCCAGTTTTCCTTAACCCTGCACTAATTTCTCAAACGTAGTGACTTCAACAGCTAACCGGATTCTGCTCACCGTTAGCTAAATACTTCCCCGGGGATTCGGACTACACTGAACATTCACAAACACTGGTTAATATAACATTTATAGCAGCAATGAAAAATCATATACATTTACATATAAATCCTTAAAACATTTCAAAAATATTTGAACCAATACAGTAAAATCAGCAGCACATTTTATTTTCACGGTTTGTTTATGACCTATCCTGTCTACCTAATCTAACTAGTCCAAACCATCCTCTGGCTGCCAGAAAATTACTGATAGAGCGCGCAGTTACCCCGGGTCACCCGTGTTACCAATTCTTTACACGCACTGGGCCCTGGCGTGAATACTTCATTAATAATTTGGGTGAACCAGGAGAGGACTATTTGGTTTCTCCTCCTGCACGCTGCTATGAGCAATTAAGGTTTGGCTTTACCTCTGCTTACCATGCACCTGACTTACCACAGGTTCAGTTCTGACGACGGACCTGGAGCTATAAGGGAAAATAGTAGACAGGCCTAACATCAGATACTCTTTATAATCAGTAAATACTTTCCACAATTCTGTAAAATGACCACAGACACCTGGGGATGTTTAAAACTTTATATAAGTTTAGAGAGAATATGACAAGGCAATAAGTGATAGGCAGAATAATGCATCTAACATCAAAATCAAAACCATAAAATAGCTATATATTAATGCTAAGACCATTTGAATATACGGGAAGACTAGGGGTAGGAATTTTAGAACAAACTAGTCACTGCAACTTTATACTAGGAACAATAGGACGTGGATGGGACCTAGAACATGTACTTAACCTATGTGCACTAGGCTATTCTTGCTAAGATCACTGCAACCAACTAAAGGTAAGGGAAAAATTGGAACATACTAATAAAAATATGACCATAGGCAAATTCTCTAAAGGTGGGGAGAGAAGTGGAACAATTCTAATAAACAATTGCATATAACTTGTTCTCAAGGTGATAGAGCAATATCTCTGCGAGAGAGCTTTATTAAGAAAGTAGAGAGTGAAGACGAGAAAGGGAGAGAGAGAGAGAGACGCAAACCCACAGGCTGATATTTACCTAGGTCTGAGAGTAGACTAACCCTGGCCACGGGTCAGTTGGAAGGACGGGGACAAGGACCCTCAGGAAGGAATGCCAGAATGCGAGCAGGTACAGCTCACGGGCAGTAAGGACAGGATACCCCTCAGGATTTGGGATCAGGACTGGGCTCACCAAGGCACGACCAACACCCACAGCTTCAGAGGCAACACCAGCGTTACCCTTCTCCGCAAGTAATCTGCCAGTAACCCCGATTGGATTTTCGAATTTCCCAGCAAAGTGCTTCGCCAGCACTTAGGATTATTTCCACCCCTTAGGAGTTTGTGGAAAATATGGACAGAGTGCTCCGCAGCACTTCAGGATTGAGCACCTATAGAGTTCGTAGGGTCAGTGACAGGTCTGCTATTCGGACAAGTCGGACAATTTTCCTAAGCTAAACTAGGGCAGTTATACTGTTTTGGGGTCCCTCAGACCACCCACTAATGTTGCAAGTGACAGTTTCCCACATTGTGATTGGTCAGGAGAGGTGGTGCGGTCATTACCACCTCCTAGAATTCAACGTTCCCATCATAATTATTAAATTTTGCACACCCGCCCCCCAGGTTCACGTTCCCAGGCATAGGAATACAGAATACAATACAAGAGCACAGCATATAGCAACAGTGTATGACAATTCAAGGTGCAATCTTGCATCTTCGGGATGGGTTCCCAGGCGCATCGGGCTTCAGGAGCCAGCTGGCTAGTTTTAGCTTCTGCGCAGTTAGGACTTTCCCCGGTCACCTGACAGGGTTCAGAGGAGCCTCAGCATGGCGTCGCTCATGTATGCCCCAGCCCACAAAGACGCGGTACATGAAAAGTAAGCGAGAACAAATTAAAATCACATATAAAATGATCACACTGTATACCATGATAATATTCTAACCAACCCTTACTTTATAATGACTATAGCATTATGGTTTAGTGCGAAAAGACAGATAGGCTAAAGCAGCAGTAGCAAGCAGAGTGCATGGTGAGAGACAAGCGGCCATATTTGCAACAGTGCGCATGAGCACAGAATCCCTCCAGAATGCGAGTGCGTCACATCACATGGGTATGACCGACGCATGCGCAGACTGAATTTCGGCGAAGCAGCCGATTTTAGTGCAAGCTTCGTTAGTACGAGAAAAGACAAACAAGCAAGCATCCTGGGGACACCCGCGTGTTGGGAAAACACTTTATAAATGACGAACAATGATGTTAATATTATTATGCAGTTTAGACAAGGGTTTTGCATACGAGCAAGGCGCTTTACATGCGAATCCCAGCTCCATCACCGCTAGCTCAGTTTTCAATACGAACACTGTCCATTTGGTATCATGGTGACCCCTCTCATGGGTTGTCTCGCAGAGTTCTGTTCCTTGTGTCCCTAAGACTGCGCGCCGCTCTGCTGCCTGGCCCGATTCCCAGAACTAACTGAAGACAAAATCCTAAACTTACTATCATTTTGGTATTCACAGTAGGCACTTACTCATTTTGGTATCACAGAAGGCACTTACTCATTTCGGTATTCACAGAAGTCATTTAGGAGTCCTAATGTTAGGAGTCCTAACTTTAGGACTCCTAAATGCCTTCTGTGAATACCGAAAGTCTTAAAGTTAGGATTTTTCTCAGTTTAGGAGTAGTAAAGTTAGGACTCTTAACTTTAGGACTCCTGAATGACTTCTGTGAACACCGAAATGAGTAAGTGTCTTCTGTGAATACCAAAATGGTAGAAAGTTTAGGATTTTGTCTCAAGTTAGTTCTATGAATCGGGCCCTAAGTGTTGCCTTACACACCATTTAAAAGGTAGTTGGTAACTGCGTACTTCTCTGCCGTAATCGAGTCTTTCACTTTCACCCTTTCTCCCCCTCGGGGATTTTCTGGTTTTAAACGCTATGAACCTTCCTCTACAGATTGTGGAGCCCATACCATATGGCTAAATAGCCGTGACAGATGTAGTGAACTCCGTAAACCGAGAATGGTGAGTCACGCATCTCAGTATGTTACACATTGTTCTTTGTTCTAATATGGGAATGGGATTGTATTGTTTAAATGTAGGGAGGATCGAATTCTGTATTCTTGATATAATCCTGTATATACATGTGACATGTTATCATTTGTAACAAAGGAGATCAGTAGTGGTGCTTCCAAAATGGAAAAACCGCACATACACAAATTATTTTTAAATAGACAATTGTACTGGATTTGTAATAGAATCTTAAATTTAAGACGGAGTGCTACATAGACCACTGTCACTCACTACCAGGAGAGACTACTGCGCATCAGAGATTGGCAATTATATAGCTACAAAAAGAGGGGTCAAAGAGAGCACAATCCTAAAGCACAAGTAAGAATAAATGACTAATTGGTCACACTGTAATTGAACGACAGTCAAGTTATAGTTATTGCGTGGTGTTCACATTCGGACCGGACAGAAGAGCAAACAGCCGACACGTGTTTCGTCAGTACTATTGATCAGTACCATGACTTTCTCAAGGCTATATAGACGGAAACGGTCAGGATGCGTCCAATTTCTTTTATATAAAGTGGAATATAATGTTAGGTTCAAAGATCATAAAGATATAAAGTAGAGATGAGCAACAAAACATGGAAATCCAAACTCATCGAAATCCACAATGATAGTCTTGATAAACTAACGGTGACGCCAAGACCAGTATGCCATGTCACACGTTCTAAAACACGATGAATGCCAAGCTCAATATGTTAATATTGTGAATCAAACACTGTAAAATTGAAGCCCTGACGAGAAAGTGTAAACAGGACAACAGTCCCAGGCGAAAACCCGGTGTCAGGATAGTGAATAGAGTTGGCCACGTCGCGAAAATATCAGCGAACTGGGGCACTGATATTTTCGCGACATGGCCAACTCTATTCACTATCCTGACATATTGAGCTTGGCATTCATCGTGTTTTAGAACGTGTGACATGGGTTACTGGTCTTGGCGTCACCGCTACAATTACAGTGTGACCAATTAGTCATTTATTCTTACTTGTGCTTTAGCATTGTGCTCTCTTTGACCCCTCTTTTTGTATGTTATCAATTGTCTCCATTTTAAGGTATACGTTGAATATACTGGACAGCGAAACCTCCCCCGGTTCAGTATTGTCTCATTTATTAATCCTGTTTTACCTGTGTTTTTGCACACATCATTGGATTATTTATTGCTGTAGCTACAATATCGACCCTGAAGAAAGCTGTGACACTAATTTAGGTCTATTAGGCTGAAACATGTTGGTCTTGTAAGAGTGCAGAGGCCTTGAATTCTGGCACCTGCGTCTCTTGCAACACTTTGTTTTCAATCCTGACACTGGGCAGCTCAATAAAAGTAGCATCATAGCTGACCCCGTAGCCAGTTTTAATCACTTATAAACACAGCACCTCGCCTTTCTTCAACACACCAAGCTCTCATAGGGTTTTAGCACACCCACCCTCCCTATCAAAACCATCCCTGAGCTCCTCCCTCACAGCGAGGGGGTTGTAGCCCACGCAAGGACTAGGTCTCTCACGCGAGGAGGTACCCCCATGATGAAGCATGACACCTCTGGTGTGTGAGGGGAACTCTCCTTAAAAAGGGAAATCCCCTGTTTATGCACTGAGGCATATTGAGTCACATGTCGGACTTCCCTAGCAACACGGACCAGGAGCTTCTTTTGTGATGTCTATTTGCGAAGGTGTCAGGAGGTGTGATGTGTGATTTCAGTTCATTGTTATTTGTTATATTGGGGGACATTGAGTGTGCACATTGTTCCTATGTGAGTGCTTGTTTTGCGGGGGTGAATCGAATTGTGTGACATTGATTTAGTGCTTACACCCTCGACAAGGTGTCGTAGAAATGTGTGGATGTGATTGGGGGATATCCCCTGGAGAATTTTGTATTGTGGTATGTGATGAGTGATGTTGTCTGTTGCACTAATGTGTGATTTGACTGTAACTGGGCAGTTCTGGATGAGTGATGTTTGTTGATACTGTGCATGAGTCCATGGGGATTTTGGTTATTGAAGTCATATGTAGATGTGACAGGGCAACATTTAGTCAAGGTCTGACTAGTCATATGGGTCAGAGTGGATTTGTGAATGTGAAGGTATGTACACCAGTGATGGGATCATTTTTGATGGATGGTGACTTGTGAGGTGTTATTCAGTTGTAATATGTTGAGTTTGAGTGTGAATATGCATATTTTCTACAAGTGACAATCCAATGGACTTGTGCTGTTTTGGGGGATTATGCAGTGATAATGCAAAGACTGAGTACACAGCCATCATAGTATGTATGTGTCTTGTTGTGAGATGTGGTGATGTGTGGAGTGTGCATGTCTGGGTGTGCTGTGGTGCTGCACAGTGTGGCATGAGTGCAGTCCAAGGCATCACGGAGTGTGCGGCTGGTAATGAGAGTGGTCCATCTGACATGTAACGTTTGTCAACTGCTGATGAGGGAATCTGAACTCTACATTGTGTGCATAGCATGCATCTGAGAAATGTTGTGTACATGGGGATTGCGAGTGGTGCTGCGAGTGTAGAAGTGGAAGTGATGAGTGCTGCACATGTGTGTTTGTATATCTTAGGTTGTAAAGGCATGTGTATTGGGCTGGAGCTCATGGGGCAGACATGCTTCTCCATCTAGATGCACCTGAATTGGCTTATGTCAAGTAAAGTCAAGTTAAAAGAAGTCTTTATTCGATTGTTCATCTTAAAAGACATGCTACACATCCAACATTATATCTCAATTTTTAAAGTGCAAGCATAGTTATTAAAAAATAATTTAATATAGAGTTAAAAACATGACTAAGACAGAATTAAATCACTTATACACGACTTCATTTACAGATTTAAAAAGTTAAACATTTTAAAAACAGTTATTACAGGATATCACAGTCTAACTTGGACCTTGTAGATTATTTAACTGGGACCTTGATGCGAGTTAATCAACCTTGAGCGTAGAATCCAAGCCCAACCAAGGTATTTAGCAACCCCTATAACTATCAAGGGCGATAGATCAGATTTTAAAATTCTACATGGTGTAGATGCTGAACGAGTGCCCAGACATCTACATAATGGGCGTAGCCACTTTTTTCTATGGGCAACATACAGGGGGCATACAAAGAGAAAATGACACACACTTTCACCCTGCCTGGTACACAGTGGGCAGTGCTCTGGCCCTCCCTTACCCCATGATGTAGTTAGGCACCTCAGTGGTAACGAGCCAACTCTCAGTTGATGGAATAGTTTGCGATCCAGGGGCTTGGTGATGACATCCCAGTGCTTTTCAAGGGAAGAGACATCCTTCAGAAGAACAAATGTCGTTGTAAGGCAACTTCCTGTCAATTCCGAATGTCTTTTACCAACAACCCATTCCCAGGAAAGATTTCTCAGCTCTTTTTTGGGAGGGAAGGTGGCTGAGTCAGGGTTATGCCATAGTTCACCAAGCCCCATGGCGCAGAGAGGAGATCTTACCCCTTTGAACCATCCTATATTGTCAGAGCCCAGGGAATCCCTTACCTCTAGACATGCTTTGGCATAAAGCAATAGCTCTGGTGTGGTCCACAGACGCCGCCAAAATGCTAGGGGTCGGAATCTCGCTAAGTCTTCCACTGGTTGACACCCTAAGTCGTACAGTAGTGGGATGCGCAGAGTGGATTTTTGTAAACCAATCACCGCCCTGAGAAATTTATTTTGGCTACCTTTAGGGGATCCAGATTGCTGTAGCCCCAAAGCTCTGCTCCATACAAAACAGAGGGTAAAATTGTTGTGCCATAGATTTTCATGAGCGGGGACATTGGCAGGGTGTAAGAACTTTTATGTTCTTTGAGGAGGGCTCCTCCTATTTGCGCATGTTTTAGTGCCAGGAGCTCGACTTGCGGTTTCCAACTAAGGTTTTCACTAAAAGTGACACCTAAGTATGTGAATAACATAGTCTGCTCAAGGGTGGTACCACCCGTTGTAACCCTGGCAGCAATTGGAGTTGGTCCTCTCAGCACCATAGACTTTTTTTGGACACGTTAACCTCCAGCTCATGCTCGCGGCAAAACAGCTCAAATCTTGACAGGGCCTGCTGGAGACCCTGCCACGTCTTAGATATTAACAGGGTGTCGTCCGCGAACATGAGCAGAGGTACTTTCATCCCCGCCAGTGTAGGAGCATCCGTGGGGTGGTTCACAAAATAATTGGTGACCCCATTAATAAATAGAGAAAACAAAGTAGGGGCCAGGAAACACCCTTGTCTAACACCTTTGGCAACTGGAAATCTATCCGTAACCTCCCCGGGCTTACCCCAACGTACTTGTGCAAAAGTGTGGGCATGTAAATTCACTAAGAGTCGCACAAGAACAGCAGGCATTCCCATTTTCAATAGGCATTCCCACAGCTTGGCCCTAGGAACGAGGTCAAATGCGTACCTTAGGTCCACAAAGGCTGCGTATAGCTTGCCCTTGCCAAAAGCAACTGTCTTCCAATATAGGAGCACAAAACGGAATGCTTGGTCAAGAGTGCTCACATGGGACCGGAAACCTGCCTGCAGAGGTGTGAGGATGTGAAAATCATTAATCCATTCCTGGATCCTACCTAATACGAGGCGGGCTGTTATTTTTTGCACCGCATCGATGAGGCTGATCGGTCGGTAGTTTGAGGGAACCGAGCGATCGCCTTTCTTGTAGATTGGTAGAATTTCAGCCCCGTACCAGGAATCTGGGACCTTCGCTCCAGAAGCAAGTGCATTTACCAGATGGGAAATACATGGGGCCCAGAGATCCTGATCCTGCAGAAATACATCTGCAGGAATGCAATCAGGGCCAGGTGCTTTACCTCTCGGGATTGTTTTCCTAATATTTCTAACCTCGGGAATAGAAAACGTGAGTGGTTCCTCAGAAACGGAGCATGGGAGATCAACCAAAACAACATTGTTACTCCTGAATTGTTCCTCAAAGAAGCTTACACACTATTGTTGGCCAACAGATGCTGGGCTAGGGTGATCATCCTGGCATTTACCCCATTTTAATAGGTGCCAAAACTGTTGCATGTTACGATAACCACAAGCTTCGGTCAAGGTTAACCATCGGTCCTCATCCCAGTTAATTTTAGCCTTACGTTTTGCTTCATTGTAAACTTTTCTACAGGACCTAATTCGTCCATGGTTTTTAGATTTGATTGCTAAAAACAAGTCCCCTTGTGTCCGTCGACACTCATCATCATACCATGTGACTACTCTAGGCTTCATCATCCTGACCTGTTTAGGGATAATCTTAATAAACATCTTTTTGAGGCCCAGAAACAGATTGGTATGTATACTTGTAACATTTGCATTATTCTCGTCCTGCGACCCACAATTATTCAAAAGCTCCAAGGAGCTAGACACTAAAGTTCTAATCTCCTTTCTCGCCCCTTCATCCACAGCAATTTTAGGCCAACGCACCCTTCTCATATCGTTACTTAGGGTAACCTCAGCTGGGACTACGTTTGTTTCACAACTCTTGATCCTCTGAAAGCTAAAATCCCTTAAAGCCAATACAAGCGGGTCATGATCACTTTCACGGCGTTCCATGATTTCCATATCAACAACTGCAACCCACAGCCGCACATCAACTAAGATGTAGTCGATACGACTACTGTGTCTGCCGTTATTGAATGTGTGCCTACCCATCCTATCTGATCTTACCCTACCATTAGTTGCTCTCAGGCCCAAATCTAGGCACAACCCCTTGATAACTGTGGCGGAGCAAGACCATTTCCCAATCGGTGGTAACTCGAGCTGTGGTATTCCCCACGACATATCTTCTTCCTCTGTAAGGGAACCATCTTCAATACCCAGGGGCTCAAAGCATGTATTAAAGTCCCCCAACACAACCTTATGCCCCTCTTCAGATACTCTAGAGAGGAAGTCGTCCAGGAGGAGAAGGGTGGGTGAAACCCTACCACCCTGGAGGCCCCCCAACATAAATATTGACTAAAAGGATATTTAAGCCTTAGAAGATCTAATCCTAATTATTAATATATCTGGACTATCTATGGCAACTTCCTCAGCCCATACACCCTCACATTGGCGAACCCATGTTGTCAGCCCTCCAGCGGGGCGCCCTTTTTGTCCTTTTGTAGCGGGTTTACTTAAATTTAAAAACCCCACCCGGAACACCGGCAAAAGTGCCCATGTTTCTTGAAAGGACCAAACATCCCCTTAATCTATAAAATCCACCCAGTCAGGGATGCACAAGCGAGACTCTAGCCCGGCTATGTTCCAACCTACACACTTAGTGTAGTTGGAGTCCAACAAATGAGGGTTTATTACCGCGAGCTGGGCTGGCGCAGTAGCTGAGGGAATGGATGAAATATTATCTTGTGCCGTTGTTGTACTAACACTAATACTAGGTTCAGAACACTGAGCAATGGATAAAACCTCCGTACCTATATCAGCTGGTGCAGAGCCCCTCTTTTCCCCTGTATTACATAAAACCTGACCAGCAATGAGTCAATCATTTTCATCAAGATTAGACAGAGGAGCATATCTCCCAGCGGAGATCAAAGACTCAATGCTTAACAGGTTTGTCCGACCCCGGAGAGGGATATTGTTAGGCCTGGATAGCAAAGGTGTCACATTAGTGCTAGGGCGGGCTTTAGGATAAAAGTCAGAGAGTTCCCACGTTACAATCGGGCCATCGCCACCTTGTGGACACCAGCCTCTGAGGAATGGAATTACATGGGTACTCCTAAAGTTAACGATGACCAGATCACCTGATATATCTTTAGTCATGTGGCCGAGCAACCCCACCCTTCGAACATTTAGGATTCGGCCATCTATGGTAGGAGGTAGGGGTTATTCTTGGAAAGCCAGAAGGCTACTTTGTTTTTTAACTCTTGATAGCCTTGTGTTTTCCCTTGTTTGAGTTCAGGCACCCCTGAAAGTATACACACAAAGGGCGCAGCCTCTGGGGGAGGTCGATTCTGAGATTTTGGCTATCATTTAACTCTGTAGCAATGGGATCAGGTTTTTTGTAACCAGACGGCCCTTGATTAACTAAGGGTGTCTGAATTTGTATGGGCCTCTCTTTATGAAGAATTTCTACTTGTTGCAATAAATGTACAGGGCTATTTCCATCCTGATGCTGCCCCTCAGCAGGGGCTTTATCTGCAGACCTACCCACTTCAACTGGAATAGGCTGAGTTTTAACAAGAGGCGTCAATCTATCAACTTCTGAGGTGAGTGCATCTATTTTATGCAGCAGTGGGGTAATAATTTTTACCATTTTTGTCTCTAGTTTAGCCTCAAAGGCACCCAGTAGGAGTTCAAATTGTTCCATGTTGTTACTACAGCAGTATCCGGCGATTCAAGTCCCCCATGTTTGCCTTTATTTTTACGAGGGGATAACTTACTCTCTAATACCTTTCTTGGCCTCCCACCACCCCGTTTAGTTGGCACTTTCCTACAGGCCCTGACTGCTCTTACTAATTTGGAGCGGTTCTCATCTGGCCCGGGTGAACTGACAGGACGCGCAACAATATCAGGAATTAGTTCTGATGGGGGTAGGTGTACCTGGGCGTCTGTCACTACCATTCCCCTGCTTCCTGAGTCGGCAATTGCCTCAAGCGGGGTCATTGTTGTATCGGAGAGGGAACTAGGGAGCAATATCCCCGAAGAGCCAGATTTCTCTAGTGAAGCTCTCCGATCACTATTTTTTTTTTTTTTTTTTGGAAAACCTTTATTGATGAATCAAAGCACACAGCTATTCAGCCTTACATCCCTGAGGCTAGGCAGCATAATAAAAACGGAGAATAGGTGTGCACAAAACAATTAAAGGAATAATCAGGTTTAATTTTATAATAGAAACGAGAACCGAAGGAACCATAAGGAAACCTAAGTGAAAAAAGAGAAAAAAAAGAGGGGAGGGGAAAGAAGAAAGGTGACAAAGCAACCATAAAAGCAGTAAAGCATAAATCCAGGGGGGCGAGCGGGACCTGACAGCATCTTGAACGTAAGCATATCAAACAAGGCATACAAATGTGAGGGGGAGGAAAGAACAGGATTACGTTAGAATGAAACATTGAGTGGAAGGAACGGCTAGGGTGAAAGACGAACCTCCAGCGGGCCCGCATCAGGAGGTACACAAATATCGCCCCTGTAAGCATTCCATGCCCCCCAGACCAGCCCCCACATCTTGGGCTTACCCCTAGCTAAATAAACAGTTTTCTCACGGAGCATGCACCAGTCCATATTGGTCGTCCAGAGACTCACAGTGGGGGGGGGTCGGGGCACCCCATTTTTGAGCAATATCGCGCTTGGCCACCATGTTCCCTAGCGTGACCCAACGAGTTTGCGCATTATTGTAGTCGGTCGGACCCCACACATTCAACAAACAACGTCGCGCTTCCGCGGACAAATCAATGCCAGTCACATCACGCATATCCGCATGCACCCGCTCCAAATAAGAGGCAATGGCATGGAACTCTCAAATAGTATGCATAAAGGTGGCCAGTGCACCGCATCCTCGCCTACAGAGGCCATCCTGAGAGAGCCCCATGTGAATTAACCTGGGGCCAGTAACGTAAACCCTGTGGAGAATTTTAGGCTGAACTAAGCGCAGCCTGGCCGAAATCGCTACTTCCTTGGGGGAAGACACCGCACACTGCCAATCTTCATCATCCAACTCAATCCCATCGCGCAGCCACTGATCACGCACTTTCAACAACAGGTCCGACCGAACGTTTATTAGCTTTTTATAAGACAGGGAAATGGCGCTATCTGGCATGTGGCCGTTCAGCACTCTATCCTCCAGCGGGGACGACTTGGGGACCTTCTCACCAACAGAAAGGGCGGACGTAAGGGCATGCCTCAACTGTGCAAATCTAAAATATTCCGTGGCACCCAGTTGGAATTCAGTCTGTAAAGTCTCAAAAGATTTAATTTCTCCTCTGGCCATCACATCAGATACCTTAGAAATACCAATGAGGTCCCAACGGTCAAACCCCTTCGAGTGCCACAACCTACCCAACAGGTCGGAGTCATAGAGGGGAGTGGCCATAGTAAGCCTGCCCTTCCACCCCAGAGCCTTCGGAATGGCCCTCCATATATGAACAGCGGTCCTGGTGGGACCAGTCAATCCTCCGTCCAGAGATCTAGAGTACAACGCCCTGTAATACATCCCGTCATTCATGAGCCAGCGGTCCATGGCGTACCCCGGGCTTTCAGCCGGGCCGTAAAAGCCATGATTAAGAGCAGCCAATTGGGAGGCCCAGTAGTACCGGCGGACATCAGGCAAGGCAATACCGCCGTCGTACCACGGAATGGTCAGCTTAACTACGGCAATACGCGGCCTACCTTCCCACAAAAGGGCCCGCTGTAGATCTTCAATTTCCCTGAAATACTTCGAAGGGACGGGGTCTTGCGTGTTTTGAAGCGAGTATAAGAATCTCGGCAGAGACATCATCTTAAATAAGGCCGCGCGGCCCAACAGGGACAGCGGCAATCTTTTGCAACCCTCTACGTCGCGCCTAAGGCGCGCAAGGGGGGGAAGTAAGTTGTTGGTGTAGCGCACCTGGGCATCCTTTGAAATATAGATACCCAGGTACTTGAATCCCTGCTGCGAGACCTGTATCGCACAGCCCCTAGGAAGGCGTGGAGTGTCCCCGGTAAGCACATAAAGGTAAGATTTGGACCAGTTGATAACCAGGCCCGAGTACCCTCCAAAAGTGCACAGCACGTCAAACATAACAATCAAAGACCGACAGGGGGAGGTAAGGTAGAGCAGTATGTCGTCCGCGTACAACGAGACTCGATCCTCAAAGCCAGGCGATCACCTGATTCCACAGATGTCAGGGTGAGTGCGGATCAAGGCAGCCAGCGGTTCAAGCGCCAGGGCAAAGAGGAGTGGTGATAGCGAACAACCCTGTCTAGTATCCCTGCGTAAGGCGAAAGAAGCAGACACCCAGCCATTGACCGTTACATTAGCCAACGGGGAGGCATAGAGAAGCCGAACCCAACTTATGAAGTCAGGACCGAACCCAAACTTGGCCAGTACCGCCCAAAGATAGTTCCACTCAAGGGAATCAAACGCCATCGTTGCGTCCAGTGAAGCCAGGACCGTCGGCTCGCAAAGCTTGTTCACTCGCGCCATAACTGCGTGAAGTCTCCGAAAGTTAAGGGCGGTATTGCGGTGGGGTATAAAGCCCGACTGGTCTGGATGGACCAAGTCCGCGATCACACCCACGAGCCGATTAGCCAGCAACTTAGCCAAGATCTTGGGTTCGGCATTTAGCAAAGAAATCGGGCGATATGACCTACAAAGGTCTCAGGGCTTCCCCTCCTTATGAATGACCACAATGGTGGCCAGGCGCTGATCCAAAGGGAGCTCACCAACCTCCCGGGCCTCCAAGAACATACGCCACAGGGGCACTGCAATCGTATCAGCTTTAATCTTATAGAGTTCCACCGGAAGACCATTAGGGCCGGGAGCCTTGCCAGATCTCAGGGACCTTAGCGCAAGCGCCACTTCGTCTGCCGTAATACCCCGGTCCATGTCGTCACGCTCAGTGTCGGACAGACAAGGAAGCTCAACCCCCTCCAGGAAGGAGGCAGAGTCTGATTCAGTCAAGGTGGAAACCGAGGTGTATACCACCTCGAAATAGTCGGCAAAGGCCGAGGCGATAGCACTGGGGTCAGTAACCACCACCCCGTCTTCGCCCAGAATCTCAGGCACTACACGGGAAGCCAACTCCCTCCTATCCAACCAGGCAAGGAGCTTGCCCGCCTTGTCCCTGTTATCATAGATCCTCCCTTGCTGTTCCCTGCCCATCGCCTTGGCGGCGTCAGTAGCAGTGGCTCGATATTCCGACTGCTTTAGGGAGAGAGCGTGCAGCAGTTCGGGCGTCGGGTCTAACGCCAACTGGGAATCCAGGTCCGCAATATCCGATTCCAACCGCACCATGTCCTCATCCCTCCGTCTGTGCACCTCGGCTATCAGGGAGAAGGCTTCTCCTCTCAGGACAGTCCTAAAGGCCTCCCAGAGGGATAAGGCCGACGTCACCGTACCCGTATTCTCAGTGAAATACAGGTCGATGGCCTTAGCCAGGAGGTCTCGAGTCTTGGGGTTGCGGAAGTACCACGGGTTGACCAGCGCCACCCTGGACGTCGCCGCAGTACCAAAGTCAAAGGACACCCAAACAGGGGAGTGGTCCGATATACCTCTGGCCATAAGGCGGGCTCCAGAGACAGTCGATGCCTGGACCGCTGGAATCAAGATGTAGTCAATTCTAGAAAGGCTACCGTGTGCGCCCGAGTGAAAGGTGTACTGCCGCTGGGCAGGGTGTAAAAGCCGCCAACAGTCAATAAGGCCCAATGTATTCATGAAATTCGGGAGCCACGATTGCGCACTGCGAAGATCTCTGGACGGAAAACGGTCAAGGGTCCCTGAAACCACGGAATTAAAATCCCCACCAAGGACAAGCGAACCCTCCGGGAGGCCCAAAATGGCGCCTCCGAGATCCTGGAAGGTAGTCGTCTGCATTCCCGGGGGACGTAAACTGAAATCAAAACCAGGGTGCGCCCCTCCCACCTACCCACCACAACAACATATCGGCCCCTATCGTCAATAACAGTGGACTCCACTTCCAAGGGAAGGGACATGCGCACCATGATGGGACCCCGAGGAGAACCCGGAATGAGCCACCATTTTAAATCCCTTTCTGTTAAGTGCATGACAAGTATTTCCAATGAGATGCGTCTCCTGCAGGAGAATAACATCGGGTACACAACGCTTAAACATTTGCAACACAACCCCGCGTTTAATACGATCCCCCAGCCCATTCACGTTCCAACTCAACACATTTAGGGTCCTACCCCCCATCATCAAAGACGCCCCGTCCCACCCACCACCCCCAGAAAATGGCCACTGCGACGCTGCAACCAGAACAATAATAGCCTTGCCATAGTAAGAGAAAAGAGGGAAAAGTAAAAGAGGAACACACAATCCAACCACCTCCCACCCTGCACCACTGCATTAGACTAAAAAGCCCCCCCAACTAGCAGTGTGCCTGTCGCCCCTAGTAAACTAACCTACGAAAAGCCCCCAGAGGAGAAAGGAGACATCGTATCACCCCCCGTTACCCTCCAAAGTTAAAGAACAACAGAAATGGAAGAAGAAAACAAAAGTCAGTAACTGCTCGCATCTGTAGGGTCCTCCACCGAAGGGGATCCGTAAAAAAGACGGTTCATTCCTGAGAGCCAGGACCACCTGACACCCCCTCCGACTGGTCCTCAGAAGTAGTCCGATGTTGGGGCAGAGTGTCCAACCAGTCCCCAGCTGCCTCCGGAAAGTCAAAAAATACCGCTCGAGTACCATGTTCTATGCGAAGCTTCGCTGGGTAGAGCATGGAGTATTTCAGCCCCATCTCCCTCAGTCTCCGTTTAACACCCATGAAGCTCTGTCTGCGCTTCTGCACCGCTTGGGTGAAATCAGGAAAGAAGTTCACATCAGCGTTTTGATATTTCAACGGACCGCCTCTCCTTGATGCCTGCAGGATCGCATCACGGTACCTGTAGTTAAAGAGTCTGGCAATGATGGGGCGCGGAGGCACCCCCAATTTCGGCTGGCCTCCAGGCAGTCTATGCGCTCGCTCTACCGAGAAAAACTTGCTCAGGCCACCCGGTGCCAAGTGCTTCACCACCAGGTCCTCGACAAATAAATCGGCAGCGTCCTCCTCCGCACCCTCCGGTACACCAATAATGCGGATGTTTTGGCGCCGTGCTCGTCCCTCAAAATCATCAAGCCGGCGGGCAAGCATTGAATTAGCGGCCTTCAAGTCCCGAACCTCCGACTGCACATCAGACATGTCCGTAGTCAAGCTCGACGTCTTGATGTCGAGCGACTTGACCCTGTCGTTAGTCTTCCCGAGGTCGGCTCTGATTAAGTTGAGTTCAATCGTGAGGGTATCCACCTTGTGCGACAACACTTCGTGCTGCTTATGCATTTCGGCCTTAACGCCCGCAATGGCCCCCATCACGTCCCGGAGGGTGGGTTCAGTATCTTCCGGAGACACATCTCGGTGTGAGTCCTTGGTGCGGCCCGAAGCACCAGGCGAACCCTTAGGAAGGGAGAAGCGCTCAGAAATAGTAGGCTGCGAGAGGGAAGGTTTCCTGCTGACTCTTGGGGGCTTCCCCTTGTCCGGGTCTCCTCTGCCCGCCATGTTGGGCGACGGGGATCGTGCGACCCGAGACGGGGTCAAGCCAATACTACCACCACCAGACGGTCGAAGTCAGCAATCGCCTCCACCGTCGCAGTAGAGCTCCAGGCCACCAGATAGGGCAGTCAGGTCACCGATACTGAGCAAGACAGCCCATACCCTCTCAAGCTGCCACCGTGTAGAAGCACCGCCGTCAGCCTCACAATGCCAGACCAGTATGGCGTCATCGTCACCAAACTTCACGACGGTATAACTCAGCGTAGGAAGCCCGGATCTTCAATCGGAGAACGGGCCCCGCATCCGCAACAGCTCCACAACTGATTCCCACCACCGTGGGACAGGATAGATAACAGGATCAATGTGGAGGATCGGAGGGTCTTCGGAGCTCCGAGCTCACGCGGCCATCTTGATTGCCCGCGAAGCTCCTCCTCCTCTCCGATCACTATTAATCTTAGAGACCACTTTTACTAGGTAATTATCAAGTGTAGATACTCCTGGACCTTTGGTGGTATTTTTACAATTAGACATAGTTACACAGCGTGATTGAGATGTAAACCAGGCGAATAACAATATTGGCTAACTACTATCTACCTGATTGAACACTTCCAGAAACACAACTAGCCTGACACACTAGTAGGTTACAGTGCGATGAAACTATGGAACTTAAACCTTATTAAAATCACACAAGATAAACTTATGGACGCCAAAATATGAAATAAAAAAGTCTTTACTTTCCGACCATAGTCCGTTGCCCAGTCCAGTCTCTTCAGGCCTCTGAGGCCACAGAGGGGACCGCCCTTTGCCCGAGCTTAGCTTTATGCGCCTCCTGGCGCGGATTTCAAAATTGCAGCTTTCGGCTGCGAGGGCTCTTGGGCCCTGTAGTCCCTCGCCCTCGTGAAAATTGCCCACTGCAGCTCTGGGACACAGGTGGGGGAACAGCAGGCTCAGCAGCGGCTCCGGGGAACAACCAACGAGCACAGGTACAGGAACACACCCCGCTCTACCGGGAGATGTCCTTTGCTTTATGCGCCTCCTGGCGCGGATTTCACAATTGCGGCTTCCGGCCGCGAGGGCTCTTGGGCCCTGTAGTTCCTCGCCCTCGCGAAAATTGCCCCCTGCAGCTCTGGGACACAGGCGGGGGAACAGCAGGCTCAGCAGCATCTCCGGGGAACAACCAACGAGCACAGGTACAGGAACACACCCCCGCTCCACCGGGAGATGTCCTTTGCTTTATGCACCTCCTGGTGTGGAATTCACAATTACGTCTTCCGGCCGCAAGGGCTCTTGGGCCCTGTAGTCCCTCGCCCTCGTGAAAATTGCCCCCTGCAGCTCTGGGACACAGGCGGGGGAACAGCAGGCTCAGCAGCGGCTCCGGGGAACAACCAACGAGCACAGGTACAGGAACACACCCCCCTTGGCTTATGACATGCTTGAGTGTTTGTAAGTTATGAGAAATAGACATGTAGTGTGACATGGGTGTTTGTGGGCTCATTCCTGCATGTGTTGCTTTAATGTACAACTTGTGTTGACGTTGACGGATCACTGACTAAATACCGAAGGTCAAAATATCGACTTACAAACATATCGCAGCAAAAATATCGAGGACAAGAATATCGACATCCCTTCTACATTAAGGTAAGTACAAAAATATCGAGAAAAAAAATATTGATGTCAAAAATATTGTTGATAAAAATATCTTTTTTTATTTAAGTAAAAAAGAATGTAAAATAAACTATATAATCAATACAATTAAAATTAACATAGTTAAAAATATTTTAAAATACTGAAAAATTATAATATATATAATTTTAAAATACATTAAACATATACATATAGGGGCCGATTCCGATTCGGTAAAATCCCTTACAAATAGCCGTACGGAGCATATTTCCCGTACAAATCGTACCCTTAAACATCCCAGTACGTACGATGAAGTAAGATTCGGACCCAAAGCATATCTTCGTACAAATCGTACGAAAGACCATATGATTTAAAAATCCGTAAGAATCGCATTCGGAACACGCAGTACGCGACGTCTGTACGGATCAAAGCAGCATTTTCCGACCCAGCAAGTACGATTCCTCTCGTCAACAATCCGTACAACTCTTTTTCTACGGGAGCTCAAAACGTCTGGAAAAGCAGATTTCGACTCTAACCGCGTACGAAATGGACCCACCCCGGGTACGGTGCGTACATCCAATGATTGCAGGGGTACGGTGCGTAGGGTATGGTGCGTACACCGCATGATTGCAGGGGTACCGTGCGTAGGGGTATGGTGCATACACCCCATGATTGCAGGGGTACTGTGTGTTCACCCCATGATTGCAGGGGTACGGTGCGTAGGGGTACCGTGCGTACACCCCATGATTGCAGGGGTACGGTGCGTAGGGGTACGGTGCGTACACTTTATGATATCAGGTGTACTGTGCGTTCACCCCATGATTGCAGGGGTACAGTGCGTAGGGGTACGGTGTGTACACCCCATGATTGCAGGGGTACGGTGCGTAGGGGTACAGTGCGTACACCCCATATTGCAGGTTTAAGTGCGTATGTGATTGTGGGGCTCTCCATACGAATCACTCATACGCGTCGTTTTCCGTACGAATCGCGTTCTCATTCCCCGATCCAGATCGTACTTGTCGGGTCGTACAGCATGTTTACGATTCGTACGGTTCACTGTGAGGGTCCGTGTCATACGGATTTTCCCTTGCTTTTCGTACGGTTCGCAACGATTTGGTCGTATATTTTTCAAACGAATCGTACTACGCGATTCGGATGGAATTGTACGAGTCGTACGGAAAGGGCTACGGATTCAGTCGTACGATAGGTTTACTGAATCGGAATCGGACCCATAATATATATATACTTACTTATTATTATGTTTTAATATTTATTTTAAACACATATAATTGGTTATTTTTTTAATAAATTATAAATACATCTATACACATAAAATAATAATATAAATAAACATTAAAAAGATACAAAACGTTGCATAACCAAGGCCCCCCAGTCCTCAGCAATTTTGTCACCCCTTACATAACCACTAGATCCCTCCGTTCTAACGCAGAAAACCTCATCAATACCCCAAGATTCAGGAAAGCCCGATCAGGAGGAAGACGCTTCTCGGTACAAGCTGCCCGTCTTTGGAATTCACTCCCTCATGACTTACGTCTTGAACCACAATATCTGCGCTTCAGGAAGCTGCTAAAAACACATCTTTTTCCCTAGCTTCCATGCCCCCCCCCTGTTTTGATTTCTCACCCTTCCTCTCTTCTGCTCTCAGCTCCCGGTCCTCAGATTTGCTGAACTAGGGTTTTTTAGCGCTGGGATACCTCCGGGTGACTATGTGCTTTATAAAAATAAATAATAATAATAATAATAATATATAACAAATGTAAACATTAAAAAGATAAATATCACAAATTTAAACAATTACAATAATTTTTTTATCTTTTTAAAATGATACAGTACATTAACTAAAATAATATAAAAATATTGGATAGTGGAAGAAATAAAATTACAATTCCAAATCCAGTAAATGCAACAGTAGGAAAAGTTTTGGATAGCGCAGGAGTGAAAATTACTATTCCCACTCCAGTGAGTGCAACAGTAGGGAAAGTGTTGGATAGCGTAGGGGTAAAAATTACTATTCACACTCCAGTGAGTGCAACAGTAGGGAAAGTGTTGAATAGAGTATAGGTAAAAATTACTATTCCCAATCCCGTGAGTGTAACAGTAGGGAAAGTGTTGGATAGCGAAGGGGTAAAAATTACTATTCCCACTCCCATTAGTGCAACAGTAGGGAAAGTGTTGGATAGCGGAGGGGTAAAAATTACTGTTCCCACTCCAGTGAGTGGAGCAGTAGGGAAAGTGTTGGATAGCGTAAGGGTAAAAATTACTATTCCCACTCCAGTGAGTGCAACAGTAGGGAAAGTGTTGGATAGCGTAGGGGTAAAAATTACTATTCACACTCCAGTGAGTGCAACAGTAGGGAAAGTGTTGAATAGAGTATAGGTAAAAATTACTATTCCCAATCCCGGGAGTGTAACAGTAGGGAAAGTGTTGGATAGCGGAGGGGTAAAAATTACTATTCCCACTCCAGTGAGTGGAGCAGTAGGGAAAGTGTTGGATAGCGGAGGGGTAAAAATTACTATTCCCACTCCAGTGAGTGGAGCAGCAGGGAAAGTGTTGGATAGCGTAAGGGTAAAAATTACTATTCCCACTCCAGTGAGTGCAACAGTAGGGAAAGTGTTGGATAGCGTAGGGATACAAATGACTATTCCCACTCCAGTGAGTGCAACAGTAGGGAAAGTGTTTGATAGCGTAGGGGTAAAAATTACAAATCCCACTCCAGTGAGTGCAACAGTAGAGAAAGTGTTGGATAGCTTAGGGGTAAAAATTACTATTCTCACTCCAGTGAGTGCAACAGATGGGAAAGTGTTGGATACCGGAGGGGTAAAAAAAACTATTCCTACTCAAGTGAGTGCAAATTTAGGGAAAGTGTTAGATAGCATAGGGGCAAAATTTACTATTCCCACTCCAGTGAGTGCAACAGTAGGGAAAATGAAGGATAGCACAGGGGTTAAATTAACATACTTATAAATTTTTTTTTTTTTAAATAAATAACATATTAATAATTATTTAACAAAAAAATATTAATAAATACCTATTAAAATAAATTAATATTTACTAAAATAACATTAAATTACTTCCCACCCTATTCCCCTATAAACACATAATGTGCTACACATACATTTAATGATCAATTATTCAATTAAAAAAATTAATTACCAATAAATTAACAATAACAATAAATACATTAACTAATTAATTATATTTAAATTACTTCCCACTCTATTCCCCTATAAACCCACAACCCACTACACATTAAATATAACAATTAATTTACTTACCAATTAATCAATTAATTAAAACGAATTACTAATTACTAATTAATGTACAAAAAGGTAATTAACAATAACAATAAATAAAAATTAATACATTATTTATAATTAATATAATTATAAATTAACCAATAAAAATGTATTACCGATTATTAATGAACAATAAATAAACACATATTAACTAAAATTTATTTTATTTAAATTACTTCCCACCCTATTCCCCTATAAACCCATAACCCACTCTGATACTAAAATGCAAAATGTACTTAAAAACATTTAATACATATATTTAAAAATAATTTAAAAACGTTTATAAAACTTTAAACAGACATATAAAATACATACTAAAATACATAAAACCTAAAAAACCTAAAAAAAGATATTATTTAGAACTATATTTTTGCAAACTTCATTATTTACTTCGATAATACATACTTCGATATTTAAAAAAAAAACGATATTACTTACCTTAAAGTCGATATTCTGGTCAATGATAGTCTTGACTTCAATATTCTGTCCCTACGATATTTAGGACTCGATATTAGTGTAGGTCGACATTTAAACTTCGATATTTTGACCGAGCACCATGTTGACATGTGCATATGTGTAGATCATGTGCATGTGTGTGGGCAGTGAGAATTCCCAGAGTGAATCTGTGGCTATGTTACGTATCTGGTGAAACTTGCTATCTGTCAATGTATGTTCATGTATGATTTTTGTGATGGTCACCATCACTTCGCAGTTGTGTGCAGTACCTATTTGCATCACAGGAGGAGTAGCCTCCACCTAGCCTTGGCTTGTGTGAGTCATGTGTGGGCATAATTGCAAAATAGCACTTTGTAGTCAGTGGTGGACAATGATTGTTCCTCAATGCCCTGTGATAGTGGCCTTAGATGGAGGTGATGGTTGCTTCTGATGTTAAGTCATGATACGGGAACATTGGCTGGCTGCACAGGGGGAACTGTCCCCTCAAGTGAATATGGACGTATGTGTGTTGATATGCCACCTGCGCTCTACCTAGTCCAGCTATGCATCCATGCACTTCCTAGTAGACTACATGCACTTGGTTAATCATGGAATTGTGATTTTGACTGGCCAAGGTGTGGGTGCTCCAGGAGAGTGGAGTCACTGTGATGACATCCCTGAGAGTGCTGAGAACAAGAACCTGTACTGTGAGCAAACTCACATGTGACACTGAAACATTTCACCCAGTTCCATTTGTGTTAGCATCATCAGCATGTTTTGAATCTGTCATCTGGTTTGGCAAGTGTGGGCCTTGTAGGTGCCAAAGAGTGCTCCCAATCAGCACATTGTACCCGGCCCTGGAGCCTGAGGGCAAAATGTCTTATTTGTACATCTGCTTTACATTCAAAGACAGTTTTCAAGTGCCAAATGTGGCCAATGCATATTCCATTCTGCACATGTACTCCATCCTCACCGGATGTATATTTCCCATGGCTTGTGGCTAACTGTGTGACTGTGTGTATTGGGTTTGTGAGCTACAAATTAACCCCCCCCCTGGTGTTGTCACCATTGCAGGCAGATTATCTTACACATTTGGCTGTGCATCGGAGCCTACAAATTCTGATGTTGTATCCTCTATCTGGTGACTCATGTGTCTTCCAAGTCTTCGGCAGTACACACTCTGCATTGGCAAAATGGCATTCGTAATGATCTGCACATATTGCACCTTTTGTATCTAGATGCAGAGTTGCGGTGATAGATATGCTTTTCTACACAGCAAGTAGGAATGTGGTCTACACATGTAGCGCTGACAGCTGTGACACAACCACTTCTGGTTTGTTGTAGTGGGAGGCTCATAATTCTATTTTGTGTGTCTGTGGAGTTGTGTGGTGTTGAGGCCAGTCTCATCTGTGCTTCATTGTACAGCGACTCATCACAAAGTCATCCTTCTGTGAGTAGGTGTACTTTGTTGCCCTGTAGGGTTTGAGTATGTAATGTGATGGACAGGTGATGTGACTTTGTGTCACATACATATGCGTGTCTGGCACCTCTTGTTCCACCATCAAATGTGTGATTGTCCTAGTATGTGGTGTGCTGGGTGTACCTACCTGATGCTAATATTCCCCCATTAGTCATATACAACAGTACATGGACCCATGGTTGTATTGGAATCACAATGATGGCTGGTCAATCATGGATTCATCATCATGCATCCAGTGATCCAAGCTGCCACGGAGGCCTCTGCAATGTCACCTGTCAAAGGAGGTTTTAATGTGGCACGATGTTGCTGATCAGCGTAGGTGGTGTTTAGACAGGCCAAATGTGACTTGGCTCCCAGTAAGGCCCCTTCCTACAAAGCGGCCTCCCTGCACCAGCCATGCCCTAGGAGTCATGTTTGGGTATGTGAGATGACATTGCTTCTTGTCTGGCCCCCATCCTCAATTTGCATCATAGCGGCTCAGCAGACAGGATACTGGCACCACAGTGCTGTGGCCTTGAGGGAACTGTGGAAGTGAGTCAGTCTCTTGATGTGGTTTTTGGTGGTCCCCCATGCTTGGCTCGCATGTGACTCTGGTGCACCCGCTCATAAACCAATGCCTGATTGCCCACATTGCCAATCCAAGCAATATATGGTATACTTCCTCATTTGACTCAACATGCATATCGCTCAGTGGAGTTCTGCCCCTCGTTGTGTGCGTCGGCCCAGGCTAAGCTATCTTCCACACTCACACACACATGTGTTTGTTCTGTAGTGTGCGGCTGGTCAGCTGTCTTTGAGCATCTTCCCCTGTGTACTTCAACTATCTTTGAAGGGCTTTGAGTGGATGGTGTTTTTTTTTTTCTCTAATGGCCCTGGGCCTCCTATATCACCATTCTGCACATTCCTTAGGTTTTGCCGTTAAAGTTGCTGACACAGTGTGGGACTGGATCTCATCAAAACAGGACTTCAGGATTGAATCCTTTGTATTTGCCGCTGCTCGTACCCGAAATGCATTTTGGATGGTCACATGTCACATTGTCCAATTAAACATTGCTGGCAGTGTTAGCCCCCAAAAGCACAGGTTGGCTGTACATGGCTCGGGTATGTAACCCCCACAACAATGTTTGCCTCAACAGTGCTGTGGGTGTTTTGCCCCCATCACCCACTTTCTCAAAACAGTGCTGGGGAGGTTGGCACCCCAAACCCCCAATTGCAGGACCATGCGGGGGAGATTAAGCCCCACAATCACCTTTTTGTCACTATGGTGCTGGAGGGCGGGCTGTCCCACATGCCATATTATGGGTAAACATTGTTGGCTGTTTGCACCCAAATCCCCAGTTTGGCATGACAACGCTGGGAGTGTTAGGCATCCACCCCCCTATGGGGTGGACAACAGTGGGAGTGATGGGCATCCAGTCCCCTATGGGGTGGACAACAGTGGGAGTGTTAGGCATCCACCCCCTTAATGGGTGGACAACGGTGGAAGTGATGGGTATCCACCCCCCTATGGGGTGGGCAACAGTGGGAGTGATGGGCATCCAGCCCCCTATGGGGTGGACAACGGTGAGAGTGATGGGCATCCACCCCCCTATGGGGTGGACAACAGTGGGAGTGATGGGCATCCTCCCCCTATGGGGTGGACAACGGTGGGGGAGTGTTAGGCATCCATCCCACTGTGGGGTAGACAACGCAGGGAGTGTTATGTATCCACCCCCCTATGGGGGGACAACGGTGAGAGTGGTGGCATCCACCCCCCTATGGGATAGACAATGGTGGGGGAGTGTTAGGCATCCCCCCATGGGGTGGACAACAGTGAGAGGTAGGCATCCACCCCTCTATGGGGTGGACGACCATGGGATTGTTAGGAATCCATCCCCTATTGGGTGGACAACAGGGGGAGTGTTAGGCATCCACTCCCCTATGGGGAGGACAACGGTGGGAGTGATGGACATCCACCGCCCTATAGGGTGGACAACAGTCGGAGTGATGGGCATCCATGCCCCCATGGGGTGGACAACGGTGGGAGTGTTAGGCATCCACCTCGCTTTGGGGTGGACAAAAGTGGGAGTGATAGGCATCCACCACCCCCTTTGCTCTACATTGCTGCAAGAATTCCCCCACCCAAATATTGACTGTGGTTTCTCAAAAGCTGTGTATTATGCTGCCTTTCGTGGGGTAGTGACGTTTTTGTGCGGGGTAGGTGTCTGACTTACCGTCTGTGGCAAACGCGTCAGTTCGGGTTGTAGTATTGACCGTAGGTGTACAGTATAGGGATGACATCTGGGATAGGATACATGGTTGCTCTGTCTTGTTGGCAGGGATCATGTTGTGGCGTGAATCGGAGCTGAAATACTGCTCTTCCAGATGCTCTGACGTGCTGGAGGTGGCGACCTCCAGCACGCATCATACTTTTCCGTCTAGAAAGTGATTGGGAAATGCCTCCAGACAACTACATTCCGCGTTTACGGAGTCTGCTCATAAGGAAAATGGAACCGGAATTGGAGCGTACAGGTCGTTTGGAAATTGGAAGCTTTTGCGCATCGTACTTTGTCGTTTGGATGGAACGGCTCCCGGGACGAGTCGGTCGGCGGGTAAGGCTACAGACAGCTCTGGAAGGGCCTTCCGGACGACATTTGAATTGGGCCCTTAGCCTGGAAGTGGGTGATAGGGCACTGCTGGTTTTGCTAGATCTATCAGTGTAGCAGACACCTTGTTAGAACACATATCAAGAGAACAGATAGCCACTAGGCTGGGACAGGTATCATTTCTATACAGATAAGATTTTAGACTACAGCAGTTTAAATGTGGAAATTGCTAGAATTGCTCTGTCTTTACAGGAAGAAAATACAAGAATTGCGGCAATCCGGTCCCACCAGAAGAAGACGTGGCGATTTCTCTTTCTTCTCCCACTCCCCTTTTCCCCCCTCTTTGCTGCCAGGATCTATATGACCTTGGTATCATAGTTTGGGAATTGAAGAATAAGCATCGGCTCCTGTGGAAGCTTGAAGTTCAGGAACAGGTACTTGACAGATTGAAGTGCCCTCCTTAACCCTTCCGCTTGAGCAGGGTGGCTGAAGGGATAGACTTTAAGACTCTAGCAACAGTGTCGGATGGGATACAGGCACAATTAAGTGATGCTAGCTATGTTAGAAAATAAGTCACTTAGAGAGGAAGTTAGGAGGTCTAGTCAAGAGACTCACTCTTGCGTCAAAGGCTAGAAGAGCTATCAGCTAGTTCAGTTTCAGGTGCTAAGGAAAGTAAGTCGCAGACCTTTGCACCAGCACCTTCGGCTGCAGAATTAACCACTCAGGTTATTCATGCCATGTCTCCCACCATACCATTAGCGGCTCCTGAGAGGTTCAGTGGGGATCCACATAAGGCCCAAACCTTTCTCACGCAATGCTCCTTACACTATCTCTGCAAGCCAATTATATTTAAGGAGGATCAGTCGAAGGTGGCTTTCATGTTGTCCTACCTGAGCGGTGATGCAGCATCATGGTCGATGCCATTAGTCAATAACAATAACTCTATTCTGTACGACTTTGAAGAGCTTAAGAAGGATTTTTTGAGAATTTTTGATAGAAGGTCAGTCTCGCAAACCACCGATAATGAGCTGTTGGATTTAAAACAGGGGAATAGAGATTTGGTTGCATATTTGGCACAATACAATACATTGATTGTTGAAACCAACTGGCCTGAAGCCAAAAGAGCTTCAATCTTCTATCGAGGTCTCAAGGATGAGCTAAAGGACGGTTTGGCTCAGATACCTAAACGACCAACCGAGGTTTCAGAATTAATAGATTTAGTCCTCCAAATTGATCAGCGTCAGAGCGAGAGAAATAGTGAGAGGCACAGGGAGGTGAAGTACTTTCCTCCTCATTTTTATCGAATCAAATCCGATAACGCTAAGATCAAGGAAACATCTTAGGATGTAGAACCCATGCAGATCAGTTCGTTGCGTGGACCCCTTTCAAAAGAGGAAAGAGAGAGAAGAAGAAATGGCAAACTATGCATGGATTGTGGCGATTCAGGGCATTTTGTGAAGGAATGCTCCAAGCAACTAAAGAATTATACCTTAGTAAAAGACAAGCTCCACCAGTAAGAGGATATGCTTTAGTGGAAGCTAAGGAAAAGTCAACTCCCAATCTTCAGTTAATTGCAAATACATTACAATCTTCAGCTCCTCATTTAATTGTGGCAAGTTCAATCCAGAGTGGATGATATTTCTGTTATGAATGACTCTGGAGCTATGGGTAATTTTTGTGACATCAGTTTTACTAATAAGTTGGGAATTGAATTTGCCAAGAAGGAGAGACCTGAAGCCGTCCGTGCTGTAGATGGTACCAACTTGTCATCCGGTCCAATAATACACGATAGTGAGGGGATTAGGTTAAAAGGGCCAGGCGATCATGTGAGCATTTTAAGATTTAGTCTCATTGATGCACCCCAGTTCCAGCTCATTCTGGGACTACCTTGGCTCACAGAGCATAATCCCCGGATAGATTGGGCTAAAAGAACCATACAAATGAGTTCGGAATATTGCCAAAGTCATTTGTCACCATTTGAGGTCGGTAATAACTTCTGCGTCATCATCACAGTATTTGGCTAGTCAAGCGAAATCAAATTGTGTAATGGAAACCCAAGAGATCCCAAATGAGTATTTGGATTTGGCTGTAGTCTTTGATGAAAAAGAGGCAAACAAATTGCCTCTGCACCGAGATTACGACTGTAAAATAGAATTGGAACCCGGATCCTCTCTGCCCTGCAGTCGCATATATGCTCTCTCAGAGAAAGAAAACCAACATCTCGAAAAGTATCTTGAGCAATACGTGGCTAATGGCTTTATCCGTCCTTCTCAGTCACCAGTATCTTCCCCTCTTTTTTTTGTTCCAAAGAAGGACGGAAGTTTGAGAATCTGCATCGATTATCGAGCTTTGAATTCTGTTACCAAAAAGAAAAGATTCCTGTTGCCTTTAATTTCGGAATTGCTAGATCAGGTCAAAGGGGCTCGAGTGTATACAAAACTGGATTTGAGAGGAGCTTACTATCTAGTTCGAATGGCTGAGGGAGATGAATGAAAGACCGCATTTCGAACAAGGTTGGGCTTATTTGAGTACCAAGTCATGCCCTTTGGTCTTTGTAACACTCCTGCTGCCTTTCAGCATTTTGTCAACAATGTCCTGAGGGAGTATTTGGACCATTTTGCAGTTGTCTATATTGGTAACATTCTAATTTTCTCTGAAAATGTGCAGGAAGATATTCAGCATGTGCGTACAATCTTGAAGAAGCTCTTGGAACATCAATTATTTGTGAAACTGGAGAAGTTGTATGTTCAATTCCAGTCAAGTAGAATTTTTGGATTTTGTACTTTCACCAGATAGAGTCTCAATGGATGACACGAAAGTGAAGACGATCAAGGAATGGCCTTCTCCTCAAAATGTGAAACAAGTACAGAATTTTATTGGGTTTGCCAATTTCTACAGACGTTTCATTGAAAACGTTTCCGAAAAAATGTCTCCATTAACTCGGCTTTTGAAGAAAGGAGCAAGAATTGATTGGTCGGTCGAAACTGAAAGAGCCTTTTGTGAACTAAAGAAGGTCTTTACCTCAGCAACAGTACTTATGCATCCCAATCCAGATGAGCCTTTCTTTGTTGACGCTGATGCTTCCAATTTGGCCATTGGGGGAATTCTTTCTCAGCGGGACAAATCTACTGGCCAGCTCCATCCTGTTGCATATCGGTCACGAAAACTGACTCCAGCTGAGTTGAATTACTCCATTGCTGATAAGGAGGTTGTGGCGGTCAATGATGCTTTTCAGGAGTGGCGGCACTACTTGCAGGGTGCTCGGCATGAGGTCACAGTGTTCACAGACCATCGAAATCTCCAGATTTAAAAATCTGCTCGAACCTTAACACCCAGACAGTTGCGTTGGTCATTATTTTTTGCAGATTATAATTTTGTGCTAACTTACAAACCAGGCTCCACCAATAGTAAGGTAGATGCTTTATTGTGTTTAAATATCGGAGAGGAATCTCCCAAGTTGGAGAAGGAGTTAATCATTCCAAGGGAAAAGATCATTGGTGTGATTTCGTTTCCAGAATTGGAAAAGGAGTTGGATCAGGCACTAGCTTCCTTTAACTGCGAAGAATGGATCAAACTAGGTGATAATCGAGAGATGAGGAATTGCCGACCCTATTTCCAAGGAAAACTTTATATTCCCAATGATGACCTTCAAACTATGTAATGTAATGTAATGTAATGTAAAAATTACTTATAAAGCGCGGCATTCACCGGACGGTTTCTTGGCGCTGATCACTTGTTTGGTAGAGGCAGAGGGCGGGAGGGGGAAGGCTTATGTGTAGATGCTACGGAAGAGATGAGTTTTTAGGAGAGACCTAAAGTGAAGGTAGGAAGGAGAGAGTCTCAGTTCCAGCGGGAGGGAGTTCCAGAATGAAGGTGCCAGAAAGGAGAATCTGAGGCCTCCGTGTTTTTTGCGTCTAAAACGGGGAGTCTGGAGGAGCGCAAGATGAGAAGAGCGGAGGAGCCTAGAGGGAGCATAAGGATGCAGGAGAGAGGAAATAAAGGAGGGACCAATGCCGGCCAAAGATTTATGAGTCAGGCAGCCCAGTTTGAACTTACAGCGCTCTGAGACTGGAAGCCAGTGTAGGGCTTTGAGGAGGGGACGGACGTGGTGGTGTTTTGGTTGGTGATAAATCAGGCGAGCTGCCTGATTCTGTATCAGTTGTAGTCTATTAATTTGATATTGTGGGATGCCAGCGTACAGGGCATTGGCGTAGTCGATCCGAGAGATGACTAATGCCAACAGTGCTAGGGTGAGGGCCTCAGTAGTCAGAAAGTGGGCGATTTTCCGGATCTTCCTAAGCTGGAAAAAACAGGAAGACACAGTGGCACTAACCTGGTGCTTCATTGATAGGTCCTGGGAGATGTAAACCCCCAGGCTTTTCACTTTGTCAGCAGGGAGGGGGGGGGGACCAAGGGAAAGGGGCCAAAAAGTGGAGTTCCAGGGATTGGATGGGCCTCCGACAAGAACGAGCTCCGTCTTGTCGGGATTAAGTTTAAGATGATGAACGCCCATCCAATTACTGATGTGGCAAAGCGTGGACTGGAAATCTTGGGCCGCTTCATCCGAGGAGTTGAGATTGAAAACGAGCTGAATGTCGTCTGCATAGTTGAATGCAGTGACATTCCTGCCGCGGAGGGAGCGGATCAGGGGGGAAAGGTACAGGTTAAAAAGAAGGGGTGACAGGGACGAACCCTGTGGGACACCACAGGTGACCCTCGTCCTGCCTGCCGTAAACTGGGAAAGACGGACTGATTGGTGGCGGTCCGCCAGGAAGGAGCGAACCCAGTTAAGGGCCGTTCCAGTGATACCCGCCTCTTTGACACGGTCGACTAAGATGGTATGGTCGACCGTGTCAAAGGCTATGTCTATGATAATACAACACGTACATGATGACTTGTTGGCAGGTCACAAGGGAGTTAAGAAGACGCTGGAATTAGTGCAACGTGATTTTTGGTTGCAGTCCATGGAAGTTTAGGTGGGACAATATGTAGCCTCTTGCGCGTCATGTTTTAATGGAAAATCTGTTAGAATGGCACCACAAGGTTTATTACTACCATTGACCCCGGCTCCTTATCCTTGGCATACAGTTTCCATGGATTTAATAATAGAATTACCTTCCAGTCAAGGTTTTTCTGTCATTAGGGTGGTGGTTGATCATTTTACCAGGATGAGTCATTTTGTACCTTTAAAATCTATTCCCAATGCAACTTAATTAGCGTCCTTGTTCACGCAACATGTAGTTAAGACTCATGGAATCCCTAAGGTGGCCATTTCAGATCGGGCCCCCAATTTATCTCTCATTTCTGGAGATCATTCTTAAGGAGATGGGATATTGACTCATGTTTGTCCTCCAGTGTCCACCCTGAGACGGATGGTCAAACAGAAAGAGATGATCCGGAATTGGAGCAGTATCTGCGTTTGTTCCTGATGGATCACAAAGGAGATTGCCCAGATATAATTTGGGCAGCAGAGTTTGCTTATAATAATGCAGAGCACTCTTTTTCTGGTTACACCCCTTTTTATTTAAACTCGGGCAGGCATCCAAATACATTTGTAGGCAGACAGGACAGTGATGTTCCAGCTGTTGAGGTGGTGGTTCAAAATCTTCAAAATGCTTATCAGAAGGCTACAGCTAATATAATCAAGGCCAAGGCTTCCTATAAGAAACACACTGACAAAAGGAGGCGTTCAAGTCCAGCTTATGAGCCTGGGGAGGAGGTTTGGATTTCTACACAAAATCTGCGTTTAAAAGGAAATCGGAAGTTTCTGCCCAGATTCTTTGGTCCCTTCTTAGTGGAGAAGATGATAAATCCTGTTAGTGTAAAGATTCGACTTCCCCAGAAGTTGAAAATCCACTCAGTGATTCATGTTTCCTTAGTGAGAAAGAGTCCACCAAGTTTGAGAAAGAAGGGTCCTACTAAGTCAATTCAGATCCAGTCAGAGGAGGAGTTTGAGGTCAAGCAGATTATAGACTCTAAGTTCAAGAAGGGAAGACTGTTCTATCTGGTGGAATGGAAAGGTTTCGGTCCAGAAGACAGAACTTGGGAACCAAGGACTAACCTGCAGGCTCCCCGATTGATTAGAGAGTTTCACAAGAGAAACCCTAATAAGCCCAAGGAGATGGAGAGAGGAGTTTTGGTGGGGGGTACTGTCAGGGCTGGCCAGGCAGGTCAGGCAAAACCATCTAGCAACCTTCAGTTCCTCCCCGTAGTTTATCAGATTCAGCTGAGTCGATATCACAGTCCAAGGCCATACATGTGGCATTGATGTTCTTCCGTTCTATTCAAGAGACAATTGGCTCGTTTGCAGGGATATTCCAAGATGGCCGCTCTCTGCAACTATTAGGTTGCAGGTCTAGTGTTTTTGGTGATCCTTGAGCGCACTTCAACTGATTTTTCTGGTGAAACGGTCGCATCTTCTTTTCGGCGTTTCGGTTTCGTAACCATTGGGGTCCGTGAGTAATTTAGTGAAGTATTTGAGACTGCCAGTTTTCTACCGCCGCTGTGGTAAATTTTTGCCAGTATTTTATGTACCCCTTGAGAGTTTTCAGACATATTACTAGCAGTGTTTCAGTCAGGAGTTAGACACTGAAAACGCCGCCTGAGGCAGAGACTTTTGCTGAAATAAAAGACTGATAATTAAGTCTCACAAATAGCAGTAAAGATTCTATTTACCTCAGAGACTATGATTTACAGTAGCGGTATGAGCATAATATCGTAGTAATGTAGAGACAGCATATTATTTGGAATTCAGCACAAGCCATTCACAGAGGTTAGTTGCAAGAGAAGACACAGTTACCAGATTTCAACAAGTAGGTTTAGTTATGTGTATATATATATATAGTCAGCAAACTCGGCCGAGATGCTAGCCTTCTTTTCGCGAGGAATGCGTTTTAATCCGCCAAGATTGGTTGAGGGATGGGAGAAAACGTCCACCGGAACAATCAACCAACGCAAGCGGAGACGCATCACAAGGAGAGGAGGGAGAAGGCACAGGGAGAGGCACCAGAAAATTGAGGAACCGACAGGCCAGGAACAAGAGGAATTGATGGAAGATCTGAATATAATCAATCTCTCGAGAAGGACCCTGACCACAGACGAGGAGAACGTGTTAAAGCTGGGACTTACATTCTGTCCAACAGGCTGTTATGAATACACACAAACACGTATAGACCTGTTTTTATTTGTTCGGAAGCTCAAACTCTGGAAATACTTTAAACAAAGGGCGCTTAGAGAAAATAAACAGAGGTCACCCATGGGGGGCGGTACAGTTCAACAAGATCCTTTTGACATTAATATTTGGTACTTGGAGAATATGGCTGTTCTGGAGGAACTACTAGAAGAAAGTGGATCCCAGATAACATCACCAGTGGATGTAGTAGAAAGAGGAACATCCATTGGCATCGCCCAAATAGGTGAACGTAGCGCCTTTAAGCCACCCTCACGCTTTCTCCCCAGACACCAACTGATGCAGTGGATGTCTTCTCAGAAGCAGTGAATCAGGACTTACGGAAGTTATCCATACAAGAAGAGAGTAACAAGGATAAAATCAAGTGGAATCTCTTACCAAATCAAAGAGATGCTATTTCAAACCTTGAGAAGGATGATTCAATCGTGATAAAGCCTTTAGATAAAGTCGGAAACGTAGTCATCCAGAGTCGTGATAACTACTGTAAAGAGGCCCTACGACAGTTACAGGACCGTGAGAACTACTTGCCGACAACGGAACATGAATACCAAGAAAGCATTCGGGAATATCATTCCCTTATTGAACATTGGTATGGAAAAGGAATACTAGCCAGGGAAGAATATCTATTCCTGCAGAACAAACAACCGAGATTACCCAGTTTTTATCATCTCCCAAAAGTACACAAGGACACCACTAAACCACCAGGGAGACCGATCGTGTCATCCATTGGAGGATTGACTGAAAATATGTCAAAGTTTATTGAATCTTTTCTGGCCCCATGGGTAACGCAGTTGAGTTCATACACGAAGACACAAAGGACTTCCTCAGACAAATACAGGATGCGGAGTGGGAGGACGGCCTGGTGATGATAACTCTGGACATCTCCAGTCTATATACGAGCATTAGACACTCTAATGGGATTGAAGCGGTGAAGACCTTTCTGAACTGACGATCTGCCCGCTACCTGGAGCACAGCAGAATGATTTTGGACTTTATATCTTTCTGCCTGAATAACACATCTTTATTTTTCAGAGTCAGAGATATAGACAGGTTAGGGGGACTGCTATGGGCACCTGCTTCGCCCCTAGCTACGCAAATTTATTCGTGGGCTGGTGGGAGAAGCAGGTGGCCTGGGCGGATGACAAAACAGAATGGGTCGATAGGGTGATCTGCTGAAGGAGATACATCGACGACCTCTTCCTTATTTGGAGGGGATCTGACTCCTCAGCAGAGGACTACATAATGGCCCTAAACACAAACGATTTGAACCTGAAATTCACCCATAGTATGAGCAGGAAAGAGGTTAGCTTTCTAGATTTGAGAGTTTTTGTTGATTCAGGCGCAATTCAGACTGCGCTCTATAGAAAAGAGACAGCAGGGAATTCCGTCCTACATGGACGAAGTAGTCACCCAGCATCCCTTGTTAGGAGTATCCCCTACGGGGAACTGTTGAGAATAAGGCGCAACAGTTCCCTGGAAAAGACTTTGAAGAGGCTGCAGAGAGAAGCGTGGAACGCTTTAAATCACGCGGCTATCCGCAAACAGTACTCCAACAAGCCAAAGGGAAAGGAAAAGCTATAGATAGGCAAACGCTACTGACTGAGAGAAAGGGCAGAAACACGAAAGGTGGCAATGGCATAATCAGATTAATAACTAACTATTTGGTGGCAGCGAATAGGGTGAGAGCCATCATGTCCAAAAACTGGGGTATCCTCAAATCCGATGCCGTAATCGGTAAAGATCTGCAGAAGCACCCTATGATCACATTCAGGAAGATAAGATCACTGAAGGACAGGCTGGTCAAAAGCCATTTGTCCAAGGAAAGTCCAAAGGAGCACTGCACGCCATGCAAGGGTCATACCCATGTGGGAAATGCAAGGCCTGCAGCAATAGTCAGAAGGTGCTTTCATATCAGGTGCCACACAAGGATTCACAGATCAGGATTGGCAAGTTCATTACTTGCTCAACTACATTTGTAGTTACTGCCTGAAGTGTCCCAGCGGACTTCGGTACGTGGGGAGCACTACAAAGGCAGTCAAGTTGAGAATCTTAGAGCACCAACGGGCCATCGCGAATAAGGATGAGAACTATCCGATGGCCCGACACTACGCCTCTCACCACAACAGCAATAGAACACTACTTAGCTTCTTTAGCTTAGACTGTGTCCCACAAGATGTAAGGGTTGGGGACCTTAAGCGGAAGCTAAGGCGGTTGGAGTCAAGATACATCATAGACCTCGAAACGAAATCTCCAGAAGGTCTAAATGCAGGGGAAGAACTACTATCACATCTATAGGATTAGAAACTAAAAATGCACATGGGGTCTGCGTCTATGCCTGAGAGTATATCATCTTTTTTCTAAAAATGCTTTGAAGAAATTCAGTTGGTAGTTGGTTTATGGACCCTTTTAAGACAAATTTGATTTTCACGATTTATTTAGGAAGTATGGTGAATGGGGTATTGGGTAGTATGGTTTGTAGTTTCGCTGTTTAGCCCATTGGGGCTTCAAGTAATTAATTTTGTCATGGGTTTTCATTAACCAGATTCCTTTTAAACCTCTACCAAAGGATATAATAAATTTATGTGCAATGCGTATAATGTTGATTTAATTAACTGTTTTTTTAAACATTAGTTTAAGAATCTTGACTGATTTGCCCATCCAGGGCAGAATAAGAAAACACAAGATTGTCTATCAATTGATAGTTAACATCATATTAATTATTTTCAACATTAACAAATATTGCTTTCATTAGTTTGTTGCAATTTTGTTTGAGTTTAATTTATCATTCTAAGATGGCGCGCACGATTTGGATTATGATCCGTTTTCTATGTTGATTATTATTGCCTTTATGAACTTCTGCCTTGCCGTCGCCAGCTGACACTGACGAAGGCAAGTGCTGAAACGCTTACAAAACACAAAGAAGAGCAGATCAGGTCTGGGAATGGTGTGTGACTATGCTAATCACTGCAAAACAGTTGGATAGATGTGTGCAAAAAACGATTGAGAAACATACGCTAGAACCAGACCCATCAGCCCAACCTTTATGCCGGAGTTTAAGTCATGTGGGGGTTTTCTGGTTATTCATCACCACATCCGGCCATATAGTGCCGGTGCGGGACAGAATGTCAATACTCTAGCGATGTGACTCATTGTGAAGTAATGTAAATAAGGTGTAGTGCTCAAGTGGTTGTGATGAGTAAAAAATGACTACACAGATTCAACAGAGAGTTCGGATAGAAGTCTGAGTGTCAAGAGTTAAAAACACGCCGAGTAGTAAGACTACTCTTTGGCGCTTTGCAGGACGGTCGACATGTTTCAGCCCAGTGGGGGACTTCCCCGGCTTTCTTCAGGACCCTTAGTCATGGAATAGCTACTGCAACTACAAAGTATGGGAAGTGAAAAATCTCAAAAATATACATATCTACCAGGAACTTAAGGGATTGTATGTCCACTGGAGGGAGAGACGTACGTCTTCTTCCTATCAAGAAACGAGAAATTACTATCAAGTACAGAAGGTTACACACATACAGCCGCATGAATACACAGAAACCGCATAGAAAAAACACCTGCATGAACAATTTATATTCTGCATTATAAAAGAAGCATATTAGCTTAATCACATTGAGGCATTTCCTCACAGTGATACTCACCCAGCTTTTTGTGGGTGAAGACCTCACCTCACCCGGCAACCGCTCGGGAGTATGAGGCCCCGCTCTATAGTGTAGAAAAAGGGACACAGTCAACACATAGATCTAGTGTGCCCAAACAAATTGCTCTACACATATAACCCAACCCACGTGTGCTGAAGACCCATCCGCCACAATTACATACTCTCCTACAGCTAAGTCCACATAGAACACTTAGAGAACATGCCTCATACAATATTCATATAGTACCTTGGGTGTAATGAAGTGCTGAAATGCGTCTGTTTTTTATTTCTGTGCAATAAACCTTTGCAGGTTTTACCTACTACGAGTGCTGTTTCTGTCTTTTTGACTGCGGAGCT
Organism: Lissotriton vulgaris; assembly: GCF_964263255.1. Lineage (NCBI taxonomy): Eukaryota > Metazoa > Chordata > Amphibia > Caudata > Salamandridae > Lissotriton > Lissotriton vulgaris. The sequence continues at coordinate 1,307,725,786 of NC_141693.1, read as the reverse complement.
TTAATATATATATATATATATATATATATATATATATATATATATATATATATATATATATATATATATATATATATATATATATATATATATATATATATATACTAGCAGCCCGCCCCAGCGTTGCCCGGGGCAGAAGGGGGCTGGGGGCAGCATTTCAGGCTTGCGTGCACCTTACCTCAGCGCTTGCTCCCAGGCGCACAAACCCAGGCCCCGCTCCAGTCCGCCTCACTTCACCGCCCCCACTACTCTCACTTAAATGTCTGCACCAAATGTGAAAGTCGTTTTAAAACCTATCATTTATTTTGCTATCCCGCTCCAGTCCGCCTCACTTCACCGCCCCCCACTACACCAAGCCAGTCTACACGCCCCGCTGCAGTCCGCTATTCCGCTCCATTCCGCCTCACTTACCGCTCCTCCCCGCGTACTTCACCGCTCCTCCCCGCGTTTCACATACCTCATGGTGCAGCAGTCTTGCTACGCTCTCCGCTCCTCCATGCGCTGTTGTCCTCCATTCCGCTCCAGTCCGCCTTACTTCACCGCTCTTCCCCGCGGTTCAGGTACCTCATTCCCTCCAGTCTGGCTAAGTTTTACGCTCCTCCCGCGCTGTTGTCCGCTCCTCCTCGCGTTTCTATCCTCCGATGATGTCAGCACGCACGTTGTTAGCACACACGGCCGGCGCTACTTCTTAGGGACTACTTTTTTTTATTGTTTATTTTTTAAATAACGTTTTTTTGTTTTTTTTTATAGCCTATGTCCATCTACTGGACCTCCCTTTTCCAACGCTGTATTGGGTGTTACAAATGGTGGTGTACTTTTCGAGTTTACCTGGCTCAAAGGACACAGTTCTCTCTTTATAATAGTAATATATATATATATATATATATATATATATATATATATATATATATATATATATATATATATATATATATATATACACATATATATATATATATATATATATATATATATATATATATATATATATATATATATATATATATATATATATATATATATATATATATATTCACTGAAAAAACCATAGGTTATAGACCATATATAGTTAGGAATTTGCATTTACAAAACCTTGAAAATTCACTGAAAAAACCATTGGTTATAGACCATATATAGTTAGGGATTAGCATTTACAAAACCTTAATTTACTCGCACAAAACCATAGAAATTCGCATATATAGTTAGTTGCAATAACTATATATCGCGCACCCGCAATCCACTGCTGATGATGTCACATATTACATCATTCATGACATGGTCAGTGACATCACTGATGACATCACTGATGACATCTCAAATGACATCACTGATGACATCACTGATGACAACATCCAGTGACTGTATGTTTCTGTAAAGTTAAAATATGTCTTACATATTGGAGAATGAGTGGATGTACAAGTGTCTGGATGAAGGATTTAGTAGGTGCATGACTGACTGTATGAGAGAATGATTAAATGTGTCCCACTGAGTGCATGGGTTAGTGACTAAACTGTCTTAATTTGTGCATCATTATATCTGTTGGTCTGTAAACTGCTGCATGTGTTGATTAGTAGCTACATGAGTAACTATATGGGTTATTGATTGGTTGCCCAAGTATTTGTATGGGAGAGTGAGTGTGTATGTGGGGGTGGCTCGGAGGTGTGTGACTCTGTGCATAGATGTGTGAGCAGTTGATTCACTAGATGTATGGGTTCAAAAGTGCATGTGGAAACAGCTGTATGGGCGGTTGACTGTCTGCATGAGTGTATTGGTGAGTGATTGGATTTCTCAGTGCCACATGTCAAAGTAAGTACATATGTAAAACACAGTACATGTAAGAGTTGACATATATAAATAACTGTGCATAAGAGCCAGTGAATGTGTGAGTGGCTGTATGGATCATTGTGAACTTGTATCAGTGATTGTATAAGAGAGTAAATATGTGTTAGTATATGTTTGATTAAGTAAGGTGTGTATAACTGTATAGTTGAGGAAATGGAGGTGTGATTGATTCTTTGCATGACTGACTAGGTGTGTGAGTAACTCCATGGATGAGTGACAGTCTGTGAGTGTCTGTTTACACTGATTGTATCTAAGGTTATATTAGAGTCTGAAGAGGTTCTTCGTATTATCACATGAATGATATCATCAGTGATGTGATCAGTAATGTCAAATGAGATGTTATCAGTGATTTCATCAGTGATGTCATTTGAGATGTCATCAGTGATGTCATCAGTGATGTCATCAGTGATGTCATTAGAGATGTCATCAGTGATGTCACTGACCATGTCATGAATGATGTAATATGTGACATCATCAGCAGTGGATTGCGGGTGCGCGATATATAGTTATTGCAACTAACTATATATGCAAATTTCTATGGTTTTGTGCGAGTAAATTAAGGTTTTGTAAATGCTAATCCCTAACTATATATGGTCTATAACCAATGGTTTTTTCAGTGAATTTTCAAGGTTTTGTAAATGCAAATTCCTAACTATATATGGTCTATAACCTATGGTTTTTTCAGTGAATTTCATTGGTTTTTTAAAAGCTAATATCTATAGCTGTAAAATATATTCTTTACTGCGTGACGTATCACGTAGCCACATGAGACGCCTCATGACGCGTCACATAAACGTGAGGTATCGTCTCTGCAGCGCAAACAAAACCCGTAACGTAAGCGCGCCAGAGCACGCTTACAGATATATATATATTTTTTTTAACCTTAATTAGACAAAATCCACACGTGCACATATCTTGAGGTCTTGCAAAGGCACATCAAACAAACAGTCCCTACAATTTTGCCAAGTTTGGTGGAAATCTATTCCTTTAAATTTTATTTGACTGTTTCTCTTGGTTTTCCCCTTGTTACGCTTACCGGAACGCTACCCGGTACGCAAACCGGACGCTCCAAAAACACAAGATGTCCGGGAAGCGCCTCTACCGCGAAAAATCGCAATTTTCTTTTTTTTTCTTTTGCCCCGCGGGGCACTTTACTATCCCCCTCATCAATTCTAGGGGGTCAGGAGGGGTCTACTTTGCCCCCTTTCCTTCATTTCCCCCTTCGTTTTTCACCACCTCTTGTCTCTCGATCCTACCGAGAGACAAGATGGCGGCCGCTCCGGACTGTTTACAATGTTGACAGCCAATCAGCTTCTCCTCATACTCCCGTTACGCTGCCGGTTAGCTGCCCAGTTAGCTGCCCGGTTCGCGTACCGGGACACGCCTCTACGGCGAAAAATCGCAATTTTTTTTTTTTTGCCCCGCGGACCACTTTATTATCCCCCTCATCAATCCTAGGGGGTCAGGAGGGGTCTACCTTGCCCCCTTTCCTTCATTTCCCCCTTTGTTTTTCACCACCTCTTGTCTCTCGATCCTACTGAGAGACAAGATGGCGGCCGCTCCAGACTGTTTACAATGTGGACAGCCAATCAGCTTCTCCTCAGACTCCCGTTACGCTGCCGGTTAGCTGCCGGTTAGCTGCCCGGTTCACGTACCGATTTGCGCCTCTACGACAAAAAATCGCAATTTTTTTTTTTTTGTGCCCGCGGGCCACTTTAATATCCCCCTCATCAATCCAAGGGGGTCAGAAGAGGACTACCTTGCCCCCTTTCCTTCATTTCCCCCTTCGTTTTGGCCTCCTCTTGTCTCTCGATCCTACCGAGAGACAAGATGGCGGCCGCTCCGGACTGTTTAGAATGTTGACAGACACCGGAGAGCCAATCAGCTTCGCTTCGCAAAGCTCCGTTACGCGAAAAGTACGCGAACTGGTGCGCTATCCAGGACGCTGTCACAGATATATACATTTTTTTAAACGGTAATTTCTCAAAATCCACTGGAGCACATATATTGAGACCCAGCAAAGGCACATCGGGCTAACAGTCCCTACAATTTTGCCAAGTTTCGTGCAAATCCATTCAGCCGTTCGAGCTAAAAGTGAGGCCAAACGCCCTATGGAAAAATGAATGGGAAAAACGCGTTTTGGGACCCCCCTTTTTTCTCGCCCCCCCCTTGACGAAATCCCCCCAAATTTTCAGGGGCTGATCAGAAACAAAATATGCCGATTCCATCCACAAACGCCAAAGTTATTAGACATAGAATTTTCAAAAGTTCCATAGAGAAAAAAGCCTAACTATATATACCTACTGGCGACCGCCAGTAGGTAATTATATATATATATATATATATATATATATATATATATATATATAATTACCTACTGGCAGTCGCCAGTAGGTATATATAGTTAGGACCTAGTTACCATAGGAAATTCCAAACATTCCAAACATTCTATTTGGAATAACTTTGGCGCCGATTGAGGGATCTGCCTGTAATGTTCCTTAAATTTTCCTCGCTGCGCTCCGCTCCTTCCCTGAAAGTTTCGGGGGGATTCGTCAAGCGGGGGCCGAGAAAAAAGGGGGGTCCTAAAACATGTTTTCCCCATGTTAATTTCCATTGGGACATTCCGACAAGGCTACAGCTCGAACGGCTGAACGGAGTTATACCAGATTTGGCAAAATGGTAGGGACTGGTATGCAGCAGTGCCTTTTGTATGTTTGGTGTAAATCCCTCCAGTAGTTCTTGAGAAAATTGAATTTGAAATTTTTCAAATGGCATTTTCTATGGGAACTTTAGACACGGCTACAGCCCGAACGGTTGAACGGAATTACATCAAACTTGGCAAAATGGTAGGGACAGGTATGCAGTAGTGCCTTTTCTATATTTGGTGAAAATCCCTCCAGTAGTTGTTGAGAAAATGAATTTGAGCAAATTATATATCTATATGCGCTCCACATTCTATTGGGAATAACTTTGGCGCCGATTGAGGAATCTGTGTGTAATTTTCCAGAATTTTGGCCAGCTCCGCTCTGCTCCTTCCCTGAAAGTTTCGGGGGGATTCGTCAAGCGGGGCCCGAAAGGGGGGTCCCCAAAATGTGTTTTCCCCTTGTTAGATCCATAGGGACCTTTAGACACGGCTACAGCCCGAACGGCTGAATGGAATTACACCAACCTTGGCAAAATGGTAGGACCTAGTATGCAGATGTGCCTTTGCTATGTTTGGTGAAAATCCCTCCAGTAGTTCTTGAGAAAATTGAATTTGAAATTTTTCAAACTGCATTTTTCTATGGGACCTTTAGACAAGGCTACAGCCCGAACGGCTGAACGGAAGTACACCAAACTTGGCAAAATGGTAGGGACAGGTATGAAGTATTGCCTTTTCTATATTTGGTGAAAATCCCTCCAGTAATTGTTGAGAAAATTGAATTTGATCAAATGATATATCTATATGCTCTCACCGTACGCGCACCGTACGCGTACGGTATGCGTACTGTACGCGTACGTGCGCGTACCCTTACGTGCGCGAGTGAGTTTCTGATTGTCTGGCAATCGACTGTCAACATTCCAAACTGTCCAAACCAGGCATAGACTCTGAAAGAAATATCTAGTCAGGAATACCATACCCCGTGAGCAATGCCGATCCACGGCTTAATAAAACCCACAACACAGAAAAAGGCAACTCAGTAATAACAAAAAATGTGTATTTAATGTAAATAATTTCAGGAATTGTTTATTTAACATGTCTGCAAATTAGTGTGTGAAATCGTAATATGAATTTCAACCATACTGCCTTTTAATTGTTTTGAGAAATGTAAAGAAAACAGTAATATACTATGTAAATAACTCTCTCACGGGGCTAAACGTCAGTCCTCTTTCTATGCACATGCCAAAATGTGACGAAATGCTTTTAAACTTGCTTCCTTCCGTGTCATTTGTAGACACTGACGAAGGAAAACCGAAACGCGTTTGTCTGCTGAGTGTTTGAAATTAAACTAACCTGAACACTTCCCCTGTGAGTGCCGGATTTTCTTTCCTGCGAAACGAGAGATAATCGGAGCGGCAATTTGTGACGTGGAGCGCCACCACGAGAGGCACCCGTCTGTGAGTGACCCGGTTACTTTGGTGCAACGGAGCTGTGAAATACAAAACGGGGCACCGCGCTCACCAAACGGAGCAATACCGAAGACCACGCCGAGAGGAGCAACCCGAGACAGTGAGGCTTCGCTACCGGGTAAGCTCAAGCGCTCAGCCTCTATACGAGCATAGATCATCATCAGGGACTATTAGCCATCAAGTACTTCCTTGACAAAAGACCCATGAAATTCACAAAACATAGTAAAATGTTACTAGAATTTATAGAATATTGTCTTTTCAACAATATTTTTCTATTTCAAGGACAATTGTACAGGCAAGTCACCGGGCCGGCGATGGGAACCTGCTTCGCCCCCAGCTACGCGAATTTATTCGTGGGCTGGTGGGAGGAGCAGGTTACCCGGAGCCCGGGCTTTGAGAAATTGGCAGGAAACCTAAAAGTTTGGTACAGGTACATCGATGACCTCTTCCTTGTTTGGGAGGGGTCAGTAACTTCGGCAGAAGAGTTTGTGGCCCATTTGAATATGAATGAACTTAATCTGAATTTTACAGCTGATATTAATGCATCAACAGTAAACTATCTGGATCTAAAAGTGAACTTGACGGGTACCAAAATTGAAACAGAACTGTTTAGGAAGGTAACAGCCGGTAACTCGGTTTTACATGCCGAAAGCAGTCACCCCCCGACCCTAATCAGAAGTATCCCATATGGAGAACTTCTCAGAATCAAGAGGAATTGCTCCAGGGATACAGACTTTGCAAGGGCCGCAAAAGACAGCATCAATAGGTTCCAAGCGAGGGGATATAATAAAATACTCTTAGAAAATACCCTGAAAAGAGTAGGGAGAATTCCCCGAGACCAACTACTCAAAGAAAAGATCAAAGAAACCAAAGAGACAGAAAAACATGAGGGAAAATTCAGACTGATTACCACGTTCTCAGAGGATTCAAATCATCTGAGAAATATACTGAAGAGAAGCTGGCATATCTTGAAGACGGATCAAATTATAGGAAAAGAAATTCCAGCTTTTCCTTTAATTACCTTTAAGAAAGGAAGATCCATCAAAGATAAAATTGTACATAGTCATCTACCTGACAAAACAACAACTACAGGAAGAATTAAGGATATGCCAGGATTTTTCCCTTGCGGTAAATGCAAGGCCTGCGAAAAAAGCAAAAGGAGAACAACATTTGAAATACCAGGGTCAGGACAGAAAGGGAGAATATCTAAGTTTCTTACATGTAATACCACCCATGTCGTGTACTGCCTATTGTATCCATGCGGACTCAAATACATAGGCAGTACAGTGAAGAATGTCAAGTTACGCATACTGGAGCACCAACGTGCAATTATGAATAAGGACTTCAACTATCCTGTAGCGAAACACTTTGCCCTAAAACATAATAGCAACAGAGATCTTTTGCAATACTTTGCTCTGGACCACATACCAGTAGATCCAAGGGGTGGAGACAGATTACGGAGATTGAGAAGGCTAGAATCCCGTTATATAATAAACCTCCAAACAAAGGCCCCTTTGGGATTGAACAGGAACGAAGAACTAGCATCTCATTTGGGAAAGGCATAGACTCTGAAAGAAATATCTAGTCAGGAATACCATACCCCGTGAGCAATGCCGATCCACGGCTTAATAAAACCCACAACACAGAAAAAGGCAACTCAGTAATAACAAAAAATGTGTATTTAATGTAAATAATTTCAGGAATTGTTTATTTAACATGTCTGCAAATTAGTGTGTGAAATCGTGATATGAATTTCAACCATACTGCCTTTTAATTGTTTTGAGAAATGTAAAGAAAACAGTAATATACTATGTAAATAACTCTCTCACGGGGCTAAACGTCAGTCCTCTTTCTATGCACATGCCAAAATGTGACGAAATGCTTTTAAACTTGCTTCCTTCCGTGTCATTTGTAGACACTGACGAAGGAAAACCGAAACGCGTTTGTCTTCTGAGTGTTTGAAATTAAACTAACCTGAACACTTCCCCTGTGAGTGCTGGATTTTCTTTCCTGCGAAACGAGAGATAATCGGAGCGGCAATATATATATATATATATATATATAGATACTTACCACCTCTAAAGAAGCCCGTCCTCCATTCATTTTCTGGATTTGCTTCGAACTTTGCCGCTAGGTCGACATGTCAACATATCTAAAGAAAAAAGAGATAGATAACTAAAACACAAGGTTCATTGAGGTAATAAGAAGTCCTAGGATAATAGACAGGGTAGGAGGTTTAATTGCAGAAATAAACTCTTGTTATTTGCATTCCTGTAGAACTGCTTCTTCAGAGGAACATCCCTGTAGCAGACACCTTGTTAGAACACATATCAAGAGAACAGATAGCCACTAGGCTGGGACAGGTATCACTTCTATACTGATGAGATTTTAGACTAAGGCAGTTTAAATGTGGAAATTGCAAGAATAGCTCTGTCTTTACAGGAAGAAAATACATGAATAGCGGCAATCCGGTCAAACCAGAAGAAGACGTGGCATTTTCTCTTTCTTCTCCCACTCCCCTTTTCCCCTTCTTTGCTGCCAGGATCTATATGACCTTGGTATCATAGTTTGGGAATTGAGGAATAAGCATCGGCTACTGCAGAAGCTTGAAGTTCAGGAACAGGTACTTGACAATCAGCTGCATTTGATATGATCTCTCACAACATCTTCTTTGCCTGTCTCCACTCAGTAGGAATTAGGGGGCTGGCCTGGAAGTGGCTTGCTTCTTTTCTGGAAGAGAGAGGACAAGAGGTATGGTGCTACCCTTTCTCTGCCAACCCCCGTAATTTAAGGGTAGGAGTGGCACAGGGCTCTGCCCAGATTCCAACTCTATTTAATGTCTAGCTCATCCCCTTGGCTGAATCCTTAGGGGCAAAAATCGTATCACATGCGGATGACACCCAACTGCTGTTCACTTGGAAGAATAGTGGGGCCTTCCCAGGCGCCAAAATTCACAACTGTCTACTGCGGTGTTTAGGTGGTTGTCCATGAACCAACTTAAATGTAATGCTGGGAAGACAGAGCTTCTCTTCTTTGGTCCAGAGGCTGAGACACTGTGGCAGTCTTTTGGCGATCAGATGACTGTCCTCCCACCCCCCAACCCAAAATCTGGTGTTGAAAAACTTGGGCTTCAAATTTGATGGACAACTGCTATTTCACACCCAAGCTAACACTTTGGCGGGCACTTGTTTTTCCCTACTTTGACTACTTTGTAAGGTTCTCTTTCTACTGCCCTTTACGGTTAAACAAGTAATTCAAGCCCTGATAATTTCACGGCTTGACTATGGGAACAGACTCTATTCAGGCCTGCCCAAGTACCTGATTGATAGGCTGCAGCTGGTTCAGAATGCAGCGACACAAATATTTTTCGGGCTCCTCCGCAATTCCCATGCGTCATGTCTTCTTAAGAGTCTTTACTGGCTCTTGGTGAGGAAGAGGATTATTTTTAAAACACTTCTTGTGACCCAGACAGCCCTCTAAGGAACTGGCCCAGGCTACTTACAAGACAGGATTTAATTCTACACCCACAGAGAAACCTTTGTTCTGTATCTCTTTGTCTTGCCAGAATTCCGCAGATCAGGAAGGCAAGGTCAGGGAGTAGAGCCCTCTCTTTTCTGCGCTCCTCTCTCTGGAATAAACTTCCACTGACACTTAGATGCATCAAGGCAACTCTTGTGTTTCGGAAAAAACTTAAGACCTGGAATTTTTGAAGTCCTTAGCTCTTCCCTCCTATTCCCCCGCTGCTACTCTTTCTGCAATAGCGCCAGGACACTCCTCGGAGTAACAGCTGTGCTCTATAAATAACCCCACATAGACATAGACCTAGACATCATATACATTTAAAATATATACCAAAATAAATAGCAATAATTAAAAAACAAAATTAAAACCAACTATATTTTTGTGAAGTATAATAGTAACTTGGCTATTTCAACCCCTTCGATGCTGCGGACGGCCCCCAGCCGTCCCACATGACAGTGGGCGTCACCCACTGATTAGAATTCCAGCACCGAGGCAGAATCCGTGCCATGGTCAAGGTGGTAAAACACAATTTTACTTATCTTAAAATCAATATTTTTGACAACAATATTCTTGCTGACGATATTTCCATACAACATTATTTTTGACTCAATATTCTTGCAAGTCCATATTTTGTACTCAATATTTTGTCTCAGCACCCTTTTCATATGGTCAAAGCAGCGACCAGAAGGCCTTCAGCCAGTTAAATTCCCATAAAATATGGAACGGTACTGCAGTCTGGTAAGCCACATCTCCAACAACGTGAATCCACATTAGGTGGGCATTGTGCAACCTTACTGGGCACAAGAGCCAGCGGTGCTGCATCTTAAACTATACAGAAGGTACGCTTCCCGTAATTCTTTATTATAATCTGTCTGTAGAGTCTCAGTCATCATCCAAGAATTGTGTATGAAGACGAGTTTCACACAAAACAAGCAGTGCTAAGGATGTGGGAACGGAGAAACAGGGGTCTAGCAATGTGGCACACAAAGTTTTCCAGGGATGGAGATATGGAGTAATTGGGGAACTAGGGAGGTCAATATGCGCGTTCGCCACAACATGTAATAGGGCATGGGACAATTGAATGTATCGCTAATGTTGGGAGGATGGAATCGCAGATTCCTGTCCCAGGACTAGATAAAACCAGCGACAAGGTTCTCAATGTAATGAGTAATCCAGATGGACCAGTGAATTTCCTCCCTGACGACCGTAATGGCCGCATTGCGCCACAATGGGCTTTAGGGTTAATACGGCTCAGGACTTGCACCAGCCTATGAGCCCCTTGCCAAGCGTACTGCGAAGTGTGAATGATCGGATTACTGAGGGGAGTAGCTGAAGGTTTGGAAGAGTAATAGACAGCCAGATCTCCAGAAGACTGAAATATATGATGCTCCACACCACCCATAAGGGTGTGGCCCTAGAAGTTGGTAACCAATACACAGCATGGCCCTGCTGCTGCAACAGCCAATAGCCATATGATCCATGATGGGTTGCACAATGATTTGCACCATGTTTTGTAGGCCCTGATTGATAAAACATCTAACACAGTAAATTCTGTTCAAAAACTGTATGAGTGGCTACAGTAAGCTTTTGATATCCTAATAACATTCAGAACAACAAAACAGGACAAAAGAAAACAGACCCCTTGGAAAAATACGGAACTAAAAGAGAGAAAACAGTTAATTAGAAAGCTGTAATGCACCTGGCTCAAAACAAACAGCAATACAGACAAACTTCACCTACAGAACCTTCACAGATTATACAACTCAACAATCAAAAAAGCTAAAAAAAAAAAAAAGATTCTATTCAGACAGAATTACAAATCTTAAATGTGCAAATAAAGAATTTTTATAAAATTCTCACAGAATTTTGTAAACCTAAATGCACAGAAGGTACTCATCCATTACTCAAGAATTCACCGACAAAGTAGCAAATCATTACAGAACCAAAGCAAACATGTGGGACTCCTATTTAAAACAAAGGAAAACCACCAGAACCAACCCATTTCTAAAAATCCCCTCCAAGAGTAGTCTAATCCAGCCTCTGCATTCCTTCAAACCAATATCACAAAGTGAATTTACTGATCTGTTCAATGCAAGCATGTTATATTTGAAACATTATTTCCTTAATTCACATGATTAAAATGCCCTATTTGCTATGTTCAAACTCCTATTCTTGTGCACTTGCACAGCACCACCTTTATTGACGCCATGTTATTTTGTAACAGACATCGAGTGTCTGTCTCTAAAATGCTCGCCTCTTCAAGAAGGCTGCCCTGCTAATCCAGCTTGTACTTTTCAAGGTTGAAGCTTTGCTGTACTAATGAATGTACTATTCATCGTTGCATACCTTTACCGTTTGTCAGGATCGCACCGCTCCGGGGCTTGAAGGGAGTTAAAACCCTGCTTCTGGGCGGGAGGAGTGCTTCTCGTACTAGCTTTCTCAGCATTCCTTTCCCGTCTGGAACATTGTGTGTCTACTGGGGTTACTGCGTTCGCTGCCACATTCACAAACAGTTGGCTTCTTGCTTCAGGGGCTCTGCAGATTATCCGTGAGCCTTGTGGACTCCTGCAGGGGTTCATTAGGCAACCTTTCAGTGGCCATCTGTGCATTATCCAACTACAAGTCTGGCATTACCAAACGAGCACTCAAAACCATGCGGTAATGCGCTTTGCGCAGTGAATGAGTGGCAGACGTCTGTTGTATGTGTTTTTAGGTCTCGCCTATTCCATTCCGCAAGGAATGAATATGCAAGTCTAATGCAGATAAACCACTACTTAAACCCAAGGCTCTCAAAAGGCTCTCCAAAAGCGGATTTTCAACAGTTCACGAGAATCACGTGACCACAAGCTCCTCGTGCACCAGCTCACATTCCATCATCAAAGGCAGCCCAGCCAGCCCAGCCTCCCTCACACAAGCTTCTCCCAGCAGGCAGCCCACCCCCCTCCCTCTCCATATGTTGGCTCGAGTTGCCCACCCCTTCCCTCTCCAGTGCCTGCCTTCTCTCTGCCCGCAACTTGTTTAAATTTCAGCTCCTTTAGATTTTTCGCCTTAAAGTGCTTTGTGTCCAAACTACCCACTCATCCTCTTTGTCATTCACATTACTTGTGGGCTACTCTTTAATTTAATACACAGACTTGCTCTTCACTTCACCTTTCACGGCTGCAGGCCGTGACTTGCATCTCTACTCTCCTTAGCCCATGTAGACACCACACCATGACTCGCATTCTTGAAGGCAATCTCCGCCCCCCTGGTGTTTCTGGCTTTTCTCGAGAGCTTCAAAGGCTTCAAGGCCGCCAGGCCGTGCAAATCACTTCATCTCAATGTGCTTGTTCATCTATGTGCACTGAATTGTGGCTTCATTCATACTAGTCATACCTTACTCCCCAGTTCTGAGAGTAATTCACCCAAACTTTACTCATTCAGCCGTTATCCCGTAACAGCAGTCAACCTGTGTCTGGCCTCCCCCAGCAGGCAGCCCACCACCCTCCCTCTCCATATAGTCGCTCGAGTTGCCCACCCCCTCCCTCTCCAGCGCCTGCCTTCTCTCTGTCCACGCATCGCAACTTGTTTACATTTCAGCTCCTTGAGATTTTTCGCCTTAAAGTGCTTTGGGTACAAACTACCCACTCACCCTCTTTGTCATTCACATTACTTGCGGGCTACTCTTTTATTTAATACACAGACTTGCTCTTCACTTCACCTTTCACGGCCGCAGGCTGTGACTTGCATTTCTACTCTCCTCAGCCCATGTAGACACCACACCATGACTTGCATTCTTGAAGGCAATCTCTGCCCCCTGGTGTTTCTGGCTTTTCTCGAGAGGTTCAAAGGCTTCACGGCTGTCAGGCCTTGCAAATCACTTCATCTCAATGTGCTTGTTCATCTATGTGCACTGAATTGTGTCTTCATTCATACTAGTCATGCCTTACTCCCTAGTTACGAGAGTAATTCACCCAAACTTTACTCATTCAGCCGTTATCCCGTAACAGCAGTCAACCTGTGTCTGGCCTCCATTAGAATTCCAATCTTTTGGCCAGTGTCCCTCATCAGCAAATTAACTGTGCCGAGCCCCCATTATCCTCTCCCCACCCTTGACAAGCTTACTTCTTCAAGGGTCGGTGTTGCCTTATCAAGTGGGGTTCACCGCATTAAGAACCAATCCATGGATATACTACATTTCTTAAAAAATGTATAAATAAATCAGAACAAAAGATAACCCTTTGTAATGCCGATAGCTCATATTGTCATCTCCTATTTCCTTCTGACTATTTTCCAGCGTGGACGCGCCTGAGCCGCATGGGGAGCAGCAGCCTTTGATGTGCCGGCCGGCCATGCAGTGAATAATTAGGGGAGGAGAAATGCCATCTGTTGCTTTGCGCTCGGCCTCAGGCCGGCATTTCTCTGCACCTAATTATTCACTGCATGGCCGGCCGGCACATCAAAGGCTGCTGCTATGTCGTCAGTTTCCTCTGCCTTTAACTGTGCTAGCAAAGATGTCAGCATACGGCCTCTGAGGCTGGCTGCTTCATTCCGTTGGGTTCCCCAGAAGTATCAGAATGTCTCACAAGTGACTGACTCTGTCCCAGCCTTATTCTGCCCATGTCACTCACTCTGCCCGAATATTACCAGCCCGTCAGGAGCACCAAATTGTCTTACGAGTTACAGACTCTGTCCCAGCCCTACCAGCCCTTTAGAAACACCCTCTTTTTTTTTTTTTTTTTTTTTTTTTCCCCCCTCCCCCCACACTTCCACCGTGTAGGTGCCCAGAGGGTGCCTCCCGTCACAAGCATGGCCGCCTTTTCATTTCTGTAACCCGTCTAAGTTACCCTCCTTCCCCCTCGTCATCGGAATCTTCCAGGTCCTCCTCCCTCAGGGGCTCACAAATTTCCCCTCTATATTCGTTCCATTTCAGCCAAATTTTATTCCACTTCGCCGGGCAGGCTCGGTTGGAATAGACTGCCCGTTCGGTCAGCATCACGCGATCCATGTGAAGGCACCATTGGGATTTAGTTGGGAGATCCGCTGCCCCCCAGCGTTGCGCTATGTCCCTCTTCGCCACCATTATCCCTGCCGTGACCCAGAGCTGCTCGTAGCGGGACAGATCGGTGGGTTCCCAGATGTTCAGTAGGCACCGCCGTGGGTTAGGCAGGATAGAGTGATTGAGTGCCTGTGAGAGAGTGCGGTGTATTTGTTTCCAGTATTCCTGAATCTTGGGGCAGTCCCATATGGTGTGGAAGAACGTGCCCTCCTCCCCGCACCCTCGCAGACAGTAGGGGTGGGGTGCTCTGTGTATACGGTGCAGCATTGTTCGCGTGTAATAAACCCGGTGCAAGATCTTAAATTGTACCAGCCGCATGCGTGCTGAGATGCCAACCTCTCTGGGGGACCCAAGTGCCTCATTCCATTCGTGTTCGTCCATGTCCTCAATTTCCCCCTCCCATTTCTCTTTCAGGTGTGATGTAGGGTCGGGGGTGTTATTAAGTAGTTTACGATAAGTGAGGGACGTAGCACGTTCCAACATGTAGTCTGTGAGTAAGCGGTCCTCTAAGGGTGAAGATTCTGGCATTGGTGTGTTGGCTGGGATAGCCGCAAGCATAGCGTGGCGTATCTGAATGTATCTATATAGTTCCCTGTCATTGAGCTCATAGAGTTCCTGGAGGCGGGCAAAAGGCACCACCTCGTTCCTGTCCCACAGATCGCCCACCGTAGATATACCTATTGTGTCCCATTGTGTAAACCCCTTGGTATTCCTGAGGTTGCCCAGTGCGCGAGAGTCCCATAGTGGTGTCATTTTCGTGATTTTCCCTTTCCAGCCTAGAGCTGTCGTCGTTGCATGCCAAATTTGTACTGTCAATTTGGTGGGGCCGACCAGGGTCCGCACCTTGCGGTGGTCGTACAGCGGGCCCATCATGCCCTCCGCGCCCAGCTGCACCCTATCGGAATGGTATGCCGGCTCAGTGTGTGGTGCGTGGAGCCATTGATTAATAGGTTTGAGTTGGGCAGCCCAGTAATACAGTTTTAGGTCTGGAAGCGCAATTCCTCCGCTATACCAGTCCCTGCGCAATTTGGGTTGTGCCACTCTTGCCGGGAGAGCGCCCCATAGGAGGTTGGAGACCAGTGCTGCCACCTTTTGAAAAAATTTGTGAGGTACCGGGTAAGGTGAATTTTCGAGGACATAAAGGAAGCGTGGCAGCGCCATCATCTTATAAAGGGCCGCCCGACCCAGAAGTGTCAGCGGCAGGCCCGACCAGAACTCGACATCTCGCTTGAGCCTATCCATGGGCGGTTTCAGGTTTTTATCCATAAATTCCGACGCATCTTTAGTAATGTGTATGCCTAGGTATTTGAATGACGATCCCGCCAGTCGCAATGGACACGTATCGTCTAGAGTCGGAGCCGGGCTCCGCAACACATATAACTCCGACTTGGACCAGTTTAGCGTGTAGCCGGAGATCCTGCCATATGAGTCGCAGATGCGCAAGAGGGCCGGTATGCTCTCCTCAGGTTCTGTGAGATACACCAGCATGTCATCCGCGTATAGAGATAGGCGGTCTTCCCAACCCCCGGTCCCTGGAACACCCTTGAGTAGGGGAGAGGCCCGTATGAGAGTCGCCAGGGGCTCTAACGAGATGGCAAACAGCAGCGGAGACAATGGGCATCCCTGCCGTGTGCCTCTTCCCAACGGGAAGGTGCGCGAAATATGGCCATTTGCCACTACATGGGCCATCGGGGCCGTGTAGAGCAGTCTGACCCACGCCTGGAAGCGAGGTCCAAATCCCATCCGCTTCAGCGTTTCGAAGAGGTACTCCCACTCCACCAGGTCAAACGCCATTTTGGCATCTAGCGCCAGAACGACCGCCGGGTCTGTGATGGCGTCGGATCGAGCCAGGACACCATGGAGCCGCCGCAGATTCTGAGCAGTGTTCCTGTGCGGCATAAACCCGGACTG
This sequence comes from Lissotriton vulgaris, assembly GCF_964263255.1. Lineage (NCBI taxonomy): Eukaryota > Metazoa > Chordata > Amphibia > Caudata > Salamandridae > Lissotriton > Lissotriton vulgaris. The sequence goes on along the minus strand of NC_141693.1, from coordinate 1,307,709,363 downwards.
ATCCGGGTGTATAATCGAGGACAAATGGGGCAGGAGTCTTTGCGCCAGGAGTTTGGCCAGGATTTTCACCTCCGCGTTTAAGAGGGAAATAGGTCGATACGAGGAGCATTCCTCCGGTGGCTTGCCCGGTTTTGGGATTGTTACAATAGTCGCCACACGCTGATCTAGCGGAAGGGAGCCCCCCTCCAGGCAATCTTTAAACATCCCCAACAGGTATGTGCTAAGGGTGTCCGGCATCACCTGATACCACTCCACCGGTATCCCATTCGGACCCGAGGCCTTGCCCGGGTTCAATGCCGCAATGGCCATCTGGACCTCGTCTGTTGTAATGTCAGCTTCCAAGTCGTTCGAGGCCTCTGGGGATAGGGTCTGGACTGCGATCGGCGCGAGGAGTGCCCTGGCTTCCTCCGATGTAACCTGACGTGTTGGGGTGTATACTTGCTCAAAATGGGTCGCTAGTAACTCCGTTATATGTCTCGGGTCGGTGTGTGTCACCCCCTGTGCATCTTTTAGGCTCTGGATCCCTCTGGAGCTGCCCTCACGCTTATCTAGCCACGCCAGCATCTTCCCTGCCTTGTCCCCCACCTCGTAAACCCTATGCTGAGTGTCCGCGATGTGACCCTTAACTATTGTACGTAAGTGGTCAGTGTAGAGTTGCTGCTGGAGAGTAAGTGCGTGTAGTGTGAGGGGAGAAGGGTGGGACTCGTGGGCCCTGGACCGTTCCTGCATGGTGATTTCCAGGTCCGTCAGTTCTTGTGTTAGCTGCCTCTTATGTCCGGTTATGGTGTTAATGGCTTGACCCCGCAGAACGGTTTTGTATGCCTCCCAGAGCGTCGCCTGGGAACGCACCGATTGTGAGTTTTCGAGGAAGTAATGTTTCGTGGTTTGTTTCAGTGCCTTGCGAACCTGTGGGATCTTGAGACAAGAAGCGTGTATGGGATAAATGCGCCTACGTGATTTCGTCTGTAAAGAAAGCGTCAGTGTGAGCGGGGAGTGATCTGAAATACCTCGGGGGTGAATCACCGAAGTGTCTACGTGGCTAAGGGCCTCCCCCAGGGATAGAAAGTAGTCTATGCGCGACAGGCTACCGTGCACCGCGGAGTGAAAGGTGTATTGTTGCTTGCCTGGGTGTAGGTGTCTCCAAATGTCGGTCAGTCGGAAGTATGTCTCCCCCCCATGCTGGTTCGGAGTGGGGTATTTATCCAGTTGTGGATCCTGGACAGCATTAAAGTCTCCCCCCAAAATGATCGCACCTTCAGGGAGAGTCAGGAGGAATTCCCCTAGTCTTGGGAGGTGTACTGAGTGCAAGGCAGGTGGGACGTACACGGACACTAGATTCAGGAGTTTCCCTTCCCACTGCCCCTGCACGGCCGCGAAGCAGCCCTGGTCGTCAGTTTTGGTGGATAGGGGCAGGAATCGTGAGTTCTTTTGCACGAGTACGCCGGTTCCCCTGGAGCCGGACGTGAAGGCAGAGTGAGCCCACATTTTGTATCCTCGCCTATCTAAGGCCTTAGTAGCTCCCCCTAGCAGATGCGTTTCTTGTAATAGGGCCACATTAGGACGCAGGCGCTTCACAGCTGTTAAAACCAATCCCCGCTTTACCTTATCACCCAGGCCCCTCACATTCCAGGACAATACGGTCAATGGCGGAGAGTGTGCATCTGTAGGGTTCAGATTCCCCGTCTGTACAGTAGTACTAGCCATCGGGAAGTATGGGATAGACGTTGTGGCGCCCCGGAGATGGGACTGCTCTGTTGGCTGCGCCACAGCACAGCGAGGTGACCAGAGTCTTCATGGGGGCATAGTGTCACAGGTTATCATTCTCAACAGTGTCCCCCGAGTTCCAGCGGCCCTGAAACAATGTCCTCGACCCTTCGTACCCATTCCTAACAAAAACCATTCAAAACATTCCCCCCTCCCTGCCCCCCTGCTTAACGGACCTTCAACTGCCCGCCACCCCAACTTAGCAGAGTGCAATACCCTTCCCAAAGAACACAGTACTTGCTTGTAAGGGGGAGAGCGCCTCCCCGGGTTGGCGGCTCCCCTGTAGGCTCTCGGGGTTGCCATGCCAGAGTCAACGTGCTGCTGTGAAAGATTAGTTAGTGCCGGTGGTCGGCGAGGTAGTGCAGTTCAGTGGTCGTCAATGGAGTCAATCAGTTTCGCCACCCCCTTCAAAGCCATGGGAAGGCGAGCGTTCTGCGCCCTCCACGCGCCCCGAAGCCTGTGAGCCATTCCTGCTGTCTCCTCTGCGGTCCGATTCATGTCTGTTCGTCCTGCGCTGTCTCCCAACGGTGTGCCAGCCCTCTAGCCAGTCCCGGGCCGTGTCAGGGGAGTCAAAGAACCATACTTTCTTGTCCGCCACAACTCGTAGCCTGGCTGGAAATATCATGGAGTAGGGTAGTTCTTTCTCCCGTAGAGTCTTCTTCACCTCCAGGAATGTTCTCCTCTTTCTCGACACCTCCGCTGTGTAATCCGGGAAGAAGGCGATTTTGGAGTTTTGGATCTGGATGGTCGCCGCCACTCTAGCAGCCTGCAAAATGGCGTCCCTGTCCCGGAAATTAAACAGCCTCGCCAGTATCGGTCGCGGTGGGCCTCCGGTCTTGGGCTTCCCTCCCGGAACCCGATGGGCTCTTTCGACCGAGAAGAAGTTTGATAGGCCTTTAGGCTGGAGCCGAGTTTTCACCAGATCTTCCACGTACAGGTCAAGGGCCCCCGTGTCTTCCGATTCCGGAACACCCAGAATGCGGACATTATTGCGCCTTGAGCGACCTTCCTGGTCGTCCAGCTTGTCTTTAAGGAGTTTGTTGTCCGCTTGCAGGCGCTCCATCGCAATTTGCAGTTCAGACACGTCCTCAACCAAAGATTTTGTGACCACTTCGACTTGCTTGACCCTTTCGTTCATCTTTTGTAAATCCGCCCTGATTAAGGTGACTTCGGTCGCCGTGGCCCCCACAGTTTCTTGCACCTGCGCCAGCGCCGCCAGGACATCGTCCAGTGTGGCTTTCTTCCCCGCCTCCGCCTCCGCCATTTTCCCTCCAACGGTTTTGCGCTGGTCTTGTGGTGGCGAGCGACGATCATATGCAAATTTGTCCAGCTTTGCCTGGGTCGTAGTGGTCTTGGGGCCTCTGTGCGACATGGCGTGGACCTCGTCGGGCCGGCACAGTGACTTCCCCGGTCGCCTGCGCCGAGTAATGGCGGCGGTGAACCTGGAGAATCCGTCGTCTGCCGAGTTTCCTGTAGCGCTGAATATGCCCGAAGAGGGTCAACAGGTGGTCGGAGGGTGGGCACTCGGGCTTTGGACTCTTCGGAGAGAGGTAGCGGGGCCTCGGAGGGAGGTGATCGTTGAGCCGACACTTCCGGTCTGTCGGACCCGATTGTCGGCTGCTTCCGGCTGGGTTCAATCCGGCTGTAGCTCCGGGGTTCTGTGGCCGCGTGTAGGCCCGGCCCCTCCTCCGCCTCTGGCCCGCGGCAACGTGCTGTTTCGGGCTTTCGCCGCACCGGAAAATTCCGGAGATGGTCGCTGCACGGTCTCTGGGTCCGGTTCCCCTTCTGGAGCCGGGATGGATCAGGATATTTGTGTGGATTGATGCGGAAAGCCGCCTTTACCCGGGAGCCTCCCTAAGCTGCGGCCGCCATCGTTGGCTGCTAGCCACGCCCCTCTAGAAACACCCTCTTGCCCAAGTCATTGACTCTGCCCCAATATTACCAGCTCATTTGAAGAATCAAGCTGTCTCACAAATGACCAACTCTGTCCCAGCCCTATCGGCCCTTCAGAAGCATCGCGCTTTGTTTACTTTTGAACAGCCGGCAGAACAATAATTAGCTACGCGCTGCTCATGTAATCTTTCACAAATCAGGCTGACAGTTTACTTCCATTTGAGACATCAATTCCACCGTAGATGCATTGTTTTGGTCTTTTCACAAATTAATATTGCTTTAGTAATTTATGCAAACACTTCCGCACTTTTCTTGTAATCTTTAAACTCTCTTGTAAACACTTTCACGTTGTCTCTGCTCCTTCGCGCTCAGTTTATTTTTAAAGTATGCAAATTACAACAGCAGATAAAATAAACAGTTCTCTATAATTCAAGCTGTTTGCACATTCTAGTCATCTTGCGCGCATTAGAGGCTATTAATTTTGTAACACAGCTGTCTTCAATTGTATTAATATCTGTAACACGACTTTCTCCAGTTCTAAAATGTCGTGACTGACTCAAATAAATCTATTTACTTTAACTTCCAGAAGATATTCTCCTCCACAATGCCAGAGCTTCCCCCGCCCCCCTCCGCGCAATGCCAGAGCTTTTCACTCCAAAACATCACACTAAGCTTGCCCGCATTGGCCCCTCCGCCCTCAGCAGACAGACAGCAATAAAAGATCCAAAGATAGTGCTTATGTGTTTGGGCTGGCGAGGGATTTCACAAACAGACTCTCTCTTTTCCACCATGGACTCATATGTTGTTACTAAAGGGAAATGTAATAATTTCATTCTTCCTTCCACTCCTTTGTCCCTAGTGAACTTCTCCTGTCTTTGCGCCTACTGCCTTCCCTATGAGTATTTAATTAAATGGTGCTGTTATTGTGCTAGGGTGTGAGTGTCCCCCCCAACCAAGCCTATCTGGGACTAGTCTGCCTACCAATGACATCAGGCAGACGCTTGACTGTGCTAGCAAAGATATCAGCATACGGCCTCTGAGGCTGGCTGCTTCACCCAGTTGGGCTCCCCAGAAGTTGCAGACTGTCTCACAAGTGACTGAGTCTGTCCCAGCCTTATTCTGCCCATGTCACTCACTCTGCCTGAATATTACCAGCCCTTCAGGATCACGATATTGTCTCACGAGTTACCGACTCTGTCCCAGCCATACCAGCCCTTTAGAAACACCCTCTCGCACAAGTCACTGACTCTGCCCCAAAATTACCGGCTCATTTGAAGAATCAAGCTGTCTCACAAATGACCAACTCTGTCCCAGCCCTAATGGCCTTTCAGAAGCACACTGTTTACCAAGTTAATGAATCTGCCCCAATTTTCTGGCCCTTCATCCACCCGCCAACTCCACCATCCAACTCCACCATCCAAATCCACCCTCCAAATCCAACTCCACCCTCCAAATCCAACTCCGCCCTCCAACTACAACTCCACACTCCAACTACAACTCCACCCTCCAAATCCAAATACACCTTCCAACTCCACCCTACAACTCCACCGCCTCTTCTCTTCTCCTGTGCTGATCTGCTGCTCTCTTCCACCCGCCTCCTTCTTTAACTCCCTGGTCTGTTCTCCCATGCTGATCTGCAGCTCTCTTCCACCCGCCCCCTTCTCCAACTCCCTGTTCTCTTCTCCTGTGCTGATCTGCTGTTCCCTTCCACTGCCTCCTTCTCTAACTCCCTGTTCTCTTCTGCTGTGCTGATCTGCTGCTCTCTTCCACATACATCCTTCTCTAACCGCTCACACACACACACACACACATACAACCACACACACAACCACACAAACACACATTCACACCACACACACAATCTCACACCCAACCACACACCCTACCACACACCCAAACCCACACACAACCACACACCCAACCACACATACAACCACACACAACCACAACCACACACCCAACCACACACCCAAACACAACCACACACACAACCACACACAACCACACACCCAACCACACACACAACCATACCACACACACAATCTCACACACAACCACACACAAGCACACACACACACAATCACACCCAACCACACACACAACCAACCACAAACACAACCACACACACAACCAACCACACAACCAACCACACACACCCAACCACACACAAAACTACACACACAACTACACACAAAACTACACACACAACTACACACACAACTACACACACACAACCCCACACACAACCCCAAACACCCCCACACACACAACCCCACCACCATACATGCATACAACCACTCACACATACAACCACTCACACATACAACCACTCACACAACTACACACACACCCACACACACACAAACACACATATCTGTCGCACTCACTCTATCTATCTATTCCCCTCACTCTATCTATCTATTGCCCTCACTATATCTCTCTATCGCCCCCACTCTCTATCTATCAATCTATCTATCGCCCTCACTCTATCTATCCCCCTCACTCTATCTATCGCCCTCACTCTATCTATCGCCCTCACTCTATCTATCGCCCTCACTGTCTATCTATCTTTTGCCCTCACTGTCTATCTGTCTATCGCTCGCCCTCACTCTGTCTATCTATCGCTCGCCCTCACTCTGTCTATCTATCGCTCTCCCTCACTCTGTCTATCTATCTATCGCCGTCACTCTGACTATCTATCTATCGCCCTCTATCTATCAATCGCACCACCACAGCATCACTCGGGGCACCACAGCATTACTCGGGGGCACCACAGCATCACTCGGGGGCACCACAGCATCACTCGGGGGCACCACAACAGCACTCAGGGGCACCACAACATCACTCAGGGTCACCACAACATCACTGAATGCCACAGCATCACTTGTCGCCACCACAACATCCCTCCGTGCCACTACAGCATCAATCAGTGCAACCATTCAACAACAACTAGTTCAAATATGTTCTATCAATGTTTAAAGCTTTATTACAAATGTCACAAAAAGACGTTAATATTTCACTTCTGTTCTTGAATTTTCGTCACAATAAAATACACTGAACATAATCTTCACAAAAGGTATTTACAAAAGTTTAAGCTATTGCCATTATAAATTACAATAAATGTTATTTAAGTATTAATTATTTAAAAACATTAAAAGCCATTGTTATTTGTAATATCAATACATCTAAGTCACGTAAATACAAAACATGTTGCATTACAAATGCTATGTGTCACATTTACAAAAGTTAAAAGTATTGGCATTGTAAATGACAAAGCTATTAATTTCGCTATTTTCAAAAACCAAAACATAAATATAAAATGTGTCATTTACAAGACCAATAGCTCAAACTTTCCTAATGCGAGACCTATTGCATTGCAAATGCTTGTTTCCGTATGTTGTCTTCCTCATGAGTGGGGGCCCTTTTATGAGCATCCGCATTTCTCTGTGGGAAGCATAACATTTTGGCATCATTGATACCAAGCAAAAGGGGGCTCTCCTTATGTAAGGGGAGTTTCCTGTATTTAACAGTCACCCCTAAAATTTAGGAGTTTTGAGATTAATTGAACACTGCCAGTTCATTAGCTTTATGTATCTTGTAGCCCAGAGGGCACGTGGATATGAGATAGGCTAGCCCGCACTTTTTGCACCTTTTTTCTTTTCCGGTCTTAAGACTGACACTTGGCAGTTAGTCATCGGTTTTGTTGGGCTATTTTTCTTTTTCTGCAATCCCTCACTGGGAGGCTTCCATCATATCAGTTAATTACCTTTATTGGTCATAGTACTTTTAGTAACAATTCTCTACTCTATTTAGGTAGTTTTCCATCAGAAGCTCTGGTTTTACAGTTTGTTGACATCAGTGGAAGAGGGGAAGCCAACAGATAGTCCTTTTTGCTTTCCTTGTGGTATGGCAATATATGGGAATGTTATTTGTCACTGTAAACTGTTTAGAGTAGATCATTGATAATACTTTTGTTCATAGGATCACTATGTCTCCAGTGAGGACTTCTTGCTACCCAGGTCATGCCAAGGGGTTCTTTTTCTGGTGGTCCTGCTGCCTGGAGCGAGCCGGGATATCCTGTTGCTGTTATTTTCTCCCTTTGTTTCCCCTCTTCCCCCTGCACACTATCTTTGCTTTGAGGTAGTTGGGCAGGCTGGTGGAAGTGGGAAGTTGGGACCTGTGCAATGGTATCCTGCCTCTCATTCCTGTGGAAACACCAGGTGAGCAGTTATGCCGTTAGATACACTTGTTCTCACAGCTTTAGATGGTAGAGAGCTGCCTAGCGGCCTTGGGACTGAGATAGCATGTTCCCTGCTCAGTGGCACTGCCCATTGTAGGTGCCTTCTTTGTTCATCATGGCCTGAGCTGGAAAATTCCGGTTTGGGCAGGCCTCTAGGGGTGTTGAAATTGTATAATTTGTATTACCATGTGGAGAGGGATCAGACCCCTCGGCAGTCATCTCAGCAGACTGGTCAGACTGGGCTCCGCTGGAGCATATTACCAATAAACAAACTGGTCTTTATTCTCTACTGTCTGATCGACTCTTTATTTATTGGGTAGGCATATAGGTGGTCGAAAGTGACCCAGGTGATCCCTTTAAGTTGGCCAGTTGGCAGACCTTCTGACCCTTGTCCACCACAAATCTTTAAGAACATTCTTTTAACTACTTCTGCTGACACACCAGCAAGAAGAATCATCATAAATTCCTTAACTAAAGGAATCTTTCCAAAAGACCTAAAGAAATGCATACTTGCACCCATAATTAAAGGAAACTTACCTGGAGCTTCTTGACACTGACAACCACAGACCAATTACAAATGGGCCTTTCCTGGGCACACTGATAAAAACAGCAACATTCGCGCAAATGTCACAAGTCATTTAAGATAACTCCAGACTTTCTGATTTCCAAACAGGAGGAGCATAGAATCTGCCCTAATCACCATCTGGGATGACCTTCAAACACAGTAGCCCGGAACAGAGTCACTGCACAACTTCTCTTGCATCTATCAGCTGCTTTTGACACAGTTGACCATGACACTCTAATACAAAGACCCTACAAAGCTGGCATAGAGGGGACTGCTCTCAAGTGGATCACATCCTACCTTCAAAACAGAACCAATGTCATCCATTTTCCTCCTGTCTCATCCAAACGATACTTAACAAAAGCCGGGGTCCCTCAAGGCTGTATCATCTCACCCCTGTTTTTCTGCATCTACATGTAGTCATTACTGAAAATGAGCAATGAATTTCCACGCATGTGTTATAACTATGCAGATGACACACAAATACCCCTTAAACTGGAAAGTTCCAAAGACATCGGAAACTCACAAAATTTCAGTTGCGTCAAAGCCGTTGATCGGTGGATGACATGTTGCTATCTCACATTGAATGCTTCCTAAACTGAAATACTCACATATGGCGATTGGAAAAATTATCACCCACTCTGCTCCTGTCCTGACGATCTGGGACCACCTCCTAAAGTATCTAAGGAAGTAATAAACTTTGGAATTAACATGGACTCCAAGCTATCAATGAATGCTCAAGTGGACAAATGAACAAGATCAAGCTTCATTACTATGAAAATTCTGTGATGCATCTTACCCCACCAGGGATTTCTACACCAGGTCCAGGCTCCTATCTCTCTTGTACTGGCAAAACTTGATTACGCCAATGGCCTCTACCATGGATCATCTTTATCAACCATGAAAGGACTACAAAGGATTCAGAACTCTGCTGCCAGACTACGCCTACATGTAAAGCCACAAGCCCACATCTTCCCTGCCTTGAGGACCATACATTGGATACCGGTTGACAGAAGATCCACATTTAAGCTGCTTTGTATCACCCACAAAGCAATACATGGAACAGGACCGCTTTTCATCAGCATAAAAACACCAAATACATTCAACAAAGGAATCTCCGCTCCAGATTAGCGCCTTGCCTGAAAATCCCACCATGCAAAAAAAAACACTGGTGGCACATTCTTCTCTCTTCAATCAGCCAAACAATGTAACTCATTACCCCCTAACATAAGATCCACGGATAGCTATTGTCAGAGGGCAAGGAGGAGGACGTAGACAGCCAAAGTGAATTGCAAGGATTTTTATTTGAAATGCAGGGGAGTTTCTGTCCGGTCTGTTACTTCACAGTCCTACGGTGATATGAACCACACAAAGTCTCTTGTCGGTGAGGGGATCCAGGAACTTCCTTCTCCTAACCCCGGTTCCCTGCGGGAGGTTAGTGGCTGCCCTTAAGGATCACAGCGACCCTCTTGTCCTTTGTCGTCTCCGGTCCAGGCGGTGGGAATAGAAACAAATGAAATCGAGGCCTTTAGTTTCAGGCACAATGTTTGTTTAGGGTTTTGGAAGGGTTGTGGGGGATCACCCAGGTCCTATGGAGTGTGGAGGGGAGGGAAAACCGACACCGAGAGTAACGAGGGACAAGCTACCCCGAGGAATCTCCGCCTTTTCCACCCATACATAGATGATCCTCCCTCTTCCCAGGGGTCGCAAACGCATCTGTTGGAGCCACGTTCCTCCGTGGACGTGGCGGGGCGAAAAGCGATGATGGTCTCCCGGCTCCGGCGGTCTCTCGAGGGCGTCTTCCGGTGTCCTGAAGCACGGCTCGGGTCTTGCGGCCTCGACGTCTGGATCCACAACCGTTGATGCTTCCTGTTTCTCCTAGCGCTCGTCTTTATTGGCTGTCGTGGTTTTGGCTTCTGTCGTCCCACTGGGCCCGCCTCCAAGGCCAGATCAGAGACTGGTTCCTGGTCCCAGTTAAAGGGCCAGTAACTAGAAGGCCACTCTGGGTCGGCTCCGGGGCTTTCTGCTTCATAGGGCTGAGGAGACAAAAAAGCTGGGTTCAAGGGGGAAGATAGGAGAAGAAGCCGGTCCAGACCTTGCGACTTCTGACACACCCCTCCCCTAGATTCGTCGCGTTCGGAGACGTGAGGGACCCTGGAGAGTAAATCAGCGTTCGAGTTGGCAGTCCCTTTTCGATGCTGCACCCGGAAGGAAAATGGCTGCAGGGAAAGAAACCATCTCAGTACTCATGGGTTGTTACCCCAATTCCGACACATCTACACCAGGGGAGCATGGTCTGTATATAACGTGAAATGTACCGCCTCAAGATAGTATCGTAGTTTCTCTATGGCCCATTTCACAGCCAAACACTCCTTCTCGATCACAGGATAGTTCTTCTCTCTGAGGAATAGTTTGTGGCTTATAAAGAGAATGGGTTTCTCTGCTCCCTCTTTGGTGATCTGGGAGAGTACTGAGGCATCGGCCTGAAGGATAAAGAGGAGACCGCAGTGGGAGAAGCGAGCACAGGTCCGCTGGCGATGGCCTGTTTTAAGTCTGAGACGGCTTGAAGACTCACTAGGGAAAGGTGTACGACTCCGTTCTTATGTGTCCCTTTCAACAGGTTTGTAAGGGGGGCGGCTATAGCCGAGTAGTTGGGTATAAACCTCCGATAGTACCCAAGGAGGCCTAAAAATGCTCGTACATCTTTTTTTGTGTGGGGAAGAGGGGCGTCTTTCATAGCTCTGATTTTATCTTCCTGGGGGGGGCAATACAGCCATGTCCCAACAGGTATCCAAGATATTTCACCTGATGGAATCCCATGCGGGACTTCTTGGAGTTGATGTTTAGGCCCACAGCACACAGATCCCTTAATATCAGATGACAGTGATTCAGATGGTCTTCCCATGTAGGACTGAAAATCACGATGTCATCCAAGTAGGCGGAAGAAAAGGCCTGGTGTGGCTGCAGGATCCTGTTCATCAACCTTTGGAAAGTGGCGGGGGCTCCATGTAACCCAAAAGGTAACACAGTGAATTTGAAGAGGCCTTCAGGAGTGGAAAAGGCAGTTTTTTCCTGATCATGGCTTCTTAGGGGAATCTGCCAGTACCCTTTGGTTAGATCGATAGTGGTGATGTATTTGGCGTTCCCTATTTTCTCCGTTAATTCGTCTACATGAGGCAAGGGATAGGAGTCTAATTTTGAGATGGAATTTACTCCGCCGAAGTCTATACAAAAATGGGTAGACCCACCGGGTTTTGGTACTAACACAATGGGAGATGACAATTCATTTTGGGAAGGGCGGATAACTCCCATGTGTAGCATGTTGGTTACTTCAGCAGAAACTACTTTGCAGCGGACAGCTGGTATCCGATAGGGCTTTTGTTTAATGATCTCCCCTGACTTGGTGTTAATGTGATGCTCGACTAGGGTGGTTTTCCCTGGCAAATCCGAAAACATGGACCTGAAGGGAATCAGAAGGGTCAAAAAATCGTTGAGTTGGGAATTGGAAAGGGTGTCATTCACAACCAGGTCTTCTAGGGTGCAGGACCCCGGATAGACCAACTGGATGTTTTGTGGGAGGGGACCTAGCCATTTCTTTAGGAGGTTGATGTGAAGGGTCTGTACCCATCCGGGCCCCATTTGTAACCGGTAAGTTGTTTTTCCCAGGACCTCCACCACCTGAAAAGGACAACTTTCCAGTTGCTTTTGATATTAGACAAGGCTTTGGGAAGGAGTACCAGGGCCCAGTCACCCACCTGCAACGCCAACCATTTCATCCCTTTGTTGTAAAAATGCTCTAGGCGTTTTTGTACTTTCTCTAGGTTAGTGTGGGCTAGGTCCCGTAGTTTCCCTATTCGGGACTTAAGATGCTGGGAATACTCCAGGAACTCCTGGGACGCATTTTCCTCTTTTTCCCAAGCTTCTCTTGTCATATCTAGCAAAGTCCGAAGCTGTCTTCCATATAGGAGCTCAAAAGAGGAGCATCCTAGATTGCTTTGGACTTGCCCTCTTATGACAAAAAGGGCTAGGGGTAAGAGGCGATCCCAGTCTTTCCCTTCGCTTGTCAGCATCTTCTTAAGGGTCGGTTTAAGGGATCCATTATATCTCTCCACAAGGCCATCGGTTTGTGGATGGAACACTGAAGTTTTGAGGTGTTTTATGTCCAACAACTTACAAACCTGAGCCATGAGTTTCGATACGAATGGAGTGCCCTGATCTGTCAATATCTCCAGGGGACAACCCACTCTAGAGAAGTAATCCACCAGTTTGTCATCTATGGCCTGGGTGGTGGGAGCACGAAGGGGAAAAGCTTCGGGAAACCGGGTGCTGTAGTCGACCATTACCAGAGCCCCTGGGAGACCGAGGGAAGGGTCCTATAAGATGCATCCCAATCCTCTCAAAGGGTTTCCCTATGATAGGCATGGGTTGCATTGGTTCTCCAGGGGGCTGATAAGGATTCTTCAGCTGGCACACATGACATTCCTGGCAGTATTTATTTATCTGGGCATATATCCCTGGCCAATAGAAATGGCGTAATATGGTCTGAGTAGTCTTGTCAGCCCAAGAGTGTCCTGCTAGGAGATGGGAGATGGGAGTGGGCAAAGAATAGAACCTGGTCCCGGAAATCAGGAGGGACAGCCAACTGGGAGGGGGCATTGGCGTCAGCTGTCCTATACAGGAGACCGTTGTGTAGCTGAAAGGAGGGGTAGGCCCTCCCTGTCCTGGCTATTGGTGTGCGTGCTTCTTGCCAGGCATGTGACAGGGCGGCGTCGTTAATCTAGCCCAACAAAAGTTTTTATCGGAGGCCCAGGGATCAGGGGACAAGAGGGCTGGCACTGCCCTCTGCTGCCGAGTTGGGGGCTGTTGTTTCACTGAGGACAGAAACAAGGCAAGGAAATCCGGGTTGTCAGTGCCTAACCGGAGTTTCTCTGGCAGCGTGGGTAATACCCCTACAACCACAGTGGATCAAAAACCGTTCTTGCTTTGTAGGGTGATCCGAGCAGTGGGGTACACGAGTACATCCCCATGCTCACACCGGATTGCTACCTGGCGTTCTGGAATATATTGGTGGGGTTTTACCAGGGTCTCTTGTATCACTGACTGTTTACACCTGGAGTCTAAGAGGGCAGTAATCCAGGACCCATCCATGAGAAGACTTACATAATAACTGGCCCCCATCTCGGTGGTGTACAGTAGGTCTCTAGGAGCATAGCTCACGTCTATTGGTTCATCGGTCCTTTTCTTAGGGCAAGCTCTGGCAATGTGACCCCACATACCGCATTCGAAACATTGGGGTCCACGAGGAGGAAAATTCTCCAGTCTCTGGGGTCGTATTTTCTCCAAGTCTTTAATGGACCTTAGGGGTTTACGTGGTGTTGGTACCCCCTTGATTACCTTCTCCTGATCCCAGAGATTTATCCGGGGTTGTGCCCTTGAGAATGAGGTCGCCATCTCAACGGCCTGGTCGGCTGTAAGGTTGGAGTGCTGTCGCAGCCACCTTTGGGTAGGAACGGGTAACGCCTCCAGGAATTGCTCTAGGTAGATCGCACTCATGATCTCCTCCTTGCTTTAGCCATTTGTCCGCGGCTAGCTGAAGAAGAGTGTTTTGGGGGTATCTCCTGGAAGCCCCTTTTCTTTCCGGAATTTTACTCGATAGGCCTCACTGTCCAGGCCGAGATGGTTGAGTATAGTGGTTTTAATTTCTTCATAGGGGGTTACACCCCCAGCGTTGGCCACCTGGTATGCAGCCTGCGCTTCCCCGGTCAGAAGGTGAGCCAGAAAGAATGGCCTCTTTGAGACAGGCCACCCGAGGCCCGAGCGGCACGCTCGAAGTTTAGAAGGAAGGCGTCAGTGTCCTCGCCTGTGACGTACTTCTGGAGTGACACTGCGGGCCGGCCATGGTTGTTTTTCCAGTCTTCTGACCCAGACTCGTCTGTGGGGATTCTTCAGCTACCTGGAGGAGGGTATCTAGTTGCGCCTTCATCATCTCCTTGAAGGTGTCTCGATCCGCTTGAGGAGACGTCATTTGACTCTCTACTGCCCATTCGAGCTTCCACTGGTTCTCCACTAAATACTTTATTAGAGCCTCCATATCCGTTATGCTATGGAGTTTACCTTGCCCGCATTCTCCACCATATGTCACAGGGCCAGGAGGAGGACGTAGACAGCCAAAGTGAATTGCAAGGATTTTTATTTGAAATGCAGGGGAGTTTCTGTCCGGTCTGTTACTTCACAGTCCTACGGGGATATGAACTACACAAAGTCTCTTGTCGGTGAGGGGATCCAGGAACTTCCTTCTCCTAACCCCGGTTCCCTGCTGGAGGTAGCAGCTGACATTAAGGATCACAGCAACCCGCTTGTCCTACGTCGTCTCCGGTCCAGGCGGTGGGAATAGAAACAAAAGAAATAGAGGCCTTTAGTTTCAGGCACAATGTTTGTTTAGGGTTTTGGAAGGGTTGTGGGGGATCACCCAGGTCCTATGGCGTGTTGAGGGGAGGGAAAACCGACACCGGGAGTAACTAGGGACAAGCTACCCCGAGGAATCCCCGCCTTCTCCACCCATACATAGATGATCCTCCCTCTTCCCAGGACCCAGGGGTCGCAAACGCACCTGTTGGAGCCACGTTCCTCCGTGGACGTGGCGGGGCGAAAAGCGATGATGGCCTCCCGGCTCCGGCAGTCTCTTGAGGGAGTCTTCCGGTGTCCTGTAGCACGACTCGGGTATTGCGGCCTCGGCGTCTGGATCCACAACTGCTGATGCTTCCTATTTCTCCTCACGCTCGTCTTCATTGGCTGTCGTGGTTTTGGCTTCTGTCATCACACCGGGCCCAGTCTCCAAGGCCGGATCAGAGACTGGTTCCTGGTCCCAGTTAAAGGGCCAGTAACCCGAAGGCCACTCGAGGTCGGCTCCGGGGCTTTCTACTTCATAGGGCTGAAGAGACAAAAAAGGGGGGTTCAAGGAGGAAGATAGGGGAAGAAGCCAGTCCAGACCTTCCGACTTCTGACAATTATCTTATCTTCAGAAGGGTACTCAAGAGTTGGCTTTAACCACCATACTCAAACACAAATGTACAGCATATCCCTCTGTATATGAACATTCGATTATAGGTATGTACCTAGATATGTGCATTTATTTGTATAAATATGTATAATAATCTTCTGAAATATATATTCTTTAGGTCTGCTTAAAAAATGTACATATTACTTAGGGTTAAAAAAAAATATATAGTATTCCATGTTTAACATGTATGTAGGTCACTGTATAGTTTTCATATAAGTTATTTGATTAGATGCTTATGGTTCTCAGTTTATTTACCTCTCGCAATATGCAAACATTATCATACATATGTATCTACAATTGTTTAACTATTGAATTATTGAAATATTTCAACAAAAAATACACACTCAAATTAGCTTTAAGTACAGCAACACTTGAAAGCCTGAGTTTATTAAATATAACTTAAATCTTGATTTACGTTAGTTTTTGTATTTACATAGTGGCATATGTATCAACTACTGTATTTGAGATTCTCAAATAGCAATTTTTTGAGAATCGCTATTTGATAATCGCAAAACGAGATGTATTAAAAAATTTGCTAATATTTTGTGATTCCTTGGTATTTCTTAATTGCGACTCGCAAATTGTGAGTCACAATTAAGGAATGGTTTCCCATTTATTCCTATGGGCCTAGAGGCCCATAGGAATGAATCGGAAGAAATTCGCAATTTGGGAGTACCCATTAGGTACTCGCAAATTGCGAATGCAATTTCAAGGGTGCAGGGGTGTCATGAGGACACCCTGATGCACCCCTGAAATGAGCATGTGTGCACATGTGGCGCACATACATGCCCTAAAGGAAATGTATGTGTGCCACATGGCACTTTGATAAAAGGAAAAAAGTGCTTTTTTCAAAGAATTCTCAAATTACCACCAACTGCCAGTTGGTGGTAATATGCGATTTCTTATTTCAAATTCGCACAACTTAGGTGCTTTCTAGATCACATTTAAGGAATCGCAATTTGCGATTCCATTAGGGCAATCGCAAAATAGAGAATCACAAATGCTGCGATTCTCTAATTTGCAAAAGGCCGTTCGCAAACGGGCCGATTCTGAGAATCGACCCGTTTGCGAATGGGAAAAGGGCTTGATAAGTATGCCCCATATTCATTAGTAGAATTAACATTAATAGGATACATAGAATAGGGCACTGCTAAGATTAGTATTAACCAGACATACAATATTATAAGGACTTATATAAAGCAAGCGGTAAAACACTTTCGCCTAGTTAAACGTCGAATTTGACTACCGGTCTCAATGTTATCCATTTTACGATTCAAAATCAATACATTTAAAAAAATCCAAAATGTGGGTGATTTGTTTGGCAAGAGTTATGTATCCCACACACTTCAAGTTTTAGGTCACAGCCTTATTTTCAAATTCACTCTCTCTTTTTCTGCACCCCTTTTCTTAAGAACATTTCATTTAGGGTGGCTCATATGATGAGTTCTCTTTGGAAGAAAACTCGAATTCTTTTTCCCAAACGTATGTTGCAGCAGCCAAATAGGACCATTCAGGTGCTGTATACTTCTTGCTTGGTATTCGTGCACTTTTAGCACTGCGTGCTGTTTTTTCTTGTCCTTCTGTACCACTTTGTTCAGATTGACTAGAGATTTCGATTACAGTTGTTGGAATATTCTCATTCAGAGTATACTTCACTTTCTTAACTCCTTTAGGCCATTTATCACCTTTTCTTGTTCGCTTTCCAGAAACTTTTCTACTTAATTCGATTCAAGACTTTGCTTAGCTGATTCCCTTTTTTTAGGTCTCGCCTGTGTTGCAACGCATGCACTGCTCGCCTTGGCGAGATCTATAGTCGTTGGTTTGCTGTCTGCATTCTTTGGAAGCGGGGTTTGTGCCCGCCCTGTCTCCTTTAGGCCCCGCCCACTCAGACTGGAGATTCTGCTTGCACAAGGCATCAGCGCAACACAGGACCTTAAGGCAGTTTCCTACCACGGTCTGCCCTCACGCCCGCAGCCTGCCCAGGCCGCCGCACACTTACCGCTGCGTCCCCGGGTGCAGCCAAGTCCTCTGGCAGTGCAACATGTCAGCCGCGATGCCCTGGGGCATCGCTTCCACCGCGTCTTCATTCGGCATGCTTGCCCGGACAGGGCATGTGCAAGCGCCTGGACTCCTCTTTGCCGTCTCCTCTTTGCCGTGGCTGCACGCGCCCGGACAGGGCATGTGCATGCGCCTGGACTCTTCTTTGCTGTGCCTGCACGTGCCCGGACAGGGTATGTGCACGCGCCTGGACGCCTCTTGCTGTCTCCTCACCTTTGCTGTGCAGGCACAGCGCTTTGGAGCGCTTTAACTTTTTCTTCTCAGGAGGCATTAGTCAGCACAGTGGCTTAAAAGGTGGCAGCGCAAGAGGATATCCCCGGCTATTCGTTAAGGGTGGGCGGGCAGCTACGCTCCGTGCCGGCTTCTACGCATTTTGCGTAGCAGGCGTAGAATTCGGCACTACGCACGCTCCGCAGACGGAGCGTAGCTGGCCGCCACCCGCCTCCCTCCCGCCCTCCCTAAATACTTTAAATTAAATCTGTAAAAGAATTAAAAGGCACTTACCTTGCCCGCCGCTGCCCGCCGCGTCCCCGGGGCTCGCTCTCTTCGTCGCTTCCGTCTTGGGTAATAATGCGCATGCGCATTTCTCACGAGAAATGCGCTTGCGCGGCCGCCCGCGAATGCGTATTATTACCCAAGACGGCGGCGATGAAGAGAGGGTGCCCCGGAGACGTGGCGGGCAGCGGCGGGCAAGGTAAGTGCCTTTTAATTCTTTTACAGATGTAATTTAAAGTATTTAGGGAGGGCGGGAGGGAGGCCTGCGGTGCGTAGTGAGGCTACGCGGAGTGCGGAGGTGGGCGTAGTTTCTCGACCACTTCACGTAGCTCCGCGAAGCCCCACTACGCCCACTACGCCCACTACGCCCAGGGTTACTATTCGTTCTATTTTAAGAAGTTGTTTTCCATGCAGCAAATCCACCTGTATGGAAACTTAAAACCGCCATCAGCCAAATGATAGCACAACATGAACGGCAAGAAATCGCCCTCCTTATCATCAAGGATACTTCTGCGGAGCAGTTTTCTACTTCAACAGGGCGCACATGACGCAGACCTGCATGCCTCTAAAGGGGAGCAAACAGTTTGACAGTTCACTACTGTTTAACATATGACAATGGGAGGGACAACATAGATAGCAGCGTTTGAGAGAGTGGAAGAGAGCCCGGAGTTCGTCCTGGCACAGCTTTTTCACGCTATTGTAGGGTGACCAGATTCCCAAAACAAAGAAGCATTTGCAGTGCAATGGGTCTCGTATTTGCGAGAGTTTAAGCTATTGGCGTTGTAAATGACAATGCCTTTTATTTATGTTTAAAAACCAACACGTAAATAAAAGGCAGCCATTTACAATGCCAATAGCTCAAACTCTCACAACTGCGAGACCTATTGCATTGCAAATGCTTGTCTTTTTCTATGTCTCTTTCAGGGACCAACTCTCTTTCATGTGCTTGTTCTTGATGAACTGTAGTTGCGACTTCTCCAACCTAGTGAGACACAGAATGCACCACATCAGCTAATCCTTTGCAATAATCGTGCACTAAATCATCAGTTATGTTCACAGGTTAATTTGCTGGGACTATTGACTTTCTCATAGCCCTTCCCATCACAATCTCATCAGGGGACAGTCCAGTTCTTCTGTCTGGGATACTTCTTAAACTCATCAACACCAGTGGGAATGCAACAGGCCATTTCAGTGTTGTGGATGCACAAACCTTGGCCAGTCTTGATTTTATTGTACTACTGATCTATTAGACCACACCCGATGCCTCGGGTCAATAAGCACAGTGCAATTTTTGCTCAATTTGTAATGCAGCACAAATCATCCCAATTATTTCATTATTAAAATTAGTTCCTCTATCAGATTCCAATGAGACTGGAAATCCAAAGCTCGGAATAGTCTCTCTAAGAAGCAGTTTAGCAACAGTTAGGCTATCATTACATCTTGATGGATGAGACTCAACCCAATGAGAAAACAGACACACAATTACTAACACATGCTTTCAGCCATGGAAAGGAGGCATGTCAATAAAATCAACCTGCATATGTGTAAATGGACCTGCTGCTTTCCCAATTCGATCCATACTGACAACTGTTTTCCTCCCTGCATTTTGTTGTTGACAAGTTATGCATCTCTGACATAGACTTTCTGCAATGACTCTAAACTTGGATTATACCAAGTCTGTTTGAAAAGTCTAATCATAGCAGCTCTAGCCACATGTGTAGGGCCATGACAAACTCATACCATTTGCGATAACAGACTGTCTGGTAATATTGGTCTTCCATCAGTGTAAATCCACACTTCATCATCTGCCCTGCGTGTACATCCTGCTTGATCACCCACCTACTGCCAAATAGTTAAGTAGAGCAATTGTATCTGTCACACAAGCTTCCTTCATTTTTGATGCAAACAACAAATCATCTATGTATTGGACCAAAACTGAATTATTGGGCAATACTAGTGATTCCAAACATGTCTTCAATAGTTGATTGAAGATTGAAGGGCTCTCTGTATACTCTTAACTCAGCACCAAGCCAAAACATGGATTCCGAACCGGAGAGCAAATAAAAATTGGCTATCCGTGTGCAAAGGTATCGAGAAAAAAGGTTGACAGAAATAAATCACCAAAAACCATTCTGCTTCACGGGGGATGAAGAATCACAGCTGGATTTGGCACTATTGTATAACAAAGTATTACTATCTGATTGATTTTGCTTAATCAATCGGTTTGGTCACTGGGGTCGTAATCAATTGATTTGAAACTCCTACAACTTGGATACTTTCTCCTTAGAGGGGTAGGTTGGGGATTTTCACAGTTCTCACAGTGGAATGGGTAGCACCAGTATCTACGAGGAACGTTATTGAATTTCCGTCAACCTCACCATCCACATAGGGACCACACTGATTTACCTCTAAGGATGCGCCAAGCACGCACTCCTCCTCCTGTCTCAGGCACCATCATGGAGATGTATATAATTCATTTTCATCCCACTGTATCAAATATTGTGAAGACACCTGCACATTTGAATTCCATTGATCATTTGTACATTTGCATTATACTTCTGTACTTGACCATTCGCATTCTGATTTTGCATAGGAGCTTGATGTATCTGTTGACCCTGTCATATGCCGAATGACATCTGCTGATTCTTATTCTGTTGATTCATCTGCATCTGATTCATTACATTTACTCCAGTATCACTTGTGTTCACCTGTAAACTTCTACACTCGCGCTTCCAATGCCCCAACTTGCTGTACGCATGACAAGGAAATTTATTTTTCAATTTATACATATAAAGTCTACTTCTCCCTTGTGGAATTGATATCATTTTGTCACAGTATTTCCATTTGACACTACACCTCCATACCAGTAGCAGTCCGACCATTTCCTGGGTAAGCTTCTGTAAAATCTGTATTGTAAAATGCTCCTTTCTTTGCTGCATTCTCCTGGGTGACCTTTGACCATGCTCCCAGGCAGGCTGCTCCCCACGCTGCTGCGCTGCTTCTATCTGTAATTGCCTATTACAATGCGTCTGTATTGTTTTGGATTGTGCTTGTCTGCTGTGTTTTGCCTTCATTTGCTGTCTTTCCCTCCTACTATTGTCTTATTCTCTGTGTCCTGTCTCTGCCTCCTGTTTCCCCTGCCGTCCTCTCCCGCTCTTTCCCGCCACTGCATCCCTGCGACCCCCCATCTGCCCATTCGACGCCCGCTCCCGCCTCCCAGCTGCTCCTCCCTCCCACCCCCTTAAATGGAGGCTGTGCAGCAGTGAAAGTAGCGATCTTTGAACCTGCTCCCAGGCAGGCCGCTCCCCACGCTGCTGCGCTGCTCCTGTATGTAATTGCCTATTGCACTGCGTCTGTATTGTTTTGGATTGTGCTTGTCTGCTGTGTTTTGCCTTAATTTGCTGTCTTCCCCTCCTACTATTGCCTTATTCTCCGTGTCCTGTCTCTGCCTCCTGTTTCCCCCACTGTCCTTTCCAGCTCTTTATTGCCACTGCGTCCATGTCCCCCGTGCTGCCCATTGGCCGTCCCACTCCCGCCTCCCAGCTGTTCCTCTCTCCCAACTCCCCTTATATCAGAGGTCTTCAAACTTTTGGTTGCCGAGACCCCCTTGGCAACATTTTCTAGCATAAGGACCCCCTCCTGACAAAAATTTCTAAACCTCTAGGTTATGAGGAAGGTGAGGACCAAATTATGCGACAGGCTTCACTAAATTGTGTGAGTAGAAAATGTAAATAATGTTCTGTGATGCTGCGTATTTTGGGGTAGCATTGCTTTATTATTTAGAATTTTTTTTAACACAGTAACACTGAGGAAAGATTTCACCCCATCAGTACCAGTTTATAATCAAAATACAGCAATTAACATTAGAAAGATGTCTAGTCAACCTCTGTGAAGGGCCTCCCAATCCGCAGGAATACGCGCTGCCACATTAGAAGCTCACCAGGCCATGGCCGGGAGCAGCAAGGGTGCATTCAAACCGTGGTGGTCTTGTGCAGAGTTAAGCAATTTACCCATGCCCCTTTGCTCTCACCCCCTTCCTACCAACCCTCTCTTCTCTCCTCTCCCAACCCCGGATCCCTCTCTCACATTACAGGCAGATGGTTATTAGCCCCAGGACTCCTCTTGGTAACAGTAGCGCACTACAAATGTAAATAATAGGCAGAAGCAGGGCATCCACTAGACCCGAACTTCGGGTGGGGGGGGGTTAACACCCCCAGCCAGGGATTGTCCAAGCACTGGTCGCACGCGGTGCAACAGTCTTCCCACCTTTTCTATGAATTCCCTCACTACCACTCACCAACAATACACCTCATCTCTATAGCACCTGTCTGACAAACATTTCATTTTTTTATAGCGCTACTCATAGTTTACTCACACTCAGTTCTCTGATGTGCATGGTACATCTTCTTTGTACCAGGCACTTTAACCTTCTGCACTGTGTGGGTGACAAGAGTGCCCATGTGACTGCACGGTGAGCAATGCAACAGTGTGAGAGTATGGTAAAAGGAGTGACTGCAGGGTGAGTGAGGTGACCATATGAATTTGGGTTCGGCTGTAAGTGCAGAGTGGGACAAATTAGTGCATGGTTAGTGATGGCCTTGTTTGAGTGAGCTACAGATTGAGCAGTAAGGGGGGGGGACAGGTGAGTGGAGTGTCAGATGAGTGCAGGGTGAGAAGTGCGCTTGTGTGACTGCAGGGTGAGGTACTGAGTGAACAATGCAAGCAAATTTTTAGTGCAGAGTGATCACTGTGAGAGCAGGGTGAGCGGGTAAATGTTGTGAGTGCATGGTGATCAGTGTGAGTGCATGGTGATCAGTGTGAGTGCATGGTGATCAGTGTGAGTGCA
Organism: Lissotriton vulgaris; assembly: GCF_964263255.1. Classification (NCBI taxonomy): domain Eukaryota; kingdom Metazoa; phylum Chordata; class Amphibia; order Caudata; family Salamandridae; genus Lissotriton; species Lissotriton vulgaris. Next base: position 1,307,686,445 of record NC_141693.1, on the reverse strand, counting down.
TGGTGATCAGTGTGAGTGCATGGTGATCAGTGAGTGCATGGTGATCAGTGAGTGCATGGTGATCAATGTGAGTTCAGGGTGAGTGGGTGAATAGTGTGAGTGCATGGTGATCAGTGTGAGTGCATTGTGATCAGTGTGAGTGCATTGTGATCACTGTGAGTGGCGGGTGAATGGTGTGAGTGCATTGTGATCAGTGTGAGTGCATTGTGATCAGTGTGAGTGCATTGTGATCAGTGTGAGTGCATTGTGATCAGTGTGAGTGCATTGTGTTCAGTGTGAGTGCATTGTGTTCAGTGTGAGTGCATTGTGTTCAGTGTGAGTGCATTGTGTTCAGTGTGAGTGCATTGTGATCAGTGTGAGTGCATTGTGATCAGTGTGAGTGCATTGTGATCAGTGTGAGTGCATTGTGATCGCTGTGAGTGCAAGGTGAGCGGGTGAATGTTGTGAGTGCATTGTAATCAGTGTGAGTGCATTGTGATCACTTTGAGTGCAGGGTGAGCGGGTGAATAGTGTGAGTGCGTGGGGATCAGTGTGAGTGCATTGTGATCACTGTGAGTGCAGGGTGAGCGGGTGAATAGTGTGAGTGCATGGTGATCAGTGTGAGTGCATGGTGATCAGTGTGAGTACATGGTGATCAGTGTGAGTGCATTGTGATCAGTGTGAGTGCATGGTGATCAGTGTGAGTGCATTGTGATCAGTGTGAGTGCATTGTGATCGCTGTGAGTGCAGGGTGAGCGGGTGAATGTTGTGACTGCATTGTGATCAGTGTGAGTGCATTGTGATCGCTATGAGTGCATGGTGATCGCTTTGAGTGCATGGTGATCGCTATGAGTGCATGGTGATCAGTGTGAGTGCATGGTGATCAGTGTGAGTGCATGGTGATCGGTGGGTGTGCATTGTGATCGCTGGGAGTGCAGGGTGAACGTGAAAGTGAAGGTGAGAATGAGAAGTGAGTAGTTTGAAAGCAGGGTGCATTCAACTATTGCTATAATGGCATTAATCAGGGTTCGAGGGTGGAGGAAATAAATAATGTGCTGATCCTGCAAGAAAACTTCCAGTCTAAGGATTAGGGTTACCAGCTCATTATCACCTACATCTGTATTTTTTGCACTTATCTGTGAATACTTAGAACAGCAAATATAAATAGAAAGCACTTTTAATTGTGTTCTAGGGATGCCTCAATGATCCATGACTAATAATTAAAGAACATAAAGACAGAAAAGTCACATCACTAATTAATACATACTTTTTTATTTATAACTCAATTTAGTGTCAAGAGCAGGTCTCTGCAGGATCTTTAAACAACACATAGCAGGCATGTTTCTTTTGGCAACCCTACTTTATATTTCTTTACATTAAATGCATTCTCACACTACAGCAGTAAGTGTAAAAATACAAATGTAAGGATCAGGCAGAGTGGGGGCCCAGGGGGTACTGGAACCATAAAAAACTAAGCTTTGGTAATCAGTTAACAAAGGCATGTAAATATGCTAATGGTCTTTAAAGACCTGTGAAAAACTCGGGCCTGAGATAAGACTCCAGACACTGCCCAGCGAAGCCCCAGGAGCTCGAGCTGCACTGCTGCAGCCCGGGCTGAGACACAGGATGGGGGAGGAGGGGGGCTGAAGCCCAGGGGCCAGGGCAGAAGTAACACCATGAAGGCGCGACCCCCTTTGCATCGCTCCACGGCCCCCCTGGGGGTCGCGCCCCACAGTTTGAAGACCCATGCCTTATATGGAGGCCACGCAGCGGGCGCGACATTGGCGCGCTGAAGGCAAGCCCGTCTGAACCCGTCCGTGCTGGACTGCACCCAGCGCCAGGGCTCCTGGCTCCCGCTAACGCCACGACACCCGCCTCCGCTATGATTCCAGCACCCTCCATTCACTCAACGCCAGACCATCAAACACCTGCTTCCTGGCCGCCCCAAAGCACACCCAAGGAACCTTCTCCTGCCGGAATTGCAGCTTCACCAGCATCCGGCCCGCCAACCCTCCAACTAGGAAAAAACCCAACTACCTCAGATGCTTTCTTCTCAACACCCACTCCACCTACAAAAACACCCTGTTGCACTCTGAGACCTACTCGACTCAACCACCCAGATGTGGCTTTCCTGACGGAGACCTGGCTGAACCCCTCCTCGGCACCCGACATCGCCATAGCCATCCCAAAAGGCTACAAGATCACCAGCAGGGACCACACCAACGGAGTAGGAGGAGGAATCACCATCGTCCACAGGAACACTCTCAGAGTCTCGACCAACACCAACGACAACCTCAGCACTGCCGAACACCTGCACTTCCAGATCCACATCGACTCCAGGACTACTCTCAGACGAACCCTCATCTACAGACCCTCCAGACCCCAACCACAGTTCAGCGACTACGTCGCCGACTTTGTCAGCACACACGTCCTTGCCTCCACAGACTACATCCTACTCGGGGGACCTGAACTTCCACCTCAAGAACAACAACTATGCCAACCTCAGACTCAGACAACTCATCACAACACCCACCCACTCCGCCGGCCATACGCTCGACCCCATCTTCTCCACAAGCCCCCACGTCACCTTCAACCACACAACCGAACTCCACTGGACCGACAATCACTGCATCCACTTCACCTTCTGGAAACCCACCACCGCACCCAACAGATGCCTCGCCGCTGCTGGAGCAAAGTCATCAAAGAACGGCTAACCACCACCCTCGCCCAGAGCTCACCTGCCGATCCCACTGACCCAGACACCGCCGCCCGCAACCTCAGACAGTGGATCGATGACTGCGCAAACACCCTCGCCCGCTCAAGAAACCCTCCAACAGCCACAGCAGCAAGAAAGCCAGCAGGTTCACTGAAGACCTCCAGGCCTCCAAGCAAACCTGCCGGAAGCTAGAGAAGAACTGGCTCCGGGAAAGAACCCCGAACAGCTATGCCGCCCACAAAAATGCCACCCACAGACACCATCACCTCATCAGAGCCACCAAAAGAGCGGCTCTGATGAGCCTCATTCAAAGACCGCCTAGACAACAACGCACACAACAGCAAAGAGCTCTTCAACATCGTGAAGGAACACTCCAACCCCAGCTCCAACACCATCGACATCCCACCTTCGCAGGACCTATGAGACTCGCTGGCCACCTTCTTCCTACGCAAGATCACAGACATCCACGATAGCTTCAACGCCACGACCGCCCGACAACCACTGAGACCTCCGCCCCCACGACCACCTTCCGCACCAACCACCTGCTCTCCTGGACCTACATTAATGACGACGACACCATCAAGATCATGAACACCATCCACTCCGGATCTCCATCAGACCCATGCCCTCACCACATCTTCAACAAAGCCAGCACCACCATTGCACCCCATCCCCAGAAAGCCATCAACATTTCCTTCGAGACAGCTACCTTCCCTGAGACCTGGAAGCATGCCGAGATCAACGCGGACTCCAAGGACCTCAGGAACTTCCGGCCCGTCTCCCTGCGAAGGTCATCGAGAAGACCGTCACCAAACAACAGACCCGCTACCTCAAGGAGAACAGCACCCTGGACCCGTCCCAGTCTGGGTTCCGCAGCAAACACAGCACCGATGACATCCGCCAGTCTGGGTTCCGCAGCAACTGCCCTCATCGCCGCCACAGATGACATCAGGACACTGCTAGACAACGGAGAAACCGCGGCCCTCATCCTCCTGGACCTATCAGCCACCTTCGACACAGTCTGCCACGGCACACTACGCTCACGCCTCCACGACGTCAGGATCCAAGAGAAGGCCCTGGACTGGATCACCTCCTTCCTTTATGGCAGAACATAGAGCGTCCACCTCCCCCCTTTCGGCTCTGAAGCCACCAAGATCATCTGCGGCGTACCCCAGGGCTCATCCTTCAGCCCAACGCTGTTTAACATCTACATGGCACCGCTCGCCCACATCGCCCGACTGCATGACCTCAACATCATCTCTTAAGCCGATGACACCCAGCTGATCCTCTCCCTCACCAAGGACCTCCACACGGCCAAAACCAACCTCCACAAAGGAATAAAGGCTGTCGCCGAATGGATGAGGAACAGCAGACTGAAGCTGAACTCGGACAAGACGGATGTCCTCAACCTCGGACCCCCCACGTCGGCCTGGGACGACTCCTGGTGGCCGACCGCACAGGGAACAGCTCCAACACCCACCGACCATGCACGCAACCTAGGTGTCATCCTCGACTCCACCCTCTCCATGTCTAAGCAGGTCAACGCCGTCTCTTCTTCATGCTTCAACACCCTTCACATGCTCCGCAAGATCTACAAGTGGATCCCCACCGACCCCAGAAGAACGGTCACCCAGGCCCTCGTCAGCAGTAGGCTGAACTACAGAAACGCCCTCTACGCAGGAGCCTCAGCCAAACTCCTGAAACGGCTTCAACGCATCCAGAACGCCTCAGAGCGCCTGATCCTCAACATCCCTCACCACGGCCACATTATACCCCACCTGAGAGACCTGCACTGACTCCTTATCAACAAGAGGATCACCTTCAAGATCCTCACCCATACACACAAGGCACTCCACAACACCGGACCAGTGTACCTCAACAGACGACTCAGCTTCTAAACCCCCCCGCCAGCTCCGCTCCACCGACCTCACCCTTGCCACAATCACCTGCATCAAAAGAGTGACCTCCGGTGGCAGATCGTTTTCCCACCTCGCCGCCAAGACCTGGAACACCCTCCCCACCCACCTACGGCAGACCCAACACCTGCTGACCTTCAGAAGAATCTTCAAGACCTGGCTTTTCGAGCAGTAGCAGCGCCTTCTCCCCCCAGCACCTTGAGACCCTCACGGGTAAGTAGTGGACTTTACAAATGCTATGATTGATAGATTGATTGAGCTAACATTAGTTTTTCGTTTAACTTTTTATGTTGCATTTCAATGTCATCACCACAATACTTCGCATTACGAAGAATTTCATCAATCGTCTTACTCTGCCAACAAATTAAGTGCTGCTGAATCATAGCACTTATTTCTGGTCTCAACCCATACACAAACCTATACACAAAATGTCCCATATCTTTCTCAGTGGTGTTCTCAATGTCACTGCACGTTTTAAATACCTGCAGCAGCCTTTCATAATATGCATGTACTAATTCCTTCAATTCCTGTGTAGTCCTGTCTATTCTCACCCAATCTGTTTCTTATGGTGGAATTTTCTCTTTCAAATATGTAATGACCTGATTATATTTTTTCATGACTTCTTTAAATGGTGCTCCTGTTTTTTGATCTCTTGGATATTCTTCTTTCGGCCAAACTACAGAAATGTTACCCTCAACCCACAAATCAGTTGGAACTACAATATCAACTAAGCCATCTAAATCTTTCCACAAAACTTTCGAAACTTTAACTAACCTTTTCGCTTGTTTGTACCATTCCACTGTTTGTTCTCTCAATTTTGGGAAATTATTTGTAAATGAAAAATATATCCTGCCTTAACCATGAGATGAGAACAAACCCACCTCCTGGCACTTCTCTCATAGGATATATTGGTCCTTCAGCTGTTTCTGCTTTGGTGTCCTCACAGGATACAATGGTCAAGCCAGCTAAGTCACTGTTGTATCCTCCTTCTTTTTAGCCCATCTTCCTTTCCACTGATCTAACTCACCCCAACGCTTTAGAGTATTGACTAACTCTTTAATATTCAAATGTCTTCCTGAAACATTCAACCTCTCCAAATGTTTGTCACTGAAATCTAATCTCTATGTCTTTTGTAAAGCTTTAGACTCTTCTATGTCAACTCCATATGTTTGTGCAATTTCAGCAAACTTCTCATGTAGGCTTCTCGCTTTCCTTGTAATGTTTTTGCACATAAAAACTGATTGTACCTAAAACCTTTTCTTCCAAATCTGCTTTTAACTTGCTTACATCTAAACTTGAGTCATTATGTCGTATACTACAACCAGGTGCTATTTCTTTTATCCAGTCATCTAATTCTTCTGGAGATGGACCTAATGCTCTCTGAGTATTCTCGCCTGTTTCACTTCTTGATCCTCCCGAAGTAAGTTTCACTCTTTTCTCAATCTGTAATAACCTTTCTGGATCCAGATGCATACCTCTTTTCGGGATTTTTCAGAAATATTAATTAATGGATCTGATTCTTCTTCTGTAAATACACTCACATTTGCTCTACTATTTTCAGTCAATCCTTGATTTATCAAATGTTTTCGTGTAAACTGCATGAACTCCACTCGTATATCTAACTGGTATCATTAAAGCATGCACTCGAGAAACTCCTTGTCCATCATTGGGTAATGGAACAATTGGACCAATAGTCTTTGGAAATGACAACACATCTGGGTTCATTGGTGGTATCACTCTTAGCAACTCTTCTCTAACTGGATTTAGATTCTGACTTACACTTACGGGTGTTTTCTCTTGAGGCACTTCTATCTGAATTAACAGAGAACTTGGTAAAGCATTTGTCTCTACTCTGTGCTGTTCTTCTTGATAAGCTGGAAGCCTATTCATCAATAATTCATTTAAAAATTCATCATCTACGTCATCAGTTTCCTCAGTAAGTTCCATGTTTGTAGATTTCTCTTCTACAACATTTTTCTTTTTCTCTTTACATTTTTCTCCTTCATTAGTCTCAGCAACCATAACTGGAAACATTCTTGTTCCTTCTGCTATGTCTTTTCTCCACAATTTATTTTGAGCATCCCATTTTGCTTCCTAATATTTACTCATAGTATTCTTGTATCTAGTCTGATACCCATCTCTTTCTCTTTTGTATGCCTATTGTTCCCATTCTTCAAGAGCTTTGTACTGCATAGGTCTAGGATTAGGTCTCAAATTATTGATCTGTCTCCTTAAATTCTCTAAAATTCTAGGATTAAAAGTCCCATTCTCTGGAAAATGCTAAATTACCATCTCCCTCAATATATTTCATCCCAATTTTCTAACCATGTGCACGTATGATAGCCCCTTTCTAAAGGCATGTAAGAGGTGGGAATCCCTTCAGGAGCTATAGGATTTCCTTCTCTAGTGGGTTATTGGCTCATCTTTACTAAAGAGGGTTTTTAAAAAATGTACAATTCTTTTCCGTGCTATGTTTCGCTGCTACCAAGCAAAATTATTCACGCTGTCCAATCCCTGCGCAGCTCACAGCAACTAATCAATGCCAGTGCAGCACTTGGAGACGTTTTCTCAGCAACTGACTAATACCAGCGCAGCACCTTGTTATGTCAATTTAACTCCAGCGCCTGACCCTCTCTTTGCAAAATCTGCATTTATGTCATTACAAGTCTTCGACAAAACAAAACAACATAAAACAACTTGTCTGCCCCACTAAAAGAAAAAAAACCGATAGAATCATATACTCTAAGAACTCTGTCGCTTCCAGCAAAATCTCGATCTAAAAGAGTGTAACACTCAAGCTGGATTCTCTCTTAAAATAGGGTTCCTACAATCTTGCAAAGATCAAATTGTGTATACTTACTTCATGTGTTGTAAGGGTTCATTCAGTACTGATCCTATCACTTCGCAGTAAGTGTCGACGTCAGTTCTGGTGAACTCATAATTATAAAAACGGTGTCTAAAAGACCAAAGAAACAAAGAAAGAAAGGATTTATATAAATCACGTATTGGATGTAAGTATTAGATTTAATAATTAAAACCCAATTACGCTGTCGACTCTAATCATGCGGTTCTAAGTCAATATATTGCACGTCCTGCAGTTGGTATGAATGACCCAGTATATTTCCTTTATGTATGCATATGTATGCATACTATCACGTAAAAAAAGTCTAATCAAGTAGTCTCATTTAACTAGGTAACACAAAGGAATTGTATAATATTTACCCTAGTGTTAAAAAAGTCACCTGTTTGGTCTTAGAGGATCCGTTGAATAATCCCTCAGTACATATGCGTTCTCGTCAAGATAAATGAGCACTACAAAGGATCAAAAACAGCAAGGAAAACGGCCATGATTGTAATAGACTTTTAAAAAGAGGCACGTGATATGGCATTCATCCTAGGAATTAAGTACTTGACTTTAAGAGGGAACCCACCTACATGAATTCAATCATTCTTTCTTTGAAGGAAGACTTCAAGAAAATTGCGGTTCCGGATAAAATACAAAGTGTAATATAAAAAAATTCCTCACTTTACGATTCAATACGTGGGAACAGGATCTGTAAACAACATAACAACAAACTAGTGATATAGGTAGATCAATAAAGCAAGATAAATATTAGGTGTTAATGGGCTTAAGTTAGAGTTACCTAGTTTCAAACGTAATCTCGCTTTGCCTCCGCGCCAAGTCAAAAATGTGATCTGTGATTCACTAAAAGGGAAATGGCAAAAATGGAAAGAGAGATGCGTAAGGATTTGTGCTACGGGCAGGTAAGCAAATAACTCAAATAATACGCCCCTCAAATTCCCGAAGGGAGTCAGCAAAGCCGATAAGTAAACATTCCTGAGATCAAATATCAGAATGGATATATGCGGAGGCTAACTGCATCAACGATGGACACCCGTGTGTAATGGCTGGATTTTCTGAGTAGGTGGGATCAGCCCCCAGGGGCCCCTCCAACCCAGCCAGAACGTACTCACCTTCCCTCCTCAGGACTCCTCTATCCAGGCACCTGGTACCTACCTGAGGATGGGGAACTCGCAATATACAAGCTCATATTATTAAAAACACCACTAAATCTATAGGGATACTAAGAATACTCACTGATTACTAGGGATATCCATACCCTACACCACACTTATTCACATCAGTTGGTCTCGCGGCCACCCTGACCCAGACCGTTCTACCCTAGGGCAGATATGACACACAATCCGGTGCGTCTACACACGGGCCTGCAGAACCCAATGCTCCCTTTTCCAAAGTGTTCGCAATCCTGCGAAACTACACACTAGTTCGACCACCTAGTGCTCTCATTTACTCAAGCCACAATCCAGGGGGTATCCACACTGGTTCGACCCCCCAGTGCTCTCACTAACGCCGCATATCAACGACGACCACATTCCTATGAACACCTATACATATATATATATATATTGGGAAGTCTCTTCACTAAGGGTCTGCTACTACAATAATATTATGGGATGGTGTACTAACTTAGTCCCTTGGTTGCAAGTCTCCTCTCTCCCTCACTATTACTTACCTGATCAGGGGTAGCATCTGTTCAAACAGTAATACTTACCAGGAGTGATTAATCTCACTGTATGGGGATAAAGATATACACACTATGTGACTGAGTTAATTTCTTGATTTAAGCGCTCCTACCCCCCTTATCCATCAGTGGCTCTACAGCAACTGGCTTGAAGCCAGGATAACTTTATCATAAAAGAACTCATGCACACTAATTCACTAATTAATGGGGTCATTTATTATTAGTACAACACAGATCTGACAAAGACTATAGGTAGAACACACCGCTTGAAAGAGAAGGATTACACATAACAGGAACACTCCGCTGAAAGGGAAAAGATTAGACATAAAGTGTAAGTGTAGCTAATTCAGACTACCTCACCTATTAGAAGGAAGATTTCTCTCTCTGCCTCTGGTGGGATTAGGGCTCTCTCTCTGCCTCTGGTGGGATTAGGGCTCTCTCTGTCTCTCCCTCCTTCACCACATCACCACGCCTCTGGTTCAGTTGCTCCAGCTGACAGCCTTCTTTGATGCTCTCTGCACTGCTTTCTCTCTCCTCATCTTCAGCAATCGTCTGCCTTCTTTCTCCATTCAAGAACTGCACTCTATTCTGCAGCTCCCAGCAGACATCCTCTCTCTCTCTGCAAGCTATTCTGAGCTCCAAGCTGTTCTGGGCTCCCAGCAGTTCTGTGCTCCAAGCTGTTCTAAGCTCCCAGCAGTTCTGTGCTCCAAGCTGTTCTAAGCACCACGCTGAACTGCACACCACGCTGCACTGACTTCCAAAACTGAACTGAACACTCCTCCTCTCCTGTAGCTCACTAATATGGAAGCTTGTCCTTTCATGGAAAGTTACGGCCAGTAACCTGCCGCCCACCAAATTCTTGTACCTCCCCGTACCAAGGACACGTTCCCAGCTGGCCAGCCTGAAGTTGTGTCTTCGGAGTGGAGAAAAATACATTCTTTCGATAAGGGCCAGCCTGAACCGGTTCTCTCCAAGCGAACAACAGCCTTAACTATAAACATTGCCTTTGCCCTGAAAAGCCTCTCTGCTTCCATCAAAATGGAGTCCCTCTAGCTCTAGGCCTGTAGGCCTGAAAAGGGGTGAAATGCTCCTTAGCTCTGTCAGAATACCTACATAAACCATACCAATGTGTCTAATATGTCAAAGCCAATAGGCAATAGACAGGTGAAAGTCAAGAATAAAGGCATATTAAGCAGCTATCCTCTTATAGGTCTGGAAAAAGGGCTTAAAAGGGCCAACACAGGCTAAGAATACCTATACTAGATGCGAGCAAGACTAATGATCTATATCACTGCTAAATAAAGCCAAAAACTCTGCCATTACATTGCACCCTAGATCCTTATCTTGCGAACATCTTATAAACAACAACAACCATCTAAACAAACATCAACATAATCTATCCAACATAGGCTAAGAATACCTATCCTAGATGTGAGCAAGATTAAGATCTATATCACTGCTAAATATCTCTGCCATCCACCCTTAGATCCTTATCTTGCGAACATCTTACAAACAATAACATCTAGATAAACAAACATCAACACAATCTATCAACAAATCAAAACCTAAAAAACTCCCTAAAAAGAATGACAACTCAAGGAAATTCCACCTGAAACTCAATTGTAGGAAATAGAAACCTAAAAACAAATCAAAGCACCCTTGACCTGAATGCTGAAACATATCTGAGATTGGATCTAATAACAACAGAAACTAACCAAAGCATCCTCAAACTAAATGTGCCTCAACTTCTAATGATAACTGGTGAAATCTAGTGATGTAGGGACTTATGTGTCGAATGAAAACAGCAAGGGGCCTAAATGGGGCCTACTTCGGACAACTTAAGGCTAAATGAGGCCTACCTACTATTGTCAACTTAAGAACTAAATGTGTTTCAACTCCTAATGAGAAAACAAGAAAGGGCCTAAATGAGCCCTACATACTATAGGCAACTGAAGCTAATGATGACTCATGAAACTATTAGTGTAGGGGCCTGTTTGTGGGATGAAAATAACAATAGGCCTAAATGAGGCCTACCTGCTGACATTTGTCAATTTAAAGTGAAATCTGAGAAATACAGTTGCAAGGTCTGGGCAAACATTAATACATAATCATACTAAAAGACACACCACCCAGAACAATCCAAATTTCAAGGTAACCACCCTTTGATCAATCAAGGTGAAAATGTAAGAACAGTAAAAAAAAAACTACAACAACCCCAGTTGTACAAGATAGCTGGTGTAACATTAAGAACACATGTGGGCACCGCCATTCAAAAAAGAAGTCCTTCATTGAAATCACGCAAAAAATGTTTTGAAGAAAACAGAAAAACTATAATAGGTGACATATTTTTTTGCTTTAAAAGTGGGGCCTGCTTGTCCAAGGGATTATTCATGAAATCCTTTTAAAATTCTGTCCAAAAGTCTTCAGTGTAGGCCACCACCCTGCATCCTCGGTATCCGGACTCTTCCTCCAATGCGGCCATCCATTACCCGGTCTGGTCTGGTCTGGTCTGGTTCCATCATCCAAAAAATAATAAACTAAAATAAAAACATGAAAGTAAAAAGCTAAAACAATAAAGGGAGTGGGAGGGGGGTGGGCCGACGCACGCACGCACCACAACCCAGCAACCTAGGAACAAGAGAACAAGTATCATTATTCTTGTAAAATAAAATTTTCCATTTAAAAAGCACCCCGGGTGCCTTTCATTATTGAAAAGAAAATATCCTAATTAATTAAAAACATTCAAAATGTAACTTTTAATAACATTTTGCAGGGCCTAACATACCCTAATCCTTCCTAAGCCAGTCCCACCCTTCAGAGCAGGAGCCAGGCTACAGTGAAAAAAAAAAAATTGGATTACCGCCAAATGATGAGCTCACAGCATCAGCAGGGCACTGCAAGCCTCCCATTTCCCTGATCAGAGAAGCCCGCCCAGGCTCACTACGACTAACTAACACCAAGGGAAGAGCCAGGTCACCCCGCCCTTAAATAAACAAGCCGTTCGCGGAAGAAAATTGAATCGTAGCCAATCATAACAAACAGGGACGTGATCAAAACTTGCACAATGAAGGAAAACAAAACTCGTCTGCACAAACCAGCTGGTCTGCCAAGGTCGAAAAACAAATTTCTCATGCCTTATTTTCTAACTAACGGAGAATTTAAAAACAAATTCTGTTACAGTGTACTGCCAATTAAAAAAGCTCCAGTTTTTTTTAAAAAGACGTTAGTCCAACTAATTCAGCTAAAGGCAAGACACTTAAAATATGGGCACTTATTTAGAAAGGGGCAACTACCTTTGGCACACAAGATTATACATTCTGCATTTGAGAAAAAAAACGAATTAACATGGTAAAAGAGAAATAATTTGCAAAACAACATAAAATGCAGATACATTTCAACATTGTATTTAAGTTAATGTTTTGCTGACACATTTATAAAAGCATACATTTTAATTCACATTTGGGAAAATATTAATGTTACATTTTAACATTTTTCCTTTCAAAGGCACATGGTTGCCTTTCACTAATTAAAAGCACATGTCACCATGCACAGTCGGGCAAGATTTATTATTTTCAAACCAGCACATTCCTGTCTAGATGGAAACCCCTCACAGAAATAATTAATGAAAACAGCTCGTAGCGTGCACTCTAACGGGCCATTTTTTTAACATTTCACTCATTTTAAAAGAACACAGCTTTCCCCGTAATCATACTGGTCGATTTATAACCACATCAGTTCCGAGGCAAACCCACACAAAAATTCGTAGACGCATTTCAAAAGGAATGTGAAATGAACAGAACCCTTCTCAAAACACAAGATGTTACCTTCCCGTCAAGAAACTGACAAAGCACGTAGGCAGACCAAGGAACCAAACAAAAAGTGAAAATCAAACCATCAAATAATCCTTAAAATAATCCACTGACTTTTATAGTCAGGTCAGATAACCATGCATGTTGACAGCATGTAAAAAATAAAGACTGCCATCTCAACTCAAGATATTAACCCTTTGGCAGCTCAAGCAGAATCATTTCCCAACGTCCGTTTATACATGGGAAAATCATTAGCACATTTCTTCACGTTTACAGATGACACGTACACATATTTTCAAAACGTTATCCCCAAGCACCCGAGAGAGATCCAGCTCTCTCCTGCCAAACGTAATGATAACATGCCCTGTCCAAGCCATGACCACATGGCGCTATTCACAAGCCATATTTACAAGACAAGCTTTTCAGAAACAACATTTCCAAGGCGCAATGCACAAGGAACACAACAGATCAACATGAGAACATGCACCTCACAAGCCACAATAATATGGCGCTATTCACAAGTCATATTTACAAGGAGCTATATTCAAAGAACTCCACAGATCATAGAACAATGAACACATTTCACATTGCACAGCATAAGCAGATGCAGCAAGCAATTGAATGGGCAATTTAAAAGCATTTTTTACACACATTTATACAATTGGACCATCACAAAGATGTAACTGGCTTTCTCATGTAATGCCATCCTTCAACTCTGACAGTTTAAACACCAAGATGAAAACCATTCCTTCCACCCTGAATAAACCAAATGCCATGATGTAATGCAATCTCCTCACGCTGCAACTGTTCAAGCCCTTATGTCTAACAAGCTACATAAACTGCAACATTACGCCAGATGGAACCAGCGTTCAGGGCACTCCCTCAGAACACATGGGAAACAAACTAAGCACATGGCCAGGCACACAGGCTTCGTAAACTATTCGACTACGCCAGATGTAATGTCTGGCGCTCAGGGCACTCCCACATAACACATGGGAAACAATCTAAGCACATGGCCAGGCACACAGGCTTCGTAAACTGTTCGACTACGCCAGATGTAATGGCTGGATTTTCTGAGTAGGTGGGATCAGCCCCCAGGGGCCCCTCCAACCCAGCCAGAACGTACTCACCTTCCCTCCTCAGGACTCCTCTATCCAGGCACCTGGTACCTACCTGAGGATGGGGAACTCGCAATATACAAGCTCATATTATTAAAAACACCACTAAATCTATAGGGATACTAAGAATACTCACTGATTACTAGGGATATCCATACCCTACACCACACTTATTCACATCAGTTGGTCTCGCGGCCACCCTGACCCAGACCGTTCTACCCTAGGGCAGATATGACACACAATCCGGTGCGTCTACACACGGGCCTGCAGAACCCAATGCTCCCTTTTCCAAAGTGTTTGCAATCCTGCGAAACTACACACTAGTTCGACCACCTAGTGCTCTCATTTACTCAAGCCACAATCCAGTGGGTATCCACACTGGTTCGACCCCCCAGTGCTCTCACTAACGCCGCATATCAACGACGACCACATTCCTATGAACACCTATACATATATATATATATATATTGGGAAGTCTCTTCACTAAGGGTCTGCTACTACAATAATATTATGGGATGGTGTACTAACTTAGTCCCTTGGTTGCAAGTCTCCTCTCTCCCTCACTATTACTTACCTGATCAGGGGTAGCATCTGTTCAAACAGTAATACTTACCAGGAGTGATTAATCTCACTGTATGGGGATAAAGATATACACACTATGTGACTGAGTTAATTTCTTGATTTAAGCGCTCCTACCCCCCTTATCCATCAGTGGCTCAACAGCAACTGGCTTGAAGCCAGGATAACTTTATCATAAAAGAACTCATGCACACTAATTCACTAATTAATGGGGTCATTTATTATTAGTACAACACAGATCTGACAAAGACTATAGGTAGAACACACCGCTTGAAAGAGAAGGATTACACATAACAGGAACACTCCGCTGAAAGGGAAAAGATTACAAGTTATGAGAAAGAGCTCTCCCATTTAGTTCTAGGCCAAGAGGAGGGAGATCAAGGTACACAAAGCATAAGCAAAAACCTCTTAAAAGACCTATATTACTTTTGACAAGGCAATGAGTCCTATAGACATTTTCACATACAAGGATGCTACAAATAGACAAAACTTTAAGATATTATAAACATATTATTTTATTTTCTTTTTCTTTGTATTTTTTTATATCATTTTACTTTTAAAGGTTTATACAAATATGCATTACAACATCACATATAAAAAGTCATAAATAGTCATAATACATTGACTAGATTGCCAATAGTGCAGTTAAATAAAGTGCAGAATAAAGAAGATTTTTTAATACTTTGTTCACCTATTGCCTGTATCAGTTTTGTCTGTTTCACCATCTTGGCCCTGAGGAAGGTGATTGTTTCACCGAAACGTACGTAGGCCGTACATCCTAACAAGATCTGGATAATGTATCAAAAAATGATCAATACCACACAGATCATCGTTTAAAACCGGTGGAATTCTCATTTTTATACCATCTGTAGAAATTGTATTACCATCTGCACCTTTGGGTTGTTATTCTATCCTATTTAGTGTGTCTGCATGTTCCTTCTTCTGATTGTTTTAAACAATTATGAATGTGTCTGTATGACTGGTATGCATGAAAGTTTGTATGTTAGCAAGATATATTAGCTATAGGGGCAAATTTTCTCTTTAAAAAATCTTCTTTATTCTGCACTTTATTTAACTGCACTATTGGCAATCTAGTCAATGTATTATGACTATTTATGACTTTTTATATGTGATGTTGTAATGCATATTTGTATAAACCTTTAAAAGTAAAATGATATAAAAAAAATACAAAGAAAAAGAAAATAAAATAATATGTTTATAATATCTTAAAGTTTTGCCTATTTGTAGCATCCTTGTATGTGAAAATGTCTATAGGACTCATTGCCTTGTCAAAAGTAATATAGGTCTTTTAAGAGGTTTTTGCTTATGCTTTGCGAAAGGGAAAAGATTAGACATAAAGTGTAAGTGTAGCTAATTCAGACTACCTCACCTATTAGAAGGAAGATTTCTCTCTCTGCCTCTGGTGGGATTAGGGCTCTCTCTCTGCCTCTGGTAGGATTAGGGCTCTCTCTGTCTCTCCCTCCTTCACCACATCACCACGCCTCTGGTTCAGTTGCTCCAGCTGACAGCCTTCTTTGATGCTCTCTGCACTGCTTTCTCTCTCCTCATCTTCAGCAATCGTCTGCCTTCTTTCTCCATTCAAGAACTGCACTCTATTCTGCAGCTCCCAGCAGACATCCTCTCTCTCTCTGCAAGCTATTCTGAGCTCCAAGCTGTTCTGGGCTCCCAGCAGTTCTGTGCTCCAAGCTGTTCTAAGCTCCCAGCAGTTCTGTGCTCCAAGCTGTTCTAAGCACCACGCTGAACTGCACACCACGCTGCACTGACTTCCAAAACTGAACTGAACACTCCTCCTCTCCTGTAGCTCACTAATATGGAAGCTTGTCCTTTCATGGAAAGTTACGGCCAGTAACCTGCCGCCCACCAAATTCTTGTACCTCCCCGTACCAAGGACACGTTCCCAGCTGGCCAGCCTGAAGTTGTGTCTTCGGAGTGGAGAAAAATACATTCTTTTGATAAGGGCCAGCCTGAACCGGTTCTCTCCAAGCGAACAACAGCCTTAACTATAAACATTGCCTTTGCCCTGAAAAGCCTCTCTGCTTCCATCAAAATGGAGTCCCTCTAGCTCTAGGCCTGTAGGCCTGAAAAGGGGTGAAATGCTCCTTAGCTCTGTCAGAATACCTACATAAACCATACCAATGTGTCTAATATGTCAAAGCCAATAGGCAATAGACAGGTGAAAGTCAAGAATAAAGGCATATTAAGCAGCTATCCTCTTATAGGTCTGGAAAAAGGGCTTAAAAGGGCCAACACAGGCTAAGAATACCTATACTAGATGCGAGCAAGACTAATGATCTATATCACTGCTAAATAAAGCCAAAAACTCTGCCATTACACCGTGTCACAATGGAAGAAATCTCCCTTGTGGTCGAGGAGTGACCACCCTGTCCAAACAGGCACCAACAGCATCTTTGCGGTCTGCAATTTCCAGGCTCCCGCCAGATCCTGAAGAATCTGCGTCACAGGGCATGGACTTCCAGACATCTCTGACGCTGACCTGCGCTTCCAGCTAAGCTGAGACCTGTAGCAGACACGAGAGACAGGAACTCCTGGACATCCTGCATTTTTGCTACTGCACCTACTTCCCGAGGAATCCCGAAGTTGTGCATTGGGGTATTTGAAGCCCCTACCCTGAGCACCGTCTGCACTGAAGCTCAGTGGCCTACACTCCACGAGTGTCCCGTGGGCCGCTTTGTGCATTTGAGCTCGAGCTCCCTTTGCTGTTCCTAGTCCGTTGACTAGCGAGCCCCCACGAAGGGCCATCTTTGATTTCTTGAGCTTTCCTGGTTGCTCCAGACTTGCTCCCACTCCTCTCCAAAGGAGGAGTTCCTCAGACCTTGCTGGTCTGTACCAAAGCCCATCTCGACATCCTGTGTGTATTGTGTTTGCCAAGGCTTGTTGGGTGCAACACGGATTGCAACACCGCAGTCAACTAGATCCTTCGTGGGACAGCTCGAATACAGCTCCTGGGTGGCGTCGACGCCTCCTGGTCCCTGTGGCTGAAGAGACAAGCTTCACCTCTTTCACCTAAAAGCACCAGACATAGGCTGGCATCTTATCCTCGCCACCCTGGTCACTGGCTAGTGGCCCAGACTCTGCCTCCTCTGCTTTCAGGTTCTTCACATCTCCGATCCACCCTTGGATCCACCCGGACACTTTTCCTCTGGTCGCCTGCAGCATTCCTTCGCAGCTCTCCATTGGAATCGACGACGAAACCGGACACCAAAGATAACTATGCACCCGGATTCCCTGGATGAGGTAACACGAGTACTCCGGTGCTCCCATGGGTCTTGACTCTTGAAGTGTCCTAGTCTAAAAGGGTTCCATCGTAGTTCACCTAGAAGTGCCCTTAATCTTTAAAATTGTAACTTGTTTGTTTCCATAGAAAGTCAATGGTGATCCGCGGCTGTGTTTAGACACTGCACGCGTCCCCTGTGGGCCTCCTGCATCCTAACCTTTAGTGATTTTAGGTCGCCCCATTGATTCTACAGGCCTTAGGCCTACTTTCTAACTCTCACGTGGTTCTTATACCACTATTATAGTTAGGCTTTCCTGTTTTCAGTTTCTATTTTGGGTAAATTCTGGTGGTGTTTTGTCAGTGTTTTCCAGTGATTTCAATACCTGAAAAAAACAGTGCTTTTCAGTGATTTCTAATTTTCGCGCCATAAAAAACAACTGAAACGGTGTTTTTCTGGTGTTTATGAAACGCTTTGCTTTTATTATTGCTGGCTTTCTTCATTGATGCATGGCATATAGACAGTGCACGTACGTGTATATGAAGTCCAAATACATTTTCACAAGTCAAATTTATTGTAGTACACCATACAATATTTCTTCAGAGATTCTTTAGTCATTCGTGCTCTCTCTTTCCTTCCCATGTACATTTTTATTTGTGAAAATGCCCTCTCAACATTGGCACTTGAGACTGGCAACGCCAAAACAGCCAGTACACAACTTGCCAACTCTGGCCACTGACGTAGCTTCCCATGCCAGTACTAGTGCACCTCAAGGTTGACATTCTCTGGGAGAGGTTCTGCAACAAACACGTTGAACTGGGTGCACATGCCCTCAGAGGTATTAAAGCGGTCAAAAATGAAGCTGTACTTTGAAAAGTCCGGAGAAAATTCCCCTTTACGGAATGGATCTAACACTTGTGCAGCGTACCAAAGTGAGGCTTCATTGACTTCAAACGCCATGGTTGGTGAAGGGACATTTCTATGCATCATAGCTAGCCATTTCTCATGCATAGTAAAATAAAATTTCCAGAATTGGTCTTCAACACTTCTTTGCTTCCCGAGTGGCAAGCATTCTAACAGGGAACATGTTGCCGTGCCAAAGTCACTAAAAGTGTCGTCTAGCCTACTCTCGAGGAGATGTTTGATATCAACACTGTTGGACAGTCCACATGAAGGGCTCGCTCCCTCCCTTCAGGACAGGGCCCAGACACCGGCTCTCCCAGGGCCGCCCACAGAAGCACACCGCAACCCGTCCCCTACGGGACGCCTGCTCCCGGACATCTCTGTATCCCTGGCCCGGGCCACCGTCAGCACCATTGCCCGGACCAGCCGCCATCTTGGACACTGCACCTCGAGGCCGCGTGGCCTCAGCTCGACCCCAACCCTGGGCCTGGCCAGGCCCCGACAGCCCGGCACCACCATCCACCCAGGAGGTGAACGGACCACTTGGCAGGTCAATGGGAGGAAGAAGTATCGATGGCTCTCCCCCGCCAGGTGCCGATCGCCCCCAGCCTCCCCGGGCGCTGGCTCCACCCCCCTGCTGGGTGTCATCTTCGTCGGGACCTGCTGGCGCTGCCGCGGACCGTTGCTAACTTCGATCATCTCGGGACCTGCTGGCGCTGCCGCGGCCCTTCTTCCTAGACCACCGAGCTCGAGGATTGTGAGCTACCCACCATCTCATCGCAACTGCCAGATTGGTAACAAGACTGTCCCGCTACCCCCCTTTTTCCCATCCAAGAGACTAGAATCGAGGGGACCCCTGAGTCCTGACCTCCTTGTACCATTTCTACCGTACTTCAAGATTGCTTATAAAGAACGTTAAACCTTATCTTTGTGTGGTGTCCATCTGTGGGGGGGAAGTTACTTGTCTGTACGATCGCTGGAGACGGCTCTCCCCGGAGACCTCTCCCCTTGTCCTCGGCCGACCATCCAGGTCCCGTCTAACATTGGTGGCCAGCGGCGCGATCCGAACCAACGCGTAATCGTACAGAAAGCAACTCACCCCACGACAAAACCACGATGTCGACCCAAGAGAGCGGATCTACAGAAAAATTCTGAATGGAAAAACTGGAGGAATACAGCCATCGAGAATTAAAACAATTTTGTATGGAACTGGGCATTGCTACCACCGGGCTGAGCACAAAAGATGACTTTAAACACGCCCTAGAATCGTGGGCGGAAGCAAATACCGCCGGTCCCCGGGACCAACACATCGAAGCACCGGAGACGAGCACCGCTCCGTCCGAAGAAAGGAGAGCGGGTCTCTCCCGGGAAGAGATCCAAGAGCGAGAAAAAAGCAGACTGCACGAATTACAGTTAGCACGGCTCAAGTTGGATGGAGAACTAAAACTAGCGGAACAAAAAATAAACCTAGAACACTTACGGCTCCGAGAAGAGCGGGAAGAAAAGCAATGACAAAGAGAGCTCGAAGAAAAAAGACTGGCATACGAACACGAGCGCAAGCTAGCAGAGATAGAACTATGGAAGCAAAACAAAGACCTGGGGATGCCCGAGCCACCGCGCACCCCAGGAGCTACAGAACCAAAGGTCCACATTCCCAAAGATGTCGTCCGAGAGTATTACCGAAACGACGACATACAACAGTGGTTCAAGGCCTACGAGATTGCCATGGCCTCCCACCGGATCGATCGAAGTGACTGGGGAGCCGGTCTATGGGGGAGGTTCGTCAATGAAGGCCGCGATGCCCTGTTACAGCTCCCAGACCATCAAATGACGTCCTATGACCACATGAAGGCCGCCCTCCTCACGCGATATGGGCTTACACCCGAAATGTACCGCCAGAGGTTCCGCGACTGCACCCGAATCCCAGGTACAACTTGGGTGGAATATGTAAACTATTTCAGCCGAGCCTTCGAGGGGTGGATCAAGGGGAGCCACGTAACGACCTACGAGCAGCTTTTTAACCTGATCGTGTGGGAGCACCTCTCCAACAACTGCTTTGTCGAGCTCAGGCAGCACCTCCTCGACAGTAAATTGACTGATCCACGGCAGCTCGCCGCCGAGGCTGACCGATGGGAAAGCACCCGAGTGGGCCGGGGTGGGCCGAACGAGCAGAACCGAAACAACCAAGGTCACCACCGTCCCCGTGGAGGAGGAGGAGGCCAGGGCCGGGGGAAAGACACCGTCCCGGCCGCTCCCACTACCAGCACCCCGCCCCCGGCCGGCCTGGGCAACCCCCCGATGCGCCCGGGATTCAGAGCCAATGTCACGTGTCATCGATGCCAGCGAGTCGGCCACTACGCCAATGACTCGAACTGCCCCAAGAACCAAACTCCGGGACCCGCCAGGTAGCTGCCGCCGCCCTAGGAGAAGAGCAAGTCTACGAAGAGCAGGCAGAATACGAACAGGAGCAACCAGAGTGGGAACCGGCCGCCATGGTCCTGGCGTGCCTAGGGGGAAGAGACATGGTCCCGCGGGCCCCCCTACCCGCCAACACAAGAAAGTACAGTCAGTGGGTGAATATAAATGGGCGCAAGGCTGAAGCCCTACGTGACACGGGGGCCAGTGTGACGGCCGTCCGCTGTCACCTGGTAACCCCGGAACAAATCCTGCCGAACATTCTCTGCCCCGTCCGATCAGCCGACAATTCTGAAAGCCTGTGTCGGATGGCCTGCGTCCCCTTCGAATGGGGAGGAGTATCCGGCATGCTGAAGGTGACGGTCCGCGATGATGCCCCCGTGGACTGTCTCCTGGGGAACGATCTCGAGAGTTCCCCGTGGGCCGCCGTGGAAAGAAGAGAGCACCTGGGGATGTTGGGCCTCCCGGACTGGGCGTGCGTAACCACCCGGTCCATGGCCGCCCGCGCCATCCCCGACCTGAAGAACCCGAATGGCCAGCACCTCCTCCCCCGGTCGCTCCAGTGGGGGACGCCGACCCTGCCAGCCGCCCCGGAACAAACCCAAGAAGGGCTCGCCCAGCCACAGGACCTTCCAGACCTGGCTCAGTGGCGTCAAGAAGGGGGGCCCACCCAGGAACAATTCCGTCAAGAGCAGAAGACCTGTCCCTCCCTCGAGGGACTACGACAGCAAGCCCTCGCCCAGAGTGCGGGAGATACCGCCGGGGCCCACTGGATCTATTGGGACAATGACCTATTGTACAGCGAGCAAAGAATCGCGGAATTGGGGGCCAGTCGAGTGTTGGTGGTGCCCCTCCGTTTTAGAGACTTCCTGTTGAACTTGGCCCACGATGTCCCCCTGGCTGGACACTTGGGACAGGACAAAACCTACAGCCGCCTGGTGACCCACTTTCAATGGCCAAAAAATGAGAAATGACGTCCTCAACCACTGCCGGTCCTGCCCCACTTGCCAGGCCAGCGAGAAGAGCGGCCGCAAACTCAAGGCACCCCTGCAGCCATTCCCGGTGGTTACCACCCCGTTCGAAAAAGTGGGAATAGACATTGTGGGGCCCCTGGACCCCCGAACGGCACAAGGGCATCGATTCATCCTGGTATTGGTGGATCACGGCACCCGCTATCCCGAGGCCGTTCCCCTTCGAACTGTAACTGTGGTCGGCCGAGCCTTAATGGGGATCTTCTCCCGGGTGGGCTTCCCCCGGGAGGTCGTCAGCGACAGAGGCACAAACTTTATTTCAAAATACATGAAATCCCTCTGGCAGCAGTGCGGGGTCACCTACCGATTCACAACCCCCTATCACCCGCAAGGAAACGGACTGGTTGAGCGGTTCAACCGCACACTCAAGAGAATGATCATGGGGCTGGAAGAGCCCCTCCGCCGCCAGTGGGACGTGCTCCTCCCGTGCCTCCTCTTCGCCTACCGAGAAGTCCCCCAGAAGTCCCTTGGCTTCAGCCCCTTCGAACTCTTGTACGGACACCCTGTTCGAGGGCCCCTCAGCCTAGTCAAAGAAGGTTGGGAGATGGCCCCCCTGAAAACCCCTCCAGACGTCTACAAGTACCTCCTGACCCTAGGCAATCAAACCAGACAATTCAGAGAAATCGCCAAAGCCAATCTGGAGGCCAGTCAGGAGGACATGAAAAAGTGGTACGATCAGAATGCCTCCTCCATAGAGTTCGAACCGGGCCAGCAAGTCTGGATGATGTCCCTCACCGAACCTTGTGCCTTGCAGGATAAGTGGACAGGACCCTTCAAGGTGGTTGAGCGCAAGAGCCCCGTCACCTATCTCATTAACATGGAGTCTCCCCGGAACCACCTCCGGGTCCTCCACGCCAACAGACTCAAACCCCACTTTGTGCGCTCGGAGCTCAGCCTGCTGATGGCTACAGACAGTGGAGCGGAGGAAGACTCCGAGCCTCTCCCTGACCTACTGAGGACCCGTGAAAAAGATGGTTCAGTCGACGGGGTCCGACTCTCAGATGCCCTAACCCCGGAGCAGCGCCAAGACTGCCGGACCCTCCTGCTGCAATTTGCGTCCCTATTTTCCCTCACCCCCGGGGTCACCCCCTGGTGCTTGCACGACGTGGACACTGGGGACAGTCCCCCTATCAGACATCGGGCGTACCTCGAACCAGATCGGGTACGTGCCTGCATCCAAGAGGAAGTGTCAAAAATGCTCACACTCGGAGTCATCGAGCCCTCGGATAGCCCCTGGGCCAGCCCAGTCGTGCTGGTCCCCAAGGCGGCCGCCCCAGGTACCACCCCAGAGCTACGATTTTGCGTCGACTATAGGGGTCTGAATGCTGTCACCCGAACCGACGCTCATCCCATTCCCCGAGCAGATGAACTGATCGACCGCACGGGGGCTGCCCGCTACCTGAGCATCTTCGATCTGACAGCGGGCTACTGGCAGATCGGCCTCACCCCCAGGGCCCAAGAACGATCCGCTTTCTCCACCCCGGATGGCCACTACCATTTCAAAGTGATGCCATTCGGCATGAAAAACGCTCCAGCAACCTTTCAACGACTGGTGAACCAGGTATTGGCGGGCCTCGAAGAGTTCAGCGCCGCCTACCTGGACGATATCGCGGTGTACAGCCGCCACTGGTCAGACCACCTCAGCCACCTCCGAGAGGTCCTGCAGGCCCTCCAACAGGCCGGCCTCACAATCAAGGCCAGCAAGTGCCAGATTGGCCAGGGGTCCGTGACCTACCTCGGACACCAAGTGGGGAGCGGTCTGGTGGCCCCCCTCCAGCTCAAGATCGCTGCCATCCAGTCCTGGCAGCCACCCGTCACCCAAACCGAGGTCCGAGCCTTCTTGGGGCTCACCGGATACTACTGGCGGTTTGAGAAGGACTATGGCAGCATTGTGGGGCCCCTCACGGCACTTACATCCAAGAACCAGCCAAAAAGAGTCGACTGGACTCCCGACTGTCAAGCTGCCTTCGAGAAGCTGAAGGCCGCCATGTGCACCGCCCCTGTGCTCCAGGCTCCCGATTACAGCCGGGAGTTCATCGTCCAGACTGATGCCTCCGACCACGGCATTGGGGCCGTCCTCTCCCAGCTGAACCCTGAGGGAGTCGACCAACCCGTGGCCTTCATCAGCAGATGCCTGCTGGCACGGGAACAGCGCTGGAGCACCATTGAGAGGGAGGCCTTCGCAGTGGTATGGGCCCTCAAGAAGCTCCGGCCCTACCTCTTCGGTACCCACTTTCGGGTGCAAACAGATCATCGCCCCCTGCAATGGCTAATGCAGATGCGGGGGGGAGAATCCCAAGCTGTTGCGATGGTCCATCTCCCTGCAGGGGATGGACTTCACTGTGTAGCACCGCCCTGGCCAGGATCACGCCAACGCGGATGGCCTGTCACGCTTTTTCCGCCTCGACGAGGAAAGTCCCCAAGAGGATGGGTGACTCTCCCCGCCTTCAGCTGGGGGGGACGCATGTTGGACAGGCCACATGAAGGGCTCGCTCCCTCCCTGCAGGACAGGGCCCAGACACCGGCTCTCCCAGGGCCGCCCACAGAAGCACACCGCAACCCGTCCCCTACGGGACGCCTGCTCCCGGACATCTCTGTACAGCCGCCACTGGTCAGACCACCTCAGCCACCTCCGAGAGGTCCTGCAGGCCCTCCAACAGGCCGGCCTCACAATCAAGGCCAGCAAGTGCCAGATTGGCCAGGGGTCCGTGACCTACCTCGGACACCAAGTGGGGAGCGGTCTGGTGGCCCCCCTCCAGCTCAAGATCGCTGCCATCCAGTCCTGGCAGCCACCCGTCACCCAAACCGAGGTCCGAGCCTTCTTGGGGCTCACCGGATACTACTGGCAGTTTGTGAAGGACTATGGCAGCATTGTGGGGCCCCTCACGGCACTTACATCCAAGAACCAGCCAAAAAGAGTCGACTGGACTCCCGACTGTCAAGCTGCCTTCGAGAAGCTGAAGGCCGCCATGTGCACCGCCCCTGTGCTCCAGGCTCCCGATTACAGCCGGGAGTTCATCGTCCAGACTGATGCCTCCGACCACGGCATTGGGGCCGTCCTCTCCCAGCTGAACCCTGAGGGAGTCGACCAACCCGTGGCCTTCATCAGCAGACGCCTGCTGGCACGGGAACAGCGCTGGAGCACCATTGAGAGGGAGGCCTTCGCAGTGGTATGGGCCCTCAAGAAGCTCCGGCCCTACCTCTTCGGTACCCACTTTCGGGTGCAAACAGATCATCGCCCCCTGCAATGGCTAATGCAGATGCGGGGGGGAGAATCCCAAGCTGTTGCGATGGTCCATCTCCCTGCAGGGGATGGACTTCACTGTGTAGCACCGCCCTGGCCAGGATCACGCCAACGCGGATGGCCTGTCACGCTTTTTCCGCCTCGACGAGGAAAGTCCCCAAGAGGATGGGTGACTCTCCCCGCCTTCAGCTGGGGGGGACGCATGTTGGACAGGCCACATGAAGGGCTCGCTCCCTCCCTGCAGGACAGGGCCCAGACACCGGCTCTCCCAGGGCCGCCCACAGAAGCACACCGCAACCCATCCCCTACGGGACGCCTGCTCCCGGACATCTCTGTATCCCTGGCCCGGGCCACCGTCAGCACCATTGCCCGGACCAGCCGCCATCTTGGACACTGCACCACGAGGCCGTGTGGCCTCAGCTCGACCCCAACCCTGGGCCTGGCCAGGCCCCGACAGCCCGGCACCACCATCCACCCAGGAGGTGAACGGACCACTTGGCAGGTCAATGGGAGGAAGAAGTATCGATGGCTCTCCCCCGCCAGGTGCCGATCGCCCCCAGCCTCCCCGGGCGCTGGCTCCACCCCCCTGCTGGGTGTCTGGACTCCCTCATCCCGGACCTCCCGACCTCCAAGTGCGAGGGTCCGGACATCAAAGGGCGCCAGACCTATAACTGGGGCAGCTCCAGAGCAGGAAGGCAGGTGTATCCTGGAGTCAAGAGACACCTAGAAGAACTCATCCTTGACGGACTGCTGGCGCTGCCGCAGCCCTGCCTTGTGAACTGTCGTCCTGCCTGCTGGCGCAGCCGCAGCCTTCTGCAACCTTCATCCTCGTCGGGACCTGCTGGCGCTGCCACGGCCCGTTATAACTACCATCTTCGTCGGGACCTGCTGGCGCTGCCGCGGACCGTTGCTACCTTCGATCATCTCGGGACCTGCTGGCGCTGCCGCGGCCCGTCTTCCTAGACCACCGAGCTCGAGGATTGTGAGCTACCCTCCATCTCATCGCAACTGCCAGATTGGTAACAAGACTGTCCCGCTACCCCCCTTTTTCCCATCCAAGAGACTAGAATCGAGGGGACCCCTGAGTCCTGACCTCCTTGTACCATTCTACCGTACTTCAAGATTGCTTATAAAGAACGTTAAACCTTATCTTTGTGTGGTGTCCATTTGTGGGGGGGAAGTTACTTGTCTGTACGATCGCTGGAGACGGCTCTCCCCGGAGACCTCTCCCCTTGTCCTCGGCCGACCATCCAGGTCCCGTCTAACAAACACCAATTATACTGAACACTTGGTAGACAAGGGTGTTTTCTGACTCTAGTTTTTTTATTATGTCCACTACAGCAGTCATGTTTTCCTGTAAAAATCTAAGGCTGCAGTACAGTGTACTTTTCTTGACATCACTATCAATATGCACCCGAAGATCCTCACATTTCTTGCCTTTTGCATCATCACTAAGCAAAAATTCAGTAAGGGGTCGCCACATAGATAATATTGCATTCACGGCCTCTAGTACTGAGAACCACCTACTAAATGACACAGTTCGGATGACTCTTTCTTTGCTGCCACACAAAACACAAAATGAGAAATATTTGCGTTTGAGTTCCCGCGCATAACGAAACAGTGCGCCTGAATGTACTACAAAATCAATGGCATTCTTCATCAGCTCAGAAGATTGTAATGCTGCTTTCAGCTTACCATCTAGCAAGTGGCAAGGATCTCTCACAGGGAAACACTTCAGCTCAGGTATTGCTTTTGACAGGTCATCACATAACTTTTTCATATACGTAGCTGAATCGCTGCAAATACAAACAATATCTCCCCAATCTTTGCTAAACTTGGTAAGAACTCTCTGCAGCAGCATTCCAAGTGACACTGCATTGCATGTTTCCAGTACATCCAGATCTGCCATGATGGTACGTCTGTGCCATCCATTTTTTGCATCACAAAATGTGATTAGCACTGCCACTGCTGGGTCGCCACCCATCTCTGGGGTTTCATCAATGGTAACAGAGATCTTAACATCACCTTGCAGTAACTCTGAAATATGTTCAATATCTACAAGGAACACCTCTGGTAGGTATTCCTCATACATTTGTGTTGGTTTTGGAAATGTTTTGAATGCTGGTGCACGCTTGCGGAATAGATTCCCAATCGGTCCATCAGCTTGGTGTAAGCTGGTTCCAGATTGCACTAGGGCACGTACAAATTCATGTGCCACATCCTTTTCTTCCTCACGTTTTCTTTTGAAGCGGGTCATTGTCTCAGCAAGAGACATCTGGCAAAGGCTGTCGCTATTAGGTGGCTCTTTCAATTTCAAGTGGGTCTTGGTGACAAGATGTTCAGCAATTCGGCTTGCAGTTTTCCCACTTACTATTGGGACAGTCTGCAAAACCTGCAAATTAACATCTTTTGCCCACGCACTTCTTTAACCATGAAATCTTTGTTTTCCAGCACATAATCTTCTGCCGTCTTTATTCTGCGGGGCATTCTGTTCTGCGCAAAGTAGATCATAAAAAAAGACACTTAGAAACCGGTTGTGTACTGTTGAGAAAATGATGCCACTGAACAGGCTGCCAACCAATTGGTGAAATTGAAGAACACATATTTGAGGCATAGCATAAGGATCCATTTTATCTTTAGCTTTTGATTTAAAACTTTAAAAATCTGTATCCTAGGTACCCTAAATGCTTATTAACCATCATGCTTTAAGAAAAAGAATTAGTTTCTGGATGTATGCAAATTAGCTAACCTCCAGCTTGCCTAAAAGTGATTAATACTTGGTGGTCGAAAGCCCTCAGGCCAATTTCACGCTTTATAAAATTGCAAAGGAATGCAATGTATATACAGATGCAGGTCAGGTAACCTATTGTCAGGAGAATGTTCAGCTTAATGAAAGGGGAATGTTGAATCCATATGTGTCCAGTATGAAACATTCAAATACAGTTCAACAGTAATAACGACCAGTGGCGTAAATATACTTACATAGCTCCCAGACGCGCAACTACAGTCAAATTTCGGGGTGGAGGGGTAGATTCTTCCAGCAATTGGCAGAATGGAGATGCACGGGTTCTAAGAAGGGGTGAAATCAAGAAAGCCTTGTTAAGTAAAATGTTCT
This sequence comes from Lissotriton vulgaris, assembly GCF_964263255.1. Classification (NCBI taxonomy): domain Eukaryota; kingdom Metazoa; phylum Chordata; class Amphibia; order Caudata; family Salamandridae; genus Lissotriton; species Lissotriton vulgaris. The sequence continues at coordinate 1,307,657,822 of NC_141693.1, read as the reverse complement.
TGTTCAGACCTGTGAAGTACTCAGGTGCGATTGCAGTAAGACAGACGCCAGAACACAATAGCTCCTCTCCCCCCCCCCCCATGTGAGTCAGGCAGGGGGCCTGGTGTTTCTCTGGCCTTTGGCCTTTCACAGCTCAGCTCCCTATTCTCTTGTCTGTCGTCACCCCCTGCACTCTGTGTTGCACTAAACAATGTCAGAAGAGGTTGTATCGCAAATGGTGCTCATGTAAAGCGCTCAGATACCTCCGGGTTTTGTGTGCGCTAAATAAAACCCTCCCCTCTGTGATTAGAAGTGCCACTGGAAAGGAGGCGTGAGACATACACAGTGCTGGGCAGGAGCACTATCGAAGACTCACGGGTGGGAGGAGACCTTCTGCACCCCACAGTTGGATAAGAGACCTGTTGGAGCGCGAGGGGGGGGGGCTGCGAGCAGTGGGAGCAAGGCTGCCATGGACCCCAATGCGAGTAGAGGAAATAGAAGTCCGGAGTGCCCAGTTGGATATCAAAAGACTGTTCTGAGCAAATTTTTTTTTTTACTGCAAGGACATGGCACTGAAATAAAAATAACAATGACGCCTCTACATATAGTTGCCAAGTCCCTGCAACAAACACTCGCTGGTGTGGCGCTGGTGACTGCTACATCGGCGCATGGGTTGTTATGCTCAGCACGGGGTGAGAGGGGCGGCAGGGCCCTGCTGAACCCATCAAATAACACATTTAAAATAAGGAGGTGAGCCTGCAGAGGCGCTGTAATTTACACGAGGCACGTTTTAACTGTGCAAAATTGACTGTCTGGTGGCGCTAAGCTCCCCATTCTAAGAAGGGGTGAAAAACAAGAAAGCCTCAACAAGTAAAATGGTCTTGTACAGACCCGTGAAGTACTCGGGTGCGGCTGAAGTTAAACAGACGCCAAAACACATTAGCTCCTCTCCCCCCCATGTGAGTCAGGCAGGGGGCCTGGTGTTTCTCTGGCCCTTTGGCCTTTCACACCTCGGCTCCCCATTCTCTTGTCTGCCTTCGCCCCCTGCACTCTGGCGCTCATGTAAAGCGCTCTGATACCTCTGCGTTTTTGCGTCCCCGCATGCCAGCAATCATACCCCTTAATGCGAGTGCAAATGCACTAAGAAAGTGCGAACATCAGCAAAATATGAAATACAAGGCAAACAATACAGAATAGATTGGTCAGAGCGCACTGCACACAATCACCACCACTGCTTCAACCAAGGTACACAACTCTCATGAGTTGGGTGAGATCCGTTTTAAAAATGTAAAACTCAATGGAAATAGACATTTGCTACAATGTGTTTTACCTAGCGCTTGAGACCGTACTTTGCTATCGCAGCGCTGTGTCTGGCAGATGCTCTTTCTGTATGTGTTCCAGTCCTTAAACAGAAGGGGGAACGGAGACCATGCAGAGGATCAATCATGTGCATTTGTGCACGCTTCCCCCCGAAGGTGTCCCCTGGATGAAACACAAAAGTCTATTGATGGCCAACTTAATGGTGGTCCTCATTTATCGACCTCAGAAGGATGTCAGAATGGGTGGACCTGCCGGGATTTACCTGAGCCATAGGGTCAAACACAGTCCTCATACAGTGGATGCAATAGTCTGCTAGTAACTACACCTCTATCTTCATTCTACAAGGGGAGTTTGCTTTACCCCCTCTTTTTTTATTAAACAAGGAATGCCACGCATGCAGCGCTCCCTCACTACCGAATAATATTGACCTGCACTGGCAAGATGAGGGGAACACAGGTGTATATCGCCTGCAACATTCTCTTACACTGTGTGAGACTAATCTCACCATGCCATGAAGTGCTCTATTCTTTGATTTTCCATTCCCACTCCTGTCTCTGCCCCAGCCTGTGCAATTGCACGGTGTGGGAGGGGACCTCTAATGCATTTGAACATGCAGCTGTGAAATAGGCAAACATATCAAGCATGTGAATGTGACTGTTTTATACTAACTTCTCGAAGCAACATATAGAAAACCTGTGCGCTCTCTTATGCTAGGAAATGTTTTCGCATTACTGGACCCAGCTTTCGTATCTGAAAATAATAACCCTGAGTTCCAGCGGCTAATTAATACCACCAAGACGATGAACGAGTGGGGACACTTTGGGGGTTCAGCAAGGACATGCGTGCAGTCGCTGCATCTGTTGGCCTCGCGACATTCATTTACACCGAAGCACATTTCAACTGTGCAAAATTGACTGTCTGATGGAGCTAAGCTCCCCATTCTAAGAAGGGGTGAAAAACAAGAAAGCCTCAACAAGTTAAATGGTCTTGTACAGACCCGTGAAGTACTCGGGTGCGGCTGCAGTTAAACAGACGCTAAAACACATTAGCTCCTCTCCCCCCCCACGTGAGTAAGGCAGGGGCCTGGTGTTTCTCTGTCCCTTTGGCCTTTCACACCTCGGCTCCCCATTCTCTTGTCTGCCTTCGCCCCCTGCACTCTGACGCTCATGTAAAGCGCTCTGATACCTCTGCGTTTTGTGTCCCCGCATGCCAGCAATCATACCCCTTAATGCGAGTGCAAATGCACAAAGAAATAAAAATAACAATGACGCCTCTAGCCCTCTACACATGCCAAGTCCCTGCAACAAACACTCGCTGGTGTGGCGCTGGTGACTGCTGCATCGGCGCGTGGGTTGTTATGCTCAGCACGGGATGAGAGGGGCGGCAGGGCCCTGCTGAACCCATCAAATAACACATTTAAAATGAGGAGGTGAGCCTGCAGAGGTGAGGCGCTGTAATTTACACCGAGGCACGTTTTAACAAAAGGCCAACCCTGTCCTCCCTCCGCTATTCTGCCCCTGCTTGTAAGGTACAGGGGGAATCAAAGCTGACAATTCTCTAGCAATTAAGTGCGACAAAACACACACTTTCACCTACCAGCTGGGCCTTAGAGCACTTGCAGTACTGGCGGTCGTCCTCTGGTCGTCTTCTTGTCGTCGTGCGGGACTGGAATGTGCTGCGTTGTGCTTCGGTGTGTGGGGCCAGACAAAGTGTGGACAGCATTTTCAATGGGACCTGGCCCCACCCACCAACCTTGCCAACCAATGTGTCTCCCCGAATTTAATGGGGGTGACACACATGCCAAACTGCTTTGTTCTCGGCCTAAATTGGATCTTTTCTTCGAATGCTTTGGCTCCATCAAGTGGCCAAGTGGTGCAATAACAATGAAAATCGGTGACACTCGGGTTAAACCTTGTCAGCTGATTTTCACACCGGTAGTGTATTGTCAGGCAGATTCGGTTTTAACCGAATTCCGGACTGGCTAATTATAGTATATGGTTTGTGAGGCCGCCAGGGCATAACGTATACTGTGCAACTTATCGTATGCTAATTAAGTTCCTTGTATTGTACTTTTGTCCTCTGACCTCATAAAGGTCCAGAGGGGTTATGTTTAGAATAAATACATATATATTTGATATATACCTTGTGTGGTGGGCTTTCATTTGATCATTCAAGAGATTATAATTGGTAAAACAACTAGCTTAACTCGCCTCTAAGTCTTAGCCTGAAGGCTGCTCTCCACAGCTACGACTAGGATAGCTTTCTATAAGGTTGACTTTATAACCTGATTTTGGAGCGTTATTCCACCACAAGACCAGGGGCACAGCCAAATACTGCCTTTTCGCTACTTGTCCACATAGTTATACTCCATTTTACTCCATGTCCTCATGTGTTTGATCAAATCTTTCATTTAAATCCAATGGTTTCCTTTTTTTTTTTTCTATCTTTTTTATTTTCTTTTTATTTTTTATTTATTTATTTATTTATTTTTTCTTATTGTCTTTTCTAATTTTTCCGATTTTGTCGCCACCTTCATATTGTGAAAATTTGTATTTATGAACTTGCGCACTTCTTTTTTTTAAAAGAGTCTCTTTGGTTTTGCATTTTAGCTGACTAAGATTTGCGCTAATGTCCAGGGTTGGAAGATTATCTCTTAAAGCTTTTACAAGTTTTATCTCCTCAGCTACAATGTCAGAGGTCAAAGTTAATTTATAATTATTTCTTTCATGATTTTGTTTCAAGACAAAGGCTTGTGTAAACCCTCGGATGCTGGCTTTACAAGTGTCCCACACTGTTAAGCAAGAAGTTGTATTTCTGTTAAAAGTAAAAAATTCTGTGATGTGTTGTTTTAATCGTGAAATAAAATTCGCATCTGATACTAAATTCCTAGGGAAGGTGAAAGCTCTTGGAGGTTTATGTTTCAAAGACAGAGCAAATTCGATCATGATAGGATTGTGGTCAGATGTAATGCGTGGGTATATTACCATGTTTGTGGATCTCATTAGAGTGTTTGAGATAAAGGCCATATCTAAGCGAGAGCACAGTCTATGAGGAGCTGAATAGAATGTATAGCCTGGAGAGTTTGGGTATAGTGAGCTCCATACGTCCTTAACATTGTGTATTTTACATAGATTTAAAATGGATGCTCTATTTTTAGGCATTCGTTTGTAATTGCCCGGGCGTGTTGTGTCCGTCTGACAATTCAGAATGCAATTAAAATCTCCCATAATTATTATTTCTCCCTCCCAATCTAATAACGCTATGTTTAGTTGTTCAAATACTCTAGGGTCTTCTTTGTTTGGCCCATAAATTACACATGCCACATACTTCATATTACCGAAACAAAATTGGACTATAGCCCATCTCCCCCATTTATCGCCCTGTGTTTTAGTTATTTCTGCCTTGAACCTTTTGTCTTTTAGGATAGCTACCCCTCTAATGGAGGACGTGGTTGCTGAACTGATTATCATCTCAAAACCTAACTGATTTAGTAGCTTCTTGTCTTTGTCTATAATATGAGTTTCTGACAGAAATACTAGATGAGGATTATATAGCTTTAATTCTTCAGCCACTAACTGCCTCTTACGTTTGTTATTCAGCCCTGAAACATTCCAAGACAAGCATCTAATGTTATACATCTCTGATAAAAAAGATATTGTCGAAATTCAGCATTTTTATACGCATTTCAAAATATATAGCACAATTTAATAAAAAAAGGCTCTCAGCAAGTTTTTCTACCAGGTTGAAAATATTTTTTTTCTTTTCTTCCCCTTCCCCCATCTCCCGCCCCTCCACCCATCCTAACCTGCGAAGACCCGCCCACCCCACCCCCCCCCTACCTAGTGCTGCCGCTGACAAGGCAGCGCCTGCGGCCAGGACCATAAAGCTCCCTCCACCTCCACCTCCACCCAGAATGCCTACTTGTGTTATTATTCTGCTGCATCAAAATTAGTGACAAAATGTGCCCAGAGAAACCCAGCCTATATTCTATGTCTTAATATTCAGTTACTATCTATAAGAAAGTTTCTGAGTCTCTTTATACATGAATAGAGCTGAGAACAGCTGAAAACAACAGAAATGTTCCATTTTTCTTTTCAATCATTACTCCTTTGACTCTTATTCAGACTAGCCAAATATTCCTGTGCCTCATATATTTCACTAAAAAAATTTACGCGCCCCTTCATGATTACTTTGAGTCGAGCAGGTTCTTGTAGGTAAGCCGAGCCTCCCAATTTATTGATTGGGTCAATCAGTTTGCGCATTTCCCATCTTTTGTCCATTGTAGCTTTGCTAAGATCTGACCGAGCAAAGATGGTAAGGTTATCAATAACTATTGGGGAATTAGGTTTAGCTTTTTGCCAGACCGCTTGTCGAAGCAGGAAATTACCGAAATACATCAAGATTGGGCGTGGAAATTTATTGCTCTGACGCTTTTGGACAAGTGGTAGTCTGTGTGCTCTCTGCACCTGAGAGTCCCAATCCCAGTCTGAGAGATCCGGGAATGCTCGGGGTAGTAATTTCACTAAAAAAGCTCTCGGGTCAGATCCCTCCAGTCCTTCCGGTATTCCATAGAGTTTGAGGTTGGACCTTCTTTGACGATTCTCTAAATCCTCAACTTTCCCCTGAAGTTGAGTTAGCTCGGCATCATGACGCTCCAAATCCAATGGTTTCCACACGCAAAGTGACTTGTGTCTGTGGCAGCAGCATCCATTTTGTGATGCTAAAGCTCTGTTTAACTTTAACCAGGTAAAGCAGTAACTTACATGTCTTTTCCCTCTAGAAGGGTGGAATGCTACTCCCGCCGCCAGAATTGATGGGGGGGGTAGTATTCCAAAGTGTTTGACATCCTACACGACATGTTTTGATAAAGCCAAACCAAAGTTAGCATTAACCGCGAGGATTATAATGCACTTAAGAGGGTATGGTATGGTTATATCCTAGAACAGCTATAAGGAGATGATTCCGAAAGCTGCAGAGGGGCTCAGCTCATGCTAGGGCACCCTCTCACATAAAACCAAGCACTCTGCCTCCAGGATTGCCGAGGCCAACCATAGGAGTGGCATAGGTGTATATGTGTCTATATGTAAAGGCAGATATAGGTATACTCAGTGCTTTAAATGGAAAAAAATAAGTGCAGGTACTCACCAAATTGAGGCGTGGACTAGGGGGCGGGGCTTTGGGGGCGGGGCTATAGGCAGTGCAAAGGGATCCGGCCAGGGCCACACATTTAATGTCATTGAGATTTAATTGGTGTGCAGATGTGCATAATGATACGAAAGCATTTCTGGTATATAGTAGAGAATAAAGACAAAATAGTGACCTCAATTGCAATACAGGAGAGAAAGAAAGATGAAGCCATCTAGAGGATGAATTGCACAATGCGATAGCAGAAACTCTGGGATGAATCCCAGCTTCCCCACTTGACCAAATTGTGTGATAGCAGACAAATATTGTATCTGACCAAGCCTCCATTTTCTTTGTTAGCACACACAATAGTATATTCAAAACACAAGTTCCAGATGTGTGCGGTACAATCACACCTTGTGTTAGATTTAATTCACTATAATGTTGCTTGATTCATCAAATGAAAATAGGCCATATACGATATACACCTGAATAGTGACCTGTTTCCTAGATCACTTATGGCATTGTCCTCATGGTGGGAGCAAAAACTCCTCTCAATGCTGTAGTATAAGCCTATGCACCAAGGTGAAATGCTTCCACATGAAACAAATACACTTTTATTTCAATGGTAATGTTTTCAGGGATCGACTTATGTATGAGCTTTTAAGGCCAAGCCAGACTTCCTAGTTAGGCTCTGACTGGGCTTGCCTTGTTAATTTGTTGGTTCACCCACCTCTACCCTTCCCAGAGCCCCTCCATTAACCCAAGCAGCCTGTAAAAAACAAAATACAATTGTGTTGAAACACTGCTGAGAAAGTAGATCTGCACTGAAGAGAGAGTGGCCCTGCACTAGCTACAAGCTCTCTCTTTCACACGAGCTTCATGGGCAGAGTGTGGTAGTACAGGGCTTGTCGGGTTTCAATATACCTGCAGTGCTGGACACTGCAGACAACACTCACTCATGCAAGAACACATACAGGGATATTTGTGCACGCACCCAGGGCATTTAGTACCTGTGTTTTAGAAGAGCTTACATTATTGATTTATTTTTGCACTTTTATATAGCGCAAACTCAACCTGAAGGTACCAGAGCGCTTTACATGAGCACCACTTGCATTATAGAAAGACAAATTCAGTTTTAGGCACAGGGAGATTAAGTGATTTTTCAGAATCACAGGATGCTTGAGTCACCCGCCAAGATTTGAACCTGGTTCCTCTGCTTCAAAGTTGGCCGCTCAAGCCATTAACAGTGTAAATATCAAGGACCCCCTGAATTAAAAATTAATTCACTTCCTAGGTCAGGGACAATCATGTATGAAAAATAACAACCGAGGCAATTGTATTATCTTGTCTATACAATGATAGAAAATAGGGGAATCAAAACATTAACAAATGAGATTCTGCTTTTTATCGTCTGAATTTTAATTTATAAAAAGACACATTATAAGATACATACATCATTAAAAAAGAGACTTGTATCTATATACAATATATACAATATAGAACAATTCAGATACAATTTTATTAAAAACCAAAGTCAGAAAACCATCAGAAAATAGAAAAAGCAAAAATGTGGCACAGCAATAAATTCAACGCGCGTTTCGGAGAACCAGCGCCTTCTTCAGGAATAGCCACTTATGACTTAAAAGATATTATTGACACTGCAGTAAAGATGTATCAAAATATTTTTCATTAATGCGATGTATGATTTATAAAAGGAACATAGTATATCTATTCTTAAATCTTGTTACTCAGTTTTGAATTGCTGTTTTGCATTCGCGATGTCGAATGTAGCAACAGACGCTTAGGGTAGTTATTTCCGTATTATTTTTCTTTCAATTCCTAGTAAAGGTAAAGACGTGTCTATAGTAGGTGGATAAATCACGGAGAAGCACCTAATGGACATAGAAGACAACCCTTGCCTTTTGGTAGACGGACGACGATAATGCACGAGGCTAGGATAAAGCCTAGCCGAAAATGACCAAAGGCAAGCAGAGCGTCACAATGTCCTACGTCCCAAAACACCAAACGCTCTAGCCATTGAGCCACACACTCTCTCTGTTGCTTTGTTGGTTCCACTGCTTCCATTCTCCTCCACTCCTGCTTGCTTTAAAAGAAAAAAAGTTTGCATTTTTATTTTATTTTTAGTTACTAATCCAACTTGGATCAGTAACTAAAAAGAAAAAAGAACGACTGAATATTTTTGTAGGCGAGCACATGCTGTGGTGGGCACTTCTACAAAATCATGCGAGGTGCCCCATTAACGTTTTTTTTAAAACTTTAGCCACTTTGCACCGCATCTGGGATGCTGCACTATGTGGCAAAAAAACTTTGACAAAGCCAATAGGTCACTACAGTGGGACCTATTTGGTTTACCAATGCTAGCTACTACTTTTTTCCTAAGATTGGCAAAGCACATAAGACAAACTTTAATGTCATAAGCAGCATGTAAGTGTGCAATGCATGTAAGTGTACAATGCATGTAAATCGCATTTGTGACTGTCTGTGTTTATAAGCCTTGGTACATTGAAGCCAGATCTGCAGATGTGGCCAAAGCTGATTTATATACAGTGTTTCCATATCTGTTAAGTGAGCCCCTGTGCTGGGGGCGACTTTTAGACAGCCCTGACTCTGCAGCCAACAGCACAAAAACAATGTCACCCTATTCCAGCTCATTCCCCATTGCCGCGCGCTTCGCCTTCCAATGGGAGGAGCTTTGAAAAGGTCAATGTAGACACAAATGAAAGTCTATTGGGTAGCGACCCCTAGGAGAATAATACAGAAGGCATCCCATGCAAAGCTCTCATAGGAAAGAACAGCCACATCTTCCCATAAATTGGAGGTCTAAGCTGCAGTGTATGATAGGATGACCAACACAACACCTCACCAAGCGAGCAGTGCAGCTCAAAATCCAGGGAACTAACTCCTCTTGAAGGCAAGTTGATTTGGGTAGGGTGTCAGCGCGGACGGGAAATTAGCTCAAATTAGAGCTAATGTGCCTTAGAAATGAGGTTCATTACCCAGGGCAGATTCTCCAAACTTTTTCATCTCACCCTCGAACAGCTGGGCAGGAAAACCAACGCACAAACCCGGCTAGAGAGACGGCCCCTCCCAAGTGCCTTACACTTTCTGCGTCGCCCCCAAACTGCAGAGGGATTCACCAGTGCCTGATTAATGGGGCCTTAGTAACTAACGTGGTTGGAGCAATGGTTTCGTATTTCTGAAACGTATTTACAGACAACCATTCGGTTTGAGAACTAACAAGAAGCATTTAAGGGAAACTTTTCTTAACAAACTCATTTCTGAAACCCAGAATCGCCTCAAACAATCTTTAACATGCTGCCAGACCAGCGAGGCAGGCACTACGGTTCCTTGGAGGGCAACCCCCAGCAGACATGCCCGGCACACTGGTACGTCACAGTGAGTGGAGCTACATTATACAGCAAGCAGGCGGCCTTGCACTTATCACAGGCATTACACTATGCGGCCTCAATGTCATGACCTGGACACGAGCTAGCTTTGTGAACCATGAAACCAAATCACTGAAGATGATCAAATGCTGCAGAGAAGATCGAGGGAAGCCCTGAGCGGGCGGTGTTGTCTACTAGAAACCTTCTTACGCACACGCAGCCTCAGCAGTCGCGCCACAACACAGCCCTCAAATAGCTACTGTGCTATTGTCTCCACAGAGCCTGAGTGGACACTGTGTCTGTAATCACAGTGTGGCTCGGGCCCCTCCCAAACTTCCTGCCAGCTCAGAATGAATGCCAGGGGCCGCCGCTCAATTAGCGCATTATAAGGAGAGATTAGCACTCAATCAGAGAGCTTCAGGAAAACAGACCCACTCATTGTCAGCTGTGAGGTGCTTATTTTGTGAACGGCAATTTCGCTGAGCTTGGTTTACGGCCCCATGAGTACCGGTACTCTCTTTGTACAAAGAGAAGTTCCGGTACTCAAGCGCCAGAAATTTAGAAGTGCTGGTACTCAGAACCGGTGAGTACCGGCCCATTTAAAGCACTGGGTATACTATATCTAAGTAAGGGGTGATTACACCACCTTACCCAGGCTGTGTGAACAGATCTGTGGTGTCAGTTTGGAAGGCAAACCAGGGGTGGCACATTACATGCTGCAGCGCCTGGTAGGCCTAGGGTGCACCTATGCCCTTGGTACCTAAGGTACACTATACAGGGGCTCACAGGTTGACCCAGTAACCAATCTGGTATGTACCTAAAGTACATGGTATCAATTTAGAGAGAGAAAAGCTGGGCTCTGGGTCTGATTAGCAGACCCACAGCCACACTAAAGTCGAAAAACCAGAGAATCACAGCAGAAAGTGGGGACCTACTCTCCAACAAGATATATGCAAGGAAAGTAACAAGCGAGGGGCTGATATTTTAAAGGGAAACATTTCAATAATGTTTGCACTCTAGGAGGGTGAAATTACCAGCATGTGAAAGTAACATGGTATAGTTAGATGGGTGTCCAAGTTAATGTTGGGATGCAGCTGGGGTTATTAATATAGGTATATGAAGTTTTGTAAAGAGACAGGATGTAATCTGGCAAGAGACCTTCTGTAAGAACGAAGGTGATAATATGCCCAGGAATTCTCAGTTCATAAATTTGACAGCTTGACTGGTGATGGATATAAGGGATAGAAGTATAACAAATATTATTTGTATGTTTTGAATGTATGCACACATACTGGTCTATGAGATAATAGCGCTCATTTATTGTTTGTAGTTACCCCTGACGAAGGGCCCGAGTGACCCGAAATGCATTGGGTTTTAAATAAATACTGCTTTGGATGAACAATGCGGCTGTACGTGTTCTTGAAGAGAGGTCTGGATAGACACATCTTGAGCATGGGAAACCTATGAAAATTGCATCACTTTGCAAATGGAAACCATTGGATTTAAATGAAAGATTTGATCAATCATATGAGTACATGGAGTAAAATGGGGTATAACTATGTGGGCAAGTAGGGAAAAGGCAGCATTTGGCCGTGCTACTGGTCTTGGGGCGGAATGTCGCTCCAAAATCTGGTAATTTAGTACGCATGTGCCACCAGGGCAAGGCACTCTACTAGTGAGCACGCAACATTGAATTAACATGGACAAACACGGACGGATTTGAAAAGCAGGTGTGCACCCCCTACCTTCTTTATTGACTTTATAACCTACCATCAATAAAGGTCGTTTGGACTGTTGCAAGGGGCCCACTAGAATAGTGGACATCATATACCAGGCCAACTTCTCACAAATGTTACAGATTACATCACAATAGCTAAAATAATACAGTTCATGGCAAATTCATCATAAATCAATAACAAGTGTGAGAGGAGAGAGAGACAAAAGAATATCATTGCAATATCCGAATGCAATTTCAGAAATTCATACAAACCTAAGATCAAGAGCTGATGCACAGCGTGCAATAATCAGCTACTAACAGTTATTTTCTCACAGTAATAATTATACCCCAAATGTTCACAAATCCAACCCCCTAATGTTTCAATTTCACAGTTCTACACATTTTTATTGGATAGATCATCTTCCAAGCCCATTCATCCGAGATTCATGTTACAGTCCATTGTTAAAGTGGATGTCATCATCGCTGTTCGGAATCAGGAAAAGATATTGAAAATGTGTCCACATCCTTGTGTCGCTTCCTCATCAGCTTGCAAAATATTCAATACAATTATTCATAAAAATAATTACTCTAACCGTAGGAAGGAAATTCCAGTGATATGTTTGGGCACAGCTTAAATACATAAATCAGCATTTTAGAAATAATGAAGGATAAAATACATTCTTCTGAGGCCTGTGTTAGAGAAAAAGGAAATTTCTCTAGCAGGGTTTGAGGCCTTCATTGAGAAACCATAAAACCAATGTTTTTCTGAAGAATAAAGCACACTTCAGTTAAGAGAACACAAGAAATACATAAGAATTTCAATATTCAAAGATTCAATAATCTAATTAATCTAATAAGTATAATCAAAATCTCAAAACGGCTGCTTCCCCACTCTCTCCGTGAGGCCCTGCTCACTCCCTTTTTAAAGCCCGCCAAATTCCACGAATTCTGTGACTCTTATCGCCCTTTATCCCTCATTTATACAGTAATAAAATTTACGCTAAATTGCTGGCCTCGCACCTTCTTCCTGTTATGCCCCTGATAGCTCGCCAGGACCAATCCGGCTTCATTCCCAGGCGCGCTACATCGCACAATCTCTGTACCAAATTTGCAGTCCTCAATAAGATCAATCCCTCCCTCCCCAGCAGGGGGAGCTCTTCTACATGCCACCAAGGCCTTCGACACCCTTGAATGGCCCTTACTTTTCTATCTCCTTCCACACCTGGGATTTAGTCCAGTCTTTCTGTGCAAGGTCCAGCTTTTATACACTCTTCCCACTGCCCGCATAAGGATAAATGGTCAGATTGTGGGGCCAATTACCATCGTGAAGGGCACTAGGCAGGGATGCCCTCTCTCCCCCATGCTATTCGCCATCTCCATGGAACCCCTTGCTTCCCGGCTCAGACAGCATCACACCCACAGGGGTATTGGCTTTGCAGCCCGGGCCCTGGTTGTCTCCATGTACGTGGATGACGCCACATTGCACATTCGTAATCCACAGGAAAACCTTGCCCCTTTGATCAGGGAGGATGTGCGGCTTGGAGTTCTGTCCGGTATCCAGGTGACCTGGAGCAACTCTATTCTCTTCCCCCTTATGGGCGCCACCACACATTTTGCCCCAGACTATCCCTTCATCTGGGCATCGGGCCCTACCAGATATCTTGGCATCTGGCTGATCAGGGATGTGGATGAGTTATGGAAGGCAAATTTCAGCCTTGCGATGGACTGGCTGGAAACCAAAATCCAGTTGTGGCAGAGGCTCTCCCTGTCGTTGGGGGCCGTATTGCCGTTGCAAAAATGGTGGTATTCCCGAAATTTTTACAGCGCACTTTTTTAGCAAATTACCCTCTCTCGTAATCTCTCTTGTGTGGGCAGGTCGTCAGCCCAGAATTGCATACAGCAGAGTTCTTCAATCTGTGGGGCGCGCCCCCCTGGGGGGGCGTGACACCCTCTCAGGGGGGGCGCGCCCGCCACTATAATCTTACCTTTGTTCCTCTTCACCGTCCTGCGTCGCAAGTCGTCTGGGGAGTTTTTTTATACAGGAGAACTCCGGTATGATTGGAGGAGAGAGGGGGGGGGGGGGGGGGGGGGAATGGATGAGTCACGACGTGCCCATGCTTTTTGTCATTATCATGTTAACAGTCCCAGGAGGGGGTTAATTGGTACAGCTGAGATGCTCCAGCTGTAGTGAGAGGCAGGAAGTCTCTGCTAAAACTGAAAGCAAACGAACAGCCCGGCCGGCCGCAGAGGAGACTCCATCTGCAGCTGAAATGACTGTCTGTTTGATTTCAGTTTTAACAGAAGAGACTCCCTGCCTCCCAGTGCAGCGGAATCATTTCAACTCTACAAATTTAACCCCATCCTGAGAGGGTTAACTCCTTCCAGAAAGGAGACCATGTATCTTTTAAAATTACACAGGCAGGTGAGCAAAATGCCAGCCAGCCACAGCATGCACTTTTTTTATTTGGACAGTTCTTGCCCCCTTCCGCATTTACTCCAACTACCGGAAGGTGCGCCCGCTGACCACGGAGATCTTGATGAGAGAGCTATATGCCATAAAGGGGGTGCGCAAACTGATTGATGCCTGTGCCTTCCGCATTTATGGCCACTGGGTGGTGAAGAAAGGCGAACAGCAGAACGGAGCTGCGCTGTTTCAGAACATTCCTCAAGCTATCTTGTTGACACTGGCTGTGGAGGACGACGAGGAGAGAGGGCTCTTTGCCACATTTGATGACGAGGCGAGATCAGCTGGGGATATATGGGTGTACTAGGAAAGGTTGTGGAGCATTGCCCCACGTGTGACTGATGGCATGTTGGGATGAAAGAGTACTGTATATTATCATATATCTGCCTGTTTCCTGCTTCTTTGTGGCTATCCAAGTATCTGTGCTTCCCACACACCATCCCTTCTTCCGGCACACATTTTTCAACAACATGAGCTTTCCCTTTCTGAATTGTGAATCCCTAACTTACCCGTACGTGCTCCCATGTCTGTTCCCGTTCTCCTTCATTTTTATTTTCATTTTCCTGTGTCATCCAACTTTCCTCTATTGTGATTGTCTTCCTGTTGACTGCTTTAGCAGCATTAACGCACAGTCTGATAAAAGGGCAGAGTCCCCGTTAGGGCCCAAGACGTGGATTCAGATATGAATGTAGCACGATTCATGTGGCCCTAGACAAGCCCAGTTTGTTAAGGAACCTCCACCTAGAAGCCACTACATTTCAAACGAACATCACACAGGGCCTACACCTAAAGGCATCTGCACCTAATTCCCAGAATTTCACATGGCTTGCGGAGCTCTATTAGTGATTCTGAGAGCATATATGACTCTGTGCCTATTTCAGTCCCAATAAATAGATGGGAAGTGACACTCGGTCTCCTAGATTTAATAGAGCGCAAACCCATGCCTCAGGAAATCCTAGAGTACCCAAGCTAAAGCATGGAATATTTAAGTCCACGAAATAATGACATGTATACCCCCTACTCATGAGGGGAGTCCTAACCATAAAAGGCAAATTACCCAGGGTAAGTTAAACAGGAGAGATGGATGCAAACGTCTTAGATTGGCAAACGCAGTGGCTGAGAACAAAAAACAGATGATTCACGCTTTCCATGAGATGTAAGGAAGAACACATGGTCCAAGGATTTTATGTCAAATAAGGAGCTGCTTAACATCTGATGGATTCACAGCCCCTGTAGGAGAATCCTGATAGTCCTCAGCACAAACTCTATAAGGAACACTTAAAGGGCCTTTGTCTTTACCCACAATCCCCCAGAAGGTTCATGATTCAAGATGAGCTGAAGGAGTAAAATACAGGGAACACGAGATGCAGCGCGCTCATCACATTAAGGAAATGAGGGATTTCCTCAAGCATCCAAGAACCCAACCCATACAGCAGCAAAAACCAGGTAACTGAGCTCGAGTTCCAAGAACCATCCAAAAGCCCAGTATTAAACTGAGGAAGCACCTACCTCATCAAAATGGATCTTTCTCAAGACTTGATGCTGGGGACAGCTTTGGTCCTACCAGTTGTCCACAGAGCCACTTGCTGTATCATATATCTGGATGCAATAACAGAAACAACAAAAAACCAAGTCCGGCGGCACAGTATGCTAAGCACAGATTTTTACCCTATGTGTTTGTAAGCCATGCCCTTAATTACATAGGCCACGCCCCTTTGAGAGACCCCCCAGTTTTTTCATCCCACTTAAAGCCCTGCCCTACGCCATCGTCAATAACTTACTGAGTTACTTCAAGTGTCTGGGAATGTCCCCTGCATTCAGACAACTGACTCATTCTCGCCCTTCACTTTCACTCTCACCCTGCACTCACAGCGATCACAATGCCCTCACACTGATCTCCATGCACTCATACCAGTCACCCGCTTACCCTGCACTCACAGTGATCACTCTGCACTCACAAATAACTTGCGATGTTCACCCTGCTGTCGCACGAGCACACTACTCAACCTGCACTCATGTGAACTTCACTCACCTGTTCCCCTCATTGCTCAATCTGCAATCTCACTCAAATAAGCCCATCACTAACCATACATTCATTTGTCCCACTCTGTGCTTACATCCGCACCCAAATTCATATGGTCACCTCACACACCCTGCACTCACTCCGCTCACCCTCCCACATCGCTCACCCTGCACTCACATGGGCACTCCTGCCACCCACACAGTGCAGAGGGTTAATGTGCCTGCTAAAAAGAACATGTACCAAGCAGATCACTGAACTGAGTGTGAGTAAACAATGAGTATTGCTATATAAAACATTAAATATTTGCCAGAAAGGTGCTATAGAGAGATGAGGGGCATCGTTGGTGAGTGGGAGTGAGGAAATCCATGGAGGAGGAGGAAATCAGGGAGGGGCGCTAAAAATGACTAGTGCCCCGTGTGCAACAAGTGCTAGGGCCAGCCCTGGCTCGGAGTGTTAGCCCCCACCCGAAATGTTGTGCCCCATCAATGTTTTCATCCTAAATTACAAAAGGACACATTTACATGCACTGCACTCCAGCCTTTCAGGGGGGCCCTTGATAGGGACAGCTCTGGTTATGGCCTGGAATAATTCCAAAATAGATTCTTGTAAATACCGTTTTGTTTAATTTCTTTTTAATATGATTGATGTGAGGAAGTCTATTACTATTTGCAGAAATGTGTTTGTTTCATGCAACAACCATAAAAAGTTTATTTTAGATCCAAGCGGGTCCTCACATATGAGAAATTGGAGGATATTACCGATATTATTCGCTGTAAAATTAGTAGGCTGTTGCATCCCAGTAAAAACAATTTGCACACATTTTATCTTGGAAAATGGTGTTTATAGCCGAGTAATAAGCCTCTGTCATTTCACCACACCCACTCACAAACCTGCAGTTTACTAAACACTCTTATTGTGTTGAACATTATTTGCTCGATATGGCCCGGGATGCGAGTGGTGGTCGATTATGTAGTGTACCAGATTCCCAAAATTTCTGTGAGGTGGTGGGGGGGCCCAACATCTAAATAAATTCAGTTGGGGGGGCTCAACCTACAAAAGTTTGAAGACCTCTGGCATACAGCATTCTCGCTCTTCCCCATGTCTCCATGTGGCGGCATGGGGCCCCAGACTTCAAGCTATACGCCCTAAGCGCCCAGGCTGTCTTTATCCACTTCTGGCTACAACCCACGCCTTTCCAACCTCACTTCATGGTGGAATCCGATCTTGTTGCCCCTTGGCCGCTGCAGACCGCTCTCTTCATTCCACCTAGACCCCCGCGTGGCGAGATAGACACTGTTGAGAACTTGAGTTGGGCTTGGGAGGGGCTTTGGAAATACTCTGGTGCCTGCCCACTCTCTGTTCTCACTATGCCCCTCGCCAATAACCAAGCTTTCCCTCCTTTACAGACTGCCGGCATGGCCAAGTACGCTGCACATCTGGGGCTCACTGTTATGGGGGACCTTTACCCCAAAAAAACCTTTCTTGCACTTGACGGTGCAGCAGGACCAATAGATACGTTGCTACATTATGAAATTAGGGCAACCTGTCGTGAATCTCACCCCACATACCCTCAGCCCCCCTGCGCTTGCTACCCTCCACCTAGTTTATACTTCAAATTACACTGATTGCGCCCGCACTGTCTGGAGCAAGGACCTAGGTGCGGACCTTCCCCAGGAAGTCTGACTGTACTGATGCAACCCGATTAAACGCTTGTTCCCAAACTATCGCTTGCGGCTCATTCACTTCAAATACTTGCACAGGCTATATTGATCGCCTGCCACACTACACAGAATGGGTCTCATTAGTGATAGATACATGCGTTGCTCCGCCCCTGCGGCTGAGTTTCTCACTTGGCCTGGCTATGTCCTAACGTTTCTGCCTATTGGCGAGACGTGTGTGCTGTCATCACCAAGATCACCTCCGGGCACGTCGCTCCCGACCCCTTGGTGTGCCGCTAGGGCTATGTGAAACACTTCCCCAACACTAGCCAGAAGCTCATCGCCATGCTACTGGTTCTTGAGAGGCACAGGGTGTCCTTGCACTGGGGAAGACCAGCACCTAAAGTAAAGGACTGACTGGAGGACTCCGCACACTGCCAGACACTCCTGGGGGAATACTGGGACTTGATGCTGGCCACCAGCAGGCCGCCTGATATATGGGCCCCCCTTGTTTCCTATTTCAACGCCAAGATCTTTTCACTCCCCAACTCTACCAACAGCAGAACCTTGGTGGGCAGGGACAGTACGGCTACTCAACCACATGTGGCATTGCCGTCGGCAGACCCCCAAGACACTGAGCGCTAACTCTTGCTCACATTTCGATTCAGCAGAAGGTTTCTTGTAGGCTTAGCGCCACACTTTTTCCTGCCATGTAGTACACTGGGTTGTTTCATCATGACCATTCTTGCTATGTAGATGTAACAGGTATGTAATTTGTGACTATACATTTGCCTCACTAATTGATTGTAACGCAACATGTTGTTTATTTTTCAATGAAGGTTTTTAAAATAAAAATAAAAAATACATTTAAAAAAACTGTCGTTTTCTTGTTATGGCAAAAGAAAACAAAATCATTGACATTTTACCCTAAACGTTTTCTCTATCATTATTTTCAAAGTTCTACTTGTAAATTTTTCTTAGCACTTTATCAAGTTTTCTCTTTCATGATTATTTTTAAAATTCATTCATTGAATCACTTCACATGTTTATCTATGCTCTCTATACGTTTAGTATTGCAGTTTTTCTATATTAAACGTGTTGTGTTTTTCTTGTACATTTTTACGCTGTACTTTTAAAGTTTCACATGTTAATAATTTTTCACACTATTAGTATTACTTATTATTAACATACTTATGAGCAGATTTGATCAAGCTAAATTATTCGCAAACAATCATGCTTCATCTCCTTCCTTATACATGTATACACTCCTTGTAATTATGTTTACTTTACTCCTACTGTAAAATAAAAAAAAATTAAAAAATTGCGTCTCTCCTACGCACTACCCTATGTTTCACCCTATTCCTTTCTCTATATTTTCTTTACCGCAACCTCTGACTCATCCCAAACCTCATTCCACTACTATTATCTCCAAAATAACCTTTTTTAGACTTTCCCGGCTCTATTCCTAGTTCCATCACCCCAAACCTAATTTTACTACTTCCAAACAACCCTATCGGAATTCTTCAAAAGGATGTGGCCAACGGTTAGGGTGGTTGACCTCGAAGCTGGGGAACCGGGTTTGATTTTTGGCAAGGACGCTCAACAGCTGGGGGTTCTTGGCAAATCACGCAATCTCCCCATGCCTAACAAAAATGAATGTGTAAGTCTGTAACGCAACTGGTGCTCATGTAAAGCGTTCTGATACCTTCTGGTCTAGTTTGTGCTATATAAAAAATCTCCCCAATACATTTTGAGAGACTCTACTCCATCTTTTCTTTACTCACCCCAAACCTCCTCCAATTACTATGATAGCCCAATAAACACTTTCTAGACTCTTCCCTCCATTATCTTTTTCAATCCAACTAACAGACTCACATGTTCACCGCTCAAATTAACTCATATTTTCCTATACTAATTCACCACTAATCCTTTTGGGTTCCGGAGTAGCGTGCTGCTCACCAAAAAAATGCTCTGACACCTCGTCAGGGGTAGTAAGTGGTATATAAATACAATTACAAATGCTCATCGCTGCTTGGAGGATAAGTCTTTTTGGGGGAGGCAGGGCCTTTTGCATGGACGAGCTGGGTTTAGGCCCAGAGCGCCAATCCTTAGAGGGGCGTATGGAATGGCCTGCATGAATGTCCTACAGACAACTGGGTCCCTCTCACTTGGTTCAAATGACTCAGATTAAACTGCTCTTATTTTAGCTGCTGAAGGGGAAATTCTACGCCCCATTAACTCCTTCTTATCTGCCCTCACCTCCTGCAACAACACACTGCCCTCTGCCCTTCCAACAATTTGCCACTAATGCGATCAAGCTAAGACGCCAATAGGTGCTTTGATATTTGACTAACTGGAGAACACTAAATGGGTATCCCTTTTATTCACTAACTACAGAGAGGGGGGCACATTTTTTTTCGGTACAGCGATATCTGAGCAAGGGCCTGTACTGTCTGGAAGCATACACCTTCAATCGGAAGCTGCTCCGAGGTGAACTAATATTCTGGGGGGGAACCCCTGCTGCCTCTCTCTGCAGAAGTCCTAAAATCTCTTTTTTATCACATAAAGCCAGTGCTTTAAGTGGGCCGGGTCTCACCTGGTCTGAGCACCTGCAGTTTTTAAAGGAGGCCTCGAAACAGGTCCCTATTGGGCTCTGTTTTGTGCCCTGGCACAGGCAGTCCGTTTTCTTTGGGACTGCAGTAGAGCAGGCACATCAATGTGCGCTACTCACTTCTCACTAGTGGAGAAGTTACAGCATGACGTCATGCCAGGTGAGCCTTGTAGGGGAAAAGAAAACCTTTAAAGAGAGTCATTTTCTCTCTGGATTTCCCTTCTCTTTTTAAAACTCAGGAGCAGGAACATCGTTTTGGGCTCACTAGGGCTTTAAGTGAAGCTTTTTCAATGTTATATACAAGCCATACTTGCTGCTTATTTATCTTATGCAACTAACAACCATTGACAATGCCAATTGTCCTGACTTGTTGCAGGTATGATGTTACTTGTTTGTTGTAAAGAAGTAGGTCCATTCCTTGTAGTTTCTTTATGTAGATTTATTCCAAGTTAAGATCTTATGCAGAGCCCCACAAGGAGCAGCCTCCTTGCTGCTCAGTCCTTCCTCCAACTGACACTCTGTCTCATCCAACATTCCACAACCAGCTCTCACACCAACATTCCACTCAACAAACACACAGGCTGAGCAGCAGGTATAACTCATCTCCCTTTATTAATCCAAATGAAAACAAACTGCAAAAGAATCACAATAAAATAGGCACATGCATAAGGTGACAATAATAATTACATGCAAGAGAGTGGCAACATGCAATACATGTAGATGGTGAATTACATGTATACAAAATAGTGAAAGATAAATATTTGGAAGAAGTAAATGGGTCACGCAATCCAGCAATTCTAACACTCACCACTTCTCCCTTTCCCATCAAAAAAAACAATCCACGCTCCCATAAACCAAGCCAAAGCAACACACACACTGCCACACCACCAAAACATAAACTAAACTCCAAAAACCAAACAAGCAGGCTGGCCAGGCCAACAAGAGGTAGGAAGGGTCCCGACTAAAAGGCGCGACAGGAAACATACTTGCAAGAAATTCAATGCTTCCCTCACCAAAAGACAGAGTGTGATGTGTAGAGAAGCTTCCACACTGAATCTATGCAATCACAACACTTCACTCAACATCTAAGTACTTCCCCCCAAGTAAAGATGGGGTGTGACGTGTAGAAAACTACGCTCCACATGGAACGAGAAGAAAACCAAGCAAAAACTCCACCCAACCAAAATCTGGGTTGTGATGTGAGGAATTGTACGCTCCACACGAACCTGTATGGGTGTAACACATTGCACCAACACAACAACATGCTTGAATAAACCTTTCACCCAAAAACATATCCTGGAACACAAGAAGACCAGACATCAAGCAGAAACTCCACCCAGATTGAAATTTGGGTTGTGACATGTGGAAATTATACTCTACACGGAACATGAAAAATGTTATAAGAAAGTCCACCCAAACAGAAATTTGGATTGTGACATGTGGAAAATACGCTCCACACGGAACATCGGCAAAAAGCACAACTAACAAAATCATGAGCACAGTACATAACCCCCTGCACAACAATATACGAAATCAGGGAATCTGGAAGCATAACACAACACACAAGCAACATATCAAAAACAAAGTGCAGAACTTTGAGAATAAGCAACAGCATGTACACAATGAAAATGTAAACTGCCCACAACAACATTCCTATCGGGTACTACACGCACAGATACCACAAAAGTGTGACAAATAATCATGAAATAAAGTACGTAGGCATAAATTAGGTAATGCAGAATGGTTACTGTGGTAAAACCTTAAAAAGAAAAGAACAAAGTAAAGTGAGCACTTAACACTGGTGAGCGACCTCTCACCCGAGTGTGCAAGAACTATGAAGACAAGGTATGTCCCACAGAATGTTCCATGGTAACCGGTGCTAGAAAATCAGTTCAACTGCAGAAATATTCAAAGATATAGGTGGACGAAGGTGCAGGAAACATCAAAACAACTCCTGAACAAACAACTTGCTCAGCACTCACCGGCTTGGAGAGGCTCAACTCACAATAAAAATAAGAGGATACTGATGGTGGAAAACAAAGAATGGAATGAAATGAGTGTTGCGAGGTGGAGAGTACTTGGTCACGTCTGAAGCCTATTATTTTTAAACGAACAGCTTGGTTGTCAAAAAACAAAGTCCTTCGGTGGTACCTGCACTTAATGTGCGCAGTACATAGTGAAAAGTTGTGCCTTCTGCCAACCAAAAGATGGCGGCACGCTCCAGACACTGAGCCGGGAGGCTCAAGGCGCGTTGGAGCAGCTGGGTGTCCATCAGCAGCAACGAACATCGAAGAAGCAGGGACGTGACTGCAGAGTTAACGAGGAGAAGAACACTAAGCGAGCTGTAGGCAGAGTTCGCGCTAAAACAACAGAAGCGTAGTGGCAGTTACTGGCAAGTGAGTTACCAGATACATTTTAAATGTTAGAAAGCTTCATGCACAGCGATTTAATATATGTGAACAAAACTGCCTCCCAAAATATTAAATAAAAAAATACCATATTGTAATGCTGCACTTTTCTATATGTAAGAAACCCTCGTGGGGCCGTAGGTGTGGAACATGAAATTTATTAAGTCATTAATAGTAGCAGGAGAGCACCGGGCGTCCGGTGCTCTCCAGAGTTTTCCCCGACTCGCGCCGTAAGTCCCAAAATGGCCACCACGTGCGCTATGTCTTGACGTAGGGCGCATCAACTAGAGCGCGACACTACATATCTCCCCTTTTGCATAACAACAGAAAACAAGCAGTCTCTAAGTAAGGTAAGTTATTTTGCTTCTCCAAGTGCAAAGTCTCGAAATCGGGTAGGCCTCACCACCGCTTTATATGCTTGTGTGCGCCTTACCGGAGTAGAGGTAACTTCCCTGGGACTGTTCTCTGCTCACCACCTTATCCCCTTGAGTGCCGGGCCTTTCTCTCCTCGGGGTCTCATTCTCCTCTCCTTGATGTTCTCCTGCCAAAGGGATGTCACTGTCTCCCAACTCCTCACAGCTTCTACCTGCTCCAGGATTTCCTTCATTTTCCGGGGCGATTTCTTTATTCTCCTGTGGCATCCGGTCTTGTGATGTCCTCCCCCTTTCTTCATGGGACCATTGTAGATAGAATCTTACTACATTTAGACATGCGGTCTTGGGACCATACATTTCCATCGCTGAGCAGCGCCGCTCTGTCGTATACTTCCTTCACTTGTAGAGGTTGGCTGTATTTGCTGTCTCCTTTTCTCCGCAGCACTGCCAGTTTGACTCTAACCCATTCCCCTCTCTCAAGGGCCGTTTCTTTCACGTTCCTTCTCCTGTTATAATGTTCAGCGTATATCTTTTGGGCTTTCTCTAGATTATGCTGCACCACCGCTGGAGACCACTTGCTTGTTACTGTCTTCTCCTTCCACGCCAGGTTATCTTTGGTGAAGGGGTCCATTCCTCTCAAAATCTGGAAGGGGCTGTACCCCGTGCTCGTGGGTGTGATGCGTTAGGCCCACATCATACTTTGGATCTCCTTTTCCCAATCCTTGCCCATCGTGATGGCAGCTTGGATGGATCCTATTATGACCCTATTAAACCGCTCCACCTAACCATTTCCTGCAGGGTGGTATATGGAGGAGTGTTTGGTTTTGATGCCGTTCCTCTCCATGTACTTGTACCACTTCTCCGAGGTGAACTGTGGTCCATTGTCGCTCAGTATGGATCTGGGAATACCTTCTCTGAGGAAGACAGATGTAAGGAATCTAAGCACTGTTTCGGCGTCCATTTCTTCCTGAATGTGCACTTCCGGCCACTTCGTGTACCTGTCGACAAGGACGCATAGGTATTTTGGCGTGCCCTGGGTGTCTAATATGGGTCCCAGAATGTCTACGGACACCTCCTCCCAGGGATTTATCGGGATGGCAAACTTCCCTAAAGCTGGTCTTAGGGGTGTCATGGTCTTGTCTGCCCTTTGACGCTGATCACAGTCCCTCACGTGTCTTTCTACTTGGATGTCCATTCCTGGCCACCAGCACATTTGCTTTGGCCTCATCTTAGTCTTTACAATTTCCAGGTGCCCCTTATGTAGTACTGTTAACAGGTGGGGTACTAGTGTTGTTGGCGAGACTACTTTGTCTCCTCTGTACAAAAATATGCCTTTGTCGTCTATAGACAGTTCCTCTCGCCCCTCATAGAACTTCCTGAGAGCTATCCGTAAATGTTTCTTTTCTGGCCATCCTTGTAGAATACATTCTTTGACCTCCTCCATGTCCCGGTCTTTCCCATACGCTTCGGTCCACTCCTGGTTACTTATCACCTTCTCTGGGTCTTCCGTTAAGGCCACCTTCTCCTCACTCTCTTCTGCGCTGCCGGAGGCTTCTTCCATTGCTAAACCTCTACTAAGGTAGTCCGCTACCTTGTTTCTAGTTCCTGGGATGTACTCTACATCATACCTGTACTCAATCAGTTTCAACGTCATCTTGGTGATGCGTAGTGTGGCGCTCGCATGTCCCCTCGATGTGAGGACCTTGACTAGGGATTTGTGGTCTGTCTTGAGTTGGAACCTCGAACCCCATAGGAACTGGCGCAACTTTCCCATGGCCCACACTACCACTAGCATCTCCTTCTATATTACGCAAAATTTTTGTTCCGTGGGAGACAGAGACCTCGAGGTGAAGCTGAGGGTTTCCATTGTTCCATCTTTCCTTTACTGCATGAGGACTGCTCCCAGTCCTTTTTTGCTGGCGTCCGTTGTCAACAATGACCGCCCTTGGGGGTCATAACCTTGCAGAGGTATGGCTTGGCTGATGTTGTTTTTCAGGGCATTAAATTAGTTTTGTGTCTCCTCTGTCCATGTAAATACTGTTTTGTCTCTGATGAGTTGCCTCAGGTGGTGCGTCTTGGTGGCAAAATGTTGTACAAATTTGCTGTAGTATTCAGCCATCCCTAAAAAGGATCTCACCTCTTCTTTGCTGTTTAGTGCCGGGGTCGCCACAGATCGCTTTCACGTTGGTCCTTTTGGGCGTAATGCCATGTTCTCCAATCTCATGTCCCAGTTTTGTGACTGAGGTCATTCCGAGATGGCATTTCTCCCACTCCGCTGTTAGGCAGTTGCCTTCCAGGACTCGAAGCACCATGTCCAGCTTCCTATCATGATCCTTTAGATCTTTTCCCATCACCAATATGTCGTCCTGAAAGTACTGCACACCTTCAATTTCTTTGAATAGGCAGTGCATTAATTTATGGAACACTGCCGCTGCCGACGCAAGACCAAAAGGCATGCGGCGGGATTGGTAACATCCGAAGGGTGTTATAAACAATGTCAGTTTCCGGCTCGCAGGGTGCAAAGCTATTTGGTGATAGGCTGAAGTGAGATCAATAGTGGAGAACCACTTTACTCCTTTAGTCTTTGCCAACATCTCTTCGATGCGTGGTAGCGGGAATTTTTCCAAAACTATGCATTTATTCAGTTCTCTTAAATCCACACAGAGGCGGACCTTTCCATTAGGTTTCATTGCTACCACCAGGGGTGACAGCCACTCAGAGCACTTTATAGGCTTGATGATTCCGTTCTCCTTGAGTCTGTGCAACTCTTGCTGTACCGCTTCTCTTACCGCTATGGGTACGTTCCTTACTTTGTGGGAAATTGTCTTGGAGTTTTCCTTGAGTTCTATCCGATGCGTGAATTTTTCTAATTTGCCAACTTTCCCACCGAATACCTTAGAGAAGTCACTCTTCATCTTCTCAAAGTCAGGCCAATGCTCTGGGGCTGTCATTAGCACTTGCGTGTCTCCTCCTGGATCCAACTGTATGCCTAAATCACCTTGGTCCATCTACCCTAGGACCGACGGTCCCTTCTCTGCTATGTACAATTTGCACTGGGTACTCCGCCCTTTGAACTCAAAGGTTAGGACTCTGTATCCGACCATTGGGATGGGTTCTCCTGTGTATGTGACTGGTCTTATATCTGTCAGTTCTAGTCGTGGGCCTAGGCTGGGTCCGAAATTCTCATTCTACACTGCTCTTTGAACAATGGTATACGGGGAACCCGAGTCAACTACTATTTTAATC
Organism: Lissotriton vulgaris; assembly: GCF_964263255.1. Taxonomy (NCBI): domain Eukaryota; kingdom Metazoa; phylum Chordata; class Amphibia; order Caudata; family Salamandridae; genus Lissotriton; species Lissotriton vulgaris. Next base: position 1,307,631,488 of record NC_141693.1, on the reverse strand, counting down.
TGCACTCCTCCTATCACCATGTCATATTGAGGCTTGCTGGAGTGTTTGCAATCAATGCCCAGTACTTGACCTTCCACACACAGTACGTTGTCTTCTTCGTCTTGTTCTCTATCTTCTTCCTACTCCGGATCTTGCGCCACGTACTTCACCGTGGGTCTTCTCATCTTACGGCGGCATACCTTCTCATAGTATCCTACTATGCCACAGAACATGCATTTCGCTCGGAACGCCGGACATCTTTTGTCGTGGGCCGCATGGGACAGGCTTCCGCACCGGTAGCAACCGCTCGTGCTTTCTCTGTTCTGTTTCCTTTGCTGTATGGGTTTTTCTGTTTATCTGCTTGGTCCTTTATTTTCTACCGTCATGGCTTTGTTTCTTCCTGTTGGTTCTGCATCATCTACTTTGTTCACCATGGGCCTCAGGACCGGTTCTCTCTTTGCTGCGTCAGCGCACCTTTTTGACAGTTCGGCCTTTTTTACCATGGCTATCACCTCCTTAAGTGTGGCGCCTCCATTCACCCATAATTTGTCCTGGACAGTCTTATTGGTGGTGTTCATGACTATCTGGTCCTTTATGAATTAGTCGTGCAAGACGCTGAATTTACACGTTATTGCCAGCTTCCTTAGTGCGGCAACGTAGTCGTCTATCGATTTGCCAGCTTCCTGTTTCCTCTGCTGGAAGTTGTATCTATCAATGGATGTGCACACTGCTGGTCGATAGTGGTTGTTCAGATCTTCTACTGCGTGTCTGAATACGTCGTCGTCTGCGGCTTGCCTGGGTGTGGGCACAAGATTCTGGAATACTAAGCATGGGCGAATTTTGCGAATCTCGCGTTCGCGAATTTTGCGGATTTGCGAACTCGCAATCCGCAAAATCCGCGAATTCCCGCGAATTTGCGGATTTTTTTTTTTTTTTGTGTTCGCGCGTGTTTCTGCCAGTTCGCGAGGGTTTTTACAATTTCGCAATTTGCGAACTTACCTGTCGGGTCGCAAGTTTTGCGAACTTGTTGTTTCTACGTGTCCAGCCTGTTTGGGACACTCTTCTTCATCACTGCCACTCTCTGTCGCCACTGCCACTCTCTGACTACTCATGCCACCCTCTGGCCCACCCATGCCACCCTCTGTTTCATCACCACACCCTCTGGTTGTCCAGTGTACATTATTTTCGGCAAAGCAAAGCACACCTTCCCTGCCTCAAGTGACCTGAATTAATTTGGGGCTGATTAATGTGTCACAGAATATTTTTTTAGCTGGCACCTGCTTCCTTAGTGCTTCCTGATTAGTGATCTTTTGCACTTGCTAAGTGCTTTCATTGTTGCAAAATTAGTTACAACACCTGCCCTGCCCCAACTGACAATAATGAATTAGGGGCTGATTAATGGATTTTAACTTCCAGCCTGGCTCCTGCTTGTCTCCCTTAGCTGTAATTCAGGACCTCTGTGGCATATGTGTAACTATTCTGAGGTTCAGAGCAGGGTCACATAATAGTTGCAACTGGCAACTGAACTCTGGAGGGGCCCCTCAGGAAGCACTACAGGAAATGGCTACTAATGATGAGCCTGAACTTTTGAACCTGGTAAGTAGTTTCAGTTTTGCTAAGATCGTATTTCTGCAATTTAGCACTTACTCGCAGGGTGCGAAGTTGTACTGGCAAGCCGCGAACTCACGCGAACAGTGCGAGCAAGCCATAAAATCCGCTGCTCGCGGATTTGCGGATTTTGCGGGAGATTCGCGGATCTCGCGGATTGCGAATTTACCAAAAATCCGCAAAATCTGCGAGCGAAACGGATTTTCCGCCCATGCTTATGGAATACCCTAATCCCTTCCGGGCCTAAGTTGTGCAGAAGTATCCTCTTCTTCCTTGTACTGGGGAAGGCTTCTCCGTTCTCGTCTTCCAGAGCTTCTATGTAATTCATGAAGTACTCTCTCCAGTCCTCCCATTTCATCAGAGGCTCTCCTGTTTTGGGCAAGAATGGAATCGGCGTCTTAAGTGACGATGCCTGCGCACTCATTTTGGCGCGTCTTACTGGTTCCGCCCCTTGACCTCTCGGGCTGCCCGGCGCGCTTGCTCCCTCTCCGTGCGCATGGTTCGGCTGGGGTCCTTATGCGCCACCTTCTCCGGTCCTCACTGCCTCCGCCAGGGGCTCAATCTTGTATGGGTGCTTCTCTTGGATTAGCTTCCCCAGTGGTGTCCCTTCCTGAGACTATTTCCCTTGTGCTGCAGGGTTCACAGTGGGGCCAAATCCTGATACCCCTTTCTAGTCTGCTTCTGTCCCCTGTACCTGGTACTGATATGTTCCTTCTGCTGCTCTTCTACGTGGCCCTGTGCCTCTGCCACGCTCTCCTGCTGCTTCCCGTATTGGTTCCTCCTTGCCCCTTCTGTGCTTTCGTGGTGGTCCCAGTGTCTGTGTGATCCTCTCCTTCCTGTGCTGGGTTCTTTTCTCCTGGGTGTTCTTGGTTTTTTTTCTTCTTTATTTCCTCTTCCTTTGGCCTCCCAGCCTCGTCGCCACTGTAATGCTGCACTTTTCTATATGTAAGAAACACTTGTGGGGCCGTAGGTGTGGAACTTGAAATTTATTAAGTCATTATTAGTAGCAGGAGAGCGCCGGGCGTCCGGTGCTCTCCAGAGCTTTCCCCCGGCTCGTGCTCGGGCGCGAGTCCCAAAATGGCCGCCACACGCGCTACTTCGTGACGTAGCGCGCATCAACTAGAGCGTGACTCTACACATATCAATCCATGAAATCCAGCTGAATGAAGTACCAATGAGTAGATGCGGCAAAGCAGGACCAGTAGGGCTGATATGTTGCTCTACAGTAGTGGCAGGTCAGCGTGGCACGAAGGCAATAAAAATCTGAGGCAGCTGGGTTAGATCTGGCACAACTGGGTGTGGTCAGAAGTAGGAACAGCGGGTCTTCACCGTAACAGGGGTAGAGTAGATCAATGGGCAGAAGAAAAATTGAAGGAGGCAGGAACTAGTCACTGCTGTGGGAATCTGCACTTTCTGGAAAAACTCTCATAAGGAAACAAAACAGTGACACCCCATTCAAAGCAGCAGGAGAAGCAGGCAACAAGACAGGCAGACAGCAGGACACAGACAGCTCTTCCAGGTTACCGCAGGCAGGATGAAGGAAATTGCAGTAGAAACTGGCACCTTTGGTTTTTGGGCGACCGGTGTTAAGGTCAGGGGTGCCAGCTTTCTTTAAATACATAGGGGGATATTAGCAAGAAAAGGCAATAAGTATCGCTAACTGCAGTTAGCACGCCTTTTCTTATCACTGTCTACTGTGGGAAACTATTGCCGTGTTAGCGGTGTATTACCAACACGCTGCTAACAGGCGATAGCTCCCCTCTTGGGTCAAAAGTCCATCAATAAAAATATCGGGACAGCTATAAGAAAAGGTGCACTAACTGCTGTTAGCGATAATTATCGCCTTCTCTTGATAATATCCCTCCGACGGTCTTACTGATGTTAGGAAAAGGTTGCAAGACCAGTCCATCTTCCTTCATACAGAATCCACATCCTGGTGTAGCTGACAGTGGCGGGGCGAGGGAAGACTGAAATAAGACAGGCATATTGACAAAATATTAGTGCTGTAAGATACAATTGTATTTCAGTTCCCCCAGAATAAATATGAGACATGTATCAAAACAACGCAGTTTAACAGAGATGGGGAGCGTGCTGAGGGAAGGGGCACATGTGGTAGAGGCAAGTTGCAGAACAAGTCTTTGCATTACTTGTGTGAGACTGGAACTGCATGTAATGTTGGATACTGTGCTGTTCGTCCGTACTGAGATGTTGCCTTGAACGAACATGTGTTCACTTGAGTGATTAAGGTGACTGCCACAAGCCAGAGCTTCTTCGAGGAGTTTGTAAACTAGTGGAAGAATGTCGATGAGAGACAGCGCATCATTTGTCAAAGCATTCCCATAACAAGGTCTGACATGAGTTGTAATAGGTTGTATAGCACGTGGTACCTAATAAACCTCCCTCACACAACCTCAAGCTGATAGCTTCAGGTTCAAAGTGAGATCGAACATAGGCCCAGGCACTAAATGAAAAGTAGCCCATATTGGTGAACTAAAAACTTGACTGTGTTTAACAACTACAACAGATTCAAACTTGTTAAACACGCTGCATAAGCATTTTGCAAGGCATGGGTTTGTGCTTGCTGCAGGCAATGTTTGTTTTAACATCAGTAACATCATCATAAAAAAACGTCCCAGCAGATCGCAAAACAGGCCCAAAACAGTCAAAACACCGGTCCACACTTTTCAGACCAGTCCGTCGGGCACTGCCTAGTTGCCCTATAGACCAGTCTTCCCCTGTACAACTTTGACGTGATACCATTTCAAAGTCCTGGTAAATGCTACTTGACACTGCTGTGGATTTCAGCCTCACACATGGACGCAAGTCAAGCTCACCGCCACAGACATACACATGCTATGAATGATAAAGCTGCCTGTATGGTGCCCATGGCTTCTGGGATGCTGTTTTATAATGACAAGTAACAACCCCAGGCAAACAAAAATTCCAACGTGCAATGAAAACCTGCAAATTAAAAATGACAATTTACTAAAAAACGATTTTTATAAAAAATCATCAGAGTATTTAATAATTTTCTTAATACAAATTACACAAAAAATGCATATATTTTCTAAAAAACCATATACATAATAATTAAAACAGACATGAACATAACATTTAAAAATGATGGTAAGGGTGAAGTAGTGACGGTTTCTTCAACGCGATTCGACACCAAGGGCCAGATGTAGGTAATCTCGATTTACCTACTCTTAGATACCGAATCATACCGATTCGGTATCTAAGAGTAGGTAAATGGGATGTAGGTCATTTCACTTTTGAAATTACCGAATCGGAATGATTCGGTAATTACTGAATCAGTATTTACCTATTTGGTAATTGCCTTTGATTCCTATGGGCCCATAGGAATCAATGCCAATTATCGAATCAGTAAATACAGATTCGGTAAAATTACCGAATTTGCAAGGGTGACAGGGTGTCACTTTGACACCCTGTTGCACCCCTCAATTGTGCATGGGTGCACATGTTGCTGACGTACTCAACATGGCACGTTTTTTAAAGCACAAAAATGCTTTTTGAAGGGTTTTCATTATTTACCACCAACTTCTAGTTGGTAGTAAATAACAAATTCTTAAACCCTTGTAGCACTGATTACAGTGCTAACTACATGTTGAATTACAGAATCGGTTATTTTACCAATTCGGTATTTTACCGAATCGGAAAAAAAACAAATTCGGTAAAATTACCGATTCTGTAATTTAACATGCCCCTACATCTCAATATCCAAATACCGTTCGGAAACGGCCGCAAATCGGTATTTTCGGCCGTTTCCGACCGGTATTTGGATACCTACATCTGGCCCCAAGTGTCTTCATCAGGAAAGTACCATCATATAATTAATCTAAAAAACAAATTAGAATAGACAGTCTTTAATACAGATTTTTACAGACTTTTCTACCTAAGTACATTATTAATTGCCGGTACATACATAGTCATAGTTCTATTTTTTTTTTTAAAACATAACAGTTTTTCAATTTACATTAGGGAGTACCCTGGAGTGGGCTTCGAGGAAACAGAATTCAAGACAGAGCGTGTAAGTAAAGAGATAGCGCATATAGGCCAAGAACTAGATACCCAAGATGAAGGTGACTAAGACTGAATCTTGCCAATTATTAGATGATAACATTTTGTATGAGCTAACAGTCTATAGCGCGGGACTGTAATGTTGTTCTAGCAGCAAAACACAGGATGGGGGCTGGCCGCATTTCGATATCCATTTCGTTCAAGGCAAAAATGTCTTCTGATATGAAAGAACTAAACATTAAGGTGCGCATGTGCCAGTGTTATAAAACCTTCAAACAAATATATTTATACCCCACTTCAATAATGTCTGCCAATTGACTAGAGGTAGAGAGAACAAGGATGCGATTCTATACGTTTATAAGTGATCTCACCTGAAAAATTGAGCTTACGGCACTGCACCGTCAGGTTCTGATTTGTCTTAGTGATATTTGTGGTGATAGGGCGAGCGTGTCAGTCACTATGAAAATGCTAAGATCAAAAAGACATGAATGAATAAAGTTTATATAAAAGGCAAGAGGGGGAAAAACGTTTGTATTGTTCTTACTACAGGAACAATGTGGTTAATAAAATTCAAACATTATCCTAGCGGAGAGCAAATAATAGAATAGAGTTTGCCAATGGAGTCCCCTATTATGTTTAGACAAATATCTTGCGCACTGGCAGGTCACTTCATGTTAAGCAGAGACGTTACAGATTAACAGATGCACTATAGCACCATGAATATTATCTGTTAAGGTTACATAACAGTGTGTATACAAGATGGAGAATGGGATGCTGCTGCCAGATCCACCTGCTGTTTATAAAAAGTATTTCACAACAGAACTAAGAGGGTGGAGCAGATTAAGAGCCCCGAATCTAGAACTATCATGGAAGGCACGTGATTGGGTATGTGTACACATGTGAACGTAAGTATTCACCAGTGTATGCATGCATTCCTAACGTTCTTATGAGTGTCCAAGTGCAGCAGGGGTAGGGTCGTAATGTAGGCTCCTGCAGCACCTGTGTGGTACAAAGGGCCCCCAACCCTTCAGCGGCCCCACCCCACCAGGAGGAACCCTTCGAGCCCAAGAACAATGAATGTCTGTGTGATATGGGAGTCTTAGATGCCTCTCATCAAACTCTTCAGGTGAGGGGGGCTTCAACTTGCCTTACACCACAGCCAGAGAAGGCATATCTTTAAAACAACTATTCTAAAGCTGCTTCCGATATGAAAAAGGTAGCTAGATGCTCAACAGATAAATAACAATCACACTTTTTACCCTTAGCTCCTCCATCGCAAGTATAGAAACATTTTGAACTTTTAGCTGGCTCATATGGTTAATAATTTCCAGTGCTGATGAAAAATTGCTAAATCTAGTTCCAGTCTTTGCATTATCATTTTGCAATTAAGAAACGGAAATCATTGTGTTACGACTGCAAAAAGTCAAGATGTTCATTTAGGTAAACAACCTTATTTTATGTTTATAAGTTTTATTTTATAGTACATTCATTTTGAGTAGCAAAGATTTCATCCATTTGTCTATTTCTTGGCCTAGTGGCACTGTTGTGACATTGGGTAAAGGTGCTCTCGGTAGTCATAACATATGGCATGGAGACAAGCTCAAAGTGTATGTTTGTAAAGCGCTCAAAAAGTTGGAAGCATAGTCTTGTCTCGATCCGAGAAAGTATAGTGTGTAAGGTCCCAGAGGTTGAGGAAATGATCCTAGACTGTTATCCTAAACCCAGGCCATACAAGGTTGATAGTGGTTTTTAGTGGTTGTCAGAAGACAATAACTATTGCGTACTGCGATGTGACCAAAGTCTTTGGGGATATTAGCAAGAAAAGGCGATAATTATCGCTAACCGCAGTTAACGCGCTTTTCCTTATCGCTGTCCCGCAGGAAACTATTGCCGTGTTAGCATTACCAACACGTCGCTTACAGGTGATAGCTTCCCTCGCAGGCTCAAATATCCGGCAATAAAATTAGCTAAACGGCGAGAAAAATTCCTGCGTTAGTGGGCGAATCCTAGCAATAAGCCCATACGCAATAAAAAAATGCACACTAGGCACCAAGTGAGGATTAAGAAAAGATAGCCTATCAGTCCACCTCTCATAAAAAAGATGCCCAAAAAAAGGTTTAATGCAGATTGAAGCAGCCAGGGCCAAGTGCTGCACATATCAACAACCCCCTCAAGCCACCCAACATCCAGGATGACCAGGATGAGAGCCTGGATGCTCTACTGGACCTGTGTCTGGAGCCTGGATGTCTCACTGGACCTGCATCTGGAACCTGGATGCCTTACTGGAACTGCATTGGGAGCCTGGATGCCTTGCTGGACATGCCTCTGGAGCATGGATGCATCGCTGGACCTGCATCTGGAGCCTGGAGTGGGATGTGGAGGAGCTGTGGAGTCAATGAGCCGTGGCAGGAGACATTAATGCATGACAATCACCCGTACCTGGTGGTGAAGTCTGGGGGGTTGCATGGAGACACGTTGCTGACCTGTGTGAGAAGACCGCCTTGCGACCCTTGGAGCTGTTAATGGTAGAGGCGCTCCTGCGCACCAACATGGTGAGGTCCGCATTGAATACTACGATCCACCACTACACAGGGGAGCACGGATGGGATTACCAACTGTATGTGCCGTCACCCTGCATCACAGGCCGGAAGATGTTGGGCTGGCCGAACGGTGTGGAGGCTGAGGCCCCTGTGCTACAGTGAACTTTTGTGGCGTGAGTGCTTCACCTTCACAGCTAAGGGACCCCTGCTGCATCAACTGCATCGGGAGGTCCACCAACATACTAGGCGGCGACTGCTGTACCCAGCCGAGTGAAATCACACCTGGCTGAGGCTCCTGCTGGCTGAGACAGATTTAGGGAGAATGCAGTGGATTGTGCCACAGTGTCAATGTCCAGGTAAGTAGAAGTTGAGACGCGTAGCGCAGGTGTCACGGTCACCAGGATATCCTCAGGATCAGGTTGAAGCTCTAAGGGGTCCACCTCTCGACAGCCCCAAGTCCGGATGGAATAAATCCTCTCAAACTAGTGGGATGGTCAAGCGAGGGAAGGAAAGGGTAGGAACAGCAGGGAGGGAGACCTATGAATATACAAAAGAGAGAAAACAGTTTTACTGTGAGGTTCAACTCCTACCTATATCCTTTTTCTCGGCTTGATGGTCATTTTCAGGATTGTGGAATATCCTTCTACTACTTAACGTCATACAATAAGGATATTCACATACATATATATACCTGTAAATAAAAATAATGATGGCCTTAAATGGGGTGAGATATGATGGTGATCACAAGGTACCAGCAAGATCCTACTGAAGAAATATAGAGTTAGTATCCATATATAACACAACTACTCCCACTCTATGCTTTTAGAATGTAGTATGGCCATGTGCATACCTTCAAAAGGATCATGCTTGTCTCCTACAAAAACTCTAACAGTTCAGCCCTGGATACCCCCAACTGACCTCCCCTGTAAATGAAAGATAATACAGTGGCCAAGATTAACTGTACATCTAGAAGGTCGTATAGTAGTTCTCTTCCGTAACTCATAAGACCGGGAAACAAACTCTCCAAAATAACATCCTTTGTGCGCTCAACAGAGTTACAGTAGCAGTGAAATGAAACCTTCACCAGTAATGAGGGTGTCAGTTAGCCACACGGGTATCTCTCTTGCTATTGCCTCATAACTAGAGTAATCATGCCCCCAGAGAAGGTGCCTTAGGAAAGTGGCAATGCCAGTTAGCCATGCGGGTATCACTCTCGCTATTGCCTCATAACGAGAGTAATTATGCCCTAGAAAATGCGCCTTAGTAAGTCTTTCCTCTCGCATGAGACCACCAGGAAATTGTGAATCTTGCCAACAGGAGGAATCAAAAAACAAGTTCCGGAAGCTCCGGGATACAATGATGCAAAGGAAAACCAACAAAAGAAGTAAGTCAGTGCCAATCCGCACCCTTACCCGTCCGTACAACCGTGTACTGAGGGAACAAAAGGAATAATCGGCGTCCTCGTCCAGGCGCCATCTTTAGATATACTGATCCGCCGACAGCCCGGCTGAGAGCGTGCTTCGTCAGCGCGTGCAATTGTCAGCGCGGACGATTGACGGGAAATGTAGTTCTTTGTCCATCTTTGCTCCTTGTCTGCTGTTAGTGCGATCCTGCTTGATGAGCCCTGACAGTACATCCCCCCCTCGGAGAGCACTGTCAGGAGCATGGACTATCCGGGAACCGCCTGTGAAAAGCCGCTACTAGCCAGGGAGCATGTAAGGAGGAGGCCGGTTCCCAGGAGTCCTCCTCGGATCCATATTCTTTCCAGGATACCAAGTACCATAAACGGTTTCGGGAAATTTTAAAGTTCATTATACCTAGGCTGTCCGGAATTCGGTTAAAACCGACTTGGACCGAATGTACACTACAGAATGAAAATCAGCTGACCCGGTTTAACCTCTTCGATGCTCATGACGACTCCCGGCCATCATGAGTCACGGTGGGCGTGTGCTGATGACGGCCGGTGCCGTCATGACCACGCCCGTGATCGGAATGTTCAGGACTACGGCGGAATTCGCGCCGCAGTGAGGAGGTTAAACCGAGTGTCACTGATTTTCGTTGCTGTGGCACTACTTGGCCACTTGATAGAGCTACAGCATTGCAGACCGGACTGCAATTTCAGCCCGAGAAGGAAAGCAACTCGGCGGGTTTGTTTACCGTGTTGGTAGTTATCTTTTATGTGTTATGTTCTCAATCCCACCTTTTATGGTGGCTCTGGTAGGAGACAGTCCGTTCGGAGATCTTATGGATCCGCAGGAGGTAACAGGTGTGGCCAAAGAGTGAAGAGGAACCTGGCCGCTGCTGGAGAATGTGTTACACTTCCCCTTGACTGCCCTTATGAGAAGTCAAGTGAGAAGCATTTGGCAGGATACACTGCTTTGTCAGCATTATTTCTTTTATTAACTTGAGTGGCATACAGCTCCTGAGCAATGTTCGATGCTAGGTCTTTAACACACAATGAAGTTAAAAACTCAAAATCACTGTTATTGGAGCTGCATTTTGGAAGTAAAATGTTTAGTGGCTGAAAAACTGACCATGTGAGGTATAAACGGGCAGAAAGGAACAGCAACATGGAAAGACTGGAGTTACCCGAATCTGTGTAGATGTGTAGCGCTCAGTGCAAGCTCACTTGTTAGATGACACCTGAAGACAAAAAAAGAAGGAAGAACGCAGACAATAAAACACTCAGGACCCCGATGAGTAGGAGCACAAACAAGCTGCTACCAGAGGCGCAACTAGAGCCACATTTCGGGGGGGGCTAAGAAAATATTATGGGGGGGGGGGGCTGAAACTTTAAGTAATAGGCAGGGTGGAGCTGCAGGGGATCTTGAAAGAGGTAAAACAACAACAAAGCCTCATTAACATGCACATGGTCTTTTAAATACCTGTGAAGTGCTCGGGTGTGGCTGTGTGCAAGCCCGGGAGCTGTCTGAGCCCGGGCTGCCACAAATGATTCGAATGGGTGTTGCGCGCCTGACAGCCACATACTAGGGGTTTAAGGACACAGGAAAACCAAGGGGGCATTCTGAAGCACACGTCCAGCCACTAGTTCAACACGACCTCCAGCGGCTACCAAGACCCCCAAAACAGTGATGAGGAAGACAGTCCAGTTACAGCAGTCACTCTCAAGAAGAGGGGCTCTTGGGCTCCCCTTCACAGAGTCTGCCAAGCTCCGGCGCAGCCATGAACGGGCCTACGATCCTTGGCGCCTCAGATCCCACCTCCACCTTCATTATAAGGGGGAACGCACCGGCTCGTCAGTGCTACGGCCGGAGTTTGACAGTCCGCCGCCTGTATACGAATAAAGGGCCACAGCCAAGGCCAAAGTTCACGTCCACCCACACTGTCCAGAAAGCTGCGGGCATGGTCCGGATTCACTGCGGCGCAGTTATCACAACACGAGCATCTCAAACATGAGGTGCTTCACATGGAGCAGTAGGGTGCAAGTTTGGTTCGATCTGAACCAGATTGCAGAACGCAGGATGAGATGGGAAGGGTAGTAGAAACAGTACGCTAGAGTTTGTCTTCTATATTACCCAATTAGAACATTACATTAGATCATCACACAATTATAATTTGAAATTTCCAAATTATAAATGTGGGTAGGCGTAAGGAGATAGCAATTTGTGTGAAGCGGCCCTTGAGCAGGGAAAGGCCAGAGCAACAGCAGGCCCCCTACCTGCCTAACGTGAGGGTGGGCACCCGGGAGAGCGGCGGCACCTGCAAGTATGTTGCGTGTGTGTTTAAATTCGGGGGGGGAATCTTCTGACGCAGCAGAACCATATCATGATGGTTGTTGTGAAATTCATTATTCATTGCCACCACTGTTATCATTTCTAGGATTCTCATTGCAGGCATTGTGCTTAGGGACAACCAGGAGATCTGCCGCCCTCTGTCCGGATTTTCATTCAAAGTTTTAGCCAATCTTCCCATACACTGACATAAGCTCAAAATGTTGCCCCTTAGCAAAATGTAAGAGTCTAGGGCCACAAACAGATTGGAACATTTAATATTTGATGCACCTGAAAGGGGAGATGGCGCCTGATGGATCAGGGAATCTTGAGGGAGTAGTATGTGTGACAACTTTAGAGGAAGAATATTAGTAACACATTGGGCGGCACAAGCAAGTTTGTTGCGTGTGCGCTTAAATATTTCAAAATGTGTGATGCGGCCCGTGAGCAGGAAACTGCCAGAGCAACAACAGGCCCCCAGCCTGCCTAACGTGGGGGAGAGGAGCTGTTGTGGTCTGCCATTTGTCAGCATTCGGCAGCCCCCAATTAATTCACAGGTCTTTAAAAAGACCATTCACTTAACGAGTCTTTGTTCTTGCACCCTTCGTAGAGCCCCTACAGTATTATAGCCCGGTCGCCATCGCTAATTCTGGTTTCTGTGGCCTTTGACTGCATAGGTCATGAAGTGCAGTCAGTTCTATTTCAGACTGCAAGGTTAGTTCTATAAGCGCACTACCAGCGCACCCACGTCTCACCCAGGCACTAGCGCCCCCCCCCCACCCATCCCCCACTCTTCGACAGTGTTTGCAGCTGCATGTGGCGCTTCTTCTCTCTGTGCCTTTCTCTTGTTGCCCCTCCAGGACGCAGTTCAGTGTATGGTGAGAATCTCCACAACAAACACTTATTCTTCTATACCATCTTAATTCAAAACAATATCATTAAAAAAGATTATTGAACCCAGCGCATTCTTCTGCAATTTGCATTAAGACCTGCAGTTTGTGAGCAAGGGCCCCCTGTCTGGTTAACGTGAGGTGTGCGCCAGGTAAAGAGGCGGCATGCTTGTTTTTTTAATTAAGATTCTATTGCTTAAATCGGCCCGTGAGCAAAGGCCCCGTGACTGGCTTCCATGTCCAATTGCCAATATCTTTTTGTTTTGTCATTTTATTTGAAAGCAGATAAATAATAGTAAAAGACATTATTAAAATATAGCCAGGCATATAAATCAGTCTTACAGTAAACGTGACTGTCAGTGTAACACAGTTATTAACATTCTCCAAAATATGCTACACCGATAACCACGTTCTATTTAAAGATTTCTATTGTTTTTTTTAATTGCTTGCAGCTGTAAATATAGACAGGAGATCTTTAGCAAAAAAAACAAGTGTTCAGTATAATTGGTGTCGATGTCAAACATCTCCTCGAGAGAAGGCTAGACAACACTTTTAGTGACTTTGGCACTGTAACATGTTCCTTGTTAGAATGCTTGCCACTTGGTAAGCAAAGAAGTGTTGAATTTTATTTTACGATGCATGAGAAATGGCTAGCTATGATGCATAGAAATGTCCCTTCACCAACCATGGCGTTTGAAGTCAATGAAGCCTCACTTTGGTACCCTGCACAAGTGTTAGATCCATTCTGCATGTGCAACCAGTTTAACGCATATGTTGCAGAACCTGTCCTAGAGAATGTCAACCTTGAGGTGCACCAGTAATGGCATGGAAAGCTACGTCAGGGGCCAGAGTTGGCAAATTGTGTACTGGCTGTTTTGGCGTTGCCAGTCTCAAGTGCCAATGTTGAGAGGGCGTTTTCACAAATAAAAGTGTACATGGGAAGGAAAGAGAGAGCGCGAATGACTAAAGAATCACTGAAGAAATATTGTATAGTGTACTACAATAAATTTGACTTGTAAAAATGTATTTGGACTTCATATACACTGTACGTACACTGTCTATATGCCATACATCAATGAAGAAAGCCAGCAATAATAAAAGCAAAGCGTTCCATAAACACCGGTAAAACACTGTTTTAGTTGTTTTTTATGGTGCGAAAATTAGTAATCACTGAAAAGCACTGTTTTTTTCAGGTACTGAAATCACTGGAAAACACTAACAAAACACCACCAGAATTTACCAAAAATAGGAACTGAAAATAGGAAAGCCTAATTATACCCTTGACCTCATACTCCTGGTTCTGATCAACCCATAAAGGGATAGGCCGCCTCTTGACAGGACTAAAGGAAGGCTTCAAAATAGAGACATGAAACACCAGATATATACGAAAATGCGTAGGTAAACTCAATTTTACTGCCACCTGCCCCACCCGTTGTAGAACCCTGTAGGGACCTATCTACTTAGGATTCTGGAAATTGTGCTTCTTGAAGCAAATGTTCCTCGTAGAGTGCCATACCAAATCTCCTTTCCTGTACTCTGGAGCGGCATCCTATGCTTATCGACTTGCCTTTTGTACAAGTATTTGGTGTTTTTGAGATGATGTGAAGTGTCAAGCAAGGTTTGTTTGATGTGTGCCAATCTCTGTTGTATCTCGGCGAGTTTTAGAGAGTGACTGGGTGTTACAAAAGGGACAAAACGTGGATGAAGCCCATAGGAACTGTAGAAAGGTGAATGGTGTGTAGAGCTATGATGATTGTTATTATAAGCAATCTCGGCTATCCATAACCAGTCCACCCATGCCTCTGTGTTGGTGTCTACTTAACATCGCAAGAATTGTTTAAGTGTCTGGTTCAACCGTTCCGTCTGGCCATCCGTTTGCGGGTGAAAACAGGTAGACTGAGCGGAAGATATGTTCAACCGAGAACACCAAACCTTCTAGAACTGTGCTGTGAATTGCATGCCCCTGTCTGACACTGTTGTGCGGGGAAGTCCATGTAACCTAACCACATTGACTAGTAAGAGGCTTGCTAATTGCCCTGCAGTAGGGAGCTGTTTGCAGGCAATAAAGTGTCCCATCTTGGTCAAATAGTCCACAATCACCAGAATGACCGTATGCCCTTGGTCCCGAGGTAATCCAACAATAAAGTCTACTGACCATTGTTCCCATGTGTTTTCTGGAGTGGGCATAGGTTGCAACAGGCCTTGGGTTTGGCGTTTGTCGTTCTTCTTCTGAGCGCAGATTCCACAACTATGAACCCAAAGAAGGATGTCTCTGTGGAGAGAGGGCCACCAGAATTATCATAGAGTATTTTCAATGGTCTTCTGACCACCACCATGTCCCGCACAAGGAAGGGTATGGCACCTGTGATAGGCTTGTTGTCTTACTTCCTTGGTGGGTAACAGGACGTGCTTGCCTTTCATGGGAATGCCATGAAGCATCTTCCATTCGGGATGATGTCTGAACCAGTCTCTCCAAGTGGCAGTCTGGACTCCCCTCCTTACTTTATGGAGGAAGTTGTTGGTCTGGGTCACACAGACTACTTGATCTGGTGAAATAATCGCTCTTACTGGGTTTGGTGTCCCTTCCAACTGAGTGTTTTGTGTGGTCAGAGCATCAGCTTTCTTATTGTCTCTTCCGGGCCGAAAGGTGATGACGAAATGGTATCCAGAAAAAAAATTCATCCACCTATGTTGACGAGGAGTAAATTGCCGGGTAGATTTCAGGAACTGCAGATTGCGGTGATCTGTGTAAACGGTTACTAGGTTCTTTGCCCCTTTGATCCAACATTCCTTCTCGGCGATAGTGTAGTTTTTCTCCGCACTGTTCAGTTTACGAGACATGAAGGCGACAGGGTGCAACTGTCCTGTGGATGGATGTCTTTGTGATAGGACGGCTTCTACTGCTCCAGCGGAAGCGTCGGCTTCTACAATGAATGGTAACTCGGGATCTGCATGGACCAAGATAGGAGCGCAGGACAAAGCCGCTTTCAGGGCATCAAAGGCAGTTTGAGCTTCTTCATCCCACTTGAAGGAAACGTTCTTCCTTAACAAATGTACGAGAGGTGCCACCAAGGCAGAAAAATTATGAATAAAACGCCTACAAAAAATTGGCGAAACCCAAAACCCAGACAAGGGGAAGAGAGTATTGATTATTCACTGTGATGGCATTCAGTGCTCTAAAGTCTGCAGGTTCGGAGCTCCCCATTAGCCTTCGGTATGTAGAAAATGGGGAGAAGCTGCAGGTGACCTTGAGGGACGGATGAAACCCAAAGAAAGGTATTTATCTAGGTACAGCCTCAGATGTTGGTTCTCAGGTTCAGTCAACGCATATATCCTGCTGCAAGGAACAACTGCACCTGGTATGAGATCTATCTGGCAGTCGTACATCCGATGTGGCAGTAATTCCTCAGCCATGCTATCGCTAAATACCGCAGCATACTTCTGATAGCAATCGGGTAGTTCTACATCTTTCTCTGCAGCCGTGGCGATGTGATGACGCCAGGATAAAGCCTTGGATGGAACAGTAGGGGGATAAATGCAGTGTGCTGTGCAAAACCCTGAATCCATCTTTAAGGTTAAAGTAGAACACTCCACAGTGGGATCATGCTTCTGGAGCCAAGGCAACCCTAAAATCGTCCCATATTGAGGAGCTTGGATGATGTTGAACGTAATCAACTCACAATGGTCATCCTTGTACCATACTTCGCGCTCCCTTGTATTAAACTGAATGGGACCGGATTCCAATAGTTTGCCATCCACTGCAAACACACATTCAGGCATTCTCTTTTCAATCAAATCCTCTCCCAATCTGAGGGCTTCTTCTTCATCCATGAAGCAACCAGTGGCCCCTGAATCCAACATTACACAAATCGGTTTCTTGTCTTCTCCTACAACAATCTTCATGTCAATAAAAAAGTGCTCGGGCCGACAAAATGGCATCATTTTTCACTGAAGGGATTTCTCTTCTGCTTAAGGAGTCCCCCTCCCCACACCTCAAGCAAATCAGTTTTCCGACGTCTTGTCCACTGCTATTGCGGCTACTTGACCGACCTTGGGACTACTGTTCTTAGGTTTAACAGGGCACTTCCGTAGGTAATGCCCTTTCTTCCCACAGTACAAACATAGACCTTGTTTTCCGTCGAATTTCTCGTTCTTGGGGTGTGAGTGAGGCCCTGATCACCCCTACCTCCATGGGTTCTGAGGTAGTTGATCCGTGCTCAGCAATTCTCGACTGATCCAAGCGTTGAGGTACAGGATCCCTTCTTCGGTGGTCACCTTTGCGTTCCGTCAAAGGATGATCTGGACGCAACGTTAGTTCTATCAACGCTGAACAAGTCTTTGGCTGAGGATCTACTTGAGCTATGACATCCTTCAGGTCGTCCCGAAACCCTTGATAGAATATGGCTGTTTGCTTTGAGTCTGGCCAATCCGTCTTCGCCACCAATCAGCGAAAGGTATTTAAGTACACCAATAGGTCCTTGCTACCTTGCCTTAATTCAAGCAACTCCTTATCTGCTGAAAATGTTTCTGCTCTTTGATCAAATATCTTTTCAAACTCTTCCTTGAAAGCGTCCCAGTCATGGAGGAGGGGGTCATCTCTTCTGAAAATAGGTACTGCCCACTGTGCAGCGTCTCCTGCTAAGTATGAGATTAGAAAGGCTACACATGCTTGATTTGTCGAGAACATCTTTGGTTTGCAATGGAAATTAAGCATCGCCTGGGCCAGGAACACTTGTACCTTATGCATATCCCCATATCTTTCAGGAGAGGCTAACAGGATCTGCGAGGGTACTTCCACTACCACTGTGCTAGATTGGGGAAGAGAAGAGCTGCTTGCATCGAAGGGATTCCTCTGCATGCACTCTACTCTTACCTGTAACATGGCGGTCTCATTACGTGAGGTCGCCAAGTCTGACTGCACTAATACTAGTCAAGTCAAGTCAAATAACTTATATAGCGCGCTACATACCCAGAGGGTCTCAAGGCGCTTGAAGAAGGGTGGGGAATAATTTGTCGAATATCCAAGTTTTAAGTTGCTTTCTGAATGCTAGGTGGTTCTGAGTGAGGCGAAGGTGAGTGGGAAGTGAGTTCCAGGTTTTAGCTGCCAGGTAGGAGAAGGATCTTCCTCCCATGGTGGTTTTGTTGATGCGAGGTACCGCAGCAAGGGCTTGGTTGGAGGATCGTATCTGGCGGTAGTGGGTGTAGAAGGAAAGTCGTGTGTTGAGGCATTCGGGTCCAAGCTCGTAAAGTGCTTTGTGAGCGTGGGTTAGGAGGCGGAATGTAATCCTCTTATTAACGGGAAGCCAGTGGAGGTTTTTCAGGTGACTAGAAATGTGGTCTTTACGCGGGATGTCTAGTATGAGTCTGGCTGATGCGTTCTGGATGCGTTTGAGTTTTTTCTGAAGTTTCGCGGTGGTACCGGCGTATAGGGTGTTTCCGTAGTCCAGGCGGCTCGTGATCAGTGCGTGGGTGACCATTTTTCTAGTATCGGTGGAGATCCAGCGAAATGTTTTTTTGAGCATGCAAAGAATGTTGAAGCAAGATGATGAAACGGCGTTGACTTGTCTGTTCATTGAGAGTGAGGAGTCCAGGATGACGCCCAGGTTCCGTGCGTGGTCCGTCGGGATGGGTGCTTTTCCAAGGGCCTCTGGCCACCAAGAGTCATCCCAGGCGGAGGGGGAGGTACCTAAGATAAGGACTTCTGTTTTGTCTGAGTTCAGTTTCAGACGGCTGTCCTTCATCCATTCGGCTACTTCTTTCATTCCTTCATGTAGGTTGGTTTTGGCGGTGTCCGGGTCGTTGGTGAGTGAGAGGATCAGTTGAGTGTGATCAGCGTAGGAGATGATGTTGAGGTTGTGTTGGCGTGCGATGGTCGCGAGGGGGCTCATGTATACGTTGAAGAGGGTGGGGCTTAGTGAAGATCCTTATAGCACGCCGCAAATGACTTCAGTGGCTTCTGACTTGAATGGTGGAAGGCGGACTCTCTGAGTTCTTCTGGTAAGGAACGAGGTGATCCATTCCAGTGCTTTTCCTTGGATTCCGATGTTTCTGAGGCGATGTAACAGGGTGTTATGACAGACTGTGTCGAAGGCTGCGGAGAGGTCAAGGAGGATGAGGGCGACTGTGTCTCCATTGTCCAGTAGAGTTCGAATGTCGTCTGTTGCTGCAATGAGTGCGGTCTCAGTGCTGTGTTTTGCTCGGAAGCCGGACTGTGAGGAGTCGAGGGATTTGTTGGTTTCGAGGAAGGCGGCGAGCTGGTTGTTGACAGCTTTCTCGATGACTTTGGCCGGGAATGGAAGGAGTGAGATGGGGGCGGTAGTTTTTGAGTTCGGTGGGGTCAGCTGTGGGTTTTTTCAGAAGGGAGCTGAGCTCGGCGTGTTTCCAGCTTTCCGGGAAGGTGGCGGAGTTGAGGGAGCAGTTGATGACGTCTCGGAGGTGTGGTGCTATGATGGAGTCTGCTTTGTTGAAGATGTGGTGAGGGCATGGGTCAGTGGGGGATCCTGAGTGGATGGAGTTCATTAGGCGAATGGTGTCTTCAGTGGTGATTGGGTTCCAGTTATTAAGGATGTTCAAGGGGGGTGAAGGTACTGCAAGAGGTTGGGTGGGTTGGTCTCCGGGTTGGTTGTTGTGGATGTCTGCGATTTTGTTGTGGAAGAATGAAGCTAGGGAGTCGCAAAGTGTTTGAGAGGGAGTGATGTCGTTGGAGTTGGCTGAGGGGTTGGTAAATTCTTTGACGATGTTGAACAATTCCTTGCTGTTGTGGGCGTTGTTGTCTAGTCGTTCTTTGAATGCGGATTTCTTGGTGGTCCGGATCAGTTGGTGGTGTATGCGGGTGGCGTTTTTGAAGGCGTCCCTGGTGCTGGTGTTTGGGTCTTTTTTCCAGGCCTTCTCAAGGGAGCGACAGAGTTTCTTGGATTTCTTGAGATCATCGTTGAACCAGGGAGCGTTTTTGCTGCCTAGTTTGGTTTGACGTTTTTTCAAAGGTGCTAGGTTGTCGGCGCTGTTGGTGAGCCATTGAGTGAGGTTGATGGCTGCTTGGTTGGGGTTCGAAGAGTGGGCCGGGGGGTTTCGAAGAAGCGATGAGGAGATCTGGTCAATGGTGATTTTGTTCCAGTTTCTTCGCAGAGTAGGTTGAGGATGGTTGTGGGTTGTGGTTTTTTTGTAGAAAAAGTGAACGCAGCTGTGGTCCGTCGAATGGAGAACTGTGGTGTGACTGAAGGAGATATGTTTGCTGGAGGAGAAGATGGGGTCGAGTGTGTGACCTGCGTAGTGAGTGGGGGTATTAACAAGTTGTTTGAGTCCGAGGTTGGCGAGATTGTCCAGAAGGGTGGTGGCATTGCTGTCGTTGCTCTTTTCCAGGTGGAAATTGAGGTCTCCCAATAGAATGTAGTCCTCGGAGGGGAGGGCGTGTGGGGTGATAAAGTCAGTGATGTCTTCACTGAATTGTGCACGGGGTCCTGGAGGTCAGTAGAGGAGGGTGCCTCTGAGTGTGGTCTTGGGGTCGGTGTGGATCTGGAAGTGAAGGTGTTCGGCGCTGGCGAGGTTGACGTCTGAGCTGGTTGAGATGCGGATGGAATTCTTATGGACAATGGCGATGCTTCCTCCTGTTTGTTTGGTGCGGTCCTTACGGATGATCTTGTAGCCGTCCGGGATGGCAATGGTGATGCCTGGGGCTGATGAGGCGTTCATCCATGTTTCTGTTAGGAAGGCGACGTCCGGAGAGATGGTGTCTAGTAGATTCCAAAGGTCGATGGCGTGTCTGTGGACCGAGCGGGTGTTGAGCAGGATACATTTTGGGTGGTTTGTGTCGGAGCTCTGGTTGGAGTTTGTGGGTTTGGTGTGGGTCTTGATGCAGGTGAATTTGCAGGAGTGGCAGGTGAAGGGTCCATGGGTGTGTCCTGGTGCTGCTTGGGCGCAGTTAGGGAGTCGGCCGGGGTTAAGTGCTAAGAGGGTGGAGGCGTCGTATGTAATGCGGGTGGGGTGGGTGGTACGGGGGCCAGGGGGTCTGGCGCTGGGCGCGGTCCAGGCGCGGACGGGCGTAGACGGGCTTACCTTTGGCGCACCTTCGGCGCGGCCGCAGCGCGTGGACGCTGCGCGTTGATGCATCTGTCATAAGTGGAGAAGTTGAGGGGGGCGGAGCGTGGGAGGGGGAGCTGGGAGGCGGTAGCGTAGGGGGAGGGACGGGCTGCACTAGTGCAGCTAAGACGTCTTCGAGGGTCGCCAAGTATGCGCCCACCCGACCAGGAGGATAAGTAAACGTGGGCTGATTATCCTGTCACGGTCACCAGGTTATCCTCAGGATCAGGTTGAAGCTCAAAGGGGTCCACCTCTCAACAGCCACAAGTCCTAATGGAATAAATCCTCTCGGACTAGTGGGATGGTCAAGCGAGGGAAGGAAAGGGTAGGAACAGCAGGAGGAAGACCTATGAATAAACAAAAGAGAGAAAACAGTTTTACTGTGAGGTTCAACTCCTACCTATGTCCTTCTATTACTTAACGTCATACAATAAGGATATTCACAAAACATATATATACCTGTAAATAAAAATAATGATGACCTTAAATGTGGTGAGATATGAGGGTGATCACAAGGTACCAGCAAGATCCTACCATGAAGAAATATAGAGTTAGTATCCACATATAACACAATGGATTAACAACTGCTCCCACTCTATGCTTTTAGAATGTATTATGACCATGCGCATACCTTCAAAAGGATCGTGCTTGTCCCCTACCAAACTCTGACAGTTCAGCACTGGACACCCCCAACTGATCTCCCCTGTAAATGAAAGATAATACAGTGTCCAAGGTTAACTGTACATTCAGAAGGTCGTATAATAGTTCTCTTCCGTAACTCATAAGACCGGGAAACACTCTCTCCAAAATAACATACTATTTGCGCTCAACGGAGTTACAATAACAGTGAAAAGAAAACTTCACCAGTAATGAGGATACCATTTAGCCACGCGTGTATCTCTCTCACTATTGCCTCATAACAGGAGTAATTATGCCCCCAGAGAAGGTGCCTTAGGAAAGCGGCAATGCCAGTTAGCCATGCGGGTATAACTCTCGCTATTGCCTCATAACGAGAGTAATAATGGCCCAGAAAATGCGCCTTAGGAAGTTTTTTCTCCAGCATGAGTCCACCAGGACATTGTGAATCTCGCCAATGGGAGAAATCAAGAAACGACATCCAAAAGCTTCGGGATACAATGATGCAAAGGAAAACCAACAAAAGAAGTGAGTCGGTGTGAATCCGCACCCTTACCCGTCCATACAACCGTGTACTGCAGGCACAATCGGCGTCCTCGTCCAGGCGACATCTTTAGATATACTGACCTGCCGACGGCACGTCTGAGAGCGTGCTTCGTCAGCGCGTGAAAATGTCAGCGCGGACGGAGTGACAGGAAATGTAGTTCTTTGTCCGTCTTTGCTCCTTGTCAGCTGTTAGTGCAATCCTGCTCGATGAGCCCTGACAGCAGGAGGGCTGGGTAGTGAGCCGGTCAAGTCTAACACTCGTAGATCCACCCACAGTGCAGCTCTTCTGCTATGGCGGAAGAGGGTTGCCCCATCGCCTCAAGCAAGAGGAACAATTATCACATGATAACTCAATCAATGAACCAATCAGGGGAATTGTAAGTGTGCTACTCACCCATGAGTGTAGCAAGGCGCTGAGGGGTGGGGGGCGCAGAACTGTTAGCCAAAGAGCCAGGTCTCGAGGGTCTTTCTGAAGGGGTACCTCTGATGTCTGCCGGTAGCACATTTAAGATCTTGGATGCAATGTGGGAGAAAGATCTTCCACCTGCTTTGGCTCTGTGGATGCGCTTGCTTTTGGTCAGTGTGAGTTTGGAAGTTCGGATGTTTCTTTTGGGTACGTGAAAGTTGATTCTGTCATTGAGGTATTTGGTTATGTTGTTGTGTAGGCATGAGTGAGGATTTTGAAGGTGACTCTTTTCTCCACGGGGAGCCAGTGGAGTCTACGTAGGTGTTGGCTCATGTGTTTGTGCTGGGAGATGACGAGGACGAGTCTGGCGGCGATGTTCTGTAATGTCTGGAGTTTGCGGAGTAGGGACTTATAAATGCCGGCGTAGAGTGCGTTTCCATAGTCCAGTCTGCTGGTGATGAGTGCATGGGTGACTGTCTTCCTTGACTCTGTGGGGATCCATTTGAAGGTCTTGCGGAGGATGCAGAGAGTGTTGAAGCAGCTGGTGGTGCCGGCATAGACCTGTCGGTTCATGGTGTGGGGTGAGTTGAGTACGATGCTGAGGTTTTTGGCGTGGTCCGAGAGGGTAGGTGGGCTTCCGAGAGTGGGGGCCTCCAGTTGTCCCATGCTGAAGGAGTGGTTCCAAGGACAAGGACTTCGGTCTTCTCAGGGTTGAGCTTCAGGCAGCTGTTGGTCATCCAGACTGCAATGTCGTGTATTCGTTTCTGGAAGTTGAGTCTGGCGGTGTTGGGGTCTTTGGTGAGGGAGTGGGTGAGCTGGGTGTCATAAGCATAGGATATGATGTTGAGGCTGTGTTGTCACTATGGCGGCGAGGGGGCCATGTAGATGTTGATGAGGGTTGGGCTCAGAGATGACCCCTGTGGGACTCCGCTGGTGATTTACGTGGGATCAGAGAGGAAGGGTGGCAGTCTGATCCTTTGGCTTCTTCCAGTGAAGAATGATCGGATCCAGTCTAGGGCTGTTCCTTGTATGCCGGCGTAGTGTAGTTTGGCGATTAGTGTGCGTTGAGAGACTGTGTCGAAGGCTGCTGTAAGGTCGAGTAGGAAGAGGGCTGCGGAGTGGCCTTGGTCCAGGAGGGTATGGATGTCGTCTGTGGCAGAGAGTAGGGTGGCCTCGTTGCTGTGGTTGCTTCGCAGTCCAGATTGGGATGGGTCGAGGATGGCATTGTCTTCAATGAATCATGTAAGTTCCCTGTTGACTGTTTACTCTGCAACTTTGAAGGGGAGTAGCAAGATAGGCCGGTAGTTCTAGAGGCCGGTGGGGTCAGCTGTGGGCCTTTGGAGCACGGATACCCAACCGGGGATTGGAGGATTCGTGTGAAAGTTTAAAGAAGTGCACAGATGTATTCACTATGAAAACCGTACAACAGACTGAATTATCTGTGGGTCTAACCAGTACTTGGTGCCCTAGGGTGTCCTAAACACTAGTAAAGTATATTGAACCTATATATATTTAACATCTCACAGTGCTAGCGCAGTTTGAAAAAAATAACTGCAACTATAGTTGCACTAGCAGTTTTCAACCCTGACACCACGAGATACACATTGAACTTTTTTCTTCTCCTGGTAGTTAGTTTTAGCACACTTTTTCACGCTTTTTCTTTGAGCACTGCACCCATCACCTACTGTAGCTCTTCATCTGGTGGTTTTTAGTATATCCTTTGAACACTGAAAACATCCCTGAGCTTCTCCCTCATAGTGAGGGGGTTGTAGCCCTCGGCTGTACTAATTTTTACAGCCGGGAGGAGATCCCAGATGATGAAGCATGTCACCTTTGGTGAGTGATGGGATTCCGTCCTTTAAATAGGGCTTCCCTGTGAGAGGTTTAATATACTTTACTTGTGTTTAGGACGCCCTAGGGCGCCAGGTGACTGGTTAGACACACAGATAATTCAGTCTGGTGCACTTTTTGAGCAGGGGCCAGACTTCTGCATGCTCCCAGTCATCTGGGTAGGTGCCTGTTTTGAAGGTGGTGTTGATGGTGCCTTGTAGTTTGTGTGCGATGGTGGCAGTGGCTCTGTGGTAGATGTGAGGAAGGCAGGGGTCGGTGGGAGTCACTGAGTGGATGCTTTTCATGGTTGCGGCGGTGCCTTTGGCTGTGGCTGGCGTCCAGGTGGAGATGGTGGGCTGGCTGGTGTGTCTGGGGGCGGGGGGCCGGCTGTGGCATCTGCTGGATGTTCTGCAAAGTTGTCGTAGACTTTTTTTAAGTTGAAGAGGAAGTAGGTTCCTTGTTTATCGCAGCGTTCTTGGGACAGGGTGAGGTCTGTGGCTTCCCTGCGTAGGTTGTTGAATTCATGAATGGCACTGAAGAGTTGCTTGGAGTTGATGGAGTTGTCGAGGATTTTGTTATGGATGACGTCCCTCTTAGTGGTCCTGATTTGCTTGTGGTAGTCTGTCATGGCGTCCTTGTAGGTGGTGTAGATTTCAGGTGTCTTGGTGTTTCTCCAGTTCTTCTCCAGGCGTCTGCAGATGCGTCTTGCTTCTTGGAGATCGGTGGTGAACCAGGCGGCTTTCCTTGGGTGCTGTTTGTCAGGGTTGCATAGCAGGGCGAGCTTGTATGCGCAGTTGGAGATTCAAGTGTGGAGTTCTCTGGCTGCGACGTTGGTGTCAGGTGCCTAGGTGTGGTTGTCTTGGGTGAGGGTGGAGTTGAGTTGCTCGTCGGTAACCTTGCTCCAGATCCTCCGTGGTGTGCGTGGGGCTGGTTTAGGTGCATTGTGTTTGTCAACTGCGAAGTGTACGCAGTGGTGGTCGGTCCATGCTGGTTGTGTTGTGTGGCTGAAGTGAACGTTGTTTCCTGCCGCAAAGATGGGGTTGAGGGTGTTGCCTGCTCTGTGGGTCTTGAAGAACCAAATATTTACAATACTCCTTCTCAGGGGTCTTACCAATAAGTAGTCCATAAAAAAGTGGCAAAGAAATCAACAGAGAATCTGAAATATGAAAAGACATCTTTATTATAATTAATTGTGAGGCTGCGTCGCCCAGTCACGCTTAAAGCAACTGGATGAGGGAGTCTGTCTGCATGGCCTACGCACAGATCTTTTATACAAAATATTGTGCCCTCGGCACACATTCCTGCTTTGAAGTGCATTATTGTTAGTCACTCCCAGGACGTGCACACAAAGCACCACTTTCAAGATAAGTCCAGGCTAAAAAAGGATCGCACACATGCTTGGTTTCCTGTTCAATCAGGCCGGACAAACCCATCATAAAACCTTCAACCCAGATCGATGAACATGTCTTAAAGGAAAGGCAGAAACAGATGGGAAGGAAATAGAAGAGTGGGAATGGTGGGCCACAAAGTTGGACACGTCCTGCTCTTTGATCTTTATTGCGCCAGCTGCTGAACAAGGAACTGGCTTTCCGAGGATAGCCTCAAGCAACAGGGTCAGCTTTCGTCAGGTCATGCAGAAGTCAGCACAAACCCATGCTAAGGTTATGTCCTTTAAATGCTTGTTCTGCCATGGTGAGAGCCTACTGTAAGGGCAATGCATAACATGGCTGCTATTCACAAGATGGAACCCAAGTGTTCAATACAAAACCTTCAAATGTACAGTGAATCCATTGGTGTAACATGATGAAAATACTCATGCATACCGCATTCATCATTTGCGGTTCACTGATACCAAATTCATAACAGAATCATGATATTTTAAACACAGGTTCAGAATTTTCAGAACCACAGAGCATCCTTTTGCCCTTACATAGGCAATAACCTATACTCATGCTAATCTGAGTCCATGTCTATATTCATTACTAGCTGGTGTTGATGTAGAAACTGTACAAAAGAAATTATCAGTAAACTCTGACCTAACCAGTTCATGTTCAGGTAAAATATGAAACTCATGTGAAGAAACAGTAGAAAAAGAAAGCGTAATTCCTCAATACAATCTCCATTTTCTAATGTCGCTCACGCAATCTTGATAGAGTACTTCAGCTGTGAATATTAGCAGGTTATAGGGACACTGCAAGTCCTGCAGACCTATTGCCACTACTCAGGTCACAAACTGAACCGTTGGTACCCCTACGTGACCCTGCAACTGGCAAATGGTAACCAATCAAAAATTTAACAAAAAAACCATAATACAATTTCAGAAAAAGCAAGAGAAAAAGAAAAACATAAGTCAAATGCAAAATACTTGCACAATCCTAAGCAGAAAGCAATTCTAGAATTATCTAATAACATTTCATATAGCTTCCTATGCATTTCAGTAATTTATTATATGCTTAAGTGAAACAATGGTGTTCCTGATCAATGCTCTCAGATGGAAAAGGGATACTCTTCCACAGAGAGTGGACTTTATTCTGCTTTTACTAAACAGAATAGTACTTTAAAACAATGCCAGCAAAGCAGCAAACATAAGTTTCCAAACTTCAATTGTATACAAGCTCACAGAAAATACCCAAAGTCCATCAAAGCCTCTCCTGGCAGGCTTCTATTGTCCATCAAATCCGCTTCCAGTGTTTTCTTCACGTTGGGCCTCTTCAATTCAGGCTTTTCATGCGAAAACAATACTGTTTAGTTGGAGTGCCCTCCGGGCAAAATACTCACAGCTCACTCGAAAGTCTCAATGTCTCAAAACAATGCACCAGTGTCTCTCCTTTGTGTCAGACCCTACAAATGATGTGCTCTTCATTGATTTGATCAAGGGCACAAAGCATCTCGTGCAGATCCAAGCACTACTTAGAAGCAACCTAGCAAGATCAGCAGCACTTTCAGACTCCAACACTCATCATTTAGTGTCAGAGGACGCTCAAGCTGCTCTCTCATGGGCACCAGAATGTAGTGCCTTTTTTCCAAACGTGGATCCTTGGGTGCACTGCCTTTCCACTGGAGTGAAGCAAAAGAGGTGTGAATATGGCCAAAATTCGGGCCAAGGGCTCAAGGGAATGTACACTGACAGAGGTTTCCAGCACATAACAGGTACAGAGCCCAAACAACGAATAAAAGAATCAGCTCCTCCTTTCTTCTGCAACGCCTTTCGCAAATCAAATGCCTTGCTTTGGAGGTACCACTGATGTTGCACTGATGATCGCTGTTCAGCTTCGCGACTTTCTTGTTGCAAGAATTGTAGAGCTAGGAAATCTATTCATCTTAGAGCGGTCACTGATGGGGAGTGAGCTTAGTGTTGATCACAGGTCTGCAGGGAATCACTCTTCCTTTAACCCCTTCACTGCTGGCCCGTTTCCGCCCCTGTGCGGTAAACAAACGAACAGGGGCGGGCCATGACGAACCCCAGCCGTCATCAGCACACGAGCACCGTAGTGCATGACGGCTGGGGTTCGTCGTCAGCATGGAAGGGGTTAACTCTGGAAGGTCTAGCAGAACCTAGTGATGTAGAGAATATAACACAATTGTTAGTTTCCTCCAAATCAAGCACAAAAACAATTCATGGGATTTAACAAGGGGACTGGCAAGCAGGTGGCCTGCAATCTGCAAGGGAGTGACAATGTGCCATGGGCATAAAATACAAGAGCAAAGGCAAAAGGGCAAAACAGTATCTTTAGAATCTTCAGTTATGTTCTTTTCATTATTCTCTGTCATCTATAGCTACACAGGAATTATATCCAAATGAATTTCCTCACACAGTGGCATTGTCTAACGGGGTAAATACATGTGTTCCCTCAATGACTAAGCCTAGGTGTTCCTAAATTCCTTATCTAGAACATCTCGAATAGAAAAATAACATGATTCAAATTATCAAGGACATGAAGAAAAGTCCCTTAAAAAATGTGCATTAAGTGCACTATGCAATACAAAGGCTAATGATCAAATGTGAAGACAAAAAAAACCAAACACTAGAAAGTCCTGGTATTTGCATGATTAGAACACATCTAATCCCACCAAAAATTAAAGCAGCAGGAACAAAAGAGAACTGAAAAATTAAAAATAGACATTGGAAATTCGTCAAGTTTAAAAAGGAAAACGTAAGGTATCTCCTCTCGGGATGGAAAAATTGTCTTACTATAATATTGAGTCAGTTAACCAGCCTATCACTACCTTGACAGTCAGTCTGAAAAAAACATTTTACATAACATGGGGGGTCCCTGATACATAACTACAGTCTAGAAGTGTGCACATAAACAATACACCCATAATAATAAATGGGCTGACAGGTGAAAGGAACATGGAAGAGGAAAATGAAAGTAGGACACAATTAAAATCCCTAATAACTAAGCATAATGCGACATTGGTCAGGGGCGGAACAACAAAAGAAAAATCTATAGGAAGAACAAGAGTTTGCTTGGGTGCCTCAGGCATGTGACACAGCACCAAGAGAACGGGGAATACACAAAAGGGCCAAAGGTACACACATTCTAACTCTATGTTCCTGTTCTCTCTTCAGGGAGAGGAAAATGAAACCTGGCTTCCTTTCAAGGGACAAAGCTATATGCTATTTGGGAAACAAAACATGATTAAGTAATGCAATATAGAAATTAGGTCACCTTGAGTCACAGATCTATAATTCTATCCTTAGGTCCAATCAAGGATACATAACAATTTAGGGCTGCCTATTCCTTTAAGGGAATGTGCAGTAAGTAACATCAGGTGATACACTTTGAACCTGTTATATTTGTTTAGTTTTCTTCAATATCAATATAGCCAAATTTAGGCATGCACTGGTAAAAGTGCTGCCTGTCTTCCTCTTAGTATGCAAACCATATCTGTGAAATTTATCATTATACCAAACTCATCCAACTGTTTTGTGCAATGGTACGTATCATCATACGGACCCCTTCACAACACAGGAGAAATTGTAATGGTAACAACATAAAACAAAACATACCCAAAATATAAAAAAATGCACAATGCACATGTCAAGCCATCAGATATATTCGCTGTATACTTTATGCACTGTAAACCTGCAGCCCAAAATGCAATATTTGGGCCTGTCTAAATTGTCAGGTCTAAACTCCATACAAACTCTATACCTTCCGTTTGACAATGAGCACAACGCAGTTGTAGGTCTAATGTCAAATATAATATGTCATGACAGCTGTAAATACCTCAAAAAACATGAACATTTTTTTTTCTGTCAAAGAAATGACGCAAAAACACATCTTTTGTCAATTAGCCAAACTCACGTGTCTTCTCCTCTTAAGAACAATCCATAAACAATCTGTTGGCAAAAAACAGAAGAATACACAACACCAAAAAACACATCGGAACAGACACAGAAATAATTTTACATTACTTAACTGTGACTCTCTTGCCAGTGCACTTCGCAACATCAAACCACCTTATTCTTACCGTTCTAAAAGAAATTGTTACACTGACATTCCATATGAATGTGGCACCCATAATGTGCACTGAAAAAAATAATACCTAATGAGCAATTTTTTAACTAGGCCTATAACCTTCAAAATTGTGTTAAAAGCCTGCATGTTATTTTTATCTAAGACTGGATGCAACATTTCATTTTCTGTAAAATAAACACAGCTAGCAAACATTATTTTCCTTAGCGTGGAAACACAATGTATCATTTCTGCCAAGCATTTAACACGATCTTTGGGACTTTCAGAAAAACCCCTATTTTTCTCTTTGAAATTAAGTTCTTTCATTGTATTTATTTTCTCACGAAGAAACCAGAAACCTCACCCTTAGCAGCCCGTTCAGAGAGGTCATTCTGCATTCCTTGGAAACAAAGGCCTAATTAAGAGGCTGTAAATGTCAACACACGAGGGGCCTTCTCCATTATTTATGGGGAAACACTGAAAAGATGACATCTCAGCGAGCTCGCTGAGCCAGCCTTTGCAAATTCTCCCGCCCCCGGCCTCTTCCACAGTGGAACTGACAAAGCCAGTAGGCTCTATTTAATCCTGCAAGAATGCAATCTATTGTAAAAATAATTTCTCCTTTTAGGCGCTAAAATTATCACTATTCCAGATTATTAGACTACATTCACTGTCAATTTATCTCAAAAGCTAAAGACACACAGACCAGTTTTTTTTTCAAAATGCAGTTTAAACTGTGATTTTACTCAAAATCGACTTTCTCATTTTGGGCATTAAAAAATGAATATCCTACAATTTTCTTGCAGAATATGGATTACTAGAAAGTCTATTACATAACCCATGAGTCAGGTATTTGAAAATAATAATTTATACGTTATAAAAAATGAGCTTGCTTGCGCCTATGGCAAGCGAAATATACACATGAATTCTTGTCATTTTATTGATGCAACGTAACTAAAATCACATTTTAATGCTAGGAGGTCATAGTATGAGTGTTAAGCTTGGCCCCTCCCGCCCTCAACCCTTTAAAAAGCTCAATGAGTCTTTGGTCTGATTGATAGAAGTGCGCGGTTGCCCGTGATTATACCGGGCTCCGTGCTTACTTTAGAGGCGACGTGATCATTTTAAAAGCGAATTGTGTGACTTGCAGCGAAATTTGCACATCGTGTTTTTAACATTTTATTTTGTTATACAGGTTCCTTTTTATAGCGCAAATTGTCTGTTTAACTCATCTGCCCCAGATCTGTCCCATGGCAGGCGATTAAAGCACTGCCCGGGACCCGATTTTGGCCGCCATTTTGGGTGAGGAGACTGGAGTGGAGCTGAGGCGAGCGGACTAGCGCTTGGCCCCTCCCGCCCTCAACCCTTTAAAAAGCTCAATGAGTCTTTGGTCTGATTGATAGAAGTGCGCGGTTGCCCGTGATTATACCGGGCTCCGTGCTTACTTTAGAGGCGACGTGATCATTTTAAAAGCGAATTGTGTGACTTGCAGCGAAATTTGCACATCGTGTTTTTAACATTTTATTTTGTTATACAGGTTCCTTTTTATAGCGCAAATTGTCTGTTTAACTCATCTGCCCCAGATCTGTCCCATGGCAGGCGATTAAAGCACTGCCCGGGACCCGATTTTGGCCGCCATTTTGGGTGAGGAGACTGGAGTGGAGCTGCGGCGAGCGGACTAGCGCTTGGCCCCTCCCGCCCTCAACCCTTTAAAAAGCTCAATGAGTCTTTGGTCTGATTGATAGAAGTGCGCGGTTGCCCGTGATTATACCGGGCTCCGTGCTTACTTTAGAGGCGACGTGATCATTTTAAAAGCGAATTGTGTGACTTGCAGCGAAATTTGCACATCGTGTTTTTAACATTTTATTTTGTTATACAGGTTCCTTTTTATAGCGCAAATTGTCTGTTTAACTCATCTGCCCCAGATCTGTCCCATGGCAGGCGATTAAAGCACTGCCCGGGACCCGATTTTGGCCGCCATTTTGGGTGAGGAGACTGGAGTGGAGCTGAGGCGAGCGGACTAGCGCTTGGCCCCTCCCGCCCTCAACCCTTTAAAAAGCTCAATGAGTCTTTGGTCTGATTGATAGAAGTGCGCGGTTGCCCGTGATTATACCGGGCTCCGTGCTTACTTTAGAGGCGACGTGATCATTTTAAAAGCGAATTGTGTGACTTGCAGCGAAATTTGCACATCGTGTTTTTAACATTTTATTTTGTTATACAGGTTCCTTTTTATAGCGCAAATTGTCTGTTTAACTCATCTGCCCCAGATCTGTCCCATGGCAGGCGATTAAAGCACTGCCCGGGACCCGATTTTGGCCGCCATTTTGGGTGAGGAGACTGGAGTGGAGCTGAGGCGAGCGGACTAGCGCTTGGCCCCTCCCGCCCTCAACCCTTTAAAAAGCTCAATGAGTCTTTGGTCTGATTGATAGAAGTGCGCGGTTGCCCGTGATTATACCGGGCTCCGTGCTTACTTTAGAGGCGACGTGATCATTTTAAAAGCGAATTGTGTGACTTGCAGCGAAATTTGCACATCGTGTTTTTAACATTTTATTTTGTTATACAGGTTCCTTTTTATAGCGCAAATTGTCTGTTTAACTCATCTGCCCCAGATCTGTCCCATGGCAGGCGATTAAAGCACTGCCCGGGACCCGATTTTGGCCGCCATTTTGGGTGAGGAGACTGGAGTGGAGCTGAGGCGAGCGGACTAGCGCTTGGCCCCTCCCGCCCTCAACCCTTTAAAATGGAACCCCCCCCCCAGGAAGCGCAGCGGACGAGCGCAGCGGGCACGACGTAGGCGCGCCGGAGTTGCGCCTGAGTTAAGCCCGTCTGCGCCCGTCCGCGGCCGAACGGGCCCAGGGGCCACTCCCCCTGCTTCTGGTTCTAATATCCCCAGACTTACCTACTCTCGATCTACACTGTATAGCTTACGAACCCCGCCTAGTAAGCACTGCTCTCGCATGCGTGGTCAAGATGCCCCTCTATCTTGCCCTGTATGTGCCTTGGCTCTTATATCTCTCCCCTCGGAGTTGTGTATTCCCTCATCCCCTCTCTGGTTTGAGAATCCTCTCCCAGCAAATGCTCACCTGCCCAATCCCTCTTCTGTTTTTAGTTTTATTAGCTTAAATTGTCGCTCATTGCCCAAACACAAGAGGGACATATTTGATCTCCTCACTTCATCTAGCCCGTCAACCGTGTTTCTTACTGAAACTTGGCTTAAGGATTGTTCTGGTCCGGATATTGCCACCGCCCTCCCTGATGAATACACTTTCGTGGGGCGTAATAGACCTCTCAGGGATGGAGGTGGCATTGCCATTATTTTTAAAAGGATCTACTCCTGTAAGTGGGAAGACCTCGATATCCCTAATTGTGAAGCTGGTAGTTTTAAATTGTCATTATCCCCTAACTTCACATTATCTGGTGCTCTTCTGTATCGCCCGCCTGGCGCAGCCGGAGCATGGGCAGCCGCCCTTCCGGAACTCATTGCCCCTCTTTTGCTAGACTCTAATAACTTCCTGTTGTTGGGTGATATGAATATACACTTCAACGACATTCTATGCCCTATTAGCACTCATTTTATACAGGATTTTTCCGCCCTCAATTTAAGTCTCTTAAACTCTGGTCCCACTCATAAAGGCGGCAACCTATTAGACCCAATCTTCACTAATCTAAATACTGTTACATGTCTCCCCTCCAGACCTATTATTTGGTCAGATCATTTCATTGTAGAGTTCCACATTAAGATAATGGATGCACCCTGCCCCTCTAGCAGCCCACACTCCCTTAGAACTACTAGAAATTGGCAAAGACTTAATTTGGAGCAACTTAATAATTCCTTAGAAAAAACCCTACCTCCTCTTGCCAATATTTCTACGGATGATGTGAATACAATTAGCACCTGGCTTACCTCTGCAATTGATTCTTGCCTTCCGAAGCGTAATTGCAAGCAAAAGTTCCTGCACCAACCTGCCCCTTGGTTTAATGAAGAACTTAAAATGGAAAAATCCCGCTGCAAAAGACTGGAGCGTATTTGGAGATCCAACTATTTTTCGGCAGACAAAGAAAACTATAAACTAGCATTACATAAATATCACATCTTATGTAATACTGCCAGGGCCAATCATGTTAACAACACAATATTGAAAGCTCAGAACCGACCTAAAGCCCTCTTCAAGGCAGTTCAGGAACTGTCCGGTATGTCATGTGCCCCCAAAGCTCCTTATCTGGATAGCAATCAATGTAATTCCTTGGCAGACTTCTTTACTGCGAAAATTGACAGCATCTATGCGGGTTTCACAGCTTCACCATCTGCTTCACCTAAGTCATCTATTCGGCAACATGACCATCCATCTACACAGGACGACCCTGAACGTTCCTCTTTTCCTATATTAGACAAGTGGGAATGTATCTCTATGCCAGTTTTCCAGAAACTGCTGGCAGAGATCAAATCTGGCTCTCCATTGGATCCCATGCCCCCCCAGATTCTCTGTACTTTAGCCACCGCCCCTTTGGACTGTATTCTAGCTCTCTTGAATGCCTCTCTCAGGGAGGCAATTGTTCCTAACATCTGGAAACATGCGATGGTGGTTCCACTTCTAAAGAAAGCCAATGCGGATGTTTGCAATCCTGCCAACTTTAGGCCCATTTCTCTGCTTCCCTGCCTCTCGAAGGTGTTGGAGAAGCATGTTAACCGTCACCTCACCAGCCACATTGAATCGGCGAACGTTCTCCACCCTTTCCAGTCAGGTTTTCGGGCGGGCTTCTCTACGGAGTCCACCCTTTTGGGAGTCTCGGAGACAGTCAGGCGCCAGGTAGATAGAGGGGAGACAGTGACACTCATCCTTCTGGATTTGAGTGCCGCTTTTGACACCGTCTCCCACAACATCCTTCTCTCTGCCTTAAAGTCTGTTGGTATCTGCGGCTCCGCCCTTGCCTGGATTTCTAATTTTCTTTCCAATCGTACTTTTCAGGTTTTCTCCCCCTCTTCTGTGTCCACTGTTCACAATTCTCCATATGGGGTTCCCCAAGGTTCTATTCTTAGTCCGTTATTTTTCAACCTTTATGTTAGACCTCTTGCTTTTCTTGCGGAACAGGCTGGACTTTCTATTTTTTCTTATGCTGATGATACTCAAATTATTTTCTCCCTTTCTTCTAATCAGCACTCCCCCTCCTCTTCTCTTCGTTCTGGACTCACTGACATCGCCAATTGGATGCTGACGAACAAACTAAAGCTAAATGGCGATAAAACAGAGCTTCTTCTGTTTGGGCCGGACTCTGCTCTCTGGGGCCCCCAACATTGGCCTCAGCAAATGGGCCCATTGCCGACCCCAGTTACTACAGCACGCAATCTCGGGGTCCTCTTTGATAATCAGCTATCTATGAAACATCATGTGGTCAAAGTCTCAGCCACCTGTACCACCATCATCAGGTGGTTGAGGAAAATCACATGGATGCTTCCCCCAGACACCCAGAAGTCAGTGGTCCAGGCCTTAGTGACATCTCGCCTGGACTACGGTAATGTACTTCTTCTGGGTGCCTGCAAAGAGGTCACCCGGAAGCTCCAAGTGGTTCAGAACATGGCTGCCCGTCTTCTCTGTAATTTGCCGAGAACTTCCTCTGCTTCTTCGACCCTGCGTAGCCTGCATTGGCTGCGCATAGAATCCAGGTCCAAATTCAAAGCTCTTTGCTTCATGCACCGTATCAAAGCTGGAAAATCCCCTCACTATCTATCCACTTTAGTTCAACAATATTGTCCCTCGCGCACCCTTAGATCGTCCACCCACTGCAGATTCTCTGTCCCCCGTTTCAAGCGTGCTAGAGTTGGAGGGCGCTCTTTTTCTTACCTGGCACCCATGCTTTGGAACTCGCTCCCCATTCCTTTGCGGTCTGAAACATGTTATTTCAAGTTCCGCAAAGGAGTGAAAACCTGGCTGTTTTCCCTATAATCTGTTCTCTACAATTCCGTTTGCCTTCTACTACTTCTGTTCTCCTAGCGCCGGGAAACCCACGGGTAGCTGTGCGCTCTACAAAATCAGATATAATAATAATAATAATAATAATAATAATAATAAGCTTTATAAATATTAAAAAACGATTTTGGTAGCACTAATTTTTAATAATTATTTTTCCATAATTAATAATTTTTGTCTTCTAATAAAAACCCAATTATTTCTGTTTGTGATTGTTCTACGTATAAGAGCACGCTGCATCCCTTGCCTATTATTTAGATGCATTAACTCACAAACCTGAGCGCATATGCCTAACTTAAAAAGCGTCACATTCTGCGTCACTTTTTGGGCCTCTTTTATGTAAAAGGGGCGTCATGCAAAATTCCACCCGTGTTTAACTGCAAAAAGTGCTGGCTGAAGAAACATTCCTATCAAATATACTGCCGCTAAAAACGTTTGCCTGTGAACATTTAACACAGTGCATTTAAGTGAAAATGCTGTAAATTTATTTATTTTTGCAGAAACATGTAATTTCGTTTTTGTCTGGGGCCTTATTTATATCAATTGAATGTGACCCACACACACTGAGCTCATTTCAGACATAGACAGAAAGTGTTGAAAACATTTAGGACACACAATACAGCGCTCTCTAACCATTTCTTGTAAATAGCGCCGTCGCAATTTACAACAAAACCCACAAACAAAATAGACATTTAAACACACATTTTAACCACGCATTCAAACACACATTTAAACCAACAAATCAACACTCAGGACGAAAACAGGACAGTCCGGACTGTACGTAGCTGTAAGTCATATTTACAAGAAACACTGCTCAACAGTGTAAAAACCAAAAATACACTCAATTCACTAGCTGTAGCTGGCAGAACACCAAAAAATCGTTCTGCATATCCATTCATAAAATTGCACAGAGCAAAGGATCCTTGTTATGTATTATGTCATATTTTAATTCCCTGGAGATACAAAATCACCAAGGAAGAAATATGTTTGTAAATCTAACCTATTTAGATAAACCGGCTAATTCAAACGTATACAAAGTTGGCAAACACAAAGCTCCAAATTTGCTAAGATCAGGCATCTTATAGCTCACTAATCTAGCTTCAAACTTCAAGGGGTTATCTCCATCGATACATTTGCAAATATACAAAAACCCTCGGTTATTGAAAATTGCAATCTTCAAATAATACTAAGAACCAAACAAAGAACAACAAAGGACTGGGAGCGACCCACTTAAATACTAAGAACCAAACAAAGAACAACAAAGGACTGGGAGCGACCCACTTATACCTCAAATAAAGCACATTACCTGCCTACACAAATTGCAATTCGCATATACAAACCTATACAAGCTTATCAAAGCTGTACCAAACAAATAGTTGTCCAAATTCTAACTGCCAAGTTCTAACTGCACTAACAGTCTCTTTAAAAAAAACTTACGCCAAAAAGGGTTGCTCAGTCAGGAGTGACATCTTTTGGAGAGTTTTAAGTCAGAAAAAATCAAAAATATACTGGGCCGCAAAGACAGAGAATCCCCCAGAACCTCCGTGCACAGAGTACCTCTTTTAGTAGATTTCTGTCTTGCCTTCCCCAGCAGAATTCTGTTCTCTGACAAAATTTCTCCTCCAGGTAGTCACTTCATGATGAGGCCCGTGTTGGTTGCGCCAACTGAGGAACCAAATATTTACAATACTCCTTCTCAGGGGTCCTACCAATAAGTAGTCCATTCAAAAGTGGCAAAGAAATCAACAGAGAATCTGAAATATGAAAAGACATCTTTATTATAATTAATTGTGAGGCTGCGTCGCCCAGTCACGCTTAAAGCAACTGGATGAGGGAGTCTGTCTGCATGGCCTACGCACAGACCTTTTATACAAAATATTGTGCCCTCGGCACACATTCCTGCTTTGAAGTGCATTATTGTTAGTCACTCCCAGGACGTGCACACAAAGCACCACTTTCAAGATAAGTCCAGGCTAAAAAAGGATCGCACACATGCTTGGTTTCCTGTTCAATCAGGCCGGACAAACCCATCATAAAACCTTCAACCCAGATCGATGAACATGTCTTAAAGGAAAGGCAGAAACAGATGGGAAGGAAATAGAGGAGTGGGAATGGTGGGCCACAAAGTTGGACACGTCCTGCTCTTTGATCTTTATTGCGCCAGCTGCTGAACAAGGAACTGGCTTTCCGAGGATAGCCTCAAGCAACAGGGTCAGCTTTCGTCAGGTCATGCAGAAGTCAGCACAAACCCATGCTAAGGTTATGTCCTTTAAATGCTTGTTCTGCCATGGTGAGAGCCTACTGTAAGGGCAATGCATAACATGGCTGCTATTCACAAGATGGAACCCAAGTGTTCAATGCAAAACCTTCAAATGTACAGTGAATCCATTGGTGTAACATGATGAAAATACTCATGCATACCGCATTCGTCATTTGCGGTTCACTGATACCAAATTCATAACAGAATCATGATATTTTAAACACAGGTTCAGAATTTTCAGAACCACAGTCTGTGTAGTGACGAGTTGTTCAAGTCCGTTGTTGGCGAGGTTGTCACAAAGGATGGTGGAGTTGAGGTCGCTGTGGTTGTCGAGGTGGAAGTTCAGGTCTCCAATGAGTATGTTGTTCATTGAGGCGATGGTGTGGGGTGCAATGAAGTCGGTGATGGTGGTGGCGAAGGGTGTCTTGGGGCCGGGGGGTCTGTAGACGAGGGTTCCTCAGAGTGTGGAGTTGAGGCTGGTCTGGATCTGGTAGTGTAGGTGAATGTGTTCAGCGGAGGGGAAGGTTTCGCTGGAGGTGTTGAGGCGGAGGGTGATCTTGTGGGCGATGGCGAAGCCCCCTCTGGTGGTTGGGGCGGTCCTTCCTCTGGATCTTGTATCCATCCGGGATGGCAGCGTTGATGTCAGGCGCGGGGGAGGAGTTGGCTCAGGTCTCTGTGAAGAAGTTGTTGTAGGACGAGAAAGTTGAGTAGGTTACAGATTTCCATGACGTTGAGTAGGATGCATCTTAGGGTGTCACCAATGCTGGCATCGGCTGTGTTGTATTCCGGGGTGGTGGTTAAGGTGTGGCGGCAGTGGAGGCAGGAGAACTGGCCGTAGGCCATGTTTGGTGAGACCTGTTGGGAGTCTCTGACTTTTCCAGGGTTGAGTGCGTGGAGGCTGGCTGTGCTGTAGCAGTGGGTGGCCTGAGATCCAGGGTTCCTGACGCTGGTCGCGGTGGTAGACGGGCTTGGATAAGGTGCACCTTCTGCACGCCAGTGGCGCACGTTCGCTGCGCAACCGCACAGCGTCTGCCATTTAGTAGGAAAGGGGGGAGGAATGATCAGCTGGGAGGCGACAAAGTGTGAGGACAGAGATGCGGGCCACAGGGGCAGTAGCGGCGGGAAGTGCGGGCTACGAGAAACCAAAAAAAACCATCAAAAGTTAAAAACAAGGGATAATTGATGTAATCATGCTATGTATCCTCAGGGAGTGGAGTGGGAGGGTGGGTAGGACTGCCCCAAACACAGAGCAGGGAATGGGCGGATTGGCATGCCCACTCAAGTGTGCAATGACTGTTTGGTTGGCCCAATCAGGCCACCCACAGCAGACATGGGCACTTCCCTGTTCTCAATGCAGGCTGAATTACAGCCTGCATGGAGAATATGGCCACGCTTCCGGCCCCTGGCTGCATGACTTACCCGTTGCAGAATACCAATCCCACTGTTGCATCGCAGCGTTGTGATTGCCTCAGAGGAGGGAGTCTGGCTGGCTACTTCCTTTTCCTGGAAGAAGACACAGGAGAGCAGGCGCTCCAAAGACACGGGTTACACCTTCGAGGTAAGACTTCCCTCGATACATTTTTAACAACACGCGCTCACATACACATCCCTGCGTCCACGCACCATCCAGTGTTATTTCCGGCATTTCCCACCTCACAGCTGTCCAGCCCTTTGTACTTCTCGATGTTGGCAGCTGTGCACCCATGCACAGTGGCAGTACCACTCGTGTGCCAAAGGCACATACGTTGTTGTGGCGCATGTCATCACCTCACATTCCATTCCAATGCATACTGATACTAGGGACATTGCAACAGTAGTGTGGGTGTTGCATAGCGGATACATAAAGATCAATGTTCCCACTTCAGTGAGTGCAACCTAAAACAGACCTATATCCAAAAATCAAACCGTGAACCATGGAATTCCTTTTCCGAGTCCCCAAAACACATACAAAAATCAAATTTGAGACAAATGCACACACCATTTTTCATTCATATTTTAGCCCAAAATTCACCCAATTTTTCATATTTTACCCCACAATTCACCCATTTTTCATATTTTACCCCAAAAAACACCCCATTTCTCATATTTTACTGCCAAAAAAAGTACATTTTCCAATTTTACCCCAAAACCCATACTCACTGAGAAACTTTAATTTTATCCCATTATTGACCTCACAAGAAGTTGTGATCAAATGCGATGTTAAGGCACCCGCGTTGTCGGTGTTGCGTTGTTAACGATGTACTGCCTGCGTTGTAATGGTCATCTCCGTGCCAAAGGCAACCCATTGGCTACGCTGTTTGCGTCAGTCTGCCCCTGGACAGCGCTCAGCACCAAGGAGCATTCCTCTTGGACACTCCACAGCTACAACGCCAGCACCCT
Organism: Lissotriton vulgaris; assembly: GCF_964263255.1. Classification (NCBI taxonomy): domain Eukaryota; kingdom Metazoa; phylum Chordata; class Amphibia; order Caudata; family Salamandridae; genus Lissotriton; species Lissotriton vulgaris. The sequence continues at coordinate 1,307,591,141 of NC_141693.1, read as the reverse complement.
CCTCGCCATCAACTCTGGTTGCCACCCTCCCTGCCTGGACCAACCTCTGCTACGTGCCGGACATAGTCTTCACCATCACTGTCAGATGCAGTGTCACCCACAAGGAGCACTCCGACCGTCAAGGAGGAGGCATGGTCGTCACCTTCAGAGGCACACTCTGACTGACAACGCACTCTAATGTGCCAAGGGTGACCATGGACCACGTCAACTCCCACATTTCTGGACCAAGCCCAAGAACATCCTCTGTGGCACCTTCATGTGCAGCCCCCCGGGCCATGGCCCCCCATTCTCCAATGCCATTGTAGACCTCATTGCATCACAGGGTCTCCCATCCACAAACGACATCCCACTCTGAGTACTTAAGTTCCACCTGGATAACCCCAGTGACCAGAGCACCACCCCCTCCCGGGGAGGGTCACCGACATCAGACCCAAGTAGCAAGTCACCTCAACAAGCCACATAGCAGGATACACGGTCAAACACGTCACCTCCGCCAACGGGTACTTCAACTACAGCCACAATACCGGACTTACTTGGACCGACCATCATTGGTAACATCACGTCTTCACCTTGCCCACAGGACGCCACAGCCATCATCGCACCCCCTCACAGCTGGATCAAGGCCAGCGAAGAACATCTTGTCAACTCCCTCCGCACCAACACTCCACCAATGCTTCCAAACGATGACACTGCAGCGCGCAACAACCACCAATGGCTCTCCAACAGCGCCAACATTAGGGCACCCCTCCTGAACAGCACTGCCTCAGGACCTTCCGCCTGCCTAAGGGCAGGCGTGAGGGTGAGGCAGTGCCATAGGGATAGGATGGCCCCATGTATTGCTGGAGTTGCGTCTTGGTTGTGACACCACTGCAGCAATGCTTGACTTTAGCGCCAGCAGATACGTCAGGATTCCTGATGTATCTGTCATTACTTGCATCATGAGTGCTGTCAGTGATTACAGCGCATCCATGTTGTCGCAAGAAGGGAGAAGTGTTGCAACGCTGTCTTGTCGCAGCGCAACAACACTTTTCATGACTGGGGCACAGGTATGCACACTATGTTATTGTTTGTGCGCATTCCTGCACTGTAGTTTTGTCGCAGGGCAGCGCTGCAACATTGCTTGCAGCGCTGGCCAGCGCCAAAACCTGCAGAGATATGGGCCCAAGTTTTATCACCATTTTTAAGACCAGCTATTTTCTGGTCTTAAGTTACTGGCTCTACCTGCTGTTAGAGCCAGTTTTTTGGCTCTTCAGAATTTCAAGGAGCCCCTTGATAATATGGAGTAGTGGTGTTTGCACGCCTTTTTGCATGTAATTAGCTATAAATAGCGCTAACATGCTTTGAGATTAAAAAAACGGGCCACTATAGCCCAAAAACTAACGCTAAGGCCAGTTTGCTGCAGGCCTTGTGGTGTGGTTCCCCCCTGTTCCTCAGCTCCCCTTTAGCCCAGCTCCGTACTTAGAAACCCCTGGCTGCCCTGCCCATGTCCGACCAAACGCCCGCAGCCCGCATCGGCCTGTCCCCGGCCACCTTCCCAGCCCGCTTGCCGCAAACCCGCAAGGCCCCATAGGCCCACCGGCAGCCATTTTCCCTTCCCTGCAGGGTGCTAATAGTGAGATGTAATTATCGCCGCTTTAGCGGCAAAAAAGTGCAGCTAAAGCAGCGATAGGCCATTAATAATATGCGGCATAATTTTAAGTTTGTTTACCTTGAAGTTCTTCAAAGTTCATAGTTCCAGTCCGCAGAACTTGCACACGCAGGTTCGCCAAAATATGTTGTAAAGAAGTAGGTCCATTCCATGTAGTTTCTTTATGTAGATTTATTCCAAGTTAAGATCTTATGCAGAGCCCCACCAGGAGCAGCCTCCCTGCTGCTCAGCCCTTCCTTAACTGACACTCTGTCTCATCCAACATTCCACAACCAGCTCTCACACCAACATTCCACTCCACAGACACACAGGCTGAGCAGCAGGTATAACATTGTTGTATCATATATCTAGATGCAATGACAGAAACAGCAAAATACAAGTCGGGCGGCACACTATGCTAAACACAGAATTTTAGCATAAATGTTTTTAAGCTACGCCCTTAATTACATTGGCCACGCCCCTTTGAGAGACCCTCCAGTTTTTACATCCCGCTTAAAGCCCTGCATAAAGCAGACATGCCAACCCTCCCGATTCAGGCGTGAGACTACCGATTTGAAGGCTAGTCTCCCGTCTCCCGCATTCTACAAGCAAAAAACCTGATTCCTCTGGAGTTTCAGCTGACAGGGCTTGGTGCTGTGTAAAGTGCCAATTCTTCCAACAACGTGTGGCGACACAGGGGCTCCGAAGGGGTGAAAAACCACCAAAGAGTCATTAACAAGGGAATCTTCTTTTAAAGACCTGCGAAGTACTGGGGGGGGGGGGGGAGCTGTTTCTGTCCTGTCTGCCACAGGGGGGTGGGGGGTGCATGCACTGCCAACAACCTGCCAGGCCAGTGCACAACACTTTCATCACCCTCTCTCTGCCTGCCATTATGCTCCAGGTAAGAAAAAAATGTGCATTTACGTTTCAAATGTCCGATCCTACAGCGCACACTAGAAAATTTGCTAACATTCGTGCCAAGAATTTTCAATTCTATTAAGGACAGGAGGCGAGGATTATGCTTTCTCAATTTCTTTACTGAACAGCAGCCAATCAGCACAGTAAAGCAAAAACTCAGACTACATTACCCATAAACCCTGGGCAACCATAGAGTCCACGTAACTATAAATAAGGTGATAGAGGTTACAACTTCCTCTTTCTTTGCAATAACAGTAAGTAAAAGTTCAACAAGAAGAGCCAGAGGCCAAGACGTACCACGGAGAGGTCATCATCAGGCAGAAGAAACTGGAACCTCCCAGAGCCAAAGGAACAGCAAAAGTCCAACCAACAGGAGGAACTCAGAACACATCTCACTTAAAGTCGGAGCCTGAAAGGAGTAAGAACAAAGCCGTAAAGACCATCCCCAATGGATCATTAGAATCACAACAGGGCGGGAAAGAGTACATGCATAAACAGTATCATAATGCAGTAGAAATGTACAAAATAATTCATTAACATGAAAATACAAGGGTGGAATAATCCTCGCCTCCTGTCCTTAATAGAATTGAAAATTCTTGGCACGAATGTTAGCAAATTTTCTATTCTATGGCAGGACGGAGGCTCCGATTATGCTTGTTTAAAGCTTCGCCACCACAACAGATGCAACATCAATAATAGGCTTAAAGTAAAAAGTCTTAAACACACTTTCAGATGACCAATCCGCAGCCTTCATGATGTCCTGAAGGCTGGCACCCATGGAAAAGGCTTTGGAAGCCATGGCTCCTCTAGCAGAATGAGCACCAAACAGAGAAGTGTCAATGCCCGCTTCATGCATGAGCCAACGTAACCAACGTGCCAAAGTCGCCGGAGTTACCAGCTTTAAAGGTTTCTGCAAAGCAATAAGTAATTGTCTCTTTAAATCTTGCCGAAAAGGTGCAGTGCTTACCTCATAATCTTTAATACGTTGAACTACACACAATTGAGGATTGTGGGGGAAAGAAGGGTAAGAGACTGAGGGCGCATTACACTTAGTCCTTCTTGAGATAATAAAGGTAACACCTTCAGGAGAGAAAGACCGACCAGCGAGATCCAAGGCTCGCACATCAGAAACCCTTTTGCAAGAGACCAAGCACAAAAGCATAGTGAGCTTGGCTGAAAGTTGTTTGCGTGTTAAAAGGGAGTTAGAAGGCCAGACTGACAGGAAACGCAAAACAACTGAGACATCCCAAAGGGCTACATATTTGGGTCAAGGAGGTTTTTCCATCCGGATGCCCCTCAACAATTTAGAGATCAAGGGATGTTCTCCCGCTGGTTTACCATCCAAAGGCACATGACCTGCAGAAATTGCAGAACGAAAGTTATTAACTGTTCTGTAAGCTAGCCCAGAGGATGCTAGAAAATTAAGGATTAAAGAAAGATCCGCTGAAACGGGATCCACCGACCGCTGTCAGCACCAATCACACCAGCGCTTCCAACTTGATGCATAACGCTTGCGTGTGTTGGGTGCCCAAGCCTCATTGATATATCTGGTAGCGTCTCTCGATAAGCCCTGGATTTGCCAGCGTCCCCCGAAATTCTCCATGCTACCAGAAGGAGTTGACCGGACAGCACCAGAGGGTGAGGCTCGCAAAGCGGATCCAACAGCAGGTTCCACATGTGGGGAAGAAGAAGCGGCGTGGAGCAGCTCATCTCCAGAAGAACTGGAAACCATGCTTGAGCCCTCCAAAGAGGGGTTATTAGAACCAGTTCTGACAAGAAAAAGACGTGCTCGGGCCAGCACCCGGGGAATCATGAGGAATGGCGGGAAGGCATAGCACAGATGGCGAGGCCAGGTCTGGAGAAATGCGTCCGAGGCCAGAGCCTCCGGATCCGGACGCCAGCTGTAGAAGCGGGGAAGCTGGGTGTTGAGCCGGGAGGCAAAGAGATCCAGATGACAAGTCCCCAAAAGCGGGACAGCTTGCGGAACACACGAGGATGGAGCCTCCAATCGCTGAAGTCTCTCAGGTGACGAGAGTTCCAGTCCGCGATCTGATTGCGAGAACCCGGCAGGTATTCTGCAATAATCGTGATCTTGCGCTCCAGACAAAGATGCCAGAAGTCCTTCGCAATCTCCGAGAGAAGCTTGGACCTGGTACCCCCCAGTTTGTTCACATAATGAACCGCCGAAACATTGTCCATTCGGAGAAGAATGCAACAATTCGTTTTCTGAGGGGTGAGGCACCGAATCGCGAAGGAGCCCGCCAGCAACTCCAGGCAATTGATGTGAAGGGTCAATTCTTCTGGGGACCAACGACCCCCCGTCGATACCGAGCCGCAACGGGCTCCCCAGCCCCAAAGGCTGGCATCGGACTCTATCACAACATCGGGAGTCCTCCAAAACAGAGCTCGGCCATTCCAGGATTCCATGTGGTCCAACCACCACATCATTTCCGTCCTGGCATCCTCCGACAGGAGGATGTGATCGGAATACCGAAGACCCTTCTGCAAATGACGTATTTTGACGCGCTGAAGAGCCCGATAATGCATAGGGCCCGGAAAGATCGCCTGGATGGAAGACGATAAGAGACCTACAATCCTGGCCACTGACCTTAGCGAAACAGTCTGTTGTGCAAGAAACGACCTCAAGTCCCTCTTGATGGGCCTTATCTTCTGTCCTGGAAGAAGGAGCTGACAAGAGACAGAGTCTATTTGAAACCCCAGGAAGGACATCGACTGGGATGGAGAAAAGTCGGACTTCAGGGGATTGACAAGAAAACCCAAGGATTGCAAAAGGTCTATGGACCAGTGTAAGTGAGATAGAAGAAGAGTAGGGCATTGAGCCAAAAGAAGAATGTCGTCTAGATAGACTATAAGACGCACCCCGCGTGACCTCAAAGACTCCATCACAGGACGAAGGAGCTTCGTGAAGCACCACGAAGCGGAGGACAGGCCGAAAGGAAGAACTTTGTACTCGTACCACTTGTCCAACCATTGGAATTGAAGGTATCTGCGATGCGGAGCATAAATCGGAATGGACAGATAAGCATCTTTTAGGTCCAGACGAACCATCCAATCTCCTTCTTGAAGAAGGACTCGCAGAAGATGAATGCCCTCCATCTTGAAGTGGCGATAAACCACTCGGCCGTTGAAGTCCTTCAAATTGAGGACTAAACACAATCCTCCCCCTTTTTTCTCCACGAGAAAAACGTTGCTGACGAAACCCGAGGGATGAGGAGAAGTGGGAACAATGGCTCCCTTTGTCAAAAGAGAGGAGTCTTCCGCGGAGATGAACTCCTGGTCTTGTCGGGAACAAACAAGGGGGCGAGGCCGAAGATCTTGGTGAGGGTGAGAGTAAAATTCTATTTTGTACCCTTGCACCGTCTCCAGTATCCAGGCATCGTTTGAGATCAAACGCCAATTGTCTAGAAAAAATTGAATCCTGCCCCCCAAAATTACAGTAGAAGCTGGAATCAAGCTCACCTGCTGGGGAAGAGTCTTGATGTCCTCCTTGTCCTCCGGAGTATCCACCTTTACCAGGCTGCCCTCTATTTCTCTTAGAGGGGTAGAAATAAGACTTGTTTGAGGAGTATTGCTGTTGACCGCCTCGCTGGGACTTGTTCCCTCGCTGGAGAGCATTGTCGGAACCACGGCCGGGCAAACGCCCGCTTCGTCCGGCCCTGCCAAAAACCGGACGGAATGCCCGTTTCAAATTAGACTGGGCCTTGTCAAGGCCGCTAAAGGTGGAAACAAAGTTTGTCAGCTCCTTCAAAAAAGGTGCACCAAAAAGCAAACCTTGGGCTAGAGGGCCCGACTCCGAGGAGGCCAAATCCGTAAGTCTTGGATCCAGTTTCATTAAGATGGAACGCCGACGTTCAGTGGACAAGGCACAGTTGGCGTTGCCAAGCATAAAGACAGCCCGTTGAGCCCAGCCGACCAGCTCATCGGGGTCAATGAGGGAACCAGAATCCTTGGCTTTGTATCCTAAGTCCAGAATTTTTGTGAGGGGGCCCAAGAGATCTAAAAGCTTGTCTTGGCACAAACGCCACGATCTATCCAAACCTTTGGTAGGGTCCTTAGAATATTTTCTCATGTAAGTGATCATTGTAGGATCAACATCAGGAGTGGCTGCCAGCTTGTCTGCCAAGTCAGGACGTGGGCATTCGGAGCGCAATCGCGCTCTCACATCCTTATCAAAGGAATGACGGATGTTGGATTGGATGTATAGAGCCACTTCGGGGGAAGGCATCCAAGAAGAAGAATGAGGATGGATAATGTCAGAGGGGTTGAATGTCAACAATTGCGGTGCAGTAGGTGCATCAACATAATGTTCTTTCCTCGACTTTTTGGAGGGAGGAGGCATTGAAGGCTCGGAGGATGAAGACGAGGACACACCATCATCCGTATCAGAAGGAGGACCTGACCGAGAGGACACCCTGCGCTTCTTTGTAGGAGTAGAAAGGGTTTGCGCAAGTTTTGCAAAATTGCTGGAATGAGGATTTTTTGGCGACTTCTTGGAACGCCCAGAGGAAGGAGGCACCCAGCCGTGTTGCGCAGCCTAATCTGCCAGATGTTTTTTCAGAGGCGCAATTGCCTGACAAAGCGCTTGGCCCATAAAGTCATCAAAGGAAGTAGAGGATTCTTCCTCCTCATAGTAGTCATAACCTTCGTCTTCGCAGTAGTCTGCCATGGCGACAAAGTCTGCCAAGAAATGCCCAGTGAAGGTCAAACAATTAGAGAGGCAAAGACAAAGTAATTGGGGGAGTGGTACCCCTAGCGCAAGTCTGAAGAATACAGGGAGACCCTGTGAATAAGCAATAAATTGAATGTGGAGGGAGCAGACTTGCACAAACAATAGAAGAAAAATGAAGTATTTTCCCCCACTCTAGGCAAAACCTATGCAAATTTATACAACCCTCTTATTTCAAATTCACCAGAGGGCGTCAGGGAGCTCAAACGGCAGCAAGTAGGGCGCGCTAAAAATAGCTTTCATTCAGTCAGGCTGAGGCACAGGCGGCGTCTATGTGGAAAACGCTCGAAGAGACGTGTAAACAAACCGCCGCGCATGCGCGAAACAGCCGCTGCCGCCTAGGAAGGTGCGCGCGTCCTTCCAGCTCCGCTCCCGCTCCACAGGAAGACCGGGTTAAGAAATATAACCCTGTCGGGAGGTGCCGCACACACTCCCAAAGCACCGGCACTGGAGCCGGTCGAGTAAAGAAGACGCGCCGCACAGCGCGCAATAACAATACCGGCAAGGGGAAATCAAGGGAAGCAAACAAAGCGGCAAGCCGCACCTGAAATATACGCACACAGCGCAACAATAATTCCTGCAATAAGCAAATATGCAAGCAAATAAAGCAGTAAGCCAAACGTTTAGAACATTGAAAGATAATGTAAAAGCACTTAACTGGCTGCGAAGCAGCAAAGAAAGAGAAAGTTGTAACCTCTATCACCTTATTTATAGTTACGTGGACTCTATGGTTGCCCAGGGTTTATGGGTAATGTAGTCTGAGTTTTTGCTTTACTGTACTGATTGGCTGCTGTTCAGTAAAGAAATTGAGAAAGCATAATCGGAGCCTCCGTCCTGCCATAGAATTCCAAAGCCTATTGTGACACACTTAACGCCTCTATGGAACATGCTTCAGTCCCTGCTCTTTGGAAACACGCTATTGTCAGCCCTTTGCTAAAAAAGCCGACTGCCGATCCAACGATTTTGGCCAATTATCGGCCTTTATCGTTACTCCCCGCTTTTTCTAAAATACTAGAAAAGCACATCCATGAGGCACTTTCATCATACGTGGAGAAAAATGATTTACTTCACCATTCCCAGTCGGGTTTTAGGAGTGGCTACTCCACTGAGACTGCCCTGCTTGGGATCACCGAAAAGATCAGAGAGCTTGGAGATGATGGACAAACTGTAGCATTGGTCCTGTTAGACCTCAGTGCGGCCTTCGACACCATTTCTCATACCAAACTGCTTCTCAGGCTGGAAGAGTGTGGTGTCGAGGGCAGGGCGTTAGAATGGATCAAATCATACCTATCCCTTCGCACCTTCCAGATCATCTCTGCCGAGGCCAGCTCCAATGTCTTCTGTTCTCCCCACGGCGTACCACAGGGATCCATCCTGAGTCCCTTATTGTTTAATTTGTACCTCCGTCCCCTAGCCAACCTTGCTGAGAATTCTGGTCTTATTTTGATGACATATGCCGACGATTCCCAGATTGTGTTCTCTCTTTCTAAGTCCGATACGTCGGCTCCATCTGCACTCAAAATAGGCCTCCACGAGATATTCCGCTGGATGTCGGCCAATCAACTTAAATTAAATGGGGACAAAACAGAGGTCCTCCTTCTTGGAAATAATAAGGACCTATGGAGTGATCCCCATTGGCCGACCGCATTAGGCAAGCTACCGCCTCCAGCCACCCAGGTTAGAAATCTTGGGGTCATCATCGATGACAACCTTTCAATGTCACAGCAAGCTAACAAAGTAGCAGGCATATGTTTTACGATTCTTAGATGGCTCCGTAAAATCGTTTGGATGCTGCCACTCCCCACCCAGAAGACCGTAGTCAATGCCTTAGTAACTTCCCGGCTTGACTACGGTAACATCTTGTACATGGGCGCAAACAAAGCAGTAGTAAGACGCTTACAACTGGTGCAAAATGCCGCAGCCAGAATGCTTTGTAGAATACCCAAACATGCCAGGATCACAAAACATCTCAGGGACCTACACTGGCTCAGAGTCGAAAACAGGATTCGTTTTAAAACGCTGAGCTACTTGTTTAAAATTAAAGCCGGAACTGCACCCAAGTATCTTCTAGATCTTGCCAAACTCCATGTCCCCAATCGCAACCTTCGCTCAGCCACATCAGCAAAGTTTGCGGTTCCCAGGTATAAACGGGCCAAAATGGGTGGGAGATCATTTTCTTATTTGGGCCCAACCCTGTGGAACACTCTGCCCATTCAAATACGCAAAGAGGAAAACTACAGGATCTTTAGGAAAAACCTAAAGACCTGGTTGTTTGACCTATAAGTACCCTGGACTCCCTCTCTGGTTAGCTGGCTCGTGATCCTCTTTTCGGCGCCGGGAAACCCTTTGTGGGTAGCTGCGCGCCTTACAAATACTATAAAATAAATAATAAATAAATAAAGCCCACACATGCCAGTAACCAGATTCAAAGTCCCATTCTCCCGATTTTTTTCATTAAATCTCCCACTTTGCTCTCCTGAAATGTTGGCATGTATGATAAAGTAGCATTCTGAAACGCCCCACCTAAAAAGGCTTGAAGCGAATACGAAAGGGGAGTGAGAGAGGTAAGTGCCCGTTTTACGATGCAGCCGAATGTTCGATTTTTTTCCTAAATAAAAAAAGCTGAAACTATGCTGTTCGTCTAAAGAAGGCTAATTCATCGGCCATCTTGGATTGGCCTGGTTCCTTTTTCGGCAAAAGCAAGTTACCATTGTTATTCTTGATCAGTTTTAAAAGGTCTGTCAATCGATCGATGGGCGGCCGGAGTACTTGAAAAGAAAACGGTACATTTCCGTTTTAAACGATTATTCGGAGAGGCAAGGGAAACCAATGGGCTTCTTTGTCAAGTTAAAAAGAGCTTATTTCGATTAATACTTCGTGTTAGCCTTGCTGCTGACACTTTGCGTTTCCTCCTGAATACATCAGTATGTCCGGGGTTTTTTTTTTTAAAGAAAGGAACATTTTTTGTTAATCACAACCAAAAAGTTCCACTATATCATACACGCCAATCGACCCGATTCAGACAGGAGACTCCCCGTTATTATTTTTGTTGTGGCTAGAAACGGCTTTGAGTTATCTTCCGCTTGAAACTGTATCTGTTTAAATAGAAATCAATTGGGGAAATCTATTCCCCCGATTATGTTTTAAATGTCCCACTTTCCTGTTCTAAAATGTCTGCTTGTATGTACTTTGAATGGATTTCTCCGTTGCCAGCTATGCAGTCCGTGATTTGTCGAGGCCTTTTGTGGGCGTGGCTTTTTCTGTCTACTGGCGCGCGTTGCTGGGGGCTGATGGGAGAACTGGTCATCACTCTATGTAAACGCGTCCATCGAAGTGTTCAACTTCCCTAATTTACAACTAATTTTACGTTACGGCAGATCGCGTTGCGAGTACGCTTCCTATGTGGTGAGGAAGAACCGGACAATCCACGTTATTCTCCACCGGTAACGGAGGTACCCTTTTAAGGAACTAAGCAAATCCTCCCCTCTCCCAACGAGACTGGTTACAGCACTCCTCCCCCTGGATTGAGCTACCCCTACTTCCGCGACGGCGAGGCCGGTGCCCTGGGCAACCTCAATCTTTCCCAAGACCGGTGAAACCCTCACCCTGGTTACGATTTCCCCGTCATTCAAAGCCTGACTGATCGTCTAACACCTAAAAAAGCCCAAAGATCACACCTTTACTCAGGATAGCTTATCTAACCCTTCTAGAAACAGATGCACACAAGCCTGAGATCCAGCAAAGCCTCCACCCTCGTAAGGCATAGTTGGCAGCATCCACCACTTCAAGAGGCATTGATTAATAATCGGGTGCTACACGGTTTACACTGCTCTGTGTGTATAAGCTGGAGGGTAAATGCACGTGGTGTGATAACTAAATTTGTTCAAGTTTATGAGGTAGTCCCTTTAGTGTATTTTTTATAACCCACAAACATTCTAATTCGGTTACATAGGCCTTCTTGCTGGATTTTTATGACGCTTGCTTTGAGAGGTATGCTAAACTGATTGGGTGGAGAACCACACATTCACCCCGAACACGAGTTTTTTTTAAATCACGTGATGATCATTCTTCTTGACTCCACTGGACGACAGTGCCATTAGCAAAGCGATCCAACAAGGACATCAAGAAAGAATCCTATCATGGAGCTAAGTGATGAGCAGCTCGTGCTAATGACCTGGGATGTGGCAGTGCGAAAGGGGTGGGGATTTGTAGTGGACACTCTACTGCGTGGGGGCGTGGACGTTTTCTCCCCTGCCAGTGGTGTTTGCAAAGACCAGGGATTCAGGGGTCAGTTTGGAGATTGGTCACAGCAAGGTCTTATCCCAGAAGACAATCCAATGGTCAGCCAGGAGTCTGGGGATGAAGAGGATGAGATTACTGTAATGGACAAATCCTGCCTGAATAGCAATGAATGGCCTTCATGGACTGGACAGTGTCCTAGGTGTAGTGCAACCACCCTCTCTTCTCGAGAGGAGTCGCCAGTGCTGAGCACCAAGGGAAAATATCAGGGTGGGACGTCTGTGCACTCAAAGATAAAAGAGTTCATTGTTGAGGTGACCAGCGTGTTTCACAACTATTTTTCTGGCCTAGAGATGCCGGGGAGCAAGCCGACTCTCCCATCATGTGAGCCTTCAGACCCAGCATTGATATATGGCCAGCCAGGTCTGTCTGCAGGCATGTTGGTACAGAGGCCAAGTAAAGATGCACAGGCCCAAGCGCCCTCATGGGATGCATCCTCTGTTCCTGTCGGACCGCTACCTACAGTTGCAATCTCTAGAGCCAGTCCGCTGCCTCAGCAAGTGTTGCCTTCAGTGGCAGTTACTGGGTCAGTCCTTCCAGCCCCTGCTGGGGTAGCTGATGACTTCCATTGGGTTAAGCCATTAGCAGCCCATGTCCCCAGGAAATTACGGGAGACAGTGAGGAAACAGCAACTCGATGACGAGGCAGCGATGAAGAAAAAACCCCGCCAGCACCAGGAACCTGAATTGGGGATGGGTGACTTAGTCAAGTTTGGGACCATCTGTTCAAAATGTGGCGGTAAGCACCCAAGTGCAGAGTGTACCATTGTGAAACCTGGCGCTGAGAGTCTCATACAAGAGAACCAAAAGAATCCCAATGGGGGCCCAGAGACCAAAGACTATTGCACTTTCTATAACAAAGGGGAATGCAGCGTTGGGGAAATATGCCGCTACAAGCATGTTTGTTCCGGCTGTGGGGATAATCACCCATGGGTGAAGTGTAGCAAATTGAACCCTATGTCCCAGCCATTAAAGCGAAGTGCGACGAGACGAGGCAAGAGGAGAGCCAACAAAAAAAAACCTATCTGCCAGAAGTACAACATAGAAAAATGCACGTTCGGGAATATCTGCGTCTTTAAGCACGTGTGTTCCGAATGCTATCGACCGCACCCAGTAGTGAAGTGTGGTAGAGTAAACTATTTGAACTAAAGATGTGCAGACACTCGGAGCTGCTCCAAAAAGACTAGAAGCTGCTTAGTTAGCTCTACTCCTATACATTTTGTGTACTTTTTTTGGTGTCTGTTGCAATAGCACATAACCTGGCTGTTGGTCATCGTTGCCTCCATTTAAGCATGAATGATGAATGTTAGTTTCGTTTTTCCATGGAAACATACTAGACTTTGTTTACATAAGTCATTACTAACCTTTTGGTTCTTTTGCATGTAGGTTGGGGTTTTATAATTTTCTCCTGCTTTGTAGTCACTACAAAGTATAAACATCACATCTTTCTGCTCTTGATGGCCTAGTTTTGTATAGTCTATAATTTAAGTCTTGCTTTCTTTGTAATGCCCATGTTCGTGCCCAAGGCGCTTTGAGCTCCATAACTGTTCTATTGTCAACTGCTCTTCCATAATGTTGCTCTCTGAGAGGAATCTTGTAGTTTATACGCTCCTGTCCCATGTCATCATGACTCCAAGTTCTAAGACTATTTGTCTGAAAGATTCTTGAATCTTGTACATTATGTCTTAATTTTAATAATTAGAATGTCTTCGATTGAAATTCTGAACCTACCCCGTTGCTTGTAGTTTTAACTTTTTCATTTTTTCGTTTCTCTTGGAATTTTAACTTGTGGCTAATGGGAGGATTTGGCCTCCTGTATTGGATTTGATGCTTTGCCATTGATTTGTGCATAATGACATTTCTTCCCGTGTCTGCTGGTTGTACATGTCCCTCTGCACCCCAATATTCCACTTGTAATTTTGTTTAGCGTATTTGAGGTCCTTGAGTAGATTTTCATGATCCTGTTCGGAGACTTAAGTCTGCACTTGGCATTTTTCAGTGGTCTGAATTTATTTTTACATGGCTGACTTTGTTTAAATGGCTGTTATTTCGTATTAACTAAACTGCGAATACAAGGAGCACAATGTAAGCATACTGTGGAGGACTACCCAGTTTCTGTGTTCAGTATTTTTTTCTTTGCGCAAGGATTAAATAGAGACTCAAAATTATTTGATGGGACATTATAGGTGAATCAATGTCCCCTGTCAACTTCTATCTAAAAGATTGGTTATCAGGCGGGGGGGGGGGGGGGGGTCACAAACTGCTTTTGCCTACAAATACTTTGAGTAGTAAGTCTTTCTACCTGATGCCCAGTATTCCAAAATCCTTCCCACAACCAACCATTCTTTGTCTCTTTAATATGCATTGATCAGAAAGAAGGTGCAACAATTAGTAAAGTCCAGTTTGGCATGAATTTGTCTTGGATATCCAGGTGCTTCACGTACTTTGCGATTACCAGGAGCTGTGTTTTCATCTCACACAAATACCATTGCACATTGAGCTCAAATCACACTTTCAGGCTTGTGATGAATGCATCATTATGTATGCAAAGGAAATCGAGGTTTGCATCTCTTTACTTATAACGTTCTGCTACATTTGTTAACCTGAGCGGTTCGTCATTCCCATTGTTGCAGAGTTTGAAGCTAATAGTAGAAGTTGCTCATTGTTATCCTTTGCCTCGCCTGTTAATGTAATCTGCTTGATTTGGGTTTCTCTGTACAGCAGTTGTTTTGGTCTTCAACACTCAAGTTGTCTGCCGTTCCGTGTTTTTAGGACAGTTTGAATCTACATTTGCAGCTGATTACTACTGCATGTTTATTTGTTGTCGTCTCATCTGCATTTTGTATAGAGTTTTGCCCTTCCTTTATGTGATGCAGGTTCCATACTGCTTTATCACGACAATTGTATTCTAGTGTTAGAAAGCAAACCCAAGTAAGCTATGTTAATCTGCTCTTTTGTTTGTTTTTCTCTTCTGCATTACCTCCTTATTTTAAGTCTCATGCGTAATATCCAATATGCAGCAACTGCTTACGTGTAAAATCTTTGACTTCTAACAGCTCACTCCAAGCTAAAACTGTAAGGGTGCACTCACCCCTACTCCTCTGTTCCATGCCTCCATAAATCTAATCTGGGAACATGGCATTACTATTAGAGCTGGAAACCAAGCTCACAAGATCCAAAAGGCATAGTTCCTATTTAACACAAACTAAGTCAAATGACCGATTAGGATGCCTCTTGTACTGGTGTGCGACCAAGGTTGTGTCCGTAGGTGCCCCAGATGAGTTAATGACCAAAGTCCAATTTCTTTTCCATCCACTCACTCGTTTGGTTCGCCCTCTTATTGACATGGAAGTAACAAGACTTGACTCCCTCAAAGTTGGAGTGCAGGACTCGAAATATCCCAAAAATGGTACTAGTCCTGCAGGGCTAGTACCTTGAAAAAGCTTTTCGGCCCAACTCCAACCTTCTTGAGCTCAGAATCTGAAAACGGAGCAAATGTGACAAGATAACAAGATTTAAAGGCATCTTTATTGCTCATTACCTTTGTGAGCAATAAACATGCCTTTAAATCTTTTTATCTTGTCACATTTGCTCTGTTTTCACAGATAGAGGACAAAAGTTAGTTTGTCTTCCTACTCGCCGGAAGGGGCGAGTAGGACCTAAAAGCAGCTCTACCTCGTTAAACTAAGCTCGCATATGCGAGCGGTCGAGTGGATTTTTTTACCCTGGAGTGGCTACCCATAGCTTCAAACTAACCGACATTCCTGTACTGTCACAATTGTCACATGATCAGTCAACCCCTCTCATTCATTCCTCCCTTCTAACAGAATCGCTTCCAGGCATTGAGCACATACAGGAAGATGGTCTTCAAACCTAATCAGAACTCCCAACTTAAAATGTAATTGGCCTACATGATTTCCCAACATTTTAATGGCTGATTCCATCCCATTACTTTCCCAAAGACCCTAACTCCAGACCAATAGGACCCTAGTCTTGTACCTCTGATTAAGAAGGTTCCTAGTGACTTGACCTCAGGATATCTCCCAAACACAAATAATTGTATTTCCTGTTATAAAAATATCACAGTAAATGTCTTTAAAAAAGTTAAAAAGACACAAAGTGCTTTCATAACCTTGACTTTTATGGCTCTACTGCAAATGGAAGGAACATAGATCTGGTGTAGCAGCCAGCCAGCTTGGCTGACAAGATGAGTTGTGGAACCATGTCGACCTCAGACGGAAAGGTAAGGAATGCTGGTATTGTGGACAGGGGGATATTGTGAGGTTTGCAAAAGAACAGGAGGAAACGTGTGCTGATAGCATTGGGATGGGTTTGGTGGGAACTATATTTATGTTCACTAGAGTGTGGTTGGTGTTATGAAGAGGTGAGGTAGTAAGGTGTAGTGTCGCAAGACCGTCTGATATTGTGCACTTGCATGTTTTCTTTTGCAGATTCTGGCTAACCACATGCTTTTTCTCTTTGTGAAACAAACATGTCTCACGACTCCTATAAGGTTTTCACCAACTTTTACCTTGGTTTGGTTCCATACGAGTTCCTTAAGCTTCTGTAGAAGGCTACTCCAAAAAGATCCAATTCATAGTTAAGGATGATTGCATCCTACAGAGGTAAAGCCAGTCCATCACTCATAACTGGGACCCATTTCTATCTCATCTTTCAGAGTTTGTAGATGTCACTGTAATCCGCATAGAAAATCAACTTTAAGACTGCTAAAGTTTGGTTTCTAGTGCAGAAGAGAGACAGCGAGGTTTCCTACTCCTTATCTTTAACATCCTTGCTGTAGCGCGGACACTCTGAGACTCTGTTCTTAAGAGGTGGAGTTTTTCCTCTTTTGGTTTCAAACTTTGAATCCACTTCGACCTAAAACAGCAGACTTTTATTTAGAGGTGAGAAAAACATGCTGTCGATGGGATGTTTAACTTACTGTTGGGACAGTAAAGACTCTGCATGGTTTTGAAGAGCATGTTCACCTGCATCGAGCTCCCCGTATCAAGCGGAAGGTTTATGACCCCAAACCTCAGCACACTCGACAGTATTGCTGCCCCAGTAAAAATCTGTTTCGCTCTGGCAATTTACACATAACTGCTGCTATTCTACATTGCTGTTATTCGTTTTTAAATGCTTTTTTCTCTTCGGGAGATCGCCAGTCCGTGCGACCCCAGATAATGTTAGCTTCTTTGCACTTTTGAGGGTTTTCTAATTGTTTGAGGGCACCCTTTGACTGGTGGAGACGCGTAGGAAGCGGGATTACCTGTCAGCAGTGGTGTGTTTTATTACGCAACTTGGGGTGGGGTTTAAAGAACCAGCTTGGTCAGCGTACTAGTGATTATGGAATCTGGCCTTATAAGCGAGGGTGCTGTGCAGCAGTGATGCTGGCGCGCCAGAGGCAAGCCTGTCTGCCCCAGGGCCTTTCAGGTCAGCCCCAACTCTATACCAAACTTGATCTGATAGGCCTGCGCCCTGTTGCTGTGGGTCCTTAAACCTTGGAAATGTAGACCCTATGTGTGACCACTGCAGTTTTTCATTCCCAACTCTCATGTTAATAATCAACTTGAATCTGCCCTTCAGTATCAGCATACCACACTTTTAAATGTTCTTCTCTTAACTGTAGGCCACTTGTCAAGTGTAAGGTTGAGATGCATGATTTTCTCGAGGACCTCCGGCCAGACGCTGTCTTTCTAACTGAAACATGGCTTTATAAGGACTCCTTCCCTGATAATCACCAGGCCATCCCGCAGGGTTACGCTATTCTCAGGCAAGATAGATTAACATGGGGAATAGAATCTCTATAATTTTTAAGAGACCTCAAATGTTCCTTCTCTGACCTCTCTATTGACGACAGTAAAGCCTCCTCCTGACCCTCTTAAACAACTTCACAGGGTTCAGAGTTTTAATCAATCATCCTCCAGGACCTGTGACTAATTTCTGCACCTCATTAGCAGACACACTGTCCCCTTTAGCTTTGCGCTATTCTAAATTGATAGTGTTAGGTGATTTTAGTATTCAGATTGATGATATCAATTGCCAGATAGCTACAACTTTAATTGGTGATCTTGAGAGTCCACAGCTTCTCCAGCAAGTATCTTCCCCAACACACAGTCACATTCTCGACCCCGTGTTTACTAACATGGTCAAAGTGAAATTTGTACGCCGTTCCCACTGGTGTGGTCAGACCACCTAGCTACCCCTATATATTTATTTTGTGAGCGGTCTCTACTCTGGCCCCCATCTGGGCCTGGGCGTGGTATGAAGTTACTCCTGAGAGGCTTTATTATGCCCTTAAAAGTCAAACTCTGATTCTGGACCACAACGTCAGCAAAGTCAGCTCCCAGCTTTCTTAAAGAAGCTCTTGACCAGTTTGCCCCCTCCCCGTTAAACCAGCTGCTCAGAGACCAAAGCTGAAGGTTTTACGAGGAAATCATTGAGTCTAAAAAGAAATGTAAGAGGCTTGAGAGCCTTTGGCGTAAAAAGAATGGCCCTTTTGTAAGGCAAAACATAAGACTGCATTCAAAGCATACCATCAGCTTATTTCTCAGTCTGGCGAGCATACATTTAAGAGACATTTTTCAGATTGTAAAAACCCTCACATCATTATTCTTTGTCTCACCTTCTTCTTTGCAGTCGAAAGAAAGCTGCAATGAACTAGCTTCTTTTTTTGTTGAAAAAGCAGAGAAAAACTACATTTCCTTTCCTGTAGATGCGAGGTGTCATCCGCAGCTGGAGGTGTGCTTTGACTCTTCAACAGCTAATTTTAAGTTACTGCAATTTTTTCCATTCTCTTTTAAGAAATTGAATTCCCTCTTCTGCCATCAAATCTTGCTCCTTAACGAATTTAATTTCTCCCGCCATCTTGGAATAGGGTTGTGAGATTGTTCTACCTGCTGTATGTGAACTGATCACTCTCTCCCTGTCCTCTGGCTACGTTCCCCAACAATGAAAACATGCTGTGGCAGTTTCTTTGTTAAAGAAACCGCTTTTGAATCCATAGTTGCCTGAAAATTACCAGCCCATATCATTGCTGCCTCTTTTTGGTAAGTTAGCGGAAAAGCAGGTAAATGGACAACTTTCCAGCGTTTTGGCGGATAATAAGCTCCTGCGTTTAACTCAATCAGGCTTCTGCCTCCCTACAGCACTGAGTCTGCTTTACTGCTTGCCTCTGAGACTGCAAGGTGAATTATGGATGCGGGCAACATTGCAACTATGCTTAAGCTCAACCTCTGTGCCACGTTTGGTAGTATCTCGCAGAATATTTTGATCAAGTAGCTTTGGAACAGTGGTATTGCTGACATTGGTTGGCTTAATTTCTGCAGGTACGTACCTTTCAGGTTTCACAAAAGCCATTTAATTGTTCTGTTCGCTCTCTGCAGCAAGAAGTGCCACAGGGCTCCTGATTGATTCCAATTCGTTTTAATATTTACGTCAGCCATGTGGCTGAGGTCATTGAGCAGTACGGTTTTACTCTTATCAGTGCCGGTACTGATACTAGCACTTTTGATTTTGAGAGGGAGAGTGCCTGCTCTTTTCAAGAGTGACATAATACTTTTAATTGGAGAGTACCGGCACTTATCAGAAGCAAGCAGGTTCTCTGGTACAGAGTACCTGCACTTCTATTTTTCCATTTCAAGCACTGACTATTATTTCATATGCTGATGATACACAACCAGTCTCACAACATTGAGCTCATGGCCTCTTCCCTCCTTGCATGTCTGTCAGATGTTGCCACTTAGATGAACCATAACTGTTTGAAGCTGAATGCTGGAAAGACTGAGGTGATGGTATTGGGCAAGCATCTCAACATTTGGTCCAACGCTAAGTGGCCAGATAGTCTTGGTCCTTTACCATCTCCCAACCCCAAGGTTTAAAACCTGGGCATCTGGTTCGATGAGAAGCTTTCTTCGATGTCCAGATCATTCCCATTGCAGGAAAGTGTTTCGGGATGTTGAGATCCTTAAAAAAAAAAAAAACACCTCTTCCCTGATTCTGACCAGAAAACTGTAGTCCATGCTCTGGTTACCTCCAGATTGGACTACTGTAATGTTCTCTACCTGAGTGTTACACATTCACAGTTGACTAGGCTCCAATGGGTGCCAAATGCAGCAGCTCGCTCCCTAGACAAGCCTCCATCGGGGCTGCATTGAAGAAATTGCACTGGCTTCCAGTGAAACCGAGAATAACCTTTAAGGCTCTCTGTTACGAGGCACTTTCATCCCAAGGCCCTGCCTATTTGAAAACCCCATGTGCCCCAGCTGGAAATCTTAGGTCGGCTGCTTCCAAGCTGGCATTTGTTCCTAGATTTAAAAAAAGGCAGAATTGATGGCTGCGCTTTTAGTCAACTAACTCCACAAATCTGGAAGTCTTTACTCTCAGAACTTGGGCTAGTCTCCTTCAAAATGATTTTCCGAAAAAAATTGAAAATGTGTTTTTTTTTTTTAGACTTGTCTAACTTCCCAGTTCGTGAGCAACTCTTTTTCTGCTATTGTCACCCTACCACTGGGACACTTCGTTAAAAATGGCCATGCGCTCTATAAGTGACATTAATATTATTATTACTATTACGTTTAAAGTACTTTTTTGTGACAAATTAGGACCCAAGATGGGGTCATGTGATCCCAAGGAGCAAACCATGTGCGCTGTTTCACAAAAAGAAGAGAAAGATACGTTTTGAAGTGTCACCAATATTCTTTAATATCCCTTTTCTGCTTACACATTTTTATGACCAATATGCATTTTGCAATAGTAGATCACTTCTTTAGTGTCCCAAATTATTGTAGTTCAGTCACGAAAATCTGAAATTCAAACAATTCGGTGAGTGCTCTTTAAAACCAGTAGATAGTCATTCAAGCAGTATCTTGACGCATCCACGGCTACATCTGCCTGCATATGCAGCTATATCTCCAACAGCCTTCTATTGCAGGAACCGTTCTGTGAACTTGCAGTCTTATCAATACATACCTTCACAGATAAGTTAAACTCATATTAGGTACTAAGGATTTTTTTGTACAAGAGCTATGATATTCCTTGGAACGACTATTTCATTATGACAGTCATAGATGTGAAAACTATACACCTGAATTGATCAAAAGAGCTGTATAAATGCAATGAAAGTTTCTAGAAGCATGACCTACCAAACTACTAATCCGAAATTTGGGCAGCAACTTTTACGTAGAAGAATACTTCTTTTTTGTACCATGCTTGTCTAGATAAGTGAGCATCACGCCAATGTGCTGAGATTTAAGCCCTCATTTGAAAACCTACTCGTGGGGAGGATTTGAAAGAAAGTTAAAGGGAAGGAATGATTAGCATTTATTTGGAAAAAAATCATCCTTTGGTGTTGCTTAAGATACACTTTCTTGATTTGTAACATATTGGTAGAGAGTCTAAAGCTGTTTCATGACATCAAAAATAAGGAAGATAGGATTATTTGAATATTAATCAACAAGTTAACTATTGGTTAAAACATTTTTGAGAAATATTTTTGCCCGTTATTGAATAAAAAGTATTGTGATATGAATAATATATTCATTATAGTTGCAGAATGTTGGATACTATATCAACGAATTTGAAATTATGACAAAACCTAATGTCTGATTAAATGTGAGTTCTTGATGGCCAGACTTTAAATATATGCAACTTTAAGCAAGAGAAAGTTGTCGGAGGTAAAGGTACACACATAGGCATATGTAGCTATGAATGCATCAAGAAACTGCTTGAATGGCATTCTTTATTTGTTTTAAAGAGCACTTGCAGTATTGGTTGCATTTGTTTTTTTAAAGAATTAAATATGATAATTAGTGGCCCTGAAGAAGCAATCTTCTATTGTGTCATATGTTGGAAAGAGTATATTTGTAAGCCTGATTGTGATGCAAAAAAAGGATATTAAATAATATTAGAAACACTTTCAAAATTATGCTCATCTTACTATTTTTTTAATAACCGTGCGGGTTGATCCAGCCGGGCGAGTGAAGGAGCATTGTGCCGCTATAATAATTGTTGTTTGCAGAAAGAACATCATGTACACCTTCTTTCAGGCGAGCGTGACTACTGTCTGCTCGCTGGGATGTACAGGACACAGTGGTGGCAGCAATACAGTTTCGAGTGGAAGGTCGGGTCTTTTTATCTGTCCCTGCAAGAAGAGTTGTCAACTGACCTATATCATATTTTACATTAGGGCAGCCAGTCCCATGCTGGTGGGACCTTTTTCAGTAGCGTGTCCCAGAGCAATTTATAGAGTAGGTTGTGTGGAAAGCAGTCCTGCTTCATAAATTTGTGATAAGTGGGAAGTACAGACTCTAAATTTAGACAAAGGCTTCCAAGCTGGTTTGGAGTTCCCCCTTTTTAGCACCACGCTTGAAAAACACCCCCTTACTTTTGACAAAATTCCCTGAGTTGGGCCGCAGTGTAGGTCTCCAACTCCTCCAAATCAAATTCCATTTTGCCACTTCGGGTCAGGGACAGCCACTTGGAAGAAGTTAAGAAAGGGGGTAAAGTGAGAGTTGCCTCCACCCACCACCATGAGTAAATTTGGAAAAGCAAAAATTATTAATTAGTGAGTCCACTAGGAGAAAACTCAAGGTGTAGGCCTATGGTACACACTGCGTTACTATTGGGTGGATGCAAACACAAGCTCTAATCCCACCACTGATCACCAATTATGTTGGACCTGGGGTTCCCAGTCCACATGGGGTAGCCTGGCGCAGAGTAGGTAAGGCTAATCTCGGAAGCAAATTGTGTACAGTTTGCATCACACCATGAACAGTAACTCAGCGTCTAGCCACCAGAAAAAGAACGACTCTACACCAGGTTGGAAAAATACGATTTGTTTTATAAAAGTTCTATAAGTTATCTTGTTCCGTTAGTCATATCATGGGGTCATACATCAAGCACTTCCCCCATCAATTTTTCTGCATCAAGGAAGTTTCAACAATACAACGTACCCTACAGACAATGGATTCAACAATTACACTTATTACTTGAAGTTGCAGGCAGTTTCTTGGTTGTTTAGATAGGTCTCAAAAGGAAAAAGAAAACATGTTACATCACATCAAGTTAGCGAAACCTTGCATTAGCACAGTCTGGATACCACTTTGTATAACACATTTAGTTAAGTTGAATTATGTGCTTGCAGCAGTGCCAGATTTATCCCCTCCTGCTAGGATAAGAGCAGACAGGAGTTTCAGTCAGATTCATACATTTGTTTAGAGATCTCGGCAAGTACTGGCCCCTGTTTTACTTTACTGTCGAACCAGCGATAGCTCTAGGTCTAGTAAATCTCTTCTTTCAGTATATCAGTCTTCGCTAGAACGGGCTCATTTGACCAGTACGAAAGTTTCATTTGGGTTCATAAGGGGAGACCAACCACTAGGACCTGTGGCGTCAACTCCCAGTTCCAAGACCCTCCCCAGCCCCCAGAGCCCGGCTTACTTAGTGAAGTAGTGTGGCTCACTGGTTAGAGGCGGCAGACCCGAGAGCAGAGGACGGCCCGGGACCAGGGTTCGATTCCCGGCGCGGCAGGTTTCTGGACCAGGGTCAGCGGACTCGATAATTCTCTCGCCTCGGTGCCCACTGTGATCAGCGATCACACTCGGCAACTCTGGGCATTAGCTTGCCTCATCTTCACTAACGGCCCCACCAGATCGCCGGGGATGCCTGGTCTCACCCTGGAGATACCCATTAAGGGACCATCTCTCAGGGAAGCCAGGAAGGGTTTCGCAGCGGTCGAAGCGCCTTGGGACCCTCCGGGTAAGTAGTGCGCTATATAAATGCCTATACATACATACATACATACATACTTATGGCAGTATAGTTGTTTATTCAGATCCAGCCGACACAAGCAGGTGGAGACGTCACCGCACCACTAGCAATTCTTCTTCTAACGTCCGTTTCCTCTGCGGCCAGGCCGACTCACTCTCTGGGCCTGCGCGGGAGGAAAGACGCTGCCGCTCCACGTACCAGCTGACTCCTCCTCAGCCCGATCACTCCCTGAGGCACTTCTTGACTTCCCTGACGAGCCGCGCTACTGGGCTTGCGCGGGAAGAAAGTGTCGGTGTCACAGCGCCGCCCACTGGTACTCGGACGAGATCTCTGCTGGGCCTGCGCGGGAGTCAGACGCCTTCGGCTGTGCTACCGCTTCCTCAATAATGATCTCAACGTTCAGCAGCAGCTCCGACGGCGCCACCAATTCAGGTTCCTCCCTATCTGGAAACCGGACGTATCTCCCACCCGTGCACCTCTAACCCTGATGCCGCAGAACAGGTGGTCCTCACCGCTCAACAGGTCCCTGGCAATCTAGTCCCTGGAAGGAGGGGGAAGTGGCTTCTGGTCAGCGCTCCACGGTGCAGGTGAGGGGGCAGTCCTTATCAGATGTGGATTTGTAACGGAAACGGGTGAGGGTGACAATGGCTCACCGTTCCTTCTTTACAAGGGTCTCTCAGGGTCGGTAAACTGCTATTCCTACCGAGGGATAAAAGGGGCAGTACTCTTGACTCAGCACCGGCCCCGACAATCACTTGATATGGTTCAGTGGAAGTGTCAGTTTCTCCTATTCTGTAGATATACCAGGGCAGGATTCAATAATAGAATGCCTATGCAGGGGCAGATCTATGGGCGGGGACGATAACAGCAAAAAGGGCGCATCCCCAGAGCGAAGTCAACCCTTTCAGTGTTCCACCCCTCTGATGTCCCAGCCTGCACTCCAGCTAGCCCTCCAATGTCACAAAATGGCCACCCAAGTTCTGGCCCTTTTATAGACTGGGACCTGGCTACTGGAATCAGCTGGAAGGGTCTAAAGCCTTCCCAGTGTAGTCCGAAGGCTCAGGTCCCTGAGGTAAAAAATGTGGCAGTTACAAGCCACCATTTTGTGTCTATGTATTTACCATGTCAAGAGAGCACCTAGGCCTCAAAAAGGTTTTAGGAAGAGAGGCACTCCGAACTCTGGGGATAACACCAAAAAAGATTGTAGTGGACGCAAAAATAAATGAAAAATTAGGAGACGCAAAGGAGAAAAAGAAGAAAAAAAAATAGGAGGGACTACCCAAAGGCTGACAGGTCTAACAGCAGTCACTGCTCAAAATTGGCACAAGATACAACTGTGGAGTAGTTCCAATAATACCTCTGGAATTTTACTATATTAACCCATCCCTAACACCTCTTTAAATGTGAAATTCAAACGTTCCTTTAGGATGCACCGTGATTATAATAAAGTGCTCATGGATAAGTTTGGGGCAGTTTTTATCAATTAAGTTAAGTGGATTTACCAGCTGTTGTCAATTGCGGGGTATATTGCTTCAATTTAAATGGTAATAGTAGCTAAATACTGTCTTTATTTGTTAATATATACATTCTACTAAAACATTGAAAAAAGTGACTCTCTTTGCTGCTCAGGCTTATATCGACCGGTAAATGGGCTATTATTGGAAGGTGAGACACTAATCTAACCGTGTTCTAAGAGCGGACTCTGGGGTGTCTGGCCATATTGCTCATCTGCACAATTGCTTTTTGTAGCCTATCTGTGTCATGCTCCACCACCTATGTTACACTTGGTTACAGAAACTGATTTCATAGAAGCTGGAACAGTAAACACAATCACAGTAGTTAAACCTCAGCAGTCTTGTACAGATATAAACCTGATGATCTCAACATTTTGAGCATGACTTGTTTTGTCAATGTATGGTGGACATATTGAACTCTATTCCCAAGAGACCCAGTTACTGGATAATCTCAAGAAACCATTAACATTGGAAATAACCATAAACAATATATAACAGTGAACTTTAGTACTTAAGACTGGTCTTTTTCACTGAGGCAATTTAAAGAAAAAAACGGCAAGACTTCATTAGGTGTATTTTATACATTACAATTTGACATGGGTTGAGTGTTAACTACTCAGTAATTGTAGGAAAACCTGACGAAGCTCACCCCACTATCCTAGATAATTCAGACAGACACTTATCTAAAATGGGTATCTAGAATGTACAGGTTGACAAACTACCAGGGGATGATTGGTGGCATATCTAGGATGATTGCTGTCAAACGCCAACTTGAGCCCATATTAAATATGACACATTGTCCTTGTTTGTGCCACGGCACACCTCTAAGCATTGCGCAAGGGGAAAAAGGGGACTGTTCGTCCCATTACAATGAATGTTCTGCCCCTAGGGCAGCTACAATCTTGCGCTGCCTCGGGGGTAGTGCATTTAGTGAAATATTGAACGGCTGCTTCAAAGCCTCTCCGTACTTCTTTTTGCAGTTGGCAACTCATCTACACTTCATAGGGGTCAGAACCCCCCCACCCCCCCCTGCAGGCTGCTGCAGTGAGTGCACTCACCTGCAGAGGATTGTCGGGTGGGGGGGGAGGGGGGTCCAGAGCCCCTGTTCTCTACATAGGTGTGCCTCAGGGGATGCACTGGCAGTGCACCTCCTATGGACATGTTTGCCTCTTTGCCTTTATTCATAATACTTAACAACAAGGGGTGGTGATGGACAGAGTCTCTGAATTAAGCAGAATACTCTCACCCAGTCAAGAGATCAGGGCTAGATTCACCACCGTTTTTTAGCTCACTGCACCATCCCAGCTCAGAACCTGGCTATATGCAAATCAGTCTGTCCCTGGCCCAGTGCATCATGGGAACAGGGCAGACTAAACTACCAAGCCAATTCTTCACCAGAAAGGAGACAAGCTACCGGGGACCGGTTTCTGGCATTTCAGCCGTCTTCGGCCCGGCTTGCTTGAATCCTGATGGTGCAGTGAGAAAGGGACTCATGTCTGAGTATACCCTGCCACACCTATAGTGGCCAAAAACGATTCAGAAAAGGGGGTGGTGATGAACAGAGTGTCTGAATTAAGCAGACCACTATTACCCAGTCCAAAGATCAGGGCTAGATTCACCACCGTTTTTTAGCTCACTGCACCATCCCAGCTCAGAACCCGGCTATATGCAAATCAGTCTGTCCCTGGCCCAGTGCATCATGGGAACAGGGCAGATGGTGCATTGAGATAAATAACGGTGATGGATCAAGCCCTGATCTTTGGACTTGGTAAGAGTGGTCTGCTTAATTCAGACACTCTGTTCATCACCACCCCCTTTTCTGAATCGTTTTTGGCCACTATAGGTGTGGCAGGGTATACTCAGACATGAGTCCCTTTCTCACTGCACCATCAGGATTCAAGCAAGCCGGGCCGAAGACGGCTGAAATGCCAGAAACCGGTCCCCGGTAGCTTGTCTCCTTTCTGGTGAAGAATTGGCTTGGTAGTTTAGTCTGCCCTGTTCCCATGATGCACTGGGCCAGGGACAGACTGATTTGCATATAGCCAGGTTCTGAGCTGGGATGGCGCAGTGAGATAAATAACGGTGATGGATCAAGCCCTGGTCTTTGGACTGGGTAAGAGTGGTCTGCTTAATTCAGACACTCTGTTCATCACCACCCCCTTTTCTGAATCGTTCATTCATAATACAGCACGGGTGCAGAGGCAACCTGATTTCTCAGGAACGCCATCTGAAGATAGTGCAGGTGCTACATTTGCGCCAAACGCCATCATTATTACAAAAGGGGAAGCGGCAGCTTTAGCAGCCCCTTCTGTAATACCATAGTACCCTGGGGTTCACAAAGCAGGCAAAACCGCCTGTTGTGCCCAGGGCCGGACTGAGATCGCAATTCAGCCCTGGCAATTATGTCCGCCCCGCCCCGGTGGGGGCGCTAGCAGGAGCACTGCTGCTGTGCTTTTGTTACAAGGGGCCGATACTGCAGCACTGTTACAAAACTGGCCCCTAGTAGCAAAAACAGCCCCCATTGGTAGAAAACCGGCCCCCACCCTTCAGGCCCACCAGGGAAATGCCAGGTGCCTGCAATGTCCAGTCCTGTGCTGGTTGTGCCTCTGGGGCACTATGTGTAAAACGGGCCTTGGAGTACTGTTGCAAACAAATTTAACTAGCATCATTGAGCAGTAGGAATAGACCGTTGCAATTTAAATTGTGGTATCCGTATTATCACATTCCAGGACTGCTCCAGAAATCAAATTGAACAAAGGATCCATGATGTGTGCCTGGGACAATTTTTAAATAGGAGTGATTTACAAACATTGGGATTAAGACAAAACAATTCACACCTATCACTTATAGTGATCTTTTGTGATCCAAATGTAGGTAGTACAAAGTTCTGGAAGATCAATCTCCTAATCTTCCACACAGGAGTCTAGCTTCATAATATTGTTATATGCGAGTGATCAGCACACACCAACGGTTATAAGCAATGTACGTTAAATACACATTTTTCCATTTAACATAGTGCACAGACTCCATCCATCTTTTTCTCTAAAAGAAGTTCCTTTATTCACATCTTCTTTCTTATTATAAATATTTTATTCCAGTGTAGCCAACTCGTTTTGCCTCATAAACCAGATTTCTTCCGGGCATGTGATGTAATAGCACCAATATAGACTAGTATTTAGGGTCCATCATATGATTTGGTGATCGGTCAATTAGTGGAGCATTTCTCACCTTATTTTTTAAGACAAATTATGGTATCTTATTTCTCACAAATATCGTTTTTCCTTCTCACAGGCCAAACCGTATTGTCATTAATTTACATATGTAGGTCCAGCCTATATCGGCCATCCAACCGTATGTGCCGAATCCTGCAGAACAACGTTGGGCTGTCAAAAAGAAGTTTGAAATATTTCCAAGAAATAAGATATATTAATTCAATTTAACTGGAAGAAGTTTTTATAAAAAGAAAAAGATGTGAATAAAGGAACATCTTTTAGAGAAAAAACTGAATGGAGTCTGTGCACTATGTTAAATGGAATAATGTGTATAACGAACGTTGCTTATAACGGTTGGTGTATGCTAATCACTCTTGTATAACAATTTTTTAAAATATGGCCCGGGAATGTCTAAAAATATAGCAGTAGGGGATACTGAGTCCAACCATCTTTAAATCTGCCTCTTCCAGGCCCGAAAAGGGACAGTCGAAGCCACACTTTTCTGAACCGCCTTAATGTTCTCACTGATTCAGAACTGTAACAAGCATTGGAAATGCAATAGGTCTCGCATTAGAAAAGTTGGAGCTATTGGTCTTGTAAATGACAAATATTTTATTTGTTGTTTTTTTAAATAGCTAAATTGATAGCTTTGTCATTTACAATGCCAATATTTATAACTTTCGCGAATGTGACACCTAAAGCATTTGGAATGCAACATGTTATGTATTTACGTGACTTAGATGGCAGCTCTGGTCGTCAGGCCACATCTGTAGAGAGCAGGAGAGTGCAGCAGGGGAGAGAAGCACAGCAATGCAATAGGTCTCGCATTAGGAACGTTTGAGCTATTGGTATTGTAAAGAACACATTTTTTTATTTTTGTGCTTGTTTTGAAAATAGCGAAATTAATAGCTTTGTTATTAACAATGCCAATAGTTTTTATCTTTCGCAAATGTGACAACTATTGTAACACAATATGTGTTGTAGCACTGATTGGTGTGAGGGTGAGTGGGTGTGTGAGGGTGAGTGGGTGTGTGAGGGGGTGTGAAGGTGTGTGATTGTGGGTGAGGGGTGTGGGGGGGGAGTGAGGGGTGTGACGGTGAGGGGGGTGAGGGTGTGAGGATGAGTGTGAGGGTGACAGGGTGTGTGAGGGTGAGGGGGTAAGGGTGTGTGAGGGGGTGTGAAGGTGTGTGATTGTGGGTGAGGGTGAGTGAGGGGTGTGACAGTGAGAGGGGTGAGGGGTTGTGAGGGTGAGGGTGACAGGGTGTGTCATGGTGAGGGGGTGAGGGTGAGGGGATGTGAGGGCGAGAGAGGGTGAGAGGGTTGAGAGGGGGGTTGAGGGTGTGAGGGTGAGTGAGGGTGTGTGAGGATGAGTGGGTGAGGGGGTGAAATGGCCTTGGTACTGTGTGAAGCAACATCTAGGTCCCTTTGGCTGTATGCCTGTATGAAAAAAAATAACACCTCAAATGGCTGGGCTCCGCGGTTGCAATGGACTGTGCTTACGACACAATTCAACAAGCACTGGCAAAGGCAGAAGCTAAACGGCTGAGAGAGGGGCCACATCCTGCACAACTGGAAGAAAGCAAACAGAAACAAGTCGGGCGGCACAACAGGGGCTGAAAAAAGGGGAGGCTGAAAAAATAAAGGGAGACACGACCTGGCGGCCGTGAAACTGCAGGGAGAGAGAGGTGAGGTGCTGGCGGCTGGGGAGGGGGAGGAGAAATGCGAGCAAGGCTGTGTGCGGGGAGAGAGAGGGGAGGTGCTGGCAGCACCAAGCTCTGGCTGGGGAGGGGGAGGAAGCAGAGGTTTCCCCAAACATATTCCTTTTACATTGTTTCAGAGACTGGACGAATTTGTAACTGTGGTTTCAATTCGATGTTCCTGTTGCAGGCAGTCCTCAAGACGACAGAAATGACTTTATTTGGTCTAGGGTTTACAACGTTTCTGACTGATGCTAAATCACTGGAGGGAAGGCATTCTGAAAGAAAATACGGATTCAAAGGAAACCTCTGCGACTGATTGGAATTAAGCTTGTAAAGCGCCAGGCTACATTGAAGTAGACACAACTCATGCCAAATAGTCAGAACTAACCCAAACGAGGAAGGCTTCTCTCTTAAGAATTTTAACAAAGCAAACGTCTCTGAGGACAGGGCAATCATCAAAAGGGTGGTGGCTCTCTAAATTGGAATGGGCAAACCTCTTTTCAAAACGGTAAAGGGTCCTTGAACAAATGCTAATTACATAGGGGTGGGACTTTTGCGTGTAAGGGGTTGACTTTCCAATGGAGATGGGATTCACTTCAAAGAAGGGCACTCCCCTAGAGGGCTCGATGTTCCCAGCCATAGAATGGGCATTTAGTGTCCTACGGGGATCCCGCTTGTCTATGTCCACGTTCTGCCCTCACAGAGTACATTTTTCAACCATCCAAGCAGCCGCCTGCCTTAGTGAGCTGGTTTTCATCAGGGAGGAGGAAGATTTAAAAGCAGGATTTGCAAGAACACTGACCGGAAGCATTACACGAGACAAACCATTGCGGCCAGGGACTTGAAGTGGGCCCAGGATTGGGGGTGTGGGGAGGGAGAGAGAGGACATGCGAGTGCACGTTATTAGGATGGAGGGTGAGGAGGTAGTGTGAGACGCACGGGAAAACGAAGTACGCATGAGGATGAGATACATGAGAGTGGATGGAGGTAGACTAAGAATACAATCAATATGGAGGAATGGTGTGAGGTGAGGTTAGTTCACAGATCCGGGCTATGAAATGGAGGAAAGGGGACAAGTAATGGAACAACGGATAGAGGCAGAAAAGAAAATGTTAAATTGCACACAAACATTTTAAACAGAGAAAGGAATGTAGCGGAGTACATGGTTAAGGAGTAGAAGGGAGAAAATGTGTAAGAGTGAACAAATCAGATGAAGTACCATTATTTGTTTCTGCAGGGAGAGAGAGGGGAGGTGCTGGCGGCTGGGGAGCGCGGTGTCTGTAGTAGTTCAAAACAAAAAAACACAGTGAACAGCCAGAGACCAGAATATTGAGAAAATAAAACGAGACACGGCCTACCGGCCGTGACAGTGAAAGGCCGGCCAGCCGTGAAAAATTAGGGGAGGAGCAGCCAGGAGAGAGCAGGAGTGGAGGCGCCAAGCTGGGGAACAGATGGCTGGCGATTTGATGCTGTGCACGCGCATTTTAGCTCAATGCGCTTGCGCATTGACCTAAAAGCGCACGGGCACAGCATCAAATCGCCAGTCTAGTTAAAGTCGGTTTAAGCCCCTATAGTCTCGCAAGCTCAATGTGCATGCGCATTGACAGGCAAGACCTAAAAATGACTGTGTTGCTAATGTTCCTGTTATGGGAAACCTTATCAACCCGGACTCTTAGTTACTTTTGTAACAGGGCCAATATTTACTTGCATGGGGTGGCTCTGCTGTAAAGAAACGAGAACGGATAGAGTGGAATGTTCTCAAGTGTAATTATTGATTGTTGAGATTAATTGCCTCAATCTCCTTTTTTTATTTCTCGAAGTATCAGTGGATGGAGTTATGAATGGCTTTCTTGTTTCTACCAGCAACCCTCATGGATGACAACTGTATGCAACTATCCAAATCTGTCGAGTTTGTCCTTTCTGGCTGTATCACATATTGGCCCTAGGGTAGAAAACCAAGAATTATTTCAATATTGGAGCGATGCTCCACATTCATAGGAGGCATCCTCACGGACTTGGCAGTGGATCCGCCTTTTACCACGGGCTTTAGATATGTTCTAGGGACTGCACAGGTCACAGTCATTTAACTACTTTCCCTTGTTTGCTTTCAAAAAGACAGGTTGTATCCACCTAACCAACCCTGTGCTTTTTAGCCATCACTTTTGATAATCTGATAGTTGGCTGAAGATACTATATGTTTTTGAGGCATATATCAGTACAAGAGTCTGGAAGCCAGGAGGTGCACACACAAGTGTTCTGCCACCCATAGTCAAGGAGAATACTTGTCACCAGAAACCAAGAAGGGGATGGCCAAGGGTTGGTTGTAGTTAATTTTAGTTTCAGGTGCACAGGTGTTTTTACTCACTTTTACTTGTGGTGGGCTGGCCTACAGATTCTTCCCTGGAAAATCTATGCTGTCTGCCATAGCGGGGGGCCTTACTTGGTTAACCACCCCCCTCTGGCTATATTTGGAGAACTCTACGTTTTGCTTTTTTTTAAATCGGTTGTTTGACTTGGAAATTGCGAGCATCTTCTGAAGGACTCAAGTGCTTGAACAATATGTTCTTCGCTTGTTAACATGACAACCTGCAAGTACATTGTACCTGCATGTCTGCTCAAAACTACTTGGGTTTCTGGTGAGCTTGAAGAATATACATAAGTTGCTTGCCAACTAGTTTCTGCTAATGTGGAATCCAAGCTTATTCGATTGTGTTGTGTTTGGCATTGCCCAGATACATGATTAACTTGACTGCAAGCATCAGATGTCTGTTGAAATGAATGTACATAACTGGTCATGCTAATACGAACTTCTCTCTTCCTCTTGGAAAGCACAGGAAGATGTACTGTGATTGGAAACGTATAAATTTTTCATAAAATTCTTGTGCTGTGTTTGGCCCTAGCATTCTGCGTGCGTCCCCAAATCAGGATGTGTACTTGCCAATATCCACCAGCAGTTGTGTTTTCGATGGAGATTGTCAGCAACCTAGAAATACTTTAGTCACAAATGGGATACTGCTGGTTGCTGTTCTCCTAACAGTAGATTAATACCAGTTCATTGTCTTACAGAAAATGTCACATCAGCAGGAGGACTTCACCAGAGACCTATCTCGTGCCTGAAAAAATACTCTGCCCTCACCAAAAGGACTAAAAGGAAGGCTCAATTAACAGATGCTTGTATGGAGGTTCTCTAAAAGAAGTAATCTGATTTGAAGCCACAAGGTCCATGACGCTGAGCTCAGCAGAAATGAGCCAAAAACATTGTAAGCTAAGACCACTGATTTATGGAGAAACAGACCAGACCTACCAGGTGGATGAGCCTGCAGTATCCTGGACATTCCCTTTGCCATCTCTGGCTTTGTGGGAACCAGTATTGGACCTTTTCCAGGTGAGAAGACGTGGGTGTTTTTTCTTTTCATGCCAGGCCTTGTGGTAGTCTCTGTCGGCGTTGGCTAATTGCCCTCGTGCTGAAACCCTTTCTCTTTCAGCCCTTACTGTTCTGAAGATATCCGTGTACAGCATTGTGTTGGGCCTTACCCCATATCCC
This sequence comes from Lissotriton vulgaris, assembly GCF_964263255.1. Taxonomy (NCBI): domain Eukaryota; kingdom Metazoa; phylum Chordata; class Amphibia; order Caudata; family Salamandridae; genus Lissotriton; species Lissotriton vulgaris. The sequence continues at coordinate 1,307,557,812 of NC_141693.1, read as the reverse complement.
AGTACAGTGGTCCCCAATGCTGAATATTTTGGTCCAGTGGATGCCTGTCCAACCAGAAATCTTGCCGGTGTCGGACAGTTTTGACATAGCTGTGCTTGAAGTTTTTCTACATTTAAGAAGGCCTACATTGGTGCTCGTCAAACTCCAGAACCAGTAGATTCCCTTATTGAACTGTTACTGAGACGTGGATCACAACTGACCTCTCCTAGAACAGTGTAGACCCAACCTTTTGACCTCTGGTAGCCTTGTTAACTGGACTCTGATACTTTGTGAACTACCCCTCCCGCTCTAAATTTTCACTTTGAACACTGCCAACCTTTATCTTGTTTAGGTGATTTAAAATATTTTGAATACTATTGTGATTTTTTTGGACCATTATACTGGTTTCTCATCCATCTGGATTCAAATCATCCACTATACACTGATGGTGTACATTACCCCCAGTCCCTCTGAGAAACTATGTGAGACAGCCGACTCATCATATCCAGCGTCACATATTGTGGTATTCTTTGAGCCACTTAGGGTCACTTTGACTGGCTATTGTCAACAGTACCCGCATTACACCCAAGTTCACAAACCATGCTGTGGATGCCCAACCCTGTGCCCATTTATTAACACTGGCCATAGGCCTCCCTGGTATTTGTTTTTTAGTTCCTTTCCATAAAAGAAATATTGTTTCATTTGGGGGAGGCGGGGTGAATGTGTTGTCTCTTGGTCTCTTAAGGTGCTAAGGCCTTTTTGTGTGCTTCTCATTTTTAGTGTACTTTGTGCCTTCATGTGAATACAGTGTCTTCTTTTTAACAGACATTGCTCTTACAATTAATTTGATTGTACTTACTTATCATAGGACCAAACCTAAGGATCAACTGCAGCCTGAGCTGTTGGGAGTAGCTGCACACACTTTTGAAAAGATGGGTCAGTTCAAGAGCAGCCTGCTCGTTTGCAGGTGGATTACAGAAGACACTTCAACCTGGAAATTAACAGCGGAAGATCCCAAGTAGCCATCTTCCTTCTGGTAAGTCATGTTCTCCTAGTCTGTTCCTGTCCAGGCCCTGCGCTCCTGTCTCTGATATCTAGAAGTGAATTTTCCCTACAATGCGCAGGAGCTAGACTTGCATCATCGGAGTCCTGTTTCTCATTACGATCAATTTGGTCTTCTCTAGTGGATGTGAACTCTGTCTGCAGGGAGACTCCTTTAGTTCTAAATGACTTACTGACCCCAGATGATTTGGGCACCCTTCACGTCTCCTTTAACTTTGATTAGTCTGAGTAGCTGTTTTTTTAGTTGGGTCATGAGTTAAATTGAGGGAAGTAATGCACCATGAGTCTTTGCTGCTGTGCTGCATAAGGAGACATTTAGATACCCATGCAACAGTGGTCGATCGAACCCACTATGCCTATAACCATGGGACACGTTTTCAAGGGACAGATTTGTGGTTTGGGGATACCAGTGGGGGTGGAGGGGGGAGCCCTAGAGAACGAATTTCTTCTACAGAGACTTGTGGTATCTTAACTATTCAAACTATTGCTGAAGAAGCCTTGACCTGAGACTTAAATGTACCATAGGAATTTGGCCGGACGCACACCGCGGACAGAGGGAGTTACGACCGGAGCTGGTATGTCTGCAGGGGCGGCGCAGCCTACTCTCGCGCAGCAGCTGCTCTGCGTTGGTGACCCGGCCCCCGTGCCACATAGCTTCCTGGTGGCCGCTGACTGGAAATCGCTGCTCTATCAGGGTGCTGCTTGACGACTGGGCCCTACCTACGCCAATGGGACGTCTCTCCTGGTCGAGGTCCTAGTGTGTTCAGAGACAGGTCCCTGGCGCGCTTGCTTTATCCACGTGGACTTGCCCCGGCATACAGCGGGAGCAGGCCTGCTCTGTTTGTTCCTTGAGGCGCAGACGTGGGACAGATCCCAGAAGGACTCCAAACCCGACCTTACGGTGAAGGACCTCTTCTCTCGCGTCCAGCAGGGCCCCTCCTCAAGGTGGCTCACTAGTCCCAAGAGGCCTCATCCACTTAAGCACCAAGAGATGATCGAGAGGAACCAGTGAGGCACGCCTTCCTGGAGTCCCTCTTCACAACGCTCCAGGAAGATCTGCAGACAGTGAAACGCGATTTCACCTCTGGGATAAAGACATTCGCAGGGACGTGGATGCCATTGGGGATCGTGTGGCAGTTCCCAAAGATAAAGGGGACGGCAGAGACACAGAATGCTCAGCTCTTCAACAGGAGGTAATTTGCCTCCACGAGCAACAGGTAGACCTTGAACCGCATCTCGAAGAACTCGAAAACTGCTCCAGGAGGCATAACATAAGGATCCAGGGAGTGGCTACGAATGCAGAAGCGGGAGACCTCTCTGGAGCCACACACATTAAGGGTCTTCTACTAGACCCTGTGTTTACCAATATCCACACCCTACAAGCCAAAGAGTCCCTCCCCCTCCCGTGGACGGACCACTTTTTGGTCCCTTTCCGCTTACCAGGGGCATTCAGGAAACCCCACAAGCCCGCCACCTATACCAGGGACAGAGCATGGTCCAGACTCTCTGCCGAGGACTGGGCCAAAGCCCTGGACTCTACAACCCCTAGTCCTCCGGATGACCCTGTCACAGCGGACAGAAAGTTCAGGGAGTGGATCTCCACCTCCCTCGATTCTATCCTCCCCATAAAAACCCGTGAGGATAAAAACGGGAAAATAGGATCAGCCCCATGGTGCAGCCCGGAACTCAGAACTCTCCGCAAAGAGTGCAAAAAAGCGGAGCGACTATGGAGAAAGGACTGGCTTCATGCCAGCAAGGACGCCTACCGTAGGTCGGTGAGAACCTATAAATCCACCCTGAAGCTCACCAAAGCCGCCTACTACGACACCAGAATAAAAAATTCCACCAACTCGGCGAGAGAATCCTACCTCATTGCCAAAGAACTTCTGAAAATACCGGCGCCCCCCCTCTTCCAACATATCGCCTCCGGACAAAAGTGATGAACTGGCAACCTACTTTGACTCCAAAATCGCCCGTATCCTAGTCTCCCTCCCCCCGCTCAGTCTGCCTAACCACATGGACTATGACGCAAATACCAATCAGACAGGAAACATCCTGCACCCACAATTGACCGCCTTTAGGGCAGTATCATTGGACGAAGTAGGAACAACCTTGACCAAGATGAAAAGCGGCTCTCCCCTTGACCCCGCACCCATCAGATTCCTGAAAGAAGTTGCCCCTACCATCTTGCCCACCATCACGGAACTGATTAACATCTCGCTATCCCAAGGCTCTGTCCCTCCGAGTTGGAAGAGTGCTGTAGTCAAGGCTCTTCTTAAGAAGCCCCAACTGGATCCCTCCGACCTGGCCAATTATCTGCCAATCTCGCTCCTCCCTAGCACCAGCAAAATAGCCGAGAAACTGGTCAATGCCCAACTGTCCCAGTTTCTTGAATCAAACAACCTTCTGCGTCGGTCCCAAACTGGGTTCCGCCCGGGCCACGGCACAGACACCGCCCTCCTCGCTGTCATCGAGGAGGCAAGGTGCATTCTGGATTCAGGAGGGTCAGTGGCAGTGATCCTCCTGGACCTCAGTGCAGCCTTTGACACGGTGAACCACCGTGTCCTACTCCACCGGCTGGCCGTGGCGGGACTCGCGGGCACCGCGCTCGATTGGATAGAATCCTTCCTATCAGGTCGCTCTTTCCAGGTATGGGACGGCAATTCCCGCTCAGCCCCTCTCCCCCTCACTAGCGGAGTTCCCCAGGGGTCGTCACTGAGCCCCACTTTGTTTAACGCTTACATGGCCCCTCTCGAGGATGTTGTCACCCCATTCGGAATCAAGATAGTGAACTACGCGGACGACACACAACTGGTCGTCTCACTCTCCCATCATGACAACCACCCAGACAATCTGTTGAACTGCCTCCAGGAAATCCACCACTGGATGTGCGAATCATCACTGAAGCTCAACGGATCGAAAACCGAAGTCATGCTCATGGGCAAGAAATGGACCACCATCCCCCCATCGGTCTGGCCAGACTTTTTCGGTGAGGTGCCCACCCCGAAACAAGAAATCAAGACCTTGGGAGTCTGGCTTGAACCGGAGCTGTCTATGAAGACCCAGGCAGCCAAAACAGCAGGCACCTGCTTCGGACTCATGCGTTCCATCCGCAAGATCCTCCCACTACTCCCGCCCCTATCAAGGAAACTCTTGATTCAAGGTTTGATCCTTGCCCGGCTAGACTATAGCAACGCTGTCTATCTCGGAGCCCCTGAATCTACCCTGGCAAAACTCCAGCAAACTCAAAACGCGGCTGCCCGGCTCCTTATGGGCCTCCCCTCCAGAGCCTCTGCCAGACCAGCGCTCAAGGCCCTACACTGGCTTCCAGTGCGTCAGAGGGTAGAATTCAAGGCGTTGTGTACCGCCCACAAACTCCTCAATGGTCTTGGCCCTTCTATCCTGAGAGACATGGTCACCCCTTACAAGGCCCCTAGACTTCTGCGCTCGGATAACGAACGTTTGGCCATTGTCCCGAGATTCAGGAAGGCACGCACCGGCGGTAGACGCTTCGCAGTAAAAGCGTCCTCAGGATGGAACTCACTCCCCCGCTGCCTGCGGCTGGAACCCTGCCACCTTCTCTTCCGTAAAAAATTAAAAACTCTGCTTTTCTCCAAATAAGCTCCCCTTCCCCCCTGGTCTCCACAAGTATCTTAGCGCGGGGATGCCTCCGGGTCACCAGGCGCTCTATAAATCGCTAAATAAATAATAAATAAATCTTTGCTATGTCAAGGGGCTGTTTAACCATGTGCTAGGGAACTCGCCCGATATCCAGATCGACCGAGTGGGGCCCCCTAGGGCAGACAGGGCGGCCCCAGGTGATAAATTGGCCTGCATTCAGGACTTTCGCATAAAGGAGGAGATCCTCCGTAAGGCCAGGACCATGCACCCGATCATATACCAAGACCAACGTCCCACCCTCTATCAGGACCTTGTGGCGATCACCTTCCCGAAATGTCGACTTTTCCGTCCAATCATGTCTCATCTCCACCAACAGGACATTTCTTACTCCTGGCGTCACTTGTTTCGACTGATTTTCCGTATGCGGGGAAAACAGTATCAGCATCGATCCATCTCGGAGACCTGCAGAATTCTTGGTGTCACTATGCCAGAGGAGGAGGAAGGAAATGCCGGATCAAGCCCCGCTGCAGGTGTTTCGACATCGGGCTGGCAGCGACAGTGATGCTGCAGACGCCCTAAACGACTGGATCAAGCAAAAATCGCACAGAGCCCAAGGGCTGCTCTGAAATCCCTCCCAGGGGACCTAACCAAAATTCATTCCACATGACTTTAGAAGGGGCTGTCTGCTCTTTGATCTGCTAGGCAGGAGGCGGGGAGCGGGTAATCTTGGCCACTCTATGGACCCCTTAACAGACTTTTTCTGTTCAACCTGAGATGACTGACTACCATGTTTAAGATGTTGGTTGTTTGTTTCACTTTCTTACCCCATTGGGGGAGCTTGCTTTCGGCTTCCCTATGGGATCGACCGGACATCGTATTCACTAATGACAACGTGGTTCTGGTTTTTGTTGGTGTTTCCTTTTTCCCTTTTAAGGGGGCACTTGTTCTATGTTTGGGGTTGTTTTCTCTGGGTTTTGGGATCCCTCGCCCACCAGTCTTTTGTTCACCGCAGGGCTACACACTGGAGGCGCTCCTCTGTGGTTGATGAACCTTTTCTCTGGCCCCAGGGGCGATCTCTGCCCCTCGCTGCCACTTCTTCCTGACTTCTTACCAGGTAGATGCCGCCCACTACTCTCAAAATCCTCACCATGAACGTGCGGGGACTCCACTACCCCGTTAAACGCAAAGCAGTCTTGTCCTGCCTTGAGAACGCCCATGCTGATATATGCCTTCTCCTGGAGACGCATCTCTTGTCAAAGGACTGCCACCATCAAAAAATCTTTCGGGTTCCCAACTCAGATGTTCTCCTCCGACCCTGCCAAATCTGCTGGCGTGGCCATCACTCCCTCACAGCCCGACATGGTGGTTCCCCTACCCACTCTTCCCTACACAGTGTATCTCCGCCACACTCTCCAACATCTGTGGAAAGTACCAGCCCTGTTGTGGTGCAGGTATCCCGTGGGCACCATTCTCCTGGCCTGTCTTCCACCTACCACCACCCCTGGTGTTGGACCTGCTCATCCCATCCCTGGCAGACACCTGCAGAGGGGGCCTGCACCAGGCTATGGTGGCCAGTGGGAGCAGGACTTCTTCCAACAGCAGGCAGATGTGAGGCAGGACATTGGTGCCATAGGGGCTACCCTGTCGGACATGTCCGGGTCCCTGCAGGACGAGGTCCAATTACCTCAGGTGGTGGACAGGGTGAGCTAAGCTTTGGATAGGATGGATAGGACTTGGCAGGACATGTCCAGGAATATGAGAGACCTCATAGGGTAGAGAGTGCAAGACACCATCACTTGGCCATGAAGATATGGAGGGCATGCTGAGTGTGATCCGAAGTCTCCCTTCACAGCCAATGCAGGGAGGGGAGCCATTACATCTGCTTGCAGGACAACACAACCACACACCTGTACCACCAACTACACAGCAAAGGTACACCAGCACACCGGCATCCTGAACAGGCACCCCCACCACCTGCACAACCACCACCAACCCCTGTACCAACATCCCCCCCACCTGCACAACCACCACCAACCCCTGTACAGTCACCCTCACCACCTGCACAACCACCACCAACCCCTGTACCAACATCCCCCCCACCTGCACAACCACCACCAACCCCTGTACAGTCACCCTCACCACCTGCACAACCACCACCAACCCCTGTACCGTCACCCCCACCACCTGCACAACCACCACCAACCCCTGTACCAACATCCCCCCCCCCACCTGCACAACCACCACCAACCCATGTCCGCTCGCATCATGCTACAAGTGCGTCCAGAGATCCGCACGATGCGAGCAGACATGTCTGTTTGGTCCTCAACCATCCAACTCAAGTCCCCTGGCACAGCCGCAAGAGAAACAACACCGGGAGGGGCCTGGGGGGGACAGGAGGGATGTGGTGCCTCCGTTCCGGAGCAGATATGGCGTTTGGGTTGGTGGCTACGAGGAGGGGGACAGGTTGCAGGGGATGGAGCTGGAGCCCCCGATGGCATGGGGGACTCTGGAGGTAGGGATGGACTGATGACCGGCCCAGATTGAATGTTGGCCCGCCCCAGGGACACCTTCAGGACCCACTTGTGAAAAGCGTGGGAGAGAGTAGCTCTCCACCACATCCTGGTCAGAGGTGTCGGCTCCTTCCCCCCCCCCCCACCTTCAATGTCTACAGCCTCCACCCGGAACATAGCTCCAGCATGGTGTTCTTCCTCATCCCGGGTGGGCGCAATCCCCATGCCTCCTGATGTTGAGGTTCCCTCCTCCTCCTCCTCCTCTTCTTCCTTGCTGGTGGAAAGAGGGTGTAGCCGCTGGTCAACTGATGTCCTCCTGCTCCGGACCTGTTCCTGCAGTTCTTCTGTCTCACCATCTGTGCCTGCTGAAATGTAAGCAAAATCCTGATGTGGTGGTTGTTTCATACAGGACGAGACACATCCATAGATGAGCCAAGGTCAGAATTTGTTTTCCTCTGATCACACTCTACAGTTGTTGGGGGCCGATTTAAGACTTCTGGTGCATCTCTGCTAGTCAGCAGAGATGTGCCAGAAGAGTTGCGACGCATCTGCCCACCCGTGCGCCACCACTGATGTGCCACATTTTCAATGCGGCACACCGTGGCGCTCGGGTGGGCAGATGCGTGACGCATCCCTGGTGGAAATGCAGCGCATTGCTGGAGTTGCGTCGCAAGCGTAACGCAGCTCCAGCAAGGCTCGGGGGTGCCCTATCTCTAACATGCTGCGTCAATCCTCACGCCTGCTTCAAGCAGGCGCTGGGCTTTGACGCAGCATGGCCCTAAAAGTGACTGAGTGAAATCTTGTAGATTTCTCTCAGCCACTTTTAGAGGCATTCCTGCGCCTGAAATCGCCCCCCCCCCTGGCGCCAGAACGCCTACATGTGGCGTAGGGCGTTACTCCACAGCATGGTGCTTGGTTTGCGCCACTGCTGCGTCAGTGTAAGAGGCACAAGGGCCTTGTAAATCTGCCTCTCAGTGTTTATGAACTTATATTACATGTATGTTCACTGTCATTTACTGAATTGAGTCTGATATGGACATCTCATGTGTAATATTGTGTATTATTGTGGCTTAAGCAACTGTATTGGCCAACCCTCAGCCTTGGCATTCTTGTGATCTGTGTATCCTGTCACTGCTACATGTGCCAGTTCCAAAACCAGTCCACCAAAGGAGAACATGAAGAGTCCAGATTTTATTTAATTTTGGCCATTGACATGTATTTGCAGCTATTTAACGTCTGGACAAGTGTCATCTGCTTTGTAGCATTGTATGGGATAAGACAAATGTCGAATGTGGGTCACACATCCACATAGGGTCTGGGCTACTTCTCTAGCTACATTGTGAGTCTAGCCCTTTGCCTTCCCCACACATCATCGGACAATCCAGTTCCACATATTGACTTTGTAGACTTAAAAGGTAGTGCGGTACACCAGTGAACAGTGGTGGGTCGTTGTGACAGCTCCCTGTACATGTGAAATGTCATAAAGGCCACTGAGGGTGAGACTTCTGTCAATGGACACAAAGGGATGTGGAATTCCTATAGCCCGACGCCTAGGACATATTGTTTGGGGTCAAGGGCAACAAGTTTTCATGTGTATTTTGTCTTTGGGACAAGTAGGCCCAACCCTCTGCAGCACAAACCCTTTGGCTGGCAGTTTGCAGTACCACATTATAGATCAGGGAAGAGCACTGTCTGCAGTTAAGGTAATATTTGTGTTCATATGTTCACCTCGTCCATGCTCATGACGAGCTTGTCATGAGTCACAGTAGAGCTGTGCTCATGACGAGCTGGGCTCATCATAACTGCTGCGGTCCGCCCACGAGCGATTGATTCCCCGCCTGTGCAGGCGAATTAATCAGTGGGCGGAGTTGTGACTTGGCCAGCTCCTCTGTGACTCATGACGAGCTGAGCTTGTCACGAGCGCTGCAAACCCCCCTCGCCCCGCGCCCTGGGGGAATTACGCCCGCAATGAAGGGGTTAATGCTGCTTAAACTTGTATTTAGGGTTCATTAATTGAAAGCCTTTATTATTAGGGTGAACGCAATGTTGAAATGTAGAAATATTATAGGCTGTGACTGCACTACTGACAGTGGTTCCATTATAAAAATGTGAACACACGTTTTCAAAGTTTAGCAATATGAGGGCATGTATAAGGCTCCCTGAATGCACTCTGATTTGATGCAAATATTTGCAGAAGCTTGAAAGCAAGATTGGTGATTCTTTGCATTCAAAATCACGTTGATAAAAAAAATAAACATGAAAAAAAAACATTGCTCTAAACTACTGTAAATTTTCTGGTACTATTTCTTTGCAGCATCATTTAATAACATGTGTTGATGCATGCTAGTATTTCCCAAAAATATTCATAATGGAAAATCAGTGTAACAAGTTTCTATAAGATTATGGGAAACAAAAATAAACAGGCATTAGCAAAGGCCATAGGTCTGAAATTGGTGGTCAGCTTTTGAGTTTTGTCAATGCGTGACTTGTTTAGGCAAGGTTTTTCTAAAACCTTATTGGTGTGGGGCCCTCCCCATTATAACAAACATTGGCAAAAGCAAACATTGTTTGTGGTCTCAAAAAGAACATACTGCCGCAGTAGTTACTGCCACTTAAAAAAACTACTTAGTGTGCAGATATACTCCTTGTGAAGGAGCAGAATGCTGTCGCTCACAGTGAAGCCAGCCAATACAGAGAGAGAGAGAGAGAGAATTTTAATAAACGTAAAATGTCACGGTCAACGCCAGACCAAATTAGGGGCCCAATTATTATAGAAAGTCTCAAAAGTGCACCCATGGTATATGCCCTTACATTAAGTGCAGCTATACGGCTTTAATTAATTTCCAAGAATTTAAAGAAGTAGGACAAGAAATAGTACTCCTAGAAAATATTTGTGAACTGCATTTTAGCATGAGCAAATATGCATGTTTAGATTTGCTCATGTGAAAATCTGAGCGTTTGCAAGTTCACTTTACCTCCAACCACTTTTTTCCCTAACTCTGGAAGAAGGTTTACATCTGCCATTGTCAGGAGTACATTTCCAACATTTCTCAGTATGGTAAAAGATTAGAGAAGAGTTGTTGAACACCCTTAAAACATGCAAGTTAGTAGGTTTGCGCAGACTCAAAAGGGCATTCTAACCCTATCTTCAGAGGTATGTAAATCTGTGGAAATGTGGCAACATAAGGGTATTGCAAGTATTCAAACACTACTATGGTATGAGCCCTGTCCTAATCGGAAAGGTTTTATCAGAGCTCTTATATATTGAGATTGCTGCCATAATTTGTCGCCACACTACATAGCACCAAAGGGACAAGTGGATTTTGTTACAAGATAAGTAGATTTATGAAGCAACCTGCCTCATGGATAAGTAGATATTTTATTAAAATCCACACACCTTGCAAATTTAGGAACACTTAAGAGTGATGCAGGGATCTCAAAGTCTGTCTTGAATTCATGGCACATGATGATCTGTCTCAATTGGAACCCAAACTCTACAACTGCAATGCAAGTCACAGCATCCAATGCCCTTTAGCCTGCCATGCTCGCACTGGACAGTGTATGTACCATTGCTCATCCAATGCACTCATTAGTTATGATTTCTTTGGTTCGGGGGCGTGGCTTGGCGCCCGTGGGTGATGGCGGCGCTTGAGTGAGGCTCTGCGGCGGCTCCGGGGAATTCACTGCACACACAATGCTGTTTCCTGCATGGAGGCTTTGTCCCGTCGTCAGAACATCTCTGCACTGCTCCGCGACGCTTGAGGCTGCCCTGCTTTGCTTGGAGACGCAGTTCTTGGCCATAATATGCGGCTAGGCGTCTGAAGTGAATGCGGTCGCCATCTTCTTCTATCGGCTGACGCACCGCGCTGCATTTGCTGAGGTGCGAGCGCTCTGCCTCACATCCCAAGTCCGGCGGCTGTTGTGATCCGCACTTCGCCTATGATGACTGAATGGCGTCTGAGAGCCCTCCTAATCTCCCAATGACACGGTATTTCACACAGTGAGCTTGAGGAGCTTTATTCTTAGTTCGCGGCCGCCATTTTGTGCGAGGTGGCGCGCCGTGTTTTTTTTTTTTTTCTTTCTTTTTTGTATGCGGGGACGAGATTGTGCTGCATAATTGTCACCTGTTATGGGCCTGACTTGGTGGTGCTTCATAAAAGGCTTCTCCTTCACTATAGTGCTATATTCACTGCGTTGCCCACCTGCTATGTCTTTGCGGCAGATTGCTTGTCGCCTTAGCATTGACACAACCACCATTTTGCTCATATCAAGTGCCTTTGATCCATGCCTTCTCTGAGGAACTGGTGAATGTTCTACTGGAAGGAGGTAGTGCTTGAAGGCACCTATTGTTGGACATGTAGTTTTTCACCTGCTGTTGACCTTGTTTATTCCAATGTGGTTTTTGGCGCACTGTCGCATCTATGTTTTGCTGCAGCTTCTGAATTATCTCTATATTGTTTATAAGTGATACCAATGATGTCCCATGCTCCTTATCTTGTATATTTTCAGCGGCCTGCATACCCTCTTCCTCGCTAACTCCAGTGGCCTCTTTATGACTTGCACAGCTCGGCATGTACATTCAACCATTGTCTTCTTTGCCTACAGGCTTCAAAGTTTAACCAGCTACGGCCCTTCAAGCTCTTCTCGACGTACCTGCACATATGTTTTTTGTCTTCAAATGGTTCCCACACGATTATTTGTAGACTTTGTTCTCTACCTGCTCTATGCTCTGCTTCCTGGTGGATGCCTTACCTAATATGCCCGCTCACCGCTTTTAAAAACCCAATACCTACCATATGGGCAGACTCAAATCCATGTCTCACTTGCCCGCCCTACAAAGTCTACCTTTGTCATGTATCTTCACTTATTGCTGTTCAGCACTGGATATGGTCCCACTGAGGACTGGGTGATTTACTACTCCGTTCTCTGATATATCAGTGTGCTTTTGCTGCGGTATTTACCTTGGATTGGTCTTCACTGGGTGTGGAGCCGCCTGTCTGCGGTCAATGCACAGCGCCTTAAACAAGTGATTTTACAGCTTCCTCTGTTATTGTGAGCTCTCGTGTACACTGCCCTTTCACGTTAACTTGAGCACCCTCTTTCTGGGAAGGCTTAAATCCATGTCACACTTGCCTCACACGACTAAGTCTGCTATTGTCAAGAACTCTAGAGTCTTCTCTGCCTTCTCTAAATTGGAAGATTCCCTTACCTCTTCCGGCTTAGACACCAACATGGAACCCGCCCAACCCCTACTGGGGAAAGCTAATTCCAAAAGACTGAAGAAAGATCCCCCCTCGCCTCTTAAACACCCTTTGCCTGTTTCTATGGAACTGCTACTGGACGAAATCAGGTCATTTTGTCCTTTTTTGGAGGAAATCGGATCCCTGCGCCCTTTTATGAAAGAAACCAACGTCAAACTCCAGTATCTCACGGACAACTGGTTAAGATGGAAACTAGGGTGGCCTCCGTCGAACACTCTGAGTCCCTCCAAGGAACTTGCTACGCAGTATCCCATTTGAACTCTCAAGTGTCTGCTCTTCAGCGACAGGTGTAGGAGTTAAAAAACAGAAATAGGAAGAATAATCTCAGCATTTATGGTCTGGCAGAGGGGCTTGAGGGCTCGGACTCTCTTGCCTTCTTTAAATGTTTCCTTCCCAAGCTCTTCCCAAGCTATTGCGACTACCAGAGGGCACGACCCTTAACATCCAGGGTGCACATCGATTGGGACGACCATCTTCTTCGCTCTCCCCCTCACAGAAGACCAGAGGTGTCATTCTCTATTTTCTGGAGTATACTGATCTCCTGAACGTTTTGTCGGCTGCCAAATCCTCTCCAACACTGACATGGTCTGGTTCTTCCCTGTGTTTTGCTCAGAATTATGCAAAAGCTACTGCCAACCGCCGCAAGGATTTCCTGAGCCTGAAGGCAGACCTTCGTGAGATGGGAGCGAGATACGGCTTGTACCATCCGTGTTTGTTCAAGGTCACCTACAACAACAAGACTACCACCTATGAAGATCCTGTACGCCTTCGGAGTTTCATCAATGCGCGTAAGACCTCTGCCATGGACTCATCTGGATCTTCTTCCTCTGCCCCTGGTTGACCAGTGGCTGTGTTGACTCTCTTATTGTCACTGCATTTTGTTCGCTTTGATATTTGAGCGGTCTCTCCGCTTCGCTGTTGCAGCTTGCCTTCTTTGTTCTTTAACCCCTTCGCTGCTGATGACGAGCTCAGCTCGTCATCAGCCACGGTGGTCGTGTGCGGATGACGAGCTGAGCTCGTCATGTAACGCGGCTTTTAGAAAAAAGCCGCACAGAGCAAAAATTACCACTGCACGCATGTGGTTAAGAAGTTTCATTATGTTGGTTTTTATCCTCTCTACGTTGTGTGGTTATTCATTGTTGTTTGTGATACCGGTCCGATTTCTCTTTGTGTTGTAACCCTTTGTTCACCTTTTTTCATCCATACAGTATTCCCTTCACGTTTGACGATATCCCTCGGTTCCCCGCCTGGTCGACCTTGGTGTGTCGCCTTACCCTTGTGGTTCCATCCCTCCACCGTCTCTTCTCGTATTTTCCTTTTGCAGGTATGATCCTTTTTTGTTTCCTCCTTTATGCCTCCCTTTTGTACCTTGTTTTCCCTTCCCTCCCCCCTATTTACTTTAAGATGATTTTTATGTATCTTTAGAATTTGCTCTTCCCTATGCTGTTACTCCTTTTACTCCACTGTCCTCTATTCATCTTCTTATCTCTTTCCTGCTCTCCCTTATCACCCTTCTGTTCATACCCGTTTCTGTTTCTTATCTTCTTCCTCAGTTCAGCAGATTACTTTCTTCTTGTATTCATACTTTGTCTCATGGGTTCTTTTTTCCATTTCTTCCAATGTATTTACTATGGTTTATTTTATATGGAATGTCGTTGAATATAATCTCATGGAATGTTAAGGGCATTAACTCTCCAATCAAGCGTCAGCGAATTTTATCTCACTTGGCTAAGCTGAATGTAGATGTGGCTTTCTTGCAGGAAACTCACCTGTCTGATACGGAATCTGTCAAACTTAAAAGGGGTTGGGTGGGTGAGGTTTTTTATTCGCAAGGAGATGGTAAACGCAATGGTGTGGCTATTTTGTGCCGTAAGTCTCTCCCCTTGTCTATTCTCTCCCAGGAGTCAGACACTAATGGAAGATGGGCATATGTCAAATTGTCTCTTAGAGGTGTTCCAGTCTCTTTCCTCAATGTTTACGCTCCTACTGTTGGTGAGCCTCTTTTTTGGTCTGACTTTTCCCGTCATATCACACGATTTATGGATGACTATTTCATCCTTGCTAGTGACTGTAATCATCCCTTGGACCTCTTTGTAGATAGGAACTCTGCGGTCCATTACATTCCTAACAAATCTCACAAGCTCTTTACCCAGGCTATCTCCCAGCATAAACTTGTTGATACCTGGCGGCTTTGTAAACCAGCCCTGAAAGAGTTCACTTTTTATTCTCCCTCCCACCGCTCTGTCGCGGATCGACTACATTTTTGTTTCCCACAACCTTACTCAAACTCTTACTGCTGCTGAAATTGGCCCGATTTTATTCTCTGACAATGCCCATGTCCTAATCAACGTTGAGGTAATTTCCAAGTCTGATGGACCTAAGAGGTGGCGTTTAAACAATGCCCTTCTTTTAGATCCTAAATTTACTTCTTCCTTTATCGCTTTTTTTGATGATTTTTTCTTGCTTAATGATACTCCCTCTATCCCAACGCATACTGTCTGGGATGCTTTCAAACTAGCAGCACAGGATTTTATTATCCGCTTTGTGGCAAGAAAGCGTAAAGCTGCAAGCGTACTCACACAAGATATTCTTTGTGACATAGAGACTGGAACACGCCTACTTTACCTCTCATTCTCCGGCTTCTCTCATTGCTCTTGTGGCTGCTAAAATGCAGTTTAATAAGAAATCCACAGAGGATGCGTCACTGTACCTATTGAAGTCTAGTGCTAAGTTTTATGGTGGTAGAAATTCGGCTGGGAAACTTCTTGCTAACTATTTGAAGATTATGCATAATAAGCTAAACATTGAAGCTATTTATGATAATAACTCTGTTCTCAAGCACACTGATACTGACATTTTAACTGAGTTCTCCCTCTTCTACAAGACTTTATATTCCTCTGAAACCCAACCCTCTCCCTACTTACTCACACATTTCTTCTCTACCATTCAGAAACCCGCCCACTTCCCTCTCGATTTATCCACCTTGGAATCCGATATCTCTCAGAGGGAACTACTTGCCGCGCTTCAACACCTTAAATTAAACAAAGGCCCTGGACCGGATGGTTTTACCGTTGAGTTTTACCTCCACTTTTCAAAGTTGCTCATTCCTAAACTTTACTCTCTCCTAAGTTCGTTTACCGTCCTAGGAGGTTCCTCGGGGACCTTTTCTTATGCTCATATCTGTTTGATACCCAAGGAGGGGAAAGATGCCAAGCACTGTAAGAACTATCTGCCTATTTCTGCAGTAAATATTGACTACAAAATGTTTGCTAAATCATTGGCAGCACGGCTGAATCTATTGCTTCCCGATCTTTTGGGTGAGGAACAGTCCGGTTTTGTGAAGGGCCGATTCATTACTGATAACACCAGATTATTGTTTAATATTTTGACAAAATCCCCGCGTTTGCAACATTCTCTTGCTGCAATCGCCTTAGATGCGGAGAAGACTTTCGACAGTGTTGAATGGTCCTACCTTTTTCATACCCTCAAATGGTGTGGCTTCGGCCCAAATTTTAATTCCTTGATTTCCCTATTGTACTCACATCCACGCGCTGCAGTCTGTGCGAACGGTCAGGTTTCTCCCTTTTTCGATCTTGGTAGAGGTGTTCGTCAAGGTTGTCCCCTCTCCCCCTTTCTCTTCAACTTGGCCTTAGAACCTTTTTGGTTCAAACTCTGTCAGAACCCCAACATCCACGGTTTTCAAGCTACTAACTCTCATATTAAGCTTGCTGCCTACGCGGATGATATCCTGCTTTTCATCTCCAACCCCAAACCTCCATTCCTGCGTTTTTGGAGGAAGTGCGTGACTATTCCCTGATCTCGGGGTATACACTCAACAACGATAAATGCGAAATATTACCCCTGACAAAGTTCACTTTCAAGCCAGACTTTGATGCTTCCAATTTCACGTGGAGCTCTACGCACATCAAGTATCTTGGTTTACATATTACTCCCTCCATCTCGGATACTGTTTCCCTCTGCTTGAATAAATGTATCCAGAAAATTTTGGATCTCACCACTAGGTGGCATCCCCTCTACTTATCTTGGTGGGGACGCCTCAACACTATCAAGATGATGTTGACCCCCATAATTCTCTACACAATTTCCAATATCCCTGTGCCCATTCCCGCCAAATTCAATTTTGTCTGCCTTCCTTTGGAACAACAAGAAACCTAGGATGTCCATTGCTAGACTAATTCGTCCGGCATCAGAAGGTGGGGTCAATTTCCCAGATTTTCCAGCTTATCAAAAGGCTTTCTTGTCACGGCAAGCATCCTTCTGGTTGCAGGATTCCACAGCTCCATGTCCTTTATGAGCTAAGGTTGAGCACCTTTTCCTTTCCCCCTTTTCTTTTGCTGAATATATCTCTTTTTCCCGTAAGCCCTCTTCAATTTCCACGCCAATTCACAGATTTACCACTAAACTTCTCCTGTCCCACTCTCCTGCTCCCCCACCACTATTGTGGACTTCCTCTCTTCCCCCATACGGCACAACGTACATCTTTTAATCCACGACAAGCCCTTTTACTGGAAATCCTGGAGGCAGAGGGGATTGATTTGGATCTCGCAACTATTTTCACACTCTACTTTCCTGCCCTTCCAAAATCTCCGATTGACCTATGCTTTGCCTGCATCCTTTGCTTCCAAATACTCCCTGCTCAAGACAACGGTGATGGCTACATACACACGACTTGTGCAGACACAGAAGACATCCACCCTCCTCACTCCTGTTGCACGATTACACTCCCTCCTTTGTACTACCTCTAAGGCTTCTAGCATCTACAAGCATCTTCATGCAAGTGAGTTTCTTAGGCCTAAGTCTAAGGTGGAGGAGCAGTGGGAACATGACTTTGCTGCAACGTGGCCTTCATCTTTGTGGGACAGGTTATGGATTAAGGTTTTTAAGTCGTCTTGAGCGGCAACTCTAATGCAATCCATGTTCTTTATCTACAACAGGTTACTCCACACACCTTTTACCCTCCATAAGCGATTTACTGCTACTCCAGACATATGCTGGTCTTGTTCCTCCCCAAATGCTACGTTATTTCATATGCTGTTTCTATGTCAATCTGCTCACGACTTTTGGATACAGGTGTGGGTTCAAATTAATGTAATTTTCCAGACGTGCATTCCTTTTTCTCATGTTAACATCTTTTTGGGAAGCCTTTCACCTTGTTGGGAGGGCTCTCATCTTGATGTGCGTGTTGTTGACCTATTGTTGGCTGTTGCTTTTCAGCAGATTACCATTAACTGGAAGAATTCATCCAATAGCTCCTTTAAAGCATGGTGGTATAATGTTTGTCGTAACCATAGACTGGATACTACTTTTGTCTTCCCTGTCCAGTTGGCTCCGAAAAGAGCAGAATTATGGCTCCCTATTGTATTATATCTGGATAGATGTGCTACCCGTTCGCATTGTCCACGGCCTATCCAACAAGAGGTTTTTCAAACCTCCTTGAGTACCCTTCCATTCCTTTTTCTTTGTTACCATTTGACATGCATGTATTTTATCTTGCTCATATGTATAACCAATATGTTACCCATGTTTTGCTCTTTTACTCATGATTTACCTATGTAATTGATAACAATGCTTTATTTTTATGATTGCTTTAGTTTCTTTTTCCCTTTCTTTTGTTACCTTCCCCTTTTTCTTTTATTACCCATTGATACCTGCTTTTTTGCTTAATAAACTTTTCTTTTGAACTTAAAAAAAATTATTTCCTTGGTTCAATGGTAGTGGTGCTGGCAGAGCAGACTTCAATATGAATGCACAAGTTTGGCTCATTTACCCATTTGTTATGAAGAAACTACAACTCCCAAAATGCACTCTGCCCTGTACAGTCCATATGCCACAGTGTGTCTTTTTAATCTTGGTGACTGCTGCATGGACATGGAATTCGTGAATGGAGGCATGGGATACACAATGGTACAGCACTGTTTCACTCACATCCTACTCCCAGACACATATTTCATATGATGCACTTAGCAGATCTCTGCTGCTCATGCTCCTCCAGCTAAGTATGGAGGGTTGGCCAAGCTGCTCGCAGGACCCTCATGTACAGTGGGGAGAGGCGAGGACGATGCTCAAGGTGCTGGGAAGACAGGCCTTCCAGCTCCGTAGCCTTGTGGCTGGACCAGCGCTTTAGGTCTTCCCGGCGCTTGTGGCATGCCCTAGCACTCCTGGTGTTGACTCCCACTGTACTGCAGCGCTCACTGATGTTGGCCCATAGCCTGGCCCGGGCTGCAGTGCTCAGCTGGTACACAGGGTCCACATATAGCAGAGGAAATTTGTCCACCACTCCCTCTACCAAGATGTCCAATTCCCTTTCTGTGAAAAGGGGTGCTCTCTCTTCATACTCCTCTGCCATTTTGGGGGAAATAAGTGTAATGAGAGAAGCAGGATGTCTGAGGATCTGATCAGTGATAGAGGATGACTCAGAATGAACACAAAATGGCTGCCAACGAATTCCTGTGATCTATTTCCTGTATAACATTGCCTGTATAAAAATGATGTGTTCCGGGTTATTTTCGAAGATTACGGCCCGAAAACGTAGTTTCCGGTTCTGGAGCGTAGGGTCCGCACATCCGCATTACGCTCGAAAACCGTAAATTACGTTTTTGGGCCGTAACCTCCGAAAATGACCCGGAACACATATTTTCATACAGGAAATTTTATACAGGAAGTGGGAGACAGGAAATACATCACAGGAAGTAGCTGGCAGCCATTTTGTTTTCATCCTGATGCATCACATTCAGTAATCAAATTCACTGCCATCCTGCTGTTCTGTTGTAGAAAAAACTGAAATTACAGTGCAGGTGAAAATCATGAATATGTAACGAAAGGGGGAACAGACCATTCAATGACATTTCTGCACGGACAAGGGGGGGCTGACCACATCAAACCCCAGTTTCATTTTCTCCTACTTTGCATTATGGTACATTTAGTTCATATTGAGTGCTCATTATCAGAGTTGTGTGATCTTACGTAACATTGAGGTGGAGCAGACACATGGGGGCAGATTTTCAAACCCCGTACGCCACATTTGCGCCACCGCAGTGACGCAGCTGCGGCGCTAGGCCAGTGCCATGCTGCGGGGTATTTACAACGTGACGCGTCTGGGCGATGTGTCCCGTCGTAAAGCCCTGCGCCACATGTGGGCGCTCCGGCAGAGGGGCGGGGGCGTACCAGAGCAGGAACGCCTCCTAAAAGTGGCTGATAGAAATCTACAAGATTTTAATAAGTTACTTTTATGGCCATGCTGCGTCAAAACCCTGTGCCTGCTTGAAGCAGGCATAAGGATTGACGCATCATGTTAGGCATAGGGTCACCCCAAGCCTTGCTGGAACTCCAGCAATGCGTCACCTTTACGGCAGCAGATGCGTCACGTGTCTGTCTATTCTTGCGCCATGGTGCGCCACATTGTAAATGGTGACGCAAGAGGTGTCCAAGCTAGCCGAGGTTCCAGAGGTATGGGTAAGCCATGCGTTAAAGCAATGTTGTGCAAAACACAACAGGCTAATGTGAACTTGCATACGACTTCTGGGGAGTTCAGCAGCACACCCCCTGTGCGGTCGAGACATCTGAATCGCGACTTCAACAGACCAAAAGTGCGCTCTATGATGGCTCGAGTCTGTATGTGTGCCCTATTGTACCTACGCTGAGGTAGTGTTTGCACGCTTGTAAGGGGTGAGGAGACGTGGGGAGAGTGCATACCCAGCGTCGCCTGAGGAGGGAAGAAAGGGCAGTTGTTTACATTTCCCTCTTTGACTTACACAGGACATGATCTATACGTTAGTACATGCAGTGTCTGTTGGGCCATGAATCTTATTGTACATTGGTTAATCTTGGGGGGCATTCAGACATTTCAATGACACATAGCACTAATTTTTAGTGCTTGGTACTTACCCAGTAGCCACATGATGCCAAATTCTCCAGCAGCCATCCGCCGGGCAAGAGGTGACATGCGGAATATGAAGCTATAATCGGTACTGCCTGGGAACACTGCATGCACATTGATGAACCTCCCACTGGCATCACAGACAGCTTGCACATTGATGGAATATCATCTGTGTCTGTTGCAGAAGATGTGTGCAATGTGGCGGGGTGGTTGAAGGGCCACATGGGTGCAATCAATTGCACCCAGCACACATGGGAATTGTGCAAGGAGATAGAAATCTCTTGCTGCCCTTTGTTTCATGGGCAGTGTATGTGGCATTTGTATGTGGTTGTGGGCTCTAGCAGTGATGCATCTCAGTACCTGATGCAGGCACCGCGACTGGCTCGCCTGGGAAATGCCCACATGGTCACTGGAGACCCTTTGGAAAGACCCAGTGGCAAAGAAATGGAGAGCAGAAAGGATCTTGAGATATGCTGGTATTGCATGTGAACAGCAGGTCACAGAGTCAAGCTCCTACTCACATACCATATCCAAGATGACTTCTGGAGGGAAACGGTACCTGGCCCTTACATCTTGGCTAGACAATGCAAATAGGTTGATCCTCTGTCTGAAGATCCTCTCTGCTCTCCTCCTCAAGAAGTTTTTCCGCATGGCAAGGGGCAGTGCAAGAAACACATTCAGTGACATGTTGAAAGGTTTGTGTGTGTCTGCTCTGCATTTATACATGCTGCAGGGCTAGGATTGGCTGCAGTGTGTCAGCTGATCCATGGTGGGTGGTGGGAGGCACTTGGGCAGGTGTTTACCCTTGGCTAACATGATCAACTGCCATAATTTGTATTTTCCGGCCTGGAATCGGAAATTCCGACGCAGAGCTGGAAATTGCAGGCCGGAATCGCAAAATCCGCCGCAGTACTGTAAATTCAGGCCCGGAAGCGGAATATCCGGCTCGGGAGCGGACGTAAAGTTAGTAGTCGTAAGTCTATTCTGTGAATACTGAAAGTTGTAAGTTCTTTCTGTGAATACCGAAAGTAGCAAGTTCATTCTGTGAATGCCAAAATTAGTAAGTGCATTCTCTGAATACCAAAATAGTAGTAAGTTTAGGATTGAGTCTTAAGTTCATTCTGTGAATCGGGCCCTAACTGTGTTTACTAGAACAGAAGTTTCGGAAGACATAAAGATTTAATGGTATACTGAGAATTAAACGTCTTTCAATGTGAAGAAATATGAGTGTCTACAGCTAATACCATGTCCTTGTATTGTAAATTTGATATACTTGTAAGGCTCCATTGTATAATCTGAAATGTACAGAGTTGTGGAAGACCTGCTTAATCAAATCTGTTTTTTTTTAAAAAAAGGAACTGGCAACGTTTTCCTTCTTTGACTTGCTTTGTGGTGCTGCGTAAAGCTTTCATTGTGGTTTAACAGCCTCGCTGTTACTTTTGTTTTCATTCTGACAGACTCATGAATGGATTCTCCTGATGGTCCGAGAGAGAGTATGTACGGGACGCAAAGGGCACACTCCGAATTACATAGTGGAAGACTGACGGGTGCTATGTCTAGATACTCCACAGTACCTCTGTATGACTTGTGTATAGTGATCATTGATGCATACGACATCAGTAGAGTAATCCACCCTACTGTCCACCTCGCTGTGTTGTAGCAGATGGAATGCCTCTGATAACTCTTGGAAAAAATGGATCACCTTCTTCAGACTCTTGATGGCATAATCAGTCTGCACAATTGCTGTTATTCATATACAAAAGATCCCGCATTCAGTCAGGCTCCTCATCCTCAGTACCTTTTCCTGAGTCAGTTTGATTTGCAGTGACCAGGTGTGCCGCTATGAAAATAACCTTCACTCTAATACTGCTGCACAATAGAATAAAAAAAGCGAATCAGTGAAAGTCTAAAACCCCCTTCTCGATGAACTCAACCGGAGACTGCATCAGCAGTCTTCACATGCCACATTCAAATTTTGACCACCGAATAATCCACCGGCACTCACCAAATTGTGGCAGCAAAAAAACAGAAATGGCATACTAGATGTAACCAACCCATCTCAAAGCCGCCTCCAAATACAGACTGATTGGGCACAAGCACATCAGTGCTTCCACAAGCCTGGGAAAAAAAAATCATCCTTTCTTCCTCATCCAAGTGTATCTAGTGATCTCTCCCAGCACCAGCCAGCCAGGTCTACAAACATATATTCCCCTTGCAAATGTGCTCAGATTACATGGCCTTGGAGTCTACTGCTCTGTTGTAGCACATCAAGAGGAAGCAACATGCAAAAGAGAACATCCGCAGCAACATCCATTCATCCAGTGGGCTTAGCTGGCACAGAAATTCCATATAAACATCCTCCGCTAAATGGAAAGACTAAGATTAGAGGAACATAAGCATTCCTGGGATCATCTAGCCTGCTGAACTCCTCCCTGTGCTTTAACCTTTTTTCACTATTACTGTATACCCCGAAAACCTTAAGGCACAGGCCACATAAATAAATTTTGTAATTAGGAAAAATTTGACTCCATGGAAGATGTGTCCTACAGTGATCTGTTGGGGACTGATGTGCAAGAAATAAATATTTGCTGTTAAGATCATCATTGTGGGCATGTTTCTGCTGTTGGAATGCAGTCTTGTACTTCTGTGGCAGTTGGAGAAAGGGCAACTCACAATCACATGTCTATAATGTTTGCAAGAGGGTAGATAATCATCCTACTTCACACTAGCTCCTGAAATATTCCGTGGCCTCACGTCTGCCCAATAAATATGGTCTTTGAGTAAGCCTGGCTTTAATTCTAGTCACAGACCATATGGTCTCCTTATCAGGCTATTTGCGAGCACAACTACTTAACAGACTGTTCAACCGCACTGTTAGCCCTGTTGTCAAAGAATAGGAATCTGGTAGCCCCCTCACATAGAGATTGTTGACATGCTCTCAATCAACAACTCCATACTGACACATTCTGTATTGAGGAGAGAGGGGGCGGACATTGGGTAATGGCTGGTGCGTTTACTGCAGCTAGTATCTAAATATTTGCAACACTGCTTTAAAAGTTGAGACTATATTTTGTTTTCCACTTTAGGAACAAATAGTTGTTTTTTGAGCATGTGTTCACAAAGTAACACTGATAGCGCGTAGTTGGGGGGCTGCTCTTGTACTTACGCTCAGCGGAACATCCAAGTACACTCTCCTGGTGCACTGTGAAGTTTACATTACCCATTAGCCGAAAGGAAGAGGATACATTCTTCACTTACTACTGGTCACTCCTCTGTTTGTCTGGCAGAGGTTATAGCTAAAGTTTCGAAGGCAGGCCTTCAGTGATGATTTCTCGTTGACCTCACTTGCGAGCACCTTTTTTTGTTTTTCTTGCCTGCTGACCATCTGGGGAATCTTGGTGGTCCAGCCTTTGGGCAAGGGGCGGTGCTGTCCGCACAGGGCAGGCCATCGAGTTTTGGGTACGGTTGCCTCCCCTTACCTGCAGCCATTGCGGGAATTGCCACCAGCTCCTAAGTTACTTCCTCTCCAAGGGCTTGGTACTTTTTTGCTTTGGCAAAATAACGTTTCCAGCTCCTGGATATAGATTTAAACGTGATTTCTTATAATCTTTCAATAGCTTGCTAGTAAAAATGTGCAAAGTGTGGTGTGTCCTATATCTTTTAAAAATACACTAGTATGTCATTTCTATATTGTGGATCCCCTTTAAAGGTCTCAGATGGTGTAAAGTGCATTTTAGTCTTTTGTGTGAAAAGGTTGGTAGTTGCTAGCTTTTAGCAATTCACTAGGGATAACGTTATGTTAAAAAAACAGCAGAGCAAAGTAGTCTTAAGCGTCATTACAATTGGGGATTTTAAGTCCGCTTGTGTCCCTGCTGTTTTCAACCTGAAAAAGACCAGAAAATCCCAGGGGGCACAATTCCCTGTATGTATTATAAACAGATCAGTGAGGATACAGTAAAACACTGAAAATGTAAACATCAAAATATTCTTTAACCTCAAATGTAATTAAAAGTAATTTATTATTCCATATATGATATCATACAGGCATTTGCACTCCGGCCATTACAGTACATAGGCCTTGTACCTCCAACAGCATAACTTTGAGTGAAATGAAAATTGTTAGAAATGGGGGTTCTCCAGTTGGCAAATGTTGCCATGTTGTCCGAATAGGGACCTTTCTTCCTAGTCGGGTAAGAGGAATAAACTTCTAAAATAGCCCCTGCTCACCTTCTTGGTAGTTTGACAGGAGCAGACAGGCTTATCTTGGAGGTAGTGTGTAAATAAAGCATTTGTGCTTACACACAGTAAGACAGTGAGAACACTAAATGGACACCACACCAGTTCAGAAAAATACGCAATCTTTATCTAAACCAAACAAGACCAAAACGACAAAAATCCACAATACGGTAATCCAAATATGACTTTTGAAAGGTAGAAACAGTTCTGTCCACAGCAAACTATAGATGCAACACTTTCAACACTAAATACCTTGGATGCGTCAAAATCATAAGCAAAAACAGCTGCTGGGAAGGTGATGCGTCGGTTCCTCACTACAGGGGAGGGGATGCATTGGTTCCTCACTGCCACGCAGGGGAGGTGATGCGTCTGTTCCTTACTGAAAGGGAGGTGATGCATCGGTTCTTTACTAAAAGGGAGGTGATGCATCAGTTCCTTACTGAAGGGGAGGTGATGCATTGGTTTCTTACTGAAGGGGAGGTCATGTGTCTGTTTCTACTGTGGCCTCAGTGTTGATGTAGACTTAGTGCCCTGGTGTGATGCGCAAGGATCGGGGATGTGGCGGTTCTCAATGCAACAGTGCTGCATTAATTTCTCCAGCCACGGTCCCAGTATGCGTTGGTTCTTGCAGCCGCACATCAGGGCCTGCGTCTGAATCGGTGCGGTGATCTGGTACTTCGTAGATCGGTGCACTCGATGCAGCTTGCAGCAATTTTTCCAGCCGTGGGCGGGCACTGCGTTGGCTTCTTCAGCGATGCATCGGAAACAGGTGGGGATGTCGCCTTTTCGTCATTGGGTTACTTTTCCAGCTCCCAACAGCAGAAACAACCTCCACAGGCTCAGAACACCAACAGGCACCTGTTGGTAGGTCGGAACTCCCAGCAAGGAAGTTCAGGGGAGCTAGAGGTGAAGTCTTTGTGTTTCTTTAGACTTCAGAGCAGGATACAAGCTCTACTTAAAGCCCTTGGAGATCTTCCTCAAGCAGGGGACACAGCACACAGCAAAGTCCTTGTCCTTTCCTTGGCAGAAACAGCCAACCCCAGACAGCACACAGCAAAGGGGCAATACTTCTCATTCAATTTCTCCAGCTCTTCTCATTGGCAAAGGTTCCTATTGAATTCCAGAAGTAAACTTAAGTTCGGGGGTCTGGGCCCCACTCTTTATATCTCACATTCCTTTGTTCTCTGGTGGTGGAGAAGCTCTTTGCCCAGCCAAAACCAGTTCTGTCCTCTGGTGCAGCTTCCAGACAGGAGGTGAAGACAACATTGTCCAAGGCAGACCAGGCCCATTCAGGTGTGAAAGAAATCTTATCCCTCTACTCTGAATGCAGCCCAAGTCTATTCAACCCAGCCCTGACTCACCCTGGAATGGCAGGACACACCTCACCCCCTAAGTGGTTGTCTGAACAGAATGCACAACCCCAGCCCATGTCACTCCAAAGCCATACGGTCGATACACAAACCTAGCAGAGGCACACAGGATAACTAAGAAAGAAAATACCTACTTTCTAAAAATTGTATTTTCAAACACCGAATGTAAAAATCATCCTTAGTAAAAGATGCATCTTTATATTGAGTTCAGGCATACTAAACTTTATCTTCCTATCTTGTAGTTATATTTAGAGTTTATAAATAAAATCCCATTCTATCCAATGGGACAGATAACCTTTCATTAGTGAAAAAAAATAATAATAAGCAGTATCTCACTATCAGGACTGCCACACACATCAGGACATGTTCTGCCTTTCACATGCACTGTACCCTACCCACTGGGGTACCTTAGATCTAACTGAGGGATGACTCCCATATAGGAAAAGGGACGGTTAGGACCTGGCAAGTGGGTGCACTTGCCAGGTCGACAATACTAGACTGCACACAGACACTGCAATGGCAGGTCTGAGACACTTTTGCAAGGCTGTGTTTGTGGGTGACAAACACAACCCACTAGCAGCATTTGGATTAAATATCCTGGGCGTATACAGTGCACTGTACTAGGGGCTTAGCAGTAAACCAAATAAGCCAATTATGGAAACACTATTTCACGACAACAATTTACAGAGGGGGAACTGGCACTTTGGTACTTAACACAGTGGCAGAGTACCCAAAGCATCTAGACCAGCAAAAACAAAGTCCAACACACAGTAAAAACAGCGGAGGCAAAGGCAAAAATACAGGGGAAACCCACACCAAGTATGCCAGGTCTAACACGTGTTCCCTCCAGCTGAAATGTGGGGAGAGCTACCCACCCCCTTGGGAGTTCTTTTTATTAACCCCTTCGATGCTTGTGACGGAACCATTCCGTCACGGTTGGGCTTTGCTGATGACGGAATGGTTCCGTCACAACCACACCCATTTCAATGAGGGGCAGCATTTCAAGGAGGGGAATTCCATTAGCAGCGATGGAGTTAAGGCAGAAAAATCTGGACAGACCATTGGCATGTTCTGTACCAGGGCGGTGTTCCACCGTACAGTCCATCCCCTGTGCGGAAATGGACCACCTCGACAACTTTGGGTTCTCACCCCTTATCTGCATCAACCATTTGAGGGGCCTTTGGTCGGTCTGAACCTGGAAGTGAGTCCCAAACAAGTAGGGCTTCCGCTTATTCAGCACCCAGACTACAGCAAACGCCTCATGCTCAATCGTACTACACCTCTGTTACTGTGGAAGTAACCTCCTACTAACTAGGCCCTCCTCATCGAGTTTAGCGATCAGCCCCCACACCATGCTCTGAAGCATCTGTCTGCACCACAAATTCCTGTAAGAAGTTGGGTGCCTTTATTACGGGCGCTGTGCCCATGGAAGATTTCGGGGCATCAAAACCTTTTTGACAGGCGTCAGTCCAGTTCACCTTCCTGGGCTGCTTCCTGGATTCTGCTGTGTGAAGGGGGCAACAATGGTGCCTCACCCCTTGACAAATCTGTAATCCCCGGTGAGGCCTTAAAAAGCTCTCACCTCTGTCTGGGTCTTTGGGGGGGGGGGGGGGGGGGGGGGGTCCGAAGACTGAATGGTGTCAATCGTAGGCTGTAGGGGCGCCACCTGGCCGCTTCCTACCTGGTGTCCTAAGTACACCACTGAGCCCTGCCCTATCTGTCACTTGCTGGCCTTGATCAAGAGACCTGCCCTCTGCAGGGCCTTCAACACTCACCAGAGGTGGTGCAGATGCTCCTCCCAAGTAGCACTGAACACTGCGATGTCATCCAGGTAGGTGACACTCACTGAAATCTTCCAATCCAGCCAACAACTGGTTGAACAACCTCCTGAAAGGTGGCAGAGGCTTTCTTCCACCCAAAGGGCATTACCCGGAATTGGTAGTGCTCCTCTGGGGTTGAAAATGCACACTTCTCCTTGGCACCATCAGTAAAGGCAATCTGCCAGTATCCAGACTTTAAGTCAAATGTACTAAGGTACTGGGCAGCTCCCCACCAATCTATGAGCTCATCAGCCCTGGGGATGGGGTGTGCGTCTGTCCTCGTGACGTAATTGAGCCTTCGGTAGTCCACATAGAACCGAAGTTCTGGTGTGGCTGCGGCAGCCTTTGGGACCAAACCCACTGGGCTGGCCCACAGGCTCAATCACCCCTAGTGCTAACATTTTGGAGACCTCCTTCTTGATGCAAGCTTTGACCCGGTCAGTCACCCTGTAAATTGTGTGCTTCACAAGGGTACTGTCCCCAGTGCCTACATCATGGACACACCACTGAGTGACACCTGGGGTTAGGGAGAACAGAGCGACAAATTGGCCCAACAGCTGGCTCTGCTGTTCAGGGGTCAGGGCAAGAGAGAGGATTACACCATCCACTGACCCATCCTGTTCCTTAGCAGACAGGAGGTCAGGAAGAGGCTCAGTCTTCTCCATTTCAGCATCTGTTGCTAGGAGCATGCCCACTTCGGACCTCTCCAAGCAGGGCTTAAGGTGGTTCACATGTAGGACCAGCAAAGGGTTCCTTGGAGACTGCAAGTCCACCAGATATGTGACTATACTCTTGTGCTCCACCACCTCAAATGGCCCAGTCCACTTGTTCTGGAGCGCACAAAGCTCCACTGGGGCCATAACCCACAGTTTCTGGCCAGGCTGGAACTCGATCAGAGTGGCATTCCGATCATACCACTGCTTCGTCTCTTCCTGGCTTGCTTCCAGATTCGCCTGATGAGTCGTCTGAAGTGCTTAGTCTGGTTCTTGGAGGCCAGCATGTAGCTATGTACATCCCAGGGAGGTTTACTGGGAGCTTTCTCCCAGCCTTCTTTGACCAATCTCAGAGGTCCTCCTACAGGATGTCTATACAGGAGTTCAAAGGGACTGAACCCTAAGGACTTCAGCGGTACCTCCCTGTAAGCAAATAGGCATTGTAATAGGACGTCCCACTTACGCCTCATGGACTCACCAAGACCCCTAAGCATGCCCTTCAGGGTCTGGTTGAATCCCTCAAACAGCCCATTACCTTGGGGGTTGTAAGGAGTGGGTACATTATAGGTAACACTTCACTCCTGCCACATGGACTTCATAAACTTGAATATGAAGTTGGTATCCCAGTCGGATACCACCTCTGTGGGGAACCCCATGCGGGAAAAGATCCCCATCAACGCCTGGCCCACCACGGGGCCATTGTGGTCCTGAGAGGGATAGCCTTAGTGTACCGGGTGGCATGGTCCACCAAGACTAGGATGAACCTGTTGCCCATGGCTGTCTTGGTATCCAGAGGCACCTCAATGTGAATACCCACCCTTTCAAATGGGGTGCTGACTACAGGAAAAGGTTGGAGAGGAGCCTTCCACTCTTACCGCTTGCCTGTCAAGACCTACAATGTGTCGGAGTTCTTGCGCATTTCGAGCCAGTAAAAGTGGGTGACCAACCTTTCAAATTCTTGTCTTGCCCCAAATGCCCTGCTAAGGCACATCATGAGCCAGACCCAGTAGGAGGGGTCTGAAGTGCTGGGGTAACACCAGCACACGGGCTGACCCAGGTTCAGCAACCTTAGGCTCACCATACAGGAGTGGGAAGAAAGGCCTTACCAGATAAAAAATGGCACTCTGAACAGGTATGACTCTACCTCAGTCCAAGATGCTCTCGCGAAGGGTAGAAGACTGAAGCCACAGGGAGAGTCCTGCGTGTCAAATAACAGTGACTTTCCTCCAAACAGCACCTTCTTCTGAGCAGTAAAAAGCACCATGTACTGAATGCCCAGGGTTCTCAGCTTCTGCTTGACACCTTGAAAGCAGATGTGCTGTTGCTGCACTTTGAGGGTATAGTCAGGAAAGATCATCGCCCATGATGAATATCAGTGCAATAAATCTGTTTTAGGTAGGGGCTTATGCTCCAGGACTTGTCGGCGTGGTCAACTATAGAGCAGGCAGATACAGAGTCTGGTGGTAACCATGCACAGAACCAGGCTGTAATGAATGCAGTCGTGTTCGGCCCTTCTGCACCCACCAGAATCAAATGTTGTTCTGCCTGGATCGGGCCTCTGTGTCTGCTGCTCGTTCTACCAAGAGGGTAACTGTGTTGCAGAGTCTTCGTCTGATTGGCAGGTATTTAAGGAGTCCTCTACTTCAGATATTTGGCCCTCTTTTGCTGTCTCTCTCCACTGTTTTGTGGAGATCTTGCTGAATAAGTGAGAGGTCTGTTTGAAGTTCACCAGTTTTCCCCTCCGCGGTGGATCTGAGATCCTTGATGGCACGCAAGATGGAGGACACCTCTGCAAGATCAGGATCTCCTCCTTGTGTACCAGCGTGGCCAGCCGGAGGTTGTGCAGAGAAGGTAGGTTTCATGAATTTGTCTATTTTTCCATCTGGGGAGTGCTGGGACTGCTTGTCCTTCCCCATGACACCTGGCTGGAGCAGATCTTGTGACCGCCTAGTCCACATAAGCTCCCTCTGTAATCGAGATGAATAGCAACAGAGCAGGACCCATGATTCCCCCGTGTTCAAGCTGCATGGCCACTAGTGGCTTATAGGCAGACCTCTGTTGTTGAAGACAGAGCGTCCTCTGGTTTAGGTATCACTGGCCCGAAATGACCACCAAATAACCTACTTGAGCTCTTCTACTGGTGTGCACCTCCCTGCACCTCCTTGTGACATGATGCAGCTGCTGAACCCACTGATGCCAGAGGGAGGGAATCTCGGCTACCCCCCTCGGCACCCGGCCAAGGATTACAAGCTGCATGCTAGGCCAAAGCCTAACCTCCTGGGCTAATGCCGGTCCCGAGCTTTCACACACAAGGCTCCAGATGAGGCCGAGTGACAAGTTCACACAGTCTCTAGGCAGGGAAATACAGGATGCACCCTGTGCAGCCCGGTATGGTCAACGATCTCACTGCACATGTAGAAGGGCACCCCACTCATCACCATCTACACGAAGGGCGCCAGGACTCGGGGCACGAGGTACTCTCAACGGTCAGGGAACCAGCCAGCTCCAGGCCCTGCTTGCCCTACTATCACGGTTGGGCCTGCATGAACTGAAACGCCACCCGTGAGCCTCTGGCTCTCGGACACTCTGCCACTGCGGCCAGATCTGACTGCTGAATTCCTGGTGGCTTATGGGGACCCCCTCAACGGTTGTTTGGCACCGTGACACTCCCAGTCAGGCCAGGCACAGCTAGGCGAGTCGGTCGGTAACTGCAGGTGGTGCTCCCTCTGTGCATGCACTGGTCGATCAGGCAATAGGCCCTGATGGGGAAAGGAGGGGCTCCCCAACCAACGAGTAGTTTGTCCCCTCGCAACTCCAGCAGCAGGGGGGGGGCTAACCAGGTCCATGCCACCTTGGGTACTCTCCCAGTTCCACTCTCTTTTCCTGCACCTCGCGAGGCTCGACTAGGCCTCAGAATTCTCTGCAGTATATTGGCGCCCTATGCTCGACTCCACAAACAAGGCCACGCCCCGCTAAGTGTCATAAAAGGCGCGCTGACTCGCTAGTGCGCAGACAACTTAGAAAATCTCCTGAGGCACAGCCTGGAGCAGATAGACAGATCGAGCCCTTTCACTGTTTTTAAAATTGTAATTTGAAAGCTTTTTTAAAACTCACTCACCCTTCCTGTCACACGATTGCAGTGTGCAGGCACCCCTTCACCCAGCAAAACGAGCGCTGGAAAGGGCGAAATCGCCGATCTTCCCCAACCGCCATTCCCCACGCCCTGACTGGGACACGCCCACTCTGAGGCCACACCCCCTCTTCATCACATCTTCATAAAAATGTGCATGTACCAGAAGCGCAGCGGACGAGCGGGCGCGCCGAAGGCGCGCTTAAGGCAAGCTCGTCTGCGCTCGTCCGCGACCGGGGCCGGTCTCCATCCCGACCCACTAGCCATAACACCGCAACATACACTCGGAATGAGTTGCTGTCTTTGAGACCTCCCCTTTGCGCGACTTGCCCTTGTTCCACCTCTGACGCTCAGAGCCAGGTCTATGCCTGCACTGTTTGCAATTTCTCCCTTCCTGCTCCAGACAATACTACCAGGATGGCTCACGCCCTGAATTCCGCCTCCTCTCGCGGAGCCCAATCCTCCCTGACCCTCAGAGCTGCACTAATCAACTGCAGATCACTGAGCAAACATGCCATTGACATCTGGCAGTCCCTTCGGGACAATAACTTGGGACCTGCTCTTTTTAACTGAAACGTGGCTGAACGACACCACGAACCCCGCCATCACCCTTGCTCTGCCAGAGGGCTACAACATTATCTGTGCAAACAGACCCAATGGTAAACCGGGAGGTGGTGTTGCCTTAATTCACAAATCCAAATGGACGGTTACCCTCCCCCCATTTGACCAAATTGACTGTATAGAAGGCCTACCTTTCAGTGTCCAAATCTCCCCGTCCTCTTCTTGCCCTGGAATTCTTATCTACCGTCCCCCTCATTCCAATACCTCTCATCTACTGGCTCTGGCGGACTATCTCATTCAGCTTAGCACACGCTACGCTAACTTCACCGCCTTAGGAGACTTCAATCTCCACGTTAACAACAATTCCTGTTCGCACAGCAGCAACTTCACCTCTACGCTAGCAGTCTGCAACTTAGTCCAAATAATAACCCTACCTACGCATATAGCAGCTCACACTCTGGATCTGATCTGCTCCAACCTACCATCTATCCGGGCCACTCCCCCTACCCCGGTTATATGGTCAGACCATTTCCTCATCCCTTTTGAGATCGACATTCCCTGCCACATTAGACCCGCTATCACCTCCAAATCATCAGGTAGAAACAGGAGTCGCATCACCCCCGAAACGCTCCTGGAATATCTAAAAAACACTCAACCCTGTCTATCGTCTGACCCTGACTTACAGATTGACCACTTGGACGCATGGATTAGTCCGGCTCTAGATGCTCTGGCCCCTCTTAAACCCACCAAAACCTACAGGGCGGCACCCTCTGCACCTTGGTACTCTGACGAGCTCCGGCAGAAAAAGGCCTCTTGTAAATCCCTCGGACGTCTCTGGAGACAGAATTACTCCCTGGCTAGCAAAACCACCTATAAATCAGCCCTCAAAGAATACCGGAGAATGATTGAGAAGCACAAACGGGATTTTCTGGCCTCCAGAATCAAACTAGCCAGCAATGGCGCTAAGGAAATTTTCAATATAGTGAGATCCTTCACAAACCCCAATGCGTTGACTCGTACTCAACCCGCCTCTCAGTTGCTATGCGACAAACTCTCACAATTTTTCGAGGACAAAATTGAGGCTATCTATTCCTCCTTCCCCACCCCTAACATAGAAGGGCGAGAAGAGGAACTCATTATTCCCTCGCCTCCGCAGTCCACTCTATTCGAATTTGCAACCATCTCAGAAGCTGATTCTATGGCTGAACTTCTCAAATGCAAATCAGGCTCACCAAAAGACCCTTGGCCAGCCAAGCAATATAAAAATCTTGCACCCCTTCTCAATCCCCACCTTAGCCACATTTGGAATGACTCCCTCAGAACGGGCTGTTTCCCTGCTAAATGGAAACATGCCTCTTTAGTCCCCATCCTTAAAAAGCCCAATCTGGATCCAGACAACCCCAGCAATTACAGGCCTATCTCTCTCTCCTGCCTGCCCCAGCTAAGATCTTGGAAAAACTGGTACACTCTCAGTTTTCGAATTACATCTATTTATTTATTTATTTATGTGATTTTTAAAGCGCAACAAATACCCGTGGGTGTCTCGGCGCTGGGAGCTAGGTCTATTACCAGTGTTTCAGAGAACAGATGCCGAGCTCTATATCTGAAGTTGCTAGTTAGTTCATTGAGAAAACAGCCATGTTTTAAGTTGCTTTCTAAAAATAAGCAGTGTGGGGCTAGATTTAATGTTAAGAGGAAGAGAATTCCACAATCTTGCTGCTGCAATGCCAAAACGTCTGTCACCCCAATTGACCTTCCTTGCTCTAGAGATTTGAAGCAGGTGGGCGGTGTTGGAACGAAGCGTTCTGGGGGTTGATAGAGGCTTAAGGGAATTTCTAAGAAATTTGGGTCCCATGTTATTTATTGCCTTGTAAACAATACACAAGGACTTAAACTTAATGCGGCTCCTCACCGGGAGCCAATGCAGTTGAGCTAATTGTCTTGAGACAGAGGTAAATTTTGGGATACCAAGTAGAACTCTGGCGGAGGCGTTCTGAATCATTTGCAGTTTAGAGATTACTTTTTCCTGAGCGTTGAGGAAGAGGGCATTGCAATAATCAGAACGAGAAAACACTAGGGTTGAAATAAGAGTTTTGCCAGCGGTGGTAGGAAGATATGGCAAAAGCTTCTTAATTTTTCGCAAGATGTTGAATGACGATGAAACTACAGAATTCACGTGGTGATGGAAATGGAGTTTATCATCGAATATAACACCCAGGTTTCTCACTTTGCTGACTGGTTCAGGTGGGGTGCCCATTTCCTCCGGCCACCATAAGGGAGACCAGGCCGGCTGAACCTTACCAAACAGCATAACTTCGGTCTTAGAAGAGTTCAATTTAAGACAGTTAGAGGCCATCCAGCAGCTGATGGCCCGCATGCCGTCTTTAAAGTTCGCCGCTATGGTGGGTCCATTTTTGTGAATAGATAATACCAGCTGGGTATCATCGGCGTAAGTGGTCAAATTAATATTGTACGTGTCGTGGAGAAGCCAATGGGCTTCTCCACGACTCCCAGCACGGCTTCAGGTCGGGCCACAGCACTGAGTCGGTCCTTATCGAAATGGCTCGCTCGGTGAGATGGACGCTTGACCGAGGGTCGAGGGCGGTGTTAGTGCTGCTGGATCTTTCAGCAGCATTCAACATCGTCTCTCACAATATCCTGCTGAAAAGGCTGGAGGACCTAGGGCTGGGTGGCGCTGTTCTGAAATGGTTCTCATCCTATCTCTGACCGCACACAGCAGGTCTTCACTCCTCCCTACACTTCCCCTGCCAGACCACTCAAATGGGGAGTCCCACAGGGCTCTTCCCTGAGCCCGCTCCTTTTTAATGTGTATTTCACCCCTTGGCCAAGCTGATCGCCCAGACGGGGATCAAATCCACCTCCTACGCTGACGACATTCAGCTTCTCTTCACTTTCGACTCCCCCTCCACCTCCGCTTTTGATCCACTGAAATCCTGTCTTAGGGATATTTCGAGTTGGATGGATGCCAACTCCCTTCGACTCAATGCTGGAAAAACGGAGATCTTGTTTTTCAACTCACCATCCCCTTTGGATTCTAGTATGTGGTGGCCAGAAGATCTGAGCCTAGCCCCCACCCCCAAAGACTGGGTAAGAAACCTAGGAGTATGCTGGGATAACCAACTTAGCTTTAACAATCAGGTACAAACAGTAGCAGGCTCTTGCTTCGCAAAGATCAGAACCATTAACCCCTTCCAGGCTCATGACGAGCTGGGCTCGTCATGAAGTAGCCTCCTACCAGGCTGATGACGAGCCCAGCTCGTCATGATCAATGGACTTTTGAAAATTCCAGCACAGGAGGAAAATATCATTAGCAGTGATGGTATTAAACGACTCATCAATTACCTGCCGGCGGACTGCCGTAAAACTGTGATCCAGGCACTGATAACATCCCATCTTGATTACGCCAATGCCATCTACCTTGGTATCAGAGCAGGCCTCTACCATAAACTTCAGACCGTCCAAAACGCCCCCCCTCGGCTGGTGGAGAGAATCACCGCTAGACACCATATTTCTCCACACCTCCCTAAACTGCACTGGCTGCCCATAGCTAAAAGATGTGTGTTCAAGGCCATGACACTGGCCTTCCGAGCATCAAAAGGCAGTGGGTCGGCACACTTGAAAATCACCCTGCGACCTTATGTCAACTCCAGGACTTTACGCTCCAATCCCTTCATTTCGTGGAAACTCCCCGATTTAAACGCTCTAGTGCAGGTGGAAAAACCTTTGAGGTCTGTACTACTCAGCGTTGGAACAAGCTCCCACTAGCCTTACGCACCTGTCAGACAGAATCAGCTTTCCGTAAATCCTTGAAGACCCATCTATTCTCTTCACAAAAAACTGGATATCTGACCCTATGGCCTATTTTTTTCAGAGTTCTCAGCGCCGGGACGCCCCGTTGGGGCCGCTGTGCGCTCTACAAAATACTCAAATAAATAAATAAATAAATTCTCCAGGCATCCGGGGCGATTTGAGCAGGGTTCTTTATACTGATACTCACGGATTGAATGCGAGGTGGTGGAGTTCAGCAAAGAGTGACCACCCTAATCGGTGGCTAGGCCATGCCCCCATAACATGTCTGTTGTGTTGTAGTGAGTAATGGGTGAGTAGGTTGAGATGCCATCCCCCAGATACACATGCAGCCCCAGTGCAAGTTGTTACAATTTAAATGCCATTGAAATCTCCAGCAAATAACTGACTTATGAAGAAAAGGTAGTGCACTCATCAGGGAAGCAGCCCCTCGCATTGCAGACAGCTTGCATGTTAATTAAATGCCAGTGATGTCTGTTGAAAAGATGGTCCATTTGATGAGATGACTGGAGTACCATTATGTGCAAACAATGGAACTTAGTACATGATGGAAATGGGGGGTGGCATAGAATTCCCTTGCAACCCTTTGCCTTTCTTTCAGTGACTGTGGCATTGCAATAAACTGATGCACTCTGCTTGTGATGCATCTCAGTAATTGATTCAAGCATTGAGATTGGTTTACCTGTGAGATGCTTACCTTATCAGATTTCACACTCTGGAAAGATTCAGTGGCCATAGGTTGCAGAGCCAGTATTTTGACATCTGCATGGTGTTGGATGAATCAAGCACCTGCTCGGGGTCTGCTACAATGTCAACGATCACTTCAATGGAGAAGTCAATGACTGCTTCCATAGACCTCCAAAAGATGTTCCTTTTAATGCAAATCCTATCTTGCTTTCACAAATGGAGGTCAAAGCTACAAAGACATTCTCTGGCATAGTGAACCCAGATAATATTTGGTTTATAACTTTATTTCTTATGTGGGCGGCCTTCATATGGTGGGTGTTGTAATGAGCTTTACTTGTAGATTGGTGGCAGAGTTATGCGTTATCATTTCCTCCTTGCATTAGCGGGGTCATTCTGTGTGTTGGGAGCCTTGTTGTAATTGTTGTAATATATTTTTAAAGAAATGTCTACGTTTATAATGTTTACAAATATTTTTATGTCAAAAAACCTACATTAGATATTCATTTGGCGCTCGGGACAGCCGGGGACCGTCTGACGCACCACTGCTCATGTGCGTCGGATGGCCCCTGGCTGTCCTCGCAATTGCCATTACAATTCCCTTTGTTGCGGGCCCCAGAGGGAATTTCCCCCCCCCCCATCCCAAACAGCCTCGGGAGCTGGGGAACAGCTTCCCCAGCTCCCGAGGCTGTCTGTGTGCTTTCCCTGAAATGACAATCAGCACGCATGTCGCACTGAAGTCATCTTAGTAAAACTGAAATGAGCCAAGTGGCTCATTGCAGTTTCACTTTCTACATGCTCAGGGGCCTATCTCAGCCCCAGGGGCACGTATAAAGTCAGGAGAGGTATCGTTGTAAAGAAAGAATCTCCCTAGTGGAACCCTGCTTGGGGATCGCCTCAGGAGAATGATCCCCAAGCAAGGATCCACCTACTAGGCTTCAGGGAGGGGGGAGCGGCCCCTTGGCCAATTATATAATAATTATGGTGAGTGCAGTCTTTCTGCCCCCTCCCCCCACCGGGGGGCAGAAAGCCTTCTCGAAACCAAGGATGTAAATTAGGGGTGGGGCTGCCCAATATGGGCATGCCAATGCCCCCACCCCCTGCAAAATTAGTCTTTCTGTCCCCTCTGGTGGACAGATGGGGGCAGACAGCCCACTAGGTGCCAGGGTTTTAAACCGGATGAAATTAGGGGTGAGGGCTGCCCAAGATGGGCACAGGCATGGAAAAAAGTGATTTGTTCAGCTAAATTTGAAGTTTGCTAGGGATTCTGGATAGGGAAACGTTGGGGGATCCACTCAAGCCATACCTCCCTGGACTTCCCAGGGTGTTTACTGTTTAGAAATGTGTAGGATTGGTAGGTTTCCCTGGATGGCCGCTGAGCTCGGGGCCAAAAACCCAGGTGAAACCCCTCTTGCAAAAACAGGTCGTTTTGGAATAAGGATTTTGATGTCTCCACAATATGTTTTGGGCCATTGCCTGTGGCGGGTACTTGACCCACCCACACGAGTGCGGTATCATTTTTATCGGAAGACTTTGGGGAATGCGTTGTGGGTGGATTTTTGTGGATCCACGCAGATCCCAGAACTTTCCATCACAGAAACGTGAGGAACTGTGTTTTTCTTTTTTACAATGTTTGAGGTTTGCAAGGGGTTCTGAATAAGAGAACCTGGTGAGAGCCACACAAGTCACTCCATTCTGGATTCCTCTGGGTGTCTAGGTTTCAAAAATGTATAGGTTTGCTAGGTGTTCCTAGGTGCTGGCAGAGCTAGGGTTCAAAATCTGCAGCTAGGCACTTTGCAAAAAAGGGTTAGTTTTCACTGTAGAAAGGTGATGAGTCCATGTTGCTTTTTGTGCCGTTTCATGTCACGGGCATTAGGCCTACCCACACAAATGAGGTATCATTTTTATTGGATGACATTGTGTGGATTCATGTGGATTCCAGAACTTTCCATCACAGAAATGTGAGGGGAAAAAATATATATATTTTTTTGCTAAGGTTGAAGTTTGGAAGGGATTCTGGGTAAGAGAGGCTGGTGAGAGCCACACAAGTCACCTCATCCTGGATTCCCCTAGGTATCTAGTTTAATAAAATGTATAGGTGTACTAGGTTTCCCTAGTTGCGGGCAGAGCTAGAGTTCAAAATCTACAGCTGAGCACTTTGGAAAAAAGGGCCAGTTTTTACTGTAAAAATGTGGTGTGTCCACGTTGCGTTTTGGGCTGTTTCCTGTCGCAGGCACTAGGCCCACCCACACAAGTGAGGTACCATTTTTATCGGGGGATTTAGCAGAACACAGAATTGTACAGCAACTATTATTACCTATTGAAAAATGTCCTATAATTCACATGCTAGTATACGTACCCACAATTTCGGAGATCTGCGTATAGCTACTGTTTCTAAACTCTAGATTTTGTTCCCATTTCAGAAATACATAGGTGTCTTTCATACAGATTTTTCACTGTTTATATGTTCCCAAAAGAATTGCTATATACCCGGTACACAAAAAAAACCCATCAGTTATTGGCTCCGGGTTAGTTGTGTTCTTGGTGAACCTACAAGTCCTATATATCCCCACAACTAGAAGGGTCCAGCGGATGTAACGGTATATTGCTTTAAAAAATCTGTCATACTTAGAAGTTACAGGTGAAAACGTTGCCAAAAATGGCTGTTTTTTTTAACTAATTTTAAAAAATTTCCTATTTTCAACTGTTAGTTTCTATAAAAAGAAATTGGAGGATCTACACAAATGACCTCTTGCTAAATTCAGAATGTAGTCTACTTTTATGAAATGTACCGCTTTCCAGGATCCATTATGGCTTTCATACCCATTTCTACAATTAAATGGACCAAGGTTGAAAGCACAAAAAATAAGGCTACGTCCCAGTAAAATGCCAAAGCTGTGTAAGAAATGTTTGGTTTTCTGACAAAAGTCAGTCTGTCCCTGAAAGCTGGGAAGATGTAGATTTCAGCACCACAAACCCTTTGTTGAAACTATTTGCAGGATAAAAACAGACGCTTTCATCTTCAGCACCTTTTTCCAATCCCCCTCCCCCCCCAAAATGTTGGCAGTATTTCGGCTAATTTCTGGGACTACTTCAACGGAATGAACAAACCATTAAATTCCCCATGATGTTGGAAGAAAAGGACGCACATTTGGCGTGGATACCTTATGTGGTCAAAAGGTTACAGGGGCCTAAGCGTAAACTACCCCACATAGCCAAAAAAGGCTTAGCACGGGGGGAAAATGCTTAAAAGCGAAAGAGTTAAAGAAAACTTTGTAAAACCTTAAATAACACCTATTACTTTAATTTTTTTCCTTAGTGTTATTTGCTTCTTCCATTGATTTCTCCACAGAGTCGGCCCTGATCTTGGCGACAGAAGAGATTCGCAAGTCAATAAATGGGGATGCGTGGGCTGCCCTCATTTTGCTCAACCTCACTGCAGCCTGCGATACGGTAAACCATGAGGTATTGGTACGAAGGCTTCAGGATGTCGGTATCAGCAGCAAAGCCCTTGGTACGAAGGCTGCAGGATGTCGGTATCAACAGCAAAGCCCTAGCCCCATTATCATCATTCCTGTCATGTAGAGAACAATCAATCTACTGGAATGGACTCCAGTCACAACTGTTCACTGTTCCAGGTGGAGTCCGCCAGGGCTTGTCTTTGACCCCCACCATGTTCAACATCTATGTTGCTCCCTTAGCCAGTCTAATAAAGAGCCATGGCTTCACGCTTGTGTTGTACGCGATGACACAGTTAGTGGTGCCTGTGAGACACAGCGTGGATGCGACAGCTGAACAGTTCCGTAATTGCATCGCAGCTCTGATGACCTGGATGAACTCCAATTTTTTAAAATTAAATACAGGTAAAACCGAGGTTGTAGAGTTCGGTCAGAAACCATCAGTCTGGAGCTAATTATGGTGGCCCCCTGAAGCCGGAATCTGCCCTGTGCCGGCGTCGAAAGCTAGGAACTTAGGTGTCCTGTTAGACAAAGACCTCACGCTTGCCCCCCAGATAAATCAGGGGTCTTCAGCCTGCTTTTTCACCCTGTAGGTTCTTCGGAAGATCCTTCCCTTTAATCCCTTTTTCGCTTAGGAAAACGGTGGTTGGAGCTTAGTCTTGTCGAGAGTGGATTACTGTAATGCCCTGTACTTGAGAGCAGGTGTAGCCCAGCTCTCTAAACTTCAATCTCTTCAAAATGCGGCTGTGAGAGTATTGCTCAATCTACCCAAACACCACCCCACATCCGCCAGCATAAAGCAACTCCATTGGCTTCCAGTAAGACGGGTGGTGGATTTCAAGGCCCTTTGTGTAATACACAAAGCCCTTTATGGAGGAGGGGCTAATGAGCTACAACCTCTATTCCCCTGCTATGTACCTTCACGTTGTCTAAGATCATCGAACATTGGATTGGTACTTTGCCCCAAGATAAATTGAGTGTGGGGGGGGAGTGCTTTTTATTTCAAGCAGCTAAACTGTGGAATTCCCTCCCTGTACAACTCCGACTTCAGTCTAGTAGGACATTTTTTAGGAACCAAATAAAGACATGGCTTTTCTTACAACGCTAACTTGTTGTGCTGTACCGGCCTGCACATACCTTAGCGCCAAGACGCCTCGCCAATAGTGCACTTTAGAAATATCTAGTCAGTCAGTCATTTCTTTGACTGTGTGGTGCAGTACCAGAGAATGGCAATGTGCCATGCTTCACTTACTTCACCTTGTCTGAAGTGCATTTGAGCCTGTTTTGTTTCTATCAGATCTGCATTAGAAATAGAAATGTATTTTGTGAATAGCAACTGTCTTTTTCGTTGGTGGGTGGGCTTTTGTATTAGCATGGCCCTCCTTCTACCCTTCCTGAAATTCCCATAAACCCTACCCATTTTGTAGTCATTGTTTTTCATTCTCCAGCCACTCAACCATTTTCACCCACATTTACTAAAAAAAGGAATACCTGTTTATTATGGAATGCGGGATAATACATGCAACAAACATAGAAATCGTTGAGATGTGCAGTGAAATAAGGAGGTAACAGTCCCATTCCAGAGGCCCTTAGCCCTATGGATGGGTCAACCCTCGCCACAATGTCGGAAATCTCGATGTATCATTTAATTCAGATCTATAATTTATCCCCTCAAGCTAGCACAGAAGCCAAAGAGACCAGTTTCCAAGTTTCGTTGCTGCAAAAAAATCTTACCATGTTTCAAGCCATCTAGTAGGCTGACTAGAGCAGTGCTCGTGGAACAACTGGTCTACTCCAATGTAGTCTTCATAGACCTACCCAAGTATTGCTACAGCAATTGCAGAATCAGGCAGCAATATTGAAGCTTAACGGGTCGATAGGTTTACATTAAGCTTTACCAGTCTATAAAAAAAAAAAAACTCTACTTGTCCCATTTGGTGCCATGCAGTGAGGTGACATTTTACGGCAATATTCTCATTATGTCTCTGAATATAGCCCCTATGATTGTGTTAGGGTTCGCATTGATTCAGGGTTTGGAATCTAGAAGATCTCTGATTTTGCCACTTTTCACCAAATCCCCACACGGGCTGGAAGCAGCGTTTGATTGCTCTGTGAGTCTGTGCATAATGTATGTCTAACATGTTGAAGGGTATGAACCTCCTATTTAATCAATGCCCACACTAAAAAAGAATGAACATGTACTTCTTACTATGTGCAACGTTTTTTTCTTCAGGTGTGAGAAAGTGAGGGTGTAGAGAAGGTATTTCTATGAGCAAATATAATCAAAATGTTAACCCAAAATACTTTCACACTGATTCTCTATTACTAATTTGTTTAAAAAAATATTGTCAAGCAATAGCCACTTCATGATATTATGCCCCAGAGAAATGGTATTTCGCTACCAAAATAATTTAATGAAAGTTTATCTTTTTCCAAGTTTATTTCTGTGTATTTTTTTTTAAACAGATTTTATTTATCAAATGACACGTATACAGCAGGGCTCTGTAACCCAGAGACATCTGCACAATAAATGCAAAGCTTCCTTACTTTGATTTTTCAATAATAAGATCCAGAAGAAATGGAAAGCAATACAACAAAAA
The DNA here is from genome assembly GCF_964263255.1 of Lissotriton vulgaris. Classification (NCBI taxonomy): domain Eukaryota; kingdom Metazoa; phylum Chordata; class Amphibia; order Caudata; family Salamandridae; genus Lissotriton; species Lissotriton vulgaris. Next base: position 1,307,515,082 of record NC_141693.1, on the reverse strand, counting down.
AAAAAAATATTCAAACTGCCTCCCAATAACCCCCTCCGCCCCCCCTCGCCGTTGTCTCACTAACGGCCTCCCACATAAAACCTAGCTGTGCCCTTCCACTACCACCACATGTTCCTATAAACTAAGAAGGAAGAAACTACAGCTTGCACCAGCAGGGTAATAACAAACTGGATGGAGGGGTCCGCTTCATCATCCTGCTCCAGTAACAAGTCTGCTCACCTCTTCCAAACCTTGTAGTGTTTCTGTGGGCAACCTCTTGCGGTGAAAATAGGGAGTTCCAAGCCCACACAGAAGTCCAGTCCCTTCTTCCAAACCGACACGGACGGAGGCCCCAGTGCCTTCCATGCCCTAGAAATGTCCCTCTTCGCCAGAGTAAACCCCAGCAGCATAACATAGCGTTTATAAATATTACCACCAATCCCCTCCATGACATGCAATAGCACTAATTTTGGCGAGTGGGGCAGGTCCCAGCCCAACACCTCAGAAAGGCAGGTCAGTACCCCCCCCCTCCAGAACCGTGACAAGGCGAGACAATGCTAAATTGTGTGTATCAGAATCCCTGCCTCTCTCTCACATCTAAGACCTATAGGGGAGGCCACAAGAACCGGCCACCAGAACCACCCTCCATAACCAGATCTGCGTGAAAAAGACCCAATGAAGATATTTGAACTGGACAAGGCGCAGGCGGGTTGCTATGGCCGCACCCCTTGGGGAGGTAGGGCCTCCGTCCAGTCTTCCTCATCCAGTGAGCCAACATCATCTTCCCAGGCCCCTCTAAGCTTCTGCAATGGAGGGGAGCTGTGAGTTACTAGGGACTGGTAGATCTTAGAAATGTTGTGATCCTGTAGGTCCCCCATAAATACCTTCGCTTCTATTGGGCTGAACTCCGCCAGGGACTCCAATCCCTCCAGACTTGGGGAGAGGGCGTGTCGAAACTGGAGATATTTGTAGAATTTGGTTCTCGGCATTTGAAAATCTTTTTGCAAATCTTGGAAGGACTTCAGGATCGGCCCCCTCATAACATCCCCCAGGGTAGAGATACCAATATTGTCCCAACCACGAAACTCTGATTGTGGCAGGCGGCCATTATTCCATAGGGGAGTCTCCTGTGTCAGCTTATTCCACCATCCCATCCTCCGCAGGGCCTGTTGCCAAATTTGGAAAACCCCTTGAGTCACGAACAGCAGGGATCTACGTACCGGTGCGGAGTACAGAATCATGTGTAAGCAGAGGTCCACAGCGTAAGCAGGGTCATCTCTGCCCCATACCACCACTCATTTAAGACCAATAAATGTGAGGCCATGTATTATGACCGTATATCAGAGGTCGCCAGCCCTCCAGAGTATGTAGAGAGAAAGCATGTCCGTAGGGCGAGACTCCCTGCTCCCCCCCGCCCATAAAAATTGACCCAACGCTGCATTGACCTGTCTAAACCATCTAGGGCAAATCTGATATGGGTGATTCTGCAGTTGATACAGTAACGGGAAAGAGAGCCTATCTTAAAAATGGCCGACCAACCATAAATAGACAGCGGTATATGGGACCATGTCTTAAGATCCTCCCGGACGAATTCCCAGACCGGAACCAGATTCCTTTCCCAAGACACAGTGAGTGAGTCTGATAAAAACACTCCAAGATACTTCATCCCGCCGGTAACAACCCAAACCGATGAGGCCCAGGCACCCAGACCTGATGCATCCCCAACAGGCCACAAAGTAGACTTACTAGGGTTCATGTAGAGACCCAAAGATTCCCCAAAGATCTGCATAATCCGAAGCAGCTGCGGCTCTGTCCGGTTAACGTCTGTGAGAAAGAATAAAACATCGGCGTATAGCGCAATAGGGTCTGACAATGCGTGGGGCCATTCAAAGCCAGACACCTGTGCTTCCATACGGACCCAGGCGGCCAAATGGTCCATCGCCAGGGCAAGCAAATATGGAGACAGCGGACAACCCTGCTGGGTGCCCCGTTGAAGAGAAAAGGTGAAGGAAGTAGAGCCCACAACATGTACCGACGCAGTAATATCATTGTAAAGTAGGGACAGGTAGGACAGAAAGTGCGGTCCAAGGTTCAATCTGCTTAGCAGCGTGAAGAGATAGACCCAGCTAAGGGAATCAAATGTCCTGTACACATCAGCCAACGAATGCCGCCCGTGCCCCTAGCCCACGGATAGCCGCAACAGCAACCTGTGCGGTGAATATTATGTTGGTTCACCCGCTGGGGCATAAACCCGGCTTGATCTGGGTGTACCAAGGTAGAAATGTGGGACCACAAACGGTTGGCCAATGCCTTGGCCAAAATTTTGGCTTGTGCATTTAGGAGCGAAATAGGACGATAAGAAGCATGCTGGTCTGGGGGTCTGCCTGGTTTGTGAAACACTACAACCTTGCATGTCGCCAATCCTGAGGAAGACTCCGCGCTCCTCCACCACTCTACGGTAATGGGGTCCAAGCTGTAAAAAAAAGTCTTAAAGAATTCACGGGGGGGGCGTGGCCAACTGCTGAGCATTGCGGATGTGAGCCGAAAGAGCTCGTGCCAAACCCCGACATCTCGTCAAAATATCCTGGAGAATGGGGCTCGTCAGAGCCAAAAATAAGTGACTAATGTATTGGAATGCCTGAAGAATCTGATGGAGCAAGGTAAAGAACAAAATTTTGTTCAAACTTGCGAAGTTAATCTCTCCTAACAAAAGTAATCAGTCTAATAAGCTTGTGGTGAAATTATTAATCAACTTAGTTTAAAAGATACATTCATGAAACACACGCGGGACTAATGTGCTTTTTGTTGCAAACACAAAGAAAAATTAATAAACTAACCTTGTCTATTGTCTTTGTCAGTATTAAATGCGGCAGTTTAATTTAATGGCATGTGGTTATTTTATGTACTTATGTTATGTCTTTTTGTGATAAAAGCTCTTGGAGTTCCTGTCATTCGAAAAAGGACAAGTAAATATAATGCTGCTTATTCGTGCAATTGCCAGGTAACATAATTAACAGGGTTATTTAGCAAAGGGGGAGCGTAACAGAATGGCCTCGATTCTTTAATTAATTGATGTCTTATGTTTGTTTAATAATAGTTTCTGAAGTAAGGCCTAAAGATGATGCAGAAATATGGCTGACAGAGCTGCAGACACGAAAGCTTGTCCAGAGTGATTTCTTGCACATGCGCAGCTGTGAAGAACTTTGCTGCAAAGTCGTTATGAAATAAAGGGCGACTTCTTTGTCGTGTTGAACGTGTTCACGGAGGCCAGCCAAGGACAGCATTTTTGATATGCCTGCCAAGGTTAAGAAGTCAACATCCTAGGCTCGAGTAAAGTATCATTCTTGAGGAAATCGAGGTTGTGGAAATGCAAGACAATGGGCCTTATATGAAGCCTGGATTTTGGTCAAGAGTCGAATGACCTAATACATTTTATCTTGGACTGACTCAGGACAGCCAATGAAAAGCTTGGATTCGTACGAAAGAATATCAAATGTAGAAAGTTTAGCTAGAGAGAAAGGTATAAATTATGACACCATGAGCAGGGAAAAAACTCTTACTTTCCGATTCCTGAGTGGTGTGACATGCCGTTGGACCTTTGGCGCATGTAAGGACATCAGACTTTTACATGATTTATTCTTTTCTAGGTGAAGAGAAATTTAGACAGGGAAATAGGATCAGGGAATGGAAACTGTTATTTTGCTAATTCTTCATGTTTCTGAGCTTACTTTGAAATGTCAGTTCTAATTTTCATTTCCTTATTAAAATGATACTTTTTTATCTGCTTATGAATTAAAGATTCTTAAACGTAAAATGCTTTTTTCTTTATGAAAATAAAGTAAATAAAATTAGATTCGAAAAGACAAGCTGGTCTTGTTTATTCATGGTCTAGTTTCCATTAGTTGATCCATCAAGCATAAGTGGTTTGATTTTTAGCTAATAATAGGTTTAAAATCATGATAATGAAGAATAAACTGCAGTTGTATATATTAGTGTAAATATTATGTGAATAGAATACACATCAAATCACTTGATTCAGTTGCTCAAAAAATGTCTCATTGGTGTTATGAGCCTGTAATTGGCCGGGTTCGTGTGGTCCCCCTTTTTATGAATAGGGAATAGAATAGAACCTTTCCAGGAGGATGGCAAAATTGCAGTGGCAAAAGAATGGTTAAATAAAGGGGTGAGTCTGGATGCAAAAAAGGCTGAGGTAGTTTTCAGAACCTGGGCCGGAATCCCATTTGGGCCTGGAGCACCATCAGTTCTAATGGCCTTGATGCACTTTAGTACCTCCATCTCTGTGAAAGATCCGGGGCAGGTCGAGTTTACGCCTTCTGACGTGGCACTTTCGGGTTCGATAATTTCCGCCGCCACCTTGGACCACGCAAGGCTTCCTGCAGTGGGCTGATTTGAAAGATTAGTCCAAGTTTTTTTGACACAAGCAAAGCAACAGTTCCAGTTTCACTAGTTCGTGTAGAAGGAGCGTCTAGCAGTGGAAGCTTCCCTCATGGACACCAGTAATATATAACCATTGGATCCATTTATACCACACTCACACCCAACACATTTCCCAGTTGCATGCATGATAAGCTAGTCCAAACCCGGTTTTGATTTTAGAATTGTGACACATGTAGCTAGTTTTACAATGAGTTAAATAGACCTGCAAGTCCTAGAATATTTAGAAAAAAACAGACTGGCCTAGCTAGCCACTCCTGGACCTGGGTAGTTCGGCGGCTGTGCACAGGCCCTTTGTAGAATGCCTTACAAGTCCGTATTCGCAGGCTTTGAGCTCAATGAGAGTCCCCTGTAAGGGCATAGGAGGACCACATGTCTTGGGGCAATGCTCTAATGCACTCAAAAAATACACTCCACTCTAACTATTTACTGCAATCAACACTACACCCTTCAACTAAATAACACCATACTCCATACATTACAAAACACAACATGCAAATAAATACATAGCACACCATACCACTCATCTCAAATCAACACCACTATACTACACACCACTCCACAGCATTACACTTTACTCACATTTACAAAAAAAAACTCAACACCCCTGTACAACAAATAGGTATAAACATAACACATAGCAACCACACAAATATACAAAAAACTAAAACATGTAGGTAAAGCTATTCACACAGTTCCACGCAACACAAATTCAACTCCACACATTTCCACTCCACACCACATAATTCAACACCAAACCACATAATTCAGCCCATCACAACAATTACACAACACAGCACATGCATCCATTTGACACCACAGAATTCCACATCATGCCAAACATTTAACAGCACGTCACATAGTTAAACTTCAATACATACCACTTGACTACACAAAATACCATTCCACATAATTACACTCCATACCATACCACACAATCCCACTCCTCATAATTCCAGTACACTCAATACTACATAATTAGTATCCACATAATGCCACTGGTCACCATGCTACATAATTCCACTAGACAAATCCACTCCACACCAAAAAACTCAATGGCACACGACTAACAATTCCAATCCAACCCACATCATTCCCTACACACCACATACTATACTCCATAACACAAAGGTAAAAGACATTGCCATTTACAATGCCAATAGCTCTAACTCAAACAAATGCGAGACCTATTGCATTTCCAGTGCTTGTTAAAGTAGTTCTTGGCTGCTGCCTGTCTCTCCTGGGAGTGTAGAGAGGAGAGATCCGAAGGTGAGCTTACAAATGCAAGTATTAGTTTAGAGTGGAAATATGTCTACACAACTATGAAGCAATGCGTCAAGTGCTGATAGAAGTGGGTACACACTGTAGTAAATATGTTCTGTACGTTGGCAGGGGCGTAACACAGGCCCCCGCAGCCCACGCGGTGCGGGGGGCCCCTAGCTCCAAGGGGCCCGCTCGGCACTGAACTCTGGCCGGAGAGCTCCTGATTGAGCCCGGAGTACCCCCCTAAGTACCGTGCAGGGAGGCCCCCTCACTTTTCGTTACGCCAGTGTACGTTGGTGGGTGCCCAGCCTCTAGCGGGGCTTCACAGACCTGTCACCTAACTGCAGGAGACATTGGTCCTTTCTTGCATCTGTGGTTACTGCCACTTCTCCTCCCGTCCTGTGATGACGTGTTTGCTGTTGACTAGCACTTGGTTGGATCTAAGTGGATTTGGGCTTGAGTGGGGCCTTGACTTCTGCTTTCATCTGGTTGGTGGGGGTTAAATCATATAGTAGTGCTGATGTCGGGGTCACACTGTAGTGGAGAGTGAAGCCGGTGGCTCTGCCTGGCATCAGTGTGATAGATGGACAGTTGACAATTGAAATGTGTCATGGTTTGCTCAGCCTTAGTGTTACAGCAGACAGCAGGCGAGGTCAGTAATGGACGTGTGGGACGTAGAGTGTTCCTTCGGTGTGGAAAGGAAGTGTGACACGCTGTGATGGGGGATGATGTCGCTGGACTTTGATGTGGAAGAAGACATCCGAAACAAGGCCTGTTTTCCAGAGATGCATTGGATCCTTGAAGGGTGACACTGTGGAAGTCCACGTTCCATGTGAGGTGTGACATGGCCACCAGCATGAAGAAAGCATTCAAAGTTGTCGTGGTTGATGTACACACTATGGGACTAAAGTCACCACAGGGCAGTAGCTTGTGGCTACTGAAGTGGGCAGGGCGCATGATAATCGATGGACAATCATGATGCCCCCTTCTGTTTGGTTTGGTTGGTGAATGCATGGATTCTGGAGTCCTGTGGCACCAGGGCATTCAGGATGTGCCTAGCGCTTGACAAGAGCCAGATCAAGGCTGTTTGTGGTGAAGAGGTCAGCCTTATCTGCAGTCATCTTGCTGGACATGAAGTTCAACGTGTGCTCAGTGTGGGGCATATTATCAAGGACGGCGTTAAAAGTATCGCCAGTTTAGCGGCAGAAAACCGCCGCTAAAGCAGCAATAATGGGCTTGATAATATGCCCTGGAGAATTCCCATAGAATTCCAGGTTCTGGTGTGAATCGGGCTTCTATGGGAATTCACAAGGGCATATTATCAAGCCCCTTATCGCCGCTAAAGCGGCAATTATTTAAACGCCGTTCTTGATAATATGCCCCCCAGTTGGGCTAACTGTCTGTGGCTGTCATGAAAGGCTGCGGTGTTCGTGTGTGTGAGATTGCTGGGATGTTGCCAGGGGATATGGAAGGGATGCATATGGGACGGATGCTGTTGTGGACAAGTGCTCTGCGGGATGCAGGTGTTGAGGATTGGTGATAGTGCCTTGCTGATTGGTAGGACCCCTTTGACAAAGGCATAGGGGGGGCTGGCCAAATATGGGGCATGAGTGAATGGTCTTCATGGTAGCTGCGGATTCTTCGGTGGTGACGGCAGGCCATGTATTCTGGATTGCGTCTTTTCTGCGCTAATAAGGAGCATGGTTGAGAGGGTAATGGGTTGGTGTTTAGGGTTGTAATTGCTCTATATGGAAGTGATTGTGTTGCAGAATTATTCCGAGAGCTTGTTGCAGTGATCTAGTGGGGTCCTGAGAGCTGTGGGTGAGGAAGTGGTGGGTGTGAGCTATCGGAGAGTGCATAAGAATTTGCAGGGGGCACAGGTAAAGGCTCCCTCTGTGTTGTGTGGTGCATTGCAGCACCCAGCGCCGTGAATGGGGTCTGTGGTTGAGAGTGTAAAGGAGCGCTGCAGGCTAGCGGTGGGTAGGGGAGGAACAGGTTTCTGGCGTTCAATGGGGTCCTTATGCATGTTATGTTTTTATGTAAAACCAGGTTGCTTCACATTAGTAGGTTTTCATCCGTGTGAAATCCTAGGGGGGGATTAGTGGTGTTCCAAACCTATTCTGCTATGTTTGGCGCAAAGAACCCTTTTTGTGTGGGTAAGTTGATCAATACTGCAGTTTGTGATGTGTAGCACCTCCGCAAAATAGTAGTAAAACGGTGACTGTTGAGCTTGGTTTACAAAGCATGAGCTTATACAGTATACTCTGTTTGAAGAGTCTGAATATTGAGTGTAAAGTTGCAGATGGTTGAAACAAATGTGTCAACCAAACTTATGATGGCACTTAATCAGGATGTGAAGCAGAGAGATTTAAGACAGAGTACTTTTTGGTGTACTTGCAGTATTGGGACACGAGCAGAAGCTATGCATATGCACCTTTTTACTGACAAATACATAAAGCCCTATCCACAAAGGCAAATGTAGTCATTAATGTAATTTTGCAATCAAATGTACCTTCTTTTACACCTGCCAGGAATTCATAAAGGGAGTTTAACTGGTGTAAACCCATTTATGTGTGCAAATTTCTCTCCCACAAGTGCAGAGATCTGCACTCGAAATTCTATTCAAGGCCTGCAGAGTAGGCAATCTGAAAATCGACTTGCACTGAAAGTTAGAGAAAGTCCACAAACATGTACATTACCCCCTCATAGGACCTCCTCATCCCAGTCCTTACCAAAGTGAGGCTATCCCGTCTTCCGACAAGCCATCTAAAACCAGGACCGGACTGGAAACCAAAACCTGCCCTGGCAAAGTGCTCGTGTCCCCCCTCCCCCCGAGGGTGCAAAAACGGCCCTGTAACAAAAACGTCCCCCAGGATCCCAAAACCAGCCCCCACCCGTGTGGCGCACCGGGGGATTGCCCGGTGCCCGCTACGGCCAGTCCGGGCCTGTCTAAAACGTGAATCTTTCTTTAATTATCACTATATAAATCCCTCCCACTCACCACCATGCCTGTTAGTAGGGCAGCTACTTGGCAGTCGCATCATACTTTAATTACACATTCAATATGTTACGTGCTTCTGTTGACAATTTTGCTGTTGGCGTCCTAAACGCAGATTGGTCTTAAACTTTGTATTAATTCACCTTTGTATTCAGCAAGGATTCTTCGTGTCCTGTATTTTCTTGGTGTTTTGGCTTGTGAGATCTTCTCTTTAGTAAGGACTGGGTCGAGGAGGTCCTATGATGGGGTAATGGGTTGTTGCTTTCTGGTAATCTTCATCGCCCCAATTAAAGTCCTCCTCGTCCCAGTCCTGTTCCCTCCCTCCTGATGCGATTGTGTCTGGTCTTGTTACTAACAGGCATGGCGGTGGGTGGGAGGGGTTTACGTAGTGATAAAAGAAAGGCTAGCATTATAGATGGCCTGTCAGGAGGCGGGATTGCCTCCATTTGGTAAGGACTAGGACGAGAAGGACTTTTTCAGGGTAATGAAGATTACTGCCAAGTAACGCCCCATTGTGTCACAAACTTTAATTTTTCACCCTGGAAACTAACAGAGATTTACTCCAGCGTGGAGATGTTGTTACTCCCCTTCCATGGTGGGAAGAGAAATGGATCATCCCCACACTTGGTCGGTAAAGGGGAAGGGGAAAGTGATTTCCTCATGGGAGAAATGTGTTCCCCGCTGTTCAAGAAAAAACCCAAGCAGTGTGCTTTTACACAGGAGTCTCCTTTCCCCACTGTGTGGACTTGTCTGCCATGGAGAACTCTGCAGGGGTAAAAGGGCCCTTTAGAATTAGCTACATGACTTCCCAGATGTATGCTGGGAGATTTGCACCTGGGAATGTTTGTGAGTCCTGAAAAGCAGCAAATCTTTGCCTGAACATAGACGTTAATTAATGTGTACAGATTTAGTACTTTTTTGTGATTCAGAAACAATGCCTTTAGTTTTGATAGATGTATTACATGCTTAGAATCATCCTCAAACACCTCAAAATGCATATGCGATTGCTGAACCTCTTTAAGTGATGTTTGCCCTTGGGTAACAAGACCATGTTTAAAATGCCATGGCCTTTACCTCGTGGTATTATTTGGAGATTTTACTCAACTTCACTGAAGCTAAAAAGAGAATAATTAAGGGTTGTGTGGTGCATTGATGAACATGCAGAAAGTATCGTTTCTACTGTAGGGTTTTCTTCCATACATTGTAGTCTCTGCATCATTGAAGTTGTCTACTGTTCATTGTGCTGCAGGCGCAGTCTCATCTAGGCGAGTTGGCAGCTGGCCCAAAGTAGCCAGGAGCATTACTATGCTGTTTTGTCTATTTGAGACTATTTAATGAACCTACTTAATAGTTTCAATCTTCCCTTTTATTGACTGGGCTTTAAAGGCCCAACAACCAAGGTGCCAGAGCTAGGCATGGGGCAAAATGGCACACTGGAAATCCACACTCAAGAATCAGACACTGCAGGCAGACCAGGGCACACGTACGTGGGAACTAGAGGAATTGATGTTATGGTTAAAGTCAAAGGATCTGTGGTGAACTGAGATCCACCGTCTGCCCATGTATGTATGTATGTATGTATGAATGTTTGAGACCTTTTAGAGAACAACCCTATTTTTTAAAGGAATTGGCTCCTGCACAACAAAGGGGGGTTGTAGTACTAAGAGTTGAAGCAGGGGAGAGAAGTAGAGGGCCTCAGGGTATAGTGTTATGGGTGGGGTTTGCAGTAGAGAGGGGCAGGTGTTGTGGTGAGGCTAACACTGGGGGCAGTGGCAGAGTTGTGGGTTGGCACAGGGGAAAGAAGGATTATAAGAGTGTGTGGGCTCTTCTGGTTTACATCAGAAACTGAATGGTTACACTGTAGCAGTAGGCAGCTTGAAAAGGTGGGTTTCCTGGTCCTTGTGGAAGCAGACAAGGAAGGGAGCCTGGCATATCCTGACTAGGAGGATGCCCCACATCCTCAGAGCAAGCAGGAGAATGCATGACATCTTCTCGTCGAGGCCTGGGCGGTGAACTCTGCTCTGTTTGTAGAGTTTTCTGCACTCCGTGCAGAGTTCTGTTGCGGAACAGAGTTTTTTCTGCATGTGCGTTTGCCAACGTGAAGTTGGCAAACGCGAGCGAGTAAAATCCAACGCTAGACCACCTCCCAGCGGGATTTCTCAATGCAGTCGGTCATGGATGGTCTCGACCCCTCGCATTGAGAAACCATCCGTTTGCTTTGAGGAAGCTGCCACTCAAGTAGAAAATCTACTCAAGCGGCAGAAGGAAGCTGTGCCTTCTTGCGCTGCTCATGGTGCCATCTGCAAACGCCCAATGCTAAAAATCTGCGTGAAACACGCAACCTAATGCACTCCTCTGGTTGAGGAACTCTGCATAGTGCGGCAGAGTTTTTGGGTCACTTCGTGGAGTTCTGCATAGCGGAACACCGTAAACTCCGCCCAGGCCATGACTCTGCCACTGCATGTCATCTGTGCTCCCCCAGATGTCTTGGTTGCCAGCGAGTGATGTGGTGCCATAATCCACTGCCGTGTAGGCAATGAAGCAGGTCCTGAACGTGATGAAGGAGGCTCCTGAGAGCCAGCAAATTCTTTGAGGAAGATGTGATCCTTTCATACTTATGTTGGCCTTAGATGAGGCAAGCCACGGCATGGAGGACTCTCTTCAGGGGCTGCCGGCGGATCTCATGGATTCGGGGATGCTGCTCAGCATATATATAGATTGAGAGGGAGTGAGAGGTTCCTCTTAGAGAAATTTGTAATTTATAACATGTTTAAACAACTCAAATATTTGCCAAAAAACGAGTCAGAAACAGATGATATACTTCACCACTTGTATTATTTCATGAATAGCTGCAATGCATAATAAACTGACAACAAACGGCGCAGCAGCTCGGTGTTCAGTGCACTTGGTTATGATACGCCCTAAAATACCATAGTAATTCGATATAGGATGCTCTTGAGCTGCAAGATTACCATAAATAAGCCACACAGGCTTATACTTGCTGTTAGGACACGATTGTCTCAGCTTCTTTGCAGACTATTTGACACTTTCATTTGCAAATAGAGAGTGACTCGACTTTCACGTGCGCCCCTTCTAATTCCTTGTACTATGCTAAGGACCATATAAGCAGCAGTCCTTACTCATCAGCGAGCCCCGAGGGCCGAAACGTTGACAGTCTGCAGGTGCCTTTTTTTCTTAAGTCCTTTGGGTGGATAAAAAATGAAAGTGATTTATGGGCTGGGTCCTGAATGTTTCAATCTATCAATCAATCAATGAGTCAGCATTTGTGTATCTCAACACTGTAACTCCTAGGGTTATCTGGGTGCTGATGGTGCTGTGTCTCCGTCAAAAAGCCAGGCAAGGTCCTGAGTTGAGGTGTTTTAGGTTTTGGCAGCAATGTGGGAGAAGGACCGGCCCTACTGTGGATGCAAAGGATGTGGGATGTGTGTGCGACAGAGGTGGATCGCTGGTGTCTTGTGGGTAGGTAGATGCTCAGTCGATGGTTGATGTAAGATGGTCCTTGGTTGTGTAGGGCCTTGTATGCATGTGTGAAGATCATGAACAGGCATCTCTTCTGGATGGGTAGCTAGTGGAGGTTTCTGATGTGGGGGGGTGGGGTGTGGGTCCATCTGGGGAGGTCCAGGATGAGTCTGGCCTCAGTGTCTGTATGATCTGGAGTGTTTTGAGGAGCTGGATGGAGATTCTGGCATAGAGAGCTTTGCCATAATGAAGGCAGCTGTTGTCAAGGGCCTCCATGACTGTCTTTCTAGTGTTTATTGGGATCTGAAGATTCTGCGGAGCATGCAAAGGATGTGTAAGCAATAGGAGGCAACTGCGTTGAATTGTTGTTTCATGATAAGTTGGCTGTCGAGGACGATGGCGAGGTTGTGTGCATGGTCTGTCATCGTGGGTGTTGCTTCAGGCCCCACTCGCCACCAGTTGTGGCCTAATGCGGACATGATCTTCCAAAAGATCAGTTCTTCTGTTTTGTCAGAGATGGGTTTGAGGCAGCGTTCTCATATCTATTTGGCTACGTCGGTCATGGCATTACACAAGTTGGTGTTGGGGTCCTCGGTGAGCAAGAGGATAAGTTGGGTGTCATCAGCGTATGAGAATATGTTGAGTCTGTGGGATATGTGATGTCTGGGAGGGGGGTCATGCAGATGTTGCACTGGGTGGGGCTGAGGGATGATCCTTGGGGGCCCCCTTCATATGATGTCCTTGAGTGCAGAGGTGAAGAGAGGCAATTGGATGTTCTGTGTGTGTCCTGAGAGGAAGGAGGTGACAGTGGTGTCACTATGGGGATGCGGGGTTGCGAACCACACCGGGTGACACCATCAGATGGGCTGACACCGACGCTCACAGCACGACTACTGCTACATGGTGAACAGGGAGCGGGATTCACACGTGGAGATTCAAGGTCAAAGTGAGCCCCGTGGTTAGACTTACGTCCTCTCGCCACACTCGGCCTCGCCCTCTCTCTTAAACACACATGCAGAATGTTACAAGTTTCTCTCACACACTTCCATTTCCCTTAAACCGAACGCCCTCAAATTGGGACACGCTCGTCGTTTCCCAACTCGGACACAGACGCATTGCTGTCAGCTCCTTAAGCACAAGAACATAACAGGTGGAACCCAGTTACACACAAAGCTCTCATCTGTGTGGATTGATAAATGAATGGCGCTTCCAGACGCTACTCACACGGATACAGCTGAAGAGCTCCGGTCAAAACAGTTTTAGGCAGGCGAAATCTTGCAGCGTTTGGGCATGTTGTGATATTTCACTAGCACAAATGTTTGTGTGTATCCAGCTGAGCAAGACAAGTTCGAGCGTAAAATGTCTTACTGGAGACACGTTTTCATCCAACCACTCAAGCACTGGCTCCCAGCGTGACTTTTGAAGACGAGAACTGCCCTTGTGTTACATTAACAGACGAAATAGCGACAAGAACAGTTAGCAAAATCTAACAAAGTTGTGCAAAATCCTGTGACATTTAGTGAAAGGTTGTGATTTCACTGACAACTTTGACGTTTCCCTTCTTTGCATTAGTAGCCCATGCAATCGACATGATTTCATGGGACTAGTGAGTTACATTAATGGGAAAAATAGGCTTGTAAATAGGAGTACGCAAATAAAAAACTGTCCAGGGTGAGCTACTCTTTCAAGTTCAGAGCCACCCTTTCCCATCCCCCTTTTACAGCACATATGCAACTTCCTTTCAGACACAGCTTCTACCACCTTATATTCCCAGACACATCCTCACCCAAAAATGCGCCTACACACTGTACACATATGCGTGCATCTCCCGACGTTTAAAGTGTAATATAGAGCACCCATCTCCTTAAAGCAGGCGCACGGGATTCATTGGGTAAGTCGTGAGGGGGAGACACCATGGTTACTCGCACTGGGTGACACCAACCCAAGTGACGCCGCTGGGAGGTGATCCACTTGAAGGCGTTTTGCTATATGCCGGCGATGTGTAGTCTGTTGATGAGGGTGTGGTGGGATATGGTGTTGAATGCAGCAGAGAGGTCAAGGTGGATTAGGGTCACAGTTTCTCCATGGTCGAAGAAGGTTCAGATGTCTTGTGTAGCAGCAATCAGTGCAGTCTTGGTGCTGAGGTTGGCTCGGAATCCTGATTGTGAGGCGCTGAGTAGCTGGTTGAGTTTCAGGTATTCGGAGAGCTTTTGGTTGATGGCTTTTGTATACATGCTTACGGGTCAGCTGCATCATATATCGATTACTATGGCACTCTGGGTGTACAACAATATTCTGCACTGAACACCGAGCTACTGCACCATGGGAAACAGCCTTTACTCTGAAGTTTTTACTTCAGATTACATTTACCATGCAGTTTTTACTTCGGAAACACTGCCACCAAGCATGTCTTTTCAGCGCAAGACTTGACATGGCAATTGATCAGTAGGTGGCAGTGTTTCTCTTTCTTTGGCAAGCTTTTAAAGATTAGGATTAGGTGCAAGGGGCCTTATTTATGAAGGCCTTGCGTCAGTTTTGCGCCGCCGGTGCGTCACTTTTTGTGACGCACCAGCGGTGTAAAAAATGCACCATGTTGCGCCATATTTAAAAAGTGACGCATCTAGGTAGATGCGTTACTTTTTAAACCCCTGCGCCACATTATACCTGCGTCAGGTATAATGTATGCAGAGGGGGCGTTCCCCCGCAAAAAGCCTCGTAATAGTGACGCAGTGAAATCTATGAGATTTCACTGCATCACTTTTAGGACGCTGTTGCGTCAAAATCTTGCGCCTGCCTCACAGCAGGCGTAAGACTGACGCAAGCACTTTCACATGGGGCAAGCCCCATGTGAAAGGACGCATTGCTGGAGTTGCGTCACTTTTGTGACACACTCCAGCAATGCGTCACTTTTGCGCCATACAGATGTGTCAGAAATACTGACGTAGCTGTAACTCCTTGCGACAAGATGCGTTATACATTAAATATGACGCATCAGGAATGTCGTAAGGAGTGCGCAGTTAAAAGTGACGCATCGCTGTTTTCACATAGCGATGCGTCACTTTTCATAAATGAGGCCCAAGGTTTTTTTGTGGTGTTTGAAAGCATACTAGCAAAACTGGTGAATATTTAATGATGGCAGTGCTGAGGACAGGTGATACTAGAGGTATAGAATTAGTACAAAAAAAGTGTCCTAAACCATCCAGGAATCCACGTGTACACTTAGCATGTGATTTGCATTTACATGGTCAAAAAAGACAGCACTTCCAAAGGCACCGGTAACTCATTAAAGCACTCGCTAAGCAAGTTGTCTAATGTTGAAACCAGCAAAGCCATCAATGATCCTGAACGCTGTGAAGCCAGAGTGGCATCAATTGTGTCACTTCAATAGTCCATTTTCCCTGTCAATAATATTCAAGGACGTAGGGGCCTGGATGTCTCTTTTTTTTTACAGAAAAGAGAGCACCTTGAAGCAGGACGGACAATCGGAGCAGAGAATGCTGCATGGAGGTAAGTTTACTATACGTTCTTTACAGCATAGAACGAGAAATGGTCTGCATGGTGAACGCGTGCGTGCTTGTTGTTGGTGTGGTAAGTGTACTTTTAATGTTAATGGATGTACCTGCATGGTAATGGTGTGCATGGTTAAATATGGGTTGTACAGACGTGGGCGGTAAAACCACGCATGCCAATGTCATGTACCCCTGTGCCATTTGTTGTCACTTTATCACATATTTCATATCTGCCATGAGATGGCAAAGGCGTGGACTGCGGCTGGCAGTGCAAGCAGCGCATCAAGCATGCCATGGGCCCTGGTGCAAGCAAGGACAATGGTGGCCCCTTTGACTGCAGTTTGGGTAGTAAAATGCACCAACTATCACGGTTCAATGGGCCCCAAAAGCCTCTTGGCCTCAGTGCCACTGCACCTGCTGAACCAATAGTAGCTACTTCATGGTCAGTGCCCTCCGAAAGAACTCATGATTTGCATGTCTTTAAAAAGGGCCACTGTAGCGTGTGGGAGGAAAGGGAAGGAGCTGTATGATTACAAAGATCTAGAAAATTGCAAATTGAATGTAATAATGAGTCAATTGTTTTACAAAATAATTGTTTTTAAAAAAAAGAAAAAAAACAGGTGAGGTGGGGTGGGGGAAATTGAAAATCATTTGGGTAAAAAGACAGTCTGTTTTTGAAATGGTGATGAAAAAGTACCATTCAGTAAAAGTCATGAAGAGGACAAACCTGAAATGGTGCAAATCAATGTGTACAATTGTTGCTGAACATCAATGATGGATGAAAAACATCAGGGCGTTGACTGTAAATCGGAATAACTGGGACAGTGCCCTTGGTGGAAATAAATGTGGTGTTTGCTGAGGGGGCGGGAGGAGGAGAGGCCATTGCAGTGTGACAGCAGGAGGTGTGAGGAAGATGGAAAGAGGGCAGGGGGTTGAAAGGGTGCTAACAATTATGCTGAGGTACCTAAAGGGCTGATTACAAAATCTTTACCAGGACCCGATTGAGACCAAGTTGGATAGACGAGTTGCTGTTTGCATGACAGTAAGTCAGGCAGCTAGCTCCCCACTGCGCGCCTCGGAAATATTGGCGCCCCGGGTTTAAGCTAGGCCATGCCCAAGGCAGGCCCTGATTAATACAAACAGAGTATAGCATAAATGTGTTGAAGCTACACAAAGTGATACTGTTCCACTCTTCCATTTATTTAGACCATGATTAATTGTCTCCTCTTTCTTATCCAGATACATTGTTTTCTGTACAGACGTTGAGTGACGTATTCACCTTTGTGTACAGTGTGGATTCTGCCATTGTCCTCAATCTTCATCAAGCTTTGCATCCATGAACTGCGGTGGTAAGAGTGCTGTCAGCCTCTTGCAGTGGGTGTCGAATATATACGTCCAATCTATCAATAGACATGATGCGCTATACCATGATTATCCAAAAGATCCACCCAACCCCTTGTGAGAAGTTGGCCCGATATGCAACGCTCGCTATTCTAGCGACCGCTATGTATCGTTCCAACGACCCTTATGGTGTTTGGTTGTAAGTCAACCTATAGACCAGCTATCCTAGTAGCGTGGATACGAGCAGTCTAAGGCTAAAGACTCGAGAGGGCGCGTTAAGCCAGCTGTTAACCACACATGTACCCCTTGAACACCCAGTGAAAGGACACCACACAAGTGTTATGAAAATAAACAGTATATTTATTAAGAATCACAACAGCCCTGTACTCTTTATGAGGACAGGGTACTAAGCACAAACCAAATCTCTTTAGCAAATACTTCAAGTGCACGTTTAAACAAGTGTCCGAGGACACGGACAGGTTAAGGCAAGTCGGAAGCGAGGGACTCGAGACCCTAGAGTAAGGAGGCTATGCAGGCACCGAAATGCCGAGTTACCTAGCCACGAGGGCTGCGGCTGCACAAGTCTTACAGGCGTCGGGGTCTTCGCTGACGAGCCAGGAGCCGGAAGAAAAGGATTTGCTTGCCGGCGACCAGTGCTGAATAGTTCGTAGAGATCCAAGCCTGGATCGGAGATTGAAGAAACCTGAAAGCAGAGGGGACCAAGTTCGTACTACTAGCCAGTAGTCAGAGGGTACCAGGAAGGCACCGGTTGGCCGTCACCTCGACCAGGTGAGTGGGCGACGCTAGGCTCTGCAGTCTCACGGACCAGGAGGCGTTGTCGGCGACCACGGTGGAGGTGCGAGCTGTCCCACGAAGGATGATGCTGTCGGCGTCGCTGGGCCCAGGATGGGGCAACAAGCCTCGGCAAATCTCAGGGCCACGTGGTGGGCCTAAGATGGCGTCTTGAGTGGACCAGGAGGGTCCGGGGTGCTTCTCGAAAAGATGGAAGCAAGGGCCAGTCTGGAGCAACCAGACCAGCGGTGATGATTCTCGGATGTCGTCACAGAAGGACACAAGCCAGCGGCTAGTGACCAGACAACGTGCTGAGCAGCGAGCAGAAGGGCCCCACGCAGATCGTGGAGATGCTGGGAGACTGCACTTCGGAGCTGGAGCGGCTCAGGGTCGGGGCTTCTCGGACCCCAGAGCACTCACCAGAGAGTTACCTCGATGGTCGTGCTGGTTTTAAGAGCGTGCAGGTTCTGATGATGGCCGGTCCCTCGAGGTCTCGTCGCACCCACAGATCACAGCTGAGCTGATGACGTGGGTAGAGGTCAGAGGTGCCAGGGAAGCCGGTTCTCGTCGAGCTGGGCCGTCGGATTCCTTGAGGAAGGACTTGCAGCAAACCGCAGAGTTCTTAGATGGTGCCCGCTGATGCAGGGTGACTACTCCTTAGCCACAAGGGAGAAATCTTGAGAAGAGTCTTGAAGTCCTTTCGTAGAAAGTATTCTTGATTCAAAGATGATCTAATTTGGAAGGGTCCCCGCTCCGGTCTTTATTCTAAAGAAAGGGGTGGGTACATTACTAGGTCCTGCCCTAAGGGTGGGACCAGGAAGGGGGGTAGTTACACCCCTCTCCCCTGCCGGACTTTCCCCAGGCCAGGGCTGTCGCCCCTGGAACTGGTTCTAACCGGCAGATGCGTAGTGAGCACCGGGGTGCCACTCCGCAGTCACCTTCTCGCAAAAGCCCTACCTACCCAGAATACACAAACCCTGTCTGGGACGGTGCGAACACCGCCCTCGACAGGAAACCCTTTGTCCAAGCGCTCCTCGCTGGAAGGACTCCCAGCAGCAGGAGGTCAGACTCGTGTCTGTGGTGGCAGCATCCATTTTGTGGAGCTTAGGCTTTCGTTAACTTTAACCGGGGTTCACAGTTACGTACATGTCGTGTCCCTCTAGAAGGGCGGAATGCTAACCTCGTCGCCAGGGTTGGTGAGAGGGCAGCACCCCGATTCGTATGACACCTTACTCGACATGTCTTGATAACGCGACACCGAAGTTACCGATGTGGTACGCGTTATCCTGGAACAGCCATTGGGTCTTTTCTCCGCAAGCTGCAACCGGCTCGGCTCGGGCCAGAACACAGTTCACACGAGCCCATGCACTCTGCCTTCAGGATTGTCAAGGCCTGCCATAGGAGTGACTGATAGGAACTCGGGTGTCCATTGTATGGTTAGATATAGAGCTACTATATCTAAAGCAAAGGGTGATTACACGACTTCGCCCCAGCTGTCATGCAGCCAGTTGTGTCAAATTTAGGAGGCCAGCCAGGGGTGGCATAATACATGCTGCAGCCCCTGGCGGCCCTGGGTACACCTATGCCCTGAGTTACAGGGTCTGATAAGGTGGCCCAGTACCAATTGGTAAATGCACCTAGGGTACATATCGTAATTTAGAAAGAGAACAGCCAGGCTGTGGGTCTGATTGGCAGGCCCACAGCCAGAGAAAGTCGTAAACCAGTGAAACAAAAGCAAAAAATCTGGGTGATCATAGGATTGCAGACCCTACTCTCCTACATGACCCCCCCCCAAACGTCGGAACAACTAGCTAACCTTGACCAGGTGAGTCTTCTTATTCTAAGTGGAAATATCTGGAGAGCCCATCGGCATTGCCATGATCAGTACCAGGTCTATGTTCCACTGTGAAGTCCATCCCCTGTAGGGAAATGGACCACCTAAGCAGTTTGGGGTTTTCACCCTTCATCTGATTTAGCCACAAGAGGGGCTTATGGTCGGTCTGAATCTTGAAGTGAGTGCCAAACAAGTATGGCCTCAGCTTCTTCAGGGCCCAAACCACAGCAAAGGCCTCCCTCTCAATAGCTGACCAATTCTTCTCTCTAGGGGTCAGCCTTCGGCTTATAAAAGCAATGGGCTGGTCTTGACCATCAAAATGCAGTTGAGAAAGAACAGCTCCCACACCCAACTCAGAAGCATCTGTTTGGACAATGAATGGTTTGGAGTAGTCCGGACTCTTGAGGATAGGCGCCGTGCACATGGCCTGCTTTAGGTCATCGAATGCTTTTTGACAGCTCGCTGTCCACTGAACCTTTTTTGGCATTTTCTTACTTGTCAGTTCATTTAATGGTGTCACGATGGAACCATAGTTCCTGACAAACTTCCTATAGTAACCAGTCAGGCCCAAGAAAGCTCGAACCTGAGTCTGGGTGGTTGGAGGAGCCCAGTCCCTGATTGACTGTATCTTGCTCTCCAGTGGCTGAACCTGGCCTCCACCTACAAGGTGGCCCAGGTATACAACCTGTGTCTGCCCTATCTGGCACTTGGTGGCCTTGATAGTGAGGCCTGCTGCTTGCAGCGCCTCTAACGTCTTCCGCAGGTGGACCAGGTGATCCTCCCAGGTGGAGCTAAAGACAGCAATATCGTCAAGATACGCCGCACAGAAGTCATCCAGCCCAGTAAGGACTTGATTCACCAACCGTTGGAAGGTGGCAGGTGCATTTTTCAGACCAAAGGGCATCACCACGAACTGGTAATGCCCACCAGGGGTTGAAAATGCGGTTTTAGGCTTGGCGTCCTCAGCTAACCTGATTTGCCAATGCCCAGCTGTCAGGTCAAACGTACTTAGGTAGTTGGCCGAAGCCAATCTATCGATAAGCTCGTCTGCCCTTGGTATTGGGTGGGCGTCAGTCTTAGTGACTGCATTGAGACCCCTGTAGTCTACGCAAAACCTCATCTCTCTCTTACCACCCTGGGTGTGAGGTTTCGGCACTAGAACTACGGGACTAGCCCAAGGGCTATCCGAGGGTTCAATGACTCCCAGCTCCAACATTTTCTGCACTTCACTTTTGATGCAGTCTCTAACGTGATCAGGCTGCCTGTAGATTTTACTCTTTACGGGCAAGCTGTCACCAGTGTCGACCTCATGGGTGCACCAATCGGTCTGGCTGGGTGTCAGAGAAAACAGATGTCGGAACGACTGAAGAACCTGTTTACAGTCGCTCTGCTGATGTTCGGAGAGGCTGCCACAAAAGACAACACCATCTACCGAGCCATCGTCAGGATTCTGAGTGAGCAGGTCGGGGAGAGGGTCACTCTCCTCTTCCTGTCCCTCATCTAGGGCCATGAGCAAACTCATGTCCTTCCTGTCGACATATGCCTTTAGCCTGTTGACATGAAGCACCCTGTGGGGGCTCCGGGGAGTTCCCAGGTCGACCAGGTAGGTGACCTCTCCCTTTTTCTCCAGGATGGTGTGGGGCCCGGACCATTTGTCCTTGAGTGCTGCTGGGGCCACTGGCTCCAACACCCACACCTTCTGTCCGGGCTGGTAAACAGTCAAGACAGCCTTTTGGTCATGCCAAGCTTGTTGGAGTTCTTGGCTGGCCTTAAGGTTTTCGGATGCCTTCTCCATGTACTCAGCCATCCGCGAGCGGAGGCCAAGCACATAGTCCACTATGTTGGCTGCAGGCTTTTTGAGAGGTCTCTCCCATCCTTCCTTCACCAAACACAGGGGTCCTCTTACAGGATGCCCATACAAAAGTTCAAAAGGGCTGTAACCAACCCCCTTCTGTGGGACTTCTCTGTAGGCGAACAAGAGGCAGGGGATCAGGACGTCCCATCTACGCCGAAGCTTTTCCGGTAGTCCATGAATCATCCCTTTTAGGGTCCTGTTGAATCTCTCAACACGCCCATTGCATTGTGAATGATAGGGTGTAGTGAACTTGTAGTTGACACCACATTCCTTCCACATAGCAGTTAAATAGCTCGACATAAAGTTTGCACCTCTGTCGGAGACGACCTCCTTAGGGAAGCCCACTCTGGAGAATACTCCAACTAGGGCTCTTGCCACAACAGGTGCTGTAGTGGTCCTAAGGGGAATAGCTTCAGGATACCTGGTGGCATGATCCACTACCACCAGTATAAACTTGTGCCCTGAGGCTGTCGGTGGTTCCATGGGACCGACGATGTCGATCCCCACCCGTTCAAAGGGCACCCCCACCACAGGCATTGGTATAAGGGGGGCCTTTGTCGTGCCACCTGACTTACCACTGGCTTGGCAAGTGACACAGGAGCGGCAAAACTCCTTGGTATCTTCGTTCATGTGAGGCCAGTGAAAGTGCGAGACAAGCCTGTCCCACGTTTTCGTCTGGCCTAAGTGACCTGCTAAGGGAATCTCGTGGGCCAAGGTAAGTAGGAAACCACGCTGAGACAAGGGTACGACCAGCCTCCTGGTCATGCCAGGCTTGGGGTCTCTTGACTCAGTGTACAGGAGTCCATCTTCCCAGTATACCTTGTGGGTACCTGTGGCGTTCCCAGCAGCCTCAGCAGCAGCCTGCTGTCTGAGGGGTTCAAGAGAAGGGCAGTCTAACTGGTCCTTCCCCAGGTCTTCCCTTGAGGGTCCCCCTGAACCCAAGAATTCAACTTGATCAAGTTCGAATTCCCTAGGCTCAGTTTCCCTCAATTCCTGTAGGTCAGCCTCCTCTGAGACTTGATCCACGACCTGGGGCAAGGGGGAAGGCGCAGCCTTAACCCTACCGCTCTTTTTCTTGGGAGGTGTCTGGTCCGTTGTTCCAGGATCCAGCACCTGTTCAGTGGGGCATTTCCTGACCTGTGACCTAGTCACAGCGAACACATGTGCTGGCAAACCTAACATTTCCATGTGAGTCCGGTGCTCCACTTCTGACCATTGTGACGACTCCAAATCATTGCCCAACAAACAATCCACTGGGAGGTCTGGACTAACTACAACCTTCTTTTGGCCAGTTACCCCTCCCCAGGAGAAAGCTACAATTGCCATACTGTGATTGGTAGTGACATTGCTTGCATTGGTCACCAGGAATTCTGTGCCTGGCATGATCTGTCAAGGGTCCACAAAGTTAGGCGTCACCATGGTGACGCTGGCACAAGTGTCCCTATAGGCCTGAGCCATCTTTCCATTTATGAAAGGCGTCTGTCGGTATTTGCCAAAGTATTGGGGCTTACGTCAGGGGACACGTCCACGTCCCCTGTACTGACAAGGACAGCCTGAGTGAGCGTGCCAACTAAGTTGTCACGCCCCTCAGAACCCAGGGTTAACCCTACTAAACCCTTGGGAGGCGCACTACCACTGCTGACTGTACTAGGGGGCACAGGTGCCTTAGGGGCTGCAGTGGCAGGAGTCTGCCCTCCTCCTTTCTTGGTGCACTCACTAAACCAGTGAGATTTACTTTTACAGTACTGGCACCATCTTTTGGATTGGCCTTCTTTCTTCTTTTGGGGAGCCTGACCCCCACCCTCTTTGGGTTGTTGGGGACCTGTCGAAGACTTCTGGTCATTTTGTTCCCCCTTTGAATCTTTACCCTTCTGGTCTGCTTTCTTCTGACCACCTTGATTCTGGCCCTGGTTCTGTTTAACTCTCGTACGAACCCATCTGTCTGCCTTCTTTCCCAATTCTTGGGGAGAGGTCAGATCCGAGTCGACAAGATGCTGATGCAACAACTGGTTCTGACAATTGTTTAAAATTTGTTCTCTCATCATCAAATTATACAATCCTTCGTAATCAGTAACCTTACTGCCCAGCAACCAGCCCTCAAAAGCCTTAGTGGCACAATCGACAAAGTCAGACCAATCTTGAGACTGCGTTTTCTGGGTATCCCTGAACAGCACCCTGTACTGCTCAGTGGTTAGGCCGAACCCTTCAACGAGTGTATTCTTCAAGACTTGGTAATTGTTAGCGTCCTCTACCCTTGTGGTGAGGAGCTTGTCTCTTCCTTTTCCTTCAAAGGAGAGCCACAAGATAGCTGCCCATTGACTCTGGGGAACACCCTGCACAGTGCAGGCCCTCTCCAAAGCAGTAATCCATTTGTGGATGTCGTCCCCTTGTTTAAAGGGGGGCACTATCTTCCCAAGGTGTTTCGTATCGAAACTCTTTTCCCTATTACTAGGTACATTGCTGCCACCAGTGGGGACTACCCCACTTAACTGTTGCTCTCTAGCAAAAGCAAGCTTTTCCTTGGCCAGGGCAAGTTCTTCCCTTTCAATCCTCAGATTAGCTGCCCTTTCCTTCGCTTCGTACACTCTCCTCTGAGGGGACGTCATCCCTCTTTGAGAAGAGTTGTGAGAGCCATTGGTATGAAGGGATCTGCCAGAGTCTCTTGACAGAGATCTGGCTCGTCCATTCCCCATGTTAAGCGGACCTGACAGCTGCGCCGGGGTTCCCCCAGTACCGCTATCATGTTTGCTTAAGTTGGACCGTGTTAGTCTGACGACTTCTACCTGTCCCTTATCTGCCTCGTCCCCAGAGAGATCCTCATCCTCATCCTCCTCCACATCCTCGTTCTCGGTTGCGAGGTGAATGAGGTCAGGATCGTCTCGGGTTCCCTCGAGGGGAGGCATGTCTCCTTCTGGATTAGAAGAGCTACGAAGTTTCTCAGCTCTCCTGGCATCATAAGTCTCCAAGAGACCAATCAGAAAGGACGTTGTGGGGTTAGACCCCTGCTGAATCTTCCTGGAGTGACACAGTCGTCTTAACTCCTTGAAGCTCAGCACAGTATATCCTGAAGGGATGACCTGTGGAGGGTCAACTGACACAAGGGGAGACTCAGAGTTTCCTCCTTGGCCCGACATACTGTTTCTAGTGTGGTGTAAGTGATGCACCTACCTACACTATGTGTTTTCCTACTGTTCCCTTGCTAAGAGTTGTAGCCAAGGTGTGCTAAGCCTTGAGGAGCTACAACAGCTGGTTCAGTAGAACTCAGAGTATTCTAAGCTTTTAGTTATATGTACTAACAGTACTTGTGCGATCTTTCAACAAGATATTCTTAGGATACGTGTGGTAAAACAACAGCAAGCTCAAATCCCAACCGCTGCTCACCAATGTGAGAAGTTGGCCCGATATGCAACGTTCGCTATTCTAGCGACCGCTATGTATCGTTCCAATGACCCTTATGGTGTTTGGTTGTAAGTCAACCTATAGACCAGCTATCCTAGTAGCATGGATACGAGCAGTCTAAGGCTAAAGACTCGAGAGGGCGTGTTAAGCCAGCTGTTTACCACACATGTACCCCTTGAACACCCAGTGAAAGGACACCACACAAGTGTTATGAAAATAAACAGTATATTTATTAAGAATCACAACAGCCCTGTACTCTTTATGAGGACAGGGTACTAAGCACAAACCAAATCTCTTTAGCAAATACTTCAAGTGCACGTTTAAACAAGTGTCCGAGGACACGGAAAGGTTAAGGCAAGTCGGAAGCGAGGGACTCGGGACCCTAGAGTAAGGAGGCTATGCAGGCACCGAAATGCCGAGTTACCTAGCCACGAGGGCTGCGGCTGCACAAGTCTTACAGGCGTCGGGGTCTTCGCTGACGAGCCAGGAGCCGGAAGAAAAGGAGTTGCTGGCCGGCGACCAGTGCTGAATAGTTCGTAGAGATCCAAGCCTGGATCGGAGATTGAAGAAACCTGAAAGCAGAGGGGACCAAGTTCGTACTACTAGCCAGTAGTCAGAGGGTACCAGGAAGGCACCGGTTGGCCGTCACCTCGACCAGGTGAGTGGGCGACGCTAGGCTCTGCAGTCTCACGGACCAGGAGGCGTTGTCGGCGACCACGGTGGAGGTGCGAGCTGTCCCACGAAGGATGATGCTGTCGGCGTCGCTGGGCCCAGGATGGGGCAACAAGCCTCGGCAAATCTCAGGGCCACGTGGTGGGCCTAAGATGGCGTCTTGAGTGGACCAGGAGGGTCCGGGGTGCTTCTCGAAAAGATGGAAGCAAGGGCCAGTCTGGAGCAACCAGACCGGCGGTGATGATTCTCGGATGTCGTCACAGAAGGACACAAGCCAGCGGCTAGTGACCAGACAACGTGCTGAGCAGCGAGCAGAAGGGCCCCACGCAGATCGTGGAGATGCTGGGAGACTGCACTTCGGAGCTGGAGCGGCTCAGGGTCGGGGCTTCTCGGACCCCAGAGCACTCACCAGAGAGTTACCTCGATGGTCGTGCTGGTTTTAAGAGCGTGCAGGTTCTGATGATGGCCGGTCCCTCGAGGTCTCGTCGCACCCACAGATCACAGCTGAGCTGATGACGTGGGTAGAGGTCAGAGGTGCCAGGGAAGCCGGTTCTCGTCGAGCTGGGCCGTCGGATTCCTTGAGGAAGGACTTGCAGCAAACCGCAGAGTTCTTAGATGGTGCCCGCTGATGCAGGGTGACTACTCCTTAGCCACAAGGGAGAAATCTTGAGAAGAGTCTTGAAGTCCTTTCGTAGAAAGTATTCTTGATTCAAAGATGATCTAATTTGGAAGGGTCCCCGCTCCGGTCTTTATTCTAAAGAAAGGGGTGGGTACATGACTAGGTCCTGCCCTAAGGGTGGGACCAGGAAGGGGGGTAGTTACACCCCTCTCCCCTGCCGGACTTTCCCCAGGCCAGGGCTGTCGCCCCTGGAACTGGTTCTAACCGGCAGATGCGTAGTGAGCACCGGGGTGCCACTCCGCAGTCACCTTCTCGCAAAAGCCCTACCTACCCAGAATACACAAACCCTGTCTGGGACGGTGCGAACACCGCCCTCGACAGGAAACCCTTTGTCCAAGCGCTCCTCGCTGGAAGGACTCCCAGCAGCAGGAGGTCAGACTCGTGTCTGTGGTGGCAGCATCCATTTTGTGGAGCTGAGGCTTTCGTTAACTTTAACCGGGGTTCACAGTTACGTACATGTCGTGTCCCTCTAGAAGGGCGGAATGCTAACCTCGTCGCCAGGGTTGGTGAGAGGGCAGCACCCCGATTCGTATGACACCTTACTCGACATGTCTTGATAACGCGACACCGAAGTTACCGATGTGGTACGCGTTATCCTGGAACAGCCATTGGGTCTTTTCTCCGCAAGCTGCAACCGGCTCGGCTCGGGCCAGAACACAGTTCACACGAGCCCATGCACTCTGCCTTCAGGATTGTCAAGGCCTGCCATAGGAGTGACTGATAGGAACTCGGGTGTCCATTGTATGGTTAGATATAGAGCTACTATATCTAAAGCAAAGGGTGATTACACGACTTCGCCCCAGCTGTCATGCAGCCAGTTGTGTCAAATTTAGGAGGCCAGCCAGGGGTGGCATAATACATGCTGCAGCCCCTGGCGGCCCTGGGTACACCTATGCCCTGAGTTACAGGGTCTGATAAGGTGGCCCAGTACCAATTGGTAAATGCACCTAGGGTACATATCGTAATTTAGAAAGAGAACAGCCAGGCTGTGGGTCTGATTGGCAGGCCCACAGCCAGAGAAAGTCGTAAACCAGTGAAACAAAAGCAAAAAATCTGGGTGATCATAGGATTGCAGACCCTACTCTCCTACACCCCTCGCAGCTTGAAATGACGCGGGTTTTACTGTACATGTACATGCTATGTAACACTGCAAAAACTTAATAAAAATGTGTTTGAATAAAAATAAAATATAATCCTATATATACGTCTTATATTTGTCTTGTATACATCCTAAATGCCCCATATCTATGTGATCATGGGGTGCCTCAGGTCTTGGATTTGGAGGAGGACATCTGGGCAACGAGGTTCTTGTTTCCCCCTGAGGCTCTCTTAGCTCACAGATATCCATTGGCCTTGGGCTGAGTGCACACCCCTTGAAGGGTGGTGGCCCCCTACTCCGCGGGGCCTGCGCTACGCCCCTCAGTGACACGTTCTTAGAGTTCCGTAGGGCAATATCATGGATCATTTGATGGCCGCCACCTCTGTCCATACAGTACCAACCCTTGCAATCTTGAAGGAGAGGGGTGCATCTGACCCTATTATGGGATTACCTGGTGACAGTGTCTAAGGTATCCCCTCAAGAATAAATGGTGGGTTATATGAGGGTGATTTCCATGGTCATTAGAGCCACGAGAAGTGCACCCAAAAAGGAGCTTTGTGAGAGGAATGCATTGACAATGTTATCATTAACATTTATGTGTCTGGGATCACGTCTTCACTTCCCTTTGCAGGTTTGATGAGTTTTGCCAGATTGTTAGCATAAAGGGGGTTGCATGTTGTGCAAGTGTGCATGATGCAGAGTAAGGTTGTGTCCAGGGTACAAGTCCTAAAAAAAGAAGTGGGGGGACTAACCAAGTTAGGCAGTACGCAAGTGACATCATGGTGCATGCCATCATAGCGCATGAGGTCATGACCCGTGACTTTACATGTGGCATCACTGGAAGTGCATCACTGAAAGTGACATCAAGAATGGCACCAGATATTAAGACCTCCCACATATGTTTATCAGGTATATCATGAGTACATTTAAGCACATTAGGAGATTTAAAGAATGAGATTTTGTTTTGGGGTTTTGTTACAAAAGTGGCGCAAAATCTGGTCCTGAACTAATACATTTATGTTTTTTTAAACCCTACCACAAAGAAATTGCCAATGAGGAGGAGCATGGTAGTAGATCTTTTCTGCATAATTAGTTGCAAAGTCTGCATTTTAAAATATGTTATGGGGTTAAGGCACCTGCTGCTTATGGAGTAGTAGTAATGGTAAGATAACTCTGAAGATTAACGCTTTTGCTGGAGAGATCTGTGTTTTGTGTAATCCCATATTTTTTTTAATCAAAGTAGTATAAAAGGTTAATGCGTCACCTGCAAAGCACATCATACTGAAACAGACCAACATATCTGACATTCTTACAGTGCATGCACGTACATATAGGGACTGAACAAAGTCAAAAGAATGCCTCTCTTAAGTACCTGTGAAGTGATAACAAACTGTGAGCTTTTGTTTCCCCTTCCGTTGCATTTCCATTTAAATGTGAGGTTCCATACCGCGTCCAGTTAGGCTATTCGATCAAAAAGGAGGCCTGATGGCCCCTCAACTTCTGCCAATATCTTTGGCTCAGCTGGAAGTGAAAATAGAAAAGCCTCCGTCGCTGCCTGCATGTTGCTGCTGAGAATAGAAAGCTGACAGCGTGCAGGCGCTGCTGAACGTGTCCCGATATCTGAAAGTTACACCTCTAGCGTTCTAGTGTTTGCCCCTAAGTCCTGGCTGCAGCGGGAATCACACACACCAATGTATCACCTTCTGGCCAGGCGTGGCCAGAAGGCTATAAATAAATGGTCCGTAGTCGCAAAGGACTTTCGGTCCGACTAGCCCACCAAGGTCTCTGACTGTTTTCTGCACATAGTGTATATGTCTAGATATGCATTTGCTTGCCCCATAGATCACCTCCCTTACACTGGCGACGAGGGTGGGATGCCCATGAATATCCCAAAGAGTGCAGCGTGACAATACCTGAAGGCCCTGCGAAGCCATGTGATTCAGTGAGGCACCCGCCGCCGTGAAGATTGCACCAGCGGGCGAAAGGAAGCAAGCGGTGACGTGATCGACCACACCGGTGAGCAGCGAGAGGCAAGAACTGCGTAGGGGCACGGTGCAGTGAGAGGGAAGAAAGACGCGAGCACAGAGAAGCGTGTCTGCTCGCTAAACGGCCCGACGGCCGAGTGCAGGTGGCGCGCATGCGCAGAACATACCAGGCCCGGTAAGAAGGGAGAGGCCCAGCGCGAGCGGGAGTGCCTGGAACCCGACCGGAGACAGAAAGGAAGAGACCCCCAATCAGAGGGGCATGAAAGTGTCGGCCCAAGAGCGGCTTCAGCAAAAGAATAAACAGGCACTGGCAAGACCCACTACAGTCCAAAAAAAAAAAAGGCACATAACAAGTACCCTAATAAACAAGCTTTGACAAGGCAATACAGTGAAGCCTCAACAAACAAGCACTGGCAAAGCAAACAGTGAAGCCTCCCAGCAAGTATTGTCAAGATCCAGAATTAAGGATACTCAAACAACAAGCACCTCACAATGTCGGTCCAACCAGGTGCCGCAGCAGGAAATCAACAACAAGCAGCACTCCCGGCGCAACAACAAGCAGCACTCCCAGCGCAACAACAAGCAGCACTCCCGGCGCAACAACAAGCAGTACTCCCGGCGCAGCCTGCTGGACCACCAATGCTGCCGTCAGCACACTCGCAAATCCAAGTACTGCCACCATTTAGCGAGCTAGTCGATCCATCAACAGCAGCACCGAGGTGGGCAGTATGGGTTGGACAACTAAACAACTACTTTGTTGCCACCAGAGAGAAAGACAATGAGGTCAAGAGATCGTTGCTACTGCATTTCGGAGGGATGGATATTTACAAATTGTTCAGTCACCTCCCAAATACCGGAGCTGCAAACGACTATAATGCTGCTGTGCGAGCACTAAATGCGCACTTTGACCCTCAGCTCAACCCACATTATGAACGTTTCAAATTCTGTCAGTCAAGGCAAAGAGAAGGTGAGACGATGGATGCATTCCATGCTCGTCTGAGAGAATTAGCAAGTACATGTACGGAGGATGACCAGACGAAGGAAGTAACCGCACAGCTAATCCACGGGTGCAGAAACAAAACACTGAGAACCCTGATTTTGTGTCAACCGCGCATCACGCTGGATGAGATACTAATCCTTGCGAGGTCGCATGAAATATCAGATGTCCGATCCACGGCGATGGAAGCCGCCCTAAATGCCCAAGCAGACGCTGGGAGCAACATAAAAACAGAAAGAGTGGACGCCGCTCGCACTCCAGGTAGGAGTGGGCGAGGAAGATGGCCAACTAGAATGCTGCGAAAACAGCTATGTAGATACTGTGGACGAGATGAACACAACCAAAATGGCTGCCCGGCACGAGGGAAGACCTGCTCCAAGTGTAGCGTACCGAACAACTTTACAAGTGTGTGCCGGGGAGGGTTCCGTGGAAGAAATCCAACAGGACGGAAGACGCTCAAGTGCACCGTCAGACATCTAGCCCTTGAAGATGATCAACCATCACGTCCAGCGATGACCCGTCACCAACGACACCCCTGTCTAGATGACTCGTCCAGAGAGGAGAATGACAAATGCTATTTCGTATCCTTCACAGAGGACTTGAAGAGGAGGCGGAGGCCCCAACCGAAGTGCCAAATACAAATCGATGGGTCATCAGTCACTGGAGTAATAGACACTGGCGCCACGTGAACGTGATAGGCATACAGCA
The DNA here is from genome assembly GCF_964263255.1 of Lissotriton vulgaris. Classification (NCBI taxonomy): domain Eukaryota; kingdom Metazoa; phylum Chordata; class Amphibia; order Caudata; family Salamandridae; genus Lissotriton; species Lissotriton vulgaris. The sequence goes on along the minus strand of NC_141693.1, from coordinate 1,307,484,037 downwards.
CTACAAGACCCTCAACCCTAGACCAAAGCTGGTACCATCCAAGATCCGAATCCTGATGTATGGCAGCCAAACACCCCTCCCTCTACGAGGTAAGATGCTGGTACAAGTCAAAGCTGAGGACAGGGGAGTGACAACGACATTTCACGCCGTTGACAAAGAAGCCGACCTGCTGGTCGGGAGCCACACTGCAGAGAATCTCAACCTCATTGCCTTTGCCAACGCTGTCAAAGTACTCCAGACTGAAGATATTTTTAAACTGTTCCCATCGCTGTTCGAAGGGGTAGGGACAATCAAACGACAGCCTGTGAAACTGCACATTGACAAAGCTGTGCTACCCATCACGTTGAAACACAGAAGAATCCCGTTCCATCTCAGAGCTGCTGTCGAACAAGAACTAGCGCAGTTAGAAAGACAAGGTGTCATTAAAAAGCTGACAGGCCCAACACCGTAGGTGTCACCCATGGTGATAGCAGAGAAACCCCGACAACCATGGAAGAAAAGGATTCTGCATAGACATGCGAATGCCCAACAGAGCAATAAAGAGGGAAAGGCATATCACGCTAACAGTCGATGATATCTTAATGGATTTAAACGGAGCTCAGTGGTTTTCGAAACTAGATCTGAATGCAGGATACCACCAACTGAGGCTTGCCGAAGAAAGCAGATACATAATAACATTCTCGACCCATTTAGGCCTGCGAAGGTACAAGAGGTTACATTTTGGAGTATCCTCAGTGGCCGAAATATTCCAAAACACTATAAAGGAAATACTCTCAGGATTACAAGGAGTACTGAATGTCAGCGATGACATATTGATACACTCCAAGATCAGTGAAGAACACCATCGACGGCTGAGGTCAACACTCAAAAGGCTGGCTGATCACGGTGTGACGTTACACAAGGACAAATGTAAATTTTTCCAGAAATCAATAGAATTCTTTGGATATGTATTCAATGCAGACGGAGTCCAAATGGATCCCCAAAAATCACAGGTGATCAAACATGCCCCTGCCCCGACGACTGCCTCTGAGGTGAGAAGTTTCTTGGGAATGGCCCAATACTGTGCCAGATTCATCCCTATTCTGGCCACCATTGCAGAACCCCTACAGAATCTGACAAAAAAGGAGAACCCATGGAAATGGACAGAATCCGAAGAAGAAGCTTTCATCAAAGTGAAGACTGCACTATTAGATGGGACCACCATGGCCTACTTCGACACTTCGCGGCACACCGAAATACTAGTAGAAGCCAGCCCGGTCAGGCTAGGAGCCCTGCTCACACAAGAAACCGAACCGGGGGTGTGGGCTCCACTCGCAAAGCGCGACTGAGGCGCGATACTCCCAAATTGAACGGGAAGCACTTGCTGTGAAGTGGGCCTGTAGTCATGTTCACCGCTACATAACTGGACACCCGTTTTGGATGGTGATGGATCACCAGCCACTGATACCTCCGTTTAAAGGCACAGCTCCTCATCCACCACCACTCATCGAGCGTTGGGCCATTCAAATTCAACAGTACCAAATGGACCTTGTATACAGACCCGGATCAAAGAACCCCGTGGATTTTCTATCTAGGCACCCACCTGTGGATACCTCGCTTGAGGTCGACCAAGACAGGCATATGGAATAGTTTGTGAACATGATGGCGCAATGGGCCTGTCCACAGGCCATGTCCGCAGAGACAATCGTGGCCCAATATGATGGTGATGCCGTTCTGAAGAGAGCCATAGACGCTATACGGACAGGATCCTGGGGAGGTTTTCTGCGCAACGTCCAAGGATGGAGTGAGGATGATCGGCTGCGTTTAGGTCAACTATGGAAAGTACACAATGAATTAAGCCTTGCAGAGAGTGGACTCATACTAAGAGGACATCGAGTGGTAATTCCTCTTGCACTACAGCTCCAAAGCAACAGTGCTAGCTCATGAGGGACATCAGGGCACTCGAAGGATGAAGGCCAGAATGCGCGAAAAAGTATGGTTTCCCAACCTTGAGAACAGTGTTGATACTGTCGTACAAAATTGCAGAGCATGTCAGATAACCAGCATTGTAGAGGCTCCCGCACCGATCATCACTGAAGACCCCACACCATCACCCTGGTCGTGGGTCAGTCTGGACGTTGGTAGCTTCCTGGGCGGGAGGGTGATAGTAGTTTTGATGGACAGTTATACGAAGTATCCCGTAGTAGAGCTGGCACAGTCCACCAGTTTCACCAACCTCCAACCCATTTTGAGCAAGACTTTTGCCATGTTTGGAATTCCACACAAACTGAAAACAGATAATGTCCCTCCTTTTCAAGGGAGTGAATTCAAGGAATTCCTGCCAAAGCTAGGGGTGCAGCATCATCGTATCACACCGCAATGGCCCCAGGTGAACGGAGAAGTAGAGCGGTTCATGCGAACAATTAAAAAGGTCCTACATACAGCTACTGTGGAGGGCAACAACCCTGAGGAGGCTCTCCAACACTTCCTCCGTGAATACAGGAGCACACCCCACAGTACGACCCAGAGGTCCCCCTGGTCACTCATGTTATCCGGCCCAAGGCGTGATCTACTCCCCATGGCGGAGAGATGGGCGCCAGATCATTATCTCCCAGAAGACACTCAGGCCCGGCGGACGAGAATCAATGATAAGGCCAGCAAGAGACGGAGAGCTCACAATTGAGCACTAGTCCCTGGAGATTCCGTGCTCATCCGAGAGAGAAGACCAGGTGGAAAGTTCAGAACCCCATATGAAGCAGTCCCATGGACTATTCGAGCAACCAAAGGTACAGCCATCACGGCACAGCGTGAAGGGGAAGAAGTGACGAGGAACGTCTCGTGGTTCAAACGCATACCATCTACTCCTGTCTGTACGGAGCAACAGGTATACAACCTTTACAACAAATCTTTTACCACGCACTACCATTACAACGCAGTCATTACAACGCAAACCATTACAACGCATTGCGCTGGGGGGCGCTCTAGGATAGGGAATAAGTTTAATTTACTATCCAACACCTTCCCTCGTGTCCACGGGGACAAGAGTTGGAATAGTAAATTAAACTATTCACTATCCAGCACCCCAAAGCGCTATGCGTTGTAATGGTATGCGTTGTAAAAACCGCGTTGTAAAGGTATGTGTGGTAAAAGTATGCGTTGTAACGTCATACATCCGGAGCAACCGAGTGAACCACCAGCGGGGTGCAGCACTGCAAATGAGCCAGCAGAGTTTCATCACTCTGAGTCACCAACACCTCCACCTGCCACGACACCTGTATCAATAACAACACCGCGAACCAGCCCAGCGGAAGTGCCAATGAGGGGACAGCGACAATATAACTTGAGGCCCAACCCCAGGCCGAGCCAGAGACTGGCAGACTTTACATGTTGAGTATGTTATTTTGATTTATTCAAAAGTCTGATTTGGGAAGGAATGTAGCGTTCTAGTGTTTGCCCCCAAGTCCTGGCTGCAGCCGGAAACACGCACACCAATGTATCACCTTCTGGCCAGGCGTAGCCAGAAGGCTATAAATAAATGGGCCGGAGTCGCACGGGACTTCCTGTCCGACTAGCCCACCAAGGTCTCTGACTGTTTACTGCACATAGGGTATATGTCTAGATATGCATTTGCTTGCCCCATAGATCACCTCCCTTACAACACCCAGACGAGTTTAGCATATACCTGTGTGGCTCAACTTCTTGGCAGGGGGGGACACCCTGGGTTGTGTCTGCAACGTCAAGTATTGTGGATGAGCTAATAGATCTAGCTGTCGTGTTTTTAGGTTGAGCCTAGCAGCTGCATGCTCTGCTCTGGGAGGCATGCTGTATTTCCTCTAGGGACATTAATTACACCCCTTACTCCCAATCAGTTCCTTTGTGTGCATGTCTAAATTCCCTTCCTTTCAGGGGCTAATTTTTGCATTTGCCCCTCCTTTTGGTGGGTGGTTCCGGTCCCTGGCGACTGGCCCACTTATAAGTATTATTCCTCCTCTGTCTATTTTGTTACGTTTTTGCACTACTTTTTCTGTTCCTGGCGGGTTTTAGGATTGTCGGCGTCTTTGATGTTTCTTGTCCTGGCATGTTCCCTCCTCCTCCCTCTAGCTACAGGGCTATCAGCTGCTTTCCACCAGTGTCTTTGATGTTTTCTATACTCCGCAAGTTTATTTGTTGTAAGACGTTTCACTCTGCTGCCAGGAATCCTGCAATGCTAAACACAACTACATAATCACACAGCAACGATATTCAAGCAAGCAATATCAAAGCCCCTATATTAATAGACAATGCTGTGCAATATTACAAACCGAAGTAAAAAACGATGTATGTAGCAACAATATTTTACCTTCCTGTTGTTTTCGCATTACAATATTCTTGCAGCAGCCCAAATCTCTTTGAAATGCATCGTCAGTGATATGCGTGTCAAATAGGGACAGAGAGGGTTAGCAGTTGCTGGTTTGCGTTTTCCTAACTTTGCACTAGTCTCAGGGGCTCTGAAACCAGTCACAGGAACAGGAAGTAAACATGACTCCAGATGGCTTGTTTCAGCTGTACATGAGAGGCTGTAAAGGGACGAATAAGGGGGTCAACCATATGGCTTTGAGGTGGCGAATGCGTCACTGCCGCTATATTTAGCTCTTTGCTGCAGTGGTGTCTATGAACATTACCTGTTTGCTATTGGCCTTGATTCCTACTGGCTTGCTGAAATACACTCGTGCTTTTTTAAATAAACTGCTCTGAAGTGTGTCTGCTGTGTTGGTTGCAGGTTGGCCACCTCACTCCAATCCATAACAAACACTTTCTCCACTCGTGGGAATACATGTGACAACCGGGTGCATTCTGGGAATCGTAGTCTTTGTTGACTTCTAAACCCAATTTGATTTGAACCCATGCTCACAATGATTTGAAAGGAGGAGTGGGCCATCAATAATGCAGCAGGAGCAGTGTCACCGGGACTCATTTGGTTGAAAGGCCCATTACACTCCAATTATATATGTTTATTCCAAACCAGCCAGGAGGTTTGAGCCATTTCTTGCTTGCATTCGTGCAGTTTGAACTCTTGCTTTGCCATTGTTTGTTTGTGAGTGAAAAGACCAGACCTTGAAACAGTGTCTGTGATATCGTATATTTATTTTATTTAAAAGACATGCTAGCTTTTACAAGTCAACATTAGTGAGATACCGTTCTAGCAATTAAATACCAATAATATATGCCCACCCTACCGGGATAATTGCCCGGTGCTCTTGAGAATCATAGTCGACATTGCATTTACAAGAATCATCGGAAATGCCACTCAAGTTCACATGGCGAGTCTGCATCAGACCACGACGGCGAGCCCGTACATTTCATAATACAGGTTCCTGCTGGGCCCTCCAGGCCTTTTTGTCAAAAGGGTACAGACAGGTGGTGCATTATAAACTTGGAGATATGGGAGAAGCCCGATGTGTTGTAGAATGTCCACCACATTAACGAAGCTAAAGTGGCGATAATGGGCTTGATAATATGCCCTGGAGAATTCCCATAGAATTCCAGGTGCTGGTGTGAACTTGGGCTTCTATGGGAATTCACAAGTGCATATTATCAAGCCCCTTATCGCCGCTAAAGCGGCAATTATTTTAACGCCGTTCTTGATAATATGCCCCCCAGTTGGGCTGCATGTCTGTGGCTGTCATGAAAGGCTGTGGTGTTCGTGTGTGTGAGATTGCTGGGATGTTGCCAGGGGATATGGAAGGGATGCATATGGGACGGATGCTGTTGGTGACAAGTGCTCTGCGGGATGCAGTCCCAGTTGAAGGGTTCCGGCCTTAAGCCAGGTCCTATCCGGGGATCGCCTTGCATATTAATTCTATTTGTTGTGAACGTCTGATTGAGGACTTTCTGAAAGGCAGGTAGAAAAGGGGACAGGGGTGCTGGGCCTGGGTGCCGAGCTGTGGCTGGGTTACTTTAGCCTGGATGCCTAGTGCGCACAGTCGGTTTCGTCGTCTGCTAGTTGAAACTTTTAAATCTTGCCTCGTTGGGCTTCTCTGTTTTCTCGACGGTGACCCATCTCCTGTTTGGACTGGCTGGCTAGAATATAATGCACGTGAAATCAGCTTATTCTGTGCAGCTTAAAAATGCATGTCCTGCAGGCCTAAAAACACGTACACATTCATATTAACATTACAAGATGTGAATTTCAAGCACTAGAGGGCGCTGTGCTTCCGTGGAACTCTTTCTTCTGCCAGTTGTCAGCGGCTTTAGAGAAGAGGTGGATCTGTGACGGAATCCTAGACTCTGGAATCAAATCCCTAGTGTCTGGCAAATCACTATGGCCCCGCTGTAGAAGAGGTGTTTGCAGTTGCAACGTCTGTGATTTACAAAATTGCATGCTTTGATACAGCAGAAACCTGACTCACTGCATCAAAGATAAATTGTGAATCACAAGTGTCTCTGCGACTTGCAGTGCACTCATAGGGCCAGATGTACGACCTTTTCATTTTGAGAGTCTCTAACTACAATTTTTTTGCTTCTCGCAATTAGGGACTCGCAAAATGAAATGTACCAATCTGTCTCAGACTCATTTAGCGATTCCCAATGGGATCGCAATTGACCTGCCTCATCAATATTCATGAGACAGTTCGCTATTTGCGACCCATTGGGAATGGCCTATAATCACTGGGGTGGTGACCATCATTTATGTGATTGCTTTTTAAATAAAACTTTTTTTTTTAAGCAGCTCATTTTCCTTAAAGGAAAACGGGATGCATTTAAAAAAGAAAAATGAAAAGCTACCTTTGCCTTTTTTAAGAGTAGACAGTGGTCTGAGGGACCATTGGCTGCTCTTAAAAAATGTTGGCACCCAGTTCACAAAGACGAAGGGGTCCCATGGGGACTCCTTCCCGTTTATGAATGGGTTACCACCTCCTTCACGAAGTCCATAAAATATGAATGTTTTGCGACCGCATTCCGGTCGCAAAACATTCATACATGCCCCTGCGACTCTGTATTAGGAAGGGCCTGACTTGGCATGCCCCTTCCTAATAACGACTCACAAACCCTATTTTATGAGTCGATAATAGGTTACCAACTCGCAAAATAGGATTAGTACATGCTGAAAGCCGTTTTAATGGTTGCGACCACTGAAAATGGTTGTACATGTACCACATAGTGACTCCTGTGCTATGTTCCCTGTAAATGCGCGTGTACGCACGTGCACACCCTACACTTTCGCAGCACTCTGCACTTCTGCAGTAGCACAGATTGTGTTACCGGCACAGATAGAAAGACTTCCCTAGCTACTCATTTAAAAAGAATGCAGTGGAAGGAAGTTTTCTCTTCATGTGCGTGCTGCAAGAGAGGAATCCACTTGAAAAGAAATCCTGCTATGGCCCCATTCAGTATTCTGTTGGGGCCTCTCAGGCTGGCAGTGTGACTAGGCAGCTCTTTAAGTAAATACACTAATGTGGTTAACACCTTTACAAGCCCTTTTGCTCTATCCATTTGTTTGAAAGGACTTGACGAGGTGTTAAGTGCATTAACATGTCAACAGATTGCAGGGGAGACATGCAGGTTCACGGGTTTATAGGGCCATCAGGCATGTCTAACAGGCCTTTTTGGGCTGTTTGTGACCTATTTTATGGGCTACTGGGCAGGGTTTTACTGCTGATTTCCCTGATAATATCAGAAACACTGCCTGCAGAAAACAAAAATGCAGGGAATGTTGCACACCTTGTAAAATACTTAAACAGCATATCTTTACACTTTCACAACTGCCCTAATTTGCAAATTTGGGCCACTATTTTAGCTGTCTCGTTCACTAATGAAAGCTACTTGAAGCCCAGTTCAAACCTAAAGAGGTGCATGGCTACAGTAACAAGCATTGGCAACACCAATAGGTTTCGCCTGCGCAAGATCTGTTGGCCTTGTCAACGTTTTATTAGATATGTTGCACGGCAGCACAGACTTAAGGGACCACCACCTCCCCAGGGCAATGAACTATGGAAGTGCAGGGGCCTGCATGACCCCTCGCAGCCCCGGGGACTGCCATCTCCCTGGGACAATTAACATAGACATGCAAGAGACCCGCTTAGCCCCCTGCAGCCCCAGGGACTGCCACCTCCCAGGGCTTAAATAATATAATGGAGGCATTCCATTGCAGACCTCTGGCTCCGCTTTGGAGCACCACCTCCCCGGGAGTAAAGTAAACATTGGAGGTGTGCAGTTTGGCCCGCTCCCTCTTCAACGTATACATGAGCCCCCTCGCGGCCATCGCACGCCAACACAACCTCAACATCATCTCCTACGCTGATGACACTCAACTAATCCTCTCACTCACCAAAGACCCCAACACCGCCAAAACCAACCTACATGAAGGAATGAAAGAAGTAGCCGAGTGGATGAAGCACAGCCGTCTGAAACTGAACTCAGACAAAACAGAAGTCCTTATCTTAGGCACCTCCCCCTCCGCCTGGGATGACTCTTGGTGGCCAGCGGCCCTTGGAAAAGCACCCATCCCGACGGACCACGCACGGAACCTGGGCGTCATCCTGGACTCCTCACTCTCGATGACCAGACAAGTCAACGCCGTTTCATCATCTTGCTTCAACATTTTCCGCATGCTCAAAAAAACATTTCGCTGGATCCCCACCGAAACTAGAAAAACGGTCACCCACGCTCTGGTTACAAGCCGACTGGACTACGGAAACACCCTATACGCCGGTACCACCGCAAAACTTCAGAAAAAACTCCAACGCATCCAGAACGCAGCAGCCAGACTCATACTAGACATCCCATGTAAAGACCATATTTCTGATCACCTGAAAGACCTCCACTGGCTCCCCATCAATAAACGGATAACATTCCGCCTCCTAACCCACGCACACAAAGCACTTTACGAACTCGGACCAGAATGCCTCAACACACGACTCTCCTTCTACACCCCCTCCCGCCAGCTGCGCTCTTCCAATCAAGCCCTTGCTGCTATACCTCGCATCAACAAAACCACCATGGGAGGAAGATTCTTCTCCTACCTGGCTGCTAAAACATGGAACTCACTTCCCATTCACCTTCGCCTCACTCAGAACCACCTAGCATTCAGAAAGCAACTTAAAACGTGGATATTCGACGAGTAATTCCCCACCCCTTTTCAAGCGCCTTGAGACCCTCTGGGTATGTAGCGCACTATATAAATTCATTGACTTGACTTGACTTGAACCCCGAGACATAGCTGTTTGCTATGGCTTGGCTGGAGCTTCCCACTCCCGCAAGCCATAACATACTGTTCTCCTATCTGAGTAAGTGAGAGCATTTTGCACTTGCTTGCTCAAAGGGGAGCACAATTGCTATTTCACACAGGGAGCTGCATGTTAGCAGCTCTCTATGTGTAAAAGCAATACCGGCTGCCCACCTGCAGAGGACCGCAGGGGTCTTCAAGCTTCCCCCATGAGCCTCATCTTTGGTAAGTGGGTGCCATGGGTGGGACCAGGGCACCCACATTAGAGGCCGGGCCCCGGGGGATTGGGCCCCCCTCCCGTTTAAAAAAGAAAGAATAAAATAAAGAGGGCAGGTCCCAGGAGATGGAGTCCCTGGGGATGAAATTAGCCCAGGAGGGGGCCATGAGCAGTGGCAGCTACCTCCGAACAGGGGTGGTGAAGAATGAATTAAAAAAGAATACAAAAAATAAACTTACCTTTTCCGCCATGCCACCACACGCCTCTCCTCCGTCCTCTTCAGATCTGCTGGAAGCACCAGAACCACCCAGATTTCCGGACTCTCCCAGCCAATCATTGGTCTGCAACACAGTCCCTTGGAGAACATGCTAAGTGCGCATGACAGTTTGCCCGGCCTTAGAGGGCCTGCCAAGCCATCATGCATACTTAGAGGAGTGCAAACCACTGCTCACTCTGCTCTGGCATCACAGAGCCTAGCCCTGCCCCAAGTTCAGCATGGAATAATACAATTATAATAATGTCCTGGTATTATCATTTTATATTTATTTTTAGCACGGCTGAAATGGCAGTTCGGTGACGTTCCTCCGCTTTAGCGAAGGAGCCGCCACTGGCTGCGCGGTCTCCCTCTCCTTATTGTTATTTTTTTTTTTAATACAGTTTTAAAGGCTGGGCCCTGGGGATGAAATTGGCCAGGGAAGGGAGCCTCTTGTCCCCCCTCCCTTTTAGTTAAAAAAATTAAATAAAGGCAAGGTTCCCAGGGGATGAGGTCCCCGAAGCTGAAATCAGCCTGGGGAGGGGGACCAGACAGCACTCCACCCCCGTTAAAAATAGGCCTGGCCCTAGGGGATGGGTTCTCCGGGGCCCATCTCGGCCCAGTGAAAGGGGGCCAAGCAGCCCCTCTACGATAAAAAAATGTACATTGAAAATGCAGGACCGGAAAGTTACCAGAGGCCCGCCCCCTTTCTGCACTAATCTGAAAACACGCCTCCTGCCACACTGCTTGGTGTGGGGATGAAGTCTCCATGGATGCTGATGGTCCTTGGTGGCCAGGAACCCCTTCTGCCACCTCCGGTAAGTCCCAGACAGTGGATTCACTGAGAGATCTTTGAAGGCCATGCCCCCTTTCTCTACCTTTCTGCAAATGTGTCTCCTGGCACTTTACTGGTTGGAGGAAGAAATCCTTTTGGGTGCTGGGGGATCTTGGGGGCCAAGAAGCCCACCTCGTACCCCAGTACGTCCTACACAGAGGGATTCCTGTGAGCTTGTCGAAGGCCCGCCTTCTTTCTACACCACTCTGCAAACGCGACTACTACTTAAAAAAAATAGAAATTCACTGAATAAACAAAGGTACAGGGACTTTATAGTTAGGATTTAGCTTTCAAAAAACCTTAGAAATTCACTGAAAAAAAAAGTTACAGGGACGTTGTTATAGTTAGGAAATAGAATTATAAAAGTCTTAGAAATTTACTGAAAAAAACAAAGGTTACATGGACTATATACTTAGGCTCGGGTTTCACTAGTACAAAACCAATGAAATTTAGCAGATATAGTTAGCTGGACTAACTACAACTCGCACCCCAGCAATGCACTGCTTCTGACCTCACATTTTCCATCATTCATGACATGGTCAGTTACATCACTCATGATTTCACTGATGACATCATCCACAGAATCACTGACACTCCCACTCACACCTGCATAGAATCTTTCATACACCCACCCCCACACAACCATTCAGAAACCCATTCACATACCCATACCAGTACTTACACATCCACTCACTGAATCATAGATCGACACACACATCCACCACTCACCCATACAACCACTCATACACCCACTCACTCACTAATACAGCCACTGACATATAAACTCATAGACCCATACAGCCACTCACACAATGAGTCAGTCACCCATAGAGCTCCTCATACCTTCTCAATCACCCATACGGTCAATCACACAGCCACTTACTCACCAATACAGATACACACAACCCCTCTGACTTACTCATACAGATTCTAACACTCACTCACCCATGCAGTCACTGACAAAAGCACACACTCACTCACCCATACTGCCACCCTCACAATCACTCACTCACCCATAGTCATTCATACCCCATCAATCACCTATACTGCCTTTCAGATACCCACTCACCCATATACCACTGGCACATCCACTCACTCACCCACACAGTAATGCACACACTCACTCACCCATACAGCCCCTCACACATGCACTCACTAGCCCATACAGCAGCCACTGACTCACCCACTCACTCATCCATTCAGGCAGTCACACACCTCCTCACCCACCCACACAGACACTCATACAGGTACTCAGACAACTAATCACTCCCCCATGCAGCCACCCACTCACACACCCATCCAGCCACATAGAAACCAATGGACAGACATTCATACAACTAGTCATTCACACGTACATTCACTGAAACACCTAATCACTCACTTATACAGTCATTCATGCACTCACTGAATCATCCATACAGGCACTCATACACCCACTGATTCACCAATACACCTTGGTATATATATTTAACACTCGTAACATTTTATAAACCACACAGTCACTGAATGATGTCATCAGTGATGTCATTTGAGATGTCATGAGTGATGTCATCAGTATGACACTGACCATGTCATGAGTGATGTAATATGTGAGTTCATAAGCAGAGCATTGCAGGGGCGCGAGTTATATTTAGCTCAGCTAACTATAACTGCTGAATTTCACTGGTTTTGTACAAGTGAAACCTGAGCCTAACTATAACATCCCTGTAACGATTGCTTTTTTCAGTGAATTTCTCCGTTTTTTAATTCCATTTCTGAACTATAAAGTCCCTGTAACTTTTGTATTTTTCAGTGACTATATATATATATATATATATATCTGTGTGTGTGCGTGTGTTTGTGTGAACACGTTTATAAATATATATATGTGTGTGTGTGTGGTGATAAGGCTATTTTTAGGGTGATTTGTAAGCCTGGGTGTAGTTCGCGGAGTTTCGCTCTGCGGCATTCCGTAGAGTTGCAAAATTTCGCGGAGTTCTGTAAACGAGCAGAGTAACTTTTGAAACCCATATATCACTGATGCTGCTTAGTGCTTAATAGTAAAATCAAATGTTGTTTTGTACTACCGCCATTCTTGTCCACAAGATGGCAGCAACACTTCAAGTTTGATCCAAAAACTTTACAGTGCCTCAGTTCTGTCAACAACTGGGCCCCCCGCGCTGGCCCAAATGGACAACAACAAATGAACGATGCACCAGGCGCGAAATGGGCTGCCAGGCGCCTCTGCCATGCCACTCTTTGCTCCCAATGTTTACTCTCTAGTGAGAAAGTGCAACCCCAAACAACAGCATTGAACGATGTGGCGCGAGAGGAAAGAGGATGATGAGTGAGAGGTGGTGAGGAGGGAGGGAAGAGGAAGAAGCGAGGGTGGAGGCAAGAGTATGAAGTGTGAAGGGTGATGACGAGGAGGGAGCGAGGAGGAAGAAAAATGAGTAAACTGTAACAGAGAAAGGTGGCAGGGTGTCCCTCACAGCTCACTCACCTTCTCTTACGGTGCTCGGTTCGGAAAAGGCACCAGGTTAATGATGTCAGCAGAGGCAAGCACTCTGAGGCAGAGTATCCCTTGCAGCTCACTCGTCTTCTTTTCCAGTTCTCCTCTCAGTAGCTGATGAGGACTGTAGAGAGCCCCAGGGTTGTGAGTGTCCACTCCGGTGAGTGCAGCTCACAGGGCACACTCCTCCTTACAAAAGTCTGTGTGGCACGGGGGTCTCAGCTATCCATTGCCCGCCTCACCCCACAATCGGCAGTGCTCTCTCGTGCATCTCCATAGCGCCCTGTCTGATTCGGGCTCCTGCCTGATGTCTCCGCCCTGCGGGGCTTGGCCCTCAGCATGATGCTGGGCTCAGTAGTGGGGCTTCCTACACAACACATCCAGTCCAGAACTTCACTATGTCATCCCCTCAAGACAGCAGCACAACAAATGGACTCACGGGACACTCATAAGCCTGAGCCGAGCTCTATGCACTAAGCACACACCATCTGACCACACCAGCACCACCACTCACTCTGCTGGTGGCTGAGGACTCCGACTGACTCATGCGGCTGAGAGAGAGGAGACGGAGGCTTAACCTCCCAGACACATTAATGGCGCCGCTGCAGTGCAAACAACAGTAGCAGTGAGAGGGAACTTGCGGCTTCAGTCCCAAATAAAAAAAAATACTTGCTGCCCGTAGAAAATGGCATGAATGTTCCCCCTCCTCATATAATGACATTGATGGGGGTATTGCCCGTTTGTTTTAGTAGCAAAATGAGCACAGCTGGTGGTGGTAATTTCTTTGTAAGCCCTTACTAAACTGCGCTCCACCGGTGTGTGTGGAGCTTTGCCATACTCCGATCTCAAAGTGGAGTGCGGAGTTGCAAAAACTCTGCACACTCCGCTGGCGGCGCGGAGTTTGCCGCCCACACTTAGTGGGTTGAGGCATAAGATGGTAAGGGTATTTTTAGGGCATACCAATCAATCAATCAAAGACATTTATAGAGCGCACTACTTACCCGTAGGGTCTCAAGGCGCTTAGGGGGGGGGGGGGCTGCCGTTACTGCTCGAACAGCCAGGTCTTGAGCTTCTTCCTGAAGGAGAGGTGGTCTTGGGTCAGGCGCAGGTCGGTCGGGAGGGAGTTCCAGGTCTTGGCGGCCAGGTAGGAGAAGGACCTTCCTCCTGTTGTCGCTCTACGGATGCGTGGGTCGGCGGCGAGGGCGTGGCTGGCTGATCGGAGGTGGCGTTTGGGAGCGTAGAAGTTGATACGGTTGTTGAGGTAGCTCGGGCCTTGATCGTGTAGGACTTTGTGTGCGTGGGTGAGGAGACGGAAGGTGATTCTTTTGTTGACGGGGAGCCAGTGCAGGTCTCTCAGGTGCCCGGAGATGTGGCTGTTACGTGGGATGTCGAGGATGAGTCTGGCTGAGGCGTTCTGGATCCGCTGAAGTCTCTTCTGGAGCTTGGCGGTGGTTCCGGCGTAGAGGGCGTTGCCGTAGTCCAGTCGGCTGGTGACGAGGGCCTGGGTGACGGTCTTCCTGGTCTCCGTGGGGATCCACCAGAAGATCTTCCGTAGCATGCGCAGGATGTTGAAGCACGCCGAGGAGACGGCGTTGACTTGCTTGGTCATGGAGAGGGAGGAGTCCAGGATGAAGCCCAGGTTGCGTGCGTGGTTAGTCGGTTTGGGTGCGGTGCCCAGGGCGGGGGGCCACCAGGAGTCGTCCCAGGAGGTGGGCGTGGAGCCCAGGAAGAGGACCTCCGTCTTGTCTGAGTTCAGTTTCAGGCGGCTGGTCGTCATCCACTCGGCTACCTCCTTCATCCCTTCGTGCAGGTTGGCTCTGGCGGCGGCGGGGTCGTTGGTCAGGGAGAGGATCAGCTGGGTGTCGTCGGCGTAGGAGATTATGTTGAGGTTGTGTTGGCGTGCGATGGCCGCGAGGGGGCTCATGTAGACGTTGAAGAGGGTAGGGCTCAGCGAGGATCCTTGAGGGACGCCGCAGATGACTTCGGTGGCTTCTGACTTGTACGGTGGTAGGCGGACTCTCTGTGTTCTTCCGTCGAGGAAGGAGACGATCCATTCCAGTGCCTTCTCCTGGATTCCGACGTTGCTGAGGCGTTGCACTAGGGTGCGGTGGCAGACAGTGTCGAAGGCCGCGGAGAGGTCCAGGAGGATGAGGGCCGCTGTTTCTCCGTTGTCCATCAGGGCTCGGATGTCGTCGGTGGTGGCGATGAGGGCGGTCTCGGTGCTATGGTTGGCTCGGAAGCCGGACTGCGAGGGGTCGAGGGATCCGTTCGTCTCGAGGAAGGCGGCCAGCTGTTTGTTGACGGTCTTCTCGATGACTTTGGCTGGAAACGGGAGGAGCGAGATTGGGCGGTAGTTCTTGAGTTCGGTGGGGTCTGCTGTAGGTTTCTTGAGAAGAGCGCTGAGTTCTGCGTGCTTCCAGCTCTCGGGGAAGGTGGCGGTGTCGAAGGAGGTGTTGATGATGTCCCGCAGGTGGGGTGCGATGACAGCGTCGGCCTTGTTGAAGACGTGGTGAGGGCAGGGGTTGGTCGGAGATCCGGAGTGGACGGAGTTCATCATGCGGACGGTGTCTTCGGTGCTGATCGGAGTCCAGGTTCGGAGGGCGGCGGTGGGCGGCGTTGCTGTGGTCGTGGCGTGCGTCGGTTGGGTGCTGAAGCTGTTGTGTATGTCCGCGATCTTGTTGTGGAAGTAGGAGGCGAGGGAGTTGCAGAGATCTTGCGAAGGGGTGATGTCGTTGTTTCCGGCGTTGGGGTTGGAGAGCTCTTTCACGATGTTGAAGAGTTCCTTGCAGTTGTGTGCGTTGTTGTCCAGCCGGTCCTTGAATGCAGTTTTCTTGGCGGCGCGGATCAGTTGGTGGTGCTTCCGGGTGGCGAGTTTGAGGGTGGTCTTGTTGTCCGGTGTAGGTTCCTTTCTCCGGACTTTCTCGAGGGCTCGGCAGTTCTTCTTGGAGCTCTTGAGTTCGTCGGTGAACCATGGGGCTTTCTTGCTGCCGGGTCTGCTGGGTGGGGTCCTCAGCGGGGCGAGTTCGTCCGCGCAGTTGCTGATCCACTTCGTGGTTCGTGAGGTTGTCGGCGGCCTGGCTGGGGTTCGCTGAGCTGGCAGGAGGGTGCTGGCTCAGGGAAGCGGCGAGCTGGTCGGCTGTGATCTTGTTCCAGCTTCTACGGGCAACCTGTTGCTGGTGGTGGTGGATCGTCGTTCTCTTGAAGGTGAAGTGTACGCAGCTGTGGTCCGTCCAGTAGAGTTCTGTGGCGTGGCTGAAGGTGATGTATTTGCTGGATGAGAAGACGGCGTCGAGTGTGTGTCCGGCGAGGTGGGTGGGGGTGCTCACCAGTTGCTTCAGTCCAAGGTTGGCGAGGTTGTCGAGCAGGGTGCTGGTGTTGCGGTCGTTGTTGTTCTCCAGGTGGAAGTTGAGGTCCCCCAGGAGGATGTAGTCAGCGGAGGGGAGGGCATGCGGGCTGATGAAGTCGGCGATGTCCTCGCTGAATTGAGTGCGTGGTCCCGGGGGTCGGTAGATCAGGGTGTCTCTGAGGGTGGTCTTCGGGTCGGTGTGGATCTGGAAATGCAGGTGTTCGGCGGTGGGTAGGGTGTTGTCGGTGCTAGTCGTGATTCGGATGGTGTTCCTGTGGATGATGGCGATGCCTCCTCCCATCTGGTTGGCGGTGCGGTCCCTCCGGGTGATCTTGTAGCCCTCTGGGATGGCGATGGCGATGTCGGGCGCAGAAGAGGCGTTCATCCAGGTCTCCGTGATGAAGGCAACGTCAGGGGCAGTGGCGTCTAGGAGGTTCCAGAGTTCGATGGCGTGTCTGTGGACGGAGCGGGTGTTGAGCAGGATGCACTTGAGGTGGTTGCTGCTGGTGTTCGGCTTGGCAGGTGCTGGCGACGGGCAGGTCCGGACGCCGGTGAACTGGCGCCGGGCAGGTCCGGACGCCGGTGAACTTGCAGGCGTGGCAGCTGAAGGGTCCGTGGGTGCGTCGTGGGGTGGCTCGGTAGCATCCTGAGATTCGGCCGGTGTTGAGTGCGTTGAGGGTGGCAGCGGTGTACGTCAGACGGGTGGGCAGGGGTCTTCGAGGGCCATGGGTCCTGGCACTGGGCGCGGTCCAGGCACGGACGGGCGTAGACGGGCTTACCTTTGGCGCGCCTTCGGCGCACAATCGGCGCGCCCGCTGCGCGTGACCGCTGCGCGTGACCGCTGCGCGTGACCGCTGCGCGTTCGCACGGTCGCCATATATGGCGAAGTGCGCGGGGGGGCGGAGCAGCTGGGAGGCGGGAGCGGGGAGGGTACAGAAGAAAAAAAGGGGCGGGGTTTAGCGTCGGTGGCGGGAAGCGGGGAGCGGGGAGGGATGACGAAGGGGGTTAACAGCAGAAAATACAGAAAGAAAATACAAATTACAACAACCAGGCAATACAGAAACTTAAACACAGTTCAAGACCAAGAAAGAACCAGCAGGGGCAGGTCGGGCGGCCAGGGATCGCGCTGCTAGATGCAGGGGGCGTGGTCACTCGCCGGCAGCCGGGGCAGCGAGGCAGTGAGGGCGGGGAGGCACACGCAGCAGCTGGTGGCCGTGCGGCGCGGGGGTGTCCTAGAACATAGGGTTGGGTAGGAATATAGGTTGGTAAGGGTATTTTTAGGCTATAGGAGTGATTAGGGGCATAGGATGAAAAGGGTATTTTTAGAGTTATGGGGTGGGTATGGGTGGTACAGGTATTTGTATGGATTAGGGGTGTGTAAGGTTATGAATTCTAAGGATATTTATAGGGTTCAGGGGTTGGTATGGGTATTGGTGCTAAGTTTTGTTTTTAGGTCATAGAGGCTTTAGGCTTAGGGGTGGGTATGGTTATAGGGTGGTAAAGGTAATTAAAAAAGGAGATGTGGTTTTCCCTCCCAATAATTAAACAATTTCAAAATTCATTAAAAAAAAGTAAACTTCGCTAAAAAATATATACACACACACACGGACATTGGGAGGAGGTTAGGTGGGCAAGCAACACAAAGGAGATGCAGGTGCAAGTGCCCTTGGCTGTAGTGCACAGAACACCTTCATTGCCACTCAAGGGAAAAATATACTAGAGGGAGCATTGTGTCCTGGGCCCAGGCCTTGCCCTCTTCTTAGTCATTCACAATAAGAAGCATCAATAGCTTGAAACTGCAGTTACAATTATGATTGAAAACCATTGACTGGAAACACGTGCAAGCATCAGCTCCTCCCACCACTCTAGCTCTGGAAGACTAATCAGACTGGTGATGGGCGATCAGGATTTCAAGGGCAAACCTCACCTCCCTTTGTGTTTGACTGTCCAGAGTGAATTCACGAAGCCCAACTGTCATCTTACCCAGATATGTATTTTAGGGACAGGCAGAGGCCCTGATTAGTTAAGTCAGAAAATGACAACTTTCTAAAGGCGCCATTTTCAGACCTGCAATTTAAAAATCAATTTCACTAAAAAAGGTATTTTTAAATTGTGAGTTCATAGACTCCAATATTCTATCTGCTCCCAAATGGAAGATACACTTGCAAGATGTTACATCCCAGCTACAATGCTACTCTATGGGAGATCTAGGCCTTGCTGTAGTGGAAAACGAAATTTGCGTTTTTTTCACTATCAGGACATGTAAACCTCACAAAGACATGTCCTACCTTTTAAATACACTGCACACTGCCCATGGGGCTAACTTGGACCTACCTTAGGGGTGCCTTACATGTAATAAAAGGGAAGGTTTGGCCTGGCAAGTGGGTGCACTTGCCAGGTCGAAAAGGCAGTTTAAAACTGCACCCACAAGCTCGGCAGTGACAGGCCTGGGACATGTTTGCAGAGGTACTCATATGGGTGGCACAATCAGTGCTGCAGGCCCACTAGTATCATTTGATTTACAGGCCTTGGGCACACATAGTGCACTGTACTAGGGGCTTACTTTTAAATCAAATATGCCAATGGTCTAGAAACCAATCACATCAGGTTTTAGACAGAGCACTTGCACTTTAGCACTGGTCAGCAGTAGCAAAGTGCCCAGGGTGCTAAAGCCAGCAAAAACAAATGGGGTCAGAAGCAAAGAGACAGGGGAAATGACGCCAAAATATGGCAGGTCTAACAGGGACCCATTCATACCAAGGTTAATAAATAAATGTGAGATATGGGAGGCTTAGGTTCCCCTCATCACATTCTGAAGTGAAGGGGGGGGGGCATTGTTGCGTTAATCTACTGCCTTTGCTTTGCACACTTTTTTAAACTTGCAGCATCTACTCCCTTAAGGGAAGGGGTTGCAATTTGAGCATTTAGTAAATGCCACATAAAGAGATAAAAGAGTGCTGTCCCTTGCAGGCCTCCATCCCTGCATTCTCAGCTTTTAAATGAAAATTAAAAAACCTTTAATTGTAAACCAATGTACAGATCCACAGTAGAAGGGGCCATATATCTAAAGTTCCCTTGACTTCCCCGTATGCAAACATGTGAAAACAGGTTACGTGGCTAAATTATGCAGGACGAGCCTGATCTACAATAGTTTTTTTGTGGTTAATCATTAGGTGAACAAAATTGCTGGCTTTGTGAGTGACCACAAAAACCTAAGTCACAATGTTCTAAAGATAGCTTGCATGTCGGAATCAGGATTTACGGCTTCCAATGTACACACCATAACTCCTTGTGATTCACAAGGAAGAGGCTGTGCAAAACGGGGATCCACCTTTCTCTGTGAACTGGAAGGAAACTTGTAATGGTTTGTGACGACAATAGTGGTCATAAACTATTGATTTGATACCCACAATCAAGGGAGTAGCCAGAAAAGTAAAATACCTCCCACTTTCAACACTTTCTAGAAGATTTCACTCCACGCACACATCCATTCTTCCCTCCATCCATCCCTTGATCTTCCCATTCATTCATTCTTTTGCTCTTCTTTCTCTTCACCCTTCCTTTGATCTTTCCAGTTTCCTTCCACCAATACTTCCTGAGAACATTGTATCCTTCCTTTATTCTCTTCTTTCTTCCCCTTTCATCTCCATTTTCTTTCCTCTCCTTCTCACTTTGTTCGTAAGGTTTCTCTACACTGTTTGTTCTCTTCCCATCTTTTTTCCCATTCCTACTTTTTCTCTTTCTGTCTCCCTCACTATCCTTGGCTCTTTTGGCAGCCTCTGCCCACACCCTTTATTCATTTACTGTGCTATGTATGGGCTATTATTTGTTGAGTAAAGCTGCTCGAAGAATAGGCCCACATTAAACTACTGTTTCTGTGCCCCAATGACAACCCCCTTTGTAACTGCTAAAGTGAGTGAGTGTGTTAGGAAGGGGGGGGGGGGGGTGTAGGGAGGTGGGGGCTCATAAAAGCACTCGCCACATCTCAAAGGGGATAGTTTCCACGACGGAGAGCTTCCATTTTGTGAATGGCCCACTGTTGAATTGAGGAGAGCAATCACCAGAATTGCTGTCTGTTAGCCTGATTTTTATTTATTTTTTAACACTTGTTCTCTTCCTTTCACTGATGTTGCCATTCCACCGACGTAGCGATGGAGAGCTGCTGTCCAACGCTGGGCTCCACGATCAGTGCATTTGTAGAGTCGTCCGGGAGGGTTTGCAAAGGGAATCCTGCCTCGTCATTTGCATATGTCAGGATTTTTTGCAAATACTACCTAATGATTGACTATTTTGCTTTGTGTCGGATCTGTACATCCGTCGAAGCCCCGAAATAAGACATGGCCGGACTGCAAAGCTGCAAAAGCAACGACTGTTTTGAGCCCCGACCTTGAGTAGATCTGGATAGTTATTAACAAAAACGGACGATGGTATTATTAGTAATGCACAAGAGCTGTTTCTGCTGATCAAAGAAACACAGCCCCGTATAACGCTGCTAAAAAACTAAGAAACATCAGATGCCGATAAAATTCTTTTGTGAACACAAGAGGGCGCGCAACTCAAGGAAATACAATTCCGGTCACTGCTCCAAAGACAACGAAATACTTCTACCTGGTGTAAACGGTATTTAGGTTAAAAAATTGATTTAACTTGAGACGTCATTGTGATTGACAAACACACACGGTCGTATCAGCTGACGTATGGAGAAAGAAGGGAACCCCTGTTAAGGGGGCAGAATGAGCCGAGGGAAAGAGAGGAGGCGGAGAAAGAAAGCAGGGTAGAAGGAATGAATGCGTGATGGGGGAGGGGAGTGAAGAGATGGGTTCATCATTGAAGCATAGCGAAGAGCAGGGCAGAGTAAAAATGGATAAGGACACGCAAATAGGTGCGAGATAAAGAAGGTGGAGACAGGAATGGCAGCCTAAAAAAAAACAATATATATATATATATATATATATATATATATATATATATATATATATATATATATATATATATATATATATATATATATATATATATATATATATATATATATATATATATATATATATATATATATATATATATATATATATATATATATATATATATATATATATATCTCAGCCGCGGACCCTGCAGGTAAGAGTGATAGTGCCGGGTAGAGGGGGATTTTGACAGACGCTGACGAGGAACAATACATTATTTATTTAATATTACCTTGTGGCTGTCTGTCGGATCCCGGCCCCACCGGCCTACTGCTCTTACCTGTATGGGTCGCAGTTGTTTGATATGTATGTATGTATGTATGTATGTATGTATGTATATATATATATATATATATATATATATATATATATATACATATATATATATAAATATTAGTTCCAACGCGAAATCTGACAGTCTCCCGATATTCGCAAAAAATGGACATATACCCAAGGTAAGTGCTTCAAGATTCTTTAATCCTATATGTGTGTGTATATATATATATATATATATATATATATATATATATATATATATATATATATATATATATATATATATATATATATATATATATATATATATATATATATATATATATATATATATATATATATATACACAAAAGTAGCCAAACTGCAACTCCAGTTCCCAGGAACGGTACCGTCGACCAAACGAATCCAGTGTAAGGCAGTAAAGATTTTATTGAGGCAAACTTAGCAGCAAAGCGAACTGACGCGTTTCGGGCAGATGCCCTTGTTCAAACACCGGGACTGTCTGGGCAAAACCGGGACGTCTGGTCACTGTAAGTGAAGGGGTATAGTGAAGGCTTATAGTGAACAGGTATAGTGAAGTGGTATAGTGAAAGGGTATAGCAAAATGGTATAATGAAAGGGTATAGTGAACTGGTATAGTGAAGCGGTATGGTGAAAGGGTATAGTGAAATGGTATAATGAAAGGGTATAGTGAAGGCGTATAGTGTAGTAGGTATAGTGAAGGGGTATAGTGAAGGCGTATAGTGAACTGTTATAGTGAGCAGGGACATTGATGGGAGAGAGTGCTGGAAAAGGCAGGGAGAGTAGGGTGTGCAGTAGAGCAATTAAGAGGACACAGAGAGAAGGGGGAAGCGAGAGTTAGGGCCGCATTTATGAGGAATTGGCATAGGGCAGTGCTACAAATCTTCTTGTTGCACTGCCCTATGCCAAAGTGAAAGGCAAGGAATGCGCTTTATATTTGAAATAGAGTGCATTTCTATCTTTCTTCCTGCTCTGGTTGACAATTTGCTGCATAACACCAATGCAGGCATCCTTGCACCATGGGACAAGGGTGCCTGCATTTTAAGAAGGATTGTTTTTGTTCAGGAAGTCGCACTTTCCTGCACAAAAACAATCCTGAGAGGCATTTTCCTCTTTTGTACATGTGCACACATGCAAAGAGACAAAAACGAGGAGAAATGAAAATATTTCTCCTTGTTATGCCTGCTCTGGGGATGCAAGGTCTTGGCACTGTCCCATGTTTACCTGATTACTAAATCTGGGGCAGTGCCGAAATCCATGGGTTTTGCATTGGAACACTCAACACAATGCCCGCAGAATGATGCCACGCAAAGCTGCGGCCTTATAGATATGATTGAGAGGCTTGAGCCACCGCAGCATAAAAAAAAGTGACACCCCGGTGACCAAGCCTCTCCTAAATAGGCCCCACAGAGTACAAGTGGTGTTAGAAAGTTGTCTTTTTACATTAATATTGGGGGGTGGGGATAGGTAGGGTGAAAGGATGCGTGGGGAGTAGGGGTGAGGTAGGGAAAATAACAGGATAAAAAGAGAAGGTTCAAGGAGTAGGTAGACAGTGGAAAGGAGCGGTAGAGCAAGTGAGTGAGTGCGGAGAGAGTGAGTGAGGATATAGAGAAAGCAAGGGGTGCCGAGAGAAGGAAAAGAAGAGATTACTGCGGAAGTACGGGCAGTTCGGGTGGGTGACATTAGAAAGCCACCTGTTTCACTGGCTCCTCTGCTGAATGAGGTTTTATATTCAACAGTATTCTGCAGATGAACCACAAAAAAGGCCACATTTGCCTGCCTGACTTTTCTGAGATTTTCTTCACTCAAACCTAGTGAGGAAGAGTTAGAAGTGTGAAGAAGGCAGAAGAGCAAGAGGAGTGCTCAGAGTGGAGAGTGAGTATTGGGCAGAGAGAAGGAAGGGAGGCGGTAGCGAGTGAGGAGACTGTAAATGGTGCGGGGTGTGCGTGTTGGGTCTGGGGTGAGAGGTAGAGGAAGTGGCGGAGGCAGCCAGGGATAAGAAATGAAGGAGGAAGATTGAGTAAGGCCGAACCCGAAGCATGGCGAGAGAAGGCTAGGGTGACTAGATGACCTGGATTTCCTGCAGCACAGGTCAGCTGTGTTGAGATGTGCCCTGCAGGGTGTAACAGGGGCACATGCAAGCGCGAGGGAAGGAGCTGCGCACCAAAGACACACAGCGCTCAGAGTGTGAGCCGTAAGTCTCGCCCCCGAGCGGGCACTCCCCTTTATTCAGCCCCGCAGGCCACGCCCGGCCTGCAGATGTCGTGCTGCGGTCTAGTTGCGACCAGACCGCTAACTATTACAAGCTGCATGATCCCAGCAGAGGGAGACAGAATGGGATGAGGGCAGAGGTGCTCAGGGTGGAAGTCCTACTCTATCTACTGTTAGGAAATGTAACCTCGTAAGTGTGTGTGAGTAATACACATACATGCACACATGTGTATACATACATGTGTATTTATTTTATACATATGGACACACGTGTATATAAACATGAAGCGGCGTCACTAGGGGGGTGCGGGGGGTGCGGACCGCACCGGGTGACACCTGCCTGACACCATCGTCATGGGGTGACACCAATCTGCATTTTGCCTACAAGCAACAAATACTGCAGTGCACGCAGCCACGCATGCACCACCTAACATAGTAGTGAAGATGGTGCGATGCGCGGCGGCGTAACAAGTTAATGGGTCCCAGGGCCGTCAGTCTTACTGCGCTACCAATGACGGCCCTGGGCCATCCCCTGCGCTGTGCGGAGTCCTCTGACGTGCACCACTGCCGCCACCACCACGCACTTAGACAGTCTCGGCAGGGGAGTGCTAAGGGTTATTTCCAGAAACCCGACGGTAGGGGCCCAGCCACCAACACAGTGGAGTGATTATATTTAGCACGTTTGATTAAATAAGGGAAACAAATGCTGCTTCCAGTCTTTCGCTTTCGTTTTTGCTTAGCTGGCAAGATGAGCAGAAGGGAGATAGAAGGAACTCTTCTAAAAGTAATTTCATGTCTGGTATGGCTTAGTTTATATGGAGACCTCTTCGTATTAATGGACAGATGAAATGTTATAACGTGTTGTGGGTGGGCAGACGTCCTGGGGAATGATACTTATGTGATTCGAAGCAGGAATTGGATGCGTTTTTTTTATTTCTTGTATTGTATAACTTACATAAACTTGAAGTGAGGCCAATTTGTAATTTTAGCATACATCTTTTTAGATGTATAGTATTATTATATTATTAATTCCATTTACATTTTTTGTCATTTTTAACTACGTGTTGGTTGTGATGTTTGTTTTGCCTAGTCGTCAACCTATCAAACAAATACATTTAAACTGAACTGAAACTGAAATATATGTTTGTGTGTGCGGTTTCACTATAAGTAAGCCTCGAAATCGAATTGCTTTTTTTAAATGGAAAAGGTGTCAAATAACTTTCAACTCAGCATGGCCCGTTTTAGTGAATGAAAAATTGATTCAACATCTGCAAGGACCTAAACATTGTTTTGCCTAGAGGAATCCTAGGGGTGGCTAAAAGTGAGGGGGGCTGGGGAGGCAGGACTCCCACCAACATTAGAAATGGCTAGTGCAATATTTTTCAAAAACCGAAAATTAAGATGCTGCTCTCCTTTCACGGACCAGGCAGCAGCTTAGCTCCTAGACTGTCTGGCGGTCTCACAGGGAAGCTCTGAAAGCCCCATTTACTTTCAGTCTCTGGGTGCTCAGAATGAAGCCCTATGGCCACTGGGTAGACTTGGCAGACAGTGTCCCACCAGTGTTTGCTCTCCCTAGCGCCAGCAAGGCTTTCACTTGCCTTGGAATCCCTCTTGGGAGGTGATTGGGGGTGAGGGGGGATGGGGGCAGAGGGGGGCATGGGGGGAGGTGCTGTTGCGTCAGTGTTTCTCTGTGGACTGATAGTTCAGGTTTCTAGTTGTGGGCGGGGTGCCTTCACTCACTCCAAGACGAATTGCACCTTGGCTCTGACCACCAAGGGATTATTGTAATACATTGGCATGTATAGCTCATCGAAGCCCGGGGAGACACGGGGATCTGTGCTCTGTGTTCTCTGTGCAGAACGTTACCTCGCACCGCCTTCTCAGCGTTATGCTTCATCAGTAAATTATCTTTGAAACAATATCTACAGCCCCGAGCCATGCCCACTGTTCTTAAAAGAATTGGGCCATATTGACTTTACTGTGTACATGCTGTCCTCTCTGGCTGGCCCTCCCTGTCCCACTCTGCCCTCTCTAGCTGGTCCTCCCTGTCCCACTCTGCCGGTCCTCCCTGTCCCACTCTGCCCTCTCTGACCCTCTCTGGCCCTCCCTGTCCCATCCTGTCATCATTGGCTGGCCCTCCCTGTCCCATCTTGCCCTCTCTGGCAGGCCCTCCCTCTCCCACTCTGCCCTATCTGGCTGGCCCTCCCTGTCCCATCTTGCCCTCTCTGGCTGGCCCTCACTGTCTTATCCAGTCCTCTGTGGCTGGCCCTCCCTGTCCCACTCTGCCCTCTCTGGCTGGCCCTCCCTGTCCCATCCTACCCTCTCTGGCTGGCCCTCCCTGTCCCATCTTGTCCTCTCTGGCTGGCCCTCCCTGTCCTATCTTGTCCTCTCTGGCTGGCCCTCACTGTCCTCTCTGGCTGGCCCTCCCTGTCCCATCCTGCCCTCTCTTGCGGGCCCTCCATGTCCCACTCAGCCCTCTCTGGCTGGCCCTCCCTGTCCCACTCTGCCCTCTCTGGCTGGCCCTCTCTGTCCCATCCTGCCCTCTCCGGCTGGCCCTCCCTGTCACACTCTGCCCTCTTTGACCCTTCCTGTCCAATGCTGCCCTCTCTGGCTGCCCCTCTCCATCCTCAGGCCTCTTAGAAGTCACTGCCGGCAGACACAGTGGTCTCCGCTCGGCTACTTCCCCTCTCATCTCTCTGCTATTAGCTGGTACAGATATTTGGCACCACGCTTTCATCATTAGAGCACCCGTGGCCCTCTGGTCCCTGCCACTTGTTAATGGATAGCTTGCTCTAATGCAACCTCAGGACATGGAGGTCTTTGAGCACTGAGATTATGCCCCCTCGTCCCATTCTATCCCCAGGGCACTCTAATACTCTTAGATCACTAAGGATAGACAAAGACCGGTTTTTCCCTAGGCACTGTCACCAACATACTCTCATTTCTAGTATAACTCACCCCAAAACGATGCAGACTCGCACCTACTAAATTGTAGGCATCATAGATTCACACCTACAATTTGTACAGTTGTGTGATAAACCTGTTTCCAACTTATTTAGTTCCCAAAAAATAATTTGGAAATAAGGCATCCAATCCAGAAATCTGTTTGACCTCCTGATAACAGGTTCGAGGTCTGTAAGGTCCAGCCAGCCTTTCATCCATCTGAGGTTGATAAAATGAGTACCAACAAACATCTGTTATTAAGTGGCAAGATGCCTCAAGGGCCAAAGGTGCACTTTACAAATACAGATTACAGACTAATTTGGTCTCTTATCAAAGCCAGACCCTTACCCTAACAACAATTCCCACACAAATGTAAACCTTAATCCAATTAGTCCACATTCCTTCATAACGTAGCAGTTAATCATAACCCTAATTTATTACACATATTTTGCAATTCATTTTTTTTTTATAATTAGGCCTATTTTGTTTTCCATGCTAGAATTTTGTGAAAACCCACCCACAGACAAAATCAAAATTGGCAAAGCCAAGAGGTCAAACCTTTGAAAGTGGTAGCTGATCTTTTGACTTTGAAGTGCTTGTTGCCGATTCTGATCAACTGCGACTAACGCAAAAAAAACAAGCATTGGCATAGCTAATAGGTCTCGCTTTTGGGACCTTATAAGTATTTAGTTATGCAGCACAATATCCTTGGTGCAACAATGCCAACCGTTGCATGGCTAAACACTTATAAGGTCCCAAAGGCGATTACATTTCCAAACGTTACTTACCAACTGTGTCCACTGGCGGACTCGGAGCGGAGGAGGTCCATGCGGTAAGTCGTGAGGGGGTGACACCATGAGTTACCCGCACCGGGTGACACCAACCCTAGTGACGCCACTGTAAACATCCATCCATCCATATTTTCAAGTCTCTTCAGTAGCTTG
The DNA here is from genome assembly GCF_964263255.1 of Lissotriton vulgaris. Lineage (NCBI taxonomy): Eukaryota > Metazoa > Chordata > Amphibia > Caudata > Salamandridae > Lissotriton > Lissotriton vulgaris. Next base: position 1,307,456,349 of record NC_141693.1, on the reverse strand, counting down.
CCAAACACAGGACAGGTGCATCCATATCGTGGGGGTGGACCCATGTTGTATAAACAAAAGAAGTCCCAAAGAACGGCACAGGAGCACTCGTGGGGTAAAATTCACTGCATTTATTTTTAAGTAGATACGTTTTGGCGTTTGCCTTCCTCAATTCTCGCTTCATCTGAAATAACATGTCAACCGTGGCTTTTAAAACTCAGAACCACATAGTCATGGCAGCCACATATATTGCATTACGAGCAGGATGGCGATAGTCCGCTTTCACCTACCACCAGTAATTCTCCAGTGGGAGTTTATCATCTGAGTTTTAAAAGCCCAGTTTGCCATGTTATTTCAGATAAAGCGAGAATTGAGGAATGCAAACGCAGAAATGCCTCTACTTGCAAATAAATGGAGTGAATTTTCCCTCTTGAGTGCTCCTGACCCATATATATATATATATCTATATATATATATATATATATTTTCACTGAAAAAACCATAGGTTTCATGAGTGTTATAGTTAGCTGGACATTTCACTCGTTCAAAACCATAGAAATTCCTCTGTTATGGTTAGTTGTGCTAACTATAACTTGCGCGCCCGCAATGCACTGCTGATGATGTCACATATTACATAATTCATGGCTTGGTCAGTGACATTGCTGATGCCATCACTGATGACATCTCAAATGACATCACTGATGACATCATCCAGTGAATGTGGTTTTGTTTGAAATTTAAATATCTATTATATATATATACATATATATATATATATATATATATATATATATACCAATCTGTATTGAAGATTGAGTGGATATATAACTGTCTGGATGGAGGATTTAGTAGCTGTCTGACTGTTTGTTTAAGTGAGTAATTAAATGTGTCTCACTAAATATATGGGTTAGTAACCAAACTATGTGAATGTGTGCATCACTGTCTCTGTTGTTGTATAACCTGCAGCATCAATTGGTCACTAACTAAATGAGTGTCTATATTAGTTATTGATTAGTTGGCTGAGTATTTGTAAGGGAGACTGGGTGTATCTGTGGTTGGGTGGGGGAGTTGTAACTCTATGCATAGATGTGTGAGTGGTTGATTGTCTAGGCATATGGGTTTAGGAGTGTTTATGGAAACAGTTGTTTGGGTGTCCGAGTGTGTTTATTTGTGTGTTGGTAAGTAAATATATGTGTCAGTGGTACAGCTCCAATAAAGTAGAAAAATAAAAGGTATTGTATATGAGAGTTGGTGTATATAAATAGTGATTGTGAGAGTAACTGTATGAATGAGTGTATAATTGTAATAGTGATTTTTTAACATAGTAACTATGATTTACTATGTGAATGTATAAATCGGGTGTTATGTGTTTAACTGTGTAGGTGAGTAAATGTAAGTGTGATTGATTCTTTTAATGAGTGAGTAGCATCACTGCATAACAGACTAGGATGACTGATGATGTGTCATTGCCTATATAGGTGTATGAGTACATTTGATAGTGTTAGCATTGATCAGTTACTGCATGTATAAGTGATTCTGTGGGTAAATGGACAGTTGTGTGTGTCGACTTAGGAATCAGTGCGTATGTAGTAACTGGTATGTGCGTGTCAATGCTTTCAAATATGGTACTCTGTATTTTACAGTGAGTGTTCGAAGGTTTCACTAGTGTGTGATTAGGTGTATCAGATTGTCACATGGTTGATGTCATCAGTTATGTTATTTGAGATGTCATCAGTGATGTCACTGACCATGTCATGAATGATGTAATATGTGACATCATCAGCAGTGAATTGCGGGCGCGCAAGTTATAGTTAGCACAACTTACTATAACAGAGGAATTTCTATGGTTTTGCACAAGTGAAATGTCCAGCTAACTATAACACTCATGAAACTTATGGTTTTTTCAGTGAATTTCAAAGGTTTTTTTAAATGCTAATTTCTAACTATAACGTCTCTGAAACCTATGGTTTTTTCATTGAATTTCAAAGGTTTTTTAAATGCTGATTTTCAAATGAAATAGTAGTTATACCTATTTTTTATTACTGAATTTCTAGTTTTTTAACTGTTTATTCATACATATTTGCTTTATTAAACAACATTATATATTTTTCTGAAAATTTCAAAAAAAATGTAAATACATTTAAAACTGAAATATTTTTAATTATTTGGTTTGTTTTGTATGTTAATATATTTATATAATTTTCTTTTTTCATATTTTTTTGTCAAAATTTTTTGGGGAGTTGCGCACCCTAAGCGTACCTACCACAGCGGGTTATTCTAGCTGCCATTTTGGAAAAGTCATGAAGGATCCGCGTATGTTGAGCGATGAGTCCGTGTTTTTTTTCAGCTATGTCATATACGTACAATGTTACATGGTGTGCACGGCCGGTATGCGACCGGTCCGCGACTCCTGCTCCCGTGCATTCGCAAAACATTTGTATTACGATACACGACGCTTGCGCTGTGGCGGGCCCCACGTGACGTCATATACGTGCTGGGGCGCGCTTGGTGCGCGACTCCCGTGAAATTTTTTTTATGTTCTAAAATGATAAGTACGTGTCTTTGATGGACATATTAGGGCAAAAGATTATCTAAGGTATTCATAAAATAATATATTTCTACTTGTAATAAACATATTGTTTTTAAATATATTTTCGCGAAGTCGCCTCGGCTGCGAGCTTCATGAGCGCACAGTGCGTGGATCCCATGTGACCTGAAAAAAAAAGATTTGATTATTTCATAACATTTCCCACTGTAACTATTGAAGGATCCCACCCATTTTAATTATTCAGTTTGGAGCAGTTGGAGCTGGTTTGGGAATTTTTTTGAGGTTTAAAAATAATTGCATTGGAAAAATGGTATCTGGTTCGCAAGCTCCTCATCATTCTTCAGATGAAGATATCTTGGAGGAAGATCCACCCAAGCAGAGGCCTGAATCAGTGGTATGGAAATTTTTCACCTTTCCTGCCGGAGAAAAAAAGGTAAACGCAAGAAAAGTCACTTGCTTGCTGTGTGACAGGGTCCTGTCACGAGGCAGTGACAAGAAATACTCCTGTGGAACAGCGAGTATGTATAAACATCTGCGGACCATTCACCCGAAGAATCTGGCACGAGAAGAAATGAGGCATGCAGCAAGAAATCCACCATCAGGCATTGCTAGCACCCCCGGAGCGTCCACTTCAGCACCACCAGTAGACATTTTCCCAGAATTTGCTTTTCTGCAGCAGCACTGCACTAAATGCAAAACCATCATCTGTTATGTTGAACAGTCAGTGGACGCTATTTGTGCAGCTCAACGGAACCACAAATGCAATTTTTTTAAATTGTTTTGTTTTTAAAATGATGTAGAATTTCAAAAGCTAACTGTGTACTTAGTTCCTTTTTGTTCAATTTTTAAAAACACCAAAATAAGTACAAAATTGTTAAAAAACTACAAAAAAATTGAAAACAAAAAAACAGAAAAAAAAGTTCAGAACTACCTTATGTGGTTTAAAAAAAGAACTATAATTGCATGGTAATGTCTGAAAGTTTGGTTGAATGTATGTGTAGAGCATGATTGCCTGAAAGAATGCATTAGTACTGTATGGGGAATTTATAGGGGCAGATCTATGAGGAAGTGCTGCAGCGTGACACTGTAAGCCCTTTAGCTGCACCACACTGTGGCACTTCTGAAGCACAGGGATGTGACATATTTACATGAATATGTCACAATTCTGTGCTCCCTCTGTACTAGCACACAAACTGCAGCCATTCAGTGATGCAGGCATTCTTGCACCATGGTGGAAGGATATCTGTGTTGAGGGGAGATTGTTTTTGTGCAGGAAGGGACTACTTTCTGTACAAAAACAATCAATAAAGGCATTTTCCTCCTTCAATGTGTGCTGTGGAATCCAGCATGCATTGAAAGAGGAAAAAAAGAGGCAAAATGAAAACATTTCTCCTTGTTGTGCCTCACTACACCACCTCTAGGGTGGCACACCATTAACACGTATCTACAGATTTACAATTTCTCGTAAGTCTTGAGATGTGTTATTCCATAGGTGTTGTGAGGGAACAGACACAGCAACACCCATGGAACACCCCTTCAACGCAAAGTGCTGTGTTTGATTGGGTCGTATTTTCAAGGAGAGAAAAAGCCACGCAGGGTGGCGTTTCCTCTCCTTGTATATATGGAGGAGTCCCCAGCGCCATCACTACGTTACAAAAAGTGACGTACTGGTAGTGCAGGGGGCTTGTAAATCTGCCCCATAAGTGCTTAGGTATTGGCAGTTATACAATAAGAACAAAGTGCTGGATGGCTGATTGACAAACTGCATGAGACTGACAGGAGGTATCCTGGGCTGCATGAGAACAACTTCAGTATTTAGCGGAGTGTACCAATAGTATGTATCTGCTTAGAGGTTTGTAGGGATTGTGCACAGAATATTGTACGTGTACTTGTGTTGGTGTCTAGGTCATTCTATAAGAACATCACTAGCAACTAGAATGATGACAGTGCAAACAGAGTGCTCAGTTAATTTATAAGTGCTTAGGTATTGTCTCAATGCCTGAGTCATTCTGCAAGAGCATAGACAGTGACTGGGTTCCCAGAGTACTAGAAGTTGACAGAAGGATACGTTTATAAGCACTTATGTTTCAGCAGAGTGATTAGACAAGGACATGCTTCTGTCAGGGTGATTGTAGGAGTGGACAGAGTTGCTTTAGAGCCATCGAACAGACCAGCAGAGCTGCTTTAGAGCCTGAGAATAAGGTCAGCAGAGCTGCTTTAGAGCCATAGAACCAGGTCAGCAGAGCCGCTTTAGAGGGAGAGAACCAGGTCAGCACAGCTGCTTTGGAGCCAGAGAACCAGGTCAGCAGAGCTGCTCTAGAGCCAGAGAAATGTAAATGTAAATTGTAAATATAAATGTTGTAGTACTTGTATAGCGCCCAAATCACCCCACATGGGGTCTCTCCGGCGCTTGTACGCATACCGCTGTGGAACCCTTCCTGGCTTTTTCCCTGTGAGGCGCCCACTCCTGGGCAACCCCAAGGTGCAGCCAGGCATCCTAGCGCTGTTGTGGCCATTGTGGAGATTAAGCAAGCTATTGCCCAGAGTTGCAGAGTGGGATACATGATTAGAATAGGCACCGAGGCGAGAATTATCAGGTCCGAGGAAATTGAGCCCAAGACCCGCTGAGGCGGGAATTGAACCCTGGTCCCGGGCCAGACCTCTGCATCAGGGTCTGCCGCTCTAACCATTGAGCCACACTTCTCCACTGAACCAGGCAATCAGAGCTGCTCTAGAGCCTAAGAATCAGGTCAGAAGAGCTGCTGTTAAGCCAGAGAAACCAGGTCAGTAGAGCTGCTTTAGAGCGAGAGAACCAGGTCAGCAGAGCTGCTTTAGAGGGAGAGAACCAGGTCAGCAGAGCTGATTTAGAGCCAAGGGACCAGGTGAGCAGAGCTGCTCTAGAGGGAGAGAACCAGGTCAACAGAGCTGCTCTAGAGCCAAGGGACCAGGTCAGTAGAGATGCTCTAGAGCCAGAGAACCAGGTCAGCAGAACTGCTTTAGAGCCAAAGAACCGGATCAGCAGAGCTGCTTTAGAGCCAGAGAACTAGGTCAGCAGAGCTGCTCTAGAGCCAGAGAACCTTGTCAGCAGAGCTGCTGTAGAGCCAGAGAAACCAGCTCAGCAGAGCTGTTTTAGAGGGAGAGAACCAGGTCAGTAGAGCTGCGTTAGAGCCAGAGAACTAGGCCAGCAGAGCTGTTTTAGAGCCAGAGAATCAGGTCAGCAGACCTGCTTTAGAACCAGGGAACCAGGTCAACAGAGCTGCTCTAGAGCCAGAGAACCAACTCACCAGAGCTGCTTTGGAGCCATAGAACCAGGTCATCAGAGCTGCTTTAGAGCCAGAGAACCAGGTCAGCAGAGCTGCTCTAGAGCCTAAGAACGAGGTCAGCAGAGCTGCTCTAGAGCCAGAGAATTAGATCAGCAGAGCTGCTGTGGAGCAAGAGAAACCAGGTCAGTAGAGCTGCTTTAAAGGGAGAGAACCAGGTCAGCAGAGCTGCTCTAGAGGGAGAGAACCAGGTCAGCAGAGCTGCTCCAGAGCCAGAGAACCATGTCAGGAGAACTGCTTTAGAGCCATAGAACTGGGTCAGCAGACCTGCTTTAGAGCCATAGAACTGGGTCAGCAGAGCTGCTCTAGAGCCAGAGAACCAGGTCAGCAGAGCTGCTTTAGAGCCATAGAACTGGGTCAGCAGAGCTGCTTTAGAGCCAGAGAACCAGGTCAGCAGAGCTGCTTTAGAGCCAGAGAACCAGGTCAGAAGAGCTGTTGTAGAGCCAGAGAACCAGATCAGCAGAGCTGCTCCATAGCCTAAGCACTAGGTCAGCAGAGCTGCTCTAGAGCCAGAGAACCAGGCCAGCAGACCTATTGTAGAGCCAGAGAAACCAGGTCAGCAGAGCTGATTTAGAGGGAGAGAACCAGGTCATCAAAGCTGCTTTAGAGCCAGAAAACCAGGTCAGCAGAGCTGCTTTAGAGCCAGAGAACCAGGTCAGCAGAGCTGCTCTAGCTGACACTGACTGACTGACACTGACTGATTGACACTGACTGACACTGATTGACTGACACTGATTGACTGACACTGACTGACTGACACTGATTGACTGACACTGACTGACACTGACTGACTGACTGACACTGACTGACTGACACTGACTGACTGACACTGACTCGCTGACACCGATTTACTGACACTGACTGACACTGACTGACTACTCTCTACTACTCACTCTCTACTACTCTCTATTATTCACTCTCTACTACTCTCTACTTCTCTACTAAGCTCTTCTACTATCTCTACTACTCACGCTCTACTACTCTCTACTATTCACTCACTACTACTCACTCTCTACTACTCTCTCTCTACTACTCTCTACTACTCACTTTCTACTACACACTCTCTACCATTTGCTCTCTACTACTCGCTCTCTACTACTCTACTACCCCCTCTCTACTACTCCACTACTCTCTCTCTACTTCTTACTCTCTACTACTCTCTACTACTCTCTCTCTACTGCTCACTCTCAACTATTTACTCTTTACTACTCTCTACTACTCACTCTCTACTACTCTCTCTCTACTACTCACTACTACTCACTCTCTACTACTCACTCTCTACTACTCACTCTCTACTACTCACTCTACCACTCTCTGCTACTCACTCTAACACTGTCTGCTACTCACTCTCTACTCTCTTCCTCTCTCTCTACCTCTCTCTCTACCTCTACCTCTACACCTCTACCTCTACACCTCACCTCTAGCCTCTCTACCTCTCTATACACGCACAGATATGCACATATATATGCATTTATATATATGTGTATATATATATCCACCACTCTTCTTTTCCAGTAAAGAAAGGACTGTCCAGGCCACTCGTTATTCGAAAGAGCGTGTTTATTAGAACAGCATCGCTGGACGCGTTTTGAAGACCGAGTCTTCTTTATCACATACATATATAAACATATATATAATCTGCATATCTATATAAATACAAATATAAATGCATGCATACATATACATATATGCATATATATATGCATGGTATGTATATGAAAGTTTGAGAAACACTAATAAAAGCAAAGCTAAAAAGCCACCTAATTACAAACAGAATTGCTCTAACTTAAACGATAGCGAGACCTATTGCATTTTCAATGCTTGTTTACTTTGGTTCCATCAAGAGGGCATTCAGATGTGTCACACATTTGCCATAAATTCTGAATGTTAGCACTCTAGTTGCTCCTTAGATCACTGTAGTAAAGATAGTGCTCACCAGGAAAGTCTGCTGTTTCAGTCTGCATGTTAGAATTTTTTAATGAAATAGAAGAGGATTTGAGAAGTCAAAATATGCCCTCATTTTTCTTTCTGCAGCACTAATCAGAATTTCTATGGCAAAATGAAGCCCCTCATTTTGTTCCTTTGCAAATTAAATGTGTTAAGTGTTACCACTTTATTCCAATGAAGATGGCTTCAGGTGTTCCCTACTTTTTTCATAAGTAAGACTGTTAGCGCTCTAGTTGTTCTTTAGAACACTCTGGGACATTCTGTCATTGGGCTATACTTGGGCTACATCTGGGTGATATTTGTGCTTTATTTGGGCTCTTTTGTCTCTGGCGGCCATCTTGGGAGACTTCTTTGTTATGAATTTTCCTAATGTCCTCATTTACTACAGTCTCCTCAGTAGGAAATACTTTCAGTGTTTTACTTTGGTTCCATCAAGAAGGCATTCAGATGTGTCACACATTTTCCATAAATTCTGAATGTTAGCACTCTTGTTGCTCATTAGATTACTGTAGTAAAGCTACTGCTCACAAGGGAAGTCTGCTGCTGGTGTTGAAAGTACATGTTTCAGTCTGCATGTCAGAATTTTTTTTATAAAATAGAAGAGGATTTGACAAGTCCCTCAAAAAGTGCCCTAATTTTTCTTTCGGCAGCACTAATCATACCACTTTATTCCAATCAAGATGGCTTCAGATGTGATATACTCTTGTCATAAGTAAGGCTGTTAGCACTCTAGTTGTTCTTTAGAACACTCTGGGAAAAGCAACAATAGAACACAAAGGAATCAACTGATAGTCTCTGCCCTTGTTGGATGTACATGTTTTACTGAGAATGTCAGACTTCATTCTCACATGACTGAGAAAGATAGTGTGAATTTACAGAAAATATGCTCTCAGTTTAGCTTATAGATCACCTTCCAAAGCTCTATGGGAAAAGCATGAGAAAATAGTTTTCTCTCAAACATGATTCATTATATCCCAGCAGAAGGCTTTTTCACATGGTAAAATCACCTTAGAACACGCCACATTTCCTAAAATGAGTAAGGTACCATCAACAAATGATTTATAATATAAGTAAAGTCTTAAAACCTTCTATTAACTGCAATGCTTTTTAATGAAGTGCTATCATGTATATTGGTCCCAAGATGGCTGCCAACATTGCTTGGATGAAGTGCTGACAGGCAATCAGATCTCGCGATGAGATGTGTCGTTAGGCTCCACCCAGATATATATGTATTTTTTCCTTTAATATCTAAAAAACTACTTAAAAGATTTACACTATTTAACCAAAAGGCACGAGTGTGAACCAAGGTCTACCTCTTTGCCAAATTTGGTGTAATTCCGTTCAGCAGTTCGGGCTGTAGCTGCGATTAAAGGTTCCTCTTTTTTCTCAAACCCCGCTTGATGAATCACCCCAAGACTTTCAGGATAGGAGCGGATCGGAGCTGGCCATAAGTTTTGAAAGTTTTGCAAAGATTCGTCGACCGGTGCCAAAGTTATTCCAAATAGAATGTTGCAGATTTCCTATGGAAAATAGGTCCTATGGAAAATAGGTTCCTATGGAAAATAGGTATAACTACCTACTGGCGATCGCCAGTAGGATATATATATATATATATATATATATATATATATATATATATATATATATATATATATATATATATATATATATATATATATATATATATATATATATATATATATATATATATATATATATATATATATATATATATATATATATGTGTGTATATATATATATATATATATATATATATATATACATACATACATACATACATACATACATACATACATACATACATACATACATACTGAGGACATTCACCTACGCACAACATTCCCTCTCCCCTCTCTACCCTTCCTTAAATCTCTTTTCGTCCCCCTTCCCTCTCCTACTCTTCATTCCAAACCCTTCCTTTTTCTTCCCACCCCTTTGTTCTCTCCCCTTGTACTATATTTATCACTCATATGGTGCGTGTGGGGTGACATGTAAAGGCATATGTATATATATGTACAGATAGAACCTGTTATCAAGGGATAATGATTTTGCTCAGCAACTATTTTTTAAAACATGGTTTCATATAATTGAAGTTAATTTTGACAAGCCTGATGAACTTTGATATCCCTCTGATACCTTGGACAGTCTGTATAATTTGATAAAGTATGTTACATGTCAGGACATATCCTTTTGGATGAATTTCCCTTTGATGAATTTCCTTTTGACGAAATGTTTTTTGATGAATTAATTTTGGATTAATTTTTGATGAATTGCTGTGTTATTCTTACTCTGTTTCTTTGCCTGTATTGGTTTGTGAAAATTGCATTGACCACTTACACATTGGACACTAGCCGATCCACGGCTTTATTGCAACGTTATAACTTACGGATTGAATATGAATCATATCCCTGTAATGGACAGAACACCTTTCCAAAATGGCGCCCATAGTGGTATACAGGGGTGAAGTCCTATGTTTATGTTAATGCCTGTCAACAACTATACTTAACTGGCTGTTTGCAAGTCATGAGTGACACACTGACGAAGGCTTACGCCGAAACGCGTCTGTGCTTTTTGTTTCCCGATTAAATTCACTGTGATATCTCTTGGTCTACGAGTGCTGCCTCTTTCTTGAAAGCTAAGAAGGGTTTCGAGCGCTATATATATATATATTTTGTTTTATATACATATTTTTCATATGGCAATTTTCTATTATAGAGTGATATATATATTTTTGTATTTGACCCATTATGACATCTACCCATTGTAAACTAAAGAGTATTTTACTTTTATATACAACATAAATCAGTTGTGCTTTTGATTTGCCATCCAATAGTTAAATTGTGATTTCTCTGAAAGCAAGTCGAAGCGGAAAGTATTTCTTCCATGTCTATTTTTAAATCAAGCATGTGACTGATAACTTTTTTTCAACAAGTGGCTGTCTCTATAAAGTAGATTCAGCACCACGTGAGGTACCGGTTTCATGTCTGTGTACTACTCCGTACTACATGACACGAGGTATAGCAACTCCGATTTACAAACCGGATCAAATGTTGAAAAATACTGTGTATAAAATGAAGAAGTATACAGAACTAATAACATTGTAAATAGCCTTGAAAAAGCCCTGGCGCAATTCGCCACAGGGGCGAAACACGTGTCGGCTGTCCACGCTTTTATCTACACAAATAAAGAGCAACTTTTCTATAAAGCAAGGACTCTCTTGATTCTATTTATTCAAAAAAGGATTGAGCCTAAGGACACTAAGATGTAACGTCGAACACACTCATTATCCCCTTCAAATACCTTACTGTCCGAAAACTCAAGAGGTCCAGAGTTTTCTTGAGTGTGTTATCATTATCAAAATCCTGTGAAAACTGATGTGGACTTGGATTCCTCTGTGGACCACCTCCCTTCTGTAGAAAGCTGTCTCTATAAAAGAACGGCTCATGATGTTTGACACTGTCATGTGAACAAGGCTCCTCGGAGCCGAAACGTCATGCGATGTGCTTGCACGAAATAAATTGATTTGCACATACTTGGACCGTGTCTGCGTCTTTCTGAGGAGTGGGGAGACGCCTCACCCTGCGGAGATCAAGCGTGGATTTCTTGGATATATATTATATATCTATATATATATCTATATATATATATATATATATATATATATATATCTATATATATATATATATATATATATATATATATATATATATATATATATATATATATATTTATATATATATATAATGTGTAGGAATACATTTATAAGGCTACCAGGGACAGGCCAGACGTAGAAGTGAGATTAAAGGCTTTAATACTACCTTTCTTTCTGGGCTGTCCCGGTTTTTTCATTTCAGAATCTGGTCAACCTAGAAAAGACTGGTATTTCATTGGATGGTGGAGGTGGTGGTGGTGGTGGTGGGGGCGACAGAGATGTGAGGGAGAGAAGTGCGCGCACGTGGGATGCTGAAGCAGGGAAGACGGATATTCTTTGCCTCAAGGAAATGTTGTTCCCGCTCCCTGTAACCCCGAAGCAACAGGGGGCGCGCCAGCGACTCGCAGATAAGAGCTGACGACCGGCATGTAGCTGACGTATGGCCTGATCTACGATTTTGTTATAAACTATTAAAACATGAATATTTAATATCATAGACGTTTTTCCTTTTTCTCATTGCGAGCATGGGCATGAATTATAGAACAGCTGGAAAGGAAAAAGAAGCCGAAGGGACAACAGCGCGACAGTCGCTCCTGCTCTCCCGTGGGACGGCTCGAGGGCACCATATTCGCGTTCAGCGAGAACGGTCTCTAGGAGGTGGGGCTGGAACAGGACAGTCTTTAGTAACTAGGACACTCTCTGGGTACCTGAGGCTCCTGTGATGTGCATGCGCTAAGAACTCGTTCTCGCAGAGCTGGCCTTTGCTTAGAGACTGCCCTGGGCGAAACCAAATTCCCCCTCCTCCCATTCGTCCTATTTAATTGTATGTATGTTGAAAAAATACAGGGGGCGAGGTGATTGGGAGAGCAAGAGAAAGGAGAGCAATGAGAAGCAAAGCAGTCAAAACGCAGACACAGGCACCAGCAGCGTCTATAAACGGTGTGTAAATGCAATTTTCTGTGCACCCACATCAGAAGAAGGCTGCTGCCTCTAAAGATAAGTTCCCTGGGTGTAGGCCAAGCTCATGCATGCTAATACCTGCTGTCGCTTATCATTCTTAATTATGGTGGCCACCTGGCGTGCAAGCAAATTCTGGGCAGTAAGGTAAAAATTCAGAACAAAAATTCAGGACAAAAGGTCAGTTTCACAGATACATCTGAGGAGAGGCTATACCCTGCTACTTCATCAGTGCATTTATTAACTTTTATATTCGATATTGCACTATTTTTATTTTTTTATTGCACTTTTTATTCACTATCCTCAATGCCACTGGATTTCTGTGGCAGGGGCCAACCAAATAATGCACCACGAAAAGGCAAATTATGCAGCATAGTGCAGCACATTTTACTATACTATTTCTGCTTTATTGTCGTTTTTACTCATGGTAATACTGTCTGGACAAAGATTTCATGCATTTAGCACTAGTTGAACAACGAAATACAGCAATAAGAAACTGAAAGATGACCAGTTAGCTTTTGCGATGTGCACTCTAAGCAGGAACACATCACAACGTTTTTAGTAGCTTTTGATCTGTTTGAGCTAGAAGCAAACTTTTAGATAAAATCTGCACACTTAGCAGAAGATGATGGATTATGTGGCACAAGCGGCAAATCTATAATTATGCGCAAAACTCTGCGTCCGCAGTGTTGCATAATTTCAGTGGCCCTGACTATTCACCACATGTGATTGCCTCTAGGTATGATACATTCAATTTGCACATTATGTCTTTGTTCAATGGTAAATTGATGCTCTGGAGTATGGTGTCAAGGGCATCACCACTACCCAAACCTACTCAATCTTTCTTGGAGAGAAAGCAACAGAATATTTTTGATTACGCTTTTAAACATTTTAAAACCCATGGCAAAGAGTTTAGTAAACATTAAGGCAACTTACTTTTTCACCTTCTGCTAATTTAGACAAGTTGAAGAAAAACATCTGGCGCACCTCATCATCCACTAGATGTCAAACCTAAACAAAATATTGAGGCAGAGTGGATGATGGTCTCAGATGATAGCCTCACACCTAATGTCAGGATGTGAGGTACCCACAACTTGTCTTTAGTCTCAGGACCAAAAAGGGCAGACTGTTGCATTACAGTATGTGTCAGGGACTCTACATTAATCTCAGAACTGGGAGCCCGGACCACCAGACAAAGACGATTAATGAGCAGGATGAAGTTGAGATCATATGATAGATCAGCAGCAACGGGTCATTGCTAATAAGGGACAAATAACCAAGAGAAGAACAAGAAACAGAAGAGGCGCTGTCAAGTGGTTGAACAAGCAACACCCACCCTGGCAAACTCTGCTGGTGCAATGGTCCCTTAGTTGTGCTTGTGGAGAGTAGGCAGGGGCTCGGCCCCTTGTAAGGATGAGCCCTGGTTAATTGCCACTCCGGTCATGTCTTAACCACATCGATGCTAGTGTTATTTTCCTCCTGTGCTGACCTCTTGGTTTTCCCATTGTTCATGACGAGCTGAGCTCGTCATGAGCGTCCAAGGAGTTAAAATCGCTCTGCAGTCAAGGCTGAAGCAGTGGTGTGGGTCATCCCCAAATGCCAAAGAACATGCAGAAACTTCAAAACATATGGAATTTAAATTGCACAACAAACGGAATGCAACAACAGGATAAAGACATTAAAATGTAGTAAACGTTTCATTCACATTTGGAAATGTTTCCATTAGTACATTAGATTACAACATTGCAATGGCATTCATTTGCTGGGAAGGTTTCTAAACATGAACTTTAAAACATTTATTACCTCTCCTCATGATAACGCCATGAGTGAACAAAGACAACCAATTGTCCACTGTGCCTTATTTCATGTCCAATATTATTTTCATGAATGGTGGACCATTACAGGCCATTAAAGCATATACAAGTGAGGTTTTTCTACAGGCTTCATCTTGAACTGAATTCCTTGAAAATGCTCTCAAATGTCACTATCAAGGAAATTAGCCACATGAACTACATTTATTTCACTAAGATCACACAATTTAGTTATGAAGGGAGGGTGGGATTTGAACTCAGGTATCCTGGTCATTCACAGTGCAATTACTAAATGAATTTCTTTTTCTCAACCCCCTTTAAATCCGGAGGACATTGTTTTTGTAAAATTCTGTCAGATGATAGTGTCACAGGCTAATCTGTCAACCTATCTAAAAAAAGGTTCACAGTGAATGTTAGGGAATGCAGAACACCATGTACTAATATCACTGGCTTTCTCAGACTTTACATAGGTATTCAATGCAGTGGTTGATGTGCATTAAAAAGGTATGGATACTGTGATCCTGAGTGCAAAGGAGACAGTGAGTGCCGAGATGAAATCAAAGTGTGGCTAAAAAGAACAAAATGTTCTGAAACTATTTTGTTTGTCTTTCACCATCATGTAGCTGCATATAAAATAATGCACACCTTAAATGAAAAACAAATGCAAGTTAAATTAATCAGTGGAAAGTACACTATTTTATCTTACAAAACCTCTGTGGGATAATGCAATCACTGCAGATGTCTGTACGTTCAATCAAAGGTTTATAGAATGTAATTCTGTTTGGTGCAGCAGGGAATAGTGATTTGTGCATTTGTAAGGCTAGGAGGTCATTTCCTGTCACAGAAAGCACTGTGAGCATGTAAGACATTATTTCCAACTCGCTTTTCACACAGGATAAGATAGGTCACATAAAAATGTGTAAATAAATGTAGGTCATAGATACAAAAGAGATTCCACAGTATGGGTTTTAGTACCACACAGATTGTACCTAGCGCAAACATTTTTTTATAACTGTCCATAAAAAGCAAGACCTTTACAGCTCAGCTTGGAATACCCTTAAAATACCACTCCAAAAATAAATCTTTGGCATCTGAAAGCTTAAAGTGAATCCATCAATTAACACCTATACCAGCGTTCAAGCAGCCTTTACATTTGCAGACAAACTAATTGCACACATTTACATTCTTTCTGGCAGCAGGCACCCTGGTAAGAAGGCTTGTTTCCAGCTTAGCTGTATGCCCCTTCCTCTGGATCACAGCACAGAAGACACACTCCTATTCACTTCAGATGACTCATCTCAACTTTCTGAATCAACATTTGAAGAAAGTTTTAGACTTTAGCACAAAGGCTAAAATTGTGCCTAACATTATGGAGAAAAGACACGTGTAGAAGGATCAGGCACGGACAATAGACATTAGGGTTAATTTACATTTACTCTGGGTAAATTACGGATGGGTGGTCATCTCATTCTTGAAGGTATGTCTAATAATGACCAGAGTCTGACATTGTATGAAGGTGAGTTTAATAGAGACGTCAATAGTGGTGCAGCCTGTCCTCCTAACAGCTCACAGCCAAATGATCTTCCACTTCCATTATAAGACCTGACATCATAACACTTAGAAGACTACATTACATTTCCCACAACAAAATAAAAAGACATAACAAAACATAACATGACTTTATTATTACAAGAGAAAATAGAATATAGACTATACTGGGATAAAAGTAAAAACAAACACAAAATATACATAGTGTTAAAAGAATGAACAATAATTTTTATCTGAACTTCATGGCAAATTACTTTTTCAAAGAACATACATAACAATCTTCAACTGAACTTAATGGTAAACTCCTTTTTCCAAAGGATATACATAAATCCTCAGCGAAACCTGATAGACAGATTTCTATGTTGATTACTTCTGCAAACAAATATCATTGTCATCCTCTTGTGCAACTCTTTTAGACACCCTACCTTCTTCCAACACTGGTCTTCCTAAATCTGTGGTTCCGTGGTTCGTGAACCGAGTTCGATGGTTCCGAACCCGTTCACTCAATGGTTCCGAACACGTTCATTAAAGATCGTCGGAAATGGACGATTTTGGTGTCAGCAGACCGCAAATGGCGAGTGTAGCGTGTCTGAGTGTTTTTGTATGAATCGATATAGGAGAACACTCTCAATTTGAGGATTTAGTTCGAACCTTCGGGTTCCGTTTTGTATATGGCAGCCATTTTGTGTGGTTGCCCTAACATAGGCCCGATGACTGTGGCCGAATGAGTCCTTGAGACACGTACGCCTTAGCTGACTTTTGGGTGACCTGGCCGAACTGACTCCTTGCCCGAGGCTGACCTCGCTGAGCCAGTTCCTTGTTCAGCAGCTGGTCTGATAAAGATCAAAGAGCAGGACGTGCCAGAGTTTATGGTACACTGCTCCCACCTTTCTATCTTCTTTCCAATCTGTTTCTGCCTTTCCTTTACAACATAATCATTGTTTTGGGTTGAAGGCTTTATGATGGGTTTGTCCGGCCTGATCGAACAGGAAACTTGGGAATGTGCGTGGTCATTTCTGGTGGGCTGGACAACGGAAAGTGGGATTGTCTGGGTTCGTCGTCATTCGCTACTTTTGAAATGTTACATTGTCATTGGTCAGTTTGTATGCACCGAATGTAAATTTGAAATGTTGCCTGAGGCTTGATTTTTGGCATAACAGACCATGCTCCGCTTATTGAATTTGTGCAGTCTCTGACGAACCACCCGTGTGTGCTTCGTAGATCTCTGTTCCTGGTTGCAGCCAATAAACTTTGGTCTTTGACGTCATCAAGAAGTATCCCGGGTCTCTGTTTGCCAAGATAGGGGAACTCAAAGGTTTCAGGCGTTCTCCCTGACGCCGCTGGGTTTTAAAACCCAGTCCTTCAGTTGGCGCCCAACGTGGGGCCACTTCAGCGGTACCGGTCCAAGCCAGAGGTTCGTGAGAAGCTTCGTGTGAAAATTCTGGAGGAAAGCCAGCCACTTCATCGACCCCTGCATGTCGTCATGGTCCGAAAGTCTTTGCTGCGAGGTTTCCCGCTTTCCGACGGCTACGAAGGACTGCTGCCCTGACTGTCGCCCTGTTTTGGAGCCTTAGACGTTTGTAGAGCGAGACGATTGACGGATCTTCTGGTGACGCCATCGACATTTCAGTTAAGTATAAGCGGAGCGTCTCCTAGTCCTTAGTTTGTTTTGTATCCTTTAGTGGATAGCTTTGATTTGGTACCTGCAGGCCCCAAAGCCAAGGGATTTGTGTATTCACGAGATTATCGTTTCTAGATTCCCCTTGTTGTTTGAAGCTGAACTAGTGAGCTAGATGCCTGGTTTTAGCAGTTTTAGAAACTTGTTTAGTTGTGGTATATCGAGGGATTCCCGGTTAGAGGAGTCATGTCCGGTTCCTCCGATCGGAACTCCTACATACAAATTGTATGTGAAACATGGTGTGGGCCCTATTAGCTATAATGAGATCTGGGTAAAATATACGAAGAGTGACGGTGTCCCACAGTGGCCCCGTTACGGTAGTTTCGAAACTGAAATACTAGATAACCTTGAGGTGAAATTGTTTAAGAAGAAAGCTCGGCCGGCGATGTTTGACTATTTCCGCATATGGCGCAAAGAAGCCAAACAGAAAGAAATAAAATTAGCGAAAAAGAATAAGCGAGAACGAGGCATGTCAATGGTGCAAGCTGCCATTGCATATAGAGATAATGAGGAAGAACAAGAAAGCGAACAGATGCTTAGAGTGAGGAAGTTAGTGGTAGACAGATGCTACCCAGTCTTGCCGTCTAAAGAGCAGAAAGATGAGAATGATCTTGCGAAAGATCCTTTAATGTCGCATCTGTTAAATTCACCGCCGCCTTATGCGCAGAATGCTACGGCACCACCGCCACCAGTGGTGGCTGTGCAATTGCCGGTTATTGTGCCTCCTGTAATTCCTCCACAGCCAGCTCTTCCGTTGGTTACTGTTCCTTTGGCGCAGCCTCCTCAGGGGCCGCCACCTTTGCTTTCCTCTCCGACTGTTACTTTTATGCCTGTCCCTGATACTTCTTCAGTTCCGTCTTTGGATTCTTCTACTACTGTTTCATCTTCCCTTATTCTTCCGACTACTCCTTCTCCTAGACAGCAGATGACTGCTGCCTTTTTTGGTTTTCTGACTCCTTGGTTGGGACAATTGGGTATGTCTCCAGTGAGTGAACGTAGACAGTTGCATAGTCAGTTGCCTGATACTGATGAACGTATGGTTTTGGATCACATGGCACGCAGATGGGTTACGTACACGTCCCAGTATGATCTTGAGGGTATCATGGATGTTTCCGGCAATGGGAAGCACCTAAGCAACGGTATGTTTTTGAGACCATGTGTGCGTTCCTACATGATCAATGGATGGACGAGGTGGGTAAACCTCCTGAAGAGTTGTTTCGATTGCGTTCTGAGTTTGCGAAGGGAACGATTGTGAGTCTTCCCGACATCGAGAGAGCGGTGTCGACGTTATTGTCATTTCAACATACTACTTCTTCTGAACGACTGTTTGAGCCCGATTTGTTAGTTGCGAGGAAAGCACGACAATATCCGATGCGAGAGGTTCCTCCGGTTTGGAGACCTGCTGATGCAAATGCTAATCCACCTGTTGTTGCGCACTTCCAGAGAGTGTGGGTACATGTTCCTTGGAAGCGTGCTGAAGTTCTAGCACTTAAGCAGACTTTGCCTGATCCACGGAAAAATCCTGCGGGATATTATAAAGAGCTTACGCAAACTGTGAGTTCGTGCGTTATGAATCTGGCGGACATAGATATGTTATTTGGGAATGTTGTTCCACAGCCCATTTGGAATGTCATTTGACATACAGATCATGATAATGAATCGGGTGATTCGTGAGTGAATCTTGTTGCTGCGAACGATAGACAAGTTGGAGGTGCTAAGCCTGAAAATATCATTACAGAACTTCCTGGTAGGATTATTACTTTCATGAAGACTTTGATGCCCGAAGTACGTGTTAATTGGGACAAGTTGTCTGCATGTAAGCAGAAGAAAGATGAGACTGTGTCAGATTTTTTCCCGCGTTTTCGTCGATCATAGTCTGCAGGATATGTCTACCGAAGGTGGCCAGAGATTGTTCGTCGACAAGTTTGTACACAATCTTCTTCCTGAGTTGTGCACTAAATTAAAGGATTCTGAGAGTGCTTGGCCTGTTTCTACATCAGCGCAGATTTTAGCTACAGCTCAGTATTATGAGAATAGACGTAAGGATGAGTTAGAGAAAGCGGATAAGAAGACTAAGGAATTGAAGACTAAAGTTCTTCTACAACAAGCTTATCCCCCCTGTGTTAATAATCAGCGTGACTATCAGCAGCCTCAACAGTATTCGAGGAACTCGCAAAGGGACGAGCCTCCTCAACAGCGGTTCCCGTATGGTCCTAATCAGTGTGCGTATTGTAAAGAAGAGGGTCATTACAAGAATAGTTGTCCGGTTTTACTGCAACGAGGAAATGGTGCTTCTGGTGTACGAGGTAGAGGTGCTCAGCAAGCGCCTAGAGGTAGAGGTCGCGGACAGAATGTGCGTCCTTTGCGTCCGCAAAATTCGATGAATAGTTTTGATCAGCAGCAGCATTCGTCTGGTAGGACAGCACAGTATTACGTAGATGATTACTACGTTGAAGGCGATGAAGCACATGGTAACGATTGTTAGGACAGCCATGGACAAAGAGAGGGAGTTGTTTCAGTTCCAGTAGATCAGAATGGACCTTATGTTGAAGTGATTGCATCAGGTGTGTCAGAGCCTTTTCTCCTAGACACTGGTGCTACGAAGAGTTCTATTATGCATTCCAAGCTCCCTGGCGCACCTTTGTCTGGCTTTAATAATGCTTCTGTAGGTTTTTCTGGCGCCCCCATTACGAATCCGATTTCTGCTCCATTGCCCCTTTCTGTTGGTCCTCGTAGGTTTGAAGCACCCCTTCTTTTGACTACAGGTTGTAATGAGAATTTGTTGGGATTGGACCTGTTAAAGAGATTGTATGCGACTTTGTATTGTTCCCCGGCGGGAGTACATCTTACTTTGGGTGAGAATGTGATCTCTCCGATGTACATATCGAAAGATTGTCTTCCATCGGAATTGTCTTTGTTACCATATTCACTGTGGGCTATGGGTCCAAATGATGTGGGCCTGTTAGATATTCCCCCATATGTTGTGACACTGAAGGCGAATGCTAAGTTACCGCGCATTCCGCAATATCGTATTTCGAGTGATGGTGAGCGTGCACTTTTAGCGATCATTTATGATCTGATCGACAAGGGTGTTATCGAAGAGACGCGAGGTAATGTGTGCAACAGTCCTGTTTTGCCTGTTTTGAAGAGAACTGATCCTTCACTGCCTCCTGTATATAGATTTTTCATTGATCTTCGTGAAGTGAACAAGATTGTGGTTCCACAATTTACTGTTGTTCCTGGCATTACTGCGTTATTGACTATGATTCCGGCTTCTGCTTCGTGGTTTTCGGTGATCGACTTGAAGAATGCTTTCTTCAGCATCCCAATTGCCATGGAGAGTAGGGATATCTTTGGATTCTCTTTAGGAGGACGCAGTTTCCGCTTTAAGCGCGCTCCTCAAGGCTATTGCGAGAGTCCATCGATTTACAGTCAAGATTTGAAGACACAACTTGATCTGTTGATTTTACCTGAAGGTGCAGCTCTTATTCAATATGTAGATGATTTGTTAGTAGCTGCCGATACTGAGGAGATTTGTAAGGATGCTACTTTGGCATTGTTACGTCACTTGTCTGATTGTCATCACAAAGTTTCTCTCTCGAAAATGCAATTTTGTCGACAAGAAGTTACCTACCTAGGTCACCTCTTATCGAAGGAGGGAAGGAAACTGACCCCAGAAAGAATTCAGGCTATTGTGAAAATGAGTGTTCCTACGACACAGAGAGAAGTACGTGCGTTTTTGGGTATTACGTCGTACTGTAGACAGTGGATCCCCAATTTTTCTCTGTTAGCGAAGCCTTTGATAGCTCTTACTGTTAAGGATACGCCAGATCCTATTCCTTGGACTGACGAATGTCAAAAGAGCTTTTCTGAATTACGAAATGCGTTGTGTTCGGCTCCTGTGTTGGGTACTCCTGATTACAGTAAGCCTTTCACATTGTATGTCCACGAGAGAGAGGGATGGGTTTTGACTCAGCAGTTTGGCGATAAGCAATGCCCATGTGCGTACTTTTCGTCAACTTTAGATCCGGTAGCTAGAGCGTTGCCGAGTTGCTTGAGAGCCACAGCGGCAGCGGCTGTTTCAATTCGACAATCTGCTGGTTTGGTTATGGATAACACGTTAGTGGTGATGGTCGCACATGCAGTGGATACTTTGTTGAATCGTACCAAGACACAGCACTTAACTAGTGCTCGGTTGTCAGGGTATGAGCTTACACTGTTAGCGAGTCATGTCCACATCAAAAGGTATAATACCTTAAACCCAGCTACATTGTTGCCAATTTCGTTTGGGACGGATGAGGATAGTGAAGAACAGCATGATTGTTTTCTAAGAACAGAAGAAGAGACAAAAGGGAGAGTGGATCTTCGGGATACTCCTCTTCCTGACTGTGATGATGCTTTGTGGGTTGATGGGTCGTGCTTTAAGTTGCCGAACGGTGATACGACTGCAGCATATGCTGTGACGACCTTGCATACGGTTGATGAAGCTGCACGTATCCCACATAACTCCGCACAAGCGGCTGAATTGATTGCACTTACGAGAGCGTGTGTGTTGGCAAAAGGAAAACGTGTGAATGTGTATACGGATAGTCAGTATGCATTTGGCGTGGCTCATAGCTTTGGACGTTTGTGGCGTGAACGTGGGTTTTTGACATCGCATGACTTCTGGGTGACTTGGCCGAACTGACTCCTTGCCCGAGGCTGACCTCGCTGAGCCAGTTCCTTGTTCAGCAGCTGGTCTGATAAAGATCAAAGAGCAGGACGTGCCTGAGTTTATGCTACACTGCTCCCACCTTTCTATTTTCTTTCCAATCTGTTTCTGCCTTTCCTTTACAACATATACATTGATTTGGGTTGAAGGCTTTATGATGGGTTTGTCCGGCCTGATCGAACAGGCAACTTGGGAATGTGCGTGGTCATTTCTGGTGGGCTGGACAACGGAAAGTGGGATTGTCTGGGTTTGTCGTCATTCGCTACTTTTGAAATGTTACATTGTCATTGGTCAGTTTGTATGCACCGAATGTAAATTTGAAATGTTGCCTGAGGCTTGATTTTTGACATAAAAGACCATGCTCCGCTTATTGAATTTGTGCAGTCTCTGACGAACCACCCGTGTGTGCTTCGTAGATCTCTGTTCCTGGTTGCAGCCAATAAACTTTGGTCTTTGACGTCATCAAGAAGTATCCCGTGTCTCTGTTTGCCAAGACAGGGGAACTCGAAGGTTTCAGGCGTTCTCCCTGACGCCGCTGGGTTTTAAAACCCGGTCCTTCAAATCCATCACAGGATCCTTAATGTGATCTGAAACAGGATCCTTGACCTTCAACACTTTATCAACATTCCACTTATTCCGTCTGTTAACTCTAACAGCATGACCACACACTGTATCAATAACCAATGGTTTGGAAGATCTCATTTCCCATTTTTTTTTGTGAACAGGTACTTTAACTCATACAACAACACCCACCATAGGACAATGTGAATGTAATCTCTTTCTTGCTTCAAAACATTTATTTTGTTTAACTTGTACTTCCAGCACATTCTCCCTAAACAAAGGGGCCCCTTAGGATAACGGGCGGATCGCCCCCACCTGTTTGGCGGTGGCAATACGCCCGCCAAAAACCTCCGCCTACTTCTAATTTCCCCCGCCACATTACCATGACGGAAGACCCCGGCGAACGGGAAGACTGTCCGCCGGTAGGCAATCTGCCCGGGCGGAAAAGCAGTTTATATGGTGGCCGTGTCTGGTAGTAGACACAGCCATCCATATTTGTATGCAGGGCAGGACATGAGTTGCCTCCACGGAAAGGCAGGCGGTTTTTGACATTGGGGGCCCGTAGCGGGCCCCCAGTTATCCTGGGGGTTTGGGGGGTGCACATGGGGGTGTACCTATGGTACCCTCCTGCAGTTCCATGCACAACATGGCTGGCACTGCGCGGTGTCTGCCATGTTGTGCATGGAAGTGCACTACATAGCTTCCTGGCATTGTGGCGGGCGGGGCTGAGTCCTCCGCCGCCACAATGTCAGGAATGCAGGATGCGCCCGCCACTGTAGCGGGCGCATCCTAATGGCCCCCCACGTGAACCCCGCTCTTATAGCAATAGGATGGCGGGCGGAAAATTCTGCCCGTCATCCTAATGTGCCCCATAGTGTCAACGTGCTCTACCACATCATGTTTTACCCATCATGTTTTATCCATTTGGACATCAACCCTAGGCAGCTTTTAGAAGATGTTTTTCACCCTCTTAATAATTCAAAAGGAGAAATTTTGATAGATGAATGCAGAGTAGAACAGTAACACCAAAGCATGGACTGTATAGCATTTGTTGCAACACACTTGTTCACTATTGCCCATTGAACACAATCTTCCAAAACTTGATTCATACGTTCAGCGAATCCATTGGTTTGTGGGTGATAAAGTGAGATTTTAAGATGTTTGATACCACCTGTTCGAAGAAATATTTGAAACTCCTCACTAACAAACTGGACACCAATTTCAGAAACCAAAAAAGATGGAAACCCTCCCTCAAAAACATATTTAAAAAAAATCAATAACATTTTCTGAATTGGGTACCCAAGGAAACGAACTTCAGGCCCCTTTGAGTAGTAGTTAATCAGGTCTAAAGCAAATCTTGAATTGTATGATAAGGAATTGAAAGACCCAACTAGGTCAATGCCAACTTTTCCCGTTGCTTTTAAAAGCAATTCAATAGGTTCAAAAGGCTGGTTTATTGCTTTCAGACCCTTATTGCAAATATTGCAAACATAATCACTCACATGTTCATCAATATCATGATCCATACTAGGCCACCAGAATATTTCACACACCCTGCATTTAGTGAGTGTTCTTCCTGAATGATCTTCATCCACACCACATATAATCCAGTTTTTTTGACTCTCTGGAGGCACACATTTCTCTCCCCACATAAGGACCCTATCTTCCACCGAAAGCTCTGTTGAAATTTTAACAAATGTCTGAAACTGGTAAGGTATATTTTTCTCTTTAGGCCAGCCTGTTGTAATAAAACTCACAACATGGTACAATGACACATCTTTGTTCAATTTTACCCTCCATTCAGATTCATTAATAGCACACATATTTTCTAAATCAATGGTTGCAATGAAAACACTTTCTTGTTCTGATTCCTCTACAACATCCATATCTACTTCCTCAACTGGGATTCTAGACACATAATCAGCGTAACATTTTTTATTTCCAAGCAGATACGATATATCAAAATTATACTGCACCAATTTTGTTGAGAATCTAGCTCTGCATGGTGTGTGGTCTTGAATTTAATCACCTGACAGAATGGAGACTAACGGACTATGATCAGTTCTTAAGACAAGCCTGTTGTCCTGAATATATGGGTGAAACTATCCAATAGCCCACCAACATGCAAGTAAAGTAACTCATTTTCAATGACAGAGAAACGAATACCAGAAGCTCTCAAAACTCAAAAAGCATACCGTAGTATGTTTTCAACCCCATCTCTAAGTTGTGTAAGAACTGCACCTAGCCCCAAATGGCTTTTGTCTACTGTAATTGTACATTGCACACTTGGATCAAAAGGTTTCAATACTCTTGCTTCCACCAACTAGGACTAGGACTAGGACTTAATCGATTCAAAAGCCCCCTGATAAGATTTGTCTCACCAAAAAAAAAAAACATTTTCTTAAGTAAAGCAGCCAAAGGTTTCACCATAGACGCATAATCATCAAAATATCTTGAAAAAAATTCACACAGACCGATAAAAGTCTTAAGCTGAGTCTTTTCAGAAGGATGGAAGATCATCAGTGATGGCTTGGACCAGCCCAGGCGTCGGTTCAGCTCCATGTTTAAACAAAACTTGTCCAAAATACTGTACGCTATTCTCTGAGGAAGGGAAATGTTTCTACCTTTAACGTGACACCATTCTCCTGCATAATGCTTAAAACCCTTGCCAGGATAGAATCATGTTCTTCTCTAGTGGTAGCATAAATCAAAACATCGTCTTGGAAAACCAACACTCCATCAATACCTTTAAACATTTGGGCCTCATTTATGAAAAGTGACGCATCGCTGCATGAAAACAGCGATGCGTCACTTTTCATTGGATCACTGAAACAATAACGACGGACCGAATATCAAGTACAAAAATTATCGATGTAATTATATCGAATACAAAAATGTCGACTCCCAATACTTAAACATAAAAATACACAAATATCGACTAAACAATATCGCAAATAAAAAATATCGAAAACAACATTATCGACCCTAAAAATTATTGCAAACAAAATATTTGGACTTTCAACACACATAAAGACAAAATGAAAAATATCGAAAACTAAATTATAGACCACTAAAATATCGCAAAAACCAATTATCGACTTCACTATACATAATAAATAAACGAATATATCTGCTAAAAAACACAGTAAATCGTAACATAAATCAGCATAGTATAACATACGACAAACAAACAATAAATAAACAACATTTATAACATATAAAACATTTTTACAATACAATAGGTTCACATAACATAATCATAAAAAATATTATACAGCTCACATTACAAAATAATATTAAATAAAAAGAATGAAAAATAAATACATCACAAGAAACAACTATTACCGAGCATCTACAAAACGAATCACATAACTATCAAATCAACCAACACATATTTCAAACACTATATAAAGAAAGAAAACACACAATTAGATACCACTTGGTGCTACAAAACGTGAAGAAGGGGAAACTCTGCCAAATTTTCACCAGAACAGAATGCTGCTACCATCAAACAAAGGATAAAGAAAACTACTGTAAGTACCTAACATTAACTACTAGGCTTAGCACTACAAGCTGCATATAATAAATTAAACAATAAACGAATCATTTTCTTTCAATTTTACCATTTTTTTCTGATATATCACATTTAAAGAAAAAAAGGCCAACATTTACAAACCTATCAACTCTAAAAACAAAGTAAGTATACAAATAAAATAACAGAGACAACTTATAAGATGAAACTTAGAAAGAAAACTTCCAAGTGTAAAGGAATCCAATAATTGTAAACAAAACATATACAATAAATGATCTTACTTTTACCAACAGAGCCATCAACAAAAGAAACAGAGAAGAAAACCATCAAAAAACAAAGCACAGCTCTCCAAACAACTGAGAAACTGGTAAATATACTTTGAAACTGTGATAAATGTAATGATAAATGTAAAACAAATCTAAATTTCTCTATTTAACATTTATGTACTGTAGAAAGAAACCAGAACAATGACAGAAAAGGCAAAATGTGTAGCTTCACAGAAAGGCAAAATGCTTCTTTGTTATATGGGCTATACATATACCCAAGAAAAACAACATCAATTGAAAGTGTTTTGGAAATGCAGCAAATATTACAGTAATAAATGTTATGGTTGTGCTATAACTCATGAAACAACTGTAACTAACACAACTGAACATAACCACCCTCCCAACGTAACAGAAATAGAAATTAGACAAATGCTTGACTCACTTAAAGAAGCAAGCACTAACACAGACCGCCCATCTACAACTATTCTTAAAGACCATCTAAGAACTCTCCCCCAACATGCAGCTAGCCAACTCCCTTCTATAGAGTCTCTAAAAAGGACAACAGATAGGCAAAAAAGAACAACTACAGCTACACCACCTGCCCCAAAAACATTTGAGCAAGTCCAAATTCCCCCTGAACTAACAATACGCCATAATAACGAACCTTTCATCATATATGACAATGCATCTAAAGAAAAAAGAATTATAATGTTTGCTACATCAGACAATATGGTGAAATTACACCAATGTGAAACATGGATGATGGACGGCACATACTCAGTGTGCCCAAAATCATTCTACCAATTATACACCATCCATGAACACTATCAAAACTACAATATCCCCTTCATATATGCCCTACTACCCAACAAACAACAAACAACCTATACTGAGGTACTAAATAAAATAAAAGACCTAACAAATAATTACTTCCCCCAAAAAATGATCATTGAGTTTGAGAAAGCAATGATAAATGCAATTCTAAAGACCTACCCCCACACAGCAATCCAAGGTTACTACTACCACTTTAACAAATGTATATGGAAAAATATACAGAAATCTGCCCTAAGCACCCAATACTGCACTGACAGTACTTTTGCCTACCAGGCAAAAAAAATAATTGCACTGGCCTACGTTCCAGTTACAGACGTAGCAGAACATTACAACCTACTAATAGACAGCCCCTATTATAAAAAACATCAAACAAAACTAAGCCCTCTCTTAGATTACTTCGAAGATACATGGGTAGGGAGACTACACAGATCAGGACACAAAAGGCAACCTAAATTCCAAATCCCCTGGTGGAATGTCTACCTAAGTACACTAAATAAACAACTTTTGTAACTATTATATTTTTTTTAATGAAACAAAAATGTTACATTGTTATAAAAATTATTCCAATGTACTATATGTTATTTTCAATGACTGTACATTAAATAAACAAACATTTACCTTATTAAAAATTACTTACCTAACTGTATGAAAATACAATACTGTTATTAAAAATACTATTATTTACTGTTTGTATAAACCTATATTTTACCTAAAAACATTAGCAATATATCTGTAAAAATTATTAATATTAATATTATATTTAATCATAATAATAACTTATTTCAAAAATGTAAATATTATATTAATGTTAACAAAACCTACCTTTTTGTGTTAATGGTTATAAATATGTTTACTACAAAAAATGTTTAAAAATACTACCACAGTGTAAAAAACATTATAAAAATAATTTTTGTATATGACTTGTCTAATTAATCTTTATTTTTACATTAAAAACTGAAATAAACAAAAAAATGTACACTTAATACATATTATTTTACTTAAAAATAATTGTACTACATTATGTTTGCAATAATAATTTTTGGAAACAAATGTACAACTGTGATGAAAATGCCAATATTTTTAATATATTTCATGCAAATAAAATGTACAGATAACATTTAAAAATGCCAATAAAATTATTTTCCGATTTCCTATTTTATTACCTACTTTTTGAAAATAATAAAATATTTAAAACATGCTGTGACTCTGATTAATTAATTTTTAATTACTAACAATTACAATAATGAATTAATATTGTTATATTAATTTCACCATAGAACATGAGTTAAACATACTCAATATCATTACATATACTCTCACAAAATACTAAACACTACATATATTTATATTTACTATTCCCACTCCATCAACTATATATTCTACCAAAATGTTGAACAGTCAACTCAAATAATTTATCATTCCCACTCCACAAAGTATAAAGTCAGAGAAGGTGCTAAACCCTTAACCCAAATAAATTACTATTCCCACTCCACCAAGTATAAACTCAAGGAAGTTACTGGACACAAAACCCATATAATTTACTATTCCAACTCCACCAACTATGAACTCAGGGAAGGTGCTGGACAGTCAAACAATATAATTTACTATTCCCACTCCACCAAGTACTAACTCAGGGATGGTGCTGGACACAAAACCCATATAATTTACTATTCCCACTCCACCAAGTACAAATTCAGCGAAGGTGCTGGACACAAAACCCATATAATTTACAATTCCTACTCCACCAAGTACAAACTCAGGGAAGGTGCTGGACACTAAACTCATATAATTTACTATTCCCACTCCACCAATTACAAATTCAGGGAAGGTGCTGGACACAAAACCCATATAATTTACTATTCCTACTCCACCAAGTACAAACTCAGGGAAGGTGCTGGACACTAAACCCATATAATTTACTATTCCAACTCCACCAAGTATAAAATCATGGAAGGTGCTGGACACTAAACCCATATAATTTACGATTCCAACTCCACCAAGTACAAACTCAGGGAAGATGCTGGACACTAAACCCATTTAATTTACTATTCCCACTCTACCAAGTAAAAAGCCAGGGAAGGTGCTGGACACAAAACCCATATACTTTACTATTCCCACTCCACCAAGTACAAATTCAGGAAAGGTACTGGACACAAAAACCATATAATTTACTATTCCTACTCCACCAAGTACAAACTCAGGGAAGGTGCTGGACACAAACCCATATAATTTACTATTCCAACTCCACCAAGTACAAATTCAGGGAAGGTGCTGGACACAAAACCCATATAATTTACTATTCCAACTCCACCAAGTACAAACTCAGGGAAGGTGCTGGACACTAAACCCATATAATTTACTATTCCCACTCCACCAAGTAGAAAGTCAGGGAAGGTGCTGGACACAAATCCCATATAATTTACTATTCCAACTCTACTAAGAATAAACTCATGGAAGGTGCTGGACACTCAAACAATTTAATTTACTATTCCCACTCTACCAAGTACTAACTCAGGGAAGGTGCTGGACACAAAACCCATATAATTTACTATTCCCACTCCACCAAGTAGAAAGTCAGGGAAGGCGCTGGACACTAAAGGCATGTAATTTACTATTCCCACTCCACCAAGTACAAATTCATGGAAGGTGCTGGACACAAAACCAATATAATTTACTATTCCTATTTCACCAAGTACAAACTCAGGGAAGGTGCTGGGCACTAAACCCATATAATTTCCTATTCAAACTCCACCAAGTACAAACTCGGGGAAGGTGCTGGACAATAAACCCATATAATTTACTATTCCCACTCCACCAAGTAAAAAGTCAGGGAAGGTGCTGGACACAAAACCCATATAATTTACTATTCCCAATCCACCAAGTACTAACTCAGGGAAGGTGCTGGACACAAAACCCATATAATTCACTATTCCCACTCTACCAAGTACAAATTCAGGGAAGGTGCTGGACACAAAACCCATATAATTTACTATTCCAACTCCACCAAGTACAAACTAATGGAAGGTGCTGGACACTAAACCCATATAATTTACTATTCCCACTCCACCAAGTACTAACTCAGGGTAGGTGCTGGACACAAAGCCCATATAATTTACTATTCCCACTCCACCAAGTACAAATTCGGGTAAGGTGCTTGACACAAAACCCATATTATTTAAAAATTCCCACTCAACCAAGTACTAACTCAGGGAAGCTGCTGGACAATTAAACAATATAATTAACTAATCCCACTCCACCAACTACAAAGTCAAGGAATGTACTATACCCAAAAGCAATATAATTTTCTATTTATTTAAAATTTAATTTTTTTAATTTAATTTTTAAAATTGTTAAATCAAATTTACAAATTCAAGTTTTTTAAAAAAATCCTCACCCTATTCTCCTAAAAAGCCACATCCCATTCCTAAATTTAAGTATAAATTTTTTAAATTTTAATTTATTTTTTGGAAATTTTAAATTTAGAAAAAAGAAATTCTAATTTATAATTAGAAAACAATCCCAACTCGATTCCCCTAAAAACCCACATCCCATTCCTAAATTTTAGTATAAATTTGTAAACATTTTTTTATAACATTTTAAAATAAATATTATCAATTTAAATTGTTATAACAATATCCACCCTAATCCTCTTAAAATCCCACAACCCACTCCTAAATTTTATTACAAATTTTCAAAAAATGTTCTAAATAATTTTTTTTTTAAATAAATTAAAAAAAAACATTTGTAATGCACTCCCCACACATTTCCCTAAAAACACACATACCACTCCTAAATTTCTTTATATATTATTTTTTATTTATATTATTATTTTTTTAAATTCAATTTTCAATTTTTACAAACAAACCCCACCCTATTCCCCTAAATACCCATATCCCGCTCATAAATTTTCTTATACTTTTATTGAAATATTTTTAAAATTTCAATTTTTTTAAACAAAAAAAGTAAATATCAATTTTCTATTTTTTAAAACACTCCCCACCCTATTCCCCTAAAAAGCCACATCCCGCTCCTAAATTTTATTATACTTTTATTTAAATATTTTGTTAAATTTTGTTTTTTAACAAAAAAAAATTCAAATTTCACTTTTTTAAAACACTCCCCACCCTATTCCCCTAAAAACCCATCCCGCTCCTAATTTTTATTATACTTTTATTTAATTTTTTTCTTTAGTTTTTTTAATAAAAAATAACAATAAATTCCAAATTCCTTTTTTTAAAACACTCCCCACCCTATTCCCCTAAAAACCCACATTCCCCTCCTAAATTTTATTATACATTTTTTTTAAATTATTTATTAAAAAATATATAAAAATATATATATTTCTATAACCTAAATCACATATTTTACAATCTAAAATACTATTATAAATATTCTAACACTCTATATTAATAATTTCGATATTCTAACTTTTTATATTTTTACATTCGATATTCTAACACTCTATATTTTTACATTCGATATTCTGACACTCTATATTTTTACTTTCAATATTAATTACTTACAAACATCATCGATATTTTACACACTCGATATTAACAACTCGATATTACTACCTTTGATATTTTTTTTACTATAAAAATCGATATTACATACCTCGATATTACTTACCTCGAAATTACTGCAGACTCGATATTCCTGACTTGATATTATGTCCATTCGATAAAAAATACTCGATATTTAGACTGCATACCCTTTTCATTGCGTCCTCCTTGCGACATGCTAGATGCGTCATATTTACAGTATGACGAATCTTGTCGCAAGGAGTTACAGGTATATCAGTGTTTCTGATGTATCTGTAGGCGCAAAAATGACGCATTGCTGGAGTGTGTCACAAAAGTGACGCAAATCCAGGAATAGGTCATTTCAGATGGGCAAGTCCCATTTCAAATGTGCCTGTGTCAGTATTTTTAATTTAATTTAGTGTTTTAGTTCTGTAGCGAGGCAGGCGTAAGATATTGATGCATTTGCGTCCTGGAAGTGGCGCAGTGAAATCTCATAGATTTCACTGCGTCAGTTCTATGAGGCTTTCTTGAGTCGGAACGCCCACCCTGCATACATTATACCTGGCGCAGGCATAATGTGGCGCAGGGGTTTACAAAGTGGCGCATCTACCTAAATGAATCACTTTGTAAAAATGATGCAACACTGCACATTTTTTATGCTGCTGGTGCGTCACAAAAAGTGACACACCGGCAATGCAAAAGTGACGCAAGGGCTCATGAATAAGCCCCTTGAAACATAATTCTCGGAAACACGGCAGCTGCCGAAGCCAACCAAAAGGGCATTAGTCAGTACTGAAGAGTACCAATCATAGAAATAAACTCTGTAAGATGTCTAGATGATGGATCAAGTGCAACCTGGTTGTAAACTGCAGCCAGATCTAGTTTAAAAAAACATTTAGTCAACAATTCCAGAATCTTTGGCAGAGGGTGCGAATTCAGCCAAATATGCTTATTTGAGCTGCCATGATCCGCAAACACTCTCAGTTCACCATTCTTCTTTCACGCCTCAACAAGAGGCAACCACCATAAAGAAGATTCAATAGGTCCGATAATACCTTTTTCACAAAGACACATCGATTCCTTTTCCAATTTTTACAATGCTCGATGATATTGTTTCACGAGGCAGACTGTGAAATCATTTGAACCTAGAACTTAATCCTGGTCTTTGGTACCTGGCATCAACACCATTTGGAATGAATCACTGACAGAATATCGGCGATCAAAATATCCAGCTGCCAGAGTATCGCTGACAAAATATAGAACACCAGAATATTTTTAGTGTAGGATAGCGGGAGGGTAAACATTACTATTCCCACTCCAGTGAGTGCATCAGTAGGGAAAGCGTCGGATAGTGGGAGGGTAAAAATTACTATTCCCACTCCAGTGAGTGCAACAGAAGGGAAAGCGTTGGATGGCGGATAGGGTAAAAATTACTATTCCCACTACGGTGAGTGCAACAGTAGGGAAAGCGTTGGATAGCGTAGGGGTAAACATTACTTTCCCACTCCAGTGAGTGCAACAGTAAGGAAAGTATTGGATAGCCGATGGGTAAAAATTACTATTCCCACTCCAGAGAGTGCAACACTAGGGAAAGTGTTGGATAGCGTAGGGGTAAACATTAATTTTCTCACTCCAACTATTGCAACAGTAGGGAACGTGTTGGATAGGATAGGGGTAAAAATTACTATTCCCACTGCAGAGAGTGCAACAATGGGGAAAGCGTTGGATAGGGTAGGGGTAAAAATGACTATCCCCACTCCAGTGAGGGCAACAGTAGGGAAAGTGTGGGATAGCGTAGGGGTAAAAATTACTATTCCCGAATAATACATTAATACAATATAATTGTTAACTAATCAATTAATACAAAATAATTACCAATTAAAACAAATTATTTACCAATTAATAATTAATCAACAATAAATTAATTTTCAATACCAATAAATAAAACTAATCAATTACTTAATTACAATTAAATTACTTTCCACCCTATTCCCCTATAAACCCATACCTCGCTACAGAACTAAAACACTAAATTAAATTAAAAATAATTAATAATTTCAAAAAATAATATTTAATTTACTATAATTAAATTACTTCCCACCCTATTCTCCTATAAACCCACAACCCGCTATTGAAATAAATTACGCAAAAATTAAACAACATAAAATTCATTACTTTAAAAAAATGTAAACATACATTACAAAAATAATACATACTTTTAACACATATACTAACACTTAAAACACTATGAAAAATTCGATATTTTTAACTATATTATGACTGTCGATATTACTAACTTCGATAATATGAAAATTGATATTTCTTACCTGAATTTCGATATTCTGCCCCACTATATTTTTGCAATTCAATATTCTGTCCATTCTATATAAAAAACTCGATATTTTTTCCAGTCAATATTTTTTTTCTCGATATTGTGACTAGTCACCATTTGGAACAAACCCTGGTGAAACCGCCCTAAGAAAGACAGTGAGTGCCTTGATCACCACATAAATATTTTCATAACTTTTCCTCCCTCGTAACTCCAGTATGTCCTCAAAGTACCCAGCAAGCTCAATTGTGCGCCTTTCATAAGAAACAGGTGACCTATCAGGTGGTTCCAGTGGTCTGCTGTACCAGGATTCTCAAAATATTTCTTAGTTAATCATAGTGATCCTATCACCAGAATCAGCTAATAATTTAAGTTTCTTGTCTCCTACACCAATATTAATATATGGGTGAACATATGTAGAAGGATCTCACCTGCCATGCAAGGTACCACTACTACGTTTACCACTTTGGCACACCGTGGAAAATGATCCATTTTGTTTCACACTCTGCACATCACATTTTTAGCAGGGTGCACTTTGTTCCCCCTTGTATAATGCATTATTGGTGCACCTAAAACACATATTTGACTGTTTGACAAATGGCCTACTGTCAACACTTGCTGCTCTGGCCAGTTTGTCTTGCTTTGTCTTACCTACCCCAATGGTTTCTGAAGACCTATCTTCAAGTTCCTTTATAGACACTTTGGGCATCATTAGGATCCTCACCTAGAAAGGGACCGCCCGCCATAAGTGTGGCGGTCCCGTGGGGGTGATTAGGATGTGCTGGGGTGATTAGAATGTGCCAGATGCATCCTGCATTCTCAACATTGCGGCAGGCGGTGCTTTCAGCACCACATGCAGCAAGGCCAAAAAGGCATGTCGTGCATTTGCATGCACAACGTGGCAGAAACCTTGCGGTGCCTGCCATGTTGTGAATGAAACTTGGCAAAGAACTCATGCCTTTCCGTGGCAACGCCGCCATGGAAAGGCACATCCCCGCATGTATAAGGATGGCAGTGTCTAACAGACACCGCCACCATATTAAAACCCTTTCCGCCGAGTCCACTTGTCGACCGGGTAGAAAAGTGGCGGACAGTCTTCCAGTCTGCCACGGTACCCCGCCATACTAATATGGCGGGGGGAGATGGGTGGCGGGCAGGGAAGGATGTTGGGTGGATCGCCACCGCCCGCATGACGGTGGGGATCTGCCCTACATCCTAATGGACCCCTTAATGTGTTTCACTGTTCAAATGGTTCCATCAAGTAGCAGATTACCCATAGAGAGTCAATACTGGTGAATAGACCTGTTCATGAACTTACAAATAAATTGATACTGACTGGTCAAAAAACATCTCAAATTGGCAATCAACAACTAACCTCCTCAAAACTGAAATCTAAGTATCAAATTCTTCGCCACTTCTTTGTTCCCATTTAAAAACATTATGTCTGAGTACTATCAGACTAGGCTGAACATCAAACCTAAGTTCATGTTTTTTTTACTGTTTCCATCCATATACTCATCAACTTCCTCACCTTCTTAGAGAGCAGGTGGTGGTTAATGTTTACATATAGCCCGTTGGACTTGGCCCTTTTTGCAGGGTCATCCCAGAACATTTTGCCTTCCTCCTGAATTTTTCAGACCTGTCGTTGGTGGTTTTATGACTCTGGGCACTTTATCACTGCTGTTCAGTGCTAAGGGGCATGTGATCTTTATGGTAAACTTGGTCTATACCTGTTTGGCATATTAAATTTACCTGTCGGTCCCTTGTACAGTGGTATCCCATGTACCCAGGGCCAGTAAATTAAATGCTACAGGTGGGCTTGCAGCACTGCTTGCGCCACGCACCAAAGTAGCCTTTCAAACCTGTCTCAGGCCTCTGCAACTGCAGGGCTTGCGCCCGCATTTTACTGCAGCTGTGATGTGGCGCATACAGTGGTTGCCACGTCTGTGACTCCCCTTTACTACATATCAGTCACCTCTAAGGTAGGCCAGTGCTGGTCCTATGGGCAGGGTGCGGTGTAGGTAAAAGGGTAAAACATGTCCCTTAACTGTGTGGCATGTCCTTGCAGTGACAAATGGCCTATTTGGTTTCTCACTGCTATGAGGCTGCCCTCTCATAGGAATGCATTGGGGATTCCCTGATATGTGCTTCAGTGGGTATTCCTGATCTTAGAAGGGTAGCATGACCAAGTTTGGTATATTTGGATTAGTAGTGATAAATCCTGCTTATTGGTGAGAGCGGATTTATTATTACTATTTTTGTAATGCCACTTTTAGAAGTAGGCATTTTTTCATGCAATATTTCTTTGTGCCTGCCTTTTGTGTATTGATCGCCTGGTTCTGACTGACAGGGGGAGAGGGGATGAGCATTCACTCCAGCCAGTCCCTGGTGCGGGTTGAGGTGTGTCCAGCCCTGCCTGGGTGACTCAGAGCTAAGCTGAATAGACCTTGGCTGAATTTAGAGTAGCAGGAGGGGTTTGCACCTGCATCTGAATAGGGCTGTGCCTGCCTTCCACAATGATGGCTCCCGCCTCCTGTGGTGTGTCTGGAGCAAAGCGTTACACTGTCAATGGGGAGTGTTGTGCACTGTAATGATATTGGTAAAGTGCCCCCAGAACTGGTTTAAACTGGGTTCCAGGCCCTGTTACAGGGCATGAACAAAGACTGGTAGTACTATAAGTACTGGGGCTGTGACCCCATGTCTGGTGAGCTTGCTGTTACTTGGAAAAAGAAAATACAGCGTGGACAGCCTTGCACCATGAGGAACCACCATTGGACCTTATTGCTGAGGGAAGGACTACAACTTCTACTACCAAAAACCTTTGTGCTTACCTGCCTGGGCCCTGGTGATGAATACAGGCCTCAGCAAGACCTGCGAGTGCGAAAGGGTTCGCCCTTCTGTACACAGAGTCCTCAGACTATGTAAGAAATTGGCACGGAAACTGGAAATACAAAAACATAGTTTAATAAACCTTTAAAGGTGGTACTACAGCCCACACAACACTCTACAGTATTGTACAAGGTAGCACACAGAACTCGGACATGCGGTCCCCTTTTATACACAAAGAAGGGGCTCATAAGTGGGCGGTTACAGCCAAAACATGATTTACAACCATATATGGACATTTCTCAAACATGATCGATACATGGGTGGAGTTAACGGTTCTTGAAGCCCACCGAATGCACATTCCAATCTACTTTAAGCAGAAACAGATGTTACTCTTACTGGGCATGTGCTAGACGCACAAAGAGTTATTTATAGCCTGTTGCTGGGCAAACTTCAGGGGTGACAACCAGCGAGGTAGGACTTGCCTCGTGGCGAGCACATGGCGCCACGTAGCATACAAGATGGACGCCTGAAAACAAAATGGAGTCCGGCCGTATTGAAAATATGAGCAGGAAAACTGAAGTAAGACACAATAGCATGTCTTCAGTGAATGCTTAACATAATCGCTGTTTTATTTACAACAGACGACCCTTTCAGCATTTGCTGAAGACATTTGGTTTTCTTGGATAATCTAAATACTCATCTTTTATATCGATACTCATCATATCCGCTATCTCTCTAGTTATACTTTTCTTATGGGCGGCATCCGCAACAGCTTGTTTATTAGGCAGACAAAATGAAACACATAGAGAGCATATCATCGGACTACATTGAATACATACGCAACAGGTAAATAATATGGCAACAATTATGCATAGCCCAGTGAGAACCTTCCAACCCCATGTAGAGATTAAGGTCCAAAACCACCCAGAGAAAGTCCAAGATCCATTATCTTGGTGTATATCAGCTGCAATCTTATGTAATTTGTTAATGGCTTTATACACAGAAGGAGTATGATCGGGTATAAAAACACAACAGCTGCTTCCAATAATTCTACAAGCTCCACCTCTATCTGCTAACATAACATCGAGAACCATCCGGTTCTGTAAAGCATCAATTCTGGTAATTTGTAGCTCTTCAGTAAGGTTTCCAAGAGCTGCAGCAGTTTGATTGGTGACAGCTTCCACTACTCTTGTTAATTGTCGTATCTTTCTACTATTCAGAGCAGCTCCCACAAAGAAAAACAATCCTAAGTTGAAATCTATATATTGTTGCAGACTAGTGTCCGTCTGATCAACATCGTCTATAGATAAAGTCCGTTTGAATCTGTTCATAGTTACATTTCTTTATGATATGACGCAGGT
Organism: Lissotriton vulgaris; assembly: GCF_964263255.1. NCBI lineage: Eukaryota > Metazoa > Chordata > Amphibia > Caudata > Salamandridae > Lissotriton > Lissotriton vulgaris. The sequence continues at coordinate 1,307,417,942 of NC_141693.1, read as the reverse complement.
GCCAAGAATACAGGTGGCAGTAAAAACGATACATAACATACCCCAGACCATCCGGCTGGTAATCGATAATAGCCCTTATTCCCACATACAAAATAGGTGTTATGTGAAGCAAGTAAAGTACTGTTATTCAAGCCATCAATGTTCAATACAACAATACAATCACTAACACCTACAGGAATATGGCCTACACTTTGTACACATAAATCAGCTTGTGCTTGGGCCACTGAAATCACAAACTTCTCTTGCCCAACAGTGTCTCTAGTGTTCATAAAGATATAAGGCGTCGATTCATTGTCCGGTCGATACTCTTCCCACTCCCATATAGTACAGTTGCCTTGTGGATAACCGTCTTTATCCTGATGGCATTCTCTATTCAATCTAAAAAATAGTCGTCCTACTGTAGGTTTTCTCGTAGCAAAAAGCAAAGTGTACCATGCTCTGCAAGAGCCATTATGAGAAAAAGGAAGACGTATGAACGGTGTTCCCCCTTTCTTTTGGTGCGCTGGCATCATCCCACATATCCAGCAGTCTGTAGCATTTGTAGCAATGTGGGTATGATGCAACATCTGAATGAAAGTGTTATTCAAATACGACTGTCGATGTTTCAACTCTTGATACGGGAGTGTATAGAAAAAGTGCTCATCAGGGACTGGAGTGGAAACAACATATAGTTCACGGGCAGGAGCCTTCTCCTCAACAAACCACATGACTATAGTGCTATAACGATAATGAACCCTACAGAACCAAGAATCTTCCTCTTATCCATTTGGGCAAATGTACACAGTATCTTCCTGAAACTAAAGTGTTGTCAGAACTCTTACCCCATAGGTAGCCGTTGTTTTCTTCACCATCGGGCCAAGACGGGTGTCACTACTCTAATGCATGGCTGATCCCCCCCTTGCCTCATTGGCTCTCCGTTTCACTAACCTAGGGACCGTTCTGACAACTTCTCATACAATTGCAGATTCTTTCCTTGGTCGTAGATTGTATCTTCTCGATGCAGGCGTTGTCTGGTCCGGGAAGAACTCCTCAGAATCGTCAGGTACCACAGCACGGCCTCTCTCCGTAGTCAGGATATCTCGATGGTCGGTCAATACAGCAGGTTCCACCAGGTCAGGTTGCACCTTTCGACAGTGGATGGAATTAATCCAGTTTCTGCGATTGGTTACCCGCACTGCTGTTCTTGTTGCTAAAAGGACTTGTTCAGGGCCGCACCATCTCGGCTCCAGACTACTCGACCTCTCAAAGGACTTCACGAGGGCAAAATCACCAGGCCGGAGATTATGACCTTCTCCTGTGGACCGATCAGGGAGTGCTTCTCGAACCTGTTGATGAATGGAAACCAAGCTGTCAGTTAATTGTGCCAAATAGTCATTCATTAAAACACAAGGTACATCGTACACTGAACTTGATTTGGGTACCCCCCATATATTCATGGGGCGCCCGAAAACAATTTCATAAGGCGTTAACCCTGTCCAAGAATGTGGTACTAATCTGACAGACAATAATGCCATAGGCAGAGCATCTGGCCAAGTCAGAGAAGTAGAAGCCTGTATTATCGCAATTTTCAACTTAAGCGTGCCATTGTACTTTTCCACCAACCCTGCTGATTGAGGGTGGAACACTGCATGAAACTTTTGTACAATGCCCAATCCCTTCAGGACATACTTACGCCACAAAATGGGGCCCGTTATCACTCCACAACAATCTGCAAACACTGCAAGGAGTAAATATTTCCTTCAAGAGCACCTTAGCAGTAGTCATTGCAGTATTGTCCTTAGTAGGGTATGCTTCAATCCATTTGCTGAATGCACAAACCACAACCAGGACATACTTTAGATTTTTGCAGCCTTCCAACTGAATGTAATCCATTTGCAGTACTTCAAAAGGTGCAGTGGGTGTTGCAAATCCTCCTGCTGGAGTTCGTGTCCCTTTTCCTGGATTATATTTAAGGCAAATCATGCAGGTCTGCACTACTCTCTTAGCCGTGCTAGCAATTTCTGGATGCTCCCAAACTTGCGTAAGCAACTTCACAATTGCCGAAGCTCCAACATGTGCTAGCCCATGTGCCATCAGAACCATAGGTTGTACGAAGGCTGTAGGTAACTTCCACCTATCCATCTGCTTATTCCTCCAACAGCCCTCATCGTCCAATTCTCCATCTTTGGACCATTGGTCTCGTTCTTTCTCAGTAGCAGTCTTTTGCATCTCTAGTACCTTTTCCCTAGCATCGTGCCACCGCTCAGCTTGTGACTTCACGACATACATTGAAGTGGAGCCAGGCTGCATCGCAGTTTCACGTGCAACTCGATCTACAAAGGCATTTCCTTGTCCTACTTTGTCTGTCACTTTCTTGTGTGCACTACATTTCACTATAGCTATCCTTTTAGGGTACGTTAGTGCAGTCAAGAGATTTTGTACCAATTCTCCATACATTATCTGTGTTCCATGTGATGTCAAAAAGCCCCTTTCCTTCCAGAGCAGGCCAAAGTCATGCGCTACTCCGAAAGCATAGCGGCTGTCTGTGTAGACATTCACACATAATCCTGCACTAAGCTCACATGCTCGTGTCAACGCTATCAGTTCTGCTGCCTGAGCTGATTTCTGCGGTATGCGTGCTGTCTCCACTATTGTGTGCAGTGTACTGATTGCATATGCTGCGGAGGTGGTTCCATCTGGTAACTTAAAGCAGGACCCATCCACCCACAGCTCTCCATCCACATCTGTAAAGGGCGTATCCTGTAAGTCGATACAACCCTTTGTCTGTTCCTCAGTCACAAAGACACAGTCATGTGTCTCTTGTACCTCGGGTTGAGTCGTTGGGAAGGGCAACAACGTGGCTGGATTCAATGTTGCACATCTCTTCAAAGTAATATGAGGTGCCAACAGCGTCAGCTCGTATCCTGTCAGACGAGCACTGGTTAAATACTACGTCTTTGTCTGATTCAAAAGGGCATCAACAGCATGGGGGACCAACACCAACAGCTTATGAGATAAGACTATCCCTTCACTTTGACGTATGGAGACAGCTGTCGCCGCAACTGAGCGAAAACACCTAGGCAATGCTCGGGCAACAGGATCAAGTACTGCCGAAAAGTATGCACAAGGGCGCTGCTTATCGCCGTGCATCTGCACTAACACTGATAATGCGCATCCATTTCTCTCATGCACATACAATGTAAAGGGATTCGTGTAATCAGGGGTACCTAACACTGGTGCTGAACAAAGGGCCTGACGCAATTGTTGAAAAGCATTCTCACATTCATCTGTCCATGGAAGGGGAACAGGAGTATCTTTTGTCAAAAGGGCCAACAGTGGTTGAACTATGTATGAAAACCATAATATCCACTGTCTACAAAAGGAGGTGAGACCCAGAAAAGCTCGAACTTCTTCCTGCGTGGAGGGTGCTGGTGTGTCTAAAATGGCTTGGATACGATCTGGTGTGAGTGCACGCCCCTCCTTAGACAAAAGGTGACCTAAGTAGGTTACCTTTGGTCTACAATATTGCAATTTCTTTTTCAATACTTTGTGGTTGTGAGATGCCAAAAAGGTAAGTAAAGACAATGTACACTCCTCACATTGCTCAGGGTTGTCGGCACCCAACAAGATGTCATCAACATATTGTATAAGCGCCACACCTTCAGGTAAAACAAAAGAATCCAACGGTCATTTCAATGCCTGACTATAAATGCTAGGGCTCTCAGTATAGCCTTGGGGAACTCTACAAAATCTGTACGATCTATTATTCAACGTGAAGCCGAAAAGATATCGGCTGTCAGGGTGAATAGGGATCGAAAAGAAAGCGTTCTTCAAGTCTACAACCGAGAATGTCGTCGCAGTTGGCGGGACCAGAGTAAGGAGTGTCGTAATATCTGAAAACACTGGGTTTTGAGGTATCACTATCTTGTTGACCTCCCTCAAATCGATAATAAATCCTTAAATCCTGGTATCAGTATCTTTCTTCAAAATCGGTAGTATAGGACTGTTGCACACGTTGTATGGAACTTCTTCAACCACCCCCACTTTAATCAAGTCCTGCACTATCTGAATGAGCGCCTCCTCCCCCTCCTGTGATATTCAATACTGAGGCAGGCGTGGCAGCACAGCTCCCTCCTTCACACTGATGTGCACCGGAGGGAGGATCATCTGTCCCACGTCAGTATCGGACGTGGCCCACAAAGATTTAGGCAAAGAGGCCAGTGCAGCCTCTACGGTAATCATGTACACCCTCTCCATTGTTGGATAATTATCATTCAGGATAACACGTACTCCCTCAGGGGAGCACCGTATTGTGGCCCGAAAGTGCTTGAGCATATCTAGACCCACAATATTATCAGGCGTGTTTGGAGAGAGTAGAAATGGACATGGTGCAGCAAACTGATCTATATAAAGTGCAAGTGGTCATGATAGTGGGCTAACAGAAGGCGTTCCATCGAACCCTATTGACGTAATTGTTGAGTCAGACAGGGGAGCCCTCAGAACCAATTTTTTAGACAAAGCGCTACGGGTAGCTCCTGTATCAAACAGGAACCGATCAGTAGAACCCAAAACATGTACTGTAACATAAGGACCCCTCTGATCTACTGGCACTTCAACTGGTTCCTTACCCCATCCTACGCAATCCTATGCATACTGTGAATCATGCTTTTCAGGAGGTGCATAATCAGACATTTGGTACTGATTTCGACGATCAAAAACATTGGACCCATCTCGGGGTCGCATATTAGACTCAAACTTAGCTCGATCATTCGTATTGCCTCTAGGGCCTGAAAAACCTCCTCTACCCCTCATGGATCCCTGCCGGGGCTCCTGCCGCTGTGCACGTAATAACGGACACTCGTTTGCCCAATGGCCTTTCTGCCTACAATAAGCACATTGATCCCGGGCCAAATCAGTACGGCCCGAAGGGGAACTGGAGAAATTCCGACCGCCCCTTTCATTACCTCTACGAGGGGGTCCATACACTTGTGCTAACATAACCTTCGTTTTTAAATCCTTAGATTTCTTCTCCTCAGTACCCTTCACTTCTAATTCCTGACGCTCATAATACTGAGCCATCGTCAGTAGGGCCGCTGGCGTCGAAGTCGTCCAAGAGCTTTCACTCGCTTTTAATCGAGCTGCTACACTTGGTAATAAATTCGAAACATATTTATCAACAAAGAGATGTCGACCTGTGTCATCCGTAAGCGACTGACCGCTAAAATCATGAAATGTTTCCTCAAACGTGTAAAGAAATCTGAAACCGATTCATCTACTTTCTGTTTACATGACGCTAACATAGTCCAATCAATCTTTTTAGGGGGAATGAGCGTTTTTAAGTTAGCCAGGATAGCAGCAGGCAAATCTAAAATCGACTAGGGTGGTTTCTGCGCAGGTTTCCTCTCTCTATCCTCATCTTCAAGATCCGCCCATCTAAATTTAAATGACTGAAGGTCATCTATCCTTCGTATAGATCTCCACATATCAGGGGGTAATATAAGCCCGAAAAATAAATCAATATCGGCCAAGGTCATAGTACAGGAATTCAGGGACCCCTCAACTTCCTCGTAAAAGGCAGTGGGATTCTTTCGTGGATCAGGTAATGCTGCCTTTAATGCCATAACATCTGCCCTATTCCAAGGACTGTAAACCCAATTATAGATAAAATACCCTTGAGCATCCGCTGACCCTCTATCAGAACTAGTACCCGCTCCTTTAGGGGGAACATACAGAGGCGCCGCCTCCCGCATTGGTTTAGCATGCACTGCATCGATCTTATCTGAATAAAAGACAGATGACTGCTTCCCGCCGCCACTCGGATTCGTGGTCTCGTCGCCGGCTTTCCTTTTCCGCGCTTCGTCCAGTAGCCGACACGTCTCATCCCGTAACGCAAATAGCCGTCGAATCGCATCGGGCACCTGGGAAGAAAGAAAAAGACCTTCACGCAGTTCCTTTGCATCAGCTATCACATCAGCTGGTTCAAGAACATCGGAATGTTTCCGAAAGGCTGACACTACTTCATTAGAAAGAAAATCAGCGAAATATAGTTTCTCCCTATCTTCCCATGCCTCAAGCTCTTTCAATAGATCGGCAAGGGTAATAGTATCTTTGGTGACCCGATAAGCAATCTTACGGAGATCAGCCATACGCTCAGTCGATAACATAACGATTCAGAAAAGGGGGTTGTGATGAACAGAGTGTCTGAACTAAGCAGACCACTCTTACCCAGTCCAAAGATCAGGGCTTGATCCATCACCGTTATTTATCTCACTGCACCACCCCAGCTCAGAACCTGGCTATATGCAAATCAGTCTGTCCCTGGCCCAGTGCATAATGGGAACAGGGCAGACTAAACTACCAAGCCAATTCTTCACCAGAAAGGAGACAAGCTACCGGGGACCGGTTTCTGGCATTTCAGCCGTCTTCGGCCCGGCTTGCTTGAATCCTGATGGTGCAGTGAGAAAGGGATTCATGTCTGAGTATACCCTGCCACACCTATAGTGGCCAAAAACGATTCAGAAAAGGGGGTGGTGATGAACAGAGTGTCTGAATTAAGCAGACCACTCTTACCCAGTCCAAAGATCAGGGCTTGATCCATCACCGTTATTTATCTCACTGCACCATCCCAGCTCAGAACCTGGCCAGTCGATAACATAGAACGCGTATCCACCTTCTGTCCGGGCGGTCTAGAATCTTGATCTCCTCCTCTCGGGGCAGACGGACCAACGTACGGGGGCGGGGAGCGATCTAATAACGAAAAATCATCATCCAATTTATTAAGGACAGGATAAAGAGGCTGTCGAACAGGATACTGGCCAGATATTTGCAACCGACGTTCTTTCTCCTGCTTCTCTTCTAATTCCTTTGTTTCACGCTTTTTCGCCTCATGCGCTTTCTCACGCTCACTCTTTCGCTGCTCTTTCTCAATCAGGGCTTGCTCACGCTTCTCACGCTCTTGCACCTCTTTTACCCACATTCGTATACATTCAAACATGTCTTGTCTCACTCGTCGCTTACACATACAATGCTCCACATACTCAATTTTTTTCAAATCAAACGATCCATACATAGGCCATCATAACTCAGGATCCTTTTTGGTGTATTTCCGCCACAACGTGCTGTACATTATGGGGGAAAGACCAAATTTGACATACATATCCCTATTCGGCATCCCTTCTGGGGGAGCCGGCTGTGATTCTTCAAGTACCAACCGGACTTTTCCAAAACAGCAGCACCACTTACGGAGTGCGCTAAAAACAGGCATGTCTAAAAATAATGCAGAATATGCAATATTATAATTAAATGGCACTTAAAAAGTTGTGCCGTTCAAATCCACAAATCAGGAGAAATATCCCCACATTGCCTGCCTATATGGGTTGCAACTCATATATACGTTTACCAAACGAATAATATGACTAGTCACTCCAAACAAACAAACAATTCAGTCGGGGCAAGCGTATAAAACTGCCTTGCCAAGCAAGACTATCAAAGGCTCGGAGCAAGTATCGCACAACGATCCTTACCAATCAAGAGCGTCCAGATTCCAACTGCCAAGTTCCGAATTCGCCTAAACTGCCACTATGCGGCAAACCGAAAGAAGAGGTCTCAGTCGATGACCGGCGCCACCCAGATGGTCAGATCGGAAAGGAAGGAAGAATACCTCGGGATGCCAGGACAAAAAGGCGCCGCTGGCAGTCATCACGTCCCCGGCAAGGTTCCAATCCTTCGTCACGACCAATCCTTCGAGCATCCGAGTCGCCGATGAGCCCCACGTGACGGGCGCCAATTGATGAATACAGGCCTCAGCAAGACCTCCGAGTGCGAAAGGGTTCGCCCTTCTGTACACAGAGTCCTCAGACTATGTAAGAAATTGGCACGGAAACTGGAAATACAAAAACATTGTTAAATAAACCTTTAAAGGTGGTACTACAGCCCCCACAACACTCTACAGTATTGTACAAGGTAGCACACAGAACTCGGACATGCGTTCCCCTTTTATACACAAAGAAGGGGCTCATAAGTGAGCGGTTACAGCTCAAAACATGATTTACAACCATATATGGAAATTTCTCAAACATGATCGATACATGAGTGGAGTTAACGGTTCTTGAAGCCCACTGAATGCACATTCCAATCTACTTTAAGCAGAAACAGATGTTACTCTTACTGGGCATGTGCTAGATGCACAAAGAGTTATTTATAGCCTGTTGCTGGGCAAACTTCAGGGGTGACAACCAGCGAGGTAGGACTTGCCTCGTGGCGAGCACATGGCGCCACGTAGCATACAAGATGGACGCCTGAAAACAAAATGGAGTCCGGCCGTATTGAAAATACGAGCGGGAAAACTGAAGTAAGACACAACCTTGGACTCAAGCAGCTGGTGTCCACCCCCACCCACCTCGCCGGACACACACTCGACGCCGTCTTCTCATCCAGCACAGACATCGCCTTCAGCCACGCCACAGAACTTCACTGGACGGACCACAGGTGTGTCCACTTCACCTTCAAAAGAACGACGATCCACCACCACCAGCAACAGGTTGCCCGTAGAAGCTGGAACAAGATCACAGCCGACCAGCTCGCCGCCTCCCTGAGCCAGCACCCTCCTGCCAGCTCAGCGAACCCCAGCCAGGCCGCCGACAACCTCACGAAGTGGATCAGCAACTGCGCGGACGAACTCGCCCCTCTGAGGACCCTGCCCAGCAGACCCGGCAGCAAGAAGGCCCCATGGTTCACCGACGAACTCAAGAGCTCCAAGAAGAACTGCCGAGCCCTCGAGAAAGTCTGGAGAAGGGAACCAACACCGTACAACATGACCACCCTCAAGCTCGCCACCCGGAAGCACCACCAACTGATCCGCGCTGCCAAGAAAACTGCTTGCAAGGACCGGCTGGACAACAACGCACACAACTGCAAGGAACTCTTCAACATTGTGAAAGAGCTCTCCAACCCCAGCGCAGGAAACAACGACATCACCCCATCGCAAGACCTCTGCAACTCCCTCGCCTCCTACTTCCACAACAAGATCGCAGACATACACAACAGCTTCAGCATTCTTCCGACGCACGCCACGACCACAACAACGCCGCCCACCACCACCCTCCGTGCCTGGACTCCGATCGGCACCGAAGACACCGTCCGCATGATGAACTCCATCCACTCCGGATCGCCGACCGACCCCTGCCCTCACCACGTCTTCAACAAGGCAGACCCTGTCATCGCACCCCACCTGCGGGATATTATCAACACCTCCTTCGACACCGCCACCTTCCCTGAGAGCTGGAAGCACGCCGAACTCAGCGCTCTACTCAAGAAACCCACAGCGGACCCCACCGAACTCAAGAATTACCGCCCCATCTCGCTCCTCCTGTTTCCAGCCAAAGTCATCGAGAAGACCGTCAACAAGCAGCTGGCCGCCTTCCTCGAGACAAATGGATCCCTCGACCCCTCACAGTCTGGCTTCCGAGTCAACCACAGCACCGAGACCGCCCTCATCGCTGCCACCGACGACATCAGAGCCCTGATGGACAACCGAGACAAAGCGGCCCTCATCCTCCTAGACCTCTCCGCGGCATTCCCTTTAATGGAATTTTTCCCGGTGCTGGTAGCGCTGACATTGTGGGGTGAGGAACTGGCTCATGAGTAGGTTTTGTTCAGGATTGATAACTTGGCAGTGGTTCAAATCATCAACAGACAGTCAGCAAGAGACGAGCAGATTTTGAAATTGCTGCGGGTGTTTGTTCTTGGTTGCCTGAGATATGATATTTCATTCAGGGCTTTGCATATCCCTGGTGTGGACAATGACATTGCGAATGCTTTGTCTCGTTCGCAGTGGGAGAGATTCCATGGGCTGGCCAAGGAGGCGGACAGGACACTAACACCAATGCCGGAACATCTGTGGTATTTAGGCAGCGTAGGGTTGTACAGCTGGTGGTAGGTTCTTTGTCTGTTTCTATTCGTTCAGTTTATGCTTTGCCCTGGAGGTAATTCTTAGCCTCAGGTGCCTGTAGGAGGGAGGAAGCTTGAGGAGCTCAGAGGATGTGATTCAGTTTTTGCTGGACTTGATTGGCAAAGGTCTTTCTAAGGTCACCATGGCAGGAAAATTGGCAGGCATTTCTTTCATGGGTAAGCTGTTGTGGGGTTATTCCCCTTCTGCTGGGGAAGTAGGGAGGCGAATGTTGTAAGGTTGGAATAGGGAGAGAGGTGGGGCATGGTTGTGCCATAGGACCTTATCCTGGCAGACTTTGGCATGATTGTTAGCGGTGTTACCTGCGGTTTGCAGAGATTGTTTTGAGGTGTGTTTGTTTTCTACCCTAATGGTTTGGATGTTTTTCGGTGCCTTTAGGGTGTCCGAGTTGTTAGGTTCTAGCTCAAGAGTTGGTATAATTTGCCAAGAGGTTTTCTTTTCTGAGACCGGTGTCCACATTTGGTTGGTTAGCTCTAAAATAGATCAGAGGAGTTGTGGGTAAAGGGTTTGGTTGGAGGCAGCTTCTCCGGTGGCGACATGCCCCTTACATTGGGCCAGACGATGGAGGAGGCTATCTGGCAGTCTAGATAGTTCTAGGGTTTTTCAACATGCTGACGGGGGCAGGGTGATGGATTATCAATTGGGTATGGTGATGCGAAAAGCTTTGCGACAGATAGGTCTGGATGGGACCCAGCTTGGGACACATTCTTTTAGGATTGGGGCGGCAACTGAAGCTGGTAATCGAGGCTGGTCGAGGGGGAATATTATGCGCCTTGGGCACTGGCCATCCAACTGTTTTCAGCGTTATGTTCGGAGCGATGCAGAAGAAGCGCTTGCGTTAACCTCTTTTTCTTGAAGGTCATATTGTTTTTTTCTTGTTTCAGGTTCTGTAGCGGGCCCCCGTTCCCCGGAGTTGACCATTTGGATAGTGGGACACTCTTCTGTTAAATGGGCCCATGTTCAAGCTGTCTTCAATCAATGATTTTATGAATGAAGAGGCAGCATCAGTGTCATATTCTTCAGTTGATGTTGCTATGTCACTGGTGGTGACCGCGGGCGCAGCTGCTGAAATGGCGAAATGCGACATAAAGTCTGCATTTCATTTGCTTCCCGTACACACAGATGATTGGAACCTGTTGGGAATCCATTTGGAAGGTCAATGGTACGTGGACAAGGCTTTGCCGATGGGTTGTTCAATGTCTTGAGCTTTATTTGACTGTTTCAGTACTTTTTTACAGTGGTATTTCACACAGCACACTGGCCAGAGGCTGGTAACACACTATTTAGACAACTTCTTTTTTGTGGGTTCCCCAGGCTCCGCGGACTGCCAGATAGCTCTGGACAAGTTCCATGAGCTTATGGGGGAGCTGGTGTGCCTTTGGCTCCAGAAAAAACGATGGGTTCATATACAACTATGTCTTTCTTGGGCATCGAAATTGATTCAGTTGCAATGCAAGCACGACTGCCAGTTGAGAAAAAAGAGAAAATGTTGGAGTTGTTGGGAAAAATGCTTTCACAACACAAGGTAACAGTGAAGGAAATTACAGGTCCTGTTAGGACACCTCAATTTTGCCTGCAGGATAGTCAGGGCGGGGAGGACCTTTTGCTGGAGATTGGGGCGTGCTTTGTCAGGGCACCATCTGCCTCACCACCATGTCAGCTTGTCAGCAGGAGTAAAGGAGGATCTGCGTATGTGGAGAACATTTCTGCATTCCTTTAATGGTATTCCATTGGCAAGGGAAGATGATTTTCAGTGGGATGTTCCGATCTTTTCAGATGCAGCGGGCAGTGATGGTTTTGGTATATATTGGCAGGGCAGATGGTGCGCGGAGCAATGGCCGGCAGAGTGGAAAGATGGGGGGAGGAGCATTTCCTTTTATGGAATTTTTCCCGGTGCTGGTAGCGCTGACATTGTGGGGTGTGGAACTGGCTCATGAGTAGGTTTTGTTCAGGATTGATAACTTGGCAGTGGTTCAAATCATCAACAGACAGTCAGCAAGAGACGAGCAGATTTTGAAATTGCTGCGGGTGTTTGTTCTTGGTTGCCTGAGATATGATATTTCATTCAGGGCTTTGCATATCCCTGGTGTGAACAATGACATTGCGAATGCTTTGTCTCGTTCGCAGTGGGAGAGATTCCATGGGCTGGCCAAGGAGGCGGACAGGACACTAACACCAATGCCGGAACATCTGTGGTATTTAGGCAGCGTAGGGTTGTACAGCTGGTGGTAGGTTCTTTGTCTGTTTCTATTCGTTCAGTTTATGCTTTGCCCTGGAGGTAATTCTTAGCCTCAGGTGCCTGTAGGAGGGAGGAAGCTTGAGGAGCTCAGAGGATGTGATTCAGTTTTTTCTGGACTTGATTGGCAAAGGTCTTTCTAAGGTCACCATGGCAGGAAAATTGGCAGGCATTTCTTTCATGGGTAAGCTGTTGTGGGGTTATTCCCCTTCTGCTGGGGAAGTAGGGAGGCGAATGTTGTAAGGTTGGAATAGGGAGAGAGGTGGGGCATGGTTGTGCCATAGGACCTTATCCTGGCAGACTTTGGCATGATTGTTAGCGGTGTTACCTGCGGTTTGCAGAGATTGTTTTGAGGTGTGTTTGTTTTCTACCCTAATGGTTTGGATGTTTTTCGGTGCCTTTAGGGTGTCCGAGTTGTTAGGTTCTAGCTCAAGAGTTGGTATAATTTGCCAAGAGGTTTTCTTTTCTGAGACCGGTGTCCACACTTGGTTGGTTAGCTCTAAAATAGATCAGAGGAGTTGTGGGTAAAGGGTTTGGTTGGAGGCAGCTTCTCCGGTGGCGACATGCCCCTTACATTGGGCCAGACGATGGAGGAGGCTATCTGGCAGTGTAGATAGTTCTAGGGTTTTTCAACATGCTGACGGGGGCAGGGTGATGGATTATCAATTGGGTATGGTGATGCGAAAAGCTTTGTGACAGATAGGTCTGGATGGGACCCAGCTTGGGACACATTCTTTTAGGATTGGGGCGGCAACTGAAGCTGGTAATTGAGGCTGGTCGAGGGGGGATATTATGCGCCTTGGGCACTGGCCATCCAACTGTTTTCAGCGTTATGTTCGGAGCGATGCAGAAGAAGCGCTTGCGTTAACCTCTTTTTCTTGAAGGTCATATTGTTTTTTTCTTGTTTCAGGTTCTGTAGCGGGCCCCCGTTCCCCGGAGTTGACCATTTGGATAGTGGGACACTCTTCTGTTAAATGGGCCCATGTTCAAGCTGTCTTCAATCAATGATTTTATGAATGAAGAGGCAGCATCAGTGTCATATTCTTCAGTTGATGTTGCTATGTCACTGGTGGTGACCGCGGGCGCAGCTGCTGAAATGGCGAAATGCGACATAAAGTCTGCATTTCGTTTGCTTCCCGTACACACGGATGATTGGAACCTGTTGGGAATCCATTTTGAAGGTCAATGGTACGTGGACAAGGCTTTGCCGATGGGTTGTTCAATGTCTTGAGCTTTATTTGAGTGTTTCAGTACTTTTTTACAGTGGTATTTCACACAGCACACTGGCCAGAGGCTGGTAACACACTATTTAGACAACTTCTTTTTTGTGGGTTCCCCAGGCTCCGCGGACTGCCAGATAGCTCTGGACAAGTTCCATGAGCTTATGGGGGAGCTGGTGTGCCTTTGGCTCCAGAAAAAACGATGGGTCCATGTACAACTATGTCTTTCTTGGGCATCGAAATTGATTCAGTTGCAATGCAAGCACGACTGCCAGTTGAGAAAAAAGAGAAAATGTTGGAGTTGTTGGGAAAAATGCTTTCACAACACAAGGTAACAGTGAAGGAAATTACAGGTCCTGTTAGGACACCTCAATTTTGCCTGCAGGGTAGTCAGGGCGGGGAGGACCTTTTGCTGGAGATTGGGGCGTGCTTTGTCAGGGCACCATCTGCCTCACCACCATGTCCGCTTGTCAGCAGGAGTAAAGGAGGATCTGCGTATGTGGAGAACATTTCTGCATTCCTTTAATGGTATTCCATTGGCAAGGGAAGATGATTTTCAGTGGGATGTTCCGATCTTTTCAGATGCAGCGGGCAGTGATGGTTTTGGTATATATTGGCAGGGCAGATGGTGCGCGGAGCAATGGCCGGCAGAGTGGAAAGATGGGGGGAGGAGCATTTCCTTTTATGGAATTTTTCCCGGTGCTGGCAGCGCTGACATTGTGGGGTGAGGAACTGGCTCATGAGTAGGTTTTGTTCAGGATTGATAACTTGGCAGTGGTTCAAATCATCAACAGACAGTCAGCAAGAGACGAGCAGATTTTGAAATTGCTGCGGGTGTTTGTTCTTGGTTGCCTGAGATATGATATTTCATTCAGGGCTTTGCATATCCCTGGTGTGGACAATGACATTGCGAATGCTTTGTCTCGTTCGCAGTGGGAGAGATTCCATGGGCTGGCCAAGGAGGCGGACAGGACACTAACACCAATGCCGGAACATCTGTGGTATTTAGGCAGCGTAGGGTTGTACAGCTGGTGGTAGGTTCTTTGTCTGTTTCTATTCGTTCAGTTTATGCTTTGCCCTGGAGGTAATTCTTAGCCTCGGGTGCCTGTAGGAGGGAGGAAGCTTGAGGAGCTCAGAGGATGTGATTCAGTTTTTGCTGGACTTGATTGGCAAAGGTCTTTCTAAGGTCACCATGGCAGGAAAATTGGCAGGCATTTCTTTCATGGGTAAGCTGTTGTGGGGTTATTCCCCTTCTGCTGGGGAAGTAGGGAGGCGAATGTTGTAAGGTTGGAATAGGGAGAGAGGTGGGGCATGGTTGTGCCATAGGACCTTATCCTGGCAGACTTTGGCATGATTGTTAGCGGTGTTACCTGCGGTTTGCAGAGATTGTTTTGAGGTGTGTTTGTTTTCTACCCTAATGGTTTGGATGTTTTTCGGTGCCTTTAGGGTGTCCGAGTTGTTAGGTTCTAGCTCAAGAGTTGGTATAATTTGCCAAGAGGTTTTCTTTTCTGAGACCGGTGTCCACATTTGGTTGGTTAGCTCTAAAATAGATCAGAGGAGTTGTGGGAAAAGGGTTTGGTTGGAGGCAGCTTCTCCGGTGGCGACATGCCCCTTACATTGGGCCAGACGTTGGAGGAGGCTATCCGGCAGTGTAGATAGTTCTAGGGTTTTTCAACATGCTGACGGGGGCAGGGTGACGGATTATCAATTGGGTATGGTGATGCGAAAAGCTTTGCGACAGATAGGTCTGGATGGGACCCAGCTTGGGACACATTCTTTTAGGATTGGGGCGGCAACTGAAGCTGGTAATCGAGGCTGGTCGAGGGGGGATATTATGCGCCTTGAGCACTGGTCATCCAACTGTTTTCAGCGTTATGTTCGGAGCAATGCAGAAGAAGCGCTTGCGTTAACCTCTTTTCTTGAAGGTCATATTGTTTTTTTCTTGTTTCAGGTTCTGTAGCGGGCCCCCGTTCCCCGGAGTTGACCATTTGGATAGTGGGACACTCTTCTGTTAAATGGGCCCATGTTCAAACTGTCTTCTATCAATGATTTTATGAATGAAGAGGAAGCATCAGTGTCATATTCTTCAGTTGATGTTGCTATGTCACTGGTGGTGACCGCGGGCGCAGCTGCTGAAATGGCGAAATGCTACATAAAGTCTGCATTTCGTTTGCTTCCCGTACACACGGATGATTGGAACCTTTTGGGAATCCATTTTGAAGGTCAATGGTACGTGGACAAGGCTTTGCCGATGGGTTGTTCAATGTCTTGTGCTTTATTTGAGTGTTTCAGTACTTTTTTACAGTGGTATTTCACACAGCACACTGGCCAGAGGCTGGTAACACACTATTTAGACAACTTCTTTTTTGTGGGTTCCCCAGGCTCCGCGGACTGCCAGATAGCTCTGGACAAGTTCCATGAGCTTATGGGGGAGCTGGTGTGCCTTTGGCTCCAGAAAAAACGATGGGTCCATGTACAACTATGTCTTTCTTGGGCATCGAAATTGATTCAGTTGCAATGCAAGCACGACTGCCAGTTGAGAAAAAAGAGAAAATGTTGGAGTTGTTGGGAAAAATGCTTTCACAACACAAGGTAACAGTGAAGGAAATTACAGGTCCTGTTAGGACACCTCAATTTTGCCTGCAGGGTAGTCAGGGCGGGGAGGACCTTTTGCTGGAGATTGGGGCGTGCTTTGTCAGGGCACCATCTGCCTCACCACCATGTCCGCTTGTCAGCAGGAGTGAAGGAGGATCTGCGTATGTGGAGAACATTTCTGCATTCCTTTAATGGTATTCCATTGGCAAGGGAAGATGATTTTCAGTGGGATGTTCTGATCTTTTCAGATGCAGCGGGCAGTGATGGTTTTGGTATATATTGGCAGGGCTGATAGTGCACGGAGCAATGGCCGTCAGAGTGGAAAGATGGGGGGAGGAGCATTTCCTTTTATGGAATTTTTCCCGGTGCTGGTAGCGCTGACATTGTGGGGTGAGGAACTGGCTCATAAGTAGGTTTTGTTCAGGATTGATAACTTGGCAGTGGTTCAAATCATCAACAGACAGTCAGCAAGAGACGAGCAGATTTTGAAATTGCTGCGGGTGTTTGCTCTTGGTTGCCTAAGATATGATATTTCATTCAGGGCTTTGCATATCCCTGGTGTGGACAATGACATTGCGAATGCTTTGTCTCGTTCGCAGCGGGAGAGATTCCATGGGCTGGCCAAGGAGGCGGACAGGACACTAACACGAATGCCGGAACATCTGTGGTATTTAGGCAGCGTAGGGTTGTACAGCTGGTGGTAGGTTCTTTGTCTGTTTCTATTCGTTCAGTTTATGCTTTGCCCTGGAGGTAATTCTTAGCCTCAGGTGCCTGTAGGAGGGAGGAAGCTTGGAGGCGCTCAGAGGATGTGATTCAGTTTTTGCTGGACTTGATTGGCAAAGGTCTTTCTAAGGTCACCATGGCAGGAAAATTGGCAGGCATTTCTTTCATGGGTAAGCTGTTGTGGGGTTATTCCCCTTCTGCTGGGGAAGTAGGGAGGCGAATGTTGTAAGGTTGGAATAGGGAGAGAGGTGGGGCATGGTTGTGCCATAGGACCTTATCCTGGCAGACTTTGGCATGATTGTTAGCGGTGTTACCTGCGGTTTGCAGAGATTGTTTTGAGGTGTGTTTGCTTTCTACCCTAATGGTTTGGATGTTTTTCGGTGCCCTTAGGGTGTCCGAGTTGTTAGGTTCTAGCTCAAGAGTTGGTATAATTTGCCAAGAGGTTTTCTTTTCTGAGACCGGTGTCCACATTTGGTTGGTTAGCTCTAAAATAGATCAGAGGAGTTGTGTGAAAAGGGTTTGGTTGGAGGCAGCTTCTCCGGTGGCGACATGCCCCTTACATTGGGCCAGACGTTGGAGGAGGCTATCCGGCAGTATAGATAGTTCTAGGGTTTTTCAACATGCTGACGGGGGCAGGGTGACGGATTATCAATTGGGTATGGTGATGCGAAAAGCTTTGCGACAGATAGGTCTGGATGGGACCCAGCTTGGGACACATTCTTTTAGGATTGGCGCGGCAACTGAAGCTGGTAATCGAGGCTGGTCGAGGGGGGATATTATGCGCCTTGGGCACTGGTCATCCAACTGTTTTCAGCGTTATGTTCGGAGCGATGCAGAAGAAGCGCTTGCGTTAACCTCTTTTTCTTGAAGGTCATATTGTTTTTTTTTTTTCAGGTTCTGTAGCGGGCCCCGTTCCCCGGAGTTGACCATTTGGATAGTGGGACACTCTTCTGTTAAATGGGCCCATGTTCAAGCTGGCAGTTGTTATTTCGGGAGAATGTTGGGTTTTAATGAACGCTTGTTTAAAATTGTTTGGAAAGGGAAAGGGGGGATGATATGGAGGGAGTTGGTTCCTTGTTTGAACAAGTGGTTGGTTGGGGGGCAATGCCCCGATGTTTTGTTAATGCATTTGGGTGAAAACGATCTGTGTGTAGTGAAGGGTGTTGTTTTGTTACGGGCAATAAAAAGAGATTTGGCGCTTTTTAAGGAAAAGTGGTCTGGCTGCCATGTTTTTTGGACTGAGCTTGTGCCTCGTAGAGTCTGGAGGGGTGCACGGAACCCCAGGGCCATTGACAGGGCTCGCAGGAAGGTGAATCTTGAAATTTCTAGATTCTGTAGGAGTCTGGGTTTTGGGAGAGTGTGCCATAGGAACATTAAGTTTGAGTCTGTGGAGTTCTTCAGGAGTGATGGTGTCCACTTATCCCGGATGGGTATTGACCTCTACCTGTTGGAGATTAGAGAAGCTTTAGCTAGGTGTCTTATGGTGCAGGACCATTCTAGGATGGTGTAGTGAGTGTTTACTTGGTCTTGTGGTTCACTGGTATCAGTCAGGAGTACCCCTTTTTTGTTTGGGGGACAGAAAGGGGGGGTAGTTTTCTCTCCCCCCCTCCCCCCCCCCCCCCCCCAGCTTTCTGGGTGGCTGGGATTGGTGGAATTTTGGCCAGGGTTGGCAGAGTTTTTGTGTTGGATAGTTTAAAGTTGGGTCATCGGCAGGGATTGTTTGGGTAGGTTGATTGTTGGGGCACTTACGGAGGTTGGGTGATCCTTGAGTGGTGAAGGGGCAGGCAGGGGATTTTTGGTATAAAGGATGTTTAGTTTTATAAGCTATGTGTTATGCATTGAATTATGAAATTGTATTTTTGTAATGTTGTAATGCTTGGGTGGGGGGTTCAAATAACTGTTAGGGGCGGGGGAGGGGTGTAGGGGGTAGGTAAGTGTTTATTTATTGAGGTTTGGTTTTGTAAGGCATTTGGCCGAGGAGTTTTACTTGTTATGCGCACCTGTTCCAATAAAGCGGCTTTTTACACACCCAGAAGTTGTTTGCGATCTGCTCCCCCTACCCCCCACCCCTCCTTCCCAATAGGTGGCAGCACGAAAGACGTGCACATCGGGCAAATATGTTTTTTGACTTGCAACCTTTAAAAGTAACTATGGATACCTGTTCAACAACTGGCTCTCCCCCTCTTGTTTGAAAACATTGCGTACCGAGTGAGGCCAAGGCTGGTATGTCCACAACAGGCCATGTAGATGAATATATGCACCGAGTCATCCTCCATGGAAAATGGAGTGTCAAGTATTAGACAATGGTAGAGCTGATCGGTTTCTGTTCTTGGTTTGCCTTCCTTGTGAATAGGCTAATAGGTTTTGAGTTGAGGCGGCGGCTGCTGGTGTTCCAAAAGACGAAAAGGCACACATTCTTGAAAAGAAAACAGCATATAGAAAGGTAAAAATCAAGAAATGATGGATGTATGAAGGAGTTTGAAAGTAGTGGAATAAATGCTAACATGTGCACTTTTATTTTTTGTTTCCTTGCAATTCTAGCTCGTTCCTGGTCCTGATGAGATTCCCACGTTAAATGTGAATGGGGCTTGAAACGCGTGGACCTTTATCTCGCAAAAACAAATGAGTATTGAAAAGTGTGACTAGGTCAACCCTGTGCTTAAAAATAAAGATTAGTGGGCATTTAGTACTGTGGTGACCTAAGTCATCCATTGTTTTGCAAGAGTCCAATGTGGGATAACTAAGTTACAAAGAACAAAGAACTTTTTTACAGTGGATTAATCTTTTTACTATTTTCCCCATCTGGGCTCCTTCTCTTCTTTTTCTTCTTAAACTTTCAGCTTCACTTCTACAGCTCTTCTTTTTTCTGGAACTTGAAATATTTTCATTTGTTTTTGTACTCTTTGTTTATTGTGAAATGCAATGTAAATAGGTGTCATATGGTTGACAGAACAAACGGAATTTATAAGTGTTATTGTTGTTCTGTGGTCATTTATATGTTGATTGCTTCATGAATTTTGGGAGCATTTAATTAATTTGCTGCTCAAAAAACAAAATGTGAAATTATTAAAAAATTAACATCTCAAAATAAAAACTAAGATTTTACAATCACTTTGAGTGTCACAAGTGATTGGGTGACGAATGAGCAACTATTTATCAGCACTGGCAATTATTTTGTTGTACGTTATGATGAAACATGACACCCAGCTGGGTGTGTGAGGACCCTAAATTCCAAGACATGACCATGCCTAACCGGTTGCCCTCATTTACAACTGTCTCTTAATTAGAACAGCATACTCTCGATCTCTCTAGTAAGTTTGGGCATGTATGCTGGACCTGTCCAAAAAGCACATAGTCCCTTCTTTGTGATTGACCACATGTACAGTGTCATGATTGTGTTGCCCTGATGTGAATGTATTTGGGATGTTCTTTTACCAGTGGTGATACTGGGAGGATATACCTCAGATGTGCACAATGTTAATTTCCTATGGTGAACTGCTAATTATGTTTGCATAGCGTGTTGTGCTAAGTGGAATATTACCAGTAGTTACTGGTCGCCCTAGCTAATAGGTGTCTATGACAAAGTGATTTATGGTCTATGCGAGTGACAATGGCTCGATTGTCCAAATGGTATATGTAATCCCTGTGAAGTCATGACAGGTGCCTAGTGGCACAGTGATATATGTGTTCTAATGTGTTTTTATGGATAATATAAAGGCTATTTTTAAATAACCTTGTGTGGTGTGCCTATCGTGTCACTGCTGTGTGATTGCGTTGCGCAAATGCTTTACACATTGCCTCTGGGAAAGCCTGACCGCTATGCCAAGCTACCAAGGGGGTGAGCAGGGGTTATCTTCAGCTTGTAACTCCCTTGCCCTGGCTACAGTGGTGGGTTCTGCCTGGCTTAGGTGCATCAAATCCCAGTGAAAGAAGAAGAAAGGTTTTTTAGTACGGAATTGTGATTCTCTAATCGCCCCCAAATACATTTCAAAGGAGTCAAACCAGTTCTACCATGAAATTGGAGGGTTGCCCGGTGTTTCCAGTAAAGGCGGTAGAGGTGTAACCGACGACATTGTGACAAAACAGTATACTGTTAATGAAATTAAACCATTCAAAACTGAAAACATAACAACAAGGACCCAGCTTATGGAATTAATTGTGCATGCCAAGGCGACATGCTACTGGAACAAAATTGGAAAGGAAAGGAAAATGCAAACAAAAATAACTCAGTTAAGAATACCTTTTTTTTTATATAGCACAGGTGTGTGCGTCACCACAATGCGCTAACATTAAACCAAAGATATGCACAGTAAGGTGCGATATAATTAGTACCACTACAATCAGGTGTGCACATCACTGTCTTGCAAAAATCAACACAGGTGTATGCATCACCAAAATACACCAATAGCTATATCCATGACAATCATAGAACTGAATGTTAACATAAATTTTGTTACGTTCAGGTGTGCACATTACTGTGAAGCACCCTAAAGTTGTTTCATTTCCTTCAGTGAATTTTTTGCATTATAAATGTTGCCAACGCTGGCACCAATCTACCAGCAGACATGTCGTGAAAGAAAACAATGCTCACAAGATGGAAGCACGCTGGTGTGACTGACATGAAAAAGCATGTAATACTGTGTCTTTCAGGCCCTTTACAGTACTTTTAAGAGGGTGGTATGATTTGGGAGTGCCGTGAGTTTGCGTGCAAGGCTGCAAGCCTTCGTCACTGCACTCCCAATGTGGAGGTAACACATGCGCACTAACCTCTAATCCTTGTTCCTCAGGGTTGACTTGAACGGAAACAGCACTACTGCTGGGCTAAACCACATGATCAAGTTCAGTGAATGCAGACAAGATGCAGCAACTGGAATCCCCGTCTCGGGAGATCAGAAGAGGCCACAATATTCAAAAAGCTTTTTCTTCCAGCCGACATGGGCTACTTCCTTTGGTGGTCTCTAAGGTACAACTCATCACTAAATCTAGTTGAAATATTTACCGGAGTAAGACGCAGTATGAAGCTGAGTTTAATGCTAGGAATAGAGACCTCATTAGTGGTGCAGCATATCCTAGTAATAGCTCACAGTCAACTTCCGTTAACTAGCCAAATTACCCTCTACATTACTGTTGGAAGTGGGGGGTCCTTATCCCTCACCGCCGCCACCAAATGCTGGAGGCGGGATTCCCCGACCCCTTGTTTCAACAGTAGGCTAAGTAAGGACACCGTCTGAGAAAGCCCTGCAGCCCCCTTAGTAGCTAAGCTTGAGCAGCCAGGCTTATCTCCAAGGCACGAGTGTACAATATGTGCAACCACACTCACAGCAAACCAATGATGTCACCACAAATAGACTCCACATGAGTTTTTATAACATGAGTATAATCTTTATATAAGAAGTTATGTGATATGACCACACAATACAAAATCTAAATATAAGAATGGGTAGTATTCTTTCCAGTGGGTTGGTAGGTTCTAATCCCAACCACCGCTTCTAACCAACAGTTAAGCTCACTTCTAACCGTTTCCAAAAAGTTAGGCAAGTCGTATTGCTAGAATCACACACGTTGCAAAAGGAAAGAAATGCTGCAATGCGTAACAATATTCTCTTGTACTGTGCAACAGAGAAACAATGCCATACGTAGCGCCACAGTCATGTACTTTGCAATAGAAAGAATAATGCAATGCGTATCATTACCAGCATGCGCTGTACCGGGAAAAAACAAAGCCATGTGTCACGCTACAATCATGTACTGTGCAATGAAGAAATAATGCGCTGCACCACGTTACAATTAGGTACCTTGCGATGAAGAAATAATGCAATGCACCATGATACAATCATGTACTCTGCAAGGGAAAAATAATGCAGTGCGTAGCATACCAAGCATATAGTTTGTCAGGCACAAATGAGGTCAGGCGTCATACGACAGTTCGATAGTTCGTTAGCAACAATAATGCAAGTACAACTTCTCACTCCGGCCCCAGTACTGCCCCCACTTAGGCCAGCACAGGTCTAGATCTGTGCCAAAGCACCAGGAACCCGTAGCTGGCGGAAGCGAGAGGCCGAGAGAGTATCCCTCCGGGCAAGCACCTCACCCCAGGTGGTGATCCACGTTACCTGGTGGGGTGCGACCCCACTCTCCTCTCCTCCGTCAGCAACTTGTGTCTTGATCCAGAACTCCGTCAATGGGTATGGCGAGCTCGGGCCGGGGGCTCAGCTCCTCTGGTGGCTGCTGGTCCAGGTCGCTGATGTTTTACTCCGAGGGCCCAATGGCCTGGCCCTCCTTCCGGCAATCTCAGCGAACACAAGGATTGGTCTTTCCGCAGCAGTCTCTTCATTTGCTCCTTCTTTAGCAGAGGTTCCTCTTGACCACAGAATGGGTCCAATCCTTTTCAGTCTCAATCCATTTCTGTTTCAATGCAACGTCCAGGGGTTTCAGCTCTCATTGTTATACCCCTTAATGTCTTTAAAGTTTGTTTGTGCTCAGGGGTCCCTGACTCCTCCCTAAATCAGTTCTGTGTGTCTCCCTCCCAGCGTCACCTTTCTCCCTTTGATACTAGGGGTCTGGTTCCTTAATCACTCAGCAGGAGATGGGTCAATTGGTTTATAGTACTCGCCCAGGCCTTTTCACCTCCCGGGCTTCTGCTACCCCTACTCTCAAGAGACAGGGCAGCCTGGTGCCATCTCAACCCTCCCTGGGTCAAGACCTCTCCCAGATCCTCTCACCTCTCAGATCCAGGCAGTGAATCCACATTTCAGCAGAGATACACAGAAATGCCTAACGCACAAAACTCAGCCACTTTCTCAAAGAGTGGTTTCTGAACACACAGTGACAAAACCACCTTCACAGAAAGATATGTTATGACACTGTGAGTTCATACATACTAAACTTCACCTATCCATTATAAACGTATAGGAAACTAAGGATAACAAACACAACACCCAGTCTCCTCATTCTGAGCTATGCGCAGGATGGCCTTTCGGCAGTGAAAAACGAAATGGAGTGTTTTTCACTGTCAGGACATAACACATCTTAGTATATGTCCTGTCTTTTACTTACACTGCACCCTGCCCAGGGGTTACTTGGGACCTACCATAGAGCAGCTCAATGTGTATGTAAGAGGTAAAGTAAGGCCTGACAAGTGGTTGCACTTGTCAGGACAACATGCTAACTTTGCAAACTGCGTGCAGGCCCTACACTGCAGGCCTGAGTTCCCTTCTCCACGCACCTTTGCATTATTAACCCTGGCACACACAGTGCACATCACTAGGGACTTTACTAGTAAGGCAAACATACCAATCATGGACAACCAATTACCATTACACTTTACATAGGGAACTATTGTACTTTGACACTATTCAGCAGTGGTAAAGTACCTAAAGCATCTAAATTGGCAACTCTATATCAGGAAAACGGTCTAGGGGAAAAGCAAAACCTTTAGGGAACTTTAGCCAAAAAGGCCAAGTCCTACAATTACTTTATTGAACCTGACAGCATAACACCTAGAATACTACAGTATGGTATTCAGGGCCACTTGATTTCTACAAGAAAGCTCGACCGGATTATGCGAATCGCTGACTAAATTATGTGACAAAGGAAATGCAAATTATGAAGCATATCATGCAATTAAACGCACATTATCTTACATGTTTCCTGTCTTTGTTATCTAGCTGTCTTGACATTGTGACACAGTTGAGCCATCTTCCCTGTAGGCATGTGTGCTTGCAAGCTCATTGTGGTGTTCACCACATAAAAGAAGGAAACAGGAGACATCAAATGCAGGTAAGTGGGTTTTAATAACCTCATCCACGAAGGACCAGCTATCAACTGACTTCAAGAGAAGTCTACATTCTAGCAGAGAACTTCAAACAGGATTCTACAAATTAAAGGTACAGAGAAATAATAGAAGCACAAAATAGCATATTATCACACATCTTCCTTTCCAACAAAACAAATGAAGGAAAGAAAGAAAGAAACAAAAAAAACCCATAATCTTTTAAGTAGGACGTAGGTCTACGCACTCTTTGACCTTTTCTTGAAGAAAATAACAAACCAGGAGACCCAGGAGTATAGTTACGGGAATTACTCGAACCACCACCAGCACAGGGAACATCAGTACCCACATCAACAACAGGCAACCTAGAATCAACCAAAACCACACGACTGTTATTCCATATCCTTCCATCTTCCGTCTTGACAGCATTCTTGAAGACTTTCACCACAGAACGAACTTCAGTGAACTTTGACCAAGGCCTACACCCCACAGGGGCCCTGATGCGTACAAGATCACCAAGTTTGAATTTTTGAAAAAATACACCCTTCCTACTATCAAAATACTCTTTCCTAGCAATTTGTTTATCCAATTCCTTACATCTCCATTCTCCAACACTATTATCGACCAAACCTTTATTCAACTTCATCCAACCTGGACACCACAAAGTATTAGGAACTCTGCCTTTGAACAATTCAAAAGGAGATCTTCCTGTAGTAGAATGAGGAGCCATACGATAACTACTAATTCTGTCCTTAAGAGACTCCTTCCAGTCTAAACCAGAGGACCTTGCCAACTAAATAGCTTCTTTAAGAGTGTTGTTGACGGGGGGCGTGGCCGAGCGAGATGGCCGCTTAGGCTGTGAGCTCCGCTCGCCACGGCATTCATCCTGGAATTATCCTGCCTTCCCCCGCTTGCACCAGCTTGGCGCTGATCTTCTGCGGCGTCGGAGGGTCCGGGGAGTAACTGGCCGAAACCTTGGGGCTCGACGAGACCGGCATCCCCCTTCTCTGCTCTCTGCCGCTTGAGCCGTGACGGAGTCGGGCAGCTGGCCGAGGAGCCGGATGCGGACGCCGGCTGTGGATGGTACCGGAGACCGCGGCTGTGCAGGCCGGGACGTCCGGGGATCCGAAATGCTGCAGATGGCATTGGAGCTACACGGATGAGCGCGGAGACCGAGCGCAACTCCAGAAATGGACGCACACATTGGGAAGTCCACTATACCGGCTTGCGAGGTCGTCCCTTTGTTCTTGAAGCTGCTTGTACAGATTGACTGCTCGGAGGTGGGACGCCATTTTGGAGCGGACTTCGCGTTGTGGAACTTGTTTGTTTGAGCAAGCCCTGTGCTTTGTGTGTCCTGGATCTCAGTGGTACGGGGATCGGTAATCCTGCATTATCTATCCTGAGCATCACGACCCCGTACCATGAAGCGCGACTTTCGCCGGCGTTTCCCATGGAATGCTCGAGGTTTAAGTGCCCTGTCTACGGCCGTGGTGGACATGGTGAATTGTATCCCGCGACTGTGTGCTTTGCCGGCCCCTGTTTGATGGATCCCCTAGGAGCTCTTTGGCTAAGGGGCACCGCGTCAACTTCTGGCGCTGTCTTGTGAGGGCGTTACTTTGCGGGGATGTGCGCTTGGTCTGGCCTCGCAGGATGGAGCCCTCGATTCGACACATCCTGATTGCAGTGGACTCCCTCCGTGTTGCTTGGGTAAGGGGAGCCGAAGACCTTGGTAGACGGCTGGACGCCATTATAGCTCCGCCGATGGATGAGAGCCCTGATGATCGGACGGAGAGTGGGGCCACAGACAGCTTTATGCAGGAGATGGGAGAAGCGACTATGCCTTCACGGGTGGTCCTGTGGGGGACCCTGGCCAGCGATGGAGACGGCTTCGGGCTGCCCGACTGCGTGAGTGTGACTTTGGGACTTAAAACTGTGCTGCAGGCAGATCGCTTTCAGGGAACTGCTCCTGTGACCATCGAATCTGATTTGCCCTTATTGTGTTGCGACTTGGTGAGATGGCCTGGTACTTTGCTGATGTTCCTACACGTTTGGAAAGATTGGTTTCTCAGCCTCTGGATGGCGGGATCACCAGTGCGGCTGATTCTGCCTTGCTTGCCTTGCCACCCTGATCTTTTAAAGTACTGCATTACTAACTCTCAGTGGCCACGCTTAGATGGACGGGTCAAAATGGGTCAGGGGTGACCCCTCCTTCTGTGTAACAAGGACGGATCCCCGGACGACTAGTGTGTTGACCTTGCTTAATGCTTTATGTAGCGACGCCGCTATTGCCTGTTGACGAGTTGGCTTAACTATGATCGACCCTGAGCTATTTTGTGCGAGTGGGGGGGAGCGGGGGTTTGCTTTTCATGACTTTCCCCCCATTTTTTCCCTTTCTTTGGGACCTTTCTGGGGCGACGGGCATGCTAGTCGGGGGTGGGCCGTAGCCTCGTTAGACGTGCAGGGTGGGGGGCTGGGGATCTGTGGGTTACTTTCTTCTTTGGTTCTATGGCCCATTTCTTGGTTGAGTCTTTCTTCTAAATTCCCTCTTGTGGGTTTTCTGGGGTACCAAGCATGCCTATGGGGGGGGGCCGTGGCCTTCCGCTGCATGCAGGGTGGGGGGTGGTGGCGGAACGTGTTTTTTGTGTTTCTTTGTCTCTATGGCCCTACTTTTCTTCTTTCTTGTCTCTTTCTTTTATATACCCTTCTTTAGTGGGGATTGGGGTTTTGCGTGAACTGGAAGTTTTATCCACTGTGTAACATTGCGGACTGGTTATATTTTTAGCCTCCTGAATGTGGACTATTGTGTTTTGAGTACTATTTGTGGTTCACTGTGCTTCCCGATCTGTGCCCTTTCCATGACGATTCCTAATTGCGGCGAGATGTGGTTCTGGCGACATTCTGCATAGTATACTGTTTAATCCTGCTTTCATGAGATAGGAACCGATGTTTTGTTTTTGATATCCTGATGCCAACTATCCTTCAGATTCTAAATTGAAAATTAGACCACAATACCCCTGTCTTTGATCCTGATGGACTTGCTTTATTGACCTGTATTACATTCCTGAGACTTTGGGCTGCGCGCATGATTGTATGTGTACCTTCTTGTCAATAAAGGTCTTCCAAAAATTAAAAAAAAAAAAAAAAAAAGAGTGTTGTTGACTCTCTCGATGGCACCATTCGACTCAGCATGATACAAAGAACATTTCTTATGGACCACACCACACTTCTTTAAGTAATCCTCAAACAGCTTCGAGCAAAACTGAGGCCCATTATCTGAAAGCAAACTATTAGGAAAGCTTTCTTTAGAAAAAACACCATCCAAAAATCTAATAACAGCATCTGAAGTTATGTCTCTTACAGCACTAGCCTCAATCCATCTCGAATATAAGTCTATCAAAACAATCAAATATGGAGTATCAGAAACTCCCGATAAAGGACCAACAATGTCCATAGCAACCTCATCCCAAGGATGATTGGGTAAAATTCTTTTAACCATAGGCATCTGTCTAGTCTTTAAAATCTTGTCACTCGCACAACATTCAGGACAGTCTCAAACCATTCTCTCTATTTCTAGATCCATGCCAGGCCACCAAAACTGCAAACTGAGAATTTCCTTCGTCTTGACAATGCCTAAATGTCCACAATGAGCATGTGTCAACAACTTTTTCCTAATACCAATTGGTGGAATCAACTTCGTCCCACGAGTGAGAAGACCATCATCAGTAACAGAAAGTTCTTCTGAAACTAGTAACCAAGGTTTTTCCAAACGACAATGACTCTTCAAGGAAGAAATAACCCTATTAATCTCCTCATCTTTCACCAATTCACTCCTCCATTCACATTCTTCAACAGCTCCTTCAGTAACCTTACATACACTGATGTTCTCATCTGTTTCATAATTATCTTCATCTTGACAACTCTCAACACTAACTAGCCTTGATAAACAATCCGCTGACTTGTTAGCCACACCAGGTATGTAATCCACCTCAAAATCAAACTCCTGTAAAGAAATGACCCATTTTCTAATTCTTGAAGAAATGGCATTCAAACCTTTTTTTTTAAAAACTTCTCTTAAGGGTTTGTGATCTGATAAAACACAGACCTTAGAACCCCAAACCAAATTCCTGAATTTTCTCAAAGCCCAAAAAATGGCAAGAGACTCCTTCTCTATCACAGAGTAATTCATTTCTGCACCCCTGAGACACCTTGATGAACAACAAATCAACAAATCCTGCCCATCCTTTCTTTGTATCAAAACAGCACCGAGGCCTTTATCACTTGCATCAGTGAACATGAAAGTCGGAAGACCAGGAACAAAAGCATGCAGAGAGGGAGCTTTGTTTAACTCCATTTTTATACCTTCAAATTCCTTTCTACAGTCGTCAGACCAATCAAAAACAACATTGTTTGCAGTCAACTTCCTCAAACTATGAGTCTTCTCCGCAAAATTTGTGACAAACTTTCCATAGAACTCAACCATTCTCAGAAAAGAAAGTAACTCATCTTTATTAACAGGTTCCTTTATCTTCCAGATTGTCTCCACCAGTTCTTTTTTGGAAAAACACCCTCACCAGTAATCCTATGTCTAAGATAATTTACTTCTTGCATACCAAATTTGCATTTGCTTTTCTTCAGGGACATACCAGCTTCACCTAAACGTCTAAGTACAACACACACACGTTCATTATGTTCACGCAGATTATTTCCAAATATTAACAAATCATCCTGATAACACAAACCCTTCAAAATCTTAGTCATGATTCTTTGAAATACGGAGGCTGCCGAAACGAGACCAAAAGGCATCCTCTTGTATCTAAATGTACCCATAGGTGTGATAAAAGCTGTCAGATCCTGGGAGGACTCATCCAGTTCCACCTGGTGGTAAGCAGATGCTAGATCAAGAGTTTTAAAATATTTCGCTCCACCCAACGTACCAACCAACTCATCTATATTTGGTAAAGGAAACCTATCCACAACCACCTCCTTATTCAGTGATCTCAAATCTATGCAAAGTCGAATTTCACCTGTTGGTTTCTTTGCAACCAACAACAAAATAAGAGAGGTCTAAACTGGTCAAGCTCACGGCTGCCAGAGACGTGGAGCAAAAAAGATAAGCAAAATGTTTGATGATCACAGTCACTCTAGTTGAGTGGGATCACAGTCACTCTATTTGAGTAGGAAAGCCCTCACACACCGACCTAGTCAGTGTCATGCTTCATCATCGGGCCCCACCGAAGAGACCGAGTGTCTCTTCGGTGTGCTGCGACGCCAGAAAGACTGCGGAGCTGGTTGTGTGGGGAGAAAGTGTTGTGAAGGTTCTCAAATTAAAAGTGACTAATAGGGTATCAAAAAAACTTTAATAAGTGATCCCTAAGACACGAGTAAGTGGTAATATGTGTCTGAATTTAAAAGCCAAGGTTATTAGGATCTAATTTAAATTCAGCTAAATACCACAAATTAGTTAAAATCAGTCAACATGTTTCTGCCTTTGTGGTATGTATTCACCATGGCATTCTTCAGGACTATAACCCCGGCGGTATGGACACTCTAATAGTCCACCCTAACCTGGGGACGTGAAAGTGAAAAGGAAAGGTGAAAAAAGTGCTTAAAAAATGGGAGAGCAATTTGTTCAATCCAAAAAACCCCAAAATTCGGGGTGTATCAGCACTTTAAAATCCAAAAAACCCCAAAATTCGGGGTGTATCAGCACTTTAAAATAGGGCGCTACTTGCACCATGGGTCTCGGGAGGGGGGTTGGAGCGCGATTGGCACATCGCCCTCAGCGCTCGCAGCCCGCTTGCAAACCTACTGCAACCCTCTAGACCGGACCCCGACGACGGTCTAGAGGGTTGCAGTAGGTTTGCAAGCGGGCTGCGAGCGCTGAGGGCGATGTGCCAATCGCGCTCCAACCCCCCTCCCGAGACCCATGGTGCAAGTAGCGCCCTATTTTAAAGTGCTGATACACCCCGAATTTTGGGGTTTTTTGGATTGAACAAATTGCTCTCCCATTTTTTAAGCACTTTTTTCACCTTTCCTTTTCACTTTCACGTCCCCAGGTTAGGGTGGACTATTAGAGTGTCCATACCGCCGGGGTTATAGTCCTGAAGAATGCCATGGTGAATACATACCACAAAGGCAGAAACATGTTGACTGATTTTAACTAATTTGTGGTATTTAGCTGAATTTAAATTAGATCCTAATAACCTTGGCTTTTAAATTCAGACACATATTACCACTTACTCGTGTCTTAGGGATCACTTATTAAAGTTTTTTTGATACCCTATTAGTCACTTTTAATTTGAGAACCTTCACAACACTTTCTCCCCACACAACCAGCTCCGCAGTCTTTCTGGCGTCGCAGCACACCGAAGAGACACTCGGTCTCTTCGGTGGGGCCCGATGATGAAGCATGACACTGACTAGGTCGGTGTGTGAGGGCTTTCCTACTCAAATAGAGTGACTGTGATCCCACTCAACTAGAGTGACTGTGATCATCAAACATTTTGCTTATCTTTTTTGCTCCACGTCTCTGGCAGCCGTGAGCTTGACCAGTTTAGACCTCTCTTATTTTGTTGTTGGATATATAACCGGGGATTAAGAGAGTGTCTTTTGAATCTCCCTACCTCTCTCTTTGTTGTTACAGGTTTCTTTGCAACAACAATAGGAGCCAACCACTCAGTGGCCTCAACTGGCTCAATTATCCCATTACTAATAAGTTTTTCAATTTCTTCTTGAACTTTTGTTTGTTCCATTAAAGGAATTCTCCTCACTTTTGCTACTATTGGAACAGCATTCTATCTTAGTTTGATATGATGCTTATAGCCACGTAAACATCCCAAGTTTTCCTTAAAAACATTTGGAAATTTTTCAGAAAAAACTTTGCTCAAATCTTCACTCTCACTACTATGGTCACTCTCATGCACTTCCTGAATTTGAACTTGAGGCAAAGCATTGGGATCAAGTTTCACTCCAAGCTCCCTTTGATGTAACCATCCCAGCAACGCATCACCTTTCTTTGCTACATATATTTTACCAACAATTATTCGACTTCCCAATTCTATCTCACCTAAAAAATACCCCAACATTTTAATTGGTTTATCACTATAACCTAAAGGTGTTATATCAGATCTTAATAACTTAACATTACTCGAAAAAGTTTCCTTAAACAATTTTTCCTCAATTATCGTTATACGAGAACAAGAATCAAATTTAAAATGTATCATCTTATTCTCCACTTTGACCAAATGTGAGGGATGATCAGTCTTTGTACATTTTATCTCAAAACTCACAGTTCTGACTTGAGGTTGTGACCACCTTTTCTTTGTTACGTCTCCTTTAAACATCTTTGTTCTACAGAACTTTGCATAATGCCCTCTCTTTCCACACAAGTTACACAATATTTTTAATGCAGGGCAAGTAGAGGAATTTGCTAAATGTGAAAATTGACCACACCTGAAACAAGAAAACTTGTTAGTTTGACCAGCATACGAAGTACTAGACATATTAGGATTCATAACATTTGCCATGGCACCCTGTTTTTCTGGCCCAAGACCACCCTCCTGTTTTTTTACTTGACATACGACATCTTCCACCTTCATCTCTTCTTTTGTTTCAGGCTTCTCTTTTTCTTTTTTTAATTCACCTACACACTTAGTCATATGCTCTACTTGTTTTGCAATAACCAAAACGTCCTCAAGTGGAGGTTCATCTTTCAACCATAACTCTTTCCTGATGTCATCATGCGCACATCTCAAAACAAATTGGTCTCGTATTCTTTCGTCAAGAGTTTGTCCAAAGTTGCACGAAGAAGCTAACTTTCTAAGCGATGAGACATACTCCTCAACTGTCTCATCTTTCTTCTGTTCTCTCAAACCGAAGTGATATCGCTCCATTATTGTGCTTAACGTTGGCAGATAGTGACGATCTAATTGTAATATGGCAATCTCATATTCATTAAAATTTCTTTGTTCTGCTGCAGGCAAATCTGGCAAGTGTTCTAAGACATCTTGTCCTTCACCACCAAGACAATGCAGAAGAAGAGCAAGTTTCCTTTCCGCACTCAAATTTGTACCACAAACCCTGGCATAATTTGCAAAAATTTTCTTCCACTTTTTCCTCTTTACATTTGGTTCTCCAGGGCTAACTAAGAAAAAGGCTGGTTGAGTAACAATCTGCATTTTTTTAAACTCTTTTACTTTCTTTCAATGTCCCTTCTTCTTTTATTTAACCCCTTCGAAGCTAATGACGAGTTGGGCTCGTCATGGCGCTTACCTGCCGTGCGCGGATGACAAGGCCAGCTCGTCATGAAATAAAGTAAAACAGCAATTCCCAGCACAGGAGGGGAAAACGCCTAGCAGCCATGTGGTTAAACAAAATAAACCTTTATTTACTTTTTATTTTATTTATTTGTCTCAGCACTTCGTCACCTTTGAACTCTTTTTTTTCCTTTAGTTTTGATATGTGTCACAAACACATAAAGAAAAGATTGTCGCTGTAAAGTATTCGAATTTCTTCAATAATGACCACTCTTTCATGTGGAACGAACAATTGTCTTTATGTTGCTAAGTAACATGGAGCAACCAAGGATAAATGAAAGAATGCGCTGTCTTACGCGCAGTTGGAACGAGCAATTGTCTTTACGTTGCTAAGTAACATCAAGCAACAATGCGCTGTCTTAAGAAGAGTTGGAGCGCACATTTGAAACGCACGTATTGTGACGTAAATGCGCCTTCCCACACATAGTTGGAACGCAGTGGTGAAACGCACGTATTGTGACGTAAATCCGCCGTCCTACACAGAGTTGGAACGCACTGGTGAAACGCACGTGATGTTACGTGGAGTGAAACGCGCAGCCAACCAAGGAATCAACATTCGGTTTTGCTCGCGCTCCCTTCAGCTCGCGCTCCCTTAAACAATCTTCGCTCGCTACTTAAATATTACATTTATATCAATGCTGAGTTCAAATTATCCCCACCGCTCTCCTCACCATATGGTAGACACGTAGACATGCATAAAAAATCGCCTTTATCGTCTTTTCAGCCGCAGAGAAGTCACCGCTTCACTTCTTTCAATTCTGCTGCTGGAGGAGGGGTGTTCTCAAATATTCTTCGTGTTGAGGTTTTCCCGATCGTCGCCAAATTAATGTGGTGTTCACCACATGAAAGAAGGAAACAGGAGAAATCAAATGCAGGTAAGTGGGTTTTAATAACCTCATCCACGAAGGACCAACTATCAACTGACTTCAAGAGAAGTCTACATTCTAGCAGAGAACCTCAAACAGGATTCTGCAAATTAAAGGTACAGAGAAATAATAGAAGCACAAAATAGCATATTATCACACTCATAATGGTTGCAGCTGGTGCCTTGAGAGCTGAACACTGAGTGGGCTATCTTTAAATCTAAGGCTCTCTGTTCCGACACTTGCTGCCTGGGCTGGAGCACGGGGATTGTTCCTTGAAATTTTACCATTAAAACCTACCTACCATAACTCTTCGTGAGTATGCCACATCTCTACATTGCTGCTGCTGGAAGATCCACAGAATTTTAACAACTAGTTTAGTTGCCACATGGGTGCCAAACTATCTCCTGGACTTGCTAGAAGCTCTTCTGGTGGGGCCTGTGGAGGTTGTGTGGTTTTCTGGTGTCCAGTGTGGGCACACAGAGGCAGTATGTTCTTGCTGCTGCCAGTCACGACTGCGTGGCATGGTGGAGATTGGACAGACATCGATGTGCCAATCAAGTAGGTTTGAATTGGACAGCCATTTTGATGTTCATCACGCAGCATGCATCATATATCACATCATCAGACATCATACCAGGGACTATCTTTGTACGGTTGTATGACGGAATCACACATGCCTTTACAATGCAGGCAATACAACGAACGCGTCATTACCATGCGTTCCTTTACAATGATTTGCCTTAGGGAAACGCTGGTCTTTGGAATAGTATCATTTACTATTCCAACTCCAGTCTGTGTAACAGTAGGGACGGTGCCAGTCCAACAACGCATTTCCCAAAGGAAGTCAATGTAACGGCTTGCATGCTAAAGGAAAGTGTAGTAATTACACGTTTGTTGTAGTGCCCTTGTTTTAAAGGCACTGCGTTTTTTCCACTGTGTGGGAAAGTGTGATTCCTAACTCGGACACATGGGAATGACCACCACACAAAAATTACCTAGGAGTTAATTATACGGTGTGCGTTGAATTAACAAGGTTTTCAGGAATGACAGTGTCTGCAGTGTTTTAAAGAGTGAACTTGCCAGGGGTGGTGTACTTCCAGGATGACACTCTGAGGTACATAGAAAATATGGAACAGCATGACAGAAAGTTGACAGACGTTTTGGATTTTCTGAAAGGCTGTGGTATGACTCTGAAGAAAAAAATGCAAATTAGCTGAAGATTGCACAGACTATTAGGACACGAGTTATCATGCAAGGGTGTGGAACCTAAGCAGAAACTTTCCACTGTAATCAAAGACGGTCTGTAGGTAACCAAAAAAGATCAAGTATTCCTAATTTGCAGCCCATTTAAGGTGTGTGTTGCAATGAAGAAAGTGAGGCATTGAAATGATTGACATATGTAATGACTACAGTATGATGACTGAAATGACAAGAGGAGATTCTGTGATAGGAAGGGAGGTGTTGGATATGTGATGGGGCATGCACCATTTAAAAAATAATATTTAGGGCACCAAGTTTAGTTTACTACCCGGTCACAAACCTATGAGGGATCCCTTTAACATGCAAAGTGGAAGGCTGGCTTGGACACGGATTGCTAAATGACAATATAGATAACAGGAACATCCCTTTGAGCATTAATATGTCCTCAATGGTGAAGAATTTTGCCTTTATTTGCCGCGTGGGCTGTTACCTGATGTTGAGGTCATGGCAGAGGATGACAATGAGGGGGTGTGAATGGTGAGTCAGATCAGTGCTGCATTAAAAAGGTGCTTTGCAGGAAGAGGAAAGGAGAGAGAAATAGAAGGAGGACGAGGCTGTAAGGACGGTCAAGGGACATACTATAAATATTTCTCCCACTGCTAAATACCTCAGGGATGAGGTAGGTGAATATAGTCAGGTAGCTGATGAATTGACTTTTCAGAAGGGATTTGGAGAATGGCTAGCAGTAAGAATCCTATTAGCACTGCACAGATTACGTAAGAGAATACTGGAGTTGTCACATGTATGTCACATTGCTATGCGTGCAATAAAAAGACGAAACATTAAGGGGGTCATTAGGATGGCGGGTGGACTTTGTCCGCCCGCCACCCTAACGGAGATCGGGACCGCCCGCCATAAGGGCGGGGGTCCCGTAGGGGGAATTAGGATGTGCCCGCCACAGTGGCGGGCACATCCTACATATATATCATTGTGGCGGTGTTGCACTCAGCACTGCCCGCCACAATGATAAACATGTCAGCACGCATTTGCATATGTAAAGCGGCAGGCACCGCGCGGTGCCTGCTGCCTTGCATATGCAAATGTGGGGGGGTACCATAGGTACCCCCCATGTCCCCCTCCACCTCTGCCATCACCTGGGGGCCCCGCAGGGGCCCCCCCGCAGCAATCACCGCCTGCCTTTCCGTGGAGGCATTGCCGCAGCGGAAAGGCCCCTACATATTGCCATTGTAATATGGCTGGCGGTGTCCATTGGACAACCCCACCATATTAATCTATTACCGCCCCGGTCGCAAGGCGACCACGGCCGTAAAGCGGCGGACGGTCTTTCCGTTCGCATCTGTCCCCTCCGCCATCCTAATCTGGAGGGGGGAATCAGGACATGGATGTCGGGCGGATTGCCTCCGCCAGGCCGGCGGTGGCCACCGCCAGCCTGGCGGAGGCAATCCGCCCGACATCATAATGGGCCCCTAAGACTTCTACTGGCCTCTTCTGGGTAAAGAGTTATGTGACAATGGCGCAACCCGAAAGGCCACTGGACCCGAGTAAATAGTGGTACAGTAAGATAATGACACACTGGAGGACAATCAAAACACATAAAAAAGGGGCAAGAATGAATCTATTATGTCTAATCAAAGTCAAGCACCACCATAAAGTCTTTCCACCAATGGATGTGATTTTATTTCATCACAACATTAAGATGAATCAAGACATAAAGTACAATGTATTTCATATTTGGATATTAGAAAAACAGGCGCACATAGGGTGAAGTGATAGGTGCATGGGAGGGATTGTTAGAAAGGACAGTAGTGCACATATAGACATCAGCAAGTAAATAAATAACAAACTATCGAGACAGATTTCTTCCAAATTTTTTCACTCGGGGTGACAAATACAAAAATAACAATCGATGGACAGAATGCAATTATACATTCACCCCAGCACAGAGATCTGGGCGTAAATCCATTGTTTTTTTGCTCACCATGCCATTCCAGTTTGAACCCAGCCATCGCTGTATTGGGCTGAATATATGACATTGTTCTGCATTATGTGCAAAGAGATTGGGACCCCCTCAAAAAGTATATTCAAGGTCATGGAGAACAGGGGAAAAAGGCAAACCACACTATAGAAACTCTCTCGTGACCTATATATTTCTTTTCTTTAACTAATTCGCAATGAATTAAAAAATAAGCCGTTTTAAATTATAATATATTGCAAATACATAATTATTCTTTATTAATTTTGTAGCACTTTTCTTTAGATATCAAAATTAGTTGTCAGTTAACAATTTCTAATCAGTAGACATATACAACAAATATATTCAGTGTATCTAACTAACTTTTCACATATTAACACCATGTAATCCTCAGGTAAGAAATGACACAAGTAAAACAAATACACTCTCTCATACATTCATACTAGTTCGACAAAAGGCTTAACTTTTGAGAGCCCTAGAAGTGATAAAAAGAATGATTTGGAAAAAATACGCCATTGACTGGTGAGGAGGAGCAGTTATATTGGAAATAAAGGAAACTGTCAGTTATTGCCAATACCAAAGGGTTGGTCAAATTATTTACATCACAGATAATAAGAACTGTGACAGTACTCCCTAGTTATTGTGACTTTGGTTGGTTATTTAGTGGGTCCTGATGAAGGTGGTTTTCATCTTCTTCCTGTGCCACCGAAACGCGTCGACCACTGACATTTAGATCTTGCTCATCGCAGTTGGCTCTTTGGTCAAAGGAGATGAATGTCATACCTATGTCTCCAACTCAAACAGTCTTTTTGTGTTTATGAATGCAGTATGAATGCTGATTGAGCTAGTATGAATGTATGAGAGACTGCCTTTTTTTGCTTGTGTCATTTCTTACCTGGGGATTACATGATGTTAATATGTGAAAAGTTAGTTAGATACACTGAATATATTTATTGTATATGTATACAGATTAGAAATTGTTAACTGACAACTAATTTTGATAACTTAAGAAAAGTGCTAAAAAACAAATAAACAAAGTTATAAACAATAATGATGTATTTGCAATATATTATATTTTAAAACGGCTAATTTTTTAATTCATTGCGAAACAGGGAAAAAAAGAAATATAGGTCACAAGGGAGTTTCTATAGAGTGGATTGTTCTGCATTCTGTCCATCAAAAACAATGGATTTAGGCCCAGATCTCTGTACTGGGGTAAATGAATGACATTGTTCTGCAATCTGTCCATCAATTGTTCTTTTTGTACATGATAGGCAATGTAAATTAAAATACTCAGTGGTCCTGCAATACATCAAGCGACACTCACATGACATTGTCCTGATACAGGAAACACACCTAAAGGGTAATCAATGTAAAGCTCTGAATAGATTTGGCTATACTCTAGTGGCACACGCAGGGTACACCACAGGCTCCAGGGGAGTGGAGGTGATTATTAAAAAATCACTCCCATTCATCCAAGGACAGGTTTGGGAGGACACTAGGTAGATAAGTAGAGATTAGCGGCACTTGGGAAGGGAAAAGGCTAAATCTCTGCTCGTTCTATGTTCCCCCGGGGCTACAGAGCACCACGCTGTGAAAACTAGGCCCTTGGCTTTTGGGGCTCCCAGAGGGGAGTCTGATCCTGGAAGGCGATATGAACGATATCCTGGATGTAGATATGGACGTGGCTTGACAGGCGGCGACAGGCAGAAGAGTGGATCAACTGGGGGGCTTCCTTCAGGCGATGGGACTGGAGGACATATGGCAACACCAACATCCCCACGAGAAACAATACACACAACTTGCAGCAGTGAGTGGGAGCCTGACAGGGCTAGACTACATGGTAACACAACTCACAGGTCTGGGAGAATTCACAGGGGCAGTACACAAAGCGCAAGGAGTGTTAAACCACTGCTCAGTGAAAGTGGGTCTAATCGGCCCTAGGAGAGACTTCACACTACCACCAAGGGTAACCTCATGGCTGTTTAAAGATGAAGAATTCAGGGTAGATACCATAGAGGGAGCAAATCTCTTTTTTGCCGAGAACGTGGGCTCTGTGGACTCTAGGGTGACTCTATTGGAGGCCTTTAAGACGTTGGTCCATGGGAGGATCCAGGCAAGGGCAGGGGCCGAGAGAAAAGAAAAAGGTCTTGAGGGCCAAACCCTGGAGGATGAAATAATGGCACTAGAATTCCAGGTAGTACAGGAAGGGCGGATCCAGACAGGTGGGCAACAGTGCCTTAGCCTTCGTCAAAAGAATTAAGAGATCTTTTGGAGGAGAGCGATAAAGCTCAAGCATTAGCCACACAACATAGATTATACGATGTGAGAGACAAAGCAAGGGAGGAGAGTAGATGGGTACCAGGCTTGGTAAACCAAAAGGGACAGAACCTGATCACAGGGATGGAAGTAGCGGAGGGATTCACATCGTATTATGAGCAGGTATATGCCTCCTCCTCCACGAAAACGGAACATGATTGCAGTGACTTCCTACTGGATATTAAGCTCTTGTGACTGTCAGGGAGGTCAGGGATATGTTAGAGCAGGATGTCACATTTGACTAAATTAAAGCAGCCACCCCTATGCTACAGTCGGGCAACACAGCCAGGCTGAACAGGCTTCCGGTTGAAATGTTTGAATGCCTAGTAAAGAGCTTGGCAGATCATCTGGTAGCAATGCTAGAGGAGGCCAAAATAGAATGTATATTTCCTGCAGATTAGCGGACGATAGTAATAATCGTAATCCCGAAGGGGGGGAACCGCCCATGGAGTGTTTGAGTGTGGTTCGTACAGACCCAACTCCGTACTCAACTTCAAAGTTAAAGTTATAGCGAAACTCTTGGCCATGCGGCTGGACAAGGTGATTACCTCACTAGTGCACTTGGACTAATAAGGATTTATGGCACAAAGAGGGACCACACTCAATTTGCGTAGGCTGTTTGGGGTGCTACATCTTACAGAGACAGCATTGGATGATCAGATTGCACTACTCTCCCTAGACACAAAAATGGCCTTTAATAGTGTGGAGTGGAGCTATCTTTTCACAGTGTTACAGAAACTGGGTGTGGGACCGGCTTTTATAGGATGGGTGAGACTACTTTATCAACGGCCGCTAGCTAGGATTCGAGTGAATGCCACAGTGTTGAGAGTGTTTCCTCTTCAGAAAGGCACGAGAGAAGGGTGCCCCAGCTCTCCCTTGTTATTTGCCTTGGCTGTGGAACCCCTGGCAGCATGGAAACGCCAAGACCCCTTGATATGGGGGATACCGATCCGGGATGAATAGGAGGAAAGCATTTCCTTATACGCTGATGATGTCCTAATGCCTGTTAGGATACCTTGCCAGTCAGTTGATAGAATATTACAGATCCTTAGGATATATGTGGAATACTCAGGATACAAAATTAATTGGCATAAATCGCTGCTCTTCCCCCTGGCAGGGGTTGCCCCAGAGTTAACATCTAGATGTGTAGTCCCGGTAGAGACGGGAGGGTTCAAATATCTAAGGATATACGTAACACGAAACAGACAGGAATTCAATCACCCTAATCTTGGCACAAAGCTACATAGATTAATAATGGATGTTAAACATTGGCTGACCCTACAACTAACTTTGATGTGGTGAGCAGTGCTGTTTAATATGATGAGTCTCCCGCGGCTGTTATACGCGCTATGTTAAAAAGGGTTCCAAAGACAACCGGTAACCAAAGACCCTTTTATGATTGCCCGGCGGTATCGCCTCTATGACCCACCAATATTAATCAATGAAGAAGCAGGCGCTGGAGACTGGAAGGCAGGAAACGAGGATTTTATTCTCTCCGGAGGAGAACACATCAATTCAGACAGCAAGTATCGTCACGAGGTGCTCTAACCACATCTCTGAGACCTGGCCTCTTATACTAGGGTTTATGACCTTTATTGCACATAACACATTCTCGCAATACTTTAGTACTTGAAAGAACATCCTCGGAATCTCCCCTTCAGACCCGTTCCCACATACATTTACAGTTGGATTCCCCACCCCGGTCACAACAGGTGATGGTTGTCGCACAGCAGGGCATTCCGCCGATTCACGGAATGCATGGGGTTTGATCGGATCTCATGGGGTGGGGGCTTTGATCGGTTCGGGGGTCTTTTGATGGGGAGGGGAAGCTTCCTACTGTACGGGGTAATAAACAGTATCCGCAGAGCCAGGTGGCGGCCTGGGAACAAGGAAGACAAACGGGGACACAGGCAAAAAGGGGGTTTGCATCAGAAGGATCTGAGGCCATGAAAGGAATGAGGGGAGGTGTCGCGCTGGGAACAGGATGGGATTCAGTGGTGAAGCTGCGCTGAAGAGGGGTTTATGACCCAAGGCATGAGAGAGCGGGGGTTGTCAGTGTGCGGGGGGGGATGCTTGCGAGGTTAAGAGAGAGAGAGAGACGCGCTGGCTATCAGCGAGGGGCAGGGAGGCCATGGTGGTCAAAATGGCTGCCGCTTACGTGCACGAATGGGCTTGGAAAGGGGCAAGATGGCGCCGATAATGTTGACGTTTTGCAGTCTAATCTTTAACAGTCCTCCCTTTTCAACATATCTTAGCCAACTTGCTTACTCAATGTCAATCTTCATCAAATTCCTAACCTCGGCATCATATATTGCTCTCATACGTTCGTTTTCAAAGTCCACAGTCTTAGGGCAAATACAATTTGCACATAATGAACACAGAGGTGGCAGACATTGAATTCCTAAGCATAGACCGCACATCACAACTACAGGAATCAGGATAATGGTGAACAGTCTCCAACCCCAGTTCTTAACGGTGTTCCAGAACCAACCACCAAGCGACCATTCTTCTTGTTCCTGGTGGACTTCTGAAGAGAGTCTGTGAAGATGTTCGATGGCTTTGTACACTGAGGGTGAGTTGTCCGGTATGTATGTACAGCAGCTGGACCCAATGATGCGGCATGCTCCACCACGGTCCGCAAGAACCACATCCAGGACAAGGCGGTTCTGGAGGGCCACCAAGCGGACCGCTTGAAGTTCAGCGGTGTTGTTAGCAAGGATACCAGCCGTGATGTTCATTGTTGTCTCAACTGCTTGAGTCAGATGTCGGATGGCACGGCTGTTTGCCATCGGGCCCCAGAGGGGGACTAGTCCTTTCATAGCATCGATGAATTGCGCTCCTGTTGAATCGGCTTGTTCGATGTCCTTGGCTCGTTTTTGTCTGTGATGATTTGCTGGTGCCACATAAGTCGGAGGAAGGATGAAAGAAATGAAACAAGTGCCCCCCCAGCCTTTGGGGAGCCAGGTGTAAGCCTTCGTGCCGCAGACGAAATACATGTTTGGAGATGCCACAAAGGAAGGTGGGTCGGCAGAGTCCAGAGTTCTAGAAAACCGGCAGGCACTGTGGCCTACCAGCTGAGTCCCAAGCCCTTCCATGCACATGTGGCCGGTGACGTTGATGACTGACAGGGCCACAGTCAGAGTGGCGGCCGTTCGTTTTCGCAGGTAGGAGAAGGTGGTTCTGGTTGGATTATTGAACACTTGCATTTCAATTTGTTCTTTAGCAGGGATGTCCAAGTGGATTGTGTTGTTGTTGGTCTGCGGGCAGAAGTGTGTCTTTGTTCTGTTCCGCCAGACCCCGTGGTAGAAATGCGTTACCATTTTGCTGGAGGTGGCATTGTCCTTAAAGCTTTCTTGCAGAAGCATCAGCCAGGCAAGACAGGAACCGTGAACTGAGAAAGGTGAAGGGATGAATGGTATCGAGTGTCCAGTGGCGTGGGGTAGCAGCCCACAGATCCAACAGTTGGTGGCATTGGTGGCAAGGTTGTGCTGGTGAAGTAGTTGTACGAAGGAGTTATTCCAAAATTCCTTTCGCCTTTCTCTGAGTTGGGGAGAGAGCGAGATCAGATAATGTTCCTTCATGGTGGTAGGCTGGACAGTGGTCAGGAATGTTTCGTGAGCAGGTGCATTTTCTTCCACAATCCAGAGTGTGGTCATGAGGAGAAAGCAGAAGAGGATTGTGATGAAGAGCGCAATAGTCTTTGGGCTATGGAGTCTGTCTGCTTTTGGGTTTCTGCGGTGGGTATTTCCTGTTTCCTTCATCATCTTCTTATTTGGCGCTTCCATCATCTTCTTATCTGGCGCTTCCATCATCTTCAAGGGGCTCGGTAGCGGGCAGAACCACAGACTTTGTTTTGCTTCTCTCCGGGTAACCCTTGGTAGTGTTTAGGTCACCGTTCTGAGATTTAACTCAGTCCGTGGTCTACTTAGCCGAGACTCCCTCCTTTCGACGCAGGAAATACCCTTCTTTCGATGGCACTGTGGGATCAGAGAATTTTGAAAGTTCAAGTGTGTCGGTATCAGGATAGCAGGTTAGTGATGGTCGGTCCTTGTTCAGGAGCTCTTCTTGGTTGTCGATGTTTTCGGTCGAGGTCAGGGTCGAGGAGATCTTCTTACAGTGGTGTGCATGCAGCCAGTTGCGTTTTCCCTCCACCCGTAGTGCTGTTCGGGTGGTGATGAGGACTTGCCAGGGGCCCGTCCACCGGGGTTCCAGACTCTTGGCACGCTGGAAATTCCGGATCAGGACGAAATCCCCAGGCTGAATGGTGTGTCCGGGACCCCTGGAAGTGTCAGGGATGGCATGCAGCACCTGTTGATGGATAACAGACAGCGTTTTAGTCAACTGACATAAGTAATCAGACATTAGGACGTCCGGGACGTCATGAATGGAAGTTGGTTTCGGTGCAGACCAGACATTCATAGGCCGGCCGAAAACAACCTCGTATGGCGTTAAGTGGTGTTTGGTGGGGGTGGAACGCATTGAAAGCAATGCCAGGGGAAGTGCGTCTGGCCATTTCAGTCCTGTGGTAGCTACTATTTTGGCCAATTTTAGTTTCAGTGTGGCGTTATGTCGTTCAACTAGTCCAGCAGATTGGGGTTGGAAGACTGCGTGGAACTTTTGTTTTACACCCAACCCCTTCAAAATGAGTTGGATAACTTCGGCTACGAAGTGGGGGCCATTGTCGCTCCACAAAATTCGACAAAGGCCGTAACGGGGGAAAAACTCCTTTAACAGTACCTTTGCTGTGGCCATAGCAGTGTTGTCACGGGTTGGATATGCTTCCACCCATTTGCTAAATGCGCATACCACCACAAGTACATATTTCAGGCCTTGACACCTGTCCAGTTGGATGTAGTCCA
Organism: Lissotriton vulgaris; assembly: GCF_964263255.1. Lineage (NCBI taxonomy): Eukaryota > Metazoa > Chordata > Amphibia > Caudata > Salamandridae > Lissotriton > Lissotriton vulgaris. The sequence continues at coordinate 1,307,373,899 of NC_141693.1, read as the reverse complement.
TCTGCAGGACTTCAAACGGGTGATTCGGGACCCCAAACCCTCCCCGGGGTACTACAGTTCCTTTCCCGGGGTTGTGTTGCAGGCATATCAAACATTGTTGGACCAGGCGTTTGGCGGACTCTGTGATCTTATCATTGTGCCAAACTCTGGAGACAAGTTCAATCATGGGGGCTGATCCTATGTGGGCAGGGGAATGTGCCATAGTCAGTATGGGAATCAGGTATGAGTCAGGTAACAACCATTTGTTTGTGTCTTTTGTCCGCCAGCAGCCTTCGTCATCTTTCAATCCCACCCGTGTCCATTCAGTCAGTTCGTGTTGTGTGCTAGCCATTTGAATGTCTCTGATAGTGTCCCTAGCGTCAGACCATTTTTCTGCTTGTGACCTGGTCACGTACATGCGTGTTGTCGTCCTATTTTCAGCTGTCGCTCGGGCAGTGAGGTCGGCTAGTGCATTTCCCTGTCCAATAATGTCTGTCACCTTTTTGTGTGCCTGGCATTTGATGACTGCAAGCTTTTTGGGGAGAAGGACGGCTTCGATCAAGGCGGAGACTAGATCCCCGTGCAAAATGGGGGTGCCGTGTGAGGTCAAGAATCCCCTCTCCCTCCAAAGGAGCCCAAAATGGTGAACCACCTCGAAGGCATACTGGCTGTCGGTGTAAATGTTTGCTGTGGTTCCTGCTGCTAGGATACAGGCTCGTGTCAGGGCAATCAGTTCCGCTGCCTGGGCAGATCGTTGCGTTATGCGGGCTGTCTCGACTACAGTTCGAGCTGTGGTGACTGCATAGGCAGCTGAAGTGGTGCCATCGGGGAGTTTGATGCAAGAACCGTCCACCCACAGCTCTCCTTCGGGGTCGGGAAAGGCCGTGTCTCTGAGGTCAACCCTACTTCTGGTCTGTTCGTCGGTGAGGGTCACACAGTCGTGTACAGGGTGCGCATTGGGATCGTTTTCTGGTAAGGGCAGCAGGGTTGCTGGGTTCAGTGTGGTGCATCTCTTCAGAGTGATGTGGGGTGCGAGCAGAGTCAGTTCGTATCCTGTCAGTCGTGCGCTCGTCAGGTGTTGCGTTTTGGTTTGGTTTAGGAGGGTGTCAACTGCATGGGGTACCAGTACTGTGAGGGAATTCGAGAGCACGATCCCCTCACTCTGTCGGATAGAGATCGCAGCAGCAGCTACGGCTCGTAGGCAAGCAGGCAGGGCTCTGGCTACAGGGTCAAGAGTGGCTGAGAAATAAGCGCATGGTCGTTGCTTTGAGCCGATGGACTGGGTCAGGACAGATAAAGCACACCCCTCCCTTTCGTGCGTGAAAAGGGAGAAGGGCTTCGTGTAATCGGGGGTACCCAGCACAGGGGCCGAGCAGAGGGCATCTCGTAGTTGCATGAAAGAAGTCTGACACTCAGGGGTCCAAGGGAGTGGGAGAGGGATGTCCTTTGCTAGCAATGAAAGCAGTGGTTTTACTACAAGGCTAAAGTTGGGTAACCACTGTCGGCAGAAGGAAGTGAGGCCTAGTAGAGAGCGGACCTGTTTCTGGGTCTTAGGGACGGGGGTGTCGAGAATGGTTTGGATCCGGTCAGGAGTCAGTTTCCTTCCGTCTTTGGACAAAAGGTGGCCTAGGTAAGTGACCTGGGGCTGGCAGAATTGCAACTTCTTCTTAGAGACCTTGTGGCCATTTTCTGCAAGGAAATGCAGGAGTTGAATGGTGGCTGTGACAGCTAGTGGAGTGGTGTCGGCTGCCAAAAGGATGTCATCGACATATTGTACTAACACCACTCCATCGGGTAACTGGACTTGATCCAGTTGTCTCTTGAGGGCCTGGCTATAGATGCTAGAGCTTTCTGTGTAGCCCTGGGGTGCTCGGCAGAACCTATATGAGCGGGCTTTTAGGGTGAAACCGAAGAGATATCGGCTGTCTGGGTGGATAGGGATGGAAAAGAATGCGTTTTTGAGGTCAATGACAGTGAAGGTGGTGGCAGTGGAGGGAATCAAAGTCAGGATGGTGGTAATGTCCGAGACCACAGGGTACTGGGGTACCACCACTTTGTTGATCTCTCGAAGGTCAATGATGAAGCGGTATGCTTTCTCATCTCCTTCTCCCTGTTTCTTAATGATGGGCAAGATTGGGCTGTTGCAAACGTTGCTAACTACTTCCTCTACCACTCCTGCGTCTATCAGTGATTGGATGATTTCTACCAATGCCTTCTCGCCCTCGGGCGATATCCGATATTGTGGAAGTTTTGGGAGTGTTGCATCTGGTCGAACAGTGATGTGCACTGGGTCAATCATCATGCGTCCTACATCCGAATCCGTTTTGGCCCACAGATACAGAGGCAGAGTGTCAAGCAGGGAAGTGTCAGCGTCGGTGATGGAAAACATGTGTCTGGGGGGGCAATGTCTAAGCAGAACAGGATTGTCGTAAAGGAAAACTCGGACTCCATCTTGAGAACATCTAATCGTCGCTCGGAAGTGTTTCAATAAGTCGAGTCCCATAATTGCGTCAGGGCTATTGGAGGAAAGCAAAAATGTAGTGTCAGTGGTGTTGTGTTCTAAGTCAAAGAGAATTGGGGCGGACAAAGGGTTAGTGGAGGGCGTCCCATCGAAACCTGTCGATGTTATTAGTAAGCCAGACAAGGGTGCCCTTGGAATCAGTCGTTTAGATAATGCACTACGTGTTGCGCCAGTGTCTACCAGGAATGGTGACTTTGTACCCAAGACCTTAGCAGTGACATAAGGGCCTTGCTGGTCAACATGGAGCTCGACTGGATCCCTCCCTTGCCCTAGGCAGTCCTATGCAAAGTCATGAACGTCATCGTAGTCAGATTGCTGGCATTGGTTCTGTCGGGGTCGATCAAATGTGTTTGGTCTACTGGATCTATCATTAGTTGCGTTGTTTGGGGGCCCTCGCTGTGGTCCCCTATTTCTTGGTTCGTTTGCTGAATCTCTAGGATCTCTATTTCTGGTGAGTTCCAAAAGAACCGGGCACTGAGATTTCCAGTGGCCCGATCCTTTACATAAGGCACACTGGTCCTCTCTAATGTCTGTACGTCCAATGTGGGGAGTTGAAGCACGGTCTTTGGGAGGTGCCGTTTTAGGGACATTCATTTGATGGTTTCCTCGGTATTGGTCTCGTCCCAGAGTCACCCCTTGCAGTTGAGCTATCATCACCCTCTCTTTTAATTCTTTCTTCTTCCTCTCTGTTGTTCTATCGTTTTCGTTTTTCTGATGTTCATAATATTGGGCCATCTGGAGGATAGCCGTAGGTTTGGAGGCTGCCCAACTACTTTCGCTGGCCTGCAGTTTCTGCGAGACCTCCGGTGATAAACCCTTAACGTAATTCTGGACGAACAGATGGTGTCCGGTTGCAGTGGTCAGGTCCTGGCCACTGTAATCGGAGAACACCGTTTCAAACCGGGAGAAGTATTCCGATACATCCTCCTGAGGTTTCTGGCGACAAGCCGTTACTATCGACCAGTCCACTTTCTTTTCTGGAATCAGGGTTTTTAATTTCTGTACGATTTTATCCGGGAGGTCTAAAATGGCTTTCAAAGGTTTTTGTCCGGGTTCTCGTTGTCTGTCTATGCCATCAAGTTGTGACCAGTTATGTCCAAACAGCTCAGAGTGGTCGACTTTTCGGATTTGCTTCCACACATCAGCTGGTAGACATAACCCGAAAAACAAGTCGATGTCAGCTTGAGTCATAATCGTCGATCCTAGGGCCGTACCCAACTCAGTATAGAAGGCAGTGGGGTTTTTACGTAGGTCTGGCAGAGATTTCCGGAAGGTCAGAATCTCTTGCCGGTCCCATGGTTGGTAGACCCAATTGTACACTACCCTTCCCTTTGCATCTTTGTTGTTTGCATCATCATGAGTCCCTTCACCTCTTGGAGGAACCCAGTAAGGGGCAGCCTCTCGTATCGGCATCATAGTGTTAGGTCGTTCAGTTTGTGGGTCGGTTGCTACAGATGTAGTGGATTCGATTTTTGGTTTTTGTTCAGTGAGGTGGCGGAGAACCTCAAGCGTACGCGTAAGGAGGTCCGTCACATCACTCTCACTCTCATCCCCGATATCAACCTTCCGGTACAGAGTCGTTAGGCTCTGTGGACCTTTTTCTTGATATCGGTCCTCGTATGCGTTTAAGACGTGGTAGCACAGTTGTACAGTAAAGTGTCGTCTGTGACTCCCAGTATAAGAATTAAACACATCCGTGATGGACTCTTCATCTTCCCTCTTCTCTACCAGTATTTTTGCTATCTTGTCGACCCCTGCTCGTTCGTGTTTGCTTAGTCTATATGCTCTAGCAGGACCAACCCTTCGGGCTTCTGGGTCGCCTGGCGCTGTCGTTTGCGTAACATCTAATACAAGGAGTTCAGCCGGCACGGGGGCCATGGGGGCTGAAGCCGTGGGGCTACTCTCGCTGGTACCTGGGGATAGTGGGTGTTGGGCTAAGGGTTGGGAAGGGGCATATGGAGGGGGCATGTGGATGATCGGAGGACCTAGCAGCAGATCATCGTTGGTTCGCTGTTTTGAGTGTAATTCAGGGTAGAGCGCGGAGGGGGTCCTAACCAGACACTGGCTTGATGTTTCTATTTCTAGCTTCTGTTTGGTATCCTCTCTTTCTTTTATCTCTTTCTCTAGTTTCTGGGCCGCTAGGTGGGCTGCTTTCCGCAGCTCTTTTCCCAACCTACTCTCAGTTCTCTTTTTGCGTTGTTCGGCTTCTTTTCGCCACATGCCGAAGCTGTCAAGCATAGTGGACGTCGTCTTGTTTTTACCAAGGGCTGTTTCTAGTGCGATTATTCTATCGTCTTCGAAGGATCCTATCAGTGGCCACTGACTTTCTCGATCCTTTTTCGTATATTTATGCCACAGCTGGCTATAGGCTATAGCGACTAATCCATGCTTTGTGAACATGTCCTTATTAGGGGTGCCTTCCAGCGGAGCCGGATGGTTCATCTCTAATAAGCGGTCCGGGTTAAACAGGCTACTAACCAGTGGGGAGAAGACAGGCATGACGGATCACAATGGGATAATAGTCAGCACTACCTATCTTATCACTGCGCGCAAAGACTAGACAGAATATTTCTATTCTACGTTGTTTGCACGTAGTGAATACCTCATGAACCAATTCTGAGCAATCAATGTTAGGTCAAAAATAAAAAATCAATATGGTCAATGGGGAGAATAAGTAGGCTCGCAAAGGTTCGCGTCACCTACCCTTTCACTATCTGTAAAGAGGGGACCTATTTTTCCCTGTTTGCAGACAGAGAATCTCCAGAAAACAATCTATAACAGTTAATCAATGGGGGGAAGGGGCAATTGTTCAGTGGGGGAGAAAGATAGGTCCGACGGGTGCGTACCTATCCTTCGCTGTTTATAAAGGGAGAGCCTGTTGTTTCTCCGTTTGTAGACAGTGAATCTCCAATAAATTAACAAAAAGTAATACTAGTATTTTCTCAACAATTATCAATCACTTTCAATTATCTATCACTTTCGCAATTCGTCGTGTTTACACGACCTTACCCGGACCGCATGGACAGTTTCTTGTCTTCCGAATCCAGCGCCTGATCGTCCTCTTCTCTTCGTACTTCTCGTGGCACTCCTGATGGTTCCCAGTCAGGACCGCAGATCACTCGAGAGAGGTCTGTTCGGAACCAGTGAAGTTCGGATGATCGGCTGTCAGACGAGGGTCTATCGGACAGGGTACCTTCCGATCGTTGCAGTCGTTCACTCTGTCGTCAGGACCTCTCCCACTGGATCCACGAGTCGCTGATGGGCCCCACGTTTGGGACGCCAATTGTTAAAAAGGGTTCCAAAGACAACCGGTAACCAAAGACCCTTTTATGATTGCCCGGCGGTATCGCCTCTATGACCCACCAATATTAATCAATGAAGAAGCAGGCGCTGGAGACTGGAAGGCAGGAAACGAGGATTTTATTCTCTCCGGAGGAGAACACATCAATTCAGACAGCAAGTATCGTCACGAGGTGCTCTAACCACATCTCTGAGACCTGGCCTCTTATACTAGGGTTTATGACCTTTATTGCACATAACACATTCTCGCAATACTTTAGTACTTGAAAGAACATCCTCGGAATCTCCCCTTCAGACCCGTTCCCACATACATTTACAGTTGGATTCCCCACCCCGGTCACAACAGGTGATGGTTGTCGCACAGCAGGGCATTCCGCCGATTCACGGAATGCATGGGGTTTGATCGGATCTCATGGGGTGGGGGCTTTGATCGGTTCGGGGGTCTTTTGATGGGGAGGGGAAGCTTCCTACTGTACGGGGTAATAAACAGTATCCGCAGAGCCAGGTGGCGGCCTGGGAACAAGGAAGACAAACGGGGACACAGGCAAAAAGGGGGTTTGCATCAGAAGGATCTGAGGCCATGAAAGGAATGAGGGGAGGTGTCGCGCTGGGAACAGGATGGGATTCAGTGGTGAAGCTGCGCTGAAGAGGGGTTTATGACCCAAGGCATGAGAGAGCGGGGGTTGTCAGTGTGCGGGGGGGGATGCTTGCGAGGTTAAGAGAGAGAGAGAGACGCGCTGGCTATCAGCGAGGGGCAGGGAGGCCATGGTGGTCAAAATGGCTGCCGCTTACGTGCACGAATGGGCTTGGAAAGGGGCAAGATGGCGCCGATAATGTTGACGTTTTGCAGTCTAATCTTTAACAGCTACAGAACACCCCCTACGAGGGGCCCCAATCATATTTCCAAAGGGTGGAAGCTGAATTGCGCACGCTGTTGGGAAATGGGGGCACCCCGAATTGCGCTTCGTAATCTAGAAAGGGGGGCTTTGAGGGGGGGCAGGTGATACCAGATGTCCGTAGCTATTACTGGGCAGCCCAACTAGTGCAAGTGAATGGATGGATGCTTGCAGAACGATCGGAACTGGCTTGCAGAGTGGATAGACTGGCCATGGGTAAGGGAGGTCCCACATCACTACTCTACGCCACACGTTGGGCGAGCAACACACCACACCACACTCGGATAGTGGCGTCGGTTTGGCGGGCGGCAACAAAGTTTCTTGGATGAGAAAAGAAGCTGACAGGGATGACACCACTCTGGGTGGGTGATGGGCTGAATTCAGTGAGCAAATTGAAGGGTTTTGCAAAATGGGAGCTCCTGGCATAGAAACCCTTGGGAACATTTGGAGGGGTAAAGCATACATTACATTCACTTCCTTGCAAACTGAGTACGACATAAATAAAGGGGAGTGGCTAAGATACATCCAGCAAGGTCACGCCATATGTACCCACATCAGGGAGGGGAAAGCGCTGGCAGAAACTGCACCCCTAGAGGACAGAATATTGACAGAGCCACTGACTAAAAAGGCCATCTCCCTGATATACAAAAATTTTACCATTAATGGTCCCGAGACATTGACGTCGCTGAGGGCAGCCTAGGAGGCAGGACTTGGGCCAAAGAATGGACAGATGCATTACAAGGCACCAGGGAGGAGGCGATCAGGGCAAGATTTAGATTAATACAGTTGAAGGTGCTACACCAAGTGTATTACCCCCAGAACAGCGCTACACTGTATGAAGAGATTTGATGATGCAAAATGTCAGAGGGGGTGTGGAATGGAGGGCACATTCTACCATCTTATCTGGGATTGTCCAAAATTGGAAGTATTCTGTAAGAAAATTGGGGAGGTCCTAACAGTGGTTATAGGAGTGGACGTTTACCTATCGCCAAAATGGGCGCTACTTATGATAGCCGTAGAGGAAGACTGGCCTAGACACACAAAACAATGGGTGACACTAGCGTTAGGGGTAGCTAAGAGGAATGTAGCGAGGAAATGGAGAGCGACAGAGCTACCAACAATAAAAGAATGGAAAACCGATCTAGACTGGTGTAGACAGGTGGAACAGACAATTTATAAAAGCAGGGGGTGCCCGTAGAAGTGGGAAAAGATATGGGGGGCCTAGCAGATCTACAGACGCCTATAAGCAGGGTGGGAGGGAAACCGAATAGGTAGGGATTGCGGTGCAAACAGTAAATGTATCTGTATTAATTTGCATGTTATGTGATGTACTGTGATGATATGTAACTATCTCCATATGAATATGTTGGTTGAGTTGTTAATAAAAAGAATTTTTAAAAAAATGTGTGAAGTATGTATTTATTTGAGAGGTCTATGCTGATCAACAAGTACAAGCTAATGTCTGTCAGTTGGACTTGATGGAGATGGTTAGGTATCTCAATTTAGTTGTATCAAGCATGTGTAGACATCATAATTGGGGTAGGCGTACATCACGTAAATCTGTTTAGTATAATCACAAGGAATTACCTAAGAATTCCGCACGATTATGCTTGAATTACACAAGAATAGTAATTCTGCATTTAGCACTATTTCTTAGCACAAAAATTGGATGCATTTTGCACTAAGAAACAGCGCTAAATGCAACAGAACACGAATAGTGAGTTCAAGCAGCTGCTTGCGCTCGCTAAATGTGCTCTTGGGGTAGATATCCCCCAAACTTGCTGCCATCATTTACTGCTATTTTCTTAGCATCAATGCACCCTCTTGTCCAAAATGGACGAGAGGATGCATTATGCGCTAAGAAATAGTGCTAAATGCAGCAGAACATGAACAGTGAGCACGTGTGCCCGCTCGCGCTCCCTAAATGTGCTCTGGCAGTAGGTATTTTTTCCCCAATTTGGTCTTAATTACATGAGTGGGGAGTCATCATATATTTCCTTGTCAAAGAGTTGCTTGTGACTACCAAAATTACTCTGCCATGATTTAAATTGGCCCTGGACTAGTCATTATGCCAACCCTGGAAACATGGTCCTGGTGAGTTCCTCAACCCTGTGATCAAGGATCAACTAGAAATGTGTTTGGTTAGTGCAATAAAATGGAATAAGACTGAAAGATACATCCTCTGGGGGTTCACAACCACTCCCCATGCCAAGACAGGGATGTCCTCTTTCACTTTAATAAGAAGCAGAGTAGTGGGGATTGTTTGAACAATGAATGGATGAGGAGCAAGGAAATGGATGCAAGCAAATTGGTTTTTGTGATTGAATTGATATGCACTGTTCAAGATCTATACTGGGATGAGAAGAGAATGCGACCTAAAAATAATTGTAGAGGACTTTAGGAGAGTAAAGAGATATGGGCACTTTTAGAAATAGGATTCCTATTTCCTTGTACCTAGCAAGTAATTGAAGCAAGAGAGAATGTGATAATATTGATTGATGGTGAAATATGGAGTAATAAAAAACCTCCATGGGGCAGTGACCATTAGGCTTTTGTTTTTTCAATAACATACTTCCCTGGTAGTGGGCGTCATTTGTTTTTTGTTTTTCAATAACATAGTTCTAATTTGAGAATTTGTTTTGAAAACCCAAAAAGTTTATAAAAGTTTGGTGGAGGGCTATCAAATTCGGCAGTGGTCATCCACCAAAATTTTTGTACCTTGACAGGAACCCCTATGACGGATGATAGTCTGTCTGGGTGCTGGACATCATGTCCTCCAACATTCTAACGGGCAGAGAACCGTCTGACAAACTATAGATTTGGGTGTGGTGTTACCCCATCATTCACGTTATAGCTATATATCTTCTACTACTGTTTGTTTTTTATGAAATGGTAGGCATATGCGTAGAGAATGCAAGTTAGTTGTAATCATATGTGACCCAATGTCAGGATGACACATTGTTCTACTATTGTGTTGTATCAAGTTCTCAATGCATCTTTAACCTGACGTTCACTGTTCCAACAGTAGCTGCCTGCGACAGAGAGCTGGTAGTTCTTACCTTGAAACTTTGCTAATAAAACCTACCTATGTAGCCTAATCTATCATGAGCGTGCCACATGTGTACAAAGAGCTTGTGAGATAAACAATCATTTTATAACTGGCGGCTGTGCTAATGCTCAGACGTGAGTCCTGTGCTCTCCATGCCACTGGAATCAAGCTATCCTGGCTGATGAGGGCTGAAAGCCCAAAACCAGTCCTAGGTTGCTTGTTTCCAGTCCAGATAGGACCTGGCTTGGCAGTTGGGGCTGGACTGTTCCAATGGGGCACAGGGTCAAGACTGATTTGCATATGGCTGGGTTCAAACTGAAATGGCATGGTAAGCAAAACAACAATGGTTTAGACCCAGATCTCTGTACTGAGGTGAATGTATGACATTGTTCTGCATTCTGTCCATCAACTGGTGTTTTTGCAAATGTCTAGTTGGCTGCAGGAAACTGTATGAGTGGATTGATCTTGGAGTTATGGTGATCATTTAGTCAAGACCTGGTCTCAGAAATTAACTAAGCTTTGAGGTGCTGCCTGTGGGTCAGCCCTGTGGCATTCCTACCTTACCATCACCAGCATGGTGGCAATGACTTGTCATAGTCCTGCCTAAATTGCTACAATATATTCCCACTGAACAAGAACAAAAAAATTCCCAGGCTGGTTTTGGCCATGTTGGACCAAATGAGCAGTGTAAGTCTTTTTAGGTTGTGCATTCGAAACCTCTTGCATATACTTTAGTATTTACTTATATGTGTATGTTCTTTGTGGGCTCTGGAGATCAGCCCTATGACTTGCCTGCTTCTGCTTAGGAACTTTTTTCTGGTCAACTGCCTCTATTTATTTGTTTTGATAGAAAACCACCAGCAGAGGTCAGTAAAATACCAGCTTTCTGCTTGTTCAACTGCCTCTATTTAACTGTCTTGATAGAACACGACCAGTAGAGGTCAGTAAAGTACCAAAATTGCTTTCTACTGAGGGACTTTCTTCTTTTAATTTTTCTGGCAGCTACCTCTATTTAACCTTCTTGATAGAAAATGACCAGCAGAGGACAGTAAAATAGCAGAATCACTTTAGCATTCTCTAGATGCCAGTCGATAGAAATTGTCTTCCACAAGCACCATAGACAATATTTGATTCAAACCTTGTATTTTCAGTGATATGACCCCCAAAGACCCTGCAAATGCGTGTTTCATAGTGAACATGGACATACCAGTCTAACAAGGAAAAACAAAAAGTTGATTGATGTAATGCTTGAATAATATTTTGCCTCTGGTAATCAATTTGAGCCACATTTCAATCCATTGGTTTTCTCTGGTAATCACTTTTCTGCCACAGACTGGGAACAACCCTAAGTATCAGACCATATCATGGATGTCAAGTCACCAGAAGACCAGAAGTGGCGGAAGTGACATCACACATCCCTTGACCTTTATAACATCACAAAAAATTAAATCATATGACCTCTGACACTGAATCTTCCCAGGAAGTGATGTCAACTGACCTCAACTCCGATGACATCACAATAATTGACATAGCTTAAATTCAATATTAACGCATTGTTAATGTAACAACACAACACAAACACATTTCTTCTTTATTAGCGTGCTCATATGATTGTTGAGAGTGGTGGGGAATAATATTTGCCCTGAACTGTACCAAGCTAAGCAATTGACACACAATTCTTCCGAGGAAGTAAGTGGTGGGCTCTCCCCCTCCCCATGAGAAAATGTGCAAAATGTTCACATACATTGGTTAAAAAGCTGTAGACTCAGAAAAGGACACTTAAATATTAAAGTTTCTTCATGGTGTGACAAGCCAATCGAACCTGACATGAAGAGTTTACCCCATTGTTTTCAAAATGTACTATTGGTGCCTGATATCTCACAAATTACCTCCATTGTGCCAGGGCCAGCATTTTATCATGTATGCCTCCAATATACCATGGCTGTCCCCTTATGACAAAAATGACATACAATGTAGCAGTGCCAGATATTTGCCATTAATGCCCTCCATATACCATGGGTGACCCTTATGTCAATAGTAATGTGCCTATAGCGCCAGCATTTTGCTATAAATGCCCCGCCGCACGAATTTGCAAAGAACGTAAGTACTGGTTCTCCCATCAGGAGGCCATTGCAGTTTGCACCTCACATTGCTAGTTTACCAACACCGCTACTAACAATCACACTGCGACAAGTGTGACAATTCAGACTGTTCGAGGCCGCCAAAGCTTTGAGAATGGTTTGGGTGAATATTATTAGCTGTTTTTAATGTATATTGAATTAACAAACACCTGTTTTTGACTTGTCTTTAAATTGCACAAACAGTGCCACCATGTGGAAGCTGTCATAAGTGCAGGTTCTGACAGGGGGCGTGGTCTGAGCGCCGACCGGGATGGCTGTGTGAGCGTGCAGCTCCGCGCCGAGTCCCGACAATTATCCTGTTATTCCTGCCCCTGGTGCCCCCGGAGGTGTGGATTTGCAGCGCGCGGTGTTGCTTGAGCAGAGAGAAGAGTTTGGACACCAGCAGGACTTCGGAGACAGTGTGAGGATCCGATCCCGGAGCGAGGAGGAGCCGGGCCGAGAACAAAGCAAAATGGCGGCGTGAGAGGATCGAGAGGCCCAGGAGCTGACGCACCCGAGCTGAGCCGGTGCTTTGGCAGCTGCCCGGCAGAGCAGGCGGAGCGGGGGTTCGACGGGGGTGCCCTCGGTGCCGGCCCGGAGAAGTGATCTCGGAACCCTAAAGTTCAGTGAGTGCGGCGCCCCTCCCCCCCTCCTCGACAAGGAGGCCCAGTGAACAACGGATTGCTCCTGGACGGCAACGCCGGCAACCGGCGGCGGCCGCACACCCGGGGAGCTGGCTGAGTTCTTGAGAACACGCAGTGTGGTGACGGAGCGAAAGTCGAGTGAGAGCTAGGACGGCACTCTCAGGTTACCACAGCGCACTTGTTTGGGCGGCCGCCGTGATCGGATCTGGAAAGCACCCGACTGCTCTTTTGGGGGTGTGCCGCGGACTTGCTGCTTTGGACTGGAAGTTCCCTGGGCCCCTGTTGGAGTGCGGGTGGCCCCACGCAGCACACGGCCGTGGCTCGTCCGTGGTAGCCTGTGGAAAGAAGTGTGCTCGTTGGGTGCGGAAAATCATAGGCGAGGACATGGACGGTCCGTGATTGTGAGTGCGGAACTCCTGTGCTAACAAACACTGGTCTCCACTGGGCGGAGTCGATGACCGGAGGGCCTGTGCTGAGGGCACTGTGCACTGGCGTGGCCTTTAGCGGTGGCCCGGGTGGCATGCATACCGCGGCCAAGATGGCCGCTCTTGGCGGCGGGCTGAACAAGCCACAAGGATGAGATGATGCGGCCGCTTTGGTCCAAGATGGCGGAACTCAAGCCCCATTGGAGGCATCGCCGCAAGAACAGAGGCTGAACCTGCGCCTCGACACCATTCTGGAGGCGATCACCGCGACAAAGGAATCGCTGCACCAAGACATAGCGCAGGTTGCAACGGGGCTGGGCCTACTGAGAGCAGACCATGCCAAGCTCTCAGACAGGGTGAAAGCGAATGAACAATTGCTCCAGGAGCTGAGACCAGCGGTGGTGACCGCGGAGCACAAACTGACGGACATCCTCGGCCGTTTGGTGACTCTGGAACGACGGGCGGAGGATGCTGAAAGTCGTAACCGGAGGAATAACGTCAGGGTAGTGGGTCTTCCAGAAAAAATTGAAAAAGGTGACGCTGTGTCCTATATGGAGAACTGGTTTAAGACGGTCGTGGCACCGGAGGGTCTGTCTCCCTTCTTCTCCCTGGAGAGAGCGCATAGGGTCCCAGCCAAACCGCCCTTGGAAGGCCGGCCACCTCGGCCGATGGTGGTCAAATTGCTGCACTATAAGGACCGCGATTTGCTGATACAGAGGGCACGATCCCAGGGCCCCTTCCAAGTGGAAAATAACAAAGTTACGGTCTTTCCGGATTATACGCAGGAAGTCCAGAGAAGTAGAGCATCCTTCTTGTCAGTAAAAAAGGAACTGAGAGACGAGGGGATTCAATACTCCTTGCTCTTCCCTGCCAAATTGAGAGTGATCTTTGATGACAAGACCTACTTCTTCCAGACTCCTGATGAGGCATGGTCGTGGCTTGAACTATACCGTGCCGGGACGGATCGCGTCCACAAAAGCGGAAGGGAACGGCAGAAGCCAGTCTTGATTAGAAAATCGCAGCACATCCATTCCCGGAACAAACTCAAGAGGGCCGTACGAGAAGCTCAGATGGCAGCTGACAGGAAGGGAGCGTTGGCTGCAATGGCGACCATCACAGGGTCGCAGCAGGAGAGAACATCGGGGGGATCGGAATCGGAGGAGGAGGGAGAGAAATCCGGGGGAGACGACTCAGACACGGGGAGTGTAAAAGGACCAGCGGTCACACCGCAGACTTCGGATGGACTGTTTAACGAGTGAGGCTTAGGAGAACTGAGTAACTCCGAGGTACCTGTTGGTACAGACTTTCCTGACTTTTAATGGTCTCTCAGGTATGGGGTTGTAAAAGCAGTGTGGGACGAAGGCGCGGGGTGGGAGCTCTGCCCGGCCTGGTTCGGCGCTCCATCACCCTCTTGGGGCCCTTAAGGCCTTCTGTGGTGGCGACCACAGATTAGAGTAATGTGTGGAATGTTGATGGTTTGGAACGGGGCTGAAGCTGGGTTATTAGGTCCTGTCCTGGGGAGGGGAGTTTGGGGAGTTGTATGGGGTGTTTTGAAGGGGGGCTACAACTGCTGCTATGCGGGGAACAACTGTCTGTTAGTGATAATGTGCAGGAAAATGCATCATGGGGACGTTACCTAATCTAAAATGCATAACATGGAATGTCCGAGGACTTCGAACGATGGTGAAACGTCATAAGGTGCATGCCTATTTGGTGAGACGGGGTGTACAGATAGCAATGCTTCAAGAAACTCATTTGACCAAGAAGGAATGTGGGGCCTTACAGAAGAGGTGGCGGGGTCAGGTGTTTGGAACAACATATTCAGCATTTGCCAGAGGGGTACTCATATGGATCAGAGTGGGGATACCATTCCAGGTGACGAATCAGCGGGTTGATCCCGAGGGTAGATATGTAGCGGTTGAGGGACGGCTTTACGGCAGGGAGGTGGTCCTGTGTAGTATTTATGCCCCCAATTCTGATCAGGCCCACTTTTTTGAGGGTCTAACGAGCTCGCTGGCCTATTTTTTGGCTGGCCCTGTCTTACTGGGGGGCGATTTTAACTCAATCACTGATGTAGAGCTGGATAGATCACATCCGCCATTGGCCGACTCCCCAGTACGCAGGCTAATGGTTCACCGGAAGGACTGGCAGGAGAGGTGGGGACTAGTAGATGTGTGGAGGGAACAGCACCCTGAGATTAGGGATTACTCCTACTTCTCCACAATACACGAATTACATGTTAGACTAGACTCGGTGCTGTGTAGTGGCCCCTTGGCAGCTGTGGTGACTCATTCTGAATACTTGACCAGGACCATTTCGGATCATAACCCCTTATTGGTATCAGTGCAGTGGCGGCAGGCGAGGTCAGCGGTTCCATCATGGCGGCTGCGGCCTGATACACTGGAGGACCTGGCGTTTAGTGACACAATTCAACAGGGAATTGACCGCTATTTTGAGGAGAATGAAGGCTCAGCCACGTCAGGGTCAATAGAATGGGATGCGATGAAAGTGGTGGTGAGAGGTGTGTGCATGGGTAGATTTTCGAATGCGAGAACAGCAGTATTGAATGATCCTGCGAAAGCGGAAGAGGTATTGAGGGGGCTGGAGCAGCAAAGACCTGAGCGGCCGGATCTACAGGAACGACTGATGGAGGCTAAGGAAGTGGTGGCGACTGAGACGGAACGGCTGCGGTGCTATGATTATAAGTTGTATGCTGTAAAGGTACATGAGGAACGAGATAAAGGGGGTACGCTCCTTGCCAGGCTTGCCGATCCAGAGCCTAGGGGGTGTCCGGTCATGAGTATAAGAACAGCAGAAGGGGACGTAGTCTACTCTCAATCAGCAGTCCTGGCGCGCTTTCAGCCCTATAACACGGGATTGTATGAATGCCAACTAGAGGCAGAGGTATCGGAGATAGGCGAATACCTGGACCTGATCCCGTTACCGGTGATAGATGGTGAGGAGGCGAAAGAACTGGGGGGGCCCATAACATTGGCAGAGATCAGGGTGGCAATTAAACAGATGGCACGGAATAAAACCCCAGGGGTGGACGGCCTACCGATAGAATTTTATGCCAAATTTGTTGATATACTAGCACCTAAACTGTTGGTGGTGTATTCGGAGGCGAAGCAGGTGGGGCGCTTGCCTGAATCAATGAGGGAAGCACTGGTGGTACCGCTGCTGAAGCCAGGCAGAGATGCGTTGGATGTGACGTCCTACCGACCATTGTCTATGCTGACGGTGGACTATAAGATCCTGAGTCGCATCCTGGCCACCAGGTTACTGCCACACATGACCGCATTACTACATAGGGATCAAGCGGGATTCATCCCGACTAGGAGCACTTCGATGAATATACATCGCCTGATCCGAATTATAGATGGCGCTGGGGCCTCGGCTCTTGACGGTGGTGTTAGCAGTTGATGTCGAAAAAGCTTTTGACAGCCTCGAGTGGGAGTACCTGGAAGAGGTGTTGCTGAAATTCGGGATCGGGGAAGGTTTTCGGAGATAGACAAGGGTGCTTTACTCGTCGGCGAGGGCACGGGTACGACTGGGGCCAATTGTATCTTCGGCTTACCCTGTTTGTAGGGGCACGAGACAGGGCTGTTCACTGTCCCCCCTGCTGTTCGCTTTGGCGATGGAGCCGCTGGCTGCACTGGCACGGTCAGGCGCCATGTACAATGGGGTTGCGCAAGGGTCAGAGTCGCATTACATATCATTGATCCTGGACAATCCCTAGAAGGTGCAGTGGATATGCTGGCTAGATTCGGGCAGCTGTCAGGCCTTAGAGTGAATTGGACTAAGACCTGTGTATTCCCATTGCGGGTGGGTACGCCCTGTCCCCCACTAGCGAGAGAGGTGGTGTGGGAACCCTCCTGTTTCACCTACTTGGGGGTGCGCATTTACCATTAGAGGGGAACGTGGGGCGTTGCATTCGCGCGCTGAAGGGTGGGCCTCCTTCCCCCTGTCGGTGTTGGGCCGAGTGGCATTGTTGAAGATGGTGGCAGTTCCGCGACTGCTCTATTATTTTCGAACATTACCAATATGGATCCCACAGCGGATATTTAAAGAATTGAAGATGCTGGTGACTGGCTTCCTTTGGGGTCATGGACAGAGTAGGGTGGCACTGGGTACCCTAACTAGACCCAAGTCTGAAGGGGGGATGGCCGTCCCCGATTTTGAATTATACTACCTGGCGGCACAACTCCAGATATTAACGCAAAATATTGCTAGAGAATTCAGGGGTCCTGAACACGAACGTGGGATTGGCATCCAGAGGTGTGTCTTGTCATATATAGTCATGCAACAGAAACTGGATATGAGGGATCTTACGATAGAGGAAAAGACGCTTAAATTATGTTGGCATAGGAGTTTAAAAAGAGCGAAAAGAGACCGGCCGTATGCACCGGAGATACCTTTGGGAATGCTGACCGCACTGCCTCATGGGGGCGATTGGTCCCAGCTATTGGAATGGGAGGAGTTGGGCCTGCAGGTGGTGGGGGACCTGTATATCGATGGGACGTTGGTTCCCTATCAGACCCTACAGGAGCAATTTGGCTTACCGGATGGAACTTTTCTACTGCACGCGGCAGTGGTGGCGGCGATGCAGAGACATTGGAAGGGAGGGCTAGCGGAGCCGGAAGTGACCATGGCATGTCAATATGTGGTGATGGCTGCTGGCACTGTCAAAGCAGTGACATTTGCCTCCACACTAGAATGCTGAATGAGGGACTGGTGCCACTGCTAGCGCTGAAGTCGCGATGGGAGGACAGCATAGGCAAGCCCATACCGGACACAGTCTGGAGCCATGTGCTGCGACGGACGTGGATGGGGACGAGGAACGCACGATTTCAGCAGGTGCATTTCTTCATTGTACATAGGGCGTACCTGACCCCAGAGAGGATAAAACGGTATTTCCAGGTGCTCGACGCAATGTGCCCGAGATGCTTGGCTCCCGAGGTTGATCTGGATCATCTGTTGTGGGGTTGTCCGAAACTGGGAGCATACTGGCCGGAAGTGGGGGAGCTCCTGAATGCAGTCACAGACAGGGAAGTGGACTTTGACATGGCGGCATGCCTGCTGCTCTGGTTCCCTCATACTAAGAGGACGAAAATCACGAGTAAGTTTATAGACCTGGGACTCATGCTGGCCCAGAGGAAGATAACTTGGCACTGGAAGTCCAAAGGAGGCCCATCGGTAAGGAGATGGATGAATGAGCTGTTGAAATGGTCAGGCTGTGAAAGTATTATCAGAATGCGACAAGCTACTAGAACTGGCAATGAGAAATGCTTGGACATGGCGAGGGCTTGGGAGATGGTGGTCCAGGCACTGCATGATTACATGACGGAAGATGAAGAGGAAGAGCAATGATAGCATAGGGCTCCATGCAGGTTAAGTGATTGCAAGTGACTCCTGATAGGTAGCGTGCTCCAGCGTTAGTATGGATTCTGTATGCCCGCATCAGCAGCAGTTGAGGGGGGTTGGGGGGTATTTTGGGGAAGACAGTTGAGCACCGTACATAGGTTAAGAGAATCGGTAGTTAGGACACAGGGTTGATCCACGGAGAGAGGGGTTCCCGAGGAAAGTAGGCAAGCACCACGGAAGTAGCACTAGGGGGTTACGGGAGATGGCCTGTGGAAGGGTAGGGGGGGACTACATTGGTGTAGGTAGGAAATGTTGACGGTGTCCAAGTGTGAACTTTGGGTCTTGATGGTGCAAGGAGGGTGGGTTGTAGGGGGGTAAACGTGGATACTAAATGGTGCAGCCGACCAGATGCCCGAGAAGGGCAACCACTGAGGCATCTTCTTGAGAACGGACGACTTGGCGGGCCGCCCAGCGTCCGGGATGTGGGCTGAATGGCTGTGTACAGTATCAATGTCATTTTAACATTCGTGATGCCAGAAGTGTAATGGTTGGCCATTCTGAGGTCTTGTCTATAATTCTGCAATAAAAACAAATTTTAAAAAAAAGTGCAGGTTCTGACAATTAAATGCCGGTGCCGAGCACCGGAAATCACCGGCTCAAGTTAAGCACTGATCCAGCATGATATCACCAGTATTTTGCTGTGGCTGCCTCTGTAAGCCAAGTATTACCTTTGGTGTGCCTGGGTCAACAGCAGACTTCTAAGCATAACACCACATTTTCACTTATATTAACACACTCTCACGCATTATAACACACACTCTTTAACTTATTCAATCATTTTCACTCACTTGCAGCTATACATTCATGCACACTCACGTAAACTCACTCTCACTCTGGCTCACTCATTCATTCACACTAAGTCTCACTCACATTCACGCTTACTCTCACTCACTGATACTTTCTCCTTCTTACTCATTCTCATTTATTCTCACTAACTCTTACTCATTCTCACTTACACTAACACTCACTTTCACTCATTTCACCCACACTCTAACAGTTGTTCACACTCATTCATTTCTATTCGCCCACCCGTCCATTTGCAGTCACTTTCTTACATCCACACATTGTCCCACACTCTGACTCACCCATATTTACTGTCAGTAAATTCCACTCGCGTTTTATTCACTCCATGTCACTGACTCACTCACTCTCACATGCACACACATGCTCACACATACAGGCACACACTCACACACTTTCTCTCACACTCCCTCACCTGCAAGGACACACAACCTACATTTAAAACCATTGTTACTTACTACACCTGCCAGTAAAGGTGCCATTGCTCCTTTTGGTGCTCTCTTTCTGCTGCACTAATAGTGAGTATAGAGCAGTATTTACCCTTAGTGTAATAGCAAATGAGCTCAAAACAAAAAAATGAGGTACCCTGGAGTTCATAAGGTTCTGCCCCTGTGTTCTTGCCACTTCTTTTGCCACCTCTGAAGCCAGGGGTCGTAATGGCAGTAACAGGACTCACGGGGCAAGACATGGGCACACCTGGAGATGCTTGAATGATGTCCTGCTATCATACGGACAGTCCAGTCTGTGCCCTCTGAATGGCAATAAAAACACTTCTAGCCTGATTTCGGCCACATTGGGCCTCGCCAGTGAGCTGCACATCGAGCCCTAGTTCACACCGAGCATGGGTTCAATGCCAGGACACTGTTATTCTGTCTCTTAACACCAGGGCACAAGTCCTAAAAAAAGAAGTGGGGGGACGCTGACATCACGACAGGAAGTGACGTCACAAAAGGTTGCTTGCATCGAGCTCCTGGTAAAATAAGTGGGGGAGAATAAGAGACCACCAAAGAGGCAGACCATGCACGTCAGTTTGAGCATGTTCCCCCTCTCACCGCATCTTGCTGCAAGGCAGTTAGCACCTTGACGCCATTGGGCTAAGTTTGCGCTCTACGAATCTATACTCATTCATTCAGGTAAGGCTAGAGAAAAATGACTTCCTAACATTTCTGCGAAATTCATTGCAACTTTGTATACAAGCTTTGTCCATGCATGTACGAATAATATGTACCTGTACTTCCAAGTTCTGACTACCACGAGCGCGGAATTTGCCATTTCGCAGTCTTGCAAGAAAGGGATTATTAAATACACCAGGCGGCCCTGCTGGGACTCTAATATGTGGCTTTGTCTGCACACCTAGTTCTATTCAGACTGCGCATTGATTGCCTCGTGGCAGGAACGGAGGGCTGAGCTGTCGCAGACACTAGACGCCCTGATGTGATTGTGTGGAGAGAGGAGAGGGTGTGATAACAGGCAGCTGTTTTCTTTGCTAACTTGTCACCTATCCGCAGCTTTAAGCCTTTAATGACTCAAAAAGAACAACTCTAACGAAGGAGATTGCGGTGAATATTTCTAGGGCCCTTGTCCCTCATCGTGCCCCTCCTGAGACTTCGAGTCGGGTTGTTCAGAGTTAGCTACTGCGTGTGGGACTCTGAAGGTTTCTATTTTCTCTGGCAGGAGTTTCACTGCTCAGCCAATAATCTGCAGCGCGCGTGCATGGTGTGCATTTTACGCTTGCTTGGGAACACGGCGGAGCAGGGACACCTGTAGCCTCACCGGTTATAATCAAACTACCACAGCTCATGTAAGCGCTGAACGCGTGCTGGTTACTGGAAAATACGGTGACAGTTCTTGGGCGCTGACAATTCAGTCCATAGGCGCTGAGCTCGCAACGCAGAATGAAGGGACTCCGGGGGAGCAAAGTGGCAGGTGGCCGCCCCTTGGTGACTTTGTACAAGTGGAACAGGCCACCAGGTAGGAATGGGGATAGGTGGAGGTAAGAGGGGTGGGTTTAAGGTAGAGAAGGTTTACATAGGGTAGTACGATGCAGTTTAGGCACACCAGGGAGCCATTTCCAGTCGGGTAGGCAGGAAATATTTGATGCCCACCCACCGGCCATCTACTAGGTGTGTCATGTGTAGTTGATTGAGCTATTTTTGATGGCAATAGGCAACAAACAAGTGTGGGCTTGCCACAGTCGGACAGGTAGTAGTCGTTCATAGGAGCGATAGTTGTTGGGGTAATGAAGAGTCTGGTGTGGGTGTATCCATCCCTCAGGCAGGAGGTGAGAGCACAGCATTTTAGAGAGGAAGTTTGGGGCTTTGTAAGAACTCTAGTGAAGGGATGATTGCTGGGATGTGAATGAGAGATCTTGGGGAATGCAAGTAAAAGACTGTGAATGGAGAAAGAAAGAAAAAGTTGTAAGAGGAGGTTTTTTTGGGTGATGCAATGTTCGCAAGTTGGGAGTTTTAGGGAGTAAAGAATGATAGGAATTACAATTTATTGGGAGATTTGGTTTATAATGCTTTCTGTAAGCTGATGAAGTGATTCTACAAACCTGTCTTAATAAAGGGGCCTTTTAGCTAACAGGAGATAGTTGAGTGTGTGATCATTGCATCAATCAATCAATCAATCAAACATTTGTAGAGCGTGCTACTCACCCCTGAGGGTCTCAAGGCGCTCAGGGAGGAAGCTGCTAATGTTGGAACAACCAGGTCTTGAGAAGTCTCCTGAAGGTCAGCAGGTCCTGGGTCTGTCACAGGTGGAGGGGGAGGTTGTTCCATGTCTTGGCTGCGATGTGAGAGGAGGATCTGCCGCTAGGGGTCAATCGGCAGATGCGTGGAATGGTGGCGAAGGCGAGGTCAGCGGAGCGGAGCTGGCGGTTGTGAGTGTAAAAGGTGAGTCGTTTGTTGAGGTATGCTGGTCAGGTGTTGTTGACTGCTTTGTGAGCGTGGGTGAGGAGCTTGAAGGTGATCCTCTTGTTGACGGAGAGCCAGTACAGGTCCCTCAGGTGGGCAGTGATTTGGCTGTGGTGGGGGTTGTCGAGGATGAGGCCTACGGAGGCGTTCTGTATGCGTTGAAGTCTCTTCTGGAGTTTAGGCGTGGTTCCTGCATAGAGGGCGTTGCCGTAGTCCAGCCTGCTGGTGACGAGGGCCTGGGTGACCGTCCTTCTGGTATTTCGGTGGAGATCCATCTGTAGATCTTGTGAAGCATATGGAGGGTGTTGAAGCAGGAGGACTATTAATTAGTGTCTTGGGCATTTTATAGCTTGTGAGTGCTGAGAGAGAATATGGCCGCCAGAAAAGTGAAAAAGAGACTGTAGAGTATAGCTTATGGTGACTCACAGGGCAGGCAATTCAGGGACACCCAATGGACTCTATGACCATTAGGGAGGAACCTTCCAGACACAGAGGCAGCAAAATATGTGTGCCCACTAGTTTGTGAATGGGAATGTAATTTGTGATGCATACTATGAAATAATAGGTCACATTACAAGTTGCCCATTCGCTGGTGGTCGGGAAATGATTTGCATATGAATAAGAAATAGGCCTGGCAAATCTGACCTATATGTGCTTCCTAAAAAGGAAACTTTTTTTTAAAGAAAGCAGCTTGTGTCCATTATAGTGACATGTGCTGATTAAAAAACACGGTTGGATGAGCACTAAGTTGTCCTCGTGCCTACTGCTTGACCTATGAGGTCAACCGGCCAGATTACAGAAAGAATCAGCAGTTCGAGATGTGTTAACTTTAACCTTTCAATGGTTTGTGACCACAATTAATTAAAAAAAAACACATTTGTACATTCTTTTATGGCTTGCAAGGAATAAGGAAATACTTCTATCCAGCCCTTTCCTGTTAGCGATTCGGAAAGGGTTACAGCCCTTTTTTGAGATAGACTTTGTGGTTTTGTACATTGTTAAAAAGTGTTTTGAGGTTGCAAAGTCTGATTCACAGACTTTTCGGCAGCAAAAACTGTGGTAGACAAGGCCCAAGTTCTTGGTAAGAAGAGGAATAAATATGTGTTCAGAGTTGGAAAGAAAGGGAACACCTCCCGGAAACAATTGGTGTGCACGCAAAGCTTAAAGTAGCTCCGTAGGAAAAAATCTGGTGAAAAAAGAACATCCTTTCAGAATTATAAATTTGATAATGTTTATTCATGGGATGAATCCAGGGAGGCTGTGAATGATTCAGCTTTCTAGGAGTACTCCAGGTTTTTCGTGAATTCCAAGAAAGTTAGCAATGTATTCGAAATGTGATTTCTTTTGTGACTTAGGCTTCACATTATCTGCAGTCAGTCAATGCAATAATTGGCATAAACTGCTGTATTGTACTGTTGCCTTTTTATAGCGCTTTCCTACCTCTTGTTGAGGTCCAAAGGTGCTTTGTAGACCAGGGGTCAATGATTAATTTTCGAGGTACATGGGTAGGAAAAGGGTGTTGATGGTGGTGTTATTATTAGTGCTATGCATAAGTGTCATGTAAGATGCCCAGAGAGTGTGCTCCAAACTTGACACCGCAGTGTCTGGGGATTCCAACTCTGCCAAGGACCTGAAGGCCCACAACTCTCTGCTGCTGGTAGTAGGGGCAGGAGGAGGAGAAGCATCAATGCTCCAGCGCTTATAGCGCTTTCAATTTTCCAGGCGTGCAAGACTGGCCCGTCTGCATCCGTCAGATCCCAGAGGAGGTTGGTCTGGGCCCATACTCCAAACCCCACTTTGTGACCTTACTGGTAAGTTACCTTCTCTTTGACAATCCTCCCCTGCCTTAGGGAAAAGGAAATCGCCGGGGGAGCGGCTTCTTTCTTCAGAGGAACCACAATTGATAAAATGCTTGAGACAGCTGGAGGGGTAATCTCTAATAAGATTGTGCTAACAGAGCGAGACTCTCGCTGGGAACAATATCAGGGGAATGTGATCAAGAGACAGATGAAGGAGCTGGGGGTTTTCTAGCATCAGGCTCTCTACAAAATGCAACCAATGTTTCGAGTAATATTCCGGAGCCTGGACAAAGTACTCCTCTATCCACTCATGCTTAGGTACTTTTCCTGAGCGCACTAACGCCCTCCCCAAAAAGAAAAAGGAAGGGTGTACAGGTGCGGCCCCCTACTTTCTCAAAGGGGGAGACAATTAAAAAAAGAAAGTTGAGTTGGAAAGGCCTGATAGAGCCTGATGGTTGGAGGACCTCCTCAGTTAGTTTAAAGGCGTCAGGGGGAGGGAGCACACTCCCTCTCATCCCAGCGCAGTTCACCACATTGAATTCTGGTATATGCGGTCCACTTACGTCAAAGTTGCTGTCTTTTTTTCACCAAGGTTGGTGCAGGTAGTGCTCTTATCTCTAGACACATGTTTCTGGGTATAGCCCTTCATCAGTAGAGAGCACAAGTAGTAGAGAGCAGAGAAAAGTTATCTGGGGTTGTTGAAATGCTGCCCAACACTCCACGGGTCACAGTACCACTCCACAGGCACACAGGTGCCTCCCAGGTGAGCCTGTCAGATTGTT
Source organism: Lissotriton vulgaris (assembly GCF_964263255.1). Taxonomy (NCBI): domain Eukaryota; kingdom Metazoa; phylum Chordata; class Amphibia; order Caudata; family Salamandridae; genus Lissotriton; species Lissotriton vulgaris. Next base: position 1,307,349,244 of record NC_141693.1, on the reverse strand, counting down.
GGCTCAAAGGAGCCTTTTAACACAATAGAGAGGGAGCCCACTGCCTCTAATCCAAGCAAAGATAATCCCATTGCATTCTGGTAAATGCAGTATGCTTACTTCTAAGTTGCTGTAGTTTTTCACCAAGTTGGTGCAGGTAAAGCTCTTATCTCTAGACATGTGGTTCTGGGTTTAGCCCTTCATCAGTAGAGAGCAGAAGTAGTAGAGAGCAGAGAAAAGTAATCTAGGGTTGCCAAAATGCTGCCCAAGTCTTCACAGGTCGCAGTACCACTCCACGGGTACACAAGTGCATCCCAGGTGAGCTCGTCAGCTCATTGGCTCAAGGGAGCCTTGTAAACACAAGGGGGAGGGAGCACACTACCTCTCAGCCCAATACAGCTCACCTCATTGCATTCTGGTAAATGTTGTATGCTTACTTCAAAGTTGCTGTAATTGTTCACCAAAGTCCACCTTTTGTTTAACCCCTTGCGTGCTCCCGTCCCCCTTAAGTTAAGTTTAAAGGCATCCTTGAGGCAGAATTACAACCAATACTAGAGTGCTTACCATTTATTGAGTGTCTGCTGAACGTTTCCACGAGTTTTAGACCTCTTAATCATTGCCGAATAAAAGCTGCAGAACCTACGGCAGTGGTTGGTTATGCAAACTATTTTCCCTCTGCGTCATGTGCTGATGGGCCCTTTGTTAGTTTATTAAGTAATATTGCAACCCAAGAGGGAATGCTGGGCACCATTGATTGCCTAGACAGCATGATCCATGACAACCCAGAACCTTCACTAACCAGGGTAGCAGAGCACGGCCCTAAAGGGCATCCTAACCTAGTCTCAAAACGACACCCAATGTCACATGCGAAAGCATTGACCTCCCACTTGCAGCTTGCGTGTTTGTTTTAGTGCTTGCAGGTGGCCCACCATTGCAGAGGGATGTAGAGGAGTCTTATGATGACTTTCGTAATAAAGGTTTGCACTGGCTTTTTAAATTCAGGGGATTTCAGCTACTAGACAGTTCTAATATCCTATTGGTGAGGAGAGTGCACAAAGGACATCGAGGTTGATTGTATTATCATTAACTTTAGCAGGGCAATTTTTTGCTAGAAATCTGCTGACTTCCCTAGTAGCTGGGTTAACACAGCCACTCCGATTAGTGCTCTGCTCATAGGTTATTTTTTATAAAGCACATGACCTGATGGTGATTCCTGGAGTTTGACAACTCTGGGCTCCTACAGATAAGCAACTTCAAGTGGCCAGGTTAAGAACCAGCCAAGGGGTCCGATTACTACCTCAAACCATTTTGATGTCTTAATCAAACTAAATACAGTTGAACAACTCTTGTCTGATTCTGCCTTGCCAGTGGTAAACACCCCTAAGACATCTTCTGTTCCCTCTGAGAATGTAGCCCGTACTTAGGCCTGTCAATCTTCTTTCTCCATAATTAGTTGGAATGTTGCAGGGCTAGGACCAAAACTATTGAAGGTTGAATTTATATCCCAGGTGGAGCAGTACAATATCAGCATTTTTCAGGAAACTAGGGTTAGTGGATCAGGAAGGATTTTTATGTTACTCTGTTCCATCTACCCACTCCAATGTTGGTCGAGCATGTCAATATGGGTTAAAGCCTCATTACACTTAGAGCTGAGGATCACGACAGATCATCACGCCTTCCAATGTATCTGCATTAGTGCAGGAGGCGTTGTGAACTTTCATCTGATCCAATTTTATAACAATTAATTTACCTATTGTGTAAATTGTTATTTTATGTACTTGTTTAAATGTGTAATGTATTTGACAGCCGATTTTCATGCTGTTGTTCCTCACTGCATAATTTGTGTAGAATATTTTTTTATATCCAATTTTATTGGCATTTTGTATAACTAAGTAAACAAGGTAACCATTGTAATACTGTGATATGTTAGACATTTAATTGCGGTTGCAGGTATTCTCCCCCCATCTGGCTGGTACAGAAAAGGCAAGTCTCCTGCGCTGTGAGTAATAAGTCCAATAGACCCATCCATTTGCCCCATATACGTTCATGTTTGGCCGGCACCCTCTTGCTTCATATAACGCTTTTACTTGGACAGCACACCAGTCCACTCCCAACGCCATTTTGAAAGAGAGGGAGGTGTTGAGTCTTTCCAGGCCGCTGCAATGTCTCTTTTAGCAATCAAAATGGCTGTTCCTAGAAACAACTTGTAGGCCCAGGTGCCGTCCATCCCTCCATCACCCCCAGGAGAATGGCAAGGGGATGAAGAGGGATCTCCCACCCCAGTATGACACTCAGTTTTGATACGATTGGAGCCCATTATTTGGAGAGGACGGTGCAGGACGAGACCATATGGAAAAAGTCAGCTGGTTCTCTCCCACAGCGTGGATATTGCGAGGTTGGGAGAAATCCCGCCCTGTGAAGTCGCGCCGGTGTAAGATATGCACAGTGAAGATAATATATTTGAATGAGGCGGAGCTTGGCAGATAAAGTGAATGTTCTGGGAGCCATAAGTGTGTCTCACCAGTCCTCGTCTTCCAAAGGGCCTATCCATAGGACCTAGCTGGTTCTAAGAGGTTCTAGCGTGGATGGGGTATTGTTTATCAGGGATCAATATATTTGGGATATCCCTCCTTTCCCCTGGTTTCCATGAGAATCTTGGCCTCCAGTGAGCTAAACTCAGGACATGTCAAGCTGTTAAGAATGTGGAGGGCCAGGGTGTGACGTAGTTGGAGAATCCTGAAGAATTATGTAGAGTGTAAGGAGTATGTCTGCTGTAGATCTTGAAAGGAGGACATATGTTCTCCCTTCCATACATCCCCCCGGCTGGTTATGCCTATCAGATCCCATGCTTGAAAGCCCGTCAAGGGGTGACCTCCCGCAGCCAAGGACCGTGCCACAGCAGCGTTTGCAATGTGCGTTTAGTGTCCCAGTGGATGTGTCGCAATGCAGATCAACATGCCAAGAGAGCTTACGGGTGACTACTGGTAGGGCCTGAGGGATTGGGGCTACATATAGCATAGCTTTGGCCTGAGAGAATCCTAGGCACCCCAGCTCTAGCCGATATGCTGGGTCCGACCACACACCGTTGAACCAATCATGATCACCAAAAGGCGAGTGGCTAGATAGTATAAGAAGGGACTTGTCACCCCCATTCCGTCTTCATATGTAGTTCGTTGGCAGGCTATCAGAGCCAGGTGTGCTCTTTACCCCCCCCCCCCCCCCCCCCCCCAAAGGAAAGGGGATCACTCCATCGCTGGAACCAGCTGCGAGGGAGATGGATCAGGAGGTTTTGAAGGACATATAAGAGGCGGGGAAGAACCAATATTTTGAAGAGAGAGACTCGCCCGAAGGGATTGAGAGGGAGTTTTTGCCCTTAACGTAGGTCGTCTTTTTGTATGATTGAGAAGTGGGCCGACATTGAGGGGCCGTCAGTTCAAGGAGAAGCGCCACCCAGATACCAAGGTATTTAAATGAGAGCCTTCATATGGGCATGGTTGTTTGCAAGTCAAAACATTCTCTAGAGGCATGGAGAGGCACCACCATGGATTCGACTGGGTTAAGGGGGAGGCTTGCGGTCTCCCGAAAGAGTGAAGGATCTGCAGGCATCTCAGTCTAGATTGGGCCTGGTCAGTCAGGTACAGGAGGACATCATCAGCGTACAAGGCAATACGGTCCTCGTGAGAGTCCTGCCAGCACATCCCCTGCACCCAGTCATCTATCCGGTTGCGGCAGGCCAAAGGCTTGATCGCGAGGCCGAAGAGGAGAGGGGAGAGTGGAAATCCCTGTCAGGTTCTTCTCGCGATCGGGAAGACCTCAGACAATGCTCAGTTAATATGGACCCTGGCTAATGGGTTAGAGTAAAGAGCTCCTACCATATTCAAATAGTGGAACCGAAGCCAGCTCTCTCCAACACACTCCTCATGTAGAGCCAGTTGACCGTATCAAAGCCAGATATGGTGAAAGGAGGCCACGGTGGGCAGGGCCAAATGCAGGCGTCTAAGGCAGTGGCGTGTGCTGCGGTGTGGCATGAAGCCACATTGGTCAGAGTTTATGAGGGTGTGGAGCACTCTTTTCATACGGGTGGCAAGAATTGTGGTGTATATTTTAATATCGGTATTGATGAGGGAGAGTGGGCGATACTGAGCACAGAAAAGTGAGGGAGGGTTCTTCTTGGGTATGACCACGATGGTGGCTGTGTCTATTACAGAGGAGAATGAGCCCTCCTCTCTGGCTTCTTCAAATAGGGCATGGAGTCGTGGGATCAGAATTTTGTGGAATGCAGCATAGTACTCCGCGGGAAGCCAATCTGGGCCCAGGGTCTTGTGGGTGGCTATTACAGAGATTGCATCACCAAATTCCTCAGTTGTGATAGGCTCGTCCATGGTTTTACGTTCTATCTCTGAGAGCCCTGGGAGAGGGATATTTTATAAGAAGGAGGAGTACGGTGTGTGGGATCCACTGAGTACAATGCCTTATAATATTTTGTGAAGGTCTGCGCAATTGTTGTGGGCATACAATAGACTTGTCCCTATGTGTTGCGAATTTCAGGGACTATTCAGTTGGCCATGGGGTGGGTAGCGAGCCAGTGGCACAGCTTGCCATTCTCGTCTCCCCAACCGTAAACTCTTGCTACCGAGGACCTCCAGATCAATTTATCTGATTCAATGGAGATACTTTTGATCTAATCACGTATTAGTTGTAACTGTCGGCGTTCTGCCTCCCCATCAGCCACCATTTCCAGACAGAGCACCCTGGCTTCAAGTTGAGAGAGCTGGTGGTCGTGGATCTGATGCCTGCATTTAAGGAATCCCTTGGCAAATCCCCGGACCGTGGCTTTGCCTGCTTCCCAGAGTATCTCCTGATGTTGCACTGTGCCTTCTTTAGTACGTAAGTAGTTATTGAGTTCTTCCCTGGTGTTCTTTTGGCAGTGCAGGAGGAAAGCATTTAATCACCATATTGGTCTTAGAGCATTTGTGGGGCCCCCCACTTGTAAAAGGAGCGGGGAGTGGTCTGACACTCTGCATACCAGGATCTAGATTTCGGAGAAGGTCCGGCAATCCAGGTGGAAATAAACATGATGTCTATACGGGTGTGACTGTGGTGCGCCACAGAGGTGTGCGTGTATTGTCGTGTTTTAGGGTGCCAGGTGCACCAGACATCGCACTGACCCAGTGTGGAGGCCCAGTCCCCGAAACCCTTGGCCCCTAGTTTTCTGTGAGAGGATAAGGGACCTGTGGCATCTTCAGTGGGTTCAAGGACAGCATTAAAATCACCCTCAATTACAGTCAGGCCTTGAGGGAGAGTGGACATTATCTTCAGCGCAGTTTGAAGAGTGGGCTCTAAAGGGGGCATATAGTGATATTAGAAGATTAATAGTGGAATCCCCTAGGGTACGAGAGAGGGCAGTGAATCGGCCCAGAGGATCATCAATCACCTGAGCCATCATGATGGGAAGGGAGCGACGTAAGAGGATTGCCGTCGCCCGAGCTCCTCTGGAGAATCCAGAGTGCCATACCCTGTCGAATCCCTGACGCGCCAGGAAGGGACAGCGATTCCCCACTAGGTGTGTCTATTGTAATAGCAAGACATCTGGGTTAATCCTTCATAAATACTTCGTTTGATTTTATCTAAGAGCCCATTAACATTCAATAAGCGGATTCTCATGGGTTCACCCCCATTGTAAGGACCTGGCATTGTAGTAGAGTGGTGATGTTTGCGGCTGATGATTTGGAGATTTCCAGTGGATCAGGTAGTTGGGTCTTAAAGGAAGTTGCATGTATTCAGAGTCACTGTTGGGGCAGCTCGAGGGAGGATCCTGAGTGTGGTCCACAGTTTTACCGTAGAACAAAATAACATAACCAATGGCTGGGAGAACATTCCAAGTTGGAAACCCCAACCATCCCCCCACCTCATACTTCCCCAAAGGAAGCATCTGTCGCCCTGTCAACAAAGGCTTAAGGTGTGAACAAGTTAGTTATGGGTCGTGGTAAATGGCTGTTTGGTGAGCCCCTCTAAGCACAAGGATTCGCCTTCCTCCGGTTCGGACTTTCTGCAGTGGTAGTACTTGAATTCATATGTGGGGGCTGCATGACTGATCAGTGTCGTCCGAGCTGGGCCTGGGAGAGCCACCAGGATCTGCCTCAGCCTGTTGGTCTAGGTCATCTGCGGTTTCTCTGACGCCAGATGATCCATTTCTTCCTTGGGTGGAGCTAACGGACAAAGCGTACGCAGTTCCCCGGGTCTCACGCCCTCTACGGGATCCTGTACGTCGCCCATGGGAGGCTACAGAATCTTTCCCCAGTGGCCCTTTTGGGGAGATCGCTGTTAGGGTGCTCTTCTGTGGGTGGATTGGGAATTCAGCGGTAGCCCAAGTCCAAGCTGCCTCTGGCGTATCAAAGAAAAAAGATTTGTTTTGAAATATCACTTTGAGACGGGCCAGGAAGAGGAGCCTATAGGGCAGACTGAGGGCCCACAGCTTTTGTCTAACCTGGATGTATGATCTTCTGTGAGCCTGCACCTTCTTAGTGTAGTCAGGAACGATCATGATTTTGGATATTTTATAGAGAAGTTCTGTTTTAGAATGGGCCTCTTGCAAGATGGCGTCATGATCCCTGAAGTTGAGGATCCTCACTATTATTGGTCGATGTGGAGCCCCCGGCGGAGGTCGAGGGGGGAGTGAACCGTGGGCCCACTCCACAACAGACCTGGGAGACAGGGCGCCTGCAGGCATCCAAGATCTGAACCAGTTTTCAACTAAGGTGGGTTCTGTGCCCTCAGGTAGGCCGATCAGGCAGAGAGATTATTCCGGTGGGAGCGGTTTTCGGCATCTTCAGCCCGTTTGTGGAGATCCGATGTACGGAATAGAAGTTGCTTCATTTGTGTTTTAAGTGTTGAAATGTCATCTTCCACTTCTGACAGACAAGATTCTGCAGCTATTACGTGAGCCATAGCATTCCAGAGGTTCTGGCGGATGAGAGCCATATCCACGTGGACTTCTCCTATTTTGGTTTCCATTGACATGTGACATGTCTTTATGGTTTGTAATATGGGAGCCAGGTCTCCTTCAGGCCAGCAGGTCGTGGAGGGCACAGCTCCATCTTGGGTGGGTCCATTAAGGGTATATTGTTCCATTTGAGTCTGAGTCGGGCAGGCATTCATTACCTTGTCTTTCCCCATGATGGCATGGACTCCCAAAAGGGTTTTCAACTTGGCTGCACGGCTCGTGCTCCCGTACGGGTTGCTGGAGCACTGTTGGTTCAGCACCGCAGGACCGTATGGAGGCCTGTACAGTCTGGCACAATCTCTAAGGTTAGGTTCCAGAGCTTCTGTAGGCGGTCCAATGGTCCGTGGATGGAAGGGGTGTAGGGCAGGCAAGGGTGGCGCAGGTTCCCGGCCAGCGATTTCAGATACCGGAGGGTAAATGTCATATTGCTTTCTTCCAATAGATGTCGGCTAGGCAGCGGGCCCTGATGTTTGCTAGGCCTCTTGTTGCAGCTACAGCCTCTCGTAGGTAGATCCGCGACCAACACGTCACACCCTAGATCAATGCTTCCCCTCTTCGCTCTCAGTCAGCCAGTAATTTTTCCATCAGAAAATCCAATCTATCTATACAGCTTTTCCCCTTAATCCTCCTGACCCCGTGGAAACTGAGATAGGCATATCCGCCCCTGTGCTGGAACAATTTCATCTTCTAGACAGTGACACATTAGATCGGGTAATTTCAAAGGTGTCCTCAGGCTCCCCACTGGACCCTGCCCCACCCCAACATCTTATTACGGTCATTGACTACGTTGGCACAACAATCCTCGATGTCTTGAACTGTTCTAGCACAGTCCCTCTCCACTAGAAATGTGCGATGGTTAGGGCTCCTCTTAAAGAAGCCAAGTCTGGATCAATCTAATTTATCTAATTACCACCCAATTCTGCCCTGGCTAAGAAAATTGTTGGAAAAACACATCAACAACATCTTGGTTAATCACCTAGAATCCAACAATCTGCTTGATATCTCACAAACGGGCTTCCGCCCCCAACACAGGACGGAAACCTTGCTGTTGATAGTAACAGAAGAGGCAAGGAAGCTGGAGGATGAGGGAGGAGTGCCTGCCATCATCCTTTTGGACCACAGTGCCACGTTCGACACGGTCAATTCAACCATCTTGACCCACCGACTCAAGAACATCGGAGTGTCGGGCGCTGCACTGGCATAGTTCTCGCCCTTCCTCAGTGACCGCTGCTTCCAGGTCTTTGAGGGAGACGTGGTATCCTCTAGACTACCCCTGAGCTGCGGGGTCCCGCAGGGCTCGGCTTTGAGCCAGACGCTCTTTAATATCTATATGAGGCCTCTAGCAGGGATTGTCCACCCATTCGGTATCAAGATCGTCAGCTATGCAGATGATACCCAGCTAGTGGTGTCTTTACACCACGACGAGGGTTCATCTAGCACCTTGGGCCCCTCTCCTATCTTCGCCTCAACGGAGACAAAACAGAGATTATGCTGTTGGGTAATTCATCACCTATTACCTCCGTTGCCCTGTGGCCGTCATGTCTGGGCCCCGCACCTCCCCCAAAGCCACAGATAAAGAGCCTTGGTATGTGGCTTGACAGCGCCCTCAATTTTGCATACCAAGCAACCGCACTTTCCTCAATCTGTTATGGATTGATGAGAATGCTTCGCAAAATTGTCCCGAGCCTTCCCTTTCAGGCGAGAAGAATCATGGTTCAGGCACTAATATTGTCCCGCCTGGACTATGGGAATATGCTGTACCTTGGAGCCCCGCAGACCACAATCAACAAACTACAAGTAATTCAGAATTGTGCTGCATGGATGCTCCTTCAGACCCCACGGTGGCAATCGGCAAGACCAGCATTGAGACAGCTGCATTGGCTACCGATATCAGCCAGGGGACAGTTTAGAGCTATGTGTCTGGCACATAAGGCTATCTGGAGGACTGGTCCACCTATCTTACATCCGCTAATAACATCATATCTCCCGTCAAGAACTTTACGTTCTATTTCTCTATATCTGGCCACCACTAAGAAAATAAAGAAGGGGTGGACGCTCCTTCTCATTTACTGCCGCAAAACTGTGGAACTCCCTCCCCCAGGCTCTGCGGGGGAACAATATCCTGCTGACCTTCCGTAAGCTTCTAAACACCCATTTGTTTGGAACGCTTGTATAGCATCACGGATTGACTCCACTCGGCCCTTCTTTCTCAGCGCTACGAGGCTTCCGGGTAGTTAGGCGCTATATAAATACTCTTCCATTCCATTTGCAGAGAGTAGTTCGCCAGATGTCCGTGACAATGTCTTGTCTCCCCCGATACACAGTAGAAAGCTCATGTGGGGTACTGGGTCCTGCCGCAGAGGGAGGGCCATCTCCCAGGGTCAAGGGTGTCAGCGCGCCAACCGCGAGTTGACTGGTGTCTGCCCCTTGCAGCAGCGGCCGCCATCGACAAGGCTAGATGGTTTCCATGGGGTGTTCAATATTGCTGGGTCCCTGGAGGCCACCCCACGGTCGATTGCTGGCACACTGGGATTCCCCTGCACAGTGGGAAGGCCCCGCAGAGCTTGCAGGCCCTGCAGTCATCCATCTTTGCCCCCGGCGGCGGGGGAGCTCGCCAATCAGGGCCGAAGAGAATCACTTATGTGGTGTTGGGCCAGGAGGCAGAGCCTGCCCACATGCAAGGCGCGCACCATTTTGCCGAAGGCCCTGCGTTCCAACCACAGGCCAAGGCATCACCAGGCCCTCGTAAGGCGTCCTGCCGTTCCCAGGTCTAGCACCCTCATTATCAGTCTGCAGGCGGTTCCAGACCGCCCATCAGGGCTACCACCACCACAAGGGATTGAACGCCTCGTTGCTGATTGCAGCACCCCTTTCTCACCTTGAGTATCGACTAGGGCCGCCATGCCCGTCTTAGATGCCGCAGCAGTCACAGGACAGCGGGGAACTCCAGGAACGCCCCCGTCACCACTCAGCCGGTCACCCAGGCACAGGACCAGTAGGTGCCATAGTGTCTCAGGCTTGGGACCCTCACGGCCGGTCGCCAGCGAGATCCACTGGTCTCTACAGGGCGCTCATTGTTCCCAGGTCCCTTGAGGCTGCCCCACCAGCAATTACTGGCACATAGTGGCTCCCCTTCCAGGGGGGCTGACCCCGTTACTCCTGCAGGCCGGGTCATCACTATACGCCGTCAACGGCGGGATGCTCTGCTGCTTAGATCCCTCGAGAGTCACCCCAGCGGCCCAGGAGGTGGAGTCCGCCTACACTCAGGGCGAGCCCTAATTACTGAAGGTTGCACGCTCTAGTCTTGGGCCGCAGCCCCACCAGGCCATTGTGGGGGTGTCTTGCTGGTCACAGGCCAAGCGCCCTTAGCAGCAGCCCGCAGCCGGTCCCAGTTTGCCTGTCAGGTGCTATTGCCACCACAGTAGATGGTACGGCAGCCTCACTGCTGATTACAACGCCTCCTCCTCACCTCGAAAGTCTGTGAGGGCCCCCTCGCCCGCCCCAGGCACCGCAAGAGTTTCCGGACAAAGGGTGATTTTGATGCCCCCCCCCCTGCTAGTTCAGGATCAAGTTCTTGTTTAGATGGCTTCGGTCGAGCACCAGGGAGGTCCAGGAATGCCTCTGTCTTCCCCCAGTCAGTCTTCCGGGTCCAGATCAGGTAGGCGCCATTTTGTCCTGGGCTCGGGAATTTCGTGGGTAGTTGTCCGGCACCTCTACTGCTTTGTTGAGCTTCCGTTCAGGGTGTCAGGACCGCCACCGTTATGGACATCTGAAAAATCGCAGTTTCTTCTTTAGATGTTGAAAATCAGAGGTTCAGGATGTTGACGGATTGTAGGGGGTCTGGAGCACTCTCAGAGTGCGACCGCCATCTTGGCTTGCCAAGCCACACCCCCATTTGTGTAGACTTTAATGCAAATTGTGCACTTAATAACTTTGAGGTTGGAAATATTATCCTGCAAGATTGTGTTCTGAGGCAGGATGCTGTTCACACTGTCAATAGCAGTGGATAAGTCAGTGAATGCTAAGTACAGGGGACAGTGCCTTGCAGTAGTGTATTTATCAATACTAAGATGGAGATTTAGGCCAGTGCCGGACTGGGAACCGAAACAGGCCCTGGCCAACAGCTCGGCCGGAGGAGGGGAGGGGTGGGCTGGTAGTGGAATGCACCACTCCCGTCTAACCACTGCCACTTTTGTTACATGGGGCAGATACTGCAAAACCGGGCCCCAGTAACAAAAACAGGCCCCCAGGGGTCCAAAAACAGCCCTCATCATGGCGGGCCCACCAGGGAAATACCCGGTGCCCGCTACGGCCAGTCCGGACCTGGTTGAGGCACTACTCCACTATACCTCCCTCTAGTTCCCACTTTATGTGCCATGGTGAGCTTGGCCTTCCGTACCTGGAGGACAGTATTAAATTAGCCCCTATTCTATTTTGGATCTCGATGTGAACTAATCCAGAGGCTTCACTAAAAAGATCATTAAAGCCTGTCTGAAGCTAGGCAAAGGAATATACATTTTTTTGGCTATCCTATGTCTAGTCCTCTTTGAAATACCTAGGCTGCTCAGAATTAATCCACTCTTCCTCCTTAATTACCAAGGAAGACAAAATTGCTGTGAAATCTTTATATTTATCGAAGTCTGAAGTGGCTAGAGAAAGCATGGAATGCCGCAAACCCTCAGTATTTAACGATGTCAATTTAAAAGAAAGTTCTGGACTGCAGCCCTATCTCCTATGGAAAATGGGACGGTGGCAACAGTCCCTCCTGTTTCGTTTCAGGGCAGTGTCCTCAAGCTTTCCAAGGCGGCAGGTGCGCTCCTGCTCCCTTTTCCATTGGGCTTTAATAATGTAGAAAACTTGGGAACCTGCCCTGAAAACCATCTTTCGAAGCAAACTCTGCTCCTTTTCTATTCCTTCTGTACACTTTACTCGATTTTTGCAAAGTATATTGCTATATCACTTGTCAGGAGGCATCATTTTGTCCAATGCATAGGTTGCCTTAGATTCTTGCAAATGCTATGTACTGGGAAGTATGTCAGTGTATGGGCGATTTTTGAAGTGGGCTGAAATCTTAGGAGAGGCATGATTAACTAAATGCATTGTATTAATTGTATGTCGTTTTATGGATTATGGTAAGATTACTGTATTTACTGCTTTATTGTGGTACTGTTTTATCTGTTTTTATGTGTACATATGGAATGCAAATAAAAACTTTGACTATGACTTGGGGGTGTTTAACAGAGGTGCCAGAAAGGAGAGACGTGTGGGGTTAAGTTCACAATCAGCATATATAAACCAATCAGAATTGTATCTACAGCCATTTTAGTCTTGGATATGGGAAAAGCCAGGAATTCATTTCTCTTTTGAATGAACTATTCCAAAATGTGCATGTCTGTACTAATAACTAACTACCTACTATGCAGGTCATGGATAGAAGAAATTCTCTGCAGTGGGTCATTCAAACAATAACAGTTCTGGGCAAAAAATAGCCATAAAAATACAATACGTATATCGATAAAATATAAAAGAGTATACAGAGACAGGATTTACTAATTGGAACTTAGAGGCATATCTCTTTATTAAAACCTTCCCATAGTAACAATACAGCATAACATTTGTAAATATAATAAAGCGGCATGAATATTAGAAAAATTCTCTTCTGTCAGCATTGGTTTATGGTGCCAGACTACCGGGTACTTAAATGAATCACAAAAAAACATGAAATACATCACATTTTAAAAAGATCGATGGGTTTTACAGCAATGGAGTAAGAAGAAACTCGGGGACGTATTTACAAGCCCCTTGCACCACCTTTGCCTCACTTTTAATATGGAAAAATGTGACGCACCGGCAGCGCAAGAGGCTTGTAAATAAGCCCCTCAATCTGTTGGAGGGGAAAGCAAATAATGCATATCTCCCACCTTGAAACTGGATAACAGATTCAGGATCATTTGGTACGAGATAAAGATAAAACTAATTAACAGTTCACCAATAAGATCTAATCGTTCATTTGTGAAGTTCAGTTTCTTCTCTCCTCTAGAAGTTTTGTGTAAAAAATAATTGTGTAACACAAAATGTATCAGCTTTTGAACTTGGTGTGGTAGACTGGAAAAAATATCAGGGCGGCAAATTTGAGAACAAACCTTTTTCACATATTTAAACCATAGAACTGTGGCTATGGAATTTGTACTTAGACAGTCATAAATAATCTCTTGAGATAAGTTAGCTACATTACTAGACCAAAGGTGTATCCACAAAACCTGGATTATCTCCTCCAGGTAATTTAGGCCTAGCACCTCGTGGAAAATAAAATAAGAACTGCCAAGTGAAAGATCCAAGAGTCTCCCAGCAAAACAATTTCTTTTACTTGATACTACATTATGTCAACTGTTACCCAGCCACCTTCCCCATAGGAAACAACTGAAATAAATGAACTTATTTATATCATGTTTACCCATATTAAAGGTCTGTTTCCTATTTTAGAGATGATGTTGGAGACCGCTCCCAAAGATTTAATGAACTATTGCCTTCTTTCCTGTACATAGTTAATCTACTTTCATGTGGTATTGAAAAACATACCCAGATCAGGAAAACAGGGCACCATTTTCATTTCATTGTTCTTGACAGAGACAATCGCAGACCTAGCTGTTTTACACCCCGATGTTAGAATAAAAGGCGGTGAGAGATTGGTTATAAGGTCGAGGCTGCCTATAAAGTTTACATTACAGTGGATCAGCATTTTTAAGTTATTGGCTGTTCCGGACATCAGGACTGTGTCATTGGTGCACAAGAGAACTAGGATAAATGTATGGATTAACCTAGGTGCATCCTGACCTACACCCACCTGCTTTGACTTAAAGTTTCAGAAAGTTCCTAATTTGGACATAACTCACATTCCACATGATGCTATTGTGGATTTTGTTTTAAAAACTCTGGGGCATATTACCAAAGGGGTCGATAGGAAATTATCGCCGGTTTAGCGGCCGTTTTCAGCCGCTAAGCGGCGATAATTCTATCGCTCTATTAGCAAGCTGTCGCTAACTGATGTTAGCGACAGCTTTTAGGCGATAACGAGCGGTTTGGGGCCCGCTTTGCATGTCAGCAATATTTATCGCTAATGACATGCAAAGTGGGCGTACCTAACCTGTTAGCGACTGAAAGCAGTCGCTAACGTCGCTATCGCCTATTAGCAAGGCAGGCGTAGCGATGGAAATATTCCCGCTATCGCCAAAAACTAACGCCTGCTCAGACCAGTTCTTAGCCATGTTATCCAATGGGAGGTGGATAACATGGCTAAGACCATTTTGTCGCTAATGCGTGAATATCGCTGTATTCTCAGCGATATTCACGCATTTCGCCGCTATCGCTGGATATTTTAGCACAATGGAGAAAAACGTTGTGTTTTCTCCGCTAACATATCCAGAGATAGGCAGCAATAAAAAAAATCGCCGCTAAGCCTGTTTAGCGATAAATATCGCTACTTGTTGGTAATATGCCCATCAGTGCTTGATAGACCAACTCCCGTAGCATTCAAAATAGACCAACATTTAGATCTAATCACCCTATGAAACGCAGATGTAACAATCAAATCCCAGATGTAACAAACCACCTAAATCACGAATATAATGCATTCTAGCAAATGTGAATTTAGATATTGTTCAACTGTACCCAATCATGTACAAAACCCGTGTTAACATTCTACAGCAATGTCATTTGCAATGACCCATTCCTAAATTCTAGATATAAGTATCCTGAAAACTACCTCACCTGCTGCGTCAATACGACATGGGCCAGTCTTATTGGATCTAGATCGTCCCTATCACCCTTTAATAAAACGGGAGCATTAACTGACGTAGACCATGAAGAGGGGATGTTAGTGAATCTTGCATAATTTAAAATCTTTGTTAAAAATGTAACACATAGATCAATACTAGATTTAAAGATTTTAGTGGATTCCTGTCTCGGCCAGGGGCTATGTTACACGGCTTCTTCCAATACCAAAACGCCTTCATCAAAATTAAAATTAGCTCTTGACGTCCCAAGGATTGGTCCTGATGCTCCTAATGATCCATTTGATTGACTGTGGCAACAGATTGATTTATTGTGCTGCGCCTACTTCTCAAGAGTGACAAGTACTTGGAATCTAGTATCTCCAAACTCCCTGGTAAAATAGTGTCCATTATTCACCCTCCAAAGACTACAATGCCACCCGCTATAGCAGCAATTCACTAATCATCCCAGGCTTCTCTTGTACAATTGGCTTCATAACTCTAATTTCTGTTTTATACTAAATTTTGCAAATCTGCTCAAGCAGCGGATTCCTAGGTCCTTGACTCAAAGCAGACCCCAGTATGATTTGCCTCACCATTGTTAATGACATTTACTGACAATCATAAGCTCCCCTAATGTTATAAGTACTCATGAGGGTCATGAAAGCCGGTCATAATGTCCCTGAAAGTCAAATAAACTACAGTATGCAACATTACAACATTATTGACAGATTTCCAATGTTACTATTGTGATTTCTGCATGTGGATTCTTTTATTACAACACAAGAAAGCATTAGGCATATTGATGCTGATAGTAGGTAATTGTTGATCACTGTAAATATATGGCACTACTTCAAGGAATTGAATATATTTCATCACCGTGTCAGAAGGAAATATATAATCAATAATGCTGATACAGCTTCTTGATGAGAACATTGGTGGACCGAGGCTAGAAGAACACACTTTGCCAACATTTTAAAGATTCCAATTAAGCAGACGTTCAAGCAAGTTTGAGTGCAGGGCATTGAAACCATTTAACATATTAGGGGTCCCGTCTCTGCATATTCCTCCTCTTCTCATCCACTCCCATAGCCGTACTCAAAAGACCATATAATTTGATGTTAAATCCCTAACTAGATGTGAGGGACATATTCTCATGTTATTGTAAATTACCTGATGAAATAGGGAGAACAGCGTTCCTATTTTGTTAAACATTAGCAGCATTAGAATTATCGTTGTAAAAGTTAAATATTTAAAGGGAACCGAATTTACTCAAAACAATTCTAATCCTTGAATATTTGACACTTTGAGTTAAATTCTTTTATGGGTCAGTTTTTCAGGAGAAACCCAAATAAGTAACCCCACTCCTTCAATCTCCCTCCTGAGGAAGATACTCCAAGGACTATGAATGTTGTGCTTTCATCAATGTGGAGGGCATAAGTTATCCATATTTCATGTCATATAAGAAAATTGTATGATAAAATTAATCCATTTATCAGGAGGACATTTTGAGTGAAGACCCACAACATTCCATGATAATATGTTTGTAACCTTGACCACTTTCTGAATTATAAATGTACTACCAGAGTAAGCAAGCAGGTTAGAGGAATTATTTGAAGATACTCTGCTATTAGAAGAGGATATGAATGGTTAGGCGAAGACTTCCAGTGCTGAAAAAGCAGTACATCCATTGTCTAAGGGGCAGATGGCGTAGGTGATGGGATATTCAACGGGAAACATCCTGAACAACCACTCTGGAACAACAAGTTCCGGAGTCATGAAAGCGGCACAACGACTTGCTCGAACAATGACTCAGCCGTAACCACGCATGTGCGCAGTTAAGGCTGAGTCGGTCTAGTGTTCGGACAGGGCGAAGTTAGGAGGAGCGTCGCAGTTGTGGTGCAACTGGTAAGAGGGGTTAATTTTTATGGGGTAGGGTGAGTTAGTTTTATAGGGGTTGAGTTCGTATTTAAGAGGTGGGGAGTTCGTGAATTTTTAAAGGGAGAGGGGAATTAGATTTATGAGGGTTGAGTTTGTATTTAGGTGGTGGGGGTTTAATCATGTTACCTTCATAAAGATTAAATCTAACTCATGTATCATGAAAGAATGCAAATTATAAAAGGCTCTAAGGAACTTCAATTAAAAAGGCAGCAAGAATGGCAGAGGTCGGAGAACAGCCTGGTCAGGCACAGACTGGATAACCTTGTGTATACCTCTAGTGCACCGTTGCTGTGATCGCATTTAAGTTCGTATTTAAGAGGTGGGGGTTTCATGATTATTAAAAGGGAGAGGAGAATTAGATTTATGGGGGTTGGGTACATAGTTAAGATAAGAGGTGGGGAGTTTTGTGATTATTAAAAGGGAGAGGGGAAATAGATTTATGGGGGTTGAGTTCATATTTTACTGGGTGTGAGTGATCATGTTTGTTTTTTAGGGTGGGGGATTAGTTTGTAAGGGGTGGGGGAGGGGTACTAGATGTAAAGCATTTTTTAACACACATTCCATTAACACGAAAAATCGTGGTAAAGGAATGCGTGGTAAAAAAATTGTGGTTTAGATGAGGTCGTGGTTGCAACCTCGTTGATAGGGAAGTCGTGGTTGGGGAACTCGTTGTTCCAACATAAAACCATATTCAACAGTACTCAGAGCAGGTGCTGTTTTAGACCTGTTTGCAGACATTTAGTGGGAACAAGTAATATGAGGTCTATAAAAGAAACCTAAAGAAGCAGTTGTTCCAAGCATTATTTTTACTCCTAAAACGATGGCAGAGGTGTGTAACTTGGTAAGCATGCCTAACATTTATTATCAGACTCAGTTTTCTTACTGCTTTTCATCCCTCTTTTCATCCTCATGTTCTTGTAAGCATTCTAACGTCAGCAAGAGAACCCTGATTATCCACAAAGTTATCAGGACTAGAATTAATCCAATGACTCACTTTATTAGTTAACTGGGACAATTTAGACTCCAAAGTAAGTGGTAAGAAGTGTGGTTGTGGAGCAAAGAGAGAGCGCCCAGTCTTTGATGGGCCGCTGTAAGTCCCATCCTTGGCCGGGGTTGGTGCGGGATGGCCCGCCCACGTCCTGCATCACAGGATATCAAGACCACCAAAATAGCAACAGTGCAATCAGAGGAAAACGGCCTTTACAACACAGGTTAAGCCATGCGTGCTGTTTACCCGCAAGTGCAACCACGCTAGCCTTAACGACACATATGCATGGTTAAGGAATATGTGCAGTCTAGATGCTGGAATGGGCGGGCCCAGGAACAGGAAGGATAGGGAGAGTACGTGGTGAGGTAAGTGGGGCTGGGGCTGTCTTTTGGGGGCATTGGGCGATTTTTAAGGGTTGGGGTTGTTTTATGTGCTTAGGGGGCTTTGGGAAGTTTTTATGGCTGGGGGAGGGGGTCAGGATAGTTTTTAGGGCTTAGAGGGGTCAGGGTACTTTCAGAGCTCAGTGGGTCAGGGTACTTTTTAGGGCGTGGGGGTTGGGTTAGTTTTTAGGTTTTGGAGGTGGCCTAGTTTTTAGGGTTTGGGGGGGTCAGGTAGTTTTCAGGGTTCAGGGGAGGTCAGGGAAGTTGTTAGGGCTCAGGGGAGGTCTGGGAAGTTTGTAGGGCTAAGGAGGGTCGGGTAGTTTTTAGGGTTTGGGGGGCAAGGTAGTTTTTAGGGCTGTTGTGGGTCGTTTTTAGGGTTCAGGGGGGTTCTGGGTAGTTTCTAGGGCTCTGGGGGGTTGGGGTAATGTTTATGGATCAGGGGGAGGGTTCGGTGTGAACTTTACCATACATATCCCTTTACCAATCATACCTTTACCACAAAATTGGGTGGAAAAGGTATGTGTGGTAAAGGCATGTGTGGTAATGGAATGCGTTGTTCGATACATTCGTGGTTAGGGCAGGGTTGTAGAGGCATACATGGTTTAGCCAAGCGTGCCTCAATCATACAACCCAATCAGGTGGCCAATGTCAAAGGCTGCTTGGGACTATGGGTGTTGTAGGCCAACCATCAGCATCTTTTCAGGCAGACATAAAAACACTTCCACTGGTCCTCACCTCTCCCACCTCCAGGATCAGGTATGAAACACAGCAATTGTTCTTATAGGCAGTGCAGCATCCATCCTTCCTTCCTTCTATCCCTTAGTGGTTGATGAACATTTTGGACCCTGGCCCAAAATATTTTCTGTGTCGTTTTTCCCACGCCTTTTGTATTGTTTGTTTGGTGTTTCTATAGTGACAGAGTGGTTTTGCATCGTGTTTTTGACCTGCCAATTTCTTGCTTTTCATATCCTTTTCTGTGTCTGGTCAGACAGCAGGCTTTATCAGGCGAGCACCCCTGGTTTGGATTGAATGTCTTTTCAATTTTTAGCTCTTTAGACGAGGGGCTCGTAAAAAAACGCTGGTGTGTGTGGGCTCTTCGTGGAAGAAGAGGCACCAGCAGTGAGGCTGCCTTTGCATATTTTTAATTACAGTGCAACTGATGATATACTGCATGACTATAGGAGGACTGTTATTTGATAGCAGTGCTGTGACACATCCCATGGGGGCTCCATGTGCTGATGGACATTAGAGGGCATATTTACAAGTCCCCTACGACACTTTTGTGCCGCCTTTGCGTCACTTTTGTGATGCAGTCGCAGCGTATACAATTCGCCACGTTACAACACGTTTACAACAAGACGCAAATAGGGAGATGCGTCACGTTGTACACCCCTGCACCACATTATACCGACGTCAGTTTTAATGTATGCAGAGTGAGCGTTCGGACGCAAGAAAGCCTCGTAAAAGTGATGCAGTGAAATCTACAAGATTTCACTGCACCACTTCTACGACGCTGCTACGCCTTACGCCTGCTTCAAGCAGGCGTAAGGAGTGAAGCAGCACAATAGGAATAGGCATTCCTGAGCATTGCTGGAGTTGTGTCGTGCTTGCGACATGACTCCAGCAATGCGTTACATTTATGCCAACAGATGCATGACGTGTCTGTTAATCCTTGCGCCACGGTGCACCGCATTGTAAATGCGACACATGCATGGTGGGCAAAGGTTTTTTTGCATGACACAAGTAAACTGACGCATCTCTGCTATAATGCAGAGATGCATCGGTTTCTTGTAAATCTGCCCCTAAGTTTTTAGCCAGCTCCATTGTTGTACTGTAGTATGAATACTTGCCCATCGGCACTAGAATTCTGACTTCTGCACATGAGGTGCAATCTCTGGCCTTTCACCTCTTCGCTAATTAAACTTGTATTGGTTTCATGAATAAAAGCTGCAAATCACAACATTAAACTTGTTTTTTTTACACGTTCTACATAGTTGCTAGGTGGCTCATGGTCCTGTGTCGCATGCTCAGCCAGGCCTGGTTTTTCGGGCCCAGCAATGTTGCATTCCAAAATTGAAAACGTTGCGGGCTAAAACAGTCAAAAGGAGTTTTGCAAACAAATCTAGTCTAGCTCCAGTGCTGTTACTCAAATACCAAGGGTTTCCAAATAAAAGTTAAACCTGTTCTAAGAAATTGTGTTACTCTGTGAGAGGGGTAGAAGCCCTTCTCAAATAACAAGTACAATCCTTGTCAGTGTGAACCATAAAAGTTGCTCAATAAACCTATGCTTTGCCCTCTGGTAGCTTGGCACAAAAGCAGTCAGGGTTAACTTAGAGGCAATGTATAAAGTATATATTCAGCACTCAAATAGTAATAAAGTGAAACAACAAGAAAAAAACCAAATCAATTTAGAAAAATAGAATTACATTTTATAAATAAAATAACACCAACTGGGCAAAAATCTAATCAGTAGAACTTGAGTTATGATTTTTTCTCAGTGAAAATAGCGCCAAAAAGCACAAAGTGCCACTCGCAGGTATCCGGTTACAATGGACCCAGCAAAGTCACAAGTTCATGCAGACTGTTATGGCGCATGGATCAGATAGAGAACCTAGGTTCATCTTGCTGAATAGTTTACCTTCCTATGTGCAAATCCATTTGAGAAGCTGCAGGTGAAATATGGCGTTGACTGGGGCCGTGACAAGGTCATTGCTGGTACGAGGAGCTGGCCGGCATTGTGGACAGTCACTGTTGTGGCGCAAAGAGCACATCATTGCAGGGTCTTCACACTGGCGATTGATGTAGACTGTCGCTGCTGATGCAGCTTCTCCTGGCTGGTCTGAAGAGCAGGCATCACTGGAGTTTCAAGTTGGTGGGAATCATGAATGATTGTTGCTCACAGCGAGCAGTCCTTTTGCAGCCAAGGTTACATTACCTGGGGGGGCACCTATTGGGGACCGAGGTCCTCCAGCAGAGGCCAGTAGCAGGGCTCAGGCAGGTCCTGGTGGTGCTGATCTCTGTAGTCCAAACAGGAGGTCAGCCAAATGACCTTCGGAGTCACCTCTAGAAAGACTAGGTTCAGGGCAGACAGGCCCAGTTTTCCTTCTTCAGACCGCAGACCAGTCCTTCCTCTGAATCTTCAACAGGTCTAGCAGTGTTCTGATGAGAGGTTCTGAAGGTGCTATTCTTATATCCAGTGCCAGACTGTGGGTCTGGGTATTACCCTCTTTCCTGGATTTAACCCCAAACTTTTAAGGATAACAAAGGAACTGCACACCTAGGTGTGAGCTGCATATGTCAGTGGTAGGGAAGGTGGTCCTTAGACGTGAGGAAGGGTTGGGTGTAGCACTGGGGCTACCCTTTGAAGTTCAGGAAGAGTGTGTAGCACCCCACTGGACATCCTGCGTAGGAGAGGAACACTCTGCCTCACACCCAAGGCCCATTTTTTTCTTATGTCTGGAAGGAATACACAACACACTGCAGGAGAGCCATTAACAGTCATGTGACTCTGGACACTGGCAAAAAAAGCACATTTGGTTTAGGCAGAAAAGTGCCAGCTTTCTAAACGTAATTAAACAACAAGGGGTGGTGATGGACAGAGTTTCTGAATTAAGCAGAATACTCTCACCCAGTCAAGAGATCAGGGCTAGATCCAACACCGTTTTTTAGCTCACTGCACCATCCCAGCTCAGAACCTGGCTATATGCAAATTAGTCTGTTCCTGTCCCAGTGCATGATGGGAACAGGGCAAACCAAACTACAAAGCCAATTCTTTCACTGGGAAGGAAACAAGCTTCCGGGGACCGGTTTCTGGCATTACAGCCGTCTTCGGCCCGGCTTGCTTGAATCCTGATGGTGCAATGAGCAAGGGACTCACATCTGAGTATACCCTTCCACGCTTATGGTGGACAAAATAATTAAACAACAAGGGGTGGTGATGGACAGAGTTTCTGAATTAAGCAGAATACTCTCACCCAGTCAAGAGATCAGGGCTAGATCCAACACCGTTTTTTAGCTCACTGCACCATCCCAGCTCAGAACCTGGCTATATGCAAATTAGTCTGTTCCTGTCCCAGTGCATGATGGGAACAGGGCAAACCAAACTACAAAGCCAATTCTTTCACTGGGAAGGAAACAAGCTTCCGGGGACCGGTTTCTGGCATTACAGCCGTCTTCGGCCCGGCTTGCTTGAATCCTGATGGTGCAATGAGCAAGGGACTCACATCTGAGTATACCCTTCCACGCTTATGGTGGACAAAATAATTAAACAACAAGGGGTGGTGATGGACAGAGTTTCTGAATTAAGCAGAATACTCTCACCCAGTCAAGAGATCAGGGCTAGATCCAACCCCGTTTTTTAGCTCACTGCACCATCCCAGCTCAGAACCTGGCTATATGCAAATTAGTCTGTTCCTGTCCCAGTGCATGATGGGAACAGGGCAAACCAAACTACAAAGCCAATTCTTTCACTGGGAAGGAAACAAGCTTCCGGGGACCGGTTTCTGGCATTACAGCCGTCTTCGGCCCGGCTTGCTTGAATCCTGATGGAGCAATGAGCAAGGGACTCACATCTGAGTATACCCTTCCACGCTTATGGTGGACAAAATAATTAAACAACAAGGGGTGGTGATGGACAGAGTTTCTGAATTAAGCAGAATACTCTCACCCAGTCAAGAGATCAGGGCTAGATCCAACACCGTTTTTTAGCTCACTGCACCATCCCAGCTCAGAACCTGGCTATATGCAAATTAGTCTGTTCCTGTCCCAGTGCATGATGGGAACAGGGCAAACCAAACTACAAAGCCAATTCTTTCACTGGGAAGGAAACAAGCTTCCGGGGACCGGTTTCTGGCATTACAGCCGTCTTCGGCCCGGCTTGCTTGAATCCTGATGGTGCAATGAGCAAGGGACTCACATCTGAGTATACCCTTCCATGCTTATGGTGGACAAAATAATTAAACAACAAGGGGTGGTGATGGACAGAGTTTATGAATTAAGCAGAATACTCTCACCCAGTCAAGAGATCAGGGCTAGATCCAACACCGTTTTTTAGCTCACTGCACCATCCCAGCTCAGAACCTGGCTATATGCAAATTAGTCTGTTCCTGTCCCAGTGCATGATGGGAACAGGGCAAACCAAACTACAAAGCCAATTCTTTCACTGGGAAGGAAACAAGCTTCCGGAGACCGGTTTCTGGCATTACAGCCGTCTTCGGCCCGGCTTGCTTGAATCCTAATGGTGCAATGAGCAAGGGACTCACATCTGAGTATACCCTTCCACGCTTATGGTGGACAAAATAATTAAACAACAAGGGGTGGTGATGGACAGAGTTTCTGAATTAAGCAGAATACTCTCACCCAGTCAAGAGATCAGGGCTAGATCCAACACCGTTTTTTAGCTCACTGCACCATCCCAGCTCAGAACCTGGCTATATGCAAATTAGTCTGTTCCTGTCCCAGTGCATGATGGGAACAGGGCAAACCAAACTACAAAGCCAATTCTTTCACTGGGAAGGAAACAAGCTTCCGGGGACCGGTTTCTGGCATTACAGCCGTCTTCGGCCCGGCTTGCTTGAATCCTGATGGTGCAATGAGCAAGGGACTCACATCTGAGTATACCCTTCCACGCTTATGGTGGACAAAATAATTAAACAACAAGGGGCGGTGATGGACAGAGTTTCTGAATTAAGCAGAATACTCTCACCCAGTCAAGAGATCAGGGCTAGATCCAACACCGTTTTTTAGCTCACTGCACCATCCCAGCTCAGAACCTGGCTATATGCAAATTAGTCTGTTCCTGTCCCAGTGCATGATGGGAACAGGGCAAACCAAACTACAAAGCCAATTCTTTCACTGGGAAGGAAACAAGCTTCCGGGGACCGGTTTCTGGCATTACAGCCGTCTTCGGCCCGGCTTGCTTGAATCCTGATGGTGCAATGAGCAAGGGACTCACATCTGAGTATACCCTTCCACGCTTATGGTAGACAAAATAGTTAAACAACAAGGGGTGGTGATGGATAGAGTTTCTGAATTAAGCAGAATACTCTCACCCAGTCAAGAGATCAGGGCTAGATCCAACCCCGTTTTTTAGCTCACTGCACCATCCCAGCTCAGAACCTGGCTATATGCAAATTAGTCTGTTCCTGTCCCAGTGCATGATGGGAACAGGGCAAACCAAACTACAAAGCCAATTCTTTCACTGGGAAGGAAACAAGCTTCCGGGGACCGGTTTCTGGCATTACAGCCGTCTTCGGCCCGGCTTGCTTGAATCCTGATGGTGCAATGAGCAAGGGACTCACATCTGAGTATACCCTTCCACGCTTATGGTGGACAAAATAATTAAACAACAAGGGGCGGTGATGGACAGAGTTTCTGAATTAAGCAGAATACTCTCACCCAGTCAAGAGATCAGGGCTAGATCCAACACCATTTTTTAGCTCACTGCACCATCCCAGCTCAGAACCTGGCTATATGCAAATTAGTCTGTTCCTGTCCCAGTGCATGATGGGAACAGGGCAAACCAAACTACAAAGCCAATTCTTTCACTGGGAAGGAAACAAGCTTCCGGGGACCGGTTTCTGGCATTACAGCCGTCTTCGGCCCGGCTTGCTTGAATCCTGATGGTGCAATGAGCAAGGGACTCACATCTGAGTATACCCTTCCACGCTTATGGTGGACAAAATAATTAAACAACAAGGGGTGGTGATGGACAGAGTTTCTGAATTAAGCAGAATACTCTCACCCAGTCAAGAGATCAGGGCTAGATCCAACACCGTTTTTTAGCTCACTGCACCATCCCAGCTCAGAACCTGGCTATATGCGAATTAGTCTGTTCCTGTCCCAGTGCATGATGGGAACAGGGCAAACCAAACTACAAAGCCAATTCTTTCACTGGGAAGGAAACAAACTTCCGGGGACCGGTTTCTGGCATTACAGCCGTCTTCGGCCCGGCTTGCTTGAATCCTGATGGTGCAATGAGCAAGGGACTCACATCTGAGTATACCCTTCCACGCTTATGGTGGACAAAATAATTAAAAAACAAGGGGTGGTGATGGACAGAGTGTCTGAATTAAGCAGAATACTCTCACCCACCCAGTTTCTAAACGTGGCATTTTCAGAATAGTAACTTAAAATCCAATTAAACCATTAAAGAGGATTTTAAATTTCAATTCCAATGAGTGGAAGAGGCATTTCTCTATCTGTTCCCCAACTGAAGATATCACTTGTTAAGTATAATAAGATAACCAAGTGTTAGTCTATGGGAAAGATAGCCTTATCACAATGTTAAACGACTTTAGGGGTTTATTACTGTCAGGGCACGCACACTTAAACATATGTGTCCTACGTTTTACATATTATGCATTCTGCCCAAGGAGCCTCTGAGACCTCCCTTAGAGGTGACTTATGAGTATTAAAAAGGAAGGATTAGACCTGGCAAAAGGTTTATTTTGCCAGGCTGAGATATTTGAAGCTGCACTACAGGCTTCAGTGGCAGGCCTGAGACATGTTTTACTGTGCAATTTCACTGGGTGACAAGAGGTGTTCTGCGGCCCACTAGTAGCATTTAATTTACAAGCCCTAGGTATATGTAGCACCATATTATAGGGATTTATAAGTAAATTAGATATAACAATCATGTGTAGGCCAAGTTTACCATGTTTAGAAGGGAGAACTGTTGTAACTTAATGCATCCTCCCCAGTGTTCCAAGTCCCTGCTGCTCAGGCAGTAGTAATGTGGTGTAGTGGAATGCTGTGAGTTGAAAGTGTCAGTAGAGTGTGTGGGCTGAGCAGTAAGGAGGCTGTTCCTGGTGGGGCTAAACTTGAGCGTACTTAACAGCTTAGCTATCTACTTACTTATTTGTAACTAAGATATAATAACCCTTCCTCTTTGACAACTCACACTATGGCTACAGGACTTCCTAACTTTGCAACAGAACACAAACACGTTGCCACTGGTTTGCAACAGTCAAGTGCACATAGTGCTAAAAGCCAACAAGAACAGATTCAGTAAAGGAGGGCAAACATTTGGAGTGACCCTGCAGAGAGAGCCTGGTTCAAAGAATGCTCTCCAATTTTATGGAAGTGCACTATTATGTTTACATCTTGCATGAAAACACGCATTTACATTTGTTTTGATATATTTGAATAGTTCTAACCAAGCTCCATTAACAGACAAGATGGGTATTGAGTAGGATGCTGCAGTATAAACTTTATAATGACAACACAAATGGGTTAGCAAAATGGGAGCCTGAGTGGCAGAGTGTGTGAGTGATTGAATGTGTAAGAGAGTGTGTGAGTGTTTTGAGTGTCAATGAGAGAGAGTGAATGTCTGAGTGTGGGTTATAAAGTGTGTAAGAGTGACAGCATCTAAGAGACTCTGTAAGAGAGTGTGTGTGTGAGACTGAGTGTGTGAAAGTACAATGAGACTGTGCAAGAGCGAGTGATTGTGTATGGGTGAGTATGCATGTCTGTGTTATGCTAACGAGTGTGTTGCTTGCATTCCACAATTTTCAGCTTTTTTCAGAGGCTCAGTGGGGTTGTAACCCATGGAAAAATACAAGCAAGGATGTGCGTAACTTGTGTAATTCTGTGTAGCATAATGATGCAGAATTACCCAAACATTCTGCAAAATGACGCTTAAATTAGGCAAGAGTCATCCTGAGTTTAGTGGTATTTCTTTGCATAAACAAGCCCTCTTGCATCCAAAATGGATGCAAGGGTGCATTTTGAGCTAAGAAATAGCACTAGATGCACCAGAACATGAATAGCAAGCACAAGCAACAGCTTATACTCACTAAATAGGCTCTTGGAGTAGGATTTTCCCCCAACTTATTATAGGCCTTTAGCTCTTTTTTTTAAGCAAAAATGCACCCTTGCATCCAAAATGGATGTGAGGATGTATTTTGTATTAAGAAACAGCACTTGCAGCAGAACACCAATATCGAGGGCGAGCAGCCGTTCATACTTGCTAAATGTTCTCTTGGAGGTACGTGCCCCTCCAAATTTCTCCTAACTATACAATCAGGAGAAATTGCTTAATTATCAGTAATTCCATGTCAAAGAGTAACATGGAATTGCTGAAATTACTCCGACTACTCTAGCATAATAAAAAATCTGCCCAGGCCTAAATTGAAGCCTTGATATACTACAGGTAATTCTTGGCAAAAAGGCTGGTGCTAACATATTGAAGGTAATTCTTGACACAAGAGAGGGCACATGGAAGGGAAAACTCATGGAAAAATACCGGTCTTTGCAGACTTGGATCCTTTTTTACCACGGGGTAATAAATGCTAAATGGGTAGGCATCAATTGCACCATTCTTGCAATAGCAAGTTGTGTGTGAGCTTTGGTATAAGGAGACACTCATATCATATGGGGAGGTGACACCTATGACAAAATGTTGGCCGTGGTATACTAGAGGTAAGAATTGACATATGGGGTACACTGATTGCAAAATTCTAGCCCTGGCATACTGGTTGTGAGTCATGACATATGGGATAAACACATGGACTTTTTTTGTTAAAGGGTTAGCTCCGGGGGATCAGGGCACAAGCCCTGAAAAACAGATGTGGGGGGGACTAAGCACGTTAGGCAGTATGCAAGTGACAGCATGGCATGTGGCATCACAGTCTGTGACATTGCATGTGGCATCACAAGAAGTGACATCATAGGAAGTGCCATTACAACCATGAATAACATCAGATCATAGGACCTCACACATCTGTTTATCAGGTCTATCATGAGTGCACTTAAGTACATTATGAGGTACAACAAATTACATTTCCATCAAAGTTGTGCCAAAAGTGACTAATCCCTGGTGAAAAAGGTGGGCCTTAGCTAGTACACACAAGTCTGTCACAAAGAAATTGGCGACAAGGAGAAACAGGGCAGTAAATCTGTTCTGCTCAATTGGTTGCAAAGTTTGCCTGTTAAACTATTTTACAGGCTTAAGGCACCTGCTGCAGAGATCTTTGTGTGCTCAGTAAATCTTAGGGAATAATAATAATAATGGAAAGATAACTCTGTAGGTTAACGCATTTGCTGGAGAGATCGTGTTTTGTCTAGTTTCAGTTTTGAATCAAGGTAGCATGGGGGTTAAAGTATCTCCAGCTAAGAACATCATGTTATACGCAGGTGACAGATTTTTTTTCTGTAGATAGCTGAGTGGGCTACTACTTTTATAACTCAGAGATCTTTTTGTTACTTGCAGTTCATAAATTGTAATCCTAATAACAAGGCACAGTGAGCTATAGAGGACATTTGACTTCTACAGCTTGTAACCCACACTGTCTGTAACACATCCTGTAGATTAATGTACATACTCAAATGATTTATTGTCAGCGTATAATGTGTAGGCATGAAGTAAAGCGCTCTGACACCCTGCATTATGATGAGTAGCTCTATAAAAGAAATAAAACTAAAGTGTTATTTAAATTGCTTTTTGTGTAAATAATGGGGCAGACCAACACATCTGACATTGTTACAGTGCATTGCTTATATCTTATGTACAGGGAGCGAACAAGATCAAACCATACATCTCTTTTTTTGTTGTTGTTTTTTTTGGTAAACCTTTATTGGCATTTCACAGTTACATTCAAAGTCTACCAACCGTCACGGTTGAGCAAAGGTACAGAGGTAGTGCAATCAAACAATACAGAGCAGGATCAATGCTAAAGTACACCTCACAGTATCTATGCGTAACTCAGGAGAGTTTAGTAGAACATGGTCACAGGATTAGGGAAGGTTTTTTTTTTTTAAATGAAGAAAAGTCAGGATCTGATGCCGCACAATTAGACCTTGCCAATGCTAGGGTTACACCTGAAAAAGGATATTCACGGCAGGACCATTATAGGCAGGAAATTTGTATCAGGACGTAAAATCAGGATATTCAACAAACATTACACATCCCCACCCAAACAGTACCTGTCCGCCTCAACATAGAGCTTTAAAAACATAGACCCTTTTACTGAACTAGGAAAACGCACAGAGAATTACCTCTAATCAGACCCACTGAAAAAGGAGAAGGATAAAAGAAGAAAGGAAAGATTAACCAAAATAATAACATGAAAAATAAAGGCCATAGAACTAAAAGGTGAACCAAGAAACAATAATACCCCACCCCCATCCCCCCACCCTGCACCCCTGCATACGGCTACGGCATACCCCACTAGCAGCGTGCCTGTCGCCCAGTACCTAAACCCGAAATATAGAAAGAAAGAGACGAAGAGGAGAGAAAGAGACAATATTCACACGAAGCAAGAAAAAGAAAGGAAAAAGAAATGAACAAAAACCCCACGAAAGGGGAAGAGAAAACATGGAGGGTCCCCAGTACAGGTCCCCGGCCCCCCCTCCCCCCGCCGCCTCTCACCCCTGCAATAATACCGTAATGGATGGCAGAATATCAATGACATAAGCAGATTCAAAAAACACAGTTACAGCCCAACCCCGCAAGCCTCCCAGGCAAGATGGAAACCTCCCCATGCTAGAACAAGGAGCTGAGTGCCGTTATTGTACATGCACTTCGATGTCCCGAGTCAAAAACATATCGCAGACATTATAAGCAGGAGGAAGCAAATAGAGCAACACAGTGATCGGGCAGATCAACTCAAAAGGAATAGGAAGCCTTGCAGTGTTCCGAGTAACTGCACCGTCAGGAGGATCCGCCGCCATTTTAACCATCTGAAATCCAAAGGACAATGTGTAGGAGAACCAGGGCAGCCATTTCGCAGTCTCACAGCTCGACACCAGGAAGAGCAAGCGAAAGGGAAATTAGTCAAGCATAGCCAGTGAACGCTCCAATTAGATGAGTATCCGCGAAATCAGGTGTTGAAGAAGCAATCAATTAAAAGCATACAAGGAGTTGTACTTGCGTGAACATTCATCCACACCGCCGAGAAAGACTAGGCAGGGTCCGACCACAAAACCTGTTCAACGAAGACCGAGCTGGGGCCACATGAACAAAGTCTCGCAACCAAAATTCCCACAGCAAAGCGTTCTCCCCATTCTAATGACACCGGGCCCCCTCTGTAGCAGTTCGTTTCCAGTCCAGCCTCTCAGCGCATGGGGGGCTTCCGCTCCACACCCCTCGATCCACCGTGCGCGCTTCCAACGCCATCTGTGGATTCACCATATTAAGCACTACGCACAGGGGGGACCCCCAATGCGATCGCCGCTGAAGCAAATGCCAGGGCCGCCCGCCCGAGTCCGATAAAGAGGGAGTGGCGTCACCAGCACCCCCACATTACTACCCATTAGTGTCTTCGTCCCACTGCGTGGCGGAGAAGCACATTCGGGCCCCCACGGTGGTATAGCGCCACAGCCAGCCCCACGTAACTGAAATGCGGGGAGTAGGCAGTACATGTTAGGCCGACCAGCGCTCCATCCGAGTAGCCAGCGGCGGGTAGTGGACGAGCAAGCCCATCAAGGGGAGAAGAGGGGGATGACACCAAACCAGCGCTGGAAAATAGCATGTATTTCTGCCCTCCCGATGTACGGGGTAGCGCTGGAGCCAAGTATTCAGGGGCGGGCTGACCTGCTTAGTAGTTGACGGGTGCCACCTGGATCCCAGCGGCCGCTGTTATGGTTCTCGCTGGCGGCGGCGTAGTCACGCTAGATCCCGGCTGCGAGGATCGCACAGGCCACAGTCGCGGAGGTCCGTAACTCCGCTGTCCGGGCACGGAAAGCGCTCGGTGTCGAACGCATCTGCTCAGCGCCCCTTCCGGCGCACGGGAGCTCCGAAGCTGTGCGGGGCGGGCGAAGAAATCAGGCGGCGGGAGAGGAGAGCCGGCGGAGCCGGGAGCCCGAGCGACCATCTTGGCCGCAGGCCCGGCTCCGCCCCCAACCATACATCTCTTAATAACTTCCAAAGTACTTACAAGCGGTGTGCCTTTTTTTGCTCTCCATTGCATTTGCATCTAGAGGTGAGGCTCCAGATAGCTCCCAGCCAAGATACCCGAACAAAAGGAGGCCTGATGGCTCCTTAACTTCAGCCTTTGTTTTGAGCTCAGCTGGAATTTAAAATAACTAAGCCCCCTCAACGCCTGCAAGTGGCTGCTCTGAACGAAAGCAGACAATGAGCAGGCATTGCTGAATGTATCCCAGTGTCTGCAAATTACACTCGGACGAGTTCAGCAATTTTTCAGTGGTACCAACTTCTTAGGAGGGTGGACGATGTCTCCACTGTGAAAATAGTGGGTAGACCATGTTTATCCATGTGTACCATACAAAAATCAAAGGAGGAAGGGATCACTTGTCCTGAGTAACCAGGGTTTTAGTTCTCTTGTTCGGTTTCGATTCTGATAAAAAAAAAACCCTCATTCACGTAACAAGGCTCGATAGGCGGTATATCTTGGTTCTCCGCCTTGTTGTTGTTAGCAACGTGACCGCATCTTCATTAGGTTTGATTGTATGCTTCTTCCACCAAACATATTTTTCAACATTTTCTTTGTGGGGAGAACTGTCATCACACTGAACCCTCCTACAGAGTCCTTATTACTTCCTGCAGTCACTGGTATTCGGGGTAAATATTCCGACCCAGCAGTTTCAAAGATCTCCAGCCACCACTGGGGACCAGAGAGGCCAGTGTGTGTGCAGAGGAGTCAGGAACAGATATTAGACAATTAAAAGCATTGAACAACTAAAAAATGATAAACCTGCTTACATTCCATAAGCGTATAAGCTTGCCACACACCCGTTCTACTACCTACAATTTGTCCCAAATATATATTCAAAATTGGGTCATGTGACATAGGCCCCACTAATACTTTTGTTAACTTGACTGCCATGCACACAGGTCTACATGAAGGTATGGAATGAGCTCTTTTTGAGGAGGCAGTCAATCGCCCAAAATTTACCACTAACAGCCACCATCCCTAAGAGAATTCGGGGCCCACCGACCAGGATGAGAAGGTGGTATGATTAAGGCTAAGCTGAACGGCTTCTTTCTCTGTTGTAGCCTTCCACACTTCTGTGTAAAAATCAGCCACTTTTGGAAGGTGTTCAAGTTATCTATCAGTTTTACCAAGATTGCCTGAAAAACGTGACTCTTGTGACAGTTTGTGTCGCAAAAAGGAAAACTTGTGGAAATATAATGCCCATACATATGCTATAGTCCATTGAAAACACAAAAGGTAAACAAGTTGAGAACACATTTTCCAGCTTGTGGGTTCGGTGGGAGTGAGCATTATTTTGCCATGTGATGAAAAAGACTATATAATGCACAGAAGATCTTTGCACGGGCAAAAACATACGCCGGGATCTCACCACCGGGCATAAAGTGGCCACTTCTCTAAACTCTACTTGCAGACAAAAACTTGCGCCCCTTGTAAGCTAGCCCTACTGACTGACGACTGCCACAAGAGTGCCGTGACTAGGGGCTGCCCAAAAGATCCACATTCAGCTCCATTCAGCGCCACGAAGAGCTCTGCGGCGTCATGTAGGCGCAGTATGAAACAGAAGAAAAATGTCGCTTGGAAGACGGTTTCCCAGATCTAGGCTCAAGGCGCGCTGCGCCGGAGGTTCCATGATCCACTCCCTGACCCTCTCGCGCTCCCGACGTCAACCGGAGTCTCGCGAGAGCCGTCCTCGCACCAGCTGCAGATGCAGGCCCTGCTCCCAGGGGCTGCTGGAGCACGAGACTGGCGCGGGCCGCTCCAGACTGGTGCTTAACGGATTAAGCGATAAAGCCTGGTGGCTGCCAGGGGGAGTTGCACATTACGATTCAGAGGCAGCCTCTTGCTCTGAAATGCTGAGCCTGGACGAGATGGCGCTGCTAATCCTATTAATGAGCCCGGCGTCATGTTCATTAGCCCGCTTTGTGACTTAACTGATGCTAAGTAACCCTTCGGGCTCGAGAGCCCTTTATTGGCCCTGCTGCCAGCCTGGTAACCTTGATACCAGCGCCTTGGGGCAAGCCTCTGAGGTGGGTGCAGCGCTTTGGGCTGCCCGGTGAGTTACTGGTAAGCAGCTGACACCCAGTCCCATTTCTTCATTGATGCCAGGGTTGCAGACAACACGTGAACACCCTCTATGTAGCAATTAGTTTTATTGGCATATATTAAGTACTGAAAAATAACAGCAAAAACAGTGATATGCAAGGCCAGCACGAATCCATATTGAGATACAAATGTTGCTTGTGATACATGCACCAATAACAAACAATCCTAATATATAAGAAAGGGAGAAAAGAAAGAGAAAGGTAAGAAAATAAGTAAGAGAAGGAGGAAAGTAAGAGAAGAAGGGAAGAGGGGCATAAAGGATAGAAGAGAGGGAAAACGAAACTACAAAGCATGCAAAAGAAGGCCAGTCAGAGGAAGCCCCAGAATAGTAATGTGGGGGGCAGGGGGGGAAGGGGGTGGGGGGGGGGGGGTTAAAAGGGGCGGGATGCAATGATACTGATGAAGAAGAATCAAGATTTAATGCAAATTGGCGTTCCGAAAGTGACTAGGGCAAATCCATACATTCCCGGTGCTTTCCAGTAGGGATGAATGGCAAGACAATCCAATGATAAATGAACTGTGTCACAGGGTGCATGAGCACATCACCAGTAGGCAGAGTGATAGAACAACCCTGCAAACTGAAGCCATGCCGTTGTCCAGTGCCAGGCCTGAAGGAGCTTAAAAAGACTGAACTTCATCCGTGCCTCCCAGACTCCCTGTTCCAGGTTCTCCCAAAATTCTGCCTAATCCTTCCCATCATATGTCTCCTACAGACGAGCTAGGGCAGGATGGTGTAATGCTTGACAACTCAGGACCATCAGTCACAGTGCGTGCTTTGTTCTGCTAAGATGGCAACCCTAGCACTATACAAGCTAACATAACATAGCACAGAGGAAACCATAGCATAGAAAGCCCTAAAATTGCCATAAGCTCAGCAAAGCACAATAATTAATAGCATAGAAAAACAATGCATAACACAGAATGCTGCATAGCATAATATAGGAAATCGTGATATAACATAGCAAAGCATTACTTAGTGCAACATAGCAGAGCATAGCATAAAATAGCACAACAAAGCATAAAATAGAACACCCTAGTAAAGCAAAGCCTAACAAATTGTCATATAAGTCTGTGAAGAAGAACATACAACCGCACAGTATAACAAAGCATAACATATAACGCTGCATTACATAACTCACATAACCATTCTCACACCACCGCTGGACAATTCAGTGATTCTATGAGAACATTTCTTGGAATTAATATCCCTGGAAAAATGTGGTAAAACGAACAAACCTTTAATAACGATGGTACATTTCTGCTCTCTAATTCTGTAGGCTTGAGCAACCCCTAATTACTGCCCTTTTCCCTTCTCTCATTTCAAAATTTTATTAGGTAATTTGAAATTGTGCTGTGACATTTGCCACATAGTGACTCTTCTTTCTTTGTTTTGGGACTGCCCTAGAGACAGTCTGAGTTGTTTTGCTAACCTTAGGTTTTGCAAAAAATAAAATCCTAACAAAAATATATATGTTCATGCTTACAGTGGGCCAGATTCTCAAAGTGAAATCTATACGCGGAGCTCAGTCACAGCTCCAGCAAGCTTGGTGGAGTGGGTCCCTACCGGGGGAGTTGATAGATAACAGAATAGGATTTATTTATTTATTTTAGTTTCCCTATTCCATAGTCTGTCGGCTTACCCCTTCCATGCCCCGCCCCACCGCACTTACTTGCAAGAGCAGTGACTGGCGGAGCTCTCCAAACACATAGAGCTGAGATCACCATCTGCATCGTATTTACCAATTCTGGGTGGAAATCTATACCCAGTAGTAGGGTTATTGAGTCGCTACTTTATTGCACGAGGGGATGGAGACTCTAATGACAGAATTACAACCATAAATTTACTGCAAGTAACTTCATGACCAAATTTCATATCCGTGCCTGTAGGCTGAGTTTTGTAGTATGCAAAACCCAAATTGGAGAAGTATAAGTAAACAGCATTCATCTGACCTCAGGCACACACACAGGCACACAGACATTAACCCTCCAAACACATGCATTAAGCCCATACCCTTGTACCTCTTACCCCTTGGATTGTGTGACTTTGCAACATGAATGAGACCCACAGAGAAGCTACAGCTAGGAGGATGCAGCCAACCATACTCAAGTAGAAGAGGAACTTCACTGAGGAGGAGACAGTCCTTGAAGTTACTTTTTTGTTGATCTTTGCAGGGAGCTTTGTGGTCTGTCTCCGTACAGTGGAGTAGAGAAGCCATCCATGTGGCAGGAGATCCATCGGTCGGTGGAGGTCCACACCATGGGGAATTTCAAGAGAAAATGTCTGGCAAGAAGAAGCTGGTGAAGAAATTTTCCAGGTGACAAAGGCTCTTCTTGGAGGCAGTCAGGATCTTGTCTCTGTGTCATCCTCTTCTATGAACATGTCTCTTCCACCATAACTATTCCTTCAAATCCCAGTCAGACTAAGTAAGCACCTAACCCCTTCTCTTTTCCCACCACAGTTTTAGTCCACATGAATGTCATACTCTTCTCTCACTCACAGATAACATATCTCCCACTTCTCACTCACAATCTACTGTGGTAGTGTGACAACCGGGGCACACTTCTGAACATGACCCAACCACACACAGGTATGTCATGATCATGTCTATGATACTACGTGTTATGGTACTAGATTTCTATGTTTTGGTTTGTCATACTTCAATTCTCATATTATTTAATGTGTTTTAGATTTTGGGACACATTCTACTCAGCATATACTTATATTCAAATTCTCCAGCCTTCTAATGCACTCATTCTGATGATTTCATGGGATTCTTTGAAGGGCCTGTGTTGTCTGTCTGTCTGTCAACAGCCACTCGGACCAGTGCACTGACGTGTAGCATTGCCATGTCCCATAGACAGATGGAAGGGCTGGTTAGTCTTCAGCAAAAACCATTTGCAATATGCATAACCCTGTTTCTCTTTCCATGAATATCTGGCTATTTGACGTGGTCTACCTTAATGTGATCCAAAGTTCTAGCTTTCCATGTATCCATTGGAAAATGTAATATGTGAGCATATCTCTAATCTTTTTTTTCAAGTCACCAAATACATCCTTCCATTGTTCAGGTTTATTAGTGGGTTTATGTATTTTTCCATTTGCCAGGACTGGGAACACAAACCAGTCCTGGCAATTCTGCCTGATCGGCCGGGGGAGGGGGGGGGGGTGGGGGGGGGTTCCTAGCGAGAAGCATTACTGCTTCTGCTTTAGCACTGCTGCCAGTTTTGTTTTGGGGGCTTTATTGCAGCACTGGCACTTGAAAAACTGTCCCCCATTAACAAAACCGCCCTTCCGGCCCACCAGTAAAACGCCTGGTGCTCACTACGGCCAGTCCGGCCCTGTATTTGGCCAGTATTAACCGCTCTAGCCACCCATCTCCACAGTGCATACGTTTGTTGATTTTGTTTTTTCATTCACACTAACTTAATGTCTTTTGTGTTATGTCTGTATACGCCTTCTAATAAATATATCCCTATCTTTGATGGGGCGATCTTTAAATTCTTGTTTTTGGCCTCTGTATCAAAGTCAATCCTACTAGTCAGCCAGTATAAATGTTATTCGATTTAAAAGAAGCCATTAAGGCACATTAAAAATTCATCAATTACCTCGTGTTCATAAAATAAAAAATGACTAACAAATCCACATTTTTATACACCAATGAATCACAGAAATGCAGAATAATCGATTGTCACACATCCATAATAACATCGTAAAAAAACCATACAGACAGTTCAGTCTCACAGCTGTAATTAATATATCTAAAGCAGCAGCATCTGAAAAATCAAGGAGGGAATCATCTCAAAACTTTTCCTAAATTAATAGCATGCTGGAAATATTTTACTACTGCCCAGTAGACATGCATTAATGGTAAAGTTTGTATACAAACTAGAGGTTCCCTGCATTGTTTGATTTAATTTGATTTAAAATTATTTCTAGAGCGCACGTATACCAGCGGTTTCTTGGCGCTAACTCTAACTGGATCCAAAGCTAATAGGCGGGGAGGGGGGGGGGGGAAATTAATCAAAAGACTTCTTGAACAGGTAAGTCTTTAGGTGCCTACGGAATAGGGGGTACTGTGTAATGGTACGGAGTTCAAGGGGGAGGGAATTCCAAAGGGTCGGGGCAAGGGTGGCGAATTTAGATCCTCCCCACTTTTTTCTCCGGAAACGGGGAACTGTGAGGAGGGATTGAGAAGACGAGCGGAGTGCCCGAGTGGGAACGTATGGAGTAATCTCTGACGAGATAAAGGCCGGAGCCAAGCCAAGTCGGGCCAGAAAGGTCATAGTTGCAAGCTTGAATTGGACCCTGGCACCCACAGGGAGCCAGTGTAAAGATTTCAAGAGAGGGGTAGAATGGTGGAATTTAGGAAGTTTAAAGGCCAGGCGGGCCGCCTGGTTCTGAATCTGTTGTAGACGCCGCAAGCTGTAAGCGGGAATGCCGGCATATAAAGCATTGCCGTAATCCAGGCGGGACACCACCATGGCCAGAATTATAAGCTTGAGGGCGGGAAAGGTGAAGAAGCGGGACACTCTGCGAATAGTGCGCAGGGAGAGAAAGGAGGAAGATACCACAGAGCTAACCTGGGAGTGAAGGGTGAGTTGTGAGTTGATTTTTATACCTAGGGTCTTGACAGAGGAGGAGGGAGCAGGGGAGGAACCAAGAGAGGGAGGCCAAAAGAGAGAGGACCAGGGGCTGGATGAACCACCCGTCAACACCAACTCGGTCTTATCAGGGTTGAGTTTAAGATGGTTGTGGTTCATCCAGTCCCTGATATGGAGCATGACAGATTGAAAGTTTAGGATAGAAGAGGAGGAAGAGGATAGGTTGAAAACAAGCTGGAGGTCGTCCGCATAATTAAATATGGCGACCTCCATCTGTTGAAGGGAAAAGATAAGAGGGGCAAGATAGAGGTTGAACAAGAGGGGAGAGAGGGAGGAGCCCTGGGGAACCCCGCACCGAACTCTCCGGACGTCCGCCGTGAAATCACCCAGACAAACAGCCTGGGTGCGGTCACTCAGGAAGGAGGACAACCAGACCAGGGCAGTCCCCCGGACCCCCGCCGCCTCGACACGGGACAACAAGATGGTATGGTCTACCGTGTCAAAGGCGGCTGAGAGATCGAGGAGCACAAGGGCCTGGTGCTGATTAGTGTCCATGCCCTCCCTGAGGTTGTCCAGGACCGAGATGACGACGGACTCCGTAGAGTGAGCGGAGCGGAAGCCGGCCTGGCGAGGGGCAAGGGCTCCATGCGTCTCCACGAAGGAGCTCAGAGCGCGGGTGACGTGACGCTCGAGCACCTTGGCCAGGAATGGTAAGAGGGATATGGGGCGGAAATTGGCAGGGACAGATGGATCAGCCCCCGGTTTTTTTAGAATGGGCACAATAACCGCTGATTTCAAGGAGTTGGGGACTACGCCTTGGGCGAGGGAACTGTTAAGGAGGTGAAGGGGGGGATCCGGGCAGGTAGCAAAGATATGACGGAGGATGTGGGCCGGGCAAGGGTCAAGAGGAGAGCCAGACTTGACCACAGGCAGTAGAGCGAGCAGACTTTCTCTAGTTATGGGTGGGAGGGAGGTGAGTTCGCCCTGGGGAGGGGGACATTGAGGATCCACAAAGGAAAGGGAGGGGGGGGGGATGTTGGCCTTGATGGTAGTGATTTTGTTAATAAAATAGTTGTTTAGAGAGAGGCAGAGTTCTTCAGACGGGGCGGGCTTGAGGGTTGTTCTGTCTGAGAACGCCAGGCTGTGAACGATTGTAAATATTTCCTTGGACTGGTTTTCCGCGGCTAGTATTTTGGAGGAGAAGTATGATGTTTTAGCCTCCAGGATGGCTTTTTTGTATTGGGCGAGAGTGTTGGTATACTCCAGTTTAAGAATGGGGCAATAGTTTCTTCTCCAAGCCCGTTCAGCGCGACGTACTTTTAGCTTGATGGTCTTAAGCTCGATGGTAAACCAACGGTTTGTCTAAAATCAGCACGCCTCAAGACAGGACGTCATCACGCACAACGTCTTGAATGGACATACCATTTGCAAAAGTCACACAATGAGAAACTGGCATAGGAAAAGCGAACATAAACTGCACGGTGTAGAACCTTAATCGTGCCAACAATGCCGATGGAAACTGTACGAGATCCGCTCAAGATATGAATCGATCCAAGGATTAGTGGTGAGAAATGTATAATAACTAACAGTAGATTTTTTAATCTCTGGGTTCGACGCAAATCTAAAAATGCATCCTTTAAAACTTTCTTACAAGAACCAACCAAACCGTCTGGGTTATCGACCAGTTCTGGCATATTCAAACTGCGACAACTTTTCTCAATATATGCCAGAAACAGGATTTTCATATCCTTATGCAGACCCAATCAATATTTCAATATCAGCAGTGAGAGAGAAGTTTGAGTATTCGTCCAGATAGACAGCCACAGGAGAGCTAGACGAAGCCTGATAAAATCATTGATATGATCCAGCCCCGGTTCCAAGTGACAGCCAGGTGGAAGTGCTCCACTTCAGTTATCAGAAATCTGTTTCCCACTTTCTGGATGACATCATAATCCTGCGTACCCCATATTCCAACACCAGATGTTGCAACAGAGAGGCACTTAGATTTGTAAACCACAATCAGTTCTCTAATGAGTTTACTGCCCAACTTTCAGGCAAATTTAAATAGTGCCTATATACTTCCCCCAAATGCACCTGTCGCTCTGCAGTTTTACTGAAGTCAGAGTTTCCATAGGAAGAGTTTTTTGTTCGTTTTTCTAATAGTTGTGGCACCGTTTGGTGACTATTGACACTTCACAAACCTTTCCAAAAAAACAGGTTTGTCAACCTCAGCTCCTTCCTAAAAGGTTTTGGGGTGATCAGCTTATCGGGGCCAAGAAAAAGGGGAGGTTGGGGTACCAAAACCCTTTCCCCTATGCAATGCCCATAGAAAGTTTAGGAAGCAACACAGAAAAAACACAGCTGAACAGAATTACACCGAATGAGTCACAAAGCTAGCTCTTTACTAAGAAAGGGTGCTTTCTGTGAGTTGTTGTAAATCTGTTGACATTTTTGAACAATTAAGCTTCTGAATATAGTGATATAAAGACAGTTGCTGCTACGATATTACCGCAGTACTCCTATGGTAATGCTAATTAAAAAATAAAGACATCTACTTGGTAGAGAGGGCTTTTTCCCGATTGGCCCTTTAGTACCGCAGGATTGGTACCAGTCCCATGGTACAGAGCTATTTGATTGGCTGAACAGAAATGTTGCAACCACCATTTTAAAATAAGGTTACTCAGTCTCCATGTCCTGAGTTTTTTTTTTATAAAGTAGGTGTTGGACATGGTCCTTTTTGCAGGGTCATCCCCAAATATATGCCTTCCTCCTTTAATTTTCTAACCTGTTTTTGTTGGCTTTAGGACTCTGGTAACTTTACCACTGCTATTCAGTGCTGAAGTGCATGTGCTCTCTGGTATGTTTGGAATAGTGGTGATAAATCTTGCTTATTGGTGTAAGTGGATTTTATATTATTATTTTTGAAATGCCACTTTCAGAAAGTGGCATTTCACTTTGTGTCTGAGTCTCTTGTGTGTTGCAGCCTGGCTCCAATCCACGTCTAGGGTAGAGTGACAGTTAGTCTTGTGCATACTTTCTA
Source organism: Lissotriton vulgaris (assembly GCF_964263255.1). Taxonomy (NCBI): domain Eukaryota; kingdom Metazoa; phylum Chordata; class Amphibia; order Caudata; family Salamandridae; genus Lissotriton; species Lissotriton vulgaris. The sequence goes on along the minus strand of NC_141693.1, from coordinate 1,307,308,546 downwards.
GACAGCCACACACAGGAAGGGCTGGGGTGGGGTGGGACAGGAGAAGTGTCTGTCCACTTCTGCATACTGATAGTCTTCCTGGGCTGGGAGAGAGGGAGGTGGGCGCACTTGCATTTCTATAGGTTGTGACCTGTCCCCACACAAAGGGCTACTGATATCTGGAGACAGTTCTGGGGTTGAAAGGAGGGTGTTGTGCATTTCTAAAATTCTTTTGAAGTTACCTCCACATCAAAGACATTTTGAGCATGAGTACAGGTGCTCTGACCCCATAATTGTAGACACTGTGTGGGATTTATAACCAGACACTGCTGGCTCTACTTGCTGCATCTTGCCAGTTAACTCCCAAGAGGAACCACATTGGACTTGATTGCTTGTAGTGTTGACCTTCTGCCTGAAGGGCTGAAAGAAGGGCTGTCACTTTTGCTACAGAGACACTAGTGCTGGCCTGCCTGCACCCTGCTTTTGGTGTGCAGGCACTTTTTGGGGGCTTCGTGGCTTTTTGGGGGCTTGTGGGTTTGCCGCCCCAGCTCGCACTTGTGGTGGGTCTCAGGGGCCTAGAAAGGCTCCAATAACTTTGCCAGCATGTGTGTACAGTTCCTATGGTGTCAGCATGGTGAGCGCTTCATTGGGCATTAGAGTTGGGCTTCTTAAGGAGACTAGCATTGAGTTAGTGCTTCATTTCTCTCCATCCCTCTTATGTCTGCCGTCAAAGCATGTTGAGTAACCCTGGGTGGCAAACTCCGCTCCGCCAGCGGAGTTTGCAGAGTTTTTTCAACTCGGCGTTCCGCTGGGAATGCAGAGTTTAGACAAAATACTCAAATTCCGCTGCATGGCGGAGTTTGCACCTGCCACCCACCCTTACAACCCTACCTCTGTCTGAGTCCTCCTTACCTGGCTCTCGGCGTGGCGTTCTCCGTGCCCGGCTGTCCTCCTCCTGTCTCCTCATTCTCTGCGGTGCAAAATCCCTCGCGAGGACTAAACATGTGCGCGCATGTAGAGTGGAGACCGGGTTAATGTGTCCACTTCCCATGTGCATGCATGCGCAGTTATCGCAAGCCCTGCAGCGAGTGTTTTCACTTTCATTGCAGCCCAGGAAGGACTGGAGAAACACCAACGATCACCGTCGCAGCAGCCTGAGGTAAGCTGTAATTGTAAACAAACAGTGGTCCTGAACCTAAAATTACGATATTTGATCAAATCAAAGATGAATCAATATTTAAATAAGGAGCAACAATGATCAGTCTGCTATCTGTAACTCAAAGACTATATTATCTTTGAAGGAAACCTTACACCACGGTTAAAGAAAATATATTCCTGTTTAATTTTTCTCTGTATTCATTTTTTACATTATTTTTTGTCAATAAAAACACATAGGTTGCCCCAAGACAGGAGCGTGCAAAGGAAAGATGTGATCCAGAAAATGAAAACAAGTGAAGGGGAAAAAAGGAAATACACAGTAGTGATTAAGAGATAGTTTGCATTATTTTACAATCAATACTGGACATCAAATTCGCCGTATTGAACACCTGGCCAACAAACGTAGTTTACATTATTGTGATCAACAACATTGTGGTACATAAACCTAAATATCCTCAGTTTTGCACTGTATACAATGTTGGCAAACAATTGGTCCAAGGTATATGTGATGAAGGTGTCGACGTTTCGACTCGACTTATTCCCACCCGGTGAGTTGGACCTGGGGATTGCCGGTCTTCATCAGGACTAAGAACAAACAAGGCAACCAGGGGATATTGAATAACCCCTTCGTAATAGAGAAACCGATGTAGGGAGATCCGAGTATACCACATCTCAACAGGTGTCCTTGAATTCATATCTTTATCCATGTCAGAGGGACGCTACTTCTTATATGACATGGTGAAGGGTACCTTATTGCTGGGAAATCAATCAATGCACCCAAGTCGGTAATTTGCGAACTTCCACTCCGGGATTCACGTAATGTCGGGGGTGCTCCTACTCGATTTTGGAAAGCCGCTCTTCCTTGCGAAGAAATCGTCTACATCCAAGCCTCACCTGACTGCATCCTGCAGCACTGTGAGGCTTGGATGTAGACGATTTCTTCGCAAGGAAGAGCGGCTTTCCAAAATCGAGTAGGAGCATCCCCGACATTACGTTGCCTGGACATCCGGAAGCACCGTGAGGCTCGGATGTATACGCGGAGATCACCAATATAGCGGCACCTTCCAAATTGAGTAGGAGTACCATTGCCATTGCTTACCTGAAAAATAGTACATTTTTATTCAGTGTTTTTGAATCCTGGAGTGGAAGTTCGCAAATTACCGACTTGGGTGCATTGATTGATTTCCCAGCAATAAGGTACCCCTCACCATGTCATATAAGAAGTAGCGTCCCTCTGACATGGATAAAGATATGAATTCAAGGACACCTGTTGAGATGTGGTAAACTCGGATCTCCCTACATCGGTTTCTCTATTACGAAGGGGTTATTCAATATCCCCTGGTTGCCTCGTTTGTTCTTAGTCCTGATGAAGACTCGCAATCCCCAGGTCCAACTCACCGGGTGGGAATAAGTCGAGTCGAAACGTCGACACCTTCAACACATATACCTTGGACCAATTGTTTGCCAACATTGTATACAGTGCAAAACTGAGGATATTTAGGTTTATGTACCACAATGTTGTTGATCACAATAATGTAAACTACGTTTGTTGGCCAGGTGTTCAATACGGCGAATTTGATGTCCAGTATTGATTGTAAAATAATGCAAACTATCTCTTAATCACTACTGTGTATTTCCTTTTTTCCCCTTCACTTGTTTTCATTTTCTGGATCACATCTTTCCTTTGCACGCTCCTGTCTTGGGGCAACCTATGTGTTTTTATTGACAAAAAATAATGTAAAAAATGAATACAGAGAAAAATTAAACAGGAATATATTTTCTTTAACCGTGGTGTAAGGTTTCCTTCAAAGATAATATAGTCTTTGAGTTACAGATAGCAGACTGATCATTGTTGCTCCTTATTTAAATATTGATTCATCTTGGATTTGATCAAATATCGTAATTTATAGGTTCAGGACCACTGTTTGTTTATAATTATATTCACCCAGGTCCATACCTTATGGGCTACCCCATTCTCGTGAGGTAAGCTGTAAAGCAGGTGGCAGTCTGGGGGTCAGGAACCCTCCAGGTCTGCTGCGTACATAGGATGGAGCAGAATTCCACGAAGTTTTTAGGCAACTCATCGGAATTCCGTGTAGTGCCACTCCGAAAACTCCACCCACCCTTAGTGTTGAGTGCTGTATGCCCTTGTCCCTGTGTGTGTGAGAGACAATAAAACACCAGGTATTTGTATACTGTCCCCCTAGCCGAGGGTGCAGCAACAGACAACCTGTTGATGAGCCGCTTCTGAGAGGAAACCTACAAGCTGAAGCAGACACCGCCTCCGATTGCAGCAAACCCTGCTAGCGGGGCCTCGGAGGCGCAGAAAGCTGGGAGAGTGACGAAGAGCCATGTCTGTGGCTCCCGCTGTGGTGCTGGCATCGGGGGCCTTATAAGTAAGGTGAGGGGCTCACCAACACTGCCCACCCTTGGAACCCCAAAATACAGGGAACCAACACGCACAGAGGTGTGGAGTGGGTTGGGCCTGGAAGCGTAGTGAGGCCTCATTGCTCTCATGGACAGTCCTGGTGAACTTATCGAGAGCTGCGTCGGAGCAGCTCCAGTGTTGAGAGATCCAAGTAATTAGTCTGAGTCGCTACAAAGGGCTACGGACTCACCAATACCTCGACAGGGACTTCTTTTGGAGCATTACTGGCCCAGATTGGAACCCGAGCCATACGCACACCTGAGTGCGGGTACTGTGAGACACTGAGTACATTCATATCTCTCAACGGGCCCCGAGGAAGCCTGCGGTTGCCCGGTAGGGTGGGCATTTAGTACTATGGACTGTACCCACCCTAAAAAGAGAGCAGACACACTGTGACCTCCGTGATTATAGTGAAAGTGGTGATCCCTATGCATGATTCATTACTTGCTGCACGTAAGGCTCTGACATTGATGTATGTAGTGATTATGCCCTATACTGACAGAATAACAAATACTATTTTAGGGGCTTCATGAGGTGCACAGTAATGCTTTCTTTCATGATGTTTTATGGCATAACAGACTTACTTTAATTGCACACGTTGTGATGTTTTTAACCAATGCCTAGTTGGCAAAGTGATCACTAATTTATGATGTTGTGGTGTATGTTTTATATATAACACAGTCTATTTTTACATAACACTGTGTGGAGTTTCTTTTGTGTTGTAGTTTTTGTGTCACTGGTGTGAGTGTTTTGCGCAAACACTTTACACATTGCCTCTGGGATAAGCCTGACTGCTCTCGCCAAGCTACCAGGGTAGAGGTTATCTTGGATGTGTAACTCCCTTACCCTGTTTAGAGTGATCGGTTCTGCCTGGTTTAGGTGCAAAAACCATAACTATCGCCTCCCCCTTGTGTTGAGAATCTGATCACGCACAACATCATTGATGACATCACTTTAACATCACCATTGACATGACTGCTTAAACCATGGAGCTACCTCTGAAATCACACAAAATCACTGATGATATCATAAGGGACATCTTAGATGACAAAAATCATGACTTTACCAGAGAAAATACTAAGGGTATCACTGCTTGTCGTTTCAATGTTTTTTGGTCTAATTTTGTAAATGGTTTACTGTTATATATTCCAAAGGCCTGCTTACTTTTTAAGGCTAAGGAAATAAAATGTATAGAATTTGTTCTGGTTTCTGAGACAACTGGGCTTTCTCCAATGTATTAGTTGCTAATGAAGGGCTTTTCATGGCCTTGTAAATATGGTCTCCTTTTACGTATTACTCTGCGTGAAAGGGGCGTTCCATGGGTGTTGCTGTGTTTGTTCCAACACAACACCCATGGATTTTAATGCATTCCCAGATTTACAAGGTTTCGTAAACTGGGAATGAGTCAGATTCTAACACCTCCCCAGGGGATGCGTTAAAGTGACTCAATGAGAAGAAATACCTTTATTTCTCCTTGTTTTTTGCTCTTTCTATTTGTGCTGCATTACTCAGTACAGATAGAAAGAGCAAAATGCATTCAATGATTGTTTTTGTGCAGGAAGGTGTTCCTTCCTGCACAAAAACAATCATTCCTGCAACGTAGGCACCCTTGCACCATGGTGCAAGAGTGTCTGTGTTGGCGCTAGGCAGCCAATTGTGTGCCAGTGTAGAGGAAAGCACAGGGATGCATCATATTGCTGTAAATACGATGCACCCCTGTACTTTCCTAATGATGAAGCTCAGCGGAGCAAGATGGCTTGTAGCAGCATGCTGCTTCATTTTCTAGTAAATATGCCCCTAAATGTGCCAGGTCCCGGTTTTAGAGGGTAGGTCAGCTGGCTACGTGGTACACACACAAAATACATGAGGAACTCCTCATTTTGAAACCTACCGGGTACTGTGATGCCTGGTTAGTTCACAACTTTGGGTTGTTCCAGTACTACCTGGTATCTGACTAATGCGTTGTATAGTTGTGAGTGTGCAGCCACACACCATTTAGGTTTTTAGTTGTAGATAGTTTAAAATGACCCCATTTTCTGGTCCAGACAAATTGCCCGCATATTAGTCATATGGCGAGAAACATGTTGACCTTTCACCTATAGGAGCGCCATAACTAGAGACATAATCCTCAACTGAGCGCCTTATACCACTTATTTTTACTTAGGGTAGGAGACCCCTTGATTAAAGTTACTGTAGCTGGTACTCCCAACCCTATTTTAGATTCACTATTAATACACATTCATCTACACACATTATACCCCTCACCCCACATCACCCAACGGCTGTTGGTAAAAGATCTCCGTTAAAGTGCCCTTACTATAGCGAGCCCGTTGTGTATTGCACCTCCGACCCGACGAGAAGCAGCCCGATGATGGAGCATGATACCCTACCAGGTGTGTGAGGGCATTATAATCCAACAAAATGGATTCCCAACTTTGAATCACTCTGGTCAGGTTGGCTCGTACTCCCTTTATCTGACTCTCTCTTTAAAGGAACAACATTAATCTTTTTTCTAGACTTCTCTTAGGGCATTTATGCTGGAACTGCCCAAAAGCCCTTTTGTCCCCTCTTTGAGTACCAATTAAAGTGTAGGCCACTTTCACCATGTTTGAAGGAGAGAGCACAAGTCCTAAGGCCAACAAAAATGAATTCAGCCAAAATAGGAGGAGTAAGGCTCTTTTGGGGGGAAGACCAGCCTAAGGCTGATAGCTCTAATATCGCATATATTCAAAAATAACGTTTACAAAAGTGTGCATCTTCCTAGACTACATCTTTTGGCTTTGCCAGTGGCTGTTTTGTGAGGTACTTTGTTTTTAGTGGTTTCCTTTCTCTTGTGATGTAGTTTATTAAGCATCAAGGTATTTTGCATGTCTTTCTCCGACCAAAACTCGTCCTATATCTTAAAATACATACCTCATGTACTTTTACATGATTTTTTACTTTGTAATTTATTTCGAAAGAGTTTTATTCTCTTTCAGGTGATATGTCGTATGCCCATTTCCAAACACTGACACAGTAATTCTGAAGCAGCTGCATAATGTCTATGAAACTTTTTGCCCGTAGGAAATCACAATGCGGTTGTTACGACAACCGCATTGTGATTCCGCATACCATTACTCCGCAAGTCGGAACAACGACTTGCGGAGGGGGGGAAGGTGTTGGATTTAAAATCCAACACCTTCCCTACTGTCCGCACAGAATGGAGTTGGAATAGTAAATTATACTATTCCAACATCCAGCGCCCCCCCCTCCGCAAGTCTTTGTTACGACTTGCGGAGTAATGGTATGTGGAATCACAACGCGATCGTTGTAACGACCGCGTTGTGATTCCCTGCGGACAAAAAGACAGCGGGATAACAACATACATTCCTATCCTATATGTCTAGAATTAAGATTGGCTCAGCTCCTAAATACCTACAAGATCTGGTATGCCCTTACCATCCTTCTCGCCTGCTTCGCTCCTCCTCAGAAGAGAAATTCGAAATTCCCAGGATCAAATTGATGAGAATGGGAGGTTGATCCATCTCTCTTCTTGGGCCAATTTTGTGGCATTCTCTACCTGATGTGATGCGGAAAGAGAAGTTGTACCCTAATTTTCGCACGCGATTAAAAACTTGGCTTTTCAATCAACAATTCTAATTTCAGGTTTCCAGAGTCTCTTTTATGGCCTGCACTGGAAAACCCTTGTTGGGTAGCTGTGCGCATTAGAAAATAAAGTAACATATCCCAGCCCTTGGAGTAATTCTCTAAAATAGTTTAATGAGTTTAGCACCCGCCACAGATATCTGTGTATAATCTGCAAATCATACATTGACTTTCTGAAAGGGCTGACCAGTTTTTGGGGTAAAATTAAATTACTAATACTAAGTTAGGCAGCAGTAACACCAATTATTTAAACACCAAGAGACAGTGCAGGTATAGCATCAGTAATGTGCAGGACCCAGCCCTTATTACATTATGCAGGCTATCCACCCTAAGATGGCAGGGTATGCCCAGACGTGGGTCCCTTGCTCACTTTGCCACTGGATTCAAGCTAGCCTGGCTGATGACAGCTGATTAGCCAGAAACCGGTCCCAGGATGCTTCTTTCCAGTCCAGGGAAGACATGGCTTGGCAGTTCGGGCTGGACTGTTCCGATGAGGCACAGGGTCAGACTAATTTGCATATGGCCATGTCTGAACTGGGGTGGCAGAGTGAGCTAAAGAATGATGATGTATTGAACCCAGATCAGTTGCCTCTGGGTGAGTGCTAGCAATGTTCAACACTCCACCCATCATCCCCTTTGGTTTTGCTTTGCCTGCCCTAAATTGGTAGGGTATGCCCAGACGTGGGTCCCTTGCTCACTTTGCCACTGGATTCAAGGTTGCCTGGCTGATGACAGCTGATTGGCCAGGAACCGGTCCCAGGAGGCTTGTTCCGATCCAGGGTAGACATGGCTTGGCAGTTCGGGCTGGACTGTTCCCATGAGGCACAGGGTCAGACTGATTTGCATATGGCCATGTCTGAACTGGGGTGACGGAGTGAGCTAAAGAATGATGATGGATTAAACCCAGGTCAGTTGACTGGGGGTGAATGCTTGCAATATTCAACACTCCATCCATCATCCCCCTCGGTTTTGCTTTGTTCGCCCTAGGTTGGCAGGGTATGCCCAGACGCGGGTCCCTTGCTCACTTTGCCACTGGATTCAAGCTAGCCTGGCTGATGACTGCTGATTAGCCAGAAACCGATCCCAGGATGCTTGTTTCTGGTCCAGGGAAGACATGGCTTGGCAGTTCGGGCTGGACTGATCCCATGAGGTATACGGTCAGACTGATTTGCATATGGCCATGTCTGAACTGGGGTGGCAGAGTGAGCTAAAGAATGATGATGTATTGAACCCAGATCAGTTGACTGGGGGTGAGTGCTTGCAATGTTCAACACTCCGTCCATCATCCCCTTTGGTTTTGCTTTGTCCATAGATACTCCTCTCCCACTCGAGTATGACCACTGAACAGATGCACATAGACGCTTGTTCCCGGAGCATCCAGTAATTGCATGTGTGTAGAATGGTAGGCGGATCTGCTAAGTCCCAGAGCAGGTCACTATGAAAAAACACAGGGGGACACAAAAGCACGACAGGAGACACACATTTCAGAGATAACATTCTTCTGAACACGGTGCAGGTCTCAGGTGAGATTCTGCTTTGACAGAAATAAGGCTCCTGGGACGATCCCAGCTGGCACAGACACAGGAAGTGACTGAGGCGTTTCGGACTCTGATGGCCCTGAGTGCCGGGACTTTCTCCATGCTGTTAGACCCTGAGCAGGTCTCTGCTGAGTAGCTGCTATTTACTGCCGATCCCCAAAGCTTCGGACTATTGCTGGGCTAATTGGGTGCCAGGTTTTGCTGTTTGGGCCTTCACTTGATAAAGATAGTGTGATTGAACTCTTCTGGCTTGATTTAGAAAATGTTAATGATGGAAAAATGTGATACTGTACTGTATGACAAAAATGACAACATTCAGTGAAGTTCACAGTCCAGTCGAAGTTATATCTTTCAAACACCATTGACAAGGACATTATAATTAAGGATTTTTTTCATATAAATATAGATCTGCTACACTTGCCAGATGAACCATCATCTGCTACAGAATTTACCGATGTCAACACAAATACAATACAACTTAAATGTATAACAAATGCACGTTGTATTCAACACAGTCCCTGTCACCTTCGAATTGAAAAAGTAATCACTCAGATGCTAATCACTGCGTTTGGCCTTTAAAGATGTGACAGTTTCGTTCAGATGGGGTTAATATCCTTAGTTGTCTGGGCAGGAAATACAATTCTCATATACTTGGATGTAATTCAAACAGCATAGAAAAAAAATATTATTTTGTTATGATATTTTCACTGTTCATACAAATTCATGTTGACAGGACATACATTATATTCAGAGCATCTGGAATTGAAAGAGTGCACTCAGCGGAAGAATGCTAAACATTTCATCTCTTTTTAAGGACTTTTGCTTAAAGTGCCACCAGTAAATAATACATATACAATGCACAGCACTGTTCTACAGGGCTGCTTCTTAATGGAACTAGATGCAGTGGGGCCTGAGTACTTGGGAATGAAAAAGCAAATCTAAAACATGGAATGTGCAGAATAAAAGAAGGACATCTTTCATTATAGGACGTGTACATCGACACTTTTTGTCTGCTGAGTAAAACATTCTATTTTAGAAATTATCATCATTTGGAGGTACAAAAATGGACAGTGTTCATGTGTTGGCACGCTTGTTTTTCCATGCCAGACATCAGTATTAATTGTTGGTAAATAGCATCTGTTGAATGCGTGTAGTTTTATTGGGAAATATTTGCATTTCGCAGCGTTGGATTGTTTCCCTATCAATGTGTGCAAAATTGTCAAAATAACAGAACAATAATACTATCACAGACGGTGCTACATAATTTGAAAATCGTAAAAAAACATGCCTCATAATTTGCATTTTCATGCCCCATAACCTACCTTTTTTGCTGCAATCTTTAGCCCACTGTGTTGTGTGATGTGGTCCCTGGTTTGCTGCATAGATGGAATGGTCTTAAGTAGAACGCTTCATTTCCACTGTTTTACATTTGCTGTTTTAAATAACGAATACTAAACAAAAAGCAAAAGTTCTTAGCATCGTTGTGGCTCAATTACAACCTCCACCTCATTGCCTTATAGTACTTACATGGTACAATGCTTTTGTTTTTGGGGGCAATGTTATTCTGTGGGGAGGGCAAGGGGGGCTGAGTTATTGACTGACCTCAGAACCCTTCTTAAGTCACTCTCATACTACTGTTTTGTTTACTATCTCCATTGAATGGGAATTTTAGATTCCCGAAGTTGGACATGAATGAAACTCCCTTGGGATGTTTGTGGCCCAGCTCCAGGAGCTCCTCGTGCTGGGATGTTTTAAGGATTTTGGGGCCCCCCGTTCGGAACACTTTGATTTTATGATCCAGTTTCACCTCTTTCATCCACTCTTTGGTCAGGTCACTGACAGTGCAATCGTCGAAATTCTAATGTGTTCACATCTAATATTCAGGGACAGTGACGAGTGTTTTCAATATTGTAACACAGCAGCAGCTCACTAATATTGATGCAAATAATATCTGCGACCCCCTCCCATTTTTTATATTATAGGTGCTGTTTTGATCTAAAAGATTCTTTCATTATGAATGTTGTATGAAACATAAACACAAGATTTGTCTTCAAAATATCTATAATAGACTCACGCATCGCCCGTATTAAAAATTGCTATTTACAACATACTGTTTAAGAATTATTCAAGGCCCTTAGGGCAAGAAGAGAGCTGGCTCTATCAGGAGACCTCATAAAAGGCTGGGTAACAGAGTCCACTTCGCCCATGCATTGAAACGTCTCTGCCTCTGTGGACAGTGGAGTCTCATTGGCCTTACGTGAGCAGGGAATAAAGTTTCACGCAAGCCTCAGTGTACTGTTGGATATGGGCCCATTGATACTGCACAGGGTCCTTATAGTATGCATAGGTATGCACAATCACAGAATATAGAACGGAAAGGAATTACGGGGTCCCACTTATAGACACTGCACAGATTTACAGAGAGAGCAAGTAAACACCTCTCAAGGGGGTACAGGCGAACAAGCTCTTGTTCATTCCTACAAGTCCGCTACAAATAACCCTAAGTCCCCGCGTAGTCATCAGATGGGGCAGTAGTCACTCCGCGCAATGGGTCTGGGTGCACTTTTGTGCAGTCCTCAGGCTGGCGGAGTCTAGCACTCTGTGGGGAAAACAACATCATCGTGGAGTACTCTGTGGCAGTCTGCTAGAGAGTGGAGGTTTCTGGGTATTAAAAAATGCATAGAGCTTGCCAGAGTAGACAAAATGGCGGCTGGATGTCATGGGCTCCTGTCGTACCACCAGGCAGGAGGAGGAACAAAACCCAGGAGACCCTGTGGAGGAACGGACTCTAAGAGATATGGACGCTGGGAGGTACTATACGACACCGCCACTGCGAAGATGGGGAGACATGGAAACAGACACAGCTGGACATGAAGGGATCTGTGCATGAGGAGACAAATTACAACATAGACGCAAGGAGACATTAAACACAAAGACACACAGGAACATGGATATAGGGACACTCTAGCTGGTGATGACACTGAGATATGCAAGGAGAGAATGGTAGACACGCATATGGGAGGATGCTGGCTGGGGGAGATACTGAGAGAAAGGGAGACATGAGGGGAGGCACCGACATCGGAAGGCTGGAGGAGACCCAGAGACAAAGGGAGACATGAACATGGGGATAAACTGACAACAGACGATACTGAAATATGTGCAGAAAAATGGGAGACAATGAGAAGGGAATGCCCTGATGCAAGTAGACACTGGGAGATGGACAAAGAGAGACACAGAAATAGGCAGAACCTGCAAGTAGAGAGAGAGAGATATGGCACGGGGAGACACAAACATGAAGAGATATGCAGAGACATAGGAAGACATGGGGACTTGATGGAGCAAGGTGGAAACAAACATTTTGGTATACGACTTGTGAAGATAACTTTCCATAACAGTAATATGTACTACACGTGTGGTTTGTCGTAATCTAATCGGAAATTTCATGAATGTGCTTATTGTCTGTTTATTTGTAGCCTAAATCATGAAGATTGGTAAGTAAATTCACGCATATGTGTTGCTAAAAGCTAGGTAAATACTAACTGGGATATTATTAGAAGGGGGAGGGAAACAGAAGGGCGTTATTTAATAAATTTACGTTTAATTGTGTTTGTTTCTATAATAGTTCCTAAATTGAGGCCTATGTGACCAAAAGAAAATGAAAGCTGACTGTGACTCCAAGGTGGTGGCTAAGAACGCATGCGCCGACTGGAAGCGTGAGCTGCCTGTGCCTGTGCAGTATGGGAAAAGACAGCGTGGCCTGCCGCATGGGGCAGATGCCAAATTTTATGAAAGTCAGCAGATGAGCCGTGGGAATGGGGCTTTGAATAACAATTTAAAGGACACTTCGAAGGAAGTAGAACATGAACAATTGCACCAGTATTTTGTTTTCAATTATAATGATGACTCAACATAAATTGAACAGTAAGGCGATGAGGTGATGCTCATCCACCTCTAACTTGACCAATCACGGACACTCTAGGACATAAGAGTTACGGATTTAGATAGATACGTTAGTGAAAAAGGGTATAAAAGAGGACATTTGGGACAATTAATAAAGCTTGCTTTTCAACTTAAATCTTTGCACCCCGAGATATTGTCGGTCTGCACAATTTTCCTTTGGCACAGGGACTTTGAAATTTTCAGAACTTTAATTTTAAATGGGTGCGAAGTCCTATGAGAGGGGAACATCGAGAGAGATAGAGAGGTGTTTTTTTGGGCACTATTCTGTTCTATGCTGATGTCTGCGTCTCTACATCTTGGTAATATGTTTTGAATTATTTTCCTAAACTGTCATTCTAATAAATGAATTTTTTTAATGTAATTATTCTTTCTGGATTATTAATGCATAGTGGATTTTTTCTTTCAAGTAAAACGTAGAGATCATGCTAGGAGATTAAATCTCTAAATAAACATTAAATAAATGAAGAAGTAAGCAGGTCTTGTTGTCCTTTAGTTAACTTTCACTAGCTGATCCATTGAAAATAAATGGTGGGGTGTTTTAAGTCTTTCCTTTAGAGAAAAACCATGGTATTAGAATTAAAACTGCAGATGTAAATAATGTATAAAAACTTAAGTTCAGAAACTCCGCTATAGCCCCTCTGCTCTCCTTTGGTCTTCACTGAATCCTCGGAGCAGAGTAAATGTGTGAATGAATGAATTGCAGTGTTATGGGCCCACGGGTGAGAAATTCGTGAATAGTTCCTTGGGTTAAGGTGATGGTTTATGAAGAATTTCTGGAGCCGCGCTGCGCCAGTAATACTTGGTAGCAGAGCATTGGTTGCTATAGGTTGACTAGGATATATGATGTGTAGAGTAGAATATATAGAATTTTGATGTGCAGAATTTAGGACTAACATCTGTTGAGTTCGTATTACCTTATATGTAGTCTGGAAAAGGCTCCAGGAAAGTTTGGGAAGCTGGTCACTGCAGGAAGAGGAAGTGTGGCAAGTGAAGTCGCACATCACATAGTTTGTTTCAAAGTGGTGACATTGTCGTATGTTACAAGTTTAGGGACCTTTACGTGTAAAAGTGGTGAATGTATAGCGAAGGCTACCTGTGAAATCTTGGGTCTGAGCATAGGGATCATTACGTATTCTGGCTAAAACTCTACCCGTAGAGAGTAAGGAAGTTTAACCTAAGCTTGAGAGAAGGGTAAGGTAGAGGTAAGTGCTACTTTATCGGCAAAAGCAAATATTCTGTGGTAGAGAAGAGGTAAGCGCTGTCTACTGGAAATACAGAATTTTTGTGTGTTTGAGGAAACTATCACTTTGGTTTTAGCAAAACAGACCAATGGAGTTGTTTTATGTAGTTACTAACTGATTCTGCTGTATAAATATGTAAATACAGTGTGCCGATACATTTTGTAAAGGAGGGGTCAGTTGAAGCTGAAGAAGCCAGAGCAGGGCTGACGTCAAAGGTGTCGCGCTGGGATTGGTCCGTGTGATTAGGACAGAGTAAGGGCTGATTGGTGCATCTGCGAAAGCAGCGAAATAATGGGTTGAGCACTAATGAAACGTATCTTGTTCTAATTGGTGAGTTTTAGTGAGAACCGCGCTGCGATAGGCTGGTGTTACAAAGCAGTTTACAGAAGAGTGCGCAATCTTTTGAAAGACAGGCGTTTAATAGCAAAATGGAATTTTATTACGGACTGGAGAAAGAAAAATCTTCATGGTTCCAACATTTTTTAAATGTGTTTAAAAAGGATAAAGTAATTGAAACAATGCAGGGAAAAATAATTACTCCGCAGAAAACGCCTGCATAATACATGATGACAAAATATGGCTACCATACATGCATATGGTTAGAAAATTGGGCAAGGTATACTAAAAATGATGGTGCATTAGCTTTTCCAGAAGTAGGATCTTTCAGTCTTGCAATTCTGAGGAATTTGATAGAAAAGATGATGAAGCTTGAACCAGGACCTAGACCGACTCAGTTTGAAGCTTTAGCTGAGTGGGAAGATGAAATGCATGATTTAGAGCAAGAAAGGTTTGGAGACTACATGGGACCAAGGAATAGAGGTAGTGGATTTTGAAGAGAGACACATGAGAGTAGAATGCGAAGGTGGAGAAATGCTAACATGTGTGATGGAATGTTTCCGGTCAGATTGGTTGATGAGGAAAAGGGGCAAAAATATACAAAAAAGAGCAATAATATAGAAACAGGAAAAATAAGTTATGAGGATTGTGGTTCCAAGGATGCAGTGCTGGAGGAGATCCTAAATAGGAGACCACTGCCATACCAACCAAATTCTTTGAGTACAACTCCAAGTGCTCCACAGTCAGAGGATAGACTAGCAGAAACTCCAAAACAATTTTCAAACTTCAGAGATGTTTTGGAATGGGTAGAAATGAGATATGATTCGGATGTTCCATTAATAGAAACCAGATACACTGAGACACCTAAACAAAGGGATGGAACAGAGAAAACTGGAAATAGAGTAGAACAACAAATTGAAGCACAACAGAGTACTTCTGAATATATACGTTCAACAAATGAATTGGCTGTAAAAATTCAGGAACTTACTAAAAATATAGAAGCCGCAACTGTTCCAGTAACAATAGGTCCTGTAATCCTAGTGTTTGAAAATCAGAAAATAAAAGAACCATCTTTAACTATTCCTTTAAATCAGAATTTACAAAAAGTAAAAAAATAGGTTAACCCAGACTTGTCAGAAATTAAACGTATTAATCAAATGACACCGCCTGATTTGACTTTTAATCAGAGTCTTCCGTTAAATTTCCAACGGGAGCGAAGTCTGTTTCTCTAACTCCTGAGAAAAGTGTCGAGAAAATTGATTTAACACAAACTCCAGTAGGACCATCAGAGCAGGAATTAAGTGATTGGATTACAACTTTAAAAAGGAAAGAAATGGAACCAAAATTGTTAGATGTGGCGAGACTATAAATTGATATGGAGGAATTAATAATTGGAACGATCGGTCCAGATAGATTGAAAAATTATCAGGACGATGAGATAACATTTATGTGTAAGAGTATTACGTGGAAAACCAAAAGCATGCATGATTGATTTGAAGGGTTGGCAAGTAAAATGGATGTAGATTTTTCAAAATATAAAGCATTACAGAAACCTTATAGAGTGGATTTTACTGACAAAGATATAGAAAATATGAGTACAGCAGGGAGAATTACTGAAATAGAAGAGTTGATTGTGTTATTGAGAAAATGGGGAGACATTGATAAGTGGAAAATGATTTGGACAAAGAAAAGAGAGAAAAGCAGTGACAAATCCACATTAGCGTTCCCGGTAAGAGAAAAGGAAGAAGTAGTAAATGAGTTTCCTATGAGAGAAATACCAGGAGGAGGATATGTGCATGTACCTTGGAGTAGACAAGCTATTTTATCATTCACAAATGACTTTCCCAGATTGAGAGAGAAACCAGTAGAGTGGTATAGGCAAGTAGATCGATTTGTGAAGGTTTAAAAAATGTTGTGGGAAGACTTAGATGGGTTATTTGACATAGTAGTACCAGCCGATCTATGGTCGGAGTGCAAGATTACAGTGGACTGGCCAAAAGCTGAATATCCACGAGATAAAGTGACAGGTGCTTCTGGACCTGAAGTAATGCGAAAATATGAGCAAGTGATAGTGTTTCTGAAAAACAAAATTCTACCAAAAGAGACAGATTGGGTAAAAATAGACAGGACAATACAAGAAGCAAAAGAGTCAGTTCATGCATTTTATGAGAGACTGTTATTAGTGTTTAAACAGTAAAGGTGGGTGTAAGGAACTGAATGAAAAGGATATGAGTCATTTTGTATATCGTTTTGTGTTCGGATTGAGAGCAGAAATAGGAGATATGATTAAGCATAATTTAATGGGATGGCAGTCATTTTCTGTGGACGAAGTCTGGAGACATGCAAAATGCTGTAGTGATGAAATTGAAGTAAAACAAAGGAAACTTAAGGAGAAAGCAATGTGGGCACAAGTAAAGGTTGCAGAGCATCAAGTAGCTCAACTAGAAAATAAAACTACAGAAGGGAACTAAAATAGAGTAAAGGGAAATTTCAGTAAGCAAAAATTAACTGGAAATATAGAAGAATTAAAGAAGAAATATCCATGTCATAATTGCGGTAGGATGGGGCAATGGAGGAAAGAGTGTAAGTTTCCACCGAAAGTTAATTCAGAAAATACATCATTGAATCCGCAGGTGCAGAATGAGGTAATTCAACAGCCATCGCCACTGCAACAGGTAGTTAATCCACAGTATCAGGTGCCACAACCTCCACTTCCTCACAATGTGAACCTACAGAGATACAATACAGAGACAGGATTCTGCGCAGGAGATCAGGTAACAAGAAATCCCAGAGTGCATGTGAGCCTGCAATATTGGCTTAAAGAAGACAGAAGTGAGTCGAATGAAAGTTTCTGATGGTGCCTGAGAGAGAGAGAAGAGTGCATACTTGGCGCTACTCTAGAGGTAGATCAGTCTGGTCCATATGTGAAGGGGAAGGTGAATGATGTGGATGATGTGGATGTGACTTTCTTAGTGGACAATGGTGCTACCTGTTCTACTGTTAGGTCAGTGGAATTTCAAGTAGAAATTGGAAATTTCAAAGACATGCATTGATTCGTGGTGTGTTAGAGTAGTCCTGTTAATCTTCTTGGAAGGGATATACTGTGCAAATTGAACTGTGCCATTTACTGTTCACCAGATGGCAGTGAGCTTCAAACGCCAGACGAGGATAATTTGTTTACAATGACAATGTCACTAATAGAAGCAGAAAAGAATAGTATGTTTCCTGTGTTTGATCGAGAGAAAATACCTGATGAATTAAAAGAGGTAGTCAAAGAACAGGTGTGGGATTTCACAGGAGAAGATATTGGCTTAATGTAAAACGTAGATCCTGTGAAAATTTCTGTGAAAGAAGGAATAAGTTATCTGAATATTCCCCAATACAAAATGACAGCTGAAACAATTGAAGGAATAACACCAGTAATAAATAAAATGATCGAGCAAGGGATTTTGAGAGAAATAGAAAGCCGTCCTTGTAATTCGCCTATAATGGGATTGAAAAAGCCTAACGGAACATTCAGAATAGTACAGGATTTGAGAAGGGTAAATAAGATTGTTGTTCTATGTTGTCCAATTGTGCCAGACCCAGCAGTAATTCTATACCAAATTCCACATGATGCAGAATGGTATACAGTCATTGATCTATGTAATGCGTTCTTCACTGTTCCATTACACCCTGAAAGCCAGCCAATATTTGCGTTCCGATTCAGAGACTGTATTTTAGCATGGTGCCGAATTCCTCAGGGGTATACTGAAAGTCCCTCTATCTTTAATTAATTGTTAAAGAAATCATTAGAAAATTGAAGCATGCCTAGAGAGTCAGTTCTAGTACAGTACATTGACGATTTGTTGGTGGCATCAAAAACAAAAGATGCATGTGTTTCAGACACTGTTGCACTGTTAAATCATGTGGCAGAAGAAGGACATAAAGTGTCACCATCAAAGCTACAATTTTGTCAGAAAGAGGTACAATATTTGGGCCACAAGATTGCTAAGGGAATTAGACAAATCACAATAGAAAGAATTAGAATGATACAAGGAATGAAACCTCCAAAAACACAGAGACAGGTGAGAATGTTTCTTGGAATGGTTGGATACTGTCGACAATGGATTAGTGGATTTTCACTAATAGCTAAACCCTTACAGAGATTGACAAAAGCAGATGTAAAAGATCCAATAATACTGAATAAGGCAGAACTGGAAGCTTTTGAGCAGCTAAAATCAAAACAATGTGAAGCACCAGCATTGGGAATGCCAGATTATGAAAAATAATTTTAACTATATTGCAGTGAGAGAGAAGGATGTGCATTGTCAGTTCTAATACAGAGGCATGGAAAACTGAGAAAGCCATTTGCATACTTTTTGCTGTTTTAGATCCCGTTGCAAGGTCGTTGCCGGGATGCTTAAAAGCAGTAGCTGCTACAAGTATGAGTCTTGAACAAAGTGAAGGTATAGTGATGAGATTTCCTTTGAGAGTGTTTGTACGTCATTTGGTGGAGATTCTCCTCACTAGAGCCAAAACATAGTACCTTAGTACCAATAGAATGACAAAATATGAGAAAATGATTCTAGGTGCAGACAACGTACCAATTTCAAGATGTGTAAATGTGAATCCATCTATATTATTACCTGATGTCATGAATGTGGAAGTAAGAGAAGAAGTGGATCATAAATGTTTGGATATTCTAGAATACTGCACTAAACCAAGGCCTGATATCAAAGATGTACCATTCATTGCCTGAATCTAATTATGTGATGTTTGTTGATGGATCATGTTTGAGAACAGATGAAGGTGTACTGAGCGCTGCATATGCTGTTTGTACAGTAGCAAATGTCCTAGAAACATCTTTTCTGAAAGGAATCCGTTCAGCTCAAATTGCCGAATTGATTGCTTTGATTCTAGCATGTGAGTTGGGAAAAGAGATAAGGGTCACCATAGTGACTGACAGTCAGTATGGATTTGGGGTTGTCCATGATTATGGTTAACTGTGGTCCCAAAGAGGTTATATGACTTCCGCAGGATTCCCCATTAGAAATGCTGAATTTGTGAAAATGTTAATTGATACCATTCAATTACCAGACAAGATAGCTGTCATGAAATGTACAGCTCATAAAAAGGAGATGATTACATCACTCGCTGTAATAAATATGGAGATTCAATTGCAAAATACTGTGCCAAAAATCTTGCATCCATAAATCGGGATAGGCCAACTGAACATGTTTCAAGTCCTTTGATGGTAACCACAGTATTTGAGACATGGCAGGAAGTAAAACCAATGCAGGTAGAAGCTAGTGAAGAAGAACACGATAACTGGTTAAAAGCAGGATGTAGACAAAGGGAAGAAGATGAAATTTGGGTTTACAATGTCTTATGTATTGGTTTCACCTTTGCACTGTGTTAAGTTGGCATGTGTTAGTTAGAGTTTTAAACACCATTTTTTCCTTTCCTGCTGCCTCTGCACACGACACATTTTGTTATTAATGCTTTCGCCTAGTTAAGTATTTTTCTTTACATGAGAATAACATGTTTGCTTAAAATATCAGTCTTGCATGGTAAGCTATGTCTGTACAGTGAGTGCCGAGGCCTTCAAGGTTATCTCAACACAGCGCTTATTGTTTGGATTGATCTGCGCACAGAGTAGACATAATATGGTTGCAGCTGTGGCCAACTTTGGTTTTAGGCGCGAATGATATTGCACTGCGTAAGGCAGGAGACAGACACTTTATGAATATCCGTATGCTGAGTGTTGGTGTAGGAGGTGATGTGATCAATTTCCACTGAACCTAAAGGTATGGGCCCGCCCTTCTAAACCCAAAGAGACCTTCTTTAGATATAATATAATATACTAGGTAGGGCAGGGTAAACTGAGGTTCTATTTAGACCTGTTTCCTTTAGTATTTTAAAATGCTTTCACCCTTTGTATTTTATGGAATAGTAACTATGCTTTCAACCTTGATCTTTATAATATGTATGCTTGTATTAGCTAAGATACTGCGTTTGAGAACACTGCATTAGAAATAAACATTTCAAACTCGCACGTGTCCTCATTGACTCCTCGTTCTGGATTGATATGTTAGTATAATGAAAGAGTGTTCATGTGTTCCAAGTTTCCTGAGGTGTTCTAAGTCCATGTTCTGGGTTGTCTAAACCATTGGGGTTGTGTAAGTATCACTGAGACACTGATTGCTAGTCTGGTAGGGGATTTTGGATACTAAGGTGAGTTTTGGCACACCCTAATTCACTGAGGTTCTAAGTCTCTATGCACAGTTCTGTATAGGAGCAGAAATCCCTGCTAAAACAAAGATGAAAGA
Source organism: Lissotriton vulgaris (assembly GCF_964263255.1). Lineage (NCBI taxonomy): Eukaryota > Metazoa > Chordata > Amphibia > Caudata > Salamandridae > Lissotriton > Lissotriton vulgaris. The sequence continues at coordinate 1,307,287,950 of NC_141693.1, read as the reverse complement.
CCAGTAATGCCTGATAACATTATCTCAAATATGGACCGAAAGTATAATGGTCAAGCACACATTGGAAAAGACGCTATGATCAGGATGTTTAGACAGACATGGAATAATCCTAAGATTAGGATGATGGCCGAGAGTCTCTGTCAGAGGTGTCTCGTGTGCCGGCAATTGAATCCAAGAAGGAAAACTGTTGTGTGTTTGGGAACCATAGGACGGGAATGCAGTTGGATTTTATTGAATTACAACCATGTAACAGACTTAGGTATGTACTTGTGATCATTTTTCTATTTTCACAATGAGTTGAAGCATTCCCCACTAGGAGGAATGATGGAGTGACTGTTGCCAAACGTCTGTTATGTGAGATGATACCACGCTACGGTTTCCCAGTAACAATTGAAACAGATCGTGGAACTCATTTCCATAATGAACTAATGCAAATGATTTGTGAAGCACTGGACATTCGTCAAAAGTTACACTGTGCTTACAGGACCGAAGCTTCAGGGGTGGTTGAACAAGGAAATGGAACAATAAAAAACAGAATTGTAAAAATGTGTTTGGCCACAGGACTAAAATGGCCCGATGCACTGCCACTTGTTCTAATGACCCTGAGGAGTACTCCTGACAAAAGAACAGGATTAAGTCCCCATGAGATTTTGATGGGAAGAGTAATGAGACAAGCATTTGTACCAGTTGATAAACTGTTGAGTATAAATGATGATATCATACTGGATTACTGCAAAAATCTGTCTGACATAGTAACTTCTGTGTTCCATCAGGTGGGAACTGAGGCACAAACGCAAGAGAAACATCCAGCTCATGATCTAGTTCCTGGAGATTGGGTTTGGATAAACATTAACAGGAGAAGAAATTGTCTAGTGGCTCACTGGCAAAAACCTCGACAAGTTATTCTGGTTAGTACCACTGCAGTTAAATGTGCTGGAGTCAAAAGGTGGGTGCACGCCAGCCACACTATTTGTGTGCCTGAGCTTGAAAATCTGCAGGAGGAAAGTGAAAGAGCCACTGACTCAGACTCTGAGGGAAAACCAGAAAAAGATCCAGATACTGAAGCTCGACCTGTTCGTCGACATCTGGAGATATCAGATACTAGTTCTGCATCAGAAGGAGAAAATGAAATTGTTGAAATACCAAATTTTGAAGATCGACCTGTAAGTCGAGATTTGGTAGAGACTGATACCAGTAAGGACACTGAGCTAAGTGAAAATAAAACTGGTAATCAAGGAGATATTGAAGGACAGTCTGAAAGCTCTGAAAGCAGGAACCGAAATCTCGAAAATGGTTAAAGGGAAATAACTCACGATGAGGATGAGCTTCCAAGTACCAGCTATGGAGAAGTTCCTAACAGAGTGAAAGAACTGACCAGAGGGAAAATAAGCTCAGAAACAGAATCAGATCCTGTAAAATTCATTATAAATGAAACTATATAGAGAGATCTGAAACAGAGAGGGATGACAGTGATGATGACATTCAATTAAGGAGAAGTTCAAGAAAAAAAACTTGGAGAGTGGAGCGAAACACTTCTGAAACTGAAATAAAAAGAGTTTCGAAAAGGAGGTAATTGGCCTAAAGAAACTGAAGGACTGAAAATTAAACTGGTTAACAAAGTAAAAGTACAAGAAGATCAAGTGAATGAAATAACCTGTCAAAAGGAGTTGTTAGGAAAGAAAATAGAGGTTGTGCAAAGGCCAAAAAGAGTGAGAAGACCAAATCAAAAATATAAATCACCTGAGTGGACCTACATGTTGCTGCCTCCAATAAGTGAAGTAAACAGCAGCCAGGAAAACTTGCATTGTCCAGGTGTTGAAACAGAAAGTGAGTAAATCATGACACAAAGAAAGAAAAAGGAATCTCAAGAGGTTTGGAGTAACCGTGAAAAGAAAGGGTTTATATGTGTATTACTTGTCTTGTATTAATAACAACCAAGAAAATTTAAGATTCACTTCTAATGTAAGTGCAAATTAAGCTGAATTCTTGGATGTTAAACTATACGTTAAAGATGGCCGTCTTGTCACTAAACTACATAGAAAGAAAACTGCTGGCAATAACATCTTGCATGCCAGTAGTTCACATCCTCGACACACGATTGACAACATTCCATTTGGGGAGTTGCTCAGGTTGAAACGAATTTGTAGCACTGATCTTGATTTACAGGCCTGCACAAATGAAGCCCTAGACAGATTCAGATGTAGGGGATACAAAGAATCAGTCTTAAAAACTGCCATCCAGAAAACCAATGCTAGAACCCGTGAGTCTCTGTTTACTAACAGTGAATCAATTGCATCAACTGATTCAAGGGAGAAACAAACTCCCAGGCTTATCACCGGGTATAGCAAACAGGCCAGACAAATTAAATCCATCATAAAACAGCGCTGGCCTGTTTTAAAAACAGATTTGGTTCTGGCCCCCAGGCTTCCAGACAACCCTGTGGTTACTTATCGGAGGGGACCCTCCTTTAAAACCCAGATCAGTCACGAATTCCCTGAGCTAGCAAAACAAGAGGATTGGTTGAAATCCCGGCCGGGATTCAAGCGTTGCTCAACTTGCAGAGCTTGTAAATTTGGAAAAAACACTTCCCAATACTTGACACCGTTCAGTCCTATTGACAAAAACATCAAGGGCACATTTAATTGCAAAACTGATTTTGCTGTCTACATTCTGACATGCACCTGTGGCCTCAGATATGTGGGCAGCACTAAGCTACAGGTGCATGCCAGAATACTCCAGCATTTACGTGCCATCGTTAATAACGATGGCACTTATCCTGTTGCCAGACATTTCAAGGCAAGACATAACAACAACCTACAATGCTTGGAATATTATGTCATTGCCTCGGTCCCTAAATCTAGACGGGGTGGCGATAGGGAAAAAATGCTCAGAAGACTTGAGTCACAATTTATTATTGAGTTAGACAGCAGATTCCCCAATGGATTGAACACAACAGAAGACTTACATGTTTTTTTATAACCAATCCCTGTTCAATGATTTGTTTTGGGCCATTATCTGCTTTCTCTGCCTTTACCCTGTTAATTTCATTATGAATTTTATTACACATACTGTATATCATCTCTTTTTTTAGTATCACATGCACAATTGATTTTTTTCACTGGTTCAATGGATTCACATTACTTTTCCCATTTAAGTTTTGGGACACAGACATTAAGATAGATTTTCTAGTTTGTTTCCTCCTTTTGAATCACATATAGAGTAAATTTTTTTGGAAGGTGGTCGATATCTGTTGCTTTATCTAAATATATATAAAGGAATGGATTGTAAATCATTACATTCCATATTGTCGTTACATGTCTATTGCATTCATGCAGTTAATTGAGAGATTGCAAAAGAGTAAAACATAGATGATATTTTTATATGGTCATATGCCTAGCATCAGGTTTCATGAATTGAGAAGCTTAGATGATTTTAATATGAAATTATTTATAAATATTTATATTTATTTATATGCTATGCTTGCACAGAATATTTTGCATTATTTGCACAATTGCATTTGCACTTTATCTACGCGCATTGCACTTTTTCATGACAAATGACCACCAGTAACACTGTGTCTTTTTTTGCAATCTACTATATAAGCGCATTTATGCGGATATCATGTGCCATTTTCAATGCACACTGACAATAATTGTCTGATATAAAATTTACAAAATATGTAACATGGCAACTCACAATGGAATGTTAACACAAATTTGGGCAACAAAATGTAAATATTGTAATTATACCTCCCATTATTCGATTTATATATATCAAATTGTGATTTAGAAAACAGACTATCTATGTTAGCTATATGTAGTGTGTCCTCAGTTTTCAGTTTCTAATCACATGGTGTTGCAAAAAGAAAAAAATCACTAATTAAATCCGTGCAATGTACCCTTTAAAAGGGATGTTCTTTCATTTGCCTGATGATCTGTGACCAAGGGCGGACGCCCGAAACGCGTCAGATTTGGTGAACTTGCCTTTTTAAATAAACTTGCCGAAAGAAGACTGGGACTTGCGTGGTTTTTCCTCGTTGCTGCCTGCCTGGTGGTTCTGTGGTGAAAGACTTCTGTTTGCGCATATATATATATATATATATATATATATATATATATATATATATATATATATATATATATATATATATCTCCAGAGGTGCTGCTCAAGCATATCCTGCCCGCTCCCGAACGAAAGTTGCGTCGTTGTGGGAGGACTCCTTGGGCCAAGTCCTATATATTAAATAAAGAATTACGACGCTTGTAGGATTATAAAAGTTTCTTTAATCTGCCGCCGCCAAACGCGTTTCGACTGCCAAGCAGTCTTGCTCACTGGACAAAAGGAGAAAGCGCGCGGCCATTTTTAAATAACGAAACTACACGTAATGAACTACATGTCAAATGACATGAAAGACAGACTCGTAGTTTTTGCACATAGTCACGCCAATACATTGAAAATTGCTCATTTCCCTGGCAAAACAATGTGGCAATTATATTTGCAATAAATACATTTCAGTGGTTCTGGCAAAAAATCATTTAAACATAATTTGGCAATTTAGAGCATTCCGTAAATCACCTATGCTCAGCTCCGCATTTCATTGAAATTTGTCAGCAAACTTTATCAACAAACTTTATCGACAATGCTCGGATGCACAGTCCAAGAATAGGGCCCAAGTGGGATTTTGGCATTAATAGATTACGGCATGTTCAGAGCAGGATGACTTAGTTGTGGGATGCGTAAGCTCACTTGAGCTTGATTTTGACTATGGATTATTTTCTATTGCAGTCCATTGCCAATCAGTACAATATTTAAGGGCTGCTGTGCTTGGTGGAAAACAATATATAATATATATATATATATATATATATATATATATATATATATATATATATATATGTATATATATATATATATATATATATATATATATATATATGAAAAAAAGCAGTCCCTCTTGAAAAGAAGGGCAGGAACCTCTGCGGGGATTAAAGGCAAGACTCTTTATTTCCAAAATGAAGGCGGATGCATTTCGGCCGGTGTGGCCTCTTCAGCGCCTGCGGTGGTGTGATCGGGAGTCCTCGCGCTCTGCAGTTGAGATAGCACCCCTCCACACCGGATTGGTGAGAATAGCAGCTCCGCCCCCCAGCCAAAGGTTTCACAGGTGGTAATGTTTAGGGTCCGAAGAAATCATGGACTCCAATGCCCAGGATGCAGCAGTGGCTCCCAGGTAAGTGGTGCTGGGGGACGGAAAAGGAATAGCTGTGGGAGTGGGGCTCTGCAGAGCGTTCTTACCCGCAACAAGGAGCCAAACAGTCTCGCCTCGGGTCCCCAGGACCTCCACCACCTTAGGTCCAAGCAAAAGTGTAGCGTGGGCGGGAGGTGCATACAACCCGTCCTGGCTGAGAACAATGTCTCGCTGTGTCGCTGCAAATACATGGACTGCCGGCGGGTCTGGAGATTTCACTAACATGAAGAAACACGCAGTGCCGAAGCATAGTCCAGAATCTCCAGGCCACTTGTGTGGGGGGGCTCCTGAAACACGCCTCTGGTCAGCGCGCAAAATATGAAAAAAAGCAGTCCCTCTTGAAAAGAAGGGCAGGAACCTCTGCGGGGATTAAAGGCAAGACTCTTTATTTCCAAAATGAAGGCGGATGCATTTCGGCCGGTGTGGCCTCTTCAGCGCCTGCGGTGGTGTGATCGGGAGTCCTCGCGCTCTGCAGTTGAGATAGCACCCCTCCACACCGGATTGGTGAGAATAGCAGCTCCGCCCCCCAGCCAAAGGTTTCACAGGTGGTAATGTTTAGGGTCCGAAGAAATCATGGACTCCAATGCCCAGGATGCAGCAGTGGCTCCCAGGTAAGTGGTGCTGGGGGACGGAAAAGGAATAGCTGTGGGAGTGGGGCTCTGCAGAGCGTTCTTACCCGCAACAAGGAGCCAAACAGTCTCGCCTCGGGTCCCCAGGACCTCCACCACCTTAGGTCCAAGCAAAAGTGTAGCGTGGGCGGGAGGTGCATACAACCCGTCCTGGCTGAGAACAATGTCTCGCTGTGTCGCTGCAAATACATGGACTGCCGGCGGGTCTGGAGATTTCACTAACATGAAGAAACACGCAGTGCCGAAGCATAGTCCAGAATCTCCAGGCCACTTGTGTGGGGGGGCTCCTGAAACACGCCTCTGGTCAGCGCGCAAAATATGAAAAAAAGCAGTCCCTCTTGAAAAGAAGGGCAGGAACCTCTGCGGGGATTAAAGGCAAGACTCTTTATTTCCAAAATGAAGGCGGATGCATTTCGGCCGGTGTGGCCTCTTCAGCGCCTGCGGTGGTGTGATCGGGAGTCCTCGCGCTCTGCAGTTGAGATAGCACCCCTCCACACCGGATTGGTGAGAATAGCAGCTCCGCCCCCCAGCCAAAGGTTTCACAGGTGGTAATGTTTAGGGTCCGAAGAAATCATGGACTCCAATGCCCAGGATGCAGCAGTGGCTCCCAGGTAAGTGGTGCTGGGGGACGGAAAAGGAATAGCTGTGGGAGTGGGGCTCTGCAGAGCGTTCTTACCCGCAACAAGGAGCCAAACAGTCTCGCCTCGGGTCCCCAGGACCTCCACCACCTTAGGTCCAAGCAAAAGTGTAGCGTGGGCGGGAGGTGCATACAACCCGTCCTGGCTGAGAACAATGTCTCGCTGTGTCGCTGCAAATACATGGACTGCCGGCGGGTCTGGAGATTTCACTAACATGAAGAAACACGCAGTGCCGAAGCATAGTCCAGAATCTCCAGGCCACTTGTGTGGGGGGGCTCCTGAAACACGCCTCTGGTCAGCGCGCAAAATATGAAAAAAAGCAGTCCCTCTTGAAAAGAAGGGCAGGAACCTCTGCGGGGATTAAAGGCAAGACTCTTTATTTCCAAAATGAAGGCGGATGCATTTCGGCCGGTGTGGCCTCTTCAGCGCCTGCGGTGGTGTGATCGGGAGTCCTCGCGCTCTGCAGTTGAGATAGCACCCCTCCACACCGGATTGGTGAGAATAGCAGCTCCGCCCCCCAGCCAAAGGTTTCACAGGTGGTAATGTTTAGGGTCCGAAGAAATCATGGACTCCAATGCCCAGGATGCAGCAGTGGCTCCCAGGTAAGTGGTGCTGGGGGACGGAAAAGGAATAGCTGTGGGAGTGGGGCTCTGCAGAGCGTTCTTACCCGCAACAAGGAGCCAAACAGTCTCGCCTCGGGTCCCCAGGACCTCCACCACCTTAGGTCCAAGCAAAAGTGTAGCGTGGGCGGGAGGTGCATACAACCCGTCCTGGCTGAGAACAATGTCTCGCTGTGTCGCTGCAAATACATGGACTGCCGGCGGGTCTGGAGATTTCACTAACATGAAGAAACACGCAGTGCCGAAGCATAGTCCAGAATCTCCAGGCCACTTGTGTGGGGGGGCTCCTGAAACACGCCTCTGGTCAGCGCGCAAAATATGAAAAAAAGCAGTCCCTCTTGAAAAGAAGGGCAGGAACCTCTGCGGGGATTAAAGGCAAGACTCTTTATTTCCAAAATGAAGGCGGATGCATTTCGGCCGGTGTGGCCTCTTCAGCGCCTGCGGTGGTGTGATCGGGAGTCCTCGCGCTCTGCAGTTGAGATAGCACCCCTCCACACCGGATTGGTGAGAATAGCAGCTCCGCCCCCCAGCCAAAGGTTTCACAGGTGGTAATGTTTAGGGTCCGAAGAAATCATGGACTCCAATGCCCAGGATGCAGCAGTGGCTCCCAGGTAAGTGGTGCTGGGGGACGGAAAAGGAATAGCTGTGGGAGTGGGGCTCTGCAGAGCGTTCTTACCCGCAACAAGGAGCCAAACAGTCTCGCCTCGGGTCCCCAGGACCTCCACCACCTTAGGTCCAAGCAAAAGTGTAGCGTGGGCGGGAGGTGCATACAACCCGTCCTGGCTGAGAACAATGTCTCGCTGTGTCGCTGCAAATACATGGACTGCCGGCGGGTCTGGAGATTTCACTAACATGAAGAAACACGCAGTGCCGAAGCATAGTCCAGAATCTCCAGGCCACTTGTGTGGGGGGGCTCCTGAAACACGCCTCTGGTCAGCGCGCAAAATATGAAAAAAAGCAGTCCCTCTTGAAAAGAAGGGCAGGAACCTCTGCGGGGATTAAAGGCAAGACTCTTTATTTCCAAAATGAAGGCGGATGCATTTCGGCCGGTGTGGCCTCTTCAGCGCCTGCGGTGGTGTGATCGGGAGTCCTCGCGCTCTGCAGTTGAGATAGCACCCCTCCACACCGGATTGGTGAGAATAGCAGCTCCGCCCCCCAGCCAAAGGTTTCACAGGTGGTAATGTTTAGGGTCCGAAGAAATCATGGACTCCAATGCCCAGGATGCAGCAGTGGCTCCCAGGTAAGTGGTGCTGGGGGACGGAAAAGGAATAGCTGTGGGAGTGGGGCTCTGCAGAGCGTTCTTACCCGCAACAAGGAGCCAAACAGTCTCGCCTCGGGTCCCCAGGACCTCCACCACCTTAGGTCCAAGCAAAAGTGTAGCGTGGGCGGGAGGTGCATACAACCCGTCCTGGCTGAGAACAATGTCTCGCTGTGTCGCTGCAAATACATGGACTGCCGGCGGGTCTGGAGATTTCACTAACATGAAGAAACACGCAGTGCCGAAGCATAGTCCAGAATCTCCAGGCCACTTGTGTGGGGGGGCTCCTGAAACACGCCTCTGGTCAGCGCGCAAAATATGAAAAAAAGCAGTCCCTCTTGAAAAGAAGGGCAGGAACCTCTGCGGGGATTAAAGGCAAGACTCTTTATTTCCAAAATGAAGGCGGATGCATTTCGGCCGGTGTGGCCTCTTCAGCGCCTGCGGTGGTGTGATCGGGAGTCCTCGCGCTCTGCAGTTGAGATAGCACCCCTCCACACCGGATTGGTGAGAATAGCAGCTCCGCCCCCCAGCCAAAGGTTTCACAGGTGGTAATGTTTAGGGTCCGAAGAAATCATGGACTCCAATGCCCAGGATGCAGCAGTGGCTCCCAGGTAAGTGGTGCTGGGGGACGGAAAAGGAATAGCTGTGGGAGTGGGGCTCTGCAGAGCGTTCTTACCCGCAACAAGGAGCCAAACAGTCTCGCCTCGGGTCCCCAGGACCTCCACCACCTTAGGTCCAAGCAAAAGTGTAGCGTGGGCGGGAGGTGCATACAACCCGTCCTGGCTGAGAACAATGTCTCGCTGTGTCGCTGCAAATACATGGACTGCCGGCGGGTCTGGAGATTTCACTAACATGAAGAAACACGCAGTGCCGAAGCATAGTCCAGATATATATATATATATATATCTACAAAAGCTGTAATTGAACATTGTAAGTGAAAACAAGGTTAAAAAGAGACAACTTAAAGGAGAAAAAATTGTGAAAATTGCTGTGTAAAAAAAAAGAAAATGGCTACTAATGAAGTGACTAAATCTAAGTGTTCTATTTTTAGAAAATGGTGTAGAACATGGGTACTCACAAACTTTCTCTCAGGGGCCAAAATTACAGTGTGGTTTGTGGCCGAGGGCCGCACCGGTGGGGGCGGGGTCAGTGAGAGAGGGGGCGGGGCTAGAGCCAAAAAAAAACCCTGACCATGAGGTTGAACACAGGCCCCTGCAGTGGACGTCTTCGTCCACTGACCCACCAGATCCAGCATACACACATATCTCTCTCTCTTCCTCTCCCTCCCTCCCTATCTTTCTCTCCCTCCCCCCTCTCTCCCTCTCTCTGTCTCCCTCCCTCTGTCTCCCTCCCTCCCTCTCTCTGTCTCCCTCCCTCCCTCTCTCTGTCTCCCTCCTTCTCTCTGTCTCCCTCTCTCTGTCTTCCTCCCTCCCTCTGTCTTCCTCCCTCCCTCTGTCTTCCTCCCTCCCTCTGTCTGTCTCCCTTCCTCCCTCTGTCTCCCTCCCTCCCTCTGTCTCCCTCTGTCTCCCTCCCTCTGTCTCCCTCTCTGTCTCCCTCCCTCCCTCTGTCTCTCTACCTCCCTCCCTCTCTGTCTCTCTCCCTCCCTCCCTCTCTGTGTCCCTCCCTCACTCTGTTTCCCTCCCTCCCTCCCTCTCCCTCCCTTTCTCTCCCTCTCTTCGTCCCCCCCCTCTTTCCGTCACCCTCCCTCCCACTTTCTCTCCCTCTCTCCATCTCCATCCCTACCTACCTCTGTCTCCCTCCCTCCCTGTCTCCCTCCCTCTCTGTCTCCCTCCCTCTCTGTCTCCCTCCCTCTCTGTCTCCCTCCCTCTCTGTCTCCCTCCCTCTATGTCTCTCTCCCTCTGTCTCCCTCCTTCCCTCTCTGTCTCTCCCCTTCCCTCTCTGTCTCCCTCCCTGTCTCCCTCCCTGTCTCCCTCCCTCCATGTCTCCCTCCCTCCATGTCTCCCTGTCTCCCTTCCTCACTGTCTCCCTCCCTCCCTGTCTTCCTCCCTGCCTCCCTCCCTGTCTCCCTCCCTGCCACCCTTCCTGTCTCCCTCCCTCTCTGTCTCCCTCCCTCTCTCTGTCTCCCTCCCTCCCCTGTCTCCCTCCCTCTCTCTGCATCCCTCCCTCCCCTGTCTCCCTCCCTCTCTCTGCATCCCTCCCTCTCTCTGCATCCCTCCCTCTCTCTCCCTCCCTCTGTCTCCCTCCCTCCTGCTCTGTCTTCCTCCCTCTGACTCCCTCCGTCTGTCTCCTTCCCTCCCTCCCTCCCTCCCCCTCCCTCCTGCTCTGTCTCCCTCCTGCTCTCTGTGTCCCTCCCTCCTGCTCTCTGTCTCCCTGACTCTCGCTGTCTCCCTCCCTCTCTCTTTCTGCCTCCCTCCCTCTCTCCCTCGCTCCCTCCCTCTATCTCCCTACCTCTGTCTCCATCCCTACTTCTGCCTCCCTCCCCCTACTCTCCCTCTCTTTCCCTTCCCTGACTCTCCCTCCCCTGACTCGCCCTCTCTCTCCCTCCCCTGACGATCTCCCTCCCTTGACTCTCTCCCTCCCTCTCTTTCCCTCCCTCCTTTTCCCTCCCCTGACTCTCTCCCTCTCTTGCCCTCCCCTCACTCTCCATCCCTCCCTCACCCTGCCCTGGCTCTCCCTCTCTCTCCCTCCCTCGCCCTGGCTCTCCCTCCCTCGCCTTGGCTCTCCCTCACTCTCCCTCACGCCTCGCTCTCCCTCTCCCTCCCTCTGCCTCTCCCTCCCCTGACACTCCCTCTCTCCCCCTCCCTGACCCACCCCGACTCTCCCACTCTCTCCCTCCATCGCCCTTCCCTGACTCTCCCTCTCTCTCCCTCCCCTGACACTCCCTCTCTCTCCCTCCCCTGACACTCCCTCCCTCTCCCTCTCCTGACTCTCCCACTCTCTCCCTCCATCGCCCTTCCCTGACTCTCCCTCTCTCTCCCTTCCCTGACACTCCCTCCATCGCCCTCCCCTGACACTCCCTCTCTCTCCCTCCCCTGACACTCCCTCTCTCTCCCTCCCCTGACTCTCCCTCCATCACCTTCCCCTGACTCTCCCTCTCTCTCCCTCCCCTGACACTCCCTCTCTCTCCCTCCCCTGACTCTCCCTCTCTCTCCCTCCATCGCCTTCCCCTGACTCTCCCTCTCTCTCCCTCCCCTGACTTTCCCTCTCTCTCCCTCCCCTGACTCTCCCTCTCTCTCCCTCCATCGCCTTCCCCTGACTCTCCCTCTCTCTCCCTCCCCTGACTCTCCCTCTCTCTCCCTCCCCTGACACTCCCTCTCTCTCCCTCCCCTGACTCTCCCTCTCTCTCCCTCCCCTGACACTCCCTCTCTCTCCCTCCCCTGACACTCCCTCTCTCTCCCTCCCCTGACACTCCCTCTCTCTCCCTCTCTCTCCCTCCCGTCTCTCCCTCTCTCTCCCTCCCCTGACACTCCCTCTCTCTCCCTCCCCTGACTTTCCCTCTCTCTCCCTCCCCTGACTCTCCCTCCCTCTCTCTCCCTCCATCGCCTTCCCCTGACTCTCCCTCTCTCTCCCTCCCCTGACTCTCCCTCTCTCTCCCTCCCCTGACACTCCCTCTCTCTCCCTCCCCTGACTCTCCCTCTCTCTCCCTCCCCTGACACTCCCTCTCTCTCCCTCCCCTGACACTCCCTCTCTCTCCCTCTCTCTCCCTCCCGTCTCTCCCTCTCTCTCCCTCCCCTGACACTCCCTCTCTCTCCCTCCCCAGTCTCTCCCTCCCTCGTCCTCCCCTTTGCACACTGTTAAAAGTAGGTTGTGAAGGATGCAGCTTCGCCCGTCATGGGCCCTCACGGTAGGAGTCTTCTTGGATCCCTGCTTGGGTTGGTGGTCGGCTCCAGCGTATGCTACTGGCTGTACAAACGCCTTTTACGCAGTGAGCCGTCTAAACCGGGGTCTTACACAGGGGACGGTGCGGGGTCGACACAGGACAGAGATGAGGCGGATTCCAAGAGCCTGACTTGGGCCCCTGAGGCAACAGGCGGTCTCCTGCGCAGGGTGTCCGGAATGACTTTGGTGGCCAAAGTGAGGGAGAACCCTACAGATGTTCTCATAAATCCATCAAGCAATTTGGATGCTCAACCTCTACAAAGAGTTATTGAACTGCTTGAAGCCACAGAAGAATCGTCAGTTGGAAAACAAGCCTTGATTACTCCTAGTAACAGTGCTGCATTTTCAGTTAATCAAGATCTTATTCGTAATTTAGGGGCTCTTCCAGTAATTGGAAACATGCTTTCAGATCCTGTTCCTGAAGTCCAGGCACAGGCTTTAAATGCGCTTAATAACTTGAGTATGAACTTGAGCAATCAGGAACAGGTAAAGATTTATATTGAACCTATTTGTGCAACTGTTGAAGTTGCTCCACTGAACTCTGACCTGCAGTTAGCTGCACTTAGGCTGTTAACTAACATGTCTGTTACAAACGAGTACCAAGACATGATCGTAAAATCCTTACCTTGCTTTCTTCGTCTGTGGTCTCATGGAAATGAAAAGACGCAGATTCATGTTTTGAAGGTGCTTGTGAATTTGTCTGCAAACCCATCGCTCACAACAGATCTTCTGAGTACTCAAGTACCTTCCTCGTTGGCATCCTTCTTCCACACATGCACAAATAATGACATCCTCCTACGGGGGCTCCCCTTTGTGGTAAATCTGAATGAAAATATGGACAGTGGAGCTGCTCACCGTCAGTACCACGAAGGCTCGCTCTTCTCTTTGTTGTTCGGAGATTCAAGGCAAAGCTTCTTGGTATCCTTGTTACAGCACCGGGATGAGGAAGTGAAAAAGCAAATAGCAAGAATCATGACTAAACAGCAAACATAAAGTCCTTCCTTCCGAAGAGGGAAGCACAATAAATTGACGTCCCTGAGGTCTGAATTGAAGTCATTTCATTGCTTCGATGTGGCACAGTACTACTGCTTTACCTGCCGAGGTTGCTCCTTCCGTGCTTGTTGCTTGGATCATACCTGTGCAAAACTCCCTTGCCACTTTTGAACCTGCACCGCTATACAGAGCGTCATAACATGCCACCTGATCCAGAGTTTCTGCCAAGCACTCGAGTGGTATTGACTGCAACAGACACAGCATCTGAAAGATCACACGGGCTAAAGGCAGAAGTAATAAATCGGTTTTGGTTCGAAACTTGACTTGAGTGAGAATCCGCTAACATATTGAACAAGACTTTGCATTCTAGACCGTTTGTTCCTCATCTACAGAGCAGTCACTGCATCTTTAGAAAAGCTCCCAATGGAACGCGGTCCTCCTTTAAAAGTCTGAAATCTTGCATGCTCCTGCTTGCGCACTGCTTTTAGTAGGCGGTATCTTTGCGTAAGCCTGCCATTCCGGACGTATGAATGGACACTACAAAGAAGACACTGGAAGAGGCATGTGACATAGCAGAACATATTTTCCCCGCCGAAAATATTGAAAGTTTTTAGCAAATTATTTTTGGATAAAATTAAAGAGGACAGCCCTGCCATCAGCCAGGGGCAAGCCAGCTTTTGTATGTGGCCACCAGAAACCTGCGTGCCAGGTCAAAGCCCTGAAGGAAATATATGTGTCACATACAGGCGTGCAACATTCATTGAGTTTAAAATCGCCCCCACCCCCTTGTCAGCCCGTGATGAGACAGCTTGCCTAGCGCGCGCACAGCCGCGCCGGAGCATTTCACAGGTCTTTAAGGGCCATTAACTTTTTAATGAGGCTTTGTTCAGTTTCACCTCTTCCGAGGCCCCTGCAGCTCCACTCTATGGCTGGAATCTCTCGGCCCCCAGAGAGCAGAGCCTCTCCGAGTCCCGGCTGCTGCAGCCGGTGGTATTTACTGACACTCGAGAATTTTTTTTTCTTTAACTGGTACATGTCTGTAAGGTCCGCGGGCCGCCAAGGAAGGCTTGCCGGGCCGCGGGCGGCCCGCGGGCCGTACTATGAGTACCCCTGGTGTAGAATGTGGTTACTTTGCACTGGAATATTCATGTTAGTATGGTTGATTCTTGCTATTATCATTCCTTTTAGACCTGATTTTGATAAAGATAAATTGAAAGCAAATGAGAGTTTGAAAGATAAGAATGATGATTTGAAAAATGAAAAATTACATGTATATGTGCCTGAAATTCATCAAGATAAGTCACTTTACTTTTCTAAAAATACTTTTTTGAGATTATTATCTGAATATGTAAGAACAAAGGATGCCAGTGAGTGTTATGTCTATGTGAAATTACCAGCATCTGTTTCCGAGGGTGTGACTTACCATCATTTACCATTAACATATGGAGTAACCTGTAGTGTAATAACAAGTTTATTTCATAGAACGGGAAAATTAGAATATTATTATTCTGATTCTGATGATGTATTTGCAAAATTGAAAATTGTTGCTGAACTAAATCCAATTAAGCCTGCAAACATTTTTGGAGAATATTTCTTAGAAACACAAGAATTAACACATGATTATGCCTTTAAACATAATTTGACTTGTAAAATGAGAAATGAAGAGAAAGTTTTTCTGAATATGGTTGAGGAAAGAAGACAGCAATAAAAGCGACGGGAAAAAGTGAATCAGACTAAATCTACAAAGTGGGCATTTTCATATGATAATATTGAGGGACATAATGTAAATGTGGCTATAAATATAGATACACCATTATTAGGGAAATTATGTATTTGAAGAGATAACAATGTGTATGACAATTATTTTGTGGGTGCAAGTCAATGTGAAGATACTTATATTATCAAAGGGGGATGGGGATTTAAAGGTGGAAATGACCCTGTTTTTCCGGGAATATATTTTTTGTGTGGGAACAAGGCTTATTACAACTTACCAGATCACTGGTACGGATCATGTTGTGTTGGCTTGGTCTTTCCTAAAATCTTTTATGTAGATAGAGGTACTAATGGAATTCATGAAATAGGTAAACCATTAAGTCGGAGGAGGAGAGAAAGTGTAATTGAAATAATAGAGGATGTTTTTGGAACACTAATACCAGCAGTAGGCATATCATTTAATGCAAACCGAATTAGAAAATTGTCAACAATAGTAGACCGATTGTCAACAGACACACCAGGAGGATTTTTAATGGTTAACACGAAAATGTTTGCTATGAGAAGTATGGTACTGCAAAATCGACTTGCTCTAGATATAATTTTGGCAAAAGAAGGAGGAGTTTGTGGAATTTTAAAGGTGCAACACTGTTGTACCTACAATCCTGATAAAACTCAGAACATCGAGAGATATATTACAAATATTACACAATTACATAAAGAAATAGAACCACTGGAAGCTGAAGGTGTTCTTGAGAAACTTGGTAGAAGTTTATCAGCAGTTAAAAATTGGTTTCATGAAATAAGTAGATCTATTATAGGGAAAATACTAATATCAGTGACTGTAATAATAATAGTGATCTTAATTTTGAGATTAAGTTATCAATGTAAAAAGAGAAGAAATGTCAAAAGATCTTTGAAGAAGGAGATTGAAGAAAATCAAGACAGGGAAAGGGAAAAAGGTGCTACTGAGATGGAACAGTTTAAAGAGAAATGTTATCAAAGATAGAAAGAAATTGGAAGAAACAGAAATGTAACACGTACTAATTAAAAGAATTCGAAACACGTTGAGATAAAATGTTCTAAATTTCGGGTGATATTTGGTGATAAAATCACCAAAGGGGGAAGTTGATGGAGCAAGGTGGAAACAAACATTTTTGTATACCCCTTGTGAAGATAACTTTCCATAACAGTAATATGTACTAAACATGTGGTTTTGAAATTAACCAACATAGAATAGAATGCACACACACAAATACACGTGGGATATTAATTTGCATGTAATTGCCAAGCATAATTTACTAATTTGTCATGTATCATGGCATAAAAGGTACGCATTTGTCGTAATCTAATTGGAAATTTCATGAATGTGCCTTTTGTCTGTTTATTTGTGGCATAAATCATGAAGATTGGTAAGTAAATTCACGCATATGTGTTGCTTAAAGCTAGGTAAATCCTAACTGGGATATTATTAGAAGGGGGAGGTAAACAGAAGGGCTTTATTTAATACATTTACGTTTAATTGTGTGTGTTTCTATAATAGTCCTTAAATTGATGCCTATGTGACCAAAAGAAAATGGAAGCTGACTGTGACTCCGAGGTGGTGGTCTCAGAACGCATGGGCCGACTGGAAGCGTGAGCTGCCTATGCCTGTGCAGTATGGGTCAAGGACAGCGTGGTCTGCTGCATGGAGCAAATGCCAAATTTTATGAAAGTCAGCAGATGAGCCGTGGGAATGGGGCATTAATTAACAATTTAAAGGACACTTTGAAGGAAGTAGAACATGAACAATGGTACCACTATTTTTTTTCAATTATAATGATGACTTAACATAAATTGAACAGTAAGGCGATGAGGTGATGCTCATCTACCTCTAAATTGACCAATCACGGACACTCTAGGATATAAATAGCTTGCTTTTCGACTGAAATCTTTGCACCCCGAGATGCTGTCGGTCAGCGCAATTTTCCTATGCCGTAGGGACTTTGAAATTTTCTAAAATTAAATTTTAAATGGGTGCGAAGTCCTATGAGAGGGGAACATCGAGAGAGATAGAGAGGTGTTTCTTTGGGAACTATTCTGTTCTATCCTGATTTCTGCGTCTCTATATCTTGGTAATATGTTTTGAATTATTTTCCTAAATTGTCATGCTAAAAAATGAATGTTTTAAATTTAATTATTCCTTCGGGATTATTAATGCATAACTGTTTTTTTTTCTTTCAAGTAAAATGTAGAGATCATGCTAGGAGAATAAATCTCTAATTAAAAATTAAATAAATTGAGAATTAAGCAGGTCTTGTTGTCCTTTAGTTAACTTTTACTAGCTGGTCTATCAAAAACAAATGGTGGAGTGTTTTAAGTCTTTCCTTTAGAGAAAAACCATGGTATTAGAATTAAAACTGCAGATGTAAATAATGTAGAAAAACTTAAGTTCAGACACTCCGCTATAGCCCCGCGGCTCTCCTTTGGTCTTCACTGAATCCTCGGAGCAGAGTAAATGTGTGAATGAATGAATTGCCGTGTTATGGGCCCACTAGTGAGAAATTCGTGAATAGCTCCTTGGGTTTAGGTGATGGTTTATGAAGAATTTCTGGAGCCGCGCTGCGCCAGACTCAAGATCACTCTTTTATATATAACAAACTCAAGTTTGCAGAAATCATCTACTTTTAACTGGAAACATACCTTTCCAACAGCAGACCTGCGCTTTGGAAATGCAAAGATCACACACTTGCATATGAGTCCTTTGGAAACGTTGCCATTGATGGACCTGATCTGGAATATTGTGATATGCGATTTAAAAAAAAATGTACAATTTTAAATGTTTTTTAATGTATATATTCTATCAATTTAGATACCACAACTTTGAAACAGATAAATGTTTCAAATAGATCGTTCAAGAGCCATGCGTTTTTATATAATCGAAAATGTGTTTCTAAACTCTAAAGAAATACTCAAATACAACCTTCATTGAAACTACTGAGGTGAGAAACAGGGACCCTAAATCTCTATGTGTGTCCATGTATTTCTAATACACTCCCACGCCTTCCGTAATTACACTGTGCGGGTATTATAAGCCAGTGATGCAATCTTGTTTACATTGTGCTGCAAATGTTTCAATCGTACTATGGATATAGCGAGCAGTGTTCCTACGAGAGATAGCAAGCAGACAGCTGATACTGGTACATTAAAACATCCATTTCTACAAAGGTGGAAGAATAATCATTGTTTCACACTAGAAGCCAGACACTCTAGCAAGGAAGAATGAAGGAAAAGGAGTGAGGAGGCCCCTCAAGACCTTGTTTTGCAGGTGTTAATCTTGCAACTTGAAATAATGCTCATTCTTGCAAATATCGATGATGGTAAACAATTTGGGCAGAAGTTAACCATTGTATTGTTCTCTGGGCTTTAGCAAAATAGGCAATTGATAGAGTTGGCAACTCTGCTGGTATTTTGTGGATCTATGGGCAGCCTTTGACCTTGTTGATCACAATTTGCTGCAGTGTGAGCTCCATAACTATAAGATGCACCCAGGTCTCTTAAGCATTATTTAAATGTTCCTTTTGAACAGAATTAGGTGCAAGTGGATCTAAATGGCAGTGGAACCCTGTTCCTGAAAATTCCCATTGAAAATGGTTTAAGGCAGGGGTGCATACTTTCTCCACTCCTTTTTAGTTTGTTTCTGGCAGATTTCCCCAAGATTATTTCAGAAACCAATTCCTTTTCTTTCAAAACTGAAAAAGAGCTCATTTCATGGTTATTGTGTACCAATGGCCTGATTCTATTTGATTATACTGTGATAGGTCTTAACTGAAAAGTTCCTATTGTTCCTCTAAGACAGGGTTTTCCAAAATCACAGTCTTAAGATAACTAGATTTATCTAAATGGGCATATGCTAAAAATCATGCATGGTTCCAGTCCTTCCACTTTGGAGAACCCTGCTCCTTGAAATTAGCTATCATATGTCTAAAAAACGAGAACCTTGTTTTTTTTCTAAGAGATCGAAACCTTTTAACGGCACCAAGACAAACTTCATTAGAGGAGGTGAGGAATGATAAATACCCTGGCAAGTACTTTGCTGTTAATCTTAGTCGGGATACACATTTATTCATTTTAAATTGTCCTCTTTTAGCCAAAGTTCATATTCTAAATAGATTTGATTATAAACATGTAAGATATTTGCATGCCTACTTCAAAATGTTATTTTAGGTAAGCTAATACAAAAGCACTTTACCGCTCCAAATTGCTTTTATTCATCTTGTAATGATTGGGATCACATTGAAAATAGATGTGAAAGAATTTGTTATTTGCCCCATAGTTCAGTTATCCAGGCTTTGAGACTAGAATTCGAGTTGTCCACTTGGAATTTCCTTGACTAGCCTGTAGTCTACAATCTTTGTATTCATTAAACAGGAGCTTCTAAGAGGAGACCTCTCATGTGTTACCTGGAGAGCTTAGATGGCAGGAACTTGTGACCTTTTGAAAGCCAATGGCCCTTCAAATGAACATTCTGTCTTGGAGGTGAATTACTTTGTTTGACAAATTTGGTAAGCTTAAATGCATAGAGTGAGAAGGTCTTACAAATCAACAGGGCTAATGACAAAGGCTATTTTGCCATCAAAAGTTCAGTGGTTGGCTTCACCCACTTGATTAGTGCTTATAACACCTTTGCTTATTTAACAGAGATTCCAAATAGGTATCTAAGAAATCAAATCAAATTCCATCTTCTCCTCCACTTACCTGCCCAACCCCCCTCCCTCCACTCCCCCCCCCCAGCGCCTTGAGATGCTCACGGGTGAGTAGCGCACTTCGCAAATCCCTGATTGATTGATTGAATCAAAATAGGGAGTGACTCAGCCTAGTAAATTAAAAGTTTTAGAATGAAAATTTTAGTGAATGGTGGCCATTGCTTCTGTTGATTATTGTTAAATATAAGATTGTACACATCCTGTTGGAATGTCACCATTTTTTATAGGAAAGGTAAGATATCCCTCACCCAATATTTAAAAGTATGGATGTCGGTCCAGACAGGAAACTCCAAGCATATTCTTCTCTTTACACTGCTGGGAGGTTCATGGCACCCTTGGATGTTATATTAAAATTATTTAAAATAGAATCTTTATGTAATATTTATAAGTGTCGTCTTTTAAGTTAATGATCAATTATTAAGATGGTAGGCTTACAGTTTAGTGTCACTTTACTGGAAGTTTCTGCGCATTGTAACACGCTTTATTCATCACCTATTAATGAATTGGTGGGAGCTGGTTTATTGCATTGTTTGCTCATTTAAATTCTTAGATATTTGAGGAGAATTTATTGTCTTTATATGCTAGCACTTTTTCCTTCTTTCTAGGGATGTCTTTTTATTAAGCATTATGTAATTTCTCTTTTAACATGTATTGTATTGTATGATAATTTTGACATCTATTAGATTATTTCTTGGAAAGGTAATAATAAATACATATAGATGGCGCCAAATAATTTTTGGACAAGGCCTCCTCAGAGATATGGGGCTTTTCCAGATTTGAGTACTTTTCCGGAATAACAAAGACAACTTTAAAATATTGGAAAGCTTTTTCAAGGGCATAAGAGTACCATCCCAGGAAGGGCAGAAAGCTGGTTCAATGTTCTTTGGTTATTTATGGGTAATCTATTTATTTTGATTCTACTTATTAGTCCCAGTCCTTACATCATGAGATGTATCAGCTCCCTGGAGAGAGGCATCCACTGCCCACTCAGTAATGAAAAATAAAAGTCCTCTCCCTCTATGTGTGCCTGTAGAGGACCACTTCCACCCAGAAACCTTCCGAGTCGAGGCCCTTGCAGCTTAGCAGACCGTAATTGAAGCCACACACACAGCAGGGCAGAAGACCCATAGGCACTGGGACTAGGGAGTAGAATTGGAGCAATCAGATTATCAGTAAGTAATGAAAGTGTTGACTTCTCATCACTCCCTTGTCCCAGTCTTCAAAGCAGGCATGACTGGCATCAATCACTCAGCAAAGTGTCCAGACAGAAAAAACAAAATCAGGCACAAAAGAGGAAGGATAGATCCCTGAAGGTCAGCAAAGTCCCACATGATTGTGCCAATGTAATGCAACGAGAGCCAGATGGAAAAAAGGCAGATGACACAACCAGGACACCAAGAGCAGCTGTATTCCAAAAGAGGGACTGACCACGCTGACAACACACAAGAGTCAACAGGAGAGCCAAGAAGGCTACGGCAACATTTTGAGGACACAACCAGTGACACAGGGATAGAGAACCAGAGGAGTACAAAGGCAGCAGCACAAAGACCGTTAAGTTAAAGGGCCACCCTAACCCAAGCAAATTTTTATTTTATAAATAGGTGAGAGTCCATCTCTAATTCCAACCCAGAAGGGGTGCGCAAACAGTAGAGCCAAAATACGAGAAAGCCACGACCTGTGACTGATCACATAAATGATAGACATATACTAAATAGTATATATGACCTCTGCCCAGCCGGACAGGTTTTTTATTTTTCAATTTTTAGTGCTGTTCCATATATATAACAATTATACCGGAAACCGACACCTTCTCCCGGTTCTTCCCCGCTGGTTGGCCACAAGCATGGGATACAATTCACTGTTTTAATCAAGCTCTCCTCACTGCGTCGTTTTGTAAATATACCAGAAACCGACACCCTCGCTTGGGTTTATGATCACTAGCATGTGCCCTAATGCACTATGTCTATGCAGTAAAGTCACTAAAAACCTTGACACAGCACCTTGCATGTTGCTGGTTAGTGATGTAAACTGTAAGATAAAATGTACTCATGCCTAGTTATTTCTAATGACTAATTCTTGGTCTTTGTTTCTCTCCAATTTTCTCTAATTTTCCTTTTCATATGTATTATGTAATTCGCTATAGAGGTTCTGTGATTTAAATAGACTCTCAAGACAAACATGACATATTATTTTCTGTCCTGATGATGATGCAAGTATTTCGTAACTGCATCGAAACGTCGTCAACCTCACTGCACCATATGTTGGTTTGACCTCATAAATACTGAACAACAATGGGTTGCTATGATTGTAATCTAGTCTGTATAACCAAAGAATAAGTACAGACCGCTTTTGTGCGTTTTTACATAATTGTTTTGTCACTTGTTCTGTCTTGTCCTCAGTGGGTCACAGGCTGTGCCCACTTTTGTATAATTGTTATATATATGGAACAACACTAAAAATTGAAAAATAAAAAACCTGTCCGGCTGGGCAGAGGTCATATATACTATTTAGTATATGTCTATCATTTATGTGATCCTTAATTACTAGGGTCCCCTGTTCTGTACAATAGACTACTGCCCAAGGACCCTAGTGTGATTCCTTTTGGGTTTTCCCTTGTCGTGTTATAACACGACCTGTGACTGAGGCGCCCAAAACAAACCCAACCACAAGAATCCGAGAGAGAGAGCATGGAGAGCCCTACAGTCCCCACAACCTGCCCAGGAGCCCACCCTGCATAAAAGCACACCAGCCCAAGAGAGGCACCAAAGGCAAAACAAAGGAGCACCGAGAAGGAGAGCCAACAGTCATCCAAGGCAGCACAGCAGAGCTCAACAATCAGAAGAGAGATCCCCAGCCCTGCCAGAATTAAACAAGCATTTGCAATGCAATAGGTCTCGCATTAGGAAAGTTTGAGCTATTGGTATTGTAAATGACAAATTTTGTATTTTTGTTTTGTTTTTGAAAATAGCGAAATTAATAGCTTTGACGTTTACAATGCCAATAGTTATAACTTTTGCAAATGTGACACCTATAGCATTTGTAATGCAATATGTGTTGTATTTACGTGACTTACATGTATTGATATTACAAATAACAATGGCCTTTGATTTTTTTAAATAATTATTACTTAAATAAAAGTTATTGTAATTTATAATAGCAATAGCTAAAACTTTTGTAAATAACTTTTGTGAAGATTATGTTCAGTGTATTTTATTGTGACGAAAATCCAATTGCTGTGGGGTGCGGGGGAGCGCATTCCTTTGAAGTCTGATGCAGGCTGCCAAATGCTGCAGGCTTATATGTGGCTGGTATGTTAAAACAAGCTCTCAGTATTCGGAAAGTGGGGTCAGAGCGGAATCCCAGTGGATAGTGCCTGGGAAACAAATGTAGATTGGTGGATGAGGGCTTAGAAACTGGGCTACAGGCTGCCCACGGAAATTTGAGAACGTCTGGGGACAGTGGAGGACATGGAACCTTAAAGTAGGCCCGATGTGGAGAGGTCCTAGGAAAGGGGGGTGGAAACTGAAGCGGGCCTCTCCAGGAGGAAACCACGGAACATCCGCAGGGTTAGGAGTAAGCTTATCCATCAATCACTGATCGAACATGCATGGACTGTGGTGATGGTTGGGGGAGAACCGGTATGTCTCACAGGTTTGTTTATTGCGGTTTGTCTCATGTATCAACTTAATAAAAAGAGGTTTTAAAAAACAAAAAAACTGTACTGGCAAAGCCAAAAGGTCAGCTGGAACATTTCAAAGGCAAGACCTATTGGCTTTTCCATTACTTGCTATTACTGGTATTCACATATTCATCCTGCCACGTTGTTCAGCCACCGGTTGATTCTACCCATCACTGATGATGTCTGGAATGTTGTCATTGCACCAGCCTTCGCTCATCACATTTCAGACGTTCAATAAATCCACTAAGAAACTCCTTTTTTTCTACGGTTTTCATTTACAATCCAACGAACAGAAAGCAAAGCCCCCATTCACTCCAGTGGAGGCATATTTATCCTTATAAAGGAAACGGCCTTCGTCATCCTGCAATGGTAGTCATAACATTGTACAACACTGGAAATATGAGCTGCTGTGCCAGGAAGTACAGCTGTGAGCAGCGCTAGAGTCACGCATGGACACACGTATGAGGTAGAGGGGGGGCTTGCTTTTACTCTGCCCAACCCGCATCAACACTTGGCTGTGTCCCATTCTGTCCCACGAGTGCCCTCTTGACCTGCCTGAATCCCACGTACATAGCCTCCTCGAAGCCCTTTTATAGTACACCAGGCTGACGAGGTTTGGAACGTGCGCCCACACTAGGGCTCCGCAGAGTTCCCTACAGGAAGATGCTACAATTGAAATGGTTGCTGGGCTTTTGGCAAATACAAGCAGGAATGGTCTTATCCCGCTGGGGCACAGGGGGTTGTACTACGGCTGGAGATCTCTACCAAAATGAAGTCTTCCTCACCAAAAATGAGGCCCAGGAATATTATCAACTACCTCACAGCCAATTCCTGCAAAACGCTAAGATCTCCGACTCAGTCCATGAGATATGCCAGCGGCCCACCTTCCCCGCAGAGCCGGAGGCGTCCTATACACTACAGCGGCTATTGGACCCTGGCACCACTGGGAAAATGACCTCTTGCATTTATAAAGCCCTGAAACTGACCTGCAGGGTGGACGTGGAGCCGATTCGGAACAGGTGGTCAGAGGACTTACCTCTCCCCTCACAGGCACGGATATGCGACAGGCATAAGAAGTGGCAAGCAGTGCTCGGTTTAAACTCATATAGTTTCATCATTTACACCGCACTTACCTCAACCCCAGAGGCTCCAGAAGATGTATGCGACACACTCCTCTGGATGCCCGCGCTGCGGGTTCAAACCAGCTACGTTCATGAGGAACCATTGGGCCAAAACGTTGAGTCAGATTACCGGGGTCCAGCTCGAGACCACAACCAAGCACTGCCTCCTAAGCATAATTCTAGCACCCAAAAAGGGGATCCTGCAGTTTCGCTTGCACTTTCTCCGCCGCGCCAGTCCCTTTTCTATGTCGGCGCTGCACTGAAGGACACAGTCAGCGGCTGGATCTGACGTCACATCCCCGGGCGCCGCAGCTTGCAGCTTGCAGCGTTAGTGTGAGCACCGGGGCAGGGTCAAGAACTTGGTGCCACGTCAGGGCTAAACCTGGGACAGCAGAACACCGACATGAGCCCGGCACACCACGAGCATCCGTGAGAGCAGCACCCGCAGCCGCAGCCATGGAAGCCCGCTACAATCTGAAGAGCCCCGGTAAAGATCAGCAAAGCCCCTCCCTCTCGCTCATTGTGAGCCTGCCAGAGGGCAGCTGCC
The DNA here is from genome assembly GCF_964263255.1 of Lissotriton vulgaris. Taxonomy (NCBI): domain Eukaryota; kingdom Metazoa; phylum Chordata; class Amphibia; order Caudata; family Salamandridae; genus Lissotriton; species Lissotriton vulgaris. The sequence continues at coordinate 1,307,262,925 of NC_141693.1, read as the reverse complement.
CGTGACACCCAACCACCGTGTGTGTGTGTGTGTGGGGGGGAGGGTAGAGGGCTGCGGCGGCGTGTGTATGCATGCGTGTCTGTGTGTGTGCAGAGGGTGGCAGCGTGTGTATGTAAGCGCGCGCCTGTGTGTGTGTGTGTGTGCGTGCATGCAAAGGGGTAGGGACTGGCTGTGTCTGTGTGTGTGCGCCGTTAATGCATGCGAGGGAACGAAAGCAGGGGCTGTGAGTTAGTCTGCGCAAGCGCGGCTCAGAAGCACGCTCCCGCGGTCAAAACTGAGACTGCAAAAGCGCGCGTCTGAGTCGTGTCTTCATTCCCAAATACGGCTGACAATAGGTCTGAAGCAGACAGCAATCAATGCTTACGCATTGAATGCAGGTCTGCTCGACCTAAAAACAACAAGGAAAAAAGGCCTATAATTGTCTACAACATAAGCATGAACTCCATCCCGAATCAGGATGCACAGGGAGTCTGACCGAGAAAACAAGAGGTTCTAGGTACCGGTATAGGCACACCTTGAGGGGAAGGAGATTGAAAGTTTTTCTTTTAGGTAGGAAGTGGGATGTTGATCTCCAGATTGTGGATAAAAGGCATGATGTAAGGAGAAGGCGAGGGAGGAAGCAGTGACGAGGAGGTATGTACACTGAGGGCCTGTTCTTATCTCATGCCCCTTGAGAAGGACATCGACAGCAACCCGGAATAAACTGCAGGGAATATCCTGACCTGAAACTCGATGGAACCTACATGTCTATTTGAAAATAATCACCCAACCCTTGATGGATGTACCAGCTTTACATTCTTCAAACTGCTCTCATAGCTGATCGTTGCTTTCCTTTCAGAGAAAGCAGCACCACCCCCTTCTTTCCCTTTTTCTGAGGTGGGGAAGGTTAATTAGTGCCGAAAGCTTAGCCTAATCTGACATAATCCTCTGGCCTTCGTTCATGAGAATTTGTTTGCAGACTCTCGTGGTAAAAACCATCAGGAGCACATCACGTTTCTCATTGATGGAGATTAAACGCTACATGCTGCATCGCATACCACAATAACCGCACGCCGGTGGTCATCACACACAACATGGAAACACTTCCCACCTAGGATCCAAGCAAAGGCACGATCCTTCCAGCCACGTACCTTGCACAGTGTAACGTGCTATATATGTAGGCAAGCACATCTGTGCCCCAAATTGTAAGTGCCACATAGATGCTGCAATAAAATACAATACCAAACAGTACAATACAATACAATACAACACTTTGCTGGTCTGCTTGTAAATTTGCCTAGGGCATGACGTGCTGGGGATTTCTTTTACTTTTACTGTGTCACTATTATTCATTCTTCCTCTCTTTGTCGCTTTCTTTCTTTCTTTGTTTCTTTCTTTCTTTCTTTCCTTCTTACTTTCTTTCTTTCCTTCTTACTTTCTTTCTTTCTAACTTTCTTTCTTGCTTTCTCTTTGTTTATTTCTTTTTTCTTTCCATCTTCCCTGCACTGTCTTTCCCTCTTTCTAATTTGCAGCCTCTCTTTTTCTTTTCTATGTTTTCCACTGTCAGCTTCTCTTTATCCTTTTTACTTTGCTTATTACTGTTTACTTCTTACTGTTTCCTTATCAAAGATTGTTCTTCCCCTTTTAACTAGGGATACATTTGCCTACATCATATTGGGTTGACACCCCATTTTGTTGGATCTGTAAATTACCTTCTTTACCCTTCAACTGATACTAACATCAACATTTGTTTCATTCTGTGTTTAGTCTTCTTTGCTCTCAGCTATTTACTAGTTAACATGCTCATGTATCCTCTCACAGTTTCTATCTCTCCATCTGTCCTACCCAGTCTCTTTCCCTTCTCTAAATTATCGTTTACACAGTCCTGCTATTTCTACTCATCTGGTGTTGTGTAACTCTGTGAATTTATTCATATAAATATTTGTCTGGATTTAACTGCAATCTAACAAACTGATTGCTGAGCTGGAAACTGCTTTCCATGAAATTGACTGTTGTGGGTATACTTTATCATATAAATTATAATGATTTTGTTTTAGAGTGGAAATGTAGTGCATTGTGCTCAAGGAGCCTTTAGAGAAACATGCTGGTTAAATTATGCCTGAAACAGTCACTCACCATGTTTGGGAAAAAATACTCTTTTTTTTATAAAATATTTGCAGAAGATGAAATGGAAGTGGAAACAGGATCTTTGATTCCTATATAAGCAGAAATGTGACTTTTTATTCTGGGATCGTATCGGGGTTAAGACTAAAACACTTAGCTTTGTGGGTTGAAACATGTATCACAGTGTAATTTAAAACAACATATATCTTAGAACTTTAGAGGACCACCATTTCTTCTATTATAGGTCACTTCTATGCTATAACTTATTTATTGGCATACATGTTACTGTATATATTGACCAAATATTCTGTGAAGACAATAGAGTGACTCATTTGAACACAATAGATGTACCCATGTAAAGATTTAAACCTCATATTCATCAGCTGTATCCTGGCCCCCAACAATTTTTTACGCTATGTAGATACACAATCATGTAATTATTGGTGGCAATGAACGGTTCAAAAATGGCTCTTTCTCAAGATTTTAAGTCATTTTCTTTGGGATACTGTGTAAAATGATTTGCACTTTAGGCTGTGTTCAGGCAGCTCAACCGAAAAAGCACCAGTTAGAGTGTAGTGATTTGCGAACAAATAATATACATCATATATTTGAGGAGATTAAATCTGATGCTTGAAAGCAGTAACAGCTCCAAAAACCACAAAACACAAGTTGTTGCTTTGTGAATTTAAGTGAACAAACACTTTCAGGACTGTGCTAAGTAAAACAATAGTAAGACAAGCAATCCACTTATATTACTACATAATTAATATTCTCCTAGGTTATTTCCATCTTTTATCTCAAGTTTTACCTCCGAATGAAAGCACTAAGAGAAGCTTTGGGGTTACATTACTACTTGGGAATTCCAGCTTTGGCATTATTGAAGCTGACATTTTGTCTTTGGTGCTTAACATTAGTAGGGTGGGGGTTGAAGCAGGTGAAGCAATTGAGGCAAACAAAACGGTGATTGGCTTAGGGTCACATAGCGAGCTGGAGTGCGGCAACCAATATTCAATTTTAAGCATCCTAGTTTTAAAACTGGCTACATTTGTACTAGGCCACAGCTTGTCCTTTTATTATGGGAACCTGTTTGGAATGAAAGGTGCACACTTTTTATTCATGGCACACCTATTTTAATAATAGTGTCAGTCTTTGGGGGGTTGCACAGCTGTGACATAGGAGTAACCCTACTTGTTGTTGCTTGTAAAAAGTCAGTACAGTACACCACAAACACTACTTGCTGAACCTCTTGTTAAATGGAGTGATGAGCTGATTTCTCTCTAAAATTCTTCCTTTTTCTGAAGACACATATAATCCTGGACACAGATGTAAAATTGTTAACTTGAGTGTTGGTAAAGTATTGTGCATTATTTTGAGGTCATAGTTCTGCTATAGTTTACCCCAAGGGATCTCTATACATTCATTTCGGGTTTAGAGCTGCTCCACTCTCGATCCACAATTCGATTCCAGCTGGGGTTGGTAGGAAAAGAGCTGCCATAGAGCACTGGCAACAACATCTCACCTGTAACATGGGGGTTGCGGAACTGACATTGCATGACCTTTGATAGCAGGTCATTTGCATTCAAGACTGCAGCATGTTAGTGATTAGTGATGGGTAGTAGGCAGTCTGATGCAACTACTCAAACTAGCAAAAGCTAAAGGAACATGAGAGTTTACAACAGTGGCAGTCCAACTGATTAACATAAATATCAGGTAGCAAAGTAGTCCACGGGCGGGGATGGAGGAGATAGCATTTAATGTGCAAATGTTACATTTTGGCATTTTATATAGTGCTTGTCGATATCTGTATAGCTCAGCATTCATCAATTAATTGGCCTCTTGGCGCTGGTAGAATGTCTTCAAAGGCATAGCCTTCCCTTCACCTAGACGGCGCCCAGGTTCTGGGGTTTATTATAATATAAGGTAGCATTTATATGGCGCCTGTTGTCATGGGCTTGCAAGGACAAAGCACTCTATTGGTTAGTAGTATAATATTCCACCTCAGCAGCACTAACTTGATGTACTTTGGAGGGATGAAAGATTTAATTAGCACTGTTGGGTCCTACTCTTTGACATGCATTTTCCTTCAGATCTCAGCAGCAGGTGATTAACCCACAGAGCTATCTAATCGGCTTAACTATGAAAGCAGCTGCTGGTGTCGCTTTATTCCCCAGTGGATAGACGCACTCTCTACATTTAAGCGCAGTCATTGCATTCCCAGAAGGCAGCGCTGTTGTCTGAAGTCTCGGCAGACAGGCAAAGATGAGAGCAACACCAGTCTTTGCAAATGTGCATGTCTGATGCTGCAGTGTAGACAATGCTGAAGCTGGCCGCCTTCTCAGAGCATCAGATTAAATATGCCCGAATTGGTAAATTCGAACAAAACCGGTGCAGACAGGTGACTCACTTTGTACTATATATATATTAATCCCATTTCATGCTTTCTGATGCTAATGCATGTTCTCTGCAAGTTAAAATTATAAATCATTTTTATCTTCCTTGCTTTTTACTTTTTTAATTGCTCTTCCTGCGCCGTTTATCACTGCCCTGTCTTTTAACATATGACTGTGAGTGAACGGATTACTATTTTGGTGAAAGCTGTCTCCAAAGTAGTAATAAGGTACCTTCTTGGGTAATCTACACTCTCAATGAGGAAACCTGGGCTTCATCGTGTCGCCTTGGTGCAAAGCACCGGGTTGCTCTTAAACTCTCCAGGAAACTGGAACTCTCGGGTGGTTGCAGATCTTTGAGGAGCTCTAGCACTTTTCTGCTGAAACTACAAAAATGTCAAAGAAAGAAAACCTATAACTGAGCCGTCTCCGATATTGCCCCGAGGATCTGGAATGCCCTGCCTCCGGAAATAAGACTGAATCCCTCAACGTCCTCTTTCAAAAATAAGTCAAAGAACTTCTTATGCATACCTTCTGAACCTGTAATGTACCTACTCCCCTTGGAAACAATGTGCCGAGGCCCCCTCCTCGCACGTCTGCTCGTTTACTGTATTTACCGTGTTTATGTGGTGCTCTGCTACCGCAGTACTCTTGTTTACCCGTTTATCCTTCACTGCCAAATTGTTGTTCACCCACCTGTCTCCCTCTCTGTTATCCTCGACATTATGTGAAGCGCTCAGATACCCGGTTGGGCCATGTTTGCGCTACATAAAACTTTATAAATGAAATAAATAAAATACGGCCCAATGTGTTTTAATGCACCTGATCGCCAATCTTAAATTCTGAGATGCTAAAGTCCCCATAAGACAAAATAAGTATGGCGATAAATGCGTCATCTCAATTCACATGTAGACATTTTAGCCTACGCTAAGTGTCCATATTAAAATGTCAGTGACCATTACATAATAAACAAAACTATGCCAACCTAGATAGGGGCGGGCATAATGCTAACACTTCTGCACGTGTCTACACTTCACACTCTCTTACAGCAAGAGATAAGAGTCTACAGACAAGCACATGGTAAAAATAGAAGAGATTTAAACAGGTGTTGACAACAGTGTTTGTTAAGTACTGGCTGTAATTTTTGGTGACAGCAATTCAGGGCTACAATGACATTATCGAAGCCCTGTTTTTAATATCACTCGTGCGGGTGTCATAAAGCCACACCTTTCACAACTGATCTTTATACCATTTGTGCACTTTCGTTTTCATATTATTGTGCCTTGTTAAAGATGTAGGCATGCACACCAGAGTGAAGCGCTGTCACCATGTTTAAGGGGTCAGAGCTCAATCACTTGGACCTGTTAAACATTCTTCCAGTGCCAAGAGTCAAGAACAGAGCAGTATATGCTGCTGCATACTGAATGTTTATAACGCCAAGAGACCGATGACTGCTGAGCTATGCAAATATCGACAAGCACAATATAAAATTTAAAAATATAACAGTCATGTTAAAAAAGGCCGATTTATGGTCTTTAACACTGAGGGACAAGAATAGAAGCCCTAGAACGTTGTTGTAAAATGCTCGGTATGTATGGGCTATGGAGCAGACAGAGTTCAGTGCATTTCTTGTCGACAGTCACAAATGGATGTGGGAAGGATTTAGGCTAAGGAGCTGAAGTGAGAAGAGGATGGGCTTGAGTTTTTTTCATGACGGCTAAGAGAGGGGTGGAGGGGCATTTTATAGCGGGTCCTTCCACAGGGCAAATTATTGTTATTTTTTAGTTCGTTTTTTCTTTTTTTGTTTTTGGAGATTCGAAGCTCAATTGGTTGAAGCAGCCCCTGGTGTGACCGGCAACAGAGGGTTCCTCAGCAAAGTAGCTGATAGATGCTCTTATTCCAGCTGTAACTGTGCTTGCGTTATCACACACTGCATATGACAAGATTATATGGCCATTCTGAGGGTGCATATTGAGCCCTGAATTGTTGTCACCAGAGAGTTCCACAGCAGGCACACCAACCTGCTGCTCTGCTTTTCCAGGATGCATTTGTCTGACCTGCAGGATAGAGACAGTATAACATGCACACTGATACACATTCATCTTCACAGAGGGTGCTCAATCTACTAAACTCGCACCAGCCGGATATGGTGCCAAATGATTCACTTTGTACCTGAGATATGAGGGTTCCATAGGGTTGTGAAAAGCACTTCTTTTGTTTGGGCATGTTGCTGCTTAAGCATAGCTTCCTTCAGCAGTCGCTAACATGATTTGTATTTCATTTATTAAACATTTAATCCCTATTTAAGCCTCAATAAATGGCTAAATTTGGTCAATTCGTGCTATTTTTGCTTGCTGTTCTGCGTCTTTGCTGCTTCGCTTACTTCTCCAAGCTATCAGTTTGCTCCCACTTGCTTTGACATCCTGCTTTGCTGTTTGCTCCCTGACAGTCTCCCAGCCTCTCCCAATCCATCTTAAAGCTAATGGAGCCTGCAGAGTGCTTAAGAAGCTATGAAGACATCAATCTCTGCTCGTTACCTGCCATTGGCTGTCCATACCCAGCGTCTGTCCGCTCCTCCGTTACAGACTTTAGCCATCTGTACTGGGTGGGAAAGGGGGTGTCAATGCTCAAGTCTTCTCTTCTGCAGGTTATCTCTGATTTATTACTGGAGTCCAGGACCTAGTGCTATGCTCTGGAGTAGATGTGGCTGGAGTCCATTTGAGGTGTGCAGGAAAGCACTGCAAGAGCTTCTGATCCAAGAGAAGCTATACCTGCAGTCTACCTGAGGTGAGGGTAGGAATCCAGAGGGGTTTGATTCTCTGTAGCTGATATCCCTCCAGGTTGACAAAGCAATCTGTGAAAGGTTCTTCCGCTTCAGAGGTGATATCCCTTTCACAAGGATAGCACATGGGTGCACCGTAGGTTTTCCTATCCTATAGAAGCTATCTTAGAAGTACATCCTAGGTGTTCACAGAAATAAAGCGCAGGGCCTTCTCTTGCAATATAGATTTCTCTGTATTTCTATGCAGTACAGTTAGACTGCATATAAATGTGGAATATAGGATGTTAGACCTGGCATCATTGGCGTGGGATTCCTCTGTATTTTTGTCTGTGTCTCCTGTGTTTTTGCTGTGTGTTGGACTTCGTTTTGCTGGTCTAGATGCTTTGGGCACTTTGCCACTGCTGTTCACTGCCAAAGTGCAAGTGCTCCCTTTGTAAATTGTTGTTATGGATTGGTGTTTCCATAATTGGGTTATGAGATTTACTAGTCAGTCCCTAGTACAGTGCACTGTGTGTTCCCAGGGCCTGTAAATCAAATGCTGCTAGTGGGCCTGCAGAACTGGTTGTGCCACCCACATAAGCAGCCTGTAAATGTAACCCAGGCCTGCCATTGCAGAGTCTGTGTGCAGTCTGGTACTTCCATGTCGACTTGGCAAGTGCACCCACTTGCCAGGTCTAATCTTCCCATTTCTTACACGTTAATCACCCCTAAGGTAAGCCCATGGTACCCCTGTGGGCAGGGGGCAGTGTATGTGAAAGGTAGGACAAACCCTGGTGTATGTGACATGTCCTGATAGTGAAGCACTGCCAATTCCGTGTTTCACTATTGCAAGGCTACCTGTTCATATAGGATAGAATGGGGAGTTTGCTTATAACATCTTATTAGCATAGCTACCCCTGGGAACAAGGTGGGAAAATAAAGTTCAGTATGTCTGAACTCAGAATGTTAAAATGCTTCTGTTAGTGAGGGTGATTTTTACATTCTGTGTTTGAAAATACCACTTTTAGAAAGTAGATATTTTTCTTGCTTACCATCAGTTTTCCTCTGCTAGGATGTGTATTGACTGTCTGGCTTTGGAGTGCAGTTGCTCCTGCGAGTCTGGATGAGTCAGGGCTGGGCTGAATAGAGCTGGTCTGCATTTAGAGTAGAGGGGGATATTTCCTTTCACCTAAATGGGCCTAGTCTGCCTTCCACAATGCTGTCTCCACCTGTTACCATGAAGCTGCACCAGAGAGGACAGAACTGGTTTTGACTGAGCACAGGGCTTCTCTGCCACCAGAGAACAAAGGGGTTTGCTGTATAAATATTGGGGCTCAGACCCCAGAACTTTAGATCACTTCTGGGAATCAAGAGGAACCTTTGCCAAGGAGAAGAGCCGGAGAAGCTGAGGAGGAATATTACCCCTGTGCTGTTTACTGCCTGGGGTTGGCCTGCAGTGGCTACTTGCTGCCAAGGAAAGGAGAAAGGACGTTGCTGTTTGCTGTGTCCCCTTCTTGAGGAAGATCTCCAAGGGCTTGAAAAAGAGCTTATCTTCCGTTCTGCAGTCTCAGGGACAGAAAGGCTTCACCCCCACCTCCCCTGAACTTCCTTGCTGGGAGTTCTGACTTGCTAAGAGGTGCCCGCTGTTGTTTTGGACCTCTGGAGGCTGTTTGCTGCTGGGTGCTGAAAAAGTAATGAAGTGCAAAGCATCCACACCTGTTTCCGGCGCATCGCCGAAGAAACCGATGCAGGGTCTGCCCGCAGCTAGAGAAATCGCTGCATGCCGCATTGAGTGCACCTGTCTTCAAAATCCAAGATCACCGCACCGATTCCGACGCAAGCCCTGCTGTGCGGCTACAAGAACCCACGCATCATCCTGGATCATTGCATCGCATTGAGGCGCCAGGTCTGTCGCATCATAGGGGAATGCAATAAGAAACCGACTCATCACCTTCCCACATCACCTTCCCACGCAGTAGGTAAGCAACACATTACCTCCTCTCCGGTAAGGAATCAACGCATCACCTCCAACGGGTAGCAGTAAGGAACCAACGCATCACCTCCCCTGGAGCAAGGAACCAACGCATCACCTTCCCTGAGTGTAAGGAACCGGCGCATCACTTTCCCTGCGACCCTTTTTGTTTGTGTGCGCAGCACATCCAAGGTACTTTGTTTGAAAAGTGTTGCATCTGCAATTTACTGTGAACTGAACTATTTCTACCATTTGAAAGTCATATTTGTATTACTGTATTGTGGATTTTTGTCGTTTTGGTCTTGTTTGGTTTAGATAAAGATTACTTCTTTTTCTAAACTGGTGTGGCGTCCATTTGTAGTGTTTTCACTGTATTACTGTATGTGTTCATAAATGTTTTACACACTACCTCTGAGATAAGCTTGTGCCAAGCTACCAAGGGGCTGAGCAGGGATTATTTTAGGAGTGTATCTCCCTTGCCCTGACTGGAAGCAAGGGTCCCTATTTGGACAAAGGTACCTACCTCTGCCAACCAGAGAACCCCATTTCTAACAGAGGAGAAATCTGAAAAATGCACAAGATTTCAGGATAGGTTTGTCAGCCCTACTTTGAAGGACTTCGCTGTGCTTCTTGTCGTAGATTCAACATACAACAAGGTGATAGGAAGGAACGCTCGAATTTAACTGAGCCACTGGCATTCACTGTGGCACCATTCCACACTATTGTTCTTTTCCTACCATGCCACTCTAGACAAAGACTGACCAATAAAAATCAGCCATCGCCATTCTCCAGTATGTAGGTTCCAATCTGTGCTGCCAGACCTGGCCCCTCGATACGGGAATAAAAACACCACAAGGGTTCAACCTACTTACGTCTTGTCAGTGAGGCATAGCTTGATTCCTGTGCTTCAGTAAGCATGAGACTCATGTTTGGGAATACCTGTCACAAATAGGGTGTCAATTTCAACAAAAACAAAGTGATGGAAGAAATGCTTGAATTATTATCAGCCACTGTTGAATGCTAGGGCTGCATTTCAGAGCACTGTAATTTTACCCACCATGTCACTCTAGATAGAGACCTGCTATTAATCTTAGTTTTCAACTCATAGAAGAAAATTCTCACAAGCACACCAAAAGATTGAAGTAGGTCCCTCTTATTAGTCATCAAAGAGATATTCTGGATTTCTTTCTGAAACACAGTCTCAATCTTCATTCAAACCACTCTAGCCAACAAGCCAACATGTGTTTTGGGGCCCAAAGGGGGAGGGGGGACGGGGGAGGAAAAGCACCGACCAGAGACTCAAAATTAGGTGTGATAAAGGCTGCTTTATTGGAAGCAGGTGCACTGTAAACAATGAAAACCCTAGGTCTGCGCCGTACAAAACTATACCTCACTAAATATGCAATTTCCTGACAAAACTCCCACCCCCTCCCCTAACTGGTTCCCCCCAATCCACAAACAGTAAACAATTAGCAGAAACGTCAATTTGCCTCTCCACCTTGCTAAATCCTTTATTATGCTTCACCTACCCCCTGCTAATCCAACAACCGATCTCCTACACTTCCCCCATATATTAGGAAGAACCGCCCCAAGGCAAAAATTCACCCCATACCTGCTCCAGCGACACCACCAACCCCACAACCCTTGAGAAAAACTAGATGCGCCGGCCCCCAAGAAAACTCATTCCAAAAACAACCGCACACCACAAAAAACCTCACCTACACCCTGAAGAAAGTAAACGCCCCTCCCCCAGCCCCCTAGGCCCCGTACTTGAAACGCCCCCCAATCAACTTGATCGAAACCCAGGGAGGGAGGGTGGGAAATCAATTACCTCCGCCACACCCCCGCCCGGCTGCTGTGTCACCATCCACCTTCTTTCTAAAATGGTGGCCTGTGACTAAAGATGTCCGGGTATAAAGGGGGCCAGCCCAAAACCATCCCACCCCAGCCCAAGGCTACCAAGTAGCCCAAAACCAGCCCATGTACAGTGCTGGCTCTACACCCCCCTCGCCCCCCTCCCCCGGCCCCAAAACTCCCCGGGGGTGGCAGGCCTCCTGCTGGTCGGCCGCCCCCCCCAAATCCCCATTGGGGCCCAAAGGGGGAGAGGGGGGGTAGGAAAAGCACCGACCAGAGACTCAAAATTAGGTGTGATAAAGGCCGCTTTATTGGAAGCAGGTGCACCTTAAACAATGAAAACCCTTGGCCTCCGCCGTACAAAACTATACCTCACTAAATATGCAATTTCCTGACAAAACCCCCCACCCCCTCCCCTAACTGGTTCCCCCCAATCCACAAACAGTAAACAATTAGCAGAAACGTCCATTTGCCTCTCCACCTTGCTAAATCCTTTATTATGCTTGACCTACCCCCCGCTAATCCAACAACCGATCTCCTACACTTCCCCCATATATTAGGAAGAACCGCCACTCGAAAGGCGTGCTAACGGCTTTCGACCACCCCCTAGGACTACCCTTTTAGCCATCTGCGCCCCAATATCCCGCTCCAGTGCCTCCCTCAAGTGTAGCACATAACTCCATTCCGTACCCCAGGTGAAAACCCCATCCCCCTGCAAATCCACTGCCCCGTGCCGCAGCTCTGGTGCTACATCCTGTCAACCTTCTATCTTCCCCGAAACCTTCACTTCCTTGAAAATTCCCTACGTGTCCTATCTATGGCCGCTGGCCTCTCGCCCCCCTTCAACCCACCTGGGACCAAACTCTAACCAAATGACCTGACACCCCGCCTACCTGCGCCGTATCTCTAACAGATACCTCTTCATTTGTTACCCAACGCTAACCCTCGCCTATTCCAGGCAAACCACGAGGCCCATAACTGACCAGCAACCGCCGGCAGTGTGCTGAACCCGGCCGTCCCACCAGCAAGAAGTCCTCCAGCTCGTGCGTCTGTCCCAGAGCCTGTCCACCAGGAAAAAGCCCACTGCAACACGGAACTGAAAACTGACACACCCAGACGCGCACGCGAAATCGAAACCCCCATGCCATTGACCCCCACAAGTGCCCCCCAGTCAAACCGGGTCCCCACCGACCGTTGATCCCCCGGCTGCCTCCGAAGCCACCAGGACCCCAACCGAACCCCGCCCTTTGCCCAACAACCTTCACCCACCGCCGCCGGGCTCCTCCGCACCAAGTCCCTGCTTGTATACAACACCCCCAGGAGCTCCGCCGCCAAAGTCACTGACCGACTGACCCCCCCTGACTCCCCCCGACCCCGCAGGCTGCTGGGACAACCGAGACTGACCGGGCGCCTTCCCGCGCCCAACCCCGTAGGGGAAACCCTTAACCCAGCCGCGCGGCTCCAAACCGACAGAGGGGGGGACCCATCCCTGCCCCGCTCTCCTCCATACACACCTGCCCCGCACCGGCCCTGTGATCGCATTGACGGCTCAACACCTCCACCCTCCCCGGCGACGAGCCTATGCCCCGAACCTTGACCCCTTTTCCCCTCTCCCCGCACCCCCTCCATACCGCGCCATTCCCCGGCGCCCCCCCCAGGCTCCCCGTTATCCGCACCAACCGACAGCCGAGGATTACTCAAACCACTCCCCTACTCCGCCACCATCCTTACCTGGCGTCAAGGCCGGCGTCCACTGGATCTCGCCGCCTAACCAGCGGAGGCGGGGGGGGGCAGTCTCTCTCGGCGCTCCTTGCCGTGGGCATACCTGAAACACATTACCAACACCGTTACTTTGCACCCCCCCCTTTCCACATCTCCCCCTCCTCCTCCGAATCCTTCACCTATTTCAATTGCCCCATGGCCTCACCCCCTTTCCGCATCTCCCCTTCCTCCTCAGACTCCTCCACCAGTTCCAATGGCCCATGGCCTCCTGCCCAGCACTGGGCCCATCCTTCCACCTTCCGCTTGTTACAAACAGTTTGCTACCCATCACAGTTTGTTTGCTTAGGGACTTGCCCGAGTGCCACCATTGCCCACGTAACACCTGTTCTTGTGCCTGAGTGTCCGCCACTTATTGCCGTATTATACCTCTACTGGTACTTTGTACATTTTGTAACCTGCACACAGAGCACTTTTTTCTCCCGTGATGCACCGATTGCTACCTCATGTATTTTGGTTGCTCACTATTGGCCCCTTTGACCCATGTAACCCAACGTTCTCTTTCGTAATTTGTCCATTTGTAACTGGTACCTCCTGTATCATTACTGGTCCCATTGGGAAGCGCCCTGACACCTTCGGGTAACGTCTGCGCTATATAAAATCGCATAAATAAATAGATAACTCGTCCAAACATTGTTAGAAGCGACGAAGTAAGTGGCAGTGCCTTAACCGTATATGTGTTGTAAAGGCCACTCGAACGTCTTCCATCCTCGGCAAGGGGAGTGCTAACCTTCTCTCCTTTCCTACAACACCCTTACTGTCTCCTCCACTGATGCAATCATGGATGGACCACCTGAATCTATGAACGACACACCCAACCCAGTCGCCAGCGCATAACCCTGGGGCCTAAACGTCACACTACACAATCTACCCACCCCATTACCACAATTGCCAAGCCTGCTCGACACCAACTGCGCCCTCTTAGTGGGCTCCATCGCCTATTCCAACAGCACGACCTCAACGCCAAGGTCCCATCGCTGGTCCGCTCCCAGACTGGACTACCGCAATTCTCCCCACCCCCCAAACCTCCCACTCCTCTTCCCCCGCTATCTAGCGACCCAACCACCTCCTCCCCACTTTCCAAACTGCCCTCAAAGTTCGCCACCCTCCAGGCCATTCCAAAGTTAAATCATGCCCCACTATTACCTGCAGGCAGACCCTTTTGTATAGAAAATTCCTTGTCCCTCCCCCTATGTAAATGCCGTCCCAGCAGGCACGCGTGGTTCATGCGACTGCCATTATTGCAGTACTACTCCACACCCGTGATCGGGACTCTTATTAACATGCCCACGCCACGTGTCCAGTGTAACACCCAGTTGTCCACTTCCTACATCTGTTCGTTTCCAATTCTCACACGGGGGCCACCACGCCCCGTAACTCTCACTCTTGATTACCTCTACTAGCACATCTCTGTTGTAACCCGCACACTTGCCACTCTCCTTGTAGTTTGTTTGCACACGCTTGTCACTTATGCCTCATGTACTGTAACCTTGCTTAAGCAATTCATTCACTGGTAATGCTCCTGTATCCGGTCTGTACTGATTATCAAATGCATAAATAAATAAATAAATAATAATCTGCACTGTTCAACAGCGCACGCCTTCCTCCCCAAACCCCCGGCGGCCGTCCTGACCCTTCGGGGTGGGAGTGGTGGGGTGCGTCCAAGAATGGTCCCTCGTGGGAGCACGACCGCCCGTACCAGGCAGAGCCGGCCCATCCCCTCGGTCGAGTGGAGCCGCATGCTGCTCTCCCGAGCGCCTACCTCGGCGTCCATGCCCAAAACAAGAGGTGTGGTCCAGCACGCCGGGGAACAAACCCCCCCACTCCTGCCCCCGAAAGCCCCCAACTCCCTGCCAAACCCCCCGCTCGCCGTGCCTCCAAAACCTCCCCCGCCCCTGCCCAACCTCCTTTCCCCTCCGGACCCCCCCTACTCGAAGGCACCCCCACCCAGGCCCTCCACCCCCCCACTCGCCCCGCACCCCTCCTCCCCATCACACACTCGCCGCAGAACACTCCCCCGCCAGCCCCCCCTCCTCCCCCGGCTCTCAACTCCTGCCCCCCCGCCCGCAGAGACGAAAACTCGCGAGGGCCCCACCATGCTCACCTCCCCCTCGGGGGCACCCCCCCCATGCCACTCCCCCCCCGTCCATTCCCCGTGTAAATCCAACCGAGCTTCTCACACGACCTGCCGCTTCATAACCCTACGTCACGCACACTGGCTTCCGATGAGTGAAGGCATATAGTAAAGGCGGCAGTTCTTTATAACCTACTAATAAATATGCCACGAAAGCCTCCATAAAACATAAGGTGTGAGGAACCGTTTCCAGCAATAGGGCACGTGTGGTCGCCGAACCCTCTGTGCTAACGATCTGTTTGGGCAAAACACATCAATTCTTTTGAAATCCTATAATAGACGTAACCAAGGCGGAGCCCCCCAGCGTCTCATCCATTCCGCCACCGCCGCCTGACCCACCGCAACTCCCGAAAAGGGGCGGGGAGGGCCACCCGAAAGGCCGACACCCCCAGAGGCCCCCCATTTACCGCACACCCCCACGAACACAACGCCTCGAACCCAAACCTCCCTCCCTCCCCCCGCAAATACGAATCCGCCATACCACCGGCACCAACAAGCACCGTATTAGCGTAACAATCGCGCTTATCGCGCCACCAACCATTACCGTACTAGCGTAACAGTCGCGCTTATTGCGCCTCCAACGGACAAGCAAATTATCACCGCCGAATGCCACCATTCCACGAACGCACGCATCCTCAATAGATGCACAATTATCATGCAGTAACTGTACGCCCGCAAATCACTACCAAATCAATTACCTCCGCCACACCCCCGTCCGGCTGCTGTGTCACCATCCACCTTCTTTCTAAAATGGTGGCCTGTGACTAAAGATGTCCGGGTATAAAGGGGGCCAGCCCAAAACCAGCCCACCCCAGCCCAAGGCTACTAAGTAGCCCAAAACCAGCCCACGTACGGTGCTGGCTTAACACCCCCTCCCACCCCCCTCCCCCGGCCCCAAAACTCCCCGGGGGTGATAGGCCTCCCGCTGGTCGGCCGCCCCCCCCAAATCCCCATTGTCAGGAGATATATCACCTTGACTCCCTTAGGATGTTTTTGATGCTAGCCAGAACATATCTGTTTGTTCGATATATTTTCTACTTTATAGATATCCTGAAACAAATACAATCCCGATAAACATCTGTTTTTATGTGTTTCCTAAGTTTGCTATTTTAATTGCACCTTAGTATAATTTTACAAAGGTGTAGGAAATTGAGTTACTGGTTGGGGGTGGAGATGAAACCCTGCTCAAATTGCAACAACAATTCCTGTCTGGGTGATGGCACATGCAAACCCAAAATTAAAGTGTGCTCAAGTCTCTGGTCGCTTGGCACAAAGCAGTCAGGCTTAACTTAAATGCAATGTGTAAAGTATTTTTGCAGAACTTCAATCAGTAATAAAGTACAAACACAGCACTACAAAACTCCTGCACCAATTTAGAAAAGTAAAGTCAATTTTATTAGAGACCAAAATAACAAAAATCCATTCAGTAGGACGGGAGATATGCAATTTTAAAAATGTAAGTGAAAACAGTGCCTAAAAGCACAAAGTGCCAACTTTGGTAATCTGGCCACGCTGGACTGGTACAAAGTTACAAGTTGAGGCTGACCGTGATGGAGCATGGGCTGGATACAGGGACTAAGTTAAGCCCGCTGAGCAACGTACCTTAAATCCTGGTTACGCATCATTGGGGATACGTTGTGCAGTGGCAGTTCCAATGAGCTGCAGGCGGCACTGTGAGGTTCTGCATAGAGGATGTGTTTAACAGCGGTGTTTCTGATAAATCCAACAATGAGGGTTACAATGCGAGGCCCTGCATTGTTGTCCAGGATGCCATAGACTGCGGTTTGCGATGCAAACTACTACATCAAGAATGCGCTGTGCAGCGGTGATTCTGATGAGCTGTGGGCTGACACCTGATGCCTTGCATCAGGGATACGTTTTGCAGTGGCAGTTCGGATGCATTCTGCGAGGTGATGCATTGCGGGGCATTGGTTCTGCCAAAAAGACCACAGCTGGGCTGGGCTCGCAGAGCACATTCACTCTCACTTCCAATGGCCCAGACTGGGGTGGCACCACTTGGAGGGGAAGACTTACTTGTTTACTCTTTGTTTTCTTTGTTGAAGATGGTCAGAGAGATAATAGGAGTTATCCACACACCTGTTATGAGGAATTTCTCTGGGGTCGTTCTCAGTATGGAGAACCCTCCCTGCTCATCAGTGCCATTGTCTTGTTCTGTGAGAAGGCGACATTTTGAGAAAACAAAACACTTTCCCAATAAAGTGCCTAAACCTGTAACCTGCTCACCAAAGCTTCAAGGCCTTCCATGAAGCCATAGCAGCATCCGCCTTGGATCCTCACCTGCTTAGTGCACATATTTGAATGTGGTGTGTAGTCCTAGGCCGGAGGAGTGGAGGCCATAGTCTGTACAGACCTGATAGGCAACCTGCCATACCCTCAATGAGGCCCCATGTCTACAAGTTAGGTGTTGATACTCACTCTTGTGATATCTATAGTTCTGCTTGTATGAGACAGAATTTCCAGGAAGATCTGTTTGAAAAAGGACTGTCTAAGCTTAGCCCATTTCAAATGCTTACCTTAGATCTTGTAATTAACTTAGGGTTATGGTCTGTATGCACAACCCTGACCTTGTACAAATAATATTCAATGAGTGCTGAAGACAAGAAATACAGCCTTTACAATTAGTTTTGAAATGTTTGCACAGGTCTTGTATACCTGTTTAAACAATCATTCAGATTTATTGTTAATCAGAGTATATTCCTGTGTCTACTACAGCCTATGTGACTTGCTTTACCAGAAGGCGTTATATATATATATGTATATATATATATATATATATATATATATATATCTATATATATATATATATATATATATATATATATATATATATATATATATATATATATATATATATATATATATATATATATATATATATATATATATATATAAACAAACATATAAACACTGGAAGCAGGCTTCATGTAATGCAATCTAAAGCAACTCACATGTCTTCTGAAATATGCAGAGGCATTAACACACATTTGCCTGCAACCTTGCGCTGCGTCTTGGGCGCGAACAACAATTTTTAGCCCATCACGTGGCTGCTTGGAAGATATAACATAGTTTGAATTCGTAAGCAGTTGTCTTTATGATCATGATGCTTTTGTCCTACAGGTCAGATTTAAAGTGCTGCTCTGTGGAAGAGGAGAGGAAGGTGCAGTATCTATTTGATATGGTGCCTTCCTGCCCTTCCCTTTTGACATAGGGAAGCACAGCAGGAAGGCTTGTGGCACTGTCCTACGCCAAGCTATAGTAAATGAGGCCCTGAGTGTCCAGACAGCTTGGTTGTTTTGAAAAACTCTTCAGAGGATGAAGATGGACCAAATTATACGTTCTGCTGGATGTGCCATCGAAATACAGGCTCGTGCAGCTCCTGAAAGACAAAAGGGTGGAGATCTTGGGCAAAGCCTCTGAAAGGATTTTTAGCAGTGGAAGAGTACCTGAGAGTTTAATAACCGATGCTGGTAATTAAAATGTTACAAGCTTCGTTTAAATAGTTTAGCGTGCAGCATTTTTTGGGGGATACTGAACTGATTACGGTCGCTAAAGTAGATCACTTCAACACAATTTTGAAAAGCAAAACATGGCATATGTCACAGACCATAGCACCTGTATGAACTTAAGGATACTGTAGAACTTTGTAAAACGTTGTACTTTAAGTCAACACAGCTCCATAAAAATGGTTTCGAAAGCTTTAACACCATGTAAGATAATAAAGGCCAAGGGTACTCCTAATGTCAATAGAATATGCACCAAAAACTCAAAGCCTCTGTTCTGAGTGGGTGATGCCATCAGGATTGCATTGTGAGACACTTTACGTAAGGCTATCAGCAGACCTTCACCAATGAAACTTTCATGGATCTCAGACATTGGTTATACATTTACCGTCATTGAAACAGCAAAACCCACAAATGATTGTTCATGTGCAGGAGATTGTATCCCTTCCTTCACATAAGCAATCATTAAATAAGGACAATTTGCTACTTCTATGTGTGCTGCAAAATGCAGCCCACATAACAGTAATAAATCACCTTTATTGATTGCTTAGTTGCAGGAGGGTGTAGGAGAGTAGGGTCTGGAATCCTATGATCACCCAAGATTTTTAATTTTTGCTTCACTGGTTTACGACTTCTCTGGCTGTGGGCCTGCTAATCAGACCCACAGCCTTGCTGTTCTCTCACTAAATTGACACGTGTACCTTAGGTGCATTTACCAATTGGTACTGGGCCACCTTATCAGAACCTGTAACTCAGGGCATAGGTGTCCCCAGGGCCTACCAGGGGCTGCAGCATGTATTATGCCACCCCTGGCTGGCCATCTAAATCTGCACGACAGCTGGGGCAAGGTGGTGTAATCACCCTTTGCTTTAGATATAGTATACCTATATCTAACTCTAAAATGGACACACAGATTCCTATCGGTCACTCCTATGGCAGGCCTTGACAATCCTGAAGGCAGAGTGCTTGGAATCGTGTGAGATGGTGCTCTGGCATGAGCTGAGCCCGTTTGCAGCTTGCGGAACCAAGTCCTAATAGCTGTTCCATGATAACGCGTACCATATACTCTTAAGTGCATTATAATCCTCGCGGTTAAATGCTATCTTTGGTATCGCTTTATCAAAACATGTCGAGTAAGGTGTCATACGAATTGGAATACTAACCCCTCGCCAATTCTGGCGACGGGGTTAGCATTCCACCCTTCTAGAGGGACACGACATGTATGTATGTAACTGTGAACCCCGGTTAAAGTTAACTCGAGCCTCAGCATCACAAAATGGATGCTGCCACTACAGACACAAGTCTGACCCCCTGCAGGTGGGAGTCCTTCCAGCGAGGGGAGCTTGGACAAAGGGTTTCCTGTCAAGGGCGGTGCTAGCACCATCCCAGACAGGGTTTTGTGTATCCTGGGTAGGCAGGGCTTTAGAGGAAGGTGACTGCAAGTGGCATGCTCACTATGCATCTGCCGGCTAGAACCAGTTCCAGGGGCACACCAGCCCCTGAGCTGGGGAAAGTCCGGCATGGGAGAGGGGTGTATCCTGGTCCCACCCCTAGGGCAGGACCTAGTCGCGTACCCACCCCTTTCTTTAGGATAAAGGCAGGAGCGGGGACCCTTCCAAATTAGATCATCTTTGAATCCTGAAACTACTTTCTACGAAAGGAACTCTCGACTTCTTCTCAAGATTTCTCCCTTGTGACTAAGGAGTAGTCACCCTGCACCCGCAGGCACCATCTAAGAACACTGCGGTTTGCTGCACGTCCTTCCTCCGGAATCCGACTGACCAGCACGACGAGACCTGGCTTCCCTGGCACCTCTGACCTCTACCTACCTCTACAGCTAAGCTGAGAACCGTAGGTGCGACGAGACCTCGAGGGACCGGCCATCATCAGAACTGCACGACTTCTATCCAGCACGACCGCCGAGGGATCCTCGAGTGAGTGCTTTGGGGTCCGAGAAGCCCCGACCCTGAGCAGCTCCAGCACCGAAGTCCAGCCCCCCAGCATCCACGAGATCTGCGTGGGGCCCTTCTGCTTTTTGCTGCTCACCGCGTTGTCTGGCTACTAGCCCGCTGGCTTGTGGCCTTCCCGACGATGACCGACGACATCAACCCCGCTGGTCTGGTTGCTCCAGACTGGCCCTTGCTCCCCTCCAAAAGAGGAGCACCCCGGACCCTCCTGGTCCACTCCAGACGTCATTTTGAGTCCACCGCGTGGGCTTGAATTTGCCAAGACTTGTTGCCCCAATCCTGGGTCCAGCGACGTCGACAGCAGCAACCATCGTGGGACAGCTCGCACCTCCATCCTGGTCGCCGACAATGCCTCCTGGTCCGTGAGACTGCAGAGCCCAGCGTCGCCCACTCACCTGGTCGAGGTGACTCCATCCGGTGCCATCCTGGTGCCCATCTAATCACTGGCTAGTGATTCAGAACTTGGTCCCCTCTACTTACAGGTGTCTTCCATCTTCGATCCAGGCTTGGATCCACCGAACAATCTTCACTGGTCGCCTGCCAGCAACTTCTTCTTTCAGGCTCCATAGACTGCAACGAGGATTCCGGACGTCTCTTCAGACCTATGCAGCCGCAGCCCCTGGGCTAGGTAACTTCGGCATTTCGGTGCCCCAGCATAGCCTCACTATCCAAGGGTCCAGATCCTTTTTCGTTTTCAGCCTAACTAGTCGGATTCGTCCGATATCCTTAACTTTGTAATTCCTAGCAACCATAGACTTTGTCCCGCATCCCACATGAGAGTGCACACTCTGCACCCGAGTCCCCTAGGCCTCCTGCTAGTAATCTGAAGGTTCAGTAGTCAAGTCCTAGCGATTCCAAAGCCTATTAGTCCAGTACTTACCTGCTAGTAATTTCGCATTCCACTTTTGTAGTATATGGTTTTTCGTGCCCCTCGGGCATTTGTGTAAATTGTGCAACTTAAAGTATTTTCGTAAGAGTTTTGTTGTGTGCTTAGTACCCTGTCCTCATAAAGAGTACAGGGCTGTTGTGATCTAAATAAATACACTGTTTATTTTCATAACACTTGTGTGGTGTCCTTTCACTTGGTGTTCAAGGGGTATATGTGATGGTATAACAGCTGGCTTAACACGCCCTCTAGAGTCTAGCCTAAAGACTGCTCTTGTCCATGCTACTAGGATAGCTGGTCTATCGGTTGACTTACAACCAATCATCAATAAGGGTTGTTTGGACTGATACATAGTGATCACTAGAATAGTGAGCACTGCATATCAGGCCAACTTCTCACATTGGTGAGCAGCGGTTGGGATTTGAGCTTGCTGTTGTTTTACCACATGTATCCTAAGAATATCATTGTGAAAGATCACATAAGTATTTAAGGTACATATAACTTAGCTTAGAATACTCTGAGTTCTACTGAACCAGCTGTTGTAGTTTAACAAGGCTTAGCACACCTTGACTACAACTCTTAGCAAGGGATCAGTAGGCAAACAAATAGTGTAGGTAGGTGCATCACTTACACCACACTAGAAGCATGTCTAACCACAGAGAGTCTTCAGAGACCCCTCTTGTGGTTGTGGACCCTCCACAGGTCCCTTCAAGGTATGCTGCTCTTAGCTTCCAGGAGATGAGACAGATCTGTACATCCAGGAAGCTAAAACAGGGTTCTAACCCTACCATTCCTTTTCTGATTGGTCTCTTAGAGACTTATGATGCAAGGAGGTCTGCCAACACAGATCCTTCTCATCCAGATGGGAATCTGCCCCCCTTAGAGGGACCCTTTAGTAACCCTGACCACCACCTCCAGGCAGCAGATGATGCTGAGGAGGAGGAGGAAGAGGAGTTATCTGAGGATGAGGCAGACAAAGGTCAGGTAGAAGTCAGTAGACTCACTAGGACCAACTTAAGTAGGCATGAGAATGGATTTGGGGGACCCCCAGGGCCACTCTCAGGCAGACTTAACATTGGGAATGGACGAGATAGGTCTCTATCCAGAGGCTCTAACAGATCCTTTCGAACCAATGGCTCTCAGACCTCTTCTCATAGAGGGATGTCATCCCCTAAGAGAAGGGAGCATGAAGCTAAGATGAGGGAAGCCAATCTGAGGATTGAAAGGGAAGAACTTGCCCTGGCCAAAGAGAGGCTTGCCTTTGTTAGTGAGCAAAAGTTAAGTGGGTTAGATCTCACTGGTGGCAGCATTCTCCCAAGAGAAAAAGACAGGAGTTTAGACACTAGACACCTGAGTAAGATAGTGCCCCCTTTAAACAAGAGGATGATATCCACAAATGGATAACTGCTTTGGAGAGGGCCTGCACTGTCCAGTGCGTCCCACAGAGTCAGTGGGCAGCTGTCTTGTGGCTCTCCTTTGAAGGTAAAGGTAGAGACAAGCTCCTCACTACTAGAGCTGAGGATGCTAACAATTACCAAGTCCTGAAAAGTACACTGATAGATGGGTTTGGCCTAACCACTGAGCAGTACAGGTTGCTGTTCAGGGATACCCAGAAAACTTAGTCTCAGGATTGGTCTGACTTTGTAGATTGTGCCACTAAGGCTTTGGAGGGCTGGTTGCTGGGCAGTAAGGTTACTGATTATACAGGATTGTACAATCTGATCATGAGGGAACAGATTTTAAACAATTGTCAGAACCAGTTGTTGCATCAGCACCTTGTGGACTCAGATCTGACCTCTCCCCAAGAATTGGGAAAGAAGGCAGACAGATGGGTCAGAACAAGGGTTAAGCAGAACCAGGGCCAAAACCAGGGTGGTCAGAAGAAAGCAGACCAGAAGGGTAAAGATACCAAAGGTGAACAAAATGACCAGAAGTCTTCAACTGGTCCCCAACAAACCAAAGAGGGTGGGGGTCAGGCTTCCCAGAAGAAGAAGAATCAAGAAGGCCAGTCTAAAAGGTGGTGCCAATACTGTAAAAGTAAAACTCACTGGTTTAGTGAGTGCACCAAGAAAGGAGGGCAAACTCCTGCCACTGCAGCCCCTAAGGCACCAGCACCCCTTAGTACAGTCAGCAGTGGTAGTGCACCTCCCAAGGGATTAGTCGGGTTAACCTTGGGTTCTGAGGGGTATGGCAACTTAGTTGGCACACTCACTCAGGCTGTCCTTGTCTGTACAGGGGATGTGGATATATCCCCTGATGTCAGTCCCAATACTTTGGGCAAATACAGGCAGACACCTTTGATAAATGGCAAAATGGCTCAGGCATATAGGGATACTTGTGCCAGTGTCACCATGGTGACACCTAACTTTGTGAACCCTGGACAGATCATGCCAGGTACAGATTTCCTGGTGACCAATGCCAGCAACGTCACTACCAGTCATAGTATGGCAATTGTTGCTTTCTCCTGGGGAGGGGTAAATGGCCAAAAGAAGGTTGTAGTTAATTCAGACCTCCCAGTGGATTGTTTGTTGGGCAATGATTTGGAGTCATCACAATGGTCAGAAGTGGAGCAGAGGACTCACATGGAGATGTTAGGCTTACCAGCACATGTGCTTGTTGTGACTAGGTCACAGGCCAGAAGATGCCCCACTGAACAGGTGCTGGATCCTGGAACAATGGACCAGACACCTTCCAAGAAGAAGAGCAGTAGGGTTAAGGCATTGCCTTCCCCCTTGACCCAGGTTGAGGATCAAGTCTCAGAGGAGGCTGACCTCAAAGAGCTGAGGGAAACTGAGCCTAAAGAGCTTGAACCTGATCAGGTTGAGTTTCTGGGTTCAGGGGGCCCCTCCAGAGAAGACCTGGGGAAGGAACAGTTAGCCTGCCCTTCTCTTGAACCCCTCAGACAGCAGGCTGCTGCTGAGACTGCAGGGAACGCCACAGGTGCCCACAAGGTATACTGGGAAGATGGACTCCTGTACTCTGAGTCAAGAGACCCCAAGCCTGGTGCAACCAGGAGGCTGGTCATCCCCATGTCTCTGAGAGGTTTCCTTCTCACCTTGGCCCATGAGATTCCCCTTGCGGGTCACCTAGGCCAGAACAAGACTTGGGACAAAATTGTCTCACACTTTCACTGGCCTCACATGAATGAAGATACCAAGGAGTTTTGTCGCTCCTGTTTCAGTTGCCAAGCCAGTGGTAAGTCAGGTGGCACAACAAAGGCCCCCCTTATACCAATGCCTCTGGTGGGGGTGCCCTTTGAAAGAGTGGAGATTGACATTGTTGGTCCAATGGAACCCCAGACAGCATCAGGGCACAAGTTTATACTGGTGGTGGTGGACCATGCCACCAGGTATCCTGAAGCTATTCCCCTTAGGACCACTACAGCACCTGTTGTGGCAAGAGCCCTAGTTGGAGTGTTCTCCAGAGTGGGCTTCCCTAAGGAGGTTGTCTCTGACAGAGGTGCAAACTTCATGTCAAGCTATTTAACTGCTATGTGGAAGGAATGTGGTGTCAACTACAAGTTCACTACACCCTATCATCCACAATGCAATGGGCTTGTTGAAAGGTTCAACAGGACCCTAAAAGGGATGATTCATGGACTACCTGAAAAGCTCAGGCGTAGATGGGATGTCCTGATTCCCTGTCTTTTGTTTGCTTACAGAGAGGTCCCACAGAAGGGGGTTGGCTTCAGCCCTTTTGAACTTCTGTATGGGCATCCTGTGAGAGGACCCCTGTGTTTGGTGAAGGAAGGATGGGAGAGACCTCTCAAAAAGCCTGCAACCAACATAGTGGACTATGTACTTGGTCTCTGCTCCAGGATGGCTGAGTATATGGAAAAGGCTTCTAAAAACCTTGAGGCAAGCCAAGAACTCCAAAAAGCTTGGCATGACCAAAAGGCTGTCCTGACTGTGTACAAGCCTGGACAGAAGGTGTGGGTGTTGGAGCCAGTGGCCCCAGCAGCACTCAAAGACAAATGGTCTGAGCCCCACACAATCCTTGAGCAAAAGGGAGAGGTCACCTACCTGGTGGACCGTGGAACTCCCAGGAGCCCCCACAGGGTGCTCCATGTGAACAGGCTCAAAGCATATGTTGACAGGAAGGACATGAGCTTGCTCATGGCTACAGATGAGGGACAGGAGGAAGAGAGTGACCCTCTCCCAGACCTCCTCACTCAGAATCCTGATGATGGATCAGTAGATGGTTTTGTCTTTTGTGGCAGCCTCTCTGACCATCAACAGAAGGATTGCAAACAGGTTCTTCAATCCTTCAGACATATGTTCTCTCTGACACCCAGTCAAACCAATTGGTGTACCCATGAGGTTGACACTGGTGACAGCCTGCCAGTCAAGAGTAAAATCTACAGGCAGCCTGATCATGTTAGAGACTGCATCAAAACAGACGTGCAGAAAATGTTGGAACTGGGAGTCATTGAGCCCTCAGATAGCCCTTGGGCTAGTCCAGTAGTTCTAGTGCCAAAGCCTCACACCCAGGGTGGTAAGAAAGAGATGAGGTTTTGCGTAGACTACAGAGGTCTCAATGCAGTCACTAAGACTGATGTCCACCCAATACCAAGGGCAGATGAACTTATAGATAGATTGGCCTCTGCCAACTACTTAAGTACATTTGAACTGACAGCTGGGTATTGGCAAATCAGGTTAGCTGAGGATGCCAAGCCCAAGACAGCATTTTCAACCCCTGGTGGACATTATCAATTTGTGGTAATGCCCTTTGGTCTGAAAAATGCACCTGCCACCTTCCAAAGGCTGGTGAATCAAGTTCTCACTGGGCTGGATGACTTCTGTGCAGCATATCTTGATGATATAGCTGTCTTTAGTTCCACCTGGGAGGATCACCTGGTCCACCTGAGGAAAGTGTTAGAGGCACTGCAAGCAGCAGGTCTCACTATCAAGGCCACAAAGTTCCAAATAGGGCAGACACAGGTTGTATACTTGGGCCACCTTGTAGGTGGAGGCCAAGTTCAGCCACTGGAGAGCAAGATACAGTCCATCAGGGACTGGGCTCCTCCAACCACCCAGACTCAGGTTCAAGCTTTCTTGGGCCTGACTGGTTACTACAGAAAGTTTGTCAGAAATTATGGATCAATTGTGACTCCACTTAATGAACTGACAAGTAAAAAGATGCCAAAGAAAGTTCAGTGGACAGCAAGCTGTCAAAAAGCATTCGATGACCTAAAGCAGGCCATGTGCACAGCACCTATCCTCAAGAGTCCAGACTACTCCAAACCATTCATTGTCCAAACAGATGCTTCTGAGTTGGGTGTGGGAGCTGTTCTATCTCAACTGAATTTTGATGGTCATGACCAGCCCATTGCTTTTATAAGCAGAAGGCTGACCCCCAGAGAGAAAAATTGGTCAGCTATTGAGAGGGAGGCCTTTGCTGTGGTTTGGGCCCCAGAAGAAACTAAGGCCATACTTGTTTGGCACTCATTTCAAGATTCAGACCGACCATAAGCCCCTCTTGTGGTTAAATCAGATGAAGGGTGAAAACCCCAAACTGCTTAGGTGGTCCATTTCCCTACAGGGGATGGATTTTACAGTGGAGCATAGACCTGGCACTGATCATGGCAATGCAGATGGGCTCTCCAGGTATTTCCACTTAGAGCAAGAAGACTCACCTGGTCAAGGTTAGTTTATTGTCCCAAAGTTTGGGGGGGGGTCATGTAGGAGAGTAGGGTCTGGAATCCTATGATCACCCCAGATTTTTGCTTTTTGCTTCACTGGTTTATGACTTCTCTGGCTGTGGGCCTGCTAATCAGAACCACAGCCTTGCTGTTCTCTCACTAAATTGACACGTGTACCTTAGGTGCATTTACCAATTGGTACTGGGCCACCTTATCAGACCCTGTAACTCAGGGCATAGGTGTCCCCAGGGTCTACGAGGGGCTGCAGCATGTATTATGCCACCCCTGGCTGTCCATCTAAATCTGACACAACTGGCTGCACAACAGCTGGGGCAAGGTGGTGTAATCACCCTTTGCTTTAGATATAGTATACCTATATCTAACCCTAAAATGGACACACAGATTCCTATCAGTCACTCCTATGGCAGGCCTTGACAATCCCGAAGGCAGAGTGCTTGGAATCGTGTGAGATGGTGCTCTGGCATGAGCTGAGCCCGTTTGCAGCTTGCGAAACCAAGTCCTAATAGCTGTTCCATGATAACGTGTACCATATACTCTTAAGTGCTTTATAATCCTCGCGGTTAAATGCTATCTTTGGTATCGCTTTATCAAAACATGTCGAGTAAGGTGTCATACGATTTGGAATACTAACCCCTCGCCAATTCTGGCGACGGGGTTAGCATTCCACCCTTCTAGAGGGGCACAACATGTATGTAACTGTGAACCCCGGTTAAAGTTAACTCCAGCCTCAGCATCACAAAATGGATGCTGCCACCACAGACACAAGTCTGACCCCCTGCAGCTGGGAGTCCTTCCAGCGAGGGGAGCTTGGACAAAGGGTTTCCTGTCAGGGGCGGTGCTAGCACCATCCCAGACAGGGTTTTGTGTATCCTGGTTAGGCAGGGCTTTAGAGGAAGGTGACTGCAAGTGGCACCCCGGTGCTCACTATGCATCTGCCGGCTAGAACCAGTTCCAGGGGCACACCAGCCCCTGAGCTGGGGAAAGTCCGGCATGGGAGAGGGGTGTAACCACCCCCCTTCCTGGTCCCACCCCTAGGGCAGGACCTAGTCGCGTACCCACCCCTTTCTTTAGGATAAAGGCAGGAGCAGGGACCCTTTCAAATTAGATCATCTTTGAATCCTGAAACTACTTTCTACTAAAGGAACTCTCGACTTCTTCTCAAGATTTCTCCCTTGTGACTAAGGAGTAGTCACCCTGCACTCGCAGCCACCATCTAAGAACACTGCGGTTTGCTGCACGTCCTTCCTCCGGAATCCGACTGACCAGCACGACGAGACCAGGCTTCCCTGGCACCTCTGACCTCTACCTACCTCTACAGCTAAGCTGAGAACCGTAGGTGCGACGAGACCTTGAGGGACCGGCCATCATCAGAACTGCACGAATTCTATCCAGCACGACCGCCGAGGAATCCTCGAGTGAGTGCTTTAGGGTCCGAGAAGCCCCGACCCTGAGCAGCTCCAGCACCGAAGTCCAGCCCCCCAGCATCCACGAGATCTGCGTGGGGCCCTTCTGCTTTTTGCTGCTCACCGCGTTGTCTGGCTACTAGCCCGCTGGCTTGTGGCCTTCCCGACGACGACCAACGACATCAACCCCGCTGGTCTGGTTGCTCCAGACTGGACCTTGCTCCCCTCCAAAAGAGGAGCACCCCGGACCCTCCTGGTATACTCCAGACGCCATTTTGAGTCCACCGCGTGGGCTTGAATTTGCCAAGACTTGTTGCCCCAATCCTGGGTCCAGCAACGTCGACAGCAGCAACCATCGTGGGGCAGCTCGCACCTCCATCCTGGTTGCCGACAACGCCTCCTGGTCCGTGAGACTGCAGAGCCCAGCATCGCCCACTCACCTGGTCGAGGTGACTCCATCCGGTGCCATCCTGGTGCCCATCTAATCACTGGCTAGTGATTCTGAACTTGGTCCCCTCTGCTTACAGGTGTCTTCCATCTTCGATCCAGGCTTGGATCCACCGAACAATATTCGCTGGTCGCCTGCCAGCAACTTCTTCTTTCAGGCTCCATAGACTGCAACGAGGATTCCGGACGTCTCTTCAGACCTATGCAGCCGCAGCCCCTGGGCTAGGTAACTTCGGCATTTCGGTGCCCCAGCATAGCCTCACTATCCAAGGGTCCAGATCCTTTTTCGTTTTCAGCCTAACTAGTCGGATTCGTCCGATATCCTTAACTTTGTAATTCCTAGCAACCATAGACTTTGTCCCGCATCCCGCGTGAGAGTGCACACTCTGCACCCGAGTCCCCTAGGCCTCCTGCTAGTAATCTGAAGGTTAAGTAGTCAAGTCCTAGCGATTCCAAAGCCTATTAGTCCAGTACTTACCTGCTAGTAATTTCGCATTCCACTTTTGTAGTATATGGTTTTTCGTGCCCCTCGGGCATTTGTGTAAATTGTGCAACTTAAAGTATTTTCGTAAGAGTTTTGTTGTGTGCTTAGTACCCTGTCCTCATAAAGAGTACAGGGCTGTTGTGATCTAAATAAATACACTGTTTATTTTCATAACACTTGTGTGGTGTCCTTTCACTTGGTGTTCAAGGGGTATATGTGATGGTATAACAGCTGGCTTAACACGCCCTCTAGAGTCTAGCCTAAAGACTGCTCTTGTCCATGCTACTAGGATAGCTGGTCTATCGGTTGACTTACAACCAATCATCAATAAGGGTTGTTTGGACTGATTCATAGTGATCACTAGAATAGTGAGCACTGCATATCAGGCCAACTTCTAACAGAGGGGATACCTTCCTGCCCACAAACAATCGTTCCCTGCAACGCAGGCATGCTTACACTATGGTGCAAGGGTGTCTGTGTTAACGCTAGGCAGCTATCTTTAGCGCCAGCGCTAGGGCAAACACAGGGTTGCTCCGTATTGGTGTAAATATGGAGCACCCCCCATTTTGGAAATGGTGAAGTGCGGTGCTGCAAGTTTTGCCACAGCTCCACACTCCGCCATTTCCCTGTAAATATGCCCCATGGTACAGAGCCACACAAGCACATCTTTTGGAAAGGTAAAGTGGTTGACTTCGTTCGGTACACTTCTAGGGAGGACGCCACGTGAAGTAGTGTGGCTCACTGGTTAGAGGCGGCAGACCCGAGAGCAGAGGACGGCCCGGCACCAGGGTTCGATTCCCGGCGCGGCAGGTTTCTGGACCAGGGTCAGCGCACTCGATAATTCTCTCGCCTCGGTGCCCACTCTGATCAGCGATCACACTCGGCAACTCTGGGCATTAGCTTGCCTCATCTTCACTAACGGCCTCACCAGACCGCCGGGGATGCCTGGTCTCACCCTGGAGATACCCATTAAGGGACCATCTCTCAGGGAAGCCAGGAAGGGTTTTGCAGCGGTCGAAGCGCCTTGGGACCCTCCGGGTAAGTAGTGCGCTATAAAAATGCCTATACATACATTTACACATTGGAATTTGACATCTTTTAAGTTCAGGCCATTCAAGCTAATATTGGGGACAGCTTTACATGTGATAGTTTAAGGAATGTTTAACAATGTGATGCAGGTGGACTGTGACAGGCAGCTGTTGTTTGACTATATATGAGAAGATGCACATGCATGAGATACATCAATTTCCTTTAAATGACAGCTGTGGGAGACCTTTCTTTCCATGAGTCTTTGCAACGAGGCAAATACCACAGCATCTGTTCTATGCAGTGATTGAAGTGGGTGGGATCTGAGGGGTACGACATGTCCATACTTTTTCAATTTAAGTAAAATAGTTTGTGGTGTCCTCCGTTCTTATCTGGAACTCGGAACACTCGGAGTGAAGAGTGTTCCTGAGGTTCCAGATGTATTGGTTGGCCCAGGCTTGATAGATGTTACTTGTGCTTCTCCCAATAAATCTACTTATCAAATTAATTATCCGGTTTCCTGCTTCATCCTTCGTGGGATTACTTCACTGGCGACGATCGGGTGACGGACCGACAAATTTCACAAGCCTGGAGCACTGCAAGACGCAGACCACGACTACCGGTACACTTTCTGAGTGTCAATTTCAACTGCAAGTACTGTCGGATAAATGCGTGAACGAAACGCTCATCTTATCTGAAAATCCCGTTTTTCGAGTGGCAGCGGTGAGACTTTAACTTAATTTTATTTGTTTTCGGGGTTTCATCTTGAAGTTTTCTCAGCACGCAACGTCACAACAATCTCTCGCGCATGCACATTCTCGCGCACTTTGCATTCCTGCGCTGAAGGACTGGGTTATTTAAGACCCAGCGGTGCCAGGGGACAACACCTGAAACCTTCGTGGGTAACCTGCTCCGGCGTACGAATGACAGAGACACGGGACACCTCCTTCGGCGTCAAAGATTCGAGGTTTATTTACTGCAGGGAACACAGAAGTCACAGGAAGTACAACGAGTGTAAGTTCGAGGAGACTGCTTCAAATTGCTACTGTGGATCGCTCCTTTTATACAGATTTCTCCCATAGGGTTACATGGTACACAAAGGTTTACAACTCGGTTCCCATAATTATCCCCGAGAGGGGTCACTTTGGTCACTTTGATACATTCAAGGTCCGGGGCATAAGTGCGGAAACATTTGGCAGTTCCCAACTGTAAAAACCCATCTTCCCACCATTAGTACATTCCAATCGGCAGTAAAACAGATCGAAGAAGGAACAAGGACAGGTGCAGAGGAAGATGGAAACAGTGGGGAGATCGAAAAGGGTGTAAAAGGGGAGGTATCGGGAAACACGAGCTACAGGCATCAACCACGGGACGTGCCTAATGAGATGCACGGCTGAGACAATAGACCGGCACGGCAAGATGAGCCTCGAGCGGGGCCATCTGCCTTGCAGTATCATCCCCCTCGTCATAAAGACAATTTCAAAGAACATGTGTCTTCCGCGGATGTCTTGGGAATCCCAGGGTCACGAAACGGACAACGTCCGTTCGCTGGCTACTTGAGGGCAAGAGACAAAATGGATGCCGTATCTAAGATGGAACCCGTGGTTACAGATGAAAAACCCACGTAACAAACGAGCGGTTTAGGTTAGCACAGCGAAACTGCACACACCCACTAAACTCGTCATTTGCGGTTCATAGATACCAGACTCGACCATATTCGTGCGAGTCGAAAACACCACTTACAATTGTTACGGAACCTCAGCGCGCTCCCTAACGCATGCGCAAAAAGCATCAATACCTACGCACGCGCAGAGGTGCTGGGAATTCTAATTTCATCAGAGTGCATTTTGTTACTTAGCAACCTAGTCTTTATGACGTATTTTGGCTTACAGACTCTGCATTTCTCCCCGAAGACAGAACAATGCCTGTGACTCACAATTGAATTTTGTTGCACTCGGTTTTTGCTGGGCTATGACCTCACAATAGCTCATCAAGTCTATTATTTAAGTATAAATTCTGCATTTTTGTGAATATCTACGAATTCACAATAACTTATCTGGACTGAACAGTATGTTCTAAGTTACATACAAATTCTTAACTTGTGCGCTTAAATTCTTTTACTGCAATTAACATGGAAAGTTTCAATGCTCCACCTTCATTCTTAGCTACTCCAGGGGAACCACCTTTGGAATGGAAGCAATGGAGAGAAGGTTTCGAGGCATATCTGGAGGCAATTGGAGGTGATAATTACACCGATAAATGTAAACTTGCGATCTTAAAGCACTCTCTTGGTGCAGAAGGCAGACAAGTCCTTAGTAATTTACCTCCTCTAGCAATGGACAATTCTAGTGATGATGAAGGTGACGTTTATGAAAATGCCATTATGCAACTTGACAAGCAATACATAAAGAAAGTGAATGAGCTTGTTGCCCGCCACACATTTTTGAGCAGATTCTAGTAGACTAATGAACCGATTGATTTCTTTGTAAAAGATCTAAGGATTTTGGCTGCGAAATGCAATTACCTTGAATTCCATGATCAAATGGTGAGACCAAATGGTGCATAATGTTGCTGACGTAAAATTACAAGAAAAATTGTTAGATGCAAAAGACATCACTTACCAAGGCTCTTGACATAGCCCATCGTTTTGAGGACATGACATTGGAAATGAAAGAGTTATCTGAAAAAAAATGATTGACTCTTCTGAAAAGAAAACTTTGACATCCAAAGTTCAAGTGGTTAGGAAGAAATCCACGGAAAGCAACTACAATAAATCTTCTTCTTCAGTAAATCACAATTTCAAGAAATATGTAACTTGTTTCAAATGTGGTTTTCCTGGTCATGTTGCAACTGATAAGAGATGTCCAGCCATAGGTCAAGTATGCAATTATTGTAAATCCAAAGGACATTTTGCTAGAATGCGTAAGAGTAGGAGCAAGTTCAAATATGATACAGTAGATGTAAGAAATGCCAGACGTGACAATGTCCATAAGGTTATTAGTGATACTGACGAATATGACGATTTATTAACTGTATATGAAATTGACAAAGAGAAGAAAGATGCGCCATTCTGCCTGTTAAAGATTGGTTCTAAGGTTATAAGAGTTATGGCTGACTCAGGTGCTAGACACACGTTAATTGGGGATGAAGTTAAAATAATTTCCTGATGTGTCTTTACTTCCTTCTGACATTAGATTAGTCGGGTATGGGAAAAAACCTATAGATGTTTTAGGTTATTTTATTACAGACATTGCCTTTAAAGGCAAAACCATAAGTTCAAGAGTTTATGTTGCTAAAGAGGGTTCGTGTTTGTTGGGGTGGCCACAACAACGAGATTTAATGATTAAATTAGATCCTAATCATCCTCAACAGGTCTTGGGTTACTCTGATATTATCAGCCATATTTCTTCAATCACCGATGGTAAAAGGGAAACATTATTTCCAAGTGTTTTCTCACCAAAACTAGGATTATTGAAGAAATTTGTACATAAAATAATTTTGAAACACGATGCAATTCCTAGAGTCCATAAGGTTAGGAATATTCCTTTATCTTTGAGGGAGTCTGTCAAAAAAGAGTTAGAACGTCTATGTAAGTTGGATGTCATAGAAGAGATCGAATCTTCTGAATGGCTTTCACCTGTTGTCGTCGCACACAAGCCTAACGGCAAAATAAGATTGTGTGTCGACATGAGAGACCTTAATTCCAATGTGTGGGTTGACAGACATCCCCTTCCCAATATTGGTGAGATGTTTTCAAAACTTAAAAATGCTTCTGTGTTCACAATGTTAGATCTATCTAATGCGTATCATCAACTAACTCTGCATGAAGAGAGCAAACACTTAACATCTTTTATTACCACAGAAGGAGCATATAGATACAAAAGAATGCTCTTGTGTCAGCCTCCTCAGTCTTCCAACATGTCATACACAAATTGTTTAAGAATGTAGCTAATGTGCTTTACTTTCAAGATAACATATTAGTCTTCGGAAAAGATGAGAAAGAACACTCAGAAATCTTATACCAAGTCTTATCTATTTTGCAAGATAGTGGGTTGACATTAACTAAAGAAAAATTTAAATTTAACATGGAATCAGTTGATTACTTAGGCCATTCTATTAGTAAGAAAGGTATATCACCTAAGCAAAGCTTGGTAAAAGCTATTGAAAATGCCCCGGAACCCACTAATAAGGATCAACTCAGGTCCTTTTTAGGACTAGCTGAGTACTATGCCAAATGTATACCAACATTTGCCGACAAAACAAAATATTTAAGAAATTTGATGAAAAATCACGTTCTTTGTTTGGGATTCTAATTGTAAGGAACAATCTTAAGAAATGCATTGCTTCTGCTCCTTCTCTATCCCCTTTTGATACATCTTGTCAATCATTCATTGTTTCAGATGCTAGCAACGTTGGTATAGGTGCAGTACTTATGCAAAAGCAAAAATAAGGTCTTGTTACTATAGGCCATTGCGAGGTGCAGAGGACAAATATTCCACTCTGGAAAAAGAAACCCTTGCTTGTTGGTGGGGCATTGAGTATTTTCGTAAATATGTTTATGGTTCAAGATTTGTCGTAAGAACAGATCATCGTCCACTCGTTGATCTTTTCACAACTAAGGGTTGTAACAAAGCGACTGCCAGAATAGCTAGGTGGCAATATAAGTTACAAGAATTTCATTTTCATGTGGAATATATTCCAGGTGCGAAAAATGTTTTAGCTGACTGTCTTTCGAGACTGCCCATTGATGATGATAATGTGGTTGCTTGTGATGAAGATCCTGATAGAGTAGTTTCCATATGTGAAGTTTCTAATGGTTGCATTAAAGAGGAGGATTGGAGGGTTGCGGGCAGTAACGATGAGGACTACAAATGTGTCATGTCTTTTGTGAATAATGGTTGGCCTAACAAATCAACTTTGTCTCAAGATGTATTACCGTATTTTCAGATTGCTCAAAAGTTGTCAGTGCAAAATGACATTTTACTAAGAGGGTTACAATTAGTGGTTCCTCGTGATTTTAGGGATGTTGTGCTTGAGATGGCTCACGAGGGACACCCTGGTATTACGAGTATGAAAAGGAGAATCAGGTGTGAGTTTTGGTGGCCCAGTATTTACAGATCTATTGAAAGAAAAGTTAGGTCATGTGTAGAGTGCACTAACAGCGACAAGTCACAAAAGTTTGTGAACTATCATCATGATTCTGTTTCTAGGCCCACAAGATCCTGGGAATGTGTTTCCATTGACATTGCTGGGCCTATGAGTTTTGGTCATAATCCTGCTTATGCCATAGTTTTAATCAATCCGTTTTCTCAATGGCCAGAAGTGAAATTTGTCCCTCAGGTAACATCTAAAGTTGTTATTGATTTTCTTAACTGTATTTTTGAAAAGTAAGGATTTGCTGTTTCCATATTGTCTGACAATGGTGTACAGTTTACATCGAATGAAATGATTTTATTTTGTAATAATCACGGGATAATTCATAAACGTTCCTCTGTGTATTATCCTCAAGGGAATGGTATTGTGGAAAGGTGGATTAGAGTGTTGAAAGAAGGATTACAACTCGCTTTGTGCAATGGTCAAAATTGTTATGATGCTGTGAAAAAACTTTTGTGGAATTATAGAAACACTCACAGAAATGATGGTGATTTATCCCCATTTGAAAAAATGCGGGGTAGAAAAGGTGTTTGCAATATGAGTCAACAGTGGATGAGAGATCCGATTAGTGGAAAATCCAAGGTAACTGTGTCCAGGGTAGCTCGTCCCTCTGTTAATATTCCTTGTAGTGTTGGTGATTGGGTGCGGGTGAGAAAATCTCTTTTTATTAGATATGGGGAGTCTCGTTTTTCGGATCCCATGCAAGTTGTTAGAGTTGGCAAACAGGTTGTGGAATTGTCAGATGGTAATGTTTGGAGTTTGTCTAAGGTGGTGAAGGTTTCCAGATTTTACGATTCTGTGTGCTCACGTCAAAAGGAGAGTGTTGCTGGTACAACACATGGAAAAGTGGTACGTAGTGGTTTGTCGCCTCGTGAGAACACGAATAAGTGGAGGTGTCAGCATAATTTGGTTTCAAATCAACAAAGAGTAAGTTACAGGTTAAGGCATATTCCTGTTTGGTGTAAAGACTATTGTGTAGATATCAAGAACCCCCGGATTATATAGAATTCAAAATTCCTAGGTCAGGGAAAATAACTGGTCGATAAAAAACAACCTAGGCAATCATAATTCAAATACAATAATGAACTAAGATATTTAAGGAAAGAGAGCTACCAGTGAAATCAGTTTCTAGTATTTATTGACATATATAATAAAAAAGGGGACACAAATTTCATATATATATATAAAAAAATCATCATCACATATCAAAGAGTCAACATACAATAAAAAAGTATACGAATCAATATGACACAAAATTATTCATTTGTTTACTACATAAAAAGGGGTAGTGGCATAATAATTCTCGACGCGCGTTTCGGCGACCAGCGCCTTCTTCTGGAGGAGCCACGTGTATTATATAAAGTAGTTATAATTGGAACTGGACTTAAAAGAATTCGTTCTTCACACGTACTTTCCACTTAACAAGAGGAGTCAGTGGATCGACAGCCTGATAGGTCTTAGAGATATAAAGTCGTTATATTTGGAACTGGACTTTAATAAATTTGTTCTTCACACGTGTTTTCCAATTCACAAGAAGAGTCAATGGATCGACAGCTTAACAGGTTTTTAAGGCAAAGTTTGCTATACAGTCAATGCATCCGGTTGAGTGTAATCTGTGAAATTTGATTAGGAAAAGCCGGATCTAAGAGGGCTGATATAGCAAATTTGAGCAACTCAACGCTTCTCGCCGTTAATATGATAATATGGCTGACACTTCGCAAGGCAGATGAGACTGATGAGCCCCTGCGTAGATGTAGAAATGCCCTCAGGTAAAAGAAGCATCCTCCTGATGTGGGGAGATTCTTTCTGTTCGGTTTCCTCCTGGCATAGTTTAAAGGATGTAAAACAGTCCGTCGGCGAGAAGCGTGGTTCTGGCGGCTGCAATCGTCAGACCGGAAGTGGTGTAAAGACTATGTTATGGATAAATAATTTATTTAAGAAGATGTTTATCTTTTTAGGAAAAATATTTATGTTTTAATTGTTCATATTTTTATTTTAATGTTTAATATGTTTTTGTTTCTTTTATTTCTTTTAAGGAGGGAGATGTGTGGTGTCCTCCGTTCTTATCTGGAACTCGGAACACTCGAAGTGAAGAGGGTTCCTGAGGTTCCAGATGTATCGGTTGGCCCAGGCTTGATAGATGTTACTTGTGCTTCTCCCAATAAATCTACTTATCAAATTAATTATCCTGTTTCCTGCTTCATCCTTCGTGGGATTACTTCACAGTTCTCTAGCTTTTTATGAAAAGACAACCGTCCCGAGGCAGCTAATTCCAAGAGTTTCAATGCGTCAGCTCAAGTGCAAGGCAGGATGTCTGCTGTGCTGTGAAACCGAAGGAGGGCCAGACAGCTAAGCAAGCCTTCTTGCCAGGGTGCCTTATTGCCTGAAAGAAATGTAAATGTGCACAACTGTTCACTCAACAAATGTAAAGGGTGCTTGGAAGCCAGTGTTAGCGTTAATTAACGGAATTACAGGAAGCTTCCAGATGGCCCATATTTATTATTTTTGAGAGTTCTTGTAAGGGAGCTACCAGCTAATCTGTGAAGTGTGTGTTTTTTAAAAACAGTTATAAAAGAATTGCGCTACTTACAGTCTGGGAAGTACTAAGATATTTTGGTAGCACTTTTTTTATCTTAAACCTTTCTGCGCATTTTGTAGCAGACTATCTCATAATTTGTCTGATGAAAGTTTAAAATGAAGACTTACGTTTTCACAGTGCTTTTTGTCACAGGCAAACCTTGTAGCACTAAACATACACTTTACTATTTCCTACTTCCCCAACCAGGTTTCAATTCTGTGGCTATCTTGTTATACACACAGACCTCTGCATTGATTTAAGTATAGCGGTATAAGCTGTGCGTTATTTAATATGTGGATGCCTGGAGATGAAAGACCAAAAATAGTTACAGAATTTTTTGTTTCTTTTGTAGCGT
Source organism: Lissotriton vulgaris (assembly GCF_964263255.1). Classification (NCBI taxonomy): domain Eukaryota; kingdom Metazoa; phylum Chordata; class Amphibia; order Caudata; family Salamandridae; genus Lissotriton; species Lissotriton vulgaris. Next base: position 1,307,224,452 of record NC_141693.1, on the reverse strand, counting down.
GTTTTGACCCCACCCCTACTCTTACTCCCCAACCCCTATTGTGTGCAGAATCACAGTTCCCATACTTTTTAATGCACCTTGACAGCAGGTTCTATGTCGATCGAAAGCCGCTGGTGATCAATACAGACCTTCCTAACAGGCCTGGTAAACACTGGCTTTTCCCATATTTAGATGTACTGGGGCAGTGTTCTTTGGCAGCTTTGGGCTACCATGACAGCACTGCTCTAGAACAGTTCTAGGGCTCTTAAACCAGGACTCTCACAAGGGAGTGGCCGAAGGAACAATATGCTCCAGGCTCTAAATATTTATGAGACCCTGCAATGGGCGTAAAAATCTGTTTATAGACGTAAGCCTATCATTTTATATTTATTGAAAGACAATGCATCAGCCACAGATAAACCACTAAATGGCACCAGATCTTTAGATACCATGTTTATCTGGAGAACATTTTATTAAACGGATTTATACTTGCAATCAAGTGTATGTATCTTCTGACATACACAACCCATTTACTGCAAAGATATCTGACATGCCTGCCACAAACATAAACTCTCAGAGGTGTGTGTACCTCACTAACCAAAATAAAGCAAACCCTCGATGTCCCATGTGGGTAGCCTACCATTTCCTTTCGTTAATATGTGCCTCAGGTGCTACAATTGGACTCTTTACTGCAATTTTATTTTCCTTATAATGACAATATCAAGGCTGAGGACTTAATGAATGCATGTATGGCTTGAAACAAGTGCCAACACCATGAAAAACACACACAAGTGGAACAGCGTAATTTAGATCCACCCTTAAATGTCACAGAAATGCATCTATACGTGTGGATCTGACATTATATTCATTGTGTGCCTGAACTTTATTAACGTGAGTGAAGGATTTAAACACATTACTGAAATGTATTCACTGTAGAAACTAGGGATTTATATACATGTGTGCGTTAATATTCAGTTTAAACATGGATCATGTGTTTACACTTACACTTCAAGTTATATTTGCATTTGTAAACATGTATTCTTTAACTCATGTTTTGCGGTTATTTTAAACTTACACATGTGCATGTATAATCATATATTCAAAGTGCACATTGAATGTTTAACTAAGTTAGCCTGAATACAGGCCTCAGTTGAAATGTATTTTTCTTCACCAGCATGCTTTTCTTTTGTTGCAGGTTTATTATTTCATTAGCTAGAGAAAAGCTTATTGTCTGTATAAGACGACTGAGAAAGACTTGGCAGAGAACATGGAGGAAGAATGGTCGAAAGAAGCTTTCTTTCCATCAAGTACTATGATGTCAAGAAGTTCAAGGCTAAGAATGGCAGCCTTAGTTCAATATGTTAGGAATTCAGAGCTGTGTAGCATATGCGCTCAAGTGGTGTTCTGATTGGTTCCTGGTGGTGTGAGACAGATAAGATGTTTCTGAATCTCATGTTACATTTATATTGGTCTTCCAATAGTTTGAGTTAGGAGAGATCCCCTTTAGATTTTGAGTGGTAAAGACGTATCTGCTTGCCCTATACTTGTGAGTGTGAAGCTTTATGCTAAACATGTATTTCCTTTTCCTTTGGGCTTCTACTGATGTCTGATCATGTTGACATAATCTTCTTCTATGCTCCTGAACTAGAAACCCTTTATAGATGACTCCATATTTGACCAATGCTTAGAGTAGAGAAGAAAAGTTTCTTTATGTAGCAACTGTTCCCTGTTATTTGTTATTGTATAATTGCGACTGTCACAATTCTGTATCCCATTCTGTTTATTGCGTCTCAACCAACTGAGATATTTAACTTTGCCTGTTGTATTAATTTACTTATTGAATTTCCAGTTGGCTTGCAGATTTACTGGATTGATTGGTAATCCAGATAAAACAGTTTAATCATATTTAGTGACTCCTGATCCTCATTGTGGAATCCCATGGACTTCGCAAGTTAAATTGTATTGTTGATGTTTTCTACCTTTCAATACTTCATGTCAGGTATATGTCACTTCATGCCTGGCAAACGCAAACTTTACCTTGCCTTAACTTATGTTGCCAAAAAGCACACTTACATGGAGATGTGCATTTTTGCATTATTTCAAAGTCTCAAACCTGCTCAATGTTATTAATATTATTTAATATACAACTCTATTTACATCTGTTATCAGAGAGCATTGATGGAATTTTGGCTGGAGTTTACAGAAATACACAAACCCAATTTATTGCATACCAGCAGCCTGATTTCGGATGTTTTTAATATTTTTTTCATTTGGCTATATAGATCAGGTTTCCTTCATGTAGATACATATAAAAGTGTAATTCACATTTTGAATATCAAATCCTACCTTCAAGAAACGTTACCTGGGTCAGCAGCAGACAGTTGTTTGTGCAAACGTTGAATATTGTGCAGTTCTTCCTATACTGCCCCAGCAGTGCATCCACTCTACATTTTGCAAAACATATTTGTAAAAGCCATGGTCTTGCCTTGTGTTCTCCAGCTATACAGTCACAAAACGATAAGATGCAAGTTTAGGCTTGTTTCGACACTTAGACACACACAAGTGCTGAAGGGCTACACCTCTGGCAATTTGTACACTATGCAAATAGACATAATATAACATGACATGGTGTACATAACATAACAGGACACCCATTGCGCCAGCCAAAAATGCCAATTATAATGTTAACATAACTACTGCCATCACACACGTAAACGTGTGACAATTGAGACTTTTCAGGCCCCCAAAACTATACGAAAGGCTTGGATGGCAGGTGTCAGTCATTTTTAATGCATATTGAGAATTAATACACAACACTTGTTGTGCTAATATCTAAATTAGACAACCAAGCCACCATGTGGCAGACTGTCATAAGTGCTGGTTTTTGCAATAAAGTGCCGGTGATGAGCACTGGAAAAAACTGCCTCAAATTAGGCACTGGGTAAACATCAATCACAGAAACAGATCTTGCCCCATCTCATAGTTCTATTACCCAGAGGGCATGAATAACAAATGCATGCACAGGGATATGCACTGAGTAAAACGTCTGATTGGACTTATCTGATTTTTTTCAGAGTGGCCTGAGCACAGAGCCTTGCATAAGGAGAATGCTTCGGTGTAGTCAGTTTTTGTGCATTATGAAACCTGAAGCACTCTGCTCTGTAGAGAAAACACAAGAACCAAAGAATCTTGGACAAGGAAAACCAAAGGACTGTTCCTAGGTCTGGAGTTTATGGCTTTGTCTTTAGAGTATCGTACTCTACCAGCACCCCTACATAGTTGTATGAGGTGCTGGAGGTGGATAAAGGCTGAACATCCTTCCGCTGCTGCCCATATCATCCCTACTTTCATGGTCTGGATGGTGGTGAGGATCAATTGTCCTTTGGGCATTCATCCCCAGTACCGCTGGAGCTTTGTGGGTTTACCAAATCTCTGCAAATATTGAGGCAGCACAAGTGTATTCTAGGCAATGCTCATTGCTCATGAAAGATACATAATCAGATCAGTCTAGAGATGGGCTCCGATAACAATATCAGGAAGGGAAGGAGGGGTCCTCAAGTAGGGGCCTTAACTCCACACAAAATGTCAGCTGTGGTAGTGGTGCTGACTTACTACAAAACGACAGCCTCGCGGAGGGGTACAGACTCTATGCAACCTAGGGGGAACACATTACGGGTGGGGCATAGTTTTCAGTGGAATTGCCAGAATCAACGTTTTTATCCTGTGCAATGTATCAGAGCCAAACAAATATCCTCAAACTGTTTCACAGATAGACTTGAAGAATGGAAGATCCAGTTCTCAAAAACAGGACATGTGATTGTGTTAGAGTGAACCTGCTTTTCTGAGCTTTAAAATGTTCCAAAGAGGTGTTGGCTGCCCTTAGTTGTGGTGAACTGGCTGCCATTAGCCAACGGGAAGGATTAACTATTGAGACATTTTCTGATTGGCTGATGACTGCCCATCAGAATTATGGAAACAATTCAGATTTTCCCGTTGCTCTTATTGCCCACCTATTCTGTCACGGACTGTAACTGGTGGGATGCACAGGCCAGTCATCTCACATTGCTTCTAGGTTCACTGCAAGCCAATGCCTGCAATCCATCTTTATTTTCCTCTATGCGAGGTCGAAGAAGATCAGCAGAGGAGGGACGTCTGTTGGGTGGAGTGACACCTGTATCAATGATTCTGATGTCATTTGATGGATTATATTCCTTTTTTCTGCAGATACATGAAACATAGCTAAATAAGTGTGTCTTCGGCTACCACTTTGTTATGGATATGAACTGGGGAATAAAAGATCAAATACAATATTTAATTTGATTTTTCTGTTTATTATCAATTCCAGTTTTTACGGCTTACACAAATACAGGTTGGTAATACTTCATCTTTATTTTGACAAAAATGATCAGAACACTTATTTTATGTTTTTAAAGACACAAAAATCTCTTTGTAATTAATTATGAATCTAGTCCTTGATGTGGCATTATGATTGTATACGTTTGCCTGTCTTTGTTATTATCTTCATTAATAAATGCACTTAAGTGTGTTTTAGTTAATTAATACTATGGAAAATATATTTTAAAAGAGCCTGCTGCAACTTAGAGACTATGTTATTTAAATGAGTAACCTTCTGTATCCATTCCCAGTCCCAGTCGGCACAGGCATACCATGTGCCCCCCTCATGTGAAATGAAAATGAAATGAAAAGTGCGTCTTCTACAGCGCAACTGTCACTCCTAACGAAGTCTCCTGGCGCTGAAAATGACAAAGATCAGATTACATGGAATGGGACCTAAATTAGGTCTAAACAGCAGGCATCAGATATCCCAAAGATCCAGGTTTTTATTGCCTTTCTGAACTGCCCCTCCCGTTTGATTACTCTAAGTTCCTTTGGCATGCAGTTCCAGGCCTTTGCTCCCAGTACAGCGGCTGATTTCCCACCTCACTAGATCTTAGTGTTCTTGCTGTAGTATATGGCTTAAATCGCGCTGAGAGATAAGTTGGGCCCACTTGACGAAGTGCTCTAAAAGTCATCAGTAGTTATTTGTACAAAATTATTTTATAAATTGGAAGCCAGGGAAGGGTCTTCAAGGCGGCGGAGGCCGATGCCCTGCACGGAAGCCCTAAAACCAGTCTGGCTGCAGCGTGCTGGACTACCTGTAGTCTCCTCAGGATAGTTGTATTAATTCCTACGAGGAAGCTAATGCAGTAGTCCAGCCGCAATAGTATGAGAGCCACTGTTTTCTTGGGGGCTAACGGAATCAGGTTGAAGAACTTTCTTAAAGTTTTTATAAGCCCAAGGCAGGTCCCAATTGTCTTCAGGACATGGGGCTTAAAAGAAAGAGAAGAATCGAACCAAACACCCAGATTTTTTGCTACCTCCACCGTCGATGGTTGGGCTGTAGTGTCGTCTGGCCACCAGTCCTTTGGTTGAAAACAATTATTTTTACTGATAGGTAAGATCTCAATTTTATGGGTGTTACAGCAAAGATAATTATCTTTCATCCACTTTATAACTGCTGCAAAACAAGATTTAAAGTTTTCTTCAGCATTGGTAGAATTCTTATCCAGGGACAGGATTGACTGGAGTGTCGTCTGCGTATGACGTGGTTTCGATCCCATAGGTCAAAATCAATGAGATAAGAGGGGCCATATATATATTGAACAAAAGTGGACTGAGTGAAGCCCCCTGTGGCACACCGGTGGACACGGTCTGTGCAGGTGAAAGAAAAACTCACAGCGAGATCACCTGCTTCCTATATGACAGGAAAGATGTAATCCATGCCAGTGCGGAATCAGATATGCCACAAGATCTCAGTCTGGCTAACAAGATGTTGTGCAAAATGGAATCAAAAGCGGCAGACAAGTCCAAAAGGATCAGGACTGCCTTCTTGTCGTTATCCGTTATAAATTTATTGGTATGTGATATCTCAAGTAACGCAGTCTCAGTTGAATGTTTTGGTCAAAAACCGGATTGACAGGAATGGAAAATCAGTGTTGACTCTGAATAGCTAGAGAGTTCTTTATATACTATTCTCTCTGTGATCTTGCCCAAAAGTGGTAACAGAGATATAGGCCTGTAATTGGATAGATTAGAAAAATCGATGCTAGGTTTTTTCTTCAAAGGCTTCACTATGGCAAATATCCATTCCTCCGGTACAATACCGGTGGAAAGTGATGAGTTCACAATATTATTGATCACTTGATTTACAATATCAATGATATGATGTATTAGAACCGGGGGACATGTGTCCAACGGGGAGCCTGATTTGCAGGCCAGTATTGCCTCCTTGGTCTGGGAAAGCGTGACCGTTTGAAAGGCATGAAGGCCAGACCTGTCATCTCTAATATCTGACATCTGACCCTCAATGAGCACTGAGGAATTATATGGCACAAATTTCTTTTGAATGGCCTTGATCTTGTCTTCGAAGTGTGTCGCAATTTCATTACATAACTTCTGAGAAGGGGGGATTTCCACATGTAGACCTTTGGGATCAGTGAAATATTTTACGATTGTGAAAAATTCTTTTTGATTATGCTTTGCTAGGGTTATTTTATTATAAAAATATTCTTTTTTTGCTGATTTAATAGCTAAATGATAACGTTTCCTAAAAGTTTTAAAAATCTGTAGATTGAGAACATCATATCCCTTTCCCCATCTGTGTTCCAACTGTTTAGACTGAGGATGAAGTCCCTCTAGCTCTTTTGAGAACCAAGGGTTCATTATCAATTTTTCTTTTACTCTGTCTGGCCGTGTGCTCCGTCGGGACTAATTCTTCGCCTATAGACACTATCCAATTATGAAACCGGGGGGAATCCTCTGCCCGGTTCTCCCGCGATTGTTGGACCTTGTCTTGGGCGATTATGGGCAAAGAGGGGTTTGTAGCTAAACGATGCCATTGCCTACTTGGGGTCCCTACATCATTCATCCTCACTACACTGTTCTTGTTAGGAATTAGGAAAGCTAACGGAATAAAACAATGATCGGACCAGACCTGTGGAATTGGATTGCCTGTCTGGAGTGAACTAAAGTTGGTGCAAACTGCATCCAAGGTGTGTCCTGCTTTGTGTGTTGGTCCTTGGACCATTTGTTTCATGCCCAGCAAATTGACCGTTTCCAAGAAAGATGTCACCCCTGGACTATCATTGCATTCCAGGTGCAAATTAACACAATGATGTAAAGTTTGAATATCTAAGCATGGCTTCGCTGAGAGCATCTCCCAGCGAGTCCAGGAATGCCTTACTATTGCCTTGGGGGTGATATAGCAAAGCCCCAGAAAAGGAAAAGGAGTTATTAATAGCACAGCAGAAAACCATATGTTCTGCTCCTCTAATCCCCGGTAAAGTGAAGACTTTCCATTGTAAGGTGTCTCTGTGTAAAATGGCTACTCCTCCCCCCTACCGCCCTATCTTTCCTGCAGACAGGAATGTGCTTCCTTCCTCCCTGGTTAAGGTGCGTGTCCTCATCTTCCTGTTTTCCTGTAGCGCTTGTCGTGTTTCTGTACAGCGTCTTGTAAAGAATCGTAGGCATCAAATAAATACAAATACATGCAAAACGTTTCCTGTTTTCTTCAGCACAGCTTGTTTAGTTCAAGCATTGAACGCATGAAACAACAAATTATCTGTATGTAAATCTGATTTTAATTTGTGAAATTAAATTCCCTGAAAATAAGGCTTTTGTCTGAAAGGAGGCGATAAACCAATGGACCAGCACATATTATTCATTTCATGATGTTTAATATGTGAAGCTGATTTAAGTATTCACTTTTGAGTCAGCGGCGCACTGGCCTGTAAACAAACCTTGAGAATCCCCGACAGCCGTTATCCACATAGAGGCCAGTAGGATGGGGGAGAGTTGAACACAACAAAGATTCAGAAATGCAGCGGACTCTGTCACAGACCTACAGGCCTGACAGAGACATGCCTGGGGAATTCTACTTTTACTCACTAGCCAGCCTGCCTCTCCTAAAGCTAAACATATCTGGCTAAAGACAACTGCCGAAATTCTCGTTTTAAAATATCTAAACCTAATTTCGGCACAGCTCTGGTTTCCATTATTGCTGTGAAACACATGTCGGGTTTGTTTTCTCCTCCTCGCTCTAGAGGTGGTGGCTAGGCTGCAGGAGGTCCAGGGGGAGTACGGAGGAGGGATACTGGACACCACTGAGCCCCTGGCTTTCAGGGCCCGATTTCCTGGTGTAAGCATCAGGAGCCGGAGTGCTGGCACGCGCTGGACGTGAAGCGTCTACGTAGGAAGTAGGAACACGTAGGTCAAAGCATCAAACGGGACGGGTGCGGCAGTCTCTCAACGCACGCACCGGCGTAGTCGTACACCCAGTCCTAGGCCCTGTTCTTCAAAGGCATTTGTAAGTGTAAGTTTCTCCTGCATGTTTAAATAGCCTTTTTCGGTGTGTGTATCCTTGTTTGTGATTCACAAAACGTACCAAGCAATAGCGATAATTATCGTTATTGCTTGGTTAGCGTGAAAATATTATCGCAGAGCTGCGGCGATTTTTATCGCAGATAAACCTTGGTATTACCAAGGTTTATCGCAAATGCGATAAAAATCGGCCGCAATGCATGAATATCGCTGAAAAGTCAGCGATATTCATGCATTACCGAGCTAATGCTCTTAGCCATGTTATCCACCTCCCATTGGATAACATGGCTAAGAACTGCTCAGGGCAGGTGTTAGCTTTTGGAGATATTCATGCTTAGCGCGAATATCTCCAAAAGTTGGTAATAGGAGATAGCGATGTTTCCAGTCGCTAACATCTTGGCACGCCCACTTTGCATGTCATTAGTGATAAATATCACTGACATGCAAAGTAGGGCCCAAGATGGTCGCTATCTCCTACTAGCTTTCGCTAACTGGTGTTAGCAACAGCTAGGTAATAGGGAGATAATTTTATCTCCGCTTTCTTGGCTTTTAAAGCCAAAAAAGCGGAGATAAACCTCTGTGCCAGTGAAGCACTTGCTGCCTTGCTACCCTGACGCCTACCTGCTTACCTTGAAAAGATCAGAAGTCTGGTGTTTGCCCTCCCGCCACCCGCTGCCCGACTCCCCTGACATCTAGGAGTGCGGTGGCCGAGTGGAGCGCAGTCGGAAGGGAAAAGACTACCTTACCCAGCATCCCGAGCGGCGCACGCCGCGTCATCAGTGCGCCAGAAGGCGCTGAAATAGCGCGTCACCCCGGTCGAGGGGGGGAACCTCTGTGCCAGTGAAGCACTTGCTGCCTTGCTACCCTGACGCCTACCTGCTTACCTTGAAAAGATCAGAAGTCTGGTGTTTGCCCTCCCGCCTCCCGCTGCCCGACTCCCCTGACATCTAGGAGTGCGGTGGCCGAGTGGAGCGCGGTCGGAAGGGAAAAGACTACCTTACCCAGCATCCCGAGCGGCGCACGCCGCGTCATCAGTGCGCCAGGAGGCGCTGAAATAGCGCGTCACCCCCGTCTCGCAGGACGCCGGGCGAAGCCTGGGCCAAGGGCGGGCCCGTTTTAGCCCGTTCTAGACTGTGAAAGACTGGACTGGTGCGAGAATCAAGAGGGAGAGAGAGGACCAAATAGCTAGTCCAGATCCCCGGTTTATATGTCAATAAATCAAAAAGAGACTAGCTAGGAATGGGGTTAGCATGACATTAATATTATAACCGTCATGGTGACTCAGTATTGTTTTGTCAATTGCTGGTGGCACCTGTTGGGTGTCTTTAGAAAGCCCTCACCCACCAACCTAGTTGGTGGCATGCTTCATCATCGGGCCCACCCAGTGACACCTAGCGTGTCCCGGGTGTGCTACGACGCCTGATTACAGCGGAGCAGGTATGTCACTGTGTGTGCGGTGAAGGGTGTTGAGTTCGTGAATTTAAAACGGCTTGGCGGAGGTCCCAGAGGGTGAGGATACTTTATTAAATGGGCCTCCGTCAGCGGTTAAAAATAAGGCTGTGGGACGTTAGAGGCGGGTTACGACCTCCTACGTCCTTGGAGTGTCAACATGTTTCAGCCAGTGCCTTATCACTAATCTGGCTTTCTTCAGGACAATAAAAAAGTGTGTGTAGTTAAAATTAGGGGTTGTGTAGTGTAGTCTATGTGTCTACACGCCCTAAAGTGTATATAACTGTGAGAGGGGGGATTCCCTTCTCAAGATCACCTGTACATATAACATAAAATGACAGAGACAAAACATACATGGGAGAAAAGAGTCACTAGGAAGTATTTATCATCTGTTATGACAGCCGGCTAAATAGCGATTGTGTGCAGGCTATAAGCGGCTCAAGTGTAATGGTACTGGTGGTACCATTATGGTGAAAGGTCGCACTAGAACTTCGAGAGTGAAGTGGTTAAAAAAGCGGTGTAATATACAACAATGGTGAAAATGGTGAAAAGTTTGAGGCGCAAGGACCATGTCTTACGCTAGTTTTGGGTTGCTTTAGCTCCAAGGTTATTGAAGTGGCAAGGGGTGGCCCTATGTGGGAGACAAAGGTAGGACCACTTGGGTTAGGAGACCTGTGGGAGAAAGCTGGAGAGGTAGCGCTTACCTATTGTAGAGATGGTAGGTCAGCATACTCACAGGATTTCTGGCAGGCACCGGCGTGGGACCTGTTGTGCCTCCTTCGCAGAACCGGTAGTGAATGGCTGCTGTTGCCGGTTTTTATACTGGTGCTGATTGCGTAAGTAAGGGCACATGGAGAGAGAAGCAATGGTGGAAAGACTCGCAATAGCGAGTCATTATCGCGCTCAGGTGTGTGCCGGTTGTTTCGCGCTGGTGCGCGATCTAGTGTGCACTCTTAGCGCATGCGCGGTGTGTTGGGAGAGTGAAACGCATGCGCGGCCGATCAGTGTAGCCGCGCATGCGTCTAGCGGGTGCAGTAGTACTAGCGCGTAGCGCCTGACGCTGGCACATGCGTCCTGGCGTGTGTTGTGCCGCTGTGTGGCGCCTCTCTTGGGCCAATAGTCTTATATGCAGTGTTACAATTATAAAAACCATATTAAGACTGATATGGGGCGTAGGTGCACACAGATACCCATTAGTACATGATCTTGGGAGATGAAAAAGGCCCAATTACCCATTATTCAGTTGCACTGGAGTGTGTTGTATTACAGAAGGTTAAACATCTCAAGGCTGATGGGGTTTGGGGTGCAGGGGCACACAAATCGCCACTAGTCCATGATCTAGGGTGGTGAAACAGGGGGGCGCCCATCTGTCCATTATTCAGTTGCAATGGACTCTTTAGGGGTATAAGACTCGGATGGTGCTCATAAGACCAGGCAGTTTTAAGTTCATAAGTGGGTCAAGGAGTTCCAGGGGATGGCATCATTTAGACCATCTGTGGCTGTGGACAGACGGTATATCCATCTTTGTTCCTTGTTCAGTAGTTTTTTGTCATTATTGATGGGGCTTTCAGGGATTTGCTCAATGACTGTCCAGGTAAAGTCATTGGGGGTGTGACAGTGGGTGATAAAGTGGTTAGTCAATTTGCTTATGTTTTTCTTGCATCGCATCGTACTGCGATGTTCCGTTATCCTGGTCCTGACTTTGCGTGTGGTCATGCCCACATATCTCAGGCCACATGTGCATGTCAGTAAGTAAATCACGTTCCGTGAATTACAGTTGGTTTGGCACCTTTGGGACCAGATTTTATTGGGTTCCAGGTTCAGAGTTTTAGTGTGGGATGTGAGGTGGCAGACACTGCAGTCGTTGCTGGGGTAGTGTCCTGTTACTTTGGGCATTCCCCATGCGTTGAGTATGGTGTTCTCAGGTTTTGGTGGTGGTTTTGGTCTGGTGCTGACAAGTTGGTCTCGCAGGTTGTGGCACCTCTTGTAAGCAAACCTGGGTGGTCCCCATTTCCTTTGTCCTGAATTAATGATTCTCCAGTGTTTTTTGACGCCTGTCAGACACACTATCCATTGAAATTGAGGAAACAGAAAGACACTTCAAAGCCACGATTACATCATTTAAGAAAAAACTTGATGACCAGAACAGGGAGATAAATGAGTACAAGGACTACATGACCCAGGCTAAATTCAAAAAATTTGAAAAAGACCTCAAAAATTTCTCCTACGCTAAAGTATACCCATACTCGGAGGAGAACTACACCCCGCCTGCCAAGGAGACCAACACACCCAACTCCTCAGGTGACGACAGTTCCGTCTCCAGTGACTCCAGCAGCGGATCACAAAAACGGGGAGGTAGAGGACGAAGAGGACAACGATGGCCCAACCACTGGCAAGGAGGACAACCAAACCAATTCTTTGGTTTCCCACCAAACTTAGGCCACATGCAGAACCCCTACTTTGGCTTCCCCAACATGTACCCCCAAGGACCAATGCCGTTCTTTGCAGGCAACCAGGGCACCAACTTTCCTTTTTTAGGACGGGGCCACAGGACACGGGGCCGCAGAAGTTCAACCCAGCACAGCAACGCACAGGTACACGCACAGGTACACTGGGCAGAAGACGAAAACCCGGTGAGCTCCAACACACCCCAGAAGACAAAAAAGGCAACACCAGGAACGAGCAAGTAGCTAATCCCACCACCCAACCATCACTGGTATTCAACCTATCCAGTACCCCATTATCCACAAAAGAACAGTCAGTCTTGGAGAGGGGTTTGTCATTTGTGCCAACTACCAGACTTGACAAATTTAAATTGCATGCGGAATTAGCTCAATTCTTCAGAAAACTGAAATTGAAGTCCTTTTTTGAAAAGTCAACCCACGACTCTACCCAAACTGACGAGAACCCCAACACCACAGGTCTCAGAGTCAAATCAACCTTCGTCCCCCCACCCTCTACCATCCCTGCAGAGATTACCACCTTTGAACAGGCGGTTTACCATGACATTGAGAACCTCAACCCAACTAATCACTACAATAACCTGTCATGGGAGGACAGACAAACCATACAACGCCTCCAAAACAACCCCACACTAGTAATCAAACCAGCAGACAAAGGGGGTGGCATCGTACTACTGGACAAAACGGACTACGATGCAGAATGCCGGAGACTACTCAGCGACAGCCGGAATTACCGCAGACTTGAGCAGGACCATACAGAACGACTGCGCACCACTGTACATACCCTTGTCAAAAGGGCAGCAGAAGAGGAATACATCTCCAAGCAGGAGGCCGAATACCTTTGCCCCGAGCACACCAGAACGCCATACTTCTACACAGTACCCAAGGTACACAAAGGGGTGATCCCACCCCCGGGTAGACCGATTGTATCGGGCATCAACTCCGTACTAGAGCCACTCTCTGGATACTGTGACTTCTTTCTGAACCCCCTGGTACAAAAAACCCCCACCTATTTCAGGGACACCAAACATCTGTTACAAGTAATCACCAACATCACCTTTGATCCCGATACCCAACTACTGGTAGGACTGGATGTGGAAAGCCTGTACACCAGTCTTCCACAAGATGCCACCCTACAGGTACTGCATGACATCCTGGAAGAATCCCCTTGGCCATACCACACACCGAGGAGCTTCGTCATGGCATGTGCAGCCCTCGCCCTCAAAGAAAACTATTTCGAGTACGAGGGCACTTTCTACCTGCAAACGAATGGAACTTCAATGGGCAGTGTTTTCGCGCCGAGTGTGGCTGGACTATATGTACACCACTTCGAAAGCACCAACATCGCTGTGGAAGCCAACCCGTTCAGACACCACATACTGAAATGGCATAGGTATATCGACGATATACTAGTCATTTGGGAAGGCTCACGGCCTGAACTGGATAACTTCCTAAACTGGCTTAACAGCAGAGACCCATACCTTAAGTTCACCTGCACAGCCAGCAACCACCAACTCCCTTTCCTAGACCTGGAAATAACAGCCAAAGGTGGAACCCTAGCAACCACCACCTATTACAAACCTACAGCGAGAAACTCATTGCTGCACTACACTAGCTTCCACCCCCGCCCTCTTAAAGAAAACTTACCCTTTGGCCAGTTCCTTCGTATTAGAAGGAACTGCTCGAACGTGAATGACTACAAATCACAATCAGCGGATCTAGCCACCAGACTAGAAAACCGCGGCTACCCAAAGGCCATCATCAAGAAAACCCAGAAGAGGGCCAGAAACCAGAATCGTGAAGCTCTACTTGAAGACATCACTAAAGAAAGTGAGGCACAACCCACAACGTGTGTCACCACTTACAACACTGCCTCGAATGAGGTTGCAAAAATCATCATAAAACACTGGAGAATCATTAATTCAGGACAAAGGAAATGGGAACCACCCAGGTTTGCTTACAAGAGGTGCCACAACCTGCGAGACCAACTTGTCAGCACCAGACCAAAACCACCACCGAAACCTGAGAACACCATACTCAACGCATGGGGAATGCCCAAAGTAACAGGACACTACCCGTGCAACGACTGCAGTGTCTGCCACCTCACATCCCACACTAAAACTCTGAACCTGGAACCCAATAAAATCTGGTCCCAAAGGTGCCATACCAACTGTAATTCACGGAACGTGATTTACTTACTGACATGCACATGTGGCCTGAGATATGTGGGCATGACCACACGCAAAGTCAGGACCAGGATAACGGAACATCGCAGTACGATGCGATGCAAGAAAAACATAAGCAAATTGACTAACCACTTTATCACCCACTGTCACACCCCCAATGACTTTACCTGGACAGTCATTGAGCAAATCCCTGAAAGCCCCATCAATAATGACAAAAAACTACTGAACAAGGAACAAAGATGGGTATACCGTCTGTCCACAGCCACAGATGGTCTAAATGATGCCATCCCCTGGAACTCCTTGACCCACTTATGAACTTAAAACTGCCTGGTCTTATGAGCACCATCCGAGTCTTATACCCCTAAAGAGTCCATTGCAACTGAATAATGGACAGATGGGCGCCCCCCTGTTTCACCACCCTAGATCATGGACTAGTGGCGATTTGTGTGCCCCTGCACCCCAAACCCCATCAGCCTTGAGATGTTTTACCTTCTGTAATACAACACACTCCAGTGCAACTGAATAATGGGTAATTGGGCCTTTTTCATCTCCCAAGATCATGTACTAATGGGTATCTGTGTGCACCTATGCCCCATATCAGTCTTAATATGGTTTTATAATTGTAACACTGCACATAAGACTATTGGCCCAAGAGAGGCGCCACACAGCGGCACAACACACGCCAGGATGCATGTGCCAGCGTCAGGCGCTACGCGCTAGTACTACTGTGCCCGCTAGACGCATGCGCGGCTACACTGATCGGCCGCGCATGCGTTTCACTCTCCCAACGCACCGCGCATGCGCTAAGAGTGCACACTAGATCGCGCACCAGCGCGAAACAACCGGCACACACCTGAGCGCGATAATGACTCGCTATTGCGAGTCTTTCCACCATTGCTTCTCTCTCCAGATGCCCTTACTTACGCAATCAGCACCAGTATAAAAACCGGCAACAGCAGCCATTCACTACCGGTTCTGCGAAGGAGGCACAACAGGTCCCACGCCGGTGCTGGCCAGAAATCCTGTGAGTATGCTGACCTACCATCTCTACAATAGGTAAGCGCTACCTCTCCAGCTTTCTCCCACAGGTCTCCTAACCCAAGTGGTCCTACCTTTGTCTCCCACAAAGGGCCACCCCTTGCCACTTCAATAACCTTGGAGCTAAAGCAACCCAAAACTAGCGTAAGACATGGTCCTTGCGCCTCAAACTTTTCACCATTTTCACCATTGTTGTATATTATACCGCTTTTTTAACCACTTCACTCTCGAAGTTCTAGTGCGACCTTTCACCATAATGGTACCACCAGTACCATTACACTTGAGCCGCTTATAGCCTGCACACAATCGCTATTTAGCCGGCTGTCATAACAGATGATAAATACTTCCTAGTGACTCTTTTCTCCCATGTATGTTTTGTCTCTGTCATTTTATGTTATATGTACAGGTGATCTTGAGAAGGGAATCCCCCCTCTCACAGTTATATACACTTTAGGGCATGTAGACACATAGACTACACTACACAACCCCTAATTTTAACTACAAACACTTTTTTATTGTCCTGAAGAAAGCCAGATTAGTGATAAGGCACTGGCTGAAACATGTTGACACTCCAAGGACGTAGGAGGTCGTAACCCGCCTCTAACGTCCCACAGCCTTATTTTTAACCGCTGACGGAGGCCCATTTAATAAAGTATCCTCACCCTCTGGGACCTCCGCCAAGCCGTTTTAAATTCACGAACTCAACACCCTTCACCGCACACACAGTGACATACCTGCTCCGCTGTAATCAGGCGTCGTAGCACACCCGGGACACGCTAGGTGTCACTGGGTGGGCCCAATGATGAAGCATGCCACCAACTAGGTTGGTGGGTGAGGGCTTTCTAAAGACACCCAACAGGTGCCACCACCAATTGACAAAACAATACTGAGTCACCATGACGGTTATAATATTAATGTCATGCTAACCCCATTCCTAGCTAGTCTCTTTTTGATTTATTGAAAGACTGGACTGGGCCATCCCTCTTGGCCCCCGCGCCCGATTGTGATTGTGGTAAGGCGATATATATATCTTCGTGCCCCACATAAGTCTGTTCACTACTCTTGACATCCAAATCTCATTTCAATTTAGCTGCTGTATTGTACTGGGCTTGATTGGCTTACATGTCGAGACAGAAAACCCCCGTCACTCCTGCCAACACCATGGACAATTATTTAGTCCAGGTGGTGGCTAAAATTAATAGCGAACGGAGGTCTTCGCTGGGACTTATGGACTCTCCACCCTGTGCCCAAATTGAAACACTAGGTGTAACCCAATCGGACTGTGATGATACAAATGCTATTGACCTACTTATTGAGGAAACTAACGATTGTTCAGTGACAAATGTTTCTACGGCATCTATCGCTCCACAATCAGATACTATTGCCGACTTATTAACTGTGGAAGAGTTAAATATTTCTTGTAATGGTGTAGAGTTAGACAATGAGAGTATTTCCCCACCTACTCCTGTTCCCGCACCAAGAGCAAAAAGAGGGACCACTAAGGTTCCTCCTAAAAGAGATGGATTGCGGTCCAGTAAGAACAAACCAGCAACCCCTCCCATAAGTAAACATAGAAGGGCTATAGAAGGAATAAGGGAGGAATTGAATGACAGTACAGGATGGGATGATATGATATCAAGTAAGTTCATGGGTATGTTGGAATCCAAGATATCTGGGTTAATAAAACCTCTTATATCCAAAATAGACCACCTTACTGATAAAGTCAATAAATTAGAGACCCTCCTGAAAAAAAAAACGATAGTGTGGGGGAAATTCCAAATCTAATAATAAATAAACTTGAGGAAAAGCAAGACACAGGAAACATACCAGGGGGGAACATGATTGGAGGTGCAGAAGATATACTAGCCCCAATTCAGCTAATTAGCTCCAGATCTGGTGATAATCCCAACAACCCCACAACCACAGAACCTGTGCAAATTCAAGGTAATACTACAACCCCCGATCTCAATACAGAAATAAGACCTGTTGAATTAATTGTAGAGGCCTCACCATTGATCCTAGTGCTTGCTAATGTTCCACCACTGAAATTAGGGCAGATTGAGTCTCCAGATTCTCTATTAAATAAGGCACTACAGTGGTTGAGCAATAATATGCATATATCTCCCTGGGGCAAAGAAAAGCTATCAGATGATTTGTTAACAGCGAGACGGGTAAAGTGGATAGGGACTAAAACCAAGAAATTTCAAGGGGATTGTGTGGTTTTAAATTTTAAGGGCCCCGAAGTACTACCAGACGTCTTGCGTAATATTTTTCCTCCTCAGCACAGAACAGCGGAAATTATTCCACTAACGTTGGATTTCTTTTATAGTAGAAGAGGACTTGTAGCAAAACCAAGTATATTGAGAACCAAGTGGACAGTAGTGGGAAATAGAAGGGCTAGGGATGGCCCCATATGTGAGTGGGGACTAAACTTGGAAAATCATTATTCTGCCCTATCCGACCTAAACGAATGCGACTGACTCGTAAGCTGTGAACCTGCCCCTCCTAAAAGACAGTTGCCCCAAAAGAATGGACGGACAGGAAACTTGAATGAGTACTTAGCAGGCAAGCAGATAACAGGTTCTAGGGAACCCCAAACTCCCGCTCCTGAAGAACTAAATACAGACATAGAGGGCCCAAACAGAGCCAGAGAGGTGATAGAGAGGAATTCAAAATTGAGGGATGGAGAAATAGTAATCGTAGAAAATGAAGAAATTGCAAATGAACCTGAGAAGGGCCAGACACAACACCAACAAGAGACATTACTATTGTCCCTTGTCTTTTGGAATATAGCCGGCATAGCAAACAAGATAAATACACCGGAATGGGTTGATTTCATTGATCAATACGACATTATTATGTTGCAAGAAACTTGGTCACTGACCCCAACCTTTCGGCAGGGGTATTTGAATTTTCATATGCCTGCAATTGGAAATCGAGTGGGTCGTCCCTCTGGGGGCCTGTTCATTTGGATACGTCAGACATTGAATTGTACAATTAAACAAAGGTCCATACCATCCAATGACATTATAGCTCTTAATATTAGTTGGGAAAATGGCCAACAACTTGTCCTGTTTAATGTCTATGCCAGGGGAGTTGGTGGTGGTAAATCCTCAGAGGTCATAACAACTCTAGAGCAGAACATTGAAATGTTATCACCAACACCTCACGTAATAGTGGGCGGGGATTTTAATACCACCTTCGAACCCTTGGGTGAAGAGGATAGGATCCTGGCCGAAGAGGAGGATGCTAAATGGGGAATACCTCAACTGGAGGTGCCTGCTCTCAGGAAATGGAGCACAGTGGCAATTCAGCTAAAGAGTCTCTGTCTATCAAGAGGGGTGAGAGCAGTAAACGGGCGCTCAACCTCTGACTTAATAGGGAAAAATACATTTGATAATGGCCGAGCAGCTAGCAGAATTGACTACCTATTATTGGATGTAAGGGTTTGGAGCAAATTGGTAGATATGGTAGTGAAAGAAAAACTAGAAAGTGATCATAACCCCTTATGCCTGACCCTTCACTCCTACCAAGAAGCTATGGAGCTCTCCAGCAAAAATGAAATGGTGACGCAAGATGTTGCATGCTCAAACAATCATCGGCATTTGAAGTGGAGAATGTTACTAGAAGATGTATCTAAATTGGAGGTCCTTAAACAACTAGTAGCTGATGAAGTTAATAAGATCAAGTCCCACTGTGGGAAGCTTAACTTCAAAGACTACATGATGGAGGCCCATGAGAAGCTCTTCTGTAAAATCCAAAGCTTCTTCATTAAAACAGTAGTTCCCAACAAAAAGAAAAAGGATCAAAATAGTCAAGGATGGTACGACAAGAGTTGTAGGTTAGCACGATATAACCTAAGTACGGAATTGAGAACTGGAAATGCAACAACAGTTAGGATGGCCAGAAACCATTATAGACAAATCTCAAAACAAGGCCAAAAAAAGCTAGGGGTGAGGAATGCTGGTATGAACTAAAGGAGGCTTGTGCTGCCAAGGATTCTAAACGTTTCTGGGCCTCAGTAAAATGGGAGAAGGGAGGGATAGCTGCCCAGCCTTTGAACCATGTTGCGAAAAATAATTGGATAGAGTTTTTCCAACCACAGTATGCCCGAAATCCAGCCTTCATCCATGACCAACCCCCCCCCCCCCCCCCATGTTTTTTTCAAAAATCCAATATTTGATGAAAAGGACGTAAGTAAAGTATTGGATTGTGTAGCGGGGGAAAAGCGCCGGGCATGGACGGAATTCCGGCTGACATATTTCTATCGGACCGGAATTCCTGGTGTAGTTATTTTACAATGTTGGCCAATGCTGTGGCAATGGGAGGGGAAGTACCTGCTTCATGGAAGGGAGCTGAAATTATCCCCATATTCAAAAAAGGCGACAAAACCTTGGCTAAAAACTATAGACCCATTAGTCTCATTGACACAGCCCAAAAACTGATGGGCCGCCTAGTCCAGAATAAACTGCAACAATGGATCGATGAAAAGAACATACTGTCACCATACCAGGCAGGGTTTCGCCCCTTAACCAGTAGTGTAGACCAAGTCCTGCGCTTCCTAACCATCTATTGGAGAAACGTTACATTAAAGAAGGGGACATTTTATGCAATTTTTGTGGACTTAAAAGCAGCTTTCGACCTGGTCCCCAGAGAAAAACTGTGGCAGACCCTGGCTGATGCAGGCCTAAGTCAGGAACTCCTTACTCTCCTTGTCCGTCTCCATGAAAACAATTTTGCTAAAATCAGGTGGGGCAAGCAAGGAGAAGTAACAGATCCCTTTCCAGTAGAGCGTGGGGTGAGGCAAGGGTGCGTCCTAGCACCGACACTATTTTCAATTTATATAAATGGTATTGTCGAATACCTACAGAAATCCCCTAGTGACGCCCCAATCATAGCAGGCTCCCACGTCCCCGTCCTGATGTTCGCGGACGACACGCTCTTACTTTCACGCACCCCGAGCGGTCTCCAAAAAGTGGTTGATGCCTTTGGTGAATTTTGTGATGGCAAGGACCTTGAATTGAATACTACCAAAATCAAATTCATGTGCCTTAACCATCAGTCCACCTTCAAAGGTGTAATAAAATATAAAGGTATTCCCTTAGAAAAAGTGGACTCTTTTTCCTATTTAGGCATCATCCTACAGGAAAATATGAAGTGGAAATCGCATATTAATACAACAGTATTGAAGTTTAGACAGCTAGCAGGCGCAATTGCTTCAAAACATCGAGCCTCGCTAACTAAGCCGGTAAATTGTGCACTTGAAATTTACAACATGAAAGTATTGGGTGCCTGTTTATATGGATCCGAACTATGGGGGTTTTCAAATTTGGGAGAACTGGGACGTGCAGAAAACAGATTTTTGCGAGGGCTTGTAATGGTCCCACAAAGCACACCTATATCTCCTCTAAAATTGGATCTTGGCAGGAAAAATATAGAGGACATAGCTAGGCTATGGCCCCTTTTATACTGGAGACGTCTGATGGTGACCCCTGAATTAAGTCACTATGCTGCAGCCCTGACAGATGTTGTTAAGTTCGATTGTTTCCATTGTATCCCATGGCTAAAGGAACTACGGGGACTTCTTGTAAAGCTGAAATTGGAACATCTATGGGATACTAATGACGTGGCTAGTTTTCCCTCGAAAGCAAAGTTGAAAGAACTATATTGGGAAATGGTGTTCCTTACAATGTTTTGTAATGGATCCAAATCAAAACTGACATCTCGATTTTTGGATATAAAAATGTACCCCTCATGCGAACTATTTTGGGACGTAATTGAACGACCGCATGATAGAAAACTATATTTCCAATTTCGTATAGGTACACTACCAGTAAATGCTTTTAAGAAACACTGGTCTCCAGCATGGGATGAACATTGTCACCATTGCAAAGATCAAACAGAGCACATCTCCCATTTGTTGTTCTGTTGCCCACTGTACACTAGTCCAAGGCGCAAATGGCTAAAGCCAGTGTGCCTAAACATGGGCACTCGTAGCCAATCGGTAGCCCTCAGGATACTGGAATCCGATTGTTCCACTCCGTTTGTGGTTGCTGTAGCAAAATTTCTTGCTTGGGCATGGGCAATCCGTATTCGCTCGCTAATGTCAATTGCAACATAATGAATTATGTCTATTACTATTCCACCATTCCGTCACATGAATTGCTATTTTTTAAAATAATACTTTTTATGAATTGTGAAATCTTTTTGTATCTTAATATGTATTTTATTCGACTACCAATGTTTAATATGTATTTTAGAAAGTGTTTTATCTGTAGTATTTATTGTATTAGGGCTAGGTGAATGCTTTTATGACAAATGTCGAATAAAGCTTTTGAAACAGAAACAGATAAACCCCCTTGATAATATGCCCCGTGGTTTTAGACTCGTAATAAGATTTACTCCGCATATTTTTATTGTGTCAGTAAACAGTTCCCCAGGGACAGGAGTGGTGGAAACTCCATAGAAAGGCAGGCAGCATATACAAGCATACTTGTTCGTGGGCAATCAAAACCCCTTGCACAATGTAAGAGATTCACTCTTGGAAAGAGGAATAGAGCCGGGTATGAAAAATGGGAAGAGACCCCCTCCCCTCCCCCCCCCCTCATCATATTCAGAAGGTGGTCTATCTTAGGGGAAAAGTTGCAAAGTACAATGACATTCATGTATGACATTTTCCCATATGTAAATATTGACTATATAAGTAGGAATGCACTCACGTTGTCATAAACCTTCCTAGGGATTCTCAGAAACCTGTTTGAATGTCTAAAGATTGGTAATTTATTCCAAATGTAGCAAGAATGGTCAGTCCGTACATTTTAGATTTGTTGTGTGAATCGGGCCATTAGACACAGCAGCAGCACCCTTCTCTTCCTCAACAACACGTGCAACATGTTCCTCACATAAGCTCACTCTCTGCTCAAACTTACATGTTCACCTTTCTCATGCGATGTATGCAAACACAGGCACATTTCTGGTGCATGTTTCCATCTCGGCCTCATCTATGGGTTTTTTCACGGCGGGGGAGGAAGGTCACTGAAAACAGACTATTTCTAGGTTTCCTCACCATCTGAGGAGAGCTACAGAGGAGGGATGGGTGTGGTCGGAGCACGTCCAATGACACAGAGTCAGGTAGCTGGTGGGGCGCCTGCCCACATCTCAGCTCATGTAAACTAGTGGACTATTTTCTTTAAACTTTGAACTGACAGCATTCTTCTAGTTCACATCCGATATGAGATGGAATACGCTTCCCCAGACCTAGAACTGCAGAATCTTGAGGGGCAACTGAGGTCTAGCCAAAGATCGACTTCAGGAACTACGTTCCCATCCAAGCAGATTGGGGGGAAATGCACAAAAACGCCCTGTATCTAAAGCAAGCGAGAGAGGAGTCCGTGAGAATGAGGCCACCTCCCTTATACGCAGTGATGCCCAGTGAAACTTATTTAATACAAGGGAAACTGTCCTCATGGTCTATTTTATGGTGCAGTTTCAGCTTTCCTAAGACATTGGATAAGAAGCTGTAGGGTCTAAATGTAGCGCCTAAATTGGGCTGCAGAGCTGGAAGTGGTAGCAGTATTATATCCTATATTACATATCAGAGGATCTTCTAATCTAAGGACCAGATATACACAACTCAAGCGAGGCCTGTCGGGTACACCCAGACCTCAGCAGGCTTTCCCTGCTATTCTCTAATGGGGAACATTCTCCTAGGTGCTGCATGTCTGCATGGTTGAGGTCTACCACCCCTCACCTCCATGCACAAGTCCGTCAACCTAGGGGCCCTATCCTTCCATGTGTGGCGGTGCAGTGTTAATGCGTGTTCAAACGTGCCCTGTGATTGGCGCTATACAAATGTGCATAACATAACCCGCTAGATAACACCACCATATGCATGAACGTCATTTAGGGGTCACAGCTGCTTGCCCTTTGTGAACACAGGCACTGTCTTTGCGACCCCTGGCGTCAGAGGTGGCACCATGCCAGCTCACCCATATGGGTTTCCGTTGCAGCTCCTTCTCCTTATTTTCTATATAGTTTTTATTACACTTCCGGTGAATAATATTACATTGTTCACTATTAGTGTAATAAAAATGGAATACTATTAGCTGGAAGAGGATTTTTCCTGACAGCTGAGGTTAAGTAAATAAAAGCCTTGACATATATGTTGTGCGCATGCTTGCCATTGAGTCTGTTTATGTGAGAGACTGTGTGTGTGAATGAGTGTGTAGGTGAAAGTGAAGGTCAAAGGGCGTATGATGCCACTTCCGATTCCCCTGGCATTTCGGTGAATTGGTGTCCATGACCATATGCAAAGATTTTTTTTTTGTTGTAATTTTTTTTTATTGAGAATTTCAAAACTACACATCCGGCATACAGTGCCACGTCATAGCACACATATATACACAGATGAGGACGTAAGAAATTAATGCAAAAAACAAAAACGAACGGTACTAACAGAAAATCAGCCGTGTTTGTACACCAATTGCCAGTGGTCAGTGTGCAGTGGACACACACTCATTTGTATCCTGTATTACAATCTGCATAGCATAGCAGGCTATCAGCAGTCCAGGCGCCCCCAACCATCCAATAGATATTCAATCCGAATCCAATTCTTGTCGAGCCAGGAAGTATTCCCTTAGGGGAGCTGTTAGATTGAAGAACCACACATCAAATAGGTGGAAAGTGGATTTAATGTATATAGCAG
This sequence comes from Lissotriton vulgaris, assembly GCF_964263255.1. Taxonomy (NCBI): domain Eukaryota; kingdom Metazoa; phylum Chordata; class Amphibia; order Caudata; family Salamandridae; genus Lissotriton; species Lissotriton vulgaris. Next base: position 1,307,200,255 of record NC_141693.1, on the reverse strand, counting down.
AGCAGGTACACAGCCAGACAGGTTAGCAGTCAGGAGTAACTGACTACATTAGAATACAGCACATAGGAACGCTCTGAGCAGAATGTGGAATGAACATAGTTAAAGCAACATGACATAATTACACAACATAACACATCCCCCTTTGAACAATAAAGAAAATAAAGTATAACTTGTGCCCAACACCACCCCCCATCAAAACAGAAAGAAAAAAAAAACATTACAAGGGAAAATTCTCAGAAATGTAATCTGCTAACCACACGGGAGGCTTTTTCTCACGCCTAGGGTTTCTGAAAGCATGAACCTCAACCTCACATGCAGAACTTGAAGAAGTAGAAGCACCCAAATCAGACGAAACCTGGCCAGAAATGTCTGAGACAGGACAGCTGGAAGTGTTGGACGTCTGGAATGCATTGGAAGCTTTAGGACAAAACAAATCCTCTAAGTCAAACAAGTCAGAAGACTCTTGAGAGGAAGCTAGACAAGGAGGGACAACCTGAGGAGGTGGACATTTAGCAATCCTTTTGAGGTTCCAAACACGTCCATCAGAAAGACGAACAGAATTGTTTAAAACTTCGACAATTTGCAAAGGTTCATAAAAACTACTTTCCTCCTTAGAAGGCTTACCAGGTTTCTTGACCCTTACCCATTGACCAACAACCAAGCTAACATCTTTCACCTTGTGCTTTGAGTCATACAACATTTTGCTTTTAAGATGTGAAGCTTGGCTCCTTTCCTTAACAACATCTTCAGACCAATTGACCACACTGGACTTAAACAACCATCCTGGAGTAAACTTAGTACGCGGATTCCTGCCACGCATAAGCACAAAAGGAGGAAAACCAGTAGCCTCACAAATAGAGGTTCTGTAGGACCAAACCATTTTTAAAACTTGAGTTTCCCACTCCTTACTCTTACCAGACATTTGAATTGTACTTTTGATGACACGGTTAAACCGCTCAACCATGCCATTACTGTTTGGATTATAAAGAGCAGTAGTCTTGTGCTTGATACCAAGTGTGTCAAAGTACTCTTTAGCCTTATTAGAGGTAAATTGGACACCATTATCACTGAGTAAAACTGAAGGGATACCTTCCAACGTGAAAGATGTATCTAAAAACTTTAAGACAGTAGTAGTATCAGCTTTGCTCACAACCTTTACACAAGGCCACCTGGAGAATAAGTCCATTAAAACCAAAATGTATTTTTGCTCACTGCCAACAGGACTCATGATATCAATGGCTAAATGTTCCCAAGGAGAACTAGGTGCAGTCATGTTGCCCATAGGAGGCTTACAGACAACTAGAGATTTGTCAGCTGTTTGACATAACTTACAGTTCCTTACAAATTGGTCGATTTGAGCATCCATACCTGGCCACCAAAAAGAGGCTTTAACTGTACGTTTAGAACGGACTATGCCAAAATGCCCCTCATGGCATAAAGCCATGATGGACGGCCGCAAAGTCTTGGGAGGTATGACTCTTTCTCCAAACCAGATGCTGCCATCTTGAACACTTAATTCTAATCTAACATCCCAAAAAGACTTCAAAGGATGCTTACAGTCAACTTTCCTCGGCCAGGACCCAGCTAGATGGGATTTTACTAAAGATAGGTCTTCATCTTTCGCATATTCATCAACCCACCTTTGCTTCGAAATGCCTGCACCATCCATGTCTTGTACATAGGCTACCTGAAAGGAGTTCCACAATTCATCCTCACATTCATCGAGTTGCTTAGGCATTCTAGAAAGAAAATCGGCTATACAATTCTCTTTGCCAGGTACGAATTCCACATTGTAACAAAAATCTTGCAGTTTAATAGCAAGTCTGGCAACTCTCGCTGAAGTGTTAACAGTACCTTCAGTGGTCAGGACTCTGAGTAATGGCTTGTGATCACAGCGCAAAGTAAACTTAGTACCCCATACAAAAGCTCTAAAGTGATTAACAGCCCATACACATGCCAAAGTTTCTTTTTCAATGGTTGAGTATTTTTCTTCTGTGGGCGAGAGTGACCTGGAAGCATAAGCAACAATTTGCTCCTTACCACTCACACCAACTTGGGACAAAACGGAACCCAAACCTTTAATGCTGGCATCTGTGGTGATAATAGAATGAGCATCAGGATTAAAACTCTTTAAAGAAGCTATATTGGCAATGCAACTTTTGATGTCATCAAAATCTTGTTCACATTCTACTGACCAAGCAAACTTTGTCTTGTTCTTTAACAGCTGTCTTATATTATATGTTCTGGTCGCAAAGTTGGGAATGTATTTTGAACAAAATTCAGCTAAGCCAATAAAGGATCTGACATCATCTTTTCCCTTGGGGGAAGGAGCACACCTGATAGCATCAACTAAATTGGGTTTAGGTTTAATACCATTACAGTCTATAACGTGCCCTAAGTAAGTTACATGATCACTGGCAAAGGTGCATTTGGTGTATTCAACAGTTAACCCTTTGTCGCTGAGAATGCTCAAAACTTCATTTAAGGTATTGTCATGATCAGCCCTTTCCTTTCCAAAGATGAGGATGTCATCCTGAAAAAACTTTGTGTTTTTAACAGTGGAAAACAACCTGTGCATTAAACGCTGAAAAACAGCTGCGGCCGAAGCCAAACCAAAAGGCATCCTTTTAAATTGGTAACAACCCTGTGGGGTTATGAAAGCAGTGTATTTCCTGCTGTCTCTAAACAAAGGGATCTGATGGTACGCAGACGATAAGTCGATTGTAGTGAACCATTTAGCCCCGTCAAGCAAAGCTAACATTTCATTGATCTTTGGCAGGGGGAATTGATCTACCACTATATTATCGTTTAAGTGGCGAAGATCCACACATAATCTTAATTTACCGTTGGATCGTTTCACGACCACCAAAGGGGAAACCCAAGCAGACGCTTCAATCGGTTCAATTATGTTGGATGAGACCAATCTCTCAAGTTCCGTAGCCACGTCTTTTCTTAGAGCAATTGGCACACTTCTAACCTTATGGATCTTAGGTGTGGCAGAGTCCTTCAAAATTATTTTGTGTTCGAAGTCTTTCAACTTGCCAATTGTCTTTGAAAAGACTGCAGGGAATCTTTTTAACAGTTCCTCACCGGTTTTGGTGCCCTCATCCATAACTAAAACTTTTTCCACAGAGTTGGGGTCAAGAATAATGTGTAAATCCCCTTGGTCCTTCCACCCTAAAACAGATGGACCTTTTTTTGATACATATAACTTGCCATAAGATCTACGGTTCTTGAACTCAAATTTCAGCCAACGAAAACCAACTATATCAATCTTGCCACCATCATAACCTTCAGGGTCAATATCCGAAGGAGACAGTTTTGGACCAACTCTGTCAATGAAAGTGTTACGCCATATATCTTCGTTTATGATAGTATAAGGCGAACCAGAGTCAGCATAGACCTTGATGCGCACACCCCCTATATGTATCCAACATTCAGGTTTGTTATCGACAAGCAAACATCCATCCCTAATGTTGAGGAGTAATTTTTTTTTTAAAACTACAGCGCAGTCAGATGCTTGGTCTCCATCACTAGAAGTGTTCTCATCAGAAACTAAGTCTTCTTGAATACATTTGACAGTCTTTGTCTTCCTTCTACATGCTTTGGTGTAGTGACCATACAGTCCACAAGCACCACATTTACTCTTTTTTGCAGGACAAGACTTAGCAAATGCCAAATGTTCTAAACTCCCACACCTATAACATTTGGGAGATTCATTACTGTACTTAGGCTTTGCCCATGTTTCGCTTTTTTGTTTAAAATTACCGCTTCTTTTTGAACTAGCATCAACTTTAGCCACAACATCTTTGCTGACACTTTCAGATTTTAGAGCACTCGCACATCTACTGGATGACTCAGCTTTACGAACTAAAGCTAGGATATCTTCTAAACAAGCATCCCCATTCATCCAAAGACGTTCCTGAATTGCAGGATTATTAGCGTGCATTACCACCTGGTCACAAATTAAATCTTCAAGTAAACTACCAAAGGCGCAATCATCACCCATTTTTCTCAACTCACCAACATAGTCATCCACAGACTCACTTTTAGATTGTTTCCTTTGGTAAAATTTGTAACGCGTAATACCCATACAAACCTTCGGAGAGAAATATTTGTCTAAATTGGATAGAGCCACTGTGAAAACATTACTATCACCTCCCCCTACAATAGGCTTGTTCATTTGGTTATAGCATTTAAGACCTTTTGGACCCAAAGAGTGTAAAAGAATACGTTTCTTTTGATCTGCAGACATTTTTCCATCAGAATCCACAGTGTCAATATAATTGAGAAAATAGTCTTTCCATTCTAGCCATTTTAACGTTGGTTCAGAACCTTTACACCAGAATTCCTGAGGATTACTTAAAGAAAATGTTTGTTGACTCATGTTGGTGTGAAGTAAAGCAAAAAAATTGAGTTAAATGATATGAATGATATGAGAGAAGATTGCAAAAGAAAGTTATCCGTAAGGTGTACAGTTTGGTGGAATTGTTCAGTGAATACAGGATCCTTCTACACACTGTCCAGTCTTCACCACCAGAAAGTGAAGAAAACGAAGAAATTCTTGAAAATGTCACAAATTAAGCAAGTGGTTTAGTTCAAGGCGTAAAACAGCGATTACCTGTGACCGCGATGAAAATCCGACTTGTGGGTGTCGAAATAGGTAAATAAACAAAAAAAAACATCTTCCGTTTTTTCCTTCGTGTGACGAGTAGGCCTGCCCAATCCAAAATGGCCGCCACGCACCGTGTGGTGCGTCACGTTCTCAGCGAACGTATGACGTTACAAAGATGCAACGCGAGTCGGAGAGAGAACCTCCAAGCTTGAGGACACGCGCATTAGAAGCGCGTTACGAAGAGCAACGGTAAGCGCTCGAGCGCGGTGTAAAAGCGCATCCAAAGTATCCAAAATAAGGATAGAGATTACTGTTTTAGTAAAAAAAATAAGGCGTCGCTCACCAGGCTTTGTTGTGCGTAAAATCAATTATTGTCCTCCATGCGTTGTTGAAATATAGTAACGTCGTCTCTGCTCCACTTGACGTCTCGACCATAAGGAAGGTCGGAATTACCTTGAAAGCGGTTCACAGGCTTTAGAAAATCATCCCATCCTCGTCGCCAGTTGTTAGATTGAAGAACCACACATCAAATAGGTGGAAAGTGGATTTAATGTATATAGCAGAGCAGGTACACAGCCAGACAGGTTAGCAGTCAGGAGTAACTGACTACATTAGAATACAGCACATAGGAACGCTCTGAGCAGAATGTGGAATGAACATAGTTAAAGCAACATGACATAATTACACAACATAACAGGAGCCCATATGTCCTTAGGCCTGGAAGAAGCCGGCAGTCCCTCGGCATACAGGTCAAGTTGTTCTCGGCAATAGACCATATCCTTCAACCACAAATCAACCTTAGGGCTCAGGCGGCTGTCCAATGTGAATAGCACTCTTCGTTTTGCTAGCAATAGAGCCACTTTTTAAAACCTCCCCAGCACAGCCTTGCCTCGAGGAATGTACCCTAAGAGGCACGCCAGAAGTGTACACTGAAGTTCCAAACCTGTCATGGTGCCTATAAGGGCGAGTACCCCCTCCCAGTATTTGAACACCAGTGCACATTGAAAGGCTAGGTGATAAAAGTCTGCACTAACCTGCCCACATCGCTTACAACAATCCGATTCTCGCAGCCCCATTCTGTGTAATTTCATAGGAGTATGATACACCTGATGTATGAACTTCAAGTGAATGATTCTCAAATTGTTGTTGGATGTCAATTGCCCCGTTAGTGCACATATGTGGCCCCAGACTATGTCTGGGATGGGAAGGGTGACCACAGAGTTACAGCTTTCCACGCTGCAGTCGCCCACACTGGGAGTTTTATCCTGTATTGCCCTGTACAGTTTGGTAATCAGTTTTTTCCGGTGAGGAGATACTATCACTAATTGAAATGCCTGCAGCGGTATCGGTTCGTCAACGAAAGAAGTGTAATGATCTTGTATAGCCCTACGTAATCTATAACAGGTGTATTGAAAAAGTAGTGTAGGATGCTGTACATACTCTAAATCTTCCCTTGTGATGTATTTCCCATCTGGATATAAATCCTTCAGTGTTGTTATGCCTATGTCCCTCAAGGCATCGAAGGTGCCACTCTCCTGCACCACTGACAGAGCGGCATGCCCAGCTATGGGTATTGCAGGTGCGAATATAGGTAATTTCTGTGCGCGCTTCCCTATTTCCTGCCATGCTGCTATAGTGGCATCCAGTGTGTTAATCTCTCTTCTTGGTGTCCGTCTGGCAGTATGGGTGATAATGCCACTCAATGGTACCTGGTGAGCGTCCCCCTGCTCCACAGCCACATGAAGAAGGAAGTCATGCGGCTTGAACTAAAAGTAAGCATATTGCGCCTGTCCACATAAAAAGTACGCATAAAAATCCGGGGCTCCAAATCCCCCTCTCTCAAATGGCAATGTCAGCGTACGCCAACTAAGTCTCTGTTGCTTATTCCCCCAGACCAATTGTAGCATCTGTGTTTGCAGTGTTTAAAAAAAAATTTGGTCAGTGAAATGGGGATATTACTAAATAAGTACAGAAACTTTGGAAGAACAATCATCTTAACTAGAGCGATACGGTCTGCTAGGGAAAGTGGTAAGCAAGCCCAGCGATCAATCTGCTGCACTAAAGTAGTGTATGCGCGGCCATAGTTTTCCCTAATCATCACCTCTGGTTCATGATGCAGCCACACCCCTAGGTATTTGACGGGTTCGGCAGACCATATCAGTGGGTATTCTACTTGAGGCTGAGCAGTAATGCTCGTTAAGGGGGTGATAACAGATTTGTCTCAGTTGATTTGGAGACCCGAGAATAGTCCGAATCTAATATATTCACGTAGCACCTGCGAGAGATATCTCTGCGGTTTTCGAATGTAGAGGACCATATCGTCCGCGTATAGTGAGATTCCAATCGGACGATTATTAAAATTTAGTGCGGTCTCCCTATGCCCTTGCTGAATTCTACATGCCAGGGGCTCTAAGGCAATAGCAAAGAGCAAGAGAGATACAGGACACCCCTGTCTCGTGCCACGATCTATTGAAAAAGGTTCTGAAGTGAGTCCCCCCACTCTGACCCACGCCGAGACATCAGTGTATAGTATTTGTTTCCACTGAAGAAAGACAGGAGGAAACCCCATCCGGCGAAGGATATACCACATATATCCCCTCTCTATGGAGTCGAACGCTTTTGCCGCATCGAGAAGCACCGCAACAGCCGACAGGTCTGGGTTAAGCACATGAAACATACCGAATATAGTCTTCAGGTTTAGGGAGGGGGAGCGGTCCGGGATAAACCCCGATTGATCCGAAGGACAAGCAGGGGCATTAAATGCAGCAATTTGTTAGCCAGGATTTTTGCTAATATTTTGGCGTCCAGATTAATCAGAGATAAGGGACGATAGGACTCACATTTTGCAGGGGAGTTATCTTTTTTTTAAAAAAGTAATAATGAGGGCTTGTCTCATGGATGGCGGGAGTTCACCTGTCTCGTGAGCCTCAGCGTACATCTCCAGTAAACGCAGCACCAGCAGATCGGTGTTTGCTTTATAAAACTCTGCTGTGAGGCCATCTGGCCCCGGCGCCTTATTGTTGGGCAACGCCATAACAGCCTCCCTGACATCTTCTTCAGTGAGAGGCAGATCTAGGTATTTTCTATGTATGTCGGATAACCAAGCACAGGCTGTATCCTCAAGATATGCATCTAAAACTTCTACCCCCCCCCCACAGGAAGTGTAAGTGGAAGCATAGAACGCACAAAATGTTTCTACTATTGATTGTTGAGAATAATGCAGTTCCCCGTCCGCATCTACAATGTGGTCTATAGGAGGGTTATTGGATCTGTCGCATAACCTATTAGCTAGAATTCTACCCGGCCTCCCACCCTCTCCATAAGCTCTGGCCACATGCCGCTTGGATAAATATATTATTTCTACTTCTGCTTAGGAATTATACTCTTCGACGTGGTCTCGTATTCGGGCTAGTGTATCTCTCGATGGTGTAAGATTATATTGGTGTTCTAGGATCTCAAGTTGTCGTTCTAGTGTATGCAGTTGTGACCTAAGGTCTCGGAGGAACCCCGCAGAGGTGCTAATACACCTCCCCCTAATTGTCACTTTAAAAGCTTCCCAGAGGACCGCCTGGCTGTCAACCGACCCCACATTGTGCTCGAAGTAGTGTATGATAGCCTCGCTGATGACTTCAGCGTAAGTTGGGTCAGCAGGCGCGTCCGCTCTGAAGTGCTGTGTGAAGGGTCTGTGTGTATTTAAGGGTATAGCTAACTCTAACAGAACAGGGTTGGGATCCGATAGGGTGCGTGGGAGTGTGATAACCCCCGTTACCCACGTGTTAGCCTCATCGCTAAGCAACCAATAATCCAATTGCGACCAGCTGTTGAATGCGGGAGTAATATGTGTACCCTCAAGCCTCCGCACATTGCGTTACCGCCAAGAATCTACCAAGCCCAGCTCTAGCATCAGGTCATTATTACAATTTGCTACCTTGACGGTACGTGCCCCCTCTGGATTGGATTTATCTACTAATGGATTAACGTGAGTATTGAGGTCACCTCCCAGCAGGATTGCCGCTTCCGGCCAAGAGCGCACCACCGAAAGCATCTGTAGGAACGGTGAGATATCATCTACTACAGGACCATACATATTAATAATCGTCACAAGAGCCATTCCTAGCTTGCCCTGCACAATCGCCCAGCGACCCTCTGTGTCTACAGTGGTGCGTATAGCTGTAAACCCTACCCCTCTTTTAACTAGGGTGAGGACCCTTCTGGCATAGGTAGAATATGATGAAGCTAGTCTATAAACCGTCCATCTGCTCGCTATTGTAGCTTCAGTGTTTTTGCTCAAGTGAGTTTCCTGTAGGAGGGCTATTTTCACATTATGCCTGTCGAGCTGAGCTAGGACCTGCCTAGTCTTCTTGGGCATGTATAACCCTCGCACATTCCAGGTTATGCAGGGAGGTTTTTAACCTGTCATCTGCAATCGGATTCCAAACCACTGACACAGCACGCCATTACCATGCGGGTAGGTGTATGCCTGTCTCGACCACCCCAACCATTTCATGTACAATGCAAATACTTTTGGCTGATAACAAAAAAACAATCCCTCCCTCCCCCACCCACTTTAGCTTCCCCAAAATGCCAAAGACATAGCCCACATGTAACTCCCACCCCTTCAGAAACCGAAAAAAACTAAACATCAATTGGGGATTACCCATGGGGGATCGTAGCGGCAAATCCTCTCCCGTTCCACTAGGGAGGGGGGCCGCCCAAATCATATCATGTCCCACAACCCAGCCACCATCTTGGTGTGGCTATATATACCCTGCGCAGCGGAGGACAGTCGGAAGTTTCACAATCCGCCCCAGAACAAGCAAATCCAAGCGCACAGTAATCTATCAATGTTATGACATTCTAATCTCAAAGTATGACACAGCTCAACGGGAGCCCAGTGTTGTTTCCAGCATATGACAACCTAAGGGTAGAGGCTTAATCCCTTTGCCTCTACAGCGCCCGCCAAAAATCACAACTCACTCAAATGCACAAATCGCACTCTCTGTGTGCAAATTAACAGACCCCACTTTTCTCAGAGTGGAAACAAACAAGGAGCTGCATTTACATGTAAGGATAATCAAACTAAACTAAGGTAAAGATCCTGGTGCTCACGGCTACTTAATCGTCTGCATCTGAAGTATGAGCTGGAGGGCTGTTCCGACACCGCAGCGACTTGGCATAGTCCATCGTCAGTTTAGGACTTGTAAAGATTTTGGAATTGGCTGCCTCACCGATGCGCAGCCCCGCCGGGTAAAGCATGGCGTACTGAATCAGTTCCTTCAACAGCAGCTTTTTCACACCCTGGAACTCTTTACGTGTGGCCTACACTGCGGCTGTAAAATTGGGGTAGAAACTGATTATATTGCCTTGGTAGTTGATGGTGCCTTGTTGACGAGTGGTTCAAAAAACAGTGTCGCGATTCCTAAAGTTTAGTAACCTGGCGATGATCGGTCTCGCCTGGGCCCACGGAGGGGGCACACCGCCAGGGACCTATGCGCTCGCTCCACCGCAAACATAGGTTATAGGGCCTCCGCACCGCATAAGTCCTGCAGAAGAGTCTCTACATAGTCCTCGAGGCGTCCCACATTGGTGGACTCCGGCAAGCCCAAAATACGCACATTGTTGCGCCACGAGCGCGCTTCGATGTCCTCGTTCTTGGCCTGGATTACTGCTAGGAGCTTCGTCATATCCGCCTGTTTCGTGGTCACCTGCTGCAGGCCATCCTCAGCATCCGAAATGCGCTGTTCCGCTTCCCCCATCCTTGCAGCCTGCTTGTCCAACTTGGAGGAGAAGTGGTCCATTCTACCATTTAATGTCTCTATTTTCCCATCAATGGCCTGAAGGCTAGCTTGAATGGCGGCCAGCGACTTCTCCAGTGCCGTGGGCGCCGGGGTTGATGACTCCAGTTCTGATTCCGAGGCCGCATTCTGCGAGGACTTACCCCCCTTGCACAGCTCGAACGTTAGTCGCGGTTGATTTTTGTCGGGCTTGCCCATGATGTCACACCCAGCAGTAGTGTCGCAAAGCGGAAAGCGATGGCTGGCCTCCAAGGGTCACAGTCCAGACTGCCCATTTTCCGCTATTCACTGCGCGCAACATCTTCCCTGTGAGTGCTCCGTCGCCAGTATATCACCTTTATAGCAGCTCCAGTACTGTTTTGCCGTCGCTATAAGCCATGGGGCACCCCTCCTCTTCCAGCCCTTCGCTGTCTCAATACACCTCACCGGCACGGTACAGCTTTCCCCGCAGTTAGGCCTCAGGCACCACTTCGCAAGGCCAGGGACCCAGGTAGGCCCTGCTGCGCAGTTTATTCTCACCCTGTTATACTCTGATACTGTAGTCAGGGGCTGTCCCACTCCTTGCCTCCGTCCCGACGAAATTAGGGCCTTGCGCTGTCCACCAGCGCACCCTCTTTGTTATATCCTGCTCTTCCTCTCTCTTTGTCCCTCCTTAGTGTTAGTGTCTGCTTGTCTATGTCATGTCTCTGTGATGTCATCCATGATTCTACCTGTTGCTATTCAAGGGATTTATCAGTTACCTGGAGGCTGAGCAGGAAGTTATCTGCTCCCGGTGGGGTTTCTTACCATATTACATTCCTACCTGAATGCTGTACCTTCTATCTAATCTCAAGAATAAATATACTACATGTACATTACAACAAGGACACTTCATCTTTATTTTACTGAATTTAACATTGGCGACGAGGTAAAAAAGGACCCATTTAAAAGAAAAGGAACTTCAGTGAATTTAAAGAGATCATCATTGCAACCAAAGACAAGAAGAGAAACGTTTAAAATTACTTTCCTGTGTCTGGGTGCCCCACCGGTGTCTGGTTCCAACGGACAGTCTCAACCCAGAGCATTGGAATAACCTTTGCTGAAGTAATACTACTACTAAATCATCTGGCACTAGAGCAAACTTAAAGGACTCCCTGTTTTCATCTAGTGAGTCAGCATTTTACGTGAGTAACGTGGCTGCTGCTGTCTGTCCTAGGTGTGCCTGTGCTACTTCTGAAAACTCCTGTTTAAATGAAAGTGTGCCTGTAGTATTTCTGAAATCTGCTGTTTAAAAGATTGTCAGCTCACTTTGTGACTTCAGTTTATTGCCTGCGCAACTTGTGCCAACCTGCTGTTTAAAGGTCTCCTGTTTACAAAAGCGCTACTAACTGGGACCGTTACAACCTGCAATTAAAATTAAAGTCTGCCTGCATCAATCTGTGTGAACTCCATGTTTCGGTACCTTGGAGGTTGTGCACTAGCAGTTTGAGTGAAGAGACGGCTATTCTACTTTGTTATTTGGCTTGCCGTGTGGCCTACGCTGAGACCTGGTGCCTATTTCTGCCAATCACGTCCTGAGCATACTCTGCAAACTGTGCTGGAATTCACATGCCAGCGCTTGGCTCTACACCATTTAGGAGTCTGTCTACATGCCTGACTTCGAGAATTGGAACTTGATCTGCACACCATTAATTTCTGACATTACACTACGTTTGGATCTGTAACCCGGGTGAGAGATCGCTCACCGGTGTTTGCTGTTTCATGATTTATTTATTTCCCTTGAAAAAAATGTTGTGTTCTCCATCAAGGTACTGTTTGATTTTCTTTACATTTTCCCATGGACCTTTCTACAGAGCTGTTTGTGTCTCCCTTCATTCAACTGACAATGGTGACTACTTTTATTATTTTGATTTGTTATGTTTAAGATGTTGTGAACAATTTTGCATATTTCCTAATTTATGCAATGTGTAGTTAGCGCTGTAATTTACCCTTGAGTGCATTTCTTCTAAGTACTATGGTGTGCTAAATATCTATTTATATGCTCAATGCTTAGAACTCTGTTTCTAGGTTATGTATGTATGCTGTTACATGTTCTTTTCTGTGTGGATTTGCAAGTGATACATTTTGAAATAATTTATTCTATTATTGCCTACTTTACTGGAGCCACGTTTGTGCTCAACATTTGTTGAGGTGCTCATTTGCTTTCATTTTGGTGATGATTTGTTTGCGTTATGCTTATTGGGGCAATTATGTGCTCAACTATGTTGAGGTGCTCCAGTTTGTTTTCATTCTTAGTGATGATGAGCTAGAGTGATGCTCAATTTTGATGTTTATTTCTGTTATGAACCACTTTATAGTGCTCTATTGTTAGAGGTGTTCATGCGCTTGCTATTAGAAGCCATAGGGGCTCAATTTTATTGTCATTTCAGATGAACCACTTATAGTGCTCTATGGTTAGAGGAGTTCATCTATTTACTGTCAGGAGCCGCAGGGCTCAGTTTTATTGGTGATTTTCTGTTACTTACTGTGAGGAGCTGCATGGGCTCAGTTTTATTCTATTGATAGAGAAGTTGTGCATTTTCTGTGAAGAGCCGTTTTGTCATGGACCACTTTTACTGTGCTCTATGTTTAGAGGAGTTCATGTGTTTACTTTGAGGAGTTGGGCTCATTTTTATTGTGCTTTATTTAAGAGGAATAGAAAATATTCGAATTTGAGGAGTTGATATTTCATTTTCTATCCACGGTACTGAGCCATACTGTACCTTTGCTCATTTGTATTGAGATGTTCAGTTTTCATTTCATTTAAGCTTACATTCTTTTGTTAGCTTACGGTGCTTGTACAACCTTTGTACCTGCTCCCCTTTGTTACTCTTATTTCCATCATGTTGAAGAGGGTGTTTATTTCTTGTGCATTTATGTTCTTTCTTTCTCCTGCCTTTCTGCTTCTGCTTTATTCTGTTTCATCGTATTCATTTTTTTCAATTAAAGGAGGGAGGTGTGTTATATCCTGCTCTTCCTCTCTCTTTGTCCCTCCTTAGTGTTAGTGTCTGCTTGTCTATGTCATGTCTCTGTGATGTCATCCATGATTCTACCTGTTGCTATTCAAGGGATTTATCAGTTACCTGGAGGCTGAGCAGGAAGTTATCTGCTCCCGGTGGGGTTTCTTACCATATTACATTCCTACCTGAATGCTGTACCTTCTATCTAATCTCAAGAATAAATATACTACATGTACATTACAACAAGGACCCTTCATCATTATTTTACTGAATTTAACACTCTTCCTTCCTCCGCGCTGATGGGCAGGCGTCGCAGCCACACCACCAATGCCGTCAAGCACCAGCAGTGCTTCTAGACTGCGACGCTGCACTGGAATGAAAAGCGGCCCACAGCTGCGTCGCGCCAAGCGGCTACGGCCCTCTGATGTCCCCGGAGCCGGCCGCTCGCGTAGAGCGCACTGCCGCAGACACCACCGAAGGCCCCCCGCGGGGTCTCAGCACTAGTCCAAGGGGGCCGCCGTGCTCACTCGGCCGCCCCAGCCGGGAATGTAACCAGGGGGCCTCTGAGACGTCCACGGTCATCAATGGCCGCCGCAGTCGCTCTCCACACGCAAAACTCCTCGCCTGGCAGTCACCGCCGCAGTCAATCTCCGCTGTCAGCAGCCGCCATTACCATGCGGTCCTCAATAACAGGCTACCCACTCCTGCCCATGCAGCAGGCTGTGTGGCCCCCGGACATATCTTTGAGGAAGGTCCACTAGCTGACTTATAGGTCTCCAGTCCCACCTTTGTCATCGTTACCTTAGCCCTGCTCCTGTTGAAAGATCCCTAATCCTCCCTTTGTACCCTGCACCTCAACCCTGAGACTGCTGCTGGCTTTTCAGTGCTTCCTTTGCACCGGGCACTCCAGTCCTTTCTTCTAGCAGACAGATTCATGCCCAGTCCTGCATTTGTAGCAGGCAACTCATGATACCCCTATTACAGGCACCTAAGCCCTTCCTTGTTGCTAAGTACCTGAGCACAACCATTGTGTTAGGCACACAGGCTCTCACTTTGTAATAGCAGAGGGGTGAAAGCCCATTATGTCTTTTTATTGTCTGGTTTAGAGACCATTTTTGCTGACTTATAAGCCTGTCATACTAATAATATTAATGCAATACATAACAAATAATAAATAAATAAACCCATATACATAGAGGGACTTTGGGTCAGTCCTCTTCTACTGGTGTGTTCATATGTCATTCACATTTTACAACCACACACAACAGACTAAGGCATGGATCAGCACACTTCAGCCTTTGGCTGCCGGGGGAGCACACCGTCAAGAGGGACCTCGGCAAGGAGCTCTCGTCACCCGCTGTCAATCCGTCGCTTCTTTGCACTGGATGGCCGGGTCTGAGACAGGATAAATGCAGGATATCAGAAGGCAGCCGGCAGAGCTACACTAATTTACGGCCATCTTGCCGAGCGCCAAGCCACGCCCCGACCATATGCAAAGATATGCAAAGTATTCCATCATATTGCATGTACTGCAGATGTATGTAGTGAACTTTTTATCCTGAAAGCGTATACTGGTGAATAAAATGGATCAATGCTATCAGTTACCACTGCTTGCACTCTTCTATTCACAATTGTTGGGTGACTGTCATGACAAAATATGTGTAGAATGATTTTAACCCCTTGCATTCGGCCGCGATTCTGCGCCTGTGCGGCACTTCTAAAGAGTGGGCGGGTTCATGACAGGACCCCAGCCGTCATCAGCACACGCCCACCGTGCTGCATGACAGACGGAGTCGTCATCAGCATGCAAGGACTTAAAACAGTGTGCACCGTTCTGGGAGAATGGGAGATTACCGGCTGCAATACAAGGGAGAGAAGCGCGTGGGGAAGGGAAGTGAAAACTCTGAGTTAAAGTGAATGGGGTCAGTCATAGAACTTTCAGTTTACATGTAGCATTAAAAAAAATATATTTGGTCCAGTTCACAAACAGCTGCTAAGGAGCAACAATGGGGCAATTTTCAGTGGCGTAGCCAGGGCCGGACTGGGAACCAAAACCGGCCCTGGCAAAGTGCTCGGCCGGCCCCCCTGCTTGATAAATGTAACACTGATCTTGTGCATAATGTATAATGTTTGTATATATTGCTTCTAAACATTGTGGCTATTGTGGAATGGTAAAACAATGCTATAGTTTGGTTAATACCAGTCAAAGTTGGCCACCTGAAGCAGTGGTTAGGTGGGATTTGACCCTCTCAAAAAACCATTGGCAAAGGCTACACATTTTTTTTAAAGAGACAATTCAAAAGATGGCTGCCTGTATCAGGAAACAATTTAAAAGATGGCCATCCTAGGCAGTGGCTGTGCAGAATACAACACCCTGTTAGCAGCAGTGCATCAATCGAGTGTCCTTGTAGCAGTGTAAGGGAAGGAGCTGAACCCTAAAGACAAAACATTGATAAAGGTAAAACATATTGTTTTAAATAAACAAATGAAAGAAGACAATTGAAAAGTAAAGGGCTTGTCACCAGCCGAACATCAAGCCCCTAAGGCCAGATTTCATCGTGAGCAGGCTGAGACTACATTTTCTCTGTTTTCACCTAATGATTGGCATTGGCATGGCTGCCTTTGATGCAGAGGCCGTCTGACCTTGTCTTTGCAAGTACCTGTGAAAGTGTCAAGGCATTCAGACAATGTCATTGATATGACACCTTATGGAACACCATTCTGGGACAAGTGCTTTGGTAAATTTATTTCAAGGTCAGTCAATATTAATAACACGAACAATGCAGTCTGGATTGACATGTTTTTACCTTGTTTGTTTATAAGAAAGCATATATGACGAACATATTCATGCACACAGGTTATGTTAGACATTCCTGCGGTTATATCAGAAACTACCATGTCAGATACGCCACAGTATAAAAGGCCCATCAAGCGACCACTTAGGAAGAGAGGTCTTGCGCCCAAGATTATTGTGCAAGCTACAGCCAGAAGGTCCTGATCGAGGCTGCCAGACTGCTGTGATGCCGCAACATCCTGTTCTACGCTGAAAGCTCATACCAAGCAAAGTGTGGGAGGAGAGAAGCCGATGCTGCCGAGTGTTCTCCTTTCGAAGGAACACTTTCTCCTGGCTACTGACAACTACAGCTTCTTGCTGCAAAAAGGTATGCAGTGTGTTGATTCTCTGTAGTATTCCTATCTGATGTCGTTTGTAGAACTTCTGATGTCATCTAGAATGCTAGAGTGTCAGGAGCTCATTCTGCTGCGAGACGCTCTTGTGTGAACTGCTTTATTCCACCTGTGGATGTTAAGTTGTCATTCCTGCAATAAAAGCTGTTACATCTAACCTACGCTTGGATTCCTTTACTACACAATTTCTGGCGACGACTGGGTAACTACAGCTTCTACTTCTACAAAAAGGACACTTTGGATGACAACGTTCACTTTTTCAACTGAAAATCACGATTTCTGCCTTCATTTTAGCACTGCTGACGTCTTTACTATCGAGGTTTGAATTTGCCGCTTTCCGACGTTAATGTGCTAGCCGTGAGTCTTCAATACTTGTTTTTTCACTATTTGGCAAATATTTCTCATACCGAGCTTTGTGTTCCGTTATACGCATTCTTCAAATTGCGTGGAACCTCTGCACCCACTGTAGCTGCACCCGCTGCATCCAGGCAACACGGAGGAATCTTCACCGCGCCTAGCAACGCCGAAGAACTTCCATCTTCAGTTACCGATCTCTCCTTTCCGGAAATCTACTGCATTGTGGGTATCATCCTTTCACCCTCACAACGTCTGACGTCACGACGTGCCGCCATTTTGTTTGTTTACCTCGCAAATTGGAAAGCAACTTGCACGAAGATGCTCTTCTCTTCATCAGTTCTCCATCATTTTGCCTCGTTTTTCTAGCGGATTAATTGCCCAGCGGTTTACTAACATTAAGGTACTGGAATATACTCTTTATTTTTTATTTTTTTTTCATTTTTTTATTATTACTTTCCAGTCAATCTTAGTCACAAAATATACTAAAGCATGTCCAATATAGCTGCTCCACCTCATTTTTTACAAAGTGCTGGTGATCCCAATATTGAATGGGATTTATGGCACCCAATGTTCTTAGCCTATGTTGAGGTTTTAGAAAAAGATGGATGTTCGGCTAAACGCAAGTTAGCTCTTCTCAGACACTGTCTTGGTGGAGCTGGCATTAAGGAATTTGATAATCTTCCATCACTTGATGATGCAGGAGACTTGGATGTCTTTGAAAAGGCTTGTGCTCAGATGAAAATTCGTTTTGGAAGAAAGATAAATACTGTTATGGAACGCTTTAAATTCTATTCCCGTGTTCAAAAACAGGATGAATCTATTGAGGATTATGTCTCTGCTTTACGATCTCTAGCTTGTTCTTGTGCCTTTGAGACCATTTCTTACGAACAAGTTCTCAGAGATCAGATAATGATGCGCACCAAGAGTAAGAAAATTCAAGAAAGACTTTGGCTAGGCACAGAATCCTCTTTGAACTCTGTCATCAATATTGCTAAAGGCATTGAGCAATCCGAATTGTTTGTTTCAGAAATCAGAGGTCAAACGCCCAAGTCTCAAGTTACTGAAACCGAAGTTGCATTAGTAAAAAATCAAAATATTTCATCCAATTCCAACAGGTCACTTCCTAGAAAAGACAATGAGAAGAAAGCGTTTGAAAATAAAAGTAGTGCCGAAAATAAGTTTTCTTACAGGAAAAATGTCTATTGTTTCAGATGCGGCAGCTCAAACCATATAGGAAATTATAGAGGATGCCCAGCTTGGGATAGAGTTTGTGTAAAATGTAAAAGGAAAGGACATTTGGCTAACGTTTGTCGTTCTTCCCAAAGGGTCAACTACATCTCTCAAGAAGAAGAAGAAGTTTTACAAAGTTTTAATTGTATTCTATCTGTGGATGACTCTGAACAGAAAGAATTTCCTTCTTTTACTATTTTAGTTGATAACCAGCCCATTCTTTTAATGATGGATTCATGTTCATGGTACTCCATTATTGGTTTGAATCTGTTTAGAAACCTCTGGGGGGATAGGAAATTGTTGACTTCTGATATATCTCCAGGTGGTTATACTGGCAAAAAAATAGACATGGAAGGTTTCTTCTGGGCTGATTTTCAGGTTGCTGATAGATTTGCCAAAGGGAAAGTTTATGTTGCCACCAAAGGTCTTGCTATTTTCAGTTGGCCACATCAACGTTTACTTGGCATTAAACTTGATCCCAATGCTAACCCTCCAGTCTACTTGGGGGAACCATATGTTTTAAGTATTTGCGATGCAGGAGATAATTCTCTGTTTGTAGAGAACACTAAAAAAAATTTCCCTGATGTTTTCAAAGACACCTTAGGTAAATTTGTTGACTTTCAGCACAAGATTATTCTTAATGATAATGCCATTCCTGTCAGACACAGGGTCAGGAATGTTCCATTGGCCTATCGGGAAAAGTTAAAAGACATTTTGAGTGATCTTGTATCTAAACAGATTATTGAACCTATAGAATCCTCTCCTTGGGTTTCTCCCATTGTTTTATCACTCAAACGTTCTGGCGAGCTCCGTCTATGTGTGGATCTCCGCAGTTTAAATAAGGAGATCTGGGTAGATAAACATCCTCTCCCTAACATCCACGAATTAATCTCTTCCCTCACAGGTGCTACAGTTTTTTCAACAATTGATTTAGCTAGTGCCTATCATCAGGTTGAGTTACACGAAGATTCTAAAAGACTTACAGCTTTTGTGACTCCGGAAGGCATGTTCCAGTATTTGCGTATGCCTTTTGGACTCGCCAGTGCTGCTTCTGTGTTCCAACGCCTGATGAAAGAGGTTCTTCTTGACTGTAAAGGAGCTATCGCGTTCCAAGACGATATCTTGATTTTTGGGGTAGATGTCAAGGAACACGATCACAATTTGCATTGTGTACTGTCTAATGTGCAAAAGAAAGGCCTTACTCTAAAGTTTAACAAGTGCAAATTTCGACAGTCTAAAGTTGAAAACTTAGGGCATGAAATTTCCAGCGATGGTATAAAACCTAAATTAAATCATGTAAAAAGTATCACTGATGCTCCCACCCCTGTTTCAAAGGAACAACTGCTATCCTTCTTAGGACTTACCGAATTTTATGGGAAATTTGTAAAAGATTACTCTACCATTGTACATCCTTTGCGCTCTTTGCTAAAGAAACAAGCCAAATTTGTGTGGGGTACAGAACAGCAAACCTCTTTTGATTCGTTGAAAAGCAAAATTGTAAATGCCCCCTTTCTTACACCTTTCTCTGTCCACAAAGATTGCATTGTTTGTGTAGATGCCAGTAATGTAGGGCTTGGTGCCGTTCTTATGCAAAAGGATCGTTTTGGTGAATATGTTGTATCCTACGCTTCTAGGACTCTACGGGACGCCGAGTTTAATTACTCTACTATAGAAAAGGAGCTTCTTGCTTGTACTTGGGCCACTCAGCATTTTCGGCAATTTCTTTGGGGTACGAAATTCACTTTGAGGACTGACCACAAACCTCTTGTCAACATGTTGTCAGCTGGGGGTGGTAGAACTCTCACTGCTCGTCTGGCTCGTCTCGCTGCTAAACTGCAAGAGTACCGGTGTGAAGTTGTCTATGTCCCTGGACGGCTTAATGTACATGCAGACTGTATGTCACGTCTCCCTGTTAGTGAAACTTCTAACACGGTTATTTCTGATGAATGTGATGTCGCTTTCTCTCTCTGTGACATTAACCTAATTGGTGGTAAGGATTTAGAAAATTCCATCACTGAAAGTGTTTGGTCCGATGCCATGCGTCACGATGAGGTTCTTGCTAAGGTCAAAACTTTCTTGAGCGCTGGTTGGCCTGAAGAGCGGAAGTTGTCTGGTGATTTAGCTTCTTTCTTCAAAGTTAAGGACGAATTGTCAGTGATCGATGATATGGTTTACAGAGATGAAAAAATTGTCCCGCCCCTCAATGTCCGTGAATCCATTTGCAGGTTGGCCCATGAAGGTCACATGGGAATGTCCACGACTAAAAGAAGAATCCGAGAGTATTATTGGTGGCCTAGTTTGGACGCAATGGTTGATAGGTGGGTAAGGAATTGCTCCCCATGTTCTTTGAGCGACAAATCTGTAAAACCTATTTCTTCTGGATTTTCTCCTATCGAATTTGTTTGTGGACCTTGGAGGAAATTAGGAATTGACATCATCGGTCCTTTTAATTACCAGTCAGGGAAAGATATGTTTGCTGTAGTACTCGTGGATTATTTCTCTAAGTGGCCCGAGCTGAAAATCGTTGAAAAAGTCAATTCTGAAGTTGTTGTTGAATTCTTAAACAAAGATTTTTGTAGAGAGGGTTTACCTGAAGAAATTGTCTCTGACAATGGACCGCAATTTGTTAGCGAAGTTTTTTCTGCTTTTCTGGATACTTGTGGCATTCTCCACAAAAGGGTTTCGAATTATTCTCCACAATCCAATGGCCAGGTAGAACGCTTTAACAGAGTGATTAAGGAGTCCTGCCAGTTGGCCCTACGGAGTGGTTTGAAGTGGAAAAAAGCTCTACAGGCCACTTTGTTCACCTATCGTATGTCCCCCAACTCTGTTACTGGTTTGTCCCCTTTTGAAATGTTGCGTTGCAGGAAACCTGGTACCAAAATTTTTCCTTGGTGGCTGAAGACGAAGGATTCTGGGTATTTAGAGTTGGATATGAATAGAATTAGAGACCGCGTTGGTAAATACCAAGACAAAATGGTTAAGAATTCTTCCCCGAAATTTGTTTCGCCCAAAATCTCAGTTGGTGACTTGGTCAGAGTGAAGTTTGGCGGTATCATTCCTAAGGGCATATCCAGATGGTCTTCGCCTGTCAAAGTTACAGAGGTCTTCAGCAAAGCTGTTAGAGTAGAGGGTGGTAAGATTTGGAATTTTAGGCGTATTTCACTTTGCAGGTCAAATGTCATACATGAGAAGTCTGTTCATTTAGACCCAAATTCCTCTGATTCTGGTTTTCATGGTTCTCATGAAGCCTTTGATAATCTGCATTCCTCTCAAGTATCTCTGCCTCAAATTTGTCCTAATAATTTTCCTTTACAGATCGTCCCGTCTAATACTCATGATGTTGTTTCTCAAAATACTCATGATGCTGTTCCTCAAAATACTGTGTCTCAAAATACTCACGATGCTGTTTCTCAAAATACTGTTTCTCAGGCGTGTTCCTCCCAGCCTGTCAGTTTACGTAGTAGTTCTCGTGTAAAACATGTTCCTGTTAAGCTTAAGGATTATATTTGCTCTTAATGTTTTTGTTTTTTTTCTTTTCTTTTTCCCCTTCCTTTTCTTTTTTTTGTTTTTGTAGGGTTTATCATTTTTTTGTTTTTCTTTTGTTTTTCGGTGGGAGGTGTGTAGTATTCCTATCTGATGTCGTTTGTAGAACTTCTGATGTCATCTAGAATGCTAGAGTGTCAGGAGCTCATTCTGCTGCGAGACGCTCTTGTGTGAACTGCTTTATTCCACCTGTGGATGTTAAGTTGTCATTCCTGCAATAAAAGCTGTTACATCTAACCTACGCTTGGATTCCTTTACTACATTCTCCCTAGGAAACTCTAGATGCATGTTACCCTACTCTATGCTCTCATAGTATAGCGCATAGAAGTAGGTTTTTAGAGTGTTAGGTTTCTAGATGATATTTCCACGATACTAGACATGTTCGTATTGTTATCGTTGCTCTCAACATGATTCAGTGTAGTTTTAATAATATTCTGTGTGGTTATTTAGATGTGGTCACCAACAGGGAGAGCCTGTTGGAATGAACACTTTTAAGCATACATGACCCGATTCACAAAGAGCCTCCTCCCTCGTGGCGGAGGCTACATAGTCATTACGAAGTCTCCGCAACTGAGGAGGAACCCTATTATGGGGATCCACCATGATTGCGGAGGCTCATTCACAAGTGTGGAGGCTCTTTGTGAATCGAGTCCAGTGTGTCTTTTCTTAGTGCATCACTTTTCTGTGATATTGTAAAGAAAGAAAGTGTGCTTTCAAATTACCACTGTGTCCCTGAATCCCTGTTTAGGGACCGTTAGTAAGCTAGAAAGCACAAACATCACATAATCTATGTATTGAATAGTGCGGGTCTACAACAACCTGATTGCTCACAGGCATTTAACTAAGTTCCCTCGTGACACCCGTGGGTGTGAAAGCAAACCTTATAGAGCTAAGCCAGAGTCGGAGTTTACATAACAAGCCCGGGAATGGAAGACCACTATTGTTAGGGAGGATATGCACATCTGATTAGGCAAAATGTCTTCACTTAAAATGCAATACAGCCAAAGGCTGAAGTGTGCTGATCCATGCCTTAGTCTGTTGTGTGTGGTTGTAAAATGTGAATGACATATGAACACACCAGTAGAAGAGGACTGACCCAAAGTCCCTCTATGTATATGGGTTTATTTATTTATTATTTGTTATGTATTGCATTAATATTATTAGTATGACAGGCTTATAAGTCAGCAAAAATGGTCTCTAAACCAGACAATAAAAAGACATAATGGGCTTTCACCCCTCTGCTATTACAAAGTGAGAGCCTGTGTGCCTAACACAATGGTTGTGCTCAGGTATTTAGCAACAAGGAAGGGCTTAGGTGCCTGTAATAGGGGCATCATGAGTTGCCTGCTACAAATGCAGGACCGGGCACGAATCTGTCTGCTAGAAGAAAGGACTGGAGTGCCCGGTGCAAAGGAAGCACTGAAAAGCCAGCAGCAGTCTCAGGGTTGAGGTGCAGGGTACAAAGGGAGGATTAGGGATCTTTCAACAGGAGCAGGGCTAAGGTAACAATGACAAAGGTGGGACTGGAGACCTATAAGTCAGCTAGTGGACCTTCCTCAAAGATATGTCCGGGGGCCACACAGCCTGCTGCATGGGCAGGAGTGGGTAGCCTGTTATTGAGGGCCATGGTGATGCATGACACAACTGCGGGGTGAGGTACTTACTTCATAAGCAGGATTAGGGTGCAAGTTTTCTTCCAACAAGGCCACTCCAGCGGTGCCTGCTACAAAGGGAGGGCTGGTTACTGTTAGACGGGGACCCGGAGGGTCGGCCGAGGACAAGGGGAGAGGCCTCCGGTGAGGGCCGTCTCCAGCGATCGTACAGACAAGTAACTACCCCCCCACAGATGGACACCACACGAAGATAAGGTTAACGCTCTTTATATGTAGTTCTTGGATTAAGGTTGTACGGTACAATGAAATCAGGACACGAGGATCCTCTCAATTCTAGTCTCTGAAGGGAAAAGGGGGTAGCGGGACAGTCTTGGTTACCAATCTGGTATTGAGGTGAGATGATGAGTAGCTCACAATCCTCGAGCTCGGCGTTCGGTAGGTCGGGCCGCGGCAGCGCCAGCAGGTCCCGAGGAGATCGTAGGTAGCACCGGGCCGCGGCAGCGCCAGCAGGTCCCGACGAAGATGGTGGTTGCAAGAGGCCGCGGCAGTGCCAGCAGGTCCCCACGAAGATGAAGGTTACAACGGGCCGCGGCAGCGCCAGCAGGTCCCACGAGGATGAAGGTTGCAGAAGGCCGCGGCAGCGCCAGCAGGCAGGACGACAGTTCGCAAGGCAGGGCTACGGCAGCGCCAGTAGTCCGTCAAGGATGAGTTCTTCACGGTGTCTCTCGACTCCAGGATACAACTGCCTTCCTGCTCTGGAGCTGCCTCAGTTATAGGTCTGGCGCCCTTTGATGTCCGGACCCTCGCACTTGGAGGTCGGGAGGTCCGGGATGAGGGAGTCCAGACACCCAGCAGGGGGGTGGAGCCAGCGCCCGGGGAGGCTGGGGGCGATCGGCACCTGGCGGGGGAGAGCCATCGACACTTCTTTCTCCCATTGACCTGCCAAGTGGGCTGTTCACCTCCTGGGTGGATGGTGGTGCCGGGATGTCGGGGCCTGGCAAGGCCCAGGGTTAGGGTCGAGCTGAGGCCACGCGGCCTCGTGGTGCAGTGTCCAAGATGGCGGCTGGTCCGGGCAATGGTGCTGACGGTGGCCCGGGCCAGGGATGCAGAGATGTCCGGGAGCAGGCGCCTCGTAGGGGACGGGTTGCGGGGTGCTTCTGGGGGTGGCCCTGGGAGAGCCGGTGTCTGGGCCCTGTCATGCGGGGAGGGAGCGAGCCCTTCATGGGGCCTGTCCAACAGTTACCTTATGTAAGAGAAGGGATTGGATTGCGACTACATTGGGCAAGTTGGAGTGCATGGCACAAGAGCAGGCCCCCGGTCTTTTAAGTAGGGCATTGCTGGGGTGCTAGTTATTGCTGAGGCTTGACAATGATTTCTAGATTCAAGGGGTAGGTACTGACTCCATTCAAGGCCACTCCAGCGGTGCCTGCTACAAAGGGAGGGCTGGTTACTGTTAGACGGGGACCCGGAGGGTCGGCCGAGGACAAGGGGAGAGGCCTCCGGTGAGGGCCGTCTCCAGCGATCGTACAGACAAGTAACTTCCCCCCCACAGATGGACACCACACGAAGATAAGGTTAACGCTCTTTATATGTAGTTCTTGGATTAAGGTTGTACGGTACAATGAGATCAGGACACGAGGATCCTCTCAATTCTAGTCTCTGAAGGGAAAAGGGGGTAGCGGGACAGTCTTGGTTACCAATCTGGTATTGAGGTGAGATGATGAGTAGCTCACAATCCTCGAGCTCGGCGTTCGGTAGGTCGGGCCGCGGCAGCGCCAGCAGGTCCCGAGGAGATCGTAGGTAGCACCGGGCCGCGGCAGCGCCAGCAGGTCCCGACGAAGATGGTGGTTGCAAGAGGCCGCGGCAGTGCCAGCAGGTCCCCACGAAGATGAAGGTTACAACGGGCCGCGGCAGCGCCAGCAGGTCCCACGAGGATGAAGGTTGCAGAAGGCCGCGGCAGCGCCAGCAGGCAGGACGACAGTTCGCAAGGCAGGGCTACGGCAGCGCCAGTAGTCCGTCAAGGATGAGTTCTTCACGGTGTCTCTCGACTCCAGGATACAACTGCCTTCCTGCTCTGGAGCTGCCTCAGTTATAGGTCTGGCGCCCTTTGATGTCCGGACCCTCGCACTTGGAGGTCGGGAGGTCCGGGATGAGGGAGTCCAGACACCCAGCAGGGGGGTGGAGCCAGCGCCCGGGGAGGCTGGGGGCGATCGGCACCTGGCGGGGGAGAGCCATCGACACTTCTTTCTCCCATTGACCTGCCAAGTGGGCTGTTCACCTCCTGGGTGGATGGTGGTGCCGGGATGTCGGGGCCTGGCCAGGCCCAGGGTTAGGGTCGAGCTGAGGCCACGCGGCCTCGTGGTGCAGTGTCCAAGATGGCGGCTGGTCCGGGCAATGGTGCTGACGGTGGCCCGGGCCAGGGATGCAGAGATGTCCGGGAGCAGGCGCCTCGTAGGGGACGGGTTGCGGGGTGCTTCTGGGGGTGGCCCTGGGAGAGCCGGTGTCTGGGCCCTGTCATGCGGGGAGGGAGCGAGCCCTTCATGGGGCCTGTCCAACAGTTACCTTATGTAAGAGAAGGGCTTGGATTGCGACTACATTGGGCAAGTTGGAATGCATGGCACAAGAGCAGGCCCCCGGTCTTTTAAGTAGGGCATTGCTGGGGTGCTAGTTATTGCTGAGGCTTGACAATGATTTCTAGATTCAAGGGGTAGGTACTGACTCCATTCTGTCCTCACCCACTCATATAGAAGCACAAGTACAGGCTCCCACCCTATTCAGGCATGTAGCTAATTTTTCTAAGCGGATTACCGTAATTGTCCTCGCTTACAGGCACATGCATCAAAGGAAATACTAGTCGCAAACGGGCAGATTCTCAGAATCTGTCCCTTTGCGACCGGTATTTTTGCATTTGGGATGCATCATCCCAAATGCAAAAATCGCAATTTAAGGAATCTCTAAATTGCGATTCCTTAAATGCAATGCATTAAAGTAAAACAATTAGTGATTTCGCTAATAGGAGTAGCAAATTCCCAAGAAGTTGAACTTTATGGTAATTTGCAAAAACTTTGAAAAATGCACTTTTGTGTATTTTTCAAAGTTTCATATTGCGCACACACATGCCCTTAGGGCATCTGTGTGTGCAACATATGTGCACAGATCAATTTCAGGGCTACAACAGGGTGTCATTTTGACACCCTTACACCCTTGAAATTGCATGAGCAATATGCGAGTACCTACTGGTGCTCGCAAATTGCTCATGCAATCTCCAATTCATTCCTATGGGCCTGGAGGCCCATAGGAATGAATGGGACAGCATTCCTTATTGCGACTCGCAATTTGTGAGTCGCAATTGAGGAATGTGTAGGAATCGCTATTTTTATAGCGATTCCTACATGCATATGCTTTTGCGATTCCTTAACTGCGATTCCTTAATAATCGCAATTAAGGAATCGCAAAAGCCTACGATGATGCATGTGCCAGTTAGATGTGTAAAACATCCTCGCGAAGTATGTGCTATGTAGGTTGCACTACATACACTTCATACTACACACATAATTCATGCGTCAAAGAATCTCAAAATGGCAGGTAGAGGAGAAGCGCTTCCCCACACTGGAGAATGGTGTAAGAATTTTAAAAATCCATTGCTCAGCTATTCCAAGGCTCATGAGCACGCGAAAGTCACTCTTGGGCACATAATACGAGCAGTGACTTTAAATGAGCCGAGTTCAAGGGATTTTTTGTTGTGGTTCAAAAGTTACTATTTTTCTGTCAAGTTGCTCCTGTGTGTGGAATGTTGGGTCTAGTGTTAGCGTGAGATAGTCCTAATGTATGGAACCCCTCCCCCTCCCGCCCCCTGGGTTGTGGAAGGGCTTGCAGGGGTGCGTAACTCCTAATAAACAACACTAAAATGTGACCCCCAACCCAAGCGGTCACGTGACTGTCCCCGCCACGTCGCTGCCTTCGCTCCTCCACGCCTGTTAATTGCTGCTGCCTCGCCGTTTCAGGGCAGTAATTGTGTAGATGGAGAGCATCTGGCAGACTATTAAAGTTTTATTAATATTTTAGTGAGATGAATGGTGAGAGGTTCTCCGTTTTATACGAGATAGAAGTTGAGCCACTTGGAATCTCCTCAAATACGATAAAGACGTGACCTGCGCGTAAAGTAGGCAGAGGCTCAGAGAGCACAGACTCATTCAGACATTCTCTTCTCACTCCTCCAGGAGGGGCGGTGGGGAAAGGTGGATGCTGCTGCATCGTGAGAAAGGTACACAGCCCCCGCCGCATTGTGAGAAGGGTGCACAGCCCCCTCCCAGGTGAGTTCCTATAATAGTGTGTTCACCCCGTTTTTCCACGAGCTGTCAGTCAGTGTGTGACACGTGCCGCGTGGGGACCGTGGTTGTGTTGTTGGTGATAAGGGTTTTGGACAACTGCTATCTTCCCGAATAAAGTTCTCAGTAAAGGTGCATCCTCGTGACGGGGGGACCAGGCGGCGACAGACACAATGAGAAACTGGCAGGTGCGCCACAGTTCAGTGTGATAGGCAGCGTCAGTCATACGTGGGTATTCTTTACCTGCTACTCCATCACCGGCATCGGTTTTTTTTTAATATAAAAAGTATACTTTCATTTACGTCGCTATTATTAAACAATTATTCGTTGAAACAAAATATTTTATAACGTTAAAAAACACTTTGGTTTACCTAAAAATCCATATTTGTATTATTTTTTATTGACAGTTTATGATACGCAACGCACTGTTGTCTCGGTTCCAACTAAAGGTCAAATAAAATATTGAACATTTCTGAAGGACAGTGTTATTTGCACCCCCTGGTTCATTGGGTTTATCGGGCACCCCATTCGAACATCCATACTCATTGCAACCATTGGTGCAGTTCTGGAGACTTCAACCATTGGCGCTTAAGCATCCCATGTAAAACTGGCTCAGTGTTGTTGTAGGCATCCCATGCCCACCAGCTCAGTTTTGTTGTAAGAATTCCTTGTCACACCGGCTAAGTGTCGTAGTAAGAATCCCATGTCCCTCCAGCTCAATGCTGTTGTAAGTATCCTACCAGGTCAGTGTTCTTGTAAGCATCCCATGTCCCACCGGCTCAGTGTCATTGTAAGCACCCAAGGTCCCACAGGCTCAGTGTCGTTGTAAGTATCCTACCGGTTCAGTGTCGTAGTAAGCATCCCATGTCCCATCAGCTCAATGCTGTTGTAAGTATTCAACCAGTTCAGTGTTGTTGTAAGCATCCCATGTCCCACTGGCTCAGTGTTGTTGTAAGCATCCCATGTCCCACCGGCTCATTTTTGTTGTAAGAATCCCATGTCCCACCAGCTCAATGCTGTTGTAAGCATCCTACCAGTTCACTGTCGCTGTAAGCATCCCATGTCCCAACAGCTCAGTGTCATTGTAAGCACCCCATGTCCCACAGGATCAGTGTCGTTGTAAGTATCCTACGGGTTCAGTGTCGTAGTAAGCATCCCATGTCCCACCATATCAATGCTGTTGTAAGTATTCTACCGGCTCAGTGTCATTGTAAGCACCCAACCTCCCACTGGCTCAGTGTTGTTGTAATTATCCTAGCACTTCAGTGTCGTTGTAAGCATCCCATGTCCCACCAGCTCAATGCTGTTGTAAGCATCCTACCAGTTCAGTGTCGTTGTAAGCATCCCATGTCCCACTGGCTCAGTGTCGTTGTAAGAATCCCATATCCCACCAGCTCAATGCTGTTGTAAGCATCCTACCAGTTCACTTTCGCTGTACGCATCCCATGTCCCAACAGCTCGGTGTCATTGTAAGCACCCCATGTCCCACAAGCTCAGTGTCGTTGTAAGTATCCTACAGGTTCAGTGTCGTTGTAAGCATCCCATGTCCCACCAGATCAGTGCTGTTGTAAGCATCCTAGCGGTTCAGTGTCGTCGTAAGCATCCCATGTCCCACCAGCTCAATGCTGTTGTAAGTTTCCTACCAGCTCAATACGTTGTAAGCTTCCCATGTCCCGCCGGTTCAGTGTCATTGCTGCAGAATCTATGCACCCTCTCAATCTTAGGGATTCAAGTGCCTGCTAGATCAAGAATTGGTAATTAATAAGACTCTGTGATTTGGAATTGAACCTCAAGTCTTGCCACTTAAGCCAGTCACTTCAGTCTCCCATTCTCCTTTTTATTAAAAATTGAATATAAGTATCCAGAAATATCTCTTGACTCTTGAACAAGGCCAAGATTCACTTAGACTTGAACAAAATTCCTACACACTTCTTGTGTGAGCCTCCAATTGAGTCTGCCTACCATATTCCTTCTATCTCTCACTTCAAAAGACATCCACTCATCCTATAACAAAACCGACAGGAGGCCTTGTCTAGAGCGGATCATTTTAGAACACCAGCTCAAAGAGATGCTGCAGCTATGAGAGAAACTACTCCTCGTTTCTGGGGCAGAATTTTGCTCATTTCATTAGTGAATACAAAGTTTACCTTTCAATGTACTCTGAGCACTATATTTCGGTTTGTTGAAGGAATATAAAATCAATTTTCTTAACTAGAGAAGTAGGTTGAGACTTAAGAGTAGTAGGGCTTGGTGTTAATTTTTTGGACAGCTTCATCGAGATATGCGAGTTTATAAAGTGCACATAAAAAAGGCCAGGAGGTTTGTTTTAACCTGGTTTTAGGCCATGCACACTCTGCGTTAGGGCCATGTGCTGAAAGGGGAGCTAGAATAGCCCAGGTATTTAAGGCGCTGTCAACAGAAGGCTACATAGTGAGAAGAGGTTGGGGCTAGGCCTATGTTGCTAACTCTGCCGGCTGTCTGAAACCTTCTGAGACCTTTAGATTCCAATGGCTTTGGGGGAAGGGTATTGATACAAGAGTGAGTTAAAATTGACCATAGTTAAACATGAGTTATGCAGGAGGGAAGGGTACATGTGGTAATGAGGGTTTTACAGGTGAGGCAGTTTTCCTAGGTTTGAAGACATTGTCTAGTAGGGTGATGTTTGTGAATAATGGAAAAGAGAACTGAGAAACTACATTGGAGGAACCCAAATCATAGAAAACCAATTTTAAAATTTTAAGGAAAGACAATTTTAAGGAACTACAAAAAAAACTAAAATTAAACAAAACATTTTACAGGAAAGGTAATTTAAAAGAAAAATCTAACATTACATTAAGCTGGCATGCAGTTTAGGACTACTGTGGAGTTTTTGGGTTCAGGGACGGGTAATGGTTAGGGTGATGATGGGTTTTGAGGTGTGAGGAATAAATAGAGTTCGGGAATAGAAAGGAGTTTTAGGGTTCAGAGATGGGTGGAATGTAGGGATGTTGAGTGTATTTTAGGGTTCACAGATGAGTGGTGTTTAGGGGTATGAGGTTTTTTTTAGGTTTCAGGGATGGGTGGAGTGTAAAGCTGTTGAAGAGTTTTAGGGTTCATGGATGGGCAGAGTGTATGGCTGCTGAGGGTTTTTAATTAATTTATTTTTATTTATTTGAAAAGTTTTATATAGTGCAAACATGACCCCTGAGGGTATCAGAGCACTCTACAAATGGTCAAAGAGAAGAGACATACAGAATCAACAATAGCATTATCAAGGTCAAAATGGGATGTGGTAGCTCCCCAGTTGAGGGAGAGACCACCTCAATGTCAAGCCCTACAAATCCAAAACACAATCGTAACAAGCGAGAGTAGACATGAGTATAGTCAACAGCCATGATAGGCACGGCATGTAGAATTTTTGTGTTTTAGAGCAGAAATGTGTTAATTAGTAGTACTTTAACTTCCTTTTTGAAAGATGCAGTTGAGGGATTCAATCTGATTTCAGGGGGAAATGAATTCCAAATTCTCTGGGATATGCCAAAGAAGGGCAGTTGTAAGTTTACTTTTTATAGATTTTCTGTGGTTTCTGCAATAAGGTGATGGAACTTCTAGAGGATCTGCAGCTGCCAGAGATTTCCAGTTTCTGTGCAAGGTATTTCAGGGTATTGAAGTGTATGGCTTTCTGGGTCATGCAGGCAATTTCTA
Organism: Lissotriton vulgaris; assembly: GCF_964263255.1. Lineage (NCBI taxonomy): Eukaryota > Metazoa > Chordata > Amphibia > Caudata > Salamandridae > Lissotriton > Lissotriton vulgaris. The sequence goes on along the minus strand of NC_141693.1, from coordinate 1,307,168,923 downwards.
CCTGTACTCTTGCTCTTGTTTAGAGATTTCAAATCAGGGATGATGTGGTTGTTTCTTTTAGATTCTGTGATGAGCCTTGCAGCAGAGTTGAGAGAGGCCCTTAGAGGAGCCGCCTTAGATCTGGGCAGTCCGCAGAGGGTTGCAAACTCATAGTCCAACTTGGTAAATCACTAGGACTTGCACAGCAGACTTAAAGTCAATGAGTAGGAGGAAGGATTGCATTTATCTTAAGATGTTCAATTGAAGGTTTGCTCCTTTGTTGGCCACACTGATGTGCTTCTGCATGTTCAGGCTCTTGTCTACAGTTATTCTCAGTGATCTTGTGGAATCTATAACATGTGGCAAGCTGTTAAGAGCTGTTAGTTGCTTGATCCATTCCTTGATAACGGGTGTCTGTTTGAGGAGGGACGATTAGCAGGAATTCTCTTTTGAGAGTGTTTAGTTTGAGGAGGTTGCATGTGAGGCAATTTTGGATTTTTTTGTAGAGTTAAGTTGAGGGACCTGATGTCTTTGGGGAGGAGACCTTTAGGAACAATTGGGAGCCATTAACGTACAGGTGATAGTGGATGTTGGATGATATCAGAATTTCTGTTGAAGGCTCCATGAACAGGTTAAAGAGAGTGGGTGAGACCGGGATCCCTGTGAAATCCCTAATGTGACCTGAGTGAAGTTAGACAGGGACTGATTAACCTTGAATCTTTGAGTTCTGTTGCTGAGGAGAACCAATTTAGGACAGACCCTGCTAACCCCATCCTATGTTTAAATAGGCCTAACAGTTTATTATACTTAACCGTATTGATTGCGAACTAAAGGTCGAGGAAGAATCTGAAGGCAGGATTTGTTCTGATCTTACATTTTTAACTAATCGTCTACTGTGTGTGTAAGAACCGATTTGGTGATGTGACTCAAGGGGAAGCCATGTTAGAATTGGTCTAAAAGTCGGAATTGTTTTATGTGATTAAAGAGTTGGATGTGCACTCATTTTTGAGGAGCTTTGCCAGAGTCGTGATGTTGGAGATAGAGTGGAAGTTGTTTATGTCTGTGAGATCTACTGTGGATTTTTTGAGGATGTGGGAAACCTGCCCAAACTTTAGGCAGTCTGGGATAGTGCCTTGAAGTAGAGCAGCATTTACTATCTTGGTCCAAAGTGGGAGTATAGATGATTTGAGCACACTGAAGAAGTTAGAGGGTCAGGGACCTGCTCTCTCTCCCAGCAGCTCTGCCCTGAGAGGTTGCTGGTAGGTGGTCGAGCCTTTCATCTGCTCTGTTGCCCATCTGCCTCGTTGTGCCCATTTTGCCCTTGTGACTTTGGCTGTCTTTTGTAAGTAGGTAGTTGTAATTGTGTTTACTGTGCTGTTATCCGTGTCTGCGCCCTTGTTTTTCCATGCCTGTTCTCTCGTCACCCTTTCCCGCTGCTGCTCCCTTGTGGCCCCTCCCCTCTGCTGTCCCTGCTCCTGCCTCCCAGCTGAGCTTCCCTCCCCCATCACTATTTAATGGTGGCTTCTGCGCGGGTGAGCAAGCTCGACCTCTGAACTCTGGTCAGGGACCTGCTCTGTCAACCCAGCAGCTCCACTGTTGTGCCACTGCTGCTGAGAGGTGGCTGGTAGGTGTTCGAGCCTTGCCTCTACTTTGTTTCCAGTCTACCTCGTTGTGCTCATTGTGCCCGTTTTGCCCTTGTGACTTTGGCTGTCTTTTGTAAGTAGTTTAGTTGTAATTGTATTTACTGTGCTGTTATCCATGTCTGTGCCCTTGTGTTTACGTGCCCGTTCTCTTGTCACCCTTTTCCCGCCGCTGCTCCCCCGTGGCCCCTCCTCCCTGCCATCCTCGCTCCCATCTCCCAGCTGAGCTTCCCTTCCCCCTTCACTATTTATTGGCGCTGAAGGAACGCCAAAGGCAAGCCCATCTGCGCCCGTCTATGAGCCGACCACGACCAGCGCCAGGGACCCTGGATCTCCGAGCATCCACCGCTATGACTCAACTGGCTTCTTCGCACTCAACCCCGGAAGAAAGAACTGCGAGCTGTCCATGCCGAACACCACCCATGGCCAATTCTCCTGCCATCACTGCACCCCTACGCACTCCCACGAACACCACCCCCACATCAGACGCGAACACAATCGAAGCCCTGAAATGTATCCTCCTCAACGTGCGCTCCCTGCACAAACACGCCATAGGGATCTGGGACCTCCTCAATACCTTCTCACCAGATGTTGCCTTCTTCACAGAAACCTGAAGCTACGCCGTCTCTGCCCCCGACATTGCCTCCGCCATCCCTGACGGATACAAGATCCAAAGGAAGGACCGTCCCAACCGCCCAGGAGGAGGAATCACCACCTCCGCTATGAACAACTCCTCGTTCACCACACAGCACCTCCACTTCCAGATACAAACCAGCCCCAGATCTACACTATGCGGCATGCTCGCCTACAGATCCCCCGGACCCTGAACTGCATTCGCCACTACCATTGCCGACCTCATCGCTCCCAACACCATCCCCTCCACAGAATAAATACTCAACCGAGTCCTCAACTTCCACCTCGACAACCTCAATAACCCCAACTCCTCTATCCTCCTGGACAACCTCACAAATCTTGGACTGAAACAGCTCATCACCACCCCCACACACAAGGCAGGACATACCCTTGACCCCATCTTCACAGGAGGTAACAACGTCCACTTCAGCCGTACCACGCATCCCCTCTGGCCAGACCACCACTGCATACACTTCCACATCAATAAACTCACCACCCCAAACCTGCACCCCGCCGACCGTGAAGAAACTGGTGCAAAGTCACAGAGGAGCACCTCAACTCCACACTCAACCGCGATGCCCCCTCCACTTCGACCAACGCCAAACTCACTGCCAAAGAACTACACAGATGGATCTCCAACTGCACAGACAAACTCATCTCCCGCCACAACCCCAGCAGTCTACACCCCAGGAAGGTCACCTGGTTCACTGCCGATCTCCATGAATCCAGGTGCACTTGCAGACGTCTAGAGAGGATTTGGCAAAACAGCAAAACGACGGACTGCACCACATACAAGAACACCATGACAAAATACCACCATCTCATCAGATCAACCAGACAAACCTTCATCCAGGGCAAGATCTCCACCAACTTGAAAGAACTCTTCAGCATCATCCAAGAATTCACCAAACCCCCCAGTGAGGCCACGGACATCACCCCTTCTCAAGACCTTTGCAATAAGCGCAGTTCCTACTTCTATCTGAAAATCAAGTCCCTCTACGACAACTTCAACAAACGAACCCTGGACTCTGAAAGCCCCCCTCCAACAAAGCCAACCAACCCAGCATCTCCACCTGGACCCCTACTACCACTGAAGACTTCAAATCAATCATGGAAGGCATCCATTTTGGAGCACCCTCAGACCCCTGCCCTCCACACATCCTCCACAGGGCCGCTGCCGCCATCGCACTGGAACTACGACGCACCATCAACATCCCCTTCGAAACCGGCACCTTCCCCGATGACTGAAAATGCGCAGAAGTAAAACCTCTGCTCAAGAAGCCCTCGGCAGACCCTTCGGAACTCAAGAACTACCGACCCATCTCTCTCCTTCCCTTTGCGGCCAAAGTCACTGGGAAGACCATCAACGCACAACTTATGAAATTCATTGAAGAGAACTCCATCCTCGACCCCTCCCAATCCGGATTCAGCAGCTACCATTGCACCGAGACTGCACTACTAGCCGCCACAGATGACATCCGCACCCTCCTCGACCAAGGCCACACTGTGGCCCTGATCCTACTCAACCTCTCCGCAGCTTTCGACACAGTCTCCCACTGCACAATTGCCACCAGTCTCTACGACTCCGGCATATGGGGAACTGCCCTCGAATGGCTCCGCTCCTTCCTCACCGGCAGGACCCAAAGAATCAGACTGCCACCTTTCCTTTGAGCACCCACAGAGATCAACTGTGGAGTGCCCCAAGGATCATCACTCAGCCCAATGCTCTTCAGCATCTACATGGCCCCCATTGCCACCATCGTCAGACAGCACAGACTCAACATAGTCTCCTATACCGATGACACCCAGCTCCTCCTCTCCCTCACATAGACCCCGTCTCCACCAGACTCAGCTTTCAGGAAGGTTTGAAGGACGTCGCATCCTGGATGTGCAGCAGCTGTCTGAAGCTCAACTCGGAGAAGACAGAGGTCCTCATCCTTGGACCCTCCTCCACCACCTGGGACAGCACCTGGTGGCCCACTGCTCTCGGCAGACTGCCCACCCCCACCGACCATGCCCGGAACCTCAGCATCGTACTCGACTCCTCCCTCTCCATGACCCGACAGGTCAATGCCATCGCCTCCATCTGCTTCAACACCCTCTGCAAGACCTTCGAATGGATCCCTCCCGAATCAAGAAAAACCATCACCCACGGACTCATAACCAGCAGACTAGACTACGGAAATGCCCTCTGCGCCGGAATCAACAAATATCTACTCCGCAAACTACAGACCATACAGAACACCACAGCCAGACTCGTCCTCGGCATCCCTCGACAAGTGCACATCACCCAACACCTGCGAGACCTCCACTGGCTCCCCATCGAGAAGAGAATAACCTTCAAGATATTTACCTATGCCTACAAATGCCTCCACAACACCTGACCCCAATACCTCAATGAGAGAATCTCCTACCATGTACCCAAGAGAAACTTCCGATCCGCCGACTTCGCCCTTGCCGAAACCCAGCGCATCTGCAGAGCCAGAACTGGCAGAAGGGCTTTCTCCTACATCGTGGCCGAGACCTGGATTGAGCTCCTGGTCGGCATCAGACGTGCCCCCTCCCTGAACATCTTCAGGAAGACACTCAAGAGCTAAATTTTGGACTGAATGAAGCAGCTTACTCCCCCACCCCCCCAGCGCATTGAGACACCCAAGTGTGAATAGCGCGCTTACAATTATCTGATTAATTGATTGATTGAAATGGTTTGAAGGTTTCAGTGTAGCTAGAATTTTTGAGGATAGCACCATTTTCAAAGTTTTTGAATACGTTCTTTGAAGCATTGTTTTTGGGGGGTGCCCAGGAGGACATGAGGGCACTGCAATCTGGGAAGTGAAGAGGCTGGTGTGAGGTAGGACCAGACGATGCTCCAATTCCAAACTTTTCCATCTTTTCAAGGAAGACGGAGCCAAATTCTTTGCAATTTGGTTGCGGAATAGATCCAGTTGGGGAAGGGTTGGCTAATTGATTGTATTTTGATGAGATCAAAAAGGTTTTTGGGTCGGTGTCTAGCCTGATCTTGTAGGATTCCAAAGAAAAGTGCTTTTAAACTTCTAATGCATTTGTAGTATCTATTCCTCAGTGCTCTCAAAAGGTTGAGGAATTGTGAGGATCTCCACAATCATTCAGCCAGACTCAGATTACGTCTTTCTGCTTTTAGGCTACAATTGTACAATGGTTTGAAGTCTTTGGTGGAAATTGTTTTTAGCTGTAGGGGTGCAATCAAGTCTAGAATATTCTTTATGGAACTGTTATAGTGATCTGTGAGGTCATGGACATCGGAGATGTCCACAGGAGTATGCATAATGTTGTTGCTGAGGGATGTCAGATCATTCAAGTTAATGTTTCGAATGCTCCTTTCCCAGTCTTTGGGTTCCTTTCGTTGAGCTGTATTAGTTTCCACAAATTCTGTGATGAAGAAGGTGAGGCAGTGGTGGTCTGTCCAGTCACAGGGGAGTAGTCTCAAGCTGGATGGAGTTGGCCTTTGCAATGATAAGATCTAAAGTCGGTCTATTGTTGTTTGTAGGGCTGTCACAGATTTGGATCCGTTTGGAAGGTTTTGAGGCTGTGAACTGCAGGGTCTTTCAGGTAATTCCAGTGAAGTTTGAAGTCTCTGAGGAAAATCGGGGTGCAGTGTTGTCCAGAGGTGGTTGAGATGATTTCTATAATGTGTTCTATGAAAGAAAGGGCATCTCCTGGTGGGTGGTAGATTGTGTGTAGTATGCTTAGTGGACTGTTGTTACTTGCAATGTCGATGCAAAAGTTTTCACATGAGAATAGAACAGGGAATTATGACTCTTTAACTGAGAGGCTGTTACAGTGTATGCAGGCGATGCCGCCACCTGGTCCATTAGATCTATCTAGTCCAGTGATAGCGTGGCTAGGAGGACTAGTTTGTCAAGGATTGGTGCAGAGGAATAATTTAGCTAAGTTTCAATCAGGATTAAGACATCAAGATCATGAGTGAGGATAAGGTCTGCAATGTCCACTGCATGTCTTGCTGCAGATCTGCAATTGAGTAGCATACATTTCAGATGAGTTTTGGAGTCAGCTTGCGTAGTCTGAGTGAAGGTAACTCACCCAAGATTGTACTTATTTACGGCTCTGGAGCTGGGCCTCTGTTTTCTGTGTGGGTTCAAAATAATAGTGTGGATTTCACCCAGATTGTCTTTGTTACCAGAGTGGGTTGAGTTATATGACAGTAGAAGGGAGTGGATATCTCTTTCAGAAAGTGGATATTTTAATTTAATGGGCCGAGTTGGAACCTTGTGATAGTGTATAGTTCTCTATCTCAGGTGAGGAGACATAGAAGTAGGTGATATCAAGTTGATAGGGATGTGTTTAGGAGGCCAAATGAGGTGGTTGGTGGATTGGTCATGATTATGACTAATCCTCCTTGAAGTAATGATTGGCCACCGATTGTTGGTCACCTCTGTAGTGATATAAATGAGACTTTGTAAGTCTGCTCTGAGTTGTTGTAGGTTTAATATGATCTCATCAAGTCTAGATTCTAGTGATGTGCGGGAGCAAGTTGTCGAGCCTCGGAGAAAAGGGGAGGGTGGTTGTTCAAGGCTGTGGTGTTGGAATACTGCTGAGCTGGGCAAACCAGCAAAGGGGGAGTCTGGTTGTAGGTGGAGATAAGCTCGAAGTGTGGAGGTGGAGAGCTCAAGAGATGGCAGAGTGGGAGCGCTGGGGTCATATGGGACATGTTCTTGGGTGGTATTGGGAGTTCAGGCGTCAGGGATGTTGTCGGTTGTGCCATGGGGCAGGGCGGGGGTGCAGTAGGTGTTACTTCTGTGGCTTTCTAACCCTGAAATAGCTGCCCTGCGTGTAGGTTTTGATGCCCGTTGTGCCCCCAGGACACCATCTGTAATACGGCCCCTGGTAGGCTAATATCAAGCTATTGAGGCAATCTTGACACAGCTGGGACCAAAACATCACAGGGCTGGGGTGTGGGCAAACCTCATCGGGGATGCGTGGCCTTTCTCATGGGATTCAGTGGCATAACTTATCAAGGTCCAATTAAGCAGGTGTGCAGGCAGGCATAGCGAAGTCGAGTGGATGGTAGGTGGGTCAGAGCAGAACTCACCATATACTTTCAACCATGCAGCATCAAGCCGGTTTTGCACCTGGGCATATAAAGCTGTTGAGGCAATCCGACAACAGATGGGATCAAAATATCATAGGGCTCGGATCGACTCAAACCTTATCATGGACGCTGGTCCTCTCTCATGGGCATCAGCACCATAACTTATCAAGGTTCACTAAGCTGGTGTGCAGGCAAGAATAGCGGCCACTGGTGTCCGACAAGGCAGCAAGAGCAGGTCTCACCTGGCTATCCTGCTGGGGTATGGACAGAGTTTCCTCGTTGGAAAGAAACACCTTCAATAACTGATGCAGTGGTAGGAGTCAAGTTTTGCAGATAAAGAGTTAATTCAGGTGTGTCCCTTGTTGAGAAACTCACCAACAAATAGATGGATGGCAGGGTATAAAGTGTGAAATTAAGAGATTAGTGATGGCAACCCTAGGAGCTTCCATTTGGCACTCCTGCTCGGTGGCCATCTGGGTAGAGTTTTTAGGGTTCAGAATATGGTAGAGTTTAGGGTGGTGAGGGGTTTTACGGATTCAGAGATGGGTGGAGTTTAGGTGTAGAAAGGGGTTTTAGGGTTTAGGGATACGTAGTTTAGGGGGATGAGTTCATATGGGTCATAGATGGCTGGTGTTACATGTTGCATTTACTCGGAGCTTAATCTTCGTACCTTTCATAGGATGATTTATGACATTGCCTGGTATGGAATTGTGACAATTGCTACAGTTGTAGCATGATTGTAAGCCTTTGTAAGTGGCGATTTCCGCAGTGTTGGATGTTTTTGTTAGCAAATCTTTAAGATTGGGACCTCAGTGTGTGCAAAGATGGGTTTTTGTTTTCGAACAGACCTTTGAAGTCTGGTTCAATATCAGGACCAATAATCTTAAATCCACAGTAGCGACGCACTTTTTGGAGAAAAAGCATAACATCTGCCAGCTCAAATTCTTGGTTCTAGAAGTGATTAACAAAAGAGATGACTGGAATAACAAAAACATACTCTTACAAAGAGAAAACCATTGGATACGTTACCTGTGCACGATGCAGCCAAATGGGCTAAATGACGGAATAGAATTCTTGGGTTACCTTTAACAGATGTGTTTGCAGGGAATTATTGTTTCTTTATGGTCTTCTATATGACCCCATGTATACTGTACATATTGCACTCTCCACCATTTCATGTGTTTATGCTTCCGTAAAATCAGCATTTAAATATATAGTTTACTGATCTCTTAGCACAGCTATTATTCTATTCGACTTATACATTTTTACTTGTTATTATTCACCATAGCTCTCTTTTTTTTTCTTCGGTTTTACATGCATTCATGTTCACTATCACACCATATACCCGTTCTAATATGACGATCACATTAATACACTTTTAGTCCCACAACGATTTTCACGACGAGGACACTTCCGGTATCACAAGGGATTAACTTTATTAAACACTGCGTTTATATTCTGTGTTTAGCAAACTATACTTCTGTATCATAGCTCCAGACCCACCAACTAACGAGAAGCGTTTCTTCAGATGTTTTTCCTGTAAGTACCTGATTGCGAGGACTTACATATTATGTGACCAACCTTTGTACGGAGCTTTTATTAATGTTGCTGAACTTGGATTTTTCAGATCAGCCGCGTAACCTTTGCGAACGACTCCAAAGTAAGAGCACGTTTTTGTTACATCTGTTCTAACATGTATGCTCTTTAGTTCACCCTCAGTTTTTTAGTGTCGGGCTCTTTTTCACAAGTTATCGGGTTTCAGCGTTTGCCGCACAGCATGACTCTTGACTTGTTACACCACAGAGACATCACGTCAATTTCTTAGAGCATTTGTCTGCTTTTTAAGTCACCGGGTTTAAGGTTTTTGGAAACGTATCACATTTGTTTTTCATCAGAGCACGATTCACCCTGTCACTGCACATTGAATTACAGCGCCTTCCCGCCCTTTAACAGGACGTAGATTCATTATACACGTTGTTGTTTGAACATTATTTTATGTACCAGAATTGAAGGTCTTCCTGTAAGAATTGTGATTTTTGATTTACTTTGCAGGGAATTCCCCTGGCGAAGGGCACATATGCTGTCCGAAATGTATTGGGATGGACATGAAAATGATCTATTTACTTCTGGGTTGTTAACCCACCAAAGACTTTGATGATGAACTATGCTTTGAACATTTATTGATATGGAAAAAGAAATTTTAATCTTTGACTTTTGATGTTAATTAAATACAAAACCTACAAACTGATGTACAAGTTTTAGGATTACTATGATGATTTAAAAGATTTAACCATTTAATGGCCTTTTGCGCTGTGCCCTGGGGGACAGCTCCTCTGTAGGAGCTGCGACATTGTTGAAAGCCTAGGACCCACATGATGAGCTCACTGTATATTTAGCTCAGAATACTCCTCGAGACCAACTATCTTGGGGATATTCATTTTTACAAAGGAGACCATATCCTGACCCTCTGTACCCTCTGGGATTCATAAATTCTTAGATTATTACATTTATTTAAATTTTCTAAACTTTCTATCTGTAGCTTAAGAAGAGACATTTCTTGAGATATTGACTCTAGTTTCTTTGCAATATCTTGAAAATCGCTGATTCGTTGTTCCATCTCTGATTCTCCAGAGTCAAGATTAGATCATTTATCCTCAAATCTCTGCAAAGTGGCATTTGTTTCCATAACAAATGGCTTAGGTTCATGATTTTATCCATTAAATCTTTCAATGTTAGTGGTAGAGGAGATTTTGTTTCAGATTCCGGTTCCTTTTTTACATTTATATTACCAATTGACTCTTTGCTAGAAGAGTGTGACATTGTAGGTGAGGCAAATGCCTTGTAAGTTGAGGGAGTGGAAGGCTACATACTAGAATAACGGGTTGCAGGGAGTAAGATTAGAAGAAAGTGGTACAAATCAGTTACAACTGTTACAATAAACGTTACACCTCAAGGAGGGTGCTAGACTAATATAGTAGAGTCTAGTTTTTAAGAGGCAATATTCCAGGGGAATTCCCTGCAATATTCCACTTAGTAAGAAACAGCACTCCTGGAAACAATGATAAGTACAACTGTATCGTCCAGGTAGATATATGCAGCTAAGAGAAGATTAAATGCTTCTTTAGGTGTTATGGTCAGGTATCACCAAGAGTCTATTCAGTGCGATAGGTATATATGCTAAAAGAGGAAGACACTAAACCAATCATTTAGCAAAGGCCAGTTGGCTCAGAAGAAGTACACAGAAATAGGTTGTGAGGCCCCTCGGGTGGTTGAAAGTAGTATATTACTTAGCACTTTTTCATCATCTTCCTACGTGCAAGAGTAGGTATTATTTTTGTATATTAACCTCCATGCTGAACATCCTAAATGCGCATCAAGTCTCAAAATGGTAGCTGCAGTGATCCAATGTGAGGAGCGGAGGTGCACCAAAATAATTGTCCTTGAAAACCGCCAGGCGGTCTAAAAAATGACCTGTCCACTTCTCGTTGATTCCATAACTGCCACAGTCCTTTCCTGTGGTTGCGAGGGGGAAAAACATTTGTAACTTCAGTGAGGGTTCCAGGGCTTCAGGAGCTTCACATTCTGGTGACCGTCTTTTAGGTGGTCTGGCCATCCTCGCAATTGGTCTTGGATTTTGAGGTAGGAGTGCAAGCTCTGGGTAACTTGCCATTGGCTTGCCCAGGCTGCTGAAAGTCAGTCACCCAACATGTTATGGGAGAGGATCACAGAGTGGTCTTCTCTTCTTTTTTGAGGAGGCGTGGTAAGGTCAGAAAAGAGAGAGTGCATTACCCGAAAAAGTAGATTGCAGATTGGCATTTGTTCTCTTCCGCTGCATCTTGCAAGGTTTTCCTATGGAAGGCTACTTCATTTGTATAGGGTTTTCCAAAGGGTTGCAAAGTATTGTGGGCTCGCTTTGTTCATTCATGTCTTGAGTGCGCTGCGGGAGGGGGTCTGGACTGTGGGTAACTGCACTTTTCTTGACTGAATTTAAATATAGACATGAAATATGGCTGAGTAAGAATCGCACCTGGTTACTGTCAGGGGAAGGGTACTGAGCCTACAGTATCCATTGACACCTAAAAACAGCGACATAGCCTACAGCTGCTTACCATTTTGAGGTGCTTAGATCTGAGTGAGCACAGGGTGCTGTGGGAGGCAGTGAGTTATTCAGATCAGCCAAGAAAGCTTCTCTGAAATCAGCGGATTCTCATGAGTTACTTGAGCCGCCAATATCTGGCTGAGTTCAGTGGTATTTGTTTGGTTTGAGGGCAGTGTTGGAGTGCCACTCGTGTGCAGTGCAGTCACGAGAGAGGTAGAAGGGCTAACTCTCCAATGAACAATATTTACTCTTACCCAGAGGCTGGCAGAATGCTGGCCGCACAAAGTCAGAGGTCCGCACCGTCAGAAATCGCACTTTTAAGAAGATTGAATTTTTAAAATAATATAAAATGCAGGCTGTAGTAATGTAGTCTTTAGTGCATTTTTCACTTTAAGATGGGTGTTTTCAGAAGCTGGCACCTAGGCAACATTGTTCTGCTACAGATGCTCTGTATGCATGATGTGGTAGTGGAGACTTATAACAATTGGCACAAAATACATGGGATAACTATCGCTGGTTGTGAGAAGATATCCTTGCAACCCCTTTGATGTGGGCCTTTCATGTGGCAAAGGGAGTCGCATGGGTTTCAGAATTCTGGGGTTCAAATCATTAGGGGGAAGGTGGACAGGGATCTGCAAGAATGTATGGAATTGGTGGCAGTGATCCATAAGCTATTTAGTCACTGATCAGTGGATTGGTTGTTGCGGTGCCAGCTTGGCAGCTTGCAACACCAACAGATATCTGGATTCCCAAGGTGTTTTCCAGAGGGTGGGGGGTGGGGTATGCAGGAGCCTCAGGTCTACCCCCAACCTCTTGTGCTTTTGTATCTGTCTGTTCGCCAAAGCGCCGAAAGGCTCCATTAAAAAGAAAGTCATCACACGACCTCATAGTCTAAATCGTGTATTCAACCATCATATCTTTCGACCCGAGGTTTACGCTTTTCTTTTTCAGCAACCCAGCATTGTTCACAGCCACTGAATGCAGGGACTGGAGAATGCCCAGACCAAGAGGAAAGTGTGGTGGAAATGAGGGCATATCCTGGCATCAGGTAGAAGACTCTAGGCCTGAGACTCTAGCTGTTAATATCTGGGTAGGTGTATGTATATACTAGGTTACAGGGAGTTTGTGCTGGGGATGGCGGACATACATCTGTTAGCACTATGTCATAAGAGACAGCCTGTAAAAGAAACACATAAACCTCTCTTCTATGACAGGTTTCCTATTTTGGTAGACTTCTCTGACGTCTGATGGACACAAAAGCCACAGTTGCAAGTTGGGCAGATCGAACTTCCTGTGTGGAATTAAGCCCTACACAATTACGAGATGTCCAGTGCACCTGCACCTGGTAGGAGCAGAGCAAGTTCCACTGGCTGGACATTTCTGTTGGTTCTATTGCCTTATGGGAAAGTCCTGGGTCCGTTCTGAAGCCTCCACCAAACCCCCAGTTCAGGCACACAAAAGGGACAAGTAATGATCCCTTTGCAAATTGACATAGTCCACTACATTCCCCCACCTATACTACTTGCGCCTTTCTCCCTCCTGTCCTGCCAGCATTGGACTCCTGCAGACATTTACCACCTTCTTAAAGCAAATGATAAATATAGGCATTTAAGCTATGAAATTAGGAATTCTATGCAGAGTTCTGCCCCTTAATTCTGGGTCCACATAGTTATTTCCTATTCTGAGAAGGTTAAATCATAGTCCCTGGGAATTGTTTACAGAGATTCAGATGGTATCGGAAATTCCAGACTTCCAAAATCTCTGCATTTAATTAGTGGCAGGTTGCATCGGGCGTGCTGTGGGCTGGTGGGGCGGGGCAGCGGAGGGGCAGAGTGGGGGAGGGGGTAGTAAACTCAGACATTCGACAGAAGAGAGGAAAGTAATAATTACTTTCCTCCGTTCCTTTCTATATACGAGTTTACTAACCCCGCACACGGCCCCTCCCCGCCAGCTTCACCTCCCCTCAGCATGCCCTATGCGAGCCGCCACTGCATATAATTCCTCACGTTGTAATCCAGGCCAAAGCATTTTGCAATGTGTGGTGTTGTACTGAAAATCTGAATTGTGTCAGCAACCATAAAGAATTCCAACCTTGCATTGCCTCAGAAATCATGGCACTGAACAACAGGGTTCTATGCTTTGCACTCTTTAATGTCCCAAACGCATCCCAGTACAGGGACAGCAGAGACTGCTTGACAGCCTAGGATGATGTCTAGAGCAGTGATTCTTAACCATATGCCTTCTGGGGGACCGACTTAATCATGACTGGAATCTGTGAACCCCCAGTGAATCATTACTGGAATATGTGGACCCAAGCAGGGTCATTTTTGGAATCTGGGGACCTAACCTGAGCAATTTTTATGATTTCAATCAATCAATCAGGGGAATTATAAGCGTGCTACTCACCCATGAGGGTCTCAAGACGTTGGGGGGTGCAATTCCTGTCAGTAGAAGAGCCAGGTCTTGAGGGTTTTCCTGAAGATGTGCAGGGTGGGGTCGCACCGGATGTTGATTGGTAGCTCGTTCCAGGTCTTGGCCTCGATTTTGGAGAAGGTTCCTCCGCCCGTTCTTGCTCTGCAGATGCCTGGGAGTTCGGTGAGATCGAGGGATCAGATGTTCTTCTTGCGTGGAAGGAGATTCTGTTGTTGAGGTATTGGGGTCCAGTGTTGTGGAGGCATTTGTAGGCATGGGTTAGTATCTTGAAGGTTAATCTTTTCTCAATGGGGAGCCAGTGGAGGTTGCGCAGGTACTGGGTAATGTGTTTGTGTCGCGGGATGCCGAGGACGAGTCTGTATGGTCTGGAGTTTACGGGGTAGAGACTTGTTGATCCCGGTGTAGAGGGCATTTCCGTAGTCCAGTCTGCTAATTATGAGTGCCTGGGTGACGGTCTTCCTTGATTCAGAGTCTTTCGGAGGATGCAGAGAGTGTTGAAGCAAGTGGAGGCGATGCCATTGACCTGTCGGGTCATGGAGAGGGAGGAGTCGAGTATGATGCTGAGGTTTGGCCATTGTCCATGGGAGTGAGGGGGCTGCCGAGTGCAGTGGGCCACCAGGAGTTGTCCCATGTGGAGGGAGAGGGTCTTCTCTAAGTTGATCTTCAGGCAGCTGTTGCTCATCCAGGATGCCGCGTCTTTCATTCCTTCCTGGAAGTTGAGTCTGGTGGTGATGGTGTCGTTGGTGAGGGAGAGGATGAGCTGGCTGCCGTTGGGGTAGGATATTAGAGTCTGTGCTGTTTGACAATGGTGGGGAGGTGGACCATGTAGATGTTGAAGAGCGTGGTTGAACGACGATCTTTGGGGTACTCTGCAGTTGATTTCCATGGGTTCGGAGAGGAAGGGTGGAAGTCTGGTTCTTTGGGTTCTCCCGGCGAGGAAGGATTGGAGCCATTCGAGGGTGGTTCCCTGAATGCCGGTTTAGTGAAGTCTGGCAGTCAGTGTGCGATGGGAGACGGTGTCGAAGACTGCAGAGAGATCGAGTAGGATCAGGGCTGCGCCGTGCCCTTGGTCGAGTGGGGTGCGGATGTCGACTGTGGCGGCGAGTAGAACAGTCTCTTTGCTGTGGTTGCTGAGAAATCTGGATTGGGAGGGGTCGAGGATGGAGTTTTCTTTGATGACTTGAACTGCAAAACAATACACAGAACTCACAGAAACAAGCATTCTTCAAACAAATTAACCGTGGGTGGAGAGCTCTGCTCTGCCTGAAGAGTGTGCCGAGTTGTGCCTACTCCATGTTTCATGGAGAACGCGGAGTAGGCACAACTCGGCACACTCAGCAGAGGAGCAGAGTTGCCCAGCCCCCACCTCCAGCCTCCCCCAGGAAGAATTACAATAAATATACTCTAAAGGTTAAAAAAATCAACACTTACCTTAATTGCGGCCATTCTCCTCTTTCTTGGTTTCACGATGATCTGCTCATGCGCGCTCACGCGTGCGCATTCCTTGCGAGAGATGCACATGTGCGAGTGTGCGCGTATGCGCAGATCATCGTGAAACCGAGGAAGAAGAGGACAGCTGCCCGGGGACACTGCAGTTAAGGTAAGTATTGATTTTTTTAACCTGTAAAGTATATTTAATGTAATTCTTCCTTGGGGAGGTGGAGGCGGGCGGTGGAGCGGAGTTTCCACAGAGTTGGCCCCCAACACCGTGGACCTCCGCGTAGTGCCGCTCCACCAGCTCCGCCCAGTCGTAAAACAAATGCACAAATGATGAAATATTGTATTTCATTCACAAACAAATATAAAAAAACAGCCTTTTAATTGGAAGGGTGGACATTTTCTAAATTCAATTGAGGTCACCCATTATCCTTACAATATTCTGTTTGTTGCACTTATACTAGGCCTACAAATGAATTGAAAGATGGCAACTCAATTTTTAGCCTTCAATTTCAGATCCTTTTACATTTATAGAACGTTTTAATTTTTAAATTTTACATTTTGCTTCTTTATTTATATTTGCATAATTAATCTGTTAATATGATTCAATTTTCAATGCCACCCAGAGCAGGCGTTACAGAGTCCCAAGGATCCCCAGACCACGTATTAACAACCGTTGATCCAGGGCACAGAAAGGTCAGTCCTTACCACACTAGGCGATGTGAGTGCTTGTTGAACCCCTCAGCGTCCTGTGTGCGGCTCCTGCTCTAACCCATAGTTGCTATCCTCTCTTGGAGTTGGGGGAGATTTTAAATGAGGAGTCCTCCAGCACTCCATCCTACGCCCTTTGTTCTGTATGCACACAGGTGATTCTTTCAATGAAACAAAATGATGAGTCCCCCCTGCAGAATGTGATGAGGAGTCCCCTAGTCGTCCATATCTCACATGTATTCATAGGCTTTGGGTTGAATGGGCTCCTCCTAGGAGGTTAGGCATCCCCCAGGGCCATAGCCTTGGGGTTGGGGTATATGAGGGCCCAGCCAGTCCAAATTCATCTTTGCTCCCTCCCCCCAAATAACCGAGGCAGCTGCCACAGTATAGAGGTGTGGGAGTTCAGAAGGTATTTGAGCAATAAAAATGCCTTTACGTTGTGTTTTTATTGTGTTACATTTGCTGCTTGTTCCAAGACTGGTTAAATGTCAAGCTATGTCTTCTGAAAAATTGCTTTCTATTCTATTAAGTGGAAATCATGTTTACTTTTCTTTCACTGGCTGCAAATTGACTTTATTTTGGGAAGTCTGACAATCTTCCTGGGGTACAGACAGGTCCAATGCAATTATATGGTGGGGGGCTAAATTATGCGGCAATGTTGCCTAAATTGTGAGACCAGAAAACACAAATTATGCAGCTTATTGAGGCACATTTTGTGATAACTTCACCATTTTGTTATTTTACACGTTTTAGCACTGCAGGGCCAACATTTCACCTCATTAGTACCGGTTCCATATTTAAATACAGCTATAAATACCTAAAAAATGACCAGTCAACACTTTTGCGAAAGCAGCACGTGTTGCAGCGTTGTAGTCATTTTTGGTCTGTTGGAATGAGAAAAAAAATTGCTTGTGTTAAAATCTTCAGCTCATACAGCAGATAATGGAATATGTGGAAAATGCTGCAAATTCATAATTATGTGTGAGATGCCACATAATCACATAAATCCAGTGGCTTTGCGTACATTTTGTTTATACTTGACACGAAAATGTAAACACCTGTAAATGAACTATACAAATATTTCAACATTTACCAGCAGTTATAAAAACACACAAATAAAGCACATTTTGTTTTATAATTCTGAAGTGTGGCGAAAACAAATACTTTAATGGGCTCAAAGCAAAATAGTGGTGATGTACAATGGATAAATAATGTATTTTATTTGTATAGTGCTTACTAACCCTATGTGTGGCACTGAAGCTCTTACTTACATGGGCAGCAAGCTACATCCCATAGGGTGGTCTGTGGTTGGAAGTGTGACTTCTTTGTTTTGTGATCCTGTGCGGGAAGTGATTCCATGCTATGCATGATGGCCTCCAAGGTGCGGTTATTTGGTTATGGAGCGTAGCTTGTAGCAGTGTGGTGGATGATGTCACAGTGGCGTGTAGTTTATGCTTTTCAGTACACTGGCAGATTTGAACAGCTCTGCAGGTCCCTTTATGGTAGTATATGATTATAGTCTGCTACCACTCAGTACTTTTGAGACAGATTTACTTACATTTCGCACAACTCAACACAGCAAGGGAGCTTGCTATGCTGAGTTGTGTGAAAGGGAAGCAGCAGTAATGCACCATATTTACAGCGATAGAGTACATTTCTGCTGACTCCTAGTGCAGGCTCACTGTATGCTGCCTTGTGTCAATACAAGCACTCTTGCGCCATGGTGCAAGGGTGCCTGCATTAAGGGCACAATTGTTTTTGTGCCGAAAGGGCCATCTTCCTGCACAAACAATTCTTAGAGGCATATTGTGTCTGTGTGTGCCGTGGTAAGCAGGAGAATTAAATATATTTCTCCTCTTTATGTATTTCTGGGGAAGGCATAGCATTTTAGCGAATGCACAGGTTTACTATCTTTAGTAAATGTAAGACTGCAAAATCTATGAGTGGATGCAAGGAAACGCCGATGCGCCACCCATGAAACGCCTTCCCAATGCAAAATAACTCTAGGCAGCTCTATGCACTCCATTGCATTATTTTGTATTTACGAAACCTCGCATAATCATACAAAGTGGCTTTGCATAGCTTCGTAAATGCCCAAAATTATTTTGCATCAGGGCTGCATCAAAAAAGTGACGCAACCCTGATGCAAAATCTTAGTAAATCTGTCCCCAATTAATAGTGCTCGGCCAGAGCTGGCATTATTGGAGGGAGAGAGAAGTGGAAAGATCTGCTTGGATATGCATTGTCAATATCACCTCATATCTGAAAGTCAATGTGAGATCTAGGAAGTGTCTCTAGTAAATAGATATTAGGACTTGTAGTCATGGACTTGATTAAAGTCCTCTGATTGACCGGCGGGATGTGACAGTTCTCTTCAGTTATTCTATGTCTATTCATGTAGTGATGGTTGGTTTATTGGCTGCACAGTTCTGGTGATGGACAACCCTCATAGCAAATATGCCTCAATTGAATGTAAGAGGTGTAAGTTGCAGTTGGCTGCTGACCACTTGATTTTAGGGCATTAGTATTAGAGTGGGTCAGAAATGTTATGAATGAACTTTTCGTGTTCTTGGCAGTGGACACATCAAACACTGGACAAAGGTTGGTGAATACAATCCTCTTTTATTGCATGTACAGGAGCGGTCATCTGCAGATCTGTCCTCTGGTCAGTCCTAGTTCTGAGTGCCCTTTCCTGTCCCCTAACCGGATGT
This sequence comes from Lissotriton vulgaris, assembly GCF_964263255.1. Lineage (NCBI taxonomy): Eukaryota > Metazoa > Chordata > Amphibia > Caudata > Salamandridae > Lissotriton > Lissotriton vulgaris. The sequence continues at coordinate 1,307,150,191 of NC_141693.1, read as the reverse complement.
GGTGTCCGGTGACCTGGTCACCTCCCTCATGACCCACAAGGTCCTAACATCCTCCTGTCCTGTTGCCCTATCTGTCGCCTGTCTGTCGGGTCACGACATCTCCCCCTTTGTTGCAAACAAATGTTCGTGGTACAGTTCTATTGATCAATTCTGCCCCATCACCCTTTACCGCATTGACTCGTTGTTGTGGTGAGAGAGAGAGAGAGAGAGAGAGAGAGAGAGAGAGAAAGAGAGAGAGAGAAAGAGAGAGTCCAGGTGTCGTGATTGACTCGTCTCTCTACTTTCTAACTCCTATGTTTTATCGCTTAGTCTCTCTGTCTCCTTGCATTCCTTTTCGGTGGCTGTCCTCTGCCATCGTCTTTTTCTTTTGTTTGTTTGTTGTCCTCCTTCTGCTCTCTGCGTGCCAGCCTCCATCTTTCCACTTCTAGCTCCTTGTCGTGCGTCCAATGTCCTGGGCCAGCTGGCGCTATCTCCGTTGGCTCCTCTCTTCCTGTGGCCGCCCTTTGTTTTGTCTGGTCTTTCAGTTATTCTTTTTCGTGCCCTTCCTCTTTCTCTGGTCCCTGCTTCTTCTCTTTGCTTGCTTTCGGTGTGTTGTTCATTTTCTTTTTTGTCATATGTCATAGTTATGAGACCCATTGTTTGGGCGGTGTTGTTGCTTAGCAGGCATGGTCCTGGAACGTCGACTTTCAGCACATGTATGTCTTCTTTGTTCTTTATATTTCAGTTCCCTTGTGAACTTCCCCAAGTTTGTTATCTCTTTCTTTAAACACCAGGTGAAGATCTTCACCTTGGACGCTCACAGTGTCTGCTTTGATTCCATTTTCTCGTATTCTGATGCACACATGAAATTGCATGTTGCACCACTGTCCAGTACAAACTCCGCTTCATGTTCTCCTATTCCTATCTTTGCCAAGTCCGTCTTTTCCTGGGTGCTTCTGCCTGTACGAGTTGTTGTCTCTCCTTTTCTGTTTTCCCCACTCAGTTCTATGTGAACCTCCGACATTTGGTATAGTCTTTCCACTTTCTCTTCTTCCTCATCTTCACCTGATCCTCGCGATGAACTTCTTCTTTCTCTGTCGACATATCTGACGTGTCTTGTAGTCGACTCTTGTTGTCTTCCAGTTGTTCTCCTGTCATCTCTGAAATGTCCGCCTTGGCACATACTGGCGTAGTGATTTCTCCCATTACATCTTTTGCACGTCTGGCCAAAAGCTGGGCACAGACCTCTGTGTGGAAATTCCATGCCACACTTGTAGCATGTTTCTTCATGTTGTCTCCTCCCTGTTTGTTATCTCTGGTCGTTCCTCCACCGGCCTGTGCGATATTTGTTCGTCATGTAGTGTGCCTTTTCTATTTCAACGTTCTTCCCTCTTTCAATTTCCTTGGCATGTGCTGTTGCTCTCGCCTCTGCTCTTGCCAGAGACAGGATGTTCTCCAATGAGATCGGTTCTTTGAGGATCCTTGCCCTGAATCCTGTGTCGCGACAGCCTTCAATGATCCGTAGCCTTATTGCTTGTTCATTGTCAAACTTGTCGAACTCACAATGTGTCACTAATTTTCTCAGGCTTGTCGCAAAGTCATCCAGCGTCTCATCCATTTGCTGACACTCAATAGTGAATGTATATCGTTCAAAGTCAATGTTCCGTTGTGGGTCAAATTTGGCCATTAGGCATTTCTTTAATGTCTCATATGTCTTTGTTTCTTCGGTTGGCAGTGTCACTAGAAGTTCTTCGATGTCATCCCCTGCTAAGTTCAGCAGTAACCCTAGTCTCTTTACTTCGGTTACGTCTGTTGCTTCCATATATCTTTCGAACCGTCTGATCCACTTCTCCCACCTTATTCCTGTTTGTGGCTCCGATAAGTTGAACGGCAGTGGCCTCCTGTATTGTGCGCTGGGCTTTGGGTCTGCCATCCTTGCCTTCTTGCCTTATCTGTTCTTTCCCCTTTCTGTTCTTTCGCTCCTTTGTGCGTTGTTCTATGTTTCCTTTGCTCTTTGTGTTTTCTTATTTTTTTTTTGTACCGTCTCTTTTCTCTTTCCTTTCTTCCTTTATCTTTATCTTCTTTTTCTTTGTCTTTTTCTCTTTATTCTTTCACTGTTTCTTTTCTTTCTTTTATTTATTTCTTGTCTTTCTATTAGTATTTTCTTTTTCTCTTTTTTTTTCTGTCCAGCCTTTATTTGCTGTCTTTGGCTTTGCCTGTGCTTTATTTCTTCTTTCCTCTTCAAATTCGGCACTTTCCCATTGCTCACGATCTTTTTCTGACTTTAAAATGGCCGCCGAGTCGTCCTGGCTTCCTATTGGCTTATTTGCCTGACTCCAAGATGGCCGCCGATAGTCTCGCGAGACTTCACAGCCAATCCGATCGTTTCCTGACTCTAAAATGGCCGCCGGTGCTTTCCCGCTTGCTGATTGGCCCTTGCGCCTGACTATAAAATGGCCGCTGAGGCTCTCGCGAGAGCTTGCGCCAGGTCCTTTAAACTTCGCGCTACCTTACGCGGCGCTTACCGGGGCAATCGTGTTTTCTTTTGCAGCGGTCGGGGTGGGCTCCCGCGTTGCTGCGCTTCTTTGTCTCCGTGAATGCTCGTTCTTTCTATGACTTCTCCTCGTCTTTTTCGGTGCACTCCCAACGCTCTTTGAATCCACGGGCACGCAGATGGGTGATCCTGCCTCTCGTCGTCAGTTGTCGTGTTCTTGTGGTTGGCAGTGGACACATCAAACACTGGACAAAGGTTGGTGAATACAATCCTCTTTTATTGCATGTACAGGAGCGGTCATCTGCACATCTGTCCTCTGGTCAGTCCTAGTTCTGAGTGCCCTTTCCTGTCCCCTAACCGGATGTGATGTCGGGTGACCTGGTCACCTCCCTCATGACCCACAGGGTCCTAACGTCCTCCTGTCCTGTTGCCCTATCTGTCGCCTGTCTATCGGGTCACGACACAGCCCTTCTTAACTTACATGCTTATCGAACGTAGTTTGCTGGTTGGGTTGTTCGCAGCCTGTGGATTGTAAGCTAAAGATTGACTTGAGAGTGTGAGTGTCTTTGCAAATTCTTTGGCTGGGCTGTTGGTGGTGTAGTTTTCAGGTAAATATCGTGTTTTCAACTGTCGTCTGCAGTGTATAGGCTCCTGGATGTTTTGAATGCTGACTGGTAGTGAGCTTCAGAGGTTGACAGCTTGCACTGAGAAAGCAGTGCCTCCTACGGATTTCTTATGATAAGGTGGAAGGATGATGAGTGGTGCAAGCCTGGAGCACAGTCCTAATTTGTTTGAATTGCTTGAATTTAGCTTCTAGGTATAGCGGTCCATTTCGTTGGAGGCTCTGTGAACGGAGCAAAGTGCCTTGAACATTGCCCTTCTGGCTATAGATAGCCAGTGGAGTGATTGCAAGACTGGAGTCATGCGTTCTTTTGGCTGAAGGCAGAGAACAAGTCTGTCAGCAAAATTTTGGATAAGTTGTATTTTGCATATGATGAATGCAGATGCGCCAAGGCATAGGCTGTCAGTGTAGTCAAACTTGGAGAGTGTGAGGATGGCTTGTGGTTTCTGCTGCTTTCCAAGGTATGGAAGGATGCAACATAGTATTTTCATTGTATAGAAGGCATTCTGTATTATGTTTTTAACTTCAAATGTAGGTCTGAATCAATGGTTACCACTAGGTTTTGTACTTCTTTTGACATTGTTGAAGGGGCCTCATGTTCCTTAGGCTGTACAGCAGTAGGCTGGTATTTTTGTCTGCAGGGCATACGCTCTGTCATAACAATTCCAATTCCTGCTACATAAGTGGTTGTCACTTCCTAAATCTACCAGTCATTCAGAAGCAATGTCCAATCAGGAAACTCCCGATTCCAATATGGCATGGTGGTTTTATTAGCCTTTTGTGTTGATTGGTGCTTTTGATCAAATGTAATTGAACTATCCATTTTTTGTCACACCCTTATATGGAAATCCATTATGGGACTTCCCAACATCTTCTATAAAATGACGTTTGAATTCTATTTAGTTTCCACCATTGTTGCAGCCCTAAAATTTGTAAAACACACTGTTTGCGACTAGTTTCCCAACACGTTCTTGATGGACATGCATACGCTCTTTGTAAAGTTAGTTTAAATTATTGACACGTTACATTAAAACTTCACCACAGAATTTGGTCTGAAATGGGAAAATCCACACTTTACAAATCAGATGAAATTCCCTAGATTTATGTGAAGTACAGTTTCTCCTTTTGGGACTTCAAGGTGTGATGGTTTCCTGAGGTAGAATTTCCTTGATAGGACATCCTCCAGGAAATTTAAGTGTGGAGGTTGGCCATCTACCACATGAGAGTGGGAGGGAGGGCTCTGAGCTGATGCCAGCTTTTTATTCTTTTAATAACTTGATAAGCTTCGCGTTGCACAAACTTGAACAGTTTAGAAAATACACAAAGTTGCCAGTCAGCCTACCTTACACCTTTCTATTTAAATCTCATCTATTGATAGAATTTAAAGTTGGATTGTCAAAAGATGATTGAGTCTGCTTTAATAATAACTTACAAAAAGCCACGTATTCCTTCACACAGAATTACTAGTTGTGCACCTAAATATTGCAGGCACTGAATATCGAGGACAGCACAATGAATCGAAAATGATGACAGGTAATTTCTTTTTTTCTATACCTACCTTCACATATATGTACCTACGCGATACATATATCTTCAAGGTATGTTGAGTTAGGAATAGTAAATCTGTACCTCCCTATATATACTTCCCTTTCAATATTCTGTTGTCGATATTCTTGTACCACAATATTCTGGGGGTCGGCATTTAGTGGTGTAACCAGTATTTGGGAAAGAATGCGCATATACAGCCCAGCTTTAATGTTTAGTCATAGCTGAGGCCCATGCCCCTTTAAAAATATACTTCTGGGTATGGGTTTGCACAACATGGGCTACAGGCGTCTGTGTTATGTCCCTGTAGTCACTGTGAGATGCCTTTCAGTAGCTCTCTTTAGCCTGTCTCTGTATCTGTCCAACAGTGTGCCCTGATTTCAGTCCTTGTCCTCCACCCTCTGATTTCTACACCCTTTGTTCTCCTGCTCCCTCTTGTCCATCCCGGGAGTCCCAAGAGCCGCTACTCACACGCACATTCATTCTGCTCGAAGTGAGAATAAATATGGGGCATGTCCACGCCATCCACAACAAGGCACCTCTTTCCCTCTGGTTCTATATATGGTTCCTCAAGTTTTCATTTCTCCTGATCTCTGTCTTCCACCTTGCACCCCCTCCAGCCGTCCCGCACCTCACCCTCCAGTCCAGCACCAGACTTTACAATTACAAAAACTATAAGCATGAGGACCATAAGCTGATATAAACGTACATTTTTCTCTTGAGCTCGCAGATTAGCACAGTATTGCTCAGCAGCACTGCCTGCTGATCACTGATACTGAGTGTGGCCGGGGTCCTCCTGGCCTCTCAGATTCAGCTTTTCCAGGAGCTCCTTCCAGCAGAAAACAACTTGACTGTGAGGGCACTGAGAGAACTCCTGACCAGCCTGTTTCTATGAAATGCGGCCGGGTCAGGGGCATCGTCTGTCGCTGGCCATTACAAGTCTTTGATTGGTCAGAGCAGGAACTGTGGTCCATTCTAGCCCTCAAAAACACACACATTCAAGCAAAACTGGGCAGGAAGAGTATTCAGCACAAAAACCAGACAAACCCGGCAAAGTGGACTGATAAATATACAGGCACAGAATGAATGCATGCCATCAACGTGGAAATGCTCTGTTGAAAGCAATAAACATTGTCAGTCACAGCACGCACTGCAAAGGTTGTTTGCCTGTGGCGTTTTCCTTTTTCGGTCTGGATAGAGACAGCTTTAGCTGTCTGCTAGAGCCGTGCGACAGGAGATCGAGGATTACCGTGGTGGTATGAGCTGTTGTACATTTTGCAATGTACAATGTGCTTTTCATTTGTCGAGAGGGCTAAAAAGCAGCAATCAAGCTACAGAGCTTCCTTGACACAGATGCTGCCCCTGGCATCCTCTGTGAGATCCGCGTGCATGTGCAGATGTGAACAGAGCAGCGACCACATCTGCCACCACAGCATGGACCACAAGAGCTGTGAACACAGGCTCCGTTGAGTTAGGGGCCACAACATCAACAAACAGCAGCACAGTGGGAACAATAGCAGCAACTACTGCTGTGTGCAAAGAAGGGGCCACAGACGCAGCAGCCACAGCTGATACAATAACAGAAATAATAACCTCAACAATAGATACCACTCAAGGGACCACCGCTGTGGTTGGGTCATTAGCAACCACAGCAGCTGACATAACTGCAAGAACCACAGCAGCAATCGGTGGTTTCCACAACAGAAGCGGCCACAATAGCCAACAAAGCACCAGCAACATTTGCTGCCTGCACAGCAAGGGTCATGGCTATGACCACAGCAGTAAAGATAACAGGGACCACAGAAGTGAATAAAACAGTCACCATAGCAGGGCCCAAGCAGTGACCATAGCAAGAATCATAGCATCTACAACAGCTAAAGTGCAGCATTAAGAGGAAGAACCACCCTATCCACAACAGCTGACACCATAACTACTACTGCAGTAGCAGCAGCTATATTTGACAACATTGAAAAGACCACAGGTGACAACAGCTTCCACTGTAGTGGAGACCAGAGCAAGAAACACAGTAGTGAACCCATCAGCCACTGGTAGAGCGACATCAGTAAACAGAACTAAGACAACTGCTACCACCACGGCAATGGCAACAACTGTCATAACATCAGAACAACTGCAGCAAACGCAACTGTAATCACACCAGGGACTATAATACCAACCACATCACCAGAGCAGTCATGATAGGAGTGTCCACAGCTGTAATCATAACTTCCAGCATGATAAGGGCAATAGCTACAGCAGCTGTCAGCAAGAGACAACGGCAACAATAACAGCACACCAGCATCCACCACAGTGGAGACCACAGAAACAAAAAGGACTACCATGATGGCCATTATTACAGAAGCAACAAAAGGTGCTACAGAAGCAATAGCTTCAGCCAAAGCAGGGACCACCGCTTTAATGAAAGCAAGGACCGCAGCTGTAACCACAACTATAATCACACAACAAACAAAACAGTTGCAACAACAGCTGCAACAATTGTTTCAAGCAGAGCAGTGACTACAGCATGGACAACTTCTTCCAGTTTTATCCAAAGCTGGGACCGCAGCTGCAACAAAGCTATCAGCACAGCATGGATCACAGCAGCCACAATAGCTTCCACATCAGCATGGACCACAGGTGCAACCACAGTTATAACATCAGCTGGGACCATGCCAGAAACAAAACCTTCAATTGCAGCAGGGATAACAGTAGCAACAACAGCTGCCACAGAAGCAGTGAGCATGTGCCTCAGCTGCATTGGTCACAGCAGAACTCCCTTAGTGAGTGTAGCTGTCACAGTGACAAGGATAACGTCATTGACCACAATTGCAACCATACCAGGGACAAAAGCAACACCAACTGCCACAACAGCAGGAGCCACAATAGTAATACCACCTGCAACTATATCAGAGAACAACTGCTACAGCCAGGGCTTTAAGTGGGCCGGGTCTCAAGGGGTCTGAGCACCGGCAGTTTTTTTCAGGGGGCCTCGAAACGGGTCTCTATCGGGCTCTGTTTTGAACCCTGACACAGGCAGCCCGTTTTTTTTCCCGCACTGCAATGACCGCTGTTTGCTGTCACTGCAGTCCGGAAAAAAGTGCCATGGATCAAAACAAAGCCTGATAGAGACCTGTTTCGAGACAGCAGGCACATGGATGTGCGCTGCTCACACTGCTCACTTCTCAGTAGTAGAGAAGTTACAGCATGACGTCATGCCAGGGGAACGTTGTGGGGGGAAGGCAAATCCTTTTAGAGTCATTTTCTTTCTGGATTTCCCTTCTCTTTCTGAAACTCAGGAGCAGCAACATTGTGGTAGGGTCACCAGGGATTTAATTGGAAGCTTTGTCAATATTATATACAAGTTATAGTTGCAGCTTATTTATCTTCTGCAAGTAATAACCATTGACAAAGCCAATATTACTTACTTATTGTAGGTATGATGTTACTTGTATCAAATATCTGGATGCAATGACGGAAACAGCAAAATACAAGTCGAGCTGCACACTATGCTAAACACAGATTTTTTGCGTAAGTGATTTAAAGCCACGCCCCTAATTACACTGGCCACACCCCTTTGAGAGACCCCCAAGTTTTTTCATCCCACTTAAAGCCCTGGCTACAGCTGCAAGGAAATGGAGACAAGAGCAATTATCATTGGTGTATCCATTGAGAAAAATGAAGAAGTGATGAGGGTAATGCTTGAATTAATTTAAGCCATCAGTAATTACTTTGTTCCACATTCCAGTCCATCATATTTCTTAGTGCACTATGCTACAACAGACATAACCAACAATATGCAAATTAACTTTGGTTGTACTCCAATTAGAACCATCCAACCTGAGCTGCGATCTCATGCCTGACTGAACACAAGCAACCCCAGACATCTTTGACCTGTTGGGCCTCATCACTGAGGTCTAGCTAATGTCCTATGGCGCAGTGAGCACAACACTCATGGCTGGGCATACCTTTTGCAAAGAGGGCACCTCACTGTGAAAAACAAACAAGCAAAATAGGTCTGGATTCTACATGCTCATGTACACAGACACACTAAGCTAGCCAAAAATTTATGGATGGAATGCTTGAATTAATCTCAGCCACTGGTTATTAGCCCTAACAAGGGTGAAACCGGTCCTGGGTTTCTTGTACTGTGGTCCAGGTTTCCCTGGTAGTTTGAACTGGACTGTTTCCAATAAAGTAGTGTCAAAACTGATTTGCATATGGCTGGATCCAAAATGAGGTGGCATGTTTCCAAAATAAAGATGTAATGGCCGTTGCACGGTGAAGCCGCTTGGTTCGGCTAAAGAGGAGTCTGACCTGGGTTTCTCCCATGGGCGTCTCCTACCCAGCCGGACATCGGGGCAGGGCTTACCTCATCCTGCTGATACTGCTTCTCCTTCTGCCTTTACCGCCTCCCTCGGAACTAATGGTCCTCCGAATGTTCGCCCAACCTCGGCTCATTTCTGGATCCTTCGGCGGGCTCTGGATGCCGTCGGACTGCTTGAGGACGTGATTCCCATTGCTCCGGGACTTCGAGATGATTTAGCCGATACCCAGTGTGGAGCCGCCTGGTTTGGCTTTTGAGGAGTCTGGCCCGTGTTTCCCCGCGGCCTTCTCCTACCCAGCTGGACATCGGGGCATGTCATCCTCATCCCACCACTGCCGCTGCTGTTCTCTCCCCCTGCTCCCTTCCTCGGTTCAAGTCGCAGCTGATGTTGAGGCCAGTCATGGCACAGTTTGCGTTCACCTCCTGCCTGCCAGCCCTCGCTGCTGCATCCCCATGCTAAAGGCCCACCAGGATGTGCTCGAGAGAACCGTGAGACCTCCTCCAGGTATGAAGGTGCCTGAGCCACAACCTGTTACCGATGCCCCAGTGGTCGCGAACCTGCACACCCTGTCTCCATTCCACTCGCCTATGTGACGGTAAATCCTTTTCTTGATTGTGGGTACGGGTGACACGACCAGCGGACTACCTTTTATTGATGCCCCAGTGGTCCCGAGCCTGCACTCCTCTTAGATCTTTCAACCGCTTCTGTTTTTGGAACTGCGCCCCCCTTTTTTGGGACTTTGACTTTCCTTGCTCTTTCATCCTGCTCTCTGGCTACGCGTACACGGACTGTTTGACTCTTTGAATTTTGCTCTGCCCGCTATTTTGTTACTTGCAACCATTGATTCCCAGGACCCTTACCCACCATCTTGTTTTCGACCTCTGTCCTTTCCCCCTTGCCTCCATTCTCCCCCTGACAATCCTCTATCATTTGTCTCCCGCCTTCGAGTGATTGAATCGTTATCTCTTTTCACCCAACTGCCTTTACTCATTCCCCCCTCAGATTCTCTTCTCCCCCACCTATTCTTTTACTCCTATTCCTGACCCCTTTCCTTCTCTGCCTCTTAAGAGTTGTCATTTACGTTATATTTTCTGTGAAAATTGTTCATTCATTTTTCATGTTACTCGCGGTTGCTCTGTTTTCATTGACATCTTTGAGGCCTTTTCTGTTTGGTTTCCCTCCCTGTCCTTACCTGCTTCCCTCGCCCTTTCCTCTCTGCGCTCCCCCTCTTTCTTCCCCTGCGCTCCCCCTCTTTCTTCCCCTGCGCTCGGACTGTTTCTTCCAGCCGCTTAAACCTATACTTTACTGTTATTCCTCTTGTTGCCTCTTCGTCAGGCTTCTTTTTGCCATCCTCGAGTATTCCCAGATCCTTAACACATGTTTCTTCTTCTTTTTTTTATTATGTAATATTGTGTAATTGTTTTGTAACTTTGTCATACTGATACTCTGTAAAGCGCTCTGATACCTCCGGGTCTAGTCAGCGCTATGTAAAACTCTTTATAAATAAATAAATAAATAAATAAATAAATAAATAAATAAATAAATAAATGCAGCCTGAGTAATTACCAGTGGCCCTGGTTAATTCAACCATACCATTCATCACTTTTTTTGTATACTTTAGTTTGCCACCCTATTTGTCAAGGGGATGCCTTGATGTGGGTCTCTTGCACACTGTGCCACGGGTATCAAGCTATACTTGGCTGATGAGCCCTTACTATGCTAAAACCAGTCCTGGGTTACATGTATTCCAGTTCAGGGAGGACCTGGTCTGGTAGTTCAAGCTGGACTGTTCCCATTAGAGTAGGGCCACAACTGATTTGCTCATCGTTGGGTCCAAACTGCATGGTGTGCAAAATAACTATAGAATAGGATGCAGCTCCCACCAATTACTCATGGCTGAGATTAATTCATGCATTCCATCCATCCCATTTTTTGTATACTTTAACCCCTTCGATGCGGATGACAAAGCCAGCTCGTCTTGGGCATTACCTGCGATGCGCGCATGACGCGCTGGCTTTGTCACGTAACCCGCGATTTTCAAATTTCAGCGCGCAGCGGGAAAACCCGCTAGCGCGCATGCGGTTAATGTATCGCCCTTAGTGTGATGGGTATGCCCAGATGTGGGTCCCGTGCACACTGTGTCACTTGAATTGTGAGATACCTGGCTGATAAGCCTTAACTAGGGTGAAACAGGCCCTGGATTGCTTGTATTCCAGTTCAGGGAGGACCTGGCCTGGCAGTTTGGGCTGAACTGTTCCTATTGGTGCAGGATTAAGACTGATTTGCATATGGATGTGTCCAACCGGAGATGGTATGGTGTGTAAAATAATGATGGACTGGGATGTGGCCCTGAGTAATTACCAATGGGTGAGATTAATTCAAGCATTCTATCCTTATCTTTCTTTTCTATACTTTGGTATATCACCCTGAGTAGTACGGGTATGCCCAGACGTGGGTCCCGAGCACACTGTGTCAGTGGAATCAAGCTATACCTGGCTGATGAGCCCTATCTGGCCTGGAAATACGGGCTGGACTATTCCCACTGAAGCAGAGTCAAGACTGATTTACATATGATTGAGTCCAAACTGTGGTGGCATGGTGTGCAAAATAATGATGAACTGAGATGCAGCCTGAATAATTACCTGTAGCTGAGATTAATTCAAGGATTCCATCCATCACTTTTTATATACTTCAAGATACACAGGCAAGCACAAATGTGCTGAGAAGAATGATTGCTCGTGTCTGTGCAGTCTGCCTTCGAATGTGCCTCCTATGCTTACACCTTGTTTTGATGCCCCATGAGTTGGTTGTCATGTAGCATACACATGGCAAACTCAAATGGTCTGTGTGTGTTTGTGCATGCCTGTATTTATATGCATTTGTAGATCAGAACAAGACCTATTGGCTTTGTCAAGGCTTGTTCTCTTTTGCTTTAAAAGTGGATACAAATAAACACCACTGGGTATGGGCTCCCAAGCAGCAAGGCCAAGCCACAGCCATATATAATACAAAATACCTTGTGTTTGCCTTGCCATAAGAACATCAAATAATAAATTAGCTTTTTGTGAAATATACAAATAGGCGTGAATTACAATCTATGACAATATATATGAAACAGTGGACTATGAATAATTGTAAATACTGATGGTATAATGTTGAGTATGTATGAGAGTGTTTGATTGTGATTCACAAGTGAGTGTATGTGTGAGTGTTGGAAGGGGAATGTTTTAATGTATAGAATGTTTTAAATATATTGTATGTCATGTTTTTTTTATTGAAAAATTTGTTTAAAAATGATCAAAAAATCCAAATGAAGTAAAAAGTAAATAAAACTAAGGATTTATTCAAGAGATTCAGATCCCCTCACTTTTTGTTTCAGTCAACTGTGAGATGATAAATTTATGGTGAATTGTGAACGGCAGCATTGGCGTCTTTCTATTTTGTATTATATTAAAAGTGGATACAGCAACTATGTAGAAGCCATCCGAATGTTTCTTTAAAAAAATGGACCCTTTCTCAGGAGACTAGTGTTTTGTTTGTGATGAGTAGTGCACATGTTAGTATCGCATTTACTATGTGGCAAGGAGCAATACACTTGCTGTGAGTTTCTGTAGCAATTTTTCCTTTTCTGCATGGTCTACCTAAATATTTTGCCTTTTTATGAACTGACTGAGTTGTATTATGCCTTTGTATGCCCTTGACACCAGTTTCGTAGTGAGTATACTGTTTCCAGTGGCGGCTGCTCTCAATGTCAAGTGGTGGCGCTGGGCACTGGCGAAATAATGAAAAAAATATATAAAACAGTACTTACCTGTCGCTGATGACCGTCACCTTGCTCCTCTGCTCCTGTCCTGATTCCCGACTGCAGTCCATGGGCTGGTACACACTGAGCAGGCTCCCATATGCCAATACAGATGCTGCTCTCATGCTGGAAATACTGCTACCCAGCATGAGAGAAGCGCCTGGATTGGTCAGAGTTGCTTGGCTTGGTGCTCAGACAGGGCCTGGGAGCTTGTGTCTTTTAAAAAAAAAAATGTATTTATTTTATTTATAAAGATTCAGTACATAACAACGCTGCAGCACGTTTACGCCATGTAGCACAAATTCGCAATCCCTCAGTGGAAACATTCCCATAAATCACTTGATTACAAAACATTCCCATGAATCTCTTAGTTACACAGCTTTTGGGCCAACAACCCAGCTGGGGCAGGCAGCAATTTTCACCAATCACAATATCGTTCGGTTCCGGTGATCATTGTTCCACAATGCCATCGTACAATCAAGTGGCGGCTGGTGGATTTTAAAAGTGGTGAGGCGAAAATGTTGTACCGCGATGTAATAAGCGAGCGTGCAAGCCCGAACTGAAAAAGGAGGGTGGGGGAGGTGGGGGGGGCTGGAATAGTCCTGTCTTTGATGTAGTGGTACTGGTTTGGAATCATGTCATGTAAATATTTTGGCAAACAAGCTGCATTTCAACCAGACTGTACACACCCGCTCCCTCAGCACAGTACTCGGGCCACGGAGCTCCAGATTAAATGCAGAGCGGTGGCCCCTCTGTGTACCTTGCAGGGGGGCCCGCTCAACTTTCGTTATGCCACTGGCTCCCAGTAAAGCCAAGACCTTGCAATGCTTCCAGTGAACCACAGCTGCCAAGGGCAATGTTTAGCTGCCGATTATTCCAAACAGTGATGGATACCCAATGCCTGTCAGCCAGTGTCACTAGTGCCGGAAGGGCTGGGGCCCCGAGTTGAGGTAGGAATGTCCATTTGTGTCTGGTCGGTGAAATCTTAAGAATGACTCAGGCATTATTGTGCAACCGCGTCTGTCAACTCACACTGCCTCGTGCCCGGTAATAGGTTTGAGCTAATAATAGCACAATTAGTCACATTTATTGTCTGAACTCGAGGTCTTCTTTTTGCGGAGCTGGAGGGCGGAGCTCCCTGTCTTCCATGGTGAATCGCTGTGTGCGTTTAGTTTTGTGACTGCGATCAATAGTACATTTAGTGGCTCTTGGTTGTACTTTCAGTTGTAAGTACTTAAAGTTGTGCGTCTGAGTGCCAAGTATAGTATTTTCACGGTAGGCAGACAAAATATCGAAATTAAAATATCGATATACAATAATATCGACGTTTTAATTTCGACAGTATAGAATATCGATGTCCAAAATATCGACAGACAGAATATCGTTTTTTTAAGGTATGTATGTTACTAATATCGAATTTTACTAATATCGAATTTTTTTTAGTGTTATGTATTTTTTTATGTAGTTTATATGTTTGTTAAACATGTTTTGTAATGTATGTTTGAAAATTTGTAAATTTGTTTACATTTTGCGTTTTAGTATCAGAGCGGGTTGTGGGTTTATAGGGGAATAGGGTGGGAAGTAATTTAATAATAATTAATTAATTAATATATGTTTGTAAAAAATGTTAATTAATCATTAATTGGTAATTAATTAATATTAATTAGTTAATGAATTAATATAATTTTGTACATATTTTTAATTAATAATTAATTGGTAATTAATTAATATTAATTAGTTAATTACATTAATTAGAGTAATTTTTTTATATATATAATTTGTTGTTATTGTTAATTAATTAATTGGGAAAAAATAATATTAATTATTAAATTTAATTAATTACAGCTAATGTGCTAATATATTTACTTTATTGTTATTGTTAATTAATAATTAATTGGTAATTAAATAATATTAATTAATTTTGGGTAAAGGAGTATTTTTAGGGTTCAGGGTCAGTTTTGGGTTTTTGGGTAAAGGGGTATTTTTAGGGTTCAGGGTCAGTTTTGGGTTTTTGGGTAAAGGGGTATTTTTAGGGTTCAGGGTCAGTTTTCAGTTCTTGGGTAAAGGGGTATTTTTAAGGTTCAGGGTCAGTTTTCAGTTTTTGGGTAAAGGGGTATTTTTAGGGTTCAGGGTCAGTTTTCAGTTTTTGGGTAAAGGGGTATTTTTAGGGTTCAGGGTCAGTTTTCAGTTTTTGGGTAAATGGGTATTTTTTGGGTTCAGGGTCAGTTTTCAGTTTTTGGGTAAAGGGGTATTTTTAGGGTTCAGGGTCAGTTTTCAGTTTTTGGGTAAAGGGGTATTTTTAGGGTTCAGGGTCAGTTTTGGGTTTTTGGGGTACAGTCGTACAGGGTAAAAATAAAATAAATTTAAATTAAATCAATTAAAGGAAATAAAAAAAAAATTATATTACATTATTAAGTTTTTAATTTATTTTAAATGTATATGTATTAGTTTTAATTTTTTAATTATGTTTTAATATTTTTATTTAATATTTGTAAAATTATATGTATTTTAAAATTAGTTTTACATTATTATTAATACATTTTAAAAAACGATATTTTTAATTTCGATATTTTTGTACTACGATATTAATTTTTCGATATTTTTGTACTTACCTTTATGAAGATATGACTCCGATATTTTTGATTTCGATATTTTTGTGTCGATATTTTTGTATGTAGATATTCTGTCTGTCGATATTATGTCAGACATTCATTTTCACAAAGGTTTCAAAGAACTTTTGTCTGACTGATGTATGAGACGCCCATTTATTACAGACAGCCCGTGGAAGAAAAACAGGCCTTTGGCTATGGCTAAATGAATTGTTTTGAAACCTCTTAGCACAGCTTTATACAGGCTCTACAGTCTGGACACACTCGAGAGAGTGGGGGGGTCTCACTGGGGGGAGGCGGGATAATTGTAAATAATAAAAATCAAACTTACCTGCTTCCCGCCTTTAAGTTCCCAGCAGTCAGACTCCCGATTCCCGCCGTCCTGCTTTTCGACGAATTCCCAGGGTGCTGCTCGTCAACAGGAAGGCTGCAGGCACCCTCCCTCCCATCCATGGCAGCCGGCGCTGATTGGTTCGGCCGGCTGCCCTAACCGCGTCATTCTTCCTAGTCTGCATCCTGCAGAACGGAGAGTGGGAGGAGGCTTGGGGGAGCGGCTTGCCCACTGTTGCTAATACTGTCTGTTTGGACAGCCTCTCAGGCTGT
The DNA here is from genome assembly GCF_964263255.1 of Lissotriton vulgaris. NCBI lineage: Eukaryota > Metazoa > Chordata > Amphibia > Caudata > Salamandridae > Lissotriton > Lissotriton vulgaris. The sequence continues at coordinate 1,307,134,215 of NC_141693.1, read as the reverse complement.
CCAAACAGTCCGTATTCACAACAGTGGGCAAGCCACTCCCCCAAGCCACTCCCCCTGCCCTGAGGCTCGACTCGAGTAACCAGGAAGTTCTGCAGTGCTGACTGTTTTCTCGCCGTGCGAGAAGGGCAGACAGAAACAAATGGTAGTTATAAATAAATAACTACCATTTGTTTCTGCCTTCTTCTCACACGGCGAGAAAGTAGGGGGGGGGGCGCCCAAACGCCCCCATAGAAGAACCGCCGCTGGTACAATCTAACCAGGGCTGAAGCTCCCATTGCCTGTTGTGGGGTGTCCCATCACCACGTCTATCGACCTAACTTACTGCCATCTCTTCAGCTCTCTGATCGACTTCCCCTGTATTCGCTTCTGTGCCTTCACTAGCCTCCCCGGCCTCCCCCCGTTTGTAAGTCCTGTACAATCCCCAAAAATTCTTAGGTCTGCTACGTGGGGGGAGCAGTTCACTATATTTCTCCGTCTTATGCGACCATCTTTTCACCGTTGGTGCCGGGCCCCTCATCCAACACATCGCCACTACCCTTTTCACAATTAGCAGTCCCATATCCACAAGTCTACGTACAGCTTTGGGCAGTGTTTTGGAATATCCCAATAAAGCCATTGGTGGATCCGGGGCCAGTTCCACTTCCACTATCCTCCCCAGTTCCCTGAATACCTCTTCCCAGTATGCTAGTATACCTGGGCAGTCCCTAGCTAGGTGCATGAACCCCGCTGTCTGTGCTCGGCACCGCTCACACCTCGCCTCCTCTCATAGTCCATATCTACATAGCTGTTCTGGCGTGTAGTACACTCTGTTAAGAAATTTAAAATTAATAAGCTTGTGTTTTCCGTGAAGTGAGACACTCCGAGTGTTCGAACAGCAGTACTGCCACATCTGGTCATCTATTGTTGTTTGCAGGTCCCTCTGCCAGGCCAGCCTGGCTGCCGTGTGTTTATGTACTCTATGCATCATCGCTATTCTATAGATATTGATTACTATCTTACGAGGGGAGGTGGTTTTGAGAACATATGTTAGTTCAGGGATTGCTGGTGGTACCTGCATGTCCTCTCCGAACTGCCCTAGCATAGCCCGCCACACCCTGTAAAACTGGAATCGGTGTAGTTGTGTGGCCGCCTCTGCCCCTTCCACTACTTGCTCCCAGGTTTTTGCTACCCCTTCCTGAAAGAGGTCGCCTGCAACCCTGATATTCAGAGTTTGCTGAGCTCTAATCACTCCTCTGTCCCTGCACCGAAGCAGCCAGCGTGTCTATTCAATGGGCATGGTCGGTGTGTATAGTAAAGTTCCTGCCTGTTTTTGTAATAAACAGTGCCATGCGTGTCTGGTAGCGTTCATTGAGTCAAGAAGCCGGTTCTGCAATCCGGGTCTTCGAATACTGTCGCTGGTGGCGAGTGTGGAGCGGCAAACAGTGTTTCCATATGCAGGTATTGTATTCCTGCCTCGCCGTGAATCCAGGCATGTAAGTGTGCGCACTGTGCCACCCTATAGTAAAGTTCGAAATCTGGTGCTCCCAGACCTCCTATACTGTAAGGTAATATAAGAACCCTCCATTTAACCCTCTGCTGTTTGCCCGCCCACGCTAGCTTTAGCATCAATTGTGTAAGTCTTTGGAAAAAGGCTCGCAATAGCACTATTGGTATATTGGTGAATAGGAACAGCATCCTAGGCAAAACCACCATCTTCATAATTGCTATCCTTCCCATTAAGGACGGAGGGAGCTTACACCATGCCTCCACGTCGTCCTCCAGTCTATTCATGGTTGTGCCATAGTTCTCCTGTAATACCGTCTCAGAGTCTGTATGTAGTTTTATCCCTAGATATCAAACAGTGTCCGTGGTCCATTGTAGTGGGTATTCCGTTTCAAATTCTTCCTTGACCGGAGTCAGCGGAAAAACTATGGACTGAATTTTTAGGCCCGATAAAGCCCCAAAGTGCACCACTTCCCGGAGCACCGCCGTCAAAATTTTGTTCAGGATGCCGCACGTACAGCAGCGTGTCATCTGCATAGGTGGATATCACTATATTGTATGTTGGGAAGCCGATGCCCTCGAGACTGTGATACTCCCTGAGGGCGCATGCCAAAGGCTCCACGACCAGGGCATACAGCAGTGGCGATAGTGGACAGCCCTGCCTAGTGCCTCTAGTAATGTTGAACCAGTCTGTGACATAGGGCCATATGTATCAACATCTCCATTTGCGATTCTCGATTTTTTGCGAATTGCTATTTGAGAATCGCAAAATGGTATGTATGTAGGATTTGCAATAAATTTTGCGAATTCTACATATTCCTTAATTGCGAATCTCAAATTGCGATTCGCAATTAAGGAATACCTCCCCATTCATTCCTATGAGCCTAGAGGCCCATAGGAATGAATTGGAAGACATTCTCAATTTGCGATTAGCAATTAGCGAATCACAAATTGAGAATGCAATTTCAAGGGTACAGGGGTGTCAAAAGGACACCCTGGTGCACCCCTGAAATAAGAACGGGTACACATGTGGCGCACATACATGCCCTAAGGGCATGTATGTGCTTCACATAGCACTTTGAAAAATGCAAAAACATGCATTTTCAAAGAAATCTCAAATTACCACCAACTTGAAGTTCATGGTAATTTGCGATTTCTTAAGGCCAAATTGCACTTTTTCGGTGCTTCTTACATTGCATTTAAGGAATCGCAAAATGTGCGATTCCTTAAATGCAATCGCAAAATAAGGGATTGCAAATTTTGCGATTCCTTATTTTGCACGCAGATTTGTCTCATACATACAATTTGGCAAAATTGCGATCGCAAACGCCGAAATTCAGCAAATTTTAGCATTTGCGAATGCAATTCTGCTTGATACATATGGCCCTTAATTACCTAGACGTACTCTAGCTGTGGGCTTGTGGTATAATGTGCCAATCAGTTTTAGAAAAACCAACCCCAACCCCATACTTGTCAGCACCCTACGCATGAACGCCCACTCCACTGAGTGAAAAGCCTTGTCCATATCCAGGAAGACTGCTACCGCTTTAACATCTTACCTCACATGTTGCAAAATGCCAAATACAGTACGTATGGTGTATGTGAAATTTCTGTTAGGTATAAATCCTGCCTGTTCTGGAGCCACTAATGTCGGAGACAGGAGTGCTAGGCGATTGGCCAGAATCTTTGCGAATATTTTCGTGTCCACATTTAAAAGTGACAATGGGCGGTACAAACTACACTCCTCCAGTGGTTTACCCAGTTTAGGGATCGCCACTAGGATTGCCTCCCTCATAGATCTCGGCATGGTACCCTCCACACATAGATCGTCAAAGAGCGTGGCTAGGTGGGGCAGTAAGATATCTATGAAGGCTCTATAAAAGTTGGCTGTGAGGCCATCCGTTCCCGGTGCAAAACTCGATCTCATGCCCGCCAGAGCTTCTAATATTTTGTCTTTTTTCCATTGGGAGCATTAGGACTTCTCTGTGCACATCCGAAAGGGAGGGCAGTGCTATATGCTTTAAGTAGTCCTGCATTTCTTCTTCCATTTCCTCTGACCTTAAAGTATAGATATCCGCGTAATATTGTGTGAATCTCTCCGCAATATCTACTTCTTCCGTGAGCAAGTCACCCTCTACAGATCTGACCTGTGTTATCAGCGTCTTCCCTCGTTTTGTTTTCAGGATCTGAACCAGTACGGAGCCCGGCCTTTCCCCCTCCCCGTATGTACGAGCAGTAGCGTATTTGCCCAAATGCTTGATCTCACTATCCGCCGCTTCATGGTATTCATCTAATAGGGCCTTTAGTTCATCCTCCCTCCCCTCTTTCCCATCCTTCCCTTGAAGAACCGGGTTTTAGAATCCAGCGGCGCCAGGGATAACGCCCGATGTCTTCGAGTTTCCCTGCCTCGGCAAACAGAGACACGGGACACTTCTTGATGACGTCAAAGACCAAATTTATTGGCTGCAACCAGGAAATGAGGTCTACGAAGCACAACACAGGTGGTTCGCTAGAGACTGCACAAATTCAAGGAGCGGAGCATCGTCTTTTATGCCAAAAATCACATTCCTGGCTAGCATCAATTACATAAAAACTGACCAATGAAAGAACAACATTTCAAACATATCGCATGACGACAATTCCACTTTCCGTTGTCTAGCCCACCAGAAATGACCAAGCAAAAACCAACATTCTTGTTCAAACAGGCCGGACAAATCCATCATATAGACCTCAACCCAAATCAATGATTAAACCATAAAGGAAGGAACAGAAGCAGATGAGAAGCAAGATAGAAGGGTGTGTGCATGTACCATAAACTCAGCAATGTCCTGCTCTTTGATCTCTATCTGACCAGCTGCTTAACAAGGAACTGGCTCAACGAGGTCAGCCTCGGGCAAGGGAATTATTTCGGCCAGGTCACACAGAAGTCAGCTAAGGTGTACGTGTCCCAAAGACTCGTTCGGCCATAGTCATCTGCCTATGTGAGGGCAACCACACAAAATGGCTGCCGCACACAAAATGGAACCCGAGGGTTCAAACGAAATCCCTGAATACGTAGTGTTCTCATTGCTCGGTTATGACGAAAACACTCGTACACACTGCACTCGTCATTTGCGGTCCGCTGACACCAAAATCGTCTATATCCGACGACCTTCATTGAACGGGTTCAGAATATCCGAACCACAGACCATCAGTATCACGGAATCACAGAACCACAGACCCTCCTTTTGCCCTTACATAGGCAATAAACCCAAACCCATGTCAGTCTGAATCCAGGTCTATATTCATCAGATCATCAAGATGTTGCTGTAGCATCATCCTAGTACTTAGCAACTCTCTCTGGACAGGTCCCCTCACACACGAAGTAGCACAAAGGCCACATATAGCAGGAGCACACTGTACACAGAGACAGAACAGGAAAAGGATAGCTAAGATCATCCCAATGACCGTCAGAATCTTCCATCCCCACGTGGATAACAATCCCCAAAACCATCCCATTAACAACCAATCTCCCTCATCTATATGTACAGACTCAGAGATCTTATGTAGTCTGGAAATGGCCTGGAAGACTGTCGGAGCGTTGTCTGGAATGAAAATGCAGCAGCTCGATTGAATCAGTTTACACACTCCACCTCTGTCTACAAGTATGACATCAAGAGCAACTCTGTTCTGAAGTGTCATAAGTTGATCCAACTGGAGCTCAGCAGTCAAGTTTCAAGTTTCGACTGTGGTGGACTCAACCACTCTCGTCAACTGTCGAATGTTCCTGCTGTTAGCCATAGATCCCCAGAACGGCAGAAAACCCTTAAAGAAATCTCCCAATTCTTGCCCTGCAGTATCTTCCTTACTGAAGACACCTCCAGAAACTCTCGTCTTATGGTAATCTGCTGCAGCTGTAAAAGTGGGAGGCAACAGGAACGAAACAAAACATGTGCCAGAGAAGTCAGGGGGCAACAATGTGTAAGCTTTATCGTAACAGATGAAATAAGTACCCTTAGCTGCTAGGAACGCTGGGGAAGTCAAATACATATGTCTCAGTACAGACACTCTTCCCTAACTGAGCTCTCGGATTCTTGCCATTACCTTGCAGACAATAATGACCCTGATGGGGCACTATCCAAATCGGTGGAGAACTCTTCGATCGCTGGTTAACACTCGACTAACTCCATGTCCAGTAACGTTCCAACCAATGTATGCTTGTGTCTCATCTCTCGGGATAGTCTCATAAGAACTAATTCCTCTAATCATGTCGAGTATACCCTTGACCAGAGCACTAGTCTTCGGACTATCTTTCACGGAACGTTGGGGATAGACTCCATGAGCATAAATGAACATTGTTCTGTATGCCCAAATAGAACCATTGTAGCTGAAAGGTAAAACCAGGTAAGGAATACCATTATCGGTAGTATGGGGCATTAGGCCACAAACCCAACAATTTGTAGTGTTCATTACTAGCTGGTGTTGGTGCAGGAGTTGAACAAAGGAATTGTTAGCAAAGTCCAGTCTTCTAACGATTTCATGTTCGGGCAGAGGGTGAAAAGAATGAGAAGAAATAGTAGGAGGAGTTATAGGTTGTGTAGTGGGCATGAACGTCACTTGAAAAGAGAATGTCACATATCCAATTAAAAACATCATTAAGCTAAGCAACATAAATAAACACAATATTAAAAATCTTTTTCGGCTCATCAATTTACAGATTTTGCTCTTAAAGCTTATTCTCTCAACAGGTCTCTCCATCTTCAAAAACTCCATCCTCTCTAATTGCTGCTCGCGGTGGTAGGGTGTTCTATGCTAAGGAATGCTTCTGTCAGTCCAGGGCAACTTCCTTAGACCAACCAGAACCGTCGACCTAACGTCTTTGGCTTGCACTCCAAATACTTTGGGAACCGCGACCCTACAGCTGAACCCGGATGGCGGTTCGAAAAACAAAAATCAAAGTATTTCCTCGGAGGAGAGTTAACCTGCAAAATTCAAAAAAATCTCAATTCTTTATTAGTCCAGCGACTCTCGGTCGCAAATTATAATGCTCTTTACCAGGCAATGTCTGTTCTTGGAAAAGTAAGTCAGGTACAACAGTGTTCAAACGGTTCAATGGAGGCACAGCTTCTTGGAGAAGATCATCACTTTCTTGCTCAGTGTTCGTCCCAATCAAACGGGCATCGCTGAAAGTCTCAGAATCAGGAATTCCTTTCTGGACCCACCGGTCGTACGGCAGAGGCAAAGATGTCCTCTTGCAATGTACAACGTGGATCCAGTTCTTTTTACCGTGCACTCGAACTGCAGAACGACATTAACAACACCAAATAAGGTCCGGTCCAGCGAGGCTGCTCGTTCTTGGTTCGCTGAAAATTCTTAACGAGCACCCAGGATCCAGTTCAATGGCGTGCCCTGGATCTTCAGAAGCTTGTGGCAATGAATCATGAACCTGTTGATGCAAAACACGCAATTTAGCCGTCAATTCATACAGATAGTCAAGCAACACTGGATGTTCTATTTCGCTAAACTTTGTCGGCCTCGGCACTCCCCAAATGTTTGCCGGGCGACCAAACACGACTTCATACGGACTCAACCCCATTCGTGAATGCTCAGTCATTCTAGTGGACAAAAGGGCTAGAGGCAAGGCATCTGGTCATTGTAAACCAGAGCTCGCTTGAATTTTGGCTAACTTCAGTTTTAGAGTGCCATTATAGCACTCAACTAGACCAGCTGATTGGGGGTGATTTGCATTGTGAAATTTCTGCCAAAAACTTAACCCATCACATACTCTCTTCATCACTTGACCCACAAATTCACTCCCATTGTCACTCCAGATCATTCTCGGCAAACCATACCTGGGAAAGAATTCCTTAATAAGGGCTTTCGCTGTGGACAAGGCAGTATTGTCCTTCAAAGGGTAGGCTTCCACCCACCTAGAAAAAGAGCAAACAACCACTAACACATACTTTAGGTTGTTGCACCTCTCCATGTGGATGAAATCTAGCTGCAAAGCCTCAAACGGATACGTTGGAGGAGCAAAATGACCAGCTGGAGTTGGAATTCCCTTACCGGGATTGTACATCAAACACACCATACAGTTCTTAACCAGATTCTCTGCACACTTAGGAATTCCAGCATTCTGCCAAACCGGAGCCAATAACTTGCAAATCCCTTTCACGCTAATATGTGCCATTCCATGAGCCATTGTAACTACTGGAAGCACATACGCATCGGGTAACAACCATCTCTGATGCTCTGACAAATCAATCCAACAACCATTCAAATCCAATTTACCCTTGCTCTCTCTCCATTCATTCAACTCTTTTTCTGTAGCTTCAGCTTGGATGGATTTCACACTCTCAATCGTATCTTCACACATACTTCCATCTGAAACCCATCTCGCCAGACCTGCAACATACATTCGACTCATCACATTTCTCGCAGTTTCTTTCGCGACCTCATCTGCAAACGTATTACCACGACCAACATCATCCGTAACTTTCTTATGTGCACTGCATTTCACAATCGCTACTTGCAACAGCAAAGTAAGAGACTCAAGAAGTTCATTCACCAACTGACCATGCTGGATCTTAGTCCCATGCGAAGTCAGGAACCCACGCTCTCTCCACAAACGTCCAAAACTATGAGCCACACCAAATGCATACTGGCTGTCAGTATACACAGTCACTCGTTTTCCTTTCGCCAACACACACGCTTTCGTTAATGCAATCAACTCTGCTGCTTGCGCTGAATTATGTGGGATACGTGCAGCTTCAACAATCGTATGCAAGGTCGTAACAGCATATGCCGCAGTCGTATCACCATTCGGAAGCTTGAACCATGAACCATCAACCCATAAGGTACCATCACACTCTGGAAGAGGAGTATCCCTAAGATCTATCCTCCCTTTCGTTTCTTCCTCAGTCCTAAGGAAACAATCATGTTGTTCGGTATCGTCTATCTCAGTTGAAATTGGCAACAACGTAGCTGGATTCAACGTGTTGCATCTCTTTATATGCACATGACTCGCTAACAAGGTCAATTCGTAACCCGACAAACAAGCACTAGTTAAGTGCTGTGTCTTGGTACGATTCAACAAGGTATCAACTGCATGTGGAACCATCACAATCAGTGTATTGTCCATTACCAAACCAGCAGACTGTCGAATCGAAACAGCCGCTGCCGCTGTAGCTCTCAAACAACTCGGCAATGCTCTAGCTACCGGATCCAAAGTTGACGAAAAATAAGCACATGGACGCTGCTTATCGCCAAATTGTTGAGTCAAAACTGACAATGCACATCCCTCTCTCTCGTGGACATACAATGTGAAAGGCTTACTGTAGTCGGGGGTACCCAACACAGGAGCCGAACACAACACATCGCGTAATTCTGAAAAGCTCTTCTGGCATTCATCAGTCCAAGGAATAGGATTTGGAGTATCCTTAGCAGTAAGAGCTATCAAAGGCTTCGCAAGCAACGAAAAATTAGGGATACGCTGTCTACAGATCGACGTAATACCTAAGAAAGCACTTACTTCTCTCTGTGTTGTAGGCACACTAATTTTCGCAATCGCTTGAATTCTTTCTGGGGTCAGTTTCCTTCCCTCCTTCGATAAGAGGCAACCTAAATAGGTAACTTCTTGTCGACAATATTGCAACTTCGAAAGAGAAACCTTATGATGGAAATCAGATAAGTGACGTAACAACGACAAAGTAGCCTCTCTACAGATCTCTTCATTGTCAGCAGCAACTAACAGATCGTCAACATACTGGATAAGAGCAGCACCATCAGGTAAAACCAACAAATCAAGTTGCGTCTTCAAAGCTTGACTATAGATCGATGGACTCTCGCAATAGCCTTGAGGAGCGCGCTTAAACCGGAAGCTTCGTCCTCCTAAAGAGAAACCAAAAATATCTCTACTTTCCAGGGCAATCGGGATGCTGAAGAAAGCATTCTTCAAGTCAATCACAGAAAACCACGTGGCTGTAGCCGGGATCAAAGTCAGTAAAGCGGTGATATCAGGCACAACAGGAAATTGCGGAACAACAATCTTATTCACCTCGCGGAAATCGATCACAAACCTATATACAGGAGGCTGTGAAGAATCAGTTCTCTTCAAAACAGGCAAAACCGGACTATTGCACACATTACCTCTCGTTTCCTCAATCACACCTTTTTCAATCAAATCTTAGATGATCGCCAAAAGTGCTCTTTCATCATCACTTGAAATGCGATATTGTGGAATGCGTGGTAATCTAGCATTCGCTTTCAACGTCACAACATATGGCGGAATCTCTAAGAGACCCACATCGTTCGGACCAGTAGCCCAAAGAGAATCAGGAAGAGAAGACAATTCAGGTGGAAGTCGATCTTTAGACAAGTACATCGGAGAGATCACTCTCTTACCCAATGTAAGGTGTACTCCTGACGGAGAACAATATAGCGTTGCATACAATCTCTTCAATATGTCCATCCCAACAAGTTCTCACCACAACCAGTCGTCAGAATGAGGGGTGCTTCGAATTCACAAGGTCCAACAGAAATAGAAATTGGACTAGAAATCGGATTCGTAACCGGGGCGCCAGAAAAACCTACTGAAACATTCTTTAAGCCAGACAAAGGTGCGCCAGGGAGTTTAGAGTCCATGATAAAACTCTTCGCAGCAGCAGTATCCAACAGAAAAGGCTCTGACACACCTAATGCAATCACTTCAACATAGGGTCCACTCTGATATACTGGAACTGAAACAACTCCCTCTCTTTGTCTATGGCTGTCCTAGCAATCATTACCATCCACATCCTCACCTTCAACATAGTAATCGTCCGCATAGTACTGTGCCGTCCTACCAGACGCACCATTCGGCTGATCAAAGCTATTCATAGAGTTCTGTGGAGGCAAAGAAAGCGCATTCTGACCACGACCTCTACCTCTAGGAGCTTGTTGAACACCTCGGCCTCTCACACCAGGAACACCATTTGTGCGCTGCAACAGAACCGGACAACTTCTCTTGAAATGGCCCTCTTCTTTGCAATATGCACACTAATTAGGACCTACTGGAAAACGCTGTTGAGAAGACTCGAACCTTTGCGAGTTCCTCTGATATTGCTGAGGTTGCTGATAATCTCGCTGATTATTACGAGGCGGATAAGCTTGCTGTAGAAGAACTTTAGTCTTCAATTCCTTAGTCTTCCTATCCGCTTTCTCTATCTCATCCTTGTTTCTATTCTCATAGTACTGGGCAGTAGCTAAAATCTGCGCTGACGTAGAAACAGCCCAAGCACTCTCAGAATCCTTCAGCTTATTGCACAATTCGGGAAGCAAATTATGGACAAATTTGTCAACGAACAACCGTTGACCACCTTCCGTACTCATGTCCTGACCACTGTGGTCTACAAATGTCTCTTCGAACCTAGTGAAAAAGTCAGACACACTTTCGTCTTTCTTCTGCTTGCACGCAGACAATTTGTCCCAATTAACACGCAAAGCAGGCATCAAAGTCTTCATATAATCAATAATCCTACTAGGGAGTTCAGTAATTATATCTTCAGGCTTAGCACTACCTACTTGTCTAGTATCTGCAGTCCTAAGATTATCCCATGTATCACCCAATTCATGCGCATGATCCGTGTGACAAATCTTTCCCCAAATGGGCTGTGGAACAACATTCCCAAACAACATATCTATATCTGCCAGATTCATAATACATGAATTCGCAGTTTGAGATAGCTCCTTATAAAACCCTGCTGGATTCTGACGCGGATCAGGCAAAGTCTGCTTAAGAGCTAAAACTTCAGCACGCTTCCATGGAACATGTACCCAGACACGCTGAAAGTGTGGAAGAACAGGTGGATTAACAGTTGCATCACCAGGTCTCCAAACTGGAGGAACCTCATGCATCGGATATTGACGCGCCTTCCTCCTAACCGACGGATCAGGCTCAAACAGTCGCTGAGAAGGAGATGCACTCCTAAACGACAAAAACGTCGCAACTGCTTTCTCAACCTCAAGACCCACAACAGTCCCTTTCGCAAACTCAGAACGTATACGGTACAACTCAGGCAGAGTTTGTCCTACCGCACTATCTTCCCATTGTTCACGAAGGAAAGAACACATCATATCAAAAACATATCTTTGTTTCGGTGCCTCCCATTGATGGAAAACATCCATGTAAATGTATGTAAATGTATAGGCATTTATATAGCGCACTACTTACCCGTAGGGTCCCAAGGCGCTTCGACCGCTGCGAAACCCTTCCTGGCTTCCCTGAGAGATGGTCCCTTAATGGGTATCTCCAGGGTGAGACCAGGCATCCCCGGCGGTCTGGTGGGGCCGTTAGTGAAGATGAGGCAAGCTAATGCCCAGAGTTGCCGAGTGTGATCGCTGATCAGAGTGGGCACCGAGGCGAGAGAATTATCGAGTCCGCTGACCCTGGTCCAGAAACCTGCCGCGCCGGGAATCGAACCCTGGTCCTGGGCCGTCCTCTGCTCTCGGGTCTGCCGCCTCTAACCAGTGAGCCACACTACTTCATAACACTCAGCAGAGAAAAACCCAGCCCAGCCCAGCCAGACTCTTGTTGATTGCCAAGGTTTGCAGTGGTTCCCGCAACCCAACTCCCGCCAACATATAACTTGAATCTCTATCCCCTCTAGAAGGTGTTGACCATCACTTCTCATTGCAGAGTATCTTGCCGCCCTGCTATGCCACCCAGGGCGCCCCACCACACCTTGTTCCATGGAGTCTCCATTATAGTTCAGACTACAATGTCTCTCGTCCTATAGAGTAGACCCAGGGTGCTCTCCAGACAGTACTTGCAGGCCTCACCCCCTTCAAAGCTCTCAACCCCCGAACTCCCGCCCCAACCTCCCACCCCTCCCATTTTACTCATCTTGCATGCACCTGCACCCAATCTCAGTCCTGTTCATCCAGTGGACCTTCGTCCAGGACCCTGTTTTCCGGGCTACCGCGTTGTTCCATCGCCCAACGTTTAATGGCCTACTGCAATAACTTGGGGTCCGTAAAGATATGTGAGCACCCCTGTCTATTCACCCTAAGCTTCGCAGGATATAGCATGGCATAGTCCACTCCCAAGTCTCTGAGCTGCTTCTTCAGTGGTACAAAGTGTCTTCGTGCCTCCTGGACTCAGGCGGTGAAGCTCGGGTACAGCGACAACTCTGAACCCTCATACCTCAAAGTTTTCTATTCTCTGGCTATGCGCAGCGCCACATCCCGGTCACAATGGTTAAGTAGTTTCACGATTATCGGCCTAGGTGGGGCGCCCACTGGTGGTTTAGGTCCCAGAGAGCCATGTGCCCTCTCTACCACGAACATTGCGGAGAAGACTCCCTTACCACGAATTGCTCCATATTGCTGGTGGCTGTGGTTTCCGGTAGGCCTGTAATCCGCAAGTTGCATCTTCGCGAGCGCAACTCCAAATCCTCCGCCTTTTCCTGCAGGACTCACATCACCTTTCCCAGTTGTTTGTGATCCGCATCTGGGATAGTCTGCGCTCCTTCTACCTCCGTTATTCGCCGCTCCGACAGGTCTAACCTTTCTGCGTGTTTATTGAGACGCTCCACCATTCTATCCATCCCATGTGAAGGGGCGTCCATTTTTGTGCCCAGCGTTGCTAAGCCACTCTGCAAAGATTTCTCCATGGACCTAAGCATGGTGCGTATGTCTGAGTCCAGGTCATCACTTGTCGGGGGTTGCGATCTGGTGTCCTCGCCAGAAGCTCCATCGTGAGATTTCGAGCGCTTCTGCTCGATAGACAGCTTAGATTGGGTCTTGTCTCCCCTGCCCATGCCTGCGACGACACAGCCCTCCTCTCCACTGGCTTGCACTGCCTCTGTTGTTCTCTCGTACGATGCGCGATCAAGCGGAGTATCCCTGCTCCACTGCCACTCCCTTCCCATGTACCGTGGCAGCGGCTTACCGCAATAATCAGTTCCCTTCTCCAGATTTCAATTAAGCATGGCCTGGCCTACCTCCATACCATCCGGCAACTCCAATTCTGCACCCACCGCTGTTATGTGGGTAGGGAAGCTTTGTAGCCGGGTGTCTCCTTGGTCGGGTGGTCTAATTTTCAAACTGGTGGCACACGTGCCCACAGAGCCCAGCCTCACACATCTTAGGGCCCCTGCGCACTGTAGCGTATCTCCTGTGCACCTCTGCAAGGTACAGCTTATAGCACTAGCGCATCCCCTGCCAGTTGTGTGTAGTACCCTTGGTGGTCAATGCACGCTAGAGTCTTGCCGCCGTATGCGTATCAATGGGGACAGGCCCGTGTCTCACTTCCAGCTGTGCCTCCTCTCGTGCCCTCTGTTCCTCCACCCAGATTGCAGGCCACTGCACTTTATGCAATCTGCCTATCTTGCCGTCGTGTGTCTCTGGCCTGTGAAGTTGCTGGGGCAGTGACACTCCTCGACTGCGTCACCGCTGGTGACCAGGCAGTCCTGTGGCATCTACATGCTCCGCCGTGGTCCAGGAGCCTCCGTTTATTCTCCATTCCCGCTCTCACCACCCGCCGCCACCAATGCCTGTCGCCTCTATTTTTGAGCCTGCAGCATTATCGTTGCCTGCAATGCGTGCTGTCTGCCATCCGCAGCTGCCGCACGTCGCGGCACGTATCCCCGAGGCTACCGGCACGTCAGCCCGGTGCTTTGTGGCCTGCCAGCCGCTTCCTCTCACTGCACTCATTCCCCCGCTTTGAGCCTCCGTTCGCTACTCCGAGCGGCTCCGATTCTGCCGCACACCTTCTGCTGATCGATCCTCTGTTTTGGGGAGTTGGGCTCCAGTTACACTGCAGGATTATTGCAGGATATTGAATCAACATGGCGAAGAGCCGGGCTCAAGCGGCCATTGCTGTCGCGAGCTAGCTCCGTCTCCGGGAGCTTGTTTCTTTTTTCCACCTAGCTGTGCAACACAGCTCAGGTTGGAGAAATGCTAAGTGAGCTTGTCCGTTTGGCCGTTCTTAGTTAGCCGGCCAAGCCCACATGTGCACTTATGGTGCTCACCACTACTCCTTCCTGTTGCTCACTCTCTGTCAAGATGGCCCTTGCCCCTCCCTAAGACTTGGCTGGCTCTGGCTCAGTGAAAAATGAAATGAGGACAAAATTGTTTAATCATCATTTTATATTTCATGTTTGCCTCTGCTGGCTATCAGCAAGGAGACAGTGCCCCTACACCGTAACGGAGGAGCCGCGGCTGACTGTTTCCCTAAAATCGCTCAATTGTATAATTTATTTTTTTTGTAAATTTTTTTTATTAAAATACATCGGCATCAGATATACAGTACTGAGGAGTCAACAAAATTGTACATGGTGAAGACAATAAGTGGGAGATATTCACAACATTACATCATTGGGGTAAGTTACGGGGTAAGAGCATCATCCTGGCGGCTGGCATTTATCCCCTCAATATGAGTTCCAAAGGCTCCATATGCTGGACCATTTTGGGGGGCAGCCCATGGCAGTGTAGACCATTTTTTCCCTGTGCATGCACCAATCAAGGTCTTTTTTCCAGGCCTCTATCGTGGGTGAGTGCACCGCTCCCCACAGCTGTGCAATGTTTCTTTTTGCAAGCATTAATCCCAGTGTGACCCATTGTGTCTAGTGGATGTTTAAGTCTGTAGGTTCCCATATATTCAAGAGGCATCTCCGTGCCTCTGGGTAAAGGTGGAATGTGAGTACTGGATTAATTGTATCATGCACTTTCCGCCAGTAGGAGTGTATGTGATCGCACTCCCATATGATGTGCATGAAAGTCCCTAGGTGGCCGCATCGTTTCCTACACTCCCCCCTTCAGCCCTACCATCTGTGTACCCTGTGGAGGATTTTGAGCTGCACAAGCCTAAGTCGTGCTGGAATTGCAACCACTCTCGTTGAAGATACTGCCTCCTACCATTCTTCATCGTCCATTCCGATACCATCCCTTATCCATCTCTCCCGCAATGGTTGAAGAGGATCTACCATGTTATTTATCAATTTCTTGTATATTAAGGATATAGTTTTCTTGGGTAAGTGGCCATCCAGTATTCTATCTTCCAACGGCGAAGACTCGGAGGGCAGGCAGTTGCGGCCCGTGGAGGGAGCTCCGTGGGGCGGAACGGCGGGGCGGGAGGGACAGGGTAGGGGGTAGTAAACACCGTAATATGGATGATTGGAGGTATGTAAACAATTAAATGAATAAAACTAATTTCGTAGCATGCGCTGCATCGCATTTTGCGATGCAGGGGTCACACAACAAAATGTGTTATATTTATTTAATTGTTTACTTACCTCCAATCATCCATATTCTGGTATTTACTACCCCCCACCCTGCCCCTCCCCACCCCGCCTTTCCGCCCTGTGGAACTCCCTCCACGGACCGCAACTGAGGGTAGATACCCTTCGGTAGAAGGGATCGTAATGCTTGGCGGCCTTGTGTATATCTAAAGCGCTCTGTATCGGCCAACTCATGTTGCTTTTGTAGAGTGGTGAAGGACTTCACCTCACCCTTATCCCAAATGTCTTTGATACGTGAGATCCCAATGAGTTCCCATTTGTCGAACCCCTTCGTTCTCCAAAAGCTACCCTATTTCACGGAGTCCCACAATGGGGTTGCTAAAGTCAGTTTATGTCTCCAACCGAGGAATTTGGTGGCGACATGCCAAATGTGGACTGAGTGTTTGGTAGGGCCTGTCAATGAATATTGATCGGGTTTTGAGTAGAGCGCCCTGTTATAGTTTCCCCCGGGAAGGAGCCACCTATCCATGATATAGCCAGGGTCATCGGGCGACAATAGGTGCTGTGGCTGATGGCCGCTAAATGTGCCACCCAATAGTATTTTTTGATGTCGGGAAGGGTAATGCCCCCGTTGTACCAGTTTAATGTAAGCTTATTCAGGGCGATGCGCTGCTTTCCGTTCCACAGTAAGTCCTTCTGGAGGCCCTCAATGTGTCTAAAATATGTAATCGGGACAGGGTCTAAGGAGTTTTGTACGGCGTACAGGAAACGGGGTAAGGATATCATTTAAAAAAAGGCTGCTTTGCCTAATAGTGAGAGGGGAAGTGACTTCTAACTTGTTATGTCTCTTTATAGCCTGTGTGGGGGGGGAGAAGATTATGAGTGTATCGGAGTGATGGGTCTAGGAAAATAAAAATTCCTAAATACTTGAAGCCCACTGCACTAATTTGCACTGGACAGCTGCTCAGTGGGGCGGGTCCCCTTTGAGGACGTACAAATGGGTCTTGCTCCAGAATCCAGAATATTGCCAGGATATCCAGAACAGCCACCAAGGACTTCCTGGGGAGGCAGGGTAAAGTACTATGTTGTCCGCATCAAGTGAGATGCGGTCCTCCCAATCCAGGGACTAACGTAGTCCTCGTATTACTGGGTCCCTCCGGATCCATGCTGCTAGTGGTTTTAGGGCTAGGGCAAACAGGAGAGGCAAAAGTGGACACCCCTGACGGGTCCCACGACTGAGTGTGAACATGACAGATTTTTTGTTATTAACCACCACTCGCGCCATGGGCTCATTATACAAGAGGCGAACCCTTGAATAAAGCTCGGACCAAAGCCCATCTTTACGAGCACTTCCCAGACATAAGGCCATTCAATAGTATCGAATGCCATGGTCGCATCCAAGGATACAATCATAGCCGGTTCTTGGATGGTGTTTGCTCTACCCAGCACTCCGTGGACTCTTTGCTGGTCCAAGGCTGTGTTTAGGTGTGGCATAAAGCCAGACTTGTCTGGATGTACTAGGTCCTCAATTATCTTGACCAGGTGATTGGCCAGAATTTTGGGTTCAGTGTTCAGGAGAGATATCAGTTTTGGTTTTACTCTCTTTATGGATTGTGACTATGGTGGCGATCCTTTCATCTCTCAGTAGTGTCCCCCGCTTCCTGCATTCATCAAACAAGGATTGTAAATATGGTACCAGTTTATCAGGTCTAAGTTTGTATAGCATGATGGGAATTCCATTTGGACCAAGGGCTTTTCCTGCGTTTAAAGATCGGATTGACTGCACTATTTCGTCTGTCGTCAAGGCACTCTCCAAGAAATTAAGGTCATCTACAGAGAGCTTGGGGAGCCTAATGTCTCGTAGTAACTCATGAGAGTCCTCTTCAGTATATGGTGCTACGGCTGTTTACACAGGCCTAAAATGACTGGCAAACCTGTCTGCAATGTCCTGTGGATCTATAATGGCAACATCACTGTCAAACTTATACACGAAAAACTTAGGGGTCGAGAAGCTAAACCAGAAGAGTGTTTGCTGATGTAAAACCTATGTCTAATTAGTACTATAGGAATACAAAGAGTAACAGACCAAATCGCCAATAAATGAAACACCTGTAACCGTGAGTCACCCCAGTTGTTTTGGATTCCCATCAAAGTCTTACAAGATCAATATTATCATTTGGTAATCCCTGGCGGGTATTGTGTCTCCTGACCATTGAGATCACATGCATACCCTCTCGGATGGTTCGGGGTAGCGACCACAATCACATAGGTATTACAAATGCTGTTGATTCAGTGGGAAAAGTGCAGTGCAAAAGGAAGAGTGGTGATTTAAAATAGGATAGGGAACTAACAGAAAAACTTTTAATAGGCGTTGGCCCCTTCCTGATTAAAAACAAGAACAGACTGGCAAAATTATCGCATTGATAACAAATATCTGCGAGGAGACCAACATGTTTCAGCCTCTGAGGGAGTTACCTCAGGCTTTCTTCAGGGTCTCTGTTCTGAGTTGTGCTACTGCCTGTATAAGTGTATAAATGAGTGTGAAAAATTATACAAAAAAACACACAAGTGAAAAGAGCCAGAAAAGGATATAGTGTTCCTTCTTCTGTGCGTACTCCTCTTCGGAAGCAGGTACTTGGTTACTGTAGTCGGGGGACAAACATACAAGTGAAACACTTCCAGCAACTCTGGTCTGACGATAACAGTGCAAGAAGTCAAGAACTGTGTCATTCTACGATACTCACCCAGTGCTTCCGGGGAGTGGACCTCACCTCTTCCTGGACCTGGCTCAGGATATGTGAGACCCCGCTCTACGGGAACAGAAACCGACCTCATGATTATGATTACGGAGGGATCAGGGATAGATCTACTCTTGTGCACACCACATGAAGTCAAACATGTTCTGAACGTAGAGTATACTGTCATACACCAAGAAGCGCTCCCGTGTCAGTGCACCTCGTCGCACTCACCCGCCGTGAGTCAAAAGGACTCGAGAAATGTTGCGTTGACAAGGTTATAGGTGTTATTCAGATCAGTGTCAGACGAGGCCCGCCAGGAGTGCTAGCGGAGCTATCGTCTTACCTGTCCGTCGTTGTCTCGAGCTGTGACTGAGTCAGGGGGAGGCACAGAACAGTGTACGTCACTCTTACTTGAATGGTTAGGAAAGAAGTTCCCAACCAATCAGCAAGAGATACAACAACGTAATCTCATACTGAGGCTCGAACTACTCGATGACGTCATACTCAACACACGGGTAGTTCTAATGATATACAAAAGGACCCCGTAATTATTCAGTGGCTGGTCAAGATTGCCTGACGGGGAGTTTATGAAAGACTGAACCAGGGGATGTCGTCATTCAGTCCGTGTTGATCAGTACCCAATTTGTACACCCATCTTTGCTCTTTGCGAAACAGGAAGTTAGACACATCGCTTACATGGGCAGGGATATGTGGTTTTTCAAGAACATGCCATTTGAAGTCATTTTCACTATGATTGTGCTCAATGAAGTGTTTGGTAAGTTTAGAGATGTCCTTTTTGCAACAGAAAGTGATGTCCTTTTTGCAACGGAAAGTCTTCACTGTCAACCCTGAGCTCCGGAACCAGTCTGCTTGCTCACTCTTTTTTATCAAGACAAGCTATGAGTTTCCCTGCCTCTTCACCCAAGTTGTATATTCAACCCAGTTTTCTCTCCCCATAGTTTTAGCCCTGTCTGTCACTAGTATCTTAGTGGAGTGGAGTTTCTCTGGTGTGACTCCATTTTCCAGTTCCCTTTCCAACCGATAGATCTCTGCCTCAGCGTCCTAGATCTCTTTCTGCTTATCTTTCTTCATCCCATATATTAAAGATAGGGCTTGAACCCCGATCACTGACTTAAAAGCTTCCCACAGTGTCTGGGAAGAGGTCACAGATCCTTCATTTTCTCAAAAGTAGTTATCTATGGCTTTGATGAGATCTTTACGGATTATCTGATCCCGGAGGTACCACGGGCTAATTGGAAGAAACCTCCCCTCCCATATCTGGTTGAGGACTATGTGAACCGATACCGGAGAATGGTGGGAAATGCCCTTGGCCAAGTGCCTGATTTCGTGAATGTGGGCAACTTGCGGTGTGGGGACTAGGATATAGTCTACACGGGAAAGGCTGTGATGCACCCCAGAGTGGAAAGTGCACTGTATTTTCTCTGGGTTATACGTTCTACACCCATCTGCTAACCCCGGGGCCTCAAGAAATTCCAACAGCCAACGAGAAGATGGCCCCACCTCTCGTGGGGGTTATGGTCCAGCGTGCCCGAGACTACTGAGTTAAAGTAGCCCCAAGTACTAATAGGCCATCTGGTATTGAGAGTAAGATAGCGCCTAGATCGTTAAATGTTTTGCCTTGCAGGCCAGGTGGCATGAAGACTGACATGAGCGCCATGGTCTGCCACTCCCATGTGCCTGCTTCTCCTATGTACCTGCCCCGGTCATCCGTCCATGAGGCACTTTCAGCGAGGGGGAATGAGTTTTTCATCATGATTCCCAAGCCCCGTGAGCTGGTTGTGAACCATGCCTGGGCTTTCATTTTGTGCATCGCCTTACAGGAGTTTCCAACCAGGTGTGTTTCCTGAAGCATGACAATATCAGGAGCCTGTCTAATAATATATTAAAGGACCTTATCCCCAAGCTCGTTAACATTCCAGCTCAGTATTTTAGCACTTTTGTCCCACTGACTACTCATTGAATACCGAATAAGCCTTTGTGTCCTCTGTGATAGGTTCAAGACATATTGCCGATGTTAAAACCACAACAACAAACAAATATAAACCCCCACCCTGCTGCCCTGCACTCTGGGCGTAGAACTGCCCATTTTAAAACTTGCAGAGTACCTGTTGCCCTGTTGACTAACTAATAGCAGATAAAGAAGGGGTGCAGCATTCTGTTCCCCTGTCCCCCTCCCAAACTGGAGCCATGTAGTCCCCAAGAAGAGTCATGGACAACAGTTCTGGTATCAAAGGCTGGGAGAAGGCCCCCTTTGGGTGTTGGCAACAGTGTGGCCCTCTTTCCTGTGTCAACACATCCCAGGACCCAGTTTGGTCAGAGGAGTCCCAACCTCATCCTAGGCTCCATCATTTGTGTGGCTGGGAGGTTGTCTAGTCACCACTGCTACGATAATTCGGGTTTTGATCCGTCCGGCTCTTAATCCAGTCGGCAGCCACCTCCGGTTGTTCAAAGAACCAGGCGCGTCACTCTGCCTTGACACGAAGACGCGCTGAGAACAGCATTGCATATTTCAAGCCTCTCTCCCTGAGTTTCTTTTTCATCATGAGGAACGCTCGCCTCTGCCTCTGAAACATTTGCGTGAAGTCCGGGAAGAAGGTGCTTTCGGCGTTATCGTAGCAGAGAGGAGTCCCCATTCTGGTGTACTGAAGGATCCCATCCCTGTCCAGGAAATTCAATACTCTCGCTAATATCGGGCATGGGGTAGCCCCTGGCTTCAGACGCCCACCCCGGACCCTGTGTGCCCTTTTGATGACAAAGAATTTGCTGAGGCCTTTGGGCTGCAGGTGGTTCAGGATAAGGTCTACCACAAAAAGGTCAGGAGTCTGCCCCTCTGCTTTTTCCCTAAGGTATTTAATCCTCGGGCGCTTTGCATATTTTTTATGAAATATCGAAAAAATTCTTTACAATTTTCAGGAAAAAAGTCAGAGGTTTACTCGTTGTCTTGCACAGTGGCTATGTATTTGCAAGTGCTCAAAACAATTATTGCAATACAAAACAATCATTAAATACTTATAACAGTTTTATCAAACATTTATCAAAAAAATTAATATGTCACTTCTCTTGGTAGTACCCTACCAACCAATTCAGCTAGGCCACTATAATACAATTTATGTTACAAGTATGGCCTAGTAACGCAAAGGCATACAGTTCATTTTTGTTCACTTCATTTCATAAAAGTTATTTGAAAAGCCTTATGCGAAAAACATTCGGAATTAAGGCGAATGTATGGGAAGCCGACGCGTTTCCCAGCCTGTATTTTACTTGTCAGGCTCTTCTTCAGGGCTTTGGGTTGGGTACCTGTATGGATGTAAGCGAAGGACATACTTTAGAGTGGGACCTTCACGTGTAATCTCACTGATGTGATAGATATTAGAAGTTATTGTTACCTTATTGACAGATTTGTGCGGGTGTATTCCGTTTCTTAAGACTCTTGACTGAAACAATTCACTGTATTCTGTAATACAAACAGTGGTATTGTTTCTATGTACTGTTCCATGGGACTGTATTACGGTAATTCTGAGGGATTTTTTATAAAACTCACGTAACTGTCAGGCGATACATGTCTTCCAGTCTGCGATTCTTATTTTATATTTTGAAAGATCTTCAGTATCTGCAACGTTAATTAAGCATTTTTTAGTTAAAGGGCTATAGATTCTGCAGGTAAAGGTCGTCGGCAAACCGCCAGAATGACGTGCACTTACTTAATGTTGGTTACAATGGCGTTGGGCACCGGGTTTCTCCTAAGCTGGGGCGCCACCTCTTTTAGTCTATTTGAAGATCGCCGTTTGTGCTGCGGGGGTAAGGGGGATTTTAGGTTAACGGGACTTGTCTTCCGCGTTAGTGTTGACTGTTTTGAGCAGTTCGTCTAAGTATTATGCACTTACTTTATATGGGTCACAAACATGCTGAGCGCCGAGCTTTCGTGGGTGAGGCGCCGCCTTTTTCAATCTATTCCGAAGGTGCCGCTTGTGCTACAGAGGCAAAGGGAATACTTATTAGAAGGGGCATATTCCACATATTAAAGTTGTTTCAGAGCGGGCGCTTACTGCATTTACCTGCAGTGTTCGATATTGGTGCTTCTGTCTGCCACAAATCCACTCGTGTGAGTGAATCTTGCGGTCACATGGTTGTTTAAGGACTGGACATGTGATCTGGCGCTTCTGGGACATGTAGCCCGGAACATTAGTTGTTATGTGGGGGATTTTTCTTCTTTTATCAGTGGTCAGTGTTACATTTGACCTGTCTACTGATTATAGCATTCTCCATATTCATTCAGACCTGTACTCACGCAGTCGTATTTTAAAATCAGATATGCTTCTCTCTTTAATAGTAGTGTTTCTACATTTCCTCCTCGAGGTGGAGCCTTTATCTTTGATATCACTGTCCATTTTAAATCTCTTTCCGAGTGACCTTGGTCTATGCAGTGTTCGACCATTGGTGCATTTAACACCTTTTGTTTTATCCGTGATCGATGTAGGGCAAGTCTTTGTGCAATTTGTTGTGTGGTTTTGCCGATGTAAAGTTTGTCACAAGGGCAAATAATTGCATAAACAACATTTTTGCTTTTGCAATTGGTGAACTCAGTATGAGTCCATCTGATGGCATTGTGTTCAAACATGGAGCCTTCAATGATGCTGACGCACGATATACAGGTTCCACATTTGTGGTGGCCAGTCACTGGATTTAACTTCCATAGTGTGCGTAAGTCACTCTTGGTTTGGGGGATACCCAAGTCTGCCCTGATTATTTGCTGTCCTATGTTTTTGTTTTTTCTCAATGCAAACATCGGTTTGGGAAATGGAATGTTCAAATTAGACAATAAATGCCAGTTTTTCAAGATTATTGATTTGAATTTGTTGGTGAGTGGACCATATGTGGTAACACACACCAATTGTTCTAGTGGCTTTTTGTCTTTTTTTACTAGTAACGCTTCCCTGGGCGTGAGCCATGCGCGTTTGGTCGCGTGTTTTAGCATTGTTTTGGGGTATCCTCTTTTGGAAAGTTGGTCACATAGCATTTCTGCATGTATTAGATAGTCCTCCTTTCTCGAACAGTTGCGCCTGATTCGTAGCAACTGGCTGTATGGTAGGTTCTCCTTCAGACTTTGGGGATGAAAGCTCCGGTAGTGAAGGATGGTGTTTCTGTCTGTTTTTTTACGATATAAAGTTGTTACTAACTTACCATTCTGGTGAAACACTTCTACATCTAGAAATGTTAAGTGTGTATTGCTGCTAGCTATACTGAATTTTATGTCAGGGTGTCTATTGTTCAGCCATTCATGAAACTCAGTCACTTGTGCTTTGGTTCCTCTCCACTGGCACCAGACATCATCGATATAACGATACCATCTGACGATGTGTATGTTATATGGATTGTGTTCGTAGATGAATCGTTCTTCATACAATGCCATGAAGAGCACCGCCATTTCTGGGGCATAAGGACACCCCATGGCCGTGCCCTTCACCTGCATGTAGAAGGTGTCCATGAATCTAAAAAAGTTTCGTTTTAGTGCCAAGCTCGCTAGTTCAATTATGAATTTGGTTGGAACTCTATGGGGTCTAGGCCTTGTGTCCAAGAAAAATTTGATGGCTTCAAGTCCCTCCTCTTGCGGGATTTGATTGTATAGAGAGTTGACATCAAATGTCACCATTAGCTCTTTTTCATCGTCAAAGGGTAGACTTTAAATTTTGATAATGAAGTCTGCCGTATCTTTTATGTACGACTTAACTTCACACATGAATGGTTTCAGGAACACGTCAACATATTTTGCGAGTGGCTCTAAGATGGAATCACACCCGGAAACTAATGGTCTTCCGGGTGGCTGTTGTAAGTTCTTATGTACTTTCGGTAAGAAATAAATTACCGGTGTTCGTGGATTTTTCTTACTCAATTAATCAAATTCGTTTGGGCCCAATATGCCTTCGTCTAATCCATGTTTTAATTTTATTTGGATTTCATTTTGAATCATGTTAGATGGATCTTCGGTTAGCTTCCTGTACCATTCTGTGTTGCCAATTTGACTATTTGCCTCTTCTACGTATTTTTCTTTTTGCCATAACACTAGGGCTCCCCCTTTGCCGGCCGGCTTGACCACTATTGATGTGTCTGCACTAAGTTGTCTGATGGCTAACTGTTGGTCTTTTGAGATATTTCTTTTATAGTAGTTCTTTTGTTTCCCTAACTGCGTGAGTGAGGAGAGAACGACTTGCTCGAATGCTAGAATTTGTTTTGGAACCATTTGGGATGTAGGAGTGAAAGACGATTTATTGGAAAGATTTGATGGTTCTGGTATCCTATTGTTCTCTTTGTCATGAAAGAAAGCCTTCAATCTGACTTTTCTAAACAGATCTTGTGCTTCTATTTTTAGGTTGACAATATCTGTGTTTGTACTGGGGACAAATTTGATCCCAAGTTCAAGGACAGATTGTTCATCAGCGGTGAGTATTTTTGAAGAAAGATTGATAATGGAAGACTCATTTATTGTTTGTAATAGTTCTTGTTGCGGGTTCTCATATCCCATGTTTGCGGTTGGGGTTTGAACCTGACTCTGCCTCTCCCCTCGCCTTTCTCTAAAAAAGTGTTTTGGCGTTTTGATGTTCCTTCTCTGGGATCAGAGTCACCAGAAGTTTCAGAGGATGAACTCTCCGAAAATGTAAGGAAACTATTTTTTGACCTTCCCTGATACTGGGACAGGGCACGGCGTGATTCTTGTTGTGTATAATAGTCTTCCCTTAAATATGGGTACACAGTCTCTATGCTGAACGATTTAAGATCTTTCTCAAATTTGTTTATTCTGTAATTAATTGTACTGTCCTTGAATGTTTGGAGATCTTTGTCTATCTTTTCCAATAGTTCCTTTGCTTCGAGAGTGCTATGGTTGTCATTAATAGCTTTTGTTAAAGCGTCAAATTCCTCCTGTTCTTTCGCACAAATTCTTTGGGCTGTTTCAACTGTATGGACCATCAAGTCCCGACTGCATTTGGTTGCTATGAAGCTGAAACCTTTCTTGTAAACTGGGTCATCTGTAAAGACCACTGGCGCGTTCTTCACTTGGAGTCCCCAAGGAATTGTCCTCGCTTTTAGATGTTGGAACAAAAAATGCCTGTGTAACTCGGTTCTAACGTGTTTTTTGCTTAAGCGTATCAGTTTGTCTGTCTCATTTTGTTGCTGAGCATTGGTGCTCAATTTTAGTGACGAAAAAGGTGAAGGTCCTGCGATCAAATTCTTTGTATAAGCCTCTGTGAAAGACAAGGTTTCTTCCTCGGACATCTCTGAACAACCTAGATGTCAGCCTGTTTGTGGAGATTGCTCCGTGTTATTATTTATATCACACTTATTTGAGTGTTTGACCCTCGCGGAGAATTTACCGCTCTATCAATTTTCCTACTAGTGGGGTTGTGTCCCGCACTGTGGCCGGGTTGGACAACATATAGTATTTATCAAAAAGAGGACCCGTCACTGTTTTTGTTCTGCAACTTTATATTTTAGAGCAGACTTTCACCCTAAGGTATTTAATCCTCGGGCGCTTTGCATATTTTTTATGAAATATCGAAAAAATTCTTTACAATTTTCAGGAAAAAAGTCAGAGGTTTACTCGTTGTCTTGCACAGTGGCTATGTATTTACAAGTGCTCAAAACAATTATTGCAAAACAAAATAATCATTAAATACTTATAACAGTTTTATCAAACATTTATAAAAAAAAATTAATATGTCACTTCTCTTGGTAGTACCCTACCAACCAATTCAGCTAGGCCACTATAATACAATTTATGTTACAAGTATGGCCTAGTAACGCAAAGGCATACAGTTCAGTTTTGTTCACTTCATTTCATAAAAGTTATTTGAAAAGCCTTATGCAAAAAACATTCGGAATTAAGGCGAATGTATGGGAAGCCGATGAGTTTCCAAGCCTGTATTTTACTTGTCAGGCAGTCTTGTAGTGCAGACACATCAATAGTGGTCAAGCCGGCCGACAAAGGGGGCGCCCTAGTGTTATGGCAAAAAGAAAAATATGTAGAAGAGGCAAATAGTCAAATTGGCAACACAGAATGGTACAGGAAGCTAACCAAAGATCCATCTAAAATGATTCAAAATGAAATCCAAATAAAATTAAAACATGGATTAGACGAAGGCATATTGGGTCCAAAAGAATTTGATTACTTGAGTAAAAAAAATCCACGAACACCGGTAATTTATTTCTTACCGAAAGTACATAAGAACTTACAACAGCCACCCGGAAGACCGATAGTCTCGGAGTGTGATTCCATCTTAGAGCCACTCGCAAAATATGTCGACGTGTTCCTGAAACCATTCATGTGTGAAGTCAAGTCGTACATAAAAGATACGGCAGACTTCATTATCAAAATTGAAAGTCTACCCTTTGACGATGAAAAAGAGCTAATGGTGACATTTGATGTCAACTCTCTATACACTCAAATCCCGCAAGAGGAGGGACTTGAAGCCATCAAATTTTTCTTGGACACAAGGCCTAGACCCCATAGAGTTCCAACCAAATTCATAATTGAACTAGCGAGCTTGGCACTAAAACAAAACTTTTTTAGATTCATGGACAACTTCTACATGCAGGTGAAGGGCACTGCCATGGGGTGTCCTTATGCCCCAGAAATGGCGGTGCTCTTCATGGCATTGTATGAAGAACGATTCATCTACGAACACAATCCATATAACATACACATCGTCAGATGGTATCGTTATATCGATGATGTCTGGTGCCAGTGGAGAGGAACCAAAGCACAATTGACTGAGTTTCATGAATGGCTGAAAAATAGACACCCTGACATAAAATTCAGTATTGCTAGCAGCAATACACGCTTAACATTTCTAGATGTAGAAGTGTTTCACCAGAATGGTAAGTTAGTAACAACTTTATATCGTAAAAAAACAGACAAAAACACCATCCTCCACTACCGGAGCTTTCATCCACAAAGTCTGAAGGAGAACCTACCATACAGCCAGTTGCTACGACTCAGGCGCAACTGTTCGAGAAAGGAGGACTATCTAATACATGCAGAAATGCTATGTGACCAACTTT
This sequence comes from Lissotriton vulgaris, assembly GCF_964263255.1. Taxonomy (NCBI): domain Eukaryota; kingdom Metazoa; phylum Chordata; class Amphibia; order Caudata; family Salamandridae; genus Lissotriton; species Lissotriton vulgaris. The sequence continues at coordinate 1,307,106,722 of NC_141693.1, read as the reverse complement.
CCAAAAGAGGATACCCCAAAAAAATGCTAAAACACGCGACCAAACGCGCGTGGTTCACGCCCAGGGAAGTGTTACTAGTAAAAACAGACAAAAAGCCACTAGAACAATTGGTGTGTGTTACCACATATGGTCCACTCACCAACAAATTCAAATCAATAATCTTGAAAAACTGGCATTTATTGTCTAATTTGAACATTCCATTTCCCAAACCGATGTTTGCATTGAGAAAAAACAAAAACATAGGACAGCAAATAATCAGGGCAGACTTGGGTATCCCCAAACCAAGAGTGACTTACGCACACTATGGAAGTTAAATCCAGTGACTGGCCACCACAAATGTGGAACCTGTATATCATGCGTCAGCACCGCTGAAGGCTCAATGTTTGAACACAATGCCATCAGATGGACTCATACTGAGTTCACCAATTGCAAAAGCAAAAATGTTGTTTATGCAATTATTTGCCCTTGTGACAAACTTTACATCGGCAAAACCACACAACAAATTGCACAAAGACTGGCCCAACATCGATCACGGATAAAACAAAAGGTGTTAAATGCACCATTGGTCCAACACTGCATAGACCAAGGTCACTCGGATAGAGATTTAAAATAGAAAATGATATCAAAGATAAAGGCTCCACCTCGAGGAGGAAATGTAGAAACACTACTATTAAAGAGAGAAGCATATCTGATTTTAAAATACGACTGCGTGAGTACAGGTCTGAATGAATATGGAGAATGCTATAATCAGTAGACAGGTCAAATGTAACACTGACCACTGATAAAAGAAGAAAAATCCCCCACATAACAACTAATGTTCCGGACTACATGTCCCAGAAGTGCCAGATCACATGTCCAGTCCTTAAACAACCATGTGACCGCAAGATTCACTCACACGAGTGGATTTGTGGCAGACGGAAGCACCAATATCGAAAACTGCAGGTAAATGCTGTAAGCGCCCGCTCTGAAACAACTTTAATATGTGGAATATGCCCCTTCTAATAAGTATTCCCTTTGCCTCTGTAGCACAAGCGGCACCTTCGGAATAGATTGAAAAAGGCGGCGCCCACCCACCGAAAGCTCGGCGCTCAGCATGTTTGTGACCCAAATAAAGTAAGTGCATAATACTTAGACGAACTGCTCAAAACAGTCAACACTAACGCGGAAGACATGCCCCGTTAACCTAAAATTCCCCTTACCCCGCCAGCACAAACAGCGATCTTCAAATAGACTAAAAGAGGTGGCGCCCCAGCTTAGGAGAAACCCGGTGCTCCACTCCATTGTAACCAACATTAAGTAAGTGCACGTCATTCTGGCGGTTTGCCGACGACCTTTACCTGCAGAATCTATAGCCCGTTAACTAAAAAATGCTTAATTAACGTTGCAGATACTGATGAACTTTCAAAATATAAAATAATAATCACAGACTGGAAGACATGTATCGCCTGACAATTACGTGAGTTTTATAAAAAATCCCTCGGAATTACCGTAATACAGTCCCATGGAACAGTACATAGAAACAATACCACTGTTTGTATTACAGAATACAGTGAAGTGTTTCAGTCAAGAGTCTTAAGAAACGGAATACACCCGCACAAATCTGTCAATAAGGTAACAATAACTTCTAATATCTATCACATCAGTGAGATTACACGTGAAGGTCACACAGAAGAATACAAAGTTCCCCGGGGAGAGTGCTACAGAGTGGAGAAGAGAGTTGGTGTCACAAGTCAAGTGACTGGAAGGGTTCCCTTGTCGGAACTTAGAGAGCCTCACACACCCGGAGAATTAGGTGTGAAACACACCCTGACTGAAGGGTGTCCAGTATCATCATCGACTCACTGCCCCTCGACAGACCGGCACTGCAATGTCTGACGGAGTACCCGAAGGCACTCTTTTGGCGGGGTTCTTTTGTTCCTTGCCCTGACCAGGTGCCGCGACCGTGAGGGGTAGGTGCCCCGCCGATCCAGCGCCTGCACAAAGGTTCATCCACCAGACAGCGCTGGCCTCACGGGAGCATGCTGTGAGGCCCATGTCACTTTCCCTTAGGGTCGCCTAATTAGAGCAGGACCCCGTGGCCCTCTTTACCCTCGACCCAGAGAGGTTGTATCTGCTTTTTACTAAGTGAATGAGCATCTAATATCTTTGTGTCTTCTTGTGTAGTACTTTGTTGAGGTCCTGACGAATCGCCGGTTGGCGAGAAACATGTTGACCACACCAGGGGGTTGAGTTAGTTTTCTGTATACCTATACGGTCACTAGCTCCCCTCTCACCCCTTTTAATCAGGGAATCAGCCACATCAATAAAATTCATTGTGGACTGATTACCCTTTTTAACTTTCACTCACTTTTTGCACCGACTACACTTTCTTCCATCCTCACTCACACCCACCATCAGCAAGGAACAAAAGAACTCCGCCAAAAGAGTGCCTTCGGGTACTCCGTCAGACATTGCAGTGCCGGTCTGTCGAGGGGCAGTGAGTCGATGATGATACTGGACACCCTTCAGTCAGGGTGTGTTTCACACCTAATTCACCGGGTGTGTGAGGCTCTCTAAGTTCCGACAAGGGAACCCTTCCAGTCCCCTTGACTTGTGACACCAACTCTCTTCTCCACTCTGTAGCACTCTCCCCCGGGAACTTTGTATTCTTCTGTGTGATCTAGTTTAGGACATGTACACTGGACCCCATTAAATATCGTCCTTCCTCTGTTCCCCTCGTTGTTAAAAATTACACGTGAAGGTCCCACACTAAAGTATGCCCTTCGCTTACATCCATACAGGTACCCAACCCAAAGCCCTGAAGAAGAGCCTGACAAGTAAAATACAGGCTCGGAAACGCGTCGGCTTCCCATACATTGGCCTTAATTCCGAATGTTTTTCGCATAAGGCTTTTCAAATAACTTTTATGAAATGAAGTGAACAAAAATGAACTGTATGCCTTTGCGTTACTAGGCCATACTTGTAACATAAATTGTATTATAGTGGCCTAGCTGAATTGGTTGGTAGGGTACTACCAAGAGAAGTGACATATTCATTTTTTTTAATAAATTTTTGATAAAACTGTTATAAGTATTTAATGATTATTTTGTATTGCAATAATTGTTTTGAGCACTTGTAAATACATAGCCACTGTGCAAGACAACGAGTAAACCTCAGACTTTTTTCCTGAAAATTGTAAAGAATTTTTTCGATATTTCATAAAAAATATGCAAAGCGCCCGAGGATTAAATACCTTAGGGTGAAAGTCTGCTCTAAAAAATAAAGTTGCAGAACAAAAACAGTGACCGGGTCCTCTTTTTGATAAATACTATATGTTGTCCAACCCGGCCACAGTGCAGGACACAACCCCACTAGTAGGAAAATCCTCTGCTTTTTCCAGCACCCCCAAAATGCGTATATTGTTACACCAAAGGTGCCCCTCATAATCATCCTGCTTGAGTTCAATGAATTTACGGAAGATCTGTATGTTCTGGACCCCCCCTTGGAGTTGTGCGACGTCTCCTACTAGGCTAGCTGTAGTGATTTCAACCTGCTTCACTTTCTCATTAAGTTTTGTGAGGTCTGCTAGGATCAGGTTCATGTCAATTGAGATGGAGTCCATCTTATGTCCCAAGGAGGTCTTAACCCCGGTTATTGTGTCCATGACATCTTTTAACAACAACTCCTGGTCTTCCCCTCCCTGATCGCCTGTGGATCTGCCTCTGGTGTGGTGTTCCTGTAACATGTCTTTGGGGTAGGTATATCGATCCAGTTTATTGGTTTGGACAGTTTTCGAGCCCTTTGCCCCTGTGGTTTTGGTCTTTTCCATTGTTGCTTCTTAGTTTATTTAGGACCTCACATCTGCTTGTTGTGAAGTTTGTGTCTATTTCAGGCCGCCACGAGCCAACCGGGCAGCAAGGCGAAGGAGCAATGGAAGGAGAGGTTGTGACTCCCAGCCCCAGAAGCACACAACCGCTAAAATGGCAGACAGTCCTGGGAAGTGGGCTCGATCTTTTCCTGCACGGTGTGAAGGGAGCACACTGCAGCACAATCAGCCCTCGTGGCCCCCAGAGATTCTGCTGCCAGGCCACTCGACAGACCCCTAGGCTCGCACAAACCATGTGGAATCTGTCTGTGACTATTGGACACTTTAGGTGTGGTAACTGTAAGGCTTGGCCTATGTGTATACAAATCAAACAATTTAGTTACAAACACCACACCATAGACCTAAAAACATTTACAAATTGTAACACTAACTGTGTAATCTACTGTATCACGTGCCCATGTGGCTTGGCCTATATAGGGCAAACTCAACAGAAGATAAAAGCACGCACTCAACATAGAAAATAGTGCAATTAAATAAATACTTCTATGCCGAATAAATAGGATGTCAGTTAAATAACTACTTAATAAAAAACTGTCTAAGAATATGAGAAAATCAGGCAACTATGTATGTAATTAAGAATCGCAATATCACTTTAACATAGGTAGCATTTCAGATAATCGCTATCCTCTATCTGTTTTTTGGCTACCATCATACCCTTTTACCATATCCAGCTGCATAATGGTTGTTTTTCTTATTCAGAGATGTGCAGAGTACGGTTCCATCCAGTTGGTATAACTTCTCCACGAAATATATCCAAATAGGTGCATACCGTTATCTTGTGTAAGTAATTAATATCAAGTTATTTGCAACCACTATTTCGGTCAATATTCTAAAAGTTTATTCTTATCAATCATGGGGAACTATAACGACAACCACAACTACAACCCAATTATATATACTAGCGTAGCAAGTATTTAGGTTTTTCTTTTTCATTCTTCTATTTCTTTACATTCTTGCTAGTCTTTCTTTTGTCTATGAATCTTCTATACAGGCCTTTGATGGTACGCCTTTGGCTATCTTTTGGTGTTATTAGGATTCAAAGATATTCGGTGAAATGTTAGAAGTATAAACTAAGGTTGCAACTGTCTCAAGTTAAAAATGTCTAGTACATCCATATATCAGACAATGAATCATCTTATGTAAATAAAACATAATGTTTTCTAAAAATATGTAACTGCTCTGTGATATAGCATTAAAAGACACCAATCGAATTTGAGTTCAGACAATTTCTGTCTAGTGTGTATCTATATGAATTAGACCTAGGCCCAAGGCTCCTATAAGGTATTTATAATTATAGTATGACATCACTAATGTACCAGTTTGTGTGACATGATCTTTATATGTTTTTCAGTGTTATGTTTTTGTCCTAAAGCGAATGACGGACTCCTGAAGAAGGCAATAGCCGAAACGCGCGTAGAGTCTCCATCCACCGCTTTGCTTACTCCACTAGCCCGATCTATCACCATAGTCATTTGTGCTGTTTTTTGTTCTCCCCCTCTTTTTTTGTGTTTTTGAGTATGTGTAGATATCTTTCTGGAATCACAAAATGTATGTCATTGACTTTTTAATGGTTTATATGTATTTTTATAAATGAAATTCTCAACAAAAATGAAGAAAATATTTAAATAAATCACAAACTATTTTGAATATAAACAGTATGTTTTGTTTCCATCAATTTGTTTACATGTCACAATATTCACCTAATTAATGTATTGGTTCCCTTGGGCTTTTTGGCTTAATTATTAAGCTCACTACTGTTCGTTCTTCAAAAAATAGTTCAATTTATTCCCTACTAGTAGTGACGGCATTAGAAGTAGGGGTCCCCTTCTTTTCTAAATTCTGCAGCACCAGAGCAGGATTAGATGTGAAGTCCCAGGGGCACCAATAGTTGATAATTACAAGAGTGCTGGCCATGCAGCAGAAGAATTACACTGGGTTGTCCTTGAAAAAGTATCCCTAGGTCCGAGGGGTGGTAACATAGGCTCGGTCCTCAATGTGAGAGAAAGTAAATGTATGACCCGTCCCCTTGGACCCTCCTGCCACGTTTTGTATTGATGAGGCAATTTGAATATGCCCATGTGATGTCAACTTACAAATGTATTTATGTGACCACATGTGACCTCTTTTAAACTCTCTCTATACCAGAGGTCTTCAAACTTTTTGATGCCGAGACCCCCTTGTAAAACCTTTTTAGGGGTAAGGACCCCCTTCTGACAAAAGTTTCTAGAACTGGTACTCCTCATCATCATCTTTTGACAACCATAAATGCGCCAGTTAGACCTCATCACATCCATCCATCATTCATCCACCCACACTTTCACACATCCATCCATCCTTTCATCCTTCCATCCATCCATCCATCCATCCTTCATCCATCCACCCTTTCATCTTTACATCCATACATCCATCCTTTACCCATCCACCTTTCCATCCATCCACCCATCATTCATCCACCCACCTTTTCACACATACATCCATCATTCATCCATGCAACATTTTATCCATCCACCCATTCATCCTCCCATTCATACATCAATCCATCATCCATCCACCCTTTCATCTATCCACCCACCCTTTCATCCATCCATCCACCCATCATTCATCCCCCCACCTTTTCACACATCCATCCATGCATCATTCATCCATGCAATCTTTTATCCATCCTTCATCCACCCTTTCATCCATCCATTCACCCATCATTCATCCACCCATCTTTTCACACATCCATCCATCCATCCATCATTCATCCATGCAACCTTTTATCGATCCATACATCCTTCATCCAGCTACCCTTTCATCCTTCCATCCATCCACCTTTTCATCCATCCACCCTTTCATCCATCGATCCTTTCATCCATCCACCCTTTCATCCATCCACCCTTTCATCCATCCATTCATCATTAATTCGCCCACCTTTTCACACATCCATCCATCCTTCATCCTTACATCCATCCATCCACCCATCATTCATTCACCCACCTTTTCTGTGTCTCTCTCATGGGGGGGCGGGGTCAGTATCTCTTTGCGTGTTTTTCCTTCTTTCCCGATCACGGAGGGCATCTCTGTGCCTCCTTGCTGGCGGTGGGGATGTGTCATGGGACCCACAGCTCCAGGCGCGCAATATCCATTGACCTCAAAGGGCAGGCTACACTACAGCCTGCTCCCCCAGGCCCCCTCCCCCACTTCCCCTCCTCCCTCAGCTCGAAACAGCTTCAGGGACACACACACACAGCCACACCCGAGTACTTGACAGGTCTTTAAAAGACCTTTTACTTGTTAATGAGGCTTTGATGTGTTTCACACCTAGGTGTGAATTAGGCCGGAACCATGAGCACCCTCGATCAGCCCAAGCCAGGGACAGAATCTGCGACCCCCTTCAAAGGACTCCACGACCCCCCTGGGGGTCACACCCCACAGATTGAAGACCTCTGCTCTATACCTACACAAACCTCACCAATGCTATACCCTTTTTGCCTTTTCCCTCCTTTCCACGCCTTCACTTTTGGGCATTTGTATGTTTCTGTAAATTCGAAAAATGTATGCGTAACTGATCTACAACTGAGGATGTGAATAAAAACATCACACATGCAATAGAGTGTTATTAGTTTGATTTTGGTTTTTCATTTGATTTTTTGTCTCTGTGCTAAAGAGATTTTGCAACTGGGACCCCTTTATATGTAACATAGCACCAGCGCAGGCACCCTGCTGCCATTTCGCAAGGGTGTCTGTGCTGCAGACTTGTTTGTGTGCTGAGAGGAAAACGTTACTCTACATAATCAATATTGGTGATTTGCACTTTCTATGTGTGCTGCAAAATGCAGCACACATGGAAAGAGCAAACAACTAGAAGAAATTAATCATTTCTCCTCTTATCGCCATTCTAATGCCAGAAATAGTTTTTGGCACTGCCTCAGCCTTGTAAATCTGGGGCAGCGTCATAATGCAATGGGTGTTGATGTAGAATTCCCACTACAACACCCATTACATGCCCCCTTCCCGCAGAGGAATACGGCAGGAAGGGGCATATTTACAAGGTGATTGTTAAGCCACGCCACCTTATAAATATGGGAACTGGGGCTAGGCAGCCGGAGTGTCAAAAAAAGTGACGCTTCAGTAGCTATATGGGCTTGTACATACCCCTTTTATGGAGAGAACAATGCTAGAAGCCTACCCTGAATAACTGGGACCTGTGGGAGAGATCAGGAATTACTTTTCCAGCATCTTCAAGAATTTGGACACTTTACTTTTATAGGATACAGTGGCAGAGACTTCTGTTTTACCCTTGTAGCTGAAATCGCATATAAGACCGCCATAAAGATTGAAAGATTGAAAGCATTTCAAGGGTAGCAAAGTACTGACCCTACCACTGACTTCACAGCCTCTGTGAGGAAGAAGAGTTAACTCTCTTCCCTTTTTAGGTCGGGCAGACCTGCATTCAATGCGAAGCATTGATTGCTGGTGTCTGCTCGACGACTATTGTCAGCCATTTTTGGGAATGTGGACACGAGATGGGCACGAGCGCAGATTTCACCTCGTGGACGCGCACGGCGCCGTGCCCATCTCCTGCCTCGAAAGCTCCAACACGCATGCGCATACCCAGAGACACACACAGGAGCACCGATGCACACACCCATACATACAGAGAAAACCACCCCCGCCGTCGCATACACACACGCGCGCACACACGCACACTGCATACACACACGCTCCCCCCCCTTACCTCACCAGGCTCTTTTCTTGCCTTGTTTTCTTGTGGGCTCCGGCTCCCAATGGATGGGCGGGTGGGCGGGGGTGATGCGACCAGGGGCTCCAGTGCTGCTACGGCGGGCGGGGGCGACGCGGCCAGGGACTCCAGTGCCGTCCATCGCCTCTTGTACGCCATCAGCAAGAGGAGCCGGAGAAGCTGCCAAGAACACTCTGCACCTGCGCGGAAGTGCGTGCGCCCGCCTGACGTCACTTGTGTTTGTTAGTGTTTGATTCTTAGTTTCCACTTCAAAATCTGAGAGGGGGTGTGTCCACTACGTCCTTTCCCCGCCCCATGCAAAATCGGGTGGGAAATTCCTCCCTGTCCTTCGTGGTTCCACGCCCTCCGCGTACACGGTTGCATCCACTTCACACAACACAAGAGCTGTGAGCCGAACCCAGGCTCGCGAAACTGCGACATCATAATTAATAACCCTACAACGCTTCTACTTCACACACCACTTGGGAATTCACTTCCCCGTTCTCTATATCTACGCGCTACTTTATAACCCCGCCTCCATTATGACAGCCAGCCGTACCGGAAATGGTGAAACGGACGTGACGTAATACTGGGAAGTGCTGCAAATAACCCAGCCAGGAGAGAAGAGGTTCTGAACTGAAGAGGAGGTGAGATGAGAGTGGTGAAATGTGATGGATAGAAATGTCATGAAGGAGAGACTGATTCTGGAGGGAAGTAGGGGTTATACCTGGAGTTCTATTATTAAGCTGTGTATGAGATTAGAAGCAACACCAAGCTCATACTGGAGGTTAGACCCGCCCGTAGAGTATGGCCTTCAGGGTGTTGCGTAATCTAGTCAGTATGTATTGTGTCTGTGAAGGTAACTTCTTCTGGGCGTGAAAAGGGTGACCATACCTTGAAGTGAGGGGGACGTTGTGTACGGGACATATTCAATGTAAAGTGCTGAAAGTTACTGGATTTGTCCATGCGAGGGTGTAGGCGATAATTGAATCTGTCCACAGAGGGAAGGTAGAGTAGATTATGTGTAGGGCTGTAACATGCCGTACCCAATTATTAGCTGGGGCTCGGCACTGAAATTCATATGTGGGCTCACGGACTTCATTGGTGAACTTACATTCTCGTTTGCACTGGCTTTACAGTGTGAAATTAGTTGTACGCATTTGCTTGAAAAGACCACTAATGCTACAGCAATAGTGCTAATTGTGAGTGACACGTTCACATATTTAGTCCAAGCTTGGCACTGCTGCCACAATAAAGGGCAATGGTGCCGGTGTCATAAGAGTCCTCTGTTGGTGTCCATCACGCCCCCATTAATGTGTCTTTCATTGGTTGTGTTGATCAAGGGAGCACAACGACAGCGATCTCCTTTGCAGTCAGCGCAGACCGGCATGTGTGTGAGACTTGAAATGCAGTGCACAGACACTGCCGCCCGGGCTGCACCACCGCTGACACTGCTGCCCAGACACACGTGTAAGCCACAGCGATCCTTGATATACACTGCACCACCACAGGCACTGCCAGCTACACTGCAGCGCCACTGACACTGCCGCCTGCACCGTGCCACCACAGACACTGTCTGTCGTCTATTTTGCACCACCGCTGACACTGCCGCGCAGACACACGTGTAAGCCACTGCGATCCATGAAATACAGAGCACCGCCACAGGCACTGCCATCTATACTGCAGCGCCACTGACACTGCCGCCTGCACCGTACCACCCCAGACACTGCCAACCAGGCGCAAGTGCCTCGAAGTACACAGATCTGCCCCAAACGTTGCAGCCCAGTATAAGTAAGTGTTCGCCGACATAAAGCCTTGGAAAGATGTGCAGAACTAAAGACACTGGCCGCCTCAAAATAGGTGCAGTTGCACAGTAGCTGCCTAAACTGTTTCTCCCCCGTGCATGCTGGTAAATGCAGTCATTTGTCCTGCCCCTCAGGGTAAATGTTGTGTTTTGAAAATAGTCATTCATTCCCCAACCACAGACTCCAAGCTTCGCTGTGAGGCATATCATGTATATTAAGAGCACAGAACAGCCAATGCACAAACAGCAGCAGTGCAATTTAAACTAGCACCGAACAGGTGCAACCAGACTCCGACCCACGGGCTAAGATCGTCCTGCAGACAGAACGGGAAGAACCCCTTCTGTAAGAGTGCACATCTCATACTCACTGCACGCACATATGTTTTGATATTCTCCATTCTGTGCAACCCTTCAACAACAACTGGTTCAAATATGTTCACTCAATGTTTCAAGCTTTATTACAAATGTGACAAAAAGATGTTAATATTTCACTTCTGTTCTTAGATTTACGTCACAATGAAATACACTGAACATAATCTTCACAAAAGTTATTTATAAAAGTTTATGCTATTGCCATTATAAATTACAATAACTTAAGTATTAATTATTACAAAAAATAAAAGTCATTGTTATTTGTAATATCAATACATCTAAGTCACGTAAATACAACACATATTGCATTACAAATGCTATAGGTGTCACATTTGCGAAAGGTGTAACTATTGACACTGTAAATGAAAAAGCTATTAATTTCACTGTTTTCAAAAGTAACACATAAATAAAAAAATTGTCATTTACAATACCAATAGCTCAAACTTTCCTAATGCGAGACCTATTGCATTGCAAATGCTTGTTTGTTGTAGGTTTTGATGTAAGATTGATCTCTGGTGGCCGTTTTGGTTAATGAATATAGACTCTCAGTAACTTTTACACACCAGCTATTCCAATGATATTTATTTTTACATTTTCTTTAAAAAAAAATCATATTTCTTTTTCCCTTAAAACAATGTACCATTTTTTGCCATTTTGCTTATTAAATTGCTCTTGATTTATCCAAACCGCTTTTGGGAATTTTTATGAGTTTTGCTCCTATTATCTTTAATATTGTATGGTACTGGTTACCTATCTCAGATTTTTGTGCGGAATTGCCAGTTGACTGTGCAATAGCTAAAGCTTGCAAGCACAGTCTGTCACCCAATTACGTTGTGACCTTTATAGCGTGTGTTTTTTAAGTTGGTCGGGACACTCCCTCCCAAATTACTTATACTGTCTGGCGGTGTGGTGTTTGGTTTTTGAAAAGGGCGGTGTGTTAATAGTGAGTTTGGTATTCGAGACAGGATGGCCTTGTGCATTTTTGCTGTGAATGTGGTATGTGCTTTGAGAAGAGGGTTAGTGCACGGGCTTCACATGTTATTTGCTTGTGAAGAGGAATAGTGCACTTGCTGTGAGTGTAGTATTTTAGTACATAGGTATTGCACTTGCTTTGATTGTCTTATTGACTTTCTGAAGAGGGGTGGTGCACTTTCTGTTTGAGTGGTATTTGCAGTGCTTGATTTGCAAAATGATGAGTGTCAGTGGAAAGCCTGCTCAGAGGTGCTATTTAATGTCAGCATGCTGAATACCAAGGCTGCAAGTCCTGAAGCCCCTCATGCCTCTTTAATCCACTACTGCCCCCCTGCCCCTTTATCTCACTCTGGCTGGTCACTGCTTGCTCCCTTTGTGACGGATGTTCCATCTTTTTCTTCCTCCTCCTTTCTCGTTTATGTGTTTTCCCCTCTCCTGCTCTCTGGAAAATGTCTGATGAGATCAAATAAGTGCTGGTCCCCCAGAAATGTATGCGGGTGGCCTACACAGGCAACCACCGATTCAAATTAAGCACTAGTATTTGTTTAGTTAAGAGGGCTAATACACTTGCAGAGATTGCTTTGATAGTTTAATGAGGATGGTGGTGCAATATATTTGTTTATTGAAATGTGCTCTTGTCCCCCTCTCCCTGCACCCACTGCTTGTGCTGGGTTCACCGCTCGCTACACTGCACACTTGTGTCCCGTTGCTCCCTTTCCACGACATGGTGCTCACTCCCTCATGTTCCGCTAGACATTGCCCTTCATCAGGGCTTTAAGTGGGATAAAAAACTGGGGGGGTCTCTCAAAGGGGAGTGGCCAACGTAATGAAGGGCGTGGCTTAAAACACGTATGTTAAATGTCTGTGCTTAGCATAGTGTGCCTCCCAACTTGTATTTTGCTGTTTCTGTCATTGCATCCAGATACATAATACAACAAGTAACATCATACCTTCATCAAGTCTGGACTATTGGCTTTGTCAATGGTTGTTAGTTGCATAAGATAAATAAGCAGCAACTATGGCTTGTATATAATATTGAAAAAGCTTCCACTCAAAGCCATGGTGACACCACGACAATGTTGCTGCTCCTGTGTTTCAAAAAGAGAAGGGAAATCCAGAGAGAAAATTACTCTCTTTAAAGGATTTCCCTTCCCCTACAACTCATCTGGCATAGCGCCACGCCATAACTTCTCCACTAGTGAGAAGTGAGCCATGTGAGCACGCACACACAGATGTACCTGCTGTCACTGTCTTCCGGAAAAAAATGGACCGCCTGTGCCAGGGCACAAAGCACAGCCCGATAGAGACCCGTTTCAAGGACCCCTTTAAAAAACTGCCGGTGCTTAGCACCGGTGAGACCCGGCCCACTTAAAGCCCTGCCCTCCATGGTTCCTGTGATGGGTCTTGACCCATCACAGTCCATGGTCGTGCTGCCAGTGCTTCCAGATGGAGAAAGAGATCCCAGGGATCCATCCGAATGCTACGAAGCACTAGGACAGAAGGTGCAGACAAGAACCAATTACTGCAAGGCTGAAACTACCGCACAAATCAGGGGTGTGGTTGTGGGGTCTCAAATGGCCAAACTGTGTAGTTCACTGCACAGGACACCCAACAAACACCAAATTATGCACCAGCTTCACACAGTACACTAACCATCAAACTAATACACACATCACACACACACATCACTGCAGTAGCACACAAAGTATCACACAACACCTAACCACACACACATCACACAACCTCACGCCATGAAAGCATCGCATGCACACCATCACTCCATCGTGCACGCTCTGACAGACAATGGCACACACACACATTCACAAGCACTCATATTCATACTGAGAGGGAAGCTATTTCCGTGAAGCTTTGTCCCTGATGTGCCTGTTCTCTAGGGGAGAGCAGCTTGCACTGAAGTTGCCCATGTGGTACCTTTTGTCTTATCGAGGGCAGCTCGCGCTGCTGAGTTTTGTCTTTGCAGCGAAGTCTCCGAAGTGATATGTGCACTTCAGATGTCTGCGCCTAACGTGTTATTTTGGAGCGGGAAGCGTGCACTGCCGAGTTCTGTATGTTCTAGGCCTGTTCTTTGAGAGGGAAGCTTGCACTGAATTCTGTCAATCCTGGACCTGTTCTCAGAGGAAGGGATGTTTGCACTGCTAAGCTCTGCTTGAACATGTTCGCTGAAGTGCGGCGGCTTGTACTGCTGAGTTCTGCTTGTGTTGTACCTCTTTGCTGAAGGATGATAGTTTGCAATGCAGATGTATGTGCTCATGGGCGTCCGCAGGGGTGTGGGCAAGGAGGGGCGCTTGCCCCCCCCAACCCCCCCCCCCCCTTGATCGCAAGTCTGTCCGGTGGGCAGCGCCCTCCCTTGAGGTGTTCAGTCGAGGTGCATCTGCCAGGCCCGAGGCGGGGCCCCCTCCCCTGGGCCATGCTCCATGTGCTGAAAAGGTAATATTACCCCCCGGATTCCTTTCAGCTCTGGCAGACTGGGCAGGGCTAGTTTTGTGGCTGTGATCAGCTTTTTTTGGTGACAACTCTCTCTTATACTAATCGCTGCATCTGCATGATAATTGCAGATGCATGAACTGGCCTTCGGTGTGAAGTTAGCCCTGCCCCTCATGAATGAAAGGCGTCCTGCAGGACTCACAACAAAACAAGCATAAACCTTGCGACATACAAGATACACAATACAGTGCAATCGAATTTATTGTATCACAAAACATAGATCAAAATAAGATTACAAGCATAGACCGTTACCACCCAGCATAGTAGGTCACAGATGATGAATTTAAAGGCCTCTTTTTCTTCATTCCGGGGACATTCGTCTCCACCATCCACTTCAATGGAAGGGACATCTGTAATGTGCACTGCCAGGAGGAGAAGTCGTTATATCCGAGAACTCATATTATAGTACTGGTGGCTTCAGGCAGCAAAACTGGGAGCGCCACCTCAGAGGTCGGACGGAATCAAAACCTGCGTTAATCTGCTCTCACTAATCAGTGAGGGTTAAAAACACGGGTTCTGAACAGTTATTATAAATGTGTCAGGCTGTGAAACAGTACGGCAATGGGACAAGCATGCTGCCCTGTACAATTGTTCTATAGAACATATACACAGTATTTGTGGCTAGAGAGGCCGAGGAGCTTTGATTAAGATTTACAAACCCGAGAGCTAAGAGAACAAGGTTTGTAGTATCGAAAGTCAGAAGGGCTGGTAACCTTGCAATAATGCATAATTCAAACCTAAACTCACTCCAACACAATGGACAAAAACTGTCCCCATATAGAGTGCCTCGTTAGAGAGGCCAAAGACTGAATATGCAAGTAGTCGAAAGGAAAAAGTACTTGTTTTACACTGGAGGTGATTGTGTGGGATACTGCACTGGAGTGAAGGACTGCATCTTAACGTGCTCTCGAACCACCTCAACAAGCAGTACATTCACAAGCAAAAAACCAAGAGAACGTAGAAGACATTCGGTTATCATATTGCACAATGCAACAAGCACTATATTTGTGGTGCGATTGCTGCAACGCTTCATATGGTCGCAGGGTGTGAAAGAAACGCAGCCGAATGCCCTAAATATCCAGACTCATGATTCCACCTGGCATGACATGTACTTGAAAACCTTTTCAAACGCTGCATACTTTTATCCATTTTGGCCCTTACCTGCCTAAGACATTGTTCACACGCGAGTTTCAGCGAGACAAAGGCATGCAGGGACAGTGAGGAGTAGTCGGAGATGCAGCTAATGGAAATGCATTCAGAATGCTAAATATAGCTAAGAAAAACAAAGTTCTGCAAGGTAGGACTGCCTTATCAGACCTACTCACTGGACCCTTGTGGCCTTTGTCTTTGAGAGACGGGACAAAAAATGTAAAACAATCATTCTAATATAGACGGATGTTCCATTTTGACAATGACAAGGAAACCAGAGTGAGATTCCAAAATGAAAGCTTGTTTGCTATGGTAAAATTGTAGGTTAAAGTTAAAGAAGCACTCAAAAACTTCAAACCACTACAGTAAGGTAATAAAAGCCTAAGAAAGATTCCAACCCCAGCATGGGGGCATTGGCCTGCTCGCCGGACATGAAAGGATGCCCGGAAAGAGGCGCTTTATTACCCATGACAAAGGAAAGGCAGGAAAGTCAGATGGCCGCGCTCGCACTCGCACGTGCACTCAAGCTTGCAGCCAGCCAGCACACTCCTGGGTAGCATTTTCAGAATCCCCTTTACTAAAAGTCGAGCAACAAACAGTGCATGCGCTGTTCTAGCTCGACCTACAAACCGAGTGACCTTAATGTTACAATCGGCGCTGCTCAGTTTCAATGAAGGGAAAAGAAAAAGAGCAGAAAATGGAGAGAGAGGCTATTCTTTTCTTTTTTTTGCAACTGTTTACTTGTTTTTTTCCAAACAAGCATGTGCATCCAAAAGAAACATAAATAGAGTTAAACATAAATAGTGACATCAGTTGAATAGAAGCACTTGGTGTTTTTTTTTATTTTCATGTAATTTACATTAAAAAAGGAATAATAAAAAATTGGGTCGGTAAAAGAATAGTGGAGAGAACATTGCGTTGGTAGGAGGAAAGGAGGGGTGACCCCCACATCCATTCTTACCACCCTGAGAGGAGAGCAACAAACCATCCAAGATACACCCAAGTTATAACCCCTCAAGCCACTCTCCATTACTTGCTTTACACATCTGAAAAGGTTGCGCTACTCCCCGGCATCATATTTGTTCATATCTGAAATATTGAATGCCTGTGTTCCTGGGTACATCTAAGGAGGTCTGGTGTCCACTTTTGCTTTTAATAGAAGTATCGAGGGAGAGGCACATCTAAAAGGGGCTAGACAAACAAAAAAAGGTAATAGGTGGGGAGATGACAAAGCAGCAGAGGTGAGAGCTGAACATAAGGGGCAAAACAACTATATAGAACAAGACGCTTAAGGAAAGGGAGATGGGGAAGGAGTGATGTGTATGAAATGGGAGAATCAATGAGAGACTTGCAGTCAACTTGTCGCCTTAATTATGTAGCACCAACGGGTAGTGTCTCAGAAAGGAAGAACTCTTCCTTGGTGTATTTGAGAGATGCAGTTCTTTTGATGAAGTGTCTGCAAAGTGCTATGCTTCTGTTGGGATCTGTGTGAGGTGTCACTATTTTAAACAAAATTTAACCTCAAGCTCCATTGGGGCATTGTCGGTTTGAAATGCAGCTCTTTATTCAGGAATGGGTGTGGAGACTATACATGTGTGTGTATGCAATGGTGTCAACATGAGGTGTGCATATTTGAAGCCACTTCTCTTGGGCTAGCAACTGGAGAATTATCTCTTTGGGATCAAACTAATCGGCTTGTCATTGAAGGACCTAAAAGAGCAATGAAATCAACACAGACAAACTTTAAAATTTAAATAAAGTTCATGTTATTATTGAGACAAGAAAAAACTAAAAAGAATTCCCCACCCCTTTAGTTTATAAACTAACTAGCAGCCCACCCCAGCGTTGCCTGGGGCAGAAAGGGGTTGGGGGCAGTACACCCGCTCCCGCCCCGACTCCCTCCCGCCCCCACTCCTCCCGCCCCCACTCGTCCCGCCTGTCCCTCTGTGCACACCCGCTTCCGCCCCCCTCCCGGCCCGACTCCCTCCCGCCCTGATTTCAATGAGCATTTACTTTACCTGAGCTGCCGCTCCTTCCCGCGATCTTCACTTCACCGCCACTCCTCTTCGCCATGACGCGCCTGCGCTCCTCACTTCACCGCAGCTCCATGTCTCTCCTCCTTGTCATCACGCACGTCGCGGCCAGCGCTACGTCACGGCCAGAGCAGCGTCGCGGCCGGCGCTACTTTCAGGGCACTACTTTTTTTTAAAGTTATATTTTTAAAAGTACGTTTTTTTTATTTTTTATATCCTATGTCCATCTGCACACCCTGACAATTTCTACAATGTATCGGGTGTGTGGATTGGCGCTGTGGTTCCCGAGTTTACCTTGCCAAAAGGTTTGTGTTCTCTCTTTATAATAGTAGTACAGATAAAATGGTCAATGAGAAACTAATACATCATACCTTTACCATCTACAATGTCAAGTCAAGTCAAGTCAAGTCAAAATATTTATATAGCGCACTATATACCCAGAGGGTCTCAGGCGCTTGAAGAAGGGTGGGGAACCTAGCCTGTGTTTGACTCTCGGCTCTCTCTCTCACCACTTTACCTAGTTTTTTGGGTTCTAGGCCCTGTTCACTTTGCATTGGCATATTGGTCTCCTCTTAGGCCTAACAGACACCTTCTTCACACTGATCGTTTAGTCCTTTCTCAAACTTACCGGTATCTGGCCAGCACTGCCATAGTTCAGTGATTCCAGGTTATATTATGTCTGACCCGGAACCTCTAGGCAAATTAAGAGGAGGAATGTTCACTTGACTTGCTACCCCACCTCCTTTTTCTTACAACTAGAAGCAACTGTATTCGTCCATCTCCACCATTTGGTCATCCTCATCAATCCCCAGCAAGTCTTACTTGATATTATTTATTGCTTCCGGCCCTGCCACTTTAACAGATTACTTTTCTCCTAAATGTATCTGTTTGCCCTGGGCATCCGTGTCTTAGCTTTAGCAACACCAGAAAGAGCTGGGACTACCTCATAACCTCCCCCCCCATCTACAGTACTTTTTTACTTTCACCACATCACCTTTTTAGCATCAAGCCCAACCTCCATTTTCTTGGCCACCTACTCCTAGCTGAATGTAACTCCCAAGTCTCTCAGAACTCCTTCTCACCACACCCATGAACTCCATTCCGTCCTTACTTCTCTTGGGCTAGCAACTGGAGAATTATCTCTTTGGGATCAAACTAATTTGCTTGCCATTGAAGGACGTAAAGGAACAATGAAATCAGCACAGACAACATGTTGGCTCTCTACTAGGACTCCTGACTCATTGCAAACCAGGCTGACCTAGAGACCCACCGCATTTTTAATATATCCACTAGGAGCAAGAATAAAATAATTCCGCCAACTAGTTAGGTATTTTTAATCACTCCACTCCACATACACCACTGCACTACACATAGTTCCTCACTACAGTGCTCCTACGTGCGCCTTGATGCCCCTGGGGCTTGGTAGCGCGATATAAATTTATATAATAATACGTATTTTCGCAAGTCGCAGCACACCTCAATCCGCAGCCGGTTGGGATGGCCCCTATGATTAAGCATGAGCGAATTTTGCGGATCTCGCGTTCGCGAATTTTGCGGATTTGCGGATTCGCAATCCGCAAAATCCGCGAATTCCCGCGAATTTGCGGATTTTTTTTTTTTTTGTGTTCGCCCGTGTTTCTGCCAGTTCGCGAGGGTTTTGTACACTTTCGCAAATTGCGAACTTACCTGTCGGGTCGCAAGTTTCGCGAACTTGTTGTTTCTACGTGTCCAGCCTGTTTGGGACACTCTTCTTCATCACTGCCACTCTCTGTCACCACTGCCACTCTCTGACTACTCATGCCACCCTCTGGCCCACCCATGCCACCCTCTGTTTCATCACCACACCCTCTGGTTGTCCAGTGTACATTATTTTCGGCAAAGCAAAGCACACCTTCCCTGCCTCAAGTGACCTGAATTAATTTGGGGCTGATTAATGTGTCACAGAATATTTTTTTAGCTGGCACCTGCTTCCTTAGTGCGCCCTGATTAGTGATCTTTTGCACTTGCTAAGTGCTTTCATTGTTGCAAAATTAGTTACAACACCTGCCCTGCCCCAACTGACAATAATGAATTAGGGGCTGATTAATGGATTTTAACTTCCAGCCTGGCTCCTGCTTGTCTCCCTTAGCTGTAATTCAGGACCTTTGTGGCATATGTGTAACTATTCTGAGGTTCAGAGCAGGGTCACATAATAGTTTCAACTGGCAACTGAACTCTGGAGGGGCCCCTCAGGAAGCACTACAGGAAATGGCTACAAATGATGAGCCTGAACTTTTGAACCTGGTAAGTAGTTACTTTCAGTTTTGCTAAGATCGTATTTCTGCAATTTTGCACTTATTCGCGGGGCGCGAACTCACGCGAACTCACGCGAACAGTGCGAGCAGTGCGAGCAAAATCCGCTGCTCGCGGATTTGCGGATTTTGCGGGAGATTCGCGAATCTCGCGGATTGCGGATTTCCCGAAAATCCGCAAAATCCACGAGCGGAACGGATTTTCCGCCCATGCCTACCTATGATAAAGCATGTCACCGTGAGGAAACTCCGGTGAGTGAGGGGACTCAAGAAAGGACATTTTTCCTTTCAAGATTACATCCATTACCAATGATAATCTACCTCAACAGTTAGGTTCTTTGTCCGAGATCTTGGATATTCTGTGTCTACGATCTCTCTAGAATCACATCAATCTGATTCAGATTTCTTTTTCTGGCCATTTTTTGTTTTTTCATGTTTCATTGCAGTTGCCAGGTCTTCTGCCGTGGCGCTTCACGAGATTTTTCTCTCCAGCCGCCCCCCCATGGGTTTATTTGTTTATTTAAGCTCTTTGTCTAATTAGATTTTTTATTTATTATTTAATACTTGTGCTCAATTATGTCGGAGGATGGTGAGGAAGCAAAATTTTGCCCCCCCCCTGGCAAAATTTCTGCGGATGCCCATGTATGTGCTGTACCTGTTCTCTGAGGGATTAGATTGTGCTGCTGAGTTCTGCCTATACTCTTCCGGTTCTACGAGGTAGAGAAGCTTGCCTGTGGCGTTTCATTTTCAGAAGGATGGAAGCTTGCACTGCGGATGCCCGTGTAATACGTATTTGTTGGATCTTACTGAAGGTTGAGAAAACCTTATCAAAAACACTACAAACAGCTCTTCTTGCAAACTGCCAGTACTTCAGCCAGTACCCGCCCCTAACCGCTTCCTGCGGCTGCCATTACCTCAAACAGTGCAGGCAGGTTGCTCCTCGGCAGTGTCCTGCTGCCTGCTCTTTCAGTAGGCCTGCGAATCAAAGCAGGCCGCGCCCACCCTGTCCCTCGCCTCCAGGCAGGGATTTACTCCAAGGAGTATATCCTGTCCGACTCCCCTCAATGCGTGACGCAAGCCGAGGTCCCTTGTCCGTGGTCCCCCGTTCCAGCAGAGCTGGGAGACGAATGACTGCGGGGAGATGCAGCCCTCGCCGGATCCGCGCCCCTCCCCTCCAGGAGACGGGGCAGGCCAGGGCCTCGGCTGCCCTCGCTGATGCAGCCTCATCGACCCTGCTGGATGATAAACATTACATTATCCGTCAGGCTTGCGGGCAAACATTTGCTGAGCGGGCGGAAGGCCTTTGGGACGTTTCGTCGTCGTTCAGTATTCATGGCTGCCTCGGGTCGGCGCCGCAGCGTGACATTCAGACCAACCCCCGTGCCCCCTAGCCCCCCCTCCCCTCACCCTCCAATAGAGATAATTTCCTAGAACCTCGTCTCTGACGTCACTGGCACGAACGAGGCAACCCCGGCCCTACCGCAGGCCGCGCGAGGACTGCCACCCAAGCCAACCCTCATCACCCTCGCATGGAGCCCCCCTCTCCCAGCCCCAAAGAAATGAGCCCAGCCCTAAAGAAATGAGTCTCCTCCCCGTTCAATAGGACTAGGGCGAGAAGGATTCATAATAGGGGTAATGAAAATTACTAGTAAGAAGTCATTGGTTTAGCACTAGAGTACAGCCAGGCCAAGCCCCCAAATACTGGAAGCATGAGCATTGTCTAGCCAACCCCCTTGCACGTTCAGTGTTGACTCTGCCACGCTAATCTTGGCACTGGCAGTGTGGGCACCATGCCACCTCTGGCACGGGCGGGCATTGCCAAACTGTCAAGTTAGGCACTGCCAAGCCAATCCTCCCCACTGGCAGAGTCAAGTCACCCTTAAACACCGGCACCTTGGAGCATGCCAGGCTAGCTGACAGCACTGGCGCAGAGAAATATATAGGGCTGGGCTTTTTTTGCCCATTAACGGAACCAAAGTACAACAGAGAATAAACACAACGGTTCCGTGGGTCTCATTGTGTATCACCATGAGGTTACGTGTGTTTGTTATGAATATCAACACAATGAAGCCTTTCTAAATACAAAGAATAACTTGTATTTATTTTCCAAATATATGGTTTGCAAATGACATTGGTGCAGACGGTGCTGTGGTCAAATGTGCAGCGATGGGCACTGTAAAATATGATAAATATATACAGTAGAGATGTCCACAGATTTGTAAAGCTGCTAACCCTGGGCAGCCAACTACACTACGCTCGCGAAGTTTGCGTAGTTTGTACTAATTCGCACTAAATGAATTGCACGTAGCACAGTGCAAAATCGCGTAGCGTAGTTGGCATTTTTTGCTCGCTCGCGGTCCTCAACGTCAAGTTGGCGACCGTGAGCCAGGAAAATTACATCCCGGTGAGACTTTTTCCTCATTCGCGAGCAGTAACATCAAGTTGGCGATCGCGAATGAGGAAAATAAACCTCCCGGTGAGATTCTCAACGTGGGGAGGTCAGGTTTCTCATTGCGAGTGGTCGCGTATGCTCGCGACCGCTCGCGATGAGAAACTACCAGTCCGCGTTGACAAAGCTGCCGCTCGAGTAAAAATCTACTCAAGTGGCAGAAAACGACAGCTCGCACTGTGCGAGATGCCATTTTCAATGATTGCACAGTGCGGACAAGGATCCGGCACGGTGCAATCATCGCCAACAGCGCACTATGCAGTTTGTGTTGCGATACGCGTATCTCGTGTAGTGCGAAGTGCACTTCGCATAGCTACGCGTAGCGCAACTATGCAAACTATTCCCAGGGTTAAAAGCTGCACAGTTCTGTAGAAATTCTAATTTCTGTATTAGTTCACATACACACTAGACAATGTCAAATCCAATGCCAAAGTTTCGACCAACAAGTTAATTCCAGTGTGTCTCCACAGGATAAAACATGCTGTCTGGTACAACGCCGATAGGTTAAAATGTAGAGAAAGGTTATTTACTTAATGAATCAAGGTTAGAATTAAGGGGTCTCTAGGTGGCAGTGGTTTGCACCCTGTCCAAGTAGGATCCCTTACTTCTAGTCAGGATAAGAGATTTACACACTCTAGATAACCCCTGCTCACCCCCTGGGTAGCTTGGCACGAGAAAAACAGGCTTATCCCAAAGGCAATGTGTAAAGCATTTGTACATAATGCACACAGTAACACAGTGAAAACCCTACAAATGGAGACCACACCTGTTTAGAAAAAGAAAGTATCTTTATCTAAACCAAACAAGACCAAAATGACAAAAATGAATCAAACATACATCAAAATCTCACTTTTAAGAGGTTTCAAGCAATTCTGTCCATAGAAATCTATGGATGAGTGATTTTACACAATGTACCTCCAGATGCCTCAAAATTCACCAGGCCAAACAGCCACAGAGAAGGGAAGTGTTGAAAAACACAGCAATGAGCTGGTTCCTGAGTCTTCGGGGAGGCAATGCGTCAGTTCTACTGCAAGCAGGAGAAGTGTTTAATTGAATCCGGACTGTAAGGGGAAGTGATGTGTTGATTCGAAGACGATTCTGGTCTATGGGTGATGCATCAGAAAACTTATCGCATAGGTGCGGTGCGTGGAAATCTGGATGCTGTGAAGGTCAATACGGTGGTGGCAAAACAGGCGATGTGTCGATTTCTTCAGCTGCAGTCCCACTATGCGTTGATTCTTTCAGCTGCGCAGCAGCGCCTGCATCAAAGTCAATGCGGTGATCTTGGACTTCAGGGGTCGGGACACTGGACTCGGCGTGCGTCTGATTTTTCAGCCACTGACAGGTGCTGCATTGTTTTTACGGTTGTAGGGGGGCGATGAGTGGAAATTCTTCCTGCATGGTGGTGCTGGGTCAGAAAAACAGGCTCCGGAAGGGAGATGCTTGGATTTCAGGTTTCTTTAGTTCTTTGCCGCAGGAACAACCTCCGAAGCCCCAGAACTTGAGTTGGCACTACAAGGCAGGTCAGAACTCCCAGCAATGGAGTTCAAAGATGCTGCAGGTGAATTAATTGTGTCCCTGAGACTTCAGACACGAGGCAAGCTCTGCATCAAGCCCATAGACATCTTCTTTAAGCAGGATACACACAGCAGGGAAAACGTTTCAGTCCTTTCCCTTGCCAACAGACAGAAACAGCAACTACAGGCTGCTCCAACAAAGCAATGCACAGCAAAAGGGCAGTACCCCTCCTGGCAGCTTTTCAGCTCTTCTTATTAGCAGGGTCCTCTTTGTTCTAGAAGTGTTCTAAAGTTCTGGGGTTTTAGGTCCTCTACTTATACCTCATTTTCTCCATGTAGTCTTTGCTTCCAGAGTCTCTGAGCTCAGTAAAGACCAGTTATGTCCTCCCTTGTCCAGCGTCACTACAGGAGGTGGAGACAGCATTGTGCAGAGCAGCCTATTTAGGTGCTAGTTAAAACTCCTCCTAAACTCCTCTAAATGCAGAAAGGTATATTCAGCTTAGCTACTAGTCCACCCAGTCACATACACTGCACCCTGTGCAGGGGGTACCTTGGGCCTACCATAGGATTGACTAATATGTAGTGAAAGGGAAGGGCAGTATGGGTGCACTTTCCAGGTCAACATGGCAGTTAAAACTGTGCGTAGACACTGTAGTGGCACGTCTGAGTCACATTTACAAAGGGCTACTTGAGTGGGTGGCACCATTAGTAGCATTTGAGTTACAGGCCCTGGCACCCTCCGTGCACTTTACTAGAACTTACCAGTAAATCAAATATGCCAATCATGGATAACCAATCATAATTAAAATTTTCATAGGGAGCACTTGCACTTTGACACTGATCAGCAGTGGCAAAGTGCTGTGCTCAAAGCATCTAAGCCTGCAAAAACAAAATCCAGCACACAGTCATAAAAGCAGGAGGTAGAGGCAAAAAGTCAGGGGCAACCATACCAAGGATGCCAAGTGTAACAATAATGTCTGAGTAACAACATATCCGAATATTCAAAACATGCATCAAAGCTGTATATGTCCTTCACCTGCTGAGGTTGTTGATATTTAGAAAGGCTTTATTGTGGTGATGTCCATAATAAAAATTGATTAAAGAAAATACTCAATGTACCAAGGAGTTAGCAAAAATATTATTTAATTTTAATTACAAACTCATTTAAAAAGTGGCTAGAAGCTACAGCAGACAATACAAAATAATGGATTTTTTTTTGTTAAACCGTTTTTATTGCAGATCCAGTTACATAGCATTGCAATCAGGAGAATTGACATTAATGCGGAGTACCCCTCCCCCTTAAGCATGTTCCCACGTATTGTACACAGCCTTTCAGCCCACATCCCGGAGGTCGGGCGGCAAAATCACAAGTTAAATAATCCTTACATTCGTCAGCTGTGTAGGTCATTTGGGGAGGTCCGCCGTCTGCTTTTAATTTTGTTAACCCTTCCAACCCCCTCCCAGTGGAGTCTTGTAAATGATCACCTCATCTATACTACCAGTAATACGAGTCCTCCCCACCCCCTTTTAATCCCCCTCTCCCCCCAAGTGTCATCATTCGCTCCCGGCCTAGGATGTGGGTCTATGTGACTAATATCAGGAGGTCACAATACAAAATAATGGATAACGTCAATATCTACATTCCACTCTACACAGATTATATTGCAAACAATAGTCATTTCGTTCTCTATCTCATGTGATGATAACATTCTGTATAAAGTGTGTAGGTATGAGTTGATGTTAAATCAGGACATGTAAAAGACAAACAAGGCTGAATACACTTCCGCCGAAACGCGCGTCGGAGATATCTTGAAGAAGAAGATTGGCATTGGGAGGGATGAAGGGGGCAATCAAGACCGACTACCATTTTGTGTGTAAAAGGCTGCTTTATTTGAAACAGGTGCACATCACATGTATTAACCCCTGGCAACCGCCTCACAAAACTAAACCTCTCTAGACATCTAGTTACCTGACCCCTTAGGTTTGTGTCTCCCTCCACCCCTACGATCCCCACATGATACAATCCCCCCACCCTGCATATCCAGATATACAAATTCCATAACATCGTCATGTATCATTTTCTCCCCTACATCTTAACTCCAAACCTTGTAAAACCTGCAGACCTATCTGCCTTATTGCAACTGTAACTAACCCCTCTAATGTAACTCCACAACTGTTTTCCCTTTCCCCGCTCCCGCTCCCCAAATCCCCAAACATCAATATAAAGACCCGAACTCCAGCCAAACTTGGCCAACATCAACCCAAACTCCGCCTGCACCTGCTCCAAGCGACAAAACCATACAGCAAAATTTTCCCTGAGCACCTGTCCCAAACACATGCCGCCTGCCCAATATTAACCGCCGCCAAGCTCCACCCCCCCCCAAAACCCTCACTTAAGGGTGGGCGGGTGGGACAAGCTACAGAACTACACACCCAGCCACCAGGTTACAATACCTAAAATGGTGGCTGGGCGGAAGAGGGGACCCGTTAAGAAGCCGTTAATTGGGCTTATATGGTAGGATTTGGGCTGCCTTTGGGCTCTCCCAGGCAGCCCATCCGGCGGCAAAATGGCCGCGCCCATGAAACCCCTTCCCCCTCCCAAACCTGCCCGGGGGGCAGACCTCGAGGCTCGGCTGCCCCCCAAATCCCCCTTGGGAGGGATGAAGGGGGCAATCAAGACCGACTACCATTTTGTGTGTAAAAGGCCGCTTTATTTGAAACAGGTGCACATCACATGTATTAACCCCTGGCAACCGCCTCACAAAACTAAACCTCTCTAGACATCTAGTTACCTGACCCCTTAGGTTTGTGTCTCCCTCCACCCCTACGATCCCCACATGATACAATCCCCCCACCCTGCATATCCAGATATACAAATTCCATAACATCGTCATGTATCATTTTCTCCCCTACATCTTAACTCCAAACCTTGTAAAACCTGCAGACCTATCTGCCTTATTGCAACTGTAACTAACCCCTCTAATGTAACTCCACAACTGTTTTCCCTTTCCCCGCTCCCGCTCCCCAAATCCCCAAACATCAATATAAAGACCCGAACTCCAGCCAAACTTGGCCAACATCAACCCAAACTCCGCCACCCAGGGAAAGTGGGGTAGGTGGTTACACCTCATCCCCCCTTTCCCTGCCCCCCCACCCCCGCCCCTTCACTTCGCTGCCCGTCACCAACACCTTACTCCCGTCGTACCCCCAACAACTTCGCCAACACCTCCCGAAGCTCCAACAGGTATAGATCCATTCCCATCCGGGACAAATGTACTCCATCACCTCTAAACATCTCCGGCGCATCATATTTAATGTCTCTGTGCCATATGCGCGTGAAACCCACATGACGACAAAAGCGAACCATCTCCACGTTGACCTTCCGCCTCGCCTTGTCCACCGCCTGCGGCTTCAACGCTCCCCGCCACACTCTGCGCGGGACCAACTCGGTCCACACCACCGTACACCCCGACCAACACCTGCGCAGCTCTGCCAGATCCCGCCGCATCGCCCTCATCAGCACCAAACCTGTCTCCCGCACCAAATCGTTCTCCCCCAAATGGAGGACCAACACGTCGGGGCACCGCCCCCCGCACACTAAACCATTCAGGGTGGTAACCAACTCTTTCCATCTCATCCCCCCCCTCCCCGACCAAAACACCTTGAACAAATCAGGATTGAACCCCAAACCATCCCCAAAATAGCTGTCTTGCGCTTGCAGCTTCGCCCTCTTCACAAACGAGTGACCCACAATCCAGATCAACATCTCTCGGGACGAGGGTCCCGCCACTGAACCTGAAATGAGAAACATATGTCAATCAACACTGTCCCCCCAATGCCAAAACGCGCGCACGCGCCGGGTCAGCTCCGCGCACGTAGCGTTGATAACAATCTGACGTCCACCTACCCAAGCGCATGATGGCCCCCCTCCCCTGTCCCTGACGGTGCGCCTCGGATGCCGCCCCAATTCGAAAAGAATGCGTGCCAAATTTTCGCCCATCCACTCCCAATCTCGCCAATGCCTTCCGCAACACCCCCAACAGCTGACGCCCCGTCGCTCCCTTCCCATTCGCGTGCCGAAACACCAGACCATTCGCATCCCCCACCGCCATCCATCTCCTGCCCCAAAGCACCGGGCACTCACCGCCCTCCCCCCTTTTTTCCATGGTCACCCAGGCCCCCACACTCCTCTGATCCGTTTTGGACTTTCGTAACCACAATCGCACTTCCGACTGCGACACTCGGACCTCAGCCCAATCCACGCCCCGCTCAGCCTTGGAGCCCAAAAGCTCCGACACCCGAAAGGCCCCTGCAAACATCCACACCATTAGTGTCCCAAACAAGCATGCCTCCCTGTCATCCTTGCACACACGAGGCAGCATCAGCACCACTCTGCCTAACATTTCCACTGACACCGGCCCGCCGCACTTCCCCCCCCCGCCCGCATTCCCGCGCCCAACCTTCCAACATCCTGGACCCCAATTCACCTGCGGACGGGGCGTATCCCCACAGTAGCTTACCCATGAAACCGATCCCTGCCAGCTTACCCGCTATCGTCACTCTCGACAACCCCCTTCCAATCAGTTCCAGCAAATATTGCACCACCTCTTCGTGCCTGTCCCTGCCGGGCGGCCGCCACCGCGCCTTATTCGCTACAAACTCCCCCCAGGCTGCCACATACGCTGTTCTGGTTGACTCTGCCAAGGATCCTAGAACCAGCTGCAACATCCGGTGTTGCCTATGTCCCACATCTGCGCCGGCAGCGGAGTCGGGTCCCGTTCCGCGTCCTTGGCTAACCCACGGAATCTCCCCCACTGCGAACGAGATAGAGCGTCCGCAATGTCATTGTCAACTCCTGGGACATGTACCGCGCGAAAAGCAATATCATGCCGCAAACAGCCCAGCACAAACACCCGCAGCAGCTTCAGCACTTGCTCATCCCTGGCGGACTGGCGATTTACCACCTGCACCACAGCCATATTGTCCACATTGAACGTCACTCGCCGATGCGCCAGCACTTCTCCCCACAGCCAGATCGCCACAATCAAAGGGAAGAGCTCCAGAAACGCAATGCTCCTCCCGCCTCCCGACCACTCCGGGGGCCACCTCTCTGCGCACCACTTCCCGTTCCAGTAGAGCCCGAAACCTTCGCTACCCGCAGCGTCCGAGAAGATCTGCACATCCCACACCAAGTCCACGTCCCGCTGTAAGGGCACTCCGTTGAACTGGTGCAGGAAAAAACGCCACATCCGCAAATCCTCCCGCACCCCCGCCGACACGCGCACGCGATGATGTGGAGGCCTCCTCCCCGCCAAAGCCCGGCCGAGGCGCCTGCAAAACGTCCTACCGACCCGCACCACCCTGCACGCGAAGTTGAGGTGCCCCAGCAGCACTTGGACATCCAACACCGTCACCTTATTCCTGGCCACCATCATCTGCAGCAGCCCCAGCATCTGTTGCTTCTTGTCCGCCGGCAGCCGTGCCTCCATCCTTTGTGAGTCTATCTCAATGCCCAAGAAGGACAGCGCCGTGCCTGGCCCCACTGTCTTCTCCGGTGCCAACGGCACCCCCAGGTCCACCATGATCTCCTGAAACCTGTCCAGAGCTACCTGGCAGTTCGTGGAGTCCGGCGCCCCGACCAAGAAAAAGTCATCCAGGTAGTGCGTGACTCCTTGGTGACCCGTGCATTCCGTAAAGAACCACTGCAGGAACGTGCTGAAACATTCAAAGAGCGCGCAGGACATCGAGCAGCCCATCGGCAACGCCTTGTCCACATACCAGCGGCCGTGAAACTGGATCCCCAGTAGGCCCCAGTCGTCTGGGTGAACGGGCAGTAGCCGGAAAGCCGACTTGATGTCACATTTTGCCATCACTGCGCCTCTACCCTCCTTCACCACCAAAGCCATTGCCGCCTCCACCGAGGAGTACACCACTGTGGCCTCGCTCTCGCTGATAAAATCATTAACAGACCCCCCGTCTGGCCACGATAAATGTTGTATGAGCCGGAACTGACCTGCCTCTTTCTTGGGCACCACACCTATAGGGGACACTATCAAATCCGTCATTGGCCAGTCCTCAAAAGGCCCCGCCATGCGCCCCTCTTGGACTTCCTTGTCCAGTTTAGCCTGTATCACCTCCGGGTGCTCCCTCGCCGACCTCAAATTGTCCGCCCACCGACGCACCCGCGGACCCTCGTAACCCAGCCGAAAACCATCTCGAAACCCGCTCCGTAGACGTTCCGCAGCCCCCGCGTCTGGGTAATTGCGTAGGGCTGCCGTCAACTTGTCCACTC
The DNA here is from genome assembly GCF_964263255.1 of Lissotriton vulgaris. Lineage (NCBI taxonomy): Eukaryota > Metazoa > Chordata > Amphibia > Caudata > Salamandridae > Lissotriton > Lissotriton vulgaris. Next base: position 1,307,076,750 of record NC_141693.1, on the reverse strand, counting down.
TAACCGGCGTATGAGCCCTTCGGCCCAGGTCCCTTTCCACCCCGACCGCCCCCAGACTGCTGCCCGCCCCCGGGTCGTGTTGCTCCCGCCGCCGTGTGTGCGCCTCCATACTGCTGCCCGGTCGGGCCCCAGCATCGCGTCGCCGGGTGCCCATACCTCCCGCACGCTGAGCATTCGTGTCGAAAGCGGCAGTGCTCCCTGGCACACGCCCCTCTATTAAAATCCCAGCAGGGCCCCGCGGTCCCGGGCTGGCTCTTGGCTCCCGCCCCCACCCCTCCACGGGTGGGGCGCCCTTGAAAGGGCTGATGTATGATCGGGAGCCCGCTGGCGGTGAAGATAGTTTTGCCCGATCCCGCCAGACCCATCGTGTGCTGCCACAAATCGGAATCCAGTTCGCCCCACTGTGCCTCCGTGTCCCACGCCATTCTCGCCCTGAACTCCTCGTCGTACTGCGCCCACGCATACCCCCCCCCAGTAATCTGAGCCTTCCTGATAACGTCCATGTACTTAAACAGGGACACCTACCTCTCTGGGAATTTCTCGCAATACACGCTCGCGAAAATCAGGAATGCGCCGTCCAGTTTTCAATTGTAAGCGGCACCCTCGGGCGCTTCTGAAGCTCGTACTCCTCCTCTTTCGACCCTTCCTTTGACCGCACTTCCCTATGTAGAAGCTTTAACATTTCCACATACTCTCCCTTCCATATCTTTTCTTTAGTAACCGCCATCAAATGCGCCCCTAGCGGCTTCGTGACCCCCATATACGGAAGACGTTTAAACTTTAACTCCTTGCTGTCAGGTTTTTTCGCGCCCTCCCCTTCTGCTGGCGCGCCGCCCGCTGCTGCGCTGTCCGCTGCTGCGCTGCCCGCTGCCGCGCTGTCTGCCTTGCCCCCTACCTCCGGTTTCTCCACCTTCCCCTCCGGCAACCCCGTAGTGTCCCCGCCCGAACCCCCAAGCGCAGCCACATCCGTCCCCACACCCCGGTCCGCCACATACTTCCCCTTGCATAACCGATCACTCGCCCCCACCTCCCCTCCCCCCCCTACCCCCACCGACACCATCCGTGGCATCATCCCGCTTTTACCTGCAAGCAACGTATCTCCTCGTCGCTCCTCGACTCTCCAGTCCGCCGATCTACCTCTCGCCTGTGTCCGGGCCGCCGCAGCACCCAGGCCCCGTGACACCTGTAACAAAGAACCAACACCATTACCGGACCCCCGTCCGCCCGGCCCCTCTCTCACTTCACCTTCTCCTGCACTATCCTCTCCTTCCACCAACTCCACACCTCCCCATCTATACTTCCGGCGCGCCACCGGCGGCGCCGACCTAAACCTGCCAGAGGCCCTCTCTTCGCCTCTGCCCCCGCTCAAAGTAAAATAGTCCTCCTTGGCGTTGCTCCAGGTATGCTGCTGTTCCCCAAGCCGCTTGGGCCCTGTGGGTGCTGGGACCGGCGAGCCCGCCTGGGGCCTTCTTGAGCCAGCCACGCCGCGATCCCGCGTGGTCTCCAGGCTCGCCGCCGGAGGCTCCGCCTTCCCTTCTCCTTGGCGTCGCTGGGCCGCCCCAAGCCGTGCCAAGTCTGGTTCCCCGCGCCGACTACCTCCCTGTAATAAAAAAGGTATTGCTGGTGTGCTGGTCCCCTGCCACTGCTCCGCCTCGTCTGCCCAGCGCCACTTCCCCCAGCTCTCCCCTGCCCCCCCCTCCTCCTCGTCCTCGCTCCAACAGAGCCCCCCTACACCTGCCCCTGCGTCGCCCGCGGTTTCTTCCCCCGCCCGCTCCCCGCTGCCAACCCGCCCATAGACCACCCCTGCCTGCCTTGACGGACCTGCCTCCTCCACCACCGTCTCCCTCCCTTCCGCCGCCATGCGGGCCTCCCTGATCCCTTCCTCCCATGACGAAAACACATCCAGCCCCTCCCACTCCCTTTCGCTTTCTTCTGACTCCAAAAGAATCGGGGACCCCCCCCCATATGCCCTTGGTCACTCCCCAGCCCCCCCCACAGCCGTCCTCACCTGGCCCCCCCCCTGCCTGCGGCCCCCGCCCCTCCCCCTTTCCCTCCTCTCTTGGCCTTGCTCCTGCCCCTCTCCCCCGCCCCCTGCCGGGCCGGCGAGGGGCTCTCAGTACGCCTCCTCATGGCCTGGACTTCCTCCACTCCTCTTCCCCGTCCTTGCCTTTCCCCCCTCCCCTCCCGCCCCGCCCCCGCTTCTTCCTCCTTGTCCCCCGCCCCCCCCTCGCGCCTCTCGCTCTCTACAGAGGGCCCGCTCCGCCTCACGGCCCCCCCGCTACCTCCACCAACGCCCGGGCGGTCGCGCGACTCCATGCGCTCCCGCTCGGCAGCCACATCCCGCCGCCCGCCCGCTTCCACGCCCCCTACCGCCCCTTGGAAACGCGGCGAGGCGCCCCTGGCAACACGCCTCGCACGCGACCCTCCGTCATCCGGGGCCGCGCTCCTGACATCGGCGCGGCCCCGAAGACTCACCTGTAATTTCTGCGATTTCCTCGGTGGCGAGCAGGCCAGAACGGCCGCCGCCACCCCGAACGACGCCTGCCTCACCGGCCGCGCCTCCCGCGGCCCCACCAAGAGGTCCATCCGCCCTGCTTCACTCAGCAGGCGGATGGCCTCGAGAACACGTATATCCTCTGCTCCCGACATACCGCCAAACCAACCAACGACCGACGCAAGCACAATATTCAAATACTTCACAAGCTACAGAACTACACACCCAGCCACCAGGTTACAATACCTAAAATGGTGGCTGGGCGGAAGAGGGGACCCGTTAAGAAGCCGTTAATTGGGCTTATATGGTAGGATTTGGGCTGCCTTTGGGCTCTCCCAGGCAGCCCATCCGGCGGCAAAATGGCCGCGCCCATGAAACCCCTTCCCCCTCCCAAACCTGCCCGGGGGGCAGACCTCGAGGCTCGGCTGCCCCCCAAATCCCCCTTATTAGCGTGTCTTAACAGCTGTATTTAGCCTTGATTGTCTTTTACATGTCCTGATTTAACATCAACTCATACCTACACACTTTATACAGAATTATATCTGTCTTAGTTAAACTGGGAGGTGGGGCCAACGAGTCTGAGACATCCCAATATTCACAACGGTGTACTTAACTAAACACAATGGTACAACGAGCTGGGGGTATTGGGCGGAGAGGCACTGGGAGGGTGGATATTTTGGGAGTCATAGGAGTGTGAGTAGGTGGAGAAAAGGTACTGAAGAGCAAACATCATTCTTCGAATCATTGTCATTATCGTATTAAACCATTAGCCACAACATAGTCACATACAGTTTAAGATGGCGACCGGCACTACCGAGGAAACAAAGGGGATCGTGTTCTGTGTATGCGTTGTTGGTTTAATATCTATGGCAGTTCGGCACTACAACAATTCTCTGTCCATGGTTCTGAAGTGACATCTCCGTGCTACCATGTGGAGAAAGGATGGGGGTGAAACAATCATGGACGAAGGAGGGATTTGCATCTGCAGCTGTCCCGTTGCTACGTGATTAGGTAGGGATTTTAGAGGGCCCAGCGCAATTTCTCACTGCAGACGAGATTGCGCGTGCCACCGGTCTCCGCTCACTGTGGGGGTGGAAGTGGAACACCGGTATTTAAACTGGTGGCACGAATAAAATGCACGGGAAGAAAAACAGCGTGTAATTTGTAAAGGCACAACACCAAAGGGTGGTACTCTGCTGCAACCTTATGTCTGCACCCGGGTAGGATAGTTTAACCTGGAGAAGGTGTTGTGCTAACGGGAACAGGTTCCTTCTAAACTCGGTCGGAACTGTAGCATTACTAACGTATATCATTTTCGCATGAACCAGATATTCAGGCAAGTGGACCAAAGGAGAGGAGGGCAATTAGTGACAAACCAAACTGACCTCAAAATTAATACCGCAGGAAAGTTGGAATCGCGTGCAAATTATTTTTGTGACCTGTTTGAGCTTTGCGAGTTGTGTGCAAATTGAACTACCCGGAAGTACAATTTTCTCATTCATATTTATGCAAATAATACTTGAAGGACTTTGCACAGGCAAACACTGCTTAAACTTAAAAGCCGTGCGGTAATACCTTGGGTTCTGCACGGTATTTACCATTCCCCAAATGGAAACCTGACATTGAGCACAAAAACACCCGGGGAAATTACCCTACTGCACAGCTTTCCAAACTTTTCATGTTGGTGACATGCCTTTTAGTGAAAAAATTTTCAGGGACACGGTAACGCGAGGAAGCGCAGTGAGAGAACCAGAACCACCTATGGTGGGTTCGGAACACACACACACACCCCACCCCACACACACCCCACACACAACCCCCCACACACCACCCCACAGACACACCACCCCACACACACACCCCACCAACCCCCCACAAACACAACCCCACACCTCACACCCCCCCACACACACCCCCTAACACACACACCCCACACACACACACACCACACCCACACACACACCCCACACAAGACTCCACACACACCACCCCACAGACACACCACCCCACACACACACACCACACAACCCCCCCCACACACACAACCACACACACACCCCACACACAACCCCACACAACCCCCATACACACAACCCCACACACCTCATACCCCCCACATACCCCACTATACCCCCCACATCCCCCACACACACCCCCCACACCCCTCCCTCCCCACACACACACCCCACACACACACACCCCACACACACACACACCCCACACACACCCACACAACCCCCCACACACACCCCACACACACAGCCCCCCACACGTAACCCCACACACCTCACACACACCCCACACATACACCCCACACACACCCCACACAGACACCCCCCACACACACACACCCCACACACACCTCCCACCACCCCCCCCACACACACCCCACACACACCCACACAACCCCTCCCACACACAACTCCAGACACACAAAAATGCAAGTGTCCGTCTGTAACTCAACTGGTGATCATGTAAAGCGCTCTGATACTTTGGCTCTAGTTTGCCAGCAGCGCACAGGGCTTGTTAATGAGCCCCAGAGTTTATACAAAGAGAGAGAGAAATAACATTGTGTAGTCTGGCCCAGACTGTTTGGATACAACCCCACCACCTCTAGTACTAGACGCACGCCGTATTACTCGTGGTTCTCCTAGTAAATTTTAGCAGGTCAAACCTGCATAAACGTAACAAGTGGAAATGTGAGGTAAATACCACCCCCCCCACACACACACCCCCCACACACACACACACACACACACACACACACACACACACCCCCCACACACACACCCCACACATACCCACACACACACCCCACACACAACCCCACACAACCCCCAACACACAACCCCACACACCTCATACCCCCACCCCCACATACCCCCCACCTCCCCCCACACACACACCCCACACCCCTCCCCCCACACACACCCCACCCCCCCACACACCTCCCCACACACACCCACACAACCCCACACACCCACCCCACACACACACAACCCCCCCACACACACAACCCCACACACCTCACACACCCCCTACACATACACCCCACACACCACCCCCCACACACCAACCCCATACACACACCCTCCCCCCCCACACACACACACCCCACAAACACACCCACACAACCCCCCACACACATAACTCCAGACACACCCACACACACAAAAATGCAAGTGTCCATCTGTAACACAACTGGTGGAAATGTGAGGTAAATACCACCCCACACACACACACACACCCACACCCCACACCCACACACCCTACACCCACACACACACACCCCACACACACACACCCACAAACACACCCCACACACAACCCCACACACTTCATACCCCCCACCACCCCACACACACTCCCCACACCCCTCCCCACACACACACACACCCCACACACCCCACACACACAACCCCACATACACACCCCGCACACACACAACCCCCCCCACACACACAACCCCACACACCTCACACACACCCCACACATACACCCCACACACCACCACCCCCACACACACCCCATACACACACACCCCACACACACCTCCCACCCCCCCCCACACACACCCCCACACATCCCCACACAACCCCCCCACACACACACAACTCCAGACACACCCACACACACAAAAATGCAAGTGTCCATCTGTAACACAACTGGTGATCATGTAAAGCGCTCTGATACCGTTGGCTCTAGTTTGTCAGCAGCACACAGGGCTTGTTAATGAGCCCCAGAGCTTATACAAAGAGAGAGAGAAATAACATTGTGTAGTCTGGCCCACACTGTTTGGCTACAACCCCACCGCCTCTAGTACTAGACGCACGCTGTATTACTTGTGGTTTGGTTACTTCTGATATGTGTGGTAACTCTCATTTCCGCACACATCAGAATTCCTATCGGGGTGAATACTATACCTTGCACACTTTTCTCCTAGTAAATTTTAGCAGGTCAAACCTGCATAAACGTAACAGGTGGAAATGTGAGGTAAATACCGATCCATGCAGAATTTAATTAGCTAAGCACCAAATTCCATGTCTTATTGCCTGTTTCCTTGATTAAAATACGGAATAGCAGGTATTTACCACGCTAAATACTTCACACCACCCCAATTCTGCCCACTTATAGACCGGTTCCAAGCCTCCGAATCGGTTCTTCCCTCAGAGAATATAGGAAGCTGTGACTATGGAAAAGGGGAAAACAGCTGGCATATATTTGCGCCTTTTCTGCCCACTGCCTCCACCATTCTGCCCAGCACTCGCCTATCCCCCCCCCACACCCCTGCCGTCACTCTGAATTCCACACGTGCCTGCAGCACGGAGCACTATAAGCCCTCCTGCCCATATCTGAGTCGTGGCATGATGGAGGTATTTATCATCAGTACTGCCACCAGGCCCGCCATCTGCCTGCCCCACCATCAAAGCGCAGTCTCTACTGCAAGCCTCAGCGGAGGTAAGGGGCGGGGAGGGAGGCGTACATGGGGTACTGGCTGCTTCGGTCCTGCTGATCCCTATCACTCGGTCCCATCTGCCGGATGGCCAGTGAAGGGTTGCAGTGCTCCTGGCCACCGGGGCCTGGGAACATGATCTCAGTTTTTGTAGCGCCACCTACTGTCCATGTGTGGGAACGACAAGAGACCCGTTCGCTTCCCTCTGATTTCAGTCTGGAGTCGCAAAAAGCATTCCCCTAATGTCGGCCCCTGACGTCATCGCGCAACACACCTATGCACGTGGCGTGACACAGTAACGTGTCACCCCACACAGTTTGGAAAGCTGTGCCCTACTGTGTGATAATTATTTTCCCAAGCCGGTGTACCATACATATTGAGATATCCCCAGTGTTAGATATGGGGGTCTCTAGTTGGCAGAGGTCCAAATAGGGACCCTTGCTTCCAGTTTGGGTAAGGGGGATTCACACTTTAGATAAACTCTGCTCACCTCCTTGGTAGCTTGGGAGGAGCAGACAGGCTTATCCCAAAGGCAATGTGTAAAGCATGTGTACTCAAAACAGACAATAATACAGTGATAACACCACAAATGGACATCACACCAGTTTAGGAAAATAAAATATCTTTGTCTAAAGTAAACAAGACCAAAACGGCAAACATCAAACATGCAAGTATTAAGAAAAATCACTTTCAAAAGGTTTTAGCAACTGAGTCCGTAGAAAACTATGTATGCAAGATTTCTTGCAAAGTACCTGTTGTTGCAACAAAATTCACCAAGCCAAACAGCTGCAGTGATGGGAAGCATCGAAAAACAAAGAGATGTGTAGTTTCCTGAGACCTTCGTGGATGTGATGAGAAGATTCCGCTGGTCTCAGGGGAGCGGTGCGTCGGGTCCGGTCTGTAGGGGGAAGTGATGCATCAATTCTGAGACAACACTGATCCGCGGGTGATACGTCGGGGAAAACTTGCCACACAGGGACAATGCTTGGAAATCTGGGATGCGTCGGCAAACGATGCGGTGGCATCGGGCAGTGCTACGTCCATTTCTTCAGCTGCAATACCTCGATGAGACAATTCCTGCAGCAGCGACAGGCACTGCATCAGTTTCAGCATCGCCGATGCTGGGAGATTCTTTTTGCACCATGGCATTGGGTCAGAAAACTGTTGCAAGAAGAGCGATGCGTTGATTTTCTTGTTGTTGTGTTGCTTTCCAGCTCACAGCAGCAAAAACAGCCTCCACAGGCACTTCTTGGCAGGTCAGACCTCCCAGCAAGAAGTTCTGGGGAGCTGGAGGTGAAGTCGTTATGTTCCTGAGACTTCACAACAGGAGACAAGCTCTTCTCAAGGTCTTGGTGACTTTCCTCAAGCAGGGGACACAGCACTCATCAAAATCTTTCTCGTTTCCTTGGCAGAAACAGCAACTGCAGGCCTACCCCAGACACACGCAGGGGCAGTACTTTTCCTCAGTTTCTCCAGCTCTTCTCCTTGGCAAAGGTTCCTCTTGATTCCAGAAGTAGTCTAAAGTTCAGGGGTTTTAGGTCTAATACTTATACCCCAAAATGTCTTGGTTCTTTTTTGTGCAGAGAAGCCCTGTGCTCAATCAAAACCAGCTCTGTTCTCTTTGGTGCCGCTTGCTGGCAGGAGGTAGAGACAGCATTGTGGAAAGCAGACCAGGTCCATTCAGGTGAAATGAAATCTCCTCCCCCTACTCTAAATGTAGCCCAGGGGTATTCTGCCCAGCCATGACGCATCCAGACTCTCTGTAGCCACTACACCTCTCCAACCCCTGTCACTCCACAGTCTGACAGCCAATACACATCCTTGCAGAGGCACACTATAAGGCTAAGCAGGAAAATATCTACTTTGTTAATGTTAATGAAATTTGTAAAAGCGCACGAATACCCGGAGGTGTCTTGGCACTGGAGACATAGTAAGCATGCTCAATGTCTAGTCCTGAAACAGCCAGATCTAACTTTCTCTTAAAACTGGCTAGGGAACTAGCATTTCTGAGTTCCATTGGAAGGGAATTCCAAAGCTTAGAACTTAGAAGTAAAGTTAGGAGTCCTAACTTTACTACTCCTAAACTGAGAAAAATCCTAATTTTAAGACTTTCGGTATTCACAGAAGGCATTTAGCAGTCCTAAAGTTAGGAGTCCTAACTTCTGTGAATACCGAAAGGAGTAAGTGCCTTCTGTGAATACCAAAATAAGTAAGTGTCTTCTGTAAATACCAAAATGGTAGTAAGTTTAGGATTTTGTCTTAAGTTAGTTCTGTGAATCAGGCCCTGCTTTTGGATGTACAGATATAGCCCATTGCAGTAGTCTAACTTGGACTGGATGAGATATGTTACTATCGTTTTTCTGGTCTCCGCCAGGATGTAAGGGAGGATCTTCCTTATTTTCTTCATAAGAAAATATGAAGCAGAGACAATAGTATTGGTCTGCTGACAGAGTGTTAATTTATTGTCAATCCATACACCCAAGTTCTTGACTTTGGCTGCTGGTTTAGGGGGTATTCCCATCTCTGCTGGCCACCACAGATTGCCCCAAGTTGGCTGCATGTTTCCAAAAAACAAAACCTCAGTTTTTTCGGACTCATCCATCTGTTTATTGTACCCATACAGTTTTGAAACTGCTGGAAAGGAGAGGTTTGATGTTTATATGCAGCCACCACAATCTGGGCATTGTCGGATCCAGTTCGGAGACATAAATGTTGAACAGTGAAGGGCTTAAAGAAGAGCCCTGTGGCACTCCACACTGCAGGATATAAGGTACCAGGTTAAATCCATCAAGTGACACTGTTAATCTCCGATCTTTAAGAAAGGAGCACAGTAGAGCCAAAGCCATGCCCCCTAACCCCAATTTCTCCAACCGCTGTTGCAAAAGAACGTGATCGACCGTCTCAAAAGCGGCAGATTGATCAAGGAGCACAAGGGCAGCTGTGCCTCCTCCATCCATCACCGCCCTGATCTCTTCAGTAGCCTTGATAAGCACCGTTTCTGTGCTATGTTCTTTGTGAAATCTGAACTGGGAATAATCAAGCAAGTTGTTTTCACAAATGAATTGAGATAGTTGAACATTCATAATTTTATCCACTATTTTAGCCAGTATTGGCAATCTGGCTATAGGTCGAGAATTATTTGGATTGGTTGCATCTAGGGTGGTTTTTTTAACAATGGAAGAATGGACGTCTCTTTCCATCTAATGGGAAAGGTACATAGAGTTAAAAGTATCTGCAAGCCCGGAGCTCACCAGATCTACTATTTCTTTAAGAAGTACTGGAGGGCATGGGTCCGAATGGGATCCTGACCTGACTTCATTTATATATTTTCCTACTGCTTCCAAAGAGATGGGGAGAATTTGAGCAGGGTGCTTTTATTTGGGTCGGGGAAAATCTTTTGAGCCAAGGGGCAGAACCCTGATCCATCCTTAAAGACCGTAGAAATGTCCAGGACTTTTGATTTGAACGCTGCATCAATATCATTGCAGAACGTTTGGTTGCCCTTCTTTCCCATCTTATTGGGTAAGGTAAGTCTGTTTACTACAGTGAATAATTGCTTAGAGGAATTTTTAGCTTTCTCAATCTGTTTAGTGAAGTACTCCCTCTTTTCTGATATAAGTGCATTTTTGTATTTCACTAAGGCGATCCGATACGCTTTATTTTCCGGCCCGTGGTAAATTGTTTGCCAGCGATGTTCCAATTGGCGACAGTTTTGCTTTTCTTTCAGAAGTGTTTCTGAAAACTAGGGGGCAGATGGAATATTCCTATTTACTGACGATATTTTTGTGGGTACCGACGCCTTGACTGCATCAGTAATCCAATTTGTATATTTGGTAACTGCTGACGTGGCTCTGAAATTGAGGTGGTGAACCCTCCATATGAGTATGGAGAATTGTTTTATCCACTTTACTCCATGCTATATAAGGGGAGGCCATAGGCTTAATGGTACCAACCTGTCCAGCAGTGGTGCATGGAAGACTGAACCCTTGCCATGCTCATGACGGCTCTATGCCGTCATGAGCCACGGGCGGCGGGTGCTTATGACGGCATTGAGCCGTCATCAACTGCTGCTCCGCCTGCGTGGCACTAATTCCCCCTTGAATTAGTGAGTGGGAGGGGTCATGACGGCTCCACGCCATCATGAGCACACGCCCCCGTGACTCATGATGGCGTGGGGCTGTCATGAGTAAGGGAGTACCACACCCATCCCCTAGCCCCGCCCACGCCGTAGTCTAATTCGTGCCGCGGCGAAGGGGTTAATGAATAGTCTGACCACATCAGAGGAAGAGTTTCTTTTACTGTAAGCCCGTGGGCTGAGGTGAACACTCCATCTAGCTTGTCTCCAGCCTCATGGGTAGGGGATTGTACTAATTGGGTTAACCCTACAGCTCCAAGTGTATCTAAAAGCACCCCGTCTCTCTATTGTCCTTATCTTCCAGATACAAATTAAAATATCCAAGGATGGTGGAATCCTTATTTAAAAGAGTGGGTTCAAGGAGGCTGTCAAGATTAATTATAAAAGCACTTTTAGTGCCAGGTGGTCGATACAATGAGATGCCATTAAAAGTGAACTTGGGACTAAGTTCAAATGTGAAATGAAGGGCCTCATAGGAAGAAGTAGAAGTAGGGTAATAAGTGACCGGAAAATGTTCTCTAAAATAATAGCCACTCCACCACCTCTTTTTAATGGCCCATCTACTGTGATTGCTCGAAATCCAACACGGGTAGCAGTGATAAAATCTGGTCATCATCTGCCCAAGTTTCTGTTATAAATAGCATGTCTAAAAGTGGTATTTTCAAACACAGAATGCCAAAATCTCCTTCACTAAAATATGCATTTTAACATTCTGAATTCAGGCATACTAAACTTTATTTCTCTATCTTTCTCCAATGGGAAGTTATATTTATAGGATGTTACAAATAAACTCCCACTCTGTCCTATGGGGCAGGATAACATTTCATTAGTGAAAAACTAAATTGGTAGTATTTCACTAAAAGGACTTGCTTCACACACCAGTACATGTCCTAACTTTCACTTACACTGCACCCTGACCACAGGGGTACCTGTGGCCTACCTTAGGGGTGACTAACATAGTAAGAAAATGGAAGGGTATGGCCTGACAAATGGGTGCACTTGCCAGGCTGACATGGCAGTTCGCAAACAGCGCACCGGCACTGCGTTGGCAGGTTTGAGATAGCTTTTCAGGGCTACTCATGTGGGTGGCACAATCAGTGCTGCAGGCCCACTAGTAGCATTTGATTTACAGGCCCTGGCACACTTAATGCACTTTACTAGGGGCTTACCAGTAAATCAAATGTGCTAATCGGGGAGAACTAATTGTTACAATAATTTCTGCAGGGAGCACTTGCACTTTGACACTGATCAGCAGTGGCAATGTGCCCAAAGCATCCAAGCTAGTAGAGCGAAATCCAGCACAGCATAAAAAGTACAGGAGGAAGAGGCAAAAAGTCTAGGGAAACCACGCCAAAGATATCAAGTCTAACGCACAGTTATCGCAGTACATATTTATTCAGGCACAACAGGCCCAGCAACCCCTCACTGAGACACCAACAGAGCTCTCACAATGCATTATGTACTGATTCTTTGGTACCGAGCCGTGCACAGGGTGATCGTGAAGCACCTCTATGTTGACCTGCACCATGCACCGGTCTCAGGCTGCTGACACACTAATGTGAGCTCTTATGATCCATCTCTTGCTTGATAATCATAATCCATTTTTATCTGAGTACTGGCTCATCCCTGGAATGCATGGAATTCAGCCGAACCCCTATTGCAAAAGTGGAATGTAATGATGTGGGGGAGGTAGATGTAAGAGGCACGGTTCTGAGCAGCACTCTGTACAGCTCATTTGTAAGGTGATTACATCATGTCCTAAACACACGATCACCAAAGTTGTATTTGCACTAGATTCTAATAGAGTGAGCATCCAAGCAGTTAGAGAGTCGAAAGGTCGATTTTTAGTTTCTTGCAGTAGCTGGTGAGATGTTTGCAGCGAGAATGGGGAAGCTAGGTCTAGAGGGTGACTGAACAGTAGCAGGAGTGTCCACCCAGCTAAACATGGCGTATCTGTGGAAGAGAAAAAAGGGCTTGCAATATAGATCAATGAGGCGCATACCAAGGTAATAGCTGACTTTGAATCAATGTATGTATGGATTGGATGACAAGGCAATGAGCATATAACTTACTCTGTTTGTTCCACAGGGAATCAGTGGAGTTTGCCAAGATGTGTAGAGTCCGGAGCACGCCTCTCCAGTGTAAAACAAGGAGGACTGCAGCATTCTGGATGGCCCAAGTCTCTTGCCTAGGAACTTACACAGCTCCAGATAGAGGGCTTGCCCTACTAATGGTGGAAAGTAATAACCACCTGGATTATAAGGCAGTGCTGATCTGGATGGAAGAATTTTATACAGAGCTTTTAAAGGGAGGAAGCACATGGAGGCAACCTTGTTCATTTGAGGAACAAAGGACAGAGTAACATCAGCAATTGCACCCAGGATGTGAACTTTGGGGGCAGCAGCAGGACGGGGCTAAAGTTAAAAGAGCACCAGGCCTTGGCCGTTTGCAGAAGGAGTGGCAACAACTAGGACGGACACTGGAGTTTTCTATGAGCTGAGCTTTGAAGAAGTAGAGCACATCCACCTGTAGACCTTATGGACTCTCATCTGGCCTTTCTCTACACGGACAAACATGGATAATCGAGAGGAGCTCATTTATATCAACTCGTGGATACAGTTGGCATCTCCAAAACTTGAATCAAACTCAATAATTGCTCCAGACGTCTGGGGTTAAGCAATCCTTGCAGCGTACGTTTCTGTTTCAGGTCCCCGCACCAAAATGGCAACCATTTTGTGGTTAATCTGCCACCTTGCTACATGTGTATTCCCGGAAGACAGCCTCTTCTCACGGGAAATCACTGGATGTGTGGGTTTACTCCAGCTAAACCTCTTCCTTGAGGTGATTGTCATTTGGCCATGTCACTTATTCACAATGCCCACTGCTGTCGCTAAGGTCGCACCTTGATCTGCTGGAACTTTTGCAAAATGTTACTCTTAACCTAGTATTTACCATGTGTGAACCAGTAGGAAAAATGTCACTCTCACCTCCAGTTTTTTCAACAGCACATTGTTTGATCTTAAGCAAACCAATTCATCTTACTGCACGAGTTTCCTTGTTTACTAACATTATGAGCCTATACCAATAGTATTTGCTGCTGTAACCACAAAGAGACATACACATTTTACAAATAGAGTAAGTCTCTCAGCTCTTGCTCTTTCGATCTGTAAATGCTCATTGAAATATACCTGGACCTGTTGGGTTTGGGCACATCCTTCACTGCTGATCGAAAGCAAAATACTACTTAGAGGGTGTGTGACCAGGCAAGATGGCCGGGTGGACGTGATCCACACCGGCTCCGGAGCCTTGTAGCTGTCTCGGACTGCTGCAGTAAGGGGAGGTAACCAGAAACTTACCAAAATGGTCCTTAAGGAAGCCTGATCCTACCGGGACCCTGTGTGAGCAATTTTGATTCACACACGGCAAAGAAACTCGTGCCATTTGGTGGCGGAGGGGAACAGAGCGGGCTCACAAAATGGCGCCACCGGGCTCACCAGCACCGGAAAAGCACAACAATTGAAGCGCTGTTTTCGTGCACACAACCGGGATCGTGGGCCACCTGGAGAGACACGACGGGAGGTGGGGCAACAGAGAGCAACCTACCGGGTCAGAGGAGACCCGCCCAGTATGGAGCAGAGATGATGCCAATCCTATGAGACACCGGCCTGGTACTGCAGGCATTCACCAGGATATGGAAGAAGGTGAGCAGGGACTTTGCCGTCGCTAAAGGGCCGCCCGATGCTGAGCTTGGGTGGTGGGAGGTCCCTGAAGTTGTCCCCTCCGGACTTTTGAGCAGCGAAGCCATAACCCTTGGGAGGCCCGGGAGATGCGCCCGACTCCAACATGGCACCCGTAGAGAATCGTCGCCAGGGATCACAAGCATTACCCCTGGGATGCCTACTTTCATTTTCTAGAGAGTAGCAGCAGTGAATTAGAACCTTCAGCAGCAACTGTGCAGACCCCAGGAAGCGCTAGCTGATACAGCCACACACTTTATTTGTTTTCTGCCTGACCCTAAGATGGCTGACACTCTCTAGCCTGGAGGATGACACTTCTGGGTGAGAAGCAAGCTTCTAGAGGTCATCAGACCTGTTTGCGGCTGCAGGGGAGTAGCGACTCAGGAGTGGGGGGGCGCTCCCCCTTGGAGAAGAGAGTCTACCAACCTGCACATACGCCACTGAGAGAGACGATAAACAAAGTCTCCAATTTCTTTACTTCCACGGAGAGGAGGCAGACCCAGGACTCCGGAAGAGAAATTACCAATATGACACTCACCAAAGATGACTTCATGGCCTCTCTCAGGGAATTTAAAATTGAGCTCCTCGCGAAAATCAAACATTACCAACTGAAAGCCGATCCCACCAAATGCATGACAGCCCTCCAATAGGATGTGGAGTCCATAGGCACTAGAGTCCTGGAGGTTGAGGGCCAGATGCAAGAATTGGACAAATGCAAAATGGCCTCCCACGAAAAAGTACAGGACCTCCATATGCAATTACAGTTGGCTTTCTAGAAGACAGAAGATTTGTAAAATAGGTCTCGGAGAGAGCACATCAGAATACGAGACTTAGAAGAAGGAGCGGAGGGGCCAGACCTAGAAGTCTTTATCAAGGGGCTCTTTGCAGAAATTCTTGGACCGCGCCAGATGAAAATCAAAATTGACAGGGCGCACCGCGTGGGGAACCAACAGACGTGAGAACGACGCCGTATCTGTGACATCCTCGTCAAGCCCCACTCTTTCAAAACGAAGGAAGCAATTTTGCAAGCAGCAGGAAAGAAGAAGAATGAGATTTCCTTCCAAGGATTCAAATGTCTTTTGTATGAAGACGTGGCACCCTCCGCGCTATTATTGAGAAAACACTTCAGACCAATAACGTCCAAACTGAGATGAGAATATAAGATACAGATGATCGTTCCCCTCCGCGCTGATTTTTTAATTTAATAATTAAACACGCCACATCTCGAGCTAGAGGAAGGCTGGAGAATCCTGGGACTCCCAAACCCCGAAGACTAATGCAGCCAGGGGATGTCAAAAAGTACAGAACCTGCAATGGGCACGGTATCCCAATAACGTACAATACCCAGAGGCAAGCTCTTTAAAAAAAAACAGACGCCGGCAACCAGGAACAAAATGACTGTGAAGATCCGATTAGTGGGGAGTCGAAGCAATGGGTCAGCGAAATAAGCAGGTGAAAGATGGTGGAATCCAGACTTTGCTGTTCTTAAGCTATGTTTTCTCCTGGGCCACAGTCTAAAATAGACTCTATTAGGCTATCTCTGAACAATGCGAATGACAGCCGAGGCGGTGGACCCTGACCAGGACGCCCGTCATCATGACCTCAGCCTCCAGCAATGGGTTAGTTGGGGACCTTAGGGCTGCCCAGCATACGTTATTCTTTGTTTTTTGTTACACATGTTTAAGGGGGGTAGGGTGGTAGGGGGTGGTGGTGCTGATTAACGAAAATCAGACAAGTAGCACGCTGTAGCAGTGCAGGAAGGCACTTAGTTACAGGGACTGTTGGGCTTCATCTGGAGTGGAGGGGAAGAGGTAGAGGAGTGCTAACATCGACATTTCTGACTATAAGTAGGGGGATTGGTCCTAGTATGGGATGGTTTCAATAGCCTCTTGGAATGTTAGGGGTCTGAACTCTCCTAGGAAAACGACATAAAATATGGAAATATTTGGTAGATAACCAGTTTGATGTTGTAGCGCTTCAGGAAATGCACCTAAAGAAAACAGAGGAACTCCGGCTCTGCCATAAAAGTTACTTCCTAATTTATAGATCGACAGCAGGATCTAGGCAGAAGGGAGTTACCCGTATGTTCCACAACTCTACGAAATTCCAGGCAGAAGCCATAAAAGCAGATAGAGAAGGCAGAGTGATTATGGTGAGGAGGAAATTGAGGGGTCAACAATGCATGTTCATCTCAGCATAAGCACCCAACACCGGTCAACTAGTGTTCATGGCCTTCCTTTTGGAGTTAGTTGGTGGGTTTGGAGAAGGTCCGACGGTCCTGATGTGAGATTTTAATCTAACTTGGCATGCAGAAATCGATAGCACCCACCCCCACAGGTCAGCCACAGACAGTTTTCCCAAAGGGATTTAACAGAAGATACAGGCGTTAGGTCTCAAAGACGTATGGAGAACACTATACCCCACCACCAAAGATTACTCCCAATCACTATCTCAGACCACAGCCTAGTTACAATTAGCCTTGCCTGGGGTTGCTCCACATCAGGCCCACCAAGATGGTATTTTCTGCTTTCAGTCACCAGAGATAGGGTCCTATGGGATGAACTTAGGTCAGCAATCAACGAATATTTCGAGATGAACCAGCCCCAGGCCACCTCCCCCTGAACAATTGGGATGCATTGAAAGTGGTTCTTAGGGGAAAATGTATTGAGCTCAACTCTGCACCGAACAAGCAGAGGGCTAGGGAACATGCAGCTCTGGAGGCTGAACTGGAGGGAATAGAAAGAGAGCGCAGGAGGACCCCCACCCGGACCCTGCAAAGTCAGCTCAGCACGCTGAAAAGGAAAATCAAGGTGATTTACGCCAATAGGGCAGAATATACCTTACTGCGGCTCTGTCAGATCTCATACGCCCAGGGGGGCAAGGTGGGTACCTATTTAGCTAGAAAGTTACGTGAAAAAAGGGAAAAAGAATACATATGGGGCATTTGCGACAGAGAGGGTGACTTAACACATGTAGACAATATTAAGGCAAATATATTCGGTAGGTTCTATAGAGAGCTGTATACAGGCCCACCTCCAGATCCGGAGGTGCAATACCAGTACCTGCACTCACTGGACCCATGCCAATTTCCAACATCAGAGAATGACCAATTAAATGTCCCTTTCACCACCGAGGAGGTAGTGAACACGAACGATCACCAAACTCAAACCCCACAAGTCTCAAGGACCTGACGGCCCACTTTTATAAACTTACACGTCAGAGATTATCCCCACCTCGCCTCCTTATATAATGCAATAGCTGAAGGGAGCATGGTGCCAAACTCAATGGCTGAATCAGTGATTACCGTAATTTCTAAGGCAGGAAAAAATCTGCAGAGCTGGGCCTCCTAAAGGCCCATTACTCTGCTGAACCTAGATGCCAAACTGTACTCCACTATATTAGCTGCGAGACAAGAGGACCTGATGCCAGCACTAGTCCACCCTGATCAATCGGGCTTTATAAAACGGAGGCAGACTCATGACAATATCCATATGACAATGCATCTGATAGAAAAAGGAACCAAACACAAGATCCCGGTGATCCTCGCCGAAAAGGTCTTTGACAGGGTGGATTGGTCGTTCCTCCTTCTCACCCTGGAATGATTTGGATTTGAGATGAGGTTTATTGATATGATCAGGGCTAACTACCTGCATCCACACTCGAGAGTACAGGTCAAGGGGAGTTCGTCATCTCCGTTTCTCCTAAATAGAGCATTGAACCGCTGGCGGTATGAATTAGGATCACCCTGGAGGTTAGGGGGATAAGGTTCAGCGGAGAGACCACAAACTATCACTAATTGCGGACGTTGTCCTGATGACACTCACTGATCCTGGTCCCTCACTGCAGGCGCTGCAGGCAGATCTGCAAAAACTTGAAGGAGTTGCCGGCTTTAAAGTAAAACCTGTGCAAATCCTCCATTCTAAATCTTACGGCCCGACAGAGGGGAGCATCGTCTCTGTGGGTAGACCCCATTTCAGTGGGCTAAACGCTCCCTTCAGTACCTGGGAATTCAGCTCACTCCATAAGTAGAGGACCTCTACGGGGCCAATTATCCCCACTTAATGTCCCAACTTCAACAGGATCTCAAACGTTGGAGACCCCTCTACATTTCTTGGCTCGGGCGAATAAACACAATAAAAATGCCAGTGTTACCAAAGTTGCTATACCTGTTCCAAGCTCTCCCAATTGACTTGGACTGGGATCTCCTGCCTAGACCTTGCTTCCTCATCACCAAGTGTATATGGCAGAATGGAAGGGCACGTCTCCCTTTTCACATTCTAAGACACAGAAGGGGAGAAGGGGGTGTAGCTCTCCCAGGTTTTAGTTTATACTACAAAGCAGCCCAATTGAGGATCATTGTGGAGTGGTCCATGAGGGAGCCTTATAAGCACTGGCTCCATATGGACCAGGCGATATTGGGGAGAACAATATGGGATGTGCTCTGGAAACACAAGAAAGACAGGCCGGCTAATGCTTATATCAGTACTCTGACACGAACCACCCTCAAGGTTTGGGATGATATCACGAGGGGTTCGCTGACAGAATATCGACACCAAAAATGTTGAGGTACAAAAATATCGGTACAAAAATATTGTTGTCCAGAATATCGAAGTTCTATCTACATAATGGTAAATACAAAAATATTTTAAAAAATATTGTTATTAAAAATATCGTTTTTTAAAATGTTTAAAAAATCATTTTAAATTAAGTAAATAATACATATAATGAAAAAAATAGAATTATTAGAAAATGTTTAAAATCATATATGATAAATATAATGTTAAAAATAATTAAACATACATATATATAAAATGTAATATATAAATGTACTTAATAATATTAACAAATCATTTTTATAATAAATTATAAAATGTTAGAAGCATATTAACAATTATAAATACATATATATACATATACCAGTAAAATATAAATACAATATATATACAATAATTTAAAATATTACAATATTTTTAATCTTTTACAATTACATTTGACACTACATTAACAGCAACAGTAGGGAAAATGTTGGATAGTGTAGGGGTAAAATTACCACTCCCACTCCAGGGACTGCAACAGTAGGGAAAGTGTTGGATAGCGGAGGGGAATAATTTACTTATCCCACTCCAGGGAGTACAACAGTAGGGAAAGTGTTGGATAGCATAGGGGAATAAAAAGTGTTGGATAGTATAGGGGTAAATATTACTATTTCGACTCCAGCGATAGCAACAGTAGGGAAAGTGCTGCATAGCATAGGGGTAAAAATTAATATTCCCACTCCA
The DNA here is from genome assembly GCF_964263255.1 of Lissotriton vulgaris. Classification (NCBI taxonomy): domain Eukaryota; kingdom Metazoa; phylum Chordata; class Amphibia; order Caudata; family Salamandridae; genus Lissotriton; species Lissotriton vulgaris. The sequence continues at coordinate 1,307,056,652 of NC_141693.1, read as the reverse complement.
GAGACTGCTACAGTAGGGAAAGTGTTGGATAGCGGAGTGGATAAAATTACTATTCCCACTCCAGCGAGTGCAACAGCAGGGAAAGTGTTGAACATCCGAGGGGAACAATTTACTATTCCCACTCCAGCAAGTACAACAGTAGGGAAAGTGTTGAATAGCAGAGGGGAATAATTTACTAATCCCACTCCAGGAGGTAGAACTGTAGGGTAAGTGTTGGATAGCAGAGTGGAATAATTTACTATTCCCACTCCAAAGAGTGCAACATTAGGGAAAGTGTTGGATAGCGGATGGGTAACAATTACTATTCCCACTCCACCGAGTGCAACAGTAGGGAAAGTTTTGGATAGCGGAGGGGAATAATTTACTATTCCCACTTCAGGGAGTGCAACATTAAGGAAATTGTTGGATAGCGTAGGGGTAAATATTACCATTCCCACTCCAGAGATAGCAACAGTAGTGAAAGTGTTAGATGGCATAGGGGTTAAAATTACTATTCCCACTCCAGAGAGTGCAACACTGGGAAAAGTGTTGGATAGCGGAGTGGATAAAATTACTATTCCCACTTCAGCGAGTGCAACAGTAGGGAAAGTGATGGATAGCAGAGGGGGGTAATTTACTATTCCTACTCCAAAGAGTGTAACAGTAGGGAAAGTGTAGGATACCGGAGGGGTACAATTACTATTCCCACTCCAGTGAGTGCAACAGTAGGGAAAGGTTTGGATAGTGGTGGGAAATAATTTACTATTCCCACTCCAGATAGTGCCACAGTAGGGAAAGTGTTGGATAGCAGAGGGAATAAAATGTACTATTCCCATTTCAGAGAGGGCAACAGTAGAGAAAGTGTTGGATAGTGGAGGGGTAAAAATTACTATTCCCACTCCAGAGAGTGCAACTGTGGAGAAAGTGTTGGATAGTGGAGTGAATAAAATTACTATTCCTACTCCAGCAACTGCTACAGTAAAGGACCTCACAAAGGAAGAAGATGTATCCTCATTAGACACTGTCGGAATGTGAGGTTTGTTCTTTATACACACTGTACTGCTTCCTGAATTGATGTGCGTGATGAATAAAAAGATTTTTGACAAAACAAAATACTACTTAGAGGCAAATAGCCAGGAACATCAATGGAGGGATGGCTTCAGTTTGAAACACAATGGAAGGGACTCCTTGGAGCACAACAAGATCACCAAAGAAAGGGCGCCAGCCTCAGTACCTCCTTTTCTCAAGAAGGGCAGTGTTTGCGGTCGATATGAAAGTCCTGAAATGACTGCCCCTGTCCCAGGGCTGCCACATGTAGAGCTGCTGGACCCGATAGCAAGACTCTACACTGGAATAAACAGATGAATCAACTTCCTGCCTGAAGACGCCTTTAAATGTGCGGGAATATTCAGCTCTTAGTTTGAACCAGTCCCTGAGGATGTCATTGTCCAGTTCAAGTGCCTGGTTCTGCAGCCTAAATGGCAAGCGGATTTGTTTCTGACTCGTTGATCGATGAAGATGAAGAAGTATTCTGAAGAAATTGCATCGTTCTTCGTTTAGCACTGCACTAAATAGCTGAAGAAACGCACCAACCCTATACTTTAAAATTTGCAAAAGCTTTGCACTTATTGCATATAAGAATAATTTCAGCAATAAGCGATAAGTCTGAGAGATTCCCGGAGAGTCTCTGAAATGTATAGGCTTAAAGCACAATCTTAGATTCAAGGATTGTGAGTTCTGATGCAGTTGAACCACCAGAATGGAACAAACCCACCAGATGCTTTTAAATTGTGACACATGTAAATGTTTGCCTTGCTGTGTACATTGGAATTGTTTTTTTGATGGCACATGAAAACAAGCATTGGCAATGCCAACAGGTCTCGCCCATATGAGATCTATTGGTTTTGGTGGAGTGGAGTGGCGTGCCATTGTGTGGTGTGGAGGGGCACTGTCTGGTATGGAACATTGCCCTAGTTACCACTGAATTGCCCTGAATGCTTCAAATCCATGTGCTATATAAATGCAATTATAATCCAATACGTTATCAATTACCTTGACCTACAATTGATGTAAACATCTGATGCCTTTGATCTGATACAGAAGCACGCTAGTATGTGCAACACTTTTGTGAGAACTGGTTGGTTTACAAACAGATGTGTTTTAGATCATGAGGGGTTAGTGGGCAAGGGAGAAACATATATAGCACCAATTGGGGGATAAAGGAGAATTTCCATATAGTGCTTCAAAGCCTTGTACTATATAATTGCAATTATAATCCAATATGTTACTAATCATCTCGACATCCGATCTTTGTAAGCAATTGATGCCTTTGATCCGATGCAAGAGCTTGTTAGTATGTACAACGCTTCTGCGAGAACTCGGCTGTACAAATGAAAAGAAATGCTGGCTACACTAACTCAACACATACGCTACAACTTACATGGAATGGGTCATAAAATAGACCCTTGGTTGGCAAGATCAACCATGCCCTGCTATAAGCTTCCTTGAATATATATAAAAAAAACAGCATTCTTTAAAGGTTTTTTGAGACATTCCCTCAACAAGAGGTAAAACACAAGTGATTGCAGGAGAGCAGCAGGAGACAGGGCCCTCCCTACCTGAAGCTGTTGGTCAGCATGTAAAATAGAGGTTGGAATCCATGAACAGAGCACATTCTTCAAGGGACAGAGACAGGCTGGATCCATTCTAACAGGGCACCTACTGTCATCACCAGGAGAGAACTACTTCTGAAGCAGGCCAGGGGAGGGTGCAAAGCAGGGAGGGAAGTACCACTGGGAGTCCTCTAAGTGGAGCGGGAGCATAAGAGGCTGTCTACGTGGCGCTCCTCAGACTGTAATACTTGGGAGGCAGGAGAGAGCAGATGGGGAAGCTGCTTCGTAAAATAGAGTCTTAAATCACAAGGGCAGCTCCAAAACATAGAAAACCAGCTCTAAGCTGACGAATAAACCACTTGCAGTCAAACTTGCTCTATGTATAGCTATTTTGGCGTAAATAACAAGGACCCCCTGTTAGAGCAACAGAATATGTTTGACAGGGAAAAAGGACAATGTGAAAAAAAAAGAACTTCAAATATAATATCACCAGGGAGAAAACGATAAGTATGAAGCAAACAATAAATTAAAAAGTACAAAATATTTTGTTTATTAGGTATATATACTCAAGATAAAAACATTAAAATTCTAACACATAATAAAATGCGACACATAACCTATTCTAAACAATCAATATAATACAAAGAATGACACCATTAATTCATGAAACAGTGGCGGACAATGTTAGTCCTCTTCTCGACGCGCGTTTCGGCGTTTTCACAAGAACGCCTTCTTTAGGAGCCACACATACAGTCTGAAAAACATACACAGCAAATTAAAATTTGTACTTAGAGGAAAAAGTGATCACCTGTCGTAAATACTTCAACACAGTTACATGAGAAGATTTATCAAAAAGAGCTGCTTTACAAATCGAAAACTCCCTACTCGGGTAGCTTAACTATCAAGCTACACAAGGTACAAACTATAGGTTGTTATATTTGAGCAGTGCTGTAGTTTCTGTATATAAGGGCCTTGTAAGGTAAATAGGCCCTTCACCCAATGGTACCTGAGCTCAAGGAGCCTAAAAAATTAGAGTCATCTTATCAAGGGTGACAGATAGGGAAGTTATTCTCAGTATCTACAGATATATTCTCCTGATTGAACTGGCATCACTCTACATGAATTTTGTAACCTAATTATCTCTAATATAGTAACTACTTCAAATAAATTAAAAATTATGATACACATCCCTGATTGTGGACATAGGGCTTTCTGGGTATTATTTATAAACATGATGAAATAGAGCACACATGTAAGGTATGATTAAGGGAAAACTCAATAATTTAACATAATGATATAGTTGATTGCTGGACTGGCTACTATTCGGTATGCGCAGAGATTCAATAATCTAGCTAGGTAATCTGATAATCTAGCTGAATGGTACAGTACATATATGTTCTCCTTACCAGGTATCTGGATAATCTGTATAGTTCCAACCGATAAATGGAACATATAAGGGAGATCTGTCCTCAGTGGAAGTAGATGAGGGCTCGGATTCTTATAATTGTGCTCAACCGTCAAATCAAAATACTAAACAAAAATAAATGGTTTTAGTTCTTTGGTTTGTATACTCAAATTATCTCAAGGTATTATATCAAACTGAGGTTACATCGATTCCTACCTAATGTTATATTTGGAGATATATCCGGTGTAGTATTTATGGGAAACCGTCAGTAATTTCCAGTTACTATAGGTCAAAAAGAAACATAAATGAAAACCGGATCATTTATTTGACTGATGCCGCGCGGCTATGACCGTCAAACATTTGATTTCAATGCTGCAGCGACTCTTACCTAGTATAGTTAGCAAGGCAGTTGATGATACCAAATCGGGATGGCTGCTTTAAAGTCTAGCGCTCGTTTCTACTGCTAATTAATTTCGCACTGTGGGCATCAAAAAAAGAGAAAAAAGGTATCAATGACCTGGGTGTTCCATAAACCCAAGAACGTTGGCGGTAAAACAACAACCTACAGAGTGGGGCCCAAGTATTTGTAAAATGTCTCCACGCTGGCATTAGTTTAAAAGCTATTAGATATACATAGCAGACTTACATGAATAGCGTTCAGTAGAAAGCATTAACGTTCAAGTCGATATGTCTATTTCACTTTGCGTGTTTCTAATATTGAGATACAAACGAGAAAATACAAAGAGCCATTACTCCATGGAGTCAAAATGGATCGTGAACTGCAGTAACAGGATAACTTCAAGTTGACTGGTGTCAATCGCTTACCGGTGATTAAAAGGGAGATTGCTTTAACAACGTTCGATGGAGTTAAAAATGTTCAGGCGGCAAAAGGGTCACAGTCGGTGTATCTGCTCCCTTAGATTTGCATCTATTACTGAAGAACAAACAAACGATGAAATGGGCCATTACTAAATAGAGCCAAGATCGATGAATTACAGCAATCTTAAATAAATTCACGGGGTGGGTGTGAGCCATTCGCTTACCGGTAATTAAAAAGATATCTGCGTTCACATCAACCTGCGGGCGTCACGACCGATGAGTCTGAAAGGCGTCCCGCAGCCGTTGGAAAGGATAATCAACTCGCAAGAGGTAACACCCTTCTTTTAAAGGGCCATCACTTCGGTGTCATTGTGAGGTCATTGGTTGGCCGAATTAGCTACGTCACATGCGGAGAACTCGGAATCAAGAATATAGAAAAAGGACTCCTAGTAAACGTATAGCGTCGTTAATAGTGATAAATATAACATACAGATTGTGCGTCGCAAGCAACAATGTTGCATTAATACTTACGCGTATGAAAACGCGAGCGAGGCAAGGATTGAAGGTATATTCGATATATACTGCAAAGCGTACATATCGCTTAAGCGAAACAATGTGGTCCGCATAACGTAACCAAGAGCTGGCACTAATTAATACAAACAAACTGTGCGTTACGCGCAACAATGTTGCATGGAGACAAACGGGCAGGAATGGTGCATTTTAATGAATCTGGACCATTTGTTAAACCTGAAGGGAATAGATACAAGTGGCCATAGGACACAAATCAGTGTAGGAAATTAGTGAATAACTTTGACGCATTAACGTAAGTAAATGGACAGGAGATAACTCCCCATTGGGGCAACACTACAGTTTAGGAACTGTAGTGTTGCCCCAATGGGGAGTACCTGCATTGTTTTATTCCCCGGTGACATAAATCCTTTTCAGTTCAAATATCTTGTTAATATTTTTGCTAATGTCAGTAATGTATTACTCAAGATGAGAATTTTTCTTGTCAAAATTTGAATACTCAATAACATCTTTTGAAACAGTATGAGGAACGTTGCAATTATGTCTAATATAATGGAACTATGGATTAAATTCCGTAGTTATAGTTATCTCCTGTCCATTTACTTACGTTAATGCGTCAAAGTTATTCACTATCTGTAGATACTGAGAATAACTTCCCTATCTGTCACCCTTGATAAGATGACTCTAATTTTTAAGGCTCCTTGAGCTCAGGTACCATTGGGTGAAGGGCCTATTTACCTTACAAGGCCCTTATATACAGAAACTACAGCACTGCTCAAGTATAACAACCTATAGTTTGTACCTTGTGTAGCTTGATGGTTAAGCTACCCGAGTAGGGAGTTTTCGATTTGTAAAGCAGCTCTTTTTGATGAATGTTCTCATGTAACTGTGTTGAAGTATTTACGACAGGTGATCACTTTTTCCTCTAAGTACAAATTTTAATTTGCTGTGTATGTTTTTCAGACTGTATGTGTGGCTCCTGAAGAAGGCGTTCTTGTGAAAACGCCGAAACGCGCGTCGAGAAGAGGACTAACATTGTCCGCCACTGTTTCATGAATTAATGATGTCATTCTTTGTATTATATTGATTGTTTAGAATAGGTTATGTGTCGCATTTTATTATGTGTTAGAATTTTAATGTTTTTATCTTGAGTATATATACCTAATAAACAAAATATTTTGTACTTTTTAATTTATTGTTTGCTTCATACTTATCGTTTTCTCCCTGGTGATATTATATTTGAAGTTCTTTTTTTTTTCACATTGTCTATGTATAGCTATGGCATGCACAGACGAGCGACTCTTGGACTAGCTAGTGCACTCTTCAGTGGTACTGGGTAGCAAGGAAGAAGTGAGCAGTTCTCCTTTACAGGCTGGGAAGGCAGCAGTTCTTCTAGATGTACATTTCTTCTACTGAAAATTAGAATAACCAACATGGTTTCCTCAATAAAAAAATACCCTTGGCAGCAAGGACTCACGTTTTAGACCGGTAGGGGCTAGTGTGCGAGGGGGCAATATGTATGTTACTGGTTGGGGTAAAGGAGATGGAGCCAGGTGGCGGCAGAGAAATGAATTGTACCTCAATCACAGCGCAAGCAGTGGATGTACACTATATACAATAGATCAATCTGTGCTTGGTCCATGCTCCACAGACAGAAAAGGAAGTGATGCAGAAAGTGACACCTGGCACGCACTGCTGAATTATAGGATAGCAAAGAGAAGTGTTACTCGTGCCAACCAGTGGTAAGTAATTTGGAGGTTAAAAGCCCCTTTTTAGAGATTTGTTTAGAAAGAATAGATCATCACGATGCAACAGCCCATAAACGCCGCCTGCAGGTGAGACCTAACTACCACCCTGAATTTGAGTGATTGACTTCTAACTTATCCAAACTACAATTATCCCCCAAAGTACCTAGGAAGTGCTGTAGCCCAACCTTGTTTTAAACTAAAACAACCACGAGGTATAATACTGCATGATGCATAGGAAAAGGCCATTCGATTTTTGCTGGGCAGTCTCGCTGACTTTTCAGGACTAATGCCTACAACATATGGATTGAACCAGAGCCAAAACACAGCTGTGTTTGTGAGTCTTATTGCTGTATATTGTGCCTGAAATAGTTATCTATTGTCACCTACACCCAGTTATTGAAGTATTGCTGTAATCACCTGTGAAAGACCGTTCTTAACAACTTTTTGCCATACTAGATGTTTATCAATGCTATCAAAGGCTGTTTTGAAGTTTGTAAAACAGGCAAACAGTTGATCTCCTTGTTTTAAATTTCAATGACTCAATAACGAGAGGGCTACACTGTTGTTGACTGTTCCATAATCAGGCATGGACTTTGAAAACCAAGGTATAATATATATATCTGTGTGGCTGATTAAAAAACTTTCTGCAACGAATCCTTGGTGTTTTCTGTATATCTTCTAAAATCAAGAAGGTTGTGGTTTCTAAAAATACAGGGTTGCCGGTACCCTGTATACGGACCGCCCTGGTTGACAACCGAGCCCATTGTCAGTTGGTGCATGGTGCCGGTAAGCCCAAGAACCGGCAATTTCAATAATCCAAGAGAATTTTCAAGTGAATGCACACTCGGAGATTCGGGTTTACAAAGCAGGTAGCTGTTTATTGCTCGTTACGTGTTTCGACCAAAGTCTTGATCACACAAACATGCCAACAATTCTCATGTGTATAAATAAAGTAAAAACACCAATGTAGTGAAGATCAACAGAGGACTACATGTTGGGTAATTGTCTACAGTGCTGTTACGTGGCAGACATTTTGTAATATGCAAGTTACCAGCACACATTTCATTATAAATTTCAATTTAAATCTTTGAATCACAGTTTAATATATGTGGAGTATCAATATTCAGTCCTCTGGACTGTATTTCATAAGCTAGCTAAGTATTTATTTTCGTATCGTCCCATATACTTTGAAGGACCCTTTGCCTAACGGGAACAGTCCAGCCCGAACTGCCAGGCCAGGTCTTCCCTGGACTGGAAACAAACATCCTAGGACCGGTTTTGGGGTTTCACCCCTCTTCAGCCAGGATAGCTTGACTGAAGTGGGATGGCATGTGGCATATGGCCAGGTCTAAACTTGGGTGGCATGGTGAGAAAAAGAATGATGGATTAAACCCAGATCTCTTGACTGGGGGGTGAATGTTTTGATTTGTTCTGCATTCCGTCCATCAACTGTGCGTCTTTTGCTTTCACATTAATAGAAGCTGTGCCCCTTTTTTTAGACTAGCCACATCTAAAGAAAGGGGAGTATCCGCCATTAAAGTGAAAGCATGGTATGAGCACTTTTCCCAAGTCAAGTTGACAAACAAATGATTTTTTGTGTGAAAACACCCCATGCCACAATTTCACTTTAATAGTGGCCACTGACCTTTCTTTAGATGCGGCTTGTCTAAAGAAAGGGATGTGGCCTCAGTTAACTTAATAGCACAGCATGGGGTGCTTGAAAACAACAACAAAAAAGTGAATAAATGGTTTTAAAAAAGCACGCGGCTGCGTTCGGCACCGCAAATAAACCAAAGGCGTGCCCGCCACTGTGGCATAAAAAAAAAAGTGTTAGGAGAGATGGTGTCTTGCCTGCAACAGCAGGCTGGTGAAAACAATTTACAGAAATAGTACTCTGAGGCTGTAATTAGAGGATACTGAGTAACAACACACAATATGGGAGGTTACAAGATGAGACAAGGTGGTACTAAGGAGGGACTAGTAAGCCTATTGACCAATGAAAAGTTGAAGTTTACAAAGGAAAATGAAACAAGCCAATGAAAAAAATGGTGGAGAGTGGGCGGAGCTTCAAGTGTATACTTGAATACAGCATGCTTCACAGAGCAGCGCATGTGCTGCCCATGCTCGACCTAAAAATGTTCAGGTAAACGATACCTGGTGGGAATCGGGTCTAACAACCCGCATTAGAGAACATTGCAGCAATGTACACTGCGGTTGTATGACCACCAAAGTGACCACCAATTTTCTAGAAAGGGTCCACAATGAGGATACAATTAAATGAATTATGAATAATATATCTAGGTTACGCTCTCCCATACATGATCTCAGTCATTTCCTCGTAGTGAGAGAACAATGGTGGGTCTTCAAATTCAAGACTCATATAAACGGACTTAAGGATAACATTCTGTGGACAGACATGACAAGGCAGATTCATTTTTCAACAGTCAGGTTCCCAACAGCATAGACATAAATTAAGGAGCCTGACACATCAACCTTGATCCCCCCTACCCTAGAGGGATTAAGCATCGGCTTCAATTATATATGATTACATTCCCACAGTTACTAAACACTGGGACAATGGCACCATTATCACTTTTTTAGTCTATACTAAATGCTAAAAAAACTGATTTCCACTTTGATATTGCTGTGATTTAATAACCCTAAAGTATTCGGAAGTGGACCATAGTAATATAAATGCCATATATCATAAAGAAGCGTCTTGTCCTGACTACATTTCGCTTCATGCCTACGAGGATATGCTTTTCTAATGCAAGACATGTGATGCATCCAGGTCCTGAAACATGCCCGGTAGAGAGAACAAGTGGCGGCTCTTCGACCCAGCAGGGCCACTTCGGATGCAGTAGAACATGCAGGTAAGTATTCATGGGGCAACCCAAGACGTTGGGATCATGAAGCCTCTGCGTAGTGTAGGCTTGACACTGGCAGCTCAGGTGTGCTTAAGCCAAGGGACCACTACTATAGAATATGTGTTTACATGACTGTGGATTCCTTGCCTATGGACATAGGGTGCATAAGTAAATTATAGCACACTGCCTTACAGCAGGCTTCTAAATCACCCTGAAGTTACTGCTTCAGCTTTATTTTTTTTATTTTTTTATTTCAGTAATTTTTTATTGAAAAAAAGCATATTTACATGGTGCAGAGTGAAACACATGGGGAATTGGGGACACGGGTAACAAAGACAGTCAGCCTCATTGCACAATCTTGACCTCTTTAAATACCCTGAACATGGTCTCCAAGACCGGTGTTTTGTGTTTCTTATAGGGCCACCATTTATGATTGCACAAGACTTACTACATCCAGAAGGTGTTTCATTATTAGATGTTTTAACACTATTGTGCACACCCAAATACAGTGAAACGGATAGGAGACATCAGTACCACTGTAACAAATGAATAGATATGGTTTCTGTAGTCTCTTCCACTCACCATAACATAATGGAGCTATTTACTAGGAAATTGTTGGAGTGCGATGTTAAGCCAAGAAGGCTACACCGCACTCAGACAGTTTCCAAACACAGGGATGTGCCATATTCACAAAAATACGGTGCAGCCCTGCCTTTCCCTTGGCGCTGACGCTAAATGTGGCTGCCTAGCGCCAAGGCAGGCACTCTTGCACCATTGTGCATTGGTGCTTGAGTTGCAGGGAAAGATTGTTTATATGCAGGAAGGTGTTCCTTACTGTTACATAAACAATCAGTAATGGCGTTATGCTGTTGCTATGTGTGCTGCACAATGCATCACACATCGAAACAGCAAAAACAAGGATAAAAAAAGAATTTTGCTCATTTCACCAACAGGTTTTCCCTGGTCTTAATTCTGGCGCTGCCCCATATTTACGCTATCCTTGTAAATATGGGCAGCATCTGAATCAATGGATGTTGCAGCGAAACGCTCACCACAACACCCATTGCCCACCCCTTTCGTGCTAAGAGAAGCATGAAAGGGGGCCTTATTCACAAGGGGACATAAAGCCACATTAAGTGGCTTAACACCACCTTGTAAATAAGGTGAAGCCCTTATTGCCACAGGAACACCGGAAAAAGTGACTTTCCTGTGGTGATAGGGTCTTGTAAAATGCCCCTATGAGTCTTGTTGTACCAGCCCTGTTTTCTCCTGACTGGTAGGCTAGAGTTGGTAGATCCAACCTACAGGGGTACACATGTATTCACGACTAGGCTAGCCTCATATTGGTCACAGTTTTTGCAGTGATCAACACTGTTCACAATCCCGACAGGTTCATTCATGTGTCTGAGTTTTTGAGCAATTACACTGATGTGCATTATTAACAACATGCCCAATATGGATGTATTCTTGACTTTATATGTGCAAACTGACATAATGCTATTGCACTTGAAACACGTTTCCAATGACATACAGAAGTGGGCTTTTCTTGCTCTTGTTAACTAGACCTCAATTCACTCCTGGTAGCCACCTTTTTCAAAGGATGTCTCCTCCTGCATGTACACAGTTCATTATTTCTGCACCATAGAGTCCTAGACAAAACTTAATCATACCAATAAATGAAACACTTTTCTTGTTTTTTACGGGATTCAATCCTGCGAATGAAGAGAAGATAAAAAAACAACCAGATGCATGTACAATTCTTACAGTACCCAAAGTGACTTTGAACACGAAATAGTCTGAGGCAACTTAATTAGCAATTTATTTACATTGTATAAATAGAAACAGTGAAGGCTGAGGGTTACTGTCAGGTGCAGTAAGAAAAAGGTGCAAAAAGTAAGTCCTCACGTGAAAAAGGGGAAAGGAATTCAGGAAAGTTTAAGAAGAAAATCCAATAGTTTGTATTAAGCTAAGGTCCAATTCTCTTAGCGAAATAGAGGGCCTGCCCCAAAGGTTTTTTCACATAATATATTGCAGGTGTCTGTCATAGTGTCACCGCATCTGTGCAGACGATCAATAGGAAGGGGCAGCAAAGGTGCAGGCCCCAGATGGGGGGAGATCATCAACGTTTCAACCCTGGCGCAGTTGAGGGAGGATTAACACCTCAGCTATGGTTCTTCCTCAGGACGGGGTAAAGCGAGGGGACCTAGGTTGCAGTAAAGCACACCCCCAGCAGTGAGGTAGACAACCCGTCAATGGTGTGCCACAATATTCCAAAAGTCTCAGATTTCTTACATGGACTTAGTGAAGAAGTTCCATATGGGAATTGTATTCCAAACAGTTCCGCTCATATGCAACGGAATGAGGAAACCGTGGGGGTAAACAAATTGTTATACGCCAGTCGATTCAATCAAAAAGAAGTTCTGCTAGTCAAAGGCGTAACGTCCTCGTTGGGTTCCGTCTAGTTTTGTCTAGGACCACTTTGTTTTCTATATCATTTGATACCCAGGTCCTTTGACTTTCGCTGGTTTTGAACCCATTATTTCAATGTTTATTTCTATTGACATTGTTCTTGTTGATCTCAATTAAACTTTCCAGCATGATCACAGTACTTTATCCAAGGACCTTCTGCTAGCTCACTGTATCCTATTCTTTCATAATAGTCTGCTGTTGTTAATGTAAGTAGCCTGCCTTCTGCGTATGACGTTAGCATAGAGTGGATAGAATCAAAATTAATGTAGTGGGTTAGAGCTTAGGTGTTAAGGCAATACAACATTTTATAATGTCTTCTGATTGACTGAGACTGTAATTCTTTTGTTCATACCATGATGAATCCGCAATTTCTATTCTGCTCTATGCAAAGTTTTCCTATGTAAATTTTGTGGGTGAGACAGAACTTTCCTGAAGACTTTCTAAAGTTACTTGTGTTGCGTCCATTTTTTTATTGATTTTGCTGTTCACTTGAGACTTAGAATTTCACTGATTTGCATAAAATTCTGTAATGCATTATTCTATAAGCCTTTATTGGACACTGACGACTTGCTTTTGCATTCATGATCTCTGTTAGAAACTGGGTTTCTGGTTGGTAGAGGTATGCACCCTGTCCAAGGAGGAACCACAAACCTAATCAGGATAAGTCAGACAAACGTCATAAATTAACCTGTGCTCACCCTCTTGGAGCTTGGCAGAGATCAGTCAGGATTTACTTAAGAGGCAACTTGTAAAGTATTTGTGCAACACCTCGAACAGTAACATAATGAAAGCACCACAAAATGACTCTACACCAAGTTCGTAAAATAGTGCTTAATTAAAGGTTAACAAAACTTAGAAACACAGCTCTAAAGTTGACGAATGACCAACTTGTAGTGAAACTTGCCGTAGGTATAGCTCGATCTGCACAGACGAGCGGCTCATCGACTAAATAGTGCACTGTTCAGTGGTCCTGTGTAGCAAGTAAGAAGTGAGCAATTCTCCTTTACAAAACCAAAATGACAAAAATCCAGATATTATAATTGGAGTTATGAATTTTTAAAGATTAAACTGAAATGTTGTGCTTAGAAGCATAAAGGGTCAACCGGGGCTATCTGTTCGCGCTAGACCGGGTCAAATCCAAAAGTTCGGGCCTAACGCAATGGAGTGTGGGTCGAATACAGGGACCAACCTTGTCCTGCGGAAAAAGTACCTTGTTGGGTTGTTGCTAAAGACGTGATGCATGGAGCAGAGGAGGCAATGGATCATTTTTGATCCCTTTGGATGTAGGCGATGTGTCTATTCTGAGAAGTTCAAGTTGGAGGTGCGTTGTCAAGCCCCAAGAGGTAGACAATGCATGATTGTTAAGCCCTGCAAGTCAAGGATGCATCAGAACTGGAGGTGATGCGCCCTGCATTTGGCGATGCAATTACTTTGGTCCTTGCAGCAGCAGCAATGTAACGTCCTTGAGGGCAATGCACCGGTTCCAAGCCGTGCAACTGTGGGGATGCATGAGTTTTGGTAGTTGCAGCACTTTATACCCACTTCCAAGGGCCCAGTAATGAATTGGAACTGCCTGGCAGGGTACGACTCTCAGATGGCAGAGTCCAGGGGCTGCAGATGAGTGGATTGAAGTCTTTGATGTCCCTAAAACCTCGAAAATGAGCCAAACCAGCAAGCCCTTGGACTCACTTTGGTTCTTGGTTTTAGAGATTCAGGTCCAGTCCTTCTCACTCCCAGGCAAGGAGGGTAGCAGGCAGCAGGTCAGCACACCAGAGCAGGAGTCCAGCAGAGTCCAGAACAGTGATAGTCAATTCAGCAGCAAAGTAGTCCTTCTTCATGACAGAGTATCCACAGGCCCAGAAGTGTACCGAGTTGGTGGTGGCTGAGATCCAGTATTTATACTCAGTTGTGCCTTTGAAGTTGGGGAGATTTCAAAGAGATGCCTTTGAAGTGAAAAGAGTTCCTGCCCTTCCTGTCCTAGCTCTAGAATCAATACAGGGGGTATGCAGCCCTTTGTGTGGTACAGAACACAACCTATTTGTTTGTGTCAGCTCCTTCCTCCCATCCTGCCCACTATGGCCCATCAGGATGTGGATGGCCCATCAGTCACAGCTAAGCTCTCTTTGTGAGTGGCTTTCTAGATGGAATGCACAAAACCCAGTTGTCACCTACTCCAGACAGGCAGAAGGAACCAAAATGCTAAAGTAAGAAAATGCCAGCTTTCTAAAAGTGGCATTTTCAGACTGACAACTTGAAATCCGACTTCACCATAAATTGTGATTTTAAATTCTGATTCCTTGGGGGTTCAATCTCTTCCCAATTCAGAAATTACTCTTATAAAATGTCATAGGGTAATGCCAGAGTTATCCTATGGGAGAGACATGCCTTACAGTAGTGAAAATAAAAAGACATGTAAAGCTTAAAAGTACATGGTTTGCCTTTTAAATACACTGCACCCTGACCATGGGATGTCCAGGGCCTTCCTTAGGAATGACTTATATGTTTTTAAAAAGAAAGGTTTGGGCTTGGTAGGAGGGTTACCTTGCCAGGTTGTCATGTCAGTTTAAAACTGCACACACAGGCTCTGCAGTGGCAGGCCTAAGAATGTTGCAAGGCTACTTAAGTGGGTGGCACAATCAGTGATGCAGGCCCACTATTAGCATTTAATGTAAGGCCCTGTGCACATTTAGTGCACTTTTCTAGGGAATTATATGTAAATTAAGTATGCCAATTGGGGATAAGCTAATGTTATCATGCTTCAAGGAGAGAGCTCATGCACTTTAGCACCTTCTAGTAGTGGTATAATGAACAGAATCCTAAAGCCAACAAAGACGAATTCAGCAAAAAGAGGACGAGGAAGTCGAAAAGTTTGGGGGTGACCAAGAAGAATGGGCCATTTGCAACAATCTCTGTACCGTACCTTTTGAAATTCTGTAATAAATCTTATAAAATGTATTCTTAATCTACAATTCAATTTTTTGGGGGGCCCTTACCTTATTGACGGCATTTATGATATGTTGAGGGGTGCCTTATCTCAGAGACACTTTGCATCGTGAAATGGAGGTTTAACACAGTCTCTCATGCATCAGTTAGTGGGCGTACTGTTGAGGTAATATTTTGGGGTGCAGAATTGTAGGGGTTTTCCTGGCCGACACACCTTCTTTGAAAAGTCACATTGAAGGCTAGACAATTGACTGTCTCTTGTCTGTACATGAATTTAATGTTTTGTGGGTCGAGACAATGGTGGATCCATTTTCAGTTCTTGGAGCACTGGCAACATCTTTTTCACATTGTTTGTATTTTTTACATTATACTATTTGGCAGAGAGACTATACTGAGGCTGAAGAATGCCTCCACACCTTCTTTAAACATTCAAACTAGCCAAAAACATGTTGACCTCTTACCAACAATTAGGTTGAAGTGTCCCCTCTTAGTTTTTAAACCTACAACTTGAGGACACAATAAAATGTGTTTATAGGTAGTTGTATTCACATACTTTTCCACTTTGCACTCTGCACTACACACCCACACCTCTCAACTCTAGGTCTACTTTCTGGGGCAACCCTCTTAAGGGCCCCTGCCCACGGGCTGGAGAGTTAGAGTCTACACCACGAGCGTACGAAAGTGATGTGAGGAGGGACCCTATGATGAAGCTTGCCACCTCAGGGTGGATGAAGGTTTTCATCCGTAAGAAACTAAGGCGTTCACTGTTGCAGTGCCAAAGAGGTCACACAGTTCCCTGAGGCACCACAGCTGTGGACCTCACAGACCGCAAGCATTCATGCGATTGTGGCATAAGACATACTCATTGGTCTTTGGAATCTTTGCTAACCCTCTATGTATTTTAGGAGATTGTATTTACATTATTTGACCCGACATAGGTGGACTCAGTCATACGAGTTTACATTATTTCCATGTATATTATGATCCCATTAATGTGCTTCACGAATATCACTGCGGCCATTTGCCAGAGCAACATCGTAGTTTTACAATCAATTGAGCAGAATAATGAGGAGTTTTGCTCTTCAAGCGCAGCAATGGACACTTATTGAAATAGTAATCATAATGTTGCCACTAGGTTCAGATTGTGCATTGATGAATTAAATGTCCCTGCTATCTTTGGTGCCTAGTATGGGGCAAACGCAGTTTTCATATGAATGGTTTGTGAGCCTCTGCGAATCTTTCATGTAGCTATAGCTCCCACAAATATGATGCTGAGTAACTCGTCCTCCTACTGTGCAGTAGTCCCTCTTCTATTTTGACTGCCTGATCAGGAGAAATGTTTGCTCTCTGTGCCGCCAATGGGCCTGCTACATCGCTGCAAGGCCAGCACTCACTTGGCCACGTGCCTCAGTGGGCCGCTGCCGCTCTGTGAGTGTTCCAGTGATTTACTCGCACTCATGTAAGTGGAGCACAGACAGACTGCGTCACCCTAAGGAGGCTGGCCTTATAGCCGCATACAGGCCTCTCGTCTATTCTCACTACTATTGCCTTGTTCGAAAGAAAAGGCCCTCTCGTTGAGGGTATACGACGGTCCCACATCTCTTAGCGCCACGAGGGAGGCCTCAGTCAGAAATATCACCTTATTTTTGACGTTTTTGCCAATGGGAAAGCACTGCACGTGGTCCTGTGGGTAAAGAACCACAATTGTGTCTGAAAGTGAAAATGACCGCTGATTTCTATTTCTATTTCTAGGTTTGGTGAAGCGCAACAGCTACCCCAGCAATGGGGCGTCCCGGCGCTGAGAAGAACAAACACACACCTACTGGCAGGGTAAAGAAAAGCCTTAGAGAGCAGGGAAGAGGAAGGTTTTGATAGCCTTACGGAAGACTGGGAGGCAGTCTATGGAACGTATGCTAAGCGGAAGATCGTTCCATAGTTTGGGTCCGAGAACGCTAAAGGAGCGACCTCCAGTGCGACAGAGCTTGGTTCTGGGTACTTTCAGGAGAAGTTGGTTGGAGGAACGAAGTTCTCGAGCAGGGACATAGGGTCGGGCCAGGTTTCGTGGCAGAGGGGGGTTTCCCTGTTTAACAATTTTAAAGATCGTGATGAGAGCTTTGAATTTAACTCTGTGCTCCACGGGCAGCCAGTGGAGTTTGCGGATGGTGGCTCTGGCTGAGCTCCTGCGTGGGAGACCGACCAGTGTTCTCGCTGCCGCATTCTGGATTCGTTGGAACCTGGCCGTTTCTGCTTTGTTTGCTCCCAGTAGGAGGACATTCGCATAGTCCAGGCGTGACAGGATGGTTGCCTGGACAATTAGCTGGCGAGTCTTTGCGTCAAAGAAACCGAGTATAGGCCTGATGTTCCTGAGGAGACCTATACAGGTGGCTGCCACCTTTTTGGTGTGTGACTGGAAACTAAGGTTAGCATCCATACAGACTCCCAGGTTTTTTACGCAGTTTTTAGGGAGTGGGGTGGCACCGAGGGATGACGGCCACCAGTGCTCATTCCATAGGCTGGTGTTTCGGCCAAGGAGGAGCACCTCGGTTTTCCCGGCATTAAGTTGGAGGTAGTTGTCCGTCATCCATTGTGCCACCGCAGCCATGCCCTCCCTGAATTTAGAAGCCGCGATGGACGGGCTTTCAGTGAGGGTGACGACCAACTGGGTGTCGTCGGCGTATGAAACCAGCGTGAGCCCCCACTCTTTGGCCACATCCGCAAGCGGCTGGACATATAAGTTAAAGAGGGATGGGCTCAACGCTGAGCCCTGCGGGACTCCTTGTGCAATGGGATGAGATTTAGAGAGAAATGGGGGGGCTGATACCTTGAAGGATCTGTCCTTAAGAAAGGATTGGAACCATGCAAGAGCAAGGCCAGTCACACCGGCCATCTCCAGACGTTTCAGAAGGATGTCGTGGGATACCGTGTCAAAGGCTGCGCTGAGATCTAAAAGGATCAGCGCAGCACTTTGACCGGAATCTAAAATCGTCCGGAGATGTTCGGTGGTGGCCAGTAGGGCAGATTCGGTGCTATGGCCCGCTCGGAAGCCATTTTGAGATGGATCCAGGATTAGGTTAAGATCCACATGTTTAGAAAGGATGCCATTGACATGGGCTTCTGCTATTTTAGATATCCACGGAAGGAGAGATATTGGCCGGAAATTTTCCGGTTTAGAAGGGTCCAGGGTAGGTTTTTTGATTATCGGTGATACCCACGCTTGCTTCCAGGCTGTGGGTACAGAAGCGGAAGTGAAGGAGAGATTAAGGATGTCAAGCATGGGGGGTAAGAAGAAGTCAATCGAATCCAGGAAGTGAGAGGGGCTCATAGGGTCAGCCGGAGAGCCAGATTTCACTTTCTTGCAGAGTTTGGTCAAGTCAGCAGCAGTGATGGCAGGGATTTGGGTAAGAGGGGTGCTGATGGGGGCTGATGTCTTAAATTCCCCAGCATGTGGAGGGTTCTGTAGAAAGGTAGCATAGATTTTTTGGACCTTTTCAACGAAGTATGTGGCCAGCTGCTCGCATTGTTCGTTAGAAGAAATTTTGGGAGAGGGCGACCGAGGGTTTTGTAGTTCTTTGACCAGTTTAAAGATTACTTTAGAAGGGTTCGGGTTGGACCTAATTTTATCAGCATAAAAAGTAGCGCGGGTAGTGCTAATGGCTTTGTGGTAGGCTTTAAGCTTGAATAAGTAGTTAGCCTTGTCCTGATCGTCAAAGTTTTTCCTCCATTGACGCTCTGCTCTTTTACAGTCCTTGCGCATTGCTTTAAGGGTATCATCGTACCACGGATTAGAAGGTGTGATACGCCCTTTAGTTAGCTTGGCTGGAATGAGAGTGTCAAGCCCATTGGTAATCCAGGTAGTGAACGAGGTATAAGTCGTATCTATCTCTTGATTGGCTTCGCAGTGGAATTCTCCAAGGGTCTCATGAAGAGTGGGGGTGGAGAGTTTGTGCCAAGGTCTTTTTAAGCGACGATTGGACTCAGTTTTATACTGACGTTTGGGTGCTGGGACCATTATTTTAATGAGTTAGTGGTCCGTCCATCCCATAGGGATGGGGATCTCTGTGGCTGCCTCTTGGATGTTGGTAAAAACTGGATCTAGGGTATGACCGGCTGTATGGGTAGGAGCATGGATAAGAGAGTTTAGCTGCAGTGCCGAGAGATCTGTGAGAAGATTAGCAATTGTGTGGTCATTGATTAAATCAAAATGAAGGTTAAGGTCACCTAGAATCGTGAAATTGGCGGATTTGGTGGTGAGCGCAGTAGATATTTCGAGGAGGGCGTCAATGAACCTAGCGGCTGGGCCTGGTGGGCGGTATATGTATAGACCAGATATCGTAAACTGAGGGCTAATGCTAATTTTAAATTGGGCGCTTTCACAGTCAGGGAGAGATTCTTTAGTAAAGGAGCAGGTAAGGTGTTTTTTATAAATGACCGCGATACCGCCACCTCGGGTTTCACGGTTTATAGTGGCCAGGTGAAACTCCTCTGGGAGCGCAAGGTTAGGGATGGTAGAGACGCCGTCTCGTAGCCATGTTTCGCAGAGAAAGAGGATGTCTGGATTTTCATCCAGTAAGAGTGAGTTTACCTCTAGATAGTGTTTAGAGAGGGATCTGACATTGAGCTGTAGTATCGTCAGAGGCGGGGTTGTGGTTGTGGTACTGGCACGGCATCCCCACACACGGGTAGGCATGCCAGTGGAAAAATGGCAATGATTGCAATAGAGTTGCGAGTGGCCCAGGGTGCCAGTAGTATTAGAGCATCTTTGGTTAAGGTTCATGGCAAAGAGTTCCTCACGGTCATACCGTATGCGCAAATGGGGTTTGGATGAACCAGGGGGACTGGCGACTGGCGATGTCGTGGCGATGACGGGCGCAGACGGGCTTGCCTTAGGCGCGCCTTCGGCGCGCAGTCGGCGCTCCCGCTGCGCTCGTCCGCTGCGCTTCCGGTGACAGCACATGATGTAGGCGGAGGGGGCGTGGCCTGCAAGGTGGGCGTGGCCCAAGATCTCGCCGGTATGGCGTTTGTCTGATCGTTGCAGCCGGCGCTGAAGAACGCTCTCGGCTGTTTGAGGTAGGCTAAGATGCTGGTTGCAAGTAGTGACACAGAAATACAGAGAATCACAATATTTTAAAAAGGTGCTCGTACAACGATCCCGGCGTGTGCCTGCGGAGTGAGGTTCTAATCTGTGTGGCGCTCGAGGTTTGGCGCTTTTGTATGGTTGCTAGCGGAGGGGGCGTGGCCTGCAAGGTGGGCGTGGCCCAAGATCTCGCCGGTATGGCGTTTGTCTGATCGTTGCAGCCGGCGCTGAAGAACGCTCTCGGCTGTTTGAGGTAGGCTAAGATGCTGGTTGCAAGTAGTGACACAGAAATACAGAGAATCACAATATTTTAAAAAGGTGCTCGTACAACGCTCCCGGCGTGTGCCTGCGGAGTGAGGTTCTAATCTGTGTGGCGCTCGAGGTTTGGCGCTTTTGTATGGTTGCTAGCGGAGGGGGCGTGGCCTGCAAGGTGGGCGTGGCCCAAGATCTCGCCGGTATGGCGTTTGTCTGATCGTTGCAGCCGGCGCTGAAGAACGCTCTCGGCTGTTTGAGGTAGGCTAAGATGCTGGTTGCAAGTAGTGACACAGAAATACAGAGAATCACAATATTTTAAAAAGGTGCTCGTACAACGCTCCCGGCGTGTGCCTGCGGAGTGAGGTTCTAATCTGTGTGGCGCTCGAGGTTTGGCGCTTTTGTATGGTTGCTAGCGGAGGGGGCGTGGCCTGCAAGGTGGGCGTGGCCCAAGATCTCGCCGGTATGGCGTTTGTCTGATCGTTGCAGCCGGCGCTGAAGAACGCTCTCGGCTGTTTGAGGTAGGCTAAGATGCTGGTTGCAAGTAGTGACACAGAAATACAGAGAATCACAATATTTTAAAAAGGTGCTCGTACAACGCTCCCGGCGTGTGCCTGCGGAGTGAGGTTCTAATCTGTGTGGCGCTCGAGGTTTGGCGCTTTTGTATGGTTGCTAGCGGAGGGGGCGTGGCCTGCAAGGTGGGCGTGGCCCAAAATCTCGCCGGTATGGTATGATAGTCAAATAGATTTTTTTTTTTTTACCTTTGTTATGAAATTATAGTTATCGTTTTGGTACATGTCTTACATTTGAAACTGCTTCTCTCCTAAAATAGTGTTCTAATTATATTTATCTGTCCGCATATAACACCGGTCCGTCATCTTTAAAAAAAAAAAAACACACCCACTCCGCCCCCACCCCCAAAAAGAAAACTCAATTATTAATTTTGCCAGAGAACCGAGGTGCCCTACAGGTCTTGTTAAACGCCGTACTGCGGCCTGCTCTTCTTGTTCAGCTGTGTTTAAAACGCGTGCTGGGTTATCACCTACAATGTGCTTGACACCAAAACTAGGCGATATATTTTCAGATCTAAAATTGCTGAGCTGGCACAGCTAAATGTCTTGACACGTTTTCCTTTGTTCATCTGTTTCGACCTACAAATATTCCGCTGTTATGCGGGCAGTTGGGGGCTGGGACAGCCTTTCTGACCTCCAGGTGTATAACGACAGAACCATCAGTAAACCCAGCTCTATGACCATCTATTTATCTATTTTAGAAATGTCCGCGTGTCCTTTGCACCTTCGGGTTTCAAAGTGACATTGACATGTTCTTCGAAATGTGTTCATCAATAGACCCATCTGTGATGTGGCACAGGCCATTAGGTATTGGTTTATAATGTACAATTGCCTGTCTTCACCTCTGACCCCTATCATAAAAGCCCAATTTAGTAATAAACTACTTTCCAAAAAAGGCAGTCATTGTTTAAAATCATCACGTGTTACACAACCTCTAATATCATGCTTTGAAAGGGATGTCATTTGGAGCCTAAAAAGCAAGTTTTTCATTTTCACGAAAAAACACTGGGGCATATTACCAAGAATAAGCGATAATTAACTCTAAGCTTTGTTAGCGGCTATAATTTTATCGCCGTGCTTCGCCTATTTTTACCACTTAGAAACCTTGATATTATCAAGGTTTATCTCCTAAGCGATAAAAATCGGCTTAAATGCATGAATATCGCTGAAAAGTCAGCGATATTCGTGCATTATCAAGCTAATGCTCTTAGCCATGTTATCCACCTACCATTGTATAACATGGCTAAGAACTGTTCTGGGCAGGCGTTAGCTTTTGGAGATATTCGCGCTTAGCGCGAATATTTCCAAAAGTAGGTAATAGGAGATAGCGATGTTAGCGACTGTTTCCAGTCGCTAACATCTTGGCATGCCCACTTTGCATGTCATTAGCGATAATTATCGCTGACATGCAAAGTGGGCCCCAATATGATTGCTATCTCCTACTAGCTGTCGCTAACTGGTGTTAGCGACAGCTAGGTAATAGGGCGATAAAATTATCGCCGCTTTAGCGGGAAAAATTCCCGCTAAAGCGGCGATAAGGCCATTGGTAATATGCTAGAAAAACAACGGGTGTGTGGAGGGTCGGGGGGAATATTTAACGACCTTTCTGCTCGCTCCCCTATACCAAAGTTCAAAACACACAAAAGAGCAGACCAGGTCTATGAATGGTGTGTGACTGCAAAGGTGACCGTGAGTGCATAAGACATAGGGTTGCAAAGATGTAAAGACTATAGGTCACAAAGGGCTGTAGAAATTCCCATCACACCACCCATGTGGTGGATTTCACGTCACGTGGGAATTACTGATCTTACCTTCCCAATTCCGACCATGTAGTGTCGATGTGGGAAAGGTTGTCAGTGACATAGTCTCAATGTGACACCCTCAAGTTGTGTAAATGAAAACAGTGCAGTGCTCAAAAAAATGTGATAGGTAAAATTGGCTACCTGGACTCCAAAGAGCATTAGAATAGAAGTCCAAGTGTCAAAGATTAAAAAACACGCCGAGTAGTATTACTACTCATTGGCGCTGTGTAGTGTGGTCGACATGTTTCAGCTTTAAAGGCATCTAGCCAGCTTTCTTCAGGACCTATGGTAAAACCTAGGCTACTGCAACTACAAATAATATGTTTCAATGTAGAATGACAAAGATGTACTGATACAAAGTTACATATATATACCAGGAACTAGAATACTTAAATGTCCACTGGAGGTAAAGAAAATGTCTTCTTCCTATCAAGAGACAAAAACAGAAAAGCAATATGTCAAACAATACCACTGTCAAACACACCCACCTACGTGCACACACAGAGACCGTGCAGACACACCTGCAAGAATAATTTACATTCTGCATTCTGAAAAGCATAATAGCTTGATCACATTGAGGCATTTCCTCTAAGTGATACTCACCCAGCTTTGTGTGGGTGATGGCCTCACCTCACCCGGCGACCGCTCGGGAGTGTAAGGCCCCGCTCTATAGTGTAGAAATAAAAGGCACAGTGAGCACACAACTTCCCTGTGCCTGACCCAATGGTTCTACACAATTAATCCAACAGACGTGTGGTAGCTAGCAAACCGTAACACCCAACACCGATCACCACAAAGATTCATACAAGGTACTTTAAAATCACATGGCTTGCGATCCTAAACATGCCCTAGTTACTGACATTTCTGTGTGTCTCTCAATGACTATATGAGGGATAATGTATATCCTAAATCTTTACCTAGAGGCTTTCTTTAAAAGCCAGGTGTATTTCTAGGGGGGGTACACTGAAGACCTAATCTAGGCTGCAGCGCTTATGCAATGGTGGGGAGTTGGTAAATCAAGCCCCTGGATTATTGCCCAAGTCACCATGTTCAAAGGCTCCCACCCTGTATTAAAATAGCAAAAGGAAAGCTATTCTGGCACTGAGTGAAAATGGAAAGAGGTAGAAATTCGGGATCATACCGATTCCGTCTGAGCTGTCTACCTCCACGAGGGATAGATAATCCAGTATCTTAAACAGGCCCATATTAAAATGAAGTACAGGTACTCTGCGACTCACCTGTCCGTCGGTACCTATGCTTCTGACACGAGCGGAAGTGGAGGTGAAATTAATGCCGCCCCTCCTCTTTAAATAGGTAAATCTGCCGTGAAGTGCTGAATCTACATAGTCGCGAACAAACGCGTGAGGAAAGGTACTACTTTCTGGCGCATGCGTGTAGAATGGAGGAGGCTCCTCTGTTACTGCGCATGTTTACAGGGTTCCGAGCGCTGCTTGCTGACGCATGCGCGGTAACCCAGCGTCACCAAACAGTGAAGACGGCATCGATCAACACTCCCACAATCAAGAGTGAAAACTGATGCGGAGGTAGGGCTCAGACATCTCAGGATCCGGATCACATACCTTCACGGAAGGCACTGTTTCCTAATAACGGACCGGAGGGACTTATAACACCGGGCTCTCGTGATGGAGAACCTGATGTTAGATGGAAATACAAGTGATCCTCCATCTCTTCAGTATAAAGTAGTATAAAGTAGTGACCTCCGCATAAGAGATATTAATCCTAGATGGAGGGCTACATCGAATAAAGGGGGAGGGGGGTGGAGTATAGGTGCATGATACAAGATGGAACATACCCTAAAAAATAACTTCTCAACTCTCCAATTATCGGTAGGCAGACGGGCGGTGTCTGAGGCAGAAAGAAGACTGTGAGTTTAATTAGGGGGCATGAGCGCCTCCAAAGATACTGTGTGATCACCAAGTGACAGGACCTCATTAAGGGAGTAATTATTGTTCAACAGTAATGGAGGGGGTCTGATGATCTATGGGTGTCGGTGAGGGTGGACGGAAGCAACAAACACAATTATGCTGGATGAGCTATGTGGAACAAACTTGACTGCGTTTGCATCCTAATCAAAAACGACCCGCAACTCGAAAGCTGCACTGAATACTAGAAAAACAACGGGTGTGTGGAGGGTCGGGGGGAATATTTAACGACCTTTCTGCTCGCTCCCCTATACCAAAGTTCAAAACACACAAAAGAGCAGACCAGGTCTATGAATGGTGTGTGACTGCAAAGGTGACCGTGAGGTACTAACGGTGAGTGCATAAGACATAGGGTTGCAAAGATGTAAAGACTATAGGTCACAAAGGGCTGTAGAAATTCCCATCAGACCACCCATGTGGTGGATTTCACGTCACGTGGGAATGACTGATCTTACCTTCCCAATTCCGACCATGTAGTGTCGATGTGGGAAAGGTTGTCAGTGACATAGTCTCAATGTGACACCCTCAAGTTGTCTAAATGAAAACAGTGCAGTGCTCAAAAAAATGTGATAGGTAAAATTGGCTACCTGGACTCCAAAGAGCATTAGAATAGAAGTCCAAGTGTCAAAGATTAAAAAACACGCCGAGTAGTATTACTACTCATTGGCGCTGTGTAGTGTGGTCGACATGTTTCAGCTTTAAAGGCATCTAGCCAGCTTTCTTCAGGACCTATGGTAAAACCTAGGCTACTGCAACTACAAATAATATGTTTCAATGTAGAATGACAAAGATGTACTGATACAAAGTTACATATATATACCAGGAACTAGAATACTTAAATGTCCACTGGAGGTAAAGAAAATGTCTTCTTCCTATCAAGAGACAAAAACAGAAAAGCAATATGTCAAACAATACCACTGTCAAACACACCCACCTACGTGCACACACAGAGACCGTGCAGACACACCTGCAAGAATAATTTACATTCTGCCGGTTTGCTAGCTACCACACGTCTGTTGGATTAATTGTGTAGAACCATTGGGTCAGGCACAGGGAAGTTGTGTGCTCACTGTGCCTTTTATTTCTACACTATAGAGCGGGGCCTTACACTCCCGAGCGGTCGCCGGGTGAGGTGAGGCCATCACCCACACAAAGCTGGGTGAGTATCACTTAGAGGAAATGCCTCAATGTGATCAAGCTATTATGCTTTTCAGAATGCAGAATGTAAATTATTCTTGCAGGTGTGTCTGCACGGTCTCTGTGTGTGCACGTAGGTGGGTGTGTTTGACAGTGGTATTGTTTGACATATTGCTTTTCTGTTTTTGTCTCTTGATAGGAAGAAGACATTTTCTTTACCTCCAGTGGACATTTAAGTATTCTAGTTCCTGGTATATATATGTAACTTTGTATCAGTACATCTTTGTCATTCTACATTGAAACATATTATTTGTAGTTGCAGTAGCCTAGGTTTTACCATAGGTCCTGAAGAAAGCTGGCTAGATGCCTTTAAAGCTGAAACATGTCGACCACACTACACAGCGCCAATGAGTAGTAATACTACTCGGCGTGTTTTTTAATCTTTGACACTTGGACTTCTATTCTAATGCTCTTTGGAGTCCAGGTAGCCAATTTTACCTATCACATTTTTTTGAGCACTGCACTGTTTTCATTTACACAACTTGAGGGTGTCACATTGAGACTATGTCACTGACAACCTTTCCCACATCGACACTACATGGTCGGAATTGGGAAGGTAAGATCAGTAATTCCCATGTGACGTGAAATCCACCACATGGGTGGTCTGATGGGAATTTCTACAGCCCTTTGTGACCTATAGTCTTTACATCTTTGCAACCCTATGTCTTATGCACTCACCGTTAGTACCTCACGGTCACCTTTGCAGTCACACACCATTCATAGACCTGGTCTGCTCTTTTGTGTGTTTTGAACTTTGGTATAGGGGAGCGAGCAGAAAGGTCGTTAAATATTCCCCCCGACCCTCCACACACCCGTTGTTTTTCTAGTATTCAGTGCAGCTTTCGAGTTGCGGGTCGTTTTTGATTAGGATGCAAACGCAGTCAAGTTTGCTCCACATAGCTCATCCAACATAATTGTGTTTGTTGCTTCCGTCCACCCTCACCGACACCCATAGATCATCAGACCCCCCTCCATTACTGTTGAACAATAATTACTCCCTTAATGCGGTCCTGTCACTTGGTGATCACACAGTATCTATGGAGGCGCTCATGCCCCCTAATTAAACTCACAGTCTTCTTTCTGCCTCAGACACCGCCCGTCTGCCTACCGATAATTGGAGAGTTGAGAAGTTATTTTTTTGGGTATGTTCCATCTTGTATCATGCACCTATACTCCACCCCCCTCCCCCTTTATTCGATGTAGCCCTCCATCTAGGATTAATATCTCTTATGCGGAGGTCACTACTTTATACTACTTTATACTGAAGAGATGGAGGATCACTTGTATTTCCATCTAACATCAGGTTCTCCATCACGAGAGCCCGGTGTTATAAGTCCCTCCGGTCCGTTATTAGGGAAACAGTGCCTTCCGTGAAGGTATGTGATCCGGATCCTGAGATGTCTGAGCCCTACCTCCGCATCAGTTTTCACTCTTGATTGTGGGAGTGTTGATCGATGCCGTCTTCACTGTTTGGTGACGCCGGGCTACCGCGCATGCGTCAGCAAGCAGCGCTCGGAACCCTGTAAACATGCGCAGTAACAGAGGAGCCTCCTCCATTCTACACGCATGCGCCAGAAAGTAGTACCTTTCCTCACGCGTTTGTTCGCGACTATGTGGATTCAGCACTTCACGGCAGATTTACCTATTTAAAGAGGAGGGGCGGCATTAATTTCACCTCCACTTCCGCTCGTGTCAGAAGCATAGGTACCGACGGACAGGTGAGTCGCAGAGTACCTGTACTTCATTTTAATATGGGCCTGTTTAAGATACTGGATTATCTATCCCTCGTGGAGGTAGACAGCTCAGAAGGAATCGGTATGATCCCGAATTTCTACCTCTTTCCATTTTCACTCAGTGCCAGAATAGCTTTCCTTTTGCTATTTTAATACAGGGTGGGAGCCTTTGAACATGGTGACTTGGGCAATAATCCAGGGGCTTGATTTACCAACTCCCCACCATTGCATAAGCGCTGCAGCCTAGATTAGGTCTTCAGTGTACCCCCCCTAGAAATACACCTGGCTTTTAAAGAAAGCCTCTAGGTAAAGATTTAGGATATACATTATCCCTCATATAGTCATTGAGAGACACACAGAAATGTCAGTAACTAGGGCATGTTTAGGATCGCAAGCCATGCGATTTCTAAGTACCTTGTATGAATCTTTGTGGTGATCGGTGTTGGGTGTTACGGTTTGCTAGCTACCACACGTCTGTTGGATTAATTGTGTAGAACCATTGGGTCAGGCACAGGGAAGTTGTGTGCTCACTGTGCCTTTTATTTCTACACTATAGAGCGGGGCCTTACACTCCCGAGCGGTCGCCGGGTGAGGTGAGGCCATCACCCACACAAAGCTGGGTGAGTATCACTTAGAGGAAATGCCTCAATGTGATCAAGCTATTATGCTTTTCAGAATGCAGAATGTAAATTATTCTTGCAGGTGTGTGTGCACGGTCTCTGTGTGTGCACGTAGGTGGGTGTGTTTGACAGTGGTATTGTTTGACATATTGCTTTTCTGTTTTTGTCTCTTGATAGGAAGAAGACATTTTCTTTACCTCCAGTGGACATTTAAGTATTCTAGTTCCTGGTATATATATGTAACTTTGTATCAGTACATCTTTGTCATTCTACATTGAAACATATTATTTGTAGTTGCAGTAGCCTAGGTTTTACCATAGGTCCTGAAGAAAGCTGGCTAGATGCCTTTAAAGCTGAAACATGTCGACCACACTACACAGCGCCAATGAGTAGTAATACTACTCGGCGTGTTTTTTAATCTTTGACACTTGGACTTCTATTCTAATGCTCTTTGGAGTCCAGGTAGCCAATTTTACCTATCACATTTTTTTGAGCACTGCACTGTTTTCATTTACACAACTTGAGGGTGTCACATTGAGACTATGTCACTGACAACCTTTCCCACATCGACACTACATGGTCGGAATTGG
Organism: Lissotriton vulgaris; assembly: GCF_964263255.1. Classification (NCBI taxonomy): domain Eukaryota; kingdom Metazoa; phylum Chordata; class Amphibia; order Caudata; family Salamandridae; genus Lissotriton; species Lissotriton vulgaris. The sequence continues at coordinate 1,307,027,499 of NC_141693.1, read as the reverse complement.
GAAGGTAAGATCAGTAATTCCCACGTGACGTGAAATCCACCACATGGGTGGTCTGATGGGAATTTCTACAGCCCTTTGTGACCTATAGTCTTTACATCTTTGCAACCCTATGTCTTATGCACTCACCGTTAGTACCTCACGGTCACCTTTGCAGTCACACACCATTCATTGGTAATATGCCCCACTGTGTTCATCTTGGAATATCAGATTGTTCTATTTTCCGGAAATGCTTGATCCCTATACAACTGCTTGTTATTATAATCAAGAACGCACACTCATGTGTACTACCGCCCCACATGGATAGATGCAACAAGATACCAAGAATTGCTGTCAATTTCCAGGTCTAGCACTATTCTATGGTTGCGGACCATCATTTGACACATGCCCACAGGATGTGAAGACCTACCAGCAATATTCCAGGAGTGGCGGTCACCATCTTGCCATAGACGCACACAATATGCCAAGAACTACCATCCTTTTGCCACAACCTGCACTGTGCTGTTGTGAGCATCATTATGTCACAAATGCCCACAATATGCCAAGAATTGCCCCCAAAATGCCACAGATAACAGTCTTCCAGGATAGGCCACCATGATGTCATGGATGGCCACAGTATGCAAATATTATAGCCAATATGTCAGTACCAGCATAATTGCGAAGGTGGGCACTGATTGGAATTTGTGTACCCATTTACCATGGAAAGTCTTTTTCCGTTCCTCTAGTTAAAGAGAAGTCAGCTTGATATAAGATGGCAGTGCATCATCAGCAACTCTTTTTGCCTTCCAAGGCTTTAATATCAAGCTGAGAGGAGACATGTTATAATTTTTGCTTTAAGACACGGGTACTTCCAAACATTTTCCCAGGGGTAAAAAAGTTTAGTCTGTGGTGTGGCCGAGGACCACACTGATGCCAAATGAGTGGCCGTTGGGGCTAGGGGGTAACATGGGTGTTCTAAGAAGCAAAGAATCTAGTGGCTGAATTGCACAATGTGAAAACAGAAAACCTTGGATCAAACCCGGCTTCGCTACTCGGCCAAATTGTATGATCCAAGGCAATTCATTAAGTTCACTTTCGCTCCTTTTTCTTCATTATCACATATAAAAGGAATTAAAAATAGATTACTTCAGGCTGTGCGCTATACAAAACCTTCTCTTATGTTTCATTCATTAAACTATAGTGTAGTTCATGTATAATAAATAGCAAGCCAGCCTACCGAAAAGGATGCACATAACAAATGACTTGTCTTTTAGTTCACTATTGGCATTGTTGTCAGGGTGGGGAGAAGCGTGAATATTTCTAAATTCATGTTTGAAAACTATCACTTAAAAAAAGCCGTCAATGCACTTAAAAAAAATACTCCTGAATGCACTGGCATGCCGGACTAAAATGAAACAGTTCTTTATGTAAATGAAATACACTTTTTAAACTTAAAGAGACTGTCATGTTTTTACACATTTGCTGCAAGATGTCTTTAAAAAGGATGGTGTTCCTAAAGTTAAGTCATGCAGGTCATCCTAGTCACTTCCTTTCATTACATTCAAATAAACATGTAATAGATATTGTTTATGTTAATGCTAAGTTGAGTAAACAACAGCCCTGAGCTGCTGTTGACCAGGGGGCTGCATGTAAGCTCAAAATGGCTGCATGCGTCCCCTGGCCCGTACTTTGACTATCACTGCTTTAAGACATTTTTAAACCATACTTTTGGAAGTTGGTACAATTCCCATTCCCTCCCACCCATACCTCAGGATAACATCATTCATTTTGCAATATAAGTTGCCATATAACTTTCTTAAGCAATTTTGATTCAGCCATTCATTTATAATATAGATATTTCAGCAGGTCCCTCCGATACTGAAGGACATACTTGTAAGATCCAACCGAAGTTAAACGAAACCCTAATAGGCCAAATACTGAACAAATGCAAAAAACTTTGGGCTAATCACAAAAGGTAACTTAACTTGTGATTAATTGACGGATGTATTTACTCTTACGCTTTTGAGTAACTTTACTACTTTTGGCGGTTCACAAATTCTAAGTATAAAATTGTTGAAAAGTGTTGACTTACATATCTTCACTCCCTGAAAAGAGGATTGAGGCAAAATTAAGCCAAATTTACAAGTGTAAGTTATTACTGCCCCCCCAAAAAAATTGTAGTAGTAAGTAACTTTATCGTGTATCATTCATTATTTAAAGTGCTGTATAGAATTATTTAAAAGTTATTTAATAACATTTTAATACAAGTTATATTACATTAATCTATTCATTCAAAACAGTTTAACGTATTTTATAATTAAATAATACATATCTTTTCTTTTTAGAATTTTTCAAAATACATTTTTAAAATTATGTTTATATTTTTAACCATTTAAATATTTTAATTGTTTGTAATATTATTCCTTATGGGTTTCTTTTAAGTCCCTACCTCCATTGCTGTCAATATTCTCTAAGGGAGAGTGTTGCAGTACCAGTGGTTGGCCATGTGTGGTTCCTGCCTTACTCCAACTCTGTGCTGAAGTACATTTATTTCTTGTTTGGGTCTCTTTTGGACTATAGTATCTTTAGAAGGCAATTTGTGAATAGCTATAGGTTTATTCTTTTATGGGTGGGTGCATGCCCTTCTCCAAAGACCTTCTTAAGTCTCGGCAAAGCATTCTTTACTCCTCCCTTAACCCCTTTGTTTAGTAGTAAGTATGCCTCTTTTTAGAGTCACTCATTCAGTCCCTCCCACATTTACTACTAAGTGAATTTACATGTGAGAGGATCTCCCTAAAGAAAAGAGAGGAGTGCAGAAGATTTACGCTTGTCGGTTTGTGTATGGCATTTTGCGTTACTTTTAGTAATATGATTCTAATACTACTAAATGTACTACAAAATGCAGTTTGTGGAAAGGCCCCACAATGTCTAGCCATTTCCTCATATTCCCAAAAAATGTAGATGTCCTTTCCAGTAAAGTAACAACATACTTTCTTTTCTGTATAATTAAGTCTATGAAATAGTGAGGTATTTTGTGTTATACTCAACTCCTTCTTAAAGCTGATCACTTGGGCTCTAGAGTTTTAGGTTTTCATGTATATGGACCGACCGCCCATCTTTGGGGTAAAAAATTGCACCTGACCTAAATAATGTGCCATATCCGCAGCATATACAGAGATCTGCATTGCCACAAGTAAAATATTCCTGCTGCAAGCCGCTCTTTATATTCCCTTTCAAAGTAGCCGGAATGGGTCCTGTTTCTTGTAAGGCAGGTACAGCAATGACCTCCTCCTCCCATGAGCTGTAAAGATTGAATATACGTAATGTCATTATCTACTAAAGTGTTACTATTTCCTGAATCTTAGGTGCATTTTAAAAATCCTAATCAGTATGGCCCTGGGGCCCCAGGTCACTGATGTTTACTAATAATTTTTTTAACATTCGAGTGAGAGACCAGTTCCTCAGGAGCCACTATAGAATCGTGGAGACTGTAAATATTTGCTGTTGACTGATCAATAAAGCTGTTGATGTGGCCACTCCTGTCCTGTAGCAGCATACAATTAGACCTTTGGCTAACAAGCAGCTCTTTCAGCTCTTTCATAAACTGGCAGAATTCTGAGAGTTCTGTTCTCAATAATAGTGATCAAATCTGTCCGTTGATTTTTACCACTGGCCCTCTTCCCTATTTTTACCTCTTTTGTCCACTTTTGCAATTCGTTGAGGGGATTTTTGTCTTTCTTACCCTTCACCGCTGTCCTATTTAAACGGCGAATAAAATTTGTTAGTACGTAACTCCTTCGACGCTCATGACGAGCTCAGCTCGTCATGATGTACACCTCCATACACTCATGACGAGCTGAGCTCGTCATGAACAATGGGGCAGGGCCGGCTCTAGGCTCATGGTGGCCCTGTGCAGGGAGCGTAGGTGGGGGCCCCGGAAGAGGAGGTCCGGACGGGGCGGAGCTCAGGAAGGTATTTTAATAATACCAGCACAAGAACAAACGTTTCGTTCGTAGGCAAAGGCAATGGTGGCACTTGTGCAAGTATCAAAGCAAACAAAATGCCATTACCACGCAGTCCCCAGCCTAGGGCCAGCCCTGCTTACCTTGCTGCCAACACCAATGGTTTATCTTTTATGTACAAGAGGGACAATTCATGAGGTGAAAGTAATTTTAACAATAAATGAGCCAAACAAGCCAGGATCCACAAAGACAAATCCAACATCTGTAGATATGAAGTTTGTGCTGCCAACATAGTCAGATCCAAGGACGAAAGTAAGACCTGCCTAGTGAGCACCAATTCTATCCTGCCTGAAGTCACCTTCTTTTAATGTTCAACAAGACACTAGCAGTAGTACCTGTGGCCTAACAGGAGTATCCCCTGGGTTTTACTGACCCATGGTCAGTATAGCTTCCACAGCATGTCTCTGCCCCTGGTCAGATTAATGCACCAACCCCAGGTTGCACCACTGTCCACCCAAAAAAGAAATCTAAACAAAAGGGCCCGCAATTAGGCCATTCCAAAATCAGAAACCTAAAGTGGAGATAAGAGGTTTGATAATACGCCCTTGAGAATTCCAATAGAAGTCCATGTTCTGCTGTGAACATGGGCTTCTATTGGAATTCTCAAGGGCGTATTATCAAGACCATCATTGCCGATTTAGGGACAGTTTTCTGCCGCTGAAGCGGCGATAATTTTAACTCAGTTTCTAGATGATATGCCCCTCAGTGCGTGAGGTCGTTTTATCCAGCCATTAAATCACAAGGAACCCCATATTCCATGTGGATTTGCCACATACATTTACCACCTGCTGTAAGTAGGTTGAACATTTATAGGGGGACCTGTGCATAGGTTAAGGGGTACGAAAGGGCGTGGGTGTTTGGGGGGGGGGGGGTGATGCATTGTATGATTTTTCTGGTTGAAAAATGGTCAAGATCTTTCACATCAAGTAAATCTAGATCCGGAAAACCTAAATACTAATAATCAGAGAAGTTAAGGCGCAAATATCCCTTAATTTTGACAGATTGCCATATATTTAACTAAAGCGAGGTAGTCGTCAGGAAGGGAACCTAGCCAAACAGCCAGTTTACTTTACAATTAAATGTCATTGTAATGATAAGAAGTGTGTCCCTTTTAATGTCTGAAAAGTCTTTGACTACTTCCAGAAGGACGTTTGATGTCACACTTTTCTTTTGGCGCTCCCTATTTATCATTAACATGGTACATTGTCAGGAAAATAATAAATAGCCTGTGAACACTGATTTGGAAGAAAGAAAGCAAAAGACTTTGTGATATCTAGCCAGCATCTGCATTACAAATATGTGCAGATTTCACCGCAGTGACAATGTGGCTCTGTAAAGATGGCATGTGCTGCGGGATGGTGACAATGTCCGACCTCAGTCAAAGTAATTGTAAAGATGCACTGCAGTAAGTGTACTGTACACAGTCATGAGCGCATTGCAGAACTGCCGGCAATACCTGGCAATCTGGAGACTCGGAGTCGGACACGGGACAGGTGTTCTTCTCTGATGATCGTTGGTGGCCGCGTAATATTCTCATTCTCACAGTCACACTGCAGACACGATGACGACGCACAGTCAGTGACACCACCGCTCACGCACTTTCCTGGGTCTGGTGGGAGCGTGACCCACCGTGACGCGTCAGAGCGGCAGCAGGTGTGCAGTTCCACACAGTCATGTCATACGGTCATTGGTAGTGGGCTAAGATTGACGGCCCTGGGACCCCGCCACTGGGCAAAGTGAAACTAACAACAAGATTGTGAACAACGCTGCCATTGCTAGCCGGGGTCAGAGCCGGAGGCCGCCAAATCCTGCCAGGGGGCCGCCACTGCCTTTGACGGCCCTGTGCAGGTGCACACTTTGCACATGCCTAGGGCCGGCCCTGACCCAGGGCACACCAAGGAAAAAGTGCATCAGGTATCAGGCAAAAATTGGGGGGGTGTACTGCAACCAAAACTCAATTTCTTACAGTGGGCATAACTCTTATATATGGAAGTGCATAATTATATAAGGCCATGGTCATATGTCAACTTTTTTTTTTTTTGCTTACCTGCATAGTAAAAGCAGTGTGCTAGTTGATTTGTTTGCAGTTCATGGGTTGTAAGCTGTAGATTACACTTGAGGGTTTGACTATTTTCTAGGCTACGTTGCCGGGATACTGGTGGTACAGTTACCTAGGAAATATCCAAGTTTCCAACTGTCTATGGAAGTGTATATGGTCTTGGGTGCTTCTAATACTAGCTTCTAGTGTGTTCCAGAGCTTGACGGTTTGAACTGAGAAAGCAGTGTCACCTACGGATTTCTAATGTAAAGTGGTATAATAAGTGGGGCAGGTCTGGAGTGCAGTTTGTATTGCTTGAATTTAACTTGTAGGTGTAGCAGTCCTTTTGATGTAACTCGATGCACTTTGCCTGAGCAAAAGTACATGCATTCCGTGATCGGACACAAAGGAAACTTGGGACAGCGCTAAATATTTGACTGCTGGTTTTTGCAGTGTGAATATTAGTAAATCTGCTGAATATTAGTAAATGTAATAGAAAGATGTATGTGTGATTTGGGAATAGGGATATGAGTAGTAGCATGCGTTTTCTTTGCAAACTACATGAAGTTGTCTCAATACTTAGCTTCATGACGTTAAGCGAGTAATTAAAAATCATCTGAACAAAGACCACAAAATAGGTTTTGCCAGAAAAAGCATTTCCAGAAAATCATATTTAACTGGAGAAATCTACAAAAAGTTTTTATGTCAGAAAATTCTTCCTAAAAAAATTCTTACAGAACTTTTCATTCACAGTTTAAGTTTTAGAACAAAGATAAAATTCACAGAATTGCAAAATGGATCCCTCTTGCAAAACTTTGCTTTCAGTTCCTTGTTGAGAATTATTATCTTGAGAGATGAGTTCTAGAAGGCTTTGCTTTCACTTGAACAGAGCATCAGCGATGAGGGCAATCAACAAAAGTGTTGGAGGCCATTCAGTGATGTTCCATCTACATTTGGCATGCAAACAGATCCCTGTAGCACATACCACCATTTCCTGAGTGTGTGCATCTAATCAGGTAAAGCACCGCAGCATTACCTGATTCATGTTTTGGGGAACTTTGTCATTTTGGCAAATAGTGAAGTCTTGCATCTTCCTTTAAGCTTGTTTCCTGGAGGATCTGAAGCTCTTTTAACAATACGTGATTTTTCCGGTTGGACAAGTAATGACACCAGGCGTAATATGTTTTGCATTGTTGTAATTATCTGGCCTTCAACAAAGATGTATGTTTTTTTTATTTTTTATAATAGGATGATTTTGAGTCTTAAAGTATATACAGCGACATGCATTCACAGTGCAATCTGCGCAGGCGCTATTTTGACAGTTTGGAAATGTAAAATGTTATTCCCTGATAATGAGATATCCGAAGTTCCTGATAGGGCTAGAAACCCTGTCAAATGTCCCATCAGGAATTATGAGGGCTGCGGCGTTAGTGAGAACATATCATGCTTTAGCGGGTCCAAGGTCCGTGGCTGAAAGCAGCTGAAATCTCCAGGAAATCTGTAGGGAAATCCTGGGAATTACTTGCGGTGTTAGACATGGAATTATCAATCCCCTTAGTTATTTCTTATTCTTTAGAGGATTCTCAGTGTTCAACCCAGAATCTCTATTCATTTTTTTTCACTCTGAGAATTAACAAGACCATTTGTGTCGTTAATTCTGGAGGTGTCGACTTTACACCCCTCATCCAGGGACCTCGTATTGAGGTCCTTAATGGTGGTGATGTTTGTACGCCCACACATTATATGTTTGCTTGCACCAGTGTGAAGGAGACAGGAAATCTGGTGGTTTTAAATTCATTTGCACACAGGTTGCACAATATTTTAGATTAGCCGGAAAAATTACTGTATACCGACTGTATTGGAATTTGAGAGATTTGTGCACATTGTTTGTCAAAAAAAGGCCTAATTGCGTCTTATTTCTAAACTGTGCTAATTTGTGTGTTCAGAAGTAAACTGCTGAAAACATCACTTAAACAACACGTCTATAGATCAAGTTGCACGCTGCTATTATTTACTTTCGTTTCCTCAGTTTACTTTGTAAAGAGGTAAATAATTCTCTCCAATCTCCCTTCCTCTGCGTTTGATTTTTTTTAATGGGCCACTAGGACTCTGCCACCTGCAAATGAGCGCTAGATCAGTGGTTCCCAAACTTTTGACTCCTGAGGACCCCCATTGAGTCACCACTGGAAGCCGGGGACCCCCCAAAAAATTTGTGTGATTTAAATTTCAAACATTAAAACAGTAATTCAAAAACAAACACACATGTGCACACAAAACAAATACTCAAATTAATAAGGATTTTAGTATTTTATATTGAAAGAATTTGCAAAAAATAGGAAGGTTAGTGCTGCATCTCCCCGACTAAGTTTTAAATAGTTGATTTTAATTTCGCAGTACAAGGCTCCTGACAGGGCCAGACTGGAAACCCAAATCAGCCCTGGCAAATGTTTTCAGACCAGTCCCCACACAGTGCACACCATGTGCAGTGAGTGAGCCTGACCACTACAAAAGGGGCTTTGGGAGGCTCTCCCCCAAAGAAAATGTAGGAAAAAATGGCGCATTTTACAACAAATGTATCATTATATATTGACTTGCATCAGCTTTTAAAGAATAGTAAATGATGACCTTACTATGCACCAGGATACATCAATCTTAGTTGGGGTTCTTCAATGATTCCTCATTATCACCCTCCAACAGTGACTCTCATCTCTCCATAGTCCCTCTGTCACATGTATTTCATTTGTTTTATAGCATCTCTCATATCATTGAAAGATGTCAGATCCATTTACATTACACACATATAAGGGTAAAATTACAAGCCCCTTGCGCCATGGGTGCGTTCCAAAAACTGACGCACTGGTGGCACATTTTAGTGCCCCATATTTCCAAGGCAGGAAAAGCCACCCTGCGCGACTTTTCCTGGTCTTGTAAATATGGCCCATTTGCACACAGCACTTTGCGTGAAAGGGGCGTTCCATGGGTGTTGCTGTGGGTGTTCCTACGAAACACCCATGAAACCAGATACATTTCCAGACTTACTATAATTCGTAAAGCTGGAAATGTGTCTGAATGCTATGCATCCCCAGGGGAGGTGTAGGGAGGCGAAACGAGAAGAAAAGTATTAATTTCTCCTTGTTTTTTCCCCTTTCTATGCGTGTTGCATTCTGCAGCATGCATAGAAAGAGGATATCACCTCTGGTGATTGTTTATGTACCAGAAGGTGTCCCTTCCTGCACATAAATAATCAGTAAAACATTGACGTTTTGCAAGTACTATGTGTGCTAATGCAACACACTTAGAAGTTGAAAAGCGCCATTTTTTATTGTTTATGTGCACAAAGGGAACCCTTCTTGCATATAAACAATCTCCCCACGACGCGGGTATCCTTGCACCATGGTGCAAATGTGCATGTGCAGGCGCATGGAGCAGTTTGTGTGCCCACGCAGGGGGAATCACAGAGACGCGACATATTGTTGTAAATATGTCGCATCCCTGTGCTTTGAAAGTGACTCAGTGCGGCCAGCCAAATGGCTTGCGGCACACACTGAGTCACTTTCCTTGTAAATCTGCCCCCAAGAGACAATAATTCAGATGTGTAAATCAGTGTGTGGAAAATGTTACATAAGGCAAATGCAACTACAAGGTGTAGGATTCACATGTCATTCATACTGGTAGGCATTTTTAAACAGTGCTTGGTCTGGAGAAGCACAAACTCAGGATTCAGAACATAACACAGTGGTTAGCATTGTTGACTTTAACAATAAAAATTAATTTCCACCCAAATAAACCTTTTTAGCTAATGAAAGACTTGGAAAAAACATATGTTTCAAAACTTGTACCATGCAGTTTGGAAGCAGCTCTTTGATGAAAGTGTATAGGTCACTGTGCTAGATTATGGTTATCACTTATGAACTGCACAATAACGAAAGAATCTCAGTGATAAAAGCAGTAACCCACTAACCTATGCACATAAAAAACAGTTTTATAGAATGCATGATACACGTTCTTTGCAGTAGGCATATTAACCCACTGTGCTACATTAGATAAGTCAAAGATTCCACTTGACAACACTCTCATCTCTCTCCAGCAAGTACATTAATCACTGACGTTATCTTGACACTTTTATTGCTGGTAGAAAACTGCTAATTCCACAAGGAACTTTGTTGTGCTTTTACAATTACTGCCTGAGGACCCCCTGGGAATGTGTCACGGACCCCTGGGGGTCCGCGGACCACAGTTTGGGAAACACTGCGCTAGATGACTTTTAAGTGAGCCGTCAAATTTGTGTTTGTTTTCACGGTATACTTAAAATGCAGGATCCATTAAGTTGATTTGTGTTTCTTTTGAACTGTTTGGACTCACAGCAGATTTTGGTGTTGCCATAGAAGTTTCAGAATGACAGAGTCCGGGGTGTGACAGGAGACATTCCGTGCGAGCTGAAGCTTTCTTCTCGCCAAACACAATAGCGGCAAGCAGGCATTCATATCTAGAAACTAAAAGCAACATTTAACACTCCTTTTCTGCATTGCTACAACATTATCAGATCCTTCCGATCCGATCATCGTCTGGCGGCCCCTGGGGTTTGGCAGCCCTGTGCAGGTGCACACTTTGCACATGCCTATGGCCGGCCCTGAATGGGGAATCTCAAGTTACAGCACAGGAGGAAAATAACACTAGCATCCAAAAGGTTAAGCGAGTCTGCGATCCACTGCCCGACGCTTGACGTATGAGAAGCCCTTGGGCATTCTACTTCCGCTGTTCATCTCCAAGGCCTGAACACGGGATTCCAATATTTGATGTCTATGTACCTTTCATGTCTACCTGCGCACTTGAGGTTTACGGGTATTCTTACTCAGGACAGGCGCTATGCAATTTTTCCATGTTAGAAATAATTGATTGATCGCTATTGCTTCCTCCTCTTCTATTCCCTTAAAAATTAAATCTGATCTCCTTTGGCGCCCCTTTACTACGTATATTTCTTCCAACTCCCCTAGTTGACTGCTTTAAATTTATTCCCATATGTATACCCGTATTGCTTCTCACTCTTCCCTTTCTTTCTTCTTTCCTTCTTTCCTCTGGTCTTCTTTCTTTTCTTTTCATCCTGTTTCTCTTCCCTCCTCTCTTTCTCCTTTTCTATACTTCTTTCTCTATTATTACATATGTTTTCGGCTCCATGTTCCTTTATGATGTCTACCAGTAGCTATGACTTGTGTATGGTTTTCTCTGTAAAAAACTTCAATAAAAAAAATTCTTAAACAAGAAAAAAAGAAATAATTGATTGATCTGTCTAAGTGATTATTTAAGTGCAGATTGACTTCTCGCTCAATATCCTGTTTCCGAATTTGTATTACTAGTCCTGGTCCATAGTCTTTGTTCGTTGATCTGTGGAGCTGTAATTAAATGTCTGTGTTTGAAAGTTTTGGCTGTAGGTCAAGGATTTTGTTCTGGCAAAAGCCATTGTTTTTGATTTTGATCTGGCAGTGGCCATTGGAAGGCAATAAACATTTTTCCCTCCTGGGCCTGCCTAGACTGAATCTAAAAAAGATGGGTTTCCTAACTTTGGAATACATATGCCAAAGGTATGAGAATACGTCAAAAAACGCTGTCTGTTGGGTCTTTGTTAGGCAAACAATGAACAAGACTTCCAGATTAATAAAGTGTGAATCTTGACAAATCAATATTTTCAAGATCTCATTGCAACTGGAAAGGAACTGTTATCTCCTACTGGGTTGTAAAATAGTCCTCGAAAATGAGTCATGTTTACAGTGTGAGAGTTATAGGCATTCTTAATGAATGGTATATCTTGAATTGTAAATTTATTTTGTAAGACCTCGTGTAGGTCTGTTGACCATGAACCAGTTCTTTAGAGAAGTAATCCAAGACAACGCAGGCAGCAACTCTGTTCCTTGCCAGCCTAGTTTTTTCACTTAGAATGCGAGCACTGATAGGATATTACATTGCAAAGGCCTTTCCCCCTTTCTTAATTCGACTTATCTATTCTTGTCGAGTTGTATCTAGAAGGGAGGTTCTGCTCTGAAAGCAGTAACAACCACTACCTAGTTTAAGCAGAAACTCAAACACATCTGTGCAGGCATTGAGTGTCGGGACTCCCTCCCTTTAAACATGCTGCCTTCATCCCATTGTAAGAGCTGTGATGTTAGTTTGGTCAGTATGTTTGAACTGCCACCAAAGGTGCAAAAGAAACTTAGGACAAAATGTCACCTAAAATAATAGTTTCTACTATTGAATGTAATCATATATTGGTCGAAATCTGCTGTTCCCTCCTTTTATACTTCACTTGTCTAGCAAAGCATGTACTGATGGACATCATTCTAGATTCTGTTTTGTAGCTGTTTCATTTAACAACTGAAGTTTCCCACATGACTGCTCTTTTGAAGAGTTCCCCCATGGAATGAAGTAGTTTAAATGTCTCCTGTTCCGTCTCTCGCCACCATCGGTCTACTCGAACCTGATGCCAGGGAAAGAATATACAGAATTACTGATAGGAGCTTGTATATGCTAACACTGTATAGCAGTTGCCTTCGAATTGATCTGAGAGGGTTCTGTGGCTCAAGCCATTGCTCTTAGGAGAATGTAGTCTGGAGTCGAAATGCTTCTATTGCTGGTCAGCCAACTAACGTGAGTATGGTGTAATCTTAGCCAGCCATATCTAGGGCATAAAATATTTTCTGCATAAGTAATAAGTATCCTAGACTATTAACGTAGGAGTGAAGTAGGCATGGTGAAGGACTTCAGAAAGTGTCTTCTATATTTTACTGATACACAAGTGGATACATACAATTTGCAGAACATCCACCTAATTTTCCATGTTGTTAAATAACGTTTTCAACTTAGTTTCCTTAAAAATGGTTATACGAGGAGAAAATCCCACTTCATGTGTGAAGTTTACCAGGACCTTGTGTCTAAAGGTAAAATCAGGCACGCCAGCACATGTAACAGCGATGGGGTGAAGCAAGGTGGGGCAGTGGGGGGTAAGTGGACAGATCACGAGATAGGGAAAGTAAAATTAAAAAATAAAGGAAACCACTTACCTTGCGCTCACCGCATTCTCGATTCAGTGATGCAGCAAGCGCAAGGTAAGTGGTTTTATTTATTTATTTCTTTTATTTTCCCTATCCTGTCGTCTGTCCATTTAGCCCCACCCGCCCGCCCCGCCACTCCGCCCCATCCGCCCCACCGTTGTTACCTGTGTCGGCGACACCTGGTTCAAATGACTACATCTCTCCAGGATCTGTAAAATTGGAATCTCATGTAACTGATATGCCCAACTTAATATCTGAAATAAAGACGTGACAGATCTGCTTATTTGGGGTATCGAGTCAATGTCCTCCTAGTGATCCAAGACGGTTAATTTAGGCATAAAAGGTAAAATCTGTGATTTTATTTTAAGAAAGCACAAAGCAAGGATCTACAGAGACAGCTTCTGAAAAACAATATATTTTGGCCAGTATTATCATTTTCTAAATTCATGGGAGCCTGCAACTCCTGAGTAATTACAGGTGACTTGTGACTCACCTGGTCGCCTGCAATAAAGAAATGACATAGTCGCTTAACTGTAATATCTTATTGCAGATGAGTTCTGACTTCACAATGCCTGCTGCTAAAGGCAGTAGCCAGTGGGACAGGCAGTTCATGCAGCAAAATTAAAAGTGCAGTTTATGAAACAAAAAAAACATGGCTTTTCCATCTTCTGCACTGTTTTTCTATATGAACAGTGATAAGCAGAACAGAGATATTTATGGCAATATGTTTATTTTTTCAATGCATTAGGTAATAGGAAATATGGAATCTCTGCAGGTTTCCACACTTTCTGAGCTACTGCTTTAAAAAAAGCTTTTACTTGAATTAAAGTGATTCTAATATAGTTTTGCAACAATTATTTAACTGCTTTTTTGTGTGTTTAATTTCACATTGGAGAGTCTAATTTTATTCTTCATCATTACAAACATCTTTACGTTAATATGAAAGAGTACCACATGAAGGATTTAAGTGGTTTATGGGAAGGGTTATGATGTGGGAAGCAAACACAATAAGATGATGGACAGAGCGCTGAAACTTTTCAGACACTCACCCCCAGTCACAGATCTGGATTGAATCCATCATCGTTCTTTCACTCACTTAGCCACCCCAGATCAGACACAGCTATATACAAATCAGTCTTGACCTGCGCCTCATGGGAACAGTTCAGTCTGAACTTACAAGCCATGTCTTCTCTGGACCGGAAACAAGCATCCTAGGACCGGTTTCAGGCTAACAGCCCTCATCAGCCAGGCTAGCTTGAATCCAGTGGCAAAGTGAGCAAGGGACCCACGTCTGGGCATACCCTGCCAACTTAGGGTGAACAAAGCAAACACAAGAAGATGATGGACGGAGCGCTGAAACTTTTCAGACACTCACCCCCAGTCACAGATCTGGGTTGAATCCATCATTGTTCTTTAGCTCACTTCGCCACCCCAGTTCAGACACAGCTATATGCAAATCAGTCTTGACCCCCTGTGCCTCATGGGAACAGTCCAGACCGAACTGCCAAGCCATGTCTTCCCTGGACCAGAAACAATAACCCTCATCAGCCAGGCTAGTTTGAATCCAGTGGCAAAGTCAGCAAGGGACCTACGTCTGGGCATACCCTGCCAACTTAGGGCAAACAAAGCAAACACAAGGAGATGATGGACGTAGCGCTGATCCAGTGACCGGATATTTACATTCATCAAGACGTATGACTCGCTCGAAATTTCAAAGTATGGCGGACCACACACTGCAAAACCCAGCGCAGCGAATAGGACAAGACCAGCAAATACGTCCAACTCAGATTTAAGCTCAGCAACAGAGAGCGGAACTGAATTGGACTCCCGGGACACAAGAGGAGCGCAAATACCATCCAAGCTGTAGCTGGCTGAGGAACTGGATTTTTGTATCTCTGGAGCGCAGACAGACATAACGTCCAAGGACTCAGGCAAACAAGTCAGGAAAAACAGATCTACCCGCTGCCAGGAGAAGCGAAAAGCAAAACGAAGGAGAATCCAAGAAACAACCAGTGCGCAGGTGGAAATGGATTTAACCACAAAACAAGTTAGCAACCATACCATAGTCAACCTGGCAAATGTGGATTTAAGCAAAGCAGAGGAACAACTCTTATCCGTCGCCTGTCACACTGCCCAGAGAGCACTTTCAATTATGCCACAACATGAATGGACATCTTTAAAAGTGTGCACAATCTCAAACTGAAAAAATCCCACTTACTCCGGAAAAAAACCAATTGGCAACTTACTGGCCAGTCAGAGCACGGAATCCTCACAAATATCCCGCCGCTTAATCTAACTGCCGCTAACCTTCCGATACTGAGGGACTTACAGGAGCCAGTGGAGGAAAATACAACATCAAGACACGACAGCCAGACAATAGAATCTACCATCATAGGCGATGAGCAAGGCATGCAAGTTACACCCTTCAAACCCCGGTCTACTTTTAACCCAATCTCACCCTGGGATTCGATTGATATATTCCACGAACAGACAGTGGCAGGTATTAAACAATTAAACCACAAAATACAAGGAACAAAAAGGGACAAAACCAACAAACAAGAAATACAATACCATGTATTGATGACTAAACTAAGGAACAACACCCAGAACATTTAAGAAACTTAGACAAAGAGGGAAATCTGGTGATTTGGGGCAAACGAGGACTATGTGAATGAAGCAATGGGGCAACTATCGGATAGGAGCTGTTACAGAAAAAGTGATATTCTATCTCTCAAAGCCACCTGCAATGACTATTATATCAAACTGCTTGGATGGAAAAGTGCAGGACGTTTAACTTTGCAAGTATATACATTTTTGAGAATTGACAACCTGATTATACCTAATATTTACTTCATCCCAAAGACCCATAAAAACCCATTAAAGCCCCGAGAACGACCCATAATCTCTGCTCACAACAGTGTACTGGAAAAATCATCGCAATATGTGGACTATTATTTACAAGGACACATTCAGCAGCTTCCTTCATTTATCAGGGACACTGGGGATTTTTTATCTAAAATTCATGACTTTGGGTGGCAGAATGATTTTTTGATAACAACTTTAGACGTAACTGCACTCTCTATGAGTATCAGGCTTCAAGATGGTTTGAGGGCTTTACAACATTATCTGAAAAGGAGACGGCCCAGTGGAAACAACATAGCACGATGCTTATTGACATGGTTGAATTTTGTCTACATAATACATCTTTATGTTTCAAAGTGCGTTATATCAGTAACTGCAGGGTGTTGCAATGGGGCCCAGCTTCTCCCCCAGTTATGCCTGTCTCCATATGGGATGGTGGGAGGAGCTAGTATTACAAAAATCGCATGAAGAAGTCTTCCACAATAATTTCAAACTGTGGTTGTGGTTTATTGACTACCTTTTCATAATCTGGCAAGGGACCTTGTCAGAAGCACAGAATTTTATTGACGGTCTCAATAGCAATGATATTAACTTGCAGTTTACGGCAACCATCAGCGCAGAAACAGTGACTTTCCTTGACGTCCATATATATATATAAGAGAGGGTAGGATTCAAACCAAGATTCACAGGAAACTGACTGCTGGCAACTGTGTACTGCACACAGCCAGCTCCCACCCCGACATCTAATACAAAGCATTCCGTATAAAAAACATGCTTAGGCTCAGAAGGATCTGTAGTAATGAGGATGACCTAAGGGCAGCACAAATAGCAAGTAAGGCTAGGTTCCTAGAGAGAGGATACTCAATCAAATGTATCAACTTGGCCATTAATAAGAGCAAGACATTAGCCAGGTTGGACGTACTCAGGAACTCAAAACATTCCACAACGTGAAGCACAAAAGCAGAGGCCCTCTTCAGATTTCAAAAGGCATTTAATGAAAACAAAGGCACGAAAGTCCTGTAGTCACAACTAGTTTCGGCAAGGTGGCCTTGGTCACGGGCAGGAAATGGCATGCATAGTGTTAGTGCCTACATTTTATTGGCGTTTCCGTGGTCACCTGACAGATAGGAATAAACAAAGTGGAATCCACTCAAAGTGATAGTGATCCCTAGAGTGATGGGGAACACACAGTGTTTTTTAAATGCCCCTCACACACCAACAGGCCCCTTGGTGTCATGCTTCATCATCGGGGCCTTCGCACCCCTCTACGGGATGCGGCGTGCTGCGACTCGCGGATACGCAGGAGCACTTGGAAGTGAACTATGTGTGGGGGTTTGTGTGTATAACCAAGGTGTGAGTGAGGTGAGGTGAAAAAAGTGAATGATTAAAAAATACCTGGCACGTGGGAGAAAAAATATTTTAATTAAATCCCCGGCTGGTATTGTTAAAAATAAGTGCAGGGCGTGGTTTAATAGATACGAGTTAGGGTATCAAAACCACTGTTTTAAAGTGTCAACATGTTTCGGAGGTCACAGCCCCCTTCTTCAGGACAAGGGTTATGCACTTACCCTCCCTTACTCACATGCGAAATGTAAAAGTGTTTAAAAAATAATTACCACAATTTGTAATATTCCTAACAATGTTTATATGTTAGTGAAATGCAGTTGCGCCCAATTGGCGATAGAACCTGTGGAGAGAAATACACAGATAAATACAGGATCTGGAACGAACAGATCAGTAGAGAAGAAAAAACCTTCTCTAGATACAACCAGGATAAAACCAAAAAATAATGGGACCCTGTGGAAAAGTAAAACACGTCTGGACATATCACAGTACAGACATACATATATACAAAACACAGAATTACTCTCTGCTCAGATGGAAAGAGAGCAAACAGAGAGAAAGATAAGTCTTACTTAGAGTTCTCAACTACTAGACCTCATGAGCCTAAGCGTATTTTGGGGATCACTCATGTTTTATAGATCATTTCTGAGCAGAAAGGAAGGATCCCCAAAATACGCTTAGGCTATCGCCAATTGGGCGCAACTGCATTTCACTTGTTGACACTTTAAAACTGTGGTTTTGATACCCTAACTCGTATCTATTAAACCACGCCCTGCACTTATTTTTAACAATACCAGCCGGGGATTTAATTAAAATATTTTTTCTCCCACGTGCCAGGTATTTTTTAATCATTCACTTTTTTCACCTCACCTCACTCACACCTTGGTTATACACACAAACCCCCACACATAGTTCACTTCCAAGTGCTCCTGCTTATCCGCGAGTCGCAGCACGCCGCATCCCGTAGAGGGGTGCGAAGGCCCCGATGATGAAGCATGACACCAAGGGGCCTGTTGGTGTGTGAGGGGCATTTAAAAAACACTGTGTGTTCCCCATCACTCTAGGGATCACTATCACTTTGAGTGGATTCCACTTTGTTTATTCATATTATCAGGGAGATCGAATCCACTGACTCTCTCTCTCCCCCCTCCTGTTAAAATCCACCTGACAGATAGAACATCAAAGTCCCAGAATGCACCAGCAGATACGAGTGAATGCTGGAAAGTTCGTGATATTCACTGATAGTAAAAATACACTATACAGAACTCAGGTGCATACAAAGGTGGTTCAAAGTATAAATCCAAGTGGTAATCTTGCAGGGTTCCCAATCAAAGCCAAAATGCTGAATAACGTCCCGCTCCATTCAAATGTCTCTGTCAGCACAAAAGCAGAGGCCTCTGAAGAGGGCCTCTGCTTTTGTGCTTCACGATTTCACCGGTGCTCTCCGTGCCCGGTTCCAGAGGCCGCCCTGAAGGGTTGGGGGCTCCCCAAACGGAGGTGTTTTGGAAATATTTAATGGAAGGAGCATGACCCACACGCTGCCGCTTGACCCACTGGGGTTAACATTTGAAATACGAACGGCAGCGCTGGAAGGGATTTGGGTGGGGGATGACTCCCCTTCCAATCCTTCAGATGACAGAGACATTTGAATGGAGCAGGACGTTATTCAGCATTTTGCCTTTGATTGGGAACCCTGCAAGATTACCACTTGGATTTATACTTTGAACCACCTTTGTATGCACCTGAGTTCTGTATAGTGTATTTTTACTATCAGTGAATATCACGAACTTTCCAGCATTCACTCGTATCTGCTGGTGCATTCTGGGGCTTTGATGTTCTATCTGTCAGGTGACCACGGAAACCCAAAATAATGTAGGCACTAACACTATGCATGCCATTTCCTGCCCGTGACCAAGGCTACCTTGCCGAAACTAGTTGGGACTACAGGACTTTCGTGCCTTTGTTTTCATTAAATGCCTTTTGAAATCTGAAGAGGGCCTCTGCTTTTGTGCTTCACGTTGTGGAATTTCACCGGTGCTCTCCGTGCCCGGTTCCAGAGGCCGCCCTGAAGGGTCGGGAGCTCCCCAAACGGAGGTGTTTTGGAAATATTTAATGGAAGGAGCATGGCCCACACGCTGCCGCTTGACCCACTGGGGTTAACATTTGAAATACAAACGGCAGCGCTGGAAGGGATTTGGGTGGGGGATGACTCCCCTTCCAATCCTTCAGATGACAGAGACATTTGAATGGAGCGGGACGTTATTCAGCATTTTGCCTCTGATTGGGAACCCTGCAAGATTACCACTTGGATTTATACTTTGAACCACCTTTGTATGCACCTGAGTTCTGTATAATGTATTTTTACTATCAGTGAATATCACGAACTTTCCAGCATTCACTTGTATCTGCTAGTGCATTCTGGGACTTTGATGTTCTATCTGTCAGGTGACCACGGAAACGCCAATAAAATGTAGGCACTAACACTATGCATGCCATTTCCTGCCCGTGACCAAGGCTACCTTGCCAAAACTAGTTGGGACTACAGGACTTTCGTGCCTTTGTTTTCATTAAATGCCTTTTGAAATCTGAAGAGGGCCTCTGCTTTCGTGCTTCACGTTGCACGCATTTCGAGTAACTTGTACTATATATATATATATATATATATATATATATATATATATATATATATATATATATATATATATATATATATATATACCACCAGGGTTCCTTCCACTGTCGAAGAGAACGAGGAGACACAAAGGGGTTACTGCAGGAAGGAGCTTATTCCATGAACATCGGCATGACGCGTTTCGGCACAATGCCTTTATCAAATGCCATCTCTCACCCCCGTGCTGCCAACAGTCCATCAAACTCATCCCAGTCGTTCCGCCTTTAAATAGTCGTCCTGATTCGGCAGTTCTCATCACGCACAGACCTGTAGTTTTTGTGGAAAACTACAGATCCCAGCATGCACTGCCACTGCATGCAAGGTAGGTGATGATGCTGACGCTGGAGTAGTCCATGTGGATCAGGCTTTGAACAGAGCGCTGTATGGAACTGCGGCAGACAGTGCACTAGAAACAAAGTTCTCCTCCTGAGTCCCCATGACACCACAAACCACACGTGACCGCTCCTGGTAGTGACCTGAAAGGCTCTCATACAGTGACAGAGCCCCCTCCGTGAAGTCACAAACTGCATGCATATATATATATATATATATATATATATATATATATGAAATCCAACGAGTTGCCGGCAGCAGCCGTCAGCCACCATACAGGTACACAGACGCCAGTAATAATTACCGCAAGCCAGACTTGGATGTGAAAGGTTATTTATTCCAGCAAATGGTGGTGGTGGTGCCAGTCATCATATATATATATATATATATATTCCAAAAACCTCTCCCAAGGGGAAAGAATGAGCCGCACACATCGCAGTGAATTTCAAGATTTTATTTTCTCTGTTCAGGAGCTCCGCTGTCCTAACGCATTTCAGCCAACCTTTGGCCTTCTTCAGAGGAGGAGCTTCAAGCATCAGGGGGCTGTGTTCAACTACCAGGACCAACTCATTGCTCATTATTTATCTCAGTGACTGCCCTCTGGTGGGTGCTGCGATGGACTACGGTGTAGAGCCTTCTGGTCCCTGCAGTCAATTAACAGCCTCACAATTATTTCCCTTCAGTGGGTGATGCTTGTTTAATTCCCCCACAAAAGTTTGTTCCAGGATTCCCTTGCAGGCCGTTTTTGTGCGTGATGGGGTCCAAAACCAGGGGTCAGTCCCTGGTGGCTGCACTAACTGTAACAAGGGAATTTCAATGGTTTGGTACGAGTGAAATGTCCAGCGAACTATAATGCCCCTGAAACCTATGTTTTTCTAAGGTTTTTTAAATGCTAATTCCTAACTATAACATGCCTGAAACCTATGGCTTTTTCAGTGAATTTCAAAGGTTTTTTAAATGATAATTTCTAAATAAAGCCTACAGAGATAGGCCATGTGAAGAAAGAAGAGAAAACGCACAGTAAGAAAAAAAAGAAATGCAGAAAGAAGCAACAGAAGTCCTCAAAGACGAAGAAAAGTGCAGGAAGAAGGAAAACGTGCAGAAAGAACAAACAGAAGAGCAGAAAGAAGCCTTGTTGCAAAATCATCCTGCACCTTCAACTTTTCAGATGGATACTGGTGGTAACAGAGTCTGACTAACCAGTCCTAAAGCCAGTGCTATGTTAAAAGACACTTATAATACAGTGAAAACACCTACATACACTAGGGAACACTATGCATTGGGGTCCCCCTGTGATTAGCATGACCTCCTCTATAAGCCCCTAGTACATAATAGGGCAGGGGGATTAGAACTACCTCTTAAAACTCGCCACAGGGCGTGTTTGCACACATCACCTCAGGCCCCGTTCCTTCCCTTCACCACTGTGCAAACACGCTCTTTGGCCATTTTAAGTTGGGAGATTAAGTCCCCTTGAATCCTGAGGGTCCCTAGGGTCCAACTAGCCCACCAGGTACCTCCAGTTAGCAGCACATAGCTGCGTTGCAGAGAGGTGTAAAAAGTGGCACTACCTGGATCACCTCTGTGCAACGCCTCGCAGTGGCGCTTACTGGAAGCACCTGGTGGGCAAATTAGCCCCCAGGGTCTCTCAGGATTCAAGGGGAATTATTTCCCCAACTTAAAACATGCCACAGGGCGTGTTTGCACACGTCACCTCAGACCCCGTCCCCTCCCTTCCCCACTGTGTAAACACAATATGTGGCCGTTTTAATTTGAGAGAATAGGTCCCCTTGAATCCTGAAGGTCCCTAGTGTCCAACTAGCCCTCAAGGTACCTCCAGTAAGCACCACATAGATGCGTTGCATAGAGGTGTAAAAAGTGGCACGGCACGGACCACCTACCTGCAACGCAGAGCAGTGGCGCTTATGGGAAGCACCTGGTGTTCTAGTTATCCCCCAGAGGCCCTCAGAATTCAAGGGGAACTTTTTCCCCAACTTAAAACGTGCCACGGGGCACGACTTTGAACCAAGGGCTACCTTTTTGCCAAATTTGGTGTTATTCCGTTCAGCAGTTCGGGCTGTAGCTGCGACTAAATGTTCCTATGGAAAATTGCATGGGGAAAACACGTTTTGGGACCCCCCTTTTTTCTCAGCCCCCGCTGGATGAATCACCCCGATATTTTCAGGATAGGAGCGGACCGGAGCTGGCCAAAAGTTTTGAAAATTTCGCAAAGATTCGTCAACCGGCGCCAAACTTATTAGGAATAGAACTTTGCGGATTTCCTATGGAAAATAGGTCCTAACTGTAACTACCTACTGGCATATATATATAAATAATGATTGTAAAGTTTGTATGAAGCCCTTAAGAATTCCACCAGTAATCTCAAACAACTACCTTGAATGCTTTGTCAGTGTCGATAAATATTGCCAAAAAAATAAAAGCATGGATGGAAGCATGGTAACTGCAGGCCGAAAATTCTGATTGCTTCTGCGCAATTTTTTGCCTAATAGAAATCTTTTTCGTTTTTTGTGGATTAAATTGGGCATTACTTTTTGTAGCAGCGTGCTAGATTTATTGTACGAATTTATGGGAGAGATGGTTTGTAAGATTTTCATAGCGTTTGATCTTTTCCTGGTTTAAGAAAAGTCAGAATCTCTGCCTCTGGCCGGCAATGCAACCTTTTCCACAAACGTTTGAGAACAGGTATTCATTTGACACTTAGCTTTTTCCAGAGTTAAATTGAGAAGGCTGGACATTTTCCATTTTTTTGCCTCATGAATTCCTTCTAGTACTTCTTTCCTCAGTATTGCTGCGGTCAGAGCGCCCCTCTTCTATCAGGGTCGGGGGGGTATAAACTTTCATGAAATAATGACCTCGTTCAGCTGCCACACTCATTTTTATAGAGCACACTTTTCACTGCGTCCAACATGTTAGTTGCCTTATTCTCTTAACATCTGAATATTTTCTCAATTCTGCTTTCATAGGGCTTGCCTTGCAAGTATTTTGCAAACGTTTTAATTTAAGATGTACAATTTTTCTTGAGGTGCCATAAATGTCCTTCATTGTGACCTTGTCATGTGTTTTGTGGTCGAGATACCTCTGCCCCTCTTCGTTTCTTTGGTTATGTGTGAGTGCTGTGGACTGTTCGGGGCTTATAGATGCCCTGCTTGTAGTTGATATCATTGTTGCATCAGCTAATATTTTGTCTTGGTGTTCCTGGTTTTTTTCTGCCCGCCTTTTTAATACCTTATGAAGAGACCTCCCATACTGCCGTTGAAAGATCGGAGAGGGCGTCTTATGATAAGATAATAATAGTGTGTGATCCATATCTCCAGAGCCAAGAAAGATATTGATCCTTGAAAGGGATCTGAGAAGAAGATAAGTATTGTATGTGGTGCTACAGCATTGCTTGAGAGCCTTGCCATGACATATATACATATATATATATGCTTGTGGGTTTGGCTCAGAACAATGCATGGTCTACTGCGCTACCATCGAATAATTTACCTATGGACAGGGTGGACTTTCAAAACATGCTAATGTGTGGCGTCATAGGTGCAGAGCTTCATGTCAGATTCCTGTTAGACCTTTAATCATGAAAGTGCTGGAAACATAGGATGACTAATAGGTGCATTACAAATTCCTGATTTTAAGCAGCTGTACTCACTCCCACCCTCTCAGAAAGCCCCAGAAGCCATAGACTTTAAAGGGGATTGTGGCTGTTCACATGCTCTTCCCTAGTCCTTTGAATTGGGGAAACCTTAGAGGGCAGATCCACGACTTTTTATGCTTCAAGTCTTTTTATGAACTTCTAGAGGATGAACACATACACCCACCGACAACTGCAGGCCAGTGGGGAGAGAAACAATAGGTAGGAAGGCTCATATGGGGAGGAAAAAGGGGGAGTCCGGGGAAGGGAGGGATAGGTAAGAAGGAGGTAAGGGAAATAAAATCTCAAAGCGTGTATCCAGTTCCAGTGTCTCTAGCCCCAGTCATCGTCCACACTCTCCTTCCAGACAGGCAGTCTCTGCAAGTCGATTGGGTCTATTGTGGAGACGCAATAAGATCACCATGGGCAGCAAGTCTCAGCACAGGGATATAGACTGAGCATTGGAGTTCTTTATGTTCATGCTACAGCAAATCTATACATGTGTTCCACATCTTGCTTAATGTGTGCTGAGTATGCCCCAGTGAAGAGGTTATCTTTGCCATGGCCAGAAGGTCCCATGGCACTTTAAATTCAATCTATGTGATCTGGAACCTTATCCGTGCCCCACCGTGCCGTTATAGCTTGTTTGGTGCACACAAGGCCATGGTGATAGCATGGCCCCTGGGTGATTCTAATGGGTAGACTAGCTTACTGGGCAAGCGATGGAGAATATAGCTTGGGAATCGGGGAAGAGTGGTGTCAAAGGTATAATCAATGCCTAGCAGACCTGCGTCCCAGTAATGTGTAAGCTTTGGGCAGTGCCACATGAGGTGTGTCTTTGTACCTAAGTCACCACAGCCCCACCAGCAGATGTTCAATGCCAATATCTGCTCTTGCGCCATGTGGTCAGGGGTGTACTACCAGTATTGAGTACGCTTCAGCATCGCCTTTTTGCTGGATGCACTAAATGCTGAGGAGCGTGTTCTGTGATAAATGTCAGACCATTTCCAAGCAGACAAGGTGTACTTTAGTTTTTCATCCCAATGGCATAGGGTGAGCGATTTATGTGTCTGTCGGGGTTGATTAAGTGAGCGATAGATCTCTAAAATAGGCAATATCCTCCTTTTTAATGAACAACCACTTCTCCAAAGGTGTAAGAGGCCTGCCAGCGTATATCTTTACAGTAGGTTGGGTGAGGCACTGAATGTGCAGATACCTTCAGTGCCCCCATCTTCAGCATGCCAAAGTTTTATTTAATTTGCTCAAATTCCATGAGATCACGATGGTCATGTTGAGGCCGGGGGACAGTCTGGGTTGCCAATGATAGGAGAAAGAGGTGAGGGTTGCGCAGATAAGCCTCTGTTTCTTGAAGTTCTGTCTGAGGCCTGTATCATGGATCTGGTCACAGGAGAGAAGTACATTCCCCAGGGTACATGTTTTTTAGCCAACCTGGATATTTTCCAAATGTGAACACCTGCTATGGTCTGGTCCATAGAGTACCACTGCTTCTCATGGCTGGCCTATTCCATTCCATCATATAGCGAAATTGGGCTGCCAAATAATAGTTGGATAGGTCTGGATGCCTAGACACTCCAGCGAGAGGTATACTTTTGCCCGGTCCACTCATGTCTGCTCATCCCCCTCAGACAAAGGCCTCTATTGTTTGCTGAAGTTTAGTAAGACGTTGGTGGGGTGGTTGCAAGGGAAGTGTTTTAATGATGTAAAATATTCAGGAAGGAGGGTCATCTTAATGGCTGCGATTTGCCCCAACCATGAGAGGCCTCCCATTTGCCAAGTATGGAGATCTTTTTGTGCAGTCACAAGGAGGTCTTTCTAATTGCGGTCGGCTGTTTTTTGGGGGGGGGAGAGCAGACACAGTGAGGTTCAAGATCTGGGATTTTTGCATATTGATTTTGAATCCAGACACTCTCCTGAATTCCTCTGCCTCATCTAGCAGGGCAGTAATTGAATGATGAGGGTCTGAGAGGGTCAGGAGGATGTCATCGACATACAGCGTGATCTTGTGCTATTGATTACCCAGGGTAATGTACGAAATTGCCACACAACAACTAATATTTTCAGCTAAGGACTCCACATGTAGTGCGAACAGGAGCGAGGATAGAGGGAACTCCCACCTGGTATGGCTGGCAATGTTAAAAAAGGGCACAAGAATGGTTCAGATAGGTTCTGTCTAATCGGGTGCACCACATAGCCTTTGATATCCGTTCCTTCTGCTCCTTGTAGCACACCTCTAATGCGAATATTTGATTGCTGTGACCTGTTTTCCAGCTCTTGCAGGTGCATCTGCAGGTTTGAGTTTTGATCCTTTAGGGCCGCCACTTCATGGTGGAGGCTATTCAGTTCCTCCTCTCTAGCACCCCCAGAGTCTTACAGAGAAGACACTCTCTGCCCAGCTCAGCCACATCTTTTTAATGGACATAAGTCCCAACTTCACCTACTATCTCAGCGTAATGAGGTCCTTTCTCAGCTAACCGAAGAGGCTCCTCGTGAAGGACCTAGTCAGAGGTGCCTCTGATTCATCCAAATCCCAGAGAGAAGCTGAGAAGCCACTGCCACGGTTTGTTCAGGTTGACCTCTTTAGAGGCTTTTTTAAAGAGGCTTTAGACAACATGTCTTTAAGGATGTTGTCCTTCTCGGATTTATGATATGTAATGTTGAGTAACGAAAAGTGGCCTCTCCAGTCTCCTGCGGCCAAAGCTCCAATTGGCATCCACAACTTCCACGCGTGTGCAATCAATATAGTCCCAGGCATCGCTCACCCCTGCCAGCCGTGGATCAGCAAGTGTTAACCAATCCGTATGTGCGAGGGCCGCTGCGCGAGTGTCTCTCCAGATGGGTAGCATAGCCTATCCAGTGCGTCGCCTAAGGGCCAGGGGTGCTCCACCACTGGGTCCCCACTGGGGGGGTGATCTGTGGAGGTGCATGGGATGCTTCTGCTGCAATCAAGCAGAGTGGGGGAACCCCTTTTCTGCCTACGGCACTGAAGAGCCCTTTGTGTCCTAGAGGGCCCCCATCCTAATCCCACTGGCCTGCAGGAGTGCCTCTAGCAGTGCCTGTCACAAAGTTGAGCTCAGTGCCTGGTGAAACCCTGTAGTGGGGTCTGCTTTATCTCCCATCGAGTGAGGCCACGCCAGTACCGGGAAATGCTTCTAGATGCACAGGGGGGCCCCGTCTCCTTACTATAAGTGCTGTCGCCAGGAGCATCCCCCTCCGCAGGCTTGAGGTCAGGCCTGTTGCCACGCTGGCTGCTCTGTCTCCCCGCGGTCTGACTCTATCCCAGATCCACCGAGGCCACTGGTCTCCTTCCCTCATGCCGTCCCCAGAAAGCTCAATGCAGGCTGCTTTGTCACTTCGCAGCCCAGAGCCACCATACGCTGGTGACCGGCACCACCACTGGCATATTTGGGTTGGTGCTCACCATTTTGTCTCTGCCCCCCAGGGCCCTATTTAAGAATCTTCTCGGTCCTGGCACCTCCAGATTGCGCAGGTCATCCCCCTGATGTCTCCCCCCAGCCTCCCCCCCGCCTCCCCACCTTAAGATTGTGCAGAACATCCCCCTAATGTCTCCCCCAGCCTCCCCCCAGCCTCCCCACCTAAAGATTGCGCAGGCCATCCCCCTGATGCCTCCCTCCAGCTTCCCAACAGCAGTGGTCATGTCCCCTGATGTAACTGGGGTCAGAAGCAAGGCTAAGATGGGCAAGCGGAGCTCCAAGAGAGTGCTCCTATCCGTCCGCCATCTTGGCCACACCCCGTTAAAAGCCTTTTTGGACTGAACCCTAACAAGTATTGTCATTCACTACAAGTACTCTACTTAGAGCATATCATGGGACGGACTCCTCAAAGATGATAATGTTGATGCCAAATTACCTCCTCAGAGTGGAATATTTTGGGAGTGGTTTGGCTGTCTCAAAAGACCTTAGGCAGACTAGATTTTCCGCTTTAACAATTTACATAAGATTGCTTGCGGTGTGGCCGAGACAGGCCGTGGCTGATACATGTCCTAATGTCAGGTGGTGTGAGGGAAGGTGAGACTTAAACTAGGGGTTGAAATAGGGCAGGTTTTGTAACATGGCTTAGGACGGTCAAATGGGCTCAGACGAGAAGATTCGTGGCATCTGTCATTTTACAGTTATCTTACCCTTGGATGTCCAGCAGCGCCTACCGAAGTACACGAGCCTTGTAGCAACACAAAGATCAAGTTACTTCCGGGTCCGTCTTTTGCAAATCCAATGCATATATTAATGTATCTCGTAAAAGTCATTCATCTATCATTTCTTCTCACGGAGTGTCAGATTTTCTCTAATTTACATTTGCAGGTCTGTGTGATGAATTTATAAGTAACCACTCAAAAAAGTAATGAATATGCCTACCGTCACACAAAATGCACGTTTATTTCCACACACCAAGAGTACGTTTCTTTCACAAAATATGTGCCTACATTTTCTTTTTCACTGGTTGTACTTTTCCTTAGTTCATTTTGTTCCAGAGAAGTGTGTGTATATTTTTATTTTCCAACCAACTAGTGCATGCGTTTTGTGTGGCACAGCTTGTTGTACTTCTTTTTCACAGAATTTATCCCGCATAGTTCTAAAACACTACATATATGGCCTTCATTCCTTATCACACACTGGTTAGAATTTTAAACTCACAGATTGGCATACGTTAGCTTTTTATCAACACTTTTGCATATTTACACCGTGTTCTGTGCATTAATTGGCCTAAATATATTCTGCATAATTACGCACAATCGCCCAGAAAGCACGAGGCGTTGACCGCCAAACTCATCTTTTTTTCCCAGGTGTGAACTTTATTTCTGGCCTCCGCTTCGAGCACTGCGTCCGCAGTGAACGGGGGAGGCCTCGTGCCCTGGGACCCCTGAATTCTGGGCAGGGGCTCAGCTCACAGCTGCGAGGCCGGGCCGGCCCGGTCCCTCTCCATATGCCGGGCTGAGGCTTCCAGCGAGCGCAGGCGTCAGACCCACTGGTAGGAGCCCTGTTGTCAAAATGTTAATTGCGTTTTGACATCCGTTCTCGTGACATCTGGCTCCCTGCTGACAGCGGGTAGGACAGGAGGGCTTGGAAGCGAGAAGTCGCTTGCGCAGGTGCTGATGCCTCTGCCTGCACCGTCTGCGCCAACCTGCCTGCCATGACACGCAGAGACAGCGAGGACACACTTCTGAGGTTCGCTCAACATTTACAATCGCATGATGTGCCTGGCTGTAAATCTTTTGCTAGGTTGTAGTATGTATCACTGGAAGAAAGTGTGTGTGTGTGTGTGTGTGTATATATGGTCACGACCATGTCATGAGAGATGTAATATGTGAGGTCATAAGCAGTGCATTGCGGGGGCGTAAGTTAACTTCTGAATTTCTCTGGTTTTGTATGAGTAAAATCTGAACATAACTATAACTTCCCTGTAACCTTTAGTTTTTTCAGTGATTTTCTAAGGTTTTTACAATTATATGTGCTTAGTATAACACCCCTGTAACCTTTGTTTTTTTCACACATACACAAACACACTTTCTTCCAGTGATACCATAAACCAAATGACCAGGCATGGAATAACTGCAGAGCTCTGTCCACACTGCTAGTCAATCGGAGGACTTTAATCTAGTCCATGTACTCCAGTTAATGTAATCCATGACTGTAGGTCCCAAATGTCTATAACGAACAGCCGCTACTTTACATTTCACATTGACTTTGAGATATGAAAAGGTAGCAACAATGCACATCTAAGCAGATCTCTCCACTTCTCTCCCCCTTCAGCTATGCCACCACTGCCAAGAACTTTACTCCAAATTTCTGATTGGACAACCCAGTGCAGTAACCAAGGAAGCAGACTATATCGTATGAAACACCATAAAGGCCCCTCCAGAGTTGTTCAAAGCTGCGGGAGTACTGAAAAAACATAAATTGCGCAACTGTGTTTCCCACATCTCATCATCCACCACACTGCTACACGATGAATCTTGTAACACGATAACCGCACTTCATTAGTCATCACACACGACTTGGAAGCACTTCTCACATAGGATACAAAATAAAACACCCTTCCAACCACACACCAACATATATGACAGAGCTTGCTTCAGTGCCAAACATAGGGGCAGTAAGTGCTATACAAATGTGCAATACAATGCAATACAATATCTATCATTTATGCATTACCAAGATTTGTTTTGATCTTATAAAAAAAATTCCATCAGAATTATAAAACAAAATGTAATTCTTTTGTGCTTTTATATAAATGCTGGTATATGTTGAAATATTTGTATAGTTCATTTACAGGTTTTTAATTCTTTGTGAATTAGAAACAAATTGACATCCTACTGTATTTCTTTCTGTGCTCCCTGTATGCAAGGCCACTGGAATTATGTGATTTCACGGCTGACTCACTCTGGCTTACACGTCTCCTACAGAGGATCAGAACCCATTTTTCCAGACCTCTGTCCCTTGGTTCTAAGCACCCTTGACTCTTTGAATGATCTAATGACACTGGAACTTTACCCAGATTCCTACTCAGAGGAAAATTGCTTTTCCCTGTTCAGGATGGCCCCACCAGAACTAATGCAGGCACAGTCCTTCAATTAACTTATCACTCAAGTCTATTCAATTGTGATCTGGTGCTCTCCTTTTCTACCTTGGGATTCTAATCACTGCGAGCAACCTTGACCCCTTGGACCCCTTTTCTGACTTCCATGCAGCACTCGCAATAGATACGTAACCTGGTCCTGAAGATGATCTGAATTTCTACACAGGTCGAAGTGCCTGTGACTCCCCAGCGCAAATGTTGGCGCAACGTTCATGGTTCTCTCTTCTCAAAACTCTGTGTAAAATACATCAGAACCACCACTAAGTCCATTCTATATATTGTCAAATCTTCTTTTCCCCTGCGCTGTTTTTCCTGCTGTTTGTTTTTTTACTTGTCACCTGTGCCGTTCACTTTGTTTTTCACGAGCACTAACATGCACAGGTATGTACAGGTTACATGTACATTCAATGTAAAAGAGTGCTTTCTCTCTTTTCCTTTCATATTGCTGTTTTTGTCGAAATACAGACCACTCATTGCATTTATTGCCATAAACCATTAATGTCTCCCTGTTGCCTTTCTTATGCCACTTTTTATGCATATAATTAATAATTGCCCATATAACATTACCTGTTGAGGTTTTGTTGCACATTATTTATATTACTTACCCAGGTCTCAACTGGGTCTATGGGTTATCTCCTGTTGCTTGATTGCACTACTAGGCCTGCAGCTCTGATTGTGCCACCTACACCAGTAGTCTTTCAAATCTGTCTCAGACCTGCCACTGCAGTGTCTGCACAAAGTTTTTAACTGCCATGTCGACCTGGCAAGTGCACAAACTTGCCACGCCCTAACCTACCCTTTTCTTACACATATGTTATCTCTAAGGCAGTCCCAATGTTAAATATAAAACGACAAGTATGAACATTGCCTGCGCCATCTTGCCTAACAAGAGCCTCTGCGTGCGGATAAGCTGCAGCCATTTTAGACATCACGGTCATTTCATACTCTGCTGGTCACCTGTGTGTCACCCTGACCTCGCTATCATCCCCCAGTGCTCTGACTAAGCCTGAACAAATGTACTGGGGTTGTAAAACCTTGTCATCATGACAAAGCCCCCGAGTCACTTCCCATGCCAAACCAGTTTGTCTTTTCATCCTCCATGCACAGGCAAGCCCCTTTGATAACCTCCTTCCCTGCACCTGGCCACTCAATCCGGTCCCAGGCACTAACCGACCCCTGTGGACATTGTTTATTACCTACACAAGGCAGGGCTTGTTTCACCAACAATGGGGCCTGACTTAATCAATAACCCAAACCCTTAGATCTGATCGATCCCACATGTTTTTAGATTCTGTCAGAATGTCCAGCTGTCAGATAGCGATCATCTGTTACATCTGGGTGGGGGATGATTGCTGCTAGGTTTGTGTGGGAACTAGCCTAAGGCAGGGATTCCAAAGATGTTTAACCATGCAATAAACTGATGCAAATGTATATAAAAGGCTGAACCACAGAGATGCAGTTAGAGCACCTCCTGACGATAGCCCTGGTGTCTGATGTGAAGTGTTCTCCTCCAGGAGTAATAAACCTGTTCTTCGCTTTCCAGGTCCAGCGCCTGCCTCATTATTTTGATAGCTAATATTAAGGTGAATTAGAGGTGGTTTGCACAAAGCGGCATCGAAAGTCTTGGGAGTCACGCTGCTTTTCCTCACCAAGGTACCCATAGGGGCAGGGTGCAGTGAAAGGTAAAGGTATGTACTGGTGTGTTTTGCTTGTCCTGATAGTGAAATACTGTGCATTTCGTTTTTCACTATTGAAAGCTTGTCTGTCCCATTGGTTAACATGGGAGCAGCCTGATAAAATGTTTACAAGTGTATCTTTCCATTGGGACAAGATGGAAAACTAGAGTTTAGGCTCTCTGGACTGAGAATAAAAGAACACACCTTTTAGTGAAGGCGGTTTTTAAATTGTGTGTCTTTTAAAAATTGGCCATTTTCTTATTTGTCTGGGTTTGGAGTGACAGGAGCTGGGGATGTGCAGTCATTCTAGACCATGGGTACTCACAAACTTTCTCTCGGGGGCCAAATTTATAGTGTGGTTTGTGGCCGAGGGCCGCACGGGTGGAGGTGGGGTCAGTGGCGGAGGGGGAAGGGGCTAGAAAGAAAAAAAACTGTGACCATGAAGTTGAACACAGGCCCCTGCAGCGGATGCGTTCATCCACTGAGCAAACAGACCAGCATACACACACACATCTCTCTTTCTTTCTCTCTCACTCTCTCTCTCTCCCTATCTCTCCCTCCCTCTCTATGTCTGCCTCCTTCTATCTCTCTCTCTCGCTCCCTCCTTCCATCTCTCTGTCTTCCTCTGTCTCTCTCTGTCTCACCTCTCTTTGTCTGTCTCCCTCCCTCTCTTTCCTTCCCTCTCTCCGTCTCCCTCCATCTGTCTCCCTCTATCTGTGTCCCACTGTCCATCTCACTCTGTCTCTCTCCCTCCTTCTGCCCTCTATCTGTCTCCCTCCCACCCTCTTTCTTTCTCCATCCCTCCCTCTGTCTCCCTCCCTCCCCCCCTCCCTTCCTCCTTTTCTCTGTCTCCCTTCCTCCCTCTGTCTGTCTCCCTCCCTCCCTCTGTCTGTCTCCCTCTGTCTGTCTCCATCTCTCTGTCTCCCTCCCTCTGTTTGCCTCCCTCCCTTTGTCTGTCTGTCTCCCTCCCTCTGTCTGTCTGCCTCCCTCCCTCTGTCTGTCTCCCTCCCTCTGTCTGTCTGTCTCCCTCCCTCTGTCTGTCTGTCTCCCTCCCTCCATCTGTCTGTCTCCCTCCCTCTGTCTGTCTCCCTCCTCCCCCTCTGTCTCCCTCCCTGTCTCCCTCTGTCTGTCTCCTTCTGTCTGTCTGTCTCCCTCTGTCTGTCTCCCTCTCTCCCTCTCCCTCCGTCTGTCTCCCTCTCTCCCTCTGTCTCCCTCTATCTGCATCCCTCCCTCTGTCTCCCTCCCTCTGTCTCCTTCCCTCCCTCCCTCCCTCCCTCCCTCCCTCCCTCTGTCTCCCTCCCTCTGTCTGACTCCCTCTCTCCCTCTGTCTCCCGCCCTCCCTCCGTCTGTCTGTCTCCCTCTGTCTTTCTGTCCCCCTCTGTCTTTCTGTATCCCTCCCTCTGTCTGTCTCCCTCCCTCTGTATGTCTCCCTCTGTCTTTCTGTTTCCCTCTGTCTGTCTCCCTCTCTCCCTTTGTCTGTCTCCCTCCCCCTGTCTGTCTGTCTCCCTCCATCTGTCTGTCTGTCTCCCTCCCTCTGTCTGTCTCCTCTGTCTGTCTCCATCTGTCTGTCTCCCTCTCTCTCTATGTCTGTCTCCCTCTGTCTGTCTCCATCCCTCCCTATGCCTGTCTCCCTCTCTCCCTCTGTCTCTCTCTCTCTGTCTGTCTCTCTCGCTGTCTGTCTCTCTCGCTGTCTGTCTCTATCGCTGTCTCTCTTTATCGCTGTCTGTCTCTGTCGCTGTCTGTCTCTCTCGCTGTCTGTCTCTGCCTCTATCTGTCTCTATCGCTGTCTGTCTCTGCCTCTATCTGTCTCTGCCTCTATCTGTCTGTCTGTCCCTGCCTCTGACCCTATCTAGCTCAGTCTGCCCCTGTCTCTATCTGTCTCTGCCTCGATCTGTCTCTGTCTTTATATGTATTTATTTGTCTCTATCTCTATCTGTCTCACCTCACCCCTTTCTCACTCCCTGCTGCCCTCCCACCTCACCCAGCTCTCACTCACTGCTGCCCTCCCACCTCCCACACCCTGGCTCTCACTCCCTGCTCTGCCCTCCCACCTCCCACACCGGGCTCTCACTCCCTGCTCTGCCCTTCCACCTCCCTCACCCAGGGACTCACTCCCTGCTGCCCTCCCACCTCCCTCACCCAGGCTCTGACTCCCTGCTGCCCTCCCACCTCCCTCACCCGGGCTCTAACTCCCTGCTCTGCCCTCCCACCTCCCTCACCCGGGCTCTCACTCCCTGCTCTGCCCTCCCACCTCCCTCACCCAGGCTCTTACTCCCTGCTGCCCTCCCACCTCCCTCACCCGGGCTCTAACTCCCTGCTCTGCCCTCCCACCTCCCTCACCCGGGCTCTCACTCCCTGCTCTACCCTCCCACCTCCCTCACCCGGGCTCTCACTCCCTGCTGCCCTCCCACCTCCCTCACCCAGGCTCTTACTCCCTGCTCTGCCCTTCCACCTCCCTCACCCAGGGACTCACTCCCTGCTGCCCTCCCACCTCCCTCACCCAGGCTCTGACTCCCTGCTGCCCTCCCACCTCCCTCACCCGGGCTCTAACTCCCTGCTCTGCCCTCCCACCTCCCTCACCCGGGCTCTCACTCCCTGCTCTGCCCTCCCACCTCCCTCACCCAGGCTCTTACTCCCTGCTGCCCTCCCACCTCCCTCACCCGTGCTCTAACTCCCTGCTCTGCCCTCCCACCTCCCTCACCCGGGCTCTCACTCCCTGCTCTACCCTCCCACCTCCCTCACCCGTGCTCTCACTCCCTGCTGCCCTCCCACCTCCCTCACCCAGGCTCTTACTCCCTGCTGCCCTCCCACCTCCCTCACCCAGGCTCTCACTCCCTGCTCTGCCCTCCCACCTCCCTCACGCGGGCTTTCACTCCCTGCTCTGCCCTCCCACCTCCCTCACCCGGGCTCTCACTCCCTGCTCTGCCCTCCCACCTCCCTCACCCGGGCTCTCACTCCCTGCTCTGCCTTCCCACCTACCTCACCCAGGCTCTCACTCCCTGCTCTGCCCTCACACCTCACCCAGCTCTCACTCACTGCTGCCCTCCCACCTCCCACACCAGGGCTCTCACTCCCTGCTCTGCCCTCCCACCTCCCACACCGGGCTCTCACTCCCTGCTCTGCCCTTCCACCTCCCTCACCCAGGGACTCACTCTCTGCTGCCCTCCCACCTCCCTCACCCAGGCTCTGACTCCCTGCTGCCCTCCCACCTCCCTCACCCGGGCTCTAACTCCCTGCTCTGCCCTCCCACCTCCCTCACCCGGGCTCTCACTCCCTGCTCTGCCCTCCCACCTCCCTCACCCAGGCTCTTACTCCCTGCTGCCCTCCCACCTCCCTCACCCGGGCTCTAACTCCCTGCTCTGCCCTCCCACCTCCCTCACCCGGGCTCTCACTCCCTGCTCTACCCTCCCACCTACCTCACCCGGGCTCTCACTCCCTGCTGCCCTCCCACCTCCCTCACCCAGGCTCTTACTCCCTGCTCTGCCCTTCCACCTCCCTCACCCAGGGACTCACTCCCTGCTGCCCTCCCACCTCCCTCACCCAGGCTCTGACTCCCTGCTGCCCTCCCACCTCCCTCACCCGGGCTCTAACTCCCTGCTCTGCCCTCCCACCTCCCTCACCCGGGCTCTCACTCCCTGCTCTGCCCTCCCACCTCCCTCACCCAGGCTCTTACTCCCTGCTGCCCTCCCACCTCCCTCACCCGGGCTCTAACTCCCTGCTCTGCCCTCCCACCTCCCTCACCCGGGCTCTCACTCCCTGCTCTACCCTCCCACCTCCCTCACCCGTGCTCTCACTCCCTGCTGCCCTCCCACCTCCCTCACCCAGGCTCTTACTCCCTGCTGCCCTCCCACCTCCCTCACCCAGGCTCTCACTCCCTGCTCTGCCCTCCCACCTCCCTCACGCTGGCTTTCACTCCCTGCTCTGCCCTCCCACCTCCCTCACCCGGGCTCTCACTCCCTGCTCTGCCCTCCCACCTCCCTCACCCGGGCTCTCACTCCCTGCTCTGCCTTCCCACCTACCTCACCCAGGCTCTCACTCCCTGCTCTGCCCTCACACCTCACCCAGCTCTCAGTTCCTGCTGTCCTCTCTCCCCTCCCCCATCCCCTCCCACCCTGTGTGTCAGCCTGGGCTGACCCAGCCTCCCGGGCACCCCAGTACTTCACAGGTCTTTACACAACCATTTGTTTGTTAATGAGGCTTTGTTCACCTCTTAGCGCCCCTGCAGCTCCACTCTTCACTGCGGCCCCCACAGAGCAGTCTCTCGGATTTCGCACTGCTGCTCCCAGAGGTGTTTGCTGCAGTTTGACCCCTTCGCTGCGGCGGCAATTCCGCCGCAGCGCTAAGGGGGCGGGGGGGGGGCTGCGCAGCGGGCGCATGCTGGTGACGGAACCGCTCCGTCACCAGCCGCGGTTGAGCTGTGCTCATGACGGAGCGGTTCCGTCATGGCCCCGCCCGCTCTGTCTCTGCCTCTATCTGCCTCTATCGCTGTCTGTCTCTATCGCTGTCTGTCTCTGCCTCTATCTGTCTCTGCCTCTATCTGTCTGTCTGTCCCTGCCTCTGACCCTATCTAGCTCAGTCTGCCCCTGTCTCTATCTGTCTCTGCCTCGATCTGTCTCTGTCTTTATATGTATTTATTTGTCTCTATCTCTATCTGTCTCACCTCACCCCGTTCTCACTCCCTGCTGCCCTCCCACCTCACCCAGCTCTCACTCACTGCTGCCCTCCCACACCCGGGCTCTCACTCCCTGCTCTGCCCTCCCACCTCCCACACCCGGGCTCTCACTCCCTGCTCTGCCCTTCCACCTCCCTCACCCGGGGTCTCACTCCCTGCTGCCCTCCCACCTCCCTCACCCAGGCTCTGACTCCCTGCTGCCCTCCCACCTCCCTCACCCGGGCTCTAACTCCCTGCTCTGCCCTCCCACCTCCCTCACCCGGGCTCTAACTCCCTGCTCTGCCCTCCCACCTCCCTCACCCGGGCTCTCACTCCCTGCTGCCCTCCCACCTCCCTCACCCAGGCTCTTACTCCCTGCTGCCCTCCCACCTCCCTCACCCGGGCTCTCACTCCCTGCTCTGCCCTCCCACCTCCCTCACGCGGGCTTTCACTCCCTGCTCTGCCCTCCCACCTCCCTCACCCGGGCTCTCACTCCCTGCTCTGCCCTCCCACCTCCCTCACCCGGGCTCTAACTCCCTGCTCTGCCTTCCCACCTACCTCACCCAGGTTCTCACTCCCTGCTCTGCCTTCCCACCTACCTCACCCAGGCTCTCACTCCCTGCTCTGCCCTCACACCTCACCCAGCTCTCAGTTCCTGCTGTCCTCTCTCCCCTCCCCCATCCCCTCCCACCCTGTGTGTCAGCCTGGGCTGACACAGCCTCCCGGGCACCCCAGTACTTCACAGGTCTTTACACCACCATGTGTTTGTTAATAAGGCTTTGTTCACCTCTTAGCGCCCCTGCAGCTCCACTCTTCACTGCGGCCCCCACAGAGCAGTCTCTCGGATTCTGCACTGCTGCTCCCAGAGGTGTTTGCTGAAGTTTAACCCCTTCGCTGCGGCGGCTATTCCGCCGCAGCGCTAAGGGGGCGGGGGGGGCTGCGCAGCGGGCGCATGCTGGTGACGGAACCGCTCCGTCACCAGCCGCGGTTGAGCTGTGCTCTTGACGGAGCGGTTCCGTCATGGCCCCGCCCGCTCAATAGAACGCGCAGGCGCGAAATCAGCGCTGCGCAGGCACGGCTGCCGGGCCATGACGGAACCGCTACGTCATCAGCACAGCGCCACCGCGGCTGATGACGGAGTGGTTCCATCATCAGCATGGAACGAGTTAAAAAAAAAACACAGGTGCGATGTCTCAAGCTCCGCGGGCCGCCACTGAAGGCTTGCCGGGCTGCTACTGGCCCGCGGGCCGTACTTTGAGTACCCCTGTTCTAGAGAGTCACAAAGGTGATGAGGTATGTCCTACCATGCCTGAGTGACTCATAGAGAGGTTGAATTAACATTTCTGCATTCAGAGTGATGGTAGGAGTTCTCACCAGCACCTGAATAGGCTGTGTCTACTTTGCACAATGCTTCCTCCTACTCCTGCGGTGAAGATGGACAAGGGAGGATAGAGCTGGTTTGTACTAAGCTCAGAGACTCTTGCCACAAAGAGAACAAAGAGAAAATG
Organism: Lissotriton vulgaris; assembly: GCF_964263255.1. Taxonomy (NCBI): domain Eukaryota; kingdom Metazoa; phylum Chordata; class Amphibia; order Caudata; family Salamandridae; genus Lissotriton; species Lissotriton vulgaris. Next base: position 1,306,989,117 of record NC_141693.1, on the reverse strand, counting down.
GGATGTAAGTAAGTAATGGACCAAAAATCCTAGAACTTTAGATCACAACTGGAAACAAGAGGACCCTACCATGAGGAGGAGCTGAAGACCTGAGTGAGGAGCACTACCACTTCTGTTTTGTAAGGGCTGGGTTGACCTGCAGTTGTTGCTTCTATCTGTGGGCAAAGGGAAAGGACTAACTCTTTTTGCTCTGCTTTGGTATCCTGCTTGAGAAAATCTCCAAGGGCTTATGTGTGCGTGTCTCCTTTTGTGGAAGACTCAGGGACAACTAGAAGATTTGCCAAGCACTCTGTGAAGTCTGCACCCCGTCCCACACCCAGCACTGAAGCACTGTGCAAAGCGTGTGCTGTGTAAGGAGCAGAGGCATCGAACCAGTGTGTGCTATGTTGGGAACAGATGCAAAAAGAACAATAGATGGACAGAATGCAGAGCAATGTCATACATTGAAACCAGCACAGAGATCTGGGCCTAAATCCATTGTTTGTTTTCCTGTGCTGTCCAGGCCACTGGAGTCAAGCTATCCTTGCTGATAAGGGGTGAAACCCTGAAACCGGTCCTAGGATTCTTGTTTCCAGCCCAGGGAGGATCTGGCTTGGCAGTTCGGGCTGGACTCGTCCCATTGGGTGCAGGGTCAAGACTGATTTACATATGGCTGGGTTCAAATTGGAATTGCCTGGGGAGAAAAAAAACAATGCATTTAGGCCCAGATCTCTGTACCGGGGTGAATGTATGGCATTGTTCTGCATTCTGTCCATCAATTGCTCTTTTTGCATTTGCATGTTGAGAGCAGAGGCCAGTGTGTGCCACGTTGGGAGCGGAGGCACTGTACCAGAGTGTGCCATAACTAAGGTTGTGGAAAGAATTCTGCTCATCAGAATCGCCAGTGCCTGGGAGATTCCTGAGCACGATCCCCTCCCACTGTTGCCTGGTGACTGCCGAAGGAGATCTGGGAGTACTACAATGGTTTCCTGGAGACCCCCAAAGCAGACGTGGGTTGACTCTAGCTCCTGTAGCTTTTCAAAAGGTAGGCAGCCCCTGGAGGTGCAAGGCTGCTGTAAACGGTCAGAAGACAACACAGACCACAGCCTAGGAACTGGCACTGTCAGCCGCACTGGTCTTTTTTGGGCGGTTAGACATTCCTTACTTCTTCATTTACCGTGTATGTTGGATTTCTGCTGCTTTGGTCTTGTCATAGATTAGATAAATTATATTTATTTATTTTTATAAACTGGTGTGGTGTCTCTTCTGTGGTGTTTTCTCTATGTTACTATGCATTGGGTGCAAATACTTTACAAATTGCCTATGGAATAAGCATTACGGTGCATGCCTAGCAACCAAGGGGCTGAGCAGAGAATTTCTAGAGTGTGTAATCCCCGTACTCTGACTAGAAGCAAGGGTCCCTACTTAGGCAGGGTGCATACCATGGCTAACTTTAAGCCCCCATTTCTAAAAGCTGGTCCATGTTAGCAATGAAACATTATTAGCAGCTTAAGCAGGTTGAATATGTTACATGAGGGAATAAAGTTACAGGAGACTTGCATTCGAGTGAAGAAAACATTGAAATTGAGGATCATGAGGAATGTGGCACTTTGACACAGTTTAAAGTGTTAAAGGATGTCTACACAGATGAAAGTTCAGAAAATGGGAGATACATGGGGAAGTGTAATTTCATGTTTAGTTAAAAGTTGTCCAAAGAATGCAATATCAGTACTGATTTCTTATTTTTGGTTACAATCCGAGGTGAGATCTCTTTGGAAAAAGTGATTGGTTTGTTTGATAACCAAGTTTATTAATTTTGTAGAAGACCAACAAAAAACAACATCACCAGCTTTTTGTACATTTGACCATTCAAGGCAAATACCAAGAAACATCACAATAATAAAGAGAAAATAATAAGGAACACAAAAATAAGAACGATGCTGCACCAGATCCCAACCCGAGATGGCCCCAGAGGGTATCAGTCTACCACTCCACCGACCCATTTGCCCCACATTCTATCAAATGTAATCATACAACACCGTGCCTCGTACAAGGATCGCTCCTGATCGGCACACCAGTCCACCCCTCTGCGCCAGCGCATCATGGTGGGAGCAGTCGCACCCAACCAGTTGGCCGCAATGTCTCTTTTGGCCACCATCAATGCCATGTTAAGGAAGAGTTTCCCAGCCCTGGATCCATCTTGACCCTGGGAGAACAGTCATAGGGTTAAGAGGACCTCCCAGACCTGAACCTCAATAAGTTCCCCCGTTACGGACTTCCAGTAACATGTAATGACGGAGCAGCTCGACACCATATGGTAAAAAGTCAGCCTGTGGATGGGCACAGCGGGGACAAGAAGCATCAGATCGGAGTCCAGCGCGGAGGAGACGCTGCAGCATAAGGTAAGACATATGAAGATAATATACTTGGACCAATCAAAGCCTTGCTGAGGCCGTGACTGTCTTAGGCACCATCAGTCAGTCTCTCCAATCAGCATCCTCAAAAGCACCCAAGCCAACCCGCCCATCTGTCTCTGAGGTGTGAAAGTGTATTCAGGGTGTTTTTGATAAGAGAACGATAAATGCAAGAGATTACCCCCTTCCCCAAGTCACTAGTCATGGTCTGAGATTCGGGCAAACCGTATTCGGGTAGGGAAACACCTTCTGAAATATGGGAGTGGAGGGCATGGCATAGATGGAGGTATCTGTAGAACTGGAAAGCGTGAAGGGAAAATTGTGTTTGTAGCTCTTGGAAGGTGCGGATGTGGCTTTCCCCCTGCACTTTGCCCAACAGGGAGATACCAATGAGGGCCCACGGTCTAAAGCCCCAGAGGTTGAAAACCTTGCAGAGCCTTGCACCGCACCACAGTTGGGTATGTTGGGTCAGTTTATCTGACCATTAGATATGGTGCAGAGCCGCTCGTCAGGCCAGAAGCACCCCGCGAGTGACCTCAGGCAAGGTTTGGGGGATAGTGCTCCCATGAAGCATACTTTAAAGATTGGATTGGCCCAAGGTGTGTAATTCCAGGCGGTATGTCGGGTCAGACCAGCTGCCATTAAACCAGTTGTGTACGGTGAGGAGCCAGGTTGCTAAATAATAAAGGTAGAGGTTCACCATTCCAAGATTTCCATGAAACGGCTGGATCCAACACTGGACAAGAGCCAATCGCAGCCTCCCGCCCACCCACAGGAACTTGACAAGCAAGCTGTTGAGCTCTCGAAACCACGACTGTGGGAAGGACAGGTGGGTATTCTGGAGCAGGTAAAGGAACCTATGCAGGACCATCATTTTAAATAAGGCTATCCTACTCATAGGGTTCAGCGGCAGGGATTGCCACTTAAGGAGGTCAGCCCGAGCCTTCTTCACTAAAGGGGTGATGTTAAGCACCCATGCTAGGTAAGGGAGGAGGGCAATAAAGATCCCCAGATACTTGAAGGACTGTCGCTGAAGAGGTATCATCGACTGCCAGTCAAAGCATTCCCTAGATAGGTGAAGGGGGACCAGAACAGATTTAGCCGAATTCAAGCGGAGGCCGAACGTTCGCTCAAACAGATCCAGGGCCCGAAGACATTGGAGCCCGACCGCGCCGGGACTGCTAAGAATATTAGGACGTTGTCCGCCTAGAGAGCGATCTTGTTGTCTAAGCCAGGCCATCTCCAACCCGTGAGGAGCCAGTCGGGCCGTACAAGACAAGTGGAGGGCGCTAACGCAAATAAAAGGGGTGAAAGAGGGCACCCCTGCCTCGTACCTCTGCCAATGGGGAAGGGATCTGACAGGACTCCATTGACCAGCACCAGGGCTCCAGGTTTACAATAAAGGGTCTTGGCCAGGCCACGGAAGGAGGCCCCGAAACCCAAGGCCATCAAGACCTCCTCCAAGTAACGCCAGTCCATCGAGTCAAACGCTTTCTCAAAATCTATGAGGAGGAGGGATAGGTACAGGAATAACTGTTCCTGATTTGCTAAAGCAAGGTGGTCAGCTTGGACCAGTTTGACCAAGTATGGTCGAATGCGGTGAGGTAGGAACGAGGCAAAGATTTTGAGCTCCGAGTTAATAAGGGAAATAGGATGATATGCGGGGCGAATTTGCGGATTTTCCGCGATTTCGCGATCCGCAAATCTCGTGAAATCGCAGTAAAATCCGCGAATCAGCGGGGATGAATTTTCAGCCAAGCAAGGGTTACAGCACCAGGTGCAAAAGTTGAACCTAATTTGTTTGTAACCTTTTACAAAAGGGTTACAAAGAAATTAACTTCAACTTGAACACCTGCTGCTAATTGCTTCCTGGTGCCTCCTTGCCTACTTGCAACTATTCTCTGACCCTGCTCTGACCCTTGAAGCAGGGTCAGAGAATAGTTACAAGTAGGCAACGAGGCACCTGTCGAAGGAATTAAACCTCATCAGGAAGCACTTACAGATATAAAAAACAGGAAGAAGGGAGAGGATGGCAAATACACCCATTTTGAGTTGTAAGGAGGGGTTAAACTAAAAGAGACCTTTACAGCACAATTTTCATATGCATTTTACTAAAAATAAAAAGCTGTATGTTCTGTAGGGGCAACTCAGAAATCTGGCCCTTCAGAGATCTGGCCTCTCTTTCTTTCTCTCGTTCTCTCTCTCCCTCTCTCTCTCCCTCTCTTTCTCTCTCTTTCTATCTATCTATCTCTCTCTCCCTCTCCTGTCTTGCTCTATTTATCTCTTTCTCTCTCTCTTTCAAGTTCTTCCTCTTTCTCTGCTTATCTCTTTCTTTCTCCGTTGTTCTCTCTCTCTTTCTCTCTATCTCCCTCTCTTTCTTTCTCTCTCTCACATCCTCTCTTTCTCGCTCTCTCTTTCTCTCTCTTTCTTTCTCTCTCACTCTCCCTCTTTCTCTCTCTCTTTCTCTTTCTCTCTCTCACCCTCTCTCTCTCTCCCTCTCTGTGTGTCTTTCTCTCTTTCTCTCTTTCTATGTCTCTCTCTTTCTCTCTCTCTTTTCCTTTCTTGCTCTTTCTCTGTCTCTTTCTTTCTCTCTCGTTCTCTCTTTCTCTTTCCCTCTCTTTCTCTCTCTCGATCCCTCTCTCCTCTTCTCTCTCCCTCTCTCTCTCTCTCCCTTTCTCCCTCTCTTTGTCTCTTTTACTTTCTTGCTCTTTCGCTGTCTCTCTTTCTTTCTCTCTCCTTCTCTCTCTCCCTGTTTGTTTGTTTGTTTGTTTGTTTCTTTCTTTCTTTCTTTCTTGTTTTCTTTCTTTCTTTCTCCCCCCTCTCTCTCTTACTCTCTCTTTCTCTCCCTCTCTTTCCCTTTCTCTCCCTTTCACTTTCACTTTCTTGCTCTTTCTCTGCCTGTCTCTCTCTTTCTTTCTTTCTCTCTCTCTTTCTTTTTTCTTTCTTTCTTTCTTTCGTTCTTTCTTTCTTTCTTTCTTTCTTTCTTTCTTTCTTTCTTTCTTTCTCTCTCTCTCTCTCTCTCTCTATCTCTCTCTCTTTCTCTCTTTTGAAGCATTGCAAAGATCTCGTAGATGACAAAGTACAAACAAGCATTTGCAATGCAATAGGTCTTGCATGTTTTGTATTTACGTGACTTAGCTGTATTGATATTACAAATTACAATGGCTTTTAATTTTTTTAAATAATTAATACTTAAATACAAGTGTATGTTCAGTGTATTTTATTGTGACGAAAATCCAAGAACAGAAGTGAAATATTAACATCTTTTTGTGACATTTGTAATAAAGTTTGAAACATTGAGAGAACATATTTGAACTAGGTGTTGAATGGTTGCGCAGATTGATGCTGGGGTGGCGCTGAGTGGTGCTGTGGTGGTGCTGAGTGGTGCTGTGATGATGCTGAGTGGTGCTGTGGTGGTGCTGAGTGATACTGGGATGGTGCTGAACCAGAGGGTGGCAGTGGTGAACCAAAGGGTGGCAGGGGTGAACCAGAGGGTGGCAGGGGTGAACCAGAGGGTGGCAGTGCTGAACCAGAGGGTGGCAGTGGTGAACCAGAGGGTGGCAGGGGTGAACCAGAGGGTGGCAGGGGTGAACCAGGGGGTGGCAGTGGGGAACCAGAGGGTGGCATCGGTGAACCAGAGGGTGGCAGTGGTGAACCAAAGAATGGCAGTGGTGAACCAGAGGGTGGCAGTGCTGAACCAGATGGTGACAGTGGTTAACCAGAGGGTGGCAGAGGTGAACCAGAGGTGCAGTGGTGAACCAGAGGGTGGCAGTCATGAACCAGAGGGTGACAGTGCTGAACCAGAGGGTGGCAGTGGTGAACCAGAGGGTGGCAGGGGTAAACCAGAGGGTGGCAGTGGTGAACCAGAGGGTGGCAGTGCTGAACCAGAGGGTGACAGTGGTTAACCAGAGGGTGGCAGTGGTGAACCAGAGGTGCTGTGATGAACCAGAGGGTGGCAGTCGTGAACCAGAGGGTGGCAGTGGTGAACCAGAGGGTGACAGTGCTGACCCAGAGGGTGGCAGGGGTGAACCAGAGAGTGGCAGTGCTGAACCAGAGGGTGGCAGTGGGGAACCAGAGGGTGGCAGGGGTGGACCAGAGGGTGGCAGGGGTGAACTACAGGGTGGCAGTGGTGAACCAGAGGGTGGCATTGACGAACCAGAGGGTGCTGTGCCCATAAACGACTGCATGGGTAACTTCGCTATGCAAGCGGCTCGCAAAGACGCAAAAAGCCCCGCGAACATGCAAAAAGCCCCGCGAACACGCAAAAAATCCAACGAACACGCAAAAAACTAAATTCCGCAAATTCGCACAAATTCGCGAATTTTGCGGATCACGAATTCGCAAATCTGCAAATTCGCAGATCGCGAATTCGCAAAATTCGCCCATGCTTAATCACCACAATAGGGGAAGTATCCGTCTAAGGACGGAAAGAGCCCTGTCAGTCACCTCCCGGTACACCTCTAAGAGGCGGGGAATCAACACCTCCCGGTAGGATGCATAAAACTCCTGCAGGAACCTGTCCTGCCCTGGCATCTTGCCCGCCGCCAGGCGTTAGATGGCATCACCAATCTCCTCCGGATCGAGGTCCTCCGCTTCAGACTCACTAAGATGGAAAAAGTGATTGTTATGAGAGATTATACATGTATTATGTTGTTAAATAACCCTCATCAGGAAGCATGTCTGGGGGCGTGGCTTGCCGGATGAAGATGGCAGAGGTGTAGTTGCATCTCTCTGCTCTGCCCTACACGATTATCCAGTGCAATCAGGGTTGTGGGGGTCCATCCGGCTCTTGCAGGGCACCATAGTCCCCCACCCTACCCTGGATTATGTTGGGGACATGTAGCGTAGCGGGGTGCTTTTTGAGCCTTGTGTGTGCCGTGGTCTCGGGGCTGGGTGGCCTGCAGATGCCGAGTAGAGGCCCCGGCATGGAAAAAGAGACACCGTGGCTGCCGAGGGCTTTCCCATTGCGAGGTTACGCTGGAGAGGAGAGGTTTGCAGGGATCCCGGCAACAGCTGAGAGCCGGGATTCTGGTGGTATACTGGTGGACTCCAGGAGAGAGGCAATCGGCAGTGACGAGTTCGGGCCTGAGCAGATGTGGCAATGCACAGCGGAATGTCTTGTTGTGGAATATGTGCCCCCTGCACACACTGCCGGTCCTGGCACAGCATGGTGGCCCTAAGATGAGACAACACGCCCCTGGGATTTATTGCTGCCCCCCCAACAGACCCCCTTGATTTCTCTTGCAGGCCTGGGGTGGGGCTGAAGATAGCGGCCTACAGGGGCCCCAACGTTGGCTTGCCTGGCGGGGCTGCCCTTCGACCGCTGCGAGTTTGTAGGAGCGGCCGGCCCATAGAGGCCTCTGTTGCGTCTGCCTGACTTGCATGGAGGTACCAGTTGAGGCGCGATTGCTAGGGGCTCCTGTAGATACCTCCCTTCTTTCACTGGCAGCATCAATGGGGGACCATGAACTGAAGCCTCAGAGGATTTACAGCACAGTATGACCAGGGATCTGCATTGGTGGGCCTGCCCCTCACTGCACTCCCTTGCTCTGGTGGCTGAGGCTGCGGACTTCATGGCAGAGGCCGCGTGGGAGGCCTGTCGGGCGTTCCCCTAAAGGAGCTCACACTCGTCACTCTGATAATGGGACCGGGCTAAGAAGAAGAAACTGATACTGGCCTAAGGAATATCTGTCCTGGACTGGCCCAGGCCGGGGCAGGGGGGGAAGGTGGGCAGTGCTGCTCAGTGGACTTCTGAGTCTCACAGCGACTAGTGTGGGCCTTCACATGCTGCAAAGGTGCTGAACTTAATCCTGGCCCATCACACAGGCCTGGGCATCATTATCGCAGTTTAGCATACTGGGGCCTTGCTAGTCGCTGTCACAGCCCCCTCATACGTGTTGGTGTGCACCTGTGACCCACTAGACTGCAAAAGAGGAACTGCGATTGACTTGCCTGGTGAGCCTGTGCACTCTTGCCCCTACCGCCAGAGACTGCCATCCGCACTACCCATGGGTTGTATGGCCGTGAGAGAACCAAGGGCTAGGCAAACTGGCTGCAGGTAGGTACATCTGAGCCATTGCAGACAGCAGAAGGGGGTGGAAGGGATGCAGCGCCACCCACCTTGCAAGTGAAATTTGATAAGATCCTGGCAGCTATCACGGATCCCAAATGCACATTTCAGCAAGACATCAGTGCTGTTTCTGTGGGCCTAGGCTGCTGCGAACAGACTGCAAGTTAGTGGATAGGATGAAGGAGGTGGAGTTGGAGGTCGGAGGACTTTGCCTAATTCATCTGGAGCTCCTCCAACAGGTTTCAACTCTGACAAGCAAGGTACGCACACTGGGACATCATGCAGAGGATACAGGGGGCCACAATAGATGGAGCAATGTACGGATGGTGAGCCTCCTAGAGGGGACGGAGGGTGATGACTTAATGTCCTACCTAGAGATCTGGATGAGACACGGGTTTGCGCCAAACATCCTGACACCTTTCTTTGTCATTCAGCGTGCTCACAGGGCCCTGGATGGACCGCCAGACCCTGGTAGGCCGCCCTTCCGTGGTGGCTACGTTACTCAACCTGGTATGAACGATTGTGGACCACGACACAGAGGATGTTACTATCATGGCTAATAGAAACCAAGATTTTAAATGCATGACCTGGAATGTCCGAGAGATGGGGTAAACACTGCTACCTAAGGCGCAGGGAAATGCAAACCGCCATGCTTTAGGAGACTCATCTCACCAGGGTGGAAGTTGAGCACCTATACCATAGATGACAGGCCAAATGTAAGCCACATTGTTCTCTGCATCTTATCTTGCTATACGGTGATGATCTCCTTTTACATCTATCGACTGGATCATATGGAATTTGTAGTGCTACCTGGCTCTTGAGGGTCATATCTGGCCTGAACAGTACTAAGACATGTATGTTTCCATGCAGGTGTGGTGCCCTTGGCCCCGGATCTCCTTACCGGATTTCTTGCTCTCTCCCTCAACCCTTAAATATCTGGGTGTAAGAGTATACCACAACCTGCAAGGCCTGCAGGAGGCAAACTTGGAAGGGCGCTCCATTCCCTGAAAGTGTGTGTTGCTCCCTGGAAATACTTACGACTGTCACTTATGGCGCATGTATCGATTTCCAAGATGATGATGCCCCCTCATTTATTGTACTTTTTTACGAACCTGCCGATTACGATTTCTGTGACATGGTTCAAGCAGCTTGATGCCCTTCTCTGCATTTTGATTTGGGATGGTGGCTTTCATAGAGTGTCTTTTTAGACCTTGAAGCACCCCTCCCCCCTGGATGTTGTATGATTAGGGGGCCCTGGACTTCAAGCTGTACTATGTGGCAGCACAGTTGCAATGGGTGACTAGGTGGCTTCACCATACCCATAAGTGCAACTTGGACTGCCTGGGTCTGATCCCCTATCCGGGACTCCTGTTGGCCCGCCTGCTTTGTCTGGAGATAGTCATCCTACTGCCCTTTATGCTCCTACAACTGGCATTGCTTTTTTGGCATTGCCGTATTGTGCAGACCCGGATATCCCCATTGTATGCCCCAGCTCTTAAATTGGTGGACCTCTCTCATAGAGACCCTGTCGCCAGTTTCTCCTCTGCCCAACTTCCTGAATGGACAAGGACAGGCCTCGAGACGGTGGGGGAAGGTTTTTGCAGGGAGTCCTCGTTCCGCTGGAAATTAAATATATACAATTTAATTACGTATGCGTGTCATACCTCACACTGCATAGATTGCAAGTCATATATGGTGAAGAGCCCCATGGGAGACCACACTGGCGGGCACCAGATTGAGGTTACGTGGTTTTCGACTTCACTTCGTATCCAGCCGCCATTTTGTATTTAACCGCCATTCTGTGTTGCCTCACTCAGGCAGCACGGCGGACGTGGTGAACGCAATGTTTTTGCTTTTGCAGCTGCTACGTGTCCTTCCCGTTAAAGAATAACTTCTGCCTATGTTTATGAAACCGATGTCAGGGTCTCCCGAGTTTCGCAAATCCATGTCTAGACTGATTAATCCATGTCTTACTCCACTGTTTGGGTCCCACCATTCTTCTTGACTTTATCTTGTTTAACTGGCCTTCGCCATTCCCTTCATGTGTTCTCTTGTTACATAGACTGTCCTTTGTAGCATTCAACATGTTCTACCACCTGCAAAATTGAATTACGGGCACTAGTGTTGATTAACCTGAAGGGAGGGGAGCACACAGGGTCTGAAAGGAGGCTGTATCTTACACATTTGATAACTTGTTTTCGAACTATTCCTATTCGTCAGTTTTGTATGTTTTGGGAATTGGCATTGTAAATTTGTGTACTATAATAGTTTGTGCGCAACGGAATGAAGTGGCAGTCTCCTGATAACCTACCAGTTGGTGTACTTACAGGAACACTGTGCTTAGCTGCAGCTAATAAATCTGCTTTTGTACCAGTTGGTGTACTTACAGGACCACTGTGCTTAGCTACAGCTAATATATCTGCTTTTGTACGCCGAACAGAGTGTCACGTGTCTCTGTCTGACAAAGTAGGTGAACCCGGAGATCTTAGGCGTGCCCTGCGTCGCCTGGCCCGTAAGGTCAGGTTCTCCAATTGGCGGCCCAACGTGTGGGCGACTTCAGCTCTAGTAGTTTTGCCAGAAGGTCGTGAGGAGCTTCGCAAGAAAATTCCGGAGGATTTCGCGAACCACGTGAGCGACCCCTGTATGTCGAAGTGGACCGATGGTCTTTTAAGGCGCAGCTACTCCTTCCCGACGGCTGCTGATGACTGCTGCCCTGACTGTCGCCCTGCTTTGGCCCCCTGGTGATGACTAGTATCGCGAGACGTTAGACGGACATCTGTTGGCGTGAGAAAACATTTAGTTAAGTATTCGTGGGTAGCGCCCACCTTTTGTTTTTGGTTCTTTTGTTATTTGATTAGTGCACTAACCGAAGCCAAGGGGTAAGTACGTTTTTGCTGTGACTATATTGTCTGAAATCCCTTGACGTTTGTAAGTAGTCCAGTTCGTTACGAAATGCCTGGATTTAGTAAGTTTAAGAAATGTTGTTGTTTTGGTTGTATTAGGGATTCCCGGCTAGAGGATTCTTGTCCGATTCCTCTGGTTGGAACTCCCACCTATGAGCTCTATTCAAAACATGGTTTAGGTCCTATTGTTTTTAATGAAACATGGATTCGGTATACTAAAAAGGATGGTGTTTTACGGTGGCCACAAAATGGTACCTTTGAGCCTTCTATATTAGACAATTTGGAAAAAATGGAAGCAATGTTTGATTACTTCCGCCTCTGGCGTAAAGAATCTAAACAGAAAGAAATTAAGCAAATGAAGAAAGACAAGAAAGAGCAGGATATGACAATTTTACAGGCTGCCCAACAGTTTAAAGATGACGAGGCTAATCAGATGGTTGAGGTTTCGGAGAGACAGCATCGTATGGCAATAGACAGATGCTATCCCATACTACCTACTGTTACAAAGAGTAAGGGTCCTGACGAAGATTCTTTCGTGTCTCACCTCTTGACGTTACCTCCACCTTATGTGTTAGGCGCTAATGCACCTCCATTACAACCTGTTGTTAATCCAGCTGTTCTGGTTCCTGCACAGTTGCCTCTTCCTGTGATTCCACCTCCACCCCCTTTGCCACTGACTTCTGTGCCCCAGACTCCTGTGCCTCAGTTCCCTTTATCCTCTGTTGCTACTTGTTCTTCTCCCGCTGTACAGAATACGTTGTCTCCTGTTTTATTGTCAGATTCCCCTACAGCTCGACATCGTTTAGTTAAAACTGTTTCTGGTCTTTTGTCACCTTTTCTTGGACCTCTTTTCTTTTCTCCTGCTTCATCTCGAAGACAATCTCGTAGTCAGATCCCAGATCTAGAAGAACGGACTAAGTTAGATTCTCTTGTTCGTAATTGGATTACGAGTAGTTTACAGTATAGTGAGCGTGATATTTTGGACACCTTTCTGCAATGGAACGCGCCTACGCAGAGGTATGTCTTTAATATTATGTGCAACACTCTTATCAAAGGGTGGGAAGATATGGATTTGGATTCACCTCCTCAGGGTTTATTCGAGATACGGGATCAATTTGATAAGGGACTTATTGTAGGTCCTGATGTAGAATCTGCTGTTCAGAAGCTTGTTACTTTTCGATCTTCCTTCTTTTCTCAAAGTTCTATTGAGCCTGATCCTGCGGTTTGTCGCAAAATGGCACAGTATCCTATGCGAGAAGTTCCTCCAATATGGAGAGAGGCAGACCCGAATGCTAATCCGGCTGTCCCCGCTCATTTTCAGCGTATATGGGTACATGATCCTTGGAAAAGATCTGAAGTGTTGGCACTTAAGCAGTCCTTACCGGACCCTCGTAAGAATCCTGCTGGGAATTATAAAGAATTGTCTCAGACAGTAAACGCATGTATTATGAACTTGGCGGATATTGATTTGCTTATAGGAAATGTAGTCCCACAAGCTTTATGGGCTAAAATTCGTAGGCAAGACCATGCTCAAGCTTTAGGTAGTGATTGGGCTGCCATTACAGCCGCAGATACAGCAAAAGTAGGTGGTGCCAAACCTGACGATTTGATTACGGAATTGCCCGGTAGAATAATAGATCTCATGAAAACGATGATGCCTGCTGTATGCGTTAACTGGGATAAGTTAGCAGCGTGCAAAAAAAAAGTCGATGAAAGTGTCTCTGATTTCTTTACTCGTTTTGAAGAGACTTTCATCGACCATAGTGGTCAAGATATGAGAACTGAAGGTGGACAGCGATTATTTGTAGATAAATTCGTTTTTAATTTACTTCCAGAATTATCGCATAAATCGAAACAATCTGAGAGTGCTTGGGCCCTTTCCTCAACTGCCCAGATATTGGCTACTGCTCAATATTATGAGAATAGGGATAAGGAAGACAAGGAGAAAGCGGAAAAGAAAACTAAAGAATTAAAAACGAAGGTTCTTCTGCAACAGACTTATCCTCCTCGTTCTGCTCAGCCCCAGTTTCAACAGCCCCCACAGTTTCAGAAGCTGTTGCAAAAACCTGAGTCTCCGGCTCCGCGATTTTCATTGGGTCCTAATCAATGTGCTTACTGTAAACAGGAAGGTCATTTTACGACTAGTTGCCCGATTTTGTTACAACGTTATGGCGGATCACAGCCACGGGGTCGTGGAGATTCTCGGTCAGTGTCCCGAGGTAGAGGGCGTGGTGCTTCGTCTCAGGAACGACATCCCTCTCCCCCTCAGGACTCCACGAATTATTTTGACCAGCAGAATTCTCAGTCTGCACAGTATTACAATGATGATTATTGCTCAGATGGTGACAATGCTGTTTTCTTCACTTGCTAGAACAGCCATAGACAGAGTAAGGGAGTTGTGTCAGTACCAGTGGATCAGGAGGGACCTTATGTTAATGTTGTAACATTGGGTGTTACAGAACCATTTCTTTTGGATACTGGTGCAATGAGAAGTTCTATTATGCACTCTAAACTACCTGGGGGACCTTTGTCTGGCTTAACAAATGTTTCGGTAGGATTCTCTGGCGCCCCGATTAGCAACCCTGTTTCTTGTCCTTTGCCTATTTCCATTGGTCCGTGTGATTTAGAAGCTCCACTTCTTTTGACAACGGGTTGCGGAGAGAATTTATTGGGTTTGGATTTATTGAAACGTCTGCATGCCACATTGTATTGCTCACCATCTGGTGTACATCTTACTTTAGGTGCTAAATTGACTTCTCCGATGTACGTATCTAAAGACCAACTGCCGCTCGAACTACGTTCGCTTCCTGCGACACTTTGGGCTATGGGTCCGAATTATGTTGGTTTGCTTCAAATTCCACCTAATGTGATTACTGTGAAGCCTGATGTTAAGTTACCACGCATTCGACAATATAAAATATCTAACGATGGTGAGAGAGCGCTGTTGGCTATTGTTCATGACCTGGTTGAGAAGGGTGTGGTTGAGAAGACCAGAGGAAATGTTTGTAACAGTCCTGTTCTGTCTGTTTTAAAACGTACTGATCCTTCTCAGCCACCTGTGTACCATTTTGAGATAGCCCTCCGGGAGGTCAACAAAATTGTTGTTCCACAGTTTCCTGTTGTCCCAGATATCACTGCCTTGCTTACTATGATTCCTGCTTAGGCAGTTTGGTTTTCGGTTATTGATCTCAAAAATGCTTTCTTTAGCATTCCCATTGCTGAGGAAAGTAGGGATCTCTTTGGTTTCTCTCTTGGAGGCCAAAGTTTTCGATTTAAGCGTGCACCTCAGGGCTATTGTGAGAGTCCCTCCATCTACAGTCAAGCCTTGAAGTCTCAGCTTGACACCTTTTCTTTGCCGTCTGGTGCTACTCTTATCCAATATGTGGATGATTTATTAGTGGCTGCTGATTTGGAAGATGTCTGTAAAAATGCGACTGTGTCACTTCTACGACATTTGTCTGATCTACATCACAAAGTGTCGCTTTCTAAGTTACAATATTGCCGACAAGAGGTTACCTATTTAGGTCATCTCTTGTCGAAGGAGGGAAGGCGATTGACCCCAGAACGTATTCAAGCAATTGCGCAAATGTCTGTACCATCCACACAAAGAGAGGTGCGTGCTTTCTTAGGCATTACCTCTTATTGTAGACAATGGATTCCGAACTTCTCCCTACTAGCAAAACCTTTGTTGGCACTCACTCTGAAAGATACGCCCCAACCGTTTCCTTGGACTGACGAATGTCAAAAGAGTTTTTCTGATTTACGTATTGCTTTGTGTTCGGCTCCTGTGTTGCATACTCCAGATTACAGTAAACAATTTACACTTTATGTTCATGAGAAGGAAGGTTGTGCATTATCAGTTCGAACACAACAGTTTGGAGGGAAACAAAGGCCATGTACCTATTTTTCGGCAACGTTAGATCCAGTTGCTAAAGCGTTACCAAGCTGTCTTAGAGCAACAGCGGCAGCAGCGATTTCTATTTGCCAATCTGCTGGACTGGTGTTGGATAATACTCTTAACGTAATGGTGCCACACGCAGTAGATACTCTTTTGAATAGAACGAAAACCCAGCACTTAACGAGTGCTCGTTTGTCAGGATATGAGTTGACGTTGTTAGCAAGTCATATACATATCAGGAGATGTAATGTTCTGAATCCAGCAACATTGTTGCCTATTTTGGATGAGAAAAATGTACAAGATCAGCATGGTTGTTTTCTTTGTACAGAAGAAGAAACTAAGGGTCGAGTCGATTTGAAAGATACACCACTTATGGATCCGGATGGGATCTTGTGGGTAGATGGGTCTTGCTTTAAGCTTCCAAATGGCGAGACAACAGCAGCTTACGCTGTTACGACTTTACATACGATAGTGGAAACTGCACGTATTTCACAGAATTCAGCGCAAGCTGCAGAGTTGATTGCATTGACAAGAGCATGTGTGTTGGCGAAAGGGAAAAGAGTGACTGTTTACACAGATAGTCAATACGGGTTTGGCGTTGCCCACAGTTTCGGCCGTTTGTGGAGAGAGAGAGGATGCTTTACCTCCCACTGCACTAAAATACAGCATGGTCAGTTGGTGAGTGACCTTCTTGAATCACTTACCTTGCCCACTCAAATAGCGATTTTGAAGTGTAGTGCGCATCAAAAGATTACTGATGACGTGGATTGGGGAAATGCATTTGCAGATGAAATAGCGAAAGAAATGGCACGGAATGTTGAGGGTCGAATGTAAGTTGCAGGACCGGCAAATTGGGTCCCAGAGGCTGGTATGTGTGAGGATACAGTAGAAAGCGTGAAAATGATTCAGAAAGATGCAACTGAGAAAGAATTGAGTAAGTGGAAAGAAAGTACGGGGATGTTGGATACGATGGGATGTTGGACTGAATTGTCAGAGCATCAGCGATGGTTGTTACCAGATGCGTATGTGTTACCTGTGGTTACTATGGCTCATGGACCAGCCCATATTAATGCAAGGGATATATGTAAACTCTGTGCTTCAGTATGACAGAATGAAAATATTCCTAAATGTGCAGACAATGTAGTCAAGCACTGTATTGTTTGCTTGATGCATAATCTAGGAAAGGGAACTCCAACTCCAGCAGGTCACTTTGCTCCCTCTACCTATCCTTTTGAGGTACTACAAATAGATTACATCAATATGGAGCGTTTCAATAATCTCAAGTATGTCCTGGTGGTGGTTTGTGCCTTTTCCAGATGGATAGAGGCCTACCCCCTAAAGGACAATACTGCTTTGTCTACTGCCAAAGTCTTCTAAAAGAGTTTTTTCTGAGGTTTGGTTTGCCGCGCATTGTCTGGAGTGACAATGGGAGTGAATTTGTAGGTCAGATCATGCAGAAAGCATGTGTGGGTCTTGGTATTAGACAGAAATTTCATGCGGCAAACCATCCTCAGTCAGCAGGTTTTGTAGAGTGTTATAATGGCACTCTCAAACTTAAGTTAGCAAAGATTCAGACTAGTACAGGCCTTTCCTGGCCTGACGCCTTGCCCTTGGCACTTCTCTCAACAAGAACGACTGTCCATTCTCGTTTGGGGCTTAGCCCATACGAGATTGTTTTCGGGCGCCCTGCTAATGTTTGGGGAGTCCCTCGGCCCAAAAAGTATTTAGACATTCCGTACCCATTGTTGGTTGACTATTTGCATGACCTCACTACTAAATTTCGTGTTATTCGTCAACATGTCCAAAACGCTTTACCGGATGCCTCCTCAGATCCAGGACACTCCATCCAACCTGGTGACTGGGTGTGTCTGAAAAACTTCCAGAGGAAGAAAAATTTGGAACCTCGTTGGGGGCCGCCGATACAAGTCTTACTCACCACCCATACAGCAGTGAAGGTCATCGGAAAGCGAAACTGGATCCACAGAGTGCACTGTAAGCGGGTACCATTGCCTTTACCTTACGACCAGTGGGTCCGAGAAGGAATTGGTGACAGTGAGTGTAAAAAGGTACCTAGATTCGTACCTTTCAGCAGTGCACGCCTGGATTGGACTAGTTCCGAGAAAGAGGACGGCGACGTTTTGCAGGAAGCTGTACCTCCACACCTACGATTAAACACATCGGATCCAGAGAATTTATTTAAAGACGAGAGGATACCTGGCAAGACACGATACAACCTGAGAGAAAGGTTGCCTAAAACAATTAAAGTTGTGCTTTATAAAGTGTTGTCTTGTGTTAAAAAGAGAAAGATTCCTTTTCCACTATCCATCAAGTTGCAGGGTCCCAGTAGGAGTCTTAGGCTGTGACCTGAATAGTGACTAGGTCAACAGGACTTGCAGTGTCATAGGACGGCTAACAACCACAGCTAAGTGATTGAGGAAGATTATTGTGAGCAACGCCTTTAGAGTAATGGATAGCGCAGGAAAAGAGAATGATGTCAAAATTATGAAAAGAAATCATTATAAGAAATGATTATTCAGTTGTTGTGGCGTAGCATAATGTATTTCAGTATGTTTATGCAGTTTATTAGCATGTGTAGGAGGGATTGTACACAGTATGCAGCCAACACCTGTCCCTACTTCTACTTCTTTGATTCCCTCTACTACTATTTCTCCACATAAATTGTATGCACTCCCAGACCATGAGCAGATGAGAAGAATGGAGTATTTTAACAATTCATTTATCCAACTCTTGCATCAACATCAATTGGTAGTGAAAATTTTAGTGGTTCATGTTATAAAACTATGCGCAACCATAGGTTTTTGTTACCACTATTGGCTAAGAGATATATGGTGAAAAATTAGCCCTATAATATTGTAACTGCTAAAGAGATATATGGTGAACAATTAGCCATATAAAATATAATTGCAAGAATATTGAGTGCCACTGCACCGTTATACCTTAATTAAAATATAGAACCACTAAAATTTTCAGCAACACCAATAGTACGAGGTTGCACATTAATATAATAGAGGTAGTGTCCGGATACTCTATGGTAATAACATATAGGACAGAGATTAATTGAATAGTGATTCTAACAATAGTTCCTTACTTTATACCAGCAGCGGCAGGTGAATCCCCGCCAGGGCAGGAACGTCATATCTGTATCACAAGCAAATTGAAAAGCTCGTGAAAGTTCTTAGGTGCCAGTAAATCAATACCTAGGTAAGTAGGAATAACTACAACCACAGGGGATATTTGATAATCACTCCTTTATTTGCACTATGGTAACAGAGGTATATTTATTTACAGCACTTTTTAACCAATATCGGTGGCTCCTACTACCAGAGCGTGAACCCTCCCAACACGAACACAAGGTAGCTATGTGCTATATTAACTAGTACTACCAAAGAAGAATATTAGCAGATGAATGATTTATCCATACTTTCATTTATTACCCACAGAGATCAATATTGTGTATGCTACATTAAAAGCACTACGAATTTACAAAGCACTGTCCGGATTTCATAATCGGACACAGGCACTCCATGATATATCTGGAAGCCAATGCTAAATACAGGTAATTGTGCTGTCTCTTGGACATGATGAACATGACGCCTTTGCAATAAAATTGACCCAGTAATAGATTCTGAGATCCATTTAATAATTGACTCTTTTGAATGGATAGTTGTTTTAACAATACCAATAAAATTAATAACCATCACCAGCTTCTGACTAGTGCCAACCACCTGTAACTTTAGTTAACTAACTAAACTTTAACCAACTAGAAATGTTTTTTGGGAGATATGTTGTGTTTGTAACAAAAAGGTTTATGTGCATAAAAGTAATTGTCTGTTTCTTTTTAGAACTTGGTCCTGAAGAAGGTTGTGTATTGTTAGTTCTTAACCGAAACGCTGCGTCGACCCCTGTTCTTACGAACTTTTAAACCAACGTTTGTTTTGTTTATTGCTTTATTATGCTTTTAATGAAATGTATAACCTACTGTATGTGAAATTTTTTAATGTTTTGTTATGATTGCGATAAATTGTAAAGACTTGAATAAATATTCAAAGGATATATATTTTTCCCAAAAACAATTTTCTGGCTTTCTCTTTTCAGTTTTAATTTTGACCTGAATTTAAATGCTATGTTTCATATATTGGTTTATTTGCCGGTTGTCAAATAACTAGAATGGTTGGCCTATGTCTAGTAATGTAACTTCTGTTTCAAACTATATCTGTGTGATTGGTATTGCTAAACAACAACAACCAATTTAGCAACATTATTCCACTCCTTACCAACTCAGTGGCAAATGTGTGGGACATTTTTGTTTTACAATATTACCTGTGAACATTCGTTTGAAAACCCTGGGTCAAAAAGAAGTTGGACATACACTATTATAATTGACATTATAAGGTTAGATTTGGTCACATTTACTCATAGTTGCAGTTTCATGTAAACATACGTCACAAAGCCAGGTTGCATATACCCGTAAATCATGATTCCTATAAGCATGTGTCACATATGTTGTCCGCTTTAGTTTATATATGTGAGAGTGACAACTAATTGTGTCCTATGCAATTGTTCTATCCACATTACATTCCGTACACTTTGTTACCTGAAGTCTCTTTTGGCCTGTGTGTCAATCAAATACATATTGTTTAGCCCAAGATGATTGTTGGGTTTGTGGGCTCATTCCACGTAATACAGAGAGAGGGATGCCGTATTTGGTTCTTCCATTTACGTACGAAGGTTCTGCCTGGGCTTATCTGGCTATGTTTTCTAATGCATACCAGAACCTACTCCGATATCCTCCCGGTGGGTCCTATAATGGTGGAGTGGATTTCAGTCATAGCTCTTTGATCAAGGGAATAGCGACCATGGCAAAAATAGCTGATATTATCAAGATTCCTAAAGATGAAAAGAGGGCATATGATGGATGGAATGTGACCCGGTATGTCACTAGTCTCACTGATAAGATTAAACAGAAGAAATTTGCACCAATTTGGGTTTTACCACAGAGAGGTAGTCTGTGTTTACAAATAAATGACCAGAATACCAAAGTTAAGCAAGAAAGGAGTAATTGTTCTCACATATACATCTATACACCCTTGACTCCTTCACTGTTAGTTCCATCACAAGGCACATACTTTATGTGTCATGATAAAGCTTATACATGGCTTCCCATACATTTCTCGGGGACATGTTATATAGCTTTCCTTCTTCCTCCAAAATATACTGCTCCTGCAGATCACCATATAAAGAGATTGGGTAGAGGAGTTATTGATGCGAAAGACACAGCCGGACAAGAAGGAGGAGATTTCCTGAAAGGAATTCTTCCTTTTTGGGGTCCAATGGCAAATAGCAGAAACATCAGACACCTGGATCGTGTGGTGGATGCTCCCATAAATATAACTTCTGGAGCATTGAATAATTTGACAGCCAAACTTCAGGCGGATTGCCTTATGACTTTGCAGAATCGAATGGTTCTAGACATTGTCTTGGCTGATAGTTGCGGAGTCTGTAAATTGATTGGGCCCAGTTACTGCGTTTACGTTCCAGATAATGCCCCTACAGTATACCAAGCCATCTTTAAGCTACATGTCATCTCCGAGTCCATTCATCAGGACACTGGAGATTGGTCTGTGATGAGATGGTTTTGGGGATTACTGTCCACATGGGGGTGGAAGGTGTTAACTTTCCTTGGAGCGATTCTGGCAATCATCTTTTCCTGTTGTCTCTGTTTACAGTGCAGTCCAGCTACTTGCGGACTTTGTGCCACTGTGTGTGTTTCTAAGCCGGTAACACAGGAAACAGAGAACATCAGAATGATGTTGCAGCAACACCTCAATGACCTCATGACCATCAATATCGATTTAGACTAACATGAGTCTTTTGGAAAGGGGCGACCATTCGGTCCCCCCGAACGTATGGTGGAGTACCACGATCCCCCCGGGAAGCCATCTTGGGCGGGAGGCGAGCCTCGGCTGGTATGCCCGAAGCGGCGTAGCCGGGGCGCGCCTTTTTCCCGCCCTGGAGTGGGCTGGCCTAGACACTGACGCGGCCGGCCACGCCCTTTGGGGCAGGCGGGGGCGGGTGTACGCCCGCCCTGAAGACGGATAAAAGGAGCAACAAGCCAAGAAAGCATCCTCTTGTTCCTGTGCTCTGAAGCTGCACCTCCTCGCTGCACGTGAGCTCGAGACGGAACGAAGAGCCAATTTTGAGCGTTGTAATCTTTCTTGTTTGTTTTGCAGATACTCTGTCGGAGAATGCCCAAGAAAGCGGGAAAGCGAATGACTACCGACCAGATGCTGCGTGTTCTTATGAAAGAGGTGACCGACCTAAAGAGGCGAATGGCGGATAAAGACGAGGAAGGGGGGCCGAAACGTCCTTTGGCAGGAGCAGCTCCAGGAGGAAAAGGCAAGAGGCCCAGAAGGGGAGCAGCTGGGGGGGACATCCCGGTTCCCTGTACCCTACTCGAAGCACCAACTCCCGTGCCGGAGGAGGGGAATCCAATTCCCGTGGTGGTCACCCCCGTGTCCGGGGAGGATATGCCGCCCGAGCTGGCAGCACAATTAGCAGCGTGGTTGGGTAAAGGTAGCAAGGGCGCCACGGCTGACGACGCGCAGGTGTTGATGAAGCAACTGCGGGAAACTAGGGAAGCGACGAAGGCACCATCGCCGGCTGCGGCAGTAGAGAAACCATCTGGGTCAGGTCCAGTCGCAGATACAGCTTCCGGTTCAGGTAAGCGGCCATTGCCGATTGCGAGGGATGAGTCTGCACCCTCTCGAAGGGAAAAGTTGGGTCAGCATGTCCCTCTGGCTATCAAAGAGAAGATATGGGCAGAGGAGTATATAAACATCTTCTCGTTGCTTACCGATCATTATGAGATGGAACATGTTAAGAGCCAGAAGGAGCTCATGCATCCGAGTGTTTGGCGCGCAAAGATGGCCGCCTTTAAGGTGAATGAAAACATTGGCAATTGGGGCAAAGCTTGGGGGATTTTTACATCCATCATGGGTGAACGTAGGCCCGAATTGCTGTCCGAATTCCCGATTTATCAGTCGCGGATTATGGGGTATTCTGTGTCACACGAGGGCAATCAATGGTTCTGTTACGATAACATTTTCAGGAAAGCGAAAGAACATGATAAAAATTTAACTTGGGATTGTTATGATTCTGTGTCTTGGTCAAAAATGGAAGATACTGGTATGTTGAAATTGCCATTGGTAGGGAGTAGCGTGAGTGAACCCTCCCGCCAATATGCTGGAACGCCCTTTCGATCAGGTACGAGTAACGACAACCACCCGAGGCCAATCGGCAACGCAGGAAAAAGGGGGATTTGTTGGAACTTTAACAGGGGTAAATGTACCAGGCCCCAGGGGTCTTGCAAATTTAAGCACGAATGTGGTGGGTGTGGGCAAGCATCCCATCCTGAGTCCATGTGCAGAGCCAAAACGGGTGATAACGGGGGTAGAGGAGGCGCCAAACAGGTCTGATATAGTCCGAGGGGCGCCTTTACCTACCCCGATTGATACCATGGCGATGATTCCTTGGCTCAGCGAATACCCAGATCACGCTTCCGCTGGGGTGTTGCGGGACGGGCTTTCTTATGGTTTCCGCATCCCAGTGGGGGAGTTTCGGGGTATAGCGAAATGTAAAAACCAAATATCGGTCTTGCAACATACGACCGTAGTACAGGAAAAGATCCGGAAAGAGGTTACTCGAGGTCGAGTCGCCGGTCCATTTAATGTACCACCAGTTGCTAACTTTGTTTGTTCCCCTTTGGGGGTGGTCCCCAAGAAGGACCCGGGTGAGTTTCGGCTGATACATAATTTATCAGCCCCGCGTGGTCTTTCCGTAAACGATGCGATAGACCCGGAAGTATGTTCGGTGCGGTACGCATCCTTCGATGAGGCCGTAGCCATATTGAATCGCCTGGGGCCCGGCGCGCTGATGGCAAAAAGTGATATCGAGTCAGCGTTCCGGTTGCTCCCGGTACATCCTGACGACCAGCGTCTCCTTGGTTTCATGTTTCAGGGTCACTATTACATGGATCGGTGTATGCCAATGGGGTGCTCTATATCTTGTGCATATTTTGAAAAGTTCAGTTGTTTTCTGCAATGGGTCTTTACAAGAAAGACGGGGTTTCAACATGTTATGCATTATCTCGATGACTTTTTGTTTCTGGGGGCAGCCGGGGATCCGGAATGTGGACAGGCTTTGACCGAATTTTGTGTCTTGATGAATCAGTTTGGTGTGCCATTGGCACCAGGTAAGACTGTGGGTCCCTCGACTTGCCTCGAGTTTCTGGGGATCGAGCTTGACTCTGGTGAAGGTTGTTTTCGTTTACCAGGAGACAAAGTGTTAAAATTCAGGGCATGCCTGCAAACGTGTTTACGTGAGTCTAAGGTTAAGTTGCATCAATTACAACAATTGGTGGGGCAGTTGAATTTTGCCCTAAGAGTAATACCGATGGCCCGCCCCTTTTCCCGCTCTATCGCTCAAGCCATGGTCGGCCTGAAGGAAGGTCACCACCGCACGAGGCTCTCGGCAGAGGTTCGCCAGGACATGCGCATTTGGTTGGCATTTCTGGCGGATTTCAATGGTCGAGTTGTATGGAACAAACCGGCGGTGTCCTCTGAGGAGCTGGGACTGTGGACAGATTCGGCAGGGAGCATTGGTTTTGGTGCCATATTCGGCACTCAGTGGTCGGCACAAAAATGGCTGTCATGGTGGCAGGATAATGGACTGACGAGTAATATTGCCTTTTTGGAACTTTTCCCCATTCTGGTGGCCCTGAGAACTTGGCCCGAGGGGTTCAGAGATCACTCTGTGGTATTCTGGTCTGATAACATGACCGTGGTTGAGTGTATCAATAGCCAGGCGGCACGATGCAAATGGATCCTGAGATTGCTCAAGGAAATAGTATTGTTGTGTATGCAATTGAACGTGCTATTTAAGGCACGACATGTGCCAGGGGTGATGAATCAAGCGGCTGATGCGCTTTCTCGTTTTCGTATGCAGGCCTTCTGGGGTTTTCTGCCCACAGCGGACCCGGTGGCGGCACCCTTTCCCGAAGCTCTCTGGTCTCTCGGTGCCCCGAACTACAAAACCTCGTGGGAGAGAGTTTAGCACCCAGGACGAAGAAGGCATATGAAGGGGCGTTCCGATCCTATTGGGCCTTTTTGGGGGCTGCTAGGGGGAGCTTTGGGGCCAGGAAGAGTCTGTAGTAAACTTTCTGCTGTCTTTACATCAGGCAGGCAAATCAGTGGCTACGGCCCAGAGGCATCGGGCCGCCATTTCCTTTGTGGCTAGGGCTCATGGGATCCAGGACCCGACAGCGTCTTTCGTGGTGCAAAAAGCGCTACGGGGGTGGCAACGCCTTGAGGGTCGCAGAGTAGATGAAAGGCGCCCGATAGGTTTGGATAGGTTGGCCCTTTTGTTATCCATACTCCCTGCAACATGTTCATCCCGGTATGAAACAGTGTTATTCCGAGCCGCCTTTACGCTGGCATTCCATGGGGCTATGCGGGTAAGCGAATTAGTGGCGAGAAACAAGCAGGAGGTGGTGGGGGGACTGTGCCGAGAGCACGTTCAGGTCAGAGGGGGGACAATGACTGTCTCGTTCGTCAGGTCCAAGACCGATCAGGGTGCATTGGGTGATTGCATAATCATACAAAGGGTTCCCGGGTCCTCCATGTGCCCGGTGAGTTGTGTAGAGGAATATTTAGCACAAAGGGTGGCATCATGGGGGGGGACCTTGTTGAGACACGCTGACGCCACCCCACTGACAAGGTTTCAGTTTCAGCGGGTGCTTGCGATGTCTATTTCCGCTGCGGGCTTGAACCCGGGCGAGTTTGGGACCCATTCCTTTCGGATAGGGGCTGCTACAGAGGCTACGGCCAGGGGTCTGAATGTTGAACAAGTTAAACGTGTGGGGCGTTGGTCCTCCAACTGTTATAAAAGGTATGTGCGGTTGCACATGTTGTGAAGCTGTAACGATGTACTCACGCTTCTTGTTTTTGTTTGGTTTCAGTTGCGCAAGCCTACGAGGCGGGGCGGACTATGCAGTCAACCCAACACCGGGCCAGCGGTCAGACATCACCGGCTGTGAAAAAGGAGGTGTGGGTCGTGGGCCACTCATACGTGAGGCGTGCCGCGGACGTATTCAAAGCAGGTGACATGATTCACGTGGCTGGGGAATACGGGTACAGTGTGTCCTTCTACGGAAGGGGCGGACTCTGTATTGACCAGTTTCAATCATTTTTCGAGGGTTTGTTAGGGCGGACGAGGTCACCGCCGTCTATAGTCATAGTACACCTTGGGGGCAATGATTTGGTCACCACTGGTAGACGACTTCTTCTTGAAGCGATGCTTTCCACTGTAAGTTGGTTAGCGAGGAGAGTTCCAGGGTGCACGATTGCATGGTCCCATATGATCCCACGAAGAGTATGGCGGGGGGCTATTTCTGTTTCTGCTTTGAATCATTCAGTAAGGAAAATTAATAACAAAGTGAGTAGATTGTTCCGTTCCAATACATTGCATTCTATTTCGCATGGTTGTATTACTGGTGACAGTATATATTTGGGGGATGGTGTTCACTTGTCCCGGGTGGGGAACGAGCTACTCATAGGAGACTTGATAGCTTGGCTAAAGACGTTAAGACATGACCTTTAGGTAGGAGTGTTGTGGGGGGTCCGGATAGCCGGTCAACTATCCGGCCTGTGGCGGTAAGGTCATGATCGGTGAGCACTAATTGGTAGATCCCTATGAGTGGGCGTCACCCATTACGGATGGGAGCGCTCGAGGGAGGTGGCCATTGGCCCCTCAACGGGGAGGCGGTCCCTTCTAAGGATGGGCCGCCGAAAGGAAAGGAAAGGCGGTCAAGGCCCCTTCCTGGGTAGGAGGGGCTACAGCCCCCTCCTGGAGAATTTCCCGGGGCCATGACATCTGCGACGGCAGATGTGGTAAGTTGTGTGGGGTTTGGGGGGGGGGTCTACGCTACCTTCTAGATACCTCACACGAGTCCTCGGACGACCTTTAAGTGGCGTCGAGTTTATTGGGGCCCCCGTCAAGTCAAGGGAAATTGGTAGTTGCACTTGAGGTACACCTCTGTGCGGTCGCCCCTCACAAGTGAGGGGGACATTTCTGGTTTAGGGATCTTGACACCGGTTATGACCTTGCCGTTGGCCCTTAAACGTTAGGATGTACAATTTCAAATTGCAAGTTAATATTTTGTAGGATGTTAGTTCGGCTAGGAGAACCTTTGTATTAGAGAATATGTTAAGGTTAGCCAAACATCGCAAATGTGGTAATGAAATTGTACATAATATGAAACTGTTATTTTAATGTTTTAATTTTGTTTCATATTTTAATAAATACAGCCGGGAGGGTCACTACCTCCCGTCTTCCAAAAGTTCAGAACTGTTTCCGGTTTTCCCATCCTTGGGGATTGTGTTGAGAGGGGGTGGCGGGTATCTCAGCCATATGGAAAGGGGCGACCATTCGGTCCCCCCGAACGTATGGTGGAGTACCACGATCCCCCCGGGAAGCCATCTTGGGCGGGAGGCGAGCCTCGGCTGGTATGCCCGAAGCGGCGTAGCCGGGGCACGCCTTTTTCCCGCCCTGGAGTGGGCTGGCCTAGACACTGACGCGGCCGGCCACGCCCTTTGGGGCAGGCGGGGGCGGGTGTACGCCCGCCCTGAAGACGGATAAAAGGAGCAACAAGCCAAGAAAGCATCCTCTTGTTCCTGTGCTCTGAAGCTGCACCTCCTCGCTGCACATGAGCTCGAGACGGAACGAAGAGCCAATTTTGACCCACCCACCAGCCCCTGAGGACAGCTACTTGTTGTGAATAAAGTTTGGATGTGGTAACTCGATTTTCTTTCAGGTTGTGATGACTGTCGTGATATTTTGAATCTGCAATAAAGATGGTCACTTTTTGGATGTTTTCAAATAAAGTATTTGCACTAGTGTTGATCAGTAATCATGCTTATAATAAATTATAATTGTTTAGTAATTCAGTAATTTAGATAGATTTGTCGTATTTATTGTCGGGCGGTAAGGTCATGATCGGTGAGCACTAATTGGTAGATCCCTATGAGTGGGCGTCACCCATTACGGATGGGAGCGCTCGAGGGAGGTGGCCATTGGCCCCTCAACGGGGAGGCGGTCCCTTCTAAGGATGGGCCGCCGAAAGGAAAGGAAAGGCGGTCAAGGCCCCTTCCTGGGTAGGAGGGGCTACAGCCCCCTCCTGGAGAATTTCCCGGGGCCATGACATCTGCAACGGCAGATGTGGTAAGTTGTGTGGGGTTTGGGGGGGGGGTCTACGCTACCTTCTAGATACCTCACACGAGTCCTCGGACGACCTTTAAGTGGCGTCGAGTTTATTGGGGCCCCCGTCAAGTCAAGGGAAATTGGTAGTTGCACTTGAGGTACACCTCTGTGCGGTCGCCCCTCACAAGTGAGGGGGACATTTCTGGTTTAGGGATCTTGACACCGGTTATGACCTTGCCGTTGGCCCTTAAACGTTAGGATGTACAATTTCAAATTGCAAGTTAATATTTTGTAGGATGTTAGTTCGGCTAGGAGAACCTTTGTATTAGAGAATATGTTAAGGTTAGCCAAACATCGCAAATGTGGTAATGAAATTGTACATAATATGAAACTGTTATTTTAATGTTTTAATTTTGTTTCATATTTTAATAAATACGGCCGGGAGGGTCACTCCCTCCCGTCTTCCAAAAGTTCAGAACTGTTTCCGGTTTTCCCATTGTGAGAAGTTGGCCTGGTATATAATGCTCACTAATTTTTAGTGATCACTTTGTACCATGCCAAGCAACCCTTATGATGATGGTTGTAATTCAACCTTGTAGACCAGTTATCCTAGTGGTAACGTGGACAAAGCAGTCTTAGGCTAAACTCTGAAAGGCATGTGAAGCCAGCTGTTATACCATACACAACCCCCTTGAATACCAAATGAAAGGGACACCACACAGATATATATTGAAAATATATATTGATTTATTAACTTATAAAATCCCATGGACTCTTTATGAGCACAGAAGCACAAGCGTTAAATCACAAGACAGTTTAAAATACACAAAAGTTGCACAATATGGATGAGCCCTAGGGGCCACCTAAACCATATACTAAAAAAGTGGTATAAGAGATACCTAGAGGAAAGTGAAGAGGCCTAGGGCCTTGGGAATCGCTGGAGCTATTCGAGACTGGAGTTAACTAAGTCGGGAAAGGCCCACGGGACTCGGGTGCAGTGTTCAAAGTGCACGCACTTCTCAATACAAAGTCTATGGTGCGTAAAAAGCACAAAGTTAGAAAGTTAGGAACCTTCCGAGTGACCTACGGAGCTGAAACTTAAAACACAGGCCCTTGGGATGTGTACCAGTGCAGGAGCACCGGCGGAGCTGAGTTACCTCACCCACAGGAAGCGGGTGCACAGGGTCGAAGATGTGTCGGGTTTCGTCACGCTGGTCGATGGTGCTTGGAGCTGAAGATGCTGCAGGCGGCTCGATGAGAAGAGTTCCGGTGGATCTAAGGGTGGATCAGAAGAGTTGAAGACCTGAAAGCAGAGGGGACAGTGTTCAAAGTCACTAGCCAGTGACTACCGTGGAACCAGATTGGAACCAGGCGATGTCGGGTGCAAACAGGCGTTGTCGGGTAGCTTCTTTCTGCAGCCACGTGGATACCCGGGGTCGAGGACGTCCAGGAGTCGGTCACGAGCTGTCCCACGTAGGCTTCTCGCTGTTGGCGGTGTCGGCGACCTGATCGGAGCAAACAGGCCTTGGCAAATGCAAGCCACGCAGAAGTTGAAAGATGCTGTTCACTCGGACCAGCAAGGTCAGAGCGGGTGCTCCTTTTCACAGGAGCTTGGGTAGGTCTGGAGCAACCAGACCTGCTGTTTAAATCTTCGGGTTTGTCGCCAAGATGGCCGCTGACCACGTGGCTAGTGGCCGGGATGGCGCGTCGAGTGGCACAATGCAAAAGGGCCCCACGCAGATCGTGGAGATGCTGGAGGGCTGATCTTCGGTGCAAGGGCTGCTCGGTGGTGGGGGTTCTCAATCCCCAAAGCACAAAGTCGAGGATACCTCAGAAGCTGCGCAGTCAGCTTTTCGAGTGTCTTCCAAGAGGTCCGGTCCCACGTCACTCGGTGCCTCCACGGGTCCCTTCTTCGCAGGGACTGTGGATCGGGCTCTGAGAGGTCTGGGAGTCTGGTTCTTGTCGGGCTCTGGGCTCGGTCTCCGGCGGGAGGCGGCAGCAAAGCAGACGTCGAGTTGCTGGTTGGTACCTGTGTTCACAGGGTGGTCACTCCTTGGCCACAAGGGAGATTCTTCTTCAGTCTTCTGTGCAGCAGAATGTCGAAGTCCAGTCTTCTTCTTAGTTTTGTTGATTTCGGGATGATCTGCTGTGCAATGGCACTGCTCCCCCTCTTATTCCCAAACTGGGGGTGGATCACCTACTAGGTCCCTCCTCTGGGAGGAACCAGGAAGGGGGGCGGTTACACCCCCTTTCCTTTGTCCAGCTCCGCGCCAGGACTGGGGCTGGAAGGCCCCAGAACCGGTTTGGACTGGCCTATGCACGGGGACACCTTGTGTGCCCCGGGCATGTCTGATTCTTTTCAGCCCTGTCCTACCTAATACACAAAATCCTGTCTGGGGTGGTGCTCGCACCTCCCAAGGCAGGAAACCCTTTGTCCAGGCCACCATCTGCCGAGTTTCGGTCAGCAGCAGGAGGCCAGACTTGTGTCTGTGGTGGCAGCGTCCATTTTGTGAAGCTGAGGCTCTGTTTAACTTTAACCGGGGTTAAGGCTACACACATGTCGTGTCCCTCTAGAAGGGTGGAATGCTATCCCCGTCGCCAGAATTGGCGAGGGGATAGTATTCCAATTCGTATGACACCTTACTCGACATGTTTTGATAAAGCCAAACCAAAGATAGCATTTAACCGCGAGGATTATAATGCACTTAAGAGTATATGGTATGGCAATATCCCGGAACAGCTTAGGGAGTTGTTCCCGACAGCTGCAGACAGGCTCAGCTCATGCCAGAGCACCATCTCACATATTTCCAAGCACTCTGCCTCCAGGATTGATGAGGCCTTCCATAGGAGTGGCTGATAGGAACATATGTGTCCAGTTTAGGGTTAGGCACAGACATACTGTACCTAAGTAAGAGGTGGTTACACCGACTTACCCCAGCTGAGTGATCAGCCAGTTGTGTCAAAGATGGAGGCCAGGCCAGGGGTGGCACAATACGTGCTGCAGCCCCTGGTAGGCCTTGGATACACCTATGCCCTGGGCACCTAGGGTGCACTATTACAGGGGCTCATAAGGTGAACCAGTTCCAATTCGTAATGCACCTAAAGTGCATTGGCATCAATTTAGAGAGAGAACAGCAGGCTGTGGGTCTGATTAGCAGGCCCACAGCCACATTAAGTCAGAAACCAGTGAAGCAAAAAGCAAAAATTTGGGGTGACCATAGGATAGCAGACCCTACTCTCCTACATAACCCCCCCCCAAACGCAGGGACATTAGACTAACCTTGACCAGTTGTGTCTTCATGTTCTAAGTGGAAGTACCTGGAGAGACCATCTGCGTTGCCATGGTCAGTCCCTGGGCGGTGCTCCACTGTAAAGTCCATCCCCTGTAGGGAAATGGACCACCTGAGTAGTTTGGGGTTTTCACCCTTCATCTGATTAAGCCATAGGAGGGGCTTATGGTCGGTCTGAATCTTGAAGTGAGTGCCAAATAAGTATGGTCTCAACTTCTTCAGGGCCCACACCACAGCAAAGGCCTCCCTCTCTATAGCTGACCAACGTTTCTCTCTGGGGGTCAGCCTTCTGCTAATGAAAGCAATGGGCTGGTCCTGGCCATCTACATTAAGCTGTGAAAGCACTGCTCCCACTCCCAACTCAGAAGCATCTGTTTGGACAATGAACTCTCTTGAGTAGTCAGGACTCTTCAGGATAGGTGCAGAGCACATGGCCTTCTTCAGGTCATCAAATGCCTTTTGACAGATTTCTGTCCACTGAACCTTTTTGGGCATCTTCTTGGATGTCAGATCATTAAGAGGAGTCACAATGGACCCATAGTTCTTAACAAACTTCCTGTAGTACCCAGTCAGGCCCAAGAAAGCTCTGACCTGAGTCTGGGTAGTTGGAGGGGACCAGTCCTTGATGGTCTGGATCTTACTCTCCAGTGGTTGAACTTGGCCTCCACCTACAAGGTGGCCCAGGTATACAACCTTGCTCTGCCCTATCTGGCACTTTGTTGCCTTGATAGTGAGGCCTGCCTTCTGCAGAGCCTCAAGCACTTCCTTCAGGTGGATCAGGTGATCCTCCCAGGTGGAGCTAAAGACAGCAATATCGTCCAGATAAGCTGCACAAAAGTCATCCAACCCAGTGAGGACTTGGTTCACCAACCTTTGGAAGGTGGCAGGTGCATTTTTCAAACCAAAGGGCATCACCACAAACTGATAATGCCCACTAGGGGTAGAAAATGCTGTCTTGGCTTTAGACTCCTCAGCTAACCTGATTTGCCAGTAGCCAGCTGTCAAGTCAAATGTGCTCAAATATTTGGCAGAAGCCAACTTGTCAATGAGCTCATCTGCCCTTGGAATAGGGTGTGCATCTGTCCTGGTGACAGCATTGAGTCCTCTGTAATCCACACAGAACCTCATCTCTCTCTTGCCATCTTTGGTGTGAGGTTTGGGGACCAGAACCACTGGGCTAGCCCAGGGGCTCTCTGAAGGCTCAATGACACCTAATTCCAGCATCTTTTGCACCTCAGTCTTTATACAGTCCCTGACGTGGTCAGGTTGCCTGTAAATTTTGCTCTTTACAGGAAGACTGTCACCAGTGTCCACCACATGTGTACACCAGTTAGTCTGACTGGGTGTCAATGAGAACATATGCCTGTATGCCTGTAGAACTTGTCTGCAGTCATGTTGCTGATGTTCAGTGAGGCTGCCACCTAAGGCCACACCATCAACTGAGCCATCCTCAGGGTTCTGAGTGAGCAGGTCTGGGAGAGGGTCACTCTCTTCCTCCTGTCCCTCATCTGTAGCCATGAGCAAGCCCATGTCTGCCCTGCTGACATATGCCTTCAATCTGTTCACATGGAGCACCCTGTGGGGGCTCCTGGGAGTTCCTAGGTCCACCAAGTAGGTAACCTCTCCCTTCTTTTCCAGAATTGTATGGGGTCCAGACCATTTGTCTTGGAGTGCTGCTGGGGCCACTGGCTCCAACACCCATACCTTCTGTCCAGGCTGAAATTCAACAAGGACAGCCTTTTGGTCATGCCAAGCTTTTTGTAATTCTTGGCTAGCCTCAAGGTTTTTGGATGCCTTTTCCATGTACTCTGCCATCCTGGAGCGGAGACCAAGTACATAGTCCACTATGTCCTGTTTAGGCTTTTTGAGAGGTAACTCCCATCCTTCCTTCACAAGACACAGGGGTCCTCTTACAGGGTGCCCAAACAACAATTCAAAGGGGCTGAAGCCAACCCCCTTTTGAGGGACCTCTCTGTAAGCGAACAAAAGGCAGGGCAGAAGGATGTCCCATCTTCGCCTGAGCTTTTCAGGTAATCCTTTAATCATGCCCTTCAGGGTCTTGTTAAATCTCTCAACAAGCCCATTGCATTGTGGGTGATAAGGAGTGGTGAACTTGTAGTTTACACCACATTCCTTCCACATAGCTGTCAAATATCCAGACATGAAGTTGGTACCTCTATCTGATATTACCTCCTTAGGAAACCCCACTCTGGAGAAAACTCCAAGTAAGGCCCTGGCCACAACAGGGGCTGTTGTGGTCCTAAGGGGAATTGCCTCTGGGTACCTGGTGGCATGATCCACTACCACCAGTATGAATCTGTGCCCAGATGCTGTAGGGGGATCCATTGGACCAACAATATCAATCCCCACTCTCTCAAAGGGAACCCCCACCACAGGTAGTGGTATCAGGGGGGCCTTTGTTGTTCCACCTGCTTTACCACTGGCTTGGCAGGTTTCACAGGAGCGACAAAACTCCTTGGTGTCTTCAGACATGTGAGGCCAGTGAAAGTGAGGGACAAGCCTGTCCCAAGTCTTGTTCTGGCCTAGGTGTCCTGCTAAAGGAATATCATGGGCCAAGGTGAGTAGGAAGCCCCTAAATTGCAGAGGTATAACCAACCTCCTGGTAGCACCAGGCTTGGGGTCTCTAGCCTCTGAATAAAGGAGTCCACCGTCCCAATATACTTTATGGGCACCTTGAGCATTCCCAGCAGCCTCAGCAGCAGCCTGCTGTCTGAGGGGTTCAAGAGAAGGACAGGTTAACTGAGCCTGCCCCAAGTCTGCCCTAGAAGGTCCCCCTGTCCCCAGAAACTCAACCTGATCAGGTTCAAGTTCTTCAGGGACAGTTCCTTCAGGGGTCTCAAGTTCAGCTTCCTGTGAAGCCTGATCCTCACTTGTAGGCAGTTGGGAAGGCGCAGCCTTAACCCTCCTGTTCTTCTTCTTGGGAGGTACTTGGTCCATTGTTCCAGGATCCAAGACCTGAGGTTCAGAGAGGCACTTTTTGGCCTGTGACCTGGTCACAGCAAGGACATGTGATGATATCCCTAACATCTCTGCATGAGTCCTGTACTCAACTTCTGACCATAGAGAGTTCTCCAGGTCATTGCCCAACAAACATTCTACTGGGAGATCAGCACTAACCACAACTTTCTTTAGGCCAGTTACCCCTCCCCAGGAAAAGTTAACAAGTGCCACACTATGTGTAGTAGTGACATTGCTGGCATTGGTCACCAGGTAATCATCGCCTGGCATGTATTGTCCAGGGTCCACAAAGTTAGGTGTCACCATAGTGACACTGGCACATGTGTCCCTGTAAGCTTGAGCCACTTTGTTGTTAATCAAAGGTGTCTGTCTGTATTTGCCCAGGTTACTGGGACTTATGTCAGGGGTCAAATCTATGTCCCCTTCACAAACCAGAACAGCCTGTGTAAGGGTTCTGACTAGGTCAGAATCTCCTTCAGTTCCCAAAGTGATTCCCACTAAACCCTTGGCTTGAG
This sequence comes from Lissotriton vulgaris, assembly GCF_964263255.1. Taxonomy (NCBI): domain Eukaryota; kingdom Metazoa; phylum Chordata; class Amphibia; order Caudata; family Salamandridae; genus Lissotriton; species Lissotriton vulgaris. The sequence goes on along the minus strand of NC_141693.1, from coordinate 1,306,954,793 downwards.
GACCAACACTGCTAACTGTACTAGTGGGTGCAGGTGCCTTAGGGGCTGCAGTGCTGGGGGCTCCACCCTTTTTACACTCACTTGTCCAGTGAGAGGTGTTCTTACAAGTTTTACACCAGGGTTTCTTCTGACCTTCTTTCTTCTTCTTCTTGGAAGTTTGGGACCCACCCTCTGTCTCAGTTTGGGGCCCTGTTGAAGACTTCTGGTCTTTAGCTTTCTGCTCCCTACCCTTCTGGTCTGTTTTCTTCTGGTCACCACCCTGGTTCTGGTTCTGGTTCTTTTGCTTAACTCTGGTTCTTACCCATTTATCTGCCCTCTTGCCCAATTCTTGGGGAGAGGTCAAATCTGAGTCAACCAAATGTTGATGCAACTGCTGGTTCTGACAATTATTTAAAATTTGTTCTCTCATCAGCAAATTGTACAATCCTTCATAGTCTGTAACCTTGCTTCCCAGCAACCATCCCTCCAGAGCCTTAGTGGCACACTCAACAAATTCAGACCAGTCCTGAGTCTGTGTCTTCTGGGTATCTCTGAACATTAACCTGTACTGTTCAGTGGTTAAGCCTAACCCATCAATCAGAGCACTCTTCAGGACCAGGTAGTTTCTAGAATCCCCATCACTAACTGTGAGGAGTCTGTCTCGGCCTCTACCTTCAAAGGAGAGCCACAAGATTGCTGCCCACTGCTCCTGAGGGATCTGCTGTACTCTGCAGGCTCTCTCCATTGCAGTAATCCATTTATGGATATCATCCCCAGCTTTGTAGGGGGGCACAATCTTACTCAGGTTTCTATTATCAAAAGACCTGTCTTTATCCTTGTGGATATTGCTGCCACCAGTGGGTTCTATTACCCCACTCTCTCTAGGCTGTCTTGCTCTAGCAAGTTTCTCTTGGGCCAGGGCAATCTCTAACTCTTGTCTCTGGACTCTCAATTCAGCCTCTCTAATTTGAGATTCTCTCAATTTGGTCTCATGTTCCCTTCTCTGAGGGCTAGTCATCCTCCTTCTGGAGTGACCATGAGAACCTCTAGAAGCATGGGAGTTGTCAGAGTCACCTGAGTGAGTCCTTCTCCTCCTAGGCTCCTGGTTAAGTCCACCTGGGGGTCTGAATGGGTTGTTACCTGATTCATTCCCAAGTAAGCTTAAGTTAGCCTGGTTCAGTCTACTGACCAGCACCTGACTATCTCTGTCATCATCTGACTCACTGCTTTCCACCTCCTCTTCCTCCTCTTCCTCTACATCTACCTGAGGAGCTCCAGTGGTGGAGGCTTCCTCATCTACCAGGATGATAGGGGCAGGGGTGTCTACAGTGTCATCCTCTGAAGGATGGCCTCCTTCAGCATCCCCTGTGGGGTTTGCCTTAGAGGGCTTTAGAGTCTCAGACTGGTCTAAGAGCTCTCTTAGGTGGTCTGTAGTAGGGGAAGGCCCTGTCTTCAGACCCCTTAAGACACAAAGCTGTCTTAATTCCTTAAAGGAAAAAATAGCAAATTTGGATGGTGCCCTTGGAGGGTCACTCTCAACAGGAGTAAGTCCACTGGACCCCTCTGCTCCAGACATTGCTCTAGTGTGGGTGGATGTGTTGCAATCTACCTACACTGGTGTTTACCTACTAAACCTATCTAGTAGTTGTAGCTAGGGTGTGCTACTCCCTTTGCTCTACAACAACTAAGTTCAGTAGAACTTAAGTATACTAGTCTTGTTTTATATGTACCTAGCAGGTACCTGTATGATCTTTCAAATGATAATCTCAAAGATTGTAATGGTAAAACAACAGCAAGCTCAGATCCCAATCCGCTGCTCACCAATGTGAGAAGTTGGCCTGGTATATAATGCTCACTAATTTTTAGTGATCACTTTGTACCATGCCAAGCAACCCTTATGATGATGGTTGTAATTCAACCTTGTAGACCAGTTATCCTAGTGGTAACGTGGACAAAGCAGTCTTAGGCTAAACTCTGAAAGGCATGTGAAGCCAGCTGTTATACCATACACAACCCCCTTGAATACCAAATGAAAGGGACACCACACAGATATATATTGAAAATATATATTGATTTATTAACTTATAAAATCCCCTGGACTCTTTATGAGCACAGAAGCACAAGCGTTAAATCACAAGACAGTTTAAAATACACAAAAGTTGCACAATATGGATGAGCCCTAGGGGCCACCTAAACCATATACTAAAAAAGTGGTATAAGAGATACCTAGAGGAAAGTGAAGAGGCCTAGGGCCTTGGGAATCGCTGGAGCTATTCGAGACTGGAGTTAACTAAGTCGGGAAAGGCCCACGGGACTCGGGTGCAGTGTTCAAAGTGCACGCACTTCTCAATACAAAGTCTATGGTGCGTAAAAAGCACAAAGTTAGAAAGTTAGGAACCTTCCGAGTGACCTACGGAGCTGAAACTTAAAACACAGGCCCTTGGGATGTGTACCAGTGCAGGAGCACCGGCGGAGCTGAGTTACCTCACCCACAGGAAGCGGGTGCACAGGGTCGAAGATGTGTCGGGTTTCGTCACGCTGGTCGATGGTGCTTGGAGCTGAAGATGCTGCAGGCGGCTCGATGAGAAGAGTTCCGGTGGATCCAAGGGTGGATCAGAAGAGTTGAAGACCTGAAAGCAGAGGGGACAGTGTTCAAAGTCACTAGCCAGTGACTACCGTGGAACCAGATTGGAACCAGGCGATGTCGGGTGCAAACAGGCGTTGTCGGGTAGCTTCTTTCTGCAGCCACGTGGATACCCGGGGTCGAGGACGTCCAGGAGTCGGTCACGAGCTGTCCCACGTAGGCTTCTCGCTGTTGGCGGTGTCGGCGACCTGATCGGAGCAAACAGGCCTTGGCAAATGCAAGCCACGCAGAAGTTGAAAGATGCTGTTCACTCGGACCAGCAAGGTCAGAGCGGGTGCTCCTTTTCACAGGAGCTTGGGTAGGTCTGGAGCAACCAGACCTGCTGTTTAAATCTTCGGGTTCGTCGCCAAGATGGCCGCTGACCACGTGGCTAGTGGCCGGGATGGCGCGTCGAGTGGCACAATGCAAAAGGGCCCCACGCAGATCGTGGAGATGCTGGAGGGCTGATCTTCGGTGCAAGGGCTGCTCGGTGGTGGGGGTTCTCAATCCCCAAAGCACAACGTCGAGGATACCTCAGAAGCTGCGCAGTCAGCTTTTTGAGTGTCTTCCAAGAGGTCCGGTCCCACGTCACTCGGTGCCTCCACGGGTCCCTTCTTCGCAGGGACTGTGGATCGGGCTCTGAGAGGTCTGGGAGTCTGGTTCTTGTCGGGCTCTGGGCTCGGTCTCCGGCGGGAGGCGGCGGCAAAGCAGACGTCGAGTTGCTGGTTGGTACCTGTGTTCACAGGGTGGTCACTCCTTGGCCACAAGGGAGATTCTTCTTCAGTCTTCTGTGCAGCAGAATGTCGAAGTCCAGTCTTCTTCTTAGTTTTAAGTTGATTTCGGGATGAGCTATTGTGCAATGGCACTGCTCCCCCTCTTATTCCCAAACTGGGGGTGGATCACCTACTAGGTCCCTCCTCTGGGAGGAACCAGGAAGGGGGGCGGTTACACCCCCTTTCTTTTGTCCAGCTCCGCGCCAGGACTGGGGCTGGAAGGCCCCAGAACCGGTTTGGACTGGCCTATGCACGGGGACACCTTGTGTGCCCCGGGCATGTCTGATTCTTTTCAGCCCTGTCCTACCTAATACACAAAATCCTGTCTGGGGTGGTGCTCGCACCTCCCAAGGCAGGAAACCCTTTGTCCAGGCCACCATCTGCCGAGTTTCGGTCAGCAGCAGGAGGCCAGACTTGTGTCTGTGGTGGCAGCGTCCATTTTGTGAAGCTGAGGCTCTGTTTAACTTTAACCGGGGTTAAGGCTACACACATGTCGTGTCCCTCTAGAAGGGTGGAATGCTATCCCCGTCGCCAGAATTGGCGAGGGGATAGTATTCCAATTCGTATGACACCTTACTCGACATGTTTTGATAAAGCCAAACCAAAGATAGCATTTAACCGCGAGGATTATAATGCACTTAAGAGTATATGGTATGGCAATATCCCGGAACAGCTTAGGGAGTTGTTCCCGACAGCTGCAGACAGGCTCAGCTCATGCCAGAGCACCATCTCACATATTTCCAAGCACTCTGCCTCCAGGATTGATGAGGCCTTCCATAGGAGTGGCTGATAGGAACATATGTGTCCAGTTTAGGGTTAGGCACAGACATACTGTACCTAAGTAAGAGGTGGTTACACCGACTTACCCCAGCTGAGTGATCAGCCAGTTGTGTCAAAGATGGAGGCCAGGCCAGGGGTGGCACAATACGTGCTGCAGCCCCTGGTAGGCCTTGGATACACCTATGCCCTGGGCACCTAGGGTGCACTATTACAGGGGCTCATAAGGTGAACCAGTTCCAATTCGTAATGCACCTAAAGTGCATTGGCATCAATTTAGAGAGAGAACAGCAGGCTGTGGGTCTGATTAGCAGGCCCACAGCCACATTAAGTCAGAAACCAGTGAAGCAAAAAGCAAAAATTTGGGGTGACCATAGGATAGCAGACCCTACTCTCCTACACCCATCCTTGGGGATTGTGTTGAGAGGGGGTGGCGGGTATCTCAGCCATATGAGCATTGCCTGAGTATGGCAAAAGGAGGGTCTGAGGATACGTGGTTTTCGACTTCGCTTCGTATCCAGCCGCCATTTTGTATTTAACCGCCATTTTGTGTTGTCTCACTCAGGCAGCACGGCGGACGTGGTGAACGCGATGTTTTTGCTTTTGCAGCTGCTACGTGTCCTTCCCGTTAAAGAATAACTTCTGCCTATGTTTATGAAACCGATGTCAGGGTCTTCCGAGTTTCGCAAATCCATGTCCAGACTGATTAATCCATGTCTTACTCCACTGTTTGGGTCCCACCATTCTTCTTGACTTTATCTTGTTTAACTGGCCTTCGCCATTCTCTTTGTGTGTTCTCTTGTTACATAGACTGTCCTTTGTAGCATTCAACATGTTCTACCACCTGCAAAATTGAATTACGGGCACTAGTGTTGATTAACCTGAAGGGAGGGGAGCACACAGGGTCTGAAAGGAGGGTGTGTCTTAGACATTTGATAACTTGTTTTCGAATTATTCCTATTCGTCCGTTTTGTATGTTTTGGGAGTTGGCATTGTAAATTTGTGTACTATAATAGTTTGTGCGCCACGGAATGAAGTGGCAGTCTCCTGATAACCTACCAGTTGGTGTGCTTACAGGACCACTGTGCTTAGCTGCAGCTAATAAATCTGCTTTTCTACGCCTAACAGAGTGTCACGTGTCTCTGTCTGCCAAAGCAGGTGAATCCAGAGATCTTAGGCGTGCCCTGCGCCGCCTGGCCCGTAAGGTCAGGTTCTCGAAGATGCAGACTTTTGTCATATGACATGGGGGTGCCCAGCACTGCAGACTGTGGGGCACCCCCTTGTCTGCAGGTTCTGCTGAGATTCCAGGCCATATTGGGATGCAATTTTCCCTGCACAGTACATACCTCCCTTTTGGAAGGTCTCTCCAGGCCCAAGAAATGCAAAGTGGGCTCTCAATTCATAGACTCGGCTCAACATAGAATAGCAATGGCATGGAAGTTGGAGAGGGGACCAAAGCTGGAGACCTGGGTGAAGAAAGTCACAACATGGGGGAGGCAGAGGGCCATGTCCTTATATGGAAGGATGCCCAGGAGTACGTAGGTGCCCACTTGCCAAGCTATGGGCCGACGTCCTGTTGAGCTGGGGGCTTCTAGAGGGGGACACAGACTTGGAACCAGGCGACACTGTAGATGAAGATGGAGGAGCCAGTGGGCTCTCTATGGTTGTAGATTTGAGAGGGAGAGATCATGAATGGAAGCGATTGACCTGAAGCCAAGGCTTGCCCAACCCAGAATCTCCCCAGACTTCCATGCAATGCAGTAGTTGCTACCCCCCCCCCCCCACACCCTTCCCTCGCAATTCCCCCCCTGGGACTTGGGCGTGTCAGACTTAAACACCATGAGATTCGAATAAGTAGACAATCATTATTCGGTTGCCCCAAACACTACATAATCTCCTGTGGACCAGACTAAGATCGTCCTCCTTCCTCCAGTCCATCCCCCCAACAGAAACCTAGTTAGTATATTGTTTGATTGATTACTTAGTTAGGATTTCTCCTAGTTTCCCATTTTCTAATTGGCCTGTGGTCAAAGTCAAATACTACCCACAATACAAAAACATCTAAGCGAGCATAACAAAAACCATGTCCAGGCGTGGATCTCATGCTCACTGTGCCACTGGATTCAAGCTAGCCTGGCTGATGAAGGGTGATGTACGAAAACCGGTCTCAGGATGGTTGTTTGCGGTCCAGGGAGGACCTGGCTTGGCAGTTCGGGCTGGACTGTTCTCATGAGGAGCAGGGTCAAGACTGATTTGCATCTAGCTGGGTCCAAACTAAGGTGGTGTGATGATCAAAAGAACGATGGATATAACCCAGATCTTTGTGACTGGGGGTGAATGTTTGCATTATTCAGTATTCCAGCCATCAATCGTTCCTGTTGCACGTAAGACGCAGCCTTTGCATTGGTGGCATAAACACATTCTAGATGAGTGAAAATAGGACAGAATTCATCTGGTTTGATCTGTCCCTTTTGCCTACAAAGAAGGAAAAATACTTTTTAGAATGAAAAACAGATCTGAAGTTACAACAAAAAAACAAGAAACATTGCGACATATTCCATGGGCTATAAGAGTCTCAGTAACCTGTAACTGAATATCACTGAACAAATGGTGGATGTGAAGAGAAACAAGTCGAGCTTCCATGGAATCTGTGCAACTCCGCAATCTGCAGACACGTTTCCACCTGGGAAGAAATCTGCAGAACCTCTTCATTATGTGCTTCTCCGATAAATAATTACAATAATCCGTCCATACACAGTGGTTGCACTGCCCATGATTGCTCCCCATATGCAGTATTCATGGTTGAACCATATTTTATGCCCTTTTTGCAGAAAACCATTGATGGGACACAACCTGTTCCTATACCCAAACCTTTGAGGACGCACTCGAAAACTCACCCCAAGAAGCACTGTTACTTAGGCTTTGGCATCAACCTTGCCTCATCTTGTACTGCGAGCCACTACCCCTCCCTTATACTGAGGTAAGCATTACACGAGGCACACTCCTTTGACCGGTATTAGCATCTTTACTGTTTTCTAAATTGCTCTTTCTTTTCTCTCACACATGTAGCACCCGGCTGGGTCCAGTGTGAGTACCCTTTTCCTTTTTCACTTGACCGGTGTTCATCACTTCATGCATGTGGCTGCGCATAACTATTGATACTCATTCAGGTACACCCTGGCCCGTATTTTTTTAATTTCTAGAATATATACGCTTTCCTTGATCCTTAATTTACGCCACTCTCCTTTCAAAATTCCAGATGTCCCTATACTATTAGGTCATGAAGAGACCCTATATCCAACAAAATGGAAACCAATTTATAAATGTCACTAATGTCACTAGCCTGCTTTTCCTTTTGGTTCAAAAACCCACTGGGGACACTAAGCTCTCACTGTTGTATATACTTGCAATTTTCTTGAAATAATCTATAAAAAGTGTAAATATTTAATCACACTGTATTCGGCCTCCTCTTTGTCTGACATCCACTTGACCCAACACTCTTTGCCATTGCGCATTATTATTACCATTATATTTCATTATCTTTGCCACAAGAACCGTTGTTTCTTGATACACAGTACTGATCCTGGTTCTCTGTGAGTAGGGTTTCCCTTGTGTTTTTCATAATAACCGATGGTTTCGAGCATGGGTACTCATAGTAAGGCCAGTGGGCTGCCAGTGACCCAGCATGCCTTCCTTGGCGGCCCGCCGACCTTGCAGACATCATACCTTTGTTTTTTGGTGTCAGCAAAAACCGCTGGTTGCCGAAAGACTCTGCTCTATGTGGGCCGGGCGATTCCAGCGATAGTCACAGTAGAGATGCAGGGGTGCTAAGAAGAGGTGAAATACAAAAAAGCCTCATTAACATGTAAATGGTCTTTTAAAGACCTGTGAAGTACTCAGGTGCAGCTGTGTGTGTGCCTGCGAAGCTATCTCAGCCCGGGCGGGGTGAGGTGACAGAGGGTGACAGAGGACAGCAGGGTGTGAGAGCAAGGTGAGGTGACGAAGGGCAACAGGGATTGAGAGCCAGGTGAGATGGCAGAGGGTGACAGAGGGGGGAGAGAGAGGGAGACGGACAGCGACAGACAGAGGGAGACAGAGGGAGACAGATAGAGGGAGACAGACAGAGGGAGACAGACAGACAGAGGGAGACAGAGAGAGAGGGAGACAGAGAGAGAGGGAGACAGAGGGAGGGAGACCGAGGGAGCCAGAAAGAGGGAGACAGGCAGAGGGAGGGAGACAGACAGAGGGAGGGAGACAGATAGAGGGAGGGAGACAGACAGGGGAAGGAGGGCGACAGAGGGAGGGAGACAGACGGAGGGAGACAGACAGGGGGAGGGAGGGAGACAGAGGGAGAGAAAGGGAGGGAGACAGAGAGAGGGAGATAGAGAGAGGGAGATAAAGAGAGGGAGGGAGACAGAGAGGAAGGGAGACAGATAGAGTGAGTGAGAGAGATGGAGGGAGAGAGAGAGAGAGAGAGAGAGAGAGAGAGAGGGAGAGAGGGAGAGAGGGAGAGAGAGGTGTGTGTATGCCGGGTCTGGTGGCTCAGTGGACGAAGGCGTCTGCTGCAGGGACCTGTGTTCAACCTCATGGTCACTGTTTTTTGCTCAGGCCCCGCCCCATCCCCACTGACCCCACCCCGTGGGTGCAGCCCTCAGCCACAAACCACACTGTAAATTTGGCCCCGAGAGGAAGTTTTTGAGTAGCCATCGCGCAATAAACAGACCACGCAGTGTCAGCGTAAAAGGCCATTTTATTAGACCAGAACTGCGCATAACAATAAATCAACAATAACAGTAACAGCAAACCCCGTTCACACTTCCCCCCCATTCGTTTCATTCATCCACGTCATCACTAAGCCCTAGCGGCTCCAAACACCCTTCTCTTGTCCGTCAATCACCGTCTTCCAGCCCCCAGTCATTGCAAACTTCCAATCAAACTTCGGTCCGTCCTGTGCCAAGTCCCCCCCAAGGGATGGGTATGCCCGCTCTTGACCCCCTGTCCCTTCGAAACCTGCCTACCGCAGCTCTGGCCTAAACTGGCAACGCAACAGACCAGCCCAAAAACCACCTCCAGTTGCCGGGTGGGTGGGCGGCCTTTCGAGCTCCCTCCCGATGGTGCCAGGCGCAGAAAAGAGGGAGATCCCTTCCTCCCCCGCGCTTAAGTACCCACCCCTAACTCCTCCCCTTCCCCTGCCTGGACTATCCCCTGCGCGAAAGACCCCGGGGAAAGACTAGTCTGCGACTCTGCTTTCCCCGGGGCCCGGCATCGCGCAATAAACAGACCACGCAGTGTCAGCGTAAAAGGCCATTTTATTAGACCAGAACTGCGCATAACAATAAATCAACAATAACAGTAACAGCAAACCCCCGTTCACACTTCCCCCCCATTCGTTTCATTCATCCACGTCATCACTAAGCCCTAGCGGCTCCAAATACCCTTCTCTTGTCCGTCAATCACCGTCTTCCAGCCCCCAGTCATTGCAAACTTCCAATCAAACTTCGGTCCGTCCTGTGCCAAGTCCCCCCCCAAGGGATGGGTATGCCCGCTCTTGACCCCCTGTCCCTTCGAAACCTGCCACCCAGTGGACCCCCTGTAGGGCGGTACACTGCCCCACCCCCCCACTACGGGGCCGTCCGTCCGTCACTGCAAAGTCACTCCCTCCGGCACCAAATTGACTCGTTCCACAACCTGCTCACCACATCCCGCAACTCCATCATATACCACGCATTCCCCAGACGAGACAGATGCACACCGTCCTCCCTAAACGCTAAAGGCTCCTCCAGTCGAATCCCAGGATGCGAAATGGCTTTACACCCCTGTCCACACAGTACAGCCGCATTGCCCGATTCAGTTTCCTCCGGGCCTTCTCGATAGCCCCGTGTTTCATGGCCCCCCTCCAAACTTTCCGGGGGACCAGCTCCGTCCAGGCAATGCAGGCCCCCGCCATCCTTGACTTCAACACATCCAAGTCCCTCTGCATGAGTTGCAACAGAGCCAGTCCAGACAATTGCACCAGGTCGTTCTCGCCCAAATGAATGATCAACAAATCCGGGCATCCCCTCTGTGGGACCATCTTCGCGAGCCAGGGCAGTAGTGCCCTCCATCGCATTCCGCTCTTTCCCCACCATTTCACCTCATGCAATTGTCCTTTCAGTCCCAGGTTACGGCCGTAAACCTGCTGGTCAGCGTATTTGGACGCCCAGTGCACAAATGAGTGCCCAACGATACAAGTCACCGTCTTACCGCCCGGGCCACCCACGCAACCTACGAAGAAAAAGATGTTAGAACAGGCAAACAAAAAACAGTGCAACACCAACAAACCTGCCTGGGACCCCAACTATTTCCTCACATACCGCTCGCAACAGCGCGACTTCCAACGCCCAATCCTCCTAATCCTGTTCCAGGACCAACCTAGCCGGGCCGCCGCAGTCGCAGCCCCAATGCGAAAAGAATGAGTACCGAAACCAGTTCCATCAATCCCCAGGCGTCCCAAAGCCATACGCAACACCGCCAACAACTGGCCTGCCGACACTCTCGCACCAGAGGCATGGCAAAAAATCTCACCCCCCGGTCCCCCCCCGACCCGCAGAAAGAGCGCCACTCCAGCACTGGGCAGACCGCCCCACCAGACTCATTCAACCACACCCACGTACCACGTCCCACTTGATCAGTCTTCGAGCGGCCCAGCCATATCCCCAAACGCCCCGCATCAACCCGCACATCCTCAAACAACCTGCCGGCCCCCGCCTCGTGCCCAGCAACTCAGACACCCGAAACGCCCCAAAGAACATCCACACCATGCACAGACGAAACAGGCCCACCTCGGCCCTGTCGTAGCAACACCCCGGCAACACCCCAACCAGCCGGACCAACAAGTCAAACGTCACTGCCTCCCGTAGGCGCCCCCTCCCGGCGCCCCTCTCCCGACCTCACCCCTGCAACATGCGAGCCAGCACCACAACCTTGGTGGGGTCGAAACCCAAAAACAAGACACAGTAAAAGGAAATACCCGCCAATTTTCCAGAAATCGTAGCAGCAGTCAGGCCACGGTCCATACAGGATAGCACATAGCCCCTCAAACCCTCCAGCACCTCCGACTCCCCACTCACCACACCATCCCCCATCCAGCCCATAAAAGAACTAAATTCAGACCATGCCAGTCGATATGTCCTCCTTGTGGACGGAGCCAACGAACCCTCCACCAGACCAACCATCCTCACTCCCCCAAGGCCCAGATGCCGGCCGGCAGCTCGGTCTTGCAGGCGTCCGCTCCCGGCGCCAGGTGTAGGAACCGCTGCCACTGCGAACGAGACAAAGCATCCGCAATGTCATTATTCGCCCCAGGGACATGCTTGGCCCGAAACACCACATTCAACTGCAGGCACGCCAACATGAATCTACGCAACAGCCGCAGCACTCGCAGGTCCCTCGCCCTTTGGTTATTAACAAGGTCCACCACGTCATGTTGTCAACGTGAAAGAGCACTGTCCTGTCCCGAAAGTCCTCCCCCCACACCACCAGCGCCACCAGCAATGGGAAGAACTCCAAAAACGCAATGCTCCTGCCCTGCTTGATCCAGGAGGCCGGCCAGCTCTCCGCACACCACCGACCATCCCAGAAGACCCCAAACCCCGCTGACCCAGCCGCGTCAGAGAAAATTTGGCATTGCCAGACCGCCCTGTCCTCACCAAACTCCAAAGGCACCCCGTTGAAATCCTGCAGGAGCGTGATCCAAGTCCTCAAATCCGTCCTCACCCCCAGAGAGATCCTCACCCTGTGATGCGAAAGCACTGCCCCCGACATGGCCATGCCGAGCCGCCGACAGAACGTGCGCCCTGCCCGCACCACCCTGCATGCAAAGTTAAGGAAACCCAGAAGCTTCTGAACCGCCCGCAAAGGGATCCGCCGTTCCCCCACAGCCCATTCCAGACACGCCAGAATCTCCTGTACCTTAGCTGCCGGCAGGCGCGCCAACCACTCCACCGAGTCCAATTCAATCCCCAGAAACGTGAGGCAACAGCTGGGACCAGCCGTCTTCTCAGGCGCTAGAGGCACTCCAAAATGCACAGCCAAGGCCTGGAAACGAGACAGGGCCCTGCCGCAATCCCCCGACCCCGCCCGGCCCAGAAAAAGGAAGTCGTCCAGGTAGTGAGTGACCTCGCGGCACCCACTCACCCGCACCATGACCCATTGCAGAAACGTGCTAAAAAGCTCAAACAACGCACAGGAGATGGCACAACCCATGGGAAGGACTTTGTCGACATAGATGGCACCCCCGAACTGCATGCCCAAGAGCCCAAAATCAGCCGGGTGAATAGGCAGGAGCCGGAAAGCCGACTTAATGTCACACTTCGCCAGCTCCGCACCGGGACCACACAACCGCACCATCCGAACCGCATCGTCCACCGACGCATACAGCACTCTCGAGTCCACCTTCGCAATAAAGTAATTCACGGATCGACCCTCCGGCCACGACAAATGGTGAATCATCCTGAACTCCTCCTTCTTCGGCACCACCCCCAAAGGAGAAATGATCAGGTCCGGCAGCGGCCAGTCAACAAACGGCCCTGCAACTCTCCCCTCCGCCACCTCCTTCTCCAACTTCGCAGCCACCACTCCCGGCAGTTCCTTCGCCGACCTCAAATTCTCCGCCCACCGACGCTCCCTGGGACCCTGGTAACCCACCCGAAAGCCTTCGGTGAAACCCCAAAAGAGACGCGCCGCGGACTCGCGATCAGGATAGCTCGCGAGCCACGGGGCCATTGCCTCCACCTTAACCGGAGTAGGCGCCCTTCGGGCCAGGCTGCCCCGGCCCCTTGCGTTCCTCCACTGTTCAGAAAGGGTGGCGAGCGAGAGGCATTGAGTAATGGGGTGCTTCCCGCCGCACTTAGAGCACTCATGCTTGAACTTGCAAGGGTACCTGGAGCAGAAACCCCGACTGTAGCTCCAACACACCCCCGTAGTGGCCCCACCCGGTTTGGGCGGCTGACCGGACACAATGGTGTTGGGCACAGTTCCGCCCCCCGCCCTGGGCGGGACGCGTCGGAAAAGACCGATACAGCACCGGTAAACCGCTGGCCGTATGTGTAGAGGCAGACGAGTGTGAAGACGCCATCCACTGCATCCAAAGCTCCTGATCCACCTCCCCCCAGCTCTTTTCCGGATCGGCGCTGACCCGGGCCCGAAACTCCTCATCATAGCTCAGCCATGCAAACCCACCAAACTGCATCTGGGCCTTACGAATGATATCCATGTATTTGAATAGCGCAATCGCCCGGTCCAGATACTTCTGACAATAGACGCTAGCATAGATCAAAAAGGCCGAAGTCCAATTCTCCATAGTGATCGGCACCCTAGGCCGCCTCGTCAGCTCCCACTCCTCCTCCTTGGAACCCTCCTTCGCCTGAACCTCCCGGTGCAGCAACTTAAAAACATCCACAAACTCATGTTTCCAAATCTTGTCCCTCATTTTCTCCGACAAATGCGACCCCAACGGCATTGCCAGCCCCATATAAGGCATTTTCTTCGGGACCTTCACCCCTTTTTCATCTTTCCCATCACTTTTGTCAGTTTGCACCCCCAATGTCACTGACTTACCATCCACCTTCTTACCATCCGCAGGTGGACCGCCCGAAGGCGCCCCCCCCCTCCCTCACAGACCCATCCCCCACTCCCACCGACCTACAGGCCCGCTTCCTCCCCTCCCCACCCCGGGGGGCGTCTTCCCAAACCGCCCACCAGGCACTCTCACCTGTTAGTGCCTCCGTCCGCTCCCGGGGCCGTCCTCTGGACTCTTTTCCACGGGCCTTCCCAGTTCCAGTCTTCTTCCTCGTCCCGGGGTCGACCTGCAACACACCAAGGTCGTCATCCCCCGCCGCGCGGCCTACGCCTTCCAGGTCATCCCGCACCTCCCCCTCTTCCAACTCCTCACTCTCCTCGCTGTAATCCAGTTCAAGCACCTGTTCCTGATCCACACCTTCGCATGCCACATCCTTCACGGCACGTTTCACTCCCTTTTGCATGCACTCGCGGCCACGCGATCCGGTGGCGCCACCAGTAGCCGTTGCCCGATCCCGCGGAGGAGGGACAGCCGCCGCGGACTGCCCTACTGCTTCTGGCCTGCGTCTCGGAGCCGTGTTGCGCCCCGCAAGTCCCCCCTTTGCTCTGCCGGCAACCGCCGACTTGGATCCCCTCCCGCCCCCAGGTCGCTCGAACCTGGCGGGGCCCCGGCACCATCGGGCCTCAAAGCCGTGCTGGCCGTCCCTACCCCGGCCGCGCCCCTTGGAAGGTGGGCGGCCGGGCCTGACTTCCTCAACCTCGCCTGCCTAACCTCCTCCTCCTGCCTCTCCGCCTCCCTTTCCTCCTCAGAGGTGGGGGTGGGAGGACCCTCGATGTCGTGGCCCCAAACTGCACCCACTCTGGCCCTCGTCTCCTCAGCCCACCTGACCTCCTGAATCTGCTCCAGTATACGCTCCCCCCGGGACCCTCCTCCCAGGAAACGGAACCCCAAATCGGGGGGGGGAAGGGGTGGGCCGTGGCCGAAGAATTCGCCCCCACGGGTAAAGAAACCCACCTGTTGGAAACCCTGCACCCAACCCGGGCCGCCAATAGGAACCAGAGAGGGGGAAGCGCTCCGGCCCACCGTAAACCCATGCGCCAACGGCCGCACTACGGCCGGGGTGCCCGCCCTAGAGCCCCGGGACAAGTCGATAGGAGCCCCCCCAGACCCTTCCCCCGACTCCCGCATCTCAAGCCCAGACCCATCCCCTCCAAAAGAGGCTTCCTCCAAGCGGGCCACGGGCCCAGAGGCCCCGCCGCCATCCAGCGACCCTTCCAGGCCCAAAGCGGGCCCGGCCTGGGTGTCTCCTGGCTCCTCCCCCCGCGTGGCGCCGGCCGGCGCCAACAGGGGCCCGCGGAGCGGAAGCGCAGCAGGCGCGGCCCTCACGGCCGCCCCCGAGGCCCCAGGCAAAAAGTCCAGCGGGGGGAAGGGACGCGCGGAGGTTGTCCTGCGCTACCCGCCCTGTGCCGTATCCTTGGGAACACCCCCCCCCCTCCTGACCTCAGGCCCACCCTCCAGAACCTGGTCGTCCTCCAAGCAGGCGAAAACTGCCGCATGCACCCCGGCCGAGGCAGCCCTCGTGCCCCTGGTGGCCCCCACCCAGGCCTGGTCCATGACCCCGGGCCTAATCAGGTCCTCGCGGCCGGCCATAGCAAGCAGTAACAAGGCCTCACGGACCTGTTCCGCAGACACACCAGACATCCTACCCGAGCCAAAAAACAAGAACAAGAGGGCAAGAAAAAACCCCAGCTGTCGTAAAACAGCTCCGAGCACAATCCCAAAAGTAGCACTAGGCCTCAAACTACGCACTAACTACAACTCCTTTCGAGCTCCCTCCCGATGGTGCCAGGCGCAGAAAAGAGGAAGATCCCTTCCTCCCCCGCGCTTAAGTACCCACCCCCTAACTCCTCCCCTTCCCCTGCCTGGACTATCCCCTGCGCGAAAGACCCCGGGGAAAGACTAGTCTGCGACTCTGCTTTCCCCGGGGCCCGGCATGGTAAGAGTAACAAGAGAGGAGCTAAAAGAAGCCTCTTTGAAGGATAAAGCGCTGGCATCCGCAGTGACCGTCGACCGAAGAACCAATCGTCTCTCTGGATTCCGGACCGTTCGGGGCTCGCAGCAGGCCTCAGCTCAGGGTAACGATTTTGCATTTTCTGCCTTTGGATTGCCGCCTTCTCTGCAAATAAACATTTCTCGGCCCCGCAAGTGGTAATTAAGGGACGTGATGTTTACAGCAGAGGTCACAGGTGTGAGAATGTTGCATTACGTTCCTTCCCACAGTGTTTACTGCGATGTGAAATGACACGAGTGTGCTCATGGCGAACTGAAAATCCGAGTAGCGTGTGATTTGATTTTCTGGCTGTCAGCGTGCTCCTGTGGGTGGAGATTTCCTATGAATAACGCCGAGTGTGCGGGGAAATAAGTCACTTGAATTATGTTCATCCATGCCCTGAAGAAAAGAAATATTGTACATTTTAGCGAGAAAGGCGCGAGGTTTCCTGAACCGCCACTAACCTGCATGGAAGGCAAGGACGTTACAGAGAGCTCGCTGAAACGGGAGCAGATCCGCGGCTCCCCGACCCATCCCTCAATAAAAGCAGACGGATGTGTGCTAAGATCCTGTCTCCACAACGGTCCCTCCGGGGCAAGCACAGCTCTGTCCATGGCTGGCCTGGGCGCGCGCAGGGTCACGTGCCGTGGCCTGGGCTCGCGCAGCGGGCTCCCGGCTGTAGTAGTCTCAGGCCTCTGCCGTGACATCAAGAAGCGAGAGGGAGAGCTAATCGATAACCCTTTCCCCTCCCAGACTCGGCCCAGCGCCAGCAGCGAGCACATTACACTCTTGTCTGACAGCCCAGAATCGGCTATTAAGCGCCAGGCCGCGTCTGCGCCAGGGTTTAACCCTGTCAGGGTTCCCGTCCCGTCAGACATCCCATTAGAGAGGGCCTCTCTCAACGGGGGAGGAGGGGGGGGCGTTAGCTCCTGGGACGCTCCACCACATACCTGGAAGAGCATGGGTCCAGGGGCACGTACATACACGAGTCGAGCACCCCACATAACCCCTAAAAGCCTGACGTTGATTGAAATCCGTCCAGGGAGCCCTTCGTTGCTGTGAGATCACAAACTCTGCCCCCCCCCCCACACACACACACACACACACCCAAAGGATGGTGGGATTTGTGAGCATCACTGGCTTTAGGGGCATTTCTTTACTCATCCCAAGATAGCGCTCACTTCTACAGCCCCCTTACACGCCGACCCCACGCACACTTCAAGAGGACGTCCCACCCACTGACCCCGGGACTGCTCTCACCCCTAAAGAGCTGCGTCCGCCATGTGCCCCGAGATCTGCCCCTCCTCCCGATAGTGAACCGTTTCCAAGACTTCTCCGCTTAACACTCCGTAGTGAACCGTCCCTTCCCTCCTCCTTCCACAGTGAGACCCTAGGACACCAGACCCCTCCCCCCCCCTTTACCTCCCCCCCCCCACCCCCGCCCTTTATCATGAACACCTCCACCCTCTCATCCTCCACGGCGAATCTTCCCCAGGACGCACACCCCACCGCCCCCCTCCGTACTGAAGGCCCATCCACCCCTCTCCAGCACCCTCTGCCGTGATCCGCGACCGCCCCATCACTGCCCCCGAGACCCCTCTGGCACTGAGGGGCTGAGGGAGTTAGATTAATATCCTTTCATCACAGCATGTTCTCACCGATGGAGGCAATATCCAAATAACGGCCCAAAACTACTGACACTTCCAGAGAAAACACCCCTATTACTGACCCTCAGACCATCTTCACCTCCAGGAGGAACCGTCCCCATCCCTGCCTGGGGCGTGTGTCAGCTCCACAGAGGCCCCCCGCCCCCCTCTAAATGTGCCTGAACGAACTCCAGGTATGACGGCCACCGCCAGGGACCCCAGGGCCCCTCCCATCCCCGGGGAGCGGAAGCCTTCTCTGACGCCACGTCCCCTCCAACACTATGGTGAATCGACCACTGACCACCCCTACCACAAACCGTGGAATCCAGCTCCACCGTCCTCCCCGCCAGCGCGGTCGGAGGCAACATCTCTCTGATACCCCACCCCCCACTTGCCCCCCATAACACCCACCACACACCCTGGAACTCAAACCCACCGTCCTCCCCACCAGCGCGGTCGGAGGCCACCTCTGTCTGACCCGGCCCGGCCGCAGACGGCCGCCTGTGAGCCGAGTCCGGAGGGGGCCCGGTGGCCGCTCCAGACGGTTTACAGTGGCCGGCTGCACCCCGCCCTCCACCGGTGAAAAACTTCTGGGGCTGCCCTCCCCGCCGCTCCTCCTGCTTCTCAGCAGATGTTACTAAAATCAATTCAGTTGAGCCTGAGTGCACCCAGACCTTCTCTCGCGCTCCCAGGCTCGGTGCTTCCCGCCCTCCCCCGCCCCCTCGCCTTGCAGCAGGGAAGGTGCGCCTGGCGGTTGGAGGTGCACCCTCCGTGGCTGGGGAAGGAGCGTGGAGCCTGCACGCCCATCCGCTCTTGTCCTCGTTCAGCTCCCTCCCAGGAGCACCCCAACCGGATGCGTCAAGGAGCCCCTATGAACAGCGCTCCTCCCCCCGCCCCCGCGCCTTCAAGCACATCTTGTGGGAAAACTGCATTTCAGAGGAAGCCAGCGGAGCTCTTGCTCAGCCTCCCGCTCGCTGCCTCCCTGCTTCACTCCGGCTGGACCTGGAGTGGGTTTCTGCAGGCGTCCTTCTCTTTGCCCCAACCCCTCCTGCATGATCCCTCTGGACAGCTCTCCTCCCTCTGCTACGGAGACCCTGTGCTCCAGCCCCTCTACTCCAAGAGTCATTGCACCCTTTCGCTGCAGCTCCTAATACTCATGTCTCTGCCCCCGCCCCCGGCTCAAGCCCACCTGCCTCAGCTCTCACCCCCTCCCCAGGCCTCCTCCTCCCCTGCTCCAGCCTCCCCGTTCTAACCCCCTCTGCCCCAGCCCTCCCTGGCGCTGCCCCCTGTGAGCATCTCCTCCTCCTGCATCGGCTGGCTCTCTTGATCTGGCACCCCTCCTGTTCCAGCCTTCTCTACCCCCCGCCCCCCCCCCCCACACACACACAGCCCCCTCCTCATTCCTCGGCTGAGCATCAAGCAGCTCCTTCGGACCGCGCGGATCCGCCACTGCCCTGCCTCGCAGCTGCTAAATCACTGCGCCTTAGAGGGCTTTGGCAGCGTCGCACCCTGAAATATTCATCGCCGCTGCCGAGGTAGCCCGGGGAGCGCAGTGCCTACGTCCGGTGGAAGGGCAGTTTCTGCGGGACAGACATTGGGCCGTGCCCTGGGGCAGACCTCTCATCTGCCCTCGGAGGAGGCAGGTACGTTCCTGCACATGTGATGATTGCATGTGCGCGGCTGGAGAGCACCAGGGCTGCGTGAACCGCTGCACGCGGAGGAAGACTTCCGGTACCCGGGTCTGACACCTTTAGTGACTGCAGGACAGAGAGAGAGCCCGCAGGGGCAGCACTCGGAGAGCCCGGACAGCTCCCTGGGAGAGACCTGACAGAGAGCGCTGTTTGAGTTCAGCACTAGTACAGCCGGGACAGCGCCTTAGGAAGGCAGATTCGGTTCACCTGCAGCAAAGACTCTCCCTCACCATCCTCACCACTACCCGTGACGGGCCGAGTCCCGGCTCGAACAGGAGCCATCTCATTCCAGCACAGGGGGGACAGCTGCCCGAGAAATCCACTCGACTGGCACCCTTCTGCACCTGTGGGGCTTGCGTAGAAGCGGCTAGAAGACGTGCCGATGATATTGGCGCGCGCGGTGCCTTCGCAAGATCCCTGAAGAGAGTTTGTGGCTTATGCTCCAAGAGAGGAAAGGTTCACCTGCTCCCTGAGATGTAAGTGTGGCTGAACCCGCCGAGTGCCCAGGGTCATCCCCCCTCATAGCCAGTGGGGGTTGCACAGGCTAGCGTCTTTGGTGAGGACAGAATACCCCAGGACGCCTTCTGAGAGTGCCAATCTTTAGTTTTTCCCGAGCATCTCATTTTTAACAGAAAAACCCGACCTCACGCATCTTCTCCTGGGGAAGGAGAGTGCCCAGCACCTGGTTTAACAGCAGGGTCTTCTACGCCAGGAACCCCATGCACCACCTCTTCGCCCGGACCCCTGAAACGCTCTGTACCAGGACCACCCCTCTTCCGCCACTGGACTTGCTTCTGCAAAAGTGTCTGCCGCTCCACTTCTGCACCAGGACTCCTTGCCCCTGCTTCTGCACTGGGGTCTAGTGCACCTCAGATCGCGCCAGGGTTTCCTGCACTAGCTTCATCACTAGGACTTAAGCATCTGATTTTGTCCGTGGGTCTCCTGCGCCCGTTTCTGCACTAGGGCCCGTCTAATCTGATTTTACATTACGGTGTACAACATCTGCGGCTGCGCCGGGATCCTCATACCTTCAGCTGATTGTGCACCAGGATCTTCCAATTCTGCACTTACAACAGCGTCTTCCAGCGCACGCTCCCGAGCAGAGATTTCCTGCTCTTACCTCTTCTCCGGGGTCTCCCGGGCTTGCTCTGCACCAGGGAGCCCTGCACCTGTTTTTTTCAGCACCTGCTTGTGTCGGCGTCTTTGTGCTGCTGCGCCGGGGTCTCCTGCACCTGCTGCAGTGCCAGGGACATACAGTGCCTCCTGCTGCTCCCATGCACCTGTGGTGATTGCACGGAAAACGCTAGGACATTCCAGCACCAGCGCTGTGTGGACAGCTCCCGGGACGCACTCTCTGGGCCCGGACATTGTCACGCACCCGTGGGTGACCCCCTAACGTCCAATTTCGTGGAAGACGCACGTGTGCAGACTGCACCCTCTTGCACAGGTAGGTCTGCGTTGCTTGTGTGTGTGTGTTGTTTTGGGCAATCCCAGCCCATATTCTGTTTCCAGCAGGGAAAGGGTTATCTTATCGGTAAAAATATGGCACAAGTACTTGAGGGCCTCGCGTAGCCTGGTTGTAATATGACACTGGTAGGGGCGAGGGGTGTAGTAGAGGCGTGGGCAATGGATGATTGTAAACCACTAGAGACGGCGGTTGTATCGCGTCATTCCCGGCAGTGGGGGAAGCCGGCGGTGAGAGTGTGTGTGCAGAGTGCCCCCCGCCTGCCCTGCACCTGACGCCGGGGCGCTCGCAGCCGCCCTGCCAGGGATCTCGGGCAGAGCTGAGCTATGCCTCGCACAGCGAGCCCTGAGCAGAAGGGCGCTGCTAATGGGCTGTAATAAAACACGAGCGGTGCGCCGAGGACGTCTGAGTTATGTCTCTCCATTCCACACCGCTGCCTGCGAGAATTATTTGCTCATATCTCCTGCGTACCCCGAGAAGAGAGGCGGGGGCAGGTCAGGCGCACTGCCCTCCCAATACTGCCGGGGAAGCGTCTGAAGCCGTCTTAACACTCTCGGGGTGTGGGAAGAGCGACTGAGCCAGATGTGAGTGGTCAAATGAATTTATATATTCCCAGTCCGCCCAGCGGGCTTGCTGGCTGCTTCACATCGCTTGGTAACACGCCACGAGACGGACACTTCCGCCTGCCTTGGGATCAGAGGCAAGCCAATGTCACGCGCTTTGCGTGAGTATCCGACAATTTAGATGTTATTCAAATATTGTCAAAAAGAGTTCTTACATATCCCATTTTATTTGTGTTTCACATAATGGCACCCGAACCCGCACGACTATTTATAACGATGTTGGCTGGGTTGTGGTTCACGTTATGGTGAAAGGTTTCTGTGTGTTGAGAGGAGCGGGAGAGCCAAAGGAGGGTTGTGGGGATGGGGATGATTTCTCCCCGCCCTCCCGACCATGGGAGACAGGTCTGCCGATTGATAGGTGGAGCTGTGCCCCAGTTCTCACGAGCAGCTTAGCGGAGGCCAGATGCCAGGTGTGGCTGGGGAATGCCCTTAGTCAGGTGCTCGATGACCCGGGGCGAGGACCATGATCGCAGTGCCAGGCCCCAGCCCCTGAAACGGCGGACCAACACTCACCTATTATTAGTTTGCAGCACCAATCAACTAGTGCCGGGGCACCCCAAGCAGGGAACACGACCTGAAACAGATGAGGGGCTGATACGTGTCTATAAAACAACCGAACCTAACCATATTAGAGGCAGGTCGGGTCAGGCGAGATTACCACCTGAAAAGGTCCTGCCCGTTTTGACTTGGGCCCCTCGCATACATTATTGCTGGGACGGAGACCCCTCAATCTCACATAAATGAACGGCCAGGTCCCTAAGGTAACGCAGCCAGAAGAGCCACATGGATTGTACAGTTGAATGATTTCACACTTTGCTCCATTATCTGCACTGAATCAATCACTCACTCACTCACTCACTCACTCACTCACTCACTCACTTCCTCTCTCAGAGGCAGTCACGCACATTTTAAGAGGGCCGTGCGAGGCCTCTTCTCCCTTGGAACCATATCTCTTTGACCCCAGGTGAGGAAGACGAGTGAAGGCTTCGGGACTCCTCTGCCACGCTCCCTTACATCCCTAATCTCTCTACCACCCCCGGCATTGCCACGGTCAGTGGTATGACGGCGATTCTTACCGCCCCAGTACGGTTCTTCACCCACTTGCCTTACTGTTAAAACTAATTCATGTAATAAGTGAACCCAACCACGCACGCCTACACTATGGAATTGCCCTACTGCATCCTACAGCCTCGGACCCCAGGAGAGCGTAGAGCTTAGAGCGCGGCTCGTGCTACAGACCAACCATACACTGAAACTCATAGGAACGAGGCCGGATGGTTCTGGGAGAGAACACGTTTGGTGTTTTACCTTTTTCAGTGGTATTGGGGCAGCGCTGTGACGCAGAATGGAAGTCGCACACTCTTGGAGCGCCTTTAGCATTTCTAGTGCCGCGAGGCCCCGCCCCCAAGCTCCTTCCACGCGCGCAGCGCCAGTGTCACGGTTTGCTCCTCCGAGGCCTGGCCGGCGCGCGCGCCTGCGCGAGGACCCTGTTTATTTTGGTTATTCATCAGGATTTGTTGCTGTACGCCGATCCCTTCGATGGCAATTACCGCTAATGGTTTTGATCTACAGCTCCCTGGCAGCCCGTGGGATTTCTCCCATCTTCCCAATCACGCTGGTTTTGCTAATCTTTCCTCAAATTAGTGAATTCCCCCTTCTCCCTTGGACAATATGGCAGCTACGGAATTGGAAATTAGTTCTTTGCTTTTGCTGATGGAGGAATGTTCTTTTTAATGACGCACTTATGCTCGCGCGCAAAAACAGTACAGTGCGCTTAAAGAGGCTCACTCAGGAGGCACAGGCACAGGCAGGAAACAAGGCAGCAGGCGTAAGAAACACAGCTCTACTTCCATTCTTAAATACTAAGGTGAGACACGCGAGCAGCCACAGAGACAAGTGCCACACATGCAGAACTGCCCATCTCCATGCACTGTGCATCAGACGCTCACAAACACCCACAAAGAAACACCCACACACTGTAAGATAGACATGTGCTTTAAAACAATGAGCGCCCAAGGTGTCACGCATCGATTCCCACTCATTGTCACTAGTGGCTGCCTCAAACGTAGAAAATCGTGCACTCCATAAAACAGAACGTCCTGAGCTGTGTGTGGAGGGTTCACAGACCAGGCAGTTTCATCTTCACCCAACGTTTGTCTAAGTGGCTCTGAATCTGACAGGGCATTTGTTCTGATACCACGCTCGAAAGGATACCAGCCTTTGACTGATGCCAGACTCGATACCAGTTATGGAGAGCAATCCAACAGTAAACCAGTTCTCGATACTGTCTCAATACCAGACTCGACTGGTTACCGTTTTTGATACTACCTCAGCCAAAGACTGTCAAACCAGTTCCTGATAGCAGACACGATAGAATACCAATTCTGGATACTAGACTCTACAGGATACTGTCAATACCAGTACTCGATACTAGATGCTACATGATACTGCTGATACTAGTTCTCGATACCAGACTCTACAGGATACTAGTAATACTGGTTCTCTATACTAGACACCACAGGTTACTGCCGATACTAGCTCTCAATACTAGACTTTACAGCATACCGCTGATACTAGTGCTCAATACTAGACTCTACAGCATACTGCTGTTACTAGTTCTCGGTACTAGACTCTACAGTATACTAGCACTACTAGTTCTCTATACTAGACTCTACAAGGTACTAGTAATACTAGTTCTCTTTACTAGACTCCACAGGTTACTACCTATACTTGTTCTTAATACTAGACTCTACAGCATACCGCTGATACTAGTTCTCAACACTAGACTCCACAGCATACCGCTGATACTAGTTCTCAACACTAGACTCCACAGCATACTGCTGATACTAGTGCTCAATACTAGACTCCACAGCATACTGCTGATACTAGTGCTCAAAACTAGACTCCACAGCATACCGCTGATACTAGTTCTCAACACTAGACTCCACAGCATACTGCTGATACTAGTGCTCAATACTAGACTCCACAGCATACTGCTGATACTAGTGCTCAATACTAGACTCCACAGCATACTGCTGATACTAGTGCTCAATACTAGACTCCACAGCATACCGCTGATACTAGCTCTCAACACTAGACTCCACAGCATACTGCGGATAATAGTTCTCGATACTAGACTCTACAGGATACTAGCAATACTAGTTCTCTATACTAGACTCTACAAGGTACTAGTAATACTAGTTCTCTTTACTAGACTCCACAGGTTACTACCAATACTAGTTCTCAACACTAGACTCTACAGCATACTGCTGATACTAGTTCTCAACACTAGACTCCACAGCATACTGCTAATACTAGTTCTCGGTGCAAGACTCTACAGGATACTAGCAATACTAGTTCTCGGTACTAGACTCTATAGGTTACTAGCAATACTAGTTCTCTACACTAGACTCTACAGGTTACTAGTAATACTAGTTCTCTATACTAGACTACACAGGTTACTGCCTATACTAGTTCTCAATGGTAGACTCTACAGCATACTGCTGATACTAGTTCTCGATAATAGACTCTACAAGATACTAGCAGTACTAGTTCTCTCTACTAAACTCCACAGGTTACCGCTGATACTAGTTCTCAATACTAGACTCTACAGCATGCTGCTAATACTAGTTCTCGATACTAGACTCTACAGGTTACTGCTGATACTAGTTTTCTATACTAGACTCTACAGCATACTACCAATATTAGTTCTCTATGCTAGACTTTACAGGTTACTGCTGATACTAGTTCTCAATAGTAGACTCTACAGGTTACTGCTGATACTAGTTTTCAATACTAGACTCTACAGGTTACTGCTAATACTAGTTCTCAATACTAGACTCAACATCATACTGCTGATACTAGTTCTCAATACTAGACTCTACAGGTTACTGCTGATACTAGTTCTCAATACTAGACTCAACATCATACTGCTGATACTAGTTCTCAATACTAGACTCTACAGGTTACTTCTGATACTAGTTCTTTATACTAGACTCTACAGTATACCGCTGATACTAGTTCTCGATACTAGACTCTACAGGATACTGCTGATACTAGACTCTACAGGATACTGCTGATACTAGACTCTACAGGATACTGCTGATACTCGACTCTACAGGATACTACCAATACTACTTCACAATACTAGTCTCTACAGCAGAGGTCTTCAAACTTTTGTAGGCTGAGCCCCCCCAGCTTATTTTTTTTAAATGTTGGCCCCCCCCCGCCACCTGACACAAATTTCTGATATCTCGTACACAACATAACCGACCGCCACCTTCATATCCCGGGCCATATCATGCAAATAATGTCCAACTCAGTAAGTGTGATAGGCTAACTGCAGGTTTGTGAGTGGGTGAGGTTAAATGACAGAGGCTTATTACACAGCTCAAAACTCAATCTTCCAGCAGGTACATTAGTCACCAGACCCTGGTGAACCACAACTGAATATTTGATGCCGCTTTCATTGTTGCCTAAAGAATGCTGGATATACAAGGAACTTTCCAGTGTCAGACCCGAGTAACAAACCCGCCCCCACCTTTCCAGCCTCTCAGAGAAATCCCTGATGCTCGGTGCGGCCAGTCCGCCTTGCTACCACCCTCCAATGGTGCCCCTCATCTTCGGATAGACCGTCCCTCATGTGTATTTGATTTCTTTTATAGTGCTACTCATCCCAAGTATGTACAGCAGGGTGTTGGAGTGCTTTACATCACACACATATTATATAAAGATAATGACTCATAAATGTGAAAGTCAATTTTCTGAAGATAATGGGGCTACAAGGTGTAATCATTCTTTCATCCATCATTCAGTCTTTCACCATTCATTCATTTCACCATGTCCTTCCATCTGTGTGCCCATCCATGGCCACACATATTCAACCATTTGCAAACCTATCCATCATATATCCTTCAATCCATCGTTTCACTCATCCATCCCTCCATCCACCCTTTCACCCTATCCATCTGTATACTCATCCATCCATCCAGCCATTTTAACCTTTCACCCATCCAGCCTTTCTTTCACTTACTCATCCATCCATCCATCCAGTCACTCACCCTTCCATCCATTCACCCTTTTAGTCATCCTTCCTCCCTTTCTCTCTCCATCCCTCTTTCTCTTAGGCATCATCCAGCCTTCCATCCACCCACCCAACCATCTACTCATCCATTCATGAATCCATCCATTGACCCTATCACTCATCCACCCTCTCTCATCCATCCACCCTTTCACTCCTTCACTCATCTACCATCCCTTTCACTCGCTCATCCATCCTTACGTCCACCCTTTCATTCGTCCATCCACCCTTTCACTTATCAATCCATCCATTTCACTCATCCTTCCACCCATACATCCATCTATTTAGCTTTTCTCTCATCCATCCATCCTTCCACTCACCCATCCATCCTTTCTCTCATTATCCATCCATTCACCCTTTCATTCATCCTTTCACTAAACCACTCTGACATCCACCCATTCCTTCACTTTCTCACTCACACACCATCGAAAACTGGGCAGCACTAAATGGCCCAGCAGTATATTAAGGTGCAATTCCATTACAAAAGCCCACTCCACTTACCTGTTGCGGATCTTCCAAGGCGTCAAGAGACCAGCAAACTACTTCACTGCGTGAAATGAAGTGCTTCTTGACAAAATAAAAAAGATCCAACTAAGCAGGTTTGAAGATAATTTGATGATTTATTTAAGTATAATGAAGTCACCACTGGAGTGCGTCATTCCACCTTGAAGTCCAAACGGAATCTTTTAGTTGAGACCGTTCATACTTCAAGGAGGAGGTTGGAAGCACGAGAATGCTTTTTCAACACTTGCTTGTTTAAATAATAATTACACAGCATGCGCGTATAACAACTATTGCGCACATGCCAATAACAGAATGAACACACATGAGAGCTCGTGAAGATAAGGCAAGCTTAAACAATAACTAATACAGAAAGTGTGTACAATATATATTACACTGCGCTGCGGTAAAACCACAAAACAAACAGCAGGAATGAAGAAACAAGTTGGTGTATGCAGCAGTTACTTGAAAGCAAATTTCGTGGCACTTTCTGCCATCTATGCTGCTGCAGCCTCATTGGTGGAACGTCAGTGGGTAAAGAAATACCGGAAAGAAAACGACTTGAGAGATGGGAAACAATGATAAGAGTTTAGGATGGCGTCGCGCCCCCCCTGGGATGGCATTGCGCCCCCCCCAGGGGGGCCCGCCCCACAGATTGAAGAACACTGCTCTACAGGGTTCTGCCAATATTAATTCTCTATGATAGACTTTAAAGGCTACTGCCAATACTAGTTCTCAATACTAGACTCCACAGCATACCGCTGATACTAGTTCTCAACACTAGACTCCACAGCATACTGCTGATACTAGTGCTCAATACTAGACTCCACAGCATACTGCTGATACTAGTGCTCAATACTAGACTCCACAGCATACTGCTGATACTAGTGCTCAATACTAGACTCCACAGCATACCGCTGATACTAGCTCTCAACACTAGACTCCACAGCATACTGCGGATAATAGTTCTCGATACTAGACTCTACAGGATACTAACAATACTAGTTCTCTATACTAGACTCTACAAGGTACTAGTAATACTAGTTCTCTTTACTAGACTCCACAGGTTACTACCAATACTAGTTCTCAACACTAGACTCTACAGCATACTGCTGATACTAGTTCTCAACACTAGACTCCACAGCATACTGCTAATACTAGTTCTCGGTGCAAGACTCTACAGGATACTAGCAATACTAGTTCTCGGTACTAGACTCTATAGGTTACTAGCAATACTAGTTCTCTACACTAGACTCTACAGGTTACTAGTAATACTAGTTCTCTATACTAGACTACACAGGTTACTGCCTATACTAGTTCTCAATGGTAGACTCTACAGCATACTGCTGATACTAGTTCTCGATAATAGACTCTACAAGATACTAGCAGTACTAGTTCTCTGTACTAAACTCCACAGGTTACCGCTGATACTAGTTCTCAATACTAGACTCTACAGCATGCTGCTAATACTAGTTCTCGATACTAGACTCTACAGGTTACTGCTGATACTAGTTTTCTATACTAGACTCTACAGCATACTACCAATATTAGTTCTCTATGCTAGACTTTACAGGTTACTGCTGATACTAGTTCTCAATACTAGACTCTACAGGTTACTGCTGATACTAGTTTTCAATACTAGACTCTACAAGTTACTGCTGATACTAGTTCTCAATACTAGACTCAACATCATACTGCTGATACTAGTTCTCAATACTAGACTCTGCAGGTTACTGCTGATACTAGTTCTCAATACTAGACTCAACATCATACTGCTGATACTAGTTCTCAATACTAGACTCTACAGGTTACTTCTGATACTAGTTCTTTATACTAGACTCTACAGTATACCGCTGATACTAGTTCTCGATACTAGACTCTACAGGATACTGCTGATACTAGACTCTACAGGATACTGCTGATACTCGACTCTACAGGATACTACCAATATTACTTCACAATACTAGTCTCTACAGGGTTCTGCCAATATTAATTCTCTATGATAGACTTTAAAGGCTACTGCCAATACTAGTTCTCAATACTAGACTCTACAGCATACTGCTGATACTAGTTCTCGATACTAGACTATACAGGATACTGCAGATACTAGTTCTCAATACTAGACTCTACAGCATACCACTGATACTAGTTCTCGATACTAGACTATACAGGATACTGCTGATACTAGACTCTACAGGATACAACCGATTCTACTTCTTGATACTATACTCTACAGGGTTCTGCCAATATTAGTTCTCTATGATAGACTTTAAAGCTTACTGCTGATACTAGTTCTCAGTACTAGACTCTACAGCATACTGCTGATACTAGTTATTGATACTAGACTCTACAGTATACCGCTGATACTAGTTCTCAATACTAGACTATAAAGGATACTGCTGATACTAGACTCTACAGGATACAACCAATACTACTTCTCGATACTATCTTCTACACGATACTGCCAATATTAGTTCTATATGATAGACTTTACAGCTTACTGCCGATACTAATTCTCAGTACTAGGCTCTACAGCATACTGCTGATACTAGTTATTGATACTAGACTCTACAGGATACTGTTGATACTAGTTATTGCTACTAGACTCTACAGGATACTGTTGATACCAGTATTCAATACTAGACTCTACAGGATACTATTGATACTAGTTATTGATACTAGGCTCTACAGCATACTGCTGATACTAGTTATTGATACTAGACTCTACAGGATACTGTTGATACTAGTTATTGATACTAGACTCTACAGGATACTGTTGATACCAGTATTCAATACTAGACTCTACAGGATACTATTGATACTAGTTATTGATACTAGCCTCTACAGCATACTGCTGATACTAATTATTGATACTAGACTCTACAGGATACTGTTGATACTAGTTATTGATACTAGACTCTACAGGATACTGTTGATACCAGTATTCAATACTAGACTCTACAGGATACTATTGATACTAGTTATTGATACTAGGCTCTACAGCATACTGCTGATACTAGTTATTGATACTAGACTCTACAGGATACTGTTGATACTAGTTATTGATACTAGACTCTACAGGATACTGTTGATACCAGTATTCAATACTAGACTCTACAGGATACTATTGATACTAATTTGCGATACTAGACTCTACAGGATACTAGTTCTCTATAGTGGACGTGTCAGGATGCCAGTTCTGAATGCGGGCCACCGAAACAGTAGGCTTCAGCTGGTCTACCAGCAGTTTTGGGGTGACTGACCCTCTCCTAGCTGGCCAGCTGCTAGATACCCGGTAGTTATCCTGCCTCAAACCTTTCTTCACCACGATGGCAGTGAGGTGATGGTTCATGTGAAGAGATCCTTCTATCGTCTCAAGTGTGTACGTACCGTGCTTCCAGAGAGTGTCAGGTTAGAGCTATTTCTATATTTCAGCATCCAGGATCCCAAATCCTCTGTCCTCTCAGGTGCTATCCTGAGATCGCTGCTGCCTGCCAGCCTCTGAGCAGCTCCCACCTCAGCTAGGTGCTTTGAGGATAGCTCTGTAAACTCTTGGAGACAGGGAACAGATTGCAAGGAGGTGCTGGTGATCCCTATACCCTCTGCTTGTGGCCTGGCACCCCCAAACAGCAAGACCACATGGGCTTTTCCTGTCTATTAATGTATGTATGGATATACGTATGTGTGTTACCCTATTGTAGAAAGATAATTACAAAGCATTGGAACCATGCACGGGAGGGGTTACAGTGGGTAGCGCAGAAGGAGAGAGGATACAGCTGGGTAGACGGTGTCAGCACATAGAGGGGATGGGTGCAAAGCTGCAGAACAGGAAGGGACACGTTCATGTGGAGAAAGGTGCAGCTGTGGATTGTGAGCAGTTTGAAGGGTGGTATTGAGGATTCATAGGATGGGCTGGCATCCTGACGAGCCCACTGCGATGAGGTGTTGTTTGAGCTTCCACCCCTTACAGAGTGGAGAAGCGATGGAGCTTGTAGGGTATGGCATCCCAGACCCTCGCCACATGGCTGGAGAATGCCTGGCGTCTTACTTTCTTGCATTGGCTGACTTCTAGCCTCTGTGATGCGCTTGCTTGGAGGAGACATTGACTTTGGCCACTAGGACATGGTAGCTGTGGAATGGGCTGCCTTCTAAACACGCAGCAGGTCATGCTTGCGATAGGGCCGGGCTGGGATCCGGTGCAGTTCTGAGAGGATAAGTGTAAATCTGCTGTATTTGCGAAGCCCTTTGATGAGGCTTGCGGCTGTATGGAGGAGGCTGTTCAGTGGAGTAAAGCGGATCGCGAGTGTGGGCCAGGAAGGCATTACCCCCACCCAGATGGGAAAGGATCAAAGACTGCTTGGCAGGTTTGAAGTCTGTCTTCAGTGGGAAGAGCTTCACTCTGCAGACAAGGCCCACTGGTGCCAGCAGTGTTTGTTTATTGTGCAATGTGAATACACACATCTTCTGGCCAAGGATTTGAGTCGCTTTTTGAGATGCAATATTTGAATGTACAATGCCTTCAATCAGAGTGTCTTGGGAGAATGACTGTAAGAAATGTATGACAGCGAAGAGCCCTGGCTTCAGACAAAGCTGCGAACTGCTATAAGTACATGAAAACCGGAGTACTACATCACTGCTCGCAGCAGTGAGCAGCACTCAGATGCTTACAAGATTGCGGTGGACCTTCCATAGCGGCACCTAGTTGCAGTGCGGCTTTGTAAGACAGAGCTGTGAGCTGGTAGTAGCTTACAGCCTCTTCTAGGTGTCTGTAGCTGAGTCATCGCTTCCAGAGTGGGTATCAGACATGGAACAAGGTGGTGATTCTAAATATGCACAACTGAATCCTGCGATGCCTGCTGGTTTGGGGTACACGCTGCTCAACCTTTCTCAAGTGACTGAATTGGCCAATCTATTCTATGGTGTCTGCTTGGATGAGGGTAGAATGAGTTAACTTTTGGAGGTGCAGAATTTACTATGGCACTTGGGATGAAGCTCCCCAGCATCTGCAATATGCTCTGCTAGAGAGATTGTATGGCAGCCCTTTGCGTTCCTAAGGCTCGCCAGGTGTACGCGATTTGTGGGGAAGAATAGATTATCTTCGACGTTAACCCGCATTGGTCAGAGACTGTTTCTGGTTTGAAAGGCCTCGAAGCAGGGATGTCCCAGCCAATTAGTGGTTTACAAATCAACATAGATTTTTGCATCGGGTAAACATCCTCCACCTCTTGGATACCACACATTGAACTAACCTTTCACATAGGGCAGCTCAGGACCCCATCTGCAGCATCCCCCACAATGCCTGTGCTTCCCCAGCATCCAGCACTCCTCCATTCCCCCATGCGTGCTTTACTATGTGATGTAAGGTCCTGGGACAATCTTTTCTTTGATATACTAGGTGTGAAAATGAACAAAACAGCTCTGAAGTTCCCACTCCTGCATTTGAAAAATCCACCACTGATGACCTCAAATAAAGTAACACTGGGTTCCAATCTGACGCTTTTTGCGTTCTCATTTCTGTCTAAGTGCATTTGTTCTCATGGCCAGTTTCATGGAATTGTCATATGAGCAAATTCATGAGCAGGGAGTCTGTACGAGTAAAAGACGGTTTAAATTAGGCCTGGGCATGAAATTCCGCTCACTGAGTTTGAGGAGTTTTTCCCACTTTGTGTAGCACTTGGAGTTCTAAAAAACTCTGTGGAGTGGACCACAGTTTTTTCCTCGCCCGAGCTCGCCAACGTTTAGTTGGCGAGAGCTAGCAAGAAAATTTAACTCCAGACCACCTACCGGTTAGATTGCTCAATGCGGGATGAGAAACCTTCAGTTTGCGTTTAGGAAGCTGCCGCTCGAGAAGAACATCTTCTCGAGAGGAAGCAAGAGGCAGCGCCCTCTTGCCCAGTGTGTGGATACGCTCACGCTGATTTTACAGCACGGGACAAAACACCCAGGCTTAAAATCCGGGTGAACGGTGCGACATAATGCACTCCACCGCTTACAAAAATCCGCGTAGCACGGCAGAGTTTTTAAGTCATGCAGACCTCCATGAACTCCGCCCAGGAATAGCTTAAATGCACACATTTGCAAGCTTCACCAACATTTTTGAGGGAGTTTTGCTTCTAAAACGCACTTTACAAGTGTAATCCTGTTATGTTAGCCTATAAGAAATAAACACACAAACAAACACATACAGTTCAGTGTCCCATCCCTTTGTTAGTAGTCCACTGCCTATGCTGTCAAATGCCAGGTTGTAAATACCAAAGTTTTCTCTCTTGATTCCACTTCATGCCTCTTTCTTCCACCACCCTACGCTTCTTTCCTCTTAAACTCACTTATGCGGTTCTTTCTCATTCCTGCCAGTTCCCTTCGTCACCGTCCTGTTTTTTTTTTGCCTTTATTCTTGCTTTGGTGCATGTGTCTTTGCCTGATAGGGAAATGTACTTCCGGTCCGTGATTTTCACGTGATCCCTTCTCTGCGGGCAGGGGCGGCCTTAGGCATGTGCAAGCTGTGCATCTGCACAGGGCCACCAAACCCCAGGGGCCACCACGCCAATATATATCCTTAATATAATAATCCTCTGAGGATGGATACATATTTGCGTGGCGGACCCTGGCAGGGATTTGGCGGCCTCCGGCTATGTTCCACTTCCAAATACCCTGAACCCCCCTCTTCACTGGCCTCTGCGCTCCACCCGCCTGGACCCCCTCTTCCGGGGCCCCCTACCTACGCTCCCTGCCCAGGGCCACCATGAGCCTAGAGCCGCCCCTGCTGCGGGGTAATATGGGGGTCAGGCCTCAGGTCAGAGGGGAGAGATTGCTTTGTGCAGGGAGCCGAGAGAGCCGTGGCGTCACATCCCGTTACGTAGGATTCGAGTGTGCCCATTGTATGCTGCCCCTGACACGTAAATATACAGTTTGAAATAATAATACTCACTCACTCGTACGAACATTAATAAACAGACTGCCGACCACGTGCACACTCCACCTAGTCAAATACTGACATGAAAACTGTTCGTTCAGGAAGTAGGGCACTTTAAAAGGATCGAAGACACAAACACACCCACGATTGCACGCACACACCCCTCACCCAAACACAAGCAAACATCTCCTCCGAGTGGAGCGGCCCTGGTTTACGTTTTTCACGCAGCTCGTTCTCCTGCCAGACGACTTTGTGGGGGAGGGAAACACATTATCCTTTTTTCTTAAGCTGAATGAATTCCTTAATACGGCCAATTTATCATCCGCGCAGTAAAGATGGCTCCATTTCAAGGCTGGACGTATTGCAAGTGTAAACAGAGCACAGCGGCTGCGGCCTAATGAAGTGGAGGGCGGGGAGCATGCTGGGTTGTGCCCTTGCTGGTGGCGCTGGGACCAGTGCACGTGCCGAGGCTGCCCACCAGTGGAAGGACCCGCAGGCGGCTGGTGGGGAAACGTCGAGTTATTTCCGGTCTGCGTGCGTGGGGCGGGCTGCGCGGCTCTTCTGCTGACTATGCGGCGCGTGCCACGGGCCAGGCCCTGATCCACAGCCTTTTAGCTTTAGGGACCCCTTCAGTATCGGAGGGGAGGCGCCGGGCGTTTCCCACTGATCCCGATGCTGGGTACCGGGGCTGTGATGGTAACCTCGACCCCGAATCCTTCTGGACTCTTCTTGGTAGCAGGTTTGACACATCAAAGCCTGGCTTAGTGGGAAGGTACAGGCACGATACGGTAGATCACAGTAAAAGTGGAATGTCCAGTTAAAGTGATTACTTTAGAATTATATTTACCTCTTTATTAACACTTTAATTTATCAAATAATAAACAGCAGATCGAGCAGTCAACCACTAACGAGTCTAACTTTAATGAACATAGAGGTACGAGGCCTAATACTTTTGTGTGGGTTCAAGACAGCTCTAGATTAGAACCGGGTCATAGCTTGCTTTTCAGGTTCGCGCCTGGAAACTGTTTCAGCACCACGGATAGCTCCAGAGTGATCGGAATGCTGAACTCATTTACCACGGGTGCCAATGAGGACCCCCTGAAGTGCCTGGAAGAGAGCTCTCAACTGTTACCTATGAAAAGTTCCCCTGGGGACATATTACTTACTCTCCCAGGAATCTGTTGTCTATTTATGGAGATAAAAACTATAAGTCTGGTGCAGCTGTTCTTGAGTGATGTACGCTGATGATAGCCTCAGTGATCAATGTGAGCACCCATGTAACACGCTTCTGCCCCTGTCCCCCGCCCCCCCCCCGGCTCCCCTGCCATGGCCTGCATCCTTCTCCACCTGTTGTGTGCCGCTGTCGCGTATTGTGTCGGCCATTATTGGTTACATCTCTTCTGTGGTCCCATCACCCAGCATCTCCTCATCACCACCCTGCACTCGCTATGGACTGCCACTACCACCCCCTGCCTCCGCATTCATGTTATTACAATCATTACAGTTGTTTTTATCTCTGAGCCCACGTCCCTGCACGTCTTCTCATCTGACCCCTGGCACCCGCCACGGTGGATTTAGTATGTTGTGTCGGTGAGCACAGCTTGTTTTTAATCTGCTTCCTTGTCCTCCTCTCGCTTCTTTTCTGTCTCTTACCACATGATACCCTCTATGTGAGATGTGCCTGCCCCTTCCTACATACTGGTGCCTGGTTATTGTTCTTTAGGGGTGTTGTGACTCCTCATCTCCTTTAGTCTCCTGTCTGTGTAATCAGCATCTGGCATTGGCACAAGGTGGGTTTATGCTTCTTTTCTCAGTTGAAACCCAAACCATCCAAGCAGTAGAGTCCATTGAGATGCTGTTGCGTGTTCTTTAGTTGTTCCTGGATATGTAAAGGCCAAAGGTCTGCAGGAGGGACATTTTAGGAAGACTCACCCACATTCACTGAAAGACCCCTGTCTGAAGAAAGGCCCCTGTCTGAAGAAAGGCCCCTGTCTGAAGACAGACCCCTGTCTGAAGAAAGACCCCTGTCTGAAGAAAGGCCCCTGTCTGAAGACAGGCCCCTATCTGAAGAAAGACCCCTGTCTGAAGAAAGACCCCTGTCTGAAGAAAGGCCCCTGTCTGAAGACAGGCCCCTGTCTGAAGAAAGACCCCTGTCTGAAGAAAGACCCCTCTCTGAAGAAAGACCCCTGTCAGAAGAAAGACCCCTGTCTGAAGTGAATGGGACCCCTGAGAATGTCCAAGAGTGAAACTGTCCTCTAAGAACCTCTTGTGAAGCTCTCATTCAATTAGTGAGGCTGTTTGTGCCCCTCTGTATGGTCCGCCTCATGTCTGGCCCTTCCCTCTCTAGTCTGTATGCACCCTTTTGCTGCATGCTTTCTCACTCTGTGCTTACTTGCTGTTCTTCTCTGATCTGTGGGCCTGTCTAATGCAACATCTGCCTCTGGCCGTCTTCTGCTTCTGTATGGTGCAAGGAAGTGAAGATAGTTGTTATGGTATTTTATGGTATGCGTATTTATATAGAATGCCATTACCCATAAGGATTTCCTGGCACTTAGCAGGTTGACGGATCTTACTCAAGGACGTGTTACACAAAAAGCCACATCTTCAGCTTCTTGTGGAATTCAAGAAAACAGAAGGGGACTGATATATAGGACGGAAGATCCTTCCATGCGTTAGGAGCGCTGTATGGAAAGGTTGAGCCTCTTGCTCTGTTACTGTGAATGCATAAGGCGTTCTCGAGCAGGAGTCCGGCTGAGATGAGGTGTGTGGTTGGTTGGTAGAGGGAGAAGTGTTGTTCAGGTACTCTGGTCCTGTGTTATGTAGAGCTTTGAATGGGTGGGTGAGGAGCATGAACTGGGCTTGCTTGCATATCGTCAGCCAGTGGAGCTCCCTGAGGTGTGGAGTGATGTGAGCTCTGCATGGAAATATAAGTATTAGTCTGGCTGCCACGTTCTGTATGATCTGTAGTCGTCTGGTGAGTTTCTTGGTGATTCCAGCTCACAGGGCTTCTTGTAATATGTTTGCTGGTGATGATGGCATGGTTGAGGGATTTCCAGGTGTTGCTCAGGAGACATTTGAAGATCTTCTTCAGCAGCTTAACCCCTTCGCTGCTGATGACGAGCTAAGCTCGTCATCAGCCACGGTGGTCGTGTGCGGATGACGAGCTCAGCTCGTCATCTAACGCGGCTTTTTGAAAAAAGCCGCACAGAGGAAAAATAACCGCCACAGCGATGGGGTTAAGGGAGTGGAAGCATGCAGCTGCGAAAGTGTTGACTTGTGAGGATGTGTCTAGTTTGTCGTCAATGATGATAGTGAAGTTCGGGGCACGGGCTGAGGGTGGGTGTGACTCAGAGGTTGGCCAGCCACCAGATGGAATTTCAAGGATGAGGTGTTTTTTTCCAAAAATCATCACTTTTATGTTGTCGGTGTTAAGGTTGAGACAACTGCACTTTGTCCAGGTGATGACGTCGGCCATGTAGGCAGTGAACCTGTTCCTTGTCTTGGGAGATATTTTGTCTGAGAGGGACAGTATGAGTGACTGTCATCAGCGTATGAGAGACTTTTAAAGCTGCAGTTGCAGATGGCATTAGCTAGTTGTGTCACATATATGTTGAATACAGTGGGACGTAGAGCTGAACCTCGAGGCACTTCTCAGATCAGTTTCTGGGCTTCTGAACTGCTTCACAAGAAAACATAATATAACAAATAAATACCCAGACAGTTTCGTTTCTCTACTTTACAGTTAACTATTTAAGGTCATCCTGGATTAGCTGGGCTTCAGAACAAATATCCTGGGTTCTCCTGCCAAAAAAAGCCTGGGCCAATGTTTGCCTCTGACCTGATACTGTTGCTTGTGGAGAGAAGTCGAGACTCTTCTTTGCCTGACTCTCCAGTGGTAGCTGTAGTCGAGCAGTCATAACTTGCTCTATGCAATTCGGTGTATGAGCTCAGATTCGATAAAACACAATGGGAATAGGTATCAAGCTCAACGACTATCAACGTCTTCCCAAGGGAATGTCTTCAAAACCTACCAGAAGAAATGGAACAGCTACTACAGAGTACAACAGTGGAAAACCTGAGGTACCTAGTACTGCTGCCTGTCCGAATATGGCAGAACATGTACCCTAATACCACTGCATATGAATACCACAAATCCTAATGCAAGTCTTGAGGTCACGCTAAAAGGCTCAGGATTTTGGGGTTATCACAGAAGCACATTCAATGAAGGGATACAAGTTATGCCCTGGTGTCAGCCTAGTCCATCACAACAGATTTACTTCAGAGCTGTGCGGCAGGTACAAGTAACCTGTGGTGACAGAATTGGGTCACTATGTCCAGAAATGTCCGTCAACAGGGAATAATAATGTTAGTGATGAGCTGTGCTTCTGGGCAGGGTTAATCAGTCAGTGTATCTATAACAACACAGTCGGCCAATTGCTGATGTTTGGGAAAACCAGGAGCATTTAGAGACTGATAGCTGATGAACTGACCATCAAGGTTGGAAAATTCTTTCATTGCTGGCACAACGCAGGTCTGGGGGACTTTTGGGCGGGGCTTTGGAAATTGTGAGACAAAAGTACAGGCCAGCTGCAGCCTAATAATATTGCATCCTGGGTATGTATAGGCAATGGGAGGCCAGTTTCTCATGGTTGAGGCAATAAAAAACGTAATGTCAAAGGCCGATCAACCGGAACCACCAAATACGATTCAAAAACATATTTTATCTGTAAGTCTAGAAAGTCTTGTGGCAACTCGTGGACATTGTCACGAGGTTCTGTGGATGAAGCCATCAGGAGATACTATGAAAACCCGGAAGTTAGAAGATCAGGGGGAAACAGTCAATATTGGTGGACTGTCAGTGCCTCGCTGGAAGGAGGTTGCAGGGAGCACAGGCATCTCTGAGCATCTCATGGAACACCAGGAAGATACCAGCCCAAGGGTCAACGTGCAGCAAGGCCAGGGGCGGGTAGGAGGGTAGGATGAGGGGGTTCCAGTGGGGCAGACAAAGGTTTCTTTAATCAGTGCATTGAAAACCCTCATCAGGCCTCCCTCGGAACTAGCCGAGACATCAGCCGAGCATGAAATAACATAGCGCGTCACCAATGTTATTCCCCGAGGATAAAATGGCGGCGCCCTTAGTGTGCTACATGCTCTGGCAGGGTGTCTTGGCACGCAAGCAAGCAGCAAGTGTGCAACACTGCAATCAGGACCGTGTCCAACGCGGAAGCAACAACGTTTCACCAAGGGGCGAACTGGGCCGTGAGCACCGTTCCTTCTCCCTGGCAGCCCACAGTGTTTTTCTGGGATTACCTTGAACAATGCACCCCCATCAAGCGCGCCTTGCGTCACCGCGGATGCTCTGCCTGCATGAACCACACGGATGATGCTTTGTATGGCACAGCATTCTTCAGTTACATATTCTCTTGTTGTTCAGCCTATCAATGTTGGCGTTATCCACTCTAGCACTCCTCTGGTCCACAGGCATTCGAGTGCAACTCGCACCGTATACATCTGTGCCTGCAGATGGCGCTCCCTCACCCGCTCTGAGGCCCTGAAGTTTTGGTGATGGGGGACGCTTTTCTCCTTAAGTGCGACTCATTTCTTTGCTCTCACCAGTGAATTCTCCATCAAGGTGGGGTGGCAAAGGGCTCTTCTTTATGACTCAAAATAAATAGCAGACCTTGCTGCCGCTCGACCCTGCCGGCTCTGTTAAATGGAATCCGAGCGCCTGGAAAAGCA
Source organism: Lissotriton vulgaris (assembly GCF_964263255.1). Classification (NCBI taxonomy): domain Eukaryota; kingdom Metazoa; phylum Chordata; class Amphibia; order Caudata; family Salamandridae; genus Lissotriton; species Lissotriton vulgaris. The sequence goes on along the minus strand of NC_141693.1, from coordinate 1,306,915,374 downwards.
TTTCATTTTCAGTGATGAAATTTGAAATGGAATGCCAAAGGTTCAGGGCGCCCCCTTTCAGGTTTAAGTAATATACTTTTATATTTAACAGGAGGTCGGGGTGATTTCTGGCACCTGGGAGCGAGGATGGGGCCCTTATGATGTTCTCTTTTCCTGTCAGGCACTGCCTCTGAAAGGCCTGTAGTGCCGCATGTTTCCCAACAAGCCGGCGATGAGTTGGAAAGGTACGGCCTACTCGGCTCAGCAGTCTGTTCGGTCCGACCCCCTGGGACAGTGTGACCCTCGTAGAGAGCCTTTGAAAGGCCTGCAGTGCTGATACTTTTGCAGGCAGGCCAGACGTGAAACTTCGATTGAGCGGAGGCAGGGTCAGTCGCGTATCAGGTTACCGAATATAATCTCGCGAGCTTCCCAGAGACATCACGGGTTCTGAAAGTCTAATAGGGCTTAGACAGCCAAATGCTCGGCGACAGCTAATAGACTGAGACATTGCTAGAACGGACAGTGACTCTGAAAACCAGTAAGTCGTGGGTGCTGGTGAAGTGTCCAGAACGGCCAGTGAAGGCGAAAGACGTGTAAGTCTTGGGTGTTTGCCGAGAGGTCGCTGCCTATGAATGACTCAAGGGCTGGGCCCGAGTCAGTCGCATTGCAAGCAGCCAACAGTGAAAGGCACAGCTGGCATGTTTGTAAAGCCAGTGGGGGTGGGGTGCTCATATCTGAGGTGAAATGTTGGGAGATTGGTGGGTTCCCAGAAAGGCCAGCGCGGATGAAGTTAGCAGGCCTAGAGTTTGCACCAACAAGCCAGAGCGTCTAAACATGTGCAGGGCTGGGTCAATGCCAGTCACAACTGAGGCTACCAACTGGGAGATTCCAAGACTGGCACATGCTTCTGAAAGGCATGTAGCACTAACATGACAAATGACGATAACCCCCCCCCCCCCCCCCCCCCCCCACCCCCTGTAGAATGTGATTTAGGGCCCGAGCCTTCCCTAGCTCTCAGATTTACATTTGGTCTTGGGCTAAATGGAGTGTTTGGGGGTTCTTGGACGGTTGGGGAACACCCTGAACCGCAGATGTATATGCGCCTGCGTTATGCCCCAGAGCACTAAAATGATTGTGGGCTGGCTGCCACCCGTGAAAGGCCAGCAGGCGCCCTCTGAGAGGCAGTGCCGTTTTGAGATTGCCCATCCCTCTCGTGTCCGGCAGGTTTAGGGTGTTTGCAGACAGGTGACCGCCTCCACAGAGCCCTCTAGGTGCGCGCGCGCACACCACTGTCGCGCGCACAGCACCGCCCGCGCGCAGACCACTGCCGCGCGCACAGCCCCGCCGCTATAGCCCCCGTCGCCGCAGAGGCACCCTTCAGAACTCGTGAATGCATTGCGTGAAATAATGCCTCTCGAGCCCTGTTTGATTGCATGCCGGCTTCCGGCGCGCGAATAATAACTCGCGCATATTGTGGGAATGCAAGGGATTAGCCCGCAGTCCACTCGTGAAGCGCAGGCGAGGCGGGGCGAGGGCGCTCCGGGGGGAGTGAGAGGCAGCACGAAGGCACGCGTTCCAACCCCCGTAGTCTGTCACTCCCATTACGTTCCTGTCGCTGTCACCCTCAGATGCCACCGCTTTATCCCCCTCGGTTCCTTTCTTTCTCTCTCGCCCCATTTACACAGGGCCCTCTTTGGTTTCATGGCTATATTCGTACACCAGTAATATTGAGTGAACTCAACTGAAAAGTCTTGTGGACTGATTGTCTGAACAAATGTATTTATTAAATACAAATATTGAACATTCACATATTAAATACATATTTACACTGAGTCCCATTCACAAAGACATTGCTGTGACTTGCTCTTGGAGTACCTATGGATTAGTACTGATCTCCAGGAATACCTAGAGAGTAAGTTGCACAAATTCACATCACACAATCATGGTGAATCAGTCCCATGGCTTTTTATTAATTTTTCCTACTACTTCTTCAGTTTCTCTCACTGTATTTGTGTATAAAACATTTGTCTTTTTCTCTTCACTCACGCCCTGCTTCTGAACAACTATTCCTGTTACTTTATAAACACAACTAGCAGCCCGCCCCAGCGTTGCCCGGGGCAGAAGGGGGCTGGGGGCAGCATTTCAGGCTTGCGTGCACTCCCGGCCCCCGCCCGCCACGACATTGTCTTGTTCCCGGACAATGTCGTGGCGGGCGGGGGCCGGGACGGGAGTGCACGCAAGCCTTAAATGCTGCCCCCAGAGCCTGAGCCTTACCTCAGCCACATTTGTTAAGGGCCAACCTCCCGCACCGGCTCTCTCCCGCCCCGACATTTCCCGTGTTCCAGAGCCTTACCTGAGCCGCCGCTCCTCACTTCGCCGCCGCTCCTCCTCGTCATGACGCACCTGAGCTGCCGCTCATCCCCACGCTCCTCACTTCACCGCCGCTCCTTCTCGTCATCACGTACGTTGTGGCCAGGGCTACGTCGCGGCCAGTGCAGCGTCGCGGCCGGCGCTACTTTCAGTGCACTACTTTTTTTTTAAGTTATATTTTTAAATTTACGTTTTTAAAAAAAAAATTCTATAGCCTATGTCCATCTGCACACCCTGAGGATTACAACAATGTATTGGGTGTGTGGATTGGCGCTGTGGTTCCCGAGTTTACCTTGCCAAAAGGTTTGTGTTCTCTCTTTATAATAGTAGTATAGATTCTACTGGCATGCTAACATTAGAAGTTTAGATAGTTGTAAAAGAGGTCGACCAAATCATTGCCGTAAGTTAGTGTGGTACTTGGCGATCCACTGGAGAACCCAGCAGTGGGAAATGGAGACGCTCTACAATGAAGACGCAATGGGACTTCCGCACTGCCCTAGGATATGCTGCTGCAATAGAGTGCATAACAAGTAACTTCAGAAATATATGTCTCAATTGCAACGCTTATCGTGTAGGGTATGACATCAATAAAGTCACAATTACATATCATCAATGGAAAGCCATGTTGCATGGTTGCAATGGCAACAGGCCGTCTTGTATCTCTCTGTATTACCTTTTCCAATAAGACTGCAATTGCTTCACAACGGCAACCCTAATGTACTTTTCAACGTGCTGATTTTTATTGCTTTGCAACATTTCATGGGTGGACTATTTTGTGTACTCGTGAACAAAATCTAGTGAAACCGTCAAAATAGACAACACGTATGAAAATAACCTCATCTGACTTGAATTGCAAAATAAGTCTATCTTATAGGTTACTATGAGGGTCTATCCCCAAACCTGATTGGATTTTAGTTTATACATGTTTTGACTAGAGCGGCCTTTGTCCATTCCGCTGTGTCTTGCCATTTCTGGGTGTTATAGTAAAGAGACTGATGGTCTACTGTGAAAAGGGAATTAGCCAAAGCTGTTTGCTCCAGAGGAATTCGGAGTCAATAGTAAGATCTTTCACCTTGAGTCATTGTTCAGATAGTTGTAATTCTGGCCGAGGAGTGAAGTCCTACTTTCATGTCTGGTGTCTGATTGTCAAGAGTCATTTCACACTGACTTTCCTTCCCTAATTTAAATATTCTTGGCATGAAAAATGTGCATTTGTTTGCCGTCACTCAGCATCTTCCATTATTCTGAGCTACATCTTGGTATGCGCCTCCCACAGCCCTCTTCCTCATGCCCTCAGTGCTGCTATTACTGATTTGTACATGCGCATCACGTATTCTCTATCTCCTCAATCAGCACATCAGCATTTCACAGCGCTCGGTTTTGGGCCGGATTTAGACCTCCAAAGAGGGGATACTCCATCACAAACGTGACGGATATCTTGTCCACAGGACTACAAGCGCATTATATCCTGGGGCACTTATGATACGGCGAACAGGACATCAGATATGTTTGTGACAGAGTATCCCATCCGCCAAACTCTAAATCAGGCCCGTTCCTTCATCGGCAAATGATTCGGTCTTATCCTCTTTCCACATCCTCCCATCACTGACAACTCAGATACTATTATGTGTTTTTGTGACAACATCTGTTGCTAATGACTGCTATTTAGTTGCTTATACAGAAGCAAAGCATAGTTCACGACCTCTCAAAACAGGTGTAACATACAGAAAGAATAAGACTTCAAGGTTCTCCTTCTTACAGACATTTGTTTCCCCCTGAAAGCCCTTTTGCGAAGGTTTCGGTAAATGTTAATAACTCCTTGTGCAAGTATGCCTTAGACACAACTGGAATCTACTAAACTCTTCCATTTCCATAAATTTCCCTGAATTGCATGCATAAATATTGCATTATGTAAATTACTCATACAAATGTATGTGATTCGCAGAAACAAAGGAGCAGTGTGACTGCAAGCCTTGCCGCAAGGCCTGAGCCGAGAGCGGCCACAGGGCTAAGAGCAAAGTTAAACACATTTTATTTTTTACCTGCCTTACACAAGTGTCTTTTTTATTGAAAGGGGAGATTGTTTTATGGAGGGGGGAGATAGAGAGTCTCTGACGAGGTCCCTGTGTTGATAAGACCTGTGATTGATCTCCCACAAAACCTGAGCAATCTGGCTCCTATTAAGTAAAAGGATTTATTTCAGGAAAAAAGGATTTACCATTGGTAAGTGGCTCCAGCAGCAAAGCCACACTCCGAACAATGTGTACAGTATATGTGCGGTACCGGATAAACAATCCAGCTAAGGAAATAATGTAAGAGTTAATTACTTATTGGAAAATAGCAGCATTAGAAAGAGAAAAACAAAGTCAAATATAGACAGACAGTAGAAATAAAAACATTGTCTCGATAGATATTCATATACAAGATGCAAAGCTGAAGTTTGTAGTATTATTAAACCCCTTTGACGCTCGTGAAGGAATGGTTCCGTCACGAGCGTCAGTTGGGCTGTGCTCGTGACGGAACCATTCCGTCACGACCACGCCCGTTTTCGAATCTTCAGCACAGCACGAAAATTCGCGCCGCGCTGAAGCGGTTACAGGAAACTGGCAATTTAAGGGGCATATTCGCAATGAACTATCACCGAGTTATTGGCACTTTATCGCAGCCAAGCCACAATACATTTATCTCCCCATTCACAAGCTGGTGCAAACAGCCGATATCACCAGTTTACCTGCGATAGCAGCCGCAAAAAACATCACCACAGATGACACTGGCAACTATTGCTAATGCAGAGTAGAGGTACCCGTGCAAAAAGCTTGACACCACGTCACAGCATTCTCAACGACCAGCCAGATCGGTAATAAGATCACAAAACAGGCGATAAGGCACTTTAGCAGCTGGCATCTAACACCTGCTCTGACCTGGTGTAAAGTCGGACTACAACCTGCACCAGAAAAGGGAGCCCAGCCCAGAGTCACACCTGAAGAACAACAGATGCCATGGAGCCACTGATCATGCAGCACGGACACCCCAAGAGGGCCACAACACCTACCGCCACCACCCCCAGGACATCCCCCCTCGGCCCTAGCCCGGGCCCCCCCACTTGCCCCCGACCAAGATATTGCACATCAACTTCACAAAATCATGAATAGTACCATTCGCCTGATGTTGCACCATTACAACAATCAACATACATGTGAGTACAGAAAATCTGATTAATTGATTCACCATTGAAAGTCCAAACAAAATATCACAATCACATTTTTCTACAAACAACATTTTGAAGAGTCATGGCGGGGCATCTCTGGACAATCTGTGAGTCACAGCCTCCAAGACAATATCCAAGATAAGAAGGTGTATCAGGCACTAATCAAAGGACAGACAGAGAGAGAAAGAGAGAGAAAGAGAGCCCAATCGGGACCTTGGCTCATCCATACATGCCAACTGCTGCATGTGTTTTGCAATTGGTGCACCCCAAATCTAAGGCCTGGCATCAAAGTCATCACGAAGGCCACATCGCATTTAAGAAATGCAAGCAGTAGTCAGACAAAAATTAGGTATGAAAGCTCCTTTGTCTCAATACACACAAGGCGGAAGTACAACCGAACCACCGACCTTGGCCCTGAATGCGGCTGGCACACCCTGCATGAGATACCATACCAGACTCCGACGACTCCCACAACACGAACTGCACTAATGAATGACCAAGTGATAACACCCCACGCACAATTGTCCCTGCTTGAGCTACAGCTGCAAGGGATGCCCTTGACACATTGGTAAAAAACAACCCATACGTCCAAACGTTGCACACACATACAACTCATTGCCCAGAGCTGTAGCATATCGTCCACCGAACTGCCACTGGTCTGAGGATTGCCGATGCTACGAGACCAACAAACGCAAGGGCAGGCAATCCAAGGTACATGCACAACCCATGTCACGTGAAACTGTACCGTGCACAAGTGCTGCATCTGTTGGAATCAGTGTCAATGGCAGTGTTGCGAATCAGTTTCCGTCTGAGTTTCCGTCTTGCCTATGTCACCTGTGTTCCACTGTCGAACATGCACATTCGAGTGGCCCATAGACAGGCTCGGACTGGCCATAGTGGGCACCGGGCAATTCCCCGGTGCGCCACACGGGTGGGGGCCGGTTTTGGGCCTCTGGGGGCCGTTTTTGTTACAGGGCCGTTTTTGCAGCATAGCTGCAAAATCGGCCCTGTAACAAAATTGGCCAGAAACCGTCCCCGGCAAAGAGATCACCCCCCCTCTCCAAGTGGGGAGGGGGGTCCGGCCGAGCACTTTTCCAGGGCCGGTTGTGGTTCCCAGTCCGGCCCTGCCCATAGAGGTCTGCCCATCCAACACAACGGTAGCTGAATTTGATTATGACTTGACAGTGTGCCCCCTGTTGGCCCACAAATAGGAGTGCCACCGGGATACCCATGCATGGGATGCCTTGATCTTTGGCGTATGTGCTGGCAGTTCTGCATGGGAAATTGCACAACTCCTAGTGTGCAGTGATCACACTGAGGCGCTCCCCTATTAGTCTGTGCTGTGGATTGGGGAAACGGCGTGGAAAAAGCACATCTGCCCGGACCAGTTAATGGATTGGCTCTCCCTGGTGTTCCTCGAACTGGTGTTCCTCGAACTCAACAACAACAAGTGAGGTCTTGGAACAGATTGCCCATGAAGTTGCACTGGCATTCATGGACTAGTAACCACGTTCCTGCAGCCACATGTGATTGTCACCCAGAGCACAGGTCCCTAAACCTTGTTGCATCTTGGGGAATGCACACATATCCCACCACAACAGTGGACTGTCTTCTTTCGCCTGGACTTACAATGCATGTGCGTGGAACTACACGTGTGTATACACACCTGTGCAAGGTGATGCAGTCCCATGGGCGGAGCTGCACAGCATCGTTTGGCAAAGCTCCCAAATCGGACATACTGCTGGGGGGAGAGTACATACATGGCAATGTAGTCCGACATGTGACCTTGTAGGATCCTTTCACCTGCTCACTTGCAGCAGAGTAGACAGTCGGCTCAGTCCGATGGTACAGCACTATGCCGATCACATGGGCTGTGAGTCGTGTCCCCTGACACGGGGCAATGACCATACGCCAAACATCACATGACTCGTCCAGCAAGGCAAGGTGGGCTGAGCGCGTTGCCATCTGTAATGATTTGTGTCCATTTTTGCATCCCCATTCTTGCACCTCAACATGTTCCCATGCTGCCTGTAAGCAGTGGTAGAAGGGCACTGCGTGCCCCTACTTATAAAAATTATTTCAGTCCGTTCCCCTACTTCTTTCTTTCAAAAAATCGTTCCGGGACGGCAAGAATAGGTCTACTTAAAAACAATAACTTTTTCATTCAGCTTCCAGGGGCTGCTCGCACTTCTCCGTTGAACTCCAGAGGCTGCAGCAGCCCCTCTCTGAGCTCTCACAGACTCTGGGCAGGCCTATTGTCATTTCGATTGAGGCTGATTATCCCCTTTCGAATGACAATGTGCCATCTACCTTTAGCAAATCATGAGCCAGTGAGATCCGAGTTAGTGATTAAAGAGGAGCTTTACCCAAATAGAGCACTGTGGGGAACTTGCCCCATTGTGTAATTTGTTAATGTTGTACACAGAGTGAATAGAGCAGGAGCAGGGACGGGACAGAAGAGGCGACAGGAAATTAGAGGTCATGGGGCAGGAGAGGTGACCGGGCAGAAGAAGTGACGGGGCAGGAGAAGTGACAGGGCAGGAGAGGTGACTGGGCAGGAGAAGTGTCAGGGCAGGAGAAGTGACAGTGTAGGAGAAGTGATAGCATAGGAGAAGTGACAGGGCAGGAGAGGTAACAGGGCAGGAGAGGTAACAGGGCAGGGGAGGTGACGAGCAGGAGAGGTGACGGGGCGGGAGAGGTAACAGGGCAGGAGAGGTGACAGGTCAGGAGCAGTGACGGGTCAGGAGCAGTGACGGGTCAGGAGCAGTGATGGGAATTGGAAGGAGAGGACCTACCCATGATTGAAGAGTTCACCTTCCGAGACAGTACTATAAGTCATGAGGAATGGACAGGCAGTGACATCAAGAGCAGGCTGAACAAGGCCAGGAATGCCTTCAGGATGCTGAATAATGTGTGGACGTTATCTCGATATGGCGGCAACACCAAGCTGAGGCTTTACCAGAGCCGCACTCTGTCCACTCTCTTGTATGGATCAGAATGCTGGTGGAAGAAGAAAGCGACATCACCAGCCTGCCAACTTTCCACACCAGTAACCTGAGAAGAATCTTGAACCTTTCCTCACCGCAAACCATCTCCAACGAGGAAGTGCTCACCAGATGCAAGCAAGAGAGCATGGAGACCCTCATTATGACAACAAGATGGAGATGGGTAGGACACACCATCAGAAGAGAACAAGACTCCATCACAAGAACAGCTCCCCACTGGACCCCATGAGGCAAATGGAAGAGAAGCAGGACAAAGAACGCCTGGAGGTGGACTGTGGAAACAGAAATGAAGATCCTGAACCACAGCTGAGGCACCGTACAGAAACCAGCTTAGACACAGACAGAAGTGGAGTTCCTTCGTTGCTGCCCTGCATGACAGCCAGCATAACAGGAGGGAAGGAAGTAGTGTTGGGCTCTGCTTCAACGCCATGATGCCTTTATTCAGTGGAAGTTGGGGTCTACCAGCATCATCCAGGCTGACATAGTATACCATGGCATAACAGAGTATAACTTGGTAATGCAGGGCAACCATAGCCTACCATAACAAATATAACCAGCAACTAACGTTTGTATGTCAGAATATCGCAAACAAGAATATCACCTGGCATAAATATAGTTGGCTAAATTCTCACTGGGTAGAATTTCTGTTATCAAGTTCAAGACGCAACATTAAAAAAAAATTGTTTATGAAGCACTATTTTTGTCAGATAAGATTACGGCCATAAAATGTTGGTACAATCCCAACGGAATACTGTCATAATATAACCTAACATAGCAAAAAATAACAAAGTACATAACAAAGTAACACGTGATGTAATAGCGCCAAGCAGCACAGGAAACATGCCATAACATAAAGCACCTTACCATGATACAACACAGCACAAAAAAAGAACAATTAACTATAATTTATTAAAGTGTGTGCAGGAAAACAAAATGAAGCACTTAATCAATTACGAGTTTCCCGCAGAGAGAAAACAAGGAAGCCTCCTTCTTTAAAGCACACGGTTCCGGGAGCTAATTGATGAATCTGATTTCTGAAGAGAGTTTACTTTCTGGACAGGATGGTAATGAAGAAATATTGTGTTGGTACCTTCCAGGAAAAAGTGTGTATAGAATGAAGCACACACACTACTGATTTACATCTGGTGTCTTTTTGCATTTACTTTTTGCATCTACTGGACAACATGCTTTAGAACAATGTCTTTCCTTGTTATTTTATTGCCAGCAATTGGCATATGGGTGCCTCATGAACTTGGACAAACAGTAATAAATCCAGTGATTTCCTCTATGATGCCCTTTAACAATGGCCACTGGGCAACCTAGACAGCGGCGGGGACAGAATCAACAGAATCGAAAGCTATATCCATCTGCCATAATGAATTTGACTTTTTCATTTGTGTCTGTACTTTATTTAACATAATTACCTTCCAGAAGGCTCAGAGCTATTTGCTTCGTCTTTGCCCCCCCCCCCCGTTCCACCCCCCAGGGGTAAAGCAGGTGTATGTGTTAGTATTGCTTGAATATTCTTAAGGAATTTCCCCCTATCTTGTGGAAAAACAAGTTATACCTTCAGAGGACATAGTGCTTCTCGGTAGAAGATACTCTGTATGTAAATTGAGGGATTAGCTCTGCTGCTTTCTTGTTGCAGGTAAATGTTCGATTCTGGTTGTACCGCAGTGGGCCTGCTTTCGTGTTCGGAATACTAAACATAGGATCACTCCCCAAGCAGCTGGCTCCCAATGCACTAAATCTCCTTTGTGATGTGCTAGTGGTGTTGGTCATAAAAGTGGAATCATCCATGATTAAGGGGATTGGTTTTTGAGCTGTGGATGGCAGGGACGGCCTGAGCTGCTGTCCGGATTTATGTTGCACGATCGTCGTTCCAGAAGATGCTGCAGAGTGTATCGAAAGTCTCAACATTTTTCTTTTGAATGTTTTTTCCTGGTTGCTAACATCTTCTGGTGCTGTTTAATAATGGTGGATACCATGTGATCCCTACTGCTCCCATATTATCCTGCAGCTGCTTCTGATTGACAAAATCCACAATTCTGAGGGACCAGGAAAACCTACACTAGTGATAATATGTGTGGATTGGAGGGAGAAGACGAAAAAGTTGATTGTTCATTCGCCGTCGATGTCCCAAGCTCGAAGAACTGTGTATATTCTGGCCAATCAATAAAATGTGAACCAGTACCTGAACTAATCCATGAAGCACTAACTTCCACCCGAGAGGGTATGTGTGGGCTGGTGCCACATCTAATGTGAGGCTCACATGGTGATTGTACATAGGTGTAGATTCTGAGGTCACCACACACTGTGCTTGGACCTTTGATCTTTCCTCACAAATCTTTCCAGGCATGGTCTAGAAGAGTTTATGTGGGACAAACTTGTCAAAAAGGGGGGGAAACAGGGTGCATGTGAACCACTATTATGAAATGCACCACCTATAATCTCTCAGTTAAAATGCCTAGGGGTAAAACAGCAACATGCAGTAACAATATTTTCGCGATGGGATAACCGATGGCATAACCAGATGGTTAATTGACCAGATTGAATATTCGGGGTGTGGTGTTAAAACTTTCTAACAGTTAGGGCTTGAACCAACAGACCACAATTTGCTTGTCAAATGCAGCAGTGGGGGAGTGCTGCATGGTGCCCCCCCTCTTTTTAAATAATATCATGCCAACAATGTAAAAATATTTTAGCTCCTTAAGCCCTTTAAGGGAACCTTTGAGGGATAGGGCCGGTGTGTTGGCATTCTGCTGTTCATCGCAAAACTCCACCCCTGGCCCTTGCAAGGAGAGATTTGGTGTGGTTCACAATTGGAATCCCTGCCTCATTAATATTAATTAGCGAAAGATTTTCCGAATACTATTGATTGTCAGTTTTGTGCTGTGACTGATCATCAGTATATATGTGACAGCTCAAAAACAATCTCAGGTCGTATTGCAGATCCTGTACAAAAACTGCTTCATCAGGTGTAACATGTTTATACTTCTTTGTATACCCTGTGTGGTTTGGCCCCTCCAAGTAACGTATTATATACAGTGTTTTCTATGCCTATAGGCTTCTTAACTGGTAGCCACCTTTGCTGTGGTTCAAGCATAGCCTGCTTGTTGTCATCCATTTTTTACACTATGGTAGCAGCTTATTAGCCACTGGTCATCCACTGTAGTGTGACTTCTTTATCTAAAGTAGGGGTATTACAGGTTTTTAAGGTAGGCGATGTGAGATTGAGCCATCAGGTGCCTCCGTTGTCACTGGCAGTGCATACGAGTCGTGTAGCCTATGGCCATGCTGTGGTGTTGGTCTTGGGCCCAGGCTACAGCTGGCTCTGCTGAACATTAAAAGCTGTGAGGAATTGTTGTAGGATATTGTGGTCTTGGGGCATCAAATGCAGAAACAGGTTAAGTAGCCTGAGAGTATTAATCAGCTAATAATAATAATGTATCGCCCTTTCTTGATAATATAGCCCTTGGTTCTGTGGAGGAGACAGAGAGCAGATGTACAGCCAACTAAAAGAGGGGTGCTGTTGCAACTGTTTTTACGATTCTTTTTGGAGATCCAAGCTGACGGTAATTTTAAAATGGATTGAACAGTAGACTTTTTTTATTTCTGTAATTTCACGTGGTTACTTCAGGGTCCCTAGGAAACTGCCAGTGGGAATAAATATCTTCAGCATTGATCTGATGTGTAGGGTGATTGCTAATAATTAAGTGTTGGAAATGTGGATATGGCCTCCTTTTGCCACAACTAGGTCAGACATTTGTAGTAGGAAAGATAAGGACGTATCGGTGTGTGCTCAGGAGGTTAATTAAATTGCTCTAAGCCTCATACCTTCCCAGGCAGATCGTTTCTAGAACTCTTGTACAGATTCTTGTGGTTTGTTGAAGAAGAAATAAATTCGCATGTCTTGGGATGCAATAACGTTTTGTTCTGCATTGCTTGGGTTAGAGAGATTCCTAATTTTGATGGGCCTAGAGAACTGTGCGGTTTATTGGTCAAGAATCTGTTTTTTTGCTGCATTAATTATGTGTCTGGTTTATACGTATAAAGGTTAGTGCCAAAGGTGCGTGTGTGTGTGTATTTTGTTTTCCAGTTTTAACATTAGACCCTCCACTAATATGTTGTACAGGCAGTGTTAGTTCTGCTCCAATGGGACTAGTCCAGCCCAGACTGTCAGACCAAGTCCCTTCTAGATGGGAACATAAGCAACCGCAGGCCACTTTCGGACTAGTTAGACCTTTTTAGTGAAGTATAGCTTGACTCCTGTGGCACAGTGTGCACAGGATACACATCTAGACATACCTGTTGCACTTAGGGTGTCTGCAGCAACAAACAATACATTGATGGAAGGAATGCTTGAATTCATCTCAGTCATTCATAGTCACTCAGGCCACATTTCAGCTCAGCATTTTTTTGTCCCTAATGCCTCTATTCACAGAGACCGGCCATATGCAAATCATTCTTGGTCCTGCTCCAATAGGAAGAGGCCAGCTTGAAATGTCAGACTTGCCCCCTTCAGACGGGAATACAAACAACTCCAGACCGGATTCAGCCTAACCTCATCAGTGAGGCATAGCTTGCACCTTTTGGCACAGTGAGCCCTGGAGCTAAACCAGGGCATAACTAGCAAGCTTACATTGTTTACTGCAACTAAAAAGAAGAAACAGGCACAAGTATTCGGAGTGTGTATATCCTTGTGACAATCTTTGCATCAAGACACAAGTGGCAGCTTATAATTTGTAAACAGAAGTACATTCACATTGTATTTTTCCCACTTCCCAATGGATCTTCTGACTCCGGTCAGACTGAAATGGAACCAGATAATGCACCACAGTAATGAAGGAATGAGGCGACCTATGTCTGAACTCTTTAGCTTGACGGTGGTTGCTTAGGCCACAAGGACATGTTATGTTATGTTATGGTAACTTGTGTAGAGCGACACAGCTGCCCAGCAAAGGGGTGTCCCAGAGCTGATAACAGAAAACTGCAAAGCTGGCAGCAGAACAAGACCGCTTATAACGGAGGGAAGAGGGATGTTTTCGCAGCTTTACGGAAATGCAGGTAGGATTTTGTACTGCGGATAGAAATGGGGAGCGGAAGCAGAGGTCAGCCTGGGACCAGGGTTCGATTCCCGACACAGGGGGGTCTTAGGCCATGGTCAGCGGACTCGATAATTCTCGCCTCAGTGCCTACTCCAACCATGGGTCCCACTCAGCAACTCTGGCCAATAGCTTGCTTAATCTCTACTAACGGCCCCATCAGCGCCGGGGATGCTTGTCTTCACCTTGGAGATGCCCAGGAGGGACCATCTCACAGGGAAAGCCAGGATGGATTCTCCAGCGGTATACAGCGCTGGGACGCCCCTTTGCTGGGGCAGCTGTGCGCTTTACAAGTATACGACATTTAACATTTAACATTCCAGAGCTTTAAGGCCAACACACAGAAGGAACTGCCTCCAGCACGAGCCCTCCTCACCCTGGGGACAGCCACAAGATTCTGTCCCATAGAAGAAAGTTGGCAGGAGGGAATATAGAAGATGTGAAGATTAGTCAAAGTATATGGAGATGAAAAATTAAGGATTTTAAAAGTGATGCAGAGGGCCTTGAACTCTAAACGCTTGGCCATGGCCAGCCAACAGAGGCGGCGGATGGCATTAGAAGCAGGACACCTCCTCAGCAGGCCCAGGAGAGCTCGAGACGCTGCATTCTGAACCCTTTGTAGTCTGACAATCTCAGGGGTTGGTAAAGCAGGCGAGTTTAAACAAAGAGATCCGATTTTGAATCCTGGTTTCCCTGTGTGACCAAAGTGTGTCATCTGATGCATCCCTTTATTGCCCTATGCTTCAGCCAGCTTATCTGAAGACCTTAGGAGTGCTTAGGAACAATCTAACCCAAATATTAACTTCTGAAAGACTAATCTGGATGAACAATTCGGGTGTTTTCATATTTTCGGAAGGCAGTTTTCTGAAGATGCTTGGAGTGAGCACTGCTGAAGGGGAGCACCTTTCAGACCCATGCTTTGTCAGCACTGGGGCTGGGCATCAGCCCAGACCCAGAGCTGTTGCCTAAAATCCTGACCTCCTGGCAAGGAAGTGAGACTGGGATCAGCGGACACTGACTGCATTAGAGCAAGCAGAGAAGGGCACTTTGAGCGTCCCTTTTCGAGCAAGCAAAGCTGTGTCTGGAGGATGAGAGTACACTATTTACATCCTGTACCTTTTATCCTTTTGGGAGGGCCCTGTCTTCTGACCTGCTTCAATGAATTACCTTATATTAGCTGCTGTTTCCCCCAAGTCTCCTTCATCGCTTCTCACAGGGTCATTTTGTTCTGTCTGGATCTCTTCTGGTCTCTTCAGCGGTTTTCGCCCAGACATCTTCCTGTCAGTTCCCATTCGCCCCTGTCCTCCCATCTGCCCTCCTCCTCTCTCCGTTAATGCTCTCCTTTATTCCCAGGGTGTGTCCCTCTCTCCTCAGCAGCACCTTCTCTACCCATTGTCCACCATACTACAAGGGCATTCGTATTTGCACAATGTGCGTCTTGCAGATCATTGGTCTAGACACATGCCAATCTGTGTCCTATACCCTTAGTATTTCCCACAGTCCCTCATTTCCCATGTCTGATCCCTCCTTCCTCTGCTGGCATTCCAACGTGCATGCCCACCTCACTCTGTATTTGCCTTTTTGACCCCCCCCTGTCTCTGCAGTGCCTCCTCCTTGCCCCCTCCTTGCCCATGCTGCCCTGCACTCGCGTGGCGTTGAGTCGGTGGTGAGCTGGTTCCCACTTTATCGATGATCCTTAGCATTGATTGTGCTGGCATCGGGGCGCCTGATAGTCTGGTGCCACTTGGCGCTCTTCTCAATGCCGCAGACTGTCTGGGTGGCGGGCCTTGTCAGAGGAGGCTGGCTGCCACTTGCTGTTGGCAGCTGTCTACATGCTGTCTGTCTGCTAAGCTGACGGTGGGCGCTGCTATGCCATTGCTTCGCCTCACACTGAGTTTGTACCAGGTGGGACTGTGGCATTACTTAGAGCACACCCTGGCTATAGGGGCATCAAAGGCTCATGATTGTACAGAGCACATGCATATGTTTACTGCAGCCTCTTGAGAGAGAGAGAGAGATATGCTTGTGTGGTGGACCGTGTATGTGTGTGGTGTGTGTCTTATTGACTTGTGCATGTGTTTTATGCGCAGGGTGTGCATGCTTATGTGAGGGTGTATTGTGTAGGTGCGTGTGTGAGTTGAGGGAGTGTGCTAGCAAGCCACATGTTTTGTAATGGTGCAAAGGTGTATGCATAGCAAATGCACTTGCAATTATGCACAAATAACATCTCAACAGACCTCATATTTCTCTGATAGACTTTATATCGCCACCTCTAGATACAGCTGCTGGAGAATGTATCGGTCAGAAATAGTTTATCTAGATCCTGATCTATTAAACCAGGACAGAATGTAAAATAAATGTATATACCTCTATTAAGCAGAACACATAACACCATGATAAAGCCTTAAATAAATATTTGCTAAAACCTTCCAAAATGGTCTAAAACTCCATTGGTAGTGTTTAAAGACCTAGACACAGCACAAGTTACAGCCAAGAAACAGATCCTAAAAATAATCTCCTTGCCTCATTACGATTTCTTATTCGTTATTTCCTTAACATGAGTTTTAGAATCCTTAATCTTCGCATTAAAAAAAAGTTTAACAATACATGCAATTCCACTGAGTTGTGGTGTATTTCACCATTGGCGGCTGGTGAAGTTTGAAAGTGGTGGGCTGTGGGGAGCACAACCTGGGGGGTCACATCATGTGGGGGGGGGGGGGGGAGGCTTAAGGGGCAATTCCCCCATGCAATTATTTTCAATAAATGGTGTGAAATGATAAATTTTTCATTACAAGACATCAATGCACAACTCAGTGGGTATCACACTCGCGTTTCCTCTCAAAAACGATGAAAGAATACAGTATTTGTCACCATGAAGTGTCAAATGATTCTACAAATGAAAGCCTTTGCTGATTTCCACAGGGCAGCAGCAACCTTCCTGACTTCCACGTCCTTGGCTTCACAGTGCAGGAGACCCCTTTTGGCCCCCTCTTTCCCTTACACTCAAAGGCACTCCAAGATAGGTGAGTCATTAACCTTTCAGCAGTCTGAAAGGAATGTGTGGGGAACATTAGTGAATCTAAGACCTACCCAGAAAAGGCAATGGCCAGTCACAAGAGCATGTTGTTCTTTCTCCTGCTATGTGCTACGAAATGACATCTGTTCAGACTCTGAGACACCAGTACTCAGCTGCTGACCCGGGGCCTCAAGCAGGAGTCACGGGCACATGCTGAGGGTTGCTACTGCACACCCGGGCTGCAAGGAGGACCGATAATGGGGAATAAGCAGGGCACAGAGGCTCGTGTCGTCAGTCCCCAGGTGAAAAAAGGAGAAAAAACCCGGCTGCACAGCGCTGTGCCTGTATTTTGCTCTACATACACCCAGTACTCGTGTACACAGGTTCACAGCGTGAACACGTTGCACAACTCATTTTACAGTTGTGTGAGAATGCCGGGAGGGGCTTCTATTTCTCGACACTGTACAGTGTAGGACTCTCTACCTGGAGGAATTCTGGATGGCAAAGATTCACGGGTGCTAAGGAGGGAGACATGCCATACAAAAGGTGCCTTGTTGCTTCTGATGCTCTCGAATTGTATTTACCTTACACAGAGGTGGGTGGAGGGCACTTTGGGTAGCTCAAGCTAAGCTACAAGCTCCTTTCTTGAAACCTACAGCAGCATGCCCGCTGTTTTCTGTGCCGCACTATTCTGCTGGCACTGGAACTTTAATGTGTCCCTCACTAAATCCAGAGCGGGAAGCACAAACCTCGAGTCTGCGCAGTGTGTCTTTAAACTACTGCGCAGACTTGATTTCTCGGTTTCTCACCAGCAGCCTCTACACAAGGTGGAGTGAGTGGTGAACACAGACCCTACTCATAATGAGTTAGGAAAGGGTGGGGTGACATGGGCTTCACTACCAGATTGACGTGAAGCCCTGGCGCTACAGGGCTACTGCGTGAATCGCTTGGGACTAACTTTGCCCACTATGTCATTAGGGTACATTTCACTGTTGTGAATTGAGGTACATTTCACTGTTGAGAGTTGAGGCACTTTCATTGTTGAGAGTTTGCTAGTATACAGAGGGGGGTATACATTTCACTGATGAGAAATGAGGTACGTTTCACTGTTGAGAATTGAGGGACATTTCACTGTTGAGAATTGAGGTACATTTCACTGTTGAAAATCGAGGTACATTTCACTGTTGAGAGTTTGCTAGTATACAGAGGGGGGTTTATATTTCACTGTTGAGAAATGAGGTACATTTCACTGTTGAGAATTGAGGTACATTTCACTGTTGAGAATTGAGGTACATTTCACTTTAGAGAGCTGGGGCATTTTTACTGATGAGAGTTTGCTAGTATAAGGGGGTATACATTTCACTGATGAGAAATAAGGTACATTTCACTGATGAGAAATGAGGTACATTTCACTGTTGAGAACTGAGGTACATTTCACTGTTGAGAGTTGGGGCACTTTTACTGTTGAGAGTATTCTAGTATATAGAGGGGGGTATACATTTCACTGATGAGAAATGAGGTACATTTCACTGGTGAGAAATGAGGTACATTTCACTGTTGAGAATTGAGGTACATTTCACAGTTGTGAATTGAGGGACATTTCAGTGTTGAGAATTGAGGTACATTTCCCTGTTGAGAGTTGGGGCACTTTAACTGTTGAGAGTTTGCTAGTATACAGAGGGGGGTATACATTTCACTGATGAGAAATGAGGTACATTTCACTGATGAGATATAAGGTACATTTCACTGTTGAGAACTGTGGTACATTTCACTGTTGAGAGTTTGCTAGTATAACGAGAGAGGTATACGTTTCACTGATGAGAAATGAGGTACGTTTCATTGTTGAGAATTGAGGTACATTTCGAGTTTGCTAGTGTACAGAGGGGGCATACATTTCACTGATGGGAAATGAGGTACATTTCACTGTTAAGAATTGAGGTACATTTCACTGTTGAGAGTTGGGACACTTTCACTGTTGAGAATTTGCTAGTATAGAGAGGGGGTATACATATCACTGATGATAAATGAGGTACATTGCACTGTTGAGAATTGAGGTACATTTCACTGTTGAGAGTTGGGACACTTTCACTGTTGAGAATTTGCTAGTATAGAGAGGGGGTATACATTTCACTGATGAGAAATTAGGTACATTTTACTCTTAAGAATTGAGGTACATTTCACTGGTGAGAGTTGGGGCACTTTCACTGTTAATAGTTTGCTGGGAACAGAAGGCGTACATTTCACTTTTGAGAGCTGAGGAGTATTTCACCCTTGTGAGCTAGTAAACATTTCACTGGTGACATTTGGGAGCACATTTTTGTGAGACGAAACTAAGCACCTTTTAGTGCTGAAGGGAACTTACCACTAATGATTTCTCCATTTTTCTCTCTGCTGGGAAATACGGATATATCTGGAGAAATCTTCATATGTAGTAGGAATTCCACGTGTAATTAGGTTTTTAGGAAGAGACATGTTTTTTTCTATGTGAGATTGCGTATGAAATGTATTTCCTTTTGACAGTAGATCTGAGGCCCTCTACTCCTTGGTCAGTGTTGCATGTTGGCAGCGGAATTCATGTTTCAAGGTGATTGCAGGCGGAACTGGGCGAGTTGCATTAGGGTTAGAGCCTAACAAACATTTGGCAGTACTTGGCATTATCCAGTAGGTCACCCTTCAGGTTTTCTCTTTCAGAGAACCCCACTGGAGAATAAACCGGATCACGACAGCTGCCCAAGGCAAATATAACGTCCTGGAGATTAGGCCTATTTATAGTTATGCACTTTCGTATTAAATGATGCACTTCCGTGTTATATGGAATCAGACAATTTCTACACACCTGGTGCAAAACTTCCTGACTGACTCCATATAAAGGACACAGTGAACCCTTCTTGAACCCAATGAATGCTGCAGGAGCTTGAAAGGACCAATTTGATACTAAAAGGTCTTAAGGCAAATCTTCCACCACAGGAACGTATGTGTGTATTACTTTGCTCTTCAAATTGGTCCTTCTGTAGATGGCTGTGTTCCATCCCATGTACTAGGCCAAAATTGGGAATCCACAGATGTGTTGAAGACATTTCAAAATTTTACATGTATGTGGAAGTGAAGTGGCTGATCTTTGGGTTTAAACGAGATGTTCCGCAAATCCTTCACTACCAAGCACCTTACGCTTGGTTTGCTGAACTTTCTGAAGTTAAACCCATTTAAGGACAAACTTTTGATTTCACCCGACAGAGGAATTACATCTGATACTCTCTCCTGGCCTACTGTAATGAATTAATGCCCACCAGTTGTCGACTCAGTTCTCAAGCTGTGCATTCATCTTGGTGCTAATTTGACATTTGGACAACATGCAAATTAAAGTGCCGGCACTTGCTTCTTTTACCTGAAAACGAGCTGCAGCTCCATCTATATGTCGACAAAGGCCATCATGTAGCGATTGTAAATGCCGTCAGCCTATCATGTATAGACTATGGTAATGCCATCCGCTTGTCAGGCCCCTCTCAGAACTATAACCATCCCCAATTTATTCATAAAGCTGCAGCAGATTTAGTCTGTCGCATCTCTAAACGTCAACACATTTACCCCATTTTGAGACAACTTCACAATCTCCTTGCTTGCCAAAGGTTATTTTTTTCCATTGCTCTGATTATTGTCCATTGGACAATCTAGCAACAATCCCCTGATTTCTTTGCTGAAAATATTGAATGGCAGAAAGCCTCTCGTAATCTGAGATCCAATAGGCTATTTTTGATAAATATTCCTAGGATGATAATGTCTTCTTTTGGCGACTGTGCCTTCTCAGTCGCCCGCTGCAAAAATGTGGAATTCATTACCTATTTCTATCCATCAAAATGCTCCACGAGCCGCTTCAGACAGCTACTGAAAGCTTTTCTCTTTCCAGCACAACGCAGCAGCTTTAAAATGCAGTATTTATAGGTTATCCCAGAGCCAGGAAACCGTGCATTCACAATACCTATACATAACATATAACACAACATTTCTGGGGCCGTTTAGATTGATCCGACAGAATTTTACCCGGATCAGGTTTTGGCATGATTCCATGGTACATCTAGAATGAATGATTGATTTATGATCCATATCTGACCTTCATCCATGAGAGGGTCACTGACAACCGATTGATGCTCATTCAGTTTTTCTTCTCCAATTCAGGATGCTTGGAATTTCTGTGAATATATTGATTTTCTATAATGCCGAGCTCAATAGGACATTACAATGCGTGCTAGTCTTTAAGAAGATGATGAACTAATGATAATATAGAGCATGATTGTGGTTCTCCGCCAATGCTTCATCAATACCAATTGATTCTTGGAATGGCAAACAACAAAGCTTTTGAGTTTGGGTATTGTCGCGGTCCTTTTAAATTCTCTACAAAGGTATCTTTAACTGCGAGCGCTCTCCTCCTGCTGTCCTTTTACCTTACCTTCCACGTGTGAGCTTCACAGCACCCAATCCCAGTGCCTTAGTCTATTGACTGACAGAAGGAAAATGACTGCTCACTTTGTTGTTTCGTTGCTGTATTGAGAGGTCCTGGGTCATTCCAGTGACCACATATGCAGCTCTGACAGCTGCAAAGAACTCTTAGCTAAGGGTGCTTCCATTGATCAAGGATGGTTCGATAAGCAGCAATTAGGGGTGGACATAACTTTGCCTAATGTGCTGTAGCATAATTATGTGAAATCACAGCAAAATGACTTGAAGCCGTGCAGAATACGCGAGGAGCGTAACCCAGCATTTATTTCACACTATTTTCTTGGTTCAAAATGCCCCCTTGCTTCCAAATGGACTCCTGGGTGCATGGTGCACTGAGAAAATATTGTTCAATGCAACAGAACACGAACAGCAACAGGCAGCAGCCACTCGTGCTTGCTAACTTTGTTGTTCCTGTACTCTTGCCATAGTGTTTTTGTGGCAAAATACTTATAATCAGGCAAATGGGAATAATCACATACTTTCCTGTAAATTTGCATCAAAAAAGTACACAAAGTTACCAAAATCACTCCGATTGCAATGGCATAATTATAATTTCGCCCAATCCTGGTAGCTATCAATGCTTGTATCTTGTTCTAGAGCTTACAGCAAAACTAAAGACATTCTAGGAGTATAAGTACTATTCTGAAAGGCAAGGTTGGTAAACTAAGTGCAAGACCTCGTGCATCTCACTTTTGCAAAAGGGATCTTGTAAGAAGTTACATTGTTCTGCCCTATAGGGTCCTTTGTAGCCTTTGCTTATTCAAGAGGAACATGTGCTTTCTAGTGATAATTAAAAAACAAGAATCCTGGGTTAAGATTATTTTAAAATGCTTAGCTCGAAATAGTAGCTTGCATTTTTTCTCCCCTCTTTGATGAGGGGAAGATTCAACATAAGCGAATTGTAAGTTTATGGGAAGTTTGTGGGGTGACAACGCAGATGCACCCACAATATGGGCATCCTCTAAGCTCATAATATTGCAGATCATCCCTCCCTGGAGCACAAAGAAGGGAACATGCATTAGTCACATATGGATGGCCACCCAGCTCACTATTTGTGTGTTTTGTTTGGGTGAGTTGAAATAGGGAATACTTCGTTTCCACAGTTAAAACAAGAGTAGATTTTGCTCAGGTCTTGGAACTACCTAATATTTATTTGAAGAGTTTTTATGTAGTGCTGGCTAGACCCGGAGGTCTCAGAGCGCTTTACATGAGAACAGATTGTATATAGTTACATCAGTTACAATAGCATACAATAGAAACAGATTCGAGTCAATAGGAGCATACGGATGGGTGGGGGGGAATGAGACAAGGGTGTAGGGATAAAAAAGCAAAACAGACAAAGTCAGGCAGGGCTGGAAGGGGGAGGAGGCAGCCACAGGATCAGGGAGGGTGGAGGTAGGGGAGGGAAAGGAGACACAGCAGAGAGACGAGGAAAAACAATATCTAATGTCCGGCTGGGTAGGTAACGGCCAAGGGGGTAAAACCAAAGTCAATCTCCTCTATAGCTGACGAAACAGCTCCACCGGGCATCAGCCATGTTGCTCGGGCTCAGTGGTCAGTACAATATAAAAGGTTTTCACCTAGGGGGCATCATCATAGATCCATCGGCCGCACCAGTCCCGGTGTTACTGGGAGGCGCCATCTGCCTCAAACCTCCATCTCTCCGGCACTCGTCTCTCTTCAGCTGGTCGAAGCTCACTTGGCGCTAAGAGCATGCAGACTCCAGTCCAACCTTTTAGGGGAGTGGTCTCGCGGTCGCTCGCCTCGGACTCAGGTATTTCGATTTTCTCCCTGTAGGCACCGACAAGTCCCACAGATAACAAAGTTTCCTCAGGATAGGCCGCCATCGTAGAGTCAGGCAACTCTGGAGTGATCCCTCGCGTCAGCCTACACCGCCTTGCGGGAGGCTTCACTTAATAGCATCCAGTATCATCCAGGTCATTGGAAACTGATGGGTCGGTCAGTCGTGCCGCTTCCCCCGCGGCAGACCGCCGCTACCCCACATACAGTTTTATGCAACAAAAACGTTTGAGAATGAGATTCTCAGGCAATTGCTGGCCGCCTGGTGCTTAGTTACTGTTGCTGAAGGCTGGAGAATGACTTGGCTGCCATTAGAGTGTAGTGGGTGCCAGAGCAATGCAAAAAGCATTAAAGTTCTAATTTGACTTGGGCGCCATCTTGGGGTCCCGGCAGGATTCCCTCGCAGGTCCTATGTCCCCTCTGGGGTGCCCTCGGGAATCTGCCGGTCATCTGGTTGGCAGTGCCGCAGAGTCTGTGCAAAACCAATCCAGGTTAGTCTTTAGGTGTGTCACCCTCTTTGCCACTCTGCTTGGCCCCACGAGGCTGCTCCCAGGCGATCACCGGTTCAGTGGTGATGCGGCAGCAGGGAAGCCTCACACGATCGTCGCCTCGCCGGCTCCCTTGCGGCCACGCCCACCGCGGCCCTAGAGCTCCACAACTCAAATGTCACTGGGGATCCGGAGGTGGCTCCTCAATCGCGTCGTTGCTCCGTCTGGCCGAAGCGGGTCACAGCATTACCTGCAGCCCTCCTTCACTGCCAGCAGTCACCGTGCGGAAGGTTGCCCTCTTAGGTTGCAGCGCTGGTTCGGCGATATCGTGATATCGCGATTTATACTATCTATAATTAACCTTCTACAATGCAGTATGAAATACAAACATAGAAAGTAGCACCAAAGCTACTACCTGTGGTAAATGCATTACAGCTTTATACACCACCTTTCTCTCATGTTTCTTGTGAAATACTGTTTATTTTCGATGTTATGTCTCTTAAGGTAACATGAAGGGGTATTTTTTGTTTCCCTCTCTCCTGTTTTCATTATTTCACCAGCAATAAGCCAGTGATGTTTGTCTTTTGTTTTTCTCAGGAAGTGTTAATTTTCTTAGTGGAATGTGAGAAAATGACCGTCCTAGATGGTTTGTAAGTGGGACACTGTAGTTATAATCCGTGATTATTTGGTCTAGGGAGTATTTGTGTTTGGCTCATTGTAAGTGTTAGACCTGACATCTTTTGGCGTGATTACCCCTATCTTTTTGCCTCTGCCTCCTGTATTTTTCGATGCTGTGCTGGATTCGTTTTTGCTGGTTTAGATGCTTTGGACACTCTGCCGCTGCTGATCAGTGCCAGAGTGTAAGTGCTCCCTATATAAAGTGTTATTCTGATTGGATATACCTGTTTGGCATATTTGTATCACCATGAAGTCCCTCGTAACGTGCACTGGGTGTGCCAGGGCTGGTGATGACAGATGCTACTCGTGGGCCTGCAGCACTGATTGTGCCACCCACAGGAGTAGCCCTAAAATGGTGTCTCGGGCCTGCCACTGCAGCGCCGACGGGCAGTTTAGAACTGCCATGTCCTCCTGGTCCGCGTCCCCGCTGACCAGGCCGAACCCTTCCCTTTTCGTGCACATCAGTCACCCCTATAGAAGGCCCAAGGTACCCCCCTGGGCAGGGTGCCGTGTATGTGAAAGGTAGAGCATGTACTGGTGCAGGTGACATGCTCTGGTAGTGAACTACAGCCATTTTCGTTTTCACTATTGTAAGGCTATCTTGCTCCATAGGTTAACATGGGGGATGCTGGCTACAGTGGTTAACGGCATTTCTTCCCATAGGAACAAGATAGGACATAAGTATCTAGTATCCCTGAACTCAGAATTTAATAACGCATCTTTTAGGAAAGGTGGTTTTTAGATCCTGTGTTTGAGGACAGCACTTTTAGAAAGTTGCTGTTCTCTTGTCTGACCCTTCTGTGTGCCTGAGACTGTTTGTGTATTGACTGTCTGGTTTGTGAGTGACAGGAGCGGGGGAATCCCCCCAGAGGCTAGATGAGTCAGCACTAGGCTGAGTGGAGCGATTGCTACCTGAGTGGTGGGAGGAGTTAGCACCTGGGCTGAATAGGGCTGTGCCTGCCTGCCACAATGCTGGCTCCACCCCCTGCTGGGCGGCGGAGGACTCTGCCCCTCACTCTGAAAGGAAAGATGCAGCCAGCACGTCAAGGTGCTCAGGATCCACCCAAAACTGGTTCAGACCGGGCTCAGGGCCCACATGCACTGAGAGAACAAAGACTTTAGGGGTATAAGTACAGGACCCCTGACAACAGAAAATTAGATCATCCTGGAAATCAAGAAGGAACCTCTGCCAAGGAGAAAGCTGACTCTGAAGAAGGAAGACTGTCCTGCTGTTGCTCTGCTGGACTGTGAAAAGTCTAAAGATAATCCCTGGAAAACTGTTACATTCACTCACACTCCCTATTCTAAGTGACTGGTCAGAAACTATTTTATACCGTTCACAGACTTTTATTAAAAACATACATATAGAGAAAATTCATTACACAATACAATTCATAAATAAAATCAATTTGTGCACACAATAAAAAGCAACATTAAAAAATATATTCATAAACATATACAGATGAGGCAGGGAGAGAAACAATTTTTTACAAATGCAAAAGTGTCAACATATTCAATACTAAGTGGGAACAATATATTAATCTAAGGCAAGAAATGTTTCCTATGAACCAAAACAGAAACTGAAACCCCTAATGTAAGCAAAGTATCTATATCTGTTAATGATCATAAGATTCAAAAAAGCCCTATTTACATATTCATATATATCCTATATTGCAATACGCCTGATGTTAGGAATTTCCTGGGCTTGAATTCTACAAGACAAGAAATGCGTCGACGCGTTTCGGTGTATTGCCCTTGGATATTGGCACACCTTCTTTAGGACAGTTCAAGATGGCTAGGGGTTTAAAATGTGGTATCCTTCCTTGACTAGAAAGGCTCATATATCTAATATGAGAGTCGTATCCACGTAGAGTTGGATAATATACTTGATCTTCTCTTTGAGGAGTAAAATCTTAAGAAGTTTTAGCTTTTCCTTGCTTCTCGATGGAACGTTGTCTGGAATTTTTTAGTATTTTTTGCGCTGTTTCAGGCTTTCTGGATCATAGGATTTACATGTGTTCCTTGTATTGCTTAGTCCAATGGAGCCCCTCCCAAAGTCAGGGGATTCCTCCTTCCCGTGGTTTATTTTTCTTTATTTCACTCCCATTCCACTCTGGATAATCGTAACGGGATGTGTAGTAGCAGCAGAGAGGTAACTAGAGGACTGGACGTACCCGTGGCGACGCATCACAGCACAAGACCGAAGATTATACTAGTGCTACTACACATCCCGTTACCATTATCCAGAGTGGAATGGGAGTGAAATAAAGAAAAATAAACCACGGGAAGGAGGAATCCCCTGACTTTGGGAGGGGCTCCATTGGACTAAGCAATACAAGGAACACATGTAAATCCTATGATCCAGAAAGCCTGAAACAGCGCAAAAAATACTAAAAAATTCCAGACAACGTTCCATCGAGAAGCAAGGAAAAGCTAAAACTTCTTAAGATTTTACTCCTCAAAGAGAAGATCAAGTATATTATCCAACTCTACGTGGATACGACTCTCATATTAGATATATGAGCCTTTCTAGTCAAGGAAGGATACCACATTTTAAACCCCTAGCCATCTTGAACTGTCCTAAAGAAGGTGTGCCAATATCCAAGGGCAATACACCGAAACGCGTCGACGCATTTCTTGTCTTGTAGAATTCAAGCCCAGGAAATTCCTAACATCAGGCGTATTGCAATATAGGATATATATGAATATGTAAATAGGGCTTTTTTGAATCTTATGATCATTAACAGATATAGATACTTTGCTTACATTAGGGGTTTCAGTTTCTGTTTTGGTTCATAGGAAACATTTCTTGCCTTAGATTAATATATTGTTCCCACTTAGTATTGAATATGTTGACACTTTTGCATTTGTAAAAAATTGTTTCTCTCCCTGCCTCATCTGTATATGTTTATGAATATATTTTTTAATGTTGCTTTTTATTGTGTGCACAAATTGATTTTATTTATGAATTGTATTGTGTAATGAATTTTCTCTATATGTATGTTTTTAATAAAAGTCTGTGAACGGTATAAAATAGTTTCTGACCAGTCACTTAGAATAGGGAGTGTGAGTGAATGTAACAGTTTTCCAGGGATTATCTTTAGACTTTTCAGTGTCTGCAGTACCCTGTTCCCTGGAACATGTGGGGTCTTCTCTCTTTTTGTTAGCTCTGCTGGACTGACCTGCTGTTGCTTTGCTGCCAAGGAGAGGGGAAGGACTTTGCTGTGAGCTGTGTCCCCTGTCTTGAAGGAATCTCCAAGGGCCTGAGAAGAGCTGGCTCCCTGTTTCCGAAGTCCCAGGAACAAAAGGACTTCACCCCCAGTCTCCCTGAACTCTGCTGAGAGAGTTCTGTCCTTCGTAGAGTGCTTGATCCAGTTGTGGGGCCTCTAGAAGTCGAACCTGAGCTGGGAAGCTTGAGACGAAGCTGAGAAACTTGTGAAGCTGAAAAGTGTCGCATCGCTCGCTGGCGGAGCGCAACCCCGACAGTGCGAGAAGTCTCCCGCCGCTACGAGGGTCGAGATCGGCGCAGCACCTGACTTCGCTGCCGAGGCCGTCGCACCCTTCGTTTGCGTGACGCACCAGGCCGGTGCAGGGGAATCGAACATCGCTGCGAGTGTCGTCGCAGAGCCTGTCGCTGGGTGAGATCACCGCACCGCTTGCTTGCGGACCGCATCACTTTGCTGCAACATCGTCGCAGAAAACATCACATCGAGGAGCTGCGAGAGAGAGGGTCACCGCTGGATTGCGCATCGTCGCCCCGGAGATCGTCGCAGCCCCTACGAGATCATCGCATCGTGCCTTTGCGAGAACAACCTTCCCACGGAACCTACGCACCGGAATCTACGCAAGCTGCCTTCCTCCCCTTACAGACCGGATTCGTCGCCGCACGCCCGCTGCTGCAGCGGGGCTGTCGCATCGCCTCCCCAGGGTCTCAGGAGTAACGAGTTGCTTGTTTCCACCGCACCAGCTTCCTGCTTGTGGAACTTTGTTGCATCTAAAAGGTACTGTGAGTCAACGTGACGCAACTGTGAACTTCTCACGCATCTGTGGATTATTTGATCGTAACTTAAAGAACTTTGATTACAACCTGAAGAACTCATTTGAAACCGTAACCTTGCATTGTGTATGTTGGATTTCTGCCATTTTGGTCTTGTGTAGTTTAGAATAAATACCTTTATTTTCCTAAACTGTCGTAGAATCAGTTTGTGGTGTTTTCACTGTGTTACTGTGAGTGTTGGTACAAATACTTAACGCATTGCCTCTGGTTAGCCTAGACTGCTCCGGCCAAGCTACCTTGAGGGCGAGCAGGGGTTATCTGAGAGGGTTATCTCCTTGTCCTGACTAGAAGCAAGGGTCCCTATTTGGACATTGGTACCTACCTCTGCCAACTAGAGACCCCCAGTTCTAACAGTAAGACATTGAGTTATTAGTTGAGGGGATAAGTACCGACCTCAAGTAATAAACACAATCCTTGGTAGCTATGGCACAGAGTATACAGGCTTAACTTAGAGGTAACTGGTAAAGTATTTATACAGTACAAAAACAATAATAAATTCAAAATGTTAAACAATAACAATGCCAAATGAACTTGAAAAATGGGGTGAAATGTGCTAAACAAATATTCAACGAAATGCCCAAAAATCCAATAAGGGGAACCAGAGATAAAAAATATTAAAGTAGAAATAGCACCAAGAATGAGAAAGTGCCAATCATAGTCAGTGATCCCAGTAGAAAAGGACTTAAGCTCAATTTTACACTGACCTTCAATGTAGCACGGATCAGATACACCTACCATGTTCATCCTGGGCAAAAGATTTTACCTTTTGACCTATTCCTTTAATTCCCATTCCACTCCAGGACTTCACTTCTAAGGGCCCCTAGGACCACATGGGAGCACGTAGAGACTCAGAGGGCGTCAGGCGGGGTGGGGGGGGGGGGCAGCAGGCTCCAGTTACCACTGGCCAGCTAGGCAGTTTTAGGACAAGGCCTCTCCTAGCTAATTGTGTCCCTGTAGCTTTATCAGGAGTTCAGTCGTATAAACATTGGAGTTCCCTTCTTGTTCAAGGTACAATAGGGAGAGCAGGTCTAGCTTTCCAGGCGCATCTCAGGTCTAAGACAACAGGCTCAGTCCACTTTTGATCTTCCTCAAATCTGGAAGTGTTCTGAGGTGGGGGTCTGGAGATGCCACATTTATGCCTGCCACAAGCTAGTGGGTGGAAATAACCCCTCGGGATGCAATAACCTATGAAGTGATGGTTCACAGGGCTGACCTTTCCCACTTTGGCCATTTTCAAGATGGCTAACATCTTCGGCCAAAATAATTTTGGATTCTGAGGGTTGGGGGTGTTTGTAGAGTGGACTATGATAATTCAAGTGTCCCTATAAATCTAACACTAAAATCCAGTTTAAAGCCGGCACAAGAGCCCAATACACCCAGACACAAAATATTTTCAGTGGCCTGAATGTGGCTACACAAGAATTGTTTTGACATTCTTTCTCTCGCCTTTGAAGTGTACTCCAAGGGTTATATTTAAACTCCGCAGACCAATCAAGCAGGTGTTAACACTGTAATGTCAAAAAGAGCTCCACTGTGTTTGGAGCCTGCCTAGGAGGAGGGACAAGGAAAGGGCCCTACTCTAGTGTAAGCTAACATTTGCCTGTGACGAAGGAGGCCTCTTTAAAGTTTACCACAAGTGTAATATGAAAAAACAGAAGAGCTGTCATGCAGGATCTGATATGCAAGCAGGATTTGACAGTTTAATGTAAATTATAATGCTCACATCCCCACCCTGTATTTTCTGTTATGTACAAAGGGGTCACTGCTGTCCATTCAGGCCAGCCTATTGTTTACTCCAGGGAGGAATTTCATATCCATTCACACCTTTCAAATACTGATTACTGGCTGGCAGAAGTGGGAGAACAAATGCAACTGGCCCTTCAGAGGCTTTAGTCAAGGAAAGGCCAACTTTCCAAAAGTGCCTTTTCCTTATTAGTTATTACAAATTCAATTATCATTAAATTGTATTTGAAATAACTATTAAAGAATAGTCGTTTAATTATAGTTCTAGCTGCTTTCAAACTGAATTTGGGTATTATTAAAGGTAACAATGGAACCCAGTGCTTGTGTGTGGAAAACACAGACTTGCTACAGTAAAAATAGCTTTTTGGGCTTTTTCACAGCGCAGACATGTGTGATAGTAATCTTTTACATGCCCTAATTTTAAATACTATTACTCTGCTTTATGGGCAATATGGGTGACTTAGAAATATTTTAAAGTAGCTTTTGAACTGTCAAAAGGTGTGTTTTTGACAGGTCGAATTTGAATTTGAAATCTAAAAAGAGCTAGGCTTGCAGTTATGTTTGCATTGTCACTGTATTAACTGGAAAAATAGGTGCTGCAGTCTGCTATAACATTTAACTTACAGGCCCCGGGTACACTTTGTACCATGTACTAGGGACATATTGGTAATGTAAATATACCAGTTAGGAGTTTCCCAATTTTCCATTGTTGAAAAGAGGAGCATAAGCCTTTCATCACTAGTTAGGAGGGGTAAAGTGCACCCAGTTCTAAAGCTAGCAAAATTTTAAGGTCCGGCAAAAGGTGAGAAATCTTTGGTGACCATGCAAAAAAGGCAGATTTCCTGCATTTATGTTTTGGGCAATGTTTTACAAAATTGAAGCCTCATGCAAGTGTCCTTTAGCTTTCTAATTTGTATTTTCCCTGTCGAGTACACTGCAGGCTGTGTATTTACTTTCTAGTGCCTGTATTACCTTTATGAAAAATACTTCCTCTTGCACGTAGTGTCTTCGAACTTGGTGCTGGCAGCTGGTGTTACAAGGGAGTATTGACGCTGTGCCCTTCGATCCTGAAACATCTCTAGTAGGGTTACTTATTGGATATTGCAGTGTGTGGTTCTGAGGGCCCTTTGTACCAGCCTGAAGAGAGATGTGCTTCTGTACATTGAGCTACACAGCGAATATGCCCTGTTCTACCTTTAATCCATGGGTTGGATAGTTCCTGTGCACGTGCATGCTTCTTTCATTGAACCTTTGGTGAGGGCTTTCTTAATCTTAATCTATGTACCCTCTGTTTAAGGGTGGTCCCCAAATTTCACTCCCATGGAGTAGGCTTGCAGAGGTGACAGAGCATTAGCATTAATTTTACTGGTGAGTAAACAGATTTGAGTTCCTTGTGAGGGCACAAGCTGCTCTAAATTATTGTATTTGTTGCTAATTTAAAAGTTCCAGGTGTGTTTAGTCTCATATCTACTTAAGAATATTCTGCAGTTTGTTCAGCTCGTGCACCTTCAAGGCAGAAAGAACATTTATTGCTGGGTTTTGTTTCTTTGTGAGCCAGTATGTTTTTAGGTTTGGCTATTCGAATGCAATTTGCAGACTTCATCAATGTCAGCATTTGATGGCCAAACAATAACCTGTGCCGCGGTGTGGCTAAAGGAATTGATGGTTTTGTGATTGTTTGAAAGTGTTGCCCCTCCTCTGTGATAATGTGGCTCCTCTTGCTGCAATGGTCCTGGCGTTAAGCAAATTCTGTCATTATAGAAATCATCCATTTTACGTAAAGGCCTATTGCATGCATATCCTACTACGATCGTCGATGTTTTTTAGTCTTTGCGAGCTACTGAACTTATAAAGTTTGCAAAGTTTTCTATTTTTTTCTTTTTTGGCTTCTTCAGCACCGAAAAACTATTTCTACGGCTTTGCGGAACAGCCAGTGTCAGACTGGGGCAGACAATAGGCCTGGGTACCTAAGTAGTTCCTAGCCACCCAGCCATTCAAACTCAGGACTTGTGCGCCTGTTTTACCATTGTACGTATAGTCTTACAAATGTGAGCATGCAAAATGCTTATAGACATATATCCTGAACTGGATGATGGTATCCCACTTGTCCTGTGTGTTAGCATGTAAAATGCAGGTGTCTGCTTGCTTGCCCTTGTAGATTGTCTGAGTTCAGGCGCGCCTGTATGAATCAAATTCATTTACATATGAGATCTGCTCACAAATAACTTGCTGCCCTTCTGAAGAAATCTCTAACATATATCTCTTAGATTATATGAAAAAGCCTTTCTCTTTCTTCCAAAATGTTCTCAAGTTCTTCCATGTCTGACATGAGTAGATTTTCTGGCCATGGGGTTTCCCTTTGCTCAGACCCTTAATCTTTGCAATTCAAATAGGACACTGCTAGTACCAATATGCAAAGAAAAAACAAACAAAAAAAATTACTGTATACGTTTGTCGCTAATGACTGCAAAAACGTGAAAGGTCTCTGATCTCTTCCTTTGCCCACCAACATTACATTAGCCTGCCTTCCCTATTGTTATCTGTCACCTCTGCTGCACATTACCCTGCATCCCATTTAAACTTAACATGGTGCTCCATTTCAGATTTTGTCTCTTAGTGCCTGTCCCATCCTGTTTTGCAACTGCATATCACACTGTACGCCCTAGTGCATATCACACCATCTGAGTCTAATGCACTAAAAGATGTGACCCTGAACACTGATGTTAGAAATGGGGGTCTCTAGTTGGCATGGGTTTGTACCTGTGTCCAAGTAGGGACCCTTCTTACTAGTTAGGGTAAGGGGAATATACTTCTAAAATCGCCCCTGCTCCCCCCCATGGTAGCTTGGCACAATCAGACAGGCTTATCTCAGAGGCAATGTGTAAAGCATTTGTGCACACATACAGTAATACAGTAAAAACACTACAAATGGAAACCACACTTGTTTAGAAAAATAAGTAATCTTTCTCTAAACCAAACAAGACCAAAACGACAAAACTCCACACTATAGTACTTAAAATGTAATCCTTAGAATGCAAAAGCAGTTCTGTCCATAGCAAACTATTG
Organism: Lissotriton vulgaris; assembly: GCF_964263255.1. Taxonomy (NCBI): domain Eukaryota; kingdom Metazoa; phylum Chordata; class Amphibia; order Caudata; family Salamandridae; genus Lissotriton; species Lissotriton vulgaris. The sequence goes on along the minus strand of NC_141693.1, from coordinate 1,306,882,365 downwards.
ATTGGACACTTTCAACACAAAGTAACTTGGATGCTTCACAATCATAAACAAAAACAGCCGCACGGAAGGTGATGCTTCGATTCCTTACACCCAGGGAAGATGATGCATCAGTTCCTTTCTTCAGGGGGAGTGGTGCATTGGTTCCTTACTGCCACACAGGGGAGGTGATGTGTCAGTCCCTTACTGAAGGGGAGGTGATGCATTGGTTTCTTACTGTGCTGGGAGGTGCTGCGTTGGTTTCTTACAGCGGCCCCGGCGTTCTTATAGACGTGGGGCCCCAGTATGATGCGTGGGAATTGGTAATGCGTCAGTTCTCGATGGGGCATCAGCAATGGCACTGTGTTGGTCTCTCCAGCTGCGGTCCCATGATGCATTGGTTCTTGCAGCCGCGCAGCAGGGCCTGCGTCGGAATCAGTGCAGTGATCTCGGACTTCGGAAATCGGTACACAGGATTCAGCGCGTAGTAATTTCTCTAGCCGTAGGCAGGCGCTGCATCGGGTTCTTCAGCGGGACAGTGGCGATGTGTCAAAAACGGGTGTGGATGTGTCAAGCTTCTCTTAGTTGTGTCTCTTTTCCAGCTCCCAGCAGCAGGAACAACCTCCAGAGGCCCAACACTGAAACAGGCACCTCTTGGCAGGTCAGAACTCCCAGCAACGAAGTTCAGAGGAGCTGGTACTGAAGTCTTTGTGTTCCTGAGACTTCAGAACAGGAGGCAAGCTCAACTTCAAGTCCTTGGAGATCTTCTTCAAGCAGGATACACAGCACACAGCTAAGTCTTTGTCCTCTCCTTGGCAGAAACAGCCACTGCAGGCCAACCCCAGACATCATGTAGCAAAGGGACAGTACTTCTCCTTCAGCTTTCTCAGCTTTTCTCCTTGGCAGAGGTTCCTCTTGAGTTCAGAAGTAATCTAAAGTTCTGGGGTCTGGGCCCCATTGTTTATATAGCATTTTCCTTTGATCTCTGGTGACAGAGAGGCTCTGTGCTCAGTTAAAACCAGTCCTATCCTCTCTGGTCCAGCTTCCCGGCAGGAGGTGGAGGCAGCATTGTGTAAGGTAGACCAGGCCCATTCCGGTGCAAGGAAATCTCCTTCCCCTACTCTAAATGCAGACCAGGTATATTCAGCCCAGCCCGACTCATTCAGGAAAGGCAAGACCCTCCCCCAGTAGCTGTCTGTGAGAATTCCCATCCCCAGCACATGTCACTCCAAAGCCAGACAGTCAATCCACAAACCAGCAGAGGCACAAAGGATAGCTAAGAAAGAAAATACCCACTTTCTAAAAGTGGTATTTTTAATTACAGAATATAAAAATCATCTTTACTTAAAGATGCATTTTTATATTCTAAATTCTAGCATACTAAACTCCAGCTTTCTATCTTTTCCCAATGAGAAGTTATACTTGTAGGATGTAACAAAGTATTTCCCATTCTATCCTATGGGACAGATATCCTTTCAATATTGATAAACGATATTGGCAGTATTTCACTATCAGGACATGTCACACACAACAGTACATGTCCTACCTTTCACACACACTGCACCCTGCCCACAGGGGTATCTATGGCTTACCTTAGGGAAGACTCACATGTATTAAAAGGGACGGTTAGGGCCTGGCAAATGGTTGCACTTACCAGGTCAACACGGCAGTAGAGACTGCACGCAGACACTGTAGTGGCAGGTCTGAGTACCTTTTCAAAGGCTGCTTGTGTGGGTGGCACGGTCAGTGCTGCAGGCCCACTAGCAGCATTTGATTTACAGGCCTTTGGTATGCACAGTACACTGTACTAGGGACTTAGTAGTAAATCAAATAAGCCAATCATAGAAACACCAATCTATAATAACAATTTACACAGAGAGCATATGCATTTAATCACTGATCAGCAGTAGTAAAGTGCCCAGAGTCCTAAAACCAACAAAAACAGGGTCAAAAATAGGAGCCCAAAAACCAAAAAGTCTGGGGATAAACCCACTGGAAAAGCCAGGTCTAACAAGTGAGTTATTCAGTGCTCCCATAATCCACAATAACCAGTGGCCTCCTGCGGGGCCTTTTCTTTGGGGCCTGTGACACAGCAGTGTCAGTAGTGGGTACCTTTGTTTACCAATGCTGTCTCTGAGCCTCAAATAGTATTGCATGCCAATTGGGCACCCAAGTTGCATACTTTGTACAGTTGATTCTCCAAATATTGCTGGGTTAAGCAGTCTAGACTTATTCCAAGTCAGAGTAGTGGATTTGGGAAGCATGTGTATTATGACAAAGTAATCAACCACAATAAAATACAGCCAGAGCTATGTCATTGTAAAGCAAATATGCAATCAATCTATCAATCAATCAGGGGTTTGTATAGTGCTCTACTCACCCATGAGGGTCTCAAGGCAGCTCGGGAATCAGTCAAAGAGCCAGGTCTTGAGGTCCCTCCTAAATGTAGGCAGTTGGGGAGTGTATGATGTTCACCGGGAGCACGTTCCTGGTCTTTGCTGCGATGTAGAAGAAGGCTCTCCCTCCGGTTTTGTTTCAGCGGATGCAGAGTACCTCTGCCAGGATGAGGTCTGCTGAGCAGAGGTTTCTCTTGGGCGCGTGGAAGAAGACTCTCTCATTGAGGTAGTTGGGTCTGATGTTGTTGAGGGCTTTGTAGGTGTGTGTGAGGAGTTTGAAGGTGACTCTCTTATCAAAGGGGAGCCAGTGGAGGTTGCGTAGGTGTTGGCTCATGTGCTCACGCTGTGGAGTTCCGAGCATGAGTCTGGCTGCGGCGTTCTGGATGGTTTGGAGTCTGTGTAGAAGAGTTCTGTTGATTACGGCATAGAGGGCGTTGCCGTAATCAAGTCTGCTGGTTCTAAGTGCGTGGGTGACGGTCCTTCTGCAGTTGGGGGGGATCCATTTGAAGGTCTTATAGAGTATGCAAAGGCAGTTGAAGCTGTTGGAGGCAACTGCGTTAATCTGGCGGTTAATGGAGAGAGAGGAGTCGAGGAAGATGCAGAGGTTCCGGGCGTGCTTGTGGGGGAGGGTGGGATCCCGAGGGTGGCCGACCACCAGGTGTTGTCCAAGGCATTGGGGCAGGGTCCGAGGATGAGGACCTTGGTCTTTTCTGAGTTGAGCTTCCAGAAGATATCCTTCATCCAAGCTGCCACATTCTTCATTCCTTCCTGGAAGCAGAGTCTGGTGTCTTCGGGATACTTTGTGAGTGAGAGGATGAGCTGTTTGTCGTCTGCATAGGATACAACGCTGAGCCCAACCTTTCTGACGATGGTAGTGAGGGTGGCCATGTTGTTGATTCCTGGGCTACTCTGCAGTGGATATCGATAGGGTCGGAGCAGAAGGAAGGGAGTCTGATGCTCTGGGTTCGACCGGTGAGGAAGGATTGGATCCAGTCGAGGGCACATACTTGTATCCCTGTGTTGTGAAGTTTGGCTGTGAGTGTGCGATGTGAAATGGTGTCGAAAGCCGTGGAGAGGTCTAGCAGGATGAGGGCTGCTGTGTGTCCCTGGTCCAGTAACTTGGGGATGTCGTCAGTGGCAGCGAGGAGGGCGGTCTCGGTGCTGTGGTTGCTGTGGAATCTAGACTGGGAGGCATCTAGGATGGTGTTATCTTCAATGAAGGTGGTCAGCTGGGCGTTAACGAGTCTCTCAGTGACTTTGGCCGCATAGGGGTGGAGAGAGATGGGCCAGTAGTTTTTCAGGTCTGTTGGGTCGGCCGTTGGTTTCTTGAGGAGGGATTTCACCTCCGCCCATTTCCAATCGTCAGGGCAGGTGCCAGATGTGAGGGAAGCATTGATGGCACAACCAAGTTTGGGTGTGATAGCGGTGGTGGCCCTGTGGAATATGTGCAGTGGGCAGGAGTCTGTACGTGTTCCTGAGTGAGTTTTCTTCATGGTCGTGGGGATGAGTTCGATGGTGGCGGGATCCCAAGACATGATGGTCGGCTTGACGGTGGTGATGGGTGGTGTCTGGGGATGGTTCGCTAAAGTTGTCGTAGAGGTGCTTGATATTCCGATGGAAGTAGGAGCTGAGCTTGTCACAGAGTTCCTGGGAAGGTGTGATGTCCGTGGCTTCGCACGCGCGTCTTGCGAACTGTGGTATGATGTTGAACAGTTCTCTGGCATCGGTCGGGTTGATCTGGATTTGCCTTTTATGAAGGTCTGTTTGGGGTCTCTTATGCTTTGATGGTATTCCTTCAGGGCGCTCTTGTGGTTGTTCCGTGCTTCTGTGGTCTTCTGGTTTCGCCATGTTTTTTCTAGATGTCTGCAGGTGCATCTGGCAGTATCTACATATAGAAAATGTAGGGTAGTAAATATCAACAACTACACCAAACTAGAGGTTGTAGCATCTTCTTCGCCATGTGATGACCTCAATCAGTTTTAAAATGTGTACCCATTAAGACGCTTTAATACAAATAACATAAAACCTGTGGACAATGCTGTTCATGGGTCAGAGAATGTGATTCATCTGCCGTCTCTGGAATTGCAACCTGTTTTAAGAGACAATGATGCCAGAAAGAACACCAAACCTGTTCCAGGTATGCTGTACAAGGTCCACCCTTTGACCTTGTTTCTCTGTGTCTACATGTGCAATGGACAAGTCAGCAGATTGTATCTGGGATTCTGCAAAGAAATCTGCAAAGTTTTAGTAACCTCAATCAATCCATCAATCATTTGTAAAGTGCACTAAATACCCGCAAGGGTCTCAAGGCACTGGGGGGGGGGGGGGCTACTGATCGAACAGCCAGGTCTTGAGTATCCTCCTGAAGGTCAGCAGGTCTTAGTTCTGTCGTAGGCTCAGTGGGAGGGTGTTCCATGTCTTGGCGGCGAGGTGGGAGAAGGATCTCCCACTGGTGGTTGTACTTCGGATGCGTGGGACAATGGCGAGTGAGAGGTTGGCGGAGCGTAGCTGGCAGTTGGGGATGTAGAAGGAGAGCTGTCTGTTGAGGTAGGCTGGGACAGTCTTGTGGAGTGCCTTGTGTGCGTGGGTGAGGAGATAGAAGGATATCCTCTTGTTGACGGGAGCCAGTGCAGGTTTCTCAGGTGGGGGGGTGATGTGGCTGTGGCGTGGAACGTCGAGGATCAATTGTGCAAAGGCGTTTTTGATGCATTGTAGTCGTTTGATGAGCTTGGTCGGGCCTCCCGCGTAGAGGGCATTTCCGTAGTTGAGTCTGCTGCTGACCAGGGCCTGGGTGTCTGTCTTTCTTGTATCTGTCGAGATCCATCTGTAGATCTTGTGGAGCATGCAGAGGGTGTTGAAGCAGGAGGAGGAGATGGTGTTGACTTGCTTGGTCATTGAGTGCGTTGAGTCGAGGATGATTCCCAGGTTGCGTGCGTGGTCGGTGGGTGTCAGAGCTGCCCCCAGTGCAGTCAGCCACCAGGAGTCGTCCCAGGCTGAGGGGTTGGAGCCGAGCATGAGGACCTCCGTCTTGTCCGAGTTCAGCTTCAGACGGCTGGTCTTCATCCAGTCGGCGGCGGCCTTCATTTCTTCTTGGAGATTGGCTTTGGCAGTAATGGGGTCCTTGGTGAGGGAGAGGATCGGCTGAGTATCGTCAACGTAGGAGGTTGTGCTGTCGGGCTAGGTGTGCGAGCGGGGCCATGTAAATGTTGAACAGCGTCGGGCTGAAGGAGGATTCCTGGGGTAAGCCGCAGATGATCTCGGAGGCTTTGTAACCGAATGGGGGGAGGCGGACACTTTGAGTTCTGCCGGAGAGGAAGAAGGTGGTCCAATCCAGAGCCTTGTCTCAGTGCTGTGGTTGCTGTAGAACCCTGCCTGGGAAGGGTCCAGGATTCTGTTTTCTTCGAGGTATCGGGTTAGCTGTCTGTTTACGGTTTTCTCAATGACCTTGGCCGGGAAGGGGAGCAGAGAGATGGGCCGGAAGTTCTTCAGGTCTCTTGGGTCTGCCTTAGGTTTTTTGAGTAGGGCGTTGATCTCAGCATGTTTCCAGATCTCTGGGAAGGTCGCGGTCTCGAGGGAGAGACTGATGACGTTGCGCAGGTGGGGTGCGATGGAGCTGCTTGCTCTGTTGAAGACGTGGTGAGGGAATGGGTCTGATGGAGAGTCGGAGTGGATTGTGCGCATGGTCTTGATGGTGTCATCGCTGCTCACGCTGGCCCAGGCTAGCAGGGGGTCGTGGTCGATGGTGTGCGGAGGGTCTTTTGGTTGCTGTCTGTTGGGGCTGTTTGGGTGTTGAAGCTGTCATGGATGTCTGCTATCTTGTGGTGGAAGAAGGTGGCGAGGGAGTCGTACAGGGCTTGCGACAGCGGGATGTCGTTGGTGTTGGGGCTGGGGTTGGAGAGTTCCTTCACGATGTTGAAGAGCTCCTTGCTATTGTGTGCGTTGTTGTCAGGGCGGTCTTTCGAAGGAGGTCCTCTTGGCCGCCCTGATGCGGTGGTGGTGGTTGAGGATGGCGTCCTTGTGTGCTGCGTGGCTGTCCGGAGTATGTTCACTGTGCCATTTCTTCTCTAGCCCCCCAAAAATGAGCTGGGAGTTCCAACCCACAGATTATGCTTGTTTTATGGAGTTAAAAGAGCTGATCTCAAAGTCAAAGTTCCAACTTTCATTTAATGAGGCCACACAAACACGGTTGTTAGTAACCAGAGCGCTGGACAGATTTCAGGGGGTGTTATAGCTCCAACTGAGCTCCAAGTCAATGCTCCAACAGGCAGGCTTGTGGCGTTAGGAATGGACTTATCACCCAAAGTAAGTGTTACAGAGCTCTTAAATGGCTCATCAATTAAAAATGTTTTGGGTGGTGACTGCACACATAGAAATAAGAGCCTCATTAGATTTCACTGTCATCTGGGGAGCTTGGATTTAATTTTAGCATCCTTTTAAACCATAATCTCTTTGGAACGCTAATGCTTATGCTAATGCTAATGCTAATGCTCCAACGACCATGAAATTAGGGTCACCACTCTCCGCCATCAGGATCTTACCTTAAGGGTCAACGTTGAAATGGAATAGCCCTGTGTCCATCTCAGGTCAAACACAAAGTTGCACAATGTGAGGGGTGTTAAACTCACCACCAAGCCCAGTCCTTCATTTTCTTGCATGTCCTTAACTCTCAGAGGAAGCAGACATCTGGCAAGCCATGCTGTACGGGCATCAGACTCTGGTGACTCCATGACAGGCTCAGTTTCTGCAGTCATCATTAATGCTGGGCCACACTGCTCGATTGTATTTGATAATCTAAACATAAAGCGTCTAAGCAGAATGGGGGTCATGTTTTCATCAAGAATATATGAGGGAATGTGCCCGTAAATAGATTAGATTGTCAGCAAATCAAATAGCATAATCAATTTAATGCCAATCTTGAGATACTGTATAAGTTATAAACCATGAAGGCATATTACAGAATGAAAGTTCATTACAGAAGGGAAAATAGGGTGAGTCTCAAATCAGGAAAGCTGCATAATAACTCACAAAAAGGAAATTAGCAAAAGGCTCAAAAACATTGTAGAAATCAGTTGCCAGGACCAGATGGGGCTGGCGTTTAAGCTAATAGATGCAATGAGACTTAGTGTCTCTTCCAAGTAGAATCTGTAATTTATTCCAAGTCCCGAGTATTCAATAAATCATTGTGAATCTGCTCTCTAAGAATTGGAAAAGCAACACTGGCTCAGCACCAAAATGAGCCGTCTTTTGTACGACAATACACAGTAAAAAATGAAAGTCAGCATAAGGTGAACTAAATATTACAGTGGTTCAATAATTAGTCCCCATCTGACCTAATGTCGTCAGATGTGTCTGGTTACACATGAAACAATGACAGAATTATGAAATGAAGAGGCCCATTGAGGTCGGACAGAAGAATGGAAGAAATGGCAACATTTGAGGGGGAAGCTTCCTCCACAGCTTGCTCAGAGTAGCATTTTCATCCACTGAGAGCAAGCAGAATTTCACAAGTTATTGTATTCAATAAGGTTTCAGTGCGGGCTTTGCTGCATGTGGAGGCAGTGAGAGATGAAAACATGGTACTATTTAGGATTCAATATGGAGTCTGGGCCTAGTTTGGCAAAGCTAAATCAAACACAACTCTGTAAACTGAAGCAAACTTGTTTTAGTTTCTAATAATTCATGTCTTTAAACAGTCTTTGTACTTATTTGCGCGGTTAGGTATGGTTTCATCATGGGGTAAACACTGTTTTGGGTGCCCTACTGCTGGTCAAAATGAATTTTCAAGCTAGTGCTGTAGAGCTTCCTTCAAAACCCAAATACTAGTATCAGGTGCTTCATGGCCTGTTTGTCTGCAGTTCGTGAGGGTGGGAGTGGTAGATGTAAGAGAAAGGGTGGAAACAGCACCGTGGGAAGATGAGCCAAGCCAAACACGCCTCAATGAAAAACATATTACTCGGCCTAACCAGAGTGAAAGCTGCCTGCCTTTCTTTCTTCACAAAGGAGAGCTGTGAGTGGCACTTGCTGGTAAAAGGAATGTGCTTTCCTGAGCAGGCTCACTCCAATTGAAAGACATCTGCACCGAAAGGGCAGTAGAGAGGCCACATTTTACTTCATTTGTGTATTATGGAAGGTGATGGCTTACACGCCTCAGGTAAAGTAAGCTTATTGCTGAACAGATCTGCTTGCAGAATTTCCAAACAAACAAAACAACTGCTTTGCGTAGTTAGTATATGTTTTAGCTAGATAGTGCATGTCCTGCATGGTCTTCCAGCAGAGGTTTAGGTTTTGCTGGGACCAGTATTTGGTGGGTGCTAGGAATGACCAAGTCATTCAATTTCTTTTTTGTTTACAACATTTATTTATTAGAAGTTTACCGATAGCGTGCCACTCCACTACAAGATCATACCCTCATGGGATTACCACACTTGGGGTGTAAATAAAGAAAATACGAGAAGATATAGAACCCCAGTAGGTCCAGATACAGTGACAGAAAATCCAACCAGCACACCATACCAGTACCAGAAGACAGCGTCCACACTGCTGCAGGCATTGGTATCTTGATACACGTGGGGCCTGTTGAGCGAGTGGGGCACTGTGTATGGGTTGAGATGGAGGAGGGGGTAACTCGGGAGACAGGAGGAGAGGGGTATGAGGAGGTAGGGGAATATTATATCACAACAAGCATTGGCATAACCAATAGGTATTGCATTTGGGACCTTATAAGTGTTTAGCCATGCAACAGTTGGTGTTGTTGCACCAAGAATATTCTTCTGCATAACTAAATACTTATAGGGTCCAAAAAGTGAGACCTATTGGCTATGCCAATGCTAGTTTGTTTTTTGTTGCTGTTTTGTTTCAGTTGCCAGATCTGCAATAGCTGGACATGGTTTTTGTTAACAGTTCTTTGCATCAAATGAACTTGTTTTCATTGCTCTGAATGTTGTTTCCACTCTGGTTGTAGGAAGCAGTAATTCCTGGGGGAGTGGGGGCTGCCCATGCGCTGAACTTTGCAAATGAGAAATAGCCTGGTGCAGGCGCAATTTACAAGTGTGGAGTAAATGAGCTCCAGGCAGCATGACTCACTCACACAGGAGTTCATGCACTGCACCTGCATGCTCAGCATGGTTTAAGGAAACTCGACCCAATACCTCCCAGCCATCGAACACATATTTACCAAGAAACTCTGAGAAGAGTCTGCCTGCTGCACTGATGGCTGGTGGTGTGTGTGCCTGGTGAGAGCGTGCACTGAGGCTGGTGGTGTGTGTGCCCGGTGGAAGCGTGCACTGACGGCTGGTGGTGTGTGTGCCTGGTGGAAAAGTGTGCAGTGATGGCTGGTGGTGTGTGTGCCTGGTGGAAGCGTGCACTGATGGCCGGTGGTGTGTGTGCCTGGTGGAAGCGTGCACTGACGGCTGGTGGAGTGTGTGCCTGGTGGAAAAGAGCACACTGATGACTGGTGGTATGTGTGCCCGGTGGAAAAGCGTGCACTGACGGCTGGTGGTGTGTGTGCCTGGTGGAAGCGCGCACTGATGGCTGGTGGTGTGTGTGCCTGGTGGAAGCAGGAGCATTCACAGCAATAGAAGACACAAATGAAACTGACAAAGAGGGAGGGGCAAATGGGAGGGGAAGAGGGAGCAGAGGAGCCTGATTACAGCAATAAAGACACAGATGGCAGCTGTGCACGTGCATGCACTCGTGAACGCAAGCTGGAGGCCAGCAAAAGCCTCTGGTGGCACTTTTAAAAGTCACTTAGTAAATGTCTCGAAGAGACAGCATGCGCTGTCTCAGGGGAGACCCAAAAAAGGGAGAGATTTTGGGCATTATTGGACTCACGCCTGCCCTAGTTCACACAATATACCACAAGATGGCGTGATACCCTTGGATTTTACTCTGAGCACAGTTGGTTCCTCAGCAAGAAAAGTAAGAGGACCTTACTATATGTCCTATTGTTTTCTACCTCCTATAATCCCGGTTCCCAGGCAACCGGGATTATAGGACGTAGCAAAAAATAGGAAATTAGTAAGGTTCTCTTACTTTTCTTGCTGAGGAGCCAACTGTGCTCAGAGCCAAATCCAAGGTTATGAAGCCATTTTGTGGTATATTAAGGTAGGTAGGGGAATATGTCAGGATATGGGCATCTTAGAGCATTGCTAGTGACGTGTGCACTGATAGGAATCAGTGGGGTATCTCTGAGACTGCATAGCTGTGTGGCCCGGGCCAAGGTCTGGTACGCTGTGTCTCAAACCAAATGGGGGATTCAGGTGGAAGTTGTTACAATTTCTACCATAAAGGGGCCACAGGTGGCTTCATAAAAATGAGATTGGTCATTCATCTTGGAAGTGAACTTCTGGTATCCAGCTATACGATACAATTCAACGAGCCATTCCAACTGGAGAAGAAGAGTGAGTGGGCTGACGTCAGTGCAAAGGTTAAGCGTGACCAGTGATCTGCAGTCTGTTTCGGATAGGTCTGAGTCGTGGAGGAGGCCTGGGTAGGGCGAGGGGGAGCTCCTGAGGGTCCTGTGCAACCATAAGTGATCCCACCTAGGTGTCCAATAGGAGCCTATGGCTGTACAAGTCCAATGGATCTGGTATAGGTCGCAGTAGGCTGTACCGCACTGCCATCACTTATCATGAGGTAAGAGGTGTGCCCTCTGGAGCTTCCAAGGAGTCCAATACCAGTCCTGTAGGATTTTAAAGTAAAGAAACTTCAGCCTAGATTCCCTTACAGCCCTATCATGATCTAAAAGAAGCGACACCCAGTATTCAAGGGTACACAATTTGCCCAAGAGAGGCTACCATCGGAGTCTGATAGCTGAGAGAGATGGAGCAGAGTGTTGCTCATTAATGAGAACTGCATAGAATTCAGATACTAAGCCTCTGATGGCCAAAAGCCTGAAGTTATTGAAGATTCGGAGCTAGAGGCAGGTCCAGGGGTTGGAAATTGTGCTTCACGTTTAGTCATTTTAGGGTTTGTACTCTCCCCCAATGGAAGAAATGGAGGTGGGCCACTTCAGGAAATCTTGTTGGGTGCGCTGTAAGGGGGGGATTTTGTCCTTCCCTATGCATGTGAGGCCCCTATTGACTCAGATGCCCAGGTAGCGGAGCCCCCTCATTACCCCAGCCATGGAATAGCCATGAATGCATTCGGAATGGCAGTTCTGGTCATCAGAAGGGGCTCGATCTGTGACTAATTAATTCTTTAACCTGACCGCGATGAGAAGTCTTCAATGAGGGACATCATTGCTGCTATCGAGGAGCGCGGACAGCAGGTGCAGGATGTTGTGCTCTCTCCTGCTTCCACGGGAATTCCATGCACCTCTTGTGGCTTGTGGCCAGAGAATTGTGATTTATAATGGTTTAGTCAGCAGAAATGATGAGCAGTGGGGTAAGACACCACTGGTGGATGCCCGACCCACATGTAAACGTTCAGACAGAAGTCTATTGCAGGACACATCAGCTGAGGGGGAGTCATAGAGCAGGCAAACTTTTGGGATGAAGTCATCTCCCTGGCCTCTTCAAGACATAACTTGGAAAAGGCACTGCCATTCAACCAAATTGAATGCCTTTTCAGCATCCAGGGAGAGTGTTGGCATCTCCTATGGGTCATCTTTTGTGCGCCATAGGGGGTGCACTACCATCCACAAGAGATTCACAAATAGGGGTGGGTGAATAGTCTGCTCTGCCAGCGGAGCTTGAGGAGTGTTGCCCATTACGAGCTCCACTTGGAGCATGAAGTTTCGGCAAAACTCAACTGCTGCAAGGCAGAGTTTGTTCTCGCCAGTGACCCGCTAATGTTAAGTTGGTGAGTGAGAATTTGCATCCCCTAGGGTGCATTTTGAGTGCTAGAATGCATCTTGGTGAGATTTTTCAACGCAGAAGGTCTCTGAAGATTGCTGCCATTCGCACAGAGAAAGCTGCTGCTCGAGTAGAAAATCTATTCAAGTGGCAGAAAGAAGCAGTGCCCCTGGTGCACCACATGATGGCATTCATGCTGATTTCACGGTGCTAACAATTAGCGCGAGAAGCACGACATGCCAAAATTCTACTGCTCGCAGGACTCAGCGGAATCTCACTAGGTTTTTAGGTTACTCAGCTAGATTACACGTAGTAAAACTCCATAAATTCTGCCCTCCACTAATTATGAGAGCTATGACTGGCCCAAAGCCCAGCTGAGAGTCATGGTTCAGTTGCAGGATCACTCTGCTTAGGCGAGCCATCTTGGCCATCAATTAGAGGTCAGCATTGATTAGTGAATTCAGGAAGTAGCTGGTGCAGTCTAGGGGATCCTTGTTATCCTTAGGAAGGAAGGTGATGAATGCCTTGTTAGATTTAACCCTAATGATTTACTGTCTGCCACCTTGTTAAATGCCCTAATGATTTGGGTTATGAGAATTGTGTCCTGGTTTTGTAAAATTCACTGGGGAACCCTTCTTCCCTAGGGAATTTATAGGTAGGGAGCCCCGATATTGCATCAGCGACATCCTCCTCCATAAATGCATGTCGTAGCTTTTCCCTGGCCGTCCATGCTCAGGATTATGTATTTGAGATGTGTTTCTGTCTAGCAGTGTCACGTGGTCCATATGCCCATTGTCTTTTTCCCTATTTTAGTATGAGCCGGTGGCAGACTGTCTTCTGCTTTGGACATGTTACTACACAAACGTATTTTGCTTTGTGCCACACAGCAACTTTCACACAGAACACGCTATTGTTCATGCGTTCTGTTCTTTCCTGGGATTTAGTCTAAACACTGCAGACAAGGTCGAACAACAATTCCCCTTGTTATTCTGTTCTGGTCAGGCCCTAGCACCTAGACCCCCCTACTTCCTGACCAGAAGGTACTACAGGGGCCTGGGTTACAAACCCCATCTGGATAAAGAAGTGATAGAAAGGGAGGCACAGAAATTGAGCAACGAAGAGGGTGACATAGAAGGATTGAGGACAGAGGGACATGAAGGGGTGTCCCAAGAGAAAAGAGCCCAAGAGGTAGAAGAGAGTAATCATGTGGGAGAGTGGGACGGGTGAGAGAGAGAGAGTAAGAGAGAGAGAAAGAGGGAGAGAGAGAGAAGAGCTGGTGTGGTCTGTAGGAGTATGCGGGATTGATAGATTGAGCGAGCGAGAGGGCATGTGAGAGAGAGAGTCAGAGAGAAAGGGAGGGAAGTGGCGTGAGTAAAAGTGTGATGAATAGGGACACACCTCCAGGAAGAGAGAAGGGAGACGAAAAGGGTGTGCTTGTGACCCTTGAGAAGTAGCCACATGAGAGAGAGGAGGTGAGGGATGGAGAAATGGATGGAACAGAGGAGTGCTGGGAACGGATGGCTAGAGATCTGAAAATAGGGTAGGCCCAAAAGATTGTGTGTGAGGCTTAGAGAGACGGGTTGAGGAGACGGTGAGATAGAAAGAGTGCCTGGGGACATGCAGCGGGAGCTCGAGTGTATTTGTGTGTATGTGAGAGATGGATGGCTGGAGTGGGAGAGAGATGAAGTGAGATGAAGAGCGGGGCCATTAGGCAGGAGTTACACCCTGACAGAAGATCTGCTAATAGTTACAAGTGCTGAACTCAGGCACATAATGACCAAGCAGCGCATCAGTGACCGCGGGCTGAAGAGGCAGGAAATCACCGGCGCGCCAGTGTCTGCACCACGTGACACAGACTTTAATAAAGATGGGTCCAATTCCCCATGGAAACCCCCCAAAGCGCAAGGAAAGAGCACACGCTGCAAACAACACTCAGGGGAAATCATCCCCCTGCCCAAGAATGAGGTAGGACACAAAAAAAAACAAATTATCCTTTGTGAAAATGCTGCGATGGGCAACAAGAGGTCCAATCACAGTCTTTCTGTGTCGCTATGGGGCTCTTGAGATACCCAGAGCCGTGGATTTAACACCCAGTGCACTCTCTGTATCTCAAACTGTAAACTACAAATAGGTATTGCTGGAGGAGAACTGGGAGAGGGCAAAGAGGCACTTGCCAAAAAAACAGGCTCCCCCCTTGTAGATCAATCCATCTCTGAAGAATGGATATTGGAATTAAGCTGCAAACAAAGACCACATTCTGCATCAGCTTCTGCCGAATTATGTAACACGTTAAAGAAAATTATTTGTCCTTACAGGGGAAATTGGGTGGCGTTATTGTAGAAAGGTAGGATCTGACTACATGGTTACCCCTACATTTTCCCTGGTGTTTTGCTGGTTTTTGACTAGTCTGACTGGGATCCTGCGATCCAGGACTCCAGTCTATCTGCTTTCTCCTTTAAATTGATATGCATGTACTATAAGTACACTCCAGATTGGATTCTGGGTACCCTTATCAGTCCTTAATATATGGCACACCATATACCCATGGCATAGGTACCTCAGAGGCCTCCCATGGGATGAAGCATATATTATGCCACCCATGAGAGGCAATCCAAATTGACAAAACAGGCTTGCTACTGCAGCCTGTGTAAGATGGTGCTTGCACCACTTACTGAGAAATAGGTTCACTGTATCTCTCTAAATCACTACACTTACAAACCTATCAGTTACCCCTATGACATGTCTTAACAATCCTGAAGGCTGGGTGCTGGGTTTTATGTAAGAGAAGCTGCCCCTGCATGAGCAGAGCCCCTCTGCAGCCTTTGGAGACCATTCTCTGGGGTTGTCTGTGATGCAGCCAGGCATATATGTTTAAGTGCATTATAACCTTGCGGTAAACGCTAACTGTAAAACGGCTGCTTAGAAACATGTCATGTTTGGTGTCAAACACCTTGGAGTCATACGTCCACACCAGTAACTGGTGTGGGAGGTATGATTCCACCCTTCTAGAGGGACATATGTGGGTCACCGGTATACCCTGTACCAGCTTTCGAGACCTGGGCAGCACAAAATGGATGCTGCCACCCACAGACACAGGTCTGCCCTCCTGCTGCTGAGCCAAGCTCGCGCAGACAAGGCATGACAATAGGCATCCTGTCAAAGGAAGGTCTAACCACCTCCCAGACAGAATTTAGTGTATTGGGGCTGGGTGGGGGCACTCTCTGAGTGCCAGAAAGTCTGCACTGGGGGCACATTTGGTGTCCTTGTGCATAGTCCAGCTCAAGCCTGTTCTGGGAGCCATTGGCTCCTGCTCTGGTGTGAAACTTGACAAAGGGCATGGGTGTAGCCACCCCTCTGTCCTGCACCCCCACAGGAACATCCACAGAACCTAACCACCCCCTTCCCATGGGTATAAAGTGGGTAACAGAAATTTAGATTTTAACTGGGCAAGATTTGGCTAAGAAGAAACCAAGTACTTTGACTGCCTGCACAATGCTGGACGACTGAAGAATCTCCCTTGGAGTAAAAGAGTTACTCCCCTGCTAAAGCTGGCAACTAAACGCATCTACCTGGTTTGCTTCTCGCGAGCTCCCGAGGACTCCAGAGATTTCAGCAATACAGAAGGTGAGTTCCTGAAGGTCCCCGAGGTTGATATGCCCTCTCAGCGATTCTGAGACCAGTATTCCTCGTGGGGGCCGTGCAACCCAAACCCCTTTGCACCATGTACTTTTGCAGTTGCATATGCTTAGTGACAATTCCCGAGTCTGTGCTTTGGACTCTGTGCAGTCCTGACCCCGAGTAGTATTTGGACAGAAGGTTTATGGCCTCCACTCTCCGAGTGTCCTGTGGGCTGGTCGTTTGCATACTTGTTTGTGGTCTCCTCGTGATCCCTGGTTCATTGGCCTGTGGCTCCTATTGCGGGTCCCCTTGTGAATTCTTGGGCTTACCTCATTGCTCCAGAGGTGCCCCAAATCTCCACTGCTTGGAGAGTCCCCTGGACCTTGCTGGCCCACAAGGTAACCTGTTTCCTCTGACCGCATGGGTTGCAGTTGCCAAGGCTTGTTGGTGCTCCATCCGGACATCGACCCCTCAGCTCTCGACATCCTTTGTGGGACAGCTCACCTCCGGATTCTGGTAATCCTAGAACTCTCATGGTCCCCATGGCTGCAAAGTCAAGCAACCCTTCTTTGCACCTGAAGCAACCGACATCAGTGGGCATTCGACTACCGGACCCCTGGTCACCAGAAGTGACCCAGACTCTGTCCCCTCTGCTTTCAGGTTCCTCTCACCTTAAATCCAGGCTTGGATTCCACCGGACACTCTTTGCTTTCCTGACAGCAGTACTTCTTTGCAGCTCACCAGTGAAAACGACGAAGATTTCCGGCAACACTTGACACCAATGTACCTGGCTCCTCTGGGATAGGTAACACAGGTACCTCATTACTCACTGATGGGTTGGCCTTAGAACCTCCTAATGTCCAAAGGGTTTGCTCAAAGTCCTCTAAGAAGTGTCCTTAACTTGTAAATTTCCAACCGCGACTTTCCCATAGAGTTGTACGGAGCACGCATCTTTGTTTCCTCACTGCACTCATCCTCCGTGGGCTTCCTGTGTCACTCCTCTTGGTGTTTCCTTGGGTCCCAGCAATTCTTATGTGCTCTAGACACGGTGTCTAGTTAAGTCATTGTTGTTATGCCATTTTTTTAGTATATGGTTCGGTCTCCAGCTGGAGCCCGCTGTGTATTGTGCTATTTACAAATGTTCTATTGATTCAGTATTGTGTGCTTTATGCCCTAGTCTCACATAGAGACTAGTAGAGAGTGTTATATTAATATATATTTTTATAGTCATTTAGGCGGTGATATTCTGGTAAAGCAAGCTGCTTTACATTCCTTCAAGATGAAGCCTGAAGGCTGCTCTCCATAGCCACCACTAGGATAGCTTTCAATAAAGGTTATCTTTGACCTCATACATCATAAGGGTCGTGTGAACTGGTACAAGGTGCCCACTTTAATTAGTGGACAGCATATACCAACCCACCTTCTCACAGTTATTATGTAGCAATTTGGAATTTCACCATACATTGATACAAAATTGATCCCATCACTTTAGAAAAAATAAAGATTTCTTTGGACAGAAAACTGTACATACTCACTATTAATACGGGCAAAATGTTACTCACCAAGTTATAAAGTTGTCTTAAATGCAAGGACAAAACATATTTTTATTACCACAGTCCTTTATAACTCCCAGAGTAAAGAAATGTGTATAATAAAACACTCAGTGCTAAATTTAGTAGCACGCAAGCCTACATGGACACACTTTATGTTTCAAAAGCTGCACCTCTTTTAATCGGTGCATCACAGCTTTTTTTAAAACTATCCTTAGGTCTTGAATTGACCATGTTCACAATTGAGGAGCCCAGCATCTTTTCAGCTAGAAATTCTTTTTGATGAAAGCTGCAAATTGTGTTTACATAGAAAGCACAGCAAATCCATAATATTGGAAAAATGCCAGATCTGCAGAATAGCCTAGTTCCAGGGGAAATGACAGTAATCCTACATTAGTGTGTCCTGGACAGAGTCATGCTCTTCAGATCAGGGGCCGTTTCCATGATTGGCTTTACTGGTGCTGCGCAGAGCTGAGCGTCGGTTTCTTGCGCCTGCAGGGCGTGAAGTGAATTCATTTCACCCGCTATTTCCCGTAGTTAGTGCTTTACTTTCAATGAGTATAGCTTGGGAACAGTGAGCAAGGTTTGCTTCTTTCTGTTTCTGAGGCTGTTCTGTCTGAAAAGAAAGCACTAAATCAAAGTAATATTGAGCTAAATGAAGGGAAATACTGACTTTGATGCAGTTACAAAATTAGCGGGATGCCCGAGTGAAGGACAATACCATGAGCCGAAAATGACATCAATTTATTCATTTATTTATTTACAGGTAGTTTATAGTGGCACATGTCACTTAGGTCACTTGAGTCATTCAATCAATCAATCAATCAAAGCATTTGTATAGCGCGCTACTCACCTGGAGGGTCTCAAGGCGCTTGGGGATGGGGGGTCCGCTACTGCTCAAACAGCCAGGTCTTGAGTTGCTTCCTGATGGCGAGGTGGTCTTGGGTCAGGCGGAGGTGGGTCGGGAGGGAGTTCCACGTCTTGGCGGCCAGGTAGGAGAAAGATCTTCCTCCCGTTGTGGCTCTTCGGATGCGGGGGACGGCGGCGAGGGCGTGGCTGGTCGATCGAAGCTGGCGGGTGGGAGTGTAGAAGTTAAGGCGGTCGTTGAGGTATCTTGGGCCTTGGTTGTGGAGAGATTTGTGTGCGTGGGTGAGGAGTTGGAACGTGATTCTCTTGTTGACGGGGAGCCAGTGCAGGTTTCTTAGGTGTGCGGAGATGTGGCTGTGTCGGGGGATGTCCAGGATGAGTCGTGCTGAGGCGTTCTGAATCCGCTGGAGTCTTTTCTGGAGTTTTGCAGTGGTTCCGACGTAGAGGGCGTTGCCGTAGTCCAGTCGGCTGGTGACGAGGGCCTGGGTGACCGTCTTCCTGGTTTCGGTGGGGATCCACCGGAAGATCTTCCGTAGCATCCGTAGGATGTTGAAGCATGACGAGGAGACGGCGTTGACTTGTCTGGTCATGGAGAGGGAGGAGTCCAGGATGAAGCCCAGGTTGCGTGCATGGTCTGTTGGTTTGGGTGCGCTGCCCAGGGCAGAGGGCCACCAGGAGTCGTCCCAGGCAGATGGCGACGATCCCAGGATGAGGACTTCCGTCTTATCTGAGTCCAGTTTCAGGCGGCTGTTCATCATCCACTCGGCTATGTCTTTCATCCCTTTGTGTAGGTTGGTTCTGGCGGTGGTGGGGTCGTTGGTGAGGGAGAGGATCAGCTGGGTGTCGTCGGCGTAGGAGATGATGTTGAGGTTGTGTTGGTGTGCGATGGCCGCAAGGGGGCTCATGTAGATGTTGAAGAGGGTGGGGCTGAGTGATGACCCTTGTGGTACGCCGCAGATGACTTTGGTGGCTTCTGATCTGAACGGGGGGAGTCGGACTCTCTGTGTCCTTCTGGCGAGGAAGGAGACAATCCATTCCAGTGCCTTCTCTTGGATTCCGACGTTGCTGAGGCACTGCACTAGGGTGCGGTGGCAGACAGTGTCGAACGCCGTGGAGAGGTCCAGGAGGATGAGGGCCGCTGTTTCACCATTGTCGAGCAGGGCTCGGATGTCGTCAGTGACTGCGATGAGGGCGGTCTCGGTACTGTGGTTGGCCCGGAAGCCGGACTGCGAGAGGTCGAGGGATCCATTTGTCTCGAGGAAGGCGGCCAGCTGTCTGTTGACGGTCTTCTCGATGACTTTGGCAGGGAACGGGAGGAGCGAGATGGGGCGGTAGTTTTTGAGGTCGGTGAGGTCGGCTGATGGTTTCTTCAGGAGGGCGCTGAGTTCGGCATGCTTCCAGCTCTCCAGGAAGGTTGCGGTGTCGAAGGAGGCGTTGATGATGTCCCGGAGATGGGGTGCGATGGCGGAGTCGGCCTTGTTGAAGACGTGGTGAGGGCAGGGGTCGGTTGGAGATCCGGAGTGGATGGAGTTCATCGTGCGTATGGTCTCTTCGGTGTTGATCGGGGTCCAGGCGCGGAGGGTGGTGGTGGGGGGCGCTGGTGCGGTCGTAGGGTGCGTCTGCTGTGTGCTGAAGCTGTTGTGTATGTCTTCGATCTTGCTGTGGAGGTACGAGGCGAGTGAGTTGCAGAGGTCTTGCGATGGGGTGATGTCGTTGTTTCCAGTGCTGGGGTTGGAGAGCTCTTTGACGATGTTGAAGAGTTCCTTGCTGTCGTGGGCGTTGTTGTCCAGTCGTTCCTTGAATGCTATTTTCTTGGTGGTGTGGATCAGTTGGTGGTGTTTTCGAGTGGCGAGCTTGAGGGTGGTCATGTTGTCTGGTGTCGGGTCTCTGCGCCAGGCTTTCTCGAGGGCTCGGCAGTTCTTCTTGGAGCTCTTGAGTTCGTCGGTGTACCAGGGTGCTTTCTTGCTGCCGGGTCTGCTGGGAGGGGTCCTCAGTGGGGCAAGGTCGTCTGCGCAGTTGCTGATCCACCTCGTGAGGTTGTTGGCGGCTTGGTTGGGGTTCGCTGAGCTGGCGGGAGGGTTCTGGCTCAGGGATGCGGCGAGCTGGTCGGCTGTGATCTTGTTCCAGCTTCTGCGTGGAACCTGTTGCTGGTGGTGGTGGTGGTGGATCGTGTTCCTTCTGAAGCTGAAGTGGACGCAGCTGTGGTCCGTCCAGTGGAGTCCGGTGGCGTGGCTGAAGGAGATGTCCTTGCTGGAGGAGAAGACGGGGTCAAGCGTGTGGCCGGCGTAGTGGGCGGGGGTGGTCACCAGCTGCTTGAGTCCGAGGTTGGCGAGGTTGTCCAGCAGGGTGGTGGTGTTGCGGTCATTGTTGTTCTCCAGGTGGAAGTTGAGGTCCCCGAGGAGGATGTAGTCAGCGGAGGGGAGGGCGTGCGGGCTGATGAAGTCGGCGATGTCTTAGCTGAATTGTGTGCGTGGTCCTGGGGGTCTGTAGATGAGGGTGCATCTGAGGGTGGTCTTGGGGTCGGTGTGGATCTGGAAGTGCAGGTGTTCGGCAGCTGTGAGGGTGTCGTCGGTGTTGGTCGTGATGCGGATGGTGTTCTTGTGGACGATGGCGATGCCTCCTCCAGTCTGGTTGACGCGGTCCCTCCGGGTGATCTTGTATCCGTCCGGGATGGCGATGGCGATGTCGGGCGCTGAGGAGGCGTTCATCCATGTTTCTGTGAGGAAGGCGATGTCGGGAGATGTCGAGTCGAGGAGGTTCCAGAGCTCCACGGCGTGCCTGTGGACGGAGCGGGTGTTGAGCAGGATGCACTTGAGGTGGTTGCTGCTGGGGATCGGCCTGGTGGGTGCGGTGCAGGTCCGGATGCCAGAGAACTTGCAGGACTGGCAGGTGAAGAATCCGTGGGTGCGTCTCGGGGTGGCTCGGTAGCAGCCGGGGGTTCGGCCGGTGTTGAGTGCGTTGAGGGTGGCGGCGTCGTAAGTCCGGCGGGTGGGCTGGCATCTTCGGGGGCCAGGGGTTCAGGCACTGGGCGCGGTCCAGGCGCGGACGGGTGCAGACGGGCTTACCTTTGGCGCGCCTTCGGCGCACAATTGGCGCGTCCACTGCACGTCAACCCTGCGCGTCAACGCTGCGCGTGCGTGGGGGCGTCATAAGAAGGGAGCCGGGAGGGAGGGTCCGCTGGGTGGCGGGAGAATGGGAGCCAATCGGCTGGCGGGGGGCGGGGCCGCAGAGAGGCAGCGGCGGGAAAATTGTGTGCGGGCTGGCGGGCGGCTCATCGGCGGCTGGGTCGCCTGCAGGGAATTGAAGGCAGCGGCACCAGGATCAGCGGTGAGCAGGAGGCAGGAGGAGCGTGGGGGCGACCAGGCCTAGGAAGGCGCAGTGGTCGCTCCCGAGATGGTGGCAGGGTCCCCTTAAGAAGGGAGCCGGGAGGGAGGGTCCGCTGGGTGGCGGGAGCGTGGGAGCCAATCGGCTGGTGAGGGGGGCGGGGCCGCAGGGAGGCAGCGGCGGGAAAATCGTGTGCGGGCTGGCGGGCGGCTCAGCGGCGCCTGGGTCGCCTGCAGGGAATTGAAGGCAACGGCACCAGGATCAGCGGTGAGCAGGAGGCAGGAGGAGCGTGGGGGCGACCAGGCCTAGGAAGGCGCAGCGGTCGCTGAGTGCATTGTAATTGAAAACTAGGAATACTGCAATATGAAAATCTATATTAAGGTCCGGCTACAGGGGAATTACTATTCTTAACTCCATATCTATCTATCTATCTATCTATCTATCTATCTATCTATCTATCTATCTATCTATCTATCTATCTATCTATCTATCTATCTATCTATCTATCTATCTATCTATCTATCTATCTATCTATCTATCTATCTATCTATCTATCTATCTATCTATCCATCCATCTATCTATCTATCTATCTATCTATCTATCTATCTATCTATCTATCTATCTATCTATCTATCTATCTATCTATCTATCTATCTATCTATCTATCTATCTATATATCTATCTATCTTGTGAAGATACATATACATTATTTCTCTCTCTCTCGATATATATATATATATATATATATAGATATATGTGAAAATACTGAAAATACCAAAGATTAAAGTGATGTTATAGTCGTTTGATAAAGTAAGGTAACATATAACAATTTAAACTGCAAAAACACTAAAATACATCAGTTAAAAATTAAGTAAGCATACCTTGTGCACTATCCATGCACTGCTATGACCTCATGTACGACATCACTCATGACATGTCATATAATATCACTAGCAGCCCGCCCCAGCGTTGCCTGGGGCAGAAAGGGGCTGGGGGCAGTACACCCGCTCCCGCCCCAACCCCCTCCTGCCCCCACTCCCTCCCGCCCCCACTCCTCCCGCCTGTCCCTCTGTGCACACCCGCTCCCGCCCCCCTCCCGGCCCGACTCCCTCCCGCCCTATTTCAATGAACATTTACTTTACCTGAGCTGTCTTCCCGCGATCTTCACTTCACCGCCGCTCCTCTTCGCCATGACCCGCCCGTGCTCCTCACTTCACCGCAGCTCCATGCTCACTTCACCACAGCTCCATGTCTCTCCTCCTCGTCATCACGCACGTCGCCAGCGCTACGCCACGGCCAGAGCAGCGTCGCGGCCGGCGCTACTTTCAGGGCACTACTTTTTTTTAAAAGTTATATTTTTAAATGTACGTTTTATTTTTATTTTTTATAGCCTATGTCCATCTGCACCCCCTGACAATTTCTACAATGTATCGGGTGTGTGGATTGGTGCTGTGGTTCCCGAGTTTACCTTGCCAAAAGGTTTGTGTTCTCTCTTTATAATAGTAGTATAGATTGAAAAGATCACTGATGACATGTCATTTACATCATTAATGACATCTCTATGCGTGGGGAGCGCACAGGTCTCCTGAAGATCAGTGATGCATGCAGGTTTCTGGCAGGAGAACAGTGGCATGCCAGTATTTAAAGGTAGCTATGAGCTTTGCTTTAATATAATTTGTGCTGTATGTATAGTATTTTTAACTTGATCCTGAATTTACCTCGGAGTGAATGGAGGGCTTCCAGGGAAGGCTTAAAGTAGTCACGGTTCCATAGGTGCATGTGGCTGCATCAATGTGCACTTTTTGCAGTCTAGTGAAGAGTGTTTGAAGGTAAGTGTGTAAACCAAACTACAGTGGTCCAATCTGGAGATGACTGGGGCATGTGTTATCTCTATTTGAAGGCCTGTTTGGAGGAAATGGTCTATTCTCTAGAGGGGAGAGACAGTTGGAAGCTAGTTCTCTCGACCAAATCATTACTTTGTTAAATAGATAACCAAACTGAAAATGATACCAAGATATCTGGCCAATGGCAAGTGGGTGAGAATGGGTTCACAGATTAAAAGACCAGTTTAGAGGTGGTAACTCGGAGCCGACCCATCCCACAGATAGGACCTCATTCTTTGATCCATCCAGGCAAAGACAACTTCTTTTGTAGACATGGTCTTGGCACGCGGCAATGCTAGAAAGCTCCTTGTGCACCATTGCCGAGGGATATGCAACTGGGTATAATCCCTGTATATCTGGAATTTTACCTGAGTGTTGTATAGAATGTGTGACAGGCACATTAAGTAGATATTGTGTAAGAGGGTCCACATTTCACTTTACAAAGCACAAAACACAAGACTGGATATATTTGTTGACATCAGTTGTGGAGAAATGAATGAATCACCTCATTTGACCTTCATATCCGTACCCATTCCTTGAGCATGCTCAATTGGGCTGTCAAGAAAGATAAGTGGAGAAGAGGAGGCCTTCGGTGATCTCTGCAGGGCTAACTTTGTTCCTTGAGAAGGTTTGAAAACAGACAGGGGACCTCTTGTGATAAGCTGATGCTCCATGCATTCTTCTAGTTATGGTGACTTCTCTTTTCAAGATTCTGCTTATGAATTTAAGGTTTAAAATTGATGTGTAGCTCGACAGCACGTGAGGTTTTGCCCCTGCTTTCCAAAATGGGGGTGTGAGGAATTGGTGTTTCAAAGATTTGGGAACTGTGAACGTATACTTGTTACAACAGCTGTGAGCTTCCCTCGTGAATGCAGCCAGGCATTGTTCCACTGGGAGTTTGAAGACTTTGGTTTTCTTGCCCTAATCTGCCACTTACTCTCATGATAAGGGCTTAAAGGACGAAAAGGATGATTCTGGAAGGGGTATAAATGGTTGAACAGACTAGTGTGGTGTGGTATTATCCAAGAATTCACAGGTACTTGAGATATTAGGCTTCAAGAAGTTCAGCAGATCTCCATGATGCCGCTGGGATAATTTTGCGACTGGACATTTCTTGAAACAAGGTGGCAGGGTCGGTGAGCTAGGGTGCAGGGTCAGTGAGCATTGATGCAGGGTCAGTGAGGAAAGACGAGGGGTCAGTAGGCAAGGACACAAGGTCAGCAAAGCCTGTGCAATGTCATGATCTACTCTAGCACAAAATATATGTGTGTGGTAGAAATGAAATGTATCAAACCACAGAAACCTTGGATATTCTCAAGGTAGCAAAGAGGAGTCAATAGAGTCTCTAGGGTGAGCTGACCTCAAATCACATATGTTAATCAATAGAAACACCATCCAAGTAAATGTTCATTTATTCCTCTATGAGTGATCATCCACCGCAAGCCTATCTATGGACACACAAAAAATTGTGTCGGGATGTCCTCACACACCACCAGGTGTCATGCTTCATCATAGGGATCCCTCGCTCTTCAAAAACCCTGTTTGATGAAGAGCAAGCCTACACTTTATAGTAAAGGAGGCACTTTTAACCATTGAACTCGTGATTCAAATATATAAACACCAATATGATCCATTAAACTACCTTTTAAATTGAATGAGCTATCACCTGGTATTAAAAACAAGTGTGGAGACTAGGGGAACCAATACCCCATTCCCACTTAGATCGTCAACATGTTTCACTCTATGCCACTCTACTGCGCTCTACTCTACTTTAATCTGCACCACACTACTCTGCACCACTCCACTCTATGCCCTGCAATATCCTAATCTATGCCACTGCATTCTATGATGCTTCATTGTATGCCGCAGAATTCCATGCCACTGCACTCTACACCACTATACTCTGCAACACTCTATGCCAATGCACTCTACACCAGTCCACTCAACTCCACACAACTCTATGAGTCTCCACTCTATGTCACTCCAATCTACGACACTCTATGCCTCTCTACTCCACTCTTCACCATTCCACTCTACAACACTCCATGTCACTCTCCTCTGTGCCACTAACTTTTAGCCCTGCTGAACATCAGCCACGCTGGTGTACAGCATGGCTAAAACCCATTGGCAAAGCAAATAGCTCTTGCATAGGCAAGACCTATTGGATTTGCTGATTCTTATTTAGGAAGCACTTGTAAAATTGTAAATTGATACTTGTATAGCGCACTTCTCACCGCAAGGGTCTCAAGGCGCTTGTACGAATACCACTGTGGAACCCATCCTGGCTTTCCCTGTGAGGCGTCCACTCCTGGGCACCCCCAAGGTGGAGGCCAGGCATCCTTAGCGTTGTGGGGGCCGTTGTGGAGATTAAGCAAGCTATTGCCCAGAGTTGGACTCCATGATTGGAATAGGCACAGAGGCAAGAATTATCAGGTCCATGGAATATTTTTTAGCCCAAGACCCGCCGAGGCAGGGAATTGAACCCTGGTCCCGGGCTAGACCTCTGCATCAGGGTCTGCCGCTCTAACCATTGAGCCACACTTCTCCACTACACTTGTAGAGAATGCATTTTTTTCCAGTTATCTCCCTCATGTACTTCTCTCCCCCCAAACTGCACTCTTTATTCCTCTCTCTCGCCTGTGGTGCTTTCTCACCTATTTGCTTCCCCACGCATGCCCTCCTTGTTTCTTCCTTCAGCCGCGCCATCATTTTTGCTTCCCTCCCACCTGTGTCCTCAATTTTGCGGCCATCTTTATCTTCAGACTCGATTTATGGAGACGAAAACGCTTACGAAGGGATTTCCATGGTCGTTTAATTTCATAACAAGTGCTTACTTAGAGTTAATGCTCGGATAAAGCCTTTAACATTGAAATTGTTTATGGGGGCCTTATGCTCTCATGCACAGAAGAATGTTCGCTGTCTCGCCTTGTTTACGCTACAAATACTACGAGGAAGCTGAACTGCACTTCCGGTTTGCCAAACCGAGGCCTTCCAGGGATTAGAGCATGCTTATTCAGGCAGCTCTTTTTCAGGCGGGCCCTCATTTAATTTCTTAGTATTGTATGGGACGCATGATTTTCTCAGTTACATTTTTTCACCATGGCAGACGTTTTCATGAAATTAACGCCAGCGCTGCCCTTTCAGGCATAGCCGAATGCTTACCTAAGGTAATGTCACACTATATGCTTCCACTTGATGGGCATGATGAGTTGGATAGTAAAAGACACCCGTCCACGTGTGGTCGCCTGCAGTTCTTCCCCTGCTTTTTCCAGTGAAACAGCTGTGTGTCCTAGGTTGACTCCTGAAGGGTAACTAATTACATTATTTCTCAGCAGCCTACTGAACATCATTGGATTCCATTTCAGTGCAGGGCATTTTGGTCAAAGAAAAAAATATTTTTTAAACATATAAATATAATAATGAACTAATAACGGACAACTGGGTTTTATTTGCTAAAATTACCAGACTAGAGAGTTAGATGCTTGTTGACATTCGCCATGTGTACAGGCAGGTAAAGCAGCTATTCTTTCTCCAATCTACTTTTGTGTGCATGGTCAAAATGTGAGAGTACAGCTTACTAACGGATGTTGGATTTACATGAGAATGGGAAAATATGATCACATATGATGCACCTTAATGCAGAATTTAATACCAGATGTATTTGTTTATTTTTGTTGATATTTTTCTCAGTTTATGAAACAAACACATGGTGCATCTATGACACAGGTGCCTTAAATGGCCATAAACATAACACATATCGACAATCCAGTAATATTTCACAGAAAGCGGATATTGAAAGAGGCTTGACCTTTGTAAGCCAATCATAATTCAACACTAGAAGCAGATAAAAGTATGGCTTAAGATACTTTCTGTTTCTTTTTTTTAAACCAAAGTTTTGTTAGGATATTTTTACTGGGCAATCGAGTCTTATACAGAAATCACTTTCACACCACGCTCTAAATGGATACCGTACAACCTAGCCTCATAAGAAATATAACAGTCACTAAAACCAGACAATATCAAAGTTTATCTAATTTTACAAATGCATACATCATGTACAGCAATATGAAACTACAGAGGCCATCAAAATGTGTTCAAACTTGTCTTATCGGCCATCTTCAGAGCAGCTTGCTGGCTCTATTTTTAGACTTATACATGAATATTCCATTTATGTGGAGACTTCCAGCTATTCAGTATCTGGTTCCATGTAGTGGCCTCACATTTCAAGTCAAATATCCCTCTTTTTGTGGTAAATATATCTTAAGGCAGTCTGCTTTCCGTATCATAATTGGTTCATGAGATCTGAATACTGACTTCTGTAAATTCCTATTTATTATCTTGAATACACTATAGAAACATTAAAACAATAAACCCCCAACGAAAACATGCGTTCTAGACTTTTGACTCCCCTTTTGCAGCTCCAGAAAATGGTTTAATTTCTCTTGACTTCAGTATTAAGGGCACGGCCATTCACTTTAGCATCTCTTCTGGCAAGGACTTATTTCAACAGAAGTAAACAGCATCAAAATATAAGTAATTCTTACTATAATTCTAGAAGTCCCAAAAGTAACAAAACATAAGCCTACTGAGCAGAAAAGAGGAATCTGCACCTGCGCCAGGGGTTTTTAAATTATATAAAATTGATATAAGTGAGAACGTTTTTTCTTACCTAAGAGCTTTCACCTAGGAGTTAGATCTTTGAATGAAAGTGAACCCATGGCTGATGTTACTGCCAAGGCCTGAAGTATGGTCAGTCAATATCTCCCCGGATTCCTGATAGAATCCAAGTTTCAGAAGCTCCTTGCTAAACTGGGATTTAACATGGAGGCCTCTGGATCGACATCAGTGAACGAAAATGTGATTGATTTAGAGTCAGTCAAATAAGCCTTCTATACAAATCAAGTGGCCGATGCTGCTATTTACTCTGGTCTACCCTAATATTTGAAAAAACAAAATAGAACTTTAAAGCATTACTTACACAGTGTTGGCTGTCTGTTGTCGAAGGTCTATTGCCGACAGTTCCATAATATATAGAGCAGGCTTTGGGTCAACCCAGTGGTCTTGATAAGGTAGATTTATCTTCCATCTCACTTCAAAGTTCCTGATTTGTTACCTTTACTTCATGTTCTTGTCTTGCCCCTTGTATATAAGCTTAATTGCCACCATTTTAATTGGATGATTTGTATTTTTCCACTGCTAATATCAAGACAGTATTTTTTCATTTGACTTTTAGAACTTTCTTTTCTCCATCCATCTGCTCACCACTACCCATACTAGCCGCTTGTCTGTTGCTCCTCTGCCCCTTCCTTTTTCCTGGTTCATTGTTTTTTGTTTTTATACATATTTTTGGGAGAATTGATTGTTGTTTTCCTTTTATAAAATTTGTATAAGTTTGCATCCTGTGTATACATGCACCATGACACACTGGTTGCCGGCTTAGAATGGCCTTTCTTACAAAAAAAGGATAAATGATTTCAAGATGACTGCCCTTGCATTCGAATAGGTCTTGCTGTAGCAATGACCATTTTGGATTTTTTTCTCTTTGGCGATGTTAATGTAAACAAGCAAGCCAATAACTCGGCAAACGCTTTTTGCAGGCGAGGCCTCTTTGACTTTGCCAATGCTTGTTTTCCTGCTGTTTGCATGGCCTGTCAACATGCCACCTTGGCTGTTCTTGCCATTACTAATGAATCCACATAACCGCACCTACACCTTTTAACAGGTCTAAAAAAAATCCTGTAGCCAAGGGATCCAGGACCTGCAGGCTGGTGAAACCCATACGTCATGTTCACTTGATGCTTCAGAACACTCCATTGGCCTTCAGTGAATATTGGGGTAAACTTCAAGAATCGCATCCACAAATCCATCCAAATGAAAGACCACGAAGACCCCGGAGAAAGGTGAAACTTTGCCCCCTGGGCAGCTCCTCTAATGAAGTGAAACATAGTTTGAATGGCATGTGGCCCGCTCGCCAATGGCACTGAGCAACAGTCTTAAGGACACTTTAACTTGAGGTTGCTTTGGGAATGGCGAGAAAGGTGTAATAAAGGGAAATTCATATCTGGGTGTGAACCCAGCGGTGGCCGGCACCAATCGGGGGAGGAGGGGCGGTTGGGATGAGTTTAAATAAAAATAATAATTCAAACTACCTGCTTTCGCATCCTCCTTGCCACTCCTCAAGGTTGCATCTCTCCTTCCGCTGGCAGGAACAGGAAGGAGCCGGGCAGCACTCAGGTTTCACTGAGATAATCACAATGCTGCAATGCAGCATTGTGATTGGTATAAGCACTGTGACTTGGTTCTCAGACGGGGTGTGGGGGCCTGGGCATGTTCTCCACCTAGGCTGTAATGCAACCCGCATGGAGAAGAGGGAAAGTACGCATGACTGTTATGGTCAGACCGAGAGGGCCGGCCAAACAGTCATGTGCATTTAGGACAAGACAAACCACTCCTCAGCTGCTCTGTCAGCCCTCTGTGCCCTGCCTCGCAAAGCTTAGCTGACATGCACTAAAAAGAAAAAAAGAAAATGATAATAACTAGCCAGGCTGATGCGAGGTGTGACCCTTAAACCGGTCCCAGGATACTTGTTTCCGGTCCAGGGAATACATGGCTTGGCAGTTCAGGCTGGACTGTTCCCATGAGGAACAGGGTCAAGATGGATTTTCATACGGCTGGATCTGAACTGCGGTGGCGAAGTGAGCTAAAGAACCATGAAAGAATCAACCCAGATCTGTGACTGGGGTTGAGTGTCTGATAAGTTTCACAGCTCTGTCCATCATCTCCTCGTGTTAGCTTTGTTCGCCCTTAGTTGGCAGGGTATGTCCCAGACGAGGGTCACTTGCTCACCTTGCCGCTAGAATCAAGCTAGCCTGGCTGATGAGGGGTGTTTACCACAAAAAGAGCTGCTCTTAGTGTTGTGACCTTACTGGCTGCATGAGAGATAACATCTATTTTACGGGCAACATGTAATGTTGCAAAGAGAATTGCCGATGTAGGTGGCATTGTCATGCTGCTTAGGTTGCATGTGTAAAACAAGTGAATCAAGGGGGCAGTGATGTTTGTGTTCCCACTCCTTACGAAATGGGAATCTATTACTATCACAATCATTATATCACTTGGATGTGATGATCTCACATGGGTCAGTGTCCCAACGGGCCAACTAGTCCAAGTGGTGGACCCTGTTATCAATTTTCAGAGTTCTGAGGGGCAGGGTCGGGTTGGTATGTGGTAGTGGTATCATGGTTTCTCAGTGTCCCATCTGTAGCCATGGAATTTCATCATTAAGGCCCTTCTTCCAGGATCGCAGGTGGTAGACCCATCTTTGTTCCCTAACAAGTAGGGCTTTCGTCAGATCGAATTTGCATTTCTTCATGACCTCCAGGATGGTCCATCTGAGGTCTGTATTGTTATGATTTTTCTCCACGAAGTGACGAGTCAGTTTAGTATTCGTCTTCTTACACTTAATGGTGCTTCGGTGTTCGTTTATGCGGACCTTTATTTTCCTGGTGGTCATGCCCACGTATTGAAGGTTGCATGGGCATGTTAGGAGATACACAATGTTTTCGGTGTTACAGTTGCTGAATTCCTGTAGTTGCCATGGTCTTCCGGTGCCTATGTCTACCTCTTTTGTATTAGTCGTGAGGTTGCAGGACGTACATCCGCCACAAGAAAAATGGCCCACTACTAGTGATTGGCTCCAAAGTCTCTGCTGTTTTTCCCCTTCAGGGGTCATGGTTTTTGCATGTACCAGTTCGTCCCACAGACTTTTGTTGCGTTTGAAGGCAAACAGTGGTGGTTCCTACTGTTTTCCAGCACTATTGAGGATGTGCCAGTTTTTCTTGATTATTGTTTGTACTGTATTGGAGGCTGGGGTATATTTGGTAACACATACCATTCTCTTGGTGTCCTCTTTTGTCACATCCTCTAGTAGTGAATCCATTCGGTTGTTCCTCACTCATTTTTTAGCTCTCTTCACCATCAAGCTTAGCCGACGTGCACTAAAAAGGAAAAAAAAAATGATATTAACTAGCCAGGCTGATGAGAGGTGTGACCCCGAAACCGGTCCCAGGATGCTTGTTTCCAGTCCAAGGAATACCTGGCTTGGCAGTTCAGGCTGAACTGATCCCATGAGGAACAGGGTCAAGATGGATTTTCATGTGCCCCAGACGTGGGTCCCTTGCTCACTTTGCCGCTGGAATCAAGCTAGCCTGGCTGATGAGGGGTGTTACCCAAAACCGGGTCAAGGATGCTTGTTTCCAGTCCCGGGAAGACCTGGCTTGGCAGTTCAGGATGGACTGTTCCCATGAGAAACAGGGTTAAGACTGATTTCCATATGGCTGGATCTGAACTGAGGTGGCAAAGTGAGCTAAACATCGAAGATGGATTCAACCCAGATCTTGCACTAGGGTGTACTACAAAGGAGGTCTCATCACAATTTGCTCCTTCTGAAATAGAGATAACAGTTTCTTAATAACTTGTTAAAAGAAAAAAGGTAAGGAGTCTATGAAAGCACAATTACATTCATATTACAAAATATACTGAAGCTTTGGCACAGCGTGTACCTTCCGCACTGCCAAGAAGACATTATTACATTGAGCAAAAATCGTAAGGGGAGGGAGTAGAGCGGGCTGTGAAGAGGAGAGAAACAGTGAGACTGAGGAGTAATAGTAGATGCAGGAAGAAGGTGGGAGGGAGGGGAAAACCAGTCAGGACATAGTGGAGTGAGATTAGGGAGAGATGTGCAGACAGGAAGCAGGTTTGCACACACTGCAGGAGCCTCTGTGTTCCGTCCTCCACTCCCATATCCTGCACAACCTTCTATTCACCAGCCTACGTTTGAATACCCTGCACAAGCTCCTATAAACCAGCTTACGCTTGCATACCCTGCACAAGCGTCTATAAACCAGCTTACGCTTGCATACCCTGCACAAGCTTCTATCTGCCAGCAGGCGGTTACATTCTCTGTGCAAGCTTCTATTCAATGGGTTAAGTTTGTAACCCCTGCTCAAGCATCAATCTGCCATCCTAAGCTTGCATACCCTGTGTGCGTTCCAACTATTTGTTACCATCCATCCACTCCTGCACTACATTTCTTCCTCTACTTGAGTGTCCGATCTTGTTTTCGCTTGTTTAATTACTTGTCAAAGATGCAGCCCTGGCTTCCGTGGTCCATTGTGAGCTTTCACGCTCTAGTGCAAGCTTCTATAATCATGTTCAATATCCATGCTGCTCTTTGAACTTCCATGCTGCAGGCTGAGGCTGAAATCCTATTCTAATACAGACCACGTCCAAGCTCTCTTCTCTCTTTCACATGCTGTTCCTCTGGTGCCTGTGCTTCAATTCTCCTTTTCGACCTACCAGCCTCTGACCCACTCTTCCACCCTCCGCTTGAGCTCCCATCCCATCCTATCCAGACAAGCATCTTCCTGCCTGAGCTATATTTTCTTGTAAGTTTACATCCTTTAGTTTTCCATAGTCCAGTGTGAGCTTCCATACTGAAAAAAAGCTTTCATGCTGTAGCACCATGTCCCATACTCCAGGAGGAGCTTCAAAATACCCCAGCACCAGCTCCCCTACTGCTAGCTAAGCTCCCATCGGCCAGTACTAGCTTTCATGTCCCAGCCTTAATAGTCCTTACTCTGGTGTGAGATTCCAACCTGCCGACTGAGTTGTTTACTCTTGTCCAAGCTTACATACTCCACTCTGAGCTTCTGCGCTTCACTGCATGCTTCTGTGCTCCAGCGCATGCTTCCGTGCTCCTGTCTGAGCTTCTATATTGGTGGCTGAGGCTCCATACTCTTGTACCATCTTCCATATTCCAGCGTGCACTTAAATAATGCAGCAAAGGCTTCCATAATCCATTGCGAGCTTCCATATTCCAGTGGAACTTCCACATTGCTGTTCAGTAGCCATACTTGGGTCTGAGCTTCAGTTCTGAATTTGAAAAAGAATGAGTACTGGTGCCCGAAGCTCTGCTCAAAATCCTGCTGCTACTGCAATTAAACGTTGATGCCCTGAATACCAAGGCTTCGTAGTCTTAAACCACATCATGCCTCTTCAATCCACCACCAGACACTCTGTGACCCTTTATCTCATTTCTGCAGGTTCCTGCTTTCTCCCCTTGTGACAGTTTTTACCTTGGGTGTTTTTCCTTCTGCTGCTTTTGTTAATTATCTGATGCTGAATAATAAGTGTCTATCCCCGAAAATGAGTGCTGGTGGCAACCACATTCTCAAGTTAAGCACTGCTGAGCTTCTTTACTCTGGAACGATCTTCCCTATTACAGTTTGAGCTTCAAGGCTGCAGGTCAGGCTTTCATGCTCTAGTGCAAACTTCAATAGTCATATTCAATATCCGTGCCCCTGTTTGAGCTTCCATGCTCCCGGCTGAGTGCCCATACTCTAGTCGAGCTTCCCTGTCCCAGTTTCAGCTTTCAAACTCCAAAACAGAGTTACATACTCGATTGCAAGGGCCATATTCCAGTGTGATCATCCACACTCCATATTACAGTGTTTCTCAAATTGTGGGTCGTGATTTTTGCTGGGTCGCAAAAGTCAGAGCAACAAACAAAGATGCCTTTAAATTCCGTATTTAAGTTGACACATTTCCAAGCGACTCAAAGGCAGGGGTCAAATATTAGACTGTTTTATTCTTTGTGGTGTGGCTCACTGGTTAGAGGCGGCAGACCCGGAAGCAGAGGACTGCCCGGGACCAGGGTTCTAATCCCGACGCGGCAGGGTCGTGGACCAGGGTCAGCGGACTCGATAATTCTCGCCTCGGTGCCTACTCTAACCAGGGATAACACTCGGCAACTCTGGGCATTAGCTTGCCTCATCTCTACAACGGCCCCCCACATTCGCCGGGGATGTCTGGTTTCACCTTGGAGATACCCAGCAGGGACCATCACACAGGATTAGCCAGGACGGGTTCCCCAGCGGTCTACAGCGCCACAACGCCTCAGGGCAGCAATGAGCTTTACAAGACATTTACATTTACCATGTGGACTGGCATTTACGTTTTATTCTCGGACTACAAAGTGAGAGAAGTTCGCAAAAAAAGAATTATGTGACAATGTCAGACGTTGTTTTTTTGCAATACATAACAAGTGCTGGAAACAGAGATTTTAATAGTATCAACACAAATCAAGATACTTACTTGGTGATGCACAAATACCTTTTCACAGAAACCGAATTTTCCCACATTCTCACTTGTGTGCAATATAGTTTTAGCAGCAAAACTTGCATGTCTATGTAAACTTAATTGGCCTGTTCAATGGAAAATATGCTGTCTCTAAAAATTACAATGGGCTTCCACATGGGGCTTTGAGTACATTTGAAATTTGCCCCACCTCATGTTCCTTAAAGGTAGGTGGGTCATGAGTTTGTTCTAAAAAATGGGTCATGGTCAGCGGCGTAACCCCCCTGCAGCCCCCCTGGAATTGGGAGGCCTGAGCTACAAGGGTCCCCTCAGGCAATGTGCACGGGCCACTGGCCTGAGAGCTTATGACCAGGTCCAGAGCGTGGGGGAGGCCTCCCTCTATGTACTTTGCAGGGGAGCCCCCTGAAGTTTTGTAATGCCACTGGTCGTGGTTCTAAAAGGTTTGGGAAACACTGTTCTAGTTCAAGCTTCCATACTTTCTTTCCATATCCATACTCTTTCCGAAGCTCCGTAAGTGCTGGCTGAGCTCCCCATGTCTAGAAAACGCTTCTATATTTCATAGTGAGCTTCCATACGTCAGCACAAATCTTCAGACCCCATGACGAGCTTCCATACTGCAGCAGCACTGTCCAAACTCCTGCAGCTTCTTTCAAACAGAGGCACGCTATTCTGTTCCACTACAGCCCTTTAAAACTAACCAGCCCCGACACAACCTTTAAAACCAACCTCCGTCGACACAACCCGCCCCCACCCTTCGATCCGGAGCTCTTTTTAGGCCTGGCCTATGCAACGTGCAAGAGCTGCTTTGAAGTGACCTCTTGGAATCACTCTGGGTTTTTGTGGAAACTCGTTCATTTTCTGCACTGTTTCCAATGGGCACTCGTGAATGTATGGCGTTTACCTTGGGGGAGCATCTGTTTGCAATTATTGCTCCTGCTGTCGCTCGCTCCCGCAAGGTAAACGCTGCACATGGACTTCCGGCTGCGCTACACTGAAACGCATCCCGCGTTGATATAACTTTCGCTGCCGTGAGGCCGCGCCTGTGTTATGTTATGTTATGTTATGTTAAAAACAATTTGTTAAGCGCACGTACACCTAGTGGTTTTTTGGCGCTAAGCGGGGGTGGTTACATACACAAGACAGTGAATTCAATTGTATGCCTGGGAGAATAGCCACGTTTTAAGTAGTTTCCTGAACTGGGTGTAAGAGGTGGCCAGACGCAGTTCAAGAGGGAGAAGGTTCCAAAATTGAGGTACCTGGGTTGAGAATCTGAGTACCCCATGTTTCTGACCTGTAAAGGAGTTGGAGATCAACAGGTTCTTGTTAGATGAACGTAGATCGCGGGAGGGAGCATACCGCTGTATCTTTGAGGCAATAAAAGCCGGGCCGCGTCCAGAGAGAGCTTTATAGATGGTACAGCTTAACTTGAAGAGGCAGCGTTGGGTCACTGGGAGCCAATGGAGGCTATTCAACCGTGGTCTCACATGATGGTGCTTAGGCTGACCATGGATTAGCCTGGCTGCTTGGTTCTGCACCAATTGTAGCCAATGAAATTGGTATGCTGGAATGCCAGCATACAGGGAATTTGCGTAATAAATATGTAGAATTACCAGGGCGAGGACGGCTTTGGGTAGAGTCACGGTGTTCAGGAATCTGCTGATTTTCCGGTTTCTCCGCAGATGGAAAAAACAAGCGGAGACCACTGAGCTGATCTGGGCCATCATGGTTAGATCACTGGTTAGAGCGGCAGACTCTGAAGCAGAGATCAGGCCCAGGACCAGGGTTCAAGTCCCGACACGGCAGGGTCTTGGACTCAATGTCTGCGGACTCGATAATTCTCGCCTCGGCGCCTACTCTAATCATGGGTCCCACGCTGCAACTCTGGGCAATAGCTTGCTTAATCTCCACAACGGCCCCTACAACACTGGGATGGCTGGCTTCACCTTGGGGGTGCCCAGGAGGGGCATCTCACAGGGAGAGCCAGGGAGGGTTCCACAGCGTTATACAGCGCCGGGACGCCCCGTTGGGGCAGCTGTGCACTTTACAAAATACACTACATTTACATTTACTGATCATGATTCCCATGCTTTTGACAGAGCTGGCTGGGAGTGGAGGGCTTACCAGTATTGAAGGCCAGAAATTAGAGTTCCACGGATTGGCTGGCCCACCGGTAAGAATCAGCTCGGTTTTGTCAGGGTTTAATTTGAGCTGGTTGACGTTCATCCAGTTACTAATAAAATTAATTGTAGGTTGAAAGCTCGCAACTGATGATGGGAATGAGTCGATATTGAACACTAGCTGAAGGTCATCGGCATAGTTAAAAGGTATGACCTCTCTCTCTCGAAGGGCCAGAATCAAGGGTAAAATGTACAGGTTAAAAAGAAGGGATGAAAGGGAAGAGCCCTGTGGAACCCCGCAGTATTCTTTTCTCAGCGGAGAAATTGGCAAGGCGAACTGCTTGGAACCAGTTGCTGAGGAAAGAGGTGATCCACTTCAACGACAGAAAGTGGATCCCGGCACAGCCGACACGGTCGATCAGGAGATGGTGGTCCACCCTGTCAAAGGCGGCCGACAAATTCAAGAGCACCAGGGCTTGAGTGGTGCTCTGGCCGTCCCCACTTCTTAATTCGTCAAGGGCTGCCAAGATTTTTGCCAAAAGCTTGTCTTTTTTAATCTTTGGTGCCTCCCTCACCAGTCTTCTTCTGCGTCTTGGCACGCTGCCACCCTTCTCCTGTGGAGCTACTGCATGACTGCCACCAAGGTAAGGACGCTGAGAGGGGAGAGGCACTGTCTCCCTTGGCAGGCTGCAGAGGCGCCCTGGACACAACTCGAAGGAAGTTACATTTTATGCAGCGCTGCCCCGAGAAATGCCAACTCCGCGTGGGGTGATGGGAGCGGGGTCCGGGTGAGACCTAATGCGTCTCTGCCAAGTTGCAGATCGTGGTCCTGCTGCACCTTAAAGGGAAACAATGGATCTGGCTGCATTCTTGGCAGGAATCTGTAATAGAAGTTATGTTGCACTGTGTTCCTCCGCACCAGCCCAAGTGCAGGGTGTCTGCGCACCTCAGGCAGAAGAGGTTGTTATGTCATGTTGAGTTGTTCTAGTTTAGCAGCAGCATGCAGAGTTTCTGAGTTTGCAAGGATGTAAACCGTTGTCTCCAGGTGGCAATTCTATCTCAGCCCCCGGTGCAAGGGCATCATTTTCTACTGAAAGAGGAGGGTGATGTTGGAGTGACCGGTGCCTTATGCAGTGGATTAGTGGGAGGAAGTGAGGATGTGCATGTGAGAAGAGGACTGAGGTGATGTCTTGGGTGTGTCCTGGGCTCCTTAGTACTGCGAGGTGGCTGCACACAGCGCCTATGGAGGCACATACAGTCGCCTCTGCGCGCATTTCTCACTTTTGTGCCAAGCGCAACAATGTAAGGACAATTTAAAAAACTGCACACAGTAAGTTTTTTTTATTGTTCATGCATACTACAAATTTTCAGGGGATCGATGTGCCTGCTGCTCCAAGTTGAACTCTGGCTTCGATTTATCAGCCTTTCTTCCTTCACAAGGTGAAAGGTAGAGGTGCGTTGGGTGCGCAACACGTTGAAGCTGTGTGTGAGCAAAGCACCGACTCCAATTGACATCCGATGCCTCATAATAACCATCACCCATAGTAAAGGACCGCTGTCACCTGCACTGTAAGGTGCCCAGGTGGACCCTGCCACTGTCGACAGTCTCTCTGGTCTCCTGCGTCATCACCGACTCCTAATCCCTAATGGGTGTTATTGTTTCCATGTATTCACTCTTTCAGCGATAAGTAGAAAGCACTGGCTAGTTACACTACCACTACACTACAGTTAGTCGTATGGCACTAGGCCGATTTAGGTTAAGCCTGCAAGCACAGCACCAAAACCGCATAAGCCGCACTTCATGCCTACCCCGCAGTGTGTTTGGAGCATGTGTTTGACCCTCATGCACCAATGCTCCAATGCAATGCACCTACAGCCAATGATTTCGGATGGCCACCAATGATCCAACAGGGCCGATGATGATCCAACAGGGCCAATGATGATCCTGTACATACCGGTGAATGGATTAACTTCAACTCAAGCCAGTCACTCAATACTTCTGTCCATTGACCAGAATACTCTACAGATACCATATGAACTTCAGACTCTGGTCTATAATGGAAACGTAATGGTATGGACGACATCCACCAAGCCAACAGGGCTACAAGGATGTACTAATGGTACATTGTACGCTATGCAATTATAGGTCCAAGTAACATAACAAGCTAAGCTCAGTCTATGAGGGAATTCTTCAGATGTTTGGTGCAATCAGTGACACCTGCAACAGCCAGCGGTATATGATACTGGCAGTTGGGGAGTGCCGAGGAAGTAGAGGCTGCTCGTACTGCTGTCAAAGGAAAAGTTACAGGAAAAACGTCAAGGTCAAAGTAAAACAAGCAGTGGCATAGCCAATAGGTCTCGCCTTTGGGACCTTATAAGTGTTTAGTTATCCAGCACAATATCCTTGGTGCAACAACATCAATTGTTGCATGGCTAAACATTTATAAGGTCCCAAAGGCGAGCCTATTGGCTATGCCAATGCTTGTTTTGAGATTCCGTACTCCATCACAGCGTTTCGCACTCCGGCCCGACTCCCCGAGCTTCCACGCGAGCTTCCGACCTCCTTCCCGCGCGCCCCCTGCCCACGGCCGCCTCATTAGCCGTGAGGTTTTATGTTGCTATCAATAATGCAGGCCGCCCGCCGGGTGCAAAGCAAAGTGCCACGGCCTGGCACAGCCTTGGAACTGAGAGGAAGGGCCAGCGAGGCAGAAAGGGGAGAGCTAAGACAGAAAGGGGGGCGGGAGAGACGACAAGGCAGCGAGTAGAAGGGGGGGAGGAGAGTAAAAGAGGAGAGAGCGGAAAAAGAAGAGAAGAAAGACAGAATTAAAGGGAGAAAGTGAACATGCAACACAACTGACGGCGAGCTGAGAGGAAGGACAAGTTTGGAGAGAAGAGGGGAAAGCGTTTGAGGGGGGACTACAGAGGGAGAAGAGGTGAGAGACCGCGAGAGCGGAGAGGGCTGACGAAGAATGGAGAGCGCGAGCGCCTGTAAAACACCTGGCTGATTTCTCACCTATAAGGAAGTGTGTTCACGTGCTATGTCATGCTGTAAGCTAATTGTAATAACAAGCGACATCTCCCAGTGGGCTGAAGTAGTTTCTTGGCGCTGTGGTGTGATATAGAATTTAAAAAGGCGTAGCGGTTCGCAGACAGGCCCCGATTACACAGTGTGCGGTTCTATGTTCTATGCTTCCAAAAAGTTCGTATTTTAATTTTGGCCTGAAGGTGAGTGTTCTTTCACATTCCTGCTAACCTGTAATGGGGCCACGAAGTGCGAAGGACACCGCTTGGACTTTCTGTTCCTAATGACAGCAGAAGCTGGCTTCCTTGCTGCTCTGAGATGTCTGATGGTTCATATGTGGGGAGTCTGTACTTCAGAAAATGGGGTCATTCATGACTTTACGGGTCAGGTAAAGTGCCTTAAATCGTTCTGCGTGGGGTGCCAATGTAGTGACCAGCGAGCCAGTGTGACAAGGGTTGACATTTTACATATATCAAGGTGCAGGGCAGGCCATGCCATGTTCTTAGGTTTTGCTGGTGTTGTGCTAGATAGTTGCATCGTTAACTATGCACTGTTTGCTTTGTCCATTCTGGAGAGAATCACCACATTGTGTGCTCCACAGGCAGGGGCGGCTCCTCCGTAATGGCGGAGGTTCGTTGCCCCTCTTCAATGAAACATTATAATTGTATTTTTCTTTGACTGAGTCTGACTTGCATGCAGTGCCGGGCCGGGCCATGACAGGCAGATGATGACACTTAGAAGTGCGTCACTGGCTGTCCTAGACCAGCTAACATACATGTATACTTCTATTTCACTAACCCAGCTGTGTTCACAGCTGGAATGTAGAAATGTCGCAGGCTCACAGGCAGTGTCTGAGCGACAGAGCAGGCCGCTCAGACCAATCCTGGCGCTGCTCTTCACAGAGACTGCTGGGAGAGCTCCGAGGCTGCGGTGGCTGTCAGCATCGGAGGTTGCAGGGAAAAGGTGTATTTTCAAAATTAATATTTTTCATTCCCCCTAGGCCACCACTGTCTCCGGGGATGCTAGGAAATGAAAGTACTTTCTTACAACAAAGGCAGTAAATGCCTAAGTTGACCACCTGGGCACTTATGGTACAGTTGTCATTTGAGTCCACCCAGACCTTCAGGTTCTTCACCTGAGGCCTTCCTAGTGGCTGCTTAATTTTGTAGGCTGCACCCACAGTCACAGCAGATGACGTCATGACCAATGATGTTGCGTGATGCAGTCAAGTCCAATGAAATCCATGCTCTGACTCTGCCATTGCCTGTTAATGTATGGCAGCCATTCATGATAGTAATTTTCACCAGTCTAGTCTTGTGGTCTGAGCAGAGCCCTGCCTGTGACCTCAACAACAAATCGTTTATTGACCTTGCAGTTAACCTTGTATAACAATTTTTGTAAGTGAATCAGACTTTGACATTACTAGAGATGATCTATTGGTGTACAAATGTGGTCATCTAGTTGTGGAAAATTAATACAGCTTGGTGAACATTATCTGCGCCATCTTGCCCCTTTTCGAGCCCATTCGTGCGCGTAAGCGGCAGCCATTTTAAGCACCATGGCCTCCCTGCCCCTCGCTGATAGCCAGCGCGTCTCTCTCTCTCTTAACCTCGCAAGCATTCCCCCCGCCCACTGACAACCCCCGATCTCTCATGCCTTGGGCCATAAACCCCTCTTCAGCGCAGCTTCATCACGGAATCCCATCCTGTTCCCAGCGCGACACCTCCCTTCATTCCTTTCATGGCCTCAGATCCTTTTGATGCAAACCCCCTTTTTCCTGTGTCCCCGTTTGTCTTCCTTGTTCCCAGGCCGCCACCTGGCCCTGCGGATACTGTTTATTACCCCGTACAGTAGGAAGC
The DNA here is from genome assembly GCF_964263255.1 of Lissotriton vulgaris. NCBI lineage: Eukaryota > Metazoa > Chordata > Amphibia > Caudata > Salamandridae > Lissotriton > Lissotriton vulgaris. Next base: position 1,306,840,801 of record NC_141693.1, on the reverse strand, counting down.
TTCCCCTCCCCATCAAAAGACCCTCGAACCGATCAAAGCCCCCACCCTATGAGATCCGATCAAACCCATGCATTCCGTGAATCGGCGGAATGCCCTGCTGTGCGACAACCATCACCTGTTGTGACCGGGGTGGGGAATCCAACTGTAAATGTATGTGGGAACGGGTCTGAAGGGGAGATTCCGAGGATGTTCTTTCAAGTGTCATAGTATTGCGAGAATGTGTTATGTGCAATAAAGATCATAAACTCTAGTATAAGAGGCCAGGCCTCAGAGATGTGGTTAGAGCACCTCGTGACGATACTTGCTGTCTGAATTGATGTGTTCTCCTCCGGAGAGAATAAAATCCTCGTTTCCTGCCTTCCAGTCTCCAGCGCCTGCTTCTTCATTGATTAACATTGGCGGGTCATAGAGGCGATACAGCCGGGCAACATAAAAGGGTCTTTGGTTACTGGTTGTCTTTGGAACCCCTCTTTTTTACAATTGGCGCCCAACGTGGGGCCCATCAGCGACTCGTGGATCCAGTGGGAGAGGTCCTGACGACAGAGTGAACGACTGCAACGATCGGAAGGTACCCTGTCCGATAGACCCTCGTCTGACAGCCGATCATCCGAACTTCACTGGTTCTGAACAGACCTCTCTCGAGTGATCTGCGGTCCTGACTGGGAACCATCAGGAGTACCACGAGAAGTACGAAGAGAAGAGGACGATCGGGCGCTGGATTCGGAAGACAAGAAACTGTCCATGCGGTCCGGGTAAGGTCGTGTAAACACGACAAATTGCGAAAGTGATTGATAATTGAAAGTGATTGATAATTGATGAGAAAATACTAGTATTACTTTTTGTTAATTTATTGGAGATTCACTGTCTACAAACGGAGAAACAACAGGCTCTCCCTTTATAAACAGCGAAGGATAGGTACGCACCCGTCGGACCTATCTTTCTCCCCCACTGAACAATTGCCCCTTCCCCCCATTGATTAACTGTTATAGATTGTTTTCTGGAGATTCTCTGTCTGCAAACAGGGAAAAATAGGTCCCCTCTTTACAGATAGTGAAAGGGTAGGTGACGCGAACCTTTGCGAGCCTACTTATTCTCCCCATTGACCATATTGATTTTTTATTTTTGACCTAACATTGATTGCTCAAGATTGGTTCATGAGGTATTCACTACGTGCAAACAACGTAGAATAGAAATATTCTGTCTAGTCTTTGCAAGCAGTGATAAGATAGGTAGTGCTGACTATTATCCCATTGTGATCCGTCATGCCTGTCTTCTCCCCACTGGTTAGTAGCCTGTTTAGCCCGGACCGCTTATTAGAGATGAACCATCCGGCTCCGCTGGAAGGCACCCCTAATAAGGACATGTTCATGAAGCATGGATTGATCGCTATAGCCTATAGTGAGCTGTGGCATAAATATACGAAAAAGGATCGAGAAAGTCAGTGGCCACTGAGAGGATCCTTCGATCTTGACAAAATAGAAACGGTAGAAATAGCCCTTCGTAGGAATGAAACAACACCTATTATGCTCGATAGTCTCGGCATGTGGCGCAAAGAAGCCACACGACGAAGGGAAAGTGACGAATCCAGAAAAGGTGAAGGGACACGGCGGACGACCCTCCAAACGGCTAGTAAGCAAAGGGAAGGGCCAGCGATGGCACAACTCCGAGGAGTAGACATGAATAGGGAACAGTATAAAAGGATGTGTCGACAGGACAACCCCGGGACGCGACGACCCGAAAGTAATCCCCCGACACTATGCACAGGACGAACAGATTTAAAACAAAACCAATGTGCTTTCTGTAGACGTCTCGGGCACTGGAAAGCCCAATGCCCGACTCTGCAGAGCATAGGTAAGAACGAAGGGTCGACAGAAAGAACAGGCCGGCAGAAAGGGAAAAGGCGCGAGATAAAAACCAATCAGACTAGTGCAGACGGAACAGATAGAACCACCCCGTTTGATTATGCTCGATGGCATAGGTTTCGTCAGACCAATTTTAACGACATGTTAGAGTTCTGGGACTGATTGCTCTCTGTTGCTCCCCCACTCTGAAAACCAAACACAATTGCAGATCAGTGTAAACAACCCCCGTTAGAGAAAGGACTCAAGGAAGCCAAAAACGTCTATTATATAACTTAGGATTTAATTACGGTAAAGAGAACACACAACCAACAGTAAATAGAATAACTAGTAGAACTCTCTAAAAAAACAAACTTGGCTAATAGGAAAAATACAAAACATATTATGCTCACTCCGGAAGTCCTCGAAATGTAACAGTTCAATGGTCCCGCCCATCTGAAACACATAGCACGTGTGGGGCGGGGCCTGCCAGCAGCCATGGACCAAAGGAGATCACCGGCGGGAAGGTACCGGAGACTCCACAAAGCAGGCAATGAAATGGTCTTCCCATACTGCCCTTCCAGGGATGGCGTCCCCCGGGCCGCGAGTAGGGAGGGGGCGGATGAAAATGACCCCCTCCCTCGTATCTCCTGGTCCGGCCATCACGAACTCCTCCATCGAACGGATGCAGGGTGGGCAGGGAGGGAGAGGCGACGCGGACGAGCCTCTCCCCACCTCCACAGGTAGGAGGCTTCCCTGCCCTGGTCCGGCGCCGATGTCCTCCAGCCGGGCGACGGCCTGGTATATTTGCGCGGCACAGGACACACAATGCCCGATGGGTCTACCTGAATAACACCGGGCGTGCGATGGTCCCCCAAGAGTCGGAATCAGGGGTGTAGGGTGGTCATCATGTGCGCCCCTGATTCAAAGGGACGGCGTAGGATGCGCCGGGAGAGGAAGGCGGCACGGACGAGCCTCTCTCCCCTCCCCAGACGAAGGCTCCACTGCTGCACCCTGGCGCCCCGAACCAAAATGTCCTGCTCCAGCAGCATGATGCTCTGTCTTTCGCCATCACAAGAAGTTTCTTCCACTCCTGATGGATACGACGAAGGTGGCTGCCGCAGGGTCTCAAAATGGCGTCTAGGCCCTCGAAAGGCGGGTCTAGGCCGCTGGAGTAACTTTGTCCGAAATTGCAACTCGGGCACTTGCCCACCTGGGCGCAAGCCCCCACCATCGACAAACATCCCCTCGACTTTGAAGATTCTACCAAAGTCCCAAGAGCCCTCAGCCCCTTCAGGCTTCCGGTGAGGAACAGCTGCATTGATCTCAAATGAAATAACCACGGCACAGCAACAAGATGGCGGTGCTCTCGTGTCTGCATCAGCTTCCATCTGAACCACCCAGGAACATTATGGGCTAACGAACTCGAGTAAGTTCCGGCTGAACATCAACATGACCCGGTAAGAAAGACTCTACCCCCTCCCTCTCTTGATTGACGGTCCACACCACCAACCCCTCTGTTAGCACAGTTTTCTTTTGGACTGCCGAAAGGGACCCTGGTCCAACCGCCAATCGTCGGGGATATTTTTTTTTTCCTCTGGTGCTACTTCCGGACTAAACCGGCCTCGCCCAAAATGGCGCCGGTATCAATGGAAACTAACGGACGCCTCGTGGTGTTCCTTAACTAATGAAACTTGATGTACTAAGATATATATACGAACCATTGTGCACTCGAGGGGAAAGGGAGGAGGGTTCACTTGGCGAACGTTTGAGAGGGGTTCCGTGAAAATGTTGATTTCAATGAACGATTTTTTTTTTTTTTTGATATTTATTGTAACTGGTACATAACGTCGCTTATGATGCACACCCACGGTTTACATCTAGGAAATGCGATTCCGATGAGCTTGACTGTGTTTCCATTTATGAACTAAAATGCCCCTGATTCCCTCGTCACGCAATGAAATGTTTTTAGTTACTTGCAAATAATAAATTAGGCCTTTTTACATGTTCTTGTACTATAAAATAACCCCCTACTGTATGTGCTTCCATCGACGACATGTCAGGCCAGATTATGATTACTGAATGATTATACAAATAAAGGTCTTAAAAACTATGAATAGGCATCGCATACTTTTGTAAATGCGGGTATCGGTGGGAGGGTTTTTCTGTGCGCAACCGTTCTGCTCTTTTTTTAAGGTTATCCGAGAAAAGGTTGTTCGGCCCCGGATTGATGATCGGAGCCCAGGTATGATATGTTGCTTCCAAAATATGCGACTAAGCTCAGGAACTAACGTATGAAGAAGGACCTCGACTTCTGAGAATGGGTAAAGTAAAGCGGGGTGATTGATAAAATGTTATTAAGATATGGTGGTCGAAGGTACTAAGGTACCGGGTTAAACGAAGAACTGATATGCCTTAGAACCTCACAGCTTTGGGAATGATTTAAGGATCCCGAAGGCCGGATACATCTACAAAACCGGGTACCTCACGCTAGGCACCTCTGATTCCTTTTTAAGCGTTTCTCTACACACGATCCTTAATGCCATCCTCGAACCTCCCCATGAACCACCTATCACATTGCCCGCCCCCTTGACTTTCAGAAACCAAAACCCTAAGGGATTATATCCCGAAGAGATAAGTACGAGTATGCGGTTAGTAAAGGACTTTCGTGCCCGTACATTTGATGTGTTCGAATGTTGTCCCCCCACCTCCCCCTTCTTCCCTCCTTTTCCCCTCTGCAGATTACACTGGGATCCTGTTTAGGGTACCGTAAAGAATCTGGAGCCACGTCACGCCCGATGCCTGAAGACGGATTAACGCTGCAAGACGACACAAAAGACGCCCTACCCAATGCACGACCTTTCTGTACCTAACCTAACCTAATGCTCTTCCGTCCCAAAACTGCATGCTTTCTACATCCTAACACAGACCCGAAACGTCTAACGTTGGGTAACGCACTGAGTAGCCCAAACAATACACGGTCATTCTCCATGTTACACGTGTACTGTTTGGCCTATTGTCTCTCTCTCTCTCTCTCTCTCTCTCTCTCTCTCTCTCTCTCTCTCTCTCTCTCCTCCACCCCTCCACACTTTCCCTCTTCCTAACGACTGGCACCTAATTGACGAACCTGGTGCACCTCCTGATTGGCCCCAAATACCATAAGTATTTGCTCAAATTCGTCCTAAATAAAATTGTATCGGTACCACGTTACTACCTCTCCTTTTCTGCTAAATATGGATGAAATTTAAAATTGACCAAAAGGAAAGGGACAGGTAAGACGACTAAGGTTCCCTAAATTTGACCCACAGCCAGGGAACTATTTGTCAGTGGCTTCTATGATAAAATATGTCTGTGGTAATGCGACCATCCACATTCCAAATTGTCTCTATACCCCAAACAGTAAGAAATGATCGAGACACCCCCGTCTTCCCAAAATGCCCCCAGTTTGGGGTCAGCTGCCCTGAACGAGAGCCTGAAAAACGCCCCCTGCTCTAATTCACTGTGTGCCCAATTGTTTCCCACAAGATCCCTCCTTCCCCGAGGATAAGTTTAATAATTATCGCAAACCACCCCCCCCCCGAGTTTTTGTAGTAACCAGGTTGCGAGGATTTATATAGAAAGTTAGAAAGATGTGTGCAAAGTTGAAAATTAGACCAAAAATCGAAAGAACTTGTTGCAGTAAGCCTTGTTGAAAATAAGATGTTTTTATGTAATGCAGACTTGTTCAGCCTATGTTCACCCCTCAGAAGGATGCTTATCAGACTATAGTGAATAGCACGTTGCACTTTTTTGTAAAATACAAAGCCCTGAAGACCAGCCTAGCCTTGCAAGACTCGTACTAGGGAAATGGGTCTCTACCAGAAGAACTGACACCTACTATAATAGACGAATACAATAAATGATTACCAGACCTCGTACCTATTACAAATGAATGTAATAACCAACAAAATGCCAAAGAATTAGCCGAAAGGGGAAGTTGTAGGAAATCCAGCAAACCCATCATCAATTGTTTATACGTTGACTGCAAATCTCAGATGTAGCGAGTGTTTACCCCCAGTTGCTTGGTGTTGGGAGAGAAATAGATTTATGTAATTACCTTCTTCTGGAAAATCTCTAAAGACTGTCTTTTCAAACTCACTTAAGGGTACCACTGTCGGAGGAGAAAGAGACCGGATGTGGGAGCACGCGGCCTGACTGCAGATCGTGAAACCTCAGCGACGGAGGCCAAGGCGAGACCACAGCAGTAAGGAGTCGCAGGATGAGGCACTGTTTCAGACAAAGCTAAGGAAAGGGCTGACCTGAAGCCCCTGCTCTATGATCAACGTGTGCCGAAAAGTCCCCGCTCTCTGAACATGGTTACGGACTCGCCTGTCGCAAACTCTCCGCCCCCCTGATCTATTCCCGACTTGGCCTTGCTCATCCCCTCCTCCTCCGACCTACCATAAGGACTGTTCACACCCGCACCTTTCCACCCGAACTCCCAAGTTCCTCCAAATCCTACTGAGCTACCCAGAGAAGAGTACTCCCTGCGTCAGAAGGGAGGGAGCTCCGACTAAGTAGACCACGAACTATGTTAGTCTTAGAACGGTGACCTAGAACTCCACCAAGGGTCGCCTCTAAAGAAAAGATGAACGAAGTATGTGGTTCTACCCGCTGCTGAACGCCTCGAAGATGATGGAAGCAACAGGAAATACCCACCACAGAGACTCAAGAAACAAACAGATCTCACAACTCAGGGACAATTGCACTTTTTATTGCAAATCTATGCTCTGGGTTACGGAAGAAAATGCACCTGCTCCAAAACCGTAACGCATTTCTCCTATGAGGTCTGGCGAAACCAAACAAAATGTACCCCTGCCCGCAGACCTCCAACGACTCAATCCACATGAACATTCCTGTTGACAGAACGAATTGCAATCCAGGTGCTTAACAGTGCCAACAGAAGACGACAAAGACACCGAGAACTCTGATATTTTTATTTTTTCTATATCTCATTTCTCTCCCGATCACCATTGGACTGACTATGCTCCCACCGAATACAAAAAAAAAAAAGGACTTACTTATATGATAACTTACCAGCTCCTATTCCGAATGACTATAAGTATCTATGATCTGTACCCAACGCCCTCGCTACGTAATTCTAGTCTGATATTGCATTACGATGACTTTTTCTGCAACCAACTTAACGATGAACCCGCCTACAAGATGATGAGATTTTTTAATGTGATGTTTATAATATGATGTACATGTACAGTTCCTTTGCCTAAGTCCCCTCTCCCTTACTTATGACCGCTGCAATAGGTATAGATAGGAAATAGGCCAGCAAGATGTCTTGGAAATGTTAAAGGGAGGACTGTGGAAAATTAATACAGCTTGGTGAACATTATCTGCGCCATCTTGCCCCTTTTCGAGCCCATTCGTGCGCGTAAGCGGCAGCCATTTTAAGCACCATGGCCTCCCTGCCCCTCGCTGATAGCCAGCGCGTCTCTCTCTCTCTTAACCTCGCAAGCATTCCCCCCGCCCACTGACAACCCCCGCTCTCTCATGCCTTGGGCCATAAACCCCTCTTCAGCGCAGCTTCATCACGGAATCCCATCCTGTTCCCAGCGCGACACCTCCCTTCATTCCTTTCATGGCCTCAGATCCTTTTGATGCAAACCCCCTTTTTCCTGTGTCCCCGTTTGTCTTCCTTGTTCCCAGGCCGCCACCTGGCCCTGCGGATACTGTTTATTACCCCGTACAGTAGGAAGCTTCCCCTCCCCATCAAAAGACCCTCGAACCGATCAAAGCCCCCACCCTATGAGATCCGATCAAACCCATGCATTCCGTGAATCGGCGGAATGCCCTGCTGTGCGACAACCATCACCTGTTGTGACCGGGGTGGGGAATCCAACTGTAAATGTATGTGGGAAGGGGTCTGAAGGGGAGATTCCGAGGATGTTCTTTCAAGTGTCATAGTATTGCGAGAATGTGTTATGTGCAATAAAGATCATAAACTCTAGTATAAGAGGCCAGGCCTCAGAGATGTGGTTAGAGCACCTCGTGACGATACTTGCTGTCTGAATTGATGTGTTCTCCTCCGGAGAGAATAAAATCCTCGTTTCCTGCCTTCCAGTCTCCAGCGCCTGCTTCTTCATTGATTAACATTGGCGGGTCATAGAGGCGATACAGCCGGGCAACATAAAAGGGTCTTTGGTTACTGGTTGTCTTTGGAACCCCTCTTTTTTACATAGTCACAACATTCTTAAAACGTAGGGGGGTTTCCCCGTGAATAGGACTTGTTTTGTGCCCCATTATGCTGCAAAATAGTTAAGCACAAACACTTCAAATGCTGCCTAGCAATTCCTCAGGTGGTTCTTCTTGCTCTTGTTGGGAAACGCAGCTGAATGAGTTTATGGTGTGATCAAGAGAATGGCAATGGTTAAGTGATGGCAGCCTTGAAGTTCATCGGAGGCAGTCAGGCCCAAGAGCCTCCAGAAGGGCTGTTGAAGCATAACTCCGCAATGAGTCTAGGCGGGTAATAGACGTCTTGGCAGCTGTGCTTCGTAGCGGTAAGGATGCTGGGCCCATACATTACTCTTACCCACGTGGATAATCCGATATCTGGTGACATTTAGGTGCCTCTGTTCTATCCAAGTCAAGCAAGACAGTGGATTGCACGCTAACAAGCATTGAACAACTTCTATAGGGAATAACTATGTAAAGCATGAACCAAGGTAACAATATTTAAAAATATGAACACTGAGATCTTAGAATGTGTTTAATATACAGAACCTCTAGTGTGAGGTGCTCAGTCCTCACACCTCCCGCCTATTGGTTTGTGCACATTGGAATCTTGGAAGTTCCTTGGGGGATGGATAGATGGATGAATGAATACAAAATTTCACTGAGGGTGTGCTTTCCGTATGTTTATGTTTATGTTTTTGAGATTTTTATTGCGCACAAATACCCGAGGGTATCTCAGCGCATATCAGACTGCCTGGGACGGAGAACTACCAGATGAATCATTGATTGAATAACCAGGTTTTCAAGAGTTTACGGAAGATGATGAGTGTGGGACTGGTTTTGATGGACATGGGAAGTGAGTTCCACTCCTGGGGGTTGCTACTAGAAAGTGTCTGTCTCCCCAGCTAGTGGTTCTGGTACGTGGGACCGAGAGGAGATGGGTGCAAGCTGAGCGAAGGGGTCTTTGAGGAACGTAGATTCGTATCCACATCAAAGAGCAGAAATGGTCTTCTTACCTTTTATACTATGTAAATTAAACACTGGAAATGCATATATCACGTTGATCGAGCCAGACTTCATTAAACCTAAGTGGATATTGTGGGTAGAATGAGTGACAGCTAAGAATAGAAGAGGCCAAGCCAGAGGGGAGCACGTGCTTGTATATGCTGAAAGTAAATAGTGAAGCCTACTAGAAGTCTGTACACAGACAAGCAACCCTGGAGGGAGCAAAGATGAGAAATGAAAGGAACCCTAGGTTGTGATGAAAATTGTGGCGGCAGAGTATTTGAGGGAAGTAAGGGAGGGCAGAAATTGATATCTAGAGATTAAAGTAGTGAATTGTTAGCTATGGGGAATCCCCAACTGTGAGTACTGGGGAAATTCTGAAAAGGGCCCTGGCAAATCAGGAGTCCCTTGTGCCAGAGATTGGGGAAGTGTATTGCCAGGAGTGGAAGCACTATGAAGGTCTACTGAGGCTCTGCCGATAGGGGACAACAGTAATCAGAGGACCCCTATATTTTCAGACTTGAACGCTGTGCAAGGTGGAGGCTCTACCGACAGCCGACGTGCATATGTGTCCAGATTTCGGGGTGAAACCTGATAAGTGCTTCAGAGTCTCACTTTGAGCTCAGGATCACAGGGACTCGATGGGAGGAGTCCTGTTAGCAGTTGTGGTTGGTTAAAAACAAGCGTATCGAAGGAAGAGGCAAGCTCTTTCAGGAATGAGCTTTATTAAATCTACCATTTTAGATTGGGGCAGGGGCACCAATAAGGGCCCCCAGCACCTGAGGATGGAGGGCTGTTATAAGAGGGGTTATTGAAAATGTATTTTTATTTCCCCAGTCCCTGAGTTTGGGGTGTTGAGCACAGATGGCCGAGACATTCCTGAAGCAAAATGTCTAGAGTAGTGAATGTTACATTAAAAATTCACTTTTTAATTGAAAGAATCAGAATTAATATTTCAACAGATCGCCGTTCATTTTATCAACTGAAAACTGAAGAATAACAGCTAAAATGTTTTAATAGCTTCGCATTCATAATTAAAATGTTTCCTCTGAGTGTTTAAATATTAAACAGTCACGATTACGTGCCACATTACCGTCCCCGGGAATATTTATGGGAGTTCCTAGTTTCTAAGCCAGGAGATGGCCTAGCTCAATGCTTCCGGTTCAGGGAAAATGGGGGCAGCCGTTGGGCGCGTGGACAGGCAGCCGGGGCTGCACAGACGGCAGTGTCGAGCTCCTGCGTCTCGAGCACGCAGGTTGTAGACCAAGACTTCTGTGGTTTAGCAGCTTAACCTGCCACTCTGCTTTCACCAGCTGTGGAACTAGCTGGCTTATTTTACCTCACAGTTTTACTACAAGAAAACACACTGCTGAATAAACCTCCAGTGTTACTGTACAAAACAATGCTTCCCTTGCATTTTTCTCCTTTCCTAATTCCATGTACATGAGAGTAGGAGAACTGTATGCCCGGCTCCATCTTGAATAGGTCTATGATACACTGCGGGGTGTTACTGAAGTCACTTCTGCTGCTGCTGTTCTACCCTAACGACCTGCAGCCGGGAGTAGCACCACCGGTCTAGACATTCTGCCATCCCCATCTACAGCAGCTTTATGACAAAAGGCTGCAAAGACCCCAGTGCTCTAGTTAAGTATCATCACAGCACTTTACGGCAAGTGCCACTTAATCCATCTCTAAAACTAAGGAAATGCTGTTTTGTAGTTAACGTGCATAGTTGCTCAGAAGAAACCCAAAGACATGTGAAAAGAAAGTCACATAACAAATGCATTGGATTAAAGCAGCTAAGGAGAATGACTTGGTTGTTGCACTTAAGAAAGTGGGCGTCAGACCTTAGAGTTGGAGATCCAGGCTACTCCAAAAATTACCAGAAGAGGAGGGTCTTTAACCCCTTGCGTGCTGATGACGGCTCCCGTCCGGCATGCGTCATGGTGGGAGCAGGGTAGCAGCGTGGCGGCCCCACTCCCACACCACCAAAATCAAAATAAGGCCCTTAGACAGCTGAGCAAAAGTATCACACTTTAAACAGGTATCAAATGGCAAAACTGATCTCAAACATAAAAAAATGAATGCCGTATTTAAAAATCATCCCAATAACTTGTCTGAACACGAAATCCAAAAGTTGATAAGAGGCAAGCTTGTGGATGAATTTGTATCCTCTCTAAATCAGACAGCCAAAAAGAGAGGGCAAAGATGCCTAGCTTCAAATGCCAACTAAGACGAAATACAACAATAGTGCACTGTCAAATGAATTCCAAATTAAATCTGTACAAAGAATATATAGGAAATATAAAGAAAATATAGGAGGGCCATGATTAGATCTAACCTCCAGCCACAGGTGACAATCAGGGCAGGCATTTCAAATCTAAATCCAGTGTATTAAGAATATTAGTTATTCAAACAGATGTACATGCAGGGAGGAAGGATGCATGGATGCAGGATTGTAGCGCACAGACCATTACTTTCTAACATTTTTAGTCAGAAATGTCGAGAAAAAAGACCCTCTATAATTGTAGATCACAGTTGGAACAAATTTGAAAGCAATTGACCCTTCCATATTAGGAATGGGGATATGAATGCAATGCCTGGGGTCACCACACTTATTTACTATTGCATTTCGACGTCTGATCTTTCCTGTTCTTCAAAATGAATACATTTATGACATAAAAACAACTGGGAGTCGCATAAGTACAACTGTGCTATGCTAACTTTTGTTTCTTTCCAGAATTTATGTACCAGGTCAGCACGATATCAAGACACACATATCTGGGAAAACCCAGGCTTTCTCAATAGTTCACATCAATTTCAAACCAGTGCCTTTACATTGGATGTCGGAAAGGCCTCCTGAGAGGTATGTGGATGTCCAGATTCTCTTGAACTCAGAAGAGCTAAAAAGGGATGCAAAATGAAGTCACACTGGGAGTGTGCGTCAGGGAAATCGGCGTGTCCTAAAGATATTAAGATGTTACCCAAGAAGATTATAAATGTATTATCCAACTCAAGTTACCAGCATCAATAGAATGGATCAACCTGATTGGGCCTGACCCCTGACACCTAGTTTTAGAGGCATTTCTCTGTAGTGTGTGCATTAACCCACTGTGCTATCTTTCTTTTTCTGGGGACCAGCGGAAGTAGAGCGAGTTGCCTCTATTGAGCCAGGACATGCACAGCATCCTACCACATTGTACTGATTTCACACCGGGCAGCGTGGGGCGCGCGGCCTCTTCTAAGAGGCTGTGCACATAAAGTATGGGGCGGTGGGAGGGTGGGTGGCTCGTGGCTGGGAGGGTACACCACCATGTCCCAGCTCAGCAGCTCCTGGGCTCCGCTCTCTGTTCCTCGTTAGGCAGGCAGGTAGATGTGCCACCTCTCAGCAGCAGAGCAGCGGGTATTTTTAGCTGCAGCCATTCTTGCCAGGAAGGACGACTTTCCAGCAGTGATTGATTGCAGGCTATTCTTGGTCTTTGCCTCAGTTTTCGTCTTCTCGGTGGTTGCATGCGGGTCTAGCCTCCCTTGGGCCAGGGCTGGTGAGATATGTGTGTGCGCGTGAGTGACTGGACGGGCGCGCGCCTCGGCCTCTGCCTCCGATAGAAGGAGGCTGGCAGCCTCTTGGTCCAGCACGGTTTCTTGGCGGGGAAATTGCCCCAGGCATTGGCATTGGGATGATGAGGGCGGAGTAACCAGCGGGACGTTGGCAGTCAGTGAGTAGTTTACATCATATTGAGTGTTTACACGGATGCATCCGGAGCGGCGCAGGAAAGGCAGGGATCAGATTACTACTTATTACTGCAAGAATGCTGAGAGGAATGCTGCCCTACGTCATAGCTTTACAGGAATTCCGGGAGCTGACTACCACTGAAAGATGATGCAGAGGCGTAATGCAGAATGATGGGCACTCCCCCCCTGCAAAGGTGACGAGGGACCCCTGTGTCTCTCATATCTCACAGATATTCTTTGACCTTGGGTTGAATGGTGGCCGGGAGCCCCCGGTTCCACGTGGGCTGCAGGGGCCTGGATTACCCTCTGGGCTGATGGTAGCAGCATGAAAATAAACACAGGAAAACACGTGGAAACCTGACACCTTAGTCTATATTTTATTGAAGCTCTGAATTGAGGGTTAATGAAGGGTAGGAGCAGCCGCAGCCCCTGCAGGTAAGAGACATGGATGAGCAAAAGGAGAAAAGATATATACATAGAAATAAAGCTCAAGCCAATGTGGGCTATATGTACAACTAAGAAACTCTATATGTTGATATTTTTTTAGGGTAATATTGGAAATTAAATAGCTCTTGGCAACCCTGATGAGACGTCAAAGCGTTTTTTAGTGAGTAGCATGCAACTTCAGAACCCAATTAGTGGTGAATTAGTATAGGGAAATAGGAAATTAATGTGAGCGATGGACTTGTAAGATTGTTAGTTGGATTGAAAAGTATAGTGGAGGGATAGAACAGGAAAGTGTCTAGAAAGTGTTGATATGGAGATCATAGCGGCAGGGGGAGGTTTGGAATGAGTACAGTGGCAGGGGAAGGGGAAGAGTCAGAGGGAAAGGTTTAGAAAGGCATGTTTGGGAGATCTGAATAGTAAATGAGGTTTGAGATGATGCAAGGAGGGGTAGAGAAGGGGAGCGTCTAGAAAGGGTTATTTTGGAGATCATAGTAGTAGAATGGGGTTTGGGATGAATGAGAGAGTGGAGGTAGAGGATATATTGAGAGAGGAATAGGGTGAGAAATAGGGTAGTGCATTGGACAGAGTAGTAGATTGAGGTTTGGGATGAATCTTTGCAGGAATATGGTGGCTCTAACAGGAGCCTTTCTGTTTATACAGTGCAGTGTTCAGTTATGCATAGAACTGGATGCATTCATGGGAATGTGTGTCCTCATGTAACGTAACTGGTGCTATGTAAACCACTCTGATACCTGATTCGGGTCAAGTTCACGCAATATAAAACTCTGCAAAAATAAAACAAAAAAACAAAAATTCCTTGATGCTATTAGGGGAGATTCTGTTCACTTCGGTAGTGAAGTGCACTCCACCTTGCCTATAGGCTCCTGGTTTATCAAAACAGATATTATTATGATATATAGAGCTCATGCCATAGTTACAGAGAAATGCAGACTCTGTTTTATTGACATGCTTCCGGGACTTCTCAATCTTAGGAGAAAACTCTCTTTACCATTGCCGTTTTTGCCTTTGATATTGATTAACCCTGGGCGTGGTTTGCGAAGTAGCGATACGCGTAGCTAAGCGAAGTGCACTTTGCACTACGCGAGCAACGCGTAGCTATGCAAACTGTGTAAAATGATGTTTGCACTGATTGCACAGTGCCGGATGCTTGTCCGCACTGTGCAATCAGTACAAACTGCATCTTGCACAGTGCAATCAGTCGTTTTGTGCCGCTCGAGTAGATTTCTACTTGAGCGGCAGCCTTCTCAATGCGGACTGGTAGTTTCTCATCGCGAGTGGTCGCAAGCATACACGCGCAACCACTCGCAATGAGAAACCTGAGGCCAGGAGGTTTATTTTCCATGCTCGCGATCGGCAACTTGATGTTGCTGATCGCGAACGAGGAATAAGTCTTGCCGGGATGTCATTTTGCCTACTCGCGGTCACCAACTTGACGTTGAGGACCGCGAGCAAGCAAAAAATTACCGCTGCACTATGCTATGCTACGCTACGCATGTTTGCACTGTGCTATGTGCAATTCGCATAGTGTGAAATACCCCAAACTTCAAAAACTTTGCAAATTACACGAGCATAGCGTAGTGCTTTGCCCAGGCTTAATATTTATTCGAATATACAAAGGCAGTGTGAGGAAAGAAATACATCAATTGGAAAAATGTCTCGTTCTTTTGGATTTCAAGCACAACCCTTGGGATTGTGCCTCGGTCATTGCCACCACAGTACACTATCATCAGGTCTGAGTGCTCACAATCCAAAATGCTTTCTACCATTAGTAACACCTGATGCTACTTCATACCTTTATAGCCAATCCAAGTAATGTCCAAGTTTGGAAATCCAAGATACTTCTCAATACTACAATTAATGGCATACTCTCTAGCCCAGTGGATGAAGCTGTGGCCCAAGATCCAGAGGCGAACCATGGTGCATTATGGAGATTACAGTCACAAGAGGAGTGCTCAGCAGAATGAATGAGCTTCGGAAGGAATATGGACTTAGAAGGGAAGAGAAAAAATGGGAAGGAGGCAAAGATATAAATGGAATTGGTAGATTTTTGACAGTTAGAAAAGTGGATTAGGTAGTGACCATCTGCTGTTTGTAAGGTGCGGAGTCACTTGCTAAACAGGAGGAGCTTTTCTATTGGGTAATTTTCAAATTGTGCTGTCATTTACACGCTTCTGCAGGTAAAACTTTCTTTGAGGGCCTTGTACAATTCTGCAAGGCTCTGGCAAGCATCTCATGGAAATTTACAGAATGACCCTGCCATGTGATCTTTGCTCGATCTCGCAAGAGTCTCGCGAGCATGATTGTAAAGGGAGAGAAAAGAATGTGGATTACTACAGTTCAAGTGCTATTACCTGGTTAAAACAACCATAAAGCAACACAAATTAAGTAGAGGTTGTGAATGAAACCTCAAAAAAGATTTCTGGAGACATGTCTTGATATCAGAGTTACAATAACTGAGCAAATAAAAAATTTCTATTAAATATTTATCTGTGTTATACTTACATACATTTTACAAAGAATTGTATTTTAACAATAAAAAAAATATTTTACTGAAAAATATCTGAAAACAACATATATTAAAAAGTGATTATACCACACAATCACAAAAATAGTTACCTTTAAAAGAAACATAGAAATTCACTGAAAAAACAAAGGTTTAAGTAGTGTTCTAGTTAGGTGTAATAAAAATATCTGTTTTCCTTTAAAAAAACCTTAGAAATTGTCTGAAAAAAAACAAAGGTTAAAGTAATTTTATAGTTAGGTGAATTTGTCAATAACAGCATTAACGGTTTGAACTAAAGAAACACATAAATTCACCAGTTATAGTTTGCAGCACTAACTATAACTTGTACCCTCGCATTGCACTGCTTATGACCTCACCTATGACATCACTGATGACATGTTCAAGGACATCATTTATGACCTTCTGATGACATCTGAAATGACATAATTGATGACATCACTGATAACAGAAATAACAGAAGTTTAGTGGCTGTTGTTCACTGTGCTTTTTTTGGACTATTTTAGTACAAAATGAGTTCTTGTGTTAAAAATTGACGAGAGGACACATTTCGCACTTCAATATAGAGCAAAATGATCGATTTGCAATTCGCAAAATTGCATGTAATTTGATGTGCTTTTGCTGAAATTTCACATAGTTACGCAAAAGCAAAATAAGCACATTTTGCTCATGCCTAATTTAAATGAGAGTAAGGATAGCTGAGTACCTTCAAGCATCTGCGAGCAGCACAGGGAGGGTTTTAAATTCACAAGTTACTATAAAACAATCAAAACGATTCTCATAACTGTGCACCAAAATGTGTGTGTGCATGTCTAAGGGAGTGTGTGTTTATTTTTTGTCATATGGAGAAGTTATTAGCAGTCCATAAATGCCTTTCTCCTGGTCTAAGGGCCTGATGTACAAAGGGTTTTTGCGAGCGCAACGGGGTTTTAGATCCGTTTGCGACAGCAGAAAACCTGTGGCCCATGTAGTAGTCCTATTTTACGAGCCGCAAATCAATTTGCAACTCACAAAATAGGATTAGTGACTTGCTATTTGGAAGGGGTGTTCCAAGGGTGTCCCTTCCTAATAGCGACTCCTTAAGCTATGTAAGAATGTTTTGTGACCACAATTGCGGTTGCAAAACACTCACAGTTTACCACTCTTCTCAGAAGGATGGTAAAGCACTCGCAAACGGGAAGTGGTCCCCACGGTACCCCTTCCAATTTGTGAATGTACGCGCAATTAATTTTTACGGGCAAGCACTGGTTCCAGGGACCACTGTCTGCCCTTAAAAAATAAAACTGAAGAGTTTAATTTTTATTTTTTAAATGCAGCCTGTTTTCCTTTATAGAAAATGGGCGGCAGTAAAAAAAAAACTGCTTTATTTAAAAGGATTCCCAGCCATGGAGGTCTGCTGAACCCAGCAGGCCACCATCCCTGGGAGTGCCAGCCATTCCCAATGCTGTCGCAAATTGCGATAGCCTCATTAACATGCATGAGGGATGCAATTTGCGACTCCATTCGGAATCTCGAACAGTGTCTCAGACACTGTTGTGCATCCCAATTTGCGAGTGGCAGATTGCGAGTGGCAAATGCGACGCAATTTGTGACTCGCTAATTGACGAGTCGTACATCTGGCTCCAAGCATCTCAGTCATTACTACAAATTTGCATTCACTGAATCCACGTTTTCAGCTGTCACCAACCACTTGTGAGTTCCTGACCAGTGCAAAGTCAGAGAAGTACTTGTGTATGTCTTCTGATTGGCAGCTTGCCAGCTTCTGCTCGGGCACATTTCACAATTACAGGGGCGAGTGTCTTGCACCCTGCACGCAGCCCCAGCCCACGCATTAGATTGGCAGGGAAGCCCAAATCAATAGCTACGCTGCGGCATCAATTCACATACAATTTTAAAACACCCACTCATAACCCACATATGAACTTCTTCTGCTGCCAACGAATCACAAGCCACTTCAGTAATGCGAATATTCAATTCAAAAGAAAACCTTGTTGTCTCAAAACTTGGAAGGTCGTGTAATGTTGGCGCCTCTGAAAAAACACACAAACTGTTCATCAGAAAGGGCTGGCCCATTTGGGAAGAGAGGCGATGGAGAGAGAATGGACAGGGCGAAAGAGGCGGTGGGAGAGAGGAGAAAGAGAGCGCGACATTAAAAGTAAGACAACCGGAGTGTCATAGGTCCTAGTGCAAGCGAGGGAAATGGGCTCCCTACCCACTATCTGAGAAGTGCACAGTAGCAAGACCTGGGCAGGAGGGAGCCCCTACCGCTCACGGACTCCGGCAGCACTGCACCTGCTGCACTATTGATAGCTAATTCCGTGGTTATTAAGGTTCCAAAGAAACTGCAAAAACTTACAGCAATACCTGCAGCTGGCACTGAAAGAAAGCCATAATGTGGAACCCGCTGGGAAACCCAGCCAGAGAGCAACATGAAATGCGGCAACACACAGAACAGGAGCTGCACCCTAGAAGGATGCTTACGAACGGTGGCCAGGCCCGATGGCAGGCAAGTGACAACCAACGCACTATTGATGATTCATGCTACAGACCGAAAAATGACTTGCAATTCACAAAAGGAAAGAGTGTGTCGAGTACGTGAACTGAGCCTTGTAGTAAATGAGAAACACTTCTTTGTGTATGATCCATGATCCCAGGATACAAAGAACCACTGCGATAGGGTCTGTTTTATTCATGGAAAATCCATAAATTCACAAAACACAAGGTAGGACTGAAAATCCCCATTCTCCTCAGAGTAGAAGGAGAGGTGGCAGGAATGGTAGCAGTGTGCATGGGGCAGCCAGGGTCACCACCTGACAGGGAAGTCCTCAAGTGTAGAAGGATGCTGCGCCACCTACACACCCGCACAGCGTTCACAAACCTGTAACCCAGTCTGCCATGCCAACCAGCCATACCCAACCAAAACCGATGACGAAAGGAGGCAAAGTAAGAAGAACAGTGTGTGGCTGTGAAAGAGACAAGAATGGGTACAACAAGAGAAAAGACAACCATACACAGAGAGATGAAGATGGAATCAGGAGACATTTCTCACATAATATCCCAAATAGGAAGAAACAATAAACTAGCACTATGAGAAGATGTCCCGCAAGGTTACTAACTTCAAAGCGCTCACTGCTGAACAGAAGACTTGGATCCTATTTGGGGAAGAACCAGGGATGGCAAGAAGGACATCAGAACACTTGTCATCTTCTGACACCATGAATGTAATTCGAATGACAGATCAGTAAAAATGTATGCTTAACATGTGGCTTTTTGATCATTCCGTCAATCGGAGAAGATCCCGTAAGATTCCAGTGTTCATCTTTAAATGTCTCTCGATAATCAGATACCTGGAAGTGGAGTGGACAAACATCGTGAACATCTTTTACAGTTAGGATACAGGTCTTACCCAAGAATAATATATTAACTCATGAACTGTATTGTTGCTCATCTCTAGGCTCTATCAGTAGTCATAAAACCGCCTTTTAAGTATTCAGATACCGCTAGTCCTCCTTGAACCCTAGTGGAACGACAAGTAAACTGTTAGTCAGAGCTATAGCTACCTGTCACTGGACGCACAACTCTTTTTTGGACAAGACAGATCTTCACAGGTGTCTAAAGACCATCTTCTGAATGAAATTAAGAACTTCCATTCATAGAAGTCACTTTCAAGTTCCTCATCCAAATATGACATGACATAAGCCAGAGTGCTACAGGAACAGGTATCAGAATTCAATAAGAATTCTGTAACTTTACTGTTATCTGTGGAGAATAGGGGTAGAAAGTAGACGAACCTTCACTGTTCTAATAAGGAAACTGTTTCAAAGGAAATAGATCTGTAGTAGCCAATTTAAGGGCAATGTAAGGAAAATAGTTATAAAAAGAGACAGGAGGTAATAAGATGTGGTCTCAGTAGAAACAACTAAATTATGAAAAAATGGAATCTCGAGAAAATACATTGAAATCTGGAGCCAGGTTGCTAAAATGTAGAAGTTGAGACCCAACCATAACCAACCTGGCAAACATTAGAGAGGTTGCTGGCACAAATAAAATCAAGGTGAGTTAAAAGGCAAATTGAATGCCCACATTTTCTGTTATAATTGAAGTTTTCTGGGCTACATAGGGGTAGCAAAGCTGAGCCCATGTGTATCGTGGTGTGCGAGGTATAGGACCAGAGATAGAACGTTGTGCCTCCAAAAGCATTCTGGACTGTTCTAGGTACTTTGATCGAGCAGCCATGACCAAGGCTACAGGAGGTGCTGTGGCGGCTAACTCTGATACAATATTGTACAAGTATTGCAATCAAAATAAAGATAATGTTCAACATATTGGTTCAGTAGAGCGTATCTGTTAGGAAAAAATGGCCAATGCTAGCAATGCTATGCTATTGATCCACTAACATATGACTGCGGAGCTTTGCAGAGTGTTGAAATATTTTAACAATAATGCCTGTGAAAGTTCACCTGGGGTACCTAGTGGGAGAATATATAAAATGCTGGTGTCAGAAAGTATCCCAGGGGACGCACTATAAATCCTCCACTAAACGTCTTCATTCTTGTGGGGATATTTTTGGGAAATCCACCTATGTTCCAATCAAAATCAATCAATGTTTTAATAAAAAATGAATACATTTCCACTTATCGTGAGTTCTACCAGATGTGGTGGGATTTTTATACTGCTCATGGGGTAATTGGACTATAAGGATCAATACATCAAAACTCCCACCTGCAGTGGAACCATTCCCTTTCAGGCAGAGCATGGTGTTACCAATTTTGGCGTACCACAGCGCTCCAAAATTTTGTTGTAAATATCCCCACAACAGCCGCGGTCGGCAGTGGGAGTTCCTGCAGGGCGGTGACGTGGGGAGGGGGAGGGGCAGGGCGGGGGGTAGTAATGTATGGATTATGGAGTTTAACAGGTAAGTAAACATATAAATAACTAAAACGAATTGAGATACGCGCACTTCATCGCATTTGGGGATGCAGTGCACGCAACAAAATTCATTTTATTTATTTATATGTTTACTTACCTGTTAAACTCCGTGATCCTTACATTACTACCCCCCACCCTCCCCACGTCACCGCCCTGCAGGAACTCCTACTGCCGACCGCGGCTGCCTGACAAATGTTTTCGTTTTCAGGCATTAGTCCAAAGAGACAGTGAGGCTTTCATGTCTCCTGGACAGCAACTAGAAGACACTCTTAATTATGTCTTTTCCTGAGCTCTTGAAATCCCTGAGATTTATAAGGACCCGAAGACCCTTGGGAATCCACACTTCTAAGTCTCCCACAAGGCGCTGAAAAGTATCAGACCCCAAGGACCTTTAGACAACCTCTATGGGCAGTGAGAGCTGGTGCGCAATGACGGTTGGGCTCAAAAGGCTTTAGGCCCCCTCCACAGGGCCGGACTGGGAACCAGAACCGGGCCTGGCAAAGTGCTCGGCCGGCCGCCCTCCCACCCTCCGGGAGGAGAGGGGAGGGCGGAGAGGTGCGACCGTGCTCTGTGACAGGGCCGGTTTTCGGCCGTTTTTGTTACAGGGCCGTTTTTGCAGCATAACGGCCCTGTAACAAAAACGGCCCCAGGGGCCCAAAACCGGCCCCCAACCATGCGGCCCACCGGGGATTTGCCCGGTGCCCTCAACGGCCAGTCCGGGCCTGCCCCTCCACCCCATTGTGTGTGGCAGCCATGGCTGAGACAGCTTCCCGGGCACGCACACGGCCACACCTGAGTACTTCATAGGTCTTTAAAAGTCCATTTACTTGTTAACGAGGCTTTGTTTTTCTTTTGCTCCTTCTTAGAGCCCCTGCATCTTCACTCTTCCGATTGCTGGAAGAATTAGCCCCCCCTCCTGAAATTTTAATAGCCCCTCCGGAATTTCACTCTATTTCCGCCTCTGAGAGTCACAAAGTAACAATATTGCAAGTTGTGAATGAGAATGTGTCAGTGTTTGTGCATGAGGAGCAAGCTTGTGACTGTAGGCCTGACGTGGAGGAGGGAAAGCTGATTGGTTGTAAATGCAAGCTTCAGGAAAGCACTGGCACTTACTGACAATGAGCGGTCTTTCCTGTGGTGCTTCCTGAACGTGGAGCTGCATGCTTCCCATTTCTTCTTTCTTGCAGCCGTAATAAATATTTTGTACTTTAACCTTAGCCATGCCACCTCTTTTGTGCTAGGTGTTGACCACTTAACCAAGGTCCCTGGAGAGTTAATGTGACTTTTGAAGTGCAGTACCCAGTACGCTGGATAGTGAAACACCTGCTAGCTCACATTGGATATTTTTGGGTTGTCTCTGTGACTACACAGATCCGGGAAAGCCCGATTGGAATGCAGAAACATACTCCAGCAGCCTCCATAATTGTCTATAGGTTTTATTTCCCCCAATGAATTCCAATAAGGAAAAAAAGAAAGTATAAAACGAAAACTCAGATCTATATAAATTAGAATGTATTGATGTGGATAATCTCTCCAGTACTACGAGACAGTTTGGTTCTGGGGTCTCCAACCTTCTCTGTACTGAGAGCTACTTGTATTCAATGAAACGCATTGAGAGCTACTAATATTATTAGTGTTGTATAATATGTTTTTTTTGTATGTATATTAATTTAGGCAAGCAAAAAACTTCTAATTTAATAAGCTGGCCTGTACACAGGTGAGTTACTCCGAGATAGCTGGAGAGCTAAAGTAGCTCACGAGCTACTGGTAGGAGACTGCTGGACCGTTTTAGAACCTTTTAAAAACGCTTTGCTTTTTTTTTTCCTCAATTAAAAAGAAGGGGTTGGAAACAAATAAAGACAGGTATATAAAATCCTTAGAATGAATTGTCGTACCTTATTGCATGATGACTGTGAACAATATTACCTGGCTCACGTGCAAGTCTCTATTGTTTACATTGCACCAGATGCAAGTGGAATACATGGGTCTAGTCTCACTCTGTCACACTCGGTGACCCTTCTGTAGTGCCCATTCAGAGTTCTAACACTTGTGTCATCTACTAAGTCACTGTTCCACATATGGTCTTCAGGACCTCCAGAATGGCTGAAAACATGGTCCTCTACTGTTAGTTCTGGGTCTTTGAAGTCAGCCACATTAATGCTGCACTCAAGTGGGTTCCTTAAGGCAGCATCTTTGAACTGAAACATTTTTTTAAGGTTGGATGTCCTTCCTCTTCTGCTTTTTCATGAGCACATTATGGTGGGCGCTTTATAAGATCTTTCTCATGTTATGACATGCACGCCGGTGTATAATTGTTGAAGCTGAGTTAAAGAGGGCACTCGCCAGGTCTTCGGCTGTGGTTGAGGGTAGAGTTAGACCATTGAAATGGTAAGATTCCAGAGAGTAGACATAATATCACCCACAAAAAGTGGAGGTCAAGGGACGGTGTATTCGCACTGCAAGGGTTCGGATTGGGATGTGTCCAAGTGCCTCACATCTTAATGGTGTGGTGGTGGAGAGTCAGGGAGTTGCTTATTTAATCGAGGCCCTTCAATGTATTTAAGTAATGTATGGTTATGTTCCTCAGGCCTGTGTCTGAGGGGTCTTTTGCTTATTCTGCTATTTTGCGGTCGAGGGACTCTGAGAGCAGCAAGGGAGCTACAGAGCAATACGATGCGAGAATAAAGCTGAAATGGAAGGGAAACTGTGGTCTTCTGCATCACGCATGATGGACTCTCCAGCGGTTACATTAGGAAAAGGACAGTTCGTCCTCTGGAATTTGTCCTGCGTCTACCCTTGAAATCTTTCCCTCTCTACAGGGGACTAGAGGAGAAAGGAGAATGTCTTGTGTCTCAAAATAATGATCGCAAAGACTGTGTAACCTTTAGGCTTTTCATGATAACCAGTGCATTGAAGGCACCACTAGGAATGGCATACTATGAGTGTTTGAGCCAGGATTTGCCTCAGACAATGCACATTCTCATTCTGAGAAAAATGCATGCCCATACAGATTTCTTTCAGGATAATAACTTGATGTATTTATAGCTTCCCTGTGAATGTATTTCTCCCAATGCTTACCATTGGCTTTGTGGTTTGTATCTCACATTTGCTCACTATTTATTTGCTTTATTTGTTTAGGCTGTCCAGCTTGAGTTTGTCCCTCTGTGGAGCATAGACTATTTACCGTATTCATGGAAGATTGCTCACTTTCTGTAAATAGGACTTAAAATGTTGTTTTTATCTTGTCACATTTGCTGTGTTTACTTTTCTTTCTCTGACTTCAAAGTTAGAGGGTTTATGTGGCAATCATGCTGTGAAAGGAAAAGCTTTTCTCTAGCACAAAACAAAATTTAAATGTCTGTAAATGTATTCTACAGATATTTCAGAATGTATCAGAATTCAGAACGCAAGAATAGGGCACTTGTTTTATAATAGTGTGGTAGAAGCAAATATTTTAATACGATCGAAACAAATCAGTACACTAAGTGATAACATTTCCACACATTATTGTTTGTGCGCTATATACCTCTATCGTTGAAACTGTGTGTGCAAATGTAATTTCAATTGAAAATGTGTTGCTTGTGATGGCAGTGTGCTACCACACCATGCATACGCCACACATTGCCACTCCGCACTACACCACTCCACTCTACAATAATCTACTCCACTCTATGCTCCTCCACTCTACACTACTCTGTTATATGTCACTCCATTCTACAACACTACACTCCACTCCACTCTATGACATGCCATTCAGTTCTATGATGTGACACTCCACATACCTTCTCTCTATGCCACTCCACTCTGCACCACTCCACTCAACTCTATTCTACGACACACCACTCCACTCAATGCCCCTACAATCTAAGACGCTCTAGGACATGCCACTTTAAGGCATGTCGCTTTACTCCACTCCACTCCACTCCACTCCACTCCACTCTACTCTACAACACATTACTCTACTCTATGCAACTCCACTCTACTCTATGCCACACCGCTGTGCACAGCTCCACTCTGTGCCACTCCACTCTATGCCTGTCTATGACACATCCCTCACCTCTACTCTATGACACATCTCTCCACTCTACGCCACTCTACTCTATGCCACTCCACTCTATGCCACTCCACTCTAGGACATGATACTATACAACACGACACTCTACGCCACTCTTCTCCACTTTATGGCACGCCACTCCACTGAATGCCATACCACAGCACTATGCACCACTCCACTTTATGCCAATCCACTCTACACCACTCCACTCTATGCCACACCACTCTATGCCACTCTTTGACATGTCCCTCAACTGTATTCTATGCCACACTACTCCACCCTATACCACTATACTCTCTACCACTCAACTCTACACCATTCTGTGACACACCCCTCCTTCCATTCTATGCCACACCACTCTACACTACACCACTTTACAACACAACACTCCTCTCTACTATACGCCACTCCACTCTATGGTACTGTACTCCCCTCTGTGCTATGCCACTCCACTCCACTCCATGCCACTCTTTGACACTTTACTCCACTCTACACCACTCTACTCTAAGCCGCTCTACTCCATTCTACAACACTCTACTCCCCTACACTCCATGACACTCTAATCCACTCTATGCTAATCCACTCTACAACACTCTACTTCACTCTGTTCCATTTTCTGACACTCTATGCAACTCCCTCCGTGCCTAGATGCCACTTTACTCCACTCTTCTCTATAACATACAACTCCACTTTGCCACTCTACCCTGCTCCACTCTACACCACTCTATGCCACTCCCTTCTATGACACTCTATGTCTCTCACCTCCACAACACTGTACTCTACTCTACGCCACTCCACAACACTCTATTCTACTCTATGTCACTCCACTATACTTCACTCTATGACAAGACACCTTATAACACTTTCTTCCCATCCACGCCACTACACTCTGCTCCACTTTTAGACACTTCACTCTACAACCTACTCCACTCTACTCCACTCCCTCTATGCCACTCCATGCCATGTAACTCCACTACACTCTACTCTATGACATTCTGCTCCACCCTAGGACACTCTATGCCACTCCATTCTATGACACCCTACTCAATTTCAAGCCACTCCACTGTATGCCATTCTCCTCCACCTCCACCCCTCCACTCTGTGCTTCTACTCTACCCCACTTAATTCTACTACCTCCATGTTGTGCCTTTTTATGCCACTCGACTCCACTCTACAACTCTCTACGCCACTCTACACCACTCCTGACACTCTATGCCACCCTATTCTATGACACTCTACTATATGCCACTCCACTCTTCAACAATCTACTACACTCTTCGCCACAACACTCTACTCCTCTGAACGCAACTCTATCTACACTACTCCACACCATTTTACTCCACTCTATGCCACACCACTCTCCTCTATGGCACTCCACTCTACAACATTCTATGACACTCCACTCTGATACTTCACTGTAAGACACTCTATTCCACTGTACAGCCCTCCACTCGTTCACCTCCACAACACTCTAAGCCAGTCCACTCTATGCCACTCCACTACTCTCTACACCACTCCATGCCACTCCACTCTATTCTACTCCATTCTGCGCCACTCCACAACACTCTACGCCATTCCATGACACTTCACGACACTCCACTCAATGCCATTCCACTCTGCAAAACTCCTCTCCACTCCACTCCACGCCACACTCTACACCACTAACCTTTAACCATGCTCAACAGCAGCCACACTGGTGTACAACGGGCTGAAATACACTGACAAAACCAATAGTTCTTCCGTAGGTGAGAC
The DNA here is from genome assembly GCF_964263255.1 of Lissotriton vulgaris. Classification (NCBI taxonomy): domain Eukaryota; kingdom Metazoa; phylum Chordata; class Amphibia; order Caudata; family Salamandridae; genus Lissotriton; species Lissotriton vulgaris. The sequence goes on along the minus strand of NC_141693.1, from coordinate 1,306,814,277 downwards.
ATATTGGCATTGTAAATGCTCGTTCACTTTTAGTATCTAGAGCTGTCAAAGCCTTGTCACGCCCTGAGGCTGGTCTGGCATTGTGAATTAGAGCGGTGAAGGGTAACATTCAGAGACGGATTCAATGGGAGAGGGAATTTTCAGCTGCCCCGAGGGACAGATTAGAGGGCTATTCTGAATGAGCCGAGAAAATTGAGCTACTACAACCGCCATGAGGTGGAGGATGATGACCATGACTCGTGCCCAGGCCAGGAGAGGAGGATGAGCAGCGCTCTCTTATATCCATACCCTTCTTCCGACATGAAACATTAGACACAACACTAATTACACATCCAGCATATGGAGATATCACACAGAAGAGTAGCATCATTTAGGAGAGTCGTGCCACATTCACACCAACACTCCTCCCACACATCCAGCACAACACATTGGAAAATACCGTGGCCATCCCTCCAGTAGAGCACAAGTATTCCATACAGGACATCATTATAAATCCTGTTATAATCCTGATTGGGACGGAAAATGGAGTGCACAGCACCTCGGGATTATACATTCTTGAAAAACGCCACACATTACTAGGCTTTTCATCCAAACACTGGCTCCCGAAAACAGAAGAAACGTCCAGGTGAAACTGGGTGGGAAAAGTTAGAATTACCTGAGAATCAGTGCGACATTACGGATTCCCCCTGACTTCCTCATATCTGAGGGCAATCTCATGCTACAACTCAGAACCCCATGGTATTCCTTCCGGCTCCAGAGTTACCAATGTCCCTGGTATAGGTAACTCTGTGTAATGGACTCGGCTACTTCATGGCCTTCTTGTGATGAAGACAATCTTTTAACAGTTGTACTAAGTAGTCCAAAGTGATACAAGTGCGGCCACTATGCAGAAGTCGATATGCAAACAACAGGTCGTTCTACCAGATAACAAAAAAACATGCAAGAAGAACATCTCTGACAAACCACTGAGCAGACATACAAACCAGCTCAGATGTTTCTTACAGGTGGTTATCAGTGAGCCCATAACAGTCTCAGCCCTAATAACAACCACAGAACACATTAGGGGGAACAACATGCATGCCCATTACATTTCAGAACCACCAAGTAGTTGAATCGCACAGAACTCCCAACAGCACTCCACTTTTCATAAAACAACATACATCTCTAATGTAAATCATAACACACTAAAGCAGCGCCTTTCGTTACGTTGATTTATATCGAAACTGTGGACCCTACCAGGATACAAGCAGCTCAGTTACTTAAGCAGGGCGACAGACATTGCAATCCTTCAGATATTTTTGCTCTACCTCAAACTGGTAAAGACCTCAAGCTACACCCAGACGTCAAACAACATTATAGCAATATAACCTGCTGCAGAGGGCCATAATGGTTGTTAAAAACCATAAAACCAAGCTATGGGCCTAAGTGATTGCCGAGGGCCTTTAACAACTGGTATAGCCCGAGGCAAAAGGGCTATAATGCTATTTGAACATTCCACTCACTGGGGGTAGAATGTTCTTTTTTAATTATTTTTTTATTTGGAGTTACATTGTCAAAGTATAAAAATACAGTCATTCATACATATCATAAATATAAGATAATTCATACATCACAATTATTTAAAATATGTTTAAGTTGTAGTGTAAAAGCCAGAAGAATAGGCATCGCAAAATAAACCTCCGACAGGCCTTGTTGCCCTTGACACGGTCGTCATATTGCCTCAGAGCTTCCTTTCCTTATCAAAGATTCCAAATATTACCAAATGTCTTAATATTGCCAGACCTCTGCGCAAACGGCTTCTCTCATTCGAGGACCTTGTACATTTTCTCATACTAATCAGAGTATCAGGGAACAGGGTCAGACCTCCTTCTCTGGAGGATCAAATATCTAGCCACTGGCATAGCAATATACAAGCGCTTCTGCAATATTTTTGGTAAGTCTGGCAGTGGGTATATGCCCACCAAAGCCAGCACTAGATTCTTCAGTAGATACATCCTCTGCAATAATTCTAAAAACCTAGAAATACCTTTCCAAAAGTCCCTGAGCTTATTGTAAAACCAGACCAGGTGTGCCCATCTTCCTCCACCCTACCTGCCACATCTAAAACATTGTTTTGAGCAGCTCTGGTTTAATTTGTGCAAATATTGGGGAGACTGATATACCAACCATTTGGCAAAATACTACAGCATGTGAAACGTATCCCCCTCCCCCCTACAAGGCTGAGAAATTAAACTGATTAATATTTAACCAGACACCCTTGGATATTGCTCATTCTCTTACCTGGGTCATTTCAACAAAATCTGTGCATACAAGTCTACTTTCTCACAAGATAGCAATTAACGAATCAACAACTCTATCTTCCTATGGTTTAAGTTATCCCTCGAATTCAAAACTAACTCCTTCTTGGACATCAGTTCTTTAGGATTAATCTTTTGCAGCACACTGAGTAGAGAACTGTAACACCTCAGTCAACTTTTGTCATAAATCACAATCAGCTCTACCTAATCCCAAGTTTTCCACCTGTCACTGCAAGAAATCACCCAATTTCAAAAATCCTTTGCTTCCCCATCTACCTACAGTAGATGGATCTATAAAGGCCCTTCCTCTAATCCTATGTAGCTCAAAGGGGTTTCGTACCACAATATGTACTGTATATACAAATGCCAACATGTATATTCTACTTTTTTTTATATTTTAATAAAAAGTTTTAAATAAAAAAGAATTACCATAAGGTATCTCAAAAGCCTTATGCAATTGTGCTCTTTTCTTAAGAAGCCCTTGCAAAGTCTCATATGGCACTTTTTTTGGATATATCTAACAAGTCTTGGCAAGTATGTAATTTGATATTCTTCCTGCATCTTATTCTGTAGGTGGATAAATATAGGGCTTGCCTAATAAAATCCAAACATACACTTTACAAAATGTGCTAAATAATAGACCTTGAAGCAAGGGAGGATCAATCCCCTCTCCTATGTATTGTGATACAAAGTACGTACTGCAATCTTTTAACTAGCTTTATTTCATACAAAAAACAAGACATTAGCAAATGTATTTCTGTGAAGAAAATGCAATTGATAGTACATGGCGCTCCAGTGAATAAAAAGTTGAATATAGCGAGGATTGACATTATAATTAAGGAAGCCTAGCCCAACAACGAAAGAGGAAACAATGTCCACCTAGAAAACACATTTCTACCCTTAATAAAAAGAGGTCTATAATTCAAATCATATAGATCATTCACATCTTCCGTAAATTAGACCCCCCAAGTACCACTTAGGACGGACACGAACACACCCTCTAAATCCGGAACGAATGCCTCAGTAGTACAGTTGCACAGAAAGACAACAGCCTTTGCTCTATTCGCCCATACCCTTCCAGAATTTGAAACACTGCCAGAATATCAAGAAACCCTTCTCTGACCTTCTTCCCTAGGGACAAGCAAAAGCATGATGTCATCGGCATACATTTAATCTTTACCATGAAAGGTACTGGTGCTTGAATCTTTTCGGATTGTTATCGCCAGCGGCTCGATAGGAAAAGCAAAAAGCACTGGCGAGAGCGGGCAGCCCTGTCTAGTTCTTGCAAGACCCTTATGTAACCCATCTGAGTGGAATTTAAAACTAACTTGGCTTCTGGGTTCGAGTACATTCCCTAATGAAGCCTATGATCTGGAGAGAAAATCGGAATATTCAGACCAGCAGGTAGAAGAACACCTTTTCTGCGTCTAACTATCTGATTAGCTGCAGGGAACTGATTAGCAGACACCATATCAAAGGCCTGTGCTAGTGCTCAGTCTACCCGCTAAGAAACCGTTCCGATTCTTATGTATTAAATAGGATGTCATTTTGTTAATTCTATTCACCAATAATTTCATTATGATTTTATAATCTGTATTTTAAAGGGTAAAAGGGTGGTAGGAATTAGTATTAGTTGCATCTTTGCCCTTTTAAAAGAAATTAACAGCATTCCTTTGCTTAAATGACAGAGGGCGAGAACACCCCCACCCCCTTAAAAATAAAGTTGGAAGCCTCCAAAAAATAAGGATTTAAAACCACTGAGAAAATCTTATAAAATTCAGCAGGGAATCCGTCGGGCCACACACTTTACCCCCAGGCAAACTACATACTACCTCCCCTAGGTCGGTCAGTAAAAAAGGGCAGTCTATCACCTACTATCTTCTTGTAAAAGAGTCAAGCTGGGAAGAGAGTCCAAACAAGAGCCCAACTCGGCCAAATTAACAGGTGGACGGTTATTATAAATATTACTTAAATGGTCTAAAACAGTCAAATGTCCCAGAATGGGGAGACATTGCACGTCGGATACCTTCATCTGATGTGCAATGTCTCCCTGTTCTGGGACATTTGACTTCTTCAATAGTATTGCATGTAGCCCACTCCCACGCCTGATAAGTCAAAAACTTACCTGCAAAATTACTTTCTTTGTGGATATTTTGGCCATAAATTGAGTTTTGCACAAAATTTCTAGAGTAATAGTAATCACGGAGAGCCACCTTTGCTTTCCCCAGCATCCTCCAATGACTATTTGAGCAATAATGCAAAAACTTTCTGTATTCTCGCTTGACCTGGTTTTCCAAAACTTTCTTTTCATCCCGCGAAGCACTATACAAAGCTATATCCTTGAAAATACCAAAAGCACTCAGGGATGTTTTCATGGTTTTCCAAATTATGCCTACCATGACAAAACCCTTATTTTGGTTAAAAAACACTCTAGCTCTATTCTGCATAAACTAACCCAATTCTCGTCCTCTAAATAGCAGTTATCAAATACCCATCTCAAGTTTCTAGGACAAGCTTTCTTAGTGTTCATTTCTAGCTTCAGAGCAGAATGATCAGAGAAACCATTGGGCAGCATATCCAAACGTTTAATCCCCACCATAGGCGAAACTAAAAAGCATTCCAAATGGGCAGCTGTTTTTAACCTAGAAGAAAAACAGGTGTACTCTCTCATCGAAAGATTAGCCACTCTCCGTGGCTCAATCTGTCCCTAGGATGTCCGATTTCCTCTGAAGAATGTTGCCATCTTGGGCTTCAGTTTCTTCCTTTTCCTAGAGGAGGAGTTGAGGTCAGGCTGTTGTAGATAATTAAAGTCTCCCCCGATAACCAATCCTCCCTCAAAACCAAATTGGGACAAAAGTAATTTAATAAGAGGGGCAGGAACATCTTCAGCCATAGACTAACCAGTCTGACATGTGATTGGTTAATCATGCAGTCCACCCAGCACCACCTTCCATCTGAATCCGATTGCCACCTATGGACCCACGGTCGAATGTGTTTGCTGATTTATAGAGCAGCACCTTTGTGGGCTGTATCCACAGAAGAAAAACATCTAAATCTAGGACATGTTTTAAGCATTTCAAACTTAGATATACTGTTACGAGGAATATGGGTCTTCTGCAGGAAAAATCACTGGGGGGTTATCCAGATTTCCACTGATTACTTCTTCCTAATATTGTTCAATCCATTCACATTAAAATAGTACACCTTCACCATCCCTTCCTGTTAAAGTGATACAAAGCAAAAAACACCCTCCCCTGATTCCTGAACCCTGAACGACAGGGCATCTTGTCAAAAGACCTAGGATGAAAGTGCAAAGTGCAAAAGTGTGAAGTGTGAAGGAGTGCAACATAGGCAATCATGCCTAAAATCCCTTTGCACCTTTCTGAATTCTAAAAAAAACACACACACTGTTGTGCCTTATGACAGGTAGCCAGGTAGAGTTTTGTAGTTTACTTTATTAGTTCCATGTTGCAGGTAACATCAGTCTTTATTCCAGTTAACAGCCTTCACTCCAGCCTCACCAGGAGCAGCCTCCCTGCTGCTCAGCCCATCTCCAACTGTCACCACTCATCCACCCAGGCACCCAGGCATTCAATTCATCACAGTCACACCAACATTTCAATATCATCTCTCACTCTGGCTGAGCAGCTAGGAGAAAGCTAAGCTGGGTAACATGCAAAAATATAACGAGATATAACACACACCCCACCCTAATAACATAGAAGCCCTATTAAATGTAGCACACATTTCATATTAAAGTGCCTAAAAGGTCCCTATAGTGCATAGCCTATTAATCTTTTTCTGGCTTCCCTGAATCCCAGCATTGCTGTGTGGCCAGCCTAGCCTGCCCTATACCCCTTCGGACCAGTGTGAATGTTTCTTTCTGATGGATTACAGTAAAACTAACAAATCCTGCACACTGAACCTCCTTCTTCTCCATGCACCCCCACACCTCTAGCCAACACCTAGTGCCCAACCCCACCCGATGCGTCCCCACACATTAAATGCCCCTTAGTGCCCAACCCAAGCCCACTCCCCCAGCTCACTCAAGCCAAGGCAGGAGGCCCAGCCTTCCTCCCAGCAAGGCTCCTCTTCCCTTTCCATTTCCATTTGGGGGTCAAGCCCCCCATGGCACAATGTTGCTTCTTCCAGCCGAATTCCACCTACCTGGTGTGATCTGTTATCCTGGAACCATGTGTGACTCTTAGCAACAGCTCTGCTCTGGTTGCTGTCTCTACTGGGTTCTGGATTGTGGAACCCCAAGAGAGAAGGCAAGCGGTTGCCAGTGGAGGAGGACCTCAGGGGTTGTACGTTTTGGTCTAAATAAACTGTTCCTACTAATTGGTCTGGCCGTGGTGCTTTCAAAACTACCCACATCCCATGACCACCCCACTCAGCAGATCAAAATCAAAACCATGAAGATGGCATTCAGGAAACCTGGTATCAGAATGATAATTTACAAACATCAATCTAAATCATGCGGATGTGGAGGGCCATGCCACCCAAGTAGCGCACTTCCTCTCCTGGCCCTCCCACCAGCCCCGCCCACTACGCTCACTGCAAACAGGCAGGACGCCTGCTTCGTGGTCGGCAACAGCCACCAGGGAAAGACGCGTTTAGCTGTGGAAGAGAGGCATTGATCATTCAAGGGTCCCGAGGGGGCTTAATCATGCTTGATGGGGCTCGCTCACTGTTTCCTGCACTCCCCAGCTCGCGAACGTAGATAAAAGATGTGGTGCTAAAAACAGTGGTGAGTGCATGTGTCGTAACTCACTGTGTATTGGATATTTCAAAGTCCCTGAGGAGTCTAGCGATGCTGGAAGGGGGTTTGTGTATCGTTCACTGTTCTCTGCTCTAAGATTTAGAACTGAGGTGTAAAAAATGTTTTGTCAAAGGCACTGTGCTTGAGGGCATGTGAATGCAGAGTAACTTATTGAACGTGATATGCTGATCAATTTCAGCTGCTCTCTGGCTTGCTGCGATTAAGGGGCTGTTGGAACCCGACTGAGTGGTTCTCTGTCTTGCAGAGAGGCTGGGTGCATTGCAAAGGGTGAATGAGTACGGCAGGTTGAACATAATTAAAGAAGAAAGTGCTGGGATGGAGTGCAAATTTTATGAGGAGTCCACTCTGTCTGGTTAAACCTCAAAAAGGCGTTGGCCCTGCGATGCCACTTAAAGGGTTTACATGAAAGTGCACATGACCTTGATCTCAAGGGCATCTAACACAACCAGCAAATAAATATATAATGCTCGCATTCCAAACAAAGATGAGTCAGGATTCGGGGGGGGGGGGTGCTTCAAGCCTCGTGCTTTTGTTATTCAGGAGGTTTTGGCTGAAGTTAAAGGCCTCTGGCTCTAACAACTAATTTTCGCAAATGAGATGAAGCAGTGCTTGCAAAGAAAGAGGATCAATTGACTCAGATCACAGACCGCTGTGAGGAACTAGAGCATTGGACATCTAACTGTGAGGACAAACTCAAAATATCCTCATTTGTAATCAAAAATTAGGCCCTTATAGGTAATCAGTCCAGTAGCCAGTAGTGTAGATTACATAGGTTTATTCAGTTACAGGTAAGATGGCACAACTCCACCGGGAACAGCATGCTGCTACTCAGCCCCACTCATTCCAACTGACCACTCATTTCAACTGACCACTCATTCAAACCATGCGCTCATGAACATTTCATTGCATCACACTCACACAGGCTGAGCAGCAAGAAACTAAGAGACACAGGATATAACATCCTCCTTGTTAAGCACAAAATTGGATCAGGAGATTAGGTACTGCGTGAAAAGCAGAAATATTGGGAAAATCATTCTAGGCGATTCAACATGACCCAAGGGAAAGAGAAAAGGTCTGATATGATAGACTTGGTTGACTTATTAATACATTCTTGTGTGGTACCCGAGGCTCCACTGGATTTAACTATTATGTGAGCCCACAGAGTTCCTTCCCAGATTCCTCAGAATGTGAGTCCTGCCTCTCGCTGAAAGATAAGAGGCAGGACTTTTTCGGTACAGAATGACTTTTCTTTTAGGATTGTTTTTATATGACAATTGATACCGGGTGGCTGCACAGAGAATTTTAAAATGTGATTTTGCCATTCCAATCTGCAGGTACACAAGCATCCCTTGATACAAATGCCTAAGCCCAAAGTACTGTTTAAGGGTCACTTTCTTGTCTTGGCTCAGAAAAGTGAGGCACAGTCGTTTCAGGCATAAATTAAACAGGGCTGGGTAAACTGGTTTGGATTGATGTTTGTAAATTATCAGAGTGTTCTAAGTGAAAAAGGGAGAAGCATTGAAATGCATTCAAATGTTAGAGCTGAAGTGTGCAGCGTCCATTATTGGCCGTGAGCCAACTTCATTACCAACAATGCAGCTCTCAACATTCCAGTATTTAAACCCTCTACGGGTTGACGAGGCTCCTAGGCGGCTGGAATGCCAGAGCCCTTCCGCACTGGTGGTGCAGTGGGGAAGGGTGCACACACTTCCTACCTCTTGTGGCAAGTGGCGCTTAGTGGAAGGGTGAAACAGATCATCCACCTGTCATGAAAAGCAGTGGCAGACACCACGAGTATCCTGCAGACATGGCCTGCCAACCTGCCTCTGCAGGCTGGGGTGCATACTGAATCTCATGTGGAGCCTTCGGGCTCAGGACCCTCTCTGACTGCACTGGACTATTAAAGTGTACACACCCTTCTGGCCCATTGTGGCCTGGGTTCACACACACACATTTGGTGAGAGTAACCTACGTGTCTGACCTGCTTGGGGAGGCTGGAATGCGCATTTGCATGCACTGCATGTCTCAAACATGGATGTATGACGGTACCACGCGTACTTTGACAACGCATACCGTTACAACGCTACTTTTACCACGCAAGTCGTTACAACGACTTGCGTGGAGGGGCGCTGGATAGTAAATTATTTAATTTACTATTCCAACTCCAGTCCCCGTGGACTCTAGGGAAAGGAGTTGGATAGTAAATTAAAGTATTTACTATCCTGGAGCGCCCCCCAGCGCATTTCGTTGTAACGACCTGCCTGGTAAAAGTAGCGTTCTAACGGTACCGCGTTGTAAAATATGCGTGGTAACCGTTGCATACCCTCAAACATACGTCTGACCTGCCATGAGAGGCCTATGAGAGTACTTTTGTGCGCGTATTCTGGCTGGCATGTAATAAGCCCAGTCCAGCCAGAAGCGGCCCTTTCAACTCCACTTGGATGGACAGTGAAGGGCTTGGCAGGCACTGATACATGTTCACTGCCTAGGTACGATGGAAGACCCACGAGGGTTCCTCTACCGAGGAGGCTTGTTCTTCCCTTAAGTTAGCTTTGGGAGAGGGGCGCCTGTATTTCAAGCTGCAGTAATGGATTTCAGTGGTGCAGCCTTGTGATGTTTCCTAGCAAGGGATTTGCTAGGCCAAACTCATTGCAATGGCAACGGTGGCCTTGGCATATCTTGTGTGGAAATGCTAATTATGGAAAGTGGACTTTTCGATGCATCATACTCTTTGTGGCCATGGCATCTGGTGCCGGTCAACACTGGAGGCTGGGGGAGCCCATCTGGGCATTCTGCAGCAACAGCAATAAGCCATAGGGCATGAAATTTAGATAGCCGACCTCCGTCATTTGCAGACCTGGTGGAATATATGGGGGGCAGAGATTTAACACTTGGCCTCTTTGGCCAGATCATGGCCCCATAAATATAAGGATCTGCATTCCACAGCCTTTTGCCAGATAGGACAGAAACTTCAGGGAACACATCTGTGGTTCAAAGGAATACCTTTTGAACCTCCCCCAACTTCAAAGGACCCAACGGGTATAACTAGCAAGTGCTACTCTCAGGGATATCAAAGATCTCCTATGAGGGGCCCACACCATCTACCAGTGACATCTGGAGAATGGTGCCCTCTAAATGTTCAGATTGCTTGCTGAAAGCCAACAGCACGGCCTGAGCTTACAACTACAGAATCGTACCTGGAGACCGGAGAGCCTAGTGTGGAGCTCAAGGCGTTGCCCGCAGCTATGCTGAAGCGTTCATGTACTGCAGGGACCCCAGCACGCATAAGCGTTTTGTTGAAGTTGAGCGGATTCACCGGTTGCAGGTTCCAAGGTGGGCCACTTCATCAACTGTGCCGCATTCCTCTTGTGTATCACGTCAACCGCAAGCTCATTGCATGTGGTTTTCGTGTCACAGGTTGAGATCCGCAGAGGTGGGTGCGCACTCATTGCAGAGAATCATTCTACATCATGAGGCCCTGCTGAACTTGCGCCTGTGTGTGCGTCTGGACTCGTCTGGTGCATGCGGCATCAAGGTGTGCCAGACATAGTGCCTAATGCCAGGTAGGTACTGAATTGCGACTCTACTTCATGTAGCCTGAAGCGTCTGGTGCGACTCATCTTGTTGTGCCACAGATCCGGTGCCCAGATTGCCAGGGCACCACTTGTATAAACGTGTACCAAATGGGGGCCTCCACTAGTATGTAAGTGCCCATATGGACTGGGTTGGTACCTATTGCATCAAGTATTGGTGCAAAGTGAGTGTGAGTGTGAAGGAGTGAGCATCTGTGGACTGCCTGTGTTTTATGACACTGGTTGGTGTTGGTGGTTTATATGTTGTTCCCTTATTGAATGAACTTTACCTATCAATGGTGGGTTTGTCCACTTGACCGTGTCCTGCGGTGCTGCTAAAAGTGTCATAATTTTGTGAATGCACATATTACTGATACTGTTGTAGACCAAGGTCCACCCTATAGCAGTGTGAAATTAGGATTTGGGGGGGGTGGTCTGGGGGCTGACGTGTCGTACCGCATAAGGGTGCTGGGTGGGGTTTAGAGTAGGACTTTTCCGATATGTGCATGATATCAAGATTTGATCAACACGAATGGGGCCTAGTACTACTAGTAAGTGTGATTTATGCCCAGAACACTGAGAGATTCCTGTGAGATTGTTTTCTGTGAGTGTTGAATATAAATGACATCTCTAAACACCAGGTGTGAAGTCTCTCATTTGTGTCGTGTGGAATATTTCTCGTGTCGGTGTGCTGTGTTCTTGCTTTACACATTGCCTCTGAGGGACGCCTGACTGCTCAGTGTCAAGCTACCCAAGAGCGAGCAGGGGGTGTGCAGTGTGTGTGATCCCCTGCCCTTGTCGGGAGCGGTTCTCTCTTTCCGGCCAGGATACCCCCTCAGCCAACCAGACAGTGACAGTTCCAACAACACTTCCCAAACATATACATAAAATATAAAATGCACACACTCTATTGATGTTCCTAGACTAACAGAAAATACATTCTGGTCTGTGATGGAATCCTCAAGGCCATTGCAGGAAGATATGTGAATTCATTCAAGAATAATGTAAGTCCTACAGCAGAGTTAAAAGCTGTCTTTTGTCGGTCCACAAAAAAAGCAAAGAACACATGTTCCTGCTGCCGCCCCCAGGATATCGCACAAGAATCAGCAGGGGAGGAAGGTTTTGCATTTGAAGGCAGAAGAATGGTGCTGTTTCCGGATTGAAGCCAAGGAAAGAGGAGAAAGAGCATCAGATCATGTACAAAAAGCTATTAACCTGAGGGTTCAAGGTCCCGGCCTGGCACCCTGCTCAATTAAACTCTCGGTTGAGCACCAGGGAAGGTTAATCTGCCCTGCGCACTCTTAGAAAAGATTACAAAGAGTCACATGGTATGTGTTTAACTGCTGGTTAATCAGAGCATGCGATCTGATGTATGTGGGAATGATGGGCGCGGGGTCTGCAGACTAGTGCAGTGCTCATCTTAGAAGTCGAACTTAGGTGAGAGCCATATGAGTCACTTCACGGTTACTTGTCTCCCGTGGCAGTCCCCTACTCTCAGGTCCAGATTGCCAAACAGGCAAAGTAAGCACCGGCCTATGGGTCCCACTCATAGGCCGGTATGAGTGGGACCCATGGGGGTATCAAAATAATATCGATTGGATCTTGAAAAAAAATTACAATCAAGCTCTCAAATATTGTTTCCAAAAGATAGGAAAAAATGAATCAACTCAAAGCATCTAAAACTTCACATTAAAGACTCTGTAGAGAAAATACTGCATTAATGTAATGCACCCATTAACAACTTAAAGTACATAAACCAGAGACACCAGATTCACAGAACAGTTTTTCTCTTAAAAGCTCATCTTCTGGCAGCTGTTATTTTGTAAAAAAAAAACTGGTGCATTGGGTATTAGGAGATCATTTGGGAGGGGGGCCGAAATTTCAACTTTCTAGGGGCTTCCACTGGGTTTAGTCCAGCACTGACTACACTCACCTCGAGTCTCGCCCTTTGTGCAGGAAGGCTGAGGGTGCAAATATTGAGTTCCAAACTGCTGACGATGTCATAAAATGAGTATTAAGAAACCTCGAATCTATTTCCTTATTTTATGGTCAAAGTTGATGTTGAGAATTGGAGGATTGGACCAGACATTCTTCTAGACTGCATTATTCTGCCAGCACTCAAGAAAACATGCGAAACACACAGTGTGATGCTGGAACTTTGTGTCCATTCCTGAAAACCACCTAGCGAGTTCTTGCTTGGAATTGATTCCTTGGAAGGATTTTGGGTTCGAATTTAAAATCATTCCAAGCTCCTAATCTGATTAAAGTAACCATTGTTTAAAGAGGCTCAAATATCAGATCTGAGGCGATTCACTTACTTCCCCTCAGTAGATATGGTAATGTGTGTTAAAAGCAGTGTTTAATTTGTAAAAAAATAAAGTTTTGATCAATGGCTCACTGCCAGCACTATTGAATGTCTAGATAAGGAAAACCAAGGCTGCCTAGTCATGGTTTGACCTCCCGCCTCTTTAATCCACTGACTGACACTGCCTTCCACTTTATCTCACTCTCTCTGGTTCTTCTTCATCATTGCTGCCTCCCTTTGCCATTCTTCCATCTTTCTCTTCCTTCTTCCTTCCCACGTTTGTGCTTTTCTTTCCCTTGCTCTGAATTAAAGTCTGCTTTGGAAAAGTAAATGCTGGTACCCAAAATGAGTGCAGGTGAGCCGCATCTGCAACCACAGGCTCAAATTATTCCGCTTCTACCAGGAGAAGCAGTGGTTCATTGCCATTTGGGCAGTCGACACATAGGGATGTGTTTAGGTGGTGCTTTTAGCGCTAGATTACCCAATATGACGTTGTCAGAGTACAGATGTCGATGGTGGTTTATAACTACCTATTGTGGCATGTGATGCATATCAGCAATACATAGGCACTGGTGTGGCATTCCCTGCTTATCGGTGTGGTTCCTAGTACGTGTGGAGTTTGATTGTAGTTGTGTGCATTTGTGATTGTATATCTGGGTTTGTGTGATTGTAGTTACCATGCGCTAACGTAGGTAAGGAAACCCAAGTCTACAAATGTGAAGTGACAGACTGTGAGTGTTCTAGTTTTTGTTGTGAATGTGGCAGGGAAATATTTCTAGAACAGCAATTAGTGTGGACATATGCTTTGGAGGGTTTGATTGTAAGTGTGGCAGTGAGGTGTGTGATAGAAGTGCATACATCTCAGTGTGTTTGGCACACATGTTTGAGTCCTTGCGTACTCAGGCACAACAAGGCAATGCTCGTGCTTTGCTGATCTATGGATTTTTACACAGACACTGAAGCAGAACCACATCCACAAGCAAAAATGGCTTTATTGTTATTATTATTATTATTATTATTATTATTATTATTATTATAATGCATTATGTATTTCCTGTTTTAACTTCAAAGAAGTAGTAGCTGTACTGTGACTTCAAAGAACTGGCAGTCAGTGTTGAGCGATACTTGGAACTCATGATGGTCGAATCGGTTCAAATCCCTCAACAACATCATGACACACACTCACTCATGCACACACACAAACATCCACTCACTCGCCCACCACACGTCAGTGTCGGAACAGTCATTTATGCATCGGGCTTTTTCACATACAACCACTAACATATTACACTTACTGTGCCACACACACACAATCCCTCACAAATCGCATTTAATTACTTGTACTTGATAATGGCATATCCACATGCACAATCAGTGCCACAGTGTACCGTAGAAACATTCACACATTTGCATATTCACAAACAATCGCTCACATACATCACAAAACTCACAACCAATAATTCACATATTAAGCTGTCATTCTCAGTCACACACAACTACTTACACAACACATAGTTAGGCACAAACTAACAGAATCGGTTACACAAAGCAATGCCACCCACAATCACTCATATAACCGTCGTAGACTCTCTGACATTGGCTTGCATGCAATTGGCAGCAAAATACAGTCCCTTCGACATTACTGAATTACAGAGATTAAGTAATTTATTACATCAAACCACACAGCTCCCACACAGTACACGTTTGGGCAAAAACACCTCGACTGTCCTTTCCAAAAACTCACCTGCAAGCTCCAGAGCCTTGGCTTGTCCCTCGAACTGATCACGAAATGTCATGGACCCAGTGGACCCCAGGAACACACCCGCCGCTGACATAATCCTAAAATGCCTAGGTAATAGTGCAGAAAAGATCACCCTTCCGCCATGCACGGAGTATCAGGAGTCCATTCAAAATAGCATTAATCTGTTTTGTAATCCAATATTCGAAGCGGGTTATTCCTGGCACGGTGTGTGGAGTAATTCTGTAATACTCTCTCCGATGCCAGCGATGTCTGCCCCGGCGCCTGAGGTCACCGAAAGACTGCAGAGCTTTCTCCTGCCTCAAGGAGCTCGCCCGACTGCTCGCCCAGCGCTGAAGGCTCGAGGTCTGGCCTACTGAGAGACGCCAATCACCCTAGCGAGTACGGTGGCCCGGAGGCCCTGTTTCCTCGGCACCTCTTTATCCTGGGCCGCAGCTCTCGCTCTCTTTGAGTCCCGGAGGATCACCGAGGCAACCGGTGAGTTCTTAGTCCAGGTACTCCTTGATAATCCACTGGGAGCTGACACAGAGAGGTACTGTCGGTGCCCTGACAGGAAGATGACGCAAGAGTCAGGCCAAATGTGGCCATAGTTATTATCTGCAGACAGGACCAGCATAAAAGCTTCACTTCCACTGCACAGCTCGGCCATAAAATGTGGGGAATTGTACAGCTCAGCGGAAAAAATGCTAAAAATCATTAAGGAAGGCTTGATGGCAACCATACGGCTTGCCGACAGAAGCACACCTGCTGTCACTAGCCTATGACGTCCTCTCACCAGAGAGGTCCACAGCCGTATAAGAAAAGATTACTTGGGCCATGGGCAGGGTCGGATTGGAATCACAATTCGGCCCGGGCATTCCCAAAAAAGTGGCCCACATTCCCCTAACGTGCCTTTTCATTAAACACCATTTGATTAGTCTCATTGGGCACATGTTTATAGAATTGTTTGATAATTTTAACATTGTATAGCTTAAAGAGCCAGTAGAAAGGGTAAAACCTAGGAGCACGTAGTTTTGGCCAGTTGACTGGTTTGGCTGCTGGCACAACAAGTATTTCAACCACGGCACAAGTCCTAAATAAAGAAGTGGGGGGATGCTCAGAGACAGGAAGTGATGTCACGACAGGAAGTGACGTCACGGAAGGTAAAAACCTAGGAGGGGGGACGCTCAAATACGTGAAGTGACGTCATGACCGGAAGTGACGTCACGAAAGGTAAAAACCCTAGAAGTGGCTACCAGTGTGCGAAATGATAGCGCCACCAACACTGTTTAGTTCAAAACCCGCAATCCCAACCCCTGAAGTGCGGGGCTAGTTGTGCCCCTAATACTACACACACCTGCTTGGGTTTGCTTCTCCAGGGCAAAAGTGCTAACGTTAGCTACATATAGTAGAAGGATACGAGCACTCGGATGCCAAGAAGTAACCCCTCCTGCAGACTGTGAAATCATATGCCGTGGCTCTGCAGAATGGCTCTGCCGGAAGACCTGAGGGCGTCCACCACCCGGTTGGGCGTTGTAATCTCAACACCTAAAAAGGCAAATGCCCCTTGTGCGTGCCTGCTTCTGGTAGCTGTTTGGGGCTTATTTCTGCACGCTTATCTTGCACGCAGGCTTTAAGAATCTGACCTAAAACATGTCCTGTGCGCAAAGCAAGAAAAACACTTCCTCATGAAAATATCTTCCCAAACATACATTTAAGTGGAACAAAAAACAAGAACACTTTTAACAAATGAAAGCGCCTAAACCCTTAAACGAAGGCGTACCTATTCCTGTACCACGAAACTTAAAAGCGCTGTCTCCTAGGTGATTGCTTGTCAGCTACTTACAATGACTATCAGTGAACTCATGCTGATGATATCTGTTGCACGTTAGCCATCATTTGCTGGTAACATCAGTACTTCCGGGTCTCAAGACAGCCAATACCATGCCGCAACATAAGGAAAGAGAAAGGGAAAGGGCTTTCAAAATGTAAATTCAGCCGTAATACGCAACATGACGTTAGATCGGGGCATCGTAGGCAGCTGGGCCAATCCCAGTGCACTGTACAGAATTTCAAATGCTTATTGACTGTCGAGTCCGCGCGTGCCTTTGTTGTTTGTTAACATTATCTGAGCCGGCTTCCACTACTAGGCGGGTGCTACGCAGGGGCACAAAGTTTTAATTAGGAGTCAGCTGCCTACACGTGCAACGCCGGCCTGCTGAATACCAAGGCCAGTGCAGGCAGGCTTCAGCTTGCATCCTGATTAGAGACAGACTGACTTGGGAGATCGACGGGGCGGCCGGCCGTGAGGGCGAATACCGCTATAATTTAAAGCCCAGCTTTCGAGCAGGGGGGACGGCGTCCACCCGGTAAGAGCCCTTAAAATAAATGGGGGGACGCCGTCCACCCGCGTGGTACCCCGACTCGAGCCCTGATTTCAACCTACATCATACATGAAAAAAAGTAAATACAGAGTAAATTCTGCATGGGGTGTGTGCCACTGCCAGTGCCAGCAAACAAATACAGCTGAGCTAAGGGGTGTGTGCGTTGTGTCATGCTCTCACTACGGAGGTGTCATGTGCTCACTAGAATGTAAAGCATCACTCTACTATCGGCGAGGGAAGGATGCACACCGAATCCCACAACAGCAACCACACCACTGCACAAACAACCTGAGCCACGAGCACGAAACTTGATGACGTCAAAAATAAACTTTCAGCAGGAGCACTGGAGAAAACAGGTATTAAAATACCAAAAGAAAAGTATATGCGAAAGATATATAAATGCACGAAAAAACAGCATTTGATGCAAGACAACTATGCCAACGATTACGCAGAAAAGGGTTAAGGTCATAAGACATGGACCTGCCCTCCTTTCAGCCACCAGGCCCAGAGCATTGCACGTGGGGCCGGCGGCAAGATTGCTTGGACTCGAAGTCTGTTTAACAAACGGTGACTGTCACACCACGCTCAATAAAAACCAGTGTTGGTGTGGTTACTTACTGGCTTACTGGTGGCTCTGCCTTTATTAAGCTTGCTGCAGGACACACACTGCTGCACGACACACTGGCTGCTTCAGAAATGACAATACGTCCTGCTGAACTGGCGGTGACTCGTGCAGTGCGAGGGTGCAGATGTTGGAATTTTGAAAAAAGGTTACGAATTTGCACGCTGCAACAGTACCATCCTCATTGAAAGAGGCCACAGTAGTGCCACTTATGAAAAAAACTAGTGCTGACCCATCTTCTGTTAGTATCTACGTACTCATTTTTCTGCTAAACTTGTCGTCTACAATAGTGGAAAAAGATATCATCATCATTGATAACTTTATTTCGACCACTGTGGGCCATAAAAGTACATGTTAAAACAAACAAGAAAACATTAAAATCCATTTTTGAATAATACATAAAATAGGTTCAAAAAACACATTTCATATATATACTCCTATTTACAGCAAAGTCAATCACGAGTTAAAAAATAGAAATAAACCATCCAAAAAGTTATCAAAGCGATTCAAGACTTCTGTGGAAACCTTTAGTCTACTTCAGATCATTATAAAGGTTCTGCGTTTAATCCACATACCATATAAGAAACGGGAAACGGCAAATACAACAGGGGGGTGTGTATCATAATTTAGTGCTCTGAGAGCATATTCGCAATTGTGAAATCTCAGATTCCTACAAATAGGTTTTACCCATCGAGTGTGTGACAGCCCATATGCCGGACAGAAAAAGAATACATGACTTTCGCTTTCCAGCGGGTGTCCACACGCCGGACACTCAGTGCTTTTATTTGCATCCCATTTACTGGTCAATGACCTTAAAGGTAGACTGCCCATTCTTAATTGCAAATACAGCTTTCTCGCTTGGGCAGGGTAAATCATATCAAGGAATTCCCCTTTCTTGTACTCTGCTTTTGTATCGAGGAATTGAGTTGTCAATCTGCCAACTGTCGTGCTGGCATGAAGGATCATCAAATTATGGGACCTGTACCTTTTTACCAGGTCAGCCCTGGCATAGGCCGGGCAGGCTGACTCCGGAAATTCCCATAGATCAGGGACACCGATCCTAGCACAAAGATCCTTAATATGGGATAACCATGGGATTTTATTTGATCTAGAAGCAACCCAAACCTCCTGAAACTCTGCACAATATGGTGCAAGCTCTGGGACAGACCAGAGTCTTCGCCAGTAAGTGAGTGGCCTCAGGGCTACCTCCTCTTCCACAGGAAGTAGCCACAGGTCAAGTCTTAATGGGACCAAGGGGGTACTGACAGGCAAGGCAAACACATTTCTCATAAATGAATGTTCGACCCTTGCCAAACTTTTTGACCGATAGTGTCCCCAAAGTTCTGCCCAATATAATGCGGCTGCTCTTGCTTGTACCTTGTATATTTCTACAACGGGGGCTGCCGGCTTAAAGGCAGATGATCTATACATTTTTGATATCCCACCCACGGTCTGAGTCAGTTTCAGTGCAGACTTGGCTATCTGTACATTCCACCCCAGATGTTCCACGAGAGTGATACCTAGATATTCAAAGTTCTTTACTCTCTCGAGGGGTGTACTGTTCAGGGATGGGTTTGGCCGCATCTGCCTCGGGGGATTAAAAATCATGAACTATGTTTTGGCCAGGATGATCTCCAAACCACTTAGCTCACAAAAAAATCTGCAAAACCATCAAGGGTACTTTGAATACCAGTAGCTGTTCGAGACGGGCATCTGTATCCTTTATGCCTAGAAGGTATTTAATACGCCCATTGATATAAAGGCAGAAAAGAGTGGGAGACATCACACATCCCTGGCGCACCCCCCTTTGCACCTGAAATCGTGCTGACAATTCTCCCACTTTTCCACATCTAACCTGTGCGAAGTTACCTGAATGAAGTCTCATCAGCACTCCCAGGAGGTAGGGTGGCAGAGCCAGATCATGGAGAACTCTCCCCAATTTGTCCCTGGGGACCATATCAAACGTGGTCCGCAGGTCCACAAAAATGAGGTAGAGGCTGCCACCCTCCACACTCACTGATTTCCAATAAAGGACCTGTAGTCAGAAGATCTGGTCAATTGTGGATGTGCCTGTTCTAAAGCCTGCTTGTAATAGACTCAGAATCTCATTGTCCTCTTCCCATATCTGGATTCTTTCCAGAAGTATCCGCCCAAATACCTTCTGTGGGATGTCTATCGGGCTGATAGGCCTGTAGTTCGAGGGTTGCAGAGGGCAGCCTTTTTTAAAGATAGGAACTATCTCAACCCCCGCCATGTCTCTGGCGGGTCTATCCTCATCAGGATTTTGTTGAACAGGACGCAGAGATAAGGGGCCCATATTTTCGGTTCAGACCGAAACAAGTCCCCGGGGATTTTATCAAGCCCCGGGGCTTTGTTGGGTAGTAACTTCGCAATGGTAGATTCCACATCCAGAATCGATATCTCCTGAGCCCCCCCAGTCGATGCTCGTGGAGGAGGCTCAGAGACACCAACTCGGAATCACCATTGGGCAAAATATTCTTCCCATACTGCTGGGGCTGTGTTGGGGCTTACTGCGTTCTTCCCGCCCCTACCGTCATTACTAACAATTGTCCAGAATGTTTTGAGATCCCTACACTGTAGTGCCGACCTCAATTCATCCCACTTTTCTGCCTCCCAGGACTTTCTTTCCCTCTCTATAGCTTGCTTGTACTGCACCCTTAGTGACCTCATCCGGGATCTGTCTTTGGCCTTGATTGCTTTAATCAAATCCCCTTTCAGTTTACGGCAATCAGCAGTGTACCATGGGTGGGTCTTGGCAGATTTTTCCCTGTAGGTCTGGAGTGGGAAAAAGACCTCTAGCATTATTTTGGCTAGCTGGTTATGAATTTCAACAGGCCTATTATCCCTCCCATCTACAGGACCCAGTGACCCTTGCTCTGCCATGTCATTAAGAAGGGGCAGAACCTGAAGATATATTTGCGAGTGCCTGTTTGGACAGCCCATTATGTGGGGCCATTTTATTCTCCATCTATTATTGTGGAGGAGGAGGGGCTGTCGAACAAGATTCGGCTCAATCAGGTTATTGGTCAATCCCAACTCCCTGGCTTTAGAGACGAAACCAGGGCATTGTGGTCGCTGTCCGTCCGTTGGTGGATCTTAAAATCCTGGACCTTGCCCCATGATCTAGATTCGATCAGGATGTAATCAGTGATCGATGATTGACCTACTCTATTAAAAGTCACATTTCCAGGTCTATCCGATTTTAGCCGACCGTTACAAGGCCTTACAGAGAGAGACAATGTAAGGGGGTAATTTGTAGAACCAATGGGGTCCACCCTTTAACTGGGGGAATTATGGTTTCCGGGATGTTCCAGTACAGGTTCTTCTCGTCAGGGTCCTCCAAGCCTAATTTGCTAAGGGGTTCAAACTGGCAGTTGAAATCCCCCCCAATGATTATACCAACCTCTAGATCAAGAGTCTGTGAGAATTCCATCAGTTGTTCGATGACTCTAGACTCTTTCCCACTCTGGGTTAGCCTAGAATATATGTTAATTATAGCTAAAAACGTATTCCCGGGAGGGTTAACAGCACTCATTGGATATCTGGGGAATCAACTGTCACCTGCTTTGGTGTTGCTCCCAGGTGAGTGGCTACCCAGGTGCTTAGCCCTTTTGATGGTCTTCCTCTGCCTCCTTTTATTGCAGGGATAATAAATGTGGCAAACCCGCTTCGCTGGAAGTTGTCCAGGGCCCACGTCTCCTGCATAAGGCAGATGTGTTTATCCATGAACAAGCCCCAGATATACATTTCCAACACATTGACTGAGAATTGAAAATAACAGTTTGCTAGATGCTTCTGAGTCCAGCTTACGACATGTCACAACATGGAGCCACGAGTAGTAGCCATGACTAATGACATAAGATTCATCCTGGAACAGGGACGATCTGCTGCTCTGGTCCTCCATGATCTCTGTGTGGCATTTGACAGCGTACCACACAGACCTTATTTAACACCTCTTGGTTTTTATAGCTGGCAATCAGGCCTTAAAATTGTTTCAATCTTCTTTAAGTGACTGATGCCTCATTGTTACTTGCCCTCCTTTTAATCCCAGCCATTTCCTTTTCAATGTGAAGTGCCTCAGGGTCTTCCCTGAGTCCTGCTGCATTTAATATCTCTCCCTCCCCTTTACCCGCCCTGCCAGATCCTTCAGTTTCAGTATCACCTCTTATTGTATGCTGATTTATTGTTCCATTAGATAAGGTATCAACTCAACACAGGTGAATTTCTGTCAATGCATGCCTATGGCTGCCGGATGGATAAGACAAAATTGCTCCCAACTCAAAGGAGACAAAACAGATGTACTGATGTCTGGCAAGTCTCGGTCCTTGGGCACATACTTTAACGCCATGTGGTGCCTGCTGCGCCTCTGACTTCAGTGGGCTCTTTTCCTGTGCACTTGGCCCCTGGCGTGTGCTGTGCGGCAGACTCCTTGGACCCATGGTTATATCCCTATAAATCCTCCCCCGTATACACGCCATGCCTCAGCCACCCATATGCCTCTGGTTCATTACATCACCTTTAGTGTTCCTGTGCTCCATTTCCCATATGCCCTATTGATTGTGTACATCACCCCCGGTGCGTATGCTCGCGGCCTCCCATTGGCTGCTCCGGCTGCGCTCATTCCGTCTAATGCTTCCCTCGGACTCTCGGCTCATTGATATGCGCTCGGTGTGGCTGATTAATGAACGCATTCAGTTTTTATACCATTGAACTTCCTCCGACGTTTCAGGGCAATTTTAAATTAGTTAACACACAGCCGGCGTGTCACCAGCCCGAGCAGCTGTGGCACCGAGAAGAGAAAACACTGAGCGGAGAATCCTGTCTCCGGGCAGAGGGAGCGCGCGGCGGGGCCTCTCCCGCGCGCGGGTCCGCCTCAGAGCGGGGGCGGGGGCGCTGGGGTGCGCGCGACTGAATGAGGGGGGTGTGTGAGTATTGAAGAGGAGGCTGTGAGAATAACACAGGTGTGTGCAGTTATGGGTTGGGGAGGCGTGTGCTTGAATAGGGTTCGTGTTATGGATACAGGTGGGTTGTGTGTACGTTAATGCGGCTCGTGCACATACGTACATATCAGTGAGGTCTGTGTTTTAGTGTCGATAAAGGTGAGCGGGCGCGAGCAAGGTTGGCATGTGTGTAGGCACACGATTGGTGTTTGCGTGTGTGCGTGTGTTTGTTAAATAAATACACGAGTCTCTGTGAGAATGATGTAACAATGCTTAAACGCAAGCACATGAGTGAGTTTAAAGTTGGTATACATGTGCAGTAGTGGTGCATATGAGCATGCCATGTCTGTGTGCATGTTTAAGTATGTACTTTAGTATTTTTTTTTGTTATATGATTTTTATTTAAGAGAAATAACACAGTTACATAATACATTATCACTCTCAGAGGAGATAACATAAGCAGTAGTACTATATAATAATATAATCTATTAAAAATAAGAAATATTTTGTATTTTATTTTTGACTTGAGAATGAAGTTTGTGTGTATTAGGTTTGGGTATGAGAGTAAGGTAAGAACAAGGGTGAGGTCTGAGTTATGTCAGTGTGTACAATTGGATTTTACCACTATGACCTGGTACAAATGTTTGTGTATTTTTATGGTGTGGGTATGCAGTGATATGTGAGGTTTCAGGAAGTGCATATGGCAGTGATAACTGCATGTTTCTGAGAAAGTGGTGCTTTATGTAGATGAGTGTGTGGATCATTGTGAAATCAGCACATATACACATAGACACACACAGATTGTATGAGACAAGACTATCCTGCTTGCCATGTACAAATGGGACTGCTTTATGTTCGCACTCGGCCTGGGTGGTAAACGCCACTCTGTTCATGAAATTCGTGGGATTTTTCCCACTCCGCGTAGAGCACAGAGTTCCGAAAAACTCAGTGAAGTGGCGCAGAGCTTGTCCTCTCTTGTGGCTGCCAGCATTAAGTTGGCAAGCAAGGAAAATCCAACACTGGACCACCTCCCGGTGAGATTTCTCAACGTGGGCAGTCGTGGCAGGTCGCCACCATTCGAGTTGAGAAACCTGCCGCTCACCTTGAGGAAGCTGCCGCTCAAGTAGAACATGTACTCGAGAGGCAGAAAGAAGCTGTACCCTCTTGTGCTGTGTGTGGTGCCATTGCGCTGATTTTACAGTGCGGGGCAAATGCCCAGCGCTAAATATTTGCTCAAGTAGCACGACTTACCTCACTCCGCCGCTTGCAGAACTCTGCGGAGCACGGTGGCATTTTGTGCGGAACTCTGTGAACTCCGCTAAGGCCTTGTTTGCACAAGTCTAGCATATTTTTGTCTACCTGTGTGAAATCAGTGTGTGTGTGTGAGGGCAGTGTGCGACTACATGAGAGGCTGTTTAGGAGGCGGTAGGTATTAAGTGAGTGTCTAGGACAGATCAGGCTCTACCTTGTATCATCTGCGGAACCAGCCACCATTAAACCAATTCATTTAAAGTGTCTTACAGAAGCAGCACATGGGCATATGGCACACTTTTTTTTATTTCACCCCAAATATTTACATGTTGGAAAATTGTAATTAGTCCAAGGAGAATTCAAGCAATATAAGCCAAAAACGTGATTAAAGCTAGTTGACATTGTTTTAACTGTAAGGAAAAGGCACACACCTTTCAAACGTCAAATGCGTTTTCCATGCCGCTGCATCCAATCATAGATTTTAAAAGCAAAGGATGAATGAGATGACAGCTTACTTACACTGCTGTTTTTTACATTGCTATTTTTATTTTACCAAGCAAAATTATTCAGTGCTGTCTCAAGCTTTGTTGGGGCTCATGTCTAAACATCTTGGCAGGGACCCCATAACCATGGAATTTTATCGACTTCGGAAGGATGAAAAGCTAAGTGGATCCACACAAAGAACAAGCGTGCTTATAAACTCGTGGACCCATATCCTTATTTTATTTTTAAATTGTCACCTTTTGAAAGTAGCCATGGGCAACTTTTTTTTAGCGTGTTACAAATAAACAATGCGTGGCAACGGTGGCATTGCCTCTATCCTCCCAAAAGAAGCTTTGCCCTCTCCGCGTTCTGTCTCTGTCTTTTCGCTTCAAATCACACACGCTCTTCCCTTGTGCCTATGTCTGTTTGTGTGAACACTGAAATGTTTTTTTCTGCATCACACAACGATTGGCTTTGTTAATATGAAATGAAGGGGAAAACATACACTCTGAAATTCCTCATAGGACAGTGTGCACACACTCGCGAACAATTACTTCTCTAATAAGGAACGCCTCAATTTGGGGCATTTTAATTTTTAATATGCTTGAAGCAAATTCTATTATGGCTTCCTGTTCCAGTCTGGCTGGTGTCAAAGCAGAGCACAGTCCATGAACACGGACAGCGGTAGTAGTTGTGCTCTGAAGGGCTTTGTCAAACTGACTCATTGGGGCATCGCTCCAACTCCCTGTGACATTCCTATGTCCTCTCAGACACTCCTGATCCCATTCAAACACTCCCTTACTGAACTACCTCTTACATGCGCATGCCCATTCTACGCTGGTGTTTACAAACTCGACATAAAGTTAGGGATGTGGGAAGTGCAAAGTACAATGCTTCATAACTTCTGTTGGACCTGATACTCGTCAGGTAGTGTTTCCCTAAACTTTTAGCTTTTTTCCGACTCGGTTTTGCTGATTCTCTTGTGTGGCCTCTGGTCTCTGGGCACTTTCCCACTTTAAATACAGTGTCAAGGAGCTTGTGCCCTTCATACCCATGTTGGGAAGTGGTGCTGACTCGATGTCCAAAATTATGGGCCGGTCTGCCATCGCAGACCGGTGCGTGCGTACGGGCATGTATCGTGACTAAACTCATGAGCAGCCTGCCATTGCAGGCCATAGTAGGTTTGCATGTGTGCAGCCTGCCATAGCAGGCCTGTGCCTGCGCACTGAGACCTGTATTAGTTAAACCTGTGTCCAGTCTGCCATTGCAGACCCACGCAGGTACACTTGCACCCCTGGTGCTGGGCACTATGTGTCCAACATGCCATTGCAGGTCTCTGTGCGCTCTAACGCATGTGTGCCCAGGTAGTGAGGAATACCTTTGGGTGTTTTCACTACCTATGAGGCTTACTCTTCCCATAGGTTACCATGGGGAAGTGGGTGACATTACTTCAGGCTTCAATAGTGGAAGCAGCTCATGGTGTTTCCTAGCCATGCCAAACTCTTTCTAGTGGCAAAGGAGGTTTTGGCATAACTCGCTTAGAAATACCACTTATAGAATATGGATATTTATATGCTCTAAGAGTCTTCTGTGTGCCGTGGTGCCTTGCACAGTGGATGCTAGGGGTTGGGGGAGCACATCTGTGCATTCCCCAGTCTTTAAACATATACCATGGGCATACCAGTAGAAAGACAGACCTCTGATATTTGAGGACAGAATGGGATGGATTAGAGGGAGAGGTTTTGGCACTTGGCCTCTGGGGACCAGATCAAGGCCCCACTAAGGATTATGATCTACATTCCACAGCCCCATGGCAGACAGGCCTACAATTTAGGAGAGACGTCTGTGGTTCAAAGGGAAACCTCTTAAACCACCCCTAACATCAAAGACACATGACAGTATAACTACTGGTGCCATCCCCCAGCAAAAGGTGAGGTACGTTTGTGGGGACGTGGTACCAGAGAACCCGGATGCGTGGTGCACACTGTCAGATGACTCAGTCAGTCAATGTACTTTTTTTTTTTTAAACATATTTTATTGAATTTTATATGTGTTCACCATACAATAGAAACATGTATCACATCATTCAAATCTGTCAAATATGTCTCCAGATGAATGCCCAACTCACTCCCCCCCTCCCTCCACTCCTTAACGTCCACCCCCTACATACTCGGTGGTGTGGGCACTGTCAAAGTCTTACATCCTGTCATAGTAACAGTTGTACAGAAAGCTTGCACATCGGTGTTCTTTGTATAATGATGACATGCATGCACATTGCTCACTCTTCCCCCCCTTCCAGCTGATAGTCCTTCAAAGCCTGAGCCAGGGCCTCCCACGCTTTTGCCATCTCCAGAGCTTTATCACCACCAACTCGTGTTGCTTGTCTGAGCCTAACCGTACTCTCACACATTGCCCACTTACAGAATTCCATATGCCAGCGCTTGCTCGATGGCCCCTCCCTTGACTTCCAACGCCAAGTTATTTCACGTTTGGCCAACAATAGACCCAAATCAATAAACTTGCTGGTTATTTTAGTTTTTGCCGTGTGCGGGAACCAATGCAGCAAGCAGGTAGCCATGTCGTAATCTAACTGTCTATCCGTGACTGCAGTCAAAAGGTCTCCTACGTCTGCCCAATAACTCCCAATATTCGGGCAATGCCATAGCATGTGTTCCAGTTCAACATCCTCCTCCAAACATCTAGGACACGCCACATCTTGGAGCCGGAAGTATTTCCGGATCTTACCCGGTGTCAGATAGGCCCGATGCAGAATGAAAAACTGTATCTGTTGGAACTGAGTATTTCTCAGTCAATTTACTTCATTCAATATTTATAGTATAAGATCATAAAAGTACAAAAAAAAGTACAGTTTAAAAACATCTGTACAAAATAGAAAATTATATACATAGAGGGATAAAAAGGTAATTGCATCATAAAAAACACTATTAGAGAACAATTATTAAAAGCCAGCTGATAGGATCAGTTTAAAATGAATTCTCAGTTATTGTGCAATTTCCAAATTTTTCGTGATTGGATTAAAAAGGACGCCACAGAAAAACAAACTATAGGGTTAGGCAAGGATTGTAGAAAATACAGTGCAACACTACATTGTTTAAAACAGTATTTACATCATCAAGGGCAGAATAGATCTTTCACGTGGTTCTGCATAAAATTTGCAAAAAAAGAGAATATGTAGATTTGATTCTGCAGAAACACCATCACATGGACAGGATGGTTATTCATTTATGGAAAAAATTCCATCTGGATGGGCCAACATACATGGAATAAAATTCAAACGAAACCTAATTAGAAAAAGTCTGTGATGTGAATTTGTCACAGTAAAAATGTAGGATATTGGCCCTTCCTGTACCATTGGGCTTTCTAAATATGCTTTGACCAATACTTTTGTACAGTTTGCTTTCAATCTTAGTTCAGCCCTTAATTTCAGAAAAGACAATTTTATTTCCCTTTTTTAGAACTGCAAACAGTCACTCGGGACAGTAAATAAGTGTTCTAAACCTAAGGAGGAAAGAGTAGATTTAATATAGGAGATCCATGGAATGTTATGGGCATTTTCCAATGATAGGCAGTCTTCAATTAGATTTTGGGTGATATGGATAGATTCCCTTCTACATATAGAATGCCACAACATTATTGGGGCCAGAGCAATTGTATCGGTCAGATATGGAACATCCAATTCTGCACGGGCATAAAATTGGAGCAGCTTACCGGAGGCGCACTAGTTTTTCCCAAAATGTGTTCTCTATGGTCTGTAGGGCATAGGGGTTGATATATACCCAAATGCCTGCCCAGTAAGTTGCTAATGTCACTGATTTTGCTGCGTAAACTTTTTTTGCCATGTTCATGGGTTTTAACACCAATTTTTTAATAAATGAGTGGAGAGCAATACTGGTACTCTCTAGTGATAAACCCCTAGTAGCAATCATATTTGACCATGATTGTTGCCTATAAAATGTTACACCTAAATAGGAGAATATATCAGTATGGGCCATTTCTGGCCAGATATGGAAGTTTGGACCCTTCCATTTTTTGCGGCCAGTAATTAAAATAAAGGACTTGGCCTCATTAATATTTAGGCCTAGTTTTTGCATATAGTTACATAGACATCTAGTAACTTTTGAAGGGCAAGGCCCGTGCGGGCAATAAGCACTGCATCATCAGTTTACAGGAGAATTGGGGTGTAAACGTTGTTAATTTTAGGGATTTATGGAATTGAGTCTAGCAGGCGGGCTTCAACCCCATTGGTGTAAATAGAAAAAAGAAATGGGGCGAGCACCCAACCCTGCTGAACCCCCCTATTAATTGGAAACGCCTTAGTGCATTCCCCATCTCTCTCATATCTGACGCAGGCCATGGCTGATGAGTAGAGCAGCCTCATAAAATATAAAATACACTCCGCTATGCCCATTTCTTCCATTATCCTCCAAAGATGTTGATGTGCCATGCAGTCAAATGCTGCCGACAAGTCCATAAACACCAAGTATAATCTCTCAGATTTTACTTGAGAGTACTTGGCAATTTATAGGCTTAAATTAAGGCACTGGTCCTGAGAGCCTACTCCCTTTTTGAAGCCATATTGGACTGGAATTAAGACCTTATTATTGGCTGCCCCCTCCTCTAGTCTGTTTAATAAGACCCTTCCCATTAGTTTTGCTGTGCTATCTAGCAAAAATTGGCCTATTGTTTTTGGCCTCTGCTTTGTCCCCTTTCTTGTAGATTGGAACTAACATAGACTTCTTCAATGAGTCTGGTGGGCTCACCGTAGATATTACATTGAAGACATTTGTCAGCTCAGGACCCCATAAGTCCAGCTGACGAAGGAAGAAATCTATAGGGATACAATCCAGTCTGGGTACTTTGTTATCAGAGCACTGCATAAGGGCTTCTCTTATCTCCTGACGATCAAAGATCAGGGGAGGTTTACTAGGGTCACACATAGGTAAAATCTGCAGTTTCGCCCCCTCCATATTAGGATCAAATATACTGGAAAAATATGTGACCCATGTTTCCTCGTCTACATGACAGTCCAATATTAATGCTAATGCTGGTTCAAAGAAAGGGGCATTAATGATACTCCAGAAGTCCCTAGGATTTTTGGAAATGGCAACTAAATTCAGTTATTCCCATGCTTCTTACATTAGGGATTTTATTCTGATCTTCCTGGCCTCATTATATTGGATCTCTAACAAAAGAGAGGGACACAAAAAACCAAAGGGGTAGGGTACCAGGAGACAGAACTGTCAATAAAGTTTTCCCCTTCGGGTGAACTTAAAAGTAAACCACAGTTTTACACTAGACATACAGAGAATTCACCCACTTTCACAAACAAGGAGCAGTTAATGATAAACATGAAACAGTCATACAAAAAACATGTACATTTTATTTAGGTAGATTTTAAAAGCAATTTAAGAAACAGAACATTGTGACACATCATAAATTCATTACATAAAAAATGGGACAGTACATAAGGAAAATAATTCCAATTAAAAGGGGAGAAAAAGGACACCAGTTCCAATGAATTGATGAAATTTACTACAGTTTGTATATTCAATTTCACAATTACAGGAGTTTATCTCTATCACTTAGTGTTTCTCCACCAAAAAGTGCATCGATGCGTTTCGGTTATGGCACAGAAATGTTCAAGGCCAAAAACCTTCCTCAGGATTAAAATAATAATATCCCACTTTAACACAATATCTCCAAATGGTTATCATGTGCGTATAAAAATATACTGCACATTATCTTCAGAGACGTCACAATCACGTCTCATATACCGGAGACCAACGGAATACTATTATTCTCGTTTCTAGTCAGACCGCCCGCAGCCTGCTAGTTGAACGATTTTGGCGCAACGTGGGGTACTGCGTTTTGTCTCCAGGCCCATAGGAATGAATGGGAAGGTATTCCTCATTACCGAATCGGTATTACTGATTCGGTAATAAGGAATATTAAACACATTTCATTGCGTGCACTGCATCACCAAATGCGATGCAGTGCGCGCAACGACATTTGTTTTATTTATTTATATGTTTACTTACCTGTTAAAGTCCGTAATCCATACATTACTACCCCCCACCCTGCACCTGCCCCTCCCCCTCCCCACGTCACCGCCCAACCGATACTCCCACTACAGGCCGCGGCTGCCCACCACTCACCTTTCTCTTTCTCCTAGTGCGTGGATCTCCCAACCATTTCCCCTCTATCAAAAGTCTCCCTTCTAGCAAGGAGCATATCCCAGCTGTTCTTAGCGCAAAATTCACCCTCCTGTTGAAAATTGACCCAAGGATGCATACTGTGCTAAGAAAATAGCACTAAATGCAACAGAACATGAAGAGCAGCAGCCAGAAGTCCCTCCTGCTTTGTTCATGTTCTCTTGTTATAGGTATTCTTGGCCTCCCTTACTCAGAACTATGTGAGCAGCATAATTGCTTAAATTTCAGTAATTTCGCCCAGGCCTAGTTTTTAGTGACCCACAAATTGCTCTTTGCAAAATCTGGGTAGACATCCCTTATTTCCTTCAATAAGTGACTCACAATTAGCAAGTCCTGGTATAAAAAAAAAATATATTAATTCATTCGAATGCCAGGAGTCTTTTGGGGCATGCCACATGTGCCTGGGGTCAAAGAAGGCTTGCCCTTCTCCACTCTTTGTTCCCCCCAACACTGTGCTCAGTCCACAATACTTTTCAATGACGGTCAGCCAATAAGAGCATGGTGGATTCATATATCCACAGCCAGGTTCGATAATGCACAATGGATGATGGGAGGAAAAAGGCTCCATAGTTCAGTGATGTGCCTTTTTTTAAACTGGATGTGCAAATCCTCTGCGGAGTCATGTATTTGAAGATGATCTGTGGATAAACGGCCCAGCTATCTTTCCAATTTAACCTATTCATGCCCAGACCTCAACACTGTTTAAATGCTAATATACCAAAAACTAGAGAAAATATATACACCAAACCAAGCAAAGTCACTTCCTTGAGCAACATTCTCCTTGAGCAAAATTCCATATACATGTGTACTTAGTATAATTCTGTTCAGCCATTTTTCTGTTTCGAGCTAAGCATCCTATGAACGTTAGGATCCCTGCTTTTCTTGGCTCTTGCTTCAGTGATCTGCACAGAACTTGCCATAAAGAACCCAAAGTGGATGAACCTTTTTTTGAAAAGCTTTGCACACATTTTCTGAATGGTGCCAAATTAATTAGCAAAACAAAAATGCCTTTTCAGTGGCAAGTCAGATGTAACCAAAAATACGCATGTGCTAACATGATTGGAAAAGTCGAAAGCCATCAATAAATTCGGCCTGGCAACTTCATGGAGTGTGACTGCCACATGCGCCTCTTTCGGATGCCATTTGTTTCTTATTTGAAGACTGTCTCTGCATACCTCCAGCCTCAGTGTACACAAGATTGCATCTCAACACATATCGGCTCGTGTCTGTGGCAGATGCGAGCCAGGGATCTTGTTTATGTTCAGAAGTTTGTGTCTGCAGACTCATAAATATGTCTGGATGCATAGTTGGGGGTTTGCATATCTATGTACATGGGTGCCAGGAATCTTTATACATCCATTTGTCTCTGTTTAAGTAGCTGTCAGGGGTCTTTATATGTTAATTAGTGTCTGTTTAAGTGGGTGTCTGGGGTCTTTATATGTTCATTTCTGTATGTTTAAATAGGTTTCTGAAGCCTTTATAGATTTATTGTGGTTGGCACAGGACTTCATATATATGTTTGCCTCTGTAGGCACGTGGTTGTCTCTCTGTGTACGTCGGTGTCAGGGGTCTTTCTAGCTGTGTGTAAATGGGTGTCAATGAGTTTAACGCCTATGTTTGTATGTGCAGATACATGTGTGGTAAATAAATATTTACCGTCGGAATTTCTATGCAGTAAAGTTCAATAAAATAACTCACTCGGAAATGAGAGGCAGAATCCGTGGTATCTGAGTTTTAAGGGTTTTTATTCCATAAAATGGAATGGTTCGAACCATGGTATCATGTTCCTTTCACCATTAAGGATCAGGAAGGGATAGACAATACTTTATTAACAGAGTACAATATATATAGTCAATGCATATAATGGTGATGGATACAGAAGGCGTAACAGCTGAGAGAAACGAGATAAGAACACATGTGCGTAACAGAAAGGCGTGCACGAGGACGTATACAGAGGTGTGTGCTAGAAACGTCACATGAAAGTGTCACAAGTGGGTGGATACATAGTGGAATCTTGCAATGTCAGCAGAAATCTGTAGCAAGGATGCGCGCGCAGCAGCATGACGTGTGACTGACGTGAGGCTGGAGGGTGCAGGGGACTTGACATTTAGCACTAGAGGAAGAGACAGAAGTCTGGCATGTCAGATCGACTCGTTCCTAAATCATATCTGATATCTTGTGTTTGGGGAACTATATTATCTAGAAGGAAAGGTCTCTTGGGCAGAGGCTACTCTATACTGACTATTAATGCGTGCATATGTGACTACGTGTCTGCGTGTAATGCGAGGGGCCATGGGCCTACCATGGTAACGGAAGCAATGAATTACTTGCATGGAGACAGAGAGGCCGGGCCTTTTGCTCTGCAGCCGGGGAATTTGTTTATCTATTCTGCTAGACTGGAATGTGTTTTCGAGGAGCTGAGCTCGGCTATACTGATAACTTGAAGGCAAAATACGGTCTTTGGCAGGCAAGCAGGCCGAGCCGGGCACCGCTCGCCACGCAGGGAGTAGGACAGAGGTCAGGGATGTATCCCACGTTGCAGCTTTCAGGAGGCAGAGAGCAGAAAGGGCTCGATGGCAGAAATCAGGGCCTAGCTCTGCAGGGCTAGGAAAACGTGAAAGTGCACCATGAAAAGACGTTGGCAAGGCATACTTAGGAACTGAATTATCGATCCATTCATGGTGGATCTGAAAGAGGACATGTTAACGTTGGACGCAAATGTATTTGCGTCTTCATAACTGGTCGAGGAGGGAAGTTACATGCACTTTAAGCTCGTACATGGAGACGGTGGGGTTCACGTTAGGGGACACAATTGACCATAAAAATTCATATTACCTCATTCCCTCCTTGTCCCCTACGGACCCTTCATGATATATCAATCTTCATTAGTCCATCTATTTGTTCATATAACATCATTTGCTCTTCCTTTTTCAGGCGGGATTTAGAACATTGACTTGGATGAGGAAAACATGAGGTGGCGCACAAGCCGCAAATCGCTGGCCCACACTGTATACATAGGCAACAACTGAATACTATGAGAAGGGCTATTCCGAGGAAGGATAGGACTTTCCATCCCCAGGCTGATAACACGCTCCAGAACCAACCGGACCAAGTCCAGGTGCCTGGATTCTGGTGTATCTGACTTGCAATCTTATGGAGACGGGTTATGGCTCTATATACTGACGGTGCGTTTTCTGGAATGAAAACACAGCAACTCGATCCGATGACTCTACAGGCTCCGCCCCTATCGGCCAGGATGACGTCAAGAACAAGACGATTTTGAAGAACAACAAGTCGCATAGCAGACTGTTCCTCTGTTAAGTTGCCTAGGGCGGAAGTAGTTTCATTTACCACTGCTTCAAGGGTTCTGGTCAAGTGACGTATTGATTTGCTATTAAAGATAGCTCCTAAATAGGGAAAGAAACCTTTATTGAAATCTATATATCGTTCCCATGCCGTTTCAGTATAGTCGACAATCGGGAGTTCTCTCTTGGGTCTATTAGGTACTAGACGGGAGTTCTTATGATAATCAGGTGGAGCTAGAAAAACAGGTGGCAGAAGGAATGCAATGTAACATGTCCCATCCCAATCTAGTGGCAGACGTATATAGGCTGTATGACCACAAATGAAATAGGAATGGCGGGTAGCTTTGAATGTAGACTTGCCTTTATCACTGAATTCGATCACAGTAGTACATTTACTATGACCTAGGGGTACCGAACCATTCTTTCTGACACATAATTCGCCTTTGACTGGTAACACTGACATAGAGGGTAAGTCTGGTCCTGTATCGGACTGGACATTCAGAATCTTGAGGTTAAGTGTATAATTACCTAATCCATATACTTCATTTTCTAGATCGGTCCCTGTCCTTTGTGGGAGACCCTCCTTGTTAGGGTAACATGCTTTATGCATAACTGTGTTCAGATTTCCCCATACCCAATCGCCTTGGTAGACTATGGAATCAGAGTCTAAAGAATTTATTAAACTAAACCAGGCACCACAGGAACCATTATGTGTGAACGGATACGGGAAGAGGGGCAGGACTCCCTTCTATTTCTGATAGGGAGGGAGTCGGCCACATATCCAACAATTGGTAGCATTGCTGGTCTGATGGGAATGATGTAACATACTGATAAAAGTATTGTTGCGCAGCGCAACCCGGTAAGATAACTCGTGCGGGGGCAATTCACTGAAAGTATGCTCAACAGTGTTATTTGGAAAAAAATGTGCATGTATGGAAATAGGAAAGTACATGTGTAATAATAAACTTGCAGCAATAATCGTAAGACTCAGAAAAAACATAATCAATAATGTCACGATGCAGTGACTACGGAGAGATTTACAATATTCTCGTTTCTTGAGCTGTTTCTGTCTATCTCTCTCTCTATTGGGGTCTAACTTGTACATGTCAGGAACCTGTCTAACCGCTTCACCTAGGGGAGGACTTAACAATTAAACTGTCTGACTTGCTAGACCTCAATTTCATGCGATACTCCTGCTGAGGAGTTTTCTCTACCAGGGGGAGTTTAGTATCAGTCTCTGGAATGGGGCAGGGCTGGGAGTCTGTCTTTGGCGGCAGTCCATGATATTTTTTAATATGGCTTGAGTGGAGCCAGCCCTTGCGGCCCTCCACCTTCACTGCTGTCCTTGTAGTTAATAAAACAAGCTTCGGCTCCTGCCAGCGGGGCTCCAGCGGACTCCTCCTGTCGAAATTCCGAATAAAGACGTGATCACCAGGGACGATCTCGTGTGGCTTCACCTCGGTGTTGTCGGGAAAGGCTGCAGCCACCTGTGAACGACAAGATTGTAGTGCAGACATCAAGGAGGCAAGGTAATCTGTCAACATGTTACTATCAACATCTGTGATCTTACGAGGCAGAGGCGTCCCCCACATATTCGGTGGCCTACCAAAGACCACCTCGTACGGGGATAGCCCTGTTCTAGAGTGTGCGACCATTCTCATGTAAAACAATGCAACTGGCAAGGCGACTATCCAGTCTACCCCTTTCTCGGCACAAATCTTAGCAAGACGTGTTTTCAGTGTCTGATTGTGGCGTTCCACGAGGCCTGCTGCCTCGGGATGTCGGACGCAGTGGAATTTCCACTGATATCCTAGCAGGAGTGATACCTGCTTCATTAGCTCGGACGAGAATGGCTGACCATTATCTGAGTACACGACACGAGGCAAACCGTACCGTGGGAAGAATTCACGAACCAACTGTTTGGCAGTGGTCGGAGCAGTGTAATCTGGGACTGGATATGCTTCTGTCCAACGGGAAAGTGCACATACAACTACGAGGACATATTTGAATCCTCAACATCGTTCCATCTGGATATAATCCATCTGGAGGACTTCAAAAGGGTGATCGGGAGGATTGAATCCACCTTGCTCTACAGGAATGCTTTTACCTGGGTTGAACTGACAACAGATCATGCAAGTACGCACTTTCTGTTTTGCTGCTGCTCGTAAATGTTTGTTGTACCAGAGATTCTGTAAACTGTCTAACATGGCTTTTTCTCCTAAGTGTGCTGGACTGTGTGCGGTGTTAATCATAACTTGAACCATAGAGTCGGGGAGAAACCATGTGGCTTTTCCCTTCGTCATCCATCCCTGGTCTGTCTGGATCCCTCCTAGTTCAGTCCATTTCTTTATTTCGTCTGGAGTAGCATGTGTCTGTATGTCAATTACATCTAGTGCGGGATCCTTAACTGTCATGCAATGTGTCGGTGTCGGAACTATTGTCTTTGTCATATCAGCTGCATGTGTGTGGGTCAGAGCTGTGTTTTTCGCGGTTCGATCGGCCAGGTCGTTACCCTGGGAAATAGTATCTGTAACTTTAGTATGTGCTTTGCACTTCATGATAGCTATAGCTGATGGCAAATGTATTGCTTCTAATAATGCTTGAATGAGAGGACCATGCTGGATCTTGGCTCCGTGAGAGGTCAAGAAACCTCTTTCCAGCCAGAGTACACCGAAGTCGTGTACGACTCCAAATGCATAACGTGAATCTGTGTATATGTTAACATTCCTGTTCTTGGCTACTATACAGGCTCGAGTCAGAGCAATGAGCTCTGCAGCTTGAGCAGACAGTGTATCAATACGGTGTGTTTCTTTGACTTCAGTTTCAGTGGTCACTGCATATGCGGCCACTAATTCTCCTGTGCTTGTTCTCATACATGAACCATCCACGTAAAGTGTCAGGTCTGGGTTAGTCAGTGCAACATCTGTCAAGTCTCGTCGGGGCTTTGTTACTGCATTAATGATCTCTATACAGTCATGTGGAGCTGGATCTGTTGTGTTCGAAGGTAACAATGTGGCAGGATTGAGTATATTGCAGCGTCTGATTTCTATGTGGGGCTGGAACAATGTCAATTCATAACCTGTCAGTCGTGCTATAGTCAAGTGTTGAGTCTGTGTTCTGTTTAAGAGAACTTCCACAGAGTGTGGAACTTGTACTGTTAATTGGTGTCCTAACACTATGGAATAACTTTGTCGGATTGCTAGGGCTGTAGCTGCGACTGATTTTAAGCACGCAGGCAGGGCCTGGGCTACTGAGTCTAATGTACTCGAAAAATAAGCACAAGGCTTATGTGAACCTGCTTGGTCTTGTGTGAGGACAGATAATGCTGTGCCATCACGTTCTGTAACGAAAAGTGTAAAAGGTTTGTTGTAACATGGTGTTGCTAAAACTGGTGCTTGACATAATGCTTTCTTTAATTCATCAAAAGCCTGTGTGTGTTCCTGAGTCCAAGGGAGGTCAGTCGAAGTCGCTGCCTCCTGTGTTGTCAACTGTATAAGTGGCTTGGCTAGAAATGCATACTGGGGAATCCATTGTCTGCAGTAAGAGGTGAGGCCAATGAAGGCCCGCACTTCCTTTTGTGTCTTGGGCTGCGGTAAGTGTGCAATTAACTGAATGCGGTCAGGTGTTAGCTGTCTCCCCCTTTTGGACAGCAAGTGCCCAAGGTACACCACTTGCTGAACACAGAATTGTAACTTTGAAGGGGACACCTTGTGTCCCTTGTCAGCCAAGAAATGCAAAACCGTCAGTGATGCTTGTTCACATTCAGGTTCTCTACGGGCGGTGATCAACAGATCATCGACGTACTGGAGTAGGGCAGTGTAAACTGGCATGTGAATACTGTCAAGTTGTCTTTTCAATGCTTGGCTGTAGATGCTGGGGCTTTCTGTGAATCCTTGAGGTGCGCGTGCAAATTTGAAGCTACGGCCATTTAAACAGAATCCGAAAAGGTATTGGCTCTCCGGATCAATGGGGACACTGAAGAAGGCGTTCTTGAGGTCAATTACAGTAAAGAACGTCGCCTCTGAATCAATAGCAGTCAATAATGATGAGATGTCTGGGACCACAGGATACTGTGGTACAATGCATTTATTTAATTCTCGTAAATCAATCACCAACCGATAAACTGGAGGTGCATTCGGGTCAGTACGTTTAAGAATCGGAATGATAGGGGAATTACACAGATTGGAGTCGGTTTCTACAACCACTCCCTGTGCAATGAGCTCTTCAATGATTTCCAGTAAAGCCACTACAGCATCGGGTGGTAACTTGTATTGTCGGATTCGGGGTAGTACAACTCCTGGCTTGAGTGTAACTCGGTATGGTGTAATGTGCATACAACCTACATCAGTTGGGCCTTGCGCCCACAAATGTTCTGGTACATTTTTCAATCTGACATCAAAATCTCGTAATACATAGTGACCCTTAAAGTCACGCAAAAACAGTCTAACTCCTTCCGGAGAACAACATATTACAGCTCCTAGAGCTTTCAGTGTCTTGATACCTAACAAGTTTTCTGGACATGACTTCGTGAGCAATAAGTCTGTAGTACGTGACAATGGACCAACTGCTAGGGGAACAGGTTTCGATACTTCATTAACAATAGGCTGTCCTGAAAATCCAAGGGAAACATTCTGTGAGCCTGAGAGGGGTGCCCCTGGAACCTCGTCGTGACTTATTTTTGTTCGACTTGCCCCTGTGTCAATCAAAACCTTTCTATCTTTTCCTAATACTTGACTATGTACATAAGGACCCTCTTGATCTACAGGAACTTCAATGAGAGGCAGGCCAACCTCCCTCTCTAGGCTGTTTCATGAGTATCGCTGATAATCGGGGTAATCAGATTGTGCGTACTGGTACATCTGCTGTGAAACTTGCTGTGTCGCGGCAATGGGCTGTGGATGTGGTACCGCTACTGCTTGTACTGTCTGTTGTGGAGCAGGCATAGGCTGTACGTTCTGTGGAATATGTTGCTGAACCTGGTGTTGGACCTGGTCCTGTCTAGGCTGACGTGGTCTCTCTTTAGTCTTTCCTGTTGCTATATTGTATTTCAGAACCGTACATTCATTCACATAGTGACCTGGCTGTTTACAATAGTTGCATGTCCCTTTAACGGGAGCCGCCGTATTATTTGACTGTGTCATACCCCTTTTCTGACCGTCAGCTGGAACTGACTGAGCAACTAACATTTTCATTTTCGTATCTTTCATGCGTCTCTGTTCGTGATCTTGTTCTTCCCTAATTCTATTCTGGTGGTACTGTAACATTTGTAACATTTGGGACGGCGTATTTGCTTGCCATGTACTTTCTACTTTCAAAACACGGTTCTTAACTTGAGGCAGGGAATTCTCGACTAATTTTGATACAAAGAGGTGTGGGTATGACTCGCTACTTGTTTTCAGGCCACTGTTAATAATAAAACATTTCTCGAATCTAGAATAAAAATCACTAGTGTCTTCATCGTGTTTCTGCTTACAGGCTGAGATTGCGTCCCAGTCTTCCTTTTTAGTTGTTAACAGTCTAGGCAAAACCTGTACTAATAAACCTGGTAATGCTTTAGCTTTATCCCCAAGGCCTAACCCCGCGGTACGACCATTTTCTTTGACTTCTAATGCAGCCCAATCAATCTTTGTGTCTCCCACCTCCCATTCTTTCTCCTTTAGTTTCTCGTAAATTCCAGCAGGCAACAGTACTTTTAACATTTTCATAATATCTGAATACGTGTAATCGCCCATGAGTAACATATCTTTAATCTCTCGGTGAAAACCTGCAGGGTCTTTATCATGACTGGGCACTATTTTC
Organism: Lissotriton vulgaris; assembly: GCF_964263255.1. Lineage (NCBI taxonomy): Eukaryota > Metazoa > Chordata > Amphibia > Caudata > Salamandridae > Lissotriton > Lissotriton vulgaris. Next base: position 1,306,774,544 of record NC_141693.1, on the reverse strand, counting down.
TTCATTTCCAATAATTCCATTTTAGTGATGGGTGTGTATACGAATACACGTTCTAGTGTGTTATCGTCTTTTCTGACCGGATGTACTTCCCGTAAGGGATTCTGTCTGTCAAAGTAAAACATTTTTCTTTCTGGGGGTGGTGGAGCTGAAATAAACTGTGGTTTCAGGAAAGCACTATATTTGTGTCGATGTTCTAGAATTTCTTTAATTAAATCAGTACCTAGGCCTCTCCATCTATTCGAGAGCAGTTCTACTAATATATCCGGTAAGGGACCTGGATCAGAATGTTGGCTTTTGAACAACGTAATGAGATGCTGAATCATGTATATACCAGCTAATTTTTGTTCATCAGGGGAAAGGTTCAAAAACGTCTGTGCTACTGTATCATCATTATATGTACTAGAATTGTTAGCCCATTGTACTGCGGACCGGGCTAGTTCTTGTTCATCCATGGAATTGAGTACATGGTACCCCATTCGATCTTGAAGTATTTTATCGGTAGCCTGAAACATATGTTCAGGAGAACTCGGATTTGATATAGCAGAGAGAAAAAGTCTTTTGCTTTCTGGACGTATTGTTTTCTTAAGGTATCTTCCCTTACCTACATATGCTATCATCTCTTTGTCTGACTGTTGCGAGGTTTCTGCTAGATCCTCTATATCATCCTCCTCTTGCGAGGAAGTTGGATTGTCTAATTCAAGTTCTTCTTCAGGTGCTCGCTGGGCATGTATTTCTATTATTTCTTTACGGATCTTTCTAACCATATGATGTACACTGTTCTCCTTATCATGTTTACCCTCCGACATATTCTGGCTCCATCTAATCAGTCTATTCATCTCACTTTGCGGAAAACCTGCCTGATCTTGTTCTCTTATTAAACAATTAACCAAAAATCGCATTATTAAACCTTTAGTCTCAACTTTCTGACGTGACATGGCTTCAGCAACAGACTCCGGTCCTTCTCCTGTTCTAATAAAATAATACAATTTGTCTAGATGTTCTGGCATTTCTGGTAGTAATATCAAATAATCTGTAACGCGTCTCAAACGTATGGACGCTAACAACATGGGTCCTGACGTACCAGGCACTGGGTCATATCTGCAGTCTGTAAGTTCTCTTCTAAGTTGTTCGGCCGGTGCGCCTTTCGGTGTCCGAGCCTTTGCTAGATCTCTCATTGTCACTCGGTGTAACTGTGGGGGTGTTTGATAACCTCCTGTAGCACCTCCTGAAGCGGAGTCTTGAGCATAACCTGGCTGTAGGGTCGGTACCTGCTGTAGCTGGGTTGGGTCCTGGACCACGCCAGTCCCAAAAGGATTTAATGGATGCAGTTGTTGAATACCAGGGGGGGCAACGGGAGCGGGTTCGGGTAGCGGACCTGGAGGGATCTGCTGTTGCGGACCTGGGGGCTGATGATCATGGGGTAGGAGGCCGTCAGCGGGTACAGGTGGTGCGGGTACATGGGCAGGTGCAGTAGTATATGTAGGAGCGACATCGTCTAAATAGGAAGAAATAAAAATGTCTGCTGCGGTCTTGTGACGTAATTTAGTCGGAACCAATGGAGGGGGCAGATCATTTGGTATTTCCGGAGTGGCCTTAGGTAAACCCTCGGCCAAAAGAGGATACATACCATTCACAAGAGTGTTTCGTTGTCGGTCTACTTGTTCTGCTTTAACTCGTATTCCTTCTTCAACTAGTACGTTTTCTCGGGCTTTATCTGAATCTTCTCTGTGTTTTTCTGCTTTTCTGAATTCTTTCTCGGTACGTCTATGCGATTCTTTACGCCACAATTCTATGGCGTCTTTCTGAGATTGTCTGGCCTTCTTTTTCCATAGCGCTTCTTCTACTCTCATGATGCAATCTGCATCCCATGTCCCTGTAACGGGCCATCTATATTTCTCGTCTAGGTTCTTAGTATAATCGACCCATAAATCTAGATATAATATGGCATCTAAGCCGTGCTTATGGTACATGAAATTTCCGGGAGTGTCCCTAGGTGGGACAGGAATCGCTTCCTCTAGTATCCCTTTCCTAGTTCCTAACTGTCTTAACTTTGAAAACAATGGCATCTTGATATTTGGCACTTGACACTTACTTGAACTTGAACACACTTTTTACACAGAAACACAGTAATATATATCAAACAATCACTCATACCACGACATTAATCACATAGAAACATTTTGAACACATATTGACTATGCTTGAATTCTATAACGAAAACAAAATCGAACCGTTGAAGACACAAATTACTTGATATACTGCTAAACAGTACAGATACACTGCTAAAACAGTGCAGACCGGGTCTGTGTACCCAAACCCGTCTTGACCGGATACATAGTAATGCACCCGTCTAGATGCGTCCCCAGCAACGGTACTCACCGGGAAGCACGGAACGGAAGGCCTCGGAAAACTCGTCTGGACTGGACCTGGCTGGACTCGACTCGACTCGTGACGTCACAGGCACGTCGGAACTGGTGGGCCTCTAGACACCTCGGACCTTGCTCTCTCGGCTGGGCTCTGGTCGGGATCCTCTGCACTCCTCACCGCCTCGTCTGGATGCTGATCGCAGTCTCCGTCACCTCCGTAGGCCTGAGGGAGATACAGGAAATCCTGCGGGTACGCGTAATTGTCCGTCACGGCTGTGGCAGGGGCCGAAGCCTGCGACGCACCTACCGGCGCGTGGGGTGGGGGAGGGGTCCCTGTTCGGGCGCCAAATTAATGTGGTAAATAAATATTTACCGTCTGAATTTCTATGCAGTAAAGTTCAATAAAATAACTCACTCGGAAATGAGAGGCAGAATCCGTGGTATCTGAGTTTTAAGGGTTTTTATTCCATAAAATGGAATGGTTCGAACCATGGTATCATGTTCCTTTCACCATTAAGGATCAGGAAGGGATAGACAATACTTTATTAACAGAGTACAATATATATAGTCAATGCATATAATGGTGATGGATACAGAAGGCGTAACAGCTGAGAGAAACGAGATAAGAACACATGTGCGTAACAGAAAGGCGTGCACGAGGGCGTACACAGAGGTGTGTGCTAGAAACGTCACATGAAAGTGTCACAAGTGGGTGGATACATAGTGGAATCTTGCAATGTCAGCAGAAATCTGTAGCAAGGATGCGCGCGCAGCAGCATGACGTGTGACTGACGTGAGGCTGGAGGGTGCAGGGGACGTGACATTTAGCACTAGAGGAAGAGACAGAAGTCTGGCATGTCAGATCGACTCGTTCCTAAATCATATCTGATATCTTGTGTTTGGGGAACTATATTATCTAGAAGGAAAGGTCTCTTGGGCAGAGGCTACTCTATACTGACTATTAATGCGTGCATATGTGACTATGTGTCTGCGTGTAATGCGAGGGGCCATGGGCCTACCATGGTAACGGAAGCAATGAATTACTTGCATGGAGACAGAGAGGCCGGGCCTTTTGCTCTGCAGCCGGGGAATTTGTTTATCTATTCTGCTAGACTGGAATGTGTTTTCGAGGAGCTGAGCTCGGCTATACTGATAACTTGAAGGCAAAATACGGTCTTTGGCAGGCAAGCAGGCCGAGCCAGGCACCGCTCGCCACGCAGGGAGTAGGACAGAGGTCAGGGATGTATCCCACGTTGCAGCTTTCAGGAGGCAGAGAGCAGAAAGGGCTCGATGGCAGAAATCAGGGCCTAGCTCTGCAGGGCTAGGAAAACGTGAAAGTGCACCATGAAAAGACGTTGGCAAGGCATACTTAGGAACTGAATTATCGATCCATTCATGGTGGATCTGAAAGAGGACATGTTAACGTTGGACGCAAATGTATTTGCGTCTTCATAACTGGTCGAGGAGGGAAGTTACATGCACTTTAAGCTCGTACATGGAGACGGTGGGGTTCACGTTAGGGGACACAATTGACCATAAAAATTCATATTACCTCATTTGTGTTGGTGTGCAGATAGTTGTTCTTTGTTGATTCCAAACATGAATGTGTGTCAGGGGACTTTCCTTTACATATTGTTCCCATTGTCTTGTCTGCTCCTTGGTATACTAGCAGAAGTTTTGTAGGGCAAGACCTTACTAGGGGGGGACTGGCTTAATGTGATGGACAAATCCAATTTGTTTGACATTACTAACGTGTGAAAGTTTTCAGCTGTGGGTGCATAGTTTGATTCATATGCACAGTATTGGTAATTAAATTAATCGCTGTATGGAGTAGTGCAACTACCAGGCGTTTACACACCAAGGCATTGTGCAGTGGTGAGTGTTGCCATGCTGTAAGGATATACATTTTAAATACGATTGCTAGGTCCCGCTGGGGTTTCGGTCAATTGGCCACTTTCGGGTCACTATCAACCTTCCTTCCTCTCTGGTGGTTAAATTGAATATCAGTAGTGGGGTAAGAAAGATCTCTGATCCAGCGGCAACATGCCTGCGGGAACACTTGTACTTCAAAAATAGACAAGCTTCATGCTCCAGCAAGCGCTAGACACAGCTGTGAAAGGAAGTAAGGCGAGGTGGATAATATTTACTTCTCCCTGCATTGGCACATCTTGTCAGGAGTCAAAGGTATTGCACTTCAGCCAGGCAACGTCAATACCCTGCCATTCCAAGCTGATTATTTAAGGGCATCTTGTGCCTCATATTCACAGCCAAGTATTCGGCCCCTGGGTTTGTCAGCGCCAGGAATCACTAAATTCAACTGAACAAGAGGCGTGACAGTGGTTTACACTAACAGAAGCTTGGGAGTGCAAAACTCCACCTAGGTAGTGGCTGGCTGAATTTGATGGGCTAGTCCAAAAGGTTTCACAGCAACTGCACATGGGAGAGTGTCAGTCACCTGTGCATAGTTCTCGCAGATACACTGTACCATATTAATTTAAATAATCGCTTTAGTTGCAAGTGGTAAGTGTGAGATTCCATCTATTTCAGCAACTGGTCACATTGTCAGCAACAAAGCTGCCTGGGAGGTCTGGGTGCAGTCACCACAGATTAAACTGACCAGGCAACAGCTTGGTGTAAAAGATGGATGTTTCTGGCCTTACAGCGTGTAGAGTATGCCCAGGTGAAAATTGTGTGCTGTTTAAGGTTCTAATGACCAGTGTGGACTGTGGTATCTAGTCAAGGGGAAGAGATATGTTAGGTGCTTAATTGCTTACAATGTAGCACATTCAAGCGGGCATTGTTTTATTGCAAGTTGCAACAAGAGATTCCCTTATTACACCAGCAGATGCGCACGTGACCAGCAGCAAACAGCCTGGGAAGTCCGGGGGCGAATACCACAGATTAAACGATAAAGGCAAAATTACCGTACGACAGGTGGGATAATGGCAAGGACACGAAGACCCCCTTGCTTAAGTCACATATTCCATGGTGGGATAGGCACCGCTTGACACTGGGAACCTTAGATTCTAATAGTATCATTGGTAAGATGCACACAACTCTGTGGTCTTGTGGGGTATTTAGTCCCAATCTGAAGTGTAGAATGCAAGAGAACTGCACATTGCCACTATATTGAGTGTGACAGATGCAACAATATTATCCCTGCCAAAGCAAACCAAAGTTCTCAGGGTCAGATGCACAAATAAAACCGTTTATCCAGCCTCACTGAAGGAAGTCTGTTAGCAGAGGTGTAGAGCGGGACATTTTGCACCGGGGTGCGGTCATCGCACGGGCAACACAGCAGATAGGCGTCTGTCAGACGAGGGTGCTTGCGGGCTAGAAGGCCAGGCAATGTAGCATATTCAATGCGAAGGATCCCCCTCCCGCACTAGACTGCCTGAGAATGTGAGTGCAGTGGGATTTGCAATATTACAGGTATTTTCCCGCCCAGACAGGGGCAGAAGGGTACATTGCAGGAACCTGCATAAATAGAGTGGGGGCAAGACCTATAGAGCATCAAGGGTCACAGCTGATTAGCAGGTATGTGGGTATCCTTGGTCAGACTTTAGTTAAGCAAGCCTGGTAGTTGCCGTAAGTGGCCACTCCATATTATTGCGGTGACCGCAATAGTGTGCGCCATGCAAATATTCTTGTTCGCCATGGTTTATTAATCGCAAAGGTCTGCACTCAGGTCTGGTCAACCCCATCAAAGTAGGTGCACTCTGCTCCCCAGGGCAGGTTACGGGCTGCTTCAGTGATGCATGACATGCCTCGTCCGCATAGCCGGAGTTTATAGGCTGGTTGTGGAAGCGGTCTTCTTAGCAAGTGTGCTGCTGTCTCATACATCGGGGAAACAGGCGTAAGAAGCACAAAATGCTAGAAGGGCGGCAACTACAGGTTGCAGGAAGTGGGAGCCACATCAGCTTGCTGGGTATTACAGCGAATTATAAGAGAGCTCCCTCCTGGGAAGCCATTACCGTCTTGCAGGTCATGTGAGGCACTGGTACTTTCCTAGAGAAGGATGACCGGCTCCATGCGCAAGTTCGCTGAGCAAGGGGCTTTGGCTTCAGCAGGCATGGACTATGCCAGGCGAACACCAAAGGTTATTTTGACAAAGTTGGGGTGCACTTGGCACAGGTGGGCATGAATCTGTTCTTACTGGACATGAATGAGGCTGGGAAATTGCAGGGGCAAGCAAGAATACAGATTGTTGGTGGGGGGCTCTTTAGGCGACGGGCCACCTCTAGAGCTGTGGTAGAGTTACAGGGCGATCTGGAAGCAGCTTGGGTACAGAAGGATACCTCTGGAAGAGCACAATAATGGTGCCAGAGCCAAATCCCAGGAGCCTCAGGGGAGGGTCCTGGAACAATGATGTTGGCGCCCCGTTACTCCTTCGGGTGGTTGTGGGCATGAACAACCGCGGGCTTGCCTTGCTACACTCTGCCCTGAAAGGGGCGTGAGTAATAAGGGACCAATGTGTCAGGTGATCCAGTAAGGGGATCACCCCTAGAAGGGTAGCATAGGCATGGGCGGAAAATCCGTTCCGCTCGCGGATTTTGCGGATTTTCGGGAAATCCGCAATCCGCGAGATTTGCGAATTTCCCGCAAAATCCGCAAATCCGCGAGCAGCGGATTTTGCTCGCACTGCTCGCACTGTTCGCGTGAGTTCGCGCCCCGCGAATAAGTGCAAAATTGCAGAAATACGATCTTAGCAAAACTGAAAGTAACTACTTACCAGGTTCAAAAGTTCAGGCACATCATTAGTAGCCATTTCCTGTAGTGCTTCCTGAGGGGCCCCTCCAGAGTTCAGTTGCCAGTTGAAACTATTATGTGACCCTGCTCTGAACCTCAGAATAGTTACACATATGCCACAAAGGTCCTGAATTACAGCTAAGGGAGACAAGCAGGAGCCAGGCTGGAAGTTAAAATCCATTAATCAGCCCCTAATTCGTTATTGTCAGTTGGGGCAGGGCAGGTGTTGTAACTAATTTTGCAACAATGAAAGCACTTAGCAAGTGCAAAAGATCACTAATCAGGGCGCACTAAGGAAGCAGGTGCCAGCTAAAAAAATATTCTGTGACACATTAATCAGCCCCAAATTAATTCAGGTCACTTGAGGCAGGGAAGGTGTGCTTTGCTTTGCCGAAAATAATGTACACTGGACAACCAGAGGGTGTGGTGATGAAACAGAGGGTGGCATGGGTGGGCCAGAGGGTGGCATGAGTAGTCAGAGAGTGGCAGTGGTGACAGAGAGTGGCAGTGATGAAGAAGAGTGTCCCAAACAGGCTGGACACGTAGAAACAACAAGTTCGCAAAACTTGCGACCCGACAGGTAAGTTCGCAAATTGCGAAATTGTAAAAACCCTCGCGAACTGGCAGAAACACGGGCGAACACAAAAAAAAAAAAATCCGCAAATTCGCGGGAATTCGCGGATTTTGCGGATTGCGAATCCGCAAATCCGCAAAATTCGCGAACGCGAGATCCGCAAAATTCGCTCATGCTTAGGGTAGCACTGATTGGGTTTTCCACAGTGTTGGCTCATCAGGCGGGCAGGGCAGCATAGGTTAGTACAGCTACCTGCCCTTGGATCGCCCGTAAAATAACCCACCGTATTTGCATACTTTTGTATGGAATAAACCTGCAGCAATATTTTCTCCAAACAAAAGTTGTGTTGTGTATTTATTTCATGCATGCCTATTCTGCTGTGGTGTGGGTCGGGTCTTGTGTCTATAATGGAACTATTGATGCATATGGGTTTGAAGCGTGTGTGCACCATAGGCATGTGTGTAGGATAGTTTAGGTCCCGATTTGTGTGTAAACCCACATGCAAATGCTACAGGCAATAGTTGAAAACCTTTCCTTCCATTTCTGCTTTGCGCAAAAAAAATGGTCGCTAATCTAGGGATTCTTTTTTGATGCTGTTGGCCTCCTGAGCAGGTTAACCCCACATACATTGTGCGGTAGTCCCAAGAGCATTTCTCCTTCAGTAAGATTATTTCTAGGCTCTGTGTACTTGGATAGGGGTTCTTTCTTCACAAAGACTTGTGCGGAGGGATTAATTTTTTGTTCTTCTTCACAAATAATGCAATTACTGCTAGTGCGGGCAATGCACAAATCCTGGCGGATTACAGCTGCTCACAGATGGAGCTGTCTCTTCTGGGGGCCTTGGGTGCGGATAGAAGCATTTATGCCTTGCTCTGTTCCAAAGAAAGCAGAGCGCCGCCGACCTCACAGGCAGAGGGGTCAGTGGAAGGGGGTACATTGCTGAACACGAGAACCGGCTACAATGTCTACTCGAAAGCCAAGATCAATGGGGAGGCAGAGGCAAACATGTGAATGGAAGTTGGAAGGTAGCGCAGGAGAGCAGGAGACTGCGATGGAAACTGCGTGTTGGCTTGATGGGCGAGAGTGTAGGGTCGGAATGACAGGGAGAGCATGCGTGGACAGGAAGAGCGTGAGTGTGCGTGCGAGCAACAGAGGGTGAGCCTGTAAAGGAGAGTGGCAGGAGGCAGTGTCGGATTAGTAACCTGGGTACTCAGGCAATGCCCGAGGGGCCGGTATCCGAATGCCAGATGTGGGCTGCTTTTTTGAGCAGTGTGGGGGTCGATTTGGTTGGATTCTGCGTTGTTCGATGGCACCAGCGGCCCAGTGGGTGCCTGCGTGGCCTTTCTGCAGGTAGATGGGTGTCAATTACCTCCCTTTTATCAACGGCAGAGGTGTAACTCCCTTTCTCTCACTGGCCCGGCCCATTAATGTATGCAGATTGAACAGGGGCAGGGGGCCTTAGCAAAGGTGGCCACACTTGTTTTCAGTTGTGTTTCGCCAATGTACACTAATCAGTGCATTTTTTTAACCCCCTCTCTTCCCCCCCCCTTCATTCCCCCCCCCCCTTTTATAAAATTTCGCTTAAGCAGTGTTTTGCGGAAAGGCAATATGCAAATGTGGGCCACTTTTTGTTAGCATGCCCGGCCCGATTTTTAATCCCAATCCAAACCTGGCAGCAGGAGTCCATGGAAGAGTGAGTAATGGGGAGAGTGATAAGGAGGGCGAAGGACAAAAGGTTTGATACACGAGATCACTCTTCATGACTGGATAGACTATAGATCTGTAGAGATTCTGACTCTCCAAAGACGTCGCCAGTAGCCTGCTCCTCCAGATCACACCTCATACAATCACACTGCGCATGCCACGGTATCCAAGGTGAAAATGTTACCTCCAGCACATCGTCATCTCTCCAGAGAGCCATCAGCAACTAATGGCGTCGAAGAGCCACCAGTCTGCGAGACATTAAGGAAAGTGAAGGAAGCACTTAAACCCCATGCACACCTCACCATCCCCGGATATCACGGAAGACACGACCACCACAGATGAACGTCTTGTCCATTTGCCTGCCACAGGTGCAGAAAATGAAACACCCCTACATACAGCTGGGATGTGATGCACATCTGTGCTTCACTAGATGTTCTAAACACTCCCTAGTTGGCGCCACCTTGGACAGCGGTAATCTTTAGGCATTAATGCAGAAAAATAAGTCCAGGAACCGTTTCCGACATGGGGAATTGCATACACTGACAATTAAGACACTACACTGTAACTACCAGTCGGTCACTCATGAATCTTCACATCCTACCCCAGGTAGCAGCAGCTATCAGAGGAAGCATTGTTGCTGACACCCCAAAAAAATCACTTACAGGAAAACAGAGGGACACAGCAGGGGCACGTCTGCACACAATGGACTATTGAGAGCAATTGGGGCGCTCAAACAGGAATTCGTGTGGCTGAAGACAAAAATAGATAGGACGCAAACCTATTCTGGTGTAAAAGCTGCTGAAAGTCTGCCTCGTGTTCCACAATATTTTTGAAGTAAGGAGTAACAATCATGGCCTGCCGTAGAGAAACACCGCCAGTGCCGTAACCACTCCAGCGGTGTGTTGGCAAATACACTGTAGCTCTAACACGGTCTTAGACAGAGTGTAGCGGCAGTAATGTGGGGCAATGTTCGATGAGGACACATACATATTTAACGGCTACACAGCGCCCTAATGCCTTGCAGAAACACACAGAGTACAGAGATCCTCGCGAGTCTCCTGCCGCAAATCACCAACACGCGCACACACACCAGACCTCAGAGTCCCCAGCAACATCTATAGACCGAGGCACACGCACTAGCACCAGCAGAGAAACACCTGCATGGAGCACTGGAATGCTCAAATTTAGGAGAATATTCTGACTCTCGGAGCGTAAAGCTGCTCTTACACTAAATACTGTCTCTACACCCCCTAGTGTCTGTGGAAAGGCCCTGGGAGTAACAGCAAGAGCAACATGGAGGGTAACAGTGATAGAGAGAGCAGCAGGGACAGTAACTGAGAGAAACGGACCACAGACAAGGAGAGAGTTGCAAAAAGAAAAGGGTGATGATGAGGGAAGATTGTGCGGGTGAGTGGGGATAATGTGTGAGGGAAGGCATGCCATGAAGAGCAGGAGAAAGAGTGAGTGGCCGGGCCAGAGAATTGATGGTGTTAGAAATGGGGGTCTCTAGTTGGCAATGGATTGCACCTTTGACCAAGTCAAGACCCTTCTTCCTAGCCAGGGTAAGGGGGATACACTTCTAAAATAACCCCTGCTTACCCCCTTGGTATCTTGGCGCGAGCAGACTAGCTTATCTCTGAGGCAGTGTGTAAAGCATTTATACACACATATAGTATTACAGAATAAACACTACAAATGGACACCACACTAGTTTTGAAAAATACGTAATCTTTATCTAAACTTAACAAGACGAAAATGACAAAAATCAAAGATTCCATAATCAAAACGTGATTCTTTGAAGGTAAAGACAGTTCTGCCCATAGCAAACTATAGATGTGACACTTTCAACACAAAGTACCTTGGATGCATCACAATCATAAACAAAAACAGACGCAGGGAAGGTGATGCATCGGTTTCTTATGTGCAGGGAAGGTGATGCATCGGTTCCTTTCTCCATGGGAGGTGATGCTTCGGTCCCTTACTGCAATGCAGGGGAGGTTACTTACTGAAAGGGAGGTGATCCATCGGATTCTTACTGTGTGGGGAGGTTAATACATCGGTTTCTTACTGCGGCCCCGGTTTCCTGGTAGATTTTGGTGCCCCAGTGCGATGCGTGAGGATTGGGTATGTGTGGTTCTTGATGCGGCGTGGCAGCAACGGCACTGCATTGGTCTCTCCTGCTGCGGTCCCACGATGTGTTGGTGCTTGCAGCTGCACAGCAGGGCCTGCGTCGGAATCAGTGCGGTGATCTCGGACTTCGGAGATCGGTACGCGGGATTCTGCGTGCAGCGATTTCTCCAGCAGCGGGCAGGCACTGCATCGGTTTCTTCAGCCGCACAGCAGTGATGCGTCAGAAACAGGTGCGGATGTGTCATGCTTCTCGTAGTTGAGTCTCTTTTCCAGCTCCCAACAGCAAGAACACCCTCAAGAGGCCCAGCTCAGCAACAGGCAAGTCAGAACTCCCAGCAAAGAAGTTCAGGGGAGCTGGTGGTGAAGTCTTTGTGACCCTGAGACTTGAAAACAGAAGGAAAGCTTTATTCAAGTCCAGGGACATCTTCTTCAAACAGGATACACAGCACACAGCAACGTATTTGTGCTCTCCTTGGCAGAAACACCCACTGCAGGCCAACCCCAGACAGCACACAGCAAAGGGGCAGTACTTCTCCTTCAGCTTTCCCAGCTCTTCTCCTTGGCAGAGGTTTCTCTGGAGTCCAGAAGTATTCTAAAGTTCTGGGGTCTGGTCCCCAATATTTGTATTCCATTTCTCTTTGTTCTCTTGTGACAGAGAGGCTCTGTGCGCAGTCAGAAACAGTTCTGCCCTCTCTGGTCCAGCTTCCTGGCAGGAGGTGGAGAAAGCATTGTGTAAGGCAAACCAGGCCCATTCAGGTGAAAGGAAATCTCCTCCCCCTACTCTAAATGCAGCCCAGGTCTATTCAGCTCAACCCTGACTCCTCCAGGAAAGGCAGGACACATCTTAACCTCCTCAGTGGCTGTCTACAGTGAATGTATATCCCCAGCCCCTGTCACTCCAAAGCCAAACAGTCATTCCAAAAACCAGCAGAGGCACACAGGATGGCTAAGCAAGAAAATACCCACTTTCTAGAAGTGGTATTTTCAAACACAGAATGTAAAAATCATCCTTATTAAAAGATACATCTTTACATTCTGAGTTCAGGCATACTAAACTGTATCTTTCTATCTTGTCCCAGTAGGAAGTTATATTTATAAGATGTTATAAATAAACCCCCATTCTATCCTAAGGGGGCAGATGCCCTTTCAATAGTGAAAAACAGTAGTTTATTATCAGGACATGTTACCCATATTGGCATTATAGACTGCACGCAGACACTGCAGTGGCAGATCTGAGAACCCATTGAAAGGCTGCTTGTGTGGATGGCACAATCAGTGATGTAGGCCCACTTGCAGAATTTCACAAACAGGCCCTGGGCACACAAAAGTGCACTGTACTAGGCACTTAGTAGTAAGTCAAATAAGCCAATCAGGGAAACACCAATCCATATTCACAATTTACAGAGGGAGCACTTGCACTTTGGCACAGATCAGCAGTGGCAAAGTGTCCAAAGCATCTAGACCAGCAAACAATAAATTCAGCGCACAGTAAAAACACAGGAGGCAGAGGCAAAAATACAGGAGATAACCACGCCAAGGATGCCAGGTCTAATAGATGGGGTTAGTGATAATGGCGGGGAATGCTTCAGATTATAAAGTCATATACTGTAAGAAAGGCCACAGTATACAGTAAAGCACACAATGAACAAGGCACGCCAAGCAACTATGCACTAAGAGCAAACACAATAGTGTGTGATCACGTGAGCCATGAATGGGTTATATTTTTATATTGATGTTCACTGTGAAAAGACTCCAGCTCCTACCAATACTATCTGGCATTCTTCACCTGTACTAGCTGTCATTCTACGCCGGTACAAGCTGGCATTCTTCACCGGTACTAGCTGGCATTCGTCACCAGTACTAGTTGGCATTCTTCACTGGTAGTAGCTGGCATTCTTCACCTCTACTAGCTGGCATTCTTCACCGGTACAAGATGGCATTCTTTGCTGATACTAGCGGCATTCTTCGCCAATAGTAGCTAGCATTCTTCACTGGTACTAGCTGGCATTCTTCACTGGTACTAACTAGCTGGAATTCTTTGCTAGTACTAGCTGGCATTCTTTGCCAGTACTATCTGGCATTTTTCACCGGTACTAGCTAGCATTCTTTCGCCGATAGTAGCTGGCATTCTTCACCGGTACTAACTAGCTGGCATTCTTCACTGGTACTAGCTGGCATTCTTCGCCAGGCAGGGAGTAAAACGCTCCTCTTCAAGTCTTCTTTCTAAGGCCAGCTGGGCCTGCAGCATTAGCTTCGGGTATGCAACTCTGTGGCTGTCCAGCCGGCACATACACAGGTCATGATGGAGATGTGCTTCCAAAAGAGAGCAGTGACGAGCTCTTCACACAAGTGCATTCACGCAATCTGTGACGTCTCCCGCAAGGGGTCGGGCGGTTTCTGAGCGCAATGTACCATTACAGTTTTGTGTAGGCCATGCAGGCTAAAAATGCATGATTCCAGAGAAGTATAAGAAAGACTTTGACTCGCAAACAGGGATGAACTGTCATAGGTACTGCAGATGACACCCGGAATTAGGAGTGTGAGGGACGAGGGATCCACAGTTCCTGATGCTATAACTGGCAACTGAATCCTACCATGGCCTCTTTTACCGGCCAAGCAAGCTGGGGGCTGAGTCCACTTTCCTTGCTTGCATAGCAGTTACATCTGCCACAATAAAGAGGTGGTGGGGCGGGTGGAGGGGGCATGGGGATAGTAGGAGGGGGAGCGCACAGGGATTATAATAAAAAACAAATGTAAAATAAAAACTTACCTGAAGCTGCCTCCCGCTTTGCACATGGCATATTCCTTTTCGTGTCCCAGCAAGCACTGGGGCCATGTCACAGACTCCCTGCAATCCCTGCACTGCTCTCACGTGAGAGCAACACAGGGATTGGTCTGAGTGGGCAGGGAAGACGCCCTGCTCAGACCAGGGATTCTGCGGGGTTTCTCCAGCCCGGCTTCTCAATACAGCTGGGCTGGAGAAAACCTAAGTGGGCATGTGTGTTTTGGTCAGCCTAAGACGGCCAGCTAAAAAACACATATGCGCACTTAGGGAGTGGAGTGCACATCCCACTCCTCCAACCCAATGCCCTGTCACTCCCTTCACAAGCTGGCTCAGAGCCCGTAAACGACAAATAAAATGATGACATTGTTTTATTTTTCATTTACTGGCTCTGAGCCAGGCAGTGAGGCAACGCTCCTCCACCATTGAGGAAGAGCCACCACTGTTGCATACTTGCATAGGGTTCCTTCACAGGCGTGCGCGATCCCTGCTTGTCCAGTGGCGCTGGTGCTCTCTTTGTGAGGGTGGGCAAGTTCCAAGTGAAATGGAAACATTGTCTCAATTTTGAAGGCCCCAACTCTTTTAGTAAAAACATTGTTTTCAGTAACACCTTAGAGAAAGCCATGTTAAATCATCACAAGTCTGTGGAGTTTTCAGACAATTCTCCCATTTATTCATTTATTTCGGCAGTTTGAATTGTATTTATAGTAATTAACATCTCCATTGGTAAATTATGCACATCATCTCATCTCAGGGCTGCTAGTTCTAGAGTGCTGTAGAACAGAAGTTTTGCCTCACAAACATCAAACATGGCAGCCCTTCCCCAGGCATGACGCTCATGGAGCAGCGAGGAAAGAAAGCAATTGCATGTTTCATCTTTCAATGAGGAAAACAAGAAATAATGTGCAGAAATAAAATGGTGCAAATATTAGAGGTAGTGTCACACAGGAGCGGAGCAAGTCTTTCTGCTGATCTGACATGCTTCAGAAGAAAAGGGCAGGAATGCTCAAATATTTACAAGATATGGTGGAAATTTTGGCGCGGTGGGGGGGGGGCGGGGTTGGGCGGGGCGCTCAGGTATTTATGACGGCTCCCAGCTGTCAAAATTCACGGTGGACAAGTGCTCATGACGGCCGGGAGCCGTCAGAACTCCGCCCACTGACAAATTCTTCTGAGCACACGTCTACTGTGACTCATGATGGCCGGGAGCCGTCATGAGCACCGAAGGTGGTAAACTCTTTTTATTAAACAAGCTCATCAATTATCAATGCAGTGAACAGACAGTAGTGGTTTCAGAGACATTTACATTGTAATATCAACATATTTGCAGTGCGCATCACCACATTGTACAAGGGTGAGTCTGGTACAGTCATCACTTATAATAATCAATGATCATGGTCTTCATCATCCACAGGTCATTAAGAGGCCCTGCCCGCACCGTAAAGGTGTTCTCACCCTAGGTCTAATGTGCGGTAAGCTTGCCATGCACCCTAGATTTCCCCCCAATTTTTACTACAGCCCCTACTGCGGTATATTGTTTCCTCCACCCTCTGGCACCAGTCCAGATCCGTTTACCAGTCAGCCACCACTGGCAAGTGCCTTGAGCCCCATTTTTGTGCAATATTCCTTTTAGATACCCCACGCGGCCAGCACCCACCAATTTTGAGCATATCGGGACCAACCCTCCTCCCCCTGTATCAACAACAGTAACCCCTTCGCCCCAAGCGGGCCCTCTACTGGGAGCACCCGTGACATGATCGCTGTCACTGGATGTATGACGTTAGCACGCATACTATTACCACGCATACCTTTACAACGCGGTATTTACAACGAATACCGTTACAACGCATAGCGCTTTGAGGTGCTGGATAGTGGTAAGTATAATTGTATATTCCAACTCCAGTCCCCGTGGACTGTGTTGGATATAAAATTAAACTTATTCCCTATCCTAGAGCGCCCCCCAGCGCAATGCGTTGTAATGGTATGCGTGGTAATGCCTGCGTTGTAATGGTAGTGCGTTGTAAAAAATGCGTGCTAAACGTTGTATACCGCTGTCACTATCTGCCTCCCATTATTCGCGGATCGGTGAGCATTCCCAAAAGGTGTTGAAAAAGGAGCCCTCCTGTCCACATCCCCTCAGGCATAGAGGGTCTTCCGACCTACCTATTTAATGTATTAGAATACAAGAGTAATATGTTCTATAAAGAACCTGCAACAGCAATACTCTAAAACGTGCACATATCTCTAACTCTCTGGGACACTGGAGAGCTTCGGTCCATTACTCATCAGTGAAGTCACCTAAGTTGTCCGTCCACTTTGCCCTCAGGGGTCCCAATGGGTCAGGTGTATTAGTTATCATTTTTTTGTAAATCACTGATACCCCCTGTTTTGGGATAGGGTCCAACAGTACACGATCTTCCAGGGGGTGGAGTTGGGAAGACTGCACCCCTCCTGGATGTGCGCCCTAAGTGCCTGACCCAAACTTTAGTAATTAAATGTCTGAGATGCAGTCAGGTCAAATTCTCGACTCAGGGACTCTAGGGAGATGAAGGCTCCACTCCTCTACACGTCTTCCAAGTGCTCAATGCGTATTTTCACCCATCCTGAGAAACAAGTCAAGTTTTAGACTTTTGACAATCTGTCACTCAACCAAAGCGGGGTCCTGTCTGTCAATATACCACAGCTTACCACGTGGGTCTTGGCTTCGGTCCAGGACTGTACTACAGTGGACGTCTGAATGGGAAGAGTCCCCTTCCTCTTCCGAATGTACAGAACGGTCTTGTAGTTCTGACCTGGCATTGCACCTCTGTCGACCCTATTGGGGGAACGGGGTGAGGCGTGTTCTGCAGCACATACAAGAGTCTTGGATTGGCCATCATCTTATATAGAGTGGCTCTACCCATCGGGGTTAACGGGAGTGTCTGTCAATGCGCCACATCCGTTCTGAGTCGGTCTAATTGGGAAGCCAGATTGCATTTCAAAAACAACTGCTGATCTCTGGTCACAAAAATGCCTATATATTTGTAGCTCACCAGTTCGATTGGGGCTGTACACTGTGATGGCAGTCTAGAGGGAGGACCAGACAGGGGGAAAATCTGAGATTTGGCCCAGTTAATTCTGTAGCCGGAGCAGCTATCGAACAACTCGAAGATATGTAGGAAGATATGTAGGATGCGAGCTATCGAATAGTACAGCCTTGACACATATAGTATTATATCATCAGCGAATAGATCAGTACGCTCTTCTCAACCATCACTTGAGGGGATTCCGCATATCATCGGGTCAGTCCTGATACAGGCCACCAGTGTCCCCAGCATCAGGGTGAAGAGGAGATAGTGGACATCCCTGTTTGGTACCACGACCAAGCGAGAAGGGCACTAATAGCACTCCATTCACCCAAACTCTAGTCAACGTGTCTCTGTATAAGAGCTTTACTCAGGTGCAGAACTTTGGCCCAAAGCCCAATCTGGTTAGGACAGCGAAAAAGTATATCCATTCAATGCTGTAGAATGCCATAGAGGCTTCAAATGCCATCAGTGCTGTCTGTTCCATGCTCAGTTGAGCCGTCATATGTAGCACTCTATATAGCCTCCTCAAGTTATGGAGGGTGCTTCTGCCTGGCTTAAACCTTGACTGGTCAATGTGAATAAGTGAGGATAGAGGCAGTGTCAGTCTTATTGCTAGTACTTTTGTGAGCACTTTTGCCTCCATATTGAGTAGGGATATGGGCCTATATGAATTGCATCCTCAGGTGACATGCCCCGTTTGGGAATCACCACTATTGTGCCTGTACATTGGTAGATTGGCAGCTGCCCCGACTCTCCTGCTGCTTCTAACATTTCCAGCATTGGACGGGCCACTGTCTCTGTTATACTCTTCAAAAGTTCAACTGGGAGACCATTCTGTCCCACTGCTTTCCCTAACTGCAAAGCATGGAGAGACCCTAAGATCTCCTCTACTTTTAGATCTGCTCCATAGCCTCTGCCGCTTCATTAGGAAGTGTCCAGAGGGTAAAGTCCTTTAAGAATTTATCACAGTTTATTCTAGTTCTAGTGCTGTTCGGTGTGTAAATAGTGGTGTAGTAGGCAGTAAACTCAGAAGCAATGGCAGTGTTTGTGGTTCGTAGGGTCCCTGCTTTATCCTTAACCCTCACCACCCATGTCCTATCTCTATCTCTTCATTCAAGCCAGCCCAGGAGCTGTCCCCAATGCCATAAAGGCGGAGCTGAGTCTCAAGGGTATAAGAACTCGCTGCATTCTCGGCTAGGGCTCTTAGTTCCTGATGGTGCAGGTGAACCCTATTCTGTACGTTCACGTCTCCACTCTACACCACCTCTTCTTCTATGGTCAGAATATCCCTCTCAATATCTTTGCACTCCTGTGTGGCTTCTCTTTTTCCCCCCCTCCTTTCCCCCTATCAGGGCCTGTGCCTGCCTCCATATCACAGTCTTAAATGCTTCCCATAATGAGGATGTTACTGAATCCTGATTCTCCTCAAAGTAATGCTGTGCTGCCCTGTATAAATTATCTTTGTCGTGGAGCTGGCAGGTGTCTAATCTCGGAAAAGCCTGCTGGTCAATACAGGGGCCCACCAAGGTGACTCCTACTGGTGAGTGTTCCGATATAATGTGTGACGTCTGTAAAGGAGCCCACTTAACCCTGGAGGGCAAGCAGATAATCAAGACGTGACATGGAACCTTAAGGGCCAAGAAAAAGGTGTACTGGGTGCAACTTGGATTATGAAATCTCCACAGATCCACCATGCCTATTGCCGACACGAATGTTGGCAGTGCCCCTTCTGCGGGGCGATTCTGGACCTCGCCCTCCATCTTGGGCTGAGGTCATCACTGCGTCCATGTCTTCCCCAACCAGCAGTGTTCTTATTGGGAATTGTAATAGCAATTCTTCTAATCTAGGGAGGACCTCATCATGTAGCCTAGGTGGGATATACACTAAGCAAAGAGTCAAAGTAATCCCCACCCGCACACCAGTTAGAGCCGTATAAAATCTGTGTGTGTCGCAGTATGTCTTGGAGATCATGTATGGTGCTGCGTCCTTGCCCAGGATAGCTACTCCTCGTGCACCCGTGGTGTAGCCTGCATGTGCTAATGCTTTATAGTGGTTGCCCTTCAGGTGCATCTCTTGGAGCATCATAAAATCTGGGGAGTGGTGCTTAATATGTTGCAGGACCAGGGTGAACTTAATCTTATTGCACAGCCCATTCACATTCCATGACCTAATACAAAGGTGGTTGGGTTTACTTATCTGTGGGTACACTTTCTGGGCCATGTACTTCGAACTAACCATTCGATATCAGAGACCTCCCTGCAGCCGCCAACTCAAGCCTTTGATTTGGATGAGCGTAACATAAAAATGGTGTGACAGGAACAAACTTCCCCCCTAAAAAACCCTCCCTGCTTTCCTGTATAGTGAGCTATCAAATTCACACCACCCCAAGCTGCAAAGCGCAATTTGCCCAAACTTGTACATACAACTGTGGGGAGGAGCATTGCCTCCGTCAAAAGTTTCACCATATTAAACTTTAACATTCAATGTTCACCCCTATCCATTAGAATTTAATTGTTGCACCTGTTCTCACACAGGCACAGAACTCACACCTATCCCCAAATTAAGTAGGCCGGGTTGGGCCTGCCCCGATTAGGTCAACCCAGAGGCTCTTCACTTCTCTCCTTCAGTCGAGCCTCCTCCTACCCCGGGTCAAGCCTGAACTCCAAACCATTAGCCAGCACAGTCACTGCTAGGCTGGATCATCCTCGTGGGTCGATGTGTTCTGCACATCGGTATTCTCTCATGCTGCAGCATCCTTATGTTTCTGATGTTTGCATTCAACTTTACTCCAACCCTCCATCTAGTCCCATACATCCTCTGGAGACATGAAAAGATTTGAATTACCCTCCCTAAGTACCTTCAGATTTGCAGGGTATAGCATCATATACTTAATACCTATTTCCCAGAGGGCCCTTTTAATAGAGTCAAATGTTCGGCGTTGACACTGCACTTGAAGGGTGAAGTCTGGAAAAAACCTAACAGTTGCATTCTCATATTTGACATCACCATGGGATTTGGCCGCATGCAAGATGGCATCCCAGTCCCTGTAATTGAGGATGGGGGCTATGATTGTTCTTGGGGGGGGGGGGGGGGGGGGGGAGGGGCGAGGGAGTGGTACAGGCCTCAGTGCTCAATGTGCTCTCTCTATGGAGAAGAAAGTAGATAGTCGTTTTGGGCGGAGCGTTTTGAGTATCACGTCCTCCAGAAAGAAGTCTGTGCACTGTCCTTCAGCCCCCTCAGGGACTCCAATCACACAGATGTTGATCTGATGTGCCTTCCCTTTCTGATCTTCCAGCCTCACCATGACCTCTCCTTGTTGCTTGGTCAGCTTAAGAACCTGATCCTTGAATCTTTTTGTTTTCGATTGCAGGGCGCCTATACGCTCCTCCGTTTTGGCTACTTTCTCCGCCATTACCCGAAAATCATCACGTAGGAGGTTTACTTCCTCTGTAACTGCATCTAGCTTAGGCTCCAGCGTACTTTTTAGATCTCTAATAGCTTTCATTATGTCCCTGAAGGTAGGGTTTTCTGCTGGGGCTGTTCGCCCAGGGGGCCTCGTCTGTTCTGCAGCCTCCGGCATCTCTTCTGCAGGACCCAAAGAGACGGTGTATTTGTGAATCTGGTTAGATTCACCAGGGTGAGGGCCCTTTGTACGCACCATAGCTCACTGGGGGAGTGGACTGAATGTAGGAGATGTTGTGCATGGCCCACCAATTGCCTTGATCTTTTATTTTTTTATTTGTTAGAGTTTTATATAGCACGAACTAGACCCGAGAGATCGGGTATCAGAGCGCTTTACATAAGCATCAGTTTCGTGACATGCGGATACATTCATTTGTGTTAGGCACAGGGAGATAACGTGATTTGCCCAGAATCACAGTTGTTGAGCGTTGGGAGATTGTACTTGTGACATATGCTGAATGCCACACCACGTTACCCTGGGCCTCATCCAGTCCCTCTCCACCGGAGCAGGATTTTTCAACCCCAGGGACTGAAGCCATCTCAGCGAGGGTTTCAGGAGGCCAAAGCAATGCAGGCAGTGTATCTGGCCCTCCCCTTGCTTCAATCGTACCTGTCCAGATCGCAAGGTTAAAATGTATTCAGCCTTTGCAGCTTGGAGCCTCCCATGGGGCCAGGTCCAGCCGAAATTGCCACTAAAATTGAGTCTCCCCCCCTCCGCTTGGTAGGGGACCCTTAGCCAGATCCTCTATGTCACAGATCTCCCTCTGCTACAGCTTCAAAGGCTGGACCTAGCCACTGCATCCGACGCTTCGTTTGTTCCTCATCTGCTTGCCAAACAGATTGGTTCCTCCCAGGTCCTGGGCGCCTTCGGGTCTAGTGGTCGCCGCTCCCCCAGAAACTCACTGCATAGGATTCGCAGCAGCGAGACCCTGCATGCCAGCCCTCTGTATTCCTCAGGTCGCTGGGTAGACCAGTATCTGTAGGTTTCGCCGTTCACAGGTCCTCCGCCTCACCGTCCGGCCCAGGAGTTGGAGGCGAATGCCGCCACCTTGCGCTCCACCCTTGCCTGCTCCGAGTTTCACAGACTCTCAGACCAGTTGCCCCAGAGCGGCGGGACAAATATAATGACTCACAGAGGAATCGCTCGATCATTTGGAAGCAGGGGGATGACGATGAAGTCAGATTTTGATGGATTTACTGGAGCTTAAATTGGGGTATTTAGAGGAGCTGACTCAGTGTGCGGCAATTCCTCTCGGCTACAAGCCACTCCCCGATATGGCAAATTCTTGTCCTTCTCCCCTGGGCCCGCGCACAAACAGCAGTCCTGCACCAACACAGACACCCTTGTGTCATGTTGCAAGGGTATCTGCATTGAGGGAATGATTGATTTTGTGCAGAAGAGACACCTTCCTGCACTAAAACAATCATTGATGGCATTTTTCTCTTTATATGTGTGCTACAGAATGCAACACGCATAAAAAGAGGGAAAAAACTAGGCAAAATAAAATTATTTCTCCTCGTTGCGCCACTCGATTCCTCGTAAATCTAAGAATGCTTCAGATTGAATTGGTGTTGCTTGGGAACACCCACAGCAACACCCGTTGAATGCCCCTTTCATGCAGTGTTCTGTGTGAAAGAAGCATATATTTACAAGGCCATGAAAAGCCGCATAAAAGTGGTTTTGCGTGGCCTTGTAAATATGCTGCAGCCCATTGCACCACTAGAAGGTAAAAAAAGTGACACTCTGTTGGTGCAAAAGTGCCGCTTGGGCCTCGTTAATTAGGCCCATAGTTTGGATAACTGCTTGAGACGTTGGTAGTTAATGAACTGTACTTGTAGATGAAACACAGAAAGGTAAGATTGAATGACAGCATTAGTAAATGGATGTATAG
The DNA here is from genome assembly GCF_964263255.1 of Lissotriton vulgaris. Classification (NCBI taxonomy): domain Eukaryota; kingdom Metazoa; phylum Chordata; class Amphibia; order Caudata; family Salamandridae; genus Lissotriton; species Lissotriton vulgaris. Next base: position 1,306,751,817 of record NC_141693.1, on the reverse strand, counting down.
AAATGTAAGGAACGAGTGGTGGATACAGTAATTTACTGTCACGATTCACATATGGTACCATTCACAGCAATGGTAGTAGTAGACACATTCACAAGGTAAATAAGGCAATGCCATTTATAAAACAATGTACTTATCCTGACCCTGGCCTTTCAACAAAGGAATCAATGAAGGGTAAATGCATTGAGAATGGCATTGGCACCACTACCCATGTTTGTATACAATGTATGCAAGTATGTGGAATTTCTATAGCGCAAACCCAGCCAAAAGGCAGTGGAGTGCTGTACATGATGAAAGACAAGCAGAAAGACAGTGAGGGATAGGAGAGGAGTCGGGGTTGTGGACAGTTCATGCATTGTCATGAAGTGTTCTTTAAATAGGTGAGTCTAGAACTCTTTTCTAAATTGAAGCAGTGCTGGGGTGGTGCTTATGGATTCCGAGATGCTGTCCCAGATCTGGGTGCATAGATAGAAAAGGCCTGCTGTCTTATTTTCTTCTTTTTCTGCACTTCTTAGTCCGCAGTCTGATGGTGTGCTGGCTGTGGGTGTTGCTATAATCACTAGAGATGGTGAGTTTGTCTGCAAGACAAGTGGAGGTCCTGGTTGTGATGGCTTTGTAAATGACACAGCTGGCTTCGAAGATGGTGTTTGCTGGCAAAGGGAGCCAATGGGGTTCCATCAGGATGGGGAGATGTGATCATATGGGCATCATCACTATCCAAATATGAGAGTATGAGGCTTGACCAGCAGTTCTGTAGTCACTTTCTGAAAGAAATGGTTTAACTTTCTTTGGAAGAGACAGCGGGTACGGTCTTTGATTTTTGGCAATGTGTTCCTTGAGGGGCAAGATACAAAATGAGCAAAACATTATAGGCACTTCAAGGCCACTAATTACATTTTGCAATCAATTGCTACAATTCAATCATCATTGGCTGAAGGTAATTGCTTAATTAATTTTCTGTTCTTTGATCATTTTGAAAACAGCTACAGCTTTATCCTCATTTAAGATTCAAAACCCATGGAGGTACCCGCTGTTCCTTGCATGTCACCGCATATATTGATGATAATATGGAAAACCGCAGTTGGTGTCATAGTCTTCACAAGAGTGAACCTAGTTGGAGAAATTGAACTTAATTATTGTTAGGTTTTCAAAGGTGTCCTGAGGACTGCTCAGCCCCACTGACCGCAAGCACTCATGAACCCATTTACTCTCTTAAATTGCAATGAATTTACTGCCTCTACAACAGTGCCTCAACAATTGACTGAGGTACATGTTTCTAATACATGGAATTCTGCAATCCCTGTATAAACGCCTGTCTCTAATTTCTTAATAATCGGTGGCTAGTGATGCACCCAGTGGCCAATTTAAAGAATGAAATCAGAATTCGACTATTATAAGTTATTACAGTCGAGTTCTGACATCACAATTCCTGCTGCCGGAGCCAGCAGTCAGGTGAAAGACAGGTCAGGTCACGAAGTATAATTACAGTAGCTGTTTAAAGTACAGAAAAACAAACCCTTGCTATTCTTTCTTCTGCTGTCTTTTAGTGACCCACAGAAAGAACATATGTATTCATTGTAATCCTTATTATAGAATTATAGAAAAGTTAGAATTAGAATCTTTCTGCACATTTCTTCAAATTCGAGCCATTGCAGGTTTAAAACAAGCAGACTTCTATTGAACTGTTCCGAATATATTTTTGCAACAAGTATCTAACAGATTTTGGATGTGTTTAATTTTGCACTAAAAGTTTTATTATTATTCTTCATATGTGTAAATATGATCTCTCTTTTATATGAAAGAGTTATGCACCAATGTTTTGAATGGTCTGTGGGAAAGGTAATGGTGTGACCATGTATTATATGGGATGAAGTACGCTTTGGCGTACTTGATATTGCAAGTCACCGCGGAGTTCCATAACTGTACAAAGGAACTCATCCTTTGGCCTTGTTCCTCTGTAAGGTTATGGAATTCCTCTGTGTCTTGTAAAATCCTTACAATGTACAGCAGGGGGGTACTTCATTCCATATATATATTAACAGTTTGAAAGAGAAGTGCCTAAGATCAGTGAGGCAGAATATCAATTTGCAACTAGGTAGCAAGTTAGAAGCTGTGATGTGATAGATCCTTTGGGCTAAAAAGAAAGAGCAGAAAACAGTCTTTAGGCTCTGGCTATGTGTAAGGGCAGATGTTTTTTGCACGTGGTATGATAGTTGCCTTGATGTACATCTCCAGCAAGCCAAATATTGAATAATGTCTCCAAGATGAAGAAGAAATAAACATGCATCATTTGAAAGTATCTTGCGTAGTAGAAGCAATAGAGTATCCAAGTACCAGGGGCGACCACTCCGCTATGGAGGAGAAGCGTCGCCTCACTGCGGCTACTCAGCAGTGGCAATAGTGAAATAGAAAATGATAATAAAATAATTGTATTAATTACTTTTTCATCATTACTTCTGCTGGGTAGCTGAGTTGCGGGGCTGGGCTGGGCATCCTCCTGAGGTTCAGGAGGAGGCGTTGTGGGCACTACTAAGTGCGCATGACTGTTTGGCCGGCCGACATGCGCACTTAGCATTTCTCCACCCAGCTGTGTTGCACAGCCAGGTGGAGAAAAGCTACAGGCTCCCAGGCAATGCCTAAGCGGTGAAGCAGGCTGCTTGGACCAATCCCAGCAGAGCTCTCATGCTGGTAAGCGCATTCCCAGCATGAGAGCAGCCCTGGGATTTACATCTGGGAGCCTGCGCAGTGTGCACTAGTCGGGGATTGGGAGCAGAGAAAGGTGGTCAGGTAAGCGGAATAAAAAAAATAATATATATATATATACATATATATATTTAAAAAAATGTATGCATTTATGTCCCCTCTGCCCCCTTGCAGCCCTACCAAGCCACCAATGCCAAGTACCAGTACAATTTGAAGCTGAATTATTTAGGAGTTTTGCTGTAGTGAGGAAGCATTCCTGCTCTATGTATCTGTGAATTCATACATTTCTCCCTCCACATTGAAATGTTGTCAATTTGTCTTATTTAATTTTGCTGACAGTTAATTGCTACGTGTCTGGCGAATTAATAATTATTTTATGTCAATAGAAAATCTTTGTAGATGTTTCATGTAAACGAATAAAGATTGATGTTAAAAATAATGATGCAAAAACAAATTGAAGTAGGGTTGTGGAGAATTGTCTCCTCCCAATCTATTTGTCTCTTCTCCCGTGGAGTGGGTTGTGCGGCAGTTTTTGTTCTTAATCTGTACACAAAACGCTTAGTCCTGGAAGCATGAATTTTGGAGGTCAACTGTTTTTTGATGAATATATTAATAAAATATGGATATTTCAAGAGGCTTAACAATTTACTAGAGGAAGGATTACAGAGAACGCCTTTTGAAGTCTTGTGTTAATGGTCTGTGCTAGTTTTTTTTTGTTAACAATAGTCACTATCCTGCATTGAATATATTTAACAAGGTGTTTTCATGAAATTTAGATTCAGGATTGGCGAACACATATTTGTTTCAGGATACCTGTTCGCGAAATGTGAAAACTTTTCAAAAGTCTTGATAGACCAGAGACAGAGAGTGACTGAACAGTGAGATTGTGCCTACAGCCCTTGTTCGAGAAAGTAGAATTAAAGAAAATAAATATAGACCACCACTTCTGTTTAAGAAACTGATTACAAAAGGATTTCTTAATATTGCCGAAAATCAGAGTTAACAGCAACGTTTCAGTGATGTCAGCAAACCGACGAGGTTCAGAGAAATAGCAGATCTTCTCCTCAATATTCTTAGGTGGGATTTCTTCAGGGAAAGATTGACTTAGTATTTTAGTTGAATGTCAATAAAGGCTGAGCAGAAATTTTTTATTTTTTATTTAAGAGCATAAAAGCTGAGACGCACTGCATATTATACTTTAAATTTAATATAAAATGAATGTGATGGCAGATATGGAGCAAAAGAAGCAGTGTTTCCAGTGTAGAACTATATTAACAGTTCTTTTTGCATGATTTGTGTTTAATAGTGATCTTTCTTTTGTTGTCTTTTAAGGGTGGCGCCGGAGGACTGGAAGTGTATAACCTGCTGCTGTAACATTTTGATAAACTTGGAAGCTTTTCCAACTTCAGGAGATATCTGTTGGATCTTTATCCTGGAAGCCAAAAAAGCATATTGTGAACGATGATGGATTGCAAATAATTTTTTTCTGATAACCTCAGACAGAAACCTGGTGACGATTCTCCTCAAAGTCAACCTTCCGAGACTAGCTGTCTAGGCACAGGATCAGTGCTGCCTTCTTCAATTTTCCACAAAGGCTTTTCCTACTTTCTTTACCACCTTCAGGTAATGGAATCTCGCTAGAAGATAACACTGAAAACCCATGGATTTCAGCAGTTGGGGCAAGTGGTATCAGAGTTAGTACGTTAAGCCATGGCGTTGCATCGGAAGACATAGAGAAACAAAGAGTGGCGAAGCGAGACATCTGGATGGGGCTCCTTTGACTCTGTGAGGCTTTGTGTCCTTGGAAATGGCGGTATGGAGAATTGGACATGTGTGCTTGCTGAGGCTTCCCTTGTTTGTGCTTCTTGGTGGTTGTTTCAGCGTGCAAATCGTTGCCTCCGCAAAACCCAAGGGCCAGGGACATCCACATTTGAACTCAGTTCGCATTGATGGTGATATCACCCTGGGAGGTCTATTTCCTGTGCATGGGCGTGGAGCAGAGGGGAAGGCCTGTGGTGAACTTAAGAAGGAAAAGGGTATTCACCGACTGGAAGCTATGCTCTTTGCCTTGGATCGTATCAACAATGACCCAGACTTGCTCCCCAACATCACACTGGGGGCTCGTATACTGGATACCTGCTCGCGTGACACCCATGCTTTGGAGCAGTCCCTGACATTTGTACAGGCCTTGATTGAGAAGGACAGCACTGAAGTCCGATGCATTAATGGTGGCCCACCAATTATAACTAAGCCAGAGCGTGTGGTGGGGGTGATTGGGGCCTCAGGCAGTTCTGTTTCCATCATGGTGGCCAACATTCTGCGATTGTTTAAGGTAAGCAGTGTGCGTATGTCTGACATTGCATAGAGTTAATGGTTTAGTGACTTTGACCTAATGCCTTACTCACATCTATAGCAACATGTAATGCATAAAAAAATTCAAATATAGTACATATGCAGATTTGCAGAGTGTAACACGGCCATGACTCACTCGAGAGCCTCGCCGCTCCGTCAAGGGAGATAATGAATGGCATATTTATGGATGCTGGATCTGCAAACATGCTCCATATTGTGAAGTTTTTTCATGCCTATTAATTAGAAATTGCAATTAACTAAAACTGGGACACAAAGAGTTAAATTTGTGCTGTGAGATAAAATCACATTGAAGTTTAAGGTGACTATCATTAAAAGTTATTTTCCCATTAAAAGTCATTATTTCACACAATTTGGATGTGAGTAGACAGTGCTTTCTTAAGACATTTTCATTGAGCCATGGTCAAAAGGAATTTGACCCTCGAGCAATGGTAGAATGTAGTGTGCTTCCAGTAATGACCATAAGTGGACAATTTAATTTTGGACATGAGATTCTTTAATATAGTTTTTGTGGGTGATTTATTTTCATTTTTGTGAGTATAAAACCCAATAACCCTGCCCATAGTTCCTGCTTGCTGTAAGCACCTGCCATACTCTGTAGCTGCTGGGCCGGGTACGTGGATTTGTCCTTATCCTATGTGCAATATCCACTTCCCCAGTATCAATTGATCCCACTTCAGAATATGGCTTCCCTCTGGTAAGTACTGGGCCAGCCCAGGGCCCTCCTGTTCCTTTACTAAGGGTGGAAAAAGAAGAAACCATGTTCCAAGGATGGGCCTGCGGAAGTACCCTTGGTGACACTTCCTTGGTAGGTGGAGCATAAGAGACCTGCCGATATCAACAGTCCCCTATCCAGCTACCAATATGTCTGTCACAATCAAAATGTTCACGCATGGCAGGCGGATGTAGCCCCTGCATTCATCACTTGTACTTCTCACAGCATGCCCGTCCAAGGTCGTGCATTGCATTGCCCACACTGCAAATCGCTTTGTTGTGTACAGTGGCATGAAGATTCTTCACATCAAAAATAAATTTTATTTAGACCGTAGATCTGTAAACCATATAAAAATTGCACAATTTTTTTTTAAATGATAAATATACTAAAATCCTATTTTAAAACATTAAAATATAAAGCTTAAAATCTCAATTCTTCTTTACTCAGTCTATCCCTCAGATCCCACTTCCAAAAACAACCTTTTAACAGCCTGAACAAACTTTGCCACAGCTACTGTAATATCAAAGCAATGCATTTCCGTAAGGAGCTCAATTGCTTGCGCCCGGGACCTGGTGTCATATTTTAAGAAAATCGGTTGTAAAAACACTTTTCGTTGGTCTAACAATTCTTGACAGTCCATTAAAATATGTAAGCAATTGCATTTCATACCAATCCTGCATGTGCATCTACCATCTGGATACATCAGTTCCCTTTTCAATTTGTCATTTGACCAAACAGGATTGATGCCAATTCTTACCCTTAATAATTCCATTCTAAGCCATGGGTTAGGTAAAAAGTCTAAGTAAGGGTACCACTTCTCTCTCCTCCAGCTATTTATCATAAATCGCACAGACTCTTTATTATTCCTTCCCTAAGGCTTTAAGTTCACTTTTCGATTCATCAATATGCAGGGACTGTGGATCAATAGTCGCCTTTAACTTATCACAAATGGTAAATAGTGTCTTTCTTGCTACTTTCGCCCACTTTAATTCGCTCATCTGGATCTCCTTCATACATCATTGTGACACTTTTGATTCTTCACCTGTCCCCAGCCTTTTCCAGAATCTAATTAGGCTCACTTGCACCTGGAAATTCCATGAGGTCATGTATAGCTCTCGTCTAATTGCCTGTATCATTGATGAGCTAGGCAATGACATCAATGCCTTTAGACATTTCCCTTCTTCGCTGTCCTAGGTACTTTTCCCCCTAGGCATATGATCTCCGATCCATACTGCAGTTGTGGGGGTATCATTGCATTATAAGCCTTCGGCAATGGTCTGTGGGACATGGACCATAGCTGCGATTAAAATTTTTCAACCCGCAAATTGAAGATAAGGCTTTTACTTTCTGGGCTTCCAGGTGCGTGCCCCATTTTTGAGATTTGTTGAACCATATTCTGAGATATTTATACTCGTTGACTATCCCTAATTTCGTTTGCCCCAGGAACCAATTGAACTTTTGGTTTCTCTTCCCAAAACACAGGATTTTTGTTTTGTCCATGTTCACTGTGATACGTTTGGTTGCGCAATAAATACTGAATGCATTCAACTTCCTTTGCAGACCCAATTCTGTCTGATCCAAGATCACCAGATCATCTGCGTACAGAAGGCAAGACAACTGCTTCCCATTTACTTTTGGACTTGCACTTCTATCAGTCATCAGAAAAGATTTAGGTCTGCAAGAAAGATTGAAAAGAGCAACGGGGCCAATACGCAACCCTGTTTCAGGCCATTATTGATCGCTATCTCCGGAGTCAACCTCCCCTTCGTATCTTTAGTGACCTGAGCCTAGTTCTGACTATGCAACTCCTGAATTACCGCTAAGAGTTCCTCCGGGATATTGTAGCTTCTTAGCATCTCCCAGAGACACTCCCTGTCGACTAAATCGAAAGCTGCACGAAAATCCACAAAACAGCAATATAATCTTCCTTGCTTCTCCATGGATTTTCGGGCTACAGCCCATAATGTAAAGCAGTGGTCTATTGTTGAGTGCCCCTCCTTAAAACCACCTTGTTCTGCTGGCACTATTGAGTGTTGCTCCACCCAGTCCTTCAATCTGCCAAGCATTATTTTAGAAAACACTTTAACTCCAATATCGAGCAGATTGATTAATATGTAATTGTTAGGGTCCCTCCTGTGGCCTTTCTTATGTATGGGCCTGATCACTGCCCCTCTCCAGGATTTTGGGATAATTCCTGAAACCAAGATCGCTAAAAACATCCGGGAGAAAAAGCGTGCCCACCAGTCTTGCTGTGTTTTTATTATAACAGCTGGTAGGTTGTCAGGCCCTGCAGCTCGGGCCAGGTTTAGCTTCCTAATAGTTTCCTTCACAATTTCTGGGGAGAAGATTCTATTCCAAGACCCTAAACAATAGGGTCGATTGCAGAGTTTGGAATCCATTATTGAGAAAGGCACCTTTACACCCTGGCAAACCAGATCTGTGGTTCCTTCTCTCATTCCCTCCAAAACATAGTGCTGCACAGTCATTTAATTGAAGGAAGGATCATGAAGGCACGTTTTCATGCCGTACGTTTTGTTTCAATATGTGAAAAATCGAGAATGATATTAATTAGGATTTGTCAGTCAGCCAGTATATCTTTATTTGATTTCAAGAAAAAAACATAAAGGAAACACAATACAATTAATCAAGAAAATAAAATACATTTAAAACTAATGATTAAAACATACTTCCTTTTGATCCAAGAAAAGCCATTGACCCACACTGTAAAAACCTCTGCACCAAAGTGCATATAAAGATTGGAAGGACACCTCCACCAGGATGATGTTGACAGGTCCTGGGATTAACCTGACAGTCTCCTGTCAGCCATCCATTGACCTCCTACTTCTTACGGACAGTTTAAGGAAGCAACAGACACTATATCATACGTGTTGGCTGCAGAACAGGTGTAAGTATATTAAGGCTTCTTTACGTTCCTGAAAAGCAAGAGTTTTTAAAATGTGTTTAGGAAAACATAAGAAAAAGTCTATAAGATTTACAATAAAACATAAATCATCAAACGTACTTCAGCTGGAAAACACAGGAGTTGCCACACTGTACCTACCCTAAAATGGAAGAGGAGTAACCTCTGACATCATGAAAATTCCAAAGATAAATGAAATGTATCCCCTGAAGCTAAAACCATAAAATGATTTAGAATCAAGCACTTGCTTAAAACCACCTCCCAACTTGAAGTGAGACAAAAATCTGTGTGGTGGGGCTTTAAGGTTTTCTTAAAGTGAACAGAGCAGTACAAATTTTAGGGAAGTCGATGTAAGTAACTGTCTTACAAACATATTCCAACCAGAGTATTGAAAGACCCTTGTCGAAGCTCAGACAATCTGAAATAACCTTCCTGTTGAAAATTGCCTTAAGATTTGACCATGCGCCAGAGCCAACTTAAATAAGTCAGAAACATAAGACAAATTTAGTTCCAAATGCAGTATAAAATGAGAGCTAGTAGGTGGGAGGTTTTAAAGATGTCTGTAGATTTGGTATTCTTCGACCTGTATAGAAGAGGCAATATGATACCCCTAGACCTAGCTCCCTACGTAGCAGTTGGAACACACTGCAGGCTGCAAATCTTTTTTTTTTTTTTACTTATTTTTTATTAAGCACTGCACCAAGGATATCGTTAACAGCTGTCATGCACATACATCTGCATTTCAACAATTGTGTGTTTGCAATAAACTAATGACATGACATCCCTTTTTCCTTGGCCCTCACTACCCGTCAGTCGAATGGGTTCTAAGAGCTGTACATTTCGAACAAACGCTCAAACATGTATACATTAATATTAACAATAATCAAGAGGAACAATATTCCCCCGCCCCTGTCCCATCCCTCCCCCTGGCAGCGACCGGCAAGTATTACTGGTTCCTGATAAGATCAATCTGGCAGTGTACCTGTGGATAGTTTATAATACACGTACAATATGGTGCGAGAGGGCACTCACATTGTTGTTGCATCGGGTGGCGGTGTGGGCTGGGTGGATGGTGAACTGCGCGTCACACCCTCCTCATTTTGGGTTATTACTTCAGACATTGCAGTCAACATTTGGCCCCATACCAAAATATCATTCTTTGCATTCTCATCAGTTTGTACTACTTTAAGATGACACTATTCAGCCACACCCCACTCACGCAAATCATCCTTTCACCTGTCTCATTTGGGAGGGCAGGGGCAGGACGTATCCAGTGGATAGCTATTCTCCTTTGTGCTACAACCAGTCCTAACAGTGCGAATTTGTATCACATCCTAGTCCCTTTCTTGGGTATTGGAAGGACCCCCAGGATGCAATGTCAACGGAGTCGTAAACATCTCCAGGTCATATGTATTAACGTGGTGGGGTCCACGCTACAGCGCGGACATGAAGAGGACAACCATAGTGTGAATCGTGCACGGCACGGTGGAGTCAAAAACGTGTGGTGTAAGTAATAAAACTGAATCAGCTTGAACCGTGCATTACGTACAGGACTCCGGGAAGTTGGTCCACATCTCGCACACAGTGCGCCATATTGTAGCGTACAGTAAAAAATGCCCCGGCGGCACTTGGAACCAGTCCCGAGCCTCACTAAAGGTCATGAACGTCTCATTCTGATACAGATCTCCCGCTGACTCACATCCCCCCTCAGGCCACCTCGAGATGTCCATGGTCTCCTGGATATTCTGAAATCCCTTCAACCAACGGAGGGGTAGTGCTTTAGCGAGGCTATAAATCTCAATGAGGGGGAGATAATTCCCCTACCTACTTTCTGGGAGAAATTAACTAAAGCTCCCACTTCGCTGCTTAATTTAACTTGGGAGGCAGTTACCTGAGGCTGCCAAGAGCCTGCTGAATTAAATTTAAAATTAAAGATGGCTAAAATTCTGCACACAACTCAAAGATTGATTACCAATCGCCAGGGATGCCATATTTCTCCTCTCTGGACCACACACCATTATCTGAGATTTCCCAAAATTTGTTGACAAATATAAGCTGCCCAGGAAAGAAACAAAGGTCTCTACCAAGATGTGTAAAACTCTAGGAGTAGCTACAAATGGGAACTCAATTATTTAATGTAAATAATGAAAAACAAGTTGCCAAGATACATCCCTGGCACACTCCACTTGCTAAAGGAAAAATATCAGAAGTTTCCCCTGCTTTGCCTTAGCATGCCCTAGCACTTAAATTCACTTGCAAGATATACAGAAAATTAACCAAGGGGACTTCCACTCCCAGATCTATCAAAATCAGCCTTAGCATTGTCCTGTTCACAGGATCAAATGTGGTGGATAAATCCATAAAGACCAGGTAAAGAGGACAGCGACTGATGATGGGGGACGTATCCACAATCAAATGTAAGTTCAGGCACTATTCCACAGTATGTGTTTGTTCGTGAGCGAAGGTTCAAGGGTTCCCCTCCTGGACATATTAGCCTTATCTTTTGTTTTTAGAGGAGGCGAGTCTCGAGGTATTGAACCTTTGGGTACCTCAGTCAATTTTCAGTAGGGAGTAAGTGAATGCCTCCTCCACCTTTTATCAGCTCATTCTAGATTAAGATAAGTCCTGTTTGTGGCTTTCTATCTGTTTATTTATCCAATATTCATTGTATGGTGAAATACAGGGACTTTCACACAGCTATAGCCAACACGTGTTTCACCCTTTTGTGGTCATTTGGATCAGGGTTTCCTCAGGGCTTGGTATACATTCATATCAAGTCTTAGATTCCGAACTGGATTACATGGATTCAAAGCGTCTCTCAACAGGACATATCAGTATGTGGTCTGTTGTTGTAACTTTCTGTGTCGGTCGTCCTGATGGCCTATTCCACAGTATCAAGCCCTGGATGAAAGCCATACTGATACAGGGACAATATGTTATTAAGACTAGCTCACGATCTTAAACAATTGAACATTACCCTCCCCAGAATCTTTACAGTGCTATCGATAAGAGAAATCAGCGGGTAACATTTGAATGATCCACGATTCCCTTTTTTTTAAATGGAACAATCATTGGGAGTGTCCAAGAGCTCAGAATCTGGCTACACAGAAAGTTATTAAAAACTTTGGGGCATATTACCAAGCAATAGCGATAATTATCGCTATTGCTTGGTTAGAGACAAAAATTTACCGCTAAGCTGCGGTGATTTTTATCGCAGATAAACCTTGGTATTACTAAGGTTTATCGCAAATGCGATTAAAATCGGCCGCAATGCATGAATATCGTTGAAAAGTCCGCGATATTCATGCATTACCGAGCTAATGCTCTTAGCCATGTTATCCACCTCCCATTGGATAACATGGCTAAGAACTGCTCAGAGCAGGTGTTAGCTTTTGGAGATATTCGCGTTTAGCGCAAATATCCCCAAAAGTTGGTAATAGGAGATAGCGATGTTAGCGACTGTTTCCAGTCGCTAACATCTTGGCACGCCCACTTTGCATGTCATTAGTGATAAATATCACTGACATGCAAAGTGGGGCCCAAGATGGTTGCTATCTCCTACTAGCTGTCGCTAACTGGTGTTAGCGACAGCTAGGTAATAGGGAGATAATTTTATCTCCGCTTTCTTGTCTTTTAAAGCTAAAAAAGCGGAGATAAACCCCCTTGATAATATGCCCCTTGGTAACCTCAGAGTTCGATATTGAACTTAAAAAGGTCTCTAATGTCAAGAAGGCCTTCTTGGTGATCAGTGATCTTGTAGCTCAACTCTTAATGCTTAGCCCTAGTTTGGCACTGAAGTCCCCACACAGCAAAAATCTTGGTTCATGTGTGGCACCTGACCCAATTGGCTTCAAACTCAGAATAAACCAGACAACTCCTCGAAAAGAAGACAAAAATAATTAGTAAAATCATTATTATGGAAGTTAACCAGATAAAAACAAAAAGAACCCAAACTGTCTTTAACAAGCAGAGCCTGATAGGCTGGACTGGCCGAATCACTTCCACCTTAAGATTCAGTTCCGCACGTATCGAAAGACCACTGTAGCTCTCCCATGAGAAGAAATAAAGCAGTGCAGGAGTAACACGAAAGACCTTTAAATGAAATAGGGGTAGTAGCCCAGGTTTCCTGCAAAACGACAAAATAAAATTTGTTTACATAATTTGACCAATCTGGAATAATGATCTTATCTTTAAGTGCAGCTACATTCTTGCTCACAAGGGCAAAAGAAGAGATAGGCCTTACTGGCCCTAACCTGTTCCCCTTCTCAGCAGTTTCTGACTACTTGGGCAAATCAATGGGTGAACTTCCGATTTGTGGGTCTGAATGAGTCAATCTACTTCAAACAGAACATCAAAACAATTCGACACATTAAACTGAACAATAGTGGAAAAAGTAGAGTGACAGATAAATCAGACGGCTGTGGAACTGGTGTCACTATCGGATTATCCAGAACACTGCTCACACAAAACACCTTGACCTTTTGACTGCAAGAAAGCTCCCCAGGGTGAACTAACCAATCCAACACTCATTGCACAGCTTCTCATAGGACTCCACCTGGTTCTTAAGGGGGGGAACTCCAGTCAAAACAACTAAATAAGGGCCCACAGCAGGGGGCTGATTTAAAATTGTCCGATTAGGGTTTGGAGTAGACCCTCTGGCCTTAAAAACAAGGCTCACCAGATTCTCCTGAGGGATTGAAAGATGCGCCCCTCCAAAAGTAGATATCTCCTCTGTGCCAAAGGGTTGTGATTTTCTTTCCACATGAGCAACCATAGGCTCCTATGTAACCTGTGATGTAGTGAAAGAAGTTAACATGTGGTAAAACCTCCCTTGTAACTGACTTGGTATTCCAAGTGAGAAGCTTTGGATGCCGTGTTGAGACAACATGGCTGGTTACAGCATCCTCTATAGTGTCTCTAACAGTGTCTCTAATAGATAAAGATCGCTGCATCAAAGAGGACGCGAGCGAGTTTCTATAGCGCCTAAACGGTGTAGCACAGGTAAACATTTGGCCTGCAAAAGTGCCTTGATATTAATAGCACAGTCTTAAATAAAGCACTCAGCACAAGGCATGATGCAAGGGTGCAGCCACATCTTCTTCCAAAGACAGAGGTGTAGGGTTAGCCCAAACCAGCATCGCAGAATTATCTGTCTGCATAGTTACATCAGACACAATAGGGCGGGCCCCACGCGTAGGCTTTTTACCCTTGACAGATGCCTTGTGTCCATTAACTGGAAAACAGGGGGGAGAGCAAGGGATGGTGTTCACCCGGGGTGAACGGAGAATACTCCTATTCCACTGGTCAAGGACTGAGTTAAACAAAGAGAGGAGTACCACCAGAAGTAAAACTGAAGGTTTCCTAATGGGGTGTTTTGAATGATAAAAGGAAAGGATTCATCCTTTTGTAAGAAACCCTCACTCACCAACCTAGTGGTGACATGCTTCATCATCGGGGTCCACCCTGGTGGCCTAGCGTCACCAGGGTGTGCTTCAACAACTGAGGTACAGTGGAGCAGGTTGTGAATGTAAGTGCAAAAAAAGAATGTTAAAAATTGTCCTGGTTTAACTTATAAAAATGAGAATTTTATTTTAAAGCAACTAGACAATATTAAAAGGGGTGGCGAGATACTGAGAGGGAAGTTACGGCCAAAGTATCTTTATATGTTTATTGGTGTGTTGGTCAACATGTTTCTACCATAAGGGTGAGTACCCGATATCCACCAGGACCATAAACAAGGAGATGGGCGGTATGGGCCCCCTAAAAGGCACACCCTATCCTAAATCCTCGTGTACCTATTGGCAAAATCGCCAATGGTAAGATGCTCGATCAAAAATGGATGAGCATGGGTATTAAAAAGCAAAAGACCTGTGGAGAAGAGAGAAAGTAAACAGTTGTCAGGCGTGATCATTCTTACTAGCCTGTTACGTCGTGCTGTGTCTCTGTGCTCTCATACTTCATGAAACTGTAATTAGGAAAGCTTCTTGTGATCAAAACGTGGTAATCAGGTGTCCGTGGAGGGCTTATTGTAGTGCCAGGACAGGTATGCTTATCAATAGGTGTGTGCTCTGTCGCATGCATTATATTTATCGCAATCCCACTCATTCTTGTTGATACAAAAGAGGCGCGATATCTCATTCTGTTCACCCAACTATGGTGGTCAGGAAAATCGGAGTGCAAAGTTTGCCCGTATACATAAATAACGCACAAGGACTAACAAACACATAACATTAAAGAGGCACACGAGTACTGCATGACGGGGAAAGGCTTACTTCTTAGTGTGCTGTCAAATGCTTCGGCGGGCAGGGGGTAGTCTCATCATGCAGTTGAACATTAACATCACAAAGAGCAGCCTTGTGCACCTGAAGGGGGTTGAAATTTGAGCCAATAACAGGAGGACTTGACAAAAAACCTAGAGGTGTACCATTGTACCATCATCAGGTGCCGGGTTAATACTTGAGCTCAAGGACAGCCTTCTCTCTGTGAGGGTATTTCCATGATGATGACCCCCTCCCCTTTCCAACAGCCAATCGATGAGTGTACACTTCATGGGGGAGCGGTGGCCAGCAGAGGCTTCCCCTTTACTTGTTTCAGACCGTCTTGAAAGAGCTCAGCCAGCAGGGCAAACGGCACAGCTTAATATGCCCCACTATTAACAAAACAGAGGCTGGTTGAAAAGAGAAGAAACAGAAAGAGTACCTTTGAGACATTGAAGCCAGAGAGAGTGGGCCCAGCCTCTTCTGGGCTCTGACAGGTGCAGACAAGCCTGCTCCTCTCCTGGTCATCGCCCGGGCATACGCCGGGGCACAGTCCAGGCGCGTCCAGTGCTGTGGGCTGAGAGAAGGCTCCTTGATCAGCGCCCAACCAGCGCATGCTCAAAGCCCCTCCTCCTGCCTGCTCATGTGCCCCAAGGCAGGGTAGAGGCTGCAGCTCTCCCCATCCTCACTCACAGACGATCCTAGAATGTTTTTCTTAAAAGAGTAATGACCCCTCTGGGTACATCTTACATCTTTCCTTTCTCTCTGTAGTCTGGCCTGTCCTCCTCTGGCCCCATCACTCAAATCCAATTTCCAATGAATTCTCATTTTATTTGGTTTATCCCAAAATAACTGTGAATGGCTACTGTTTAAGAAAATCAAACAACTCCTTATCTCATTTAACTGTATTCAGAACAATATTGCATGAAACGTAAATCCTTTTCTTGGAGGTAAACTAAATATACATTATTCCGCCAAAAGTTGACAAACGTTAGCAGGGAAAGAAACTTTGAGTCGAATCGAATGATGATCAACTCGAAGCACGAAGTTTAAACGAATCGTGCACTTTCATTTTTGTTATCAATATCAGTATTTCTCTGTATTTGGATTGCTCAGGTGTGGTGATAATGTGGTTAAAGAGCTGGCAAACAGATTACATGTGGACCTTATATTTTGATGCGTCCAGGCAAGCGAGGCCATTTATGTGAGAGAAGCATTGAAGAATTAATCAATCATATGAGCAAAACATTATTAGGCATGTATAGAGTGTGTTTTTTAGTAGAGCTGAACTCTTTCAATGTGCTTCGTCTAACGACTGCATCGTGCACTAACCTTCAATCTGTTGTTTTTGGTTTGAATTGATGAATGCATCTGTTATTGGGCTTCGTGCCACCTGTGGTTAATTATCATTCAGTAAGAAAAGTCTTTTTTCAACCGGATTGTCCAAGTAAGCTATAATGCTTAAACTAGGCCTAAGCATAAGTTGCAGAATTCCACTCCGCAGAATCCCGCGGAGTTACATAAAAACTCTATGAGACTGTGCCGAATTTTGCCAATAGGTGGAAAATGCACGTTGCTCTGCTCTCGCTCCAATTTTAATGCTGGTAGCGTGTCCCACTCTGAAAAATCACCTTGAACGGCACAATACTATTTTTGAGTTGATTTTGCTGCTGCTTGAGTAGAAAATCGAACGCTTGCGACCGCCTGCATTTGAAAATCTCGCTGGAAGTCCTTCTAGTGACTTGAAATCACACTAGGGGGAGGCCAAACCTCCCTTGCGTTCATCAACTCATATTCTGAAGCCTCACATTGCTCCAATAGTCATTGCATTGCACGAACGGGAAAAAAATTATGCTATGCAGCGATTGGCGGAATTTGGTGGGAACGCCGCATTACTCGCTAAAACTCTCCAACTCCGCCTGTGGAATTCAATTTCTGCCTGGGCCTAGTTCAAACAGCATGAACATTGACTGGGATGTGGAGAGTCAAAAGCTGACCAACTACTGTTTAATGTCAATTAGCTTTTAGTATAGCGCTGTAAATAACAGTGGTTACTATTACCTAATGTAATGATACTAAATAGGCCTCAGATGGATGAAAGACTGAGTTGGCCTTGCTGGCATATACATTTGTGACCAGCAGTTCACTCTCTAGATATCACTAATTCATGCTGAATTATCATGCAAGCTAACAAATGCTGTTCTGGCCATAACTTTGTGGTAATGGTCAATGAATAGTTCGTCAATCTATGTCTCATCTGGGTGCAAGTACATATTTTGCAACAGTTTATCTATTATACAAGTGATTGCAGACTACTATCTCCAGGCAGTTGTATATTGCATTAGAAAGGAAAAATTACATGCAGTGTCAAAATAAAAAAATTCTCAAGCTTTTTTACTACAGGGTACTGGTTTGAGCAGAAAATGTCTTGTGGAAAACAGGTTCAATCAGAAATGTGTTGTAAGAGACATTTTCCCTGTGAGTCAGACCCCTTGACTGTGTGGTGAGTGACTTTTAAAAGTGAGGTGGGCCCCGCCGCCCCTGAGTTCAAGTTTCACTCAAAACACTTGGGGGCAGATTTACAAGCCCCTTGCGCCTCTTTTGCGCCGCCGTTGCGTCACTTTTGTGAAGCAGCGGTGGCGCAAAAGATGCACCATGGTGTGGGCTATTTACAACGCATCTGGGAGATGCATCACGTTGTAAAGCCCTGCGCCATAAGGAGGCGTTCCGATGCAGGGGGGGGCGTTCCGGCGCAGGAACGGCTCCTAAAAGTGGCTCAGTGAAATCTACAAGATTCCACTCAGTCACTTTTAGGCGAATGCTACGTTAAAACCCTGCTCCTGCTTGAAGCAGGCGTAAGGCTTGACACAGCACTAGTAGAATGGGCCCCCCAGAGCAATGCTGGAGCTGCGTCATGCATGCGACGCAACTCCAGCAATGCGACACCTTTACGGCACAGATGGTGACGCACCTGTGCCGTTTTTGCCCCATGGTGCGCCGCATTGTAAATGCGGCGCATCATGGGTGGCGGAGGCATGGCGCACAATTACTGGCGCATCCCTGCTAATTTCCAGGGATGAGCCAGTAATTGTAAATATGGCCCTGAATTTAAGTATAATTTCGCATAATTTTCCAGAAATTTCGCTTAATTTTGCAAAAACACTTTACTCAATTTCTCACTTTTAACATTAGCTCACCTTGTTATTCATAAACTCTGTAACAAATGACGTATTCATAAACTTTGTAACATCCGAGGAAAGGTTTGGTGAGGTTGCAAACGTTAACACACTCTCTCCTTTAAGCTATTAGGCGATTTCATATCCCACAAAACTTCGAAAATCTTTCAGTGAAAAGGGACTTAGACTTACACTGAAATCCTGAGGGGCCAGCGATGTACGCAAAGACCGCAGTGGTAACAAGGCCGAAACCCAGTGTTATTCCCCGTGGGGTAAAGGCTTCATAAATCTTTCGCTCTGCGTCCTCTTGATTTATAGCCCATACTATCAGACTTGTCCAATTAGAATACAGCCCATATTTCACTGGTCGCTATCAAGCGCACAATATATGTATATTTCGAAAAATGTTGTTCTAATTAATGACGTAGAAAGCAACAGATTAGCATTAGCCATGACCTTTTCGCAGCAATGGGAGGTAAAGGTTTTGAACTTCATGTCTATCCGTCCGTACATTTAGTCATGACGAATGTATTACCAGAACGACGGTCCTATTATGAATGCCTAATTTTGGATGAACTGAAGGCTAAGTAGAGGCCAGTTACGTCATGTATGGCATAATGCTGCCGAAAAAAGTTTAATTAACACTTTCTGGAAAATACACATATCAGCATTATGTTAAGCTTCTAGTGTGGCTGCGTCAATTTCCAGTGCTCTGTATGAGTCCGCGAGAGGCTCAGCCGACGAGCAGCTCATGTGCAAGAGGAGACCAGCAAGAAACCATGGAGACAGCGAGCACACGCCGAAGGAGAAGCAGGCATTACTGAGAAAGTGTGCAAGGGACAGAGTGCCAGGAGAGGGTGACAGCTACCAGGAGGACAACAGCGGAGGACAGCAACCGGGGCGGGACAGCTACCTGGAGGACAACAGCGGAGGACAGCTACCAGGAGGACAACAGCGGAGGACAGCTGCTAGAAGAGGAGGACAGCTACCAGGAGGACAACAGTGGTGGACAGCTGCTAGAAGAGGAGGACAGCTACCAGGAGGACAACAGTGGTGGACAGCTGCTAGCAGAGGAGGACAGCTACCAGGAGGACAACAGTGGCGGACAGCTGCTAGAAGAGGAGGACAGCTACCAGGAGGACAACAGCGGAGGACAGCTGCTAGAAGAGGAGGACAGCTACCAGGAGGACAACAGCGAAGGACAGCTGCTAGCAGAGGAGGACAGCTACCAGGGAGATAGTAGAAAGGGACAGCTACCAGGGCGACGCATGAGAGGGACAGCTAACAAAGCAACAGCAGAGGGGGACAGCTACCCGGAGTACAATAGTGGAGGTTAGCTGCTAGCAGAGGGGGACAGCTACCAGGGCGACAACAGAGGGGGACAGCTACCAGGAGGACAGCAGTGGAGGACTGCTGCTAGCAGAGGGAGACAGCTACCAGGGCGACAGTGGAAAGGGACAGCTACCAGGGCGAAGCATGAGAGGGACAGGTAACAAAACAACAGCAGGTGGACAGTTGCTAGGGCAACAGCAGAGGGGGACAACTACCAGGCAGACAGCAGAGGGGGACAGCTACCAGGAGGACAACAGTGGAGGACAGCTGCTAGCAGAGGAGGACAGCTACCACGACAACAGTAGAAGGGGACAGCTACCAGGGCGAAGCATGAGAGGGACAGCTAACAAAACAACAGCAGGTGGACAGCTGCTAGGGCAACAGCAGAGGGGGACAGCTACCCGGAGGACTATAGTGGAGGACAGCTGCTAGCAGAGGGGGACAGCTACCAGGAGGACAACAGCGGAGGACCGCTGCCAACAGAGGGGGACAGCTACCAGGGCGACAGTGGAAAGGGACAGCTACCAGGGCGACGCATGAGAGGGACAGCTATCAAAGCAGCAGCAGGTGGACAACTGCTAGAACAACAGCAGAGAGGGACAGCTACCCGGAGTACAATAGTGGTGGTCAGCTGCTAGCAGAGGGGGGCAGCTACCAGGAGGACAACAGTGGAGGACTACTGCTAGCAGAGGGGGACAGCTACCAGGACAACAGTAGAAATGGACAGCTACCAGGGCGAAGCATGAGAGGGACAGGTAACAAAACAACAGCAGGTGGACAGTTGCTAGGGCAACAGCAGAGGGGGGCAGCTACCAGGCAGACAGCAGAGGGGGACAGCTACCAGGAGGACAACAGTGGAGGACAGCTGCTAGCAGAGGAGGACAGCTACCAGGACAACAGTAGAAGGGGACAGCTACCAGGGCGAAGCATGAGCGGGACAGGTAACAAAACAACAGCAGGTGGACAGCTGCTAGGGCAACATCAGAGGGGAACAGCTACCCGGAGGACAATAGTGGAGGACAGCTGCTAGCAGAGGGGACAGCAACAAGGGCAACATCAGAAGGGAACAGCTACCAGGAGGACCACAGTGGAGGACAGCTACCCGGGAGACAGCAGAGGGGGACAGCTACCAGGAGGACAACAGTGAAGTACAGCTGCTAGCAGAGGAGGAACGCTACCAGGGCGATGCATGGGAGGGCCAGCTAACAAAACAACAGCAGGTGGACAGCTGCTTGAGCAACAGCAGAGGGGGACAGCTACCAGGAGGACAACAGTGGAGGACAGCTGCTAGCAGAGGGGGCCAGCTACCAGGGCGAAAACAGAGGGGGACAGCTACCAGAGGACAACAGTGGAGGACTGCTGCAAGCAGAACGGGGGCAGCTACCAGTGCGACAACAGAGGGGGACAGCTACCAGGAGGACAACAGTGGAGGACTGATGCTAGCAGAGGGGGACAGCTACCAGGACAACAGTAGAAGGGGACAGCTACCAGGGTGACGCATGAGAGGGACAGCTAACAAAACAACAGCAGGTGGACAGCTGCTAGGGCAACAGCAGAGGAGGACAGCTACCAGGAGGAGAACAGTGGAGGACGGCTGCTATCAGAGGACAGCTACCAGGGTGACAGTAGAAGGGGACAGCTACCAGGGTGACGCATGAGAGGGACAGCTAACAAAACAACAGCAGGTGGACAGCTGCTAGGGCAATAGCAGAGGGGGACAGCTACCCTGAGGACATGGTGGAGGACAGCTGCTAGCAGAGGGGGACTGCTGCCAGGGCGACAGTAGAAGGGGACAGCTACCAGGGACACCCATGGGAGGGACAGCTAACAAAACAACAGCAGGTGGACAGCTGCTAGAGCAACAGCATAGGGGGACAGCTACCAGGAGGACAGCTGCTAGCAGAGGGGGGCAGCTACCAGGGCGAAAACAGGGGAGGACAGCTAACAGGAGGATAACAGTGGAGGACTGCTGCAAGCAGAACGGCGGCAGCTACCAGGGCGCCAACAGATCGGGACAGCTACCAGGTGGACAACAGTGGGGGACTGATGCTAGCAGAGGGGGACAGCTACCAGGACAACAGTAGAAGGGGACAGCTACCAGGGTGACGCATGAGAGGGACAGCTAACAAAACAACAGCAGGTGGACAGCTGCTAGAGCAACAGCAGAGGGGAGCAGCTACCAGGAGGACAACAGTGGAGGACAGTTGCTAGCTAGGGGGACAGCTACCAGGGCAACAACAGAGAGGGACAGCTACCAGGGCGACAACAGAGGGGGACAGCTACCAGGAGGACAACAGTGGAGGACTGCTGCTAGCAGAGGGGGACAGCTCCTGGGTGGCAAAAGAGGGGGACAGCTACCAGGAGGACAACAGTGGAGGACTGCTGTTAGCAGAGGGGGGCAGCTACCAGGACAACAGTAGAAGGGGACAGCTAACAACAAAACAAAAGCAGATGGACAGCTGCAGATGGACAGCTGCTAGGGCAACAGCAGAGGGGGACAGCTACCCGGAAGACAACAGTGGAGGACAGCTGCTCGTAGAGGGGGACAGCTACCACGGCGACAGCAGAAAGGAACAGATACCAAGAGGACAACAGTGGAGGACAGCTACCAGGAAGACAGCAGAGGAGGACAGCTACCAGGAGGACAACAGTGGAGGGCAGCTGCTAGCAGAGGAGGACAGCTACCAGGGCGACAATAGAAGGGAACAGCTACCAGGGCAATGCAGGAGAGGGACAGCTAACAAAGCAACAGCAGGTGGACAGCTGCTAGAGCAACAGCAGAGGGGGACAGCTACCAGGAGGACAATAGTGGAGGACAGCTGCTAGCAGAGGGGACAGCTACCAGGGCGACAACAGAGGGGTGCAGCTACCAGGAGGACAACAGTGGAGGACTGCTGCTAGCAGAGGGGGACAGCTACCAGGGCGACAACAAAGGGGGACAGCTACCAGGAGGACAACAGTGGAGGACTGCTGCTAGCAGAAGGGGACAGCTACCAGGGCGACAACAAAGGGGGACAGCTACCAGGAGGACAACAGTGGAGGACTGCTGCTAGCAGAAGGGGACAGCTACCAGGACAACAGTAGAAGGGGACAGCTACCAGGGTGATGCATGAGAGGGACAGCTAACAAAACAACAGCAGGTGGACAGCTGCTAGAGCAACAGCAGAGGGGAGCAGCTACCAGGAGGACAACAGTGGAGGACAGTTGCTAGCTAGGGGGACAGCTACCAGGGCAACAACAGAGAGGGACAGCTACTAGGGGGACAACAGAGGGGTGCAGCTACCAGGAGGACAACAGTGGAGGACTGCTGCTAGCAGAGGGGGACAGCTACCAGGGCGACAACAAAGGGGGACAGCTACCAGGAGGACAACAGTGGAGGACTGCTGCTAGCAGAAGGGGACAGCTAACAGGACAACTGCAGAAGGGGACAGCTACCAGGCGACGCATGAGAGGGACAGCTAACAAAACAACAGCAGGTGGAAATCTGCTAGGGCAATAGCAGAGGGGGACAGTCTTAAAATTAGGATTTTTCTCAGTTTAGGAGTAGTCAAGTTAGGGCTCCTAACTGTACTACTCCTTTACTGAGAAAAATCCTAACTTTACGACTTTAGGTATTCACAGAAGGCATTTAGGAGTCCTAAAGTTAGGACTCCTAACTTCTGTGAATACCGAAATGAGTAAGTGCCTCTGTGAATACCAAAATGAGTAAGGGCCTTCTGTGAATACCAAAATGGTAGTAAGTTTAGGATTTTGTCTTAAGTTAGTTCTGTGAATCGGGTCCTCCGTTCTGTACACTGATTAGGAACATACCATATCTAATAACTGCTTTGTAGTGCTCGGACGTCTTTGTGGGAAAATTTTTTTTTCATATGGCCAGAATGGGGTCATGGCACATTATAGCCACAGGTAGGCCCAGGGTGAACTGACATTATGGCTACAACAAATAAAAGATCTCTGAAATTCACCAATTATGATTAGATCATTAACTGGCCTTGTGCACTGCTCATGGCCTAAAACAACAGCACCCATTTCATCACTGAAGACATAATCTAAACCAGTAACAGTAATAAATAACATTGGTGATCAATAACATACCACATAAAATCACATGTATGAAACTGTATATAATGCAATATCATATCATGCAATATGATATAGAGATAGAAGTCCACCTTTCCACTGATCATGTCGAGATGCTTTTGCTGCAATATTATACAGGATAAGAAAGCAGTACCATTGGTTACCGAGGGATCTGAAGCTAGATGCTGGGTGTAGCCAAATATCATACCTTGAACTCAGTGCAGGATGCACACAGCTTCTCCAAAGTCTGTATGCAACTGGCACTCAGGAGAGGGGCACCTGGCAGAGAGCATATACAAAGACTGGGCCCTCCTCCCAGTGCTTCACATGGCTAAAGGCCCAGAACATTGGACACCGAGGTGAAGGGGGTGAATAAAGGTAACATCCTTAAATTGGATCCTCACCATAACGGAGGGCCAATAAATGACAAAATAATGATTGCTTTGAAAAATTATAGAGGTTCCTCACAACACTTTGCATCACATAAAGATCTCAGTGTGACTGGACTGCTGTGTGCAGGAGCGTCTGAAAGCCACACAGTGCTTTCAGTGCCTGCTGCACATGAGCAGTTGGTTTTAGTGCACAGGGTCTGTGCCAGATTGTAATTGAAGGTCATTCTCTTTACCCAGTTTCTGCGTCGCAAGGCCTATGGGTAAGTACAGCAAGGTCAGCAGCACATGCACTAGGCACAAGGCATGGGCTCTATGGGTGTATGCAATGCTGGTACAATGGATGTCCATTATGTCCAGTATTTGTAAAGCGCAAATAAGTACCCGAGGGCGTCCAGGCACTGGGGGCCATCGGGCTGATCTGCCGTCGACTGATTTACAAAAGTTAGCTGTGTTTTTAAAATTTGAGGGATTAATTGATGATCTTATATTGGATCAAGTTGTGATGCACTCTTGTAACCCTGCTATATAAGAGAGGTTTTGGATAGATGGCGATTCCCCTTTAGAAAATGTCTTAGTGCTTGTCAGGAAGGATGAAGTATCTAATAAAAGTACTATAGCATTGAAGGTGAATGAGAGGGAATCAGTTTTCGTCAATAGAATATTTACAAATGATAGGGGAAGTGCTTCACAAAGGAAGGACAATACGAAAACGAAAAGTAAAGGTTATAAAGGCAGGGCTATAGGTGTGATAATAAGGACCACATGGCTTATAGCAAACGTTGTCATGCAATTAATCTGAAATGCAGCAAGAGTGGCATAAGGGTCCATCATGCTAATGTCTGCAGAAAAAGAAAGTGTGTTAGGTGCGTGAATGAGGAAGGTGATTATGTGGAGCAAGAAGTGGATGAGGACACTTTAGACATTGTATTAGATGTCAAGGAGAAATTAATTCTAAATGTGAATGAGATGTTTTGGAAAGGCAAACCCGAATGTTGGATGCCTAGTGGTGGTGTTGGGTTAGCCATGTATGCGAATTCGTGCTCTCCATATACAATAATAAGTGAATAGGTATGGAAGGAAAAAATTGTGGAGAAGGTTGGAGAGTACCTAATGGAATCTGACATAAAACCAGAAGGTTTTGGGAGTGAGACGATAGAGGTTTTGGGATTCTAATGGTTTGTCTTTAAATTCAAATACAGAACTTCACGTGGGAAACTGTAAGTGGCGAAGAGCGGGCCCGCAGCACTGGCCTGGCGTGTCCAGAGAGATCTTCATATTATTTTATACCGAAATAGCAAAGAGTAAGTTCTAATTGATGATGATGGCACTTCTGTGGGTGATGAGGTCTGGAGAAAATTCCCAACGGTATTTAGCAAGACCTTGGATAGATTAGTGGAGTTGGAACATAGAATCAGTGTGAAAGAAAATGTTTGCCTGAGAGTTTATAAGGTTAGAAAAGTACCCATTGCCATACAGTAGGCGCTATCAAGAGAGTTAGAAAGATTAGTGGAGACTGGAGTGATTGAACCAGTAGAAGTATCAGAGTGGATTTCTCTGTCCGTGGTTGCTAGACGAAATAAAGGGAAGATTAGATTATGAATAGACTTACGCTTTTAGAATAACAATATTATTGTAGATAAGTTTCCTCTTCCAAACATTAATGAGATGGTTGCTTTACTCAAGGATGCTTCAATGTTTTTAAACCATTGATCTCTCCTCTGCTTACCAACACGTTTCTTTAACTCCTAACTCTAGGAAATACACAGTTTTCATTAATGCGGATAGATGCTTTGAATATAAGCAGATGCCGTTTGGGCTCGCTTCTGCTACAGCCGTTTTCCAATGTTTGATGTTTCATTTGTTTCGTAAGGAAAAAAAAAACTGATGTTCTTCCAAGACAATATTTTGTTTTTTTTGGGAGGAGTAAGGAAGAACGTAATGCTAAATTAATGAAAGCTTTATTGATTCTGACCAGCAAAGTGTTGACTGTAGAATTTACCAAATGCAACTTTGCAGAAAAGAGCATTATGTATGTAGGTCACGTAATTGTTGAGTCAGGAGTTAAACCCAAACCATTGTTGATTCATGGCATGAGGAATGCTGCTACTCTCAGTTCCAAGGACGGCGTACAATCTTTTCTTGGGTTAGCTGAATCCTGTGCCAAATTCATACCCAAATGTGCAGATAAATTGTATTTTATCAGACAGCTTTTGAAACAAGTATGTACATTTGTGTGGTCACAACAGTGTGAAAATGACTTTAAAATCTTTGAGGATGCCATTTCAAATGCTACAAAGTTACTCAGTTTTGACCCTATGCTTGATTGTATTATTGCTACTGATGCAAGTACCAGGGGTTTGGGTGTGATGCTATCCCAAATCAATTGTATGTCTTTTGCTTCCTCGCCCTAAGTGCGCCGGGGATGCCCAGACGTGGGTCCCAGGCTCACTGTGTCACTGGATTCAAGCTATCCTGACAGATGAGGGGTGAAACCCCAAAATTGGTCCTAGGAGGCTTGTTTCCGGTCCAGGGAGGACTTGGCTGGGCAGTTTGGGCGGGACTGTTCCCATGAGGCACGGGGTCAAGACTGATTTGCATATGGCCAAGTCTAAACTGGGGTGGCATAGAGAGCAAAAGAATGATGGATTTAACCCAGATCTCTTGACTGGGGGTGAATATTTTGATTTGTTCTGCATTCCATCCATTAATTGTGCATCTTTTGATCCCAAATTGATAAGCAGGGTTGTGAACATGTAATAGGTTTCCCATCTAGATCTTTATCTCCCACTGAAGGAACGTATCCAACAATAGAAAAAGAGGCTTTAGCATGCACTTGGAGCATTAGAACATTTCAGGCATTTGCTTGTGGGAGACCAACTACAATCCAGTCTATACTATACTTACAATACTTGTGGATTTGTATAGCACAACGAATCACCCCAAAGGGATCTCTTGGCGCTTTGAGGAGAAGGTAATACTGGGCAAATGCAGCTAATAGAGCCATGTCTTTAGAAGTTTCTTGAACATGGTGATCTCGTTACAGGCTCTTATGTTCATAAACGTTCAATTAAATTGCTATCCACGGAAGGAACCACAAGTGCATCAGCCATAATTGCCCATATCTCCATGTGGATGCAGGATTTTAGGTGTAGGATTATGTATAAGCCTGCAAAAATCAGAGTAGTAGCTGACTGACCATCTCATATGCCTACGCGGGATAGGAATGTGAGGATGAGAAGTGGAATGATTTCCAGATTTCTTTGGTTCATGAGGCGGGTTATCCCGTAGTGAGAAATGAGGATTGGGAGAAGGAGTGTAAAGAGGATGCCTCTTACAGGAAATTGCCTCATTCATTAGCAGTCAATGGCCCAAAAAAAGAAATTTGTCTATTAGAATCCATACCATTCTGGAAAATGTGATCAGAGCTATCAGTTGATGGTTGCATGATGTTAAGAGGAGAAATAATGATTCCTCCTTTGGGCTTTTGTAATAATATTTTGCAATTATGTCATGAGTGCCATTTTTGTAGTGGATGCACTAAATCTGTGGTCAAGAATTTGTTCTGGTCTCGGGGAGTAGATTCTGCTGTGAGCGCATAGTGAGGGAAAGTTTGGATTGTTCCAGGGCAGACAAGTCCAATGAGTGAAGGCAATTTCCTAAAGAATCCATGGAAGTCTATTGTTATTGACATTATTGGAGCAGTTGGCCTATCACAGAACTACATATTTGTGGGAATTATCTTTTTTCAAGATGGGCAGTAGTCAAAATAGTGCAGACAGCTGACACCAATGCTGGTTTGTTTTTTATGGACCATATGTTTAGGCTGGAAAGGATTCCCACCTCCATTTTGAGTGACAATGAAGTGCAGTTTCAGTCCTGTGTATTTAAGAAATACTGTAGCATGATTTGAGTCTCATTAGAAACCATGTCACCTTATAACCCACGTGGCAATTGTATGGTTGAGAGATTCAACCATGTAATTAAGGTGGTAGTCCAGTCTGCTTGTGCTAGTGACACATGTTGGGATGTCCGATTGCTTAAGGCAATATGGGCATACAGAATTACTAGGAATGGATATATCAGGTTATCACCATTTTTGAATATGAGAGACAAGAACTCAAGAACAAAGTACAACCTAGGTTGGGTATTTAACTCTTGTGTCGAACTCTGATCTTCAGAGATGGTTAGAAGACCCATGACCAATGTGCACGAAAAGAGCAAGAACTACTAGGATCTCAAGAACAGTACTAAACAAGTTAATGTCAAGAATGGAGATTGGGTACACAGACTGAAACCGGGGTTCATAGCAAAAGGAGCAAGTACATTTTATGAACCTGAAGAGGTTTTTGAGGTTTTACATAATGATGTTCTTATAATTAATGGGAAAGTATGGAATCTCAAGTGTGTGTCACTGTACAATAATGTGCATTGTGTGATGGAAAGGCGAACAGTGGTAATTTGGACGATGGGACGAATTACATTTTGGAGGAGGCTGAAACTCAAGAGTATGCAGCAGCTGGGGTCGAATCAGGTCCTCCTTTGTTGGACAACTCTAGGAGTGCTGGAATCCATGGTTACGGTTCTTCTTTTGAAGCTAAAAAGGGCTGCAGGCAATGCTGGTACTATGGATGACTCACAGGACAATGCTGAAAAAGTACAGCATATGGCGGTGTCTCATTCTAATGCTGATGAGGGTAGGGCAGGTAAAAGAGGTACAAACCACCCTTATAGTTGAAAGACTTTATTGTTGAAGGATGTAAATAGGAATTTAGATTTGTATGTGTTAGGGGAGGGCGGTGTGCCAGATTATTAGAAATGTATTTTACTTTTTGTCTGTTTTGTATTTAAGAGACGGAGCTGTATTGTGGGCTCGTGTTGGCTCCTGTATCAGTAATGTGTGCTCGTGTTCTGGGCTTGGGGTTGTTATGACTTGTACTCGGTTTTATGTTCCTGAAGGGCAGGGGAGTTCGCAGGAAGGCAGTTACTGACTGGTGCTGCACTGGGAAGGATCGTGTTACCCCTGGTGGTGCACTCTAGGAAATAAAGTATACTTTGAACTCTGCTTTGTGCACTTCATCACTACAGCATGGTCCAGGGCTATGTGCAGCGGGTTGGGGTGCACGAGGTCTGTGTCAAATTGTAATTGAAGATCATTCCCTTTACACAGTTTCTGCATCGCGAGGCCATGGGATATGTGCAGCGCATGCACTATGCACATGGCATGGCAGAGATCACGACCTCTGCCCAATGGCTGCTGTCTGCCAAAAGTCATGTGCATTGCGTTCAGGGGATGGAAGGTTGGAGCAGGGTATGACTGGAGGTTATGCAATGTACTACTAAAGTCCAAATCCTGTAACCAGGCCCCCTCACATCTCCAACCAGGCCCAACACTCAGCCCTCCTCCCTCTGTATGATACAGAATGAATATGGGAAAAGAGAGGTACCCCTTCATTACGGAACCCCACCCGACACAGATGTGATTGATTACCCCGGAGGAAGCTATCAGCGCCCTGAAGTTTTACAGACGGTCCGGTTTTGACCCGCAGTCAGTCTCGACATATGCGAGCAGCTGCCCTTCTATTTGATACTGCTTAAGCTGCATGAGGCACTTGAACAAATAGAAATTACCTCTTTTTCCCTACTTGATCCTACTACGGATTTCAACTTGAAGCGGCATTGATAAACTCTGATAATAGTCCCCCAACAGGGTTTACAACCGGCGACACAGTGGGCCCTAGATCTTCGTCAGATCTTGCAACAATACGAATAACAGACTATCACTTAGGGGTGATTTGATTGACCCCCTAACTCTGACAGATATATTTAAGTCTTGATAAAGGTGGTTACCATCACAAGAATCCACCAAAACGCGTCAACGCCATTATTGGTATAATTCAAGACTCCAACATCGATGTAGACAAACCGACGTTGTGGTAGCAAAATGTTGATACAATTATAACGGAGGTCGAATATACAATTTGTATTTAACAATTTTATGCTGTACTTGTTCTGTCCCCATTCCAATTGTGCAGGTCACAACTGATTGTATTGTATTGTTTTAATCTCATGTATTTTAGATTAGGGCACTAGATTAGTTAGCCCAACAATATTGTTTATTTACAGTGTATTCTAAATAAATGACATTTTAAATTCTATTTTTTCGATGTCATATACATTTGTAACTTTTGCATTAGGAGGTATGTTGATGTATATTTGTTTTTAATTTTGTTTCAAGGGAATTTCTGATATTCTGGTTGGATACAGAATGAAGCCAGTGATTATGTAAATCTTCATGGGATACGTGATGTCAACAATAATGATATTGATCATATAAGTTTGTGGTATGGTGTATGATGCCATGTGTGAGGTCGTGATCAGTGCATAGTGAGGATGGATGTTCATATTCACTATCTGCTGGAAATGTCGAATTTGAAGCGCTTTTAAGTATTGTGTGGTAGCTATGTGTATACATTTTATATATAAGTCAGAGGTGTTTGCCTTTTACGAGTAAACTCTACTTCTATCCTACTACAATATTTTTTGTTGCAACGTTGTCCCGCTGGCCAACAAACTAATCAGGCAGAGTGCGTGCCTCACACAATCATCCACGGCACTTGCCTGACCTCGGTGTGCCGTCTTCGAGGGGCTCCAAACACTTTGGGGCAGATTTACAAGCCCCCTGTGCCACTTTTCCCATGTTAAAAATGACGCAAAAGTGGCGCAAGGGGGTTGTAAATCTGCCCCTTTGTGTGTTAACTGGAGAATGATGGTATAAATATGATGCAGCCCCCTGCTCATGAGTGCGCTCATGCCACAGAATATGTTTAAACCTGCGCTTGAGCCACAATCCTGTATGGTCTCCTTCAATCACCGCTTGGACAAGTAGAAATGACCAACAGGAATTGAGACAGCAGGGAACCTGAAATCCAACAGCACAATCCAGGGCCACCAGAACCAGGTTCTAAAAGGATTCTCCACCACAGGGCAGCAAAACCGGTGAAAATAGGCCATTCCAATGCATGGTGAACTCCTCAGGACTGCTCGTTGCCAATATGATAAGACAGAGATTACCAGGAAACCAAAGATAGGTTTCGATAAGATTAATCTCAAATATAAATTGGAGCCCACTGAAGCGCCCTCATCAGCATGAGAGGCCTGAAGCACCTGAAGCTATGTGCTTGGAAGCCCTTCATGCGTGAGAGATCCAGAGCGCCCAAATAAAGAACATCGGATGCCAATGACAATACAGATATGTTACAGTGATCACTACCCAACTATGCATTAACATTTCAGGTAAGGTACAGTAATCATAACAAATATGTAACATCGACCTGATTCAAATTTGTGTTAGTACACAGTGGTAAACTGGCCCTTCCTCAATGTTGATATAAAAAATGCTAAGGAATAAAGATATTCCTGTGAACCATTGGTGACAGGAATCAATTATCAATACATATATGATCGTAGAAGGTTCGATTATGTGGGGAAGCACCCAATAATACCTGTTATTTCAACTAAATTGGTGGTGTACATGTGTGAGCTTGCACAAGTCATGTACTGTATACGGCAAGACTTTGGACCGCAGTCCAGTGAATGGAACGGGTTCCATCAGTGAGAAGTAATAGCAGCATATGAACACATGCAGTAAAATACACATCAGCCATTGGAGTCAGCATCGGTCTGAAGAGATGCATCCTTAGGTGTTGGCGGGAAGACTGTAGGGTAAAAGTGCCACTGGAAAATAGCAGTTCCTGGATTCTATATGGTCATACTTTCCAGTTCACCCTTGTTATCTAGACAGTCTTGACGCCCAGACCTATAGCCAGTAACTGTTCATATATCTTGCTTCTTTTCTAAACATCCACTCTTTTGAATGTTGCAAATCACATATTCTACTGCTGAAAAGAGTGACGATAAAACAGATACCATGTCCATGTTACTGTCAATTTGAGAAACAGCATTTATTATTGCCACGTTGATCTACGCTCTCCAAACATCTCAAGACTCCATCCTAACCCGCTGCTGAAAACCCCTCCTCGGCAGCTCCCAGCTCGCTCCAATCCAATTGTTCTTCACACCAACTTTTTGTAATTGGGTATGCTACTGACTAGTGGGACTTTTCTGACTCACTACCCTTACATATCCGTGGCTAAGCCACGCACGGCTCACAGCAACTAGGCATGTGGTACAAAAAAAGCAACATATGTTATTGTCAAACATCTTAATAGGCTTCTTAAAATGTCCACATCTTCTGTTGTTACCACTTACTTCACGTGCTCTTCAAATTAAACCAATCTCCATCGTCATATCTTGGTGCGCTCTGGATTCCAAAGGGGAGAATATGTGCATTAGAGAATGGGGGTCCTCCCAGGGAAACTATGTGGGCCAATGCTATGAGGCCTGTTTCAGTCAAGCAAAATGTGTATTGTTGTATGTTTCAGGATTTTTTAAATCAATTCCCCTACTTTTTGGAGGATCTAATTAAGCAAGATAGCCCTCTGCTGAGGGTGTTAACCACTCACCATGCAAAGCTGGGCTCTAGCCTGAGGCATGGGTGCCTAAGAAGGCAAAAGACCTATTAACATTCATTAATGCCTGGCAGCATATGGATAATAAGATTATTCACCCATGCAGCTACAAAGTCCTCTTGTTAGCTAGACAAACAAGCCAAGCACAAACACAGTATGTTTATTTTTTTCACTGAACATAGAATGCAGGCAAATATTAACACCGGCTTTTGAAGCCTTGTGAACTGCTAAGCTGATTTTAGCAACACAGAGTTGAATGCCGCTTCGTTTCCCTGCTCACTGAGGGAAATGACTCTCGTGGCTGCTGATGCATGGGGTCGGGCCCTCTACCAGTGATGCGGCCAGTGTGCCATGGTTCTAAAGCAAATGCAAAATAAACAGTTGGTGGACGGATATCTGAACAATGCTAACATTCACTCCCAGTCACAAGAACCTGGGTTTAATCTGTCATTCTTTTGCTCCCCAGTTTAGACCCAGTCATATGCAAATCAGTCTGACCCTGTTCCTTATGGGAACAGTCCAGACCGAACTTGCAAGCCAGGCACTCCCTGGACTGGAAACAACCATCCTGGGACTGGTTTTGGGGCATCACCCCACATCAGCCAGGCCAGCTTAAATCCAGTGGTGCAGTGAGCACGAGACCCACGTCCGGGCATACTCTTCTCATTTAGGGCGACAATTGCAAAAGAAAAATGTTTATGTTTGATGGACGGACTGCTGAACAATGCAAACATTCACCCCACATGCCACCGGAGTCCAGCTAGCCTGGCTGATGAGGGGTGACACTCCAACACTGGTCGTAGGATGCTTGTTTCCGGTCCAGGGAGTCCCTGGCTTGGAAGTTTGGGCTGGAATGTTCCCATAAGGAGCAGAGTCAAGACTGATTTGCATATGGCTGGGTTCAACTGGAATGGCATGGGGGCAAAAAAAGATGGATTTAGGCCCAGATCTCTGTACTGGGGTAAATGTATGACACTTGTCTGCATTCTGACCATCAATTGTTCTTTTTCCTTGGTTCTAAAGCAAGCAAAGAAAATGTGCTCTCTAAATGGGTTATAAAACACAGACTTGGGTTGAAGGGTGCACCTTACACCTCTGCATCTGCTGCGCTAATTCCAGCACAGCCCCTGTCATCCCATATCCATCAGTGAAACAGATACAATGTCACAGTGTCTGCAGGCACGCATGCGCTGCACCTTAACTGCAAGTAAACACCATTGCGTTCAGGGAGGGCGAGCTGCGTCTGCGTGCACACGAGCTGCGTCTGCGTGCACACGTGCTGTGCATTCAGAGAGGTGCAGGGAGCCAGAGAGGTCCTCAGAGAGGTGCTAGGTGTTTTCCCAAACACAATTACTGCACATTTCCGTCTGCGGCAGATCCCCCAAGAGTGTTGGGTATCTGACTGCTTCGCTGTAAGCAGGCAGATATCAGAGCATCGCGCTTGTTGTTAAGTTTGTTGTGTTTGTCAGCAGAGGAGACATCCTGCTGCGTAGAGTAACGCGAGAAGCGGGTTAGATCACAGAATCAAGGTAGGCACACGCCCACCTGTGTCATTCACAGAAAGGCTGCTCCCAGTCCACCGTTTGCACCCTCACTTGTTCGCAGGGTTGATGCCAGGGTGGATGCATGAGTAATTTATGAGGAATGCCATACAGCAGGCTCCATCTTCTATCCCTTGAAACCCAGTACATCAGTCCAGAAGGATAGGATACATATGGGTATTACATGTACTGGAATATTTCGCCACTTAAAAAGACTGACTCACTCTTCTCTGCTACACACACGCTGTGTGTGTGTGTGTGTAGCACAGAAGAGTGAGTCAGTGTTTGTAAGTGGCTTGTAATACATTTTTTTGTACTTTTTTTTAACACACTTGATTATTCTCATACTCATTCACAGTCACACCAGTTCGCGCATAATATTTATTGATTATAAAAAGCCATTTTCACAAGGGCTCACTGGGTGCGCCATAGCTCCTAGGAAGCTACTGGGGGAGGGTAGACTGTCACCCATTTTATCTGCCAAAGTCTGCAGGCAGGAACCCAGGTAGACTGGAGCCAACACGCATAGAGAACATGCCCTGCTTGCAGGGCTTTAAGTGGCATGAAAAAACTGGGGGGCTCTCAAAGGGTAGGGGCCTATGTACTTAAGGACGTGGCATAAAAACACCTATGCTAAAAATCTGTGCTTATCATAGTGTGCCATCCGACTGGAATGTTGCTGTTTCTGTCATTGCATCCAGATATATAATACAGCAAGTATCGTTATACTTACTACAAATCAGGACTATTGGCGTTGCCAATGGTTGTTAGTTGCAGAAGATAAATAAGTAATAACTATGACTTTGTTGTTAGTAATATTAAAAATGCTTCAGTTATAAATGATGATACTATGAAATATCTTCAATGAGTCTCTTCAAAGTTACATCAAAGGCATTGAAGAGTGATAGTGCTGCAGAGTTCAGATATTTGTTCACCCTGAAAGTGAGGGCAGAAATGGAGAACCCAATAGGGACCCGTCTCAGCACCTGCTTTTTAGAACTGTCGGTGCCTGCGGGACCCAGCCCACTTAAAGCCCTGCCTGTTTGTATGTTTCAACCATTTGTACTGTGTGCTGAGAAAACAACTGCTTTTGAAGTTTATTTTCTCAGTATAGAAAAGTTTCAGAGTAGACGCTTTAAACATGGCGCCCACCCGGGAAACCTGAGCTGTGAAATGCTCTGAGACGGCTCCATTCACACCAAAGAGTTACCCTCCAGGCAGGCAAGGCTCTCTAAATAAAGAATACATGTTATCTGCCCCTCTTGAAGGATTTACACACCTTCCACTAAGGTCGAAAGGACTCCCAAAGTTTGTTAAAGGAAGCTAAAATGACTTTCTTTGAAAGTTTTTTTAATACATAAACAGCATAGGATGTATCTATGAAACATGCTCCATTCTACTATGAATGCAGATAATGTTTATGCGTCTTTCCAATTCAAAGTAACTTCTTAGAGTGCAATCAAAATTAGTAATTAAAGAACTTTACATTTTCTACAACTCAAATCAGGTGGAAAACTCAGGGTGACCAAAAATATATATTTGTAATAGAAAATATAACTTTAAATCTAGACTTTAAGTAGCCATCCCCATATTAATTTGCAAAATTGTGAATAAAAAAATATATATAACAATATAACATGTATATTGTTGTACCGCATTCAGATTAACAAGATCACTTTTTTCTTTAGATGTATAGTTAGTTTTGTGCAGAGTAGAGGGAATAAAGAAGAGTCTAGTATATATATAAATATATATATACACACACACACACACACACACACACATATATATATATATATATATATACATGTATAGTATATGAGGCTGTTATAGCGAATTTATAGATTTTAAGTCATATTTTATCACATCACAATGTGACTTATTTTAACACTAATACCCAGTGCATATCAGAAATGGTCTTCACATTTTGTGAATTGCAAAACTAAATTTGCACTTATAAATCAAGCCATTACATACCCAACTAGGGAGCAGGGAACTATTTAGTTTGCTTGCTTTAGGACCCTTGGCACAGTTACTACCCACTGATAACAGAATGTTTCCTAGGCAAGGCCGGACTGGGGAACCAACAGCAGCCCTGGCACTAAATGCTTAAACCAGCTCCAACCCCTGTCTTGTCCTTTACCGCTCTCTCTCTCCATCCATCCATCCTCTCTCTCTCCTCCCTTTCTCCCCCCTCCCGATCTCCCTGGGTCTCCCAAAGTCTCTCTGGAGCTCCCTGTGCATGCCGCAAGTAGTTTCAGGGAGAAAGCTGGAGTGAATGAGGCACCACCAGCTGCCCTGAGCTTTGAAAACTGGAGCCGTATTACACATGACTGTGCCGGCGCAAATTGTCACTGTGCGCAAGAGTACGTTTGTGTTTATGTGAGTTTGTGTCTGTGCGCTAATACAAAATGCGCACTGACGAAAACTCACATAAACACAGAGTTCAAAGTCTGCGCCAACATCGCGGCGAATTACAGACCGATCCTCTGTAATGCGATTGTGCGCATACTCTGGCGCACATCGAAAACTAGCGCCGGCGCAGCCTTGTGTAATATGGCCCCTGGTCTCCAATGTCTCCATCCCACTGAGGAAATTCCCTATAGAATAAAATGGCAGCCGGGCCCTGTATACTGAGTCAGAAAAGTGAAGCAAATGAACTGCTACAATTTCCCGATTCGGGAACCACTCTGACTCCGAACAAGAGCCAAGGTATAAATAGATTCCTTGCGTCAGGTGCCATTTAACTGAATCACCCTTAGAAGAATCAGGCGGACCAAGACGATTTAGCGTATGCAAATGCAAAGCAAATAAAGATGAGCAATGCATGCATAAACGATATATATTTGCTCATGTGCATCTCAAGTCGATAATAGTGCAGTTTTGATCACACGCAATAATGAATAATTTAATTAACTGCACCATCCTCAGACATGACAAAAGAAACTGCAGAATGTTATGGTTGTCATCACGTAGTGTGGCCTTTGTTTACATTTGGTAAGTAATTATATTACCATTGACAGTGGCAATATCAGTCTGGAGCAGAGATGTAGAATATGGTTCATACAGTAATGATCAATAAAAACATAGAAACTATACTACTAATAATAAGTATGTTACATATGACAGTGGAGATATCAGTCATCAGCAGATAAGTACACCAACAGAGAAACTGGTGATATTTGTAACAGCTCAAAAATCATGCTTTCTAGACCAAGATCTAGCCTTCTGCCACATTTGGTGTAGTTCCGTTCAGACATTTTGGCTGTAGCTGTGTCAACTCGCATGGCCGCACACTCTTGCACACAGCTTGGTGCCGTTTACGTTGTCTTTTCAGCCCTGCTGGTGATAGTGGCGCTAAATTGCAGTACAATGAGCATATTTTCCATCTGCTGGCAGAACTCCAAAGAATCTCGCAGAGTTTTTATGGAACTCCACAAGGTCTGCCCATATCTATCTATCCATCCATCCATTTTTTTAGACAAAAATTAATTCTTATACCCTTGCAGGTACCTTCTATATAATCAAATGTATTTATTTTATTTATTCCATTCATAAAGCCCGTGGTAACACCCACCGGTGTGTCCGCGCGCTGAAATTCTGACCCCAAGTAGACAGGAAAAAGTAGAGAGGAGAAACCTGGAACCGTAAATGGCCAAGACAATCAGAGATAGCAGAACTAAGCTGTGCCTGGTGGAGTACTGAAACACCAGGTTTTGAGTCCTATGTGGAAAGTCCTTTCCATAGGTTCTGCTCTCAGATTTAGTGGTAAAGTGTTCCAAGTTTTGGCCACTAAATAGGAGAAGGACGGGTCTCCCTTCCTGGCCCTCACTCGTGTGTAAGGGTTTACCATAGATAGCAGATATCTAGGGCCTTTGTCTATCAGGATACTGCGCAGCATCACATGGCCTTAATGAATCCTCTACACACTGGAAGCCAGTAGTCTAAGCATTTGAGGTGGATGTTCTTCTGGGAAGATTTAGGACCAAGCTGGCAGCAGCATTTTGAATGTGCTTTGAAGTTTTGTCAAACTCCCTTTATTGGCCCCAAGGTAAAGGATGTTAAAATAGTCTATATGAGATGTTACTAGGGCATGTAAAACAGCTTTCTTGGCCGTTATTGGCAGTAGGTCCAGGCGTTTTCTCAGGACCTTAAGAGTCCCAAAGCGCTTACCGGCTACACTCCTTATTTTACTCTCAAACGAGAGTTTGGGGTCAAACCATATACCCAGGTTTTTGGTTTTAGCTTTCAAGATGGGGGTTTGGCCAAGAACCTCTTGCCACCAAGCCAATGACCAACTAGAAGGTGCTTTGCCTACTATCATGACCTCTGTTTTGTTGCTATTAAGTTTAAGGCAGTTAATGGTCATCCAGGAGGCTAGTTCTTCTAGGCATAGGGAAAATTGGGCTGCAGCAGCCTCCGCATCTTGTGATACTGTGATTATGAGCTGTGGATTGTTCACATATAACACAATTTTATCATTGTATTTTTCCACAATTTCTGCAAGGGGGCAGACATACAGGTTGAATAGGGTTGGGCTCAATATTGAGCCCTGTGGAACCCCTTGCGTCAGAGAGATACTATCTGACATGTGCAGATTTTAGATAACTTTAAAATTTCGGATTTGGAGAAAGGTCATCCAGCGTAGTGCTATACCACCGAGTTTGCACAACCCAAGCCTCTGAAGGAGTAGGTTGTGCGATATGGTGTTGAAAACTGCGCTTAGGTCAAGTAACACCGTCTCAAAGTTTTGGTGGTGAGAAGGAGGGCTGGCTCTGTGGAGTAAGAGGCCCTAAAGCCCGATTGAGTTGTATGGAGTAAGTCATTAGAGTTGATA
Organism: Lissotriton vulgaris; assembly: GCF_964263255.1. Lineage (NCBI taxonomy): Eukaryota > Metazoa > Chordata > Amphibia > Caudata > Salamandridae > Lissotriton > Lissotriton vulgaris. Next base: position 1,306,712,969 of record NC_141693.1, on the reverse strand, counting down.
AAACTTGAATGTTTTCTGTTATTTTTGCAAAAAATGGCAATAATGAGATCAGGCGTACATTTTCTAATTGCTGGGGATTTGGCTGAAAGTTTTTTTCTGTAGGGGGAGCATTATCGCATGCTTCTGTGTTCTGCAGAATTTCACCTGATCGGAAGGACAGAGAGATCAACTCCTGTAGATGAGGGAGAATAACCTCCATCCCTTGCACCGGAATTTTAGGTGGGGCAGGGTCTACAGAGGATCCTGATTTAATGCTCATAGAGAATCCTTTTAGGTCTTCCACAGAAGGGTCCTAAATTCTTTGAGACTGTTCTCACTAAGTGCATCATGCTCATGAGAGAGGGTGTCTAGGTTAAGGTTTAAGCAATTATGAGCTTCTACAGGAAAGGTGTTGTATATCATCGCTACTTTGGAAGCAAAGAAGGAGGCGATCATATTGCAGCTATCTAAGGATGATGGTGCTGAGGCAGCAATGCGTTCTAAAGAGGACAGTGCATTGAGGATAGAGAACAGTGCTTTATGGAGGTATTATTGGAACTCTCTATTTTTTGGGTGTAAAAATCACATTGTATTTTCGAATGAGCATATAGTACTGTTTAAATTCATTTTTATAACTAGCTCTGCTGGTTATGCAGTAGTCCTTCCACCAGATGTGCTCTAAGCGTTTGCAGGTTTTCTTGGCTGCAATTAAGGATTCATTGAACGAAGGAGCTGAGTTCCGGGTCCTGAGTTGGTTCCTAGCGGTCACGGCAGCTATCTTATCCAGTGCTCCTGTTATCTATTTTTCTAGCTTCAAATTATCGGTATTGACATCCTCCCCTAACTTAAGGTTAGTTTCCAGGAGTGCATTAGAGAAGATCTCAGGATTGATATTTGCCCACTTTCTTGTAGTAATCGTATGATTGGACTTGTTGGCAGTGTAAGCAAACATAATGGCATGTTGAAAGCTACCAGATAATGGTCTGACCAGGGAACTACTGTTGGCATGTGAATCTTAATGGTGGGAAAGTTAGAGACATCGGGTCTAAGGTATGGCCCAATACATTGGTAGGGTCTATTAGTTTTTGGACTAAGTAAATCGTTTCAGCTCCCTACTTAAAGATTGTGCCTCAGAGTTGAGGCTGTTATCAAAGTGCACATTGAGATCACCTAGTACTACCATCATATTATATTGTAGGGCTGGATGCAGAATGTTCTCTGCTAGACTAGAAATAAACTGAGCAGTTGGGCCCAGAGGGCTATAAATTAATTAGCCTGTTAGGGAACAGTCATTTGCTAAGGTTAGAGAGAAAAAAACAGCCTCACAATTTGCGAGGTTGGTTGCCTTAATAGAGCATTTTAAAGTCAGTTTATAGATTATTGCGCTCCTGCCTTCGCTTTTTAATGGGCGGTCTTGTCTCAGCAGTCCGTAGCCTTGCGGGACAGCATCTAAAATATCAGGTGCTGAGGACTCTGTAAGCCAAATTTCAGTCATGATTAATGCATGTGGCTGCTTCTCTATGAGGTCCTCAAAAATGTCATTTTTATGTTTGACCAGTGACCAGCACTTAATCAAAAGAAACTGCATTTTACGGTTGGGGCCAGGGGTACCTCCCCTTGGTCTAAATTGAATCCACATTTAGGGTATTTAAGCAAGAGGGTATCTACCTTCAGCGCGTGTAGGCAATCTTCAGATGTTTTGGCAGCTAAACATCTTAGCTGTTTGGAAAAGTATCGAATAGGTTGATGGAGTGTTAAATGGCAGGGGTCCTGGCCGGATGCGTACGGGCGCAGACGGGCTTGCCTTCGGCGCACCAGCTGCACTCCAGTGGACCGCCCGCTTCGCCTCCGCCCCATGGCCATAGAGAACTAGTCTGCCTCCAATGGGCGTGGCCAATCCCCAGCCAATCCGGCACCAACAGGAGGGGCAGTGAATCACTAGCCGTGCCCAGCAGTCGATTGCATGTCACGTAAGAAAGGAAACTAAAAAGTGAAGAGACACACAGCAGGTTTTAAAAGCATAAAGGGGAGCCAGGCACCTCCCTGCACTAAAGTACAATAAAGTAAAATAATTATTTACATACTGTGACATATATGTATTATCATAGAAAGAAGCAGAAACCCATATACACACACTCATCAACTTACATCTTATCTATATACTATGAAATGAATGCATACATTTGCATTTATGAGATACTTTTTTCAATACATAATTATTGTACCTTTTTTTAGTAAAAAAGGAATGTGTATGTGTGTTTGTGAGTGTGTGTGTTTGATAGCTACATTCTATCGTCTACCTGTCACTCCCAGGCATCTGGTGGTCTCTACTCCCGGTGATTGGTTAAAAGCCACTAGCTGGCAAAAGATGACCCCCACTTTTGACAGCTGGTTGATAGCAAACCTCACAAAGGCACCTCTGCAGTAGTTATATGATCATCTATGGTAGTGATATATTGTGGACAGCCTAGAAACCATGTTGGACCTTCTTTAACATAATTCTCCTTGTCATGTTATGGCCATTTTAGGCATCATGGTGGTCCTGTCATAAAGCCCCCTCATTGGCATATTATGGGGATTCTATTCCTAAAGATTATGCTACATCTGGCATATGGCTCAACAACAAAAAAGGGAACATCCAATCTGCCCACACATGTTTGGTCACAGACACATTAGCAAACCAAAAAATCCCTGAACGCCTATTTTATTGCCAATAAATTGCAAGACACTAAGTACCCACTAAAAGATTTCGTTCACTGTATAGCAATATAGAGCGAGCTCTCAGTGATTAGGACGATTTAAAAAATATATATAATTTCAATGTGTTAAATGTTTTACTTGTATAGGCAAGATGGACATGGCTTGCACCCCACACAACATATACAAACATACCATATATATACAAAAATAATAAAAACAAATGTTAAAACATTGTTAGACCCTCAGATACGCCTCGAATACGTGAAGATGCAAAACATAATTCAAATACAGTTGTTCAATCAATAGGTAAATGTCAGTGTGTGGGTCCTAGTCATCACTTTTTCAGGACCATCACCAGGACAAATTTGCAAACCCAAATTAATTTGTCCCGCTTTTTGGAAAGACATAAGTGCAAAGAAAACAATTAAAAGTCTCACAGCCTGTCTATTGCATGTTTAGTCTGGAGGGGGGTAGTATAATAATCACCATATATTAACAGCACAAAGCATTATGTGCTGGCTTGCCTTATTCTTATGGTTTCTGCTCATACCAGTCCTTGCATATATTATTAATAATGCAATTGAAGATAGTATCATACAGTACATTTATATAAACAACATCTGTATGTAAGTTTCATAAATGCATTTCAAGAAAGTGTTAACTATTATAAACACACATGCAACGAGAAACAAGGCCGCCTATTGGGTGAATCATAAATGTATTAACCACACCAATAATTTAGAAAAAAGTGTTGTGAACAGGAAGTCAACATGTACAATATCCCGACGAGGTTTTGCTGATTTTTGAGATATATTTCAACCTTACATATAAAAGGAAGGCAATGAAAATGCACCTTCGAGTTTGAATTGTCAAACGCATCCTACTGGCTCAAATGAATTATACAGTCTTGATACTTTTCTACAAAACCTTATGTAGGCGCAGCTCTGTTGAGTAAACCCAAAGCTTGACATATTCCAGATGCATACTGGACTTTAGAGAATAATGTTCAGTAGTTATAAAATAAATCTGACAGTTTTTTAACATGACTCTCACATTTAAGTCTAAGGGCAGGAGCTAGAATTTGACAGACAGGGTACTCCATTTGAAACATGATGGGGTACTCTGTCTGACAAACCCTAGCTCTGCCCACCTCATTTAGCAATAGGCTGACCTTAAGGTAGAACAATGAGATGTGGTATGTAGAAGTGATGTCTTCATCAAATTACTCAGCCAAATATTTTTTAAGTGCTTGTAAAATCTACAACTTTTCATTTAGTTTTTGGGGAAATTGGATTGAAACATTTACAGGCACATGCATCAATAATGCATTTTGCGATTCCTTAATTGCGAAAAATAAGGAATCGCAATTAAGGAATTGCAAACTGCAATGCATCAAGAAATCTCTATAAAAATAGCGATTTCTTAAAATTCCTTAATTGCGATTCTCTAATTGAAAATCGCAATTAAGGAATACTTCCCCATTCATTCCTATGGGCCTAGAGGCCCATAGGAATGAATGGAAAGACATTCTTAATTTGCAATTCACCATTAGAAATTCGCAAATTAAGAATGCAATTTCAAGGATGCAGGTGTCCAAAGGACACCCTGTTGCACCCCTGAAATCTGCTTAGAAGTACATTTTGCACACTCACATGCCCCAAGGGCATGTGTGTGTGTGTAAAATGGAACTTTAAAAAAATGCACTTTAGTGCATTTTTCAACGTTTTTGCAACTTACCATGAAGGTCAACTTCATGGTAATTTGCTCCTCTTATTTGCATATTCGCAAATTTTCAGAGTTTGATGCATTGCATTTAAGGAATCTCAATTTGAGATTCCTTAAATGCAATTGCAATTTAAGAAATCGCAATTTGCGATTTCTTAAATTGCGAAAATTACAAAATGTTAATGCATCCCAAAAATGGAAATTGCATTCGCAAACGCCGAATTTTGTGATTCACACCGTTTGCAAATGCAATTTCCTTTGATGCATGTGGCTGTTAACATTTTGCTTCCATTTTTTAACCATGTTTATAGGGTGTTAGTCCCCAAATCCCATCCGGGAGGATCAGCTTTGTTTGCCATAATATAAAAATTTGGGAATATTTAATGAGTGGCCCTTCAGAACTACTTGTAAAGCCTAAGGCTTTGTAGCCCATTCATTGGTAAATCAAACCTTATAATGTAGAGGTCTCATTGGTCACACTTTTCTGTGGTAGAAACCAACCAAAATCCTCTCCATGACAAGCTCCCTTGCTTTTCTTGCTTGGTGCAATTAGGCCCAGCTTTTATGATCCACGACTTCATAGGAAGCCAGCCACCACCGGAAATGATGTGATTCTCTGTTAATCAATGTGTCCAAGGATGTTTTCCAGTGCACAACCTTTACCTGGGATCTGCACTCTATGAGCTCAGTGTGAGGAGTTCTGATGTATATTTGCTCACATAAGCATGATATTTTTTCTATGGCCCCAAATGATTTACAATTATAAGTTATTACAAAACTTCACCAACATGTCTGTGACCCTAGATAAAGATCTTTTGGCTTAAAGCTTCTGGGCATTCATCTTCTCATAATGATAGTGATGCATTTTGTATGTGTGTACATGTCGTTGCATCATGTGTGCATGCGGAAGGGGAATTTTGAACTCACCTCGAATTCATCATGTATGAAAGTGCATCATACTTCCGAAATGCATGAGGGGTGCAGGATTATAGACCTCCTCTCACCATGAGAACACCCAACTGTTTTGAAGCTCTTGACCAACTTGCACGTCAGGATCCTCTCGAAGCAGCAAAGCTGAAGCACAGACAACATGTTCTGTTCTTGCCGCATGGTACCAGCATTGAAAATACTTCACGTGCTCCAATGTGGCTTGGCAGCAACATGTCTGCTCTATTTAAAGATCAATCGAAAATGATAAAACAAGCAATTATATACATACATTGTAATTAATTGTAATCATTTTCCAACGCTCTTTTGCTGCCCACTTGCGTAATGGTCACACTTGAAGTACAGTACTATATGTATAATTCAGAAGAGGAGGGTGGGGAAATAATGGAGAATAAGAGGGTTGGATGCTGACAGACAGCTTTTATCACAACATTGTAAAGTTCAAAAGAGGGATATTTGGGGGTTAGAAAAGGGGGCACATAGGGGCTCCCAATAAAAATATATTGAAATATTGAAATATATTTTACGTGTTAGAAATAGAAAAAAGACCATACATTAGCAAATATGTCTCTCGCAGCTGAGAAGCATCTAAGATGTATTTGGCGAGAGGAACAGAGAAAAGGGTCAATGAACGTTTCATTTCTTTCAATCGATTTTCCTATCCCAAAGTGAGCAGCTTCGTGTGTAAATGAACTTCACATTATTGTAGCATGCTCTAATGATATTTTTGAGGCAGAGAACTACCATCAATGAAAATGTACTCTAATCAGTTGGATGTTATATTGCACCATTTCATAGAATGCAAAATCCATTTTAGTGATACAATGTTACATTTATTTGGAGCCAGTCCGTGCATATAAAATTGATTCCTGGAAGACAATTCCGAGGAATGGTTGTTTCTTATTTTGCATAATGATTTCACACTAAATGTATTTGCCAGTTGCAGTATGTAATCCATTTCAGGCGCTGTAAAGGTGATGTATTTTATGGCATTTTATGGAGAATTTATGAAAGGTTTTGACGACTAGCTAATATTTTTGGGTAGATGCTACACAATTTTATGTATTTTGGAGAATCGGGAACACAGTACAGGAATCTGCCTCTACTCTCTCTTCCTTTACTTCGATGCCTGGAATGGATGACCTGGTCAGTTGCTTAAGTAGGGACTACACTTGGGGACAGTAGGCGGCCAGGACTAGGTGGGTGGAATGGGCCAGAGAGTAACCCAGTCCTGTGACCTGTGGAGTGGGGGCAGACTAGGCTCTAAAATCCTCTACACAGACTGGTTGAGGAAGGGGCAGACCTGAAAAGGTAAACAAAGCAATGCACAGCAAACAAATTAAGCAGTAGACGCCGGTAGATGGGCCTCATACCAAAGCAGGGGGAGGAGTTACCTCGTCTGTGATATGAAGGTTACACCACCTGGGCTTAGGCCTGCTCAGCTGGGTCCAGTGGTAGGGGCCACGATCCTGGCCCAAGGAGGCACTATACTCAGCCGGCTCCTCTACTCAAAGGTGATGAGAGGCCTAGACAAGAGGTGTGTGGAGGGTTGACGAAGAGGACCAATCATTTGACCCTCTTGGAAGGGAGGGAATGAGACAGGGGAAAGGGCTTGGGGCCCATATATGGAGAAAGAGAACACACACAATATGCACTGAAGGATGCTGATAGCTAGATTACTTACTGGAAATATTAATCACTCCAGCTCTTCTTTCCTTTTCTAAATGATTCCTTTTCTCTGTAGAGACGGCCGCCTTTCTGGACCAGTCCAGCATAACCTATCTAAGACTTTAAAATGTTGTCCTTTTTTATTTTTCATGTCCCTTTTATCTGCCCTGCCCATTACTTGGCCTTAAATGGCACACGGGCCCATAGAGCTGGAAATTCCTTACCAAACACAGCGATGCCCTCCAGGGTGGGAAGGCAGGACCGTAAGTACTCGGGCGAAGACGGGAGGAATCCTAGTAATGAAGATGGTCTGTGTCCAATTAAGCTATTGCTTTGTCTTTCCCTTTCACGTCCAAGTTTATCTCTCTGAGGATGTTCCTAATTGGCGTGTGTTTGATGCAATCCCCTCGACTTGAGAATAAGTAACAGACAACATTAATCTAGTACCAACACTTCACTACATCACCATAAAAAGAACTGCATCACAATAATGGCGCCAAAAAACCTACCGAAATGGGTTAATGCATTGAGCTGTGATTTTTCAGCCAATTATCCACACTGACAAGAAACTCGGTTCCATAAATATTCAAATTAAAGTCTGCTTATGTTCACCCATTTGTTTCCTAATTGGAACAGTTCAAGGTCACATCAAGATGTGCATAAAAACGTATTCACTTATAGACCCAGATCCTTCTGTCCTGCCTTACCTAATCTCCCTGTCAAATACTCTCACTAGCAGAAGGATGGATTAACAGATTTGATTTGTCAGGTGAGATCGTTCATAAAATATAAAGGGGCAGATTTATGAGTTCTGGCGCATCTCTGCAAATCACCAGGGATGCGCCAGAACTGATGCGTCATGCAATTCCCTCCTTGCGGCACCACAGATGCGCCGCATTTACAATGCGGAGCACCATGGTGCAAGGAAGGGCAGATGAGTGACGCATCTTGAGGTGTACGGGCGGCGCATTGCTGGAGTAGCGTCGCAAGTGCGACGCAACTCCTGCAATGTACTGAGACCACCCATACATAACGTGGTGCGTCACTCCTTACGCCTGCTTCAAGCAGGCATAAGAATTTGACGCAGCATCGTCGTAAAACTGACTCCGTGAAATCTTGTAGATTTCATTGCGTCAGTTTTACGGGGCTTTCCTACGAGGGAACGCCCACCCTGCGACAGAATGCCCACATGAAACCTGACGCAGGTTCCATGTGGCGCAGAGCTTTACAACGTGACGCATCTGCCTAGATGCGTCACGTTGTAAATAGGTCACAGGGATGCGCCACGTTTCTGCGCTGTTGCATCACGCAACGGCGCGTAAACGTGGCGCATGTCCAACATAAATCTGCCCCAAAGGGTATGGCAGTGTGAAGTTTAAGAAGGGGTCAATAAATTCCCTACAGTCACTTCTCGTAAAGGGATGTTTACTTTAATTTGATCAGTTTTATCGAAAAAGAAATTCTGCACCACTTGGCCACTGTGATTCCCCTTTGTGAGCGCCCAGTCTAGAAAGGCTCTCCAGCATTGCTAGCATTGCATAGCAACATGCGAGCTTAGCTGAATCCTAGCTCATCAAGAGCTCACCTCAGATTGAGTGCATCGTTATCTTGATGAGCGCAATACCATATATTGGAATCCCTTAGAGTGGGCAATTTCCTGTCAGAAGAGGCAGTAGAGATTCCAATAAAACTTTTCACAATCTCTCGCCTGCTGCAGAGGATGAATGTACACCAATTTAATGGCATCCGAGCCAGAGACTCTCAGTCGTTTGGAATGTGGGTGCAAAATTGAAACATGAGTTCTGTTTATCAAAATATATTAGCAAGGCTCTCCTCAGCCCTGTTTAGTGAGCCCAGGCATACTAATAACTGAGTGAGAGTCAGAGATGGCAACATGGGCAGGCAGAGAGCACTGAGGAGCAAAAGCCATACGTCTAGGCCTCAGGAGGTCAAAACCCCACAACAATCTAGTACAGTGTTTTAATGGAGAGGAAACTGGCCTAAGGGCCCTGAAAGTCCCAGTTAGTGTTCCACTGCGGATCTATGACGTTACAACGCAGGCTATTACAACGCCTGCTGTTACAACGCGGTTTTTACATCGCATACCATTACAACGCATAGTGCTTTTAGGCGCTGGATAGTGAATTATTTAATTTACTATTCCAACTCCAGTCCCCGTGGATAGTAGGGAAGGTGTTGGATAGTAAATTAAATATATTCCCTATCCTAGAGCGCCCCCCAGCGCAATGCGTTGTAATGGTTTGCGTTGTAATGGTTGCGATGTAATGGTAGTGCGTTGTAATGCTTGCGTTGTAAGTGATGTTTCCCTTCCACTGCAACCCAAGAGTGCAGACATGTAATTCTGGTGCAAAGACATCCTGCAGAATTGTACAGATCATATCAGGCTCACACTTGAGGGAAGACAACAACTTAAACTGACACCACCATTAAAAAGAGGCCCAGTGGTGGTCCCTAGGCAGATAGAATGGCTAGCCAAGAAAGCAGAGTAGAGAAAGATACTGGAAGAGAAAGTTCTGTGTGTTGAAGCCGTGCCCTCTCATCATCCACATCAAAAGCCTCAGACTCAGGTGGGAGGTTGACCCCAAGGAGGATGGTGCAGTGACCACAGTTTTAGCAGTTAAAATCACTCTGCACCTACAAAGAGTACAGAACTGAAGGGAAAATTAAGTTCTTCTAGGCTGCAGGGTGATGTCTGAAATCATCAGCGAAGCGTTCTTTTGCACCTTCAGCCAGGACTTGGAAATAAGAGAATGAGATGAAATGAAGCCCTAGTGCCAAGGATTCAACAGAGCATCCGTTGTTGTCACCATTGCTCCGTTCCATGAATTGTTTCAAAAATTGAGGAAGCAGAACATTGTCCTAACTGGTAAGCAGGCTGTTGATGCGGGTGTCAAACTGGTTGCATATTCTTTGAAACACCGGAAAGGGCAGCAAAAACTCCTGGGAGCAGGGTAACACATGACCATTGGAGTTGCCCACCCTCTGCATATGCATTGCCTAGATGGACATCATTACCTGCTGTTCTCAAGACAACATTTGGAACACCAGATGTTGAAATTGCCCAGAGCCTGTCCCAATATGCTATTGTTAGTATGTGCTGTGGCACTGTGACCTCTTGAACAAAAGGATGAAGGGTACTTTGGATTGCTGAAGGCATTAAATTGGATGATTATCCTAGTTCCTGTGAACTCTAGTGCACCTCAATCAAGGCTGATTCCAAACTTCCAGTATCTGCAGTGGGTAGTGGCGGCTGCCTCGGACTGGGGTGGTAAGGCAGAGGATGAAAAAAATAATAAAAAATAAACGTACCTGTTGCCTTCGCAGCTTCCACCGCCTCTCCTCTGTCCGCAGAATAGGATGCACCCAGGCTCCCTGCCTCTTCCAGCCAATCATGACTGTAACAAGGAACCCGGAACCCAAGGGGTGGACCAGGAAATGGACTGGTGGACTCACAATGACTCGGATTCCCTACCTCCTTCCCCGCAGGACGAACAGGTTCCATGGCAATCGGTGTCAGGGAGAAAAATGCACGGCGCCTTTAACTGGTCGACTGAATCCAAGGAACACCCCTCCCTCCGTGACGTCAGCTTCGGGGCATTGGTCAAGAACACGGATATCCCAGGTGTAAAAGGGTGCAAAGACAACCAGTGACCAAAGACCCTTTAGTGTTGCCCGGCGGTGTCGCCTCAATGACCCACCAATATTAATCAATGAAGAAGCAGGCGCTGGAGACTGAAAGGCAGGAAACAAGGGTTTATTCTTTCCGGAGGAGAACACATCAGTTCGGACAGCAAGTATCGTCACGAGGTGCTCTAACCGCATCTCTGAGGCCTGGCCTCTTATACACAGGTTTATGATCTTTATTGCACGTAACACATTCTTGCAACACTTTGATATGTGAAAGAACATCCTCGGAATCTCCCCTTAAGGCCCGTTCCCACATACATTTACAGTTGAATTCCCCACCCCGGTCACAACAGGTGATGATTATCGCGCAGCTGGACATTCCGCCGATTCACGGAATGTGTGGAGTTTGATCGGATCTCATAGAGTGGGGGGGGCTTTTGATCGGCTCGAGGGTCTTTTGATGGGGAGGGGAGGTTTCCTACTGTACGGGGTAATAAACAGTATCCGCAGGGCCAGGTGGTGGCTTGGGAACAAGGAAGACAGACGGGCACACAGGAAAAGGGGGGGGTTTGCATCAAAGGGCCTGAGACTATGAAAGGAATGAAGGGAGGTGTCGCGCTGGGAACAGGATGGGATTCTGAGGCAGATCTGCGCTGAAGAGGGGTTTATGACCCAAGGCATGTGAGAGCGAGGGGGTTTGTCAGCGTGCGGGGGATGCCTGTGAGGTTAGGAGAGAGTGAGACGCGCTGGCTATCAGCGAGGGACAGGGAGGCCATGGTGCTTAAAATGGCTGCCGCTTATGCGCAAGGTATGTAAGGGCGGGGGTGACTAGTACATGGGGGCGCTGGCGAGGGTGAAGAACCGGGTTGGGGGTCAGGGACGTGCAGAGAGCGGTTCTGATCAAAAACAGCTAAAATGGTGGGAACGTATGACAAAAAGTGTGGCATCGGGAAAAAAGGCAAGATGGCGCAGGCGATGTTCACCAAACCGTAACGATTTTCCACAGTCCTCCCTTTAACATTTCCAAGACATCTTGCTGGCCTATTTCCTATCTATCTCTACTGCGGTGGTCATAAGTAAGGGGATGGAGACCTAGGCAAAGGAACTGTACATAAATATCACATTATAAACATCACATTTGAAAATCTTGTCATCTAGTAGGCGGGTTCATCGTTAAGCTTGTTGCAGAAAAAGTCATAGTAATGCAATATCAGACTAGAATTATGTAGCGAGGGCGTTGGGTACAGATCATAGATGCTTATAGTCATTCGGAATAGGAACTGGTAAGTTATCATATAAGTAAGCCCTTTTTGTACTCGGTGGGAGCATAGTCAAATTCAATGGTGGTTGGGAGAGAAATGAGATATAATAAAAATAATAATCAGAGTTCTCAGTGTCTTATGGTCATGGACCAGCATTAGTGAGTTCTCAGCATTCTTTGTCGTCTTCTGTTGGCACTGTTAAGCACCTGTATTACAATTCGTTCTGTCAACAGGAATGTTCATGTGGATTGAGTCGTTGGAGGTCTGCGGGCGGGAGTACATTTTTGTTTCGCCAGACCTCATGGGAGAAATGCGTTATGGTTTTGGAGCACGTACATTTTCTTCCATAACTCAGAGCATAGTTATTAGGAGGCAGAAAAGGATTGCGATGGAAAGTGCAATTGTCTTTGAGTTGTGGAGTCTGTTTGTTTCTTGGGTTTCTGTGGTGGGTATTTCCTGTTGCTTCCATCATCGTCGAGGCGCTCAGCAGCGGGTAGAACCACATACTTCGTTCATCTTCTCTTTGGAGCGACCCTTGGTGGAGTTTGGGTCACCGTTCTGAGATTAACATAGTTCGTGGTCTACTTAGTCGGAGCTCCCTCCCTTTAGTCGCAGGAAATACCCTTCTCTGGATGGTTCAGTAGGATTTAGAGGATTTTGAAAGTTCAGGAGGAAGGGGGGTGTGTGTGAGTAGTCCTTATGGTAGGTCGGAGGAGGCGGGGATGGAGCAGGGCCAAGTCGGGAACAGATCAGGGGGGCGGAAAATTTTGACAGGCGGGTCCATAACCAGGTTCAGAGAGCGGGGACCTTTCGGCACACGTCGATCATAGAGCAGGGGCCTCAGGTCAGCCCTTTCCTTTAGTTTTGTCGGAAACAGTGCCTCGTCCTGCGACTCCTTACTGTTGTGGTCTCGCCTTGGCCTCCGTCGCTGAGGTTCCACGATCTGCAGTCAGGCCGCGTGCTCCCACATCCGGTCTCTTTCTCCTCCGACAGTGGTACCCTTAAATGAGTTTGAAAAGACAGTCTTCAGAGATTTTGCAGAGGAAGGTAATTACGTAAATCTATTTCTCTCCCAACACCAAGCAACTGGGGTAAACATCCGCTACATTGAGGTTTGCAGCCAACGTATAAACAATTGATGATGGGTTTGCTGGATTCCCAACAACTTCCCTTTGTGGCTATTTCTTTGGCGTTTTGTTGGTTATTACATTCATTTGTCGTGGTACGAGGTCTGATACCCATTCATTGCATTCGTTTATTACAGTCATGTCAATTCTCCTGGTAGAGACCCATTTCCCTAGTACGAGTCTTGCAAGGCTAGACCGGTCTTCAGGGCTTGGTATTTTACGGAAAAGTGCAACGTGTTATTCACCATAGTCTGATAGGCATCCTTCTGAGGAATGAACATAGGCTAAACGATTCTCCATTACATCAATGCGTCCTATCTTTTAGCTAAACATCTTATTTTCAACAAGGTTTACTGCAACAAGTTCTTTCATTTTTCGATCTAATTTTAACTTTGTAAACATCATTCTAATTTCTACATCGTTTCTTACAACCTGGCTACTTCATTAAAAACTCGGGGGGCTTGCGATAACCATTAAACTCATCTTTGGGGTGAGTGGGGTCTTATGGAAAACAACTAGGAACACAGTGAATTGGAGCAAGGGGCATTTTTCAAATTCTCGTCTGGGGCAGCCGATACAAAACTGATGGTGTCCTGGGAAGGCGGGTATGTCTCGATCGCCTTTACTGATTGGGGCATTGAGACAATTTGGGACGGGGATAGTCGCGTTACCAGAGACATTTTATCATAGAAGCCACTGACAAGTAGTCCCTCGTTACGGGTCAGATTAGGGAACCGTAGTCGTCTTACCTATCCCTTTCTTTTCGGCCAATCTAGTTGTCATCAATATTTAGCAGAAAAGGAGAGGTATTAACATGGCATCAATGCAATTTTATTAAAAACGAATTTTGTGCAAATACTTGTGGTATTTGGAGCCAATTGGGTGGCACACCAGGTTCGCCAATTAGGTGCCAGTCGTTAGGGAGAGACAGAGAGAGAGTGAGAGAGAGAAAGATAGAGAGATAGAGAGAGAGAGAGAGAGAGAGAGAGAGAGAGAGAGAGAGAGAGAGAGAGAGAGAGAGATGTGCAACGATAGGCTAAATGATACACATGTGTCCTGGAGAGTGACTGTGTACTATTTAGGCTATTCAGTGCATTACCCAATATGAGACGTTTCGGGTCTGTGTTAGGATGTAGAAAGCATGCAGTTTTGGGACGGAAGAGCATTAGGTCAGGTACGAGAAGGACGTGCATTGAGTTGGGCGCCTTTTGGTGTCATCTTGCAGCGTTAGTCCGTTTCATGTATCGGACGTGACGTGGCTCCAGATCTGTTACGATACCCTAATCGTGATTCCATTGTAACCTGCAGAGGGAGAAAAAGAGGGAAAGGGAGGGGGTACAACACTCGAGCATATCAAATGTACGGGCACGAAAGTCCTTTACTTACCACATACTCGTCTTATCCCCTCAGGATATAATCCCTGGGGTCTCGGTTTCCGAAGTCAAAGGGGTGGGCAGTGTGGTAAGGGTGGCGAGCGATAGGTTGTTCATGGGGGAGACGGTCCGAGCGTGGTATTTTAGATCGTGTGTAGGGAAACGCTAAGAAGAAACCAGGGGCGCCTGGCGCAAGGTATTTGGTTTTTTGGAGGTGTATCTAGCTATCGGGACCCTTAAATTATCCTCAATGCTGTGATGTTTTAAGGCATATTAGTTCTCTGGCCGACCCTGTTCCTTAGCACCTTCGAGTATCATACCGTTATAACATTCTGTCATTCGTACCGTTTCACTTTACCCGTTCTCAGAAGTCGTGGTCCCTCTTCCTGTGTTAGTTCCTGAGCCTAGTCGCACATTTGGAGGCAGTGTATCATACCTTAGATTCAATCATCCATCCGGGGCCGACCAACCATTTTCAAATAACCTTAAATAGAGAGCAAAACGGTTGTGCACAGAAAAGTCCTCCCACCAATTCCCACATTTACAAAAGTATGTGATACCCATTCATAGTTTGGAAAACCTTTATTTGCATAATCGTTCAGTACGTAAAATGTGAGAGTGCAATCATATTTTGGCCGGACATGGCGACGGTGGAAGCACATACAGTAGGGGGGTTATTTTGCAGCATAAGAACATGTTAAAAAGGCCTAATTAATTATTTGCAAGTAACTAAAAACGTCTCATTAAGTGATGAGGGATCAGGGGCATTTTAGTTCATAAATGGAAACGCAGTCAAGCTCATTGTAATCACATTTCCTAGATGTATACCGTGGGTGTGCATCATAAGCGACGTTATGTACCAGTTACAATAAATATCAGAATAAATCGTTCATTGAAATCAACATTTTGACGGGACCCCTTTCAAATGTTCGCCAAGTGAACCCTCCTCCCTTTTTCGTCAAGTGTGCAAAGGTTCACATATATATCTTAGTACATCAAGTCTCGTTAGCTAAAGAACACCACGAGGTGTCCGTCAGTTCCTATTGATACCGGCGCCATTTTGGGCGAGGCCGGTTTAATCCGGAAGTAGCATCAGGGGCAAAATGTCTCCGACGATTGGCGGTTGGACCAGAGTCCCTTTCGGCAGTTCAAAAACCTGTGCTAACAGAGGGGCTGGTGGTGTGGACCGTCAATCAAAAAGGGGGAGGGAGGTAGAATCTTTCTTACCGGGTCACGTTGATGTTCAGCCGGAACTTACTCGAGTTCGTTAGCCCATAATGTTCCTGGGTGGTTCAGACTGAAGCTGGCGCTGTCACGAGAGCACCACCGTCTTGTGGCTGTGTAGTGGTTATTTCATTAGTGATTAATGCAGCAGTTCCCCTCTGGAAACCTGTAGGGGCTGAGGGCTCCCGGGATTTTGGTAGAATCTTCAAAGCTGTGGGGATGTTGTCGAAGGTGGGGGCTTGTGCCCAGGTGGGCGAGTGCCCGAGTTGCAATTCCGGACAAAGTTACTCCAGCGGCCTAGACCCGCCTTCCAGAGGGCCCAGACGCCATTTTGAGACCCTGCAGCCGCCGCCCTTCGTCGTGTCTTTCAGGAGTGGAAGAAACTTCTTGTGGCGACAAAGACAGAACACCATGCTGTTGGAGCAGGACATTTGGTTCGGGGCGCCAGGGTGCAGCTGTGGAGCCTCCACCTGGAGAGGTGAGGGAGGCTCGTTCGCGCCGCCTCCCTCTCCCAGCGCATCCCACGCCGTCCCTTCGAATCAGGGGTGCACATGATGACCACCCTACACCCCTGACTCCGCGAGTACTCTGGAGGACCATTGTATGTCCGGTGCTGCACAAGTATGCCCGTCGGACATTGTATGTTCTGTGCTGCGAAAATAGGTCCGTCGGACATTGTACGTTCTGTGTTGCGCAGGTATATCCGTGGCCCGGCTGGAGGATTTTGGCGCCGGGCCAGGGCTGGGAGACCTCCTACCTGTGGAGGTGGGAGAGGCTCGTCCGCGTCGCCTCTCCCTCCCAGCCCACCCTGCATCAGTTCGATGGAGGAATTCGTGATGGCCGGACCAGGAGATACGAGGGAGGGGGTCACCTGCATCCGCCCCCTCCCTACTCGTGGCCCGGGGGACGTCACCCCAGGAAGGAGAGTATGGGAAGACCATTTCATGTTGGCCCATGGAGCCTCCTGTACCTTCTCGTCAGCGATTTCTTTTGGTCTATGGCTGTTGGCTGGCCCCGCCCCACACGTGCTGTGTGTTTCACCTTCCGGATGGGCGGGACCGTTGACTTGTTACATTTTGAGAACTTCCGGAGTGAGCGTAATATGTTTTGTATTGTTCCTATTAGTACAGTTTACTTTAAAGAATGTTTTACTAGTTTTTCTATTTATCGTTGGTTGTGTGTTATCTTTATCGTAATTAAATCCTAAATTATATAACAGATGCTTGGCTTCCTTGAGTCCTTTTTCTAACGGGGGGTTGTCTACGCAGGCCTGTAATTGCTTTTGTTTTTCAGAGTGGGGGGGGGGAGGCAACAGGGAGCAATCAGTCCCAGAACTCAAACATGTCGTTGAAATTGGTCTGACGAAATCTGTGCCATCGAGCATAATCAAACGTGGTGGTTCTATCTGTCCTGTCCGTGTTATCCTGATTTGTTTTTATCTCGCGCCTTTTCCCTTTCTGCCGGCCTGTTATTTCTGTCGACCCTCCGCTCTTACCTATGTTCTGTAGAGTCGGGCATTGGGCTTTCCAGTGCCCAAGACATTTACAAAAAGCACATTGGTTTTGCCTTAAATCTGTTCGTCCTGTGCATAGTGTCGGGGGATTACTTTTGGGTCGTTGTGTCTCGGGGTTGTCCTGTCGGCACATCCCTTTACACCGTTCTCTTTTTGTGTCTAATCCTCGGAACTGTGTCGTCGCTGGCCCTTCCTTTTGCCTACCAGACGTTTGGAGGGTTGTCTGCCGCGTTTCTTTACCTACTCTGACTTCGTCTCTTTCCTTTCGTTGCGTAGCTTCTTTGCGCCACATACCGAGACTATCGAGCATAATAGGTGTTGTCTTATTATTACGAAGGGCTATTTCTACCGTTTCTATTTTGTCTAAATCGAAG
The DNA here is from genome assembly GCF_964263255.1 of Lissotriton vulgaris. Lineage (NCBI taxonomy): Eukaryota > Metazoa > Chordata > Amphibia > Caudata > Salamandridae > Lissotriton > Lissotriton vulgaris. The sequence continues at coordinate 1,306,695,428 of NC_141693.1, read as the reverse complement.
GATCCTATCAGTGGCCACTGACTTTCTCGATCCTTTTTCGTATATTTATGCCACAGCTTGCTATAGGCTATAGCGATCAATCCATGCTTCATGAACATGTCCTTATTAGGGGTGCCTTCCAGCGGAGCCGGATGGTTCATCTCTAATAAGCGGTCCGGGCTAAAGAGGCTACTAACCAGTGGGGAGAAGACAGGCATGACGGATCACAATGGGGATAATAGTCAGCACTACCTATCTTATCACTGCGTGCAAAGACTAGACAGAATATTTCTATTCTACGTTGTTTGCAGGCAGTGAATACCTCAAGAACCAATAGCGGGCAATCAGTGTTTGGTCAATAAATAAAAAATTAAAAATGGTCAATGGGGAGAATAAGTAGGCCCGCAAAGGTCCGCGTCACCTACCCTTTCACTATCTGCAAAGAGGGGACCTATTCTTTCCTGTTTGCAGACAGAGAATCTCCAGAAAACGATCCGTAACAGTTAATCAATGGGGAGGGGCAATTGATCAGTGGGGGAGAAAGATAGGTCCAACGGACGCGTACCTATCCTTCACTGTTTGTAAAGGGAGAGCCTGTTGTTTCTCCGTTTGCAGACAGCGAATCTCCAAATAAATTAACAAAAAGTAATACTAGTATTTTTCATCAATTATCAATCATTTCGCAATTTGTCGTGTTTACACAACCTTACCCGGACCGCATGGACAGTTTCTTGTCTTCCGAATCCAGCGCCCGATCGTCCTCTTCTCTTCGTATTCCTCGTGGCACTCCTGATGGTTCCCAGTCAGGACCGTAGATCACTCGCGAGAGGTCCGTTCGGAACCAGTGAAGTTCGGATGATCGGCTGTCAGACGAGGGTCTATCGGACAGGGTACCTTCCGATCGTTGCAGTCGTTCACTCTGTCGTCAGGACCTCTCCCACTGGATCCACGAGTCGCTGATGGGCCCTACGCTTGGGACGCCAATTGTAAAAGGGTGCAAAGACAACCAGTGACCAAAGACCCTTTAGTGTTGCCCGGCGGTGTCGCCTCAATGACCCACCAATATTAATCAATGAAGAAGCAGGCGCTGGAGACTGAAAGGCAGGAAACGAGGGTTTATTCTCTCCGGAGGAGAACACATCAGTTCGGACAGCAAGTATCGTCACGAGGTGCTCTAACCGCATCTCTGAGGCCTGGCCTCTTATACACAGGTTTATGATCTTTATTGCACGTAACACATTCTTGCAACACTTTGATATGTGAAAGAACATCCTCGGAATCTCCCCTTAAGGCCCGTTCCCACATACATTTACAGTTGAATTCCCCACCCCGGTCACAACAGGTGATGATTATCGCGCAGCTGGACATTCCGCCGATTCACGGAATGTGTGGAGTTTGATCGGATCTCATAGAGTGGGGGGGGCTTTTGATCGGCTCGAGGGGCTTTTGATGGGGAGGGGAGGTTTCCTACTGTACGGGGTAATAAACAGTATCCGCAGGGCCAGGTGGTGGCTTGGGAACAAGGAAGACAGACGGGCACACAGGAAAAGGGGGGGGTTTGCATCAAAGGGCCTGAGACTATGAAAGGAATGAAGGGAGGTGTCGCGCTGGGAACAGGATGGGATTCTGAGGCAGATCTGCGCTGAAGAGGGGTTTATGACCCAAGGCATGTGAGAGCGAGGGGGTTTGTCAGCGTGCGGGGGATGCCTGTGAGGTTAGGAGAGAGTGAGACGCGCTGGCTATCAGCGAGGGACAGGGAGGCCATGGTGCTTAAAATGGCTGCCACTTATGCGCAAGGTATGTAAGGGCGGGGGTGACTAGTACATGGGGACGCTGGCGAGGGTGAAGAACCGGGTTGGGGGTCAGGGACGTGCAGAGAGCGGTTCTGATCAAAAACAGCTAAAATGGTGGGAACGTATGACAAAAAGTGTGGCATCGGGAAAAAAGGCAAGATGGCGCAGGCGATGTTCACCAAACCGTAACGATTTTCCACACAGGGTTGGCGTGTGACATCACCGAAGAGGAGCGGATACCGGGAGAGTACGCGGAGAAGAGCTGGAGTGTTCCAGGAAACGAGGACAAAGGGCGAGGAAGATAAGTAGAAGGGTCAAGAAAAATATGACCAGACCCCAAGCAATTCCTCTCCAACCCCTACCCCTCATAGGTAAACCTTTCGAAGGGGTTGGAATGGACCTTATAGGACCCTTACGCCGATCCTCGAGGGGACACACATACGCCCTAGTTATAGTGGACTACCACACCAGGTTCCCTGAGGTGTTTGCTCTGAGAGCGCCTACTACGAAGAATGTTGCTGATAAAATGGTTGAGTTGTTTTCTAGGGTAGGGTTCCCCAAGGAGATCCTCACAGACCAAGGAACTCCTCTTGTGTCTAAAATGATGAGAGAAGTATGTAAGATGTTGGATCTACACCAAATAAGAACATCAGCATATCATCCACAAACGGACGGTCTTGTGGAGAGATATAACCGTACTCTAAAGAGCACCCTGAAAAAAATGCTAACCGTGGAAAACAAAGATTGGGATAAGGTACTTCCCCTGGCCTTCTATGTCCTTCGGGCACAAGTACAGAGCAGTATTGGTTGTTCACCTTTTGAACTACTGTATGGTAGACAACCTCGGTCGCTCTTAGAGATAACCAAAGACGCATGAGAGCAAGAGGATTCTGAGGAAAAACGGTCCCTGTTGGAGTACACACAACAACTAAGGTCTAAGTTGGGTAAATTGAGAGACCTGGCTTATTCCCATTTGGAACAAAGCCAACACAAACAGAAGTTTCATTATGATAAAGGGAAGAAATGGCGAAGATTAGAAAAGGGTGACTGGGTGTTGGTCTTACTTCCCTCCTCCACTCAAAAATTCAAAAGCGAGTGGTTAGGCCCATATCCTATTACGGAGACGATATCCAAAACAACCTATAAAGTCAAATTATCACCTCAAGACATCAGACTTTTCACATTAACCTTTTAAAAAAGTGGATAGGACCTCCTCCTCATTCGGCACACTTTGGGTTGCCAGTAAACAGGAACACGACCACCCTAGAGCAGTTGCCTATCAACCCTGATTTGTCCTTGAAGGAAAAAGAAGACTTGATGAAGACTCTATGTCCTTTTTCTTCTATATTGTCTGATACCCCAGGGTTGACTCATTTGACTGAACACAGAATACAGACAGAGGAAGGTAAAATAATCAAGCAAAGACCCTATAGAATACCTGCCGCCAGGAGAGCAGACGTTAACAGAGAAGTGCAGGACATGCTCAAACTAGGTGGATAAGACCCTCACACAGTAACTGGTCCTCTACTATAGTGATGATACCAAAACCGGACGGATCCACTCGTTTCTGCATGGATTTTAGGTCATTAAACGCCATATCGGCCTTTGATGCATATCCCATACCACGGGTGGATGACCTAGTGGAGAGAATAGGGGAGGCCAAGTATATAACAACGCTAGACTTAACAAAAGGATACTGGCAGGTGCCCCTGAGAGAAGAAGACAGGAAAAAGACTGCATTCGCCACGGAAGAAGAACTTTATGAGTTCAATGTTCTTCCTTTCGGACTCCACGGGGCCCCGGCCACGTTCCAAAGACTAATGAACAACGTCTTAAGAAACCACAACAACTATTGTTCAGTTTATCTGGACAATATTGTTATATTTAGCAAAACGTGGGAGGAGCATCTAGTCCACTTACAGAATGTCTTACAGGCACTCAAAAAGGCAGGTTTACACATAAATGCAAAAAAATCAAGGGCAGCATTTCCTAGGGTAAAGTATCTTGGTTTTCTACTAGGTAAGGGTGTAATAGCCCCCCAGGAGGAAAAAGTGAAGGCCATAGTGCAAACCCCTTTTCCAACTTCCAAAAAAGAGCTGAGAGCTTTCCTGGGCATTATAGGTTACTACAGACGATTTATCGAGAACTTTGCGGTAACCGCAAGTCCACTGACCAACCTGTTGAAGAAAACGGGAAAACCCGCTCAATTAACACAACCTTCTACTGAAGCTAAGGAGGCGTTTGAACACCTCAAACGGGCTCTCACAACTAGTCGGATACTGATACCCCCCAGTTTTGAGAAACCCTTTTCATTAGCCACGGATGCCTCAAATACAGGACTGGGGCCGTGTTGTCTCAAGAGGGCGATGATGGAACGGAACATCCCATATTGTTCCTTAGCCATAAATTGCATCCGCGTGAACGAAAGTACCCAACGATTGAAAGAGAATGCCTAGCCATTCGGCGGGCCCTTGACAAACTGAGGTACTATTTGGAAGGACGTCCGTTTACTTTGTTCACGGACCACGCTCCTTTACAATGGATGCAAAGAAATAGTTCACAAAACCCCAGGGTCCTCAGATGGTTTTTATTCCTACAAACCTTTTCCTTTGTGGTAAAACACCGAAAAGGATGTGACAATGGTAATGCAGACTTCTTATCTCGGACACCTTTTCTCCCCGATCGGGAGAAGCCAGGGGGGGAGGAGTGTAACAAGGAACCCGGTACCCAAGGGGTGGACCAGGAAATGGACTGGTGGACTCACAATGACTCGGATTCCCTTCCTCCTTCCCCGCAGGACGAACAGGTTCCATGGCAATCGGCGTCAGGGAGAAACATGCACGGCGCCTTTAACTGGTCGACTGAATCCAAGGAAGACCCCTCCCTCCGTGACGTCAGCTTCGGGGCATTGGTCAAGAACACGGATATCCCAAGGTTGGCATGTGACATCACCGAAGAGGAGCGGAGACCGGGAGAGTACGCGGAGAAGAGCTGGAGTGTTCCAGGAAACGAGGACAAAGGGCGAGGAAGAGAAGTAGAAGGGCCGCAAGGCGAAGCAGACGAGCCAGGAGGCCAACGGAACCGCGCTGCGCCATGCCACACTCCCGAGGGAGGAGTGTGGCTCAGACAGGTACGGGACAAGTTGGCAAGTTGGGTGGGAAGTCGTGTAGTCCCGCGATAGCCAGTACACCCTCTTCCCTGTTTCCCGATCCCTATTTCCCTCAACTTCCTGTTCCCTATCTACCCTCACCACTAAACACAGCAGCGGTAAAGCGTCACTACTGAGGTGTCCCTTCACTACCCCGGTTCCCTCGGGTTACCAGCAGAAGCGAGGACATCATTTTAATTGGTCCTTTATTTGTTTTTTCCCTTTCCGGTCACCACAAGAGTCTTGCACCAACAACCCGAGGAGCCCAAACAGAGGGTGAAACCGTTTCATAAGGGACGTTTATCCCAAGAGGCACCACGGATCCAGCCGAGTTTGCAAAAGAAAGACTGACATTCCGTAAAAAGAAATTGTATATGAAAATAAAACCCGCTTTACCAAAACCACGTTCCCAGCCTGTTCCTGACTCCCCGTTACAATAACACTGCATCAGCAGCATCATGATTGTTCTCAGAGGCCAAACAGCCAACTCAAGCGGTGAAAGTCCAATTGGTCGCACACTGCTTGTCCTACCAGCGTGTTACCCCAAAGCATTGTGGTCCATGAAGTAAGCTTCAGCGAGTACGCCTCTGCCAGAGTCTTGAGCAAAAATCACTGTTGCGTTGGCCATCCCTGGACACGTGTTTCGAGGTTGTTACCTCTCATCAGCAGGGAATAGTCATGTATGTAGGGTCGCTGCGTAGGCTGCCGAAAAATATTCTCAGGTCCGGTACCACTTGTGGCACGCAGGTGCGTAACCATGGGCTCGTCAGCCCCACCGGCTCAAGGGAGCCTGAATATAAACGAAAGTCCAATTGGTGGCACACTGCTTGGGAACCTGGGCATGTTCTCCACTGGTCTGTGCAACACAGCCCAATGGAGAACATGCTACGTGTCCATGAAAGTTTAGCCGGCCCAAAAGGGCCGGCCAAGCCATTATGCGCACTTAGGAAGTGCAAACCACTCCTCACTCTGCTCTGATGGTGGCGATCCCAGCCTCGCCCAACCCAACCTGGCTCTGAGTCCAGCAAAGAAAAATTAATTGAACTCTTCTTGTTATAATTTTCTTTTTTTGCATTGCTTGCTGAGCAGTGATGCAATGCTCCTCCCCCTTAGCAGAAGAGCCGCCATTGGTAGTGGGTACTACAGGAGTGAGGGGACAGGGGAGATCTCTGCTGACAGACAAGAGAGCAACAGCAAACACTGGAAATTTCTGTCGATTGTTAGGAGAGGTACTTTGAAGTCCGCTAAAGCTGGGACCCAATGGTGCACAATGTGCTGCACCAGGAGACTCTGTTGCAGGCATTCCCACTGCACCACAAACACTCAGGCTTTGTAACGAAAAAAAAGCAAAGAAGAAAATGTCTGTAACATAAATGTGGCAGTGCACTACTGTAACATAAATGAGACTGTACACTACAAACTTCCCTGCCAGATGCCCTACTCATCATGTCTCCCTCCATCCAAAGCCATTCCCTAGTCTTCTGTAACAGGAGGATCAGTTGGGGCTGAAGCATGGCAGCCGGAAAAGGAGGGAAAAAGAGCATACCAGGCCAGTCTATATTCAAGACCCTCTGTATACTGGATCCTGACGAAGGATGAAATTGAGGCTTGACTCGAGAAAGCGGTGTGCCTGGAGAACTGACTGAAGTGCGTCCTGAATTACGCAACCATGGAATGCAGCTTAGACTGAAAGGTCTTCCAGAGAAGGATGGACCAACACATCCTTCCCACGGAGAGCCATCACAATAGGTGCCAAGATCTCAGTTGTTTTCAGATTTTCAGCTGATAGGCAACACCCTGAACTGCTGCCTCCCATAAAGAGCCTTAGAAACCACGGGCACATACAGGGTCATGGAGGTAAGCATCCTGCAGTCCATTGGGCCTCCTCTTTAACAAAAGTGACAGGATCGGTTGGAGAGTGTCCAACTAGGAGTACAACCTTGTTACATAATGGATGACCGCCTTTAGGTCTGCAGTTTATTAGTAGCCCAACAGTGATTTCATTACACGTAACACAAGTGAGCACCGTTCTTGATTGTTTTCCATGACAGGAAGCAAAACAATCCCCACCTTCTGTGCCAAGGCCCCAAAAGGTCCTGATGAGATCCTACAATGCTCATCTCTGCACAGAAACTTAATGCAAGGGAATGGACATGAAGTTTGAATCTGAATCTGGAGCAGTGTCTTTACAATTTGATAGAATAACCCCCAGGTAATGACTTCCAGCACTCAATTGTCTGGGACTGACTGGCTCCACATCTGCAGAAAGCAGAGCCAGCAGAACCCTCACCGGGCCCTCCCGCCACTAGCAGAGCTAGATCTGGAACCCAGCACAGCCAGGTCTGCTGTTGGTGATTTCCTTAGGGATTGGGCATGTGTCTGGGAAGGCACCACAAGAACTCCTTTGGGGAGACGGGTGCGGTCCAGAGAGGCAGAGCTTCTTCCGAGAGAGTGAGGAACAGGGAGAAGAAAGAGATGAGAAGGTAAAGACTTGGCCCCATTTTCAAAGAAATTGCTTTTGTACCAAAGTAGAGCGGTTATTTTAATACCAGTAGTGTCTGGTAACCTGCCAACTACAGAGCTGTAGGGTGCAAGGCAGAAAGCTCCCATGTGAGATGATGATTAATCAATGGCGTTGGTCAATATGCTGGTTGGGATCCGGGTCGTAGGCATCTCTTGACTTATCCGTCTCATCCACTTTAGGATCATCAGCAATATTACATATGGGATGCACATTCACAATTTAGTCTGTGGCACACTTTTACCTGGGTGTATTTAGTGCAGATAGAGATGTTACCAATAATGTGCTGCTCCACTGCGGACGACTGACAGTGTCTTAGTAGACAATGGACTAGCTGTTTGAAACCACTGGTAGGCATTTCACTGCAGGCAGTGGGCCCGGCCTGAATTCCAAGGGAGTTAAGGGATCCACTACATTCTCCTTGGGTCCTCTGTGCCCTCCTCTTAGGGGGCACCCTCAAGTGTCGCACTGACAGTTTACCATCTCAAACGGTCGCATTATCAAGCTCCTGACAGCTTATTTTGCTGCTGCGCCTGCTCTGTAATGCAACACAAACTCAGGGGGCAAAGCTTTTCCCTCATTTGGATAGGGCGCCCAAGCAAATAGGGAAAAGCCAACCTTGGTATGGCACTGGTGCAAAATGTGCACAGGCTCGATCCATGTTACGGAAGATGGCCAAGTGTCTTTGGCCCCTTCTCTAATACTAAAGTGCCCTTGGAAGCACAAAAAGCAAGTTAATGTTAATGTCAATGGTATTGACATTTATAAAGCGCGCTGCTACCCAAGGGTGCCCTGGCGCTATGTAATATGTCCACCTAAAACCTGGTTAAGGAGGGATCAACTTGAGCCTTAGGCATTGAACAACCAGGTTTTCAAAGCCTTCCTAAAATCAATTAATTTTGTTATGCCTCTGAGAGGAAATGGAAGGGAATTCCATGCTTTGACGGCGCCCACAAAAAAGCTCCTGCCACCCCAATTGACTTTTTTTGCCAACGGTACACAGATTAGTTTAGCTTCAGGAGAGCGCAGAGATCTTCTTGGGACATACCAATTAAAATGATGGATCAGATGATTTGGTCCAATGCCATGGAGTGATTTATGGATGACACATAGGGCCTTGAACAGAACTCGCTTCCTAACAGGTAACCAGTATAACTTTTTAATTTCTACTGAAATGGATTCATATTTTGGGGTACCAGAAAGCAGTGTGGCCGCTGCAATCTGTACGAGTTGGAGTTTTTTCAGGAGACCTTCCTGAACGTTTACATACAGGCTATTGCAATAGTCCAATTTGGACATGGCTAAAGCCGTGATGACTGTTTTTTTACTTTCTTTGTGAAGATAAGTGAGTATTTTTTTGCGTGATTTCAGGATTCATGAAGTGGCCGAAACAACTGAATTTACTTGTTCTTTATAGGAAAGTCTATTATCAATTGTAAACCCTAAGTTTTTCACCTTCCTGACAGGTGTTGGAAGGGGGCTAAGAGAATCTGGCCACCATGCTGGGGTCCAAAACTGAGGGTTATTCCCAAACAGTACCACCTCTGTTGTGAATTGAGCTTCAAGCAGTTTAGGGCCATCCAGCCACCCACCGCTGTCATGCAATCGTGAAAGTGGGGTGCTAGATCCTGAATTTCATTTGGAAGCAGAGTGACAACAATCTGCGTATCATCTGCGTATGAAGTCAATTTGAACCCGAAGGATTCAATGAGAGGAGCCAGTTGCGAGACATAAACATTAAAAAGAGTAGGACTCATAGACGACCCCTGCGGGACTCCACAAGGGAGGAGAATGATTTAGCAACAAAATTACCAAGCGTAACTCTCTCCACCCTATTGAACAGGAATGAATTAATCAGTTTCCATGCCCTACCTTTGACACCAATCTCATGCAACCGGTCCATCAACAAAACATGATGGACCGTGTCAAATGCTACAGCATCCTTTGCACCATTGGGGCCCTTTGTACAATAACGCCACTCATGTATGTGGATTCATCTGCGGTGTATGAGGGCTGTTTATTTGTTGGATTCTTAATTTTTGGTGAAGGTGTGTGTCCTCTAAGTTGTAGTGAGATTTCTTCATTAGTGGTGTGCATTTGTATGCATTCGTGTTATGCAAGCAAGAGCAATTCCCCCCCCCCCCCATCCCCACCCCCAAGCTGAGCAGTAAATAATATCCATGTTTGGGGTGCAGACCTCCTGACACAGATGGCCTCGGTGCCACTGCACCCGCTGCACTAATCCCAGCTGCGCCCTTAGAGTCCTGGATATATGGTGCTCCTGCTGAATCTAGAGGTCGCCCCCCTCTTTACCCAGACCCCGTGTGGCCTCCGGTTCCCGCCCCCCTTTGCCTCTGCCTTCTGAGAGCTCAGGGCTCTTAGCAGCAGGGAAATAACATACTGCTGATGGATTCTGATTTTCCTTGGCTGCTTTTAAAGTGTGTTAATGCCTGACAGGGACATGGGCTGCTAGTAAATAATTAACAGAACAGAAATTAGAAAGTGGAGCGAGAACAGAGTATGTTATGGAAGAAGGTAGGAGAGCCGGCAGGGGAGGGAGAGGCAGCAAGAAGAAGCGCAGAGAGAGAAGGAAATACAAGCAGATGGGGAGAAGAGAGAGACCTGGCAACAAAAGGAGAGGAGTCAGAACAAGGGTGAAGTGGGAGGGAAGCAAGGTGGGCATGAACTGGGCAAGGCTGTGGGGAGAGGGAGAAATTAAGTGGAAAGAAAGGTGAGGCTTGCAAAGGAGGCATAGGGGAGGGACAGAGGAAGAAGGGAGGCAGGGGCTTAGCAGTGAAATGTATGGTGTGAATACAGGGTGGAGTAAGGAGAAGAATTGGCTTTAATGTGGGAACAGAGGAATGGAGAAGAGCAGGGCACACATATGGGGGAAACTAATCCCTATATTAAATGCGCAGTGACAGCAAATCGAAGGAACCCTAGGGAAGTGATGTCATAAACGTATGGTTTTTCGGCTCTTATATAACAGCCGCTTGCCATTAGGAAAGCATTTGGTTCTCTGGGGTGATCAGACTCCTGTCTAAGTGTGAGCGAAAAATCCGTTCCGCTCGCGGATTTCGCAGATTTTCGGTAAATCCGCAATCCGCAAACTCCCGGGAATTTACCGAAAAATCTGCGAGCGACGGATTTGGGGGGCAAAAGTTCAAGCCTTCAAGCTTGAAGTTGTAACTATTTTAGGATGGCGCCGGCAAGCTGTCAGCGCCATCCTAAAATAGTAACTAAGTTAGCTTCAGTTAGCTTCAACAGGAAGCACTAATAAATAAAATAAAGCAGGTGCTTGAGCACCTGCTTTATTTTATCTATTAGTGCTTCCTGATGAAGCTAATTTAGTAACTATTTTAGGATGGCGCTGCCAGCTTGCCGGCGCCATCCTAAAATAGTTACAGGATGATGGATGGGATGGACAGCTCACTCAAGGGACCCCTGCGCCCTTCGGGGCAATTGCATAGTAACACACACATGGTCGCTGGAACTAGTTTAAGCTCAAATTCAGTGACTCATTCATCAGCCCAAAAACAATCGTGAGCGTCGTCGAGGCTGGGCAGGTGTGCCTTCTTCCCAAATCTACCGTCGAAAATCAGCTGTGATGCTGGATGGAGGCCTTTGCATCCCCCCATTTAAAAAAAGTCTGCAAAATCCGCGAATCCGCAAGTTCGCGGATTTTGCGGATACGCGAATCCGCAAATCCGCGGATCGTGGATCCGTGAAATCCGCCCATGCTTACTCCTGTCCGAGAATTAACTTATTTTACAGGAAAAGCCACGATGGTATGTTGTATGCATAATGTATGAATGAACATTTATTTACAACTACAAATTACGTACTCCTATCCAAAACACACATTCAAGCCCGCTTGTTTATGTTGCAGAGAGTAACAGTCTACATTTATATTCTGAGGTTTTATGAAACTCATTAACCGCTGTTTCTAAAAGCCCATAGGTGCTGTTGGGCGATAGTAAGCTATTGATGTATACGCAGATGCATTTATACCCATCTAATCATCTGTGTAAGTATGAACTAATGAATAAATGTATATACCTGTTAAACAATGAAATATAAATGAGGGAATACAGAAATTGTTTTACAAGTTTATGAACTGGTAGTCTGCTCCCATTTATTTCCATACGCATATGAAGACAAACATATTCGTGGTGCACATTAAAAGGGTACGTCTGGTCATGGCTTTTTTGAGAGGACTGGTATGCCATTGCCTGAATATAAATTAACCTGTATTCGTGTTCTAATGTGCCTTTTCTGACTGTATGAGCCTTATACAAAAATAACACATAGAAATGTGGAAGAGTGTATTTATTTAAATGCTACATTTTATTTACCACATGTAAAGGGAAATTAGGCAAAGCAAAATGGATCAAAGTAACTTTTTTTGTTATTTGGTAGATACATTCTTGGTGTGTTTTACGGTCTGGCTTGGCAGGGTAACTATCATCATTACCTTTTGCAGCCACGGCCCGTGGGGGGAGTCCGGTGAGGCAGAAAGGCGGGGCGGGGGAGGGGTAGGGTGGGGGCTGCTAAAACCGGAATAGGATAATTGGAGGTAAGTAAACAATTTAAGAAATAAAACGAATTTCATAGCGCGCCTTGCATCGCAAAATGCAATTCAGCGCGCACTACGAAATTCGTTTTATTAATTACATTTATTAATTAAATTGTTTACTTACCTCCAATTATCCATATTCCGGTTTTTAGCACCCCCCACCCCCCACCCTGCCCCTCCCCCGCCCCGCTTTCTGCCTCACGGGAACTCCCTCCACGGGCCGCGGCTGACCTTTTGTAAACAATTCTTTAAAATGTACACAGAGCAGGTTTTGGTTTCAGCTGCAGGACTATCATCCTCTCACCTCATGCTTTTGGCTGATTGGTTGATCATTACGCCTACTGTGGTGTTCTGTCTTTAAAATGGATGATGGGCTATTACATCTAAAGAAATACACAGGATAATCACACATTCAATTCTTTATGTCATACAAGGAATGTATACAGAATTTTCAGTTTTTTGTTTTTCTGTTTTCACAGCAGACGGCTTTATACATGTTTTAGCCAGAGGTCATATTCTGCCTGCTGGAGCGTTCCAAATTCACTCATAAACAAACGTTGACAAAACCAATTGGTATTGTTTTACTATGTTAATACAGATATGCACAAATGCGGTATGGAAACTTTTAAACATTACAACCCACCCTATTGGCTTTGCCAATGCCTGTTTAAAGAGTCAAAGCCCCAAAGTGCTTCTCTCAAGCCATTGAAAAACATTGAAAAAATGGGTGCACACTGAGTGATGATAGTGTTGTCAGGTTCTAGATGCAAAGCTGTCAAAAAGATGAGTATCCTCGCCCTTCTTGAGTCTCCCCCCCTGCAGGAGGCTGAACTTGTACTGAAAGAAGCCATCTTGGAAAGTAGCAGTTAGGGATGAGAGAGAGAAAAAGTATGTTCTCTGCCACTGGTGCAGTCATGGCCATCTCTCTTGCCCAGGGGAAAACTTCTGTTCAATGGGACGCAGGTCTTTATACTATACAAGGTGCAACAGCATTTTAAGTCCAACATTATTCAGGTGTTTGTAATATAGCGTACCAGTCTGCGAAGGTAGTGGGCTCCTGATGAACGCAGAAAATACCAGGAATCTTCCCAGTGACTGAGGAAGCTTGGGCGACAACTACAGCAACTGCAGGAGATGATAAACACAGCAAATGGAGCAAAAGGCTCAAACAACAAAACAAGTGTGCTAGATAAGTAGAAGGAACTAGGGATCTGAAGCACATGAACACATGGATACAAGAGAATTGTGCAATGTACACCAAAGAAACTAATAACCCAAAACAATGAATTTGTTTACAAGGGGAACACAGAATATAGAAATGTCATGTGAATGGGGCTCAGTGTGACGTTTTTGTGGTAGAATGAGAGTGATTTGTGATATCTCAGTTAATTTACTTACAGTCTCCAAACGTTGCATCAACAGATTGCTGGAGCTATTAATCTGTTTCACATAATAAATTATTTTGCCTCTTCTGACCACGTTGTGGTATCACCTCATGCATATTTTACAACATATCTCATCTGACAGGAGTTGCATCACTGCATCTGTGTTTCCACACTCCAACATATCCTTATCAGGTTTTCAAGTTGAATAGCACTTTGTTGTCCCATTTATTGTCTGAATTTGTTTCTTAAATTTTATTGTGAGGGCTACTTTTTTGGTTTAATTTATTTAACCAATTTCGACACTTAGTGCTTTCATCAAAGAAGAGTTTTGAAAAAGCGTATCATCAATATAAAACATACGAATGAACTGAAATATGAGGCGAATCCTCCATTGCTTCCTGTCCTCCACTGCTTCCTGATGCCCCTCCAATCCCTCAAAAATGGTAATAAACAGCATAATACACTCTTGGAGATGCATGTGTGGCTATGGCATGCAGTAGTTATAAACAGAGGTATATAACCATATCCAGAGCACGAGTGGTTACATTCATAAAGTAAATCATGCTAACCAAGCTTTGTAAGACTCCAGTGTTTTCTTTGATCCATTAAATCTAGGATGAAATCTTTGAGACAATAACCATATTTATCTCAGGTAGTTAGTAATGAGGTAACAATGAGAAATTTTACATTTGAACTGTAGCCATAAATTAGTAAGGATGCATTTATTATTAGACTTGTTCCAAATAACAGGTGATTTGGCCACAGGGCCTAGAAGGAGACAAAGCCCAGTGGCTAATCTGGAGCTGTGCACGTACAAACCCCATGCAGAGCCCAGGGCTGGCCAACTGCAGACCAAGATTAGGAGATCGCGCTGGGGTGGGCGCTGTAATTCCTTTTGGCGTCCAAACTCTTGAATTCTCTCCCTCTTAAACCACAGCTTCTAGAGCAAGAACTCCCTTCCCGCAAAGCCTTGTAGACTTGGCTATTTAGGGAATCATTTTATTCCTGGGCTTTTCTACGATAGCTGTGAAGGGCTGGGGGGCCTCTGGTAGCCATGTGCTATTCAAGAACTGCAGAATAGAATAGAATAGAACCGATAGTTAGAGAGAGGAAACTTTTGGATGTGGCAAATTATTTTTTTTAAATCATTTGGAAAACTAAAGGTTCAAGTGAGGTTTTGGTTATCTTTTTTTATAACACCTCAACCTATGTTAAAGAAAACCTCACACATTCACCCAAAATGATAGTAAAAATGAAGTTATGTATACGAATAAAAACCGAATAAACACTGAAATTCGCACATTATGGTTAGGAGCACACTTGTGCATAGCTATGCAATTCATAACTCACACACCAAATGTTTTAACTGTGTCTTTTTTGATGAATGTCGTATTAATACTTCATTCCCAGCCCATGTTGCTCACAGCTTTTGTGCGAGCATAGTAGGGGTTGGTTGTAGGGCCAGACCTGCAGCCAGATCTGGTCCCCAACCAATCATGCGTGCCCACCCCTCACTGTGGATGATCTTCAGTGCTCCCTCTGTATTTAACTCTGAGTTGTGAATCAGGCTCAGTTTCCTATGTTTTTATCTTGGCTTTTTACTTTAGTTTTCCACACCTTTAGGTTACTTACTACTGCTCTGACATCAGGTACTTGTTACAGTAACCCCTCTCGTTTCGCAAATTTTAAGATGGCAAAATAATCAACCAAAGACGTTCACCAGTAAATAAAAATGTTCAAAAGATTCCAGTGCGATTGATTTGATTCACGAATCAATGGATTGCAATTGTAAACAGCTGAGATATACAAAGTGTTAACACTTTAAGGCCCATTGGCACCTTTTTCAAAAACATAATATTAAAAAAAAAAAATAACAGATTTTTTCCAAACCAACCTAAGCTTCCTTTCTCAGTAAAGTTCTATAAATTTGCTGTAAATTTATTGAACAGTTCTTGCTGTAGTCACAAGCTAACATTCCTATGGAAGTTAAAATTGGAAAACGCATCTTTTCCCCTGCTCAGACGTGCACACAATTTTGTGCAGATCCATCCACAGAGGCAAATTTCTAAGCGAATAAAAAAATTCTGACCTTGATTATTGTATATTGTTTTCATGCAGGTTGGTGAGTCACTGAGACAAATAGTTCATCTTGCAAAGAGGGAAGATGCTTCATGTTGCAGACGTTGCAGGGAGAAGAGTTGCTAATCTCTGGGCTTGTTGTGTCTATTGTTCGATTTTTTGACTGCTTAATACATCATTTCAAAATCTTCCATAGTTGCATTTTGGTTTGTATGATGGGTTAAGTTCATGTTGCAGCTTATTATGTTTGTGGGACGATACAGCACAGTGGAACTTGAATAATGTGAGACTAAATAATCTAATGGTTAATCCGCTCTTTTCTCTTATATAGAAATAAGTACTTCCAGGTTTTCTAGACGATCTGTTATTTCTCCATTCTTCAAGCAGTCACTATCTGGAAGTTAAAATCTCCTGGGTATACTTTAACTAAGAACTTTCTTATCTGAAATTCTTGAAAATTTAAAACGTATTGACAAACAATACAGTGACATTGATTGTGCATTGATTGGATGTTAAAAGGCCAAATAATTGAATGAGTTATTACCCAAGCCTGGGATTTGAGTTAACATCAGATGTTTAGCAAAGGCTACTGCCACTTTTCCCCCGGCCTTGTGGTTTTTCTTATTATGTAAATTATTGTTTATACCGATGGGAGCATATCATAAAATGCGAATACCAATGTGAAATCTTGCTTACAGTCAGTCCAAGAAGGAAGAGGCACTTGCTATCATCCTAATTGCTGTATCTAGAGAACACAATAGGGTCAGAACAAGTAGTGACTAACCTTAATTAAAGAATTGGATTGGTTGATTTGTTTAAGAGGTGTTGAAGATTCAACTCGTGAGCTTCTCTGATTTTTTATACCAATTTGCATGTGGACAACTATTCTCTTTGAGGCCTTATTGATGTGGATTATGAGTCTGTTAGGCAGGCCAGTGCCCTGGTTTTTTTTCACGTGATGAGAATGATGGCTCAGCTGTGGCCTGTGTTGTGGCACTAAATAAAAACTTTATGAGGTATCATTTCATTTTAGTGGTTCTTTTCCTCCACCTTTACTATACTAGGCATGGGCAAACATTTCCTAACACCAGAGTAATCACAGTAATTTCAGTAATTCCGCATTGCTCTTGTGATGTGAAATTACCCAAATTCTGCAATTACGCTAGCTTGAGTAATTAAGAGTAATTTTGGGCAAAAATCCTACCACAAGAACAACGAACTATGAGAGAGTGAGCGCCAGCCTCGCTACTGCTGTTCATGTGCCTTACCATTAAGTGCTATTTTAACGCAAAAGGCATTCTCTTTACCACTTTGGATGTATTGGTGCCAATAGTGCTAAATGCTGTATTATACTTCCCTAAATATTATGAGTAACTTCTGGGTAATTACGAGTACCTACACTAGTGAGAATTACACCAGTTACACCAACCTCTAGCATATACTAGCATTAAACCACATGGGGCACAGAAGTCCACATTTTCAGGGTAACCTCTATGTAAATGTTATGGCTATCCTTAAAATTTGGCATAGATCTGGCACTCGTTGAACTGGTTTAGATACAGCAGCCGGGTGCGCAACACCTATTGGGCTCACGGGGCTTCAGCCCCCCCCCTTCATCGTGTGTGTCAGCCCCGGCTGACACAGCTTTGTGGGCGGGCGAGCATCTAATTGCAGCCGCACCCGAGTACTTAACAGGTCTTTAAAAAACCATTTACTTGTAAACGAGGCTTTTGGTGTGTGTTCACCCCTTCTTACAGCCACTCAGTCTATGGTTGGAAGAATTAGCCCCCCCCTCAGCCCCACAGAAATTTGGCTCTAGAGGCCCGCCTGACAGCAGCTTTACACAGTTTAATACATGGATGTAACTGGGTATTCTGTGTACAACGTGGGTGTGCTACCGATTTTAGCTTGTAAATGCTGGTTGAGGCAGAACACTCATCCTAGGTTAAGGATTCTTGTTTTCTACAATATCATACACTGGTTTTTTTATAAGTGCAAATGGCTTGACTTGCATTGGTCTGAAATAAAAGGTATTTTGTAGATTTTAAACCCACTGCTCTAGCGGGGTCTTTTGACCCTTCAACCAGTGTTATTTATTAAGGTTTGCATGATTAAACATAAAAACCTCTATTTCTAACTAATGTTATTGTGGTGTGTAGGTCCGCTTGCTAATACGAATGGGCCCCCCTTCATGGACTTTTTGATGTCAATCAATCAGCATTCGTATAGAGCAGCCTTGTCATCACTAAGGGTATCTGGGCGCTGTAGGCCTTGTCCTAATGCCATAATCATGAGCTTCTGGTTGTAATTAACCTGCCTTGAAATGAAGGGGCCTCATTTATGAGGCCCCTTGCGCCGTCGGAACTTCACTTTTCATGAAGTTCCGTGGTGCAGAAACCAGCGTGGTATTTATCAGGCAGCAGTACGCCAGTTTTTGTGGCGTACTGCTGCCTGATAAATATCAGTCCCTTTAACGCAGTGTACTGCGTTAAAGGGGCGTGCAATGGGTGTTGCTGGGGGCGTTCCCAGCAACATCCATGGCCTTTTGACACTGCCCCAGATTTACGAGAAATATCGTAACTCTGAAGCAGTGCCAAAAGCTTACGCCTCCCCAGGGGAGGCGTAAGGGAGGCGCAACAGCGAGAAATGTCTATATTTCTCCTCGTATTTCCTTTTTCTATGTGTGTTGCTTTCTACAGCACACATAGAAAGAGGAAAAGCCTCTTGTGATTATTTTTGTACAGAAAGGTTTCCCTTCCTGTACAAAAATAATCTTCCCCGCAACGCAGGCACCCTTGCACCATTGTGCAAGGGTGCCTGCGCTGGCGCAGGCAGCCCATTGTGCGCCGGCGGAGGGGAAAAGGACAGGAATGCGCCGTATCTTATAGATACTGATACGGCGCATTTCTGCCCTTTTCTTTTGCCGTAGGGAAGCGCAGCAGGAAGGCCTGCTGCCCTTCCCTGCGGCAAAAAGTCATAAATGAGGCCCAGTGTGTTTTGCTCCTTAAACTCTGGGAGCTGTAACACAATGCTGTTTTTTTGGCCAGATTCAACTACTGAGTTCCATATGCTCATAAACAAATGCTCCGTCCTTTCTTCTATGGCCATTTGCACTTTTTCAAAATTGTATTAGAAGGAAGTCATCACTTGCCTGGATCATGTTATTTCCTTTCATATTGATACCGATTGTTTGTGCTTCGAGTGGAGATGTTTCTAGTTGGGTTAAGCCCTAGGCCCCCTTTAATATGTATTTTATTAGCTACACTTAAGGGTGTCATGTAGGCGACCATCCATGCCATTTGAGTGATGTCAGTTTTTGGCTTATCTGTTTTTACATTGTCACTAAGATCTATGTTGAGTTTACATGTAATATTTTGAAGTCCTCTGATGACTTTGCGTGATTTGTGTGATCCGTGCTGTACAAAATAAATATAATAATACATACACAAATAAGAGAGACATCCATCGTGCAGCTGCTGGATCATACTCGGAGGAGTGTTATCAATTTTAGTGAGTGACAGAGCCTCAAGGCCATTACTGTTGCAGCTCCAGTTCTTATTAACCCTGCCACCTGTCGATGGGATTAACAGACACTCTGTTGCAACTATCAAGCCCATTCATCAGAAAATCCCCAAGTCTGTTCCTAGAGGGCCCCAGTCATGCCAGTTTCTCAGAACAGCAATGAACTGTTTGATTTAATCAAGTTTATGCATGTAAATGTTTCTCAAGTGGATTCCCTGAAAGTCTAGCATGATTACACCGTTCAAAAACACTTGTTGGAGCCCCTTAATTTAGAGCCTCTCTGTTTACTGTCTTTAGTCAGTGTTGGCACTACTTTCAGCTCTCTGGAATGTCTCTGGCTACAATATTGAAAGTAAACTGCATGTTCAAGTCGAAAGTTGCTGTGAAGTAACATGTATTTCTAGCGCCCTCTTTGCTTGGCCTCTATTGTTCAACAAGAGATGCAATTTGACTTCTGTTATTTACCTACATATATTTTACTAATAAAACCTACTAAATCATGGAGTCTGCATCCCTTATTTCTGTAATTGGCATCTATTTTATGGCTGTCTGCTTAGAAACTATAGAGATTTAAAATGATG
The DNA here is from genome assembly GCF_964263255.1 of Lissotriton vulgaris. Taxonomy (NCBI): domain Eukaryota; kingdom Metazoa; phylum Chordata; class Amphibia; order Caudata; family Salamandridae; genus Lissotriton; species Lissotriton vulgaris. The sequence continues at coordinate 1,306,675,844 of NC_141693.1, read as the reverse complement.
ATCCCTATTACATGAAAAGGCGCTAAGTGTCTTTCCTAAATCGTGCTTTCATGAACTCTTTTAAAATGTACTTTTCCAGTAGCTTGTTTTCCATTGTCAAGCTGCTCCCATTTGTTTCGAAATGCAATTCAGTGCAGATGAAGTCAGAACATTCCCTAAGTGTACACAATAAGTAAACTTTTTCACAGAATGAAGGAGATGAACGTCTTGCAACATTTAAAAGGACCACTCTGTAATAGTGACATATTAACCAAACAGAAATATTCTTCCTCTTCTTTCTGGACTCTCTCGGCTAATTAGTCTTGTAGCACATAATGCGCATTTCTTATTACCTCAGTACTTGCCTTTAACCAAAATCCTAAACTACCCTTTCAGTTAATTATTCAGTTAATTACTCAAATACCTAAATTTCAAAGGATCTTTAAAATTGCTTACTTAGGGGTCACAATATAAATTGACAAATCCAAGGTCATTTTCTCAAAGAGCTTGTTGAACCACTTGTTATTTACAATTCTGCAATAACAGACAAATAGATTCTAATATTTCTGAACCCTACTTAGGTCAATTATACTAGTTTGAACCTCCCAAATTGCCCACATGATAAATTACCTAACAGGTGAAATCAACCACAATGCTCAGAAAACAGTTATCCAATTCCTAGACTACATACACAGCCAAAACAACATTGAAATATCCACTGTTGTTTGTCATTTCACTTCAACCCAGAGGTCACATTTCCAAAACAAGAAATGTAGTAAGTTAATACATAGATTTATGTGCACTATATTTAACCTATTTAGGTTACTCATGGGGGCCGATTCCGATCCGGTAAAAAGCGCTTCGAATAGCCGTTCGGAGCGGTTTTCCTGTACTGTGACGTGGGTAGAGTGAGGGACTGAAAGCGTTTCCTGGTTAAAGAGGGCTTTATTTTTAACAAAGGACTCCTATTGCAGAAAGTAAGTCTCCCTTGTGCAAACTTTGAGGGGTCCGTCTTTACTCTGGTCTTTGGATGTAGTCTTGCTCTTCTTCTGTTTGCTCAAGGGGACATAGGTTGTTGGTTCGGCTCATCCACCCTCCTTGTTTGTTGGTCAGGAAGCGTGAGTAAAGAAAGAACAAAAGAGGACCATTAGGGTTTAGGTCTCCAGTGATACGTCTCCAAGGAACCCGGTAGTGAGGGATCACCGCTGGAAACAACTGTGCTATATACTTGGGCTGTGAAGGGTAGGTGGTAGGGAAAAGGTGTAGGGAAAGGGAAGTGGAGGTGGAGGATCAAAGGTTATGGACAAAAAGGATGACGGCTCTCTGGCGCTTTATGAAGGGGTAGTACCCCGCTTTCCCACCCAGCTCATAATACGCCGCCGTACCTGTTGCAGCCACACTCCTCCCTCAGGAGTGTGGCATGGAGAAGCACCGGATAGTTGGCCTCCTGGCTCGTCTTCTTCTTTTCTTTCGGTCTTCTCTTTGCTGCTCTTCGTCCCGCCGGTTTCTCTCGCGCCTCCTTCTCCTTCCGCGATGGTGTCGCCACACGCCGTTTCGGTGCCTTCCGGGATTTTCACCATTGAGGCGCATCCGACGTCACAGATGGGCGTATCTGCATACTCTGAGTAAGCCCAGTTAAAGGCGCCACTCTCTTTCTCCTCGGTGTCGGCCATCAGCTTCCAGGACGCCTCATCCTCCTGAAGTAAAGGAGTGGAGGGATCATTGACCCACCAGTTCTTAAAAGGGTCATGTTCTTCCACCCCTTGCCCCACCTCGTTACACGTACGAATTGTACCCTGCAACATTCCCCGTGCGTAGGACGAAGTACGATTTGTACCAGGAGTTGGACTCCGTACGAATCGTACAGAGACCGTACGACTCTAATCTCTGTACGAGTCTCACTCGGAACCCGCTGTACGCGACATCTGTACGGTTCGCGGCTGGTTAATATGACCCTGCAAGTACGATACGTGTCGGGTACGCGCCGTACGACCCTTTTTCTACGGGAGCTGTAAACAGCCGTAAAAGCAGAGTTCGCGACGAAACAGGTACGGAACGGCGCCCCGGGTATGGCGCATACCCCCCAAGATCGGAGGGGTACGGAGCATACCCCTGCAATCATGGGGGGTACGCACCGTAACCCAGCGTACATGGGGTACGCATCGTACCCCATGTTCGCTGGGTGTACGGCGCATAGCCCCCATGATCGCAGGGGGACACGCAGTACCCCTCCGATCATGGGGGGGGAACGCACCGTACGGTGTGTATGTGATTGGGCGCTTTTCCGTACAAATCGCCCTTTCCTGGCGTGGACCGTATGACTCGCGTCCTGATACCCCGGTCCGGATCGTACTCGTCGGGTCGTACGGCATGTGTACAAGTCGTAAGGTACAGTGTTTCAGCCTGGCAATACGTACGGATCGCGACGATTCAGACGGATGGACGGAATACGGATCATACTACGTGAATCGGATGGACTGGTACGATTTGTACGGCGATGGCTCCGAATGAAAATCGCAAGTACGTTTTTTTTCCCGATTCGGAATAGACGCCATGGTGTTGCTGTGATATGTGCTGTACCTTAAAGTAACATGTTAATTTTGTGTTTTCAACTAAATGTAAGCAATCAGCATTTCCAGACTTATAGTTTTGAGACACCATATCCAAGAGCAATAGGCCTAATATTGATTTACAGAAGTAAAAACAACAAAAGTTTAATTTTCAAATACAAGAAATGTAATTATCCATAAAATTCACGAGAGCCAGTCGGCACTTCAAAGCTCTTTTATACAATAGGCAGAACATTTCACATGAATTTAATGAGTAGTACATGTCTCATAAACATGCTACTGTTCATGAATAATATATGAATTTGTGTGACTGATTATGTGATACAGCTAAAATATCAGCATGAAATGAATTAAAGCATTGTTGCTTACCCTCTAAAATCTTTGGCAGACTCAGACAACATTTTTCACATATAGCTTTTAAATAGGCTCTTAATCAAACCTTGCGAGTAGGATTTGCAAGGGTGTTATAATTGCAAGTATTATTTATAACGGCATAAGTTTCACCTGTGCTTGTACGTAAATTACTATTTTGTTAATTATCACACATCTCCTTGATGTCCACGTATGACTCACGCCTGGCGTTATCTGTTCGCAGAAGTGACTGGAACACTGCAAAAAACGCTTTCTCAAAGGATCATTTTTAGGTTCCGCTCAGGGAACAGTCACAAGATCAAGTACAAACTGAGACAATCTAAACTCTTTTTTCCAACAGATGAAATAGTCTTTGTTGGGGAAACAGTAAAAATATATGTAATTTTAGTTAGCCCACATTTGTTTACCTTAATTCCATACTTTATGCAAGGCTAAATGATGAACATTGTACTGTCTGGGCACACAGGTGAAAATCCTATGCTTCCCTTTTGTGAAAAGTCAAACCTTCTCTGGAATTTCCTTTTATGAGGCTGTGCCTCTTCATTTGGACAGTCTTCTTTTGGCCACTACATTGACTCACCTCTGTTCAAGCCCATTTTTTCATGCCTATTTTAAAAAAGGTGTTATGTGTATACATACTGCAATTCATACAAAGACGTCCCAAACATTACACTTCGATATTCTCTTTGGAAATCTGGTCAATTTAGGCATGTGCACTTAACAATATTTCAGGGAGGAGACCTTTTGGTACAAGATTCATTTTGTGAACTGGTCCATGTGTGTTTTATTTCACCATAACAAAATAATGTTTGGCGCGCTTGTAGTTACACGCATCTAAAATAGTACATTTAATATAGAGGGTGTATATAACTTTAACAATGTAGTTACCCACTGGTCCATAAAGCTGTAAAGTTGTGAAGGTACTTTCAAATCAAATGCACTTTGAGACTCGGGAAAGTTGAAACATCAAACAGTTGGAAGGACAAAGGAGTTGGGCTCATAAATTCCTTTCATGGCGTATAATTCTGTATAATAAACCGAACATTTCACAAAAAAGGTTCCATTCATTTACACTCAATTTACAGACGATTAAAGAAACATCAGACAATGAGGCTTTTCAGGATACAATGATAAGTATGTAACTATACACACACACACACACACACACTTGTATATTACCTACTGTAGAGCTCCAGTTAGAACCTAGTTTTCATTAGAAAACCGTTTTTGTATTGTCAATAACTTTGCCACCATTTGATGAATCTTCACAAAAATTAAAAAATCTGTTTGATGCTCACTTCAGAAGCAGGTTTAAAAAATGTTGGGGTGATTCATCAAGGGAGGGCCGAGATAAAGGGGGGGGGTCCTAAAACAAGTTTTCCTCATGCAATTCACCATAGGGATTTTAGACTTGACTACAGTCCAAACGCTGACATGCGGGCAGGGAAATAGGTGGCAATATTGCTTTGGCACATAGGGAGCTGCATTCTGGCTCCTACAGGAAGCGGGGAGCCAGCAGGGACCACAGGAGCCTTGAGGCTCCCTCCCATGGTATCATTACACACTGGGTGCCCTGGGTATCCTCCAGGGAAAGCAGCACAACATGCCCGGGCCCCAGGACATGGGGTCCCTGGGGCCAAAATCAGCCTTGGGAGGGGGGATTGGGCCCCCGTCCCTCATTCAATAATGACCAGAGAATGTGGCCCTACTCCACCCATGCAGTTTAGGAACTGCCCAACCCTTTGTGTTCTTGGACTTTGGGCGCAGAGCCGGCCCATGCCATCGTCCTAGTCCTTGCTCGTTGAATCCCAATATTCCCCTGAGTGTGTGTGAGATTGTGTGCTGGGGAGGTCCTTGATTTGCTTTATCCTCACCAACCCCTTGCCTTGCCCCCCGTGCCCCTACTTCCACCTCTCATTACACATGTTTAATTGCTGTCCCTTGTTCCCCTGATCCCATCCTCTCTGTCTATTTCACACCACCGACCTTTGCTTTAACATCCTAAGCCACACGCCTGCATTCCCTCCTATACTACTCCCACCCTCGCTTTAATGGGCCCCCCCAGCACTGACCACCTCCCTTCTATGATCTGGGTGAGTCCCCTCTTGTTCCATCTTGTTCCACTAGACTGATTGTTTTGCTCACGCTTCAGTAATTACACCTGTTCTTTTCACCCCAACACTTTTTATGAACACATTCCGTTTATTATGAACCTACCTTCAAAGAACCCAGCATCGTCTCCTCAGCATCTCATGTTTCCTTTACACCCCATTCCACCCCTGGGCTGACTGACACGATTAACTCCTGCCCTACCCCAACCCAATACTTTCCCCCCAATCTGCTTTCATTCCTTAAACCCTATTTTGTGTCTGTATTCTTGAAATGTACAGATCTGACACTCCATGGCATTCACCCCCTTTAAGTTCACCCTTGACTCCACAGCCCTCACCCACTCCAGTGGGATGTTAAGAGTAAACATTTGAAGCGTGTTGTTTCCTGTACATTTCTGTGTATATATAGCACACTGAAGTCTACCGCTGGGCTGTGTTTTTGCATCACTGGTTTAATGCAAATAAAAGAGTCACATTGTGTAGACTGTGATTTCTATAATGTTCCGCTGCTCCTTGCCTCACACCCATGGACACAGGCAGTGTTCCATGTTCTGCACTTCTTCTTCTTGAGCCTCCCTGGGAGTGTGAGAACGAGGCACCTCAGAATGGGGGAGGATGTGCGCTGCTGGTATGCTGGGGTGCTTTCACCTGTACCCGCCCCCCAACAACAAATGCATACTGCACAGGTTGCACCCCATGAATGGCAGGCACACCTTTCCCAGGCACAGCTGATGCTGGAACCTAGCCAACTCGCAGGGGTAAGTCACATATGTCTAGTTGTCTCTGTCCGTGTGAGCCTGTGTGAGCTTGTGTGCTTGCGTAGGTGCACAAATCTGTGTTTATGTACGCCTGTGCATCATAGGGCTTGTGTTTGTGAGTTCATTTATGTGTGTCTGTGTTTGTGTCTTTGCGTTTGTTGGGGTGTTTGTGTTTGTGCCTGTCTATCTGCAGGTGTGCCTTGGTGTATGTATGTGCATGGGTATGTAAACCTTCTACTGTTGATAATTGCTGACTGAGCCACACAAAAACATGTGGAAGCGCAAAATTGTTTACTTTGCTCCATTGAACTACTTACACCAGTATCAAAGTGCACGTGAAGCTCAAATAGTAAATATTTTCTTCATTGTGATCAGTGGTCGTCCTAGTATACACAGTGTCTGTGATTGTGCTTAATGGACACCATAGTGGCGTAACACAAGGTCTTGGGCTCAATGGGGGGGGGGGGGGTGTCCCTCAATGGTTGCCCCTCCTATGCTGCAGGGACCTGCATGGAAAACAGAGTGGCTTCCCCTAGCATTTAGCTATTTCTTACTCCATGCCATTGCACCCATTCTGCAAGGCATGCAATGATGCTAGAGACTCTTTCCCATCCATCTCTCTTTTACTCATACCAAACCTACTCCAACTGCTATTATCTCCAAATACACACTTTCTAGACCGTTCCCTCTTATATCCCCCCCCCCTTTCCTTTTCAATCCAGCTAACAGGCTTACATGTCCATTGCTCAAATTAATTTTATATTTCCCTATTCTAATTCACCACTAATCCTTTTTGGGTTCCGGAGTAGTGTGTTACTCATCGCAAATCACTTTGACACCTTGTCAGGGGTAATAAGTCCTATATCAATGTAGTTACAAAACAGAGGGCAGACAAAAAAGCAGATAAGGCAAAACAGAAGGCAGCAAACAAGCAGAAAAGGCAAAACAGAGGGCAGAAAAACGACCAGGAAAGGCAATACAGGGGGCAGAAAAACAAGCAAAAAAAGGTAAAACTACCAGGAAAGGCAAAATAGAGCAGAAGAGGACAAATCAGAGAGCACTCACACACTCACAAATCTGCTCACAGACTCACTCAAAGACTCACACATGCACTCACAGACTCAATGAGACACTCATACATCCACTCAGAAAACCTACTCAGAGACTCATGCACCACTCACAGACTTACACAGACAACCACGTACCCATTTACAGACCCACTTAGACACTCAGGCACCCACTCAGAAACTCCTACCTGGGTATATTATTCAATCAGCATGATTTGTGGGCTCCCACAGTATCTGCTAAAAAATTGGCATTTTCAAGATCAACATCAGCTCTAGTAGGTTTTGCCAAAAAACTAGGCAGGAAACCACTCCCAGAACTCCTGCAAATATACAAAAGCAAAATGTATTACAATGGCAACTTATGGGGCAGGAGTGTGGGGTTTCACAAATACTATGCCGCTACAAACAGTTGAAAATACCATCCTAAGGTACATCCTTTCTGTACCCCAAGCACTTCCTCGTTTGTCTGCCATGAAGAGTTGGGTCTTCACTATAAGGTTGATCTTATAAAACTAGAGCCAATACTCTTGTGGCACAGAGTTTGGTGTAAAGATCAGACTAAGTTAACCTCATGCGCGCTAGCGGAATTCCGCTCGTACGCTGAGATTTTGAAAAGCACATGTTACATGACGAGCCTAGCTCGTCATCAGCGTGGAAGGGGTTAAACAGGGAGATCCTGCAAGACACTTTAAGGTTACAGGGGGCCTTAATGATCCTGCGGATTAGATTCATCCATGATTTCATGAATGACCTGGGCCATCCAGAATATTTCTTTAATCCAACATCTGTGCTGGGGATCCCTAGAAAGATGTTAAAAAAAGAGGGTCTCCAGTAATTGGAAGCTATCAGAATGGTAATGGAAACCTCTAAAATTAGTGTGAGGCAACATCAGCTGCTACGTACATCTTTGGGGATGGAGCCTTACCTATCTTTTGTACCCGGAACATGCAATAGATTCCTCTTAACTAGGCTCAGACTGGGAAATGTACACAGATTAGTGTCATTACCAAAAATGAATGATTGATTGCATGATTTGTTACCGTGTCCCTGTGATAAAATTTGTGATCAAACTACTATGCACTTAGTCTTGTTTTTCAAATTTTATATAGAGCCAAGGAAAGTTTGGATTATTCCTTTTTTAAAAGATTCCAGGCTTAGGCAGTGTCGTCCAGCCATGTTTTTACTCTAGCTATTGGAAATCCTGACCTAAGAATAATTGATACTAATATAACTATAAGGTATTCTGATGTGGACCTGAAAGTTTACATTTTAGAGATGTCTGTATCAGTAGTTAGTTGACCTTCAGCAAAAAAAAGCCAGACAGTGGACTAAGGAGCTTTTTCTTCATTTTCCATTGTAGATATACCAATCTGGTTGCAAATTTTTGAATTATGCAGGCAGTGATTGGGTAGCTATCACAGAAAACGTTTTGTTGTGGACACCATTACCTATCACGTTGCACTAAACTGTGTACAGGGGCAAATAAAAAGAAAGAGGACAGAGTCAATTTATTATAATCCCCAGGTCCATGTGCGGGGGGACACAAAATTATCCCTCAGCAATTAAATAAATATTGAAACCAATATTTTCTAACATTTATTAATAAAACAGAATAGAACTTGTAAATCCCAGGATTTACAAACCCTATGCTGTTTTCAAGGATCCTGGACCCAAGAAGGAACCTTCACACAACAGCCAAGCAAACCATGACTTGTAACCTCACAATATTTCTGGCAATAAGTATGAACACTAAAAAGCAAAATGTAATTTACAAACAACACATACTCAAAACAATAAATTGTACTATATTCGTAGTTATCTCTGTCGTAGTGGTAAGGGGAATGTGATATGTTATCTTATCTGTAAGATGATTTGCAACAGTTGTAGTTGAATCTGTTTCATTAAGGGTGACTTCACCAGCATTGCATTTGCAGTGCAAGTTATGATTTACACAAGTCTGTTGTGCGAGTTATGGATTCAGGTCCTAACCATGATGTGCGAATTTCATTGGCTTTTCAGGTTTAATTTGTAGCCATAACTGCACTTTACCATTTTTTAAAGAGATTCTCTAACTTCTATAAAACATACGTTTAGGTGTTATGACCAAAATTAACCATGAGTTTCTTTAACCTTTGTTTTTTTCAGTAAATATATAAAATACACTCCGTTGTCTTCATTGAGAAATTCAGTCTTTTCAATAAACAAGCACTTTTTAGTTGGGAAATAGAATTTGCCACTGGTGCTTTGAAGCTGTTTTTTTAAACTGAAAAAGCAATTACCATTAGATGTGTTATTATTAGTTGTAATGCTTTGCAAAAGTGCTATTATGATTCGCCTTAAACAACTCACATTTTCACAGCACTCTGCCTCTACCAATGTTAGTGCAGTCTACAATCTCTCATTCCCTCTTAAATCTTGAGCCCAATTTGTAAATGACCGCTTATGCGATGACATTTGATTTAATAATTGAACTCAATGAGTGAGAACACCCATTACGTTCAAATATTCGAAGAATTAAATCATTGTAGTGTGACAGCCTCCAGAGCAATTTGATCCTTGCTTAGAAGGTCAAGCACTAGAAAAAATATGCTTGCAACAAAGCTACATACTGGTTATGAGCCCCTGGACACTGATGGAGCAAGTCAATTATTTGCAGATGTATAAAGCATTTGCTGTGTTTGTTATTTATGTCTGGAGATTTCTTTGAATGTGTCATTTTTAGTCTTTCCAGATGTGAGCAGTGATACCCAAGCACATTTTTTTACAGCGTCCGCTAATGGCATTCCGAGCAATCTTTTCTTTTATTTCTGAAGAAATGGCCATCATGCTTGTGTGAACGTTGCCTCCCAGGGCTATTTTTCTCAAATGTGGCTCACCTTTTAAAGCAATTGTTTCCACAAAATGTGTGCATTTAGGTAATATGTGCCTGAGAGTAGTTTGGCAGAGGTGAAATTGGGCTACAGATGGCTGTGACTGAGATTTGCTTTAGACTGGGGGCATACTTGCAAGGGGATATCACCACCCAAACATCACTTTTAGTGCGGTTCTGGTGGCGATATCCTCTCCTCCTTATTGACAAAGCGGCGTTAAGCCACTGAATGTGGCTTAACGCATCCTTGTAAATAAGACCCCTTTTCACGCCTCACTTAGCATGAAAGGGACCTGCAATGGGTGTTGCAGTGGACGTTCCACCACAACAACCATTACTTTTTGACGCTGCCCATTTTTACAAGGATGGGGAAGCGCAATAAAATAAGACCAGGCAAAACCTGGTCTAAGACTGGAGAAACGAGGAGAAATGATTAATTTCTCCTTGTATTTTGCTTTTTCTATGTGTGCAGTATTCAGCGGCACACATATAAAGAGCAAATCGCCTTTCAAGATTGTTTATGTGCAGGAAGGTGTCTTTCACTGCACATAAACAATCTCCCCTGCAGCGCAGGCACCCTTGCATCATGGCGCAAGGGTGCCAGCACTGGTGCTTGTAAACTTTATTATTACCAGCGCTAGGGGAAATGCAGGGGGTGCTGTATTTTTGTAAATACAGCTCATCCCTGTATTTAAAAAAAATTTGGAGTGCAGCTTTACCAATTTTGGCGTAACACCGCCCTCCGGCATACTGTTGTAACTATCCCCGGGTGTGTTTACCATATTGTATACCTAATGAGCATTGTCTGGTGTTGGTGTTTGGCTGGAGCAGCTTCTGTGTATGTTTTCACTCAGGGAACTTTCTGTTGGTGGAGCCAGTGCCCCGGAATATGTGATATTATCGAAGAATGAGGAGGCTGGAGCTGAGAGAAGGCTGTTTGACAGTAGCTCTGAGGATAAAGTTCTGAGGCGAGAATGGGCTTGGGCGGAAGTTTGGGGGTAGCTGTTCTCTAGATCTCCTGAAGAGCCTTCAAGCAGTGATTTCCGGCTATAGTTTAGTTGTAATGACCTTCATGGGACCTCTCTTTGGTAAATCACCAGAGAGGACCAGAGGGCCAGAATTTTGACTCAAATTTGTTGACCCGCCCTCTTCCTGTAATGCAGTGCTGTGAGAGGTAGACTGGATCCAGAGGGAAACAGCTGTAAAGGAAGATCTATCCCTGATGCTGACAGATTGATGGCACTGGGAGAAACAGTTGTTGATGAGCATGTGTGGGATGATTTAGTATTTTATCGCAATCTGCCCATTCTTAGTGCCCCATTAAAGGGTTAGGTTAAAGCTTTCACTTTGGTATCTGTTAAATAATGACAACGAGAAAAGGGAAACCTCGTATAAACAAAAAGATGCCTCTTTTTACATAGATGCAGATGGTATAAAGATCACTGTGGCCTGATTAACAAGCATTGGCATAGCCAATAGTTCTCGCCTTTAGGACCTTATAAGCCCTCATGCGCAGTGAAGCTATCTCCAGCCCCAGCTCTTGCTGGGGCTGGAGAGAGCAGGCACATGCTCCCAGACTGCCTGGGAGCGCAAGTTGTCATAGAAGAGGGAAAGCCTGATGCTGCTTGAATGCAGCATCAGGATTGGCTGCAGTGCAGTCTGGGAGCCTGTGCCCAGAAGCATGAAGAGCACGATGTGGCGGGAGACGACAGCAGCGTTAGGGTACATTTTTGTTATTTCTTTACTTTTTTTATTTTCTCCCCCAAATCCCTCCTCCCCACCTTCCTTCTTTCGCCCGCTTCACCACTTTGGCAGGGGTAGAGCCGCTACTAGTGGGATGCAATTTTTTGCAACACGCAACAAAATGCAAATTAACTATAAACATTCATCAGTCAGGAAAGCAAAAATGAAGCACATTTTTTTGTAATTCTGTGTGTGATTGAAACAAAGATTGTAATAAGATCAAACCAAACCAAGACACTTTATGTGATGATGCACAAATATTTACTCAAACACAATTTTTACACATTATCATTTGTGTGCATTACAGTTTTGTTAGTAAAAAATGTATGTCTGTGCGGATTAAGCAGCCATTTCAATGGATATGTGCTGTCTGTATATGACAGTGAGCTACCACGTGATGCTTCAGTTACAGTAAAAAATCACGCATCTCATGTCCAATAAAGCTAGGTTGCCTTGCCATAGTTTGTCGTTTTAAAAATTGGGTTGGGGTTTTAAAAAGCTTGGGAAGCACTGCTCTAGTCTCTTTGATTAAACTTGCTGCTGAACCGTGTTGCTAGAGCACATTAGAGCAAAACACACAAGATGATGGACGGAATGTTGCATAATGGCAAAACATTCACCGCCCACCCTTCCGCCCTTCCGCGCCCTTCCGCGCCACCCTTCCGAGAGGAGCCAACAATGGTTAGATGTGGGGACTGTTGACCTCATTGCCAATCACGGGGCGCAAGGCTGTGTTGACAGAGAAAAGTCTTAATTGCTTAACGGTACTACTCTCTAGAGGGTTAAAATGAGCAACACATAATATGGTTCCTTGAGAAATTCAGGCGCCACCTTGAGGTCACCTCCTTTGACTGGAATAAGCACAAACAGGTCTGTAGGCATTAAAATAAGCACTTAAAGACAAGCGCGGGCCCGCAGCGGCACGTACATCGCTTACCTTGCGGGAGCGAGCAGCGGCAGGTGCGATAATTGCAAACAGATGGCACCGCTCCTCGCTCCTGCAAGATAAACGCCATACGTGCACGAGGGCTGATTGGAAACAGTGCAGAACATGCACGAGTTTCCCCAAAAGCCTGGAGTGATTCCAAGAGGTCACTTCAAAGCAGCGCTTACGCACTGCCTTGGCGAGACCTAAAAATTACTTTAAAGGAATGGCCCATAGTTTAGATGAACTGAACTATTACCTTTTTTGGTCCTGAAGATATAGTTTGTTTCTTCTAGCTATGCATTTATGAATAATGTGATCCCATCCTGGGGTTACAATGCACAAGTTGTCACCAGTTTGTAGGAAGCTATGGATCTACTGCCAACTAAAGATGGAGGCAAAATGAGTCTGTGCTATTGAAAACCTGGAGTTGGGTGCTTATAGGATCCATTGTGTGGGCATTGGTAATTCTGAAAAACAAATGGTACCCCTCTGTGGTGAAATATGGGCAAAGGCGACCGTGAGAGATAGTGCCTTGAAACCATTTATGTTGCCCACTTGTTGAGCAGAGTCAAAGAACGCTATTTTCATCCTTCAGATGCTAATGTTCACACAGTGTTGGTTTGCAGAGTAATGAGTTTGAGTGTACTCTTTTGAAATGCAAATATTAGCCAGATAGGTTGGTAGATAAGATGTCCACTTATGAGGAATCCTTAGTATGAAGCATGTGTTAGGGATCTCATATTCAAGAAACAGGTATTTGCATTTTACATGGTTGATAAAGAGAATGCTACAGAAGAGTTTTCCATACAAACTATTTTGAGCACATAGAATTTGTTAGCGCTGCTTGGTTGTATGGTTCATGAGGTACTATGCGATTCCCAAGGAAAATGTATGTTCTGTATTTTCAAAGAGGGGGAACAAGATGCATCCTCTAATGGTATCAGCAAGTATTGTAATCTTCAAGGTTATATTCAGGGCAGAAGCATTAATGTCACCTTTACTTTGGAGCTAGAAAGAGATATGGCCAGGACAAAGTGAGCCACTGGGGTTAAGTGATGGGCTGTACCAGCAGTATCCAAGAGAATAGAGAAAGAGAGAGCAAGAAAGAAAGACAGACCCACGGCACAATACAAAGGAAAGACTCAGCTACATGAAATGGACTCACTGTCGCTGACATTCCTGCGCAGAGACCTGTGCTTCAAAGGTTACAGAGATGTTTGCAAGAAACCACCCAATTAATTAATTGATCAGAGATAAACAACACATTTAAATCTATTTTTCATCTATCATTCAGAGTGTGGATATATTCGCACAATATCCACATCAGTCGTCGTACAAGAGGACCCCACCACCCTTAGCACTCACGTGCCTCGGAGTGTGCTTTCGGCAATCATGTTTGATTCCTTCGACCTTCGCTTAATCAACACTAATTGTTCTGAGCATTTAAACTGTCACTGCCGGTGTGAAAGGAAGAAATGCAGACACTCGGACATTGATTTGTGGTTTTATCAATGTTCGTTGAAAGAATACTTATGCTTCTTTGCTGTTGCAACAGCACCATTGTGACCTCTCAGTCCTGAAATGTGCCGTAGTCCGCTGTGTAAACACCCATTCTCAGCCCATTCAGAGTTGCAATCCGTCTCCTCTGCTTATGGGTTCAAGACGATTCTATTCCCCCCCCCCCCTCAATCCCTCCTCCCCTCCCACTCAATGACCAACACATGAGCAATGCCTGGAGGAAGCGACAGCCGTAGAGTGTGTACAACAGGAAAGTACAATTCTGTACCCGGCCGCGATAGCAAATGTACTGTTTGTTTAGCACCAACACCTGGGCACACTGTATAAAATAAAGGGGGTAACTGTCTAGTATTGGCAGGCTGTCTAAACTGTGTTCCTGGCATAACCTTTGCAGGGGGGTAACGATCTCATTTTGCCATCGGACTTCTTGTCGGTGTACTTTTTCTGACCTTTAAAGCGAGCATTCATTGATTGTACAGAAAGGCGAGGTCAGTCAAGAATGCTAATGTACAGATAACTATCTGGCCTCTCCGATATCATGTTATGGCGGCTATGAACAGTGACTCATGCCTCCTCCTGTATCACCTGTGAAAATGAAGACGTGGATAGCACAGATGGTCCTGGTCTCAGACTTATCTAGTGGTGGCCTTGTAGTAATGAAGCAAAGCCCAGCGGGCAGAAGCATTAGCCAGGCCAAGAAGCTGACTACCTCTTCCCCGACAGGGCCGGGCACTCATCCACCTTATGAAGGATGGACATGAAAAGCCAAACAAAGTCTGGGAATGGGGAACACCCGAAATGGCTGGGCAATATGAAAGTGCCAACAGAAGCGCCCAAGCGCATTTGAATCAGCGAGGGGGTTGGGGGGGCCTCCAGAGTCCTGGATAAACAGCAAAGCAGAACCTGCCCTTTCAGCAGAATCCCAGTAAAGGGAAGCCCAAACTGTAGACGCCACCAAGAGATACAAGCCGTTTACAGATAACAAAGGATATACAATCTCAAAAATGTTCAACCGGAAGTATGAAAAGGGCCCTTCTACAAGGGTAGCTATGTGCAGGAACTGCAGAGGTGGACACATGGGAGTGAAGGCAAAAAGCACTGGGGCAGTGTGAAAAGAACAGTCAGTATTAGAAACAGTAGGCGCCGGGTGCCCACATTCTCTGCTCCCTAGGAAGTGACTAAATAAAGAAGGAGGCAAACACAGCAGACAGTGGGCAGGGGGCACCAAATTTAGGGCACTAATCCACAACACCTACATAACTAGCAAAACTAGGGCAGTTTTTAAATGGAAAACACAAACAAGAGGATGCTGGGGTGTTATTGGAGAATTTCCAAGAAGGCTTCCCCATCCCATACAAAGGGCCACTCATTTCCAAACCATTTAAGAATATAAGGTCATCACTAGAACCACCAGGTATAGTAAAAAAGAAGACTGAGGAAGAACTGACCGCAGGGAGGGACGCAACTCCATTCAAAAGAATGCCCTACCTGGAGGTCATAGTATTACCGCCTAGAATCGAACCTAAGAAAGTACTCGGGCACTTCAGATTGATCCATCACCTGTTATACCGGGTGGGGAGGCCGTGAACAACGGTAAAGATTCAGAACAATGTGCAGTAGCATACACAAGTCATGAGGATGCAACAGAATTGGTGAGGGTATCAGGCAAGGGCTAGAGGTGGGTGATATTTATTGTGCTCCGCCGGTAAAGTTTTGGCCACTCCACGTTATGCATGTGACCGTTCCTGGTCAGAAAGCTGCCACTCAAGTAGAAAATCTACTAGAGCAGCAGCAAAATCAACTTGATAATCTGCGCCCTCTGGCACACCGTGTGGTGCCCTACGCCCTGACTTTTCAGCATGGAACGAACTCCCTGAGGTAGATCACAGTGCGAGCTGTGTTATGTGCTTATTTCCCCCCACACACAGAATTCCGTGGAATCTTGCAGAGTTTTTATGTAATTCTACAAAATTCCACACAGTGAAATTCCACGAGTTTTGCACCAGGCCTTGTAAGGGCACTCTCATTGCAAAAGCAGAAATCAAGTCCTTATCCAGTCCACCTGAAAAGCTGCAAAGTGCTCAAGGCACTAGGGCCCAGATGTAGGTAAATCTGATTTACCGACTCTAGAATACCGAATTTTATCGATTCGGTATTCTAGATTCGGTAATCAGATGTAGGTAAAAATGTGGTAATTTTTACCGAATCTGTATGATTCGGTAATTAGCTAATCGGTATTTACAGATTCGGTAATTGCCATTGATTCCTATGGGCCTACAGGCCCATAGGAATCAATGTCAATTACCGAATCGGTAAATACCGATTCAGTAAAATTACCGATCTGGACGGGTGACATGGTGTCACTTTGACACCCAGTTGCACCCCTGATTTTGCCTTGTATGCCATGTGACACACATACATGCCCTTAGGGCATGTCTGTGTGCCACATGGCACTGGTGTACATGCACAGATGTGCATGCACACTGAAATTCGTTATTTACCATGTAATAGTATGACATGGTAAATAACGAATCGGTAATGGCCTGTGGCACTGTTTTCAGTGCCATCTACATCGGTATTTACCGATTCGGTAAATGTACCTATTCGGTATTTTACAGAATCGGTAAATTTACCGAATCGGTAAATATACCGATTCTGTAAATTAAGCCTACCTACATGTCAAATCCCAAATACCGGTCGGTAACGGCCAAAATCGGCCGTTCCCAACCGGTAATTGACGACCTACATCGGGCCCTAGGTTTTCAGTTTGAAGGAAACTTCTACTGCAGGTATTTGCCCATGGGATGTGCAGTGTCTTGTTCGTACTTTGAGATGTTCAACAAAATCACTCTGCACCAAAGGGAGTCAAGCTCCACTGCCTAGATGAATTCTTATTTGAATGAGAACCAGATCTGGCCCCCAGTGCAGCAGCCTAGCAAGTTAAGCCGAAGCCCCACAAGCGGTCAATACCTCACCCCCTGGAGGATTGAAAAGAAAGACCAGTATAAGAGGTTTGCTTTACATTACAAAAAATGCGTTCTCTCACCTGTGGAGGAAGAGTTTTAATAAACGTTAATAAACTCTGGTCTTATAAACCTAAAATGAGTTTCACTTTGGTCACCGGTTCAATGGAATCATGGGTGGGCCAGTCAAGTGTCTACATTTTGTCAAAGCGCAGGCAGCCATTGTTTTTTATTCACTCCTCTGTCAGTCCATATTTTAGTTAATCTGGTGGTGCTGTGGGCCACAGATCTGACACCGGTCTAAGATAGACTCAAAGGTCCTTGGGTCTCATTTGTGTCTTATTTTCCATTTGGAATGATGTATTTGATGGGAGCCCAACATCTATTAGAAATACAGTTAATGAAAGACATTTCAAGGAGATGGTCCAGGTCAATGTTGAAGTAGTCAAAGAAAAATGGTCCTGTTTCCTAAAAGGGAGGAATAAAGTGAATATCTGATGGAGTAAATTACAAAATCCACTTGCCATTCCACCATTGTACAGACGCCGTCACCAATGTATGCTCTGTTTCAGAGCTGCTTTATTTTTAGTGTTAAGCTCAGAGAATGGTGATGCAGAGACTGCTGTTATTTAATATTACAATATATGGAGGCAAAGCAGAACCAGCTACACACCATGACGATATAGGGCAAGCCGATATTCCTGCTTGTCTCTGAGAAAAGACAAATATTTTGAGTCCCCATTGAAAATATATCTTTGATATTTTATGAGTATTGACCAAAGAACAAGAAAGTAGCACGTTTTTCAGCCTCCATTTTCCTCTGCCTTTGGCAACCAGATTAGATATAACCTTAGAAAAGGCACATCAGTGGAGAAAAATAAGCCCATATACCAAGCGAGTGGAAGTTTTATCAAAGCTTGTCTGCAAAGTGCTATTGT
This sequence comes from Lissotriton vulgaris, assembly GCF_964263255.1. Lineage (NCBI taxonomy): Eukaryota > Metazoa > Chordata > Amphibia > Caudata > Salamandridae > Lissotriton > Lissotriton vulgaris. The sequence goes on along the minus strand of NC_141693.1, from coordinate 1,306,658,028 downwards.
ATGGAGGAGTTCTAGTGAGGAATAATAAAAAACAAGTCCTTGGTTTTTAATAAAGCGGTCTTGAGGGTTTGCTCCACCCATAACCATAGAAAACAAGAAAGGAACAGTAGGGAAAGAACACCATGAGCCTTTTGAGGTACAGATACATATATATTGATGGTAAATAAGGATCAGCAGACATGAATATTCAGCCAATGTATTGTACTTGCTTCAACATTATTTTCCCACTGACTCCCTAGCTCCTTGCATACTAATGGTTTGAAAAGAACTATGTAAATGTATAGCGCTGATTTTACAATAAAATGTACGTAACTGTTACATTTGCGAAAACTCTTGGAATATTCATCCAAAATGTAGAGTATGGTGTAGCATCTCAGGATCTAAGCTATTCATAAAGACAGGAGCTCTCTTTTAAAATGACAGCTGTGATGCATCTAAATAAGATTCCTTTGAAAGCTTTAGAGCCCTAAGGTTCTTGTGGAATAGTGCTGCTGCTCCGGTGTACATTCCCAGTCCAAGAGAAAGCCGTGGGCGAGAGCCCTATTTACAAGCGGAGCTGAGACTTTAGAGGGCAGACAAGTCTCATGTGAAGAATTGGGATCTCAGCTTCAGCAGTGTGCAAGAACTTCACATGCTTTGGTAGGACACATACTAAGAGATCAATCTAGGTCATGGAGGACTGGAGCCAGCCATGTACATAGAGGACCAATATCCACACACAGAGTGTCCCCACATCAATCATGAAACTTCTTCTAGGCATTGGCATCTCCATTAGTAAGACAACACAGGAAGCATTAATGCACACAATGGGATTCAATGGCCAGTGCGAGGATTCAAAGAGTACTGTCCAGCAAAGAGGGATGCAATAAACAGTGTGACGCCGCAAGAATAAGAAATATAAAGGATAAACAAACTGTGCAAAGTGTTGTAAGTTACAATATCAACTACAAAAATATCGACCAGTGCAAATATCAACTTCACAATATGGACTAACACTTTATCATGAGCTTTCACCACGCATGTCGTCAAAATTACAAAGATGAGAAATTCACAACTTCACTTAATCTGAGTAAGTAATTGGTGGGGGCCGTTCAACGCCGCCTTAAACGGACAGTGTGTTTGGAGAATTTGAAGGGAAGACATATATTGAGGGTAAAGAACAGTAAGTCATTGCCCTCTAAAAGCTCATTAAAAGTTTGTTTTTGTTGTTTTAGTAAGATAGCTTCTTTAACGGTTATGGGCGCTGTTCTTTAAACAGATATAATAAGGAGAGATAGTCACCATTAGGGACTATTCAAGTTATTATATACGCACCACACTATATGTTGGCTGTGACTTGGCACATCTGTCTTGTGTTCACATCCGGTGATTTCCTTGGCAACTCCTTGGTGTTAAATTCTTGGAAGTGTGATAGAGCCATGAGCTGTTGTCTGGCCAGCCGCATTCAGAGAACTCTATTGAACATATTGGTAGCACCACACATTTTCATCAGATCTTCCCAGAATGCCACTTTAAAGAGACATCTGTCTAGATGTACATACTGGGGGTTATAAGTGACTTTTTTTTAAGTTTGAGCAGGTGAAGATAATCTTGCTGACATTTGCGGTTAAAACCTTAGCAGATACTTGAGCACCATCAGACTTTTTAAAATGTGTTTTGTTCCAGGGACCAGGTTGGAGGGTAAAGCAGCTCACCCCAACAGAGTAGTGTCCAGAGCAGGAAGTTTACCCTGAGGCAAACAGAGATGCTGTAGGGATGAGACGTGTGCTATTGTTTACAAACTGTGCAGCGATCAAAGGGTTTAAAGCGCCAGAAAGAGATGATAGAGACTTGCAGGCAGGAGGGTAAGATAATCATATTTCTAATATGACAGAGATTTTATTTTTGTAACATTATACAAATTATGTCTGAGTGCTGTAAAAAAAAATGCAGTAAAACTATTTTGGTTGACTTGCTATTCCAGACAGTGTTTTAGCAATATGAGGCCTTATAGTAGCAAAAGTTAGGGAACGAAAAAATAAAAACAAATTACTTCTACTCATTCTCCATCTTTTATGGCGTTCCAGTAGAACTGCCATTAATTCACAGTGCAGGACAGTGTAGTTCCTCGGAGGTATATGATATCTAATTAAGAGTGAAGCCTTCAACAGTGCCAGTGGTCACCCTCGGGTAGAGCCCTCCAGACCCACAGCCCAGTGGCGGTTGGCGCGCGTTGCATGCTGGGCTTCTCCCACGAGCCTGCCCTGCCCTAGCTCCGTCAGGGCCGCCGCCGCTTCTGAGCGCTCTCTGATCGCTGAAGCAAGTGATGTGAATGTTTTTGTGTCCAGTGCTTTCCTGATCGATGGCGCGTGGCGGGGGCTGCTGCGCCGAGGCCTTGTGTTTTACAGAGTCAGGCATCGATCCCGGGACGCTGATCTCCTGCTTCCTTTGTGCCCGGCCCCTGTCCTCGGGGCTGCCCTTCGCATTTCGGGAAGTGTGGAGGCTGCTGGCCGCAGTCAAGCACTCTGGTCTGCCCTGCTGCGAGCGGTTTGGCAGATGACGGACACCGGAGACGGGATGGGACAAGAGACCCATTTGTCTCAGAAGCGTTTTGTTGAGCAAGGTATATTTTAACAGCCCAGCCCACTGCAGTCTGTCTGGCCCGGAGCCTGCCCTGTTGGGGCAGTGTTAGAAAACATAGCAGCCAATGGCTGGGGAGGCACTGGCATGGATGGGGGAGTCAATAGGGCCAGTCTTTGAAACAGCATCTTTGTTCATCCACGCCTCCCTCTCTCCCTCTTCCAGGCTGTGTCACTATAGCTAGGGCTCGAGGGCTGAAGAGTGAACACCCTAGTTTAAGGCCTTCCTGGAGTGAGCTCCACTCTGGGCGTTTCCAGGCTCCTATTACAGTGGGGTCATAGGACAGAGAGTTGTGATTGGCCTCTTGCTTCAGCCTCAAACCACACTCTTCTCTATCACCACCGAGTCATAGGGTTCAGGTTTGGTGCCGGACCTCCCAGTGCGCAGCCGCAGAGAGCTCAGCCATTCATCCGAATCCGGACCAGGACAGAGGTCAAGCCTCACGAGAGTGTCATTGCCACCAGGAACCAAACAAAGAAAGCGCGAGCCTGAAGTCACATGGTCGGCATCCCCGGACACTACTGAGAGAGCGCAATTTGAATAAAACGTATATCCGAGTCATATTTACAAGCATATCGTATAAACGTAGGAATGAAATGTATATCGAACGAGAAGTTGACACTTATAGCATAAAGTTAACAGACGTAACCAAAATAATATAGGAAATGTAACTGTATTTACTCTTGAAAATGCATTAGATTTAGAAGGCCCGTATACGTAGTGGGTTAATGTAGAAATGTGTAGAAATGCTCACGAACAGAAGAACGTGCAAAGTAGAATTCATGTACGTGTGTAACTTTAAATGCAGAAACGGCGAGAAATGTAACATGGAGAAATGTGAAGAGATCATATATATAACGATGTAACAAATGAGAATATAAAAGTATATTCTATGTAATTTATATTCTATGTAAAATGTATTCACATATAAGCAAGGGATTTGCTAAATGCGATCATATATAAATGTATGTTAAAGGTTATACTGTGTAGAAGAAGTTTGTAGGAATGTTAGAAGAGTTTTAGGTCATTTGTGATTATAACCTGACTGACCAAGGGTTCGCAGGAGTGTAGTCCGCTGTTGGTAATTTAGTGGGCTCACAGGAGTCGTGAACAGCCTTCACTTGAATGTGCGAGCCAAAGAGTCTAGTTCTTGTTAGATTTAAGGTGACAATGTCGGACGAAGTTTATTGCCTAAACATGAGAGGAGACGATAGGAATTTGAGTCTTGTTTTGAAATGACCATTCACAAGACCAAGAAAGGTTACGTACATAGTTGTAAAGAGTAAAGTTCTGATAAGGTGATAGATTTTGCTCCGAAAGTGTCAAAGGTAAAGTCAAATGAAGTCACCAGCAAGAAAACGAAGATGGCGTCTAAGGAGAAAGGTCAACTTAACGGACGACGCGGAGAGACGAAGCCATGGAGAGAGCTGAAAATGACATCATGGGGGAAAGTCCGTGGTGGGCGTCGAAGGGGCGTTCCACCCACACTGTGATTGTGTATTTTAGGGACAGCACCCCGGGGAGAAGATAGCAAGAGCTCAGCGAATTGCTCAGAGCGAAGTTAGAAAGAGCAGATGACTTGAGCAGATGCGCTGAGAGACATCAGAGCGCAAGAGAGCAGTAGGCCGAGGACCCTTAGAGAGCGGATGGGTAGGCAGAGAGGGTACTGCTTCTTAAACTTAAGTTACCTTTAGAGGCTAAGAGAGTTTGAACTTCTTAGGGAGTCAAACTGCTGACACCTTTTTAGGGTACTAGAAACTTGCGAAGTAGGGATGTCACCTAGTATAGAGTAGGGACAGATTTAACTTGTATTTCTTTCTTTTTGTAGATGACGCAACGGAACCACATCATATCTATGCTTTTAATTTCTGGAACTGACTTTAATTGTATTCGTTTGTAGATTGAGGTTCTTTAGGGAACAGATGTTCCTTCTAGTTTCTGTGTATTGGCTGAATCTTATCCTGAGAGGATTGTATTTGCAACTTTTCTTAATTTTATATTAAAACTTTTAAACTTCATCAGTTGTAAGTGGTTCTTCAGAGTTGCGTCAGTTTATGGGGTTTATCTAACCTATGTAGGGGTTGTCTTTTACTCAATGACAGATAACAACCGATCCAAAATTGACGAATGAGATAAGTTATCAAATTGATCATAAAAGATATTAAAATCTCATTCCCCGCAGTTGGTAGCAGAGAAAGATGGTTCTCTTCTTGAGGAAGACAACCTAGGTCAGGTTTAGTTTACCCCAAGGTCCCTAGTCATCGACGACCAGAAGAAGAATCCCTGCCGAAGAAGGTGCTGACGGTGCGTCGAGAGAAAAGCAGCAGAGTCGGTCGAGAGTGAGTATAAGGGTCATGCGTTGTAAGATTGCGGTGTTTTATGTTGTCCCTGTGTTGTAATGTCAAGCGGAGTTGAATGCCTGTAGTGTGATTGAGGGAAGGTTGTGAGCGCGCGCAACCGGATAAAATCTTATGTCCAGAGAGGGCTTAAGTGGTTCGGGTGTATCGAACACCCAGAGTAATTTGTCTACCATTTAAAGGGGGTCATGAGGCACCATTGATCGCCCGCAGACCGATGATAGGGGGAGCGTTTGAGTGAGTGTATGAGTAACGGACGCTGGTCGTACGTTTACTGTGTGTAAGTAACCTATCAGTTAAGGCGAGCGTCTGACCGTCAGAGGAAAGACGTTTCGCCAGTTGAGGTAGCATTTACAGTTAGACTGTGGCCGTACAGTCAGAGAAAAGTGATCGCTTGGACGGAAGTAGTCCTTTTTCGGCGTATGAATGAAACGCATGCGAGACCGCGAGACGAGTTGAGAAACGAAGGAAACTGCTGCAGAGGGGACGAGTGACGTCAGCGTAGAGTCGCGCTGAGATTGGTCGGTTAGCGTAGAACCGCGTTGGGATAGGCTGATTAGCGAGAGTCGCACAGGGATTGGTAGTTGTCATCGGGACGTAAACAAAGGAGAGAATTAATAAGGAAAATCGTAGATTATCAAAAATGAAGTGCTTTAAGAGTTTAAGGGCAATCTTTAAGAAAAATAGAAGAAACTTATATGCCGGAGAAGAAGCTCCACCAGAAGGCACACCAGCTTATCATATGGCAGTAAATGTAGGCTTACACTCGATAATGTGGATCTCCGAGTGGAATAGGCTAACAGAAGGGAATAAGGAACTGACGTTTCCAAGATTCGGAACATTTAAGTTAGAAGTGTTGAACCAACTGAAAGCAGTAATGCTTGCAGCGAGACCTCTACCGAGGCCAACACAGTTTGAAGCACTTAGTGCATGGTTTAGAGCAGCACACGAAAGAAATTTAAAGAGGCGCCAAGAAAGAGTGAGACGATCAGTAAAGGCAGTGCAGGATGCAAAATGGGATGAGGAAGCTAAGAAGTGGAGAGTGCAAAAGATAGAAGCAGACAAACTGTTCACCATGATAGAAGCTACGGGAGAAAAGAAACCTCTAGAGGAAGATGAGGATAGCGAGACAGAGGAGGATCTGATAGAGAGACTATTAACAGATAGACCACCTCCGTACAACAGCGAAGTCGCAAGTCCCGTACTACAGCAAGAGGACGGAGCTAGATGGGGGGAATATAAATCGATCCAGGTAACAGAGTGGGATACCAAGAAAGATGAGGAAGTACTTCAATCTAGTTCCGAACAGAGAGTAGTAGGAAGATTCGTGGTCCAGAAGGTGCCAGAAACACAGCATGCAAGATCGTACCAAATGCCAGACGCTCTACAAGTACCTGTTACCATAGGCCCTATAGTGTCAATCTACAACCCAGAGGGGGTCCAGCAGGAGGAGCAGGCATGATGGGACAGGGAAAGGGCAGAGATGGAGAATAGGAATAACACGATAAATCCTCAGAGGCAGATACTAGCACCAGTGAGTCGGAGTACCCCATTAGATTCCGCAACGGGTCCCTGGATAGAACAAGGGGGTCAAAGAGGATCAATAGATTTGAGGGGACCGAAACCGAAATCCTATAAGGAGTTAAGGGAATATCTAAAAGAATGGGATACTGCCGAAGAGGCTCGGAATAAAAGTTTAGAAACAGGAGCAGAGTGGAGAGACCAGGATAACAAGATCCTCTCTCATTGTGGAGCTGGCGAAAGCAGCCCGGAGTGGGAGAGAGGGAGTCAAGGAAGCAGGGGAGATACTTACCCTACTACTAGTGGCAATAGGCAAACGTGCAACGACAGGAGTACAGGGTGTGGGGAAGTGCCTCGCGTCACCTTTAGTGAGGGAGAACGAAGGACGCAGGAGTACCGAAACACTTTCAGATGCACACACCATACCCCGGATGAAAATGTGCAACATTGGAATCACGGGAACATGGAGAGTCGTGAAACGTCTCGACATGCCTCCGGTGATTACGGACGGAATCACGGGAACATGGAGAGTCGCGAAACGTCTCGCCATACATCCGGTGATCACGAACGAGATCGCGGGAGCATGGAGAGCCATGAAGGTCCTTATCGTTTGTTGAGTGACACTAGACAGCAAGTGAGTTACAGTGGTTTAGAACAGCACGGAGGATCCTATCTCGTATCTGGAGAAACCGAGCTGAAAAGACGGAATGTAGGGATGGGGAATGGAGCAATGTTCCACCACACCCCAAGGGAAGATGGAAAAGCTTGGGATCTAGAGAGATGGGAACAAAAAGATAGAAGAAAAACTCCTCATAACTCACCTGTGCTTAGGCGTAGGGCGCATAGTGGAGGTGAGAGGGATGTAAGAGAACAACCTAGGACTGACGTACTGAGAGCTGAAATAAAAGCAAGACGGATAGATGTAATGAGCTTGAAATCAGATTTGGATGAAATCATAGACGGCACAGTGGCAATAGAAAGGTTAGAGCTGTACGATCCAGATGAAATACTGTTTTTATCTAAGGATGTTACTCGAAAAGCAAGGGCAGCTCATGAAAAGTTATCCGAATTAGCAGAAAAGTATATGATAGACATGTCACGAACAAAAGCCTTACAGGCCAAACATAGGCTGAATTGCACAGATCGGGATCTAGATGAGCGTAGAACGATCGGGCTAAGAGTACACATAAGGGAACTAATCATGTGTATCAGAATATGGAGAGATCTGGATAGATGGGAGGAAAAATGGTCCAAGAGGGGATCTGTCAGACGGAGTACACTTGTGAAGTCCCAGGATACAGACCTAATGCGAATGGAAGCTTTCCCTTTGCGAGAAATCGCGAACGGAAACTACGTTCATGTACCCTGGAGTAGGGGGGATTTAGTGGCATTCACTAATTCTTTCCCAAAGCTTAGAGAGAATCCCGTGGAGTGGTACAAGCAGGTAGAGAGATTCGTGAAAATCTCTAAGGTACTGTGGATCGATTTGAACACCTTGTTCGATATCGTGGTACCCGGAGATTTGTGGACGGCATGCAAACTTAGTATTGAATGGCCCACTTGTGAGCCTCCGAGAGATACCCAGACAAACGGTCCATCAGACAGAGTCATGGAAAAATACGAGAGAGTAATAACATGGCTAAAAGAGAAAGTGCCGGTGCAGGACATAGACTGGGTTAAGATAGACCGAACAACTCAGGAGCCTAAGGAGACCGTTCATGAGTACTATGAGAGATTACTGAAAGCATTTAAACAGTACAGTGGGTTAGACGTAATGGATCCTAAAGACATAGGACAGTTTGTGTCGAAGTTTGTTCTCGGATTGAGACCAGACATAAGCCTGATGATTCAACAACATTTAATTTGCTGGCAGAACAAACCTTTGGATGAGATTCTGAGGTATGCAAGATATTGTAGCGATGAGATAGATTCGAAGGCAAAGAAGCTTAAGGAAAAGCTGATGTTGGTACAGATGCAAGCAGCTGGAAAGGGTGGACAGCGGCAACAGGGAACAGGAACGCCAGCAAAGAAACAGAATAATCAGAGCAGAGATGAGGAAGAAAGACCGAGACCGAGAATAGATATCGCAACTCTGAAAAGGACAACCAGGTGTCATCAGTGTAACGAGGTGGGACATTGGAGACGCGAGTGTCCTTATAATATTGAGACAGGGGAATTAGAACAGGAGGAGGAAGAGGTACAGAACAACGTGGTTAAGGGAGCAACAGTCCCGAAGGGAAAGTTTATCAAAGGGGGGACTCAGACTCCTCGAGCCCCGTTTCCTCAACCGCCTCGCATTGCGAATGGAGGGAAAACCTATAGACAAATGCCATTGTTCGTAGGAGGAGAAGAATGCTACTACGTTGATCCTCTTACAGGGCAACGAGTGAATAGGGACGAAGACTGTACTTTAGGAGCAGCTCTGGAAGTAGATCAGAGAGGACCATACGTAGAGGCTGAAGTAGCTGGATGTCCTACGACCTTTTTGGTGGATACGGGGGCCACTCGATCCACGTTGAGATCAGCGGTAGTCCCAGGTCTGCCGATATCAGGAGAGATGATTCAGGTGGTAGGAGTCGCAAACAAGAGGATGACGAATCCTCTGACGGAACCAGTGTCAGTGAAGATAGGGAATTACAGTGACGAACATCAGTTTGTGATCTGTGATTCTAGCCCGGTGTGTTTACTAGGAAGAGATCTGTTGTGTAAACTGAATTGCACAATACATTGCACACCTGAAGGAGTAGAAGTGCAGACCAACGATGAAGATGCCGATTTTAAAGTTGTAAACTCGCAGGAATGCGTGGAACTATATCCTACCTTGACAGTGGAGGAACTTCCACAAGATTTGAGGGAGAAAGTGTCAGCTGAGGTGTGGGATTTTACTGGAGAAGAAATAGGATTGATCAAAGGGGTAGAACCAGTAAAGATCATGGTAAGACCCAATGCCGAGTACCCAAGAACACCACAATATAAGTTGACACCGGAGACGATTGCAGGAATAAAGCCTGTGATCGAATCCATGATTAAACAGGGAATACTGAAGGAGATCGTGGGTAGTCCATGTAACTCCCCGATTATGGGTTTACAGAAGCCTAGTGGAAAATACAGAATAGTGCAGGATCTTCGAAAGATTAATAATATTGTTGTCTCATGTTGTCCAGTGGTACCGAATCCATCAGTGATATTGTTTCAGATACCGTTCCAAGCTGAATGGTTCACCGTGATAGATTTGTGCCAGGCTTTCTTTTCGATTCCTTTAGATGAAGATAGCCAGTATCTTTTCGCTTTTAAGCTGGAAGATCGCGTTTTAACATGGTGTCGTATCCCTCAGGGGTATACAGAAAGCCCATCGATTTTTAACCAGCTACTGAAGAAAAATCTTGAAAGTCTAGTACTGCCCAAGAACTCAGTTCTGGTCCAGTACATAGACGACCTCCTAGTTGCGTCAGAAACTGAGGAAGCTTGCAGAGTAGACACCATCACCTTGTTAAATCACTTGGCCGAGAACGGGCACAAGGTGTCTCCAAGTAAATTGCAATATTGTCTTACCGAAGTGCAATACTTGGGCCACAGGATTGAAAAGGGGAAACGGAAGGTGTCTCCAGACAGAATAGAGGCGATTATGAAAATGAACGCGCCTAAAACACAGAGAGAAGTCAGGATATTTCTAGGCATGGTCGGTTATTGTCGACAGTGGATAGCCAACTTCTCACTGAAGGCAAAGCCGTTATTACAACTGACGCACAAAGGAGTGAGTGATCCGGTACCATGGGACAAAGATTGTTTGATGGCGTTTTTGCAGCTGAGGGAGGACTTGTGTCGCGCCCCGGCTTTAGGAATGCCGGATTACACAAAACCATTTTTGCTTTACTGCTGCGAAAGAGAGGGATGCGCTTTAGCAGTTTTGGCCCAGATACATGGAGATGCGCGTAGGCCAGTTGCGTATTTTTCGGCTACATTAGATCCAGTAGCCGCAGCGTTGCCCGGATGTCTCAAATCCGTTGCTGCAATGGGTGTCAGCATTGAACGTTCTGAAAGCGTGGTAATGGGACATCAGTTAGTGGTGTACGTACCGCATTCTGTGGAATTGTTAATGACCAGGACTAAGACTCAGCATCTGACAAATAGCAGGCTCACACGCTACGAGCAAGTCATATTGGCTGCCGAGAATGTGACCCTAAAGAGATGCTCCATCTTGAATCCTGCAACTTTGATGCCACTTCCAAATGAGGTGGATGATGAAATTTGTACAGATCACGACTGCCTTGATGTGACTGAACTATGCACCAAACCGAGACCCGATATCGTAGATGAGCCATTAACTGACCCCGATGAAATATTCTTTGTTGATGGTTCATGCGTAAGAGACGATATTGGTCAGCTGAGAGCAGCTTATGCAGTTTGTACAATTACCAGAGTTGTAGAAGCCGCTTGCCTGGAAGGAGTACACTCCGCTCAGGTAGCTGAAATTATTGCTTTGACGCGTGCCTGTTTAGCAGGTAACAAACTTCGTGTCACCATATACACCGATAGCCAGTATGGTTTCGGGGTAGTTCACGATTACGGGCAGTTATGGTCTCAAAGAGGTTACATGACCTCCTCGGGTTCTCCCATTAGGAATGGAGAATTCGTGAGACTATTGTTAGATGCATTGCAAGGACCATCAGCTATTGCGGTTGTCAAATGTGCTGCGCACACGAAGAATGTAGACTTTGTGTCGCAGGGCAATCGCTATGCTGACGAGGTAGCGCGTTACTGCGCAGAACAAGGATATTCTCACACTGATGTGAAAGTGGGAGGAATACAAGAGAGAACTGAATTGACAATGTTGTTAGACACTGTAGATACGTGGGATGAGCTAAAGAGTGTTCAGGAGAATGCACCAGATGAGGAGAAAAAGGGCTGGGAAACAGCTGGGTGTATAAAGAGCGAAATGAATTTCTGGATTTCTGCAGATGGGAGAGCAGTTTTACCAAATGAACTTGTTAGTCCAATGGCAAGAAAATTGCATGGATCAGCACACATAGGTAGAGATGCCATGGTGAGAGTATTCAGACAAACGTGGTTTAACCCTAAATTTAGAGTAGCGGCAGAAGCAGTATGTCAGCGATGTGCGATCTGTCAGCAACTAAATGTAGGAAAGAGGACACCAGTCACATTGAGTCACATTGGGAGGTCTGGGGGGCCTTTCAATAGAATGCAGCTTGATTTCATAGAAATGCCTAAATGCAATCGACTCAGATACGTTTTAGTGATTGTCTGTATATTTTCTAGATGGGTTGAGGCTTACCCTACACGTAGGTGCGATACACTTACAGTAGCAAAATTGTTGCTTAGAGAGTTGATACCGAGGTTTGGGGTGCCATCCTCTTTGGAATCGGACAGAGGAACTCATTTCAACAGCGAAATAGTGAAGATGCTATGTTCAGCTTTGAGTATCGATCAGAAGCTCCATTGCAGTTATCGACCAGAAGCTTCAGGGATTGTAGAACAAATCAACAGCACAATAAAATCCAGACTTGCCAAAGTTTGTTCATCAACATCCCTGAGTTGGCCAGACGCACTACCAGTGGTTCTTATGAGCATACGTAGCACACCAGATAGAAAAACAGGTCTCTCTCCACATGAAGTGCTAATGGGGAGAGCTATGAGATTGCCATCGGTTCCGACTGCAGCGTTATTGAACATCACAGACGACTTGATCTTGGACTACTGCAAGGGACTATCTGATGCCATTAATTCTGTGACCCTCCAGGTCCAGGCTGCAGAGGTTCCATCAGCACAAGACTTGTGCCATGACCTGAGTCCGGGGGACTGGGTCTTGGTGAAAAAGCATGTCAGGAAGAACTGCTTAGACGTGCGTTGGCGAGGACCATTTCAAGTCATACTTGTCACGAACACTGCAGTGAAGTGTGGAGGCCTGCCAAATTGGATACATGCTTCACACACCCGAAGAGTGCCAACACCTCTAGAAGAAACAGCTCCTCTCTCGGATGAGAATCCAGCGGAAAGCGGAGAAGCCACAGAGGGGGAAAGCCAAGCTGTAGAGGTGATCGAAGAGGCTGAACCTGTGACGGAACAGGTCGACGAAGGTCAGGATACTAGTGAGACCGAAGTCGCCTCAGGAGAAGAAAGTAACTGGGAGATTGACTCGGATATTGAACAAGCTGAGAGTGACCAAGAGACAAGTCCAAGAACGAGGAGCAGGAGGACAAGGAGTGACGAAGCTAGTTGGCCAGAGAGAAGGAGAAGGCCAAGCCCAAAGGCACAACAGGAGAAAATTCTTGTCCCGATCACTGAAGAGTCGGATCAAGAAGAAGAAACTACAGACTCAGGCACGGAGAGTCCAAGAAGATCGAGGAGGGTACGTGTGCCCTGCAGAAGGTACGCCACCCCAGAGTGGACTTATCTAGCAGATGTCTTGGGGACAGAAATCTGGGAGAGTGAAGGAAGTGAAAGTAATCGATCACGATCCATTTGTGGCAGTGGAGATATGGATGTTGACTCCTGGACTCGAGACTGAGGGATTACTGACTTTCACACTTCCCATACCCCCATACTTGAGTCGGATCAAAGAACTAGTGCTAAATCGATTACAGTTTCCAACTTTTGGTCATCAAATTCCCGAAGAAGAAGAAAAAGTCATTCGTTTTGAACTATTGGAACTTGTTGTGAAAGCTGCAGGTACGAGAATAATTGTTGATGTATAAAGACTTTTGCATATAAGTTATAAAGAAGAAGATAACCTAGCGCCGTGTGGAAAGAAGAACAAAATTAGGGATTACATTTAGAGGACGGAGAAGGGTTAGGGTTGTCTGTCGTTAAAGATAAAGAGACATTGTTGCGAAAAAGAGACTTTGGTTGATAAAGAGCACTTTACGAACTGAGAAAGAAAATAAAGCAAATAAAGCAAAGACTGGAAAAGAAAAGAAAAACTTTTTCGCAAGAGAAGGAGTTACGCTGTTTGATAACATGGAGAACGACAACCCAAACCGAAAAGCTAAATGCATAATAGGTACACTTATAGCAGTAGTAATTTTTCTCATAATTACAGTAGTGACAATATCATACATAATAGGACATGAAACTGATAAAGAAATAGCGGATGTAAAGCCTGTAACGACTTTGAAACCTGCTCTTGTTGGGAAGAAGGAGGAGAGCAATGTTATTCGTGAAAAGGCGTTATTGGCAGATGAAGCTCGTAGATTACATGTAGACGAGTCACAGGGAAACTTTAGGTCAAATGCATATGCCAAACTATTATATGAATATATCGATGCCATGGAGGCCAAAGATTGCTATGTATGTATGCAATTGCCGGCTTCTGTAGATGAGGGCATCCGATATCATCATCTCCCACTGACTTATGGGATAACATGTAGTTTACTGCTTAGTATATTTTATGGTAGAGAAGGGTTTGAGTACTACTTTTCAAATTATGATTCGGTACTGCCTGAAGTTCCGAATTATAAACAAATGAATAAGTGGGACTATTACAAAAAGGAGGATAGACTAGCCAAATTCTTCCTTCCTTGGGATACATTAGATACATCATACGCACGCAGAAATAATCTGACTTGCAAAGTGTCAGAGATTGAGAAAAAGTTTATAGGACAAGTAGATGACCGATACAGAAGGCAGAAGATTCTAAAAATGTCAGGACAGTGGAAAACTGATTGGACCGAAGAAGAGAAGGCACATAAAAAGAAAGGGAGCAATGGTCCAATAGCTTTGGATAGAACGCAGAAAGGAAAGTTATGTTTAACTCGAAGCAAGACATATTATGAGAATGTATTTGTAGGTGAAGTAAATTGCGAACATGCTTTTCGATTAGAGTACTACACGAAAGATTTCATGAAGGAGATGCAAGTGATTCCTAATGTATATTTTGTATGCGGAAGAAATGCCTATGTAAAACTGCCTGACAATTGGTACGGTTCGTGTTACTTGGCAATTGTCTTCCCCAAAATATATCATGCAAAGGATTTAGCGATCATAGAAGGAAAGGCTTCGACAAGAATGAAAAGAGAAGTAGAAGATGCAGAAGTAGTAGGAGACGTATTTGGAGCGATGTTTCCTATGTTAGGTCTAATACTTAACGATGTTAAGATCAGGAGACTAGCTACAGTCGTAGATAGATTGTCTGCAAGTACTGCAAGGTCATTAATGCTAGTAGAAGGTGAGATGCAATCGATTAGAGCAATGGTTCTTCAGAATCGACTTGCTCTTGATGTACTATTAACAAAAGAAGGCAGAGTTTGCAAGGCTTTGAAGGTCCAGGAATGTTGTACTTATATTCCTGATAATTCAAAACCACTTGAGAAGGTCATAAGAAACATTACACAGATTCATCAAGAAATCGAAGATTTGACAAAAATAAATGTTTGGGAAAAAGTAGGTCATGGAGTAGGAAAGGTTGGAAGTTGGTTTGCCAACCTTGGTAAAAGCATTGTATGGTATATATTAAAACCTGTATTAATAGTATTAATTTGTATAATCACATTGTTAGGACTTGTGAAACTATATAAATGGTATAGGACGAACCGGTTACAAAGATCTATGAGAGAAAGAGAAAGGAGATTAGCTGCTTTACAAGATCAACAGTATAAAAGTTTGAGAGCACTTGAAGTGATGAAAAGAGGGAATGATGTAACTAGTTCCGTGTAAAGGTGCTATTCAAATTGCATTTAGTGATGACTCCTAAAAGTCATCAAAGGGGGGAACTGAGAGAGCGCAATTTGAATAAAACGTATATCCGAGTCATATTTACAAGCATATCGTATAAACGTAGGAATGAAATGTATATCGAACGAGAAGTTGACGCTTATAGCATAAAGTTAACAGACGTAACCAAAATAATATAGGAAATGTAACTGTATTTACTCTTGAAAATGCATTAGATTTAGAAGGCCCGTATACGTAGTGGGTTAATGTAGAAATGTGTAGAAATGCTCACGAACAGAAGAACGTGCAAAGTAGAATTCATGTACGTGTGTAACTTTAAATGCAGAAACTCCTCCACCAACTGGATATAAAGATGACAACTTCCCGTCCGCGCAGCGGACGGGCGCAGCGGGCGCGCCGGCGGCGCGCCGAAGGCGCGCCAAAGGCAAGCCCGTCTGCGCCCGTCCGCGGCAGTCCGGGGCACGGGGCTAGAACCCCTGCCCATTCTACCCAGACTACCATTACTAACAGGACACATATTAGGTACACTGCCAATGATCTGCTTGCCATATGCCCCAAGATTAATGAGAGCTGCCGCCACACTATGTCCGTAGACCCTCCCACTATGCATTGCGCGTCCTGCCATTTCGCTATAAAAACTGGAAACAATGGTAAGCCAATAGGAAATACTCTGAAAATGGCACTACTTAATTGTAGATCCCTCAAAAAACATAGATCAGAGATACATGACATGGTGTCAGATGGGGATCTCGATGTACTTTTTTTAACAGAGACTTGGCTGGACACTACCTCGACTCCAGAAACCTTAGAGGCGGTCCCGGTAGGATATAGCCTGCTCAGAATCGACAGAGTAAAGCAGATAGGAGGGGGACTAGCTATAGTACACAAGAGCGACCTACACTGTACTTTAGAGAAAGTTACTCTATCAAATAGCGAGAGTGGGTTCTTCTCGATAAAGACCAGTCCTAAAAATAGCATTAATGGACTTTTAATATATAGGCCTCCGGGTAAATCCTCTGATTTTATCACTCAGTTGACTGAATTAATAACGCCACATGCACTTCGGCATAAGAAATTCCTCATCCTGGGAGACCTTAATTTTCATTTTGAAGATTTGAAATGTAGAGAGGCACAGGCCGTGATAGAAGCCCTGAACTGTCTATCACTCACACTGCAATCACTATCCCCATCCCATCAACTTGGCCATCTTCTAGACCCTGTATTTGCTAGCTGGGAAGGTCTCAAAATGAATATCCCACTACAGATTACATGGTCTGATCATTTTGTCATCCCCTTTGAGGTACAAAATGTTCTTGAGGATTATAGCACGATTAACTCTAATGTGCCCAACTCTAATCCCATGAATCGTAGAGACTGGAAGAGCTTTTCAGAAGAAAAGTTTAAATCTGCCCTTGGGAGGGAACCTCCCCCCTCCAGCGACTCCCTACTCACGGCATGGGAAGAATATGAAAAATGGATGTCCAGTGCTCTGGACATAGTAGCACCGTGGACTTCCAAACCCTCTGTTAGAAAGACTCAAACGGCCCCATGGTTCTCCAAAGAACTCAAGGAAGCGAAAGCCAAATGTAAGAACATCGAACGAGGATGGAGGAAAAACTACGATGTAGAGGACAAACTAAAATATAAAAATGAATTAAAAATGTATCACAAACTTATTTGAGCAGCCAAAGGTGTGTATTTTAAAGAACGTATTGAAAATGCTAAAAATCCCACTAAGGAACTGTTTTCAATATACAAAGAGCTCACGGTCCCCACCAGACTTGAGGCTCGAGACACATACTCTAACGAGTTATGTGAGGAGATTGCAGATTTTTTTGTGAAAAAGGTAGATTTAATACACGATACTTTCTCAAACAGCCCCCTTGACCATCACTCAACCGTGACAAAGGTTTCCGACACCAAGCCCCAGCTGACAACCTTTATAGTCCCTAAGAGATCTGACCTGCTCTCGATTATGAGGGGAATACAATCTGGATCCCCCTGGATGTGATCTCCCCTAAGCGATGTACGGGAGTCCTCGATGGCATGGCCGAGCAGATTGAACAGCTTATTGCTCTCTCTTTCCAGGAGTGCCATGTGCTGGATGCCTGGAAAACCGCTCAGGTTATACCCCTGAAAAAGAAAGCAAATATACAGATCTCTCAACTGCAAAACCTCCGACCAATATCTCTTCTCCCCTATTGTGGGAAAGTTGTGGAGAAGGTTGTGAATAAACAACTTATGCAATTCATTGAAGAGAACTCCTGCCTCCACTCAACCCAGTCAGGTTTTAGAGCAGGATATTCAACCGAATCTGCGGTTCTGTTTTCTACAGAACGCTTAAGACAGCTTGTTGACGGAGGGCAGACAGCAGCGTTGGTGTTATTAGATCTCAGTGCAGCATTTGACACCGTGCTGCACTCAACGCTGCTGTCACGTCTATCAGATATGGGAATTGAGGGTCCAGCCTTGGAATGGGTAAGATCCTTCCTGGAAAACAGGAGTTTCCAGGTACATTGCCCTCCCTATAAGTCATCCCCCCGCAAGTTAAGGCATGGGGTTCCACAGGGCTCAAGTTTGAGCCCCACGCTGTTCAATATTTATATGGAGCCTTTGGCACATATTGTGGAATCCTATGGTGTGGATATCGTCACATACGCTGACGATACCCAACTAATAATTCAACTTGCTAATAACCAACCTGAGGAAGCCATTAATTTTTCCAACTGTATGCGGGCAGTTGCTGGGTGGATGAACAACAACTGCCTTCGCCTTAATGGCGAAAAAACTGAGCTACTAGTGATCGGCAAATCGTCATCTACCTGGTCTCAGGCCTGGTGGCCAACGGAACTAGGGCCTATCCCCCGCCCAGCAGAGGCTGTAAGAAACCTGGGAATCATGATTGATGCGGAGTTGTCCTTCAAGCAACAAATTAATAAAATCACTGGAAAATGCTTTGGAATTCTCAAAACCCTCCGCAAAGTTCTCGACCTGCTTCCCTTTGGTGTCAGGAAGAAACTTATCCACGCCCTAGTCACGCCGCATCTGGACTACGGCAATGCCCTTCTCCTTGGCCTGAGCAAAAAAGGCATTCAACAACTTCAATGTGTCCAAAATGCCGCCGCCCGTTTAGTACTAAACCTTCCACGGAGGGCATCTGGCACAACGGCATTACGCAAACTCCACTGGCTCCCCATTGTAGAGCGTATTAAATTTAAGGCACTTTGTATGGCTCACCGCATTGCCCACGGAAAAGGCCCTAAATACCTGCAAAGACTCCTTATCATCCATCGCCCTTCTCGTAATCTTAGATCCGCTGGAGCGATGCTATTCAAACTCCCCCGTGTCTATAAGTCCAGAATGGGAGGCAGCTCATTCCGCTTCTTGGCTAGCAAGCACTGGAATGGCCTCCCCCTGAACCTTCGGATGGAGCCCTCCGAAACAAGATTTAGACAGAATCTAAAAACTCATCTTTTTCCAGAGTAAGTGTATTCTGACACTTCGGGAATTTCCTGTACCTTGGTTTTTAGCTTCAGTTGGGAGCAGCAGTCTTTCAGCGCGGGGACACACCGTCACTGGTGTAACCAGGCGCTTAAGAAATGGCCTTATTATTATTATTATTAACGGCGAGAAATGTAACATGGAGAAATGTGAAGAGATCATATATATAACGATGTAACAAATGAGAATATAAAATTATATTCTATGTAATTTATATTCTATGTAAAATGTATTCACATATAAGCAAGGGATTTGCTAAATACGATCATATATAAATGTATGTTAAAGGTTATACTGTGTAGAAGAAGTTTGTAGGAATGTTAGAAGAGTTTTAGGTCATTTGTGATTATAACCTGACTGACCAAGGGTTCGCAGGAGTGTAGTCCGCTGTTGGTAATTTAGTGGGCTCACAGGAGTCGTGAATAGCCTTCACTTGAATGTGCGAGCCAAAGAGTCTAGTTCTTGTTAGATTTAAGGTGACAATGTCGGACGAAGTTTATTGCCTAAACATGAGAGGAGACGATAGGAATTTGAGTCTTGTTTTGAAATGACCATTCACAAGACCAAGAAAGGTTACGTACATAGTTGTAAAGAGTAAAGTTCTGATAAGGTGATAGATTTTGCTCCGAAAGTGTCAAAGGTAAAGTCAAATGAAGTCACCAGCAAGAAAACGAAGATGGCGTCTAAGGAGAAAGGTCAACTTAACGGACGACGCGGAGAGACGAAGCCATGGAGAGAGCTGAAAATGACATCATGGGGGAAAGTCCGTGGTGGGCGTCGAAGGGGCGTTCCACCCACACTGTGATTGTGTATTTTAGGGACAGCACCCCGGGGAGAAGATAGCAAGAGCTCAGCGAATTGCTCAGAGCGAAGTTAGAAAGAGCAGATGACTTGAGCAGATGCGCTGAGAGAGATCAGAGCGCAAGAGAGCAGTAGGCCGAGGACCCTTAGAGAGCGGATGGGTAGGCAGAGAGGGTACTGCTTCTTAAACTTAAGTTACCTTTAGAGGCTAAGAGAGTTTGAACTTCTTAGGGAGTCAAACAGCTGACACCTTTTTAGGGTACTAGAAACTTGCGAAGTAGGGATGTCACCTAGTATAGAGTAGGGACAGATTTAACTTGTATTTCTTTCTTTTTGTAGATGACGCAACGGAACCACATCATATCTATGCTTTTAATTTCTGGAACTGACTTTAATTGTATTCGTTTGTAGATTGAGGTTCTTTAGGGAACAGATGTTCCTTCTAGTTTCTGTGTATTGGCTGAATCTTATCCTGAGAGGATTGTATTTGCAACTTTTCTTAATTTTATATTAAAACTTTTAAACTTCATCAGTTGTAAGTGGTTCTTCAGAGTTGCGTCAGTTTATGGGGTTTATCTAACCTATGTAGGGGTTGTCTTTTACTCAATGACAGATAACAACCGATCCAAAATTGACGAATGAGATAAGTTATCAAATTGATCATAAAAGATATTAAAATCTCATTCCCCGCACTACCATAGATCAGTGAAGCTAACATCAGCTGTACCTAGAGCGCAAAGCATGCCACGCAGCACTGGCATGCAAGGACAGTCCGTGCACAGGACTACCATTGAGCCATAAGCCCGATGGCATGATCATGGTAAAGCACTCATTCATTGCTGGCGCCAAACAACTGATGTTTACAGGGCTCGAGTCGGGGTACCACGAGGGTGGATTGCATCCCCCCACTTACTTTACCGGGTAGACGCCGTCCACCCTGCCAAACAGCTGGACTTCACCCTTTGCCCTCTCTGGGACGAGATCGGAGCTCACAGGAGGCTGCACACGTGCTGGCTTCGCAGATGCAAGCAATCACATCTTAGGGGTGAGCGAGGGGAGGCAATAAGCCCGATGGTGCAAGCTACCTTTCGTGACGGCACTTCCTGTCATGACGCCACGTCCGGGGACAGCGTCCCCCCACTTCTTTTCTAGGTCTCGCCTGAGCGAATGCGCTTGCGCATTGCTCTGGCGAGATTATAGTAAGCGGAAAAGAACAGTCTACCAAAACGGCTGCGGATCGCATACAGTTCATGTGATCTATGCGCGTGCACACATAATGCCAGCCACATAACACACCACCATTTGTCTGTGCCTCGGCATCAGACTTCAAAGGCTGCGGCTCCCCCGCCCATCCCCCCGCCACAGCAATGTCGAGAGCTTGTTTCTGGATGAAAGTGAAAGCCTACCATGCTTGTGTACAGTAGCCTTGCTCCTTAAATGCTGTTGCTGTGTTTCCATCTCTCTAGGCACACTCAGCTTGAAAACACTTGACTTGCTAGCTGCAATGCTACATCCTCTATGCTTTGCCTCTAGACACGTTGATCCCTCGCAGACTGTGCTGACTCTGCCCCTCCTGATTCTGAAACTGACCAACGCAGTCACCACGCAGTCTCTTCTCTCTGTCTTATGATGTCTGCCCTACCACCATTTACATTGCACCCTCACACCTCCTCACCCTCACACACCCTCACCCTCACACCCCCTCACCCCTGTCACCTCACCCTCCCTCACCCTCACACCCCCTCACCCTCACACACCCTCACACACCCTCACTCACCCTCACACCCACACACCCTCACTCACCTTCACAACCTCAGACCCTCACACCCCTCACCCTCACAACCTTCTCACCCTTACTCACCCTCACCCCCTCACACCCTCACACTCCCTCACCCTCACACACCACATCACTCAGGAACACCACCACATCACTCAGGGACACCACCACATCACTCAGGGGCACCACCACATCCATCGGGGACACCACCACATCCCTCAGGGACACCACCACATCACTTGGGGACACCACCGCATCACTCGGGGACACCACCACATCACTCAGGAACACCACCACATCACTCAGGGACACCACCACATCACTCAGGGGCACGACCACGTTACTCAGGGACACCACCACATGACTCAGGGACACCACCACATCACTCAGGGACACCACCACATCACTCAGGGACAGCACCACATCACTCGGGGACACCACTACATCTCTTGGGGACGCCACTACATCACTCAGGAACACCACCACATCACTCGGGGCACCACCACATCACTCAGGGGCACCACTCAGGGGCCCCATCACATCACTCAGGGACACCACCACATCACTCAGGGACACCACCACATCACTCACGAACACCACCACATCACTCAGGGACACCACCACATCATTTGGGGGCACCACCACATCACTCCGGTACACCACCACATCACTCAGGGACACCACCACATCACTCGGGGACACCACCACATCACTCTGGGACACCACCACATCAATCTGGGACACCACTACATCACTCTAATACACCACCACATCACTCTAATACACCACCACATCACTCAGCCCAACCACATCATCACTCAGCACCACAACAGCACTCTCCTTGCTTGCTACCAACAAGCATTGCCATAGCCAATAGGACTCGCATTTGGAAAGTGTAAGCTATTGGCTTTGTGAATAACAATGCTATTAATTTATATATTTTCAAAGACAACACAACTCAGGGACACCACCACATCCCTCAGGGAGACCACCACATCACTCAGGGACAACACCACATCACTCAGGGTCACCACCACATCATTCGGGGACACCACCACATCACTCGGGGACACCACCACACCACTCGGGGACACCACCACATCACTCTGGGACACCGCTACATCACTCAGGGGCACCACCACATTACTCAGGGGCACCACCACATCACTCAGGGACACCACCACATCACTCAGGAACACCACCACATCACTCAGGGACACCACCACATCACTCAGGATCACCACAACATCACTAAGGAACACCACCACATCTCTTGGTGACACCACCACATCACTCAGGGACACCACCACATCACTCGGGGACACCACCACATCACTCGGGGACACCACCACATCACTCAGGGGCACCACCACATCACTCAGGGGAACCACCACATCACTCAAGGACACCACCACATCACTCAGGGACACCACCACATCACTCGGGGACACCACCACATCACTCGGGGACCCCACCACATCACTCTGGGACACCACCGCATCACTCTGGGACACCACCACCTCACTCTAATACACCACCACATCACTCAGCCCAACCACATCATCACTCAGCACCACAACAGCACTGTCCTTGCTTGCTACCAACAAGCATTGCCATAGCCAATAGGACTCGCATTAGGAAAGTGTAAGCTATTGGCTTTGTGAATAACAATGCTATTAATTTATATATTTTCAAAGCCAACACATATAAAAAAAAATGTAATTTACAATACCAATAGCTCACACTTTCCTAATGCGAGACCTATTGCATTGCAAATGCCTGTTTAGGATTTGTGCCCTGGATGTTTATTATTACTCAGCACAATGACGCCCAATTTATAGACCTCCGAAGGATGAACGGCTGAGTGGGCCCACTTGGAAATTGAACCAGATAGCATCAGTCCACTGAGTCGCTAGAAGGGGAACCTCTGAGTACCACCAGGGCTGTGGGGTGAATAGCAGTGTTGTTAGGCAGTGTGCTCTGTGA
Source organism: Lissotriton vulgaris (assembly GCF_964263255.1). Taxonomy (NCBI): domain Eukaryota; kingdom Metazoa; phylum Chordata; class Amphibia; order Caudata; family Salamandridae; genus Lissotriton; species Lissotriton vulgaris. The sequence continues at coordinate 1,306,634,778 of NC_141693.1, read as the reverse complement.
CTGCGCCACGCAACTGGAAGCATTCAGCACTGCCATGGAGGCAGATGCCAAGCAATGCCTAGAACTGCCATAGATCCATGGGCTGGCACCACTTAGCACCCCTATGGTGGCATCAGATCAGCCTTATAGAATCCTACCAGGGTCTTGGGACTGGCACAGCGTACCACAACTGTTGGGTCAATGTGGGACTGGCACTGTGTGCCTCAAGCTTTCAGCCTTGGGGGCAGTGTCACCCAGTGCTACTGCCTAACAACTGGGTGTACCTTCAGTTCATGGAGGCAGGGGCCCGGTCTGAGTTCAGTGGGTACATGCTCAGTCTCTGACGGAGTGGAGCTTAGAGATTCCCGAGCTCACTCACTAGTTCTAAAAAAAGAGGACCCTTCTCTGAGATGAGAGAAGCAGGTTTTAATCCAGGGCCATTGGAATTATGCGGCAGGCTATGACCAAATTAAGTAGCACGGTGGACTAAATTGTGTGGCAAGAAACGGCAAACTTAGTCTTGGCCTACCTTCCACCTCATTATTATTAGTTTATCACCTAAATAAAGCAATAAGCAGCAGAAAGGTGAACAGTTAACCTTTGTGGAAGTCCTTCCACTGTGCTGCAAAATGTGTCACTGCATTTCAGTAACCTACGATTTGTTTGATCTAGAAACAATGTTTTTTTTGTTAAAATCTGCAATTATGCATCAGATGATGGATCACGTGGCAAAAGAGGCACCTCCATAGCTATGAAGAAAACACTGTGGCCGCAAAATCGCATAATTCCAGTGGCCCCGGTTAGAGCCTGTCCTAACCCTTTGGAGGAGTATGGGGAATATGAAAGTTTCCATCAAGATTTCAATGATCTCATTTCTCCACACCCTGGGCACAACTCCCTCTCTCCCACCCCCCCCCCCCCCCCTTCAATAAAATACTACACCGTACATACAGGCCCTGGTGGGGGCTTGAATTTGTCTCGATTCCTGTATTCTGGGTATGTTTAGATAATTACTATGCACTGGGGTCCGAGCTCATATTATAGTCGCTGAAATACTTTTGACAATCCTTAGAAACCTGGCTCTTCAATTGCATTTAATGTCGCGTGACACTACAGTGCACACACGTATCTAAAAATAATCTGTATTCCTTACTTCTAGCCTGCTCAAGTGATCAGATTTCTACATCGATTGCTTTAGTATGACGCAAATCTCATCTGCACGCTATCACAGTGGTTTGTAATCAGATTACAAATTCCTAATTACGATCACTCATTACCTTTCTGGTCTGGTCGCTGTGTGAGACTCAAGTTCTGAGAAATGGGGGTGAAATTCCCTTGTACGTGGAGGGAGCGTGGGGGGCTGTCACCGGCGTAGAGTGTTTGGAGACTTTTGAAATAGACTTCCTACACCATTGACTCGTGCCTTCCTAAGGCTATTTAATGGGCAGTTCCTTGCACAACAATTACACAAATACACCAAACAGCGCATTTTTACCTTATTTGTCAATATAGTGGGCATAAAAGCATCGTTTTGCAGGCAGTTCTTACGAGATCCAGAAGTAGATATTTTTCTGCAGTAGGAAAGCGCGTGTGGCATTAGAAAGGGATCTGCCCGGTGTATTGACTGGATGAAAAGCAGACATTTGTGCCTATTGGATATAATGTGTCGTTCTAGCGAAAAGGGCGTTGAAATCCAATTCCAGAAGACATAACCAAAAAAATGTATGTATATTGTGGCAGGGCATAATGCCCATGCATATATAAAGCATCCATACATACATAAAGCCCACTTGTCATGACGATTTCCAGACACCCTCTGTTCAGCTATGCAAAGCACCGATGCCAGGCCCTTTTCGTCTCATCGACCTGTACATAAAGCACACATTTCATGCAGTTCCCATCCGAGCTCCCTACCAGGGCGAGCACACTTGGCATTCAAGGCTTCCAGATTAAGCATGCTTGAGCCAGTAAAGCACCATCATATACAAGTGTTCATGCTTTCCAGGTGCGTAAAACTCAATTAACATTTAACATTTTAATTTACCCAGCATGCAGAGCGCACTTTGCCCAGCACGTTTTTGGAACTGTCGCCAGCCATTCACGAGCGCGAGGGCTCACTGGCCGCAGGCGGGGCTGAGGTAGGATCATAGCATCCAGGTAGTAGGGGGGTCAGCAGGGATATGTCGTCACTCTTTAGACTTTACAATGGTTCTGGGGCTGCAGTTTATATAGTCCGCCTGAGGCCAGCGTCGGATTGGTAACGTGGGCACTCGGGTATTGCCCGAGGGGCCGGTATCAGAGTCCAGCTGTGGGCTGCTTTTTTGGGCAGCCTGGGGGTGGAAGTGATCTGGGCGGTCTCTGCATTGTTCGATGCCACCAGCGGCCCACTGGGTGCCTAAGGGGCCTTTCTGGAGGTAGATGGGCACCCATTACCTCCCTTTTATCTACGGGCAGAGGTGTCACTCCCTTTCTCTCGCTGGCCGGCCCATTAATGTATGGCTATTGAGCGGGGCAGGGGGCCTGAGCAATGGTGGCCTCACTTGTTTTCAGGTGTGTTTCACCACCGTAAACTAATCCGTGCATTTTTTTAGCGCCCCACCCTCCTTTTTTTTATAAAACTTCCCCGAAGCAGTGTTTTGCAGAAATGCAATATGCAAATGTGGGTCCCTTTTTTATAGCGTGCCTGGGACAATATTTTATCCGAATCCAAGCCTGCCCGAGGCTGCCTGCCACGCTTCACGCTCAACAGGCGGAAGACTAAAAAGAATCTTCTTTTGCGCATGCGTATCCGTACACGGTAGGCGCAGCAGTAAGTACTTTACAGGAAGCTTATTGATGATCTTTTGGCTTCTTCTGACATGATGTGGATGGGCTGCATTTTCTTGGCACAGACCTAGCTGAACACAGCCCTGCTGCACCAAGTCAATTTTTAACCTAGATAACAGCTCGGCTGCTCTCTCCACAGCTTGCAGTCCTTAAGACCTGCCAACTTAATAAAACATTTCACTGTGTGAGGAGCAGGGCTGGACTGGGAACAGTAACTAGCACGGTAGCGGGGGTGGAGTGGGGGAGGTATTTGCAAGTGAGAAGCACCGCTCCTGCTTTTGCTACAGGGGGCCGATATTGCAGCACAGCTGAAAAATCGCCTCCCAGAATCAACATTGGCCCCCAGGGGTTCAAAATCCACCCTCACCCTTCCAACACACCTGGAAAATGCCTGGTGCATGCTACAGCCAATCTGGTCCTGGTGAGGAGGGGGAGTGGCTAAAGGATGGGACCTCATGCCCAGAACTGCTTCTGTAAGAGGCACTTCTACCCCTCCACCCTCGATTGCTCCCTACTTCAAAAACAGAACTAAAGCTTGCTGAGGGTGTTTCTGCATCTGTTCAGCACCTCCAAAACCAGATGAAAAGCCACTATGTGCAGTGTTTTCCAGCGGTTTTCCCTTCCACCATGCAGTGATGAATTTGTGAAAAAATAAGTGCTGGGCTCTTGTCAGTATGATTCAGAAAAGGGGGTGGTGATGGACAGAGTTTCTGAATTGAGCAGAATACTCCTACCCAGTCAACAGATCAGGGCTTGATCCATCACCGTTTTTTAGCTCACTGCACCATCCCAGCTCAGAACCTGGCTACATGCAAATTAGTCTGTCCTTGTCCCAGTGCATCATGGGAACAGGACAAACCAAACTACCAAGCCAATTCTTTCACTGGGACGGAAACAAGCTTCCGGGGACCGGTTTCTGGCATTACAGCCTTTATCGGCCCGGCTTGCTTGAATCCTGATGGTGCAATGAGCAAGGGACTCACATCTGAGTACACCCGTCCCCGGTAGCTTGTCTCCTTTCTGGTGAAGAATTGGCTTGGTAGTTTAGTCTGCCCTGTTCCCATGATGCACTGGGCCAGGGACAGACTGATTTGCATATAGCCGGGTTCTGAGCTGGGATGGTGCAGTGAGATAAATAACGGTGATGGATCAAGCCCTGATCTTTGGACTGGGTAAGAGTGGTCTGCTTAATTCAGACACTCTCTTCATCACCACTCCCTTTTCTGAATCGTTTTTGGCCACTATAGGTGTGGCAGGGTATACTCAGACATGAGTCCCTTTCTCACTGCACCATCAGGATTCAAGCAAGCCGGGCCGAAGACGGCTGAAATGCCAGAAACCGGTCCCCGGTAGCTTGTCTCCTTTCTGGTGAAGAATTGGCTTGTAGTTTAGTCTGCCCTGTTCCCATGATGCACTGGGCCAGGGACAAACTGATTTGCATATAGCCGGGTTCTGAGCTGGGATGGTGCAGTGAGATAAATAACGGTGATGGATCAAGCCCTGATCTTTGGACTGGGTAAGAGTGGTCTGCTTAATTCAGACACTCTGTTCATCACCACCCCCTTTTCTGAATCGGGCTCTTGTCAGGAGGCAGCTTGCACCAGCCCATTGCTCCTGTTGGCGCCACGTATAACCAAACTAACTACTAACCATAAAACCCTACAAGTGGGGAGAGGATGTGGCATAACGGCCAGAGTTGCAGACTTTGGACCAGGGGAACTAGGGTCGAGTCTTGGCATAGGTTCAACAACCCGTGATTGTGGGCAAATCACTTAGTCTCTCCGTGCCTACTAAAAATGAATGTGTCTTTAACTGGTGCTCATGAAAAGCACTCCAATACCTTTGGCTAGACTTTGCACTAAGCACCAGTGTTGATGATTAAGTGCTGATGCCGAGCACCAGAAACACAGGCTCGAATTAAGCACTGCCGCCATGTGATATCGGCTCCTCACAGGAAGACCTTGCGAGGAAATCTGTTATCTTGTGACACACTGTGATACTGTGTGAGTTAGCAGGTCTGTTTCTGCTTTGGAGCCCCAAATGGATGTGTTGATACCTAGTGGGATGTGAGCATTTTCCAGGGGTGCCGCAGTACTCACTACTTCAGCACTCAGGATCTTTGACAACTTTTTCAGAGGCCTGTGACATACAATGGTGGCATGGACACACCCCCAAAGGCAGGTTTTGCTCCCATTTGGTCATTAAGAGAAGGCAGTGAGTGGGAACACCTTACAGACCAGTGACTGACCCTTAGATTGACACCCCTATTGCACTGAGCTTTTAGTTTGATGATGACAGCAGGCTATTTTGATGCAGGTTGGAGCTTGAGCCGCTTGTGAGGACCAAGAGGTAGCCCATCTTCTCTCGTCCTCGCATTAGTTGCAGACTCTGCAGTTTCCTTCTTACTGTAACTTGAGTCTCCCCCCGGCTCATGCAGACACAGGTGGATCAAGTTTCCTTCCTCTCTCTCCAGCCCCCATCTGAACTGTCAAAATTGCATCAGATCATAAATCTCGTCGGGAATTATTGACATTTTAATGGATTGCCTAGTCTGATACCTCCAGTCTTTTCTCTATAATTGGAAGATGTCTTCAGAAAAACATCCTGCCCGTGGGATGGAAGGCTCGGGAGGGGCTCCGTGGCGCGTTTCTCTGCTAAGAAAACCTACTGTGGTCAACACTGTGTCTACACGTTCACATCCTTTGCATTGCTCATAGAGACAAACGGTGTCTCCCCGCAGCACCAGTAAAGCTCCACCACTCTTACCCTAGAGTCCTACAGAGCGCCCCGGACACCGCAAGGCGGAGGCACCTGGCTCTTCCATTTTCCCTTATTTTCCAATACCAAAGACTTTCTCTTGTACCCATGACTTCTAGTGCCTCACTTTGAGTTGCCTCCAGGCCTGTATCCTGCAATTTTATGTTACATCCATGGTTTTACTTCTCACTACCACTGCTGTAGGTTGGTTACATGCCCACTCCTTGGAGAGGAGCTGCTAAGTTCATCTTTTCCCTCTGACACATACTCCAAATATCCATCACCTCTTCAGGGAGCTCTGCGTAGGGCGACCCATGTGGACAACACATCTTGGGGGCTCTACCATGCATACGCCACTTCTGTTTGAAGGCAAATCACACACACAACATATCCTGAGTGCTCTTCTATACACTAGTTACCTTTGCGAGAAGCAAACGCATGTGCAAAATACATCCTGGATGCTCTTCCATTGGCCAGTCACCTCTACTAGATGGCAACTCTTGCACTCAGCACACCGTTGGTGCTCTTCCATGTGCCGGTCACCTCTGATAGATGTAAAATCATGTGTGCAAAACATCTTGGATACTCTTCGATGCGCCGGTCACCTTTGTTAGAAACAGCTCATGCACACATTATTCCGTCAGTGCTCTTCAATGCACTAGTCTCCTCTGCTAGAAGCAATCTCATGCACACAATGCACTGTGCATTCTCCTGCATATGCTGGTCGCCTCTGCTAGAAGCAAACACTTGCACACAATGCATCATGCAGAAGTGTGGCTCAATGATTAGAGCGGCAGACCCTGATGCAGAGGTCTGGCTGGGACCAGGGTTCAATTCCCGACGCGGCAGGGTCTTGGGCTCAATGTCCACGGACTCGATAATTCTCGCCTCAGTGCCTACTCTAATCATGGGTCCCCACTCTGCAACTCTGGGCAATAGCTTGCTTAATCTCCACAACGGCCCTAAAGCGCTGGGATGCCTGGTTTCACCTTGGGGTGCCCAGTAGGGAGCATCTCACCGGGAAAGCCGGGATGGGTTCCACAGCGGTATACAGAGCCAAGATGCCTGTCAGGTGATAGTGCGCTTTACAAGTATACATACATTTACATTTACATTCTCCTCCATATGCTGATCACTTCTGCTAGACGCAAACTCTTGTACACAACACATCTTGGGTGCTGTCCTATCCACTGGTTACCTCTGTTAAATGCAAACCCAGGCATACAATTGATCATGGGCGCTCTCTGACGAGCTAGTCACCTCCGCTTGAAGGCTACTCATGCACACAACATATCTTTAGTGCTCTTTTTTGCACCAGTCACCTCTGCTAGATGCAAACTCAGGCAATCAACACATCTTGGGTGCTCTTCCATGTGCAAGCCACCTCTGCTAGAAGCAAACTCCTGCACACTACACATCTTGGGTGCTCTTCCTTGCACTAGTTACATATGCTTGAAGGCAACTCATGTACACAACTCATCTTGGGTGATCGTCCATGCATCAGCATCTCTGCTAGAAGCAGACACATTCACACAATACATCTTGGCTGCTCTTGCATGCACCGGTCACCCCTGCTTGAAGAAATTGTTGCGCACAACACATTTAGGTGCTCTTCCATGCAGGGGTCACCTCTGCAAGAAACAAAGTCATGCACACAACCCTTCTTGGGTGCTCTTTGATGCACTAGTCATCTCTGCATAAAGGAGTGGCACTACCCAAAAATGTACCACTCCTAACGTGTATTCCTGCATTTGATTACACCAAAACTGCCTTACAATATTTTTTATTATTTTATTGAAACCCTATTGTCTTGCTAGGGGCACTAGTTCCAATCTTGTGGGGTGAGCATGCCGTCCAGTTTCAGCTCATAAAACTACATCCTCGGTGCTAGGTCATGCTTCTCTGCAAGGCAAAATGTAAAATATCATTAGAGGCTGATGTCTTATTTGGGTCCTAGTGAGGTTTCTTGGTGCTGGGTTGGATGGACATACCATAGAATCCCTATCAGAAAGATCTCATTCATGTTATAGCAGGTGGGCAGTGGCGGCTGGCAGGGAACAGGGGTGGCAGGGTGTGGGAACAAAATGCAAAAAAAAAAATACTTACCTTCTCAAGGCCGCCATCTCTCCACTGTCATTTCTTCGCTTCTCTTTGTGGTGAGTCACAGAAGCAGGAAGCACACAGACTCCCCTAAGTCATCACAATGCTGCAGTGCAGCGTTGTGATTGGTCTGAGCGCAGTGGTTCGGAGCTCAGTTGTGCACTGGAAGTCTGTGCATGTTGTTACCCCAGGTTGTGTATTACAGCCTGGTGGAGGAAATGCGTACTTAAGTGTATGAACCACTCCTCCCTGTGCCACAAGCCGTGCCCGCCCTAACCCTGCCCTGTACCAACAAAAAAATCAATGATAATACTGTTTCTTTCATCTGCTCTGAAAGCAGTGGGGTAACGCTACTACGCTTTAGTGGTGAAGCAGCCCCTAGAGGTGGAAAGCACCTTCATTTTCAGATGCTCCCTAAAAAGAGAGAGAGGATTTGTGTGGAAGTAATGTAGGAGTGAAGGAGCTAGGACTGAAAAAGCATGCCCACCAAGTGTCTTCCTCCTTATACAGAGAACCCTAATTTGATTTACACAAAGCTGTAGTATTATAGTTCAGAAATATCCAGCTGCAAGTCTGCTGCACCAAAACATTTTCAGGGTGACTTGGGCCAAAATGGGAAGCCATTAAAGTTTACTCTGAATAAGTGTGGCAGACAAGCATTTAAGAACACCCTTAGGTGCTCTATGGTGGGCTGCTGCCTTCTACGGAATCAGAAGGCACAGCAAGAGTTTTTTGCTAGACCAAGATGCAATGCATCACCATAGTCCATCCTATACCCTAGGAGGGTGATAACTTTCAACTGTCTTCCTTTAAAAGAGAGATAAAACATAATTCTGCATACATGGAAGGGTGACCAAAATCTGAACAGTCAGTTTCAGATTGGCAGTGCTTTGAAATCCTTAATTTTGATTGTCATTACAAGTTTGGGAAAACCATAAAATTACTAGGGCTAGAAGGTTGAGCTTCAGGGGTCCACACTGCCACACAACACTTTACGTTCTGTTGTATGGGAAGTCAATGACAGAATTTTCAGCCTCATACCATCACCACTTTTTTTTGTAATGGTGTAGCGTAATCATGTGACATTACCTAAGAAGTCTGTAAAATTATGCTTGAATTATGTGAGAAGAGTATTTCTGCATTTAACACTATTTCTAAGCACAAAATGTTCCATTGCATCCAAAATGCATTTTGTGCTAAGATATAACACTAAATGCAACAGACCACAAATAGTGAGCATGAGCAGCTGCTCGTGATCACTAAATGTGCTCTTTGGATAAGATTTTTCCCCAACTTACTACTGGCATTCAAAGATATTTTCTTAGTGAAAAATGCCCCCTTGCATCCAAAATATGCTCTTGCTTAGGATTCCTGTCATTAGCATCTTTAATGGAAAAGAAAAGTCTTCTCAAATCTCTCTGTCAGAATTACAAGGAAATCGGACAGCATCTCTAGTAGCAAGGAAAAGCCTTTCACTCACCCCAAAATTTAGGGGTTCTTATGCACAATTCTTGCATAACAAATAAGTAAAATAGCAAACTCCTCATGGCATGATTGAAAATAAAAACTCTCTCAGCAAATCAGAAGTCTACATCAATGTCTAAGTCCATAAGCACTATCCCCTTTTAAGAAATCATCCACCATAGTCTATGTTATGGGTATCCGGAGATGTTCAAACTCATATGAAATATTTAAACAATGAGTTTACACAAATAAATAAGACTAGGCTCAGCTATAGAACTGCAGAAGAAGGACCGTGGAAATAATTTACAGTTAGGAACACTGGAAAGTTAATTGAGAGAACAAAAGAAAAAACATTACATTGATTTCATTACACAGAGCTATGGGGAGAAAAAATGCACAGGGGGATTACATGGGTGGGTGTGAATACAGGAGTAGGAACAGCATCAGAGCAACATCCATTTTATCCAGGATGGAGTTTTCATATAAATGTGACATAACTTAATTATGTTAGTAAACACACTTCTATACATCGTAATAAACTTGTTTCAACTGCAATCATATTAATTCAGCATTTGCGTATTGGATCTCACATAGAAATTGTTATTTACCATTATTATTTTTCAATAAAAAAAATATATATATATATATATACACACACACACACACACACACACACTCCCTCTCCTCCACCATCAAAATACTGCAGAATGGCAGAGTAAAGCATAAATATCAACATTTTATTGCAGCAATTCCGAGTTAAAATTGCCCTCTGCTCATGGCTGTCAGGCTTCCAGGCTAAAAACTGAAGGCAAAGCCTATCCCTTGAGCCTCCTTTCCAGAAGCATGCAGTGAATCCAGTTGATGCTGTTGAGACTCATGGATGAATCATCTCTGCATAGGAAGTAACTTCAGATCATACCACCCTACACCACACCACTCCACTAGAGTCACAGCTGCCAGCTAAGGCTGTGCCAAGCATAGTGTGACTGCCACCCTTCAACTCACCCAAGGTAAACAGAGCTGTAGCGTATATAGTAGTAACTGATGAAGAACGAGGGGAAGAGGTTTGGAAAAGGAGACTCGGATACCATACATGTAACTGATACTTCGCCATATCAGTTGCTAGCAATGACATGGCTGTTCCTATCTGCGACTGGCCCTGTGGAGATGGACCAAACCTATAGCAAGTAGCGGATGGCTGTATGTACTCCCAGCCATGTGGAGGTTGTCTCTAGCTGTGCATATAAAAATGTGTTAAAAAAGAGGGGGGGGGGGGCAAGGAGCTAATTTAGGTCCAGTGTCCATGCTCCTTATACTAATATTATAATCAACAGGAGGACAAAGTTCCTATGCTAGGGTGCAAAAAGTCACCCATGCATCAGGTGCAAAAAGTCACCCGTGCAGTAAAGCATGAAAAGCAAATTAGAAAGGAGAAGTAGAAGAAAAAGAAATCCTAGGTATTAAAGACCCAAATATGAGAGGTAAAGTCATTCTACATCCTCTGCTGCCCTCACACACCCGAGGGGTGTCATGCTTCATTATCGGGCGTTTGCTCCTCGTAGGGCCGGCACTGCAATTCCCTACGGGTCCCCCGAAAGGTCCCTTTATTGGAGATCTTTTTAGAGGATTTCCGGATGGTGCATGAGGACGTGTGGGTAGTGGGTAGAAGGAGGGTAATGAAAGTGCGTGCAGGTGTGATAGAATGATAAAATTCAAGGGTAAACAAGCAGCGATAATATTTAATGGTAAACCCTGGGCAGTCCCAAATCTGCAAAAAAATGATTGACCCTAAAGGGCCTACTTTGCCTGTGTGTCAATGGTCAAGGCCAACATGTTTCGCGCCTCTGTCGTCCGTGGGTCATTAGCGCTTCTTCAGGACCAACATGATAAGAAATGAGGTGCATGTGAAATAATGAGTATAAATTTGAAATAAAAATAACCCTCTTATATCAGCCACGGCGGGGCAGAAACCTGTATACCCTCATTGTGGTTACAGCTGCAACATGGAAGCCGCTCCTGAATGGTACCAAGAACTGCTAATAGTGATCCTCCAATGGTCCGAGTAATGGAAATTTTGAAACTTTTTTAAAATCCTTTTTTCCCAATTTCATCATGTTTTGGTATGGATTAGTGACCCTGAATGCTTTATGGTGCACCATGTGACACTATCTTTGGGTGAGGGGTGAGAAACCCTATATACATTTTAACCTAATGTCACCTCATTACTAGCCCAGTGTCCTTCTAGGTGTTTTGTACACATTTTTCCAGAAACACAAGATATCCTAGACCACTCTTTGAAGCGGTCTTCATATCACTTAATTTTGTTACCTACATCACTAACCATTGTACTTTTAATGTCATCATCTGACAATCAGCCCCATAATACTAAAGAGACCTGGTGAAATTTTCATTACATCTGCATAATCTTGCGTAATATCTGCCATTTTGTGTTACCCTCGTTAGGCGAAATTTCTGACAAGTATGGATACAAAAATCCTACTGCAGGAGCACAAGAGCAACACAAACAACCAGGACTCGAGTGGCTGTTGTTTGTGGCACTTATGTGTTTTCTGATTTTTGTAAGTGCAAAATACGTTCTTGTGGTCCAAATAGACACAGGGGCGTACTTCGCCCTAAAATATATTGCTTGGTTCCAAATTTCCTTTTAGTGTCATTTTACACAATTTTCCAGAAATTTTCCATAGTTGTACACAAGGAAAGTACGAGAATTCTGCACTCCTTATAATGAAATCCATAAGAACATCCATATTTTTGTCAACAATACTGTGCCAATACAGTTCTATAAATCGTATACACACACACACAAAGAACATTAAAACATAAAAAAAATTGCTAAAATGCCAACTGTAGTGTAATGCTGAGAATGTTATTATTTTTCAGAGGACGCGTGACAGTATTAACATCAGTGTGACCCTTGACCAAACAAAAAACCATGCTAACATAAATTTACAAAGAAGGCATATAACTATAATATATGAGGCACCTAGGGGCATATTACCAACAACTAGCGATAATTTTTGTCTCTAACTTGTTTAGAGACAAAAATTATCGCCGCACATCGGCTATTTTTATCGCAGATAAACCTTGCTATTAACAAGGTTTATCGCAAATGCGATAAAAAACGGCCGAAATGCATGAATATCGCTGAAAAGTCAGCGATATTCATGCATTATCGAGCAAATGCTCTTAGCCATGTTATCCACCTCCCATTGGATAACATGGCTAAGAACTGCTCAGGGCAGGTGTTAGCTTTTGGAGATATTCCCGCTTAGCGCGAATATCTCCAAAAGTTGGTAATAGGAGATAGCGATGTTAGCGACTGTTTTCAGTCTCTAACATCTTGGCACGCCCACTTTGCATCTCATTAGTGATAAATATCACTGACATGCAAAGTGGGGCCCAAGATGGTCGCTATCTCCTACTAGCTGTCGCTAACTGGTGTTAGCGACAGCTTGGTAATAGGGAGATCATTTTATCTCCGCTTTCTTGGCTTTTAAAGCCAAAAAAGCGGAGATAAACCCCCTTGATAATATGCCCCCAAATTCCTTCAAGTGTTTTCATTGTTTTCAATGTATTTCTTTATTCAACTTATTGCTTGTTTTATTCTTCTATTTCATGTTCATGTCCTTATAACATTGACTAATGGTAGGCGCGTCTCACCAGGAAGCACTCGAATCATTCTGGTGCAATAGACAAGCCTGTGTGGGTGTGCTTTAAAACTGGAACAATGATTTTCCATTTTGAGGAAAAGGATTATTTTAACTTTGACCTTACGACGTGATTGGACATCTGAACACTCCAAAGCAACCCTTTTTATTGATATAAAAATGATGGTTTTGTGCCGCCCTTTTGTGCACACTTGTGGCACACAACAGGGTAACGGCGCAAGGAGGAGCACCATATAAAATAATGTGCTGGACATCAAGTGCCCCTTATAAAATCCTTCTTGGTATTTTGAACAAACCATACTATTTGGCCTCCACAGTGCTTGAAACGGAAAAATAGAAGTGCAGGTACCCTGTAGCAGAGTATCTGCTTGTTCCTGAGAGGTGCTGGTACTCTCCAATTAAAAGTATTATGTCACTCTTGAGAATAGGCAGGCAGCCTAAATCTAAAAAGAAAAGTGCTGGTGCTCAGTACTGGACATCCCCGACCCATTTAAAGCACTTGGGCCTAGTGGCGTAGCGAGGAGAGGCTAGGGCACGAGTTTTGGGGGTAGCGGCCACCCCAGCCCCACTCTTACGTGCTACCTACAGCCTTACGGGGCAGCCTTTGTGGGAATCACCAGTACTAGCCACTCCCCACACCTGACCACCCTTCCACGGTCAGCACGCCTAGCTACGCCACTGGGCCTCCGCCCGTGAGCCTGCCTCCTTTTCCTTCTGGGTTGTGTGGTGCCTTGGTGTAGTGCATTCTACTGGTTCCATGGTGATGGAAGATGCACTGCAGCTAGACTCTAGAATGGGGGGACTGAGTCAGTTATTGAGTACAGCTGGACAGGATAAGGTGTACCTGCTTGCCTTCCAATAAACATACTTGGAAATACTATTTTGGAGTGGTCCTTCTTTACATTTTGGCGACAGAGGATGGGACTGAACAGCGGCAAGCAGGAAGATTGAAGAACCTACGCAGAGATTTTTTTTTTCTCTAAATATTTTGATGTTAACGCCTTTCCTGGTTTTGAAAAGAAGTTTATTAATTAACATTACTGAAAGAACCTCTGCATGACACAGTTTTCGTGAGTAAAAGACAATTACTTTTCCTTCATTCGTTCCTTATTAATGGTTGTGAGAAGCATTGATAGAACCTGAAGTGCGAGAAACTTAACAAGCCTACTCGGAGGAATAATTACGAGACTGTTGCAGTGAATGTCAGATTGTTCTGAGAATAATGTGCATCTACTAACTTCAAGTCTGAGGCATCGGAAGGAGTCGAAGATCTGAATAAGAGATCAAATAAGCAATTTAAATACTGAGAATTGTACATACAGCACAAACGGAAATATATGTACCGGTTTCAGAACTTTTCGATTTTGATAAAAATTTGACTCTCTTTCCTCGAATCTCATGTGTACTTAATCAACAGTATCTGCACTTTATACGGTAATTTTCTCTACATCATCTGAACGTGGTGAGTGTTCCTTCATAGAGATTCACACCTGTCATCTCATTTTAAGCTTGTCTGTAACTTAATATCGGATTACTTGGCTTTGAGGCGTGTGATTGGAAGCGGAGTTCATATCAAGAAGTAAAAGACATCCCCCTTAAGCTTGAAGATTGATGCATTGTTGAAAGAAGTTCGAATTAGTTTCCTGTAAGAATTGTGCGTGTGGATGGAACCAGTATTTACAAAATATTGAGATGTATTTAAAAAAAAGCCTGTGCTTTAAGTGAGACTTGACGTGTTATTATTTGGGAATTAACAACGCACTGTAACAGTACCTGTTCAACCGTCAGCTGTGCATCATTCAAGTGTGATAGGCATTCTTTGAGCGAGAGACACCTCCTTCCAAGAAGCTTCGTGTTCCTTAGTGACGTCTTTCTTCTGCGAACACTGGAGAGTTTGGCTCATTGACCCTGCACTCTACGTCCTCACGCACACTACGCTATACGTCATCACGTGACGGGGGTCACGCTTCGTGCCGCCATTTTGATTTTTTTTTTCTAGGTTTATTCATCAATTTCTTCGGTGACGTGCACACCTGGAAAAGACTTGTCAATGTCATTGCGCCAGCAATTCTTCACATTCAGCTTTCATCGTCAGTCACCGGACTGGTTATTGCAACTTGGGTGATGTGCACGACAACAGTGATGTGCACACTTTAAAATTACAGGTTGTTTTATTTTGAATAACCGTTTAAAAGGTGCTTTAAGTGCTAAAACGTTAAACAAGCAAAGTGGTTGTTGATCTTGGAATTCCTCTCCATTGATTTATTTCTCTTATAAGCAGGAACATTTATACTATGCCGTGGTTACTTCATCTTGACATTTATTATCACAAGTTTGTCGGTGGTGTGCACACCATATGTAGCACATCGTGATTTTTACTTATCAAAAGATCATTGATGATGTACACACCATAATTCTATACATCTTTGACATTTGTTTGAAAGTATCAGTTGTGATAATGTTGATCCACGGTGACGTTAGACTACTTTATTGATGTTTATATCAGAATGTAATACATTAAAAGCAACATTTTATTGTCCCGGCTTTGTGTAAGTATACCACACATTAGGAGTACATTCTTGAATCAGTACTTTTTATAGTATTACAAAGAGGGTTTATTTTGACAATGTATTGAGTTATTTCACAATTTAAGTATACAATATAACCTCATTCTTAGCCTTGTTCTGCTCAACATTAGAATTATCAAGGTGATGTGCACTCTGTAACTGATTTGCATACCAATTCTTGTTTATATTGTATTGTACTCATGGTGGTTCTTTGGAATGGTGCTCACAGTTTATTTGGCACACCTATTAAGAGTTAAGATTGTAGTGCAGTTCATTTTGCCACTGTGAACTTTTCTTGAAACACACTATTTAGATGAGATTCTTCCATTTTGATGGATTTGACACAGTGAAGTGCAAACTTTAAATTACAAGTCCTTGTTACATTTTAGATAGTTTAACACGTGGTGCGGTTACATTCATCCATTTTATACATTTTAACATGGTGATGTGCACATTTTTCAGTAGTTCATTTGAAAATATTATAGTTTGAATAGTTGACATGGTAGTGCGGATGAAATATCTCCATTTTAATACATTTAGCCCTGTGAGGTGCACATTTTAAAAGCTGGAGGTCGTTTGGCACGGTGAGGTGCACATTTTTAAAATGACGTGCACATTTTTGTGTAGTCATCTGAGAATATTATAGTTTGAATAGTTAACATGGTGGTGTGGAGAAAGTGTTCTCCATTTTAAATGCATTTGACACGGTGATGTGCATATTTTTAAAAAATGACGTGCACATTTTTGTGTAGTCATTTGTGAATATTATAGTTTGAATAGTTAACTTGGTAGTGTGGAGAAAGTGTTCTCCATCTTAAATGCATATGGTACAAAAAGGTCGTTCTTGTTTTATATAGTTTGACATTGTGTGCGCTTTTAGGTTAGTACTTCCTGACACAGTGGTGGGCACACCTTAAAAATTGCATATTTTCACTAGGAGTTGATGTTATGAGAGTAATGCTGTGATATTTATCAGAATTTTTTGTTGTTGTTGTTGTTGTTGTATCCTATTAAATACACTAGATAAGATTTCTACCTGTTATAAATGTGGGTACGTTACACACCTGCACTGACTTGCCACTTTAGATAGTTGCATATCGTGTGGTATCAATTCGTAAGGTAATTGAAGTGGATTTTATCTTATTCACTTACTTTACTCTACATGATATGGTTCTTAGTGGAAGAGTGAAAGATTAGCAATTTAATGTCGACTCAACGATACTTATTTCAAGTCTGTTATTTTAACAACTATTGAACTATTGACAACAGTGGTATGCATACTTTAAAAATTGTTTAACTCAGTGAGGCGGATATAATTAATGCATTTCAATGCTTTTTAACACAGTGATGTGCTTACTTAAAAATTGCTGATTGTTACTATATTTTACAGTTTAACAAGGTACCTGGATTAAATTGTCCATTTTGGCGCACTTCAACACAGTGTTGTGCACACCTTAAAACTAGATGTTGTTATCATTTTTTAAATAGGTTAACACGTGTTGGGGATAAAATTCATTCTTTTAAATGTATTTTTAACAAAGTGATGTTCATACCTCAACTGTAATTCTTCGAGCTTGGTGTATAATAATAATAATAATAGGGGGATTTGTAGAGCGCATGGTGACGCCAGACGTCCCGCGCTGTGATACTAGTGCTAGCAGAAGAAGGTGAAAATGTGGTCCACTATTGGGCGTAAAGAAATGTTTTTAGTTCAGCTCTGAAGATGGACTCTGAGGGTTCTAGGTGTAGCGCCACAGGGAGTATGTTCCAGCTGGATCCGCCAGGTACCTGAAGGACCTGCCACCCATCCTAGCTTTGGACACCTTTGGAATGGACAGGCATCCTGTGCCAGATGATCTAAGGGAACGCACAGGCTTATATAGTGTCAAGAGATTCTGCAAGGGGAGAGGTGCCCTGCCGTTGATGATCCGGTGGCATGTACAGAGTGCTTTGAATACCACCCTGTTTCTCACCGGGAGCCAGTGTAGCGTTTGGAGCGCGGATTTTGATGCTGATCTTCTGGGCAGTCTGAGGACCAGCTGAGCTGCGGCGTTTTGTAAAACCTGCAGGCGGTTTAGGTTCTTCTCGGGGGTCCCCAAGTAGAGCAGGTTGCCGTAGTCCATTTTGGATGTGACTAGTGCGTGCACGAGTGTTTGGCGGACTTTGATGGGAAGGAACTCCAAGACCTTCCTGAGGGTCTTGAGGGTCCCAAAACAAGAGCCAACCACACGGTTGACCTGAGGTCCGAAAGTAAGGTTGGAGTCGAACCAAACACCGAGATTCCTCGCCTCCTGGCATGGGATTGGTGTGGGTCCTAGGCACGGTGGCCACCACTCTGACGTCCAGGCCGCTCGGTCTCCCCCTATCACCAGCACCTCAGTCTTGCCTCCGTTGAGCTTGAGACAGTTGGCAGACATCCAGGCAGCTAGGTCTTGCATGCATGCTCTGAAGATGTCTGCCGCGAGACCGGGCGCTCGTGATAGCCATGACTCTCCACTATGGTGGCAACCGGGGCAACATAGAGATTAAAAAGAGTTGGGGTCAGGGACGAGCCCTGCGGGACCACCTGGTCTAGAGCAACTCGCTCAGAGTAGCAGTCACCGAGCCTGACTTGGAAACCACGGCCAGATAGAAACGACTGGATCCATTTTAGGGCTGCACCTCCTACCCCTCCTTTGTTCAGACACTGTAGCAAGATGGAATGAGCTACAGTGTCGTATATATTTTTTTTCTCCTTAGAGTGTTGAGTGACGTTGCGTAATTTATCAAATCATTTTTGCTAGTGTCCTCTATTAATATGTCTGATAAAATTCCTATTGGCAATAGATGTGGGCACAGGGGGCATTGTGAGAATTATAGGAAATGTCCATCCTTAAAAGCTATATGTAAATATTGCTGTAGTGCTGGAGTATAATCTGTTAAATATATTGAAGGATCTAATGTTGCTAACGTTGTTAACTCTGATTCCTCTTGCGATGATTATTTTGACACGGATAATTTGGTGTCAAATGTAAATCCTAGATCAAATATGGGGCCCAGTTCTATCATTGTTATAGGGGGAGTCGAGGTTAACTTTATACTTGATTCTGGCACACCCTACTCTATTATCAATATTGAGGTTTGGAAGGAACTTTTTGCTGATACCTTAAGAAAAGAGTTGCTGCCTCCTGATATTCAACTTTTTAGCTTTACTGGGTAAGGATTCCAATGGTTGGGTTCATAGAGATGATTTTTGAATTTCAAGATAGGAAGTGTTTTGGGAAACTATATGTTTCCTTGAGTGGCCACTCAATCTTGGGTAGGGTTGATCAAAGCAATTTGGGTATTGTTATTAATGGGAAAAAGAGTCTAAATTATGACTTTGGACACGTATTATGAGATTGGACGTATTCATCTCACATGAGAATAATACGAATAGTCATGTGTTACATCTTATAAGGAATAGGATGTGGGAAAATTTAAATGCAAGATTTAATTGTAAAGTTTTGGTGTTGCTTCCAAACTTGTCTCCCGTTGGACCACTATTCTGAGTTGTGCGTACGTTAATGGTTTGGGTAACATACAGTCAACTAAGATGCTAATTTTCAATGTGGTGATTGAATGATATTGAAACCTAGCATAAATATAGATGGGTAAAGACGTATTGTATGCTTCCATACACTAAGACATATTGTATGCTTTCATACACTTGTTGGAATTGTGTCTTTCTACCTTGTTGTGACAATGATATTAGCACCATAGCTAAATTATAAAATTGCGAAACTGCTTCTTCTCTAGTCTTATCTAAACGCCACTTGCACTTATTTATAGATGAAATGCAAATTTTTTTGTGGTTGTTGATTTAAGGGGGAAGATGTGGGTCTACCATTGTGTAGTCATTACTGATTTGTTTTGAATTGTTAATGAATTGTTTTGAATTGTTAACTTACGTAGAGTGTTTTACTTTAATTTTGTTATTAAAGTAAAGAGGGAAGATGTGGTGTCTTGGAGTAGTGCATTCTACTGGTTCCATGGTGATGGAAGATGCACTGCAGCTAGACTCTAGAATGGGGGGACTGAGTCAGTTATTGAGTACAGCTGGACAGGATAAGGTGTACCTGCTTGCCTTCCAATAAACATACTTGGAAATACTATTTTGGAGCGGTCCTTCTTTACAGGTTGTCCTCTCACCCGTCGGATTTCCTGCTCCATTTTCCAATTTGTTCTTATAGCAAGGTGCGGCTTAGGGCCTAAAGGCACTTTACAATAAAAAAATTAAAAAATCCAGTTTTTAGTTTCTGCTGAACTTAATTGTTCTTCCTAAATTCAAAATGAATCGAGATTATGGTTTCAGATGTTGTACATTGACGTCCATTATTTTTCGTCATATGACTGCTTCAGACCACAGCAGTCACTTCTATTCCATCCACCCATTCCCTTCACCTGCAAGGGGTTGTCCGCTGCATAAGCCACTTCGACCGATGGTAAAGGATATTAAGGGTATTTTGGGGGTTATGGGGTAGCTAGTGGTAAAGGCATCTGCATGGTAAAGCCTGTGTGGAACAGGCATGCGTTGTAAAGGTATGCCTTAGATTTTCCTACGTCCACCGGTAGGCCATACGCGAGCTTGGGACCCAGCTGGAGGAGAATACCCTGCTGGGGTCCATCGCTCGGGCTGTAAGTGCTGGATCTTCCAAAACTGGCCCTTCCACGTCTGCCCACACAAGGCTGGGCTATTTTCCCTTCTGCTTGGGGGCAATAGTTAAAAGCTTGTGGCCTAAACATACTGCTAACCTACTTTACCTGCTAAAGGCAATGTGTTTACAATCCACACAATGTTCAAAGTACCCCTTTATTTGAATTTATGCCACACTGTTCAATCCTGCATCTCTCGCCTTGAGCTCCACATCCACTGCCAAAGGGCAGCAAAGGAAGAACTATTACGACTGGCGCTACGGAGATGCAGTCGCCAAGGCTACTGAATCACAGGGAGCTAGGTGCGCTAGAGAGCTGTGCCGCAGATGGCAACACTAGCATAAGGCTGGGTTAGGCGGCTAGGAGGATGGTTACTTGCACCTGGCTTTGTTTGGGGCCCAGAAGCTGCAGATCAAGGATGCTGATGGACACACTAGTGATGGGTTGGTTGGGTTCCTCAAGGGACTTTGTGCTTGTGCAGCAGGGATGCTGCCGCCCATCACCAAGGTTGGGTGTGAGGCATTTCCTTTTGATATCATCCAGCAGAAGTGTACTCTGGCACAGCTGTGTGCGGGGCAGGTTGTAATACAGCACAGCGGGAGATCGCAGAAGATTTTAATGTCATCAACAGGGAAGGTCCCCCTTGGAGCAGGTCACAACGTACAGGAATTACAGCGCTGCGGGGCAGGATTGAGGAGCATTGGTTGGGCTTTATATCAGAGGTAAAGGACAAGAGGGATGCTCAGTGCCTGACGTATGGGGCTGGGTGGAGGTGCTGCTCCTTATGACGTAGTGAGTATAGGTGCTGCCATCGCGTGCCCTGCCACGCCTAAGTTTATCACCCGGTTCTGGTTCTTGCACAGTTTGTGGCGCTTACTCCACAGATATGAAGGGCACAACGCAGCTTCCCGTGGGTAGAGAACGCCGTGGGAAAGCTAGTAAGTTAGTCAGTTAAGTTTATTGTACAATTTATTTAAAACCATTGCAATGAAAGATAAAAAGTAAACTATCAATAATAAAGACCCCTCTATTTTCCACTCTACGCTTCAATCTCCAAAATAAAAACGACCATATACAGAATAAATTACATGGTGGGGAAGTTTTTACAAGCTGGTCACGAGGCAGCAGGTGATGTTAGTTGGGGCTGCTCAAACCTTCATTCTTGTATAGTGCTTAAAAGGTTTCTGACTGCTGCTGAGACTTCCCGGAGCACGGAAAGGACACACGATCATTCAAGGCACGTCGAACGGACCAGCCGCTACTTCTTAGTGAGAGGCGTATGTCCATCTGTCCGTGACTACTCCTGATGTTGGGCCCGGCAAGAGATGCCCGCCAGAAGCAGTCGGACATCAGACATGCTCCAACCACCCCCACCTTGTGCCATTTCAGCGAGAGAAGCAAGCAGAGCGGGAGCCCTCCAGATGGGTAGGGACTGCAGCGGTTCCACCAAAGCACACTGTTGGGATCTTGTGTTAGAGATCTCGTGCACCTTAGGGTTCCCAACACTTCCTGGTTTAAGTGTTGGCAGCCAATCAGAATTCAGCACGAGATCTGCTGGATTCGTGGAGGGTCTGTGCCTCTGGATATCAATATTTCTTTTTCCATTAATATCTCAAAACGCACTGAACAGATTTACACCAAATTACACAAAGGGCTCTTGCTGGACCTAGAGCTAGCTTTTTGCCAAATTTGCTGTAATTTCTTCCAGGGGTTTGGACTGCAGTCTTGTCTAAAATCTCTATAGGAATTAATTTGAGAAACACACTTTTTGACCCCCCTTTTCTCCAATCCCCACTTGATGGATTACCTCAAAACATTTCATGCACAACTATTGAAACTGGAGGTCAATTTATTTGGGAAATGTAGGAAAGATCTGTTGAATGGCGAGAAACTTATAAGCAAGTCAAAAAAAGCTTGTCCTACGGAAACTAGGCCCTAACTATAACTACTTACTGGCGACCACCAGTAGGTAATATATATATATATGTGATCAAGGGCTCGGTGAAGCCCGAAACGTGTCACGGCGGCTAACGCAAGAATAAAATATTTGAAGCACGAAACAAGTAGTGTTTGTTCCGTTTTTCTTGGAGGAAGCGATGACCCTTGTCACGGATCGCTAATGAGGCGCACACTTGGGGATCATATTCTATATATATATGTGTGTGTGTCTGTGTGGTTAATGCTTACTTTGCCATACAACACTCCTTTTGACTCAGGAACAGACAAATGAGGATCTAATTTTGGTGCTTTAGAATATTTATTGAATGCCCTGCACCACCATATATATGTGTGTATCTATCTATCTATCTATCTATCTATCTATCTATCTATCTATCTATCTATCTATCTATCTATCTATCTATCTATCTATCTATCTATCTATTCCCCAAACACCCTCCTTGGAAAAGGAAAGTAGTAGCCGCACACCACAACGAAGTTTGCATCTCTTTATTTAGAAGCAACCGGCTGTCCTGACATGTTTCGTTCGTTTGTCCTGAACTTTTTCAAAGGGTTACGCAGCTGTCATCCAATTAGGCATGAAAGGAACTGCAATCATTTCTTTGTTTATCAGCTGTTCGCCCCCGTGGGCGTCACACTTCGGCGCAAGGTTTTATGGTCCATGTAGTTCCTCATTTTATGTACAATTATTTTTACCCTCCAGCGGGTTATATTTCATGCCTATCCCATGATGGGAAGTCCGTTGTGCCTCTGGAAACACCCATTTTCAAGGTTTCCCTGGAACCAATATCGAAGTCAGTCTTTGGCTGCACCCGTCTGTCCTGTCGCTTTGCGCGTTCTCCAAAGGCGGTTCAGTTTCGGACAGACTATGGCGCTCTTGATGGCGGTGCGTAGCTTGCGGCTGAACCACACCGTTAAATATTCCCCAAACACCCTCCTTGGAAAAGGAAAGTAGTAGCCGCACACCACAACGAAGTTTGCATCTCTTTATTTAGAAGCAACTGGCTGTCCTGACATGTTTCGTTCGTTTGTCCTGAACTTTTTCAAAAGGTTACGCCGCTGTCATCCAATTAGGCATGAAGGGAACTGCAATCATTTCTTTGTTTATCAGCGGTTCGCCCCCGGTGGGCGTCACACTCCGGCGCAAGGTTTTATGATCCATGTAGTTCCTCATTTTATGTACAATTATTTTTACCCTCCAGTGGGTTATATTTCATACCTGTCCCTTGATGCGAAGTCTGTCGTGTCTCTGGAAACACCCATTTTCAAGGTTTCCCTGGAACCAATACCGAAGTCAGTCTTTGGCGGCACCCGTCTGTCCTGTCGCTTTGCGCATTCTCCAAAGGCGGTTCAGTTTCGGACAGACTTTGGCGCTCTTGATGGCGGTGCATAGCTTGCGGCTGAACCACGCCGTTAAATATTCCCCAAACACCCTCCTTGGAAAAGGAAAGTAGTAGACTCACACCACAACGAAGTTTACATCTCTTTATTTGGAAGCAACCGGCTGTCCTGACATGTTTCGTTCGTTTGTCCTGATCTTTTTCAAAGGGTTACGCCGCTGTCATCCAATTAGGCATGAAAGGAACTGTAATCATTTCTTTGTTTATCAGCGGTTCGCCCCCGGTGGGCGTCACACTCCGGCGCAAGGTTTTATGGTCCATGTAGTTCCTCATTTCATGTACAATTATTTTTACCCTCCAGTGGGTTATATTTCATACCTATCCCGTGATGTGAAGTCCGTCGTGTCTCTGGAAACACCCATTTTCAAGGTTTCACCAAGAATCCGGTCGGGTGGAGCCTGTCACAGGACGGTCCGCTGTCAGGGTACCGGAAACCTTGTAACATTTCGCTCCAATACCTTTAATTAACAAAAGTATCACGGACACAAAAGGTTTTGTTGCAGCAGAGGTTTAATGAGGCTGCACAGCAACACGTTTCAGCTTTCGCCTTGTTCATGCTTGGTGACAGGCGTTTTTTTGCACATATTTGACTGTAGTGAAAAACATAAAAAAACAGACAATAATTACACAGTGGTGATGTGAAAAATGGTGGCCATCTTAGCATTGCAGTTTACACAGAATACATCGAGAATAATTAATCTCTGCCATCTTTAAAGCATTAGTTTTTTCATCATGCTTCAAATGATTGTAAAGTCACCTGCAATGATTCCGCATACTCAGTGTTGCTCTCAAATTATTATACACTCAAGACCATACCCTTTAATCGTCGTAATGGCTTATATTCCAATCTGAATGCAGTGTCACGATTAGTAACTTAAGACCATTTCTGATTGTTTCTATATAAACATGCCTCAGATAATTACACAGATCTTTTCAGCCATAATATCGGTATCATGAATATCTGACCATTAGATACCGAGTGTATGCATATCATAGTGGTTTCACTATAGGTATGGCTACCTATTCCTATTTCAATTACGCCCAAGTGGGCATATAGTCCATCAGTGTCCGAATAGTTAATCATGTTTAATACATCGACTGTTGTAATTCTTGCATCGCGGTTTGTTCGCATAATGACAATTCTGCCCTAGTGGGCAAAACCCCATGATTCAGATAGCCAAGTGAAAATAGTGCAAAAAACCTAAAAAGTGAAAGAAAAGAAAATTAAATTTAAGCCGTGATCAAGGCTTAATCGCCAAAACGCGTTGTTTTTTGCTGCAATAAATCACTCTTTGCAGAAGGAAGGTGTCCGAGTATCTTTTGTACGCAAAAGATTGGTGAGAGGAAATTTTGGGACTTCCGGTGTCCCTGCTCGGACCGCCCGACGACAGCGTGTCCAATTATACCGGTGATCGGTGGGAGAATATATATATATATATATATATATATATATATATATATATATATATATATATATATATATATATATATATATATATATATATATATATATATATATATATAGATATAGATATATATATATATATAGATATAGATATATATAGATATATAGATAGATATATAAGTATAAACACGTTTGTGTGTGTGTATATACATTGACAAAGGGGTTTCCCGAAACGCGTCTGTGCGAAGCATTGAAATAAACTGAATCTTCGAAAAACCACCCCGCGAGTGCCGTTTCCTTCCTTCCCGGCCGGGAGAGGGGGGTTATGGAGCGAAAATATATATATATATATACACACACACACACACACACACGTGTGTTTATACTTACCTGAAAAATACTTACATTTGCTTTGTAACGGCATGTGTGGTAAAGGCATATGCCTTGGAAACATTTGTGTGGTATAGGCATGCATTGGAAATTCATATGTGTTGTTAAGGATGAGTAGTAAAGCATGCGTGGAAACCACATGCGTGGTTCCATCATACATTCCAAATTAGCACATTCACATTTCTTTCAGGCAGCAGACACCCTAGCATAAAAGGCTTGTTTCTTGCTGAGCTGTCTGTCCTTCCCTCAGTTTCACGACACAGGAGACTCTCTCCCTTCCACTTCAGCTGAGACATCTTAAATATCAGACTTAATACTCTGGGGACAGTTGCCTTTTGACATAAAGTAGGGGAACTGTTTTTGACAACTTAAAAAAGTATGCGTCCCTCAGATCCCAACCACTTCGACCCCTAGGCAGAAGCATGCTAAGGTGCAAGGGCTGCTATTCAGCCTCGTGGACTGGCAACTCTAATGCCTGATGTTAAAAGTCGGCCTGGGTGATGAACTTCGCTCTGTTCGCAGAGTTGTTTGCACTCCGCGGAGCTCGCAGGGTGCAAAAACCTCTGCTTCGCGATGTGCAGCAGAGTTTTTGCCCCGCTTGTGATCGCAAGTGGTAAGTTCGTGATTGCGAACAGTAAGTTTGTGAGCAGGAGTTGCAGCTCGGGTAAAATTTCTACCTGAGCGGCAGAAATACCAGCATAAACTGCAGTTCACACTGCACTCCACCACTCGCTGAATTTCGCGGGCTGAGATTTTTTGGGAACTTTGTGGAGTTCCGCATAGCTAAACTCTGCGAACTACGCCCAGGCCTAGTTAAAAGATAGACTCACTCCTACGGGCCTCTAGGGTTGCTCTCTCCTATAGGCCCGGAGAAATGCCAGAGTGCCAGATGGCCATTCAAGCCCTGGTTGTCCTTTGTGCCCCTTATAAAGACTGGTTGAAGTGGACCAGCTGCTGCTTCGAGGAGTGGCGTTCAATTATGGGTTGGGAAGAAAGGCAGTTTTTATTGAAGTGAAGGGATGACTGGTACTTGTGGCAAATGAGAGGGCACTGAAGGATACACGTGTATTTTTCACATTATGGCACTCAACCTTCAAGTAGCTTAGTTGGATTAGCATCTTTTTGAGTAAATTGAGGAACTTTTCATGAATACTATATTTTTATTCTTGCACTGTTCTGTGATAGGCATCAGTGTCTCAACTCCCCTCTGAATAGACACACCCAGAGCCTGGCCATCGATGTGCCAAAGTGGGAAGCTATGGACAGATTAGATTCTCTTTACTCATTCGTTCTCGTGCATCCTTTCTCTCTCACGCTTTCCTGTTCTTTATAAGTGTTCTGTTCTCCTAAGTGACCTCTTAATGTGAACTCTTAGAATGCAGATTCTCTTTAGGATTTCAACAAGTGCAACATTCTCGAGTGACCGCTAGATGCCACTTCAGTACCCTGGCCTGTGTTTCCTACTCCATGTAACTCACACACCCACTCACTTTTAGAAAACAGCAGGCATAAACAGCAGGCCTCAGCCAAGCCCACAGCTCTGGTAGCTAAGTGAAGCAGTATTTCGAACACCTCCTCTCTGCTGTCTAAGTCGTCGACAAAGCTCGGGTGGCACATTGGGTGGCACATTAGGCAGCAATTACCGCCTGCCTCAATCAGTAGAACCCCAGCGGTGGAGAACGTCATGTCCTGAATTCCGCTTATATCGCCATAGGTGTTTCGTCTTTTTGCACAGCAGGCGGTAAACATTAGCAGTCGCAGTGACAGAGGAATTCCTGTGCCTCGCAGTGTGCTGAGCTCTAGTTCATGGAAAGTTCCTACTTTCTGCGGGCATTGCTAGTTGTACACAGCTTATCCTGCATTTATTGGTAGTTTCCTTGCGGCAGGTAAAATCTAGACACTCCTGTCAAATGTACATACGTTGTCTGCTGGGGCACAAGAATGTGCGGATCTGGTACATTTCACGGTTCAATAGCCGGGGAGTCTCCTACGGTCTGCGTCGTGGCGTCTGTTATGGAGTTCCTGGAACCCTGTGCAGCTTTGCTCCTGGAGGTATATGAACACTAACCATGTGCCTTGAAGGGTGAGTGGCTGCATCTATCTGTGTATACTGCTAAACTTTAATCAGAGTCCTCACCGCATGTACAGTGGTTGTATGCTGGGGGAACCTTGGAAGAAGAGTCCTACAGAGGCAGAACTTTGTTCTTTTCTCTGGAGTGAGTTACACATTAATAGTGTGAATTTACCCATCTGATGCCCAAAGTTCTCTTTTTTTTTTTGTAGCCCACCATTGACACTATAGAATGTCAACATTGCTTAATACCAAGACTGCCTAGTTTGGATTCAGCCTCATACCTCTTTCTTCCAACGCCATACACGTTGTGTGTATCTCACTCTTGCAGGTTCTTTTTCATTCTTACCTTTTCCTTTTCCCACTGTTTGTTCCCTTTCTCTTCCTCATTTATTTCACTTTTCTATCTTTCACTTGTTCTGTGACAATGTCTAATGAGGAAAAATAAGTCCTGGTCCCCAAAATGAGTGCTGATGCCCACCACCCACAACTACCACCACAATTTAGGCACTGTTTGCTCACCTTCCCTCACTTCAAAATGCTCTATATTGCCATGGAAACCCCATAACTTTTCCTCTTGCATCCACTATGTTTCCTACCTGTCCAGTTTCCATTTAATTGCGTATTTCTGGTACTAAACATTCTATTTACTAACAACCAATTGAAATGTAAAGAACTACATTTTCTTTAAGTCTCAATCAATGTGTCAATCTGACTCTTTCCAGGGCCGAACTCGCCGCAGTGGACATCAGGAGTTTCCACAGGAGGTTTGAAGGGTGGGGCTGGTTTTGCATCGGTGGGGGTTGGTGTTATTACTGGGAGCTGGTTTTGCAGCGGTGAGGGGTGTGTTTTTTTACCGGGGACAGTTCTGCAGTGATACTGCAAGGTCGCCCCCCAGTAAACAAAGCATCAGTGCTTCACACTTCCACCATCCACCAACGTGGGGGGGTGAGGGGGGGGACAGGGGAGAGGGGATGGGGGAAACTGGTCCGACAAAATTGACAGGGATGCTTTGGTTTCCAAGTACGGCCCTGACTCTCTTCCATTCTGTCTGTCTATCTGTTGATATGTCTGCCTGCCAGTATGTCTCGTACTCTGTATTTATCTCGATGACTGGCCGTCTTTCTGTGAGGATTTTTCTTCTAAGGCCATTCAGAATTCTAGCTTTTTTGTCTCCATTTTGTTTTTTTCTTTCTCTTGCTCTCCATGTGTTTCTCACTTTTTTTCTACTGATTTTCTTTTTAGTTCTTTCTTCTATTCTCCCTTGACCTTTACTTTTTATCTTTTGCCTTTATCTTAACTTTCTTCCTCCTTCTATCCTCTGTTCCCATCTTTCTATGGCTTTTTCTTTCTCGTACTGTTTTCATGTGTTGTCTGTCAATTCAAATTAAATTTCTCTATTCGGTTTCATGTTACAGCAAACCATAAAAGTACAATATAAAAACCAGGAGAAAAAGGATATTGGACGATATATACAGTCACAAAAGCAGATCTGGGCAAATTCATAATTAGCATTACGTATACAAATTACAACGAATCCCATAAAACAGCTAAAAACAATACGTAAAAGCCAATAAGTAAGTCCGCAACCCATTGGCAATGCAAATACATGGGACTAAGAGTAGTGATAAGGGCGGGACAGCTAATTACAACTCGACCTGAGCGTAATAGCGGCTTTTAAAAAACTTTTAACTTAAAATACAGTATTGCCCGTCAGTATCTGGAGGAATATAAAGGCGGGGCGAACTTGTTTAAAATTGGCCTGTTTAAAGATATGAATTAAATCTGATTTTCTAGGGGTTTTTAGTTAAATTTCATTTTCAAGAACCCCCGCTGCTCTTTGTAGAAAATAGTCCATTGTGCTGGTGATTGGTGCAGCGTAGACCACCGCCGCCGTTTTGCCCTTGCTCATTTTACCCACTCCCGGGCCTTTAATAGCTGTTAATGCGAGCCTTCCCTTATTGTCAATCCCCCGTCTAGTCAGGTCTGGTTACAATATGCACAGAGACTGGTAGATAGATGCAAAGTCAAGACAAACTCTATTTCTAGAGCGATAACTTCCGATCCACTAGGCCCACTGAACGAACCTGCATTAACTTAAGTAAACGATGACTTGAGTGCGTCCCAAACAGTGCCACGATATATATCAGGACTCACCCTCATATGAAGTTTATCTTTGCAGGGATGTTAATAATGTGGCCCAGCCTGGCCTCATCCAGCCTAGGATGGGCTAAAACAGGCCTGTCTTGGCCCGGGCCAAGCATGGGCACGCACCGCGCGCCGCTGCGGGAAGCCTAGGGCCGTAATATGGCGCCCGTGTGCCCGTCGAGTCTTGTGGCCCCTCCTCGCAGGTCCGGGGCAGGGACTCTCACCCAAGTGCGCTGTACTGTGGAGAAACAAGGGCTCCCTGTCCATTATCATGGTTTAATAGAGCTTACATTGCTAATGATTTATTGGCAATTGGGAAGAGGACTATCATTACGAAGCGCACGGATCAATAAACGCTTTTGTCACACAAATGATGTTTTCAGAGAAGAAATATTCAGTGAGAGGGAAAACGAACACTCGAGGCATCTTCTGAAAAGTGCCCCAGAGTCCAAGAAGCTGCATTGATTTCAGCCAAGGCATTAGTGTGCATGTAAATATGAGCGATACGATGCCCCCATAAGCAGAGCATAATAGCTGATTATTTTATATCTACACACAAAGCAGACTAGAAATGCATCCTAACACGAGGTGCAGAAGGAGATCAGGGCCCTGGTGTTCCCCAGGACGCAGGTCTAGTGCCCCCCGTGGATTACCTGGCTTTTGACAAGGCTCTGGGTTCCTCCAGGGCCAGGAGAAGCAGTTGGTAAAGGGAACTGCCTATTGTTTTGTAAAAACCGGTAGAGTGGGTAAACCAGACAGATGGCTTGAGATAAAGAGCGCCAGTTAGCTACTTGCATGATAAAGAGACCCTTCTCATTGTATGCCCGTCTTCCTGAGGGCTGCCTCTTGAAATCCATATTCCCATACAAGATTTCACACCTTGCCATCTGCCGCTCACTGGGACAGAGTTTGCAAAGGAACAAGGCCCCATTATTTCTTTCACAAGCTGGTCTGCAGAATCCCAGAGTCACAATCCCGGTCTAGAAATCAAATCCCTCTTTCGTGCATCTCTAAATAGTCAAAAACTCCGTGAAACAACGTATGCTCTAGTGTGGTGCGATTGGTGCCATCGCACCGGGCGCTGACTTCACGGGCGCTGTATCAAATATATTGTGGATGTAAAAGCTCCTGCTGCAGCGTTCCTTGCTACCAGCAGCTTCCACACAATAACACAAATGTCACAATAACAGCGGCGATTAAGCGACCTTGTGCAGACAGATCGAGTTTTGTCTGGTCCAAGTTTTGACTCACCATAAAGCAGGCAAAGGGCTGATATGCCCTCTGCCTACTTTAGGGCGATTCCAGAAGTGCGCATATTGTAAACAGTTCAGTGGTTCACTGCTTTTGTCAGAGAGATCTTTTAGTTACATGCAATTTGTAAATGTAATCCTAATACAGAACAGAGCGCTATTAACTGTCATCAAAGAGCTACATGCAAACTGCAATCGAGCGTTATGATTTTTATTCCCAGTCTTTCATCAACCTAAAGTTGCAAAACGGGTTCATTTGGGTAGAAATCAATTCTCATTAGTAATGACAACCCTCAACCATGGTTGTATATTTTAAATTCTAAGTTAGTGCTTCTCTAGACCAAGCACTATTAAAGTATACTGCCTACCAGTATGGATGCCAACTGAATCCTATACCTTGTAGTCGTCTTGTTTCTGATGTAACATTTCCTATACACTGATGTACACATGTGTGATTCATTGTATATGTAACTTGTGTGTAATGTAAAGTGCTCTGACACCCTATACTGGTATGAGTAGCACTATAAAACAAAAGATAAGCATGTGAGAGAGAGGTTTTGGAGACTTGAGGGTCACTGTTTAAGGGGTGGTGAGGGAATTCATGGAGCAGGAGGTCATTGGGGCGCCAACAAACATAGTCACACTGGGCGCCACCAGCGCTAAAGCCGGCCCTGATGAGTTCCATCGTTTCAGTCAGTGCGGCGCGGTGCACGCGACTGCTCTCTGCACGCGACAGGCCTCTGCGGAAGTCCCCTGGCAGCTGGTGCTAGTCTATGGCAGAGCTGCAGCCCTGGTAGTGATTAATGAGCGAAGGAAAGGGAGCCTTAACTGGCAGTTTTTAAAGGAACCCCTTCTTAGTTACAGAGGAACGCCTGGTCCCCAGAGAATGACACTTACCGGATTGAACTACCTTTCCACCCTCTCTGCTTAGACTTCTGCTGTCCTGCTCCCAGATCCGCCTGTACTTTCACCCTTTCAGCTCACGCACTTTCCGGTCTTCTCCCAGATTCCTCTGGCCTTCCCACCTGCTAAAACTCTGTCTGGTCTATGCCAGATCTCCCCACACCCTCTCCCTGCTTGTTCAAAAACTTCCTGCCTCGCTTTAAGATTGCCCTCCACTTTCACCCATTCTGCTCAAACCCTTGCTGCCCTGTTCTCAGCTTCCCACACGCATCTTCTCTGCTCAAGCTGGTCATGTCCTGCACCTGGATACCCATACACTTCCTTCTATGCTGCGCTAACACTTTCCCCCGTCCTTCTCGAGCACTTCCTGTTCTTCTCAAACATTTCCTGTTTTTGTCCCATATTCTACTACACTGTATGGCTGCGTGGGCACGTTCTCTGCCTTCCCAAATTCCTTTCCATGCCCTATGAATGTGGTCGATCACTTTCTGTACCGCTCCCAGGTTTCCTTACATTTCTTGCCCACTCAAGTGCTTCAAGTTCTGCACGGTGTTCCCATACACTTCTTCCCATGCATCTGAGCTGATTTTGGATTCCTCTACGCTTCTTATGTGCTCTAACACTTCCTGTGCTACTCATCTGTTCCCCTACACTCCCTGTTTGCGTTAACACGTCCTGTCCTGCTCCTGGATTCTCAGCGCTTCTGTTGATGCTGATACGGATGGGATCATTTCAGAGGCCCTTTAGAAGCTGCTTAGTGCCATGGAAGACATTTTAGCCCACGTTGATATGTCCCTCTTCCCAGAGACAGGCAAGGAGACCTGAAAGGCAGGGGTAGGGGTGACAACAGGCTAGAGAGATGCAGTTTGCGGCAGAACGGAAGCCTGCGAGCAAGTCGTAGTATGGAGAGGTTCTGGGCGCAGCACGTGCGCCATCAATCAGTCGTACAAAGGTGCAATGGTGAGAATGCTCAGTGAGTGAAGCACCTGCCTCTATCATCTACCAACCTTCCACTCACCGGTTTGAATCCTGACGGAACCTACTCCGTCATGGTTTTACTGATGGCAAAAAAGTCCTCAAAGAGGCAACAGCGACCAAGTCATTAACATGACGTGAAATATAAAAACGTGAATTAGAAAGCACTGTACAAACCTTGGTAAGTTGCTAATAAGAGCTGCTCTAAAATTCATGCTGCAGAGGACATTAGAAGCCTCAGGGGGAACCTCTGATTCACACCAGCCCCTCATAACCTAGCCAAAGATTTGCACTGGAGATACACCAATTTACACTAGAGAAGATGAATTGCATAGTGACTCTGGTGCAGCATGAGTGCCAGAGGAGGTAGCCTGAGATTTGTGTTTTCTGGAGAGCACTGCCAGGGCATTGACTTCCAGGGATCACCTCTTTGAATCCATTGTTTCTTTCTCCCTCCTGAAACCCCATAGATGTCTCTCCAGTCCACGCACACCTAACAGCCCCAAGCCATCTGCAGTTAACAGATCTTTACAGGTCCATGCTGAGGCGGAGCGCCAACACGCAGACTTTGAGTCGTACAGACTCAGACGTCTCCAGCTTCAGAGCACCCCTTTCAGACTTTATCTGGCTTCAGCCCATCTCTTTGAGCATACACCCAGGTGCCGGCTGGCAGGAATGACCAGGGGCTTGCCTATTCTCCTTGCGGGTTCATGATACACCTCAAGATTGGCACAGAGTCTGTGCATGCCTTCAAGCACCACTGTAGACCCTGCCTGGACGACGGACCCTGCAGCCAGGTCCAGCACAGCCATGGGTAGCACCATTGGTCCATCCTGCGCCGACCCCAGCAGGAGAAGGCTGCACTATGGCATAATGTCCACTCCAGGCTCTGCCATCCTCCCCAGAGTCCAGGAGGTGCCAAAACAGCCACTGCCACTATGCAGGATGGCCACATTTGTACTTTTCCTGCAAAAGGGACGTCCGTATAGGTGAGAGAAGTCCCACTAGTGGGGCTGTCATTACTATAATGAGGGCTGTCTAGCCACAGGGCATTAAGTTAGCTGGCTCCCTCCGGATTCCACACCCAGTAGTAATATAAAAACAGCCATTGAAACGGGCCTCTATTGGGTCCTATTTATTGATGTCCTTAACTTAACTGGCAAAAACACGGATCCATTTCTGAGCAATTAATTAAAAAAATGTTAAGACAGAAGCCTTCAAACTGTGTATCGCGTCCTCTCTGGGTGTCCATGGCTGTATCCCAGGAGGGTGCAAATGTATCTGCAAGTATTTGTAAATGAAGATTTCCTGGAAGCTCCACCTTGTTTATATGACATTTTCCAAGCTGACTTCATTTACAAGCATAGGGTGAAATGCATAAAAATGTGTGGGATCTGTAATCCCGAGTATCCTGGGGCAGGGGCAGTGAGTGTGATGGTGGTGTCAAATGTATGCTTAAAAAGAATCAAATGTTCTGCAAGTATTTTGTTTTTTCACCTTCACTCGCCAGGGGTGTGAGTGGCCACTGTATCCAATGATGTCTGACTGTGTACAAAAGAGGAAATGGGGGCCCATCATGGAACAGGACACCCTTGCTGACCATGAAACATACTTAGGGGCATATTACCAACAACTAGCGATAATTTTTGTCTCTAAGGGGCATATTACCAACAACTAGCGATAATTTTTGTCTCTAACTTGTTTAGAGACAAAAATTATCGCCGCACATCGGCGATTTTTATCGCAGATAAACCTTGCTATTAGCAAGGTTTATCGCAAATGCGATAAAAAACGGCCGCAATGCATGAATATCGCTGAAAAGTCAGCGATATTCATGCATTATCGAGCAAATGCTCTTAGCCATGTTATCCACCTCCCATTGGATAACATGGC
The DNA here is from genome assembly GCF_964263255.1 of Lissotriton vulgaris. Classification (NCBI taxonomy): domain Eukaryota; kingdom Metazoa; phylum Chordata; class Amphibia; order Caudata; family Salamandridae; genus Lissotriton; species Lissotriton vulgaris. Next base: position 1,306,600,328 of record NC_141693.1, on the reverse strand, counting down.
TAAGAACTGCTCAGGGCAGGTGTTAGCTTTTGGAGATATTCCCGCTTAGCGCGAATATCTCCAAAGGTTGGTAATAGGAGATAGCGATGTTAGCGACTGTTTTCAGTCTCTAACATCTTGGCACGCCCACTTTGCATCTCATTAGTGATAAATATCACTGACATGCAAAGTGGGGCCCAAGATGGTCGCTATCTCCTACTAGCTGTCGCTAACTGGTGTTAGCGGCAGCTTGGTAATAGGGAGATAATTTTATCTCCGCTTTCTTGGCTTTTAAAGCCAAAAAAGCGGAGATAAACCCCCTTGATAATATGCCCCCAAGTTTTGCCATGAAAGGCGAATGGGGCAAGATGGGAGCACATGCTTTTAACAAAGGCCAAAGGAGACAGCTCGCAAGTCAGTAGCTGTCATTAGTGAGTGAGGTGCTGCAGCACTGGTGCCCCCAAGTGCGAGGGGCCACTGCATCACAATTATGACAATCTTGCTTTTAAAAACAGGGTATGGGGCTCATTGTCCTGCCTAGTATGAAGGCTGAGGACTCCCTTGCTGCAAAAAGGAGAGCAACATTTGGGAACTCTTTTTTTTTCAGGGACAGAGACCCTATTCCGAGTTTGGAGGCGTGGGTAAACATTTTGGGGAAGGGATGAAAGGAGCAGAGGAGATCATTGTCTACGTGATAAAATGCGGGATACGGACCATTTCAGGTAAGTATAGAAAAAAAAGAAAAAAAAAAGAATTTCGTTGCCCGCGCTGCCTTGCCAAATGTGATGCAGCGCGGGCAACGAAATTCTTTTTTTTTCTTTTTTTTTCTGTACTTACCTGAAATGGTCCGTATCCCGCATTTTATCACCCCCCACCCTGCCCCTCCCCGCCTGACATCACCGCCCGGTGTAACGCCCTGCACTGGCCGTGCCTGGTTGGACCAGCTGTTCAGGTTAAGGTAGGAAAGCTTTCCTGAGCAGGTGCCATGTTTGAATTTCCTGCTTAGCATAGTTTTTGTTGTCTGAAAACAGACTTCGAAAGTAGCTTTCGTTTTAAGAAAAGCAAAGACATTGGCCCTGAGGTCCTGGAGGAAGTGTGCGCTTGGTGGCCCTTGTGTGCTTTCTATGATCACCATCACTGTGACCTGGCAGCGCTGTGCTGGTTGGGTCACTAGTTCAAGGGTTTCTACTGGTGGAGCACGCTGAGAACTGAAACCCAGCGCTTTCCTTGGCTCCAGCACGGGGAGCCTCGAGTTTGGCAGAGCAGGAACATCAACACATATGGTAGTGCTCCCACTCTACTAAACTCTAAGTGGTTGACCACCTTTGTGGCTCACATTGTGGTCACATTCATTACATTAAATAGGTCCTGGGACCATCAGCAAACCTTTGCAAACTTTTACCATTTTCTGCCTTTAAAGAGTTACATAATATTCAGATTCCTTTGCTTCTCACTAATGAGAGAGAAAGGCCGGTTGACTGGATGAGCGTGAGCGTATTTAAAAATGTATTGAATTTATCACAAGCTAATAGATATTCTTGCTCGCTTGTCTCTGACCCTTGTGTCCCACATCACACAATTGTTCTGTACAGGTACTATATCACACCTGTATGTGTCTTGTTTTGTTTTAATATTATAACATTTGTTTTTAATTTTTTATATGTTATTTCATTTTTAGTATCCATAAGAAATATGTATCAAATAGAAGTTGGGCATTTTTCAAAATTGGGTTTATCAAATAATTTCCTTTTGATTAGACTTCTATGGCTTTTAGGTGTTTTTATAGTTTTCTTGCCCGCTAGTACAGTATACACAGGAGGATTCATTTCATATTTCCATGTGAGTGGGCTGGTCACTGGACAATTCATATTAGCTCTAAGGGTGGGCCGTAAACTCCGTTCTGCCAGCGGATTTGATGGAGTTTTGACACTCCGCGTTCCGGTTGGAGCGTGAAGTTTGGTAACAAAATTCCGCAACCGCCGCATGGACGGAGTTTACTGCCCAGAAATCATGTTTTGATTGATCCTAATATGCTGATCATGCAGACATTTGACCAGCCTCCGCTAACATGCCTCCTCAGCCTTCTGTACCAAGAACAAAATGGAGTAGGTCCCAGGGCCGATTTCAGAAACTGGCACTCAGCAAATAGCCCATTTGGCAAGCAGACTTTTGACCCCTTCTATCAGAGCCAACCTTCGCAACTTGGTGGACGAAACAGGAGTCAGCCGAATCCCTGTATCCCGGAAAACCTGCCAAAAGTCGATCTTGTAACCATGTTCCAGTGTCCAAGACCCAGCGAACTAAACATCCAGATCCCAAACCGGAAGGAAATGACTGATCCAGCATCCGACATCCAAAGGTCCCTCCGGACAGTGATTGTCAGGGACCCTTCTTGGCAGAACCTTTAGGAGCAGGGGAAGCATGCTTGGGAGAGAAACACGGTTGGAAACAACTCCTCCGGAAAGACTGACAGGACTCATGCTTCGGGGGCAACCTGGAGGACCTATTCCAAGGCTTACCAGAAGACGAAGCACCCTGTAGTATTGAGTCCACTCAATATTGGTAGAAAAGCAAGTTTATTGCAAGGAAAGCACAGGAGCAAGGTAGGATACAACCTACACAGGACTTCTTCCCAGCAACTGTAACACACAGAGGCTAGGAAAGGAATCCTGTGACATAAAGGAATGTCAAAGCAAAACAATTCCAACATAACTTAAAGGGGAAACACAACACCCCCCCTTTATAAGACAAGGCATGCTTCAACTTCTTGAATGCCTTAGTAATCATGGCTGGCAACTGATCCCTAAAGACTGCCTGTCCCTCAAAGGGCAATTTCAGCAAAGCTGCCTTTTCTCGAGGATCACCCTTCCATTGCCTGTGCCACAAGGAACATTTGGCGGCCACCAAGGTCCCAGTGGACATAGCTGAAGCTTTAGAAATATCAAAACAAGAGAAGGGGGCTCCCCATAGGGTTTCTTAGTGATATAGGCAGGCCAAGGGGGGAAGAACAACTGTATAAAGAAAGAGAGAAGGTACCCTGCCTGATATTTATAGAGGTCCTAGCTAGAGGATCCAAACGTGGTAGGAGAAGGGGGGTGGTTAGCCCAGAGGCTGAGGCTGCACAGGACAAAAGCCAGGTCAATCCAAACAGACTCAACAACATATATTGAAAAAATACATATTTTTTTATTTTTCTCTTTTTAAATATATTATTCGAAATTTTCAAAAGACAGACATGTATAGGTTAAATAGTCAAAGTGATATTTTGCAAAACACATAGCAAAGATTCTTTTCGGGATTAAGATCTGCCCAGTACTGACCACACTTCAAACAAACTACCACACTCATTCACACAGGGGTTTTCTCTAGCTATTGTTGGAACATTCAACTTTCATTCATCCATTCATATAGTCCTGGCATAGACAACAATAGATATTCAATAAGTTGTCTAAATCGGGGGGTTCATCCAGGTAGATGGTAATCCTGTGACATAAAGGAATGTCAAAGCAAAACAATTCCAACATAACTTAAAGGGGAAACACAACACCCCCCCTTTATAAGACAAGGCATGCTTCAACTTCTTGAATGCCTTAGTAATCATGGCTGGCAACTGATCCCTAAAGACTGCCTGTCCCTCAAAGGGCAATTTCAGCAAAGCTGCCTTTTCTCCAGGATCACCCTTCCATTGCCTGTGCCACAAGGAACATTTGGCGGCCACCAAGGCCCCAGTGGACATAGCTGAAGCTTTAGGAATATCAGACAGAATGTCAGCCAACTGCTTAGCCTGCTGTTCCATAGCTGCCATAAACTCAAAACACTCCGAACCATCCTTCACAGCCATGGCCAACTTGTCCAAATCCTGAACCAAGGTCTGGGCAGAATAAGCCAGGCTCGCCCTTAGAACCAAGTTCTCTACAGCAAAACCCTTCTTACGACCAGAGTCCAACTTCTTATCTGTAGCATCGGTGGGGGTACATTCTTCCGGCTGAATAGCAGTTTTACCTATCAGAGTAGCCAGAATTGAGTACAAACGCACAGTGTGGGGAAAGAGGCCATCACCCTCCAACAAGTACAGTTTCTGGAGGAAACGGGGGACCTGAATCTTGTCCAGACCTTGAAAAGGCATGCCAAACCAGGAGGGCTTCACATACTGCCGAACAAGGGTTCCACCATCCTCATCCAGCTGGAAAAAAAGAAACCTCAAATTGTTTCGCACATGCACCAAAATGTCCCACATTTCATCCCTGGAGACATATTTTCTGCCCAAGGAGCTAGAAGGATCCTTCCTATCTGAAGGGAACAACTCAGCAAACTGATCCATTGTCTGAGGCTGGTGTGGACCCACCAGTAAAGGACGAGCCTTCAGGGCTTTGGATACAGCCACCTCAAACAAGCCCTGAACTTCCTTCCTGGACATGAGAGGTCCACCACTCTCATCACAGCCCAGAACTCTAGGCCTTTTTAAGGGACCTAGAGACTTATCAGAGGCAGAAGAGGAAGAGGACGAGGACACCACATTGTTCCTCTTGAACAACCTCTTGCGACCCATGGTGGCAGCATAATAAAGCTCCCGAATGCAGAAAATACAAATATAGGGCCAGAGAAACACAGCCATAAACCAATGGGGATTAGGTAGTAAAAACCCCTCCAATCAGAAACACTAAGATCATGGCAAGAAATATATAAAAATACGGGGTACAACCTGTCCACCCGGTCTCCAGGACGCTCCTTCCCCAGTGGGGTTGGCCACACCGCGACCACTTCCCGGAACAACAGCCCCAGCCGCACGAGGACTGCTGGACTCTGCCTGCAGCCTCACAGAGGAAGAGAACAGGAAATGAAGACCCCGTGGAAGAACACTTTTGCCATATGTTACAAGGGTGGATCCCTGTGTTTCTATATATCTACTGGAGTAGGACGTATCCACCTCTTATGCTGATGTAGCGCTACCTCTTCACCCCCCCCCCCCCTTTTTGTTTTCTTGCTACGACTCCGTGGGACCGCCATGGAAAGGAAAGACCAAAGGTAAGCCTCACAGCAGGGAGACAAAAAAGAACAGGTGGTGGTGCGGGCAGGTTGTGTTTTAATAGGCTGGGTGTCGGTCTGGGGGGAGTCGGAGGCGGCGCAGGGGGCACACAGGTGGCGCAGGGGCCCCCAGGGGGCGCGCAGAGGGCGCACAGGGAGCGCAAGCAGCACAGAGGGCATGGACGCTTCTGTGCCAGTGGAATATTACAAGGAAGGAAGACAGCACTCTGGGAACACTGAGAGAAGAAACAGCTCTTTCACCGGATCAGCTGGTGAGTCACAGCTCAGGCTCCGTGGCCATACGGTTTTTGTTATTCACAAGATGCTGCGTGCGTTACCCAGGAAGGTGGGAGGTGGATGGGTGGAGACCACAGCTGTGTCTCTCCTGTGCCCCGAGTTCTGTGGTGCTCATCCCGTCTCTGCCATGGTGATAGACATCAGAGACCTTGCACTTTTCTGCAGAGCTTCTGAGACCTCAGGGGCAAACACATACTTCAACAGGTAAGTGTCTTCTGTCCCAGCAACTGTGAGAAAAGAAAACTCAAAGCACACTCCGATCGAGCAGGAATTAAGTGCTTCCGGGTCATGCCTCCCCGCCCCTCCCTTTAAGTCCCTAAGGTGCACAATCGATCGGGGCTGGTGCTGGCCTCGACACCCCCCGCCGCCACCAGCCCTGCCCTTTCCAAAGGTGGCGAGGGCTGGTGGCGCCATAAGGGCGGCGTGCCCGAGTCTGGTCGTCGCCTTAGCAGGATCACCAAGGGATGGAGTAAGTTCTGAGTGATGGTACAGATCTGCGCTGACACTCAGTGTTTGGGAGTAGTGGTATCACCATGCAGCGAATGCTGCTACGCGGTGGTGCAAACCCGCATATGTACTGAGGATTAGTGAATGACGGTGCAAATCCAAACAGGCACTAAGAATTACTAAATGATGAGACACATCTCTGTTTATTGATCCATATTAACATGCACTAAAAGTAACTATTTGTGGCAATTGTGGGCATCAAGTAAAGATGACCACAATAAGATGCAAATAGGATTATGCAGTAATCCTTACTGAGTGATGGTGAAAACATCTCCATGTACTAAGTAGTACTGAGTGTTGGGAAACATCGAATCAGGCATTTCAGCCTTCTAAAGGACTGGAATATCTGATAATATCAAAAACAAAATATAGAACATGTGGTGCTTAAACGATAATGATATCCTGCGTCACTTTTAATGTGTATGTTGCCAAATACAAAAAAAATCCCCTACCTAGTGGTTTTGGCATTGATGTGAGATACAAGGCTGGAAGTGCGAGAATACATCGGATTCTCAGTGGGAACCAACACCTGAATACTACTATTGCTCAATCTGCCTAGACTGAGAACAACCACAGTTCTTCTTCGAAGGCTAGGCCTATTGGCTTTGTCAGTGTGTGTTTATTAGGAGTGCTTACAGAATGTGTGCTGTGTTACTCACAGACAGACAGGTGTGCTCCTTTCATAGAGGGGTCACAGGCAGGGGGATGTAGTACTTCAAGAGGGGAAAGGTCACTTGCAGACGTTTTACAGCCTGTAGGACGCGATGTTTACAAAATAACAATGGTTTCTTGCAGCAGAGAAGTCCCTGGCTTTGGGTTGCGTACAAATGGAAAGGGTTCCTTTTACTGGGGGATAAGAGATACAGGCTGCGCGCCGTGCTCCATACAGCCAGGAAGGGTTTCTAGCACTGGGATGGGGCGGAGGAGGATAAGAGATGCAGGCTGTGCGCCGTGCTCCATACAGCCAGGAAGGGTTTCTAGCACTGGGATGGGGCGGAGGAGGATAAGAGATACAGGCTGCGCGCCGTGCTCCATACAGCCAGGAAGGGTTTCTAGCACTGGGATCGGGCGGAGGAGGAAAGAGATACATGCTGTGCGCCGTGCTCCATACAGCCAGGAAGGGTTTCTAGCACTGGGATGGGGCGGAGGAGGATAAGAGATGCAGGCTGTGCGCCGTGCTCCATACAGCCAGGAAGGGTTTCTAGCACTGGGATGGGGCGGAGGAGGATAAGAGATACAGGCTGTGCGCCGTGCTCCATACAGCCAGGAAGGGTTTCTAGCACTGGGATGGGGCGGAGGAGGATAAGAGATGCAGGCTGTGCGCCGTGCTCCATACAGCCAGGAAGGGTTTCTAGCACTGGGATGGGGCGGAGGAGGATAAGAGATACAGGCTGCGCGCCGTGCTCCATACAGCCAGGAAGGGTTTCTAGCACTGGGATCGGGCGGAGGAGGATAAGAGATACATGCTGTGCGCCGTGCTCCATACAGCCAGGAAGGGTTTCTAGCACTGGGATGGGGCGGAGGAGGATAAGAGATGCAGGCTGTGCGCCGTGCTCCATACAGCCAGGAAGGGTTTCTAGCACTGGGATGGGGCGGAGGAGGATAAGAGATACAGGCTGCGCGCCGTGCTCCATACAGCCAGGAAGGGTTTCTAGCACTGGGATCGGGCGGAGGAGGAAAGAGATACAGGCTGTGCGCCGTGCTCCATACAGCCAGGAAGGGTTTCTAGCACTGGGATGGGGCGGAGGAGGATAAGAGATGCAGGCTGTGCGCCGTGCTCCATACAGCCAGGAAGGGTTTCTAGCACTGGGATGGGGCGGAGGAGGATAAGAGATACAGGCTGTGCGCCGTGCTCCATACAGCCAGGAAGGGTTTCTAGCACTGGGATGGGGCGGATGAGGATAAGAGATACAGGCTGCGCGCCGTGCTCCATACAGCCAGGAAGGGTTTCTTGCACTGGGATGGGGCGGGGGAGATGGGAGTTACAGACTGTGTGGCATTACTCTCACAGATATGATAGGTTACTTGCACTGGGGGTGCAAGAGATACAGGCTGCGCGCCATGTTCCTTACAGACAGGAAGGCTTCCTTGCACGGGGAGGGTAAGGGATACAGGCCGTGCACCATGCTCCTTGCAGAGAGGAAGGGGCACAGTGAGGTGAAGGATGTTGTGCTTTTTTAATGCTGGGAAGACGTTCCTTGCACCGAGGAGCTGGCAGGTGCTGCGGCCCACAGACAGCAGAGCATTGCTCACTCTCCTCTTGAATATGATAAACTCTGCCGGTCCTGGGGCCTTGGCACACATTTTCAGAGCTCTTTGGAGATCCGGGTCAAGCGTCGACGAGGGAGCGCTGGTTTTGATGGTCAAGGAGTCGGCTTCCTTTTCCCTTAAGTGCACAGCAGAATTGGCTGGCGTCTGAAACTGACTCTTCCTCCCGTCTTCCTCTGGCTCAGCTGAAATAAATGCCCAGTGCCTGGGGGGATCTAACAGCTCTACCAATGTCAGGTAAGTACAAACGTCCCATTTTCAAGATCTATGTTTTTCAAGGTGAATTGTGAGCAATACGTGCACTTCATCGCCATACATTGATGGGAGAGTCTGGCTGCATGATTGTACAAGTACAGGGGCGTGGCTACGGCGCCGATGTAGGTGGAAGCGGGACTCCGGAGCTCCTCCGTGCCCGCCTCGCACCACCGCATATCCTGTACCCCGGCTCGCACCCAGACCCCCCAAAAGTACATCGGAGGGCAGCGGGGGCACGCGGGGTGAGATTGGTGGACTGGGGACCCCTGTATACACCCCCCCTGGACTTAAGGACTCGAGCGCGGCTCCCGGAGAGGAGAGCGCCCAAAATGGCGGCCGCTGTCCGGACCTGAAGTGCCTGGCGCCTGGCTCCAGGAGGCGAGGAAGGACCCCCTGACGCGGTGACGACTGACCGCTGGCCGGCGGACAACCCCCGGAGACCGGATAAAGGTGTGGGGACCTGGCTGGCAAACTCACGGGCGACGCTGAAGGACGGGAGTCGGCGACCTTGCCTGACCCTAAGATGGCGCCGGCGGAGACCGAGTGACCGCGTTGGCGGCCGGCGACAGAGCTCCTGGGGCTGCGTGGACCGCTGGACCAGCGCACAACACACGACCCGACCTCCTGGTGGTGGCGTTGGGGAGTGCGCGAGGACACTGGGCGTCAGAGAGAGCGGAGTTTGAGGGACTGACTGCCCTTCCCCCCCCCCTGTCACGAGGCGCCTACCTGAGCTGGGTGACTGTCTGCGGGGCTGCAGGGGCCGAGTGGAGGCCTGGACCTACGAGGGGCACCTGTCCTGGTATCCCGGTGACGGCCTTGCCGGGGAGCCTGTGCCACTGGAGATTGGCGGCGCGTGCACGGGGGGGGCGCAGAGGGGAGCAGGAGACGAGGTGCTGACTCCCCACCCCCATGAATCCCTGAAGCTCCGGGCGGGAAGAGGTGCCTGCCTGACCGGGGGCGTCCGAGCACAGCGGACCAGGTTCTCATCGGTGCCTACCCTGCTTTAGCCTTCTAGGTGCCCGGACCAGGGGCACTGGTGCCACACGACGCCGGCGGAGACTGGCCCTTGAACTGGACCCCACGAGACGCAGGCCCAGTGGTCGGAAGGCACGGTGGACCGGAGGCGGACCAAGAACGGAGTGAGGGAGAGCATAGGTGGCCACCGCAGGGGCGCCTGACGATCACCGACCGCCAGGATGGTGCGGGGCAACAGCAGGAAGAAAGGCTTCGAGGCCCTGAGGCGGGATGACCCGGGGCACCTCGCCGAGGATGACCCACCGGGGGAAGGGGCAGGGAGCTCGACCCGCCCACGGGATCCCTCTCTGGGGGACATAATGCAGGCGATTGTGGCGTCGCGGGAGGCACTTGAGAAGCGCATGGACACCATAGGGTCGGACCTAAGCCTGTTGAAGGACGACCACAGGAAACTGAAGGAGCGGGTGACGACCTCGGAGGTGGCCCTGAAAACCTTGCCGGGGGACATGGCGGAGCTCAAAACGTCATTGGCGGTAATGGCCCAGAAGGTGCGGGTCCTGGAGCTCCGAGCAGAGGACAGTGAAGGACGCTCTCGGCGCAATAACCTCCGCTTGGTGGGGGTCCCTGAGAACGCAGAAGGGCGGGACGCGGTCACCTATCTGGAGGGCTGGCTACGATCCGAGGTGGCCCCGGAGGGACTCTCGCCGTTCTTTGCCATTGAGCGCGCACACAGGGTCCCTGCGCGTCCCCCCAAACCGGGGGTGCCTCCGCGCCCGATTGTGCTGCGGCTGCTGCACTTCAGAGACAGAGACCATATACTGCGGAGGGTGAGGGAAATCCCGGACCTGAGAATAGACAACAGCAGGGTCATGGTCTTTCCGGACTTCACCAGAGATGTGCAGAAGCAGCGTGCCTCCTTCCTGGCGCTCAAACGCAAATTGAGATCACTGCACCTGCCCTACGCCATGCTGTTCCCGGCGCGGCTGCGGGTGGTCGATGGGGATCGCACTCACTTTTTCCTGACGCCGCAGGAAGCTTGGAGTTGGCTGGACGCGAGAGGGGAACCGGGCGCGGGCCCCACGCCGCAGACCCCCCCCAGGAGACACTCCGCCGAAGGGACACCGACGCGACGATCTGGCTCCCCAACGGGCTGGCAGCAGGAGCGAGCCAAGGCGGTGCAAGCGGTGGCGGCCATCAGCCAGGGGGACGCCAGCCCCTCCAGCAGCGCATCTGAGCAGTCGAAGGACAGCACTCTCAGCCCCGGCTCCAGCAGTGGGCACGAACATTCTGAGACGGACCTGCCGGTGGTGACTCCCCAGACAGCGGAAGGTATCCTTGGCTGAGAAGGAGCATGAGACCTAAGCTGCACAAGTAAGATAATGGGACATGCAGGTGGGGGGGGGGGGGGGGGGGGGGGGGGACCGCTTCTGGACGCTCTGCAGTGGGATGCGGATGCCCCCCCCCGGGACTTCGCACTGGCACCATGGGGGACGGGATGGGTCGGGGGGCCTCTCCTGATTGTTGTTAGGGGTAGTGGGGCGGGGGCGGGGGGCTTCGGACCTGTCTGGAGCCGGTATCGCTGCCACTCCAGCCCTACTATGCAGTGATACGCTCTTTGATTCTTGAGTTTGGATGGGGTTTCCACGTTGGTTGTCTGTCCTGGGGTGTGGGAGTTGGGGTAGTTTGATTGTGCAGGTTGAGGGGGGGACGGGGGGGGGACCTAGGCGTGCTGGGGGGGTTGCCGGGAGAGTGAATGGAGTGGATGGGGCTTGGCAGAGTTCGCCATGGGATCCGACTTAGGCTATAGATGTCTCACATGGAACGTAAGGGGGATGCACTCGATGCACAGGCGTCATAAGATCCACTCATACCTGGTCCGGCGGGGCATACACATTGCCTTCCTTCAGGAAACCCATCTGCTGGACAAAGAAGGGAGGGCTCTGCAGCGGCGCTGGAGGGGGCAGGTCTTTCACACCGGCTACTCCGCTTATGCTAGGGGGGTGGCCATATGGGTGCGGGCGGGGATTCCCTACCAATGCACACAACAGGTGATTGACCCAGAGGGGAGGTACATAATGGTGCGCGGCAAGCTGGACGGGAGGGACCTTAACCTGGGTTGCATATACGCCCCAAATGTGGACCAACCTGCATTCCTCGCACAACTGTCCAATAAACTAGCTCAGTTTCTGGTGGAGCCCTTGCTCCTGGGCGGCGACTTTAACAGCGTGGCAGACGTTAACCTGGATAGATCCCACCCCCCCCTTCCGAACGCACCAGCTGGTAAACTTGCACTCGCGCGCTCGGCCTGGCAGCGCCGGTGGGGACTGGTTGACTCCTGGAGGGCTAACCATCCGTCGGACAGGGACTATTCCTTCTTCTCCGCTCTCCACGAACTACATGTCCGCATTGACGCCTTCCTATGCTCGCAGGACGTGCACGCGGAGGTGTGCCACAGTGAGTATCTCACGCGCTCGATCTCGGACCACAACCCGCTCCTCATGCGGCTGCGCTGGTCGCAGCTCCGCCCGAGGATCCCGGCTTGGAAGCTCCGCCCTGAGGCGCTGGACGATCAGCTCTTCCGTGCCACGATTGCCTCGGGCATTGAGGCATATTTCCAGGAGAACGCGGGTACGGCGGGGTCAGCCGCGACGGAATGGGACGCCTTCAAGTCGGTACTTCGGGGCCAGTGCATTGCAACGGCTTCGGGAGTGCGGAGAACGCTTCTGGCAGACATCGAGAGAGAGGACGAGACCCTGCGGAGACTAGAGAGGGCGAGACCTGAGCGACCGGACACTCACGAGGCCCTGCTAGGGGCGCGAGAGGCGGTGGCGGCGACAGTGGAGCGTCTCCGATGCTTTGACTACAAGGCCTACCTCACGCGAGCGCACTCGGAACGCGACAAATCGGGGGCTCTCCTGGCCTGGCTGGCCAACCCGTCCCGGCGAAGCTCGGTCATTCTTGAGCTCCGAGACCTGGCGGGGGCGGCGAGGTTCGATCAACAGGGAATTAACGCATTGTTTTATGACTACTACACAGAGCTCTACCGCAGCAGGGTCCTCCCGTCGACGGAGGAGTTTAGGGCCTTTCTGGAGGGTCTTGACCTGCCGGAGCTGGAGGAGGGGATCGCAAAGCGACTTGGGGACAAGATTGAGGAGAGGGAGGTACGGGTTGCCATCAAAAGCTTGGCAAGAAATAAGACGCCGGGCACCGATGGGTTCCCGACGGAATTCTACCTCACCTACATGGATCTCCTAGCGCCCCGGCTGACGTGGGTTTACAACGAGTCGAGGCGGCTAGGCTGCCTCCCGGCGTCCACGAGAGAGGCGCTGATAGTCCCCCTACTGAAGCCGGGTAAGCAGCCATGGGACAGGTCGGCGTATCGCCCACTGTCCATGCTCAACCTGGACTATAAGATTCTGAGCAAGATCTTGGCGACGCGTTTGCTCCCTCACATGCCCATGCTGGTACATGCGGACCAATCGGGCTTCATCCCGGCCCGCAATACAGCGCTCAACGTGCGGCGACTCCTGCACATACTAGAGGCCGACACTTATGACGGGGATGAGGCAGTGGTGTTTGCCGTCGACATGGAGAAGGCCTTCGACAGCCTGGAATGGCCGTATCTCTTCCATGTGTTGCGAGCGCTGGGCCTGGGCGAAGGCTTCGTTGATTGGACGAGGCTGCTCTATACGAACGCGACGGCAAGGGTCAGGACGGGGAGGATCATATCTGAGATGTGCGAAGTGGGCAGGGGCACCCGTCAGGGTTGCCCTCTTTCCCCCCTGCTGTTTGCCCTGGCCATCGAGCCGCTGGCGGCTCGGGCCCGGCTGGGGCAGGCGTATCGGGGCCTGGACATCTATGGTCAAGACCACCACATCGCACTATACGCAGATGATCTGCTGATGTTCCTGGCGGATTCGACGGACTCCCTGCGAGGAGCTAAGGCCCTCCTGCAATCGCTGGGTAGAATCTCGGGCCTCCGAGTGAACTGGGAGAAGTCCCACCTATTCCCGGCCCGCCCACGGAGGGTATGCCCGCAAACTACAGAGGGGGTGACCTGGGAAGAGAGGAGCCTGCGATACCTTGGCACCTCGATCTTTCATGACAGAGCCGATATCCTTGAGGGCAATATCGGTACGGCGATACGGCACACTAGAGAGAATTTCGACTTTTGGGGCACGCTCCCACTGTCACTTATGGGCAGGGTGGCGTTGCTCAAGATGGTAACCCTCCCGCGGCTGCTTTACTTCTTCGGGACCCTCCCGATCTGGATCCCGGCGAGCTACTTTCGGCGGCTGCGATCGATGGTCATCGGCTTCCTGTGGGGGTCGGGAAGACGCAGAGTGGCCCATGCCAAGCTTCTCCGTCCTAGGGCGGAAGGAGGGCTAGCGGTGCCGGACTACGAGCTCTACTACTTAGCGGCGCAGCTGCAATGGCTGACACAATGGGTGGCTCGGGCCAGGAGGGGGGAGGATGGAGCGGGAGAACCGGCGGGTCCAGTCCAGGTGTTGTCCCGGATTGTCCTGGGACTGCCGATGGGGGACTTCCACCTCACCCAGGAGTTTGCGACGGCCCGGAAATGCTGGAACAGATATCGCCGGAGATGCGGAGTAACGGTTCCTTACGCACCAGAGATCCCGCTTAGACTCTGCGGGGCGCTTCCGCATGGAGGCTCGTGGCGCGGGCTGAGCGGCTGGGACCAGCAGGGGCTGTCATCCATAGGCGACCTGTACGAAAATGGAGTGATGTTGCCCTTCGACCTCCTGCAGGACCGCTTCGAACTGGCGGGTGGGGACTTCCTTCTTCATGCGGCTTTAACGGCGGCGATCCGCAAACACTGGGGGGCGGGCATTTCGGAGCCACCATTGTCCCTGGGATGTCAGTACGTCGTAATGATGGCAGGGACGGTCAAAGCGGTCACGTGCCTGACCCGACGCATGGTCTCGGAATCCACCGCTCCGCTGCTGGCCCTGAAGACGAAATGGGAGGCAGATCTGGCGACTGAGATCCCCGAAGAGGCCTGGAATGGTATACTGGAGAGGGCCCGGAACGGCACGCGCAACGCAAGGTTCCAGCTGGTGCACTTTTATGTCCTACATAGGGCGTATCTGACCCCTGATAAATTACATAAGTACTTCCCGGCTCACCCAGCGTCCTGCCCGCGCTGCCCAGCGGATCCCGCAGATTTCCGACACATGTTCTGGTCCTGTCCCGAGCTGGGGCCCTTCTGGGGGGAGGTGGTGGAGGTCCTGAGGGAGGTGACGGAGAGGGACCTGCAACTCACCATGGCGCATTGCATACTACATTGGTTCCCACACACATCAAAGAACAAAGTCACTAGCAAGTTCCTGGACTTGGGGCTTCTCCTGGCGAAGCGGGCCATTACGTCCCAGTGGAAGGCGTCCCGGGGCCCCGTAGTAGAGCGCTGGAAGGCTGAACTGCTTAAATGGGCTAGGTGTGAGGGTGAGCTTCGCCTGCGAGCTGCGCTCAGGATAGACAATGAATTGGCACTGGAGAGAGCCAGGGCGTGGGAGGGGCTGGTCCTAGATCTCACGCTCCTGGACGAGGAGGAGGAGGAATCCCCGGTACATAGTCCGGCTCCAGAGGGACGCCCGCCTGACGGGGGGGTGACATAGACCCGCTCGGCTATTGCACTGCCCTTGCGTTCCTTTGAGATGTATTACGGATGATTGCAGACAGATCCTGGTACCATGCTTCGGGTCTGATCTTGGTGACAAGGTTGAGAGTTCAATTAGGTGATACTCTGGCACGCCTGGGGGGGTGGGGGGGCTGGGTAGGGGGCAGGGAAAGTTGGGGGGGGGAATCTTGAGCGGGGATGGCGGGGTAGGAAAAGTTGGGGGGTTTAGGGGAAGGGGAGGGGGGTATGTTCACGGGAGTTACACAGGAACTCTTGACCTCAACTGGGCTTGGGACAGAGGAGAGGGAGTGTTAGGACCGAAAAGCAGCGGTGCCGTTTCCCATCCACTTGTTGGCTGTAGCCACGCACAGAATGCTCTAACGCAGTTTCCTATGTACCTGCAATTTTGCCGCTCGACCTCCGGGGTGCGAGCTGAATGGCTGTGTGATACTGGGGAGTGGGAACGGAACTCATACAGAGCATCGAGGGGAATGGCATAAATTGTACTGTATACTGATCCATCATAGCTGCAATAAAAAGATATTTACAAAAAAAAAAAAAAAATGATTGTACAAGTACAACACATTCAAACAACAGGAGAGGTCATTGATCTAGGCTCAAAGGAGACCTATCAATCAATCAGGCGTTTGTTAAGCACAATTACTCACCCATAAGGGTCTCAAGGCGCTGGGGGGAAGGGTGGGAGGGGGGGGGGGTTAACAGGCTCCAGTCCATCAATGGAGGGTTCAGTTGAAGAGCCAGGTATTGAGGTTTTTTTGCGAAGATGGGAAGCGATGTTGTCTGTCTGAGGTGGAGCGGTTGTGCGTTTCAGGCTTGGGCCACGAGGAAGGAGAAGGAGCGGCCTCCCGATCTCGTCTTTATGGTGCGGGGGTAGGCATGGGCGTAAAATCCGTTCCGCTCGCGGATTTTGCGGATTTTCGGTAAATCCGCAATCCGCGAGATTCGCGGATTTCCCGCAAAATCCGCAAATCCGCGCGCTGAGGATTTTTTGCTTGTGTTCGCACTGCTCGCGGCCCGCGGCGCGGGCAGCAACAATCTCGCACTCGCGAAATTACAAAAAAAATAAAAATGGCGGAGGAGTGAAGGAAGGAAGTGGCCCAGTCTCCAACTTCCTGTTCCTGTCCAGCAAGTTCCTCCCATTGGGGAGGGGTGAAGGAAGTGCCCCAGTCTCCAACTTCCTGTTCCTGTTTCCTTTCCTGGCCATTTTGGATTCGATCTTGACTGGGAAGGATTACTTTTTGTGGATGCTGCTGGATATTTGGATTTAAGGCCTTTTGGATTGGGTGGCATGGGTAAACCAGAGTGCCAGTGTTGACAGAGGATGGCAGTGCTTTGTTTGCCCCAATAATGTACACTGGTGAACCAGAGGGTGCTGTGATGATACAGAGGGTGACATGGGTGAGCCCGAGGGTGGCATGGGTGAACAAAGAGAGTGCCAGTGGTGACAGAGGGTGGCAGTGATGAAGAAAGGCTTGCAAACAGGCTGGGCACGTAGAAACAACAAGTTCGCAAAACTGGCGACCTGACAAGTAAGTTCGCAATTTGCGAAATTGCACAAAACCCTCGCGAACTTGCAGAAACCCGTGCGAACACCCCCCAAAAAAAATCCGCAAAATCCGCGAGGATTTGCGGATTTTGCGGATTTTCGCAATCCGCAAATCCGCAAATCCGCAAATTCGCGGATTGCGAATCCGCAAAATCCGCCCATGCCTATGCGGGGGACCACAGCGTAGGAGAACTGGGCAGATTGTAGGGTCCTCTGGGGTGCGTGGAATTTGAGTTGGCTGTTCAGGTACGCTGGCCAAGTCTTGTGTTCTGGATGTTCTGTAGCTTGCAGGTGAAGTTTTTGTTTATTCTGGAGTAGAGTGTGTTGTCGTCGTCTAGTCTGCTGGTGACCAGGGCATGAGTGAGGGTCTTTCTGTGTTCGAGGGAGATCCATTTGAAGGTATTATGCAGGAGGCGGAGGGTGTGGAAGCAGGAGGACGAGACAATGTTGATCTGGTGGTCCATTTTGAGCTCGGAGTCCAGGATGATTCCCAGGTTGCGTGCGTGGTCCGTGGGGATGGGCGGGCTTACGAGGGCGGGGGCCACCGGGCGTCGGTCCATGCGTCGAGGTTTGGGCCCATAATGAGTAATTCTGCTTTGTTGGTGTTTAGTTGTAGGCAGCTATTTTCATCTATTTGGCGACGGCTTCCATGCCTTCTCGAAAATTGTGTCTGGCGGTATTGGGTTCGCTGGGTAGGGAGAAGATGAATTGGGTGTCATCTGCGTATGACACCATGTTGAGTCCATAGATTCTGACGATGGGGGCAAGTGGAGCCATGTAGACATTGAAGAGTGTAGGACTGTGGGAGGACCCCTGGGGGACTCCGCAGGTAGTAGGTGTAGGGTCGGAGAGGAAAGGGGGGAGTCTGACCCGCTGTGTTCTGCCTGAGAGGAAGGAGCAAATCCAGTTGAGGGCCTTGTCTTGGATCCCTGCATTGTGGAGTCTGCATATTAGGGTGCTGTGAGAGACTGTGTTGAACGCCGCTGAGAGGTCGAGGAGGATGAGGGCTGCTGTTTCTCCTTTGTCCAGTAGGGTGTGGATGTCATCTGTTGCAGCGAGGAGGGCAGTCTCCGTACTGTGGTTTTTTCTGAATCCAGATTGGGAGGAGTTGAGGATGTTGTTCTCCTCGATGAATGTGGCGAGTTGGCTGTTGATGGCTTTCTCAATGACTTTCACTGGGAACGGGAGCAGGGAGATGGGTCTGTAGGTTTTGAGGTCGGTGGGGTCCGCTGGGGGTTTCTTCAGGAGGGGGTTGACCTCGGCATATTTCCAGTCGTCGGGGAGCGTGGTGGTTGCCAGGGAGCTGTTGATGGTGTGGCAGACAGGGGTGCGATTATGTCAGCGGCCCTTTTGAAAATGTGGTGGGGGCAGGGGTCCATGGGGGCCCTGAAGTGGATTGACTTCCTCGCCTTCAGTGTGTCTTCGGGGGTGAGGGCTGTCCAGTTGTCGATCGCTGGCTTCAGGGTGTCGGGGTGGTTGGTGAGGGTTCAGTGTGTTGGTTCTCTTTGTTGAAGTTGTCGTAGATGCTCTTGATTTTGTGGTGGAAAAAGGGGCTGAGTTTGTCGCAGAGGTCTTGTGAGGGAGGGATGTTGGTGGACTCACTGGTGGGTTGGGCGAACTCCTTGATAATGTTGAAGAGTTCTTTGCTGTTGTGTGCGTGAGTGGAGATTCTGTCTTCAATCTCTTTTTTCCTTGTTTTTCTGATGAGTTGGTGGTGGGTGTTGGTGGCGGCTCTGAAGTTGTTGTAGGCTGGTGTTTCTCCATGCCTTTTCAAGGCGGCGGCAAGTGCATCTGGACTCTTGAAGTTTGATGGTAAACCATCTGGCTTTCTTGGCGTAGGTGTTGTTGTTTTTTTTGAGGGGGGCTATGGTGTTGGTGCTGTCGGAGATCCATATGTGCAGGGTTGGGGCTGAGGTGTTGGGGTCGTCGTTTTCCGCGATGGTTGGGGTGGAGTTGCTAAGTGATGAGGTTAGCTCGTCGTTTATGATTCTGGTCCAGTTTCTTCGTGGGAGCAAGTGTCTGTGGATGATGGGTGTTCTGAGGGTGAAGTGGATGCATCGATGGTCAGTCCATAGGAGTTCAGTGGTGTGGCTGTAGGTGATGGAGTTACATGTTGTGAAGAGGGGGTCGAGGGTGTGTCCTACTGAGTGCATGGGTTTGGTCACGATCTGGTGGAGTCCAATGTTGTGGAGGTTTTCCAGGAGGGATGTGGTGCTGGGGACCAGTTGGTTGTCGAGGTGGAAGTTGAGGTCTTCCAGTAGGGTGTAGTTGGTGGATGCGATGGCATGCTAGTAGATGATGTCTGTTATGGAGTTGGTGAAAAGTCTGCGGGGTCCAGGGGGTCAGTAGATGAGGGTACCTCAGAGGGTGGTGGTAGGGCTGGCCAGTATCTTGAAATGAAGGTGTTTGATCAGGTCTGTGGGCTCGTCAGGGAGTGTGCTCAGGAGGAGCTTGGATTTGTGGACAATGGCGATTCCTCCTCCCGGGCGGGTGGGGCGGTCCTTCCTCTGAAATCTTGTATCCTTGGGGAATGTCGATGTTCGGTCCCGAGGTGGTGTTGGTCTATGTCCGGGGTGGTGCTGTCGAGGAGGTCCCAGATTTTAGTGTTTGTGAAAGGATCGGACATTGAGGAGAATGCATTGCAGGGTCTTCAGTTGGGTTGTGATCTTGCAGGCGGGTTGCATTGGGTCCGTGGTCTTGGCGGTGCTGCAGTGGGGACACCTGAAGGGTCCGTGGGTGTCGGCTGGTGATGCTAGCTTGCAGTTGTTGTTGCGTCCTGGGTTGAGAGCATGGAGTGCCGCTGGGTCGTAGCGTTGGCGTTGAGGAGGTCCAGGGTTCTTGGTGCTGGTCAGGATCGGGTCGCAGACGGGCACAGATGGGTTTGCCTTTGGCGGGCCTTCGACGCACCAGCGGCGCGCCTGCAGCCCACGTCCACTGCACGTGTGCGCAGCAGCTGCCATTAAGTAGGGGTAGGGGAGGGCTGGACAGCTGAGAGGCGGGAGTGGGAAGGGGAGCTGGATTGGGCCAGTCACGGTCGTCGTGCTGGGGGGAGGGGCCGCAGGGGAAGCAGCGGCAGGAAAAAACGGTCAAAAAAGGCAAAATAGAGGAAAGAGTGGAAATAAGGCAGTGAAAGGTGCAAAAAAGTGGTGGAAAGACACAGAAGGAGAGTGAAAGGGGAAGATTAAATCACTGAAAAACGAGTGAAAATGGAGGAAAGACACAGAGGGGGGGTGAAATGGGGAGATTAAAATCAGTAAAAAACTAGTGAAAACGGAGGAAAGACACAGAGGTGGAGTGAATGGGGGAGATTGAAATCAGTTAAAAACGAGAGAAAACGGAGGAAAGACATAGAAGGAGAGTAAAAGGGGGAGATTGAAATCAGTAAAAAACAAGTGAAAACAGAGAGAGAGAGCAGAGCGTGAGAAAGGAGACGGAGGTCCACTGGACCATCAGGGATGAGGTGCAGGTAAAACCTGCAGGTGGAGGAGGGCCTCGAACACCAGCACTCTGGAGTGCAGGGGCTCGAGAGAAGTCCTCACTTGATGGTGGACCTGCGAGGGGGGGAGAGCAATTTCACTGACAATGAGTCAGTGGTCTTGGTCCTTGAAGCTGTAGATACCACTTAGCAGTATCAAAAGGAGACTGTGCACATTCCCTTCAGAAAAGGATGCTGGGTACTGGTTTTGCAAAGGAAAGTTTGGACTTTTTTACTTCTTGGGTGGTTCATGTAAATATACAGGCCTAGCCATGCCAGGCAGTGTGGAGGATGATTCTGATGCAGTATAACACATGCACTGCACTCACAGTGAAGGTCGATGTCCAATCATGGTTATTACAAGGTTAAAAGTAATTATTTAATCCACATATCAGAGAGCAGAATCACATACATTAGGTGACAAATGTGGGAGTCTGATGTTTCAGTCACTATTGTCTTTTATGTTGTGTTCGGCTTCTGTGGTTTGTGGTTGGGTTCTGGTACTTTCCATGGTTTGGTTCCATGAAGTCCTCTTGGGTTTCATGGACTTTTATGGATGTATTACGGCCCTTTTAAAAGTAATGACTCTCTGTACATAGTTTGCAATCCCATGTGAACTTCCCTAATAAGTGCAAGACGTTGGCATTGAGTCCAGCAAAGGGGCCCAGTTGACAGTTATTGCTGAGAGCAAGAAAAGCAGCATTGCCATGGATGCACAGTCTCAGGGATACAAGGGCAAAAGATCTGGCCTGCTCCTCACCCATTAATTTGACTTTCGGACACGGTTCCTTTATCCAGTTCAAAGACTGGTGAATGGCCCACGACACACTGGACAGGCTTGCCTCCTTGTGAAGCAGGTGTTTTTCCAGACTGCCTCCCAAACAGTCTGGCGCGGGATACTTGTGGGGAGCAGTGCAGACTTGCTCAGCTCCCATCCTGCTTTGGTTGTCATGCCTTCCTGTGACCAAGCTGATGAGTATACAGGGCCAGCTGCTCTGTGCAGAAAAGTTGTGTATTAAGCCCAACAGCACTTTTGAGAAGAAGCAGGGGGCATTCTAGATGTTTGAAGGGCCTCAGACATCCTAGGCAAGAAAGTAATTGATCATCATTGACTGGACTTACCGTGAGGGAGACTGAAAGCTTTGCCCCGGAGGAGCAGCTATTCTGCACAACAAACTCCAACAAGGATGCCAGCAGCTGGGACCCAAGAGAAATGGGTTATACCTTGAGAGGAAATATTGGGAAACGTCCTTGAGGCTCCCATCCCAGTTTGATCAAAGGTGCTCCGTGAGCACTGGGTTTGTTGTTAAGGTGGTGCATACTGTTAAGAGCCACTCCAGCAGAGAACAAAAGCAAAAACTCAAGTGAACTTCTGGAGTACAAAGCAAAATACGGCAGGAGGGGTCATCTCAAATAACCATAGACAAAAATGTTCTACTCTTCTTCAATCAATCAATCAATCTATCAATCAAACAATCAAAACGTACAGCGAGGAGCTTATCACCCAAGAGGGTATCCAGGCACTTTGATGAGGGAGTCAGTCAAAAGGCCAGATCTTGAGTTCCTTCCTGAAGAGGGTCAGCGAGGGTGAAGTATGGAGGTGGAGGGGAAGGGTGTTCCAGGACTTGGTGGTAAGGTGGGAGAAGGAGCGTCCTCCAGAGCGGTGGATGCATGGTGTTTGTGCGAGGGCAAGGTGAGAGGAGCAGAGGTTCCTGGGAGGTCAGTGGAGATTTAGGTAGTGGTTCATGTAGGCAGGTCCTTGGTTGTGGGGGGCTTTGTAGGCATGGGTCAGAAGCTTGAATTAGCATCTTTTCTGGATGGGGAGCCAGTGGATGTTTTCAGGTGTTGGGTGATGTGGGTTCTCTTAGACAGGTTGAGGATCAGTCTGGCACCTGTGTTCTGGATCGTCTGGAGTGTTTTCATGAGTTTGGTGAAGGTGCCTGCATACAGTGTGTTGCAATAGTCCAGCTGGCTGGTGATGGGGCCCTGCATTACTTTTTTCCTGGTGTTGATGGGGAGCCACTTGAAAACTTTGCGGAGCATGCAGAGAGTGTGGAAGAAGGCTGGGGAAACTGCACTGACCTGATGTTTCATTGAAAGTTCACTGTCCAGGATGTTGCTGAGGTTGCGGGCATGGTCTTTAGAGGTGGGGTTGAGTCCAAGTTCCAATGGCCACCATGAGCCATTCCAGAGGGAGGTGTGTCTGAGGAACATCAAAACTTCTGTTTTGTTTGTGTTGATCTTCAGGCAGTTGTTCTTCATGCAGGCTGAGATGTTCTTCATACAGTTGTGGAAGTTGGTCTTCATCGAGGCCAGGAGGACAAGCTGAGTATCATTGCTGTAGGAGATGATGTTGATGGGTATCATTGGTGTAGAAGATGATGTTGATGTTGTGGGTTCTGATGAAGTCTGCCAGTGATGTCAAGTAGTGGTTGAAGAAGGTTGGACTGAGGAATGGGCCTTGTGGGACACCGCAAATGGTGTGCTTGGGTTGTGTAGTGAAGGGCGGGAGACGGATTCTCTGGGTACACCCAGTGAGGAATCTGAGAGAGTTGCGTGTGGTTTCCATTGATCAGTGCATGGTGGAAGACGGTGTTGAAGGCTATGGAGAGGTTGAGCAGTATCAGGGCAGCTGATTCTCCTCTGTCAAGTAGTGTGCGTATGCTGTCTTTTGGTCAGGGCTGTCTCAGTGCTGTGATTGGCTCTGAAACCTGATTGGGAAGGATCCAGCATATTGTTCCTTTCCAGGTGTTTGATGATTTGAAAGTTGAAGGCCTTCTCCAGGACTTTGGAGGAAAATGGGAGCAGATAGATGGGACTATAGTTCTGGAGCGCACTGGCATTAGCCTAGGGTTTCTTGAGGCAGGGACTCGCCTCTGCGTTTTTCCAGGTGTTAGGATAGGTGGCTGTGGTGATGGAGGCATTGAGGATGGTGGTAAGCTGGTGGCTGATCTCCTCTCTACCTATGATAAAATATCAGTGGGGGCATGGGTCAGTGGGTTCTCCCGAGTGCATAGAGTTCATTAGAGTTATTGTGTTTGGTGTGCTGAATAGTTCCCATGCGGTGAGTGGGTGGTCAGCGGTAGTGGTGATGGGATGCTGAGGAGGTTCGTGGATTGGGGATCAAAGTTTTGTGGAAGGGGTCGCGAAGGATGCTGCATATATCCTGGGAGGAGGGGATGGAGTTTTCTGTGGCTAATGGGCTGGTGAACTCTCTGACAATGGTGAAGATTTTCTTGGATTGGTTAGTGATGGTTTCGATCTGGTGTGTCAGGGCCTCCTTTTTTGCGTCTTGGAGCTGATGGTGGTTGTTGTTGAGGGCTGACTTGAAGATGGCCCCATCTATGTTGTTCCTGCAGGTGCGCCATCTTCTTTCCAGTTGTTTACATCTGCCCTTCGACGTCCCGAGTTCTGGAGTATACCAGCTGGCTCGATTGGCAGTTCTGCTGGTTTTTGCTGGTTTGGTAGGGGCAACTCAGTCCGCTTCACTGGTAATCCAGGCATTGAAGGTCTCTACTGCCTGGATCAGGTTGGTGGTGATGTTGGACTGTGTGAAGATAAGGGCATCAGTCCATTGGTGCTGAGGGAACTTTGTCCAGCTGTGGGAGGGGGCACTGTGGTGGTTGGGGGTGGTGCGGGTGGTCTGGCAAGGCTGAAATATACGATGGAGTGGTACAAACAGGTGAGTTCCATGGTGTGGCTGTGTCTGTTTCTATTACTGGTTTTGAAGATGGGATCCAGCATGTGTCTTGCTTTGTGTGTGGGGTCTGTGACCAGTTGCTTGAAGCCAATGTTGTCCAATATTTTCAAGAGGTTGGTGAAGTAGATGGTGGGGTCATCCAGGTGGAAATTGTGGTCTCCCAGGAAGATGTAGCATTCGGATTCAATGGTGAGTGGGGTGATAAATTCAGCAATGGCGTCACTGAGGCCGGTTCATGGTCCAGGCAGTCTGTAGTCGAGGGTGCCTTTGATTATAGTTTTTTTGTTGGTGCAATGTTGGAAGTTCATGTGTTCCATGATAGGTGCGGTTTTGTCATCAATTCTTTGTGTATGATGGTGATGCCACCTCCTTGTCTATTGGTGCAGTCGCATTGTTTCATCTTGTAGCCGATTGGTGTTGCAGTGGCGATGTCTGGGGCAGATGTGGGGGTGAGTCCGGTCTCTGTAATGAAGGTCACGTCAGGAGTGAGTTGGAGATAGTGTCCCAGATTTTGGGGCATGTTTGTAGTGCGATCTGTTGTTGATCGGGATGCAGCTGAGTTGTTCTGGGCAAGTCTCAGCTAATGCAAAGGGCATGGTGCTGGTTGCTGCGATGTTGGTCGGTCCTGGGGTGGAGATGAACTGGCAGCGGATGCAGGTGAAAGGTCTTGCTGTGGAGCAACGCGATGCGACATAGAAGTTGTTATTGCGTCCGGGGTTCAGGGTACGGAGAAATGCGGCAGGGTAACTGTGGGAGCACGGAGATACGCAGCAGGGTATCTGTGGGTGCCGGGGTTCCTGGTGCTGGATGCGATCCAGGCGCAGATGGGGTTGCCTTTGACCTTCTTTGTCCTTCTTCAATCTTTATAAACTATTGGTGACTAGCTTCTCTAGTGACTAGTTTTGGTAGATAATGAAACAGAAGACACAGTCAGGCCAAGGGGTTAATCAGACCTTAAAGTAAGTGATAAAATGTGTTCTTATAGCATCGCAGTTATCCACCCATTGTAGCATATGCTCCCTTCAGCAGCTGATTACAGTTTGCAGTTCTTCAGGTTTTTGCACAGGGAGTTGCCCCCAGTAGGGACCATAATCCAGTGAAAAACAGTGTTCAGTAGTGGGTGTTAATGTTTTAAAAACTGATGAAATACCTTTTGCTCACCTCATTCCTCAAAGATTTTCGTCGATGTAAAATAAACAATTAACGATTGTTAAACGTACCGACAATTTAGCCGCTGTAAACTGCTGATGAGGCTAAATGATCTCGTTAGTGATTTGTTTTGCTCAAGTTTGGAAGTTAGGACCAGCCCAGAGCCTCCACTGGTTCCTTTCTGTCATCTCGCTTCCTTTGGCGCGCATGCGCCACAGGAAAGCAGCTAGCGGGGAAGAGGCCCTGTCCATGGTGCTGAAGCAGATGCACCGACAGAGACCCAGATTAGGGCAGAGAGGGATCTCCAGCCTCGCGTCCCTTTCTCCTCTTCTCTGTATGGCGGGCTGTGCGTGAACCGGGCAGGGCGCCACCCAGCAAAGTGAGGCTGGCGATGCTCTAATTGAAGGCCGCAGGCAGAGCGTCTATCTTTAACTTAACAACAATGTGCGGAATAAATAATTCAACTAATGGAGAGCTGCCCCGGCGCTCGGTGCTCTGCGCTCGTGGGGTTGGACACGCACACGTGCGCGCTCACATGCTGGAATGCTTTGCTGCAAGCGATTATTATGGGCTCAGCGACTGGAGTTTTACAGCCGATCTCTGGGTAACGGGGCCAGAGCCGTTCATTTTCACAGCGAGTGTTATACCAAATGATTCTGCGGCATCTGGGCAGGGTGAGTGATCCAACACACGGAGCTCACTCGTGCCCTGTATCCGTGCTGTAGCAAGGGGGCGCAAGAAAAAGGACCCCTATCACCTGGGTGGATAGCGGAGACATGAACGATTGAGGTTCAGTGGGCCTATCAAACTTATGGACCATGGTGCCACTGTACCTGCTGCAACCATGGAACCTTGGAAGGGGGAAGAGATCAATGCCAGGGTCCTACTTTTGCACTCAGTTGCAGCGTCACTCGTAGAGAGTGGCAAGTGCCACCCGTGGAGGGCAGCAGCCTTAGGAATGCCATATCATGACAGAGACATGCAAAGACAGGAGAAGGAGGGACAAGAAGAGAAGAGGATAAGGGGAGTAAGGAGGAAAACGTGTGAGATTAGAGAGGATGTGACAGTAAGGAGAGGAGAGGAGAATAAGGCTATATGTGCAGACTGATGGCTGGAGTGTGAGATCAAAGAAAAAAGGAAGACAGAGACGATCGGGAAGATGAAGTGAGAAAGAATACAACTAACAGAGAGAGTATTAAAAGAAGGGAGTGGTAAAGGGCAAAAGGGAGCGGGAACAGGGGAAGATACAGAGGGAAGAGACAGTGAGTGATGATGCAAAAGATGGACCGAGGAAGAAAAGAGTGTTTTGGAGTTCTGTAGGAACAACTGATGGGTAGACAGTGGATCACACGCACTCCTTGGGCTTTCTGCGGTCCAGCGGTCTAGGGGTCTGATTTAGAATTAGTTGGTTGAGGGAGAACTGCTAAATCAAGAGGAGAATCCACTGGTGGAATCACATTCACCTAGAGCTAATATGGTAAAGCAAATACCAATTGTGGATTCTTCTCCGGTTTTAACCCTTCCTTCAGAAATTGAAAAGTCATCCTTTAGCACATAAATCTAATTAGGGTCCAAATTCGGCCCATTGCCCATGACTGAGGCATAATAGATCCCTTCACTTCCCTTGCTCACCTTTGCGGATGTAACGCAATCGTTGGGATACACGGAAATGTATGTAATGCATGACTCACATAGGTTTGAGGAGTACATCTGTTTGAGCGGGAATGAGAAATGAAACTATGATGGGAGAGGGAGGGAGAGTTTGCAGGAGAAAAAACACAGAACTGAAATAGAACACAATTGAAAGTCAGAAAACGAGAGTGCAGGTAATACGGAGAGGAAAGATAAAAACAAGGAAAGAAAGAGTCGCCGGGTAGACAGTGGAATTGGAGAGAGGAGGATGTAATAGGAGACAAAGAGGAAGACTGTGAGTAAGGGAAATAAAGAGGGACTACAAAACAGACTGAGGGGACTTAGGAGTAAAGATATAGAATAGAAGGGAGAGAAGGAGGCAGATGGGGTTGGAAGAGAGGGTGGAAGAACCACAAGTGGTTGGTATGTAGAATGGGAGAGAAAGAAAGGCGGGATGAGAGCTAGAGAAAGAAAAAAGATAGATTCAAAGTTGAATAGACAGACACATAGAGAGAGTGGAGGGATGGGCTCACATGTATATGTGTGAGGGAGGGAGACAGTAAAGGCACAGATAATATACCGATAAAAGAAAGGTTTCACGTTAGCGTGATTTCCTGTAGATTGTGGCACATTCAAATCATTTCTCTGCCCAGTTCAAAAGTCATAAAGGGCCATGATGTTTGAACCTTACCAGACATCAGAAGGAGAAGCCTCTGTGTGGCAGTCACAGGGAGCAAAGTAAACACAAGGAGATGATGGACGGAGCGCTGAAACTTTTCAGACATTCACCCCCAGTCACAGATCTGAGTTGAATCCATCATCGTTCTTTAGCTCACTTTGCCACCCCAGTTCAGACACAGCTATATGCAAATCAGTCTTGACCATGTGCCTCATGGGAACAGTCTAAACTGAACTGCCAAGCCATGTCTTCCCTGAATTGGAAATAACCATCCTGGGACCGGTTTTGGGCTAACAGCCCTCATCAGCCAGGCTAGCTTGAATCCAGTGGCAAAGTGGGCAAGGGAACCACGTCTGGGCATACCCTGCTAACTTAAGGTGAGCAAATCAAACACAAGGAGATGATGGACGGAGCGCTGAAACTTTTCAGAAACAGCCCCAGTCACAGATCTGGGATGAATCCATCATTGTTCTTAAGCTCACTTCGCCAAACCAGTTCAGACACAGCTATATGCAAATCAGTCTTGAGGGGTCAAGACTGATTTGCATATGGCTGGGTCCAAACTGGAATGGCATGGTGAGCAAAAAAACGATGTATTTAGGTCCAGATCTCGGTACTGGGGTGAATTTATGACATTCTTCTGCATTCTGTCCATCAATTGTTCTTTTTGCATTAGTCACAGGGAGCAGCCATGAAAGTCTCAGATGCTTACAAACACGGATGCCTGATGATTATCAGCTAATTTGGGGTCCTCCGAGGATGAGCAAAAGACTGATGAGACCTAAGGGTGATCCAGTGCTCTGAAGTTGAGCAGGATTTTCTGAGCCATGTAAGTAAGAAGACATTTCAATGACCTGAAGCTGATCAGAAATCTCAGGGAAGTAAGTGAACAGAACCTATAAGGACATGCAACTGAGGGGTACTCACCTCAATTGCCCTGAGACATTTCTGCTCTCATATATGCCAGGCATGGAGCCTTTGGAGACCTACAGGTGAACCAGAAAATGCTTGGATCTACAGGTGAGCAGGAGTCTCAGGGACCTTCAGGTTGAGAAGGAGCCTCATGGAACTGAGGTTGCGCAGAAGTCTCGTAGACCAGAGGTCTGAGTGAGAACCTCAGGTTACCTGCAGGAAACCGAACAGTGAAGACAAGCCTGTGGGGCTTTGGAGAGCAGGAGCGTCAGAGATCTAGGGATGAACATGAGCCTCAGAGTCATAGGGTGAGCAGAGCTCCGCTGGTAAAGAGTTTAAATGGACGTCTAAGGGAATCTAATGATGAATATGGTTGGCGACATCCGAGGATGAGATATGTTAGCAGGAATAAGTTAGCAAGAGCTGTGTGACCTAAAGTGAATAGGGAGACCAGGGCTCCTGAGAGTGAACAGGAGTCTTTGGGAAACTCAGTGTGAGCTGCACTCTCAGGGGTCTGAATCTGAGCAACAGCCTTAGGAGAGCTTTGAGTGGAAATGAGTGCCTGGGTCCTGAGGCAGATGGGTAGCTTAGGGAGCAGATGATGGTTTCACCCAACTCTCAGGGCCTTAGAGTGAGTAGAGTCCATGGGTCCCTGAGAATGAGGCTGAGCTTGATCCTGATTATCAGTAAAATGGGAGGATCAGTGAGGGTGTTCAGCAGCATTTGGTCCTAAGGGTGAGCAGGTGAGTCAGGGATGTCAGGATGAGCATGGGCCAGTGGAGCTACTGATGAGCAGCTGATACAGGGTCCGTAGAGTGTAAAAACGTATAGAACTGGAGATTATTGTCATGCAATCTGTAGATGAGCTACAGTGGAATATTAGTGTTTACATTATTTGCCAATCTTACTGGATGTAGAAGCTTGAAAAAACGTTTACTTGCTCCATATGTCTCCCAAAACGAACTACCTGACACTAACCAAACAATTTGCTGTAAAAGGTCAAAATCTGCAAATCTGTGCCACTTTTTGTGAGGGGGGCGGGGGTTATTTTTAACCCCAATCGGACTCAGACTGATTGTTTCACTTGGCGTTGTCCAGCAGCAGAATGGTCCACCCTAACTGTGTGTAAAGTCTGCACCTTGGAAACAAGCACAAACCAATCATGCAGGTCCATGCAGGAGGGGAAACTTTGTACCAGTGAAGAAACTGTACCCCGCTCTGAAGGGGTGTAACTTCCAAATGTTTGTTACTTTGCAGGCAGCAGTTTTGCCGTTGATACAGGACAGCGGGGTCCACCAAGGTGCCGGCTTGAGTAGACCTTTTTTTTAATAATTTCATTTTTTTGTGAAGTGCTACTCATAGTTGGTAGACGCCTAACCTCAACCCTCGGTCTCCCTTTGCCTGGGTGCAGTGGTGCTGGAACAGTTTTCAGAGTGCGGTTCTGCCAACAATGTTGTATTACTGCAGTCACAGGCATTGTGAAAAGCCCAAGTGCCACACAAAGAGCAGATGTAGAAAATGAGTCACGCTCCTCCACGGGTTGCCGTAGGGAGCCTGTGGCGCATTTTGGAACATACTGTTTCAAATATAATGACGCTTTTGTGGCAGTGCACAGTCATTTACAGGCAACATATTCCTCATTAAATTGGGAATATAATTTGTGCAGACGTGTTACTGATTCAAATATATAGCGCGTACGTGCCAAAATCGGGTTTCAGTCAATATTTGTTCATTGTGCATCACCAAGTGTCTTGATCCCATTAAAATCTGTGTTTCTATCACACTTCTAAGTGACAAAATAGGCACTCATTTGCTTTCATAACTGCCTTCATAATTTGAAATAGTTGAACAGTTCACTTATAGGTATTTACATTTTGTTGTGTGCCTGCAAAAAAATAACATCCTACTGCCTTTCCTTTTACACCAGCAAAACTGTCACACAATTCACTTTACACAATCCTCTAACTTTGAGTCAAAGATAGTAAACACCAGTCCCCTCCTAAGAGAATGAACATCAGTGTGCCACAAGACATAGCCTGACAATTAACCTCGGTCTTTCAATGCACAGCAAATGGGACAAGATAAAAATAACGTTTAAAAACATATTTATTGCTCATTCCCTTTCGGAACTGCAGCATGGATTTTGTGCGGTTGCAGCACCCCAAAACCTTTGCTGGAGTGTCTTCTAGGTGTGGTCACCATTCCCCTTGGGCCCGCTTCCTCCAGCTGTTACCGCTTGCAGTGAGCGCCATTTGTAAACAGGAAGCAAACCCCACCCATGTTCTAAGCTCCGTCTCCTCGACCCGGATCGACCCCTCCCTACGGCGCGCGCGGATCTAATTCCGCAGCCCATTTAGCTTCAATAGGGACAAAAAATAACATTCCGTTTAATTCCCAGTTTTATCACCTACCAGATAAATAACGTGTATTAAAATGAAAAGCGGAGTAGTCAGCGGGAGCGTTGATTAATTTCTCGTGCTCGTCTCGTCTGTTACTTTTCTCTGCAATTATTGAAATAAATTATAGGCCAAGGTTTCAAGGCAGGTGCAGCTCAGTGGAGCGGGGGTCCTCCTCTCCACAGCTACCGCTCTCTCTCTCTCCGCCTCTATCTCTCTCTCTTTCTCTCTCTCTCTCTCTCTCCCCGTCTCTCTCTCTCTCTCTCTCTCTCTCTCGCTGTCTCCCTTTTCTACTGTTATCTCTTTCTCCTCTGATAATGCTCAATAGGAGTTCAAAGCCCATGGCCACAGAATTCTAGGTCTCCCTCCAGAGCCATGAAGGAAGGAACTTCATTTTCCAACCCAATCATTGGCATTGTCTCCAATGTATGGGCAGGAGGGGCGGATCCTTGTTAGATTTCCAGGATATTGGGATAACATAGATTCACATAGAGTGATTCCAAATAAAACTCAATGATATAGTTGACGGTTATCCTGAAATCTGGCATTGATCTGGCCTTCTTAGTTCTTGGTTGGACACAATTATTCATTTACGATGCCCTTTACTCAAACAATGGCCTCTCTCTCTCTGCGAACATCAAGCAGGGCAATGAGAGAAAAGCTCCGACCTGATGCCCATTCATTCCTTGGTCACTCTACTTTGGACCCACCCCTTCTTCCTTGAGTGGTGCAAAGATGCCTGAGAACATAATGATATGAAGGGATTAAGAGAGGGTGATGTATAAGAGAAGTACAGAGAAATGAGCACTGGGTAATGAGAGATTGAAGAAGCAAATGCTTGGGGAGTGAGTGATTGTGATGAGGAAAACAGAGCGAGAATGAATTCATTTAATCTATACACGATTTGCATTGCATGTACTTTGAACAAAAATGTCTCAAGGCTCGTTTTTTGTGTCATGCGCTATAATAGTAGTGCATGTGTTACATGCCCCTTCGAGTGGTAGTTATAGAACTGGTAGGCTTATGGATGGGCGTTACAGGGGTCATGTTGTATGTACATGTGGTTGCTACACTGATATATATAAGTCCCTTGTCCTCATCATTGTTTTGCAGCACAGACATATCACGTGTCTGAACAGTTACATCAGTTCTACATATACCATATGTTCGCCTGGGCATTACAGCAGTAGATTTTTACCATGCATGCTTGTTATTACAGTGGCATATAAGTCAGATGCCAACATAAAGGTATGCCAACATGTTCAGTCCAGTAGTCCATGACTTACATGTCTATGCGCTTGATTGCATACATGATTGATTCGCTGGAGCATGTTGCATACCTTCATATTTGCTTATTAGTATGTAGTGGTGCACACACTATGTGTACACAGAGTGCACAGATGCATGGTTGCATGTACAGTGTTGGTATATCATTGGCAGCTATACAAGCCCCTGCAGGGGTGCATATGGAACATGTTGTGGTGGCTTTTAGAATGACACATGACCCCAAGTGGCTGTAACGGGTGTATTTGTAACAAGTCGTCATTGTTGTTAACATGTCAAATATATTAAATGTCCCCATAGTTTTAATAGTTTAAGATGAGCCAAATGCATGCGTACTTAAATGTCCTCTTGTTTGTTGCAGAGGAGCGTATGTTACATGCCCGCATGGTAGCTGGTGTATATATGTGACACATAATCATAGTTATTACACTGGTGGATATGTGAGTGCATTCTTGTTGCAGCTGTTAATTTGTGACATGTCCACATCCTTCTTATAGTGATACTTATGTTACATGCCCGCATTGCTGTTATGGCTGTAAATGTTGTCTGCATGATTGTATGCATGGTTGCAACAGTCGCATTTGGTTGCTATATTTGCATTTTATGGTATAGTGCTGCATATATTACTTGAACACATCGTTGTTGGAGTTGTCCAGATTGTTCTCACAGTGTTCATATGTTATATGTGCACTATATTGTTACTACTAAAGTATACATTACTTTAGCATGGTAGTTACAATGGATGTGAACTGGTGCGGCATTGCCTAGTGAGTTGGACGTTAACTAGTGAGGCATTACCTGGGGAGGCTGGCGTGAGCTGGTGATGCTTTACCTGATGAGGTGGGCATAAACTGGTGAGGCAATAACTGGTG
Organism: Lissotriton vulgaris; assembly: GCF_964263255.1. Lineage (NCBI taxonomy): Eukaryota > Metazoa > Chordata > Amphibia > Caudata > Salamandridae > Lissotriton > Lissotriton vulgaris. Next base: position 1,306,567,718 of record NC_141693.1, on the reverse strand, counting down.
AGGTGGACGTGAACTGGTGAGGCATTGCTTGGTGAGGTGGGCATAAACTGGTGAGGCAATAACTGGTGAGGTGGACGTGAACTGGTGAGGCATTGCTTGGTGAGGTGGGCATAAACTGGTGAAGCAATAACTGATGAGGTGGACGTGAACTGGTGAGGCATTGCTTGGTGAGGTGGGTGTGAACTGGTGAAGTATTGCCTGGTGAACTGGACGTTAGCTAGTGAGGAATTACTTAGTGAGGTGGGCGTGAGCTGGTGAGGCAGTGCCTGGTGAGGTGGGCATGAACTGGTGAGGCATTGCCTGGGGAGGTGGATGTTAAGTAGTGAGGAGGCATTACCTGGGGAGGTGGGGTTAAATTGTGAGGCATTAGGGGCAGGCTTAGGACAAGAACTGGTGATGCCAGTGATCCGGATAAGGTTGTGAACAGGTGAGGCATTGCCTGGTGAAGTGGACGTTAACTAGTGAGGCATTGCCTGATGTGATGGGCATGAAGTGGTGAGGCATTGCCTGGTGAGTTGGGCATGAAGTGGTGAGGTATCGCCTAGTGTGATGGGCCTGAAGTGGTGAGGGATGACCTGGTGAGATGGGCATGAAGTAATGGGGCATCGCCTGGTGAGATGGGCATGAAGTGGTGAGGTATCGCCTAGTGTGATGGGCATGAAGTGGTGAGGGATCACCTGGTGAGATGGGCATGAAGTGGTGAGGGATCGCCTGGTGAGATGGGTGTGAACTGGTGAGGCAACACCTGGTGAGATGGTCCTGAACTGGTGAGGCATTGACTGGTGTGATGGGTGTGAACTGGTAAGGCATCGCCTGGTGAGTGGGTGTGAACTGGTGAGGCATCACCTGGTCAGATGGGCATAGCCTAGTGAGGTGGGTGTGAACTGGTGAGGCATTGCTTGGTGAGATGGGTGTGAACTGGTGAGGCATTGCTTGGTGAGATGGGCAGGAACTGGTGAGGCATCACCTGGTGTGATGGGTGTGAACTGGTGAGGCATCGCCTGGTGAGATGGGCATGAACTGGTGAGGCATCACCTGGTGAGATGGGTGTGAACTGGTGAGGCATCGCTTGGTGAGATGGGTGTGAACTGGTGAGGCATTGCTTGGTGAGATGGGTGTGAACTGGTGACTTATTGCTTGGTGAGATGGGAGTGAACTGGTGAGGCATCGCCTAGTGAGATGGGCATGAACTGGTGAGGCATCGCCTGGTGTGATGGGTGTGAACTGGTGAGGCATCGCCTGGTGAGATGGGCGTGAACTGGTGAGGTATCACCTGGTGAGATGGGCATGAACTGGTGAGGCATTGCCTAGTGAGATGGGTGTGAACTGGTGAGGCATCGCCTGGTGAGATGGGTGTGAACTGGTGAGGCATTGCTTGGTGAGATGGGTGTGAACTGGTTAGGCATTGTTTGGTGAGATGGGTGTGAACTGGTGAGGCATTGCTTGGTGAGATGGGTGTGAACTGGTGAGGTATTGCTTGGTGAGATGGGAGTGAACTGGTGAGGCATTGCTTGGTGAGATGGGAGTGAACTGGTGAGGCATCGCCTAGTGAGATGGGCATGAACTGGTGAGGCATCGCCTGGTGTGATGGGTGTGAACTGGTGAGGCATCGCCTGGTGAGATGGGCGTGAACTGGTGAGGCATCACCTGGTGAGATGGGCATGAACTGGTGAGGCATTGCCTAGTGAGATGGGTGTGAACTGGTGAGGCATCGCCTGGTGAGATGGGTGTGAACTGGTGAGGCATCGCCTGGTGAAATGGGTGTGAACTGGTGAGGCATTGCTTGGTGAGATGGGTGTGAACTGGTGAGGCATTGCTTGGTGAGATGGGTGTGAACTGGTGAGGCATTGCTTGGTGAGATGGGTGTGAACTGGTGAGGCATCGCCAGGTGAGATGGGCGTGAACTGGTGAGGCATCACCTGGTGAGATGGGCATGAACTGGTGAGGCATTGCCTAGTGAGATGGGTGTGAACTGGTGAGGCATCACCTGGTGAGATGGGTGTGAACTGGTGAGGCATCGCCTGTTGAGATGGGTGTAAACTGGTGAGGCATTGCTTGGTGAGATGGGTGTGAACTGGTGAGGCATTGCTTGGTGAGATGGGTGTGAACTGGTGAGGCATTGCTTGGTGAGATGGGTGTTAACTGGTGAGGCATTGCTTGGTGAGATAGGTGTGAACTGGTGAGGCATTGCTTGTTGAGATGGGTGTGAACTGGTGAGGCATCGCCTGGTGAGATGGGTGTGAACTGGTGATACACCACCTTGTGAGATGGGCATGAACTGGTGAGGCATCACCTGGTGTGATGGGTGTGAACTGGTGAGGCATCGCCTGGTGAGATGGGCATGAACTGGTGATGCATCACCTGGTGAGATGGGTGTGAACTGGTGAGGCATTGCTTAGTGAGATGGGTGTGAACTGGTGAGGCATTGCTTGGTGAGATGGGTGTGAACAAGTGACTTATTGCTTGGTGAGATGGGAGTGAACTGGTGAGGCATCGCCTAGTGAGATGGGCATGAACTGGTGAGGCATCGCCTGGTGTGATGGGTGTGAACTGGTGAGGCATCGCCTGGTGAGATGGGCGTGAACTGGTGAGGCATCACCTGGTGAGATGGGCATGAACTGGTGAGGCATTGCCTAGTGAGATGGGTGTGAACTGGTGAGGCATCGCCTGGTGAGATGGGTGTGAACTGGTGAGGCATTGCTTGGTGAGATGGGTGTGAACTGGTTAGGCATTGTTTGGCGAGATGGGTGTGAACTGGTGAGGCATTGCTTGGTGAGATGGGTGTGAACTGGTGAGGCATTGCTTGGTGAGATGGGTGTGAACTGGTGAGGTATTGCTAGGTGAGATGGGAGTGAACTGGTGAGGCATTGCTTGGTGAGATGGGAGTGAACTGGTGAGGCATCGCCTAGTGAGATGGGCATGAACTGGTGAGGCATCGCCTGGTGTGATGGGTGTGAACTGGTGAGGCATCGCCTGGTGAGATGGGTGTGAACTGGTGAGGCATCACCTGGTGAGATGGGCATGAACTGGTGAGGCATTGCCTAGTGAGATGGGTTGAACTGGTGAGGCATCGCCTGGTGAGATGGGTGTGAACTGGTGAGGCATCGCCTGGTGAAATGGGTGTGAACTGGTGAGGCATTGCTTGGTGAGATGGGTGTGAACTGGTGAGGCATTGCTTGGTGAGATGGGTGTGAACTGGTGAGGCATTGCTTGGTGAGATGGGTGTGAACTGGTGAGGCATCGCCAGGTGAGATGGGCGTGAACTGGTGAGGCATCACCTGGTGAGATGGGCATGAACTGGTGAGGCATTGCCTAGTGAGATGGGTGTGAACTGGTGAGGCATCACCTGGTGAGATGGGTGTGAACTGGTGAGGCATCGCCTGTTGAGATGGGTGTAAACTGGTGAGGCATTGCTTGGTGAGATGGGTGTGAACTGGTGAGGCATTGCTTGGTGAGATGGGTGTGAACTGGTGAGGCATTGCTTGGTGAGATGGGTGTGAACTGGTGAGGCATTGCTTGGTGAGATGGGTGCGAACTAGTGAGGCATTGCTTGTTGAGATGGGTGTGAACTGGTGAGGCATCGCCTGGTGAGATGGGCGTGAACTGGTGATACATCACCTGGTGAGATGGGCATGAACTGGTGAGGCATCACCTGGTGTGATGGGTGTGAACTGGTGAGGCATCGCCTGGTGAGATGGGCATGAACTGGTGATGCATCACCTGGTGAGATGGGTGTGAACTGGTGAGGCATTGCTTAGTGAGATGGGTGTGAACTGGTGAGGCATTGCTTGGTGAGATGGGTGTGAACTAGTGACTTATTGCTTGGTGAGATGGGAGTGAACTGGTGAGGCATCGCCTAGTGAGATTGGCATGAACTGGTGAGGCATCGCCTGGTGTGATGGGTGTGAACTGGTGAGGCATCGCCTGGTGAGATGGGCGTGAACTGGTGAGGCATCACCTGGTGAGATGGGCATGAACTGGTGAGGCATTGCCTAGTGAGATGGGTGTGAACTGGTGAGGCATCGCCTGGTGAGATGGGTGTGAACTGGTGAGGCATTGCTTGGTGAGATGGGTGTGAACTGGTTAGGCATTGTTTGGCGAGATGGGTGTGAACTGGTGAGGCATTGCTTGGTGAGATGGGTGTGAACTGGTGAGGTATTGCTTGGTGAGATGGGAGTGAACTGGTGAGGCATTGCTTGGTGAGATGGGAGTGAACTGGTGAGGCATCACCTAGTGAGATGGGCATGAACTGGTGAGGCATCGCCTGGTGTGATGGGTGTGAACTGGTGAAGCATAGCCTGGTGAGATGGGCGTGAACTGGTGAGGAATCACCTGGTGAGATGGGCATGAACTGGTGAGGCATTGCCTAGTGAGATGGGTGTGAACTGGTGAGGCATCGCCTGGTGAGATGGGTGTGAACTGCTGAGGCATCGCCTGGTGAAATGGGTGTTAACTGGTGAGGCATTGCTTGGTGAGATGGGTGTGAACTGGTGAGGCATTGCTTGGTGAGATGGGTGTGAACTGGTGAGGCATTGCTTGGTGAGATGGGTGTGAACTGGTGAGGCATCGCCTGGTGAGATGGGCGTGAACTGTTGAGGCATCACCTGGTGAGATGGGCATGAACTGGTGAGGCATTGCCTAGTGAGATGGGTGTGAACTGGTGAGGCATCGCCTGGTGAGATGGGTGTGAACTGGAGAGGCATCGCCTGTTGAGATGGGTGTGAACTGGTGAGGCATTGCTTGGTGAGAAGGGTGTGAACTGGTGAGGCATTGCTTGGTGAGATGGGTGTGAACTGGTGAGGCATTGCTTGGTGAGATGGGTGTGAACTGGTGAGGCATTGCTTGGTGAGATGGGTGTGAACTGGTGAGGCATTGCTTGTTGAGATGGGTGTGAACTGGTGAGGCATCGCCTGGTGAGATGGGCGTGAACTGGTGAGACATCGCCTGGTGAGATGGGCGTGAACTGGTGAGACATCACCTGGTGAGATGGGCATGAACTGTTGAGGCATCGCCTAGTGAGATGGGTGTGAACTGGTGAGGCATCGCCTGGTGATATGGGTGTGAACTGGTGAGGCATTGCTTGGTGAGATGGGTGTGAACTGGTGAGGCATTGCTTGGTGAGATGGGTGTGAACTGGTGAGGCATTGCTTGGTGACATGGGTGTGAACTGGTGAGGCATTGCTTGGTGAGATGGGTGTGAACTGGTGAGGCATCGCCTGGTGAGATGGGCGTGAACTGGTGAGGCATCACCTGGTGAGATGGGCATGAACTGGTGAGGTATGCCTAGTGAGATGGGTGTGAACTGGTGAGGCATCGCCTGGTGAGATGGGTGTGAACTGGTGAGGCATCGCCTGTTGAGATGGGTGTGAACTGGTGAGGCATTGCTTGGTGAGATGGGTGTGAACTGGTGAGGCATTGCTTGGTGAGATGGGTGTGAACTGGTGAGGCATTGCTTGGTGAGATGGGTGTGAACTGGTGAGGCATTGCTTGGCGAGATGGGTGTGAACTGGTGAGTCATCGCCTGGTGAGATGGGCGTGAACTGGTGAGGCATCACCTGGTGAGATGGGCATGAACTAGTGAAGCATTGCCTAGTGAGATGGGTGTGAACTGGTGAGGCATCGCCTGGTGAGATGGGTGTGAACTGATGAGGCATTGCTTGGTGAGATGGGTGTGAACTGGTGAGGCATCGCCTGGTGTGATGGGTGTGAACTGGTGAGGCATCGCCTGGTGAGATGGGAATGAACTGGTGAGGCATCACCTGGTGAGATGGGCATGAACTGGTGAGGCATTGTCTAGTGAGATGGGTGTGAACTGGTGAGGCATCGCCTGGTGAGATGGGTGTGAACTGGTGAGGCATTGCTTGGTGAGATGGGTGTGAACTGGTGAGGCATTGCTTGGTGAGATGGGTGTGAACTGGTAAGGCATTGCTTTGTGAGATGGGTGTGAACTGGTGAGGCATTGCTTGGTGAGATGGGTGTGAACTGGTGAGGTATTGCTTGGTGAGATGGGAGTGAACTGGTGAGGCATCGCCTAGTGAGATGGGTGTGAACTGGCGAGGCATCGCCTGGTGAGATGGGCATGAACTGGTGAGGCATCGCCTGGTAAGATGGGCGTGAACTAGTGAGGCATCGCCTGGTGTGATAGGCGTGAACTGGTGAGGCATCGCTTGGTAAGATGGGCATGAACTGGTGAGGCATTGCCTAGTGAGATGGGTGTGAACTGGTGAGGCATCGCCTGGTGTGATAGGCGTGAACTGGCGAGGCATCGCCTCGTGAGATGAGCATGAACTGGTGAGGCATTGCTTGGTGAGATGGGTGTGAACTGGTGAGGCATCGCCTGATGAGATGGGCGTGAACTGGTGAGGTATCACCTGGTGAGATGGGCATGAACTGGTGAGGCATTGCCTAGTGAGATGGGTGTGAACTGGTGAGGCATCGCCTGGTGAGATGGGTGTGAACTGGTGAGGCATTGCTTGGTGAGATGGGTGTGAACTGGTGAGGCATTGCTTGGTGAGATGGGTGTGAACTGGTGAGGCATTGTTTGGTGAGATGGGTATGAACTGGTGAGGCATCGCCTGGTGTGATGGGTGTGAACTGGTGAGGCATCGCCTGGTGAGATGGGCATGAACTGGTGAGGCATCACCTGGTGAGATGGGCATGAACTGGTGAGGCATTGCCTAGTGAGATGGGTGTGAACTGGTGAGGCATCGCCTGGTGAGATGGGTGTGAACTGGTGAGGCATTGCTTGGTGAGATGGGTGTGAACTGGTGAGGTATTGCTTGGTGAGATGGGAGTGAACTGGTGAGGCATCATCTAGTGAGATGGGTGTGAACTGGCGAGGCATCGCCTGGTGAGATGGGCATGAACTGGTGAGGCATCGCCTGGTAAGATGGGCGTGAACTAGTGAGCCATCACCTGGTGTGATAGGCGTGAACTGGTGAGGCAAGGTTGATCAGGCCTAGGACGTGAACTGGTGAGGGGTCACCAGATGAGGTGGTCTTGAAACTCGTGAAGCATAGGGTGGGCAGGATAGGGAGGTGAACTGGTGAGGTACAGGTTGTCATTCTTAGGAATCTGCAGAGTGGAGGGGCCTGCTGCTGATGCAGATGGAGATTTGGCTGCCTGCACAGTGCCAGATGGGTAATGTTTTGCACTTTTTTAAACTAATTCTTTTACTCTGATACAGATCCAGTGGTGTTGGCATTGCATTAGGGAATACTGGCCTGCGGCCTATTTGCTGGCAGATATTTGTTTGGCTGAAACTTTTTCAGTTTTCGGAGCCCCGTCCCGTTGTTATTCAGGTGTCTGGGCACGAAGACGTTCGTTTATTTCATTTTGTACCTCATTTGTAGTTCTGGGACAGCAAACCTGCTCAACCTCGAGTCAGACATCCATCACCTGTGTGGGTGGACAGGCTGCTGTTGTCATGAAGCTTTGCAGCAGAGTGCAGGCCCAGACTTTGCAGACTTCATTTCCGCCTCTCAACTCTGCATGGGCAGTCTGTGCTCCTGTGTGACACAAACCCCGTGATTGCAAGGACAGCAAAAAAGGCAATGTACCTGTCTCTCCATTATTGCCGCTGCTCTATAACCCTGGCCTTGCTCTCGTCTGTCTGTCTACGTATTCCATTCCCATTCTAAGCACTTTGCCGTGTGCATGGACTAGTTAACAGTCTGTATCGTGGGGGAGGAGGGTATGAGGTGATGGGAGTTGGGGGGATGGGGACAACAACAACCAGGAAAAACAACTTTTGGGAATGCAGGGGCACATGCATCAAGGTCATTTGCCGTTTGCAATCGCAAAACGGCCTTCCCTAATGCATGAAAGTTATTCGGATTCACAATTCAGGTAATCGCAATTTCTTGCGATTACCTAAATTGCGAATGCAAATAAGGAATCACAATTTGCGATTCCCTAAAGCATATGCAAGAGGCTTTTCTAAATGCGAACTGTGCAATTAGGAAACGCTAATTAGCATCCACTTCAAGTTGATGCTAATGTGTGCATACTTTAAAAAATGCACAAAACTGCTTTTTTCAAAGTGCCATGTAGGGCAGCTTTACATGTCTACCTGTTTTGTGTTAGGGGCGCCTTAGTCCCCCAGGCACGATTATATGATGTTACAGTGCAAAGATTTACAATGCATGCTTTTACAACGTGGTTATTACATCGCAACTATCATTACATGATTTTACAACACATGCCAATACAACTCATTTTTTTTAAATTACCATTACAATGAATTCCATTACAACACATACCATTACAACGCATACCATTACAATGCATAATACTTTTAGGGCAACAGTAAGGTAAGTGTTGGATAGTGTAGGGGTAAAAATTACTATTCCCACTCCAGTGAGTGCAACAGTAGTGTAAGTGTTGGATAGTGTAGAGGAAAAATTACTCTTCCAACTCCAGTGAGTGCAACAGTAGGTAAAGTGTTGAATAGCGTAGGGGTAGAAATTACTATTCCCATCTACCCCAAAACCCATACCCACCCTAAAACTAAAAAATCTCTATTACTTACCTTATAATGCGTTGTAATGGTATGCGATGTAATGGCATGCGTTGTAGTGAAATGTGTTGTAATGCATGCGTTGTAATGGCATGCGATGTAAAAGCAGTTGCGTTGTAACAGCTGCTTTGTAAAAGCAGTGTGATATAATGACTGTGTTGTAATGGATGTTTCCTCCGGGCACCCTTGCATTTGCATTACCTAATTTTCAATTACCAATTAGGTCTGGAGGCCCATAGGAAAAAATGGAGTCGCAATAGCAAATAGTGATTCCCTAATTGTGATGGCGATTCTTAAGGAATCGCAATTAGAGAATCGCTATTTGCATCCTTTTTTGATGCATTGCATTTTGTGATTACCAAATAGCGATTTCTTAAAAATCTCTATTTGGTAATCGGAAACAACAAACTTTGATGCATGTTGATGATGACGTATGTAACTTTCCTGACTGCAGCCTAAAAACTCACTCACATACCGGCCACTACAGATGAGGCCCATCCTGCTCCATTGTCTCTTCACTACGTCAACAGACATAGTAAACAGACTGGAGTGCTCAGAAGCGTCACCACCGAGGCTCTGATGTTCACTGCAGAAGTCCTTCGTCCTACAACTAGGATTGCCTTAAACACATGATGCGTTGCTGTGTGATATCTAGGCCCACCCACAGGTCCTTAAAGCACAGCACCATGCCTTGTGTACCCCCTGCCTTCTGTCACTCCTTAAAGCAAGAATTGGCAAAGCCAAAAGGCCTCAACTTTGGGAATTATTGGCTTTTGGAAATGTGTTTCAACAATGCTATACAGCATTCCTGATGTTGTGCAGTATGGCTAAAGAGGAAAAATAAAAGGATGCGAATCAGCCAGTCACACCATTTTGTAGTAGCACTCACTGCACATTTTGCAAGCCTATGAGGTTATGCTGGTTAAAAAGTAAAGACCACAACTAAAGAAAAAGTAGCAATCTAATGAACGTGACAATAAAGCCAACTGATGGTAAGCAATTTGTGCGCTCTGACCCAACTGTGTGCTGGTAATAGTTTTTTTCTCAAACAATCAAATTGCACATTTCCCTGCGTCGACCCACAAATTATCAGTGCAATGAAATCCCAGAGATTTGAACTTCTGTCATAAGTGATGATAGAAGATCGGATCTTCCAAGAGTCCAGACACACCTGACGAATCTTCTCTGAAGATTTACCTGGTGCCTAGAGGGAAAATAAAAAGATTTGGCACATGCCTATAAATTAGGGTGCTCATACCAGCCAGGCATGATGGAAGTGTACCTTCATCTGGATGCCTCAATTAGAAGGAAGCCCTTCTGTTACGGTGCTGAATTGGGTCAACATGCTCATGTCACCATATTGAGAGAACCCTGTGTTTTTTGACCCAGGAAGTGAAAGTGAGCAGAGTGGAAAGCAAAGAAGGGTGTAGGACATGCTGGAAGAGTACAGTATATGTTTGGAGTCCTGAAGAAGCACCAGCTTTGGACTGTTGGGGTAGAACTCAGCTTTTCTAAACACAACTTATGAATCTTCAGGGCTTTGAGAACAGATCAGAAGAGGACCTTGGTTCTGGAATCCTTAAATATAAATTGAGGTTGTCAGGAAGTGTAAAGAGGGGTTGAGGCATCTGAGTAGGTTCCAGCATGGTGGAGTGTTTTTTGAAAGGACATGGGGGTCTATTATGTGACAGTTGTGGACTTATGAAATACTGTGTTTGACTTGTTTTCGATCACTCAGAATGGATTTGAGCCTGTTGGCTGTGAGTACTGAGTTGCTGATTGTGTAATGTGTGACTCTGTGTCAAAGGTGATAGACAGAGAAGAGGTGGTATATTACTGTGTATAGGGCTAAAACAGAGTTCAGAGTGAAGCTTTTCATAGGCAGTATTAGGGGTGTGCGAAATGTTCATAATTTGCTGGAGCATAATTATGTGAAATTGTTGCAAAATTAAAAACATGTTTAATTATGTGTAATGCAAATCCATCATTTCACATTATGTTTTATTGCTAAATGTGTCATATCAATTGTTGATGCAAGGATGCATTTGAAACAAAGCACCTCAAACAACTGCTACTTGTGTTCTGTTGTTCATGTGAGTTTAAGGTACATTTTTACCACAAATTGCATGTTAGTTGTAAATTTTTTCAGTGAACGGGCTATAATTACACAAATTGACATAGTGGTGTAATTTGGGAAATTATGTGTAACAAGCAGAAAGCAAAATTCCCCAAATTACTCCAATTGGGCTGCTGTTATTTAAATTCTGCCCAGGCCTATGGGAGAGCTGCAGTGGTCTGCCCAGGACAATTTCTAGGATTTGTTGTAGAGCTGCAATGCACCCACAGATGCCCAGGACTGTTGAATATAGGACAGGTCTCTGGAGGGGGTTCATCCTATCTGCTCGTTTCCGTGCTTGTGGAGCAGTGTCTCAGTAATGGAGCGGAGGTACAACCAAACATGTAGTTACTGACTGTAGGAAGAAGCCTGGGATAGAGAAGGAGACAGGAGGGGACCTGAGTGGTTACTTTTGATGACAAGAGAAGGAAGCTCTTGAATGAAACCATATAGGACAGAGGGCTTAGTTATTAGTTGAAAGAACTGGGTGGGATAATGATGAAAGGTGATGGAGAGAAGCATAGACTAAAGGGGATTCATTTGATGATAGTAATGGAAGAAGCAATGCAAGAGAGATGTATTAAGAGAGGGTGGAGAATCAGACGGCGGGGCGTCATTAAAGGGAGGATTAGAATATGAGAAGGAACTATCAAAGTAAGACAGAGGGGATTAATGAGAGCAGCTCCGCGGCAAAGCATGTAATGAGGGAGGGAACAAAAGTGAAAGGGACAAGAAATTGATGGGGGAAGAGGACGAAAGCAAACGCTTTTCTCGTGCACGCTGCCGCATCTCACAGGGTTATTGGCAGAGGGATAATAGGCCAACATGGCCTCCCAGTCTCTCTTCGATCCTCTTTATGGATCCGCCTCATCAAAGGGCTCAGAATTGACCAGAAAGTAAAATAACGAGCTCTGAAGAGCGGGGAAGTGACAGGCTCCCGTGCGGAGATCCAATGGCTGCTGTGGTTACCTGGGAGCCTCAGCTCTGAGGACCAGGAACCTCTCAGGATGGAGGCACTGACGCCCTATAGACATCCCTCCCCTGACGTTTAGGAGACACTGGGCCAGGTATAAGGACCAGGAGCCCTCCAGGGTGGAGGCACTGATAATCTATAGACATCAGTCCCTGACCTCCAGGAGACACTAGGCCAGCTATAAGGCCAAGGAGCCCCTCTGACACACTATAGACCTCCGTCCCCTTACGATCAGAAGCCATTTGCTGCTGTACAGGGAAAATAGGGAGATTTGACGACAGTTTGATGCCTCTGAGAGGTTGGTATGGCTGAGGTAAAGTCAGTCATGGAGCCGGCTTCTCCTCCTCACTTGCCAAAGCACTCAAAAAGCTAAGCCTTCGAGGCACTGTGATGTTGGAACCATTCTTCATGGACTGGGGAAGAAATGAGCAGCAGTGCGATGGACACTGGAGGAATACAAACTGATCTGAGATGGACTACCAAGGAAAAGAGACCACTGGGAACCAGAAAGGCTGCTGTGGAAATCGACTATTCTGCTATGTAAAGCTGAAAATAACTGCTGAAACGATGCACTGCTAGATTGCGAAAAACTGCTAGCCCAGTGAACGGCCAGATGGCAAGAAGCTGCAAGTTTCTTGTACTACTAGCCTGTAAATGACTACTAGCAAAATATACTTGAAAAATACAAGTGCTGCTGAGGCAGCCTACACACCTCTGCTGATTCAATGTACTGCTGGTCTCCAGAAGACTGTACATTGGATAGATTGTGCTACTGAATATCGAACCTTGGTACAAGAATATCACAGACAACACATCAAAGACCAACGTATTGAAAGGTAAGTGCACATAGAGGAAGCATATATTTAGTATTCCTTACTCCACATCTCCATACCTTGAAGATATATATATATATATATATATATGTGCCACAAAAGAATTATTCCAGCACTCCATTAGTTGACGATTTTAAGTTTATTTAGTGCACAAGTACAAGCCTACGCGTTTCGAACCTAATGGTTCCTTGTCACGGCGGCATAAACATTTGTCCTACTTCACTTTTAGTATTTAAGTGATGGTAGTTCAAGCGTGCATTGTGGGACATGTAGTTGGTGGTAAATTTTAGACATTTCAAATAATCTGAATTTTACATTGTTTTCATGTTAACAAAATTCAAACACAAGTATTTTAAGCTTGGGTGTCTTAATTGTGGCTGAGTGCCTTAAGTATGATTAAAGTCCCAAAGATTTGCACTTAAGCAACCTGGCAGTGGTCACAAGACTGTACCTTTTGTAAACATTGTAAACATTTTCTCATTTACAAAGAGTGAGAGAAAGGGTTTGTTCATTCACATGTGCAGACTTCATTCATTTCTCGGGCTGAGTGCCCTTGCCACTGCCCCAAAACGGTTGCCTTAGACACCAACAAAACTTACATAAGATGCCAGCCTAAAAGAAGTATATACAATTAATCAAGTATGTCTATTATAGTGACACGGTTCATAACGATACTCGGTCATCCTTTCTCTGTGGACGCAGCTTCCATCCTCGAAAACTGAAACAGAGCATTCCTTATGGAGAACTGTTAAGAATGCGAAGAAACTGTTCGGAGGAAATAGAAAAAGAAAAAAACTTCAGAGAGACCGCGATAAGATTCTCACAACGAGGGTACAAATACCAAGACATCAAAAAAGGAGAAGAAAAAGCTAGAACGAAAACAAGAGCGGAAACCCTACTGCCAACAAAAAAAACCAACAAACAGGACAAAGACAATGACAAAGAACCGCCAAGGATGATTGTCACGTATAGCAAAGAGAGCTACAAAATACAGACAATCCTGAAAAAATATTGGCATCTTATTCAAAAAGATCCTGATATAGGCAAAAACATTGGAGAGAGACCTTTGGTAACCTACAGGAGAGCACTGAACCTCTCGGATCACCTGGTGCACAGCCACTTTGAGAACATCAAAAAAACAAACAACTGGCTGGCAGACAAAAACAAAGGATTTGTAAGATGTAAAACCTGGAAAGCCTGCAAAATAGGAAAGAATGTCAAAACTGTAACAGATCCAGTGGGCAAAATATTCACAATAAGGGAAAACATAACCTGCGAAACCAGCTTTGTGATATATATGCTCCAGTGTCATTGTGGAAAGAGATATATAGGCAGCACAACATGCATGCTCAAAAAGCGCATCCTAGAGCACATCCGTGCGATACAAAATGGAGACTCAACATATGCTATGGCCAAACATATAGCAAGTCACACCAACAAATCATGGCTAGATGTGCAATTCTTTGGTCTGGTGACGATTCCACAACATGAACGGGTGAGAAACAGAAAACTAAAACTACGCAGAATGGAATCAAAACTGATTATGAGGTTCAAGACCAAGATCCCGACAGGCTTGAATGGGGATGAGGAGCTTTATTTCCACTTATAAAAACAGTTTTTGACATTCTCCACAGAGAAAGGATGACCGAGTATCGTTATGAACCGTGTCACTATAATAGACATACTTGATTAATTGTATATACTTCTTTTAGGCTGGCATCTTATGTAAGTTTTGTTGGTGTCTAAGGCAACCGTTTTGGGGCAGTGGCAAGGGCACTCAGCCCGAGAAATGAATGAAGTCTGCACATGTGAATGAACAAACCCTTTCTCTCACTCTTTGTAAATGAGAAAATGTTTACAATGTTTACAAAAGGTACAGTCTTGTGACCACTGCCAGGTTGCTTAAGTGCAAATCTTTGGGACTTTAATCATACTTAAGGCACTCAGCCACAATTAAGACACCCAAGCTTAAAATACTTGTGATTGAATTTTGTTAACATGAAAACAATGTAAAATTCAGATTATTTGAAATGTCTAAAATTTACCACCAACTACATGTCCCACAATGCACGCTTGAACTACCATCACTTAAATACTAAAAGTGAAGTAGGACAAATGTTTATGCCGCCGTGACAAGGAACCATTAGGTTCGAAACGCGTAGGCTTGTACTTGTGCACTAAATAAACTTAAAATCGTCAACTAATGGAGTGCTGGAATAATTCTTTTGTGGCACATACAAACTAACGGAGCCCTGTCCTGGCTCCGACTCCAGCACCAACCAGCTAAGCGCTCCCTCTGCGACAGGACAGTTCGTGTTGAATATATATATATATATATATATATATATATATATATATATATATATATATATATATATATATATATATTATATATATAGTATTCTGGCATCGATATACAAGGGGCTCACCCATTGCAGATACTGCGGCATAGATGTTCACGGTGCGCACCCATTGCAGATACTGCTATCTTGCAAATGTCAGCTCATTGAATGTACCATTAGAAGCCAGATACCTTCTGGGACAAGGAGCTACTGCACAGCAAATAACTATTAACAAAATATATTGAAGGCAATTGGAGATTCATGCAACAGTGTACTTATTAGCTGGACTGTAAAGGTCTGCTCTTGTGGAAGTCTTATGTGCAGGGTTCCTGCTCTGGGAGGCACAGAGTGACTTCCCTAGAGAGAGGCATGAAGCAAGGGAGAGTGTTATAACTAAGGATTTCAGTTTTCCATTTTTACAGATTTTTACAGGTAAATACAGACAGAAAACAATATTTTTTCTGCCTGCATTTATTTTTAAAAGAAAAAAACAGAAAATTGGGCTTCTTGTGAATGACTCTCTTTGCTGTCTTTCGTGAATTCCAAGACAGTAGCTGAGCAGATAGATAGCATGGAGAGTTAAAAAAAACAGGTTGAGATTTCCCTAAATACAGGCATATGTTAACATATTTTTATAGTATAAAGCTGATATTTACTTCTGGGTGTAGAAATTTGCTATATTTGGTGACTAATTTGCTGAAACGCTACGGACATCAAAGTATGAGCGCATGTTTAGCAGTAAAGTAAATGTGGAAAGATAACATCTTATTACACAATTCATTCTCAAACTACAAAATAAATATGGCTAAATGCAGATAAGATGGGCAAAAAGTAAATATGGATAAATACAGTCGGTAATGTTAAAAAAACAAAATAATACCATAAAACAGCGAGACCTTGTTATAACACAGACTGAAAGTGCGGAGAATTTTCTGGAATCCTCACTTTCTCCTGGACTGGAGAGACTTCAATGATACTGCAAGGAGAAAACTGGTGCTGTTTTTATGCCAAAGCCTGCAAGCAGAAGAGACTTCTAGAGTCAGGGCTTTAAGTGGGCCGGGGGTCACCGGTGCTGAGCACCAGCAGTTTTTTAAAGGAGGCCTCGAAACCGGTCTCTATTGGGCTGTTTTGTGCCCTGGCACAGGTGGTCCGTTTTTTCCAGATTGCAGTGACAGCAGGCACATCGGTGTGCGCCGTGCTCACACCGCTCACTTCTCACAAGTGTAAAAGTTACGGCATGATGTCATGCCAGGTGAGCGTTGTTGGGGAAGGGAAATCCTTTAAAGAGAGTCATTTTCTCTCTGGATTTCCCTTCTCTGTTTGAAACTCAGGAGCAGCAACATTGCAGTGGTGTCACCAGGGCTTAAGTGGAAGCTTTTTCGATATTATTTACTAACCATAGTTGCGGCTTATTTATCTTATGCAACTAACAACCATTGACAAAGCCAATTGTCCTGACTTGTTGTAGGTATGATGTTACTTGTTGTATCATATATTTGGGTGCAATGACAGAAACAGCAAAATACAAGTCGGGCGGCACACTATGCTAAGCACAGATTTTTAGCTAACGTGTTTTTAAGCCACAACCTTAATTACGCTGGCCACGCCCCTTTGAGAACACCCCCAGTTCTTTCATCCCACTTAAATCCCTGGAAAGAGTCCAAACACGTGCAGAACATAGGATAACTGCTGCAGCGCCTTTAGACAGCTACTGAAACAGGAAGGGCATGGCTGACCCCGCTACAGTCTGCGCCTCTCTTTTCATGGCTTTTTTGTAGAAAATTGTTTATAAAAACATTGTTTAGCGAAAAGAAACATCAAAGATCAACAATTCTAAATGTAGTCATGTACCCCAGTGAAACAGAGTAATCAATCACTTGTGTACGTAGGAGTGTGAATCTCACGCTGCCCTTTAACCATTGTATCCCAATGAGCCGCCTACTATCCACCCTTACATATTAGAGTACCTGAGTAGGTGTCGTGCACACCTGGATCTGAACTTCATTAATTTACAGGCTATTATACATTGTTTTGTAACTTGTAACACGTTAAGGGGTGCTCTTCCTCGTCTGAGAAAGGGCTATCATGGTTTGGTAGGTTGTTTTTAGTTGTTTGCATGATGGGATTTCTGAGACTGAAGAAAGGATTTTGCCTTGTGTCAGAACTGTGAGACTGAAACAAGGGGTGTTCTTGAAGATCGTGCTGCAGGAGTCACTCTTGTAGTGAGCCACCTGGCCACAACATGCCTCGCCAACGTCACTCACATCTCAAGGGCTGGGCGCTACCCTAGGGAATACATAAAAGTGTACCTGATCACTCGGGATCAGAGTCCACTAGTACCACTAAGTATGTGTGTGGGCTGTGTGTGGAAGGTTCCTTCATAGTCTGGGTAGGCCTAGACCATGTTTACATCCTGTATCTACCATCCAGACCACACCTGCTGCTCTCAGGAGGGAACAGGTCTTCTGACAGGTACAGAGGTGTTGGGCTCAGTGTCAGTGAGCCCCATGTTCACTTCGTTCATTACATCCTCCAGTCAATGACTATTTTACCTCTTCACCACGTCATCTTCTGCACACCAGCGCAGGAGATTGCAGCTGGTCATCCTTTTCGGTGGCATTCAAGAATATGCCTCGTTTTCCCACCTCTTTTTTTATGCAGACCATTACAACGCGGTCATTACAACAACCACGTTGTAACAACCTATGCTATTACTCCGCAAGTAGGAACAACGACTTGGTCTAGGGAGGGCGCTGGATGTTGGAACAGTATAATTTACTATTCCAACTCCAGTCTATGCAATAGTAGGGAAAGTGTTGGATTTTAAATCCAACACCATCTGGCTGCTAGAGCAAGTCGTTGTTTCGACTTGCGGAGTAATGGCATGCTCTGTAACAACACAGTCATTGTAATGAGCGGTTGTAATGGCGTGCGGTGTTTCGGTTTTGGGGTAAATGATGTATACCGTCTGTCAAGACCTTCCACACTGTCTATTGCATTTCATTTTCTTTATTTAGGTGAAGTTTATTTACCTGTTTCTTTTCAAGCTTCAAAGGCAAGCTACCTGTTCCTCTAACCTTCCACCACACTTCCTTCGTTTTTATTTCTTTTTTTGAGTAAATACCTTTTTTTCCCTCCCTCTCGCTTCCTTAATTTAGCACAGATCTCAACCACACTTCTTCCCTTTTTCATCCTTCACTTTAGCATGATAAATATGCCATTTTTGAAAATTAAGAAATCAGATTAAATATGCTGCACAGTTCCAGTTTTACAGCGTTCTTTCAAGTGATGTTCATCCAACAGAACTCACCCCAGGCACTCAAACAAACCTACATCAATGTAATAATCACCCAAGCCAGGTAACTTTTTTCAAACTTATTTGTGAGTATTTCCGACCAGTTTAGTCAGATACAAAACGCAGGCCTCTGCAGCCTCTTCTGTGCTGGGGGCGAAAGTGGGGTGCCACCCTTCATGGGGACCCCTTTCAGTCCAAGGCCTACCAATATCTGTGAGATATGGAGTGTCAGAGGCCCCACACCACATTCTGCTTCGGGGTCATTTTCAGGTCTTGTGCTGTGGCTGTGAGGGTATAGTTTACTATAAGGGGTTCGTAGCATCCCATTGCTTGCCATTCATTGGCTGTGGTTGCACTCTTATTTGCTGCCGCCCAATTGGCCAGCACTTCCCAATGTAACTTCTTGTTCAACAGTTTAGAGCAGCAAATAAGTACTGATTTGTTTCCTTTCATTAGTGTCCTTCCACTGTCCATCTGCTGCTCAATGGGCTTCAGGTACTATTTTATTTATTATTCTCCCATTGCTTATTCCTCTGGATCCCCACTTGCTTCTTCCCCTCTTCACCACCCGTTGTGTTGCTTCTTCTCCAAACCATCCCCACTCTTCTCCATGTTGCTTCATCCCTTCCACCCACCCTCCTGTTGTCTGTGTTGCCTTGCCCCACCCACCATAACAACAACTAGGCTTTCCGTTCCCTCTCTTTGTCCATCTTGCCCACCCCCAACCGGGAGAAGAAAAAAAAGCAATATGACGCAGCCAACGATGGCCGCAACATAGCCCTCTTTTATAGCTTTACTTTTAGCCATGCTGCACAACCATGCCGCTGTACACCATGGCTAAAAGACAAAGGCAAAGTCAATAGCTTTCGCATAAACTAGAGCTATTGGCTTTGTCCATGATTATTGTGTTACACCACTGACTGGAGTTTACAGAAAATGTGTGGATGGCTTTTCATGGCAAAGCTCAGTCAAGTATTTTGAAGAATTTAGGAGCAAAGATTGTTCCCACCGTGTTCAGGATACACACTACTTGTTTAGCACCCCTTGCTTGTCAGAGTCCAAATGACGCACAAGTGTTTTTTCTAAAGGAATAATCTTCGGGAAGGAACCCCTGTGTTGTTCCAGCGGCTGCTGTTGATGGGATATACTTTCCACGCATACTCCATTAGCTTCAGGGTAAATGGCCTGTAATCAAGGCATGTACTACCCAGAACATGCCTCATGAAGCGACACAGCTGGTTTACCAGCTTTCCTTTGTGTGCCAGGAACATGTATGCATTACTCAGCCCTAGGCAAATGCACTCATTTTCTGCTCACAGCGGATGAGGGAGTAATGGGCATTTAAAATAAATGGCCATCTAGGCCTTATTATATGCGTTTTGCTTCTTTCTAAAAGCTGTCAATTTTTTCAGCTAAACGGAACTAAAGTCAGTTTCCCCAGAGCTGAACAGTTTTAAGACGGAATTAGATTCTTGCTGTTCTATGTCCAGAGTGGACTGCGGAGAAGATGCCCCTTTCTCAAGGGGTACTCCATTTTTAGGGTGCTTTTACGGGTACATTAGAAATTAACAGATTTTTGGAGTGTTTCCCGTGTCTGCAGACTTCCGGTTTCTTTGGCAGCAGGTTAAACAATGCACGATTATCTGGACACCAAATACTGGTCACACACTGACCAGTATTTTTGTGACCAGTAGGTACTAATAGGTCGCTTCTTAAAAATCTTAATCGTAGTGGGCTACCTCATGAATATTAATGAGCTAGGTCACAAACTGCAATTTCCAAGTGACATGAAATAAAACCTTCCTGCATATTCCAGGTTCTACCTTCCTGACAATGGATTCATATATAGATTTATAAATGCCGAATAGTGAATAGCGGGTATGTTTTACACAACGGGGATTTGATTGATATCAAATAGACAAAGAGAGTGAAGCTCGAATTGTCTAGAATGTCACTCAGACCCCTAGGTGAAAAATATCACTGTTATCCATTTTTTATCCATCTATAATTTTATATTTTAGATGGCCCCAAAATCTCCCGCCCTTGCTTTCAGCTGCTACACAGGGACAGAGGTGTAAAGCAGGAAACATACATAATATGGCCTCTCCTACCTGTCCCAAACACTAAAAGAACACTACCAGCCCTAGACAAAGTTTATGCAACTTCCTAAAGAATGTCTGAAAAATGATGCAAAATTGAGCATTATTACTCAAAACGCCGTTCTGTTATTTATTTGTGTGAAATGTGTCCTCCATACATGTAAGGATGCATTTTGCGCTGCAAAATAACACAAAATCTCTGTTAAGAACAGCCAATCTGTTCTTACTCGCTAGCTGCAACAGACCTCTACTACGAGAAACACTGCCAACCGGATCGTGGACTACCAACACTTAACTCCTAATCTGTGTGTGTTGTAAAAATGTACCTAAAATGCAGTTTGAATTCCTTTTGCAGCATGTCAAAAGTTATACCTGTCCCTCATTAAAAATCTACTTCAGTTCATGAATCCCCGTGTCTCTCCATTGAGAACCATCTTCAAGCAGCAAAATGAAAAGAGCTGGATGAAGCCAAAGGGGTGGATTCATACTATTTTGGGATTAGTCAACCCAAATTAACCAAGATATATATATATTTAGGAATGTGTTCTTGTACTTCTAGCTTGAATCTAATTTTGGAAGAGAACATTAAATGCCCACCTGGTTGCCCTGTGTTTCACATTGTTCCTCAGCTCAGATTTGTTTTGGGGAGTTTTATGTAGCGCAAACTAGACCCGAAGGTATAAGAGCGCTTTACATGAGCACCAGTTGTGTTACAGATGTACATGTTTTTTTTTTTGTTAGGTAGGGGGAGAATACGTGATTTGCCCAGAATCACAGAATGTTGAGAGTCCCAGTTGAGACTTGTACCCGGTTCCTCAGCTTTGAGGTCAACCGCTCTAGCCAGAAGGCCTGGAAGCCATGTTTACCATGACAGCTCTTTCCCACTTCCTTAAACCCGGTCTGTCTGAAGCAGTCAATGTCAGATTGAAGTCCCTTTATGATTGATGGGGCCGGGTAGAACAACAGGGAGGTTCAACTCTATGGGAGCTTCTTCAGTAAGATGCCCACGTGGTGAGACTGTGAAGCATCAAGGTAAATCGCCCTCCTTTCTCCTTCTCGGTTTTTGTGACCATTAAATTGTTTGTACCTCAGGAGATATTTGCCATTTCATGAAGCTGTGGAAGAAGAGAAAATGGCTTCCCTGATCCTTTTAGTGTGAGTCCTTTCACTTCCAGAGATGTGTATTGCTTGCAGCATGATGACTTTGCTTCAATGATCCTAAAATGGCAGCACATTTTCTTCTGGAAGTTAACTGATGATGGATCAAGGATGCATAGGAGGAAGGGACGGGTCAGGAAAGAGGGACTGTGGTCTGCTGAAAAGAAAGAAGAATGAACCACAGAAGAATACCATGCTGGCTGTGGTTACCTTGTATGTGTTTTGGTTGAAACGTGCTACACCTTTTAAAAAACATGGTTATATATATATTTTAAATGGTACTAGTAATGTAATATGAAATGTTTAGGGGCCACTGTGTACTACATTGTGCTTATTATGCCCCAATGTGCAAATTCACACTAGTAGGTAGGTAAAGGGGCAGGAGTGCTTCTCTTCAGGGTGCCACGAGCAGATCACAAAGTCAAAGTTGTGGTGCAAGGGGGCTGCAGTGAGGCTCGATCCGAGTACAAGTGATGCTGAAAAGAGTGCAAGAGTGGCTTCCCATGATCACAGAGTTTGATGATGCCTGGCACCCTTCCACCACAAGCACAGAAGATGGTCCTGTGTGCACTCGTGACTACACATGCGAATCCACAATCCACTTTCTTGGGCACCTCTTTTAAATACCTTCTTGTTGGATCTTTGGCCTGGACCAGTGTTCTCTTCACTGAATCTGAGCACAGTTGAACTAGTAGTCGGTGAAAGGGTGACAGTATTTTATCAGCCTTTCCCTTAATGCTCCCCAAAGCAGGGTAATCTGTAACACTCTGTGTCTTTTTCATATCACCTGCTTACGCGTCAGGAGCAGCAGAGGCCTCCTGCTAATAGCGTGGGTGTAATTTGACATATTCACAGAAGCACTCTGGAGTCTTTGCTTTAAATGGCCTGAATTCTCTTTTTTCCCCGGCGTCTAGCTTTTTTCTAAGCCCATTTGTAAATCGGTGATGCGTACTCCATGCAGCTGAGAGCGCTTTGTTTTGGTGCAGGTCAGACACAGAGGACATTAGCTTCCCATTAAGCCTATCAGGTGGAATGGGGAAGTGAAGATTGTTCTGGAGATCAGTCTGGTACAGTACAGGTCCACAGTGTTTGCTGAAATCTTCAGAAACTCTGTTGGTGACACAGGATTGCCCTGAAGGCCACTTGAGGAATTGAACAGAACATTTTGCATGCTGGAGAAACAGCCATATGGTCATTTTATGTCTACTTTGATCTAGTCCTTTGGACACCTTGAAACACTACTCACAGACATAATGGGGTGCCCATCAAGCTCTTGCTTCGCCTGCCTCATTTGGAGATGTGCAGACCATAAGCTTTGCAATGGCAGAACCCCCATTGGCTCCGCTGACTGAAGCCATACTCCAAAGGCCCAAAGGAGTAGGGTTTGTCAGTCAACCAATTACACTGCCACTCTATCTAGAACAGACGGAATGATTATTTTTTCTATCTGTCCAGCAGTGCCAGCAGAAACCTGGTAGTGAGAGACAGAAAGAAAATTATAATCACCTCAATACATTCGGAGACTGCTCCCAGGGTATAGGGAGGGGGCATTAGTTTTTAGTTTTTCAAAAACAAAACCCCACTTTAGTCGTTTTTGAAGAATTAAAAAAAAAAGAAAAATGAGTTGTAGATGGCCATCAAAGTTTTTGTACCTTTAAGGAAACTGCTGTTATGGTTATTCATTTCAAGGTGTAGAGATGGCTACTAGGCCAGCTCGCATCTTAAATTTGATGGCCGGGATGGCGAAGGTAATGTCCTACGCCACTCTGACGGATTGTACTCCTTACATCAGTATCAGCCCCTTGGTCCTTTCCACATGCTGGACAAACGTCTTTAAAAAGAGGGAAATATAAGAGTTGGATCATCCCTGGAATATAAGCCTGCAAATCCTTGTTTCCATTCACTTAGCATGCTAGATTGGACAAGTGCTCATCACAAGAGAGACGCGGTGGTAAGGTAGTCTTCTTCAATTAGAGAGGGCAGGATTGGGACTCAGTATTCAAACCAGCCCTTGCCTTCCCCTTCCTGTCTATTTCTTTCCATCCATCCACTCTTTGTCTCTCCCCTTCTCTCCCATCTCTCTGAGTTGTCTCTCTCGCCTGCCAGAAGCTGCAAAAACTCCTGGGGAGCTGAAGAAAGTGACCGCTGCACTAGTAGCGTCCCTGGGCTTTCAAAACGCTACATCCTAAGGCTCCAGCCCCCAGTAAAATGCCCAGTTGGATAAAGGACCAGTCTGGCCCCGCAGTTATAGATATAAACTCTTAGCTTTGCCTGCTCTGCCATCAGTGGTCTAAATACAGCCAGGCATACCTTCTCAGTAAGCGTGCTCATAGTGATGTTAGCAAAGCAGCGGCCATCTTGTTTTGTAAATCTTCTGCATCTGGCTACCGTTGCCTCAAGTTGAATTGTGGGACTGGACCATCCATGGTTGGTCAGCAGTGCCAGCATGAACTATTACTCCTGACCAATACTGATGCAGTGGTTCCCAACCCCTACGGCTGTCACGGTCTCCAACTACCCATGGCACACTTCTAAGCCTGGCTATTCATTTCTACATGTGCTCTATGTAACGTATGACTGAACCTGCCCTCGTGCTCAGAAGAAGGTAGTGGGTGCAAGATGTCTTACTTCTTGCTACCCCCCACACCCCACCGACAACAATGAAGTATTGGACCACGTTTATATACCTAACTTTAGAGTGATTGTTTTTTTTCTGATCGTGACACACCACGGAGAAGTGGCCAAGTTTAGGTATAACATTTCTGACATGCAACCCAGATGAAGTGCAATTTTTCTACAGATCCGTTCACGATGAAACTGCAGTTCCTCACAGAAGGCCTGCTGTAACTCTTGAGATAGGTCTGTACAATACATAGTTTACAAAGGGTGCCTAATTAGAGTCCCGGGCAAACATCTGTATTTGCCAACCATCGCAGAACGTTTTCGAAGTTTGTGTTATGAAGTGTTTGTCCTTTGGAAAAAAATGAACATTTTAATAAACAGGTCTCCCTTTGTTCCTGTCAGGAGCTTTTTTATCTACAACAGAAATTACATTTTCCTGGGGATTTCTTAAATCATTTCTAAAATAGCTATTTCAAGAAATGAGAAGTGAAACATGGTTTCAGAAAAATAGCTTTATTTTCAAGAAGCAAAAATAATCTTTTAAATCGTCCGTGCAGAGCCTTATTGTAATCCGCAGATCACTTCTTTGAAACTTTATTGGGAACATGAATTCTTGCTTTAGGATCGCAACAGTTTATAATGTTGTTCAACAGAATAATTCTCGAACTGAGGACACTGGCTGCTTCACTAGTGTCTGGATTTGAACCAGTGAGTGTGGGTTGCATACCGATTTCCACAGCAGGTTATCACGCTAGTAGACTCAGAAGAGACTTCAGTCTCTCTGCATCCTTACCAAACCGAGTAGATGGATACTCACTCTTCCCACAGTGCTCATGCTTCCACGAGTGGTCTCTCAGTGCACAGTAAGTGGAAGTCATTTTCACCACTCACTTACAGCCAAAACCTTCACAGACCAATGCCAACTTTCTCACACTTTTTCCACTTGTAGTGTTTTTAGGTTGAGCCCAGTCAGCAAATGTGCTGCTCTGCGAGGCATGCTGTATTCAGGTAGGAACTTGAAGCTCCGCCCACTCGCTGCCCATATTTTTAATTAGCTTGTGTCATTGTCTACTGTATACTGTGGCTGTTCATTGGTCAAAAGGCTTGGTAGTCCCTTCTTAGTACCGCCTTGTCTCATTTTGTTACTTTCCTTGGCGACACCCCCTATTTCGTGGGTTGTTACTTGGTAGGCTTTAATTAGAGCCTCCGAGCACCATTTTCTCGAATATCTATTCCAATTGAAAGGACACGCTCTCTTCTAAAGCTTTTAAAAAACTATAGCATGGGCACCGAATGCAATTGCAATGCAATAGGTCTCGCATTTGCGAGAGTTTAAGCTATTGGCCTTGTAAATGACAATACCTTTTATTTATCTGTTTTAAAAACAACAGATAAAAAAGGCATTGTCATTTACAATGCCAATAGCTCAAACTCTCATAAATGCAAGACCTATTACATCGCAAATGCTTGTTTTCTCTTCTGCTTTTTAGTCAATACGGCAACCAGAAGGGCAGCTTCCCTGTGACAACCACTAAGAGGATGGTGTTAGACGTGGCATCTTTGGCGTGGTTTGCCCTGACTTTTTGCCTCTACCTCCTGTATTTTTGACTCTGTGCTGGATTTCGTTTTTGCTGGTTTAGATGCTTTGGGCACTTTGCCACTGCTGATCAGTGTCAAAGTGCAAGTGCTCCCTAGGTAAATTGTTATTGTGATTGGTTATCCATGATTGGCATATTTGTGTTACCATGAAGTCCCTAGTAAAGTGCAGAGTGTGTGAGTGTGCCAGGGATGGTGATTCAAATGCTACTATTGGGCCTGCAGCACTGCTTGTGCCACCCACAGGAGTAGCCCTAAAATGGCGTCTTAGGCCTGCCACCACAGTGCCTGTGGGCAGTTCCTAACTGCCATGCTGACCTGACCAGTGTCCATACTGGCCATGGCCTAACCCTTCCCTTTCTGTACACATTGGGCATCCCTATGGAAGGCCCTAGGTACCCCCCTGGGCAGGGTGCAGTGTATGTGAAAGGTAGAACATGTACTAGTGTAAGTGACTTGCTCTGGTAGTGAATTACAGCCATTTTCGTTTTTCACTTTTGTAAGGCTATCTTGCCCATAAGCTATAATGGAGAATGCTGTGTATAATGTTTACCTGCGTATCTTCCCATAGGAGCAAGATAGAAAATTAAAGTCTAGTTAATAACCAATCTTTTTTAGGAAGGATGGTTTTTAAATCCTGTGTTTGAGAAAAGCACTTTTAGAAAGTGGATGTTCTCTTGCCTGACCTTTCTGTGTGCCTAGGCCTGTTTGTGAATTGACTGTCTGGTTTGTGAGTGACAGGGGCTGGGGAGCCCCCAGGTGGCTGGATGAGTCAGCCCTAGGCGGAATAGCTGCATCTGCATCTTGACTTGTGGGAGGGGATAACACCTGGGCTGGCTCCACCTCCTGCTGGGCAGCTGATGACCCTGCCCCTTTCTCTGAAAGGAAAGAAGAAGTCAGGAAAACAAAGTGCTCCAGGACTGACCAGAACTGGTTCTGACTAAGCCAAGGCCTCTCTGCCTCCAGAGAACAAAGGAAAGACTGGTATAAAAAGGCTACCCAGACTGCAGAAAATTAGACCATCGTGGAATCAAGAAGGAACATCTGCCAAGGAGAAAGCTGGAAGACTGAAGAGGAAGGACTGTCTTGCTGTGTGTTTTTGGGCTGACCTGCAGTTGCTTTGCTGCCAAGGAGAGGGGAAGGACTTTGCTGTTGCCTTGTGCCCTTGCTTGAAAATATCTCCAATGGCCTGAGAAGAACTAGCCTCCTGTTAAGAAGCCCCAGGAACAAAATGACTTCACCCCCAGCTTCCCCCTGAACTCTGCTGTAAGAGTTCTGCCCTTCCTAGAGTGCTTGATCCAATTGTGGGGCCTCTGGAAGTTGTTCCTGCTGTTTGGGGAGCTGGACAAGGAGAAAAGAAGAAAATCTGCAATTTTCACGCATCGCTCGCTTGCGGAGCGCATCCCCGACAGTGCGAGGAAATTCCCGCCGCCGTGACGATCGAGATCGTCGCAGCGCCTGGTGCCGCTGCAAGAACCGATGCATCATTCGCTTGCGGAAAGCATCGCCCCGGTGCAGGAAGTTTCCTGTTGTTGCGAGTATCGTCGCAGAGCCTGTCGTCGCTGAATGAGATTGCCGCACCCCTTGCTTGCGGACCGCATCATGTCGCTGCGAGCATCTTTGCGGAACCATCGTATCGAGGGGCCGCAAGAGGAGAAGATCCACGCTGCGCCGCGCATCGCCGCTGCACCTGAGATCGTCGCCGTCCCGAAGATCGTCGCATCGTGCCTGTGCGAGACGCTTCCTACCGAACCTGCACACCGGAATCCATACAAGGTATCGCATCCCTTCCCATACAGACCAGATTCGTCGCAACACGCACGCTGAGTCCAGCGGGGCTGTCGCATCGCCTCTCCAGGGTCTCAGGAGTGACGCATGGTTTGTTTTTCAATGCTGCAGCTTCCATTTGGAACTTTTGTCACATCTACATGTACTTTGGGCTAAACGTGACGCAACTGTGGATTATTTTGACGCAAACCCTAGAACTCTTTGAAAAACATATTCTTGAACTGTGTATGTTGGATTGTTGTCGTTTTGGTCTCGTGTAGTTTTGATAAACATACTTTATTTTTCTAAACTGGTATGGAGTCCATTTGTGGTGTTTTCACTGTGTTACTGGGAGTGTTGGTACAAATACTTTACACATGGCCTTTCATAAGCCTGTCTGCTCGTACCAAGCTACCAAGGGGGTGAGCAGGGGTTATCTAAAGAGTGTATACCCCTTACCCTGACTAGAAGCAAAGGGTCCCTATTTGGAAAGTGGTACCTACCTCTGCCAACTAGGGACCCCCAGATCTAACAGGTGGCAACAACCCTCTACTCCAAAGATTTCAGAAAGTCTCTTCCTTCTGGTTTGTCCCAAGGCTTACCTTGTGACATTATGGGCAAGTGGTCTTAGCAAAATGTTAAGAGTTGCAGTGCATCTTTGCGGTATTTTGTGTACACCTTATAAGTAAAAATAAACAGAACATTACATTTTTGTGTATCTTTAGAGATGTATTTTTATATTTTCTGCAGTAGGTATGTAACATGGTGCTCTGTATTAACTGACAGTTAATGAGTCTTGCAACAAATTAGGTAATAATGTTAAATATTGGATACGTGATGTTTTCCACTTTTACTGCTACGTCGATGAATCTGCACACCAATAAGTTATAGGATGGCAGTAACAAGTGGAATTTGGTGGGGACATGTCATTTATTTCGGGCCAGATGTACTATTTACTGGTTGCAAAATACTGGGCACAATTCACTAACAGTATTTTTGAGAACAGTAAACAATTTTAAGAACCGACTTATATAGTAATAGGGCCACATGTGCAAAGAATTGGTTTCAGTCTAAGACTCTCCCATTAGGAATTAGTTTCTGCATAAATGAAACACTTTTTGAAAAGTACGAAACCCATTGTTAGGAGTCGGAAACTTTTTATAGACCCCTAAAATGGGTTTACAAATGGATAAAGAAACATTCTAGGGATTGTGATTGCTATCCATAAGTCTCATTGATTTAGGACCAAAATAGCAGTCGCAAACTATTGAAAAGCTGCCAACCCCCAAGTTGGGGTGGAAACCCATTTGCAGAAAAATATCTGGGTTTTTAAGAACCAACCTGTTAATGCATAGGTATTGTCTTAAAAATACTTAATGATGGCAAAAACACTGGTCGCACTTTGTGACCAGCATTTTGCAACCAGATATCTGTACATCTGGCCCATAGATCGTTTTTTAATATTCTGAATTGTAGCGGGTCGCACACTGACCAACTTTATGAATATTAATGTGGAACGTCACAAATTGCATCTGACTATAATTGTGTGCCATTACAAGGGATGGTGGCCTGCTGAGGTTAGCATATCTGTGATTCATTTTAAACATAGCAACGTTTTATTTTTTCAAATGCAGCTCGTTATCCCTGTTTAAGCAAAATATTCCTTTTTTTACAAGTTTGTTAAGAGTTGACAGTGATTCTTTGGACCACTGTCTACTGTTGAACAACATTCTTTTTACATTCACAAAGGGATACGTTCCCTTTTGTGAAAACTTTACCTCCTATTATGGAGTGTCGGTAAAATGTCAAAGGTTTTCCACCGTATTTCAGTCACAAAACATAAATAGATGTGATGCTGATTCAGTATTTGGAAAGGTCACCTACAAATTCCCATTCTAGATACTGGATTGGTATCCATCGGGATCACATTTTAGGAGCTGTATAAACTTTTCCTACTTCTAAAATATGATTAGCAAATATATATATTTTTTTAATGTTTGCAAATACGAAATTGAAAAATTTGTGACCATTAAAATGCTGTTTTCTGGCTCTTAGTTCCTTCTTAGACGAATATGGCGATTTAGGAGATTATCATGATAGAAAACATTGCCATGTTCATCATAAAATTGTATCTATCTTCCAAACAAACCCTAGCAGACCTCATGAAACAAAGCAACATTGTAGAATGTTTATTAATGATGATTGTTAGAGTTGCAAAACTGGATAAAGAGAACAGTTTTTTCTTTTTCCTGAAAGCCCATTTAAGGTTGATTTTTTTTCTAAACAGATTAATTGGTTAGCAACAGTTGTGATGTATGTCACCACAGTCCAAGTCGTTCCAAAGTACAGGTTCTACACTCCCTAGGTTCACCGGTCCAAAGAAAACCCACATTGAAAGGAACATTCTAAAGTGGTGGGAGAAGCTGAGACTCAGTAACTATTAACACAACGTTCAAGCTCTCCAGAACAAGATAAAAATAACTCTCATCCTGGGAATGGGCTTATGAGTCAAATTTCCTAATAAACAAATGTTCACAAAGGATCCAAATGTTATACTTTATTGTCATCTTGAGAAGTGCATTTAGAACAGACATTGCCAATGTGTTTCATCTCAAGCACAGTGAACCTGTGTTAGGGCTAATGAAAAACACATAAACAAAAGCTAAACTTTTCATATGGTGTAACCATATAAAAAAAGAACAACACTAGCTGTTAATACCGCGGTACCTACTAAAGATACATAGGCAATCCAACTATTTTAGGACATGCAACCACAATTGAGTTCAGTCCTAATCACGAATAGAACACACTACATGGAAAGAAATAGAATTGCTTAATCACCTGATGCATAGTTTGTGATAAGTTGATATGTGTGCCATTTGTTAAGACAATCAACAATAGAGATTTTTGTGATCGCAGTATTTATCTCAATACTTCTCATTGAGCAATAAACATATATATACATGTGTGTGTATATATATGTATGTATGTATCTCTCTCTCTCTCTCTCTCTCTCTATATATATATATATATAGCTGCTTTCTGTGTACCGAAAATAAAAACGATATGCTGATGTTTCGTGGTCCGTCTCCCTTCTGTTTGCTGGTGTGCTGAGCAGGCGCTGGAAACACCGAGAGATCCAGAGGAGTCATGTGGTTCATATATATATATATATATATATATATATATATATATATATATATATATATATATATATATATCGTAGGACTATGGGGTATTCCATGGGTAGAAGTATACAGCCGCTCTTCTAATTGTAACCTGATCATAATTTGGTTTACATAAATTTCTTTCATGATTTTCTTTTTTACAAAACTTCATATCAATAACAGGACTTTCAAAATTATCTATGTCATCTATCATGTTGCCATGCCATCCCTTCTTTCATTAAACCTCAAAAATCAAGTATTGAGGGGTCAATGACATATACGTCTTACAACATAATTTAAATCCAAAACAGTATATTGATACATAATTGTAGTGAGCTTCACATTTGGTAATACTGCAACACTTAGGTGACAGATTAAAAGGAGTTAATTCTTGAAACAAATAGATTTCAAAACATCAATCTGAGTAAAAAAAAGACAGCAGCAGTAGTTGCAAAGTGACAAAAATTGATGGGAAGTTAGCATAAATTAAATATTGGGGTATATCTATACCTCAATCAGAGAAAGAGTAAACAAACAGTGTATTGATCAAAAACATATCTTGTAATAAATGAATCAGAGTGTATCTTGCTTCCTCTGACAAAAATCCAAAGAGCCCTGAGAAACATACGAGAAAAGCCAATCACACTCCACTAGTTCATCTAGCAATATATAAATTAAAAGGAGTACTTTAGGTAACATCATACCATACAAACATATGTTATGTATTTTCTAGAACATAGTTAAACCGGTAACCTAGAAAAGATTCAAGAGTCCAGATTAACACGGCAATATGATTGTTACCGCACCTTGTTACTTATACTAAGTGCTACTCTTGTTAACTCATTTGTTAGCTACTTATTTTCAGTGCTGCTGAAATACAGGAGTCTTTAAAAGTATTGAAGTAAAGTCACTTCTTCAATGCTGCAATTTATAGAAGCATCTACCACTGTATGCAATCATGTGTAATCTTCGCAAAATGATAGTCATGGCGAGGTAAAGTTACGGGTAAAATATAAAGCTTGTCCCAAACAAAACCTCACTCAGACCATAAACTAAATAACTCCGTTATGGCTGAATTATTTAAAATAACCTTCTACTAGTGCAAGCTTATAGTTATATTTCGCGTCACCTGAACTTAGATTCTAATGCAATGCAAGTGTACGTAATTGCATATCTAAAAAGCACCATATTGTGCCCACTGAGAATATATAGGTGATAACTTGGAAGTAGTATACTGCTGATTAAGGTACATTGGCTAACTCACAGCAAAGCAGAGGATATCTTAAAGTGATAATTTGTCCTCTGTCATAAATTGAACACAAAAAGAGCCATCTCTGTAGCAATGTACATTTATATTGTGCTCCCAATTAAAATTGCATTAAGTACATATAGTTAACACATATTTAAGCCCCAATAAATTCACAGTTGTAACAAAGTGGAAAATGACATACAAAGATAGTCAAAGTTACAACTAGCAAAGGGACGTAAACACACTCCAATATGTACTTAACTTAATGAGGCTTCTGTAATGCTCTCAGGTTGGTTTCTTTTTCTTCAAATTGGAGTAGCAGTTATATAGTCTCAAACAGTAAACCACAGGTTGTGAAAAGAGCGGTGACCGTCTTGGAAAGACACAGTCACGAGACTATAGGCCAGTCAGACTGCCACAAATAGTAAATACTACAGGAAAAAAAGAGAATTAAGACCTTTCACATGTATACCTAATGAAATGTAGTTTCAAAGTTAAAATAAGTTTCCTATTTATCATACCATAAGATTACCATAGCTATGTACAGTTTTTCCACATATTTTAGATAAAACGGTGGCCATCTTAGAATGCCACACTTGTGAGCCCTTTAAACCAAATCCAACTCTAACATGTCAGTTAATGCTACAGTTACATCTGACTTAAAAATAAGGTTTAATATGGACACGTTTATATCCCAATATCAAAGCACTTGAGCATTATCAGCTGCCACAGTGCATTTGAGCTGTCCCAAGGGGCCATGGGAAGTCACTCTCCCACTAAGTAAAACGCAGTGGAAAGTGGCAATTTGAACATTCTTCTGCATTCTAAGGACACTTCCTGTGCCTCAATTACTACAGCACTTTTCATCAACTCAATATTACTACAAGTTAAATAAACTCAAAAGAAAACACACAAAATGATGAAATTACTGAAAATGATAAAACTCATGTTCCCTGTTCAATCCAAATTCAAAATACTTTAGAAGACAAACCTACATATCCTCGCATTGCTTAAGTAAACATGTTCTATCACCACCTCGTACATCATGGGAAATGACATAAATTCCATGGAAACAAAATGAGTCCCTATCCCCTGTCCCATACTCATGAGACGTGTAAGACAGATCCTTATTCCGACAAGCTCTCACATGTTCAGCTATCCAAAATCTTAATTCTCTAGTAGTGCTTCCAACATAAATTTAATTGCAAAAACAAATACTAACATAAATTAATACATTTGTATCCAGCAATTTATAAATGTAGTTACTTTGAGTCTGTAGTTAATATATTTAAAGGAAATAGATTTATTTATGCTCAACCTGCACACAGAACACGTTGTACACGTGTAAAAACCTAATGGCTGATCTGGTATCCAGGTTTTTTCTTCTTAGTATAAGGCTCAACAGAACTTGGACTAATTATCTCCTTTATGGTACAACCTCTTCTATACGTCAACGTAGGCTTTTTTAGTAAGAATGGTTTCTAATCCATGTACTATAAGGAGAAGTTCCCAATGTTTATTGAGAATCTGCTATATCTGATGGCTGGCTGTATTTTAGGTGGTAATAAAGGCTAGACGACCATTTATTTCTCTCTATTTTTGCTTTTTATAAGATCTTGTCTCCGAATGGTCTTAACTATTTTTTTGTTCTTTTTATGACTTTAGTGTTCTATCCGCTCTGTGTCATCCTATTGATCATCTGATCAAGGTTATGTTCACACTTTGTTTCTTCACTACAATTTCTAGGGGATAGCTTTGATGTTACTCGAGATGTGCACTTGTAACTGCGTTCTATTTCACACAGTCAGTTTTCAATATAAAGTGCATTGACTTTTGGTACTAGATATATGAAAACATAAATCAGAAAAAGAGACACTATAGCGAATCCTATTAAAATATTCATGATAGGCTAACACTTGTTTATATGTTTCAGTCCAGATGACAATAATATCATCTATGTATTTGCCCCAAAAATGATATATTGAAAGTATATATTGAGTCCATTCTGAGGCTTCACAGGACTAGGCATGCCTCCTCTCAAACCAACCCATGAATAGGTTAGCATAAGAGGGGGCAAACCTGGAACCCATTACAGTTCCTTGCATCTGCTGGAACCATGTCGATCATACTGAAAAAAATTGCTGTCTAAAATAATCCCGACCGTTTCTAAAGGCATGTTTGCATGTTCATTCCAATTTGCACTTCTAGTGTACAAAAATGGTTCAAGCCATCAGAAGATGCTCCTTCTTGATGCACGTATAAAGAGTTTCAACATCAAGTGTCAAAAAGCTCATGTTGTGCATGTTTCAAACTACATCCTAAAACTTACTCAAAATATCAATTGTATCCTTGACATAGGAGGGTACATTGATTACAAATGGCTTGAACATTACACCCACATACTCAGACAGATGTTTTGCTGGTGAACCTATGCCTGAAATTACTAGGCAGCCAGGGGGAAATGTGGCCACTTTCTGAGTTTTTGGTAGTTTATATAGAAGGAAATCTTGGGGGCTTCAGTGGTGTAGCCTGATGTTGATATTTGAAGAGATATGGGCCATTGGATTATTATCTAACAATTTGTAGCAATCCTTTAGTTTTTATTGTCGTAAGACTTCATTATGATGTTGTGAACGATTCATAACTATGACACTGCTTCCCTTACCAGCCCGACTGATTACTATTGAGTCCTCTGATCTCAGGTTTTGGAGAGCCATAGGCGCATTTGTAGTAAGGTTATTAGCTTTAGATTTACAAAAATCTGATGAAATCATTTTGCCCTGTGATTTAGTAAGATAATGTATTATTCCTTTGCAAACAGTGCAATCCCATGAATTTGTGTGTTTTGTAGGATGACTTTGGACCTTGGCCTCGAATTTCTATTACACTGTAGATCTGGTGATATAAGGAGAACAAACAATGGATTTCCTTTATATCAGAGATTGTCATGTTCGGGAAGATTGCATTTTTATTCACATCAGTAATCTTATTTGGATTAGTTGCAAAAAAGCTTTTCCGTTTAAAAGTTCTGCCAAATTTTAATACATCCACATGAACATCTAAAAAAACACCCTTGTTGGTTGGATAATAGCTCAATACCGTTTTTTAGTACATTAATCTTGTCTGTATTCAAAATATAATGAGACAGATTTACAATCAAATTGATCACACTGTGACGGATCACGCTTACTTGCGGCTTTACACTTCGCCTGAAAGACCATATTTGAATAATTTCTTTTTCTTGGAACTTTTTCATCACAAAATCTAAAATTGATTGACAGTTACCGGTATGGAAAGAATTTGAATTATGACTGTTACGATGCTAAATCAGCCCTGAAGAACTCCAGTAACGGACGAAACGCGCTGGCTATCCGATTTTAAAAAGAAAATTGAATAAAGAATTGATCAGAAACGAAGACCCTCTTTTCACTTTTTCTTGGGAAAACTGACAACTATGAATGTATTGTATATAATATGATCATTGTCTAGAAGACTTGAGTAATGTATTGAATATCTGAAGGGTGCAGGCCAAATTTTTGGTGAATCTTTTAAATTAATAACCTGATATCATCTGCAGTTTTACAAAGGTTTTTATCTCTTTAAGTGGTATCTGCTAGGAGCATGCATTTTGTCATATTGCCAAAAATGCTGGAATTTCACCACTTTTAGATTAGTTCAGATATTTCTTGGTACTTTCTTTAACCAATGCACATCATGTAAACATATTGTGGTTACAACACTCAACTCACTGACATAAAAAATTATACCTGGGCTATGACACATGACCAAGTATGTTTAAATCCCCCTAGTGGTTTACTTTTGATTGATTGAATGTGTTGGCAGATTTTACGAGACTTCTGGGACCAGAGTGCAAATGGTGGGGCTCACTGATGTAATGGAAGATGTCCTACATGGCCTGAGGAACCATGAACCCTTGCCTTGAGTTCATGGTAGCAAGTTATAGATATTTGAGTGCCACCTCTTCACACACATTAATCATGCATTTGCACTGGAGGTATTTGTGACACAGACTGACCAAGAGATAGCTCTGTGGTCAGGGGGACTATTCCATATACAACCTCATTACCGATTGTGAGTACTGTTAGATTTGTCAAGCTGGAGAGGACTGACAGTGGCTGGAGGAATACTGTTTATAGTGTCCTTGTGGGCCTTTTTTACCTGTCCATTTCATGGAAAGTTACCTAATGGCCTCTATCACCTTTTTAATTTGCCTGAAAGTCCCCTTGAACTGTGTCCTTTGTCCGCCACGGGGGACATGGATTTTGTGTGTGTGTACTTTTTTGCATGTGTAGAGGATATGTGCATGAAGCTTGTGTGATATATGGCCATAGCCACACTTACATGCATTTTATTCTTGCTGTATTCACAGTAATATCTAAAAATGGATGGCTGGATAGAGGGTATTGCAGGAAACCCCTAGGACATTTCAGGGATCCTTTTTAGTGGGTCGGATTTTGAATTGTGGATGAGGGGAGACAGAGGGTCCCCTAAACATTATTGCATTTCAACTGCCCTTTTCTGGCCCATTGTTCACTGAAATGGCTACCCCACCTGCATGTTAACAGATAGTTAAGTAGGACAACATCCCTCAATTGTGTTCCCATGGTTAGCTTCTGTCCTGATAGGAGACTCCCAGCTCAGCCTTACCTTTGTGACAGCACTGTGTAAAAATACTCTGGTTTGAACGATCTGGGTGGAATAAGCAAAAAGGGCAGGACTGCTCAGAAACATTTGTAGAGTTGACTTTTGGGCTATACAACCATTTCTGAAATTTTGCAGCAAAGATAAAGCAGAAACTTCCAGTCAGAGTGCCTAGATTTCTATAACCGGATTCAGGGGGATCCACACCATTGGTGACAGAGAAATTCTGTGCTCCATTGTTGGGTTACTCACTTCCAAATCCCTTTGGCAGGTTTGGGATTAGAAACTTAAGAAAATTGACAAAGACTGTCAGGGAGTGCTGACTGAACTGTGTTTTGAGGGAGATCAACTGCCTTGGAGGTGCCCTTGCACGAGTTTGATGCTGCTCATGAGGAGAGGGGCTGTGAAGGAGCCATGGGGGGACACAACAAAGACATCCACTGCAGCATGGTGGAAAGACCTGAACCACACGGCAAGGATGACTCAAATGGACTCGAAAGTGTTCCCGCAGTGTGAACTTGATTCTGTACCCCTG
Organism: Lissotriton vulgaris; assembly: GCF_964263255.1. Classification (NCBI taxonomy): domain Eukaryota; kingdom Metazoa; phylum Chordata; class Amphibia; order Caudata; family Salamandridae; genus Lissotriton; species Lissotriton vulgaris. The sequence continues at coordinate 1,306,530,786 of NC_141693.1, read as the reverse complement.
TAGGTGGAGGGCACTGAGGAAATCATTTACAGTTTTGGTCAGTTGAAAGACTGAGCTTCAAGAATCTCCATGTTAACGAGAGACTGGACTGCAGTCTACAGTCCCTCAGACGAGAAAATAAGAGTTCCAGAATAGAACCACACTGACTGAGAGACCTGACTCAAACACTAAGTACTCACCATTGCATCCAGGGGTTGGCACCTATCTTGTTTGAGTGGTGAGTTTTGTGTTTGTGCCTGGGGCAGAACTCCAAACACAACATTTGGTGAACTGCAACAAGGTGATTCCACCAGCTACTGTTACTGGTGTTGCCTTGGCTTATGTTACAAAACAGTGGTGTCATAGTCACCATTCATGCAACAGTTGGCATCGGCCAGGGAGATGTTGCCACAGCTCGTGCTATGTGTACCTTGTGATGCACACCACACAGACAAAGACTGCCCCTCCCAAAAACGCAGACACTGCCTGAAACTCCAGCGATCTAATACATAATGAGGCTAGGAGGAGGAAATAAAGTCATCATTAACAGGCAAGAGAATATCACTAAGTACTGGCAAATAACAAGGGTACCCCTCCCCAGAGACTAACCAGGTTCCAACCCCTGGACCATGCACAGGAGACCCCAAGGAGCGAATATGAACTGTTTCAGAATACGTTGACCCAAAGGAACAGCACTGGCTGTTTCCATATTAATGTCTAAAAGTTATCACTATAATCAGTTACATCTTCTACCACATGTGCCATTATGTGTGGTATTGAGTATTGTGTGTTGTGAGTGAAGTATTAGTGAAGTACTTTGGAATGTTGTCATCACTGTTGTAGATATTGAGCATCTGTTTCTTCATTTCTTGAGTCACAGACATACCACTAGCTCTCCACTTCAAGAAGTAACTCTCTAGACCCCAAACCATGCAGCTTTTAAATATTCAGAATCTCAGTACCTCACATGAACTGTATTATATCATACCTCACTTTAATCAGTGACACCTGGGTGTACCAGCTGTCTTTCATCTCAAGGGATCCATATATAGCACTCCTTTCAGAAAAACAACTAAACATATACCAATGCACTGAAACAAAGCCAAAATCATCCTCACCCCTTTACAGAAAACTATTAAGTTCATAACCATTTACTAACACAAAGAACAATAACAGAAAACCCAAAACATTCAAAGTTACCCTGTTTCATAGTGTTTTAGAAACCTATGCATGCCTACCCTTCTTGCTGAAAGGAGACTGCATGCAAGCACACCTTTTGTTCGGTTCTCCATACTACGTGCTTCCACAGCCATGTGATGCACTCCTAAGCAGATTTATCCTTGGATACTACCATAATCTTGTCTTAGTTCTAAGCTCTCCCACACTTAAAACCACTTAGTCTCTCCCTTCTGCCATGTGTAATGTGGCTGAGAATCATGAATTCCCATTTACTTGCATAACCCATTTTCTTAACTTTCACCACAGTCCAAAACACATGTATCATTATGGTATTTTGCGAATCATTAATAGCGGATTTTACCGATTCGCTATTATGGACTCGCAAAACTGCAATGTATGTAGGTTTCGCAATAATAATTGCGATTCCTACATATTCCTCGATTGCGAATCACAACTTGTGATTTGCAATTAAGGAATGGCTTCCCATTCATTCCCTTGGGCCTAGAAGCCAATAGGAATGAATGGTAAGACATTCGCAATTTGCGAGTATCCAATAGGTACTCGCAAATTGCGAATGCACTTTTAAGGGTGTCAAAAGGACACCCTGTTACACCCCTGAAATATGCATGTGTGCACATGTGGCGCACATACATGCCCAAAGGGCATGTATGCGTGCCACATGGCACTTTGAAAAATGCAAAAAAATGAATTTTTCTAGGAAATCGCAAATTACTACCAACTTGCAGTTAGTGGTAATTTGCTATTCCCTAAGGCCAAACCACTATTTTTGGGTGCTTCCAGAATTGCACTTAAGGAATCGCAATTTGCGATTCCTCAAATGCATTCGCAAAATAGGAAATCGCACATTTTGCGATTCCTTATTTTGTGATGGCCTTTTGGGTAAACACATCCCAAAAGATTTTTTACCAATTGCAAATGGGCTGATTCTGGGAATCGACCCGTTTGCATACAGGAAAACGGCTTGATACATCTGGCCCTTAGTTTTGGCATTATTTGTCGCTAGCTTTCCTAGGTTTTTCCTGAATGACCTTCTGTACATCCATGACTGTAGGCAACTTGTCCACATCCAGTGGCTGACATCCAAACCTTTTGCTTTTCAAATGTGCATCAGCAAACTAACCCCATAAATGGGTATACACTGTTAGTGATTTGAGGATTTTCCTTACATCTGAAGGCAAATCTCGAAGATCATCTTCCATCCTGTTCTGTTGACCAAAGCCAATTGAAGTTGGTCCTAGATCACACAGCTTATATATTCCACCAACTAATTATTTCTTGGGTGACACAGTGAGATCCTAATGTGCCTTATGCTCAAATCTGCGAGAAAATCCTCAATCTCTCTTAAAGCCAGTTTAGTACCATTATCAGTAACCAATTGTTTATGGCTGCCTTTCATGTTGAAAATATCGTACAGCCATCACAAAATGTTGTTAGGGATTACATCTTGACACGTAATCAACCATCACTATCACAAATTTAGAAAACTTGTCAAAAACACCAGTAACAAGTCTAACATGTTCAATGCCACATTTTCCGATGGTGACTCTAATGCTTCCACTGGAACATTTGGAACAATCAATGAAGGTGTTGTGACTTGTATTCTCTCACACAGTATGCATAAATTGCAATCCCTCACAAAACACTCAACTGCTTTGTCCACCTCTAACCAGGAAATATGTATATTAATCATATGTTTCACTGTATAAATATCATTACCACTGAAACCCTCATAGGCCATATCTGAGACTTTTCTCTACATTCCCTCTGAAACCACCAATAAACCCAAACATCTCACTAACCCATTATCACAGGTCATCTCCTTTGTCCACCTGGCGCCACATAGTCTTCTCGATTGCCAGTAACTGTTTAATCCTTAGTAATGCTTAGTAATGGATTTCTTCAATCTCCCCAATGCAATGTCATTTTCTACACACTTCTTCCATTCTTCCTTACTCCACCCCCCACATTCAGGACTGTCTCAACATGACTGACTATGCCCACTATCTCCGCATCATTGCATTTCTCTTCCTTCTCCTTGCCATCTGACACAGGCAATCAGGACTTCCCCCAGAACATTCTCTAACTCATACAGGAACTCTGGCAAATGAAATTGCCACCTTGTGATATGGCTTGGCCCCTCATGCATGCTAAATGTACCTTAAACGGTTTACAGTAAGTGTGAAAAATAAAGATCAAACCACGCACAATCATTTTAAAGTATTGTGCCCCCCATTTCGTAGTCAAACCTTTCTCTGTGTTGGAATAAGTCAGGTATGCCCAAGGCAACACTAGAGCGAAGGCTAAAATATAGCAGAGGCTACAATCCATTCCCTTCCATGTTTCCTCTTTTGTAGCAGCACCAGCCTCCAAACTAAGGAATATTTGCATCCCTCATTATAATACGCTTATCACATGTATCAAAAGGTTTGAACAGTTTAGCATTAAAAGGCACTTTTGATTTGCTTAAACACTGCCTTACATTTTTCATCCCACACAAATGTTGAATTATTTTAACACGTTCCATAATGCCTTCAAAATGTAGTGTAAACATTGCATAATACTCAACCAATCCCAGAAATGATCTTAGTTGGTCTTTGCCCATTGGAGAAAAGGCCTCTTCTATTCCCTTCTTGTCTTCAACTCTGCTCCACACACTCTTTTTTACACATGGCATTCTAATTAGTCCATCCATTTTTTATCAATCACACATCCTTTTTTCAAGGTCAACCCACTCTCCTTCATTATGTTTAACACTTTGTACAATTGTTTATCATGTTTCCTCTTACCTTCTCTGTACACCAGGATGTCGTACAGATAATATGGCACCCTGCTTACATCCCTGAACAAAATACCAGCCACCCTATTAAACACAGATGATGAAGGAGGCCAAACCGAATGATATATGCCTATATTGATATGTTCCCAAAAGTATTACAAAGGATGTGAGGTGATATGCCTTTTACATAACTCAATTTGATTCTACACAGCTGACATGTCCAATGATGTTAACAGTGCAGTATCCTTCAGAGCACACAACATTTACAATACATTAAGCAGTGGTTTAGAATTAGCCCAAATATTATGGTTAGGTTGTTTGTACAAGTTCACACATAATCTTAAAGATTTGTTCATTTTGCTTTCCAAAACTATGAGTGCCTTCTACTCAGAACTTTCAATGACCTCAAGGACTCTTAACATGCAGTGCTTATTTAACGTCATCATCAATTGCTCCCCTGGACCCAAAGGTACCTTAAAATCACTTTCTTTACCAACTGTCTTTGAGTATTATTTTATGCTGAAAGCCTTTTAGCTTACCAAGTTATTTGATAAAAAGTATGTGATACTTCCTAGATCACTTACTGTCTTTTATTTCGCCTTAATTGACAAGATTAACAGCAGTTAACATTGACTTGGATTCCATCTAGTCAAGATGATTGGGATTAAAAACTATGTCTAACTCTCCTTACTACTCCCATCCCAACAAATCTGAACCACTTTTCACCACATATACTGCACACATGGTTTCTACTTCTGTAAATTTGAGATTGATATCAAATTTCTCAACAATTTCTACTGTTTCCCCCGTGTTGCTTTTAATTGTTTTAACACTTACCCAGGAAACTTTTCAAATTCCTTTCCTTCTATCAAGGTGCAGTGGAATCCAGAATCAGCCATAAATCACATATTTTCCTTATTCATTGGAACATCACAGTATGGAGCTTTCCTCGTTGTTTCTACCACAACTATCACACTTTCACCTTGTTCATCTTTTACCATTAGAGTACAACCCTCCCCTTCATTGTGCTGTCCCTGTTTGAGGTTTTATTACTCCCAATGGATTTACAAACCCAGGCAAAATGCCCCTTCTCTCATATTTGAAACAGCGTTACGAACATACCTTCCATTGTTTCGTATTATTTAAATGTGCCTTTCTACCTCATCTAAAACAATTTCCCTCATTGCTTACCTTCACAAATTTTACGACCACTTTCTTCACAGTATTGCCCAATATTGTAGCCATTCACCGAAGCAGTGCTGATTCAAGTACCGTATACAAGCTTTTAGCTTGTTTTGTGAAAACCCTTCAACAGAAGTAGACATTTCTCTTGTGTACATTTCAGAATATTCGATGCCTCGTGCTATCCTTAAAGCAAATTTAAAGTCTACATTTTCTGTACATAAACAGTTGCCCCGGATCTTTTTTGCTGTTGGTCTTCTCAATCAGTTGGTCCTTTATTATGTAATCTTTGAATTCATAATAGTTGCGTGTAGCTGCTAATGCTACCACAGCATCATCCACTGATTCTTCTACTTGCAGATCATTTTGACAGAACGTATATCTCGCCAAAACGACATTTCTATGAGGATTGCATCTTTTATCTAGAGTTTTTAGAATAGTTGCACTTTCCTCTGCCACTTTTACAATGTCTCCTTTTTCTCCAGAGTGCATCTTAACCTCTTCTGTAAGTAATTTTTTTTAAATGCTCTTCTCTTCCCAACCCAGACTGTGTACTAACAATGCTTTTGTAAGCGCAAAATCTCGTTCTAGAGCCTCATGGTATGTTTCGTAGGCTTCTTTCCATTGTTCTCATCTTAATGGTTATGTGACCGATGTTGCTAAAACTAGTGCAGGTGTGATACTCTTTTTAAGGTCATATATGGTCAAAACTTATAGCACACTGTATTAGAATAATGATGCACAATCAGTTCTTTAATTGCATAATACCATAAAGAAGTGTAACTAAATTGCACATGGAATTTGTGCTTGTTGTTGTCATAAATGCCGCATATGTATTAACCAATTTATGCTTTGCCTGAAATTACTTGGAGAGTCACTGGGTGAAGCATGATCTTACCAAGAGTTTCGCTCATCTTTATATTTGCCATTCATTGGACACTTTGAACCCTGTGAAATTCTGGTTTGAGGACATACAGAGTACACACTGGGCTATTTCCCTTGAAATCTACTATTGCTGCCAACCTTGCGTGCTGTTGTACCGCCACTGCATGAAGCATTATGTACTGTGTGAGTGATTGCCTGGCTACCTAGATAAGTGTTCTGAATTTGGTATGATGTGTTCAATATTTTGCGTCCCACATCTGGTTGCCTGGTTCATGTGTCTGCAACATTTAACTAAGGCAATTATGGAAGGATTATCTCTCTGATCCGTCACCTTCAAGGGGAATTCCATTAGTTGATGATGAGTAATGAACATCTGTTTCTTTATTTCTTAAGTCGCAGACACGCCTCTACTGCCTCAATAACCAACGGCTGTGGTCCAGAGCATCACAGCTTTAAAACTTGTAGATTCGTAATACCTTTCATTAACCGTAGTGCATCGTAAGCCAAATCAACCAGTGACATCCTAACATCCCAGCTGGTTCTCATCTAGATAAGTTCACTTAAGCCTTCTTTTTTTAGAAACTACGTATTGACTGGTTGATTTATTAAGTTCTGAGTAGTTAACCCCGAACCACCTTCCTGAGAGTAATATGGAAAGATCAAATTTGCAACACTCACTCTCAAGTGCCAAAAGGATTGTACTTGGTATTCTCTATAGGGTTAAGCTCCAGGGCATCAGTAGTGAAAAACTCTAATTTACACAGTTGGAAACTCAAAATGGGAGTGCACCTAGGGAATGGCATTATATCAGCCACGAAAGTTGTGCGAAGGTTGGTGGTGAAGATCCCATATCCAAAATGACCACCACATCTTATGCACTTTGTGTCTTCAGTCTCACTTCAGACTGGCTATCACTTGCTAGCATTTTTATTGATTGTGGCCATCCAGATGTCGCATTCCCTTTTTTTCTTCTCATAGATTGCCTGAGCCAATGCCTGCTTGTGTCCTGTTTTCCATTCACGATCTCCTGCTCATTCGCCACCTATCACTCCATGATTTACTACTTGGCTTATGCTTCCAGTTGCTTGTTGCTTCTCTGCCCTTCCTCTCCATCCCAGCCTTTTCTCTGCCTTTAAATTCCCGCCTATGCTCCCCAAATTCTGCTAACACCCATTCATTTTCGCTGAATCGCAATCTTCAGGCCCTTTCCAAGTGATTCCCTTTTCTCGCTACTATCTTTACCTCTCAATTCCGTTGCGTGCCTATAGCAGGCTGTCATTGTTTGTCACAACTTGTATCTATGCTACTCAGTGCCTACCACAAACCTTCTCTTTCCACCTCAGTTTATTTCTGCTGTCCCTTCTTTGCCAATCGGGTGATCCCTCTAACCCGGTCCACTCACCCCTTACAACCAAATCTTCTCCTGTGACTGAACTCTCTCTCTCTGCCCCTTAGTGATGGCTTTACGCCCAGTTTTTTTTATTCAATTGCAGATTTTCACCCAGTCCACCTCTCTGTACCTCACCACCTACCCCTTACTTCCCGACCTAAATCCACTCAGCGCCCCTCTGCCCTGCCTCAAGCCATCCCTTTCCATAGAGCTTATACCTTCTCCATTAGAGTGAATGCCAGCCTCTCCTCTGCCACAGTACTTACCACTCTGCCACGGTTTTCTGCCCCCCCCAGTCAGTGACGCATGTTCCTATTTCTGGCCCCCGGAGGCAAGTTCCTCTCTGTGTCCACAGTCTCTGCTCAGCCCCTGTCACTTTTCCACAATATTTCGCCCTCTCAGCACTGCCTCTAAACTCCAGGCACATACCTTCCTTTATCTTCCTCTCAGCTTCCATGCACTTTTGGTCTTCAGAAGGGTTAAGCATGATAAGAAAATCGACTACAAATGAGAAAACAACATTCTTGTCTGGTGAGGCACTGGGCAGATAAGGGAAGAAGGCTGCAAAGAAATGAAAGCTCAAGTCGGCTAGTGGAGTGGGGAGAGATGAACAGGAGGTAGAGGGGCTAATGTCGTCCTGGAGAGAAAGACACATATATAGGAGAGAGGTGGCCCGGCTTTGTCAGGGCAGGCTGTCGGAGAGATGGGTTGGACTGTGGGCAGCCTATAGAAGAAAGAAGAGAGATGTGGTGGGCTGTGAGTCGCCTATAGAAGCTGGAAGAGAGATGGGGTGGGCTAGGAGCAGCCTATAGAGGCAGGAAGAGAGATGGCGTGGGCTGTGGGCGGCCTATAGAAGCAGGAACAAAGATATGGTGGATTGTAGGCAGCCTATAGAAGAAGGAAGAGAGACGGGGTGGGCTGTGGGCAGCCTATAGAGGCAGGAAGAGAAATGGGGCTGCATGTGGGCAACCTATAGAGGCAGGAAGAGAGACGGGGTGGGCTGTGGGATGCCTATAGAAGCAAGGAGAGAGATGGGGTGGGCAGCCTATAGAGTCAGGTAGAGAGATAGGGTGGGCTGTGGCCACTTTTTAGAAGCAGCAGAAGAGATATTGTGTGGACTGTGGGAAGCCTATAAAGGCAGGAAGAGAAGTGGGATGGGCTCTTGGCAGCCCATTGAAGCAAGAAGAAGGGTGGGATGGGTTGTGGGCAGCATGTAGAAGCAGGAAGAGAGATGGGGTGGGCTGTGGGCAGACTGTAGAGGCAGGAAGAGCGATGGGATGGGCTGTGGGCAGCCTATAGAAGCAGGATGAGATATGGGGTGGGCTCTGGGCAGACTGTAGAGGCTGGAAGAGAGATGGGATGGGCTGTGGGCAGCCTATAGATGCAGGAAGAGAAATGGGGTGGGCTGTGGGCATCCTATAGAAGCAGGAAGAGAGATGGGGTGGCCTGTGGACAGCCTACACAGGCAGGCAGAGAGATGGGATGGACAGTGAGCAGCCTATATAAGGCAGGTAAAGACATGAGAGGGCCCAAGACATCCTACGGGGCAGGCGAAGAGCAAGAGGGGTGCAGGGATGATGACAGTCTATGAGCCTATGGAGAGGGATACAGACACAAAGCACATGGTACGACCTAGAGAAGCCCATAGAGAGGGCAGGAGAGCAAAAGAGACGAGGGTACAGGTTCAGGGGCTGTACAAATGTGTAAGGAATGGCAACCAGTGATAAGACGGGTTGAGAGGCAGGAGGAATGCATAAACACAGTGGAAGCGGGCTCAGTTAGAGTGAGAGAAATGGGGGAGTGAAAGGTATTAGCAGAGGGAAAAAGGAAGGAAAGAGAATGGAGAGCAGTGGGAGGCACGGCAGTGCATATTCGAGTGCAGATGTGTCCAGAGTGCAAATAAGGCAGAGTTAGCCAACCTGCTGGGAAAGGTAGCTGTGATGTTTTCAGCATGAGAGTTCCTGTGTGGAAGCGCATGCTTAAGAGAAGAAAGTAGAATGTAGTGATGAAATACATTCCATGCAGTTGCCCTGACTGAGGTTCGCGAGGCAGTTGCTTTTGCCTATCAATGGATGAGGTGTTCTAAAATAAATGAGCATATATGTTTACTTAATTAATCAGTCTTGAGTAATGAATTGATCAATTTCACACTGGCGCCGAGGATGGGATTAAAGGCCTACTAAGAACACCTAAACGTGTAGGTATTTTGTGTGTAAAATGAAATGCACATAAATTATATCATCCAAATTCAGAGGAGCAGTGGTGGTACATGGTGCAGCATTGACCTCCTTAAAGGAAATGTGGTATGCGCGAAGGTGAGCGTGAGGGCAGCCACGGGGACTCGAAGACTCAGAGGCAGATGTATAGCCTGGAGGTGCACGAGTGAGGCCTGGTGTTTCTTCTTAAACTGCATTTGCGTTTCACTGTTTCAAAGGAAATAATAGCTCGCATCACCACAGAAACAAGAGGAGGTGGCACAGAGCGAGGATTCTAGGTACTGACCATAGAAACTAAGGTGTGGGTTGAAGAACAAGCTTCACCGCCCTTCAGGGAAAGGAATTCATTGAAAACAAGGGCAATCAGCAGTAGAGGATAGACCAAGACAACGTTGCTGACGGCCATCTTCGTAGTGTTCAATTTGATCCAATAGTGAAGTCTGTTTTTATTACAGCCAAATGAAGTTCACAATGGCGCTTTGGTAATTGTGATATGGAGCTAACGAGCGGTGACAGGCACACCTGTAGGTACATTTCATTTTACAAATTGTGAGCTCAGCCTGTCGCCATTAACAGGCACAATAGAGATTGCTGCTTTCTACAGAAGACAGTTGCTCTGCTATATGTGAGCTCAGGTTGTCACCAGTGACAGACACACTAGCGATTGTTGTTTTCTACAATAGACGGTTGCTCTGCTATTAGAGACAGGCACACCTAAAAGTACAGTCTGGGGTATACAGCCTGTTGTCAATGGCAGGCACATTTTTATCGGAATCAGTGACAGGCACACTTCTCCTTGACAAAATTGGTAAAAAACTTTACAATTAAAAGTTGACTTAAGTAAATTTGTAGTACATAGTGTAGTTTGCCTTCAAAGCATGTATTGAATTTCTGGATAATGATTAGTTTATTTTTTTTTAATGCAGAATTTTACGCCACCATCGTTCTTTTTAAGCAGTCCAGGGGAACCACCGGTAAAGTGGAATAAATGGGAAAAAATGTTTAGCCATTATGGAAAGGTGTGGATCCTACTTTGAGAGCTGAAAGGAAACAATCATTGTTGTTGCATTATTTGGGGGTCGAAGGGCGGAACATTTATTAATATTTGCCAGAGTTAAGTGCTGAAGAACAGAGAAATTTAAATGAATATGAGGTTTGTTAGTTACAAAAGGAACTAGACTTTCTTTCTAGAGGGAGTACGATAATGTAGAAATATTATTTTGGAAAGAGAGAGCAGGGTACGGATGAGACAGTCGAAGAGTATATCACGAGTCTCATGAAATTAGATGCAACTTGTAAGTTTGGTGCCACACTAGAAGAGAGAATTTGTGATCAATTTGTTTGAAGATGTGTAAGTGATAAGATCCGGGAAGAGATATTGATTAAAAGATGAGCCCCCTTTGAAAGAAGTTATTTTTGTGGCAGAAAGAGTAGAACATATGCTCATATGTGTTTCAGAGCTCTGTTTGACAAAAGAGAAAAAATGCTATGTCTACAGGAAAAGTTGAGGAAATGGAATGTGAAGTGAAGAAGTAAGAAAGTGACAAAATTACAGGTGTGAGGTTTACATGTGTATTCTTTAGGTGTGGAAGAAGAGGACAGAAGGCTAATGTCAAGGAATGCCCAGAGTTAGGTGTTTATTGCAATGCTTGTGTTAAGAAGGGACATTACTTTAAATGTTGCAGGAACAAATCTAATAGAAATGTGAAGAAGAAGGTGAAAGAGGTCTCACAAGAAATCGTTTTTCAAGTAAGTAAATTGAATGAACATGAAGAGTATCCTAGTGAAAAGGTGATGATAGATGGAGTGGAAATTTTGATGAGACTCAACTCCTGTTCACATTTGACGATCATTTGAAAAAGTACATATGAACTTTTTTTATAGAGAAACAGAAAGCTGCATGTCATGGATGTGGTTCCGGGAGGTATTAGGGGTCAACCTTTCAAAATGTTGGGGTATTTTGAGGTTTGCCTGGAATTTAAGGGAAATTATGTTTTGGGTAAGTTCTATTTTTCAAATAAAGGGGATAGTTTATTGAGCTGGCCACATCAATGGCTACTGGATATGGTATTTAATCCAAAACCAAACACACACGTTCAAATACAGGAAGTTGAATCAAAGAAATTGAAAGTTGAACCTGTGAAGCATGATTTTGCTCAGAATTTCCTGAATTGTTCAGGGAATCTTTAGAGTTTTAAACAAATTACAAACACCACATTAGGTTAAAAAATGATGCTTCTTCCATATTTGCAAAGGTTAGAGAGATCCCTTTGTGTTTGCAAGATCAAGTGAACTGAGAGTTTAAGAGGCGGCTTGAGGCTGCAGATGTCATAGAGGCAGTTGAAGCCACTGAATGGTTGGCTCCAAATGTGACTGATAAAAAAGCTACTGGTGATATAAGATTATGTGTGGATCTTAGAGTGCCCAATTGTGAGATAATAGTGGATATGTTTCCACTGCCCACTATTAAAGAAATAATTTCGACATGGGGGAGAAACTTTTTTCAGTACTTTGGACTGCTTGCAACCAGGTGCAGTTGGATAACTCATCACAAGATCTTACAGCATTTATAACGCAGATGGGGACTTTTAAGTTCAAAAGAATTCTGTTTGGACTAGTCTCAGCAGCCTCTGAATTTCAATGTAAAATTAGCAGAGTGGTACAGGACATGAAAGGAGTGAAGGGTTACCCACACAATGTTTTAGTTTATGGTAGACTATTGATGAGGATGACACCAGAGTACGAGAAGTTCTAAGTAGACAACTAGAAGCAAGTTTGGTGTTTAATAAAGAGAAATGTCAGTTTGGTATGCGCACGATTAGTTGTTTAGTACTTTTGATATCTCGTGAGGGAGTTAGACCCAGGAAAGAACTGGTTGAAACTATTAGTACATTGAAAACACCTGGTTCCAAGGAAGAGATCAGTTCATTCCTAGGAATAGTTGACTATTATGCTAGATATATTAAGAATTTGGCTGATAAATTGTTAAATTTAAGATTGTTATTGAAGACAGGGAAAGAGTTGAGTTCAATGAATCATGCCAGAGGGAATTTTGACTTCATAATTGTTGAGTTAGGGTCTTCTCCCTGTTTACAAGCTTTTATTCTGGGAGAGGAAACACAGATTGTCACAGATGCCAGTGCCAAAGGTTCAGGCTGTGTTGGTTCAAAATATCAAAGATCAGGAAAGCTTGATTGTGTGGGATTCTAGATCTGTGGGTGTCTTGGAGAAAACGTATTCTGTTATTGAAAGAGAGGCACTTACTATTCTATGGGCACTTAAAAAATTCAGGAATTGTGTTTGGGGTTCAGAATTTAGAGTTTACACAGATTACAAACCTCTAGTTGAAGTATTCAAGGAAAATGGGGCTGGATTTTATTTCAGATAGTATTATAAGGTGGGTAATAGCACTTCAAGAAGTCAAACTTAATGTAGAATACATGCAGGAGTAAAGTATGTCACAGCTGACTGTCTTTCCAGGTTAGTTGATGAAGATGAGCAAGAGGGAAAAAAGAAGGCGTACACGAGGAAGAGGAAGATAATGTGCTTAAGAATACGTTAGGTGTGGTATCTGAGGAACAGAGTTGAGTTAAGTAAAGATTTAGAGTTAGTGAATGTGATGAATGCAAAGTGGAATAAAATGATCTCTCTTAAAAGATTAAGTGTCAGTAAATCGCACTTTGTTGTTAGAAGGAACTGGGTTAATTGCACCTACAAGTTTGAGGGACAGATTAATAAGGCAAGCACATGGGACATCTTGGGCCAGTCAAACGAAGGAAAGTTTGAGGGCTAATTTTTGGTGGCCTGGGATGGATGTGGAAATAAAGAGAGTTGTTAGGGAGTGTGTTGAGTGTTTAAGGAGTGGTCACATTTTAAGAACTCATCACATACCTATGGTGTGCAGAGAACTGCCAAGTCAACCTTGGGAAGAGGTTGCAATTGACATTGTAGGTCCTTTGCAGGGTGAACATGAGACACCTTACTTAATAGTACTGTTAGACCTATATTCTAGGTGGGTCGAGGTCACAAATGTGAAGGATATATCATCTTCAAGTTTAATAACGTTTTTGGAAGGCATTTTCAAAAGGGGAAGTTTCCCAAGATGTATTCTGTCTGATAATGGTTCTCAATTTTCCTCTAAGGAGATCATTAGTTATTTTGAATCGTATGGCATGAAGCACAAGAGATGGGCTATTTATCTTCCTGAAACCAATTATTCTATTGAACGGTTCAACAAATATGTGAAAGAGAGTATTCAGTTAGCAAGAGTTAACTGTTTGGATTGGAGATCTGAACCTCAAAGGAGAATCACAGCATATCACATGTTCCCACATAACACAACTGGCAGATCTGTGTTTGAGTAATTTAAAGGAGATCACCTGATACCATGTTGTGTCCAGGCAGGATGGAGTGGGTCAAATGTGTCAAATGTAATGGACTTGGTGAGTGGAGAGTTCGAGAGGAGAAATTGTTAAGTCAAAGGAAAAAAGTATGTAAAGGATGTGAACATCAAAATAGGTGACATTGTTAAAATCAGAGCACCATGGGATGTGTGAAGTGGTCAAAGTTCAGTAAAACACAAAAGATTGTTAAAATATTTCATAATGAAATAAAAAGAGACGATTGAAGGATTTGGAACAAAAATAGAGTGGTACTTTTAGATTGTTGTGGGAATATTAGGGAAGAGACAAATATGAAGGGCAGCAAAGAGCATGAGGAACATTCTCAATATAGTGGGGGTAATAAGGAGTGTCTTCAAAAGGTCAAACTAAAACACAATCATCTAAGCCAGAATGGAAAACATTATAATACCAGAGTGAGTTACAGAAAGAGTATATGTCCTAGTTGTGTCTTCCCTAATAATAATGATTTGTTCATAGATATGTTATGTAAAAAGGGGTTTATGTATCTAGTATTGGCTGAAGGAAATGTATCACATTGTTTTAGGTTACTGATGTTATTAAGGAAGGGAGGAATGTGATGTCTTCAGCTTGAGAGTTCCTATGTGGAATCACATGCCTAAGAGAAGAACGTAGAATGTAATGATGAAATACATTCCATGTCAGTTGCCCTGACTGAGATTCGTGAGGCAGTTGCTTTTGCCTGTCAATGGATGAGTTGGTCTAAAATAAGTTAGCATTTCCGTTTACTTAATTAATTAGTCTTGAGTAATGAATTGATCAATTTCGCTGTAGTCACAGGAACTGCATGACGATGAGAGAGAAATATTGAGAGAGGGAGAGAGTAAGAGAGACAGTGAAAGAGAGAGAGGGAGGGAGAGAGAGAGAAACATACACATTGAAGAATGATAGCATTATCCTAAGATTTGGGAGGGGGCCATAGGTGGGGAAGAGTGTTTAAGATGCAAATATTGTAAGGGAAGAAAAAGTGAGTTGAGGAGCTATATTCATTGGAGTAGCAACCCAAGAAACTGAGTAAGAATGAATTGACACAAAGCATGTGTGCTCATAGCCACAAATGTGCATATGCTTCTGCGCGCACACACACACTCAAACACACAGACACAAGCTTGTGCAGCCCACGTGCACACACAGTAAACTATTTATGGTAAAAATCTCTTTTTTTCTCCTGCCCGCTAAGCTTCAACTATCCATCGCCTCCTGTTTTAGCCTCCCTTCCTTTTTCTCTCTCTCTCTGTTCATCATTCTGCAATTTCTTGCATTTCTCTCTTGCTTCCTCCTCTCTCTATTACTCTTTCCCACTCTTCCTCACCATCACCCTGTTTTTCCATTCACCATGAAGGTAAAATAGCTTCATTGGAGAGTGATTTGTGAATTACTCTGCCCCAGTATCACTGCTCTTGCAGAGGCATCAGTCTAGCTGGATATATCCACATTTCTCTGCTGGTGGGTTTGCCTCACTGGAACCAATCTTTCTCTCCCTCCACCTCATGTCATTCTGATCATGAAAGTGCCATTACCCCTGATGCACCATGGAGTCCTCATTTCCATGTCAAAACCAGACCTTTAAATCAACTCCCATCAAAAGACCTAAATCAGATCACCTCTGTAGCAAACTTGGACCACTCTGCCAAGCGATGCTTCTTCTCGAGGGCTTTCAATGGATAGACCCTTTGAGCACCTGAACTCAAACATTGTGTAGAGCCATTAGGCTGAGAGTTATGCGATGGTAGGTGCTAGAAGTTTGACCTTGGTGGTGGTCGTGATTGACTGTTCAAGCCAGCAAAGATGTTTGTTTGGTTGAGGATGCATGCTTGTGGTGTATTTACCAATGAGGAAATCTACATCTCAAACGCTCTCAAATGTGCTTAGAAAGGCCCCATGAAAATGGCAGCTGTGGTGTGTGTTTTCAAATGAATATTTATGATGCAATATGCCGTAGCAGGACTACGGTCAAAATCATTTGAAATCATTGTTTTGCATTGTTTGATCATTTGCTTTGTAAATAGAGGAAGCAGTGGAGATTTGCCCACTGGAATGCAGAATTTGGCAGGTGTGCTGTGATGGTGAAGAATGAGAGCCAAAATAATTATATTTGCTGCAATGAATAGGTGCCATTACACCATGAAGGCAAATATCTTAAGGGTTTAGGCTGTAGCAACATCATAATATCAGTTTTGAAGAGGGAAAAATCAGTTTGGGGTAGATCAAGAGTTGCGTCCCCACGCTGCTCTAAATGGCGGACACCTCATAAAGAGTGAAGAGGCGCATCTAAATCTTAATGCTCCTGACATTCGCCAAATGGAAAGAGAAGGTGGGACCGCCCCTCATATATTCCTTCAAATCATGTTGTTTTTACCGTTGTTTTTTTTAGAAGTTCTTGGAGGATCTCTGACCTTCAAGGATGTATAGCAAAACACACAAGTTGATGGACGGAATGTTGCACAATGGATGTTTACCATCTTTAATAGTACCAAGCGGCACCTCCACATTGAGGACGTCTAGAGGTCGAGATGGTCCCTTTTTAAACACTGCCCTTTACTGTATGACCACTCAAATTAAGGTAGAGTCTTGGAAAGGTGTATGTGTCTCCTCTTATAAAATATCTAATCCAGAAATATATCACAGGAGCCCCATGACCCCCATCCATGCTTCTACCAAGACCAGACCAAGATCGGCCCAGCAGCAATGTGCTGACAAACTATGTGAGCAGGACACCAAAAACTTAGGCAGAGGCACATGTTGAGTCTTTGAATTTATGTAATATTACAACAGATTAGATATCACAAAGTGTTACAAATAGATTGTTACAAATATATTCACTACCAGCAAGTACCCCTTGCAACCTGTGGGGCGGAAATTTGGGGATTCAGCGACACAAAGATACTTCAAAGGAAGGATATCGCTTCTGAAGAAGAATCGACACAGTCCCTGTATTTACCCCACATTTTATGGGCCTGACTTATTTAAGTGATTATATCCACACTTGCCCACTGCTCCTGTGGCTATCTATTATGAACACGGATGAAGCCTCACTCACAAGGAGTATATTTGCTGTGTGTTTGGCTGTGAGAAAGGCCTTTCCATCCCCTAGTTGGCGTATGTGAAAACGGTGATTCGAAGGAATTGATCTACCTAATATTTTTTTCTGCTATAGATCCATGCACTGTTCTAGGTAGGAAGCAAACACAAGCATTACTGAGAAGCAGGTTTACAAGCTGAGAGGCTAAATTTCGAATTTCGGAAATAAAATGTTGGGAGTTATTTACACCTTAATCCCGGGGGTCATTACTACTAGTTATCTGTGGCATATCAGTGGGAGTTGGGGGCGCTCTTGAGGGCGCTTACTTTGATTGAGAGCTGGCACAGTGAAATATACGTTATGCTTCTCGCTTGGTTACAGCATACATTTGACTCCAGATTATGTGCCTGCAATAATCTGCCTAAGTAATCAATGGTCAATTTTCTCTTCTTCTGTGATTATTATACATTTTACACCAAAACTTTTGTAGTGCCTCTTATGAGGTTCAGACATTTTCAAAAATGTTTCCAGGTTTAACGTTTTTTACAAGAACTGTCTGATAATGAAATGTGCCGCTTTATAAGTTTGTTATTTCCGGCACCAGTGCCTTCTTGGAGCACTATGCACTTTGATTCAACTTGTGAAATTTGACTTTTTAAACTATTAATTTTATTCATGGTTTTGTGATTTCATCTATCGTTTACAAATAAGATTTTTTTCAGACTAATTTCATTCATTTGTGTATCTGTGCACTTTTATTGCTGTCTTTTCTCAGCCGAATAAAGTTGCATCTGATTCTGATTATATTGTTAATGTTTGTAGAAATATTCGTAATTGCAGAAATTGCAACTTTCCAGAGGAGGCTTAAGGTTAAGGTGCATCATAGAACATCTTGCTGGAATACTCCTTGCAGAAAGAGGTCAGATTCCTTAGAATTTAGGTTGTCTCTTGTAATTTCATGCAATTATGAAACATTTTGGAAAAATGATGTGAAATTGTGCATAATTACACAACATGCTAATCTGTTATTTAACGCTATGTTTTCAGCGCGACATTCGCCCTTCCATCAATTTTTGATGCAAAGACACATTCCGTTATAAAATAAATAGTGCAAAAACCTCAAGTGATGCAAACAACAGAGGCTTGTGTTCTTGCCATTTGTGTTATTCCTGTATGCTTGCGGTAACATTTTGCTGTGACTCGAATGCAATTATGTGACGTGACGCAATGGCATAATTTTGGAAATTTTGCTTAACAAGCGTCAAGCGAACTTCTTGAAACTACAGTTTCAAGAAGTTAAATTGGCTTATTTTAAATTTAACCCAAGCCTAGTAATGCCCTCTAGCTTCGATAAATTCAAATTTTCAATGATGGTCTGGCTCCATGCTTGGCCTCAAGATGGTAGCTAAAATCTTTCAAGATTTTCTGCAAGCCTACCCCTAATTTTCATGGCTTGAAATGGCCACATAAATATTGCAAGATCTGGTTTAGGTCTATGTGTATTGCTGCCTGATATGAAAACAACTGCCCAATCAGCCATGGTGTGAGCCCGTCTAGTGTGCCATGGTTCAGACGATGCAGGTAATGAAGCAATCGTTGCCATCCACCCACTCACTGCACTGTCCCAAATTGTGAGATGTCGAACGCGCATCCTAGCCTTCCACATGGTCTCACATAATGCAATAATGCACCAGACTATAATGCACACCTCTTGTCCTAAACTTTCTACTCCCTTCCCTTCTGTATAATCTCAGTGACAGAAAGTGGTGCCAGGTATTCCAGCTGTGGACTGGGAGAGTTCAGTATTTCTGGGTCCTAATGCCATTTTTAAAACATGATGCCTTTATGACTTGAACCACCTGTTGTAAAAAGGGGTTCAAAGACAACCAGTAACCAAAGACCCTTTTATGTTGCCCGGCGGTGTCGCCTCTATGACCCACCAATATTAATCAATGAAGAAGCAAGGCGCTGGAGACTGGAAGGCAGGAAACGAGGATTTTATTCTCTCCGGAGGAGAACACATCAATTCAGACAGCAAGTATCGTCACGAGGTGCTCTAACCACATTTCTGAGGCCTGGCCTCTTATACTAGGGTTTATGACCTTTATTGCACGTAACACATTCTCGCAACACTTTGATATTTGAAAGAACATCCTCGGAATCTCCCCTACAGGCCCGTTCCCACATACATTTACAGTTGAATTCCCCACCCCGGTCACAACAGGTGATGATTGTCGTGCAGCAGGGCATTCCGCCGATTCACGGAATGCATGGGGTTGATCGGATCTCATAGGGTGGGGGCTTTGATCGGCTCGAGGGTCTTTTGATGGGGAGGGGAAGCTTCCTACTGTACGGGGTAATAAACAGTATCCGCAGGGCCAGGTGGTGGCCTGGGAATAAGGAAGACAAACGGGGACACAGGAAAAGGGGGTTTGCATCAAAAGGATCTGAGACCATGAAAGGAATGAAGGGAGGTGTCGCGCCGGGAACAGGATGGGATTCTGTGGCGGAGCTGCGCTGAAGAGGGGTTTATGACCCAAGGCATGAGAGAGCGGGGGTTGTCAACGTGCGGGGGATGTTTGCGAGGTTAGGAGAGAGAGAGAGAGATGCGCTGGCTATCAGCGAGGGGCCGGGAGACCATGATGCTCAAAATGGCTGCTGCTTACGCGCACGAATGGGCTCGAAAGGGGCAAGATGGCGCCGATAATGTTGACGTTTGCAGTCTAATCTTTAACAGTCCTCCCTTTTCAACATATCTTAGCCAACTTGCTTACTCAATGTCAATCTTCATCAAATTCCTAACCTCGGCATCATATATTGCTCTCATATGTTCGTTCCCAAAGTCCACAGTCTTAGGGCAAATACAATTTACGCATAATGTACACAGAGGTGGCAGACATTGAATTCCTAAGCATAGACCGCATATTACAACTATAGGAATCAGGATAATGGTGAATAGTCTCCAGCCCCAGTTCTTAACGGTGCTCCAGAACCAACCACCAAGCGACCATTCTTCTTGTTCTTGGTGGACTTCCGAAGAGAGCCTATGAAGATGTTCGATGGCTTTGTACACTGAGGGTGAGTTGTCCGGTATGTACGTACAGCAGCTGGACCCAATAATGCGGCATGCTCCACCACGATCCGCAAGAACCACATCTAGGACAAGGCGGTTCTGGAGGGCCACCAAGCGGACCGCTTGAAGTTCAGCGGTGTTGTTAGCAAGGATACCAGCCGTGATGTTCATTGTTGTCTCAACTGCTTGAGTCAGATGTCGGATGGCACGGCTGTTCGCCATCGGGCCCCAGAGGGGGACAAGTCCCTTCATAGCATCGAGGAACTGCGCTCCTGTTGAGTCGGCTTGTTCAATGTCTTTGGCTCGTTTTTGTCTGTGATGATTTGCTGGTGCCACATAAGTCGGAGGAAGGATGAAGGAAATGAAACAAGTGCCCCCCCAGCCTTTGGGGAGCCAGGTGTAAGCCTTCGTGCCGCAGACGAAATACGTGTTTGGAGATGCCACAAAGGAAGGTGGGTCGGTGGAGTCCAGAGTTCTGGAAAACCGGCAAGCACTGTGGCCTACCAGCTGAGTCCCAAGCCCTTCCATGCACATGTGGCCGGTGACGTTGATGACTGACAGGGCCACAGTCAGAGTGGCAGCCGTTCGTTTTCGCAGGTAGGAGAAGGTGGTTCTGGTTGGATTATTGAACACTTGCATTTCGATTTGTTCTTTAGCCGGGATGTCCAAGTGGATTGTGTTGTTGGTGGTCTGCAGGCAGAAGTGTGTCTTTGTTCTGTTCCGCCAGACCCCGTGGTAGAAATGCGTTACGGTTTTGCTGGAGGTGGCATTGTCCTTAAAGCTTTCTTGCAGAAGCATCAGCCAAGCAAGACAGGAGCCGTGAACTGAGAAAGGTGAGGGGATGAATGGTATCGAGTGTCCAGTGGCGTG
Source organism: Lissotriton vulgaris (assembly GCF_964263255.1). Classification (NCBI taxonomy): domain Eukaryota; kingdom Metazoa; phylum Chordata; class Amphibia; order Caudata; family Salamandridae; genus Lissotriton; species Lissotriton vulgaris. Next base: position 1,306,509,772 of record NC_141693.1, on the reverse strand, counting down.
GGGTAGCAACCCACAGATCCAACAGTTGGTGGCATTGGTGGCGAGATTGTGCTGGTGAAGTAGTTGTACGAAAGAGTTATTCCAAAATTCCTTTCGCCTCTCTCTGAGTTGGGGAGAGAGCGAAATCAGATAATGTTCCTTCATGGTGGTAGGCTGAGCAGTGGTCAGGAATGTTTCGTGAGCAGGTGCATTTTCTTCCACAATCCAGAGTGTGGTCATGAGGAGAAAGCAGAAAAGGATTGTGATGAAGAGTGCAATTGTCTTTGAGCTGTGGAGTCTGTCTGCTTTTGGGTTTCTGTGGTGGGTATTTCCTGTTGCCTTCATCATCTTCTTATTTGGTGCTTCCATCATCTTCTTATCTGGCGCTTCCATCATCTTCAAGGTGCTCGGTAGCGGGCAGAACCACAGATTTTGTTTTGCTTCTCTCCGGGTAACCCTTGGTAGTGTTTAGGTCACCGTTCTGAGATTTAACTCAGTCCGTGGTCTACTTAGCCGAGGCTCCCTCCTTTCGACGCAGGAAATACCCTTCTCTCGATGGCACAGTGGGATCAGAGAATTTTGAAAGTTCAAGCGTTTCGGTATCAGGATAGCAGGTTAGTGACGGTCGGTCCTTGTTCAGGAGCTCTTCTTGGTTGTCGATGTTTTCGGTCGAGGTCAGGGTCGAGGAGACCTTCTTACAGTGGTGTGCATGCAGCCAGTTGCGTTTTCCCTCCACTCGAAGTGCTGTTCGGGTGGTGATGAGGACTTGCCAGGGGCCCGTCCACCGGGGTTCCAGACTCTTGGCACGCTGGAAGTTCCGGATCAGGACGAAATCCCCAGGCTGGATGGTGTGTCCGGGACCCCTGGAAGTGTCAGGGATGGCATGCAGCACCTGTTGATGGATAACAGACAGTGTTTTAGTCAACTGGCATAAGTAATCAGACATTAGGACGTCCGGGACGTCATGAATGGAAGTTGGTTTCGGTGCAGACCAGACATTCATAGGCCGGCCGAATACAACCTCGTATGGTGTCAAGTGGTGTTTGGTAGGGGTGGAACGCATTGAGAGCAATGCCAGGGGGAGTGCGTCTGGCCATTTCAGTCCTGTGGTAGCCACTATTTTGGCCAATTTTAGTTTCAGTGTGGCGTTATGTCGTTCAACTAGTCCGGCAGATTGGGGGTGGAAGACTGCGTGGAACTTTTGTTTTACACCCAACCCCTTCAAAATGAGTTGGATAACTTCGGCTACGAAGTGGGGGCCATTGTCGCTCCACAAAATTCGACAAAGGCCGTAACGGGGGAAAAACTCCTTTAACAGTACTTTTGCTGTGACCATAGCAGTGTTGTCACGGGTTGGGTATGCTTCCACCCATTTGCTAAATGCGCATACCACAACAAGTACATATTTCAGGCCTTGACATCTGTCTAGTTGGATGTAGTCCATCTGCAGGACTTCAAACGGGTGATTTGGGACCCCAAACCCTCCCCGGGGTACTACAGTTCCTTTCCCGGGATTGTGTTGCAGGCATATCAAGCATTGTTGGACCAGGCGCTTGGCGGACTCTGTGATCTTATCATTGTGCCAAACTCTGGAGACAAGTTCAATCATGGGGGCTGATCCTATGTGGGCAGGGGAGTGTGCCATAGTCAGTATGGGAATCAGATACGAGTCAGGTAGCAACCATTTGTTTGTGTCTTTTGTCCGCCAGCAGCCTTCGTCATCTTTCAATCCCACCCGTGTCCATTCAGTCAGTTCGTGTTGTGTGCTAGCCATTTGAATGTCTCTAATAGTGTCCCTAGCGTCAGACCATTTTTCTGCTTGTGACCTGGTCGCGTACATGCGTGTTGTCGTCCTATTTTCAGCTGTCGTTCGGGCAGTGATGTCGGCTAGTGCATTTCCCTGTCCAATAATGTCTGTCACCCTTTTGTGTGCCTGGCATTTGATGACTGCAAGCTTTTTGGGGAGAAGGACGGCTTCGATCAAGGCGGAGACTAGATCCCCGTGCAAAATGGGGGTGCCGTGTGAGGTCAAGAATCCCCTCTCCCTCCAAAGGAGCCCAAAATGGTGAACCACCCCAAAGGCATACTGGCTGTCGGTGTAAATGTTTGCTGTGGTTCCTGCTGCTAGAATACAGGCCCGTGTCAGAGCAATCAGTTCCGCTGCCTGGGCAGATCGTTGCGTTATGCGGGCTGTCTCGACTACAGTTCGAGCCGTGGTGACTGCATAGGCAGCTGAAGTGGTGCCATCGGGGAGTTTGATGCAAGAACCGTCCACCCACAGCTCTCCGTCGGGGTCGGGAAGGGCCGTGTCTCTGAGGTCAACCCTACTTCTGGTCTGTTCGTCTGTGAGGGTCACACAGTCGTGTACAGGGTGCACATTGGGATCGTTTTCTGGTAAGGGCAGCAGGGTTGCTGGGTTCAGTGTGGTGCATCTCTTCAGAGTGATGTGGGGTGCGAGCAGAGTCAGTTCGTATCCAGTCAGTCGTGCACTCGTCAGGTGTTGCGTTTTGGTTTGGTTTAGGAGGGTGTCAACTGCATGGGGTACCAGTACTGTGAGGGAATTCGAGAGCACGATCCCCTCACTCTGTCGGATAGAGATCGCAGCAGCAGCTACGGCTCGAAGGCAAGCAGGCAGGGCTCTGGCTACAGGATCAAGGGTGGCTGAGAAGTAAGCGCATGGTCGTTGCTTTGAGCCGATGGACTGGGTCAGGACAGATAAAGCGTACCCCTCCCTTTCGTGAGTGTAAAGGGAGAAGGGCTTTGTGTAATCGGGGGTACCCAACACAGGGGCCGAGCAAAGGGCATCTCGTAGTTGCATGAAGGAAGCCTGACACTCAGGGGTCCAAGGGAGTGGGAAAGGGATATCCTTAGCTAGCAGTGAAAGCAGTGGTTTTACTACGAGGCTAAAGTTGGGTAACCACTGTCGGCAGAAGGAGGTGAGGCCTAGTAGGGAGCGGACCTGTTTCTGGGTCCTAGGGATGGGGGTGTCGAGAATGGTTTGGATTCGGTCAGGAGTCAGTTTCCTTCCGTCTTTGGACAAAAGGTGGCCTAGGTAAGTGACCTGGGGTTGGCAGAATTGCAACTTCTTCTTAGAGACCTTGTGGCCATTTTCTGCAAGGAAGTGCAGGAGTTGAATGGTGGCTGTGACAGCTAGTGGAGTGGTGTCGGCTGCCAAGAGGATGTCATCGACATATTGCACTAACACCACTCCATCGGGTAACTGGACTTGATCCAGTTGTCTCTTGAGGGCTTGGCTGTAGATGCTAGGGCTTTCTGTGTAGCCCTGGGGTGCTCGGCAGAACCTATACGAGCGGGCTTTTAGGGTGAAACCGAAGAGATATCGGCTGTCTGGGTGGATGGGGATGGAAAAGAATGCGTTTTTGAGGTCAATGACAGTGAAGGTGGTGGCAGTGGAGGGAATCAAAGTCAGGATGGTGGTAATGTCCGAGACCACAGGGTACTGGGGTACCACCACTTTGTTGATCTCTCGAAGGTCAATGATGAAGCGGTATGCTTTCTCATCTCCTTCTCCCTGTTTCTTAATGATGGGCAAGATTGGGCTGTTGCAAACGTTGCTAACCACTTCCTCTACCACTCCTGCGTCTATCAGTGATTGGATGATTTCTACCAATGCCTTCTCGCCCTCGGGCGATATCCGATATTGTGGAAGTTTTGGGAGTGTTGCATCTGGTCGAACAGTAATGTGCACTGGGTCAATCATCATGCGCCCTACATCCGAATCCGTTTTGGCCCACAGATACGGAGGCAGAGTGTCAAGCAGGGAAGTGTCAGCGTCGGTGATGGAAAACATGTGTCTGGGGGGGCAATGTCTAAGCAGAACAGGATTGTCGTAAAGGAAAACTCGGACTCCATCTTGGGAACATCTAATCGTTGCTCGGAAGTGTTTCAATAAGTCGAGTCCCATAATTGCGTCAGGGCTGTTGGAGGAAAGCAAAAACGTAGTGTCAGTGGTGTTGTTTTCTAAGTCAAAGAGGATCGGGGCGGACAAAGGGTTAGTGGAGGGCGTTCCATCGAAACCTGTCGATGTTATTAGTGAGCCAGACAAGGGTGCCCTTGGAATCAGTCGTTTAGATAATGCACTACGTGTTGCGCCAGTGTCTACCAGGAATGGTGACTTTGTACCCAAGACCTTAGCAGTGACATAAGGGCCTTGCTGGTCAACATGGAGCTCGACTGGATCCCTCCCTTGCCCTAGGCAGTCCTATGCAAAGTCATGAACATCATCGTAGTCAGATTGCTGGCATTGGTTCTGTCGGGGTCGATCAAATGTGTTTGGCCTACTTGATCTATCATTAGTTGCGTTGTTTGGGGGCCCTCGCTGTGGTCCCCTATTTCTTGGTTCGCTTGCTGTATCTCTAGGATCTCTATTTCTGATGAGTTCCAAAAGAACTGGGCACTGAGATTTCCAGTGGCCCGTTCCTTTACAGAAAGCACACTGGTCCTCTCTAATGTCTGTACGTCCAATGTGGGGAGTCGAAGTACGGTCCTTGGGAGGTGCAGTTTTAGGGACGTTCATCTGATGGTTTCCCCGGTATTGGTCTCGTCCCAGAGTCACCCCTTGCAGTTGAGCCATCATCACCCTCTCCTTTAAATCTTTCTTCTTTCTCTCTGTTGTTCTATCGTTTTCGTTTTTCTGATGTTCATAATATTGGGCCATCTGGAGGATAGCCGTAGGTTTGGAGGCTGCCCAACTACTTTCGCTGGCCTGCAGTTTCTGCGAGACCTCCGGTGATAAACCCTTAACGTAATTCTGGACAAACAGATGGTGTCCGGTTGCAGTGGTCAGGTCCTGGCCGCTGTAATCGGAGAACACCGTTTCAAACCGGGAGAAGTATTCCGATACATCCTCCTGAGGTTTCTGGCGACAAGCCGTTACTATCGACCAGTCCACTTTCTTTTCTGGGATCAGGGTTTTTAATTTCTGTACGATTTTATCCGGGAGGTCTAAAATGGCTGTCAAAGGCTTTTGTCCGGGTTCTCGTTGTCTGTCTATGCCATCGAGTTGTGACCAGTTATGTCCAAACAGCTCAGAGTGGTCGACTTTCCGGATTTGCTTCCACACATCAGCTGGTAGACATAACCCGAAAAACAAGTCGATGTCAGCCAGAGTCATAATCGTCGATCCTAGGGCTGTACCCAACTCAGTATAGAAGGCAGTGGGGTTTTTACGAAGGTCAGGCAGAGATTTCCGGAAGGTCAGAATCTCTTGCCGGTCCCTTGGTTGGTAGACCCAATTGTACACTACCCGTCCCTTTGCGTCTTTGTTGTTTGCGTCATCGTGAGTCCCTTCACCTCGTGGAGGAACCCAGTAAGGGGCAGCCTCTCGTATCGGCATCATGGTGTTAGATCGTTCAGTCTGTGGTTCGGTTGCCATGGATGTTGTGGATTCGATTTTCGGCTTTTGTTCAGTGAGGTGGCGGAAAACCTCAAGCGTACGCGTAAGGAGGTCCGTCACATCACTCTCACTCTCATCCCCGATATCAACCTTCCGGTACAGAGTCGTTAGGCTCTGGGGACCTTTTTCTTGATATCGGTCCTCGTATGCGTTTAAGACGTGGTAACACAGTTGTACAGTAAAGTGTCGTCTGTGACTCCCTGTATAAGAATTAAACACATCCGTGACGGACTCTTCATCTTCCCTCTTCTCTACCAGTATCTTTGCTATCTTGTCGACCCCTGCTCGCTCATTTTTGCTTAGTCTATATGTTCTTGCAGGACCAACCCTTCGGGCCTCTGGGTCGCCCAACGTTGTCGTTTGCGTAGCATCTAATACAAGGAGTTCAGCCGGCACAGAGGCCATGGGGGCTGAAGCCGTGGTGCTACTCTCGCTTGTACCTGGGGGTAGTGGGTGCTGTGCTAAGGGTTGGGAAGGGGCATATGGAGGGGGCATGTGGATGATCGGAGGACCTAGCAGCAGATCATCGTTGGTTCGCTGTTTCGAGTGTAATTCAGGGTAGAGCGTGGAGGGTGTTCTAACCAGACACTGGCTTGACGTTTCTATTTCTAGTTTGTTTGGTATCCTCTCTTTCTTTTATCTCTTTCTCTAGTTTCTGGGCCGCTAGGTGGGCTGCTTTCCGCAGCTCTTTTCCCAACCTACTCTCAGTTCTCTTTTTACGTTGTTCGGCTTCTTTTCGCCACATGCCGAAGCTGTCAAGCATAGTGGGCGTCGTCTTGTTTTTACCAAGGGCTGTTTCTAGTGTGTTTATTTTATCGTCTTCAAAGGATCCTACCAGTGGCCACTGACTTTCTCGATCCTTTTTCGTATATTTATGCCACAGCTGGCTATAGGCTATAGCGATTAATCCATGCTTCATGAACATGTCCTTATTAGGGGTGCCTTCCAGCGGAGCCGGATGGTTCATCTCTAATAAGCGGTCCGGGCTAAACAGGCTACTAACCAGTGGGGAGAAGACAGGCATGACGGATCACAATGGGATAATAGTCAGCACTACCTATCTTATCACTGCTTGCAAAGACTAGACAGAATATTTCTATTCTACGTTGTTTGCAGGTAGTGAATACCTCATGAACCAATCTTGAGCAATCAATGTTAGGTCAAAAATAAAAAATCAATATGGTCAATGGGGAGAATAAGTAGGCTCGCAAAGGTCCGCGTCACCTACCCTTTCACTATCTGCAAAGAGGGGACCTATTCTTCCCTGTTTGCAGACAGAGAATCTCCAGAAAACAATCTATAACAGTTAATCAATGGGGGAGGGGCAATTGTTCAGTGGGGGAGAAAGATAGGTCCGACGGATGCGTACCTATCCTTCGCTGTTTATAAAGGGAGAGCCTGTTGTTTCTCCGTTTGCAGACAGCGAATCTCCAAATAAATTAACAAAAAGTAATACTAGTATTTTCTCATCAATTATCAATCACTTTCAATTATCAATCACTTTCGCAATTCGTCGTGTTTACACGACCTTACCCGGACCGCATGGACAGTTTCTTGTCTTCCGAATCCAGCGCCCGATCGTCCTCTTCTCTTCGTAATCCACGTGGCACTCCTGATGGTTCCCAGTCAGGACCGCAGATCACTCGAGAGAGGTCTGTTCGGAACCAGTGAAGTTCGGATGATCGGCTGTCAGACGAGGGTCTATCGGACAGGGTACCTTCCGATCGTTGCAGTCGTTCACTCTGTCGTCAGGACCTCTCCCACTGGATCCACGAGTCGCTGATGGGCCCCACGTTTGGGACGCCAATTGTAAAAAGGGGTTCAAAGACAACCAGTAACCAAAGACCCTTTTATGTTGCCCGGCGGTGTCGCCTCTATGACCCACCAATATTAATCAATGAAGAAGCAAGGCGCTGGAGACTGGAAGGCAGGAAACGAGGATTTTATTCTCTCCGGAGGAGAACACATCAATTCAGACAGCAAGTATCGTCACGAGGTGCTCTAACCACATTTCTGAGGCCTGGCCTCTTATACTAGGGTTTATGACCTTTATTGCACGTAACACATTCTCGCAACACTTTGATATTTGAAAGAACATCCTCGGAATCTCCCCTACAGGCCCGTTCCCACATACATTTACAGTTGAATTCCCCACCCCGGTCACAACAGGTGATGATTGTCGTGCAGCAGGGCATTCCGCCGATTCACGGAATGCATGGGGTTGATCGGATCTCATAGGGTGGGGGCTTTGATCGGCTCGAGGGTCTTTTGATGGGGAGGGGAAGCTTCCTACTGTACGGGGTAATAAACAGTATCCGCAGGGCCAGGTGGTGGCCTGGGAATAAGGAAGACAAACGGGGACACAGGAAAAGGGGGTTTGCATCAAAAGGATCTGAGACCATGAAAGGAATGAAGGGAGGTGTCGCGCTGGGAACAGGATGGGATTCTGTGGCGGAGCTGCGCTGAAGAGGGGTTTATGACCCAAGGCATGAGAGAGCGGGGGTTGTCAACGTGCGGGGGATGTTTGCGAGGTTAGGAGAGAGAGAGAGAGATGCGCTGGCTATCAGCGAGGGGCCGGGAGACCATGATGCTCAAAATGGCTGCTGCTTACGCGCACGAATGGGCTCGAAAGGGGCAAGATGGCGCCGATAATGTTGACGTTTGCAGTCTAATCTTTAACACTGTGCTCTTCCCTTTCCACCTATCATGGCTTTCAATTCTCCACCCAATCTACTGCTTTTTTCGCAAACAAAACAGACATCTACATAGCCCATGACTCCACTCACTGGGCATATCGTAGCTACAAAAAATCCTGTAAGGGTATAATTAAAATCCACAGTATTAAATTAGCACTCCAAATGTACTCAGCAAATGTGATGTGCTTTTGCGAGGTAGAATCCTGGCGCTGTAGGGGAGCAGTTTCAATACAATTTGTGGTTGAGGACAGTTTCAGACTTTTGGACTGCAAAAGGTCAATGTGTTCATTTCATTTTCCTCTAAAGGAATGTCTAATTGCTTATTTATATGATGGCTAGGTCCTCAGTCTTCATGATTAGGCCCCTTACTGTTTCAATCCAGCTGTGCTAGGTGATACCAGAGACTCTAAGGAGGCAACGGTTTGTTCTGCGTGATCCACTGAAAGCTTCTGAAAAGACTTCAACAGGCTCGATAATAAAATGAAACACAGCTTTAAAATGTAATTAATCTCAGCATGCTCAATGCTTACATCAAAACAACCACAACGCATTCCTGCAGAATAGATATGCATCGAAGAAGAAGTCTGAGCTCATGTGATTGAAGCCCATTTGTTAGCATTTCTCTGGGCTGAAGAGAACCCATAACTTGGTCTGGGTTTGAAATGTGTCTACAGCAGAACATGCCAGGGGGATTGCGGCCAAAAAGCAAAAGGTTTTGCATAACATAGGGCACAATATATAGGAACAATTTTCAGTTCCATGGCCCCTGTTGTCGGTCTTTGGTGGCACTTTGTTGCTCCCATCCCTTGGTTTGCCCATTAAGTAGGGACCCCACTCATTTTGAAATTACACATAGTCTCATTTTTGGTTTTAAAATTGAGAACTGTGATATATTTTTGTTCTTTCTTATTCCATGTGCATGTGCCACAGTTTGTGTTCAGTCACTGTTTAACATATTGTGTTGTTTGCTTATATGTCACATAGGCAGCAACTAGTGTTCATGAAAGTTAAACACTGTTGTTTGTTTGTTCCTACATCTATAACAGATACCAAAAAAACTAAAAATGATCAGGTGAAAAAGAATGATGAAATAAATGGGGATCACACTTATTGAGTTCCATGGTCACAAACATAAAATAATGTGTGTGTGAAGTAACATGTAAATGTAATGTATGTAAATGTATTGGCATTTATATAGCGCACTACTTACCTGTAGGGTCCCAAGGAGCTTTGACCGCTGCGAAACCCTTCCTGGCTTCCCTGAGAGATGGTCCCTTAATGGGTATCTCCAGGGTGAGACCAGGCATCCCCGGCGGTCTGGTGGGGCCGTTAGTGAAGATGAGGCAAGCTAATGCCCAGAGTTGCCGAGTGTGATCGCTGATCAGAGTGGGCACCATGGCGAGAGAATTATCGAGTCCGCTGACCCTGGTCCAGAAACCTGCCGCGCCGGGAATCGAACCCTGGTCCCGGGCCGTCCTCTGCTCTCGGGTCTGCCGCCTCTAACCAGTGAGCCACACTACTCACTACTGTCTCTTGTTTTGTATTTGGTGATACGAAGTCAGCATTCGTCATCAGCATCCAGTTAAAAAGCTTTCATTTTGGCGGCTGGTAGGGGATGGTGGTGGGGAAGGGGTAGAAAAAAAATAAAAAAAGACTTACCTGTGAATGCTGTTGCCCCTCCTCCGTCCTCTTCTTTGGGAACAGAAGCACCCAGGCTCCCAAACTCTCCCATCCAAATACGACGCTGAGTACCAACGTAGTTCGGCACTCAAAGAGAGACTGAGAGCCTGTACGTGTTCTCCACCCAGGCTGTAAAATACAGCCGGTGGAGTACATACAGAGAGCACATGATGATTTGGTTGGCCCAAGACGGCCAGCCAAACAGTCATGCTCACTTATGGTGCAGCCACCACTCCTCCCTCTGCTGGCGTCACACAAGCGCAGCCACCCCCAACATGGAGCTTTAAGGCAGGCTAAAAATAAAATGGATTTAATGTTCTGTTATTATTATTTTATTTTTACTTTGCTCTGGTCTTGGAGCAGTGGGACGACACTCCTCCGCTGTGTAATCGTGTAGTGTTACCCAACAGCGATCTATGAAGACATCTGACTGTTTCACTACATTTAATTTCGATGTTTGAGCATCCAGGATAAGCTCTTGTCGCTTCCCTTATAACTGTGTTGGTATGCATAACTCATAAGAGGATAAAGGGCATTTCCTATGCACGTCCTTAGCTTGATCAAAGCCTGACACACAATGGCCTCTCAGCGGTGGGAGGTGCCGGTGGAGACTGGCAGGAGTTCTACCAATACAAGCATTCATAGGTGCTCTAAGATGGTAGAGTAGGGTGTGAAGAGAACAGCTATCAAAGGTGAATAATGATATTTGATACCATAATAAAGCCAGTGATGGGCAAGGAATTGTGGGTTGGCAGTGGTTTGTAACTATTTGCATTCCTGTTAGATGACCATGAAATTGGACGTCAAAATGCCTCAGCGCTCCACCATTGACCATAGCTGCCTGGACTTGTGGGATGAGCCTTGTGCTCCTGTTCATCAAAAATGTGATTGCGCCCTGGAACTCCAGGAAAGTACACTGATGCTTGTTGTTAGAAATATAGTTGCACCACCTTCACCTAACAATAAGCACCTGTCTGCTGCTGTTCACTTCGCTGGGATGATTTGGTTTCAGACACCCACAGAAGCCTCTTTGGCATGACCCTACCCAGAGCTTAAAGGTACTTGTGCCAATACCGTGCCTAGCTAGGCATTTGGCCCAAGACACAGCGCTTGATTCTAACCTCTGCTTGCCTGATGCTGAACGCCATCTTTGCTATCTACTCACCCTCAAAGGTGGAGAAGCCTGGAGCTCTTCCACACCTCCAGGGCCTTCTGATCCTTCAGTTCAGCCACCGTGATCAGTTTGGTCGCACCCTGAATCTTAGAAGTGCCAGGCAATTCCTCCTGTCTTCAAAGGCAGACTACATATCAATTATGTTTATGTTTTGGCAATTTTTATAGCGCGCAAATACCCGGGGGTGTCTCGGCGCTTAACTGATCAGATGAAGACTATAGCAGATCTTAATGTGGGAACAACCAGGTTTTTAATTTCTTCCTAAAGCTAAGGAGAGTGGGGCCAGTTTTGATAGTAAGAGGAAGTGAATTCCATAGTCTGGCTGTGGAGATCACAAAGCAACTGTCACCCCAGTTAGCTTTCCGTGTGCGTTGAACATTGAGCAGATGAGACGAAGATGAGCGAAGGGTCCTGGGGTTTTCAAGAGGACGGAGGGCATCTTTGAGAAACTGCGGGCCAGAGTTGTTGATGGCTTTATAGGCAATGCACAGTGCCTTAAATTTTGTAGGGTTCCTGACAGGAAGCCAATGAAGCTGTCGAATGTAAGGAGTGATGGAGGTGAACTTGGGTACGCCAAGTAAGATTCTGGCTGAGGCGTTTTGCACTAGTTGAAGCCTATTGAGAACTTTTTCCTGTGCATTGAGAAGGAGGGCATTACAGTAGTCCATTCTGGCAAAAACGAGGGTGCTGATCAGAGTTTTACCAGCTGAAGTGGGAAGGTAGGGGAGGAGCTTCTTGATCTTCTTTAGAGTGAAGAAGGAGGTGGAGACTACTGAGTTGACGTGGTGGTGGAAGAGCAGTCTGATGTCGAACATGACTCCAAGGTTGCGAACCTTAGTGACGGGTTCTGGTGGAGGTCCCATCTCATTGGGCCACCAGAGGGGGACCAGGCAGGTTCCAGTTTCCCAAATGTCATCACCTCTGTCTTTTCAGAGTTTAGTTTTAGACAGTTTGACGACATCCAGGAACTGATGGCAAGCATTCCCTCTTGAAAGTTTGCTGCAACTGCAAGTCCATCATGATGTATAGATAGAACCAGCTGGGTGTCGTCAGCATAGGTTTTGAGACTAATGCCGTAGCCTCGCTAAGTCCGAAACATAGATATTAAACAGGGTCGGACTTAGCGAGGAGCCCTGAGGTACTCCACAAGGAAGGGAGAACGTGTGGGAGAAGAAAAGGCCCAGCTTTACAGCCTGTGAGCGGCTTGCCAGAAAGGAAGCGAGAAGTTCTTTGGCTTTGTTGTGGATGCCGATTGCTGAGACACGGTCGATCAGGGTGGCATGATCGACCATGTCGAAGGCCGCGGATATATCGAGCAGTATTAATACTGCCGCGCCGCCTTTATCTAACGTCATTCTTATTTCGTCAGCTGCTTTAATTAAGGCTGTCTCGGTTCCGTGTCCCTGCCTAAATCCAAATTGAGTGTCGTCTAGCAAGTTATTTTCACCAATGAATTTGGAAAGCTGTATATTCATTAATTTTTCAAATATTTTTGCAGGGAAAGGAAGACAGGCGATGGGTCTGTAACTGGATGGGGAAGAGGGTGGGTTTTTTCAAAAGTGGCTTGATGGTGGCCTTTTTCCAAACTGTGGGATATGAGCCAGTAGTGAACATGGTATTGCAAATATTGGTCAAAGCAGGGGAGATGGGACCAGGGATGAGGTTGAGGATGGAAGGAGGACATGGGTCCAGGGGTGATCCTGATTTGGTGCTGGAGATTAGACGAGAGACTTGTTCCTCAGAGACTGAATTGAACTTACAGAAAGAGGGGGCAGTGGTGGCTAGAGATTGGTTAACTGTGATGAATGAAGAAGGTTCGGGAAGAAAAGCAGAAAAAATAGAAGTGACTTTTTCCATGAAGAAATCTGCAAGGGAGTTGCAGAGGGGTTGAGACGTGTCGGAAGGGGGAGTGGGGGGTCTGAGAGATGATTAACCACCTGAAACAATTTTCTTGCGGAGTTATGAGCCTGATTGATTTGGGAAGTATAGTAAATCATTTTTTCTGAGGCAATGAGGTCTTTGTATTTAGACAGGGCGCTTTTATAGGTAATTTTGTCAATATGGTTGAAGTGCCTGCGCCAGTGTCTTTCCAGATTTCTGCAGTGTTGTCTTTGTAGACGTACAGATTCAGAGAACCAAGGGGCGGAAGGTGATATTCTATTGCGATGAGAGGTTTTGGGAGGTGCCAATTTGGAACATGTCGTGTCCAAGATGTTGAGATAGTTGCTAGAAGCTAGTGACGGATCCGGTTCCATCGCATTGATGCCAGCGGTCAGCATAGAGGCAAGGTGAGAGACATCGATGTTTTTCCAGTCTCGTGTTAAAATAGGGGAATATGGTCCGATTTGAGATGGAGGGGACTTGGTTTTAATAGAGAAGCAGACTGCTGAGTGATCTGTCCAAATAAGGGGAATAGGAGGGGAAATCAGAATGTCAGGGTTATTAGTGAATATCCCATCGAGGGTGTGTCCTGCTTTATGAGTAGGCTGGGTGACAATTTGATGAAGTCCTACAGCTGACAGATCACTGATGAGGGCAATAGTATCGTTGTCGGTCAGGGATTCTAAATGAAAATTGAAGTCTCCTAATATGGTGTATTGAGGAGCTCCAGCAGTAATTTCGCCTAAGTTGTTAAGACTAACAAGGAAATTAGATCTAGGGCCAGGGGGGCGGTAGAGCAAAGTGCCTGTGAATGACTGGTTGCCGGAGAGGTTAATAGAGAAGGAAAAGGCTTCGCAATCTCTGTAATTAAGAACTGTGGTTTTGAGTTTGTAGCAGTTTCTATATATGATAGCTATACCGCCACCCTTTTTTATAGTTCTGTCTAATCTGTGGACGCAGTAGTTTTCAGGGAGGGCTGCTTTGAAGTCAGGGCCAGAGGAGTTGTCACCCCAAGTCTCGGTGATAAATAATAAATCGAGATTGTGTGATACAATGAACTCTAGGATGTCGAGTTTGTGTTTTGGGAGGTAGCGTACATTAACGAGTGCTGCTAGAACCTGTTTAGGGGTGGTAGCAGGGGAAGTATGGTTAATGCAAGCAGGGCATTTGAAGGGACCTACCAGAGGATCAGTATATAAAAATTGAGGTATAGAGTGCGGTAGGTTGGGCGAAGGATTGAGTTCTAGAAGTTGAGAGGAGGTGTATTTGATCAGGGCAGGGGCTATAGAGGTCTGAGGAACGGGTGGACCAGGGGGGGTGGCCCTGGGCCCGGTCCCGGCGCGGACGGGCGCAGACGGCTTGCCTTTGGCGCGCCTTCGGCGCGCTACCGGCGCGCCCGCTGCGCTCGTCCGCTGCGCGGGCGGAAAGTGGTATGACATATATAGGCTCTTTGTATAGCCTACAAAACTCTGCACAATCCCGGACCACAGTTCCTAAAAAAAGCCCTCTGTCCAGTGGAACATCTTAGGACATTACGATCGTCCTCAGCCCACCTGCTGAAAGTTCCACGGACAAGAAAGACCAACTGGGGAGACAGATGCTTCACCATCGCAACTGCCAAATTGTGGAACACACTACCACTCCACATTAAAACTGCCCCTATGCTACTAAAATTCAGAAAGAGCCTCAAAACCTGGTTGTTCTCATCCTAATTTCCCCTCGCAAGAAGTGAGTGTCTGTAACAATAGCGCCGAGACACCCGTACGGGTATTTGTGTGCTCTAAAAATTGCATTAAATAAATAAATAAATAAATATAGGGTTAACCCCTTCGAGGCTATTGACGAGCTGGGCTCGTCATCGCGCTTACCTGTCCTGCGCGGATGACAAGGCCAGCTCGTCACGTAACGCGGTATTTTCGAATTTGCCGCGCACAGCGGGAAAAGCCGCCGCAGCGATGCGGTTAAGAGAGGGTGGGGCTCATCCCAGCACAGGTGCGCTGAATGATTCAACCCCCAATGGCGGCAAGCCCTGCCTCCAACGCGTCAGATCCTTAATCGTCTGCGCGAGGAGCGAGCGCAGAGAGCGGCGGTTAGGGTGAGTGAAGTATTTTAAAATAGCACAATTCACAAGTTAAAAGTGCAAACAACAATTTTTACAAATTAAAATAATGGCTGTCTCGTCCTCCGGCTTCCGCCTCAGAGGAGTAGTCGTCACTGAATCTAAGCGAGCAGGGAGACGAGAGGCTAAGTAGGCTGGTGGGCGGGGCTCATCCCAGCACAGGTGCGCTGAATGATTCAACCCCTAATGGCGGCAAGCCCTGCCTCCAACGCGTCAGATCCTTAATCGTCTGCGCGAGGAGTGAGCGGAGTGAGCGGCGGTTAAGGTGAGTGAAGTATTTTAAAATAGCACAATTCACAAGTTAAAAGTGCAAACAACAATTTTTACAAATTAAAATAATGGCTGTCTCGTCCTCCGGCTTCCGCCTCAGAGTAGTAGTAGTAACTGAATTCTGCCACCCTGCATCCACTCCCACAATCATAGCTCTCTGGGGGTGGACAAAGGCCGCATCAAGCACATATAAATGCATAAATTGCATTTTTTTAAAAACTTGTTTCCTTCTCTCTGCAGTAACTCTCTGGTGAAATTATAGAAAGTCTCTGTAAAAGATAGATGTAGGGAATCAATCAGTAACCAAGTGAGATAAAGTCAGTCTCCACTAAAGTTTAGGTGTAAAATTCAGAATTGGAGCTGGTGCTCAGCATTCTAGCTACAGCAGACTGTAGTTCCTCATGATCAGTCATCTCAGCCGGCAGGATGTCTGTTAAGTGCGCGTAGCTTCGCGGTGTTACGCAGGTTCGCGGGAAGTCACATTTCTGAACACAACAGATTAGGCTGCTGGTGCGTGATTCACTGGATGTGAAAGGAAGGGTGGGGGGACTGCTGATTTACTGAAAATAGCTTCAGACTTGCACCCTAATGCACAGCGGCATTTATCAACTTACACTTTAGCTAGCGCCTCTGTTCTCTGAATGACAATTATTTATTAAGTGTTATTGCCGGCGTCAAACTATCCCAGTGTGACGGCGGTTGGTGTGTTGAGGTTTCTTTGTACAGAAGCTTATGTGTTGGGATATATGAGGCTGGTATTTGATGATGTCTTTAATTAATGGCCAGCTGGTTTCTCTTAAACAATTATGCGCGAGAGAGAGGAATTTACATTTCAGAAAAAAATGCTGCAGATCTGATTAGAAGGTCTACATCTCTTACAAACTCCCCCGATGCTCCTACACCTCTTAATAGAATGTTGCATTTACTGTATCATTAAGATTGTATCCAAATCCCCATAATTAGTAAGCAGGTCATGTGGTGGATCACAGACCCTTTCTGAGGGTCAGTGGCGTAACTCAAAGCGATGGTGCCCCGCTGCAGAATGTGATGAGGGGTCGCTGGGTCCCCCATATCTCACAGATATTCATTGGTCTTGGGCTCAATGGTTCCCCTCTCAAGGATTAGGGGCCCCTTGAGAGCTGAGGACACCCTGCACCGAAGGGGTAGCAGGGGCCTGATTTACGCCCCTGCTGAGGGTAAGAGAGTTTATGCTCTGACACCACCTGCAGGAGCAAGGGTCAAAGTTGAATAAGGGAAGAGACCATACCAGTGATTCTCAAGATGCCAAATCTGGTAAGAAACGGAGCCCCTTGTGGTGACATGCGGAGCTGCACTCACTTAAGGAAGATCCCTTCCCATTAAGGGAGATCCCAGGAGAACTTGGTGGTGGGAAACAGAGAATAAGAGGGAGGAGACAGAGTCAGGGGTAGTCCACTGTGAAGGAAGGAGAGGACACTAGGCAGAGCATATGAAGTCATGACCACCAGGCGGCATACTTGCCGACAGAGTGGAGGGGCTAAGCGAATGCCTCCTATCCGGTACAAAGGATACGAAGGGGCTGCCGGATCTGATGGTATAAGGAGTATGTGGGACTGAGGCCAGAGTAAAGAGCGGACTGCCGGCTGCTGTCGCTTCTGTTGGGTCCTACAGGGGAGTATAGAGCGAATAATAAAGGATTCTGGGGAAGGACAGCAGTAACGTACCGGGACTGAGACCAGAACAAGGAGGGAATTTCAGATGTTTTCCATCAAGGTGAACTCCCTGACTCCACTAAGTGAGCCTACAGAGGATTCTCCCAAAGGACAAGAAACTCCTATAATCACTAATGGCAGCATGAAGAAGGCCTATGAAAGATGCAGCCAAGAAAGGCGTTATCAAAGTAGCAGTGTGACGCAGCTCGTCTGTACGGATGAAAGGCTACTACCAAACACCAGGAGGATGACTCTCCTTTGGGGATGCGTCTCCACATCGGAGCTCACTGATCTCTTATGACAAGACTCCACCTCATGTGTGTTAAACACATCTAAATATTTAATCTACAAGCCCACTGTACGTGTCATTAAAAGTATGTCTTCGGGTGATGCCAGTCCAAGCACATCTGTAGACATCCCGCTCATTCTGAAGGCTGTCCTCATCATCATGCAGAGCTTTAATCTAAATTAACAAGATGTTTCTCACTGCAAGTTGTTTTTGTTTCAGAGTTTTATGTAGCGCAAAGTTGACCCAAAGGTATCGGGTATTAGAGCGCTTTACAAAGCACCAGTTGCATTACTTGAGGACACATTCATTTTTGTTAGGCACGGGGAGGTTAAGTGATTTGCTCAGAATCACTGTATGTTGAGCGTCATTGCCGAGACTCGAAGTTATAAATGTCCGACTATTCTGGAGCCACAGAAGAGTCTAACAATCCCAGAGCACTTAGACAGATACCCTTTGGACATTTCCCTGATATGTTTCTGTGCATGTGCTCGTGTGAGAGGACAGGCAGAAGAAATATGACTTTTGAAAATGATGACGAGTTTTCCAGAGCCTCGGATAACGCCTCTAACGCTGACTTTCAGAATCTCCTATAGTTCGTTTGGTTGAATCTGCCATTATGGTCAGGTGCCTAGCAACTACCTCTGTGTGGGTAGCTGAAACAATTGGGTCATAATGTAGTGTGTCAAGGTCAACCTCTGCCACAACACCCTCGTTGGACCCTTTCTTTGAAAGTTCATTTGGTTCTATAACAGTTTTGGTTTTGGTGGAAGAAGTTCCTGTGTGGGTGCTTGAAATGTGTGGAACTTGAGTTGAGGTCTTTGTAAATGGCCTCGGAAAAGTCTATTCTGGCAAGTACTTCTACGCAGGACAGGGCAATGTCACTGCCTGAATCCCTAGTCTTGATGTCAGTCACCTTGGAAACAGTTCCTCTCCTGGTTCCTTGTTGGAGTTTATCAAAGGACCTTGCTATGGTTCTACTGAAATTGCTATTGAGAGAGGTTTTGTGGAGAAAACACAGCAAATAGTGTAATCTCTTTGACAATGAAAAACAGTTTTGATAATTTCTTGCATCCAGAATTCACCCACTTTGCACGAAAGTCTAACATCTATTCCAGACAACTGGCTTAACGGAGAAACTGCCTTTACAATATACTGTCTTCTCTCTCCCTGTGAGAACTGTTTTGCCTTAAGAAATGTGTACTCTATGTAATCAGAATGCTCTGATCATGCATCTCTTGACATTTTGTTGGAAAGATGCATGGATCTCTCTGATTATATACCTACCAAGATCTAAAGTGCTGAACTAGGAATCGAAAAGTTGGATATTGGTGTAGCCCCACTATACAATAACATCATTATCCACTGTGTTTTGTTTGTAAAGAAAAAGTCAGTGGCCTGTGGGGACCTGCGATGTCACTATGATAAACATTTGCATTTCAGTGGCATTAGAATCCGCTAGCAGCCTGTTGAGGCCTGTGGACTTCTATTACACACACCGAGAGTGGCTTAGAACCCCACAGCAGTAGGACTTAAACAGGCAGCATAGAGACCCTCAGATTTACCTTTAATTTGGTTTTCTGGTGGGAGTTCAAAGGCAGCCTGGCAAAGCATCTCAGCCTACACAGGGTGCTATGTAACCAAATTTAGTCTCCGAAAACCATGAGAAACAAATTCAACAGTTACACGTTCATATACTTTAAAAGAACAAGTAGGATTGAGGAAGTTTTAGACTTTATAAGTGAATAGTTGCGGATGGCTATGGGTTAAGATATTGAGTCGGGCCAAAGAAGAAACATTTCCTACTCATGTTATCTATAATCTTAATTTATATCGTCAAAGAAAACATCCATTTGTAGCTTTCACAATAGATTCTTTTTTTTTTGTTTGAATGAAGTCTATTTGATAAGAAAATAAGACATAATACAGTAATCAAAGAATAATACATAAGTACAGAATAATACATCTAAAATATCTGGGAAAATGAGAGGGAGCAAAAGAAAGAAAAGATGGGGAATGGGGGGTATAATATCCATACTAGGCAATATATGCAAAAAACAACAGTTATGCATGAAAGATCCTACTATATTGAATTATTCTATATAATGTAAATATTAATTAAAGCAACAGTATTTGTAAAATCATGGGGGTTTGAGTACTTCTTCAATGCAGGGGTTATATGAAGATAGTTCTTTAGCTGAAACATTTAAGAACTCAGTAACGGGCAACCAAAAGTAACTCTTGTTTAATAGCAAGCGTTAATGGGTGTACATAGGCTCTGTCCAATCTATGATTGTAGCAAATTCCATACCACCATGCTTGTGTCTGATGTAGTACCTTGCAGGGGAATCTCATCTCTCTGGACACTGAGGGGGCACACATCCTCAAGATGCATGCACGGCAGAGGAATCTCATCTCAGTGGAAATTGAGGGGGCACACATCCTCAAGATGGATGCACAGCAGGGGAATTTCATCTCTGTGCACATCATGGGGGCACACATCCTAAAAGTGGATGCACAGCGGGGGAATCTCTTCTCTATGCACACCATGGGGGCACACATCCTCAAGATGTATGCTCTGTGGGGGAATCTCATCTCGATGGACACCGTGGGGGCACACATCATCAAGATGGATGCACAGCGGGGGAATCTCATCTATGTGCACACCATGTGGGCACACATCATCAAGATGTATGCACGGTGGGGGAATCTCATATCTGTGGACACCATGGGGGCACACATCCTCAACATGGATGCAGGGCAGGTGAATTTTGTCCCCAAGGGACTGTAAAAGCACAGATTACCTACGATGCTTGCAAGACTGCAAAAATGTCATATTCGTTGAATGCTTCTCGGTGCAAACAGTGCCGATGGGTCAACCTCATATTCCATGGAACCTCGAAAGGGCCCTCCTCATTGTAAATAGTATGACGTATGGTTTACTGGACTGTATAGGTGTATGGAGGCATATGGAGTTGGTGATCCAGAGAGAACAAAGAACGCGTGGGACAGAGGAACACTGAGAGAGCGAGAGAGAAGTGAGCGCGAGACAGAGAAAACACTGATAAGACGTGATTTTTTTTTAATACATTATTAACACTGGTGTCAATCATGGCTGTACCAGACTCAATTTCTGTGCATTGGAGTGGCAGTATATTATTGAAAATCTGTTCAAACAAATCTTCAAGCACAGTAAAGAAAATAACACCCGTTACACTGCTGTTAGTGTACGTTCCTCTCACATGAAAGGCAGAGTGAAATGCATTCTGTGGAACAAGTGGATGAGGCAAAATCTAAAAAACAATTACAGTATCTTTGCTGGAACCGGATCTGGAAATGATTTAAAAATGCAAAGCCCCTATTGTATTGTGAAGTTTCGCCACAATTCATTTTTTTACAGGATATTTTTCTACCTTGGTATAAATAAAATGCCCCATGTTTTTAGAACCACAATGTGGAAAACAAGAAAAAATGCACACAGCATCCCTACCTATGTATTTTATTTACCACTGGATGGCCAAACACTATTACCTGTTTACTGTACAGAAATGAGACAGCATACTCTATTAATTCTGTCGAAAAAAATGTCAAAAACATCTTTCAATCTACTAATCTGTACATCTGCCAAGACAGGTCATTAAACAATACTGCCATTTTGCATGGTAGCTGCTGATATCAAAGGCAACGGCCTGGCACAGTTTAAGAGCCACATGTCCATTGCAGAGACCTTTAGAGGGAAGAAAACACATTTTGAACAACAGCCGAATTAGAAAGCCTTGGCATGCTACATATAATTCCCTGCTGCCCATACCTGTTTTCTATATTAATGAAAGCAAACATCAAAAATAAAATGTGAAAAAACTATTTAAGAACATAAAAAAAAACTCAAGCAATGTCCAGGTCCGGGACATGTGTAGGAAATAGCCGATATTGTCAGTGGTGGATCTCTGTGGATTTCCTACAAGCCCGGGTTCTGGGTACAACGGATGGAGAGGATACACTCTGCAGGACATTAGTGGTAGCAGAGAGTAGCAGTGGTCAAGCATTCAAGGCATAGCCAATGAATGGGGGTGAGAGGGTATGTCCAGATAAAGTGTGATACAATTACAAGCAAAGGACACAAATATTAATGCCCTGTCAGTTATTTAATTTTAAAAGATGCAAAGAATTTATAAGAAAAAAAAAATTATGGCACACATAGGAACCAATGGGGCCTAAGATATCTTAAGGACTGAATGTTAAGTCAATGGTCTAATTGTGTTTTTTTTACCAGAATAAAAAAAGTGAAAACGTACATTCTAATTCACAGGTCCCGCATGATTTCTCTGGTGACTAAATAATCTGATTGTCAGCTGAAACATGAAGGAAAATGTAGTGGCTCCTGCTGCAGGATGCAGGGACCACATCAAAGGTTAATGTGGAGTTATATGTGAGGAAGGTAGTAATATTTTGACTAATGTTAAAAAAAACTAAGAAAATTTCTGAAAAAGCACTACAGTTTAAAAAAATATTATGCTAAGGAAATTTGTGAGTTATACATAAGTATAACTCACACTGCTATGCACTCGCCCCCAGCCCCAGGGACCACCACCTCCCCAGGGCTAATTTAAAGAAATTAGGGAGCCTCGTGGCCCCCCTGCCCTGGGGACTGCCACCTCCCCGGGGATAATTAAAAGAATATGATGGGCCTCACGGACTCCCTTGCCCTGTGGACCGCCACCTCCCCGGGCACAGGCATTTAAAAAAAAAAATAGTGACGGCTCTACTGCCCACCCGCAGCCACCTCCCTGGGGCTAAGTGAGATAATAATGCATGGGGGGCACCCCGTGGACCACCACCTCTCCGAGGCACATATACACTAATTAAGGAGGTCTGATGAGGAGCCCCGCAATCGGGGACCACCCTCTCCCTGGGGCTATATACAAGATGGGAGGGGGATATATATATATATTCACTGAAAAAAACATGGGTTTTCGCCTTGTTATAGTTAGGAATTAGCATTTAAAAAAACCTTAGAAATTCACTGAAAAAACCATAAGTTTCACACATGTTATAGTTAGGAATTAGCATTTAAAAAACCTTTGAAATTCACTGAAAAAACCATAGGTTTCAGGCACGTTATAATTAGAAATTAGCATTAAAAACCTTAGAAATTCGCTGAAAAAAACATAGGTTTCACTCATGTTATAGTTAGCTGGGTACTTCACTCATACAAAACCTTTGAAATTCCCCCGTTATAGTTAGTTCAGCTAACTTTAACTCGCGCATCCGCAATGCACTGCTGATGACGTCACATATTACATCACTCATGACATGGTCAGTGACATCACTCATGACATCACTGATGACATAAGCTTCTAATGAACCCATGCTAACTTAACACGGTGTGAGTGCAAGGCTCAGCCCACGACACCCTCCCTCGATAGAACCACGTGATATAAACGTGGGCGAACTAGGAACGCAGAGTCCAAGCCTGAAAAGCAGTCAAGTTCAAATTTGCATAAAAAATTATTCACTGTTTGATAGAAAACAGTAACTAAATAATAAAGAAAAGGTAGAAAAATCAAAGAGTCTTAATCCAACAGCGTATAAGCACAGTATGTAGCAACAGCCTCCAGGAGGAAGTCATTGTTCTCATCTGAAAACCTTTCAGCCATCCAATTCAATAGAGAGAATGAACATACATGTTCCTCAACGACCGGAGACTCTATCACCATCGGAGGAAAACTCGGGTCATCTTCAATGTAACTGCGTGCCAAGAAGTCATGCGCCGCTGCAAAAACATTCCAATGTCCCATTATTCCATGTATCGCTGCTAAGGGCATAATCCCGCCGCCAGAACAAAGCAAGTCATGAACCACTAAGGGGCTCATCAGCTGGTCATAATCCGCGTTGGGAGCCACCGTACTGCAGAGACACAAATCCAGGGCCCAGTCTAAATCGCAGTTCAGGCAATGGAAGACAGGTTGAACGCATGTGAAAAAGGAGAATCGAAACGATAATCCATAAACTGCACTCAATGTAGCCAGAGGCAGCGCTACGTAATCATTAAGCATTCGGTTGCGGAGCAGCAACAGCCGAGAATTATTGTTGTGTGCTGGAGGATGTGCATCCATATTTAAGTAAACAAATTAATAGAAGCACTCCGGCAACTAATGAGACTATTAAGAAGAATCAACCAAAGATGCTGGAAAAAATCGAATGAAAAAATGCTGAAAAGACACCAAATATAGTTTGAAAAGAACTCACAAGACCACTGCTTCTAACTTTAAAAAAGTAAGGTAACCCCGTAGTTAAGGACGCATTAAAGATACTCTGAATTAACTCCCCAAAATACAAAGGCACGTCTGTATTTAATATATCATACACTTCTGTGCGGATATTTACTACATGAAGGACAAATGTTTCTCTAGCAGATGTAAGAGCGACCTCTTTTTGAGACAATAGAGCTCTTATACGGCTCACTTGGTTGACGGCCAGATGGAAACATCCAGCTTCCCATGCAGAGGAGTAAACACAACTTTTTTTTAGCAAACCACACGCTCAGTTACCGTAATCAGGTAACCGATGCCTGGTAACATTGCACAACAATCTGCATTATTTCAAATTAAATAACTCACGTTTCCAGATTTGACAGTGAGAGAGTGATATACGTTAAAAAACATATACATAAAGAAATATTAAAACCAGCCAATTCAAATGAATAAATTACATAAAAATACATTTCTTATCATGTAAAAAATATATATTCATCCAAAATTATCCTGTTTTAATAAATACTGATTAGCTGGTTCCCATAGAAATTCATATATATAGGTCTGTGCATATCAATGTGTCAGTCAGTAGTTGTCATTGCCCAACAAAATTTCCACAATTTCTATCCTTTGGGATTGATCTTTGTTACAAAATGGAACTTCCTCATGATCTGTATATATGCAGTCAGTTATTGTTGTGGTCATCTCCTCATACGCTCATCATTTAGTCTTGTTATAATTTAAACATTTGTAATAGTGTTATATATTGCAATTAAATGTCCAGGAAATTATAAAAAATCACTTGGGACATATGTTAAAAAAGTGGTTTAAATGTCAACAGTGTAAACCCAATGTAAAATTTCAAATTTAAAAGTTTGAGGCAGGGAGCAGCTGCTCTGTTGATGTTAATGTTAAAATACTGTTTAAAAAATCTAAAAGAAGAAAGAAAAGAAAGGAAAAGAGAGAGAAAAAAACCTGTAAAATATATGTCTACTACTCGTCATCAAATATTTTACATTATATATATATATATATATACATATAATTACTCATTATGTTGATTTTGTTAAGTACTGGATAGGTTTGGTGAACTGGTGTGTTATGAAACCGGGGATATGGTATGAAAGTATGGAGACCTGCTAGCATATGTAAGCTGTGCGACAATAAATATATATACTTTTTATCTCACTAAAATGTAGTTGAATAAATACATAAACATAAATATCAATATAATTATACATGTATATAGCCCATAAATAAACATATACAATTCAACACCTATGCATATTCCACATTCAACAATATATATATACATATATCTATATATATATATCTAAGCATCACAAGGAACTCGGGCCCTAAGGGAATTGTGGGATACTGAAGGAGCAGGCTATGGGGAAATCCCAAACACCATCGAAACCAATGAGAGGATCGATGAGAGTGGCAACAGAATTTCAACAGCCACCCAATTCAAAGCACCTTCCACATTTTATCCCATTATGTTGAGAGACAATGTTGATATATTCCACGAGAATGTTGTAGCTGATCTAAAAAAACTGCAAATCCAAACAGGAGGCACGAAGCGCAGGTACTCTGCTCAACTACAACAATACAAGGCACTGACTGACTGGCAAGTTAAATAAAGAAAAAAATCTGGTAATAAGAAACAGTGACAAAGGGGGAAATGTTGTCCTCATGACAAAAACTAATTATGACAAGGAGGCATATAGTCAACTGAATGATCATCTGTGCTATGAGAAGATCAACAATCGGGAACTGTTGACCATAAAAGATGAATATCAACGTAAACTCTATAAATGGCAATCAGCCAAACTCATCACTGAAACTGAATACAAGTATTTAAAGATTGAACATCCTGTCACTCCCATCCTGTATTTCATACCGAAAATACACAAGGACCCCGACCATCCACCTGGAAGGCCAATTATTTCTGCACGGGGAGGCCTCTTGGAGCATACCTCGATTTATATTGACTATTTTTTGCAAGGTTATGTTCAACAATTGGGGTCATATATACGTGACACAGGGGACTTTCTGGTTAAAATCAAAGAAGTGCAAATTCTGGAGGGGGATTGGTTGATAGCATTGGACGTGACAGCATTGTATACCAGTATTTCACATAGCGATGGTTTGGAGGCAGTTCGGTACTACCTATCCAGAAGGGAATCAGGCAATGAGAAACATACTAAGATGCTGCTAGATATGTTAAGTTTCTGTCTAACAAATAATGTTTTCTTATTTAACCAACAATTGTACCGCCAAAAGCAGGGGGTAGCGATGGGGGCCAGCTTCTCTCCAAGCTACGCATGTTTGCACATGGGAGCTTGGGAGGAGCTGGTCCTCGGCTACGGATACCAACATATCATCAGAAACAATCTAGTGGCTTGGTTCCGCTTCATAGACGACTTGTTCGTCGTATGGAGGGGTAGCTATGAAAAAGCACTTAAATTTGTTGAGGATATTAATGACAATCCCCTTAATCTCAGATTTACGGTGACTCTGAGTCAAGAAAGTGTCACATTTCTTGATGCCAAACTCTACATCAAGGGGGGTCGTTTGGAGTCCAAGGTATTCAGAAAAAAGACGGCTGGCAACAGCATACTTCATGCTGCGAGTGCCCACCCAGCACACCTTATCTCCAGCATCCCATATGGGGAGATGCTACGTCTAAGAAGTATATGTAGCAACCCCATAGATCTGGAGCAGGCACTAAATGAAAGCAGGAACAGATTCCTTGAGAGAGGCTACTCCAGGAAATTGATTGACCGAGCAATACAGAAATCCATGAGCCTAACTAGAGAGGAACTCCTCATCAGGAAAGCTGACAGGGAGCTCGATACTAGACAAGATACTCCTAAACCTGGGAAGACCGAGCCTGAGTGTTTTAGATTAATAACGGGGTTCACTAAGCAACATCACCAAATCAGAAAAATAGTGAACAAATACTGGCCTATAGTGTTAAAAGACAACGTGATAGGCAGTGGCCTGCCTAAGCAAGTTTCGTTAACCTTTAGCAGGGCCCCCTCCCTAAGGGATCACATTGTTAAAACTAATCCGGATCCCTTTGCTAAAACAGAATGGTGGCAAAAGAACAAAGGCTTTTATAACTGCAAGGTTTGCAAAGCATGCATTCATGGTGAAAACACCAAAACATTCAAGGATGGATTTACTGGGATAAACCATACGATAACCCAAGTTCTAACATGCAAGACAGAATATGCCATTTATGTTTTGCGTTGCCCATGTGGATTACAGTATGTGGGCAGCACGAGGAATGCTGTCCACAAACGCATCTTACAGCATTTACGTGCAATAACCAATGTGGACAGTACTTACCCAGTGGCGCGTCATTTCAGAGACTACCACCAAAGTAATAACAGCGGTCTCAGATATTGGGTTATCGATGCGGTCATTAACAACAGAAGGGGTGGAGACAGGGATGCCAGGCTCAGGAAACTTGAAACAAAGTACATTCTTCTGCTTAATACGAAGGTGCCCAATGGACTTAATGTGACAGAGGACCTCCACACCTGCTTTCTCTAATTAAGTATGACAGGGTTGTGTGCTCTCCCCCCCGTGAGTGATGTCCTCGTCATTCGCCCGGCTGGGCGATGGCTGGGGTGGACCTCGAGGGGGCTGCGAGCACACACCCATTATTATGAATTGGTACAAAACGCAATGCTGCTTAGAGAAGATCATTTATTTAGATTATTATTTTCACTGTGCACTGCTTTAACATTGTTAGGAATCAACATGAAGAGGTATATAACAGAGTTCCTAACATTTGTTGTTTTGTTTATTATTTAGGGTAGGGTTTTGGGTCATCAAGACCAACCTCACATTTATTTATTTTTTGCACTAGATACTAAGACATGGCAATTATGGCACCCAAATGTTTGCAACGCTATTAAATATATGTGTATTGTTTGTATTTTAATGTGAACAGGGAGTCCGTCCCAATAGGGGGAGAGAACAGTATTCGCGGTCAAATAGGGATACAATATTGTTGAGAACCACTCTGGACCTCCTATCCCAAATCATCCAGGTTGAGAATGATTATTATTTGTGAAATTTGAAAGTGGACCTAGGAACTGATAAGTATGCATATTTGCACAGTAATGCTAGATTTGCACATATTTTTGATGATGCACTTTACAGTGTCAGCACGCAGCACTTTATAGTTACTTATTCGTTATCCCTAAGTCTGAGTCTCAACTCGGGAGTATACAGAGTAAGCTGGTAGGAAGGCCATGAATTTAATAATGAGGTTTTTACAAAACTGTTCCAATATTTATAACTGTTTTGGGAATCGTATTTATTACTTAAACAGTGGCCGTTTTTAATGTATCCTGACCAGTAATGCACTAGGACTCTTCACTTAAAATATAGGAATTTTGTAATTTTGTATTTTACAATGATCTCCAAACGAACGAGCAATGGATTTTGATTCATAATGAACACATTATTTTAGCGTATTTCACATGTACTTTTAAATGTATTTTACATCCATTTTGAAAATTGAAGTGATTTTGTTGGGTACTATGCCTAGTATGTCTTCTATGTTTACACACGTTTTTGCACAGGTGATTTTACTTTACCACGTACTAGCACTTTAAAAGGTGTACCTTGAAGTTCAATCGCTGTCATGTGATCAAGGCTCCGCTGAGCCGAAACGTCTGTGACACTTTCTGCTGAATAAAAGTTGTAAGCACCTCGAGGTCCGTGTCCGGTGTCCTACTTGCTGGCTGAGGAAACAGCGGGGGCTTGAGCGATACGGAGTTCAGGATATATATATATATATATATATATATATATATATATATATATATATATATATATATACATATCTGTATATCTTCACTTAGAGTTGCAAATAGTAAATCTATAGTTACCTACATATATACTGATTATGATATGGACATGATCTAATGATAGTTGACGTTGTGCCCAGGACATTTTAGCAGCTCAATATTATTTTACTGAGTGTTCTAACATATAACTGTACAATGTTGTCAAATGGCAAGTTCAGCATCGGACTCTAACACAGCTCTCCTGGAAGTGGGCTGACTGGTTCATTAATGAAGCAGACAGGTAGACCAAGGTTCCAGAGTGGTGGAGTTGTCACGTCCATAGGAGAGGGCTGCACAAATTATCCATAAGCGTACCAATTATCTAATGTGCTCAACCCTGTTTGTTCTGCAAACATTGAGGGAGTAGGATAAGGGAAAACAGGTCTACGGTAGTCAGAAAAACACCATTGGGACAGATGCTTGAGTAAATAAATCAGGAATACAGCACTACCTGTAAAATACAGAATTCATTAAAATCCCAAGCAAAACTTAGAAGTATTTAATGGAACCCAAAAGCAGATACATTGACCGCCATTAGTCCCGAAGACAATGTGGACCAAGTCTAAACTGGAGACTGGCTCTAGCTGGTAGGCCTACTAGAATAAATGAGAACACTTAAGTTCGAAGCAGTTGCACAAGATACTGAAGGGGACCCAGACAAAACAAGCATTTGCAATGCAATCGGTCTCGCCTTTGGGACCTTATAAGTATTTAGCCATGCAGCACATTGTGCTGGGTGCTGTAATATCTACTGTTGTTTAACACGGAGGCTTCAACACTAATAGGAGAAGATCCATGGGCGTGGTGAAGAGGAGGGTACTGTGTCAAAGGCTTTGTAACTGGGTCAGAAAGTAAGTTAGTTGTTGAAGTTCTTTGATGGTACTCAGACTAGTGTTACTCAGTGTGAGCACTCCCTCACGGGATAGCATCATTAGCCTCCAGTCTTCCACCTGCACATATTTACTGGGCAGGTCTGCCATGCCAGATCCTCTTCCACTTCTTCATCTTATTTGGTTCACTGGCTGTAATAACGGTTTTTCAACCAGTCTTCTTCATCTATTGGTCTTTTGCAGAGTCATTCACATTTTCTCTACCCACTGCAAAATATAGCTGGGGTTATTGGGGTCAGCTTCTTAAACCAGCTAACTTCACTGCAAGTGACTGACTGCTATTTCATAAGGAGCACATTCATACACAAAGCAGTTCCTTCAGGTGCCAGGAACTAATCTAGGAACATGTGCATTTTAAGGCTAAATAAAATTGCTTCATGCATTTTTTTCCAGCTTGAGGGCCCAGCTGCTTCTTAAATAAAGCTTTGCAAATAACTAGCCATAATAAAACAAGCTCTGGCAAAGCCAAATGGCTGCCAGCGTTTGACAGACCTATGGGTTTTGCCAATGCTTATGATCAAGGGTTTCTATACTAAAACGCCAGAAGGAGTTTTATTTGTAACTGAGTCTGAGTAAAAAGGGCATTTGAGTATCAATCTTCTCACTTAACAGCAGGGCAGTGAACTGATTCAGCAAAAACTGAAAAAATACATGTGCAGAAACGCTACGCAGAAAGAACTCTGAAGACGTTCAGTGATGTCATAACATAATTGGTTCCTTCACATTAAAATTATAAGTGAAAATGATGGGAATTGCATTCAAAGATGAAACGTTGGGCTGAATGTTGCAGTAATTCGTGTTTTGTGTGAGTTTTTTAAATGACCTTCAGTTCCGCGAAACTACGTCAAGATAAACAGGGGTAATTAAAGTTAATAGAAGAATATACAGTGTATGCACACACACAGACAGACACACATACAAACACCTCTGCATCAATCCTCTGGGACTTTGCCGGGATTTAATTGTCTGGCTGTACACTGCGCACTCCAGCTGGTGCATTAGCCCACCGACCTATGTTAGGGGGATTCAAACCTGCACCTTGCAGGTTACACTGCGCTAGTATACCGACCAGAAATAACACTGTGATTAAGAAAATTGGATTTGATAGTAATTAAATGTCATGGTACTTATAGAGTGCACTGTCACCATGCGGTGTCGCCTATTCGGCTTCCTGGCGCTGATACGCATACCGCTGTGGAACCCCTCTTGGCTTTCTCTGTGAAGTGTCCACTCCTGGGCACCCCCAGGGTGAAGCCAGGCATTACCTCCTCGTCCTGTCTTCCTCGCCACAGTAATAACATATGAGCCTCCGGCTCCACACAGAACTCCAAGTAAAATAAAAGAGCAGCGCTCTAGTCTCCCCTCCCTCCTCCAATATGGCCCCAGAGGCTTCATCCAATCCTATAAAAGGATACATACCAACCAGCCCAGCCTGTTCTTTTTTTCTGCACTTCTCCGAGTGCTGTGGTTTCCCTGCTGGTCAGGTGAGTGGGGCTGGGTTCCTGCTTTAGCAGTTCCCTGTGTCCTGTGGTATCTGGTTGGGGGAAGTTAGTTTTGCGGTGTGTGCTGACTACTGTTCGTGTTTATTGTGGTAATTTTATGTGCTTCGTTTTTCAAAAGTTTTTGTCTCCCCCTTCTATTGCCTAGCTGCCTCGGGTCCTGCTTCAGCGGACTGGCGTGGCTTTCTATTCACGGCTGGTTTGTTTCGGGACGCCTTGTGTCCTGTTTGCCGTTTTTTTCTTGCCTTTCCCGACCGCGCGTCCTGCTGAGCGGACGTTGCGCGGCCGGGTGCGGGATCTCTTGGAGCCGGAGGCTTCTTTGTGTTTTCCCTTACCTTCTGCCTCGCACCGGCGTGGTTTCCTGCCTCATGGTGTATCTGCGCGGCTGGAGACGCCTTCGCGGGTTGCCGCGCGGCGGTCTGTGCCTCAATTTTTTTTCTCCCTCTCGCATTGGGTGCGCGCGGATCTTCCGGCTGCATTTCTAGCCTTCGGCTGGGTTCGAGGTGGGATTGGTTTGGTTGCTTAGCAACCTCGGGTCCTAATTTGACGGGCTGTTCAGTGGTTTGCCTGTGTTCGTGTTTTCTTTCACTTACAGGGCTGGCTGTCATGGTTCTTTCGTCTGGTATTGGGGCTCCTGTTTCTTTGGATGCAAGTTCCTTCCATGGAGGTTTTGCAGCAGAGGATATATTCTGCTGTTTCTGCTGCTTTGCAGGGTCATGTTTCTGTCCCTCCTCCTAATAAGGCGAGGGTTGATGGCGCTGCTGCTGATGCTGATTCAGAGTAGGAGGGGGAGGTTGATGTCAGGGGTCGCTTTGTGCAAGGTGCCGACCTGAAGGAGGTGCTGGGTCACATTCGCGAAAACTTGGTGTTCCCTGCTTCTGTGGTGCCTCTGGAGGACGATCTGTTTTCGCAATATCATCGTCCTGAGCCGGATTCTTTGCCTCTCCATTCCTCTGTCTTGATGGTCCTGGAGAATGAATCGAAGGATGTGGACAATGGTTCCTTTCCTCGTTTCTTGAGTAAGAGGTACCCTCTTCTGGATTTTGCGGTGAACTTCCCTGCCTCCGTGACGGTTGACTCTTTGTTGGCGAGCATGACTTCGCATGGGTCCATTGTCTCGGAAGACTCTTCTCCTGCTGACCCGGTTGACCGCAGGGTGGATGGTGCTGTGAAGCGCACTTTTGCGGCTGCAAAATTTTTCTATCAGGGCTGCGGCCTATTCCTCTTACACTATCCAGTCCTTGCTAAAGGATTTTCAGTCTCTGTCGGAGTTGTTGGACCGGGGGGAGGATGTTTCTTCTAACCTGGCGATGATGGAGCAGCAGGTTCGTCTGCTGTCGGTTTTCTCCTTTGATTCGCTGGAGGCTGCTGCTTCAGCGGCCTGCTCCTCTGTGGCTGCGAGGCGTCAGTTGTGGCTCCGTTCCTGGAAGGCTGATGCTGCACAGAAAAACTTGCTTATGAAGATCCCTTTTTCTGGGGTTATTCTTTTTGGTTCGTCTCTTGATGACATGGTGAAGAAGACGGCGGAGGACCGTAAACTGCTTGCTCCTGACCTTCCTTGCCGGTTCCGTGCCTTTGGTTCTCAGCGGTCTTTTGGTGCCTCGAAGAGGGCTCGGGCTGGTCGCCCCTTTCGTGGACGGGGGCGTGGCCGGGGTGCTCCCTCCTTTGATAAGTCCCGGTTCTCCGGCGCTTCTGCCTCCGCCGCTCCTGCTTCCACATCCTGACTGGGTTGCTCCTGGTGTAGGGCTGGTTGGGGGTCGACTCACTTGCTTCCTGGACTCTTGGCGGGAGTCTGTGTGGGACCAATGGGTGCTTCAGGTGTTCTCGGAGGGTTTGCGCATTGGATTTGCCCGGACACCCCCTGACTGTTTCCGGGTCACTCCTTGTCCCAGGGATCCTGTGAAACGGTTGGCGCTTTTGGTCGGCGTTGCTTCCCTGGTGGTCATGAAGGCGATCGTTCCTGTGCCCGTCGATCAGTTGGGCAGAGGGGTGTATTCGATACTTTTCCTGGTGTCCAAGCACACCGGGGATCTTCGGCCTGTGATGGACCTGAAGTGGGTGAATACTTTCATCCCTCACCTACGGTTCAAGATGGTTTCCCTTCCTTTGATCCTTCCTCTGATATCTCAGGGGGATTTCCTTGCATCGATAGACCTGTGAGATGCTTACCTACTGGTTCCTCTTCATCCGGACTTTCAGAGGTTTTTCCGGTTTTGTGTACAGGGTCGTCATTACCTATTCCAGGTATTGCCTTTTGGACTCTGCTCTGCTCCCCGGGTCTTTACTAGGATTCTGGCTCCTCCTATTGGAATTGCCTTTCATTGGGGCTCTGTTCAAGACTCGGTTGGGGATGGTGTTCCTGCCCCCTCCCCGCGTTCTGTCCCTGATGTCTGCAGTCCGTGCCCTGTTGGTGGGGCATTCTCATCCTGTGAGCCTGTGGTTAAGGGTTCAGGGTCTGATGTCGGCTTCCTTGTTGACGGTGCCGTGGGCTCGCCTCCACTTATACCCGGTGGTGTCCCTCATTTTGTCGCATTGGGACCCCTGTTCCCTCAATATGGGGGTTCCTATGTCGGAGGATGTTCGGGTGATCCTGAGTTGGTGGTTGGTCGAGGGTCGTCTGTCCAAGGGCCGCCCCTTTCTGATTGTTCCCACCCGCGTGGTCACTACCGATGCCGGCCTGCTGGGGTGGGGTGCTACTCTGGGGGATTCGACGGCCCAGGGGGTTTGGCCTCGGTCTGTATTGTCATGTTCCTCCAACTACAAGGAGTTGAAGGCCGTCCTTCTGGGTCTGTTGGACTTCTCGGATCTTGTTCAGGGTCACCGCGTGCGGATCCGGACGGACAATCAGGTGGTGATGTCTTATGTGTACCATCAAGGGAGCTGCAGGGTTCGCTCCCTCAGTTGCCTGGCTCGTCGGATTGGTTCTTGGGCGGAAGTGCATCTGGAGTACCTGTCTGCCATCTGCCTGCCTGGTGCGGAGAACACTGTGGCGGATTGTCTGCGCCGGGTGTTTCCTTCCATGGGGTCCTTGTCTCTCACGAGGTGGATGTTCAGGAGGTTGCTGGTGATGTTTGGTTGTCCGATTGTGGACCTGTTTGCCTCCCAGGACAATGCCCTGACCCGTTGTTTTTGCACGATTATGCCTTGCCGGGATGCCTGGAGGGTGGACGCCCTTTTCGTTCCCTTGGCCAGAGGGTCTGCTGTATGCATTTCCCCCTGTTCCCCTACTTCCGGCTGTGTTACAGACGATCAAGAGGGAGGGGTCGTTGGTGCTTCTGATTGCTCCTTGTTGGGAGCGTTGCCCTTGGTTTCCCCTTCTGGGGGAATTGGATGTGTCTCCGGGGTGGCCCTTGCCGTTCGTGCCGTATCCTCTGATGGGTCCTCTTCTTCCTCTGCCTGTGTTCCGTTCCCTGGGTCGGCAGGCCTGGCTCTTGAGCGGGAGTCTCGGTTGCGTGAGGGTTGTTCGGTGGCTGTGGCTGGTGTCATTCAGCAGTCCCGGGGGCCTTCTACGCTTAAGTCTTACGCCACGCATTGGGATCATTTTGCTTCTTGGTGTGTTGGTCATGGGCTGTCGTTGGTTTCTTTGGATCCGGCCCACATTCTGGACTTTCTGAACGATGGGTTTGTGTTGGGTTTGGCCATTTCGACCCTTCGGGCTCCATGGGCCGCCATTAGGGCATTTCATGTCCTGCCTTTGGTTTACATTTCTCCGTTGGTTGCTCGACTTTTAAGTCTCTTTCTTTCCAGCGCCCCCGTCCTATCGGGTGTCCTCCTCCTTGGGACCTTCCTTTGGTTTTGCATTCCTTGCTGTTGGCTCCTTTCGAGCCTTTGGAGTCTGTGGACTTGAAGTTTTTGACTCTCAAGGTGGTGTTTCTTGTGGCGATTGCCTCTGCCAGACGTGTGGGTGAGTTGGGTGCTTTCCTTCGTTCTGCCCCATTTTTGTTGGTTTTGGCGGTCCGTGTGGTCTTGCGCCCTCATCCTACCTTTGTTCCTGAGGTGGATTCTTATTTTCACCGGTCGGCTGAGGTGGTTCTTCCGGTTCTTTGTCCTGATCCTTCCTCGGCTGAGGAGTCCCTTATGCACCTCTTGGATGTTCGGCATGCCTTGCTAATTTATTTGTCTCGCAAGTCTTCCTTTTGTAATGTGGCCAACTTGTTTGTGAATTTTGGGTTGTCCCGTCAGGGTTTGAAACCCTCCCTGTCCACGATCAGTCGGTGGATTAAGGAGGCCATTCTTTTGGCTTATGCTTCGGTCTCTGTGGTTCCATCACTTCCTGTTCAGGGTCGTTCCACCAGGTCTGTTGCTGTATCCTGGGCTTATTTCAGAGGGGTGTCTATGGTGGAGGTTTGCTGGGCTGCTACATGGTCTTCTCCGCATACCTTCATGTCCCATTACCGCCTCCAGATTGGGGGTGGGGGTTCTGTTTCATTTGCCTCTTCTGTTTTATCTGCTGGGGTGCCTTCAGAGGTTGTCCAATTTTTGGGTTGTTGTGCCTCTGTCTAATAAACTGTGTTTTTCGCTGCACTGATGGTGTGGTCTGTTTTCCTTACATGAAGCTGATTGCTTTGGTATCGGCTCATATGTTATTACTGTGGCGAGGAAGACAGGACGAGGAGGTAATGCCCCGGTTACTTACCGGTAATCTTCATTACTCCGAGTCCATGTCTTCCTCGCCACAGTATAGTTTCCCTTCCCTCCCGGCCCTGGTGGTGGCTTCATGTCTGCGGCTTGGTTTTTCAGGCTGGGCTGGTTGGTATGTATCCTTTTATAGGATTGGATGAAGCCTCTGGGGCCATATTGGAGGAGGGAGGGGAGACTAGAGCGCTGCTCTTTTATTTTACTTGGAGTTCTGTGTGGAGCCGGAGGCTCATATGTTATTACTGTGGCGAGGAAGACATGGACTCGGAGTAATGAAGATTACCGGTAAGTAACCGGGGCATCCTTAGCGCTGTTGGGGCCGGTGTGGAGGCTATGCAAGCTATTGCCCAGAGTTGCAATGTGGGGCCCGTGATTAGAATAGGCACAAAGGAGAGAATTAATAGGTCCGAGGAAATTGAGCCCAAGACCCCACCAAGGCGGGAATTGAACCCTGGTCCCTGGCCGGAACGCTGCATCAGGGTCTGCCGCTCTAACCATTGAGCCACACTCCTCCACATTTGATAGTAATTAAAGTGAGTATAAACGTGTTAATGCAAAGGGAAGGCCCGGCGGTTCAGACGTCGTAAACAAAAATCTGACTGACCTTCCTGAAGCCTGTTTTTCGAGAATTCAAAAAAGGCGTCTTGTGAGCGCTCGGCCCACTGGCCCCTCCTGCAAATACTCACCCAAACTTATTGTACATAGTACTGCTGGGAAATTCCATCTGTAACCGGTTCTGTGGGAGACCATGACTGCACAGAAGCAGTGCACTTACATACCCCTCACCCACTCCTCTAGTGATCTCGGAAGGATGGAATATAACAGACTGTGTTAGTGGTCGGAAATACAGGCAATTACAGCTTCTACGATGGTGGCTATAGTATAGTTAGGGAAGCTCTGTAGATCAATGGTTTGTCGAACTTCCAGGATTTACTAAGTGCACTAAAAAGTTCCCAGATGTAGTTTAGCTTGCAGCTCAGCGCTATAAAAAGTTTGCAAATAAAATAAATACAGTCCATTAACGTGTATCAAATAGCAGTTCTCTTTTTGGGAATTATCGATTCCACATAAAACATGAATGAGAGGCAGGGCAATAAACGAAGTGCAAAGTTCAGGCAACAAGCAAACAAACAGCAACTGGTGGCACTATGGTTGTGTTTTCGCCCACACCCCTTTCCCAGTGACAGCCACAAAGAGAGAAGGCACATGCCCATAGCACCTTGAAGAAGGGAAGGGTTTCAAAATAATAAGTTTAATAGCAAAGAAGCTAACCGATAATAAGTAACACTAAATGCGGACATGGTCTGCAAGGAACCTGCAGGAAGATACACCACTTGCCTTGGGGTGGGATTCAGTACAAGCAGAGATCCCGAACCGTGTACAGTAAGAATGAAATGCCAGTCTAGGGTTTACTTTGAATCACATACAATAAAGAGCCCTCACTCTTCTTTCTGTTGGCTATAATCTGATATCCCCAGTATATACAAGATACTGTGGACAATTATATTTTGAAAACTCTGCTTTACGTGGCATGCAAGAAAGCGTTACTGTATGGTGTTGTCAGTTCCATCTGGGTGTATTTAAAGTGAAATGGGCTAGCAGCTTGAACTGTGAACCCCGCGGTACTACCTCACTCACCTGCCGGGCTCAGTGGCCCTTGCCATGTGGAGGCCGCAGGGAAGTGCGGGCGGTTTAGAAGATTTCCTCGCACGTGGAGTTGTCCTCCTTCACGCTGCTGTACCCACTGCTCATGCTGCTGCTCCACGTCATCTATCCAATGCCCGGGTAGAGGGGGACGAGGGGCTGTCTACCTCCTCGAAGCAATCACCTGGAGCTATAAGGGCGCGGTGCGCTCTCGTCCACTCCCACTTGTTGCCGTTCCTCCCTTCGCATGAGTCTCCGGGCTTCCCTGCGGCACACCCCTTTTGTTCCACTCGCCGTCCCCACCCCCACCCCCACCCCCAAAATGAAAGGAAAAATTAAATGAAATCTAGTATTTGTAAAGCAGAGAATTACCCAAGGGTGGCAAGGCTCTGCGGGCCATCAGGAAGATTAAGGGAGCTATTGCCCAGAGTCACATGGTGCTGGACTAACCTGGCACCAAGGATCAAACTGTTAACCCAGTGGTCCAGAGTCAGGTGCCCTGGCCGCTGCGCCACACCTATTCCACCAGGCGCAGTGTGCGTTAATTAACCTCTTCAATGGTACGCTGGGGCGCCCACTCGGGCTCAATAATGAAGTAACGTCAACGCCCGCCACATGCTAATGTCTCTCGAGCGTTCCCTGGAGCACTTCCTGTCGCTCGCTGGACTCTGACCCCTCCCAGAACAGACTTATCTACTTGTGCACCTCTATCTGCTCTTCGCCAACTACTCAAACAAGCATTTGCAATGCAAAGGACTCGCATTTACATGAGACCTATTGCATTGCATCACCGGACAATGGGAGGGAGGATGGAGGCACGGACAATGGGAGTGCCAGCACGGTAGAAGGGCGCACAAAGAAGTGCTCACAGTCCACGTACGGTGTTACACTCAAAGTAAAGGGGCCAGTAGCCATGGGGAATGACAAATGAGGATATAGTCATCATAAGGCAGGACTAACAAGCCTCAAAATGAATCAGAAGACAGTATTTATGGAGGACAAAGACACAAGCCAATAAAAAAGATGAGCAAAGAGTGGGCAGAGCTTCCACAAAGCTTCCACTCCATATTAAATACTGCATGCCTCGCAAAGCAGCAGCGCATATGCGCTGCAGCTATAGGCTCGACCTAAAAAGGTACATATAAAGGAAGGGGCTGAGTGAGCATACTGGTAAGCAGTGAAAGAACATAAAGACTATAGCATAGACTAGAAGGAACTGCTAGCTTATGTACTGTCAGAACCCCTTTAATTCGAAAGTGAAGGATCATCAACCCAGAAGTCAATGACGGCCTTCTTAGACTAGGAATACAGTCATTAAGGAAATGTAAAGTCATAAAAAGTGATCTCCATTTTGAATCAAGCAAAACTCTAACCATGCACAAGGCAAAAGAAAACAATCTCCGTCAGACACCATAGATACCGTCAGCAAAAACTGACAAGTGGGAACCCTTAACACGATATGGTGAAGGTGGAGATGGAAACTGCAGCTTTATCCAGGAGCACCCCAGTAGGCCCTGACAGGAGGGTGAGAATGGTAGTGGCATCATCTGTCACTGCTGGTCAAGAAGTGAGCACCAGAACAGGCCTACTTTGGAAAGTCTCTTCAGAGGGTCACATAACTCTTCAAGGAATTTCAAAGATATATCCAGAATTGCCACCTTTACAGGTTTTGGGGCCAAAACAGATGTCAGGTAATCAGACTAATCAAGCAGAGATATCAAGGAAAAACGTGGGGGCTTTGTAAAGTACTCGCTGCATAGCACATGTAGTATCACATACAAATACAATCTAGTAAATACTCTTACTGCTTTAAAATGGCAAAACACCACCTGTTGATTCTTAACTCAACTTTGTGCACAAAAACAAAATATTACAGAAAAAGAAATGCAACATTAATACATCCAATTAAGAATTTGACACAACTTGCAATTTATGTGGTTGCCTGCAGTCCGGTGCCATCTTCTTTTCAGGTGTGAACAATAATGCCATCCCACAATTCTCACATATATTTTCCCACGAAGTGATGGCGTGGCGCTACAGCTGGAGAAGTGACAGGAGAAAAACAGTGCTTGGAAATGGAGCACACACTGGGAATGTAGGGTGCTCAGGTGGCACAATCATCAGCTTTATGCTCCCTTTGAGTGCCTTTATCAGTGATAGCTTTAGAGGACCTTAGTATTTTTGCAGCTTAAGATGTACAA
This sequence comes from Lissotriton vulgaris, assembly GCF_964263255.1. Classification (NCBI taxonomy): domain Eukaryota; kingdom Metazoa; phylum Chordata; class Amphibia; order Caudata; family Salamandridae; genus Lissotriton; species Lissotriton vulgaris. Next base: position 1,306,470,583 of record NC_141693.1, on the reverse strand, counting down.
TTTCCACCGACTTCAAGCATTACAGGTAGAGTGACAAGGCACTGTGGAGTAACTCAGTAATGTTGATATGCATAAAAAAGGAGGATTTTGTGGAAAAATTAGTAAAATATGTTAACAATAAATACATGAGTGGACAGTCTTTTCTGCCGTGTAATGGCTGGCTCTGGAAACCTCATCTCAGAGGGATAAAGATAGTCCAACGACAGACCATTGGAGAGCTTCGCCAAGACGGTGCACCGCTTGCCTCAGGAATCATAGGACGAGAGGTTCAAAATCATACTGCAACATACTCAGGAAGGCAGGAGACAGAGGTGGCAGGAAAGAGGACATATGGTAGAGACATCTACATATCAGAGCATTAATACATTGGAGAAAGCAGAAGTGAAAAGACATTTTTCGGAGAAAAATGTATAAATTCTTGGAATGACGGCAATCAGGAATAATTAGAAAAACACACATTCCTTTCATTTGTCATCCTTGTGAGTGGCCATGTATGTATTCTGCTGAGGTCAGTAACAGCAGAACTGTGAGATCTGTGGGACATTACAGATCTGATTCCAGCAGCCAAAGTGAGGAATTACAAGGGTAATTAGAGCCTGGATTATCGAGTCCTCATATAATTCAGCACTTTTTACTGGATCCTCAGGACCCAAATGGTGTTGAGCCGCATTTTCCCTACCCATGGAGTGACTGGTGCCCCAGATAATGTTAACTCCGGTGATGGAGAGGTAGTTTTCCAGTCTACTCATAATAAAGGCCCTTTCCAGGAGCCCCTTGCACTGCCATATTAAAAGTGACGCGCCAGCAGCGCAAGAGGCTTGTAAATAATTCTCTTAGGCTTTTTAATCTTGCCACTTCTCCCCGGCAGAAGTAAGGAGCATATTTACAAGGGCATTGCACCACAGGAATGTCACTTGTAATGAGCAGTGCCCTGCTCAATATTTACAAGGTGGCGTAAAGCCATTTAACATGGCTTAACGCCATCTTGTAAATATGCCCCTTACCTCAGCAGTCCGCTGCAGCAAAGGGGCAGGCAATGGGTGTTGCTGTGGGTATTCCCCGCAACACCCATTGCTTTTTGATGCTGCCCCCTATTTAAAAGGGTGGCGTAAATATGGGGCATCGCCTAAAATAAATCCATTCTGCAGCACACATAGAAGTTACAAATCGCCATCATAGATTTTTTATGTGCAGGAAGGGACACCTTCCTGCATCGACAATCGATCCCTGGAACGCAGTCAACCAGGCACTATGGTGCAAGGGTGCCTGCAATGGTGCAAGGAAGCTACATTTAGCTCCAGCGCTAGGGGAAACGCAGGGGTGTGCCGCATTCTTGTAAATACAGTGCATCCCTGCTTTTTGAAACTGTCGGAGCACGGTGTTAGAATTTTTGGTTTAGCACCGCGCTTCAACAGTTTCCTTGTAAATATACCCCTCAGTTTTATGAACATAATAAAAACATCAATATTAGTATCTCAGGAGGTCAGACAGGAGCATGGATTGGGGAGAAACCATCCTTTTCTTTACTCTAGATTCAATACCCGGGCTTGACAATGCCAGGTTTTCATGCACACAAATGCAAACAACAAGTAGAGTTTGCAAAATATATGTAGCTATGTACAAGAGCAGTACTCTAGAGAACACAGATAAAAGTCATATGAACTGAATATTAAATGGGCACGTGCACAACAATAGCGCCTCAGCTCTCTGGAAGGCAGATGAGTACTGGGCGGCTTGTTCCACAGAAAATAGCACGGAAGAATGCAGGAACCAGACTTTTCGAGATGGAGGGTGGGATTATTAGGAATAAGCACCCCAGGTGGAACATTTAAAGGTAAAAGAGAAAATGAAAATGCAGAATCATCACGTATCAAATTAAACAAATATATAACACAATTGTATCCCCTTAAAAGGCACAGGACGGAAGTAGAAACACTAAAATCTGTTCGGGAGCCTACCAATGCAGGAGCAGCAAAGACGTGCATTGAAAAGGCACTACATTGGCAAAAAAGGGTGGTAAGGGCCAGGTAAATGCGAAGTTACATAGCTCATTAGAAAAGAGATTAAAAAATAGGAGAGGAGTGGTAGGGTAAGACTAGGGGAGGGAAACAAACCACCCCAAAAAATTAATTCTAACTGAAAAAGGTTTGCCTTGTCAGTGGCAAAGGATGCAAGCATCCCCTAATTACTCATAAATGCTTACATAACTTTACATACTCTATAAGCACAGATGAACGAGCAAGAACCTCTCTCCAGAGTAGGTCAGTGTAGTCCATTGGGGATAAGGTTCTGCGATAGAGAAAGGTTCCATTGAGCCTCTAGTGAAGACCATGCCATTGGCAGTGTCAGAGACGGGAAGGCCATCTTGCCCCTTCTGTGGTCATGTAGGATTCGAGTGACTGGGAGAAGGCTGCAGTTAAGCTGTACCTGGTTATTGAGAAGCCTCATGAATATAACAGCTTTTAGCATTTAACTGTACCTGCCTAAATGTCATCGCTAGCTGAAATTGGGGTAGGAAACAAGGGCTTTGGTGGACAAAGCTCCTCAGCTAGTAATAGGGAATGAGAGGGCCCATCTCTCTAGAATCCAGAAGAGTTGTGGGCAGCTGCCCTCCAGAAAGTAGATAAAGACTAGTCATGGCTTCTTTCGCCGCAGTAGCGACCAGGCTCTTCAAAGGCGCTGCGCTCGGCTCGCTTGTGGCTCTACCGATGGAGCAGCCTCGCAGCAGGCTGGTCACACCGTTCACGGGCTTGGGTTCCCTCAGCCCCTTGAGCTTTATTATCCACTTCTAATTAACGGCTCGGTTCCTAACGACGTGATGGAGGGAATTCTAATTAAATCACAACATCTGATCACGTTGCGGATCCGCAGCCTCTGAGTTAGATTAGCATGAAATTCATTACGCAGGTTTTGGAATTAGCCCTAACTGCTTGAACAAGACCTGTGTCATCACGGTCCCTGCGGGCACGCGGAGACACGTACTCACCAACAGACGCATAGTCCCTTGTGGGCACCTGGGGCAGCTTGACAAGCTTTACCAATGTATACAAATACCCGGGGAGCAAGGAACAGACATGGTCGCCTATTATCAAGCCCGTCTGAGTGCTTAGAGCCGGTTATCCGGTAACGGGTGAGGGCATCAAGGATGGCCGGGTTAAAGGCCTAAGTTAAAGGCGTGCAACAAGAACTGTCTTTGAGCTTCTCAAAGAAGTGTAATGTTAGAGACAGTGCTGCCTCTGAAGTCTGATCTCTCAATACCTCTGTAATCTAAGAGACAGGTCTGTTGTTGAAGACCTTAGCCCTTGGGACCTGTGCAACTGCTGGATTGCTAGCTATCTAATGACCAGCCACTGATGTGTGGGAGAGAAATATTCATGTTATCGTGATATGTGAGATATGTAGTACCCGAAAGATAAATTGGCTGTAAGGGGTCTGAACCTTTGAAATTGCGTTGCCCAATAGAAATCTGTGTTATGTTGTGCTTGAAAAATCCTTGCAAACTGGTAGATATGTTTATGTCCAAGGATTTAATATGCTATAGCTGTTTCCTGAGAACATCTGACCTTGTAACATCCTTGAATCCTGAGTGGCAATGTTGTTGTCCATAACGCGAGCTGGTGTCGTTTGTGTGACTTCAGCAGTTGCCCTTATGAAGCTGTTGTGCTACCTATATGCAACCTGACCGTGCATCTGTTAGAGCGAATATCCCTGCTTTGTGAGATGCGAACCTCTGACATCTAAGTGACTGGAGAAATTGATTGAATGACGTCAGGTGTACTTAGTTTGGTAGTTTTTTTTGTTTTTTTGCTAAGGCCACATCAGAGAAGTGCAACATGTCCTAACCGGGAGACGCCCTTAATACAGAAAAGGTTTACCTCTAATATTTGACACATGTCTCAGCAGAGATGACGTTTGTATCGCGAATCATTGCCCCGGCAGCAGGTACTTGCTCGGTAGAATGAGGGGGGGCATTAGAGTTGGTCCTGGCTGCCCCCATGCCTCGGAGTGAAATGCAATCACCATGGGTGAACAGTTGTCCTCTTCCTCGGTCCTGAGGTTCCGAAAGGAGGACACCTTAAAGATTCCTCTTAATTATAAAAGCTTGTAACATGAAAGGCTGGGCGCGCGCTGCTGATGGCGGTGGAATGTACCATATTGGCACCGCCAGGATTGTTAATTAAGAAGCTCTGGCTCGGATCTCATTATTCGGTTACAGATTACACTGGGAACGGGCTGGAGTGTTAAACACTCACAACAGACCTTAACTTTGGGACCGGCTGGGGCTCAGTTGTGCAGTTGCTCTTCCCTCAGTCACAGGCGCTGTCGATCAGTTCTTGGACACTGACGGAGAGTGAGTGATAGTGGGACAGGGAGACGCAAGAAGCAACAGTGAGCTAAAAAACTATTCAGATGGGAGCACGGAAAGATTGCTGGGTACAGGGTATTTGCAAGCAAGGGACTTCAAGCTTGGCAGAAATGGGCCAGCGTGGCCTATTAGAAGACGGGCTTTGAGCAGAATCCATTGGGATGTGTTGTTGTAGCAAGGCCCGCTGCTCAGAGTCGCAGGTAACCGCGACAGCGGTGTCAGTAGTGACTCCGAGACGCGTCACATCTCTCAGGCAGTGGTTTCTTGTTTGGGCTAATGACTGCTCTCTTGGCAGGCGCTGGGGTGCCTGCTGGGATAGTAGCATCTCCTGGAGCGCGTTGCTTTCTTTGCTCATTATGTACCTTAAAGCGAGGAGGCCTTTCATCTGGGGATAAATCTTGCACTAGGCGTCCCTCTCTGTTGCGGCTGAGAGAGACTAAGATCAAAAAGAGAAACTGTACCCTTGAAAATCTGTCATTTTAGCAAAATGCGATTTCCATTGGAAGCCATATTCAGCAAGTTTATCCCCACCCCCTCTCATCTGGTGCTTGTTTCAATTCACACTATAAAGTGAACATTAATTGAAGCCAGAGGGATAATCTGATCAAAGTTCTCTCAAAAAAAGACATCTTTCTGCATCCCCTGCTGTTCCAATCCAGGCCTCACACAGCTCGGCGGAATCCACTCTAGCCACTTCTGTACTCCATCAACTCCAGCTATAAGGCTCACAACAGCTACAGCAATGCAGCTCTAACGAGCCCCTCTGCACTCAACTCTGCGAGACATTTCCCTTCATGGCTCTGCCAATGCAACTTTATCTCTTATTCAAGCATTTTTATCCCCGATCTAAGGCAGGTTGCACAGCTCTGCCCTTGCACTGCTCTCTGCGGCAAAAGTCGGCCAGGCAGGAGGAGCTGTCAAGACCCAGGCGACTTAAAAGTAGGGCGGCCCTGGCGCAGACCGACCAAGGCCTGACTTAATTAAATTTTAACTGATGGATGCTTCTGTTCAAATTAATTATGTCCTGCCCGCCCACCGTGAATTTTCTCGTTTGTCCAGTAGGCCACTGTGGCTCTTTCCCAGAAACAAATTACATGACTCCGATTCTGGGACTTCTTCACTCAGCTTTGCTAATGATCCTCCATCTTGTCCTCGTAGGGGTCGTAAGCGCTTTATAAATGCAATTATAATACACTGCAGAGAAATTGTTGTTCAAGCGTTTTGAGGGGGCAGCACAGAGGCCGGTGTACATAGCTCCCAAACTTCTCACACCTTGTTCTCTTGATTTTTAACCTGCTTGCTTAGCCTGGCAAGTACGCCTCCTCAAAGTGTACCTTACACTCCCTGAGTTTTCAGTGGGTGTGCGTCTAGTTCACACCAACTGATGTCAGAAGTCCTCATTGTGGTCAGCAAAGCGGACCTCACCAGGACTAAGTGAAACACTCTTCACGAGAGGACATTGGGAATGCCACAAATGATGCACTGATGTATTACGTTGGGGGACATATCGCATCATCGCGAAAGTACACATGCGCCTGAGAGATTTCTCAATCCATCGGGCGGCGAGAATCTCACTGCCCACCTTGGTACAGGTTCCATGGTTGTGTCTGGAAGCAGGTAGCGCTGTGTAAATGAAATAAAAATGTGGCTTAGACTCTGGAGCACGCCTTCAAGTAACCATATATATCTGCATATCACACAGTGAACATTCAAACCTTGACGTCCTGTTTTATTGTCAAGCGTAGAAGATCAGGTCAGTAGATCAATTGATAATAAAACATTAAAACAATGTTTTTGTTCTTGTACCAATAACATAATCTATACAGAAAGTGTTAGATGCAATCTTCAATAGCTACAACAAACGATCCAAATAATATTACACATCTGTGGCCTGAAGAAATGAAACTCGATTTGATTTGTTGCAATGTTTTCTTGACGAGGGGAAAAGAAAGTCCCCACGAGTTTCGTAGACATTACTTAATTAAGGCATAGCCATAGCAGTATGGAAAATAAGGCTGTACTTGTATCAAGGTATGGAGTCCTTTGAGATTCTGTATCGTAGAGCAAGATACCTGGGAAATGTAGTTCTACAGGGTCAGCTATCTAGGCACGTTTATCATCCGCAGTGGTGAGAGCCCAGTATATATTATGTTTGCTTTGGTTGTCGCTAGAAGTAAGCAGAAAGAGACAGCTCAAGTTATTGCAGGGGGAGAGCTGGGAAGGCTGGGAGAGGAGAAGTACCGGGAAAGATTTGATCAAAGAAGGACTAGGAGGCAGCCTTGAAAGGAAGTTGATGGAGATTCCAAAGTAAGGAAGAAAGTTTAAGAAGTTCACAGACGAAAGGGTTGGAAAATGGGGAAAAGGATATTGGAGACTTAAGGAGTGTTTAAAGTTTAGGGGTGGGTGATGGCTTAGGATTGATTGATAGAACATTGTTGAGAGACATTTAGTGTGTGCGGCTAAGCCTATGGATTGCAAATAATCGTGAGCGCTGCTTACTTTCAATTATGAGGCATTTTGGCAAACGCATCAGGAGAGGTCCGCATCAGGAGAGGTCCTTCGCCCAGGGACCTCCCAGGCTTTTTGGCTCTGTTAGGACTTAGAGAATGCTGCAATGGCTCCCAGTATAAGCCTTCCCCCTAAAATGAGAGCACGGGGACCCCCAGCTTGTAGGGTGACCTAACTTCATTTTTGAATTCGATTTCTATGCAGTTTCCCACCTCTCGCCTTCCGTTGCGGGCTCAGAGGAAGCCTCTTTGATTTTTGCAGCTTTGTGAGAAAAAAGAGAGAGGAAGCCCTGCTGGCTTCAAGGAACCGCCTCCACGCCTCAACCCTCAGAAGCACGGCGAGTTGACATGCACCTGAGCGGGATCACACGAGCTCCCCGTGGAGTGAAAGCTTCACCGCCCTCCATCTATTGTTCTCGTCATCATTATCTCTGCGCGGATCCTGCCTCAGTGGCTGAGCCTTCTCTCCCTGCCTCAGTGCCTGCTCTCCCTGTCTCCCACTGCTTCTCCCTCTCACACTCTCTCCTTTTCTTTGCTTATCTCATTTCCTTGACTCAGTCCTCTTCATCCCTCCTTCTTCTCCTGTACGTTGCCCTCTCTCTCTCTCGCACACACGCTCCCTTCTTCCTCAAGCCATCTTGCTGTCTCTTGACCTGTGTTTACCTAGTTTTGTGTGTTTATTTTGTCCTCTCTTTCTGACTCGACCTTTCGTACAGGTTTTATGTTCACAAAAAGGATTTAAACATATTTCAGAAGATCAGCTGCAGAGCAAAATCTCTTGCAAAGCATATGCTTTTTTTAATTTTTAGCTGAATTTTCCCTATAGACATTAGAGTGCTCCACATGAGCACCAGATCACATTACAGGTGGTCAGATTTTTTCAGGGAGATTTAGTGATTGATAGACTTACATCCTTGGCAGGGTTTCCCCTGACTTTTTGCCTCTACGTCCTGCATTTTTGACTGTGTGTTGGATTTCGTTTTTGCTGGCTTAGATTTGGGCAAGATGCCACTGCTGATCAGTGTCAAAGTGAAAGTGCTTCCTGTGTACATTGTTATTATGATTGGCATATTTGAGTTACTGGCAAGCAGGGCCGGACTGCCCGCAGTGGGCACAGGCCTTGCCCCGGTGGGCCGCCAGTGTGGGGCCGGTTTTAGACCCCTGGGGGCCGTTTTTGTTACTGAGGGTTGGTTTTGCAGCACAGTTGCAATATCAGCTCCCAGCAACAAAAGCGGCACAATACTTTCCTTCCGCTAGCACCCCCTATCCACCACCCCTGGAGCCGGCCAAGCCCTTTACCAGGGACGGGTTCAGTTCACGGTCCGGCCCGTCTGGTAAGTCCCTAGTAAAGAGCACCAAGGGTGCCAGGGCCTGTAACTCTAATGCTAATAGTGGGCCTGCATCACTGGGTGTGCCACCCACACAAGTAGCCCTTTCTTAAATGTAACTCACACCTGCCACTGCAGTGTCTCTGTGCAGTTTTAAGTGCTATGTTGACCTGTCAATTGCACCCACTTTCCAGGCTTAACCCTTTCCTTTCACTACATGTTAGCCACTCCTAAGGTAGGTCCAAGGTATCACGATGGGCAGGGTGCAGTGTATATGAAAGGAAGGACATGTTCTGGCATGTGTTACATGTCCTGATGGTGAAATACTGTGCATTTCGTTTTTCACTATTGCAGGCACCAGCTCTCCCATAAGCTAGCATTGGAGCTGCCTTGTAACATTTTACATGTGAAACTTTCAATTGGGAACAGCTAGAGATTTGGAGTTTAGGCTCTCTGAACTCAGAATTTTATAACCCACCTTCTAGTAAAGGTGGTTTTTAAATTGTGCGTTTAAAAATGCCACTTTTAGAAAGCGGGTATTTTTTTTGTTTAACCGTCCTGTGTACCTCGGCCTGTTTGGATGTTTACTGTCTGGTTTTGGAGTGACAGGAGCTGGGGATGTGCACTCACTCTAGACAGTCACAAGGGGGGTTGAGGTGTGTCCTGCCTTTTCTTGGTAACTCATAGAAATTACCTTTCTGCATTTAGAGTGGTGGGAGCAGTTTTCACTAACATCTGAATAGGCTGTGTCTGCTCTGCACAATGTTGTCTCCGCCTTCTGTAGAGAAGCTGGACCAGGGAGAGCAGAACTGTTTTTTACTCAACTAAGAGACTCTTGAAAGAGAGACTAAAAAGCGAAAATGGGATAAGTATTGGGCCTAAAACCCCAGACCTTTAGATCACTTCTGGAACTAAGACAACCCTGCCAAGAAGAAGAGCTGAAGAGCTGCTAGGAGGAGTATGGCCCGTTGCTGTATGTTGCCTTGTTGGGTTGACCTGCAGTTGCTGCTTTTGTCTGTGGGCAGAGGAAAGGACTGCAACGTTTGCCCTGCTGTGGCATCCTGATTAAAGAAGATCATCAAGGGCTTGATTCAGAGCTTGCCTTGTGTTCTGAAGTCTCAGGGACCCAAAGGCTTCACCTGCAGCATCCTTGAACTTAATTGCGGGGAGTTCTGACCTGCTTTGTGGTGCCAACTCAAGATCTTGGTCCTTGGAGGTTGTTCCTGCTGCAAAGAACGGCAAACAACTAAAGAAACCTGAAAATCTATGCATCGCCTTTCCAGCGTCTATTTTTCTGATACAGTACAGTAAGTACAGTAAGAATTTCCACACACCACAGCCATGCGGGCAACTAATCGACACAGCGCCTGTCAGTGGCTGAAAACTCTGCTGCACGCCAAGTCCTGTGCACTGTTCTCCGTAGTCTAAGATCCCTGCACCGACTCTGATGCAGGCCCTGGTGTGTGGCTAAAAGAATTGCGGCATCATAGCACTGCAGCTGAAGAATTCGACACAACACCTGTTTTGCTGCTGGCGCATTGTCCACATTTCAACGAATCACACTTGTGTGACAGGTTTTCTGATGCAGCACCTAAAGACCAGAATCGCCTGGATTTCGACGCATGTTCTTCTCCATATAGTCCGGATTTGGCACAACACTTCTCCTGCGTGGTAGTAGAAGTGACACATCACATCCTCAAGGGCTCATAAACTGACGCATTGCTGTGTATTCCTGATGCTTCCCTTCTCTGCTGCTGTTTGGCCTTTTGAATTTTGACGCATCTAAAGGTACATTGTGTAAAATCACGCATCAATAGATTTCTATGGACAGAATTGCTTGATGCATTTGAAAAGTGATATTTTGAGATATGCATGTTGGATATTTGTTGTTTTGGTCTTTTTTGGTTTAGATAAAGATACTTGATTTTTCTAAACTAGTGTTGTGTCTATGTGTAGTGTTTTTACTGTCTTACTGTGTGTTTGGGTACAAATACTTTACACATTGCCTATGGGATAAGTCTGTCTGCTCGTGCCAAGCATGGGTTATTTAGAGTCTGTAACTTTTTTATCCTTACTAGAAAGACAGACCCCTACTTGGACGGGGTGCAAGCCACTGCCAACTAGGGACCTCCAATTCTAACAGTGATTTACCCAGTATCACAGGATTTTGAGCCGACGCAGGTACTAGAACCTTTTTTTGCCATTCCAAAGTCATCAGCTCTGGCCATTGAGCCACATATTTTACACCCAGATTCCCACTGAGAAGGTTGTAGCTCCCAGACCTGCACAAGGATTTTGTATGTCTGCAGTGCTTTCACTGGGCAGGTACTGTCTGTTACTGAGGGAAGAGTATCTGACCTGCTCAGCATTGCTGCAATGCATTTAATTGGAGAGTACCAAGACTATTCAGGAGCAAATAAGTACTCTCGATAGCGAGTACCTGCACATCTATTTAAAGCATTGCATGCCTGCATCACCTTGCTCAAGGTTAGTGTTTGGTGAAGATTCAGCTGCCTCCCAGCAGCTCAGATGTCGTAAAAATAGGAGGCAGAACCTTTGAGGGCTCGGTTCTTGCTAGTTTATCACTGCTTAGCCACTGTGGCAACTATGATTGACAACTTACAATCATCACCACATCATCCTCTGTTTCACCAATGAGATATTGCCTTCTGTTTGCAAAAGGCTGTCACAGCCAAATTATGTCAATGTAGAACCTTATGGTTGGGACATCATTACCATTCAATTTCAATTTTATTAAGATTTTCTTGCCAACAACTTGAGATGCATAACCTTGCATCAAGAACCAGAAATACCCGGGAGTGGAAGCATAGTCAGTCAAACAGGCAATAGTACAATTAGTCATTATCGTAGACAGGGTCATCAAACATTTTAAAGTCCACCATTCGTTCTCACATTTCACACAGGTTGCGGTGAGGAGGGCCTTTCAGTCCCTTCTCTCATATCTAAACCATAGTATTGGAGCCAGGGACCCCAGACCTTTTTCGGGCACTCTCTCTCCAAATATAGCATATTACTACACATGTTATTACATTGTGTTCTATTACAACGTGGTTGTTACAACAAACTCATTGTTAGAATGCAATACCTTTACATCGCAAGTCATTAGATCGACTTGCTGTAGGGGGCGCGCTGGACTTAGGAATAGTATAATTTACTATTCTAACTCCAGCGTGCGCAACAGTAGGGATGGCGTTGGAATAGTAAACTATACTATTCCTTAGGTTAGAGCGCCCCCTCAACAAGTCGATCTAATGACTTGCGATGTAAAGGTATCGCGTTCTAACAACCCAGTCGTTGTAATGACCTCATTGTAAAAGGAATGCAATGTAATAGCAGTGTTGTAAACGCTGGTTCCCCCTCTCGCCTTGTATGTAGCTTTTTCGGCACCCACGTACAGGTTCATTGCCATTTTCCATTCCTGATATGACATTTATTTTTGATTGTAGGCAGATTAAAACTAATAGTTTACCGGGGAGTCTGTATTTACAGTACCTTAAAAAGATAAGAAGCACTAGGAACAGCAGAACCAGGCACAACACAGACCGGAGCAGCACCAAACACGGCAACATCAGGGAAAGACCAGAGCAGGATCAGGAATAGCGCACCAGGCACAGACCATGGCAGTGCTTGCTGCAGTATAACCTACAGGAAGGCAAAGCACAGCAGTATGAGGCACAAAAGCATCAGACATAACACAGATGCAGAAGCACAGCACCAGGCATATTACAATACACAGTGGGACTAGGCACAGCAGCACCAGGCCCAGCAGTATCAGACACAGCAGCCTCAGTCACTTTCCATATCAGAGCAGCCACACATGCCAAAAAACACAGTATCTTAACACACAGCTGCACCAGGCAGCTCCTGAGCACATGGCACAGCGTCAGCATAGAGGCTTCCCAAGGACCCCGGCGTACTCCGTGTAACCCAATTGGCCTGTACCTTTGGTTGCACCTTGCAGGACACTCAGCAGCAGCTGGCAGGCCTTGGCATGTCAGAGGGGCATGAATGGCATCAGTAACAAGAAGCGCAACCAGGCTTCACTGGCTGTGTATGCAGGCCCTAGCAAATATCTTGTTGGGGTTAGCGTTTGGGGAAATAAGAACAACAGGGGCATGTCCTTGCACAGCTGTACAAGAGAAGGACCTGGAAGAGAGAGAACATGTCAGCTAATGTCCACAGTTAGCTCATCACGTGCCACACAGAAAGACACAGTAATAGAAGTGGAGATGGTTCAGGGTAGTGTTTGATGTAACCTGAGAGGAAAGCCAACATATCTCCCCCAAAACCTTGAAGTCCCTGTTTTGAAGTGTTTGTAGATCTGGCTGTAAGATCTAGTGCTTGCAATGTACAGGGTGGGCTGTGGGTCCGTCCACTTCAACCATCGACTAATCTGGATCAGCCTGTTTCAGTCATTAGCTTGAGACATTGTCAGTCACAGTTTACTTTAGCCCTTGGGAGAAGTTGTCTCTCCCATCATGGTATTGGCTGTGTGTACGTTTTGTTCCATCTCATATGGAGTGCTTGCATTGTAATATATGAGGGACTATTTTACAGCTAAACAGTGCGCTCAACGATCTCACTTTTTTAAATCAAATTCTACTAGATATGTTGTACACACATTGTATACAGAACGTGATCCTTGTTTTACTGGAGCAGGTATTTTGTTTAACGGTTTATCAACCATCAACACCACATCCATAATGTAGTGTAACACCACCCCACTATTGATACCGCACCACGATCAGTAAAACAGTCATTTGTATCACCATCAGTTCCAACAGCATTACCCCAAGTACCACTAACAATACCATCTACACCACTGCCATCAATATTACCAGCAGTGCTATCATCACCAGTACTGCTGTCAATAACACAATGACCAATACCATTAATATCACTGACAGATCCACCACCAATAGCACAACACCACCACCACCAGTATCACACAGCACAAATACTTCAACCCACACTAATGCACCAGTAGTACCAATACCAATACCACCATAACTACAGTACCGATAACACTAATGCTACCTTCAAAACCACCATCAATACCATCACCAATGTCGCTATCACCAATATCACTATTATCACTACCAACTACTCCACCAATACCACACCACCAACACCACTACCACCAACATCACTATCTCTTCTACCAGCAAGCATTGGCAAAACCAACTGGTCTGGCTGTACTATTGCACGGAAACAATTTCCGCATTCTGTAGACCAATTGACCCTTGCAGGTAAGAACGGTGGGACCGGGTTAGAAGGGTGGGGTGGGGGGGTGGGGGAGTGAGTTCGACAGACAATGACGAGGGAAAATTTATTATTTATTTAATTTTTCCTCATCAGCGTCCCTTGAAATCGTCACTCACCCGGCCCCACCAATCTTACCAGTACAGGCAGCGGCTGGTATATTTTCAGCTTGCAAGTAGAGTCTGAACTCAAGCAGCAAATCTTCTAAACCCTCCAATGAGCTTGGCGCTGATCTAATGGTCTTGTTTCAAATGGAGACGGGAGATTGAATAGAAAAGAGAGAGCTACTGAACGAAGGAAGATATGTGTAAGTGAATTCCGTTTGCTACAGGGCAAGACAGAAGAAAAAGAGAGTTTGAAAAAATAGAAAGAAGAGAAAATAGAACAATGGTGGCAAATAAAGGAGAGTGTGTGAACACCAAAAGGAGACTGATTAGAGAAGGGAGTAGTAAATAGAGATGAGAGGTTGAGCAAAAAAGGGCTAGGGAATACAGAAGAGGGAGTGAACAGAGATGGGAAAGGAGTGCAGAAAAAGGGAGATAAGTGCATGTGAGTTGTTTCTGCAGGAGGGCAGGATGGGTGACAATGGGGCGCGGAAAGTAGTGTAAATGTTGAAAAAGAGAAGAAGGGGAAACCGATCAGGGAAGCCATATTGCAGTGGAGATAATAGTGTAAACGAAGAGTCTGAATTTCCTGAGAGCAAATAGTGTGTACAGGGTAGAAAGAAAACAGAGTTACAAATCAAATTAAAAAGTTGGAGGAGGAGCAGGAGAAGCCCCCCTCCCTCCCCGCCCCATTCCCCCCCTCAAACTCTATTCTTCGCACTCACCTCGCACAGGGAGTTACGGACCAAGAAGTTGGTATTTGTTTCGCTCCGATGTTGCCGCTATTTTGCCATCTGCCTGGATTGTGAGAATGAACCCGCTGTAGCATGGCAGCCTGCTCCCACTCATGCGTTACACTTGGAGGTTTCCTCACTAATAGAATATTTTACACATTGACGTGCTGTTCACTTGTAAAATGCAATCTGTGGCAAGCGAGTCCCATGTGTATCATGGCATCAAAGCTGCAAGTAAGGTTGTGAATATGAATCCCACAACAACCCGTGGTTTGTGCCGTTGTAACAGCCTCAAATAGCGTGTTACTGAAAAGTATACCCTTTTTGTGTCACTGGTCACTGTATATCAGAATATAATATTAAAAAATATCGTCTGACATAAATATTGTGGCTTAAATATCATTTAGAAAAATATTGCTCTAATGGGTGTAGCTATTTAGTATTTTATCATTATCTCCCGTGGGGTGATATCCGGTGAGGCAGAGAAGCGTCACCCACTGCTTTTCAGCAGTGTAAAAAAGGAAAAATAAAATAATAATAACAGGATGTTACTTTCGTTTTATATTTACCTGGTGAGGCAGCGTGGCGGGATGGGGCTAGGTTGCTGAGCCCACAGAGCAGGGGGAGCAGTGGTGGGCACTCTGTAAATGAACCTGATGGTTTGGCCGGCCGTCTTGGACCAGCCAAACAGTCATGCGCTCAGACCAATCAGGATGCAGCTGACAGCAGCATTGGGATTTAGCTTGGGGAAGCCTTTGTGCTTCCTGCTTCCGGTCCAGCCAGACATGGAGATACGACGGAGGAGATAAGTGGTGATGAGGTAAGTCATTTTTATTTCTCGACGCCCCGCTACTCCCGATCTGCAACAGCTGCCACTGTACTCAGGAGGAAGTATTTTTGTCATACATTTAGACCTAGAGAGGTACCACACTCTCTGGGATGTGAACGGTGCGACAATCATTATCACAGACTAACACAGATTGCATCTACTTCAAACTAAGACAAGTGTATATCCCCCTTTAAAGTTTCAATTGCTAAGATCATCAGTGTTTGCATAACGTGGTGTCACTGTTAAAATGTTTAGTGTCAGTCTCACGCTTTTAGCAAGTTACTGTGTCTTTTAAAGCTCTTCGGGGGTCCTTTCACCTTTTCCATTTCTTACATTTCTATTTGTAAGGCCTCACACTCATTCTGTAAGACACAAACTTGTTGCCAGCAGCGGCCCTTGCAGGTAAGAGCGGTGAGGCCGTATGGGAGGGATTTCGACGGATGATGACAAGGGAAAATTAAATAAATAATTGATTTTCCCTCCTCATCTTCCATCAAAATCCCCCCACCCAGCCCCAACACTCTTAACTGCACTGGCCGCTGCTGCTTGTGGCACACTTTTCTCAACACCCCTTGAAACCTTGTGGGAGTAGCGCCTCCAAGGCGGGCACTGTCAGTTCACATGAGATAAGTGGCATAAGCATCACTCTGAAGGTGGGATTTGTACGAATAGTGACACGCACTGCAAGTGCTAGAGCATCAGATCCGTCAGGGCTGTCCTGCCTGTAGACCCTGTCCTCTGCTACTGTGTGGAACCACCAACAGTATTTACAATGGACTCACTTCACAATGGGAGGGTAGTCAACAGTGAAACTTTTGCACTATTACAGACTTCTCAGTCAGTCCCCGTGCATAGTCTTTAATGCACAGCATATATTTTTGAATAGCGGTGCCTCTGTGCCACTAGCTGTAAACTACGTATTAATTGTATTTATTCAAACATTTGTATACCACATTTGTATACCACATCCAAGACCAAAGGGTTATAAGGGCGCTTTGTATTGAAACAGTAACAGCAAGTGATCACATCACTTTTATTTATTTATTTAATTTAACTTTTAGGGCGCACAGCTACCCACAGAGGATTTCCCGGCGCCGAGGGACAGATTAAATGAAGAAAAGAGAACAAACACAAATCATTGCTGAAAGAGCCACGTCTTGAGTCCTTTACGGAAGCGGAGATAGGTAGTTTCAGTTTTCAGCACAATGGGCAGGGTATTCCAAAACTTAGGGCCAAGGTGGGAGAACGAGCGACCGCCCATTTTCACCAGCCTAAATCTTGGAATTACAAAATCACCTTTACAAGAAGATCTGAGAGTACGGGTAGGATGATATGCGGGAGCCGTGCCTTGTTTGATCTTGAATATATAGCAGAGGGCCTTAAACTTAATTCTGCTGGCGATCCTGAGCCAGTGAAGCTGAGAGTTTCTTGATCAGCTCCTAAATAAAGAACGTTACCGTACCGTAGTCCAGGCGTGAAACAACTAGGGCCTGGACAACCGCCCATTGTGCGAAAACAGGTAGCATCCAAAGAATTTTGTGGAGCCATCTTAAAATAGTAAAACAAGTGGAGGCCACTTTTACTACTTGCTGCCTCATAGAAAGATTCTCATCAATGAGAAATCCAAGGTTGCGAACCTGGGCAACAGTTTGGGGAAAATAACCCATTTCTTTAGGCTAGTGTTGAGGGCCCCATGAGTTCCTCCCTTTGCCCAGGATGACAACCTCAGTCTTGTCCTTGTTAAGCTTTAAAAAGTTGTTACGCATCCATACTGTAAGGCGGGATATTACAACTGGAGAAATTCAGAGGCAAGGCTGATGTCTGATAGAAACCAGGCTTGGAGGAGGTAAGACAGTGATGAAGGATGAGGAAGCAGAGCGACTGGGAGTCATTGACTCATGTAGAGAGCAGGGGAATGTCTCATAGCTCAAAGAACTGTTTGAACTAGTGAGTTTTAGTTTGGTTCCATAGAAAAGTCATCAGAGAAGTTATGTCTTCAGCCAAGCAGGGAGAGAGACCCATGCTGAAACCTCGGCTCTTGAGAAGGACTGTATCCTGGAAATGCATGTATGGAGCTCCGAGAAGGAGAGAGGCCTTTCTTCGCAGACCTCTGGTACTTCCTGAAATGGAGAGTAACTTAGCAGGCATGATGGAGTGTGTTGTGAAATCCTTGTATGCAATGACACCGAGTGTGCATTGACTCCGATCCAGAAAGGGTAGCCCTGGGGGTATTAACATTCGGCATAATATGATAAAACCTGTTTGCCTCTCAACCAATCTGGCTGCAGGATATAGAGTTGCTTTGAGTTGACTAAGGTGAGACAGGGGAACAACTCCTGTCAATAAGCAGAACTGTAGGAAGTTGTCTTCCACCCATTCATGCAGGTGAGAGAGAGAGTTTCATAGATTGAGACTGTCTTGTGTATGACATTTTAAAGTATATTTGGGAGTTATCATCATATTGGTGCAGATTGCCACCCAGATCTTTCAATATTACTACCAGCTGCCCTGTGTATATGTGTTGTTGCTAAGACTGAGCCTTCACAGCTCGCTCGTGGTGCCTCGATGCATGTTCTCTGATCTGTGTGCCTGTCAGAAACGAGGCGGTTCATTTTAAAATACTGACCCTCAAGCTCCTATGATGTTCCAGAGTAGAGATGAGCCTATCATGGTCCTTCGTGCAGGACGCTGCTGATGGTTGGACGAAGGTCACTAAACATGTGTCATGTCAGTCCCGAATGAGATGGATATTGTGCAACATTTTTAAGGTTGCAGATTTGGTGCTGAAACCAGTCCTGGAACCAGATTGGTGATTCGTAAGGAGATTCCCTTTCTCTAAGATATGATTCAGCTGGGTTGAGAATCCTCTTTTCAATGCTTTATCCATGTGGTCCTACAGGTACTACATCACATTGATACTACAGGAGGGGGTACAGGACAAAAGGTAACATTGAACTACACATTTTATGCAAACCATCTTGCAACAGTGATTTTTTTTTATTTAAACTTTATTGTTTAGTTAATTAAAACCATAACAATTTGATGAATGTCACACAACAGATATAAAATTTATAAATTTATCACTAAAATGATTGATAAAAAAGACTTAAACAGTGGATATTTGAGCAAGTAAACCCAATGAGGCTCTCCTATGGTGCTCATAAACATGATTATAAACCACAGTACCGAGACTGAAATGCCATCCTGCAAATCTATTGTGACCTTTAAAAACAATTATCAAAATATTGTCAAAATAACTGTAGATTTATAATTACGAACTAAGCTGTGACAATATTTTGGAGCCAATATAATTGTCAGTATTTCTATGGAGTTCTACAGTTCCACTGCAATACTGTGCACAAGTAGAAGTGGGCACAACTCCTGGAAAATTTACTGAATGGAATTCGAAAAGTTACATAAATACTCCAAGAGATTACGCGGAGTTCCGCGAGCGGGTGGAATTTGTCACGTCACGCTGCTTGCACTCAGTACCAGGAGCTTCCTCCGTGCTGCAAATGAATGTGACTTGCACCTCACGGCATGGCAGGGGGTGCTGTTTCTTTCTGCCACTGGAGTAGAATTTCTACTCAGGAGGCAGCTTTCTGAACGAAAAACTGTTGCGACCTGTCACGACCGCCCACAAAGAGAAATCTCCCTGCAGTATAGTGCCTGAAAATTGTACTCTTAACGTTGGCAAGCCCCGCATGAGAAAACACTACACTACTCTGTGCTTGGCAGAGGTTTCCCAGAACTCAGCAATACTTGCGTGGTGCGGAGTGGGCAAAACTCCATGAACTCCGCCGGTGGTGCAGAGTTTAATGCCCACCTCTACACTAAAGGCAGCAAGATAAAGGGTTAGGAGCCCGGACCCCACCAATAATCCATGAATGGGGCTTTTTCAATCTCGCCTGACAGTCCTCAGGCAGAGACTGGAGGGTAAGGTTCTCCTTTGCTGTGTGTCACACCCAAAGCGGAATAACCAGAGATCGCTCAGCTCAGGAACCAGAAGGAAAGCGTTGCAGCAGGGCCGGCCTTAGGCATGTGCAAGTTGTGCACCTGCACAGGGCCACCAAACCCCAGGGGCCACCACGCCAATATATATATCACTCATTAGAGCTAGGTAAGGTCTTGCCTCGGCTAAGAAATGATGTTGGGTAGACTAAGATGTCAATAGACTACATCGCAGGTACATATGTAGCCACAGTGAAAGGCAAACTCACATGTATTACAGCATTAGCACTTTACAGAAATATACAGAAAACATTTACATTAATCACCGAGACCTGCTCATTTTGAATCATGTAGCAATCAAGCAACCCTCACACATGTTTAAAAATGTGTCACTTCCTGTCACTTGCCTGAAATCCCCCTTAACACGAGGAAATATACATGTGACTTTACACTGACAAGCCTCTGAGAGCTCTGCATGGAAAGCTGCGGTCATACACCATGGCGCACTCTCAATGCAGCAGCAAAATACATGCATTGGCCATGACACATCATCCATCATAGTCATTTGATAAGATCCATATGTATAATCTGGTAGCATAAGAGTGCCTGATTTCTTGAAGCAGTCTTTGCGTTTCTCGTTCTCTGCTTTAGTGAATGGACAGCACAATTGAATGTATACAATGTGTGCATTAGTTCCACAATGTCGGCTCCTGCATCCCCTGTAACATTCATGGCTGCTCTGCAATTAGAGACAGGAATGGCAATTGGACCAAATGAATGTTTGAGATAGAGGCATGTGAATTGTGTACTATGCATATACTTTCATGTATAAGTATTACATATTTAGCGATGTTTGTGCCACTGCGTTGACTGAGAATAGACCCCTTCCCATTCAAGTGATGGCAGATACAGCTGTGACATCTCTGCCTATGCTGGTATGTCTGTACGTGACTCTGCACCGCACAGACCTAGCCACAGGGCAGCACGTCAGTATTACAGTTCACACCAGATGAGCAAGGCAGACAGAGCGAGTCCAAGAGGAAGACAGGAGCAGCTTGTCTGGTTTTCCCTGATTCTGCCTGGCGCAGTTATGCATGGAATGAAGTAAGTGATGTTATGAGCTGTTTATGGGGTTCATTTCCAGTTTATGCTCCTCTGTGCATTTTCGGCCTTTTTTTTAGTCGCACTGAGAAGTTTCGGAAAAGTCCAATGCGTAATATCGCCACGTGGCAATACTGTTACCACACAGCACTATGCCTACCTGCCTGCATTTAAAGTTAGAGCTTGATTGTTTGCATGTATTGGCATGCTGCCAGCACGAGCCTTTTGATGGAAGTAACATCTCATGGTATTTCTGTACAGTGGCCCAAAGCACTTTATTATCAGTTACCAGGAGATCAGAAACAACCTAGGAGTCTGAAATCATCTAATCAGTCAAAATGAGTAACTGTACGCTATGATTTCCTTATAAGGGCAAACCGTTTCCCAGCCCAAACATGACGAACGAAAAATGCTGTGTACATCAGAATATCGTTGTCAAAATTATATTCTCGTATAAATATAATTTCCAAAAATATTGTCATATTGGATTTAGCTTTTCAGATTTTAACTCCTATGGGGCGCTACTTTTGAAAACGATATCTAGGGCACATTATTTTTATCAGGCAATATTTAGACCATGATATTCCAGTGCCACGCTCATGAATATGTACAGAGCAACAAATCCGCCTCAGTCAGTGTTTTGACAGAGCAGAAGGTATTAATCAGAAATGAATCTGACTGGGTTATGACTAAGATAGCTTGCTGCCCACTCGCATGAATGCTAGCTATCTTACCGTTAGCACTGCCTGGGAAACTATAGTTCGGGCTCTCTAAGGGAGCAGTAACACCTCAGGACCCCCTTATACCGTACACAGGGAATTTTGATCTATTCATAATCAATGGATTCAACTTTTGGGGATCTCGAATAACTTTTCCCAATGAACTGATAGGCTCTTTATCCTTTTCCACTGGCAAGGCACCACAGTTAACCCAGGAAGGCGGGCACCGCCCATTGGGCTCAAAGGGCTTCAGCCCCCCCCGTTGTGTGTGTCAGCCCGGGCTGAGATTGCTTCCTGGGCCCACACACACAGCCGCACCCCAGTACTTCAAAGATCTTTAAAATACCTTTTGCTTGTTAATGAGGCTTTGTTGTTTTTTCACCACTTCTTAGAGCCCCTGCAGCTCCACTCTGCCTAAGAATTAGCCCCCCCCAAGACATTTTTTCTTAGCCTTCCCCAAAATTTAGCTCTAGTTGCACCTCTGAACCCAGGCCTATTTAAGTGCACATTAACTGGCAATGTTCATGCATACGATTATAAAATTACAAACTTGTAGAAAATAGTTTGAAATACAATATACAGGACCCTCTCTCTATAGGGCCTAGTGAGAATCACCATAGGGAAAACCTCTAGGGTCTGTCTGAGTGGGTGGCCAACAACAAAATGGCCCTTGCCTAGCACAGTAATCTGTAAGAGCACATGTAACAAAATATCCTGTAGCACAATGTGATAACAGCTCACTGTTAAAGGCCTACTGGCTTTAACAAATTCTTTCTACAATAAGGCCTACTGCTTTGTCATAACTTTTCATAATACATAGATCAGATCTAGCTATGGCTTTGGGTATAACTTTTTCAACGCATCATACAGGCCCTTAGTTTGTCAACCTAGCTAATTCAGACCTATTGTTTTGAGTGTGTTGGACTTAGCCCTTTTTGTGAGGTTATTACAGAACTTTTTGTCTGCCTCCTGTATTTTTTCTGACCTGTTGTTGGTGGTTTTATGACTCTGGGCACTGCATCGCCGAGTTGGCGATGCAGCGCATGCAAGGTAAATTGTTTTATTTATTTAAATATTTACCTTACTCCTGTCCGTCGTAAGTTAGACTCCACCACTCCCCCACCCTGCCTCACCGCCCCGCAGCACTCCCATGGCAAGCCGGCACTGGTTTTAATACTTCAAGGTGTTACTTTGGAAGATTCCTGTTTCACCTAATGAGCACATAATAAGTATTAACCTCTGTAAAATCATTTTTTTTTAAAACCATTTAAATGAAAAAAATATAATACTGCGATGTAATCCACTTTTGGTGTGTACATTCGGTCTTGAAGTTAAATGATGGGGGGGAGTTCCTTGTCTCCCCTCTGAAAACCATACAATATAGAGGCACAAAAGCTTTGGAACAGGTAAACTGAGATAACCAGAAACGTTTTCATTTTTAGCACATGGGCATCTATCTCCAGCTGTCAGTTCCACTGCCATTATTTGTGTTTGGTGTTCTGGTTGCCGGCCATGTCAGTGTGAGGGAGCTAGACCCCCAAGCTATGCCCAGCTCAGCGCCACCTGGAAGTGGAAGTGTGCGTTGCTCGGTATCAATAATAAAGCTTGTATAAATGTGCAGAGAAAAAGGGGGGGGACAAAGTGTTGAGATATTGTTCACGATTCTTGTTGCTCTTTCTCTGAGTGGATATGTTGCTTTGGATGCCAGGGACAATAACCTACTTCTATTCTGCCCACAGATTCCTCAGATCAGCTATGCCTCGACCGCCCCTGACCTGAGTGACAACAGTCGCTACGACTTCTTCTCGCGTGTGGTGCCTTCGGACACCTACCAGGCACAAACAATGGTGGACATTGTGAAGGCGCTGAAATGGAATTATGTCTCCACGCTAGCCTCAGAGGGCAGCTACGGGGAGAGCGGAGTGGAGGCATTCATCCAGAAGTCCCGCGAGGATGGTGAGTCAGTTCTGCTTGGGATCAGCTAGCGCGGTGGGGAGAATGTGTGATGCCCAGGTAAAACAGTCAGTGTGTAGATTGAGGGTGAACGAGAACTGAGTCTTGTCTACCTAGTCTACAGCAAAATAGAAAAAAAGATGCACAAGTGGTTCATGGATGGGGAAAAGGGAGTACACAGTGGAAATGTTGAAGCAATTTAGGCTCGGCAATTGGTAGAAGGTAAAGCATTGAGCATATCCTAGCGGTAGGAAGGCAGGTGATGAGTCAAAGTCTTCAGTAGGTTGATGTACATACTGGGAAACTGGTCAGTCAATGCGCAGCACAGGTACCTATAACCTCTGACCAAATCTTGCTATTATCACTGTTTGAAGGGTGTTGTGTTTCTGAAGCGTGTTCTCTGCTGACGTAATCAGCCACTCTCCATTACTTAAGCACTCTATTTCTATAATTTCATTAGTTGGTTGCCTTTGTACGTAACCCATCTGGTGCAGTGCAAAGAGAATTAGCCATGTCGCATTGCAAGACGCTGTTTGAACACTGTACAGCACTGTGACCTGGCAAGTCATACCTCTCTGTGGTTACCTTTAGTCCAAGCAGGGGCGACTCCTCCACAATGACGGAGGACCGCCGCCCCACTGGCTTAGCCAGCAGCTGCAAAATAAAACAATATCGTTTTGTTTTTCAGCTGCTGGCTGAGCCCGCGTGTTTGGGGATGGGTGGAGCGGGCCGGACAATGGGAGGGGGCGGAGTGATGTGCACTACTAACTGTGCATGTCTGTTTGACCGACTGTCTTAGGCCAGCCAAACAGACATGCCCAGTTAGGTTTCACCAACCTGGCTGTATTATACAGCCAGACTGGAGAAACAGCACAGTCTCCCTGACCTGAGTGGAGCGTCAATGCAGCCAGCTCAGGCCAATCCCCGGGCTGCTCTCATGTAGGAAGCAGAGGAGCTCTGAGACAGCAGAAGCAGCATGAGGTACGATTTTTAATTTTTTTTCTCATCTTCTGTGCTCCCCCTGTGCCTCCGCCTGTCCCTCCCCAGCGAGCTCCCTCCCCCAACATAGTTCCCCTCCCTCCACAGCCACGGTCCGTGCAGGTAACAGTAATGGGGCGGGGTTAGGGGGGATTTCGAGGGATGATGCAGGGGGAAAAAAATGATTTATTTAATTTTCCCTCTGCATCGCCCCTTGAAATCCCCCCTTGCACAACCCCACTGATGTTACCTGCACAGACTGCAGCTGGCTCTCCACCCACCCAACACTCTCCATATGTATCGCCGCCGCTGAGGGCAAGCTCCAATCTGTGACATGCATTCATCACATTCATAGGCACATGATTTTTGTATTCCATCTCCTTCCAGAGCCAGTGACATCCCTGATGGTTGCACCCAGATTTCTTTATGGAGGAGGGGTACCAAAGGGTATCTTTTGTCATAATGAGGAAACCCTTATATGGAAGTTATGATTTCCAAATTCCCAGTGGTGAGTCACTATATCTGCGGGAAACAGGTCATTTGCAAGATACAGCCCATGGGCTGGCAACCACCCCTTCACCTAGGTCTTCCAGTATTGAAGACGGTCATAAGGGCATGTAGTGATTGCAGCAAACATGGTCTATTTGCCTCAAAATGTACACATACTTGAGTACGAGGTGGGTGTTGGGCTCCCAAAAATTTAAATCTTGGAGGTTTTTATGATTGCAAAATTCTACCATACACCTTCTAATGTGGAAGAAAATCTGTCCTCTGTGATGTATGTTGTAACTGTCGGTAGGAACTGTTCTGGGGAACTTTGCAGTCTTGGTCTTACCCCGCAAAAGAATTAAATTTGTGCTACCACTGCCAACCAAGTGGCTACCATGTTGCGGGATAGATGAGAGTTTCTCACCACAGAAAATAATATTTGGTTCATCCCTAGCCAACAGGAGCATTGGCATGTGTGGGAGACATTCTGAGCAGAAATATGTGGATGATTAAAATCACAAACCTTGGAAATAATGTGTAGATAAAATATGAACATGCAGGGATCTATGAATACCCCACAGTTTTGTAAGTTCTGACTCACACAGTGTGCATACAATTGACCACATGCCACCCAGCTTTTTCCATCTGCAGGAGCCCCCAGTGGCTGGATTCTTTGACTGCGCCTACCTCCGGGTCTAGTCAATCAACCAATCAGTCAATCTGTATAAAGCAACTTTTCATTTGTGAGTGTATCCAAGCGCTTGCAGGATACAGTGGTTCAGCTGAAGAGCCAGGTCTTTAATGACTTTAGGACCTCTGGAATAAATGGAGAGGTCCAGAGATGTAGGGGTAGTTCATGGCATGTCTTCGCTGCTTGGTAGGAGAAGGAGCATCCTCCGCTCATGCTGCATCCTCCGTCAGATGCAAGGGGTTTGAGCTAGTGAGAGGGAAGCAGAGTGGAGGTGTCTGGTGAAAATTCAGAGGGTGGTTCATTTAGGCAGGTCGGCAGTTGTGTAGGGCCTTGCATGCATGGGTCAGTAGTTTGGACTGGCATCTCTTCTGTACTAGGAGACAGTGGAGTTTTCTGAGGTAGGGGGTGAGGTGGTTTCATCGTGGGAGGTCAAAGACGAGTCTGGTCGTGGCATTTTGTATGTGTCTGTAAACTTTGGAGGAGGCAGACTGTGATTCCTGTGTAGAGAGCATTGCAGTAGTCCCATTGGCTGGAGATGAGGGCTTGAGCGATTGTTTGTTTTGAGCTTTGGGTTAAATATTCGAAGATTTTGTGAAGCATGCATAGGATGAAGCACCAGGAGGAGGACACCAAGTTCACCTGGGACGCCATGGTTAATATATTGTCCAAGATGATGCCTACATTTTTTGCGGGTTGGCCAGGGTCGGTGTTGGTCCAAGTTCCATGGGCTGGTCCGAGTTCCATCTTTTGTTGCTGAAGGTCAGTACCTTTATCTCATCTATGTTAAGCTTCAGGCAGTTGTCCTCTCATGCAATTGGCCATCTTGGGCCTGCAGTTGTGGAAGTTCGTTTTAGTATTGGTGGTGTCTTCAGAGAGGGAGAGGGTGAGTTGTGTATCGTCAGCGAAGGATATGGCTTTGAGTCCACGGGTTCTGATGATGTTGGCCTGGGGTGTCACATATGTGTTGAAGAGGGTGTGACTGAGTGATGATCCTTGAGGTACCAAAAAACATAAAGGGGAGTGAAGAAAGAGGTATGATCAGTCATGGACTCAACCTCCTGCACAAAGCACATGTATTATTTCAGATATGATATGGTGCATGAAGTGAAAAATATATCAGTAGAAATATATCACCCAAAAAATATATCACAATTTGTTTCCTCACACAACTACGGTGAAGGAGTGTTATACTAATATCTAAGCACATCAACACCATTAATTACTTTTTTCTATCCTTCCAGATTGTTAATTAAGAAACTCAAATTCACTTTGTTAAGAAAAATTACCAAGTAGGTAAAGAATGAATGTATTGCATAGTATTTACATATTAATTCAGAACACCCAACAGGCCGAAAGGCACTAGGCTATAGTCAGAGTGGTAATAGGGATCAACATAATAGGTCCCGAAGAGAAGCTTAGGGGTAGGCTTTGAAAAATGTTGACCAGCGAGGGAACTGCTCATTAAAGCACTTTTCCTCTTTACTCAACATTTTTATTAATACAGTTAGAGGGAGCATTAAAGTTTAGTTTCTCCATATAACCAGGTATTTTTTAATGCACTCACTTCTGACCCTTCCACTCTTGCACCAAACACATAAAGTCACTTCACTTAAAAGTGCTCCCATGTCGCCGTCGGTTGTAGCACGCCCTGTCCCGCAACGGGCGGGAAGAACCCGATGATGTAGCATGCCACCAAGGGACCTTTTGGTGGGTGAGGGTTATTTTAGAACACGTATTGTTTCTCCCATGCTAGAAACCAAATGGTTTGCTTGGGTTTAGTCATTTTTTGGAAGGTTAGCACTATGTTTTGTAACTCACAGTGGATCCTTGGGGTACTTCACAGAAGATTTATTTGAGTTCGGAGGTGATTTGTGGTATATAGACTTTTTGTTTTCTTCCGAAGACGAAGGAGGCCATCCATCTGAGAGCCGTACCCTTGATGATGATGATGTTCAGTCTAGCAATGAGCATGTGGTGGGAGACAGCGGTGAATGCCTCCTAGAGCTCTAGGAGGATCAGGGCTTCTGTTTCACCCTGCTCAAGGAGGACTCAGATGACATTGGTGGCCACAAGAAGGCCTCTTTCAGTGCTGTGGCTGCTGCGGAATTCAGATAGAAAGGGATTGAGTAGATGGTTCTGTTCCAGATTGTGGTAAATTGTAGGTTGATGGCTTTTTCTAATACTTTGGCTGGAAACGGGAGCAGGGAGAGTGGTCGGTGGTTGTTGAGTTCAATGGGGTTGACTGATGATGTTTTTAGTAGGGGTATGACCTCTGCATAAATAGAGTCCTCTGGGTAGGTGGCTATTGCCATCAAGGTGTTGAATGGGGTGGTGAGTTTGGGGCTGACCCTGGCTCCACTTATGTTGAAGATGTGATGTGGACACGGGTTAGTGGAGGCCCCTGAGTGGGCACCACATTCCTGATGGATGTGGTATCCTGGGGGCAAGCTGGTTCCATTCTGTCAGCTGGCTGTCTGTGGTGGTAGGGGGGCAGTTGTGTTGGTTGAGGATGTGGAGAAGTGTGGCTCAGGGGTTAGAGGCGGCAGACCCGGAAGCTGAGATCGGTCCTGGACCAGGGTTCAATTCCCTGCCTCGGCGGGTCTTGGGCTAAAAATTCCACAGACTCGATAATTCTCGCTCCGGTGCCTTCTCGACTCACGGGTTCACACTCTGCGACTCTGGGCAATAGCTTGCTTAATCTCCACAACGGCCCCTCGCGGCGGGATGCCTGACTTTCACCTTGTGGATACCCGCTGGGGCTATCACACAGGGGAATATCAGGACGGGTTCCCTATGCAAGCGCCGGGACACCCACTGCGGGTAGCTGTGCGCTATATAAGCTCAACTACATTTACATTTGAGGAAGTGCATGATAGCCAGGTCTCTGTGTGAACGAGGACGTCAGGTGCAAGGGTGGTGATGAGGTCCCAGAGCTTGGTGGCGTACTTGCACAGTGCGTATGTGTGAGCTGGTGTTTTTTTGTTCTGATGTGGTCTGTGGTGTGGTCTGGATGCTGCTGGGCAGGCGGGTGGCAGACATGCATGCTGTAGCATGTGAAGTGATAGTGGGTGCAAGTGAATGGTCCTACTGTGAAGCGTGGGTCGGTTCGACAGCAGTGTTCATTGTGCTATCCAGGGTTGAAGGCGCTGTGGTGTTGTTGCAGGGGTGAAAGGACCAGGGTTTATGGCACTGGGCGAGGTCGAGGCATATATGGGCGCAGTCAGGCTTGCTTTGGTACGCCTATGGCACGCTCACAGCACGCCCATGCTGTGGCCACCAGTAAGTAGGTCAAGGGAGGTGGGAGGGGTGCGGGCGGTTGACGGGGCTACCAAAGGAGGGAAAAAGAGGTGGGAAGATATGCAGGAGAGCAGGTAAGGAGCGGGGGTAGGCACAAGGGGAAAACAGGTGAATGGCAGTGGGACCTACAAAAAGGGGCTGAGTGGCAAGAAGGGGGCAAGGAAGTCAAAGCACAAAGAGGTGAAACAAGGATGTGAGAGAGAGGAAAGGACAACATAGTCAGAGTGGTGAAAGAGGTGAAAATAAGGATGGGAGTGAGAGAAACAGAGAAAAACAAATGAGACGAAATAGAGATGTGGAGGAGAGAGGAGTTTGCGGGCAGGAGCAATGGTTGCTGGTGCAGCCGAGAGCTGGGTCTAAACCTGTCCAGGTGGGAGGGGAGCCTGGGCACCCTGGAAGTGGTTTCCTTACAGGTATCGGCTGCCTTAACAAGTACACCTTTAGACACACTTTTTCTAAACAGAGCTCTGTTACTGTATGTGCTGAAAAGACTGCTATTGAATGGTGCCCACAGAGCACTTTTGCAGCGTGCATGGGCAGGTCGGCCTCTTTTAATGGGTTACTACACATGTTTTGAACCGTTCAGTGAATCAGAGAATCAGTCTGTTTTGAATGAAGAGAGCATGCATGTGTGGTAGACCTGCTTATGATTACCCATTGTATGTATTTTAGACCTGTTCTTGGGCGGATGTTGCGGAGAGGCCTGTTGCTGGACAGCCCTCCTGCTGAGCTCAGTTACCAGAGCACCTAGGGCGAGAGGCTTGTTGCTAGGTGCAGCTCCTAGACTCCCTCCCTGAAGAGGCCTGCTGCCGAGTAGTTTTCCCTCACATTGCACCCTATTCCACGGGTGAGCCCCCCCTCTGCCTGCTCTTCTGCAGTCCCGTACGGGCCCAGCGCCCTCCGCGCGCCCAAAGCTAACGAAGTTTGATGCGTTAAGCATCTTCATTTTACGAGTGTAAGCGTGGAAACAAATCTGCTGCAAGAACCCGGGGAGAGGGAGCCGCCGGCCCCTGGCAACCCCGCCAAGCTCCAAATTGAAATCTGTTGTGTGTGAGCATCGACGCACCGCTCCGACTAATCCTTCTGAAAGATTAAAGATGTGGCTGGCCATATTCTCCATCGATTCATTTCGCAGCATATAAATCAGGCCTCCGCCAGCTGCCAGCGTGCCCTCGGCGCGCGAGCGGGAAAGCAAGAAAATGACTCTGGGTGGAAGATGGACCTGCGACAAAATACCTTTTACAGCTCCACTGAAGCCTGCCGCCCCTCCATCCATCCACGCTTGCCCCGCTGCCTGACCCGCCATATTTCTGCATGCCACCGCGCGCCAGCGGAGAGGAGAGCCGTGCTGCGAAGCAATCTGTGGCACGCGGAAGCGCCCGCGTGACGAGCGCATGCGTCAGTGGTTCACCTGGCTGCACGCGCCGCCCACGAATGGGGGCGGGGTTCTGGAAATTACCATGCACAAACTCGTATTGTAGTCCGGAGAAAACTCAATTTCGTAGTGAACTAAATTTGAATGAAACTCTGGTCAGGATTATGGGGTCACTTAGAAGGGATTAAGATTAGTATGCGAGTTAGAGCTATTAGTAGGAATGAATTTAGATTGAATGCTGGAATTGGTGTTTGGCCTAGGGTTAAGGCTTTGGTTAGGGCTTTGGCATATACTAAAAATATAGTTTCCAAAGCACCTTTGAGATTCACCTTATATTACATGGTGCATTACATGAAGGGCAGTCTGATAATGCTCACTAGCGTAGCGCTTCACTCGCAGGGCAAGTGCTCCCCCGTTGTCCAGTGTGTAAAAGAGCACAGCCCATGGCAATCAATTCATAAGCTTGGCGCTGTTGTTTATAGAAATATTGTGTATAAAGATTGCATGTGCGCAGCCTGGGGGCCATGAGTCGTGACGTGTCCGTAGAGGCACGGGATCAACAATCCTACCTTGGCACAGCCCCCGGGGGCAGCCTGGAGCCCTGGTATTTTTGAGAGTGCACAGCACTGACCAATCTTCATTGGTCCACCCCTAAAGGTTTCCTCAATCACTGCTCGGTCTGGCCTTGAGGGTGACCTGTGAACAGCCCGCTTCCTCCTCTGAGACACTTACAGCTGAATAGATGGGATCACTGACCGCAGACCGAGCACAAAAATGTTGCATGGACAGAATATGGTGCCAAGAATATCGAGGATCAAACTATCGAGAAGGTAAGTCCGTATAGGTAAGCATAGATTTACTCTTCTTAGCTCCTCGTCTACGTATCTTGAAGATATAGAGATCGTCATGGTACATATATGTGGAGTTATATATAGTAAAACTTTCCATACCCATAGAAACTCACTATCACGATATTCTCGTCCTGGATATTCTTGACGAGATCTTTTGTCCACACGATACTTTGGAATCAATATTTTGTCCAAACACCTTATGCTATGCATGCCCTTTTAGTGTCTCCAAGCAGCAAACTAAATAGAACTTATGAACGTCAACACCATCTGCATTTACAACTACAACACTACCTGCGATCTTAACATAAAACGCCGAGTCTGCTCCTCCTGCTAGTGTATACATCTACTCTAACTGCTAATGATACTAATAAAACAACATAACAAATAACTGCAACATGAAGAATAATAATAGTAATAATAATATTGTCACAGATTGATGTACAGCATATTGCAAGTTCTTGCAGCTGGAACCGTCAGGTGTCCCTACGTCAAGAAAGATTTACCTAGCAGGATTCATGGGAGCTGTTTTTAACTGTGGGGTGCAAAGAGATGTCAGCAGCAGGCGCGCTGACGTCAGCAGAGGTGGCTTGGCTAATGTCTTGCCATCAGTGCTGTGTCCACACAGCACCAAAGCTTTGATGTAGACCGGCATTGCAGCGTGAGCTACAAGACAAGACCTTGCCCAGGGATGTGTAGCCTGCTGCCTGGGACACAGAACATATGAGAAACTCACCACTCACCCTGAGATACTGTGAGAGGATGGAGAGAGCGGCTGGACGACAGAGAGCTGCACTAAATGGGCATAGGGATAAAAAGGAGGAGTAAGTGAAGTTTACAAAGTGTTCAGCCTCTCCGCGATTGCAAAGATCACCAGTGCTCAGAGGCAGTGGGTGCTAAAGATCTAAAAATCAGTCTCTGCAATGGAAGAAAGGCCATTCGTTTACTAGAGATTCACCCCACATGCTGAAGGGATGTTGAATCTTGATGCTTGAGAGGGGAACACATTTGTGAAGGCTTCTTATTGGCTACCCTAGAGGGCAAAGGTAAGCAAATCTATTTATCAATTGCACAGTTCCACTGTAATGCCGAAGGGGGCAGTGCAGGTCTGAGCAACCCCTCTGCAACTCCAATGGCTTCTCCTTGAAAATGGGGCACCAGAACAAGCTGTACCATTCTGACTGGCAGTGCTTGGACAGCTATTCGAGGCCCCCTTGAAAAAGCTGGATAGAACATACCACATGTATCTGACATGAGTGGTTGAGGTGTCAACCAGATTTCCCTTGAAAAAGGTGATGGAAGGAACCATCCATGTGCTAGCAGAGGTAAGCAGATTCCCTTTGAAAAGAGATGCATACGAAAGTGATATTCTGGTGATTCTGCTACTTTACAGCTTTTAGTCAATCAGA
Source organism: Lissotriton vulgaris (assembly GCF_964263255.1). NCBI lineage: Eukaryota > Metazoa > Chordata > Amphibia > Caudata > Salamandridae > Lissotriton > Lissotriton vulgaris. Next base: position 1,306,438,621 of record NC_141693.1, on the reverse strand, counting down.
TTTCATTAATTTGATTTTGCTATTTAGAATGGTTATTGAATACATAATTACAGCCATTTCAACAGTCGTGTGTTCTGTTAAAGTGCTCTGCTCTTTTAGGCTAGGTGTCTGCTCTCACAATGCCTACTACAATAAAATGAACAAACCATTATTTTCCTAGGCGTCTTAGAGGTCACGGAAGGACCGAGTGGTTTCTTTCTGGGAGAACCGGTGGGACAGACCACTGGTCTCAAGGGAGTTGCAATAACAAATTGCTATTCAATTTTAGCGAGGTGGTGAGAGTGAAAGGGTTAATGAAAGACGCCATCAAGTTTCTTTTCAGTGGGGGCGTTAATAGAACCGCCAGCCAATGAAGGTCTCTCGGGATATATTCAAAAGGACGCAGCTGCAGGGCACTCGTAATGGAAGCCGCAGGCAGGACATCCCCGCAGGATTTAAGCTAAAAATGAAGATATATGTTTATCCCCCGTTAGCAAAGCCCCTCTATGATGACTAAAGGCATTTACAGATTGTGTACATGTTGTAAAATAGTTAATGAGGACCGCCCAAACGAACTCGAGTGGATGCTTCTCAGCCAATCAATGTGCTGAGATTACTGAATTGGACGTAAACTGTTTGTGGCAAGAGCCACTGCAACTCTACATTTATTTAAATAAAGGTAATATATGGGCTAATCTGTTTCCCCAGACTGAGAGTTCCTTTTCCTTCATCCTACCATCCCACCTTCGCATAAGTCACCATCTCCTTGTTAGTTCAAAAACTGCCCCATCTCAACAGCTTTCCCATCGGCTGGGCCTTGTATATAAGTTAAAGAGACTTTCATGCTGAGCCGGCCATTGCTAAAATAGAGCCCTGTGAGTGAGCCGAGAGACACTTGGTGCCCTTGCTGATGGCAGTGCATTAAATGAGGCAGCAGGGGCCCCTTTTATGTTCACTGGTCATTACCTGGATGAGCAGGGACTGCACCCTGAATGCAAACATCCCCGGACCTCACCCAGAGCACCTAAGTCACTGATAGATTAGCTGTCTCGCGCAGGTGATAGTTTTGCTGCTGTTGTATTTATGAACGACTGAAACCCCTTTAAACCGGCAAATCAGACAGAAACGATCAGACAGGGACAAGTACAAGGCTGGAGTACGAGGAGAAACGAGCTGCTGTAGCCTACAGGCATAACCTTAATGCACGTAGCTCCACTCGCCCCTCAGAAAATTGGCGCCCTGGGCCTGGGCCCAGCGCGCCCATGCTAAAGGCGGCCCTGCTTTGATGGCAGCCATTTTACATGTTTGTTCTGTGGTCTTACACCGAGTGGTCTCTCTAATAGGTCCGGCTCCAGCTTGACGTAGGGAGGGACAGGGGTATGTGGCCAATCCAAGGGATGCCCCCCTCCCCGCCCTCAGGTGGCAGCCGTGGTACAACATTTCATTCGGAAGACCTGTGCTGCTGCTGGAAGGGCTATTCCCTTTCTAGGAGTGGGGGTCCTGCACTCCGTACGCCCCTTCCACTGGAGCCCGCCCTGCTCGGTTATATATAGCACACTGCATGACCCTATAACATACCGTTCAGTGCTTTCTAACATCAACGTGAAACATGTTCTGTACACTGACCTGCTCTGCCTCGCACATCTAATGTCATTAATGCGTTCTTATGTAGCCTTAAACAGGGACTGATGAACCTTCGTCCCTTCGGCATCTGAATTCTTCCTCACTTCAATGACTGCACTTGTATTTTGTAGGCATTTCTCATATCATTGACACGGCCGTGTATGTTGAAGTTAGCGGAATAAAAACCAGCCTTTTCCCAGTGAGAAAGGTTCAAAGTCTCCTTTATTTAACCCCGAGGCTGGGTTATTGTTTTCTTGTTACAGTTCAGCACAATAGCCCGTTAGATTAATGCACCTGCTGCTTAGTTTAGGTTTCTGAGCACCTTCAGTGGGTTGCACCTTCCACCCTGTGCCGCTGGGTGTCGCTTTTCGTCTTCGCGAGGTTCATACACCGAGTTGGGTAATGAATGATGCAGTCTAACAGCACATTCCAGGGAGCCCTCGGTTTCCCATCCATATAGTCACTCCCTAAGCATCATTACAAGTGAAAGCAATCGGTGCAGAGTGGACATCCTAGGTTACGTCCAAGAGTCAGAGATGAAAAGACATCTCTTCGAGTGAGGGCTCCTGGAGTCTGTTGTGGGGCAGAAGGAGCCGAAAAACCTAGCTAGATAGGGGGGAGGACCTTAGCTGACTGGTGGGAGAGGGCTTACCCAATGTCGGCAGAATTGAGCAAGAGATGAGGCAGAGAAGGTGGAGAATGGGAAAGGAAGTGTAGGGGAAGGTAGGACGAGGAGTGAGTGAGAGGGGCGCAGAGGAGACAGAGTATAAAAGAGGGAGAGTAGAGAGAAGGACACTCGTATTTGAAGATAGGGAAGGAGAGAGTGGGATACGGATACAAAGAGAGAGGAAGAAAGAAGGAGAACGAGAACAAAACAACAGACAAAATTTAGACCGCCGTTGCCGAGAAACGTATTATATTGAATATTCCATGATGAGGAGGGCGGACCCTAGCTGGAAAGTATCCCAATTGGCAGCGAGCCTCTAGAGAGGGCGGGTGACGCCCATCAATGTTGGGTGTGGGGAGGTGGGGGGGGGGGGGGGGCAGTGTTAAGTGCTTGGCTTGTGACCCTCTGAGGGATGAAGACAGTGTTGGCTATTAATGAATGAGGGCCAGCAATGGCAGAAGAGAGGAGCCCTTGATGGCAGCAGAAAGAGAAGCCCTTGCAGTTATCGGGGGCATGCTCTCTTGGAGGAAGAGAAAGGCCCATGGCATGTGGGCACATGCAGTGGTAAGAGTCCAGATGGCGTTTCTGAAAACTGAAACTGGAGATGGGCTGGGACTTCCAAAGGATGAGAGACAGGACCGTAAATAAATGTATGGGGAGACATTATCACTCAAGGACGGAGAGAGAGCGGGCTAACACCATCATCGGCTATAGACAGCACGGCACTTGGGAGCTATCAGCCACATGCATCAAGCTATTTTGGAGTCGCAAACGGTGCGAATCGCAAAATTCGACCGTTTGCGAATCCAAAATCACTATTTGGGATGCATCAATGCAAAAGTACAATTTTTGCGATTTCACAAAATGCGATTGCATTTAAGGAATCGCATTTTTGCGGTTCCTTAAATGCAATGCATGAATGTTTAAAAAATTGCGATTTCGCAATTAGGGGGAGCAAATTAACACGAGGTTAAACCTCGTGTTAATTTGCGAAATCTTTCAAATATGCTCAGAAAAGCATTTTTGAAAGTGTCATGTTACACACACACCCATGTCCTTTGGACATGTGTGTGTGTAACTTGCACCTACAATGACATTTTAAGGGTGCAGGGGGGGTCCTTTGGACCTCCCTCAGCACCCTTGAAATGCATTAACAAATTGCGATTCGCAAAATGAAAATTGCAAAATGTTAATGCCTTCCCATTGATTCCTATGGGCCTTTTGGCCCATAGGAATCAATGGGAATGGTTTTCCTTCAATGGGAAGGTTTTCCTTTATTGCGATTCGCAAAATGTGAATCGCAATTAAGGAAAAATAAGGAATCGCTAAAAAAATTGCGATTTTTTGATGCATTGCCGTTTGCGATTTCTTAATTGCGCAATTAAGGAATCGCAAACGGCTCCAATGATGCATGTACCTGTATGTGTCTTGGGGCCATATGTATCAACATCCTCATTTGCGATTCTCAAATAGCGATTTTTTAGAAATCGCTATTTGAGAATTGCATAAAGGGATGTATGTAAAAAATCGATTTTTTTTGCGATTTCTTAATATTTCTTAATTGCGATTAGCAAATTGCAAAATCACAATTAAGGAATACTTTCCCATTCATTTCTATGGGCCAGGAGGCCCATAGGAATGAATGGGAAGTTATTCTCAATTTGCGATTCGCAATTTGAAAATCGCAAATTGAGAATATTTTCAAGGGTGCAAGGGTGTCATAAGGACACCCTGATGCACCCCTGAAATTTACATGTGTGCGCATATGCGCACATACATGCCCTAGGGGCATGTATGTGCGCCACATGGCACCTTTACAAATGCCAAAAAGTGCATTTGTGAAAGAAATCGCAAATTACCACCAACTTGAAGTTGGAGTTAATTTGCGATTTCTTAGGGAGAAATCGCACAACTTGGGTGCTTTATACATAGCATATAAGGAATCGCAATTTGCGATTCCTTAATGCTTACGCACAATTAAGGAATCCCACATTTTGGGATTCCTTAATTTTGCGATGAAAAATCAGCTCATACATCGCGTTTAGCGATTTTTCATTCGCAAACGCTGTATTTTTGTGAATAGCAGCGTTTGCGAATGAAAAATCGTTTGATACATATGCCCCTTGGTGTCTTTAGGTATGACGTCATCAGAAAGAGACAGAGTGAGCCTGGCTCAGCCCTGACCATTGGCTCACAGGGACCTCCGTGGCCGTGCAGCAGAATGGAAAGTGCAGAGTGCAGCGAATGACACGCTGGAGCAGGCGACGGAGCCTGGCAGACGTGCTCAGACGACCCGATCCAGCAAAAGCCCCCCAGAGGGGGAATAGTCGTTTTAAGGCCACAGATGCTGATCTGTACTGGACTCAGCACAACTTTGAGCTGAGGTTGGTTGGAAAATAAGAAGTGCTTATTGTGTAGATGCATAAGGGTGGGGAAGAAAATGCTAAAGCGGTGGAGCTAGCGACACAGCGGCAGGTGAGTAGAGCCCCAGATCTATAGAGAGTGTAAGTCGCAGATGGTGTATTTAGTACTATTATCAGTCAAGCCTTGCCAAGGACAAGAGAGAGCTGCACACTATGGTACAAGAATGAGAAGCACTTCAAGACTGTGCATACAACTGGGGAGGGGATAGTGTTTCATGATGTTTGGCCCTGCGGCTAGAGGAGAACAGATACGTCTTGGGAGTGTTGGAAGGGACAAATCAAGGAGAGCGAATGAGGGAATGCGATGGGAGTGTAAGTGTGGGGAATAGTCAAGGAGCTCGGCTAATGAGCGAAATGTAGGGAACTGGAGACTCATTGATGTAAGTGACGTGTAGGATATGGAGTCGAAGAGTTGGAAGTGGGGGTGTGGAGAATGCATGAGACCTGGAAATGAGGAAGAGTGGGGAATGTGTTAGGAGAACTGGAAGTTGAACACTGTCCAGACAGGTTTAGGAGTACTGGAGATGAGCAAGATGGAGAGGCTGGGTGCGGAGGGCGGAGTAGTCCAGGTGTATCTGAGGTAAAGCAGGTGTAGGGAACGGGGTGGCAGAACTGAAAGTCAGGGAGGTCTAAGGAGCCTGGGGCTTGTCATAGTGAGGGAAGTGTAAGGGAGCAAGGTTAGTGATGCAGATGTCTTTGTGGTTGGTACTGCTGAGATGCATGCATTATGCTGTGAATGGATGTATGCATGATGCTCTGTGCAAATGCTGCTTCGTGTTTGTCTTTGATGTGTCATGGTGGCTAGTGAGGCAAGTAAGGACCTGGCATTTTCTACTTTTATTTCATATTTATCGAGGGCCCAGACAGTGGCTCTTGATAGCTGTTAGCCAGCAGCCTGACATTACATGAAGGAACCACAAAACAAATTAATTAAAAACTATATTTCATTTAATAAATACACAAGTGTTCATATTAAAAGCAATCAATAACATAACAACAGTTAAAAACAAAACAATTATACAATTTCCATACAATACATGAAAAAATATATATCTAAAATAACAAAGTGGCATTCAATATTGTTCGACGCCAACTCTTCAACTCCATATCCTACACGTCACTTACATCAATGCTTTTCCCATTCCCTACATTTCGCTCATTAGCAGAGCTCCTTGTTTTGTGGTTCCTTCATGTACTTTCTTCCTATCTATTGTGTTAATATTATGCTATGATTTTTTCACTGTATATTTCCCTGTACTAAGAATCGATATTTTTAACAGGGCGTCCTTGTTATTTACACTGTGAGCCAGCAGCCTGACTGCATCCATCAGGCAGGGCCGGCTCTAGGGTGGTGCAATCGGTGCCAACGCACCGGGCGCTGACTTGGGGTGGGGGCGCCATTTTCATTGTTTTAAAAGCACCAGGTGCCACATTCCTTGTCCCAGCAATTTTCAGGCATCAATAAAAATGACAACCCCCCGGTTTTACCTTAACGGTCGAGCAGAAGGGTACCTGCGGCTGCGACAATAGGTCTCCGCAGGATACCCTTCATTTTGTATTGCTGTGCCCTTTTTACTCATTACCTAGGCGAAAGTTCCTGGTGGGATTACTGAAACAAGCCAAGTTTAAACATGCTAAGGTAGCATTAATGTTTTTACAGAAGGCTAATGATACATATACCCTTTTCTGTATTATGAGTTTTATTAAGATGGCAGTGAGGCCAAGGAACTCAAGGGAGATGAGCTGAATATGATGCCCTGAAAATTGAGACTTTGGACTAAATGAAATGAAATGTATTGTATGAACTATTTTTGAATGTATTTTTAACTGTTTTTATGTACTTTTATGGTATATTTTTAAGTGCCGAATAAAGAAATATTTGATTTGATTTGATTTGACAACTCCAGTGAATAATGTTCTTCCTGGAGAGAGACTGGAGCTGAAAGTTTTGATTCATCATAGCGCAGAGGGTTAATATGCCTGCTGTAATGAACGCATCCCATTCACATCACAAAGTGCATATCATTTAAATAGGTCTATATGGATTACTGCTTTTGTCAGAGATCCTTTTGTTACTTGCAGTTTATAAGTTAAAATCCTAATATAGAGCAGTGAGCTATTAACTGCCATCAGAGCTGCATGCAAACTGCGAGGAAAATATTGGAGCTATATATTTTTTACCCAGTCTTTCATTGTCCTAATATTGCGAAAGAGTTCATTTAGGTAGAAAGAATTTCTTAATATTAAAGAAAACCCCTTACAGTGGTGCTACATTTTAAATTCAGAGAGCAGATTTACAAGCCCCTTGCGCCACTTTTGCGTCACTTTTCCCATGTTAATAGTGACGCAAAACTGGCGCAAGGTGCTTGTAAATCTGCCCCAGAATTTGTGCTTTTCCAGTCCAATGACTCCTAAACTATACTTCCTACACGTGTGGATGAAATGTGACTCCTACACCTTGTATGCATCTGTCTTATTTAACATTTCCTATATACTGATTTACACACCGATGATTGATTGTCTCTGTGCAATGTGAGTGATGTAAAGTGTTCTGACATCTTAAACTGGTATGGCTGGCGCTATAAAACAAAATGAATCTAAGAGACAACGGTTATGGACACTTGAGGGGCACTGTCAAATGGTGGTAGCGAGGGAATCCGTGGCGGAGGTTGTCATGGGGGGGGGGCACAAACAAACACTGTCGCACAGGGCGCCACCAGTGCTAAAGCTGGCCCTGCCATCAGGGACATAGATTTCACCAGGAAGAAGGAACCTTTTTAAATATTGACATAAAATGATCAGCTCGTTCTCACTACACAAGCAGACAGAGGTCACAGGAGCCTGTTTGAAGGTCATTATAAGGCAAAGTGCTTTGCAGGCAGCCCCTGAACCAACCACCTGAATGGATTGTTTGAGAAAGCCTGCAGCTAGGAAAGGAGCACACCACAACACTGATAGATGTGTGTAGAACAATCCTCTGCACAACTGGCAATCAACGAAGACCAAAGGCGAAGGGTAACGTGGCTAAACTATAAAAAGTCTCTAACTAACCTGCACCCTGGATCAGTCCCAGCTGCCCCTGCTGCTGTGTACGCCTGGCTGGCCCGGCTGTGCTGTGCTGGACGCATGCGACATTTACTGCTAAATGGGCTCCCACTGATCATTTATTACATGAGTTAAAATATTCTGCTGCGCTTCTGTGTGGCATGCTTTGCAGCAACGTAAAGTGCGCCTATATAGCAGTTATGTTTGTGTCTGTGTCGCACCTGGGTGAGTACCGTATGATGAGCATAGGCTCTGAGGGTCTGTGCAGAGCCGGAAAGTCCCCGACTCAAAGGAATCTGCAGGACTGGCAGAGAAGCACTGCCTGGCAACTGTATTAAGTGGGGAACAAAAAGGATGGGAAGGGGCGGGGGGGGGGGGGTCTAAAAGGGGTGTGGCCTATATAATAAGGAACGTGGCTTAAACACGCAAACTACATTTTGTAATCCCCCTAGTGTGCCATCCGACCGGTGTTTTGATGCAAGATTAAGTCAAACGTGAAATATAAACAGGAATTAAACCTGAAAGGGAAGGAATACTCTAACGTTTTTACGTTCATTGTTCAGAAATCAACCAGTTTCATTTGCCAGTAAAGTTGAGACATGGGCTATATGGCCTGATAGAGACCAGTCTCCATGTTCGTTTTTACTTACTAACGAGCCTGAGACACAGAGGGACCCGGCCCACTTAAAGCTCTCTCTGTATACAGTGATAAGGAGGGGGATCAGGATGCAGTGAAAACACCTACAGTGTGAAAGCTTTGCATAATGAAGCGCTGGCTGGTGGGGGAGGTAGGGTCTCAGTATAGATTGGAGTAGAAGTCCTCAGCTTGTGTCTGAATAGTATAGGTTGTGTCACTATAGAATGGTGTAGACTGCTTAATTTGAGACGGTGGTTGCTGGTGTGGGTCACCAGCACTCATTTTTGGGCACTGGCGTTTATTTTCCCTCATCAGGCATTTACCAAGAGCAAGAGAGAGAACAACCCTCAAAGGGGAGATAAAGAGGAAGAGAAAGACGGAAATACCATCACAAGGGAGAAAGCAGGATCCTGCTAGAGGGAGATAACATGACGGGGTGTGTCTTGTAGTGGATTAAAGATGAATTAGGAGGATTCCAGACTACACTGCCTTGGCATTCATCGCACCGTCATGTAATAGCGCAGGCCAGGGCTTCTGAGCAGTGCTTTGGGCATCAGCACTCATTCTTTTGCAAACAAAACACTGGCTGTAGAAGTGTTTTCCATATGTTGTGCCCCTATAGTTGGTTGTGTCAGTATGGAATGGTGCAGAAGTGTGGGCTGCAGGTTGTGTCTGTACAGGAAAGTACCAACGTGTTGGTTTCAGGTTACATTAGTGTAGAAGGCAGTAGAAATGTTGGCTACAGGTTTTCTCCATATACAATAGGCTTATCTACATAATGGAGAAAGAAGTGTTGACTGCAAGTTGTGTCTCTATAGAATGTAGTAGGTCTGCCGGGAGTCAGTGAAGGGAGCCATACATAGAGGTGTAAGTACATTGCAGTATGCGAGGGCGGAGGCATTACATATTGGGCTAACAGTTTTGGTATAGTGGGTGAGTACAGAATTGTGTAGGTGTGCTGCTTGTGAGGGGTCAGTACAGAATGTCAAACCAGTGCTGAATGTGGGTGGCACCACAGAATTGTGTAGATGCACTCCAGGCAGGGGTTGAGTGCAGAATATTGGAGGAGTTCTGATTGAGGGGGAGCACAGCGTAGTGTAAATGTGTTGACTCTGGATGGTTTATGCAGCATGGTTTAGGTGGGGGAACAGCATTTACAACGCAACTTTTTCCACGCAGCACCATAACCACGCAACTTTTACAACGCAAGTTGTTACATCGACTTGCGCTGGGGGTGCTGTAGGATAGGGAATAGTTTAATTTACTATCCAAAACCTTCCCTACTATCCACGGGGACTGGAGTTGGAATAGTAAATTAAACTATTCACAATCCAGCGCCCCCCAACGCAAGTCGTTGTAACGACTTGCGTTGTAAAACCTGCGTGGTAAAGGCATGCGTTGTAAAAGCATGCGTAGTAACGACATATATCCTTTAGGTGTGCACACTGTGAAGGATGGGGGGACCAGTAAAGAATGGAATAGGAGGGTGAGTTGTGGGTGGCAGTACTGAGCTATGCCAGAGTGCATGTTGTGCACGGAGTAAATGAGAGAGGTGCGTATGCTGGTAAGAGGGGAGCAGAGTATTGTGCAGGGTCCTGGATGTGGAGGTTCAGCAATGAGCGGTGTAGTTATTCTGTCAGGGCAGGTGATCACTACATGGTATAGAAGTGCCATATCTGTAAGGGCATTTTATTCTTTTGAGGGAGCACCAACTATGAGGAAGTTATATGAATGATGTGGTTGCCATTACTCTAAAAATGTTATGTGGATGCTGACTGTTAGGGCTTTTTTTCAACGGTGTAGGAATCTCAGCTGTGGGTGAGTTGTATGGGTGGCATAGGAGCAGTGACAAAATAGGAGTTTTGTGAATAGTGAAGAAGAACTGACTGTAGGGCAGTTGTATAAATAGCGTGGAAACATTGACTGCATGAATACGAGTGGTACATGAAATGTGCATAATTTGCTTTTGTGTATTCATGTGACATTTCAGCAAAATCACACAAAATGCAAAAAGAGTATTTGTCAGTTTATTTTAGCATGAAATGGATCCTCATGTCCCTTTTTTGATGTGACGAACACACATGTGGAACTAAAAAAATCACATAAAAAAACAAGTGCCGCAAGCAGGAGCTACTTGCATTCTGGTTGTTTGCATTGTTCTTGTGCCCTTGTGCTGAATTTTTAGCCTATATGCACGTAGTTATATGATATGACATAATAGTGTAATTTTGGGAAAATTGCAAAAACGTAGACCAAAATTATTGAAATTACACAAGATTATGCCAGTTAAACGTACATTTCACCCGGGCATAATTAGTACTAAAGATGTGCTGAATGTGGGTGCATTGTATGAACGGTGTAGGAATGCTGACTGCGGGGGAGATGTATGAATGACATAGTTGTGCTCATTGTGGGAAAGTTGTATAAATGATGTAGGGGCAGTGACTGAATACTGTAAGGGTGCTTACTGTGAGAGGTATATGAATGGTGTTGGTGTGCTGACTTTGTGTGAGCTGTATTAAGACAGAATGTGTACCACCGACTGTGATTGAGTTATGTGAGTGGTATGGAACTACTGTCAGAGAGTGGTATTAATAATGGAAATGCTAAACTTTGGGTGAGTTATGCTAATGGTGGAAGTGCGCACTATGGGTGAGTTGGATGAATAGTGTAGCAGTGATGTTGGACCTGGCCCTTTTTGTAGGGTTATCGCCAAACTTTTTGCCTGCCTCCTGTATTTATCGGGATTCATGTTTGCTGGTTTTAGGACTCTGAGCACTTTACCAATGCTGACCAGTGCTAAAATGAATGTGCTGCATGTGTAAATTGTATTGATGACTGTTTTATCCATGATTGGCATGTTTGATTTACTAGGAAGTCCCTAGTAAAGTGCACCAGGTGTGCCCAGGGACTGTAAATCAAATGCTACTAGTGGGCCTGCAGCACTGATTGTGCCATCAACATGAGTTGTCCTGCAAACTAGTCTCAGACCTGCCACCGCAGTGTCTGTGTGGGCAGTTTTCAACTGCCATTTTGACCTGGAAAGTGCACCCACTTGCCGGGCCCAAACCTTTCCTTTTACTACGTGTAAGTCACCCTTAAGGTAGGCCCAAGGTAGATACATGGGCAGGGTGCAGTCTATTTAAAAGGTAGGAAATGCACTGTTGTGTTTTACATGTCCTGATTGTGAAATACCTCTAATTTCGTTTTTCACTATTGCAAGGACTATCTCTTCCATAGGGCAACACGGGGATTATCTTAAATTATATTTTAAGGATAACTTGCCATTGGGAGCTGATAAAGATTTGGAGTGTTGGGTGTCTGAATTTATAATTTAAAAATGCATCTTTTGGTGGAGATTGTTGTTAAATGGCATGTTTAAAATGCCACTTTTAGAAAGTATTTGTGAATGTTGGACAACCCAATATACCCTTGTGGGCTCGGGTAGCAAAATATTTGATCAAGTAAAGGTGCCTACAAGGGAATATATTTAAAAGTATGGAAACATTACTTCACAATTTCTTTTGTGAGTACCCACATAGTGGCCTCAAACATATAAATTCTAAAAATGAATTCATACAATCAAAAATGAAAAGATCAGAACAAGAAAATGGGTGTATTCTTCTTTCTGATAAAGTTTATATTCAAATAAATCAATTTCAAGGGTACAAAAATACTCTCATATACAAGAATGACAGAGATTGACAATCACTCATACAATCAACTTTTCACTTGTGTAGAATACCTATACCTGATAATTCATTACAAAGAAAGTTTGCTAAATATTGAACAAAAATGTCTTATACAAAGAAGTAACAATGAAATGGGTATGTTGGTCGATGTTTCAGTCTTATTGTGAGTCCATCTAAAAGACTATCTTCAGGACAGAAAATTCTTATGTAGAATAAAGGACCGTTTTAAAAATAAATCAATGCAGAACCTTAAATTCATTGGTACTGTAAGGATATTTGAATTTGTGCCACATACTTCCTGTCAACCATCAGCATAATTTTGAAAGAATCGCATGTAGTGAACAGTTTAGCAATTTATTGCGCTTTCAAGAATCAGCGTATGGTCTTGATGTATTTGTTATGGAAGAACGCGGTCTGTATTTAGAGTTCAGGCATGATTGATTGCTTTAGAAAGTGGACATTTTCTTGCTTAACCATTCAGTGCCTCTGCCTGTTTATAGGATCCACGTCTGGGTCAGGATGACAGTTGGACTCTTGTGCATTCACACTAGACAGCCACACATAGGGAGCTGAGGTGTGCCCTGCATATCCTGATGGGCCATCATCAGGCTGATGGACCTTCCTGAGCTAGAGTGGTGGGAAGAGTTGTCACTGACACCTGAATAGGGTTGTCCCTGTCCCCACAGAAATCAGTCTCCACCTCCCTGCAGTGTGCCTGGGGCCAGGTCAGGGAAAGGCAGGGTCTTGTGCACTACAAAGTCTTTCCTTTGAAGTGTGCCTACTTTAAAGGCAGAAAGGGGCATACGTATTGGACCTCTGACACTCTCAAATGAGAACATTTCTGGACTAAAGGACATTCTGCCAGGAAGAAGAGCTGGATGCTGTAGGAATAACTGTCATTCTACCTGTTGCTTTGCTGTGCTGGTATGCTCCTTGCTTCATCTGCCCTGGGAGTGAAAGGACTGGACTTTTCTTTCTGTATTCTATTTCCAAAGTTCTTCAAGGGCTTGTGTGTGCCTCAATCAATCAATCAGGGTTTTGTAAAATGCGGCTACTTACCCGTGAGGGTCTCAAGGCACTTGGGGGGGGTGGGGGGGGGAGGGCCCTGCAGATCAGACTGAGCACTGGTTCATTCGAAGAGCCAGATCTTGAGGTCCTTCCTGAATTGGGACAGACATGGGGGATTGCTTGAGGTGGTGGGCATGGTGTTCAAGGTCTTGGCAGCGAGGTAACAGAAGGATCTTCCTCCAGTTCTGATCTTGTGGATTCATATGACTGTGGAAAGTGACATTTGGGCAGAGTGGAGGGGTCTGCTGGGTATGTGAATAAGAGGCAGTGGTTCAGGTATGCTGGCCCGGCGTGGTCGAGGGCCTTGAATGCATGGGTGAGGAGCGTGAAGGTTGAAAAGTCCCAGGGCAATCAAAGTCTACCCCTACTGGTGCCTGGTCTCTTCCTCTGAGAGCCCTGACTTACCAAGTTGTGCCAAATCCACTTCTTGGGCCTTTGGAAGTAGTATCTGGTGATCTGAAGAAGAAAGGGTCATATGTATAAAGCACAAATGTGTTCGCAAACGCCAACATTCGCAGAATTTCGGCTTTTGCGATCACATTTTTGCTAAATGGCATGTATGAAGCAAATCTGTGTGCAAAATAAGGAATGGCAAAATTTGCAATTCCTTATTTTGCAATTGCATTTAACGATCGCAAATTTTGCTATTCCTTAAAATGCAACGTAAGAAGCACCAAAAAAGTGTAATTTCGCCTTAAGGAATCGCAAATTACCACCAACTTCAAGTTGGTGGTAATTTGTGAATTCTTTGATAAAATGCACTTTTTTGCATTTTTCAAAGTGCTATGTGAAGCACCTACATGCCCTTAGGGCATGTATGTGCGCCACATGTGCACCCATGCTTATTTCAGGGGTGCAATATGGTGTCCTTTGGACACCCCTGCACCCTTGAAATTGCATTCTTAATTTACGATTCGCTAATTGCTAATCGCAAATTGAGAATGTCTTCCCATTCATTCCTATGGGCCTATAGGCCCATAGGAATGAATGGGGAAGTATTCCTTTATTACGAATCGCAATTTGAGATTCGCAATTAAGGAATATGTAGGATTCGCAAAATTTATTGCAGATCCTACATACATAGCATTTTGCGATTCTCAAATAGCCATTCACAAAAAATCGCTATTTGAGAATCGCAAAATGACTTTTTGATACATATGGCCCGAAATTCCCACATCAACTCTTAGCTCTGGATTTCTCAACGCAACACCGCCATGCAGCTGAAAAACTGCTGCATCGCTGCGGTGCAGCCGAAGAATCAACGCAGCGCCTGCAGTTCGGCTGAACAATGACCACAGACCGAGTCCCGGGCACTGTGTCACTGATGTGCGTGGCACCCGTCTTAACTCTGATGCATCACCTGCTTTGTGACTGTGAAATAGACGCTGACCATGCTTTGCCACAGCCACTTTGACACAGCACATCTGAATTTTTGACATATCATCCCTGTGCGGCGATTTCTTCATTGACGTTGCCCAACAGTAAGGAATAGACGCCGCATCACCTCCTCTCCTCCCATTAAGGAACCAATGCATCCCCTCTCCTGACAATAGGGAGCCAACGCATCACCTCTCCTTTGTAGCAGTAAGGATCTGCTACATCACCTCCCCTGGCAGTAAGGAACCTACACATTACCTCTCCTGGCTGTAAGGAACCAATGCATCACCTCCCTTGGGAGTAAGGAACTGACACATCATTATACTTTTCAGGCGCCTCACCTCCCCTGCACCTGTTTCGTCTTTGCATTTTGACGCATCCCAGGTATTTGCACTAAAACTGACATATCCTTAAAATCCTATGGACTACATTTGCTTAACCCTTGCAAAGCGATATCTTTGCTTGTGTATGTTGGATTTTTGAAAGTTTGGTCATGTTTCATTTTGATGGATATTGCCTATTTTGCTAAACTAGTGTAGACTCATTTTGTAGTGTGTTCACTGTGTTACTTTGTGTGTTTGTACAAATGCTTCATACATAGCCTCTGAGATAAGCCTGACTGCTCGTTCCAAGCAACCAAGGGGGCTGAGCAAGAGTTATCTTAGCTGTGTAATCACCTTACCCTGACTACAGTGGGGGTCCCTTCTTGACCAGGGTACAAACCACTGACAACTAAAGACACCATTTCAAACAAGTGATGATTGTGTTTATTCATTAGTAAACATCCTGACTGTGGGAAAATTGGATGAATATTGTAGAACTACTCACTGTGTGGCAGGTGTATGAATGGAGTATAGTTGCTGAATGGAGGAGTTATATGCATAGAGAAGGAGCTGTGGTTGTGGGGAGTTGTATTCATGGTGTAGTAGCACTGACTATGAATGGTGTACATGTGCTGATTGTGGGTTGGGGTTGCATGAAATGTGTATGAGTGTTGCATGAGGGTGAGTTGCATGCATGGTGTAGGAACACTAACTTTGGGACAGTTAAATGAATGGTGAGGGCTGACAATGGACGAGGTGTTTGAATGGTGCAGAAGCACTGGCAGTTGGTGAGTTGTTTGGCATGGGAGAGCTGACTTTGGGGAATTCCCATAAATGTTGTAAGAGCTCTTACTGTGGGGTATTCGTATCAACGGTGCTGGAGTACTAACTCTATGAATAATGTAGGAGCTCTGAGTTGTGTGAATGTTACTGAAGGTGTATGAATCATGTAGGAATGCTGACTGTGTGTAAAATGGATGAATGATCCAGGAATGGTAACTGTTGGGGGAGCTGTATGAATGGTGTTGGAGCGCTGACTATGGTGGGGTGTTATAGATGATGTAAGCGCACTGACGGTGGTAGGGTGTTATATATGATGTAAAAGCACTGACTGTGGCGGGGTGTTATAGATGGTGTAAGAGCGCTGAAGGTGGCAGGGAGTTATAGATGGTGTAGAGCACTGACTGTGGCCGGGTGTTATAGATGATGTAAGAGCATTGGCTGTGGGGGGTATTATAGATGGTGTAGGAGCGTTGAAGGTGGTAGGGTGTAATAGATGATGTAAAAGCACTGACTGGCGCGGGGTGTTATAGATGGTGTAGAGCGCTGATGGTGGCAGGGTGTTATAGATAATGTAAAAGCACTGACTGTGGTGGGGTGTTCTAGATGCCATAGGAGCGCTGATGGTGGTAGGGTGTTATAGATGATGTAAAAGCACTGACTATGGTGGGGTGTTATAGATGGTGTAGAGCGCTGACTGTGGCGGGTTGTTATAGATGGTTTAGGAGTGCTGACGGTGGCAGGGTATTATAGATGATGTAAAAGCACTGACTGTTGCTTGGTGTTATAGATGATGTAAGAGCATTGACTGTGGCAGGGTGTTATAGATGGTGTAGGAGCGCTGACGGTGGCAGGGTGTTATAGATGATGTAAGAGCACTGACGGTGGCGGGGTGGTATTGATGGTGTAGGACCGCTGACTGTGGTGGGGAGTTATAGATGGTGTAGGAGTGCTGACTGTGACGGGGAGTTATAGATGGTGTAGGAGCGCTGACTGTGGCGGGTGTTGTAGATGGTGTAGGAGTGCTGACGGTAGCAGGTGGCGGGGTGGTAATGATGGTGTAGGACCGCTGACTGTGGTGGGGAGTTATAGATGATGTAAGAGCACTGACTGTGGTGGGGTGTTATTGATGATGTAAGAGCGCTGACTGTGGCGGGGTGTTATTGATAGTGTAGGGCCACTGACTGTGGCTGGGAGTTATAGATGGTGTAGGAGCACTGACTGTGGCTGGGAGTTATGGATGGTGTAGAAGCGCTGACTGTGGCTGGGATTTATGGATGGTGTAGGAGCGCTGACTGTGACGGGGTGTTATAGATGGTGTATGAGCGCTGATGGTGGTGGGGTGGTATAGATGGTGTAGGAGCGCTGACGGTGGCAGGGTTGTATAGATGGTGTAGGAGCGCTGATGGTGGCAGGGTGGTATAGATGGTATAGGAGCGCTGACAGTGGTGGGGTGTTATAGATGATGGAAGAGTGCTGACTGTGACAGGGTGTTATTTATGGTGTAGGAGAATTTACTTTGTGGTGGTTTTATTGATGGTGCAGGTCTATCGTGGAGCTGCATGAAGGTTGTAGCAGCATGGTCTGTATAGATAGTGTCGGAGTGCTAACCGTGGGAAGGTTGCACCTATGGTGCTCGAGAGCTGACTTTGGGTAGGCTGTGCGAATGCTGGTGCTCTACTGACTCTGCTTGAGTTCTATGTATGTGGGAAGCAATAGGGATTCGCTGGCAGGGAGGGGGCTTCTGATGTGGCATTGCAAAGCAGGATATTTGGAAGGGGGGCTCCTGCTGCCTGTCACCTGTGTTGCCTTCATCAAACAAGCCATGATTATGCAGTGGCATTGAATATCTTTGCTGGGCAGTAAATGCTGCTGCAGTACACAGACTGCCGGCTTGTTCTTTCCCGCCTGTGCTGAACGCAACGTTAATCTTTGGCAGAGGCTCTGGAACATGAGCCCGTCCTGCACTAGTTAATGGTGTCTACAGTACTCTGGATTGAGTCGGGAAGAGAGCTGTGTAGGTACAAAACCTGGAGTCAGGGCTCTATAAATAGGAACTGCTCAGATTTCATCTGCTGAGCCTAAGGGAGACTGGGAGTGGTTGAAAAAACCAACACAAAGGCAGAGAGCACCCAGAGTCCTCTCTTGAACCGCTTATCTGCAGATTATCGCATGTGCTCGCTGTGTGCACTGCTCTCTCCTCCTTCCCGCGTGTGCACACACGCATCAAAATGGGCATTTATACACCGCCTCGCGTGCTACCACCGAACTATTGAAATTATTATGATTATGATCATGATTATGATTGCTATTGCTATTGTCATTATTATGGTCATTATTATGAATATTATTGTGATTGTTAATATTATTGCATGTATTATTATTATTATTGTTATTATTATTTCATCATCATATTATATTATTATATTTAGTATTAGTAATATGTCCATTGGACCCAGGCCTTAAAGTCAGGAGATGAAGAATCCATGTGTGATGTATAGATTAAGATTTCTGTATTTATTTTGGTCAAACAGAATTATGTTTATTTCTCTGGAGAGCACCACAAACTATACTGCACAGTTTTTGTATGGCACAACATTCACCAATTTCTTGGCCTTCTTTGTAGTGTTGAGTATTACAAGGCCCAGCCTCTCCTCTGCAGGTTTTTGGTTTCCCAGCAAAAGGGGTTCTATAGGATGCATGAAGTCATCTGACCTAGTACTTTACCCATGTGAGTCTGTTCAGTTGTATCATGGGTTGTCCCGCCAAGGTATGCAGATGTGGAGTTAGGAATAGCAAATCTTTATTTACCCTTATAGACTTACCCCGTCAATCCAGTGCCCAATAACTGCTCCTCCTGATCACAAAAGGCCAGTCTTCCACATCTGAATTTTCTGAGTGCGTGAACACTGGGCCCGATTGTAACAGCCAGAAAATCCAGCTTGTAAAATCTAGGCCTAGGCGGAGTTTACAAAGTTCCGCTATGCTGAACTCTGCGAAGTGACCAAAAAACTGCACAGTGCTAGAAGGAGTTCCACAAGCAGTGGAGTGTGTTAGGTCACGCCGTTCGTGCTGATTCTGAGCAATGGGTGTTTGTCAGTGTGAAGAGCACCATGCGCAGTGCAAGAGGGCGCCGCTTCTTTCTGCCACTTGAGTAGAATTTCTACTCATGAAGTAGCTTCCTCAATGCGAACAGATGGTTTCTCAACGTGAGCTGTCACAACCATCCGCGACCGCCCGCGTTGAGAAATCTCTCTGGGTTGTAGTCTAGCGTTGGATTTTCATTGCTCGCCAACTTAACTTTGACGAGCAAGGAAAAAACGGAGTTTTTCAGAACTCCTTGTTCACCACGGAGTGCGGAAAACTCTGCAAACTCCGCAAACACAACGGAGTTTACCACCCAGGCCTAGTAAAATCGGATGGATCTGGATGCGAATGTGGATTAGGTGAGGGTCTGCGAGCACTGGCCCCAGTAAGTCCTTCCTAAGGCTCATGGTCAGCATGGATTATTCCCCCCCTGCCAGCCCACTCCCTACCTGACCCCCACCACACCATGTGTTGTGTAGGGCCCTGCAGCCACTTGGAAAGGGATGCCCCTAAAAGTACCCAGTTATTCCAGGTCTGCATAATATTTACTGTTCATTGGACAATAACTTAGAATAGCTGTATTTAAATGCAGGGATACCAGACAGCATTGTTAATTTGGGCCACCTGGCATCTGCTCATCTAATACACTTCACTTGTAATCAGGTCCTTAGTGGAAATCAATGTTTTGCAACCAATATTGTTCAGATATGTATTAAGACCTCAAAAGTGTTGTTCCACAAGCTTCTTGCTTCTATAATAATGTTTAGCGAGAGTGCCCAGAGGGCCTTCTTGCTCGTGGGAATGCAGGCAACGATCAGTCCAGAATACTGTTTTTACTAATGTGGAATCTGTATATGGGTTGAGGATACCAGCTGGACTTGCTGGGCTGCAGCATCTAAACAGGGAGGATGGGCAACTTGAGACGTTTACATCCAGAAGGACAACAATAAGCAAACCAGAAACCTTGTAATCACCTGGGTGGAGTTTCGTGGAAGACTGACAATGCAATCCTGCTCACCGGCATTACCTTAGAACAGAATCTTGTAACAAGACTGGGAGCAAACTGCATATTGACATGGGAGTCAATGTCTTTGTATGTACTTTTTTTGGTTAAGAGCCTGGACTTGGTAACATAGTCCTGAGCGATTCTAACTTTTAGCAAAGTTACCATAGGTTAGAAACCTTGTACCTTTCATAACTACCTTTGTCCACATGCCACCATCCACTGAATTAAAAGCTAGTCTAGGCATGTCCCCCTTGTCATTGTGTAATCTTTCCATTGTCCTATGCAAGTTGCATCTTGATCAGACCTAACAGCAGTGTTGAACTCATGAAGAGTTCAGAAGGATCTAACTGCAAAAATGCCAATCCAACTCCTCCATGCCTTCTTCAAAGGAGCATAAAGTGCCTATAGTTCTCTGTGGCATATAACGTTTTGAGATACTCTTCATGGGGCCAGTTTACAAAGCTAAATATACATGTGTATATTTACTTATGTGTATATTTACCATTTCACGTAGGTGTGATCCCCACTTTTTACTCTTCACTGTTCCTGAGTGTAGTGCAACTTCAGTTTTTGCTATTCACTGTTTGTGAGTGTAGATTTGCACTAGGTGTAGACTGATATCTTCACCCCCCAAACCACAGCCTCCGACAAAAGCATTTATGAGTGTGAAATTACTGCTAGTCACTTGGTACATGCAAGTGGAGATCTCCATCATTGTGGTGGATAGCTAGCTCCCTGCAGGAATGTATGGGGAAATTTATGAAAAGTGTATTATTATTTAATAAAATATATAAAAATATCGTAATGTTTAATATAAATGTCAATTAATTTAAAATACTCATTAGAAATTCACAGCTAATAAAACAAATTGAAATGTGTATTAAATAATTAGTTTATAATTATTTAATTTAGAAATCATTTTTGAACAATTGAATACATTCCCTCCCCCATTAATATTTGTATTTGTATTGAAATTTTGTTATTAGGTGCTGTTGAATTATTTTGAAATTATTGATATATATGTTACATTGGAGTCGCTAGCACCAGTGTAGTTATGGTTAGGTCTGACTTTTTTTTGGAAAGGCATTATTTGCTTCTTTAATAACTATTAACTTGGTACAATACAAGGAATCTGCACACAGTTTTCCCAAAAAAAGTGCACACACTTAAATCCCGTCATGGAAAGTTGTGTGCTCAACTGTGGGTGCCAAAAACAAAGCTGGTCCCAATACATCGATGTATTGGGTGAACACAATAACAAAATGGGTGAACAGAATAACATCAGATTTTTTAGAAAGTTAGTACTTTACTCAGAAAATGTGCTTTCAATTATTTCTTGTAAATACATTAAGTAGTTTGTGATCAATTTACAATTGAAAGACGTGCTCAAAGTGGTCAAGGAGGGGTTAATCTCCTAGAACAGTTAGTGATATATTGAGCGATATGTATTGTGGGAGTCGCACAGTACTAAAAAAAAAAAAAACTACACATATTCCATTGGTTGAGGGAGCATTTTAGTCCATCAGCCACTGAGGTACCTGATTAGCTGATTGGCCAGTCGCAACAGCTCAAGAAAATGTAACATTGGCCATTACAGGACTCAGGGTCTTGAAATTGTTTTTAAAAAAAGGAGAGAGTGTAGGGACACAAGGACCCCCAGGAACCAGCCAGACAGACCCTCCCAGTGATTTTATTTTTTGGGCTGAAATACTCTTGTGAGGTCTTACATGACCCTACTCCAAGAAAGCTTGCATGTTACAGAGGAACCATTGAGTGGAAGCTTGCCAGATAGGTTGGCCTAGAAAACAATAGAGGCTGGGAAATAAAATAAAAGCCTATATGAAATATTGTTAAATAAATTGAAGTGGAGTATCACAGTACCCGCGAGTGGCCATGAGTGCTGCTTACCTTACTCAAGGTTGAATTGGAGTACATTTGCATGCACCTCTGTTAACACATATAGGATTGTGCTAACTTCAGAAGTATAGTTTGTGAATAGCAATGCCCTTACTCTTGGGTGGGTGTAATTTTTCCTTAGCATGTCCCTATCTACCCCTTCTATTTATTAGCAAGTGTTTTACAGCCACTCTTTCTTGACCCTCCCATTGTTACTTCTTAAACATGTACTATGTGTGCAGAGCTCTCCAACACCCTGGAGGAAGTTCCCATGCAGAAAAGATAAAAAAGGTGAGGCTCTCCATATACAGGTTCGTGAATTGTATTTTGTAGTAGGTGAGTAGTACTACTGTAGTACTACTTTATGTATCGCAAAATGTAGTTTGTGAATTTGGCCTAATGTGTTTATTACAAAGGTCAAAAACTATATAACCTGAAAGTCACTTAAACCAAGACCATAGTATCCTAGTAGTAGCATTCAATACTTTTGTCATGTTGGGATATGGTCTGGACACAAGGCTTCTCCTTCTTTTTCAGTGAAGCTGACTGTGTGCATTATCTCTGGGAACAGCAGTAACTGAATGTATCACTGAGCAGGTAGTTTCATCTGTGCTAACTAGGCAAGTGTTAGTTGCCACAGTGTTTGTAACCCTGACTAGGAGAGGCCCACGGCTTCTGTGGTGAACATGCAGAATTTTCATCAGATTGGTTCTGTCAGAGTTCAGTGAATGCATTCTAAATCAGAAACAATGTTAATGAGTGTAGCAAATTCACTTTTTCTGCATTGTCACCCCAGATTTTACTTGCTTTCTGGACCTTGTTTTTGCCAGTACTTCCCCTCAAAAACATGTGCTGTACATCAGAACTCCCTTTTGACCTTTTTAACTTTCCTATATTCCCATATTGTAAGTGGCATCTAACATGCACCTGTGGTATGCAAAGTTAAAAGTGGTATATGGGCTGCAGTGTATATTTACAACACCCACAAATGTGACTAAAACATTTTTTTGCCAGGAGCATCGATGTTTTGAGGCTAAGCTGCAGTTTAAATGCACTGCAGTGACACATGGCAGGGGATATAATGACCCTGGCTCACAGTCGCTTGCGTCTGGATACAGGAAAGGCCAGTGGGCGTTAACTGCTGCTCACTTAGCAGGGATTAGCTAGCTGGAAGGGGGCAAGAACAGTTGGCAGAAAAAAGGCCAGCTTTAGCACTACCTCTTTTGACTTCGAATTGACAAGGCAGACCTCTACTATTCATCTCCAGAACCTTCCTAGACAGGTAGGCTTTAGCTACAGCGTGAGGGAAAACAATTTTGACCCTGTCCCAAAGGGGATTGGCAAGAAGTTGAAGGTAGGCCTGTCTGGTGGTAGCTATGTCCCTCCATTCTTAAAACAGGGATTCATTAGTAATTTTACAGTAAGGTGAAGAGGAAGTGATACAAAAGGAGGAGTAGGACTGTTTAAAAATTATTAGTACTGGGTAGTAGAATTTCTCAAATCACTGGCTAGTGCATTGGATAAATCTGCCCCCTCCATCACCACCTCCTTCTAACTTTCCTAAAGCCTAAGAAGAAGATGGCTATGCTGGAAAAAGACCTCTGACTTTTTCTGGAGGAAGAGGACCCAAGCACCTCTGAATTTTGCTGATGCCCATGGACCAGAACTGCTTCCCAATGGTGAAGGGTTTGGCCTCTTATTTACTCACTTCAGGGACATGAAAGCATAAAGAATCCCAGAAGCCTTCCCTGATGAGGTAATACTTGCAGAACTGACCAGAATGAGCTTTTCCAATGGTTGGGGACTAAGTCTGAAGGTATACTCGTTGACTGCTATAACCCGCTTGTGGTATCCAACCTCCGCTCCATCATGGTTGGCATTCTCTGCAAACTGTTGTTTTTCCATAGTGCCTTTTTCTAGCTGTTTTTTTGCTTTATATGTTTACAGATTCAGGTCTCTTGTTCTCTGTAACCTGTTTTGATGACCTTCCTGTCAACCATTGTTCAATCATTCTCCTGGGAGATTTTAATATTCATGGGTGTCCAGATAAATGTATGTCCGCAGACCAGTTAAGCCCCTTTGAACAGGGTGACATTCATTTTGAGCACTCTGCACAAGGAGTTCTCCTCGAAATTTTTTGGGCTGATAATGGTCTGATGCTCCCGCAAAGGGAAGACTAGGAGACACTTACCTTTAAAGGCAGAGGTAGTTGCTCAACTAACGATTATATTTTTATTAGTCTTACATTGGGGAACAAAATTAACGGTTATTCTGTGGCGTGGTCACATTTTAGTGACCATAATCCAGTGACCCTCAGCATTATAGACTTATTTAAAATACCAGAGAAATGCCAAAAAAGGGTTGATAAGTATGATATTCGCCCGACAGACCAGGCTCGAAGGATTAGATGGGGCAGGGTTATTCCTGAAGACTTTTTAAATAATCTGTTTATCAACAGAGGCACTGAGTTGCACACTTGTATGGACCCCGAAGCAGGGGATAAGGAGGTTTTAGATGCTTATCTAATCATCTGTACCCAGCTAGCTGAGGATCTTAAGCGCCCCGGTAAAGCAAAGGGGGTTGGCTGGTTTGATCATAATTGTTCACTAACCAATCAAAAATTAAGGTCTGCCCTGAAATGTAAACCAGTTGATAGGTCTCTCGTGGCTTCTTTGAAGAAAGCCTATAAAAGTGTTGTGGAAGCTAGAAGACGAGAAATTAGGGCAGGAGCCTGGGAAGAATGAACCTCTGTTGATGTACTAAGGAACAGTGCCAAATTCTGGTCTGTTGTAAATAAGCCTTATTTTCACGACTCATGCAATAATAAAATGGATTGCGGAATACAGGAACAGGAGTGGTTCTCTCATTTTAAAACAGTCTACGAAGGGGTAAATACAGGGAGGAGGTTTTCTCCACCCCCACTGTACATCCGTATACTTTATTGGTTACTGAGGTAGAGGTGGCAGAAGCAATTGGGAAAATGACGAGCAACTAGGCTCCAGGTCCCGATGGCGTTCCTGTCGACCTCTTTAAGTCAGATGTCAAGATATGGTCCAAAGTTTTAACTAATGTTTTTAACAGAGTGTGTAATTCCGGCATCCCGGCTACCTGGTCTGAATCAGTCATTGTACCGATTTTCAAAAAAGGTAATAGAGGGGAACCTGTGAATTATTACCCGATCTCGCTCATTGACTCTGCAGTGAAAGTCCTAGGTCGGGTGGTCTTGAGTAAACTAACAGATAAACTGGAAGAAACAAATACCCTTTATGCTCTCCAATTTGGTTTTAGGAAGGAGTGAGGCACTATAGACCAAAGCCTTAATCTCCAATTATTAATTGGGAAATATACAATTGCCAAAAGGGGTATGCCATACATAGCATTTATGGACCTGTCCTCGGCCTTTGACCGAGTGAACAGGTCCAAACTATGGGGTTTGCTCCTAAAACTAGGCATTGATGAAAATATTGTGTATTTCCTAGCAGATCTGCATAGGGACCTCACAGCCACAGTCAGATATGATTGCCAGGGCAACTGCACGGGCAAGTTCGGGATCATGAATGGGGTTAGGCAGGGCTGCATATTAGCTCCCCTACTTTTTACCCTCTATATCAATGAACTGGGTGCTGTGTTAGGGGAGGCATGCAAGGACATACCTAGGGCAGGCAAGTTTGCTATACCGGCATTACTTTATGCGGATGACGCCACTCTTTTAGCGCGCACAGCTATAGGGTTACAACGCCTTTTAAACTCATTTTATGATTTTATGAAAGTATTAGACCTTAGTGTCAATTTTTTAAAATCCCATGTAATGGCGGTGGGTCATAATGGTATTAAAAAAAATGAAGACTTTGCATTGTGAGGGGAATGTGTTGTCTAAGGTCTCTAGATTTCCCTACTTAGGGGTCATCTTTGATGATAGCTCCACATGGTTGCCCCAATTGGCTGCCAAACGCAATGTTTTCGCTAGGTCTACTTTGGCTGTACTTGGTTTTTCGCGAAAACTAGGAGTAAAGCCATTGCAGGCAGTTCTAAAAGTCTATGATGCCAAATGTGTTTCTTTAGCAATGTACGGAGCAGACTTATGGGGCTTTAAAAATGTATAGATGTTGCAGATTGTAGAGGACAAGTTCCTGAAGACTATTTTATTGGTTCCCCAGTCAATCCCTAGTTACATTGTCCACCAAGAGTGTGGGGTGCAATACTTGGAAGATCGAATAGCTGTAGCACCACTTCTAAAATGGATTGCAGTGTGGTTGAACCCTGAACTGGAATTAAATCATGAGGTTTTGATGGACTGTCTAGCCCTGGAGCACAGCAATTCCATCCCATGGCTAAGTTATGTTAAAAAATTAGCGGATAAACTAGGACGCCCACAGCTGTTAGATCAGCCGATTAAATTAGTTAAGGGGGATGGGAAATGGGTAAAATACACATACATGCTCTGCAAGGGACTGGACAGAGAAGATAAGGAGTTGACCAAACCAACTGTAAGGGCTCACCAGTTATTCATAAATTCCAACGAGATGGAACCTTATCTGAGAATGGTCAATAATGCTAATCACAGATTCCTGTTAACCAAGTTCAGGCTGAATAAATTCCACCTTCTTTTCACTGAACGTCCAGGTTGGACCAAGTCGACAGACCTGGAGATCTGCCCCTGTGACGGATTTTTCATTAGGGACATCACGCACTTTATGTTTTTCTGTAAACATCTTAACCCAATAAGAAAAAAGTTCATTTTACCACTAATTAAAGATAAAGGGTTCAGACAAGTTAAACCGGCTCTAATGTACCTTCAGCTCCTGTCTAACACTTGGGAAATTTTTAATGTTGCAAATGTTTTGACAGTAGCCATGAGACTAAGGAAAAAAATTATGTGGACCAGCTGTAAATAGTGGATTTTAGAAATTGTATTAGAATGTCGCTAGAGGATGATTTTTAATATATCATCGTATTGTACGTATAATTGCTTTTAATGTTGCATTCTATTTTGGCCAGATTCTTGATGTTTGTGTATTTTTAAGGTTTTTGATATGAACCGAATAAAGTACTTCTGACTGACTGCCCTTCCTGTCATTTTGCTCATTACATTTTTATCAATTTTTCTAAATTGGTTTGAGAATTTAATTTTTTGCGTACTTAACTTTAAAATAGTTGGTCGTTCTTAAACTTAGTGCATACTTCTCTGGAGATTACCTACTGCGTGTGCCATAGCACCCAGGGGTACGTCAGAGATTTTCTTAGTACTGTGGTTTGACCTCAACAATGTGAGTTTATTAAGTTGATAGAGGTGCCTCCACTCCCAAATTAATAACCCCATTTCTGATAATGAGACATGGGGAAAAAATAAATGTAAGTGAGCCGTAAGTTTCTCACAAATCAATACAGTTTTTTCACAGTAATGTTGCGATAGTAACAGGTACCCAAGAGTAATGACCAACTATTTAGACATCCAGCCACCTGGAAGTGTTCTTGGAAGTGTTCTGGAAAGTCATTTTTAGGTTTTTATGTAATGGTGCTTGTGCCTCTAAGGGGCTTTGATTCTCCCTTCTCCAGCAGTTGGATTCTTTGGTTTATGAACCTCCAAATATGACTTTGAGACATTGTCAATTACAACTTTGACGAACTAATAGGAGTATTTTAGTCACAGGTATATCCTTTTGCATCCACTGCAATGCATGAGGAACTTTTTTACATCTATAAAGTGCACTCTGCCATCACTCCTGTTCCCGTCCCCTATCGGAGAACTCTAGTACAAGCAATGGTCACCAGTTGTTTGGATTACGGAAATGCTCTATTGGCGGAAGTTGGAGAGACTCTCCTGGCTAAACTTCAGGTGGTGCAAAATACTGCGGTAAGAATGATCCTCAACCAACCGGCAGGCTCATCTTCAGCTCCGCTTTTGAAGGAGTTGAATTGGTTGACAGTAAAGAAAAGATCTTTTTTAAACATCTGCTGCATAACATACAAGGCAGTTAATGAAACAGGTCCTCTGTATTTACGGAATAAATTACGTAAATACATTCCAAATAGGAACCTCAGATCTAGGGCTCATGACCTGCTTCAGATTCTTCGCACCGGCTGGTCCGGACGGGAGGCAGAGCCTTTTCGTTCCTGGCACCAAAGTACTGGAACCAACTCCCGTTGGAACTACGGAAAACTACAAGCTACAAAGTTTTTAGGAAACAGTTGAAAGCGTATTTGTTTTAATCATTTGGCTAGCCTACTATCTACTTTTCTTCCTTCAGGTTGCACGTCTATCTGGACAGCACCGCGATGCCCCAGGGTGATGTGAGCGCTTTATAAACCACTAACTACTAACTCATTTAGTGGTCTCATTTTTGTATTATAGACACAAAGTCTTTTGCACTTTTATAGGCATTTTATATTATGTCAGTTCTCAACTATAAATGCCAAACCCATCTGCTATGCCAGTACTTGTTTGCCTTTGTTTCTTACATAGTGTGATAACCTGGTATGTGGAGGACGAGTAAAGTTAGTACCTTCATGTGCCTCGGCAGATCTCCGCTTCTCGCTCTCCCACTGCAGACTGAGGGATACTCCGTTCACCTCTCTGCTGACAATGGTGCCTTTCTTTCAACCTGAGCCCACAAGTAAAATTAGTTTTGGTGTCTTTTCAAATCCATAAAGCTCACAGTGGTCTCCAGCACAATCTGCCGCTAAATGGTATCATAAGTGACAGGAAGTGCTGTGCTGCCTGATGGAAGGTGTGAGATTTCCTGTGCACCGCGGATTCAATTACCTTGTTCCTCGGTGGGAGGTCTGGAGGCATTGCAGTAAGCTTCCCTGTCTCATGATACCTGGTGTGCTAATCATCCTGGCCAATTTAAGGAGATGGGTGATGAGACAGATGATATGTGAGGCGCTGTCAGCACGCTCCATGCAACAAGATGGCGGCCGATTGTGCAGATGACAAGGATCACAAGACTGCAATTTTTGATTCCACCAAAAGAGGAATTCCAGAAAAACCAATTAAAGATAGAGCCGCTTAATGGATGTTCTGTGGCACAAAAATGCCCTTTCCTCAGAAATTGAAAGTTTGAATGCATTAACTTTTCTTTCTTTGTGCCTCTGAAAAAATACCTTGGCAAAGGATCCAACATCCAGCTGCGATGTTTGATGCACGTGCAAAATGAAAGCCAAACCAAGAGGCCAATGGGCATTGCCATTCTTTGCTGGTGGTGATGGCATGATAGTAGTGAAGTGTACTGGCCTAAAATTCAGTTGGGATCAATAGTGAGGAGCTCTGCTGGCACTGTAAATCCATAGCAACATGGTGCTCTGCCTACTTCATGGCTTAATGTTGGCATATGTCAGGCCAGAACTGCCCTCCATGGCATGGAAGTGTGCAAACAGATTTATATCTTCCTGGTAGCTTTGTGTGCTTCTAGTCTAGCTCTGTAGAATGGTGGTTTGTGGCTCAGTGTTAGTATGCTTCCGGTTCCTTGGCTCAGTGGAAGCTCTGTAGAATGGTGGTTCTGTGGCTCAGTGTTATTCAGTATGCTTCCGGTTCCTTGGCTCAGTGGAAGCTCTGTAGAATGGTGGTTTGTGGCTCAGTGTTAGTCAGTATGCTTCCGGTTCCTTGGCTCAGTGGTAGCTCTGTAGAATGCTGGTTCTGTGGCTCAGTGTTATTCGGTATGCTTCCGGTTCCTTGGCTTACTGGTAGCTCTGTAGAATAGCGGTTTAGTGGCTCAGTGTTAGTCAGTATGCTTCTGGTTACTTGGCTCGGTGGTGGCTTTGTAGAATGGTGGTTTGGTGGCTCAGTGTTATTCAGTATGTTTCCGGTTCCATGGCTCGGTGGTATCTCTGTAGAATGGTGGTTTGGTGGCTCAGTGTTAGTCAGTATGCTTCCGGTTCCTTGGCTCAGTGGTAGCTCTGTAGAATGGTGGTTTGGTGGCTCAGTGGTAGTCAGTATGCTTCCGGTTCCTTGGCTCAGTGGTAGCTCTGTAGAATGGTGGTTTGGTGGCTCAGTGGTAGTCAGTATGCTTCCGGTTCCCCGGCTCGGTGGCAGCTCTGTAGAATGGTGGTTTGGTGGCTCAGTGTTAGTCAGTATGCTTCTGGTTCCTTGGCTCGGTGGTAGCTCTGTAGAATGCTGGTTCTGTGGCTCAGTGTCATTCAGTATGCTTCCGGTTCTTTGGCTCACTTGTAACTCTGTAGAATGGTGGTTTGGTGGCTCAGTGTTAGTCATTATGCTTCCTCTAAAGTGATCTACAAAGAAGAATTAAAACTTTATCATGCAAACTGCAAACGTGCTAAGGCCTCCTACACTCTTTCCACAATCACTTCAGTGCAAAACTGTCCCCGAACTCTTTTTGCCACAGTTAAAAAACTCACAGGAGCTGATACTGTCCCCGCACTGCCGGCTTTAGATGCCACACAATGTAATGCCATTGCAGACTTTTTTGTATCTAAGGTTGAGGGCATCCATCAATCTCTTGCTTCCCTTCCCTCTCCAACTGATTCCTCTCTACACGGTCCGTATTGTAATACCTCCACCTCCCCCACTGAGTTTATTTACAACTGGACACCATTTGACGACTCTTCTTTCCTATCCTGCTTAAAAAGCATCAGGTCTGGATCTCCGCGGGACCCAGTCCCCATGAAGATACTCAAACAACTTGACCTTGAACCACGAAGATTCCTAATGAGGCTATTAAACGTCTCGCTCACCGAATCTCGAGTGGAACAGGACTGGAAACATGCCATGGTCGTCCCCCTGCTTAAAAAATCTGGTGCTGACATCACAAATCTTGCCAACTTCAGGCCTATATCCCTGCTGCCAGCCTGTTCTAAAATCCTAGAACGCCATGTTAACACCCAGCTTAATGAGTTTGTTGAAAACATGGGATATCTCCATCCGTCCCAATCAGGCTTTCGCGCTAATTACTCCACCGAATCCGCACTCCTAGGGGTAACTGAGCGACTCCGACACGGTATCGATGGCGGTGAGACCTTTGCGCTGATTCTTCTTGACTTAAGCGCTGCTTTCGATACCGTGTCCCACTCCATCCTATTGGAGTCTCTCGGTTCCCTCGGTGTTGCTGGATCTGCGCTCGCCTGGGTGTCCTCATTTCTTAATGAGCGCACCTTTCAGGTTTTCTCAAACAAAGCTGAATCTGCGATTCATTCCTCTGCCTACGGCGTCCCCCAAGGGTCTATATTGAGCCCTCTGTTGTTCAATATTTACATCAGACCACTTGCTTCCATCGTAGAGGACGCCGGTCTGTCTATATACTCATACGCAGATGACACGCAGATTGTGTTCTCTTTGTCTAGCAGCAGGGCTCAGGACACCTCTGCCCTCAAAATCGGCCTCTCTCGCGTTGCAGCTTGGATGCAAATGCATCTGTTAAAGCTCAACGGAGACAAGACCGAGGTGATCATACTAGGCAAACAAAAAGATCTCTGGGGTCCACGACATTGGCCCAGTGACATGGGTCCTCTGCCTACCCCCGTGCCTGTTGCTCGCAACCTCGGTGTCCTAATCGACGACAAACTCTCGATGAGGCAGCAGGCAACTAAGGTCGCTGCGATCTGCTTTAACACCCTTCGCTGGTTGCAAAAGATCATATGGATGCTGCCTGAGTCCACTCGTAGAACTGTCGTACAGGCCCTTGTGATGTCCCATATCGACTATGGCAATGTGCTTTATCTAGGAGCAGATAAAGCTACAATCAATAAACTCCAGGTTGTACAGAACTCAGCCGCCCGCCTGCTGCGTAATGTCCCAAGGAGAATGTCCGCAATGCAGGCTCTACGTGACCTCCATTGGTTAAAAATCTCGGATCGAGTGGCCTTCAAAACTTTGTGCATCCTCTTCAAAATTCGCCAAGGCTCCGCTCCGGCCTACTTGCACAATCTTGCGCAGCCATATCAGCCTGGCCGCCTTTTGAGGTCATCCAACAGTGGCAATCTTGTGATTCCCAGAATCCGACTGGCAAAAATGGGAGGCCGTTCATTCGCATATCTGGGCCCCAAGATGTGGAATGCTCTCCCATTGGCGCTTAAAACAGAAACCAGTCTTCTGGCTTTCCGCAAAAAACTGAAGACCCTCCTGTTCTAGTTCCAGATTCCTCCGGTCTAGTGTCTCCCTCTTGCAATTACTTGTTTTCTGATTTCTCCTCCAGTCTATCCCTGGCGCCGGGAAACCCACTGCGGGTAGCTGCGCGCAATATAAGTTCAATAAAATAAATAAATAAATAAATGGTTCCTTGGCTCGGTGGTAGCTCTGTAGAATGGTGGTTTGGTGACTCAGTGTTAGTCAGTATGCTTCCGGTTCCTTGGCTCAGTGGTAGCTCTGTAGAATGCTGGTTCTGTGGCTCAGTGTTAGTCAGTATGCTTCCAGTTCCTTGGCTCAATTGTAGCTCTCTAGAATGGTGGTTTGGTGGCTCAGTGTTAGTCAGTATGCTTCTCGTTCCTTGGCTTGGTGGTAGCTCTGTAGAATGGTGGTTTGGTGACTCAGTGTTAGTCAGTATGCTTCCGGTTCCTTGGCTCAGTGGTAGCTCTGTAGAATGCTGGTTCTGTGGCTCAGTGTTAGTCACTATGCTTCCGGTTCCTTGGCTCGATGGTAGTTCTGTAGAATGCTGGTTCTGTGGCTCAGTGTTAGTCAGTATGCTTCCGGTTCAGTGGCTCAGTGGTATTTGTAGAATGCTGGTTTGCTGGCTCAGTGTTATTCAGTATGCTTCCGGTTCCTTGGCTTACTGGTAGCTCTGTAGAATGGTGGTTTGGTGGCTCAGTGTTAGTCAGTATGCTTCCGGTTCCTTGGCTCGGTGGTAGCTCTGTAGAATGGTGGTTGGTGGCTCAGTGTTAGTCAGTATGCTTGCGGTTCCTTGGCTCGGTGGTAGCTCTGTAGAATGCTGGTTCTGTGGTTCAGTGTTATTCAGTATGCTTCCGGTTCCTTGGCTTACTGGTATCTCTGTAGAATGGTGGTTTGGTGGCTTAGTGTTAGTCAGTATGCTTCTGGTTCCTTGGCTCGGTGGTAGCTCTGTAGAATGGTGGTTTGGTGACTCAGTGTTAGTCAGTATGCTTCCGGTTCCTTGGCTCAGTGGTAGCTCTGTAGAATACTGGTTCTGTGGCTCAGTGTTAATCAGTATGCTTCTGGTTCCTTGGCTCAATAGTAGCTCTGTAGAATGGTGGTTTGGTGGCTCAGTGTTAGTCAGAATGCTTCCGGTTCCTTGGATCGGGGTAGCTCTGTAGAATGGTGGTTTGGTGGCTCAGTGTTAGTCAGTATGCTTCCGGTTCCTTGGCTCAGTGCTAGCTCTGTAGAATGGTGGTTTGGCGGCTCAGTGTTAGTCAGTATGCTTCCGGTTCCGTGTCTCAGTGGGATTTGTAGAATGCTGGTTTGGGGGCTCAGTGTTAGTCAGTATGCTTCCGGTTCCTTGGCTTACTGGTAGCTCTGTAGAATGCTGGTTCTGTGGCTCAGTGCTATTCAGTATGCTTCCGGTTCTTTGGCTCACTTGTAACTCTGTAGAATGGTGGTTTGGTGGCTCAGTGTTATTCAGTATGCTTCGGGTTCCTTGGCTTACTGGTAGCTCTGTAGAATGGTGGTTTGGTGGCTCAGTGTTAGTCAGTATGCTTCCGGTTCCTTGGCTCGGTGGTAGCTCTGTAGAATGGTGGTTTGGTGGCTCAGTGTTAGTCAGTATGCTTGCGGTTCCTTGGCTCGGTGGTAGCTCTGTAGAATGCTGGTTCTGTGGTTCAGTGTTATTCAGTATGCTTCCGGTTCCTTGGCTTACTGGTATCTCTGTAGAATGGTGGTTTGGTGGCTTAGTGTTAGTCAGTATGCTTCTGGTTCCTTGGCTCGGTGGTAGCTCTGTAGAATGGTGGTTTGGTGACTCAGTGTTAGTCAGTATGCTTCCGGTTCCTTGGCTCAGTGGTAGCTCTGTAGAATACTGGTTCTGTGGCTCAGTGTTAATCAGTATGCTTCTGGTTCCTTGGCTCAATAGTAGCTCTGTAGAATGGTGGTTTGGTGGCTCAGTGTTAGTCAGAATGCTTCCGGTTCCTTGGATCGGGGTAGCTCTGTAGAATGGTGGTTTGGTGGCTCAGTGTTAGTCAGTATGCTTCCGGTTCCTTGGATCGGTGGTAGCTCTGTAGAAAACTGGTATGGTGGCTCAGTGTTAGTCAGTATGCTTCCGGTTCCTTGGCTCAGTGCTAGCTCTGTAGAATGGTGGTTTGGCGGCTCAGTGTTAGTCAGTATGCTTCCGGTTCCGTGTCTCAGTGGGATTTGTAGAATGCTGGTTTGGGGGCTCAGTGTTAGTCAGTATGCTTCCGGTTCCTTGGCTTACTGGTAGCTCTGTAGAATGCTGGTTCTGTGGCTCAGTGCTATTCAGTATGCTTCCGGTTCTTTGGCTCACTTGTAACTCTGTAGAATGGTGGTTTGGTGGCTCAGTGTTAGTCAGTATGCTTCTGGTTCCTTGGCTCACTTGTAACTCTGTAGACTGCTGGTTCTGTGGCTCTGTGTTATTCAGTATGCTTCCGGTTCTTTGGCTCACTTGTAACTCTGTAGAATGGTGGTTTGGTGGCTCAGTATTAGTCAGTATGCTTCTGGTTCCTTTGCACACTGGTAGCTCTGTAGAATGCTGGTTTGGTGGATCCCTGTTAGTCAGTATGCTTCCGGTTCCTTGGCTCACTTGTAACTCTGTAGAATGCTGGTTCTGTGGCTCAGTGTTATTCAGTATGCTTCTGGTTCTTTAGCTCACTTGTAACTCTGTAGAATGCTGGTTTGGTGGCTCAGTATTTTTTAGTATGCTTCCGGTTCCTTTGCACACTGGTAGCTCTGTAGAATGCTGGTTTGGTGGATCACTGTTAGTCAGTATGCTTCCGGTTCCTTTGCACACTGGTAGCTCTGTAGAATGCTGGTTTGGTGGATCACTGTTAGTCAGTATGCTTCCGGTTCCTTTGCACACTGGTAGCTCTGTAGAATGCTGGTTTGGTGGATCACTGTTAGTCAGTATGCTTCCGGTTCCTTGGCTCAGTGGTAGCTCTGTATAATGCTGGTTCCTTGGATCACCGAGTTAGCAGTGGAAAGAAGAAAATCTGTAGAATCTCCAATGTAAATATGGCTTATTATTTCAAGAGCTATTTTAAATTAAACAAGGTGCTACACAGACCGCATCCCTTCTACCGCAAGGTGTGACTAAGGAGGCCACTACAGGAAACGCCTGAAAAATAAAATACACAATTGACCAGAGCACACAGCTTGCACAAACTGAAAATGGTATACATGTGTTTCAGAAAGGTAAAAAGTAATTATTTTATTATAGATGCACAATTGCACTAAATAGGTCCATTCACAAATACACGTGTTGGCTGTGTTAACATATAGGGAATACCATTGTTTTGTGTAGTAAAATATCCTGTGGAATATCATCATCTGTCTTTTTTTTTTCTTGTGATACAACCGCATCAGCCAACTGTCAAAATGATTGCATTCGTTTGTATCTGGGCTCTATTTATGTATATGGAATATTATCTATTTGTGGTAATAGCAAAGAAATATTCTGTAACATATGGGAGACCCAGGGACCCCTCATCACTTTCTGCAAGGTGGGTGGGGCATCATTTTGCATCACGCCACTTGCGATGAGGGAGTGGAAGGATGCCATTTTTTTTGCTTGGTCACATGATGTCTGGAAGGATGTCGACACAGTAGCGTGATCAGAAGTCCCGGATTTCCCTGTACAGTCCCGGTGTTCAGAGGACTGGCCCGTTGTACCGGCACTTTTCTTAAGTCTAGGTTTTTGGCACAAAGGTCAGGTCATCATGCAAAGCAAAATTGAAAGCTATACACTCCATTCACAGGCGCCTCTGAAGACTGAAATTTTAAAGTACTTTGGGCCTCATTTATGAAAAGTGACGCATCGCTGGGTGAAAACAGCGATGCGTCACTTTTCACTGCGCACTCCTTACAACATTCCTGATGCGTCATATTT
Organism: Lissotriton vulgaris; assembly: GCF_964263255.1. Lineage (NCBI taxonomy): Eukaryota > Metazoa > Chordata > Amphibia > Caudata > Salamandridae > Lissotriton > Lissotriton vulgaris. Next base: position 1,306,403,069 of record NC_141693.1, on the reverse strand, counting down.
AATGTATGACGCATCATGTCGCAAGGAGTTACAGATACGTCAGTATTTCTGACGTATCTGTAAGCGCAAAAGTGACGCATTGCTGGAGTGTGTCACAAAAGTGACGCAACTCCAGCAATGCGTCCTTTCACAAGGGGAAAGCCTCATGTGAAAGGGCTTGCGTCAGTCTTATGCCTGCTGTGAGGCAGGCGCAAGATTTTGATGCAACAGCGTCCTAAAAGTGACGCAGTGAAATCTCATAGATTTCACTACGTCACTATTACGAGGCTTTTTGCGGGGGAACGCCCCCTCTGCATACATTATACCTGACGCAGGTATAATGTGGCGCAGGGGTTTAGGATATAGAAAACAGACTAGTCAATAATTGATACATCATCGTGTTAAAAATATTGTAGAAAACGACGATTGAATAATGGCTTGGTGAGGGGATACAAATATATGTTAAAGTCCATTGAAACATACATTGATATCTAAAAGATTGATTCCCTGAATATTACATAAATATGTGCAATATAATGCCAAATATAAACATTGAGCCCATGTGTAATAATATAATTACCATGGTTTTCTAATACATATATTTAGTTACTAGTCTCTAGTATATTGAATATATATATATATATATATATATATATATATATATATATATATATATATATATATATATATATATATATATATATATATTTTTTATTATTGGTATTATTATTATTATTTTAGAAAACCGAGTACTGAACAGAAGCTACCCAGGCAAGACTAAAATCCGAAACAGGGTCTCTTGTTCATCATAACAAGACACTTCCATTGGACTGTCCAAGGAAGAACAAACCAATGAATATACCTATACACTTCTCTGGCCAACATATACAGCAAAGACACTCAGGCAAGACCAACAATTGGAAGTCATCTCCCAGCCATCACCACTTGATTGTTCCATTGGACCATTCAAAGAAGAACAAGCCAATAAAGAGGCATACATAAGTATTTTTGGCCAGCAGATACTGCAGGAAGTCACTAAGACTTCATATATAGGTAGAAAAGAACCTGTATTCTAATGAATACATACATGTGGTAACTGTAGCCCCACAACAAGAGAACTTAAATTGACATACAGTAAATTAATGGAATGAAATGAAAATATTTGTAAATACATGTACATAACATATTTGAAAACTAAAAATCATACTACACATCCCACAATGCCTCATTATGGGCACATGGGAAAAGTAGTATAAATGGGAAATAGTGAACAGACTTCCTTAACTGCGAACACGCCTTTGTGGTGAAACGTGTTGGTGGTAGTGGTGAATAAAACCCTCTGAAGCAGTATTACAGGAGTGCCACATCATTTTGTTATAACAATATATCTATCTATCTATATATATATATATATATGTATATATATATATATATATATATATATATATATATATATATATATATATCACAGCTCAAGTTTCTTTCGCATCCCATGGAAAGAAATTCTGGCACTCACAGGGAAAGTGTTCAGTGTGCTTTCCCTGTGAGTGCCGGAATTTCTTTCCATGGGATGCGAAAGAAACTTGAGCTGTGATTTATCACGTGGGGCGCCGCCACGAGAGGCACCCGCCTGCGAGTGACCCGGATTTTGGTGCAACGGAGCGAAAATACGAATACGGGGCACCGCGCTCACACGAGCAAGCAATTCCGAAGACCACGCAAGAAGAAACCCGACACAGCGAGGCTTCGCGACCGGGTAAGAACAAGTGCGTGCAGGAGTGCTGAATGTTTATTGTGAGACGCAAGGCAAAGGGAGAGTGTGTACAGTAAATACCAAACTATGGAGGATGAAATGTTTGGTGACAAGGCTCGGCAGGAAGCGTGTCTGCTGAGCGATTAAAAACACACTGAACACTTTCCCTGTGAGTGCCGGAATTTCTTTCCATGGGATGCGAAAGAAACTTGAGCTGTGATTTATCACGTGGGGCGCCGCCACGAGAGGCACCCGCCTGCGAGTGACCCGGATTTTGGTGCAACGGAGCGAAAATATATATATATATATATATATATATATAATTTCACTTGGTGATACCAGCTGAGGTCTCTGACATGACAGATAACAGGCCTGTGGCTCTGGCAGGGAGAGTGGCCGCTGAGGAGTGCTGCTGAAGGCGATCATGATAAACGCTTCCGATTTGTCACTTGCGCTGCCAGTCAGGCCTTTGCCTGAGCATGTAGCACGCTTGGGAGATAAACAGCAGGTGAGAAGGGAAAGTCTTGTTCTGAAGGAAAGGGATAGAGGCCCCCAAACTGCCTGCGGTCCTTAGACGCAACGATTTCACCTGTCACTTGATTTTCCTTTCAATTGCAAAATGGCTGCCTACAGTGCATTAATGTAAGTATACGGATTTAAATGCATGTCAAAAGCCCAGCATTTTTGAAAACACACAAAATGCTTTCAAGTAAGATATATGAGATATATGACTCATTGAGCAGTGGTGACATGGTTCACCAAGGACCTCACTATATAAGGCAAATGATTGGGGATGGAATTCAGGCTTCTTTATTCCATAAATGCAAACATAGAATGCCATACATGATGCCTTCAAGCAGGATGTTTTGAGCCCGCACTTACAATATAAAAAACAAGATTAAATGTTTTGAAATTCCGCTTGCTGTTGATGAAAGGACCAGAATTAACTGACATGGCATGAATGTCATGGGCCACCTGGGAAACATGTACTTCCAGTCACTCTTGCGTGTCATCCCCTACCTGTCTGCACACAGCTGCCAAATGCTCACGGCTGTGTGTGACACTATAAGAATATATATATCATGTCATCAGGGACGTCAATGACCATGTCATGAGTGATGCAGTATGTGAGGTCATAACCAGTGCATTTCCGGGGCATACGTTATATTTAGCTCAGGTGACTATAACTGCTGAATTTCAATGGCTTTGTACAAGTGAAATCTGAGCCTAACTATAATGTCCCTTTAACTTTTTTTTTCAGTGAATTTCTACGGTTTTTAAATCTATTTCCTAACTATAACGTTCCTGTAACCTTTGGTTTTTCAGTGAAGTTCTAAGGTTTTTTTATTCTATTTCCTAACTATAACGTTCCTGTAACCTTTGGTTTTTCAGTGAAGTTTTAAGGTTTTTTAATTCTATTTCCTAACTATAAAGTCCCTGTAACTTTTGTTTTTTTCAGTGAATTTCTACGTTTTTTTAATTCTATTTCCTAACTATAACGTTCCTGTAACCTTTGGTTTTTCAGTGAAGTTCTAAGGTTTTTTTAATGTTATATGCTAACTTTAAAGTCCCTGTAACTTTGCTTTTTTAGTGATTGTCTACATTTTTTAATGTTATTTCCTAACTATAACATCAAAGTAACCTTTAGCTTTAAGTGAATTTGTAAGGTTCTTTAAATTGTACTTCCTGTCTGTAAATTGATAACTTGGAGAGTGAGTATGTACGTGAGTGCATGAGTGTCTCAGTGGGTGTGTGGGTGAGTGTGTGAGCATCTGAGTAGGTCGGGGAGTGGCTGTATAAGTGTCTCACTAGGGTGTGAGTGGGTGCATGAGTGAGTCTGTGAGTGAGTGACTGAGTGGGTCTGTGAGTGGGTGCCTGAGTTGATCTGTGAGTGGGTGCATGAGTCTCTGAGCAGATCTGTGAGTGGGTGTATGAGTGTCTTAGTGGCCTGTGAGTTGGGTGTGCGAGTCTCTGAGTGCCCTCTGTTTTGCCCTCTTCTGCCTTGTTTTGCCTTTCCTGCTCAATTTTCTGCCCTCTGTTTTGCCTTTCCTGCTTGTTCCCTGCAGTGGGGGAAGAGGGCTGCAAGCCGCACTCCCTGGGCTGGTTTTAGCCACGGGGACCCCATCCCCCGTGGCTTACCAAAAGTCAATGGGGGAGGAGAGTAGTGTGTCCTCCCTCCCCAGGCCAACCACATCCTCTGGGGTCCTGCCTGGTAAAAATGCTGCTCCCTAAATATGCTGCTCCCTGTGTGCAGGAGCAATCATTTCATATGGTTCTTTGCCCACATGCCCTCCATTTGTTTCCACATGCAGCCCGGGAAGATGGTGGTCCTCAGGGCCATACATGGCCTGGTAATGGGGCCATGCAGCCTCCCTCCCACATTCAAATAAACCATGCCCCGGGGAGGTGGTGGTCCAGAAGCCACGCAATCCCCCTCCCATTTCCTCACTTCGTGTGTGCCCTGGGGAGTTGGCAGTCCCCAGGGTAATTAGGAACTCAGGGAGGTGGTTTGTGTGGCCCCTCTCTTATTTAATTTAAAAGCCCCAGGGAGGTGGTGGTCCCTTGGGTCTTTAAAGGCCTAAGGAGGAGGGCCACATGCCCCCTCCTATTATTAATAATACTCCTGGGAAGGTGGCGGTGCCCCGGTGGAAAACTACCCATGTGAAGTGGGGTGGATGCACCCCCTTCAATAATAATTTTAAAAACAATGGCCCTGGAACCTGGCCTACACAGAGGCTCATAAAGAAAAGTGCGGGAACCAGGGCTTTTTTTCTGATTTTTCCCTGGAGTTGCAAATCCGTCACAATTTCTGATGAAAAATAGAAAAAGTAAGGGTTTTTTTGGAACTCGGCTGAAGCCGAGTCCCAAGATGGCTGCCAACACTTCCTAGTTGAAGTGTTGGCAGCCAATCAGCTATCAGCCAGGAGACTGTTGGATCCTCAGAGGATCGATGTCTCTTTATATGCAAATAGTTTTTTCCCTTAACCGCATCGCTGCTGCGGTCATTTTTGCGCTGCGCGTTTTTTTTACAAAAGCCGTGTTACATGACGAGCTCAGCTCGTCATCCGCACACGCCCCCCGTGGCTGATGACGAGTTGAGCTCGTCATCAGCATCGAAGGGGTTAATGTCTTGAAAACTATGGAACAGATTTACACAAATAACAAAGTGGTCGCTTTCTGAACCAAGAGCTGCCATTCTGTTAAATTTGGTGTAATTATGTCCAGCAGTTCGGGCTGTAGTCGTGTCTTAAATACTATGGGAATTAACATGGGAAAGTTAAATTTTTCCTTCCTTTTTATCGGCATCTGCTTGACGAATCACCCAAAAACTTTCCATGCATAATAGTACTCGGTCATACATCAGGTTGAAAAGTTAATTGAATGCACGTATGACTGATTACTATAGCACAAGGCACCTATTAGTGAATCTAGTCATGATGTAGTGTGGGTCCTGAAGAATCGTTGGTTGATCCATTTGGACCGACAAAGGCGAGAAACATTTAGACCGTTTTTTTTCCAAAAAACAACATTTCCCTTGCTTACTAGGACCATTGTACCCTGAATGCGCACCACTCCTTTTAATTAGGTTAGTGAGCTCAGTCAATAAAGTAATATGATCCTAAACATCGCTAGACCCATTTTAACTCACTTCTTTAACACCACCTCACACACACTAAAAAAAAAACATTCACCTCCACTTCATCATACAACTATAAAAAGATCTCCGGCAAAGAGCCCCTTTGTGGGTGTCTGTTGGGCATTACAGCGCTGGACTAATGAGGAGCTAGTCCAGTGATGAAGCTTGACACCCTTCAGGGTGTGTGAGGGTACTTGCTCGTACTGGAGCACGATCCCTGAACCGGAACACTAAGATACCTTCTTTATCTGTATCCTAAGGACCTGCACACACCTCCTGTTTACTGACAGATTACTGATATTAGGAGGAAGTGTACTGGACCTATACAGGCTCCTGGTTCTTCTTTATGTAGAGTACACTGTAATTATGTCAGATGTGTTGGTTGGCCCAGTATGTACACAAATAACAATTTAAACACCCTATTTTATAATTTCTTTTGTAGATATTTAGCACTCCTCGTCCCAATGCAGGGCGTCAGAGTGCTTTACATCACACATACAGCTTATACATTGATAATAAATTGTATGTGCTCACACTCCATGGCATTTGACTCTATCGGCAGCTGAGACCTACACATTTTGACTGACGCCCAGTAGAGCTACCTCGCGAGCTAAAGGGGAGATGGGCTACGGTTCCCCTCCTTGACCATCACCTACCAAGCCGGTCTTTGGGCAAACTCTCCTGCGTCTCTCTACTGGACTTTACTCCCTTCTCCTCTTCACCATACCCCCTCCTCTCTACTCTTCTCCTCTTTCCAGCTATTGACCTTTGCCCTCTCCCGTCCTTGCTCATAGTTCCCATCCTGTCTATCCACTGAACTTTCTTCTGTGAACTTTCCCTTGTCAGTTGAGACCTAGCTATCTGACTGATGCCCGATGGAGCTACCTGTTTAGCTATTGGGGAGACGGGCTGTGGATTCCCTCCTCGGACGTCACCTACCCAGTCGGTCTTTGGGCAGACTTCCTTTCATCTCTCCTGCCGTCTTTTCCCGTCATCCTCCCCCTTCAAGTTTCCCCCTTACCCCTCCTCTATATTTGTCTCACCTTCTTTCCTCTCCCAATTTGTTTGCATAATTTTTGCCGCAATGTGTATTCGTTTTCATTCTCTGTAACATTGTGTAGCCTGATGTAAAGTGCTCTGATACCTACGGGTCTAGTCAGCACTATATATAACTCATAAATAACGTTCTTCTGAACTTCTAATGGACCTTTGATGACGCCCCTGGGCAGATTCCAAAACTGTTTGTACTCACCTTGATGCACAGGCAACCTTGGCCGATATCCGGTGGAGCTGTCATATGCAGCTAAAGAGGAGTCTGGCCAGTAGCACATATTTAATTTTATGGGGCTTCTCATGGTACAACACTTAATTCACATATGACTTGCACAAACTATTTTCCTTCACATCTTTGGGAAATGTTTAACCATGGCAAAATATTGTGTCTCATTACACCTAACAGACATCACTCACCTGCTCCTAGATGGCACTGCTTTGCCTCAAAGCTCTTTATCTGCTAAAAAATCTGATTCCCTCTTCCTGGAGGTGGGCAAGCTGCTGAAAGCTCAAGCCAGGATCAAGCCAGATGCCTGGCTCATATGTATGACGTAACAATGAAAGCCTTTACAACAAAGGCTTTTATTACAAAAGCTAAACCATGAAAATGGCTTCACCACACCTGTTTCTACTTCCAACTTCAATATCACGCCATCCAAGAGGAAATCATTTAACGTACAGTAACAACGAACTGCATTGTAACACCTACCTTTTCAGCAATTGCCATTTTAATGCCCAATGAAAATCAGTGTTAAAATATTTTCAACCTGAAACAAATTGAGCTTTGAGTCGGTATGAATGGGCTTTCATTTGATTGTTTTTTTGAGGGATTCGAGGTAGCTGATTGGCCGTGTGTGGGAACCAATGAGGTGATTTTGTAGTTGTTTCCCTGTTCACTGGTCCAGATTTCCTCACACTTCCTGTGTTTGAGATCGGGACAGAGACGTTCAAAGAAAATTTGGTTCTCAACAACTTGTAAGTTTATTGGTGTTACCGGGCTTTTTTGCACTCGAGGTACTGCTGTGGCTGCCTATTGTTATTTCTCTCTGCCTATGCTTCCTATTTTTCTACCAATTAAACGTTTGCTGTTGGTGTAACATTTATTTGTTTTTCCTATGTTTGAGAACCTTTCAGCCATTTCTTTGACCCTTTGTTTTAACCGAGCACTCGAGTCTCTCTTTACCTTGAGATGAGAGTTCTTGTAGTCGCACTCTATGCGACCCAGTGCTTCGTACTACTTTCTTCCTGGGGCTAACTTAAACAAACATCCTAAAACTGTCCCTTCCCCATCTCTAAGCCCTGCTAAATCCAACAACAGAGCGCCACCCTTCCCCACACTCTTACCCTTAAATCCGCCCCTTTGCCAGCTTGGTGAGCCCTATAACTGCCCCAGCCCTGAGTCCTAAATCTGGAAATCTCTCCCACACCCTTAGCCCCTTCCCCAGCATCATGGTGTCATGCGTTGAAGCGCGATTTGTTGTATAAAATGATTCGGCATAAAGATGGGCGTAGTAATGACACCTTCATGGGGCAGGTTTCGTTGTAAAGGCTATTTGAACTTAAGCCTTCATTAAAAAGGCAGTTTCCCGCCTGGCTCTGGCTCAGTTCCAGGTCCTTTTACACCCTCAAGCCCAAAATGAACTAAACTGTAATGTTGCATCTGCCTGACACCCAAATTGTAATCTAACATGTAAATAATAAAGACAAAATAGTGACCTTTGCTGTAAAACATGAAAGAAAGATATAGCCATCTAGTGGCTGAATTGCACTAAGTGAAACATGAAATTCTAGGATCAATCTGGGCTTCCCACTTAACCAAATTGTGTGATCCCAGGCAAATATTTAATCTCACCAAGCCTCCTTTTTCTACAGTATCACATATGGTCATATATCCAAATCCACAAGTTCAGGGTGTATGCTGTACAATCACATCTTGTGTTAGATTTAATACACTGTAACGTTGCTTCATTCATGAAAAAAACAGGGAATATATAATGCAAACATGAAAACTGACTTGCTTCTTAGTTCACTAGAGGCATTGTCGTCATGGTGGGAGCTCAAAAGTTTCTAACTTCACTATCACTTTTCATGGACTCCTCTCAATGCAAAGGTATAAACTTATGTACAAATATTAAATGCTTCCACATGTTAAAAAATACACTTTTATTTTAATTTTAATGTTTTCATGGCTTGAATTATGTAAGTGCTCTTCAAGCCAAACCGGACTCTTGGTTCGTCTCTGACTTGCAGTCCTTTTTAATATGTTAGTTCACCCACCTCTATCTCTCCCAGAGCCACTCCATTAACACAAGAGAAACCCCCCCCATAAAAACAAAATACTGTTTTGAGACACTGTAGAAAAAACATATCTGCACTGGAGAGAGAGAGAGTGACCTAGCACTTGCTACAAGTGAACCATTTTATGTGTGCTTCGCGGAAACTGTGGTAATGCAGGGCTTGGTTGGGGCAGCTTCCCCACTTGGGTGTCGGAGCGTCGCCTCACAGCTTTCTCGCAGTGCGAGAAGCAGAAACGTAAAATGGTATGAATACCATTTGACGTTACTGCTTCTCGCACTGCGAGAAAACAGAATAAGGGTATGCCTGGTTGGGGGCGGGCAGATGAGCGGGTCGGGGAGGAGTGGCTAGCCCAATGTTATTGCCATTAACTGTTTGATATGCCCCAGGGCCGACCAAACCAGTCATAGCACCCTCCGTTTTCACATAGAGAAAATAGCCTCCCATTAGACCCCTATACGCTCGGCATCCTAGCCAATCACAACGCTGCCATTGCAGCATTGTGATTGGCTTAGTGGAGGAGAGGGAGGCTGCCTGCTTCGGCATCCTGTGAGCAGAGAGAGCAGGAGACGCGACGCAGGATTCCGGGATGGAGGCAAAGGTACGTTTAAAAAAAAATTAAATTACCCCTCACCCCTCCCTGTGCGACCCCCTCCCTGCAAGTCCCCCCACCCCCCACCCACGAGTCATGCCGGCTGTGACTACTTGTCAGGCCGTCAGCTATATATTTGCTGTGCTGAACACTGCAGACACGACTCATGCATTAAAGATCACGCACAGTGACTTACGAGCACTCGTGCAAACTGAAGCTTGAGAAAATATGCATGTTTTAAAAAAGTGAACCTGATTATTATTACCAACATTTGGTAAAGGAGGAATGGACTCCGTTCATTCCTTATTTGCCTTTACTCTCTGAATCCAGTCTTTTACTGGGAAGTGTAGGGTCCTGCTGGACACGTTCTAGTGTTCCATCTCTGTTGCACCCCACACTGCACACCCACCCATCACAGGCGTCATTGGTCAGGTGACCCTGTTAATAAAAGGGGCCGGGCGCACATCCCCTGGGCCAGTTCCAGTTGGAGATGGTGGGCTGGCTGGTGTCTTGGGGAGGTGAGGGGTTGGCTAAGGTGTCCTGAGGGAATTCGGTGAAGTTGTCGTAGAGTATTCTGATCTTCAGGTGGAAGAAGGTTCGGAGCTTGTCACAGAGGTTCTGGGATGGGGTGATGTCTGTGGCTTCGCTGCGTGGGTTGGTGAATTCCCGGATGACGTTGAAGAGTTCCTTGGAGTTGGTGGAGTTGGTGAGGATTTTGTTGCAAATGAAGTTCTTTTTGGCTGTTCCTCATTGGTTGTGGTAGCCTGTCATGGCATTCTTGTAGGTGGAGTGGCTGTCGGTTGTCTTGGTATTACTCCACTTCTTCGCAAGGGGTCTGCAGGTGCATCTGGCTTCTTGGTGGTCAGTGTGAACCAGGCAGCTTTTCTCGGTTGTTGTTTTCTGGGGTTGCGTAGCGGGGCGAGTTCGTCTGCGCAGTTGGAGATCCATGTGTGGAGTTCTTTGGCTGCGGTGTTTGCGTCGGGGGCCCAGGTGTGATTGTCCCGGGAGAGGGTGGAGTTCAGTTGCTCGTCCGTGATCTTACTCCAGTTCCTTCGTGGGGGGTGCGGCTTGGTTTAGGTGTTTTGGGTTTCTCTACGGTTAAATTGATGCAGTGGTGGACGGTCTACAGTCATTGTGTTGTGTGGCTGAAGCGGATGCTGTTTCCTACAGCTAAGATGGGGTCTAGGGTGTGTCCTGCCCTGTGTTTTAGTATTTGACGAGTTGGTGGAATCCGATGCTGGCGAGGTTGCCGCAGAGGATGGTTGAGTTGTGGTCGCTGGCGTTGTCTAGGTGGAAGTTGAGGTATCAGATGAGTATGCAGTTCATTGATGCGATAGCGTGGGGTGCGATGAAGTTAGTGATGGTGTTGGCGAAGGCTGTAGTTGAGTGTCACACGGAGTGTGGTCTTGGGGTTGGTCCTGATCTGGAAGTGAAGGTGTTCGGCGGAGGCGAGGGTCTCACTGGAGGTGGTGAGGCAGAGGGTATTTTTGTGGACTATAGGGAGGCCTCCTTCCGGGTGGTTGGGGCGGTCCTACCTCTGGACCTTGTAGCCGTCCGGGATGGCGATGTTGATGTCGGGGGCTGATGCAGCGTTGGTCCATGTCTCTGTGAAGAAGGCAACGTCGGGTGAATGAGAATCGAGGAGGTACCAGATTTACATGGCGTGTTTGTGCATGGAGTGTACGTTGAGGAGGATGCAGATGAGGGTGTTTTCGGTGTTGGTGCTGTTGGTGTTGGTGGTGAGGGTGGTGATGAGGGTCCGGCGACAGCAGAGGCAGGAGAACTGGCCGTGGGTTGTGTTCAGTGAGGCCTGGTTGCAGATTGTGTGTCTCCCGGGGTTGAGTGCGAGGAGGGTGGTGCAGTCGCAGGGGTGGGCAATCGTAGGTTCAGGGTTCCTGGCGCAGTCCGCAGTCGGGCTTGCCTTAGGCGTGTGTTTCACTCCCCAGTTGCATGCGTCCACTGCGCGATCGTGCAGCGCCTGCCATTATGTAGAGTAGGGGGCGGGAACGTGCAGCTGCGAGGTGGGAGCGAGGGCGGCAACAGTGGGAAAAGCAGGAAGAAAAAAACGGGAGGGCTGAGTAACAGAGGGCAACAGTACAATGGGCAGCGCACAAAATCACAATACCAGAGAATACAAACCAGGCACAAAAGGTAGCAAGAAGGGAAAATAAACAACGGGGCACAAAACACAAAGTAACAAAAGGGAAGAAAATACAGAAATGGCAAGAGTTACACGAGGGGACAAAATACCAGATGTCACAGAGCGGGCTCGAACTCTGCCTGGGTAGGGCCAAGGGTATCTGCGTTGGAGCAGAGCACCGTGGAGCTGCTGGGGAGAGAGCAGGCCTCAGACTGGGCCAGCTCGGTTCTACAGAGAGACTTGCCCCGATGACCTTAAATAATATGAAAACAAATTGTTTTAAATACCATTTTCCTTTAAAAAAATTAATGTGGGTGATGTGTGAGGGTCTATTACAGACAGAGAAATGTTGGGTTTATTTCTCATGCAACATCCATCACATATGAAACATGGGAGGGTCTCCCAGAGATTATCTGCAGTAATTTTAATGAACTGCTGCTGTGTTGCAATATTGAAAACACACATCACTACTCTGAATATGAGATAGAAACACATTAGAATTTGGACAATTGTGCCTGTGCATTATCAGTGAACTGCCAAAGTGGGCCTAAAGAGCTGGAAATGGATAATACATTCAAACCTACTCTGAACAGGAGCCTCTAAAATACGTTTAGCCCAGGGCCCCCAACATCCTTAAAATGTCCCCGGATCCCATCTCTGGATTAGCATATAGCCCTGAACCGTTTCATGGCCGCTGTACCTGTTGGAAGGCACCATTGCAGGTCGCACTAGATGATGTCTGACAGAGCTGCGCAGAGGTGCCCATGCGCCCAAGCATTGGCTTAGCAGGAAGTCCTACAGGTCAGGAGCGTGGCCGTCAGGTCAGATGCGAGGAGTACGAGCTTTTCATGGTCGATGGGCCCAGCTGGAAGGTAGCATTAGGCCATGATTGGGCTGACCTGTCAGCTGCGTGTGTGCCCCCAGCACTAGGAAAGTATTAACACATCAGGAATGTGGGCAACGAAGCGAAACGTTTCACAGCCTAACAGCAGGTCGTGCATGAGGTGCTTTGACAGAGCTGCGCATGCGCTCCAGCTCTGGCTCAGCAGGTAGACCTGCACTTCAGGAGTGGTGCGCCCCGGCCGAGGAGCAGGGTGCTCTGGCCTGTGCGGTGGAGGTGGCCGCTGCAGTCCATTAATCAGAGCGCTGTCTGGCAAAGGACCCAAAGAGGAGTTTAATCACTTGGACGATCCCAGCCAAGGCCTCTGACATGACAGATAACAGGCCTGCGGCTCTGGCAGGAGAGTGGACGCCGAGGAGTGTGTGCTGCTGAAGGCGATCGCTGATAAACGCTCCCGATTTGTCACTCGCGCTGTCAGTCAGGCGTTTGCCGGGGCCGGGCGCGCGCTTGGGAGATAAACAGCACGTGGGAAGGGAAAGTCTCGAGCCGAAGGGAAGGGATAGATAGAGGCCCCAAACAGCGTGCAGTCCTTAGGCGCAACGATTCCACCTGTCACCTGCTACCCTTTACACGTACAACATGACTGCCTAAAGTGCGTTTATGTCAGTATCCGGATTTAAATGGGTGACAAGGCCCCGGCATTTCTGAAAACACGCACAAAGATTTTTTAATAAGGTATACGAGTCACTGCGTGGTGGTGACATGGTTCATCAAGGACCTCACTATGTAGGACAAACGATTGGGGATGGAATCCATTCCAGGCTTCTTTCTTCCGCAAATGCAAACATAGAACGCCATACATACATGATGCCTTCGGTCAGGACGTTTTGAGCCCGCGCGTACAATGTGTATATGTAATGTTCAATGTAAATATAATTTTCAATAAAAAAAAATTATAGAAATTAAAAGCAAGATTCAATGTTCGAGAATTCAGTTTGCTGTTGATGAAAAGGCCATAATTAACTGAAGAGGCATGAATGGCATGGGCCACTGGGAGCCATGATGTACTTCCGGTCCCTTTTCCGTGTCACATCCTACCTGTTTGCACCCATCTGTCACATGCTCCCTGCTGTGTGTGACCCTAGAAGAAGGCCCCAACCGTATTTTAATCCAGCACTTGCATTCTGGCACTTGTAGATATGCTTTCCTCTTTCTTAGTATGGCTTAAAACCAAATTCCCAGCATGCATCGTGTGATTGTCTAAAGTGCCAGGAATGGCTGAGAGTGTCACTCATGATCTGGAACCAATTGACAATTCTAGAAGCATGCAGAATAAGGAAACACTGCCTGCCGCAGGGTTTTGATTCCATCATCTGCCAGAGATGCAGGCGTGGAAGACGCAAGCAGGCAAAGCGGATTCAGGTTGACCTGGTTTTTTGAGAATACTTGGAAAGCGGCCTTTTTGGGATTCTACCTGCTGGAGAACATCCGACCAAATGGTATTGACGTATGATTACATTACTTTTACTGTTCCAGGCACACTCGTTTCTCAGATCCCACAGAGAGCATTGGACGAACTCAGAGATGAGTCCGTCGCTTCTCCTTACTGACCTGGGAGTGTTGCCTGCAGGAGTATTTAAAGACTCCATCAGCTTTTTTTTTTAGTCCATGTTGCTTGTGTTCGAGCACTCAAAGCTTACCTTGGAGGGGCCCGGGGTGGGGGGTAGGGGTCAGGGCACAAGTCCTAAAAAAAGAAGTGGAGGGACGCTGATTTCACGGCAGGAAGTGACGTCACGAAAGGTGGCTTGCACTATCACACTTGTTGCCTCCCCTCGCTCACCCCTTAGATGCGATTGCATCAGAGAAGCCAGTGCGTGAGTACTGTTCTAAATGGCTCCGATCTCGCCCCAGAGAGGCCAAAGAGTGAATGTGTGGCTCCATTTGCTCCAGTTATCGAGCTCCTGGTAAAATAAGTGGGGGGGATGCCATCCACCCGCGTGGTACCCCGACTCAAGCCCTGAGAGGGGCAGTGTAGCGTGGGGGGGGGGGGTGAATCTGACCCTTTACACAAAATACCAAATGCTTTATCACACTCACTATTGGTTCATATTCACCGAGATGTGTCCTATTATAAGTTATGTCTTCAGCAAATAAATAAAATCCTCAACAAACAACATGAAGAACAACCGTGAAAACTTGAGATATAATCCTGAAATATTTTTGATATAATATAGCATAACATGTTCAAGAAGAAACTTAAAACCTGGTTCTTTGTGCGAATCTAAGCCTTCTTGTTCATATTCCGATCTCATTGCTCGCATCAGGACACTCCTTGGAGTAGCTGATGAGCGTTATAAATTAAGTTATTATATCATATCGTATCATAAACAATACTCAGCAACCAGCTTCAATGTGTGCAGGACTATGTTGCTTCTGAATGCGAGCCTCAAAATTACGCAAAAGCAGTAAAATCGTCAGTAAGTGCTCTAATTAGCAACAGCCAGACAATGAATGGGAGAATAGAGTGCAGCGCGGAGTGCCACGTGGTTTAGCCAGGGTCAATGAAACTATGCAATTCTGCAGCCGAGATGCTTTAGACATAATTATGGATGTGCCACATTTGCCACTTAATCCATCATCTGCTGCAAAACCTTCAACTTCTTTAACAAAAGAGTTGGCTCCAGCACAAACAGATCAGTAGTTGGTAAATACGCAGCAATATATGTGGCAGTCGCAAAGGCCTTTCGCAAAGGTAGACTGATACACTTGAGTTGCTCATTGATGTCTTTGGGCATTGAAGCTGGTAATAATTGTATTGTATTGCAATATTTATATAGCACTTACTACCCCATGTGGGGGTACTGAAGCGCTTGCCTACATGGGTAGCACACTACACTGGTTAGCGTATGTGGTTGGAAGGATGCTGTCTTTGTTTGGTTCTATGTGTAAAATGTGTTTCCATGTCATGCGTGATGACCACCCAGATGTGGTTCGGGTGTTTTGGGACGCAGTGCCTAGCAGTGTGATGGATGAAGAAGTGTGAGAGACGGGCATACAGTGTATGGTTTTCAGTAGGCTGGCAGCTTTGAGCAGCTCTGCAGGTCCTTCGAGGCATTTCATATTTTCATAGCCCACTAGGCGGATTGCTGCCCTGGGTTGTCCATTCTGAGGTATATTGAATAAAGTTTCTGGTCCGGAGCAGACATATGTTGGAGGGAGATATGGATCAGGGAACAGCTGGGATGGATGTTCTTACTATCATCCCATATCCAAGTGCTACACTGAGATGTCAAAAGTGGTTGTAGTATATAACTTGTTGGGACCCACAATGGAATGAAAGTCCTCCATTGGCCAGCAGCATGTGGCAGATCCCTTTAGTTATTCCATGCCTGTTCAGTTGGCGAAGAGTGGTTTAATGTAGTGCTCGTGGACGATACTGGGTCACAAATAAGGTGAAACCCTTGCTCAGACAGTGTTAACATGTGCACAAATAATAAAGGAAAACTATCTCAAAATGTGCTGCATTATTGTGAATAATTTGCCTTTTATTGCCATATAACTCTTTCAATCAACCCTGCCACATAATTTGTAATTTGGTCCTTTCGTGCCTCATAACTTGAGTGGCCCTGGGCTTTGCAGAGCAGTCTCTCAGCAAAGAGTGCTTCAATCTCTAATAGGGGGTAAATACCCATTACAACACATTTTTACAACGACTACCATCACTCCACATGCCTTCACAACTCAAGTACCATTATATCATCAGATATCCCTAATAGGGATGTGAAAAGATGTAAAGTCAAAAGGCTTACAACTTTGTGTTTTATTTTAAAACTGCATGAGCTTTGCAACCTGCAGAGTTTACAAGAATACAAATCAGGCAGGCTTACTAGTACCTTTGCTGCCAGAGGAAATTGTGTTCCTGCTCACACGGCACACGAGCTGCAGCCACTCATCAGCAGGCCTCTCTCTGTCCACTGTTCCAAACTTCACCCTAGGCAAAATTCTAAGTCCTGCATCCACCCCAAACAGTCCCTTGTTGGTACAGTATTTTGACCTGCCCCCATACTTTACACTCCCACCTCATTCTGCACAGGGAGGGTTGCAGGTCACCACATCATTACATACCCAAGTGGATTTCCTATAATGGACATCTTGAGGCAGGAAATTCTGACCATGAATGAGTCATGCCAGATTTACGTCATAATGCCATATCATGTAATCGCACCACCATTCACTGCAAAATTATAGTGGAGGGGCACGGGTAAAGCACAAACATTCAGAATGCAAGCGGCTGTTGGTTTCTGAATAATCTTTACTGAATAAACTTCAGAGGTTTGTATCTTGGATGTGATTGGTCATGGTTGGGATTTTTTTGATGGTGTAGGATTATATGAATCACAGGTCCCTTGTTTCTAGACTTCGGGCTACTGGGAAAAAATTCTGAGGGTAATATATCAGAAACCAGTGGTTGTAGCTGAAACATACTTGTGGGTGGCCTGGGACACCTCCTGAGTAAGGTTTTGTAACAAAGGGCCAAGAATATCAAGAGTTTCCTTTCTGGACTACAGCTCACCTAGTGTCCCTCGACACTCTCACAGCACACCTGATGAAGGTCAACAGAATGATGAGGGAGTGAGAGAAGTTGTACAGAGAGTGCGAGAGGTGCAACCAGAAGTTTATCCTGCTCTACATGAAGTATTCATTCTACACAACATACACCGGTCCTCCCTTGTACTAAGGCAGAGTAGCCTGGCTGTCCTTAAACTGGCAGAGTCTCTGGTCATTAGGGAGACCCTTCCATAGCAAGTCAGATCAGACGGAACTCTTCTAGCTCTCGCTGCTCAGAGAAATGGGCAACCTCGAGCTCCATATCCTGGAAGTATCAGGCATGTGCACAGAGGGCTACGGGGTGTAGTGCTTCAAAGTGCAGAACGGTTACCTGCTTTTTCAGTTTCTAGTCAGTACAGAAACTGGACTCCAACTTCTAACGGATGTATGACGTTACAACGCATGCTTTTACCACACATGCTATTACAACGCAGGTTTTACTTCGCATACCATTACAGCGCATAGTGCTTTGGGGTGCTGGATAGTGAATAGTTTAATTTACTATTCCAACTCCAGTCCCCGTGGACACTAGGGAAGGTGTTGGATAGTAAATTAAATCTATTCCCTATCCTAGAGCGCCCCCCAGCGCAATGCGTTGTAATGGTTTTTGTTGTAAAACCTGCGTTGTAATAACACTGCGTGGTAAAAGTTGCGTTGTAAAGGATGTTTCCCACTTCTAACATCTAACCTGCAGGAGAGAGAGCAGTTGTTTGGGGTATTTATTTTGCAATGCTAGGGGGAGTTGTTGTGTATTCCAGCTTCCAAGCCAGACATTAATCCTATGAGGTTATCACTGTTGGCTGGCGCAGGGTATGTGGAGGGCCACATACGCACGTTATCCCTCTGGTAGGGCTAAACACATCCCTAGTATCTACCCATCCTAGGGAGGTAAGAGGCATAAATTTACCCATGCAGTTCAGCTCAAACCTGGAGGACTATGTGCTTTTGATGTAAAGGATCAATAGGCCTCTCATGTGGCACAGTAGACATATTCGCCATTCCTTATTGAACTTCCTCCGGCCCAGAAGTACTCATTAGCCAAGTCTGATAAAAGCCGAGGGCACTCTGAATACTCAGCCACATACAGTTTTGGGGTTGTGCAACCTCTAGAATGCCATCTAACACCTTGGAACGCGTGAGAGGGCCCTCCTGGCCGCTGAAGTGCAGATTCCTGACAGAGTAGCCTTAGCTCAGCCGTAGTGGCAGGAGAGAGAAGCCTGCGGTGTGTGAGGGGGTGGACGCCGGGCTGCTGAAGAGACATGGAGGGGCGCATGGCCGGGGAAGCCGCGGCTTAAGGTAGGCAGTCAGACAGGAGTGTTGTAAAAGTGAGCCACGAGGCGTGAGATGCAGAAGACGGTGGGGTAGTGAAAGGTTGTGCTGTAGGCGAGGGTCCAGGGCTGTGGTTTGAGGAGCTCGAGAGCGGGTCGAGCAGAGACAGCGCGGCACCCCGGCGCATGATTCCAGGAAATCGCCCTCCCTCCGTGAGAGGCGTTAATGGCCCGCAGCACTCTGGGAGTCTCGAATTCCCGAACCCAGCGCTCTCCGGGGTGATGAAACGCATGGTGTCAGCGGGCATGTCCACCTCTCCCCTCCCTCCAGGCGTCTAGAAATGCCGAGCCCCCCAAGCCCATGCACAGCAGAGGGCCCCACATGTGCGCCTGACCAACTGGCTAGCGGCCTGAGCATTCGTGTGTGCAAGTCTGCCTGACTGGGGATGTGAATGTGCATACATGTGCACATACGAGTCTGCCTTACTATGTGTGTAAGGATGCATACATGTGCAAATCTGAAAGGCAGTCTGATGTGTGTGTAAATACATGTAGGAATCTGTGAGTCTGCCTGACCCATTAGTGTGAACGTGAGTATCTTTGAGGATGCTTGACTGCATGTGAATGTACATACATGTGTGCATCTATGAGTCTGCTTGAGCATGGATATGTTTGTGTCACAGGGAATACATATAAGTATATGTGAGTCTCTGCCTCAGCACGTGTGTGTGTTTAAGCATTCATCCATGTGCCCATCAGTGTGTCTGCCTGACCTCGTGCGTGTGGATACATGTACATGTCTGTGAGTCTGTCTGACCGCTGTGTGAACGTGAACATGTGCATATCAATGAATCTACCTGACCATATGTGTATTTGAGCATGTGTACATTTGTGTGTCTGTGATCTGCTTGAACATGTTTGTGTGTTTGTAAGCATTCATACATGTGCACATGTGAGTCTTCCTGACCATATTTGTGAATGTTCAGATATTTGTGAGCATTTCTGAGTCTGCCTGAGCATGAGTTTGTGAACACGTGTTCACATGTGTGAATGCATACATGTGTGACTGTATTCACGCGCGCACCTGTGAGTCTGTTTGAGCAGGAGTGTGTGTGCATGCATACATGTACGCATCTGGGAGCCTGCCTGAGCAAGGGTGCATTCATGTGAGTGTATATGTGCTTATTCTTCTGTATGTAAATGTGAGTGTGCCTCTGAGTCTGCCTGGCCATGAACTTGCATATGTGTGTGCACATCTGTGAATATGCCTGGTCATACTTGCATGCGTATGTTAGTGAATGCGCATGATTGCATGTTTGAGTCAGTCCGATCGTGACTGTTTAGACATAGAATTGTGCGCAAGCGTGTTTGGGCACACGTGCGTGAGCGTGCCTCTTGAATGTGACATGTTAGGTGTGTGTTGTCTGCAGGAACGCGTCAGTCTCCCTCTGTTTACTGCGTCCGATTGAAAGTTGTCCTCTCAGGGCCAGGGGTGTCTTTTGGGCAGGCATGTTTGCACGTGGTATGGTGGCAATGTGTAGTATTCCACGCATGCGCAGGAATGCATTACCGCGTGTCTAGGACTTGTTCGATGCGATACCCCTGTGCTTACACCCAGATACACGTTTGCCGTTTAGCGTCATGGCGGCTTTTAAGAGTCTTTTTTTATCGGTTGAAATTAAAGCCCCTCCCCCACCTGATAGTGGGGATAGTGTTGTGTAATGTTGTCTGCCTCGTGGCGCTGTATATTATCATGTCTAATAGCTTCCAAAGTATTACTCTGGGCTCTCGAGGTCTCTAGTCGAGCCGGCTCCTCTGTCAAGAGCATCTCACGCCCAGGAGACGCAGATCCGAGGCTGCCTCTGGGACTGTGAGGGGGAATCTTTGTCTGTCTGAGTGCACACTTGTCTTTAAGTACTTGGGAAATCCTTTTATGCCAGGCCTTCCCTCCCGGGATGCTAGCATCACGCCCCTTTCAGTTTCCCATCGTTATTTTGCGGTTTTTGTATGTTATGTAATGTTACGTGCATTTATACTGTGATTCTTTCTTTATGCGTTGATGCCTTGTCTATGTACCTTCTGACGTAATAATCCACGTGTAAAAATGGAGAAATAATGTTTCGTTTCTCCTCAGATTTAGGATTTTTTAAATCAAACCTGGTTTTTAACGTTATGTTTAGTTGAAACCCCAAAGGCACCCTTGCCACCTGGGCCGTGAAAACACGACCATAAGGCGCCCGCCATCGAATCCCTTCAGTGCGAGTCCCTCTGGAAGCCACTGTTTTTTTAATGATTGCTTCTAGGACTGGGTATCTCAGATCACAGCTTCCCATTGTTAGTGCCCGTATTTTATCAGTTCCCGCCAGCATTCATACAAAAACTGTGACAAAGCCAAAGGCTGACAGTCGTAGCAGACCTATTGGCTTTGCCAGTTCTTTTTTCATTAATGTTTCGATTCTGTTAGAAAAATGTCACTCCCTTCATCTCCTTTACTTTTTTATTCTTCATTATCATTGTGGAATTCTTTTATTTTGGATTCATGGTTATTGTATTTCCTAATTACTGTTACCTAAATGTCACAGAATGTCAGGTATATCATGTGATATTCTATCTGTTGCCAAACACTTGCCCTCTCTAGCACCAGGGCTGCCTTTCAGCCACAGATCCCATCTTCTCTATGTGTAAAGGTGCTTAGCAAATAATAAACGACTTAAGATGATGTGCTTAGCAGCTGCTGCTTCAGGGCTCAGCCTCTGGGTCCATTGCCAGCTGATCACCCCTTGTGTGCTCTCAGGTCATTATCCCGCTCTCTTGCGTCCCAGTCCTGCTGTCTGTCACCAGTCTCTTCCAAGACTCAATGCGCTTGGCTCCTCTTCAGAACCCTACGCTGGCCATGGCCATCTCCCACACTTATCCCATATTGCCCTGCTTTCACAGCTGGGCACCGCCCACCTATGCCTGCGTGGAACTCATGGAGTTGCAAAATAAACTCTGAGACATTGCGCAGAATTCCACAAATGGGCGTAAACAGGGAAGTCGTGCTGTGATTTAGCTCCACAAGCTCATTCAATGCTGAAAAATCAAGGTGACCGACACCGCGCAGTGCGCCAGAGGGTACAGCTTCTCGAGTTGATTTTACTGCTGCTCAAGGATATGTTCTACTCAAACGCAGCTTTCTTATCGGGAGCGGTTGCGACTGTCCGCGTTGGAGAAATCTCGCCCAGTGCCCACCCAGCAACCGAAAATGACGCAATGGAATGCCAAATCTCACTTGCCAACTTACCATTGGCGAGCCACGTATGAGAATAAACTCTACCATGTGGTGGTTGGCAGAATCTGGACGAAACTCTGCGTTGTAATTGTGGCTAACATTCCGACAGTTCAGAGGGTGGAGCAAAATATATCTCCCACCCCTACTCCCTCTCAGCCATGTATACCTTGCTGTTTACCATCCACCTTTGGGCCCCATGCATGTTGTTTCCCAGCCATGGGCAGCCTACTGTGATTCTCATCTCTGGCACCATTTTAGCATAGCTACCCATCCCAGGGCTCCATGACACTAGCTTCTGCCTTCATGTCTCCCCAGCTCCCACCATGAGCTTTATTCTCAGTCAAGGAGCCTCTTCTGTTTAGCTCCCATTTCTGGGCCCTTGTTGTCAAGCCCTAAACTCTGTTCCTCGTTCCGGCTGTCTTCCAGTTCTGAGCCCTAAGCTCGCCTGCTTCCACCCTGGCCTCCATGCCGCAAAGCTCCCACACAAGGTTCCCAAGTACGTGAGTGCCACCCCTTGACACATGCTGTGCAACTTGCTCATCAGGTTTTCTCCCACCCATGAACACCATGCTGCCAGGACCCTCTGCAGGGCATGATGTCCATCTCCAAGTCCTGGCTTCCATGCACGACTTCCACCATGAATGAAGAGTGAACAAATGAATGAAGAGTTTTAAAAAGTGAATGGCTACACAGTGAGTGTCACAGCACTAGGTCTAAGCAGACCCTAGCTGGATTTGTAAAAAAATATCTTCCAGGACCCAAAACATTTCTTAGGATGCTGCCATCCACTTTCACCATTGGTGCCTCCTACTGCATTGTGCTTGCACCAGACCAGCCCAAAAACAGTGATGACTGGTGAACTCTCAAAGAGACAGGGAATAAATACCCGTCTTGATTTGGATTGTGCGAGTGGGCAAAGCATTAACGCCTGACGTTCTTTTTTGGGGCAAGTGGGGTGTTCTGCATCCAGACATTTTGGAAAAAAAGCAATGCCAAATGCTGAATTTTACAGCACAAAGTTCACATACATGGACTAAAAAATCTAGATGAACTGAGGCGACACTAATGAATTAAATGCACTAAAGCATTTGTGTTGTGCCAGGCAAGGCTTATATTCCACGGGAGCTTTTGAGACTTACCCTCGCCAAGAGATTTGTAATAAATGGGGACAAAACAGTAATTTATTCAGCACAGTTTCCCACAGAAATTGCCTAATACAGTCTCTGATAGAACTGATCATGAAATTTCACATGGCCCATTACTCATCTCTTCAGGTTTCCAACTTGCCTCTTCTATGCAGATTCTGAAAATCTGCTTAGAAGAGGCAGGGTGCAAAATCTAAAACTATACAAATCTCAATATCGCATGCCACAGATAACATGCTGTGCAAATCCTGGAGGCTCCTATAATATTGCTAATGCTCCTTTACATAGGGAATACAATATCAGACGTAACCAAATAACGATGATGGATGCTCATTCCCCAGAAACCAGCAGCGTTATCATAGAAAGGTTTTCCAATATGGATGATGAAATGTCTTCACACAAGGCATGAGACAACAGTCATAGCAGTCATTCGAAGTAAGCCTCCTGAATTCTACATGAGGTGTCCGTCAAATATTAGCTTTAAATGTAAAGCATAAATGCAATTATTTTGTCTGAATCCTCAATTTTCCAGTTCCAGAAAATATTTGTTGAAAAACCCCACAATTTCCCCACTGAAAAAGAAGTATTTGCCCTAAAATGCCATATTTTCATTTCTCGTCAATACATGGCTGGTTCCCAAGTAGCTCACTCTTTTGCGGCAAGTACTCACATGTACTACTGTTAGGAAGGGACATACTCTTGATTCCATGCATATAATTCACCCAGAGTCTGGTCTGATTTGTCCAGATGAGCTTCTTCGACAAGTAACATTACACTGAAAGCCGAAGAGCGGATTGCACGGACTAGTCAAACCCACATTGAGAGTCCAGGTCACCAAAGAAGGATATCTACATGGCCAGCCCCAGGGTCCATAAAAAGAAGTAAGACGAAAGAGAAATATATGGATACTACAAATCTGGATGCAGACATCCAGCTGCAGTTAAAAAATGATGGAGGGAGAATTTGCAATTTTGGGATGTTCTGGTTTTTACTCCTTGTTGTAAATCAGTGGAGGAGTGCACATATTGCAAAGGTCCTCCCATGGAAGAACAGTACAATAAGGGATGGTTGGCTACATTGCCTCCAATTGCATTCCACCTTTCCCAGAGACCTGAAATGTTGATCATTCGCAAGTGATATACAGAGCCTTGTAGACAGGGAGCCAAGCACCTCTTTCTTACTGAGGTACTCACTGTCATCCCAGACCATGCATCCATACGGCTCACCCACCCCTCGTGCATCTAGGTGTGAAGTTGTGTTATTCCTTATCCCCTAATTTTCAGTAGGCAGAGGAAAACAGGAGGCAGAGAGGAACGAGGTGATAGGATTGATTTTCTAGTGTAAGTTGTCAAAGATTAATTTGTGGCCATTTTGAAGACTTTCTCTGCTAGAATAATGACATTGTTGATGCTCCTAGATTATCCTATTAAATAATCTTTACAAGGTAATCACCTGGAGCATGACTTTTCCCACTGATCATTAAGATACAAACTCCACTAATCGGCTAAACAACTAGAAACTCATGAGATTGCCAATGCTCCTCTCCCCGTCCATTACTGCCTGCCCTCTTCTACTCTCCCTTAATCTCCTCCCTTCACCTCCATAATTTTGCTTTTTGTTACTTATGAAATGTTCTTCTTATAGGATGTCAAGGTGGTTCTTCGACACCTGCTCTTTTGTTCTCCTTTTTATTTCTTCTTCTTCTCAATTTTTTTCACAAATAGCTGATGATTGTGATAAATGTGAAATTTCCAGATGACTTCACCACGTGTGCCATTAGATTTCCACTTGACCAGATTTTACATTTAACATAGCATTTATTCTTTGCCACTAGAGTGATCATTTGCACAAATACATTGTGTAATGAAGAACAATACTGTGTTACTGCAATAAGAGGTGTTTTATGAATGCAGTTTATTTTCAGCCTTGCAAAAACCCAAGGCCTGCAATCCCTCGAAGGGCGAATCACGCATTGGCTGAGCTTCAAATCAATGGTTTTTCACACACTTGCAGTAGTTAACAAGTAAGAGATCCTGAAGAAGGCCACAACACTATTATAGGTTAAAATGGCTGAAACATGTTGATCCCTTTTCAGTGCAACTGTCTATAATTTCGGAAGCCACACCACTCAATTTTTTTGTTTTTAATCCTAGCACCAAGAAGCATCAATAAACTATGCTAGGCTTACCTAGTAGCTAGTTTTAAACTTCCTCCACTGTTTAGTCAGCATTTCACCACCTCACTCACACAATCGCTCACATTGGGTTTTAGTAATACCCATTTCCTCATTAAAACATCCCTGAGCTCCTCCCTCGCAGCAAGGAGGTTGTAGCCCGCATCATAACTAGGTTTGTTATGCGAGGAGGTATCCCCATGATGAAGCATGACACCTTTGGTTTGTGAGGGAAACCGTCCTTAAAAGGGAACCCCCCTCCCCCTTGTCTCACAGCACTGTTTTTTCCCATGTTTTCTCTCTCATTAGGACAACCAGTAGTCCATTGCTCAGACCCAAGGGCTTCTAGTGTTATTTGAGCTTTAAATCAACCCATAGTAAGCATAATGGTGGGTTTTAATGCAAGATGTACCCATCATCATAATTAGGTATCATACTTAAAGGATGGAATTGATTTAATCATGTGTGTGTCCATAATTTTGTTTTTTTATGTATCAACATATATTTAAAATAACTTTGATTAATGCATAATCTTTGTTGAAACCCAACGTCAACTCTTTTGTGTACAATGTTGAATTCTATCTATTTTTGTGAACAATACGCATTAATCAGCAGCTGCCCTGTGAAAATGAGCAGAGAGCACAGCCGTCCCAATGCACGGTTGAGTAGCGCTGTGGCCTTGATGATCTGGGATGAAGCTGGTGTCAGAGACCAGGGAAGGCCACAGGCTCACAGGCCAGCCTAGTGGGTGAAGGAGGAAGCAACGTAATTCAGTGTTAGACCCAGCAACTGAAGGAGCCAGAACCTGAAGGCACCTAACCTCCTTCAGAAAAGCCACCTCTTTCCTGCCTTAGGAGACAGCAGGGCTGCCACAAGATTGTGTAAGTGACAGGCAAACATTCCTGAGGCCAGGTAGGAAATCTGGGACAGAATGCTCTCTCGACCAAAAGGAAGAGGCTGGAAGGGAGGGCAGTCTGGAACAAGAATATTTTAAGAAGGAGCCCCCACAATCATGCACTTCTGCCCTGATGCCATCACTCCTTACGGTTGTATGTCAGAATTTTGCATACACTCATACCTTACATCTTGTGACATAAATATTTTCCCCGAAAGGCCATTTCGAAAATATTTTATTGAGTGTCTATTTTCTACTATTAATTCCAGTGGAGCTATATATTTTCTTAAACAATATTTAGGACACAATATTCATGTCTGATGATATTCTGACAACGATTTTCAGGTACCATCTGATCAGTGCTTTTGTTTCAGACTGGACTTCAAGCGAAGTCTCTAGCAGCCAATCTAGGCTTGGACCACTTGGGCCTATTTGGCACCCACAGGTTGGTGGCGGCTCACCCACAGGTATTAAAAGCAGGCAAATGCGTCAAGAAGGTTAAAATCTTTAGCAAACCAGTGCATGAACTTACTGCACTTTCCAATCCTGTGCTGCCTGGCACCAGTCCACCCCCAGCTAAATGTACCCAGTGGTTCAGTGATGGGCTGGCATTGAACAAACAACACCTAAAGCTTGGAGAGCCAGCTTGGAGGTACAGGACAGACAGTCACTCATTGATTTTTTTTAATAATGCTGACCAAGACTTTCAGCCCCTTTACATAAGTAAGAGACCTGATGCCGTCAAATACATGGCAGTGGGGGCCACCAGCAACCAGAAGCACAAATTAAGCACTGCTTGGCTGATTGCTGTCCAGATATCGCACGAGGGCCCTACACTGCCACTTTTGCCCTCCCAAGCGTCATGCTGCGCTTTTCATGCTTCGAAGCAGAGAAAGCACCTTTGGTCAGGCGTGGGATTGCTGACAAGAACTGATTGTGGTCAGTGCTTGAAATGGAAAAATAGAAGTGCAGGTACTCTATAGCAGAGTACCTGCTTGTTTCTGAGAAGTGCCGGAACTCTCCCATTAAAAGTATAATGTCGCTCTTGAGAAGTGCTGGTACTCTCCCTCTCAAAATAAAAAAGTGCTGGTACTCCATACCGGGCAGTACTGGCCCATTTAAAGCAGTGATTTGGGTCAGTTTTCATAAAGCCTGTCCTTGGCGAAAACCGTTCTCACCATTTTCAGGTAGGTCTTTACAGTTATTATAAATTGGAATAAATAGTTTATAGAGTGACAAAAAAGAAGTGAAATGAGATAAAGAGAGATGGGGAGCAAAGTAAAAAGGGAAATAATGAGATGAGTGGGAGAACAAGAGAGAGAGAGGCCTTTAGTCCAGATTGGAGAGAGAATTCCTGAGGATAGCGAGAGATGGAGGTTTGAATGGAAAAGTACTTGCAGAAGACGAAGAATGAAAGAAGTGCTGAGAAGAATGAACAAAAGAAAGGGGAGAGAGAGGCAGTAACTCTAAAGTTTATTGGGATTCACTTATAGGAGAGTGATGGAGACGCATGGAGAGGAAATTTCTACAGAGGAGAAAGAGATATACAGAGACTGATTGTAGAGGGAATTACTGAGGAGAAGCAGAGAGTAAACAGATAAAGAAGAGGACAGGGAGGAAAATGCTTAGAACTACAGCAGATCGAGGAAGGAGAGGAGATAAAGGGCCAGATGTAGGTGGCCATTTACCGACCGGTATGGCCGATTTCGGCTGTTACCGACCGGTAAATGGTCATTCCTGATGTAGGGCCCCATTTTACCGATTCGGTAAATTTACCGAATCGGTAAATTTACAGAATCGTTAAAATACCAAATCGGTATTTATACCGATTCGGTAACTTCCTAATGTAGGTGGGACTCTTCTGAGTCCCACAGGCCTCACAGAGTCGGTATTTTACCACCCAGTCCAATTGGGTGGTAAAATACCGAATCCAGGTGTGCATGCACATGTGTGCATGCACACCTGTGCCATGTGACAGACAGACATGCCCTTAGGGCATGTTTGTGTGCCACATGGCACACATCCCTGAATTCAGGGTGCTAGAGGGTGTCAAAGTGACACCCCCTGCACCCTTGCAAAAATCGGTATTTACCAAATCGGTAAATACTGATTCGGTAATGACCATTGATTCCTATGGGCTGCAAAGCCCATAGGAATCAATGGGCTTTACCGATTCGGTATTTACAGAATCGGTAAATACCGAATCTTAACGATTCGGTATTTACCGAATCTGAAATACCTACATTTACCCCCTCCTAATTTACCACTTCTTAAATATCGAATCGGTATGATTCGGTATTTTAGAAGTGGTAAATTAGAATGACCTACATCGGGCCCAAAGAGAAGAGGGAGGTGAAGGTGGAGGGAGTTGAGAGTAAGTTGTAGATAGGAGAGCGTAGCAATACTGAAAGGCGAGAGTTGAGTGTGCAAGAAAGCATGCAGACATGATTTGGAGCTCGCTCCTCTGATTGCTTCACATCTGTACGCAGGTTTCAGTCATTTCTTTCTCAGGTTTCCTTTTTCTCGCCCACTGATGCGTGACATCCAATTGCTTTCAAATGAAAACGGCATGAGAGAGAAAATTGCCATCCTGTCCCTACAGCCTCATCCATACCCTGGACCCCCGGTTAGCTTTCAGTTCTTCGAGGGCTCCTCTCTTCCAATGCCCTCTCTGTTTACCCCTGGCACTGCAGCTCCCCAACTTCCCATGCTCCTCTGAGATTCTCTGGCAAAACACGACCCACTGAGGCCCTCTGCTGGCTGAGGAATAGACCTGCAGGCATTGAGTGCGTACCGCTGGGTTTCACACTAAGTAGGGTGACCAGAATTTTATAGCCAAAAACAGGTACATGTCACAAAAATAGAAGAAGGGCTACAGTTTTACTTAAAGCAAGAGCACAGAATGAAAGCGCTCCTCAGCAGAGAATTACAAAACGAGCAGTTAGAACATACATAAAATGCAATTAGAACATACATAAAATGCAATTTTTAAACCCAGAAGCTTGCCTGTTAATTAAATGGCTTTCTTGAAACAACTGCTAGCTATCCCTGCTTTGTAAACATAAAAAAGCACCTCAGCCGTTTTTAGTTGACCCTCTTTAAAAACCGGGACAGGAGCTAAATTCCCTGAAATCTGCCGGGATAGCTGGTGGAAAACCGGGACAGTCCGGGCAAATCCGGGATGCCTGGTAACCCTAACACTCAGATGCCCTCGTGTCAGGTTTGCCTAGGCTTGTATTCAAACCAGCGGAGCGGTATATCGCATATAGGCTTCCAGCACATAGCCAAGGGTCTATGGAGCATTGAGATCAGGACTCATTGAATATAACACAGTGCCAACAGGCGAGGAAGAGAGGGAAAACAAAATGGAACAGCTTTTCTCTAGTTTTAGTTTTACTTGCTCCACTGCCTATTACAATCAATTCCATAGTACCTTTTCTTTTTGTATTTGCCACTTTTTGTCCATTCTTCAGTTACAAACTTATTGTTATGATGAGCTGGGAGATCTCTAAGCTGCTGTTTATGACCACCCTCCCCAGCCCCCACATTAGTAACTTCCTTTGGCATGCCTTCATCTCTATGGTTATATGCCCACTCTGTTTATTTTTCTATAAATTGACCACTGGGTGTCAATTTAAAGGGACAAAAGCAAACCATGTCTCCATGCACCAAGGATTTTGCATTTTTAATTAGGCTTCCAGTTTTCTGTTTTTACTGATTTTTTAAGATAAATACAGACATAAACCAATCTACGTCCTGTCTGTATTTATTTTTAAAAGGGGAGAAATACAAAAAATTAGCTTCCTGTTAGTGACTCTAATTGTTGTCCTTCATGAATCAAAGTATGAGTGCATGATTATCAGTTAAATAAATGTGGAAAAATATGATTTTAGTGCTCCATTTATCCTCAAAACATAAAATAAATATGGATAAATACCAATAAAATGGCCCTGAAATAAATATGGATAAATACGGACGGAAATGTTAAGAAAATAATTCCCCTAAAACTAGGAGCCCTAATTTCAATTAAGTGGAATCAGGTGTACTGATGCTTTCAATCATCCCTCAAGTAACTGGGGCACCAGTATGAGGTGCCCCTTAATTCCAGTGGGGTCAGTTTTGGAATTACCCAGTCGGCTGAAAGTCTGCCCTTGTTGTTTTTTCACCTGAGACTGCAGCTACTGACCATAGGCCTAATAGTAACGCCTATACAAGCTTTCTTGGAGAATTACGATAGCTACAAGTTACTCTTGTGGGACCAGGACTAGACCTCATTATGAAGTACGAGCAGGGCTTTAAGTGGGAGCAACATACCGGGGGGGAGGGGTCTCTTTCAAAGGGGAGTGGCTGATGTATTTAAGGGTGTGGCTTAAAACACTTAAGCTAAAAATCTGTGTTCTGCACAGTATGCCGCCCAACTGTTATTTTGCTGGTTCTGTCATTGCATCTCGATATAGAATACAAGTAAAATTACACCTACAACAAGCCAGGACAATTGACTTTGTCAGTGGTTGTTAGTTGTATAGGATTTATTAGCATCAATCATGGTTTTGTTTTTTAGAATATTGAAAATGCCTCAGTTCTTGTGGGAGAGATTGTGGCATAACAGCCAAATCTTCCAACTTTGGAGCTTCAAAAGCAGGTTCGACCCTGGCGTCGGGTCAACATCTGTCATTCAAAAAATGAACATGTCCTTGTGTAATGTAACTGGTGCTCAATGTAAAGGGCTCTAATACCGTTGGGTCGAGTAAGCGCAATATAAAACTGCAAGAAAATGTTCTGAAGTGATGAGAATGTGTAAGATCTATAAAGTGTCTCGCTTTGAAGTTACATCAAAAGCATTGGAGGGTGGCACTACTGCAGAGTGATTTTTTTTAGAGAGTATCATAGGAACACATGCTTTTTAAAGCTGCTGGTGCAGAAGACTGTCAGGACCCTGCCCAATTAAAGCCATGGTTATGTAGATGATACTATGGCAGTGTCCCACGAATAAGATAACAGCCGGTGATCCAGTCGAAACAGAAGCCGCCGCAATGGGAGCTCAGTTCCAATCGGTGTCCTGCTTCTCCTATCAGAGTCCTCCGTTTGCTAATCGGTTTGAGCAATAACTTAAACCGATTAGCAAATGGAGGACTCTGAGCTCCCATTGTGGTGGCTTCTGTTTCGACTGGATCACCAGCTGTTACCTTATACGTGGGACACCGCCATAGTATCATCTACATAACCATAGACTGTTCGTGACCATTGTATACCAATCACGTATTATCCTTATCCGCATCGCCCTCTTCTCTCCTGTGCTTTGCACTAACGCAAGGCCAATTCTCTCAACTGTTAATAAGTGCGCCTTGACTCATTGGCATTTTCAACCTGAACATCCTTCATCACTTGGACTGGGTTGGAATTATCACCAGTCGTGGGGGATTACCCGTCGTGTCCATTAGGATATTGCCCTGAAGATTTGGAGTGCACCAAACTCCAATGAAACACGTGTCGGCTGGCGCAATAAATGAAATTGCTACATACACCAACTGCCCCTCGTTGTTGTTTTGAAAAAAGACCAAAAAAAAGATCATATTTTCGGAATCTAGTTTGTGTGTGCACAGGTATTTTCCCTGTGAGGATGAAGCAGCCAAGAATGGTCCCAGATTTCCGAATTTCACATTGTGAAATGCTGCCACTACATGGGCATCCCTCCTTTTAAATTTGACATCAAAGTTTAATGCTTTGTGTTTAATAGTCTGAGAGGCTTCATCAGCAGACTGTGTTAAATAAATGAACATTATTACATAGTAAATCAAGCTGAAACAGATGTCTTTCAATAAATAATTATCACATCAAAGGGAGGAAAAGCACTCTGTTTTAGTGTTTATTTAATCTGCTTCCATGTCTTAACAAAGAGAGCAGTTTCAGAAGAGGCTCAACACCTACAGTGAAGGCAGTTATAGGAGTGGCGGCTGGCATCGGTGGGAGCGGCCTCACTCGGCACGCCTCAGTGCTCTGTAGGATTTGACATGCTCTAAACCAGCTGTCATTAGACAGCTGGGTTAGAGCTGTTTAAAGTGCATGTGTGTGGCTGGCCATCGCAAGACAGCCAGCCAAAAAGACACTCGCACTTTAAACAGTGCACAGCCCACCACCCTTCTTCCTGCTGAGTGACATGTAGCTGTCACTCAGCAGCGCCCCGCCCCCTTCCTGACACTTTGTTCGGGACGGGGCATGAAAAATAAAATGGTAGTAAATTACTACTTAATTTTTCATCTCTGGGGCTTTCGGGGGCTTTTAAGTGGGGTGATGCTCCTCCGCTCCAATGGCGCATGCCACAGAGTTACAGTCTTTCTTTGACACAACTGCAGTACAAAACCAGTCCGTTTTTTCCATTTTGCAGAGCCAACACCATGCAGGTTCTTTGTATTTTTCATTAATCCATGGGGCAGGGGCTACAGCTCAACTGAACAGTGACCTTAAGGTGCTCAGAAAGCAGCAGTGCTTAATTTGAGCTGGGGGTTTCTGGGTCTCAGCACCTGCACTTAATCATCATCAACACCGGCACTTTTCATGAGCACCAGTTAAAGGTACATTCATTTACAGAGAGATTAAGTGAGTTGCCCAGAATAACAGGATGTTGAGCAGACGTCAAGACTCTAACCTGCTTCCCCGGCTCCGAAGTTGACCGCTCTGGCCATTACACCACACCCTCTTCCACACTTTCCTGGTTAGTAGTTGCTTCTGCATTAGGCAGAAATGGGCTGGTGGAATCTGACTCCTAACGAGATCCTCAACACTTATTTCTTTACAAATTAACCACTGCTGAAGGAGATGTAACATTATTGTTTTTTCAAATCAATGGCTCTTTCAACAAACCGAAACATCCCTCTCTGGTCACTTTTACAACATTCTGCAAAGTATTAACTATTAGCCCAGCTGGAAACAAACAAATCCTTCTCCTGCTTGAGGTGCAGGGAGTTGGTGAAAGAGGTCAGAGTTTGAATGGCAGAAGCCACATGAAGGCTGTGATCGTTTTTGGCTCGAGAGTCCCAGTGGACCTTAATTTATTTGAGCAAGTCATCTGCCTGCAGCCTTCAGTGGCTCACCCACCTCTAGACTAGTGTTGTTTGATTTGTATTTCAGGGCTCAGCAGTTCTGCTGTTTGCTTCCAATCCATGGTGCTGTTGAACCCGTGGCTCCATGCTACTCCGCTGTGCTTTTGAGCTGACGTCTAAGTTGTATGGGGTGATATCTGAGCTGTGGCTCAGCGGTAGTGCGGTTCACTTTCATTCTTGGCTCAGTGGTACTGCTGTGAAGTGATTGCTTTCCTCTCAGTTGTATTACTGGCCGGGTGGTTTTGCCGTACCGTTTTGTGGAGTGGTAGCATTGTGACTCAATAGTAGAGTTGTGTGCTGCAAGGCCATAGCTCAGTGCAAGTGCTCTGCAGTGCTTAATTTGAGCCGGCGGTTTACGGTGCTCGGCACCAGCACTTTATTGCCGCCAACAGCAGTTAAGTGCCAGAACCTGCACTTATGACAGCTGCCACATGGTGGTGCTGTTTAAAGATGAGCAGAAAAACTGTTGTTTGTTAGTTCAATATACATTCAAAACAACTAATACCTGCCACCCCAGCCCTTCTTAAAGCTTTGGCAGCCTCAAACTGTCAGAATTGTTAACCGTTAGCAGTGTAATGGTTAGTAGTTGTGTTAGTACAGTGGCAATGTGTGGTGCAATAGGCGGTGGCCTTCTGGCGAGGGCCTAGCTACTTTTTTTTTTTACACATTAAGCAATGGTGTTCTGTGATTTTAACATCTTGGCTCAGTGAAAGTGATGTGTGCTGCCATCCTCTGGGCCAGTGCCCTGCTCTACAGCATACCCTGCTATTATTCTTGTACAGCACACTGGCTGCTCCATGAATGGCTGTGCAGGTGCTCGGTCTCACAGGCAGACGACTGCTAGTGTGCCAGAAGCCTGTCTTGCACACCATCCACCATGATCCTGGCCTTCAGCACACACTGCAATGTCAGGACGGGCAGCTACATACAGCCTTTTTAGTGAAGCTCATTCCTAACCTGTAGCACACCCTCTATTCCAGTGCCCGGGACACACACAACCCACAGTGCTGACCTGCAGCACACCCTGCTATTCCAGTGCTCAGTGGCCCACACAATCCACAGTGCTGACCTGCAGCACTCCCTGCTATTCCTGTGCTCAGGGACTCACACCGCTCACAGAGCCAACCTGATGTATGCCCTGCTATTCCACTGTATCGGGACTCACACAGCCCACTGTGCTGACCTGCAGCACACCCTGCTATTCCAGTACTCGCACAATCCACAGTCCAGACGCACAGTACACGTGCTATTTCAGTACTCGGGGACTCAAAAAACCCACAGTCCTTAACTGCAGCAAACCCTGCTATTTCCGTGCTCAGGGACTCACACAACCCAAAGTGCTGACCTGCAGCACACCTGCTATTCCTGTACTCGCACAACTCAGAGTGCTGACATGAAGCACACCCTGCTGTTTAGCACTCAGGGACATAGACAACCCACAGTCCTGACCTGCAGTACACCTGCTGTTCAGTACTTGGGGACTCACAAAACCCACACTGGTGTCATGCAGCACACCCGCTATTCCAGTACTCAGGAACTCGCACAACTCACAGTGCTGACCTGAAGCACGCCCGCTTGTTCCAATCCTTGTGGACTCAAAAAACCCACACTGGTGGCATGAAGCAGGCCCTGCTATTACAGTGCCCACACAACCCGCAGTGCTGACCTAGAGCACGCCCTGCAAATCCAGTACTCGCACAACCCACAGTGCTGACATGCAGCACACCCTGCTGTTCCAGTCCTCGTGGACACACACAACCCACAGTCCTGACATGCAGCACACCCGCTATTACAGTGCTCACACAACCCAAAGTGCTGATATGCAGCACACCTGCTATTACAGTGCTCACACAACCCAAAGTGCTGATATGCAGCACACCTGCTATTACAGTGTTCAGGACTCGCACAACCCACAGTGCTGACATGCAGCACACCCGCTATTACAGTGCTCAGGGACTCACACAACCCACTGTGCTGACATGCAGCACACCTGCTATTACAGTGTTCAGGACTCGCACAACCCATTGTGCTGACATGCAGCACACCCGCTATTACAGTGTTCAGGGACTCGCACAACCCACAGTGCTGACATGCAGCACACCCTGCTGTTCCAGTCCTCGTGGACACACACAACCCACAGTCCTGACATGCAGCACACCTGCTATTACAGTGCTCACACAACCCAAAGTGCTGATATGCAGCACACCTGCTATTACAGTGTTCAGGACTCGCACAACCCACAGTGCTGACATGCAGCACACCTGCTATTACAGTGTTCAGGACTCGCACAACCCATTGTGCTGACATGCAGCACACCCGCTATTACAGTGCTCAGGGACTCACACAACCCACTGTGCTGACATGCAGCACACCTGCTATTACAGTGTTCAGGGACTCGCACAACCCACAGTGCTGACATGCAGCACACCCTGCTGTTCCAGTCCTCGTGGACACACACAACCCACAGTCCTGACATGCAGCACACCTGCTATTACAGTGCTCACACAACCCAAAGTGCTGATATGCAGCACACCTGCTATTACAGTGTTCAGGACTCGCACAACCCACAGTGCTGACATGCAGCACACCTGCTATTACAGTGCTCACACAACCCAAAGTGCTGATATGCAGCACACCTGCTATTACAGTGTTCAGGACTCGCACAACCCACAGTGCTGACATGCAGCACACCCTGCTGTTCCAGTCCTCGTGGACACACACAACCCACAGTCCTGACATGCAGCACACCTGCTATTACAGTGCTCACACAACCCAAAGTGCTGATATGCAGCACACCTGCTATTACAGTGTTCAGGACTCGCACAACCCACAGTGCTGACATGCAGCACACCTGCTATTACAGTGTTCAGGACTCGCACAACCCATTGTGCTGACATGCAGCACACCCGCTATTACAGTGTTCAGGGACTCGCACAACCCACAGTGCTGACATGCAGCACACCCTGCTGTTCCAGTCCTCGTGGACACACACAACCCACAGTCCTGACATGCAGCACACCTGCTATTACAGTGCTCACACAACCCAAAGTGCTGATATGCAGCACACCTGCTATTACAGTGTTCAGGACTCGCACAACCCACAGTGCTGACATGCAGCACACCTGCTATTACAGTGTTCAGGACTCGCACAACCCATTGTGCTGACATGCAGCACACCCGCTATTACAGTGTTCAGGGACTCGCACAACCCACAGTGCTGACATGCAGCACACCCTGCTGTTCCAGTCCTCGTGGACACACACAACCCACAGTCCTGACATGCAGCACACCTGCTATTACAGTGCTCACACAACCCAAAGTGCTGATATGCAGCACACCTGCTATTACAGTGTTCAGGACTCGCACAACCCACAGTGCTGACATGCAGCACACCTGCTATTACAGTGTTCAGGACTCGCACAACCCACAGTCCTGACATGCAGCACACCTGCTATTACAGTGCTCACACAACCCAAAGTGCTGATATGCAGCACACCTGCTATTACAGTGCTCACACAACCCAAAGTGCTGATATGCAGCACACCTGCTATTACAGTGTTCAGGACTCGCACAACCCACAGTGCTGACATGCAGCACACCTGCTATTACAGTGTTCAGGACTCGCACAACCCATTGTGCTGACATGCAGCACACCTGCTATTACAGTGTTCAGGGACTCGTACAACCCAAAGTGCTGATATGCAGCACACCCGCTATTACAGTGGTCAGGGACTCGCACAACCCACTGTGCTGACATGCAGCACACCCGCTATTACAGTGGTCAGGGACTCGCACAACCCACTGTGCTGACATGCAGCACACCCACTATTACAGTGCTCATGGACTCACACAACCCACTGTGCTGACATGCAGCACACCCGCTATTACAGTGGTCATGGACTCACACAACCCACTGTGCTGACATGCAGCACACCCTGCTGTTCCAGTCCTCGTGGACACACACAACCCACAGTCCTGACATGCAGCACACCTGCTATTCCAGTACTCAGGGATTCGTACAACCCACTGTGCTGACATGCAGCACACCCGCTATTACAGTGGTCAGGGACTCGTACAACCCACTGTGCTGACCTGCAGCACACCCGCTATTCCAGTACTCAGGGATTCGTACAACCCACTGTGCTGACATGCAGCACACCTGCTATTCCAGTACTCAGGGATTCGTACAACCCACAGTGCTGACATGCAGCACACCCGCTATTACAGTTCTCAGGGACTCGTACAACCCACAGTGCTGACATGCAGCACACCCGCTATTACAGTGCTCAGGGACTCGTACAACCCACAGTGCTGACATGCAGCACACCCGCTATTACAGTGCTCATGGACTCACACAACCCACTGTGCTGACATGCAGCACACCCGCTATTACAGTGCTCAGGGACTCACACAACCCACTGTGCTGACATGCAGCACACCCGCTATTCCAGTACTCAGGGACTCACACAACCCACTGTGCTGACATGCAGCACACCAGCTAATCCAGTGCTCAGGTACTCAAACAACCCACTGTGCTGACATGCAGCACACCGGCTAATCCAGTGCTCAGGGACTCACACAACCCATTGTGCTGACATGCAGCACACCCGCTATTACAGTACTCGCACAACCCACTGTGTTGACATGCAGCACACCCGCTATTACAGTGCTCAGGGACTCACACAACCCACTGTGCTGATATGCAGCACACCCGCTATTGCAGTGCTCAGGGACTCACACAACCCACTGTGCTGACATGCAGCACACCTGCTATTACAGTGCTCATGGACTCACACAACCCACTGTGCTGACATGCAGCACAGCTGCTAATCCAGTGCTCAGGGACTCACACAACCCACTGTGCTGACATGCAGCGCACCCGCTATTACAGTGCTCAGGGACTCACACAACCCACTGTGCAGACATGCACCACACCATGCTATTCCAGTGCTCAGGTACTCACACAACCCACTGTGCTGACATGCAGCACACCTGCTATTGCAGTGCTCAGGGACTCGCACAACCCACAGTGCTGACATGCAGCACACCCGCTATTACAGTGCTCAGGGACTCACACAACCCACTGTGCTGATATGCAGCACACCTGCTATTCCAGTGCTCATGGACTCACACAACCCACTGTGCTGACATGCAGCACACCCGCTATTACAGTGCTCAGGGACTCGCACAACCCACAGTGCTGACATGCAGCACACCCTGCTGTTCCAGTCCTCGTGGACACACACAACCCACAGGCCTGACCTGCAGCACACCTGCGATTACAGTGCTCACACAACCCAAAGTGCTGACATGCAGCACACCTGCTATTACAGTGTTCAGGACTCACACAACCCACTGTGCTGACATGCAGCACACCCTTCTGTTCCAGTCCTCGTGGACTCACACAACCTACAGTCAATATATGCAGCACACCCTGCTATTCCACTACTCTCACAACTCACAGTGCTGACGTACAGCACACCCTGCTATTCCAGTACTCGGGGACCAGTGCTTACTTTGAGCCGGTGGTTTCTGATGCTCAGCACAGGCACTTAATTATCAACACGGGCACTTCTGACAGCTGCCACATGGTGGCGCTGTTTGTTAAATTTAGAGATAGGCGGCCCAACAGTTGTTTATTAACTCAATATACATAAAAAAACAAACCTGCCTCCCAAGCCTTTCTTAAAGCTTTGGCAGCCTCCAACAGTCTGAATTGTCACATTGCAGTGTGATGGTTAGTAGTTGTGTAGGTACTGTCATTGGCAGTGCTGGCAGTGGCAATGGCCAGTGCAAACTACGGTGGTCTCCTGACGAGTGCCCTGGTGTGTATTTTTTTTTCTTTTTTACAAATCAAGCACTGTCAAGACTCACACTGTCCTCTGTGCTTACATGCAGCAAACCCTGCTATTCCATTTCAGTCTGGGGGCCCACGCCGTTCTGCCAATGCGCCAGTCATGAGCCGCAGTGCATAGTGCTGGTCCACGCTCCTACAGCTCTACCAAACATCAGTCCTGATGTGCAGCAGACCAGGCTGCTCCTGCCCAAGAACCACCTCGCACAAAACTTTGCCAAACCACCTCTGTGCTGACCTCCCTGCCTCTATCCAGGTGTGTAGTGCCCCCTCACTGACTTGTGAAACGTGAGAGTTGCAGGACCCCCCCACCCCCCGCTGAGCAGGAGGTAGCTCCCATTCTTCTTCTTTTGTTTTCTGCTGATCCCACGTGTCTGATTAGAGCTGTGATGGGTCAGGCCATGGGTGAGAGCAGCAGTTAATGCAAGACAGTAGCATTGATTTCACTCTAACACCAAAACCCAGGCGGAGGGGGAGAAGACGGGGGCAGGGGAGTGATGACGCCGGAGGAGGGAACGGCAGGGTCGTCTTAACAGCACTATAGGCCCCCTGGCAAAGTAGTGCACTGGGCCCTGCCTACACAACCACTCACAGGAATAAAAATGTTTAACAGAAAATGAGTGTTAAATTCTTGTCTGCATGGGGCCCCTATGCTCATGGGGTCCCCTAGCAACTGACCAGCGAGCCCATGCGTTAAGATGGCACTGGGGAACGGTAAATATGAAAGGGGGACTGGAATGGGGAATGCCAGCAAAAAGGAGAGATGTAGAATGAAATGACAAAGGGTACTGGTACAAGAGGAGAAACAAATGGGACGTCTACAACCCCATGGGGGCCCAAATATTTTTGGGAAATGATAAAGATCGCTCAACGATACAGTTTCACTGTTGCATCTGCTCAGACACAGAGCATAGCCTTCTCCGCAATTACAGGGATTGTCAGTTGCATTAAGTCATACAGTGTTACATTTAGAAAGTGTCCCCTGGAGGAGAAGCCGCCTGCAGTAGAAAAGTACCACTGACAACCCTTTCTATCAGTCACAGCACCCCACAGTGGATGGTTTGCAGTCTTGAGGTGCTGCAACTGAGGCAGGACTCTCCAGGTGGATCTCTAGATGAGGAAAACCCAGCACTCAACAGAGTGAGCCAGTGC
The DNA here is from genome assembly GCF_964263255.1 of Lissotriton vulgaris. Taxonomy (NCBI): domain Eukaryota; kingdom Metazoa; phylum Chordata; class Amphibia; order Caudata; family Salamandridae; genus Lissotriton; species Lissotriton vulgaris. The sequence continues at coordinate 1,306,363,313 of NC_141693.1, read as the reverse complement.
AGGGGTCTCTCTCAGTGCTCCAGTGCACAGCAACGAACAGGCGTTTGACCAGGCGGCTTCTACCTTCAGTAGGTTCCCCAGAAGCTCCAGCAGCTTCTCTGCTTTCCAGGCTTCTTCAGCTCCCAGACTATTAATGTTCTAGGTATCGGAGGCTTCAGTAAGAGGCAGTCAAGCACCAACAGTGGTCGAAATATGCCTTGTCTGTCAGGAACTTGTGCCGCAGGAGAGTGGCTTTTGGAGATCCGGTAGGAACGCTCAGTCTATAGAAGATGATGGGACAAATGAGATCAGCTGGTCATCATGTTGATCCAGAAAGACAAGAACTTCATTTTGATCCCAAACAGCTATTTCAAGATTTGGAGTCACAGCTTTGGATCTAACGTGTGAAACCCCTATCCATAGATAAAAAAATCCAATCTATCAAGGGACCATTCCTGGCCTTTTCTCTAAGCTTCCCCCATTGCCGAGCTCAGATAATAGCTATCAAGAAGTCTGCTTTTTCAGAGAGCCACGAAAGATTGGCCGATTCTAAGGGCTTGTAGGGTGGTGCTTGAAGGACCTTTAGTATTGCAGACACATCCCAATTTGAAATGGGGTTATGAACTATTGGTCTTCTAAGCCAAAACCTTGTTAATACTCTACCTGCAAACGGCATAATGGCTGAAAGATCTTCCGCAGGGCTCCGAAAAGCTCTAATGTGGCCCACTGAATTGAAAGTGTAGACAGGCCAAACCCTTCAAATAACCATCTCGCAAAACAATCAAGGATCCAGAAAGGATCATTTGTTCTAGGATCTGAAACTGTAGCCGTACACCCCACTTGGAAGAATCTCCAATGCTCTGTATCGGAGGCTCATTGGAAAGGCTTTCTAGAAGCCTGGAGCGCTATGTTGTGTTGCTTTCTTTCCAGAAAAGGCTTGGCTTGCACCTGATGCGATGACTGTAGGTGCTTGAGGGCACGGTCCTCCATCTGCTCAGAGGGTTAACTTTGGCTTGGTCGCAGGGCTTTCGATGCGTGCCAAAGGGCTCAAGGTAGGCATCAAAGATCTAGCCGTACAGCATGCACTCTGTAAGGGGCAACCTGTTTCCCACAAAAGCCGTATAGGCTGTGGGTTGAGCTTCAATATCAGACATAGGTGTAGCTTCCACAGGCCTTGGCCTTTGATCTAGTGCTTTTCTGGAGGTGGGAGTTGTTGGTTTCCAGCCGCTTGCTCCATGGAAGGGGCTCAGCTTTGGTACTGAGGTCAAAGCTGACCTCAAACAGTGGCTGGTTGTTGGTGCTGAGCAGATACTGCTCAAGAAGTGACTGAAGGTCACACGTGTTGATATGTACCCAGCCGGTGATGTGTTCAAGCTCACCCATTGCTAGGGAGAGAAAATGCAGCTCTGTCTGTGGAGCAATGTATACAATCGCCTATGACACCGCATTGACTTCACTCTAGTAATGAGAAGAGCGAGACAAAATGGCAGCTGTTGTCCATAGAACCCTTTTTATGTCTTACTACTCAGAACACATTGAATGCAAGCTGCTGCGTTTTTACCGAGCTCCCTCTAAGTGTGAGGGCGGCAATTATCAAAACTGGAGAGAGCAGCTGCGGCCACAGACTGCCCTCTTGGCAATAACCGACCATCTGCTCTGTTCTGCTCCTTTCCTTAACAGCCTATCCAGGACTCACATGCTGAAGAGGTGAGTTACTGGAAGGACCTACTGTCTTACCTCCACCTTAGATATCCTAGCCATCTCCGCCTTTCATTTTTCTGGGATGATAAAATGTATGCTTGAGAAAATGGCTAGCTTTAAGGTGCCATGAAAGTTGATATAAATGGTAAGCATTATAATTAATAATTACTTTGCTTGTGTTTCATGGACGAAGCTCTAAATGCCAACAATATCACACAGCGAGTTGCAGTTGGCTTTCTGCACATACGGTGGTAGTCGCGCATTGAGAGCTCCTCCGTGCAGACTGCAAGCTTCAAGCGCTGAGGTGTAGGCTTGGCCAGTCTGTACTTCTCCAGTGCAGTGTGGTAGGACAGCCCGTTAGTTCTTACACTAGGGATAAATTTCTCCAGACAGAGTTTGGCACATAGTTTGAGTGGGATTCCCCGAGCCTGAGACTGAAATTCCACCTGGTCCTGGGCCAGCTCGTTAGGATCCGTCATTGTCTCACATTCCTGGGTGGAAGGACCAAACTAGATTGGATCAGATTGGATCAAGAGATTGACTTTAAAACAATGGACTTTACTGGATTGCCCACCAAGGAGCATGGTGCCAAGGCCTAACATTCCACTCATCACCTGTGTGTGCTGTCCGAAGGCACACTGCCGCAGCATAGACCTCTCTGGAAAAGATGCGAAGGTTCTTAACTATGATGATCTGTGCAAACCCTCCCATTACCAATTTAGGACAAAGAGAGCCCTTTCTGTAGGGAGGTGTAGACCATCTAATCTTATTGAATATTAGCTGCACTTTTTGTCTTCCCCCCTCCTTTGTAGGCGTAGATATTGGTATTTTCTATCAGTACTGTTTGCGGAGCTGTTTGTTTTCTCTTTGTGTAATATGTTTCATCGGTGAGGCAGGATTGGTGGTGGTAGATGAGCACTAGTCTAACTGTGGAATGGAGAGAGAGGGGTTCGGCGAGACCCAGGCTTCGGCAGCGTGCTGGAACCCAGTCGATCCAGTTGTCTCACCCGAACTGGCCTTCACAGAGGGATCAGGACAAGCTCGCTCAGTGCGTCACCGAAGAAACAGCAGCCTGCAGGGAGACCTGGGCATTGGAGGGTATGTTCTCCACCAGCTTCTCGGCTCCAAAAGCCTCATTTCAAGGAACATCGGCAATGCATTTTGTCCGAGTTACTGCCACGCTGGGCTCAGTTATGTGGAAGGAGGGCAGATGGACTGAGCCAGTTCTTGCTGCACAGTCAGACGCCCAACAGAGGAGACACAAGCACACCGGCGTCCATGTCACAAATGTCCAAGCAATACACCCTGGTATGAAAGTGCTTTATTTGGTAAATTCAGGATGTATGCGCGGTATTTTGGCCTGTGTGTGTTTACACAAGCATAGAATACAAGCTTATTTGGGTTTTGAAATTAAATAACAGGTGTTAATTACTACGGAGCGCACTTACATTATTTTTATCAACACTGTGCGAAAAAATTCAAAGTTATGCCTTGCAGGTTCATTATATGCGGATATTTGCAGCGGACACATAACCCAACTTGTGACGTGAGGCTTTCTGCCCCAAAAGCACTGAAAGAATGAGCCATCGTAGGATAGAAACCTGTGTGCCCTGTAGGTTAGAGGCAGTATTTAGAACCATCGATTCATCTGCTTTGATATTTCATAACGGTTCAAACTTCTGATCCGAGCTGATGCATATCTCTCAGCGATTCAGAAAAGGGGGTAGTGATGAACAGAGTGTCTGAATTAAGCAGACCACTCTTACCCAGTCCAAAGATCAGGGCTTGATCCATCACCATTATTTATCTCACTGCACCATCCCAGCTCAGAACCTGGCTATATGCAAATCAGTCTGTCCCTGGCCCAGTGCATCATGGGAACAGGGCAGACTAAACTACCAAGCCAATTCTTCACCAGAAAGGAGACAAGCTACCGGGGACCGGTTTCTGGCATTTCAGCCATCTTCGGCCCGGCTTGCTTGAATCCTGATGGTGCAGTGAGAAAGGGACTCATGTCTGAGTATACCCTGCCACACCTATAGTGGCCAAAAACGATTCAGAAAAGGGGGTGGTGATGAACAGAGTGTCTGAATTAGGCAGACCACTCTTACCCAGTCCAAAGATCAGGGCTTGATCCATCACCAATATTTATCTCACTGCACCATCCCAGCTCAGAACCTTGCTATATGCAAATCAGTCTGTCCCTGGCCCAGTGCATCATGGGAACAGGGCAGACTAAACTACCAAGCCAATTCTTCACCAGAAAGGAGACAAGCTACCGGGGACCGGTTTCTGGCATTTCAGCCGTCTTCGGCCCGGCTTGCTTGAATCCTGATGGTGCAGTGAGAAAGGGACTCATGTCTGAGTATACCCTGCCACACCTATAGTGGCCAAAAACGATTCAGAAAAGGGGGTGGTGATGAACAGAGTGTCTGAATTAAGCAGACCACTCTTACCCAGTCCAAAGATCAGGGCTTGATCCATCACCATTATTTATCTCACTGCACCATCCCAGCTCAGAACCTGGCTATATGCAAATCAGTCTGTCCCTGGCCCAGTGGATCATGGGAACAGGGCAGACTAAACTACCAAGCCAATTCTTCACCAGAAAGGAGACAAGCTACCGGGGACCGGTTTCTGGCATTTCAGCCGTCTTCGGCCCGGCTTGCTTGAATCCTGATGGTGCAGTGAGAAAGGGACTCATGTCTGAGTATACCCTGCCACACCTATAGTGGCCAAAAACGATTCAGAAAAGGGGGTGGTGATGAACAGAGTGTCTGAATTAAGCAGACCACTCTTACCCAGTCCAAAGATCAGGGCTTGATTCATCCCCATTATTTATCTCACTGCACCATCCCAGCTCAGAACCTGGCTATATGCAAATTAGTCTGTCCCTGGCCCAGTGCATCATGGGAACAGGGCAGACTAAACTACCAAGCCAATTCTTCACCAGAAAGGAGACAAGCTACCGGGGACCGGTTTCTGGCATTTCAGCCGTCTTCGGCCCGGCTTGCTTGAATCCTGATGGTGCAGTGAGAAAGGGACTCATGTCTGAGTATACCCTGCCACACCTATAGTGGCCAAAAACGATTCAGAAAAGGGGGTGGTGATGAACAGAGTGTCTGAATTAAGCAGACCACTCTTACCCAGTCCAAAGATCAGGGCTTGATCCATCACCATTATTTATCTCACTGCACCATCCCAGCTCAGAACCTGGCTATATGCAAATCAGTCTGTCCCTGGCCCAGTGCATCATGGGAACAGGGCAGACTAAACTACCAAGCCAACTCTTCACCAGAAAGGAGACAAGCTACCGGGGACCGGTTTCTGGCATTTCAGCCGTCTTCGGCCCGGCTTGCTTGAATCCTGATGGTGCAGTGAGAAAGGGACTCATGTCTGAGTATACCCTGCCACACCTATAGTGGCCAAAAACGATTCAGAAAAGGGGGTGGTGATGAACAGAGTGTCTGAATTAAGCAGACCACTCTTACCCAGTCCAAAGATCAGGGCTTGATCCATCACCATTATTTATCTCACTGCACCATCCCAGCTCAGAACCTGGCTATATGCAAATCAGTCTGTCCCTGGCCCAGTGCATCATGGGAACAGGGCAGACTAAACTATCAAGCCAATTCTTCACCAGAAAGGAGACAAGCTACCGGGGACCGGTTTCTGACATTTCAGCCGTCTTCGGCCCGGCTTGCTTGAATCCTGATGGTGCAGTGAGAAAGGGACTCATGTCTGAGTATACCCTGCCACACCTATAGTGGCCAAAAACGATTCTGAAAAGGGGGTGGTGATGAACAGAGTGTCTGAATTAAGCAGACCACTCTTACCCAGTCCAAAGATCAGGGCTTGATCCATCACCATTATTTATCTCACTGCACCATCCCAGCTCAGAACCTGGCTATATGCAAATCAGTCTGTCCCTGGCCCAGTGCATCATGGGAACAGGGCAGACTAAACTACCAAGCCAATTCTTCACCAGAAAGGAGACAAGCTACCGGGGACCGGTTTCTGGCATTTCAGCCGTCTTCGGCCCGGCTTGCTTGAATCCTGATGGTGCAGTGAGAAAGGGACTCATGTCTGAGTATACCCTGCCACACCTATAGTGGCCAAAAACGATTCAGAAAAGGGGGTGGTGATGAACAGAGTGTCTGAATTAAGCAGACCACTCTTACCCAGTCCAAAGATCAGGGCTTGATCCATCACCATTATTTATCTCACTGCACCATCCCAGCTCAGAACCTGGCTATATGCAAATCAGTCTGTCCCTGGCCCAGTGCATCATGGGAACAGGGCAGACTAAACTACCAAGCCAATTCTTCACCAGAAAGGAGACAAGCTACCGGGGACCGGTTTCTGGCATTTCAGCCGTCTTCGGCCCGGCTTGCTTGAATCCTGATGGTGCAGTGAGAAAGGGACTCATGTCTGAGTACACCCTGCCACACCTATAGTGGCCAAAAACGATTCAGAAAAGGGGGTGGTGATGAACAGAGTGTCTGAATTAAGCAGACCACTCTTACCCAGTCCAAAGATCAGGGCTTGATCCATCACCATTATTTATCTCACTGCACCATCCCAGCTCAGAACCTGGCTATATGCAAATCAGTCTGTCCCTGGCCCAGTGCATCATGGGAACAGGGCAGACTAAACTACCAAGCCAATTCTTCACCAGAAAGGAGACAAGCTACCGGGGACCGGTTTCTGGCATTTCAGCCGTCTTCGGCCCGGCTTGCTTGAATCCTGATGGTGCAGTGAGAAAGGGACTCATGTCTGAGTATACCCTGCCACACCTATAGTGGCCAAAAACGATTCAGAAAAGGGGGTGGTGATGAACAGAGTGTCTGAATTAAGCAGACCACTCTTACCCAGTCCAAAGATCAGGGCTTGATCCATCACCATTATTTATCTCACTGCACCATCCCAGCTCAGAACCTGGCTATATGCAAATCAGTCTGTCCCTGGCCCAGTGCATCATGGGAACAGGGCAGACTAAACTACCAAGCCAATTCTTCACCAGAAAGGAGACAAGCTACCGGGGACCGGTTTCTGGCATTTCAGCCGTCTTCGGCCCGGCTTGCTTGAATCCTGATGGTGCAGTGAGAAAGGGACTCATGTCTGAGTATACCCTGCCACACCTATAGTGGCCAAAAACGATTCAGAAAAGGGGGTGGTGATGAACAGAGTGTCTGAATTAAGCAGACCACTCTTACCCAGTCCAAAGATCAGGGCTTGATCCATCACCATTATTTATCTCACTGCACCATCCCAGCTCAGAACCTGGCTATATCAAATCAGTCTGTCCCTGGCCCAGTGCATCATGGGAACAGGGCAGACTAAACTACCAAGCCAATTCTTCACCAGAAAGGAGACAAGCTACCGGGGACCAGTTTCTGGCATTTCAGCCGTCTTCGGCCCGGCTTGCTTGAATCCTGATGGTGCAGTGAGAAAGGGACTCATGTCTGAGTATACCCTGCCACAACTATAGTGGCCAAAAACGATTCAGAAAAGGGGGTGGTGATGAACAGAGTGTCTGAATTAAGCAGACCACTCTTACCCAGTCCAAAGATCAGGGCTTGATCCATCACCATTATTTATCTCACTGCACCATCCCAGCTCAGAACCTGGCTATATGCAAATCAGTCTGTCCCTAGCCCAGTGCATCATGGGAACAGGGCAGACTAAACTACCAAGCCAATTCTTCACCAGAAAGGAGACAAGCTACCGGGGACCGGTTTCTGGCATTTCAGCCCTCTTCGGCCCGGCTTGCTTGAATCCTGATGGTGCAGTGAGAAAGGGACTCATGTCTGAGTATACCCTGCCACACCTATAGTGGCCAAAAACGATTCAGAAAAGGGGGTGGTGATGAACAGAGTGTCTGAATTAAGCAGACCACTCTTACCCAGTCCAAAGATCAGGGCTTGATCCATCACCATTATTTATCTCACTGCACCATCCCAGCTCAGAACCTGGCTATATGCAAATCAGTCTGTCCCTGGCCCAGTGCATCATGGGAACAGGGCAGACTAAACTACCAAGCCAATTCTTCACCAGAAAGGAGACAAGCTACCGGGGACCGGTTTCTGGCATTTCAGCCGTCTTCGGCCCGGCTTGCTTGAATCCTGATGGTGCAGTGAGAAAGGGACTCATGTCTGAGTATACCCTGCCACACCTATAGTGGCCAAAAACGATTCAGAAAAGGGGGTGGTGATGAACAGAGTGTCTGAATTAAGCAGACCACTCTTACCCAGTCCAAAGATCAGGGCTTGATCCATCACCATTATTTATCTCACTGCACCATCCCAGCTCAGAACCTGGCTATATGCAAATCAGTCTGTCCCTGGCCCAGTGCATCATGGGAACAGGGCAGACTAAACTACCAAGCCAATTCTTCACCAGAAAGGAGACAAGCTACCGGGGACCGGTTTCTGGCATTTCAGCCGTCTTCGGCCCGGCTTGCTTGAATCCTGATGGTGCAGTGAGAAAGGGACTCATGTCTGAGTATACCCTGCCACACCTATAGTGGCCAAAAACGATTCAGAAAAGGGGGTGGTGATGAACAGAGTGTCTGAATTAAGCAGACCACTCTTACCCAGTCCAAAGATCAGGGCTTGATCCATCACCATTATTTATCTCACTGCACCATCCCAGCTCAGAACCTGGCTATATCAAATCAGTCTGTCCCTGGCCCAGTGCATCATGGGAACAGGGCAGACTAAACTACCAAGCCAATTCTTCACCAGAAAGGAGACAAGCTACCGGGGACCAGTTTCTGGCATTTCAGCCGTCTTCGGCCCGGCTTGCTTGAATCCTGATGGTGCAGTGAGAAAGGGACTCATGTCTGAGTATACCCTGCCACAACTATAGTGGCCAAAAACGATTCAGAAAAGGGGGTGGTGATGAACAGAGTGTCTGAATTAAGCAGACCACTCTTACCCAGTCCAAAGATCAGGGCTTGATCCATCACCATTATTTATCTCACTGCACCATCCCAGCTCAGAACCTGGCTATATGCAAATCAGTCTGTCCCTAGCCCAGTGCATCATGGGAACAGGGCAGACTAAACTACCAAGCCAATTCTTCACCAGAAAGGAGACAAGCTACCGGGGACCGGTTTCTGGCATTTCAGCCCTCTTCGGCCCGGCTTGCTTGAATCCTGATGGTGCAGTGAGAAAGGGACTCATGTCTGAGTATACCCTGCCACACCTATAGTGGCCAAAAACGATTCAGAAAAGGGGGTGGTGATGAACAGAGTGTCTGAATTAAGCAGACCACTCTTACCCAGTCCAAAGATCAGGGCTTGATCCATCACCATTATTTATCTCACTGCACCATCCCAGCTCAGAACCTGGCTATATGCAAATCAGTCTGTCCCTGGCCCAGTGCATCATGGGAACAGGGCAGACTAAACTAGAAAGCCAATTCTTCACCAGAAAGGAGACAAGCTACCGGGGACCGGTTTCTGGCATTTCAGCCGTCTTCGGCCCGGCTTGCTTGAATCCTGATGGTGCAGTGAGAAAGGGACTCATGTCTGAGTATACCCTGCCACACCTATAGTGGCCAAAAACGATTCAGAAAAGGGGGTGGTGATGAACAGAGTGTCTGAATTAAGCAGACCACTCTTACCCAGTCCAAAGATCAGGGCTTGATCCATCACCATTATTTATCTCACTGCACCATCCCAGCTCAGAACCTGGCTATATGCAAATCAGTCTGTCCCTGGCCCAGTGCATCATGGGAACAGGGCAGACTAAACTACCAAGCCAATTCTTCACCAGAAAGGAGACAAGCTACCGGGGACCGGTTTCTGGCATTTCAGCCGTCTTCGGCCCGGCTTGCTTGAATCCTGATGGTGCAGTGAGAAAGGGACCACCCCTTGTTGCATATCTCTCAGCAGCACGTGCATAAGCCAGCTGAGTTATCTTAGCCATGTTATAGCATGAGATTTTTGGGATACCCAAAGATGTGTGCGCTAATGCCCTATCGCCACTAAGTTACCATACGGAGTTATCTCCTAACTAATAAAGAAGGGCAGAACAGCTTTGCTGTGTCAATTTTTTTATGATGTCAATTTTTTGGGGCTGAGATTGCAAAACGAATGCATTGGAATTGGTAGACCATAAGCAAACTTTCACTGAATCTACTCCTCGTGACTCCGCCCCTCAGGGGCCTTCTTTAGGATGTTATTCTGTCAATTGCTTACCATTGTCTTTGTGTTTCGTAACAAAAATTTGCTTGCTTTCTATTTGCTATTTATTTGTTATAGGCTGACCAGGGTGAGTTTGTCCATTCCTTGGCTAATTTCCTATTTACAATTTCTCAAACAGGCCTGTAAATTTTGTTCTTATCTTGTCACATTAGCTGTGCATTCAAAGACAGAGGTCAAATGTCAGGCTGTGTCTTTCAAAGGAGCTTGATGTTTACATTCCTTCTTCTGAGTTCCAAATGAGAGGATTTATGTGACAGATGCTGGCTACTGGAGGTGTGTGGATGGAAGGCTGTATGATTTTTTTTGTAGCACACAACGAAATCTAAATGTTTGTAAATGAACTGTGCAGATATTTCAGAATATATCAGAATTTGCAAAGCCCAAATGACGCTCATTTGTTGGTAATTCTGAAGTGTGGAGAAAACAAATTTATAAATCATATTTTTTTTAAATCACTACATTAGGTGATTTAAATTTTCGCACATTATCGTTTGTGTGGTGTATACCTTTTTCAATAAAACTGTATGTCTGTACAAATGCAATGGTCATTGCAATTAAAGATGCGCCACCACACCATGCCTACTCTAATCTACTCTGCACCACTCCATGCCACTGCACTCTACTCTGTGCCACTTTACTCTAAGCCACTCTACTTTACGCCACTCCACTGTACACCACTCCACTGTACACCATTCCACTCTACACCACTCCACTCTACGCCACTCCACTCTCTGCCTCTCTACTCTAATCTGCACCACTCTTTGCCAATGCACTATACCCTACTCTACTATAATATGCACTACTTTACTCTTTTAAACCAAACTCGACACCATCCCAGTCATTGCCACTCCACTATATTCTGCACCTCTCCTCTCTATGCCACTCTACTCTATACAAGTGCACTTTATGCCAATCCACTCTATATCACTCTAATCTACTCTTAACCACTTCACTGTCTGCCACTGCACTCCACCCCACTCTATCCTAGACCACTCTACTCTACCATGCACCACTCCACTCTACACCACTTTACTCTGCACCACTCAACTCTACTCTGCACAACCCTACACCATTGCACTTTACTCTAACTACTACACTCACACTACTGCACTCCATACTAATGCACTCCACACCACTTTACTCAAAACCAATGTACTTCATTGTACTCTATACCAATCCACTCCGCACAACTGCACTCTACTCAGCACATTACTTTGCAATACTCTATGCCAATGCACTCAATTCCACTCTACATTATTGTACTCTACGCCACTCTATCCTACTCTTCACCACTGCGCTCTTCCACACTGCACTCTACACCACACCAGTCTAAGCCACTCCAGTCTTCTCTACACCACTCCACTATACGACAATCCACTCTAGGCCACTCCAGGCTGCATCAATGCACTCTACGCTAAACCACTCTACATCAGTACACTCCACACCACTGCTTTATGCCACTGCACTCTACCTGGCACCATTCCACACCACACCGCTTCACTCTACTCTGAAACAATCTACTCTGCGCAACAGCACTCTAAACCGCTCTATCCAGTCTGCACCACTCCCCTCTATGATACTGCACTCTATGCTGCTCCACTCTACTTTGCACCATTCTGCTCTACACTACTGCACTCTACTCTAAATCATTGCATTCTACAACAGTGCACTCTATGATAACTTCTCTGCACCACTGCACTCTACACCACTATACTCTGCTCTAGAACACTCTACTCCACTGCACTGTACACCACTGCACGTTTTGCCACTGTACACCATTGCAATTAATGGCAATTCACTCTTTGCCACTCCATTCTACTTTGCACCACTGTGCTCTGCCATTGTTCTCTGCACCACTCTACTTTACACCACTGTACTCTACAACACTCTATTCTACGCCACTATACTCTACACCTCTGCAAGCTACCCTGCACCACTCTACTCTACCCTGCACCACTCCACGTTACACCACTTCACTCTGCTCTGAAACTGCATACGCAACTGCATTCTACTCTACTGCATTTTTTGCCACTTTACCCCACCCAGTGCCACTCCTGCCTGCGCCACTCCACCCTGCGCCACTCCATCCCACATCACTCCATTCTGCGCCACTCCACTCAAATCTATACCACAGTACTGTCTGCCACTCTATTCTACATCATTGCACTCTGCACCAATGCGCTCCACAGCACTTTAATCAAAACCAATGCACTCTATGAGAGTGCATTCTACACCAATCTGTTTTGCACTTTACATCACTTAACTCTAGGCAACTCTTATACACTCTACAAGACTCCACTCTAGGACCTCCCACTTCATGATACTCCACTCTGACACACTACTCCATTAAACACTACTCCACCCTATGCAACTCCACAGCACTCTGCTCCACTCTATGTCTCTCTACAATGCTCTATGCAACTCCCTCATTGCCACTCAATGCCACTTCACTCCACTCTATTCTACAGTATACTACTCCTCTCCACTACTCCACTCTACTCTATGCCGCTCCACTCTACTCCACTCTATGCCATTCCACTCTACTAGACTACTACACTCTATGCCTCTCCACTCTATGGCAATCTACTCTGCACTTCACCACTCTACTCTGCACAACTCCGCTCCCACTCTACGCAACACCCTCTATGCCACTCCACTCTGCGACACTCCAGTTCATGGCACTCTATGCCATTCGACTCTATGACACGCTACTCCACTCTACTCTATCACACTGTAGTCCACTCTACACCCATCCAGTCTAGTACACTCTATTCTCACCACTCCACGCCACTCTACAACACTCCACGACACTCCACTTTTAGCCACTGTGAACAGAAGCCACACTGGTGTAAAATATTGATAAAACTTATTGGCAAAACCAATAGCTCTTGCATTGGCAGGACCTATTGCCTTTGCCAAGGTATATTCCTAACTCCAGCACTGTAACAATGAACAAAGAAAAACTAGAACATAAACTGCCACTATCCATGGGATTGACTCCCCTCTGCTGCTCTCTACGCACAGGCGTGTTCTTGCATGTGACTCACAATGGAGAATGCTGATGCCATAGTGGGCAGTGGCTGAACATAGGCCCCTGCAGTTCCAGGGTAACCCCCTCAGCCCAGTGCCCTGGCCTCAGAGCTCATGGTTAAGTCCAGAGCGGGCCCCCCCATGTACCTTGCGAGTGGAGGGGGAGGGGTTGGGGGCATCAAGCTTCCTTACGCCACCGATAGTCGGGTTTCTAGGGAACCTGCATCTCTGGATGTGCCAATAAATTAAACCCCAACCCCTGGCATGGTTTTCTGAGGCGGCACAGCATCGCTTAGAGGCTGCGAGCAGAGGCGTGCAGTAATTATATTACTCAGGCAGAACTGTGCAAGGCTCCCGAACCTGTACCTAACATGTTTGTGAAAATGTCAGCGTTTTTGATAATGTTTCCCTATCGCGCTCCCCAGCCAGTTTTGCTTGCAACCCCTCACGCACCTATGGTAAGCACTCGTTGAACAGCCTTATTTAATCACTCGAAGAGGGGCCCCGGAGTGGGAGGCCTACGCAGGTGGAATGTGTTCCTTTGCACAGAAACAGTCCATTCACTCTCTGTTGTTCAACATACTAGGGCCTGACAACGTGCGCACCTGATTGGCTTACATTTGTAAGACAGAGGCAGTGAGTCAACGCCATGGACCCGCTGCACCAGAGGCCCAGCAGCTTACCCAGAGGTCAGTCAATGGCTCCTTCCAGGCCAGCGCTGGGGCCGCTGTGCGCTTTATCGCTCTTATGCTTTTGTGTAACACCAAGCCTAGTTGCGACTCCTGATGTGAATTGACCTGTCATGTCTGGACAGCACCGCTGTCCATTGTGGGCAGTGTGAGGCGCTCCCTCTGCAGTGGCGGCCATCTTCTCCCAGTGCTCACAATGCAACCCTTTCACACACCAAGGGAAGACCCTGGTACTTCAAGCTCCTAAAGCGGATTGTTATGCGGTGCCCCCTATACAAACGCCATCATTGTCTGTGGGGAGTAAAATCTAAAAGGAGAAACCAGACATAGATTTAGTGGAGTGCTGTGTTAGGGTACTTCGAGATGTTTTGACAGCTCCATTAGTGATGAGTGTTAGAGCAGCTCCTGGCTGTTGCGTTGCACATTTCGCCATACACTAGCAGCAGATCATGGCTGCTGTGTGGTGCCTTTTCAGCACACAATAACAGTAGCTACTGACGGTTATGCTTCCTTTTCTTGCTGCATGCTAACAACAGCTTTTGGCTGTTGTGATCTGTTTCCTCGCTGTATGCTAAAAGCAGCTCAAGCTATTGCACGAAGAGCATCTTTGGGCTGTTGTGTGGTGTTCTCTTGCTTTATACGAAGAGCATCTTTTGGCTGTTGTGTGGTGTTCTCTTGCTTTATACGAAGAGCATCTTTTGGCTGTTGTGTGGTGTTCTCTTGCCTTATCCTAATAGCACCTTTGGACTGTTGCATGGTGCTCTCTTGCCTTATCCTAAAAGCACCTTTGGGCTGTTGGGTGGTGTTCACTTGCCTTATCCTAAGAGCACCTTTGGACTGTTGTGTGGCGTTCTCTTGCTTTATACTAAGAGCAGCTTTTGGCTGTTGTGTGGTGTTCTCTTGCCTTATCCTAATAGCACCTTTGGGTTGTTATGTGGTGTTCTCTTGCTTTATACTAAGAGCAGCTTTCAGCTGTTGTGTGGTGTTCTCTTGCCTTATCCTAAGAGCACCTTTGGGCTGTTGTGTGGTGTTCTCTTGCTTTATACTAAGAGCGGCTTTTAGCTATTGTGTGGTGTTCTCTTGCTTTATACTAAGAGCAGCTTTTAGATGTTGCATGGTGTTCTCTTACTTTATACTAAGAGCAGCTTTTAGATGTTGCGTGGTGTTCTCTCGCTTTATACTAAGAGCAGCCTTTAACTGTTGTGTGGTGTTCTCTTGCTTTATACTAAGAGCAACTTTTAGCTGTTGCGTGGTGTTCTCTTGCTTTATACTAATAGTAGCTTTTCGCTGTTGTGTGGTGTTCACTTGCTTTATACTAAGAGCAGCTTTTAGCTGTTGTGTGGTGTTCTCTTGCCTTAACCTAAGAGCACCTTTGCACTGTTGTGTGGTGTTCTCTTGCTTTATACTAAGAGCAGCTTTTGGCTGTTGTGTGGCGTTCTCTTGCCTTATCCTAATAGCACCTTTGGGCTGTTGTGTTGTGTTCTCTTGCTTTATACTAAGAGCAGCTTTCAACTGTTGTGTGGTGTTCTCTTGACTTATCCTAATAGCACCTTTGGGCTGTTGTGTGGTGTTCTCTTGCTTTATACTACTAAGAGCAGCTTTTAGCTGTTGTGTGGTGGTCTCTTGCTTTATACTAAGAGCAGCTTTTAGCTGTTGTGTGTTGTTCTCTTGCTTTATACTAAGAGCAGCTTTTGGCTGTTGCGTGGTGTTCTCTTGCTTTATACTAAGAGCAGCCTTTAGCTGTTGTGTGGTGTTCTCTTGCTTTATACTAAGAGCAGCTTTTAGCTGTTGCGTGGTGTTCTCTTGCTTTATACTAATAGTAGCTTTTAGCTGTTGTGTGGTGTTCACTTGCTTTATACTAAGAGCAGCTTTTAGCTGTTGTGTGGTGGTCTCTTGCTTTATACTAAGAGCAGCTTTTAGCTGTTGTGTGGTGTTCTCTTGCTTTATACTAAGAGCAGCTTTTGGCTGTTGTGTGGTGTTCTCTTGTCTTACCCTAATCACACCTTTGGGCTTTTGCGTGGTGTTCTCTTGCTTTATACTAAGAGCAGCCTTTGGCTGTTGTGTGGTGTTTTCTTGCTTTATCCTAATCTGTTGTGTAGTGTTCTCTTGCTTTATACTAAGAGCAGCTTTTGGCTGTTGTGTGGTGTTCTCTTGCTTTATACTAAGAGCATCTTTTGGCTGTTGTCTGGTGTTCTCTTGCTTTATACTAATAGTAGCTTTTAGCTGTTGTGTGGTGGTCTCTTGCTTTATACTAAGAGCAGCTTTTAGCTGTTGTGTGGTGTTCTCTTGCTTTATACTAAGAGCAGCTTTTGGCTGTTGTGTGGTGTTCTCTTGTCTTACCCTAATCACACCTTTGGGCTTTTGCGTGGTGTTCTCTTGCTTTATACTAAGAGCAGCCTTTGGCTGTTGTGTGGTGTTTTCTTGCTTTATCCTAATCTGTTGTGTAGTGTTCTCTTGCTTTATACTAAGAGCAGCTTTTGGCTGTTGTGTGGTGTTCTCTTGCTTTATACTAAGAGCATCTTTTGGCTGTTGTCTGGTGTTCTATTGCCTTATCCTAAGAGCACCTTTGGGCTGTTGTGTGGTGTTCTCTTGCTTTATACTACTAAGAGCAGCTTTTAGCGGTTGTGTGGTGTTCTCTTGCTTTATACTAAGAGCAGCTTTTAGCTGTTGTGTGGTGGTCTCTTGCTTTATACTAAGAGCAGCTTTTAGCTGTTGTGTGTTGTTCTCTTGCTTTATACTAAGAGCAGCTTTTCGCTGTTGCGTGGTGTTCTCTTGCTTTATACTAAGAGCAGCCTTTAGCTGTTGTGTGGTGTTCTCTTGCTTTATACTAAGAGCAGCTTTTAGCTGTTGCGTGGTGTTCTCTTGCTTTATACTAATAGTAGCTTTTAGCTGTTGTGTGGTGTTCACTTGCTTTATACTAAGAGCAGCTTTTAGCTGTTGTGTGGTGGTCTCTTGCTTTATACTAAGAGCAGCTTTTAGCTGTTGTGTGGTGTTCTCTTGCTTTATACTAAGAGCAGCTTTTGGCTGTTGTGTGGTGTTCTCTTGTCTTACCCTAATCACACCTTTGGGCTTTTGCGTGGTGTTCTCTTGCTTTATACTAAGAGCAGCCTTTGGCTGTTGTGTGGTGTTTTCTTGCTTTATCCTAATCTGTTGTGTAGTGTTCTCTTGCTTTATACTAAGAGCAGCTTTTGGCTGTTGTGTGGTGTTCTCTTGCTTTATACTAAGAGCATCTTTTGGCTGTTGTCTGGTGTTCTATTGCCTTATCCTAAGAGCACCTTTGGGCTGTTGTGTGGTGTTTACTTGCTGTATACTAAGAGAACCTTTGGGCTGTTGTGTGGTGTTCTCTTGCCTTATCCTAATAGCACCTTTGGACTGTTGCGTGGTGTTCTCTTGCCTTATCCTAAGAGCACCTATGGGCTGTTGCGTGGTGTTTTCTTGCTTTATACTAAGAGCAGCTTTTGACTGTTGTGTGGTGTTCGCTTGCGTTATACTAAGTGCAGATTTTGGGTGCTGTGCAGTATTTTCTGCCCATATCATAAGAGCATCATTTGCCTATTGTACTGTGTTCCCTTCATTTATACTGAGAGAAGATGTTGTGCTGTGTTTCCTTGCTTCATACTAACAGCCGGTCTCACCAGTTGTGCTTCTGCAGAGATCATGATGGCATGTAGCAGAGCACTGCTTGGCTGGGTGTCATTCGGCCAGCTGTACAGGACCACGGTGTGTCACCACAGAATGGGGTCTCTGGGAGATAGCACACAATAGTGTGATTATAAAGCTACATTTCGTTTTTTGATGCAATAGAGGGGAGATGGCTCTTTAGAAGATACTTGCCAGGGAAACAGATGGTGAGATAATCAGATAATAAAAGTGATTTGCATTTAAAGGACACCTTTTATTCAGGAAGAATGGTAACACTTTGTTTTGTGTGGAGAGCCACCCCTTCTTTGAAGGGATCCCAAGCCTTCCAATGTATTTCTGTCAGACTAGTAGATGTTGTGTACTCGTGAGACAGTCCACATTTCATTGAGTGAGTGGCCACAAGTTGTGACACACTATGACAGAGACAGCAATCCTCGTCAAGCATCTAAGTGTGAGGATGGATCTGATATTACTTGGACAAGTGGCTGCGCCAGATCCTGGTTGGTTTTAGCCATAATGCCCGATGGCCGCCAACAAAAACAAGCATCGATTTATTAGAAAAGTGCAATGAGAAATTGCGCTGTGTGACATTTTACAAATGTGGGACTGCTTGATCGTAGCGTTGTTTACAAGTCAGTGCTTCAGTCACCACAGGACAGGCACCCTAAGTTGCATAAACACACAATATCCCTTTGCATTTGTGTTTGCCATCTACCCACCCATCCACAGTTGAGAGCACGGAGAAGGTACTACCATAACATGTTGTCATAAGATGGCTGGCTGCCAGTAGCGTGATGTATAGCAGAAGTAAACAGGGGCCTGGATATGACTTCTAGCTCCACATATATTGAAGGGCATCCCACACAATTTGCTGTCTTGGTCATTTGCACCAGAGTCTCAGCATGCATGTGGCCTCTCAAGACCTACTCTCAGACCTACTCTTCCTTTCTAAAGGCTTTTCAGACTAGGAAACAGCTCTTCTGGGGCAACAGGTGCTATGAATTTGTACCTCTAGGTACCATGAACTGCCCCTAGTCAAAGGTATATGCATTATGCATACCCCCACCACTGTTCACCAACCTTATTTTTCTCCACACCAGAACCTTTAACTTCCTTGATGAAAATCCCACACTTATTTCTTGAAAACTTGCCTTTGTGATCACTTGCGTAACAAAACTTGAGGGGCCCTCCCTGCAAGGTATTTCGAGGGACCCCAACCGGACTCATTCAGGGGCTCTCCAGATAGAGTACTGTGCTGAGAGGGCCTCCTGGAGCTTGGGACTGTGGGGGCCTGTGTTACGTCACTGCTCATGCTCCAGAACATAAACCTCACCAAATCCAACTTGCAAAAGCCATGCAGAAGTGTTTCCAATCACTGCTTCAGTATTTGCAATGCAAAGTGACTTGCATTTAAAAACTTACCTGGCACAATTACATTTTGGAAGTCCATGATGACCGAGCTAATTGATAACTGTTGGACATGGCCCTCTCTGAATGGTTAGCACCAAACGTTTTCCCTTCATCCTCCTGTGTTCTGAACCAGTTTTTGTTGGCTTTCAGAACTCTGGGCACTTTACCATTGCTACTAGTGCTAAAGTGCTTGTGCTCTCTCCTTTAAACATTGTGTGTACGACACCAAATGGCACATTCCAATTACTTTTGAGTCCCTAGTAAAGTGCTACTGCATGAAACCAGAGCCGGTACAATGAATGCTACTACTGGACATGCAGCACTTATTGTGCCACCTACTTAAGTAGCTCTGCCACTGCAGTATGTGTGTGCAGTTTTAAACTGCCATATCGACCTCGCAAAATAAACGTTTTCTCAGGCTTAAACCTTCCTTTTTCATACATGTATGTCACCCCTAATGTAGGCAATAAACACCAATGAACAGGGTGCAGTGTATTTAAAAAGCTGGACATTTACTTTCAAGTTTTACATGTCCTGGTAGTGAAAAACTCTTAAATAAATCTTTCACTACTGCAAGGCCTACCTCTTCCATAGGATAACATTGGATTACCTTAATATTTTTAATAAGTGGTAACTTCTAATTGGGAGTAGGTAGACATGTTGAGTTTGGTCTCTAAAGAATTGTAAGTTAAAATCCTCTTTAATGGTGAAGGTGGATTTTAAGATACAATTCTGAAAATGCCACTTTTAGAAAGTTGGTAAAGGAAACAATGGGCTCTTGAGGGGGTAGGGTAAATCTTTTTTTCCTTGAAAATGTAAAACATTAATAGATTGGTTCTGTTTCAAACAACGTTTTATTCAATTTTTCAACAAAATGAAAAATCATTGGGCTTTCATATTCAAGACAATTAGAGATAAAGTGGTGCTCCCAAATGGTGCAATGGTGCTGTGCAAGGGAAATAAGTGTTTGTAAAGTGCTATGCCGTCTATGTACATAAATAGTGACTGATTGAGGATGCAAGGGTGACTGATGCACACTCTGACATGGAGTGAAATGCTCCAGAATCAAATAAAAACAGTACACTACTATTGTGTCAACGTTTCAACCCTACGCGTGTTTTGATCGGGAAAAGCCGCCTCACTGTTAACACTGTCAACAAATGTATAGTTTTACTGTTTTGTAGTCAGGGCCAGTGTAACTGTAAACCAGGACAGAAGCTAATGTATCCCTGGACACGATCGATTGTATCAATAAAGAAGCTAACATTGCAGTATTACTGTAGAGCTTGGCAGAACTCAAAAGTGTTGTTGTAAATACATATAAGTCTCCCCACCCCACGCGTTACTGCTGTCCTTGAGAAAAGATCTCCAGTGAATGTTATTTAAATACTGAAAACTATCTACAGTGGAGTGCTAAACACTGACAGAGGTGTTATGTTGTTAATATAATATTGTCAAAAGGGTTTACAGTGTTACTATTAAAAAACAGAAAATCTGACAATGTTACTGTAAATCTTGACTAAGATTTCACAATGCCACTGTAAACAGTGGTACACTCCAAACAGTGGCAATATAAACAATGGCAATAGCTGAATTATATTACTGTTAAAATGACAAAAACTCCTTTATATTAATGTAGATATGAAAAAGCTCTCCACAATCTTCCTGTAATCCTGTGGAAAACTCCACAATATTAGAATGAAAATGTCAAAAGGCTCAATATAATTTTCTATGAAGCTGATAAAAGCTCCCCAGTATTACTGTAAATCCCGATACACCAGAGTTAGTGCAATGACAATTTCACTGTTACCGTAAACCATGACAGTGGTATTGATCAAACGATCTAGCCAGTGTGACTCTGTTCTCAGAAGAAAGGCCTTCAGTGTCACTGTAAACAAGGACAAAAGCTTGGCAGAGCTGCTCTGACCTCTGATGTAGGACCTTCGGTGGTAGGGTTAACATGGAGTTAAAGTTTGACAGAGTTACTCCTACCTCTGGTGAAAGACGACCTCTGTCACCATAAACACTGACAGAAAGTATGACCGGGTTACTGTAAGTACCTGTTACTCACCTAGGGTGTTTCTGTCAATACAGACAAAGGTTGACAGCGTCACTCTGACCTTTGATGAAGGGTCTTTTGAGATGCAGTAAACACTGACAAGAGCACCTCAGCGGAAACACAGTTTACAAAGCATGTGATACATCGCATGGCATTACACTGTGTTGTTATAGCACAAACCATTACGATTTAAGTCGTTACAACGACTTGCTGTAGCGCAGAAGGTGTTTGATTTAAAATCCAACACCTTCCCTACCGTTGCACAGATTGGAGTTGGAATAGTAAATAATACTAGTCTAAAATCTACCGTGCCCATACAGCAAGTCATTGTAATGACTTGATTGTAATGGTATGCAATGTAATAACGCGGTCGTTGTAATGACCGCGTTGTAATGGCATGCGATGTATCCCATGCGTGGTAATGTGGCTTATTCGCGCCTAGGTGCTTATGTTCACGTACGCTCAACACTGCCCGAGACTCCACAGTCTGCTGTTCACCTTGGTGTAAACCCTGTGATGTTCCTCTGAATTCTGAAATAAACCCTCCAGCCCTTCAGCCCAGTAAAGGCATCTATTTGGAGGAGGCTAAATGAGAGGTCTGGGTGAAGAATTTATGAATGGAGGTGAGGGTAGTGCTTTGCTTATCTCTTCCCCGTCCTAATAAGGGCTGAGCCGAATGGTGACGAAGCCAGACTGCACGCTACTCTGCACATTTGAAAATAACTCCAGTTTCACAGCTTCACAAATTGTGATGAATGACTATTTTTTTTTCTCCTCAGAAAAATCTAAATAAAGGTGGCATGCGCGAAAGCAGGAACCTTTTTGCTGCGAGCAGCATCTGTCTACTTTGTTAATTGGTGGCGCCACGTGCTGTCTCCATTCCCCACCGCCGGAAGCCCCAGGGCGGGGCTTCTTGGAACCTGGGAAAGAGATGGTGAAGACGATTGGCAGCCACTGGGATTCCAGCAAAGAAACACCAATCCTTGCAGCCTGATGTCATGTTCGTGTTGGGCAAGACATCCAGCTTCAGGGTTTGGTGAAGGTAAGAACCACAGCTTTGGGCAAATTCAGGAAAACTCTTACTTCTTTTTAAGGGTTGAAATTACCCATCTTCGCCCAATAAAGCTGGCATATTTAAAAAAAAATCCGCCACACCTAGTCTTGTATTTCAAGAATAACGTTCCATGATTTATAGCTCTTTGTCAGGACGATGATCTGTCTCTGCTCACTGGGATACCAGCCATGTGTGGATGATAAAGTCATCTGTAAGGCAACTTCCTTATGTCCCATATCACTCCGCTTCTTTTCCTCTCCCATGGTTCCTCTTGTCCGTCTCTTCGTGCGCCCCTCAGTGCTTACAGTGATACGTAGCGCCATTAAACTACCAAAAGAAAATTGAATAGATTAACCTAATGATAATATTGC
This sequence comes from Lissotriton vulgaris, assembly GCF_964263255.1. Taxonomy (NCBI): domain Eukaryota; kingdom Metazoa; phylum Chordata; class Amphibia; order Caudata; family Salamandridae; genus Lissotriton; species Lissotriton vulgaris. The sequence goes on along the minus strand of NC_141693.1, from coordinate 1,306,341,166 downwards.
CTCTGCAAAGTTGCCTCAAGTACTCAGCAGTTAAGGTATTACTGTTATCCCAGATGTGAGGCATGTGTGCCATAGGCCTGTCTTCAGTCCTTCAAGCACTGGATGCGTTTGATGCCCACTCTGGGTTCCCAGGTCTTAGAACCTGCATGAGGCTTCCCAAGGGACCAAATGACCTCAGAATGAGCCTGATGTTTACCCTGAGAAACCAGGTCCCTGCATTCCTATTTCCTATACTCTTTGTGCTAAGTCCACTGCGACCTGAATGTGTCTAGAATCCCCCGGAGACCCTGGTCCGTAGGTAAGTCAACTGTGTCCCTGAATATGTTTGATGTCTGCCCGGTGGTCTCAGGTCCCTAAATGTGTACAATGTATTCCTTGTTTCCCCTGGACCCTGCATGCTTCTGATGTCTGCCCCTAGTCCATACACCCTGAATGTGCCAGCATTTTGCTCTGAACTCCCTAGGCCCAGAATGGGTCTGTTGTCTTTTATGTACCCACAGTCACTGAATGTGTCTATGTCTAACCTTACTTTCCAGTCCCAGAATGTGAATGTGAATGGGCTTTTATAGAGCGCGCTTACACTCCAGGGAGCATCTTGGCGCTAGACATCACTGTCCTGAAAAAGGAGGGGGGAGCTGCTTAAGGTTGATCATATTCATAGATCCTGGTCTCTGAAAAAAAGTGTGGGTTAGATCAACGCTAAGCAGAGTGAGTCTTCGCTTTTAAAGATCCATGTTTTAAGCGTTTTACGGAACAGTCTTTCGAATGGATCAAGCGCATTTGTGGAGGGAGCTTGTTCCAGGCTTTGGCTCCAAGTACTCCGATGGATTTTCCACCTTTTGTGGTTAGTCTAAACTTGGGAACTGCGAGTAGGTTTAGGTTGGATGATCTGAGTGACCTTGAGGGGGTGTATCTTCCAAACCTTTGGGACAGGTAGGTCGGTCCCGACTGGTGGTAGGCTCTAAACGTGATGAGCAGGATTTTAAATAGTACTCTTTTGTGGATGGGTAACCAGTGCAGGTCTTTGAGTGCTTTTGAGGCAGATGATTTCCTGGGTAGTCTTAGTACCAGGCGGGCGGCGGCGTTTTGAACCATCTGTAGCTTGTGCAGAACAGCTCTGTTTGAGCCTGCATAGATGCTGTTGCAGTAGTCTAAGCGGGATGTGATGAGGGCTACTGCCACAGTCTTTCTGGCTGTTAGGGGAAGGAGGTCGAAGAACCTTCTAAGACCTTTGATGATATTGAAGCAGGACCCTGCCACTGTGCCTGCTTGTTGCTTAAAGGATAAGGCTTCATCAAACCTTATCCCAAGGTTACGGGCCGATGTGAGCGTGTTTGGTGGGATTTCGGCGTCTTGGGGCCACCAGTTGGAGGGGGAAAAAAGGTTGTTTTGTCCAAAAGGGAGGATTTCAGTTTTACTTGAATTACATTTTAGATGGTGCGTTCGCATCCATTCAAAGGTTGCCGTCAAACAGTTTCTTAGATTTTCCTCCGCTTTAGAGGAGTTGTTATCCAGTACTAGGATGAGCTGGGTGTCGTCAGCGTAGGATATCGTGCTGATGTTAAAGGATGTGATGAGTTCAATCAGGGGGGTCATATAAAGGTTGAACAAAACCGGGCTCAGGCTAGAGCCCTGGGGTACCCCGGTTTTTAAGGTTTTTTCATCCGAGCAGTAGTTTCCTAGAATGGTGACTTGCCTCCTATGACTTAGGAAGTTTTTCAGCCATTCGAGGGCGGTACCTGCTAGCCCTGACTCTGTCAGGCGGCTTATCAGCACGGCGTGTGAGACCGTGTCGAAGGCCGCCGACAGGTCTAGCAGGAACAGGACGGCCTTTTTCCCTTGGTCCAGTGCCATCTTGAGGGTCTCTACAGTATGTAGGAGGGCTGACTCCGTGGAGTGTTTAGCCCTGAAACCAGCCTGGTTTGGATGAAATAGGTGGTTTTCCTCTAGATGTTTGGTCAACTGTTTATTTACTGCAGCTTCGGTCAGTTTAAACAATAGTGGGAGCAGCGAGATGGGGCGAAGGTTGGAGAGCGTGGTGGGGTCCGGAAGGGGTTTTTTCTGCAGAGGTTTGACTGCAGCGAGCTTCCATACAGCCGGAATAGATGCAGTAGCCAAAGAGGAGTTTATGATGGCGTTTATGGTTGGATTTACCGTGTCCACTAGAGTGTGGAGCAGTAGTGGGGGCATGGGTCAAACGGGGAGCCTGATTTACTGGAGAGAATTGCTTGTCGGGATTCTTCGAGGCTGATGTAAGTAAAATTTTTCAGCTGGGGTTTGTGATGTCTTCCATGAGTCCACCGGTGTCTGAATGTGGCAGATTTTATCCTGTGACCTGAAGTCCACGACTCTGGTTGATACTCACTCTATGTACCGAAGTCCCTTAATGGGTCTGATATCTTTCCTGTGTTCCCTGATGACTGTACTCAGTCCCCGGGCCCCTGGATATGTCATTTATCTGTGATGTGTCCCCAAGATCTGTGAATGTCTCAGATCTCTGCCCTGAATCCCATAGTCACATAATTTGCCAGTTGTTTGACTTTATCTCAGGGACCATAAAGGCATCTTTTATATATGCGCTCAGTCTCCAGGCATTTAAATGAATCTAATGTCTGCCCATATCGCATACCCCTGAATGTGTCAGTTGTCCATTCAGGCTTGTGAGTGTTATGTCTCGTGTGTGTGTGTGTCTGTCCGGTGCCCCCGGAATCTGCTAGGTGTCTGCTTTGGTACCTGGATGTGTCTGATAGAAGGGCTTGAGCCAGCACTCCTGCCCGCACACTACCTTCAGAAGTCGGAGCGCGTCCAATATGGATGGGGCCTGTGCATGGCTACACCAGGGCTCGAGTTGGGGTACCACGCAGGTGGACAGCGTCCCCCCACTTATTTTACCGGGGGGGACGCCGTCCCCCCTGCCAAACAGCTGGACTTCACTCTTTGGCCTCTCTGGGACGAGGAGCTCGGCACCTTTCGTGACGTCACTTTCTGTCGTGATGTCACTTCTGGTGACAGCGTCCCCCCACTTCTTTTTTTACGACTTGTGCCCTGGGCGACACGATGACTGGCACACTGTCTGTTTATCAGGGAAGGAGCGGGTGTTGTAAGGCAGTTTTGTAGCCAAAGCTTCGTAGGCTCTGCAATGCACTTAATGTTGTGTTATATACCGTGATCTAAACTCACCAATGCATTTATGATATACTGCACCCACCTTCTATAGCGCCTGTGTGCAGCGGGTTTGGCTGCAGAGCCACACCTTCCACCAGGCTGGCACTCCACCCTCTGTGGGCAAACAACAGAGCCCCCTTTGGGTCTGGTGTGCACAGTGCCAGTGCACTGTTTTTTTAGGTTATGCTTTAGGACACTAAATACAAATTTGCGGTCCCATAAACGAACATTTGGATCCATGAAACTGCAAGAACAGGACTGTGTCCTTTTTATTTTGACGGCAGTACTAGGACCTCTGTGGCCCCTCACCCCTCCGGAGCCCCCACCCTCCTACGCACACACACACACACACACACACACACACACTCACTCACTCACTCACTCCCTGGGGTCAGGGGACACGTCCTAGCCCATGCATTGGTTGCTGAAGCAAACATTTTCATTTGCTACCAGCCAGTGACATTGATCAGATTGCTAGGATCCATGAATAATCTGAGGTTGCAAGAATCCCACATTGGATGAAAGAGGAAATACTCCATTTCTAAAGGATTTTGTTTATTTTTCAAATAACCTCGGATGATGAAAGGATTCTGACCCATTAAGAATCCATCAATGAACAGTCAAAAAAATACATATTTTTCCAATCTAGCCGTCATAACCCACCTAACACTTTTTAAAACACAGATTTCTCTAAAGCTACTAAACAGATTCACATCAAAGTAAGCACAGCTGCACTTCAGAGGAAATTACTAGTTTCATGTCAGCTTGGGGTAATTTTATTCAGCAGCTTTTGATGTCGCGGATCTCAAAACTTCATATGAGAATTTGAAAATACAACATTTTGATCCCCTTTTCGTTTACTACCAGGCAAATCTGCATGAACTTGACATGCCACTGCTTTATGATTTATTTTATTGAAATGAGAATCAATCAATCAATCTATCTATCTATCTATCTATCTATCTATCTATCTATCTATCTATCTATCTATCATTCTTTCATAGAAAAGAATGACAATATAGTATTTTTATCGCTCTTGTTGCGCCAGATTAACCCCTTCGCTGTGGCGGGAATTCCGCCGCAGCGCTAAGGGGTCGGGGGGCCGAGCGGCGCTCGCATGCTCGTGACGGAGCCGCTCCATCACGAGCCGCGGTTGAGCTGTGCTCATGATGGAGCGGTTCCGTCATGGCCCCGCCCGCTCAATGGAACGTCCAGCGCAGGCGCGGAATTCGCGCCGCGCAGGCGCGCCGAGTGGGCCATGACGGTACCGCTCCGTCATGAGCACAGCTCAACCGAGGCTCATGATGGAGCGGCTCCGTCATGAGCATAGAAGGGGTTAAACCATTGTAAAGGTGTCAGGTACGATTAAATCTTGCTCTTAAATTGTATATTCTACTTGAATATTTCTAAGCCCGCACCAAACAGGAGTAATCAGTCCTAAGAAGAAATAACCGAACGAAAAGAAACACAAAGGTCCAGATTTACTATCCTTCATACATATGAGCGCTCCATGAAAAATTTAAGTGCTTCATTACTTGAGGGACAACAAATAGTGTGGCACCAGATATAGGAAGAGCTGTGTCAGTGCTCACACTGCAGGTGGCTGTGTGCATGATGTTCTTTCTTGCGATATGGCTCTAAAACAATCCATCAGTGACTATCATAAGATTTGTAATCGTGTACATGCAGATATTCTAGTACAAATCTTTATGTATAGACCACATCGCAGGGCGCTTGATCCCCTCCTTGTGCCTGCTTTCACTCAGCATGCAGACTTTTTTATGCGCTTGGCAACATGTTATTCATGTCAGAGTCATTTTACTGCAAATTATGCAATTATGCCAGTTTGAGTAATTTTGAATAATTTTTGCCAAAAAGGCCTACCCAAGAGTACATGAACAGAGAATGATTAGTTGCTGTTTTTCCTGTTCTATTGCTTTTAGCGCCATTTTCTTAGAACAAAATGGATCCTCTGGTCCAATTTGGATGTCAGGGTGTATTTTGATGTAAGAAAATAGCTCTAAATGTGGGTCTGTGCTCCTCGTGTAATTCCGTCTAATGTTGCAAAAGTTTGCTGCATAATTGTGTAATTTAGTAGATCTGACTCTGCACCAAAACCTTTGCTATTGTGCTGTTCTGTACAAGACATGCTCCTTTGCACCAATTAACACAAAGCTGCACGAGGGTCAGCTTTAGTGCAAAATAGCTTTTGTGTGTGCAAGTTGATCAGAGCTGCTATTTGTGCTGCTTCACATCAACATCATGCGTCAGTGCAAACCTTTAGTAAATGCGGGCCTCGGGCGTTCTGGGACAGAACGTCAGACACGCGAGTTGGCTCCTGGATAAAAACACTGATATTTGGAGAGTTGCTCTCCTATGCTTCATTTTCTGGTAGTTGATTGTAGTACAGTATCACTGATTTGGTTTGTGGTTGGATGACTGCTCTAAGGATGCAGTGATCAGCTTTGGTGAACTTGCATGGATGCATTTGGTAACAGTTGCAAGGAAAGGTGACAATAAGTGCAACCCTTAGTTTTGAAACTTTGAAATCTAGTATGCTCTGGAAGCTGGTGCTTATTTTGTGTGTGTAAGAGGCAGCCCTGAACACTGCATGATATACTATGTGACGGGGGCTCCTTTTCGTATTTAGAGGTAGGGTGATACTCGTGCAAACATGCTCAGAGCCCAGGCAGGGGTTATCTTGCTCAAGTTGGGGCAGATATGTTTTTTTCATACTTTTTCTACCACCAGTGTGCTGGGCTTGATAGTGGGTTGAATCAGGTCGTGATGTCAATGATCAGAAGCATGAGGATCCCCTAGGGCAATATCCTCTGTAAAGGCAAGCACTTGTCGCTTTAGGGGGTAACAGTGGCTGGTGTAGTGCTTAAGAGTTGCCACTCCATGGGTTGATAACAGCTGTTGTAGGCGTAAATCATAGCTGCTTTAAGATGTGTGGATAGGTTCAGTAGTGGCTGAGAACACCCTCTGCAGGAGTCCAGGATAACTGCGATTGTATGTTGTGGATAGCCTCTGTAAGTCGCCATTCTTTGTTCGATCGTTCAATGATCGTAAAAGATACAATAGAGTGCAATCTTATATGAAACAACAAAAACACAGCAGCATGCACAGATCCAAGAAATATTAAAAGCGTAATAAATACTTGCTGATTAAAAAGAAGAAAAAACGAAGAATAAAAGTAAATTCATGTGGCAATCTGTGCCCTCAGATTTATTTGCATGAAGGTTGCAACTAAAACACAAACATAATCTCTGTGTTATCAATGATTGCAGAAACACAATGGCAACCCTACACTGTCTAAAATGTACTAGTTTTAAAAAGGTAAGATGAGGCTATATACAGAGTAAAATAGCCAGAATAATATAAAATGTAACATGCTTTGTGCAGACCAATCATCACTTGGGAAAGATTGTAAACTACTAAAATATGAACTAATGACTGGTAGGCGACAAGAAAATGTACAGTGTTTAGCCTCAATCTAGTTAACCGGAACATACAGTTTACTGACCCAAGCTAGGTGAGGCTCAATGGTAGGGTCTGATGCACATCATAGCAAGATATAGGACAGCAGGCTTCCCAACATTTTTAAATGACCTTTCATCTGAACATTTGTTCAAAAAACATTTGCCTCAAAGGTTTAGAAAAAGTATCCAAATAAGTACCTGGATTATCAAAAAGATCAAGTAATTTCAGTTTAATACATTTATTGTATATATACGCAAACCAGGATATGTGTAATCTTCAGTCAAGCTTGAAACAACCAGCAAAGACTGTCCGTTAGAAAGAAGTCTCAATCTTAGTCCAGATGCTCAGCGGCAATAGCAACAGCTGTAGCTTCACAAGGTCATTTCTATAGCCCAACCCCACTTCTGTAAGATAAATGCCAGTACTTTTAGTTTTCGGTATAGTCAGAAGTCTTTTAATGAAGCCCTTCTCACTTGCCCTGCCCTGGTTTCTCGCTGAGTGAGCCCGTTGAGCATTGCAGCGCCGGCCTGACGAGGAGTAAGGCCCAATGATGAAGGATGACACCTCTCGGGGTGTGTGAGGGCAACATGACAAAAGATTTGACTTTTCCTCTTCCCCTTCCATCCCTCCTCTAGGAACTGCACTCCCCATGTTTACACGTTCTCCTCGGAGCCACGTGTGCAGGACCTGCTTTAATATTGGCTCCTGGTCCCACCCCTCTCTTTCTAGCTGGTTCCCCATAGACCAGCCCCATAGGTTTAATTTGAGCAGCATTTAGCCTCATAGATTGTCAATACCACCTCCGAACTTCTTGCTATCACGGCTGTTTTAGGTCTTTTCAAAGGGCCCCCGGTAAGTTTAGCATTGAACAAGATTGTCAAATACAGAGATGATAGAACCGTACTGACTTTCATATTATTCACTGAAAAGGCCTTTTTTTTTCTTTTTACCCATAGACCATCACCTGTGATTTCTCTTGGTTTACCCTGCGGTCCAAATTTGCCATGAAGATGCAGCACTGATCTAACAATAGCATTGAATCATCGGCATATATCCATGGAGGTGCACGGCAATTTCCTTCCCTAGGGCAATTAACGTTAACATCTGACACGCTCTTTTCAAGCCCGTTCACACACAGTGAGACAAGAAAAGGGACCAGGACAGACACTACACATCTAGCGAGCTTAAAAGCTTCCTTTGTTTTCGCACCAGGCCCAAACCTCACCCTGACAGTCACTTCTGAGTGTAGTTCCCTCAAGAAATTAACAAAACTCATTTCTGCTCCAGTCTGGATCATAATGGCCTAGAACCTGGATCTGTTAACAGTAAAAAGCCAAACTTGTTGCCAAGAGCGATAAATAAATCTTCCCCTCCTTGGCCACCATGTGTTTGTTTATTAATATATATAGATTGAGACATTGCTCATTCGTCCCAAGACCAGAATGAAAGCCAAATTGTAGCCCAGAGAGAATATTATTCTTGTATGCACAAATTTACAATCGTTCCAGAAGAATCCTATCCATTAATTTGGCAGTAGAGTTGATTAAAGACATTGGGCGATAGCATGTTGATTTCCCGTGGAGCCTTTCTTAAATATTGGCACAATAACTGCGTGCGACCATGCTTTAGGGAGATCCGTATATAAAACGGTTTCAAAACATTGGTCAAGAGAGGAGCCGACTGGTGCATACTTGCTTTGAAGAGATCAGCCAGTATCCCATCTGGCCCAGGAGCTTTTCCTGCCTGACATCTATTAATAGCATCTTTGACGTCGCTCAACTCAATTTCCAGTCCAATGAATGGCAGAATAAGCGCCGTGGATGCCGAGGGACAATCAGCCTCTGTCTCAATGGACAGGGAACTCTCTGTAGTGACTGGGCCTGCGTATACTTGTGTGAACAATTTAACCCAAACATCTGAGGAATTCACTGTGCCAAGGCCAGTTTGGTGAGTGCTCTTAAAATAATTAAGCTTCACAGACTGCCAAAAAAGTTTGCTTTTTTTGAGTTCACTAGCTCCAAATAGGGAATGATACGCTGCCTCTCTTCCTGCCTTTTTGCGGGCCATTAGCACCCGCATGTACGCCTTCCTGCAACTACCACACATTCAGGATCTCTAGGGAGGGCTTTAAGTGCTACCAATAGCTGAAAATGGGACTTTGTACAATTGAAATCAAACCATTTAGGTTTCTCTTTAAATCTATCATTAGTAACCACGAGCATTTCACTGCCTTATCACGCATTTTATCTGAACTCATTATTTTGATAGCCCCCATCGTTCTGCTCATCTAGACACACATAAAATCAGGATACACTGTGCCCACAAGGTCCGAGAGAAACCGGTCCTCATCAATTTTGGGCCAGCCCACGGTCCCCCCTTTACTGCTAGCATGACCAGCAGGACTGGATTCTTCACTACCTGACTTTTTTTTAAAAAAGAATGAATTACTAATCATAATAACAAGTAGTATATGATCACTGGGAGGGGAATCTCATAAAACATAATCTCTAACCCGGATCTTAAAATTTTGGGAGAACAAAATGAAACCTATTAAACTACTCCCCTCCCCCTTAAAAAGAAAAATATACGTAGGGCTCATGGTTGGTTTTTCAAACAGAGAGTCAAAAGCAAATACTGGGCTGTATTTCATGAGAAACAGTTCCTCTCAGTATGGGCTATGACAGAACGGGTAATCGGAGCCCTCTCTGTCTATTAAGTCACAGCACCCTAAATTAGACATTAAACAATGCCTTATATTAAAATGACCCATTGAAAACTCAGGTAGTCACCCATGATACTATTCAAGCTTCGCTCCACATCCTCATGTAACAATTTGACTATCACAGTATTGCTTATTATAGAATTGTATCAATAATAAGTGATGTAGTTTGCAGGTTATCAAAATAGATTGATTTTGGAGTGAATGAAGATTTGCCCATCAAACTCATTCAGGTAATGGATTTTCAATTTAATTTAACCTTCCTCAGGCCCACCCATAGATAAAGGCGTGGCAGAACTATAACAGGAGACAAAACCATCTGCAAATACATTTTCTGTTAACCAAGTTTCCTGCATGTAAAGCACATCATTACATTTGATACGGCTTAACCAGTTGCATTTGTCATTTTCGCAGCCATTCCTGCAACATTCTATGAAGCTACACCTATAATGTTATTGGTTTGAGGATAAGGACAGTTCCTAAGAGCAGACTCCCCTGGTAGGTCCGGAGTAGGGTGTACCAGGTTCAACCCAGCATCTGAAGCGATGTTGGTCAAGTGACCATCAGCTGATTGTTCAGGTTTGCCAGGGACTGTAAACCCATTGCCGTGTCAATCTAGCTGGTCTAGTTGTGAGAGAGGCAACATCTGTTTGTAATGGAGGATGCACCTGAGGTGGTGGCTGAGGTACATGGCATGCTGGTCCATAACAATAACCCAACAGGGTATTGCACCTCAGTCAAGGTAAGGATATTCACAGGGTGTCTGAGCCTAGTCAGTATGTCCTATACAACCAAACAGTTCTTGAAATGTGCAACAATGCAATCTCTATTGTCAGGTTTGGGGTACTTTCCTACCCATGAGACTCTTCAACCATGATTTATCGGATTGTGGAGCTGCCTCAGACCCACCATCCTTGCATTGATCCAGTGTACCGTCTTATTTGCTAGCTGATCATATCTCTTAGAATGGCCTGGTCTAAGTGGACTAACTCTATTGAGAACCAATATGTAAGGAGTGGCCTCTGGGGGTAAGAAGGGAGTTGGTAACTCCAGAGTGTAAGCCCTTTGAGCATACCCCAGCTCCCCTCACACAAAGGAGTGATGATATCCTTAGATGCCCCTTCTGCTTCCCCTATTGGCCTTTGACATTTTACAGTTGGTCGAGAAGTACTCTTAGGGTTGGGGTGCATTTATTACGCCACTGGTGCGTCACAAAAAGTGACGCACCGGCAGCGTAAAAGTGACACACAACCTCATAAATGAGGCCCCTAGTTAGGGAGCAAAGGAGTGCTTAATGTTACGCTGGGTATTGTAAGATAATCAAGATTGTGCACAGCAAATGAGAATTGCTTTTCACATATTTACGTTTTTAGACATTGAGCGGTCTTGCACTGTAGTATCAAGAGCCAATGCTGAGATTAGAGCCTAAGTCACATGGTTTCAACTTGGGCCACTATTGTCACTAGACTATATCTCTGGAAAATCCCCAAGTTGGCCAGAATTTCTCCCATCATAAAATGACCCAAAGGGGTGGTAACTTTACTGTTTCAATTGGAGTTTCAGAGTGTTGTCCAGTGACAACACATACCAACTTCTTACTTCATGATATTCTCAAGCAGTTACAATGATCATTCCTATTCTAGATGTACATCTCAACTTTGTAGTAAAAATAAGTGTCAGTGATGCAGACGGGTTGGGAAAGTGCTTCAAACATCCCCATATTTTTAAGAGGTGTTGGCCAAGGGATTTACTTACTTACTTCTGGGGTATAGCCTATCAAGCAGGACTCTCCATCCATGTCTATCTTGGGGTTTTCTTTCAATCTGACTCTGGGTTTAACCCATCTCCTTGCAGTCGGCTTCAAAGCCTCAGTGCCACAGGTTTCCTGGCCTTTCTGTTTTCCGTTTCCCTTGAGGGTGGTAGGTCAGGACTTGCCTGGTGGTGTTTGATGCAGGCTTGCAGAGGGTGTGACCTCTCCAGTCCCGTTCAGAAGAGACTGGGGTCACCCTACTCACGAGGAACCAAGGTACATATTATATATCAAAATAAAAGTGGTGCATGTGGAAATTATAAAACAGTAACAATAATATGTGTAATAATAATATTTGTTAAGTACAATGGTGATAATTAGGGGGAAGATGTACAAGCTCAGAAGAAACACTCAAAGGGCCAACAAGTAAAATGATTTGTTATTTATACAGAGAAATCATGTAGCGATAGAAAGGGGATGTAAGGTGTCCCAAGTGAAAATAGAACCTATATATGCAAGTGAGAGGTTGTGACATACATTAAGGTTTCCAAAATGGATAGGAGGACCTAACAATGAGGGACACCTGAAATCAGATAATGTAGGGATCAGAGTTCCAGCCCCAGCTACTTTTCCTGATTTCTCAATGAGAAGGGTGTTGAAAAGTCTTCTGTACAGGTAATTGGGCTGATAGCGTTTGGCAAGCGGATTTGAAGAATTTTCCTCAGACAGGTGTTGATGACGGTCTGGGCTTTGGTGGTGGCGTCTGTGCCACCTTGCTTGGCTGTGATACTGCACATATTGGTGAAGGCCTCCACCTCTTCCAGTGAATCACCTCCAAGAGTGACTGCAGTTGTGCTGACCATGTTAACCTCCAGGATCATAGTTCTTCCCCTGTAAATGTTGAGGCCAGGTTGTGCTGATGTGGCTGGCGTATTGTCACTCTTCTCTTGCATATGCAGATGGGTATGGGAGAGTAGGATCAGGACATCCGCAAAGTCTAGGTCATTGAGCTACATCCAAGGTGTCCACTGAATCCCATTTCATCTCCTTGCTGTGAACGTCTTTGTGATCCAGTCAATAGACAGCAGGAAGAGAAAAGGCGAGAGCAAAAAACCCTGCTGGACTCCGGTCCTTCTTTGGAAGGCTTCCATGAGTCTTTGGGTTATCTTGCAGGTCGTTCACTCGTAGGAGTACCTGATGATTTTTTCAGGTTTATCTTTCACACCACAGTGGCGGATGAGTTTCCAAAGGGTCTCTCTGTCCACACTGTTGAATGCATTCTCTTAGTCAATGAAGTTGACATAGATGGGTGAGTTCCATTCCATCGACTGCTCAATGATGATGCACTGTGTTGCAATCTTGTCTGTGCAGGAACTATATTTGCGGAAGACAACTTGCTGGACTTGCAACTGAGTGTCGACTTGTTCCTTCAGTTTGTTCAAGATGACTCTGTTGAACACTTTGTGTGGAGTTTATAGAAGAGTTATCCCTCTGTAGTTTGTGCAGTTACTCTGCGCAGTTACTCAGGTCACCTTTCTTGGGGATCCTGATGAGATCTCCCTCCTTCCAGTCTGACGGCATGATTTCCTCTTCCCAGATCCTTCCAAACATAGAGTAGAGCATGTCTCCTGATGTTTTACTGTCTGCCTTCATTGCCTCCGCAGGAGATTTTGTCAGGTCCTGCTTCCTTCCCATTTCTCAGATGTTTGATGGCTTGCCCTATTTCTTCCTTGGTTGGTCTACTGCAGTCAGTTGGCAAGTCCTTGTCAGCTGGCTCTATGTCTCATGCAGACTAAGGCACCGGCCGGTTTAGCAGTTCTTCAAAGTGCTCCACCCATCTTTTCCAACCAACTTTGTTGTTGGCCTTTGTTACCCATAATTGTCTTCCCGGCGTTGTCATTAACAGGCCTTTCTGGCTTGCTGTATCGTCCAGAAAGTTAAATAAAAGTGAAAAAAGTGAAAGTGAAAAAAGGTTTTTCATGTGTTTAAAAAAGACAGTAGGATAAATATAGCAAATTGTTTTTCACCTAATCTCATGCTCACAGATTTTTAGCCCTGCTCACCTTCAGCAGGCTTAGAGTTGGGTAAACAGTCTTGCTTAATTGGTCCCAGGGTTTGCTGGTGCTTGACACTGGCACTTAATTTAAATACCAGCATTTATATAGACAATCTTCCATATGGTGGCACCATATGTCTATTTTTAAACAGAGCTTCATACACAAAGTATTCAATATATTTTCAAAAATAATAAAAAACAGCAGGTGTCAAGGGTATTTTTTTTAATGCACAGCGGGATTTAGGTTCAAATAATGAACGCTTCTGAATCTGATCAAGGCAAAGGCAGGTAGGTGATGAGCCATTTCCAGACACAGGAGCCCATAAAGATGTAAATCAATTACCTATTTAATCAAAGGCCGAGAAGTACAATTGATGTTCATTAGCATGATGGACATTCTATAGTGCAAAGCAGATACCTAACAAGAATTAAGACAAAAAAATGTAAGGATACCTGATTGTCTCTTTACCATTAGATCATAAGACATTTATTTTAAGTACATGCAAACATATATCTCCGCTTCATCTTATTCTTAAGGGCCACCTCAAATTTGTTGCACATTTGGAGAATCTCTAGATCCCCTTCAGGGCCCCAAACCGCAGGCCCATACATACAAGGCATCCTATAAACCCACAGTGTACCAAATATGTACACCAAACAAAGCAGCCACTTACTCAAAGCATGGTAAGTATACACAAATGTTACTATACCCCATGTATATCCGTTTCACTCTATGCTAAGGTACTGCAATGAGTATGCCCTGTTTGCTTTGAGCACATCTCTGAACCTTATGCACAACAGTCAAACTCTACTCAAGCCTTACAGAGACAGTCTACCATCCATGCACAACAAACAGAAGATAGTTGTGCCTGGTTAGGGGAATAAAGAACTATAAAAATGCTACAATACAATACACAAAGGAGATTGGTGGCAGCCAGACAGTGGCTATCCTGAAAGTAGGCATCCGTCTGTGTCACACTGCCCATGGGTAAATTCTGTAGAGCTGTCTGGCCATGGAACTTGCTCTACCAGCTGTTCTTAGTACATAAATACTCACTACAGACTCTCATTTGCAAAATCCAAGGATGCAAGTTCAGTGGCAGTCACATGACCATATGTGTGCTGCATAGCTGCAACATGCAGCTAGAGCGAAACACATTGCTGGAGAAGAACATTGATTTACAAGGTAGAAATCTAATGAATTCTGGCAATTGTTGTGCACCTTGTATGACTTTTCTGGCCACCAAATCTTCTGAAACATTCGTGAGAAATAAACTGAACAGTTGAGAGATTGAAGAACAAATTACTAAACATCCAGAAAAAACATAAAAAATCATCAGAGTAGAAGTCAGGAGTACACAGGGTAGAATCCACCCATCCTGCAAGAAGTGGGCCTCACTGAAATATGCTGAACTTGTTCCAGAGTAATATTCAGACATGATGTAATTTCCAGACACTGGGACACATTCAGCAACTTCTGCACCTTGTCTTCTTTGTTCCAAGAAGCCCGAGGGGACTTTCATATTTCAGACTCCAGCTGGGCTCATAACAAAGACCGATTTTAAGTGGCCATCAGGACTCCTTTTGTTCCACCCTCCTGGCTGGGAGCTATCTGAACCTCACACCTAGATACAAATGAAAGGGAGGGGGAAACAAAGGCACTGCTTGTTATTACTTCTCAAATTTGTAAGAGAGCCTTGCTTTTGACTTAGTTCAGTCCTTGTATATAAGAGATATGTATGCACCGTAAGAATGTCAGATGTGTTGGTCTGTCCCGAAATATATACAAATAACAATTTAAATATCATTATTTTGTTTTTATTTCTTTTGTAGCACTACTCATCCCCGTAAAGGGTTGTCAGAGCACTTCACATCAGACTACACATTATACATTGGCAATAAATCATATAAATGTGTAAATCAATGTACAGGATGCGTTACATAATACAGTGAGGACTACAAGGTGCTAGGTGTCCTTCATAGCTCGCTGTGTTATGTTAGAAGGATCACAATTTATAAACTGAAAGCAGAGGAGTAGCTTCGGGGGGGTATTTGGGGTGTTACACCCTCTTAATAAATGTAATATTTAATAAGTAGTTGAGTACAGGAGTATTTCATTCGCATGTAGTAATATATCTGTTCGATTTCTGCTGGAATTGTTAAACATTCACTCAAACAAAAACACAAACACACATTCTAGTCTCTGTTTAATGTCTTAAAACATCGTATTTTACAAAACACTGTGTTTTAAGTACCCAACACAACCCGCACTCCATTCTTTTTCCACTGTCCCTTATGCCCCCTCATGCGCTGCTTCCCATATAATGATTAACATGATCTGTCAGTGTGATTGTCAGAAAATCTGACGCTCCCACACCCCTCAGTCTTACAGACTAAGCTACGCCCCTGACTACACGTAAAAAAAGGATCTCTGTGTTAAAGGCAGTAACTCACTTACCTAGCTACATAATATATGGATCCGTCTTCTGCATGTTAGATGATGAGCTTTGCATGAGAAACATTAACCCACTTTGCTACTTTGATTCAAAACTGAGACTATAGAAAACATAGCTCTCTCCAACAAATGGATTGCCCTCCAAAGTTATCTTACCATAATTGTTCCCTGTGATTTACTGGGCACAGAAAGGGCTCTGCATCATGTGCCTTAACCCCATAGGGTATCTTAAACTGCAGACTTTGCAACCAATTAAGCAAAATAGACTGGCTGCCACGTTTCACTTTTGTCACGGATTTTTTGTGACAGAGTTTTTCAGTGTACGTGAGACACCCACATTTTGCATCAGGATCCATCCTTTTTTTGGCACAAACCTGACGCAAAATATCATTTGTTAAATCTCGTAATGCACTCAAATGTACTCATGATAGGCTTGTCACATTTATGTGTGAGGTACTAAGATCTGATGCCACTTCTTGTGATGTCCCTCACAGTAAGTCAAGATGTCACTTCCTATGATGTCACTTCATGAGATGTCGCACCGTGATATCACGCATCATGATGTCACTTGCATACTGCCTAATTTGATTAGTCCCCCACTTCTTTTTTTATGACTTCTGTCCTGAAAATAATATCTAATGTGGCCTTTTTGTCAATATGCACAATTGAATCTTTGTTACAGCTGCTTCTAAAATGAATCGACTTTGACATCTCCAAGGCGACTTGATCAAGAAACTTACTCAGTTGACGACATCTAAAACAATCTGAAAAAGAACAAGCTCTGAACGTGGTACTAGTAAGAAGGCTGCACTGTTGTTTATCAGGGTATGTGGTGTAACTCCAGGCGGATGCATAGTACAAGTAGAAAGAGTCTGGAGCTGGGGCAGTGTAGACTTCAGCAAGTAGTGTAATGGTCCCTTTGCTCCACACACACACACACACCACACACACTAAGCTTGTGGTATGATTACGCAGCATGTTTTTACCTTCCTAGGGTCGAAGTATCAGGACACCCTGCAGCACATAAGGAAATTGATTTCTTTGAAAAAAGGGAATCACCTACTTGAATCCAACTGTGGAAGTGCAATTTTCTGCCTCACGGCATATTTGCAAATTCTCGGAATGTATCCCTTTACTGTGACTATTTCCACTCAGATGCAATAAATGTCTGTGACTCGCCGCTGCCTTCAATGACATTTGCAGACATTAACATAAATCAATAAAAGTACATTTAACACAGTTCACACACTTTTCACCCCCTAACACACAGTTATAATGTACAAGGAGAGAAGTTTGAAAAACAGCACTTTTGAATGATTAATTTGCTTGTTCGGCCACTGCCTAGGAAGGGTAATTTCCTTTGTTTTACATTTTAAGCCTCCTAAAGTATGACAGATCCTATCATAATGTATTCGTTGAGACCAGATTCAAAGGAATGATTAATGGCCCTGCTCTGAGGTCTGTGGTGAGTGGCTTGGCACGTGGACTTCTTGAATTGCATTGTAGCATTTGTATATTCTGTTCCCACCCATAACAAAGCCCACAAGCTCTTTCTGTTGGGTCCAACAGGCAGCATAAAATTGTGTGTGGTCTGTGTAGGAAGTATTTAAGTGTTCTGCATGAGGCCTGGAGGTTTGTTTCAGCCATGCCCCAGCCAATGTGTAGCTGCACTCAAGCAATGAAAAGGGTGTGGTAGAGGTGTCCACTTTTGGATATACGTGCCATACTTGTCTCCGCAACATCATTATGCAGTATTATAGGTTTTACCAGATCTCTTCATTGAGGTACTATCTTGAGTATTAAAGATGCCCTCCTGCTTAAGCACAGGAAGTGATGTCAATATATTATAAATAGTTCCACCAAAGTAGACTGAGAAAATAAATCTGAGGTCATCACTGTATGCACTGCAGTTGCATCATTTGCCAATAACTTTTCATGCCACTGTCTGCCACGTGAAACTCCTGTGGCCTGCTTCAACCCCTGGTGATACTAGAAATACTTATCTGTTAAGTCAGTGGGCTCCATTCACAAGACGTTTTATAAAAAGTGAAAGTGACACCTGGGAGGTTCCTTCTGTGTTTCCACAGCTGTAGCATCACCCTGGTGTCACTCGGTGAGGAGGGTGTCCAGAAGGTCGAGTTTCCATCTAACTACAGCAAAAATGTGCCTTTTCTAATTTCACATTGTTTTTTTTTTCGTTGAGGAAAAGAAACATTCAATTTCAAGAGAAACCTCTTACCAAACACCCACATGAAATTATTGTGTGCTCCTTTCCGATTCTGCCCTGCCAGTAATTTCACAACTGTTTCCAAAGTGGGGATGACCATAAACAGGTTCTGTAAATACAAACAAATTTACAAATTTGTAGGTATTTCATGCATTAAATACGCTTACATTGGCAGACATATTTTCCCACCCTTTACTCCTCTGGTACATTATCCACCATCATAAGTAAGCTTTACAATCATACAATTTCACACATTCAATTAAGATGTGTAATTTACAAACATAAACAGAATTTTGAGCATCTCTGCCACAGGTATATAGGGGGAAAAAGAATTGTGAACCTATTACAAGCAGATTTTCGTGCTGGCAAACATATAGAGCTAGTTGTTGTCTCGGTCCTTTACGATTTCTTTAGATCAGTGCATAAAGGAGAGATAGGGCCCCTGCCCTTGTTTCATCTCTCTACAGCCTCTGACACCAATGCTCACTCCATCCTATTCAGCAAACTAGGGTGCATGGGCACCTCCAGTATAGAGCTTAAGTGGCTTTCTGATTATCTGG
Organism: Lissotriton vulgaris; assembly: GCF_964263255.1. Taxonomy (NCBI): domain Eukaryota; kingdom Metazoa; phylum Chordata; class Amphibia; order Caudata; family Salamandridae; genus Lissotriton; species Lissotriton vulgaris. The sequence continues at coordinate 1,306,322,751 of NC_141693.1, read as the reverse complement.
AAAAATCAAAAGAGAGAGCTAGGACAGTTATAGGACTGTCCCTGTCTCTAAGTAACTATATAAAAAAACAACTTGGACGGGCCCAAGCTAGATAGCTGTCCGACACTGCGGTGCCTGACAACACACAGGTTTGTTAAAAGAACCCTCACACACCAACCTGGTTGGTGTCATGCTTCATCATCGGGTTCCCAGCTAAGTAGATAAATGCTAGACAGCTGTGCTGCGACACCGGATTACAGTGGAGCTGTTTTTTCTTTTTTTTATGTGAGTGTGATGAAGTGGTGCAAGTTAAAAATACCTCTGGGGATTCAAAATGTTAATTACGTTATTCACTGTGGCCCAGGGTATATTTAAAACAAAAATGAATGTGGATAATTTTTTAAGACTAGTGAATTTGGTATTAATTATCATTATCCCTGGTCTACATGTTTCAGCCTTATATAAAAGAAATCTTGTAAGGCTTTCTTCAGGAACTAAATGATGTGCAAGTGGTGATAAAAGCAGTGAACAAGTGGGTGGTAAAAGTCATGCCACGCGTGTTTGCATTTTTAGCACACATGCTAAGGTGTGCTATGCATGCTGTGGACTAACCGTTTATTATCCACTGCTGAGAAAATATACATTAGCTATGAAATTCCACAGCTATTCAGTTCCTGGGAGGGGCGAGCCCCTATTGTCAGACTTTCGTCAAGGTGCTTGCCCGCTTCTGAACCTACTCCGGTCTCCTCAGGAACAGTTCACATTGTTTCTTTTTTTCTGTTGAGGAAAAGTAACACTCAATTTCAAGAGAAACCCGAGGAGACCGGAGTAGGTTCAGAAGAGGGAAAGCACCTTGACGAAAGTGTAACTGTCTTTCGGCCACCACCTTTGCTGAATTGCTGTCGCCATAATTTGGAACTGCCGGCCATCATTCGTGTGACATGATTGTTTTCTTACTCACTTCAGGAAGTTGCTAAAAAAACAACTGTTTAATCATTAGAACATAGCATAAAGATGTGAATTCCTTCCTGGTTATCTAGAACCATGAAACTTCTGTATCCATGCACTTTACAAACAGCCAATAAAAATATATTCAAATATGAAAGCCTTCTGAATGGTCCCGCTTATCAATCACTGAATTCGTGGGCTGCTTGCCCGAGTTAACAATAGCAAAAATGAAGTGCAAGTCCTGTCAACGCGTCAAAGGTCACGAGACGTCACTTCCTGTGATGTCTGCGGATGAGGGCTCAAAGAGTCCCAGTCGTCTCTTTAGACTTTAGAGTGTGGAACCTCGCCTAAGATGTCTTGAGCCCGGCAGTGGGCCTTCCACGTTTCTGCACAAGTTCCCTTGATCCTTGTCTACTGAAGAGAACGTTTGAACGCTAGAATCTTACTGAATATGCTAGTGCGAGTTATGTATGTATATGTATGTATGTATGTATAAACTATTTTGTAGCGCGCTCCGTTACTTGAGAGTATCCTGGCGCGACATAGCAAAACCTCTTCGACTGCCCTAGATTCGACACACCTCACCTGACGCCCCAGTTGGCATTTTGCGATGCAGGGCCTGCTACGAAATTTGTTTTATTTATTAAATTGTTTACTTACCTCCAATTATCTATATTCCGGTTGTTAGCATGCCCCTCCCCCGCGCCATCTTCCTGCCCCACCGTAACGCCCTCGCGGGCCGCGGCTGGTTCTTTTTGATTTTACACATATATCAAAACTGAAGTACGTGCTGCAGGCAGCAGCGAACAACAAGCGCATCAGATAATCGCTCCGAGGTTGAAAGCTTCAATACCTAAATATCCGGAAATCAGACTCGTCTTTCTGAAAGTCAAAAAGCGCGTGTGTCGAAATTGCCCTCATCATTATTACCGAATACTTACCACAGCTCCCTCTGGAAGGGGTCTGTGATGCCTGCACAGACGCAGGAAACACGAACAGAAGCGACAGCACTTTGCAAGTGCAGGAAGCTGCAGCGACCGCTGATATTAGGAAGCCGGGCCGAGAAGGCCCACCAGGCAGAGGCCGCGAGTGCCGGAGGTAAGATGGCGTCCGTCCTGCTGAGGGGCGGACCTGGCCTGCTACTCGGCTAATGGTCTGCCTCACTAGCCCCCACTGCAGCCTTGCAAGTGTGTCATGTAAGGTGGGGGCTGGAAGGAAACACAAGGCCCAGGCAGCTCTCAACAGTGTGCACGAGCGTGTGTTTGCTCTCTGGACCCTGCCAGAGAGGAGATAGCCCTGTGCACATTAATCCTGGTCCCGCTAATAGGCACAATGACTGCCAAGCAAGGTTCTGTCTGAACAGGAACCCAGCAACCCAGACTATGTTGAGACTATATCCTCGAGCCTTAGTATATATGGACCACAGGACCCATGTCTCGGCATAGCAATTGCACATAAATATGCATAAATATAAATACTGCTTCATACCCTGCTGGGGGAGGCCTGCGCTCTTTATTGAAAGGGTGGTCGTGGGGGAAATCAGATGTACATAAAAAATAGCCCACCAGACACTATACCAGGCCCTCAAACAGCCCAGAAAGCGCCCACACATTGCCCTGTCAGACAACCCTTCAGGCATTGCCAGACTGCCTTCCAGGTCAGTCCCACCTTGAGTGTGATGGAGGAGGAGTCAGAGATAGGAATGCAAATTATAATTGTAATAAGGTGGCAAGTATAAAAGAAATGGGTAGCTCATTTGGAAGGGAAGGAGGAGCAAAAAGTAAGGCCGCTGCATAGCACCAGCTAGCCAGAGGAGCCGAGTGCCACCTGTGCCTGTAGAACAGGAGGGAAGGCCAGCGCCCCATGTGGCCACTTGCAGAAGGCAGAGATGCTGTCTACAATGATGCCAAGCTGGACACAGTGGAAACTGGGGATTCATGACCCACAATGAACACACAGAATGATTAATATTTAGAATAGTGCCTGGCTCTGTCTTACTCTTGCATCTTTTGCTGCCTGTTTTTAGAGGCAGTTTTCTGTTCTGTTGCTTCCTTCCCCTCTGAACTGTGAGCTAATGCTATAATAACGCATATTATGTGTCCGTCGCATTCCCATTAGGGCACTTTGAGCTTCTACTTGTATTGGATTTTAAATATTTGATTTATGTGAAAAGAAATGTAGCAAAAAGACGCCTGTGCAACATGTAGTAAGTGCTATATGCAAATCCCTACTAATGCATCCTTATTGAATGTGTAGTTGGGCAATAATGCTTGTTATGGCCATTCGCTCCGGCTCAGAGCCAACCGGCAGATAAGGGATAATAATGAGACCTATTTTCCTGGATACAATGCTACTAAGTGGGGGGAGCTGATAGTGCTCCTTTCTTGTATCCTGATAGAGCTTTTGGAAATCAGTGTTTATTTCAAAACTGTGTCCATCCTGAGATTAGGAGTGTAAAGTCCATGTCTGAGATAAGCTAATCTTTAGAAAAGCCCGGACGTTTCCCAACGTACAAGCACCTCTCGAAGGCTAGAAGGGCTGGAACAGAGTAAGTCATATGCGAAACCAAACTAAATTCTACTAAAGACAAGAAACAGAGAGGGTTATAAGGAATAACGGGCCTGGCCAGCTTGATTGCCCAAGAGGTATTTACATTTGCAAACGGATGCAACAGTAGCTGATGGTGTTTGCTACACGTGGCCTTGAGGAGACATAGGGGTCGCGAAGAGGGGAGGGGGGAGGGGGCAGGGGGTAATGCAAAATAATAATAATTAAAAAAACGTATTTTCAGCCGGACACGGCCCGTATCGCGCTCCTCTGCTTCTCTTCTTCAGGCACAGGCTCCCAGCCTGCCCTGCGGCCAATCCTGAAGCTGCTCTCACATGAGAGCAGCTTCAGGATTAGCCTGAGTGCCCTCAATTAGCACTCCAAAACAGACTGGGAGTCATAGCCTACTCCCTCCAACCCCAGCAATGCAACTGGGATTGGAGAGAGGTTCACTGCACATGATGCTTTGGCCGGCCTCAGATGGATGGCCAAACCATCAGGCGTAGTGAAGAGAGTGCACTACCACTCCCCTTAGTGGTATCACCCCACAGGCCCGCCCCCAAGACTCGGCAGGAAAGTAGAAATAAAACGAAGGTCATTTTATTTTTTCTTTCCTGACATTTTTGAAGAGGCAACGCTCTTCTGCCATGGCGGAGGAGCCGCCGCTGGATGCAAACATATACACATATCCTATGGCATAATTGAAATAAAATAAAATAAACTCCTAGATAGCAGCAGATTATGTAGACAAGATTGTGTAAATGTTTCACACACGTTTAAAACAAGCAGAGCTGGATTCCCAGAGCCTATACTTTTGAAAGTAAAGTAAAGAAATAGCTGCCTTATTCCCTAATTGGGATATCCCCCATAGATGCGTGGTAAGTAGGTCATACATCACAACTTCCCAGGGCATAACTGTCTCCATGATTTCATTCTCCCAGTGCTTTATATAGGAATGGAGGAACTGAGGAAATGTATTTAATATAGCCTGTCTTAAAGCGACAGTACAATGCCGCAACTGTCCTAGCTGGAGCTAACACCACTATCTGGCTCAATTTGGGCTTGATCTAATCAAGATACACTTATTTTACATAATGTCATGATCCGCTATGTTATGGTAGACTATTTAACGTTATTTTAGGCTGTCTTTTTTAAGTTATGTTAGGTTACGTTATGTAGAGAGAAAAAGACTGGCATGCTGGAGATGAAGGGAAATACAAGCTATCACTAGGGCCGCACTGGAAACCCAAAGCAGCCCTGGCAAATTTTGTCAGACCAGTCCCCTTATGGTGCACAGCAAGCGAGCCTGACCACTAGGAGGGGTGTTGAGAGGTTGTCGCTCCAAGAAAATTTAGGAACAATTGACAAAAATTGAACATGTTACAGCAAACTTTTCATTATATATTCAATTATTTTAGTTTTTAAAACATAGTAGCTGATGAATTTCATAGCACCATGATACAACAATCTTTATTGGGGCTCTTCAATGACTCCCTCACTCTCACCCTCAAACAGTGCCTCTCATCTCTCCATAGCCCCTCTCTCACATGTATTTCATTTGCTTGATAGCACCTCACATACCAGTGTAGGGTATCAGAGCATTTTACACCACACACACATACAGAGAAAATGATTCATACTTGTGTAAATCAGTGTATAGAAAATGTTACATAAGAGAAAGAGGACTACAAGGTATAGGATTTATGTTATCCATACTGGTAGGCACACACTCAGGATTCAGAACATAACACAGTGGTTAGGGTTGACTTTAGTGATAAGATTTATGAACTGCACAGTAGCTAAAGGAGCTCTGTGACAAAGCAGTATCCCAGTGAGTTATGCACATAAAACACTGTTCTGCCAAATACATGTTCTTTGCAGCAGACATATTAACCCTTGGCGCTACCTTAGATGAGTCAAAATGCGAAATGCGTGAATATCACTGAGAATACAGGGATATTCATGCATTAGCGACAAAATGCTCTTGCCATGTTATCCACCTCCCGTTGGATAACATGGCTAAGAACTCGTCTGAGCAGGTGTTAGATTTTGGCGATAGCGGGAATATTTCCATTGCTACGCCTGCCTTGCTAATAGGCGATAGCGACGTTAGCGACTGCTTTCAGTCACTAACAGGTTGGGTATGCCCACATTGCATGTCATTAGCGATAAATATCACTGACATGCAAAGCGGGCCCCAAACCGCTCGCTATCGCCTAAAAGCTGTCGCTAACATCAGTTAGCAACAGCTTGCTAATAGAGCGATAGAATTATCGCCGCTTAGCGGCCGAAAACCGGCGATAATTTCCTATCGCCCCCCTTGGTAATATGCCCCCACCTTTTTTTCCTTTAGACCCATGACGAAAGAGTACACTGCAATAGAATTATCACAAGACCACCTATGCAATGGCATTAATAGCGGTGATCTGGGAATTCGGAATGTTTCCTGTATTTCAATGGTCCTACGTTACGAGGAGATAGTATACCACAACCTCAAGCACAAAAGTATCAGAAAACACCAGAAGATGGATCGAGATAACAGGTTCAAGTTCACTTCAACGGACATCCATTGTTTCCATGGTGTTTGAGGGTGGTCTGGGTTGTTTTCTGATTGAGGTTTCTGGTTGTTGCGTAGAATGTGGTCAGAATCGCTAGGTGGTTTAATCTGTGCTCTGAACGTTTTAATGCACTTCGACCATTTACAGATTTTGTGATTTGATGTTTGAAGTAGTGTCTTAACAGTATTTGCATAAAGCAGTATACTGGACTGTTTTGTAAATGACAAAACAAAGACAATCATTTATGTAAGATTTCACGCAACAACAATAAAACAGTTTAGTTTCAGATACAAAGCCTATTCCAAGCAAGACTACTCAACATTAATTGGTATCAACACATATGTGTGTACCATAGCAGCAAAATAACTAATTGTTTTACATTTAAAGTAAAATTAAAATTTGCAAATCCATCCAAGAGACCATAGAAAGCCAATGTAGATGTTAAAAGGCCTGAGATTTCGGGGACAGTGGTCTGGAAAGAGTTGTCTCCCCTAAAAAAAACAAAAAAAGGGCAAATCCGAACAGAATTAAAGATGGAGTGTTCCCTATTACAAATCACACACATAGAGCATCTCGCCACTTCATTTTGTTTGAGTGACTCATGAGCTAAAGGTGATTATTCCCAAGTGGAACTTCCACAAACTTCTTCTTTGGAACGAACCTTCCGAAACAGTATATGGGCTCTCTCCTGCATCACCGAAGGATCCGCATTTTTTTATCTAATGCAATCTATGTTGAACCAGAAATTAATCTCCACGTTAGATAACTCGAACTGTTCATTATCACCCCCATTGGCGAAAAACAATTATTCCACATCTCAGTACCTTTGTTTTTTTGGCATAAGAGCTTGCAGCTGATAGGTAATGTGTGCACTTGAAAAAGTACAGTGTACCAATGCCTTTTGACTAAATTTGCACTACAGAAATACCACTTACAAACATACATACAAGAAGCTTCACTAGTCTCCAGTTCTATTAGAGAGTTTGCTACCACAGGTTACAACCACAATATTACTTCTAAATTTGAGAGATGACTCCACACAGAAGCCTTTACCAATGCATGGTAAGTATATTTAAAATAAGTCTACACACATTTTATATATATTACAAGTGACAGATATGGTAAATTTTGGGGTTAGGGGTGGTCAGTGATAAAGGGGGTTAAGGGTAATTTTAAGGTTTATTGATGGTAGATGATAAAGGGAGGTTAGTGTATATTTTAGGGTTTGGGGCTGTGGTAAAGGGAGGTAAGGGTATATTTAGGATCTAGGAATGAGCACTGGTAAAGGGAGGTACATTTATTTTAAGGTTTAGTTGCAGATAGTGATAAAGAGAGGTTAGGGTAATGTTAGGGTTATGGGGTGGGCTGTTTTAAAGGACAGCAAGGGTATATTTAGGGTTTAGAGTGAGTAGTGGTAAATGGAAGTAAAGTTAATTTTAAGGTTTAGGGGTGGATAATGGTAAAGGGAGGTGAGGGTAAATTTACGGTTTGTGGCTAGGTAGTGGCAAAAGGATTTAAAATACATTTTAGGGTTATAGAATTGGGTAGTGGTAAAGGGAGGTATGGGACATTTCAGGGTTAAGAGGTGGATAGTGTTAAAGGAAGATTAGAAGTACATTTTTAAAACATTAGGCGTTTGGGGGTTACCCCAAAACAAATTAAATGTAATATTTAATTAAAATTATATATAGAGCTAAGGGTTTTACTTTCCTTAAATATACTTCTGATGTGTGGCAAAGGCTGCATGGAAAAGGCATATGTGGTAAAGACAGGAGTTGTAACGTCATACACTCCTCAAACAATTGAACCTTAACTCCAGATGGATGACTTGAACTGCCACTGTTAGAAAAATGGGTTCTACAGAATGTAATTTCAGTTTTTTGCTTTCTAAATAATGTGTTTAGATCTCTGCTGTGCGGCTAGTATCCTAACGGAATCTCAATATGCGCAAACTCTATTTATATTGGATTATGAGCTGCAACCTGTATTGCCAGCCTTTTAAAAGAAGGCCAAGCTAACCGTGGACAGCTAATATATAAGCTCTAGGTAGGCTGAAGGGGAGATATATGGAGAGTGCATGTAGACTGTGCATGTTGCATGTGTGAAATATAGTGAACATGGGCAGTATCTTTAGTCATTTACAGTGTAGGGGCAGAAATCCATTAGTCTCTCAAGTGTGTGAGTAGTACCAAAAGTGGAGATTGGAGTGAACCTGCCAGACAGCAATATGAACTAAATAGCTCCCCCAAAGCATCTCTGAGGTTCTCTGAAGTGGCCCAGACTCTAGAGGGAGAAAATATGGGAGACAGGGCGCACTTTGGACTATAGGAACAGTACTTGCCCTTTCTTGCTTCATTATTTTCCCAGTAGTGTTACCACCATTAGGTTGAGAGGTAGCTGAGACGAGAAGTCCCTCCCTCTTTTGCACCTTTGGTTTAGTTCTTCCTGACAGGGAAGGAGGTCTCTACCCCTTATTCCCAGTGAAACAAGAGGACACAGGCTGTCGCTTGACTAGTCTGGTAGGCATGCATAGAATGTGGAATACACAATGTTGGTCTACAAATTTAGCGTACAGTTGGGACAGAAACCCCTAGGAAGTAATGTAATGCTCTCATGTACCAATGGCATTACCCAACCACCATGGTTCACAATTCCCTGAGCACCAGAGATGGAATCTCTAATTGCTGGCTTCCTTGATACTGGTTCTCCAATCTTTTCTGTAATGAGAGATACTTATGTTCAATGAAACACATTGAAAGCTGCTAATATTATTAGTGTTGTATAATCTCAGTTTTTAACACGTACATTAATTCAACCAAGCAAATGCTTTCTAATTTAATAAGCTGGGCTGCATGCAGGTAAGCTACTCAGAGGTAGCTGGAGAGCTACAGTAGCTCATGAGCTACTGGTTGGAGACCTCTACGCTTCCTAGAGAAAGGACAAGCTTTCTGAAGGGGAAAGGGCAGAGCTGGACTGTATCCCCCAAAGAAGAACCCTAAATTGTGCAGTCATAAGCTCAGTTGTCTGGTGATTAAGTTGCTGTACAATGGGCTTCCGCTTAACTTTAAAAGAAAATCTGCATTTTGAGGGAAGAGGCTAAACTCCCTGAGAAAAGGATGTTGAAAGTGTGTCATGCAGAGAAAGGGACCACGCTTGTACGGGAATAATATGGCACTAAGATCAACGAAGTTCGGGGCAAGAAGGGCATTCAGAAGAAGGTGCTGGACTTACACGGTAGCGACAGCAGAGCATATGATTCGGTTTTAGTATCTAGCGTTATGTAGATTGAAGTTCCTTTCTGTTTTAAATGAACTAACAGGACAATGATTTATTGAGTACTATTACATGTTTGACTGGTTTCTGAGTTTCCAAGCCAGGTCACCTTCATGTGGAAGCCTTGGGCTGCTCTGCTGTCACTGCCTCGTGAGTCAAGTGCTGAAATGCTGTTCTTAGTTTTCAGTCTGAGGTAACAGTGACGCAGGGACCCCAGGAATCTCGTTACAAACAAACTTGGTCTGTTTATCACTTGTGTTCCCTGCGACATGCAAGGCCCAGTAAAACCTAAAGGTGTCAGGTCCTGCAGTTATGCAGGACTTTTGCACGAGGAAACAATGCCCTCTGATATGTATAGAGTTTGATGCTCCACAGTGTATTATTGATAGTTTATGGGGATACAATACATCCTATTTTTTTTAATCACATATTAGGTAGTTTCATTTTTTTCACTACAAGAATGTGCTATTTTCCCCATTGCGTTAATATTCCCAATAGGTTGATTTGCTTTTTTTTAAATTAATTTTGTTTGTTCTATTGATTAGATAAATCCGCTGTGAGAAACTGATGATGGTATGATTATTCTTTGAAAAATAAAATACAGATGCATATTTACCGACTTAAAACAGGACACAAAGGCCCCAAGCACCAGTACCACTTGTATTGCTTTCCATTCATATGATGTAAATTCCTTTTTACAAGTGAGAACCACATAATTGTCCATTCAATGACTGCAAATTGTTAGGGCCAAAGACTGCTCCAGGATGGGCCTTGGACTATTTACAGGATGAAATCTCTTGGGCAGGCAGGCCACATGTTCTGCTGGCTCAAGGAGATGCTCCCCCCTCGAAAGAGATGGCTGAAGATTTCTGGTGAACTCAGCAATAAATTCTGTAGGCTTACTTGCATTAATAGTCAACACTTTTACTGCAAAGTAATGCTCAAAAGCTCTGAAAAGGAAACATGGGGCATTTTCAGTCAGAACCATCAAAATCGAGTGAACCGTAAAAGGTAGCACAGGAATTGCCAATCCTTGTATTGCTGCAAACATTATTTACTGTTACATGGTTTAGGACCTTGTTTAAAGTTTGCAGATGAGATGCCCCATCACTAATGTGGTAGGTGTCCCTTCTGCTATATTACAAGTGCATTATAGACAGGGCCATCGAAATTATGCTGCAACGAAGGCGCAAATTATGTGGCACAGTTGACCTGCAGCAAAACAAGGCAAATTATGTGGTGTAATGCTGCACATTTTGTGACAGTATTACTTCCTTATTTTGTTATGTTTATATTAGTTGACACTGCATGGGGAAAGGTTTCACCTCTTTAGTACCAGTTTAACAGTCAAATACTGAAGTAGCATCAGAAAGTGGGCCATTCAACTTTTGCAAAGAGCTTTCTACGCGGCAGCAGCACCTCTTGTCATAGTTTTGGCAACTTTTGATTTGTTTGAGCTAGAGACAACTTTTTTCTTTGTTAAAATCTGCAGATTATTAAACAGATGATGGATCATGTGGTAAATGTGGCAAATCTATAATTATGGGGAAAACAACACACCTGCAATATCGCGCAATTCCAGTGGCCCTGATTATAGCTAATTTCACTTGTAATATGGTGGACTGGATGTCCCTCACATTTTCACAGACTATCCCATCTGCCAAACTCTAACGCAGGCCCTTTATTACCTGAAAGTGTTGAGGTGATAATTTCTTGGCATATTAAGACATGAATCAGAAGCAATTATAACCCTCTACATTGCAGCACAATGACATGGAAATTATTATAGTATTCCTAAGAATTGGATCAAAGACAAAGAATTCGGAGAATTTGTATAAGAAATTAGAAGTAAAACTACTGATGTAAATTTAGTTGTTAAAAAATTAGATAGTAAGAAAGGGAAGAAGAAACGAGTTAGAAACACAGAAATTAACTTTGTTGTAGATGAGGTAGTAATAACCGTATAGGAAAATTTATGGGATACCCAGCAGCAAATAAGATTTTTAGTAAATGCAGATGAGGGCATAGTCTGCCTTGCTATGTAGAGCGGGCAATTTTAGAAAGGTCAGTATGGTCATGAGGGATGGAAAAGGAAATGAAGAGGATTTGAATTCCCTGTTGTTATTGGTGCTCAATGTAATTGAGAGGAGAATTCAAGGAAAGTTAGTGTCTACTTATATTAAAATAGATGGTGTTGAGTTTCACATGATGATGAACTCCTGTGTTTGGCATTGTATAATTAGCCACGGTGTGTTTGAATCAGTATCGCTTAATAGGTAATTGTTACCTAGAGAAACTAGCCCTGGTGGTTACATAGGACATAACATTAAAATATTGGTGCGCTTTTGGGCAGTTTTAGGATTCAAAGAAAGAAGCTCAAAAGGAAAATTGTTATTGCAGACAAGTAGGAGACAGTCTTAGGCTGGCCGGTCTAGGAAGATTTAGGTATAAGACTTCATCTCCCACCACTATAATCTGTATCGAATGATATGAGAAAAGATCATACTGAAATTGTTGTACAAAAATTGAAGACAGAATTTCCAGATGTTTTTGTAAGTAAATTGGGGGGAATAAAAGGTTTCAAACATAAGATAGCTCTTAAAAATTCAATACCTGTGTGCAATAAAGGGTGAAAAGTACCAATCAATTATAAAGGAAAACTTAAAAAATGGTTTTGGATTTGTATGCAAAAGATATAATTGAATATATGGAGTGTTCCTGGTGGGTCTCCCTGGTGGTCAATCAATCAGTCAATTAGGTATTTATACAGCATGGCTTATCACCCCAGGGGTTACTTGGGCACTGGGGTTCTGATAGCCTTTAGTCAAAGAGCCAAGTCTTGAGCCTCTTCCTGAAGTCAGTGAGGGAGGGAGAGGTTATGAGGTGGAGGTGGAGGTTGTTCCAGGTCTTGAAGGTGAGGTAGGAGAAGGCACGACCTCCACTGCTAATTTGACGGATGCGTAGGACGCGTTTGAGGGCAAGGAAGGCAGATCAGAGTTGTGTGGGCAGTTGGTGGAAGTTCAGGTGATGGTTGATATAGGTGGGTCCAATGTTGTGGAGTGCCTTATATGCGAGAGTCAGCAACTTGAACTGGCCATTCTTCTTCAGGATGGGGAGGCTTCTGAGGTAGGGGGTGATGCTAGTCCATTTGGAAAGGTTGAGGATGTGTCTGGCTGCAGTGTTCTGCATAGTCTGTAGTCATTTGAAGAGCTGTGTGGTGGTTCTGGCGTAGAGTGCATTTCTGTAGTTGAGTCAGCTAGAGAGAAAGGCTTGGGTGACTATTTTCCTGGTGTTGAGGGGGATCCATCTGAAGCTCTTTCAGAGCATGTGGAAGCAGGAGGAGGATATTGCATTGACCTGTCGAGGATGATTCTGAGGTTGCAGGCATGGTCCATGGGGGTCGGTGTTGGTCCAAGTGTGTTGGGCCACCATGTGTCGTTCCAGGGTGAAGTGTTGTTTCCGAAGATGAGCACTTCCGTCTTGTTTGAGTTCATCTTTAGGCAGTTGGACCTCATCCAGTTGGTGACTCTGGTCATGCCTTTCCTGTAGTTGGATTTGGTGGTGGCTGGCTTACATGAGGGAGAGGATGAGTTGGGTGTAATCGGCATATGAGGGGCGCTGAGAGGTGAACCATTTCCCCATTGAATATATCTTAAGAGGGTGCGACATCTCGCTCTTTCCACCCCCTCCCACCTCCGAAAACAATCTCGCACCCCAGTTTGTACCAAGGGTACACTTGCAGGAATCTTTTGTCATGGATCTCTGATGCAACTGCTGAGGGCTCGTGCAAAACAGAATAGCCTTAAAAAGTGTTCTGAAAATGCGTATACGCCGCTTCAGATGTCTTTCAAGCTTGTGTCTGGAAATTAGGGCATGGCACAGGGCGGGATCAGGGTTATCAGCAGAGCTGTATCTTCACAGTTCGAGTAAAGCTAACTACACTGCGACATTGACATGCTACGGGTGAAAATGCACACTGATCGCCTTTCCTAAACTACCCCCTAGAACACAGCGCGTTTGGGCTCATCCACAAGACCCGAGCCCTGGCAGAACACTGGTGGAAAACAACAACCAACTGCTCGGAAATAGGCATCTGTGACTACCGAGCCTGCTGAACCGCAGATCTCAACACCTTCAGAGATAAGATAAGTGTCAGTAGTTTGAAATGCAGCTTTCATCGCTGAGTAAGCGAGTGTCCATTCAAAGGTACCATTTTTCATTCAAATGCTTTTTCTTTTTTTTTAAAACCGGGCACTCATGTAGAGCTATATTCTTCTTTAATGGGCTCAGTCGATCAGCAATATATTAATGTCCACAAAAAGGGGAAGCTGTAAAACCAGTGACGTAGCAAATGCACTATAGGCCCTAATACAAGCAAACTCCTACCACACACACCCATCTCCTAGTTTGACATTAAAAACATACACTAATTGAGACTAAATGGGTCCCCACACCTATGGATCACGGCACTACTGTTAAATAGGCCCCAGAAGAAAGCATGTGGGCCTTAGCACCTCAAAACAGAGCTTCTACCAGCGAGGTTTGAAGGCATAGCTAACAGCTATCAACTATGCTATCACAAACCCAGAGCTAACAGGAGCAAAGAGAATACGAACTAGGAAAAAATCGGAGCAGCACCCTATCAACTCCAAGGGGCTTTAGGAGGAGTGAGTGATTTTGAGCCCTGCCACCCAGTGCTTTTCTAGCGGGTTATGTCCAGTGACCACAGGGGATGCCATTGGTGGGAAGGTTAGACAGCTGGTGCCAGGCTCTTCAAAGAAGAATAGGGGACCCCCAGAAGGATCCCCACCTCCCGTATCCTAAGGGCTGCCTCTGAAATGAATGTAGCTACTCGGTTGCGAGAACCTAGTTCAATAGCACAGGAAAGCACAAGGGTGGGAGAGGCCTGAATGCTTTCATGGAACGTTTAAAGTGAAAACAGGAGTGAACCTACACACAGACGAACAAATAGAATGAGGTGGGGATGAACAAGCACTGAGATTGGCAGAAACAGGCAAAGTATAATGTCTATACTTTGACAAGCGCTCCCTACAGTTTCTCTGCTCTCTAGGCGTTGAAAACAGTTGTTAATCGTCTGTTCCAGAGTGGGACACAAAACAAAAAGGCTTCGTGATGTGCTGTATTGTCGACACAAAAAGGGGTGGTGAGGGACAGAGTCTCTGAATTAAGCAGAAAGCTCTCACCCAGTCAAAAGATCAGGGCTAGATCCAACACCGTTTTTTAGCTCACTGCACCATCCCAGTTTCAGAACCTGGCTGTATGCAAATTAGTCTGTTCCTGTCCCAGTGCATGATGGGAACAGGACAAACCAAACTACAGAAGCCAATTCTTACACTGGGAAGGAAACAAGCTCCCGGGGACCGGTTTCTGGCATTACAGCCGTCTTCGGCCCGGTTTGCTTGAATCCTGATGGTGCAATGAGCAAGGGTCTCACATCTGAGAATACCCTTCCACGCTTAGGGTGGACAAAAATATTTACAAAAAGGGGTGGTGAGGGACAGAGTCTCTGAATTAAGCAGAAAGCTCTCACCCAGTCAAAAGATCAGGGCTAGATCCAACACCGTTTTTTAGCTCACTGCACCATCCCAGTTTCAGAACCTGGCTGTATGCAAATTAGTCTGTTCCTGTCCCAGTGCATGATGGGAACAGGACAAACCAAACTACAGAAGCCAATTCTTACACTGGGAAGGAAACAAGCTCCCGGGGACCGGTTTCTGGCATTACAGCCGTCTTCGGCCCGGTTTGCTTGAATCCTGATGGTGCAATGAGCAAGGGTCTCACATCTGAGAATACCCTTCCACGCTTAGGGTGGACAAAAATATTTACAAAAAGGGGTGGTGAGGGACAGAGTCTCTGAATTAAGCAGAAAGCTCTCACCCAGTCAAAAGATCAGGGCTAGATCCAACACCGTTTTTTAGCTCACTGCACCATCCCGGTTTCAGAACCTGGCTGTATGCAAATTAGTCTGTTCCTGTCCCAGTGCATGATGGGAACAGGACAAACCAAACTACAGAAGCCAATTCTTACACTGGGAAGGAAACAAGCTCCCGGGGACCGGTTTCTGGCATTACAGCCGTCTTCGGCCCGGTTTGCTTGAATCCTGATGGTGCAATGAGCAAGGGTCTCACATCTGAGAATACCCTTCCACGCTTAGGGTGGACAAAAATATTTACAAAAAGGGGTGGTGAGGGACAGAGTCTCTGAATTAAGCAGAAAGCTCTCACCCAGTCAAAAGATCAGGGCTAGATCCAACACCGTTTTTTAGCTCACTGCACCATCCCAGTTTCAGAACCTGGCTGTATGCAAATTAGTCTGTTCCTGTCCCAGTGCATGATGGGAACAGGACAAACCAAACTACAGAAGCCAATTCTTACACTGGGAAGGAAACAAGCTCCCGGGGGCCGGTTTCTGGCATTACAGCTGTCTTCGGCCCGGTTTGCTTGAATCCTGATGGTGCAATGAGCAAGGGTCTCACATCTGAGAATACCCTTCCACGCTTAGGGTGGACAAAAATATTTGCATATAGCCAGGTTCTGAGCTGGGATGGGGCAGTGAGATAAATAACGGTGATGGATCAAGCCCTGATCTTTGGACTGGGTAAGAGTGGTCTGCTCAATTCAGACACTCTGTTCATCACCACCCCCTTTTGTAAATCGATTTTGGCCACTATAGGTGTGGCAGGGTATACTCAGACATGAGTCCCTTTCTCACTGCTCCATCAGGATTCAAGCAAGCCGGGCCGAAGAGGCTGAAATGCCAGAAACCGGTCCCCGGTAGCTTGTCTCCTTTCTGGTAAAGAATTGGCTTGGTAGTTTAGTCTGCCCTGTTCCCATGATGCACTGGGCCAGGGACAGACTGATTTGCATATAGCCAGGTTCTGAGCTGGGATGGGGCAGTGAGATAAATAACGGTGATGGATCAAGCCCTGATCTTTGGACTGGGTAAGAGTGGTCTGCTCAATTCAGACACTCTGTTCATCACCACCCCCTTTTGTAAATCGGTATTGTCGACACAGCCTCCTCTTCCCCTGCTGCACCTCCCGTTGTACAGGTGCTTCTTGTGTATTGTTCGGGGGGGGGGCTGGCACTTTCCTCAGCGCATTGGGGGTTTCGTGGGGCGGCAGTGACATTTCCCTCACACAGTTTGTGTGTGATGCATGTATTTTTGGAATAATATATATATTTTTTTATTATCTGTGTAAAAATGTTAGTAGTTATTACATATTTTTCTTCTAATTGTGCATTTTTAGTTCCATAGTGGGATGTGGGTTTATAGGGGAATAGGGTGGGAAGTTATTTAATTGCCTCAAATTGTAAAGCGCTCTGATATCCTTCGGGATCAAGTTCGCGCTATATAAAACTTTATAAATAAATAAATAAATAATGTTGAGTCCACAGGTACGGACAATGTCAGCCAGTGGCATCATGTAGGTGTTGAAGAGGGTGGGGCTTAGGGAGCATCTCTGGGGGACGCTGCAGATTATGCTCTGGGGTTCAAAGGTCAAAGGTGGTACGGAGATCCTCTGAGTGCATCCTGTGAGGAAGGAGAAGATCCACTTGCCCCGGATGCCGATGTGGTGGAGTCTGGTGATGAGGGTGTGGTGGAAGACGTTGTTTAAGGCCGCTGAGAGGTTGAGGAGGATCAGGGCTGCAGTTTAACCTCAGTCCAGGAGGGATCTGATGCCATCTGTTGCAGCGATCAGGGCAGTCTCAGTGCTCTGTTTGGAGTGGAAGCCATATTGGGAGGCATCAAGCAGGTTGTTTTCTTCCAAATGTTCGTTGAGATGGTGATTATTGTCTTTCTCTAGGACGTTAAGGGGCAGGGGAGCAGCAAGATGGGGTGGTCATTCTTGAGCTCGTGGGTTCAGCGGAGGGTTTCTTCAGGAATGGTTTGACCTCTGAGTGCTTCCATGTGTCGGGGACGGTGGCCATGGTGATGGATGAGTTGAGGATTATTTTAAGGGCACTGTTGATTTCCTTCCCTCTCAGGCTGATGATGTGGTGGGGCCGGGGGTCTGTCGGTGCTCAGGAATGGACAAAGTTAATGATGGCTGTGGTGGCCTGCAGGGTGAACTGTTTCCAGTTGGTGAGCAGGAGGTAGTGGGTGGAATCGGTGAGCATCAGGAGGTGGTCAAACTTGGTCGGTTGTAGGTTGAAGTTGCTGTAGATGTCTGATATCTTGACATGGAAATAGTTTGCCTGAGTGTCACAGAGAACCTGGGAAGGTTGTATCATGTTTTATGTGGTGTAAGGGCAGGAGAACTCTCTGATTGATGCTATAGAGTTCCTTTGTGTGGTTGGCACTTGCCTTGATGTGGTTGGTTAGGGTGTCCTGCTTTGCCTTCCTGAGGCAGTGCTGAGCGCCGATTTGAAGGTGGTGAGGTCTATGGGGCTCTTATTGGAACTCCATTGTCTCTCTAATTACTTGCATTCTCGCTTGAGGGGGTCAAAGTTGAGGTGTGAACCAGCTGGTGTGCTTGATGGATCTGCTTGTGCTGGCCTTTCTCATAGCGGCAACTGTGTCGATGCAGTTGAGGATCCAGTTGGAGATGTTCTGGATGGCTTGCTTGAGGTTGCTGGAGGGGTCCGGGCTGGGGGTATTGAGATCAGTAGCTCTTCCGGTCTCAGTGATTTTGCTCCCATCGGCCATGTGATTGGATGGGGGGGGTGGCAGTGAGTTTCGGTGGCCCTGTGATAGTGAAGTGGACAAAGCTGTGGTCAGTCCAGGTTAGCTCAGTCACTTGGGAAACCTTGATTCTGTCTATGGCTGTGAAGATGGACCCAAACTGTGTCCAGCATTGTGTGTGGGTCTTGTGACCAGCTACGTGAGTCTGATGTTGCTCATGCTGTCCAGGAGGTTGGCGGAGTTGTTATCATTGGGTTCTTCGAGGTGGAAGTTGAGGTCGAGGTCTTTGGGAAAGATGTAGTGTTTGGAGTCAATGTCCAGGGGGGAGATGAAATCGGAGATGGCATTGCAGAAGCAGGGATGTGGGCCAGGTGTTCTGTAGGTGAGGGTTCCTCTGATGGATTTGGACGTTCAGGTGTTCCATGACTGGTGAGATGTCATTTTTGGAGGTGGTGCATTGGAGACTGTCCTTGTGAATGATGGAGATGCCTCCCACATGCTTGTTGGGGTGGTCTCTATGTATCCTCTTATAGCCGGATGGAACTGCGATCGCGATGTCAGGAGTTGATGGGGGGATGGGCCAGGTCTCTGTGATGAATATCACTTCAGGGTCAGGGTGGTTATGGTCTCTGTGGCATGTTTGAAAAGGAATTGGATGTTTAGCAGTAGGCACTGGAGCTGTTCCTCGGGGTCGGCTGTGCAGGAACAGCAGGTGTTCTGGTGGCAGACAAAAGTCCTGCCGTGGACCATTGAGAGATGCTGCAGCAGTTGTCATGAGTTCCGGGGTCCAGGGCCGGCAGCTCGGTGGTGGAGTACCAGCGGATGGTGGGAGATCCAGGGTTCCTGGCCCTGGGCGCGGGCTAGGTGCACATGGGAAAAGACGAGCTAGCTTTCGGAGTGACTTCAGCTCACTGGCAGGGTGCCAACTGCGCCCGTTCACTGTGTGGCCAAGCTGCAGCTTCCATTAAGTATCTCCGGGAGAGGGGGGGGCACTGGGTGCAGGAGGTGGGCTGATGGCAGAACGATAGAAATGGCAAGAAAGGAGCGGCACAATGGGGCCAGGTGGGCTAACTTATACTAAAAGGAAAGGCTAACTGACCAAAGGGAATGAAAAGAGCAAGGATTAAAACACGGGGAAAAGTAATAATGTGAGTGAAATTGACAAACAGAACAAAAAACAACAGAAATACAAGGGTTAACACAGGGAAATAATAATGCATGTGAAATAGATGACAAAACAGTCACCGGGCAGAGTGGGTGCTCTTATGACCAATTTGACAGTCGAACAAGGGGACAGGAACAGTTTCAAGCAAGCGGGAAGAGCACCTGCTTGAAGGGTTGGACGATGGCAACCCTGCATGCAGTGGTGCATGGCAGACTGGTACCAGGCAGGGTCAACCGGTGGTGTCAGGGGGAGCGGCACAAGGCCTGGTGGTTATTTCCCTTAAGTCATATGGGGGACTTCCTTAATGCATTGATCTTCACATTGAAAATCATGCAAATTGGATGGGTCAACAACCTCTTCCCAACACCTCTTCCCAACATACATCAATTGGAATCTACATCAACGAATGTCAAATTTGTTTGGGGAAATCAACAAAACAGCAATTTTGAGAAGTTAAGAATTGGTTATTAATGTACCTTGTTTGAAACATTTCAGATAGAGGAAAGATTGTAAAATTTGTGTAGATAGTAGCAATTTGGACATTGGTGCTGTATTAATGCAGAAAGAAGTTCTATGGTTCTAGAACGCTAAGAGAACATGAAAGGAAATACTCAGTTATTTAGACGGAGATGCTTGCCTGTGCATTACAGAATATGTGCATGGAGAATGAGACTCACTCTTAGAACTGATCTTAAACGTTTAGTCAATATCCTATCTCCAGATGCTGGTAAGAATTTAACTTCTAAATTAGCTAGACTAGCTGCAATATTTTTTGTATTCATTTTGTGGTTGAGCATGTACCAAGGGCACGCAATGTGCATGCTGATTTCATGTCTAGATTGCTGTAAAAGTGTCCAGGATACACTATATCTATTGAAAAGGAAAATGAAGTAGCTTTTACCATGCAGGATGTAAGAAGGGCTAAGGAATCTACAAAATGTGTGACAGAAGAGAAATGGAGGAATAATTCAGGATGAGAGGAGTTATGAACATTACATTGCGTCTCGTGGGGATAAAACTACTGTACTTCCTTTTACCTTGAGGAAGGTTATTTTTTAACAATATCATTAGGGGCACTCAGGGATGTCTCTAGCAAGAGAAGAGCAAGAGAAATCTTTTTGTGGCCAAGAATGGATGAAAAAATAGATAACCGAGTTTGAAGTTGTATTGTTTGTTTGAAAAGTAATAACACAGCTAAGCCTTGTAGAGTTGAGCCTAAACCAGAGGAAGTCCCCGATGTTCCTTGGGGTCATCATAGGCCCATTTTCAGTTTTCCCACAAAAAGAAGCTTTTGTAATTTCTCTAGTAGATTATTTTTTTAAGTGGCCAGTGTCAGAAAAGTAAGAAAGGTTGATACTGATACAGTCCTTGAATTTCTTGATGATCTCTTTAAAAGTAAAGGTTTCCAGAAAGTTTTATTTCAGAAAATGGTCCGCAGTTCATTAGTGGTGGCACAGAAGATTATCTTAAGCATTTGGTAATTGTGCATTTCGGTTTTCTCTCCTGAAGGAAATGGTCCGGCTGAGAGATTCAACAAAGTTACAATGGACCTCATTGATTTGGCAGGTGGCAATGGTTTGTGTTGCAAGAAAGGACTTCAGGCTCTGTTGTATGACAGTTCACTCTGCTGCAGGGAGTACTCGCTTTTAGTTACTGCATGATCGTCCTCTTTGCTCTAAGATATTTCCTTGGTGGTTGCGGAAGAGACAGACTATTAATGAGGAAGTTGGAATAGAATATTATTCACTATTAGTATAATAAAAACAGGCAGACAATAAGGAATGTTCTAGGCGCAGACTTTGCCCCCCTGAGGCCAGGGGTCGCAAAGACAGTGCCAGAAGTCACATGGGGCACACCAGGGGTCGTGCTGTGACCCCCGAATGATGTCCATGCTGGCCCTGATGCTAACTATCTTTGCACTCTCTATCCCACCTTCCTACTGGCGTTTTCAGTTTTCCTGTGATAATGACAGTCCGTTCTCCCACCCTCTGTCGTGTTTTGCATTTTTTCCCAGACAGTGACCTTGGACGCTCCACCCCCTTCCCTCATGTTCAGTCCAGCTTTTTTCCTCCGGCAAGAGAATTAGAACAACCTGAGCAGGCAGGTAAACAACAGTGAAGAATGTGTGTGAGCAAGCATGATAAAAGCAGGATAAAGGGAAGACTGAATCGGGAAGGAGGAAGGCGGACGAGAGAAAAGTGGGAAAGTAGCTGGAAGGGAACTATCAAAGGTAGGATACACACAGGAGGACACAGAGAAAAGAGCTAATCAGGAGAACAAAAGTGAATAACATTGGCAGGAATATAGCATGATGAGGATTGATTCCAGTTAGCTGGCCAGGTTTTAGGTGACCATAAGGCATCAACAGTGGGTAGCAGACACCGGGCCATGCTATAAGTAAAGGATGGGAATGCAGCATGGTGGAGTGCGCTGATTCTGACTTGGCATGGGTATGCTGTGGCAGTAGGTGAGAACTCAGGAGGATAGGTGTTAGAGCTTTGTGAGGCTAACCCACCCCTGCGCTTCCCATTCTCTTCAGAGAAGGTCCTTGGTTATCAGCTTAAGGAAGGGGTTAGTAGGTAAAAAAAAATGTCGGGCTCTCGTCAGGAAGCAGCTTGCCCCAACCCATTCCTCCTGTTAGCGCCGCCTAAATAAGAACCAACTGCTATGTGGGAGCGGGATGTGGCGTAATAGCCAGAGATGCAGATCTTCGTAGCTGGGGAACTAAATTCAAGTCTCGGCGTCCTCTCAACATCCTGTGATTCTGGGCAAGTCACTTAATCTCCCCGTAAATTAATAGTGTCCTTAATTGGTGCTCATGAAAAGCACTGGTGTTGATAATTAAGTGCAGGTTCTGAGCATCGGAAACCACCGGCTCATATTAAGCTGTAGCTTCAGGGACAGAGGTCGACTGCTGCCATACACGGCCCCCACTGCTGCATCCCCTGACCTGGATAACAAGTGTTGTGTGTAATGGCTTCTGGTAGAGGAAGCTCAGAATCCTTCTCAGCACATTTCCCTTCTTGAAGAGAAAGCATTGTGAATAATGCAGAGCCTGACAGTCCAAGCCTGGCGTGGAAGGACCTCGCGCCCTCTCTATGGCTGCTGTTGTTGCCTCTCCTTCTATTCCCTTGCATCCACCTATCCACGCTGCTCTGACACCAGAGCTGGGCATGCTCAGGTCCGGCTGTTCTAGAAAGTCTGGCAATCGGGCAGTCCTTCAAGGGAAGAACCATCCCCCAGATTCATCATTGTCATGTTTTGCGAGTCCTTAATAGCGATTTTTAAGGAATCGCTATTAAAGTCTCGCAAAACGGGATTCATGTAGAAATCACAATATATTTTGCGATTTCTACTGCTTCCTTATTAGCGATTAGCTAATTGCTACTCGCAAATAAGGAATGGCTTTCCCATTCATTCCTATGGGCCTTTAGGCCCATAGGAATGGTGAGTCATTCCTTATTTGCGATTAGCAATTAGCTAATCGCAAATGTGCCGCAATTTCAAGGGTGCCAGGGTGTCCAAAGGACGCCCTGTTGCACCCCTGAAATGGTAATGTACACTGGTGTTGCACACACACATGTCCAAAGGACATGTGTGTGTGTAACATACAACTTAGAAAAATGCACTAAAGTGCATTTTTCTAAGTTTTTGCTATTTACCACGTAGTTAGACATTGCGGTAAATAGCAGCCCCAGATTGCGAATTCGCAATTTTATAATGGTTCATGAATTGCATTTAAGAAATCTCAAATTGAGATTCCTTAAATGCAATTAATCGCAATTTAGAGATTTCTAGAATTGCGATTTTTGCATTTGGGATGATGAATCCCAAATGCAAAAATAGCGCTCGCAAAGGGCCAGATTCTCAGAATCTGGCCCTTTGCGAGCCGATTTCGGCTTCATGAATCTGGCTGTAAGTTGGGAACATAAGAGAGAGATGCGCTCTGTAGAGCATCCCACGGAGAACCTTTTGCAAGCCTCAGCACAAACTAAACACAAAAAATGTTTTATTATATAATATTTAATACTCTTCTATTCTCATTTATTACATGCAGTTTTCCAATTTAATGCATCTTAAATTCTAATTTATTGCACGATAAAATGTAATAAAATAGTTTGAACTGAAAAACTTTCCCTGTGAAATCACTATCCTTCCTACTAGAGTTTATACTTTTAATATCTGTTGTTTGTTTCTGATATGGTTTGTAAAGATTAATGTGCTTTCGTGTAGGTGACTTTGTGGACTTTAAAAATAGTTGTTTTTATTTATTTTTATAAAGAGAAGATAGAAATAATAATTTATATATATTTGACAATATTTATGTTCAATTAAATTGTATTTTTGAGCCTCCCGGCACCAATATTGTTGTGAATAAATAAGTTGAAGACAAGATATTGATTGCTATAAAAGGCATATGAGCCCTGACATCTTTCCATGGTATCAGTTAGCGCCGGTGCACGTCACGTTTACTGCGCTCCAGAAAGGCTGTAAATATTCTATGGATTTATAGTGATGAGATATAATGGATTTATTCTCATTTCGATTTATAATGGCAATATTGTAAGACTATTAGGCAGAATCGGCCGTTGTTACAATGGGATACTGAAAACTGATTTTGCTTTTTCTTTAAGATCATAGGTCACTAGAGAGCTTCTGTTTGTGCTCTGATTGGAGGGTACCTGAGCTCCACCCTTCTGTTAGTATTTGTGCTCAGGTTGGGCTGATTTCAGGGTAATTCATCTCCACCTGTCATTACTTGCCAACTTGGATTCATTTTTCACTGAGGGAGGGGGGTTCAAAAGAGGTGTGTCCTGGAAAGGGGGTGGGTCTTTCAGGTGCCGACGGCCAGAGCTCTTCTGGAGGGACATGGGAGTGATGAGGGCCAAAGAGGGGGGCTTACTCTTTTCCGTTGAAATAAACACAAAAAGTTACTGAAGCACCTGCCGTGCGTGACCTGTGGTGGTTGTGAAATATATCAGGGGCGGCTCCTCCATTATGGCGGAGGAGCATCGCCCCCCATGCTGAAAGCCAGCAGAGGCAACTCCCAAAAATTAAATGATAAGAAAACATTTATATTGTCTTTTGATTTTTAGCCCTGCAGGCTGCGAGCAGAGGCAGGGCGTGGCCTTCCATACTGACGCTGCAGCACCAGGGGGGGCACTGCCAAGTGCGCATGATGGTTTGGCCGGTCCTTTGGTCCGGCCAAACCATCATGCGCACTTAGCCTTTCTCCTCCTAGCTGTGTTGTACAGCTGGGCAGAGAAACCAACACAGGCTCCCAGTATATGTCTGAGCGCCGAAACGAGAGACTCATACCATAGTGTTCCTAGCATGTGAACAGCTCTGGGATTGGGAGCTGGAAGCCTCTGCAGTGTGCAGCAGTTCCTGAAGGACCGGGCGGCTAGGATGGGGAGGAAGGCGGCGGCAGTCGGAGCTGGTAAGTGTAATTCTTTTTTTTTTTTTTGTCTTTTTTTTTGTTTGGATTCCCCCCACCCCACCAGTTCTTAAAACGAGCAACTGCTACTGAAATCTATCAGAGATTTCAAGAGTACAATGCTCTTAAACAGAAACTGGAAACCCGCTCTCTGCAGGTGTTTCCACCTCACATTTTTGTGCTACAATGTTCTAGAGACTCTTCACTGGGAGACTGGGCAGAGGGAGCCTTTATGGTGTAACGCGCAGTGGCACCAAGTGAGCTGGCTTGTCCGGCCCTTCTGTTAGATGCATAGCCCCAGGATGCTACCTTACAACCTCTGCAGAACCTTTTCAGTTCCCACAATCTTACATAATTTTAAGAACGGTATCAGATTTCACAAATATAACTGCATGGAGAATAAAAGGTGTCAGCAGGCCACGCCCATCAGCAGCGTATATGTAGCTTTCTGTAATCAGTATTTCATAGGTTTATAGAGCACTAGCAGCCCGCCCCGGCGTTGCCCGGGGCAGAAGGGGGCTGGGGGCAGCATTTTCAGCCTCTGCGCACTCCCGCCCGCCCCGACATTGCCCAGACCACATCCCTCCTGCCTCCCGCCTCGCCGTCGCCCGCCCCGACATTGCCCATACCACCTCACGCCCGCCTCGCGCCTCGAGCCGACATTGCCCATACCGCCTCATGCCTCCCGCCTCGAGCCCGCCTCCCGCCTGCCTTTGCCTTACCTGAGCCGCCCGCTCTGGACTTCACCGCCACTCCTCGCCGCACGTCACCGCTCCTCCCCGCATGTTGTCATTACCTGTGGGTCGCGGTCAGCGCTACGTCGCGGCCGGCGCTCGTTTTAGGGGACTACTTTGTTTAGAAATTTTAATTTTTTAATTTACGTTTTTTTTTATTGTATGTCGCCTATGTCCATCTACACACCCTGAGGATTCCAACAATGTATTGGGTGTGTGGATTGGCGCTGTGGTTCCCGTGTTTACCTTGCCAAAAGGTTTCTGCTCTCTCTTTATACTAGTAGTATAGATAACAATAATGAAAAATACGACATAACCCATGTCATTAGCCCTATTTCCTACATATCTCAGAAAAATGATTCCTTCTCTAATGAAATCCACCAGAATTTCAACATTATGACATTTTTTCTGGAAATGTTCTTTCAAACAAAACGTTGAGGCTTTCCAATGCCAGCACACCCAGTGGTTGCACCTGTGCCACGGCTAATGTGCAGCAGTGCAACCCCTAACCCTGTGGTCCCATTGGGGGAGTGGAATGGAAACTGTGCCTCTACCATGTGCAACGGCACCCCACCTCAGCCTCTAGTGGGGTGCAGTCTGAGAGTACCTGTGGTGGAACGAGACCAGGGAAGATCCACTTAGGATGATTTGGCAGACCCTGGCCTTCCCAAGCTCAGTTATTTCCTTTTTTCGTTACAAATTACTTGCAAGGAATGACAAGTGGTGCCATAAAGAAATGCAACCAGCCTCCCTTAATTAACCCCTCCTCCTACAGTAGTCCTCACTGTATGCAGTTTTCTACTATTTCAACAATGAGTCTACAGCTCTATTCAAGAGCCTCTACATACCTGCCAACTCACATGGTGGCGCAGTGTGTCACACAATTCCGGCTCCCTTCACACAGTCACCCAGTGAGAAGCCAAAATCACATGGTGGCAGGAAACCACTACTTACAGAGTTTTTAGCTCATTTCTGGGGGCTGAAGCAGCCCAAGTCCATTAAGAGATGTGAAAACACCCCAGGACATTGGCGGCAGCCTCACTGACCCTTTGTTTTTATTTTTTCTGGGAGAGGCATATGGGTGGGAGGGATATGTGGTGTTGGCTTGGTGAGGGGCAGAGTGCCTCTTAGGTAGCTCTTGGCATGAGGTCCTTCCCCCTTCATGACCCGCCCCGTGCTCACACAGTGGCATTAATTTGTAGGTTGGCAGGTATGCCCCTACCATGACATACCATAGTCAAGATGGTTTAATTTAGTCACTACAATAACGATTTATGCATGTAACTTTGAGTTTATATAATGTGCACCCTATTTTGGTATACAGCCCTTCGACACCACAAGCTGCTATTAGTGCTACAAACAACAACTAAATGAAATTGTGTTTATAAATCATCTGGAATAGAATTGCTATACAAAAGTTCCATCAAGTGATGAGAGGTTGCTATGAATGATAGCAGAGAACCTGTGTGTAGGAGAGAGGGCAGTGAGTGAGGTATAACTGCATCATGCGTTGTTGTTGAGGAGTTCTGGGCTGAGAGTGAATCCAGCACATAACGTATGTGGGCGGAGTTAGTAATTGTGGGCCATGTTCAGTTTCAGCATTTCTCTAATAAAATGGAGATGTTACAGAGCGAACCATTCTATCGAATTTCTGGTCTATGGGGTGTCTAGGTATCGTTTATGTATAGGAATGGTTAGAGAGTAGAGGTCAGTTTAGTAGTTCACAATTAGTGGTTTCTGAAAGGTTCTACTATGGATTTGCCATTGATGGTTTAGGCACTAGGTGGAGCGCTAAAGCTGTAGCTAAGGTGTAGTCACATTTTTACGTTGCCTTCTTTGTTAGGAGATTGTAGAGGTTTTAAAGGGAAGAGTCACCACTGCAGGTAAGCAGCAGGGACTCCTGGTAGTGGCATGTGTACACGAGGCCAGAAGGTTTCAGGCACTGTAAGTGGTGGAGAGGAGAGTGGCAGAGGGTCAGCTCGGTGCTGCTCTTCTCCGAGTCGTCACTGCGGGTCGCTGTGGAGCAGCGGGAGTACAGGGCCAACTAGGTGAGGCCTCTGATTGGGTCAAAGCCATAGGCAAGGGAGCAACAGGGCAGGGCTCACCATGGGGGTCATCTGTCGCAGCCTCCTCCTCAGAAGCGGCATCCACTATGATAGCGTAGCGCCTTGCGACCGGGAGGTGTGTAGAGGAGTCTCCAGGTAGTATCACTGTCATTCACCATTAAAGGACTGGGGAGCAGCTCTAGTGTGCCTCAGCAGCTCCAGCGAGTCCCATCAGGCGTGTCTGCCGTCTCCCAACTGGAGAAAGAGTTGCAACAGTGGACCTGGGCTGGCGGCTTGTGCGGAGGTAATCTGCAGTGATATTTTCTCTGATGTTTACCTGTTGCTTTGCGGTTTCTTTGTAGATTAATGTTTGTCCTAGGAAGGGGTTTGATGGCCGGTTCTAAGCAAGGATTTACGCAGATTGCGATCCCTGGCCCAGGGAGCTTACGAAGGGAGCTCCTTCTCAGTCGGCCATCTTTCCTGTCCTCCTTTTGGCCGCTGAATGTACGTGGAAGGAGGAACTCCAGCAGAGATCCAGGGAGCGCTGAAACTGAGAAGGAGTTGAGGGAGCAAGGACTTGACAGTGGTAGTTGAGCTTTCTCAAGACAAGAGCGATAATTAGGGACCAGGCTAATGGGAGCAGAAGTGTGGGCAAATTCTATGAATATTGAGGAGCTGGCAGTGAGTAGAGGTGGCGGTGAAGGAGATCAAGGCTGAAACCTCAATTCACTAATAAGCCCTGAGATAGGGATTAAAGGGGGAGTGAGAATGTAGCCGAGTGCAATGCAGAGTCTCAGTGCAGTGGAAGAAGGAAAGTAAATGACTGCTCTGGGTTGCTATGAAGCAGCCACCAGCACCCAGTGTCAGGTAGCAGCCATTCTGCTGGTACCTAAAGTGAGAATGGATTGTTTGAGGGAAGGAAAGGAGAACAAGATATTTGTTCCGTTAAGCAAAAGGTGAGCAGAATATGAAGGGTGGGAGAAATGGCCGACCACGCGCAGTACCATGAAACACAACTCTGTAATTAAAGTGTTTTTAAAGATTTGTGTTCAGTACATGTTTTTCATTTTAATTTTCAGCATTTATTTAATTTTTTTTGTTAGGCTTCTTAGTTTTATTTTTTTTCATATTTGTTTTTGTATTTCTGCTTTTATTATTGCATTCCATATGAAGGGAGTTCTACTTCATTCTTTGCATTTTCCAAGGATTTGTTTTTTATCCGCTTGTTGCATCGTTTTTGAATATTTGCCTCTGAACCTCCTATGCATTTTGTTTCATTAATGCGGTTAGCAGATGATGAGTGTGCTGGAATAAAGTGTGGCTGTCACCATTCCATATTTCATAAACTTTTAATTGTTCAGCTGTGTTATCACCACAATCTGTTTCTCTAGAATTCGTCGTAAGCATAATATTGACACGTCGGCCCAAAGACAGAGTTTATGAAATACACACTATTCACAAAGTGTGAGCACAGCATCAGTTGTGCAGTGACACAGATTGGGATTGGTTGGTGAAATAGAATGACACTCATACAGGGCAGTGTTACAGAGATGCCCACGTTTAACTGGCTGTATCAAAGGGAAGTCTGAAATGGATTTCAGGTTTATGGGTTTGTTCCATAGAAATCGAACTGCTTATGCAGAATACCCACAGTAAAATAATATTACTCGGATTTCCAGCTGAGGTCTCTGTGATATATTTCAAAGTGCATTAAAGTCTAGACTCCACTCTAATGATAAAGGCCGCAGAGCTCTTTTCGACGTTATAAATACATCAATTAAACCATTAGAAAGGTAAAGCATGAGGCTGTAGCAGTAAAAAAAGCTGAGGAAAGTTCCCAGAGATTTTTAGGGTAGAGCTGCCAGACAGAATAAGGTGGGGACACCGATCTGAAGGGAGTGGTCCATCCAACGGACAGAAGTTCGGAAAGGGTTGCTTCCGGGTTCTCTACGCTTTATAAGGTAGGTATGAAAAAATATCAGGGAAAGTTTCAGATTGCAAATGACAGAACCCGAAGTGTGCATCTTCCTGTGGGTTGGCCTAAGGAAACACAGGTAGAATAAGCAATTGGTATTCCAGCACAGTATGATCAAATTGTGTTCAATTCCCACAAATGACATGCACCCCCACACTTAACCATAACCAGCTTGGGGAAACCCTGTGAGCAAATGATTTTGTGTGGTCAGTGGGAACCTTTTTTGATGGGAGTAACAGGAGGGTTCCTACTCACCCTGTATGCAGACTGCACCAACATGTACGTCACAAGGACAGCTGTAGCCAACATTCTTCATTGGATAAAAAAATCACAGTTTCAGAGGCAAATCGGATACATATTAAAAATTGTTCATTATTAAAGTTATTTGTTAATATCCATTTCCAAACTAAAACATCCGACACGTGTTTCATGATTCTTTGTCACATCATTAAGGCTGTAAGACGATACATTGAAAGCAATGTTATAAAAAATAATATATACATATGGGTCTCATTTTTTTCTTATATCATATAAACATATGAATAATGTAAGCTTTATGAAATTCATTCTATTTGGTCTGAGTAGTTCTCAGAGTTCCAAATTCGAAGTCGTCAAGTGGTTTAGAGATTCTATTCATACACAGACGCCAATCTAAGCTTTTTCAACCACTTCACCAAGGCCATTTATTTTTATGGCAATATCGATTTCAATTAAAATTAATGCAACTCGTAAAAATATTATGATCAAAGTTAAACTTTTCAAAAAATAACATATACACAAAATATAGAGTGGTGCTATCATTCACCTTCAGTATATGATGGGTTCATGGTAAAATCATAAAATTAGAAAATGTGAAGCAGCACTGTAGTGATGTATGATGTTCCTTCTCAAAATAAAATTGAAGTCACATATTCAGATAAATAAATCTCATCTACCTTGATACTATTTAAGTCGTTCCAACCAGAAGTTAGTTTAATGGGCCAAAAAATAAGTATACCTAAATACAGTTATTCCTAAACCTATTGAACACTATTTAAATATCATTTGTGAAATACATAGTTTTGTTTCTTCTAAAACTTTACTTGGTATAAATACCTATTATTATAATAAACTTACTCGAAGGGGCTATAGGAACAAAATCGGGGAGACAGCCAATGGAAAAGAATTGCCTATTGGCTGGTTTGGGCCTACGTTTGGTGCTCTACAACTGGACATGAGTCCTTAGGCCCTGGGTACCCAATCCCATGGGGTGATTTCTTTTTTAAAGGGGAGGAGGGAGTGGGCCCACTTTGAGCCACTTAAGGGGCCCGAGGACTACATCTGCCGGGCTGATTATTATTTTTTAGGGAGAGAGCTTGAAACGCTTTCTCGGAGCCTTCTATAAGCCTCAGGGACCCCATCTCCCAGGGCTGATTTCTTTACTAAAGGGAATGGGGCTTGCATTCCCCTCTGGGCCATGTAAGGGCCCTGGGTACCCATCCCTTGGGGTTGACTTTTTTGTTTTGTTGAGGGGAATGTGCGCCCCCGTCCTCAAGACTCCACGGGATCCTGGGTACCCCATCCTCTGTGGAGTTACTTTTTTTGTGGGGAGGAGGCATAGGCCCCCCTCCCTGAGCCATCCAGTGGCCCCAGGGACCCCATCCCCCAAGCCAGTGGCAACAGTGTCCCAGTGAACCTAACCCCTGGGTGACTGCACTACCCTGTCTGTTAGAGCAAGGGCAGGCAGTTTTTAGCCCCAGGCAAGATACCTCTGCGATGACCCCCACCAGGATTAGGATCACAGCATATCCCTGCCTGTCTTTGTGTTTATACTTATTTTCAGGATAGGGGTCTGAATACCAGAGTCCAAAATTGGATGCCAACACATCTTTTTTGATGTGGTGGCAGCAAATCCGATTTATCTCTAGATCTGTCGGCTCTATGAATCCTCCACAGCATGATATATACATACATTTTGAACCTTGATTTCTTAATGGATTTACACCAAATCACACAAAGCACCCTTTCTGAGCCAATATCTAGCATTCTGATAAATCTGATGTAATTTTGTTTTGGCTGGAGCTGTGCCTTATTTTCCTATGGAATTTTGCATGGGGAAAAGAGCATTTTGGGACCACTAATTTTTCTCAGCCCTGCTAGACGGATCATCCGAAACTTTCAAAGATGGAGCTGGGGTGGATAAGACTTTTTTGTGGGAACGTTTTGTGAAGATTCGTGAAACGGCGTCAAAAAGTTATAAGCAAAAAAAAAAATCCATTTCCTTTGGA
Source organism: Lissotriton vulgaris (assembly GCF_964263255.1). Lineage (NCBI taxonomy): Eukaryota > Metazoa > Chordata > Amphibia > Caudata > Salamandridae > Lissotriton > Lissotriton vulgaris. The sequence continues at coordinate 1,306,291,177 of NC_141693.1, read as the reverse complement.
GACATGGTCCTAACTACCTAACTATGACTACTCAGTGTTGACTGCCAGTGGGACACACATATATATATATATATATATATATATATATATATATATATATATATATATATATATATATATATATATATATATTTATGGTAACTAGCTATGGAGATACCAAAGGTTAGCCTATACTTAACTGTATATGCTTACTTTATGATAGTATTAGTCAATGTTTTTGTAGATTCATATTATGATATAAAAGAGGAAGCAGAGCTGAAAAAGGGCAATAGCCAAAATACTATACAAACTAACCTGAAATTAATAAAAGCTGCTCCTGGTAAAAGGTTTCCGTCATTTTTCAGTGCGCCGTGGATGGCACTGTGCTAATCCTGTGCTCAGCACCTCTGCTGGAGAAACAGACATTTGAGATGAGCAGATTCTGATTGTTGGTGGTGTTGTAGAGTGCTGCTTGTAAAGGAGCTGCTCTTCACCTAATCTAGGGAACTACACAGAATTCCCAGCTTCCTTTTTTGCAAAATGTATGCAGCTCTCTAAGGCTGAAAGGGTATTTTTCTGCTATTATATTTATAATATATATTGATTGCAGGATATCCACTACCTCTTTATCATTATGTGTGTGTGGAGTTAAGATTAATACATTTATACTTACCTATCTATGCTCGCAATGATGATATAGTGGTAGTTGATATTCTGCAGTGGATATACTTTAGATCCATGTCAGAAATTCAGTACACTGCTAGTACACCTCTGAGATCACACGTAGAGCGATACTTGGTATAGAATTCATATATCGAAGCAATGAATCCTTACACATCATCATTTGCTGATGTCACGTGTATATTCTTAATAACACCACAAATGCTAATAGTGTTTCCAGTATCTTTCATCGTATTGCAACTGATGAGAAGTATTTCCTATAGCCTGGTCGACTTGTAGGCTGGTAGTGTATGGTAGGATGGCTGGTGGTCTATCCCGCAAATGGAATGCCTATGACGCTGAAGGATTCATCATGAACCTGTCAGACACTCGCCCTGTCTTTGTCCCATGCATCAATGTGGACAATCTAGAAAACATTACTTCCCTCTGGCTGCAGTCAGCAAGTGACAAATTTGCCCCTCTCACCAAATTTCCCCCGACCAGACATCAAAACTCCCACAGATGGTTTTCGGATGATTTAAAAAAACTTAAATTGATGGTACGTCAATCGGAAAGGGCCTGGAGACGTAACTATTCCGAACCAGCTAGACTACAATATACTTCAGCTCGCAGAGACTATAAAATAGCCATAGTCTCTGCCAAATCGATCCATTTCTCGGATAGAATCTCCTCCTCAGATAACAAATCAAAAGAAATCTTTAAAATCATGAACGAACTAACATCTGACGACAGAACACTCCCAGGCCAGACTCCCACCCAAGAATCCTGTGACGCCATCAACCTTTTTCTCACCGAAAAAATCAATAAAATCAAGGCATCCATTCCCACGGTCCCTCAATTCATCACTCTGGAAACCCCATCTAACAACACTTCTACGCTCACTGAACTTCCCCCCATCAATGTTACCTCCCTAGTACAGCTTGCCTCCCGGATAAAATCTGGATCCCCGCTTGACGGCTGTCCTCCATCAGTCTTGCGAAGAGTCTGTCATTCTTTACCGGAATGCATTCTACCCCTCCTGAACTGCTCACTCAGCACAGGCACTGTCCCGAGTTCCTTCAAAAAAGCAGTCCTCGTCCCGCTACTGAAGAAACCTGGCGCAGACCCAGCGGAATTGTCCAATTACCGCCCTATCTCGCTCCTGCCTTACTTCTCTAAACTCCTTGAAGCACATGTCACCAGGTGCCTCTCCAACTTCATTGAGTCTTCATGCTATCTGGAGCCTAATCAGGCCGGGTTCAGACCTTCTTTTTCTACCGAAACCGTCATTCTGGCTGTACTCGACACGCTGAGAAGAAATGCCGACTCAGGAACCCCCCAGGCTCTCGTCCTCCTAGACCTCTCGGCCGCATTCGACACGGTTGACCACAACATCCTGCTTAACCATGTCGAACAGGCTGGCATCCACGACTCTGCTCTCAGCTGGATCCGTTCCTTCTTGACTGACAGATCCCAAGCTGTCCGCCTGGGCCCCTATTCTGCACCTATGACCCCCACATCCTGTGGAGTCCCTCAGGGCTCCTCTCTATCACCCCTGCTGTTCAACTTATACCTCTGTCCCCTACTCCACTCACTTCGCAAGTGGGACATTACAGTTTTTAACTATGCAGATGATCTGCAGATCATCTTTCCACTCAACTCCCCCAATGCAATAGACAACTTCCACTCTGCTATGCGCCACATACTAGAGTGGATGAATTCCAACCAACTGAAGCTGAACCCCGGGAAAACTGAGCTCCTCCTCCCAGGCGCCAGTCTCTCTGCCTGGGGCACTCACTTCTGGCCGTCCGAATTGGGCCCCCCGCCGTCCCCTTCCACCTCTGTCAAAAGCCTCGGCGTTATAATTGACGCCGAGCTCTCCCTCCGACCCCACATTAGTTCCGTGATCTCATCCTGTTCCTTCCAGCTTAGGAAGATCCGGAAGGTCTGCCATCTCCTTCCCACGCCGGCCCTGACACAGGTCATCATTTCTCTTGTGCTCTCCCGTTTGGACTTCTCTAATAGCATCTACCATGGACTCCCCAAAACTCTCCTCCACCGTCTCCAGGTGGTTCAAAATCAGGCAGCCCGGATCATCTTCAAACTTCCCAAATGGCAATCTGCCAGACCCATGATACACAAACTGCACTGGCTACCCATCGAACAAAGGGTGGCCTTTAAGCTGGGCTGTCTCACGTACAAAGCCCTCAATTGCCCCAGTCCTGCCTTCCTGGTTTCTCTGATCACCCCCTACTGTCCAAATCGCAACCTCCGCTCTACCCATCTCAAATCACTCAGCATACCTAAAACCAGAACCAATAAATTCGGCGGACGAAGGTTCGCATTCTTGGCCCCAAAATTCTGGAACTCCCTTCCCCTGTGCATCAAATCTAGCAGCTCCCTCCTCCATTTTAGGAAGCTGCAGTGGCGGCTGGTGACATTTGAAAGTGGTGGGCGTAAAATTATTGTTGGAGTACACAGTGCGAGCGAGCGCAGCGAGCGAGCCCGAACCACCTAAGGAGGGTTCGGGGGGGTTCTCCCCCCGCGAAAATTTTGAAAAATTAGTAGGCAAATGGTGGATTTTCAAGACTTTCGGAGGCCACTGTGCTGAACAGAAACAGGCCACTGCCTCCCCTAAAACTATCATCAGTTCCAAGGCCTCATGAATAAACCATTCTAAATTGCAATAAACCACAATTTATGTTATCAATGTTGCATAAAGAGGTTGGCTCTGTTTACTTAGCCAGTGCCTACGTGAGATAAAGTGGCATTTAAGATAGCCCATCAGAGTAAAATACCTACTTTTTCCACATAGAATTGAATATCATATTGGTTAGTGTTACACGCCCCTGAAGAATAGGTTAGAGTTGCTCGTGCATTTGTGTTGATTAGGTTACATTCGGTTTTAAGTAACTCATCCCCTAGACTAGATAGCTCAAGATATGACTTATTGATTGCTTTATAAATAAATGTTTATTTCCATTATTTAAAGTTGTGTTTTATATTTGCTGACGGGTACTTTGTTAAGTGCTATGAGCTTTACTACTACATTGCTAAAGGAAAGGTCTGTGCCAGAATGTACATCCTACCTAATTACATTTTTGCATGCATGACTGTGTAGTAAAAAAAAAAAATTAGTCCAACAGCTCCCACGTGTAAAGAGGCACACATTCCACCATACAAGATAACTTCCAAAGCTGAAGGGAAGTAATCATTGCCCCACTCCTTGTTGTCCTTTTAGCTGCTCCAAATTGTGAATTACACTTCATGTAAGCACTGGATGGAGGAGGTATGCCACTGACAAGTGGAGGTATTGGAGGAGTTTTCAAGGCAAAAGGGAAGGGTGTGCCTGAAATAAAACTTCACTCAGAGAATGGGGTAACTATTAACCACCCTCTTGTATTGCACGGCAAAATCAAATTCCTTTTCTCTATTTTAATAATTAAAGGTACAAATGTTCTACGCAGTCAAATGTGGTGGAATCTTTCAAAAGAAGGCAGTAGAACAGAAGCAATGTAAAACGGATTTAGAACGTTTGCATCCTATGAATAAATTATGCTTTATACGTCACAACAATAACTTCTAACCTTTGCTCTGGAGTGTCACATCAAATCTCACAAGCTGATTGACGCTAATAATATTATTTTACTGCAAGGTGAATTATGCCTCCGAAGCACACAAGGTTATCCACCACATCAGAGAATAAATACAAGTAACACACTAACAGACACTGCATCAGTAAAACATGCTGCTCCCCAACAACAATCAGTACAACATATTTTGCAGTGAGGCAAATACGTTTTTAAGGAAGCTAACAGGGTCTTGTCACTAGTGCAATCAACTCCTGTCTTTCACATCTCTCAAGTCTCAACCACATTTCCCTGAAATTGAAGGAGGTTCTGTGGCTCCCGCCGAAGGTACATGTCATCTTCAAGACAATCTGTATCACTTACAAACTCCCAGCAGAGAAAACCTTTGTGAGAAACTTTCCTCCTCCAGCCGCAAACACCACTCAAGGAGCCAGTAGCTTGACTGGTTTCTTTGTGGAAATAGGGGGCTCACTGCCACTCTCAGATTTGCACACAAAGGGAAATGGTGTGACAGCTGGAGTGCTGTTGGAACATACAAGAAACAAATAGAGGGAACTTTGACTACCAAACCCATCAGGTTTGCACATTTCCTTGCCTGATGCAACATCTGCCAAACATTATTAATGGCTTACTTAGATTTTGGCAGACATGTTCACATTTGTGGCAGAGTACTATATACTATATACTATATATATATGTCTGTTTTGGTTGCCATGCTGTCTTAACCATTTTTATAAGTATATAGGCTACAGCTAACGAGGTATTGACTGGCTACAAATGTCATTGTGTCTGTGCCTTTCCTGTTCTTCCATTACCAGCATAAACCCAATTTAGTTTCCACATCTGTGGGACGGACGAAGCTAACAGCTCACGATTCACGACATCTCGCAACTTGAAACAAACAAGTCACAAGTGTGTCTTTTCAAGCTCTGCAGTATGCACCCATCCAGTGGCCGGAACAACATCGGAGGAGGAGCAAGAGCTGGAGACAAGGCCAGGCCCCGGTGGAAATGCCAGAAGGAGCGCAGAGGCGCCCACAGGCGGCATCCAGCGCACAGTCCTGCCAAGTATCACGCACCAGGCGTGATTCGAACGCATTTCAGTGTGGTGATCCGCATCACTGCACTGAAATGCATTATCACGCATTTGCATAGTACCCGAGCGTCAGCGAAGCCCTGCCTAAAACGGTAATATATCATGAGTGTGGCAGCAAGCAGTGCGGCGCTGCTCCTTAGTCCTGCAGTGCCAGCTTGGTGTAGCTCACTGGCTGCTGCAATGTATCCTAAATGTGCGCTGCACGGCTCTCAGTAGTGCGGCTGCGCAAAGGCTACAAAGGGTAATAACGTAACAGAGGGCCACAGTCAGATAAAGCCATACCTGGTTCCGCCCGCCGAGTGACGTCATGTCCTGGTGCCGAAGGCGGGGAATTTGTTTTTGAAGGAATTAGGCAGAGGCATTACTACATATCATCATGGCGGGGGTCCTGGGCTCGCACCAGGCCGCCTGCCGCCTCCTTTGTCAGGTCCGTGTGGCTCAGCTTTCTCTATGTGAGGAGCTGAGATTGAGAAACTGCTGTAAATTTGACCCCATGCCGGCGCCGCAAATATAATTGCTGAGAGAGGAACTGGCTGGGAAACTCAGGACTCTGTTTTCGAAGATTCATGGCTTACTCTCTGCAATATGACCTGATTGATCACCATTAATCACCGCAGCCCGAACCCTGCATAGATGGATCTCGGACAGCACCAGCACCATAGCCCCCCTCAAGAAAAACAACAATACTCGTGCCAAGAAAGCCAGATGGTTTACCACCGAACTTCGAGGTCCAGGCGCACATGCCGCTGCCTCGAAAAGGCCTGGAGAAACACCAAATCCACAGAAGCCCACAACAACTTCAGAGCCGCCACCAACGCTCACCATCAACTCATCAGAGAAATTAGGAAAAAACGATTGAAGACAGAATCTCCACCCACGCACACAACAGCAAGGAACTCTTCAGCATCATCAAGGAGTTCGCCCAACCCACCAGCGAGTCTAGCGAGTCTACCGACATCCCTCCCTCACAAGACCTCTGCGCCAAACTCAGCACCTTTTTCCACCACAAAATCAAGAGCATCTACGACAACTTCGACGAAGACAACCAACACACCGAACCCTCACCAACCACCCCCGACACCCGGAAACCAGCGATTGATGACTGGACAGCCCTCACCACCAAAGACACACTGAAGACAATGAAGTCAATCCACTCAGGGGCCCCCACGGACCCCTGCCCCCACCACATCTTCAACAGAGCCGCTGACACCATCGCACCCATGCTCTGCCACACCATCAACCGCTCCCTGGCGACCGCCTCTGTCCCCGACGACTGGAAACACGCCGAGGTCAACCCCCTCCTGAAGAAACCCTCAGCGGACCCCACCGACCTCAAAAACCACAGACCCATCTCCCTGCTCCCTTTCCCAGCAAAAGTCATCAAGAAATCCATCAACAGCCAACTCGCCACATTCATTGAAGAACACAATATCCTCGACTCCTCCCAATCCGGCTTCAGAAAAAACCACAGTACAGAAACCGCCCTCCTCGCCGCAACAGACGACATCCGCACCCTACTGGACAAAGGAGAAACAGTAGCCCTCATCCTCCTAGACCTATCAGCGGCGTTCGTCACAGTCTCCCACCGCACCCTAATATGCAGACTCTACGACGCAGGAATCCATGACAAGGCCCTCAACCGGATCTGCTCCTTTTTTCTCCGGCAGGACGCAATGGGTCAGACTCCCCCCTTTACTCTCAGACCCCACACCTACCACCTGCGGAGTCCCCCAGGGCTCCTCCCTCAGCCCGACGCTCTTCAACGTCTACATGGCTCCACTTGCCCCCATCGTCAGAACCTACGGACTCAACATCGTGTCATACGCAGACGACACCCAGCTCATCCTCACCCTATCCAACTAGCCCAACACCGCCAGACGCAACTTTCGAGAAGGCATGGAAGCCGTCGCCAAATCGATGAAAAACAGCTGCCTACAACTAAACACCAACAAAACAGAAGTACTCATCGTGGGCCCAAACCCCGACGCCTGGAGCGACACCTGGTGGCCCACCGCCCTCGGAAACCCGCCAACCCCCACAGACCACGCACGCAACCTGGGAATCATCCTGGACTCCGAGCTCAAAATGGACCGCCAGATCAACTCTGTCTCATCTTCCTGCTTCCACACCCTCCGCCTCCTTCGTAAGACTTTCAAATGGATCCCCCTCGAACACCGAAAGACAGCCACTCACGCCCTGGTCACCAGCAGACTCGACTACGGCAACACACTCTACGCCAGAATAAACAAAAACCTCATCCGCAAGCTACAGAACATCCAGAACGCCGTCGCAAGACTGGTCCTCAACCTGCCAAAACACTGCCACATCTCCCAGCACCTGCGCACACTCCACTGGCTCCCCGTCGAGGCGAGATGCTCACCCACGCACACAAGGCCCTCCACGGCACCGGACCAGCATACCTGAACAGCCGGCTCAAATTCCACGCACCCCAAAGGACCTTACGATCAGCCCAGCTCTCCTATGCCGAGGTCCCCCGCACCAGAAAGACCAGATCGGGAGGCCGCTCCTTCTCCTTCCTCGCGGCCAAAGCAAAAGCATAGAACGCCCTTCCGCTCCACCTCAGACAGACAACATTGCTCCCCATCTTCGCAAGAAACCTCAAAACCTGGCTCTTCGACAGACCCCCTCCTTGATGGAATGGAACCTGCACCCCCCCCCCCACCCCTAGCGCCTTGAGACCCTTACGGGTGAGTAGTTGCGCTTTAACAAACTCCTGATTGATTGATTGATTGATTAAGGCCCCCGGGTAACTCTTCCGTCTCGTGCTCCTTAAGACCACCGAATAGAGTCAGCTGCCTGGCAAGTGGTTTGGAATGTGCCTGCTGATGCGACGTCTGCTCTTTGCATTTATGCAAATGAAAAGCATTTTTTTTTTCACGGGCACATAATTGTATGCTCGCTGCGCCTTGAATTTTACAGTTTTTATGTGCCTAATAAGAAATGGTTCCATTATGTGGAGAGCTGTGAAGTGTCTTTGGGATGGTTTTGGCGCCCAAGCAAGTATCAGCCAATCCTTTCTTGAGAAACCGTCTGCGTTTATTTTTTTCGCATACTGTGCTTACTGTTGCACACATAGTTTGAAGGAGTTTAACAATTACTTAGTTAGCGTTCCTCTTAGAAAAAGAGGTTGGTCTAGCCGCTGATAAAGTATAGCAGGGCAGCAATATTGTTTGGTTAGTAAAACCTATGCAGAGTTTTCTTTCAATCCGCACATTTTCACTCCTCGTAATATCAGTAACAGCGCAAACATATTACAAGGACTTAGCGCAGACAGGGAAAATGGTGAATTAGATGGTATTACCCTCTCTCCAACCGTTTGTAAGACTATCACTGCATCAATCAGATGGACAATAAATTGTAAAGTGCAGTCGGTGCTTTTACTTCAAAAAAGGAATGGTACTTTAATGAACACAAAGCTAAATACTTTGCCTAGAAACCACAAATACATGCACAATATGAATTTGGTAAAATAGTATATCAAGCAGTAATCCCAATCACAGGGGTAATAGCAATTTAAAAACCTTCCTGTATGGGGGCCTCGCATATAGGGGCAGTATTTTGCTATTTTGACTCGAATTAATGCTGCCTGGGTAAAAGATGTACATTAGTATGACTAGTTTAACAAGAGTTTCTCGTTGCTCAAATGGGTGTTGTACTTTCTGATATTTTCTTTTGTCTTCATTGCTTGATTTTGCACGAAAGAAAGTGTCACTCATTGTCATTGAAATTTCGGTCATAATTACATTGAAATTATCAAAATGTCACACATAGCAAAGTGAAACCTTGGCAGCTATGAGCGCAGCGCAGCACACAACAATTGTCTGATGGGCCCGAGAATTTTAAACACAGGGAAACAATCACAATGATCGCATCATACTTAGACCTGAGCCCAGCGCCCCTTAGCTTAGCTATCAGCTGCACACTGTATTCTTTGGCTGGGGGTCCGGCTTCGGGTCAATTTACCGTGCAAACTGCAAATTAATGTCACGATAAACAAAACAGTGCACACCTAGGAACACAAAGCCTCTGCGTTCCAATGAAATACTGCGCCACCAAGAACCAGAACAAAAAGTAGAGTTTGATGGTGAATCACAGCAGCACACATGCATTCAAAATGTTCCACCATAAACGAAATTAATAAGTGCCCGCCTGAGCCTTTACCTGGCGAACTGACCCGAGTTCACACAGTGAGCCCAGCCCTTCCTCCTTGCGGCTCACCGGTGCAGTCTGCCGGGTCCGAGTCCGACCCTTAGTTTGGGTGTAAAATTAATGGCTGCACAAGTGTCATTTCAAAATACAGACACGCGCGCGGGAAGCATCGAGCCTGTGCAGACTCAACCCACCTTTGCTGACAGTCTCACACACCCTTTCCGGCCACTGCTCACATGGTGGGTCCCTCCCACCACGCCCTCTGACGAGTGGGAAAGGGGTGGTGACCAGTGACGAACTCTCCTCTCCACTCTCTGATGGACGTGAAGGTTTTGTTATCCCGGGCTTGCATTTTAAACGCCCGGGGCTAACTTAACCTCCAAGCCATCAGGGGGTGGAGACTGGGCCTTCCAGCTATGTCTTTGACGAGCCGATGACGTCACAGCCTTCAGGGCTGTGAGGGTGTCGGCCCGGCAAACACATAGCAGGCTTTATTGGGCCCGGCCGCCAGGGAGCAAAGGAGCAAGCAATTAGTCACGTAACGTGACAGTGGACCTGCGGCAGTAATGGTGGTGAGTGGGGTAGATTGCTGCTTACTCAGGCAGTGCCCCGTCACCCTCGTGTTCTTTTTTTGTGAATTATTCACATACTTATTCATTAAAATTTATGTTTTCAATTCCCTTCATAAATGTAGAATATTTAACGGGGGCGGAGCCCCGACGCCCTAACAGAGAAACCGCCACTGGGAAGCTGCTAAAAACGTTTCTCTTCCCCCCACCCTGCTAACCCTGCACTAACCCTCAGTTCTGGAATTTGATGTCTCACAGCGCCAGGAAACCCACGGTGTCAGTGCGCTTTATAAATCCCATTTAATAATAATAATAAGTGTAGCTCATAAGTACCCCAGTGAGTTTACAAGCAAAAGGGTACTTGTTATTAAAATGGCTTTTGTAAGTAATTGTTCCTTATTTTTATCAATTTAATTACTGAAGTTTTTAAAAGCCTGAAGTTTTTAAAAGCCTGAAGTTTTTAAAAGCCTGTTGTCATTATCTGCTTGTGTTCTGTTATGAACACAAGGGCAGATCAACCTTTTCAAGCAAAAGTTTTCTGCTGCATAGGAATACAACAACACATTAATGAGAAGCAACTTCCTGACCTTCAGGGGGATTTCAAAATGAACTGGAAAGTTAATGAAGGTAAAAATGTCAGGGATAGCCAGATTATTATATTTGATGTTTCATACCATCTTTGTCGGTAATGGCTTTTTCTCTCCATTAATGCCCACACAGGTCTCCGCTTCTGGCCAATCAGACTGTACCTTTTACCTACACAGTCTCCCTTAAGGCTATAACTACCGTTGATCCAGGGCTACTGGCATCAAGAAAAATCAACAAGCCAGCGAGAAGGCAAGCTCTCAGTTGAGGCAGTAGAACTCTTAAATCAGGAACTGATGACTCCAAAATGTATCACTATTACACCAAATCAAAAAGTCACACAACATTCCTTGCCCAGTGGCACATATATCTTTAGAAAACTATAGTTGCCAAGTGTCTTCAGCCAGATCTGATGACATCTTCATTAGATCTTTGTATTCTGGACCATGTAGTGTCTACTCTCTCATTAATCTTCATAGGCCTACAAGTCCCAATATGTAAAGTATTTTCGACTAAAAGGCCAGAACTGGCTGAAGGCGTTATGCCGGGCATGGGGCCTGATTGGCACGCACCATAAGCACAGGGGCGTAACTCATCAGTGATATTTGGAGAGGGTGGGGGACTCAAATTTCCCAACTGAAAATGCAATGGGCTGCAGGTTAGAGGATGAGATGACCAGGTTCGGGATGCACTGTTTCCATGAAGAACAGGGTTAGTACTGATTTCCATTAGGTGGCCTCTGTCTACTGTTGCATAGTGGGTGAAAAGATTTGGTTTGGAGGTCGGCTTGCCATAAAATTGATTGGGTGAGCTTACCCAAGGTTCTGGTTTGGCTCTAAGAATCCTTGCATCTTTGCAGGGACCAATATATAAAAAGGTTTAGCACATATATCATGCACAAAACATGTAAAAATATGAAAAAGTGTACTCAGAATTCAAAAAAGTGTATTTTTTTAACATGCAAAATCATTTCACCTTAGCATATCAGATTCAGGCGCGGCTGACACATGTAAGAGCGGTGGGGGGCGTCGACAAATGGCGAAATAGGGAAAGTATCATAAAAAATGAAATATAACCACTTACCTTGTGCTCTCCGCATTGTCGACAGTAAGTGGTTTTATTTAAGTTTTTTATTTTACTCTCCCTTTTCCGTCTGTGTCGGCTTTCCCCCACCTCCACCGCCCCACCAATCTTACCTGTGCTGGCCGCGCCTGATCAGATACTGATTACTGCATAGACAGACATTTATTTAAAGTAATAGTTTTAAAATCTGAACTTAGAAGCATTAAAGGTGTGCCCCCCACTCAACAACGCCATTAGTGAATTTAAGAGGCAAATCCGTGGTCATGTAATTCCTAAATGTGGCTTAGATTGTTACTGTAGAGGAAGCAACATTATAGTTTATTATTATTATTATTAATAATAATAATAATAATAATAATAATAATAATAATAATCATCATCATCATCATCATAAGAGGTGCTTATACAGTACGCATCCTGAACTCAACTATTTAAGAGTGCTAATAAAGTAAAATGAAGCTCTGCGAAATAAAACATTTGCATAGGCTCACACAGTTTGGACAAGAAGGGAAGCCGGTATTGATTCCAGGTTATCTGGTTTCATATTTTGAAATCCAGCCATGAGATATATATTTCTGTGTCTCTCTCTGTTTTACATCAAAGGTCAGTGTCGTTGCGCACAACGAGAAATCTGCCTAGCAGATCTGACTTAGGGTCCCTGACAAAACTACCAGACCAATAATTCATTTCTTTGCGGTGAGTGGGGTTCACCCCAAAAACCCCCGTAAAGCTACTCCCTTTGTTAAGCACTGGGCCTAGCTCTTGCTGCCTCCAGCCCCATGTTGAGATAGATGACAAAGAGGATGCTGCGTGCAGAAGGCTGCTTTTGCATATATCACAATATGCCCCACCAGAGAAGGCACAGCGGCGCTGCGCTCTGAAGGCACGCGCAGGCGATCATTCTGATCCTAACAGAACAGCTAAGTGTCTTCCCTATCCTCCAGGGTCGGACTGAAAGCCATTTTCCCCTTGCAGAGAAATTGGATATGCAAACAGACTCCGAACAACTTCAACATCTACTTTGCCTGAGTGCTCCTGAGCGCCGCGGCTTCCAGTCATGCTGAGGGAGGGGCGGGGCATACTGCGCCTGCGCCTGCACTGCCATAAGCTGCGTAAGACAGGGCTTCTCATAAGCTAATAAGCCGGCTGTCATTAGCATGCCTCTCTCTTTCCTACACCACCCTAGACTTCCTTTCTCTATCACACTCATGCAGGTTATTTTGCACCCCTTTGTCACTATTTTGTTTCCTTTCGCTTCCTTCCCCCTTTCTGCCTTTCTTTTTCTTGCTCTGATGACAAATTAACCCCTTCCGTAAAAAATGAGTTCTGATGCCCACCAACGGAATATTTCTCTAACAATTAAACACTGGATTTGTCTTGGATCAGTTATTGTAACACAAATGCACCAGGTGCGTCCACAGCTTTCATATGGCCAGGGACTGCCAGAGGACCCCCACCCTTCCGTTAGCCAACATTATTGACCAGGACATGAGAGGGATTTCTTCGGAGGCGGGGGGTCATACAACCCGCCAGCCGTATTTATTAAAACATACAAATACTTCAAAAATTGAAATAAACAATATTTACACAATTACGCAGAAAACGTTCCATGACATTCAATTACAATTGAATATATACAGATATCAGATGGCTAACCTTAACATATTTCTAGTACAAGGTTGTTCCTATCTGAATCTAACGTCACAGTCACATTATACAATATTTGTTTTCTGCGTATCCTATTTGGTCCTACGGCGAGGTCACTAACTGGTGTCAGATCCTTATCACTTAAACCACGCCCTCCTGTCGGAGTGCGCATGCGCAGAGGGCCCGTTTACCGTGGGGGTACCCGCCCTCCCCGGTTATCCCCGTACGGCCTATTAACCACGCCCTTCTGTCGAAGTGCACATGCGCAGAGGACCCGCTTACCGTGAGGGTACTTCCGCCCCCCGGTTACCTCCGTACGCTCTATTAACTCCATTAAAGGGGGCCCTTGCATCTCTGCCCCATTTACTGGCATCATTGTGCATGTGCGGGGGCCAACCAGCCTAGAGAAAGCGTGACTCTCCCCTCCCCCGCATCCATGTAGCCAACAGGCTGTAACTGCCCCTGGAGTTCTAGGAGAGACCACTTGTCCCTCCCTTTGGGCAACCCCATTTGAGAATAGCGCCGCCCCCTAAGGACCTTAAATTAACTGCTCACCAATCATTACCTTACCGCCACAGGCCAGCGTAGTTGACCGACTATCTGGCCCCCCTACCCTCCTATACTGAAAGGTCATGTCCTGTCCTTAAAATTCACTAACCTAGCCCACTCACTGCAAGGTCCTGCCCTGTCCCTATACACCACTAACTAGGCAAGAAGATTCTCTGAGACGATTCCATCCCATGATGTGGACAAATGGACGCCGTCTTTTAAGAAGCACGGCTCTCCCCCAGATGCACCCCTGAGCTATATTCTGTAAGTGTCAAGCCCTAGCTAGTCTCAGTAGTTTGTTACCAGGTAGATATTCCCATTGGCCCCATGGCCTTACAGACTCGCTCCCTCCCCTCGGAAGCTCTGGATCAGTAATCCCACCCCCACCCCCCAAGTGCAGGATAGAGATGCTAGGGTTGTCAGACTAAGGAAGAGTGGACATACCGCCATTTGGTCACTAATACCGCCATGGGGCCACTAAATGTGCTCAATTGATGGCATCATGCTGTGCCCAATAAGACACGTCACCCCAGCCACTGACACTCATTGTCGGTGTAATTGGCAGGCTACCCAGGGAACCAAAGGCCCCAGGATCTCCTATAAGCATATCACGGAGTCCGTGAACCACCTACACCTGCCCCCTATGCTCAGGGAAATGTTCTGCATATGCCCTACCTCCTTATTACGGCATATCCTATTGTGTCTGCTACAATGGCACCTGCGAGCCCAGGCGCCATAGCTGCAGAATACTGCAGCACGTGAAGCAGCGTACTGCTATATTACTATGGCTGACACCACCAATGGTTAACACACCTAATAAACAACCAATACAGTGCTGGCACCTCTTGAGACCTTGAGTGATAGCCCATCACTTTGATGCCGTCGCTTTCCGCTCACGTTCCGCATCTACCTGTCCCCTTGGTTGTCCACCTCTTACAGTAGTTGCGGTGTGGAGCACTTCCCAGGTATCCGCCATGGAACCAATCATACATATGTGAAAAACAAACAAATGATTAGTGCCTTTTTGTATGTAGATGACCATCACACTTCGCAAGTCAGCGCTACTTCTGTGCCGGTACTGTATGATGCCACAAGGATGCCTTAATCCTGCATGGTACTGGACCCGAATCCAGTCTGTTTGACAACATAGGCACCCAAAGAGCCCCAGCCCCCAAGAGGAGTTGGTCCAGCGCGACACAGCCTAGGAATTACCTGCCTAGTTGTAGAGGCCCAAAGATGTAAAAAACTGTGGGACCCCACACGTATAAGTGTACAGGCACCAGAGTGCATAGATGCAGCATGACCAAACCTTTGCCAACTAATGCCCCATTGTACCCATATATGGGTGCGACGGTACCTTGCGATGCCACACGGACATCGATGGTACAAGTGCACAGGCTCTCTACATGATTGTGCCCATTCCCATGAATACCCTTGAGTGTGAGACAAGAAGGCCTGAGATGTACTGTGACACCATAAGTGTCCAAAGTATACTTGAGAGAATCGTGCCATGTAAGCCTGACCTCCAAACCATGCAATAAATATCCTAACTCCCCCATTAAGTAATTTGGTTCCATGTGAAATCCTGGATCCTACCTTAGAGGTAACATATGTAAAGAAGAAGGTTTTGGACAGCCTGACAATTTAGCAATTGTGTGTGCAGATAATATAGTGATAGGTCTGACATAAGTACATGGCTCCCCCTGCGAGTGGAACAAACCGGTGGTGCAAGGCCACTAGCAGCATTTAGCTAACCAGCTCGTACACACCTGTGTAGTTCCCAGCGGTTTACCGGTAAATCCGCTAAGTTAACCATAAGACACCTGACCAACGCCACAATTTCCAAAGTGGACATATGCCTTAATGAGTGCTTACCATAGCGCCAGTTACCCTATTGTGTGACTTTTTGTCCAGTAAGAACACTAAAGGCAGGAAGTGTGATCCGCCGGCTAAACATGGCTATTAGAACCAGGTGGCGTGGCCCTGTCCTCCGTTGTAAGCTGAACAACCTAGCGCCTGCGCCATAAGTACTAGAGTTATTACGTGATAGCACTGGGAACATATAAACTCCCTGTAAATTAAGGCCTCAGTTGAATTAGCATCTGACTAGCAACTGAGAGAGTCTCGTCCTACCTACTGCCCCCCTTTTGTGAGCTGATTAACAATTCTATTCAAAAGAACAGACATTTTTGATGCAATGTACCCCCAACAGAGCAACTCGACATCGTTTCCAAGTGGCTCATGCTTAGCTGTTTGGAGTCCCTGGTGATAACCAGCATCCTACTTAAAAAATGCCAGAATGGCTCAGTGCCTTGTGGGGTTGTCGCTGACGAATTTGGAGTCATCCCAGTTATTTTAACTATTGCAGGTGTATTTATCCCCTATATTCTTAAGAGTTAGATAAAAGACCCTTCGTGGCTATGATCATGAAATAGAAGTCAGCCCAGCCCACCCTACCAAGGGAAAGTGTACTGTATACCTGCAGAAGCCTCAGTATCTAGACAGCCTTTATGAGTAACCCAGTATAAAAGGCCCTGCACTACAGTGCCATGATAACGCTGCTCACAAGTAATTAAACGCTTCCGTTTAAAAATTTCGACTGCTAATGCATAAACTTCAACCTTGCTCACCCACTGCCACCAAAAGGGGTCTCAGATATTATCACCATCAGCCCGTGTTCACCTACGTTGTAACACAGCTGAGCAACCCGGGAAGCCCAAAACAGCTGATCACTTCTCTGTTGGCGACAATGGTCCCAGCGCCGGCCCATTCGTTCAGCCTCCTTTATCCTCCAGTGGTCAAGAAACTGCGACTTCGGACTTTTCATGACAGGGCTGTGCACCCCACGTTGAACCCAGTTGCTTGTAACCAGAATACAGCAAGAAACAGGCGGGGTGATGCTTCCGGAGAGGCTGAGGAGCAATCGTGCCTCCCATGATCCAGGGAAGGTTGATTCGCTAAGAGCAAACGCACCATGGTCCGCCTTTGATGCCCTAATGAGCCTAAAATATGGCTTGACATGTGCCTGGTGCACCAACATACACAGGCGGACTATGCATAGTTTGTGTTCTTTTATCAAACATGTACAAGGACATTCAGTAAATTATAAATGTGTCTGTCAGGTGCTTAGTGGGCCCACACATCTTAACATTGCAAGGACACTCTGTACACCTTCCCCTTGTATTTCATATTTGCTTGTCACACCTTAACCACTAGCCCATTGTAATTCATTTCCTCAATAAGTGTAATCAAATGCCATCTGGCTTCTGAAGCGAGTCACATATGATGAATGTCAAGGTTCATACCCTAGTATAAATCCTATCAGGGTGCTAGGTTGCAAAGGAAACTTGCGAAAAATTCTTATTAGCTTAGCAATGCCATGGCTCCTTTGCATTTTTTGTTGCCTTCAGCCCATATTAGGCACACTTTGACAGATATACAGGACACGAGCACACATAAGACTTCATCTCACATCCCTTGAGATATGTACCCATGTATCCAGGGCCTATGTCCACCTCTTGAAGCTGAACTGGGTTATTTAGCCCCAAATGTATCCTGCAACTTGCAGCCCACTATGCCATCGCAGTCAAGGATGCCCCCCAGCATGTCCTTATAACAAAGCAGTAATTGCACACCGCAAGCCGCCGCTCAACTAATGTCCCCCTGTAATGGCTCCCTCTTCCATTCCATACCAAGCAATTGAGCACTGTCCCAAACACTAGAAAAAATTGCATCATGAAAGCACCACTTATTTGGCTACTGTAACAATTTGCCTGCGCTGGCATCTCATGCCCTAACTGATGTGTACCTTGCTTTCCTCTCAAAACAATATAGTTTGGCGTTGCATATGAGCTACACAATAAAATATGCCTAAAATAAGGAAGACTGTCGATTGTATGGAACCACACGGTATACTATGCACATACCACATAACACATCACTCAGTGTTCTAGTCAAACAGAAGGCTCTCCGTGCCACTGGCAAGACACATGTTGTCTATGCATGGCATTTAAGTATGAGACGCCAAGATACAATGCACAGATGAAATACAAAAGGAATATTTCTCATATGCAAAATTAGGCTGAGTTCGCTTACTACAATATCATGTCACCATGCTTATTTGGGAATTGGACTGTAAGTGCAGCCTTCCAACTTTGCATATTTAACTTATTCACTCTATACGCAAGTTGCCCAATGCCCACACCTTTCTCGCCTGTCTCACTGTGCCTCCTGGTGCCGCGCAACAGCTCCTGTCCTGTTCCCGCGATAGATACCCTTGTGATCTCCCTGACAATGTAGTCCCAATATTCCGAACTCATTCTTAAAACATGAGCGCGGACCATATTACACAATGACATTCATGCAGAAGCGCTCACATAAATTAAAGCTGCCTCACACGCGGCGGTCTTTCTTTCGCAGCATTTTATAAAGCGCAAATTTGACCCGAAGGTAACAGAGAGCTTCACAAGCACACAGACTCATTCATTTTGTGGGCAGAGGGAGAAACTGTGATTTGTCCCAATTACAAGATGTTGAGTGTCCATCCCAAGAACCAAACCCAGTTCTCCAGCATTGAAGTCGACCGCTCGAGACCTAGGCCACACGGAGCTATCCCATGAAGGATACCCAGGTCAAGGGACCGCAGCACTGTTCTAATGCGCTTCACAACCTTTGTCCGAATACAGGCCCTGCTCCAGGAATTTTTATTTGGGTGGGCCAAGGGTGCATTCGGGTGGGCCAATGCGGGCCCGATTTGTCTCTTATATGTCTAGCCAGGCCTGCTTCTGGGCCGTCCTTTATCTCTTCTTAGTCTTACTAAGCCCAGTAATATGCGCTCTTTTACAAATCTCTTTCTTACTGTTATCACTCTCAAAAAGTGTTTTTTTCCATGTAATGGCCTGTCCCTTTGATGGGAAGAGGAGGTTTCTGAGGTGGGTGTATAAGGCTCCCTCTGTGTGAGCCTTCAGGGAGAATCCCTCCAACTGACCCCTGACTCTGCAGCGCATTCCCTTACAGGCTTGATTATCCACTTTTCTACCACCCCATTCCAGTGCATATTATCTCACAGTTGACCTTGGTCCACAGCCCCATACCAGCCACCATCTGGTTACACTTTCATTATTCCCAGTAAAAACATTAATAAAATCACCTCCAAACTTGAAACATTGAATATAGCAGTAAATATAATTAGCGCGCACTTTAAAGTATGTTCCACAGTTGTCATAAAGACCCGACTGCTAATTAAATAAACACGCATTTGCAATGTAATAAGTCTCACATTTGCAAGAGTTTAAGCTATTGGCATTGTAAATGACAATGCATTTTATTTATGTTTTAAAAACCAACACTTAAATAAAAGCATTGTCATTTACAATGCCAATAGCTCAAACTCTAACAAATGTAAGACCTATTGTATTGCAAATGCTTGTTTTAAATCTTGCACCTCTTCTGGCCATGATGCTCCCTCCTTCTTGCGGGTCTTTACATTCTTCACTCACAACCTTCATTCATTGAGAGAGCACTTCTGTAACGAGGACATGTGTGAACGGCAATTTATTTATATAGCACTTACTACTTCTGATGAGGCAACAAGATTTAGTTGTTTCGGCTCTGAATGTACATAATATACAGCGTCTAGTGTGCGTTTTATTAAAGGGCTCTGGCTTCAACTCGGACTACATGCACACCATATAAAAGAAAATAAGCATTTCTGCAGTGTGAACACTCTGGCTGCCCTTCAGACAGACCCTGTCTTCCACCAGTTCACAGACAGCACTTAAAAAGACATGCCTGCTGTGCAGGCTTCCAGCACATAGGCCATGCACTGAATGAACATGAG
Source organism: Lissotriton vulgaris (assembly GCF_964263255.1). Classification (NCBI taxonomy): domain Eukaryota; kingdom Metazoa; phylum Chordata; class Amphibia; order Caudata; family Salamandridae; genus Lissotriton; species Lissotriton vulgaris. The sequence goes on along the minus strand of NC_141693.1, from coordinate 1,306,271,411 downwards.
TGCCCCCATGTCTTCCCTGCATGTCCACATCAGTGTTCCGACCTGCCATTGGTTGTGAAGGGATTGTTGGGTGTAAAGTGATTGGTGCAGCACCGAGTAGACTTCTGGACGGAAAGTGCCTGTGTAAAAAAATACAGTTCAATGTTTTTAACATGTGTTATCAATTGCATGACTTTGTAAAAAGTCAAAAGTTATTTGTTTTTATGTATATTTTTGTATGTTTGTTTGTACCTGTAGGGGACAGGGGTGCAGTAAATCTTACGCTTATTTTAAATTGAAATGTCCCTTTTGAAGGATGTTGGTTTGAATTGGGAGTGCTGCCTAGAAGGATTTAGATACACGCCATGGTATTGTGTCACATTGTAACTCATTATCAGGGGACAACCATACAGGACTAGGTTATCTATGGTTACACATCACCACGAATTCACAGTGCCCATTTCAAACTCAGGGGTATGAAAGGCAAAGCTGGTTCAGTAAGACTGTCCGTCTAAGCAGAATGTTGCACACAGCAGCAGCAGGTGCATTGACACGATGAGCTAAGCTGTTTCGCTTTGTATCCTATTAAGTCCACTGCATTGTATGGTTTCACCTAAACCTCGACTTTCTTTTGATATACAAATCTCACCACTTTGAACCCCATTTACAACGTAAACGGCCTCTCCGTGTTGATTGTCAGGAGGTCGGAAGCAGGGGGAGGAACGTATAGAGTCTCTGTGACAAAGGCAGTTTCCCATTGAGCTATCCACATAAAATTCTGTTTATCTGCATTTGAAAACTACCAACAGAAAAAATGATTGCTCTCCAGCAGGATCATAAATCACCAGAGTTATCAGGACATTATCGTTGTGTACCTTTGGCAGAATCACTGTGAGGGCCCAGGCTCCTGTTTGGGTGGGCCAGGCTCATGTTTGGGTGGGCCTGGCCCACCCGGCCCACCCTCTAGAACCGGGCCTGGTCCGATACATGATAAAGCATGGCCATTAACAATTTAGGCAGCGTAATACCATCCTGCCGATCCACGGAATGCTATATGTTATTTCCCTCTACTTATTACAATGTTTGAGCTGTGACTACCCTCCGTTTGCCACACTCACACTGCTCATTGAACTGTGTAGCCCCCCTCACGTCAGTACTATTTGTGTGGGCGCTGTGCAATTTTTTTAAATGCTTACAGCGCCTAGTCTTTCCAGGCGGCCTCCCATCCAAGTACTAACCAGGCCCGACCCTCCCTTCAGAAATCGAGCGTTTCAATTTGGAGGCTGCTTCCTCCCTTTACGTTCGTTTCTGAAAGAATTCTGCAATAAATTGCCCCCGAATGCCCCACTCAGGCCGTGGCTGACTCACCGTGTAAAAGACGTTCCCCGTGCACGTTTAAATTCTGTGTAGCGTTATCACCGTTTACGCCTCTGTGAAATGGCCCCAAAACAACTGGCTGGGAACTCGGGCCGCGATGATGAGGTGGAGCTGCCCGTCCGGTCCCGTTCTCGCTAAGCATGGGCGGAAAATCCATTTCGCTCGCGGATTTTGCGGATTTTCGGTAAATTCGCAATCCGCAAGATTCGCGAATCTCCCGCAAAATCCGCAAATCCGCGAGCAGCGGATTTCATGGCTTGCTCGGACTGTTCGCGTGAGTTCGCGGCTTCCCAGTACAACTTCGCGCCCCGCGAATAAGCGCAAAATTGCAGAAATACGATCTTAGCAAAACTGAAACTACTTACCAGGTTCAAAAGTTCAGGCTCATCATTAGTAGCCATTTCCAGTAGTGCTTCCTGAGGGGCCCCTCCAGAGTTCAGTTGCCAGTTGCAACTATTATGTGACCCTGCTCTGAACCTCAGAATAGTTACACATATGCCACAAAGGTCCTGAATTACAGCTAAGGGAGACAAGCAGGAGCCAGGCTGGAGGTTCAAATCCATTAATCAGCCCCTAATTCATTATTGTCAGTTGGGGCAGGGCAGGTGTTGTAACTAATTTTGCAACAATGAAAGCACTTAGCAAGTGCAAAAGATCACTAATCAGGAAGCACTAAGGAAGCAGGTGCCAGCTAAAAAAATATTCGGTGACACATTAATCAGCCCCAAATTAATTCAGGTCACTTGAGGCAGGGAAGGTGTGCTTGCGTTGCCACAATAATGTACACTGACTGGACAACCAGAGGGTGCTGTGATGAAACAGAGGGTGGCATGGGTGGGCCAGAGGGTGGCATGAGTAGTCAGAGAGTGGCAGTGGTGACAGAGAGTGGCAGTGATGAAGAAGAGTGTCCCAAACAGGCTGGACACGTAGAAACAACAAGTTCGCGAAACTTGCGACCCGACAGGTAAGTTCGCGATTTGCGAAATTGTACAAAACCCTCGCGAACTGGCAGAAACCCGCGCAAACACAAAAAAAAAATCCGCAAATTCGCGAGAATTCGCGGATTTTGCGGATTGTGAGTTCGCAAATCCGCAAAATTCGCGAACGCGAGATTCGCAAAATTCGCCCATGCTTAGTTCTCGCCCACACTCCTCGCAGAGACCCCGTCCGATGGCCTCCCGACTCTTTTTTGTATCTCTCTCTGACTCTTCCAGCGCCGCAAACCCCGATCCAGCTGCGCCGCCCATTCCATCAATGCAGCTTCTCACTGCGACAATCTGTTGTCACTCGCGAAGACCTGCATGGGAGAAAACAAGAGAAAAAGAATTACAGCTTCCTAGAGGCTGGAAGGGCAGGCCGTGGTGCGCAGGAATCAAAGAGGCAGACTCTCGTGCTCCACGGCCTTTTAACGCCTCATCTGCCAGTCCGGATCTAACCGGCCTGGACTTTGTTCCCAAGTGACCCGGCAGTGACTCAATCACTTCTGGGTCATCAGGAGACCTGGGGTCCAATACAGGTTGAGGTGCGCCCGCCGCGTCATGGTGACGCGATGGGGGCACGTCCCAATAGCCAGTGCGAGTAGCGGGTGGGGGCTGGTACGCCTCGCCATAACTGCTGCGGGGCTGATATCGGCCCGCCTTTCCCTTCTGTCTGATGTGGGGACCAGAGGTAATACCCACCCACCAGCATCCTCGAAAACTTGATAAATAAAATGATAATGAAAAGGTTTTAAACCTGTTTTATTATCATTTTATTTTTCTTCTAAGTGTGCGGAGTTTGGGAGCGGGCCAGGTGATGACTGGCACTGAGGAGGAGTGCGACTATGGGTTTGACCAGCTCTCTCAGAACGGCCAAAACCACATGCGCACTAAAGCTGTCTCCAACCCGAGCTGCGCTGATGGGTTGGAGACAGCAGGCACAGATTCCCAGTCTCCCTGGGAGGGTAAATTGAGGGAGCTGAGGCCAATCTTGACGCTGCTCTCATACTGTGAGAGCAGCATCAGGATTGGCCGCAGGAGATTCTCGAAGGCTGTCTGCAGAGGAACGATGCGCCTGAAGGTAAGTTCATATTTCTTATTCTCTTTTTTTGTCCTGGTCTGTCCATCACCATCAACTCCCCTGCCTCTCCACCCTGCCCTGACACCAGCTGCCACTTCAGACTCTGCTCTCTTTGACTGGCACCCTATATTTCATTACTTCTATGGACCTAATTTCAGCCTGATAGCCTCTTTCTGTCACTGCCAAGCTGGCTGCAATTCAATATGGTAAATATCTTTTGATTTGCTGACTCTCTGAGAGCCTTTGACTAGATGACCACTCGCACTGCTGTGGTAACTTTGTTCACTGAGTGACGTGCAATGTTTTATAGTGTGTCTTCTCTATGCTGCTGTGTGGGATGCATCCTTTCTTGGGTTCCTTATTATGTAGAATTGGGAGTTGCCTGCCGGAGTGTTTCACACTGTGATGTGTATGGGTACCTGTGTGGCAAGTTTTCCCGACGCATCACCCGCGGACCAGAACCGTTTCTGAATCAACGCATCACTTCCCACTACAGACCAGATTCGACCCATCACTTTTCCTGCGTGCAGCAGAACTGTCTCATCACCTCCCCATGGTCTCAGGACTGGCACATGTCTTTGTTTTTCGACGCTTTCCATCTCTGCAGCTGTTAGGCCTTGTGGACTTTGAGAGAAATCACGCAATCATAATTTTCTATGGTCCAAGTTGTTTGAAACCTTTTTAAAGTCATATTCTTATTACATGTATTTTTTTTGTCGTTTTAGTTTTATTACGTTTAGATAAAGATACTTTCTTTTTCTAAACTGGTGTGGTGTCCATTTGTGGTGTTATCACTGTATTACCTTATGTTTTGAGTACAAATACACATTGCCTTTGGGATAGGCCTGTCTGCCTGTGCCAAGCTACCCAGGGCGGGAGCAGGGGTTATCTAAAGTGGGTATCCCCCTTACCCTGACTAGAAGCAAGGGTCCCCATTTGGACAAAAGTACCTACATCTGCCAACTCAAGACCCCTCATGTCTAAAGAGTGTGAGTCTGTCACCCAACTTTCTCGGGGAAGAAAGATTGAAATTGATCTGATCTACCTGAATTAGCAGTCCCTCTGCAACGTTGAAACATTTCTAGGAAATTACCTCCTCTCTGAGCAAAAAAGGATGTATATCCTGTCTTGTCACTAAAGCCTGCGGAGTGCCCACCTCGTGGCGAACAAAACGATGACTTGAATGAGCTCTGTTTTTCTGAAAACACCCAGTGAGAATACCTAGGTTCTGCTGTGCTTTATCAAGTGCAGTGAAAGTCTGGACATAGGAGGAAAGATCCTTGCCAAAGTGGTGTCCAAATAGATGACCTTGTGCTTTAGGCCCAGTCATTATCAACCATTACTGCTAACTTACGGTCAATTCTCATGGGGATAGTCCTTCATTTTTTCGCTGCTATAGCTCCATTGGCATTGCATAGGAGTCAAATAGCCCTCTAACTCCACCGTCTGGGAAAGGGCACATTAACTGCAGCCCCAGCGAGAGCCTCATCCCCGGTAATTTCCCTTATCTGAGTTAAAGGACCTAGAATATCCGGAAGTTGTCCTGACAAAGACTGAGAAATGTGTCTATTCCCTTTTTAGTTATTCGCCTTTTTGTTTTAAAAAAAAAAAGAAAAGCTATAATATCTGGATCTATATCTGGGGTGGAGGACAGTGTATTTGGGGGTAGAGGTCTGGCACACTTCGTCCCACGATTATTCCTGTTAGATTTCACCATAGGCTTCCTTGTCCAATGGGCTTCAAACTGTGTTATCTGCCAAAATGCAGCAAAAATTCCAAAACGCAGCTGCAAGAAGCACACTCGGACTCCACCCCCACATACACATTACTTTACATCTCAATGAATTCCACTGGCTCCCCATCCATGAATGTGCAATCTTCAAGCTCCTAAACACTTTCCAATCTAGGGCCCTTTTACCTCAACACCTGCATCAGCTTTCACATCCAACTCGAAATCTTTACTTGGCCAAATGCCTGCTTCACGTTGTACCCCTGCACCCGGATCCGGCTGGTGCAATATTCCATACCTGGCTTCTGAGGTTTGAAACTGCCTCCCCTGGACATCAGATCGCAGCCTCAGTCCTTGACTTCCACAAGAACCTGAATAACTGGATCTTTCTTTAGGCAGATGACCCTTCTCTCCAGTGCTTTGAGACCCTTACAAGTGAATCACGTGCTTTACAAGTAAACATAACATAAGGCAACATAACATAACATCCGGGGGGGAAAAGGACCATTCAACTAATCTAAGGTGTGAGATAACCTTTGGGTAATAAGAATAGGGTACCTAAAGCATCTAGGGGCATATTACCAAGCAATAGCGATAATTATCGCTATTGCTTGGTTAGCGTGAAAAAATTATCGCCGAGCTGCGGCGCTTTTTATCGCAGATAAACCTTGGTATTACCAAGGTTTATCGCAAATCCGATAAAAATCGGCCGCAATGCATGAATATCGCTGAAAAGGCAGCGATATTCATGCATTAGCGAGCTAATGCTCTTAGCCATGTTATCCACCTCCCATTGGATAACATGGCTAAGAACTGCTCAGGGCAGGTGTTAGCTTTTGGAGATATTCCCGCTTAGCGCGAATATCTCCAAAAGTTGGTAATAGGAGATAGCGATGTTAGCGACTGTTTCCAGTCGCTAACATCTTGGCACGCCCACTTTGTATGTCATTAGTGATAAATATCACTGACATGCAAAGTGGGGCCCAAGATGGGCTCTATCTCCTACTAGCTGGCGCTAACTGGTGTTAGCGACAGCTAGGTAATAGGGAGATAATTTTATCTCCGCTTTCTTGGCTTTTAAAAGCGGAGATAAACCCCCTTGATAATATGCCCCCTAGTATGACTCTGCTCGTATTGGGGTTGGGTGAATCTTAAGGAATTTTGGAATCTCCTAAAACCTTCTCAGTGTCTCTTAGGGGACCTCTGGGCGAGGAGAATGCATCAGAGACTAAGGTATTGAGCGTTAAGGCACATTTGTCTTTTAGCATCTAAGAAAAGGGTTGTCTACAGCGGGATAGCAACCATAAATTAGTGGTGCAACTGGGTGAATAGAAAACCTATGAAACCACTCAGTAGTCTAACCAGCAAGCCCGATACTAGGAACACTGAGACCCGGGAAGTTTGGATGCCGCCGCGCACTTCGCGTCTAATCCTTTCAAGTCGTCTCGTCTTCCATACTACCATTGGAGACTTTCCCATTTCAAATACGAAATTGAATAAAAACGACTCACGACATTGGATAGTGGGTTCACTTTTTCTATATCTGGCATCCCGACCTTCACCACGTCGAATACTTTTCATCAATCCTGTCCGATACAACCAAGTCGGAGGTGACCTTCCTCACAGTTTCGTTATTATTTACATTGGTCAAGGGCCCCACCGGGTCGGAAGTATCACCGGCAGAGCGACCTCCTTTGCGTATTCAGTAGCGTCCGAGCCCTGAAGATTCGCGTGAGCGATGAAACACGTGTCGGCTGGCTGCTTTTTCTCTGTGATGAAAATAAAGAATTGAAGATTTCAGCCTACAAAAGACTTCTTCGTCTCTCTGCCACCTTACCTTGTGTGACTTTGTACTTATCCAATGATACGACATCTACATGTACTTTCTAGTGTGTGTGCATAGGGTTTCTGTTTTAACAGTTAAGGCAATAGCTGCTGACTTTGTGTTTTTTGAACATTTTCACCAGATTCTGTGATTGCAAAGATAAAGTCTGCAAAAAGGACATTGTGCGCGCTTTGGTGGATCTTTCCCGCTACCCACAGTGCTTGTAGCAGCAACCAGGTTATTTTCTGGCACTGCGCTCCTTCGTTTCCCATCAAGGAAGTGTCAATGTGGTGATTTCTTGTTTGCCTGAAAGGAGATGAGGTGGCCAACCAGCTATCATTGTGTTTCACTGCAGGAAGGAGCAGCAGGGGAAGCAGGCAACATAATGGCAGCATTTAGGCCATATCATCTCCTTTACATTACCTCAAAAGTTCTGGAATGAAGAAGCTGTGTGCTGGTGACAAAAAATATCTCTATAGCCTGACTTCCTGTCCACCGTGGGTGGTCAACCCATCTGCAGGCATTGGCCACATTTTTAAAAATGTTGTGGATCTAAGTGCTTCTAGGTGAAGTAAAAATTCCTTGAGTTCAGCCTGGTCTTGAAGGAGGGGATGTGACCTAACGGCCGGCGATGCCTGCTTTAGAACAAAGGAACCAGGTTTTGGTCCCTCTGTTGGCTCATCATCCTGTCCATGCCGTAATAATAATTCAAAAATGTAATGTAACGTGGGGCTCAATTAAAGCGCTTTGGTAGCCTTGGACCAGGTTTATGCCATATAAAACCTTTTTTTTAAACATTGTAAGCTGATCTTGGACAGCCTTGCTGCCTTTAACAACAAGATACTGATAATTCAGTTGCTGTGCGTGGCAATGCATTTAATAACGATGGTGATGCACTTACAACCACCGGGCATGCAGTAACCAACAGTGGTTACTATCACAAATGCTGACGGTACTTTTACCACTGATGCTCAACCTGCTGGGATGATTTAACAGATTAACTCCTTTTCTTCTGGGAATGGACAGCATCCGAACACCAGCACTAGCCATGTGCATCTTTCACTTCTGGTGGTGAGATTACGCCCTCTAAGGAATGAGACCACCATTATGGTGAGCGCAAGGAAAGTGTTTTTAAATTTTTTTATTTAATTTTCCCTCATCATCATCTGTCATGTCCCCACCTACCATGCCGCTCCTCTCTTACCTGGACGGGCCGCTCCTGGTGGTCTGATATCCCCAGCTGGCCACCATCCCTGCGATTGTGCCAATTGTAGTGGGCCGCAATTTGTAATCTACCTCATGAATATTGGTGATGTTTGTCGATTCTGTATTTTGTGGATCAACCTATTAGTTCACATGTCTGTTTGCAAAATGAACCTTAATTCGGAAAAAATAGAGGACTAGGTTGCGATCATTTTTACTGGATCGATTCTTCGTGCGTGAGGCCCAACGTCGCACATAGGATAAATGAAATGAAATAAAATAGTATAGCTCATCACAAATCCAATTTCCACTGGAGGAACACATAAGCAGCATTCAAAATTTCATCACATACCCAAAGAATGCCTGTGGCACATTATTGTTTTGGAAGTGTATTGAAGAAGAAAGCAATCATGCAAGAACTGCTACAAGCGCGTGTGTTAAATATTACTTATGTAGAGACTATTGTTTTACGCTTTACCACATCTCCCAAATGCCCCTGTCTGGGTCATTTTAAATGAGTTTTTCTTTCTCATTCCTCTTAAAGATTCACTGTAACAATGCACAGTAGCCAGGAGTTATAAGACATATAGAGTTGCTGATGTATTTTTTAAACTTTACTTTTATTTTCCAGTCTCATCAATATTAAAAAGAAACAGACCCAGAACAAAAAGTACAGGGATTGATTCACATTAACGCTGTTGTGTGATTGGTTTTCAATCCCTACCAAATGTTTTTATGTGCTTGGCATGAACTTAACAATACAGCTTGTCAACATCATTTAACATTTCAGGATCCTGCTGGGCCAATGAGCTGCGAGCTGCCAGTAGTTGTAAACCTCAGCGGCCCTGTCCCTTGATGATCTATCTAACCCTGGGGTAGAGAGGGGTGCCTGACCCCGGCGCGGCCCTTCTCAGCAGTCAATTATACTCCTGTTCTCGCTGTTGAATTGGGCAATGCCTATTGGCCCACATATATCTGCAGGCCCTCTAAGTCAGATGCTATAGTTTCATTAGGGAGAACAGAGAATGGCTCACCCAATTAACCCACCCGGACCGGGCTATTATTACAATCTCTGAGCATTACTGTATAGATGGGAACATTATTATATTGTGATTATTGAATGATACACTGTTGTGGAGACAAGGGGTGGACAGCATTTCACATTCCCACTCCCTCAATGCACACACCGCTCTTGAATGATATCCTGGTGCAGAAATATGGGGAAAATCGCATTTCTGATTTCCTCTCTCGTCGCTTAAGCTATGGTCCACGTTCACCTCAAAGGGACTTAAAACAATTGACCTTGACGTAAGGACATGACTGCGTCCACTCTGGATGCTCAGATGACTTTTTTGTCCTGATGAACCCCACCAAATAATGTTCTGGTCGAAACATTCCCGAGTATGCCCATGGTTGTTAATATGATTCACTCTAAGGAATAATTTGCTGTTTAGATGATAGGATTCTGTGTCAAGAAGCTACAAAAAAACCATCAAGTGCAGTCAGTTTTTTTATGTGATCTTGTAAATAATATTTTCACATATGTTGAGCACTGTCATCACCGCACGTACAGCACTTTTTCTATTGTGACGTGAGAAATATATCTCTGCAAAAAGTGGCAGGCGTATTGTGTTTGTGTGCATTGATGAATTGTCTGTCACATACGTCACTAAATGTTGTGATGATTAACCTGGATTACCCAGATGTTACTCTCTTGGTAATAAAATTAATGAGCCCCACAGGTTCCCTGTATAGTTTGCCTTGTAGCAACATCTTTCAACCAATCCGCAGTCTTAGGTGCTGACCTTTCATCCAAGATCTCAGTAGTCCTGGTTTTGTAAAAAATAATTTCTGCCACCAGATTCCTACTTGCGTGGGGGTTGTGCTTCACATAACATAGTAGCATCATCCTTGGAGTGCATTTTGTCAGGCTTCCCACCACCTCCACAATTATTCACACAACTTTCTCCCAGTATATCGCAATGGGGGGCATTCCCACGCTAGGTGGAAAAGGCCCGCAGTCTCGAACCGACACCGTTCGCAGTGACCATGTTTATCTGCGCCTATTCTGTGTTGATAGATGGAGCAGTACCACCGGTCTAGGAGTTTAGAATTCAGTAGCTTACCTCTGTAGTTAACCGAAACCAACTTAGTTTGCATCCAATTGCATTTCCGCATTCCCGATTCAGTCGATTTCAGGTAATGTCAACACTATCTTCACCCAGTCGGATCCTTATTCATGTGCATAATTGGGGTACATTTTGTGAGCTCACTTAGGAATAGCTGCCATTGAATCTGTGCTGCATGCCTCAGTCTGAAATTGTCAAACATTTCTACAGGGATCACCACCCTATCCCCCTCACATTGTTAAAGTGATGTGAACTTTTCTGAAACATATAATTGTCCTACCCTTATGTAACCTACCCATACTAACTTGATGTTAACACCTCTGTCTAGCGCAGAAGGCAGAGCTGGGTTGTCACATGACTGAGATATCCGGGGTTTGTACCTGTGAGAGCTCATGAGCTCTAACCTTGGATCACAGCAGCCAGATGTTTGCAGCTGCCCAGACTTTCCAACCTAAACAGACAGTTCATATAAGTTGCAACATCCGGGGCAGGGGTTCACCATGCTCGACTTTGATAGTCCCACTTCCAGTTGGTTAGTTTCTATCCTTAAATCTGGGGTCTTACATTGCTATTCTAGCCAACCTAGTACCATGCCTTGTAATTCCAGTTCCCTTTTCCAAATGATTAAATCAGGATATCCCATTTCAATCTCAGGCGTTTCACTCCCAGTACCCACCCAGTGTAAGTATGTAAGTAAATGTTATTGCTTACTTACTTACTTACACTGGGTTGGTACTGGGAGTGAAAAACCTGAGATTGAAATGGTACCAACCCAGTGAGTAATGACTGCAATTTTGCAAAGAAGTATTTGCCAAGGGGGATATATATGTTATTGAATAGATATTGGTACCAGCCTTTTAATTAAAGTGATACAGCCTGCCTTGGACATGAGCAGCGTAAACTATCTTTCTGCTTATTCACTCAGCTTGTCCACAACTAAGCCATAATTGCCCCGAATTACCAACTGCTGATCTCTATATATGTAAATTCTAAGGTATTACATCGAGGTGTCACACCAGTGCAGAAGAAAATTAAGATGCGGTCTTCATGAGACCTCCGTAAGGCAGAACATTTCAGATGTCCCCCAATTAATGTTTATACCTGATAGTGCCCCAAAACTTAACTCATCTACTATTGCTGTCAGAGTCACCTCAGGGTTCTTAACAAACAACATGATGCACAATCAGCATATAAGGGGAAGAGTTTGCATCCTTGGAATGGCAATGCCCCTGTGCAGATGACTTTTGCAGAGCCAGGTCGCCACAGCCTCCACGGCAGCGTGAAGATGACCGGTCAGAGCGAACCATCTGTCTTGTGTTTCTTGGGATACTAAACTCTTGTAAGATGCACATATTAGCAAAACCCCCTGCTGTGAGCTCAGACTAATGTTTTTTATAAGAATCCAATATGTTGGAGATAACCCTGGTTTACGGAGCACAGCGAACAGGAAAAGACATTCTAGTGAATAAAAAGCTTTTCCAGCATCTACGAAAACAAACAAGGCATCTATTGTGGGTCGGATCTGATGGAGGACAGTGAAAAGTTTTTATAAGTTGTTAAAAGTAGCCCTCTCTGATATAAAGCTAGGCTGCTCAGGCAAGGCAATATCCGGCTTAGAGGATTGAGCCATTTCACCTTAATACGAGTTAAAATGGTTTTGCCAAGTTCATAAGGGACAGTGGGCGATATAATCACCAGTCCTCTGGATTACTACCGGATTCCAGAATTACTATAATAAGTGCCTCTCTAACTCTGGGTGGCATTCACTACTTCCTGATATATGTCAGCCAGACGATGAACCAAGGCTTTTTAGAATTTTGCTGTAATGCCGTCTGAACCAGATTTATCTCCAAACCAATCCCTCAATGGCTAAGATTATCTTCAGCACATTTATCGGTTCCTGGTGGAAGGTTCTAAGCTATGTCTTCGATTAAGGCCTGTAGTATGAACTATAGGTAGCCTTCTATCTAGGCATAGTTGATTGTTAGTCTACACATGTAGTGAGAGCGAAGCTCCTCTATGACAACCTTACTCGGGGGGAGTGTTAAAAAGGGTTCCAAAGACAACCGGTAATCAAAGACCCTTTTATGTTGCCCGGCGGTATCGCCTCTATGACCCACCAATATTAATCAATGAAGAAGCAGGCGCTGGAGACTGGAAGGCGGGAAACGAGGATTTTATTTTCTCCGGAGGAGAACACATCAATTCAGACAGCAAGTATCGTCACGAGGTGCTCTAACCACATCTCTGAGGCCTGGCCTCTTATACTAGGGTTTACAACCTTTATTGCACATAACACATTCTCGTAATATTTTAATACTTGAAAGAACATCCTCGGAATCTCCCCTTCAGACCCGTTCCCACATACATTTACAGTTGGATTCCCCACCCCGGTCACAACAGGTGATGGTTGTCGCACAGCAGGGTATTCCGCCGATTCACGGAATGCATGGGGTTTGGTCGGATCTCATGGGGTGGGGGCTTTGATCGGTTCGGGGGTCTTTTGATGGGGAGGGGAAACTTCCTACTGTACGGGGTAATAAACAGTATCCGCAGGGTCAGGTGGCAGCCTGGGAACGAGGAAGACAAACGGGGACACAGGAAAAGGGGGTTTGCATCAAAAGGGTTTGAGGCCATGAAAGGAATGAAGGGAGGTGTCGCGCTGGGAACAGGATGGGATTCAGTGGTGGAGCTGCGCTGAAGAGGGGTTTATGACCCAAGGCATGAGAGAGCGGGGGGTTTGTCAGTGTGCGGGGGATGCTTGCGAGGTTAAAGGGAGAGAGAGACGCGCTGGCTATCAGCAAGGGGCAGGGAGGCCATGGCATTCAAAATGGCTGCCGCTTACGCGCATGAATGGGTTTGAAAAGGGGCAAGATGGCGCAGATAATGTTCACCAAGTTTGTATTTATTTTCTACAGTCCTCCCTTTAACATTTCCAAGACATCTTGCTGGCCTATTTCCTATCTACCCCAATATGCAGTGATCATAAGTAAGGGAGAGGGGACTTGGGTGAAAGAACTGTACGTAAACATCACATTATAAACATCATATTGAAAAATCTCATCAGTCAGTAGGCGGGTTCATTGTTAAGTTGGTTGCAGGAAAAAGTCATCGTAATGCAATATCAGACTAGAATCACGTAGCGAGGGCGTTGGGTACAGATCATAGAATAAGAACTGGTAAGTTATCATATAAGTAAGTCCTTTTTGTATACGGCGGGTGCATAGTCAGTCCAATGGTGATTGGGAGAGAAAGGAGAGATAGAAAAAATATCAGAGTTCTCGTTGTCTTTTGTCGTCTTCTGTTGGCACTGTTAAGCACCTGGATTACAATTCGGTCTGTCAACAGGAATGTTCATGTGGATTGAGTCGTTGGAGGTCTGCGGGCAGGGGCTTGTTTCGCCAGGCCTCATAGGAGCAATGCGTTACTGTTTTGGAGCAGATGCATCTTCTTCCGTAATGCAGAGCATAGATTTGCAATAAAAAAATGCGATTGTTCCTGAATTGTGAGATCTGTTTGTTTCTTGAGTCTCTGTGGTGGGCATTTCCTGTCGCTTCCATCATCTTCGAGGCGTTCAGCAGCGGGTAGAACCACATACTTCGTTCATCTTTTCTTTGGAGGCGACCCTTGGTGGAGTTCTAGGTCACCGTTCTTAAGATTAACATAGTTCGTGGTCTACTTAGTCGGAGCTCCCTCCCTTCTGACGTAGGGAGTACTCTTCTCTGGGGAGCTCAGTAGGATTTGGAGGAACTTGGGAGTTCGGATGGAAAGGTGCGGGTGTGAACAGTCCTTATGGTAGGTCGGAGGAGGAGGGGATGGAGCAAGGCCAAGTCGGGAACAGATCAGGGGGAGGCGGAGAGTTTGCGACAGGCGAGTCCGCAACCATGTTCAGAGAGCGGGGGCTTTTGGCACACGTTGATCACATAGCAGGGGCTTCAGGTCAGCCCTTTCCTTAGCTTTGTCTGAAACAATGCCCCGTCCGGCGTCTCCTTACTGCTGGGGTCTCGCCTCGGCCTCCGTCGCTGATGTTCCACAATCCGCAGTCAGGCCGCGTGCTCCCACATCCGGTCTCTTTCTCCTCCGACAGTGATATCCTTAAATGAGTGTTGAAAAGACAGTCTTTAGAGATTTTGCAGAAAAAGGTAATTACATGAATCTATTTTCTTTCCCAACACCAAGCGACTAGCGTAAGCACTCGCTACATTTGAGATTTTTGCGGCTTACGTATAAACAATTGATGATGGGTTTGCTGGATTCCTTGCAACTTCCTTTTGTTGGCTAATTCTTTGACGCTTTGATGATTATTACGTTCATTTGTCATATGTCTATTATAGTAGATGTCAGTTCTTCTGGCAGAGACCCATTTCCCTAGTACGAGTCTTGCAAGGCTAGGCTAGTCTTCAGGGCCTTGTATTTTACAAAAAGTGCAACGTGCTATTCACCATAGTCTGATAAGCATCCTTCTGAGGGATGAACATAGGCTAAACGAGTCTGCATTACATAAAAACATCTTATTTTCAACCATGCCTACTGCAACAAGTTCTTTCGTTTTTCAATCTAATTTTCAACTTTTCACACATCCTTCTAACTTTCTATATAAATCCTCGCAACCTGGTTACTACAAAAACTCGGGAGGGGTGGTTTGCAATAATTATTAAACTTATCCTCGGGGAAGGAGGGATTTGATGGATACCAAACTGGGGGCATTTTGGGTAGATGGGGGTGTCTCGATCATTTCTTACAGCTTGGGGTACGGAGACAATTTTCAATGGGGATGGTCGCATCACCACAGACACATTTTTATCATAGGAGCCACTGACAAAGAGTTCCCTGAGAGTGGGTCAAATTTAGGGAACCTTAGTCGTCTTACCTGTCCCTTTCCTATCGGCCAATTTAAATTTCATCCATATTTTAGTAGAAAAGGAGAGGTAGTAACGTGGTATCGATACAATTTTATTTAGGACAAATTTGTGCAAATACTTGTGGTATTTGGGGCCAATCAGGAGGTGCACCAGGTTCGCCAATTAGGTGCCAGTTGTTTAGGAAGAGGGAAAGTGTGGAGGGGTGGAAGAGTGAGTGAGAGAAAGAGAGAGAGAGAGAGAGAGAGAGAGAGAGAGAGAGAGACAATAGGCCGAACAGTACACGTGTGACATAGAGAATGACCGTGTATTGTTTGGGCTATTCAGTGCGTTACCCAACGTTAGACGTTTCGGGTCTGTGTTAGGAGGTGGGAAGCATGCAGTTTTGGGACAGAAAAGCGTTAGATTTGGTAAAAAGGTCGTGAGAGCGTCCTTGTTGTGCCATTTTGTAGCGCTAGTCCGTCTTCATGCATCGGGCGTGACGTGGTTCCAGATCCCTTATGATACTCTAATCGGGATTCTAATGTAACCTGCAGAGGGAAAAAGGGGGAGAAAAAGGGGAGGTAGGGGGACAACATCCGAACACATCAAATGTAAGGGCACGAAAATCCTTTACTTACCACATAATCGTACTTGTCTCTTCGGGATATAATCCCTTAGGGTTCTGGTTTCTTAAAGTCATGGGGGCAGGCAATGTGATAGGTGGTTCATGGGGAGGTTCGAGGATGGCGTTAAGGATCGTGTGTAGTGAAAAACGCTAAAAAGAGGAATCAGAGGTGCCTAGCGCGAGGTACCCGGTTTCGTAGATGTATCCGGTCATCGGGGTCCCAAAATCATTCCCAAAGCTGTGATGTTCTTAAGGCATACCAGTTCTTTGTTCAACCCTGTACCTTAGTACCTTCGACCACCATATCCTTATAGCAATTTATCAATCACACCATTTTACTTTACCCATTCTCTGAAGTCGAGGTCCTTCTTCATAAGCAGCGTATCATACCTTCGTTTTGACCATCAACCCAGGGCCGAACAACCATTTCTCGGATAACCTTAAAAAGAGAGCAGAACAGTTGCGCACAGAAAAACCCTCCCACCGATACCCGTATTTACAAAAGTACGCGGAGCCTATCCATAGCTTCTAAGACTTTTATTTGTAGAGTTATTCAGTACGTAAAAGGTGAGAGCGCAATTCATATTTTGGCCTGACATGTCGTCGATGGAAGCACATACAGTAGGGGGTTATTTTGTAGTACAAGAACATGTAAAAAGGTCTAATTAATTATTTGTAAGTAACCAAAAACATTTCATTGCGTGACGAAGGAATCAGGGTCATTTCAGTTCATAGATGGAAACACAGTCAAGCTCATCGTAATCACATTTCCTAAATGCAAACCGCGGGCGTGCATCATGAGCGACGTTATGTATCAGTTACAACAAATATCAAAAATAAATTGTTCATTGAAATCAACATTTTTACAGAACCTCTTCTTAAATGTTTGCCAAGTGCACCCTCCTCCCTTTAACATTGGGTGCGCAATGGTTCATATATATACATATATATCTTAGTACATCAAGTTTCATTAGCTAAGGAACACCATGAGGCACCCGTAAGTTCCATTGATACCAGCGCCATTTTGGGCGAGGCCGGTTTAGTCCGGAAGTAGCATCAGGGGCAAAATATCCCCGACAATTGGCGGTTGGACCAGAGTCCCTTTCGGCAGTTCAAAAGAAAACTGTGCTAACAGAGGGGCTGGTGGTGCGGACCGTCAATCAAGAGAGGGAGGGGGTAGAGTCTCTCTTACCGGGTCATGTTGATGTTCAGCCGGAACTTGTTCAAGTTCGTTAGCCCATAATGTTCCTGGGTGGTTCAGACGGAAGCTGATGCAGACACGAGGGCACCGCCATCTTGTTGCTGTGCCGTGGTTATTTCATTTGAGATTAATGCAACTGTTCCTCACCGGAAGCCTGAAGGGGCCGAGGGCTCTTGGGACTTTGGTAGAATCTTCAAAGTCGAGGGGATGTTTGTCGATGGTGGGGGCTTGCGCCCAGGTGGACAAGTGCCTGAGTTGCAATTTCGGACAAAGTTACTCCAGCGGCCTAGACCCGCCTTTCGAGGGCCCAGACGCCATTTTGAGGCCCTGCAGCAACCTTTGCCGTATCCATCAGGAGCGGAGGAAAACTTCTTGTGATGGCGAAAAACAGAGCATCATGCGGTTGGAGCAGGACATTTTGGTTCGGGGCGCCAGGGTGCAGCAGTGGAGCCTTCATCTGGGGAGGTGAGGGAGGCTCACCGTGCCGTCTTCCTCTCCCGGTGCATCCTACGCCGTCTCTTGGAATCAGGGGCGCACATGATGACCACCCTACACCCCTGATTCCGACTCTTGGGGGACCACTGTACATCCGGTACTCCGTAAATATGCCCGTCGGACATTGTATGTCCTGTACTACGCAAGTATACCAGCCGGGTCTTGTATGTCCTGTGCTGAGAAAGTATACCAGTCGGGCATTATATGTCCTGTGTTACGGAAATATACCAGCCGGACATTATATTTCCTGTGCAGCGTAGGTATATGGCCGTCGCCCGGCTGGAGGACATCGGCGTCGGGCCAGGGCAGGGAAGCCTCCTACCTGTGGAGGTGGAAGAGGCTCGTCCGCGTCGCCTCTTCCTCCCTGCCCACCCTGCATCCGTTCGATGGAGGAATTCGTGATGGCCGGACCAGGAGATATGAGGGAGGGGGTCATTTTCATCCGCCCCCTCCCTACTCGCGGCCCGGGGGACGCCATCCCTGGAAGGGCAGTATGGGAAGACCATTTCATTGCCTGCTTGGTGGAGTCTCCAGTACCTTCTCGCCAGCGATCTCTTTTTGGCCCATGGTTGCTGGCAGGCCCCGCCCCACACGTGCTATGTGTTTCGGATGGGCGGGACCATCGAAAGGGCCATTACGTTTCGAGGACTTCCGGAGTGAGCATAACATGTTTTGTATTTTTTTTTTCTATTAGTCAAGTTTGCTTTTTAGAGAGTTCTACTAGTTATTCTATTTACTGTTGGTTGTGTGTTTTACCGTAATTAAATCCTAAGTTATATAATAGACGCTTGGCTTTCTTGAATCTTTTCTCTAACGGGGGGGGTTGTTTACACTGACCTGCAGTTGTGTTTGTTTTTCAGAGTGGGGGAGCAACAGAGAGCAATCAGTCCCAGAACTCCAACATGTCGTTAAAATTTGTCTGACGAAATCTGTGCCACCGAGCATAATCGAACGGGGTGGTCCTGTCTGTTCTGTCTGCACTAGTCTGATTGGTTTTTATCTCACGTCTTTTTCCTTTCTGTCGGTCCGTCCTTTCTGTCACCCCTTCATTCTTACTTATGCTTTGCAGAGTCGGGCATTGGGCTTTCCAGTGTCCAAGACATTTACAGAAAGCACATTGGTTTTGTTTTAAATCTGTCCGTCCTGTGCGTAATGTCGGGGGATTACCTTCAGGTCGTTGTGTTCCGGGGTTGGCTTGTCGGCACATCCCTTTACACCATTCGCTTTTCATGTCTACTCCTCGGGACTGTGCCATCGCTGGCCCTTCCCTTTGCCTACTAGACGTTTGGGGGGTTGTCCGTCGTGTCCCTTCACCTTCTCCGAATTCGTCGCCTTCCCTTCGTCGTGCGGCTTCTTTGCGCCACATGCCGAGACTATCGAGCATAATAGGTGTTGTTTCATTTCTACGAAGGGCTATTTCCACCGTTTCTATTTTGTCAAGATCAAAGGATCCTCTCAGTGGCCACTGTCTTTCTCGATCCTCTTTCGTATATTTATGCCACAGCTCACTGTAGGCTATAGCGATTAATCCATGCTTCATGAACATGTCCTTATTAGGGGTGCCTTCCAGCGGAGCCGGATGGTTCATCTCTAATAAGCGGTCCGGGTAAAACAGGCTACTGACCAGTGGGGAGAAGACAGGCATGACGGATCACAATGGGATAATAGTCAGCACTACCTATCTTATCACTGCGCGCAAAGACTAGACAGAATATTTCTATTCTACGTTGTTTGCACGTAGTGAATACCTCATGAACCAATTCTGAGCAATCGATCAACGTTAGGTCAAAAATAAAAAATCAATATGGTCAATGGGGAGAATAAGCAGGCTCGCAAAGGTTCGCGTCACCTACCCTTTCACTATCTGCAAAGAGGGGACCTAATCTTCCCTGTTTTCAGACAGAGAATCTCCAGAAAACAATCTATAACAGTTAATCAATGTTAGGTCAAAAATAAAAAATCAATATGGTCAATGGGGAGAATAAGTAGGCTCGCAAAGGTTCGCGTCACCTACCCTTTCACTATCTGCAAAGAGGGGACCTAATCTTCCCTGTTTGTAGACAGAGAATCTCCAGAAAACGATCTATAACAATTAATCAATGGGGGGGGGGGGGCAATTGTTCAATGGGGAGGGGGAAAATAGGTCCGACGGGTGCGTACCTATCCTTCGCTGTTTATAAAGGGAGAGCCTGTTGTTTCTCCGTTTGCAGACAGCGAATCTCCAATAAATTAACAAAGAGTAATACTAGTATTTTCACAAAAATTATCAATTACTTCCAATTATCTATCACTATCGCAATTTCGTCGTGTTTACACGACCTTACCCGGACCGCATGGACAGTTTCTCGTCTTCCGAATCCAGCGCCCGATCGTCCTCTTCTCTTCGTACTTCTCGTGGCACTCCTGATGGTTCCCAGTCAGGACCGCAGATCACTCGAGAGAGGTCTGTTCGGAACCAGTGAAGTTCGGATGATCGGCTGTCAGACAAGGGTCTATCGGACAGGGTACCTTTCCGATCGTTGCAGTCGTTCACTCTGTCGTCAGGACCTCTCCCACTGGATCCACGAGTCGCTGATGGGCCCCACGTTTGGGACGCCAATTGTTAAAAAGGGTTCCAAAGACAACCGGTAATCAAAGACCCTTTTATGTTGCCCGGCGGTATCGCCTCTATGACCCACCAATATTAATCAATGAAGAAGCAGGCGCTGGAGACTGGAAGGCGGGAAACGAGGATTTTATTTTCTCCGGAGGAGAACACATCAATTCAGACAGCAAGTATCGTCACGAGGTGCTCTAACCACATCTCTGAGGCCTGGCCTCTTATACTAGGGTTTACAACCTTTATTGCACATAACACATTCTCGTAATATTTTAATACTTGAAAGAACATCCTCGGAATCTCCCCTTCAGACCCGTTCCCACATACATTTACAGTTGGATTCCCCACCCCGGTCACAACAGGTGATGGTTGTCGCACAGCAGGGTATTCCGCCGATTCACGGAATGCATGGGGTTTGGTCGGATCTCATGGGGTGGGGGCTTTGATCGGTTCGGGGGTCTTTTGATGGGGAGGGGAAACTTCCTACTGTACGGGGTAATAAACAGTATCCGCAGGGTCAGGTGGCAGCCTGGGAACGAGGAAGACAAACGGGGACACAGGAAAAGGGGGTTTGCATCAAAAGGGTTTGAGGCCATGAAAGGAATGAAGGGAGGTGTCGCGCTGGGAACAGGATGGGATTCAGTGGTGGAGCTGCGCTGAAGAGGGGTTTATGACCCAAGGCATGAGAGAGCGGGGGGTTTGTCAGTGTGCGGGGGATGCTTGCGAGGTTAAAGGGAGAGAGAGACGCGCTGGCTATCAGCAAGGGGCAGGGAGGCCATGGCATTCAAAATGGCTGCCGCTTACGCGCATGAATGGGTTTGAAAAGGGGCAAGATGGCGCAGATAATGTTCACCAAGTTTGTATTTATTTTCTACAGTAGTTGGTTTATCATAGGGGAGCTTTGCTCTTACTACATGAGTAGACTAACAATCGACTCTGCCCAGATAGAAGGTCACCTATAGTTCATTGATTTTCTAGGAGCTTGTAATAGAATGGATAGTTTTATTAGAGTGTGCTCTTTTTAATAAGTAAGTGTTCTATTAGGTCATTCCCCTTCCCCATAGCCCAAATAAAGGCATTGTTGAGTTGCCAGATCCCTGTATACTAATAAGGCAATATTGATATCAGTTGGTATCCCTGGGTTTAAAACCACCTCGTATTTACTCTCCAGCTCAGATATTTTTATGTCTGTGAATCCTATTTGGGTTCGGATTGAGCAAATGACTCCAATCAGTCAACCCAATGTAAATCCCGGATATAAACCATAAACATCTTCCAAACCATCCAAAACCTATAAGCTGACCCCACGTTCATGTAAAAAATGCCATCATTGCCTGTTGATGTTATTTCTGAATGCACTATCATTCTGGGTCTGGGGAGAGAACTACCACAATCAGCCTCAGAAAGGGGTCTCTGGTAACTCAATTTAAAGCAGCACTGGGGAGTGGTTGGAGAGCATATGGAGAGATAGATAATATCTCATCTAGAAATCCTCCATCCAGCAAAGAAATGTCAACCCAGCTGCAAGGAGATTTCTCAGGCTCTTTTAACCGCCAATTTTCATTGATTCTCTGCCAAGTAACATGTCAATACCTTAGCATCTATGGTGACATCCTTAGCAAATAACCACATCTTTGGGATTTGGAAATACCTACGTGTGGTCTTTGTGCTAGACTTGTAACTTAGTGGGGTACAGCATAGCTTATTCGAAATCTTGCCCCAATGAGCTGGTTTTCAGTTTCGGTGAATGCACTCCTGGCTTCCTGCATCATCATTGTAACGATCAGGTGTGGGATATTTCCCAGCCAAAGTGGGATGTCTCAATGCTGGTAGTTCAAAAGTCTAGCGATAAGCAGTCGATGAGGTGCTTCAGGATGAGGCCTGGGACTGAATGATCAATGTGCTCGTTCCACTATCATCGTCTCTGAGAAGTTGGCCTGCCAAGAAGAGCATTGCTTGACGTTTGACTCACACGTACTCAAGTTGGTCAACTCAGGGATGCCCATAAGGTGAATGTTATTTTTGCGTGACCACACTTCGAGGTCCTTGTTCTTAGCTGCGATATGACCCATCCCCTTTGCCAACTGTTGGAGCAGTGTTTGAGTTGCTGGGGTATATCTTTCATATCTGAGAGTATATGCTCAGCCTCATTAAGATGATCACTGTGCTTGTCTAACCAATCCTTCATTAAGTCATTTGCGCTGTCAAGCAGTCTATTTTAGTGTGTATCAACAGGCTAGACATTGTATATAGTAGGATTGCTCTGATTTCTATATTCAATTGATCAGCTGCTTTGCCTGCCTCCAGTGAGCTTGGTAGGGTCCCAGCGTGTGAGAGAATAGTTGCCTTTTATGCTCAAATGTGAGCTTCACCTGCTTGGCATCTGTGTTTGCCATATTGTCTTGTTCCCAGGGTGGGCGTTTTAGGATTGTACGTCAATCACAATCACTGTGCCCAGGACCAACAAAGCCTTTGCATGTATAGCGCTGAAGGCATGCCTAGTATCCTGAGCAGCACGCTAATGGAGTCACCAGATGTTGCTGCCATTGCTCACAGCACCCACAGGAGCATATAACAATTGAGAACAATGTTTAGAACTTATCAGGCATGGTTCCTCTGAACCTCCTACCCCACCAAATCACAATCTTGACAGAATGTATTCAGGCTCTTTGTATATGTAGAAACCAATGCAGTACTTATGGCTGCACTCTGACATCCACACAGAAGCCAACAGCAGAGTCTTTAGCCTGCAGATTGTGCTGAAATGTTCCTTTAATATGTGTGCAGTTTCAGATTCATTCGGGCCATTATAGTCCACACAGTGCACCCGCTATTTGTAGACCCAGCCCGCCACTAGACGAGCACACAAATTCAACTTGTAGTCCTACCTTTTTCCCATCCCTGCTGTTTACTCCTGGCAACAGTGATGTTCTCAGCTTGGCAGCTCCATAAATAATTCCTACAGCTGTCATAACTGTTGCAGGTGGCATCTGGTGGTGGTAGGAATATGCTGTTGCCCAGGCGCATAACCACATAGTTCTAAGCCCCTCCAGAACTCCGGAGACAGTGCAGCTCTCTACTCCTTATGCCTTGAGGAAACATAGCACAGGAAGTGAAAAGTCAGGGACCTGCAGGAGGGATCCTGCAACTGGGTAGAATGCCGTCTCAGGGGCAAGTGGTGATAGCGCGACATGTGAGAGTGTGGCAAGATTAAAGGTGCCTACTGTTGCATTCTCAGTGTGTGTCTGTACACTCCTCTGCTACACTTCTACTACCAGGAGTCAGAGTAGGAGTGCAGCAGACCAATGAACTAATCTTTTCTCCTTCCTGTGCAAGACTGGTGTGGCCCCGCCTGAGACAAAAAGGAGCCGCCTCACTTGCTTTTTATTTGCATTTTGCTCCTGGGTGAAACAAGCATGCATAAAGCTACAAGCTACCCTTCCCATACACAGCGACCCCTGCAAGGTGTAGGAAAGAGAAGGGGCAGTTCTCTCTGATCTAAGATTTCATAGTCACTGCTTATATTGATATTTTTCGGTGGGCGGCTGCAGTGCCTGTCAATATAGGTATCAAACCTCACTGTGTGCGTATCTTTTCTTTGAGCCTCTGTGGTAAATGGTTCCATGTTGTGTGTGATGATCACATTTATATGTGTTATGCTGGCAGCTCTGTTTAGCTCTGTGGGCCCCTTTATTGTGTGTATAGTTTAATTGTTGTGTTTTTGATCAGTTTTCCTATTTTGGCTGAGTCATCCACTCTGTCATCCTATGGATCCAGGAGAGTCAACAAGTGGGATCAAGAGTGTGGGGGGCAGAGATCTGCCTGGATATATTGCTTAACAGTTCTCCTATTTTGTATTGTTATTATGATGTTTCAAGTAAAGAGATTAGCCTAGATGCAGTGCGTTATTGTTAACCTTTTTGCCATCAAAGGTTGTCAGTTCTCAGAATAGTTGACCTGTTTGTGATCTGCCAGATGAACTATGTTAGAGGCCTCGGTGTCCAGCAATTTGAGGCTGATCTCTTTGGTTTTGGCAGGCCTGCCTGCCTAGTATGGAGTGATTATTGAAGCAGACTGATATATAGCCTCTAACCGGGTCAACCAGTTGCCAACAAATTCCACATCTCCTCTCATATGTTGTATGACTGTAACGATATTTGAAGATGGATCAGGTAATGAACTGCTAAATGATTTCATACGGTGACATGGATTATATCAAATTGATACTGGGAGACCGTTTTAAAGATTAGAACAGTGCTCCGTCTTGTGGTTGGAGGTGGTAGATAGGGCAGACATTTTTTACTAGATATTTGAAGTGTGAAGGTGCCTATGGTTAGAACTAGATATGTCATTATGCAGACTATGTGTCTTTACATGTGAAGTCATAATCAATACTGCTAGTATTGATTACGGAGGCATATTTCACTTTTGGGATTGTGTAGTTATTATATTTCATCGCTATACAAAGGTCATTGCGAGGTTATCTTTGGTGGAGCTCCCCAATTCAGTTCTGGTGCCTGTGTCTATCTTCTTGCCATGACAAGCTGGGTGGAACTATTCCATTGCTCTGGAGCATGCTTATTCTGGTAGAAATGTATTCATTCTGAGTTATAGACCAGCATCAGTTGTTGGTGTAATTATCCTTGGAACAACCATGTTTTCACTTCTCCTTTGA
The DNA here is from genome assembly GCF_964263255.1 of Lissotriton vulgaris. Classification (NCBI taxonomy): domain Eukaryota; kingdom Metazoa; phylum Chordata; class Amphibia; order Caudata; family Salamandridae; genus Lissotriton; species Lissotriton vulgaris. The sequence goes on along the minus strand of NC_141693.1, from coordinate 1,306,246,675 downwards.
AACTTAAATGCTCCTGAATGCTTCAAATCTTTGCTGGTAATGAGTTCAAGAACTTGGCAGCTTGTACCCAGAAAGCAAGAAAGCAGATTGGCACATGGATTTGTTTATCGTAATGCGGTATTACGATCCATGGGGTTAGGCCAGAGCACAGTGTCCTATTTTGGTTGTAGTGTTTTAAATGTAATTTGTTGGTATTGTGCTCCTTTCCATGTAAGGCTATTCTGGCTATGCAAAGTACATTGAATATTGAGGGCCTTATTTATGAGGCCATGAGTCACTTTTACGCTGCCGGTGCGTCACTTTTTCTGACACACCAGCGGCGTAAAAAATGTGCCTTGTTGCACCATCTTTACAAAGTGACGCATCTAGGTGGATGCGTCACTTTGTAATCCCCTGCGCCACATTATACCTCCGCCAGGTATAATGTATGCAGGGGGGCGTTCTGATGCAAGAAAGGATCATAGAAGTGGCGCAGCGGAATCTCTAAGATTTCACTGCGCCAATTCTAGGATGCAAATGCGTCAATATCTTACGCCTGCCTCACAGCAGCCGAAAGACTGACGCAGGCCCATTCACATGGGGCTTGCCCCATGTGAAAGGACACATTGCAGGAGTTGCGTCACTTTTGTGACACACTCCAGCAATGCGTCACTTTTGCGCCATACAGATACGTCTGAAATACTGACGTATCTGTGACTCCTTGTGACATGATGCGCCAAACAGTAAATATGACGCATCAATCATGTCGCAAGGAGGGCTCACTAAGACGTGACGCATCGCTGCTTTCACGCAGCGATGCGTCACTTCTCATTAATGAGGCCTTGATTGTCAAGCTACAGGTAGCCAGTGGAATGTTGGCAGAACCAGCTTGATGTGTTCTCTGGGACAAAGGCAGGTGAGGAGACTTACTGCAGCGTTTTGATTAATTTAATTTTCCCTATCATGTATCAGGGGAGCCAGGGCTAGGCTGTTGTTATAGCCATGCTTGGAAGTCACAAGAATATGGATAGCTTCTAAGTTCAAGGTATGGTTAAGATGCACTGTCGAATTTCCACTGTGCAGAAAGTGCGCCTTGTTACCTCAGTGGAAGTTGGTATCTGGGGCAGATTTGAGTCCATGTTTACTCTTAGATTTCTCAGGTCTCCTAGTCTGGCTGGCTGTGAATCAGATTCCTCTTACTTTAGAGTGTTGAGCTTTGTGTGGTTAATCGTCATTCATGCAACTAGGGCACTGAGACAATCATCAGGTCTTGACATTTTAAGGTTTTCTGGTCCAATAAGCTTTAGAATGATTTGCATATCATTTGCATCATCGTAAAAGGCTAGATGGAGCATTCTGATCAGTTGCAACAAGTAAGTTAGGTAGATGTTTAATAGGATTGACCCCTGAAGGATGCCACAATGTTGGGTGTGAAGGATGGATGTGAAAGATGGTAAGAAAAACAATGTGTATTTAACATTTAATTAGTATGTTTTCAAGTATTCTGAGATGCTGGAGCCTGTGCAGTAGTCTCTGTTGGTGAACAGATACAGCTGACAAGTTCACAAGCAGGAAAGTGTTCACTCTGTTAGTCGCCACTGTGAGTTTTAGATCCTCCCTTATGGATATCAGAGCTGACTGCATTTAACCCGTCTGAATCCATACTGTTTATGAAACATAACGTTATTTTCCTCAGTAAAAGTGAAGAATTGGGTAATTCTGCTCTTTCAAGTAATTTAGCCAGAAAAGGGATGATTCATCTTATTTGGGAGTTTTCTAATGTAAGAGGTGTTTAGCATGAGTGTGAAATATCCACATTTCAATTACTTGGTTAGTATGGTTGTACTTCCATTCATTGAGCAGGTTGTGTGCAGGATATCTATGAAAGTTTTTGTGTGGGAGATTGAGTCTGAAAGTGATGCTGACAGCCTGACTGCATGGAGAGTATTGTAGCGTTGTTTTCACCTAGGGTGCTGAAGGCGGCGAGAGATGGGAGGCTGATGTTCATCCCTGTGGTAGTGCTGTCATACATGGAAGGAGTGTTCGATGGTTTGTTCTTAAGCTACTTTTTAAAATCTTTTTTGTGCTTGGGAAACTGGTTTGGAGTTTTTCTCGCAGAAGGATTGCGGTCATGGGGTCTCTAGGATTTGGCCCTCAATCTTATCCAGTTCCTTAGCTGGGCAGTCAGCTTCACTTATTTGTGTGGAGTAGTGTTGTTTTTTTGGGCTCTGTGTAGGTGCATGTGAACTTGTCATTTTCATCTGTTGTTTTCCTCAGCTTCCTGATTGTTGGTGGCTCTCTCCTGATGCCCCTCTCCTCCAGCTGGGTGCCTTTCCGGGGGATCAGAGTGGCACAGATTCAGACAGAGCACCTGCCCTTTGTCCTGGCAAGGGACAGTGGCACTCTGCTGCACAGCGCTTCTCCAGGGAGACTCCTGGCATGCCCTTCAGTTACCGCTTCAGCATGTCACATTTGATGAAGCGCTTCCTTGGCAGTGCTGAGTGAAAGCGTGTCTCTTTAGTGTCAGACATGCTCTTTCTTTTCTGGTTGTGGGGCACATTAGACTAAACTGGCTATGGCCTGCTTTGCCCTTCTAGTAAAAATGCACTTGTCTGTCCTCATGCTGGACACACAAAAGGTGATGTAAATCTGTCTGGGCCCTTCTCCAGTAGGAACAGTCCAGTCCAAATTGGCAGGTGCTCCCTGAGCTGGAACACATGCAGCCGGTTGCAGAGAGGACCTGGCTTGGCAGTTCGGGCTGGACATTTCCTATTGACTAAGAATGTTTGCATATGTCTTGGTCTAATCGGATGTGGCACTGTGGGAAAAAGAACAATGAGTTGCAATGCTACCTGAAGAATTGTCAATGATTAGACAAATTGCAAGCGTTCCTCCCATTATTGTTTGTGTGTTTGATGTAACGCCTTGAGTGGCCAAGGCTATGCCCGGATGTGTGCCCCTTGCTCACTGCGCCACTAGATCCAAGCACACCCGAATGATATGCCCCAATCTGGGCAAAAACATTCTTGGGTTGCTTGTCTTCCGATTCAGAGAAGACCTGGACTGGCAGGACTGGCCCTACTGGAGCAGGCCCAAGACTGATGTAAATATGGCTGGTTCTTATCTGAGGTTGCATGGGGGCAAAAGTACGATGGATTGGAATGCTACCCGGAGCGATTGCCAGCGGTTGGATAAATTGCAGGCATTCCTCTCATCGACTTTTGTGTGTTTGATGCACTATCTCATTTTGGCCCATCTTTGCATAATGCCATTTGAGAGCTATTGTTTGCCTCTTATTTTTCATAAAGTGTTTCTAGTCAACAATAAACATGGGAAATGTAATAGTCAACAATGTTACCAGTAAAAACGCAGACCAAAGGCTTTACCCACCAATGGCTGGCAAGAAGAAGCTGTATTTTAAGTTCTAATCTGTAACACAAAAGTCACAAATAATCTTTTGACATACTGTTTCATGACAGCCGGAGCCCTGTACATTGCAAGTTCACACACATAGTTATTTTGAATGTCATGGCTCGAGCTGACCTTTAGCAAGCAGCTTCTCCGAAATTCTACAGAAACACACCTTTAGAGTAAAAATAAATAAATAAAATAAAAGGGAAAATAATGACTGAAAAATCAAGGTGTTAGCAGATAAGGAAACTATATGTAATGTGTCGGAGCCTGACCAGCACAAGTTTGATTTGGGTAAACTCAATTTGCAGGAGCAGCTACCAGCTATGACGCTAAATCTGTATACAAAGTTCTGGGTGTGAGTTCCACTGATGGGGCTAGGGCAGGAAACTGAGATCTCTATTGAATACTTCCTACAGTATGTTGATGGTAAAGACATTTGGGCATTTGTGACACCTCTGTGCATGTGTGTGCACATTACCAGCTTTGTAGGCAGAGTGATAAGCTTATTGAATGACGTGGTATATGGTATTATAATGACCGTGACATGTTGAAAAGTGCATTGCTAAAAAATGTATGACTTAATCCTCAGATTCGCTCCATTTTAAATTCTGAGACTCTCAAAGGGTCCACATATGACATAATGATGTCTGGGAGAGCTGAGAACACTATTAATGCCTTGATTTTACTGCAAAGATCTTACCTCAAAGATGCGAATGTGCTTGATCAATTTGCCTATATGTATGTGTAGATGGATGTGCATCCTCCTGCTGTGCTTTTGACAATGCAGGGGGTGAATGAGAGTGAGGCTGAGCGTAGGTGTCTGGCTGGCTGGTGGAAGTGTATTCAACTGTTCAGGTGTACTGGTCCAGTGTTGTGCACATTATTGTATGTGTGCGTGAAGAGTTCAAACTGGTTGCGTTTTTTATCTGAGCCAGTGGAGCTATCTGAGGTGAGGAGAAACATGGGTGTGGGAGGTTGAGTCTTGCAGTGGCTTTCTGGATGGTCTGGAGTCTCTGTGTGAGCTGCTTGGAGATTCTGGTGTACAGTGCGTTGCCGTAGTCGAGTCTGCTAGTAAGGAGTGCTTGCGTGACGGTTTGTCAGGTGTTCTATGGCAGCCATTGTGATTCATATCTTTATCAAGATGGCATACAGATGCACAGTTTATCGTTTCAGTAGTGTCTCCATGCTGCTTGGTAACCCTGCAAGGAAAAGAAAGCAGTCAGTTGCTAAGGCATAGGTCACTGTGTGGGGCACAGTGTTTACGGTGAACTGGTTAGCGGCTGAGATTTGAGGTAATGGCAGGATGTGAGTCAGGCAGTGGTCATGCTGTGTTGAATGCTCTTCGTATGAAAGTCAACTCTGCAGAGTTGAATTTTCTCTTGCAATTAGAATGTAAGAAGAAGAATGTGTTCCAGTCACTCACCTGGGTTCACCTCTGGTACCTCAAATCCGTTTTCACATTAGCCCATGAATTAAACAATTTAGGGTATTTAACTAGCTGCAGAGTGCTCAACTGGAGCTATAGTACGCAAGAAAATTCCATTCACCAGATGTGTACAGCAGATGTAATAACCTTAAGCAAAGAAGAAAATTCTCAGCTGTTTTAATTTATTTTGAATAATTCCCTGCTCGGTCTGGTTTTAGGCTCAGCACTGCATTGATGTGGCACTGACAACTGTGCAAAAGGAGATATTTATGACACTTGATGAAGAAGGTGTGGCTGCTGTGATCCTCTGGACATTCTTAGCAGCTTATAGCACAATGTGATATCAATCAATCAATCAATCAGATGCTTGTATAGCGCTGCCTGTCACCAGTGAGGGTATCCAGGTGTTTGCTGCCAGTCTCAATCGAAAAGCCTAATCTTGAGTCCCTTCCTGAAGACGGTGAAAGAAGGTGCTATTCGGAGGTGTAGTGGGAGGCTGTTCCAGGGATTGGTGGTGAGATGGGTGAACGATCTTCCTCTAATGCGGCTGCGGTGAATACGCGTGGTTGCCGCAAAGGCGAGGTGCTCCGAGTGTAGGTTTCTGGGCGGCTGATGAAAATGGAGGTGGTGGTTAAGGTAGGCAGGTCCTTGGTTGTGGAGAGCTTTTACATGATACACTAATGAAGACGCTTCAGGTATTCAGAGTCAGAGGAAGGTGTCTGCTGCCGGTTTCCACCATCTTAAAGTTCTAAGAAAATCAAAGTTCTACAAAAATCAGGCTGCCTTTAATGTCACAAAAATACTATCAGATTCTTAAAGCAGTATTAAGTGCAAGAATTGACTGAGCTAATGTGCTTTATCTCTGTCACTCTCCTGAACCATGTCTAAACATCAACTGGTGCAGAATGCAGCTGACAAGCTCCTACTTAAAGTCGCACTCCATGTGTCCATCTCAGGTCACTTACGAGCTATGAATTGATTTCCTGTGCATTGGTTTCCTGTGCATAAACAAAATCTTTTTTAAAGTCTATGCATTTGTTTTAAAGCCATCTGCAATAGAGGCCGCTATTCATCAGGCAATTGTTTACCTGGTTCAGCGACCTCAAAAACTTCCACCCCATCTCGCTCCTTCCTCTTCCTGCCAAAGTCATCGAGAAGATCGTCAACAGACAGCTTGCCACCTTCCTCGAGACGAACGGATCCCTCGACCCCTCGCAGTCTGGTTTCAGAGCCAACCACAGCACCGAGACCGCCCTCATCGCAGCAACCGACGACATCGAGCCCTGCTCGACAACGGGGAAACAGCGGCACTCATCCTCCTGGACCTCTCCGCAGCGTTCGATACTGTCTGCCACCGCACCCTAATACAGCGCCTCAGCAACATCGGCATCCAAGAGAAGGCACTGGAGTGGATCGTCTCGTTCCTCGCCGGACGAACACAGAGAGTCCGCCTCCCCCCGTTTCGATCAGAGGCCACCGAAGTCATCTGCGGCGTTCCGCAAGGATCATCACTCAGCCCCACCCTCTTCAACGTCTACATATGACCCCTTGCCGCCATCGCACGCCAACACAACCTCAACATCATCTCCTACGCCGACGACACCCAGCTGATCCTCTCCCTCACCAAAGACCCCGACACCGCCAGAACCAGCCAACACGAAGGGATGAAAGACGTCGCCGAGTGGATGAAGAACAGCCGCCTGAAACTGAACTCAGACAAGACGGAAGTCCTCATCCTGGGACCATCGCCCTCCGCCTGGGACGACTCCTGGTGGCCCCCAGCCCTGGGCACCGCTCCCGAGCCAACAGACCACGCACGCAACCTGGGCTTCATCCTGGATTCCTCCCTCTCAATGACCAGACAAGTCAACGCCGTCTCCTCATCATGCTTTCACACCCTACGCATGCTACGCAAGATCTTCCGATGGATCCCAACCGAAACCAGGAAGATGGTCACCCAGGCCCTCGTCACCAGCCGGTTGGACTACGGAAACACCCTCTACGCCGGAACCACAGCCAAGCTGCAGAAAAGACTCCAGCGCATCCAGAACGCCTCCGCCCGACTCATCCTGAACATCCCCCGACGCAGCCACATCTCCGGCCACCTGAGGGACCTGCACTGGCTCCCCGTCAACAAGAGGATCACGTTCAGGCTCCTCACCCACGCACACAAGTCTCTCCATGACCTGGGTCCCAAGTACCTCAACGACCTCCTGACCTTCTACACGCCCACCCGCCAGCTACGGTCTACTAGCCTCGCCCTCGCCGCCGTACCACGCATCCGAAGAGCAACCGCCGGAGGCAGATCCTTCTCCTACCTGGCAGCCAAGACAAGGAACTCCCTCCCCATCCACCTTCGGCTGACCCAGGACCACCTCGCCTTCAGGAGACAACTCAAGACCTGGCTGTTCGAGCAGTAGTGGACCCCCCTCCCCCAAGCGCCTTGAGACCCTTCCGGGTGAGTAGCGCGCTATACAAATGTTATGATTGATTGATTGACCTGGTATACACTGCTCTTTTGGGGCAGGTCTGCATAAGGTTCACAAGATTAGGAAATCTCAAGAGTGTTGGGGCTTTTGCCTTCCAGGCAGCCTCTTCCTGGGAAGCCTCGCCACTGTCACTCAAAAGTAGGCCTGGGTGAAATTTTTGTTAGGCCGGAGTAATCAAAGTAATTTCAGTAAGTATGCATTACTTTTGTGATACAAAATTACAGAAAATATGCAATTATGCTTGATAGAGAAATGAAGAGTAATTTGGGGCAAAAAACCCTACCAGGAGCACAGGAACAATGAACTAAGAGAGAGCGAGCATAGTCCGGCTACTGCTGTTCGTGTCTTGTAGCATTTAGTGCTGTTTTCTTAGCACAAAATGGATCCTCGGGCCCAGTTTGGATGCAAAAGTGCATATAGCACTAAGAAAAAAGCGCTGAATGCTGGCTTGCACTTCTCACGTAACTACAGGTAATTTTGCAGTAATTACGCTAGAGAGAATTGCACCAGTTATGCCCATCCTTACTCCGAAATCTTTCTGACTATCTCGAATTTACTAGAAAGCGTAAGGTCAGCTGTGCAAGCATTGGAAGTTTGCTACGAGCTACACTTATCTCAGCGCTAGGGCGACTATTTGGTGTTTTTGTGCCTCATAAGTACAATGACGCTATAAATTAAAATAAACGTCTCTGTAGATGGACAGACTCTCAGTGTCACGCAAACAAGGACATTATAGGAAAAGAGTAACTATTACAGAATCGATTCATAACTGCCAAAGCATTTATTGGAACTGAATCTGTGTTGCCTCTGGAAAAACAAATCTCCATAGATTGAAAGAAGGGAGAGATGGTGAAGCATATGGGCTGCCGAGGGTGCATTGCTGGGGGAAGTATCCACTGTGCATTCACCCACTCTCCGTACAATCTGGGAGCTCACAAACCCCATCTGGAGAGATTCCGATGGAGTCACGTGGCACAGAGAAGGAGTGGCCGAGAGCGGTAGCACGAGGAGATGTATCAACCAGATAAAGGGCCAGCTCGCTCTTTACCACGTGCTCACTGCCTCGGGCCTGCAGGCTGCTGCTGCTGAGGGCGGGATGCAGGGGTCTGCAGCACATGATCAATGTTATCACAGCGGGTGCGCTTCCGGGTCATGGAAGGGCAGCAGAGACGTCAGCTCAAGGAATAACGCACGCTTTATGAGTGGAAATGGAGTTGAACAGAAGAAGGTTTAAGGGCCCGCACAGCCTTGGAAAAATAAGGCAGAGGACATTTTTGACCCCTTTGCTACGCATGTAGAGAGACCAGGTGACCTCAGTGTCATGAAGTAAGACTGGTTACTCACACTTTTATAAAAAGTGGGAAAAAAACACCTGAGCAAGCACCTGTTATTGCATTCCCTGGCCACCCCAGGTATGGGAGACTCGTGTAGCTAGAACTTTGGTATTTAAATTTGTTGATAGCAATTTTTGCGGTTTACTGACCAAGAAATCCCTTTGCCCAGACATATGAGTGGCCGCAACAAAAATAAATGCACCATTCATAAACAAAATGTCACTTTCAAGATGAACACATATTACATCTCTATCCTTTGATACCAGCGTGAAGACAAGGATGAGCAACACAGACGCCTCCATGCAGCACCGATTCTCCAGCCGATGATTGGGTCCCAGCGTGTCTCATCAATTACTACATTATGTTATGATATTATGTTAATGAAGATTTATTCAGCAGCAAAATATCCCCTTGATGCCGCATTTGCACAATTCAGTCCATTAGACGTGCTATTTTTATGTGTGATTTTTCACTCACTCACTAATGAAAACATATATTTATGTATTACTGGCGCCAAACTGATGAATTTGCTGCAACCGTGAAAGAAGGCTTGAAAAATATGCTTAATGCATGTTTTAAAAATCAGGGAAAGGCAGCAGGAATATTCGTCTCACCTGCTGGGAGTGCAGCGGAGGGTACCGCATTTGGAGCCATATTATCAAGCACGGCGATAACATTATCACTGTTTTAGCGGCAGGAAACTGCTGCTAAAGAGGCGATAAGGGGCTTGATAATTGACCCTAGAGAATTCCAATAGAAGCCCAGGTTCTGGTGTGAAGGACATCAAACCTGGGCTTCTATGGGAATTCTCTAGGGCATATTATGAAGCCCCTTATTGCCGCTTTAGTGTCAGTTTGCTGCCGCTAAAACAACGATAATGGTATCGCCATCCTTGATAATATGGCCCTTGGTCTCCTAGTGCTGGGAATAAAGATGTGGCATGATCTGGAGAACAAGAGGCCATGATTCATTCTGCAAGCCTTGTGCAGTTGCATAGTGTAATCTTATGTCCCCAAGCCCATGCAAAATTGGGGAAGGATCCTGTAATTTTCGCATATCCTGGCACCCTTGTAAGCTAACAAAGGCCTCTGGCTTATTTTACGCCCCTGATTAGTGGGGCTAATGAAGTTTGCAGCATAAAATTGATACCATCTACACTGTCAAAAGTATAGAGAATACATTAGAATTTACCATAGCAATCCTAATAAATCCTATACCAGCCATGCTGACGTGCAGTGAAGCGCTTCAGTGCACGGTGCAGAGTGGAGGCGCCCCATTCTGGACATTCTCCATGGCCGCTTGACCTGCTCCCAGCAGACTGCCATCAGGGAGTGGGAAAAAACGAGACGATGACTTAAACATCCATGCACTTTTCCTTGCAGAGCCAGAGGAGAGCGTTTGATGCTTCCAAGCCGTAGACAAAGACGAAGACTCTCATACACCAATGGGGCTTTGTGGGTCGGCCGACCAGAGGAAGGCTTGCCCCCCCCGGGGTATTTAGGGGCCCCGGGAGGGGGGGGGGGGTGACAGACAGGAACTGGGAGGCAGGCTGGTTTGGGCTGGTTGGACTGGTTGGGGGGATTTGGGCTCCCCGTGGGCTAGTTTGGGGCTTTTTGGGCTTGCCAGGCTTTATAACCGGCCATGTCAGGTCACTGTCCACCATTTTTGGGACAGTGACACGGCAGCCGGGGTGTAGGCAGGAGTGTAGTCTGGGGGGGGGGTCAGGATAGAAGGACTGAGGTTTCCTGGACAGAGGGGGGGGTGTACATATGACAAGGATTTAACCAGTTAGTCAGGCATTGTGCAGTTTGCATTTATGTGTATGTTGTTCTATGGGGGGAACCATTTTAGAGGTGGGGTGGGGGTTTGTCAGGTAGTGCATATTTAGTGAGGCCTAGTTTTGTACGGCACAAGCCAAGGGTTTTGTTATTTGTAGGGTGCACCTGCTTCCAATACAGCGGCCTTTGTCACACCTTATATTGTGTCTCCGGTTGGTCTGTGTCCCCCCCTCTCCCGATGGGCCCCAAATGAATGAGTTACTTAGGAGTAGTGTTTCTGCCTACGAAAGGCAAATGTAGTACTTGGATGATTAATAAGGGTGTGTGAAATTCATACACTTTGCTTTTATATATTTACACAAAATTTCAGCACAATTTATGCGAAATTGCATGATATGCAAATTGGTCATTACCCGCTATATTTTAGCGTGAAATTTATCATGGCATTACATTTTGACTCGAGGAGACGTTTCACTCTCAAAAAAAGTGTGAAAAACACAAGTGCCACAAACAAACCTGTTAACGTTTTTTGTTGTTCGTGTTGCTCCTGCGCTATTATTTTATTGTGAAGAGTGGCTTGATTACACAATGCTATATTATGGTGTCCTTTCACGAAAAAGCAAAATGCTAAATTCCCAAAATTACACTAATGACATTGGTGTAATTTAAATGTCACTTAGGCATAATATTTAAAGGTGTCCTCGCCTTATGCTTCTTATGCCTAAGCCTGGAAGAGACTTATCGTCAGCTTGGAGGCTGTTTCTAGAGATGTGGCATTGCAAGGGGCGATGGAATGAATGCCCGTAGACATTCGCGGAGAAGATTGTGGCCAATTGAAACTGTGTTGCAAATGATGCCTATGCAAGTCCTTAGGGTTTATGTTTTTTTTTAGCTGATGCTACTATAACTCTGTTGTAGAAGTATGCAAGCACACTGTATTGCACAACCAGTGTGCATGTGGCACATGGGAGCTCTGCTTAAATGCAGCTTGGAAACCGATTCTCTGTAGGGGAATGGCATAGTGTGCTTGATGCAGTTTATTGGGATAAGAGAAACAGAATCGCGACCCGTGGACCAATCAGAGTGAAGTAGAGGCCATTGGACTTGTGAGGAAGATTTAAAGGCCGTGCAGCCAGAGAGAGACATTCGGTGTCTGAACAGCGACTATACTGTTGCTTTGCATGTGTGGGAGTGCGTGTGGGCGTCCATGAGTATGAGTAGTACCGACAAATGCAAAAAGGAAATAGAGGAATCGTAAATCTCAATCTTTGAACAAAAGATCAGCCACCATGACATTGTTGCCGGCCTAATAAGAGCATTTTCAGCCCTGGCTGCGATGTTCTTCAACGTGAAGTGCTTGTTTCATGTCACAACCGGCGTCACCTTCCGAAATCTTAGCAAGCTCAGTGAGGCTTCTATTGCAAATATCTTCTTAAGTTCATGTCTGCAGTACTGCTGCTAACCTCTGCCTGGACACAGTCTGATTCATGCAATCCTGACATTGGACAGTTTTGGTTGTCTGAGATTCACCATAATGACTTGGTTCTAAGGCATGTCCTTGTTTAATGCTCAGACCAGGATCTGGTTGTCTACTCTTCTGAACCATTGATGCTTGGCGGTTCCTCAACATTCCTATTTATGCTTTCTCGTGAGCCCCTTGGCTCTTGGTATGCTCATTGCTGAGAGTGGTAATGACACATTTTTACTGCTCTATCTGTGGTCAGAATCCAAGACTCTGGATATTTCCATCCAACAGATTCTACTTCACGATCCAGTCATTGCTTATAACCATCATCAGGGATAAAATCACCAAATACATTCAACAAAGGAACATCCGCTCCTGATTGGCACCATGCCTCTTTCTCTGTTCAAGCAGCCAAACTATGGAATTCCTTTCCCTCAAACATAAGATCCCCAGATAATTATCTTATCTTCAGAAGACTACTCAGGATTTGGCTCTTTCCTACATAACCACCATACTCCAACAAAAATGTACTGGATATCCTTGCATTTGGTTCTATGTATGTCTCTATATATGTGCATTTCTTGATATAAATATGCAGAATATGTACTTATGCATCTGCATATTTATGACTTTACTCCTACTGTTAAAAAAGACCTTTGACTCTCTCCAACGCACTATCCTACATTTCACCCAAACCTCTCTCAATATAGCCTCTATCTCCACTTTCTTACTCATCCTAAACTTCATTCTACTACTGTGATCTCTCAAACAACCTTTCTAATGTATTCCCTCACCTATTCCTATTTTTGACTTATCCCAAAACTCATTTCACTACTCTGATCTCCCTAAACCATTTTTAGAGATTCTTCCATCCTCCATCTCTTCTAAATTCTTCCCTCACCTATCCCTCCTTTGACTCATCCAAAACCTCATCTTACTATTATGATCTCTCAATAAACACTTTCTAGACTCCTCCCTCTTAAATCCCCCCATTATCCTTTTTCAATCCAACCAACACTGCTCAAATAAACACTAATTTCACTATACTAATCTACCACTAATTCTTTTTGGGTTCTGGAGTAGTGTGCTACTCAACCGAAAGCATTTGACATAAGTCAGAGGCAGTAAGCGCTACATAAATACAATTACAATACAATACAATATAGATAGCAGGAGCCTAAAAGTTTTTTTACGCCACTATTTTTTACTTTTCTCTCACCAGATATTCTCATGGCAGATCATTGTTATCCAACCAACACAACTCTCATATCCTTTAATTCCTCCTTTAAGAACACGGCTCGGTCTCACAACTTTTAGGGCAGAGGTCTTCAAACTTTTGTTGGTTGAGCCCCCCCAGCTAAATTTTTTTTGATGTTGGGCCCCCCACCACCTGACAGAAATTTTAAGCGCGTAATCGACACCAATAGGCCGTGGGAGGAGCTAGGATTGTGCCCACAGAGGCGTGACGTGCGCACCACTTGTTTTATTTGGCAGCGCGTGACCGCATGCCTTTATTTTCTTCTGACCTTGCCCCTTTTATATGTATTGTTTATTTATATATTTTGCAAGCACGGCACGCTTTTACTATAGTGGCCTTGCACTTTTTCCCCCCTGGAGAAGCAGACAATTTCAGCCCCATGCCTTTCTTTACAACAACAAGAACCCCCCCCCCATCCCCTTCTTTCTAAAATAGCCGTTGGAACCAGAAGAAGGTCCCTCCGTGGAAACCAGCAGCTGTGAGCAGTCACATTCTGAGGTAATATTTCACTTCTATTGGTAAGTAGAAATCCACGTTGTACAAAGAGGCGTGGAGCTCTTACTACCATGGCTTCCCCTCAGTTCAAACACATCTTCAAAGAGTTTCTGAATTTTGTTTAAATCAACAAAAAGCACATGGTAACTGGGCTAAGTCGGCGCTAACACATCTGATGTACAGAGTGGCACGAAGCGGTCTGATTTTAATGGTTTTCACACATACATATATGCATTTACAGCCCACAGATGATATAGACTCGATATTAAATGACAACCTCCCACCTACGTGCAATCCATACCATGAAAATAAAGGGACAGAATCCAGGTGAATTAGGCTCCTTAAGATGCTTCCTGAAATAGTTACACAAAGAGCCAGAAACATCTGCTTGGAACGACTTTAATGTGCATTTTTATACAGAACATGAAATGATAGCGGTCTCCTTGATTTCCTGCCTGCCACTGCTCAACACTTACCAAGGAAGCAGTTTATATACCACGATTAGGACTATAAAATCCATTCAATTCATTATATAAATTTGTTACAGGAACCGGACATCATTTATCTGCACTACTACAAATCTGTCCAAAAAGCTTGTCGGATCAGTAATAATAATAATTGCTTTGCATGAGTGCTTGCTGGGAACAATATCCCCACTTAAAACAAACACGCCCTCAAAGTATGAACTACCTTGAAACATCAGCATTCCACCCTCTCACTTAAACTCCAAGAAGGCAACTACCACAAGCACTCAAACACATGCACATTTCATCTCACCATATGCTGGCAGCCGAGCTTTACTTCTCTCAAATCAAAAACACCGACAAGAAGAGCTAATAGCAACAATGTATTTGTAAGGAAGCAACATTTAGTGCACATAAATATTTGACAGTTATGTCCACTGCTTGGCAGATGTTCAATGCATGTTTTAAAATGTTTATTCAAGTTATTCATACTGCTTAAAGGGCCCCTTGCGGAATTGGGAGATTTTAAATATAAGCAGCACAGTTTCATGATAGTTGGACTGTTTTGTTAGGCACGGGGAGATTGTGATTTGCCCAGAATCACAGGATGTTCAGCTTTATTGCCGAGATTCGAACTCTGGAAACTTTGTCTTTCTACGAAGAGCTAACTCTCCAAGGAAGGGGTTACTTCACGGAGATGAAATGCTTCAGCTGCAGTGGGAGGCGAGGTGTCTCCACTGCTAAAACCGAAAGTCTTGTTTGTTTGTTTGCTTTCGGTTTTAGCAGAGGAGGCTCCGTGCTTCCCACTGCAGCTGAAGCTGTCAGCTCTGCGAATTAACCCCCTCCTTGGAGAGTTAACATGTCAAAAGAATGGGCAGGTCCTGCCCCACCGATCTCCCCTCCCTCCCCCTTAGACATACCAGAATCCTACAAGAAGAATGGAGCGACGCCGGGAACAAAGGTCAGATTTAAGTGGAGTTCGCGCCCCCCCCTGGGAAGGTGTCGCGCCCCCCCAGGGGGGCGCGCCCCACAGATTGAAGAACACTGTTTTAGGGAGTTATCCTCTTGTTTCAATGGTGAGCCTGTAGCTGCTGCAGATGAATGTCATCATGATTGATATCCACCAATGCCTGCTGCTGAACATAGACGGCAACAACCATATTGGTGAAGGTATTCCACACCTCACCATGGGCACCCTCCACAAATGTCACTACAAGTTGCTTTTAGTGACAGTGTTAGTGAGTGATCTATCTTCACCATTTGCCCGGGTTACCCACATTCTATGGGTTATATTTGGGACGGGACATTTGCCAATGGAGGTTGGGAATGAGTTTTCCTCAGGGGTCTAAGCAAGGTGCACTGGCGAATATGGGTCACATTGATGAGTGTTTTGCCCCGATTGTAAGAATACCCATAGCAATTTGTATATGTGTAAGAGAGTGACTTTTAAAGATATCAAGAATGAACAAAGAGATCCACAATGACCAAGGCATCTCTTCTGTACCAAATAATGCAAGAAAGCACCTGTAATCAAACAAGCGTATATAAAGACACAAGCTAAGGCACTCAAGTATGTCAGTTACTTCTTGTGATCAGCTCGGTACCACTTGAAATTGGAAAGTGCCCACTGACCACTCTCTATCCGATCTACAATCCAGAAGGCAATTCATAAAGAACTTTATTAGAGCGACAGACAGCCTGTCCAACTCAGTCAAAGTGGTGCCCTTAGGTGCTGTTGATACAGTCACAGAGGCTGTTCCTAGTTAAGGATCCTCTGCAGAGTATTCAAACTCTTATCTAAGAAGAAGCGTGAACCTCCAGCATCAAAGGGGTAGAGACAGTGGGCCCTCTGCTTCCTCTAGGGAAGTTGTGACTCTGTATGCTAGGAACAAGGGTCTAGCTTAAAGCAGATGACATTACTTTAAAGCGGCTGCATCAGAAGATAAAGGGAGGCTCTAATCTCAAAGACGGGAGCACATCACTGCTGGCGTGTGACTAGGCCCCACATTATGGCGACAGTCCTGCAAATAGCTGCGGGAAACACATGTTCCCACCATGATGTAGGCTGAACGGACTAAGAGCAATCTCGGAACTTAACCAAAAATTCAGTTAGCCCTGGCCGCCATGTTCTCCCTTTACTCACTGTTGCGACTCAACTGACCAATCTGGACAATTGCATCTGTTTTTGTACTATGAACAGGCACAGAAATGACATCACTCATTCATCCTATGGAGGTCATTCATGTGCATAAATCATTAACCAATTTTGTAATCATTAAGAATTTAGGAACCTGTTCTATAAATGAAAGACAAGCGTCAACATCCGCTTACAAATAGTGATCACATCCATTTCACACTCACAGCCCTTTTAAATAGAGCATCCTTCCGACGTAACCTTCAGAAAAAAGAAAGCGCAGCATCAACAGGTGGAAGTCAAGTATAACGAGATGCATAAATGAGCACTTTAACCGGTCATCAGAACAGAGCACTACATTTCTGTGCATGATGATTGGTGGTGTGTGGCATGGCAATGTGTCTCCTGCTGGTCACCAGGACCTGATGGCAGGGCACTCCTTCCATCATAATTGCAGGCTGCGAGGTGAGAGTGAACTGAAGGTTGGCCGAGTAACATCATAAAATTGCTCGTGACTGGTGATTTCCGAGTCATTCTTTTCCGAGGCTGGGTTTGGTTTCTTCACCTGGCGCTCGGATTTTTCTTTTTCATTCTTCCAGTCTCTATGGAGACAGTGGCATGTTGAGAAGTTTTGGATTGGCACTAGGCATGTTTTGGACCTTTTTCCTTGTGTTCCAAATGTGAGTAGGGATGGATAGTAGTGGTCAGAAAGGATGTAGAAGAGGACATTTTGGAATTGGATAGGCGATCCCTGCAGGACTAGGAATAGGCAGACCGGCAGGTCACAGGCAGTCTGAGAGGCAACTCACAAAGAGAGAGGGACAGAAAGCCGGCTGATCTCTTACACCCTTTCTTATTTTTTAATTCTCTTACACACACACGCACACACACATGCACACAAAAACACTTTCTCTCTCTCTCTCTACCTTAGATTTTAACACGCTCTCTAATACCATGTTGAGAGTCTTTCAGCTTGCAGGTGAATACTAGGAGTTGCTCAACGGAAAAAAGAAGCTTCACCTATAGGACCAGAATGACACCTCACCACTGCGAGCCAGAAGAATTGCGTGGGGGGCCGCCTCCCACATAAGACCCAATAAACTTGTGCATTTTACTGGCCCACATTTTGACCTGCACTTGCCGGATTTTATTGACTGTAGTTGGCCATTGGCAGATTGGTCGTCGTTCATTGGTTGATGGGTTGAACACTCATTACCTGATCTACTGCTTTGTCCTGGTCAGATGAAATGAATGTCCCAGGGAAATTCTGGGAAGGGTCACTTTCAGATCCACAGTGCACAAATAAGGCTTTGGCAGGAGACACCAGAGTCTCACCACACCACCAGAGCGCTCACAGCTCAGCTCTTTCTCCTAGAGCACCAGTCCTCCTCCTAGCACAGAGAGGCGCTGCTGGAGTCAGCCACTCTCTTTGCAACGAGCACATCTATCTGCATCCAGCAGCCTAATGAGGCGAGTTACTCAGCCTTTATTCCCACACCTCTGGATTGTACGGTCGTTAGTCAGAACAGATGATGTGCTGAGCTGGATGTTGTTAAAGAATTGATAGAGTGGTATACCTAGAGATTCTGGGGAGCTGTTCTCGCCTTCCTCTCTGTCTGGACTCAGCCCTTCCTTTCTTCTTCTTTCTTTGATCTTTCTTTCCATCCATACCATTGCTCTTTTCATCTGCATTCTCTCCCTGTTTGCTTGTTCACTTATCTAACCAACTTGATTTCACTACCATCACAATATTCTTTGCTTTTCCATTTTCTTGTTCGCTCCTAAGTTAGCTCTCCGTTTGGCTCTCTTGCTCATTCTGACTATGTTTCTACAGAACAGTCTCTCGTTTTCTCTCTCTCACTCTCTTCCATGTCTCCCAGCACACTCTTTCCACCCCGCTCTATCATAATCTCCCTCTCTCTCTTCATGTCTCTGTCCCTTGTGCTATCTATTTATCTGTCTCTCTCGCTCTCTCTTTCTCTCTCTCTCTCTATCTCTATCATTTTATGATATCTCCCCTCTCTGTCTCTGTCTTTTACCTGTCTATTCTCTTCCTTTCTACTCCATCTTTTTTCTGTCTCTTACTCTCTATCATGTTACCCATCTTTCAAACACATACACACACACACACACACACACACGTTAATATTGTTTGATTGACATAGCTTGTGGGCTTAAAAGTGTAGCCCAATCTATACAGATTTACTGGTATTGGAATAATGTTTCATATGATTTGTGGGTCTCTGGTGATGTCAGAAGCTGCCAGCTATTGATCTTCCACCACTTCTGGGATTTCCCTCATGAGAATTGAATCTAGTTGTAATTTTATGAAGTCAGTGATCCTGCAGGCAGATTCCGTGCCGTGGTGTTTGCTTGTTTCTTCGAATTTGTGGCAGAGGATGAAGAAGTGGACCTGTTTGCATGAGGCTCAGTCTCACGGATGGCAAAAGAGTTCACACTCTCCTGGTGTGTCTGTGCTGTCCCTTTTCTATCTCTAGCCAGTGAATGCTGATCCTGTACTTGGCCCTTTATTGTTTGTAATGGGATTCATCCATGGCTCTCTAACTCTCCCCCCCCTTGACTCACTCTCTCTCCCTCTCGGTCTACCTATCTCTTTCTCTGTCTTCCTCTCTCTCATTGTATATGTGGGTCTCAGCTGGTGGTGCATGAGCTGCAGCTTGCTTGCTGTTTGTTACTTCCTGCCAAGAGATTGACCACAGCTCAGCTGAGTCACTGAACAGAGGCATTGAAATCCTAAGGTGTCAGCACCAGTTTATTGTCATAATTTACAATTATGTACATGGCCAGTGCTTCACCTGTCCTGCCTCCCCTTATCCCAAATATGAGCTCATAGATTCTTTCATTGGCCTGAGGGATAAAAAAGCATGAGTTTCTCACAATGTTATCAACCTTATTGAAATAATGTTTGACTTTTCCTATTTGTCCTTTTTTAGGTCGAAGCCTATCAGACAGCGCAGCCGTCAGCTGTCTGGTTTGTTGAATATCTCTTGGGAACATTCTGAAAGCTTTCCTGTGAATGCATTCCACTCATTGTTTCCCATTGGCTTTGTGTTTGTAGTTCATGTTGGCTTGCCTTCTATTTACTGGCTTTATTTGTTTTAGGCTGCCCTGCTTGAGTTTGTCCCTCCCGCGGAGCATAGCCTGTTTACTATATTCTTCCTGTGAGTGCTTGTTTCTGTACAAAGGTCTTTACATTTTGTTCTCATCTTGTCACATTTGCTGTTCATTCAAAGATAGAGGTTAAATGTGAGACTCTGTCTTCCGAGGGAGATTGGTGTTCTTTCTCTGACTTCATAGTGAGAGGCTTTATGTGACAATCTTGGGGGATTGAAAATAAAGACCTTTTTCTAACTCACCAAATTTTAATGTCTAAAATTGAACTGTACAATTATTTCAAACCATATCAGAGTTCATAAAGCACTAATTAAGCAAATGTTGTGTGCTTCTTAAGTGTGGTGGAGGCAAATATTTTAATACGAGCAAAACAAATTAATAGACTAGATATTTCCATTCCTATATATTATCATTTGTTGACTACATAGTTTTATTAGTAAAACTGTATCTCTTTGCAAATGTAATAATCATTTCAATTGGAAATGTGTTGTCTGTAATGGCAGTGCACTACCACACCATGCATACTCCACTCTACGCCACTCCACAACAACCTACTTCACTCTATGCAATTAACACCTCACCACGCTGCGATATTCTATGCCACTCCACTCTACTATTCTCTACTCTGCATTGGTTTGCTCCACTCTACACCACTCTACTCTAATCCTGTCCACTCTACTTAACTCGCCTCTGTGCCACTCCACTTTACGGCACTCCACTCTATGCCATTCTGTCACCAAACTCTAGGCCACTCTACTCCACTGTACACTTCTCCACTCTACGATACTCTATCCCACTCCACTCTATCACTCTACTCAATACAACCCCACTTTACTCTACAAAACTGTACTCCACTTTATGCTGCTCCACTCCATGCCCCTGTCCTCTATGCCCCCTGCTGTACCTTCCTCAACAACACTGCCCTCTATGATATATCATATTTCCCCTCTCTTTCTCTGTAGTGTACCTGTCTATCCTCTTCCTTTCTACCCATCTTTTTCTGTCTCTTACTCTCTGTCTTGTTACCCATCTTTCAAACACATACACACACGCGCGTGCATGAATATTGTTTGATTGACATAGCTTGTGGGCTTAAAAGTGTAGCCCAATCTTTACAGATTTACTGGTATTGGGATAATGTTTCATATGATTTGTGGGTCTCTGGTGATGTCAGAAGCTGCCAGCTATTGATCTCCCACCACTTCTGGGATTTCCCTCATGGGTATTGAATCTAGTAGTAATTTTCTGTAGTCAGTGATCCTGCAGGCAGATTCCTCGCTGTGGTGGTTGCTTGTTTCTTCGAATTTGTGGCAGAGGATGAAGAAGTGCACCTTTTTACATGAGGCTCAGTCTCACAGATGACAAAAGAGTTCACACTCTTCTGTCCTGGTCTGTCTGTGCTGTCCCTTTTCTATCTCTAGCCAGTGAATGCTGATCCTGTACTTGGCCCTTTATTGTCTATTATGGGATGCATCCCTGGCTCTCTAACTTTCTCCCCCCTCTATTTGACTCGCTCTCTCTCCCTCTCGGTCTCCCTATCTCTTTCTCTGTCTTCCTCTCGCTCACTGTATACGTGGGTCTCAACTGGTGGTGCATTAGCTGCAGCTTACTTGCTGTTTGTTGCGTCCTGCCAAGAGATTGACCACAGCTCAGCTGAGTCACTGAACAGAGGCATTGAAATCCTAAGGTGTCAGCACCCGTTTATTGTCATAATTTACAATTATGTACATGGTCAGTGCTTCACCTGTCCTGCCTCCCCTTCTCCCAAAGATGAGCTCATAGATTTTTTCATTGGCCTGGGGGATAAAAAAGCAAGAGTTTCCCACAAGGTTATCAACCTTATTGAAAGAATGTTTGACTTTCTCCTATTTTCCGTTTTTAGATCGAAGCCTATCAGACAGCCTAGCTGTCAGCTGTCTGGTTTGTTGAACATCTCTTGGGAACATTCTGAAAGATTTACTGTGAATGCATTCCACTCATTCTTTACCATTGGTTTTGTGTTTTGTAGTTCATGATGGCTTGCATTCTATTTACTGGCTTTATTTGTTTTAGGCTGCCCTGCTTGAGTTTGTCCCTCTTGCAGAGCATAGCCTGTTTACTATATTCTTCCATGAGTGCTTGCTTTCTGTACAAAGGTCTTTAAATTTTGTTCTCATCTTGGCACATTTGCTGTTCATTCAAAGATAGAGGTTAAATGTGAGACTCTGTCTTCCGAGGGAGATTGGTGTTCTTTCTCTGACTTCAAAGTGAGAGGCTTTATGTGACAATCTTGGGGGATTGAAATTAAAGGACTTTTTCTAACTCACCAAATGTCAATGTCTGAAAATGAACTGTGCAATTATTTCACACTATTTCAGAATTCATAAAGCACAAATTAAGCAAATTTTGTGTGCTTCTTAAGTGTGGTGGAAGCAAATATTTGAATAAGGGCAAAACAAATCAATAGACTAGATATTTCCATTCCTACATATTATCATTTGTCGGCTGCATAGTTTTATTAGTAAAACTGTATCTCTTTGCAAATGTAATAATCATTTCAATTGGAAATGTGTTGTCTGTAATGGCAGTGCACTACCACACCATGCATACTCCACTCTACGCCACTCCACAACAACCTACTTCACTCTATGCAATTAACACCTCACCACGCTGCGATATTCTATGCCACTCCACTCTACTATTCTCTACTTTGCATTGGTTTGCTCCACTCTACACCACTCTACTCTAATCCTGTCCACTCTACTCAACTCGCCTCTGTGCCACTCCACTTTACGGCACTCCACTCTATGCCATTCTGTCACCAAACTCTAGGCCACTCTACTCCACTGTACACTTCTCCACTCTACGATACTCTATCCCACTCCACTATTTCACTCTACCCCGTACAACCCCACTTTACTCTACACAACTGTACTCCACTTTATGCTGCTCCACTCCATGCCCCTGTCCTCTATGCCCCCTGCTGTACCTTCCTCAACAACACTGCCCTCTATGATATATCATATTTCCCCTCTCTTTCTCTGTAGTGTACCTGTCTATCCTCTTCTTTTCTACCCATCTTTTTCTGTCTCTTACTCTCTGTCTTGTTACCCATCTTTCAAACACATACACACACACGTGTGCATGAATATTGATTGATCGACATAGCTTGTGGGCTTAAAAGTGTAGCCCTATCTTTACAGATTTAGTGGTATTGGGATAATGTTTCATATGATTTGTGGGTCTCTGGTGATGTCAGAAGCTGCCAGCTATTGATCTTCCACCACTTCTGGGATTTCCCTCATGAGAATTGAATCTAGTTGTAATTTTATGGAGTCAGTGATCCTGCAGGCAGATTCCTCGCTGTGGTGGTTGCTTGTTTCTTTGAATTTGAGGCAGAGGATGAAGAAGTGCACCTGTTTGCATGAGGCTCAGTCTCACAGATGACAAAAGAGTTCACACTCTTCTGTCCTGGTCTGTCTGGGCTGTCCCTTTTCTATCTCTAGCCAGTGAATGCTGATCCTGTACTTGGCCCTTTATTGCCAATTATGGGATTCATCCCTGGCTCTCTAACTCTCCCCCCCTCTATTTGACTCGCTCTCTCTCCCTCTCGGTCTCCCTATCTCTTTATCTGTCTTCCTCTCACTCACTGTATACGTGGGTCTCAACTGGTGGTGCATTAGCTGCAACTTGCTTGCTGTTTGTTGCTTCCTGCCAAGAGATTGGCCACAGCTCAGCTGAGTCACTGAACAGAGGCATTGAAATCCCTGGTGGGCCGCAGGGGTGGGCACGATTTTTGGGTTGCAGACCACTTTTCTCACAGGGGGCCGATTTTGCCCCTTGTAAGAAAAGGGGGAGAGGTGCTTTGTGGCTAATCTCTCCACCCCGCTCCCAGGGCCGGTCGAGCAGCAACCTACCAGGGCTGGTTACTCTTTCCAGTCTTACCTTGTAAGTGTCAATAAATTAGGTTCCTCCTAGTGCTAAATTCGCACAAATGGTTTACCACAGCCCTCAAGTTAGAGGCCTGGACGTATTTGTCATCATCTGAGTGTGGCCTGTAGAATGAGAAAGAGGGACAAGTGAGGAAAACAGTGATAATACTAGATGGTAAAGAACCAAGAAGAATCAGATACATAGGAAGTGTAGAATGGTGTAAAAAAGAGGCATCAGGTGGAATAAAGTGTAGGCGGTCTCTGTAAGTGTTGGTGACACCTAAAATTAAGTTCCTTGAAAATAGAGCAAACTCAGGCGCTAAAAGCAAGTTCTTATGATCACAATCAGACAGAGCAGACACCAGGCTGGGAGTGGAGTTGTATCACTGAACCTTGAAACACAATGGCGGCACCTATTTGGGAATAGGGTGTTCAGAGAAAGCAAAGACACCTGTGGGACACTGCTGACATAAATCAGTTAAGGAATTATTCTGAGCTGGAGACGCATCTTGACCACACTAGGGCCCTCATGACAGGTGCAGGGCTAAATTCCAACAAGTACTTGCACATGAATCAGAAATAGGAATTACTTGAGAGTTTTCACTCCCTCTCAGTTTTCCGCTGATAGATGCTGGAAGGTCAAGCCTGTCGAAACGTATCTTGTGGAAAAGCCTATTTAAAGGCAAAACACAGGAGGGCAGATTTACAAGCCCCTTGCGCTACTTTGCGTCACTTTTCCCATGTTAAAAGTGACGCAAAAGTGGCGCAAGGGGCTTGTAAATCTGCCCCAGGGAATCTGATGTGTTAATTACAAATTCCACATGTTATACCTAATTTGTACATTAGAAAGTCTGAATAGAAGGTATTCTCAACACCTGGTAGAAACCTCACCCAGGGGCAATAGTATTTACCATGTATGGAAATATCGTTCCCCCTCTCCCCCACCCCACATTCCACCTAACCTATAATAGGGTCATACTCGATAAATAAGTGTATTGTAAAAATCGACTAAGGGCACAGGGCTGCATCCCACTCACCAGAAAAGGTTGCCCATGCCATGGCAGATATGCACAGACAATGGGCAGGAGAGTGAGGCATATTCCACGAACAGGCATCTCCCTCAGGCAGGAGGAGGGAAACAAGTTGGCAGAGACAATGAACTCAGACAATAAATGCGTGCGGGGGAGGGAGCCGTCTCTCTGGGGCTCAGAGAGAATCGCTCAGCCTCCAGCGTAGATTGCTCTAACAAGATTCACTCTGCCTTACTCCCGGGAAGGTAATTAGAGTGAAATCTGTATCTCGTAAGCGACGCAAAGCAATATGAGACAATTGCTCTGTTCGGCCATTTTAGCTATGGGCAGAATCAACATGGCTGCCCTTCAGAAGGGCTCAGTGCCTATTACAACAGCAGTAACTGGGTGCGTTCAAAACAACAATACCCTTGTGGCGCAGCAGTATACAGTGATGAGGAAGGGTAATCGGAGTAATGAAGATTACGGATAAGGAATGTGTGTAGTTCTCCATGTGCTTCCTTTGGGGAGGTTTGTGATCCAATCTGTGTCCCCAAAGCCTCTCTTAGGGAATGTTCGCAGTGTTTGATTTCAATGCCCCCTATTATGTTCCCGCCCACTCCAGTGGTAGCACATCTTTTTCAATTTTCATCAATTTTCATCAAAGGAATGTTGCAAAACTATACCGTAGGCCACTCTCCTAGCAACCAATCACAACAAATCAGAGCAAGCTGTTAAGTGGCACAAGTTAAACATTTGAAGATGTTAAGGTATTTTGTTTGATTATGTGCAGCTGGTTTCAAGTATTTAAATAAAAAATATCACTAGACAATTGGGTTCAAAATTTCATTTTGGTGCTTAATCCACACTTCACTGTGCCAACAATGCTTGGTAACATAACAAATGATAAAAAAAGATATACATGATATAACTACTACAAAGTAAAAGAAGCTGTGCTAGTTAAGCATGCGGTAACCAACTGTGCGAAATCCGTTCACAAGAATTTTATTTTTCACATCATCATGCAATATTTCTGGAAAAATGTATGAAATTACACATAATCATATAAAATGCAAATCTGCTAGATTTTAGTGCAAAAAGTGTGCACAGGTCCATTTTGGGCACGAATATGCACTTCACACTAACAAATAGTGCCAAAACCACAAGTGCAATGACAACAGCTGCTGGTCGCGTTCTGGCCATTCTTGTTGTTCCAGCTCCCCAGTTTTGCAACAAGCGCAGCATAATTATATGGAATGCCGCAATTGCTAGAAGAAGTGTGACATGAAATTGCCAGAATTACTCAAATTATGCCACCACAATTTAAATTTCACCCAGATTTACCTGTAATCTTTTCATGCTGCAGTCTAATGATTCTCAGAAATCCAAGAAAGGTTTCAGTGCTCAAAGCGTTCTTCTTCCCTGACCCTGAAGGTGTTTCAGGATGTTTCCATAACATTGCCTGTAGGTGTCAGTTTTGCGCTTCTGATGCGTCACATTTTTGTGACGCATCGGCGGCGTAAAACATGCCTCCCGTTGCGCACTATTTACAAAGTGACGCATAAAGCCTAGTAGAAGTGGCGCAGTAAAATCTATGAGATTTCAATGCATCATTACTAGGATGCTGTTGCGTCAAAATCTTGTGCCTGCCTCACAGCAGGCGTAAGACTGACGCAGGCCCTTTCACATGGGGCTTGTGAAAAGGCGCATTGCTAGATTTGAGTCACTTTTGAGACACACTCCAGCAATGTGGGACTTTTGCACTTACAGATACGTCAGAAATACTGACGTATCTGTAACTCCTTGTGACATGATGGGTCATAAAATAAATATAACACATCAGGTATGTCACAAGGAGTGTGCACTGAGAAGTGACGCATCGCTGCTTTCACACATTTCTCATAAATGAGGCCCTTCAAGTCTGAGCTGTGTGAGCAATTTCAATATTTTGCACACAGACATTGTTATTCCTGTTAATGTGAAAATAGCACAGCAGTTGAATGCATATTTTCGACCCGGCCTCTAAGACAACTTTAACTGTAATGCAAGACTTTATGAAAAAAAAAACATATATCATGTGCATAAGTAATGGAATTTTTGCTCAGTGAGCTTCATCCACTTGTTCTGTTTGATTGTCAATCACCTTTTCTTCCACCTACCATAGTAAACACCATGGGGCTAAAGGTCAGGCCACTTTACTCACTGCTCCTTTAAACTTTTGTGGCTGCACAGAGCATGGGCACTCTGTTCCCATCTGCCTAAAAGTCTTCCATGAAAAAGATGATTCAAATATTGTGTTTTAATGCTATATTTCATGTGTATTACCTTCAAATACTGGGCACTGCACTTTGGGTGTTCACGTAGATGATGATGATTTATCACCTGTCTCCTTTTTAAGTTGATGTTATAAAGTGAGACTGTGGCATTGTAGCTTGCTATGATTCCAGTTTTGTGATAGATCGTATTTTATTATTGTCTCTATCACAAATAATAATGATAGTAAAATGCCTGTCACAATTGAAAGGTATAATATTTAAAACACCTCTCTAAACAACCATAGCAGGGAAAGATTTTTAATGTGACATATTTTTAACCATCATTTGGCAACCACGTTTAAGTGGCAGCATAGTTATTTTCCCCCCGTTTTATTTTGAAATAAAAAGTACAAATTCATGTAACCATTACACCAGCTTGCCAAGGTCAAACCTATTGTCTTTGCCATTACTTTTTCTACTTCTTACAGCTACCTAGCTGTCTTCAATCAATGGTCAGAGTATGCCCAAATGGAGCCATTCAGTTCTTTCCCTTTAAGCCCTCTAAAACCGGGGAAGCTGTCTTAGACACTTAACCTCAGTATAACATGTACATAATTCAGTGGAACTGTGGGTCCTTCCGCACATGTTAATGTTCCTCCCAGTGTCTCCTAAGGCATACAGAGCAGCTGAAAAATGGATGGATTTCTCCATATAAGAAATCCTGTGAAAACCAATAGCATCTCACCTGCCCATGAGATAACCTCCTACTCATGGAGGGTGCTGCGATAACCTGGACCTTCCTGGGGCGCACTGGTCCCATTCACTCATCATTCAACCTTCCTTCTGGCAGCCTATCATTATTCAGGAGGAGGGATTCACTGAAACAATGGCACCTATTAGGTTCCTGGGATGCACTCAAGGGCCTAGATCTTAGGATCCCTCTTCCCCTAACTGTGATTCACAACTCTGAGGGGGTGGCTATCCTGGTTCAACATGCCCCTAGGAGACGGGAACCCTCCGAATAAATACACACGTTGCCCCAGATAGTTTTATTAGCTAACGCTACCCTGGACTCAGTCTGGTGATGGATTATCCTCAT
Organism: Lissotriton vulgaris; assembly: GCF_964263255.1. Taxonomy (NCBI): domain Eukaryota; kingdom Metazoa; phylum Chordata; class Amphibia; order Caudata; family Salamandridae; genus Lissotriton; species Lissotriton vulgaris. The sequence continues at coordinate 1,306,219,029 of NC_141693.1, read as the reverse complement.
TGAGGGGAGTCCTCAAAGGAAGAGCTGTCCAGCCCTCAATCCCCTCCCCATCATCTCACAAACTCCCCTGGCTCCTTGTTGGGGAACCAGATCAAACCAGCCTGAACATCCTACTAGTGACTTAACATGGCTTCCATGTGAGACTGGGTCACATGATCCAGATATACAGCAGGCCCCCACTCAAACTCATACAGGAGAGCAACTAACTGGCCTGAGGCTTCCTGAAAGCAATAAAAAAGAATGTACAAGCAGCACTGACTGAATTCGCGCCTAGGCATGCATGCTGGGGGAAACCCACATCTTAGGACCGGTCATTGGCCATAAGTAAGTGCGTATTTATTATTCTAACACACCCATCACCTTGATACTGGGGTAAGTTATACAGGGCCACAGCAAATATAACTGCATTTGGTGTTTTTGATGCATTCTCCTGGAAGTGTCTATGCACACTGTGGGGTTGGTTTTTGAAATGCAATGATCCTCACAGAAATGGTGTTTGACTAGCATTGCCAGGGTTTAACATCATTGAGTGCACCAGTCCAGCCCCCACACAGTTGGTGTTAAACATACGCTCAGACACACACAGACACACAGACACACATATCCCTCCCGCCTATGCACAGCCTTGTGTCGCAGCCCACGCCACCTCCTGCTTTAAATCTAATAGAAAAGATAAAATCCTTCGGGCTGCACTGACTGAGCTCTCCGTGCATGCAGATTCCTCAAGAATGCCTCCCTCGGGGAGCAGCTGGTGATTTTCAAGCCTTATGAGGTGAGAGACACACACCATTTACCAGCATGCACATTACCTCCTCCTTCACCTCGTCAGCGTTGGGCAACCACGCACACACCCGGCAGCCATTTTTCAATGCGTGGTTTTCCATCACCTCCCAAAGCATGCAAGACTCCTCCTTCTGCTCAGCAAGCAATGAGATGCCTCCTGATGAGACTCTGTGCTCGGATGCACCGTGTTCACTGACATCCTGGGAACAGGGCTAGAGAGTCAGCCATTGGGTACAGAGATCAGGCAATGAGGCCTGACACTTGAGGAGAGCAAAGGGCTGCTCAATGGTTATTGCATTCTTCAATACCCACTCATTATCTCATTGCAACTTTGCAAATATTCAAACTTCTGGGACTGCTGTGTGGTTGGTGGTGTGCTGTGTGAGGAGATATGCTATTTTATCTTCCTGTATTATTTGGTGTAGCTTTCATGTTCAAAGATGACTGCCAACTTGCAGCTCACTCTGGTTCCAAAAATCCTTCCTCTCCTCCAAATTGACCATCAGGAAAATCTGTTGAGAGCCCCTGTCATGGTCTAGCTTGACTACCTCTATATCATCTATTCTGGTCACCAGAATATACTCATTGCCAGGTAACAACGGGTACAGCACCAGACTATGACTATAGCTCTGTGAGCTCAAGCACACCTGTCTTCAAAGCACTGCACTAGCTTTCAGCAGATGCAATGAATAGGTTTATGTTCCTCTGCAATCTTCATAAAGAATATTGTTTTTTACAACAGACAAAGAAATAACTACATATTGCCCCGTTTTTTTAATCTTTAGATTGTTATACTAGCCTTGACCATTTTATTTTAGAGCAAGGCTGTCCAATGTACGCTCAGGGGGGCAGCTGTACTCCATGTTTTCTGGATAACCCCTTACTATATAAATAACCCTGGTGGGTCCGCCTGCTGTATTATGAGTGAGGAGGTGGGACAGCCACATGACCGCTGCCTCTGCTGGGATCAAGGATCCACGTGCAGCTGACTTCCAACAGCCTGAATATGCTGGTGGTGCCAATGACGGCCTGCCAAGCGCACTAAGACCTGCATATCCACCGCCCTTTTCATGGCGGGGACCCGGCCATCAAAAGGGTGGTGGCATGCAGTTTAGGGGGCCCTAATTAGGCTCTCGGCCATGTCTGTGCCTAGGGTTGCATGCATGCAGGGGGGCACATGTTGTGCCCCCTTGGAACTGCACCCTCATCCCTGCACGGTGTGACATACATGAAATGGCACACAGTGCAGGAGCATGCTGCAAGCACTCTCAGGGCGATGGTATGTTGTTAAGGCTCTCCAATGAGCCTGATATAGCCACCACTGTGAGACCACCGTTGCACCGCCCGCTCTGAATTAAACCCATAATCCAGCAGGCGGGCTCATTGGAAGACTGCAAAAAGCATAATAAGGCCCTAATTCTATGTATGTGCATTTTATGTGGGTGACCGAAAAATAATATATGGATCTGGTGCTTACGCACCAGTAAAAAAAAACTTTCTTGGGTATGTACTCATAGTTTATTTTATGGTAAATTTGTCTATGTCAATATTTCTCAAACCCAATTTTTAGACCGGAAGTCTTTCATGACCCACCTAGCTGTAATGAGCATGATGTAGGCATTTTTTTAAATGTAACTAAAGCAGTGTTTCCCAAACTTTTTACAGCCACTACCTAATTTTTTAAATCACAAACGTTTGTGACCTACCTAGCTTTAATGAACATGAGTTGGTTGATTTTTTTTATGTAACTAAAGCATTCTGTGGTAACGCACTGCCAATTACAAATAGCACATTTTCCATTGAAATAGCAATCAAATTTGCACAGACACACAGTTTTACTGAGAAAAACTATAGTGCGCACAAATGATGTGTGAACATTGTGTTGCAGTAAATTTTCATCATTTGTGCATCACCAAGTAAAGATTATTTATTTGTATTGATCCTGTTAAAATCTTGGTTTCCATCACACCTCAGAGTTAGGAAAGAAGTGTTTCAATTTTTGCTTTCCAAACGGCTGAATTTGAACAGTTCATTTACAGCAATTTACATTTTGTTGTTTTGTTGAAACAATTACGTCATACAGCCTTTCCTTTCACACTTCCTGTACCCTAGCAAGGTTGTTAATAATTCACTTTACTATTCTTTCTCTGACTATAGAGTGAAAGGAGTTTGTAAACACCAATCCCTATGTTAAAAAACAGACAAGCAGCAATTTGTCAGAAGGCATAGCTTGTTTCTCTGGGGTGGAATGGTTTGGTTTAGTGTGCTATGCTCTAGCTGACATGCTAACATTTATTAAACAATCTGGCTTAATCAGACCTCCCAGGATATTGTAGCATGGATTAGCAGATTTAGCGGCACAAATATGGAAATTTAGCGGCACAAATATGGAAATGTTGCTGCATTTTTGTTGCACTTTATTTTACTCATAATCATTCATTTTCAGCCTTAAATCAATGGAAACTGTTTTAGCTGATTATTCCACTTTGAATCGGCAACCTGAGATATGGAACAGAGGAATTGGCCAACAGGTGAAGGCTGTTATCCCTTGAAAATGCAATCCTTCATTATCTTTAGTATAGGTTCTGAGAAGCCCTTAAAAGATGGCCTGGTAGCATCCCATAGGAAACGGCATTCTAGAACCTACCTTAGTGTATGCTCTGGGGGTCCAGATTGGAAGGACATAGAGATACCCAAAGAAATTTAAATTATGCAGCCAGTCACAGTATATGACCTGTGGAATCCACTTTACATTACATTACATTACATACATTACATTACTTTACAATTTACATTTACATTTACATTTACATTTACACTTAGGAGCAGCAGAGAAGAAACTCATAATAAAGGCCCTATACAACCGTGTAATACTTCAAGGCAAATCACGAAATCCTGGAGAGTCTGGCTAGGGCTCCGACTGTTTATGTTTTCACAGGTGAAGGGGGCGGGGGGCACAACGTTATAACATTTGCAAAGTAATAGGACTCGCATTTACGCATGTTCAAGCTATTGTCATTGTAAATGACAATGTCATTTATTTAGGTTTTAAAAACCAAAACATAAATAAAAGGCATTGTCATTTACAATGCCAATAGCTCAAACTTGCATAAATGCAAGACCTATTGCATTGCAAATGCTTGTTTTTTTACTATTCTGCTAGGGTGACACACATTTACACAGGACATGTATGGATGAATTTTGCTGCTGTTCTGTCCTCTCTCCGCAACTTCCTTGCCGCCTGACAGTTTCCAGAGTGTGACTTCTTTTAACCTGATCCCCCTATGGGTTCACTGCCTGCCCCCTTGTCTCAATGGTACCCATCACCTTGCTGCCCATTAATTACCTGCCTGTATCCCATTCTGCCCCCAAGATGGTCCCATCCTGTTTACCTTTCCTCTACTCCCTACATTTCTCGAGTTGCCAACTCATATCCTGGTCTTACCTCGTCCCTTCACTTGATGCCTGGAAAATGTCCTCCTCTCTCTTGATTTCTACCTGCGCCAGGTTCTGCCCTTCCTGCATTTGTCCTCATCTCATCTACTTGTGCTGCCTTTTCCGCCATGATGCCCGACACCTTTCATCCGCTTGGCCCTTACTTGTGCCAACTCTGTTACTGGGAAGCTTGCTGCCTGCCCTTCTCTCGCCTGCCACCTACACTTGACATGTTGCCATTACCATACCAGTTCCTTCACTGGGTTTAGCTCCCAAGATGTCCTCTTTCTGCCCGTGTTTGCTATGATAAAGGCACCCTCTTAAAATATGAAAGAAGCGTCTTCCCATGAAACGTAGTCATCAGTAGTTACTCTCTAAAGTGTACGTATTGCCGATTTTGCGGACATTTTTGTAAAAATTGGGGCATTTTTACAAAAGTGACGATTTTGCAGCAGACCGCGAAATCCCGAAATTCCGGAGAGTCTGAACCTAATGTATTCCCATTAAATCAGAAACATTCCCTCACTACGCTTCCCGTTTTCTCTCTTCGTAAAATGGACAAGCACAGAGGTGGACTCCTAGCTCACCGTGCCTGAATCTGAAGCAGTGTCTGGCCCTTGACGACGGGCATGGCGCACCCTCCCTAGCCTTGTTTATCTTGTACAGGGGGGACTTGAAAGATTGAACCCAACATGGTCAGACTAAATTACTATGGTCAGTTCTCCAGGGCAATTTTACAGACAAGCTGCAATATAGTGGGATGTGTTCTGATAGTACCCAAGACAGGTCTTAAGTACTCCACAGCATTGAAGACACACAGACACAAGCTTTGCTAAGTCATACGTCCTCAGCCGTCACAAGCTCACTCAACCAAAGACGTGGTGGCGCTCTCAGGCCTAGGGTACCACGTTTCAACCTCGTGACTGGCTCTTTGTTTAACATAGGTACACATTTGTGCTCAGAGTGGTAACGTTCTTATCACTCATTTAGGGACATATGTGGCTTTGCTGGAACTACTGCAGTATATTGTTCCCTTGCTGCTAGGACAGCCAGCCTTTGGGACATCCCCTTACACGCCAAGAGCTTTTCACCGTCCAGTCAGCGAATGAGGGGTGCTCCAGCAGTTCTGCAGACAGAGCATCTCTTCTGCTGCATGAAACGCCCTGGACAGAGATTTCCCAGCCGCGCGGGCTCTGGTGCGCGCATCACACGCTCGCCTCGTTCTGAGCATGGATATTGCGTTGCCTGCCTCCGGCGTCTCCTCGCCGTTCCTTTCCAGCATGTCAGTCAGGTGTATGTGAGGAGAAAATCCAGGGACAATGACAAGGCCTGCTAATTATCCTCACGCGCGCATCACCTGGGTGCATGAGCGCGCGCGTGCTCCTTTCCATTTACATGCAAATGAAGGCCATGCATTTAAGACAGGAAGCCCTGGAGCAGGCTATGTCATCTCTCTTCCGCCCCATCTCCTCGTCCCTTTCTATCCTTGTCCTGCTTTTTCTTTAACATCTGCGCCATCGCGGATGCACTGGAACATGGCTCAGCCACCCGGCTTGAGGTGTAGCAGGCTACAAATCAAACTAGCAGGCAGGGGGAGCCGTTTCCGCTCCAGCACTTCTAACCTGGGCCTGCTGCCACTGGCCGGCTTGGTTGGACATGTGGTAGCCTTGTTGGGGCTCACCGGTCCGATGCAGCTCACGCGCATTTAATGCAGTGGTGCTTTCGGGGGCGTCAACACCCAACAACGTCAAGTGCACGCTCCACACTTGTTTACTTTCAGAGCACGTTGGATGCCTCCGCACGAAGAGCCCGACAAACGCCTGAGATTGTTAACCATCTTAGAGCAGCGCCTGCCTTCGCCTAATAATTCGTGTTTAATGCCACATTGATTTTAACAATATGAGAGTCTTTGGCTTGGAATCATTGAAGCCAAAAACTGGACATTATGCAGTAATTGCTGTATTCCCAGCTATTGCGAGGGCAATCCATTCCGGTATGAAAATCCTCGATAAAGAAATGCAACTAGCAGGAGGACCAGTGTGACATACTGTGCAGTGAAGAGAGTATTTCACTTCTATCGCGCATTGCAAGATTGGTTTCCCAATATCCATGCTTTTCATGCTCAATCCAGATCGTTGCTTAGGCATTCTCCCACCAGTCTAACTTAAGCCTTGCATTTACTTCCTGTGTTAAAATGAAATAACCTTCTTCTCATGAACCCAATACATTTCAAAGCGTCAAGCAGATTGTTAAGTAACCAGGTCTTCAAGGACGCGCCTCATCACATGGGCGAGAGATACCTTTCTATGACGGTCAGTGCACATTCAGTCAGGGTAGGTACTTGGAAGTACCAGGTCAGTGGGATGTTTCACTACCATTCACTACCACCACCCATGATGACTCCAAAACATTCTGATAGTTGTGTGTGTGTCAGTGTCATAAAACACAAAGAGGAGAGAGAAGGGCACTGCTGGGCTCACGCCTGTCCATCACACCACGTCTTTTTGCTTGAAACCAGTTTTTTTCAAGCCAACTGCACGAATGTCTTTTTTGCTACCTAATACTACTCACCTCTCTCAAGAAAAAGGAAATTCCCAAAATTGGACGAGGTAGGCTCACTCACATAATATTATATGACATTCTTCATCAAGTGCCTTCCCCCTTCCCCCCTGTAAGGTGTGGGGGTGTGGGGGGCGAACAGACTGAACCTCAGGAGTGCGCTGACCTGAGGGGGTTAGTGTTAGTGTCAGCCAGCAAACATCGGTGCTCTGGGCCTGACATAGGCGTCTGATATTTTGAACTCTGCAATGCTTCTGGCCTGTCACATGGGACATATGCATGTGGGTTCTGTTTGAACAGTCAGTCAGTTTTGTTTATAAATGTCCATGATTCTCACTCTGGTATCACAAGTGTCTTTGCGCAGAGCCCCTGCACAGAGTACAGATATCTATCTGGTGTATAGGAGTGAGGGAAACATTTTGTTTATTTGCTGTTGAAACATTGTATGCGATTTTAGATTATATGGCTTTTATCAACAGTCTGGCTGCCGAACTTATGACAACTGTGTAAAAATAATTTGAACCTTAAATCTGTCCTTTGTGATAGTAAAGAGCCATTAACACCAAAGTTCATTCGCACTGTGTATAGTTAGGCTGGACTGAATATACCATCCCCTATTAAATCATTCCAGTTAGTGAATCTGAATATGTTTTTTTCTGATCTCTGCATTCCAAAAGGCATAAACATTTCTGTGTGCGACAATACCCCTTCACACCTTTTGTGGGTCTCTGCCTACCCGCTAGCAGTTCAGAGAGATACCACTGGGATACTAAAGGGACTATGACTGTCAATTAGAACTTTTGAGTATATAAAGGCCTCTGAGTTACTGTTCCTGGTCTGAAGAGGTGTCACTTCACCTCACTAGAGCCAGCTCTACAAATGAGATTTTCTTTGAGGTCCTTTGGGTTGGAATGTGGGGACCAGTGGTGGAGTTCGAACATTTTAGAGAGATACACCCTGACATTGCACATCATATTTTGGAGTGCTTTGAAGTCTGAGATAGTCCTGCACTTTGTTTGACTTCCTGTGGAAATACTTTGCTGAAGTATTGAGGATGGGAAACCTGGGAATTTTATTAGGATTTACAGTGACTAGTTTACCCTTTAAAATCTCCTGCTTGCACTCTCCATGAAGAGAATCTGCTGAAGGCTCAAAGGACGAAGATCACCCCTGCATGCAGATAAAGAATTCCAGAGTGCCTTCCTGAGTATGGGAGAGATGTCTCCAAATCTGTTCTGAGCTTCTGTTCCGCATTTTGCCCCAGGGTGAGTTGCAGTGGCCTCCTGCTGACACACAGGGCTAAAGGGGTTGGACTGAGGTCCTGGTAGTAAAACATGGCTCTATTGGCCAGTTTTCTGATGACTGAGGGTGCAGGAAGTCTCATGATAGAAGAAGCAATCCCCTTCCTGCAACTAATCCAGTGTGCCATTTGGAAGGACACATTCCTCCTGTTTGCTCCAGAGGAACTTTCCCCCTGAGACAGGAGGGTGCTCATGGTCCTGAGAACTTTGAAATCTGCTCTGGGCCTGGATGAATTCCAGTGGACCATTTGCAACTGGAGGCATGAGTGTGAATCAGAAGGCAGAGTTGTGGAAATTCTCCTGCAAGAGAAGAAAAAGAGAGGGGTCGGAGAGGTCAGGTTTGAATATTAAGGTAGCAACAGTAAATGCGAGTGACAGAACCTTGGTGGCACTACCAAAAAACAATGCTGCCCCGTGGAGCATATCACAGAAGCCATAGGATACAGCAAAGAATACCAACGAGGCATAGAAAAAAAGAAAACAGGCCAACAGGCCAACAGGCCAATGGAACCTGTAAACGGAGATCAGACCCCAAAACCATAGCCCCGGAAGCTCCCATGCGGAGATTTATGAAGCACACCACGGCTTGAGGCGCCAAAAACAAAATTTCTGGAAACCACCTCTCCATGTGCTATTTGCGGTACAGAGAAATACTTCTTCAAACTTGTCAATCACATTTTCAATACATGGATGGACAGTACCCCTTTGCAGGAGGAAAGTTTTTGAACATTATATTGAGGCTTCCTATGCTTTAAAAAACATGTTTATCCTCATTATCTAATTTCATGGTGCTAATACTGTTGTAAGCAATTTCTAGGGCCAAAAATGCTTTGGTTGAACATTTAGCGCTATAAAAGTGATACAAATACAACTTATATTATAATAGTTCCTTCAGCGCAGGAAAGCAGCTCCTTAGTGCTGCTGGTGCAACAGGCTGGTCCCTTGCAGTGCTGTGGTACCACAGCACGCGCTTGTGACCCTGGGCAGTGCCATCTGAAGCCGGTTCTTCTGCCTTCCACGCCATGGGTGGAGAATCCCGTTTACTGGCTCCGTGTTCAGTGCTTGTGTGTGTGCCGTCTTCACACTCTCGCATTCTTCCCTCTGTCGAGGACGAACGACCCTCTCTTGGCTCATCACGAATTCCGAAGCCTGAGTCTGAATACATTTCTGGAATCCCGCTTTGCTGAGCTATAGATCAGTTTCCATGGAGAAAGTTAGCTCTGAGTGAGTTTCTTCGCGCAGCAGCACTTGGACGTGCTCAGGCAGTGCTTCGCTTTCGTGATTTACTCCTGCAGACAGATCTCAGGCGACAGCTTTACCGCCATTATTGAGTTGTTGAGGTCACTCCACTGCAGGTTATTTAAATCACTCTCAGCCTCAGAAGTACACACTCTACTTCCCCCACTCTCACAGTGCAAGAAAGGCCTTGTTGTGTTGGTATGCCCTACATTCTTAAAGGCTCGGTGTGAAGTGGAGATGCCAGGGCTTTAAGTGGGATGAACAAACTGGGGGTCTCTCAAAGGTGCGTGGCCCATGTAATTAAGAGCGTAGTTTAAAAAAACCTAAGCTAAAAATCTGTTCTCAGCATACGTGCTGCCTGTCTGGTATTTTGCTATTTCTATCATTGCAGCCAGATATCCAAATATAAAAAGTAACCTTACACATACAACAAGCCAGGACTATTGGCTTTGCCAATGGTTGTTAATTGCATAAAATGAAATTAGCATCAACTATGGCTTCGTTGTATACAGTATTGAAAACGCTTCCACTCTGAAATGATGAGGCTGTGAAAGAACTAAATCGAGTCTCTCTGACGTTACCTCCAAGGCTGCAGAGGGTGGTACTTCTGCAGAGTTAATGTTGTTTTTTTCACCCTGAGAGAGTTGCGTAACATAGGTCCCCGCAGCCCCGTGGTGCAGGGAGCCCGAGCTTCAGGAGGCCTCCTCAGCACAACACTCTGGTTGGAGAGTTCCTGGTTGAGTTCCGAGGGGGGTGGGTCCTCCACAAACCTTGCAGGGGAGGGCCCGCAAGTTTCGTTACATCAGTGCTGAGAGTGAGGGCAAAAATAAAGAGTCTGATAGGGACCTGTCTCGGCACCTGCTTTTTAGAACTGCTGGTGCTCTGAACTAGCAGGACCCGTCCCACTTAAAACCCTGGGATTTGCAGTACCAACTGAACTAAGGGGTTTTCGCATCACTGAGCCGCAACAGCAGTTCATTCAGGCCATGCCTTTCAGCGACTTCACATATAGGTGGTTACAGTTTGCACAGACAATGGAAACCATCAAATTCGGATGGAGGAAAAGTCCTTCCTCTACAGGTCTGAACTCATAGCTTTCGGGCAATGGCGTTGCTCCTAAGTTTATATTTGTTGTTGTGTTCACGTTGTTCCGACGTTCACATCACAATTTCTTTAAAGTTCCTTTTGTCATAGAATGCTTTTTTGGTTCCAGACACTCAATTGTACATTCTTTAATTAAATCCAACAATAACCTAGATGTAGGGTGAACAGACATTCCGGATTTCCCCAGACAGTCTCTTCCTGCTGCCAGCAGCAGAGTGGGAGGGGAAGGGCACAGGGTTGAGATCCTGCCATAGCTACTGTGTGTGTGTTTGTGTGTGTGTGTCTCAGTGTCAACAAAAAAACATAAGATTAATATTGGAATCCCCGATGGGTTTCGGCTGATGCCTTTAACTGGGTATATATATATATATATATATATATATATATATATATATATATATATATATATATATATATATATATATATGTATATATATGTGTATATATGCTCACATTTACAAGCTACGCATATATATATTACCTACTGGCGGTCGCCAGTAGGTAGTTATAGTTAGGACCTAGTTTCCATAGGAAATCCACAACATTCTATTTGGAATAACTTTGGCGCCGGTGGACGAATCTTCACGAATTTCTCCAAGAAAATGGCCTGCTCGATTCCGCTCCTTCCCTGAAAGTTTGGGGGTGACTTGTCAAGTGGGGGCCGAGAAAAAAAGGGGGTCCAAAACAGGTTTTCCCCATGCAAATTTCCATAGGGACCTTCAGCCAGGGCTACAGCCCGAACGGCTACACGGAATTACACCAAATTTGGCAGAGAGATAGATCTTGGTTCGCAGATTGTGCTTTTTGTTAAATGGTGTAAATCCGTTCAGTAGTTCATAGCGATATCTAGAGACGAAGTACAGCACACGTACGGAAATCCGTACATTTACGAGCATGAGCTGCATGCTGATTGGATGTCAACTGTCTGTCAACACTCGAAACCAGGAAGTGTTGGCAGCCATCTTGTGCCTCTGTAGCACCGAGTCACGAGAAAAGAGTAAAACAAAGTTGAAAAATAAGGAAAGGGGGTATGGTAGAAACTTGTTGACCCTCTAGACCTGCTCAGGGGGTCTCACATGGATGTTTAGGCGCAATTTTATTATATTTTTTTAAATAAAAAAAATGTGTTGTACGCGTATTGTACTCGTACGTGGTGGAAAAGTAAAAAAAACTAGAAGTTCATTTTTTTCCTAATTAGCTCCTGGGAGGGCCAAATCCCGGGGGCAATTTTTTCTATAATGGGGAGCTTGGAAGTGTCCAACAGGAAGAAAAGAATGAAAAAAAAGTAATGTCGAGGACAGTGATGCTCCTGCTTCCTGCGTTTTATCAGGCCAATAGACTGTTTCCCATAACACAAAAGTTTATTGCAATAAATGTATAGAATTATAACTTGAACAAAATCAGGATGATTTTGTGTGTGTGGACTGTTTGCTGAAAATGCTGGTGCAGCAGTTGATGTGCTTGGTGCAGTAGCAGGTGGGTTGTCTTTCAACCTCTGTGTTGCAACTCAAGCAAAGTTGTTGGGGTGTAAAGGAGTATTTTTTAGATGGAAAATTTTGCAGGTTACTTTTGGAGCATTAACCTTTTTTGCCCTTCTGGAAGAGTAAAAAAACTGCCAAATTAGAGCTTCTTTCCTCTTCTTTGGAGGTTCTTTAGGAATTAAATATTCTTCTGAAGAATGGCTGGAAGATGAGTCCATTGCTGTTATATATATATATATATACACTGAAAAAACGTAGGTTTTAGGCATCTTATAGTTAGGAATTAGCATTTTAAAAACCTTGCAAATTCACTGAAAAACCATAGGTTTTAGCCTCGGTATAGTTAGGAATTAGCATTTAAAAAACCTTAGAAATTCACTTAAAAAACCATAGGTTTCACACATGTTATAGTTAGCTGGACATTTCACTCATACAAAACCATTGAAATTTCCCCGTTATAGTTAGTTCAGTTAACAATAACTTGTGCGCCCGCAATGCACTGCTGATGAGGTCACATACTACATCACTCATGACATGGTCAGTGACATCACTGATGACATCACTGATGACATCATCCAGTGAATTTGTGTCTTTCTGAAAAAAAAATATTTTTTATATATGTATATCTAAAGGTCGATGGAAGAACAAATGGGTAAATAAGTGTCTAAATGGATTTTTTTTGAAAAATTGTTTTTATAACTGACTTATTAAGTGCATCTTAGTGAATATATGTCTTAGCGAGTAATGTTTAAATATGTAAATATCTGTATCAGTGTCTCACTTTGTCTATAAGTGGCTGCATGGGTTGGTGAGTAGCTACATGAGTGTCTATATGGGTTATTAGTTGGTTTTTTGAGTATCAGAATGAGTGTCTGTATGGTTTGTTGGGGGGTATTACTTAGCGCACAGATGCATGAATGACTGACTCACTGTTTGTATGTGTTTTGAAGACAGCATCTGTGCAGGACTGTATGGGTGGATGAGTGTGTGTATGGGTGTGTTAGTGAGTGAATGACTGCCTCAGTAGTATCTTCATGAGTAACTACATATGTTTTAAACTAGTATATGTGAGTATTGATGTATATAATTGAGTATATGTGAGAGTGACAGTAAGAGATTGGCAGAGGTCCTGTATAAATAAGTATGTGTTTCTATAACTGATTGTTTAAGAGAGTACGTATGTGTATGTTTCTGTAGAAGTAAGTGTAGTGGTGTGTGTATAGCTGTATATGCAAGTAAATGGATGTTTGATAGTTTATTTGCATGTGTGAGTATGTTTGTGAGTAACCTTATGGATGAGTATCAGTGTGTAACAGGATCTATAGGTGTATGAGTAGATATGATGAGTGAGTACATGTATGAGTGACTATATAGAAACAATTGGTGAATTAGTGGATGTGTGTATAGATGTTGGAATTACTGAATAGGATGTTGTAACTGGTGTTGGTATCTCCATTTTTTTGAAACTTTTAGTTTCTATTTTTGAATGTGTCTATCAAAGGTTATATTAGGGTGAGAGGAGGTCTGCCGCTCTTTCACAAGGATGATGTCATCAGTGATATCATTTGAGATGTCATCAGTGATGTCATGAGTGATGTCACTGACCATGTCATGAGTGATGTAGTATGTGACCTCATCAGCAGTGCATTGCGTGCGCTCGAGTTATAGTTAGCTGAACTAACTATAACGGTGGAATTTCAATGGTTTTGTATGAGTGAAATGTCCAGCTAACTATAACATGTGTGAAACCTATGGTTGTTTAAGTGAATTTCTAAGGTTTTTTAAATGCTAATTCCTAACTATAACGAGGCTAAAACCTATGTTTTTTTCAGTGAATATAATATATATATATATATATATATATATATATATATATATATATATATATATATATATATATATATATATACATACACACACACACACACATTTACAAGGCTATAAAAGTGAGACAAAAGGCTTTAGTTAATCTTTTATGTCTGACCTGTACCGGTTTTTGCTTCTCAAAACCTGGTCACCCTACCTTGAGGTCACATTTCATGATGCTTGTTTAAGTGTTGTGTGTGCATTTTATGAATTTAGGATTTAGGACTTGATTGCAAGTGGCTTGTAATATTCCGACCCATGCATAAACTCCTTTCTACATATGGGTCGGAATTACAAGCCTGAAGGAATTTAACACATCGATAGTTATTGGATGCCTTAAATAAGTCCACCTTCGTGATATTTTAGCAGGTCAAACCTGCCCAAAGTTACCACGGGAAAACATACGGTATTTGCCCCTAATATACACATTTTTGGTGCTGTTAAACACCATAATCCGCATGTTATACCCCATGAACTCGTAATCAGTGGTATTTATCACACCTGATAAATAACAAACAAACACTGAGGTATTGTTATTTAGCAGGGGCAATAAATAATGTATTCTACCCTAATTAGGCCCTAAATACACTATTCCTTAGTACCTCATCATTCAAGGGCTGTGCAAACTATAATAATTTTGATAAAACTTCACAAAAGTGCATCGAAGTTTTCAAAATTATGCGTATTATGCTTTTAGCACGAAATGTGGTTTAGCTGTATCTCATTTGACATTTGCATGAGGGCATATTTTGTGTTAAATTAAGTCACAGATTATACTGGAAAAAGACTGGTTTGAGTAGAAAGACATTTTCTTTGTGAGTCTGCCTCCTACAGTTCACACATGTTGCACAGTTTCTCACCTTTATGTGAACTTAAAACTAGCATCTTGTATGTATTTGTACATGTAATGTCAGCACCAGATTAAACCATGTGGAGGCCCTAGGCAGTCGAAATGTGAAGGCCCCCCTCACAAAGTATCTCCTAACACATTTTTAAATTTTACCAACCAACAGTGTTAACCCATTCCTTGCTCGAACCGGCCAACGGCCGATGCAAGTACTATATCCCTGGTGCTGCGCATGACCGTTGGCCGACGAGCCCCACCCACCTAATGGAACGCCCGCACAGTGGCGGATTTTGCGCCACGGTAAACGGATTAAGAAACCAATTTTTTTTACACTGAACTAAACATGAACCATTATTAATGTTTTTAAAGAAAAAATATAGTTTTTAATTTGAATAAACTATCAAATCTTTAAATATTTACTTTTCTCAATTTATTTGTGGTGAAATCATTCTGGATATCTTGGAAGTCTACCTTTTGCAAGACGTTGTATTCAGTGGCCATAGTCGCAAGTGAGTTCAGTCATTCTTGTGTCATTGAAGATCGATGACAATTTTTCAGCACTTCTAACTTCGGAAAGGTTTGTTCAACAGTAGCGTTCGTGATCATGAGACACTTATAAATTCTTAACACTGCCATAACATTTGAGATCACTGATTGTGCCATATTTTCAATGAGTTTGTACAATTGCAATGCTGGCGGGCCCCTAAAAGGCGTGGTGGAGCCAAAAAGGTAGGTGCCTACTTTGCCTCTTTGGTAATCCGGAAATGCATAATGTACAAGACGAGCATGAACCTAGCTGCAAAGTACTCGGGTCAGGCACATGACTTGTATGAGATAGAGATTCTCAAGGGATGGCAGGGAAGGTATAGCTCTTCAAAGGTTGCCTGACAATGGGAGTTCACATGAAATTAGTTCTTGTGAAAAAGGAGTGCCTTGAAGGAGTGATCTTCATATGTTTCCTGTACTGAAGGGGATGATGATGCTTCTGCTCCGATCTGTGTCAAGAATCTGGGGTGGATATACAGTGTGCCAGAGACGGTACTCTGTCACAACAGCAATGGACTATCCTCTCTGCCAAACTTAAGATCCGCTTGCCCAATTTAAAGACGGTGGAACCTAAATATGTTGACAAAGAAGCATAATCCAGCTCCATCACTGACATACTCCTCCGGCAACCAGAAGGAGTATGATAAAACTTGGCAGTGAAGGACAGTAAAAATAAATAGTGCCCTCCTCACCATTGGAGGAGAAAACTCCCATGGTATGTGGGTCATTAGTTTAAAAATTTTCAGAAATAAACTCCAACTTTGGCCGTTTATTTTTGAAAAATAGAAAAATGTGTAAAACTTTGACAGACTGCCATCATGTTTGATGAAGCTATCCATCAAAAGGTTAAAACATTAACAGGAACCAAAGTTACAGAGGTTCCTGCCAATTTTAAGAGATTTCCATTGTGCAGGCACTTATCTCTAGATGTGGGGGGATGGGATGTCTGCCAGGGTGATGGAGTGATTTACTTTGTCACCCTGATGACCATTACTCCATCCTCCACACTTAAAATCAGGCCCTCTGACACAGACCAATAATGTGAAGTAAGGGAAGGATTGTCTTCTGCTACTCATCCTTGTATCTCATGAAAATGTCAAGGCAGTGTGTTGCCCTGGCCCTCTAAGGCCTGCACAGTTTTCTGCCTGGTAGAGTAGGGTATTGGATCTGTATTGAAGATAGTGCAAAGCATCATGAAAGTGATGCGGGAAGGCATGCAGAACCTGTGGAGTTTTTGAAGCATGTGTGTGGATGCAATGTGATGATACTTTAATAATGTTTATATCTGAGAGCTAGTCCTGCACCTAAGCTTGCTTTATGTCATCAGCAACGAGGATGAAATCAGTGTCAGGGATTTCACTTTCAGTAATGAGTTGGATAATGGGGAACAGTCCTTCAGATGGCTGTTGTCATTCTAAGGTGAGATCTTCAGAGAGACCTGTATGATGTCTGTGTAATGTGGAATCCTGATTGTTACTGTAGGCAAGAAAATGTTGTGTGTTTTGTGTAGATTTTAAACAAGACCATTAAAAGCTGGGAGGCTTGAGGTATGGTTTAGGCCATGCAGTATGTTCTTTTGGGCGTGTCCATTCGAACATGCTTGTCTCTGGTGACTGTTAACCTCATAGATGCTCGCAAACATCCCTCCCCAGTGCTGCGCTGTCCATTGGAACTAGTGCTGAATGGACGTCCAATGGTCGTGCGCAGCACTGGGGAGGTAGTGCTGCCGTCGGCCAACGCCCCGACGCAGCACTTAAGGGGTTAAGAACTGACCATATCAGACGAATTGCATCATTGCAACTCATTTATGAGTAAATGTTGTTGAGTTGGGTTTATTGTATTGGTTTGTCGATTAAGGTGGGATGCTGAGGAGAATGAGAAGACATGGATCACAACTGTTAGAGATAAGTAGGGGGTCATCATCAAATTGTTTGCAAAAAACATTTCCTATGGAAGAACCAATTACAAGTGCTCAAAATCAAGTGCTATGTTTTATTGAAATTCAGAATTTGTTTCAATCTTTTTCTTGTGAGACTTTTCTTTAAAAAAATATGTTTTTAACTTTATTACTACGAGCTCATCAACAATCTGGATGATATTCCCTTCTTCTCATCTCAGCCTGAAAACAGACCGTTGGACTTGAAGTAGGGTATTGTGCAGGCAGCTGAGTGTTACCTGTTTTTTTTAAAGAAAATGTTGATGGATGATACTTGAACAATATAATAGAATTTGGTACGGTCAAAATACTTACAGAAAATGGATTACTAGATGGGGTGGAGGTAGTCCTCCTCCGTAATAATTTCACTATCCTTGTTAGGTTCAGCAAATATTTCAGTGATTTAAACCTACGCTCAACCCCTGATAGCTATATCACAGAGCAGAGAGGCTTAACGTGAGAAAATATTTAATTCATTTAGAAGTACCAAAAGAGTTAAAAAGTCAGAAACACAACAAAATAAAAGTACCACTCCAATTTATAAAAATAGGGAATATTATAATGAATGAAAGTCCAATAAGGAGAAATTGAGATATGAATTATTAAACATTTTAGCACCAAAAAGCACAAAGCACCAACTGTGGGCAACTGGTTGCACTAGACCAGGACAAAGTCATAGTTCAACTGTGATGGAGCGTGGGTGGAATATGAGGCCCAGGTATGTCTCAGTGAAAGAGTTCTTTTCAGACTTAGAAACATTTCTGGAGAAAAGGTGGTCACCGACGAGTCATTGACAGGGTGAAGTGCAAGTTGGATCTGAGTCTAGGTTTGATAAGAACAGGTTGCTGAAGAGCGAGGTCCCAGTGTAGTCCTTGCTAACAGCAGAAAAGATCTGAGCTGGCAAAGTCTAGCATCTGTGCTCAGGAAAGTCTTGATGTTGATTGGCTTTGGCTTAGCATCACTCTCAGTGAAGCCTTCTACGTTTGGACAGAGAAAGCAGGGTCCAGGGCAGGTCCAGTGGGAACTGGTCAACTCGGTTAATCAGGTAAGTGGACTCACAGATTTTTTTGTCCCTGTAGCTTAATACTAGGCCAACCAACTGACCCTTGGGGGCACTTCTCAGTTGTTGGTACAAATGGGAGCAGGCCTCACAGTTCACAACAGCAGATGCATTCCTACTTCTGTCTTCCACAGGTCAGTCAGAGGTGTTCTGAAAAGGATACTGGGGGTGCCACATTTATCCCAGTGCCAACTTGCAATGGGGGAAACTCCTAGCCCATCCCTAACTAATGGGGTAAAAGTTCCCAAGGGTGCCCCTATCCACTTTTGCAGCACTTCTGTGTGTTTTACTGTACTCTATCCCACAGTGTCCCACTCCACCAAAAACTAAGATGGCAGAACCTTTCTTCCTCTGTGCAGAGCTCCCTGTCTCCACCCAGAAGTGTGACTATGATAACGGGCAAACCCTCCCTTGTGGTCTCTTCAAACCAGTTCTGGAGTAGCTGCTCCTCCCGCTGAGTTTAGAAACAGGCTGGTTAAGAGGACAAAAAGGAGGCAGGCTTAGGTGTGAGCTACTTCTGCAAGTGACAGCGTAGGCTTCCATTGAGGTTCAAGGAGGGGCTAGCACAGCCCATGGACCAACCTGCTAAGGGAGAAAAAATCCCCACACCCAAGTCCTCTGTCCACTTTCTAGGAGAAATAAACATCTCACCACAGGAGATTCATTCACAGTCAGGAGACACTGACCACTGGCAGTAAGGCACATATGGCTGAGGCACATTAATGACAAAATGTCAATAGTCACTCAATCAAATCAATCTTTATTCAGGTACAAATAGTATCTACAAAAGTAAATAGACAAAAAACAGAAAAAGTATGCACAATAAAAACATATAAATACTTAAAGTACAGCATGGTTATTCTTTTAAACTAATTCGGTATTCATAGAAGTGCAGGCTTGCACATCTGTTCTAAAAAAAGCACCTACATGGGCAATTATCTCTTCATCATTAAGTTGAAAGGGCATACTAAATGCCACCCTAAAATCTGAAATGTAGCGCCTCTTTTTTAGAGGGAGCAAAAAGTGCTTTGTATACATGGAATAGAAGCTTCAGAAGAAAAAGAAGAGCAATATGGGTTGGCTTGAGCTCCCATCACAAGGCAATGGCAATGAGTCGAGATGTGCTTGGAAGCTAGATGGGAACCATGGCAAATATTTGATGGTTTCAGCCCTAAAACGGAACAGTATACTATGCTCCCAACAAGGGTGGACGGGTTCTAATGTAATCTTCTAATATGGTAGATTCAATTTACTATGGCAAATAAAGTGAGAGGAAGAGTTTGGAGTTGCCAGAACCTTGTGGCAAAATCTATTTTCTTCAACCTGAATAGTATTGTATTTAGAAATGCCCCATACCTCTGCCCCATTTTGCAGAATGGACATAAGAGCTCCCCCTTCCCTCTGGGTTGCGGTAGGCTAAATAATCTGTCAATAGCCTTTGCTAAATTATTCCTGTAGTGGGCAATATGCGCACACCATGACCCATTAGCAGCAAAATGTACTCCCAGGAATGAAAAAGTGATGGTGCATTTCAAACTATGATTTCCAACAATAAGTGTGAACAAACTGCGTTTTCTAGGACCACAGGCCATGATATAGAATTTTGTGAAGTTGGTACGTAAATCTAATGTGTCCATAAAATCCATAGAAGATGCAGGACTCTAGATGTGCCATTTAAAAAATAATAATAAAAAATCAGACTTGGCCATTAGTTTGGATTTTAAATGGCTGTTAAAAATTAACCCTTAAATCAATGTTCTAGCTATTTCCAAATTGAATATGTGTATTATAAAGTGCTATAATATAACCGTATGAGTTTCTATCGGAGAGCCAGACTTGCCACAGTGAAAAACTACTTTCGATATTTTCAGTGTCAGGACATGTAAAACATAAGTACACATGTCCTACTTTTTAAATACCATGCTTCCTGTCGTAAGGGCATTTAAGGCCTATCTTAGTGGTAGCTTATACATTTTAAAAAGGAAGGTTTAGGCCTGGCAAAAAGGTTTATTTTACCAGGTTTAATTTGCAGTTTCCAAACTGCATACCCAGGCTGCAGGGACAGGCCTGGAGATGTGTTTTACATTGTCACATTTGTGGTGGCACAATATGTGCTGCAACCCGCTAGTGACATTTAACTTACAGGTCCTGTTTACACTTCTATACTATATACTAGGGACTTATAGGTAAGTTATATATGCCAATCTGGAGTTAGTAGTGTAAAACACAGTACAAAAACACAGCAGCATCAGTCCAGAGAGAAATTAGGGTCAGCATATAAAAAGGGGCATTTTCTTACAATCCTCAAAGTCAGCAGGGAGAGTATCTGACCAGCTTTGATTGAACTTGTCAATTAATATTCTTGGGGTGGGCAAGGAATTCTGCTCTGCCGTTAGAGTTTGCTGAGTTATGCCCACTCCATGTGGAGTGCAGAGCGCAGAACGCGAAGTTCCGTAAAACTCTATGAAGTCATACATAGTTTTTTCTCTCGAGCGGCTCACCAACATTAAGATGATGAACGCTCCCAAGAAACTATTATGCACTAGACCTTCTCGCGATGAGATTTCTCACGACCGCTCGCTTTGAGAAATATGCCGCTTGTGTTGAGGAAGCTTTGCTCGAATAGAATGTCAACTCAAGCGGCAGAAAGCAGCAGCACCCTGTGGCACGATGCATACTGCCATTTGTGCTGATTTCACAGCATGGGACAAACTCCTGGTTATAAAAATCAGTGTGAACAGCACAAGTTTACAGACTCTGCTGCTGGCAGAACTCCATGGAGCACATCAGATTTTTTTGCCACTTCGCAGACTTCTGTGGAGTAAAACTCTGCAAACTCCGCCCAGGCCTAGAATATTCCTTTAGGGAAGGAGGTGTTAGCTGTGTGGATAGGGGGGCTTGATGACTTCACTGGAAATATCATTTCTGATGGAGGAAAGGATACTATTGCCAGAATATGTAGCTTTTTATTGGGTGAAAGTGGTTGACGAAAGATGACATTTGCTAATTTGCTTGAATGAATGTTGGGATCAGTGGGTGGTGGTTGATGTTTGCTTTCATTTTTAGATGCTGTCTACTTTCTTTTTGAATAACGTTTTGATGGCACTGCAGTAGTCAAAGTTGTGTTCTGTTAGAGGTCTCTTGGTACGTGTATTGCATATTGTATGATTTTGACGAGAATACTCTCATTGTTGTGACCATATTAACGGTGAACATGTACTATGCTATTTTTACTGGGATAGTTATGCTCCTTTCAATGGAGCATAGTGTTTTAACTTATTGATGTCCCCCAGGAGCTAGTATTTGCCCCTCGGTTTGAATAGTGTACTTTCTATAGTTAGAAATCCATAAGCACAACAAGGAGGGGATCTTTGGTTTTGTGAAACAGATTTTTGGGATGTTTGGATGTCAAAATTGGTTTGGAGTATAAGGCTCCATGCGTAAAGCTGGGTGTTGACGTTGGCAGCGGAATCCGAAGTGATAAAATGTGCTGGGCAGCTCCTACTGGAGGTTCTTCGTTAGGGTAATCCTAGAAAAGTGAACGTTTTAAGTGGAAAGGTTGGTTAGAAATAGTGGGAGGTCCTGCAGACAGTATTCGAGCTTGCAAGTATGTTTACCTAATCCATATACCACTGACATTTCTTTAAGGACTCGGGGTGCCTTTCAGAGACACTGTTTACTGTGGAGAGAGCAGCTTTAGATAAGGTTTGCTCGAATTATGGTAGATACTCTATTCCAGAGAGCTGAATGCGATGGAGGGCAGAACAAGACAGCAGTTCCATACGCTCAACTGAGACAACTTTAGAGGGAAGAAGACATCATTTGGACATTGTCCAGAGAGATGCTCTGATATCTTTGTGATTGCGGTCTGATCCTTGTCAGCTTCCTGCCTTTAATGGAATGGAACACTTCCGCATGTTGCATGACCAGGCCATCAATCAACTGTGTGGATAGCACATGATCTTGTTAAGCTCCTTTCCGAAGCCTTAGGCCTTGGCATGTGTCAGTGCAAATATCATCAGAATGCATTTTAATTGTGGCTCATCAAGATTCAGGCCTTGCAGAGCAGCCCTTTGTGGGCTTCTCAAGGACAGCCCCTCCAGAGTCCGAGTTTCTGAAGATCAAAAACTGTTCTCGGTAGCCATCCTCAGGACTGAGGCTGTTGAGAAGAGCAGCTACGCTTGGTTTTCCAAGTGGACCCAACTTTCTGCACTTGGATATCTAATAACATTTTCGAGTAGTTTAATTTTGCGTTTAGTTACATGAACCAGGGAACAAGGTCCAAGGCAGAACGTTGACACATTTCTTTCCTCTCCTTGTAGATTAAGAATGTATTTTACACAGGAATGAGAAATGTGACAATCTTACTTGAAAACATTATTGAAGCAACAAAAAAGGCGCGAAGGGAGGAAGAGAGAAGGAAGAGGAAACAAAACGAGTTGAAACGATGAGCATGTTTTATAGAGCATTTTGTGGTGAATTAGATTACTAAATAGGAATGCCTACTAAACCTTGTGTATGCTACATACAAGAAAAAGAGCAACAAATACACTCAGAGATTTTCATTGAAAGACCACCTGCACAGTGCAGATTTAAGATTTCAATGAGTTCATAAAGGGGCAAGAAGAATATTCGCAAACATGAGAGACACTGGTTTCCAGGTGTACTACAAGAAACATTTGGAAATGTTATTTTTGCGCACCAGATATAGACATGTATACATGCTCCTTTAAAAAAGCGGGAAGTGTAAATGTACTTTATGACTTTTATTTTATTTCTCTACAAAAAACATATTTTCCGTGTAGTGACACCTACACTCCCAACAATTTTGGGAATGCTCCTTTCCTCTTTTTTTTTTCCTTGAGACGGGATTTAGGGCTACCGGTAGTGGTAGTACATGTTTGACCTTGTGTGTAGTGGGAAGACGTGACAGACTACCCACAAACCATATGGCATATTTAATTCAAAGAGCCCTGCAGACAAGAACAGCACAGAAATGGGTAGGTATGAAAAAGACTAGAGATTAATAGATTTTTTGTGGTTTTTAATAGTGCAACATTACACAACAGTACCAATTTTGTTTTTTTCAGTTTTACTCCTATTCAATAAGTGCCTCCTCTGATATGGCACTCCTGAGATTTAATTCAATGATTAGGACTATCATTTGGTATTTCCAGGTTACAGTTTTATGAAAGCTGAGGTTTTACAATTACTCACTTAAGGTTCCCAATAGATTTGAATTTATCACTTGCTTATTACATGCATATCTGTAAATAGGTGAATTCATCCTCTGAATGTTCTTATCAAAGATTAGATTTAGATTTGTGCTGCAACTTACAGAGAAATCTCTGCAGTAGTATTTTGACCCACTGATTTGTATCACAACAACTAGACATATTGGCCTTTTTACTGCATATAGATGTCAGCATTAGATACAGTAAACTACTTAGAACTTTAATGACATTATCTCTGCGTTCAAGCCAAAAATCATCAGCACTCTCTCATTGGGCTGTGTTGTGGAGTCTCTTCAATTAGGCCAACTCACACCCATTTTTTGAATGCATTTGCTTGAAAGAAAGGTTTGCAACAGCAGGTCTGAAGCTGTTGAGGTTGTTTTGGTCTGCTCCAAGTTTTTAGAGAATTCAAAAAACCTGGAGTGGACCAGAGTGACCTCAACAACTTCAGACCAGTCACCAACCTCTCTTTCCTAGCAAATTCAATCGAAAAATGCATCCTGACCCAACTCAATCCATCCACATATTGAGAAAGTCAACCTCCATGACTCCTTCCAATCAGGATTCAGAAAAGGATGTAGCACGAAAACTGCTATACTCAACATATCAGATGACATTCTCAGAACCTTAAATGAAGATGACTCCTGCCTCCTCAGACTACTCAATCTTTTATCGGTGTTTGACACTCTCCAAGCCCTATTTGAGACCCTCAAGAATCGCAATGATATTAATGGCACAGTCTTGAGATGACTTTCATCCTATCTACACCATTGCTCACAACAAATAAAAATCAGCAGCTGTTTCTCACAACCTTCACTAGTGCAATAAGGTGTTCCACACGGATCTATCCTCCCTCCAGGTCTTTTTAGCTGCTTCATGAAACCTTTCACAACTATCTTGGATCAAGCGGGTGTGAAATACCATCTATATGCTGACAACACACAATTGTAACTACAAAATATCATCCCACAGAGACATTTGCCATCCCAAAATCACACTAAACAAGATACAAACCTTGCTAAGCACCAATCACATAAAACTGAACCCTAATAAAACTGACATTTACTCTTTTCCCACAATGACAGATCATTGTCAATCCAAGCTTGGCTCAAGAGCATGGGTGCTTTTAACTGTTCTCCCACACTGTCCAGTTCTGGGAAGTCCATGGGAATCCTAGACAAAAACATGTCTATGAAACAACACATCAATAATTCAGCCAAACGGGCGCTCTACACACTAAAACATCTCAAGAAAATCAAACCGTTTACCCCACCTGAAGACCTGGGGCCAGCTGTACAGACATTCCATTTTGCGGTTTCTAAATTGTGATTTTATGCGACTCATAATACGGGATGTATTAATATATTTTAGATACATTCAGAGATTCCCAAAGGGGTCACAAATGACCTGCCTCATTAATATTCATGAGGCAGATCATAATTTGCGACCCATTGGGAATGGGCATGAACACAGGGATGGCGCCTGCTCGGGCAGCAGACCACGAAGTCTGTGTTTGCATTTTAAAAAAAGCAATTTTTTTTTTCAAATGCAGCCCTTTTTCATTAAAGCAGAAAGGTATGCATTTAAATTAAAAAAACGAAAAGTTTTCTTTTAATACTTTAATATTTTTGCATACATTCACAAAGAGAAAGGGGTCCCCTAGGAACCTCTTCACCTTTGTGACTGGCATACCACATACTTGAAATAGGTGTTAACTGCAATTTTTGGCGACCGCATTTTGCGGTTGCAAAACAATTGTACATACCAGTGCCACTCGCTACTAGGAAGGGACGCCCTTGGTACTCCTCTTTCTAATAGCGGCTCACAAACCCTATTTTGCAAGTTGGTAATATGTTACTGACTCCCAAATTAGAGTTTGTACATGCCGCAACCCTTTTTAGCGGTCGCAAACAGCCTGATTTTCCGTTTGGGACCGCTATAAAAGGTCATACATCTGACCCCTAAAGACTATAGCGCAATCACGCGTCCTCTCAAAACTTGATCACGGCAATGCAATAATCGCTGGGACCCCAAAAAGCCACCTTACGCCTCTAGTGTCATAGCTCTTAATGCAGCTGCTAGGCTCCTTACAGGTCGCAAAAGATTTGACCGCATCTTACCTGCTCTCAAGAGTCTGAATTGGCTCCCCATAGGAGAAAGATGCATGTTCAAGACAGCTTGTGTCACTCACTAAGCCATTCACATTGCAAATCCTAAATATTTAGATTACAGATTGTTTAGAGTGGGTAATGATCGTGCACTAAGAAGCTCCAATTCTCACTATCTCATACCTCCCAAACTGAAAAACAAATCATCCCAGAAACGTTTTTGTCTGGATCTGGAACTCATTTACTAAAGACCTCTGGTGTAATACCTCCTCTACTTGTTTCAGACAGAACCCCAACTCATTATTGCTGAATAAATACTTCAACTCGCTCCCCTGAACCTCTCAAATCAACAAGATCCTTTGATACCGTCCACCATCCCAATCCACCATTTCATCCGTCACCAAAGGATCATGCTGTACTATACTCTACTGTTTGATATACATATGTAATTGTTGCAATGTTTTTTTAACCCTTCTCGATACTCTCTATCAACCTGTGAACTTTCCACCAATGCTATGGTATCTGTGTCTTGTTCATGTATCCGTGTCACGTGTCTTGTAAAGTGCTCTGATACCCTTAGGTCTAGCCAGCGCTACAAAATACTCTCTAAATAAGTAAATAAATAAATAAAATAGCATAACAAATAAATGTATCCCTCTCATATTTGTACTGGAGGTATTCAAAATGTCAGTGATTGTGTAATTGCGCAACATCTCTGAAAACTTAAAATAAATTATGCATAATTATACTACAAACAAATCTGTCATTTCGTGCTATAGTTTAGCCCTTAACAAGTGCTCGTATACATTTCTGACATGAGAATGCTTTTTACACTAAATAAACGCAACTATCACAAATAACAGATGCTCGCGTTCTGGTTGTTCATGCTGTTCCCACGTTTCTGCTCTATAATTTTGCCATAAATGGCAGCATAATAATACAACGTGGCGTAATGGTGGAATTTTGTTAATTTTACATAACAAGCATACTTTGAAATTAGACCGGCATCATTTTAATTTCAGCCAGGTCTAATTTTACCTCCTTGTAGTATGCAGAACTGTCACTGACATTTGCTGAAAATTCTGAGCAGGTTTTGAGAAATGCACACACTCCAATCTTTCCATCTACCTTCCCCTCAAATTATCACCCTGCACATACGTGTGGGTGTTTGAACACAGAAAAGCTTTTCAGAAGAAAATTTCAGACATTGTTTTTCTCAAATGTTGCTTAGATTACATTTACTGATGGTATGCAGCTCATTGCAAAATGGAACGAGAAAAACAAAAGCTGCAATCTACAAAACCATGTGAAATGAAAAACTAAACAAAGAAATCACAGACTGTGGCAAAACACCTCATACAGAAGCGTTGTCTTAGATTTAAACCCAGGGATCAGAGGTGGTTTTCTCAGTTCATTCCTTGGATCAGCAGCCCTATGAGACAGGTCTCTGCACAGTATTTGCTTCATCCTTACTCAAATAGGAATCCACTGGGGTTCTCGTCAGGAGCGGCTCCTCTGCTATGGCGCAGGAGTGTCGCCCCACTGCTTTTAAGCAATAACTTTCAGTTATTATCATCTTCTGTTTCCTGTTGCTTTGCAGGTGGGTGGGCGGACTGCTCTGCTCTCGGGGCAGGGGAGGAGTGGTTTGCTCACTCCTAGGTGTGCAATGACTGTTATGGGCGGCCCTCCCTGGCTGCCCAAACCAGTCATGCACACTTTTACCGTTCTCCATGCGGACTGCATTACAGCCTGCGCAAAGAACTAGCCTAGGCCCTCATTCCCTGGATGTGCATCGAACCATGAAGCTCAAAACCAATCACAATGCTGCATTGTGATCGGTCAGGGGAGCATGGGTGCTACTGCTAACCAATCACAACACTGAATTGTAGCGTTGTGATTGGTCAGGGGATTTATGGTGCTTCCTGTGCCTCGGGGAGCAGAGACGCAGGACTGGCACTGCAAGGTAAGTGTTTTTTCAACCATTTCCTCCCTCAACCCCCTTTGAGAACCACTTCCCGTGCACCTTCACCCAACCTGTCACCTGTGAACCATGCCGGTCACCACTAGTTCTCGTACCCATCACACAATTTAAAAACCAAATCAGGAAAGTAAGCCCAAGGGTCCAAGAGTCCAAATATGAAGAAGAAAACGCCCTCCTTGTGTTTTAATGTGATGACCCACCGTACTCTCAGGACTTAAAGAAGGTTATGTATTTGTAGGATATATACGGTACCCTATAAATACATAACCTTCATCAAGTCCTCAGGATCATCCGTCCCCTGAAATGATATGAGTGGGATTGAAATGTCAACAGGCTATGAGTTTCATCGGGCATTGCAGAGTTGCCATCAAGAGTAGAGTGGATCCGTCCGGATTACAAGCTGCGGCTTTGAACCCAGAAGTTTTGATTGCTAAAAACAGTTGAAAATTCTTTGGTGAAAAACTTGGATAGATAAAATAAAGGACGGGAATCGGCTCACAAACACTGCTCTCTGTTTGTTATTCCACAAAATATCAGAATGGACAATATTTTTGCCCCCTCCAACTTTGGTGTCACAGATACCTCTCTTGGAGACGAGGGAGGCTGCATTCCACTGACCCGGATTCATGCCTTTAGTGATGAAGAACAGCACAGGGGGCTGGCCATCAAAATATCCTGAGCCTCAAATCAGCCAATGAGTTTTTCTTTAGAACCGGAGAGGAGTGAGGCGCGAATGATGGAGCCAAGTTTAGGGCCTAGCCACATTGGATGACTTTGTCTTGTGATACAATCCCCACCAGTGACAGTTCATCCAAAAGAAACGATGGGCAAATCAAAGCAGCCACACTTGTAATACATGAACTTGACCCTGTGACATCTTTCGGCGCTCTGTTGCTTTCCAGCTAGGACTCTATTCTTGTGCCATCACTTGCATACTCCTTTCTTAAGAAAACTTTATAATTGCGCCTTCATTGACAAAACATTTATATTATGAAATTGATAGTATTGTGGTGGCTAACCGATTTTATTGTATAATCATATGTTTTTTATCTATCTATCTATCTATCTATCTATCTATCTATCTATCTATCTATCTATCTATCTATCTATCTATCTATCTATCTATCTATCTATCTATCTTTCTATCTATCATGCATGTACTGTTTTTATCATGTGGACTTCGTTGGAGTTCCAAATCATGAATAAAAATAATTTTATTGAATTGACAAAACTTGTAACTGCCTTATTACTTTATATATTAAACCTGTACAGAGCTACCATGTTCTCTCTCACTACTCAGTTTCAGCTCCTGATGATATCTATGTTTCCTCTCTTCTGTCTCTGTAATGCCTAGCCAGGTTGTCAGTGGCATCTGGTACGGAATGGTGGCAGAGGGTAGGACCGGAGGGGAGGGGGTTAAAAAAAAAGACATACCTGCTGGTTGCTGGTTGATAGCCGCCGCCTTTCCTCTCTCCTCCCTGTTTTCCTGGCTCCCAGCAGCACCCAGGCTCCCAGACTCTCCTAGCCAATCACAACGCTGCTGTCATCAGCATGACAGCAGCATCGTGATTGGTCTGAGCAGCCTGGTTTGGCACTCAGACATGGAGTGGGTGTCTGTGCATGTTTCTCATCCATGCTGTGCAATACAGCCAGGTGGAGAACTTGCTAAGGGTATGGTCGGCCCAAGACGGCCGGCCAAACCGTCATGCGCATTTATGGTGCACCAACCACTCCTCCCTCTGACGTGCACCCCGCCCGCCTTAACATGACTCCATGATAAAATAAAATGATACTAACATTCTGTTATCATTTTATTTTTCCTTTGCACTGCTTAGGGAGCAATGGGGCAACGCTCCTCCGTCTTGGTAGAGCAGCTGCCGCTGCAGGTTATCATCATTCCATCCCTCTCTTTCTCTCTCTTGCGCTCTCTCTCTGGCTGTTTACCACCTCAGTCTGTTTGACCAACCAGCTTCTCCCTTCATCTCTCTCTTTCTCTTTCTCTCTCTCTTGCTATTCACCACCTCATTCTGTTTGAACACCCAGCTTCTGTCTTTATCCCACTCTCTCACTTCTTCCCTCTCTTTCTCTCTCACACATCACTCTACTGTGAGTCTCTGTCTCCTCACCCCCCTGGGCATGTTCTGCCTACTTGTTCTGAATACCTTTACAGATTGGGAGTGTTTGTAAATGCACATAGGTAGACCATATTCGTAAATGACCGAAGTTATGTGAATTTCATTCAATCCATTGCATTTTAGGAATAAGGGAGGTAAATGATTTCCATTAAGATGCTCAGAGAAGTAAAAATAAGCCTACACTCTTCTTCCTCTATTCAGGTGCATTGAGGCCAAATGTGCTTATATCTACTTTTTATACAGAAACCGTTATTGTGGTCTTTAGAACTTCATTCAGATGCATTTGTGTTCAGATTACTAATTCCTATGAAGATCTCTGTTTTATGAGAATGGGAGGGTAGTAACTATATTGTTGTGTAAGGCAAAGTAGAGACATTTGCACAAGCAGTACCAAAAGATTTTGGGCCATATGTATGAACACATTTTCCCATAGACACAGACTGGGTAAAAACCTTCGATACATCTTGAGCTTTTTTTGCCTGCAAATTTTTCAGTGATTTTTGTACCGAGCAGAACCTGCAAAAGTTCTGGGTTTACTTTCACAAATGTGAGATTTTGTGTGTATTGGACCGCACAGGTATTTTCCTCCATAATAAAATTCAGCCAAGCTGGCAAATGCATACAGAACTTTTCTTTGCAAGATTAATTTTGCCCATGGTTTTCTAAGCATACTGATATTGTTTAGGAGAAAAACACTAATTGCTTTCTGCTAAGTATATCTTAAGCAGAACAATTTTCAGTTAAGAGAGATTATAGGCATCGTGAATTGCTGGGATTTTCATGCAAATGTGGCAATGCGAAATTGTTTGACCTTTGCAAAGTCGCCTAGTGCACCCCTACCAACAAAAATGATGCATCTGTTGATAATAAAACAAAACATAGCTGATAGCCCAACTGTAATGTAAATATCAACCATTAAATGTAATTTTTTTGTCTGGCTCAATACAGAGCCATTCGTAGACACCATTTGGTGCTTTAAGAAAACGTTTGTTGAGGAGTAGAAGCCAAATCCATATGTCTGAAATGTTGATCCGAGGCCAGATGTGATGTGAATAGCTCTTTCAACCCAGATTGGTCACTTGTGAATGTCTGCGCGTCATAGACTTTGTTTGCTGCCAGCTGTGCTGACTGTCTATGACTATTGTATCTCCAGGCTCAACTTGAGCCAATTCAGTAAGTTGAGAAAATACCTAGAACACTGAGAACAACTCAGGCAGCTTCTCTTTTTGTGAAATTAACAAGTTAGCAACAAAGACAAAAAAAGTCTGGAGGTAGGGCGAGGAAAAAAAAAGAGCCCAACGAGCAGTGGTGACAACTTGGCAGAGAGTGTTAAGGGCAATTTCTGTAGTAAAAATTAGGTCTGTGCATGAAATTCTGCTCCGTGCCCAGTTCTTCCCACTCCACGTAGTGTGACTACTTACAAGCGCAGAGCAGAGTTTTTTCCTCGTTCGCCAATGCTAAGTTGGTGAGCGTGAGCGAGTAAAATCTTCCTCAGACCACCTCCCGATGAGATTTCTCTACACAGACGTCGCTGGTGGCTGCGACCAGTCACTTTGAGAAACCTTCCGTTCACGTTGAGGAAGCTGCTGCTCAAGTAGAACATCTACTTGATTTTCCAGTGAGGGACAAACACCCGGCGCTAAAAATCAATGTGAATGGAGTGAACCTGATGCACTCCACCACTTGCTGACATCTGCATAGCGCAGAGGTTGCGGAACTCTGTGAACTCCGCCAGGCCTAAGTAATATCTACAATTATCCAATCCAAAGTTTGGCCTACTCCCAGCCCTCAAAAATTATAGCTATCTAGGCAGACTCTACGCACTGATCTGTGAGAGAGTAGGATTTCGAGCTTTGCCACTCCACCCGAGCGTCTTCTATATGTTCCCCATTACTTGTCTTACCTTTCTTCAACATTGGCCGCTTTTCTCTGCATCTGCAATTCATCTCAATGTTTGAGGGGCCTTAGCGTGACAGAACGTTGTACAGAAACATTCATATTATGTTAATCGGCTCTGAAATTAAAAATTTGAAGACTGAATAATAATTATTTGACTTACAAGTCAGATCTCAGGGATACAAATATTTTGTAAGCACTGGATGTTTACTTTGAGGGAGTCAAACTACAGGATTTCATTGCTTCATGCTCTCATTCTGTTATTTTAGAAGTCAAATGCTAATTGGTGCTTTTCTTCTAATGGACCTGCCTGAAGTTTTGGGTGATATATATATATATATTATTTTTTGTACTTAAGATTTTTTTTGCCGTCTCCAATTGCAGGTGGTGTCTGCGTGGCACAGTCAGTGAAGATCCCACGAGAGCCCAAGCCTGGGGAATATGACAAGATAATTGAACGCCTACTGGAGACATCCAACGCTCGTGCAGTCATCATCTTTGCCAATGAGGATGATATCAGGTGAGCGGGAGGAGAGGCATTCTCCACTGTGACAGGATGGGGAAATGAAGAGGGTTGTCTCGAGGTATTTGGTTTCCATAGCAAGTGAAATGGGCAGTGAAATTCGATTTGTTCGCAGAGTTAGCAGATTTTTCTGCTCTTCGCACTCCGCGGAGGTCGTGGAGTGCAGAAAACCCCACTTCGCGATGTTCAGTGAGTATTTTCCCACTCACAATCACGAACAGTAAGTTCGCGATCGCAAACGGTAAGTTCGCGAGCGCGAACTGCTGTTCGGGTAGAATTTCTACCCGAGCGGCAGGAATACCAGCACAAACTGCAGTTCGCACTGCCACTCGCGGAACTTTGCTGAGTTTTTTTGTAACTTCGCAGAGTTTTGTGTAGCAAAACTCCGCAAGCTATGCCCAGGCCTGGCTTGCACCCACTGCTGTCTTTTTACCAACTTAGTACTACTAGCAGAACCTCTCTTCAGTTGGCAATACTCTATAGTGTTTGAAGAGGGTGAACATCTGTGTTGATAGTGAACAGAAACTGGTCAGGGAAGAATATGGGGGCATAATAGTTTCTCAGAGAAAGAGATAAAGAAGAAAGAAGCTAATTACATAAAAAAGAGTGATGAGGTAATGAAAATGAAATTATTGGTGAAAGAAAAGTGAGTTAAAGGATGGTCAAAGGGAAAGGGATGAGAGTGTGATTCAGGAAAAGTTGAGAGGTCCTGAATGGGCATTAGAACATTTGAATTCATTGAGATCCCTTGGTGGCAATGAAGTGGCTCAGAGTCAATAATGGTTGCTACATACGTTCTGCTCCCATAGTCCAATGCTTGTTTTCTGTTTCTCCTTTTTTAATGTAGACATGTCTACCTCAGTGGATGGCATGTTCTCTTAACATTCTACCATTTCCACCTACCGCTAAGTCATTTGTTAAAGGCTTTCTCCATTGTTATAAGAGTCAATGCCTTTAACAACTCGTATAGCCCTCAGTAGTGGACTATAAGGCTACTGGAAGAGAAGAGGAGGGGATGGAGCACAGGAATAAGGAAAAACTATAGCGAGAGGATGTTAGACATGTATGGGCAAGAGGAAGGTTTGCCATCCAGGTCTAGGTTGAGGAAGTACATAAGAAGTAGACATCTAGAACAAAACAATTGTATTATAATGCTTCTTAAATATATATTCAAGTTTTGAAGCACATGATTAAAAATATTAGCTGAAACAAAAGTGGCAGTAAGCATCTTAATAGCAGCATATATAGGTTTATATAAACCAGTGCACACTTGTAAACAAATAACAAGAGCAATATCACTGCCCGCTTTTATGTAACTAAAATATTGAGCACATTATCATTCTGAGTGAGCTAATTGTAATGTTTTTGTCACCAAAACTGTATGCTGTTTAAAAATCGCAAGTTATGTTTTGACATGAATGACAGAATTTGTGTAATTGACACGAAGGATCTGATTCCCAGTGGCTGAAGAACGTGTGATGTATCTATTGCACCCGGTAAATACTGACAACGGAGGGTGCAGTATTTGAAGGATGTGGTAAATGCCTTCTATATTGAGTTGAATTTTTCTCCGAAATATAGGAATTGGATGTGGCATTGTTTCGCTACACTACATATGCTGCTTGTATTGTTGTTTAGCCAGGAGCGTCCGGTGACCTTTTAAACTGGTGAGGCAAGCGATGTGCCCCACCACCTCCCAAAAACGCAAAACACATTTTCCCTCCCTACAAAAGCCCATAGTAAAAAACAAACCTCCCTAAAAAGCCCAAATAAAAACAACCCCTCCCTCCAAAATAAAACAAACAGTAAAGTATTACACATTACATTACTTAAATAGAAATACATTGTACTTACCACAGGCTCCTCATCCTCCTTGCTGTCCTTCCGGAGCTTGTGGAATGGAGATCCCCCTAACCAATCCAGATGCTGCTCTCATGCTGCATGATGTTGCATGATAGCAGTGCCAGGATTGGATTGAGCCGGCTGGCCTAACGCTCCTTCTGGCTCTAGAGGCTGTGCTTGGTCTCCACCCAGCAGGAGTGTAGACATTAGTGAATAAGTAGCACGCAAACCAAACGCATTAACAAATTAAAAATATATATATATATATATATAATTTCACAAGAGTTGCCCCCGTAGGTGAAAGCCCAAGGACACCAGGTAAGTTTTCAGTGGTTTATTGAGGAGAGCTGCCGCTGTCACAAGCAAGACACCCTTCTAGTTGCAGTCAATTTCGCCGACGCGTTTCGTGCACTACATGCACTTCTTCTTGGGCTGACTGAATGAATGAAGCAAGCGAGGTCAAGGCACCTGTGTACTAAATCACCAACGCGCCCCAGTGGGCGTGGTCACATTGCCTGCTGGTAGTTGTAGTGCCTTGGCGGTGTAATCCCAGTGGGTGCTTGCGCAAAGTCATTCACCAATGTTCAAAGGTCCCCAGTGGGTAGAGGGGGGTTTTTGCTGCACACGGCGACACCATCCGACTCTCCTCACCGCTCCCAGTGCCTCCCAATACTGACGCCGGTTGGCGCCAGCACGCAGACTGAAGAATCAGCAGGGCTCCCACCGCGGCCGGACCAGCCGCATTCAATAATTTCACAAGAGTTGCCCCCGTAGGTGAAAGCCCAAGGACACCAGGTAAGTTTTCAGTGGTTTATTGAGGAGAGCTGCCGCTGTCACAAGCAAGACACCCTTCTAGTTGCAGTCAATTTCGCCGACGCGTTTCGTGCACTACATGCACTTCTTCTTGGGCTGACTGAATGAATGAAGCAAGCGAGGTCAAGGCACCTGTGTACTAAATCACCAACGCGCCCCAGTGGGCGTGGTCACATTGCCTGCTGGTAGTTGTAGTGCCTTGGCGGTGTAATCCCAGTGGGTGCTTGCGCAAAGTCATTCACCAATGTTCAAAGGTCCCCAGTGGGTAGAGGGGGGTTTTTGCTGCACACGGCGACACCATCCGACTCTCCTCACCGCTCCCAGTGCCTCCCAATACTGACGCCGGTTGGCGCCAGCACGCAGACTGAAGAATCAGCAGGGCTCCCACCGCGGCCGGACCAGCCGCATTCAATAATTTCACAAGAGTTGCCCCCGTAGGTGAAAGCCCAAGGACACCAGGTAAGTTTTCAGTGGTTTATTGAGGAGAGCTGCCACTGTCACAAGCAAGACACCCTTCTAGTTGCAGTCAATTTCGCCGACGCGTTTCGTGCACTACATGCACTTCTTCTTGGGCTGACTGAATGAATGAAGCAAGCGAGGTCAAGGCACCTGTGTACTAAATCACCAACGCGCCCCAGTGGGCGTGGTCACATTGCCTGCTGGTAGTTGTAGTGCCTTGGCGGTGTAATCCCAGTGGGTGCTTGCGCAAAGTCATTCACCAATGTTCAAAGGTCCCCAGTGGGTAGAGGGGGGTTTTTGCTGCACACGGCGACACCATCCGACTCTCCTCACCGCTCCCAGTGCCTCCCAATACTGACGCCGGTTGGCGCCAGCACGCAGACTGAAGAATCAGCAGGGCTCCCACCGCGGCCGGACCAGCCGCATTCAATAATTTCACAAGAGTTGCCCCCGTAGGTGAAAGCCCAAGGACACCAGGTAAGTTTTCAGTGGTTTATTGAGGAGAGCTGCCGCTGTCACAAGCAAGACACCCTTCTAGTTGCAGTCAATTTCGCCGACGCGTTTCGTGCACTACATGCACTTCTTCTTGGGCTGACTGAATGAATGAAGCAAGCGAGGTCAAGGCACCTGTGTACTAAATCACCAACGCGCCCCAGTGGGCGTGGTCACATTGCCTGCTGGTAGTTGTAGTGCCTTGGCGGTGTAATCCCAGTGGGTGCTTGCGCAAAGTCATTCACCAATGTTCAAAGGTCCCCAGTGGGTAGAGGGGGGTTTTTGCTGCACACGGCGACACCATCCGACTCTCCTCACCGCTCCCAGTGCCTCCCAATACTGACGCCGGTTGGCGCCAGCACGCAGACTGAAGAATCAGCAGGGCTCCCACCGCGGCCGGACCAGCCGCATTCAATAATTTCACAAGAGTTGCCCCCGTAGGTGAAAGCCCAAGGACACCAGGTAAGTTTTCAGTGGTTTATTGAGGAGAGCTGCCGCTGTCACAAGCAAGACACCCTTCTAGTTGCAGTCAATTTCGCCGACGCGTTTCGTGCACTACATGCACTTCTTCTTGGGCTGACTGAATGAATGAAGCAAGCGAGGTCAAGGCACCTGTGTACTAAATCACCAACGCGCCCCAGTGGGCGTGGTCACATTGCCTGCTGGTAGTTGTAGTGCCTTGGCGGTGTAATCCCAGTGGGTGCTTGCGCAAAGTCATTCACCAATGTTCAAAGGTCCCCAGTGGGTAGAGGGGGGTTTTTGCTGCACACGGCGACACCATCCGACTCTCCTCACCGCTCCCAGTGCCTCCCAATACTGACGCCGGTTGGCGCCAGCACGCAGACTGAAGAATCAGCAGGGCTCCCACCGCGGCCGGACCAGCCGCATTCAATAATTTCACAAGAGTTGCCCCCGTAGGTGAAAGCCCAAGGACACCAGGTAAGTTTTCAGTGGTTTATTGAGGAGAGCTGCCGCTGTCACAAGCAAGACACCCTTCTAGTTGCAGTCAATTTCGCCGACGCGTTTCGTGCACTACATGCACTTCTTCTTGGGCTGACTGAATGAATGAAGCAAGCGAGGTCAAGGCACCTGTGTACTAAATCACCAACGCGCCCCAGTGGGCGTGGTCACATTGCCTGCTGGTAGTTGTAGTGCCTTGGCGGTGTAATCCCAGTGGGTGCTTGCGCAAAGTCATTCACCAATGTTCAAAGGTCCCCAGTGGGTAGAGGGGGGTTTTTGCTGCACACGGCGACACCATCCGACTCTCCTCACCGCTCCCAGTGCCTCCCAATACTGACGCCGGTTGGCGCCAGCACGCAGACTGAAGAATCAGCAGGGCTCCCACCGCGGCCGGACCAGCCGCATTCAATAATTTCACAAGAGTTGCCCCCGTAGGTGAAAGCCCAAGGACACCAGGTAAGTTTTCAGTGGTTTATTGAGGAGAGCTGCCGCTGTCACAAGCAAGACACCCTTCTAGTTGCAGTCAATTTCGCCGACGCGTTTCGTGCACTACATGCACTTCTTCTTGGGCTGACTGAATGAATGAAGCAAGCGAGGTCAAGGCACCTGTGTACTAAATCACCAACGCGCCCCAGTGGGCGTGGTCACATTGCCTGCTGGTAGTTGTAGTGCCTTGGCGGTGTAATCCCAGTGGGTGCTTGCGCAAAGTCATTCACCAATGTTCAAAGGTCCCCAGTGGGTAGAGGGGGGTTTTTGCTGCACACGGCGACACCATCCGACTCTCCTCACCGCTCCCAGTGCCTCCCAATACTGACGCCGGTTGGCGCCAGCACGCAGACTGAAGAATCAGCAGGGCTCCCACCGCGGCCGGACCAGCCGCATTCAATAATTTCACAAGAGTTGCCCCCGTAGGTGAAAGCCCAAGGACACCAGGTAAGTTTTCAGTGGTTTATTGAGGAGAGCTGCCGCTGTCACAAGCAAGACACCCTTCTAGTTGCAGTCAATTTCGCTGACGCGTTTCGTGCACTACATGCACTTCTTCTTGGGCTATATATAAAACAAGGAACGGTTCTTCCTTCCCCATAAACTGAGGGGGTATTGCAGAGAACTTAGTTGCAGGGCGCCTTCAGCTCAATCAGATGTAAGATTGGAATTACATTGGAGAATGGGCACATTAGTAATCTACTTAATACACATAATAACTATGGGTAGAAACAAGCATCTCCCACACAGATAAAAGGTCTTTATAATTAGACAAAAGACATTTGTATGATAGGTTTTAATTTTCTTGGACAACAAAAACAAGCATGTTTGAATTGTATTTTATTTTGTTTTCTTAGAGTGTGACAATAGAACAGTGTCCCCATTCTACTCCGAGTTTGGTGCATCATTGATGGAACTCGGGTGAGAATTGGCTAAACAGGATACTGGTTATTGTGAGGCATAACTTGAGTTTGTATGAGTATGTCTATTTTCACAGGGTGTTTGTTATGAATTAAGGGGTTAACACAGGCTAAGCTGAATAAGGTGTTCACGTTTTTAAGCAGGTCAAATAACAAAGGGGACAATTGCAATGGAAGTGAGTCGAGAAAATATAATAATGAATATTGTTTTATTTTCATAGGTATACAGACAATGTGTATCTACTAAGGGCAAGTATTGCCCTGAAAGGTCCTTACAAGATAGTGATAATACTAGGAGGGAGTACTAATAAGACTTTTTAAAGGGATCTGTATCCTGATGAATGCCAGCGACCCTACCAGAGGCAAACAAGCGCAGAAACATGTTGATACAGCAGATAGAGTATGGGAGACATTGCCCCTCTACTATATCCCATAAACTCTTATCAAACCTGCCAAGTGGGACCCAGAATAATGTAGAAGGGTACCTACTTAGCCAGTTTTAATACTCTTTCTTTTCTGCAATAGGGATCCCTATACCTAGAATTCTTCTTCTTTTTTTCTGTGCAAAAAGAATAATAATAACAATCATTTGCACGCCACCCTGTACGTTGTACTGCACCAGGGTATTGCAGCGGCCCTATGATGAAGCATGCCACTATATAGTGGGTGGGGGCAGTATTTACAACCTTTTGGGTTTTCCAATTGGGCTTTCTCTCTTAGCTTCCTATGGTTTGTCCTTTCCTCTTGGGACTAACTCTCCCAAATTGAGCTGGGGACTTACCTCCTTTACCCCATGTCCGAAGTCCATCTCATAGAGTGAGGTATATAGATTTTTGGGAGAAGAAGGGAAGGTGCAATTTCTCGTGCCATCTGTTTGTGGGATTAATACATTATTCTTGTCATAATATGATCTGATATAAACATTGTTTTTGAATTCTAAATTTAGTTTACAAGATACTGTCCAACTGGAGTTAATAATAGTAAGTCTGCACCCAATCACATTTTTGTAACTGATATTTAGGACAAGCTATTTATGTTACACAATATTTCTAAATATGATGTTTGAAAATACAGCGCACAAAAAATCTTAAAACAACTGCGAAATTCTTATAAAAAAGGTTAACTCTGATGGCACTATGGCCCCTGGACGACAGACTTTACATCTCCCCCCGGCAGCATCCCCTTTGGTATTGGTGTTGGGGAATGTACCCAACTAGAATACACAGATAAATTAATGGCTAAAGCCCTTCATTAGATGACGCAACAACTCAGTAAAGGGGGGAAGGGGCAGAGGCAGGTGCCTTTTAAGGATCATGGCCAGAAGGATAGCCTGGGTGGGTCAGCAAGGAATGACTTTTTGGGAGACTGTGTGGTCCTACATTTTAATAATGAATTTGTAGTATTTAATTAAGTTCTGTTTAAGAACTCCTAGATTATTGGCCTACCTTTGTATTATTTTTACAAACAATCTGGTATACTGGCTACAGGAGGTGGATTCCAGCAGAAGGACTTCCAGGCATGGAGGAATCATGGGAAAAACCATGGGGCACTGGGCCTAAGGCCGGAGAACAGATTTGCCCCTCTGATTGGCCTTAAAGCATGTGACTGACTACACCTATCTGACCTAAAAACCCAAGTGGAGTGTGAGACTCAGGGGATCCTGACCCTTGTTACCAGAGTGAGACCAGTTTGAATGGAGCACAGTTCCTCTCGCACTGTGGGTATAAGTGGAAGTATTAGGGTTGTGAATTCATTGTTGCTTCCCATGAAAGGGGGGATTTCCACAGGAACAGGGAGACTGTTCTTGGGCAGTTCAGCATCTGCAAATTTGGGCAAGAAGAGTCAATGAGGTTATTAACTGATACTGTGCTAAATGACAGTAACCCAAAAACTACTCCCATTCCATGTGAGCTAGAACCAGACAAGGAGTCTGTGGTAAGGATAGCTTCATGGAATGTTGCAGGACTAGCCAAACGTTTGCCTGATGCCCAATGTGGAGAATTTATAGACATCTATGATGTGTGCCTATTTCAAGAGACTTGGTGTCTTGCACCATTTCACAAAGGTGCGTATACATCTTTTTGTGTTAATGCGAGTAAGAGCACAAAAGGAAGACCCTCAGGAGGACTGGGTATCTGGGTTAAGACTTTGTTGCAATGTATTATTAGCACTTTGCCATGTAGCTCAAAGGATATCCTCGCCCTTAGACTTTTGTTTCCCTCAGGTTTGTCTATAAAATGAATTGATGTTTATTATAGGGTAGAGGACAGGAATAAAGAAGCACAAACTATCTACCAACTAGAGCAACAGCTCTTGACCTAGAGACCAAGAAATTTAATATTGATGGCGGGAGATTTCAACACAACCTTCGAGCCAATAGTGGCTGCCCCCATGATTTAATCACTGACCTGGACAACCAATGCGGTATACCTAATTCAGATTTCTCCAACGTAAAATGGACACCTAAAGCAGGCCAGCTTTTGGAACTCACCCTTGAGTATATTTTTAAAGCCACTAATGGCAGGTGCACCTCAGACCACCAGGGCAAATCTGACGGGGTCATTGCTGCAGAGTTGACTACTTTTTAGCTCAAGTTGAGCTATGACCTGCTGTCGTAGACCATGGAGGTGATCGCCCCCTTAGACAGTGATCACAATATTCTCAGTCTATTAATTAGGATCAAGGAAACATCATATCTTTAAAATAGGGGATATGGTGATATTGGTCAACTGCAGCCTGCAAATAACCTGATAACCATCAAATGGGACTGGGGAGTTAAAAATCTCGTGCCATTAACCATTATTAAAGGATTTGCTAAGGCTGATTTTGACCTCTAATCTATACTCCCCAACACAATGTGAAATGAAAAAATGTTACATACATATGAGAAGATAGGGGAGATAACTAGAGATGTCCTGGGTAAAAATAGACACAAGAATAATCTCTGCCCCAAAACTCAATCCTGGTATAATAATTCCTGTAGAGTGGCAAAAGGCGAGTTTCCGGAGGCAATTAAATCTAAATCACAGGTCCAGATTACGAAATCCAGGGCTCGCCATTGGGCGGTACTCAAAAATTTTAAAAAGGAGTGGGAAGATTCATCATGGTCAGATTTGCATGATGCCTTGGTAAATAGGGACACCAGGGACTTTTGGAAAAAGTGTAGTTATTATGTCTAGGAGCAAGAAACCTGTTTTCGATTTTTGTATTCAGCCAGAGGAGTGGGTTGCACAGTTCAGCCACCTAACATACAGATAACTCCAGGATGCCTAATAATAGAGACACTGCAGTTGTGAGGGGGGGACAATTTGAGTCTCAGTATCTCCAATTTACACTCAGTGAGATAGAAGCAGCAATCAGCTCCAGTATTTCTGGCCGCGCCCCAGGACATGATAGGATACCTAGTGACCTATACAAAGAAAATCTTAAAGTATGGGGACCATACATCAACCTACTCTCCAATAGTATTCTCTCAGGCATGGATATACCTCATTTGTGGAAGTTGGCAGAAATCATGACTATTTTTAAGAAGGGGGATTGTGCACTACCGGGGAGCTATAGGCCTATTAGCCTTATCGACTCATTACAAACAAAATTCTGTAAACAGGACCTTGCCCGCCTTCAGGAGTGGATTAGAGAGGGGAATATTATTTCAGAGTGGCAGGCTGGCTTTAGGGAACATGTAAGCATCCTGGACCAAATCTTTCGTTTTATGTGCATTTTCTAGAGGAAAGTCACTATCCGCAAGGGCAAACTATATGTTGCCTTTGTAGATTTACGTGCAGCTTTTGATACACTACTAAGAGCAAAACTGTGGGAAGTCTTGGAAAATATGGGAGTGCCAGCCCCTCTCCTTAACATTCTAATAAGACTTCATGCTAACACTCAGGCACAAGTAAGTGGGATGAAAATGGGGCCTAACAGAAGTGATTCACATTGACAGGGGAGTTAGGCAGGGGTGTGCATTGGCACCCACCCTGTTTACCCTCTTTATCAATGATGTAATTGAATGTTTGAGCAGGGATGATTGTGATGCCCCAAAAATAGGACGGCAATGGGCCCCTATTCTCCTATTCGCGAATGATACCCTGCTCATATCCAAGACACCGCAGGGGCTCCAGGAGCTGCAGGATGATTTCCAGGAATTCTGTTCGGGACGGGGCTGGAGCTAAATAGCTCATCAACAAAATGTATGCTCTTTTCATCCAACCTGAAGACCAGATGTAAGAAACAATTGTATGTGGGCGGTGAATCACTAGAATTAGTGAAAGAGTGTGACTACCTGGGTATCAAACTCACTCAGAATATGAGTTGGACCCCACAATTGGCTAAAGCACAGTCAACCCAGACATATCAAATGGCAAGAATTGTGAAAATTCCAAAAAGAACTATATCTAAAAAGCTGGGTCCAGCATTAGAAATTTACAACACTAAAGCCCTAGGCACGACCCTATATGGTGCAGAGCGCTGGGGGTTGTTCCAACTGCAATAACTTTCTAATCACTGAACATATGTTTTTTGATCTTTAGTTGAACCTTCCAGTGTCTACACCAATGAG
Organism: Lissotriton vulgaris; assembly: GCF_964263255.1. Taxonomy (NCBI): domain Eukaryota; kingdom Metazoa; phylum Chordata; class Amphibia; order Caudata; family Salamandridae; genus Lissotriton; species Lissotriton vulgaris. Next base: position 1,306,176,468 of record NC_141693.1, on the reverse strand, counting down.
TCCTCTCAATCTAGAGCTTGGCCAGAAGAGGGTGTCACACAAAACTGGTCTGCGGATACTTATGTTCTGGCACCGGTTGTGGACCACTGAAGCTCTTGCCCCTTATAGGGTGGGGCTTCGGGAGCTAATGACAGTATCCTGTGTGGACAGGATCCCCTGGATGCTCACAGTCAAGAATTTGTTGGGTAAGTAAGGACTGGCTGCCCCTTGGAATGACCCAGAAACCTGGAGTCAGACAAATAAATCTAGTCTTAAAGCTGTGTATTGGGGTTTTATCGAAACTGACCTGCTAATGAATTACAAGGGATCACTTTCGATTGATTTTATGAATGTTAAACAGACTGTGCTATTTGAGCCCACACTGGATGAAATCGAACTTCCTCTAGCGAGGAAACTGTACCTACAGTTCAGGTATGGTTGTCTACCCCTTAATCACTTCAGAAGAAATCGGAGTAAAGCATGGGAGAGTGCTGAAGAATGTTGCCCCTGTTGTCAAGGGATCACTGAATCACCTGAACATGTTCTATTCTTCTGCCCCCTATACTCCCGATCCCGACTTAAATGGATTGCCCCCTCTGTAGAAATCTGGGAGTAAGGAGACACAAGGAGGCATATAGAATAATGAAAACTAACACAATGCATATGATTGTATTTTGTATAGCAAAGTTTTTAATTTTTAATGGCTGTATGGATCAGGCGTACTCCGTATTCCTCTGAAAGTTTTAAGGGCGTAGCTCTTATGACATAGCACACAGATTTTTTTATTCTTTTATACTTTTACAAATGTGGTTTTAGCATATTTAACATTTTCTCCTAGGCAACCCTATGAAGTTTGTAACTGTAAATAATGATGTAATTCTTACAATTATGCTGCTACTATATGGAACTTCTGCCCTTTTGCACAAACACCAATGCACTTTGACTGAACTGTCTTGCTGTGATTGCAAATAGGCTGTGACAGTTTATTTATATTGATATCTCATTTGTATTGTCTGTTTGAATTTGTCTTGTTTTATTGTGTACTATTATGATCCGCAGAGATCGAAATAAAGTCTTTTGATTGATTTATGACACTTTATTTGTATTTTATGTAAAGAAATAATAAAGTTGAATTTTGGGTAATAGATAAAACGTAAATGTACACATTGAATGTGAATAGTGACATCAAAATCACTGACTCCTTGGAAGGAGTGTACAATTCAAAAATACAGTTGGGCTATCCCATTGACTCCCGATCGGCTTCCACTTTTGCAGCATTGATAAAATCTATGCTCATAATGCCTGCGAGCTCTGTGCCTATGCAAACACTGATTTTACTGATTATGCATTATGATTGCATTTGATTGCTAATCAAATTGGCAGTTTGTCTCAAATTAATATTTCTATACGTTCTTAAGTTACCTATTGCAGAAAAGAGCGCCTTTCCAGGAGAGGTACTGATAAGGCATAAGGAGGGAGAGAGTGATATATTTTATGTACCTCTGTCTGGTTAAACGTGGCAATCAAAGTAATTGGTGAGCAAAATCTGTGCCATTTATTTTTGCATAATTATTAGGCTTGGGTAAAATTTTAATAATGCCGGAATAAACAATTTCTTGCTACTCTTTTAATGAAGAATTGCCAAAGATTGCATAGTTACACCCATTTACTTAATTGTGAGTAATTTGGCACACAAATCCCACCACAGGAGCACAGTAGCATGTGCAGCCTGTTGTTGGCTGCTGTAGTTCATTTTCTGTTGCATTCGGAGCAATTTTTTTAGTGCAAAATGCACTCTTGGGTCTACTTTAATTTGAGGGTGTTATGTCTCCTCGCTAATTCCTCGTAATCCAGAGCAATTTTGCTATAATCTTGCATAATGATGCTACAGTAAATTAAGTGAGTTACATCCACTATTATTAACTATGGAAAATTTCAGGAAAATTACGAAAAATGCAAATCCGTCATTCCAAGCTATATCTTATTGCAAAATGCATCTGTGCTTTAATTTTTGGTGAATGAATGCATTTCTGGCTAGAAAAAGTATGAAAAACTCCTTTGTTGTGAACAATTGCCGCTTGTGTGCTGGTTGTCCAGATTGTTCTGTGCTCCCGCCTTATTATTTCGCCACAAATAGCAACATAATAATGTGATTCATGATAATGCTGTAATTTTGTGAATTTTGTGAAATAAGCAGATTGCGAAATTCCCGAACTTGCATGAATTGCAGCAACATAACTCATTTTAAATGACTTGGGGATGTCCATATCAGTATTCAAACTTCCATGACTACCAACTTACACATAAGCTTGTGATCTAGAAGGGTTGAGGCTGAATAAAGGATATACTCATTTTTGCATGATTTCTAATTACAAGCCCACACTTTATCTCATGGTGTTGAATAATAGTAAAAATAAAAGAGTTCCTGCTGTTCGAATTCAAGCATCTACCGATTTTGTTCGATGGTTGGTGCTTGATTCCGGAAAGAGGAAAAGGACCAATTGTGTTGCTTGCGCAATAAGGCTGGCGACTAGTAAGCATGGGCGAATTTTGCGGATCTCGCGTTCGCGAATTTTGCGGATTTGCGAACTCGCAGTCCGGAAAATCCGCGAAATTCCCGCGAATTTGCGGATTTTTTTTTTTTTTGTGTTCGCCCGTGTTTCTGCCAGTTCGCGAGGGTTTTTACAATTTCGCAATTTGCGAACTTGCCTGTCGGGTCGCAAGTTTTGCGAACTTGTTGTTTCTACGTGTCCAGCCTGTTTGGGACACTCTTCTTCATCACTGCCACTCTCTGTCACCACTGCCACTCTCTGACTACTCATGCCACCCTCTGGCCCACCCATGCCACCCTCTGTTTCATCACCACACCCTCTGGTTGTCCAGTGTACATTATTTTCGGCAAAGCAAAGCACACCTTCCCTGCCTCAAGTGACCTGAATTACTTTGGGGCTGATTAATGTGTCACAGAATATTTTTTTAGCTGGCACCTGCTTCCTTAGTGCGCCCTGATTAGTGATCTTTTGCACTTGCTAAGTGCTTTCATTGTTGCAAAATTAGTTACAACACCTGCCCTGCCCCAACTGACAATAATGAATTAGGGGCTGATTAATGGATTTTAACTTCCAGCCTGGCTCCTGCTTGTCTCCCTTAGCTGTAATTCAGGACCTTTGTGGCATATGTGTAACTATTCTGAGGTTCAGAGCAGGGTCACATAATAGTTGCAACTGGCAACTGAACTCTGGAGGGGCCCCTCAGGAAGCACTACAGGAAATGGCTACTAATGATGAGCCTGAACTTTTGAACCTGGCAAGTAGTTTCAGTTTTGCTAAGATCGTATTTCTGCAATTTAGCACTTATTCGCGGGGCGCGAAGTTGTACTGGGAAGCCGCGAACTCACGCGAACAGTGCGAGCAGTGCGAGCAAAATCCGCTGCTCGCGGATTTGCGGATTTTGCGGGAGATTCGCGAATCTCGCGGATTGCGAATTTCCCAAAAATCCGCAAAATCCGCGAGCGAAACGGATTTTCCGCCCATACCTAGCGACTAGTCACTCTTATACATATTATTATTTTTTTCACTTGCCTCTTTGTAAAACATGAATTAGTATGCAGATTCTTATATGGGCCTTTTAATGGAGGAATGTTTGATTGATGATAAAAATGAAGGTATGAGACAGTTCTTTAGTGGCAAACAGTAAACAAATGCATTCCTAAATTAAAGCATGATAACGAGGTCAAGTTTATACCAACTGATGATTAATTGTGTTGTTTAATATATTGATTAAATGTTATATAATGCTGTTTTGGTTTGCATAGTGCTTGTCTAACCGACTCTTAACGATATATATAAAAACTATTGTTATTTTGATTTTATAAAAGTTAAAAGATTGAGACCATTTGCATTAAATAAAAAAAATCATTACTTGTGTAGCATTTTACATTTTTTTTTAAAACGACAACGAGAATTGTATTATCTTATTCAGAAGCAACTCAGTGGAGTCAATGCATAATGACATTTTATACAGTGACTATACATTGTATTATTAATGCAAAATAAAAAGATTGCGAAGGCTGAAATGGTGCATCAATTGCTCGAAAATAAGTGTTTGGGGGGAAATTGTTTCAAAACGAGTCCTTTTGAACTGTCAGTAAGTCAAACATTTACTTTATTTGGTTAATCATAACCATAAAGCATACATATACAAAAAAGACTTCCATAAAAATAGTAGCAAGTTAAAAGTTCATTTAAATAAAATGTATCTTATTGTTCATTAAATTAACCACTTTGTCTCAGGCCTTATCTATGATCTGTTTCTGCTTTTTTTTAAACTGAGACTCTACAAAATTCATAAATTTTACCCCACGGCATGCTAAAATGTTTGAACCTCCTCCCAACCAGCTAATCACAGCTTGCCTGCAGGTGCGAATCTGTAGCATGTTAAAAATTGGTTTCAATAAAATTTTTCTCTTTTCTTTTAAGGGAACACATGTACACAGGAGATGGCACAGTGTCTCACTGTGATAATCACATAGTCTGCGTCTTTGTCCCTGATATGTGTCCTTCCAAGATGGGTTCAAGTCTTTGGAGGAATGGTCACCCATTCTGAGGGCCATGTATTTTCTTTTTAAAGATAGCCTAAAGTGCGCCGTGAGGTACGGTTGTGGTTTTAAACATTTGTACGAATTTAGGAGTCCTTTTGAACTGAACATTCCAAATTTCCCTCAACGGTAACCTCACCCTCATATCACCTCTTAAGTTGTGTTTAAAAGTAACATACTCAACGCACAATCAATCTTCTTGAAACACACAACCAGCACCAATTATCAATTTAATACAATACAACCGAAACGCCACTCTGAAAACACGGAAATTCAAGTCTGATCAAATATCTCCAAATTTGCTTATGTGCTGCACTGTACAGCACACTCATGAAGTGGGCGAAGTGTTTAACTATGCCTGAGCATAGTATTTTGTGCTGGAAGTTTACACTTCCAGCACAAAGGATATACTTGACATCATGCACATCTTATGCCGTGGTTGGTGGCTCAGTGGACTAGTGCATCCACTGAAGAGGTCTGTGTTTGTCCTCATGGTCACATGTTCAAATCCCAGCAGGTCCAATCAGCCTTTCATCCGTCTTAGGTTGATAAAATGAGTACCATTGAGTTGTCTAACAATAAAACATCTGTTAGTCCATGCCAAGACACTCTTGGGGAAACGTGTGGTTTACAAATACACATGTTATGTTATGGTGGAAGGCAGACTAACGTGCACCAGCGGGAGAAAGAAACTGCACCATATCATGACAAATATGGAGCTGTTCTGCTATCTCCATTTCATTGAACACAGCACACCGACTTTGGTTTACTGTTATTAGTGTGAAGTTTGTAAATCTGTCCCTAAATATCAAATGAGCTACGATCCTCATCTGTGATAAAACTACTTACCTCCTTCTAGGCTATTTCATTGCCAGCCTGCTCCAAAGTCACAAGAAGGGAAATCAGCCTCCACTGAAATGATTGATGAATTCAGATGAGACCAGCTAGGCTGATATACCCATAGCTCCAGAGGGTTCCCTGCCACTCATGGGAAACACCATCAGCTCCCATCTATCTCTAATTCCTAGATAAACCACCACACCCTGCTAAAACATCCTCTCATCTCCTTTGGCAGAATACAGGCATTGCACTTCTAACGGGCAAATGTGCTAGTTGTTTGGCCTTGTTTGTATTTGTTCAAGGATAATTCTTAGGGTTGAAGTACTCTAGTAGTAATTAAGATTAGCTAAAGAGGCTGCAATTGTTTCGAAAAATATCAACCAGTCAGTGCAAAATGTTTTTTGCATTGGTCATTGAGTGATGGTGTCTGTACATAATTGCCGTGCAGCTATGCAGCATTGCCTGGCACCAGGTGCAATTAAGTAATATGTCTGCAGACTGGAAACCTGCAGCAAGACCAATAGATGGAAAGAAGACATGGGATTCAGTTTTCTCAGTATTGAGCCCTTCCACCAAATCCCCTCAAAGGATCCTGGCACCTCTGAAGCCATATTCTTGACACACATTCATGAGAATGCCTGGACATTTTCAACAAGGACAATAAACAAATGAAGTGTGGATGGTTGAATAATCTCTGCCAATGGTAATTATGTCGGGCCGCATTTCATTCCATTGTTTTTTTGCCTACAATGCCACCTCAGATAAGAACCAGCCATATGCAATTCAGCGTTAGGCCAGCTCCAATAGGAAAGGCCCAACCTGGGCTACCAGGTGAGGTCATCGCTGAACAGGAATAAAAGCTACCCCAGACTGGTTTCTCCAAAAACGAAGTCAGATCCATTCCGTCCAATGGCACAGTCCAGCCCAAACTGATAGAATGTTGAGACTTTTGTCTGAACATTCTCAGCAGCTCAACTCAGTAGCAACCCAGAACTCACTGCTCATATTAATCACATTCACTCTAGATTTCTCTTTAGACTTTGTGGGCCTGAGTTACAAAGTTCTTTGCATTTGTCTAAATAGCCTGTTTATGTGTCAAACCTCATTTGCAATTCATAAAGGATACAAGATGTACATGCTTAAAATGTTTCTGTCAGTAAACCCACTAACTCAGAGCAGCAGGAAGCCTGTACGCCATGGTGGAACATCTCTGAAAGTACTTGTTTGTACATTGCCGTCCTGGAAATGGTTCGGGATTTGCTTCACCTTTAAAGTTTGACGCTGTGGAGAAATCAGTTTCTTAACAGAAAAAAATATTTTCCGTGCTGAGGAAAAAAGAAAAGAAATCAGTTTTACAGAAGGGAAGGCATTTTTGCATAGGCAATTACACCCTGTGAATAATTACATTTGATGAAAGATCATTTTCATGAAAGCAACCTGCAATTTGCTAAACTTTTCTAGACTCTAGGAAATTTGCAGCTGTGACGAATCTACAAGACTTTGCTTCAAAACCTTCAGGAATTCCGGAAATTCTGAACTCTGCTGCATGTAAATCAGCAAGCCTTTGGGTGGGGTTGAGTTAAAACGTTTGCAGAAAAACAGATGAAATCTGTCGATTTTTGGTTTAACAAACGCGCAATAACATTTTGCTAAAAAAACAACCCCAGAAATGCCTCAGAGGCAAACCAGAGAAATGGGTGTACTGCTAGCACGAAGTGCCCAAGCTACCTCAAATTTCCAAATTGCTCAAAACCCCGAATTGAAAGCACTGGGAATGACGAAGAAGTCTGTGCCTAATCTAGCCATAACCTTAACCCTAAACACAGACCTCTTACCCTGGCCCCAAATATAACCATTGCCCTAGCCTTAACTAATGGTGGGTGAATTTGTTAATTTTTTACCATAGAATTCGGCAAATTGTCTTAAAAATGTCATGAGTTTATCATTTTAAGGCAAAATATGACTTCCCAGTATCTCACAAGACAATTTTCATTTAAACGTGCACTTCGGGCAAATATCTCATGAGATACTATCAGGAGACTGATTTGAGCTAAAAACACATTGTGATGAAAAATATTTTTTGTGCGAACAAATATCTGGCATGCAAAAATTACATGAAATTTGAAGACATTTTGGGAAATTCGCATAACATGAAATTCAGGAATTATCCATAGTTTGCCAGAGTAATTAAGATTTCTCCCAGGCCTATCCCTAACCCATCGTGAACCTTAATTTACACTTAACCATAAACATAATCCTAATCCTGTAATTGACCATTACCTAACCACACCAAGTCACCTCTTACCTCTAATACTTACCGTAACTCCTATAAGCATGCTAGTGGTAAGGCAGTTTAATGTAGTGATGTCAATGTAGTGGTGTGTAGATATAGTAGAAGTTTATGCCTTTTTAACTAGTACATCACCACCAGAAAAAACCTGGCAGTGAGGGAAAGAAAAAAATGACCCACACACCCTGGTAGAAAACTCACAGACTGTCGGGCCATTATTTTTTTCTTTTTCAAAAACAAATTCACTTTTTGAAAAAAAAAAGGATTTTGAAAAGTTTGACAGACGACTGTCTTGGTTGATGCTACTGTCTCTCTAACGTTTCCTACGGTGACCATAACCACTATGAAAGTGGTTCCTGTCAATGTGGCTGGTGAACTTCGCAGAATTTGACGGGCGTTGAACCATCGGAATGGCGGAGATGTGGTCTGCCCTTCCGATGGAGTATACTTCATCTGCCAAACTATAAATCAGGCCCCGAGTTATGATATGTGTACATTTAATGGCTCTTCTGTACGCACTCATCGATAAGATGAATTCGATGTCGTGTGGGGCTCCCTTTCTGGCTGCCCCAGGAACAGCTGAGCACAGGTCCTAGGCCGAGACGAGCCCTATCAGGCCCCACTGTGGTGGCCACTGTGTCAGTGGGTATCTGGCCCGCCGTCAGACCCTGAGCCACTGATGTTGATTAATGAAGCTGCAGATTCAATAATCACTCAACAGGTATAGTGATGAATGCTGGGGGTGCTGCTAGGCGCCGCTGCGAGCGACATGACGCTGCAGCCTCTGTCTGAGGTACCTGGCACATGGTCCTTGGCAGGAGGGCGCTGGCACACAGCATAGGTCCGCCCAGGGGAGCCTTTACTGATCTGTGCATGCATGCCTACTACACCTCTCTCTGATCCGGAGCACAGCTGCTCATCAATCCGAGAAAATGAAACAGGACTTCACAAGCATGGATGTAACCAATAGTTACAGAGGAAGTTAAAATTAATGATGCTTCCTTTCCTCTCACTGTGTTCTCTCACATATTAAAGCCATTAGCCCTAGTCTCTATTTCTTCTTTCCTCCTTATTTTGCACCTTTTCTTTCTTTTTATTTTTTTATTATATTAATTTCCTTCCATCCAACAGTGCATTCACAGAGCGCTACCGTCGCCTGTCTGTCCATCATAGTTATTTTGTTCTATTTTTTTTATTCGAGTAATTCTTTTAATACCTTTCTATCCCAGCGCCCTTCTCTATTGAATTTCTAGATATTCTTTTTTTCTTTGTATTACTTGGTATCATGTTCACTGCTCATACTTTCCAATTGCACTCCTCCATCTGATATTTTTCTGTTTATCATGGCATCATGCTCCTTTAATCTTATTGGCTGTTGCATATTCGTGACCTTCCCCCTGACTTACCATGCTCTCTCACTCTATCTCTCTTCATCTCTCTTTCTCGCATTCATGCCATGCCTGTGAATACTAATTGGTTCCAAAGAAACATGTTATTTTGGAGAAAATCACATAACAAAACGGATCTTCAAAGATCTATTACTAGAGGACAAAAAGAATTGCACATCATTTCGAAGGTATAGGATATCCTCTTCTATTTTATTTTTTAAGAGTACTGAATGTTACAGCTGGTCAAGCACTCACAAGCATTGTTACTGACACTCTATCTCCCTGCTTGTGATCTGGTTCTAGCTTAATCCTTTTGTTTAGATCATCTTCACATGCATATATACACAATGAAATAAATGTAAATGCCAGCATTTGTAAAGTGCACAGCTACCTCCCGAGAGGTGTCCCCGTACTGGGGGCCATCGGGAAGATTAAGCAAGCTATTGCCTAGAGTTACATGGTGCTGGGCTATCCTGCCGCCGGAGATCGTACCGTGAACCCTGTGGTCCGGAGTCAGGCACCCTGGCTGCTGCGCCACACTTCTTCCCTGAAATCCTATTTAATTGGGACGGAAGGGTTCTTCTGACCCACTAGTGGATTCAGATCTCGTGAATCATTGCCATTCTCACACTCAACAATGGTAATAAATTACATTTTACACTCCCTGCGCTTTCATATACACTATATATTTACTGAAACTTTATTGGGCAAAGGTTACAGTGGTATAGTTTTACACCCAGTTGAGAAAACATTTGTCATTTCAGAAAAGAAAAATACTTAGGCCCCCAATATGAGAGCCCAGATGGAGCAACCATTATTTATTGACCCTATACAAAGATATACATCAGGACTGGTATTTATCTGGTCCAACAAATACCTGCTTTCCAGAGTTTTTTCGTCAAAATTCAGAATAACATGGATTTTTGTGCTTCAGTTGCAGTCAGTGGGGCAGATTTTCCTGAAAGTGACGCAGCTGTAGAGATACGTCACTTTCCTTGCGCCACACTTTGAAACCTTGAAACCCTTGCGCCACCATGGTTGCATTGTATTTACAATACGGCGCACCATGGCACTAGGATTGGCAGATAAGTCAGAAATTCAGAGGCATCTGTTTGCGCAAAAGTCACGCATTTCTGGAGCCGTCTCACTAGCACAACGCAACTCCAGCAATGCATGATGAGGCCTATCCTCATTGTGCTGCGTCTCTCCTTACACCTGCTTCATGGTTTTGACGCAGCGGCGTCCTAGAAGGGGTGCAGATTCACTGCGTCAGTTCTACATGGCTTTTTGCATGGGAACGCCCACCATGCATACATTATGCCTGACGGAGGTGTCATGTGATGCAGGGCTTTACAACGTGATGCATCTCCCTAGATGCGTCACGTTGTAAATGGGTTGCATCATTACGCAGCTGCTGCGTCACTAAAAGTGACGCAACGGCGGCGCATAAATGACTCAAGGGGCTTGTAAATCTGCCCCACAGTATATATCAGACATTTTGCTTCAGTAGATTTTGGCAGATTTGAACTACCGAAATTCATCTGTCGAAAACTGTATTGTTGTGGGAAATTTGACTAGACTCATAATTCCAACCTTGTGCAGGGATCAGAAAAAGAGGCCGCTCCTAATGGAGGCCTTTGGTGTTTATTTGTACTATGTAGATGCGGATCATCTCTGCCTAACCATAAATAATCCATTTAGCCCCCTGATTTTCCTCCGCTGAAAGGACTTTTTTGTTACCATCTAAAACCTTGAAATCACTTAAATTACAATGCTCAATACAATCAGAACTGTGCCAATCGCTGCTTTCAACATCATCAGTAACAGCAAAGGTGGCTTCATATGTCACTTCATCCTATAGAGTATCAATTGTGGATCTTTAACTACATTTCTGTCTTCAAACACATTTAGGGGCATTTTTTATGGCCAAAAACATACAATATATAAATCCCAGTGCTTTATTTGAAAGATAATAGGTGCCCATGCTCAAAGCCCTGCTCAGACACCTGCGGCTGGCACTATAACATCAGAATGCAATTAGCAAGCGTGCACAGCCCTGAACCCACCTCAGGCCTCTTTAATTCACTGCCAGTCACTCCCTGCCATGTTATCTCACTCTTAAAGGTGTTTGCTTTCTCCCTTGGTGATGGATCTTCTGTGCTTCTTTTCCTCCGTCTTTTCGTGTTGTTTGTTTTTCCCCTCTGTTGGGCTCAGGGAGTGCCTGGTGTGGTGAAATAAGTGCTGTTCCCCCAAAATAAGTGCAGGAACCCCCACAGGCAACCGGCAGCTCAAAATAATCCCTGATAAAACCCATTAAAGAGTATTTGGTATAAACACATCACCTGTGGGTTAATCAGAAATACCATTGTTTAAAAAAAAGTGCTTGTCACAAAGAGTGTATTGATACCTTTAGAACACAAGAGGAAGTCATGGAGGTGATATGTTCATGAATGGTGTGTAGTCCGTGCTAACAGGACCTAGTTCCTCCTTGAACTGCTTCCATTAGCATGGGCTAATGTTACGTCCTGGTAAGGAATTCCAGAAGACTTAGATAAGTTACAGATGATAAGCTGCTCAGCCCAGGATCCAACTGACAGTCCACTCACAGAATACCAAACACTCCAATGACATCACACTCACACTAACATTCCACTCACACTGTCTGAACAGCAGAGGCAGAGAAACAGGGAAGATGTAAGGTAAAACCTTAGATATAACAGCTAATCCAAATGTGTTCTGTGAACAGTGCCTTGTCTTCGACTACTCTTCTCCTAACCCCCAGTAGATATGGCCTTCCAACCGGTCTGGTGATCTCTGAGTGTAAGCCATCCCTCGGCAGTCACTGTATTCAACCCTCTTTCATGCACTGGATATTCTACATTCCGGGTTTGGCTTGTGGACAGGCACAGAAGGCATTATTTATGACTCGGTTTGCGTCACTATTGCATTATGCAACATGGTGCAAGAGCGACACAAACCTCAAGTCAGATTTTTAAAGCAATGCAAAGCCCCTTTGCATGGCTTTGACTGGCTCCAAAAGCCTGGAGTAATGCTACACACTGTGAATCGTTGTGTTGCGTTACTCTGCCATAGGTAGGCATTCCATTGTTGTTGCGTGGGTGCTCCCATGCAACTCCTACGGTTTTTGATGCATTCCCAGGTTTACAAGACCTTGTAAACTTGGGAATGTGGCACAAAGATATGCCTCCCCATGAGAGGTATACCGAAGAGAAATATCTTTATTTTCCCTCGTTATATCCTCTTTTTATGCGTGCTGCACTCACACATAGAATGTGTGCTGAGGCACACATAGAAAGAGGAAAATGCTTCTCAGGATTGCTTTTGTGCAGAAAGGTGTGCCTTTCAGCACAAAACAATCCAGCGTGTTGCCATGGTGCAAGGCTGCCTGTGTTGGCACTAGCCAGCCCATTGTGCAACAGCCCAACAAAAAAAGTCGGAAATGCTCAATATGCCTTAAATATGGAACATACCTGTCCTTTCCCAGTGATGTAGTGCAGCGCAGCGCAGCAAGTTGACTTGCTGCGCTGCGCTAATACTTCATAAATATGCCCCTGAATGTCGTTGATATTCAAAACAACTTCATTGCTGCTCTGGATAAGGTCATTTGGGAACTGATCATGTGAAAGGTCACCATTAGTGCTTGCAAGGCCACGGTGGTGTTGCTCATTCTAACAGCCTCAATCTTGTGTAAATTGTTAGGGAATTTAATAATGAATGTTATTTTCATATGCAAGTAAAGAATTATAACATCCCATTAATGTTTTGAAAGATATGTATTGATCTTCAGTCAGAGAAATTGCAGACCAGTAACAGAAAGCATGTAAAAGGAACACACTTCTCACCCACTCCCCACCCCTCTTCCTCCTGTCCACCACCTTAGACAAGTGCCGTGGTGACTGAGGACAGCGTGTGGCCCCAGGCATTTCCGGAACCCGGTTCCATTCTCTTTAGTTGCTACAGTTCAGTGCCTTTGCCCATACACAGAAGACTGAGTCCAGTTCATAACTTTTGACACAATGCCCCCAGACTGCATTGGCCATCTGCAGCAGGTACTGGCTTCAGTCAATCATCTTCATTGTCTTCGGCTAGGTCCCCATTTAGTCTTGCCCTGTGCTGAGCAGCTGTTCTCTTCTTCGATGCCATGAAACCAATTAACATAATTTCAGTGTGTAATGTCCAAGACTTTTGGTAATGGATTTCGGGCAACAGATATAGGGTGCACAATAAGATATGGACTAAGTCTAGCCATTGATCATATGGTGGAGAAGTGTGGCTCACGGTGTAGAGCAGGCAGACCCGGAAGCTGAGGTCAGACCCGGGACCAGGGTTCAATTCCTGACGCGGCAGGGTCTTGAGCTCAAATGTCCACGGACTCGATAATTCTCGCTTCGGTGCCTGCTCTAATCATGGGTTCTCACTCTGCAACTCTGGGCATTAAGCTTGCTTAATCTCCACAACGGCCCCCCTGCGGCGGGATGCCTGGCTTTCACCTTGGGGATGCCCTGTAGGGGCTATCTCACAGGGAAAAGGCAGGACGGGTTCCCAAGGCAAGCGCCGGGAAACCTCCGGGTAGCTGTGCGCTCAATAAATGCAATAATAATAATAATAATAATAATAATAACGTGATGCATGTAACCTTCAGCTGCAGGCTCTGAGAACAGCGCATGGCATAGGGCTCCCTTTCCCTTCTCATATGTGCTTGCTCGTCACAGCCTCTTGTTTATCTCCCCACTTCTATTTTTCTATGTGTCAAACTCTCTCTCCTATCTTTTTGTTTTCCTCTTTCCTTTGCATATTCTCTCTTTCATTCTCTTTTTCTAACTGTTGGAACCAGCAGTGTGTGGTTGGCTTAAGGGATGCCCCAAACTAGGCAAAACCTACTGCTCCCATCAAGCGCAGGTGATTACACTCACTGTACAACCCATGCTCACTCTTGGGTAGCTTGGCACTAAACAGTCAGGCTTATATCAGAGGCTATGTGTAAAGCAAAGGCACAGAAATTCACATGCATTAAAAACACTTAGTGGCACAGAAGAGGCTACACACAGGATGTTTGTAACAATGTTTATATTCAACGCACATAGTCAATCATTATAACATGAACATCATATACTTTTTTGGGCATAAAACACATTTGAAAATATTACAAGCAGTAGTAGGCCCACTCATATTGTTATATATAGTCTGCACACTGTGGTCAATTCCTAGTTCCCTAGTTGAGAGAGAGCACCCTTATGCAGTGCACAATATAAAAAATATGTACATACACTAAGGTAGAACATGGTTTAGCAGCACTGTGGGCTGGAGCCACGCAGGTAAACCCAATGTCAAATGTATTGTGCTATTGGCATACAATCAACATATGAAGCAGCACGCTGGCCAGTGTTTTGAATCACAGGTGGACTGCACACAATCACTCCCACTCACACACACTCACTCAGCCCTGTTGCGCGGTGCAGCAGGTATCAGTCAGTCTGTACTGAATACTCTTACACACATACACACTCAGTACCCTAATGAGGTGCCACTGGTACCCAGCATTTCATTGGTTCAAACTCTGTAGGACCTGTGTGACCTGCCAGGCTAGTGGCAAGACCGGGTAGAAGCTTAAAGCTCCCCTTAACCCCTTGTCTGTGATTGACACCCCATTTGAGCATGTGGGCATCAACATAGTAGGGCCTTTGGACCCACCAACGGCCACAGGGCACAGGTACATCCTGGTGCTGGTGGTAGATTCATGCCACATGGTACCCTGAGACAATCCACCTGAGGAACACAACTGCACCAGTGGTGGCAAAGGCCCTGATGGGGATTTTTACCCAAGTGTGATTCCCCAGGGAAGTAGTGTCTGACTGGGGCATGAACTTTATGTAAGGATACATGCAGGCTACGTGGAGGGAGTGTGGATTGACATATGAGTTCTCCACCCCGTACCACCCTCAAACTAACGTGCTTGTGGAAAGATTCAACAAGATACCTACCTGGCTGATACCTACCACACCACCTAACAGAGTGAGTGTGTGTGAGTGGGAGTGATCGTTTGAGACCACCAGTGATTCACGACACTGGCCGGCGGTGCCGCTTCATACGTTGATTGTGTGCCAATAGCACACTACATTTGACATTGCGTTTACCCGCGTGGCTCTGGCCCGCGGTGTTGATAAAAAGTGCTCCACTTTCGTGTATGTGCATATTTTTTATACCATGCGCTGTATTAGGGTGCTCTTTATTGGCAGGGGTTTAGATTTGGAATTGCTCACAGTGTGCATACTATTATTATTATAACAATACGAGTGGGTCTAGTACTTCCAGTAATATTTCCAAATGTGTTTTATGCCTCAAACGTATAGAATGTGTCTGTTATAATGATTGAATATGTGTTTTGAATACAAATGTGTGTGCACATATCCTGTGTGAAGTCTCTTTTGTGACGCTCAGTGCATTTATCACGAGTGACTGCTGTGCCTTTGCTTTACACACAGCCTCTGATAGAAGCCTGACTGCTCAGTGCCAAACTACCCAAGGGTGAGCATGGGTTGTACAGTGAGTGTATTAACCTACCCATGATGAAAGTGGTAGGTTCTGCCTGACTAAGGGCGTCCTTTTAACCAGCCAGACACTGCCATTCCAACACTCACTAATTGTTGTAGCTTCTGGTTTGATTTACTCTATCTTCCTAATTGTTATCCGATCTCTCTTAACATTCTGCATGGCTTCAACACTCTCTTATCTTCCTTTTGTCTTCCTACCTTTTAATGCTCCCTGTTCTCCAATCTTCCTTGCTCTGCTTCTCTTTTGCTCTCTCTTTTATCTTCCTCTTTGTCTTACTGTTGTGAACTCGTTATCTGTATCTCCCTTTTCTCTCCTCCAGTTTAACTTTTAGCTGTTATTTTCCAAACTTTTTTGACCACTTGTCTACTTCTCTTGAGCCTCATTTTTCTCTTTCTCTTTCTATCCATCTCTCAAGTTATTGCTTTGGCTTTCTCGCTCTTATCTTCATTGTTTGCCTTATGTTTATATTTGTCCTCCTCTGTCTTTTTCTCTATCTCACTTTATCACTGGTCTACTCTCTAACTTATTCACACCACTATTTTCTTTCTCTCCCATTTTTCAGTTTGACTTCCTTTTAGAATATGTTAATATGTGCCATGAACTCTCCCCCTTATTTTCCTGCTTGCCTCACTTCTGTTTGTGTCTAAATGTATTCTTCTCAGTGTTACCTTCCTCATTATCTTCTTTCCCTTGTCTCCTCATCACTTACTCTCTCTGCCTGTCCCTCTCCCAATCACAGTCTTCTTAATTTCTGACCTTTTCTCTTCCATCTTCTATATCTTCCTAATACTTCCCTTAATGCTTTCTGTTCTCTCTATTATATGACTGTTCTCCTTCCACCCATTCTTAGTTACATCTTGTTCTCCTACTCTTTTTCTCTTTCTCTTGCTCTCTCTGTCTTTCTCTATCTCATTGTCATAGTGATCATTATTGTGATGGTGATAACAGTGCACTATACATCACCATGTTTCTACACACTGTTCATCACGCCACTCTCAATTCAAAGCAACGGAGTCAAAATTAAGAAAAAAGAAAAGCCTTTCTGACAGTTCTAAATGTTCTAACTCCAGTGCTTCAAGTGACCGGGATCTTCTGGATCAGTTTTAAGTTGGTCATGGGTGCAGGGCTTTAACATAATCAAGTATAATATTACCTGTGGGCACACCGACTTAACCTTTCAGGGAGGGAGGTGTGAAATATTCACCTGCCTCAAATTAGGCAGATGATAGAAAATTCTATTTCTGACTTTGCTACAGAAGGTTTCAGTGAAAGATGTTGATCAATGATATATGAACACACACACGCACGCACGTATGCACAAACACTCACACACACACACACATATATATATATAATGATTTGGCCCTTAGATGGGAGTCGCCCACAGGTATGTATGTATTGATGTATGATTGTAAGGATGTATATATGGTTCACATGTATGTATGAATAATTATGTATAGAGGGCAGACCTATTTAGACGTCAGGGAAGTGCTGAACAAGGGGGGTCTAGACACACATCAATAGACATCTGACACCTCAATCCACGCAATGTTGTCCAATTGATCAGAAATAGTTCATTCAAAAAGAATACCAATATCTTATTTAGGGCTTCGAGCTGATGCTCTCAATATTTAAGGGATCTAAGCGCCTCTGCAAATCCGAGAATGGTTCTTTGAATTGGATAGCGGTGAAACTATCTTAACTTGTTTGTTTCCAGTCCCAATTTCAGAAAGGCTGAGCAAGGGACTCTGGATTGACTTTCTCCCTATTCCACATCACACTTACAGCTCCTTGGAAGGTTTTCCTTGGCCGCGGTAGATTGAAATCAGATATGAAAGTGTATGGCTAATTTGTTGAATCAAGCAGAAGGCCTCATCCCAATGTCTTCATGGGCTACATTCCTGCTGAAAATAGGTCTGGTTTATAATCTTTTTTGTGGCTTGAGAATTTAGGCAGCTGTGCAATATCCAAGAGCGGCATACAGATTAAGGAATCTGCACTGCTTTAGATAGTTCCGCATAGTTAATCAAATAATTAAGATGCAAACGTCCAATGGTAACCACGTGTCCTATGCGCGATGAACACTTTTTTGCTGGTCTTTGCTGAGGAGGTTTGATTAATTGAAAAATGTCAGTTCTTAGATCCTGGACTGAAAAGAGGAGGAAGAGGTTCACAGATCAGCTTTATTAATGGCTTCCACCCCACCCCCTTTTCCTTTTAATCAATCTTTTCTGAGTAGGGCGTACCCATTGCCGACTCACGCCTTTATACTGGATTATTAGGAGCATGGAGCCAGATTCCTCAGTAACAATGCAATCTAAAATGGGATGAACTATGAAGTCATCGATTTCCTGAGCATGCAAACTGGGGGGCGAGTATTGTCGGGAGCATATGCAATCGCTCACGTCAATGAGTCGCATATTTGCCATCATCGGAAAAAATCTTCACGACTAATAGGCAACATTCTATGTTGGGCTTAAGTGGATACATTTTACAATATTTTCCCCACATTTCATGAATGAAGGGACTGTGCAATGCATTGTTGGGCATTTTATAAGTTTTCAAACCCAAAATGAATATTCTAAAATTACCTTGCTGACTTTGTCCTCCAGAAAAGTGTTTAAGGCACCCTTATGTTTGCCATGAGATCCAGTTACCCGGAGGTTCATGAAGAAGAACAGGGAGAATTTCTAGCTGATAAGTAGCAGTGCATAAAAATTGCAAAACAGGCACTGCTGCCCTCGTTTCGTGGGCGTGCTAGAGGAAAATAATGTCAACGTGATGGCATGAGAAAATTACCTAAGTGCAAAGTTGGGAAGACAGGAGTCTTGATACTGTGCATGCCTTTTTAAGTTATCAAGTTTTGTGGAGTGCAATTATTAATTTTAAAAAAATGTACAGCTTGACTCTCTCTTCATAGTATCTGGAAACCGTGTTGTATTGTGTATAGGAAACTTAACTCACTTCTAGGCACTACTAAGTTTTGCATAACTTCCAGTATCAAACAATTTGATGGAACAAGAAAATTATATTTGATCCTATACTGCCTTCTTCCAAAAACTGCAGTTTAGCCACCCAATCGCATGTCCCAAATGTTACATTTAAACGAGGTGAAACCAATAATTTGCCCTCTAAATAAAATACTGCCTCTCTTCACTGTCACTCTTTCTTCCACTGACTTTACTAGTAAGCCTGTTTTTCAGCACCTAATACCTTTTGGCTGATGTTGAGAGCCCTGTAAGTCTATGGTGCCCGTCATAAAAAACCCGAATTCAAGATTGTTCATTTGTTTTCTGTCTCGTGCGTCCAGAAAACTGTCATCTACCCAATAGGATTATCCCGTCTCAAACAAAAATGTATTACTTCTTCATAACAGGTCCATGTGATTTTGACTTGGGACTTACAAAAAATTCCAACATTAGTGGCCGCTTCACTGTTAACAGATTTAATTATTACTCGCAGCTGTGGCGACCAAACGTATTTTGTAAACCAACTGAGGGCCTTCTTTGACCTTGCCATATTTCCAACCACTAGCCCCTCACTACCCTCCGATGTTCCCTTTGCTTATAAGAACTTACAGCCTGATTCATGTACGGGCCGTTTTGCGTGGCCCTAATAGCGAATCATAGCGACTCGCTATTGAGGACACGCAAAACGGCATTCATGTAGGAATTGCTAGTAAAATAGCGATTCCTACATGTTCTTTATTTGCGAGTAGCAATTTGCTACTCGCAAATACTCCCCATTCATTCCTATGGGCCAAGAGGCCCATAGGAATGAATGGGGAGTATCCCTTATTTGCGAGTAGCAATTTGCTACTCGCAAATGAGATAGCGACTGAAAGGGTGCCAGGGGTGTCCAAAGGACGCCCTGTAGCACCCCTAAAATGCACATTTGGACAGGTGTTGCGCACACACATGTCCAAAGGACATGTGTGTGTGCAACATGCAACTTAGAAAAATGCTTTTAAAAGCATTTTTCTGAGTTTCTGCTATTTACCGACAGGTCTGACCTCTCGGTAAATAGCGGCCCCAAAAGTGCTAAATCGCAATTTCAGGATGTGTCATGAATAGCATTTGAGGAATCTCTAATAGAGATTCCTTAAATGCTCTTCCTCGCATATTTGCGACTTCTTAAATAGCGATTTTTGCATTTGGTATCATGAATACCAAATGCAAAAATCGCACTCGCAAAGGGCCAGATTCTCAGAATCTGGCCCTTTTGCGAGCGCTATTGCCTACATGAATCAGGCTGATACTGACTGCTCTCTCTTATGGATTGTTCTCTGTTTTTGGGATAACGTTGTACCAGTCAATACATGCAAAAGGATGGCTTATTGCACAAACTAATCAATAAAACTGCGGTTTTTGCACTGGTCGGGCAGTGTTGACACTGATGGATATGTGTGGCTGTCTGTGTAATCTGGCCAAAGGTTTTAGGAGTCCAGTGGGTACCTCAATGAACTATTTTATTCTGATTTCTTTGGAAATCAATTAGAGATTCAAGTGTGGAAGCATTTAAAAAAACAGAAAATTAAATTACTTCCAGTTAGTGGAATTCTATGGTTGTCCGTCGCTGTATGTGTTCTGTCGTATCATATCATAGGGAAAGAGAAGTGTCATTCATCCTTGTACAGACTGGAGGAGAGACCATAGTGTTTGAGCATGGCTTAATTAAGCACACATACTTTAACAGACAGTTGTAATACCAAGGATGGGCTGGCTCTGTAGGTCAAAGAGGGGTCCCTCAGCCTTGCGGGTATAGGATCAATTATCTAGTCCTTTGTTTCGTGAGGGAGAGAAACAAGGCAAATTCTAGCCCCACTATGTATAGAGTGTGTCTGAATGAAAGTGCTTTTTGCACATGAGGTTGACCATCCTACACCAAGACCCACATGGTGCCGGGGACAGGATCACAATCAGAAGCTTGACAAGCCCTTGACACCGCCTGACATGGGATCACATTCAGAAGTTTGACACTACAGTTCCAAATTCAGGCCTCAATTCTAAACCTGATTTATAAAATAATGAAAGATCCCTCCCCCGCCCGCCTTTCTGGTTGAGGTCTGGGAGTGTAAATTTATAAACAGACATCTTTGCTCAAATCCTGACTCGAATGTGAAATTTCCACAATATTCTTAGTGAGGCTGGCTGTCAAATCCTAGAAATAAGATTTCCTGTAAAACTGAAATATTGCAGGCTTTCATGTCTTCAAAAGCCATTTGAAATACTCTCTCTTTATTAATAGATGCAAAGCTTGCAAGAAGTATCTTGGCTTCTGGAGGGGAGTCTTGTGTTTGGGGTGATTGTGGTGGCAGGTGATTTGATTGTAGATTGACTGCGTTTTCCTATTATGTATCATCATTTTGTCATTTCGCTCTAAATCTTTCTATTTGAAATGTACATGAAGTGATATCTCTTCCGGTCGTTTATTATATTTGGTGAGAGCTTGTTTAGCCTTGAAGCTGTCATTGTGGCATTGTTTGAGCTCTCCCTGACAAAAACAAAACACAAACATCTTCCATGGAGTGAAGGATACTGAGGCATGACCTGTTAGCCTCCTTGCTAATCCACATAAGTGAGTAAAAATAATCTGAAGACCTCCATTTTCCAGATCCACTGATGTGCCAAATGGAAACCTTGCAGCTCTAAACAAGGACTTGCTTTCCGATATTAAACGTTTTTTTTTACACTATTCTTGTCCGCCACTGTACGATCATACTGTAAAGGGTTACCAATTATACATGTAGCTCACCAAACTCCCTGTACACACATGCACAGAAACACACTCCCTTCCCTTCTTTTCTTTTCCCTTCCTTCCCTTTCCTGCCCCTTCCATTCCCTTTCCTTTCCCTTCTCTTTTGTTCCCTTACCCATCCCTATTCTATTCCTCTTCCCCTCCCCTCCTCTCTCTGTGGACTGGTGCAGGGTAGAGTGCAGAGGTGTGGAGTAGAGTGGCATAGAGTGGAGTGGAGTGGAGTGCAGTGATGCAGAATAGCTTAGAGTGGTGTGAAGTGATGCAGAGTGTAGTGGCATAGAGTTCAGTACAGTGGTGCACAGTAGAGAGCAGTGGCGCAGAGTATAGTGGTGAAGTTAATTGCAGAGTGGCGTAGAGCACCGTGACATAGAGTTCAATGGTATAGAGTGGAACAGCTTGCAGTGGTGCTGAGTAGAGAGGAGTTGAGTGCAGTGGCTGAGAGTGTAGTGGTGCAGACTAGAGTGGCATGGTGTGCAGTGGCATGGAGTAGAGTGGCATAGAGTAGAGTGGTGTTGAGTAGAATGGTGCAGAGTACCCTGGGGCAGAGTTGAACAGAGTGGCATAGTGTGCAGTGATGTAGAGTGAGGCTGAGTAAAGTATAAAGGCATAGAGGGCAGTGAGACAGAGTAGTTGCCGCAGAGTGCATTGGTTTTCAGTAAAGTGGTGTTTAGTGTATTGGCAAAGAGTGCAGTGGTTTAGATTACAGTGGCATAGATGGCATTGACATGGAGTAGAGTGGTGCAGAGTAGAGTGGCACAGTGTAGAGTGCAGTGACATAGAGTGGCGCAGAGTGGGGTAGTGTGGTGTAGAGTGCAGTCACACTCAGTAGATTGTTTCAGTGTATAGTGAAGTGGTGCAGGCCAGGTAGAGTGAAGTGGTGCAGGGTAGAGTGGAGTGATGCAGGGTAGAGTCCGGTAGCACAGAGTAGTGGTGTAAATTGCAGTGGCATAGATTGGTGCAGAGTAGAGTGGCAAGGAATGGAGTGGCACAGAGGGGAGTAGAGTGGCATAGAGTGCAGTGACATAGAGTAGATTGTTTCAGAGTAGAGTGAAGTTGGGTATAGTGGAGTGGTGCAGGGTAGAGTGGACTGGTGCAGGATGGGGTGCAGTGGCATAGAATATTTGCATAGAGTGCATTGGCGTAGAGTGCAGTGGCATAAAGTGCAGTGTTGAAGAGTAGAGTGGCATAGAGTGGAGTGATGCAGAGTAACGTGGAGTGGTCTAGACTGAACTGGTGTATAGTGCAATGGTGAAGAATAAAGTGGTGCATAGTATAGTGGGGGGAAGTGCACTGGCATAGAGTAGAGTGGCGAGGAGTAGAGTAGACCGACATAGAGTGAAATGGCAAAGAGTATCACACCAGATGTCAGCAGTGCTAAAGGCAGTTCTGGTGGCAGGCCGTTGTTGTTTCAGAGGAACATGTTCACCTATTTCATTGTTGATGACACAAACATCCACCGAATGGTATAAAAATGATGTTTTGACATAGGCAGGATGTTTAAGGCTGTAGTGTAAATAATGTAGTTGTTTCGTGGTTCCGGTGTGTAATTTTCAGGAAAGCAGTGGCCTATCTAGATTTTTATAGCATGGTGCTATTGCACGTACTTCAGATACTGAGGCTATTGCTCATTAAGGGTAGTTGTGAAGACTACACCCTTTGGCTTGCCAATGCATGGTATTATTAAAAGGGTTTGGTTTTTGGACTCGCTGGATGTAAACAGAAAGATCATTCGATATTCACTAGAGGTTCGTATTGAAAAAAAGCCAACAGTCCTTTGAAGATCCACTACATGAATATGTGTTGCCACAGAATGTGTGTGAACTTCTTCCCTGCAGACCTGTTTTAAGGGTTATCTTGCAGCCTCATAGACTGGAGCACAGGAGGCACAGGAGAAGGCTCCATGGGGAGAGTAATCTGCTTTCTTCTTACCTTCCTATAAACCTCTAACTGTCACTTTCACTGAAAAAAAGTAAACACTGGGCTTCCTCAGAAGACAGACACAGCCTGACATTCGACCTTCGTGTTTAAATGCACAGTAAATGTGACAAGATAAGAACAAGATATAAAGGCCTGTTTACAGAAAGTGAGATCTTGAAAGGATACAGTGAACACTTTTTGGGCAAGAGAAGGGAGGAACTCAAGCTGGACAGCATAAAAAATATAGGGCCCACAAATAGAAAGCACAGAAAGGTGAGTTACAAACCACAAAGGCAATGGTAAGCAATGAGCTGAATGCATTCCCTGGAAGCTTTCTGACTGTCCCCAAGATGGGCTGTCTGGTAGGCTTCGACCTAAAGAAGTCTCATGCCATGACCCTTAAAGGCATGAGCAATGGAAGTAGGTCTGCAGGGGTGCTGTAGCACCTCCAAAATAACCACGCTTGAGTTCAGAAGGAGAATGAGTATTAAAATGCCATTAAATTTTGTTTTCATATTATTGCATGTGCTGTGGATTCATAGACAGATTAGATATTGGGCTATATCTTGTTACAAATTGCGTCTCATTCTTTTAACCTGGCAATTGGTGTTTACTTTTCTTTCTCTGACTTCAAAGTTAGATGATTTTGTAAAGTGAACTATCTGGCAATCTTGCTGGGGTGCAGAGAGTGACTGGGGGTGAGTGTTTGTAAAGTTTCAGCACCCCGTCCATCATCTCTTTGTGTTTGCTTTGGGATGCAGAGTGTGAAATGAAAGGCTATGTGGATGTCTTTATTTTTTCTAACACACAACAGAATTTAAATACCTGTAAATTAAACGTACAAGTATTTCAAAATATAAAAGCAGTTAAGTTAGGAAAGCACAAGTGAAGCACTTATTTGTAATTGTAAAGTGTGATAAAAACAAAGATTTGATTTTCTTAGGGTAAAAACAAGCCAAGACACTTTACTCAGTAATGTGCATATGATAAATATTTGCTGAAACCCGATTTCCACACATCCTTTGTGTGCTCTGTAGTGTTATAAGTAAAGTATGTGAAAGTGTGTGTGTGTGGGGGGGGGTTGTGACCTTTCAAAGGAAAACGTGCAGTCTACAAAGGGCAGTGTGCTTTTACACCACGCTTTAGTAAAATAATTGCAAAAGTGTGCTCCAAAATACACCGCCGTCTACATCCCGCACCTTTACCACTCTGCTGCCGCATGGGAATGGCTCATTTGCTACACTTGTTCTCAGCGTGATGCTTGGACTTTTCACAATCCCTATAACTTCAGTGATGCAGAATTGATGTCAGCACCCCTAGTCCATAATCATTCCAGCACCGCATCTTAAAGAACAGAGCTGCAGCAGAGGTAAAGACTGAGCAGCAGATCAAGCATTGAAGAAAACACAGAGGCCCACGGTCCCGGGCTGGTGTTATCATTGCGGACATGGGTTCAGCACCCTGGAGAGCTCAGCTGCTCTTTCTGGCGCATCCCCTCTAACCGTTACCCTGTTATATCCATAGAGGACAGGGATTTTCAACAGGTGCCTCGTTTAGGAGGACTGTGGGAGCTCTGCTGACCCGTCTTATACATAGATTGCGGCGTCCACACAGCGAGCATGGCTGGTCTAAGTCCCTGAGAGTCAGGGCGGGCAATCCTGCCTGGTGGCTGGGGCAGGAAGGCAGGCGACTTCTCATGGTTTCCGGTACTAGGGAACCTTGGTCTGGGATGATATGGTTGTTGATCTGTCAGGGATTGATTTATAATAAGTCTACACTTCACATACTGCCCACCACCAGAGCACGCGCTTCTGTCCAGAAATTGCAGAGTAAATACGGAGAGCCTCATTTATGAGAAGTCGTGCATCGCTGCGTGAAAGCAGGGATGCAACACTACTCAACGCGCCCTCCTTGCGACACCAATGATGCGTCATATTTACAGTATGACGCATCATGTCGCAAGGAATGACAGTCGTTTCTCTCGGCGCAAAAGTGGCGCATTGCTAGAGTTGTGTCAGAAGCGTGACACAACTCCAGCAATGTTGCTTTCACATGGGCAAGCCCATGTGAAAGGGCCTGCGTCACCCTTACGCCTGCCATGAGGAAGGCGTAAGGTTTTGACGCATTGGCATCATACAAGTGCCGCAGCAAAATCTCATAGGTTTCACAACGCCACGTCTATGACCCTTTCTTGTGGGGAAACGCCCACCCTGCATACATTATACCTGGTGCAGGTATAATGTAGAGCTGGGGTTTAAGAAGTGACTCATCTGCCTAGATGAGTCACTTAGTAAATATGGCACAAAATGGCACATTATTTATACTGCCACTGCGACACTAAAAGTGACGCACCGGTGGTGCAAAAGTGACGCAGGCCTTCATAAAGAAGGCCTGCAGTGAGCAAAAAGGCACAAAAATATACATACTGGCCCTTTTTCCCTGGTATGAGATTGAAGCTCCTTCAGAGCACCTGACCTGCAGGCCACTCCCTCTAACCAGCCCACAGCCCCAATCCATGAAAACCTCGCCCCACAACTTAATTTACTCTACAGCCTTGACATCAACCCTGCTCTCAAGTGGTTTCGAGATTCTGAAGTGCAAAACTGAACCTCATTTTTAGTCTCTATATACTGCTCTGTTCTGCATATGAGATTCTACCAGCGCCCTGAAGCCTGCGGGTATGCATGCGTTCCAGAAATAAATACAAACTGAGATTTGAACATCCCGGCGCCCCACTCACGTGGCCCAAATGGCCAGAGAGGAACCAACACTAATAAATGGCTCTGGCAGCTCGAGCTCACGGCGCCCTGGGCCCCCCTAACTCTTCCTGCAGGCGCTAGAGCGCCACATAACCAGGACGGATGGAGCAACAACTCAGATTGGACATGGCACTGGAAAGCGTCTCCTTGCTAAATTACCCACTCGGTGCTCGTGCACGGAGCCGGCCTCCGCCTCCAATAACCGTAATAAGTCCTGTCTTCGCGGTGTCGCTGCTGCAACAACCTGTAGGCAGTGTTTGCAAAGGGGGAGCGGGCAGGGCGCCCTGAGTGATGAAATGTCTTGTGAATCTGTCTGGAATTTAATAAGTGAACAGTGCAGTGGGATTTTTACATCTCCGGATGTATACAGCCCAAGAGAACTGGCTGGAATACCAAGCAGGGCGAAGGAGGAGGTGCAGAGGGGGGTAGATCGGTGGAGGTTGCAGCGGGGCGAATGGAAAACCGAGGAAAGGGAGAGGGCGACGGTGACACGTGACAGGGGTGAATAGCAGGGAAAGAGAGAATCAACAGGGAGTCGGTAGGGTGGGCGAGCAGGAATAGAGCCTGGGGATGAAAGGAGGGCAGGGAAAGGCCTGGTAGAGGGCCCGAGCAGGAATGTGAAGGAGAGGCTGAGAGGTGATGAGAGGCCTGCAGGAGGTAGGGAGCCGGAGCAGGTGAGCTCAGGAGCCCAGCAAGGGCAGTCATTGCTAAGAATGTTAAAGAATCGATGGAGCGCGCGCACAAGATAGAGGGGAGAGCAGAGAGAGACTGGGGTGAAAGAGAAGGGAGGGGGAAGCCGCTCTAAGGAGGAAGCGTATGGAGAGAGGGGGTGGTGTGACCTGGAAATTATAGGATATTTACAACAAGGGGTGGTGAGGGACAGAGTCTCTGAATTAAGCAGAAAGCTCTCACCCAGTCAAGAGATCAGGGCTAGATCCAACACCGTTTTTTAGCTCACTGCACCATCCCAGTTTCAGAACCTGGCTGTATGCAAATTAGTCTGTTCCTGTCCCAGTGCATGATGGGAACAGGGCAAACCAAACTACAAAAGCCAATTCTTACACTGGGAAGGAAACAAGCTCCCGGGCAATTATAGGAGGCGGAGCCACGGATCCAGCGTGACAGAAGAGAGAGTGGATGCTGGAGAGGTCAAGGCCGGAGTGTGGCATGGGGTCAGAGGAGCAAGGGGATGACAACAGCAAATAACCTCATGACGTCACGTGCTGAACGTGTCCCGGTGTCTGAAACTTACACTGGGAAACGTTCAGCATATTTCTGTGGGGCCCAGCTTCTTGGCAGGGGGGACGGCGTCCACCTTGTGAAAAGAGTGGGGGGACACCGTGTCCCTGTGTGTACCCCCGACTCGAGCCCTGATTGCAAGGAAAGATGACAGGCATGCAGCAACCATTACAAGGAGGGAAGTAACGTAGAGGTGGAAAACTGACTTCAGCATCAAGAAAGGGTATGAGTGGTACTGAACGAAACAGTGAAGAAGGACTTACAGCAGTGACACCAAGTGAGAGATTGGGTATTAACTAAGGGTGTGCAAAGGAGTAAAGTGGTTTTCTTCTGAATTTCCAGTACTTTCAAACAATACAAAAATACACGGAAGTCACAAAGTTCTGCTTAGGATGGACTTGTGAGCGAAAAAGGACTCTTGTGAATATCTTATGCAGGTATGCAATTTATGGTAAGTCACAAAGAAAATCTAAGCAAGGTATATACTCACGTTACTTGTGCAAAACAGTTTAGAGAAGTCTTGAGAAAAATCTAAGTGAAGTATGCACTCGCATAAAAAATGCTCATGACTTTCTGGCGAGACACGATTTTAGAGTACGTGTGAAAAAGAGCAATGCAAGGGATTGATGTCATACAGAAGTTTTGCAAGGAACCACCACCAACTAGAACTCGTGCACATGTTTTTTTTTTTAAATCCCCAAGTCCTAAGTGTTAAGCACAGGAAAAGTGGGAAGCAGAACAATCTACAAGTAAAACTACGCTTACTTGGAAGAAACACTTCGCGTATCGCTATTAGTGAAAGGAGAAGAATTAAGGAAGACACATTTCTTCAAACTAAATTGTACGGATTTATAAGAGAATGGACATGGAAAGTTAAAAGGGAACATTGGTTAGACTTAGAGCGTATGAAGAAAAGGCAAGCACAGTCGGAATGGAGCGAGACTGAGAGGTGGGAGCAGAGAAACACAGGAGAGGGGAGGCTTTGTTGCTACCACCTCCGAGCATTGTTAATTAAATGAATCTTTGCAGTAAGTGAGGTGTCTGGGTCCCTGGCGACAGCCCATCTTTGTGCCTTTAATGGAACCGCTGACACATGCTTCCATTATGCTTTATCTTTATCTCTCAGTGATGGTGCACTCACTACGAATACTAATTAGCTATTACACAAGAAATCCTGTTTTCTAGAATTCTTGCAGACCCATCAC
Source organism: Lissotriton vulgaris (assembly GCF_964263255.1). Lineage (NCBI taxonomy): Eukaryota > Metazoa > Chordata > Amphibia > Caudata > Salamandridae > Lissotriton > Lissotriton vulgaris. Next base: position 1,306,147,924 of record NC_141693.1, on the reverse strand, counting down.
CGATGTAGCTTTTGAAATGAGAAAAAACTTTACATGTCATCAGTGGGCATGTAGTAAAGGCAGGAAACCAGTGGGCGTACTCAGAAAAACCATTACTTCCTTGTCATAATAAAAATTAAAGAAATCACACACCACAAGTTTCACTGATCTCAGCAGTGGGCAGACAAAGGCAACAATGTATCTCATTAGCAAGCGCGTCAAGTGAACACTTTCACATCAGCTTATTGTTGCGCACACCCATAAATAATCTTATTAGAGGGAGCTTCAAGCAAACACCCCATCATTAGATTTGAAAACAACCTTCCCAAATCAATAAACACCCCCTGAAAAAACTAATGTCTGTCGGTAGGCGAGAAAATACTGCAAATTAAGTGCATTAAGAAAGGACCTCATTGTTGGGTGTTCCAAGACAACTCATCCATCTAGGTACTCACACCAGGCAAAGCCTATCCCACCTTTAGGAACGTAAAAAAATCATATACCCCCCAGAAAGGTACACAAATAATCCATTGTCCTAACAACATGCATTCCAAGAAAACAGTTTGCCAATACATTGTAGACACACCAAGAACTCAATGCATCATTGGATGTGCTAGCAAATATCCTACACAATCAGCGCATCCCAAAAAAATACAGCACCCTTGTTAGTGGAACCATTAACAAATGCTTTCCTCATCATTGGGAAATCAAGGAAATATACCATGAAAGGATGAATCAAAGTACTTCTTGCCCCATCTGTTTACACATCAGGAAACAGCCCATGGCTGGGCCAAGGCAGAAATTTCATTCCGCTTGTGGAATTGGCAGAATTTGACAACTCCGCGTTACTCTTGTAGCTCAGAGTTCTGGCCAAGTTCTGCCACTCACCTCGGGGCAGAATTGTTTCTCCCATGAGGCTCCGGAAATGCGAGCTAGCAGAAGTGTGCAAGATTTGGCACCTCCTAGCATGGTTTCCAGTGGCTAGAAGGACTTACAACAAGATGTTCCAACGCAGGCTGTCAGCAGCGGTCAGAGGGCAGCTTCTCGAGTAGATTTTCTACTCAAGCGGCAGCAAAATCAATGTGAGTTGTTGCATGCCGCTCGTGTTGATATTTCAGCGTGGAGCACGTTACCAATGCTTAATCGCAGCATTGAGCAGAGCAACATGCATATTTCCGCCCACTGACAAAACTCCGCGGAATGTCGCTGACTTATTATTTAACTCTTCAGAGTGAAATTCCACGAGTTACGCCCACCCCTACCCATGCCTGCACACAAACACATATTCAATCAGGGAGCAAATCATGTAATACTTACACTTCTAGTGAGCCTGCAAATGAAAACTTAGCTTATTGAGTAGGCTGAAGATCAATAAACAATTTATCCTAACTTCACTCAATTCCATAAACAGTTGTATTGCTGTAAAAGTTTTTAATTGCTATTCCTTCATTAAGAGTACACTTCTAACAAAGCCTTTCAGAGTGACACCCCCAAACCACTTGGTAGAGCTTTGTGAATGCTGTGGGTGCCACAGTTATGTATCATGAAGGAGATGATAGAGATGCAGCAATGTTATCAGAATTGTACAACATAAAATGAAAACTATGCAGCACATTTACTGGCAGTAATATAGTCACCCAAGCTAAAAAAAATTGTTGGTGAAATCTGAAAATTATGTGGAAATAATCATGGGGCAAATGCAGTAAATCTATAGCTCTGTGGTAAACACTGCAGCCACAGAATCACATAGACCCTTGACCCCCATCATTGCTGTAGATGAAAGATATTGCGATTCTTTCTGACAACTCCAGGTTCCTGCACCCCTGACGCCTCAGACCCTGTCTAAAAGATGCCACAAGTTTGGGCGGGCCCAAATGCACAATCATTTCTCATGCTTTGGAGTTTCAGCGTTTGTCCTTAGCACCAAGCAACTGATGAGACTATCAGGCCTCTGGGGCACAAAAATATTATGATCACACTTGGTTTATTTTGAGATATGGTTGTAGCAGGTCCAAATACAGCAAATACACCTAAAAACAGTAAACACAACTGTCTTTTCTTAGGTCTCGCCTGAGACAGGGCATGTGCTGTCGGTTGGAAGCTTCTTGTAAGCAAAAAAAATCTTAGAAGGGGTGAGAGCCCACCCATTACTTCCAAATGCTTGGCTTCTAAGTCACTCTCATTTCCTTGCTTCTCATTTGCTATCATGGTTTCATGTTCTTTTGTCCTGTGGTTCTGTGAAAACGGGCCTCGTTACGTAAGGTTATGGTTCCGTCAGGATTTTGGTGATGTCGAACCGTATTTAGCGAGTGCGGCTAATGTGGAGTGAATTTCTCACGTTAGCTAGCGAGTACATTACGTATTTGGAGATTTCGTCCTGAACATGGGTTCCATTTTGTTTAAGCCTCCATTTTGTCTTGCCATCACGCAGGCCGACGAGTGTGGTCGAATGAACGAAACGGCCTGGCCTTCATGTGTTGGTATACATTAACAGGGTCTTTCTTGACTCCGAGGTGAATTGCAAGGATCTCATTCCTTCACCTGAAGCTGACCCTCTCGAGTCAATTTCCCTGGTTTGATCATTGTCTGAGATTGCCAATCATTGTTCAGGATATCGTTAACTTTTAGTCTCCTTACACATGCCTTATCTTGTTAACTATCAGACATTGTTTCCTTTCCTATGTTCTTTATTACATGCATTGTGCTTTTCAATTATGGGTTTGTCCTGCTTGTGGAGACTGGATTTGGGACATTCCCAATGATTAACTTTGGGTTGGGATGTTGCAAACTGAGTTTTTCGTCATGTGATACTTTGTTTGAGAATGTACATCATTGGTCAGATTTTTGCGCAGTGGGAGTATGTTGGAAATGTGAATATTGTGTATAAAAGGATGTCTTGCTCTACGAATTTGAGCAGTGTCCTGAAATACTTCCATGCTGTATTTCTTGGATCACTGTTACTGGCTGCAGCTAATAAACTTGGTGTCTGACGCCACCCAGAAGTATTCTGTGTCTCTGTAAACCAAGACAGGTGAATCCGAAGACTTCCGGCGTGCCCCTGGCGCCGCTGGGTTCTAAAAGCCCGGTTCTTCAGTCCCTCCCAAGAAGCATGGACCACATGCACCTTCCTGTCCTACTACTAGGCGTGCGCTTGTGGAGGTTCTTGTGTTTTTTAACCGCTTGCTGCACTCCGTAAGAGTACATGTGTTTGCAGTCGGTCTCCTGGTCTCTGCACATCCTAGCGTGTCCCACTCAGTGTCATAGCGAGGGGGGGGCACAGTGGTAGTTGCCCCCAGGCCACCCCATCCCCACCCTCCCCCCGCTGTCACTTGCTTCCTCCAACACCCAAATCACTCCCCCATCTAAATCCCCCATTGGTACTTACATCGTCCCCACCCCACACTTCCTGGGGTCACTTGCTCCCTCCCTCTCTCCTTCTTGTTATATGACAAACCGTAAGACAGGATGGAACTTGTGGAAATAAACAGAGAATTGGCGCCAGAGAAACAAAATATGCTCATATGTGTTCTGAAATGACAGCTCGAATCTGGGACACTTTAGAGAAAAAAACTGATACAGCTGCGCCCCGGCATTATCCAATAGAAAAGCATGTGTAATAACACCGTACCGTCCTCCGGGTTTATTCGCCTCATCGTTGCCATAAACAGCACCAAATCCTCCTGGGGGGTGGTTTTTTGTCAGAAGGACTCAGTCCCCATCGCTTCCTTGTCTCTTTTGCGGGGGGTATTTTAAGTTAAGGCCTGTAGATTCTGACCACAGATGTATTTTTTCCACCCCATGAACTACATTTCATTACTTTATGGAATATAGAAAAGGCGGGGGTTGACAGCTGTGACCCCATACCCAGACTCTCTTTTCGTTTACTCTTTAGGAACCCCTGACTCTGCACGCATGGCGTGTTTCACAAAACAACAAGAGCAGTGGGAACGGATGCACTCCTGGGAGTGGAGTATGACGGAGGAGATGCGAGAGTATTAAACATCTGCAAAGGCTAACCGGGGGGCCACGTAAGGGACCCTCCAACAGGGAGGCCGCCTTAGTGCCACAGGAAGGCACACTAGTCAGCACGCTAGTGCCCCCGGTCTAGGGACCAGGGGTCAGTCGGCCGTGACACTTCTGGCCGTGGTGGGGGAGGACAAGGGTACAAATACCCTCCCCCGCCCAGGTACGCAAAACTCACCACTGCCTGACGGCATAATCGCCTCGTCAAGCAACCAAAACCCTTTCACTGTCTGATGGCATAATCGCTGCGGCAGGCACCCAAAACTCAACACTATCAGAAGGCACTAGATAGACAAAGACGAGACTCTCTGAGGAAACATGCTGACAATTCTGCAAACTCAACTGACCGCTACCCGCGGCCCATCACTGAGCTGACCATGTGATACAACCTCCACTGTGACAAAGCGTCACACATCACTAAAAAATTCGAAATGAATGTGGAGTAATGAGGCTACTGCCTCAGTATCCAAAAACTCACCACTGTCAGAAGGAATCTGACAGACTTAAACAAGACACAGATGCAGTGCAGCCTCTTGTCTGCTGCCCATCTCGCTTTTTGGGTCGTCGGTCGCGTCGTCGTGCTGCAGGCCATGTGGACGCGTGGTCGTTGCATCCTGTGAGGTGAGTGATGATCCCACGCCCATCCTCGAGGTTCCACTTGGGGGCTCGTCCACGCTGCACATTAGGTCCGGCACCAGCAGCAGGCCTCCCTTGGCTGGGTCGGTCCTGTATGAGGGATTAACGGGACGGGGGCAGGGCATCAGGGACCTGGGTCCTCCTGCCTCACATTGACTTTCACCGGGCAGCACTAGGAGGGGCAAGCTGCGCCCTCGATGGCCTCAGTGGGGTGCTGCGCCCCGCATTTTGGAAGGCCTCGGCCAGGGGTATGTAGGCGCGAGGAGGGACACTTTGGTACCCCGCACGGGCCACGCCTATGCGCAAGCTCAGCGTAGCATTTGCTGTCCGGCACTCGCCTGGTAGCAGCAGAGCCCCGCTGGTCTCAGACTGGGTTTCCTTCCTATCCCTCTTCCCCTCTCCCCCCCTCCCAACCCCAGTGAGGCCGTGGCCATGAATGATGGCAGCATAGGTGGGAGTGCAGCCCCGATCGAAGGCGAGTGGGTGTGGCACGGTTTGGGAGGAAGCCCTTGCCAGCATGGGAACCCGGGGTTGCTGGAGCAGGTCCCGTCTTGCTGTTTGACCGCTACCCATCTCGCTAACCTTTCGGTGATGTCATGGTTTGGCGTCGGTTCTTCCGCTGTTGAGTCACCGCATCAGCACTGGTGAGTGCAAGGGTAGTGTTACCCCCTGCCACACAAGTTTTCCACTTCATTAGAGGGCTATAAGGGCGGGGACAGTCGAACGGCATGGTGATTGACACGCCATTGTCTATTGGGCTTCGGTCATGCCGCCTTTCGCCGGGACAAAGTTGTGGGAGGGCAAGGAAATTCACAGTGAATGGCCTGTACCATGCCGCCCTCAATCCCCCGCCCCCTCCACCCCCCTCGCTGGTTGTCCCCAGTTGGCTGGGTGGGTCCTCCTGCCACGGCCACAGATGCTACGGTTGCACAGGGCCGGCAGGGAGGTCGTGGTGGAGACAGGGGGGGTGGTAACCTCCTTTTCGCTCTCCCTAATCAACTGGGAAGGCTAGATTGCCATGCGGCAGGGGTGGCATATGGTGATTGCACGGGTTTGGTTCCCGGCGCCATCAGGTCATGTACATCGACTACATCCGTGGGTAACCCGTGGTTTATCTCGCCATCCTGGGTCGGTCAGCAGCTCGCGATTTTCGCCCACAGCTGGTTGTCACTGCTAAGTCATAGAATGGGGAGAAGGGTGACGGTCCCCGCTGGTCTGGCAGTCGATGTACGTGGAGTTTCCTGTGTTAAATGAGTTAGCCGCATCCTCCCACACCCCTCATCTTCATTGATTCGGCCTCCCTCGTCCAATTTGCGGAGCGGTATCACAATTTACGGGTGGCGAATTCTGGGCTACAGAGATTTCATTCCGGATTTTATCGTGGTAAGGGCCCGCGGCCTGGTCGTGCATGGTTGCAACTCACTTTTGACCTGGGGCCGATAGCTTAGTCGTGGCAGGGGGGAGAGGGTGCAGTCGGTTGCTCCGGCCTTCCATCCTGTTTATCAATAGTGGATTTAGCAATGGGGGAGCAGCGTGGGGTGACCTGCAGTCCAGTTGGGGCGCTGGCCCCCACTTGGATCAATGCGCTTAGTGGGCAGAGCGCCTCACTCTTTGACCAGTGAGTCTAGAGTCCGCACTCAGGTGAGACAATTTAATGTGATTAGGTTATGTAATGAAGTTATTGCAAATGCTCCATTGTCTAGCGAGGAGGTCTGGGCCTATTTAAACTACGGGTTAGGGCTTTACAGAGGGTGGCGGTTTGGGAGTGTGGGGCATCAGCAACCCCCTCTGCTCCCCCCCCTAATTTTTGACTCCGACTTCCCGGTTTGGGAGCCTGAGGTCGGGGGGAGTTAGGCCGCTATAATGAATACAATATGAATGATAATATAATTATAATAATAATATAATATAATGTAATATAATATAATATAATATAATATAATAATGATAATATAATTAAAAAAAAAATGTGTAACGTTTGTTTACGCGTTCTCACATGTCCATTTCAATCGAGGTCTGAGATCACAATGTTTACTGTTCACCAATACTGATTTAGTTTATGATGTTGGCCAGGCCTCTGGGATGTTGGCAAGGTGTTTTCCTTCTCGATCATTTCATCCTTTGGATGTTTTCCTTTGGGTACGGCAAGAGTCCCTCCTTGCCTGGCTCTTAGATTCTCACTGTAATGGGAGAAGGATGCAGCAATCACTTTTGCGCACCCCCTTGCACAGGTGTTATCCTGGCAGATACACTCAGCCTTTCTTCCAATTGAGGTCGGCAATAAAAGTAGCTTTGAGTCTGGTTACAAGAACCACAGGTTATTTTGCGCCAAGTCGCCAACTGGTCACGTGCGCTCCTCATGTCACATTACTGTCTGGAGTAAAGAGACCGGGAGACTAGGCATAGAGCAACCAGCCAGACTGTAGAGCTTCCTTCTAGGTGGAGTGCTTCACCGTGTCAGTCGTGGAGGTAGATGTGGGTGCGTGGCACCCTGCAGTCATACAATACTGAGCAGTGGGGCAGTAGGCAAAGGGTATTGAAGGTTGGTGCGAGGCTGGGTGAGGCCTTGGTCAGGGCAGTCACGCCCCCGAGATGACTTCCAATGCAATTGTGGGCTGTCGGTGGTATCGATGCGGGATGGTTACAGTCTTTGGAACATCGGTCGGGCATGGCTACGGCTTCCCCCTTGCTGTTGGTTATCAGTCGTCTGTTGGTCCAGATTGTGACAGGGAGGCAGGGCCTGGGGAGACAGAGACTTGGTGTGCACTTCCTATGCCTCGGGTTGGCTGTGGCGGTAGGCGCTTCTTTCAGCGGGTGACTCTTCAAAACAATCCAGAGACTGGTCCAGAGCCAACTGCATGTGGACGGACTGGACATGTTTCAGCCGCCACACCGGTGCACTGTGGTCACTCCATTATCGGACAAGTTTGTACCGCTATGTTGTGGAAGCAGGGGCACATTTTAGGGGTTTCAGCCCTGGTAATATGTGGAGGTGGTCCATGTATGTACTGGAGATGTTGGGGTCATCTGTACACGTGGACGCCCTTCAGAGTATGTCATGCCTCACAAATCAGCCCTGGTGACATTGGCAGGCATCATCCGGCTTGGCGGTCCACGGTTTGGTGACCATGCAAAACCTCTATAAGGGGGGGGACTGTGGGGCCCTGGCTAGTCACAGTGCCAGATAACACACTCCTGACAGCCACCAAATTATCAACTGCAAGCATTTTCAATATTCCCCCAACTAAACCATAGTTCTTAACTACACAGATTACCAACAACCATTGACAATGGCAATAGCTCCGGCTTCCGGTAGGGGTAATGTTACAGGCGAGAGAGAAAGTGTGGCAATGGGCCACTAATGCAAAATTACAGCATCAAGGTTACCCAGGGATCTCTTAGCGTCTCCCCTGGAAGTACGACGGCGCCCCGTTAGTTTTACGGGCGGTTGTGGGCCTGAGCAACCGGGGCTGCCTGGAACGCCCCCCCCCCCCCTTTTGGGGGCGTGAGGAAGTGCGCGGACTGGCGGTCTACTGATGGGAGGGGTGGCCCCTCCCAAAATTGGTAACCATCGATTGGCGACGGCCATGGTGTTATTTGACTCATCAGGCGGGCAGGTGGCATAGGGTCTGGCCTGCCCTTGGATCGCCCATAAAAATAGCCCACCATGTTGGCATATTTGTTATGCAAAATAAACCTGCAGCAAATTTGTCCACTAACAAGGTGTCTTGTGGTTTATTTATGTATGTTGCTTTATGAGAACTGAGGAGTGTTGCCGATATTGGCACTATGCATTGTCACTCCACTGACGCAAGTACCGCCAACATCCTTGCCGTCATGAGGGGGTGATCATTAGCCAGTGCGGTTTTTTCAGCCAACAGCAATAAGCATGCTGGGAATTGTAGTTTCACTTTTTGCTAATACAATTTAAGGCTTACGAGTCCAAGCAAGCTTAGAAACTGACGTGTTTGAATGTCAGACTAAAAACAAAGTTGCACCCACCTAGATGTAACGAAACCTGTCACTTCCTTCACAGTGGGAGATCTGTGTCATGTCGCAGGAACTGGCACTAACTGAAGATGCTGTTAAAGGTATGCTTTGTGCCAGCAAAGATGCATATGGTGGAATTACTTTACGTTTAGAGGAGGGTTTGGTCATTGTTGCAGTTTTGGGCCCAGACTTACGTTCGGCAATAGCACTCAGGCTCTGCACTTTCAGTGAGTATCGGAAAATCTCAGGGTCTGCACTTTAAGTGAGTATCGGAAAATATCTGGGTCAGCACTTTAAGTGAGCATCGGAAAATCTCAAGGTCTTTCAGTGATTATCGGAAAATCTCAGTGCCTGTGCTTTCAGTGAGTACCGGAAAATCTCAGTGTCTGTACTTGCAGTCAGAGCCAGCTTGTTTGAGGCCATTGGTTAGTTACTATCTTGCCCTTTCTGGAAGAGGAAAGTGTACCGAACAGGCTCCCTGGCAGAGGAGACTGGAATGTAATGTTTTTGTTCTTCCTTCCCTTGTCCCCAGTGTACTTCTCCTTCTCCTGCGCCCAGTGCCCTTGGTTTATTGAATCAAATGACTAGGCTGCTGGCATGTGACTGACTTCTCCCCAACCGCACCTATCATTATGATGCCCCCCTTTCCCGATGATATCTGACAGATGCTTAACTAGACTAGCAAAGCCATCAAAGTACTTCCTCCTGGACTGGCTGCTTCACCACAACTTTGTTTTCCTAAGCACTAGACTGTCTCACAAGTGACCAACTTTATCCCAGCCCTTCAGAGACACTGTGATTGGGGTCCTATCTCAGCAACTAAAAGTGCTAAGAAACGATGGTTTTCACCATTATATTCTCATTTGTTTCCCTAATGCTAAAGACACATTTGTTCAATAAACACTATTGAAAAACACTGATCTTTCTTAAGAGTGCTAAATATTGAGTTGCATTGTATCTGTGCGTAATCCACTAATCACCACCCAGGAGACTCCCTAGCTTCTCAACCGCAACTCCCACCTGAATCAAGTAAACCAAGGAAGTCTCGGCTAACCTTTCCAGACAGCACCATCTCTCATCGTGATCCTGGGACAGTGAGGAGGAAAGCCAGTACCAATCTCTGCTGATTGTCAGTACCACGTCTGTCCTGAAGAAATCTCAAGACAGCACCCTACAGTTAACAGCTCAATTCAACCCTTTGCCCCATTGTTAAAATTGCAATCACTCGAGTAAGTCTAATCTGAAAGAAAATTATCTTACTCAGCCAATCAGTCGCCTTCTAAAATCTGGCAACACAGGGCAATTGGTGTTGTTCAGCCTCCTTCTATGGAGCTAACTCTGTTCTACGCAAGAGAGGGTAGAGGGCGGGGGGATTCCTAACTTCTATAATGTATGCTTACTTGAGAACCACTGCAACTATGGTGCACCACGGATACAGTTTCAGAACAAGACATGTATTCTCTTCCGGTAATGTCAGACTTGTTAACAATGTCTAAGGTCTGCTTTAAATTTTGCAATATGTAGACAATTTAGATTTTTCACAGCCTGGTGGGCAGAAAATCTGTATTTTATTAAAGACACAGAGGCTAAGATTATGCAAATCACCTTTATTGCCAGCTCACAGCAGTAACAATTGAAGAATATAGAACTTTGATACATTCTAGTAGGCTATAAGATCCCTCCACAGGTAGCATTCTTCCTTCGTTTGTTATGCAAACAAGATAGCTTCTCTCAGTATAAACTTTCAAACACTTTATTTCCACCGATGAAGGAAACGGTTTCTTACTCTCAAAGAGAGAAAAAGAAATCACTACATTTATTGGCTCATCTCCACTAGGTGGGGGTCATGATGTGGAGGGATAATCTTAGCCTCCGTGTCTTTGATGAAAACTATTTTTTCTGCCCACCAGGGTGTGAAAAATCTACATTTTAAGGCATGACACGGAGGCTAACATTAATGCAAGTTTAAAGTGCTTTTAATACATTGTCACTTGCACTTGTGATGGGTCTAAAGTAGCAAGGTTTCAAAATACTTTTGTTAGACCAATCTGCGTCCCTAAGGATATCCTGTAAACCTCCTCCCTGGAAAAAGGCTTTTGAAGCTGAGGTGAATGGGCCCTAAAGACAGAGATATCGACACCTGCTTCTTTCATTACTTCTTTCGCCCATCTTGCCAAGGTAGGAGAAGATACTGCTTTGTGAGGGGCTCTATGAGATATCAGTAGTTGTTTAGTATTTCCTCTCAGGATTGCAGTTCTCCTCTCATACTCCATCAGGCATCTCACCACACACAGTCTTTCATACTATGAAAAAAGGGGTAGAAATGGAGCTTGACATGGTCTTTGTGTGTCTTTTAAGGTAGAAGCAAACCCCTTCATGCTGGTAGGCTCTGTTGGTAATGTCTAGTGGTCTTGTATCTGATGTTCTTCTAAGTGATACTAGGCAAAGCATGACAGTTAACTTATAGCTGATACGTTTAAGGGATAACGTAACATTTTCTCCCCAACTTAATCGGACCTGTAGGATGTCTCTAACGTCCCATAAAACTGCATATTTCACAGAAGGTGGGATTAGTACCCGAATGCATTGCATGTTTTTTTTTAATCAGTGAATTTTGTTCTGTAGATATTTGGTCTAAGAGGTCATGAGATGTGCCATTGTCGCTTGAAATCTCCCTTGCCATTAGTGATAGAAAACCCTGCTCTACAAGAGGATTTGGCTCTCCTTCTGGGTTTGTATATTTTCCTGAAGGTTGGGATTAGGATTGGTAGATCTATGCTCATTTCCAAGAGGATTGGCAACTATGCCTGTGACCTCCAAAGGGGGGTTACTACCACCAAGTTCTCTTTGCTTCTGGGTGCATGGATGAGGAATCTTAGTAACATGGCAAAAGGGGAAAGGCATAAGGTGCTATCCCTTTCCGGTGGTGAAGGAAGGCATCCACTCCCTGGCTTTGAGGGTCTGGCCTCCAGATAAAAAATGTTGGTAATTGGGCGTTTAGTCTGTCTCCGATGAAGGTCCACCCCGAAGGGACCCCATATCATTAGGATCTTGAGGAAGATTCTCCTGTTCAATCTGCAATTGCTGGAGTCTTTGAAGTTTCAGGAGAACCAATCCGCAACATCATTGTTTATTCCCGGGATATGTTCTGCCACTAAAGAGATACCCCTGCTTAGGCAGTATCCCCAAAGGTTCTTGGCCAGGTCTGTTATTCCCTTGGAGTGGGGACTCCCATCTTGTTCACATATCCGACCGCAGAGACGTTGTCTATGCATAGCATCACAGAACACTTCATTGTATTCTTGGTGAAACATTGAATCTCAAAAGACCCCACTAGTCACTGAGAAGATTCAGTCCAAATCCCTATGCATCGTTCACAAGATTCTTTCTTCCAAGTGCCCACCAATTTTGCACTCCATCATTTCGCCCTATTGTCCCAGTAGAGCCATGCGCTCTGTAAATAAGCGCATGGCAGTAGTCCCTAGGATATATAGGACTAGGAGCGGGGGAAGACGATTCTTCTAAATTGCTTCCAAGAGCTGGAATACTCTTCCAAACCACATTTGTCTTGAGGAAGACTATATGTCCTTCCATAGAAAGCTTAAAACCTTGCTGTTCCCGGCCGCCTAATGTTCATCATTTGTGTAGGTTCTGTTCCTAAGCGCCGGGAGGCCTTCTGGTAGCCATGCGCTCTACAAATGCCAATTCATTCTTTCATTCTTTCACTAGTAATTCTAAGCAATTGATGTGAAGTTCTGTCTCCTGATCTGTCCAGCGTCCTCCTGTTGAGGAGTCACCACACCTTGCACCCCATCGTTCTATACTCACATCTGATTCTATCACCATCTCTGGCTCTTCCCCCACAATTGCTCTCCAATTCACTGCTTCTGTGTTCTTTAGACAGCATATCAGTTGCCTCTTTGAGTCTGGGTCTAAACACACTGTTTGAGAGTAGGATTGTTTTGTTTTCAAGGCTTTCGCTTTGAGTCTTTGGAGTGCTCGGTAGTAAAGGGGACCTTGGTAGATTGCTTGGATTTTTGAGGATAGTAGACCTGGGATCCTTGCTAGGGTCTTTAAGGGAGATTCCTTTCTTGTTAGAATTTTCATCAGTCCTTTGCAGTGTTTTCTCAATTTTTCCCCATAGTAATTTTAATTCCGTGTGTATGAATCGCAAGAATTGCATTTCCTGACATGGAATTACACAGGATTTTTAATTGTTTATGACAAAACCCAGGTATCCCAAGATGTTTATGGTAAGTTCTGTGTGACGGGAAACCATCTCGCTTGTTTGGGCCATAATCAGAGTGTCATCAGATATAGGATAAGTCTTACCCCTCTTGCTCTTAGCCAACCCACTACAGGTCATAGTACCTTTGTAAAGCACCATGGGGCTGAGGAGAGACAGACGGGGAGCTTGCAGAATTGCCACAGTTTGCCCTTCCAAGTGAATTGGAGGTATTTTTGAAGGGGGTAACACATTGGTATAATTAAGTATGAGTCTTTTAGGTGTAGACGGGTTAGGCAGTCCCCTTCCCATAGTTTATTTCTTAGGAGGTGTATCCCTTCACACTACATGTGGGGAATCTTATAGCCTACTAGAATGTTATCAAAGTTCTATATTCTTCAATTGTTGCTGCTGTGAGCTGGCAATAAAGGAGATTTGCACAATGTTAGCCTCCGCGTCATGCCATAAAATGATGATCTGGTGGTATCTTTATTGTGGCACCTTGTGGACACAACAAGGACTTTGAGATAAAGATTCATTTTCTGCTATGAGCATATTCATATGTTCTGTCATAAGCATCCACAGGCCAGATAATGTATGCAGTAGAAAGGGGGCAAAAATCACTACATAAGCGAAGTCTAGACAGGTCTTGTGTTCGGTTACTGTAAAATATAATTTTCCATTTAACAATAACTAAAGATTTTCGTGTATGCTCATCCTTCAACTTTGTGCCAAAGGGGTGGATGTAAAATTGAAGAACATTACAGTAAATAAAATGTTATATTAAAATATTTAATTCAAGGGCTGGTACCTTAATGAATGTCCATACAGATGGCGACAATACCATCTTGAATCATCCTTTAAAGTTTACACCCATTCTGGAACAGCTCTTGTCAAACGGATGGTGCTAAGACTAGGAATCGAGCTGCAGAGTATGTATGTTTTTAATGTAAATCTTTGAAAGTTGTTAAGACATCAAAGGTAGTAGCACTCTGTAGACCCTGCTGGAGCATCTCTCACTTTCCCCAGATCCCCAAGATTAATTACAAGAGGCACAGTAGGGCTTCAAGTGAGAGAGTGGGGAGAAATGTAGGTAGAAAAAAATCAATCAGAGAGAGAGAGAAAATGCAAACATTGGCAAAGCCAATAGGTCTCACCTATGCGAGAGCAATTATCTACACCAGTGTGACTACTGTTCAGTATGGCTAAAAGATAGAAGCATAGGGTGGGATAGATTAGAATGGGATTAGATTGGGATAGAGTGAACTGGGGTAGATTTGGGCAGAGTGGAGTGGGGTAGATTGTCATAGACGAAGTGGGTGTAACATGGGGTAGAATGGAGTGGGTGAATTGGGGTAGATTGGAGTGGGGTGGAGTTAGGTGTATTGGAGTGGGGGAGTTGGGTAGAATAGCGTGGTAGATTGGAGTGGATTATATTGAATTGGGGTAGATTGGAGTGGGATAGATGGGGCTGGATCTGGTTAGATTGTGGTACAGTGGAGTGGGATACATTGGGGTAGATTGGAGTGGAGTAGGGTAGATTGGGTGGATTGGAGTGCGGTAAATTGGAGTGGGATAGGGTAAACTGGTAGATTGGGGTGGGGTAGATTGTGGTAGATTCATGTGGGGTAGTTTGCGGTGGGGTGAGGTAAATTGGCATGGCGTGGAGTAGATTATAGGGGAGAGGAGTTGGATAGATTGCAGTGAAGCTTGGAGTGGAGTGGGAGAAATTGGTATGGAGTGGGGTAACTCGGAGTGGAGTAGAGTGGAGTGGGGTAAATTGGAGTGGAGGAGGATATATTGGATTGGATTGGATTGGATTGGGGCACATTGGAGGGGGTTGGATTTGGGTAGATTGGAGTGAAATGGGGTAGACTGGAGCAGAGTGGAGTAGATGTGAGTGGAGTGTGATAGGCTGGATCAGAGTGGGGTAGATCTGAGCGAAATGGAGTAGACTGGAGTGGATTAGAATGGACTGTGGTAGAGTGGAGTGGGGCAGATGGAGTGGGCTAGATTGGAGTGGAATGGGGTAGATTGGATCATAGTCGAGAGGATTGGGGTAGATTGGAGTGGAATGGGTTAGGTTAGGTTTGAGTGAGGTAGACTGAAGTGAGGTAGATTGAAGTGGGGTAGATTGGAGTTGGGTATATTGGAGTTGAATAGATTGAATTGTGGTGGAGTGGGATGGGATGGGTAAATTGGGGTGGGGTAGATTTGAGTGATGTAGATTGGAGTGGAGTGGGGTAGACAGGAGGGGCGTGGGGTAGATTGGGTGGAGTGGGGTAGATGGGAGTGGAGTAGAGGGGTAGATTGTAGCAAGTGGAGCAGGTAGGATTTATTGGGGTACAGTGGAGCGGAGTAATATAGACTGGAGTGGAGTGGGGTATATTGGAGTGGCGTAGAGTAGAGTGTGGTAAGTGGTGTGGAGTGGAGGTCCCTAGTGACATGTTTGGTCATGGAGTGAGTGGCATAGACTGGAGTAGCATGGAGTCAAGTGGTGAAGCATTTCGTACAATGACTTAGAGTGGAGTGATGTGCAGTGGAGTGGCATGTCATAGAGTGGAGTGTCATTGAATGGAGTGGCGTGGAATAGAGTGCAAGTGCTATCAACAACAGGGGCAGCCCTGAAAACCTGAACCAGGGTCAAACAGTGCTGGAATCCTAGCATATATATGTGTACAGGAAGCTTGAGAACCCGTTGGGCTGGACTGAGCCAGTGAGCCTTTGTACCCATAGGTTTGTGACAATTTATTAAAGGCTACTGACAGGTAATTATTCATGAAAAAACTCCTGTAATTATGTGATTCCACAAGCACAGATGTTTAAGCCTTCTGCCAATGAATTAGGCTTTTTAGAATTGTTTGAAGGAATATGCTGTTCCTTTACTTCCCCTATTCCTGGAGCCATTCAATTTATGTACAAGCTCCTGTGATTCTAATCAAGCATCTCCTTTGGATCATCATTTTTAAGGGTGGGCGTAAAATCCATTTCGCGGGCGAATTTGCGGATTTTCCGCGATTTTGCGATCCGCGAATCTCGCGAAATCGCGTTAAAATCCGCGAATCAGCGGGGACGAATTTTCAGCCAAGCAAGGGTTACAGCAGCAGGTGCAAAAGTTGAACCTAATTTCTTTGTACCCTTTTACAAAAGGGTTACAAACAAATTAACTTCAACTTGGACACCTGCTGCTAATTGCTTCCTGGCGCCTCATTGCCTACTTGCAACTATTCTCTGACCCTGCTCTGACCCTTGAAGCAGGGTCAGAGAATAGTTACAAGTAGGCAACGAGGCACCTGTCCAAGGAATTAACAGATATAAAAAACAGGAAGAAGGGAGAGGATGGCAAATACACCCATTTTGAGTTGTCAGGAGGGGTTAAACTAAAAGAAACCTTTACAGCACCATTTTCATATGCATTTTGCTAAAAATAAAAAGCTGTATGTTCTGTAGGGGCAACTCAGGAATCTGGCCCTTCAGAGATCCGGCCTCTCTTTCTTTCTCTCGTTCTCTCTCTCCCTCTCTCTTTCCCTCTCTTTCTCTCTCTATCTATCTATCTATCTATCTATCTAGCTATCTCTCTCTCCCTCTCCCATAAACGACTGCATGAGTAACTTCGCTATGCAAGCGGCTCGCGAACACGCAAAAATCCCCGCGAACACGCAAAAAACCCTGCGAACACGCAAAAAACCCCGCGAACACGCAAAAAACTAAAAATCCGCAAATTCGCACAAATTCGTGAATTTTACGGATCGCCAATTCGCAAATCCGCAAATTCGCGGATCGCGAATTCGCAAAATTCACCCATGCTTAATCATTTTACAGAATCAATTTCTGGGCAGAATCCATACGATCGTTGTTCCTTGGGTTGGGTCTACTTTAAGAATAGATGTTTCATAGTACTGGTTCGGACGCTCATACAATTATTGTTTGTCCTGATATGACTATTTAGCTCTACTATGGTTGAAACGCCGTCAACGCACATATGTGGCCGAAATTGAAAAGGACACATTGTTTGCTTTGTGTTTCAGTTTTGTCCTTAACTTCTTAATTTTGTAAACTTTTTTCCTCAGGCACTTGTTTGTTTACACACTGTTCTGTTTATTGGTCTTTGTTTGTGTATTGTGTTGAGCGCCTTTTGTCTCAGATGTTTTAAGATTGAACTATTTATCATTGTTAATACATTTTTTCTATGAATTGTATATACTTACACATGGGTTTTCTCTTTTATTTTCTGTTTCTTCCTCTGTATAATTTTCCATATTCTTTATATTATAATGTTTCTCTTTTCCTTTAGCCTTTTAGATTTTCTCCGGTTTTGATTAAAATGTGATGCACGTATTGTGTTAACTTGAATCCTTGTTAGGATTCCAGAATAGCGTGAAAGGGCATAAAGTGGAGTGGCATAGTGTGGAGTATGCGTGGTGTGGTAGTGCTCTGCCATTACAGACAACACGTTTTGAATTGAAATGATCATTACATTTACGGGTGTACTGCACACAAACGATAAAGTGTGCAAATGTCATTACCTAATGTATTGATGTGTTTTGGTCATATTCAAATATTTGTTTTCACCCCACTTAAGAATTACTAAAAATAAACATGCTTTATTAGTACTAATTCTGATATATTCTGAAACATCAGCACAGTCATTTTTTAGTTTTTTGGGTGGTAGAAAAAAAAACGTTCAACAACCTCTCCTCATACATAGATACTCGACAGATTGTCACATAAATACTGTCACTTTGAAGTTGGAGAAAAAATACTAAACACCAAGCTCCCTCAGTAGAGACAGCATGTCATTTGACCTCTATCTCTGAATGCACAGCAAATGTAACAATAGAAGAACAAGATCTAAAGGCCTGTTTAAAGAAAGCAAGTTTGTAGAATAATACAGTAAACAGGAAGGACAATCTCCAGCTCGACAGCCTAAAGCAAATAAAGCCAGCAAATCGAAAGCCAGAAAATGTGAGTTAAAACACCACTAAGACAATGGTGAGCATTGGGCGGAATACATTCCTAGGCCAGCTTTCTTTATCTCCCCAATATTTCTTTAGCAAACCAGGCAATTGCACTGTCTGGTAGGCTGTAACCTCAAAAAGGTGAGAGAGGATGGATGGAAACAGAGTGAGTGGGTGAAGAGATGAAGGGAGTAGGGTTGTTTTAAACATCTGTGACATGGCACCTTTTGGTTCCCAAACCAGCTATGGTTATTTTGTATTTACTCGCTGTGTTATGTGTTCGAAAAAACGTTTCGTGGATCATCTGCAGTTGGACCTCAGTCATCTGGTATTACTTAGTCACTGATCTTGATAGTCGTAATCGTGAGCAAAATTAAAACATTTCGCGTTTCGCAGATTTCAGAAGGTTAAATAGTAGAGCTGCACTCTTGAGGCTGGGTTGAGATCTTTCCAATGTCAGTAGTCTAGTAAAGCTATGGTTCTACCAATATGTGTGTTGTTTCAGTTTATCCTGCAGATTTAATCCCGGCTGGTTTTCTGTGCATTCTGAAAGATAGGTAGTGAGGGCCAGTTACTGCAGGTAACAATAATGCACAAGGTTTTATCCTTAATCATAGCTTCGTCTTGGAGCCTGTGGGGTGTTTTTAAGACAGGTTTTTGTGATCCATTTCTTCCCAGTGAAGCACTGCTCCGCTGTGTGGCTCCACAACTAGTTTAATGGCTGTAAGTGCATTTTTAGGTAGGATCCTGAATGCATTTTGCTATGGTTCAGGCAGACCATGCGCAGTGCTCTAGTCAGTATTGCTCGTGGTTTGTTCACACAATGATTATGACTTAACAAAGTAAGCATCATTGAAAGTTGATCATTATAAACATTGTATTCCACTGTGCAGTGAGCAATAAGTCCAAGTCCAGGATTTCAAAGATTCCTGAATTTGTCATGCTGGGGTTAGGGCTGTGCGCACAGGGGTAAGCCATTAGAATGTAATTGTATCATCATGTGGGGAAATCTAACTTTTTTGGGGCTTCCCATATTTAGTTGTTCTGAACATCTGGTGTTTAGGCTGCTCGAAATGATGCCTTCCAATTTGGCCTAGCCACGCGTGCTATGTTTAAAATTGTATGGTGTTTATTCTATACAGTGTCACATTGTCACATCCAAGCCCCTATCGCTGCCGTAACGTCACTTTTATCGACGTTGTGGTGGCGAAAGGGGCTTCGCCCTATTCACAGGGGGGCATTAAGCCACTAACCATGGCTTAACGCCGCCTTGTGAATAAGACACCCTTTCACACTAAGTGTGAAACGGGCGGGTAATGGGTGTTGTGGTGGGCATTCCACCACAACACCCATTGATTTTGACGCTGCCCAATATTTATAAGGGTGGAGTAAATATGGGGAGGCGCCAAAATTAAGACCAGGGAAAACCTGGTCTTACCATGGCACAACGAGGAGAAATGTTTTATTTCTCCTCATTTTTGCTGTTTCCATGTATGCTGCGTTCTGCAGCTCACAAAGAAACAGCAAAACTGCATTGATTGTTTATGTGCAGGAAGGTGTCCCTTCCTGTTCATAAACAAGTAAGGTGTCCCTTCCTGCTCTTAAACAAGTATTAAACAATGATGTTTTGCAACTTCTATGTGTGGTGCATTCTGTTAGTGCCTTACACACCCATGCGCCATCTGCGCTCCATGGGGCAATGCCTGGTTATCGTCCCTCAGGTGAAAAGTTTACGTGCTGGGGGTGGTCGTTTCGCAGCTTAGCGGCTAAATTCTGGAACTCCCTTCCACTCCAGATCCGCTGGCTGGACAACTATTTGGCATTTTGGACGGCTATCAAAACCCATCTCTTCCCTCCGACTTAGGCTTTAGCCTATATGTCTTGTTGCAGTCAGCGCCGGGACGCCTCTTCTCTGAGGCAGCTGTTGCGCTATACAAGTTGGGTTAACATAACATAACTATGTGTAAATTATTTATGCAGCATTCAAACAGTGATAAAGTGAAAATACAACAAGAAAAACCCCCAATCCTATTCAGAAAATGAATTATACTTTAATCAATAAAATGACACCAAAATGTCAAAAATCAAATTATTAGAACAGGAGTAAGGAGTTTTAAAGGTTTTAGGTAAAAAAGTGTGAAAAGGTGTGAAAAGGTTTAAAGCACCAAATGTGGGTATCTGGTTGTGTTGAACAGGCGCAAAGTCACAAGTTAAGGCTGATTGTACGGAGCGTGGTTAGGATACAGGGACCAGGTTTGGCCCCCTAGAGTTTTACCTTCTGACTTTGATGCAAGTATGGAGGAGTACGGCACTTCGGGGCTCTGCTTCATCCTGTGTTGCAATGGTTTGTTTCCAGTGGGGCTTTAAGTCTGGACCTGCTTGGTCTGTGGGCCTGTGTCCCTCAGCGCCATATTGGGTGAAGCCATCAGTGTAAAGCTGCAGAGTGTGGCTCTGTGGAGCTCTGCATCATGGTGCATTGATTCAGGTGATGTTTCTAGTCAGGAGCTATGCTCCCCTGGGTGGCTTCAGTCAGAAGCTGTGTGGCTGCATAGGGCTTAGTGCTCCATTTTATTGGATCCAGTGAAACCTTCAGTTAGGCAGGAGAATTGCTTTATAAGGAACAGTTGTTTATTGGATCCACAACATTGGCTGCACTACCTGTTTCACTGCATATGAGCAGGAAGGGCTGCAAGATGGCCGCACTCTTGTGAGGCTCTTCCGGCCAGAGGAGCTATTCCATTGCTTATCGGGACTTCCTGGGGGGAATCCTTCCTATCTCTCTCCTGTACTTGCCAGACACAGCCATGATTGTGCTGGTGGGGAGCCTGGGAGGTGAAGCTGAGAGACTGCGTGGTGGCACCAGCCCCAGGGACTATTGCCTACTGGGGGTGTCCCGTAGAGTGGTGTGTCATCTGTGACTCATCTGTGAAGCTCTGCGGGTCAGCATTCTGTGCCTGGCTCTGGTCTCGGATGTAGCTGCTTTCTTGGGGCTGGGGTCCCTGCGGCTGGACAGCACTTCTTGCTGCCAGTAGCAGCCCTGGAGGGCATTCAGGCCCGCCCTGGCTCACGTTTTGGGGCCCAGGTATGCTGTTGTGGCCCTCTCCTGCTGCCCCCTGCTGGTCCTGAAAATCTGCCCAGAGACTGCTGGTGAGTGACTGCTGACACATGCAACTGGAAAACTCACAAGATGATGGACGGAATGTTGCACAATGGCAAAACATTCACTCCCGGTCACAGATCTGGGTTTAATCCATCGTTATTTTGCTCACCAAGCCACTCCAGTTCAGACATGGCCATACGCAAATCAGTCTTGACCCTGTGCCTCATGGGAACAGGGCAACCGAACTGCCAAGCCATGTCTTCCCTGGACCAAAATCAAGCATCCTAGGACCGGTTTCTGGCTATCAGCTGTCTTCAGCCAGGATAGCTTGACTCCAGTGGCTTAGTGAGCAGGGACCCACGTCTGGGCATACCCTTCCCACATAGGGTGAACAGCAAAACACACAAGATGATGGACGGAATGTTGCACAATGGCAAAACATTCACTCCCAGTCACAGATCTGGGTTTAATCCATCGTTAGTTTGCTCACCAAGTCCCCCCAGTTCAGACATGGCCATATGCAAATCAGTCTGACCCTGTGCCTCATGGCAACAGTCCAGACCGAACTGCCAAGCCATGTCTTCCCTGGTCCAGAATCAAGCATCCTAAGAACGGTTTCTGACTTCATGCAACTAGTGCACGTTGCTTGAGACTACTGCCATTGACTATTCTGTCATCAGCCCTCTGCCCCTCTGTTTTCTGCCTTTTCTCCTGATCTCTTTTTTTCCTTCTTTCATTTTTCCTGTTTTTCTGTCTTTTTCTTTTATTTCCTGCATTTTTCTGCTTTTTAGTCACTTTCTTTCACTTTATGCATTTTTCTGCTTTTCTACTTTTTCCTCTTGTCCCTTTCACTGCTATTCCTTGCTGTGTCCTCACCGCTACACATCCCCTGTGGTCCTGCCATCCTCCAGCGCCGATTTGCCGCTTCTCCCACCTCCCAGCTGTACAGCCCTCCCCCTCATGCTACTTAATGTTGGACGCACGGAGAGGGTGTGCATGAAAGGCTCCTGGACCATGCCCAGCGCTAGCCCCCTGGTCATTTGACCGTCCATTGCTATGATGCCAGCACCCTCCATGTCCTCCAAACTGGACGCCACAGCGCCTGCCACCGGGCATCACCGAATAACACCCATGGTAATTTTTCCTGCCAAAACTACAGCTGCAACTTCGCCTCCCACCGCACACCAGCCCCACCCACCATACAACTGACAAATAACAGATCCGAATGCCTCAGCTGTATCCTACACAACACATGCTCCCTCCATAAACACACCGTTGCGATCTGGGACCTATTCGACACAGTCAACCCCACATTGCCTTCCTCATGGAAACCTGGATGAATTCCTCCTATGCCTCGGACATCACCACCACCATCCTGGATGACTAGAGATCACTCACAAGGACTGCATCAACAAACCGGGTAGAGGCATCATCATCGTACACAAAAGCACCCTCTGCCTCACCACCCACTGAGATGATCACCTGACCAACATGGAGCACCTCCACTTCCAGTCCAAATCAACTCAAACACAACCCTCTACAGCACCCTCACCTACAGACCCCCGGACCCTGTCCACCCTTCAGTGACTCCATCATTTGACTTCATCACCTCCACAGACTACATCCTCCTCGGCGACCTCAACTTTCACCTAGACAAAAACACTCGTCCCTGCTGGAGAATGTTGCCGCCGTTGGACTCAAACAATGGGTCATCTCCCCATCCCACTCAGCAGGACACATGCTTGACCCTATCTTATCCACCAGTGACATCATCACCTTCAATCATACCCCACGCTCCTTTGGACCTCTCCTTTAGATCGACCACCACTAAGTCCACTTCTCCTTCACCAGATCCACCATACACCACCATGCCTACTGTTACCCACACAGAAATTGGAACAATGTCACCGAAGAACAGCTCACCACCTCCCTCATCAAAACCCCACCTCGGATATCTGGGGACATTAATACCTCAGCACGCAACCTCCAACAAAGGATCTCCAACTACGCCGACACAGTGGCTCCCCCTCAAGAAAGCCCCAGGCAAGCGACACTCAAAAAAATCCAACTGGTTCTCTCCCGTCCTTCATGAGTCCATACGCACCTGTAGACAGCTTTAGAAGAGACGTAGGAGCAGCAAGACCCCAGTAGACCACTAAGCCTTCAAAACCGCTGTCACTGTACACCAACACCTCATTAGAACAACAAACAAATTGGCTCTACAAGAAAAGGATCAACGCCAATACACTCAATAGCAAAGAACATTTTGCCATGGTAAAAAAATTCACCAAACCCATCACAGATAGCAGACATCCCACCCTCCCAAGGCCTCTGCAACAACCTCAGTGCATTCTTCCACCGCAACATTAAGGAGATCTACAACAGATTGAACAACCTAGATATCCAAGACCCGCTCACCCCACCCGCAACCACTAAACTCAATGACACCAGACCCCAGCAGGCCCTGCAAAGTTGGACTCCCTCCACCACTGACAATACCACTCTGGAGGACCCTCAGACCCCTGCCTGCACCACATCTTCAACAGAACTGGCACTTCCATCACTCCCAAACTCTGCTGCACCATCAACTGCTCCATCAACCCCGCCACCTTCCTTGTAGACTGGAAACACTTAGTGATCAACCCCTTGCTGCAGAAACCTTCTGCCGACCCGAAGAACCTCAAGAACGTCAAACCCATTTCTCTGCTCTCCTTCCCAGGTCATCGAGAAGGCCATCAACGCCCAACTTTCCAAGTTCATCGAAGCAAACCACATTCTGGACCTCTCCCAGTCTGGCTTTCGAAGAAACCACCGCACCAAGACTGCCCTCCTCGCCGTGACAGACTACGTCCGCACCCTCCTCTACCAAGACAAAACTGCTGCCCTCATCCCCTTGGACTTCTCAGCCACCTTCAACACTGTTTGCCACCACCCACTATGCACAAGACTCCACGACACTGGCATCTGTGACAAAACCCTGGAATGGATCCGCTCCTTCTTCACTGGTTGAACACAGAGTCAGACCATTACTGTTTCACTCTGAACCCACAGAGATCAGCTGCGAAGTGCCTCAGGTCTTCCCTCTGAGCCCCACTCACTTCAAAATCTACATGACCCGCTTGCAGCCATTGTCAGGAACCATGAACTCAGCATTATCTCCTGGCTACTCTATGTACTCTATGTAGTGCAATTAAGGCAGGGACACAGCTCCTCTGAGCCTTCCTGCCAGGAAGATCTACTCTTCTCTACCCCCAGGCCCTTTGTCCACTGTAGGGTTCCAATTAACCCTGGGTAGGGTTTGCGGAGTTGCGCTACGAGCAACTTTGCGAAGTTGGAAAAAAACTCTGCTGTGTTTAACAGAGCTCCGCAAGTAGCGGAGTGTGATAGAAAAATGCCATTCGCTGGAATTTTCAGTGCCGAATGCTTGTCTGCACTGTGCAATCATTGTGAATGGCACCATGCACAGTGCAAGCGGGCGCTTCTTTCCTTTCTGCCCCACAAGTAGATTTTTACTTGAGCAGCAGCTTTCTCAACCGAAATGGGTGGTTTCTCAATGCGAGGGATCGCGAGCATACGCAACCACTCGCAATGAGAAACCTGACCCCCCCACCCCGCATTGAGAAATGTCACCGGGAGGTGGATTTTGCTCGCTCGCGCTCGCCAACTTGCCGTTGCTGCGAGCTCCACATAATGTGGAGTGCAGAAAACTCTGCAAACTCCACGAGCAGAGCGGAGTTCAACGCCCAGGCCTAGTTCTAATACACTTTTCCCAGTGGGGAACCATCCACAGAGATGAGACCCTGGACATTGGCAGAAAGGCATATTTGGCTTAGCATAAAAATTTTCACTTTCTAAAAGAGGAGTTTTAATTAACATTAAATTGAGTGGAAAATATTTCCCTAGCTGTTATAAAACTGAATTAATTACTTATTAATTGTAATAAGGTAAACCAGTTTTAGTATATGAGAGGCCAGCTTTGCCATAGCGAAAAACAACTTTTGGAGTTTTTCACCGCCAAGACATGTAAAACATTAAGTATGCAAGTCCTAATTGTTACCTACCATGTATCCTGCCATATGAGCCTTTAGCCCCTACCTTAGCAGTGACAAATATATTAAAAAAGAATGTTTAGGACTGACATAATGTTTATTTTGCTAGATCAAAATAGCTGTTTAAAACTGCACTACAGGTTGCAGTGGCAGGTCTGAGACATGTTTTACAGTGCTACTTTAGAGGTTGGCACAATGAATGTTGCAATCCGCTAGTAGTATCTCATTTTTAGGCCCTCTGTATAGTTAGGACCGTATTCTAGGGACTTATAAGTAAATTAAATTAAACTTGCCAATCAGGTGTATTTTATATGTATGTTCTAAAAAGAAGAGCATAAGCATTTTACTAATGATTATTAGGGATGAAGTACACGAAGTCAAAATGAGCAAAAATGATTTCAGCAAAAATAAGGTGCTGAATGCAAAATCTGGGGAATACCACGTAAACGATACTAATTTCTAACACCTTGCATTCCAACAGCATGCATATTTATGTTTGGAATCACCCTCCCTTCACATTTGGTGAAGGATGTGCTGCTCTCGATCTGCCACATTAGACCAGCCTCATTCAAAAAAACACTTGTTGGATGGAAGGGGCTGATCCTGGCTAGTCATGAACACATCTGTAAGTGAATGGCTTTAATAACTCTCCTCTGTTTACATGTAACTCCTCCATGGAGTCTTTCAGTTGTCATTTCCCTGCAAGACCCCCCCCTCCCCCCCAGCCTAATTGTTGTTTAAGGGAGTGGTTTTCATGGTATTTCAAGGAGATGAAGTACCAGGGACATGGTTAACGTTGGAAAGCAGGGGAGTGCTCTACAGACCTCTGCACATGGTTCCACCTTGGATTTAGCTTTATGAAACTATTCAAATCTGTAATGCTATACATCTAATTCCTAGAACAAGACATTCACCATTATTTCGAAAATGTGGAAGCTGCAAGCACAGGTGTTTTATTGGGATTCATTTGAGGATTACCACAGAGAGTAAATTGATTTACGCTACAAAAACACTCTGGTTTAATCACTGCACGGAGACAGCCTGCCTAAAACTAATAAGTAACAGCGGACTTCCCTGTACACCTGCAGAGAAGCCTTTCTGACTCCTTTCCAGAGTTTAAGATAGAGTTTTCTTCAAATTTGTTTTAAAATTCTGCCTTATGCACTCTTCTCTAAAGCTGAATGGACTAGTGTCATGTTTTCTAGGGCTAATAGGGATATTTTTCCCAAAATATAGCCTGCCTATTAGTTGAATTTGCTACAAGATGGTGAAACGAACTTGCCTGCTGGAAGGTGATGCCCTTTCTAAGACAAATTCACCCTGATGAGACCAGGAGCAGAAGTGGTCCAGAATCTGTTCTTGGAAGGAACTGCCCAGTGGAACTGCCTTGAAGAAACCTAAAAATGTTACAGCGAAATTTGCAACTTATCTATTAAAATTCAATATGTTGAACTGCAGAGGGACTCAATTTTGGGAAGCAGTTTGAGTCAAGCCAATCCCAACAAGTGTGCAACTATTTGAGGTACTTCCATCCAATTTAATGCATAACATTGCGTGTACCCACAGATCACTAAGCAACCTACATCTGTTACCTTTCCTGTCTTGACCATCCACTCCTCATTATTTGAGTTGCTGTTCAGCGCTGCTTCTCAAGAGTTTCTTCACTTTAAAGCCAAGTCTGTGCAACTGCAGCATTGTTGTTGTGCTCCCGTGTCACACCACATGCCTCAAGTATATTGCTTTGACCATCCAACTTCTTGAAACTGGAGTACTAATGCCACAGCCTGCACCTCTTTGTTTTTGCGTAGGCTGCTGGGAACTCAACGGCGCTTCAACAGTCGATACAGCACATTTAGCGCCTTTGCATATAAATTTCAACTCAAGATTAACATAGACTAGTATTAGCCAAATTTTTTTGATTTTTAATATGTCTACTTTTACAATAGCAATTTTTAAAGTTTGCCTATATATCACTAACCTATGACTTTATTTCGTTGATTACATTTTTATGTTTCAAACTAACTTGATTTGGGACTTTTTCATTATTTATATATGTGATGTGTGCTTGTAAAATGCACTTTCACTCATGAGGGTGTTCTTGTCACTAAATAACCACCTACAGCATTAGCAGTGTAATAAAAATGAATCCTTAAAAGAAAGCCTGTGCTATGCTGTAATGTTATTTTGATTAGTTGTTGCACATACCCCATACACACTTTCTCATAGAAAAGCCTTATTCCTTGAGCTAGGCTACCAAGAGTGAGCCAATGACTAATTACAGAAACTATTAACATTGTGGGTCTCTCAGTAAGGAGTTATTGGGAGCTCAGTTGCACCTCACTTTGGTGGCTTATACAACACCCTGTCAACTCGCTAGCATTCTCCCTGACCCGTTCCATTACACAAACCTTCCTTTGTTTTCTCGGTGACTCTGTTTGCAGAAGATTGATTGAAACCTATAAAGGATTAACGTGTTGGGAAGCAGTGGTCTGTTGCATGTTTCCAATAGATCGAGATAAGACAGGGCATGACTTGTGGTTTTCATCGACAGATGAGGGTATCCTCCCTCTCCTGGGTGTGTAGCCTGATTGTGGGTTGTAGAGTAATTTACCTTGTTCAGTATTGTTTACTAGGTGTCTTGCTTGTTCCTATCCAGTGGCTTTTCTTGTGGAAGAACTGCCTTTCCTTGCTGTTAATGTTTTAATTTCTGTGGCATTTATTAATCTAAAACGGTTTCAATGTGCAATATTTAGATTTTTCTTCCTTCAATTTGGTCTGTTAACATTAAATTTTGAAATTACATGCACCTTTTACAACAGGAAGTAATATCCGAAGGAGTCTGCAGACCTTTAAAGCAGTAAAGTTGGATATTGAAATGTTGCATTTTCATGCACTCCTCCAGAGCCTCTTCCAGTTCCAACCGCTGCAGAAAGGTCACGAAACAGGTTATAGCTTAAGTAAGAAAAACGTTACAAAAACGCTTCAAAAAATCAGGAAAGGGTGGTTGCGTCTCAGTTCGTGGATTGTTGTGGTGAGCAACATGTTGCTAGCTACAAATATTTTCTGCAAGAAGCAATTGCTAGCACTTACCTTCTCTGACATGTACTGAACCACAATGGAGATAGTTTCACTCCATCTTGGTTTAAATATGGAACTGGTGTGTATTAATTTCAGTCGGCATTTATATATAACCATTAGAATATCCCATGTTTTTTTCCTTTGGACCTATATAGTTCAGTGTTTGCAACTATTTGCCAATAAAACCGCCTGTAACCACAAGGACAGGCAGCGAGTGTGTATTTACGAACGTCAAGTTTGGCTTGGGTGAATAGACACATGGGGGCATATTATCAAGGGGTTTTATCTCCGCTTTTTTGGCTTTAAAAGCCAAGAAAGCGGAGATAAAATTATCTCCCTATTACCTAGCTAGCGACAGCTAGTTGGAGATACGACCATCTTGGGCCCCGCTTTGCATGTCAGTGAAATTTATCACTAATGACATGCAAAGTGGGTGTGCCAAGATGTTAGCGACTGGAAACAGTCGCTAACATCGCTATCTTCTATTACCAACTTTTGGAGATATTCGCGCTAAGCGTGAATATCTCCAAAAGCTAACACCTGCCCCTGAGCAGTTCTTAGCCATGTTATCCAATGGTAGGTGGATAACATGGCTATGAGCATTAGCTCGGTAATGCATGAATATCGCTGACTTTTCAGCGATATTCATGCATTTCGGCCGATTTTTATCACTTAGGAGATAAACCTTGATAATAGCAAGGTTCCTAAGTGATAAAAATCGCCGCAGCTCGGCGATAAAAATATTGCCGCTAAGCCAACATAGCGATAATTATTGGTAGTTGTTGGTAATATGCCTCATGGTTCTGTGGCTGACTTGTAGCTGTAAAAGACTAATGTCTCATAATGTGGTTTCCATCCTCCTTCTGCCTGTACCCTTTCTATCTCTGTCACATCCTTGACAAGGGTACATTTTTTAATCTGGAGCTTCATTTCTTTTCTGCAGGAAGGTACTGGCGGCAGCAAAGAAGGCCAATCAGACTGGGCACTTCGTATGGGTGGGCTCGGACAGTTGGGGGTCCAAGATCTCCCCTGTCCTGCACCAAGAGGATGTGGCTGAGGGATCTGTCACCATCCTTCCAAAGAGGGTTTCAGTAATCGGTAAGTTGGTTGTCTGGTTTTCTGCTGCCCTACTTTTACTTTCCTTGCTTCTGCTTTTATATCTTTTTTTTTGTGGGTTCTCTGTTTTGTCAGAGTGTCTCCTTTTTATTGCCACCCCCTTCTCCCTGTTTTTTTCTCAATACTTCTTGTTTTCAGTTATCCTCTTTGTCTTTCTTGAACTCTGCACAAATTAACTAGACCGTTCCTTCATATTGCCATTTTCTTTTTATTCATTTTTTGTTTGTCATCTCATTTTTTTCTCTATTCCGTGTTTTTAATTTTTTTTATCTGTGGACAATCGTCTCTTTATACTGTCACATTTCCTATTTTTTACCCATCTTATGTTCTTACTGTGCCACCTCATAAAATGTCATCAGCTCAAAATACCTCATCTTCTTGTACAATACTACCCGATTTCATTATCTAGTTTCCTCGTCTTGTTGTCTGTCACCATATTGCCCTATATCAATATATAATCTGATCTCATAAAATGTCTCATTAACAAGTCTATCTTAATATCTAGTTGTGTTACATCACAATCTTCCACTTTGGTGCCATCTACTTTTATCCCATCCCTGCAAATTATGCTACTTTATATTGTCCCATCTTCTCATGATCGTCCATCTCTCGATAGATTGTCTTCTTCTCATATCACCCTTCCACCCGTAATATCCCATCTCCTCCTATTGTTCATTATTTCGCCTGGCTCTCGCAATATATCCCACCCATTCGTATTGTCCCATCGCCTCATATCATTCTAACTCAGATTAATCCTTCCTTTTATAATATTCAATTTACGATACTCCATCACCTCCGCCTTTGTTACCGTCTTGGTATTTCGTTGCTCTTCCCATTTCCTCTCATTTCTTCTTTTCTGCTTTAAGACAGTCCTTCTCTTTATTTTGTTCTCTCTTCTCATCTCCTCTCTGTCCCTGTTCCTATCTTCCTGTTTTACCTGTTCTCTTGTGTTCCCTCCTTGCTCCCCTCCTGCATTGCTTTTAATCACAGCGCTGTGTGGAGATCACATATCTCCAGAATGTCTCCCCGCGGCACTGCCACCGGTGTCTCTTGTTGCCAGCTTCTTTGCAGCGCAGGTCTTCTCTGCAGAGCGCTTATCTCTGGCTGGTGACAGCCCATCCCTCGTGCCCTGTCAGATTAGAGATGTTAATGATTCTTCTTTCTGTCATCGCTGTGAGCACTGTTTATAACTGTCCCTCTGCAAAGGTGGTACTGCTGTGCGGAGGAAGCTTGTACTCCCAGCATACACAGGCATAGAGATACATTTTAGTGTGCCAATCACAGGGAGAGTGGCATATCCCATTCTGCCAATCACAAGGAGAAGACCACATCCCATTCTGCCAATCACAGGGAGAGGAGCATATCCCATTCTGCCAATCATTGGGAGCCAATATCATTGCACCATAGACGGGAAGCGGAATAGTGTCCACAATGACAAATAGCGGGAGGATTCCATCCTACTATGGCCAAACAGAGGAAATGGATGCGGCTCGCCATAGTAACTACATGAATAACAATAGATTTTGCTGTATGGCTCACAGGAAGAATATTATATCTCATGTTAATAATCACAGCAAGATCATGTGTTCAAGCTGCTCCTGCCAGAAAGAAGTGGATCCATTCTATCATGCCTGTAACCGGCTTGGCTCTGATTCTGCCTGCTTGCCACACATGCCTTTCGAACCAAACTGTTCCTGGCACACAGTGACTGTGGGAGAAGTGACAGGGCCAGTGAGACTGTTCCCTAGCCATTCCAAGGCTTAATGTAACTTCTGGAGTCATTTACTCTCTGCTTCCTCCATTTGTAAGTAGTTCCCATTCCTGCCCCACCATAATATTCGTATAGTGGCATTTCACAGAGTGCTCACCTGTCTCTCTGTCCTCTGTGTAGTCCATCTCTTGAAAACAAGGGCTCCCTGTCACTGAACCCTCTGCCTCTGCCAGCATGTGTATGTGGACATGGCGGGAGTTGTCCTCATTGAGGCCACCGGGCGCTGCCTTTGCCCAAGGGAACTTAAACAACACCTCCTTCCCCAATTATTGGGCCCGGCAGGATCCCATTAGTTTACCCCCCTCCTCTACGTAGAAATCCCTATTTAGAATCCTTTTAATACTTTAGCATTCAAGACTGCCTTATTGCATTAAATCACAAATCTAGAGAAAGCAGTAGGACCTGATCCGGATTCACTAAATCAACTCCCATCACATCTTATATTCATGGGTGTTTAGCTTTCAACTTACTCCTTTGATAGTCTACTGTCAAAATAACTATCAGCTCTCCCATCTCCAAGGGCCAATAATGTGATATTTAAGACACATTTCACATAATACAACATGAACCCTGGGACAGAAACTGATTTGAATATCTTAGGGGGAGCAGCATTGGCTTACAAAAAGATAAAAACAAGAGCCCTACATTTCTTAAATTCACTACTGGATTCAACCTTGTGGCCTGCAAATAACAAATCAATCCCTCTCTGCAGAAAGTGTTGCACCCACTGAGCTATGTTAGCAGACGTAGGTATAGACCTCAGGAATACTTGTAGGGGTTTCTCTTCTTTCTGTACTATACTAGCTGTGCATATTTATTCAGTTATTCTTGTTATATGCCCTCTTGGTTTCCTGTAAATCCTCAATGATATTTGTGTTTGGTTGTTTCTGTAGTGATAACTTAGAGATGACCAAGGGCCTCCTGTTTCACCAGTCATCATTGTAGTTGACCATTTGTGATGTTGCAGTTTCCCTTAGGCTCTTTCTCATGTTTGTCATTGGCAGGTTTTGACCGATATTTTACAAGCCGGACGCTGGACAACAACAGGCGGAACATCTGGTTTGCAGAGTTCTGGGAGGATAACTTTCACTGTAAGCTGAGCCGCCATGCACTGAAGAAAGGAAGCAACATCAAGAAGTGCACAAGTAAGTGGCATCTCATAGACGTCAAAGAGACATCAATAGAGGCTTTGGGTGATATCTAATATTTCAGACAGCCTAGGTACAAGGCATTGCCATAGTTCAACTTTCAAAGCACAGTCACTGTAACAGACAGCAGGAACTCAAAGTTTTAGATCAAGAAGTTTGATTGTGTTCCTCGATATTGTACTGAGAAAGAAGCAGGTGGATGTGACTGCGTAAATCTGGTTGGTAGGCGCAAACTCCTGGCCTCATGCAAAGGTCAGGTTCTCAATAGCTTTCACACAAGACCAAAAGTGGAGCAGATATCAATTGTAATTAGGGACTATCCACCCAGTCCCAAATATCTGATTCCAAAGCTGCAACGTTCTAGCTCCTATCCAATTGAACAGGTACCTTGATTTCCCCTGAACACGTAACAAATGGAGTTCTTGAAATGGATGAATGGCAGAGAGGATCCCTGAACCACTTACCTGTTAATTGGGCGTGCCCTTGAACCAAAAGCAAACTCATGTCAAGACAGCCTTGGGCAGGGCAATCTTCTGTAGACAAACCAATATATTTTAATGGTCCTTGGTGGCAAATGATGCGGATGTGTCACACATTATGAGGCATTTAACAACTCAGTGGCTTCCTTGCTGGTCGACCTGTGAAGTCACTGACCTCCCTGAGTCTGCCTTGCTGCCTGGTCCCTGACATCATTACTTTGCTGTCAGTGACCTTATCATAGGCTTCCCTGTGACCACTTTAATGGACTGTAACATTCTCACTGACCTGTCTGTGGCTTCTTTTCTGAAATGTGTATGGTCTCCTTTATTCGCCTGACTGTGCCCTCATTAACCTGTGACCTCCTTCCCTACCGGGCCCTGACTGCGTCACTGACCAGCACATGAACCGTTTCTCTGACCTATGTGTGACTACCTTGGAGAACTGTTTTAGGAGTTGTAGCATTCGGATTTGCTGGAGGTTGGAGTTTTCAGGGATGGCACTTGTTGAATGGGATTAGTTGGGGGTGGGCATCATCAAGGTATTACTTGTTGAGATGCTAAGAGTGATCGTTTCCAGAGGTTTTATCGGTGGGAATTGTCAATAGTGGGAGTTAGAAGGTTAAGGTTCATTGGGATCAGCGCTTACTAAAAATACATTTTTGTTTGCGATAGTTGGGTTGTGAAATGTCCGCAGTGTTTCTATCAGGGTGGGCACAGTCACAGTGGGAGATGTAATGAATCAGGGCTACCAGAGCTTGAAATTGTGAGGACTAGGATTTGTCTTTGACTATTATTATGCAAAATAGATTTTGACATAGTAGGAACTACCAGGGTCTGACAGGTGTCAGGCTGACCCTTGTCATGCATGGAGTTGGCAGCGACAGATGCCAGGTGGGAGCTGTTGTTGGTTGAAAATGGTGGTATGAATTGTCATTGCCAAGAGTTTCTGATTAGGAGTTTTCAAGGGATGGGTTGTTGTGTTGCAGTTGTTAGAGTGATAACTGTAATAGTACGTTTTCAGGATTTGGAACTCTCTTAATAAGAAGTGCTGGAGTTAGATTTCTCAGGTGGAATTGTTTAGCGTTTCTACTGTTCTTCATGTATAGTGAACAATGATTTATATCGCCACTCCACAGTGTCCCCAGATGAAGGCCTGGATGGCCGAAATGCTTTGGGACTAGTAAAGGATTGCAAAGTGAATTGAAAAACGCAGTGAATTAACTGTTATCATGATGTCTAAATATAACGAATGAAGAATACATTCATCAAAATAATCGTTATTTGAATAAAAACGATCTGAACAAAACTTGAAGAAATCTAATTAACCTCTCTTATGAGGCCCTATCACTAGAGCCCTGGGGACAAGCCCCACAACAGTGGGAGTGAAATCAGGTGGAATTTGTCATGGAAGAGAGATGGCTGTGCCATTTGTCGGTTAGCAACTATATGGGGTCAAATAGTTTGAAGTGGGGGATTTGGGGGCAAGACTTTTCAGCTTGTAGTTGTCCTGAACAAAGGCTGGTCCTTCTCCTGTTGGGTGTTCCTGAGGTGAGATTTGTTAACACAGCAGTTGTTTGTGCAAGAGTGTGTGGTAGTATTGACTAGGTTTTGATGGTAGCTGTTTCATGGCCTGGTGCTGTTGGTGTGACAGTTGACATTTGTGAGTCATTCTGGGAGGGGTGGGGGTGGTAGCAGTTGGCTGGAATGGAATTGAAAGTTGTCAGTTGGGAGTTCTAAGTGGGAAGTGAAAGTACTTAGGGTGTGAATGATCAGAGTTGGAAATTGTCATCGGCCGTTTCATACTTGTCAGGTAGGAGTTGCTGAGGTGACAGTTGTTGAGCTGTAAATAGTCCATTGTCAACGGTTGTGATGACATTTGCCATTCCGAGTGTAAGAGGGCGTTTGAAAAATTGAGGTATTGCTTGAGCGGGGTCAGCTCTAACCCTGCTCCTGTGAAAAAGTGGATCCAATTGTTGCTTTAGGACAGATCTTCTCTGTTTCTCTGCGTTGCGCCAACTGACACCATACGAGATGTCATTACAGGCAGTAAGCCGCCCCAGGAGCATCCATCGACCTCACAACAATCCATTTTATTGCAAACCATCATGAGGCGTACGGGTTTATGGAGCCGAATATTTATAATTGGTGCCGGAGGCCGTGCTGCGATGGTGAGGGTGGGGCAGAGAGGTGGGGGCAGCGAGTCCTACATCATGAAAGGATCCGCCTATGTAGCTGAATGCAGACAGCGGAGATGACAAGCGAACTCAGGATGGAAATAGAAGCATGTAACACAATTCAAACTGGAATCATTACTCTGAAGTTCTAACGGAGAACTCTACGCTGCACAAAATGTATAACAACAACATAGCACATATTATCTCCCTCACCATTGCTGATTTTATTGGTAAACTTACCATAAAGGCATATGTCTATGACAGCAATGCTATAGGTTAATCTGCTTTTAAAGTCTCCTGACTAAGGGAGATTTATATTTTATGATATACATTATACAACTTGTAAACACCCAGACATTACACAGCAGAGTTATCTTCACAGTTCCACCTATTTCACCTATTGATGACTAAAACAGTAGAGCTATCTCTCAGGCTATTTTACAGGTTCAAATATTAGACTCTTGTTTGGAGTTGCTTGGAGTGATATCCGCAGGGGCTACCGTTCTGTTCAACTGCATGTGTTGTGGCGTTTCTGGCCCTGAGATTACTGATTCTGGATGCACCATATCTAGTTTTACCAGGTGCAAATCCACATCCCACAAAGCAGCGCATGAAGAGGGGCAGAGACTGTTGGCGAAGGCGCAGTCATCACCTATGTGCTCCCGCACAAATGGACAGGAGATTTTAAAGCCTACTATTTGTTCCACCCTCTCCTTCCTATGGGGAACATCCTTTACAACGCAACTTTTACCACGCAGTGCCTTTACGAGACAACTTTTACAACGCAAACCATTACAACGCATTGCGCTGGGGGCGCTCTAGGATAGGGAATAGGTTTCATTTACTATCCAACACCTTCCCTACTATCCACGGGGACTGGAGTTGGAATAGTAAATTAAACTATTCACTATTCAGCGCCCCAAAGCACTATGCGTTGTAAAGGCATGCGTTGTAAAAACCGCGTTGTAAAGGCATGCGTGGTAAAAGCATGCGTTGTAATGTCATACATCCCTTTCCTATCGCCCACAGCATGCATTTATGACACATGGCTCCAGCAGGTTTAGGCAAAATTAAAGAGAGTGATAGACTCATAAAGATCTTGTTGAGCTCTCAAAAGACTCAACATTGGTCAAGGAACCCTTTCAGATGTTAAAACTGATCTATCAATATCCTGAGAGTCAGTGCTGGACTTCGGTTGGACTTTTGGAAATCTGGGTTAAATGTCGGAGGAGTAGCTAGGACTGACCCGCCAGTACCCGGGCATGTGTCTGTGTGGTAGGCGAAGTGCCGCACAACAGGAAGTGTAGCTTAAAGGGCCACTGCTCCTCAGACATTCAGTGCATATTTAGCTGTGCTGAGCTGCAGAGGATGACGAGACTGGACATGCTTTTCCCCCACCAACTCAAGGATAATCAATAGACTCGTTTAGCTAAGCATCATACAGAGAGCGGGTGTTGAAGGTCAAATGGAGGTGAGCGGCACCCTTCCACAACTTGTCCCAATAGATAAACCTAGGTATGAAAGTGATTTACTTTCTCAAGCTCCAAGGAAGACAAAAGACTTCTTAAGAAAAACTGAAAACATTGTTCATGACTATACTTGTAGAAGAATGTGAGATGACAAGATTTATTTGGTTGCTATATTTTATGGCTAATGAGGAACCTACTATTCATATTCAGGGCATTTATTACACTATATATTTTGCCTATGTAAGTCTATATATTTAGCAATGGTCATTTATAATACTAGCAATAAAAAGGAATTGTTTTTCATAGTTAATGAGGCACTTTTATTATTGAAATAACTATAAGATAATTATTTAATCAGCCTTTGAGGATGAAGTTAGCACATGGGAGGATTCAAATAATTGCCACAAAGGTAACATGCATTTCCTTACAGTGGATGTATAGCACACAGCAGCATTGCCAGATTTGGGATTTATGACTTGCAGGTAACACAAGACTTTTTCAACAAACAAATTAACCCCATGAGAAATGTAACTATAACAGAAACCTTTGCACTGCAGTGCTCTGAGTTAAATCACACTGTCGCTAGCATCAAAGTTTTGTAGGACAAAACCAGGTCCATCCTCCATTTAGGAAGCGGTCTGGCCTATGTTTCAGCTCCGAACCGGTGGTGGCCTTGGTGCCCCGAGAGCTGAGCACTGTAGATGATCAAGGTGATGCCTGCCAAGGCCCTGATTTTATTGGATCTGTCAGTGGCCTTCAACACCATCTCGCCACAATATTTTGTTACCCCATCTAACCGCGTCCACCATTGGTTGTAAAGTGCTCTACTGGGTGGAATCTTTCCAGTCTGATAGAACGAAGTGGGAGGAGCTTTGGTCCGACACATCCTCCAAGCGCCCTCTCAGCCTAATTGTTTAATGCCTTGTGAGCGTTGCCGCCTCTCTGCATCACGAGCTAAAGTCAACCATGTTCTTGTATGCCGATGACACACTGATACTGTTGAATATTGCAGCGGAGGGCACTGCAGACTCGGGAAAGCTTCATAATGCCCCTGAAGTGTAGGATGTATGCTACATGCCTCAGGCTGAATCCCTCAAAATCTGACATTTTGCTAACTCTCAATTCCCACAACACCAGGGAGAGAGTGCTTGCCCTTCTTCAGGGGGATCATGCGTGTCCCGGGTGTAGGTAGGAAGTGAAGTTCGATTCAGAGCTTTCTTTGACTCCTCAAGTCTTGCTAGAACCCCTGCCTTTCAATGTAGAGTGCTGTATGGCATCTTTCCCTTTCTGCCAATAACACATAGGGTTACGTGGTCAATGTATTTATACAGTATCACATCGTCTAATCATGTAACACTATTTCCCCCAGGTTTCATATGTGCTATAAAAAGTAAGTTACTTCTACGTACTCACAATGAAGTGGGCCGATGCATCTGTACAGAGCAAATACTGGATTCCATTTCTGAAAATAATGAGCACTTCATACACTACTGATAAAGAAATGAGTCTTTTTAAGTCCCTCTCTGTAGCCTACAAGATTATTCATTGAGGATTAATTCAGCATTAATCAACCTCATTACTTAGTTGAGAGTTTTCGTAAATAACATCAGCCGACGGTAAAGCAGTATTAACCTCCCAAATGGTGTTGTCATAATTTAGGCAATCTAAATTGGGGGCGGGGGGGGGGGGGGGTGAATCAAAGCATGTGGCCCCAATTTAGTTCAATAAACGTCTTCGATCCTTGCAAACTGCATTTCCTCTCATTTTGAAACCCTGAACATCTCGCTGTTCACTCCCTTTATTCAGTTGTGCGCTTGTCCCTTCTGTGGGAATCATCTCTCTGAAGGTATTGTGTTCTAGCGCCGAAAGGCCTCAACGTGTGGCGACAGATCAGATGTGCTCTATATATATCCCATCAGACCTTCCTTCCTCTCTCTCCGTCCCTCTCATTGTCAAAAGCCCACTTTGTTTCTGGCCTCTCTGTGGGGTAAAAAGGAACAGAGAGAGAAAGGAACAAAAGCACAGAGCATACATACAGCTCTCCTTGTAAGTCGGAGTTATTCGTGGGAATGAGGACGGGATGTGGCGCGTGCTCGCCTAGGTCGGCACCGATGTGATGGAACATGCTATCTTACTGTGATGGAACATGCTATCTTACTGTGATGGAACATGCTATCTTACTGTGATGGAACATGCTATCATACTGTCATGGGGACATGCTATCTGACTGTGATGGAACATGCTATCTTACTGTGATGGAACATGCTATCTTACTGTGATGGAACATGCTATCTCATTAACTTGGGAACATGCTATTTCACTGTCATGGGGACATGCTATCTTACCATGATGGAACATGCTATCTCATTGTCATGGGAACATGCCATCTCACTGTCATGGGAGCATGTTATCTTACTGTGATGGAACATGCTATCTTACTGTGATGAAACATGCTATCTAATTGTCAGGGGAACATGCTACCTCACTGTCATGGGAACATGCTATCTTACTGTGATGGGAACATGCTATCTTAATGTGATAGCATGTTCCCTCACATTAAGAAAGCATGTTCTATCTCATTGTCTTGGGAACATGCTATTTCACTGTCATGGGGACATGCTATCTTACTGTGATGGAACATGCTATCTCATTGTCATGGGAACATGCTATCTTACTGTGATGGAGCATGCTATCTTACTGTGATGGAACATGCTATCTTACTGTGATGAAACATGCAATCTAATTGTCATGGGAACATGCTACCTCACTGTCATGGGAACATGCTATCTTACTGCGATGGGAACATGCTATCTTAATATGATAGAATATGCTTTCTTAATGTGAGGGAACATGCTATCTCATTGTCTTGGGAACATGCTATTTCACTGTCATGGGGACATGCTATCTTACTGTGATGGAAGATGCTATCTCATTGTCATGGGAACATGCTATCTCATTGTCATGAGAGCATGCTATCTTAATGTGATGGAACATGCTATCTTACTGTGATGGAACATGATATCTTAATGTGACGGAACATGCTATCTAATTGTCATGGGAACATGCTACCTCACTGTCATGGGAACATGCTATCCTAATGTGATAGCATGTTCCCTCACATTAAGAAATCATGTTCTATCTCATTGTCTTGGGAACATGCTATTTCACTGTCATGTGGACATGCTATCTTACTGTGATGGAACATGCTATCTCACTGTCATGGGAGCATGCTATCTCACTGTCATGGGAACATGCTATCTTAATGTGATGGGAACATGCTATCTTAATGTGATAGAACATGCTTTCTTAATGTGAGGGAACATGCTATCTCATTGTCTTGGGAACATGCTATTTCACTGTCATGGGGACATTCTATCTTACTGTGATGGAACATGCTATCTCATTGTCATGGGAACATGCTATCTTACTGTGATGGAGCATGCTATCTTACTGTGATGGAACATGCTATCTTACTGTGATGAAACATGCAATCTAATTGTCATGGGAACATGCTACCTCACTGTCATGGGAACATGCTATCTTACTGCGATGGGAACATGCTATCTTAATATGATAGAATATGATTTCTTAATATGAGGGAACATGCTATCTCATTGTCTTGGGAACATGCTATTTCACTGTCATGGGGACATGCTATCTTACTGTGATGGAACATGCTATCCCATTGTCATGGGAACATGCTATCTCATTGTCATGAGAGCATGCTATCTTAATGTGATGGAACATGCTATCTTACTGTGATGGAACATGATATCTTAATGTGACGGAACATGCTATCTAATTGTCATGGGAACATGCTACCTCACTGTCATGGGAACATGCTATCTTAATGTGATAGCATGTTCCCTCACATTAAGAAATCATGTTCTATCTCATTGTCTTGGGAACATGCTATTTCACTGTCATGTGGACATGCTATCTTACTGTGATGGAACATGCTATCTCACTGTCATGGGAGCATGCTATCTTACTGTGATGGAAACATGCAACCTGCAGCTTACACGGCCCTCTCTATAGCTAGCTTATTATATCTAGCTATTATATATAGCTATTTCCCAGTGACCGATACCTGGCACAAGCAGGGCACACAAAGTGCACACAATTATCTGCAGCAGGCACATTAACCCACCGAGCTTTCCATCTGGCATCGGAGCCTGCAACAAAGTTCGCCCTCCCTGGCTATTCAATGGTGGCTGGAACAAATAGCCTGTAAGTCACATAGCTTTCTGCCGCATGTGCTTAACTCACTGAGCCATTACTAACTGAAGCTACTTTTGTTCAGCACAGCAGTGCTTGGATACGTGTGATCATGGCCCTGTACCCTTGTGTACTCTGCCCTACCACTGGTGTGTACACGTTCAGAGCACGCGAAGGATAGCAGCATTATTGTAGTGATTGCGCATATTATAGACCGTGGGCCTGGTTTCGATCTTATCAGATGGGATACTCCGTCACAAGCGTGGCGGATATCCCGTCCACCTCATTACAGGTGCACTATATCCTGTGGCACTTGTAATATGGCAGACGGGATATCCGTCACGTTAGCGGCAGAGTATCCCATCCGCCAAGATCGAAATCAGGCCCTATGTGTTGGCTGCTAACATCAGGCTTCATTATTATACCCCAGAGTACTAATTGCATAGACATTGGAAGGATGAAAAGCTGAGCTGGTGCATCTGAGATCTGAAACTGGGAACTTTCAAGTGAGCAGATCTAGGCAGCAGACACATTAACCCCTGAACTCCTGCGCCAGAAAGAGCGAGCGCCGTGCGTCATTTCCCTTCCAGGTTGCCTCAGCACTGAGATCCAGCACACTCTTGTAGCTGATCATAAGGCTGATAACCGTCCTGTTGTGAGCATGTGTGATATTCTGTCTCACAAGTTCCATTGAATGTTGTGCGGTTCTGGCAATGTTAGGGAAAAGCACACAGAATAAACAGCCCTGGCGTTGGATGCGTGTTGGCATGGATAGGACGAACTAGATGGTATGTCTGGGCTCTGCTAGGTGAGCGCCAAGAGATTCTGTTTCATATTTGTGTGTGGCCTATCGTGATGGATAGTGCTGAGTGATCACAGATGGTGTCACTGTTTTGTTGGGAATATGACATCTGCTTTCTCTAATGCAGTGCTTTCCAAGCTTTTTAACACCACAACCCGATGTTTAGAATGACAAACGTCTGCGACCCGTCTAGCTTTAATGGACGTGAGGAGGGCATTTTTTTAGCACATTTTCCATTTAAATGGCACTAAATTTGCACAGACATACTGTTTTACTGATAAAACTGCATTGCACGCAAATGGTAATGTGTGCTAATCGGGGTTCAGTGAACATGTGTCATTTCTGCGTCACCTGGTAAAGTGTCTTGATTTGTTGTCACCCGATTAAAATCTTTATTTCCATCACACTTCACAATTACAAAAACAAATGTGCTTCATTTTTGCTTTTCTAGCTGCTGAACGAGTACAGTTCATTTACACGTATTCACAATTTGCTGTGTGTTACAAAATATGACACCCTAGAGCTTCCCCATTTACACTCCCTGTACACCAGTAAGATTGTTGCACAATTCACTTTACTTTTCATTCTCTGACTACAAAGAGAGATGAATGTTTAAACACCAATCCCCATGTTAAAAACATAAATAAACAGCAATTAGTCAGAGGATATAGCCTGATATTTGACCTCTGTGTCTGAAGTGCAGCCAATGTGACAAGATAAATACAGAGTTTAAAGGCATCTTTACAGGGCCGGACTGGGAACTGAAAGCAGCCCTGGCAAATTTTTCAAGACCAGCCCCCGTCCGGCGCGTAGCAGACCAGCCCCCGTCCAGCGTGAATATTTAACTTCAATATTTAGTTTTTGCTCCCTCGTTGATTTTAAATCCCCCGTGTCTTCCCTCCTACTACCTCCTGTATGCCTCTTATGTATTTAGACTACTATAAATTGCAGGTCTGTCTGTCTTAATCTCTCTTTATTTTAAACCATATTCCAGCAACCATTTGCTTCTCCCATGAATCATCACACCTGAGTCATAAATGTCCCACAAGTAAATGCGGAATGGGTTATTTGAGAGCACAGGACTAATCCAAATTCCCAATCGACTGACCACCTGCTGACCACTAACTTTGGGCTCTGATTGGTAGCGTGTTACTCGTCATAGAGTACTTCAGAGCCTCATCATCAGGGGTAGTACTACTCACTCTTCGATGGTTTCGTCACTGCACAGAGTTTCGTGGTAAGGCTGACTAGGAGTCTCCAGCATTAGCACCCCAGGACAGCTCGGGCAGTCTGACGCCTCCACCAGGGAAGAGACTGTCGAACACCCCCACTCCAGAGACCAGCAGAGAGTGCACCCCCAGTATCCAGACGGAGATGGGCTGTCCGACTCCTCCACCTGTGAATGACAGCTCAGGGCTGACACCTGTATCTATGTAGAGGTGCGCCGCCTGGGCACCTGTCGGTGTGCCCAGGAGCACACTGTGCGCCGCCACCACCTGTGAGGGGAGCACAATCCAGTGACTCGAACTCTGGCCCGACAGCACCTGTGGTCAGACACGCCCTAGGGTCTCCCCATCCTTCCTAGTGAAAGAGGGAGGCGGGGCCTCGCACTGCCCCCCTCATGCACTCCCACGGCCGGCATCGTGTCCCGAGCCTGCCTCTGCGTGAGAAAGAGCCGAGCAAGAGGAAAGTGAATTAACCCTTGCATCGCTGCAGGCCCCCAAGCATAGAGCTGAAGAGGGGCTGACACAGGAGACTGACCATAGATAGGCACCGAGGGCCTTTGTTTCTGTAAGGCAACGCGGCCTGTCTACGCTCGGTCTGGGACTGGGAGAACCCTTCACCTCCCCACGGATGTGTGGTGATTTGGGGTTCACTGCGGCACCTCAACCCCCTATGGAAGGCAGCCAAGAACTGCCCTTTTAATGACACCAACTGGCATTCCTGCCCTGATAATGACCGCACCGGGACTGTAAACGCTCGACAGATGCCCACAGAGCTCCCATTAGCGGATAAAATGCGGAGTTATGGAATATGACCCTGAGGCAATTGGCCTTTCGTTTAATAAACCACAATAAATAACACTTCCCACAGAAATAAGGTCGACTCTGCCGGGTCTCTGTCATCCGGTGATATTTTCTGATTGCATTATAAATATTTACTTAACCTGGGAAATGCGTGTGTGCCCAGGGGCGTTTTCAGGGCCATATTGCATTTGCATTCAGGACAACACCGGACAGTGTTCGCATTTGAAGCACTATTTGTACCTTGCCTCGCTGCTCAGACTCAGTTTTGGGAAGTTTGAAATGGGAAACACGTAGGTCTAACTGACCGCTGGTATTGTGACTTCCCCTCACAGCAAGAGCAGATCAGATAGCCTTATCGATTACTGGTGAGTGGACAGGGCAATGCATATTGTGACAGTCACAGCAGGCAGAGAGCTGAATTACTTACTAGGACAGCCCTGGTTGTGCGCAAAGAATGTCAATAAAATAATATATGGCAAAAAGTATCGTGGCCTAATATATCATTATAAAGATATGTCCCATTGAATGTAGATTTTCTAATATTAACTACGAAGGGGTGATGCCAGTAGTGGCTGGCAGGCAATGACACTGCCCCCTTGGTACTGCCACTGCTGCTCACGTAAGACAACCACAAGAGCCAAACATTAGTGACACGTAAATTGAAAACACCCTTTCCAGACAGCCCACT
The DNA here is from genome assembly GCF_964263255.1 of Lissotriton vulgaris. Lineage (NCBI taxonomy): Eukaryota > Metazoa > Chordata > Amphibia > Caudata > Salamandridae > Lissotriton > Lissotriton vulgaris. Next base: position 1,306,103,994 of record NC_141693.1, on the reverse strand, counting down.
TCACGAAGAGGCCACACACACATCCATCCACACGCGCACACACACGTTCATCGACACAAGAAGCCTGAACTCCAGCCACTTCGAATCACTGTTTGTTCTAAGTCGAGTCTCCCCTCAATATGAATCGCATGTCCAGACGCTGACTCCTTGCTGGCTGGGCCTAGCTAGTAAGTGTCACGTAGGGGCTGCCTAGGCCGTGGTAGGCCCGTCCGACACTATTGCCAGGCAGGCGTGCGCAGAGTTGAAATGACGGGGCTGACAGACAGTAGGTGCACTGTCGGAAGAGACGACCCGACCCCGGACGACTAGTTGGCTCACCATACCATGCAATGCAACCAGGCCTGCATGCAACAACAAACCACAAGTCCTCTGTCCTGTCCACCTCCGCTCCGTCGTCCACTGCCACCAGGGCCTGCCTGGTCAAGTTAGCGCTGGAGATTGGAGAAGCAAGCTGCTTGCTTCTTTACTTTCTCGGGGGGCTGCGCTGGGCGGGCAGAAATTCAAACTGCGTCAAAGCAACACTCACCTCACTCAGGCGACGCCGGCGCCCGTCGGACGGTCAGTGAGGTCACGGTCGGACGGTCGGTGGGCGACACAGGGGGGTCGGGCTAGGCCTAGGCGGCGCCGGGCTAGTAGCCAGCAGGACACTAGAATAAAATTAATTTATGGGCCTGGCGGGACGTGTGCGCACCGACTGGCTGCAGGCTGCTCACTCCTCTCGTCAGTCACGCGCACTAAATTGCCAATGCGCATGCGGGAGGAGGAGAAATTACACCAGCCGCACCCTAGTGAGGCGCGCAGACGCGGCAGAGGAGGGAGGGGGCAGGCATAATTCTGCGCGCTGCGCACAGGCACCTCCCCCATCCTCCTCTATTCTGTATTTGTTTACTACTATTAGGCGGCTAAGTAAAGCGGTTACGGACGGGGTCCGTGGACCGTGATGGACCCGACTTAGTTACTGTGGGGGGGGGGGGGGGTGTCTTTCGTGCAGGCAGAGGCAGGCAGGCCTGCTGCCTGCAATGCAAATTATACGCGAGTGCGCACTGCCGGGCTGCCGGCCACTGCCGATTTAAAGCCTGTGACCACACGCTGTGCCGCCGCGGGGGCAAAACCGGCCCCCAGACACAAAACCGGCCCCCTTTTCGTAAAAACCGGCCCCCAAAACCCTCCAGCCGACCGGGGGATTGCCCGGTGCCCGGAAGCGCCAGTCCGGGCCTGCATCTTTATTTATAGCTTAGACTTTACCAACCCACCAAAAATGGGCTTGTGACTAGGGGTGGGTTTAACTCGCATTATACCTAAGAACTTCCCGAATTACGTAAAACGAGTAATTTTGTGTTTAGTTCTAATTCTTAGTGCAAAAATGCCCCCCCCCCCCCCTCCCTGTGTTCAAAATGGACATAAGGAAAAAATGCTAAATGCAACCAAACACGAATAGCGAGCATGAACAACTGCTCCAACTCACTGTATGTGCTCTCTTGATAGGGGTTTCCCCCCCCAAAATTACTGTTAATTCCTCTAGCAGGAATAATTGCATTCTTATTAGTCATTCCACATCAAAGAGTAACACAAAATGACTGAAATTACTTTGATTACTCTGGCGTAATTTAATTCCATCCAGGCCTACTTGCACCCCATAGATTGGGAAGCACTGCTCGAATGTGTTCTGTTAAATATTTGTTTCTTGCCTATATTTGTCTGCTCATGCTTTTGAATGCTCCATTGCTATTTTGTCGTGCTACGTTAGAGTCATCTTAGTCGCACACACGTTGCCACTAATATGGGCTAAAAGAGCTAATAGAACCGGAGTACTTACCAGCGTTGGTTTCCAGCAGGCCATTGCGGAGTGGACTTTGCTTTGACTTGTGATGGTGTATCATCAGCCCTGTGGCTCTTTTACGGCTTTCACTAAGTGCACTTTTTTCCTTCATATGTTATTAAGTTGTAGTGTTGAATGGATGTTAAAAGTGGTTTTACCAAACCCACTGGATTGTTTGTCATTTTCTTTGGCAAGCATGTTGTATGTTAGTGAGATAATTTAAAATAGTGATTGCTTTTGTGGAACAATTACTACCATCTACTGGTATATTTGGAATGCTGTGGGATGAGTGTTCAGAGTTAAGACTTAAGTGGGTGACATGTCGAGATGGTGTGTCTCTCACTCTCTTTCTATTGCTCTTTATGTCTCTCTTCTCGTTCTATCACTCACCCTGCTGCTGACTTTAATTTTCTCTCTTTCCCTCTCTGTTTCTATCTTGTGCTCTTTATGTTGGTACCCCTACGTCATACCTTCCTTTTCATTCATCTTTATCTCTAGTTCCCCTCTATACTCTATTCACCTTTCTGTCTCTTTGTTTCAAAAGCTTTTTTTTAATTCTCTCATGTTGCCCATTCTTTGCATTTTGCTGAGCTTCTACCACTCTTTTTCATTGCTTTGCCTTCAGTTCCCCTATGCTATGTTTATTTTTCCCTCTTCTTCTGTGAGTGCTCACTCTTTCACACTTCTCCCTCGTCGACCCTCCGCCCCTCCTGCGCGGTGATCGCCTTTCTCTCTCCTTCGCCTGACCTGCATCTTGAATTCCATTGCAATATTTAATGCATGCTCCCTCTCCATCTAGCTGAGACCCTTTGGGAAATTGGGTTTCTGCACAGGCCGGAGTTGCCTTTCATCATATCCTCCATCTCTGGCCATGCAGGAGAAACTGCCTGTGTCTGTAAATCCAGACCACTGCAGAATCCCTCTCCCCTCCCAGGAGGGACTGGAGATATGTGTTTTATGTGTACATTTAGTTAGTGCTGTGCATGGCTTCTATCGGAAGTAGTATCCAGGTATCAAGAGATAGATAGGAACAAGAGCAGTTTGAATGGTTCCATTGGCTCAAAGAATGTACATCGATAGGGCCCGATCGACAGTCGCTTCTGAAAGAAGAGCCGGCCTGGGAACCGACAGCGGGCCACACTTCAAGTCAGTGTGTTACTTCACGCTATCATGGGCCCTGGTGGCCGCTTCCGGTGTCACCAGGGCCTGCATATGCGCCTATCTGGCTGGCGTAAGCATGACGTCTTTCCTGACACTCGAGCCTGGTTAGCAGGAAGGGCTTGGGTAGTAAAGGATGTGGCGCCATCTTGATACTGGTGATCGTTGGATCTCAACCCTGGTCAAAACAAAAGCATGGCCAGATCACAGTCACCCACATTTGACAATGCAAACAGAACTAGGTTTTGTTTTTAACTTTAAAAATTAAAAACCATGTGTTTGTGGATCGGCACATGTATTATCTTCAGCTTTCAGACGGAAATGATTTTTGAGCGATAAAAAATTGTAAATTGTGTCTTGTAAAGCGCACTGCTACCCGCACCGCAGGCCTCGTAGCGCTATAGACCGCTGGGGAACCCGTCCTGGCTTTCCCTGTGAGATAGTCCCTCCTGGGGTCTCCAAGGTGAAACCAGGCATCCCCGGCGTTTGTGTGGGGCCGTTGTTGAGATGAGGCAAGCTAATGCCCAGAGTTGCCGAGTGTGATCCCTGGTCGGAGTAGGCACCGATGCGAGAATTATCAGTCCGCTGATCCTGGTCCAAGACCCTGCCGCGTCGGGAATCGAACCCTGGTCCCGGGCCGTTCTCTGCTCTCGGGTCTGCCGCCTCTAACCAGTGAGCCACACCTCTCCACTAGGAGAGGCTACTCTCACATGGGTGCCATGTGATAGCAGCTACAGAACGCTTAGTGCATGCAGCGCGGCACCCATAGAACCCACTACAGGTCCGTTGAGGTGAGCACTTTGAGGCAGAGAAAACACCTACAGCTCCTTGCAATGCCAAACAGAGACAAAGGGTGAGAGATGACAAATCCAATGTGACTCCACCACAGAGAGAGGAGAATAAGGCGCCAGACCTTCAGTGCCAGCCCCTATCAGAACTACAGCCGCAAGTGTCAGCTGAAGGAATGCCGCGACCATCAACTGGCCACTGGAACAAGGGGTCAGGTCTGTACTAGTCTGAATACAAAAATCAGCCTTGGGGAAAAATGTGTAAACCACCCTCACAATGTGGGGCATTCATTGTTGGGTCATGCAGCACTGGCAGCCCCCTAGCCTGCAGATTACTGGACAAATGCAGAGTGTTAAATGGCCAGTCTGCCCATGAAGGGTTCTTCCCCTTGGGAATAAAGCTGAAATCACTCTTGGCAAAACGCCGTGGATCCACCCACTGCTTGAAACACGTGTGTGCACATGAAACACGGGATACCAGAGTATTGCTGGGATTCATAGGCACTGTACTGAAAGCTTTAGCGATATCTTAATATTAAAATCAAAAAGCGTACATGGTAATATTGCCATGCGGATCAACAGAGGGAAACGCTTTCCTAACATCCTGGCGCCAGCCAGATACCCAAAGGAGCAATCCATTCAAAAGAAATTATTTTTTGAGCTGATGGAAATCCCTTCTTTCCTCGAGGGGCAAGCTCTTGTGATTAAAGAGTTGAAAAGTAAATAGAATAACAAGATGAAATAGCCTCCATATATGAAAAGCTTCCAGGACAAATCTTAACTCAAATGCACCTGGATCTGCCCTCAGAGAGAGCCTTTCTTAGCATTGATAGTAGAATAGATGTACACAATCTCTCAGTGGATTCCAACCGTATCTCTCTTGCAAATTTGTGAAATTAAATAGCAAACCCATACAAATATAAATAACCATAAGCCGCACTATTCGAAAACTTGGAGGAGATCAAGCTTAGTTCTGAGTGAGATGGCCGAACCAAGCGGTATTGCTTGCAAAGAGCAACCAACCACCGGACAGTGGAACGGCCTTCAGTAAACAGAATGTATAGGGAATTACACGGCTCTGTATGCTTTATGTACACCCAGTACATCAAACACTGCTTGTTTGTCTGGATCTTCAGGGAGAGGTTACCAGCACCCATAGGTTGTATGTGAAATTTAACAAGATCTAATTTGTCAGTTTCCACAAACTGTTGTCCAAAAGGCTGCAAATGTCAGGGAAAGGGAAATTAAAAAAAAGAAAATAAGAGGGACATTAATTTTTTTTTTTTTAAAAAACAGTTTGAAGGGCAAACATCTGTGAAAAAACTCGCCACACTAAAGCAACAGAAATGGAAAGTTTGAAGAGCAGTGCAAGAGCACAATTCTTCCACGCAATTAAGTTAGGGCATAAAAGTAGAAATCGATCTTCAGTGAAAATTCTTCACACCCCAAATCTTTTGTTGAAAAGGAATTAAATGTACCCTTTTGCCGAAAATAGATGTACAGTTTATATTTTTGCAGGAGATCATTTTTCAAAACTCACAAGTAGAAAGTTTTGTTTTTTAGTGCAATTTCATGAAATGCAGAATTCCAAATTTCTAAAAATTCTGCAAATGGAATACATATTTCACACGTCTTGAATTCTTACTATCACTTCTTCCCTACAGAAAGTATGAATTTCAACAGCAGTTATGGAAGCCCTTATGTTCCAACATGATAGTCCTCCTTTGTGTCTAGCGACAGGGCCTGGCGTGGATGTGAGCTGGTGGGGTCAACCATCAAGCATATCTTGTTGGCTTCTAGGAGAAACTCTCGTCAGGTACTGTGACATAAGGACCAGTGATAGAATGGAAGAGCGCTTCCTAACCCTGCGGCCAACACTGGTAACAGGTGGGTAGGTGGTAATCTGATTAGACATGAAGTAGTTTCAAGGCACTTCTTGACACTGAGGATACTTCAGACCGAGGCAGAAAGAGACATGTGATAGCTGTGAGCAGTGCTCCTCCTCAGGTGAAGGAGGTAAGAGTCTCAGCTACCAGCACAGGAATCTGACTGATATAACATGGGGCGAGCTTTAGTGGGGTCTCTCCACCTGCATATGCCAGGGCTGCGGAAAAGGTGTCAGCGGGTACTGCGTCATCAGTCTCAGCTTCCTCTGCTTTTGGTCTTTTAGATCTAGGACACGGGAGTCAATACTTTAAAAGGAAAAGTAGAGTTTACATGTTCCACAATCTACAGCATTCTTAGAAAAGAGTCTGGATTCAAAGGACATGACCCTCATTAGCCAATGAGCCCTGTCAGCCACTTGGCAACTATGTGTCTTTCTTTAATCCATTGGATCTCCTCGTGCCTATTATTATGGCTGTCAAATGAGGAGCACGACCCATCTAGTACTACCCCAATGCATCCGGCATGCATACTACATGTATACCATTTCTCGTGAGCCTATAAAATACTGCAGAGCTGTGCACCTTTGGCTAAAGGATGTGCAATTTCAACCGGTAGTATGCGGTTATGGGCACAACATTCTGGTCTCTATATTCTATGAAAGAGTGGGCCGCATACAGTCATTTACTTAGTCAATGGCCTTCCCTGCTTTAGAAAATATGAAGCCGCACCTCATGATTTCTAAAGGAAACATGATCACTACAAACCTGAACCTTCAATGGTTTTTACAACCCAACACTCTGAGTAGTGTATGCCCCTGAAGCTCGACACCAAACACGTAAAAGCATTTGTTGACCATGTACGCCCTCTCTTTTTAATGGTGTCCATGCCATTCTCTTCTCTAACTCCAACTCACTCACACTAAGTGCACTGTACCTGTGATCAAACCTCACATGATTATGCTCACTCGGACAGGATGAATGAGCTACTGCTCTGCAAATCCCACCTCAAATGAGCCATGGCCATTGTGGACACACAATCATCGTGCATCCAATAGGAATCCACTGGATTCTGGGTTTCATCAGGAGCTGCAACGATGCTGCCATAGCTCTCGTCCTGTGCACTTTCTTACCAAGATTTACCTGCTTACAAGGTCAGTCGTGATTCCACCGTCCCATATTACCCTCATACATTTACCCACCCAACCGATGCCCTCCATCAACTCCTCTACCCTCAAGCTCCAAAAGAATCGGTGCTAGACTGCAAGCCGGAGCACTTATTCTTGCAATTTCTTTATCTCCTCTGCTTGTGGAATCCAGATCAGTCTGCTGTAACATAACTTTAGCTCTGGACAATTTTCATTCATTCCTGCTCCGCTTTATAATCCCATATGATCCCTTGATTAGCACATGCTGCATCTGCAGCCTTGAAAAAAAGAACATGCCTTCTTTATTAATGTGACTTGATAACAATCCAAGTATTAGAGAAAGGGTTGCAACAAGGAGAGAGAAACACAATTCTACCAGTTTCAAACCATTTTTTTATATTTCAAATGACAAAATGAATAAAATTGATTTGACTGCGACATATAATACAATATACAAAGTGCAATGTGTCCCCAGTGATTTGTGAAGTAACCAAAAGACAACGTGTGTACAGTAAGTGAACTATACAGGTTACAATGGTGGCTATTTACAAGAGGGAGACATGACTCAGAGCAATTATTTAAATCAATTGTGGAACAGCCGCTATATAATCATAGGCACTGTGTGAGTCTTATTCGCCTCCAAGTACGTCGACGGCGTTTCGACCCTTAGAATGAGGGTCTCATCAGGACTTTAACCTTCTCCAAGAATATTTATATATATTCATGGCGACTACATATATTTATAATTTCACATTATACATTATGTTTTATAGACTTCCCTCACTCCCAGTCCTGATGAGACCCTCATTCTAAGAGTCGAAACGCCGTCGACGTACTTGGAGGCGAATAAGACTCACACAGTGCCTATGATTATATAGCGGCTGTTCCACAATTGATTTAAATAATTGCTCTGAGTCATGTCTCCCTCTTGTAAATAGCCACCATTGTAACCTGTATAAATCACTTACTGTACACACGTTGTCTTTTGGTTACTTCACAAATCACTGGGGACACATTGCACTTTGTATATTGTACTATATGTCGCAGTCAAATCAATTTTATTCATTTTGTCATTTGAAATATGAAAAAATGGTTTGAAACTGGTAGAATTGTGTTTCTCTCTCTTTTTTTGCCACCCTTTCTCTAATACTTGGATTGTTATCAAGTCTCAGTCTATCAAATAATTTATAAAGTGATATGCCACAGGAACCATTGTTTTTCTGGATATACGCATTACCCTGGTTCCTTTGTGAGTAGGGTCTCCCTTGTTCTCTTTTTTCGCGTTCTTTATTAATGTGGCTGTCTTAACTGAGATGTGGTGAGGTTTCCCTACTTCATAAATTACTCACACAAACCCTTCCATTGATCGCCCTGCTACAGTTGAAGCTTCTTCCATCACTCTACCTCCCCATTCCTAGGCGGCATCTTAATACTATATCAGACCCGAGTGGATAACAGAGCTTTCTTGGAGGACCACAAAGCCATCATTGACTTTGCCCAAAAAACCTCACATCAATGTCAGTGACATGAAAAGGCATCCGAAAAATTGAAAACAAGACTCTCTTTGAGAAGCTCCTCTCTTACGCTCCTCTCCGACACTCACTGTAACACTCTAGACCTCATCTAGCTATACCTGCTCTAATTTCGCACATCTTCCGCTAATCATGCTATTTCGCATACAACACTGGTAGCGCCACTCTTCCCTGTAAGGTATGGACTGCTCTGTTCACTCGAACCTTGCCTCTGTATCTTGACCTGACTCATCTTAATGTTGCCCCTCTCCTCAGCACCACCATAATATGTCTGTCCTCCACCATTTCACTGCAGCACGTGACAGTGGCAAAGCTCCCTGCTCTCAGAATCTATCTGATCATGTTTCTAGGCCCCCCTGTATGTTATCGCATCCCAAGTTTCAATGCCTTATGAAGAGTACTCACTTGCAGTTTATCTACGCTTCCTATCAAAATCAGCACATGCCACTCATGTACCTGGAATGATTATCTAGCGCAAAATCTCCATCACACACTCACCTCCTTCTATTTTCCTACTGGCCTTCTCTCACTCACAACTCCTGCAAAGCTCACCAAGCACTTCCAGAAGTCAGTCAAAGCTGTGCACCACCTGCGGCTCTCAGCTCGCATATAACTGAGGCTTAATCCCCCTGGTATTCTCATTTGTGTGTCATTCTTTGGCCACTGGATCTTGCCATCATTTGGTTAAAACTGCTCAAACACTGCCACACCTACACAAAGTCCAGCTACCACTAATCTTTGACAGATGCCTCTGTCTAAAATCCTAGAACCTGTGGTGTTTATTCATCTTATTATCCACCAGGATAAATACAATGTATGTGAATCTATTCAGTCTGGTTTCACAGCCCTCAACTCTAAAGAAGCCATTCTCACCAGCATACCACACTTTATCACCTCTGCACATCAATAAACTATTCACTCATCCTGATCGACTTAAGCACCATCTTAAAGCAGTTCACCTTTCTACCCTCTCACACCACTTGAAACCCTAGACATTCCCAGCATTGTGTACACTTGAATCTTGTGTTATATTCCGAACACATCCTTTAGACTCTTGTGGTGTGCGGTGCAAACTCCTAAAGCACAACTACCTTTTGGTGTTCCTCAAGGCTTAGTACGGGCTCCTGTTCTATTCTTGCCCTAGACTTCCTCTCTGAGCGTGATGTTCTCTTTTCTTGTCTCCTCCTGTCACATCGAAGCAGACAATATAAATTTCTTTTAATCCCTGTCCCCTCTTTTTTATCTCAGGCTGCTAAAATGCAACAGGGCACTGCAGCCCCTCAATGTCCAGCCTGTAAAAACGCCCTGTGATACTCTAAATTCCATCTCTACAGCACCTCTCTTAATGCCCCATCCTGTCTCCTTCCCACCTAACATAGTGGTACCATCCACCTCAAACAGAAACCTTCTAGTGCCCATTGAACCCAGTTTTAGGTTCAGAAATACCATCTCCTCCTCCTCCGCAAGTGCAGCAAGATATCAACTTCTAAAGAGCCACCATATTCGTCACCACTTCCCATTTCACGCAGCTAAACCTCTAATGACTCTGTTAGTAATGATCCTACAAGAGTATTGTGATAGTTTAGTGGACCCACCTTAGTACCCATTCAAGCCTCTTGGCATGGTCATTCACCTCACAACTGACACCTTGTTTAACTTCCCCAGACTTCCACCGCAAACCCATTCCCAGCATCAGGTTGGACCACTTCCTTCATACACATCACTCGCAGATGTCAATATCACTCTAGGTTTCTCTCTCACCTACCTTAGTTATTCTTTGTCAAGCTATGCTCCTCCTCGAAATCTGGGGTCTGCAGAGTGTGATCTCCTCAACACTTGGAAAGCCGGAGATTCTTATCTTTTTGTCCCCAAACACCACCTGAAGATTGAGACGCTTCCCCCTTCTAGTACTCCTTTCTTGCAATCCACTCCCTGATGATATTGATATCCATGCTCTCCCAATCCAAAACCAATTCTCTACTGTCCGAGCTCTAAGGGGGTCTTCACACCAGCAACAAAGTGACCTACCTTAACAGGTAATATCAGATGGTTCACTCGCTCATGTGATGTCAATAGTTGTATTTAGCGCTTCTCTCTTGGTGATCCGTGAGGTGAATAGTTGTATTTAACACTAGGATCCATGTGAGGTGAATAGTTGTATTAAACACTACCCTCTTGGTGATCAATGTGAGGTGAATAGTTGTATTTTGCGCTAGAATCCATGTAGGGGAATCGTTGTAGTTAGCACTAGGATTCATGTGAGGGGAATAGTTGTATTTAGCGCTAGGATCCATGTGAGGTGAAAAGTTGTATTTAGTGCTACCCTCTTGGTGATCCATGTGAGGTGAATAGTTGTATTAAACACTACCCTCTTGGTGATCAATGTGAGGTGAATAGTTGTATTTAGCGCTCCCCGCTTGGTGATCCGTGAGGAGAATAGTTGTATTTAGCACTAGGATCCATGTGAGGTGATTAGTTGTATTAAACACTACCCTCTTGGTGATCCATGTGATGTGAAAAGTTGTATTTAGTGCTACCCTCTTGGTGATCCATGTGAGGTGAATAGTTGTATTAAACACTACCCTCTTGGTGATCAATGTGAGGTGAATAGTTGTATTTAGCGCTCCCCGCTTGGTGATCCGTGAGGAGAATAGTTGTATTTAGCACTAGGATCCATGTGAGGTGATTAGTTGTATTAAACACTACCCTCTTGGTGATCCATGTGATGTGAAAAGTTGTATTTAGTGCTACCCTCTTGGTGATCCTTGTGAGGTGAATAGTTGTATTTAGCGCTAGGATCCATGTAAGGTGAATAGTTGTATTTAGCGCTAGGATCCATGTAAGGTGAAAAGTTATATTTAGCGCTAGGATCCATGTGAGGTGAATAGTTGTATTTAGCGCTAGGATCCATGTAAGGTGAAAAGTTGTATTTAGCGCTAGGATCCATGTGAGGGGAATAGTTGTATTTAGCGCTAGGATCCTTGTGAGGTGAATAGTTGTATTTAGCGCTAGGATCCTTGTGAGGTGAATAGTTGTAATTAGCGCTAGAATCCATGTAAGGTGAATAGTTGTAATTAGCGCTAGAATCCATGTGAGGTGAATAGTTGTATTTAGCGCTAGGATCCATGTGAGGTGAATAGTTGTATTTAGCGCTAGGATCCATGTGAGGGGAATAGTTGTAGGAGGGGAATAGTTGTATTTAGCGCTAGGATCCATGTGAGGTGAATAGTTGTATTTAGCGCTAGGATTCATGTGAGGGGAATAGTTGTATTTAGCGCTAGGATTCATGCAAGGGGAATAGTTGTATTTAGCGCTAGGATCCATGTGAGGTGAATAGTTGTATTTAACTCTAGGTTCCATGTGAGGTGAATAGTTGTATTTAGCGCTAGGATTCATGTAAGGGGAATAGTTGTATTTAGCGCTAGGTTCCATGTGAGGTGAATAGTTGTATTTAGCGCTAGGATTCATGTAAGGGGAATAGTTGTATTTAGCGCTAGGATCCTTGTGAGGTGAATAGTTGTATTTAGCGCTAGGATCCATGTGAGGGGAATAGTTGTATTTAGCGCTAGGATCCATGTGAGGTGAATAGTTGTAATTAGCGCCCCCTTCTTGGTGCTCTCAACTGCCTGTCTTTCACCTCTGATTCCGTTCACACTTTACAGCCTGACCACCTCCCTGATTTCTGCTTATAATGCCCGCCTGCCCTGTATTTTTCTTTTTATTATTTTCTCCAACATTTCCAGATTTGCTTTGGTGCGAGGCCGACAAGGAACAATAGGGAACACTCCCCAGCGTTTCCTCCTCTTTGGAGCTGTTTCCATCTGCACCGAGGCTCTGACTGGGGGCCTCTGCTGCCCAGGGAGGGGGGGGGCCCAGCAGCTGTTCCCTTGAGCTGTGATGTCACATGGACGGAAAACGACTTTGGCAACAGATAGCATACCAGCCAAGGTCACCTATGTTCCCAAATTAGATGGTATTGTTTCGGCCATGACGTGCGAGGAAGGGAGGGGGAGCACATGCCGGGGATAGAGGAGGAGAGGAGAAGGGATGAAGGAGAGAAGGACGATGGAGGGAAAACGTAGGTGTGGAAAAGAGGAGCTGGGACGGGAGTGGCCACTGAGGGGGACGAGTAGGCGCAGGTGAGGAGATTCAGTGGAGGGGGCGAGGGGGAGAATGGAGCAGTGCAAAAATTGAGGGACCCATTCACAGACTGACAGAGAGAAGGAAGGGACCATTGGGGACTCGGAGGGAGAGAGAGACGCAAACATGTTGATAGAGAGAGTGGCCACAGCAGGGAAATGAAGGAGGCAGGACGGAAGCGAAAACAAAATTAAGAGACAAAGAAGAGTGAGGGGAAGCAGAGGGAGTGAGCGAGAGCGGTAAATCAAGGTGTTAGAAGATGCAAGAGGGAGTGACTAGATGCAAAGTTTTCAGAGGGCCCACAAGACAAACAAACATTAGCAAATCAGATCGTGTACGTATTTTAGAATGAATGAAATATGTCAGAGGGACAGAAACAAAGCATGCTTCGGTTAAACAGCAGAGTCGCAGCCTAGAGAGCCACAGAACAAACTTCAATCCCCCCTCACACGGCGGCTGTGGAGTGTGGAAGATCCTGTGAAAAGGCTTCGGCACGCGGTGGAATCTAGAGGCACCCCAGATCCCACAATAAAGCCACTGCCACAAGTCAAAACAGCTAAAAATATCAAGAGCGAGATAGCTATAGCCTTAGATTTGGAGAAATACTGTGAGGCAGATCTACAAGAAAGTGGCGCAGCGAGGCACCGCAAGCCCTTTGGCTGCGCCACGCTCAGGTACTTTCAAGGTACAGGAATGTAACATATTTACAATGATGGCACCGCAAGCCCTTTGGCTGCGCCACGCTCATGTATTTTCAAGGCACAGGAATGTGACATATTTACAATGATGGCACCGCAAGCCCTTTGGCTGCGTCACGCTCAGGTACTTTCAAGGCACAGGAATGTAACATATTTACAATGATGGCACCGCAAGCCCTTTGGCTGCGCCACGCTCAGGTACTTTCAAGGTACAGGAATGTAACATATTTACAATGATGGCACCGCAAGCCCTTTGGCTGCGCCACGCTCATGTATTTTCAAGGCACAGGAATGTGACATATTTACAATGATGGCACCGCAAGCCCTTTGGCTGCGTCACGCTCAGGTACTTTCAAGGCACAGGAATGTAACATATTTACAATGATGGCACCGCAAGCCCTTTGGCTGTGCCACGCTCAGGTACTTTCAAGGCACAGGAATGTGACATATTTACAATGATATGTCGTATTCCTGTGCTCTCCCCTCCGCTGGGCACCCAACAGCTGCAAAGCACCGGCGCAGCCACCTTGCACCATGGTGAAGGATGCATGCGTCATGGGGAGATTTTGTGCAGGTAGGGACAGCTTCCTGCCTGCAAACAATCACTACAGGCATTTTCCTCTTTCAATGCATGCTGTAGAATGCAGCACACATTAAAAGAGGAAAAAACGAAGAGAATTTAAAGTATTTCTCCTCGTTGCGCCTCGCTAGCCCACCCCTAGCGTGGCGTAGCATACTGATACATTTCCAGGTTTACGATTCCTCGTAAATCTGGAAATGTGTCTGGTTCCATGGGTGTTGCGTGGGAACACCCACACCAACACCCATGGAATGCCCCTTTCATGCAAAGTGCTGTGTGTGAAGGGACCCTATTTACAAGGAAAGCAAAAGCCACGCAGAGTGGGTTTTCCTGTCCTTGTAAATATGGGGCAGAGAATTGAGCTGCCAGTGCATTACAAAAAGTGACCTACTGGCAGCGCAAGGGGCTTGTAAATCTGCCCCTGTGAATGAAGGCCAGAGATGGAACAAATTGAAGAATTAGAGGGACGGGAGCAGAGTGAAAAAGCCCCAGGGCTGACCTGTAAGGTGCACGTGCAGGCATGCCTACCTCACTGACCTAGATTGTGAGCTTCCACTTTCAGACCCAGTCCTCCTGCACCAAGAACCACACTACCCTCTCCCCCCTTCGCGTTCTCTCCCGCTCTCTCTTGTTCTCTAACTCCTCCCCCATCTTCTATTAAGCTTCACTTGTATAACTCTTTGTGGCTTCACCATTTGACCACTCCAGTCGTGGGTTGTTCGGGTTGTCCCCCCACCTCTCGCAGCCTCATGGAGCACCCCTCCACATGCCACGGCCCTCCTCCTTCTTGCATGAGTCTGCCTGCACGAGAGTCTGCCTGCACTAGAGTCTGCCTGCACTAGAGTCTGCCGGCACGAGAGCCTGCCTGCACAGGAGCCTGCCTGCACGAAAGCCTGCCTGCACGAGAGCCTGCCTGCACGAGAGTCTGCCTGCACGACAGTCTGCCTGCACGAGAGTCTGCCTGCACTAGAGTCTGCCTGCACGAGAGTCTGCCTGCACTAGAGTCTGCCTGCACGAGATTCTGCCTGCACGAGAGTCTGCCTGCACTAGAGTCTGCCTGCTTATTTGGCCCCAAGACACAATTAGGCTCATCTCGGGTGGCTGTTGCCTTGATCAGTTCCGCGGCTTCTGACTCTGTCCACACAATAGCCACAGGAGGCCCATGTCCTCTCCGTCTCCTCTAACGTCATCACCGCTGCCATGTCCTCCCTCCTGCCTCTGCACTGTTCTCTGCATCAGCCCTGCCGCGTCCTTTGGAATGTGTCTCTGCGTGGCACCTTCTGTCCAACCAGGACCCTACCAGGCCCGAAAGCATCTTGGCTTTGTGCTTGGAAGTGTCCAGAGTCCAGACCCCTCTGGGGCAGAGGGTCCAGCGGCCTGGTACCTGGAACGGAGATACAGGTGTTCCTAAGTGATGTTTGGGATAATTGTTGGGTTAAAGCTTGGCACCTTCCTCCACTGAGACTACTTTTTAAACATGAGGCCCCTGCTAGCAGCTTGTGTAGCTTCGTCCTGCATCCTTCCTGCAACATACGCCTAATCTACCTCATCTTTTGAATCTGATGTGAGAGAATTAAAAAATTAGAAAAGCAAGTTATTGCCATTAGTGCATATCATTTTTAAAAGAAGCCCCTCAAAGCACCATCTGCATGGATACCTCATTGATGCAAAATATTGATTCACCTCACCAAGCAATGCACCCAGAGCCAGGCAAATGGCCTCCCGGGGCATTAAGCAGAAAGTAGTGGTCCAAACTTTGTCTATCCTGTGTGCAAGTGTTTTCTGGATGACTCAAGGGGCCTCATTTATGAGAAATGACACATCGCTGCGTGAAAGCAGCGATGCGTCACTTCTCAGTGCGCATTCCTTGCGTCATGATTGATGCATCATATTTATAATATGACCCATCAGGTCGCAAGGAGTTACAGATACGTCAGTATTTCTGATGTATCTGTAGGCGCAAAAGTGACGCATTGATGGAGTGTGTCACAAAAGTGACGCAACTCCAGCAATGCGTCCTTTCACATGGGGCAAGCCCCATGTGAAAGTGCTTGCGTCAGTCTTACGCCTGCTGTGAGGCAGGCGCAAGATTTTGATGCAACAGCATCCTAAAAGTGACGCAGTGAAATCTCATAGATTTCACTGCGTCACTATTACGAGGCTTTTTGCGTGGGAACGCCCCCTCTGCATACATTATACCTGACGCAGGTATAATGTGGCGCAGGGGTTTAAAAAGTGACGCATCTAACTAGATGCGTCACTTTTTAAATATGGCGCAACAAGGCACATTTTTTACCCTGCTGGTGCATCACAAAAAGTGACACACCGGCGGCGTAAAACTGACGCAAGGCCTCATAAATAAGGGCCAAGGTGCGTAAGTCATGGGGGGGCCATGTCGGTGCAAAGGAGGCTCGTGCACTTCTGGTCTTGTCCATTAGGTTCTTTCAGTCCAGTGAAAGTACATGGAACTGTCTTCTTACATAGGGGTGGAGTTCAAGAATTTGCTGTTTCCTCCCAATCTTGTTCCAGTCTCTGGTCTGCCAGTGTCCTCTCTCCGGTCTGTAGACATCAATAGAGGCATACATTGGTCTAAGGGTCACGTGTTTCTATGACTTGTGCTGTGATGCGGTCAAAGAATGCTTCTCCTTTCGTAAATATGAAATCAGCTCAATTCCTGAAACATATCTGTTCCCCTGCAGACCAGGAGCATCTCAAATATAGATAGAGACGAATATACCAAACATTCTTAGAGACGTCTGCATGTCTGGTCCAGTGTCGGGAGCAGACACAAAGCCTTGACAACTCACTTCTCTTAATCCAGTCCAGTCTTACATTCCTGTTTCACAATTCTGCCCTTCACATGGTTGCTGGTGGAGATGCAATAATTGTCTTCTATATTGTAGGAGCACACCTTCTCAGTCCTGTCTTTTCATTGAAATAACCTACGCTCGGTGCTTAGTGTGCAAAACAATAGGTGCCAGGGCCCACCACCGACGCCATTAAAGATTGAGTTGCCAAATACCAAGGCTCATAGTCTTGCTTCCAACTCATGCCTTTTTTAATGCCCCATCAGAGACTCCATTACCCCTTAACACACTGTTGGCGGTTCTTTTTCATTCCCCTTTTCAACCTTTGCCACTGTATTTAAGTCTTTTTCTACTTGTTCTTTGCACTTATTGTGTTTTTCACTCTCTTCTTCTGCATTAAATCTGTTGAGGAAAAAGAAGCAATGAACATCTGACAATCCGGACAAAAAGGGTCTTCCTTGTGAATATTACTTTGTCGTTACAGGGCCTTGTCTTGCGTATTAAGTCCACTAAATTCCACAAAAACTTGTAAGGAGATCCCTCAACCACCAACCTTGATGGCATACTTCATCCCTGGGCTGCCTCATTTGTCAGGAATTATTACGGTGACAAAAGGCTTTCCTGATTGCAAGGAGCGCTGTTGTGTGTCTGTGGGATCCGTGAAAAGAAATGAAAAAACCATTGTGAGTCTGCCACCAGTCTGTAATACTTACTCCTGCATCCACCGGGTCAAGCTTCTCCAGCCATTGCGGGGGCGCATATGGGCCCCCCCCCCCCTTTTTCCTCATGACCTGGTCCTCGATAATCTGGTTAATCACTCACACACAGTGCACGCTGCCTGCTGAATCCACACTTGTCATCATTCATGCAAGGCATCCCCAAACACTCCATCGATTTCAATCTGAGGGTGGTCCACTGGGGATATAGAGAAAGTAATGCACATACACACAAGACAACTTTAAAAAGAAGAAAGATGCTACGGGTTGTCACTCCAGGCACGTGCTCTGTGGCACAGCAAATAGATGCAAAAAGTGCACTGCAAATCACATATACACAGGTGTACCGAGCACATAAAGACTGTACTGAAATGAAGACCACCCATCACACTCACTGCAGAGATGTCTCATCCACTCAGACATTCTTATCTCACAATATGGGAATTATAGCCCCGTGGAGCGAGCACCCGAGGGGACCCTTGTAGGCACACTGAGGTGGAAACAAAGACAAAGTAATGTCAACATTTGGCAGGTATTGTGTAGAGAGGCATGTAGGTAGTAAAAGCATGAACACTCATTTACCAAAGGAATGCACCTGCTTTTATCCGATCTGATGTGTGTCGCCTCTCAGTGTTGGGGGGCTGGCGGGCCAGGATGGATTATTTTGAGGCAAAAACATGGTCATTGGAGTGTTAAACCCTGCCCGCGGTCTCAGCGCGACATGTCACGATGTGACGGTGTGCCCCACCATGCTACCCCATAATGCAATGCATGGTTTGCGGGTATAGTGGTTCTTGCCTGTGTCTGGGTGCCATTGGCATCCCGCATTGTGCAGCGTAGTGTCCATTAGGTACTACCATCAAAAGTAAACCAGGGTGGTATATATTTATTTATTCCAAGGGGAGTCTATTTTGGAGATGTATATAAAAACATTTTGTGATCACTGTTGGAATAAGTTCGGATCAGGGTGCCTAGTGTAAAAGGGCATACCATACTGTCAATACTGCGAGGTTTCACAAATGGAGGTTTGGGGGCCACGTGTGACCGTCTGACAAGTTCCCTGGAGACAAGCTTTGGTGTGCAGATGTAGAGCAAGGAGAATGTCAGTGGTTTGTGGATTTTATGCAAATGTCAAGATTTCCGTCCAGCATCAAAGTAACTAGCAGTACTTGTTTGTAACCAGGGTATATCATCACCAAGCCCTTGTGTGGGTCTTGAGGCGATAAACCCATCTTTGTTCTTCGGAGAGGACCACGTGTGGGATGTATGGCTCAACATTTCGTCCCTGGATTAAAGGTAACAGACAATGCAACCTTTTTAGATTGCTCAAGGACCATAAATATGTAACAAATCACACAGTCACCAAAAATCATCTCATCTGAAGGGTGCAGAACTTTCAGTAGGAAGGAGGACAAACTCCTGCAAGTAATGATCTCATGAATACTATTTACTCTTACATATATACTCATACAGGCACTCCAATTGTTCAGAATGATGTGTCCTTTAAACCTAGCCAAACATATATCTTGAGCACTTGTGTAGACTTCCCAGTAGCCCACAAAGTAAATTCCAACCAGCACATTTTTTGGGCTCTCTCCACCAGAAAATGGCTCTCTTTCCTATTTCCTATCACTGTTTTAGCTCACATGCTCTATGAATGGGCCATCTCTTGAAACTCTTTCTCAGTTACTCCCACTCTCTAGCTCCCCAGGCACTCGAGTTGTCCTTGCTCCTCCACAGTGGTGTAGACATTGGGTCATGGGCCCTAGTGCAAGAAATGAAATGGGCTCCTGGCTGCTGTTTGAATTATAACATACAGCAGCAATTCAGGCCTCTAAGACCTGGTGCCACTGCACTTACTGGACACACGGGAGCTACGCCTCTGCTCCTCTCATAACCTTCTGGCATGTGTTCTCTGATGTCAACAACAATAGGACGTGCTCTGGTGTCATCGACAATAAGACAGCATTCTTCCTTTATTATCAGAAGGAAGATGCGAGCATAGTGTCATCGGGTAGAGTCCTTGTGTGCTCTGATGTCATTGATAGTGATATAGCATGTTCTCTGATGGCATAGGGATGTCATCAGGTCCCTGTGAATGATGGCAGCTGGACAATGTTTGCATCCATACTTGCAGATGTGTTAAGAGTGAACGATCGGAAGAAGCACAAAGTCAGGATATCAAACCTAATGCAGTGTTATCTGTGAAGTTAAGACTTCCCAAAGGAACCTTTCTTTGCAATCTTACAAAAGATTGAGGACAAATCTAATAAGGATCTAAACTCAAGACCTACAGTTTGCATGCAGCTCTTGAGTCTGTTCTATTGAGCCCTGTGATATATTAGTAGGCTTGCAACTAATGACCTGGAAGTTACAAAATTACCTCAGTGTCAAAAGCAGGAGCCCACATACCTATCTAAATAAAAACAAATCTGTGATCTGCATGATACATGATGTGATTTGCAGCAGATACATTAACCCTCTGGCTACTTTCTGAGTCAAAACTGTGACTGTACAAGTTATCTTCCCACTATTATAATCCTTAAATTGCTGGGCACGCAGTGATCTCGGCAGCAGGTGTCCTAACCGTGCAAGATATTTTAAACAGCAGCCTCTTTGTGATCAATTACCTTCGTATACGTCCTTGTTGCCAATTGCTTTGCGGCAGATTTTATTTTTTTAGTGTTTACGTTGACTGTCAGACTTCGCCCCTTATAACTCTACCCCTTACCACTGCCACAACTTGAACCCCAATTTATAGATTCCCAGATTATTTTTTTCTTTAGTCCAACACTGTTTAGGATGCATTCGGTTTAATACCATCTTTCTTGTAGTTGGATTTGTTTTTGCCTCACCCTATTGCATCTTTGTACAATGTATGCTCCTTTGCATGTATAGACATACCCCCTTTAAGTCATTGCCGTTTCTATTTTTTTTTACTCTCTCTCAAGCGCTTAGTGTTATTTCCGTCTCATCTCCACTGCACCTGAGCTGCGATGTTAGCACATCTGAATAAGTCACACATTGACTACAGCTCAATCTCACCACTTTTCATTGACCTTTTACTGGCACGCACAGTTTCTAACATCTTATTGGTTGATACGGTTCTTTATGTCCCAATTAAAGGTGCTCGGTTGCCCTTTGGGGTACCCCATGGAAACCCCTTAGCTTCGGAAAGCCTATGGAAGCTACTAGAAGTTGCGAGACAGCTGGACCTGTTACATACTATGTGATATGTCATTATATGATTTGTGTTATGTCTTTTGAAGACTACATATAGTTATGCAATGATTCACTGTGCCTTAGCTCATACGTCATTGTCTTCAAATGTTCATGATATTGGCACTCTGGAACACTCTTGCATGAGGGGTTCCAGGCAACGGCTTCCTGAGGCAGTTGCTTTGGGACTCTCGTGCTGATGGATGTACGCCAATGGGCTACTCATTTCTACAAGAATAAACTTCGGTGAAACCTATTTCTCGGTTTCTTGGCATATCCAGCATAACATATTGGCGACGAGGAGTCCCGAGGAGCTCACCATGCATTTCTACTGCCTCCACCGTTTATGCTGTCCGGTGCTACAGAACCTTTCTTGCACCTGATCCAAGTTGTGGGGAGTGATTGAGATGTTCTTTTTTTAACTCCCTGATGTCCGGGCTCCTGTTGACTGATTTCTGCTGGACCAGTTGGCGTTTTGGAGAGTCGTGGCATGGCAAAGTTCAGCTCAAGCACTTGCATAAGCTGGAGTCAGGGCTCGTGCGCTCACGCGAGCTGTAGACTACGTCAATATTTTGTTGATTTTTTATAAGCGAGTCGGTGTGTTACTTACTATGTGATATATCATTACATGATTTGGTTTATGACTTTTGTAGACTACTTATAGTTAGGTAATGATTTCTAGTTCCTTAGCTGATATGTTAGTGTCTTCCAATTTTTTTTAAATTAGTTTATTTATTTAGAGAGTTTTATATAGTGTTGGCAAGACCCGTGCGTATCAGAGCACTTTACAACTTTTACACAGGCAATACAACAAACAGACAGCCGTAAGTAAAGGTAAATAACAAAGCCAAATGTTACTGGATTGTAGGCTGCTAAAATGTGCTATGATTTACTGTCCAGAGGGTTAATATGCTGTTCAAGGAGGAGGTCCCTTAGTTTTATATTAAAGATCATGAAGGAGGGTTGGTTCCGAGATCTGCTGGTAGGGAGTTCCAGATTTTAGGAGCATTGAACGAGAAGGAGAGTGCCATGGATTTTCATTTGTTTCTTTGAGGGTATGAGAAGTAGGTTGTTGGTGCTTCTCAGATTTCTGGACTGGCCTGCCTTGGTGAGTTTGGCTGCTAGGTATGATAGTTTACCAGTGTTAAAGACTTTCTGTGTCAGTTTTGAAGTGGCAGTGAGCTTCAATTGGGACTCACTTAAGATCTTTCAGGAAGGGGGAGATGTGATTGTGCCTTTTGGCTCAGGTGACCATTCTTACTGCTGCATTTAGAGTGGTTCTTAGGGGGGGCTAAGTGGGATTTCACTGTGCCTGTGAGGGTAGCGTTCCTGTTGTCTAGACTGGACAGAACCAAGGCTTGCGCTGCGGTTTTGAGATCATTTGGAGGGAAGAAGGGCTTGATTTTGGTAAGTAGCTTTAGTTTGTAGAGGGCACACCTTATGGTAGTCTTTATGTGTCAGTTCATGTTCAGGTTCGGGTCCAGTATGATTCCCAGCGATTTGGCGGAACCAACCAAGGATAGAATGCAGTTTAGAGAGTTGACGAGCTTTATCCACTCTTGGACCTGGGGGGGTCTGTCCGTTTTTTAAGAGGAGCTTAATTTCAGTCTTTTCTTGGTTGAGTTTCAAGTGGTTGTGGTAGCCAGTTTTGGATTTTTATTAGTGTATCATTTAGCCGGCATATGTCCTCTAGAGAGGATATTTGCAGGTAGAACTGGATGTCGTCGGCATAGAGGTGGAAGGGGATGTTAGCTTGTTTGATTATAGTAGTGAGGGGCTCCATGTAGATATTGATGAGAGTAGGTAAGGTGACTGAACCCTGGGGAACACCTCAGGTTCTAGTGGAGGTATTTGAAGTTGCGTTGTTTATTTTTATTTGTTGAGAGTGGTTGTGAAGAAATGATGTGAACCATTTCAGAACCAGACCGTCCTCTCCAATCCGTTGTTTGAGGGTGTTAAGAAGAAGCTTATGATGCAACATGTTGAAAGCCGCTGATAGGTCTAGGAGGATGATATGGCATCATCGATTGCCATCCATACATTTGTGGAAGCCATCCGCTATATTTAGTATAGCTGTTTCAGTGCTACAGCCCTTGCTGCAGCCTGGTTGGTGTGAATCCAGAAGACTGTTAGTGGCAATGTGCTGGTTGAGTTGGAGTAAGAGACATTTCTGAAAAATGTTAGCAAGGAAGGGAAGGTTGGAGATGGGCCTGAAATTGTTGAGGTCATCCCGTTCTGATCTCGTTTTTTAGGTCTGCGAGGCGTCTTGTAATCGCTAAGATTTTGGAAGGAGACTTGAAGCGCCGCCCATCATTTTTATTGGCTGGCGTTCATCATTTATGTTAAACGCTGGCCTCCAATTGAAAATGAGGCTTCTTGGTTAATGCCCCATTTCCTTTTGGCCCCACCGATCTGGACTTGATCTTTTACTTGCAGTGTTACACAATGGGCTTTATCTGGTGGGTGAGCCCTCTTTTTAAAATGTACACTGATGGGGACAATGGCAGCTGCAGCGCTATGGGAGACTACGCTCCTTTTTTTTGTTTTTTTTAAACTTTAAGACTGAGCGCAGCGCCCACTTCTGGGTCACTGCGCTCGTTTTTTAAATTTATTTTTTAAAACTGCAAGACTGAGCCCTGTGCCCGCTTCTGGGACACAGCGCTCGCTGCTACAAACTCTACATTGCTCTGTGGTGAAGGACAGATTGGCCTCAGTTTTTCAGTGCTCAAGTGGAGGGTGGAGTTTGAGCGTACAGTGCGGACAGGACATTTTTAGGAATATGTTCCACGGTGCCAGTGTGTGCCAGGTGCACCATTTCACAGTAAAACAGCCCAAGAGACTTGTACAGAAATCCAGAAAAAAGAAACCAATGAAGGAAAAGCTCCAAAAATTGAGGTTTGATATTGTCACAGCCCTTATAACCTGTGTAGAAGGAGCACAGGCCTCCCGTTACCCAAACCAGGAGAGTGCCACCATGCTACAGCTGGTGCAGCACCAACCACATGCACTGCGCACCGCATCACCCACCTCAAAGCTCGGCGAGTCAATTCATGTCACACTGCATCATCTCGACTCCATATTTTAAATTTCGACTTTGATGCTTTCAAAAAGTCAAGTATTGGAAATATTTCTTATGCGCCTCCTCCGCATATGTTCTAAGAAGCGAACACGTCCGGGCAGCATTGTGGTTACACAACAGATCCCCAAAGTGCCTCCAAACCCAGGCATTTCTGGAGCTGCACATCATTCTCAGGCAGTTTTTGACATCTTCGGGCTTATCACAAAAATCCCCTTCTCTGCAAAATGTCTCCATTGATGACCCACCCCAGCCCCCATAACACACTTACATCCCGCGAGGCACCACGTGCAGCAGCTACATGAGCTTTGCCTTTACCAATAACATGCAGCTTTTAAAAACCAAGCATTTGCAACGCAATAGGTCTCACTTTTATGCAAGTTTAAGCTATAGATATTGTAAATGACAATGCCTTTTATTTATGTTTTAAAAACCAAAACATAAATGAAAGGCATTGTCATTTACAATGCCAATAGCTCAAACTTGGGTAAATGCAAGACCTATTGCATTGCAAATGCCTGTTTAGTAGTGGAGTGACTTGGTCTAGTTTTAGGCAGTCTGACATAACCCCAGTACTTAGGGAGCTGTTTATTATCATTGTCCATTGGGGGGGTAATGAGGTGATTAATATTTTTTGCCACGGAGGCCGGGACCGGTTCTGCGAAGTGGGAGTCGGGCTTTGAATTCGCAATTAGTTTAGAGATGTCCATCTCCGTGAGTGGGTTGAATTCTTTCCAGCATTTGGGGGCAGAGGAGGACCCTAGGATTCGAATGTTTTTGATATTGGCACTCTGGAACATTCATGCATGAAGGGTTCCAGGTAACGGCTCCCTGAGGCAGTTGCTTTGGGACTCTTGTGTTGATGGATGCGTACCAATGGTCTCCTAATTTCTACAAGAATAAACTTCAGTGAAACCTGTTTCTTGGTTACCTGGCCTTTCTATCATAGTGGGCCCTTCTGGCAGTTTAACTGTTGTGCATGCATCGCTGCTTTGTGCCAAAGAACATGACCTGTAGTTAGTGTGATCCACATCCCTCCCATGAGGGGAAGCTTCAACCCAAGGATATACTATATAACACATAATTAAATACCTTTTGCAGAACTAAAGATACATTATTAATGAAGCCTTCCAATAGTAAAGATCCTTCAACTTGAACTTCTGAGAGTCGTGCACCCAAGTGACTCCTAAATGTAACACATTGTGACAAAGCCAATCATTTTGACTTCATAATGTGAGATGCTTTTCAGGGAGACTCTCTTCCACCTGCAGGACAGGTAGACCAGGGCAACAGTGCTTTAAATTGGCAGGTACTATCCGGTGCTGAGTACTGTCACCTTTTTATTTCAAGAGGGAGAATACCAGCACTTCTCAAGAGAGACGGAATACTTTTTAAGTTGAGAGTGCTGGCACTTCTCAGAAACAAATTTGTACTAGTGACTGACGTCATTAGGCCCTGTCCGCACTACCTTTGGCAGATATCCATCTGCCTTTGTAATCTTGATTGAAAAAACATTGCTTGAAGTTTTCAAAATAAGTTTATTATTGTTGATATTTTCTATATTTTTCCAAAATTAATGCGCTTGTATATATCAAAATAGATGCTTGTTCATGCTTTTTTTTCACTCAAATGTTCAATTCACTGATTTGATAAACAGAACAAGATTATAAATGACGAAAAAAGTTATCCTGTCCCAATGCATTTCGGGATGCTATCCCTTCGTCAGGGGCACTGAAAAACATAATATTATGAACATATTTAACCTACGACCATCAGCACACAGTGTGGTTAACTATTTAGTTTAACAAACTAGGATTCATGGTTCACAAAACTGGTAGAACAAGTAACACATTTTTGGATGGACATGAAAATAACTCTATTGGACATACTAATAGATCAACATAAACATTGCTGTGCATGATATTGAATGATAACCTTCCATCAAATTACCCCAAATACATAAATAATGCTGTATTGCATGGTTAGAAAAATTTAAACCGTGTGCTTACGTGAGTGAAAAATGAGAAAAAGGGGTGAGAGTGAATAGAACTGTGATTGATTAACGGAATAGTTGTCTAAATGAGAAAGATCGCACTAATGAAAAACTCACCATGAGTTCTCTGCTGTCATGTGAAGCTTGATTTACATTCAAACTCTAAGATCACAGAAGTTCCGATTTAGACCTTGAAAAAGAATAGTGGTATTCAGATTATTAATGATCTTGTTGCTTACGAAAACCAAGACAAGCTGCAGTTCTGAGTTCCATACCATGTTTTAAGTGTCCATTGTAGCTGGGATCGGTGTCTTTGAAAAAAGTTGAAAACGACCTCTGTGGGTAGAACTGCTGAGAAGTCAACAAGATAGACAATGATAGTGTTACTATAGACGGTAAATGTAAGCATGATCCTTAATGGTTTGACTGGATGATAAAACAAAGGGTTACCTGCGTATTCACAGGCATCCGAACGTGGTTGTCAGGAGCGATACCCTCATAGAAATAGTAGATGCTGTAGTCGACTAACACGTTTCGTGGCTTCTACAAAATACACATAAATGTGGTGGAATTATAATATTGTACTAACTGGAAAGAGTACATAATGAGACATGTGAACAGAAATATACCTATTTTATTCGAAGTATATTTTTCCGTAATTGCGTGATGTCGTCTGGCGTGGAAAGTGAAAGGTTCGCTACCGTTAAGGTAACACTCATTTGAAAAAACAGGAAGAGATCATTAAGATCACATTTTCGCTAGAATATACTTGCGCTAAATGGCTTGATAAAACTGAGTAAGTACCTGTGATTGCGAAGTATAACCTAATGGGCGGAAGTTCCGTTTTACTCTAGTATCAATCAAGGATGCAGCTAGTTACGGGATCTCGGTGCCTTATCTAAAGTCAAATGAAGGAAAATAGCCCTGTCATTTCAAGTCTCGGTGAGCTCTGTAGAAATAATCTACTATGGAGCATAAATACCTGAACAGCGAGGGTTCGCGTTTGACGGTCGACATCTGGAACACGGAAACGAGGAGAGGTCCTCCGTGATCTCGCCTGCGATTGCGGGTGCAAAGATAAAGAACGGACTACGGAAGTGTAAGAGCGGGCGGTACGATGTAGAAAAGAAAAAAATACTGCCTGTTGAGGCATTACGGCGAATGTATTTCCTCTAAAGAGTAGATGGAAAAGGAGGAAGACTTTCACGGCATGTTTGCCAATAAACCTTTGTTCGCTCACACCAGACATTTCAATTTGCACGAAATAGTGACTCGCACAAAGAGGGACATAGAACCCACAAGCTCCTCTAAAGGTATGAAAAAATGCTACAATTGCACCCACTGCAATAATGTAATGGAGGGGCAATTCATACAGCATCCCCAAACTGGCAAGAAAATCAAACTCAGGCACAAACTAACTGTGACTCAATGTATGTGATTTACAGTATAAAATGTCCTTGCAGAAAATTGTATATAGGTAAAACGGAGCGAAAGATAAAAGTTAGAATCACAGAACACAAGAGTCGAATACGAAACAAGACCTTAACATCAAGCCTAGTATCTCATTGGACAGAAATGAAACACTCAATTCCGCAATTAAGATTTCAGGTTTTGGAACAGATTCAACTGAAACCCGATCGAAACAATCAAATTTGGTTATCACGAAGAGAAATTTGGTGGATTGACTTTTTACAAACCCAAACACCAAAAGGTCTTAACGACAAAATAGATATGTCATGTTTTCTGTAACAACTTTGGACTATCAACCTTCCTTTCAAACAGAGACTCTCTTCTGCAGAGACAGTAGTTTGCACCCATACATTCCACAACTGTATTCAATCTCTGACATTAATTTTTTATATTCAAGATATAAAATTCGTATTTGTATACACATGATGTGGATTAAGGGGTTGACATGGTAATTCAATGATCTCAAGATCTTTTTGTACTCTTTGGTATATACAATGCATTAACATCAATAACACAAGATTACAATAAGGTTGTCTTTATTTGATCTAGACACACGAAAAAATAGAAAACCACGCAGAGACTGTATTTACATTTCCAAATTTTATCATTGTTGTTTATTGGGCTTTCCACCTCTTTCTTCTTTGTTTATTCGAGCACCGCAATAGCGAGTGACAGCTTCTTCTAGTATTTCTTCTTTGTCTACAGGCAACTACTTTGTACTCATTTTTGAACTCTATATTACTGTTCTCTATATTATTCATCACAACATTGTCAGTAATCTTTTTATTTAGCAATAAAGTAAAGAGAGCATCTACTCTCTAGAGGAAATACATTCGCCGTAATGCCTCAACAGGCAGTATTTTTTTCTTTTCTACATCGTACCGCCCGCTCTTACACTTCCGTAGTTCGTTCTTTATCTTCGCACCCGCAATCACAGGCGAGATCACGGAGGACCTCTCCTCGTTTCCGTGTTCCAGATGTCGACCGTCAAACGCGAACCCTCGCTGTTCAGGTATTTATGCTCCATAGTAGATTATTTCTACAGAGCTCACCGAGACTTGAAATGACAGGGCTATTTTCCTTCATTTGACTTTAGATAAGGCACCGAGATCCCGTAACTAGCTGCATCCTTGATTGATACTAGAGTAAAACGGAACTTCCGCCCATTAGGTTATACTTCGCAATCACAGGTACTTACTCAGTTTTATCAAGCCATTTAGCGCAAGTATATTCTAGCGAAAATGTGATCTTAATGATCTCTTCCTGTTTTTTCAAAAGAGTGTTACCTTAACGGTAGCGAACCTTTCACTTTCCGCGCAAGACGACATCACGCAATTACGGGAAAATATGCTTCGAATAAAATAGGTATATTTCTGTTCACATGTCTCATTATGTACTCTTTCCAGTTAGTACAATATTATAATTCCACCACATTTATGTGTATTTTGTAGAAGCCACGAAACGTGTTAGTCGACTACAGCATCTACTATTTCTATGAGGGTATCGCTCCTGACAACCACGTTCGGATGCCTGTGAATACACAGGTAACCCTTTGTTTTATCATCCAGTCAAACCATTAAGGATCATGCTTACATTTACCGTCTATAGTAACACTATCATTGTCTATCTTGTTGACTTCTCAGCAGTTCTACCCACGGAGGTCGTTTTCAACTTTTTTCAAAGATACAGATCCCAGCTACAATGGACACTTAAAACATGGTATGGAACTCAGAACTGCAGCTTGTCTTGGTTTTCTTAAGCAACAAGATCATTAATAATCTGAATACCACTATTCTTTTTCAAGGTCTAAATCGGAACTTCTGTGATCTTAGAGTTTGAATGTAAATCAAGCTTCACATGACAGTAGAGAACTCATGGTGAGTTTTCATTAGTGCGATCTTTCTCATTTAGACAACTATTCCGTTAATCAATCACAGTTCTATTCACTCTCACCCCTTTTTCTCATTTTTCACTCACGTAAGCACACGGTTTAAATTTTTCTAACCAAGCAATACAGCAATATTTATGTATTTGGGGTAATTTGATGGAAGG
Source organism: Lissotriton vulgaris (assembly GCF_964263255.1). Classification (NCBI taxonomy): domain Eukaryota; kingdom Metazoa; phylum Chordata; class Amphibia; order Caudata; family Salamandridae; genus Lissotriton; species Lissotriton vulgaris. The sequence continues at coordinate 1,306,074,915 of NC_141693.1, read as the reverse complement.
TTATCATTCAATATCATGCACAGCAATGTTTATGTTGATCTATTAGTATGTCCAATAGAGTTATTTTCATGTCCATCCAAAAATGTGTTACTTGTTCTATCAGTTTTGTGAACCATGAATCCTAGTTTGTTAAACTAAATAGTTAACCACACTGTGTGCTGATGGTCGTAGGTTAAATATGTTCATAATATTATGTTTTTCAGTGCCCCTGACGAAGGGATAGCATCCCGAAATGCATTGGGACAGGATAACTTTTTTCGTCATTTATAATCTTGTTCTGTTTATCAAATCAGTGAATTGAACATTTGAGTGAAAAAAAAGCATGAACAAGCATCTATTTTGATATATACAAGCGCATTAATTTTGGAAAAATATAGAAAATATCAACAATAATAAACTTTTTTTGAAAACTTCAAGCAATGTGTTTTCAATCAGATGGATATCTGCCAAAGGTAGTGCGGACAAAGCCTAATGACGTCAGTCACTAGTACAAATTTATCCTTACAGTGTGGAGATTGGCCTCTCCTCCCCTCCCAGCACACCCTCGTAAAAGCATAGGACAATCATAGTCAGAAGTCAAAGCGGTGGAAAAAAGGAGTGCACTTCGCAACCCCACTCACTCATACTTCTCAGAAACAATCAGGTACTCTGGTGCAGAGTGCCTGCCTGCGCCAGGGGCGGCTCCTTCATGTGGGTGGAGAAGCGTCGCACCACTGCTTTCTCGCAGTTCGAGAAGTACCATTTTATGTTTCTGCTTCTCGCACTGCAAGAAAACAGAAGGGTATGCCTGGTTGGGGCGGGCGGGTGGGTGTGCTGAACTCCAGGGGAGGAGTGGATTCCCCACTCTGAGTGTGCTGGCTATTTGGTCAGCCCCAGGGCCGACCTAACCAGTCATACTCACTCCACATTTTCTTTATGTAGGCTGCATGAAACCTATATAGAGAAAATGGCCTCCCGATAGATGCCTGTGGGGTTGGAATCCCATCCAAACACAACAAACACAAAGGTAAGTTAACTTAAGTTTTTTTTTATTTTTTATTAAACCTCCAACCCTCCCCTATCCCCCTGCTCGCCACCTCCCCGCCCCCACCCGCGAGGCATACCTGCCGCGACTGACCTGCACTTCTATTCCTCCATTTCAAGCGCTGAGCAGCAGTGCAGGCTGCCGTCACCCAATGACTGAGTCTGAATCGCTGGTATGTCAGGAGAACAGATAATGCAGACAAACGAAAACAACGTCAGAATGTACAGAACGGTTTTCACGCTGTATCGTAACAAGAACTGTGAACTGTGTTAACTGTGCAAGCGGAAGAGATGCGAGAAGCAGTTTCACTGTGTTTAACAAACCTTGGCCTTTTGCCGCACAGCGTGAGGCGCGAGGGCGAGGAGCCCTCCGGCATTTCACACAGCACTCTCTACTGCTCTGCTTCAGCCGTCAGCACGTGCCCGCCTCTCCCACACCTCAGAGGCTGCTCGCAGAATGCAATCCGTGCAGCTCCGAGAAGCAACAAGGTCACAGCCTAGGTTCAGCAACACAAGGGGAACAGAAGGATGTCAGTCCCTCCAGCCCTATATCCAAAAGGGGGACTGAGAGCTGGGTTATGAGGTCCTGCACACAGGCCCCCAATAGAGACTAGTGTTTAATCACTAGTCCCTCCAGCCCCTCAGGCGTGTTCAGCTGACAGTGGCATCTCGGGTACTCGTTGCTGGAATGCAGCCAGGCCTCAGTTCTCTCATTCCAAAACTTTTCTTCCTAGGCCTCTGCCAGTCCACCAACACCCTGATTCAGACAAGTACACCCCTTTGTAGAGATCAGCGGACAAGTCAGGAGAGTGCCCAAGGGTCGCTTTTTTACAAACCCTTCCTGGGTCGGCATGAAAGAAGGTTCTCCAGGGGCGCTTCTGGAACTCACCTCCTTCCCAGTTACCAGCTCAGTCCCAGTTCTCGGGTTCTGCCTCTCACACTCTGCTTTAAGTGAAGTCAGCCGGGCACCTCCTGGTGGCATCACTGCTTCTCTGCAGCTCTGAGAAGCAGCAGAACGAAGGCATTCACGGTGCGTGCACTCTCATACAAACTCAAAGGAGCGCAGCCAAACATCTGCCCAGGAAGCCATGTCTACACTGAGGCTAAACCAATGACCCTGGCTGCAGTGTCTCACCTGTGCCAGATAGTGCCAACACAGAAGCAGTACAGCTGTATAGCGTGCAGGTTCTACAACAACAATGAACAGCAAAAGCTACAGTAATAGATGGAACCATCTGCACGCTTTCAGAACAGGTACGGCCAGGGCTTTAAGTTATGTTATGTTATATTATAGTAAGTTTATATAGCGCACGGCTACTCTAAAAGAGTGTCCCGGCGCTTTCCACAGGCAGCTCAGTGTAAAACAACATAACAAGAAAAAACAGATACAAGAAAAAGAAAAGGCCCACCAGAAAAAACTAGAGATTAAAAAGCCAAGTCTTCAGGCTCTTCCTGAACTGAAGCAGATTGGAAGTGCTGCGAAGCGCCAGTGGGAGCGAATTCCACAACTGGGGTGCCTTGAAGCTGAAAGAGCGCCCCCCAGTGCGGGCCTTCCTCACACGCGGAACCACAGCAGTGAAGAGAGATTCAGACCGCAGTGAGCGGGCTGGGCGATAAAACGCCAGCCTCCGCTGCAGGTACCCAGTGCCTGAGCCATGCAATGCTTTGTGCATCAGTGTCAGAGATTTAAACATAATCCGCTTCCGGATAGGCAGCCAGTGGAGCGTCTGCAGCAACCCGGAAGCACGTGCTCGCCTATGTAGGCCAAAGATGGCGCGGGCAGCAGAGTTTTGTGCCACCTGCAGGCGCTGGACCAGATAATCAGGGAGGCCAAGAAAGAGGGCATTGGCGTAATCCAACCTGGATCCAATGAGCGCTTGCACAGTAATCCGCCTATGCTCCACAGACAGCAATGGAAGGAACTTGTAAAGCATCTTCAAAATGCCGAAACAGGTGCCGGCCAGACCGAGGACATGAGTTCTCAGTGAAAGCTTATTGTCCAGCTTGACACCAAGGTTTTTGGCAACCACAGAAGCAGTACAGTGGGGGAAAAACGGGGGGATGCTCTAAAAGGGGCGGGGCACTCATGTTGCGGGCTTGCAGGCTGGGAGGGCAAGTCTTGTGTGGCTTCAGAAGGATCCTGGCTGAGGCAGCTCTGATGCAAAGGCAGGGTCCCGACGGTGCTGGTAGGGCTGGGGAGGCGTCACAAAGGTAAGTTTCCTTTTCGCTGCTGCTGGATTGTGTTGCAAGACCCTCGTCCCTCGCTTGCTTTAAGACGGAGCAGGGTCACACTGGTTGCTGGAGAAATCTTGCTGCAGGACGTAAAAGTAGGGTTGTGCCGGTTCTAACCAGCTGTTGTTGTGTCGATGACTGGCACGATGATGTAGGTGGCGCTTCGTGTTCAAAGAGAAGGGGAATCCAGAGAGAAAGTGTCTCTCTTCAAAAGATTTCCCTTCCTGTCACAATGACGTCATGCCTTAAACAGTGTGAGCGCATGCTCACCCGAAACACCAACAAAAACCGGGACATCTGGTCACCCTACCTTTGACCTTTGAGGCCCGAAAATAGAGCCCCCTAGAGACCCGCTTCGAGGCCCCCCAAAGAAACTGGGGCTGCTCAAACCCCCACAGACCCCCCCTTCTTAAAGCACTGGGTACGGCACAGGAAGCAGCACTATAAGCTTCCTGACAAACATTGACCAGTTTTAAACCATGCAGCAGAAGTGCAAGCTTCACCGGCATACACAGAGCAGTTCCATACCATGCTGCAGGAGTGCAAGCATCGCTGGCATACAAGGAGCAGTTCCAGGCAGTGCAGCAGAAGTGCAGTCTTTTCTGGCATACACGAGCAGTTCCATAGAATGCAGCAGAAGTGCAATCTACACTGGCATACACGGAGCAGTTCTATAATGTGCATCAGAAGTGCAATCTTTGCTGGCATACATGGAGCAGTTCTATAATATGCAGCAGCAGTGCAAGCTTCACTAGCATACACTGAGCAGTTCCATAACATGCATCAGAAGTGCAATTTTTGCTGGCATAAATGCAGCAGCTCCATAACATGCAGCAGAAGTTCAAGTATTACTGCCATACATTGAGACGTTCTATAACATGCAGCAGAATATCAAGCTTTATCAGCATACACTGAGCAGTTCCACAACATACAGCAGAAAATCATGCTTCACTGGCATACACAAAGCAGTTCCATAAAATGCAGCAGAAGTGCAAGCTTTGCTGGCACACACGGAGCAGTTCCATAAAACAAAGTAGAATTGTAAGCTTTGGTGGCATACAGGGAGTAGTTCCATAGCATGCAGCAGAAGTGCAGGCTTTGCTAACATACATGGAGCAGTTCCATAACAGGCAGCACAATATCATGCTTCACTGACATACATGGATCAGTTTCCTAACATGCAGCAGAAGTTCAAGCTACACTGGGACACGCAGTGCAGTTTCATAACATACAGCAGATGTTCAAGCATAAACAGGCACGTTCCATACCAGAAGTGCAATCTTCACTGTCTGGCATGCACAGAACAGTTTCAAAACATGTAGCAGAAGTTCAAGTTCATAACATGCAGAAGGCGTTCAAGCAACACAAGCATACACAGAGCAGTGAGTTCCTTAACATGCAGCAGAAGTTCAAGTTCATTGACATACACAGAGCAGTTCTATAACATGCACAGCAGTGCAAGCATCATTGACATGCACAGAGAAGTTTCACAAGTTGCAGAAGCAGAGCAAGCTTCAATTCTATACACAGAGCAGGTGCATAACACACAGCAGAAGTTCAAGTTCACTAGCATACATGGAGCAGTGCCATAACATACAGCAGAAGTTTAAGCTTCACTGACATACACAGAGCTATTTCATAACATGCAGCAGTAGTGCTGGAGCAATCTCAGAACATGCAGCAGTAGTAGTGCAAGCGTCACTGACATGCTGGAGCAATCTCAGAACATGCAGCAGTAGTAGTGCAAGCGTCACTGACATGCTGGAGCAATCTCAGAACATGCAGCAGTAGTGCAAGCTTCACTGACATGCTGAAGCAATCTCAGAACATGCAGCAGTAGTGCAAGCGTCACTGACATGCTGGAGCAATCTCAGAACATGCAGCAGTAGTGCAAGCTTCACTGACATACTGGAGCAATGTCAGAACATGCAGCAGTAGTGCAAGCTTCACTGACATACTGGAGCAATCTCAGAAAACCGTTTGTTAGCCGGGATTACGAGTGGATCCACACGCGGGAAGCACGAAAACGAGATACAGAAGGGCCCACAGAGAGGGAATTTCCTCGGGAAACGAATATCTAACGAGTACCCTGGGTTTGGAACTTTAAACCCTTCTGTGCATGGCTATCGAATCTTGAAAACGCTGGTATACGAAGCGGAAGTTTGAACTCAAACTTTAACTACCGCGTGTCTATGATGCAGCTGTGCTAACTATCTCTTCCAGACATTAAGCTGGATGCGTTTCCGATATTGCCTGAAATTTATATAAGTGTTTTCACTGAACCTCTAAAGTATTCAGAACAAAAACAGAGGATTATTCGCTGGACGAAAATCTCAACTTAAAAATAAGGAGGCGGAAAACCCCTTACGATACATTGTTATATCTATCGTCTGTTTGAGAAATTGTTTGGGAAACATTATTCATACATTGTCCTGATGAAGGCGGATTTGATTGACTGTACCGCCGAAACGCGTCGACGCCCTAGGAGCTAATCAGGGATTATAAATTAAGGAGAAATTCAAAATTAATGTCTTGTGTTTGGGTTTAATCCTTTTTCCCTGTGAACTCCTTTTTATTGGAATGTTGTTTTTATTGTTTATTGTACCGTCCTATATATGTTTCCCAATTTTTAGCTCTTAATTGATGTAATGTATGTTTAATAAACTGTTTTTTACTTTATTTTTGCCAGAGTGTTTTCACATAGATTGTAATTTTCACGTGTCTACATTGCTTCCTTGTGATATGTGAGCTGTTAGTAGTTTAATGTATGTTTTGTGAGTACCTATGTACTTTTACAAATTGGCCCAAAGGGAATTTCTTTCTGACTTGCGGCAATCTCAGAACATGCAGAAGTAGTGCAAGCTTCACTGACATGCTGGAGCAATCTCAGAACATGCAGCAGTAGTGCAAGCTTCACTGACATGCTGGAGCAATCTCAGAACATGCAGAAGTAGTGCAAGCTTCACTAACATGCTGGAGCAATCTCAGAACATGCAGCAGTAGTGCAAGCTTCACTGACATACTGGAGCAATCTCAGAACATGCAGCAGTAGTGCAAGCTTCACTGACATGCTGGAGCAATCTCAGAACATGCAGCAGTAGTAGTGCAAGCGTCACTGACATGCTGGAGCAATCTCAGAACATGCAGCAGTAGTGCAAGCTTCACTGACATACTGGAGCAATGTCAGAACATGCAGCAGTAGTGCAAGCTTCACTGACATACTGGAGCAATCTCAGAACATGCAGCAGTAGTGCAAGCTTCACTGACATGCTGGAGCAATCTCAGAACATGCAGCAGTAGTAGTGCAAGCGTCACTGACATGCTGGGGCAATCTCAGAACATGCAGCAGTAGTGCAAGCTTCACTGACATACTGGAGCAATGTCAGAACATGCAGCAGTAGTGCAAGCTTCACTGACCTACTGGAGCAATGTAAGAACATGCAGCAGTAGTGCAAGCTTCACTGACCTACTGGAGCAATCTCAGAACATGCAGAAGTAGTGCAAGCTTAACTGACATGCTGGAGCAATCTCAGAACATGCAGCAGTAGTGCAAGCTTCACTGACATGCTGGAGCAATCTCAGAACATGCAGCAGTAGTAGTGCAAGCTTCACTGACATGCTGGAGGAATCTCAGAACATGCAGCAGTAGTGCAAGCTTTACTGACATACTGGAGCAATCTCAGAAAATGCAGCAGTAGTGCAAGCTTCACTGACATGCTGGAGCAATCTCAGAACATGCAGGAGTAGTGCAAGCTTAACTGACATGCTGGAGCAATCTCAGAACATGCAGGAGTAGTGCAAGCTTAACTGACATGCTGGAGCAATCTCAGAACATGCAGCAGTAGTAGTGCAAGCTTCACTGACATGCTGGAGCAATCTCAGAACATGCAGGAGTAGTGCAAGCTTAACTGACATGCTGGAGCAATCTCAGAACATGCAGCAGTAGTAGTGCAAGCTTCACTGACATGCTGGAGCAATCTCAGAACATGCAGCAGTAGTGCAAGCTTCACTGACAAGCACAGATCAGTTCCTTGACATGCAGAAGAAGTGCAAGTTTTACTGATAAACTAAGAATAGTTCCAGAACATGCCGCAGCAGTGCAAACTTTCATTGCCTTTCAATGTCTTAGGGTTGTGTAATGTATGACCTCTGCAAGGGATAACACCATGACAAAGTCATGGGGCAAGATGTAGAGGAAAAGATATGCCAAGGAGAAATGGGAGGTTTTACTGTCTCCCACCCCACCGTTAAATGCGTTCTCGTGTGTTAGATAACTTTTAGAGTGCTGTATTCATTCTAAAGACATCATCTGGAGTACTGTATACACACCTGCAGTACTGTGCCCAGGTCTGGCAAACATAAATTGCAAGCATCCCAAAGGTGCTAATGAAAGTAAGTGATATTATATAAAGCCCCCATCAGGTCAACCAGTCTTTCAATAAATAGATCAATCAACTAGTCAGTCAATCAATTAATCAGTCAGTGAACGAGTTAGGTAATTGGTCATTCACTCAGAAGTGAGTCGGTAATCCACCCATTCGGGCAGTCAGCCGGTAGAACAGTGAATCACCAGTGAGGAAAGCGAGTAAGTGAATTTGCCTAGTCTGTCTATCAGTCAGTCACTTATTTATTCAAGCCATCTGTTGGTGAATCGGACAATTATCCAATCAGTCAGTCATTAGTTGGATTAGTTAAGCAATTAGTGACTTTGTTGAGATTGAGTCAGTGAATCGGTCAGTCAGTCGTTGTCAATAAATCTGTGAAGTAGTCAGTCACTCCATCTGTCCTTCAGCCAGTGGCCTCGACCTATCAAATACCTCCCTCCTAGGGAGGAAGAAACATGGCAAGCACTCTGATAAATCAGGGTACCACCACATCCTGCTGCCTGGGAAACGAGGTCTGCATCACCCACAGCATCCATCTTCCGCAGGCCTGCCTGCATTTGCGAAGTGTATGCGTTTCTGGGAATACAGAGAATTCTCTTTTCTCCTTTCAGGCCTAATATCTAAAACTCACATCCCCGGGGCCATTCCCCCGGCGCTTCTGATGTGTTCATTCTCTGGCTGTCTCGGACAAGTGTCCCAGAGGATCGCCGAGAAGTACTTCTGCAGCTCCCAGATCTGCAATTAGGGGGGACGCGAGCTGAAGCAAGATGCAGAAATGCAGAGGTGTTATTCAACCCCCAGCGAGGACCGGATTGGAGGAATAGAATAGGCTATAAAGAATAGGATGGGGCGGGATGTGCAAGCAGTGAGACCTCTCCGAGGGATGAGAAATCTAATGAGCTCGAGGTGCACTTGAAGGGCACGCATTTCATTCATAGAGGCCTTACTCCTCCCTTTAACCTGTTCTGCTCGATTAAACGTGTGCCATTACGATGATTCTAAGCAGTTTTTGTCATTAATGCTTTTCATATCCCCACTGTTATTGTTAGGAGCACTTTAGGAAAAATGAATAAAACCAGCCATGCATGCAAAATGTCGGCTGGGCTAAAGATATTAACCCTGTTTTTTAGAGTGTGGCCACAACACACATTTTGGATTGAGGTTGTTGTTTCCTAGCGCTGGCAGCAGCTTTGGAGAGGGTAGATTGGGAACAGTGTCTGAAGCAGTTATAAACAAGTTTCAAAAGAGAGAGTTTCCCAAAGTACCAGAAAGGACTAGGTATAAAACAACAAAAAAGAGAGTTCCTTTCTGTGTATATAGATTTCTATTTGTGACCAAAAAGTCTACACACTAATATGACCTTTTTAGTGTTCAACTTGACACGGATAAGTATTTCTGCACCAGACTGGAATGTATTTTTGTCTCACAAGGTTATTTTTTCATTTTGATTGTATTAAAAGCATATACATACATTTATTGCATAACATATTTTAAAACCATATCTTCCCCAAAACGTTTTTTTCTCCCTAATGCATGCACTGTTAACTTTCGAGTATTTTTCTATTAAGGTTAAAAGCAATCAATGCAGAATAATAATCACATGCAAACATTATTGATCAAAACATCATAACATCAACTGATAATTTAAAAATTTAACACAAAGCCGTGAATATAAAAGACGGGACACACGTCCTCCTCTCATTCTACCGACGGGAGAGAGGACGTGTCGACCGTGACGGCTCTTCGGCTACCATGTAAGGAGGGTTTGCAAAGGGGAAACGGCTAGTCAGCCTTGGAGACTTGTAGCTAGCCCTGGTACGCGATTACGATCACGCTAAGCAACTTCGACCAATACGCTGTATGGCCTTCTAGTTATTATATGTAACACGTATAGTTGGTCAGAATGTTATCCCCAGACTTGTTTAGAAGGGGCATTATGCTCCAGGAATGACCACAAAACTCAACACAGATCGGCATTCTAACCTCTGTAATGGAAGGTGCATCAGGGCAATTGCAGCAAGGAGTTATAACAACTATAAATACTTTACAAAGAAGCCTTGCTTAGTGAAAGATAATGCCAACAGCAACAATTAGTATAAACTGTATATATAAAGTCCCTAATTAACCACATAAGAACTCTGTTGAGTGAAATTAATGTAAAGGATCAGAACAAGTTGTGTTTATAAAGTAATATGGACACTCAAGTAGAATAATATAAACATTCTTACTTAGGATACCCTGCAATAAGAAAAACAGAGTTATCCCGTTACATGGGCATGAGGCAAAGATACACCCTAGACGAAAGGAAAATCCGTCAAAACCAGTAACAAGGTATGTTGGTAAAAAAAGTTTACAACTAACATCTTACCCTAAAACTGTATGAGCTAGAGATAGAATCATTCCAGCCAGAGATAAATAAATATCACTTCTTTCTCTAGATTTTATCTAGCCAAAAATTCCAAGTGACCCGACGATGACTAAAAGTCGATCCATTGGAACAAGACACAATTGATATTTATCCTCCCAGTTGAAAGTAAGTGACAACTGGAAAGAAGAAAGATATGCGACCTTAAAACTATTAAATTTATGGTAATTGATAAAGTGTATCTCTCTATTTTTAGAGAAAAGAATAGATGTACTTGGCGTAGAGGGATACTGTACACTCTATCCATAAGTGTGTGGAATCTTGAAAATATACAAAGACCCACAACAAAATATTAGCAAGTAAGACAGTCTCTACCAGCTAATACCTTGACACGGGGAAATTAGGCACATTAATGTAATGAATTTTTTACTCGCTCAAATGTATGATATTAATTGTATGTATTTGTTTTTAGATTGAAGCAACTTGGTTTTATTAAAAATCTGTCCTGAAGAAGGTGCTAGAATTATCTAAGGCAGCGAAATGCGTCGACAAAGGACTTTCCTTTATTGTTTTATTTAATGTTATTATTAAATTATCAGTTGATGTTATGATGTTTTGATCAATAATGTTTGTATGTGATTATTATTCTGCATTGATTGCTTTTAACCTTAATAGAAAAATACTCGAAAGTTAACAGTGCATGCATTAGGGAGAAAAAAACTTTTTTGGGAAGATATGGTTTTAAAATATGTTATGCAATAAATGTATGTATATGCTTTTAATACAATCAAAATAAAAAAACCTTGTGAGACAAAAATACATTCCAGTCGTGCAGAAATACTTATCCGTATCAAGTTGAACACTAAAAAGGTCATATTAGTGTGTAGACTTTTTGGTCACAAATAGAAATCTATATACACAGAAAGGAACTCTCTTTTTTGTTGTTTTTTTTGGCAGTTATAAACAAGCACTGCTAAATGCCTCTGGTGCACTCCAGGAAGAGCAGGGGGCTTATGAAGAGCAGCGCAGAAGTGAATGTGGGGGCATGTTTACTGTGAGCTATCACCGTGGCCAGCCTGCACTGGGCAGGTGAATCTGGGCGTTTGAAGCTTGGAAATGGGATCTAACGACTGAACCATAAATGAATCCAGCACACGACTACTTATAGTTTCATAATGCATTCACAAAGTAGAAGAAATGTAGGGATTTTAGAGTCGAGAAACACACCTGATTGACCCTGGAGTGCAGACTCAAAGCACTTTGAACATAGTCTTTGACCTTGTCATATTGCAGCCCAACATATCAATAAAATCACCCAAACCGTCAAGTGTGCCAAGCGTCCCCGCATCGTATTTCGACGATCTGTGCTGTGTTACATATATTTGAGCGCTCACATTGAGTGTTGTAGCGAGATGGGAATACTGTTTGCTCCCTGTCTTGGTACTCCAAGTTGTGAAGAAATTTCACATACTTGTGATTTGGCCTATGCAAATTTTGCTGGACTTTACTTGGCGAAATTTGGTGATGAAAACAGGTCGGAATGGGCAAAGACTACAGAATTTTAGATAATAACTGTCATTCATCACGTTAACCCACATTTCGAGCTGGGATTGCAATTTAACATTGCCCTAGGATGAAACTGAAAGGTGGGTACCAGATTCAACCTGGGTCCGCTTAACCACTAAGTAACTCCCCATGATTACCAGAGATGTCCCTTCTGTGATCATGTAGCACTTTTCTCCCCAAGTGCGCCAGGTATGCCCAGACGTGGATTCCTTGCTCACTGTGCCCCTCGGTTCAAGCTAGCCTGGCTGATGTGGGGCGTTGCCCCATAAACAGTCCCAGGATGCTTGTTTCTGGCCCAGGGAGTCCTGGCTTGGCAGTTCAAGCTAGACTGTCCCCATGGGCAAGCCCGGCCCGTGCAGGGCGTTATACCGGGGCAGTGACGTCAGGCAGGGGAGGGGCAGGGTGGGGGGTTGTAAAATGCGGGACATGGACCATTACAGGTAAGCAACGGAAAAAATAAATCAAACGAATTTCGTTGCCTACGCTGCATCGCCAAATGTGATGCAGCGTAGGCAACGAAATTCGTTGTATTTATTTTTTTCGTTACTTACCTGTAATGTTATGTTATGTTATGTTATAACAATTTATTATGCGCACAGCGACTCCAGCGAAGGAGCGTCCCGGCGCAGAGACAAGGAGCAACATAACACAACAGGAAGATAGGGCCTCAGAAAAATGGCTAAAACAGAAAAGTCTTAATGGCTCTACGGAAAGACAACAGGTCCTCAAGCAGCCGGATTTCAACTGGGAGGGTGTTCCAAATTAATGCAGCTTTCACCCTGAAGGAACGACCCCCCATCCTGCTGAGCCTAAATCTGGGGACAACAGCAAGGGCCTGACCTTGAGATCGGAGGTTGCGGGTGGGGGCATAGAAGGAAATTGAGTTGGACAAAATCTCAGGGCCTATACCTCTTAGGATTTTGAAGGTCAAACAAAGGACCTTAAAAAGAATACGCTTCCTTACAGGGAGCCAATGCAGGGAGCGGAGGACATTAGCCACCGGGCAGAATCTAGGTAGGCCGACAATGGCTCTCACCGCGGCGTTTTGCACCCGCTGCAGACGAGTTAACTCAGCCTGGTTAGCCCCAGCCAGCAGAGAGCTAGCGTAGTCCAGACGGGAGATGATGGTTGCCTGGACTACAAGCTGTCTGGTAGGGGCATCGAAGAATTTAAGAACTGGTCTTAAACCTCTTAACATTCCAAAGCAACAGGCTGCAATTTTTTTGGTATGCCCTACGAATGTAAGACCAGCGTCTAACCAGACCCCTAGATTCTTCACCTCCGACACCGGGGTCGGAGTGGGGCCCAGCTCCGAAGGCCAACACTGATTGCCCCAGAGCTCCACTCCCTTCCCGACAACCATAACCTCTGTTTTTGTGGCATTGAGCTGGAGACAGTTACCTGTCAACCAGCTAGCCACCGCCTTCAGTCCAGACTGAAACCTGGGGGCATCCTGTTCCGCATCCCCGCTGAGAGTAACCGCCAGCTGTGTGTCATCGGCATATGAGACCAAAGTTAGGCCCCACTGCCTTGCGACATCAGCCAGCGGTCTCACGTAAAGGTTGAACAACGTGGGACTCAGCGAGGACCCCTGCGGAACCCCCATGGCCAGAGGCTGGAACCTGGACTTGAAGGGAGGGATGGCAACACAGAAGTAACGGTTGTCCAGGAAGGAACGGAACCATTGCAGCGCCTGGCCACCGATACCAATCTCCTCGAGCCGCTGCAGGAGGATGCTGTGAGATACAGTGTCAAAGGCGGAGCTGAGGTCTAACAAAATCAGCGCCGCCGTCTGACCAGCATCCAACCTCGCACAGAGATGTTCCACCATCACAAGAAGGGCAGTCTCCGTGCTGTGGCCAGCACGGAAGCCATTCTGTGTGGGATCGAGGGCGTTTGACCGGGCTAGATGTTCAGACAGGGCCAGATTGACATGGGCCTCTGTCAGTTTAGCTGGCCAGGGTAGCAGCGAAATGGGACGATAGCTTTCCGGCTTAGACGTAGGAACTACCCCCGACTCCAGGGAAAGGTTGACAAGGGAGCGTATAGCTGGGCGTCCCAAAAAGGTCTGGTCTCGAAAGAGGGCAGGCCTCACTGGATCAGATGGAGACCCAGATTTAACTTGCATGGCAAGTTTATCAAACCCATCCAAGGTGAGAGGGGGAAATGAGAGCAGAGTGGTCTGATGAGGTGTCTCCTTGGAGCTACCCAGCACATTTCCAATACTAGGGAATGGCTTGGACTTTTCCCAAGAAATAGGAAACAAGGGATTCGCAGTGTGCGACAGAGCTCTCAGCCGTAGAGGTGATCCGCTTTGCCATAAGATCTTTGACCGCCTTAAAGATGGCCTTCGACGGGTTAGTGCTGTTCCGGAATTCTTCGGCATAGAAGGCCGCTCGGGCAAGGCAAATGGCCCGGTGGTAGAGCTTGACGGACGCGGCATATGCAGCTTTTAACTCAGCGCCATATGTCTTCCGCCAAGCCCTCTCCGCCCGTCTACAGGCTCCCTTCAGGGCGCGCAGTGCATCATCATACCAAGGGCTCGACACACGAGGATTGATCTTCGTCGTTGCAATAGGTATCAAGGCGTCCAGAGCCCTAGTGAGCCAAGAGCAGAAGAGGTCATACCCCTCTTCTACATTATTCAATGGGCCCAGGGGCTCAACTGACAGAAGATGGTGGAAGTCTTCCAGCCTGAGTTTACTCCAGGGTCTCCTGGGTACCCGTCTGGCTGAAGAGGTAGAAGTAGTGGCTGAAGTAGGACAACAGATGGACACCAGAGAATGGTCAGACCATTCTACAGGAGCAATCGACATGACTTTAGCCTCTGTCAGATTAGTGAAAAAAGGGTCAAGAATATGTCCCCCGGAATGAGTAGGCTGGGAGACCAGCTGGGAAAGTTGAAAGGCCTCCAAGTCCAAAAGAATACTTCGTGCTGTCAGACTGGAAGTTGTGTCGAAATGCAAATTTAGATCGCCCAGAATGGAAAAATTGGCGCAGTCAGTGATCAAGGTGGCAACGGTGTCCGGGAAGGCATTCCTGAACACCACGTCACTGCCCGGCGGACGATACACCACCATCCCAGAGAGTGTAAATTCTGGGCTGACAGAGACTTTGAAAGAGGCACTTTCACAGCCAGCAGTCTTAAGGATGGTCCACACACAGGAAAAGCTAGACCTCACTATAAGGGCTATTCCCCCCCCTCTAGATAGCCTATTTGCAGTGTACATAGAGTAGCCAGGAGGGCATACAAGATTGGGGATGGCAGTGTCAGCTTCCTGAAGCCAAGTTTCGGTTAAGGCAAAGATATCCGGGGCTTCATTCTCAATCAGATCGTACACGTTCTGCTGATGTTTCAGGATCGACCTGACATTTACATTCATGATCCGCAGTGAGGAAGGTAAACCCCTGCTGTGCAGGGCGGCAGAAGGACTAAGCCGGGGGAGAGGCAACGGGGGGTCAAGCACCAGACCATTGCAAGGGCAACGGTAAGGACCGCATAAAGGATGAACAGGCTGTAGAGTACAATGACAGCTCACCTTGCCGATGGAATACAGGCGCTCCCTAGAGTATGTTAGCATGGCGGCAGTGCTAGGTGAAAACGCTGCCCAGAGTCCGCCCTGTCCCGCACGGCCTTAGCGCGGACGGGCGCAGACGGGCAGGACTCTGGCACGACTCCGGCCACGCGAGGACACGCCCGCTGCGCGATCCCGCTGCGCTAGGGGAAGAGCATTAAATACGCGTTCCCCGCTGGCGCATGCGCAATGAAGCGCTGTCTAATCTTACTGCCACACTCACCCCAAACCAAGATGTCCACCTCCCCAGGAACCAACCCGCCAAGCGGCGGTGCGGGACACAATTATTGTGCAAGTGAGGGGAAAATGCGAGGGTCAGAACGACCTAAAAGAAATTAAAAGAAACAATATGCAGGATTTTAAAAACAGCTAACAGCAGGCGCCGTCACGCTCCTGTCAGCAACACGCTCCTTGTCAGGGGAGAGAGAACGGGGACTCGCGTTAAATACGCGTTCCCCGCTGGCGCATGCGCAATGAAGCGCTGTCTGATCTTACTGCCACACTCACCCCAAACCAAGATGTCCGCCTCCCCAGGAACCAACCCGCCAAGCGGCGGTGCGGGACACAATTATTGTGCAAGTGAGGGGAAAATGCGAGGGTCAGAACGACTTAAAAGAAATTAAAAGAAACAATATGCAGGATTTTAAAAACAGCTAACAGCAGGCGCAGTCACGCTCCTGTCAGCAACACGCTCCTTGTCAGGGGAGAGAGAACGGGGACTCGCGTAAATACGCGTTCCCCGCTGGCGCATGCGCAATGAAGCGCTGTCTGATCTTACTGCCACACTCACCCCAAACCAAGATGTCCGCCTCCCCAGGAACCAACCCGCCAAGCGGCGGTGCGGGACACAATTATTGTGCAAGTGAGGGGAAAATGCGAGGGTCAGAACGACCTAAAAAAAAAAAATTAAAAGAAACAATATGCAGGATTTTAAAAACAGCTAACAGCAGGCGCCGTCACGCTCCTGTCAGCAAAACGCTCCTTGTCAGGGGAGAGAGAACGGGGACTCGCGTTAAATACGCGTTCCCCGCTGGCGCATGCGCAATGAAGCGCTGTCTGATCTTACTGCCACACTCACCCCAAACCAAGATGTCCGCCTCCCCAGGAACCAACCCGCCAAGCGGCGGTGCGGGACACAATTATTGTGCAAGTGAGGGGAAAATGCGAGGGTCAGAACGACCTAAAAAAAATTAAAAGAAACAATATGCAGGATTTTAAAAACAGCTAACAGCAGGCGCCGTCACGCTCCTGTCAGCAACACGCTCCTTGTCCATATCCCGCATTTTACAACCCCCCACCCTGCCCCTCCCCCGCCTGACGTCACCGCCCCGGTAAACGTCCTGCACGGGCCTGGCCTGCCCATGGGGCACAGGGTCAAGACTGATTTGCATATGGCTGAGTCTGAACTGGGATGGCGTGGTGAGCAAAAGAACAATGGATTTAACCCAGATCTCTTGACTAGGGGTGAATGCTTGATTCATTCAGCATTCCGTCCATCATTTGTTTGCGTAGCACTTGCTGTGATAACAACATGCTGTGCAGGAGGGCCGCATGCCACCATGACCTCAACATACAATCACCTGCTCTTACCACCATCATTTACATCATCTCATACATAAAAAGGCAAAAAGTCCTCCAAGAAGGTGGTAGGACAAAAAGGTCACTCCCTCTCCTCCTCGGTCCACCAGAGCCAGGGGTCTCCAGTCATGCTCCGCTCTTTAGCACGGGTTCCATGTCGGCAGCCGCGGAACAAGCGCGCAGGTAATCCGCTGCATTCATTAGTGCCAGCGCATAATGAATGTCTGGGCTCACTCCACCTGGCACAGGTTTTATGACTGTGCTTGTTGTCACGGCACAGTGTTTACGACTGGAATCATTGCCCTGCACGATATTTATGTCTGCAGTTACTGTCAACTACCACAACAGTTCTACCTGCAATCACCGCCCACATATGCATATCATCACCGAGTGCACCATCCAGAGGACTGCCCCCATATAAAACCATTTAAAAGCAAATGCCAGCCAGCTGTAGACATGCTGCCAGTGCTGCTGAGCTCTGGTGATCTATTTTATGACAGGGCTCTGCCTGACCTCACTTCCTGTTTTGCGACCAGCCATGCTCTGCACTCTCCCATGTCAGCCACTGAGCTCCGTCTCTCTGGTATCCACCCTGCAGCTGGGTTTATGCTTTCTTTGTTGTCCGATCGTATCTCTATGCAAGTGCTTAGCTGGCCCTCAACATGTATCCATGGGCATTGTCCTCTCTGATGCAAGATCTTTGTGTTGTTTGGTGCTTGTCCTGGCTCTGTGCTGTCCTCTCTGTTCAAGCCTCTCCTTCTGCTCTGATGGCAGCTCCTCCCCAGGGCTGGGGCTCAGTTCCTCTTCCACTCTACCTCTCTGCTGCTGTTTTCTTTGGTGTAAAGTCTTGTTTCGTGTCAGCTCTCAAGGGCTCGTTGTGGGTGGTGGTGTCCATGTCAGGGTCAGGCAGTGCTCTCTGGCTGAATATTCAATGCTGTTGGGCGCAACCTCCCAGACAGAAATGACTCCATGTACTCCCAATACAGAACTAGATTACTGCTCAAGCTCATAAAATGCACAAGTAATGGGTGTCATGCTGTTGGATAAGTTACATTTGGAATCCTTCACTTTCCACCGAATGATGCTGAACTTGTATATGAAACTAAATATCCTTACCTGTTTCCATATCAGCTACAGAAACAGGTGATAGCTTGGAAATATTATAGATCCTTTCTTGCAATGAATATATGCATTTGGATACTCTGCTAGTCTCTGAAAGCATTTTCGTACTGTAGAATAAATTCAGAGTTTTATTATGTTTTTAATAACTGCCATATTTTTCAAATGTTAAAGTGTGTGCACTTAGAAGCGCCTGTGTTTTTTAGAACCTTGGTATTTATTACCTGCTTTATGAAGCCATTTCCTGCCCACCGGTCTGAACGGTTTGTGAATGAGGCAGTAAACAGACTGAAAACCAGGATTCGAAGAGAGCTCATGCTCTGGAGCCAGGCCCTCCCTTCAGCAGTGGGAGACGCACTTGTGGGATTATTGGGAGACTGTTGGGATAAAGATACATCTGGATTATTCAGTGAACAGCGTCAACCCCCTTCTGGGCCACCGGCTGCAGTGACATCATCTCACACGATGACCGAGCGCTGTGTGCTCCTGAGGCCTCCGCGCGGTATCATCACGTGACACACCCACAGCACCTTCTGCCCATGGAAGACTCAAGGGCCAGCGACACATGGGGTAGCCTTGGTGCCATCAGCGCCAAACCCTCCTTAGTGTAAACAGCTTACACTTCCCGCATGGTTAGTATACAGTCCTCATGTAGTGTCAGGGTCACAGATGCCCCAGTTTCACGGGTACACTGAGCCCCTCTGTGCCATCAGCACATTTAGAGTGCCATCAGCTCATCTTAGATTGCCATCAGCGCATCTTAAATTCCCATCAGCTCATCTTAAATTTCCATCAGCTCATCTTAAATTGCCATCAGCTCATTTTAGATTGCCATCATCTCACCTTAGAGTGCCATTAGCTCACTTAGAGTGCCATCAGAGCATCTTAGATTGCAATCAGCGCATTTTAGAGAGCCATCATCTCATCTTAGATTGCCATCATTTCATCTTAGATTACCATCACCTCATTTTAGATTGTCATCAGCTCATTTTAGATTGCCATCAGCTCATCTAAGAGTGCCATTAGCGCATCTTAGATTGCCATCAGCTCTCTTAGAGTGCCATCAGTGAATCTTAGATTGCAATCAGCGCATTTTAGAGAGCCATCACCTCATTTTAGATTGCCATCAGCTCATCTTAGATTGCCATCAGCTCATCTTAGAGTGCCATCAGCTAACCTTAGAGTGCCATCATTCCATCTTAGATTGCCAGCAGTTCATCTTAGATTGCCATCAGCTCAGCTTAGATTGCCACCAGCTCATCTTAGGTTGCCACCAGCTCATCTTGGAGTGTCACCAGCTCCAACTGAGATACGCACTATGCAACATTTTGTCACGCAAGCATTGGCTTGAATAGCTCCAGATTACTGACCTTCATGCAGCTGAGAGTTTCCTTCATGCCCTCACCATCCTCAAGAGAAGTTTTTACCCCCAGTGAATAACACTTTGCGGCAACAGTCCACATTGTCCTTCTCAGGGTCCAGTGATTCCTCCAAGCACTCCGTGAGTGCATCTGTACCGTTGACTTGGTGGAGGGCTCCAGTGACCTTCAGAGGGTTCAAGCTATGCGAGAAGCAGGTACACAGATGAAACAGAAACAAAGCAACTCTTTGCACTATCTCTCCCATCTCTGATTCTCTGAGCATGCAGATGGGAGCATGAAGATCCGCATGTTACACAAGACTGCAAACGAGGACTCTTTGATATTACAGCATTGCAAAAGTCAAACTTTCACATGAAACCACAATCCTATAGGACTGTGCAACCTGTGCATATTTATGTTGCTGCTTTTGCCAGAAAAAAGAGCTGCTACACACAATTGGGATCTTCGCACACCCCTGCTTGTGATAGATAGTGGTTCCAGCCGAACTTCGAAAGAGCACAGCAGTTCACAGCACCGCCCGTCCCCTGGGCAGAGCCCGAGTGCCTGCTGCCCGCACATTGTGGAGGGGTGGAGGCTTGCAAAGGAGGATGCACTGGCCGTAGTCACCAAGAAAGATTTAACGCGTCCCTCAGATGCATTTTTAAAAATCCCACCAGTCCCAGTGCTTCCCCGTAGCGTAGACCAATGCCACAAGCTTCCCAGCGCAGACCAGAATGCAACAGGGGTTGTAGGGCAGAAATGAATGCAGGAGAGAGGGAAGCAAGCGGTCCGAATATGAAGGTCAAAGGGAAAAAAATAATGTGTGGGTATTTTTATCAAATTTTTGGTTGCTTCTCCCTTCTTTTTATCAATTGTGATGACAACTAGATACTAGGGCTTTTTTTTCTTCTCAATTATTTCCTATTGTTACTTTCTCATGTTACTTTGATGCTCCAATGCATTCCCCTGGTTTAAAAAAACAAAACTGTGACAACTGAATAAGTTACACAGACCTAGGTACGTCAGTAGAGCACAATAATAAATCAAACAATTCAACCGAAAAAAGATTTACTTTAAAAACATCAGCTTTTATTATACTAGTAAAAAAGAGGGATTATCCTCCACAATTTAAAAACAATATACATTTCATATAAAGAAAACAAACAGTCGACGCTGCGTTGTGGAGGATAATCCCTCTTTTTTACTAGTATAATAAAAGCTGATGTTTTTAAAGTATATCTTTTTTTCGGTTGATTTTTTTGATTTATTATTGTGCTCTACTGATTTACCTGGGTCTGTGTAACAGTTCAGGACTACATTATGTTTTAGGCAACAACCATACTAGTGTGGGTAGTATCATTGCTTGTTTGTGAGGGGAGTGTTAATGCCTTGTTATACTTCACCCTGTCCGAACTGGAATTTAGGGTATCTCCCTCTGTTTTTGGGACAACTGAATAAATGCCTTGTGCCTATCCCCACCCCACGTCCAGCCTGCAGGGTAAGCTCTTTGTAAAGGATGATTTTTCTATATCTGACTTCTGCGCGGAAACCTGTATCCAGCTTTCGCTGATACCTCTTCTATAATACCAGGTTCTGAAAAAATCCCACTGTGTCTTAGCCTCGGACAGGCTGACTTTAGAAGACAACACTGCAGCTCTCGAAGTCCTAAACAATACAGTACCCCTGGGCGCTATAAATAACCCTGGGCAGAGTTTGCAGACCTGCACTATGCGGAACTCCGCGAAGTGCAACAAAACCTGCTGCACTACGTGGCGGTCCGCATGCTGCAGAGTATAATAGAAAAATGCTGTTTGCGTCGATTTCACAGTGCCGGATGCTTGTCTGCACTGTGCAATCATCTCGAACGGCACCATGCACAGCGCAAGCGGTCCCTGCTTTCCTTTTCTGCTGCTCGAGTAGATTTTTACTCAAGAGGCAGCTTTCTGAATGCAAACAGGCTGTTTCTCAATGCGAGCACACAAGACCACTCGCAATGAGAAACCTGACCTCCTGCATTGAGAAATCCCACTGGGAGGTTTATTTTCCATGCTCACGCTTGCCAACTTGATGTTGGCGATGCAAACGAGGAAAAATCTTGCCAGGAAGTTGATTTTCTTCGCTTGCGGTCGTCAACTTGACATTGACGAATGCGAGCGAGGTAAACAACTCTGCTCAGCTACGCGGAGCTAAGTTTATCAGAACTTTGCGAAATCCGCATAACGCGGAGTGCAAAAAACTGTGGAGTTCACCGCTCAGAGTTAGCCATAAACTCAAGAGGAGTATGAGATTCTCAGTTATGCTTGGCATTGCCTGAAGTTTTTGGAACTGCATGCTTTCCATCCCCGCTAACCCCCTCGAGCTCGAAAAGTCTGCCAGAAGGTACCGTACTTCCTGCCTGCTTGGTGAATAGCTGTCTGACTGAGCAGAATCATCCCAGCCTATGCCACCAGGGACCAGCCCAGAGGGTGGACGGTGCTTTAGAAGGACAAGTGACGGTGGTTGAGTGGATCCAGTGATGATCAACAGCATGTAGGTGCGCTCGTCTGGTGTAGTGATTCAGCTTGGAGAGTTTACCTCCTTGTAATGATTAACCCCTTCGATGCTCATGGCGAGCTCAGCTCGTCATGAGGCACGGTTGAGCTGTGCTTAGGACGAGCTGAGCTCGTCATGAAACAATAGTATTCAAACAAGTTCAGCACAGGAGGGGAAAAGTCACAGCAGCCAAGGTGTTAAGGAACAGGTTGGTGTCTCCTTGCGAACCCCCAATTCCTTAATACCAGTTCCCCACCTGCCTCCATCCAGCTAGATTGGGCTCAGAGCTAATATCCTACTGGTGGCCTCGGAGAGCTTCTGGAGGCTTCTGTGACTATCCTGTGGCTTGCGCCCAACGAGGCATTGGACTGGGCACTCTGTACACACCGGAAACTTCTATGACAATTTTCCTGCATCTGGCTCCTGAGTTCCTGAACCCTGAAACCTATCCCAGTGGTTACTCCAGCCATTTATGGTCCATTCGGTGAAAGCTTTTTATGACTGCGTCTGGTAGGTCTAAAGATATCAGCTCATGAAAAATGTCAGGGATCAAACTGAGTTCCTGTGAGCTTCAGAGGACCCAATTCACTGCTCAGGCACCAAAATTCCAACCATAGTCATTTTGAGATGAGGATCAGTGAAGAATTCCATACGTCGTGCTATGCAGTATCGAAGGTGCTTGTTGAGTCTAGTACAACAGTCTCGAATAAAACCATCAATATAGTCAGGGCACAATTCGGAGGTACATGGCGTCCAGCTACTATTTTCAGGGGGTGGATACCGTCCACCCTGCGAGAAGATGGACCCCACAGAAGTATGTTGAACTTGTCCCATTGTAATTTTCAGACACCAGGACACGTTCAGCAGCTCCTGCACTTGTCTGCTTTCTATTCCCAAAGGCAAAGTGCAGGCGGCGAGGGCTTTTTTTCACCTCCAGCTTTGCCAAAATAAAGGCTGCAGCTAAGGGACCAACAGGCCTCCTTTTGTTTGAATATGCTGACTGAAGGCTGCCTGGAACCTCACATTTAAATGTAAATGCAAAGGAGGGGAAACAAAGGCACACAGCTTGTTTTCTCTTCACAGGTACTTAAGAGAGGCCTGCTTTTAACTTTATTCAGTCCTGTATATAAGTGAATGCACTGTAAGAATGTCAGATGTGTTGGTCTGTCCCAGTATTTACACAAATAACAATTTCAATAGCACTGCTTTATTTCTTTTATAGTGCTACGCATCCCAATGCAGGGTGTCAGAGCTCTTTACGAAACATACACATACCTTGTCCATAAATCATGTATGTGTGTAAATCAATGTACAAGGTGAGTTACATGAGAAAGGGTTACAAGGTGTAGGAGTCACATGTCCTTCATAGTTTGCTGTGCTATATTACAATAATCTCTGTGTTAAAAGCAGTAACCCACTTTAGTATCTACATAAAATAAAAGCTGTCATCTGTGTAATGCGTGATGTGCTTTGCGGGAGGCACATTAACCTTATACTATTTGATTCAAATCTGGGGCTTCACAAAACACAGATCTCTCCCACAAATGCGTTAACCTCCAGAGTTATCTCACCATTACTACTATTCCCTGAGATTTAATGGGAACCTGTGCAGCAGATGCCTTAACCCAATAAAATATTTTGAAATGCAGACTTTGAAACCAATTAAGCAGAAGAGATCTACTGCCATGCTTCGCCTGCTTACCAATATCTTTGTGGAGGGTTTAAAAAAAAATATTAGTTTAGGTCCAGATTTTGCATCAGGATTGTGCCACTTTTTGGCACAAACGCGACGCCCAATCCCATTTGTTAAATCTCATGATGCACAAATATGTACTCATGATATACCTGATGAACATATGTGTGAGATCTTAATATATGATGTCAGTTCTTGTTATGTGACTTCCTGTGGTGTCATGTGCATGTCACTCGTTGTGACGTCATGTGCTTTGATAGCCCGCGTCATGCTTTCACTTGCATGCTGCTTAACTTAGTTAGGCCCCCCACTTCTTTTTTTAGGACTTGTGCCCTGCATATAGTCAAAAGTCATGAAAGTTACGAATGGCAGGAGAACTGCAGCTCTTTCGTGGGTCTTCATGCCAATGTCCGCTCCTGGGGTCATTTCTATTCTCTACTGTGGGACATGCAGGGAGGTCCTTGTATCGTGCTGGGGGTTCCTCTGGTACCTTCAGTCAACCCTTCACCAGACAGGCAGAGCAGGCGTCGTAGTGATTAGTATCAGCCAAGAAGAAGTGAAGTCCTGCATGGTAGGATAAAGTTACAGCTTCATTTTCTATTGGACCCAGGAACCCCATATGAATTAGGTTTCCAGGAGATGGACCGTAGTCCAGCTTCCAATCAGCTATGATACTTCCTTAAAAAAAATCCTAGTGTTTCTCTATCAGGGTCAAAGACAGATTTGCCAACTTGCCTCGCGATGACACAATGGACAACTGGCTCTTACTGAAACTGGTGCGCTGTAGAGGAAGAGACAGGTTTCAGGAAACAAAAGCACTCTTCATGCGGCCAGAACCGCGAAAGGGTGAGTCTCAACACAGGGACTGAAAGGGTGGGCTTCAACACAGGGACTGAAAGGGTGGGCCTCAACACAGGGACTGAAAGGGTGGGCCTCAACACAGGGACTGAAAGGGTGGGCCTCAACACAGGGACTGAAAGGGTGGGCCTCAACACAGGGACTGAAAGGGTGGGCCTCAACACGGGGACTGAAGGGTGAGCCTCAACAGGGGGACTGAAGGGTGAGCCTCAACACGGGGACTGAAAGGCTGAACCTGAACAGGGGGACTGAAGGAGTGAGCCTCAACACGGGGACTGAAAGGGTGAGCCTCAACACAGGGACTGAAAGGGTGAGCCTCAACACGGGGACTGAAAGGGTGAGCCTCAACACGGGGACTGAAAGGGTGAGCCTCAACACGGGGACTGAAATGGTGAGCCTGAGCCTCAACACAGGGACTGAAAGGGTGAGCCTCAACACGGGGACTGAAAGGGTGAGCCTCCACACGGGGAAGGAAAGAGTGAGCCTCAACACAGGGACTGAAAGGGTGAGCCAACACAGGGACTGAAAGGGTGAGCCAACACAGGGACTGAAAGGGTGGGCCTCAACACAGGGACTGAAAGGGTGGGCCTCAACACGGGGTCTGAAGGGGTGAGCTCCAACACGGGGACTAAAGGGGTGAGTCTCAACACGGGGACTGAAGGGTGAGCCTCAACACAGGGACTGAAAGGGTGAGTCTCAACACGGGGACTGAAAGGGTGAGCCTCAACACGGGGACTGAAGGGGTGAGCCTCATTACGGGGACTGAAGGGGTGAGCCTCAACATGGGGACTGAAAGGGTGAGCCTCAACCCGGGGGCTGAAATGGTGAGCCTCAACACAGGGACTGAAGGGGTGAGCCTCAACATGGGGACTGAAAGGGTGAGCCTAAACTTGGGGCATGGAAGGCTGAGCCTCAACATGGAGACTGAAGGGATGAGCCTCAACACGGGGACTGAAAGGGTGAGCCTCAGAACGGGGACTTAAATGGTAAGCCTCAACACGGGGATTAAAGGGGTGAGCCTCAACACAGGGACTGAAAGGGTGAGCCTCAACACGGGGACTGAAGGGGTGAGACTCAACACGGGGACTGAAAGGGTGAGCCTCAACACGGGGACTGAAAGGGTGAGCCTCAACACGGTGACTGAAAGGGTGAGCCTCAACACGAGAACTGAAAGGGTGAGCCTCAACACGGGGACTGAAAGGGTGAGCCTCAACACGGGGACTGAAAGGGTGAGCCTCAACACGGTGACTGAAAGGGTGAGCCTCAACACGAGAACTGAAAGGGTGAGCCTCAACACGGGGACTGAAGGGGTGAGCTCCAACACGGGGACTAAAGGGGTGAGTTTCAACACGGGGACTGAAGGGTGAGCCTCAACACAGTGACTCCAGGGGTGAGCCTCAACACAGGGACTGAAAAGGCGAGCCTCAACACGTCGACTGAAAGGGCGAGCCTCATCACGGGGACTGAAAGGGTGAGCCTCAACACAAGGACTGAAGGGGTGAGCCTCAACACGGGGACTGAAAGGGTGAGCCTCAACACAGGGAATCAAGGGGTGAGCCTCAACACAGGGACTGAATGGGTGAGCCTCAACACGGGGACTGAAAGTGTGCGCCTCAACACGGGGACTGAAAGGGTGAGCCTCAACACGGGGACTGAAAGGGTGAGCCTCAACACGGGGACTGAAAGGGTGAGCCTCAACACAGGGACTGAAAGGGTGAGCCTCAACACGGGGACTGAAAGGGTGAGCCTCAACACAGGGACTGAAAGGTTGAGCCTCAACACGGGGACTGAAAGGGTGAGCCTCAACACGGGGACTGAAAGGGTGAGCCTCAGCACGGGGACTGAAAGGGTGAGCCTGAACACAGGGACTGAAAGGGTGAGCCTCAACACAGTGACTGAAAAGGCGAGCCTCAACACGGGGACTGAAAGGGCAAGCCTCATCACGGGGACTGAAAGGGTGAGCTTCAACACAAGGACTGAAGGGGTGAGCCTCAACACGGGGACTGAAAGGGTGAGCCTCAACATGGGGACTCAAGGGGTGAGCCTCAACACGGGGACTAAAGGGGTGAGACTCAACACGGGGACAGAAAGTGTGAGCCTCAACAGGGGGACTGAAGGGGTCAGCCTCAACACAAGGACTGAAAGGGTGAGCCTCAACACGGGGACTGAAGGGGTGAGCCTCAGCACGGGGACTGAAAGGGTGAGACTCAGCGCGGGGGCTGCAGGAGTGAGCCTTAAAACAGGGACTGAAATGGTGAGCATTAACACAGGGACTGAAAGGGTGAGCCTCAACACGGGGACTGAAAGGGTGAGCCTCACCTCAACACAGGGACTGGAAGGGTGAGCCTCAACATGGGGACTGAAAGTGTGAGCCTCAACAATGGGACTGAAGGGGCGAGCCTCAACACAGGGACTGAAGGGGTGAGCCTCAATACAGGGACTGAAAGGGTGAGCCTCACCTTAACTCAGGGACTGAAGGGGCGAGCCTCAACACAGGAACTGAAAGGATGAGCCTTAATACAAGGGCCTGAAGGGATTAGCCTCAACACAGGGACTGAAAGAGTGAGCCTCACGTCAACACAGGGACTGAAAGGGTGAGCCTTGGCACATGGACTGAAAGGGTAAGCCTCACCTCAACACGGGGACTGAAAGGGTGAGCATCAACAGGAAGGGTGATCCTCAACACAGGGACTGAAGGGTGAGCCTCAACACAGGGACTGAAGGGGTGAGCCTCAAAACGGGGACTGAAAGGGTGAGCCTCAGCACGGGGACTGAAAGGGTGGGCCTCACCTCAACACAGGGACTGGAAGGGTGAGCCTCAACATGGGGACTGAAAGTGTGAGCCTCAACACTGGGACTGAAGGGGCGAGCCTCAAAACGGGGACTGAAAGGGTGAGCCTCAACACTGGGACTGAAGGGCTGAGCCTCAACAAGGGGACTGAAAGTGTGAGCCTCAACACAGGGACTGAAGGGGTGAGCCTCAACACGGGACTGAAAGGGTGAGCCTCACCTCAACTCAGGGACTGAAGGGGTGAGCCTCAACATGGGGACTGAAAGTGTGAGCCTCAACAATGGGACTGAAGGGGCGAGCCTCAACACAGGGACTGAAGGGGTGAACCTCAACACAGGGACTGAAAGGGTGAGCCTCACCTTAACTCAGGGACTGAAGGGGCGAGCCTCAACACAGGAACTGAAAGGATGAGCCTTAATACAAGGGCCTGAAGGGATTAGCCTCAACACAGGGACTGAAAGAGTGAGCCTCACGTCAACACAGGGACTGAAAGGGTGAGCCTTGGCACATGGACTGAAAGGGTAAGCCTCACCTCAACACGGGGACTGAAAGGGTGAGCATCAACAGGAAGGGTGATCCTCAACACAGGGACTGAAGGGTGAGCCTCAACACAGGGACTGAAGGGGTGAGCCTCAAAACGGGGACTGAAAGGGTGAGCCTCAGCACGGGGACTGAAAGGGTGGGCCTCACCTCAACACAGGGACTGGAAGGGTGAGCCTCAACATGGGGACTGAAAGTGTGAGCCTCAACACTGGGACTGAAGGGGCGAGCCTCAAAACGGGGACTGAAAGGGTGAGCCTCAACACTGGGACTGAAGGGCTGAGCCTCAACAAGGGGACTGAAAGTGTGAGCCTCAACACAGGGACTGAAGGGGTGAGCCTCAACACAGGACTGAAAGGGTGAGCCTCACCTCAACTCAGGGACTGAAGGGGTGAGCCTCAACACAGGAACTGAAAGGATGAGCCTCAAAACAAGGGCCTGAAGCGATTAGCCTCAACACAGGGACTGAAAGAGTGAGCCTCACGTCAACACAGGGACTGAAAGGGTGAGCCTCGGCACATGCACTGAAAGGGTGAGCCTCACCTCAACACAGGGACTGAAAGGGTCAACAGGGACTGAAAGGGTGACCCTCAACACAGGGACTGAAAGGATGAGCCTCAATACAAGGGCCTGAAGGGATTAGCCTCAACACAGAGACTGAAAGAGTGAGCCTCACGTCAACACAGGGACTGAAAGGGTGAGCTTTGGCACATGGACTGAAAGGGTGAGCCTCACCTCAACACAGGGACTGAAAGGGTGAGCCTCACCTCAACACGGGGACTGAAAGGGTGATCCTCAACACAGGGACTGAAAGGGTGATCCTCAACAAAGGGACTGAAGGGTGAGCCTCAACACGGGGACTGAAAGGGTGAGCCTCAACATGGGGACTGAAAGGGTGAGCCTCAACATGGGGACTGAAAGGGTGAGCCTCAACACGGGGACTGAAAGGGTGAGCCTCAACACAGGGACTGAAGGGGCGAGCCTCAACACAGGAACTGAAAGGATGAGCCTCAATACAAGGGCCTGAGGAGATTAGCCTCAACACAGGGACTGAAAGAGTGAGCCTCACGTAAACACAGGGAATGAAAGGGTGAGCCTCGGCACATGCACTGAAAGGGTGAGCCTCACCTCAACACAGGGACTGAAAGGGTCAACAGGGACTGAAAGGGTGAGCCTCACGTCAACACAGGGACTGAAAGGGTTAGATCCTCAACACAGGGACTGAAAGGGTGATCCTCAACACAGGGACTGAAGGGGTGAGCCTCAACACAGGGACTGAAGGGGTGAGCCTCAACACGCGGACTGAAATGTCGAGCCTCAACACAAGGACTGAAGGGGCGAGCCTCAACACAGGGATCTTTGGAGGAGCGCAACAAACAAAGGCAGGAAAGCACCATTGGTCGGCCAAAGGCACGTGGCCAGTGACTCCACGCAGGCAAAAGATGCATTGACTGCACATTTCTAAACAGACTGTGATGACCACAGAGGAGGCATTAGGTGGAAATTAGTAGAACTCCTCCTTCTGGGTACAAGACCTAATGCTTCGCCACTACCACTCTAAGTGGATACTGCCTCCAACAATGTTGACAGCCTTTCTTCACTCTGAAAGCTAGTGCCTATGATGATGAAAGGATGAGCGTTCAGAGTGCTGTTCAACCAGCGAGAATCGAGTGCTTCATGGCTGGAGCTTAACACTGGCCCGGCCGGCGGCGTGAAATGCGTGCTAGAGGTCTGAATATAGAAAAGGGAAACAAGCCCCCAGGGGGCAGTGTGGCCCTCGTGGATGGTAAATCATAGCTATAACTGGGGTCCTGTAGAGCCCTCGTATTCCGTGGCCCCAGTCCCAGCGCATTCGCTGCATTAATGGTAGCTATGCCTCTAAACACGAGGGGCCTCATTTATGAAAAGTGACGCGTGAAAACAGCGATGCGTCACTTTTCACTGCGCACTCCTTGCGATACCAATGATGCGTCATATTTAATGTATGACGCATCATGTCGCAAGGACTTACAGATACGTCAGTATTTCTGACGCATCTGTAAGCGCAAAAGTGACGCATTGCTGGAGTGTGTCACAAAAGTGAGGCAGGCGCAAGATTTTGACGCAACAGCATCCTAAAAGTGACGCAGTGAAAATCTCATAGATTTCACTGCGTCACTATTACGAGGCTTTTTGCGGGGGAACGCCCCCTCTGCATACATTATACCTGACGCAGGTATAATGTGGCGCAGGGGTTTAAAAAGTGACGCATCTACCTAGATGCGTCACTTTTTAAATATGGCGCAACAAGGCGCATGTTTTACGCCACCGATGCGTCACAAAAAGTGACGCATCAGCAGCGCAAAACTGACGCAAGGCCTCATAAATGAGGCCCGAGTAATTCAAAGGGGAAGTCACCTTAAGGTCCATTGTCATAGGAGTACCACTCGCCCGTCCTGCAGAGGAGAGTGGAGAGAGGGACGAGGGGAGCTGATGCGTGAGAGTCAAAGACATGACGGAGAGCGAGGGTTGAAGCTGCGGGTGGTTTTTGAGATTTACAGAGACAGGTCGCAGACTCGGGTGAAACGGCTGCAACGGTAAAGCCTGAACGCCTGTGCCAATGGTGTCCAATGCCCTGCTTGCAGGACGCCAGGCGCCGCGCTGCCTGCGCCCTCTCGCTTCACAGCGCTTGGGCGAGTGACCAGCTGGGCTGTCAGGATGCTCCACAGTGACAGGCAGAGCCTGGGTACCCAGCTTTATCACACCGGCTCCGGCACGGCTCCTGACGTGTTGTGCGAGGCCAGCTTCGGAATGCCCTTTATCGTCCCCGTGCCAACCCGTCATCCTCGCGGCCAGCCTGCCCTCGGTGGCGGTGCAGAGGCACGGCTGCCTCCTCCTGTTCCATTTGGATTTCCGACTTACAGCTTCCATGCTGCAGTATTATCTCCGGGACCCAGCTTCAGAAGGGCCTTTCATGTGCAAGAACCGTGACTGCTCCCAAAAGCTGGCAGAGTCCACAGGTGCCCTGCCAGCGCCGGAAGGCATCTGGCTCCAGGAAGCGCTCGGGTTGGTGGGGAGGAGGACGCGTTCAAGGGACGGATGACTGAGAAGCTTGCAGCTGGGTTGGGCCCCTTTAGCTGGGCTCTTTCAGGCCAAAAGAGCTCCCTCCGCTTGCGCAGGGTCGGATCTCGCGAGACAGAGGGGCATATTAGCGAGAACCTCGTCAAAATTATCGCCGTTTTAGTGCCAGTTTCCTGCTGCTAAAACGGCGATAATGGGCTTGCTAATATGCGTTTTGGAATTCCAATAAAAGCCCAGTTTAGAGGTGCAGGACATCTAACCTGGGCTTCTATTGGAATTTTTTAACGCATATTAGCAAGCCTATTATCGCCGTTTTAGCGGCCGTTTCCTGCCACTAAAACGGCAATATTTTTAACTATGTTCTTGCTAATATGCCCCAGAGTTTTTCCTTAGCATGTGTCGACTGTCTGGTGTAAGGCAGGACAGGACGTGCCGCCAAGTCTGTTCTTCTGACAGAGAAAGGGAATTAGGCACTGAATCTGTGTTTGTGCCAGGGCACCCTCAGTTCTTGTGTCAGAGAAGGAGAGGTGTGCACTAATGCTCTGCTTGCTTAAAGCACACAGAGGATCAGGCCCGGTTCCAGGAATTTTCATTACAATAAGATACTGAAAGGAGTCCGTTCAACCTTTACAATTGGTCTTCAGCTGCACTATAATTTGGATTACAGTATTTTCCAGTAAGTTTTGATCTCTTTGAGCTAGAATTGTTTTCTTAATCTGCAGATCACTGCTTAATTTGAGCCAGTGGCTCTTAGTGCTCAGCACTGGCACTTAATTGTCAACACCAGCACTTATGACAGTCCACCCTATAGTGGTACTGTTGCTCTAATTTAGAGATCAGCACACTGCTCCATCAGGATTCAAGCAAGCCGGGCCGAAGAAGGCTGAAATGCCAGAAACCGGTCCCCGGTAGCTTGTCTCCTTTCTGGTGAAGAATTGGCTTGGTAGTTTAGTCTGCCCTGTTCCCATGATGCACTGGGCCAGGGACAGACTGATTTGCATATAGCCAGGTTCTGACCTGGGATGGGGCAGTGAGATAAATAACGGTGATGGATCAAGCCCTGATCTTTGGACTGGGTAAGAGTGGTCTGTTTAACTCAGACACTCTGTTCATCACCACCCCCTTTTCTAAATCGTTTTTGGCCACTATAGGTGTGGCAGGGTATATTCAGACATGAGTCCCTTTCTCACTGCTCCATCAGGATTCAAGCAAGCCGGGCCGAAGAAGGCTGAAATGCCAGAAACCGGTCCCCGGTAGCTTGTCTCCTTTCTGGTGAAGAATTGGCTTGGTAGTTTAGTCTGCCCTGTTCCCATGATGCACTGGGCCAGGGACAGACTGATTTGCATATAGCCAGGTTCTGAGCTGGGATGGGGCAGTGAGATAAATAACGGTGATGGATCAAGCCCTGATCTTTGGACTGGGTAAGAGTGGTCTGTTTAACTCAGACACTCTGTTCATCACCACCCCCTTTTCTAAATCGTTTTTGGCCACTATAGGTGTGGCAGGGTATACTCAGACATGAGTCCCTTTCTCACTGCTCCATCAGGATTCAAGCAAGCCGGGCCGAAGAAGGCTGAAATGCCAGAAACCGGTCCCCGGTAGCTTGTCTCCTTTCTGGTGAAGAATTGGCTTGGTAGTTTAGTCTGCCCTGTTCCCATGATGCACTGGGCCAGGGACAGACTGATTTGCATATAGCCAGGTTCTGAGCTGGGATGGGGCAGTGAGATAAATAAC
Organism: Lissotriton vulgaris; assembly: GCF_964263255.1. Lineage (NCBI taxonomy): Eukaryota > Metazoa > Chordata > Amphibia > Caudata > Salamandridae > Lissotriton > Lissotriton vulgaris. The sequence continues at coordinate 1,306,042,503 of NC_141693.1, read as the reverse complement.
GGTGATGGATCAAGCCCTGATCTTTGGACTGGGTAAGAGTGGTCTGTTTAACTCAGACACTCTGTTCATCACCACCCCCTTTTCTAAATCGAGAAAGGGAATTAGGCACTGAATCTGTGTTTGTGCCAGGGCACCCTCAGTTCTTGTGACAGAGAAGGAGAGGTGTGCACTAATGCTCTGCTTGCTTAAAGCACACAGAGGATCAGGCCCGGTTCCAGGAATTTTCATTACAATAAGATACTGAAAGGAGTCCGTTCAACCTTTACAATTGGTCTTCAGCTGCACTATAATTTGGATTACAGTATTTTCCAGTAAGTTTTGATCTCTTTGAGCTAGAATTGTTTTCTTAATCTGCAGATCACTGCTTAATTTGAGCCAGTGGCTCTTAGTGCTCAGCACTGGCACTTAATTGTCAACACCAGCACTTATGACAGTCCACCCTATAGTGGTACTGTTGCTCTAATTTAGAGATCAGCACAACAACCCCTGTTTATTAATTCCATGCACATGAAAAATGACGAATAACTGCTACCCAAGCCATTCTTATAGCATTGGGGGCATGGTAGTCTGAATTGCCTCACTTGTAAGAGTGTTGTGGTTGGTAGTAGTGCTGGTGCTGTTATTGGCAGTGCTAGCAGGGTCAATGTGTGGTGCAAGCTGCAGTGGTCTCCTAACGAGGGCTCTGGCCCTTAATTTTTTTTACAAATTAAGTACTGCTACAGATCATAGATTATGTGGAAAATAGGGCAAATCCATAATTTAGCGGAAAACACAATGGCCATAAAATTGGATAATTCCAGCAGCCCTGATTATAACCTGGAAATGTACAATGTACTGCAACAAGATACCAGAATACAAAATGTTCACATTTGCAACTTTGAAATACTGGTGAGAATAAATTCAGTATAAAAAGCAAGACACCCACTTGATCTGTATTTGATCTCTTATGCCTACCAACTGCTAAGGTTATGTTCCCCAAATTAAATTTTGATATCTATACAATATTTTTTTATACTAAATCAAGTTTATTCTGTTCTTCAAAATGACTCATATTTATCTTGCTCAGCACACATCTTTGCAAAATCTTTGAACGGTCTACATGTACATTTTAGCAATTAGTTCCATGTGACATAATCATTATATCACAAATTAAGACATTTATTTGTCATTGCTGTAAAAAACAAGAATGCAACAATGCAGAGAATGTCCCCCAAATACCATGAGGTGTGGCGCCGCGGCCAGGGCGACTGAATCCGGAATCTGTGGATCACGGTTTGATCCCTGGCGCTGGCAGCAGATTAGCCCAGCACCACGTGACTCTTGGCAATAGCTTGCTTAATCTTCCCGACGGCCCCCAGCGCCTAGAGACCCTAACGGGTGATTGTTCGTGCTTTACAAATGTGGATATATACTCTTACATGCATCAAACGTAAAACACTCCAAGACTCAACATGCATACTACATCCTGGCATATTATACAGACATCAGATAGACAGCAACGGAAAAACAGATTGATTTTTTATCCTTTGAGATGTGTGTTGGGATCCCCGTTCCAAAAATGCTCAACGCCTGTTTCGGTATGGGCATAAAGTTCAACCAACCACCTTCTTCATGACCACACACCAATGCAATGGTTTCCAAAGGTATTCATATTGGGATATTCTATTAAAATTAAAAATAAAAGATACATAAATGATATAAGGAAACTGAATGGGCTACTGAGTGTGTAGTCCTAAAACAGCAAACAATTATTGGTTCACATGTATATTACTGTTACTCAGGGTTAAAGAATGACTTTAGATAGAGAAGTGAGGGTGATTGGAGAGAGCACCCCTCCATAGAGTCCCATATTTGCCAAAATAGTGCAACCAGTGCACCAAACCACCTTTTACAGAGCATAGACCAATTGTCAAACAGATATAAACAAATTCAGAAGAAAAAATGTAATGAGAAAAACCAGATAACCCTTAGGCGTTTCCCCATGCTTACATGCAGCTGTATCTATGTCACCTCATATTCATGCATGTGAGCATATGTTGTAATGGAAGCACTTACTGATATATAAATATATAGACCAGTTATTTAATCAAGGCAGTTCGTCTGAGATGTATATAGTAGGTGGGACATTATTTGACTACTACTATAGGGAAGGATTCTCTCATAACAGCATCTTGGTAAGCACCTTATTCCTATTAGCAAATAAAGAAATAAAGCGAAGGCTTAAAAATCTATATCCATAAAGCCTACTTAAATAAACATTTTCATCCAGGGGTAAAAAGACTACATGATCCTTTACCTAGAAAGGATATTTTTTCTTTTTTCCTTTTTTGCTCTATTTCGCCCATATATGGGTGTCGCCACTCCTAGGTTTGAGATCACTGAAGGAGGTTCCTGATTGTAGTTCTGTACGTCCTGATGATGGAGAAAAATAAGATATATAAAGAGAAGACAAAAAATAACAGCCTGGTCTAAATATGTGGGGCTGCTCTGCTGTAAAACTATACTAAAAGGGGAGTCTCATACAGGACCAAAGACAACAAGGACGGACTATGGTATTCTGTTATCGACCTTAAATATCTAGATCTAACTGTATCTAAAGGCTTACATGGTCACACCCAGGTTCTGATACTAGTCGGTGAAATAGAGTCCCCTCTCTGTGCTGAAAACGTATCCAGAATGGTAACGGTCCTTGGACACCCCTGAAAGTAGAGTTTGTAGTGAGTGCACTAACGTGGTACGTCACGTGGCTACGTGACGTATGGCAACGTAGGGGCGCGAGGTGCGTAGTGCGGCGAGCAGTGCGTAGCGCGGCATTAGAGCGCGAGCAGGCTGGGCGACGACTTAATAAAGAGAGTAACGCTGACACCTGACTCCGAGAGTTATTGGGGGAAGAAAAGGTACATCATTACAGTGGCGACGAGGGTGGGATAACGACCCACGACCCCCACCATGCAGACTACGCGGAGAACGGCGGAACGGAGCGGAGTCTCTGAGGGAGCGAGGAAGGCCCGAGGGAACGCCCAGCGACCACACCCTGACCGGGCACCACAAGGAGCGCGACGCAGCCAACAGCACGAGGAGCCGAGCACTGTGGGCGCACGGTGATCAAGAGGGCGGAGAACCGCCATGCACACCCGAAGCAGGAGACCAGCCACGGTCGAGGCCCGCAGGCAACCGCACTGGCTACCCCACCTGAACAGGAAAGGGCTGAAAGGAGCAGCCCTTTACCCTTACTCAACAAGGAGGAACAAGACAGTGCACCAGGGAGCCCGAGAAGCCTGGAAAGTACGCTGCCCACATCCAGGGGCGAAAAGATGACCATGCAAGCAGGTTATGCGATAGCGCCAGTCCAGTTCCTTCCCAGGCCAGGGGAGCCACTCATGAAATGGGAGGACTGGAAAGAGTACATAGATAATTTCATAGAAGTGCTGGAAGATGAAAGTGAGGAGAAATTCAAACCGCCGAGGAAGAAACGCATACTGCTGCTAAACCTAGGCCCAGAAGGCCTTAGGATCTACAAAAGCTTGGTACCTAAGAAGAGAGAGACGGAGGACGACGACGTGTATGTTCACGCAATGGAAGACCTGGAGGAACACTTTAAACCCTCAGTATGCGTCTCAGTGGACAGGTTTAACTTCCAACAAAGGAAACAACTACCCGGGGAAACAGTGGAAGAGTATGTGGCGGCGTTAAGGAAACTGGCGGCCCCGTGCAAATACGCAAACTGGGAAAGCGAATTCATAAAAGACCAGGTGGTGATGCACACCACGTGCACGAACGTACAGGACAAGCTATGGGCTGCCGGAGACACCTCGCTCAAGGACGTACTAGTGATAGTCAAGAGGGCCGAACTGGCGCGAAGGTGTGCAGCGGCCACGAAGAAAGACAACGTGCCCAGCGGGGTGGTGAACCAAGTGGACAACGAAGAAACTCACAAGGATCGCCAGGCGCGGAAACAGCCAGATAAGGGCCCGAGCAAATGGCAAAACAGCCCAGGCCACGCCGGCAAACCAGCCGGAAGTAACAAACGACCTTGCTACAGGTGCGGCAGTTGGACGCACGAGGCGCACGACCGGAAGTGCCCCGCGCTTCGAGCCAAATGCATGTTTTGTGGAATCGTTGGCCATTACGAAAAAGTGTGCAGGAAGAAGGCCTCCAAAAACGCAGTCAAGTACGTGGACCAGGAAGCGGAGGAGCCAAACGAGGTGACCGAAGAGGAGGTGGTCACTGTCCTCTGCATTTACGATGAAATTCTGAGCGTGAACAGCCAAAGCCGAGGCACCGACGGAAAGAGGACGATGAAGCCGATCATGGACATGAAGATAGGGGGTGTGGAAGTCCAAGTGGTGGCAGACACGGGGTCACCCTATACCATAATTCCAAGAAAGGTATGGGAGGAGAAGTTTGCTCCGCAACTGGGCCCCGAGCTGGATAAGCTGGACATACGCCCCGTCACGTATAACAGAGATCGAATCCCCATGGCCGGATGCAGAAAACTGAACTTCGAATTCAGGGGCAGGGCGGCCAGGTGTAAACTATACGTTTCCGAGAAAGGCCCTTCGGTCCTGGGGTGGCTCGACCAAGGAGACCTGGGGATCAAACTGGACCCAGGTGGCAAGGAGCAGATATTGATGACAGAGCCGGAAGAAGAGATGGACATGAACAGGTGGATGAAGGGGTTCCCAACGGTCTTTGGCGGATCAGTAGGAAGGCTCGACAAATTCGCACACAAGATCATACTGAGAGAAGGAGCAGTGCCGGTGGCCCACAAGGTGAGGAACATTCCATTGGCAGTGAGGGAAGACGTGAAGGAGGAGCTACGGCAGCTAGAGAAGAGGGGAATCATCGAACCAATCACCTGTGCCGAATGGCTGGCGCCGTTGGTGGTGGTGAAGAAACCCAACGGCAAGATCCGCCTATGCGTAGACCTGCGCGAGTTGAACAAAAACATTGTGGTAGAGAAGTTCCCCCTCCCCCGGATAGAAGAAATGCTGGCCAGCACAAGGGGCATTCAGTGGTACTCCACCATAGACTTAACATCGGCGTACCACCAGATCGCACTACACCCGGAGAGTCGCAGTTTGACATCATTCATAACTCCCTTCGGTTGCTATCGATTCCGCCGCATGCCGTTCGGGCTAGCCTCGGCGGCTGCGGTGTTCCAAAAACTAATGCACCAGTTGTTCCAGGACGTCCGGGGAGTTCAATACTTCCAAGATGACATATTGGTGATGGGTCGCGACAAAGCCGACCATGACAAGAAACTAGAAGCGGTATTGAGTATCCTGGAAAGGAAGGGCCTCACGGCAGAGTGGGCTAAGTGCCGCATAGGAATGGAAAAGGTGACGTACTTGGGCCACGAGATAAGTGCACGAGGAGTGACCCCCAAGAGGGAAAGCGTGAAGGCAATCTGCGACGCACCCTCACCGGCCAACAAAGAAGAGGTCAGGTCGTTCCTGGGCATGGCAGAATATTATGGGAAGTTCATAGAACATTTTGCTTCGAAGACCCATCACATGAGGTTACTGACCAGAGAGAACAGCGAATTCCGGTGGTCAGAGGAAGCCCAGCAGGAATTTGAGGGGATAAAAAGAGAAGTAGCAGGGGCGATCCCTCTACAAGGGTTTGACCCCCAAGGCAGCACGATACTCACAACGGATGCCAGTGATAAAGGACTGGGCGCAGTTCTCATGCAGGACCGCGGCCAGGGGAGAGTGGAAACAATATGCTTTGCATCCCGCACCCTTAATGACACTGAAAAAAAGTACAGTGTGATCGAAAAAGAAATGTTAGCAGTGGTGTGGGCCATGTCCCGTTTTCGGCAGTTCCTGTGGGGCACCAGGTTCCGGTTGAGGACCGACCACAAGCCCTTGCTCAAGGTACTCACATCCAGCGGACACGCAGATGCAACACCGAGGATCTCGAAAATGTCGCTCAAATTGATGGAATTCCGATATGACGTGGAGCACATCCCCGGAAATAGGAACAAGGTGGCGGACTACCTGAGCCGGGCGGCAGCGATGGAAACCGACGTAGAATGCGGTGAGGCGGCGGAAGAGTGGGTTGCACTCACCGAAGATCTAGAAACGTCAATAAGCAAGCAAGAATGGAAGTTGGCCTACGAAGAGGACCCCGTCCTAGAAGAAGTGAAGGCACACATTGTACGGGGATGGCCGGACAAAAGCAAGACTGGGCGAAGCCTCGTCCCCTACTTCGAAGTGAGAGGGGAACTATCTATGGATGACCAGGGCGTATTTGTTTACAGAGGGGAGAGAGTCATACCTCCGGAAAAAATGATCGCTCGATTAATGGACATGTTACACGAAGGCCACCTGGGTGCGGGGAAGTTGAAACTAAGAGCCAAGCAGAATTATTGGTGGCCCGGAATGGACCTAAGGGCAGAAAGACACGTTCGAGAATGTCCAAGGTGCCAGGGCGCAGACAAGACACTGAAACCATTACGCCCTGCCCTGGGAAAAATAGACCCTCCGCAAAACCCGTGGGAGGAACTATCCATAGACATACTAGGTCCGGTGCTAAACGCACAAGGAATACAGAAGTACATATGTGTAATGATGGATCGTTATTCCAAATGGGCGGAATTGAAGATCGAAGAAACCATGGACACGGAAATGATAGTGAGTTTCATGGCAGAGACATTCGTGAGAGAGGGCATCCCCAAGTGTGTCCTCAGCGACAATGGACCTCAGTTCCGGTCGGAGAAATGGTCACAGTTCATGCAGAGAAACGGAATTGTGGCAAAACACACGTCCATATATCATCCTGCGGGTAATGGCTTGGTGGAGCGTTTTAATAGAGTGGTGATGGGCTCGATACAAGCGGCGATATCAGACAACAAAGACTGGGAGGCAGAGATCTGGCACATGGTGTGGGCGTACCGGATAACGCCCACGAACACTGGTTACAGTCCCTTCCAGATCCTTAGAGGCCGGGAGCCCTTCACTCAGGACAACAGAATATGGAAAGAAAGAGTAATTAAGAGTGAGTGGTCACCGGCAGTGGTGCAAGCCAACCTGGAGAGAGCACAAGCGGTGTACACTAAACACTATGATGCACGGAGGAATGTGAAGGACACAGCTTTGGAGAAAGGAGAATGGGTGAGAGTAAGATTGGCCACATTGCAGAAAAAGGGGGAAAGTAAATACAGCAAGCCCCTGCAAGTAGTGGAAGTCAAGGGCAGGGCGGCCTTGCTAAGTGACGGCAATGTGTGGTCACAGGACCGCATGGCCAGGTGCAACAAAATACTCCGCTGGAGAGGCAATGGAAATGAAGGAGGAGAGAACAGCAATGATAACCCCTGTGAGTATGGGGGAGAGGATCTAGACATTGGCGAGAGAAGGCAAGAAGATCAAGAGGCGAGTGGGGAGCAGCAGACTGAAGAGGACAGAGATCAGAGAGAGACCAGTGCAGCTGCGCTAGGTGGTGGTCAAGGAGAAGCAGCAACAACCGCCCCATCCCCGGTAAGACTGACGAGAAGGGGCAGGGCGGTGGTCCCACCAGCGAGGTTCAGAGACTATGACATGAGCCAGGACTTGTACATATAGTTGTTGGAAAAAGGGGAGATATGTAGTGAGTGCGCTAACGTGGTACATCACGTGGCTACGTGACGTATGGCAACGTAGGGGCGCGAGGTGCGTAGTGCGGCGAGCAGTGCGTAGCGCGGCATTAGAGCGCGAGCAGGCTGGGCGAAGGACATGCTATGCGCTCCTTGTATGTTACGACTTAATAAAGAGAGTAACGCTGACACCTGACTCCGAGAGTTATTGGGGGAAGAAAAGGTACATCATTACAGAGTTAAATGTGCAAATACCCAGTCAATAGACTGTTTACAAAGATAGCTCAGGTTTACAAACCAAGAGTGAGCCAAAGCGGTCCGCAGGAGATAAGCTCCCTAGGTCATGCGAGGACAGGACCGGTTCCCAAAACAGCCTCTCAGGTCATTATCTCTCAGTCCTAACAGGAAAGCTCCTGTAGGCAGCTAATTAGAGACATTCAGAGATTAACGATACTGCGGTATACACTGACTTACCTTCGGAGCGTAATCTTTAGCGACGCTGTCTTCACCTGGGAATCCGCGTGTCTACTAGAGAGAGATAAATTCAGCCCAATACAAATTCCTACTTGATCAGTTATTTACTTTACCACAACATCTGGCAGAAAACAGACAGACACGCTTAGGCCTGGTTCACAAAGGTAAACACACATTTGTGAAAGTTTACTATTTTTTTTAGGTATTCAAATTACATTTTTCTAATTGTAATTTTATGACTGTGAAGACTTTGCACTGGTGGTGGAGTCTCCCACATAAAACGATAGGCCTGTCCTATCATTTTATATGTGGAGCTCCCACCCCCGACTTCAGGATCTTTAGAGTAGTAATATGACTGGTAGTTGAAATAAACTAGTAGTTCATTAAGACAAAAAAAGACTAAACTTTTAGAAAAGTCTAAGTTTAACTTTGTGAATTAGGCTCTTACTCTATACACATTAATTCTTAGGCAATGGGAAGGCATTTATCATTCCCTTGCCCTAGTGGCTGCTCATCCGTTGAGGCATGCACTCACACTATCTGAAGAGTATAATACGTGTCCTACCTTACAGTATATTACTCAGTGCATCTTACACAAACTGGAATACATAAACACTTACAGAACCTCCACACAGGCAATCGTTGAGGTGCTGAAGGCTGTATACAGGCCTGCACCCTGGTGTCACTGTACCTGCTTCATCATTTGAAGGTAAATCTCTGTCCCCTCTCTTCCAACTAGAGATGGGGAACCCACTGAAAGCTTGAGCAAGGTTTGAGCCTGAAGCCTGGCTCAGCTCGAAGTCCTGTTGGAACTTTTAGCCAATAACAAGCGGAGCTTTCATTACCTTCCGATTGTCACCCTCAGTGTACCCAGTATGTGGCGTTACTGCCAGAGCTTCCAACTTTGAGACTGACCAGCCAGGTTTGAGTCTCAGCGTCCGCTCAACATCGTGTGAGTCTGGGCAAATCTCCGATGCCTGAAATAAATGAATGTGACCTTGTATAATGTAACTGGTGTTCATGTACAGTGCTTGAATACTTTCAGGTCGAGTTTGCACTATATAAAAAATGCAGAAAACTGTGCAGAGGGGTAAAACAAAGCATTAACATGAAAAGAAGGGACAAATAGATAGCTGTTTAATGACTTATTGGTACAAAAAGAAACCTTAAAACGCGGGTAAATTGCAATTCCCCACTTAACATGCGTGACCTTAGGCAAATATTTTCTTTAATCAAAACTTGATTTTGCAGTATGGAAGCACATTCACATACGTTAATCAGAAAACCAATTATACAAATGCCTATTGTGTTTGAATTAATAGACTAATGTTACTCTATAATACTCTGGGCCACATACAGGATCTATGTGACAACACTTTTGCCTCTTGGTTCACTAATGGGACTGCCACTAGTCTGAGCACTGGGTCAGGAATGACCGTAAGTTCATGTTTAAAAGCTATCACTTTAAAAAAGTACTTCCAAGTGCAGCACTATAATTTGACATATTAATGTAAAAGTGTAGGAATGTGTTAAAAAGGGTTCCAAAGACAACCGGTAACCAAAGACCCTTTTATGTTGCCCGGCGGTATCGCCTCTATGACCCACCGATATTAATCAATGAAGAAGCAGGCGCTGGAGACTGGAAGGCAGGAAACGAGGATTTTATTCTCTCCGGAGGAGAACACATCAATTCAGACAGCAAGTATCGTCACGAGGTGCTCTAACCACATCTCTGAGGCCTGGCCTCTTATACTAGGGTTTATGACCTTTATTGCACATAACACATTCTCGCAATACTTTAGTACTTGAAAGAACATCCTCGGAATCTCCCCTTCAGACCCGTTCCCACATACATTTACAGTTGGATTCCCCACCCCGGTCACAACAGGTGATGGTTGTCGCACAGCAGGGCATTCCGCCGATTCACGGAATGCATGGGGTTGGTCGGATCTCATGGGGTGGGGGCTTTGATCGATTCGGGGGTCTTTTGATGGGGAGGGGAAGCTTCCTACTGTACGGGGTAATAAACAGTATCCGCAGAGCCAGGTGGCGGCCTGGGAACAGGGAAGACAAACGGGGACACAGGAAAAGGGGGTTTGCATCAAAAGGGTTTGAGGCCATGAAAGGAATGAGGGGAGGTGTCGCGCTGGGAACAGGATGGGATTCCGTGGTGAAGCTGCGCTGAAGAGGGGTTTATGACCCAAGGCATGAGAGAGCGGGGGTTGTCAGCGTGCGGGGGAATGCTTGCGAGGTTAAGAGAGAGAGAGACGCGCTGGCTATCAGCGAGGGGCAGGGAGGCCATGGTGCTCAAAATGGCTGCCGCTTACGCGCACGAATGGGCTTGGAAAGGGGCAAGATGGCGCCGATAATGTTGACGTTTTGCAGTCTAATCTTTAACAGTCCTCCCTTTTCAACATATCTTAGCCAACTTGCTTACTCAATGTCAATCTTCATCAAATTCCTAACCTCGGCATCATATATTGCTCTCATACGTTCGTTTTCAAAGTCCACAGTCTTAGGGCAAATACAATTTACACATAATGTACACAGGGGTGGTAGACATTGAATTCCTAAACATAAACCGCATAGTACAACCACAGGAATCAGGATAATGGTGAATAGTCTCCAGCCCCAGTTTTTAACGGTGCTCCAGAACCACCCACCCAGCGACCATTCTTCTTGTTCTTGGTGGACTTCTGAAGAGAGTCTATGAAGATGTTCGATGGCCTTGTACACTGAGGGTGAGTTGTCCGGTATGTACGTACAGCAGCTGGACCCAATAATGCGGCATGCCCCACCACGATCCGCAAGAACCACATCCAGGACAAGGCGGTTCTGGAGGGCCACCAAGCGGACCGCTTGAAGTTCAGCGGTGTTGTTAGCAAGGATACCCGCCGTGATGTTCATTGTTGTCTCAACTGCTTGAGTCAGATGTCGGATGGCACGGCTGTTTGCCATCGGGCCCCAGAGGGGGACAAGTCCTTTCATAGCATCGATGAATTGCGCTCCTGTTGAATCGGCTTGTTCGATGTCCTTGGCTCGTTTTTGTCTGTGATGATTTGCTGGTGCCACATAAGTCGGAGGAAGGATGAAGGAAATGAAACAAGTGCCCCCCCAGCCTTTGGGGAGCCAGGTGTAAGCCTTCGTGCCGCAGACGAAATACGTGTTTGGAGATGCCACAAAGGAAGGTGGGTCGATGGAGTCCAGAGTTCTGGAAAACCGGCAGGTACTGTGGCCTACCAGCTGAGTCCCAAGCCCTTCCATGCACATGTGGCCGGTGACGTTGATGACTGACAGGGCCACAGTCAGAGTGGCAGCCGTTCGTTTTCGCAGGTAGGAGAAGGTGGTTCTGGTTGGATTATTGAACACTTGCATTTCAACTTGTTCTTTAGCAGGGATGTCCAAGTGGACTGTGTTGTTGTTGGTCTGCGGGCAGAAGTGTGTCTTTGTTCTGTTCCGCCAGACCCCGTGGTAGAAATGCGTTACGGTTTTGCTGGAGGTGGCATTGTCTTTAAAGCTTTCTTGCAGAAGCATCAGCCAGGCAAGACAGGAGCCGTGAACTGAGAAAGGTGAAGGGATGAATGGTATCGAGTGTCCAGTGGCGTGGGGTAGCAAACCACAGATCCAACAGTTGGTGGCATTGGTGGCAAGGTTGTGCTGGTGAAGTAGTTGCACGAAGGAGTTATTCCAAAATTCCTTTCGCCTCTCTCTGAGTTGGGGAGAGAGCGAAATCAGATAATGTTCCTTCATGGTGGTAGGCTGGACAGTGGTCAAGAAGGTTTCGTGAGCAGGTGCATTTTCTTCCACAATCCAGAGTGTGGTCATGAGGAGAAAGCAGAAGAGGATTGTGATGAAGAGCGCAATAGTCTTTGGGCTATGGAGTCTGTCTGCTTTTGGGTTTCTGCGGTGGGTATTTCCTGTTGCCTTCATCATCTTCTTATTTGGCGCTTCCATCATCTTCTTATCTGGCGCTTCCATCATCTTCAAGGGGCTCGGTAGCGGGCAGAACCACAGACTTTGTTTTGCTTCTCTCCAGGTAACCCTTGGTAGTGTTTAGGTCACCGTTCTGAGATTTAACTCGGTCCGTGGTCTACTTAGCCGAGACTCCCCCCTTTCGACGCAGGAAATACCCTTCTTTTGATGGCACTGTGGGATCAGAGAATTTTGAAAGTTCAAGTGTGTCGGTATCAGGATAGCAGGTTAGGGATGGTCGGTCCTTGTTCAGGAGCTCTTCTTGGCTGTCGATGTTTTCAGTCGAGGTCAGGGTCGAGGAGATCTTCTTACAGTGGTGTGCATGCAGCCAGTTGCGTTTTCCCTCCACCCGTAGTGCTGTTCGGGTGGTGATGAGGACTTGCCAGGGGCCCGTCCACCGGGGTTCCAGACTCTTGGCACGCTGGAAATTCCGGATCAGGACAAAATCCCCAGGCTGAATGGTGTGTCCGGGACCCCTGGAAGTGTCAGGGATGGCATGCAGCACCTGTTGATGGATAACAGACAGCGTTTTAGTCAACTGACATAAGTAATCAGACATTAGGACGTCCGGGACGTCATGAATGGAAGTTGGTTTCGGTGCAGACCAGACATTCATAGGCCGGCCGAAAACAACCTCGTATGGCGTCAAGTGGTGTTTGGTGGGGGTGGAACGCATTGAAAGCAACGCCAGGGGGAGTGCGTCTGGCCATTTCAGTCCTGTGGTAGCTACTATTTTGGCCAATTTTAGTTTCAGTGTGGCGTTATGTCGTTCAACTAGTCCAGCAGATTGGGGGTGGAAGACTGCGTGGAACTTTTGTTTTACACCCAACCCCTTCAAAATGAGTTGGATAACTTCGGCTACGAAGTGGGGGCCATTGTCGCTCCACAAAATTCGACAAAGGCCGTAACGGGGGAAAAACTCCTTTAACAGTACTTTTGCTGTGGCCACAGCAGTGTTGTCACGGGTTGGATATGCTTCCACCCATTTGCTAAATGCGCATACCACCACAAGTACATATTTCAGGCCTTGACATCTGTCTAGTTGGATGTAGTCCATCTGCAGGACTTCAAATGGGTGATTCGGGACCCCGAACCCTCCCCGGGGTACTACAGTTCCTTTCCCGGGATTGTGTTGCAGGCATATCAAACATTGTTGGACCAGGCGTTTGGCGGACTCTGTGATCTTATCATTGTGCCAAACTCTGGAGACAAGTTCAATCATGGGGGCTGATCCTATGTGGGCAGGGGAATGTGCCATAGTCAGTATGGGAATCAGATATGAGTCAGGTAACAACCATTTGTTTGTGTCTTTTGTCCGCCAGCAGCCTTCGTCATCTTTCAATCCCACCCGTGTCCATTCAGTCAGTTCGTGTTGTGTGCTAGCCATTTGAATGTCTCTGATAGTGTCCCTAGCGTCAGACCATTTTTCTGCTTGTGACCTGGTCACGTACATGCGTGTTGTCGTCCTATTTTCAGCTGTCGTTCGGGCAGTGATGTCGGCTAGTGCATTCCCCTGTCCAATAATGTCTGTCACCTTTTTGTGTGCCTGACATTTGATGACTGCAAGCTTTTTGGGGAGAAGGACGGCTTCGATCAAGGCGGAGACTAGATCCCCGTGCAAAATGGGGGTGCCGTGTGAGGTCAAGAATCCCCTCTCCCTCCAAAGGAGCCCAAAATGGTGAACCACCCCAAAGGCATACTGGCTGTCGGTGTAAATGTTTGCTGTGGTTCCTGCTGCTAGAATACAGGCTCGTGTCAGGGCAATCAGTTCCGCTGCCTGGGCAGATCGTTGCGTTATGCGGGCTGTCTCGACTACAGTTCGAGCCGTGGTGACTGCATAGGCAGCTGAAGTGGTGCCATCGGGGAGTTTGATGCAAGAACCGTCCACCCACAGCTCTCCGTCGGGGTCGGGGAAAGCCGTGTCTCTGAGGTCAACCCTACTTCTGGTCTGTTCGTCTGTGAGGGTCACACAGTCGTGTACAGGGTGCGCATTGGGATCGTTTTCTGGTAAGGGCAGCAGGGTTGCTGGGTTCAGTGTGGTGCATCTCTTCAGAGTGATGTGGGGTGCGAGCAGAGTCAGTTCGTATCCTGTCAGTCGTGCACTCGTCAGGTGTTGCGTTTTGGTTTGGTTTAGGAGGGTGTCAACTGCATGGGGTACCAGTACTGTGAGGGAATTCGAGAGCACGATCCCCTCACTCTGTCGGATAGAGATCGCAGCAGCAGCTACGGCTCGAAGGCAAGCAGGCAGGGCTCTGGCTACAGGGTCAAGAGTGGCTGAGAAGTAAGCGCATGGTCGTTGCTTTGAGCCGATGGACTGGGTCAGGACAGATAAAGCGCACCCCTCCCTTTCATGGGTGTAAAGGGAGAAGGGCTTTGTGTAATCGGGGGTACCCAACACAGGGGCCGAGCAGAGGGCATCTCGTAGTTGCATGAAAGAAGCCTGACACTCAGGGGTCCAAGGGAGTGGGAGAGGGATGTCCTTTGCTAACAATGAAAGCAGTGGTTTTACTACAAGGCTAAAGTTGGGCAACCACTGTCGGCAGAAGGAGGTGAGGCCTAGTAGGGAGCGGACCTGTTTCTGGGTCTTAGGGACGGGGGTGTCGAGAATGGTTTGGATCCGGTCAGGAGTCAGTTTCCTTCCGTCTTTGGACAAAAGGTGGCCTAGGTAAGTGACCTGGGGTTGGCAGAATTGCAACTTCTTCTTAGAGAGCTTGTGGCCATTTTCTGCAAGGAAATGCAGGAGTTGAATGGTGGCTGTGACAGCTAGTGGAGTGGTGTCGGCTGCCAAGAGGATGTCATCGACATATTGTACTAATACCACTCCATCGGGTAACTGGACTTGATCCAGTTGTCTCTTGAGGGCCTGGCTGTAGATGCTAGGGCTTTCTGTGTAGCCCTGGGGTGCTCGGCAGAACCTATATGAGCGGGCTTTTAGGGTGAAACCGAAGAGATATCGGCTGTCTGGGTGGATGGGGATGGAAAAGAATGCGTTTTTGAGGTCAATGACAGTGAAGGTGGTGGCAGCGGAGGGAATCAAAGTCAGGATGGTGGTAATGTCCGAGACCACAGGGTACTGGGGTACCACCACTTTGTTGATCTCTCGAAGGTCAATGATGAAGCGGTATGCTTTCTCATCTCCTTCTCCCTGTTTCTTAATGATGGGCAAGATTGGGCTGTTGCAAACGTTGCTAACTACTTCCTCTACCACTCCTGCGTCTATCAGTGATTGGATGATTTCTACCAATGCCTTCTCGCCCTCGGGCGATATCCGATATTGTGGAAGTTTTGGGAGTGTTGCATCTGGTCGAACAGTGATGTGCACTGGGTCAATCATCATGCGCCCTACATCCGAATCCGTTTTGGCCCACAGATACGGAGGCAGAGTGTCAAGCAGGGAAGTGTCAGCGTCGGTGATGGAAAACATGTGTCTGGGGGGGCAATGTCTAAGCAGAACAGGATTGTCGTAAAGGAAAACTCGGACTCCATCTTGAGAACATCTAATCGTTGCTCGGAAGTGTTTCAATAAGTCGAGTCCCATAATTGCGTCAGGGCTATTGGAGGAGAGCAAAAACGTGGTGTCAGTGGTGTTGTTTTCTAAGTCAAAGAGGATTGGGGCGGACAAAGGGTTAGTGGAGGGCGTCCCATCGAAACCTGTCGATGTTATTAGTAAGCCAGACAAGGGTGCCCTTGGAATCAGTCGTTTAGATAATGCACTACGTGTTGCGCCAGTGTCTACCAGGAATGGTGACTTTGTACCCAAGACCTTAGCAGTGACATAAGGGCCTTGCTGGTCAACATGGAGCTCGACTGGATCCCTCCCTTGCCCTAGGCAGTCCTATGCAAAGTCATGAACGTCATCGTAGTCAGATTGCTGGCATTGGTTCTGTCGGGGTCGATCAAATGTGTTTGGTCTACTGGATCTATCATTAGTTGCGTTGTTTGGGGGCCCTCGCTGTGGTCCCCTATTTCTTGGTTCGTTTGCTGAATCTCTAGGATCTCTATTTCTGGTGAGTTCCAAAAGAACCGGGCACTGAGATTTCCAGTGGCCCGATCCTTTACAGAAGGCACACTGGTCCTCCCTAATGTCTGTACGTCCAATGTGGGGAGTTGAAGCACGGTCTTTGGGAGGTGCCGTTTTAGGGACGTTCATCTGATGGTTTCCCCGGTATTGGTCTCGTCCCAGAGTCACCCCTTGCAGTTGTGCTATCATCACCCTCTCCTTTAATTCTTTCTTCTTCCTCTCTGTTGTTCTATCGTTTTCGTTTTTCTGATGTTCATAATATTGGGCCATCTGGAGGATAGCCGTAGGTTTGGAGGCTGCCCAACTACTTTCACTGGCCTGCAGTTTCTGCGAGACCTCCGGTGATAAGCCCTTAACGTAATTCTGGACAAACAGATGGTGTCCGGTTGCAGTGGTCAGGTCCTGGCCGCTGTAATCGGAGAACACCGTTTCAAACCGGGAGAAGTATTCCGATACATCCTCCTGAGGTTTCTGGCGACAAGCCGTTACTATCGACCAGTCCACTTTCTTTTCTGGGATCAGGGTTTTTAATTTCTGCACGATTTTATCCGGGAGGTCTAAAATGGCTTTTAAAGGCTTTTGTCCGGGTTCTCGTTGTCTGTCTATGCCATCAAGTTGTGACCAGTTATGTCCAAACAGCTCAGAGTGGTCGACTTTCCGGATTTGCTTCCACACATCAGCTGGTAGACATAACCCGAAAAACAAGTCGATGTCAGCTAGAGTCATAATCGTCGAACCTAGGGCCGTACCCAACTCAGTATAGAAGGCAGTGGGGTTTTTACGTAGGTCAGGCAGAGATTTCCGGAAGGTCAGAATCTCTTGCCGGTCCCATGGTTGGTAGACCCAATTGTATACTACCCTTCCCTTTGCATCTTTGTTGTTTGCGTCATCGTGAGTCCCTTCACCTCGTGGAGGAACCCAGTAAGGGGCAGCCTCTCGTATCGGCATCATAGTGTTAGGTCGTTCAGTTTGTGGGTCGGTTGCTACGGAGGTAGTGGATTCGGTTTTCGGCTTTTGTTCAGTGAGGTGGCGGAAAACCTCAAGCGTACGCGTAAGGAGGTCCGTCACATCACTCTCACTCTCATCCCCGATATCAACCTTCCGGTACAGAGTCGTTAGGCTCTGTGGACCTTTTTCTTGATATCGGTCCTCGTATGCATTTAAGACGTGGTAACACAGTTGTACAGTAAAGTGTCGTCTGTGACTCCCAGTATAAGAATTAAACACATCCGTGACGGACTCTTCATCCTCCCTCTTCTCTACCAGTATCTTTGCTATCTTGTCGACCCCTGCTCGTTCATGTTTGCTTAGTCTATATGCTCTAACAGGACCAACCCTTCGGGCTTCTGGGTCGCCCGGCGTTGTCGTTTGCGTAACATCTAATACGAGGAGTTCAGCCGGCACGGAGGCCATGGGGGCTGAAGCCGTGGTGCTACTCCCGCTGGTACCTGGGGATAGTGGGTGCTGGGCTAAGGGTTGGGAAGGGGCATATGGAGGGGGCATGTGGATGATCGGAGGACCTAGCAGCAGATCATCGTTGGTTCGCTGTTTTGAGTGTAAATCAGGGTAGAGCGTGGAGGGAGTTCTAACCAGGCACTGGCTTGATGTTTCTATTTCTAGCTTCTGTTTGGTATCCTCTCTTTCTTTTATCTCTTTCTCTAGTTTCTGGGCTGCTAGGTGGGCTGCTTTCCGCAGCTCTTTTCCCAACCTACTCTCAGTTCTCTTTTTGCGTTGTTCGGCTTCTTTTCGCCACATGCCGAAGCTGTCAAGCATAGTGGACGTCGTCTTGTTTTTACCAAGGGCTGTTTCTAGTGCGATTATTCTATCATTTTCGAAGGATCCTATCAGTGGCCACTGACTTTCTCGATCCTTTTTCGTATATTTATGCCACAGCTGGCTATAGGCTATAGCGACTAATCCATGCTTCGTGAACATGTCCTTATTAGGGGTGCCTTCCAGCGGAGCCGGATGGTTCATCTCTAATAAGCGGTCCGGGCTAAACAGGCTACTAACCAGTGGGGAGAAGACAGGCATGACGGATCACAATGGGATAATAGTCAGCACTACCTATCTTATCACTGCGCGCAAAGACTAGATAGAATATTTCTATTCTACGTTGTTTGCACGTAGTGAATACCTCATGAACCAATTCTGAGCAATCAATGTTAGGTCAAAAATAAAAAATCAATATGGTCAATGGGGAGAATAAGTAGGCTCGCAAAGGTTCGCGTCACCTACCCTTTCACTATCTGTAAAGAGGGGACCTATTTTTCCCTGTTTGCAGACAGAGAATCTCCAGAAAACAATCTATAACAGTTAATCAATGGGGGGAAGGGGCAATTGTTCAGTGGGGGAGAAAGATAGGTCCGACGGGTGCGTACCTATCCTTCGCTGTTTATAAAGGGAGAGCCTGTTGTTTCTCCGTTTGTAGACAGTGAATCTCCAATAAATTAACAAAAAGTAATACTAGTATTTTCTCAACAATTATCAATCACTTTCAATTATCTATCACTTTCGCAATTCGTCGTGTTTACACGACCTTACCCGGACCGCATGGACAGTTTCTCGTCTTCCGAATCCAGCGCCCGATCGTCCTCTTCTCTTCGTACTTCTCGTGGCACTCCTGATGGTTCCCAGTCAGGACCGCAGATCACTCGAGAGAGGTCTGTTCGGAACCAGTGAAGTTCGGATGATCGGCTGTCAGACGAGGGTCTATCGGACAGGGTACCTTCCGATCGTTGCAGTCGTTCACTCTGTCGTCGGGACCTCTCCCACTGGATCCACGAGTCGCTGATGGGCCCCACGTTTGGGACGCCAATTGTTAAAAAGGGTTCCAAAGACAACCGGTAACCAAAGACCCTTTTATGTTGCCCGGCGGTATCACCTCTATGACCCACCGATATTAATCAATGAAGAAGCAGGCGCTGGAGACTGGAAGGCAGGAAACGAGGATTTTATTCTCTCCGGAGGAGAACACATCAATTCAGACAGCAAGTATCGTCACGAGGTGCTCTAACCACATCTCTGAGGCCTGGCCTCTTATACTAGGGTTTATGACCTTTATTGCACATAACACATTCTCGCAATACTTTAGTACTTGAAAGAACATCCTCGGAATCTCCCCTTCAGACCCGTTCCCACATACATTTACAGTTGGATTCCCCACCCAGGTCACAACAGGTGATGGTTGTCGCACAGCAGGGCATTCCGCCGATTCACGGAATGCATGGGGTTGGTCGGATCTCATGGGGTGGGGGCTTTGATCGATTTGGGGGTCTTTTGATGGGGAGGGGAAGCTTCCTACTGTACGGGGTAATAAACAGTATCCGCAGAGCCAGGTGGCGGCCTGGGAACAGGGAAGACAAACGGGGACACAGGAAAAGGGGGTTTGCATCAAAAGGGTTTGAGGCCATGAAAGGAATGAGGGGAGGTGTCGCGCTGGGAACAGGATGGGATTCCGTGGTGAAGCTGCGCTGAAGAGGGGTTTATGACCCAAGGCATGAGAGAGCGGGGGTTGTCAGCGTGCGGGGGAATGCTTGCGAGGTTAAGAGAGAGAGAGACGCGCTGGCTATCAGCGAGGGGCAGGGAGGCCATGGTGCTCAAAATGGCTGCCGCTTACGCGCACGAATGGGCTTGGAAAGGGGCAAGATGGCGCCGATAATGTTGACGTTTTGCAGTCTAATCTTTAACAAATGTAGGGTCTGCTTTTATTTTTACCCCCAATATTTGCCTGGTGATAAGCTGTTCTTGACTAGTCTGACTGGGATCCTGCTAATCAGGACCCCATTTTATCTGCTTTCTCCCTTAAATTGCTGTGGTTAGTACTTAGGTACGTCCCAGATTGGATACCGGGGTACACTCATCAGTCCCTAGTATGTGGTACTAAGGTACCCAGGGCATAGGTACCACAGAGGTCCCCCATGGGCTGAAGCGTGCATTATGCCATCCATAGGAGACAATTCAAAATGCAACTATAGGTATGCCATTGCAGCCTGTGTAAGTTGGTGCTAGCACCACTCTTGAAAAATGTAGGTTTCCTGTATCTAGGGTCACTGCACTTAAACTCTCTAATAAAAGAGAGAGGGACCCCAAAACCAAAGGGATAGGGTTCCAAAATTGACGTTAGTCTGAAAGAAATTCCCTTTGGCTAAAATAGCAACAGTACATAAGTACTCACAAGCATACAGACAACAATTTACAAGGAAGCAATGTAGATAAATAGGATTCAACCAATATATGTGAAAACACTCTCAAAACATTTCAAATTATAAAAACAATTTATTAAAGATACATTACATTAGATAAAAACAGAAATTTGGGAAACATATAAGGACGGTACAATAATCAGTAAAAACAACATTCAATTAAAAAGGAGTGTACAGGAAAAAGGATAGAACCCAATCATAAGACAACAAATTTGGTTTCCTCCTTGGTGTATATTCCTAGATTTACTCCTTAGGCGTCGACGCGTTTCGGCGGTGTAAACATATTAATCCGCCTTCATCAGGACAGTAGGACAATACAGTTTCCCAAATAGATTCTGAAATTTAAATAAAACCAATCTTAGGCTTACTGGGCTCATGACATATGGTAATCTAAAAATCACAATCTTTAAAAAAACGTAATGTTTCTAAATCATTATATCAACATATATATTTACATTGCTTCCAGAACAAAAACCATAATCAGCTCATCAAGATACATAACATTCATAGTTAAACAACAATAGTTCAAGATTGCCCATTTTTCTACAACAACCTTCAGAGTACTGATATATACATATTCAGGCCTGAGGCAGAGTCCAGGAACATTTAGATTTCTTTTAGGGTTCATGTATTGAAAATCCCAGAATACTTAGAGGAAGAGGTGGCGTTAGATAAAGAGCATTGGTACATCACCTACCTCAAATATATGATAGGTCTGACCAATATTGTAAGGGGTTTTCAGCCTCCTATGCGTCAGAACAAGGAATTCGTCCAGCGAATTCTCTTAGATATAAGTTCAGATATATGTTCAGGTACCTATTCAGAAAGAAATAAGTTTAAAGATATTTCAGGGTAGCCATTTTGGAGGCTACGTCACAGAATTCACATAGGACTATGACTTATATCTGTCCTTAGCCTGCATCGCCATTTGGGCTGCGTTTTATACGATTCTGCCTTTTGTTACGCTATGCCTGTTTATTCCTTGCATTCGCAAATAGTCGTAAATTCGCTTATTTTTAATCCAACATCAAGTGGGAACACAATAAAATAATTATCAGCAAACCAGCCTCAAGTCTTTTATTTAGCCAGTATTCTTCTACATAGCGAGCTCATACACTTAAGCCCGAAAGTTAATTCAGGTACTTACTATTTGGATTTTAGTGATGAAAGGCGTAAATACGTCTTTAAGGGTCATATACTTCTCCAGTTAAATGACTGGACACTGCAAGAAATTTATATACATATATGAGCTACGCATATCTTACTGGATATTCCAAAATTTTAAAATTGCGTGCCTATTCAGGTGGCATACTTACGAGTGATTAAAAATGCTAGTACATAAGCACGCAGTAGTGATGATTTCACTTTTAATTTCGGTCCTGTTTAGGCGCAGTCGAAGTACTGCATGGGTTCCGGGATTTATCATTATTATATATAGAGCACTTTGAGCATTTTTATACTGGAAATGAAATCATTTTTAACCGAACGCGGTTCACTGACTGACGCGATCTTAAGCAACGGGTAGTCTTTCTCCCCGTTTTATTATTCCCGCCCCCGTCACCAACAAACACCCGCGTAATGCTGGGTATTTAAATCCGTGTGTTCCTCCTAAACGCTGCTAGCCGGGGACACGGATAGGAGCACGCAGGACGTCCGACGATCGAAAGCCTAAGGTATGCAGACTGCTAGTAGGGGCTACGCTATATGGCAATAGCGTTTTTCAGAAAGAAAGCACGTTTGTAATAAGGGTATTTGTCCCTTCTTTCTTGTTTAATTATACAGGGATTACTGAAAAGACTTCCCTTGCATAGCGGGTATCTTTGGATAAATCCCGGAACCCATGCAGTACTTCGACTGCGCCTAAACAGGACCGAAATTAAAAGTGAAATCATCACTACTGCGTGCTTATGTACTAGCATTTTTAATCACTCGTAAGTATGCCACCTGAATAGGCACGCAATTTTAAAATTTTGGAATATCCAGCAAGATATGCGTAGCTCATATATGTATATAAATTTCTTGCAGTGTCCAGTCATTTAACTGGAGAAGTATATGACCCTTAAAGACGTATTTACGCCTTTCATCACTAAAATCCAAATAGTAAGTACCTGAATTAACTTTCGGGCTTAAGTGTATGAACTCGCTATGTAGAAGAATACTGGCTAAATAAAAGACTTGAGGCTGGTTTGCTGATAATTATTTTATTGTGTTCCCACTTGATGTTGGATTAAAAATAAGCGAATTTACGACTATTTGCGAATGCAAGGAATAAACAGGCATAGCGTAACAAAAGGCAGAATCGTATAAAACGCAGCCCAAATGGCGATGCAGGCTAAGGACAGATATAAGTCATAGTCCTATGTGAATTCTGTGACGTAGCCTCCAAAATGGCTACCCTGAAATATCTTTAAACTTATTTCTTTCTGAATAGGTACCTGAACATATATCTGAACTTATATCTAAGAGAATTCGCTGGACGAATTCCTTGTTCTGACGCATAGGAGGCTGAAAACCCCTTACAATATTGGTCAGACCTATCATATATTTGAGGTAGGTGATGTACCAATGCTCTTTATCTAACGCCACCTCTTCCTCTAAGTATTCTGGGATTTTCAATACATGAACCCTAAAAGAAATCTAAATGTTCCTGGACTCTGCCTCAGGCCTGAATATGTATATATCAGTACTCTGAAGGTTGTTGTAGAAAAATGGGCAATCTTGAACTATTGTTGTTTAACTATGAATGTTATGTATCTTGATGAGCTGATTATGGTTTTTGTTCTGGAAGCAATGTAAATATATATGTTGATATAATGATTTAAACATTACGTTTTTTTAAAGATTGTGATTTTTAGATTACCATATGTCATGAGCCCAGTAAGCCTAAGATTGGTTTTATTTAAATTTCAGAATCTATTTGGGAAACTGTATTGTCCTACTGTCCTGATGAAGGCGGATTAATATGTTTACACCGCCGAAACGCGTCGACGCCTAAGGAGTAAATCTAGGAATATACACCAAGGAGGAAACCAAATTTGTTGTCTTATGATTGGGTTCTATCCTTTTTCCTGTACACTCCTTTTTAATTGAATGTTGTTTTTACTGATTATTGTACCGTCCTTATATGTTTCCCAAATTTCTGTTTTTATCTAATGTAATGTATCTTTAATAAATTGTTTTTATAATTTGAAATGTTTTGAGAGTGTTTTCACATATATTGGTTGAATCCTATTTATCTACATTGCTTCCTTGTAAATTGTTGTCTGTATGCTTGTGAGTACTTATGTACTGTTGCTATTTTAGCCAAAGGGAATTTCTTTCAGACTAACGTCACTGCACTTAAAACCTTTAAGTCACCCCTATAGCAGGCCTTATCAATCCTGAAGGCAGGGTGCTTGGTTCTAAGTGTGAGGGTTCCCCTGCATGAGCAGGACACCCCTCCAGCTTAAGGAGTCCATTCTCCCGGGTTGTAAGTGAAGCAGCCATATAACATATAGAGGGGCACCTCTTAATTACACAATGACCATCTCGAAATTGGCTGTAATGAATCCTATCATGTTTGGCATCAAACATGTGGGAATCATACTCCCGCACTGTAAACGATGTGGGAGTATGATTCCAAGCAATGGAAGAGCACTCAATTAGGCTCTACGTGTTCCTGGTGCCAGCCTTCTAAACCTGACAGGACAAAATGGTTGCTGCCGACCAGAGACGCGATTCTGCCCTCCTGCTGCTGAGCCAAACTCGAGCAGGGGAAGGAAGAACAATAGGCATCCTGTCACAGGGAGGTGTGACCACATCCCAGACAGGATTTAGTGTATTGGGACCGGGTGGGTGCCCTTGCCACTGCCATCAAGTCTGCATGAGGGGCATAGTCCAGTTCAAACCAGCTCACTGAGCTGTTGGCTCCCACTTTGGAGAAAAACTGGACAAATGACTTGGGAGTAATCCCTTGGGGGGTCCCTTGAATTGTCTCAACCCTTTCCTTAGGATACTTAAGGCATTTTCTCCACAGCTCTTGAAGCCTGTCCTGCCCACTCACAAAGTTTGAGGCCAGTATCCCTTGTGGGAGCCACAGCACTGCGTCGACTTGAAGTTGCAAAGGCTTGTTGACTTCCTTCCACCAAGGTCTTCGGGCTCCAAGTAGCCCCAAATTCAAGCATCTCCAGTGACCAAAGTCTTTGTCCACATCTCATTGTTTGCACCGTGGCCTGCATCTTTTTGTGAGCTGCTCCAGGTCCTCTTTCGACTGCAGTGCCTCCGGCCTTTGGGTCCTGTTTAGGGTCCTATTTGCTTTTTTTGACCTCTCCTGATTGCTCGGGCCCACCCTGAGTCCCCTGTTTGTCGTGAGTCCCCTGGACCTTGCTAGTCCCGACATTGCACCTTCTCCGACTTCTGCATTGGTTGCATTTGCCAAAGCTTGTTACTACTTCCGCCGGACACCGACCCCTCAGCACTCAACATCCAACGTGGCACAGCTTGTGCACGGCTCCTGGTCTTCCTCAGCGTCGCCTGGTCCTCACAGCTGCAGAGTCAAGGTAATTGTCAGCTCTCCTGCAACTCCAGACATTGGAGGGCATTTGCCTTCCAGATCTCCTGGTCATTCCTGAGTGACATAGACTCTGTCCTCTCTGCTTGCAGGTACTTCTGAACTAGAATCCATCTTTTGATTCCACCGGATACTTTCTCCTTCTTCAGCAGCGGCACTTTCCTGAAGTTCTCCTTTGGGTTTGACAGCAGTGTACGGCACCATTTCACACCTATGTACCCGGCTTCCCTGGTGTAGGTAACGAGTCAAGGTTCTCATACTACTTTCTTAGTATATGGTTTGGTCGCCCCGCCCCTGGGGTCCACTGTGTATTTCGTGCGTTTACGTGATTTCTCTGCAAAGTATTGTGTGCATTGTGCATATCTCCAGGTAGAAGACATTGGTATGTGTTAGAGGGTATTATATAATAAATACATATTTTTATAAATACCTTGTGTTGTTGTTTTTCACATTATCTATACATTTAAGTTTCCATTCTGGTCAAACAAGCTGCTTTACACTCCTTCTGGACTAAGCATGAAGGCTGCTCTCCACAGCTACCACTTAGAGAGCTTTCTACCTTTGTCTAAGACCTCTTAAATCACCATAAGGGTTGTCTGGATTGGTACACCGTGCCCACTTACATAAGTGGACATCATATACCATGCCAACTTCTCACAAAAGCTTCCATGTTTTAATGGAATACACTTTTTGAAGAGACTTTATCATAATTTACGTCATGTTTGTTGTATAATTACAAAGCAAATACTTTCAGGGTTTGGCTCATGCACGGGCTCTAAGAACCAAGCCAGACCCTTACCTCAGCTCTGGCTCGGCTCTCCCAAGTGAATATGCGCATAACGCAACATAAGTCTAGAATCAAGAATAAAGTGCTTACAGCACCTATGGTGGAGCATTGCATTGAAAATAAACACACTGAGAATGACTTAAAGTGGTCAATTCTATATGTTCTGCAACAGTCTAGACCCATTGACCATGATAAACTTCTACTAAAAAAAGAGGCCTACCTTATACTTAAGTTTAATAGCGCACTTAGCGGGCTCAACTCGCTTTCTGAAATATCTAGAGTGTGAGCTTTATCTAGTATAGTGCCTCCAAAAGAAAGGGTCGATGGTAATTGCGCGTATGTTTTCATATGTGGTTCAAATTCACCTTTTTTCACATCTAAATGATAGCCTTCTCTAGTGACCCCACTCTAAGATGGCCGTCAAGCAAGTAGCTATAAGTAGGTCCAAAACCATGTTACAACATGGCTGCCAAACTAAGTGAATGAGAGCTTTCTCTAGCGACCCCACTCTAAGATGGCCGCCAAGCAAGTAGCTATAAGTAGGTCCAAAACCATGTTACAACATGGCTGCCAAACTAAGTGACTGAGAGCTAGATGCCGAGTCACAGCTTGTTCAAGTAAGTCTAGAGCTAACATGGGTTTGATTTGCCACCAATATGGCAGTAGCCCCAGAAACCTAATAAAACGCTGATATTTCCTCTAGGGAAAGCGAGCGCAAATAATAAGGACTGAGGAAAGCGGTGCCTACATGGTTAGAAAGCGTTTACCGCTGCAACCGATTAGAACACGAACAGCCCAAGCGAGGAATCCCTCAGAGCAGGTATGCCGAGTAGGACAACAAGTGCCATACTCTCTCCGTCTGTGCATAAAAAGCGCGTAAAATGTTATTCTCATTATTTTCAGGCTGTAATACAAGACTGAAAATTAACTCCCATTTGGTGAAAACGTAGGATCACGAGCATGATCCAGTAAGGTATGTTGATAACATATGTGCCCCATTCTGGTCTTAGAAAGTGAGCAAGAACAGGTCATGATACCTGCGTTTGTTTTTAGATCCCGAAAAGAAAAGAAACTCAGTCAGAACTAATTTTCATTTTCATTTCCAATCTTTATTTCTGCCATTTGGCCATAAAAGATAAACAATACACATATACAATCACAAATAAGTCAGTACATAAAGACTAAAAACATGGGAAATGCATATGCTAAAAATGCTGTAAAAACTATACATCTAAAATTTTTAAGAGGGACCCAACACCTTTAAAATGCGGTTACGCGTGTGCCAAACATTGGTAAGAAATGTTGTTAATGCGAAGACAGTTGGGCCAGAGACATCAGATTTTAAAATCCTATACATTGGTGCATATTCCCTGCAGCCCATATTCCTTATCAATGGGAGGAGCCAGTATTTTCTTGCTGCCATGTAGGCTGGGCAGAAGAAAGCCACGTCAGAACTAATATCCTACCCTTGACCGGCGGCTGCTGGTTCAACAGGTAATATGAGGAATCCGAGTTAAATGTAGTTGGAAGCTAAACAACCGTCAGAAATGTAGCTAAAACAAGTTTTATTTTATACACTTGCAGATATCCCGTATTAAGACAGAGCCCTGATGAGAATCCGTAGAGTTGACATACCGGATTCGAAACGCGTTGGCGTAAAAAGATTAGCCATTTATTGGTTGAATGGACTGAATGAATTAATTTGAAGTCTATTTTTCCTTTTTTGAACTGCCTACATTCAACTGTAGTTCATTGATTTATGATTGTCATCAAGTTTATACTTTTGACTCTGGTCTTTATGGAATTACGGATGATTTTTTCTTCGTAGTATGAATATTTGAGTGTATATATATCAGAGCAATTCACTTTGTATAATACAACTAGTTCTGTGTATGTGTTTGTGTTGTAAATAATCGTGAATTGTAAATAATTGTATATAAGGTGTACAAAACGATAAGGTGTCCCTTTCATACATAAATACTTAAAAAAAGACAAAAAACAAATAAATAATAAAAGGGTTTGAGTGATATACCCGTACGAACCAGGAAGTCTCTTATGGTTTGTTCCCTCAAAAATAGAGGATTTAAATAAGTGTGTGGCTGGCAATCTGTGTACTTAGTTATGCTGGGAGAGCTGCCACCTGCCATGGACCTCAGCCGACCCTTCGACAATTACATAGTCAGGGGACACCTGAGTTCACCCTCCCACCCCCACAGCCCTCAATGTCATTTTTATTGGACACTTCTTTTGCTCTCTCTACCTTTGGGGCCTTGGGATAAAATGCTCTCTAGATCTGTCTCATGTGTGCTGATCTCACTAGCCCCCCCTTTCCTGAACTGATCCTCTTGATTCCTTCACCCCAGCGCTTGGCGTTGCACCTGGCCCTCATTACGAGAGGTCTAATAAAGTCTGATATATGCAGGAACGTCTGTTACCAAACGTCGAAGTTATGTGTTTCGTGATAAATAATATCGGAAGGGCAAAACTGCTGAGGAGAAAATCTGGTCAGTACAGGAACATGTGGATTTTGATGCACTAAGTCGACATGTTATTCTAGAAGAACTCATTATAGGAGACAATTTTCATACCCTGTAAATACCAAACACCTCCTTGCTCATTTTTATCGGATGTGAGCAGAGTGGGCCCGTAGAATAATATTTACCACCTCATTTTGTCTTATCGCTGCCACCTCTGGGTCATCAGGCTTTGTTTAGATCTCTGTGCCATTTCTCGAGTGGCATGTGCCCACTCCCTGTCTCTTTGCAGGGTGGTCCATGGTGGCATCAGTGACTTTCTTTACCCAGAGACAGTTCAGCCTCCAAGAATCCTTAGACTCGGGGCAAAGCCAGTACTTAAAGGTCCAAACAGAGGCGGAACAACATTCTGGTGGCACAGCTTTATCTTTGCAGATATGTCTGACGTGTGTAAATACACATTAATTCTGTTTCCCTTAGCGAAAGTTAGAAATATGAATTATGATATGTCTGATATCAAAATGGCACTTGCATCTCTTGACTTCTCACATCCTGATTGACCAAACTGTTCTTAATCCTGTAATCCCTCGCTTTGTGATTTTCTTCCCCCTCTAGTTTCCATACATTCCTCCACCGCTGGCTTTTGTCATGGAACGGGGCTGCATTTACTCTGCTCCAGCCTTTCAGATTCCATTCTGTTTCCAACTGGACTGCAAGGCAGCTCTGTGGGTACTGGTGCCTGAGTGGAAGAAGGGGCCCCATTCTACGGTGCTATCAACATGGAGTGGCTTACTTGGTCTGTGTTGAGATCTGCAGTAGAGACATGACCACCGTTTGTGGTGTTCTCATGAAGTCTTTGCCTAGCATTAGCAGAAAGACGGCCAGTCTTTGCTTTTGTCAGAGAATAATGTCCTCAGTCTGTAATGACATCCTCGGGGAACATATATTGACCCAGTCTGTTCTGGTGAAACAGCCCAGTCTGTGTGTGCTGGGGAGAAGTGTACACAGCTCATGCTGGTGCTGGAGATAGAGAATGTCAGTCAGCATGAGATGGTGTTGAAAGTGATGGATCTTCAGCTTCTTCAAGTGTGAGGAAAAGACACAAATCCTGTGCTGCTGTTGAATTAGAAAACGTTTGATTTGTGCGAGTGCTATACAAGAGGAACGGAGAGGAACTGGTAGTGACAGAGACGGTCACACACACTGTGCTGTAGGCCAGACGAGGTCTGTATATCAAAAATCACCACTCTGGCTTACTGTCAGATGAAACTGGTCCTCATTCTGTGCTGATGTTAGATGAGAAGAAGTCTCAGTCTATGTTAGTCTAACAAGAGACAGTCCCTCCAACTGTGCTGCTGTCCGAGGAAGGGCCCTCAAGAAGGATTAACAGTCTGTCCTAGAGTCAGAGGAGAATGACCCTTCGTCTTTGCTGGTGTTGGATGAGAAGAGCCCTGTGTCTGTGAATAGTGCACGAGAAGATGGCCCCTGCATCTTTGTAGCTGTTTGCTTTAAGTTTCCCCGTTTTGTGGCATGGTGGATGGGAAAGACCTCCGATGTGTCTTAGAATCATAAGAGAATGTCCTTCAGTGTCTTCTTTTGTGGATACGAATAGTCAGGTTCTGTGTCAGAGGAGACAGTCTCTCATTCTGCATTTCTGTAGGTGAGAAGCTCCCCATTGTATAATGTGTTGGACGGGAAGGACTGCCATTGCATATTGATAGGGAACCACTATCAGTTTTTTGTTGTTTATGTATTAATTCTTTGCACTGTATATAATTGCAATTCAATTGGACCATTATATATTCTAATGTTTTTCTTGGTGTGTTCAACCAATTTTGCTTAATTCACTGTTGCAAATTTGTAAATGTGTATGTTTGTAGATACTGTATATATGAACCTTTCGATCTGATAGTGGTTCTGTTTGTGCCTGTGTTTTCAAATAGTGTGTGGAAATTATGTGAAAAAGAAAATAAATTTGTTTGGAATACAAATCCAGTGGTCACACGGTACATATTAGCTGTGTGATTGGTGAATGGTCTTGTGAATAATCCTGTCCAGCCACCTTGTTCTGTTTTCCCTATTGTTGAGATCCGGGCTGGTCAGATGTAGGATCCGATACCTTCACTGTTTCACAGATTGCATATTGATGTCAGAGGAGACGATGCCTCGGATGGGTCTGGTGTTTGAGGAAGGTCCCTCTGTCTGCCTGGATTGCCAGTCTGTGCTAATGTCAAAAGAGGATAAGAAGGTTGCTTAGTCTGTCTTCATTTCAGAAGAAAATGGACGAAAGTCTGTGCTGCTGCTGCTATGTGAGGAGAACCTTCAGTCTGTCTTGGTGCTAGATGAGAAGAATCCACAGTCTATGTTTATGTCAGGGGAGGGGGTCCCTCGGTCTGTGTTGCGTTTTGCGAGAAGTTCCCCAGTTTATGGTGTGTTGCTAAGAAAGACCACAAGTCCATGTTGGTGTGAAAGAAAACATGGCCCTAAGGCTTTTCACTTATTGGATGAGAACAACCGTCAGTCTGTGTTAGGGTCAGAAGAGATGGTCCCTCAGACTATGCTGCTGTCTGAGGAAGGCTCCTGTGTCTGCTCTGAGTCACGCAAGGATTGACAGTCTGTGCTATTGTCAGAAGAGAATAGCCCTCATTCTCTGGTGGTGCTGGGCGAGAAGATTCCTGAGTCAGTTTTAGTGTCACAAGCGACTGTCCCAAAGTCTGTGAGTGAGCTGAATGAGAATAACCTTCAGTCAGTAGTGGTGACAGAAGCAAACGCCCCAAAGTCTGCGCTGGTGCTGGACGAGAAGAATCGTCAAGCTGGATTAGCATCAAAGGAGTCAGCCCCTCAGTCTGTGCTTCTGTTTGTGAGAAGTTCCCCCAAATTGTGTTCTGCTGGATGTGAAGGACCCGGATTCTGTGTTGTGTCAGAAGGTGTGGCGCTGAAGCTGTACTGGTATTGTGTGATATGAACCTTTAGTCTGTGTTAGTGTTCGAGGAGGCAGTCCCTCATATTGTGCTGATGTCATGATACCCACATTAGAGAGACACTCATCGGGCTACATCCTAGTCTATCATTTTTTTGCCCACCATGCACCACCAGACAGTAACCAGCCACAGGCAAAATAGTAATTGTCCAGCCCAAAATGCCAAGACAGGTCCCCTTTAAACCAGAACACAAGAAACCTAAGAGTGTCTTTGGCCTATTTAGGTCTTCTCAGTAGGGTTTAGTATGGTTCCAGTGGCACAGTCAGGGCATACCCATCACACCTAGGGATTTTCACTCAGGAATACTCAGGGCTATTTCCCAGTTCATCTGTTTTTTTTGCCAACTATGCAGCCTCAGACAGGTACCAGCCATATGCAGATCAGCCTTGCTCCTGCTCCAATAGGAATAGTACAACCTGAACAATCAGGCCTCATTCCCTCTGACCCAGAACACATGCAACTCCATTTTCACTTTATTTGAATCTAGGGTACATCCTGGTTCCAGTGGTGCGGTGAGCATGGGACCCACAGAAAGTAGCCAAATGTAAATCAGCCTTGGTCCTGACTCAATGGAAAGAATCCAGCATGAACTACCTGGCCATGTTCACTTTGAACTGGAACACAAGCAAATCCTGACCGATGTCTAACTCTTCAAAGTGAAGCTTGGTTCCAGTGGCACAGTGAGCACAGGTCCCACAGCTGACTTATGTGGTCACACTGAAGCATATACAAAAGTAAAGGATGCAATGCTTTAATTAATCTCAACCCTTAGTAATTACTCGGGCAGTGCCCCAAGCCCATCGTTTGTTTGCCCATCATTCCTCCTCAGAAAGGGTGAAGATATATGCAAACCAGCTTTGGTCACTCTCCACTAGAAGCAGTCGAGCCTGCACTGCCAAACCAGATCCCCTCTGAACCGGAACACCGGGCACACCAGACATGTTCCTTTTGTATTACTATCCAGATCCCACCAGTCTTTAAGGGAAACGTGTAGCAAACTGACTATATGAAAAACAAGCAATCCCTAATGAACTGCTGAAAATACCGTCATATTCAAAGGTTTTCCTGAGCTGAGGCAACAGAAGAACCATGTATTGTTGCCCCACCAAATAAAAGCGTTAAAAAAAGGTAGAACATGACAAAATGACATTTTAGCAGTAGCCAGATGGTGCTTCAGTGTTAAAAATTCAGTATTTTTATATGTGAATGTTCTCAAAGAGCTATGAACATTTTCTACTGGAATGTCCTAGCGCCCACACGTCCAGTGCGGTTCAGCTTGCCTTTGTTTTCTAAACCCTCTCACCAAGCTGGAGCGAAGCATGCGGCCAAGATGGCAGGGGAAGGACAGAGGAGTGGCTTGGAAGGTGGGAGTGGTGTGTGACAGTGGAAAAGAAACGACTTTTCGTCTGAAATCGAATTTGGCAAAGGGTATCAGGTGCCTTTTGAAAGCGAGAACAAGGGGAAGAAGCCTTATGTGTCCTAGCAACCTCACTCAGCAGATTCCTTGTTTAAGACACGGTAAATGCTGTGCTCTTCTGGAGCAACTCACCGTTTTCACCAACAATGAAGTGCCTTCTTTTTAAGTTTCGTACGTTAGCACACAAACTTTCCAAGGGATAGACGCAACTTCTCAGAGCTCTCTCTATAGGTGACAACCCATATTTTTCAGAGAATTGATTGACTGTTTGAGGGCAGGAAATTTGGGATAATTGGCCCCATTGACTGCTTCGAGGCGGGGAACAGATACATGTGTTAGTCATCAAAAAAGATTTCACGAGGAAGTCACCTTTGTTTATTTTAATGTGGATTATGTATCCAAAATTTAGCAAGTACGTGGTCCCAGAGGGTGTGTGGTAATTGGTCCGTGTACGAGTAGGTGGTAGGTGACTGTCTTTCACAATCATCAATCCCAAGCCAATAGGCTTGCTTCTGAAAGGGTAAGTTATTTCCTGAATATCTAGAGAGAGGATTCTTCTATGACCAGGTATTGTCTGGAGCAGCGGCTCTGAAATGCTTCAGTGGTGGTTGGAGGATTTTACATTCACAAACTCTTTTGAAATTGAGTTCTCTGTTTTTCCTCCTGAAGGGCTCATCCCATGTTGCCCTTTACCTCCCTAGCGAGAACCAAAGGCGTTCCCGCGAAAGCGCATGAAGTATTTTCTGGATGGAGTGAGACACGGGCCCCCTCGTGTGCTGTCTGCGCACTTTTTCTCAACACCTTGCGCATCAGACCGCCTCGGCGAAGTGCGTAAATATACACGTAGTGTTGCAGCATTCTAAATATATAGAGATGTATATATTCATTCTGAACACTAATTAATCTAACATAGCGAATAACGAATCACACCAGCTGCCCCTGTTTCGCGGCAGATAATTAAACGTGAATTCATTGAGATAACTGTGGTTAAAGCGGTTAGGGTTTCAAGATAACTCACAAAAGGCCATTCTTGGCAGCTGTCAATGTTGCTACTTGCTCTTAACTGACATTTTCTGATGCCTTGCCAATGACCTCACACGGTACAGGAAGAGCGTCACCTGACAGTAGAATGGTGATCTCTTCACTGCTCACCACATCTGGGAACAGTTATGGTTCAGCACAAGTAAAGTGAGTTTTCCATTCTGCCACACTGACTTTTGTTATATAAGTGAGTTCCTCCACTCCCTGTTTTTTTTGTCTGCTGTGGTGTATGAGTGAGTTCGTCCACTCGCTGTGTTTTGCTTTTGCTCAGTTATCTGAGTGAGTTTCTCCACTCCGTGTTTTGCCTCTGCTCAGTTATCGGAGTGAGTTCCTCCACTCCCTGTGTACTGCCTCTGCTTTGTTGTGTGAGTGAGTTCCTCCACTTCCTGTGTTGTGTCTCTGCTCAGTTGTATGAGTGAGCCTCACTCAATATGTTTTGCCTCTGCTCTGTTGTATGAGTGAGCCTCTCACTCAATGTGTTTTACCTCTGCTCTGTTGTATGAGTGAGCCCCTCCTCCCTCTGTGTTTGCCTCTGCTCTGTTGTATGAGTGAGCCTCTCACTCAATGTGTTTTACCTCTGCTCTGTTGTATGAGTGAGCCCCTCCTCTCTCTTTGTTTGCCTCTGCTCTAGTGTATGAGTGAGCCTCTCACTCAATGTGTTTTACCTCTGCTCTGTTGTATGAATGAGCCCCTCCTCTCCCTGGGTTTTGCCTCTGCTCTAGTGTATGAGTGAGCCTCTCACTCAATGTGTTTTGCCTCTGCTCTAGTGTATGAGTGAGCCACTCCACTCCCTGGGTTTTGCCTCTGCTCTGTTGCATGAGTGTGTTCCTACACTCCCTGGGTTTGCCTCTGCTCTGTTGTATGAGTGAGATCCTCCTCTCCCTGGGTTTTGCCCCTGCTCTGTTGTATGAGTGAGATCCTCCTCTCCCCGGGTTTGCCTCTGCTCTGTTGTATGAGTGAGATCCTCCTCTCCCTGGGTTTTGCCCCTGCTCTGTTGTATGAGTGAGATCCTCCTCTCCCCGGGTTTGCCTCTGCTCTGTTGTATGAGTGAGTTCCTCCATTCCCTGGGTTTTGCCTCTGCTCTAGTGTATGAGTGAGCCCCTCCACTTCCTGGTTTTGCCTCTGCTCTGTTGTATGACTGAGTTCCTCCACTCCCTGTGGGTTGCCTCTGCTCAGTTGTATGAGTGAGTTCCTCCACTCCCTGGGTTTGCCTCTGCTCTGTTGTATGAGTGAGATCCTCCTCTCCCTGGGTTTTGCCTCTGCTCTGTTGTATGAGTGAGATCCTCCTCTCCCTGGGTTTTGCCTCTGCTCTGTTGTAGGAGTGAGATCCTCCTCTCCCTGGGTTTGCCTCTGCTCTTTTGTATGAGTGAATTCCTCCACTCCCTGGGTTTGCCTCTGCTCCTTTGTATGAGTGAGTTCCTCCACTCCCTGGGTTTGGGGTTGCCTCTGCTCTGTTGTAGGAGTGAGATCCTCCTCTCCCTGGGTTTTGCCTCTGCTCTGTTGTATGAGTGAGATCCTCCTCTCCCTGGGTTTTGCCTCTGCTCTGTTGTATGAGTGAGATCCTCCTCTCCCTGGGTTTGCCTCTGCTCTGTTGTATGACTGAGATCCTCCTCTCCCTGGGTTTGCCTCTGCTCTGTTGTATCTCCCTGGGTTTGCTTCTGCTCTGTTGTATGAGCGAGCCTCTCCACTCCCTGGGTTTTACCTCTGATCAGTTGTATGAGTGAGTTCCTCCACTCCCTGGGTTTGCCTCTGCTCTGTTGTATGAGTGAATTCCTCCATTCCCTGGGTTTGCCTCTGCTTTGTTGTATGCGTGAGATCCTCCTCTCCCTGGGTTTGCCTCTGCTCTGTTGCATGAGTGAGTTCCTCCACTCCCTGGGTTTGCCTCTGCTCTGTTGCATGAGTGTGTTCCTACACTCCCTGGGTTTGCCTCTGCTCTGTTGTATGAGTGTGTTCCTACACTCCCTGGGTTTGCCTCTGCTCTGTTGTATGAGTGTGTTCCTACGCTCCCTGGGTTTGCCTCTGCTCTGTTGCATGAGTGTGTTCCTACACTCCCTGGGTTTGCCTCTGCTCTGTTGTATGAGTGTATTCCTACACTCCCTCGGTTTGCCTCTGCTCTGTTGCATGAGTGAGTTCCTCCACTCCCTGGGTTTGCCTCTGCCCTGTTGTATGAGTGAGGGCCTCCCTCCCCGGGGTTTGAAGTGAAGGAGCTGGTTGAAACATGGGTGTTGAGAGGTGGTGGATGTCACTTACCATTCAAAAATCGCATCTGCTGCCAATTCATTGACAGTTCTTCATCTTATGGTTGGGTTATGATAGGTCACGCTGTGGAGTGTGACTGTGTGCTAGGTGCTTTACTGTTCTGGGCAGTCTGGTTTGCCACCAGTGTCTAGCAAAGGAGTATATTGAGGGTAACTGTAACGGGTGTTTATTGCAAAGTTTAGGATTTGATGCATTTTTGTTAAAGAGTACATGGGAGATGCCTACTGGAAGCCTGTTACAGTAGTCAAGACTACTGAGTGGACCAGTGAGGATATCTGTGGGTAAACATCCTTTACCATTAATGCGTACCAACGCATGCCATTACCCTGCATTTTTTCTCTGCAAAATGTTTTACAACGCCGGACCTTACACGGCCAACCATTATAAACCATTCCCCAAAGCAACGCCCGGTGGAGTTAGAATAGTAAATTGCGCTGTAATGGGTAATGCGTTGTAATGGATTGCGTTGTAAAGCCCTGCACTGTAAAATATTTTGCAGAGTAAAAAATGCCGGACTATGGCATGCGTTGTAAACGCGTCCAGATTGGAGTGTCCTATTCCTACCTGTGTTCTGACTTTGTTGAGGAAATAAACGGAGTATGTGATTTGTTATATAATTGAAATGTGGCTGCTGTGGGTGTATTTATTATTAGGGTTTCCGCACTCAGCAGAGGGGCTGAAGTGCACTCTGAGATTTGTCGATGAGGGTCTTGGAATTGGAAAACCTGGAGGGAAATTAATAGGGTACTGGAGAGAGATGGACGGAGAAGTGGTAGGAAAGTAGGCATGGTGGATGGGTTCAGAATGATTGATCAGTGAGTGATCCTGTGGTTGATGGCCGTGCTGCACTTTGAGATCTGGGTCTACATGGACGGAAAAGTGCAGATGGTTTGAGTGAGGGTATTCGTAGATGTGCCAGACAAGACAGCGAGCTTATCAGAGATATTGGGAAGGCAAAGAGAGATGTACAAGGGAAGAGGTGGGTTTGAATAGAGTGTTACCTGGATCCTTCTAATGTCCAAGTCTTTCAAACAGAAGAAAGAAGGGAAAGCTTCTGCTGTGATGAAGGAGAGAGGCGTAGAAGTGCGTAGACGGACACTAACGGGGCGACCAAGATGCTGAGGGTGGGCAGAGATTGTGCATTCCCGAGAGTACTGAGGGCAGGCTTTTCACTGATTTATGAAAAAATGCACCTATTTTTATTTCCATTGCTTGGATAGGTGGCATAATCAATGGTTGTTAATGAGGGCTCACAACAGTGCTGTTACGGAGAGGACCGTCTAAACTGTACGTTTTTCGCAGTGTGCTATTCAGTTGCTAAAAAGAGGTGGCACTGAGTATGCATGTAAGGCATCCATTTGAATTGGGAGTGCAGGTACAGCATTCGAGGAGTGCTTGTTGGTGATATGGGTCCCGGGAGGCAGGGCTGGAGAATGGACTCTGGCATGGGCATCGGGAGACTGGGGAATGATGGGTGGGGAGCGGGCGAGTGTTTTAGGAGTCCGTTTTAGGGCAGCCGGATTGCCATGTGAGGGTGCTGGGGAGGAGAGAGTATTTATCAGTCAATAGTCAGAGAATCATTGGGTGATGAGACATTGTGTTTGTGATTTTCTGGACGGCAGTTAAGGCCACAAGAATGATGAGGGGCGTAATAGATGTTAGTCATTGTGAAACATCATGAAGGTCGACACAATGAATCTAATATTTATTAATGGGCATGAAACGGTCACAATATGAATATTGGGATATTGGGTGGTGCAATGATAGCAGGTGATGGCAATTGTGGTTGTAATTATATTTATATAATGCTTACTACTCCTGACGAGGCGTTGAAGCACTTAGAAGCAAGCAGCATGCTGCTCAGGAATGCAGGATTAGAGGTACTCGAAGGTCGAAGGAGGAAGATTAATGCTGGAGTGGGTGTAGTGAAAAGTGTTTTTAGGAGAATGCGCCCTCTGTTCTCATACTTGCTTCGTGACATATGAGATAATGTGGAGCGTTCAGCATGATAGCTACTAGTGTTGCGGTATTCTTTGTAATGACGCAAGTCTCAGTAACATCTGTGAAGTGTGTTTGATAGAAGTCAGAGGCAAATTGGTCACAGGTGCCTTGTGTCTGGTCTACTGTTCGATACACAGAATATAGGGAAAGGTGCACAGTTGTGGGTCTAGCATTCAAACCTTTATGTCCTGTTTAAAGAAGCATGGCAGATGTGGCCAGTGGTGAAGGATTTGATTAGTTGATTCAATTATTAAGCATGGAGCAGTGGAGTTTCAGGCATTGAAGTTGGGGAGTGAGGAAGAGTGGTGTATGTACTATGTAGTGTGGAAGGATGTAAAGGCCTGCGACTTGGAGAGTGTAGGAATCCGGGTTGGATTCTACAGCAGATTTTCCCACCATCACCCAAAACTAGCTCCTTGTCAGGTATACACAGCTTCTCTGAGACACCCTCGCCTACTCCTGAGATGGAAAATGGCTTTAGAGAATGAGTGCCAAAAATTTGTAGAGTCGGCACAAACAAATCTGGATCTTGAAACCATTCCATAAGCTCCCTGGACAATTTAGTAAAATCAAAAAGTATTTTATGATTAAAACAAGGTTCACATTGCAAAACTTGTCATTCCATTTTCCCAACTTTCCATTCCACGTGGCTTCTCAATTCCGTATGGCGTGTAATGAAAGTTCTGTGCTGTACCAGTCTAGCACACAGAAGTGGCCATTGGAGGCTTCTTCATTTTCCAGTTGGACAGCATGACTCCTGTCTCCATTCTGCTTTTTTCCCTTCCACCAGGCCATATGGGTGATGAGTGTCCTCTGTGTGTGAGCTCCTCAGTTCACAGCCTCCACTCCTCAGAGTTCCAGTGGGGTGGCTCTGGCTGGTGTCTCCATGGCAGAGAGACGCTTTCAGTCCTTTCATCTGTGCCCCGATGGCGACTCCTACTCTTCAGCAGCAGTCCATTCAAATTGACACCAACATCCTTGCCGTCCCATGGAGAGTCCTCTTTCCAGATAATAGCCAACCGTGACTGTAAGTTGGCTATGTCACTAACTCACAGGGTCCAGCCAAGAATCTTCGTCGCGTTCAGTACTGGTCACAGCTGGACAACTGGTCTGCTTCACAATAAACTATTTTTATTAAACTTGCAGATGCACAGTAAACGTCACAGATCAATATTCACAGTCTGAACTTGCACAGTTTCATCACCCATTACACTTTAACTCTTGTTTGTCCTCTTCAGCTTTCACTTAGCACAAGAAGAGTCTTGGGGCTCCTTTTTGGCCCTCGTGGCTTCCAGTAGAATACAGTGAACCTACAGGCCATAAAGTGAACACATGCACTGAGAAACCAGTACCATATTTCTAAATAGACAGTCAAGATACCAGCAGTATTAAGTAGAAGCCCGGAACAATGGGAAAACAGACAGTAAGAGGCCTAGAAGAAGAGCATCGGTAGAAAGGATGTCGCAGTGGCCATACAATGATTCGAAATCAGCCCTTTATAATGGAGAGTGCAGGGGTATATATGTTTTAGAGTAATACTACACCTGTAAGTGTCTTGAAAACATGCAACAATAAAATTATCGCAACAAGCGCTTTTGCACTGGTAGAAAGTGACGCAAGTCAATGATGAAATTATATTTGCTGTGCATAGACGAGAATACATTAATGATTAGAGTGTAATATAATGTGATTCTAAGTAGTGGGTGAAAATTGAGATTAAAAAGATTAATTATTTTAGGCCACTCAATTTAGAATTGGAGGGAGAAAAGGAACATTTGTATCACATTTTACATTATTACTGGTGCAGGGTAATGTAACTGGCAATAAGCATTCTAGCACATTTAGGCCATCTAATTCATATTTCACCTTGCTCTACATTAACATATTCTATTTTTAACTCCCAGCAAATTACAGTGATTTTGCCATCTCGGTCACTGCTGTTTTATTTCATTTTGGTCCTTCTTTTATGTCCTTTTTCCTACACTCATGACACTAATTTATGTACATGTCGTTAGTATTGCTTATTTGAGAGCTCACAGCAAGAGCTTGTTTTTTTTATATATATCTATGTGTGATTTTATGTGTTCTTTTGTGCCCTACTTTTACTTTTCTTTCCCTCTTTTCTCTGTATTACTCCAAAAGGAAGACACTATAATTCTCACCAAGTAAGGGACTATACAGTGGTTCTAGTTTCACCAAAATGCAGGCATACCCGGATTACATATTACACGGTATGTCGGAATCTAGCATACACTTAGACCTCATACTGTATTAGGTTGCCACTGATGTCGTTCGTGCAACACCCAGTCTTTTTATTATTCCATTTTTCAAATCCATGTTTTACATGTTTATCACGGGATAGCATCTGTCAGCCATCTTGGGTAATGCAAGAAAGCCAGACATTGGGGTGTGACGAGTAAATATAGGAATGATGGGTTAGTGTGACTTTAGAGGCTGTGCATATCCGACACTCAACATACATCAAGTGGAGCCAATAAGGGAAACGTTCAATCTATAGCATGGATTCTCCATGGGGCAGAGCGTGACGTGCGCACGTTTTCCTGGCTATACCAGACATGTTTCCATCTGGTGAAGCCTCTTTGCCACACTGGACCATCCCCGCTTGGACGAGGGAGTTACAGGCAGTTGGCTCACTAAGTTGCCGATGGGCCTCCCTAGCAGCGGAAATGCGTTCGGATGAACTGCTCCCCAGCTCAG
The DNA here is from genome assembly GCF_964263255.1 of Lissotriton vulgaris. Classification (NCBI taxonomy): domain Eukaryota; kingdom Metazoa; phylum Chordata; class Amphibia; order Caudata; family Salamandridae; genus Lissotriton; species Lissotriton vulgaris. The sequence continues at coordinate 1,306,002,028 of NC_141693.1, read as the reverse complement.
CTGCAGGCAAAGCCCACACACATTTAGGTGTTTCATGCCTGGATGGAACCGGTCTCCTAACCGGAGGCTCACTCCCAAAGAGTCCTCACGCACACTGCAGAAACACAGGTAATCCGTCCTCCAGAGCACAAGGCTCCAGTCTCAACCCTTCCTCTTGCTTGTCACCTTTTTTAAATGGGGGTCACCTTTTTACAAAAACCTTGAGGGTTATAGTCCTGTTTGTGAGCAGCACAGAAAACAGAACCTCTTCAAATATTTTGGGTATGCAATGGAATATGTCGATTCGACACCGAACCAGTTCTTGAATTATTCTACAAAAAAACAGGTTTCATTTTGAACACACACAAATAGACGCAGAATAGAAGGGAGAGGACGGAGTGTCTTTTGTGAATGCGCCCAGTCTCTGCAATTGCCTAAAAGCGTCCTGTTCTGAGTGGTAAAATCACAAACCATGTGGTGAAGCAGACAGAGTGAATAAACCTTTTGAAATGGCTGCAAAAGATTCTGTCTGCTGATGATGGCATGCTCAGTGGTCGTTTCTTGTGCTTCTTCTTGTTTGAACTCTTTTGATGCTTGGTGGTGGCGTGACCAATCGTTATGCCTTATCTCCTGGACTTTAAAGAACTTGTGATGGGAATGAGTTTACGGGGCGATATCTTGGAAGGCGGACCTCTATCCTGAAGGGAAGATCTGTTTTCTGACTGTAATTGAGTTCCTTCCCTTTTCGTATCCAATCATCGTTTTATTTGTGTCTTGCTTCTGCCAGGCTCCTGTTGGTTCCACACTCTGATTATTGATCAGGTCCACTCGAGTAAAACACATCACTGCTTTCCCTTGGAAAGTAAAGACCTGCACAAGGGATGTCCTCTGGATGAACCCTGGAAAAAAAAATCAGCACAGAAGCAGCACTTTTCCTTTCCGTTTATCTCGGAAGCAGCCCTTTTCATTGTGGCTGTTGGGAAATGAGAAAGCGTCATATTTGGAAACCCAGAGAACTCGCGAGACCCTGTCTTAAAGATGATCTCAGAATGCAACAACTTTGCTGGACACTGCCCTGAGATTGCACTGAGTTCATTATTAAGATCTCCAGGGCCCCTGTAGGCAGATCATTCAAAGTTTGGACTGTATGTCCTGTGAAGTTCATGCACGTGCTTTACTTGGTTCATTTGAAGGTCTTGATTTTTTAGTTTGTTTGCATGCAGCCCACATAGAGAAAATGGCCTCCCTACAGGTACCCGGCTGGGCACTGACTGCGACTCCGCACCAATCACACCGCTGCCATTGCAGAGGTATGATTGATTATAGGAGGGGAGGTAGGAGGCAGCTTGCCTGTTCATGGTCCTGCTCCGGACCGGCCCAGGAAAAGAGGCGGTGCGGGACCAGGATCAGGTACGCTTTATTTTTATTTTACAACCCGCCCAAGAGAATTGCGAGCCGCCACTGGTTTTATTACCACGTCATTCGGTCGTCTGCACTTCGGAATGAAGCAGAACTCAGTAAAACCACTCTTATCTAAAATATACAAACAGTGTATTTATCCGTGTTAGAACTGGGGGTCTCTTGTTGGCTGAGGTAGGTACATTAGTCCAAATAGGGACCATTACTTCTAGTCAGGGTAAGGAAGGACATACCTTTTGGTAACCCCTGCTCACCCCCTGGTAGCTTGGCACGAGCAGCCAGGCTTATCTCCAAGGCAATGTGTAAATTATTTGCAACCACACTCCCAGTAACACAGTGATAACACCACAAATGGACACCACACTGGTTTCATAAAAATAACAGTAACTTTATAAAAAGGAATACGATGAAACCAAACGATAGAAATCCAACATGCATATTGGTAATAATTCACTTGGCCAGTTACTAGGCCAGCAATCACTTGTAGGTTCTTGCGGTATTAATGAGCAATTTACGATCTCCAATGCTGTCCTAATGTAATGCTATGCAGTTCGTTATGTAATAATAGGACAGTCCTTAATGCAAGAATCAGGCAGTTCGCATTGCAATAATAATGTGATTCGTAATGCAAGAATCTGGCAGTTCGTAATGCAATAATAATGCGGTTCGTGATGCAATCTGCGTGGTTAACCCGGGCCCCCTCCAGGCCCCACCGGCAGAGACATAGACTTACAGGGGCGGCCCCGGTCCTGCTGGGCATGTCCGGGCTGCTCGGAGACTCAGAGCGTCTAACGCCGTGCAGGGGGCGAGGGCTGGGAGCACTTCTGTACTCCTCCTGCACGCCTCCCCAGGCCACATATGCTTGCGGCTCCCGACCAGACTCCAAGCCTTACCTGGGGGGTGAGGGGGGGGGGGGGGGGAGTGCTCGTCAGACGTCCTGCTGGGCAATCCCGATCTCATTGCAGCTCTGTTGCTAGGTGGCGCTGTAGCCGGACAGGTTACGGCGCTGCCTTCTTCATCGCTGATGATCTTGGGCAGATTCCCTTCGACGAACAACGATTACGATTCCTTTCACTTTGTGGAGAAGTGTGGCTCAGGGGTTAGAGGCGGCAGACCCGGAATCTGAGATCGGTCCTGGACCAGGGTTCAATTCCCCGCCCCGGCGGGTCTTGCGCTAAAAATTCCACGGACTCGATAATTCTCGTCCCGGTGCCTTCTTGACTCACGGGTTCACACTCTGAGACTCTGGGCAATAGCTTGCTTAATCTCCACAACAGCCCCTCGCGGCGGGATGCCTGACTTTCACCCTGTGGACACCCTGGCGGGGCTTCTCACAGGGGAATACCAGGACGGGTTCCCTAGGCAAGCGCCAGGATGCCCTTTGTGGTGACAGGTTGCGCTATATAAGTATACCTACAACAACAACTTTGTAGGTTCCTTAGCTCCAGGCAATCCTTTTAGCACGTTGCGGATCGGGCCAGAGGCAGTGATCCTCACTCAAAGCCTCAGTTAAGATGACGGCTCGGGCTACAAACAGCAGCGTGGACGATGTTTTACGCTGCGGGGGCAATGCAATCCCCGGGCAGCTCGTAAACAGAACACGGACCACACAGCAGTCTCAGGCATGCAAGAGCACCACGCACACAGCGTCGCTGAGACACAGTCCGCAATTCCAAGTTCCCCGTTGGCACGTTGTTGCTCGGGCCGGCAAGGACGATCTTTACTTTCAGAAGCAGTTACGACGACGGCTCTGGCCACAAACAACAATACAGCAGCGTGGACGATGTTTCACGCTGCGGGGGAAATGCGATCACAGATACCTCGTGAACAGTACCACAGACCACACGGCAGTCTCAGGCATGCAAGAGCACCACGCAAACACTGGCGCCGAGACATGGGTGTTAGTTTCAAACAGTCCTTTGGCACATTTCGGCTCGGACCGGCGGCGGTGATCTTGACTCACAGCCTCAGGTACGATGACGGCTTGGGCAACAACACCAAGGCAGCAGCGTGGACGATATTTCACACTGCATGGGCAATGTGATCTCAGTGCACCTCATAAACAGTACCACGGACCACACAGCAGTCTCAAGCGTGCAAGAGCACCACGCACACAGTGTCACTGAGACACGGTTGGAAACTTTTGTGATCCTGAGTTTCCACAACAGGGACCAGCTTTCCTCTGGCCCTTGGAGACATGCTACTTCAGCACACAGCAAAGTCACAAGCAAGGGGACACAGCAGACAGCAAAGTCCCTTGTCCTTTCCTTAGTCAAATCAGCAAACTGCAGGCCAGCCCAAGAACACACAGCAAGGGCAGTCTTTCTCTTCAGCTCAGTGCTTAATTTGTAAAATATGAAGTCCAGGTGCTCAAATGTTTGTCGGTGGCCACACCTACTTCCGTCAGCTCCACCCACTTACTCTATTGGCCCCACCCACAGTCTCGATTGGCACTGCTGAATTTTAGCAAGGGAGCCTTCTGACTGATGCAAATAAGTGAATATAACATCTGAGCCTAGACAATTCACTTCATATAGTGTTATGACTGGTTTAAACATTAGAACCATAAAATGTGATAACTTGTTTTATAGTGCTTGCTAACTCTGGACTTTGTCACTTTAAAGCACTGTAAATAGTAAGTGTTACTATTCAGTGGATCTACTTTAGAAGGATGAATGACTAAGTGTGACGCTTGCAGATTATACACACACATATATGCACCCATCTTGACAGGTAGAGCATATCTCACTGAGCTATTGTCACACGGAAGGGGTGTCAGTCACAGTTCAGGCATGTAACTTATGTTTCACTAGTTAAACACTGTCACACTGTGATATACGTTCCGTGAACGTGATGCTGTAGGAAAGAGAGGAGGTGTGTGTGAACGTGATGCTGTAGGAAAGAGAGGAGGTGTGTGTTTAAAAAAAAATAAAAAATGCCGTCTCAGAGACAACAGGAGTTTTTAACAATAAATTGATACACAAAAAAGGAAATATGTGATGATTACTTTGTGGGACCACCCCAATGAGGAGAGGAGACTGCCAGTGAAGCAAAGCAGGCAGGGGCAGACGACCAGTGACATGCCAGCTCCTGATGGCCACTGGAGAAAACAGGTATTAAAATACCAAAATATATCCAAAAGAGATAAAGCATGGCACGTAACAGCACTTCAAAGGCAAGTCAAAGAATAGAGCAACAAGAATACAGACAGAAAGGGGTTAAGGCAGTGCCCTTCCAGCCTTCTGACCAGGGAATTGCACACTGTGTGCAGCGCTGGCGGCATGATTGCTTCTCAGACTCGTAGTCATACCAAGTTTACCAAGCACCACAGTGACCACACTAAATTAAAGAAAAATCAGCGCTGATTTGGGTTATACAGATTACTGCGTTTAAGACGAAGAGGCCCGCTACTGTACACTGACTGCATCACACTCTGGCTACTTCAAATAATAGTGCTGTTGACGTGAAGTAGTGTGGCTCACTAGTTAGAGGCGGCAGACCCGAGAGCAGAGGACGGCCCGGGACCAGGGTTCGATTCCCGGCGCGGCAGGTTTCTGGACCAGGGTCAGCGGACTCGATAATTCTCTCGCCTCGGTGCCCACTCTGATCAGCGATCACACTCGGCAACTCTGGGCATTAGCTTGCCTCATCTTCACTAACGGCCCCACCAGACCGCCGGGGATGCCTGGTCTCACCCTGGAGATACCCATTAAGGGACCATCTCTCAGGGAAGCCAGGAAGGGTTTCGCAGAGGTCGAAGCGCCTTGGGACCCTACGGGTAAGTAGTGCGCTATATAAATGCCTATACATACGTTTTGCTGGTGCGTAGTGACTCATGCGTGTGCGCCGGCGCGTAGAATTTTTAAAAAAGGTTACGCACGCTGCCACGGCTGCCACAGCCTATCAGAACCAAATCTAGCCCAATCAGTGGCCCGCCCACCCACCGGCAACCCTGACTTCACTGAAGTCAAATTGGCATGGATTTATTATCAGCTCATCAGCACTCTTCACGGGGGACTCGATGGATTGTGAACACACTCTGCAGTCAATTCTATTTTTGTGGCGCATGACGTGCAGTTATTGATGTGTGTTGACACGTTCAACTGTTATTATTGTGCCCCAATTTGAATGAAACGAGAAGTGAAGGAACCCACCCGGTGCGCCTTGATTTGTCACTCTAGTGTGCCACGAAGCCTCCCAATGAGTCAGGATGGACAGCTAATCTCTAGCAGATTAAAAGGACGTCAGCTGAGGATAAAAACTTACGTTTTCTGTCACTACCTTTCTTCGTCTTCCAAACACCTACTACACAACAGACTTACACCTACATTAACTGTAAGTAAATACATCTCTTGTTGTGTTACATATATCTGTATAGCGCACTTCTACCAGGTGCAGGCCCTGGGGCGCTTTCAGAACCTCTGCTGCCATCCCTTACGTTTGATGTGTTTCATTTTAAAGGGACGGGCTCTCTCCTGTTTACAGTTTTGGGAGGTAGGAAGGTTAACCTAACCCATTATTAATCACTTTCTGCGACCAAGTTTCTACAGAACATAAATAAAGCACCCGTGCACTCTCTGTATATCAAACAATTGCTTGCCATAAACAGACTGTACTCCCCCAGTTGTTTGGGAGACACCAGAGGTCCGAGTTCCCAGAGGGCTTAACCCTTACCTGCATTCTCAAATGCACAACAATTCGGATAATCTCAGTGCCAACCCCTCACCCAATCAGAACACGCAATTAGCTCACGTGCCTCCCCTGCCTGCCCACCCGCCAACCTGAGGCCTCAGCCACACATGTGCAGAAACCGCAGGTTTGCGTAGGAGCTCCACACGCTGCTCCACATGCAAGATATTCTTTCAAACAAGCTTGCATAGTGCTCCCACCGAAGTGCACTCTGGGAAATGCACTCCAGTTAGAAAACATTGACACTCCGGTGTAGACCCGGCACTGAAAAATAAGTGCCAGTGCTAAGCACCAAAAAGCACAGGCACAAATTAAGCACTGCTTCAGCTGTTCTTCCTTGGCAGAGGTTCCTCTTGATCACAAAGTAGGTTCAATCCTTTTTCAGTATGGATTGCAGACTTGCATTCAGGGGTTTCAGCTCTTACATTTATACCCCTAAGTGCCTTTGAAGTCTTTGTGTTCAGGGGGCCTGAGCCCAGTCCAACTCAGTTATTGGTGCCTCCCTGCCAGGGCACACCTTCTTCCTTTGAGAGTGGGGGTCTGCGGCATAGACGCTCAGCAGGAGGTAGAGCCATCCTGTTGTGGCAGCAACACAGCCCTCACATCCAGAGGTGCTACTCCTCCTCCCCTACATCAAATGCAGGCCCAGGCTGTTGCTGTTTCATCTTAGCCGCCCTGGGGTAGACACTTTCCAGACCCTGTCACATCAAAACCCAGGCAGGCAATATACAACCATGCATAGGCACACAAGATGGTTCAAGACAGGAAACCAGCCACTTTTAAAACCGTGATTTCTAAGCACACAATTTAAAAACCATCTTCACAAAAAGGTGTGTTATTAAATTCTGAGTTCAGGCACACTAAACTCCATATATCCATCTCATGCCTATGGGAAGATATGCTGGAACCATGGGACACCTCATTCCCTATTCTAACTTATGGGTAAGATGGCAGCGCAACAGTGAAAAACGAATTTATCAGCCTTTCACTGTCAAGACATGGTACACACCTCAGTACATGTCCTACCTTTCTCATACACTGCACCCTGCCCAGCGGGGTACATTGGACCTACTATAGGGGTGTCTGATGTGCATAAAAAGGGAAGGTAAGGCTGGCAAGTGGTTGCACTTGTCAGGACAACAAGGCAGTTAACAAACTGCGTGCAGGCACTGCGGTGGCATGCCTGAGATCGCTCTTAGGGCTACTTGAGTGGGTGGCACAATAAGTGGCACAATAAGTGCTGCAGGCCCACGAGCAGCATTTGCATTACCTGCCCTTGCACACATAGTGCACTTTAGTAGGGACTTTGCTAGTAAGGCAAACATACCAATTGTAGACAACCAATTACCATAACACTTTATACAGGGAGCACTTGCACTTTTACACTGATCAGCAGTGACAAAGTGCCCAAAGCACCTAAGTCAGCAACATTATGTCAGAAAAAGGTCTAGGAGGAAGGCAAAACGTTTAAGGAACTTTGGCCAAAAAGAGCCAAGTTCAACAATCCCCACAGATCCTTCAAGGTTCACCAGATAAAATTTGTAAAAATAAAGTGTAAAATGTGTGTACTGTTTATAATAGCGGCTCATAGGCAAACTCCTGCGCATGCAGCTACCAGGATTCCCAAGGATTGCCAAGGGAGAGTGTGTTTAGGTGGTAATGGGGTGGGGGTCTAGAACAAGGGCTTTAATATCTGGCAATTTTAGCTAGCACACCTGCTAGCGACTACATCGAATCGTAGACGCATAGAAGAAACCCAAGAACTCCTTAAAAACAACTTTCCTCTAAAAAAAAAATAGTTAATAACGCTGTCGCCATGCATGCAGATTTAGTTGATTTAACAAAGGGCAAGACTGGGAAAAATGCTGAAACTAGCCCGCTCCCTTTCCATCAATTCAAGTTTCTCTCTCTAAGCCCCACACCTAGGTGCTGAAGCTGTATTATTCCCGGGGGACCTTGAATAAATAAAGAGAGGTGCCAGCAGCTACCCCACCCTTTTAAACCCGCCCTCAAGTGGCTCCGGCCCTTCCAGCACATAAACCTAACAGTCCACTGCCAGTCCACTGCCATTAACCCTATGGTATATTGACTGCCAACATAGTCATACATCTACCTGCGTCCACCCCTTATGTATATAGAACGTGGCTTTCTGTTTAGACCTAATAGTCGTCCTATCATATCTATAGGAGGAGTTCTACCAATGTGCAACTAATAGTTGTTGTGCTAAGTCCACGAAAAGAGGAGGGCATTGGGATATTTCTCATTAAAATGGTGTCGCTGGAAGTCCACAGGGCTGGGGCAGAGTCAGATTCGTATATTATCTGTAGATCACCATAAACCTACAGATAACATACCCCATATATATGTGTCCACAGATATTCCTATGGCACTTTCTATAGAGCCTTTCTATTGCCATGGAAGCCGTGTAGAGCAGAGCAGTTATCCCCGCGACTTTTGCTCTTAGGAGTCTGGAATCACCTGTGATTGTAGTGATTTTATGCAGAAAGTATTTTTAAATTGGTTTAATAGCAGAAGTATTGTATTTTTAATGGATCAGTTGACTTTATTTGAAGATGTTTACCTTTTACTCGTTTGTTGCTTATATGAACTCTTATTACATATAACGCTTGTAATTAATTATACATAATATATTAACAGTAGCAATATAGGTAAAATTCCAATCGCATGGATCTCTTGAGTCTTTGGCTAATAGGTTATTTTAGTGAGGTAAAGTCCCACTGGAGTAATGCACATGACCCAGTAAACCAGAGATGGACCCTGGCTCTTGCTCTAGCAGACTCATTGCCTCCCCTCGCTCACCCCTTAGATGCGATTGCATCAGAGAAGCAAGTGTGTGAGCAACATTCTGAACGAGTTCCATCTCATCCCAGAGAGGCCAAAGAATGAATGTGTGGCTCTATTTGCTGGTTATCGAGCTCTGAAGTTTTCCCCTGTTATGTGGGCGACGTCAGCCAGTCCTGGTCTTACAACACTCCTTGCTTTGCGGTCTGCTACTTGTGGTTCTGCATGTGTACACTGCAAAGGTAACACTCCAAACTCTCTCCCTCTAGGGGGTGCAAGCCACTCAGCGGCCTTGTCCAGAATCAAAGTGCCGTCTTCCAGTTTACATGAAGGAGATGTTTACAATAAGCGCTCAACCCACTGAGCAATCTTAAACCGGATATATCTTTTGAAATGACGTTTGCATGCCGATCTCTGACACAGGCGCGTAAACCTTCCGAGTTATCTTACGATCGTGGGCCTGTGAGCTGCCGCACACAAATAACTCTGAGCACACAAAAGAGTAACATCTCCTGAGAATTACCGGGGAACTTCCACGGAGGTCGTTTTGTATCTTGGGGTTTCCAGTAAAATGTTGTTTTCACTCAGAAAGCCTCTCAGGCTGCCATAGAGTTTGAGAAAACTAGAGAGGGAAAACGGAGAGTTAGTTTGGACTGTGCTGTAGGCAGGATCTCTTCGTTTCAATTTTATTCTAAACAGCTTTCTCAAATTTGCTTGAAATGCACTCTTTTTTCAAAATGTTCTTGGGGGTAGAACCCCCCCGAAACCCACAAAGGTGGTTCGGGCTTGCTCGCTACTCTTGCTCGCCGCAGTGCAGTACGACAAGTGTTTTACGTCTCACCACTTTGAAATGTCACCATCTGCCACTGCACTGATTGTTCATTACCCCCAGTTCCCTCGAGTCCTCACCCCATTCATGACATATGGAGATAACCATCTCTTAGACAGAAAAAAGAACAGAGGAATGTTGGGACCCTATCGCCACCCCCTCCCACTGGTAGTACTTAACCAGTAGTTGTATGGCATTCATCCTGTACTTTTGTCTGTCTGCCGACAGAATGGGACGAGGATTTTGCAGGATGCTGCTTCTGTTGGTCAGGAGTGACGGTCTTCCTAGGATTCTCCGTATGAGATCTAGTCTGTCCTCAACAGGATTTTTGTGTGCCTTCCGGCCTGTTGGGCTTGCTGTGAGGTGCTAAGGATGCCGGATGGCCATTTGTGGCTCATGCGCCGGATCCGCCGAGCAGTTCCAGTTGCGGGCGCGTGTCTTCCTGGTGGCTGGGCCGGGTGAAAGACGAGCTGCAGCAGCATGTTTAGGCCCAAGGATGCCCAGTTTCTCTTTCAGTTTTTTTTCTTTTTCAGGCTTGTTTTTATACCTCCTAGTGCACTTGTTCCCTGGTTTTCTATCTGGGGTTTGTGTGCGGGAGTCTGGTGTGTGACTGTGTTGTCTGTTTTTTGGCTGGCACACTGGGTGTGTGCCTTGCCCTGGTGGCGGCACTCCAGCCTATTTTGGGGTTGATCGGCTGTGGGTCTACCTGGTGGTGGTGTGGTGGGGGCCATTGTTGGCCTTGTTGCTCTTTTTTTCCTGGTTGGAGCATGCAGCTTTTGAGTGTTCTTTCCTTTTTGTTTCTGGGGCTGGTGTCTCCAGCTGCAGTGTTGGGTCCTGCTTGTTCAAGTGCCTGGGTTATGTCCCTGTGGGTCTTTCCCTGGTTTTGCACTGGGTCATCTTCTGTCTGAGGCCGTTTTTGGGTTGGAAATGTTGCTGGCTGTGTGCTCCTGCCTATTTTGTTTCTGGTTCTCCTGTTTGGTTCACTTGGAATGCTGCCTTCGGTGTGGTAACCTGTGTGTTCTTTGGAGGTTCAGAAGGCCGGGTTCTTGCTTTGGTATATATATACTTCACATGTCATGAATGGGACGAGGTCTGGGGGTAACGCCCTAATACTTACTGGTAATCTTCCTTACTCCCGGTCACATTGTCCTCGTCCCATTCATGACGCCCCTCTCGCCCTCCCTGATGGCTGGCCTTCCAGTTGGTGGCTTGGTAGTTCAGGATGAATGCTGGGTAAGTACTGGTTAAGTATTATCAATGGGAGGGGGTGGGGTTTGGGTCCCAGCATTCCTCTTTTCTTTTTTCCGTTATAGAGATGGGTATTTCCATTAGACATGAATAAGACAAAAACGAGGGGACCAGGAGTAATGAAGACTACCAGTAAGTAATAGGGCATTGATATAGATAGTGAAAAGGGCAGATGAGTACAGCAGACTCCCTCAAGATTCCTACCAATTCTTCTTTGGCAAAAGGGTCTCCACTTGAGACACATTATAATATTATGTCAGTGGCTTGATTGCTTGTCTTTTATTTCACCACAGGCCAGGTACAAGTTGTTTTAGGATGTCAACGTTACAATAAACTTTACATATGCTGATCCACCCTTCTTTTTGGAGAAGGAATATATTTTTTTAATAAGGCCTGCATTTTTCCTGACAAGGCAACCCACGTCAGTCACTGGCAGGTATGGTTATTTACCGTCCCCCAGACTGTTCAGAGGAGGCTTCTACGGCGCTTATAGACGCCATCGTCCAAAACTAAATCCTTCACTCTCACTTTATAGTGGTAGGAGACTTCAATGTTCATGCTGAGATAGCAGCGTGTCCGATGGCGAAGCGTCTCATTTCTACACTTAGTGCCGCTCCCTGACATTGTCTAGCACAGGTCCTACACACAAAGCAGGCCATACGCTTGCTTTGATATTCTCGAACATCAGGGAGCTGTCGGTGGATACACCGCTAGCGTTACTTTGGTCGGATCATGCTCTGATCCCGTTTATGGACAGGCTGCCAGGGGGAGGGCCAGAGACGGGGAGGCGCTCCTTTTTGCAGAGACAATGGAAAAAAGTTGTCCCTGAGACTATGGGCCCTGTCCTGACTCGTAATCTCCATGTACTTTCTTCTGATGTAAATAGGGATGCAGTGGCCATGTCACAATGACTAGGAGATATGGTGACATCTATTGCGCCTGCAAAACGTGCAATGTCTCGCAGGGGCTCTCCCTCTGCTCCATGGTTTTCCCTGGAGTTAGGGGCAGAGAAGTCAGCCTGCAAGAGATTAGAGAGACTTTGGAGGGTAAGTTATTGCGCTCAGGCGAGGGCTAGATATAAAACTGCCGTTCGTGTTTTTCATAAATCTATAAAAAAAGCAAGGAAGCTTTTTTTCACCACCTCCATTCAACAAGCAGAACATTCTAGTAAAGAAGTGTTTAAGATAGTGCAGCCTTCTTTAAACCGAGATGTATTGAGTTGGATGTCACCCTGTCAGACAAACTGTGCGAAAACATCTCTGAACATTTTAAGAACAAAATTTTGAAAGTGTTTGGCACTTTTACCCCAGCAGGCCGCACTGTTATGTCAGACTCAGTGGGTTTTAGGGTCCCTCAAACGACCCTATGTCAATTCCAACCTATCTCATTGGAGGCGGTCACACAGGAGCTAAATAGGTGCAAATCAGGCTCCCGGGATGATCCCTGCCCACCAAAACTTTGGAGCTTAATGACGGAATTCATCGCACCCACCCTCCAACACATCTGGAATATGTCCATCTCTTCCGGTGTGTTTCCGGAGAGTTGGAAGCAGGCCAACATCCTCCTACTGAAAAAAAAGCCGAATGGTGCTCCTGAGGATCTGAGCAACCTTCGCCCCATCTCATTACTGGCGGCTCCGGGCAAAATGTTCGAAAAACGAATTCAGCGGCAGCTTAACAACTTCACGGAGGACAACAATGTGCTCCATGAAACTCAGTCAGGCTTTAGAGCCGGCTTTAGCACCGAGACCGCTCTGATCGAGGTTGCCGAGTCAGTTAGGTGGTCGTTGGATTCGGGAGCATCGGCGATGCTGGTGCTCCTGGATCTATCGGCCGCCTTTGATACGGTAGACCACGTCAGGCTGGTACAACGCTTGGCAGAGATCGGCCTCCAGGAGCAGGCACTGGGCTGGCTCCATTCGTATTTGTTGGACAGGTCTCAAAAGGTGGCCCTGGGCGCCTTCTCGTCTAAATCCAGGAGACTGTACTGCGGGGTTCCACAGGGGTCGGCTCTCAGCCCGTTGCTTTTTAATATTTATCTGGCTCCGCTGTTCACGCTGATTGCCAATTGGGGGGGTCACTGCAATTTCCTACGCCGATGACACCCAATTGGTTTTTCCATACTCTGAAGTATCGGAGGCTGCCTTTGCTAATTTCAAGGGCTGCCTTCGCGATGTGGCTTGCTGGATGAATACCAACAAACAGAAATTGAACGCGGAAAAACTGAGGTTATTTTCTTTGGGAAAGGTGACCATCATCCCGCCGAGCTCTGGTGGCCGACCGAGATGGGTCCAGCACCGCTCTCTAGCTCTAAGGCAAAAAACCTGGGGGTCACATGGGATGATGGCCTATCTTTCGCCCCTCACATACAGCAAGTGGCTGGAGGCTGCCTAAGCAAACTTAGGAACCTACGGAGATTTCTTCAACTACTCCCGGAGGGTTGCCGGAAGACGGTTACTCACGCCATGGTTACCTCGAGGCTTGATTATGCCAATGGTCTCTATTTAGGACTCCCGAAATTTCTAATACAGAGGCTGCAGACCGTCCAAAATTCGGCTGTGAGATTGCTGAGGCATGTTCCTTTTAAACATCACATTTCTCCGCACCTACGCATGCTACACTGGTTGCCGGTGGCTAGCCGGATAAAATTTAAGGCTCTTACTCTGGCTTATAGAGCCCTACACGGTACCTGCCCGAACTATCTAAAAACACGCCTGCCTAGATACTCCCAGGCTAGACTCCTTCGATCTAACTGCCAGGTTCATCTGTGTGTCCCTCGAGTGAAAAGGGCTCGATTGGGAGGCAGAACTTTCTCCGCAAGCACAATACTTTTGTGGAACACCTTGCCGCCCGAATTACAACAGGCCTCCTCTGAACCCAGTTTTAGGAGATTGCTGAAAACCTGGCTTTTAAGGCAATAGATCTTTATTCCTACTCTGCCCTGAAAACCTGGCTTTTAAGGCAATAGATCTTTATTCCTACTCTGCCCTTTACTGCCCACCGAGCGCCGGGACACTTCCTATGGAGGTAGCCGCTCGCGCTTTATAAAACTCAGTATTATTATTATTATTATTATTATTATTATTATTATTATTATTATTATTATAAAGCTTTCTCTGACCCTGAATTTCTGGTACAAAGTTACAGTGTGATTTTGAGTTCCAGTCTCAGAAAAAATGTCAAGATACCAAAAAAACGTAAATCTACATTCCGGTACCTTATTTTATATGCTCTTACTGCAGTAAGTTATATTCTATAAAGGGCTCCACTACTCCTCACTGCGAAGTTAAGCTATGTCAAATATCTTATATACAATACTTACTGCTCTTCTCTACTTTCATGTCTAAGGTAATTAAAACTTCTTATCACCAGTACCAGGATAAGCACCTTCGATTTTGAATCGATATATATTGATGCCTTGCATAATAACAAAACAAGACTCTTTTAAAATTCAGAATACCTTTAATTCTTACTTTGCGCATCCAGAGCTAGTATATCTGATTCAAGACAATGGTGTGAGTATATACATGTATTATACTTTCTGTCCTCCACTTGCTTCAACACCCCCCACATCCTCCGCAAGTCCTTCAAGTGGATTCCCCCCAAAGCCAGAAAGACCGTCACCCACACACTCACATCAAGCAGACTGGACTAGGGAAACACCCTCTACGCTGGAATCAACAAATCCCTGCTACGAAAACTCCAGACCATCCGGAACACCACAGTCAAACTCATCCTTGGCATCCCACAACATGAGCATATCACCCAACACCTGCGAGACCTCCACTGGCTCCCCGTCGAGAAGAGAGTAACCTTCAAGCTACTCATCCATGCCTACAAATCCCACAAAATCCCACAACACTGGACACAAATACCTCAATGAAAGAGTCTCCTTCAACGTACCCAAAAGAATCCTCAGTTTTGCCGACCTCGCCCTAGCAGAAATCCCACGCATCCACTGAACCTAAGCGGGCGAAAGAGTATTCTCCTATATCGTGGCAAAAACCTGGAACAAGCTCCCACTCAGCATCTGATGCTCCCTTACTCTGCACACTTTCAGGAAGAGCCTCAAGACCTGGCTCATCGACTGAATCAAAGCTGCACACCCTCTTCCACCACCGCCCTGAGACCCTCACGGGTGAGTAGCTCACTTTAAACCCCCTGATTGATTGATTGATTGAATTTGTGTTGCTTTAAACTTTGCTCAGAAAATGTTTGTAACCAATCAATTTCGAAATATTCAAGTAATGGCCATCAATACCTCTGCATTAACCTTGCTTAATATTCCTGAACAGCGAGACATGCTAAAGCTCCTAGAACTATAGGGCTTTAACTACCAAGACATCTCTTTTAAATCAGGAGCCAGTGTAGTTTCTTGAAACAGGGTGTGATGTGGTGCTTTATGCGGAGGTCGACTATGAGTCTCGCCATTGAGTTTTGTATTTTCTGAAGTATCTACAGGAGGCATGCAGTGATTCCAATGTAAAGTGTGTTTCCGTGGCCTAGTCTGCTGGTTATGAGGACCTGCGTGACAGTTCACTGGTGTTTACTGGGAGCCACCTAAAGATCTTGCGGAGCATGCCGAGGGTGTGGAAGCAGGTGGATGAGATAGAGTTGACTTGTTTCTTCATGGAAATCTTGCTGTCCAGGATGATGCCATGGTTGCAGGCATGGTCTGTTGGGGCTGGGGGTGTATTGTCCCACGGCGAGATGATGACTTCCGTCTTGTTTAAGTTGAACTTGAGACAGTTGTCCTTTGTCCATGCTGAGACTCAATCCTGTCCAATAGGCCTGAGTGAGACTTGCTTGGAGAAAAGCCCAAACATTTATGCACTATTACACTCTATTATGCAGACTTCGCCATTTTGCTCAATTCCATAGTGCAAAATGTCCTTGCTTCCATTTTTGACAGGAGGACACATTTTCTAATAAAAAATAATCAAAATATTTGCATGACGTGAACCTCATACACTCATGTTCAGTTCATCTGTGTTTTTCCCATCCCCAGCAACAGGATTTTTACCTGAACAAAGCCTGTATTACAACACGTACTTTTATAGTGTAATCTCAGGCCTTTCACGTAGCAATCAAAATGTAAAATGCCGGAAATTATGTAAAATTATGCTGCGCTGAATGAAATTTCACACACGTCTGCTGCACATCACCCTCTGCCTGGTCCATTCCATTCCACATTCTGCTCCCTTGCCCAATCACCTTCTCTGTCTGCTAGCTTTCAAATGTGTTTCCCCACCCCATACTAAAATTATTTTTAATAATCTCTTGCTAAATCCACTTGCCTTCCATCTCACATCACCGGGCCAATCCTGTGCCACTGTCTGCCCTTCTGAATGACCGACCCCACCCACTTCCTTGTCAACCCTACAGGCTCACTCTGTCAGTGTTCCTCCACCCTTTGCAAGCTGCCAACCCCTGCACTGTTTGGAGAATTCTATGTCTTCATATGGGCAAGAATGTTATGCACCAAGTGATATCAATCCCATACCAGACAACAGATACGTGTTGTTCGGGGCTGCTCATAACCCATAGAGAGGGGTGTCAGGTTTGAAGATGCTAAGCCTTGAACCCAACGAGCATCATAACCCACCCAAAGTCCCTAATCCTGCAGGAGGCTGAACTGCTACCAGAAGAAGCAATCTGAGGAAAGTGAGGGTTAGAGGCAAGAAAGCGAGAAGGACAGTATTCTGGTTCTGGCGCGGTCACAGGAGCTTCTCTTTAGTGGAATGAAGGCCTTCTCACCTAATGAAGTACAGAAGATGACTAAAATACCAGCATTTCGAAAAAACATGATTAAGTCAGTTAAAATGCTCTTTACCAGCCTCTGAAAGAAGTCGGCAGCTGATGAATCCCAAAAAACAGCAGGAGCCTTTCCAGCATCTGCACAAAAGTGGAAGAATTGCCGCACTGGACAAGGAGCACAAATCCAAAACAACAGTACAAGTGTGGAAGGCAAGGAACTGGGAGGATAGAGAAAGAGGGGACTGGTTGGAAAACCAAAACGACGGTGGGGGTACCGAGGCCGGTATGCGGACTGTAACAAGAGCCAACACTAATGCAGCTGCACATGCTGCAGGGAAGGAGTACAAAATGAGATGTCATTTTATGTTGCAGCTATCAAAATTAACCCGGAAATGTATAGTTAGACAAGTCTGATTTTCACCATCTTCCACCTTCCTGTCCACCATAGCCTCCGGCCTCTCCCCTAAAAGGCAGGGGCGATGCATAGGTGATCCGCAGCGCCAGGCATTACTCGCATGTGATTCTGAACACATTGTCAACAGCTGGTATTTTTTCATGTTGTGTTTCTGTTTTTCAGCGTTGGAGGACTGTCTCCAATATATTACCCACAAAGGGGAGATCAGTAGTGAGGCAGCAGTTGGCTAGTTTTTCCTGTGTTTTTTTTCTCTCCACATTCTGGTTTATCTGACACGATACTAGTAAGGAGTGGAATGATGGGGGGATTGGTAATATTGAGGATGGGGCTCACTGTGTCCCACTGATTCGGTATTGGAGGGAGGGCCTGCCGTCGTCAGCATAGAAGATGTTTTAATGAATTCATTTTGCCAACCAAGGACTGCCTTGGTTTTAAGGCGTGATACCGAGACATGGCACAAGGTGTAATTTGTGGGTTGTTGTTGGAACTTGATTAGATGTTGGCTGTGTACGATGTGTCGATTTGGTTAAGAGTTCTTGATGTCATTTGATATTTACATTTATTGTGAGAGAGAGAAGTATGGGAGTGAGGGTATATATAAATGTTGCTGACCATGAAAGGTTACTGCTCTTGTCGCTTGCACTTGACCCTATAATGTGATGCAAATGTACATGTCAAGTTTGGCTTTGCTGAGGTTCTGTTTGAATGGTAGTGTTGCAAGGTTTCCATTGCTTGTCATCTTGCCAACGTTTTACCAGTTTCCAAGCGACTCTCTTGTTCGCAGCTTTTGGCCGAATGTTGGCAGATGGCAGTATATTGAGGCAGGAGATGCAGAGGGGATTATAGATGCTAGTGGTAGCGCGCATTATCAGTGATATGCTTTGAGGTGAATGAGAGCACAGTGAGCCTCTCATGTAGTGTGTAAGTTGTTCATTATGATTTTTGTGTGATCTTTGTGAAGTGGAAATTAAGTTTGCTGTTGAATCAGCCACAACAGCATTTGGTCCAGTCTAGAGATAAAGATACAGGCAGCTTAACAATGAGTGTTTGGCAGATGATGGATGAGGTCTCATCTGTGCTTCAAAGTTGGATGGTACTGGTACATGGAAGGCAAAACTCATGGCGTTGATTGACTATATAAAGGCTTCTTTCATGGTTTGGTCATGATGTTGCCCCATAAAGTGGAGAACTCGTCTAAGAATTAGGGGGCATATTATCGAGGCGGGCGAAAAGAAATTATCGCCGCTTTATTGGCCTTTTTCGGCCGCTAAGCGGCGATAATTTCATTGCCCTATTAGCAAGCTGTCGCTAACATCGGTTTGCGACAGCTTTTAGGTGATAGCGAGCGGTTTGGGGCCCGCTTTGCATGTCAGCGATATTTATCGCTAATGACATGCAAAGTGGGGGTACCCAACCTGTTAGCGACTAAAAACAGTTGCTAACATTGCTATCGCGTATGATCAACGCAGGCGTAGTGATGGAAGTATTCGCGCTAAGCGCAAATATCTCCAAAAGCTAACGCCTGCTCAGACCAGTTCTTAGCCAATATATCCAATGGGAGGTGGATATTATGGCTAAGACCCTATTGGCGTTAATGCTTGAATATCGCTGTATTCTCAGCGATATTCACGGATGTTGCCGCTATCGCTGGATATTTTATCGCTTTAGAGATAAACGTTGTTAATAGCACGTTATCTCCGCGATAATATCCGGCGATGCTTGGCGATAAAAAAAAAACTTGTTAAGCCCATTTAGTGATAAATATCACTAGCTGTTGGTAATATGCCCCTGAGAGTGTAGGTGATGGTGGTGGTTGAGGAAGATTCATTAAATGTATTGTCAACAACTGCATTGTGAATGAGAGGTTTCTCTGTGAGGAGGAAGATGCTAGTCGGTATCAGGATGAGGGGAGTGAAGCTGAGAGGAATTTAAAGGACTTAGGGGTTTACAATATTCTTAATGTGAATGGAAATATAATTTTACAGCTAGTAGAGAGGCCCCCTGAAGGCTCGCGTCTGCCTCTTTGTTAAAGGATTCATTTAAAGCTAATAGAGAAGCTTGTGGTTTGCTTTTTAGGATGGAATGCAATTTGTGTTAAATCAAAACTAATGAGGCAAAGATGTGAATTTGTTTTCATGGTCAGAAGAGCTGTCTGCATCTCATTTGTGTTTACAGTTGCAGTGATTGTGTTTCCCTTCTATAGAACATATAGATTGCAATCATCATTAAGCTTCTATAAATGTCCTTTGTTTGCTTACCGCTCACAATCTAGTGCTTAACTTTCCATACTTCTACACATGTGAAAAGTTGGACAATTTAGGAATTTGGGATAAGCCATCGAAGATGCCTTAAAGTAGAGATTTCTGTATTACTTTCCCTCAGTAGTTTTTTTTTTTACCTTTGCAAACAGGCATCCGGTCTCTGGTCCCCTTTTTTACTGGAGATCCTCATCTTTGAACTGGCCTCCATACAACTTTCTTTTTTTTCCACCAACCTCATACAGAATAATATATATATATATGCACTGACATGTACCTTAATTTATAATAATTTCTATTGTGTTTAATGCATATGAAATTACTATCAACCAATATGCACAATTTCACCAAATGTTGTTGTTTAATTATGAACTCAGGCGCATCTAGTCTGTTGTTTATGTTACTAGACCACGTGACCCTGTGGGAGGCGGCCAGAGGGCGGAGCAAATTGCACTTTAAATATCACCTAATGTAGCTACTCCTTGCATGTGAACAAGGGCTGCATAGCCCGAAACGCGTCATGGTCGGTTGCACTAGAAAAACCTGCAAATAAAATCAGTTACCTGAAGCCTGTGGTCTGTCTCCTGCTTCGCCGGTTCTTTGAGATTCTAGGTGGCAACTTGGAGTGTCTGCACATGTTAATACAGAAGTTCGGTTTGCTTCTGTCCACAGACCCCCTCTCTACAAGTGGCGACTGGATTTCATACCGAAATTGCAAGCTCTCTTACACGGAATTCTACGGGTGCCCCCTATTGCAGTCTTTGATACAAGTCGGCGAGTTACGTGCAGCAGTCGCAGACAGGGTCGGCTGATTCTGTCCTTTGATTGGAGCATCACATCGCTGTTACTGATACACGGCAGCGCATAGGTGGAGAGGTTATTCAGGCATAACACGAGCACTTTCAAGTGAAAACCGCATAAACGACTCACGGGCGGTTCGTTAGTGCATTGCAGCAAGTTTTGTGGCATTTCTGGTCAACCAACATGTCTGCGGAGGCTTTCCGTGCTAGGGAGGCGGAGGCAGAGGGATCACTGAAATAATATCGAGGGACAGAATATCGACTTGCCAAAATATCGTTGACAAAATATCGACAGTCAAAATATCGAGTTTGTATCTACAAACAGGTAAGTACAAAAATATCGAGTACAAAATATCGTTAACAATAATATAGATGTTAAAAATATCGACTTTATTAAAAACAGTGTTAAATTAAATTAATATTAAATTTTTATTACTAAAATATACTTAAAAATACTTACATTAAATTATAATAATTAAATAATAAATGAAAATAATAAAAATAATTTTTTACAATCTTATTTGTTGACCCTGAACCCTAAAATATACCCCTTTACCCAAAAACCCAAAACTGACCCTGAACCCTAAAAATACCCCTTTACCCAAAAACTAAAAACTGACCCTGAACCCTAAAAATGCCCCTTTACCCAAAAACTGAAAACTGACCCTGAACCCTAAAAATGCCCCTTTACCCAAAAACTGAAAACTGACCTTGAACCCTAAAAATGCCCCTTTACCCAAAAACTAAAAACTGACCCTGAACCCTAAAAATGCCCCTTTACCCAAAAACTGAAAACTGACCCTGAACCCTAAAAATGCCCCTTTACCCAAAAACTGAAAACTGACCCTGAACCCTAAAAATACTCCTTTACCAAAAATTTATCAATATTATTTAATTACCAAATAATTATTAATTAACAATAACAATAAAGTAAATATATTAGCACATTAGCTGTAATTATTTTAATAATTAATATTACTTTCCCCCAATTAATTACTTAACAATAACACAAAATTATATATATTAAAATGTACTCTAATTAATGTAATTAACTAATTACAATTAATTAATTACCAATTAATTAATAATACAAAATATGTACAAAATTATATTAATTAACTAATTATTATTAATTAATTATCAATTAATTATTAATTATAAATATTTACAAACATATATTAATTAATTATTATTAAATTACTTCCCACCCTATTCCCCTATAAACCCACAACCCGCTACAGAATTACATTACGCAATTATTAAAAAAACAAAATTCATTTAATAAAATATTTTATAACATTAATACACACTTTTCACACATATTATTACATAAAAATACACTATAAAATATTATATATTATTAAAAATTCGATATTTTTGCTATCTATATTTTATACAGTCGATATTACTTCACTTACCTGAAAAACGATATTTTTGTAGTCGATATTATGTCCAGTCGATATTTTGTCCAGTCTATATTTAAAACTCGATATTATGTCCAGTCGATATATTGGAGTCGATATTTTGTCTGTGCACCGGAGGCAGAGCATCTATTTGACAATATTTCAATCTCCAAAGATACATCGCCAAATGTCTCGGCCGGGACGGGGTGTAATGAGGATGGCGATATCAAGACATTATACCGCAACTTGGAAAAACAAAAACGTTTGGAGGTAACAAAATGGTGGGAGCATTATTCTTTGTCAAAATATGCTGATGTCGGTCGTGTCCCTAGAGGACTACGTATCATGCTGGCGCCGAGCTTTGACCGTCCCAACCCTGCGATGCTTAAGGAATGGGGTCAACTCAACTTAGCGGCATCAATGAATCTTGTCCATTTAATTGGTTAAATATGCTGCAATTGACCGGGCTGAAATCCTAACTAATATTGAAAAGCTGAACAGCGAGATCGCCAAAGTTGAAGAAACCGAGTTGATCAAAAAACTCAGGGAGGCGATGGAAGAAAGATTAAGAAAACATGAGGACAAAATCAAAGCGAGGAAGGTCAGCAAGTTCGCACGCGATCAGGCGGACTATGCTCATGGACAAATCTTCACTTTTGCACGCAAGTATAGCGTAGCTAAAAGACAGCAATACAGCAGTAATTTTAAGAAGCAGTCCGGACCTGCAACATCACAAATGGCACACAGAGAACCGACGGGCTATGAAGATGAAGTAACTAATGAAGACACGATTTCCATATCAAGTGGTACGGGCGAAGAACATGACAGAAACCTGCAAGCAGCCCCTATCCTCAATCTGGAAGAGGAACTTGATTTTTTTGTGGCGGAAAGACTGATGACACTGCGCCCACGCTTAAACAGCCAAACATCAACAGCAAAGGCAAAAACCAAAAAAGACGTGAACGCAGAAAACAAGCCAAACAAAAACGAGAAAACAAAGAAAACAAAAGTTCCATGGCAACGCAGGAAATAAGACAAAATAATGCTGTAATCAACCTGTCCAACATTACTTTAAGCAGAGCTGAAGAACAACTCCTAGCTCTAGGACTGAATTTTTGCCCAGCGCAATCCTTGGATTATGCGGCAATCCGCATTGACGCGTACCCGTTCATCAGGAAAATAAAGTTGCAGAAATTCTTCGCCACACAGAAATTGAAAACTGATGGAGATAAGTTACCCGCTGATGATTCTAGCACTCCGGACGGAGTGCTCGAGGTAAGAGCGGCAGATGCACCCACCTTCTTGACTCTCAATGATTTATGCCAAGCTACTGACTCACAGCCTATGTGTCAGGACAATGAAGATAACACCCAAACTAGATTTGCCAGAATCAACATTACTCAAAAAGGAGCAGGTATTACACCATTTAAAAAGAAGTTCAAGTTTACTCCTTTAATGATAAAAGACGCCATAGATACTTTCCAGGAATGCATTGTAAATGAAATAAAGCAATTATATACCAAATCATGTAATCGCAAACGAAAACAGTATAATCACAAACAAGCTGAATATACCGCTCTTGTCAAAAAACTCAGCACCAATCCTGACTTAGTAATAAAACAGCAGACAAGGGTGGCAACTTGGTAATCTGGGCCAAAAAAGACTACATAACAGAAGCCCTCAGGCAACTGCATGATACTTCTTGCTATATCAAAAGCAACGACAAAGAATACACTAAGGCTAAAGTCACTTTGGAAAAACTTTTGGGTAAATGCCGGCGGGAAGAGCTAATTTCTGGAGAAGAATTTAAATTTATGAATAAAGAATTTCCAGTGCTGCCGGTTCTTTACCTGATTCCCAAAGTACATAAGGGAACTTTTCCCACCCCAGGAAGACCGATCATTTCGGCTATAGACAGTGCTGGTGAAAATGTAGGCCGCTACATAGACTATTTTCTTCAGGATCTGGTCACGGCATTACCAAGCTACGTACAGGACACTAGCGACTTTTTGTTGAAAATTAAGGATCTAGAATGGCAAGAAGACATGCTACTCATGACATTGGACGTTGAGTCCCTGTATACGAGTATCGGACATGAAGAGGGACTGAGGGCTACTAAACACTTTCTAGGCAAAAGATATGCAGAACTATATGCTCACAACAATGTTATTCTTGATTTGATGAACTGGTGCCTCAATAATAACTATTTTGCTTTTGGTAAGGACTTGTGGAGACAACTTCGTGGCGTGGCGATGGGATCCTGCTTCTCCCCCAGCTATGCGTGCTTACACGTAGGCTGGTGGGAGGAGCGGGTTCTCGCCGTCACGCATGAAGTGTGGGTAAGAGAAAAAATTGTCAAATATCTCAGATATATTGATGATATTTTTATTCTTTGGCAGGGCAGTGCAGAGGAGGCTCAATTGTTTGTGGATGAAATCAATGTCAACTCCCTCAATCTGCACTTTACTTCGCATATTAGTCCCACCCAAATAGAATTTTTGGATGTCAAAGTATACATCAATGCTAATAGAATAGAATCCACTCTATTTCGTAAACCCACTTCAGGCAATACCACACTACATGCCTCTAGTCTCCACCCACAGCATACTATATCCAGTATTCCTTATGGAGAAATCCTAAGGATCAAATGTATCTGTAGCTCTACTACTGATTTTGAAAGTTGCATCAGTGAACTAAAGGCCCGGCTAAAAGACCGAGGCTACTCTGATCGCACTTTTAACCAAGCTTTGGCTAAAGCAAGGTTGAGAAGTAGGGAGAGCCTTTTGCCAAGGGCGGATGTTGATCCTGATGACACTGATTCTGTTGCTAATACAGCTTCGAATAGCATTACTTGTCCTAGATTTATCACAGCTTACAGCAGTGAGGAAAAGGCCATCCAAAAGATTATTCGGAAAAATTGGCCGATAGTCTTAACTGACAATATTCTCAATTCCACTTTGCCCCGCTCACCTACTGTCACCTTTCGACGGGCTAGGAATATGGGAGCCTCTTTAGATATCAGCAGTCCTGAGCTGAAATCTAAGGGCACATGGCTAAAAACTAAAGCAGGATTTCATAAATGCACACACTGTAGGGCATGCAAATTTGGTGTAAACATGACTCATTATCGCACACACTTCAGCATGATTGAGACTCCCATTAAGGGCAAGCATGATTGTAAAACTGACTTTGCAGTCTACGTTCTGACGTGCACCTGTGGATTAAACTACATTGGTAGTACTAAAGCCCAGGTGCACGCCAGAATTCTCCAACACCTCAGAGCAATATTTCATAACGATCCAGCCTACCCAGTGGCGCGCCATTTTGCGCTAAAACACAATCAAGATCTGCAGTGTTTAAGGTACTATGTAGTGGGGTCGGTACCTCCTTTGCGTAGAGGAGGCAACAGGGAGTTGCTACTGAGACAGCTAGAAACACGTTTCATTCTCCAGTTCGATAGTAAGTGGCCCAACGGGCTCAATAATACTGAGGATATACACAACTTTTTATAGAGCTTACTGTTGTTGTTGTTGTTATCTTGATTCTTGTTTCTATTCATGGCTGTTTCATTCTAGTGTGCCCTGCATGGACATTGGAGCCTCTCATTATATCTGCATGAAATTCATTAGTACAGTCATTAAATGTCTGATTCATCATGATGTATCCTCAATTGGGCGGGCAGTCAGGTTCCCTGTTGCCCATCCATATTTCTTTGGATTACAAGAAGGGATAAACCATTACTATTTATGATGCACAATAGATAGTCAGGTTCCCTGTTATCTATTAGATTTTAGTATACCCCCATCCTTAGTATATCTCTGTCCTTCGGCCATTGTACATCT
The DNA here is from genome assembly GCF_964263255.1 of Lissotriton vulgaris. NCBI lineage: Eukaryota > Metazoa > Chordata > Amphibia > Caudata > Salamandridae > Lissotriton > Lissotriton vulgaris. The sequence continues at coordinate 1,305,976,588 of NC_141693.1, read as the reverse complement.
GTGGCCTCCCCTCCCTTCTATAATTCTATTTATATCACTGTATATTTATTCACTATATCTATTCCTCACTTGTAAAATCATGATGAATTATTGTTTTTAGAATAGCATTTTATACTTACCTTTTACTATATAATATGGCTTTGCACATATTTATATTACTGGTAACGTTTTTATATGCATTCTTTTTTAAACATTAAAATATATATATCATGAATTTTATCACTCTTGTGATGTGAATATTTGCACTTTAGATTTAGCCTCTTTGCACACTAGACAAGGTTGTCTTAGTTTTAGGTGTTTGACACTATAGCACTTTTTTGCTCATTTGCACATCTAGCCGCCCAATCCTCCATGTAAATGTACAGAGGTCTATTTGAAATTATTATAAAAGACATCATTCCAGTTATTAATGTTGTTCATCCCTATCCATGGTGATATAACGGATTTACCCGGTTATTCTTTCTTTCTCTTGATGGTTTGAACTCTATGTCAAAATATATAAAATGATGTCTACATCTCATGAATGCATTTATGCAGAGTATGCACTGACATGTACCTTAATTTATAATAATTTCTATTGTGTTTAATGCATATGAAATTACTATCAACCAATATGCACAATTTCACCAGATGTTGTTGTTTAATTATGAACTCAGACGCATCTAGTCTGTTGTTTATGTTAATAGACCACGTGACCCTGTGGGAGGCGCCAGAGGGCGGAGCAAATTGCACTTTAAATATCACCTAATGTAGCTACTCCTTGCATGTGAACAAGGGTTGCATAGCCCGAAACGCGTCATGGTCGGTTGCACTAGAAAAACCTGCAAATAAAATCAGTTACCTGAAGCCTGTGGTCTGTCTCCTGCTTCGCTGGTTCTTTGAGATTGGAGGTGGCAACTTGGAGTGTCTGCACATATATATATATATATAATATATCATCGCAGCGTGAGCAAGGGCATCCGTGCTCGAAACGCGTCGCTGACATATGGCTTGTGAACTGCAATAAACATTATTTGCCTGCTAGATTGGTGGTTCGTCTTTTCCTTCCTGTGGTTGGCGTGGAGGCTGTGACCGCGTACGCAGAGCTGGAGAGAGGGAATCCTGTGCTCTCATATATATATATATATATATATATATATATATATATATATATATATATATATATATATATATATATATATATATATATATATATATATATATATATACAGACTGAAGATGGCTGACTTATTGCCCCATGCTTTATGATGCAGTGGGCAAACGTAAAATGTGAATGACCTGTAAATAAACCAATGAATAAAGACAGCTGAAGCTTAACTTCTCTATGCATATATAAGTGTGTGTATATATATATATATATATATATATATATATATATATATATATATATATATATATATATATATATATATATATATATATATGTATGTATATATATATATATATATATATAATATAAGATGGCTGACTTATTGCCCCATGCTTTATGATGCAGTGGGCAAACGTAAAATGTGAATGACCTGTAAATAAACCAATGAATGAAGACAGCTGAAGCTAAACTTCTCTATGCATATGTGTGTGTGTGTGTATATATATATATATATATATATATATATATATATATATATACACACACACACACACACATGCCTAGATAGATTTTTGTTCATACATTGGTTTCTTTGTCATTCACACTTTACTTCTGCCCACTACATCCTAAAGCATGGGGCAATAAGTGAGCCATGTGCAGCCTTTGGACCTCTCATACTGTGAGTGATTGCATTTTGATTGACCACTTGTATGTATCCACCCACCTAAAAAGAAGTTCCTGGCAGTGCCAGGGCTTGCGGGCCAGTCCTTTGCCTTGACAATCCTTTTTTCCTTTCCATTGTGTGTGCGATATTCCTTGTATGTGTATACTCTATCTTCAGGTTACAGTAATTCAAAGCCAATAGTACCTTTCTTTGCACAAATAAGATTAATTTTTTCCTGCGATGTATAATAAAACAAAAATGTCTATTCTTGTTCTAAGTACACCTGCTTGCTAAGAAGCACCACTTAAGTTGTTTTTAAATTATATCAGGTGATTTTGTTTATTGCAAGCATATGGCCACCACTTCAGGTGGCAACATGTTTTCTTTTTTTATTCTTCATTGTATTTTTTTAGACATATGCCTATATGACTAAAAAGAAAAAGCACAGCACTTCAGCTTGACAAGGTCAGCTATATTGGCTTTGTCTGTGCTTATTTGGTTCCATCGTTTCTTGAAATATATATATATATAAATACTGACTTGTTATATATTCTGATTGTGTTTCTCATAAGTGTTCATGAGCTCTTTCCAGCTCGGCAATTAGGAGACTAGTTAGCGATGGTGTAAAATATTTCAGGGGTGGGTTTTGGTACAAGTCCAATCTCCGTCTTCTCCCCTGGTGGCAGCACCCACCTCGCCTCTGTTTGTTTTACTAATGTGCCAGAGTGAGACAGTAATGGGGGCCGTTTCGCGAATGATTAGCATGTTTCATGTCCCATTAGGAGCCGTTATGGCAGCGCAGGCAGGCAGCTGTCTCCTGTAATTACCCTGGACTTCAGCCCCAGGGAGGCTCACTCCAGGAAGGCACGCGGGAGTTCGATCCGAGCATCGGGAGCGGCGCATTCAGGCGGGAAGAGGCCTCATTGGTGGGTGGAGGTGAGCAGGAAGGGGTCGCAGACTAGAGACAGGCAGAGCAGTGCTGGGCGCACGCAGGCAAGTATAAGTGAGTGACTGTGTGAAGAAGCATGGGCCTGCGAGGTCCAGTCCTTGCCTTCTTGTTTACGTCTAATGCCTGCTGGTAGTTGAATTTTTCATCCACTTTCACTCAGCCAATGGAGCTGAACTACCCAATCGCAGAATCACTACTGAACTACCCAACCGCAGAATCACTACTGAACTACCCAATCGCAGAATCACTACTGAACTACCCAACCGCAGAATCACTACTGAACTACCCAATCGCAGAATCACTGGTTAGAGGCAGCAGACCCAGAAGCAAAGGACGGCCAGGGACCAGGGTTCAATTCCCGATGGACGCGGCAGGGGCGTGAACCAGGATCAGCGGACTCGATAATTCTCGCCACAGTGCCTACTCTAACCAGGGATTACACTCGGCAACTCTGGGCATTAGCTTGCCTCATCTCCACAACGGCCCCCCACAAACGCCGGGGATGCCTGGTTTCACCTTGAAGATACCCAGGAGGGAACATCTCACAGGGAAAGCCAGGACGGGTTCCCCAGCGGTCTATAGCGCCAGGACGTCTCCGGGTAGCAGTGCGCTTTACAAGACACACACATTAACACATTACCATTAACAAGGAAGACACCAGTGGACGCCTGGTATGGATTCATTTAAAAACCCTAATTGAAGAAAAGTGAAGAGAAAGTGAGGGACACAGCTAGATACCACAAGAGGTATCCAGGATCCTGGCTGAGAGGGAAGCATCGCAGACAGAGCTGGAAAAGAAGTAGCACCAGTGAGAGATGGAGGGATTTGTAATCTGATGAAGAGTGATGAGGACTAACAAAAAAAGTAGACTCACTCAAATGACAACAGGTACAAAAGAGGGAAAGGTAACTTAGATCCACATGTTATATGAGCGAGGAATTAGGGGACTTCTGTCAAGCACATTAAAGCTACCGCGAGGTTTTATACAGGTGGGAGGAATTATTGAATTAGCCCAATCCTATACTGGTGGGGTAACCTTAAATGTTTGCCAAGCTCTGCACGGTTGTGAGGCCTTAAGGAATCAACCACACATTTGTTACACAGACAGGAGCTGGGTCACCACTCTGTTGTTATGCATAACATAACATGTGCATTTGTAAAGCATACGCTCACCCAGAAGGGTATCTTGACGCTGAATAACAGAGGTTGTTACCACCTCAATGGTACTCATTTTATTGACCCAAGATGGATGAAAGGCTGAGGGGACCTACTGGGATTTGAACCTGTGACTATGAGTCGAACTCAGGTTCCTACCGTGGACTCATTAGTCCACTGAGCCAATAGACCTAGTTATAACATCTGACATTTTCAGGTAGGAACAATTCCATGGTTCATCAATGGTTCTATCTAGGCACCTTGCGGGCAGTCCCACTTTTAAGGCAATTAGGTTTGAGCAATATTGCATTGATGTTCTTTTTAGGGCTTGAGTCAGACAAAGAGGAGCTCACTAGAAGAAGAACACATGGTGTTGCTGTGGATCTGATCAACACGAGCTGGTCTTGTGCTGACCTGATTAGAGCGGTAGAGCTGGAGGTTCTGGAATATGTCCGGAGTTATAAGAATATCCAAAATGAGAAGTCCCAAGGAGCACAGGCAGATGAGACTCTACGGAAGAGCCTGGCCATGGTTAAATGCAATATGTATAATAAACCAAGTCAGCCCTATCTGTAATGTAAATGTAAGGGTTAAAACTCACCAAGGTACACAGTTATTTCTAAAGAAGAGACTACTGTGAGCTAAGTCTATAAAGCTCACCTTCCAAGGATGGTTCCTGATTTGGCAAGAATCATAAATTACAAGTCATGCATGAATTCTGCATCCCCGTTCTTACCTCCGCACTGGAAATTCAACAAAAAAAAGCGGATGATTTTCCCGGGTGACAAAAGGCTTAAAACTGAGGAGTTACAAGAGGAATCAGGTGTAGTAATATCGATTCCTCCTGTCATGCCTAATTTTTTAGGCGGCAATCCGGAGCCCACTTGAAATAGGTAGACAATTCCCCATCTGTAATTTGCCAATACTTGGAATATATGTAATTGCTGATGTGAGGTTAGCACACAGCTTGTTATGGAGGTTGGCGCTGGATGCCAGCTGTGTTATACAGTAAACCATCACTGGTTTAGCTGTCATTTACCAAAACGCAATGATTGACATACTGAAGTAGCACAAGAACACTATGGATTATACACCACACAACTCAACTAACTCCACCAAACATAGGAGACTGATTTCAAGTCCCTCACATAGCTCCTGTGAGGGCTCCATTCTCCCTCCAACTCTGATTAACAGCCAAGCTTCACTCAGCACACCGACCCCATTTTTTTCATGGAAGGGAGGATTTATAGTCCTAATAATCAGGAAAGGTAATCAAGCCGATCCGACGTGTTCCTGAATGGTTACATTGATGGATGTCACCATTAATGTGGCTTTCATCCCAGAGGCGCATCCTCTCGGAGTGTCAAAGGTGGACTGAGGAGGAATCATTCTGGCCATTTAAGCTGGCAGGCTTTCGGAAGGCGCACTCGCCATTGACAATAGCCTTGTTTTGCATCGCGTTGTTGAAGTATACTGCCAAAAGTGTAGTCAGAACATCTTCTTTCTCCATATTTAACCAGTTTTTGATAAAGTGGACCTTTAAGGGCTGTTGGAGGAATTATCAAGATGCCTCATCTCGGACATATAGTTGAACCTCATTGTAGCACTGCGGGGAAACACTTGGATCATGATGAAAGCTGATTGGGCAAGGGATACGATGAATCTGTGAAAAACAATTTTGGAAAGTTTCCTGGGGCCACAATGCAAGTCCTGCATTTTGCAGATGAACGATTGACTATAGAATAAATTGGTGTAGTATTGAATTGCATTGCTTGCTGACGTGTTATGGGTCTAGCGGAATATTCTTCTTATAATGGCCTGTCTCTCGACCCGAGGAGAACTCAATATTATCCTTCTGTAGCTCCACAAAGAGGACAAAAAGGGAAGTCAGTTTGGCTTTCTAATGGGCTAAATCTAGCTCTGATACAGGAATAGTGAGAGTTAGGTCTATGGTTTAATGTGCAGACCCAAAGCACTGCTTTTGAATGGATTCAAGTTCAAGCTTGGCCAATTTCTGAATGGACTAAAGAAACTATACTCCACGTTAGGCTCCAGGAATGTACTAGGCTTTGCTGAAAACAAATGTAATTAAGGTTCCACCTCTAATGTTGTATTGACTTGAAGTTTTCCTGTTAAGGAAGGTATGGCCCATGAGCAGGCTGAGGCCAACTACTCCTGGAGCATCCTGGCAGTGGGATCAGGATTTGCGAACGAATCTATAACTCTGCGCTTGGACTAACTGGGGTGAGACTGAATGCTGTAGATGCAAACATTTGTGGTGCTGTAGCTTTTATTCTACAATGGACAATCAACTGCAGGTGCTGTGCATGTGGCAGGGCCTTGGTTGAAAGGAGTTGTCAGGAGCTGGTGAACTTTTTCACCGAAATGCCAAAATGGTAGACTCTTCCTTTTTAATTACACATGAAATGACCTGTGCTTAATTAGTTGCTGGTAGGGCCTACTGGCACTCATGTTCTGGGATTGCCACTTATTTTTCATCATCAAATGTTTCCCAAGCTGAAGTCGAATGAAGGAGGAAGAGAAAGACAGAAAAATCATCCCAAAGGGAGAAAGCAGGAACCCTCAAAAGTGAGATACAGGGGCAGAGGGGGTCTGGTGCTGGGTTAAAGAGACATGAAGTGGGTTGAAGACTATCTAGATATTTAATAGCACAAGCCGCAGGCTTCTGAACAGAGCTTTGGTCACCAGCACTACTTCGGTTACAAATTAAACCCTGGGAGAAAGTCATGGCTAAGAACACTACATAAATACGCTTTGCTGCTTGACTTGAGGGCAAAAACATGGATTTTTGATCCAAGCACACTCATTTTCGTAATGGCAAAGTCTCCCTGGACCAAAAACGAATCTAGGGACACATGGGCTGCCCATTGCTCTCATAGTCAGTGACGGCTACCGCCCCTCTCCCTGTATACCCACATCAACCCAGAACACAACGACACGGATTTGTCTTTGGAAGGCAGGGGGTCGCAAGACCCCCCCAGCCGTATTTTATTATATACAAAAATATTCAGGAACATTAGATACATTCATATCGACAATTGTGATCGGCTAGCCGTAACAAGATTCTAATACAGCTTGTTTCCTAACCGAATCTAACATCCTCATCTGAAAATGTTTGCATACTAACATTTATGGCGATATGGCAAGGTCGCTAACCGGTGTCAGGTCTTACAAGCTGCGCTCTTACGCAGGTGCGCATGCGCAGCCGGGCCCGTTAATTACCCGGTCCACCCCTGCAACCAAGCCTGTTAATTACTCGGTCCACCCACCATCCATGCAGCCGAGCCCGTTAATTACTCGGTCCACCCCGTGAACTCCATTTAACCAGTGAAGGAGGGCCCTAACTTGTGTTACCAGCTGCCCCTGAAGTTCTAGGAGGGGCCAGTGACCCCTCCTCCCCCTGGGCGGACACCTCCAAAGGATGATGCCGCCCCCTCAGACCTTAAAATAGCTGCTCACCGGTCATGACCTTACCGCCACAGGCCAGCATTGTAACCCCACGATCTGGCCTCCCCCCTTCCTACTCCTCAGAAAGGTCATGTTCACCTCGCAAATCCCTCTAGCCATGCTAATATGTTGTTCGACCACAGAATGTTCCCAGCCTCAGTCAAGTGCACCCCGTCCCGCAGGTAGAAATGCTCCCCCCAAATACACCCGTGAGGAATCGTCTGCAAACGGGGGGCTCGAAACAGTTTGTCCAGCTGTGTGTTGATCCTCTTTACCAAGTGATTCAACGCCTTAACCGAGTCCCCCCCTCGCCACTGCCAACGAGGAATAAGTTGCGACCAGACTATCGTGCAACCCGTGCATGTTCTAGACACCCAACCCGCAGTGGATATGATTTCGTCTATCAGGATGCGTCTCCCTAGTTTGGTCAAATCGTTCTCCCCCAGGTGAAGTATCACCACTGACGGGGGGCGGGTTGCTGAGATAATATTTCCATAAAGTAGTTCTTGAACTGCATAATGCTCAAGCCTCCCCTCCCGAAGAAGGAAACGGAGAACCCCTTTTCCTCAGCCTTTCTCATCCTGTCACCTGAAAGAAATAATTTTTTTGCGCGCCGAACATAAAAGTGGCCCACGATCCAAGTCACCATTGTCCGACGATCTTCTTGTTGCTTGTGTTGCGAAGCTGATGTTTCCTGCGGACATTCGGCGAGTTCCTCCCCCGCGTGACAGGTTCGAGAAACTGCAAAACCAAGAGATACCAAGCGTGAGTCATCTGGCTATGTCACAACATGTCAATATGTACATAACGTTTGTAACACTCAGAAGACCACCTCCCAATCCTTTTAACCTTTTCGGCTGGGAGCCCCCTCACAACTGCCTCAGTTGCTGCCCCGATTCTGAAAGAATGGGAGCCAAATTCCGTGGGATCCAGGCCTGCTTTTGCGACCGCCAGATCCAGGACTTTCCTAAACTGATACCTGGTCAAAGGTGTACCATCCATGTGACACAATAGTGCCCCCCCCAGCGTACCCTCCCGCTGCCTTCTAAAAGCCTCTACATGCGAGACTGGGCAACAAGGGTTGGTCCGAGCCCGGTGAAGCACTATGGTATCCCCCTTCCCTCCTGGTCGGTCTTCGATCTTTGAATCGTTACCCACATTGTATCATCCTGGATCACCACACAGCCCACTTGAAGGCAGCCTTTTTTGTCAACTTTTGACGCAGCTACTAGCTCGCCTATTCTTAGAGCCCCATAAAACGCTAGTGTGAACACCGCTTTGATCTGCATGTTGTCGCAGGATGGGATGTGTGACCACAGATTGCGCATGCATGTCTGAATCTATATGTGCCCGCCGGCCTTGTACAGGAGCGCTTATTAAAGTCCCAACACACACCTTTCCTTTCCCCGCCACCTCCCCTATTCTTCCCCGGGAACTCATTCCCCGGCGCCGCACGAAAGGGCTGCTGGGTTTTAGCGGGGAACACACTGGCTACGCTAGTGGGCTGGGCAGGGGCCGTGCTCCCTGCGAACTGTTTATGCCACGACAGCGAGTCCACCTTGTCCCATGATAATGACAAGTCAAATTCCTTCGCTTTCCTGAAATTAACATCATATTCCTTCCATGCGTCCCCAGGATACTGTTCGCTCCACCCTACAATCCTGCTCTGATAGCAAGCCATTGCCGCATGCACATTTGGAGGGCGTTCAACAGTGATAGCCGTAAGGATGGAGAAGGCCCTGATCCAATTGCGCAGAGTTTCCTCCACCCTAAACTTCGCACACTGTACTCTCCATTCACTAGGGTGCATCCATTCTTTTAGCATTTTGGCACTTTCCATTTCCCTATTGTCTAATAGCAAAGAGAAAATATATATGTACTTTCCTGCCCAAATCATCTCTTTCATCTCTCGAGAAACATGTTGCTCTAAATCTTCGCTCCTACACGGGATCGTACCGTCCCCTAAGAGAGGCAGGGCTACCTCCTTACCATTACCGGACACCGGGGCCTGTCCCGCGTCGCTTCCATTCGGTCGAGCGGCATTAAACCTGCAGAAGAAGGAGAAACAGAGGCCGCAGCCGCACTCGCAACTGTTCCCGCCCTAATCTTTTCCACCATCTTGGCCGCCTCAGCGGCATGGTCTAGTGTTGAGGGCATCATACCCCCCTTCTGAAGCCAAGGAAGTATAGCCGCTATCTGCGCAGTTAACTCGAGTGGGATCGGAGCTTCGCAATCCGGTACTGCTGCCGGCACCACCGGAGGGGGAGCCCCATGGGTGCCAGCACGGGAGGCAACGGAAGTGGGCAAACTGGGGCAGGCGGCGCCGGCCCGACAGGAGGGGCCCCTGATGGCAAGGCAGTAGCCGGTGCCATGGGAGCCGGGAGTACCGGCTCTGGGGTAGTGGGCATAGCCACAGGTGAATGAGCGGGTGCACTGTGCCTCGATCTCTTGGACTTGCTCCTTTTAGGCGAGGAGTCGGAATCCCCCTCCAGCAAAGGCGCAGCAATCTGCCGCTTGGGTCTACCGCGTGGGCCTGCGATATCATCAATCCTTTCCAACATACGAGCCTCTAGGCTGTCAACCTTATTCAATCTCTTATCCATGGCATTCATTTTACGCATCATGGCCTGCAACATCAACTCCATTTTTGACCCCTTAGCACCCTTGGCTCCCGGCATTTTGTCTATTGATCGATTCACTTACTGTTCGGATTCGCAACTCATGCGCCCTGTACCTTCACGAGACGGAGGATGCGCAGGGGGCTATGAGCACCAGGCAACTGCGACCGCAACACCAGCTATTTCGAATGTTAGGGGTGGCCAAACTCTAACGTAGACCCACCCGGCGGCCACACGAAGCGATGAAATGCAAGCCACCTGCTCTCCTCTTACTGTCGATGTCTTGCGTGTCCTACGTCCAGTACTCTACAGATCCACTGTACACCGGTATACCACGTGAACGCTTCGGCCTTTACGATCCACGCTCCGTCTGTCTGCTTCTAATGTCGCGCTACCACACACTCCTAGCAGCAATCCTTGACCTGAAAGATAAAACAGAAAATTAGGAGGCCCCGAGCGCGGGGCACGACCAGTGTGGGGGAGCGTCAGGCGACAAGAAGGGCCAACTGAGCGCTCCCGCCTCCTTTATTCCCGGGGACGCGGGGAGAGGGCGGGCCGCCCCTCACTCCTCGACGCCCGCCCCTTAGACCCGGAAGACTGCACCACGCCTCCCGGATCAGGGATTGGGCGCCGGCTGACCGGTGGTGGGGCGCCCACCTCCCGCATAATCATTGGACGCCGGGAGATCACGCACCCACACCACCGGGAGGCAAGGTGAGAGGGGATCGCCACACCGCCATGTGGGCGGGGAGCCAAGGGCCCCCCCTTTTAATTTGCATAGGTTTCCAGAAATTCCAAGATTCTAACTACAGAGCCTATTCCGACTGGGTGAGAGAATTGAGTCAGGTTTATTGAAACAGCAGCTGTTTCAGCAACATTTATTAGTTGCTCTCCAACGATCAGAACTGGTTTGATATGATTTTTGATTTTAATTTATAAAGCGCGGCGTATGCCCAAAGGTGTCTTGGCGCTGCTTACAAATAAAGGTAAAACTAGATATAGGAATTAAAACGGAAGATTAAAAAGCCAGGTTTAAAGAAGCTTTCTAAAAGCCAAAAGATTACAGCAATTTCTCAAAAGGATAGGCATTGAATTTCAAAGACGGGATGTAGAAAGTGCAAAGCGTCTCCCTCCCCAATTACCTTTATTAAACCAGTTAACTGACAAAGTCATGGAGTTCGTAGACCTCAAAGTTCTGTTGGGAGTATACCAGGTCAGTTATTTTCTAAGAAGTTTGGGGCCCTGAGAATGCACCGCATTATGTGCTATGCATAAAGCTATAAAAGATATTTTTTTAATGGGCAACCAATAAAGCTCATTTCTAGCTTTGGTCTCGGACTCAGATTTTTTTCGATCTTAGTCAATACTCTAAAAGCTGCATTTTGTATTCTCTGCAGTCGGTTTATAATGCCCTGCCGTGCACCTACCAAAAGGGCATTGCAACTGTCCAATCGTGATAGAACCAAGGATGAGATTACTGTTTTCTGTAGCTCCATTGGTAAAAAAGGGAGAATTTTCCACAGAATTTTAAGTGTGTAAAAACAGGATGATGTGAGATGAATGGCTTGATCTCTAAAAGACAATTTACTATCGAAGATCATTTCGAGATTTTTAGTTTTAGCATCTGGGCTGGAAACAATGCCTAATTCCTCAGGCCACCAGGATTGATAAAAAAAAGATCTGACCCAAATAGAAGAATCTCTGTCTTAGCTGCATTCAGTTTCAATCTATGGCTCCCCGTCTATTGAGCTACAACTCTAATATATTTTTTTAAATGCCTAGCTACTTGCTTGATATTGTTAGTTATAGGAACAACAATCTGAGTGTTGTCTGCGTACGAAAGTGTAAAAAATCCAAAGGATCTGATTAAGCTCATCAGAGGGGCCACATAAATATTGAACAAGGTGGGACTTATAGAGGAACCCTGTGGACCAAGGCAGGCAGAAAGATTCTGACCTGAAGTCTCCATAGTTATTAGACTGTGTTCTTTCCTCCAAAAAAGAGGATAGTAGTCGAAAAGCTGTGCCTTTGACACCTATATCTGATAACCTTTGCTTCAAAATCTAACCTTGTCGTAAGACCACTGCAGCTCTATCGTCGTGATCCAGAATCACCCTAACCTCTTTTGCCACAATAAGTAGAGCAGTTTCCATCGAGTGGGCCTTCCTGAAACCAAATTGAGCCTCATCAAAGATGTCTTGTTGGTCAGCAACTAAGTAGGACAAAAATTAAGATGTCTTTCTAGTACTTTAGCTGGATAAGGTAGTCTTCATATAGGGCGATAGTTCTGTTCTTTGGCTGGATCTAAGGATTGTTTCTTAGTGATAGGTAAGATAGTAACGTTTTTCCATTCCATGTGAAAAGTTACCATTGTTGTGATATTATTGAGCATTAAGAAAAATGGATGCACCATCTGGTCCACTATTTTGTGTATCAACTGAGGAGGGCAAGGATCAGTGGGAGCGCCAGATTTAGTTAATTTAAGGAGCTCCTACATATGTTCTGGCAAGATAGGTGGAAAACAGTCTAAGAACTGTTGGCATAGAACCTGTTGTGTGGTGACTTGCAGCTGGCTATTTGAACTCTTATTTAAAATAAGTTCTTAATAAACCGCCTCAACTTTGTTTTTAAAAAAACAAGCTAAATTCTCACAAAAAGCTGTGATGGAGGCTTAGAAGGCGGGCTAACCAGATCTGATAGATTAGACACTGTCTTAAACAGCTCGCATGGCACGTTGACCGCTGAGCTAATTTTATTGGTATAGAAATTAGTTTTCTAGAAATAATTACATTTGTATATTCCTGAAGTTGTTTTTTTGTATCTCTCTTTTTCCTCCGGGGCATAGTGTTTTCTCCATTTCCTTGTCTGCAAATGGCACATTTTCTTTTTAAGACGTAATTGCTCAGAGAACCAAGGAGCAGAAGGACTTTTTCTAAGACTAATAACTTTATTCTCTGGGGCAAGTGTCATAGTTGCCTCATGAATCCATTTGGAATAACGCGTAGCAGCTTGATCTGGGTTGCCTACTAACAACGGTTGCGCAGTCTCAAGTTTTTTAATTAAATCTTGTACATTTATTTTATTTCACGGCCTGTTCAACTTACATTTATTTTCTTGATTTTATAGCTGTTTATATTGGCTTAAAGCAAAACTCAACCTGAACTGCCTTATGATCAGACCTAATAACCTGAAGTCTATTGTGTATGACTAAATCCCGAAAATTTCTATAAATACCATCAGGCATGTGACCAGCTTGATGAGTGGGAACAGTGACCATTTCGTTTAGGTCAAAGCATAACAAATTATCCACTACAGATGAGGGGGCATATTATCAAGAACGGCGTTAAAATTATCGCCGGTTTAGCGGCAGAAAACTGCTCCTAAAGCGGAGATAATGGGCTTGATAATAGGCCCTTGAGAATTTCATAGAAATCAATGTTATGGTGTGAACATGGGCTTCTATTGGAATTCTCCAGGGCATATTATCAAGCCCATTATCGCCGCTTTAGCAGCAGTTGTCTGCTGCTAAACCAGTGATAATTGTAACGCCGTCTTGATAACATGCTCCGGGGTTTCATTATTATTCAGCTTAAAGAAGTGAAAAATAATTTTTGAAACAGCTGCTGTAGTTAAAGCAATCTTATTGGCTGGTGGAAAATCATTCACCATTGTCCTGTTATTGGCTGCCCATCGTCTCGTGGACTGTGTGTAATGGGACGAGTCAGCCAGTAATCTTGCAGTGATTCGTGGATCGAAATGATACTTGACACACCTTTCTGCACTTTTTTTTCAGTGAGCAGTAACTGGGAGTGGGTCCTGTTTAAGGTGGATTTCACATTGGATTCTCTCTCTTGCTGCAAACGAAAAGAAAGAAAAAAACATCTGTCGTTATCAGCACTGCAATACAGATGTAACCATGTGTGCAAGGCATTGAGAAAGGATCTTTGCTGCGTGCATCAGAATTTTTAACGCGAAAAACTCGCGCTCCAATGCGGGGCGAGAACTTGGGCTGAGCGCCACTCAAGCACTGTTTGTCTTCTGCGTGGGGAGTTGGTGGTGTGGGCCGAAGCCTTACAACTCAAGCGAAGTACTTGTTGAAGCTATCCTTTTTTGGGCGTAACGTGTACGTTAATAATGGAATTGCTCATATTGAGAAGGAATGGGCACTCAGAATAACATAAACAAGAATATTTGTTAATGTATTTTGAAAGCTTGATTAACTAAATTATTAAATTCATGTGTAATGATTTTGTTTTTGTACAGCCTGTCCAATTTAAGATTGGTTTTATAGTGAACACATTTTGTACTTGCACTTTGTACATATATTCACCATTGATTAACCGAAGTTCATTGGTCTGTTGTCCGTAAGTGGGAAATGTCTGGGGGAGACAGCCATACATTTACCTAACACAGAGAAAGAACTGCATAAACAGACTTATGCTATGTTCTCTTTACATGCAAACCATGTCTACCCACCATGTCAGATACAATCCACTACTGCTCCTTGCAAGAGGGTCAGAGTGCTCCGCAGGCCTGACCTCGTTGCACAGTCCAGACACTGCTGTGTGTGTCACATGGAAAGAAAGAGGCACAATATTCAGTACGTTCATTATTATTCAGATTTCCTGCCCCTATGACAAGGAGGGAGTGTGGGGGTGGTAACTGGAATGCTGGTTATGTGGAATTATTGGGAATTGTGTTTATGCTGGTTGTACTATTGGTAGTATTATGGCAAGTAATAAGTGTGGTTAATTTTGACATGTGCTGTTTAAGTGTTTTAGGGTGCTGCCAATCAATCTGCAAAGGAAGGCCTAAATCTAATTTTTAAAGACATACATGTTGGCAATATAAATATACAACGTAATCCATGGGTGACATTTAACTTTTATCCACTGGCATGTTTTTTAGAACAAGTGTTGTATGTGATTCATAGAAAAATTACTTCATAGAATACCATTACTAAGGAACCATTTCACCTAAATTGTTTAATGGAAATTTTAGGGATCAATGACATTTACAATTTCACAAAAACAATTCATAGAATGTCTTTTTTCAAAATTGGCCTTTCCATGCTTATTTTTAATGTGTTAATAAAATAGTTACAGTCTCAAATTGTGAAACATTTTTGTCAGGCGAAATTATTTCAGTGCTTTACTTCATGGGAAAATATTTCGAATTGATATCTTTTACATTGGCATACAATTACTTTGGATTCTTTTAAACACCATCCTTCTCAGACCCACTCACTACACCTAAACACCATCCATGCCTGTCCCCTATAAGCCCCTCACCACATCTAAACTACACCTATTTCTGACCTCTAAACTCCACCTATTCCTGAACTACAAAAGTCTTTTTATCCTTAAACATCTACCCATCCCTGAACCCTAAAGTCCTTCCCTTCCCCAAAATGTCACAATTTTCTGAACCTTAAAAAACATCTTTCAACACCTAAACTCCACCTATCTCTGACCCCTAAAAGCTCTTCCTACATCTAAATGAAAACCATCCTGTACCCTTAAAACCCCTCACCATCCCCACTCTCCATCCATTGCTGGACCCTAAAACTCTATTTGCCCATAAACTCCACCCACCCCTGAACCCTGACACCTCCCACCACCCCTACACTCCACTCATTTCGAAATCCCAAAAAACATTGATAATCTCTAAACTCTACTCATCACCGAACCTTGAAAACCCTACTGAGCACTAAATTCTGCAGATCTGTGAACCCCCAAAAACCTCTGCACTCCACCCTTTCTTAAACTCTACAAAACCCATCACCACCCTTAAACTCAATCCATTCCTGATACCTAAAAAACTCTCACCACCCAACAACTCCACCCATTCCTGACCCTAAACATCCCTCATCCGTGCTGAACATCACCCTTTCTTGAATCCATAACCCCCTCACTAGCCCTAAACTCCACCAATGTTTCATGCAATTTTAGATTTTTCCTTAAAATGATCTTTCTTTTAAAAAGTTTCCTTTAATATTCAGTAAATTTTTCTTTCCTTAAAATTGATTTTCCATGATTTGGTTCCTCTAGTGTGGTTTTTCAGTTTTTATTTTTCCATTAATTCACATTCCTTCTGTAAACAATACAATATGTAAGGCAACAACACTGACTTATACATCCAAGTCGACAAAGAACCTGGATTTTGTTGGCCGTTCATGGACTGTCAAATCATGCAAGAAACTCGATGTATCTTGTAAATATACAGGTGGCAAGGTGGTACCTTCTACCCTGTGGGAAGAGATGCTCAGAATATGCCTTCCAATCTCTGCGCTTTCGCAACGACAAGTGAAAAAAAAGGACTATGGGAAGGTATATATATAATGTGGCTATTCCTTCTCTGAAAACCTATAAAGGTGAAGAGAAATGTAGACCTCAGTGTCATAGAACGAGTGTCATTGGCAACCAATAAAAGCAAGGAACATTCCCCCCACCTTGTTCCTCGGATGGTAATATGAGAGTGCACCAATTTGGATAGTGGGCACTTTACAGACAAAGGCACCCCACTACTGCACTTTCTGTACTAATGATAATTGCCCCTCTGTTTATGGATTCTAAAGTTTCTTACTCTGTCTTTCTTTGCTCTCCCTGCCATATATTCATCATCCCCTCTCCTCAACTCTTTCCTCCCTTTCACTTTCTCACATCCATACCCATTTCCACTGTATTTCTTGTTGCTCTCACTGATTCGTCTTCATATCCTTCCTCTCTTTCCTTTTACTATCGTGACCCTCATCCCCTTTGTTCTCTCTTCTTCTTCTACCCCATATCCTCTTGGTCTATCTCTTCCTTTATTTTCTCTCTGTCCTCGTCATTTTTAATCTCGTCCATATTTTCTCATTCTTTCTACCTTCTCTATTGTTGCCTTCCATTTCTCTCTCCACAGACCAGTCTCCCTTGCCTTTTCACCTCAAAATCTCATCTCTCGCTCTCACTTCCTACCGCCTTCTCTCTATTTTTCCAGTTTTTCCTGTAGTTTGCTATTTTTTCTTTCTTCACTAGTCCTTTCTTACCTTTGTATTCTTCTGGTCTTTCTTATTTATTTCTCCTTTTCCATCTCCCACCATATCTCTCTTTCTCGTCTATATTTTCTACCTCTCTTGTCCTAATTTACACTATGTATGTGCTCCTCTTCAATTATAATACCTAATTTTTCTCTCTCCGTCAGGCTACAACCCTCACTTCTCTATCACATGCCTAATTGCCCTCTTCTTTATATCTCCTCCAGACCTCTTTGATAATGAATAATTTTTCATTATTTAGCAAATGCAGTAGATAACACCTTTCACAACTTTATGCCGAACAACATTGGTGCTTACTGCATAAAAATCCACAATATATGGTAATTTAGTGTATTTTAATTCAATGTAGTGTAATCATATGGAATTACCCCAAAATTCGGCGAGATTACACAGAATTATACAAGAAGAGATATTCAGCATATAGCGCTTTTTAATTAGTGTAACAATTCCCCCTCACATCCATATGGACACCATGATGCATATTGTGCTAAGAAATAGCACTAAATGCAAAAGAACATGACTAGTGAGCAGGAGCAACTGCTCGCTAAATGTACCCACTGGGTAGGATTTCCCCCAACGTATTCCTAGCATTTAGTGCTATTTTTTAGCACAAAAATTACCCTTGTGTCCAGAAAGGATGCGAGGATGCATTTTGCACTGAGAAAATAGTGCTAATTCTAACAGACCATAAACAGTAGCCACTAACCCTCACTGTACTCTAATTGGAGTTTTTTTTTCTTCAAAATCACTCTTAATTTTGCAAGATGCTGAAATTGCGTTATCTGGAATTCTGAGTCAAAGCGTAACATGGATTGAATGAAATTACTCTTATTACTCCAACATAATTGAAATTCCACCCAGGCCTAACTAATGTATTCTTTTCTTTTACTAGATTCCGGCAGGTTTGATCTACTGAAATTTAACACAGGGTGAGGTATTTAACTCACCCGGTGACAAGTGGGTGCATTAAATAACACCCAACTTGTAATTCCGATCCATACATAATCAGAACCTGGGGGTCTCATTTACAGTTTGATGATGGGGTACTCCATCAAAATGGAGCAGATCTACTGTCAACCACTTTACAAGTGCAGTAGGCTGTAATGCACTTGTAATGCAACGGATAGGACATGTGTATCCTGTTCCACCACACTCTAATTAAGGCCCTACGGCACTTCTTTTTGTGTCATATATAGACGTAGCTTATTGGTTTCTCTGCTGTTTCTGGCACGTTTTCCTCCGTTTTAGTACCAACGGTTTACTTTTCGCCCCTGTAAATGTTTGTAAATTGAACCTATAGAAGAAAATGTCTCTTGGGCCTAGAAATGATGTACTGGCCTTAAAGGCAGGTCTTCCAGGCGCTATAGTGCTTCTTCTGAACGCTCCATGGTTCAAGCTGAACCTCGCTGGGGGTCTCTCCATGAGATACTTATGCCCTTTGATGCAGGATTGTGGCACTCTGCAAATTTGCAGTATGCAGAATCGCCTTTCTTTTGGATCCTGAAAACGTTATTGTTCTCTTGAGTTCAGGGTTGGTTATATTCTCCTCTTATCTTTTTTTCTACTTCTTGATTTTTTATTAGCAGCTTCACAGTCAAGCTTCTCCATGCAGTGTACAAATGCTTCATGAATATTACATGAATTGAAGTGAAGCCTCTTACAGGTCATGCTGCTGGCAGATTCTTGCCCCACTGGCTTTTGTTTTGATGTGTGTCAGCCGGTCTGTAGGCAGGGTCAGACTGGAGCAGAAAATAGGCCTGGGCACCAAAATAAAATTGGCACCTTAAGCAAATCAGATAGCTACCAAGTGGTCCACACTTAAATCTGGCTGTTTTAAACTTGTAAAGACGTGCTCTACAGGTGTTTTGCAATGTGTAGTTGACTGCAGACATGTGTGCTTGCTACAGGCAATGTTTGTGGTCGTAAAAGGAAAATCAATAGGAACAACGACCCAGCAGCAAAATATAACTGGCCCACAAGCAGCCCAAAAATGGCCCACACTCTGACCTGTCAGATCCGCCCTTCAGGCATTGCCTTATTGCCCTGTAGGTATAGGCCAGTCCAGCTGCGACTGTACTTCCAGTCTGCTATGACTCATTTTGTGTTTGGTGAGAGTGTCTGTGCTGTACATTTTTCTTTTTCTTAATCACACTGTGTTCAGCAAGTAATTTGTACCATTTTAGAGTGTTCGACCTGTGCATCGCGTACTGCTTCTTTTGAGCCTATACTTCCCCTAACTCCGTCTCCCCACCCCCTATTGCTTGTGTCCCTAATTTGAGGATTCTATTGAGTGCTGCAGTAGAGGGATTCTAGGTCTGACATAGTATTCTAAGTCCTCTGTGGAGTATTACCCCTCGCAAGGGCTTCTTTGTTCCTAATGAATATATATATATATATATATATATATTTCTACTGAATTCCAGGGATATAATTGTGTGAATTGGGCTCGTGTTGAATGCCAGCCTGCCCTGACGGCTATAACAAAAATCATTATCATTTTTTAAAGGGCAATATTTTATTCATTTGAAGGGTTGTATGCATGCTAACCTGAATCCTTTACCCATAGTATTTTTTTTGTAGAGCTGTGGACCTGAGTCCCTTACCATAGTGATAGAAGGGTAGCTGAACTACCCTTCCTGCCTAGTTATGTAATTGATGTTCTGCTGAGAGCATCGATTCATTCCCAATGCAACAAATTATATAAGACAAAATGGCAGCACTACTAGCTGCGACTCAGCTCAGCGGACCAGTGTGTGCTGCTACCTAGGCCTGGGCGCAATTTCAATTACACCGGCATAATCTGAGTCATTTTGGTAAACTGTAGTTACTCTTTGATGTGGAATTACTGCTAATTACAGGATTACTTCTGTTCGAGTAATTATGAGGAATACTGGGGGAGGGGGGAATCTTACTGCAAGAGCACATTTGGCGAGAGCGAGTGTGAGCGCTCGTTCATGTTCGCTATTCATGTTCTACTGCATTTAGAGCTATTTCTTAAGGAAAAATATATCCTCACATCCATTTTGGACATGAGGGTGCAAGTTGGGGGAAAATCTCACAGAATTCTTGGGTAATTCCGTGTGATTACGCTCACTGAATTTCGTGAGTTACGCCCACTCCAAATGCTGACTCTGCAGCCACTAACTTTGCCAGTGGTACAGGTAATCAGCATGGCGCATTGTTGCTATATTCGGGGAGAATATAGAAAGATGTACATTGAGAGAACGTCAGGAAATAAATGGTTCTGTAGGACTTTTTTTGGTGATGGAGTGTGGAATGGTGTGAGAGCAAAATGGTACACAAAATCTAGAAACCCCAAAATGTACCATAAACAGACCTACGACATTTCACTGGATGGGAGACTGTGTTAAATGTCATGAGGCAACGTGTCCCCGCTTTAAGGCACCTCCTCAGGTATTAAAATCAGAAATACAAATCATTAAGTAAATGGTGAGGCCCACTCAATAATTGCATTCTAGATCAAAGTAGAGATGGGTTTTATTATATAATTCAAATTAAAGTAATACAAATCAATGCCATGAAGGCTCTCAAATGCAGAGTTATACAGAGTATGCAAAAATCAGAAATTATGCTGAGCCCTAAGTGGCCAGCAAAATCAATAGAAAATTGACAGCATCTTTAGTTGCATTCAGACATGCTAGTCCTTAAAATCGTGGGCTTTCATACCTTTTTAATGCATATGGAATTACAGAGACCACTGTCTGAGCAAATGTAATAAAAATGTATTTTGCACATGTTTACCATCAAGTTGAAGTCAATAGTAATTGCAATTCCTAAATGCCCATTTCACATTTAGAAAATGCTTTGTATATGTACTTTAGGAATCACAAATAGGTAATCGCTATTTGCGATTCCTAAATCGCGGTCGCATGCAATTTGTACTGTACAGAACTCGCAAATCTTGACTGGTTTTGGCCCTTTGAACATCTGAAAAGGCTGTTTAGAATTTCTTAACAGGGGAAAATAGCAATTTGGCTCGTTAAGAAATGCTAAATGGCTTTGTACATCTGGGCTCACATGAATAGGTATTCAGCCCCTCTAAGCTAATGTCGCCTGGAGATGCTAGAACATAACTAGACAATAACTTTTTTATGTGAATGAATGGGGCACAGTGAACTGGAGGAAAGACCTTGTGGTTGTTAAAAATCATGGCAGAATAAGGGAAAAATATTTGAGAGCAGAATAAAAATAACAGGGGAAAGAAACCATTACATTTTAGCTCGAGTGCGTGCTGCAGAGTTTGGGAGGAGAGAAGGTGGGCAGGAGGAAAAACAAGATGAGTGACCGAGATGACTTCCATCCTGGACAAGATGGTGTTTGCACTAAAATGCGATCTAACCAACCTACATAAAAAAACTTTCCTAAATATCAGAGGCATTTTGTTCTGAAAGCGATAACAATACATCAGCGTATACATGTAAGCCTAAGTGAATAAATGCATCTGCTCATTGTTACTGATGCACAAAAATAAAAATATATAACAATCTCTCACAATGGTAAGGAATTGCTGAATGAAAGGGAAGAGGCAATTTAGAGTAGAGAAGCTGTATAGAGCTGTATGGAGCTATGTAACATGACGCAGGAGTGCTCAATGTGAGAATCAGTAAGGAAAGGTGCAGGAATGCTGATGGTGGACAATCTGTGAAAAATGGTGTAGGAGTGATGTATGTAACTGAGCTGCAGAACTTCATTGTCCTGGATGTTTGTACATGTGGTAGCTTTGTGGATTACTGCAGTAGCACTGAATAAGGTGATCCAGAGGAATGGTGAAGATGAGCTAAGCATAGTCATCTTTGATAGTAAGATCCAGAAGACAGTTGTGTTCATTTGTCTTGATGCAGCGATCATGAGGAATTTATCCTCTTTCTCATTGTGTCTCTTTTCTCAGACCGCGAGCGCATTGGACAAGACTCCACATATGAGCAGGAGGGAAAGGTGCAGTTTGTCATCGATGCTGTCTATGCAATGGCACACGCCCTGCATAACATGCACAAGCAGTTGTGTCCGGGGAAAGTTGGGCTCTGCTCCCGAATGGATCCAGTGGATGGCGTCGAGCTGCTCAAGTACATCCGGACCGTCAACTTTTCAGGTTGGTCATCAGGACAAATGTCACTATGATCCTTCTGTTAGAAAATGTAAACATGCCATGAATGTCATTTGGAGGACGTTTGCATAGGTTCACCGTGCCTGGAAAATCAAGATCCTCAAGCCAAAAACCTGCTCTGAACTTGTCCCACGTGGCTAGATCTGAGATGTGGGTGTTTGGGAAGGTGGCCAATATGCAAGCCATATACGAAACTGAAAAGTGGCTCTAAACCCATGTATTACCCCATCCCATTCACAGAGGGACCACAGGGGCCCTGATTGCAAGGGGCATGCTAACACATATGGAAATTGTCCACTGGTCAGTTACTGTTAAGCAGTATGCCATAATAAGTGGGTGTGCAATTTGCACTTGATTTCAAGTAGCAGTCCTCTGAATATTGTTTAGCACTATTTGTCTAACTAGTGTGCAGCCCATTTTCTCTGTAGCCAATCAGGGGGACACCGTTTCCACCCAACCCATAATATGATTTAGATCAAGAAAAGGACTGTACACCCAAACAGAAATTACCAGTTTGTAATCAGAGGTGAACATTATCTAGGAAAATACACAGTTTGTGCTAGGCCTTCAGCTGTTGCCTCCCTTTGCCAGCACTCTGCAAGTTACTTCACTCCACACCTCCTGTGTTTCCATCTCACACTCCAAATACATTAACTGCTTCACTCCTTCACTCCTGTTCACTTATTGTTTATACCCATCCACACAACCGGCTTGCTTCAGGTCGTCCCTAATTCCTTTCTCCTAACCTCACTTGCGAACAAGTCTTTCTCCATTTCACCGCCTGCCTTTATTCTAAGCCACCATCACTCCACCGCCAAGCATTGCTCTGCATGCTACCTTCCTTCCACTGATGTCTGTCTCCATACTCATCCCCACCATCTGCGTCTCCTTTTCTTTTTCCACTGGCTGTTTTGCTTTCTTTCTAGCTTTCTAGCTCTCCATCTACTCTTCTGCCTCCATTCCCCTTTTCTTGTGGACCGACTTTCTCCCTTCCAATCAGTTTCAGTGTTTTTACCTCTTTTCCTTAACCCTTCAGTTCTTCTACTTCTTTTCAATTTTTGCCACCCTCGTTTGCTTTCTCTAGTTTAACCTCCTGCTATGCTTCCATTCTCCATCACCCACAGGATCAGGCTTCTTTAATGTGGTGAAGGACCCCAAAAATGTTCCTTAAACTGTCTGCCTGATAGGCACCCAAAGCCCTAGGAACGGTGGTGACCTTAGGGTTAGCCCTCTTCACCAGAGAGGCTGCATGGACCTGCTTGTCTTTCTTCTGCACTGGGGTGCAGGTGTCTCTAGACACAGCGCGCCCCATAGTTGTATTTGTTTTTGGCGAGGTTTAGACCCGCACTGTCAGGGACCACTCTTGGTTATTGCCACTGCTGCTGGGGCATATTGGATTGGGTGTGATGGTTCTGATCAGTGAATTTTAGTGTAGATGTAAGGAGGGGCCATTTTTGTGGATATGAGAGGAAAGGCTAAAGATTGTGGATGAGACAGACGGACTCGCATTTAATCAAATGGTTAAGAGATCCATAAGACAGGTTGTAGGGCAAGCAATTTATTAGGAGAAGAAGAGGTTTATGATAGCAAAAAATGAGAGGTGTGGCACTTCACAAGAGTACTTGCAGCAGCTAGTAGATGGCTGCTGCAGAATGGGGGGATAGAGCAGGCAGACAGTGGCTCCCAAACAGGGCTCTCCACAAGCATGAACAGTGAAGTTGTACGTGTTTTCCTGCAAGAAGGGCATCAACAAGTCACTGGGATGGAAGTGGAGGAAGGTGGGTGGATATGACCTAGCTAATTATTTTGTGTTCATTCTTCAGTTCTTCACAGAAGTCCTAAAAGAGTGTATTAAGCAAATTTTTACTTTAATCTTCAACATGATATGTGGAAAAAATGTGTTTTAGGAGAGAGATATTTTACAGCAGTTCTAGAAATAGGGTCTCTAGTTAGCAGGGGTATGCACCCACACTCTAGTCAGGGTAAGTGTAGTACACACTAAACGTTTACCTATGCTCAGCCTGTGGTAGCTTGGCACAGAGCAGTCAGGCTAAACTAAAGAGGTAATATGTAAAGTTTTTGTGCACACACACAGTAACACAGTGAAACGCCACAAAAATACTCCACACCAGTGTAGAAAAATAACAGATATGTATCAGAGTAAAACAAGACAAAAATGACAAAAAGCCAACATACTCAAATCAAGATATGATTTTTTCATATATTAAATCAAAATGCAGTGCTTAGAAGTATATAGCTCCAACTGGGGCTAACTGGTCGTGCTTGAAAGAGACAAAATGAAAAGTCCAACAGCGATGGAGCTCGGGCTGGATACAGGAATCACGCAGACCCCATTACTGAGCCTTGGACGCATTGGAAATCGAAAAAGATGCTTGGTGCAGAGGAGTTGAGGCGTTATGGATGCAGGTGATGCATCGGTTCTTTAAGGCAGTGCAGGGTTGCTGAAGCTTTGCCATTCCGGGACCATGCGCTACGCAGAGGAGGTGGTAGGTCAGGTGCGAGGCCTCAGTTCCTGAAGGTGACGCAGCATTGATGATGCGTTGATGTCAACAGCGTGATGTGTCGATTCTACGTCATCAAAGTCAAACCACTGGGCTAAAGGGAATTGGTCGGTCGAAAAGCCACTAAGTGCCAATGCATCGGTTTCGCAACAATGCGATGGTTCCGAACTGACACTTTAGATTTGATGCGTCGGTCTCTTGGTTGCAGCAACAAGTTTGCCTCCAAGGGCCCAGGACTGGATTTGGCACCCCTTGGCAGGGCAGGGCTCACAGCAGAGGAGACCGGGTATTGGTAGCAAGCTACAGGTGAAGTCTTTGATATCCCTGAGATGTCACTAACAGGAGGCAAGCTGAGTCAAGCTCCTGCAGAACCTTAGAAAGCAAGATGCAGAGAGTTACAGTTCAGACCTATCACTCCCAGGCAACAAACATCAGGCAGCAGGCGAACACAGCAAAGCAAGCAGCAAAGTGGCAGTCCCTCCTGGTAGCACAGCAGCCCTTCTTCCTGGCAGAATGTCCTCAGTCCAGAAGTGTTTTGAGTATATGGTGTCAGAGGTCCAATACTTAAACCCATTTTAACCTTTGAAGTAGGGGGACTTCAGAGAAAGGTCTCTGCAGTCCACAACACCCTGTCCTTCCTGGCGGGCACTGGCCCCAGACACACTACAGGGAGTATGCAGCTCTTCGCTCGCCAGCAGATGTCGTTTCCACAGTATCGAGACACCTTTGGATATTTGAGCACTCTATAAATCTTAAAAATAAAATAAATAAATAAATAAAAATTTGTGAGGGAGCAGGCACAGCCCTATACAGGTTTAGTGTCAACTCTTCCCACCACTCTAGCTCAGGAAGGCTCATCAGCCTGGTGATGGCACCATCTTGATATTCAGGTCACACCACAGTTCCCTTTGTGTATGACTGCATTGAGTGAATTCACAAAGCTCAACTGTTATCCAATCCAGATGTGTATCCTAGGGACAGGCAGAGGCACAGAATATTTAAGAAAGAAAATACAGACTTTCTAAAAGTGGCATTTTCAGACCTGCAATTTATAAACTAACTTCACTAAAAGATGTGTTTTTAAAATCTGAGTCCCGAGACACGGAACTCCAATTTGCTATCTTGTCCCAATTGGAAGTTACACTTGCAAAGTATTACAAGACAGCTATAATTCTAGCCTATGGGAGAGATAGGCCTTGCTATAGTGAAAAACAAATCTAGGCTTTTTTCACTACCAGGACAAGTAAAACTTAAAAATATGTCCTACCTTTTAAATACACTGCACCCTGCCCATGGGGCCTAACTTAGACGTGCATTACATGTAATAAAAGAGAAAGGTTGAGTTGACAAGTAGGTGAATTTGCCAGGTCGAGATAGCAGTTTGAAACAGCACACACAGGCTCTGTAGTTGCAGGTCTGAGACATGTTTGAAGGGCTCCTCATGTGGGTGGTACAGTCAGTGATGCAGGCCCACTAGTAGCATTTCATTTACAGGCCCTGGGAACATGTTGTGTACTGTGCTAGGGATTTATTAGTAAAATAAATATGCCAATCATGGAGAAACCAAATGCCATTACATTTCATGCACAGAGCACATGCACTTTAGTAGTGGTCAGCAGTGGGACGTGCCCAGAGTCCTAAAACCTCGAAACTTAACGGGTTTGGCGATGAGCACAGTAAGGCTGCGCCACAATGTAATGAACAAAACAATTGCCAGTACTGTGCACTATTTTGAATCAAGGTGAAAGAAGAAGCTCCTAATCGCTACTTCCAGAAAAGACCACTCTTTCAGTCAAAGTTACTGGTAGAAAAATTAGAACTCTTTTTATTATATTTTTTGTAAATTTAGTTTGTTTTTTAGGTATATTTTTTTCAAAGGAAAAATTGTTTTGCATATAAGTGTGCAAACATATATTTACAACATCAAACATTCATCCTATATAGAAAATGGAGGAGTACAGTTTTTTGAAACAGGGGGGATTGATGGATTGTGGAGACACTAAAGACACAGATAGACACAAGACACGTGTACACAAAACAGTGAACATATAAATGACATTTCTGGGGTGTGGTGGTAATTGGTAGTCTAGTTTTGTCAAAAATCTTCAACTGTACTCCTCCATTTTCTATATAGGATGAATGTTTGATGTTGTAAATATATGTTTGCACACTTATATGCAAAAAAAATTTCCTTTGAAAAAATATACATAAAAAACAAACTACATTTACAAAAAATATAATAAAAAGAGTTCTAATTTTTCTACCAGTAACTTTGACTGAAAGAGTGGTCTTTTCTGGAAGTAGTGATTAGGAGCTTCTTCTTTCACCTTGATTCAAAATAGTGCACAGTACTGGCAATTGTTTTGTTCATTACAGAGTCCTAAAACCAGCAAAAACGAAGTTCAGTAGACAGTCCTTTACAAGAGGTCAAAAGATGCCAGATCTAACAAGCACTAACAACAGGAAGTGGAAAGTAGATGTCAACCATCCAGAAGCAATATTTGAATAAAATGAGAGGTTCTGTTGTTTGCAGGAGACCTGGCTCTTGATGTCCCTAGATAGATCCTACACCAATGGGTAAACTATGTGACCAGCTGCTCTTGACACTTGAGCAGTACATTGGCCTCTGATGTGAGTGGGATGCTGGCACACAATTATTTCAGCATGTCCTCAATAATTTGGTGCATGTAGGGGATGCAAGGCATGAACCCTTTCAGGAGACGTCTAAAGATTCTATCAACAGGTTGAGTACCGGAGGACAAAGAGGTCACCAGTTAGTATAGTAAATGAAAGAACCTGCTTTTCATCTGCCCAAACTCTGTGTCATTGTTAAATCTGCTGGACGATCATACAATTTGCATGCTATAGGCCATCAAAAACCAATGCTGGGTGAATGGTCCCCACTCACTGGTATCAGTACCTATATCCTGCCAGGAATATTCCTGTATATATAAAAAGAGAGAATTTTCACTGGTCCAATAACCACTAACGTGCTAATCATAAATATCCTAAATGCACTTGTGTGCTGCAGACTTAACAAGTTTCTTAACATGCTCTAACCAGCAACAGCATTGTTATGAGTAGGCAAGATACCAGTGTAAACAAAGGAGAGATACCTTATTGTGGATTCTAACTCCAGTAGTCATTTTTAGGTAGAGCCCAGCAGACAGTACAGCTTTCTGCTTGCAAAAGACCTATTGTAGCAGCTTACCTGGGCCTAGATGGTTCTCTGGGCCAAAAGGTGTGATATTTTGACTTTGCCAATGGTTGTTATGTATGCAAATTGAAACCAAGGGCAAATCGCCTTAGTATGGTCAGAGGCAGTCAAGAGGGTCAGTCTAAATATGTTTCTCTCAGGCAGGTTGTTCCTGACTAGAGCTCCCCCGAACAAATATGGATCCATGATGTCAGTAGAGGTGGGCAACCCAACAAGCTACCAGGGTGAAGGCAAGCTGAAAAACTACTAGGATGAGCCAACAAATTCCAGGGCAAGCCGATCCAGAGCTCATCCAATGGTCTGGCTTTTCTTGTTAGAGGGCAAGCATGAGCCGAGACCTGAAACTGTTTGCCATACAAAACATACAAAAAACATCAAATAAAGTATGATTAAGTCTCTTCAAAATTAAAATAAAGGGAATTTTTTAACATGTGAAAGCATTATAATACTGCACATTTAGCACTGCACTTGAAAGTATTTACTAAAAGTGATAGTTTTCAAAGATGAACTTAGAATAATTTCTAACCCTACGCCACCCTGGCAACAGTGCCATTAATCAAACTATATGGGAAGACTGTTGTCACTCGAACACTATATGAGGACTAGATTCTCATAGAAAGAGCAACATCATAATCGATTAAATTAAACACAATTGGGTTTTGTACAGTTGGTATTCTGAACCCTTGTATTTGAAGGTGCTTTCATAAGCAATAGTGAAGAAAAAGGAGGATTGGTGAAAATATATATATAGGCTGAAGATCACCCGATGTAGGTAAATGGGGAGCCGCAATTAATGGAAGTTTTCCATTTTCACTTTTTGTAAATCAGTCATTTGTATTTCAAACGTTAATGCTTTATTTTGCCTCTTTGTGCATGAGGATTATGTAAGGGTGGTAGGCAGGAGCCACATGAAAGCTCAGCTCATTATGGGCTCGAAGTTCGAACAGGACCTCAAGCTGAGCCAGAGCCAGGCTGCAGGCTCGAGGCTGACTCGAGCTTCTAGAAACTCATCCACCTCTAGAGCCCAGCAATTACTAAGTGGTCCTGTCGCTTCACGACTGTAGATGAAGTGGCATGACAAACTCCAAATGGCCATAGCAGCTCATTCTTTCTGTAAACATATGGCTAGGAGCTGAGTGTTCCTCAAATGCTTTCTGGTACCCTGGCCCTGTTGCTCCGGACTGTACTGGCAGCATGCACATGTCCCTGGTCGGGCTGGGACAGACATAAACCTGTGCAACAAATTAAAAGGGGCCCCTATTAGCGCATCAGGGAGCTAAAAAGTGGCCCATGTTCCTTTGAACATGTAAAAGACACGCTGCATAGGTGTTTTGCAAGTTATGGGAGACTGCATGCATTTGTGTGGGGCAGTGCTTGTTATATTATCAGAGCAACCCAAAAGACAAACCGGCCCACGAGAGCATAAAACAGTATCCCAAAAAGTCAGCCTATGCAGACCTTCAGGCACTGCCAAATTGCCCTATAGGCCAGTCTATCCTTGCCTACACCCGTACAACTGCTGCACTGTAAGGGCCCAGTGTAGGAGCCTGCTCTATAGTAGTCTATAGTAAGACCCCTACGCCTGGGCCAGGTTACACTACTGTTTTAGTTTGTGAATTCCAAGGTCTCGAAGGGCGCCCTCTCCAGGGTGCTGGTGCATTGAAAGAGATATCGGTGTGTTCAAATAGGGTGTGTAGAACTACTGGTCTCCCTGGAAGACATGCATAACTGCCAACTTGAAGAACAATCTCACTGTGTGAGGAAGGGGTGTGGCCTTCCGCTGAGAAGCACCTAGGAGGGACCTTTTAACACCACACCGCACCCAAACCCCCCCCCCCCCCCCCCCTAAAAATAAAACTTGCTGGGTCTGGTGCCGGTGTCCTGGGGTGTTTTCACACTCCTTAATGGACATCGGACGTTAAAAACCTCAGAAAACAAGCTGGAAAGACACTATTTAGAGTGATTTTGAGCTTGTTTTCCCTGCCACAGTGTGATAACGGCTCCTCACCGGGTGACGTATAATGGGAGCCGAAATCGTGTGTCACACGGCTGCATCATGTGAGTTGGCAGGTATGGACATGTAATGGTTAACACGACAAAACAGGGACTAGCTTGCTTGTATCTAGACATAGCGCCTAGTGATGACTAATGAGACAGAGCGCTTAGAAGACAGCAGTCACCAATACCATACAACCCACTCCTGCAGCTGCGCGGGAGTCAGCGGTAAGCAGCTGGCAGTGTGTGCGTGCAGAGACTGGCAGGGGGAGGAGGGTTACGCTGCAGAATGCTTGCACATCAGGAGGGAAAGTGTGCAGCCAGCTTAGTGCAACATCTGCGAGGAGACAAGAGGTTGGCAGGGGCTGGCAGAGCAGAGGCGAGAGCAGCGGCAACAGCACAGAGATACAAGGGCATCTGAGGGCAGCGGTGGGTCGTGTGCCAGCCCAGTAAGAAGAGCAGAGGCATGCATCTGTTAATGCCACTGCATACTGTGAGCTCCAGACTCACCTGGGCACGAAGCTCCTCCTTACAGGGCCCCGGTGTCCCTGGATGTGCTTTTGCGAACCTTTCTGCTGATCCTATGTAGGAACATAGTCCTATTAATTAATATCGCTTTGTCCTGTGTGACAGGTTTGTGGGACGGCTGGGAGAGGAGCTGGCCAACCTAGTCCCCCCTACCTGGTTGTGAAGGTGGGCATTGGCACTGCGTGCCCACCTCTCCCCCTGGCCCAGGCCAGCTCCTCTTCAGGGGGGCAATGCTCGCGCAGCGTGGTGAAGACTGCGGCCCAGAACCTGACGTCACTGCAAGGGAGTGCTTTATACCAAAGAGTTGACCCTTCCTTTTAGAGGAGGGCAAGGATACAACTTTATGTTCAAGCCGTGGATTAACTGATTGCTACTTCTGGGAGCAAGTGATCCTTGGGGGTAGGCTGTGATGTCATCTTCATTACACATAAACTCGCCATGATCCATGGTTTGTTTGCCTAAGAATAGATATGGCTGATATTTTCCACCTGGAAACAGAAAGGGGGAATTCCTCAATATTTTGATTATAGTGCAGAAAAATGCTGTTTCCGCTGATGCTATTCTGCCGCGGTGGGGAGGACAGCAGATTAAGTATTTCTTGGCGCCAGTGTAGCTGCACATGTTGATTTCATACATAGATATTCAAGTAACCAGATTGTCTGAATTGAGAATTTTAAACATTGTTAGAAATGGGGGTCTGTAGTTGGCAGTGGCTTGTACCCTGTCCAAGTAGGGACCCTTATTCTAGTCAGGGTAAGGAAGTCACACACCCAAGATAAACCCTGCTCACCCCTTTGGTTGCTTGGCATGAGCAGTCAGGCTTATCTCAGAGAAAACGTGTAAAGCATTTGTACATCCTTTCACAGTAACACAGTGACAATACCACAAAAAGACACCAGGCCAGTTTAGAAAAAAAAAATATTTATCCGAATAAAACAAAACCAAAATGAATAAATCCAACATACACAAATCAAGATATCACTTTTTAAAGGCTCAAAATAGTTCAGTCCATAGGAAACTATGGATGCGTCACTTTTATCACAAACTACCTGTGATGCATCATAATCAAACACCAAAATAGGTGCAGAGGAGGTGAGGCACTGTAAATGCAAAGCGATATGTTGGTTCCTTACTCACAAGGGGGGTGAAGCGTTGGTTCCTTACTGCCAGGGGAGGTGATGCGTTGGTTCCTTATTGTCAGGGGAGGTGATGCTGTAAAATAATGATCCACAAATTGAAGGTAAAAAGTAGAGGTTTATTTGAAGAATAGATCCCATCCACAGGTGAACATCCAGCCAGCAATCAAGTAGGATAGTAACTGCTTAGTGGTCAAAGGATAACATTCCATCTGAGAATCCAGTGTCTCATGACATCAGCGCAGCTATGTCATGAGGCACAGACACACAGGACCAGGATGCCACACATCTCCCTTCTAACAACAACAAGAAAATTATAAGAGAAAACAACACAATGCTAAAACATTATAGTCTCTTTAAGTACACGGTTAAATCTCTCAACCATACCGTTGGTTTCTGGGTGGTAAAGGGAAGACCTTTTGTGTTTAACTCCTTGCTCTAACAGAAAATTTTCCATCTCCTTAGAGACTAATTGGGGACCATTATCTGTGAGGATGGCGTTAGGGATGCCCTCTCTAGCAAAAAGTTTGGTTAAAAAATCCACCACATGCCTAGTCTCGATACCACGAGTTATGGCAATTTCTGGCCATCTAGAAAAGAAATCAACAAGAACAAGAACATACCACTCACAACCAGCTGATGTAATAGGCCCCAAAATGTCCAAACCCACTTCTTTCCAGGGCGCATCCGGTCTGTCTCTAATCACCATGGGTTGGACTTTAGGTTTTGCTACCTTCTCACTAAGGGCACAGTCAATGCAATCCCTAACTTTGCGCTCTACTTCCAAATCCATATTTGGCCACCAATATGAGCTCCTTAAAATCTCAGGTTATTCCAAGTATCCAGGAATTTCTAGAGGAACAAATCCTCTTTTTAAAAAAAAAAAAAAAATGAGATAGGTGTTGAGATCTTATCTTCTTCTTCCCATCCTGCGTCGCCAAATGTAAAATAATGATCCACAAATTGAAGGTAAAAAGTAGAGGTTTATTTGAAGAATAGATCCCATCCACAGGTGAACATCCAGCCAGCAATCAAGTAGGATAGTAACTGCTTAGTGGTCAAAGGATAACATTCCATCTGAGAATCCAGTGTCTCATGACATCAGCGCAGCTATGTCATGAGGCATAGACACACAGGAACAGGATGCCACACATCTCCCTTCTAACAACAACAAGAAAATTGTAAGAGAAAACAACACATTGCTAAAACATTAATCACACAGTGACGTAGTCTTTTAAATATTTAGGAGAATGAGAAACCCTTGCAGACTTGCGAAGAAGTGAGGAAGACTCAACTCTAGGAGTTTGAGAATGACGACTGCAAGAAGCTTCCACAAGATCATTGCTAACCACCACCACCCTGTTCAAATTCCAAACGCGATGATCAGCAGTTTTGATGGCGTTCTTGAAAACTTTGATGACACGAATAGGCTTCTTAAAGGTAGCAGAAAGAGCCTTATTGTTTTTGCAGGGATTCTTAATAAGTACCCAATCTCCCACTTTAACAGGTGTGACCATCACCATGGGTTGGACTTTAGGTTTTGCTACCTTCTCACTAAGGGCACAGTCAATGCAATCCCTAACTTTGCGCTCTACTTCCAAATCCATATTTGGCCACCAATATGAGCTCCTTAAAATCTCCTTAGTTTTAGAGATTCCTAAATGGCCAATATGTGCTAAAGACATAAGCTCATCCCGAAGAGCTAGGGGTGGAACCAATCTAGTTCCTCTAAAAAGTAAGCCATCTTGTTCAGAAAGCTGATCTTTGACATGCCAAAATTTCTCAAGACCTTCATTACATTTAGGTTTAATCTTCCATCCTGTCATTAGGAGTTTAAGTACCTCTACAAGAGTCGAATCTTCCTGAACCATCTTCAACCACCTCTCTTTATCAATGACAGCCTCTTCTACAACACAAACCATCTCATCATCAACATCACAATCTTCCTCATCCTCAACCTCAGAACTGGGAACAAGGCGAGACAAGGCATCTGCCACTTTGTTTTCTACTCCAGGTAGGTACTTTACACTAAAATCATAATCTTGTAAGCCAACAACCCATTTTGTGATCCTACCAGACACCGCATCTATACCTTTTTTCTTTAAAATTTCACAAAGCGGCCTGTGATCAGTCCTGACCTCAAAATTGGTTCCCCACAATAAGTTTTTAAGCTTCTTGACTGACCAGTAAACAGCAAGAGCTTCACGCTCAATCACTGAGTATTGAGTTTCAGCTCCCTTTAAACTCCTCGACAAGAAAAGAATGACCCTCTCAATGCCCTCAAATTTCTGTAAAAGCACCGCACCTAAACCTTTCAGGCTTGCATCAATAATCAAAATAGATTTCTCAGAAGGATCAAAACTGCTCAATTTCGGAGCAGAAGCTAGCCTCTCCTTGACGACCTCAAACTCGCGCTGACATTTCTCTCCCCAAATGAAGTCTACACCCTTCTTCAACAAATATCTCATATTGGCACACAAAGAGGCAAAGTCTTTCACAAACTTGCTATAATATTCAGCAAGTCCCAAAAAACTCATCAACTCTTCCTTGCTCTGTGGGGGAGACATCTTAGAAATGGTAGAGATCAGATTTTCCTTAGGCAAAATTCCTCCTTCTGTAATAGTGTGACCTAGATAATCAATGGATGTTTTTCTAAATTTACACTTCTCAATCTTGACAGTCAAACCTGCATCACACAACCTTCCTAGAACAGCAAATAGCCTAAAATCATGTTGAGAATTATCTATGCCAAACACAAGAATATCGTCCTGATAGACTCTAACACCATGTAAACCTTTTAAGACCTTCTCTAATGCCCTCTGAAAAACCGATGCGGCTGACACTAAACCAAATGGTAGTCTAACGAACCTAAAAGTGCCATAAGGTGTCACAAAAGAGGTTAAGTCTTTCGAATCCTCTTCCAACCTAATCTGATGGTACGCGGACCTTAGATCAATGGTGCTGAAAATTTTAGCACCTTTAAGTAGCATAAGCATGTCCGCAATCTTGGGTAGAGGATAATGATCGGTAACCACACACTTGTTGAGTTCTCTTAAATCAACACAGAGACGGAGAGAGTTGTCCGATTTCTTGGCTGCGACAATCGGGGCAACCCACTCCGTTCCCTCTACTGTTTCTATAATGCCTCCCTTGACCAGCTTATCAAGTTCATCTTTAACTTGTTCTCTGACTGCTACAGGTACATTTCGCACTTTGCAGCAGACAGGTACAGCATCCTTCTTTAAGATGATACGATGACAATAGTCATTAAGACATCCTAAATTTTCCGAAAAAACTTTAGGAAATTTGGCTTTAAGTTCACTAGTGAAATCATGAGAAACTAATGAAACAATTTGAGGTGTGCAGGGAAAGGGCTGTTTTAGAAGAATAGGGGGTGTCGAGTTCGGATCAAGCATAACACCCAAATCTTTGAGAGCAAACCAGCTTATTATGCTATCTCCTTTTTGAGAAACATAAATTTTTGCCTTGGCCAACCTATTCTTATAATTAATCATACCTTCAAAAACCCCAAGTAGTTTAATGGGTTGACCAGCATAACCAAATGGTCTTATATCGGGGCGTGAGAGCTCAAGTTTATGTCCCAACTTACTCAAAAAAAAATCTTTTGCTACAATAGTAATTTTTGCCCCAGAATCGAACAAAACTTTGGTGGGAAAACCTTCTACCAAAATTTCATCACAAGGGGAATTCTTTGCTTCCTCAGCACTTACAGTTTGAATATAAATGTGCCCACAATCTAGGTGTTCATCTAGATTATCTTCATTTTCAAAATCATAAAATATTTCATTCACTCTACCTCTATAGTTTCCCCCTTTACAACATGAGGTGAAGTGTCCTTTCTTTTTGCACTTACTACAATAAGCTTTCCAACCTGGACATTGTCTATCTGTGGCAAAATGCCCCATTTTACCACATCTGTAACATTTTACTTGGGAGAAATCCAAACTGTTCTCCTTTTTTTTATAAGGAATTTTGTTCGAAACATTTTCATTTCTAGAGTCTTTTTGCTGATTTTCACCTGTTCTAGCAGTAGATTTCACAACATTCACAGTTTCTTTCGTAGTTTTGTTGTCACCATTCTTTTTGATGACTTCTACACATTTAATAGAATGTTCTATCCTCTTAGCAATAGTAAGAACTTCCTCTAAAGAAGGTTCATCCTTTTGCCACAATTCTTCTCTCACCTTTTCAATATAACACCCAAGCATGAACTGATCTCTAATATGCTCATCAAGACTTGCCCCAAACTTACATGAGGAAGCAAGTTTCCTTAAAGCTGTAATATAGTTCTCAATCGTTTCTTCTTCCGTTTGTGTTCTTCGACCAAAATGATATCTTTCTAAAATTGTACTGACTCTAGGAAGATAATGCTCATCCAGTTTTGCAATACAAATTTCATATTCATTTAAACTACCGTCATCAATGTCAGGCAAATGATCGAATACCTCTTGTCCTTCTGCCCCCAAACAGTGTAAAAGTAGAGCTGTCTTCCTTTCAGCACTCAAGCTAGAACCACACACCCTTGCATACCTTTCAAACACTTTACGCCATTTTTTCCATCTAATAGGAGGATCCCCAGGTGAGGACAAAAAGAAAGGGGGAGCAGTGACATTTTGCATATTGTTGTTAAATAAAAACAAATAGAGCACAAAATGAAAATAAGAAAAGAGATGTCTACTATGTGTGTGTGTCACAGTAGAACACACAAAGTCAGTTCCAAGTAAGTGTATCAAATTACAATGTGTGTGTGTCACAGTAGCAGGACACACAACAGGTTGACTAATGTCAGGTTGTCTAATATGTGTGTGTGTCACAGTGGTAGGACACACAAGAGCAAGTAGCAGGACACACAACAGCTTGTCCAAAATGTGTGTGTGTCAGCGGTAGAATACACAACAGGAGTTTCCAGTGAGTGTGTCAGGAGAAAGAATTAAGAAAACAGTACCTTTAAATCGTTGAAAGAGAACTTGGCAAAGTTTGTACACATAAATGTGATAATAAAAGAGTTCAGGGTACAACGGAAGAATAGCGATGACCAGCGGTGTTTATAACGCGTTTACAGAGTAACGCGTATATTGTGAAGTGGAAACCGAAGATTTCACCAATCCAAGATGGCGCCCACGTTTGCGTGACTCCCAGGGTGCCTTGTGGCACGTTTGCGTGCCTCCCGGCCGGCTTTGCGAAGAGTCAAAGAGCGAGGCGAAGCAAGATGTTTGTTTTCCAAAGCTTCGAGATTCTGGCAATGGCGTTCTTTTGCAAGAGGCAGCTCGCTCCTGAGGACGCTCGCTCGTGGAGACGCTTGCGAAGGCGTTGGCAGGTAGGACACTCTTTCGAAAAATGCAAGTTGCAGAGATCGAATGCGCTGTATAAAATAGGCGCAAAAAGTGTCCGATGTAGTAATTAAAAAGCCAATAAAGCCCAACAAAGTTAACACCGCTAGGTTATACCATTAGAAAGTGGTTTGTTTTCTCACTAAAAATTAAGTTGAATTCTTCTTACCCTGAAAGTGGAAATAGAAGTCTCTTTTGTTTTAAAATCCAGTCCAAAAATCCAGTCCAAGGTTATTCAAATATCTTCCAGCTTGAAAGTTGAATGCCACCAAAGTATCTCAGGTTATTCCAAGTATCCAGGAATTTCTAGAGGAACAAATCCTCTTTTTTTTTTAAAAAAAAAAATGAGATAGGTGTTGAGATCTTATCTCGGTTTTTCAGAGGGCATTAGAGAAGGTCTTAAAAGGTTTACATGGTGTTAGAGTCTATCAGGACGATATTCTTGTGTTTGGCATAGATAATTCTCAACATGATTTTAGGCTATTTGCTGTTCTAGGAAGGTTGTGTGATGCAGGTTTGACTGTCAAGATTGAGAAGTGTAAATTTAGAAAAACATCCATTGATTATCTAGGTCACACTATTACAGAAGGAGGAATTTTGCCTAAGGAAAATCTGATCTCTACCATTTCTAAGATGTCTCCCCCACAGAGCAAGGAAGAGTTGATGAGTTTTTTGGGACTTGCTGAATATTATAGCAAGTTTGTGAAAGACTTTGCCTCTTTGTGTGCCAATATGAGATATTTGTTGAAGAAGGGTGTAGACTTCATTTGGGGAGAGAAATGTCAGCGCGAGTTTGAGGTCGTCAAGGAGAGGCTAGCTTCTGCTCCGTCGCCAAATGTAAAATAATGATCCACAAATTGAAGGTAAAAAGTAGAGGTTTATTTGAAGAATAGATCCCATCCACAGGTGAACATCCAGCCAGCAATCAAGTAGGGTAGTAACTGCTTAGTGGTCAAAGGATAACATTCCATCTGAGAATCCAGTGTCTCATGACATCAGCGCAGCTATGTCATGAGGCACAGACACACAGGACCAGGATGCCACAGATGCAATGAAGACCTTGGTGCACAGGTACAGTGCATCGAAAATCCAGATGTGATGGGGCGATGCAGCGGTGGCGAAACAGGCGCTGTGTCTATTTTCCAGCCATGAGCATGTGATGTGTCAATTTCTTCAGTGGTATAGCAGGACCTGCATCAGGTTCAGAGCAAGTGTCATGGACATCGGAGACAGGGTGCTCAGGACTCGGGCTGCGGCGATCTTCCAGCCTTAAGGCAGGCGCTGCATCGATTCTTTGGCTGCACCATGTAAATGTAAATGTAATGTAAATGTATAGGCATTTATATAGCGCACTACTTACCCGGAGGGTCCCAAGGCGCTTCGACCGCTGCGAAACCCTTCCTGGCTTCCCTGAGAGATGGTCCCTTAATGGGTATCTCCAGGGTGAGGCCAGGCATCCCCGGCGGTCTGGTGGGGCCGTTAGTGAAGATGAGGCAAGCTAATGCCCAGAGTTGCCGAGTGTGATCGCTGATCAGAGTGGGCACCGAGGCGAGAGAATTATCGAGTCCGCTGACCCTGGTCCAGAAACCTGCCGCGCCGGGATTCGAACCCTGGTCCCGGGCCGTCTTCATTTTTCAACTGCACAGTGATGCTGCATCAGGAAAAATAGGAGCTGGAGGTCGATGAGTGGATGTTCTTGAGTACTTTGTAGCAAAACCATCTCCAAGGACCTAGAACTGGATTTGGCACCACTTGGCAGGTCAGAACTCCCAGTAGAGGAGTTCAGGGGCTGAAGATGAAGTCTTTGATGGCCCTGAGACTTCTTAACAGGAAGCATGCACACACAAGCCTTTGGAGAACCTTGGCAAGCAGGATACAGAAAACAAAGTCTGGGCCTTTCACTGCCCAAGACAGAAGCAGCAAGCAGTAGGCCAGCACAACCCTCAACAGGCAGCATGGCAATTCCCCTCCTACAGCTTTCCCATCTCTTCTTGGCAGAATCTCCTCTTAGTCCAGAAGTGCTCCGAAATTATAATATCACAGCTCCAGTACTAATACCAGCTACTGCTTTTGAAGTAAATAAACTTCAAAGGAAAGTATTTTTTGTGCACAAGACCCGGCCTTTCTCTAACCTGTCTCCAGACACACTGCAGGGGGGAGAGAGGATAGGAATAGCCGTATTCAGGTTTTAGTGACAAATCCTCCCACCTCTTTAGCACAGGAAGACCCATCCGCCTGGTGATGGGCCGTTATGATATGCACTGCACACCTCAGCTCCCCTTGTGTGACTGTCCAGAGTGAATACACAAACAGCCCAATAATCAGTCTAAACCAGACGTGGATTGCACAGGCAGAGAGAGGCAAAGAATGGCAAAGCAAAACAAATGTCCACTTTCCAAAAAAGGGATTTTCAAACATGCAATTTAAAAACAAACTTCACTAAAAGATGTGTTCTAAAATTGTGAGTTCAGGGATCCCAAACTCTAAATCTCTATCTCTTCCCATTTGGAAGTTACACTTGTAAGAGGTTATAAGACTGCTTCAATGATAACTTATGGGAGAAATAGTCCTTGCAATAGTGAGGAACTACATTTGCAGTATTTCTCCATCAGGACATGTAAAACAGACCAATGCATGTCCTACCTTTTAAACCCACTGCACCCTGGCCATGGGGCCTACCTTAGGGTGCCTTAAATGTAGTAAAATGAAAGTTTGGGCCTGGCAAGTGGCTTGTCAGCTCAACATGGCAGTTTAAAACTGCACTCCCAGACACTGCAGTGGCAGGCCTGGGATATTGTGAAAGGGTTACTCATGTGGCTGGCACAATTAGGGCTGCAGGCCCAGTAGTAGGATTTGATTTACAGGCCGTGGGCACACATAGTGCACTTTACTAGGAACTTACCAGTAAATCAGATATGCCAATCATAGATAACCATTAATTATCACAATGTACATAGGGAGCACTTGCACTTTAGAACTGATCAGCAGTACTAAAGAGCCCAGAGTTTCAAAATCATCAAAAATGAAATGCAGCACACAGTCCAAAACAGACTGTCAGAAGCAAAGAAGACAGGAGAAAAACAATCTAACGATGCCAGGTCTTACAAACATTATAAAACACGACCATTCAGCCAAACATGCAGCGTTTGGAATGGCCGAAGACTTTTCATCCTTCCCCTTGTCGATTTAATCCAAAATGTGATGTACCAGGACCCTGAGGCACATAGCAGGAAGTTCTGATCTACAAATGACCCCCACAGCTGCCTGAGACCGGATGGAGAGGGAACACAGTGACAGAACACAGCGACAGATGTAGGTCTACCTTTTAAGCAGCGTCAGCTACATGTACTAAATTAAAAAGAGAACACATGCCAACGCAACGCGCCGCCTTGCCCTAATTTTCTGACTCTAATGCCAGTTCTTAGCTTGACTCCACCGTTGCTGACTTCGGTGACAAAGAAGGCTTCTAATGCAGGTGGATGCCGCATGCCAATGTCACAGATCGCTTCCTCTAAACGGTGTCTTATCCTCCCTCTGAGGCAACAGCAGGCTCTGTCAGCCTCCCTCTGGCTCTCACCTGTGGGTCATGCGCACTGAGTTAAATGGTGCCCTTTCGAGCATTTTTGAGCAGTAGACAGCAACGTCTGCGCCATGGCATCTAGTTGCCATTGTTATATGTATTTGAGACATCAAGGTAAGCATCAGTAGTTACTGTTGGAATAATCCTTTCCTGGCAGCGCCTCTACTCTGTAGAAGGAACTTTGAAATGTAAACATTATTTTAGTACTTCTTAGAGTGAAAATCTGTGGGCCCTGTGCCAGCTGGAAGTCTGTCATTTGTTAGCTGTTTTACCTCTGTAACCGGTGTTATGCATGGATCCGGCTTGTAGGGGCACAGTTCCTCCAGTCGGAGTGAGGCTGAGAACCCAGCACCATTGCCAGGTTCACGTGGGATCCCC
Source organism: Lissotriton vulgaris (assembly GCF_964263255.1). Taxonomy (NCBI): domain Eukaryota; kingdom Metazoa; phylum Chordata; class Amphibia; order Caudata; family Salamandridae; genus Lissotriton; species Lissotriton vulgaris. The sequence continues at coordinate 1,305,935,773 of NC_141693.1, read as the reverse complement.
GTTAGCTCGTCTGGGCCTGTCCAGTGTCCAGGGCCCGCGTGGATAGAAGGGACTCTTCCTTCAGAGGGGCGCGCAGGGTGTCCAGTCTTCAGCACACCTGGCAGAGGACACATCCTGGGCACCCGAGGCTCATGAGTGGGCTAACGTACCAATAAACAAGTACAGGCAGTGCTTTAAATGGACCAGTACTGAGTACCAGCACTTCCTAAATTTACCGAACCGAGTACCAGCACTTCTCTACTGTCAAGAAGAGTACCGGTACTCAGGGTCAGATTTATAATGTGGGCACTGGACTGGTGCGTGCCGTTTATTTTGGCAGCATGTTGATCGCTGCCGCCTGTCTGTATTATGCAGCTGTGGCAAGCTGCTCGGTGGGGCCTGAACGTCCTCTTGGAGGCTTGCTGCAGGGGCAAGAGGGCCTCTGCTCCCTTCCTACCCGGATGGAAGCTCTCTTTGTCCTCACCACCCCCTGCCAGGCGTCGATCCTGGGTCCATGGAGGAACACTGATACAAAAAGCGATTTTCACCACTTAGCCTCCCACTGGGGTCTTGCCTGTCTTTCTCCTGACTCACTTGCCCCTGTGAATTGACCCCCCCCCACCAGCCCGCCTGCTGGGACATTCAGTCCTTGATGGTGGTGAACTTCTCCGGCCCTGGCCGAGGGGAGAGGCGGGAAAATGGGGGTGAGTGGGTGGGGAGCAGTGAGTTTAAAGAAGGAAAAGCTAGAGAGGCAGAATGACTATGCACAGATAGAGATAAGGAAGAGATCCATGGAAAGAGGTAGAGAGGCGCGGAGAGGGCAGATTAGAAATAGAAAGAGTGATGAGCGAGATTGATAGGATACAATTGGGGTAAAGAGTTGGAGAGAATTAGCTACAAATGAGACAGAAGTGAGCGCAGGAAGGATTTCGAGGTTAAAGATGTGAAAACAGAGAGTGTATGTTTGAGAGAACAGAATCAGGAGGTATGTAAAAAGAAATGTGTGTAATGCTTGTTTGTGTGTGTGCACTCTTGAATATTTAGGGATTGCGCAAAAGGGAAGCAAGTAGGAACATTAGATTTGTTATGATATTAAGAAGCTGCAAATATATATATTTTTTAAACAAGGAAACATGAACATTTGGTGTTTGGCCTTCATTTTGGGTAACGAGCTAACACGTTTTGTTTAGATTTATACATTTCTCACGTTTTGTTCTGTCTTGCAACCAGTGTAAGTGCAAGAGTGTCTCTCCTCCTAGAGCACACTGATTATTAGCCTGAAAGTGCTGAAGATATTCAGGGAGCAGAAACGTTGGGTTTCTGCCTGTCACTTTCACCTGCCCAATCCTGTGCTGGACTGTTGGTCTACAGACCTCCTGGTCCTATTGGATCTTTCCATGAGGGACTTTCCTCAGTGATGTCGTCACTGTGCGTAAAATTTAAACACTGTATACTCCTTGGCGACTTCAACATCCACTTTGATGAAGTGGATGCTGTAGATACGATCAAGCTCTTAGATTCCACGGAGCCACTGGGCTTACTACCTTACCTGATGTCACCTACACACAACAAAGGACATACGTTGGATCAAATATTTTCTACTGCTCTTATCAGAGTCTCCCCTCCTTTACCAGTACTCTGGACTGACCATTTGTTGGTGTCCTTTGGTATTTTGCATAAATCTAGCTCCACCATTAGGGATAAAGGGCATCTATCCCAGCTCCCTCGTGCCTTTCATAAAGTGTCCCCAGACATGATCGACCAATATTTGATGAATCATCCGTGTCGTCTGTCAGGTGATGTGGAGATGGATATTAATCTCTTTCAAAGCTGGCTTACTCGCTGTTTGGAGGAGCTGGCGCCACTCGAGTGTTCCTTCAAGGCCTCGTCCCGCGCATCCGCTCCATGGTTTACTTCAGCTCTTAATTCCAGCCGCAGGCTTTGGAAGAAAGCAGAGAGAGCATGGAGAGTAAGCTATCTGGAGCCTCTAAAGGAAGCGTATAAGAGCAGGATCAAGGCTTACCACAGGGAAATCTATTTAGAGAAAAAAGCCTACTTTGCCAGAAGGATCGAGAAGGCCAGCAACACCAGTAAAGAAGTTTTCCTGGTAGTGAAGGAATTTACCTCCCCGGCCGCCATCACACCTAAATGCTCCTTTTCTGAACCTTGGGTGGTCCAACTGGCTAGCTTCTTCTCTAATAAGATCATTAGCATTCAGGATACTTTTCCTTTTGTGGCGGGAGTGGGACCGCTCGATCTAGCATTGGGCTCTCCTAAGGTGATCACGGGACAGCCCATTTTGATGACTTTTCCCCCAATTGAGTTGCAATCCTCTCTGGAAATTTTGTCTAAATTGAGATCTGGCTCCCCGCGTGATCCATGCCCCGCTAAGTTCTTAGCTAAAATTGCTTGTGTTATCAATAAGACTGTCAATCTGATCCTTAATAGGTCTTTGGAAACTGGATCCGTACCGCAAGCATGGAAACAGGCGATGGTTCTCCCTCTCTTAAAGAAGCTGTCCTTGGACCCCAGTAATCATGCCAATTATAGGCCTATTTCGTTGCTACCGGCCCTGGCCAAGGTGACTGAAAAGCATGTGCACGCAGTCCTGGCCGACTTTGTAGAGTCTAATGAGATCTTGCACTATACCCAGTCCGGTTTCAGGGCTAACATGAGCACAGAGTCGGCACTGTTGGAGGTGTCAGAAGCCATCAAGGAAGTCCTAGATAGTGGAGGGAAAGCAGTTTTGGTGTTATTAGATCTTTCGGCGGCGTTCAACACCGTTCCCCATGACCGGCTCCTGGCGAGACTCTGGGAGATCGGGGTTAGGGGAACGGTGTTCAGATGGTTTGAGTCATTTCTTTCTAACCGACATCAGACAGTCTGGGCTCCTCCATACTCTGCTACAGTGCTGCCTCTAGAGGTGGGAGTTCATCAGGGGTCAATTTTGAGCCCCACTCTTTTTAATATCCATATGGACCCCCTCGCGGCACTGGCAGAATCGTTTGGCGCCCAGATTATATCGTACTCCGACGATACCCAGCTTCTCTTCACCTGTGGTAAGAACATGGACTTTGATGGCGAGAGCATTAAGAACTGCTTGGGCGCAATATTTACCTGGTTTCAACTTAACCAGTTGAAATGCAACTCCAACAAGTCCGGGCTCCTCTTCTTCGGCTGCCCCCCGGATCCCGGTTGGAAGACCTGGTGGCCTGCAGGAATGTTCCCCCCGGCTTCTGACTCCAAGGTAGCTAAGATCCTGGGTATCAAGATGGACAATTGTCTTTAATTGAAATCTCAGATTCTTGGCCTGGTGGGGCAGTGTTTCGGAACACTCAAAATGCTGAGAAAATTCCTCCCCCTTCTCTCGATCGCCCATAGGAAAACAACGGTGCAAGCCCTGATTGGATCGAGGTTGGACTACGTGAACGTACTCTACCTCGGCCTGCCTGAATATCTTTTGTCACAGCTGCAGGTGGTGCAGAACGCGGCGGCTCGGGCCATTTTTGGCCTTGGTCGTCGTTCTCATGCCACTGGCCTTCTGGAGTCACTTCACTGGCTTCCAATCAGGAAACGCATTAAGTTTAAGGACCTTACCATGGCGTTTAAAGCCCTGCATGGCATTGGGGCTCTGTATCTGCGGAAGAGAGTTGTCTTCCATAACCCAACCAGAGCCTTACGATCGGCTGCCATGTCACTGGCGAGGATCCCTTTCAACATCTAGCGTCACGCGCCTGGAATAATCTGCCTCTTGCTCTGAGAAAGAGCGAGAATCTGGCATCTTTCAGGAAAGATCTTAAAACGTGGCTTTTCGGCCTCTAATTTGCCCCTCGATGGATGAGTTATGCTGTGTCTGATCTGTTAGCGCCGGGACACTCTGTCAGAGTAGCTGAGCGCTTAATAAAACCTACGATAACATAACATAACATAACAAAAGTTAGGTTGATGGCTTGGCTCATTTGTGGGTTTAGCTGTTAATTTACACATACGGAAAGTTTGAGACCATTATCCAGGGCAATGCAAGGCCAATTGAAGTGTTTTTGTATCATCATGTCTCACTCCGCCTCTAACTCCGCCTACAAGTCACGCCCCTAGTTCAATTTAATGAGTACCTGCACTTATTTTTTCTCATTTAAAACACTGAGTACAGGGAAGGGCGGGGCCTTGGGGCACTACCTCGGCCATCTCCTGGGGGGAACAGATTGGCCATAGCGTGATCTCCCGGATAGGAATGGCGAGAGGGAGCCCCTCTGTTCCAGAGCAGCACCTTCGATCTGATGATACCCCTCAAACCCACAGAAGAGCAGATGGGGGGCAGGGGTGAGGGGGGGGGGGAGCTGGCCATTTGAACTGGCAAAAGACGTCTAGGCCAGTCCCTTTCGATCCAGGACCTCCTCCCTGTCGCTGCTCCCGCTCCTTTTCCTCAGATCTTGAACGGTAAAGCGTGTTATGAAAAGTGTGTCTTGCGGGACATCTTCTCCCAACCAGTAATCAAGCCACACCCTCTTACTTCTTCTCGCTGCAGGGTCCGCTGAGTGTAACTTATGTTCACAGTGTGTAGGGCCTATTGTGGGTTCAACAATACTGATTTAAAATGAGTTTGTTTTGCATGGTTTCAAAATCCAGATGCATCCCTTTCCCCCTTATGCTAACCCTGTTTGCTTCAATAATGAAGATCCGCACCCGGTGCAGAAGGACGAGGGTGGTACCATACACGGCTTTGAGTGCATTGTGCGTTGCATTATGGTGTGGTGCCAGTGGGCGTGTGCAGCCCTGCATAAAAGAGAATAAGCAGCTCTCCCGCTTGCACCTTCCACTGAGCCAAGCTGTAGCACCCGGCCAAAGAAGGCACACCCACACGGGCACTTTCATCGTGAGTTTTGCAATCGTCTCACTTTTGAACAAAATATTTGGGTCTGCTCTTTTTGTTAGCGAAAAGCAAACTCAGGAGAAGCAATACATAGACATTTGTTTATATTTTGATCTTTATTAATGCATCAGATCACAAAATAAACTTCCAGTTGAACCAATTTGTGCTAAAGCAAAAATCCTCTTGAAGACCCTTCTGCTATCATCTCAGAATTCTACGCCTCATTTCTATATTTTATGCCAAGAGGTGGGCAGGAGGCAGCTGTTCTTCACACTTCTTTATTCTTCAATTGCGGTAACATTAGAACCAGCCACATTCTTCTGGACCTCCAGTGAATACGAGTAATGAAAGGAAAATAAATCTAGCACCACCCCCTTCAGTCAGCCATCCGACCCCACCGCGCTCCCGCCCTTTGCTGGTAGCGCACAGTTCGCCCTCTTTCCATTTTCGCTCCAGTCCTTGGTGTGAGGAGCACTGTGAGCAATTAAGGAGCTAAAATTTTAGTATGTTAACACTTGCATTTTGAGTGTATGCACTGTTAATTGCTTCCTTTACAGAGCATAATATTGTTCACGACACCCGACATTTTGAGGCCTTTTCCTCTCCAGATCTTTACACAGGCTTTCAGCCCCACATGCAGCTCATTCCTTCAGCATGGCTGTGATGTTTTCAGTGGCACCTGGACTGCATGTCACTGGCTTCTTCACTAGTTCTGCTATGCAAAGACTGTGGAAGCCTCATGATAATTTCATATACATGATGTGTTTCATAAGCAGTTAAAAAACCTAAGTGCACCACTGTTGATCAAGTGAAAGGCCAAGCCATTGTTCTTGTCAAGAATCTGTTTCTTTCAGGTGGGTACCATGCTGGATCAGACACCTTCTCTCTTATGCAGCCACCTTGCCAATTAAATAGTCCAGTTAGGGTTTTTTGGGGTTCAGTTGCATATTTCACTCTTAGCCGACCTACACCTAAAGTGTAGGTGGAGTGCTCTACACAAGGAGGCTTCCAAGGGCAGCACCATTTTGCTGCATAATGTATGCAACAGAACTTGTAAAGTCCACAGGAAACTCAGATCAGGTGATCTTTCTAGTTGACATTCTCATCAGCCGTGATCATGATTCCCAAGTCCATGATTGATTTTGTGTTCCTTTACTGTTCAACCCTAAGACCTGACTGTCAGTAGTAACAGACTGAGGTCCCACTTTTGCAAGTCAGAATCATGTCACACAGATTCCGACTTGGGGTAGTGGCTTTACTGCTCTGTTTGCGAGGACCAAAGCTGTGCCTCCTCCTGCATTCACACTGATCACAATTTGGAAAAGATAGGGCCAGGCCACTGAACATGAACATCCTAACTCTTCATGCTCCACACAAGATAATGCCAAGGACAGTAACATTTTGCTGAATAATACCTTGATAAGAACTTGAAAAGTCCACAGGTAACCCTAATCAGCTGGTCTTTCCAGGTGACGGTCTCATCAGATGTGATCATGATTTGCAACTCCTTGGTAGATTCCGTTTTCATTTATTAGTCTCCCCCAAGACCTGACCGTCAGCAGAGATAAACTCAGGCCCCACTTTTGCAAGTCAATTTATGAATCGATGCTCACTAAGGGGTCGATTAGGATCGCGGACGGACTTGAGTCCGTCCGCGACCCCAGAGTATGAGGGAACGTCCGCATGGGCTGCGGCTTTCCCTCATGTGCGATTAGGATGTGACCGCCACCCTGGCGGTCACATCCTGGATATTTAACATTGCGGCGGGTGCTGCTTCAAGCAGCACCCGCCGCAATGTTAAAAGTGCATGTGTAACATTTACATGCACAAAGCGGCAGGCACCGCGCGGTGCCTGCCGCATTGTGCATGTAAATGCTGGGGGGTACCATAGGTACCCCCCATGTGCACCCCCCACCCACCAACACCCTGGGGGCCAGCAACGGGCCCCCCAAATCAAAAGTACACATGCTTTTCCACGGCGGAAAAACCGCCGCGGAAAAGCATGTTTTCAAATGCTTCCTAATTTGGCCGGCGGTGTCTGATAGACACTGCCAGCCAAATGAGAGCTTTTCCGCCGCGGTTGTAATCCGACCACGGCGGAAAAGCAGCGGACAGAAACCAAGACCCACCAGCCATCGTAATGCGGCGGTGGGTCTTTGGTGAGTCCGCAGAGGATTTTCCGCCTCCGCCGGGCCGGAGGTGGCTTCTGCCGGCCCGGAGGAGGCGGAAAATCCTCCATCCTAATCGGCCCCATAGTCTTTAGTAGTGGCTTGAGGCTTCACTGCCCAGTTCTGCCAGGACCAAAGATGTGCCCCCTCCTTCATTCCTCTGGTTCAAAATATGGAAGACCCAGTAACAGGCCACAGGACAAGGAGATCTTAACTCTTCATGTGTAATAGTGTACAAAGCCAGTTCATCTCATTTCTTACATGGGAAAATGTAATGGAGGACAGCTCAGTGTCAGAGCGAGTCCTTGTGATGTAAACTGTATCGGGTTTCCACCAGACCACTTTTCGCTGAGTCTGATGGAGTGCCATTTCACATCCCATTATTTTCCTTACAATTAGCAACTACACCACCTTACAAAAAAGGTCAATACTATTAAGAGTAAAGAATAATGAAGTCAGTGTCTACTTAGTCGTCATCCTGAAATTGTTCAATTAATAGGTTGCATACAGGCATTCCAAGAGGAACAGCACTTACCTTCAGGGAGGCTTAAACCTACCATGATAGCTAAATAGTAAAAGAAAGATGCTTGCATCTGTGTGACAATGTTTATTCCTCTCTTTGGATTCGGTAAGTCGAATGAGCAAAATAGATGGGAATTTACCTGCTTTTTATTTGATATTCTGTTAGTACCTTGGCACTTCTCAAAACTCCTGAACCAGTGGCATCATATCTCAGCTTCTGAAAGGTCAGACATTTCGCCATCCAGGGGGCAAGTCTCAGGCCACGGGCGTCACTCAGCTCCTTTTTTAATTGGCAGGCTACCTTCTCCAGGATTTTAGGCTGTTTTGATCAATTGCGATCAACTGTGGGAAGTCATTCTGTGTACACAGCTGCCACTTCCAGAGGTTTTCATCTCTACACGAATTGCCTCCAAGGCAAAAAAGTCAGAGGTGTCCGTCACTAAGGCACACAAGCCAATGGGCATTACAACTTATATGTAAACTTCAACTGTGTTGGTATGTGTGCTTTGATTTAGAGAGACAGTTGTGTGAGTTTGTGTGCATGCTAGTTGTTGTCCTCTTCCAAGTTTCAAGCATGCGTCTATAAATCCTATAAAGCAATCATGCCAACAAATTGTTCACAATGACAGGGCTTACATGATTGGTCCCTGAGTCATGTGATGTCCCAGCTTCATCTAGCACCAAACGCAAGCTGCTCCTAAATACGCTATAGTAACTGTGCTCACCACAAGTTTTGAAACTTTGTTGTGCAATTGTTTATTTACTGTCCAAAGATCACCTAAAGTTACACTGTGATGCTGAAAGTGCTGGATCTTTACGTGTCTGCAAGCAAATTATTGGCTTCCTGAAAGTTACAGCCATAGTCCAGCCCTTTTCTATCCTCCACCTTCCAACACAATCACAGTGAATGGGTTAAACCAATTGACATGCTAAGTCGTGTGATCTTGGCCCTTTGACTCACAAACCCTCTCTCTTACTTCCCATTGGTTAACATTTCAATTCTACCTAACCCTCCTTCCAAGCGCATCCAGCCCAGACATGCAGGGAAAGGGATGAAAAATAACTGCATCTTTCTTTGCCTTTTTCAATGTTTAGTTCGTCTAGGACCGGGCAGAACTCCTTCTCTTAACATTCCTTCAAGCTGATCCATCCCTAAAACATTGACAGTAAGAAATTGGGTTATTGACTCTGGGGAAGAGTGCTGGATGCTCCACATAGGCAACAACCACAATCATTGTCATGTGAACCACAAAAGTCACAACATTAACCTGTGCTTAACCCTCTGGTAGCTTGCCACAAAACAGTTAGACTTACCTTACCGGCAAAGTGTAAATTATTTATGAAGCACAAAAACAATAATAAAGGGAAAATGAAGAACATTGAATGAATTTCAATAATTTAAAATGATACGAAAATTACAAAAATCCACTCAGTAAAACCAGAGATAAGCTGTTTAAAGTTTTAGGTAAATTTAGCATTTAAAAGCACAAAGTGCCACCTGCAAGCATCTGGTCCTCCTAGACAGGATGAAGTCCCATGTTCAGGCCAATCATAATGGAGCGCAGGACAGATACACGGACCAGGGTAGTCCAGCTGAAATACTTACCTTCTCAAAATCCTGTGCTAAGAATTGCATTTGCGGTGGCGGAGGTATGCAAAGAGCAGGTAGAGAGTCGAGATTGACATTGCTGTAGCACGAAGAACAGGCTGGGAGGTGTGGGCTGTCATCACTGTAGTGGGAAGAGCCAGTCGAGCATCACGGACAGTTGTTGCTGGCGGTCACTGCGGGCTTCCGTTGCTGTAGCGTGAAGTGCAAATCTCATTTTGCCGGTCATTGCTGGCAGTCACTGTAGCGTGAAGAGATGGGTTCACTGAAGCTTCACGTTGGTGGTCATCGTGGATGGCAGAGTCTTAATATGAACAGGTCAATTCGCGGTCACAAACTTCAGGATTTCATCTTTCTTCACAGAAAAAGCTGAAATGTTGACAGCTAACGGGCCAGGATCTGGGGAGGCACCTCATGGGCCTCAGGAATTCCCTCCAGCAGAGGTCAGAAGGGATCAGGGAGGTCCAGTTGCAGGTCCTGACAGGCACACTGCAGCAGGTCAGCTGGGCAGTTTCAGGGAGACCCCTGGCATTATTGTGTCCATGTAGTTCAGACAGGAGGTGAGCCAACTGACCCTTGGAGTCACTTAGGTCAGCCTGGGACGAAGGGAGCAGTTCCAGTCTTTCTTCTCAAAGAGCAGGTCAGTTGTCTGGTAGCAGTAGGACAATCTTCTGGGGGCAAGGCAGTCCCCCTTCTGTAATGTCAACAAGTCCAGGAGAGTACTGATGTGTGGCTCTGCAGGTCTAATTTGTATACCTGGTGCCAGCTTTTGAAGTAGGAGGAGTCCCTGTACTGCTCCCACACCAGGTTCTGTAAATGTCTTCTAGTCCCCTGTCAGGGTTCCAATAAGTCTAGGATGATAAAAGATCATTGCCTGGTTCCTTTGTGTGTGTTGGAGAGAAAGCCTTTCAAAATGTAAGTGGGGCTGTGTACAGCTGCGCCCCACCCCACCTTACTGGCATGTGTCTATCCTGTCCACACCTTTTCCCATTTCTGTCACTGTCTGGAAAGAATACACAACCTTCAACAGCAAAGCCCAGTCATGTGGCCCAGGACACTGGCAGAAGGCACAACTGGTTAGGACAAGAAAATGTCAGCTTCCTACAAGTGGCATTTTCAGAACTGTGACTTAAAGTCTGACTTTACCATAACAAGCACTGGTGTTGCCAATAGGTCTCGCAGTAGGAAAGTTGGAGCTATTGGTTTTGTAAATGACAAAGCCCTTTATGTTTTAAAATGAAAAAAAAATAAAAGGCATTGTTATTTGCAATTGTAATGATTCCAACTTTCCTACTGCGAGACCTATTGGCAATGTGAGTGGCGTTGCGTGTGTGGTTCATTGCCCCAGGGGGCCTGAGTGAGTAATAATGTCTGCCTTTCCTGCTGCGACTGTGTGTCAGAAACACTGCCGAGGCCTTCAATGGGAAATTCATACAGTGCTGAACCAAGGTACTGAGGATTCTCTGGGAGCAGCAAGTTCAGAGAGCGTTTTTTTTAATGACAACACAAAAAACAAAAAAAGACTGCTGCAGTTCGGAAGTCAAGAAAACATTAGATCTATTTGGGAAAAACACTACATGAGAGGAAGCAATGGATCGAAAAATCCCAGTGTAAGGTTGGATTAATGCAGCCTGCATCTTTGTATGTAGTGGTACTAGAGTATTTTGGGCCTCATAAGAGGTAAGAACATGCAATATTAAAACAATATTTTATCTTGTGAACCTTAGCTACACTGCAGAGGATCAAAAGCAAGGCATGTAAATATATATATATTCTTTAAAGAGAATGCCATTTTTAAACCTATCGTCTGGGGCAGACATCTCTCCCAAAGGTCAGGTAACTTATGCTATATACATATTGTATAACGGTGGAATTTTAAGTGTTGCTTTGTATTCTATTATGACAACTGCACATCCAGTGATGAAAGAACACTGGGCGCATTCCTCTCAGCGGAACACGCGCAAGAGCACACAATGAGACCTGGTCTGGTGGTCACTCAAACAGCAGATCAATCACGCGCAAGCCAGCGTACTTTATGAAGTGGAGACAAAAAACTGTGCACATCTCTGCCGGTCTACACTTGGGTGCTTCAAAGCCTCTGGGGTGAACTGCAAAACTCCACAAGAGGCACTTGGAACAAAGCAGAAATTGTGCCCCTTTCTGAGCCGAGACTCCACCGATCGATATTATGGTGTGTTTAATTAATACAAGACGACGCTCCGGCGGCGACCCCGTTATTTCCCTGATATTTTCACATATGAACAAACAGTGAAAAAATGAAGGCGGAAACAGTGGACACGACTCACGTGGCAATCCCCACCCTTGTAACACATAACCATCTAAATATATTCGCACGAACCACTTCTAGAAGAAAACAAGAGTGGAAGGGTTGAGGAGAGCGAAAGTGAGCAAAGCAGAAGCCATGTGACGGAGCTGGGTTGTGTTGTTGGGACAGGCTCGGCAGTGCGGCAAGGCTGTGATTGCGTGGAGAGAGAGGGGAGGTGCTGGTGTGGGAGGGGGAGGCTGTGATTGCGTGGAGAGAGAGGGGAGGTGCTGGTGTGGGAGGGGGGAGGTGCTGGTGTGGGAGGGGGAAGCTGTGATTGCGTGGAGAGAGAGGGGAGGTGCTGGTGTGGGAGGGGGGAGTTGCGCAAGAGCACACAATGAGACCTAGTCTGGTGGTCACTCAAACAGCAGATCAATCACGCACAAGCCAGCGCACGTTATGAAGTGGAGACAAAAAACTGTGCACACCTCTGCCGGTCTACACTTGGGTGCTTCAAAGCCTCTGGGGTGAACTTCAAAACTCCACAAGAGGCACTTGGAACAAAGCAGAAATTGTGCCCCTTTCTGAGCCGAGACTCCACCGATCGAAATTATGGTGTGTTTAATTAATACAAGACGACGCTCCGGCGGCGACCCCGTTATTTCCCTGATATTTTCACATATGAACAAACAGTGAAAAAATGAAGGCGGAAACAGTGGACACGACTCACGTGGCAATCCCCACCCTTGTAACACATAACCATCTAAATATATGCGCACGAACCACTCCTAGAAGAAAACAAGAGTGGAAGGGTTGAGGGGAGCGAAAGTGAGCAAAGCAGAAGCCATGTGACGGAGCTGGGTTGTGTTGTTGGGACAGGCTCGGCAGTGCGGCAAGGCTGTGATTGCGTGGAGAGAGAGGGGAGGTGCTGGTGTGGGAGGGGGAGGCTGTGATTGCGTGGAGAGAGAGGGGAGGTGCTGGTTTGGGAGGGGGGAGGTGCTGGTGTGGGAGGGGGAGGCTGTGATTGCGTGGAGAGAGAGGGGAGGTGCTGGTGTTGGAGGGGGGAGTTGCTGGTGTGGGAGGAGTGCTGCTAGGGGAGGAGAAGCCTGATGCCGGATGGGGGCGGGAGAGGCTGGGCTTGCATGCGATGCGCGTGCATGTACACGGGAACAGCATGAAAACCGCGGGGCTGAAAGCCCTTTGGTTTCAGGATGTTTTTGCCACTTGAATTCTCGCTCCGCTCGATGCGCTTGCGCACATCGATAGGTCGCGAGACCTAAAAAAGGATGCAAATTGCAATTCATTAGAGCGTAAACACCATATGTCAATCGGCTCCCAATCAAATGTTATCACTTAATTGGGGTACTAAGGTAACCCGGTGTTAGTCAAAGGGAGAGATAAGCCTCACAACAGTGAAAAATTACTTTAGCAGTTTATCACTGCTAGAGCATGTAAACTTAAACCCACATTTTAAATAAAACATACCCTGCCTATCAGTTTTTATGGGCAACTTTAAGGGTGACTTATACATATTAAAAAGAAAGGTTTAGGCCTAGCAAAAGATTGATTTTGATAGGGTGAATTGACAGTTTACAACTGCACCACAGGGTGCAGTGGCAGGCCGGAGACATGCTTTACAAGTCTACTTCAGTGGGTGGCACAATCAGGGCTGCAGGTCCACTAGTGGTAATTAACTTAAAGGCCCTGGTACATGTACTGCCATTTACTAGAATTTACAGGAAATGTAATGTACCAATTAGGTATAGGCCAATTTTACCATGTCTGAAGGATAGAACATAAGCATTTCAGCATTGGTTATCAGTGGTAAAGAGCACATAGTACTAAACTACACTGTCCCTTTTGTCAGGTAAGGGTGGCTCTCCTCCTTTTTGGAGCATAGAGTACTAAAGCCAACAAAAACTAATCCAGCAAAACAGGAGGGGTTAATGCAAAATGTTTAGGGGACGACCACACCAAGGCTGTCAGGTCTAACTCTGCACCTTAATTTTCACCTAACCTACAAATTATAGTCCTTTCCCACCGTTACCATATAACCAACACTATTAATCTGGCACTCCAGGTACTTGCTATGCTGATTACAAAAGGCCAATCCTGGGTGGGCATTGCAAAATATATGCCCTGGCTGCCTACAATTCACATTTGCTTATGGTTTGCTCACCTCTACCTATGGTGACAATTTGCATTGAGTACAAGTCATGAGTTTCTCCTCTGTTGCTACGGGGTGAACCCTCCAGAGACTTTACAATAGCAAGGAACTATAAACTCTGCTTGGAGCTTATCAATATTGATGATAAATGGCTGAACCTGAGATGTAGGAACTGGCCTTAGCCTCCTTCATTCGTAAATAAACCCTACCTGTTGCTGTTGGCCGCCTCCAGCATCACGTCGCACTGCCTCTCCTCTTCCTGCCTTGTCGCAGCAGCCCCTCGAGCAGAACTCCCTGTCCACTCTGAAGAGAGGGATTGGTCTGGGCAGGCAGGAAAGACATCCTACTCAGATCAGTGAGTCTGTGTGGGTTTCTCCAGCCCGGCTGTTCAATGCAGCTGGACTGGAGAAAACCAAACTGTGCATGAGTCTCTTGGCCGGCCTGAGACGGCCGGCCAAACACACATGAGCACTTAGGGAGTGGAGTGCACTAGAACTCCTCCTCCCCCCTCCTATGCCTCTGCCCCCCCTTCCAATACCACTGGCTAAGAGCCAGCAAATGTAAAATAATACAATGCAAGAATATCATTTTAATTTTACATCTGCTGGCTCCGAGCCAGGCAGTGAGGCGATGCTCCTCTGCCACTGCGTAGGAGCCGCCACTGCTCACTTCTCTCCCATCCATTACAGAATTAGGCCCAGAGACCAAATATCAGGATGAGAGCACCTCCAAAGTGAACCACACACAATTAGAAAATGCTTCTGACGTCGAGATAAAGTTGGGTTCAAATACACCTCCATTACCTGAAAACAGCAGAAAAGAGTCCTCTGTGTGCGAATGTTCACTGAATGCAGATTGGAGTTGGGCGAGGCACTAAAGGCGCGAGTCGGGATTGAGTCGCATACTTGACTGGCTCAACTCTAAGTTCTTTTTAACCCTCAAACGCATAGCTAGCTCAGCTTCCATGTGACTTCCCTCCACCGCCACCACAACACTTCTCTCACTCTGCAATCCTCTGCTTCTCTCTGTTGCCTCTCCTGCTGCAGAGGTGCTTCCCAGACTTGGCAGTGCAGAGCAGCACAGCCCATCTGCAGACAGCTCCCACCCTCAGAGGATCAAAACATGAAAAAAGTGTTCAGAGCTCTGCGACAGCGGTCACTTTTATCGACGTAACGCGGTGTCACAGTGTTTTAGCTCCTCCACCGTTTGCTTTGCTAAATATGCAATTGTCTTTGCTGAATTGCTGTGCCGCTCCTAAAGTCAGGAGATGCAGATGACATCATTACGAGGAAGTTGCCTTACCTTAACTTTGTCATTTTAACCAGAGGGTCTGCTTTTGCCAACTTGATCTAACATGTAATAGGGTACGTTTAGTTTAAATGTGAAGCAAGTATCCTTTGAAATAAAATAGGAAAGGGATATCCATCTAGTGGCTGAATTGCACAATTAAGAACCTGAAAAACTGTGGCCAATCTCAGCTTAATTTCTCGGTCAACTGTGTGGTGCTAGGCCTTTACTTGAAATACATCAGTTCAGGGTTTGCGCTGTACGCAATACTTTTGAGTACATAGTTTAATAGACTAAAATGTTGCTCTCTCTATAATAACACCATAATCCAAATAGAGGGGGCTCATGACACCTAACTTGCCTTCCATGGTCGCCTAATGGCATCCTCGTCCGAGTAGAAAGGGTTTGTTTCTAAGTTCATCTTTAAAAACTCACTTCTAATTATTGCCCTTCAATGCACTGATATAATCAAAAATACTACAGTGAAATGTGTCCAAGTCTCAGCCTATATTTACACAATATTTGTTGCATGATTTAAATGCAAAACATTTTCCTGGCTTGGCTCATTAACCGGCTCTTCCAGCCAAGCCAGACCATTGGCTCGGCTCCAGACCGTCTCTCTCTATTAATTTGCTGGCTCACCCGCCTCTAATGCAGATGCCGGGTATGTTAACATTCCCCCTCTTTTTTTCCTTTTCTCTCCTTCTTTAAGTTCTACGTACACCTAAGGCTGCCCTCTGGACGGTTTTCTACCGTCACACCACTATTGTGATGTCCTAGCTCGTACAAAAACAAGCAAAATCACCAAAAGCCGGTATTTTTAAACACTTTATCTGTACATTCTTCAAACAGCAAATGTTAATAGAAAGCACTTTTAAATGATTTCTAAAGGTTTGTTAATGATACATTCATAATAACTGAATTAAACACAGACAGGCAATTCGTGTCACAAATGAATATATCCGACTTTGTGTACTGTCCTATTTAGTATCATGCCCAGGCCTTTGGGGACACTTGAAACAACAACAAATGACCGGTATTTTTCTCTTGGAAAGGTGGCAATCTTACCCACACCCTATCTCTTTCCTCCATGCTTCTTCATGTGACGCACATTTCCCAGGGTTTCTCCTTTCCCATAATCCTTTACTCCCCTACCCTCCAGTCTCCAGCACCCTTCTGCGCCTGACGTCGCTGCTAGCTTGTAATGCCTTCTGTTTTGCTTCCTGGTGAATCCTCCTCCCAGATGCCCTCCTCCTGTCAGTCCCTCTCAGTCCTCTACCTTGGCCCCTTCCCCCGTGCCATTGCCCTCAGATGCCGACTATGTTGTGCTACGTATTCCCCAGGCGCCCTCTGAATATTCTTCCCCGGGGGACTTCCCAGTGAACATGAATGGCAACATATGTCATATTTAATCAGCCGTCTTGTTCATCAGGAGTAATGAGCTGTGTGACGGGCAGTGAGCATCCATCCGGCTGCCTGCGCGCGCTGCTCAGCTGTCGGCGCAGCCCCGGCCTCCTCTCGTGAGTGTGGCGCGAGGGAGGCCGCAGCGCCCAGAGCAGGCCGGGCCAAGGTCTCGCCTGCCCTGGGGGTCTGAAAGTGTGTGCAAAACTCCACAAGAGCAACTTGGTCCAGATCAGCAGCGTGCCCTCCAAACGGCGGTGTTACTGCTCATAGTTGGAGGGGGGTGGCGTGGGTGGGGGGAGGGGGGTATTGGCAGAGCTGTCTGAAGACCTACATGGTAGAATTGCATATGCAACCACAGTTCAGGCTTGGGGTTCATTGGGAGAGCCACGGATAGAGATAGGCCCAGTCCTGCAAAGTCGAAGGCTTCTTTAGTCCAGGTATGTGGGCCAGTTGTAAAAGCTGGGTATGGTGGTTGGTACAAAATAAACAGGAGCAAGCGACCCAGGCTCCTTCCCGAGCCGCGTGTGAGGCCTCAGGATCTCCGGCTAACACCAAATACTGACCAGTGACTGCGCCTTGCTTTTGTAGAAGCCAAGGCTCTCCACAGCAGGGTGTGCAAGGGGAAGGCAAGACAGAGTAAAGTGTGTATGTGCACACCTCTGGCCAGATGTGGACAGACTGATGTGGGAGAATATTGGGGTAGGGATAAGAAATAAAGAAGGGTTTGACGCACTAAATGAGATCCGGTGCTTAGAGGGGTTGTGCAGAATTGATGAACATTGTTTAAGCTGTTGGCGGACAGTTGCGGATTACAAAGTAGGCACCTGCCTATGAGCATTCGCGGCCAGCATGGCTCATGGGTGGGAGGGTGGACGCGGGGTCACATGGGGTGGGGGGAACAGGCAAATGGTCGCGAGGGAAGGGGAGTCGCACGGAGGGGGGCTTTAAATAATAAAACAATAAAACTCACCTTTCCCGGGTCCCGCATTTTCTCAGCTCCACCTCGGGCTCCTGCTTTCCTGCCTCGACAGGAACATGAAGCAGGCAGCCTCCCTCTTCTCCCCTAAGCCAATCACATCAGTGCAATGGCAGCATTGTGATTGGTTGGGACACCGACCACACAGGCGTTTATGGGGTGGCCATGCCTACATGGAGAAAAGGGCCGACCAAACAGTCAGGGCCCGAAGCATTGGGCAAGCGACTCCTCCCCTGCCTTCAAGCAGACCCTCCCTCCCACCCAGGGCCGGACTGGGAACCAGAACCGGCCCTGGCAAAGTGCTCGGCCGGCCCCCCTCCCCCCTCCGAGAGGGGAGGGGGGAGAGGTGCGACCGCGCTCTGTGACAGGGCCGGTTTTCGGCCGTTTTTGTTACAGGGCCGTTTTTGCAGCATAACGGCCCTGTAACAAAAACGGCCCCAGGGGCCCAAAACCGGCCCCCAACCATGGGGTCGACCGGGGAATTGCCCGGTGCCCTCAACGGCCAGTCCGGGCCTGCTCCCACCCCCAACCAAACCCTTCTGCTTTCTCACAGTGGTAGAAGCGGAAACATAAATTGGCATTTATAATACAGAAACATAAAGTGGTATTTATAATTTCATTTTATGTTTCTGCTTCTCACACTGCAAGAAAGCAGTGGGGCGACGCTCCTCAGCCGACATGGATGAGCCGCCCCTGCCTCTGAGGCCCATTCCTTTTAGGGGCCCTGTGGCAATGGATCAACATAATATTGATTTGATCTTGAAAGAAAATTACAATCAAGCTTTGTTAAATATTGTTTCCAAAACATAGAAAAAAAAAATTAGCTCAAAGAAATTAAAACTTTACATTAAAGACTCTATAGAGAAAATGCTGTATTAATGTAATGTACCCATTAACAACATAAAGTACATAAACCAGAGACACCAGATTCACAGAACAATTTACCTCTTAAAAGCTCATCTTCTGGCAGCTGTCAGTTTGTAAAAAAAATCCGGTGCAATAGGTATTAGGACATCATTTGTGAAGGGGATTCGTAATTTCGACTGCCTAGGGGCCTCCACAGGGTTTAATCCGGCACTGTTGATGGCTAAATCTATTTAGTAGCAGAACGTTTTGTTTTGTTGGGTTGAGGGTTCGACACAGAGCTGGGGGTGGGTGACCAGTGCCAGAAAAGCAGATGGTGCATCAGGGCAGGAAAGGCATTGTTCAACCACTGTGTAGATCCGCCAAAGGATGTAAGTCTGCGGTTGTTTGTCACAGCTGCCCGAGAAAACTTTTTTTCATGTTACCCTAGAGACCACCTAGTTGCCAGCCGTACATGCCTGAAACCATGGAAACCAATGATGGCAGGATTGTAGTGTGCCCAAAGTGTCTCCCAGTCAGATTTCTAAAGAGTAGTTACCGTACTCCGGCTATGCAGAAAATTCATGGCTACATGCAGGCTTTCGTATTTTAATTCCATCTTTGTTACTGCACCCCAGGGGTCAGACTGTCCACGGCCGATCTAAAATCCACAGAGTGGCACATAATGCAAGAACGTGATAATGAACAACAGAGGTCCCTGCCTAATGGAGGCTTGACAGTGGTATTGTTATTCCACAGCCGATGACCAGCCCTGTGGAAATGTTTCAGATTGTGCCCCTGCTAACGTCCTATGGCCCACATGCATCAAGCATTTTTAGAGTCGCAAACGGTGCGATTCCTTAAAATCGGCCGTTTGCGATTCCAAAAATGCTTTTTTGGATTCATCAAGCAATTTTAGAAATCGCAACATTTTTGCGATTTCTAAAATTGCGATTGCTTTTAAGAAATCGCAAATTTGCGATTTCTTAAAAGCAATGCATGATTACTTTTTAAATTGCGAATTCGCAATTAGAGGGATTAATTTACCGAGTAGTTGAACCACTCGGTAAATTTGCAAAAAGTGTAAATAACGCAGAAAATGCATTTTTAAAACATTCATGTTACGGACACACATGTCCTTAGGACATGTGTGTGTGCAACATGATGCGAAAAATACATTTCAGGGGTGCATTGGGGGGTCATTTAGACCCCCCTCTCCACCCTTGAAATGGATTGATGAATTGCGATTTTCACATTGCGAATTCGCAATTCCCATTCATTCCTATGGGCATTTTGGCCCATAGGAATGAATGGGAATTGCGAATTTGCAATGTGAAAATCGCATTTTTTATGCGATTCGGTAAAAATAGCGATTTTTACCGAATTGCATAAAAAAGGAAAAAACCATTTGACTCCTTTTTTAAATCACTTACTCACCCTTCAGCTTTATTTCCTGTTGTCAAACCCCTTAGCTTCCCTTTCACTTTTCTTCTTTTTATATGAACACCTTACTCTCACTCCTGCTTTGCTCCATTTTCTTAGGGGAAAATCACTGAGCCTCTTCACACTTTACTTCCATATGTACAAGCCCCTTACTCTCACTTTACTCCTTTTCAAAGCACTTACACCCAGGGCTTGAGTCGGGGTACCACGCAGGTGGACGACGTCCCCCACTTATTTTACCGGGTGGACGCCGTCCCCCATGCCAAATAGCTGGACTTCACTCTTTGCCCTCTCTGGGACGAGATCGGAGCTCACAGGACGCAGCACACGCGCTGGCTTCGCAGATGCAATCGCATCTAAAGGGTGAACGAGGGTCGGCAATGAGCCCGATGGTGCAAGCCACCTTTCGTGATGTCACTTCCTGTAGTGACGTCACTTCCGGTGACAGCGTTCCCACACTTCTTTTTTTAGGACTTGTGCCCTGTTTACACCCACTAAGTGCAATTTCCCCTTTACTCCATTTATGTTAAATCTCTTATTGGCTTCCTGGCGTTATCTCCAATTCTTTTTACAAACCCCTCATTCCTCCTCCCACTTGACTCCTTTTTTTTCAAATCCCTTTCTTCCTCTCCCACTTTAATCCCATTTTTTTTTTACAAAATCCTTACTCCCAGTTTCCTCCTTTTATAAACCTCTTAGGGGCATATTATCAAGAACGGCGATAAAATTATAGCCGCTTTAACTAAAGTGGCGATAATGGGCTTGATAATATGCCCTTGTGAATTCCAATAGAAGCCCAGGTTAAGATCAGAACCTGGGATGCTATGGGAATTCACAAAACGGCGATAATTTTATTGTTGTTCTTGATAATATGCCCCCTAACTCTCACTCTCTCTTTACTCTATTTTTTCAAACCCTTTGCTCCCCTTCCCTCTTAACTCACATTTTTTCAAACCACTTATTCCCCCTCCCACGTTACTCCATTTTAAAACCCTTACACACACTCCCACTTTCCTCTCTTTTTAGGTCTCGTCCTACACAACACGCATGCGTTGCATAGGAGGGGACCTAATGCCATCAGCAGAGCTTTTGCAGAAAGGAAGTGCACGCGTTGCATTGCTTGCAATGCAACGTGTGCACTTTTTGGCGTTTCCCTTTCGGGAGCACGCAGCGCCATATGGTGGTGCCACATGGTCGCACGCTCTGGAAAGGAAATCGCCTTGCCCCCTTCCCCTGCTGCCAGCCTGCCACTTTCACTGCCGTGCGGCACGGCCAATGTCTGCCGTGCGAGCCCGCGCCCGGCTTTTCCTGCTGCCGGCAGACCTGCTGTGCTTGTTTCTCTGGTTCTTACAAAATACTATCTGGCAGCTCAACACACCAACGTTTTAGCAGGACTTTAGCAGATGACCCTGGCTTCTTTTTACAGATTTTGTGCACAGCTCGTTATGCGGTGACATCATAATAGAGGCTCATGTTAGGAAAATAACATTTTCTTTTAAAAGGACGAGTTTTGTCTAAAACCACACATATACGCTGGACAACTGTACTCAATAAAACTCACATTGGGCAAAAGAGGTCCGACCTGCCAGAGGCACGAAGTAAGCGATGGCTGTTGCTGGCGACTAATCATAGCACTCCGTTTCCTGTAGCATTTGTCAGTCCCTGACTACCATTCACTGATCTTCCCCGTCCCCTCCGCGACACACGCTGCTAGCTCCCGGGTGTCGGTTGCGATGGTTCCGATGTCAACAACGATCACTTCCAACCAAGAGAATCTACCAGGCTCCGCCCATCGCTGCACTAACTCACAAAGGTCCTGGGGCAATGCGGAAATATTATATTGTAAACTGTATTTATATTAGCAGTAGCCAATTAGGTGCTCGAAAGCGGCCGACTAGAATAGCCATTTTAAACTTCAATAGAAACATGTTTTTACCATAAGAGATCAAATGCACTTTTAAAATATACCCAATAATGTTTTACATTGATTTCTTTAGAGCAACATAGTGAGTTACCAGACTAAGTATAAAAATAATCAAAACTGTAAACAAGAGTGCTTGAGAAAAGATTGCATATGTTTTCCCTATAATTTTAAAGGGAGGAAGAAATCTTTTTGAAGTTCCAAGATGACCGTGCTGTTTGACGATGTTCAGCAATAGGTGGCATCCATAGGAAATTTGTATTTTCTGATCATTGGCTATCTTCGGAGCTCTGTTCTATTGGATAGCAGCTCCATAACCCCGCCCATACAGGGAGCGGTGTTTCTCAGTGCTGCCTTAGGAGGAGCGGATCAAAGTAGCTTTGGTTTGATGGTATTGTCCACTTTACTGATCAGGATTCGGGATGCCCAGCCAATGCCATAGATGCTAGGGTTTTAGATCGCTTATCTATGACATTTTCATAAATTCTGTGTAATTTTGAGTATCATTCCACGACTATGAGTGACACCATTCGTAACCCGGCCAAGTGCCTTATTTCAGCACTGTACCTAACTGACTTACTCCGTGACGTCATGTCAGTAATACTGTGCCGCGGGTGATTATAAATCTATTGGGATAAATGCATTCTCCCGATTATGTTTTTTTTAAAATGTCCCACTTTCCTCCTCTAAAATGTCGGTTTGTGTCCCTGTGGCTTAAAAACACGTAAGCTAAAAAATCTGTGTTTAGCACAGTGTGCCACCCGACTTGTATTTTGCTGTTCCTGTCATTGCGTCCAGATATATGATACAAGTCACATCATACCTACAAGTCAGGACTATTGGCTTTGTCAGTGGTTGCTAGTTGCATAAGATAAATAAGCAGCAAGTATGGCTTGATTATAATATTGAAAACACTTCCACCTAAAGCCCTGGTGGTGACACCACGACAATGTTGCTGCTCCTCAGATTCAAAAAGAGAAGGGAAATCCAGAGAGAAAATGACTCTCTTTAAAGGAATTTTCTTCCCCTACAACGCTCACTACGTGCACATCGATGTGCCTGCTGTCACTGCAGTCTAGGAAAACAAGCATTGGCATAGCCAATAGGTCTCGCTTTTGGGACCTTATAAGTGTTTAGCTATGCAACACTTGTTTTTTTTTTTATAAGCGCCCCATTACAGTGCCTGTAATACTTGCATGCCAATAACAGCCCTCCCGCCTCCCAAACAGGATCGAGTCCAACATCAACCAGCAGCGATGCTGTAGCTGGTTTCACTTTTTGTGCTCTATTTCCGAGCTCCCAATCAGTCATGGGGCTCCAGCAGAGCAGCGGAGCCAGGGGACGGAGAAGGCGGGTTATGCTGCAGCCTGCCTCGAAGCATCGGACACTCGTCTTTGCTTGCTCCTCGCAGCTCTCCCGGCTGTGGGCTTATGTGTCTTGGCCATTTAAGTTTTCTTGTGCTGCCACGATAAGTTAGGAGTGAGGTGCCTCAAAAGAGCAGTGTGTGGGGTCAAAGCTGCAGGTACACTGGGACGCTATATGTGATGGAATGGCAGATGTGATATAAGTTAGGAAGGAGGTGCATTGTAGGAGCAGCGTCTGGGGTCAGAGCTGCAGGTACACTGGGGGAGCTATAGCAGCGTGTGGTCTCAGAGCTGCAGATAGACTGGGGGAGCTGTATTTCTTCTAGGTGGAATGGAGGGGGTGGTGTACGAGTTACGAGTGAGGTGCATTGGAAGAGCAGCATGTGGGTTCAGAGCTGCAGGTACACTTGGGGAGCTGCATGTAATAGAACGTCAGGGGTGTACGTTTTGGAAGGAGGTGCATTAGAAGAACAGTGTGTTGTCTCAGAGCTGGAATCAAATGGGGGGCTGCAGTCCAGGATTGATTGAGATCCACTGGGACAGCTGCGTGTGGGTCTTTGTGGAATAGCAGGGGTGGCGCAAATCAAGGTTCAGTCACACTGGCAGAGCTGTGAATTAGCCTCACAAGTACAATAGCAAGGCTCAGGATTGAGGGGCACTGGCAGAGCACACAGTGGGTCTTCAGCACTGGGATAGTACGGTGTTCTTGTTTCATTGCTGGAATTGTAGGAGTGTTGTAAGTGTGAACTCAGGTGCTCGTTCCAGCACAACAATAATAGGGTAACATCGAGGCGCACTGGTGGAGCTCTACGTGTCTCTCTTTTGCAATGGTATTTAGCTACTGGCATTGTAAATAACAAACCTTTTATCTATGTGTTGGTTTTAAAAACGATAAATAAAAGGCATCGCCATTTACAATGCCTTTTACAATGGCAATAGCTTAAATCTTTGAGAAAGCGAGACCTATTGCATTGCAAATGCTTGTTTAAACAAGCCCCTTACTATGTCCCCCTTCACAACTCTGCCCATCCTGAATACCAAACCCCTTCCCATTCCACAGCTTTATCATGCTGACCTTAAAAAAAAATTACATTTTGCGCGGAAACAAATTGTGGTGGAAAAGGTATCTCATCATTTTAACTTTCTCTAAAGTGAAGTTTCGTCTGCTGACTTTCTTCATTATAGAAATTTGTCAAAATGGCGGCTTAGCAAACAGGATACTTAGGCATCCGCCGTAAAGACTTTCAGCACCATGGACAGCGTCCGCGCCATCCATGGGCCTGAGCTCCCATAAGATAACATTGGGCCATTGCTCCCTATGAAGAGGTATGCGCCCAGCTAACCAAAGCCTGTCTGCAAACCATGGAGAATAGCCCACGGCTAATTTGAACAGTAAGGGATCAATAGATTCTTTTCAATATATGCTGAACAAACATTTTATTGTTTTTATTAAAGTAGTTTATTTTAAAGTAGTAACCCTGGTTGAGTCACCATACTTATAGCACGCGCAATAACGGTTCTGTTTGGGTGACTCACTAACCCTCATGAGCTAGTCTTGACTTGACTGCTTGCTAAATCTACCCAAAAGAGTCAAGAAGGCTTTGGAGACCCAACTATCTATCCCATCCACCAAGATCATCAAAGTCCACAGGCACTTTCACATTTGGCATGTCATGGCCAATCCTACAATTTTAAGGACCTGGTAATGCTCGATAGAGGAATATAGCCCCATTGAATTTACAGACAATAGTCACCATCTTGATTATGTAGTGCCATACTATTTTAAATCTGGGGTCATGACAAGAGTTATAAGCGATAAATAATTTTAGTTTTCACCATTGCTCAGTATTTTACCTGTGACATTTTTCTAATTGAAAACACATGGCATATTCGTTTTTTAACCCCTTCGCTACGGCGGCTATTCCGCCGCAGCGTTAAGGGGGAGGCGGGGCCGCGTGGCAGTCCCGTGCTCGTGACGGAACAGCTCCATCACGGCCCGCGAGTGAGCTGTGCTTGTGACGGAACGGTTCCGTCACGGCCCCGCCCGCTCTTCAGAACGTCCAGCGCAGGCGCGGAATTCGTGCCGCGCAGGCGCGGCGAGCGGGCCGTGATGGACCCGTTCCATCACCAGCACAACCCACCCGAGGCTCGTGACGGAACGGTTCCGTCACGAGCATGGGAGGGGTTAAAGGAATACTATTGGCTGGATAATAATCTTTATTTATTGTGATATCTGGTATGCACACTTATCAGGACCACAGTTTATGGCATTTCTCTTGAAGCTTGAAATCAGATACTGCTAGGGGTCTAGGAATTTAAGAGAGTTGTGGCTAACTACTACATTAGTTTTATATGCAACCCTTGTACAGTAGGAAGAATGTGTGGATTCACAGGCAATGGTACTTTATAGTCCCTACATTTTCTTTTTATATCTGGGGTCATATTATGGATGCAGCGTATTTTCTTGGATTGAGCTTGGCTTATATTTCAAAAGGTGCGCCCTGTGCAATCCAGGAAAATAAACCACATTTTGGTGAAGTTGCTGCCCCCAGGGCAGCGCCTTCATGTGAAAAACGGACCCGCTGCTAAAGCCGCTCCGTGTTTTCAGAGTGCTGGCGGCATCTTGCCTGTAGTTTTGATGAGGATTACAAATCCCCTTGCAGGCAGGTGCAGTCAGTGGATGCCTGGGGTTTCGATGGAACCACCTGAGCCCCCGCTAGAGGGCTACAATCAGGGGGCACACTGACAGTGTGCCACCTCTTTGATGGCGCACTCCTGAGTGCTTCTTTGCTGCTGCGCCCGCATCAGTAATACGGCGCGGCGCAGAGGCAAAGGGATTCCGTGAGGAAACTCAATCTTGAGGCAGCGGTGGTGCTGTATGTGCGCCAGCACTTTCAGTATTACAGAGGAGCATCTGAGGCCCCTTCTGTAATATCAAAGTGCCCCGGGTGCACGCAAAGTAGGCACAAACACCCATTGCACCCCCAGTGCAATTCTATAATATGGCCCCAGGTTGGAGAATGCAACTGTCTCCAGATCATGTGCAATCACCAGAAAATATGCTTTACAAATCTGTACTGAGAGGTGCATATGCTTTGGCCAAAAGTTGATGTTCCTCTGTACAAACCTCTGAGTTAAAAGGGATCTTGCATTAAAGAGTTGGTTGTGGTGACAAGCTGTTGATAAAGACTGATCTGTTCATTATGAAATATTATGACAAAGCCAACAGCAAGCCTGTATTATTTATTGTGAAAAAGATATGTTAAAGACATTACTCCTTTAAGGGAAGATTGATGTTTCACTGTTCTGAAACCTGTAGAAAAGCATTTCGTCCTTGGGATCTCATAAATATATGTATTAGGCAAGGTTTTGCTTTTTATTGGCCACTTCTTTGACAAATATTTATAATGTTATCACTGCATGCCTGATGGTTGCCTTGGGAGAATGTTTATGCTCAATATAGTGGGCCTTAGTTGGGAATGGCAACAAGCCATGATAAAGGCAACATGGTTGATAGGTTTGTTGGGAGAAGTTATATAAGATGTCATTGATCATCATGATAAAGGCAGTGGATCTGATTTCTTTAATGTGAAAAACATATGTCAAAACCAATAGGTCTTTTTGTGTGGATTGTTATTAGTTCACAGATTACCAAAGTGGGAAAGCCTGTACTCAGTACATAAGGCTTGAGTTGGTTATGGAGATATGTCAGTGATAGAGTATAAGCCTGATTGGTACATTAGGAATAGCTATGTAAGATGACAAATGTCTGACCTATTTGTTATGACAATGTACATCAAAGGCAGTAAGCCTGCCCTATTTATTGTGGAAAAATGCTCAATCCATTAGGGTTTTAATGATGGAGTTCATTACACTGATTTAAAGCTTTTACATAGTGATTTCAGTATCTGGCCTCCAACAGATTAGCATAGTAGGCAATGGTTTTGATTTTGGTTACCCCCGCTGACAAACCCTGTGATTGGAATATTTGCACTGTGATAAACTTTGTTAGGCCCTCTTAGGAAGGGCTGTCAATTGATTTGTCAAATTTTGTTTTTGTACATATTTGTAATTTTATTACTGTAAACATTACATTATGTCATGCAGCTCAGAGGATATATCAGTGCAAATGGGCCCAAGCCCAGTTATATGGTCTTTTAGATATTAGGGGCCAGATGTAGGTAAATATCATTTACTGATTCTAAAATACTGAATTTTACCGATTCGGTATTTTAGAATCGGTCAATGATATGTAGCTAATGATTTGGAAAATTTTACTGAATCAGTAAAATTCGGTAAATACATAAATTCATTCCTATGGTCCTGGTAAATACTGAATCGGTAATAGGGGGTAGACATACAAAGGTGGCAGGGTGTCACATTGACACTCTGTTGCACCCCTGTACAGTGCATGGGTGCACATGTGGCAGACACACATGCCCTAAGGGCTTGTATCTCTACCTCATGGCACTGAATAACAAGCATTTACAATGCAATGGTTTTGCCTTTGTTAAAGTTAGAGCTATTGCCATTGCTCTTGACATTATTTTTATTTATGTTTTTTTAACATAAATAAATGGCATTGTCATTTACAATGCCACTAGCTTTATCTATCGCAAATGACACACACAAACACACACAGAGCCGCCCCACACACACCCCCACACAGAGCCCCGCACACACAGCCCCCCACACACACAGCCACACAGAGCCCCCCACACACACAGCCACACAGAGCCCTCCACACACACAGCCACACAAAGCTTCCTACACACACAGCCACACAGAGCCCTCCACACACACCAACACAGCACAAGCAGGCAACAGGGGCAGACGGAGGCACAAGCAGGCAACAGGGGCAGACGGAGGCACAAGCAGGCAACAGGGGCACACAGAGGCACAAGCAGGCAACAGGGGCCCACAGAGGCACAAGCAGGCAACAGGGGCCCACAGAGGCACAAGCAGGCAACAGGGGCACACAGAGGCACAAGCAGACAACAGGGGCACACAGAGGCACAAGCGGGCAACAGGGGCACAAGGAGGCACAAGCGGGCAACAGGGGCACAAGCAGGCAACAGGGGCACGAAAACGGAGGCACAAGCAGGCAACAGGGGCAGGTGGAGAAAACACAATTTTCAACAGCCCACTTGGCTCTGCAACAGTTGCCTTTGAAAAGCAATACGGCGTAATGGGCATGATCAAATCCCGTCCCCTGCATAAAAAAAAACAACAGCCTGAGGCGACTGCTAACACAGATGTAGTACAAGGCATTACACGGCAAGGGTGCTGCTGCCGGCAATTATCCTGGTATTTAAACAAATCTCTCTCTCTCACACACAGAGCCGCCCCACACACACCCCCACACAGAGCCCCGCACACACAGCCACACAGAGCCCCCCACACACACAGCCACACAGAGCCCTCCACACACACAGCCACACAAAGCTTCCTACACACACAGCCACACAGAGCCCTCCACACACACCAACAGCACAAGCAGGCAACAGGGGCAGACGGAGGCACAAGCAGGCAACAGGGGCAGACGGAGGCACAAGCAGGCAACAGGGGCACACAGAGGCACAAGCAGGCAACAGGGGCACACAGAGGCACAAGCAGGCAACAGGGGCACACAGAGGCACAAGCAGGCAACAGGGGCACACAGAGGCACAAGCAGGCAACAGGGGCACACAGAGGCACAAGCAGGCAACAGGGGCACACAGAGGCACAAGCAGGCAACAGGGGCACACAGAGGCACAAGCAGGCAACAGGGGCACACAGAGGCACAAGCAGGGGCACACAGAGGCACAAGCAGGGGCACACAGAGGCACAAGCAGGCAACAGGGGCACACAGAGGCACAAGCAGGCAACAGGGGCACACAGAGGCACAAGCAGACAACAGGGGCACACAGAGGCACAAGCAGGCAACAGGGGCACACAGAGGCACAAGCAGACAACAGGGGCACACAGAGGCACAAGCAGACAACAGGGGCACACACGTGCAAAAGACACCCACAAGCTGACAGCCCAATTATCTTGAGCCACAAAATGTATACAGACCCTTAATTCAAATGTCATTTTTAATTTCAAAATTCCCACTGGCCAGCAGATCACGTTCTGCTTCAGGATCTTAGAAATCTCGCATCTCTTGCCCATCCACAGTAAGAAAATGGTGGCCCAGCCTCCAATTAAATCCCGTTACTTTATGGGAATTCTTTGGACATGGGGGCTTTTAAAACCTCTTCAGGTTACACTTCATATCGTTAGAACATGGTTCACACATTTTATGCCTCAAAAGTAGATTCATTGGGGGTGGCGTTGCCAACAGCATGGCCGGTAAAGACTCACATCTCCGCTCCGGAGAGATGATCTGAAGCAGACGTTAGGAATTGCCTGAAAAGTCCCGATTTCGGGGTAAATAGCCGAAGGAAGGTCTAGACGCCACTGGAGGACCGACACAGGAATACAGCCGCCTAGAACCTGGAAACACGGGGGCAGTAAGGCCCAAGATGGCGGCGAGGGGCGCGTAACCAGCAGAGAGGTAAGGGCCAGAACAGACACCCGAGCAGCCCCAGCCGCGAGAGCCAGACTACACCACCAAGACGCGGCAGCAGACAACAGCATAGGGAGAGAGGCACAGCGGCCGACCGCCGACACCCAGAGCTGCGCCCCGGGGGCAAAGCACGGCGCGACACAAGCTAGGCAGGAAGAGCGGACGCAGGAGCCCGACGGTGAAGCCAAGTGCCGAAGCGGGTGAGCGATATGGTCCAGACGCACAATTGAGCTGGTGTGAGGGACCCAGAGGCACTGAGGGAGTACAGCCGCCTAGAACCCGATATCACTGTGGGAGCAACGGGACGGGACAGTCAGCTGAGTAGCCCTAACCGCGAGAGCCAGATCGCCGGAGCTGCACCTCGGGGGTACCACACGGCCCGACAAAGCTAGGCCTGAAGATCTGACCCAGGAGCCCGGCGGTGCAGCTGAGTGCAGAAGCGGGTGAAAGACATTGTCCAGGCGCATGACTGAGCTGGCGTGGAGCCCCGGAGGCACTGAGGCGATGGACGACGGGGGGGGGGGCTGTATCTGGTGGAACACTCCAGGGGCACCACGCAGACGGCATCATCGGGAGTCTTCCCACTGCGGGAAAGAGGGTGGACGTTTTCCTGAGCTCCTGCCCGCCGTCCATCGTCATTAGCATCGTCCCAGAGGCACTGAGGGAGTACAGCCGCCTAGAACCCGATATCACTGTGGGAGCAACGGGACGGGACAGTCAGCTGAGCAGCCCTAACCGCGAGAGCCAGATCGCCGGAGCTGCGCCTCGGGGGTACCACACGGCCCGACAAAGCTAGGCCTGAAGATCTGACCCAGGAGCCCGGCGGTGCAGCTTAGTGCAGAAGCGGGTGAAAGACATTGTCCAGGCGCATGACTGAGCTGGCGTGGAGCCCCGGAGGCACTGAGGCGATGGACGACGGGGGGGGGGGCTGTATCTGGTGGAACACTCCAGGGGCACCACGCAGACGGCATCATCGGGAGTCTTCCCACTGCGGGAAAGAGGGTGGACGTTTTCCTGAGGTCCTGCCCGCCGTCCATCGTCATTAGCATCGTATAGGCCCAACGAGAGTGGAGAAGCCTGATTTTGACTTCGGAGAGCTCCCCTGTGCCGTTGCTGCCCTTGACGCCCGCTTTGAGATCCGGCGGGGGCTGAAAGCAGGCAGCGGAGCCCATCGGAGACGACAGCGTCCTGCCTCGTGGAGATTGCAAGGCGGCAGCGACCTCGCTTAAGCGGCGGCCCGTAGCGACGAGTGAAGGTAGGAGACAGGGGGAGAGAGGTTGGGGCAGGAAGGCAGGGGAAGAGAGGAGGGGAAAAAAAAAACCCAAATCGACTCACCTGCACCTTGCGACGGCGGCACTTCTCCGGTCTCCCTCTTCGGCATGGGAGACCGGCAACGTCGACGGCGTCAATCTCTCTGGCACTTCTCCGGTCTCCCTCTTCGGCATGGGAGACCGGCAACGTCCTCCGCATCTCCCAGGGTTCCCTCCAGGCCACGGGAGCCCCGCGGGCGCCGCCATACTTCTTGCCGTCTTCCTTCTTCCCCCGGGCTGCGGGGGGCGGGCACTTCCGGCCGGCCGCGCTAGGATTGGCCGGCCGGCCAGTCACGGGGCGGGAAACGGGGGAGGAGAGACGCAGAAGTGCCGGCAATGCCGGACCAGACTCGGGGGCGTTCCCGGCGTCGTGTGACGTCGGCAAAAGCCAAAGAATGTCGGGAACGCCCCCGTGTCTGGTCCGGCATTGACGGACAGGCCCCTCATCCAATGGCTAGGCTCCATTTACGGAGCCAGCCAATGAATGACGAGGGCCGACCCAAAGCACACTACAGTTCTCATCAGGTTTTCGCCTGCGCAAAAAAGATGCGCAGAGCGCATCTTTTTGGCGAGGCAAAACCTAAAAAGCACAAAATTGGTTTTTAAAAGGTATTTGGAATTTACCACCAACCAAAAGTTGGTGGTAAATAACGAATCCTTAAATGTAAAAAGCACTCACTTGAGTGCTTTCTACATTAAGGATTCGGTAATTTACCAAATTGGTATGTTAAGAATTCAGTAATTTACCGATTCCTTAAGTTACCGATTCAGTAAATTACCGAATCCTACAATTTGGCCACCTACATCTGAAAAGCCTAATTCCCAGTCGGTAACAGCTGAAATTCGGTTAT
Source organism: Lissotriton vulgaris (assembly GCF_964263255.1). Classification (NCBI taxonomy): domain Eukaryota; kingdom Metazoa; phylum Chordata; class Amphibia; order Caudata; family Salamandridae; genus Lissotriton; species Lissotriton vulgaris. Next base: position 1,305,904,249 of record NC_141693.1, on the reverse strand, counting down.
TTCGGCCGTTACCGACCGGAATTAGGCTTCCTACATCTGGCCCCAAGTGCTCAATTAGCAGAGTGTGCTTTATTTGGTGTCTTGTGTTACCAGAAAATGAGGGTCTTTAGCAAATTTCTGACTGGAATGTGGTATCTTAACTGTCTAAGGCAACTGGGGAGTTTATTGCAAAATTTATGGCGGAGGGGGGGGGGTTCCATGGTATGAACTAATGTTTCCAGTGTAACCCCATTTGAAGTTCCACACTTAATCTACAAGTGCAGTTCTCTGAAATATGACAGTAAAGACGATAACCTGTGAATTTTCCTCTGTAGGAATAGCTGGCACACCGGTGACATTTAATGAGAACGGAGACTCCCCGGGACGGTACGACATCTACCAGTACCAGTTCAAGAATTCCACGCCCGAGTACAAAGTCATCGGCCAATGGGCTGGCCACCTGCATTTGAAGGCAAGTGTAAGGCTCGAGGTCAAGACTTGAACCCTGCATCACACCAACGGTCAGGGTGAATCTGTGCATAGGCTCCAGGAACAGTGTTGCTGGGAGTGTATTGCTATCTTGTGCCACAGCTGACCTGATGTGACCTGTAAGGGTTGTGGCCAGTATTATTCTATTCTGTCGTACAGAGAGGTCTGACATGGTCTGCAAGCCTGCGGGCTGTCTGCTATGCCAGATGTTATTATACCCTGTGTCACATGGGTGGGTTGATAAGGCCTGTAAGGACTGGATGCCTTCTATATTGTTGAGAATGTTATTACATCCAGTGTCACAGAGCTCTGAGATGGTTGTGCAGTGATTGACAGCACTGTGTGTTGAGGCGTGTAAGCTTACATTAGTTGTGTTCACAGCATCAGGCACAGCAGCTGACATGTGTTTCGATCTCTGGACATGTTTGTTTTAACCATTACACTGTTATTATTTTAAGGGGTGCAACCTGTTCACAATATAATTATAGGCTCAAAGTTAACGTATTTGTGCATTTTCTGGAAGCAGATATTTTGCCTGGCTAGCACCCTATGCTTCTTATTCTGTTTGATGCATAATGTTACATATTTTAGATATGCACTTTCGAAAAAAGTTCCCTTCTGTTGCCTCTGTTGTTTTCTGCTGTTTGGGGTGTTGGGTTTACGTCATTCTGTGACAGGACCAATATAGGATGAGTTTATAGGTTCTCTGCACCCTTTGATTTGAAGGGGTTCTATACTGTATCATAGAGGCAGTATTAGATGGTTCTTAAAGACCGGTCTAATGGGGGCATTAGTCTAGACTGCATCACGGAGCTCCTCTGAGATGTGTTTGTAAGGAGTGCATGCCTAGAGACATTTGATATACCAGGTATAACATAGTTCTGTAAGATCCCCTCACTGTGCTTTGGGGGGAAGGATGGTTCTGTAAGAAAAGCGGTCTATGGCTAACGGGTAATTCATTTTTATGTTGTGCCACAGAGCTCCCCTTGGGTTTTTCTGTAAGGTCTGAGTGTCTGGTGTTATGTGTGGAGGTTTACATCCTGTGTCCAGTGCTGTGTGGGGAGGTTTACATCCTGTCTCACAGAGGTGGTGTTGGATGTTTGCAAGGGCTGCAGGCCCCGTGTTGTCTGGGGCGGCAGCATGGTTTTGACATGGCTCTTCGGGAAGACAGAAGGGTCTTCCTTTAATGTAACAGAATGTTCCGAGCTGGGTGTTCGAAGTCTTTGCAGTCAAGGGCTACACCTCCCTTAATGCCGGTTCTTCTGCCTGCCATTTGTCCCTCTGCCCGAGATGGCTCTGTAAGTGGATAATACCAGCCCATGTCCTTTACAGTATCCGTTCCTCCCATTGTTGTTGTAATCAAAAGTCTATTACAGCCTCGCTGGCATTTCACTGTGATCTACAGGTGGCATCTCCTTGGTGACAGAGTGCTGTGGTCCCAAGCCCAGCTCTCCCGTGATGCTGCTCTGCTATTCTTAGCGCTTTCTCATGTTTTTGCCTCGTTTTACTGCTCTCTCCGTCCTATCCCCCATATTTTCGGAGTGATTTCTCCTGCTTTTACCTCGTTTTTTTTATTGCTTTCTCCTTTCTTTCCCCCTGTATTTCTGAGAGCTTTCTCCTTCTTTTCCCTCTTTTTTCACTGTTTCTCCTTGTTTTTTTATCATTCGGTGCTCCCACCTGTCCCCCGTTTTCAGCCTAGACCTGCCCCTCCCTCCTCCCAGGACCTACTTAAAGTAGGTAACAGCGTGGCTGTGCAGCGGATGTGCACAGTGGGCCTCCTGCCGGCGCACCAAAGCAAAACCCGCCACACCTGTTCATGCCTGAACTGCACCCAACTCCAGGAACCCTGGTTCTTTCATCCAGCGCAGCCACTCTGCCACCGACCTCCGAGCCTTGGATCCTGGGCACATTGACAGTAATAACTACTGCTGCACATCTCCACGCCCCATCAGGGGACTGTTCCCCTGCCAACCCTGCCACTTCACCTGCAAAACTGAAGCAACCAACAGCCCTAGGGTCCCCACAAACACAACTGTGCCCACCACTCCGGCCGAGATCACCACAAACCAGCTCCAGTTCATTCTACTCAAGTCACGATCGCCCAGCAATCACTCCACAGATATCTGAGGCACGATCTCATCCCTCGCCCGAGTGTCATCTTTCTCTCAGAGAACTGGCTCATTATTGCCTCCACACCAGACATCACCATCGCCTCACCCTAAGGCTAGAAGATAGCACACCAGGACCGAATCAACAAACATGCAGGTGGAATTGCCATCATCTACAAGGACACCATCCGCTGCACAACCTCCTCAGATGACCCAACCCCGATAACGAAGCATCTTAATTTCCAACTTCACGCATACGGAAAAAGCACCATCGGAGGCACACTAGCATACTGACTACTGTTACCATGCCCCAGCTTCTGCAACACCATCCCTGACATCGTCACCCCGATCTCCATTGTCTCTGAGCAGTTCATCTTTCTAAGAGACCTTAGCTTCCACCTCGATGACCCCGCTAACACCAACACAACTGACCTCCTGGAAAGCATGAGCAACAACGGCCTCCAACAACTTGTCCCGGACTCCACCCAAATCACAAGACACATGCTCGACCCGATATTTACGTCCAGCAACAGAGTCAAGCACAACCACATATCACCTAGATCGACCACTACAGCGTCCACTTCAGCATCTCAGGAACTGCCAACACAGGCTCCACAGCCCCCATGTCCACATGCAGAAAACAGAAAAAGATATCAGAAGATTAGTGGAGCACTATTCTCATCTCCCACCTCCCAGACACATCACTGACCAAGAGCAGGCTGCTAAGAACTTCTGCAAACACAAGAAGAAAATGGACGGAGCGCTGACACTTTTCAGACACTCACCCCCAGTCACAAATCTGGGTTGAATCCATCATCATTCATTAGCTCACTTCACCACCTCAGTTCAAACCCAGCTATATGCAAATCAGTCTTGACCCTGTGCCTCATGGAAACAGTCCAGCCCGAACTGCCAAGCCAAGTCTTCCCTGATATGGAAACAAACATGCTGGGACCGGGTTCTGAATAACACCCTTCACCAGCCAGGCTAGCTTGAATCCAGTGGCAAAGTGAGCAAGGGACCCATGTCTGGGCATACCCTGCCAACTTAGGGCGATCAAAGCAAACACAAAGAGATGATGGACAGATGATGGACAGAGCGCTGAAACTTTTCAGACACTCACCCCCAGTCACACATCTGGGTTGAATCCATCATCATTCTTTAGCTCACTTCGCCACCTCAGTTCAGATTCAGCTATATGCAAATTGGTCTTGACCCTGTGCCTCATGGGAACAGTCCAGACCGAACTGCCAAGCCAAGTCATCCCTGAACCGGAAACAAGCATCCTGGGACAGGTTTCTGGGTGACACCCTTCATCAGCCAGGCTAGCTTGAATCCAGGGCAAAGTGAGCAAGGGACCCATGTCTGGGCATACCCTGCCAACTTAGGGCGAACAAAGCAAACACAAGGAGATGATGGACGGAGCGCTGATACTTTTCAGACACTCACCAACCGACCACACACCTGCGATCCGCCTCCCTTTTCCTCGCAAACACCACCTGGGTCTACCGATCCAACAGTAGAGGACCCTCCTTCTCTCACCTGGTAACCAAAGCCTGGAATGACCTTCCCCTGCAACTCTAGAATGTCGATAGCTCTGGGAATTCAGAAAAGCACTCAAGACATTGTTGTTTGAATGAACAAGGCACCAAGAAGCAGCTAGCAACTCCAGCATTGTCAGACCCTCACATGATTTTACATGCTATATAAATCCTGATTGATTACTTGATTGACCTCTCAGAGAGGCTGGTTGTTTTCTCTCTGATTCACTCTTCTATGTACAGCTGTGTTCTTACAAAGGCCCTGGTCTCTCATTCACCACCTCCTCATGGTGACTAACTGGAATGGCTTTTATGGGAAAAGCACACATTTCATGGTGAAGCTCTGGGCAGGGCTACTGGAATTATGCAGCAGGTGAGGACTGAATTATGGGGTAGGGTTTGCTAGATTTTGCAGCAAGAAAAGGAGAATTATGCAGCGTAGGCAGCATATTTTGTTGTAGTATTACCTTATTATTTTGTCATTTTTAGACATGTTAACATTATTTGGGCAAAGGTTTTAATTAATTAGTATCACTCAAACACCCAACTACAACAATAAGCAATTGAATGATGGCCAGTCAACCTTTGTGAGCGGACTTTCACTGCACAGCAACAAGTGTTTCTGAGTTTTAAGTATTATTTGATCTCTTTAGGTTAGAAACCATTTTACTTGTTAAAACCTACAGATTCTGCAGTAGATGTTAGTTTATGTGGTAAGTGCGGAAAATCCATAAGTAGAATAATACAGCCACAAAATCACATAATTCCAAAGACCCTGGCTCTGGGATGGGCCCTGTACCTCCCTTATTCCTCATCAGCTTCTATGCTCTTACCTAGGCAGCTTCAGTAAAACCCCCTGCATTTTACAATAGTGGGGTGGTGGGCCTTCAGGTTTTGAGTTGTAGTTGTTTAACAAGGGAGGTGGAACAGGTCTGGCTTTGTAGACTATGAGGCAAACGGAAAGTTTCAGCACACACCAGTTCATCCAAACAAAGATTTTGAAGGTCCTGGCCTATCTAGAACTAAATCACCATGTCCCACAAACCTCTCCATGTAACATAGTTTGAGCCTTGGAGGCTTTGTTTTAACTCTCTGCTGTAATTTCTATAGGAAAATCATAAAATGTATTCTACAAGGTAGTAGTTTTGGATGAACCAAAGAGGCACAGTTCATCTCATTAGGTCTCACATAAGACAGTGAGTGCTAGTTTTACTTTATAGTGGGTTTAGAGGTCACCTATTGGTTACCATTGGTTTACTTCACTGTCACTGTCACTTCATTTCTTCTTACTGGTCAGCTTCTATAGGCTTTCCTTCCTCTTCCTGTGCTTGTCCCTCCCATAGAGCATAGACACATTACTATGTCCTTTCAATGCTCACTTTTTCAGGCACTTCTGTTCTTTTTGTTGAAGCACTCTACAAGAGTTAGTGTGTGTGTTTTCTAACTATTTCCCTCATGGACTTCCCTGTGTCCCTCCTCGATTTTATCCTGCCCACTCATCATTTTCCTTGTGATACCCGAGCCCCTCCCGCCAACCCTCTATTGACTACAGCCCCTCCGGCCCACATTTTGTGGTCCATGTGCTTTATCTGTTTCATTCCCCAGTCGCAGGCCCCAACCGCCTTTGTGCATGTGCTTAACACAGCCGGTTTTGTCAAACCATCTAGTTTGAGTGCTTGCTTCAACCTCTTCTGCTCATCCTCGATTCTCTCTGTGCTTGAAACACCCCTCCCACCCTCCCTCAATTGTCCATGTGTTCCTCTTGCCCATCATCTATAGTTTGAGTGCCTTCTTCAGCCTCTCCTGCTCTTCCTTGATTGTCCGTGTGCTTGACACATCACTCCACTCCTGCCCACCCCCAATTGTCCATGTGTTCCTTATCCTCTCTTGCCTTTCCTCACCCTACCAGTGTGCTTCTTTCACTCTCCCACTTCTTATAATTTTTTTCAAGAAAGGGGACGTGATTGGGAGTTCGAGGCAATACGGAAGGTGGAAGACAAGGATGTAGGTGGGGGACAGTGCAGGCAAGGGGTGATGGGAAGCACACAGAAGAAAATAATAATAAAAACAGGCGATATGACACGGCCAGGGTAAATGCCCTTTTAAACAAAAATAAGCATGTAAGTTTTGGCCATATCATACCACTTTTTAAAAATGTGTTTGCCCATGCTGTTCAGTAGCTATGCAGGACTAGAAATCATTTCCAAAGCCAGCATCTCAAATAGGTGAGACCTATTGGCTTTGCCCCTGCTTGTTTGTAAGAAGAGCCTACCAGGCAGTAAATACATTACTGAGGCTTACATCACACCAATTGCTTATCATTCTTTGCCATTATTATCACTCTCATTTGCTTATTTATTATTTGATGTAAAAAAGAACAATTGATGGACAGAATGCTGAACAATGTCAAACAGTCACCCCAGTACAGTTATCTGGGTCTAAATCCATAATTTCTTTGCTTCCCATACCATTCCAGTTTAAACCCAGCCATATACAAATCTGTCTTGACCCTGTACCCCATGGGAACAGTCCTGCCTGAACTCCTCCCTGGAACGGAAACAAGCATCCTGGGACCGGTTTCAGGATATCACCCCTCATCAACCAGGCTAGCTTGACAAAGGGGGCATGGGGAGAACAGGATGGGATGGGCATACCCATCCCACTCGGTGTGACAAATGCAAAACGAACAATAGATGGACAGAATGCTGAACAATGTCAAACATTCTCCCCAGACAGAGATCTGTACCAAACTGGGGTGGTGTTGTGAGCAAAAGAATGATGGATTAAACCCAGATACTTGTGACGGGGGTAAATGTTTGCATTGTTCAGCAATCCGTCCATCAATTGTTTCTTTTGCATTTGTCAGTGGGACAGGTATGCCCAGAAGTGGGTCCCGTGCTCAATGTACCACCGGTTTCAAGCTAGCCTGGCTGATGTGGGGCGATGCCTCGAAACTGGTCCCAAGATGATTGTTTCCAGTCTAGGGAGGATCTGGTGTGGCAGTTCGGACTGGACTGTTCCCATAAGGAACAGGGTCAAGACTGATTTGCATATGGCTGGGTCCAAACTGAGGTGGCGTTGTGAGCAAAAGAATGATGGATTAAACCCAGATCCTTGTGACAGGGGGTAAATGTTTGCATTGTTCAGTATTCCGTCCAACATCTATCATTTTGCTTATTATTTGATGGCTGCCCTTGTGAATTCTGTGGTTGTCTGACCTCTGGAGCATAACCTTTTCACCATCCTCTTGACTGCCTGTATATTGTCCTTCATTGCTCACTTTAGGGAAATACTGTTTTCTTTTTGGTTTAGTGCTCCATCAGAGTGCATGTCTTTTTCCATGTCTCTTCCCGATGTGTTTCTCTCCTTCCTGCTCACACAAAGTATCCTTCCCAGTGCTCTGTGTCTAAGCTCTCGATCCCGGGCTGCTCGCTCTCTGTTCTGTGGACCTCTCCCCTGATCTCCATGGTGCGGTCTCGCTTGACTGTTTCTCTCCTGCGTCCGTCCTATGTTGCTCTCTCCCTCATGCCCCTGCCCAATCTCTATTGCTTTCCTCCAATCCGACCCTGCACTCACTCCTCCATTGCCCCCACCTTTTCAGTTCTGTTTTTAAAATACACTTTTTAAATGTATATTTGTTTGAGGTCCAGGCGGCATGTAACTGCTAGCCCTCCAAAAAAGTACTTTCTGGCATTTACAATCTACTTTTTTTATTGGCTGATCGTAGGTTAGTCAATAAATAATAAAAGAAAAAGGCATGTGCTTCATTCTCTAAGTGTGTCTCATCCAGAGGTGCGAGCCTACAGATTGACATGACCCCCAACAACGGCCGCGTCATTGCACCTTTTATTTTTTTTCTAATGCTGAACAGAACCGGCCAAAGGTATTGCTTTTCATCTGTGCTGCTCACTATCCCCAACAGCGAGACCTACTGGAATGGCAAATGCTTGTTAAGTTTGACCTTAATGCATACGTTTCCACCTAGGGGGAAAGGAAAAACGCTTCTGCCTGTACTGTAAGTAGAATCAAGCACTGGGAAAGCCAATAGGTCTTGCATTTTAGAAGTATTGACTTTGTCTATGCTGGTTGCCAAAGCTGTGCAACATTGGCAAGAACAGTTTTTTGCTAATATTGTGCAGCTCTGGGCAAAAAAACAAAAAAGGCACAATGATGCATCATAACAGAAGTGCACAAAGGGACATTTTTTACATTTACCAATCCAGGATGGATTAGTAATAAAAAATGTTTTTATTTACTTAGCACGAAAGTGCCTTTCTTTAAGGTGGAGGAGACGGCAGCAGTTAGTCATTTTATTGAACAGTCACATAACATTTATGGCCCGATGTAGGTAATTCCTATTTACCTACTCTTAAATACCGAATCATACCGATTCGGTATTTAAGAGTAGGTAAATAGGAAGGGGGCAGATGTAGGTAATTCTTATTTTAGAATTACCGAATCTGTAAGATTCAGTATTTACCAATTCCGTAAATACCGAATGGGTATTTCCTATTGATTACTATGGCCCTTGAAGCCCATAGGAATCAATGGGAAATACTGATTCGGTATTTACCGAATCGGTAAATATCGAATCCTGCAAGGGTGAACGGGGTGTCACTTTGACACTCTGTAGCACCCCAATTCCAGGCTTGTGTGCCATGTGGCACACATACATGCCCTAAGGGCATGTCTGTGTGTCACATGGCACAGGTGTGCATGCACAGATGTGCATGTACACCTGAATTCGGTCTTTTACCACCCAATTGTATTGGGTGATAAAATACCGAATTCTGAAGGCCTGTAGCACTGTAAACAGTGCTACCTACATCTGGGATTTCCCGAATCGGTAAAATTACCGATTCGGTATTTTACAGAATCGGTAAATTAACCGATTCGGTAAATTTACCGATTCTGTAAAATAATGGCCCCTACATCTCAATCACCAAATACCGGTCGGTAACGGCTGAATTTGTCCGTTACCGACCGGTATTTGGTGACCTACATCAGGCCCTTAGAGCCTTATTTTGATTTGGCAGTCTTCGGAGCGGGGCAGCCACGCCGCAGCCCCACTCCGAGAATGCCAAAGTCAAAATAGCCGGTCCACCGTAGTCGTAATAAGGCCTTTAGCCGTGAAGGCATTGATTTCTGCCTCGTGTGTTACTTTTCCCCATTTTTTTCCACCAGACTATATTTGTTGTTTTATCCCCTAACCCACGCCGCTCCACAGGTACTGCTACCTTGCCTTGCAAAAATGTTTTAAAGATATTTTAAAAAAGAACCGCAGGTTGTGGTGATTGGAGGAGCAGGCGGGCGAGCATTTTGAGGGACGTGGATGAGGGGGTAAAATGAAAATAAAGTCTGGTGAAAAAGCATGGGAAACTCACTAGGAGAGAGCAACATGCTGTGCCGAGGCGATGGAGATTTGCAGATCAAAAAAGCATTTGAGAGCGAGCAGCACATGAGGGAGAGACACACAGAGCATGGGGGAGGATACTTGGTTGGGTGCACCCAAAGCACATAAAGAACAGAGCCGGAAAATACATGCACTCTCAGAGAGTGCTTAACCAAAAAGAAAAAAAGTAGGTCCCTAAAAGACAGCCGTGATCAAACACGTCAGCCAATCTAAAACATTGTGAAGAGGAGGTACTTCAGGTGAGGGACAAACACAAGAAGAGTAAGTCAAGCCACTGAATAAGAAGCAAACAAAGGAGAGTTGCAATAAAGCCAACCAACAGAAGCTCTGAGCAGGCTGTAAGGCCAGTGTAAGTAACTGGTAAGCCCACAATGCGTGTTTGCAGCATGACAGCTTGAGCTGTCTGGTAGGCACAACTTTAAAACGAATCCCATCTGTTTTTACTTGAAGAATATCTGTTAGTAAAACTGATTGAAAGACAGAAAAAGCACTGGTTCACAATGGCTGCGTATTGTGAAATCAATTAGAGTGAGACAAATTAGATTCTCGGATTTCCATTACAATTTAATGAAAAGAAAGGAAATGAAAAGAAAATGGAAATGAAAATGAAAAGAAAGGAGAAGATTCACCCAGCTCCAGTCATGAGGCTGAGACTGTAACAGTAACATACACCATAGACATTGAGAGTAACATAAACCCATTGAGCCATGCTATCGAAACCCACCTGTTGTTCATAATAGTTAGATTGTGTTTGATGAGCTGCTTTTATCGAAAACTGGAGAAAATGCGTATGTTAACCCATGTAAACCCACGTAAATTGTTCTGGTAGCATTCCAGTCCATCATTTTAGTTTGTCTGTGTTATTTAAAAAGGACACTCATATTGTGCACATCAGTCTTAACCATGCTCCAAAAGAGAACGTCATCCCAAGCTCTCTGGCTGCATCCCCTCTAAAGAAGCACTGTAAAAGAAAAGGCCTAGATTTACTATTATCTTAAATGATGCCTGAAGTTTTTAACGTATAGTGAGCTACACTACTTTGGAATACCAAAGCCTCACCCTTGTGAAAAGGACCACTCTACGTCACTGGAAAAGAAAAGGTTGACGTTGTATTGGGGACTGGGTGAGGGCTGTGACGTCACACGCCTCCTGGAATGGGGGCACTGCGCACACTGAAAGAAAATGAGCTCAACTTTTTGAAAAACTGAAACTTGAAAACATGTTCTGAATGTATCTGTGAATGTAGCATGTTAGTGCTAGAGGGTGCTTTTTATTTGTGCCTGTACTGTTTTTGATGGGTTTTCATTGCTATCATCCCTCAAGTGTTATTATTAATTGTGCTTCAATATGCTCTTAAGGACCCGTGAATTTTGAGGTTTTTGCATAATTAAATTCTGTAAAATTTGTAAAGTTAAGGGTGATTAAGGACGTCTTACCACAAAGTGAATATCAATAACACCTATAATAGTTTATTATGAATTCATATTTGAAATACTCCGTTGGTGTAATTAACATGACAGTTACTAAAATGTGTAAAATGTGGGGCAAAATCTAAGTCAAAAAAAATGTAAGGATGTGCCATCCAGAGAAATTCCCAGTGGATAAGAAGGGCAGGCTCTAGCTTTTACATCCGCCATGTGTCATCATGCGCACCCTCCAAGAAAGCAGCCAGGTGATGCCGGGGGTGTGACAGTGGGCCCAGGAGGCAGTAGTCCTTACAAAGCAGAGCCCATCTTCTCTGACAGATCAGGTTTAGAGACTAAAACTGAACCTGTCCTTCCTCCCCGGCCATGGTTTGAATCCGTAGATGAGCCTCTCCATTAAATTGAAGGCTAGTGAGGGTTCTCCTCCAAAGGGTAAAGTGAGGACCTTTTGGCAGCCCATGCACAGAGCAAAGACTGAGCGCTTCCTTCATGTTGAGGGATGCGGATCATAGTTTCCACACAGGGTGAGAACTAGCTCTTACTCCCTCAGACCTGGACAGAGATCTACAGCTCATTCCCCTGGCCCAGTATTTGTTGACGGCAGAGGGTGCGGATCCGTCTCCCTGGCTCAGGGTCAAAGCCTTGGGCTGGTATTGAAAGGCTCTGTGAGTCTCCCCTTAGGAGGAGTGTCTCATTTGAGGCACAGAAGTGAGTGGCCTTTTTTAAGGGTATCTGGGTGTCCATTGATGTACTACTGCATGGGATAATTGCTTACCATATAGTCCTTCTTGGCTCAGCTGACATCCTCTGCTGGAGCCTTGCTTGTAATGAACTCCCATGACCGCTCATTTCTCCTAAAGCAGAGTTGAGTGTGTTTGATGGAGCATCGGGTGCTAAGTCACAAGTGCCAGGGCTTGGCTGAGACGCTGTAATGGATTCTTGAATGTGTTGGAAGTCCATGATCTCGTGCTCCTTCTAAGGGACTGCTGAGATTTTTATAATTGATGCTTGCATGTGATGCACATGAATAAATGGTGTTGCTTGTAGAGAATGGAACTCCATTTATGGAGTAATGAGTGCTATGGGCACCAGCAAACATGAATCGGAGCCTGACAGAGATGTTTGGGTGGAGATTTGCATGTGGGGGAGACCACGGGTCTTATTTCTCTTGTGGGACATGGATAAGATATTTTAATGGAGCGTTGACTGTGATGGCTGCTAATGACAATCTGCTAAGCACTGACTGATATGCTTTAATAAGGTCTTGTATCTAATAGGACCACATGATTATGTTGTCCTTCATCCTTTGATGGACCGCTGAACGTGGTGAGTTCCCAAGTGCACATGGATGCCCTAGGACATGGCCCGGGTCACACAATCAAGCACTAAGAGAGTGTGTACGAGGGGGTAATTTTTGTGCTAACGATGGAGTATTGTCCATTCATTGGTTGGTTAATGAGGCAGATAGAAATCCAATTAGAAAACACCAAACCAAGAACTTCCTATTGAACAGCTGCATGGTCAGAAACCTCTTTAATGATCTTCACTTTTTTTTTAGTGTTTGTTACTGTTCCTTCTCTCATTTCTGCTTTTTTTCCCTAGCTTGACCGTATGAGCTGGCCTGGAGGTGGTATGCGCCAGGTCCCCACTTCCATCTGCAGTCAGCCATGTCGACCTGGTGAGCGCAAAAAGTATGTTAAGGGAATGCCCTGCTGCTGGCACTGTGACCCGTGTATTGGCTACCAGTATCTGGCAGATCGCTACTCCTGCAAGGTGTGTTCCACTGGCATGCGCCCAAATGAGAACCACACTGCCTGCCTCTTCATTCCCATCGTCAAGCTGGAGTGGAGTTCGCCCTGGGCGGTGGTGCCAGTCTTCATTGCTATCATGGGGATCATTGCCACTCTCTTTGTTATAGTGACCTTCGTACGCTACAATGACACGCCCATCGTCAAAGCTTCGGGGCGGGAGCTGAGCTATGTGCTGCTCACCGGCATCTTCCTCTGCTATGCAACCACCTTCCTAATGATTGCAGAGCCGGACAAAGGGATCTGCTCCCTGCGGCGCATCTTCTTGGGCCTGGGCATGAGCATCAGCTACGCCGCCTTACTGACCAAAACCAACCGCATCTACCGCATCTTTGAGCAGGGCAAGAAGTCAGTGAGTGCCCCACGCTTCATCAGCCCTGCCTCTCAGCTGGTCATCACTTTCAGCCTTATCTCCTTACAACTCATGGGGGTCTGCATCTGGTTCATTGTGGATCCTTCCCACTCTGTTGTCATTTATGAGGATCAACGGACTGCGGACCCACGTTTTGCTCAGGGGGTCCTCAAGTGTGATATTTCTGACCTGTCCTTGATCTGTTTGCTGGGCTACAGTATGGTTCTCATGGTGACCTGCACTGTGTATGCCATCAAGACCCGTGGGGTCCCAGAAACCTTCAACGAGGCAAAGCCCATTGGCTTCACCATGTACACAACCTGCATTGTCTGGCTGGCCTTCATCCCCATTTTCTTTGGGACGTCTCAGTCAGCAGAGAAGGTAAGCACATCATTTTGTCTTTCCTTTCCTTGATTCTGTTGACGATTACTGATTCTGGAGAGAGCACATCTAATGATCTATCCTGTACCTCACAGGTCTCTTATGCCTTTTTGATGTATGCTTTAATCCTGCTCAGTTTTACTATGTTCAAGTTATAAATTATTGTTTTACTCGTCGAATTGCATTTTATTTCCCTGGCTGTATGTTGGCTTCTTCATGCACCGGGGCATCTGGCTTACTTGGTTGGCACATAAGCACTTTGTCAGTTCCCCCGCACAGAGTCAAAGTAATTAGGCTTTCGGATGACACAAGTTTATATGTGATTAAACACGGGCTACTTAGCAATCACTATCTGTAGCAGCAGCAACAACTCGCATTTGCCTGGTTTTTCCCTTGTCCATCAAGACGTGTGCCAGTTGTGCGGAGGGAAGTCAACCTTTAAAGCAGAGACTTAGATTGACGCCAGAGGTCTCCATTTTACGACTGTGGGTGGTCTAGTTCATAGAATTCTGCCTTCCTAGGCATGCTGAAGCCTATGTCAGGAATATCGCGGTGGAGGCAAGCCCGTCTGCGCCCATCTCTGCCTCTCGCACTTTAAAATAGTAAGAAATTGTCTCCTACATCTTATTCAAGTGTGGATCTCAGAAACATTAGAGAAGAAGCCACTCAAGCTCGTGTCTCCAGACTATTATTTTGCACTATGACATTACTTTTAGAACATGATGTCCCTCACACCTGTGAATATGTAACTTATTGTTCCTTCCCACTACCCATTAGAAAAAATGAAACCCTTTAAACAATAGCATCCACAGGAAGAGACCTTCTAATACAGACTATGCAACAGAGCGAATAACTCCCAACTCTGCTAGCTCACAGCTCCCTCAACTCACTCAGTTACTTGGTATCTACCTCAACGCATGCTCCATTCCAAAACATGCCCTGGAATTATGGGACCTTCTGGCTAACTTCAGCTTGGCTAAATTCAGATGTGCTTCCCTGGATCTCCATAGCATTTCCCAAGGACTACAGTCTAACCCGACTCTACAGACAATATAAAACCAGCGGGGACATGGCCCTTGCCTTGCGCAATACAGTGAAAATCACATTATTACATTCTTGATGACTGGGTCCAGATGATTATTATTTTTAAACTGGAAACACTTTCTAAAATAACTTGGAAAGGCACCTTAGTCAATTGTCCCTCTGGTTCCAAAAAATGTTTTGTACAAAGCTGATGGAGTACCTGCTGCCACACATTCTGGCTGCCGACAGTTTTATTCCAGTAGACAATACTAAACATCATGCGGAAGTTATCCAATTCAGACACAATACGCTTGCATTCTGACGTAGAATCTTTGGGCCTTCATGAAAGGTGACAGGCCCCTCACACACAGCCGCACACAGGCCAGACCTAATATTTACTAACTCAACTAAGGTAAGGGTAGCTTGCCCCACCCACTCCACAAAAAGGGACAGGCCACTCCTTTATTCATTTTTATGTTAATAGGGAGAAACGCTTGGACTCTATGGTAACAGCTCCAAGGCTGGCTAGACCATGGAGGAAGGTGGCACTCTTGTCACGCATGTCAGCCTTCTCCCCGCCTCCTTTGAGGGGCCATACATATCTAAATATGGCTTTGAATTACCTTGAACGAGCTTTAACTCACACACTAGATTCTATTGCCCACTCCAAAATTTAGCAATACTAAATCAAAGACACTAACCTCTCCATGGTTCTCAGACTCTCTAAAAAAGGAGAAAACAGCCTGCAGAAAGCTGGAACGAAAATGGAGAATCACAAAATCCACTGAGGATAAAACAAATGATTAAACTGCATTAGGAGTCTATCATAAAAATATTAAAGAAGCATGGAAGACTCACATATTAGATAGGATAAATAATTCGGCAAATTTGACTAAAGAACTGTTTCAAGTGAAACTTTCTAGGGTGCTTTCTCTCGACCTTTTGCATTTGTTGCCTGGTTTTCTGCTCATCTATGGCTGAGATTGGTGAGGTCCAGGTTGGCCGATTAGTGAAATCCTTCAGAATCTTTTATAGTTTTATAGAGTAACATTTGAGTTACATGCTCTTGGATTTTTGTTATATCCTTGGACAAGAGACGTACAGCTAATTCAAATCAGCTAATCATGTATACACCAATCACCAGTATGTATATGACAAGCACAGCACTTTGGCACTGAATGGTAGTGTCAAAAGTGCTCAAAGTTCTTAGTCTACTTAGTCTGTAAGCACCTTGTCTAAGGAGACGCCAAAAATCCTAGGGCATGTAACTCAAATGCTCCTCTATAAAACTATAAAAGATTCTGAAGGATTTCACTAATCTGTCAACCTGCACCTCACCAATCCCAGCCTCTCAGGCTCTCTGCGATGAGCTCGCAAATCATTTTGAAGAAAAGATATTTAAAATTTATAAGAACCTTCTTAAATGTTGGGGAGCCTTACATGCAGATCTTACCCAGCTCCTATCTTTCTACCTATCTGATACTTTGGGAAGCTTTTGATCATGGTTCCTGGATCATGTGCAGACTCTGATCTTCAGGATCAAGTCACGTTCTCCTGAGGATCCTGCACTGCCATATATTATGGCCACCCTGGCCCCAGCCCTACTCCCCACCATAAGAGACCTGTTCAATCTTTCTCTGAGCATGGAAACTATTCCAGTACACTGGAAGAGCTTGTTAGACCTATTATAATTAAAAAAAACACAGATCCACAACGGTTGGCAAGTTACAGACCAATATCGCTACTCCAATTTCTTGGAAAGTTTATGGAGACTCTAGAAAACCAACAGCTTCTATCCTTTCTGAAAACCTATTCTTTGTTAGACCCTTCCCAGTCAGGTCTCCGATTTACCTATTGCAATGAAACGGCACTAGTGGAGGTTCTGGATTCGATCAGACTTACTCTGGATGTAGGGTGCCCAGCTATGCTGGTTTTACTAGAGCTATGTACAGCTTTTGATACCATCTTGCATGTGACTCTAAGCCATAGATTGGGGAGATTGGTGTCGGGGGCAAAGCCCTAGAATGGCTGACTAGTTTTCTGATGGAACATACCCATTTGTTGCAGGTAGATCACTTAAACTCCAGAACTATGGCCTGTGACGGGGTGTTCCACAGGGCTCATCTGTAAGCCCAACCCTTTTAAACATATGTGTCCCCCCTGGCTAAAGTGATAAAATCACGTGGTATTGATGCAATCTCTTATGTGGATAACACACAATTTATCATCACTATGGGGTCAAACCCAGAGTCTACCAAACTAAGATTCAGGGAATGTACGGGAAAGATTGCCTCCTGGATGTCTTCTAACTCTTTTCAACTGAATGACAGTAAAACTGAGATTTACTTTCTGGGAAAGCGCACTCCCTTTGGTCCAGTAACTGGTGGCCCTCAGAATTGGGGCTGTTCCCTACCCCAAAAAAGTTAGTCAGGAATCTGGGAGTCTGGATCAATGAGAACCTCTCTCTATAAGAATATGTTAACGCAATCACTGATCTTTGATCTGATGCGCCTTCTCAGGAAAGCCTTAAAATGGTTACCCTTACAGACCAGGAAATCCCTTGCCTAGGCTCTCATTGTTAGTTGCCTAGATTATGGTAACGCTTTAATGTTAGCAATAAATGAAGGTCTCTTTGCCAAGCTCTAAATTGTGCAGAACACGATGCCTGCCTGGTCTGTAAGCTGCCTCCTCCAGACCCCTCAGAACCCATGCTCAGATCCCTGCGTTGGCTCCCTGTATTAAGCGCACCATTTTTAAGTTCCCTTGTCTGTTATGTAGAGTGGTCCACGGAAGTGGTCCACATCACCTGCAAATTAAGGTGCAACCCTATGTTCCCACATGTATTCGTAGATCTAGCGAGCAACCCCAACTGTTTCCATGTTGTATTTGGATGGCCAGGCATGGGGGCCTTTCCTTTTCTGCCCCCAAACATTGGAACCAGTTACCCCTGCATGGGGGCCTTTCCTTTTCTGCCCCCAAACATTGGAACCAGTTACCCCTGCATCTGTGTGCGTTCTCTGTCTTAGTTTCGTTCAAAAAATCCCTGAAAACCTGTCTCTTTTATATTATAATTTCTGCTAATTTTATTCTGACCTCTGCTGGATGCACCACCGCCGAGAGACCTTCTCAAGGATGATTCATTTGCGCCCAAGAAATGTTAATAATAAATAATATCCCCTTCCCACAGTTCTATAATACTGCATGTCTGAAACATTTTAGATTCAGACATTCCGACATTTAGACTCAGTTTTAACTTCAGGGATTTCTCTAAATAAGAAATGCTGTTTTCTTGTGTGTTTTGATGGTTTTTCCTATATCAGTTGAGGTCTTTCATTTCTTTCAAGCTTCCTGCTATTGTAATCTTTAGTTCCTTCACACCATGTGGGTACCACATTCTCATCACTGCCAGTTTCACGGTCAACTGACTGTTACTCTCTGCTTAATCACTTGTATACCATTTAAACATGGACATCAGGGCCATATAATGATTGGCTGACTTGTTTTTATGCGCTTGCAGTGTGTAAAGTCAATTTTTTAACCCGACATTTGTCCACGTTTCTGCATTATTTTAGACAGGAAACCCCTGTTCACTGTTTCTATGTTCTACTGTCTTAAAATCAAGCTCTAACTCAGAGAAATATCGGGTTAAGTGAATTCACTTTACGCACAGCAGGAGCACACAAACCAGAGCTGGGCTCAGCACTGCAACATTATGGGTCATTTGGTTAATTGTTACATCTGGTTAAAATAAACCAGATTAGCAATTGGCCTGTAATCGGAGGATTAATTGTATGTTTTCTGATGCTCCGCACAGCGAGCCTGGGTTCCATTCCCTGGGTGTATGTTCTGCTTGCTCAGCACCAGGCAGCGGATGAGGCGCTGTGCAGGTAGCCCGGTTGGACGGCGGATGTGCAGAGGTTGTGTTGGCGTGAGGTATGTGGAAAAACAAGGCGCGAGAGGAGGGAGGGAATGACAACTGCAGAAAGGCTCCCTGTGTGCAGCCTGAATGTGAGCAGTGCGCTGTGCATAATGAGTACAAGGTGGTAATCACGCCGATTATGCGTCGGGTGATTCACCTATTGACGGCCGCCTGTCAGGTTACCGCGGGGCTGCCAAGAGCACGAGCCTGGGCTCCCGCGAGCCCGAGCACTAGGCAAGGTGCCACCCGTGCTCCCTGTACAAGATGCTGCGCGTCGGGCTGCAAACAGACGAAAGGCAAAACGAGCTGCAGGGCCGTGCTAGGGAACCAAAAGCAGCCCTGGCAAAAATACTCAAACCACCGTCCCCGCGCCCTCGTCTCCTCATGCAATCTCTCTCTTTCCATCCATCCATTCTCCCTCTCCTTCTCTTCTCTCCTCTCTTTCTTCCTCTCTGATCACTTTCTCTCTACTTTCACCCTCCCTCTCTTTCTCTCTTGAAGCCTCCCCATGCCTGCTGCTGGATTTACAGTGGGAGCTGGGGAAAGGGACAAGCACCGGAAGCGGCCTACATGGGGGAGGGACTGCCCGGCAAAATGCCTGTCTAGTCCTGCACCTTTGTTATGGCTCATGTTTGTGGAGGGGGGGGGGGGGGGGGGGGGTGTCAGGATTTATGCAAACCCTTACTCATCTTATGTTGAGTTATTATTTGTCATTAACCTGCTCGTAGCCAAATGTAGAACAACTTACAGCCTTATACACTCTATTACTAACCTTGGGGACTAAAAACCAATTTATTTAGCAATTTACAAATACGAAAATGCATGTCCTTCTGAAAGCTCAATTAGGTACGTTACTCAGCTCTTCCGTGATTTAATGGAGTCTGGCTGCTACAACGGAATACAAATTCACTAAGACAGGAGCATCAAAGTTGGCAGATAGCCATTCTTCACCTTATCCGTAGGCACCGTGACCATACGCTGATAATGTGACGGAAGCCTTTATATCCTTACAGCCACGTAAAGGAGTATAGACAGAGCCACTGGAGTTATGTCACAGGGAAGGACCAAAGTATGGAGCACAGTTGACTAAATTATGCGGCAAGACAAGACAGATTACACTGCATAATGCGGCACATTTTGTGGCAGTATAATGTCATTATTTTGTCATTTTTTATATGTTATCATTGTCTGGGCAATGGCTTCACCTCATTAAGTATCAGATTAAAACCTTACAGCAGCCAGTAACTGAAAGGTGACCTGCCACTGTGCGGCAATAGATGTGGGAGCATTTTCAGTAACTTCAGATCCGTGTGAAGTATAAACATTTTGTTTGTTAAAATCTACATATCATACAGAGGCTGATAGATTAAGTGACAAGTGTAGTAAATCTGTAACTATGCAGAAAACTTGGTGGCTTCTGAATCCCATAAGACCACTGGTCAGTAGAGGCCATAGTTAGCCAGTGAAGTCCAGCAGGGGCAAATCCATGTTAGATTTTGTGGAAATAGCCACATAAGACATAAGACGTATTTATATATATATATTTATGTTTATTAAAGTCATTGGCATTATCAATGATATCCAGAATATCTCTCATGGGTGTCGCTCTCGTGCAGCTACACTGGACACTCTTGATACAGCAGTATATCATGCTGCAGATATGGTTTATCGTCAGTAAAATATTTGCATATGAAACACTGGCAGGTTTGCTTGCTAAATTGGCAGGCTTCTACAACTAAACTGGCAGCTTCCAGGACGCATGATATAGTAAAAATGAATGCTATCCTAGAGACTTAGGTGTTATATGAAAATCAGCAGGCGGAGATTAAACATGACAGCTTTTATTTGCTAGTTAAAACCCACCTCATCATTGGATCAGAATGGCATAAATGGCCTGGCCAACTGGCCCCATGTGAGTAAACAAAGCGATTAAGCTCGACTCCTTCAAAGGGGAACTTGAGAATTCTCCCACTGCATTTTTTTGCGGCACATGGGGTCAAATGGTGCATTTCACTGCAAAGGTTTCCAATAAAATTTGTTACAGAGGCACTTCTGAAGGCAAAGCCTTGGTGGGCCCGGTCCTGCAGTAATTAAAAACGGACACTAAAATGGGTCTTTTTTTATATATATATTTTTATTGGTATATTTCACATTTACAATATATGACAAGTAACATGTATTGCTTATCGCTTTTGTTCATACAGGAGTCTTAGCCCACGTGGCTTAGCTGCTGGTTGTATAGTTTTTCCATGGGGCATATAAGCCTGAGCGTCCCTGCTCTCTTCCGTACAACATATAACATAAAACATATACTCATTGGCGCTTGTGCTAGGGGTAACCGTCAGTCTAGTCGGAGTGAAACGAGTCAAATGCCTGACCGGCCCCCTGTCCAGCCGTCTACTCTGACGTGAGAAGATAGAGGGGGGAAGAGTGAAGAGTTAAGAGGTGGAGGGGTGTCCTGCTCTAGTGGTTTCTGCGAAGGTGGGACCTCTGATTGTCTTTGAGCTGGTCCTTTTCATGGGGGCTGGTAGGGTACTAGGAATTGGTCCATGGTTGCCCACTTTTGGAAAGTAGGTTATTGGCAGGGGCAAATGTAGGTCTGCCACTGGCAATAAGGCCACTAACACATGATAGGACTCAGCATAGGTCTTAGAAAAGTATTCATTATCTCCAAGAGGGTCCTTGAAAGTGTGAAACTTCAATTCCGCAATCCACTTGAACAAAACCCTTACAAATCCACTGGTACTCCAGGCTTTGAATTCTTTCTGGGGCTGTCCAGGTGAGCTCTGTTAACTTATAGCTTGCAGGGAGTTCAACTCTTCAATCCTTTGGCAGCAAGGTAATCCACAGGGCTGCAGTTTCACATGATGCAGTCTTCAGAGGTCAGACCTTAGAGTTCCTTGCACAGCAAAATCTTTTCAGCAGGGCACTTCTTGCTTCAGTAAGTTTCAAGCAGCAGATCTGGAGGGCTCTGCCCCTCTCAGATCTTATTCAAAATTCTCTGAGTCAAGCACCAGGTCACTGCTGACCAATGAAAGCAGGGCAACTCTTCATAGTTATGACCACATCTTGTAGAGTGTGGCATTAGTTTGTTCCAGAGTGCATCATTCTTCCAAATCCATAATGGCTGATTTTCCAGCAAGGAGGTAAGAGCTGGCTAAACACACCCCCTGGGATGGCTTATTTCCATGAACTCTCCCACTACCATCTGCACATCCCTTCCTTAAGCCAGGCCCTGACTCTGGGTCAAGACTGTCAGAGTGAAACTGGAACCCAGGCCTCCCCTCTGCCTTTGAAGAGGATGGTTAAGACTCTACCCCCTGGCCTGGCATTCCTATAGACCAGCACACTGCCCTCCCAGCAGAGTGATTGACCCGAGGGGTTCCTTATCAACTCTTCAAAGTAGCCTGACTAATCCACTTAATTCTGACCAATCAGGGCAAACCACTGGAAGGCTGAATTTGGACTTACAAACAAGAAAGTCTTATAACTTCTCGTATGTACACTTTATGAGAAATTCAACAGTATAATATTGTTGGGTTTACTACTACCATTCTGGGAAGTCTTTGAATGGTCTTATAACTTCTCGTATGTACACTTTAGGAGAAATTCAACAATATAATGTTGTTGGGTTTACTACTACTATTCTGGGAATTCTTTGAATGGTCCGGCAAGTCCTCTCCTATCAAAATGTATTTATCAATAACTTCCTACCATGTTAACCTATGGGCCATGGGGTTTGCAATGGGGAAAATTACTTGGGCCAGTTTTCTAGCACCCGGGCTTATAAAAACATATTCTATAAGTATTTCCCTAATTTCTACAGGACCCCCACCCCCTGTGCAACTAGGGGAGACTTCAAGGTTTCTGAATCTGCCGAAATATTGCAGATCATCCTTACCCAATTACTCTAGCATCAAAGTCGAATTTGAGCCGCTCTTTAATACCATGTGGGGAGTGAAATGGAAAATTTTACTTTATCCAGGCATATAAAAACTCATTTTATAAGGGCGCTCCTTATAGATAACTGACCCCCCACCCCGGGATACATAGCGGTGACCCTGGGGGTCTCTAATATGCAAAAACATGGTAGGTTTTTCATTTGTAAGGGCCCCTACCCTCAAAGTCGAGTGTTGGCACAATTTAAGGTTTAAAAGCTGTCCTGGCCACCAGTGCTGCTTTTTAACTGACCTCAGGCTTCAGCACTGCACACATGCTAGTGCAGGAAATCTGCTGGCCTCTAAACTGCCATGCCCCAGTATACTGGAGACTTCTAGGTAGTTTCAATCCCCTGACCTATTACATTCTAGGGGCTTATGGGCTAGGTCATGCCAATTACAGGGGTCCCCCACCATACCATAGTGTACCCTAGTGTATGTTGGCCATCTTAACTGTATTCTAATGTGTTCCTTTTAGTTTGGCACTGGCCCTGGGCCTGGTTAAACAGAGCCCAGGGTCAGTCGGAGTTAGTTCCCACCAGCTCCAGTCAGCAAAAAGTTGGGGGGGGGGGTGCCCAGGGCACAGGATGACTTTGCAACACCGACATCTCCCTGTTGAGATTTCTCCATGGTGTGCTTTGTAAAGCTGTGATGTCGACTCCCCTCAGGTATGTCACCCAGTTGATCCAACCCCTGAAGATGGCTTTGGAGGTGTCTTTCCACTTGGTGATTACTATCTTGACTGCTGCCGTTAGGAGGAAATCTAGGAGGTGTCTGTCGTGTTATGTGTCAATAACCACAGTTATGAATGCGGTGGTGAGTGAGGCAAACTCTTCTTTTATTGTGCAGCTTAAGGCTTTATTTATGAAGGCAAATACTTTTTTCCAGAATTTTTTGACCTTTATGCAGTGGAAGATGAGGTGCGCCAGGTCCCCCTGCTCCCTGTCGCAGTTCCAGCATCGGTCATTTTCCCTCACTCCTAGGGTCGCAAAGCGAGCTGGGGTCCAGTATGTCGAGAGTCGAGGTTGAAGACAGTGTGGATTTCTTGGGGTCTACCAGTGGGCCAAAAAGATGTTCAAATGACATGTCCATCCAATTCCTGTTCTTTCTTCATAGCATTGTAAGAAGAGAGAGGAACCCCTTGAATTAGTCAAGGGAAGTGGGGTGTTGGACCCAGAAATTAAATGAGTTCCCTTGAGACATATACAGGATAAGCTAAACCTTAGCTTTAAAGCAACCAACGATAAAATCATGAACTAATACAATTCTAAACGTAAGGTACACATCAATTTATTAAAGTAACAGAAATAAAAAACAGTTTACATTTATACATCATACAATTTCTAAGAAACAATTAAAATGTCAACTAATAATACAATCTATTGTGACCTGCACAATACAACAGACAGACAAAAATTTGTTGTAAAACATAAAAAAAATTAAAATACAAGTGGTACATTCAATACTACAATTTCATCACTCCCTAGTGTTATGGCCACAAATTTGTATATCAACAGGGGAGGAGAGGACTTGAATTGTACAGAAATTGTAGTATTGAATGTACCACTTGTATTTTACAACTCTCTTCATAGCACACAGAAGGATCACCACATAGGTGCTCAATGAAATTAGCATGTTAAGTGAAATGTGTGAGGGAGAAATACATAGACGTTTGACAGCACCAAAGGAAAAGAAAAGGTGCAAGAAAGTGTATATGAGTGTGAGAGAAGAGGGCTTGTTATAGGGGAGGTGAGACAAGGAAGTATGTGCAGAATAACAAGTGGAAAAGATGTGATGAAGAGGAAGGACAAGACCTGAAGTAATCAAACAGAAGATTTCCGAAAGATGTTGTGAAATAGGGCACAAGTGTCTAACAGAGGACAGTGGTGTGAAGAAGATACCTGAGGGGAACGTGGGGGCGGGGAGGGGGTGATTGAGACACTCTGAAGACCACTACCTCTTCAACAGACCTTGGTAATATTTTATTCATTGTCTCATATTTTCAGAATTAAAACATTTTCCATTCTGAATATTTGCAACAAAATAATTGTTTATACTCATGTATCTGATAGTGCTAACAAGCATAGGCAAAGCCAATAGCTCTGGCTTATTTTAGGTGTACGATCATTGATATGTCTGGATACAAAAAAAAAAGCAAACTCATGTTGAGACATTCAAATACTGATATGTGAAGCAGGATTTTAGTTCACGTGTGTTAAGATATGTTCTAATTATATAGGCCATTCTTTTGTAAAATATTCATAGTAATGCTTCTTTGGCCATGCCCCCTTTAGAGGCTGGCTCACCTTTTTATTCTACTTAAAGCACTGTTGAAAGGGGTACCCATGGAATATTGCTATAGACTATTGCCTTCTTAACCAGTCCGAAATTGAAATTTGGTGCAAGGGGAACTTTACCTACAAACAATCCTGAAGAAAATAACATCAAAGGTTGCATGTTGCAGCATACACTTCTACAAGAAATTCCCTGACTAGCCATGCATTGCACAGGCAGTTCAAACATCTGCATTTCGTCTCAGGCCCCGGTCGTTTTTCAGAATGTATGAATCATCTGCCGTCACATCTGCCTTCACTGCATTCTGCTCTCCAGATCTAAGGAGTGTCAGTAATTATCTGTCACACAGCATGAATGAGTATCTGCATGGAAGGGGAAGGACTGGGAAATGAATAGTTAAACAGAACTCATAACCTCAGACCTCAGCTAGAAGAGATATTCCTCATATTCAATAAATCTTGCAGATCAGGCTGACTAGTCACATCAAACCAAATATACAGGCCTCGAGCACAACAGTGATAACAAGATCATTAACACTATAGTTCATGACGTGCATCTACATGAATCATGAACATTGGTGTCAGTTAGGAGTAGTGAAGGGGAGCAGCTGTTACCCCTGGCTTGGCCATTAGTGCCCCTGGCCCTACCTTTGCTGCTCCTCGTTGTGGTGTTCAGTCCCTGAGTCTTGAAATGACCACTTCAACATTTCTGTTGTTGTTGCAGCCAGTCAATCTGCTTTCTTGCACCGTAGAAAAGAAGCAGTCGATGGGGAAAAAAAGGAAGCCTCAGCTAGTTGGAACACTTTCTTTTTTTAATTTGCAGTTCTGCAGGACTGTCAATATATATTACTAACGTTTGAGCTTAATTTCGCAAAAAGCAGCGACGTATTTACACCAAATCACAAACAGCACTTTTTATTATTGAAGATCTAGTTTTCCTCCAATTCGGTTTAATTCTGTTTAGCTTTCTTTTTATATCGCTGTCTGAATGGGGAAACTTGTTTTGGGTAGCCCCTTTTTCAGAGCCTATATACACATAAATGTCATGATCTCCCATTGTAGATGGTCCAACCAGTTTGTTTCTGTGGCCCCTAATGTGCCCCTCAAAAATCACGCCTAGAGGCTCCACTGTTCATATATTTTTAAGTGTACTCGAAGCCCTTGCATTTCCAAGTTTTGTACAATCATGGGACTGCATTATGTATGATTCCTTCAGGCTTATAAGTTTCTAAGTCTTTCAGTGGCCAAATGCCTCCCTTGGTGGCTTTTGGATGTGCGATACAGCGATGAATTTACAAGAAATGATATCTATCTTTTTCAGATACTCAGCAATATATTTTAAATGTTTCAAAATCTAAAATTTTGTCCACAGTACATGGCTAATGCATGGTGGACAAGCCACCATTCATCCAAAGAAAAAAACTTTGAGCGATGAGCCGTGGGGCAAAGTCAGCATTACAGCAGCCACTGCTTTCCATCATCTCCCGATGTAAGTGGTTCTGCACAGCTGGTAGGAAGATATTAGTCCCCACAATTGTGTTTTATTTCCAGCGGTACTCCCTAGACAGTACGGTGGGTCTCATGGCAACCCCGCGGATCGAAGGGGATGGCCGCCCTGGGCCCCGTGGGACTTCATATGAAGCTTCACGTGGTCTCAGAGGAGTACTGCCGGACCGCCAACCAGAAAAAAACATGTTTTCCTTTAATTTGGCCCTGGGGGGTTGGGGAGGTCTCTCTGGAACCATAGCCTCTTCGATAACCACAGCGGGTAGGAGGAACTGTGGTCTCCCGCATATAATCAAATCGAGACACATTGGTAATCATTAAAGGGAGACAACAACACACATTGGAGAGAGTTCAGTGCAAAACTGTATCTCAGAAAAACACGCCTCCCTTTATATTTGAAGTCAAATTGATTCACTTATATGCCCTTGAGTGCTTTTGTTTCCAAATAAACAGCAAGATCTTCTCTTGAACATTTTTGATTATGTCTGCAAGAGTCAGATTCTGCAAGCTTTGCAAAAAGAATAACATTTGAGGAGAATAACAACCGAGATTAGATATTCACTTTGACACTGATACTCCTACCAATGTAGGATGTTTCTAGTTCGTTCAATCGCTCTAAATGTGAAAAGCCTCGACGCCAAGCCGACAGTGTAATGCTGGTAGAAGAAAGCGCGGGTTCTCCTTATATCAATTCCCAAGTATTTGGTTTTGGCAGTTGCCGATTTATTTTCGAGTTGGCCTATGGGGTCCAGATGAAAAGTGTTTTGAAGAGTCAATTATGCAAATCTAAAACACTGTGAACTGCCTTAGGTAGTGCATGATTACTTCCTGTATAACCATTTGGGAGTGTCATGCAAAACAGATGGAATTGTCTGTACTGAAGGATATTACATTCTTTCTTTGTTTTATATGGGAGCTTGAGGAATGGTCTACCCAAAGCCTTCGGAGAGACTAAAAAACAAGGTGGCCAGCTTGAAATGCACCTCTCTGGGCACCCTATTGGTTGTCTGTCTCCTTGGTCTTGGTTGTTTAACCCCTTCAGATGGTTAGTTTTGTAAAGTGTTGAATACAAATGTACTTACTTATGATTACAGAACCGCAAGACAATCACACAGTCAATTCTTTGCCAAGAGCCTGTGGCAGACCCCCGCACTCTAATCACCAGCATATTGTTTTGTGTTTGGCACTCTTCCATATGCTTTCAGAATGGTGGCCCCTGCTTCATCAGCCCTCCTTCGTCTCTTTTTAGTACAGGGATTGCACCTCCCCTTTGTTTTTTCATTCTTTAAATAGGATGTTAATGTGTCATTTATTATCAGTGGTGCCCCAAAGTCTCGGACACTATTAGGTTGCAATGTGTCACCCAAGTACTGCATTTGTACACGTGACTTTCCAAGAGGAGCGATAACCAGAGGTAAAGACTTCTTTGAGGACGTGAATAGATTTGGCACTCACGCGCAGTAACTTCAGTAATTACACCCAATAAAATCAGCAGTCTTTCAGGTCCTTTACGTATACAAATAGTAGGGGTGATATATACAGTTTGTTTGAGGGGCTTTCCTTCTGCCAGTGCATTGGTTTTAAAGCATTTCCAAAATAACAGTTAAAAAACAGCAAAAACATCACTTTAGATTTTTTTCTGTAATGTGTGATGAGGAAAGGGATTTCTCCATCAGCTGCACAGTCTTGATTCCACCTGATAAAGCCAGGTTCCCTTTTCTGGAAATACTCTGGAACCCCTGGTCGATAGACTGTACCTGCTTAGGAGTGAAGAGGGGAGAAATAACTTGTTGCATCAAATTTCAAAGTCCAAATAATTCATGACTATGCAGAATCACCGGCTCCAAGTTCTAGATTAGTTGATTTATTACAAGGCCAAAAATAGCTGAACATACAGACACCTCAACATGAGGTTGTAGAAATACATCGGAACTAATACAAAGCCAAACCTATGGGCAAAGTTCAATCTCTGAAGCATGCAAAGGATGACAAATTCCAATATCAGAATACAGGCAATGACGTCAAGACTAGTCTTCATTGGAGGTTTGTAAGTAAAAAGTATTTGTCTATCCCTACACTACCACTAAATTGACATCCCTACTTAGCATTCCCCAGGCAAGTTCAGGAAAAGGTGTCAGCGCGTGAGGACTTCCTAAGAAGTGTATTCATGAATGGGTCAAGTAGCATAAAGCTACAGAGCTCATTCTAAGATGCTCCTTCTCCCTCCATCGAATCTCTTCTCTTAACTCAACGCCGGGGCACTGTCCCTAATTCCAGCACCTAAATCCTAGGACACACCCATTTCACATCATCCTATCGCCTCATCCAGCTGGACACCTCCTCGTAGGCAATTTCCATTCTGTTTCAGTACTCCCAGCCTCTGACTTGATTACCTTGATTTCCAGGCCTTCTCCAGTGAGAAAGAACACTGTCTTACATTATCGACACTCCTTGTTCAAGTGTATCCTCTCCTCTCCTCCCTATGCCTAACTCCTAAAACAAAAGCATTATTCTAACTAACTAGAATTTCTCCACCTAAAACAGAAATGTGAGAAAGAAAAAGATTCCACATACACATGAACATTCCCAACAACCCATTTCTGAGAGCCAGGGAAATACACATGAGGCCTACTGAAAGTCGACTAACATAAGAATCACCATTGAACTTCATTAAACACGCATATACATGAACATTAATATTGTGCACATTTAAATCAATGCATTACATGAGAATAAGCTAATTGTCATTAGTCATTTATAAGCGAGCATTAGGATTTTCCCCATTTAGAACACAATTACTATGCTAATTTCTCCACAATGCACAAAGTATCTCTATCACTTCACTTTTACTCATTATTACATTTCCGATTCGAATAGCCACATTTTAACACAGCAAAAGAATAAATGCAGGTGCAGACTACTCGTGATTATTAATAGCACCCCTACAAATGGAAGAACACAAGCGCGCTTTATCACACCTCATGCATCTTTCGTCCACCATAAGACATTCCCACCCCTATTTCTTTTTCATCCTGACGTTCTCCTTTTGATACTCTTTTCCCGTACTTCTCTTCCTTATTCTTGCCCTGTTTTGTGTTTTCTCTCACTTTCTCTGGGTAAAAGTCTAATGAAGAAAAAAATATGTGCCGGTCCCTAAAAACGAGTTCTGGTGGGCCCCCAACTGAAACTACTCGTTCAAATGAAGCACTGAAAATTGCCCAACTCTATGTTAGCACTAATAATGTATCCTGAAAGTGAGGGTACATTTAGTGCTTTAAATGGGCCTGTACTTCTCGGTACTATCGGCACTATTTTTATTTTGAGAGGGAGAGTACCAGCACTTCTCACGAGAGACATAATACTTTTAATTGGTAAGTACTGCAATTTCTATTTCAAGCACTGGATACATTGTCAGTGTCCACATATTCCCACAGTCAAACAAGCTGGGCGGTGGTTCCAAGGTCTTTAGGTTCTTATGTTTAACTTTTACTGAAATTACATGTTCCAGGTAGTTCATTTTACCACCATTTATTGCAAAGTAGGTTACTCTGAGTGTTGCCACAGGAGGGAAGTCTGCCATTGAAGGAACTTCAAATAAGACATCTGGCCCCATGAAGATGCATATGGAATCTGCTTCTTTTTGGAGGATTCTTGCAAGCTAGAAGGCTTTATTACAGGTAGTGATATACAGCAGTGAAAAAAAGACAAAATGCAGAAAGCCAGAAGGGAGCACCACCTGCTGGGGCTGAGCGTTGACCTTGATTTTTTTCTAGTGCTTAGGGGCCAGATGTAGGTAAATCTAATTTACCGACTCATAAATACCGAATCATACTGAATCGGTATTTATGAATCAGTAAATTAGAAGGAGGGAGATGTAGGTAATTTTTTATTTTGAATTACCGAATCTGTAAGAGTCGGTATTTACCGATTCGGTAAATACCGAATCGGTATTCCCCATTGATTCCTATGGGCTTTGGAGCCCATAGGAATCAATGGGAAATACCAATTCCGTATTTCCCGAATCGGTAAATACCGAATACAACAAGGGTGCAGGGGGTGTCACTTTGACACCCTCTAGCACCCCAAGTGCAGGCTTGTGTGCCATGTGGCACAGATACATGCCCTAAGGGCATGTCTGTGTGTCACATGGCACAGGTGTGCATGCACAGATGTTCATGCGCACCTGAATTCGGTATTTTACCACCCAATAGGTTTGGGTGGTAAAATACAGACTCTTATGGGCCTGTGGCACTCTGTGGAGTGCCACCTACATCTTGATTTACCGAAATCGGTAAAATTACTGATTAGGTATTTTACAGAATCGGTAAATTTACTGAATCGGTAAATTTACCGATTCTGTAAAATAATGGCTCCTACATCTCATTCACCAATTACTGGTCGGTAACGGCCGAATTCGGCCATTACCGACCGGTAATTGGCGACCTACATCTGGCCCTAGAAGTCTTAACTTGGGGAGAGGAGTTGGCCTAACGGCAAGGGTGGCCGACCTCGAATCTGGGGAACCGGGGTCGAGTTTTGGCAATGACGCTGAGCATACTGTGATTCTAGGCAAATCTCTTGGAGCCATATGTAGGAAGCCAAATTGCAATTCCAAATGCTTAAATTCTCAGAATTTCAGCTTTCGCAATCGCAATTTGGGTAGTGTGCTATGTAGCACACAAAACCCCACACGCAAAATAAGGAATCGCAACATTTGCAATCCCTTATTTTGCAAATGCATTTAATGAATCCCAAATTCCGATTCCTTAAATGCAATGTAGGAAGCATCCAAGTTGTGCCCTTTTGAAATTGGGATTATCTCTGCCATTTTCCAAGATGGTGGAATCTCCATACCCAACCGAAAGGCGTTGGACAAAAGGTTAATATAAGATCCCCAAATTTCCCAGTTGACCTTATATAAGACGTTGCTGGTAAACTCGAGTCAATAGTTGCCATTGTCTCTTTTAGCTCATATTTCAAGAAGTCACCGGAGTCACTACACTTGGCATGGTCATAATCTAGAGGCAGATCTAGACAATCCTGAGCATTGGCACCAGTAGCTGCCAGTAGAGCAGTGCTGTGGGATTTGTGGGGGAGAAGCAGGGTGGTGGGTAGTAAACTTGGAATACGGCCGAATGAGGTAAGTAAACAAATAAATAAATAAAACAAATTTCATTGCGCGTGCTGCATTGCATTTGGCAATGCAGCGCGCGCAATGAAATTCGTTTTATTTATTTGTTTACTTACCTCCGTTCTGCTATATTCCGTAGTTTACTACCACCCATGCTGCTCCACCCCCCCCCCTCCCCTGCCCCACCTCACCACCCTGCAGCACTCCCTCCACGGGCCGCTACTGATTGGCACTGTTATTCATGTATATGCTACTAAATAATAGAGCCAGTGGTGTGGTTGAACACAAATTTCTAGGTTTCTTTTGTGGCCCTCTAGTGCATATTGCAGCAGTTTCCCAAGAAACTTTATTATCTTTGGATGTCAGATCATCCTGTAGGTTTTCCCACACTGAGCTCTCTTATTCCTTTTATGCCTTTGCTAAT
The DNA here is from genome assembly GCF_964263255.1 of Lissotriton vulgaris. NCBI lineage: Eukaryota > Metazoa > Chordata > Amphibia > Caudata > Salamandridae > Lissotriton > Lissotriton vulgaris. The sequence goes on along the minus strand of NC_141693.1, from coordinate 1,305,872,519 downwards.
CCGGTAAAGTGATCTTCACTTCACCAGGGAAGCTCTACATTTGGATTTAGCTGAATATAGTAGCTTAGCTTTAGCTTCCCTGTATGATTTATTATACCACGCCACCTCTTTGTAAACATTGCTCACTGCTCTCCTCTCTGTAGCTGGCGAACCTCTGATCTGCATGCAGAGCAGATCATGCTCTTCCTGTAATACCTTTTTTCTAGTTTCGGGTGAGATATCACCCATATTCTCTACTACCTCTTTGACCTTCACTAAGACTCTCTCTAGCACATAAGGATTCCTGGTAACCCAATCCCACCTTATTGTTTTGCCATTGTTAGAATGCGACACATGCCCCAGATCTGGTCGGGTTTTACAAGGGGCTTGAGTGCCAAGCTGCCTTCCAGGTTTAAGGACAGTGCATTATAGTCGCTGTCCTTGGTATAAAATGCTTCCATATCCTTTAGGAAGGGCCAAAGTTAAACATTAAGTAGAAAGTCATCCATTCTGCTCGAGTGACATACTCTATTATGGGTAACTTTGCCATCTTCATCTGAAAAGGGCCTTGTACTGCAGTCTACTTTGGGTCTCATTCCAATAGTGGCTCCAAAGTGGTTTTATGGTCCCCAGCTACGCTTACGGTGGCATCACAAAAGAGTTCTGCGGGTGTATATTCTAGCTCTGTTAATGATTTGGAATCTGCTAAATGACTTTCCACCTGGTTACAGACATGCAAGGTGTTAAGAGACGTACCTTACGGGAGCTTCAAGCTGATTGCTAGGGTGTCTGATGAGTCTATACTAATAGAGGTAATTACACATTGGAGCAAGACTTTAACCCAAATTGCTAGACACCTGATGGGTGTCTCCTATTGTATTGTACTGCATTAGCACAACAAGGCTTGTACCCATTCCTATATATAAGGTCAGTACTCCATGTTTCTTGAAAGAGACAAATATTGTGGTCGTCAAAAGGTGCCCCCAGTCAGATTCTGATAGCGCACTTCTTATCCCCACCACATTCCATGACAAACGTAATCCTATTTAAATGATCTTCTCTGCAACTCCCATCCCCTGTCCTAACATTCCTTTTATTCTGGATACCTCCCAGACCTTGGACTACTCCTATTAGGGAGGGTCCAGTAACTTGAACCCCACCCTTACTACAGATCATATTTTCAGTGGTTCTATATGTGTTCATACTTCCAAGTCATTTAGGTCTAGTAGGTGCTACTGTTTCAGATTGTTTATATTTTTGGGTTATATTGGATGTGCATATCATTGACATTCTATAACTAATTAAGATTAGTGTGTTTGCATTACAAATTGTACTTGCATCTATTGACATTAGACCTACAACCAGATCCTTGTGGGTAAATGACATCTTGAGGACATCACAGGGGCCCCTATAAGATTGATCCTCTTGACACTACTAATGTCACTCCTAATGATTGAATAACAGCGCTTTACTTCACGGAGCCAGTAGGTCACTTTATTAATTAGAGAATCCAGGTTGTCCTTAGCACCAACATACAATTTGGGGACCTGGTTTAAATAAAACAGCAGCTTGTCTGGCGTGACCCTGCAATCTAAAGTACACCCCGTTGGCCCTGCCACATTTGCGGTCCAAGGGAGTGGATTCCGCAAGAGGAATGTGTGTACACGGGGGTACATTTCCTGGTTAGACCTCTCATGCCCCCTTTCCACCCACCTAGATTGAAAGTTGCTCCGTGCCCCATCGGGTGGATCCCAGCTTAAACTTCCCCCATGATGCGACACCTCATCCTGCGCGTTTACCGGGGGAGAGGGACATCTTGGTACACCATATTCAGGTTGGGCAATAAAGACACCACAAGTTTTAAGTGCTGGAATTGGGGGTGTATTTTCCACATCGCTCTTTTCCCCCTTGATTCTCTCACGCCTGTCTTTTCCATGCCAACCTCCATTCTTCATGGCCGTTACATCCCTAACCTCTTTCCAAACCTTCAACATTTTTTTTGAGGGAGGAAACTTCCTCCTTCAGGCCACTAATCAAGTCAAAAAGACTTTCAATGGGTTTCATGCCCCTGAAAGACCACCCCCTTCTCAATCATGGTCCCCACTTCCAAATTGGCTTCATTACTACAAAGTACCGAGAACCTGTGATGGCACTCCGGTACTAGATTATCATGCTTCACAATCGGAGCCCCTGAATCTACAGCCTGAACATTGGACTTCTGGGCATTCTAGTCTGGATAGCAGTGTTTGCCCAAATAATTATTTTCTCAAATATTTTTGGCATACAAATACTGCTAGTACTTGGAGGTGGAGATTGTGAGGTTGGTAAGGGGAAAGAAGAGTTAGTAGCGCTTGGGGGAGAGGCATTGATAATCTCATTACATTCGTAAAGCAAGGCACCCATTCTATCTAATACGCAGTTATCCCCTGCTGATCTTAGAGATTTTTTGGCTCTACTCGTGCCCTTAGCCCCCTCCATCGTTTTCTTTTAGACAATTGGTTCGGATTTATAATATACCATTAACACTGCTTAACCTATTTCAACCAATATCATGAGCAAAAGGTACAAATGTTTACAACAATCCTACCTACCAAAATGTTTAAATACCAACTAGTCTTCACTCAGAATCTCCAGTAAGCACAAAAACATGTCAAAGTCAGCTTAAAAGTTCCACCTAAATTTAAAATGTAATTTAAACCAATTGGTAAATGCAACCAAAACCCAATATAGTGGATTCAAGGCAAAGTTAGCAAATGGATGTTGGAGGGATGGCCCAGCCAAGCCTCCTCCGGGTTCAAACAGGTGTAGGCTGGTTCATCGTTGGGCCAGGCTTTGCCTGGGCACGTCCCACGGCGTGGGAGAACTGAAGCGCTTTAATGCACTATGTGGCAAGGCATGTGGGGCAGGTTCACATTGGTACCTCTTGTGACTCAATGGCTCCTGGAAGTTGACGTCACTCCTGTACTGGGCCCCTGTAAAACAAGAGCTGCAGGCAAATGCACCAAAATCCCTGGATCACGTCCCATACTGCGGGAGAACTGAAGCGCTTTAATGCACTGTACAGCGGGCTTGGTCTGCATTGGCGCCTCTTGTAGTACAAGGGCCTGTCCTGTCCTGGTGACACCCCTTATATTGTTGCAAGACAGTCAGAAGTGTGCAGCGTGGGGATGGGTGCCCGTGGGGGCTTCGGTGCAGGGCCAAGCCTGCGCCAACCCCCTTTCTGCCATGCAAAATAATGGGTTGTGCGCCCACAGTGGCTTTGGTGCAGAGCCTAACCTCACGCCATGCAGGTGAAATTGTCTGTTAAATCATACAGTTTTAAATGAAAAAAACCACAAAAATTTACCAGTTAAAGATATGTCAAGTCATCATAACTCATGCCCAAAGAAACTATAGCCCATGCCCTTGCCATGAACTGCTAATTACCTAACATATTAGAACACATGTGACATGTTCAATGACTGCATTGATAACATCACTGCAACGTCTAAAATTGATGCAACACTGTGCATGCTGTGGGCATGAGTAACGAATCATAGTTACTTGAGGGCCCGAGTTACAGTTACTTGAGATGATTGAAATTAGCAAATTTCAGTGGTTTTGTTTGTTTTGAACAGTATTATTATATTAACTGACCTGTTAACCTAATTATAATGTCCCTGTTTTTTCAGTGAATAAATGCACAGATACACAGCCATTAGTCAGTTGTTCTGTCGCACACATGTTACTTCCGCCCACTACAGCATGGGGCAGCCCACTTTATCCCATTGGCTGACTTCACCGTGAGTGATGGTAGTCTGCTCTTTCACGAGGAGCACATCTGCACACAAAGTAATTTCGGTGAATTGATGCCCATGGTAGAGTCCATATCTAAGTGTAGCAAACTGTAGCAAAGAGGATGGGTGGCGTCCAATCAATGCAGGGTTTCTGGCTGCCGGAAATCCAATGTGTCAAAGTGGATCAAATGGTCTATTCAGAAAATTTGCCACTTATTGTGTAACAGTTACTACAAGCTGCAGCTCACCCAGTTGTGGTAGGAACCCAAGAAGGATAGAATACTGAGGCAACTATGTGGGTTTGTGTATGTGATTACGTGTCACCGATTCGCCGGATTGACCTGGGGGAGATAATGTGCTTGCTTGATAGACGCAGCATTTCATATTTCTGTTTCAAAATGGGTGCCATTGAGCTGTGCTACAGTTACATCTGTAATACAAGTGATGTGCGCTGTGTCAGTGCTCTACGCCACTTACCTTATTACCATTCATAACACGAAAGAGGAAGGCCAGTGATTGACAACATGTCCGCTCTCAAACCTAACCAATGCACAAGAAAAAATAATAAAAATGATGGATGTCAAAAACACTAAAAAGCCAGATTGAAAGTGAGACAAGGGTATTAAAGTGAAACCAAAAAATTCTAGATGTGCTAATAAAATAAGAATGGAAATATAAAAAAAACAATATGACAACGTTAAAGTTAGACAAAATGTAATGCCCCAGTCCGTACTGTTTTCAGTCAATTATGTGCGCATATGTGAGAGTAATCTTCACGCGTGGAGATGAAATAAAAACAATTGATGCAGCGTTAAAATATTGCTACTTGTAAGACAAATTCCATAAAAATGCAAATGGGCACCATATTATGTGCACACAAGCAATTAGTTGCTTATCCAAGCAAACTAAATAAACAATAAAACTAGCTCTGATATCAAAACCATTAACGCCTAATTATGCAGATGCAAGATGCCTAAAACACTTATCAAAATTACACTACAAAAACAAAGCAGCTCTCTCTAAACAAAATTATTTGTCTAACGGCTATTAGACCTTGAAAAACAAATGTTGAAGACATGGTGGATAATGTGAATAATAGCAGCGGCACCATGAGCGCCTAGAACCTTCTGTGCACATCCTCGACACCGTACATACAGATAGTGCTTAATTTGAGCTGGGGAGTTTCGGGTGCTCGGCACCGGCACTTAATTGTCAACAACAGGGCTTGTAACAGTCAGCCACAAGGTGGCACTGTCTGTCTAATTTAAAGAAGGGCATAACAACAGTTGTTTATTAATTCAATATACATTAAAAATTACTATTGACTGCCACCCAAGCCATTATTATTGCTTTAGGGGCTTGAATTGTCTGAATTGTCACACTTGTAGGAATTTGATGATTAGTAATTGTGCTGGTAGTGCTATTGGTATCGCTGGGGTGGGGGGGGCAACATGTTGTGCAAGCTGGAGTGACCTTCTGGTGAGGGCACCGGCACTTGTGTTTTAAAAAATTAGGCACTGCATACAGTTCAGGTTCAAACTCTGATAAACAATTTATTTTCAATTACCACCCCCTATTCAGCTTGATGCGACCAAAAGGTGAACCCTCTAACGTAATCCACTGAGACAAAGCACAAATGCACCAGTGTCATTCACAGTTCACCTCACAAGTGGAAATCGGTTGCAAAGCTAGGAGGTGTGTGCGAAGATGACAGGCTCTTTCCTCGCGAACTTCCTTTCATATGCACCATTGTAGCATTACTAGCCCTGCATGTGGGTTTAATTTTATCATCAGGACTTTTGGGACTGTTTCAAGTTGAGACGTTTTAAGGCATGGGCAAAGGGGGCAATTGTCCAGGACCTCCACCTTCCAGGAGACCCCTGGGAAAAAGAACTTTCTCTCTAGCTCACTGCTGTGTATTTTTTTTATCTTAACCTTTAACATATAATTCAATATTGTTTAGTAACATAGCACATCAATTAGCAAAAAATGGGTTATAAAATGCAAAGTTGTTCCAAGCAGGAGTCCACAAACTTTTTCTTGCCTGGGGCCCCCAAAATCCTTAAGATGACTGGTAGAAATGGGGTTTCTGGTTGGCGAGGGTATGCACCTAAGCCAGGGAGAACTCACCATTATAGTTTGGGTAAGGGAGTTACACATCCAAGACAACCCCCGCTCACCCCCCCCTTGGTAGCTTGGACAGAGTAGTATGACTTATACCAGAGGCAATGTGTAATGTGTTTGCGCAACATAAACACAAACACACGCACACCAGTGACAAAATAAATATTCCGCAAAAGAGACTCCACACAATATTATATAAAATTACCTATTTGTATTGCATATAAACATAGACCAAAACCACATAAACCAATAATCACTTTGCCAACTAGGCAGTTGTCATAACATCACAGTTAGTGCAATAAGATAACAACTTATATGTTGCACACATCATACAAATACCAGCACTGTACATATTATTTAGGTCCTGGATCAGTATTCATTATTTTGACAAAGCAGGCATCCAAATGACATATGTATTTTACCATCAGGGCATGAAATGCGACAGTTAGGTGAGGGGGCAAAACACACAAATCACCAAACACCATCAATTGTACACAAAGTACAAAGTGATACCAGAAGCACATAGGGTGTAACAGACTTGTACCATGCATGCCTATTCAGTGTATTATGATTCTTTATAATGGCCACAATTTCCAATTACGGCTCTGCACCTTCCTCGGGGGTCCTCTATGGATGTTTCCTCCGCCAGTGACCTGTGGGAGAGCTGCCACACTGACTCTACACAGTATGTCCCAAGACAATTGTGGGGGGGGGGGGCTAATCCTGGCCCACATTGACGAGGAGATCTTGCTGGGTCCCTGCATACCAAACTGTTATAGGCAGCTGCCAACAAACATGTGGTGCAGCTGCCACTAGCACAGTAACTCAGCCTCTCACTCGGGCACGTCTGAAGACCTTGTGGGCCCTTCAGAACTCAGCTGAAGGCCGCCCGCTCAGTCCGACTCACCCCCGGTACCTTGGTCCTGAGATAGGTGGGGGTGACTAGTTCAGGGATTTGAACCCACGTCCCAGTAGGTGTTCCTCAGCGGCTCAGGCAATGCAGTGTCTCCTCACTGCATCATGGTGGTTTTTCTGCTGGACAGGCATTGCAAGTTAGATTCCCTCAGGGTGGTGATGATGGCACTGATAGAATACCCAGTCACTTACTCTGCAAGGTGGCATGTCATGGTCTCCCAGTCTGGGTTCCAGGCTGGGAGACAACACAAGTCACCTCCTGACATGCACTGGTCATCAGGAGGCAAACACACACTGCTATCATAGACTTGAGCGCTCCAGCACAAGCTTGTCTAGCCAAAGTAGATCACTCCTCGTGCACTATGAAAAAATCAAGCACTCACCCTGTGCAACACTGGCTAGGACAAGGGCCATCAACAGCACTCCTTGGAAAGCACTGGGAGCACACAAGCAGGAATGTAGGCAACAGGCCAGCAAACAGGGTTCTTGCAGGCAAAGAGGCAATTCTTTCAGCAGGTCAGCGCAATGAAGCAAAGTCCAAGTGGTGGTTTGACTGGCAGCACAGCAATCCTCTGGTTCAGGATGTAGAGCCAGCAGCGTCTGGTTAAAAGTCCAACACAGTGTCTAAAATCATGGGGTCAGAGGCCCTGTATCTATGCTCAAAATGATTTTGTTGTGTAGGGACCTTCCAAAGAACTTTTAGAAATGCACAACACCCTCAATCAATCCCAGCTCTGGGTCAAGAAGACATCATTAGGGGGAAAACGAGCACTTTGGGTAAGGGCACACACAAAAATGCCCACTTTCTAAAAGTGGCATTTCTAAAATAGTAATGAAAAACCCACATTCACCAATAAGCAGGATTTATCACCACTATTCCAAACATACCAAACATCGAGGTAGGAGAGGGGGAGGTTACCGCGTTCAGCAATATTTTCAAGATTTTTTGATTTCAGTAGAAGGGCAGGTGTGGGTGAATTAATGTGAAGATTATTTGGTCATAAAAGAAAGGGGGGAAATACGAAGGTGATGTTTACAGTGTGTAAGGTCAGATAAATATGCTGGAGAAAAAAACGGAGGATTAACATGGGTTTCACTTTATTTTATTGTAACAGCTTCCCCTGACGAAGAGCAATTAAAGGTGCTCGAAATGCATTGGGAATAAGATTGTGGCTGCTATTCATAAATTAAATGTCGTTTCGCAATATAAAAAGAGGCCTGGATGGGCACAATTATTTTGTGTGAAGCTAGAGGATATTTGGACAGCTTTATCGCGATTAACGAAGTCAAACTGGACAAATGATGAAGATTTTAAAAAAAATTAACTCAAAACCGAAAAACTTGTAACATATTGTTTTGAAGCTGTGCAAAGGGCTTTGTGACAAAGTTTTGCTGCATTTTTCATTGAAGTAACTTTAAATACCAGCTCACTGTAGCAGTGAACTGCACACAGAGGCCCTGCACTGGCAGAGGCCTGAGAGAGGTTTGGAAAGCTACTTCTGTGGGTGGTACAAACAGTGCTGCAGGCCTACTAGTAGCATTTAATTTACAGGCTCTGGGTATATGCGATACCACTGTACAAGGGACTTACGGGCAAATTAAATATGCCAAACAGGTGTAGGTGTAGATCAATCATACCAATTTTAAAGGAGAGAGCACATGCACTAGCACTGAATATCAGGGGTAAAGTGGCCAAAGTCCTAAATCCAACAGAAAGCAGTTCAGAAAAAATACAGGAGGAAGGCAAAAGGTTTGGGTACAACCCTGCAAAAAGTGCCAGGTCTAACAATGACACTGGTTATAAGAGATAATAGCAAGCCAGCATCCAACATGTTTCAAAGTGACAAGGAAATGGTTTAAATTTAACTTTTTAGAAAAGGGCACATCCATTTTCAGTGTCAGTTGTCACAAGGGAACATTGAAGTTTGCTGAGAATGAGCTATGCGAGTGCATAGTCCTCAGGAACGTTTAAAGCTCCTCAATCTACAGGAAGGGAAATAACGAGGATCTACATGAGACTTCACTCTCCCTTGGATTGTATAGAATTGGTTTCCAGTTTAATCTAGTGGAAAATACGAGTGCTGTACCTGTTGTAGATATGCCCACACTGCCCACTGAATGCAGATCACTCAGTACATCAGTCTGGTAGGACGCGCTGATCCAGTCCCCTACTCAACCTGGCACCAAGCATTTACTACATCATGGGTGATCTCTGCAGCTTTAGTGCGGGCTATAAACCTGGGTGTTTCCTTCAAAGTCACATTCCTTTTGTAATACGCCATTCTGTGTTTACATCTCCCCATTAGGCCTTTTTTTAATCTTAAAGACATTTCTGATACGGGGAAGCATAGAGAGCATACCCTATAAGCCCTTCATTTAATACAGTGTACTAGAGAACTGTGCTCACTCACTCAAGGGCAAATTATAACTAACGCTGTCACTTAGCCAATATGCCTTTGAACGATGCATGGGTTAACCTCTCCGTTCAGCAGTGGCCGGTCGGTAGTAGGTGGTATCATTTCCTGAAGTCACTCTTTTAGGTTGTGTATTGAGGCACATGAATACCTGGAAGACAGGTTTTCATCTTACAATTAACTTAACTTTCATCCCTACAGTTATATTCTGTACTTGACTCAAAAGTATCTCGCTTTACCTAATAAATTTGATAACAAATCAATCAGGTTTACTCTTGGTCCACTGTTGATTTTTGAAACACACATTTACAAAAGGTTTTAATCAGTCAAACTTCGGTTACAATGGCACTTATACTTTCTTATGTTGCTATTGGCTTTCACTCTGGGTGTCAGTTCCTCCTCCATAAAAGAACACTATACTTTTGGCAGAGCTTACATATTTTTCCTATGCCCTTTCAAAACAATTTCCCAATCAGCTGATTGATCTTGGGCATAAGGAAGAGTTAGCATTTCTAGCCTATTTTATCCAAACTACCCTGGTTGTATCTACAAATAAGCTTCGTGTTCAATGCTCATTGCATAGCGTATGGGTCCTATCAACAAGCATGGAGTGAAATGCTTGGTGGTTGGCCCGCAGAGCCCATCCTAGCATGCAGATGTGGGAGTTACTTGCTAGTATGAATCATGTGTACCTCTTGAATCTGTTACACTAGAAACAAAAATATTGTGATATATGCGCGTTTTCTCGCCTATGCCTAACTAGACCTCAGCGCCATTCTTGAAAATTATGACTGCTGTCTATAGTCATTGTGCGCCTATATTTCTTACGAAGCAGAATGTATACTGTTAGATTTGTGATGATATGCTGTTCCCAAACTACATAGGAAGCCTTTTGTTACTTTCAAGGCTCTTCTTTGTCCCTCACTGTACACTGTTTAACTATGAGTCTTTCCATTGTTTATTGTACCACATTTGTTCCTACACCTCTGATAACATAGGGTCAAAAAGAGCTTAATATATTTATATTAGGGGTTGCTGGCAGTGCATCTTTCTTTACTTTCTATGCTATAACTTGCTACACAAGACCCTCAATTTAGGGGTGAGCTAGCCACTTGTGGGGTTCTACGAGGGATGCCGCCCACGTTTCTATCAATTTGCTGCACTTTTCTGGACTTGCCTTATTTTCAGATTCTGCTTATTGCTACAGCCATTTAAACTGCCATGAACATTTATGTCAAATTACCTTTATGCCTTATGATTGATCTACAGAATTGATTGTATCGTATTGTATTGTAATTGCATTTATATAGCGCTTACTACCCCTGAAGAGGCGTCACAGCACTTTTTCAGCGAGTAGCACGCTACTCTGGGACCCATAGAGGATTAGTGTTGAATTAGTATAGTGAAACATGCAAGTAAATTTTAAGTGGTGGATAGGTTAGTCAGTTATTTGGATTTGGAAGGATAGCAGGATAGAAGAGGAAAAAAAAGTTTTGTATTTATATAGCCCTTGTTACCCCTGATGGGGTGTTGAAGCACGCTACTCTGGAAACACATAAAGGATTAGTGATGAATTAGTATGGTGAAATATGAAAGTAATTTGAGTGATGGTTATTAGTCAGTTATTTGGAGTGAGAAGGATTGTGAAGGGATAAAAGGGAAGAAAGGTTTGACAACTGTCAAATAAATTTGTGCCACACTGTTTCAAATTGAATTTTTTTTTATATAAATTGTTAATTCACAACATTGGGCAATTTGTTATCATACCATCAATGTTTTTAAATTACTTTCAGTATGTCTGTGAGTATGTATGATGGACATGCAAGGGAATGAATGATTGTTATATTTTTCTTATTTATTTATGTCCATTTTTGTACTTTTGGCAAATAATTATTTGTCTTTGGTTCTTTCTGACTGTCGATTGTCCATTGATTAACACTATATAACTGTGGGCGTGTAGCAAGTGTGCTACAGTGCTGGCATTAGGTATATTAAGATAGCAATCGTGTAGCTGTTCTGTATCATATTCCTCATTCAGCAGGCTAAGAAGGCATTTTGATGGGTCTGCATGTGTATGTGGTGGAGATGGTGTGCTGTGTTGTTTTCGTGGTGTAACATTGTTGTGCTGGACGTGGAGAAGCAAAGTTGTGAGGTGTGCACGTCGCTTATATTGTTTGCTTGTGTTTATGGTGGAAGGTGTATGAGTCAGGGGTGGTGGTGCAGCATGTGGGTCATGTAGTAAGTTTCTAAATTGTCCAATGGATAAGAGGCGGTTAGAAGAGAGCTGCTGTGTTGCTGTATCTGTGTTAGGTGTGGCGGAAGAGAGAAAGCTTGGCATTGGAGTTTGTTCCTTTGTGTGGTTTGAAAGGTGGGTGTATGCTTGTATTTTGTGATGGTAAGAATTTTGAGGTGTTGTGCTTTCAAGATCTTGTTGTGCTGGTGTGTGTGATATGTTTTGTTTTTGAGGAGTAGTAAAAAGGGGTGCTGGTGTATTTGTTTCATGCAATGGTTTTGGTTGTATAGTATTGTTTGTGAGAGGAGGTTGTAAGGTAGAGGGGGTGGTGATGTGTTTATGAGTAGAGTGTATGTTGTGTGTAGGAGAGAATGAAGCAGAGGTAAGAGTGTTTGTCTTAGACTGGTTTGTTTCCAGAGTTCAAAAGTCTGGTGGTGTGCAGTGTGTGTGTTGTATGTTAGTGTTATTATGGTAGTAGTGAGAGGAGGGTGTTGGTTGGACAAATGATGGAAGGATGAATATATGTTTGTTAGTGATGAAAGGTGGTCTGTTCAGTGTAATTAGAGCAGGGAGTGTGTGTCTGGATGGGATGTAGTTATGTATGGTGTTGAATGGGGTTGTGTTAGTGATGAGTGGATTGGTTAGTAGTATAGGATAGAGTTGTGTACTGTTTGTAGGTGATGGTGGGTATGTGTGGTAGTTGGCCTAGAAGGGTGTATAAATGTGGTTTGGTTGGGTTTGTAGTGCATGTTGGTACATTCATCTGTGCATAGGGTTGTGTGTGGTGTACATTTGGTGTGAATGTGTTACTATGTTTGTGGATGGTGTGGGGTGGCTATTACTGAATGCAAACATGGGCAGCATTTCTGGCCCAAGTCCCGAGCAGTCTCGAACAGGCTCAAACAGGTAATTGCCCTTGTCCTCTCCGCCCTTAGCCTCAACGCCCGGGCTGAGATGCCCTAAGCATCAGCCTTTTATAGCACTAGTAATCAAGTGACCTCTTCACCCAATGGGAACCCTAGGCCTAACCCTATCCAATCACAACACCAGCCCTAAAATCTAGTTGCACTTTAATATTTGAATAAGCCTTCATGGCTTTCTCTAAATTACTGATTTCGAATTTCCTTTTTTGTCCGTCCTTTATTGACTATATTTTGAAATGCTATTTTAAATCTTATCACTTGGGGCAAATTGCCTCATCTGTTCATGTTGACAATACTGTCCCTGACCCTGCATCTAGGTGTCACTATCACACAGATAGTGTAAGTCATAGCACACTCAAGACTTGTTTTCTCTATGCAGATCCTCCACCTGAGTTCACAGGTTGTTTCCTGATCTTTGGAGCTTTCTATCTGGCCTACAGAGCCACTCCCAGCATGCAAAGTTTGTCAAGCTGTCTGCATAGTGCAGAGTGTCACTCCAGCATGCATTAAGTTCAAAGCTTGCAGCTTACCCTATGGGGAGCATACTGGCTTGTTCTGAATTTAAACAAAGAATGCCCCCTTCTCACACTACGTACAATATGATTTAGATAAAGAAGACCAAATAAATGAATTCATTGAATCTGGTCTGGTACATTTATTTATACCTGTTACTCATCTTTTGATAGAAACTGATTTGCTCAAACGAGAGCCAATCATTTCATTTAGTGATTTGTATTAGGAAATAAAGGCGCTGTTGCTCTTGTTGGAATTTTTTGTCTTCATAGGAATGTGAATAATGAAATAACTCAATGTGTTTTTTGAAATTCTGAAATATATTTTTGTACATGTTTGTTTGGATGTAATTTGAATTATGTTTTTACTTTATTGTTGTCATGATGTTCTTCGTGAGCTCGAAATGTTTCTTACTAATTGAATAAGATTGAATGTGTATTCCTAGTTCTGGCCTTCAAGAACTTCAGGAGCAAATCAGTTTCTATCAAAAGATGAGTAAAAGGTATAAATAAATGTACCAGACCAGATTCAATGAATTCATTTATTTGGTCTTCTTTATCTAAATCATATTGTACGTAGTGTGAGAAGGGGGCATTCTTTGTGTATGTTCATTTATTAAATGGTCCAGCCCCCCCTCAGCCCCACAGGACCTAACTCCTTTTGTGAGCTGTTCTGAATTTAAGGCTTGTTGCTTGGTTCATAGCAAGACCCTTACCAGCATGCATCTAGTTTACGGCCTGTGCTCTAGTATACAGAACTTATACCAGCATGCATCATGTTCACGGCTTCTACCAGTGCTTAATTTTTAAAAGAAAGAGTGCTGGTGCCTGAGGCACTACTCATAAGCCTGCGTCCAGTGCAAATGAACATGGGGCCACAAATACCAAGGCTGGGAGTCTTAAACCACCTCATGCCTCTGTCATGAACTACCAGATAGTCCCTGCCCATTTATCTCACCCTTGCAGGTCCCTACTGTCTCCCAGTCTGATTGCTTTGCCCTTCTTTCTCTTCCTCTGTTATTCCGACGTGTGTGTTTTTCTCTCTTGCTATCAGCAATTATCTGATGTTGAAAAATGAGTGCTAGTCCCCATAAATAAGCTCCTGTGAGCACCATCAGCAACCGCTGGCTCAAATTGAGCACTGGCTTCTACTCTAACGTGCAAAACATATACCAGCAAGCATTAGGTACACAGACTGCTGCATTGTCTGTAGAGTCACCTACTGGCATGCATCAAGTTCAAGGCTAGATTTTGGGGTTTTGTAAGACATCAATAACAGCAAATCAATCTTGAGGCTGCACCCAGGTCTATAAAGCTATAAGTAGGGGCCATACCTGTTTCACATATGGGAACGTTAGATTATGGATCTTCAGTGGAATTTACACAATGCACAGGATAAGTTGGGGACAAACACCTTTTATCAACTAATCATCCTTTTCTTTATTTTGGCCCATTTCTGCAGCCTTTTATCCAGTATGACTTGCCTCTTGCTTCTCCACATCCTATTGATATTTTTAGGAAGAGGCGTAATCATTTTGGTGGTGGTATAACTTTGATAAAGTACTTCATTTTGAAGTTCTCATTGTTTATTTTCGTAAATTGTGTGTGGCTTTTTATATATATATATATATTTGTCAACATGAATGTAATTGGAAAAAGGTCATTCCTTTTTGTATACTGTGATGTGCTCTGGGGTAGCTGTGACTCTTTGTGTACATTTCGCACTCTAAAGTACTCTGTGACACCTCGGATTAAGCTTAGGCTGTGATGGTGTTCTTTTTATCCTCATATGTGTACATAGATAAAGTGATTTTGGGGCCACTTATTATCCAATTTTAGATATGGCTCCTGCAATCCAAGAAACGCTGTTACCGGGGTACATTTGCACACGTTCTTCCCTTTAATCTACCCCTTTTGGGTGCGTTCATCAACCACTTGATTCTTTTTTTGTTTCTGATATTTTGCTACTTTGCAACCATATTTAGTTAAGAGTTTTGTCTGGAAGACCTTGCTTTTCTCTTTTCTCTATCTTGATGTCAGGTATGCTTTATTGGCTTGTATATTTCCTACTGTATAAGCAGTGGCAGAGCAAGAAGAGAGTGGATGGGCGGCCCGCCTCAGGTGGCACGAGTTTTGGGGGTGTCAAAGGTGTGTCAATGAATTCACGCTATGTGTGACACTTGCTGAGACATCCGGATGAGACAGGAGGTGACTAATACTGGTGAGTGAAGTTTCATAGCCTCAAGGCTTCCACCTCCATGTATCTTTTTTTTAACTATGCTTAGCCGAGTTTAGTGTGTAGCTGTTTTTAGAGTAAAATTACTTTAGGGCCATTTTTGTCCATAGGGACTGGCACAGCTTGAAAGCTGTACCCCCATCCCTGTTGAAACCCCCAGGGCCACTACAGATGATCGGCAGGCACATCATTTTATACATAAAGCACCCACAACCAACCCAGTCCCACAACACGCCTTGCCTGCCCACCACCAATGCCAGCATGGTCTCTGAGCACCCCAAATCCATTCAATGCCATAGCCGACCTAGTTGGCATCTACCATAATCGAGAACAGCTCCATCTTCATCTTTCCATATCGGTCACATCATCCCCAGAAGCTTAACTTAGGCGAAAAGTTCATGGATATCGTGCTCACCGGGTGGATAGGCGTCCTCCCAGCCTGGGCAGTGGCAACATTTCCACAGTTGTGGTTCCCCGGAAGACTGCTCCGTGGCTTGCACAGGGCTTTGGAGGGGAACGGCAGCAGAGGGAGCACAGAGATGTGCCTGGGACGAAAGATGACATACTTGTGCTTCTTTTTTCCAAGCTGAGTGAACATCATGAGTTTGAAGGGATGGGTGTAGCTTGCCTTATAAATGATATGGTGATAGATTACTCCCTGAAGTTCCAATCCAAGATGGAATTAAGTGTTTTCCTCAAATATCATTTCATATCTACAGCATATATAAGGAGGCATTTGAAAGTGAAGAATGACTCACAATCTATTTGTTTCTTTATTTTTGGGTGCTTTCATCAACCACTTGATTCTTTTTTTGTTTCTGATATTTTGCTCCTTTGCAACCAGATTTAGTTAAGAGTTTTGTCTGGAAGACCTTGCTTTTCTCTCTTCTCTATCTTGATGTCAGGTGTGGTTTATTGGCTTGCATATTTCCTACTGTGTAAGCAGTGGCATAGCAAGAAGAGAGTGGATGGGCGGTCCGCCTCAGGTGGCATGAGTTTTGGGGGTGGCGGCCTCTCCCCTCTGCTCTTCCCTGCGGCCACCATAGGGCGGCTAGCGCAGGAATCGCCAGGACCTGTGGCTGTCGATTGTTGGCAAATGCAGGGATCACCACGGGCAGCGAAAGGTCTAGCTACGCCACTGTGTATAAGGCAGATTCCCAAGAACATTGTTTGTCACTGTGGCATTTACTTCCTATCTTGAACCCTCTAAGGAAGACACTTGGCACCTTTTATGTGTGCTCTTTAAGTGAATGTTGGCACTGTAGCCACTGGAAGAAGTCGCCTTTTTAGGCAGGAAAGGAAAAAAGCTTGATAGACCTTCACAGTACCTACTCCAAGATATTCCACTCAGATACTTCCTGAAACCAGAGATTCACATGATTTTTGCCGCACATTTGCGAGTAATAGGACACACCTACTGTACTATTGTTAGCTGAAAGTGCCCCATTTTCTCTAGCTCCGCATGCATAGCAAATATTTCACACAGCCCTAAATTGAACAGGGGGAAAGAACTCCCTTACCCACCAGCTCTTTAATCCCACTCCAAGGAGTGCAACCGCCGGCCTCCATACTAAACCAAAAAAGAAGCAGTGGTTGGATTGCTGCTATGATGCTGGTTAAATATGTAATTGATGTAGAATCAGCAGGTGACAAGGAAACATCTCAACTGCAATTCCAAACACCTAAGCTAAAGGGAGAAACCTACCTACCCTTTTTATCTTGTGCAGTACTTGTACATTTCTGTATAACGTTGCCTAGCTGATGAGGTGGTGATAGGCAGAGTTGTGCATTTATGATAACATTCTCAAAACGGGTTATCTAAATAAAATATGTGCAATAATTATTTTTTACAATGCACACATATTACATCAGTATGGAAAGAGCAGTTTTTAGAGCTCTCTTCTTGTATATGTCTTTTGCCGAAACCAGAAATAGATTGTTTTCGTCAAACCTCTTTCGCACTCTGATGTGGTTGGTTTGTAAGTGACTGTGACGTCATTCCAAGGGAGACCATTTGAGTCCAAAAAATATCCTAGCCCTTGAGGCAGGGACGAAATAAGACTAATTTCCCTTGAACAATGAGATGAGAACATGCAACTTCTGCTATCCTGAAAATTATACAGGCCCCCGGAAGTACTAATGTTGGGCTGCTGGCTAATGGTCATATTCATGATGGGACTCATCCCATAAGTCGATGGCAGAGGCAAGACGAGAAATCTAACCTGGGGCGTAGCTTCTGTCGGTGGGGATGTTAGCAGTGTTATCCCCCCAAAAAGTTATTCAGTACTAAATAGATGGGTGCTGGTGCTGTCAACCGAGTTTTACTGACCAACCTACATTCCGAATCTAACACAAATAATGGAAACCTCGAAATTCAGTATTATACTTGTCTGGAGCAAGTCACAAAATATCTTCTGCATATAAATAAGTGAGCAACATGTGGGAGTTGCACGTGTAAACTCAAGCTCTTTATTCGAAAGTCAGGTTCTGAGAATTTATAGGAGCTTACATGTCAAGCGACTGTTCAGGTTTTTGCACATTCATAACACAAAGCCTTGGAGGAAGTGGGTGTTTCCGGAAAACGTAGAGGAGTGGGGAACGCAAAGAGTGTGGATATCCACAGAGTCGTGACTGTGGGTGTTTGTGAACATTTGCAGTGTTTTTCACGCACTTCCCTGCATTTTAAACATAAACCTTCATAATCCATGCCTACATGATTTCTGTATGTGTAGGAAAGGACTTGGAGCAACTCTGAATTTTTATATGGCTGCAAGAGAGAGAGGTCTTCAGGAGGAAATTATTTTCAGTGAGAAAAAAAAAGAGAATTTGCACATTTTCTAACGCAATGAAAAGTTGGAGATTCACAGATTAGCATACCATGCTATTTCCAAAAACATTGCTTTCCATGCCATGGTAGCCTACTTTTTCGTATCTTTTTATGTATGTATGTTTGGATAGGCATTTATATAGCGCACTACTTACCCAGAGGGTCCCAAGGCGCTTCGACCGCTGCGAAACCCTTCCTGGCTTCCCTGAGAGATGGTCCCTTAATGGGTATCTCCAGGGTGAGACCAGGCATCCCCGGCGGTCTGGTGGGGCCGTTAGTGAAGATGAGGCAAGCTAATGCCCAGAGTTGCCGAGTGTGATCGCTGATCAGAGTGGGCACCGAGGCGAGAGAATTATCGAGTCCGCTGACCCTGGTCCAGAAACCTGCCGCGCCGGGAATCGAACCCTGGTCCCGGGCCGTCCTACCTCTTAGGCACCAGTCTATGCATTAACCCCTTCACTGCTGGCCCGTTTCCGCCCCTGTGCGGTAAACAAATGAACAGGGGCGGGCCATGACGAACCCCAGCCGTCATCAGCACACGAGCACCGTAGTGCATGACGGCTGGAGTTCGTCATCAGCATGCAAGGGGTTAAATACTTTCAACTTGTATTGTGGATCAGAGACTTTTTCTGTATATTCTGAGACTTCACAGAACCTCTACGATTATCTGTTGTCTCTGGCTACCAAGTTTAAGTATAATAGAGTCCTCCAATGCCGATTCATAAGAGCCATATCCATGGCAAATTTGCTGGACAATCACTGACTTTGTAAACATTTCCTTATAAATTCAATTGTTTGGGGATTTGGATATCTTGAAAATCCTGTGTGAATCCGCGTTTTGGGCCGAGGCCCAACATGCCTGTTCAAGCATATAATCTTTGTATCACCAACTATTTCTGCCACTATTTGCAATAGATATAGCATAAAAATAAAGACTAATTTATTAACTTTTTAAAACATCATATATATATTTATAGAGTCTTAAAATGATATTGTCAACTTAATAGATTATAAATACAGTAAATATATTCTACAAATTAATATAATTCTCAAATAAAAATATAATATTCTTAATTTATATTAAATAATAAAAGACACAAACACACAAAAGTAATAATAATTTCAAACTTTATAAGACAGCATACTTTATCTTTATTAAAATGTTAAAATATTTTTGAAAAAATCTAATTTGTTTAAATAATAAAGGCATAGTAAAATATTAATTCTTTTTTTAAATTAAAGAATAATTAGGAGAAATAGTTTATTTAAAATTTCATCACAATATCTTTAAAAGATTTCCAAAATAAAGTAATAGGTAGTAAACTAATGCCCATCCCCCCTAAAAAATAGAAACATTTGAAAAACACTATTCTAGCTACAAACCTACAAACTTAGGGAAAATACATATATTTGGGGGGGGGGGAGTGGTTGAGGGGTATCACATTTACTGCAGCCTAACAATCATTCAGGAAAGTGCATATATTGGCGGTTCAGATTTACTATTGTAACTCCAAACTAACAACCATTGGGGAAAGTGCTTCCATTTGGCAGGAACATATTCACTATTCTAACTCCATTCCAACAGATACTGGGAACGTTCATGCACTGGGGAGGTAAAATGTACTATTTTAACTCCAGTTAGGAAACATTAGAGTAATGGTATATCAGGGGAGGAAAAATTACTATGCTAACTTCACATAGGCAAATAACGGGGACTGTGATACATGGGCGGGGGAGGGGCGTTATTCTTACTTCGTTCTGTCAAAAATTTGAGGAGCAGCACATATTTTAGTTTGGGGTTCGGATTTACTAACGTAAGTCCAGCCCAACACTTGTGGAAAGTGCATAGTTTGAAGGGGTAAGATTTACTAATCGAATTCCAGTCTAACAAACACTAGGGTGAATGTTTGTTTGAGAGGCAGAAGCAGTCTAACAAACATCAGAGAACATGCATACATTGTAAATCTGCCTCTCCACAATGTATGCACCTTCCCCAATGTTCATTAGATTTGAGTTAGAATAGTAAATGTACTGTCCCCTATGTACATTTAGCCCAATGTTTGTTAGATTGGAGTGAGGATAGTAAATATTCCCCTGAAAGTGTGGACTTTCTTCAGTATTCAGCAGGCTCGAGTAACATTAGAAAATGGCCGCCCCATGTGCACATTTCCCTGATATTGGTTAGACTGAGTTAAAATAATAAATCGGACTCCCCCATATCTCCCAACACACTGTATGCATCTACCCCATCGATTGGATATAGAATAGTAAATCGAAACCTCAGAATGTATTCACTTTCCCCAATATTTCTTGAACTGGTGTTAGGATAATAAACCTAACCTCTCACCAGCCAATTCTAATGCCAAACAACCATTGGGGAACATGCATAGATGTAGGTAGGGGCGATTTACTATTTGATACCCAGTCTGACAAAGATTTGGGAAATGTGTACATTAGTGAGGGGTCACATTTACTACTCTAACTCCAGTTCAATAAACAGTGTGGAAAAGTGCATAAATAATTAAAATCTATCTCACCCCCTCCCAAAACACATCAAATTAAATGAAAAGTACTCAAATCTGTTATGAATTGAAAAGGATTTTTACAACCAAAAATAATTTACAAATTGGTAATGTACCACGTTTTACTTTTAATTAAATATCATTTCATGTGATATTTATAAACACGCACCCATTCCCCCACATGCCTCGCAACCCTGAATTAGTTTATGATAATGTTTTAATTAAACCTAAAATTACATAATTGAGTTTGCTAAGAAATAAACATTAAATAAACTATTTTCAGTCAGAAATTAACACAATATATTAATCAATTAATCAACATGAATATGTATTTTGATTAAGAATATCAACTCAATCCTTCAGGGAACCCAACCATCTGAAATTAAAATATATTGCTTAACTAATAAATTAAACATGCAAACAAATAGAGAGCAATTAACAAAATATTACATATTTTAAATATTATTCAATAAACATCAATACATAATTTAAAAAGAACACTATCCACACAGTTCCCCAGTAAATCCAACAGCCTAAATCTTTGCACAACAAAATATAATCTGGTCAGATTATATTTCAGAGTCGATTTTTAGGTGTTATACCAATGTGTGCACTGCTTAGAGAGCCATTGAGGTCTAACGTAGACGCCAAAAAGGTGAAATTAGAATTCCTTTATTTTTGTGAATATTCGAGTAGTCACCAATATGCACTGCACGTCCTTGACCATTTCTCCACTCACATGGGTACTCCCGTGTTTGCACTCGTGCAGATTTCAAGTGTGTAAGGCACACAGCAGTAGTGCATACTACACATGGTTGGGATATGCAGGCACTGTCAGTGGATTCGCTGCAGTGTCTTCTAGCCAAAGGGTATGAGCCTGCCATTTTCTTTCCAACCAGAGTCAGTGGGTCCACTTTGCTTGCTTGCATTAAAGCCCATGCCACACCACTGAACACACAATCACACACTGGAAGTGTATCTTTGTGAATCAACAATACTGGATGTATGCTATGCAAATTCTGGGGCATTTTTTGCAAAATGATGGATTTGCCACACAATCTACCATCAGCCGCATATTTTGCTACTTTCACCAAAAAAAGGTTTCTAGCTCAAGTGTTACTAAAAATGCTCCAGAAAGAGGTTCTGCGCAATGGCAGATCCTTTGAAAAGCTTACTGATGACTTATGAGTTCTTGTTTGCTGTATCAAGGAGTTAACTGGTAAACGTTGCCCATAAACTCTTAATGGGTGTTGAAATGACAAAATAATGAAATGATATTGTCACAGAATGTGCCACATTATGGCACATAATTTACCTCTTCTTGTGGCATAAGATTGTCAATCCTTTTAGGTAAATTCGCTCTTTAATGCCGCGTAATTCCAGTGACCCTGCCCATAGTTTACATATATCTGAATTGCAATTTCTGCATGTCCGATTATCGCCTGGGGAAAGAAGAGTTGTGAATTGGCCCTCGAGTCCAATGCCAAGACCCTGCCTCCTGCTACTGATACGCCTCTACCCCCCACACCGCTATGTGGTACAGACAGCCAAATCCTGCACGGTGGATGCCTCCTGGTACCTCACTGCATCGATTTCAAACACTCTTCTTTGTAAGGAAGGAGGCTAGGCTGGTCTCCGATCTGCTGCTCCCCAGTCTCGTTATGGTGGTATTCACCCACACATCCCCGCGCCCCGTTCCTAGCGGATTTCCGTCCTGCCTGCACCCAGTTTCCTGCCTGCACCCAGTTTAAAGCCCGCGTTCAACATGAAACACTTCCCTCGCCTTTAAAGCTGCCTTTCAGAGAGTTGCGCGGGAGGCACTAATTAACGGCCCGCCGCACGTGTCAGTGATCTGAAGGAGGCACTAATTAACGGCCCGCCGCACGTGTCAGTGATCTGAAGGAGCCCGACCGGCTCCGCCAGCACACAGCACCGGTGAAATGACTTTCCATCGGATGGCCGGGCCGAGGGCCGCCTTTCTCTTAAGACGAAGTCACCCATGAAAATGAAATTGAACTATTTCCAGTGCGTTTAATTACACTTCTCGGCGCACCTTAACGGAAGCAATCGCTCTCGCAGGGGCAGAAATTCAAAGCACCGGCAGGAATTGGCGATTATTTCCAGGTGCCCGCTTTCCACTGTCAGTGCTATTTGTATACATGTATAATATTCACGAAGTGACGTCAGAGAGGACGATTCCGAGACCGCCTCCACAAGCACACAGCTCAAGGGCAGCACACTGTGCGTCCCACAAGCAGCTCGGAAGTTCTACTAAGCCCCATTGCAACAAAGGAAACATAAGATGATAAGAACTTTAAGTTATTATCATTTTATATTTCTGTTCCGATTAGTTTGTGGGCGGGTGGGCGGTGCTGCTCTGCTCTCAGTGCAAGGCAGTCATGGTTTGCCCCCGCCTAAGTGTGCATTGACTGTGGTCGGCCTTCTTGAGCCGCCAAACCAGTCATGCGCACTTTCCCTGTTTTCCATGCAGGCTGTATTACAGCCTACGAGGAGAACATGCCTAGCCCCCCATTCCCTGGTTGAGCATCGAACCAGAACGATCAAAACCAATCACAACTTTGCATTGCATGATGTGATTGGTCAGGGGAGCCTAGCTGTGCTTCCTGTACTTCAGAAGTCTGATGAGGAGAGCAGAGAGCAGGACCCGGCACGGCATGGGAAGTGTTTATTTTATTAGTATTCGTTTTTTTTTTTTTACCTGTTCACTGTTTCGACCCTCGTCTCGCCCCCCCTGCACAGACACACACCCTCACCCACGACTCATGCCAGCTGCCACTGGTAAACTTCCACTCTACTCTCAGCCACTAGATGCAACATTCCTTCATTTTGTACCGTACATCAGAAAATGTTGCCCCTCCCCCATTTATAAAAATGTTGAAATCTGTAAGGCAAGGGGTCTGCAGCCTACTGAACTTGAAGAGGGTTTTTGCATGAGCGGTGTGGGTTGTGGAGAGGTGCACTGAGATCTTATAGCGGTAGACAGCATGCACATAGCCTTTACAGTAGCACTCATTGCTGTATAGACCCGCAAAGGGTACCAAGACGAGGCAGACAACTGTCTCCATTCCAAGCATTTTGGACATACTGCAGACGTCTTTCTTTTCTAATTTCCATGTGTAGCCTTAAACCCAGCTCTCTGGTATCACAGAGATGTGTACTGTCATGCCGGGGGCACACAGGCTGCTCCGACACAAGACATCACATGCATCTATGAGCATGCATTCATGTTTTAAGGGGTTTGATTGACTCGTGCGACTTGATTCTTACATTCACAAAGCAGAAATCTGTAGGCAGGCAACTTAGAGCCAAGCAAGCACACACTGCATTATTCTGATCTGACACTACATGTGGTACAGTGACATAAAAAAAATCACACTGTGAAGTAAAGTGTATGGTAAAGTGTAAAACAGGCCTTTAAAACCTACATAAACTCTAGAATTATCCTTGTAATTTCATCTGCGTCAAAGGCCATGTTATGTTAAGTATATTTGTAAAGTGCACCGTCACCCGGGTATCCCGGCGCTGAGCAGATGTGTGTGTGCCTAGCCCTGCCTATGGTAGATTGGTTAATTGAAAAGCTAGGTATTTAGCTCCTTGTGGAGTTCAAGAAGTGAGGAGGAGGCTCTGATGCGAAGTGGGAGGCCAGGGTAAGAGGGGAGGTTTTCTAGTGTTGCTTGGGAGCCATTTGAAGATCATCCTCTGCATCTTCAGGGTGTGATGGCATTGACTTTTGTGGTCATGTTAAATTTTGAGTCAATTATTAATCCTGAATGAAGGTTCCTACTATGATAGCTGGGTGCTGGGTGTGGGTCAGTGTCTGGCCGGCCACCAGCTGAAGTCCCACGGTGTGGCGTTCTTTCAGAAGATCACTACTTCTGTCTCATCAGTGTTGAGTTCTAGACAGTTGTCTTTCATCCAGTTAGCAACTTCGGTCGTGCAGGCAGTGAGTTTGTTTCTTGTATTGGGGGCCTTTCCTGAGAGGGAGATTGTGAGTTGCGAGTCATCAGCATAAGATGGAATGTGGATGTCATGTGCACAAATGACGTTGACCAAAGAGATCATGTGTAGGTTGAAGAGGGTGGGTCTGAGTGATTAATGTTGAGGAACACCGTAGATAAGTTTGTGGGCTGCTGAGGAGCTGACAGTTTGTTCTCTATCCTTTAAGAAGGAACAGATCCAGTGGAGAGCGGGTCCTTGGACTCCAGTGTCGTGCAGGAGCCTGATGAGAATGATGTGTAAGACGATGTCAAATTCTGCAGAGAGCTGCAGGAGAATGAGGGTTGTCGTGTCAAGGATCATGCGTGTGTCATCTGTTGCAGCCAGGGGTGCTGTTTCTGTACTGTGGTTCGACCCAATACAACTGCTTGGCGTCAAAGAACTGGTGGTAGTGAGGTGTTGATTGATGAGTTTCTCTAAGACCTTTGGTGGGTATGGTAGGAGGGAGATGGGTTTGCAGTTTGAAAGCATGGCTGGGTCAGGTGATGTTTCTTTGAGCAAGGGCATGATAGTAGTACTCCTGAGAACGTTATTTGGAGTGTCAAAGTGAGAATGATGTTATTTGTCATCAACAGATGCTCTGTAATGAAAGTAATTTCTACTCAACCTCCCCAAAATTCACAGTAACCCGTAACCCTACTCCCTACCTTTTAACCATATTCTAAACTCTAAGCCTAGCCCTAAATCAAATCATAAATGTCACCCTAATATGAGCTCTAATTCAAGCCCTATATTTCTCTCCTTAGCATACCTAATTGTAATCCTCACCATTGCCACAGTGCTAACTCGGGCACTCCTATGAACTCTTAATACATCTCCGCATACAACTTTAGAGTGGAATCTTGTTTTGTCTGGAAAGCAAACTCTTCCGACACTGCAGACATATCACACTGTGGATGTAATGGACAAACAACATATATCAAACATATCATGCTAGAAGTATTACACATTATTCACACACCCTTGAATCTAGCATATCACCCCCCTGTCACACATACACACACACACACACCACCAAACTTAATTCACAATACCTCCTTCCCCGCAAAGTAGGCTTACACCACACACAGAGCAAACAGCCAAAACACAGCAATGCAAGAGTCATATTTCCCACACACAATCACATACACATGAACAGCAGATAGGTCTCATGCGCCCACACACTAGATATAAACTACAGTACACACAAAGCACACAGACAGCACCAGTTATATCACAAAGGCACACACACACATGCACCACCAGTAAACACAGACACACACAGAGCTAAACACATACACATTCATACACACTCCCCAGGCACATAGGTTTGCATCTTCGCTGGCTTCTCATATACCTAGTTTGATCCATCAGTCGAGAAAGTGCTCCGCCGCCAACCAGTTTGGAATGGTTGTCAGTCAGTGACCTGCAGGGTAGGATGGGCCTGGTCAGCTCTCCCAATATGTTCCCTGGCTGCCCTGCCTTGAATCCACTTCAGAAGAGTGTACTGCTCCTCTCCAGTCATGGAAAGAGACTCACTCCATCAGCCTTCAGTCAGGGTAATACGCGCCTACTTTGTTGCAGCTGGTTTTCCTGGTCATTGGAACACACATATCTCGGCATGTCAAGTCCTTCCTTAAAATATGGGCTTCAGGGCAGAGTGTCTGCAGAATCCCATTTGGCGATTTATTGTTAGTATAACGAGGGTGAGATACTACCGCAATACTGCCTTGTAAGTTAATTGCTGTTCCTGAACATTTGCCAGTACTCGTTGCAAGCCACACATGAAGAATACGACCTGCATGTAAGGATGCTTTCCCCTTTGTGAAATGTACTGACGCTACGTTAAGATTCTATGTGCTAAAATGAAGGCCTGAGTGACTAGCTTAGTCACTTGTGAATATGTGAATGTGTGAATGTCTGAATGACTAGCTACCTCACATCTGAATGTCTGAATGAATACCTACTCTAGTGTCGATCTCTCAGACTCTCCTCGTGTCAGTTCTATGCGCATGGGGCCTTCTTCATGTATTCATTTCAGCATTTCTCATTCATAAGGAGGAAGTTGAGAAAAATTAGGAGCTCCAAAAAAGGTCTCATTTCTACCTTAAGTGCCATGAATTCTTTGCTAGGTGATATCCCACCAAACCCATCATGGCACTTATGGAAATCATGTAATCTCAGAGGCTGCAGTTCACAAGTCTAATTTAAATCTAAATTTGGGTAAAGGTACATCCAGTGACTAATGAAGAAGTGATAACAACTGTTGATGGGTTCAACCAATTCTCATTCCTAGTTTGGGACAATATGAATCTTCGTAAAATATTTGACCAAATGTATGTAGATAGGAATAGCGATTTCCTGTGAATCACAATTGATAATGCACTTCTAGTTGGTTGCAAATAGACCCACCTCATGCATATTAATGACGTTTGCAAATTGAGACCCTCTAAAATTTGCTGCCATCACAGGGATGGTGACCCGCTGGGTTCAGCAGACCACCATGTTTGTGATTGCTTTTAAATAAAGCAATCTTATTTTTTTTAATGTAGGCTATTTACCTTAAAGGAAAACGGGATGTGTTTAAAAAAGAAAAAAAAAAGGACCACCTCCTGCTCTTTAAAAATATTTATTTGACCATTCTCGAAGAAGGGGTCCCTCGTGGACCCCTTCCCATGTGTAAATAGGTTACAATACCACCAACTTTGAGTTGGTGGTAAATTGCAAATGTTTTGAGACCTCATTTTGGTTGCAAAACATTTGTACATAGCACTGAGAATCAGTATTAGGAATGGAAGCCCTCAACATGCCCCTCCAAATACCGAATCGCAAAACTCAAATCGTGATATGCTAACAAGTTAGCGAATCACAATTTGGGCATTGTATATCAGATAAAACATTTTTGCGGTCACAAACAGCCCGGTTTTGTGGACCTGGCCATTTTCAAATGCAAAAATGCTCCATACATCTAGCACTTTAAATATAAGATGAGTTGGGGTGTCTGCCAGATGTTTTTTCATTGATATTTTGGTTCCAAGGGGGGAGCTATCCTTTTGCAGGGGGCTCAAGCTTCTCATTACTTTTCAATATTGCCACACGTCAGGGTCATCGGCCAATCATGCCTGCATCCTGTCATTATCATGTCAGTGAGTCATGTTGAGGGTAAAAAGTTTTTTTTTCAACAGCCTAAAGATGCTTCTGATTCTTTCAGAGCCCCCGTGCACCCTATTATTTGCCAGGCACAGACATTATTAGACAATGGCACAAGTAAGAGAGAGACTAGCATTTGATAATTAAGGGGCTTATTCACCAAAAACATTTTTTAAATCCTATTCACAAACTTAGGTGCAGAGGTTAGTATTATTATTTTGAGTTTTATATAGCACTAGCTAGAGCCGCAGGTGTCATGAGGGGATTCATAAGAGTTATAGTTGAACAATACAGCATTAAATAGTTATGAAGTCACACGAGTATAACACAAGGACGCATTGAGGAATGGCATCGCGGACAGAATAGGAGACTGAAAGAGTCATGTGTCAGTTTTGAAGGAACTAGTCAAAGAGGGAAATGTAGCACAGCTTGTGCGCATATTGATTTAGTTGTAGGGTACAAATTTAAGGTGCCATAGGTTCCATTTCCGCCCCTCCTGTCATTTTTAGGTCTCGCCTGTCGATGCGCATGCGCATCGAGCAAGCGAGACTATGGGGGCTTATCCACTCTTTATCCAACTTGCAAGGAATCGTGGCGATTCCTTGCAGTGCCCTTGACTTTTAAGCTCAATGCGCATGCGCATTGAGCTTAAAAGCGCGTGCACATGCCCCCAGCCGCCTGCCTTGCCTACTCTCCCGCCCCCTCACTTCTTGATTGCACGGCCGCTAGGCCGTGCCTCCCCTACTCTCCTCCTCCTACTCTCCTCCCCTCGCCGTCTGTTCCCGCACTCCTCCCACACCCCCGCTCCGCCCCCTCCCCTGCCTGCCATGTCGCGTCGCATTTCTCCTCCCCCCTCCCCACTGCTCCCCTACTCTCCTCCTCCTACTCTCCTCCCCTCGCCGTCTGTTCCCGCACTCCTCCCACACCCCCGCTCCGCCCCCTCCCCTGCCTGCCATGTCGCGTCGCATTTCTCCTCCCCCCTCCCCACAGCAATGCCCTCCATTTTGACTCGCTGCCTCCTCCTTGTTACTAACTTGTTTGACGGGAGGTCTGCAATATAGACATTGCTACGGCTAAGCCTATTAAGGGCACTGTGAACCCCACATGAACCTTAGCCTGTGATTCGCCTAGTCCTACTGCCCTCCCATCTGCGCCCACTGAGCACTGTGGTAAGTGCAGCCTTTCCCACTGGGGTCTGGCAGGGCTGTGACTCTGTTCAGACAGGGTGTAGACAGGAAAGACACTGCGAATGTCACGGCTGACCGACCAGACTTCTGAGATCAGAGAGATTACGCCTCATTTGCTCACCAGCTCTGCCAAAAACAGCACAATTTAACGGCAGGTACTCAAAAAGCCAACAGGCGCATATAAAAGCATTCTCGGCTTAAAAGAGGACCATTCATAACCTATAGAGGTCGGGGAGAGAGAACTGCTCTTGGCAATTGTCCCTGACCAAGGGGAAAGAAAGGTTGACTGTGGTCACGGCTTTAATGCATTATCGTGACGTGAACTGTTTCAAGCTTGCACCTGAATCACTTTTACAAGAGCTATTTTGTAGGATAAAGTTGAGCCAAGAACAAAATGTTTACAGACACTGGAAGCATAATGAGGGAGAATGGAAACCAACTATACTTGCTATTAGTGTTCACATAACAACAAGTTACATACAGCCTTTAAAAGTCTGAAATATTGGCTACGAGCACGATGGCTAAGTGAGCTGAACGCTTGCTGCTGACAAACGCCCTATTATGGAGGACAGGGGCTCGGATCGGTGCGCCGAGTCCCCTCTCCTCCTGACGTGGGCAAACTGATAACTTTAAACTGAGTAATCATAACATCAGCTACTTACGGCGCCGGGGAACTGCGGAAGATGGTATTTGGCGCTATATCATGACTTTTTTTTATTGTTGTGAAAGCAAAGCTACTGAGTAGGTCTTTGTCGCACGAATGTCTCAATTGTTTTCCTTGCTGCACAATAGCAAGGACTTCGGTTGCTTTTGCACCAAACATTTGACCCTCACTCACCCTCACCCTCACTCACCCTCACTCACCCTCAACCCCTCACCCTCACCCTCACTCACCCTCAACCTCACCCTCACTCACCCTCACTCACCCTCAACCCCTCACCCTCACCCTCACTCACCCTCACTCACCCTCAACCCCTCACCCTCACTCACCCTCACCCTCACTCACCCTCAACCCCTCACCCTCACTCACCCTCAACCCCTCACCCTCACTCACCCTCAACCCCTCACCCTCACTCACCCTCAACCCCTCTCACCATCACTCACCCTCACTCACCCTCAACCCCTCACCCTCACCCTCACTCACCCTCACTCACCCTCACCCTCACTCACTCACCCTCACTCACCCTCAACCACTCACCCTCACTCACCCTCAACCCCTCACCCTCACTCACCCTCACTCACCCTCAACCCCTCACCCTCACTCTCACTCATCCTCACTCACCCTCAACCCTCAACCCCCCACCCTCACCCTCACTCACCCTCACCCACCCTCAACCCCTCACCCTAACTCACCCTCACCCTCACTCACCCTCACTCACCCTCAACCCCTCACCCTCACTCACCCTCACCCTCACCCTCACTCACCCTCACCCTCACTCACCCTCAACCCCTCACCCTCACTCACCCTCAACCCCTCACCCTCACTCACCCTCAACCCCTCACTCACCCTCAACCCCTCACCCTCACTCACCCTCACCCTCACTCACCCTCACCCACACTCACCCTCACTCACCCTCAACCCCTCACCCTCACCCTCAACCCTTCACCCTCAACCCCTCACTCACCCTCACTCTCATTCACCCTCACTCACCCTCAACCCCTCACCCTCACTCACCCTCACTCACCCTCAACACCTCACCCTCACTAACCCTCAACCCCTCACCCTCACCCTCACTCACCCTCAACCCCTCACCCTCACTCACCCTCACCCTCACCCTCACTCTCACTCACCCTCACCCACACTCACCCTCACTCACCCTCAACCCCTCACCCTCACTCACCCTCAACCCCTCACCCTCACCCTCACTCACCCTCAACCCTTCACCCTCAACCCCTCACTCACCCTCACTCTCACTCACCCTCACTCACCCTCAACGCCTCACCCTCACCCTCACTCACCCTCAACACCTCACCCTCACTCACCCTCACCCTCACTCACCCTCAACACCTCACCCTCACTCACCCTCAACCCCTCACCCTCACCCTCACTCACCCTCAACCCCTCACCCCCTCACCCTCACTCACCCTCAACCCCTCACCCCCTCACCCTCACTCACCCTCACTCACCCTCAACCCCTCACTCACCCTCAACCCCTCACTCACCCTCACCGTCACACACCCTCACTCAGCGCAACCACAGCATCTTCACTAAATATATTTAATAAACTTTAAGCTATTGGCAATATAAAATAAAATGCATTTTATTTACGTATTAATTATTAATTGTTTTTTAAAGCCATTGATTTTTTTTTATATCAATACATATAAGTCACATATAAGTCCCGTTAATACAAAACATGTTGCTTTACAAATGCTAGAGGTGTCACATTTACAAAAATTATAACTATTGGCTTTGTAAAGAAGAAAGCTATTAATTTAGCTATTTAGAAAAAACAACACATAAATAAAAAACAAAAAAATAAATAACACCTATAGCTCTAACTTTCCTACTGCGAGACCTATTGCATTTCCAATGCTTGTTTATGTTGAGATCTGCACCAGACTCTGGATTTTCCACGCGCATAAGTAAGTATACATTTTAGTAATTAATGTAAAAAGTGATCGGGAGGAGTGGCTGAAAAATGGGGAATACTTACTACTAAAGGGGTGGGGTGAAGGAAGCAGCAAAGAGGGGTTACTGGAGGGTAACAGAGAAGTAACTCTCAACATTAATCCCGTTCCTATTCACAAAATGCAATTCCAAAGTTACTCCACCCAAAAGTGACCTAAAATATATATAATCTTCAGAGATGTTTAACTTTGTCCAGACACAAGGGGGCCCCCAGTATAAGTCAAAACAATACCCTTTCAGGCATAGAGTGCCACATAAACTATGCAAAAAAAGGAGAGAACTCTGGGTAGTTCCGAAGTTTAGGTGGAGAGCAGCTCCTGTATAAAACACATTACAATGCCACTGACACTCTTCTGAACTTGTTGTGGATGGTACTATGCTACCTGTACCCAAATATCTCTCGTTCTTTTTGCATAAGCTATGTAAATGTAAATGTGCTGTATTTGTATAGCACGAACAGTAACCCGGAGGCATCCCGGCGCTTGTACTCCTACCACAAGGATCCCCTCCTGGCTTTTCCTTGTGAGGTGTCCACTCCTGGGCATCCCATGGTGAAACCAGGCATCCCTTGTGCATCGGGGGCCGTTGTGGAGACTAAGCAAGCTATTGCCCAGAGTTGCAGCGTGGGGCCCATGCTTAGATTCGGCACTGAGGCAAGAATATCCGGTCAGAGGAATTTAAGCCCAATCCCAGCAAGGCGGGAATCGAACCCTGGTCCCTGGCCAGCGTTCTGCATCAAGGTCTGCCGCTCTAACCATTGAGCCACACTTCTCCACTATGCTATACAGCACTCTATCCCTGAAAGGGTATTTTTTTTTAATATAGCCCCAGAAAACAGGAACATATTTCGGCTGTTCAATAAGCCTTAGTCAACCCTGAAGTGCGCCATTTTTTCAAAAATTAAATACTCTTCACAAGTGTTGTCAATGAAATGAATATATAAACAAGTTACTCTCACTTTAGCACTATAGCTAGAGGTTAAGTTTCTGTTTAGCAATCACTTTGAAATAAATATAAAACTATTTACACAATCAGCACCTTGTGAGCAGATCTTTCAGTTTAAAAATGTAAAAGTAGAAAGATCATGGACTCCAGTTTTGTTATTTTAGACATGAGCGTTTCGCTTCCAATAGCTAAACAGACGATCATTGTAATAACAGTCCATTCAGCCTTTCACACATGGCTGCACCCGAGTGCTGACAGCCCTTCATAAAGTCTTTGTATTTGTAAATGTGAAAGTTAATGCCAATTCACTGTCCTTCAAACTGACTTCTGTAGCGATGTCAGGCACTTGTGTACTCTTTAAATAATGGTGGTGTAAACAATCCTCAGCTCCAATATTGCACAGTGTTATACAGCAGCGCTTACCTCGTTCTTTCCACTCAAAGCTGCTAAAACGTTTTAAATCAAGCGCTGTCAATGAATAACTTGGGTCCAGATGTATCAAAGGGTTTTGCCCATTCTGTGTCTATGGGAAAATGTGTTGATACATATGGCACTTGGTCTCTCAAATTCACTGCTCGGCCAATAGTCTTCAGCAGTGCCCTGCTCCGAACGCCTCAGTATTTTCAAATATAAGGGCTTCATACAGAACCACGGTCCCTTCAAGGGGAGCCCTCAGACTCCGAGCGTGGGCTCGTGCTGCTGCTTTAATCCCATTCATTCTCCAATACTCCGTGATGGTGCCCGGGGGCTCACCAGCATTAACACAATCACCCTGTGTTTGTGGTTTGCTGGCGTGCTTCCTGATTTCTGGTGGTGCAGGAACAAGGCAATATCATGGACACCTATTAACATCTGCCACTATTTATCCCCATCAAGAGAAGGCCTGGACTCGAATTTTCCATTATATTTGTAGATAGCACTAGAAAACATTAACGCATTTCGACTGTTCAATCAGCCTTTGTCAGCCTCGAAGTATGCCAGATTTTCTCAACAACTAAACAATGAAATACTCAACACAAGCATATCCTCATACACACAAGCACACCAGATACACATACATTATAAAGCATTAACCAGTAAGCGGCATACACATTCACAACACATAACACACACACCACACAAACGTGCACACACTACACAGACAACACACCTACACCGCACACACAACACATACTTACGCCCCATACGGCTCATACATA
This sequence comes from Lissotriton vulgaris, assembly GCF_964263255.1. Classification (NCBI taxonomy): domain Eukaryota; kingdom Metazoa; phylum Chordata; class Amphibia; order Caudata; family Salamandridae; genus Lissotriton; species Lissotriton vulgaris. Next base: position 1,305,838,949 of record NC_141693.1, on the reverse strand, counting down.
ACACAAACGTTCAACACTCAGACACCAGTGCTTTCACGTATGCATTCTCACTGTTTCTATCTCCATCTCATTCCACTGCGCCTGTAAGTTTAACAATTTCAGTACATACTGACACTTTGAGGATTTCCAGGTGGCCGATGTGCATCTTTCGCCAACACCAAGGCTAGATCCAGCAATCTACCCCCAATTTACCCTTTTCTGGCCTTAAGTATAGTCTTAACAAATAGCATTTCGAATCAAACAGTGCCGCTCTACCAATCGTCTGTTGTATTTTATTTGTCACTGCTTTCCAGAATGTTACAGTGTATTTGCAGGCCAGTCACATACACTACATTAATCCACCACACACAACACATAACACACACACACACACAACACATACACCTACATAAAAACGCATGCAAATATACACAAACATAGACATCATTCAGACATACGCCACACAGATATTACACTTATACACCACATGCAAACACACACAGACTACACAAAACACGCATAATACACACTTTGACCACACATATATGCATACAGCCCTACCATACATGCATATACATCAGATTTCATTGCTTGCATGCACACATACACCACAAATGCATACACTACAAAAAATGCACAACTCACTGAAACACACACTGCACACACAAGCACACACTACACTGTTAGAAATGGGGTCCCTATTTGGCAGTGGTTTGCACTTTAAGAAAGTAGGGACCCACACTCTAGTTAGGATAAGTGTAGAACACACAAAATGTACCTGTGCTCACCCACAGGTAGCTCGGCTCAGAGCAGTCAGGCTAAACTAAAGAGGCAATGTGTAAAGTATGTGTGCACACAACACACACAGTAACACAGTGAAAACACCACAAATGTACTCCACACCAGTTTAGACAAATAGCCAGTATTTATTTATCTGAGTATAACAAGACCGAAACAACAAAAATCCATCATACAGAAATCAAGATATGAATTTTTCAAGACTAAATAAAGTTATAGTGCTTAGAAAAACAACAGCGTCTGCTGGGGCTATCTCGACATGCTTGACGGGGACAAATCCACAAGTTCAGGCTGACCGCTAAGGAGCGTAGGCCAGCTACGGAGTCACGCAGACCCCGGTACACAACCTTGGAGACTTGCAGAATCAAATATGATGGCAGGCGCTGGGAAGGTGAGGCATCACAGAGGCAGCTGCGGCATCAGTTCCTTACTGCTATTGCAGGTCAGTGGCACGTCACCATTCGGTGACCGAGCATTGGGCAAAGGAGGTGAGGCATTACTAAAGCAAGTGAGGGGTTGGTTCCTGGAGGTGATGCAGAGTAGTTGAGCCGCTGACAACCGGGGATGATGCTAGGCACAGGGGAGGCAATGCAGCATATGAGGTGAGGCGTCAGTTCTGATGGTGGTGCAGTGTTTATGAATAGTTGCGATTTTGTAGAATCAATGTCACACCACGGGGCCACTGGCGCTGAGGAGGAGTCAGGCATCACAGACCTCAGTGACGCGGCATTCGAGACTTCAGCTGTGGCGGTTCTTTGGAGCCACTGCAGTTGGGATGGACCTGTGTAGCAAGTTGCAGTTGTTGCGTTGAGTGAGGACCACATCTTTGGAGCAGGCAGCGGTGGGGTGTCGAAGAGCAGTGTCGGTTTCAAAGTGACACTCATAGTCGAGGTGCTGATTTCTTCTTTTTTAGCACAACAAGCTCACTTCCACAGGCCCAGGAATTCGATTTGGCACCACTTACTTGGCAGAGTAAGGCTCTCAGCATAAGAGCCAAGGTGCTACAGGTGAAGTTTTTCTTTGCCCTGAGACTTCCAACAGGAGGCAAGCTCAACTCAAGCCCTTGGAGAAACTTTAGAAAGCAGAATGCAGAGAGCAAAGTCTAGTCCTCTCCCTCCCAGGTAAGAAGCAGCAGATAGCAGGCCAACCCAGCAAAGAAATGAGCAAAGTGACAGTCCCTGCTGGCAGAACAACAGTTCTTCTTCCTGGCAGAATGTCCTCAGTACAGAAGTGTTCTGAGTAAATGGTGTCAGAGGTCCAGTACTTATACCCCTTTTATCCTTTGAAGTAGGGATACCTCAAAGAAAGGTCTTTGTAGTGCACAGGAGCCTGCCTCTCACGGCCCTGGCTCCAGACACACTACAGGGGGTTATGAAGATCTTTTTGTGGGGACAGGCAAAGCTCTATTCAGGTCCAAGTGTCAACTCCTCTGACCACTCTAGCTCAGAAAGACCCATCAGCCTGGTGATGGGTCATCAGGATATGAAGGGCACACCTCAGCTTCCTTTGTGTGTGACTGTCTAGAGTGAATTCACAAAGCCCAGCTGTCACCCTGAACCAGACGTGTATTCTCTGGACAGGCAGAGGCACAGAATGGTTAAAGTAAGAAAATTCCAACTTTCTAAATGTGGCATTTTTAGACCTGCAATTTAAAAATCAGCTTCACTAAAAGATGTATTTTAAATTGTGAGTCCAGAGACCCCAAACTCAACTTTTAAATCAGTTCCCAATTAAAACAGATCCTTTGTTAGACTCATCGGTTTTTGGCTGGACGGGATGCATCAAAACCAGTCAGAATTCACTGTTCCAGATAGGATGAGTATGATACATGTGTCCGAAATCCTGTGCTTATCTTTGGGTAGCTTGGCACCGAGCAGCCAAGCTTATCCTCAGGGCCCTAGTGTAAAGTATTAGCACAACAGTACCCTCACAACACAATGCGTACACCACAAAAAGACTCCACACCGTATATATAAAACCCTTGTGAATCAGGTCGTCTATGTATGATTTAGCACCGGGTAACCCACGAACATGCGGTGCACTAAGGGCGATGGAGGCGGCCCCTTTCCGTCTGCGCACACTGAAAACAAAATTAGATGCACATTATACACACATTTTCCAGTTATATGTAATTGTTGAACTTCCCCATTAGCAGAAAGGTCAAACAGTCACAAGTCTTTGACTATACCTCATGACCTAGCCCCTCAGTCAATCAAATACACCAGCCACTGATACACATTTCCCCTGCTGGTTCCCCATTGACTAGACAATCAGAACCAGCTAACAGGGAAAGAAAAGTTAGTTGGTTTTGTCAATCCGGATTAGACCTCCTGGTGCCCAGCGGCACCGGCTCGAGCATGGGATTGCTATAGACAAAAGGTTGTGACCCAGGAAACTGGCGTTCTTCTAAGTCTGGAGAAATATTTTCCCCTCAAGTAGAGGTGTGAACTCTACTTGAACACCCGCTCGGTCCACAGGCACGCCATTGACCTTTGGAACCTACTAGACACCATCTCTCCAGACGTCGCATTCCTAACGGAAACATGGATGAACGCCTCTTCCGCCCCTGACATCGCCATCGCTATCCCTGATGACTATAAGATTACACGCAAAGACCGCACCGACCATTCAGGAGGAGGAATCGCTATCGTCCACAAGAAATCAATCCGCATCTCAACCAGCTCTGACGCCAACCTCGCCAACTCCGAACACCTTCACTTCCAGATCCACATCGACCCCAAGACAACACTCAGAGGCACCCTCCTCTACAGACCACCAGGACCCCGCGCAAAATTCAGTGAAGACATCACGGACTTCATCACCCCACACGCGCTCCTCTCCAAAGACTACATCCTTCTGGGAGACCTCAACTTCCACCTTGAGAAAATCAACGACCGCAACACCGCCACCCTCTTGGACAACCTCGCCAACCTCGGACTTAAACAACTGGTCACTTCCCCCACCCACATCGCAGGTCACACACTCGACCCCATCTTCACCTCCAGCAACCATGTCTCTTTCAACCACACTACGGATCTCCTCTGGACTGACCACAGCTGCGTCCACTTCTCCTACAACAAGCCGAAACCCATCATCCACCTCCAACCAACTCTACAAAGAAACTGGAACAAAATCACCGCGGAGCAGATCTCCACTTCGCTCCTTCAAACCTCTCCAGCCCTCTCTTCTAACGCCAACGAAGCCGCCTCCAACCTCACCCTTTGGTTATCCAACACCGCCGACACCTTAGCACCACTGAAAAAACGCCACCACAAACTTGCCATCAAGAAGGCCTCATGGTTCAACGAAGACCTCAAGAAATCCAAGAAACTATGCCGCTCCCTTGAAAAGGCCTGGAAAAAAGACCCATCCACCAGCAACAAGGACGCCTACAAAAGCGCCATCCGTACTCACCACCAACTGATCCGAAAAGCCAAGAGAACAGCATTTAAGGATCGTCTCGACAACAACGCCCACAACAGCAAGGAACTTTTCAACATCGTCAAGGAATTTTCCAACCCCTCAGCCAACTCCAACGACATCACCCCCTCTCAAACCCTCTGCGACTCCCTAGCCTCTTTCTTCCACAACAAAATTGCTGACATCCACAACAGCTTTGACAACCAACCCGGAAGCCAACCCACCCTACCATCAGCTGACTATCTTCCCCCCGTAAACACCCTTAACGCCTGGAACCCAATCTCCACTGAGGACACCATCCGCCTGATGAATTCCATCCACTCTGGATCCCCCACAGACCCGTGCCCTCACCACATCTTCAACAAAGCAGACTCCGTCATAGCTCCACACCTCCGAGACGTCATCAACTGCTCCTTCACCTCCGCTACCTTCCCAGAAGACTGGAAACACGCTGAACTCACCGCCCTTCTGAAAAAACCAACAGCAGACCCCACCGAACTCAAAAACTACCGCCCCATCTCGCTTCTTCCATTCCCGGCCAAAGTCATCGAGAAAGCTGTCAACAACCAGCTCGCCGCCTTCCTCGAAGCCAACAAATCCCTCGACTCCTCACAGTCCGGCTTCCGAGCAAAACACAGCACTGAGACCGCCCTCATCGCAGCAACAGACGACATTCGAACTCTACTGGACAATGGAGACACAGTCGCCCTCATCCTCCTCGACCTCTCTGCAGCCTTCGACACAGTCTGCCACAGCACACTTTTACAACGCCTCAGAAACATCGGTATCCAAGGAAAGGCACTGGAATGGATCACCTCGTTCCTCTCCGGAAGAACCCAGAGAGTCCGCCTCCCACCATTCAAGTCCGAAGCCTCTGAAATCATCTGCGGCGTACCACAAGGATCCTCACTCAGCCCCACCCTCTTCAACGTATACATGAGCCCCCTCGCGGCCATCGCCCGCCAACACAACCTCAACATCATCTCTTACGCGGATGACACTCAACTGATCCTATCTCTCACCAAGGACCCCAGCACCGCCAAAACTAACCTACACGAAGGAATGAAAGAAGTCGCCGAATGGATGAAACAAAGCCGTCTGAAACTGAACTCAGACAAAACAGAAGTCCTCATCTTAGGTAAATCCCCCTCTGCATGGGACGACTCCTGGTGGCCGGAAGCCCTCGGAAATGCACCCATCCCGACAGACCACGCACGGAACCTTGGCGTCATCCTGGATTCTTCACTCTCAATGAACAGACAAGTCAACGCCGTATCCTCTTCCTGCTTTAACATCCTTCGCATGCTCAGAAAAACATTTCGCTGGATCCCCTCCGAAACAAGGAAAACAGTCACCCACGCTCTAGTCACGAGCCGACTGGACTACGGAAACACCCTCTACGCAGGTACCACCGCTAAACTCCAGAAGAAACTACAACGAATCCAAAACGCCTCAGCCAGGCTCATATTAGACATCCCACGCAACGAACACATCTCTGGTCACCTTAAAGACCTCCACTGGCTACCCGTCAATAAGAGGATTACTTTCCGACTGCTTACCCACGCACACAAATCACTCTACGACATCGGACCAGATTGCCTCAACTCTCGACTGTCCTTCTACACCCCCCCCCGCCAACTTCGCTCTTCCAGCCAAGCACTCGCCACTATCCCTCGCATCAACAAAACCACCATGGGAGGCAGATCCTTCTCATACCTGGCTGCCAAAACATGGAACTCACTCCCCGCTTACCTTCGCCTCACCCAGAATCACCTAGCGTTCAGAAAGCAACTTAAAACGTGGATATTTGACAAATAATCCTCCTCACCTCCCTAAGCGCCTTGAAACCCTCTGGGTATGTAGTGCGCTATATAAATTTTATGACTTGACTTGACTTGAACTGCAGTAACCCTCGCCAGTCAGCTGTAGGTGCTCACTAGACACACAAAACCCCTTGGGCCTCATCACGATGTTCTTTATAACAAGGTATCTTATGGCGTGGGTCCAGGGGGAGGGATCCTGTGACCCTGGACAGAGGCCGCAATGCCAGGTACTGCCATCCTCCCAATCTGGAGGTTGAACACAGTCATAGTTTCCAGCTCAGGTTCCTAAAACACCCCTTGAACATCACACGCTCTAGAGTGCAAGCTAACACAGGACCTCTTGGTTGAAAGCACAGGTCCTTCAAACTCTGCAAGCTTTCCCCGCGCTCCTCAAACTCCTCACGTCCCGGAACCTCAGGTGGTGTGATCCTTGTCCCAACCAACGATCACTTCCACCTGTTTCCGCTGCACCCTGTGCTGTCCTTACAATCTTGTGGAAACTGTGAGATCTTTTGTGTCCCTGGGATCTCGTGGACAGGATGCCAGCCAATCGGTTCTTGGAGAGTACTTAGGGATGCTGGCCACAACAGTTGACACTTAGCTTCAGGCCAGCATTTTCCAGGCATAATCCACCAAGTGATAGTCCCCTTTCTGAAGCATGACAAGCTCCAGACCACCTCAAGTCTATTGACTTCCAGTTGCATTCCCTCCTGGCCGAATGATTCTTCATGTTGATTTTCCTCTGTCGAACCAGCAGAGTAGGGTTCCAAATCCAAAAGCGCTTCTACTTTTGGAAGCCAGAGCCCCAGTAGTTACACCCAATTTGGCCTTTGAAGATTGGATCACTTCAAAAGGCCACCTTTGAAATGCACAGGCCCTTTCTAAATGTTGTCCTGTCTGCCATGCTACCCCGGGAGGTTTGATCACTAACTTTAGTGGGGCCAAGACCCTGTCTCCTTGGAATGCAGTGTCAATTCCAATCTCACGTAACCGTCCCAGGGGGATCCCTCAGAATCAGAGGTCCGCAGTTTCCCTTGAGCCCCTAGTTTATGGCCTTCTATTAGGAACGCACAGATGCATCTGGCCCCCTAGCACCCAGATGTGAATTGGAGACAGGCCAACAGGCAAACAGAGCCATGAGCATCGAAGTGCCCACTTTCCCAAAGTGACATTTCCACCACCGTAAATTTGAATCCACTCGCACTACCGGAGAGGATTCGCTATTACGACCTCATTGATCCCAAACACTATACTGCTACTATTCTGCCCGTAGGAAATACTTCTCAATAGCCTTCCCCTACATTTCACCATGCTAATCCAATGCAAGAAGCAGGCCTTGTCGTACCGAATACACCACCCAGAGCCATCCACGACCCTTGCATGCAACGTACACACATACATGTCCTACCTCTTCGCAACACCGCAGTCTGTCACCAGGGAGAACTACGATACACGAAGAGACATGCAGAACCTTGGCACTTAGTTTTTTCAATACCAAGCCGAGTAGCAGGAACTTGTGCACACAGGCCCCACCAGGGAAAACCTATAGCACAATCGATGAGCTACCTCTGTGGATGGCACAACCCGTGCTGCATGGCCACAGAGCAGCATTCAAGATACATACAGCTAACACAAATCAGCCAATCATGCATACACCAACCACTAGTATGTATATGATGAGCACAGCGCTTTGGCACTGAGTGGCAGTGTCAAATGTGCTCAAAGTCGTAAAGGCTTGCATCCAGATCAGCGGAAAACAGAGAAGGAGAAAGCAAAGAATTGAGGGAAAGCAACCTAGAAAGGACCATTTCCAGCACCCTTGTAAAGTGTTACAAGGCAGCTCCAAAACTAACCTATTGTAGAGATAGGCCTTGGAGTAGTCAAAAACAAATGTAGCAGTTTTTCACTACCAAAAGCCATTGTGCTACCTTTAAAATGCACAGCACTATGCCCATGGGGCTACCTAAGTCCTATCTTGGGGTGACTTAGATGTAATAAAAGGGAGGTTTTGGGCCTGCCAGATCGACATGGCAGTTTAAAACTGCACACACAGGTTCTGCAGTGTCAGGCCTGAGATATATTTGAAGGACTACTCATGTGTGGAAAGTCAGTGCTGCAGGCCCACTAGTAGCGTTTGATTTACAGGCCCTGGGCACACACAGTGCTCTGTATTATGGCCTAAATAGTAAATTAAGGATGCCAATCGCAGAAAACCCAAATGCCAATACATTTTAGATAGAGAAAACATGCACTTTAGCACTGGTTAGCAGTGGTAAAGTGCCCAGAGTTCTAAAGCCAGCAAAAAATTAAGTTCAGCACAGACTCAAAAACAAGAGGTCAGAAGCAAATAGACAGAGGAAACCAAGCCAAAAGATTTCAGGTCTAAAAAAAACACACACACACAGACACACACACGCACATATGGAGGCCACTTAATTTGACATCACTTAGGGAATTTTAGGATGAGTGAGGTAAAAACTTTATGTTGTCAGCATGAAGGCGTCCCTATGCTTTGCCTCTCTAATTGATGATAACTAGATGCAAACAAGGCAAAAATGTGTGATTATTTGAAGTTGCAAACTTTTTTGCACAGTGCTCATTTTTCCCCAATTATTAGTGGTGTACTTTACTTATGTGGTTGATGGGTGGATACCTGTGAGCTAGTGGTCCAGTGACATTATTTTGGCATTTGTTAGCCCCACAGTGCAAGGATCTTAATTCCATTAAAGTAGCACTCTCTAATGTGGTCTGCTGGTAAAGCAGGTCACTGTATTGCTTCCTTGTTTTCAAGTACCCCACAGAAAATGGACAATCATTCACTGTGCAATTTTCAGGTACATTTCTCCATTTATCCTGGTTTCAGACGTCATTGTCTTCTGTCTCGTTCTTTCAGCAGTTTGAATGAGTCTTTTAAGCTGAGGCAGAACAGAGCTTTGATAAACAATATTTGTTCCATGTTCAGCAAACAGCACAAGGGGAGACCTTGAACCCCACAATGACAGCTTTGAATTTAAAGTTACAGCAAAAAGCCATTGTAAAGCTTGTATTTTTAAATTTTCTGGATAACCAATAGAGGGCTGGACGTGTCTGTATCATGAGGTCTGGACTAACGCTCAGTCGGTGCATGCTCCTCATCTCAAATCTTAATAACGTCAGAGTTTACATGTTCAGCTCCTAGCATGGCGGGCATGATCATTCACTCTTCACAAGTTGCTGAAATGATTGCCTGTATAGTAGTTTCAAAGAAAACGCATATTAATTAATAATTATTATATGTGCAGAATGCATGTTACAGTGCCTTGACAGAACAAGCATTTGCAATGCATTAGGTCTCGCATTACTGATTTTTTAGGTATTGATGTTGCAACTAATTATGCAACGCCAATAGCTCATACTTTGAGTAATGCGAGACCTAGTGCATTGCAAATGCTTGCATAGTGAGCCAGGAACCATCATTATATGCTTCAGTGCAGTACCGCAAGCTGCTCCTAGAGGTTTTAGTGAGCAAGGCACCAGCACTGCATGTCTAGGTGCAGTACCGCAAGCTGCTCCTAGAGGTCCTAGTGAGCAAGGCACCAGCACTGCATGTCTAGGTGCATTACCGCAAGCTGTTCCTAGAGATCCCTAGTGTGAAAGGCACCAGCATTTCATGTCTTGGTGCAGTACCGCAAGCTGGTCCTAGAGGTCCCTATTGAGCAAGGCACCAGCACTGCATATCTAGGTGCAGTGCTGAAAGCTGCTCCTAGAGATCCCTAGTGAGCAAGGCATCAGCACTACATGTCTATGTGCAGTACCGCAAGCTGCTTCTAGAAGTCCCTAGTGAGCAAGGCACCAGCACTGCATGTCTACAAAGTGGCATTTATTGGCATTATAAATGGCAATGTTTTTTACCTAGCAATGTTACAGGGTGCAGTACCATATGTGGCTAAAAGGAGACCCCTTTTGGCCACATATGGTACTGCACCCTGCAGAAGATATGGTAAATCCACACTGCCCATAATACAATGCATGCAAGACAGTACTATGTGTAAATTCAAATAGCTATGTCCATATACACAATTAGTAGCTTTGAAATGTGACAAAAGAATTATTACATTCATTTCGGATTAGGTTGTCCTCTGTGTGAAGCTGATCAAGGGAAATTTACAGACGGTCTCAAATAATGTGAGATGTTCTACTGAGTGAAGTAACCACTGCCAACCTAGCTTAGAACCACGTGTGTATCCTGCCTGAAGCCTTTTAAGAAAATAGTGCCTTGAGGGTGTAATTAAAACCTAGGGAGTAACAACACATGTAACAGGGGGTATCCTCATAAGAGGTTACAAGAAGAGACAAGGCGGTACTAAGGAGGGACTACTAAGCCCATTGACCAATGAAAACCACCATTTACAAATTATAGGGTCAGAAACCATTTAAATAGATGGGTGTAAAGTGGGCAGAGCTTTATGCCCATATCCTGTATACAGCATGTCTCGAAGCGACAGCGCAAGCACTGTCTTGGCGAGACCTAAAAAATAAATTCTTCTAAAAGTCAATAGGCCTAATCACTGTGACTGCTTCTGAGTGGATATAACCCTTTTTGTCCCTTGATTCCGGATACAAAGATTTGTAATTATATGTATATCTATAGACATATATATGTACATACACATATTGGTATTGCTGTATAGATTGATATAGTGATGTATGAATATTTACATTTTACGTGTCTTCCAATGAGTCTGTCTGTGTTGGTCTTTGCCGAGTGCAATCCTAGCTTGAGAGCAAGGCAGCTCTGAACAAGTGGCAGGGCCCCCTGAAAGATACATTTAATGTTGGATGCTTAAGGGCAGTCTGCTGGGTCAGAGATAGATGTCATTGACAAAGTCTCCTTGAAGAGGTGTGTCTTAAGCTTTTTTACTAAGCATAGTTGGTGCTCATCTGATGGTGATTATGTTTCAATGTAATAGTATTAATAATGTAAATGTGTGTGTGTGTTATGTGGGAATTCATTATAAATGAAGGTGATGCCCAGGCGTGGGATGTACAATATAGCTCTCAAAGCCAGCAGAAACATATCGATGAATCTGTGACATTGCTTAGATATAATGCATGAAATGGGCACTGCTCCGAACATTTGTGCAGCCTGAGAGTACTTGGAATGCAAGTGCCAAACTCTCTCTGCGAAGGCCACATCTGTTCAGTTTGTGGCATATGGGTGGTAGGTTTTCTTGCTTTTTAAGCAGTGAGTGGAGACATTTGGGATTATTTCATTGAGACTCCAAAAATATTATGAACTGAGACCTGAGGTGGAAGCTCAGAGTGAGCAGAGTTTTGAAAGTTTCTTAGATTAATTGAGCTCATTTAAGTGGTCAGTGGGTGCCCAGTGCCCCAGAGTGTCCCTGTGGGTGAGCGCCAGTCCAGTCACTATGTATGTCATGGACGGATCCCAAGACCCCCTACCGATGAGCATTCATAGCTGAATGCCCTCCAAACGACTTGGCAGGATAATCCCGGGCACTGAGCCACACCCACCCTCAGGGCAGGAGTTTAGCTTCAGAGGGGGCGTTTGGGGTGTTACACCCCTCTATTAAAAGTATTCTGTAGTAAACAGTTGTGTACAGGTGCTAAACGTTGGGTATGGTGAGGTGTTTGACGGATTTCGCATGACATTTTTACATACACCTACATAAAAACACACAATCTCTCCTCTCTGTTTTAAAGGTCTTAAAAATAGTAATTATACAAAATATTGAGTGTTCAGTAACCGTCGAAATCATGCGCATAACAAAAGCCCCCTTGGTATGGGGGGCCTCAGATCTGGGTCCCCCCCCCCCCCCCCGCACTGGCAGGTCCCTGTCCTGAAAGCTCCTGACTGGATCCAGCCGTGGCACTGGCAAAACGAAAAGTTAGGGGGCCTCCCTGCACGGTATATAGAGGGCCCCCTCTGGGCTCATTCCGGAGCTCTACGGCCAGAGTGCAGAGGCAAAGGGGCCCCTTGAAGCTTCGGCCCCCCCGCACCGCGGGGGCTGCGGGGGCCTGTGTTACGCCCGTCCCCCTGCATGTGCACTTTGTAGGGGTACCCCTCTAGTTTCGTTATGCCACTGCTCACACTCCGCTCTCCTCCCTCTTCCTTTTCTTGGTAACGTATTTTAACCAGTATGATTGTTGGGACATCTGAACGCGCCCCCCGCACCCTCTACCCCCCCAAGCCCCTGCATCAGAGACAGTGCAACGCTGACAGTTAACTTGGGACACTTTGACAGCAGAGTTACTGTCTGGAAATCCAAAGTGAAGGCAGATCAAAGGGCCAGCCGGAAGCCATTGATGTGCAGTAACCAGCGGAAGGTGCGTATTTGCAGATATGCAAATAGTTTACATGTATTGCTCTGAAGTCACACCAGTACTTATTTAAATGAGTATGGGGATTAATAACATTTAATTATGGCAGTGGTACTCCAACAGGCAGGGGCCAACATATCATCATCCTGCTGCCGATCACTTGGCTAGGACCTTAAGGAACATTTATCTGGTGTGCGATACATCACAGATGCAAAAATACTGCATCCAATACATCAACTACCACTACAGCAGCAAGGTTATTGGATGTGGAGTTGCGAATAGTAAATCTGCACTTACCATGACAACGTAGTCGTAGGCAATGTAGTAAATCTCATATTTTTGTAGGGCAATAGTGTTAAACTCTATATAGTGACATACCATCCATTAGAAGTGACGTCTGGCATTGCATGTGACTTTCACTTCAACACTTCACCCATTTTTACTGCCTGACAAAAAAGTATTGCAAAGTCACTTGCAATATTTCAGCTTCTGGCGATGTGGAACTTTGATTACAGTTTCAATAAACAGCGGCGCGTGCTTTCATCGAGTGGAGCTCGCCTTTTCATGAATATACATTCCCGCGCGCGGACGGGGGGAGAATGCCGAGCAGACCCTCTGAGCTTCTCCTGCGGTGCACGACAGAGCTGCCGTCGGGCAGTTCTTCAACTCAACGCTTCAGTGCTCAAGTGCAAAATCAAGTGTAAACGGGCATCTCCTACCAGCAACCTCGCACATGCAGTGGCTGCGATGCCCGCGGCCTTCGAATGTAAACAAGCGCGTGCGCTAATGCGCATTATGGGGACACTGGCGTGCTGCGTCCATATCCATGCAAGTCAGAGACCCAACGTCTAGCAGACCCTCAAAGAAACCTTTCGGGGCACGGTCCGAGGGGGGCATGGACACGTCATTGGCCACCTCCCTTATGCAAGTCGTGATGCCTTTTTTCTTAAATTTGTTCTTAAAAGCACGAACCAAGAGACCCGCGTCTTCAGTTGGAATAGATTACATCTTCACCTTGCCTGTAAAAATGGCCTTATTTCCCATTGAGGGTTATATCCGTAAGTTTTCCCAGTGTCAAACGCCATCCATCGATACCGAGAACAAGACAGCTCAATAGAGGCTCCAGACTATTGACTGTCCAATCAGAAGGCTGGAGCTTAAATCCGCACTCCTCCACCTGAGCGCGCGGCATGATCCAAGGATAAGCACATTATCTCCCTGTTCTTCACATTCCTTATCTGGCTTAAGCTGGGAGCAGTTAGAAACAGATTAATCGATGTTATGAAGGACTCGTTTGAAGGCTGATCAGCTTTCTGTTAACTCTTTAATGGAGCCTGATGTCTTTCAGCCCCCACCTCCCTGTGCTCTGATTGCAGGGTGGGGTCCCTGGCACCCCTACCCGAGCGTGGCGTCCATCCATCCACGCCCCTCAGTGGCACAGATGGACGCGCCAGAGAACCTATCCCACTGAGAGGCCAAGCACTCTCTTCAAACTGCACTGAGCGCCGCATACGAGTGCTCGGGGATAATTCCTGCTGTTTGCTGCCGCCAGAATTACTGAAACCAGAGGTCCTGCTGATTCTGGAGTGGGGTGCTCATGGGATTGCGAATTTTTGGGTAATAACATCCTGGAATTGTTTCTGCGTTGATTTCCACTTGCTTTTCCCCAGTGTTTCACAGGGAGTTTTCAACTGCTTTCTGCAGTCAAAATGTCAGTTTGAAACACCACAGCGTCCAATCCACTGTGTCACCAGTTTAAGCTAGTAGCATCCTAAACTAGCTTAATTTCTGATAAACTGTCAACACACAGTCATGCTGAACCACTCTTGCACCTCAGTGACAGGAATGCTGCATCCTCGAGATACCAACAATGATGACATTCAGGCTGAAAGTGCCTCATTGTTTCTATTCTTCAATAAACCCTCAGCATTTGCAGCTTTCAGAAAGAGCAAAAAAGAACAGCTCTTCTGATTCGGTGTCAAGCGAGTTTAATGCTGATCTCAGTGCGCTTGCGCCGCTGGCAGCGTAAATGTAAACATTTCTCAACTTAACTTTTCTCTACTTTTAACTGTGTCAATGAGTTGTTGCAGAAAGAGATCTTGGAATCCAGACACAGCCAAACGTAGGTATCAGGTGACCAACTGCTGGCTTTCTGGTCAATGTCCAAGATGGGGCACCTTGATGCAGATGTTTGCGTTTTCATGTCCAGAAGCAGGAGGCAGCCTTGAAAGGATTTCTTCTGAAGGCTACTAGTGGGTGGGGTGGTTTGTTTAATACACTGTCCAAGGTGACCTCTGTCAGATCCTCGGAGGTGGTGTCTGTTAAAAAAAGTCACATGGAAACATTACTTTATGTTTACATTAATAATTTTAATTTGTTTTTTTCCCCATCCTATTTGTGTGAGGGTAGGTTACGTTTGTCTTTAGCTTGGTTTCTGAGCAAGGAGAGGCTTCTGCGTGCTCATTTTCCCAGGCTGCATCCTGAATTTTTTTCTATTTTCTTGTTACGATGGCTTCTTACCATTCTTGTCCAATGGTGCTCCTTTCTGGAGCCTCAACAGAAGGAGTATAAGCCATAATTTCTCCTACTGGTTTAGGTTGTTTTTAGACAACAGGTTATCTAAACAAATGTTGGCTGGTTCCTGATTCAGTGTTTTGGTACCGAGATTCTTTCTTTGATATTCTGCCTGGCCTCTAGATTATTGTTGTGTGTGGCAGCCATCAGTTTGATGCTGACTCTTGCTTGGATTTGAGCCAGAGCTGGTCCCTGAGGGAGGTGATGGCCTTGTTCTTGGTTGAGGAGATTGCCATTATCTGGCTGTTGATTTTGTTCTCAATTTCTTTATTCATCACTACAGTACTTTGCGGTAGTAATCCAGTTTTGCTGTAGTTACTGCATGATAAAAGGGAAATGTGTTGTTTTCTGACAAGAACCTGCTAGATACAGCTCAGTTTCCATAATGTAATCGTGTCTGGGTCTCACAATATTGTTTATAACTGAGCTCATGGTTACTATTAAATCTGCTGGTATTCTTAGGTTTTTCCGCTTTATTCCCGATTGCACATTGTGTCCCCGAATTTGGATGACCTGATATTTATGTTGGGTATTAAAGAATAGATATGTGGGCTAAGACTAAAACCTAGTGATGCAGCACCATACAGCAATAAAAAGAGACAACTGCTACACAAACATGCTTTGCTGATATGTAGCACCAGGAAGGGCTACCTTGGAGAAACTGTGTTGAAAGGATCAAAAGGGAATTATCAGTTAAGAGGAGCTGGAGTGATATGGTAAAGTGGCTCGGTTTTGTTGCAGGCGGTGCCCTCCTGTCTTTGAGTGACTGACTACAGAAGGCATGTGGCATATTGAATTTGTCATAGCTCCAAGACTACGGTCTTCCTTCCTCCGCCCGGCCTTACTGCTATATTCTAACCTTCTGTTCAAGTTCAGAGCTAACACACCAATGAACTAAACAAGATCGTCATGGCGTCCTACTGTGTATCTAAGCCATGGGTACTCATAAACTTCCCCTCGGGGGCCAAATTTACAGTGTGGTTTGGACACACACACACACCCCCACCCACACACACACATCCCCCCCTCAACCCCCCCCCACCTGCGGGTAACAACTATTGACAAAGCCAATAGTGCTGGCTTGCTGTAGGTGTAATGTTAGATCTTATATTATATATCTGGATGCAATGAGAGAAACAGAAAAATACCAGTGGGGCGGCACACTATGCTAAACACAGATTTTTAGCTTATGTGTTTTTAAGCCATGCCCTAAATAACATAGGCCACGCCCCTTTGAGGGACACCCCCCCCCCCCCAGCTTTTCATCCTACTTAAAGCCCTGCTTCCTACCCTTAACACTAGTGTGATCTTGGGGACATCACTTTATCTTCCCATGAGTCCATTGCACTGCTGTGAACTGGGTTTTCTGTCTCCGACCTGCTGAACATATAAGTAACACATAGATAACAAATGTGAATAGCACCGCGTCTAGGCAGGCATATTGCTGTCTGTATATATCATTTTAAAATGTGTTCCACTGGTCACTAACCAGAATTTGGCAGAACTGGAAATGGTGACATGTAGCAATAGAGTTGTTGCCGGTCGGATAATCACACAGCTTGAGAAAACAGGAGGACTCTTAATTCCTGCTTCTTGGTTCAAGAGTTCATGTATGTGTGTGTTTTTAGGGTACTTGTTAACAGGAAAGTTAGCTGTAATGCAATCCAGCGTCGTACTTGATGGACAGGCCTTTGCAGAGGTGAAGGATAGAGGGATTGCTGCTCTGCAGAAGACGTGTGCTGCTCCCGGGAGTTAAAACCAGCCCCTGGCAAAAATGCTTCTATCAGCCACTTTGCACTGATCTTACGAACAGAGAGAGCGAGTCCGACCCTGTCAGGGAGGCTGGGGAGACTCTTCAGCTTGTGTGTCAGAATATTACACGAGGAAAAGTACTGTCACATAAATACTGGGTGGGAGATTTTGTTTCCGATATATTATTAAATCGATTTGGACAATATTTTTTAAAGATGGTATTGAGGATACACTATTCAGGCGATTTCCTGAAAAGATTTTAAAACTTGAGGCTAAAGGGCACATTTTGTACGCAACTATTCTAATATAATGCCTAAAATAATCATAGGTTTTATACACGGGTCTCAAGGGGAACTAGCTAAGTATACCTTATGCTTTCAATACATGTAAGATAGCTCAGGTGGTTAATGTCTCTGCTGTAGAGCAGCTTATGTAATCTGTATTAGACTTATTTTTCTCGCCTACACTAAAGACAAGAGTAGTCAATAGCAGAGCCCTTCTGTGCGGCAAGCCTTTAGCCCCAGGGAATGCTGGGAACAACGCCCTCTTGCCCTCCTGACATCTAAAACTGCCTGCCTATCATTCCAGATTTTCTTCTTGCATCAGCATGGTCAGATTTGAAATGATCATTTGACTTCCAATGGTGTCCCGAGCTTCTAAGCTGCTCTACTTCTAGTTCCCATGCCAGCTTGTCGTGGCCCCCGCTGGCACTGACCCACTTCTGCTGCGCGCGGGGCTCTGTGGAACAGGCACAGCAGCTGCGGAGAGGACTGACTTCTGGCTGTCCTTGGGAATGTTCCAACTGCTAGAGGGGTTCCTGGCTTCTCCAGCCTGCCTGATTTGTTTTGGGTGATTTCCTACGTCCTTAACTACTGCTGAGCGTTGTGAATCAAAGAGACTGCGTGGGCTTCAAGTCACTAGCGTAGTAGCCCCTGTGGTGCAGGGGGGGCCTGAGCTCCAGGGGGCCCCTCCAGTACTGTGCACAGGTGGTGGGTGCCTGGACTGAGAGCCCCTGCCTGGGTCTGGAGGTGGGGGCCCCTCTATGTCCCTCTGCAAGTGGGCCCACTTAAATTTCCTTACGCCACTGTTCCAAGTCACTGGGGCACCACAGTTCAAGTATGGGCTTTCACCTGTCAGGGTAAATCCTAACCATAGTTGTACTCATCATCCACCTCTATTGCATCAACAGGCCGAAGCTGGACTGAGCTCTAGTGTATTATGAGTAGTCAGTATTATGCGTCCGAACACAGCAAGGGAGAAAGCTTGAGGGATAATGAGGGGTGTGCAAAATCACCTCTTTTATTTTTATCATGAAATTTCACAAAGTTTCATATAAATTTAGTAAAATTATGCTTTAATAGAGAAATGTGGAATGTCCATATCTCGCAAATTTAAGCATATGCACATCTCATTTAAAAAGTCTCATGAGATTCCATCAGGAGAGAGGTTCAAACGAAGAATATCTCTCAACAAGACATTTTCTGCATGAGCTAATCTCCTGCTGGTATCTCACAATACTTTTATACACATGTTGAGTGCCTGGGATTAATAAAATATTCAAATTTGCAAATTTTCAGCTCTCCCATCCCCTGGTACCTCTAGAAGCTCCACTGACTCCCAGTACACAAGCGCACTCAGTTCAAACTCCTTACTCACACCTTCAGAGCACTAAGCAGCATTAGCCCTGCCTACCATAACAGCTACATCTCCTTTCACAAATCTTCCAGACACATCTGCTCCGCACTAGCATGCATCCCACACATATGCAGAGCTAGAGCAGGGGCTTGGGCCTTCTCCTACATCGCCTTTAACGACCTGCCGCTACACTTCAGAGACTCCGCTTCACTTCTTGAGTTCCACAAGAAGCTGAAGATCTGGCTTTTCGACCAGCCTCCTGGTCACTCTTGGCCAGGCTAAACTCACACCTGCTAAGCGCCAGAATGCTCTACCTGGTGATAGTGCATTCTACAAATAAACATAACATAACACACAATTTTGATAAATTTCACGAATTTCACCCAACAAGACATTTGAATAATTTTGTGAATTTGCCCAATCGGAATTAAAATTTCTCCCAGGCCTAGTTTTGAGGGGAGAGAGCAGGAGATGCAAAGGGGACAAGAGAGAAGCAAGGCAAGCCCGGCTGTGCCCGTCCATGTTCCGACAGCGGCCAGCGCCAGCCACTATGCCAGTTGTGCAGCTGGGGGCTTGTCATGTAGGGCTGATACTGCTGCTGAATTAAAAGGTAGGAGAGCTTTATATTGGTGCAGTCCCTTCTTGTTAGACTGTGTTGGCCCTATTTCATGTGGCAAATGTAAGCATGGTCTTCACCCCTTGAACCAGAAGCTTAATAGCAGGGCAGGCTCTAGAAAGAGTCCCAAGGAATTTAAAGCTACTTAGATTAACGTCCGATCCTTGGACGAACATGCTCTGAACACATACGATCTGCTAAAGGATGAGAGTTTGGATGTGCTTCTTATGACAGAAACTTGGATGATCGTTAACTATTTCGGAGATTTGTGCTTCTGCTCTTGTAGACAGGGTGGGGAAAGTTACCATCATTTACAAAAGGATCTACAAATGCAAAACGTTTAAACTAGATGAGTTGCTATGAGCAGAAGCTCGGGGTTTTAGCATTTCTACTGATGGACAGCATTCCCTCTCTTGCGATTGGTTTAACAACCCCCGGGATATGCAAGAGACTTTATAACATCCCTCGACCAAGCATTAGTGCCGAAATGTATTGCCTACACTAATTTCACCATCGTTGGTGAATTTAACATTCAATTGGATAAGGCAGAGGATCAGCTGCCTACTCGCTTAGTGGAAACTTTGGCCTTCTTTAATTTAGTTCAAGCCAATACAGGCCCCACTCAGGCTGGCCATGCTATCAATTGCATTTTATCTAATGTATTGATAAAGTGGGAGACCCTCAATCCAGTGCCCTGGTTGGCAGGGCTTTAAGTGGGATGAAAAAAATGGGGGTCTCTCAAAGGGGCGTGGTCAATGTAATTAAGGGCGTGGCTTAAAAACACTTAAGCTAAAAACCTGTGCTTAGCACAGTGTGCCGCCCGACTTGTACTTTGCTGTTCTTGTCATTGCCTCCAGATATATGATACAGCAAGTCACATCATACCTACAAGTCAGGACTATTGGCTTTGTCAATGATTGCTAGTTGCATAAGATAAATAAGCAGCAACTATGGCTTGTATATAATATTGAAAAAACTTCCACTCAAAGCCCTGGTGGTGACACCACGACATTGTTGCTGCTCCTCAGATTCAAAAAGAGAAGGGAAATCCAGAGAGACAATGACTCTCTTTAAAGGATTTCCCTTACCCTACAATTCTCACTACCTGCACATCTATGTACCTGCTGTCACTGCAATTCGAAAAAAAACCAGACTGCCTGTGCCAGGCCACAAAACAGGGCCCAATAGAGACCCGTTTCGAGGCCCCCTTAAAAAACTGCTGATGCTCTGACCCGGTGAGACTCAGCCCACTTAAAGCCCTTCTGGTTGGACTATTTCTTACTTCCTTTCTCTTGGCACCTTGATTGCCTGAATGAATTTCGACCTCCCCTTTCCCAAAATGAGAATAGATGTGGGAGTAAGGTGTCTATAGCAGACCTTGGGAGAACCTGATGGACTGGAAACCAGAAATCCCAGACTCAGTTGTCGAAGATGACACCATTATCGGATCCTGGCTTAGAAGGACAGCTGACTCTGTAGCTCCTATTATGGATAGTAGGAAAGCTACAACTATCTGCTCAGCATGTTGGTTCTTGCAGGCATTAACTCAGAAAAGAGCGGTGTGCAAACAATCGGAAAGAGCTTGGCGGTGTCACTATCTGGGAATAGACAACGTACATTACAAAATGGCTCTTTAAGACTATCACAAGAACCTTAAGGCAGACGGGAAAGCCTTTCACTCTCATTATATAAAGAAGGCTGGCAATGATGGGAAAGAGATTTTCAAAATTGTCACCAACTTCACGGGCCCTAAAACAACGCCTCCCCCACTAGAGACTTGTTTGACTCTATGCTCCCAACTTAGTGATTCTTTTTAGGATAAAATCCTCAAAATTCAGAGTAATCTAGTGGGGGGACTAATTCGACTTTGGGGCCAGGGTAGGAGACTGAGCTGGGCCAACAGAAGGTTTTAACCTGTTGTCTTTTTATGTCCAGTCTTTGGAGAAAGTGACTGCTTGATTTGCAAAATGTAAATCAGGGTCCCCAAATGAACCCATACCTCCTCTTATCCTGAAGTCTATCTTGGATACTATTGCACCGATATATTGGGAGTTATTCACTTCCTCCCTCCATTCTAGTGTCATGTCAGATGATTGGAAGAGAGCTAATGGGATTCCTTTGATCAAAAAGACCAATGATGACCCTGCATGACTGGCTAACTTCAGACCAGTCTCTCTGCTCCCAGCAACCTCAAAGGGTTTGGAAAATCTGGCGAATCGGCAACCTACCACCTTTCTGGCTGAGAACAACTTTCTCAATCCCTCACAATCAAGGTTTAGAGCACAGCACCAAGACACCGTTATTAGAGGTCTCAGAAATCATTAAGACCAGTCTGGACTCTGGCCTTAATATTGGTCTGGTGCTGTTGGATCTGTCAGTTGCATTTGATACATTATAACATCTTTCTGTACAGGTTAGAACATCCAGGGGTGATGAGCTCTGCCCTAAGCTTTCTGGGCTCTTTCCTTGAGAGACAAGAGCAGGTAGTCTTTTTGAAGCGGTAGGTCTCTGGAGCAAAAAGGTTTAAGTGGGGAGTGCCACACGGCTCCTCACTAAGTCCCACACTCTTCAACATTTACCTGGCCCCATTGGCATACAAGGTTGAGTACTTTGACATCAATTTCCTTTCATAACCTGGTGATACGCAGCCCCTGCTCACGTATGATGGGGATTCTGCAAATGCAAAGGATGCATATGCACGTTGCATGGTACCACTGCTTGATAGGCTGAAGGCCAATATATTTCAGTGCAACCCTGACTAAACTGAAGGCCTATTGTTTGGGCTGAATCCTCACCCAGGATGGGCATGAGTATTGTCCACTGGCGTTCCCCCACCGCTCCCTTTAATGGCGGTGGACAGAAATCAGGGCGTTATGTTCACATCCCAACTTTCATTCGGTGAACAGGTGTCAGTTGTGAAGACATGCTTTTGGATTTTCCTCATGCTGAAGATGTTTCTTAACTTTCATTCCCATGTTTCACAAGTCATGGTGGTCAAGACACTGATTTTTGCTAAGCTGGACTATGCTGATGTTCTGCACCTGGGTCTTCTGGAATTTCTGAAACAGCAGTTACATGGCAGTCCACTTACTTTACACAATACCCAAATACACATCAGTATCCTTATTTCGGGAGAGACTGCATTGGCTCCCTGCCAGTTCAACAATGCGTAATGTACAAGTCACTGACTTTGATGCATCAAGCTCTCCACAACAAAGGGCCAATGTATCTCAATGAGAAGTTCAAGGGATACAAGCCAGGGAGCTCCTTGCACTCCAGTAAAGCTGGTTTAATCTTGGCTCGCGGCTTCAAAAGGCAACATAGAGGAGGTTCCTCTTTTACTGTCAAAGCGAACGGCATGTGGAATGAGTTGCCTGGACATATGAGGTCCATTATGGACGAAGTAAAATTCAAGAAGGAGCTGAAAACATTCTTAATGAAATATTAGTGATTGTAAGACTCCTGTGGTTCTCCACCTCTTTCCGTTTCTGCCAGCACATCTTTTGTGTAGCCATGTGCTATACAAGAATCCTCTTATTCACATATTCAAAACAGTTGTATCTCATTTTGTTGAATAATCAAAATGAATAACACCTGCCTGGTGAAAATTAGAGAAATTAGTTTCCTTGAAAAATTTGAAGAATTCCAGCAAAGAAAAGCAACCAACTTCAAATGACACAATCTTACAGTTAAGGAGGAAAATAGGCCACAGTGATGGAAGAGAAAATGTATTGTAGAGGGATGAGGAAAGTGGAGCGGTGCACTCCCAGGAAGGTGTTTCGTCAATAAAGAAGCATCGATCAGTGTCTTTGTTATATCAATCTTTATTTGTGACAACATGCACGTTTAGCCAAAACTCAGAGACGAAGACTCTAGGTCTCTCTTCTCCGGCACTTATCAAGGTGGCCGCGTCACTTTCACCAGCACTTACTCTGAGTGCCGCTGATTCCTTTTCTATAAACAAGGAGCGGCCCAGGCTGGGTCCACAGCATTCTCGGCCTCATCACACCATCCTTCATACATCTGAATCGCCTTGACGAAGTTCAATCCTTGAACGAAATGCGTTGGCTGATGTATTTTAATAACCACATATATTGTCACAAATAAAGATTGTTACAACGAAGACACTGATCGGGCTTCTTTATTGACGAAACACCTTCCTGGGAGTGATGGGGGCTGAAAATTGATTTAGTAAATACATTTTTGTTTTTTTAATTCTAATTCTTTAGCCCACATTACCTCCCTAGGTAAGCCATGGACCAATCTGCCCAGCTACCTTCAGGATAACTGGTGCTAAGGTTTAGATCCAATAATAAGGTTCCACAGGACATTAGAGACAAAAGGCCCCAGATGTCACAATTAGAGCTAGAGATTCTCTGATGAGCTCATAACTTCCCCAGGCCCGTTCCTACAGCTAAGTAGTCAATGAAGGATGGTTGTGCAATTTGTCTTAGAAAGCTGTCCGCTGTGAGATGTTGTTTTTGTATGTGGCTTTTCCTTTCTGTGGGCTTGCTGAAAAATATATGCCCTTCTCTCAAACAGGCATATGCATAAATTCAATATAGTTCCTTTTCCACCAACTCACAGTCCACATACAACGCTGTGCAGATAGGGCTCCAAGCCCACCTCCTAGTTTGAGCAGAGCTACACCTTCTTTTCCCCGGGTGTCTGCTCACCATTCTCGCTCTGTCCTCGGTGGCCGCTGAGCCCTCTCCTGGATCTGCCTGCATTGTTGTCTGCACGATCTGTGGGTTCCTGCAAATGATTAGCAGAATCATCCAGCAGTGGACATGATGAGGAGGGGTGTAATAGATTTCTGGGTGCTAAAATCTAGGGTTGTAGCCAACAGACTAGTAGAACTAGCCCCCACCAACTTGGCATCTCTCAATATAAAAAGAAGGATACACTTTGGAGTACGGCTCAATGGGATGCAGCTCACGGCTAAACAATAACTTCGATTTTTAGTAGGATGAACTTGCGCCAGGACCCTCTGCCCTTGGACAGGCCTTTTATTCTGCCAGGGATTTCCCCAGTGGACCCCCTTGGAGGTCGGTTATGAAAGTCCAGGCCGCTCTAGGTGCTTCAGTCAATTTTTCCAGTTCCTGAAGTTAATTGCACCAAGGACTGTGAGGCTTCAAGAGGGAGAAAAGTAGAGAGAAAGCGATCATAGAGGGAGACGAGGGAGAGAATGGCTGGATGGAAAGAGAGAGATAGCGTGAGGAGATGAAGGGAGCTGGGCTGGTTTGAGTATTTTTTACCACGGCTGATTCTGGTTGTCTGTCTGGCCCTGGACTTCGGAAGCCATGAGAATCCCAATGGGAAAGACTTTGGTAAAATGGAGTGGCTGTGCGCATTCTCATCATCTTTGAATCCTGTAACATTGTTTGAATCACATCGCAAAAGAAATGAATACATATAACTTGTTACTAGTCTCTAGAGCTACAGTTTCACCTTCCCTTGGAACATTTGCTGCTCCAGTACACTTAGTACTGAAAGAGTAATGTGAACATTTGTCTTAAAGGAAGGTGACGTGGCGCGCCTGCTGACTCAGCAGGCCGCGCGGCTTCTCATTGCTCTGTACGACTGCAATGATGACAAAGCATCGATGTTTCAAAACACTTGTGTGTTTCTATCGATTTCCTCCTTTTCTTTTATTTTACAGAAGTTTCTATCCTTGCACTTCCTCTTTTTACACCCGTGCCATTCCCCTTTTTTGCTGGTTTCCTTCCAGCTTGCCTTAGATTTTGTGAGTTAGCAATTCGTATGGTATTTCCCCTTGCCTCTTCCCCCACGTGTCACGTCTGCATGGCTTTCGCTATTTATTTTACAGTTTTCATGCTGCATTAGATGTGCGTGTGTGCTACAAACATCACTTGCAAGAAACTTCAGGCACAGTTTTCGTAATCCATATTTTTTTGGAAGACATTGTTCCTAAATCTGCAAACATCGGGCTCTGCAGTTTAGAGCCTGTTCTTTGGTAGCTTGTTCCCCGAAATCCCCAGGGGAGATGAGAGAAACATCGTCTAGGCTCTAACGGACGCTTCCCCTGCCGGGTCAGGTTAGAGGAAGTACCGTTTGAGATCAGTGTGAGATGAAGTCCAGGAGTAGGGCACTGCATCCAACAGGCGCCATGTTGGAAAGGGCTAGCTGTGCTTGCAGGTATGAGCAGCTTCAGGGACAGCCATATCAGCTGCAGCTGAGGTCCAAGGTGGCGGAAGCCAGGCAGCAAGGACTGAAAGAGCATAGCCTGCCCCACCTCTTCGTTCTTTTAAGAGACCATTTAAGGTGCTCCGGCTGCTCCCAGAATTCCCTCATAAAATATGCCCCAGAGAAGCCCAGGTTATGATACACTCGCCTTTTTTATGCTCCCCAATTGACATGTCTCTAGCCTATGGGGCATTTGTGAGGCATCCCATAGAAAAATGGATTCTTCTACACGCAGATTAATGGGCTTTCATTTTGCAAAACATCTGTCACTGTTAGTCCTGGACAGTGAGCGTGAAATTAGTTTTGACTGCAGAAAGGCTATTCTGGTGTGGGAGATGTGACTAACATTACAACACACTCCGGAGCGAGCCGATGAAATTCCAATTACACTTTTGAAGAAGAGTGTGTGTGTGCAGAAGCGAGCGAGGGAGAGAGAGTGAGCATACGAGAGAGAGAGAGAGAGAGATGGAAAGAGAATATAAAGGGAGGAGGGGCAGTGAGGGATAATGGACAGAACAAGCAGGATAAATAGGACTTTAATGGCAGCAGAAAATAGAGAAGGAAAAAACAAAGGAGGAAGAGGGAGGACACGTGTGAAGAGCGGTGATTAAGGTGAGATGACTGAGACCATCTAAAAGGTCCTTGAGCGAGACTGACACACAGAGAAAAAAGAGAACTGGGGTAGATAGATGGGAGTGGAGAAGAGAGACAGAGAGGTAATGAAGGGAACAATGAGAGAGGAGTAAACAGTTGGAGAGACAGATGGAAGTGGAGAAAGAGACAGAGATGTACACATCTATATATGTCCTCAAAAAAATATGACAGGGAAGTGAAGGCTGACTGGATGTTAATATTGGGTACAACACGAAAGCTCAAAAGATAGCAAATTTGACTATAAATGCATAACCTTAAATTATGCCCTTTACTTTTAATTTTAGGTGTTCTTGAACATTTTATTGAATGGTTCATATTTTGGGAGCCGTCATATGCTATTAAGATGTGTCCTTTGTCTCCTGTGACCAATCTGTAGCAAACTTGACATACTGTTTTTGAAAAGTGTTACTTTTACTTTTGAAACAAATTAGTTAAGGGGTGGGACAAAGTCATTAATGATGGAAAATGCATTTCCATTAAAGTGAGGTATCAAAGACATACTCTTTTGCATCAGTATAGGACCTCTGTTTCAAACATTTGCTGTGCATACTGGGCACAGAAGGAGGAGGCTTGGCGTGGCCTTTGGCTATGCCAGGCTGGCTCTAGGTTCAAGTTGTGACATGTGGACATGTCTACATGCTGTCCCCTGCTCCCAGAGCCTACACGGCGCAGATTTTCCCATGCTTTGCTCAGGATGCAGAGCATGGCCGATCTCTACACAAAAGCCTCATCAACAGTTAGCATAACCTCAGACCACACTGAGAAGCCTCTGGCATCGGTGGGTAGCCTCCAGTATTTGTCCTTCCCTTACAGGACCTGGCCACAAGTCACGGACATTGAAAGGCACCACACACAAAGTACTGTAGCGCCAGAGAACTCAAGGTGTGCCTTTTCACACCTGAAAGCTGGCTTTGGCACACGGCTTGGCCTTCTGTCCCGCCCTTTGGCTCTCTCAGAGCTCGCAGTGCAGGGCCTTTGGCCATTCCCAATCAGTCCTGGCAGAGAGGGAGGGAGAGTAGATACACGCCGGGAAACCATGTCATATGGACCAGTATTTTCATTGAGAGGTTCAGGTGACACCTAAGGCTGAATGGTTTCTAATTGTTGCCAGAACCCTGAAAAAGCAATATAGGACCATATTACACCTAAAGCGACATCTATATGCGAGCTGTAGAAGCATTGCTAAAATTGACAAAAGTAGTGTGGCTCACTGGTTAGAGGCGGCAGACCCGAGAGCAGAGGACGGCCCGGGACCAGGGTTCGATTCCCGACGCGGCAGGTTTCTGGACCAGGGTCAGCGGACTCGATAATTCTCTCGCCTCGGTGCCCACTCTGATCAGCGATCACACTCGGCAACTCTGGGCATTAGCTTGCCTCATCTTCACTAACGGCCCCACCAGACCGCCGGGGATGCCTGGTCTCACCCTGGAGATACCCATTAAGGGACCATCTCTCAGGGAAGCCAGGAAGGGTTTCGCAGTGGTCGAAGCGCGGAGATACTCCTCCGGGAGTCGATCCTAGCGCTATATAAACCTGCAATTAATTAATTTCTAATAAATAAACCTCAACACGAGAATGTTGCTAAATTGGCCTGGTTGCTGGTTTGTATGTTTTCTGCTTTCGTTGATTGTCTAGTGGTGCTGTGAGTTTGTGTCACATTTGCTCAGACCAAAATCCAACGCTCTTTGTTTTAGAGGCTTAACAAGAGGGGGGACCTTCCATGCTCTGCTCTGCTCCCATTGCTGGAGCAATTTCCGGACACACATAGTATGCTGATGTTGACTTGAATGTGAATGGGTTCTGGGGTCTGTCAGGGGTTTGTTCTGCCTGGGAATTTCTGGCTTTTGATGGCCGCTCCTCCATGATATAATTAGCAGAACTATGCTATAAAACAGTAGCTGCAATGACTTTATTGGTAGGTTAAGTTTGAAAGGCTTTCTTTATGGTATGTAATGTGTGAAGTTCCTTTTCCTGCGTTTATTTTCAATTTCTAAACCGCATATCTAAGTCAACTGATGTGCCACAGTGCTAGGGTATTAGTCTT
Organism: Lissotriton vulgaris; assembly: GCF_964263255.1. NCBI lineage: Eukaryota > Metazoa > Chordata > Amphibia > Caudata > Salamandridae > Lissotriton > Lissotriton vulgaris. The sequence goes on along the minus strand of NC_141693.1, from coordinate 1,305,811,126 downwards.
ATAATGCAAAGCAGGAGTGTAAGAACCATAATCTAAGTTGATCTGAAAATCCATGTTTTAAATTCTTGTGAAAAGCTGTGTCAGATTTTTCATGTCTAAGCCCAAGGGGAAGGGAGGTCAACATCGTGGCTGCGGAGAAGTTGAAGGAGCGGCTTCCGATACGGGCTCTTATAATTCTGGGGATGCAAGCAAGAGAAGTATCAGCTGGCTATGGACAGTTTAAAGCTTCTAGAGGACTTTAGCGACACTGGTATTCATAGATAGTTTTCTATTCTATTAATGACCTTTAACTATACTTTAAATGTTTTGGGTTTTACTTCGGAAGATCACGTTGACTTGTGGTTTACTTGTAGAGCCCAGGTTTTGTATTAAACCTTTAGCAGAACTAGGGGGCATATTAACAAGGAACAGGGAAAATTAACGCTAAGGGGGCTTAGTGTTAATTTTTTTAACGCCTGCTATCGCTGGATAATATTGCCTGGTTATCGCGTTATTAACAACGCTAACCGCCTAGGCGATTAAAAATCCAGCGATAGCGGCATTTTGGGAGGTTATCGCTGGTAATGCAGCGATAAAACTACAAGGATAGGAATATCCTTGTTGATAGCCCATGGTGGACCTAGCCATGTAATCCACCTCCTTTAGATTACATGTGTGAATAATAACTGTGTCAGCCCTGTGCCTGAGGTGCATCATCAGAGCTGTGTGAATAATAACAGCTGTGAGCCCCGTGCCTGAGGTGCACCATAAGATCTGTGTGAATAATAACAGCTGTGAGCCCCGTGCCTGAGGTGCCTCATCAGAGCTGTGTGAATAATAATTGCGTCAGCTTGGTGCAGAGGTGCATCATCAGAGCTGTGTAAATAATACCTGCGTCAGCCGCGTGCTCAGGTGCATCATCAGAGCTGTGTGAATAATAACAGCTGTGAGCCCGTGCCTGAGGTGCATCATCAGAGCTGTGTGAATAATAACTGCCGGCAGCCCTGTGCTCAGGTGCCTCATCGGAGCTGTGTGAATAATAACTGCGTCAGCCCGGTGCTGAGGTGCATCATCAGAGCTGTGTGAATAATACCTGCGTCAGCCCCGTGCTTAGGTGCATCATCAGAGCTGTGTGAATAATAACAGCTGTGAGACCGTGCCTGAGGTGCATCATCAGAGCTGTGTGAATACTAACTGTGTCAGCCCCGTGCGTGAGGTGCATAATCAGAACTGTGTAAATAATAACAGCTGTGAGCCCGTGCCTGAGGTGCATCATCAGAGCTGTGTGAATAATAACTGCGTCAGCACCGTGCGTGAGGTGCATCATCAGAGCTGTGTGAATAATAACAGCTGTGAGCCCGTGCCTGAGGTGCATCATCAGAGCTGTGTGAATAATAACTGCGTCAGCCCCGTGCGTGAGGTGCATCATCAGATCTGTGTGAATAATAACAGCTGTGAGCAACAGCATACTCTTGCACACACTCTCACTGCTCACCAATTCAAAGTTTGCTAAAAATGTTATGCAACGCATTGTCATACACAATGCCAATAACTCAAACTTTACTGCTGCAAGACCTATTGCATTGTAAATACTTGTTTTATTAATGATACTACAGGAGAGAATTGCTCAGACTACTGCTGACGCAGGCGACTCTGTTGTTACCTGAGTTAACCACCAGTGCTTGTGATAAACTGCATACTACATGGTTTTATTCGTTGAAATCTGGCCAAGACTCGCAAAATAAATAAACAAGCATTTACAATGCAATGGTTTTGCCTTTGTTAAAGTTAGAGCTATTGGCATTGCTCTTGACATTATTTTTATTTATGTGTTTTTTTTAAAAACATAAATAAATGGCATTGTCATTTACAATGCAACTAGCTTTATCTCTCGCAAATGACACACACAAACAACCACAGAGAGCCCCCCCGCACACACACACAGAGCTCCCCCACACACACAGAGCCCCCCACACACACACCCACACAGAGCTCCCCCCCACACACACACACACACAGAGCCCTCCACACACACCCACACAGAGCCCCCCCACACACTGCAACCCCCCCACACACTGCAAGCCCTACACACTGCGACCCCCATTTCAATTGATGTGTGATGCTTACCTGGTACTAAATTGGTCCCTGCATGGCTGAAAGGTTGAAATTGTGTAGGAGGCAAGGGGACAAATGTGAGCATGGAGAGAAAGGAGTATAAGTTTGAGATTAGTGACTAGGTGAAAATAAAATCAGGAAGGACACAGGGTGGTCTTTCCAAATTAGATGGTCTATTTCAGGTAGAAAATGTCAGTAGGTTATTTGTGTTCTTGAGGGGGGATAGGTCCAACCGGCACCATAATCGGACGTTTATTGTTTATACCCATTCACAACAGGCAACTAGGCAGGATGGCCGTCTCAGAGCCCAATCAGCAGTGAAGCAACAAGGTCCCTAAACCTCCGTAAAAGCATGTCTAACACTGAGGGGCCCTCCTCAACACACACAGGGCTTGATAGAACTTAATTAGTTCCATACTGACAATTATTGCCAGACCAAAAATGTGTTTAAAACAGTAACATACACACTTGATATCTAGGAGAGCTGACCGTGTAGCACTGCAGACCCCAATTTTACCCCCATTTTTGCCTGCACACCCTAAAAACGACCACATACAACATGTATACACTTTACGCGTTTAATAGCAGTTGACTAGGAAGTTCAGAAAGCTTTTTACAAGCGAGTAGTCCGCCTGCTCACGTTTTTTCTGGGTTTTCCGCTGCTCGAGTTCGCATTTTTAACATGAAAAGCAAAAGGAAAAACACAAACAGACTCGATGGGCTACTCAACATATCTAATAATATACAACCGGATATTTGCGTGTCTAAAGTTCAAAAACGGGTTTTGGCAACTTCCAACTGAGCGTTGAAGGGACTGACTGAGAAATGTGTGTCTCCGAGGCAGGGTGACAGTGTAAACAAGCATTTACAATGCAATGGTCTCGGCAATATTAAAGGTAGAGCTATTGGCATTGCTCATGACATTTTTTTGGGGGTGTTTTTTTTTTTAAATCATAAATAAATGGCATTGTCATTTACATTGCCAATAGCGTAATCGTTAAATAAATGGCCTTGTCATTTACAATGCCAATAGCTTAATCGCTCGCAAATGCATGACCTATTGCATTTTACACCCACACATAGCCACACACGCAAAGCCACCCACACACACAGTCACCCACACAATCTGCACTCTGAATCTGCACTCTGAATCTGCACTCTGAATCTGCACTCTGAATCTGCACTCTGAATCTGCACTCTGAATCTGCCTCTGCAGTCTGAATCTGCCTCTGCAGTCTGAATCTGCCTCTGCAGTCTGAATCTGCACTCTGAATCTTCTTCGTTACTAAAGTCAACAACGTATAGATGAGTTTAGAAAATACTGGTTATATTTAAACAAACACATCCCAATAAGTGCGCACGTCGCAGTTTATGAAATTAGAATTTCAATATTCAGTCAAATAAATGCACCAACCTCCATAAGGCGCTATGTGGAGCCATGTTTTCTGGTCTCTAGTAAACAAAGGCATCGTTTTGTGGTCCAACCCTCGGCTTATGTCGATTATTTTATAATTTACCTATTTTTTTTATAATGTTACACTTCCGACCTCCATATGGTGCTGTATTAAAAGCCATGTTTTTGGGTTCAGACGAGACGCTCCGGCTCTGGTGTGAAATTATAATTATAAATATTCAGTAATGTCAATTTTCGGTAAAATATAAGCACACCAATCTCGTAAGGCGCTTTAAAAGTATGTGTTTGTTCCTGTATACACACGCATCAGACAGTTACAAAGGGGCTGATGGGTATTCTAGGAGTAGGTTATCCTTGTCTTTTGGAATCCCATTACTCAGCCATTCTGGATTGCCACTCCTCATTAAATAGCCACGCTGCATCCACAGCACACCACTAACCGGCCATTCTGTATCTCTCAACGCTCCATTAAATGACCAGCCTGTGTCAACCACATCAACCGGTCATTCGGAATGCACTGTACACCATTACAATCCCCTTACCTCCTCCTCTGTGCACCCCATTCTGCAATGCCTTACCCAGCATCTAGTTCACCTGCCCTTACACCTCACCCTGCAGCCCTTCGGTTGTCCATCTGTAATGCACCCCTTCCAGCACCTCATGAGGTGCAGGCCTTTCTGCCCGTAACCTGGAAGCCTGCCCCTTTGCGTGAGTCTTCTTAGCCGGAAGTCCCTCTCCTCTGTGAATGCTGCCTCTCTTTTTGTCAGCACAGAGGATACTACGCCCAGCACAGCCTCTGCCCGGCATGCCGCGCTCTTCCTAAGCACAGAGAACACCATGCCGATGATCTGCATGCTGCCGCTCTCTTCCTAAGCGCAGAAGATACTATGACCAGCATCCCACATGCCTCTGCAGGCTGCCGCTTCCTTCCTAAGCGCAGAGGAGACTCTGCCCAGCATCTCATGTGACTCTGCATGGTGCAGCTCTCTTCCTAAGCGCAGATGATACTATGCCCAGCGTCCTACACCCCTCTGCATGGAACAGCTCTGTTTCTAAGCACAGAAGATAGTACACCCAGCAACCCACATGCCTCTGCAGGCTACCGCTCTCTTCCTAAGCACAGAAAACACCATGCCTAGCATCCAGAGTGCAGCACAGACACCCCTCACCGTTGCAGAGTCTCCGGAGTTCTACTGGAACGCATGTGATCCTCTCCCAGTGCTGCCAAGACGCCCCTCCCCATACGATACTCCTACCCCAGGGAAGAGAAGTATTTTTGTATTTTAGACATGCCCCACCCCCCCTCTCTGTGGCCCCCATTTGCCTCGCGGACCACGGGCCCGCGCCGGCTCAGCCCAGGCTCCTGTCGTGTTTACGCAGCTTGGCCATAAATTCCTGCCCCGTTTAGGTTCATTGACTGGGATGTGTGAGAAGCTACTCCAAGGGTCCCGGAGGGGAGAGGGGGGGGGGGGGTTCAATTTAAGAGTAAGCGAGAGAGAAGGGGGGAAATGAAGAGAAGGGAACTGGGAGGAGGGGACAAATTAAAGAAACTAACCTGGAAGGAGAAGAGAACACAGGAGAAATTAAAGCAAGATAGGCGTATGGAAGAGAAGCGGGGCTCGGCAGGGGGCAGGGGGGGGGCCTTGTGCAAACAATTGGCAGGAGAGGTTTCTTGCACCTCTGTGTAAATTCTTGAGTCTGTAGTGTACAAGGGATAGTGTTTCCCTTGTGCTGTGTGCGACTTTAGGGGGCACCCAAAAGCACTGCCTTTTAAATCCCCCCGAGGACTGAAGTTCCTGAATAGTGTTCCCCTCCGACTGACGGGCATCTAGGCGCTTAGGGGTCATTAGGGGACAGGTGAAAACTGCAGGGTTAAAAGCACCAAAGACTTGTTCAGTGCGGCGAAAGTGCGGGCTACTCAAACTGCCCACCTGTGGACGCTCCGCTGACTGGGTTATAATAATGCAGACGCCGTGCACATTCAATCATTGTCCTCTCTGCCAGCAGAACTCAGAAGTGCCAAATATATGTACATTCTATAATATTCTGACAATTTGGACGAGAACATTAATTAACAATAAAATGGTAGTCTACGAATCAAATCTTAAGCTTAAGCAATTCTGTTTGTAATTATGTCACTTTTAGCTTTGCTTTAAGTAGTGTGTTTTTTAAACGTGTATGTATATACCATGCATATGAACATGAATTTGGAGTAAAATATTACATATATATTCCACACGTATATATCCTCTATCATCGTTCTAAGGTGTGTTTTCAAACCTTATGTGGGACGGTTTTAGGACCGCCGAGTGGATACTAATTTGTATAAACTGTTAAAAATGGCCACTGGTAAACCACACTAAACAGGATCTATCCAATGTTCGCCTTAATTGGGAGCTTGGGCCCTTCCTGTGTCAGCACACAGCCTGCTGTTTGCAAACACTTTGTATTGTGCAGGCGATAGATAGTCCGGGCCAAGGAGCATGCAGAAATTACGAGGGAGGTACGGGCGTTAGGAGCATGCAGGCAAGAAATGACGAGGGAGGTACCGGCGTTAGGAGCATGCAGGCAAAAAATGACGAGGGAGGTACAGGCGACAGCAATGAGAACGTGTGAACCAGGAAAATATAAGCTGGGTTAGGAGCATGCATTAAAAAAAAAATGACGAGGGAGGTACGGGCGTTAGGAGCATGCAGGCAAGAAATGACGAGGGAGGTAGGGGGGCGGGAACGGGGCCGGGGAGACATAGAGAGCGAGGCAGCAGTAGGGGGCGGGAACGGGAGCCGAGGCAGCGGTAGGGGGGCGGGAACAGGTTCGGTGACACGGAGAGCGGGAGAGGGGGTGGGAACGGGCAAAAAAAAAATGCACAAAAAAAAGCAAGCACTTACCTGGACTTCTTCCAGGTGCCTTCAATGCCGGAGCAGATTCGGGGGCGTTCCCGAGAAGAGGCTTTCGGCTGACGTAGCCAAAAGCCAAAAATTCTCGGGAACGCCCCCGAATCTGGTCCGAGATTGACGGACGGAGCCCTCTCCCAATGGCTAGCCTCCATTTATGGAGCTAGCCAATGAGAGGAGGGGGCGTATTCCCGACCCCACACACACACATCAAAAGGTTTTTTGGCGCATGCGTACAAAGTACGCATCGCCAGTCAAAACCTAAAAATGGAGAGTAACAGGGACAGAGGTGCCTGTCCCTGTCTCAACATGCTGGTAACAGTGTATCAGCAGCTACATGTTACCGAAACTTCCTCTTATCTTGTTGCGGTCTACAAAAGGACAGAAAAAGACTGATGTTTTGAAATGGAATTGTATTTTTCGTCATTTGCTAAATAAACGTCTTGAGAATTATAATTACTTTTTTGCACACTTTTAAAAGGCATTTAACACTTGCTTCCGGAATGAGAAATTTAATATTCCTACATCTGTTTCTCCTCTGGAGCCCTTTTTGCCATGTTGCCTTTCTTGAAAGGTTGATAATTAATGCTCAAACCATCTCTCAGGAAATTGCACAGATTACAGGGCTGGATTACCCTGTTTCTTTACGAGTTGTTGAAGTTTTGGGGAGTTTTGTCTCAGTATTTTGCCCAGCATCATTCTTGACCAGGTGCCTTCTTGGTTTTAGTCTCTTCAGCAGAGCTGTAAAAAGGTGAAAAGTCATCTCTTGCAAACGTCCTGTATCTGACACAGATACTATGATTACTACCGGTAGTATATGAAGGTAGCCGCTTGTGGGAGTTCAAGAAACAAATCGCCTATAGCCATCCAGTTTCAAAGTCGCAAGGATACTAGTAGTAAAGTCAGTTCACCAACGAACGGCACTTCCATTTCCAACTTCAATTTGGACTCACGAGGAAATATTTCCAGTGTGTCTGAAAAAGTATGGGGCATAATGTTGCAATAGCCGGAAACTGCTCTTAACAGAATGTTCTTTAATCAGCATCTACATGCAACTCCACCCGCTTGATATAACTTTGCCACACCCTATTATCAAGTCCGCGTCGGATTTAAAGACTAACAATAGATTAACGTGAAGATGAGTGATATTTGTTTAATTGTGCTGTCTAGTAAATGTAATTTGCATTGATCTTCCTTGTAATAAGTTTCTAGATTTCTAAGAAGTTTTCACCTCTGATATCTTCTTACAGAAGATTGAAGCAATCTACCCTGTTTTTACCATCCTGCATTGATAAGAATGATGTGGGTGTGAGTTTCTTCCACAAAGACTGGAAGCAGGTGTTCTCACTGGCCTCCTTACTTTTGTCTCAGTTCTTTTTCATCCATGTATATTGCTCTTTTTTATGACCGGGGAATATTCTCTGACTCTGTCCTGATAGTCGTGATGGCGACCATTCCTGATTGCCTCCTTTGTTTTGATAATGACCACAATGTTTGTCTTTTGGTTTTTTTGATGGGGATGAAACCTTGCTTCTGTTGTATATTTTTGGTGACCACCGTGACCTTTATTTTTCTGACCATTGACTAATTTACATAACGGACATTCCTTGCTGCTGTGTAAAGGACTGCCATTTTAATGGTTTGAAACTTGTTTTCATGAACTTCTGGGCTAATCTGCTACTGTGCGCGTGCTTTCAAATGCGTTCTTAGCAATGGAGTAGTCTGAAAATTAAAATAGCCCCCAGTTTGAACCAATGCTCTGGTGGCACCAAGGAAGTGCAGCAGGTGAGCCCAACTCTCCCCAGAAGAGCTCCCTAGTTTCTTTTAGCTAGAAAACTCGTCATTCGTCCTTTGTCCCTTCTATCCACCTGTGAATACCCACTATTTCACCTTTATGTTATGTGAATTTAATTTATATTGCGCACAAATCATCCTGGGAGGGGTATCTCGGCCTGCAGATGCCAGGCAATTCACAGGACTACAAAGCTGAATATAGCTCTGTTTTAAGGAGTTTCCTTAACTTAAAATGATCAGTGCACTTTTGAATGTAGAGCTTTAACGCATTCCAGTACAGAGGGACTGGGTAAGAAAAGGACCGGCCCCATGAACGGGACTCTCTTGCCCGTGGTACAGTTAGCGGAGCTTTGTTGTTAGTTCTTAAAAGTCTGACTGCTCTGTAATGTGTAAGCTTCAAATATAGATAGATTGGATCTATCCCAATCAGAGAATTATGTGTTAAACAGCACATTTTTTAAATAATTATTTTATGGATTGGAAAGCAATGAAGGGAATGTAGAAGGGGAGCAGAAGTAGCTGGAAGGAAGGTTACATATGAGACTGCAGTGTTCTGAAGAACTTGCAGTTTAGATAGTAATGTCTCATGAGTAGAGGCCAGTAAAGCGTTGTACTAATCCAAGCAGTAGATATCCAATGCTTGGCTTATAGTTTTCCTCACAGAAAATGGGAGGAGGGGAACATCTCTTCTCAACAGGCACATCCTATAAAAACAAGAGCCTGTGGTAGTCATAACCTGTTCTTTCATTGTGAGGGATTGGTCCAAATGGACGCCTAAGTTCTTGACTTCCAGTTTAGCAGATGGAGCTTTACCCAGTTCAGGGGCCCAAAGCTGGTGAGCGTTGCCAAACAGCATAATCTCTGTTTTGCCAACATTCAGCTAGAGACAATTTTTCGTTATCCTGGGTGGTAATGGAATTCATCCCAGCTGAGAAAGTTTTATTCGCTTTATCTAGACCTTTATTAAAGGAGATTAGTAGCTGCTTATCATCAGCCTAAGATAAAAGTTAGAAACCAAAAACTCTGACAATATTGGCAAGGGGAACACCATATATGTTAAACAGTGTGGGTCTCAGACAAGAGCCCCGAGGCACCCCCTTGTCCGGCATCACGGTACGCAATTTTTAGGAACCCAGAGGAATATTCTGAGTTCTGTTTGTTAAAAAATCACCAAACCATTGTAATGCAGTGCCATGGACTCCCGTCTTATGCCACCTTTGAATCAGCTTAGGATGTGACACAGTATCAAATGCATATTTACAACAAGGGGTGGTGAGGGACAGAGTCTCTGAATAAAGCAGAAAGCTCTCACCCAGTCAAGAGATCAGGGCTAGATCCAACACCGTTTTTTAGCTCACTGCACCATCCCAGTTTCAGAACCTGGCTGTATGCAAATTAGTCTGTTCCTGTCCCAGTGCATGATGGGAACAGGGTAAACCAAACTACAAAAGCCAATTCTTACACTGGGAAGGAAACAAGCTCCCGGGGACCGGTTTCTGGCATTACAGCCGTCTTCGGCCCGGTTTGCTTGAATCCTGATGGTGCAATGAGCAAGGGTCTCACATCTGAAAATACCCTTCCACGCTTAGGGTGGACAAAAATATTTACAACAAGGGGTGGTGAGGGACAGAGTCTCTGAATAAAGCAGAAAACTCTCACCCAGTCAAGAGATCAGGGCTAGATCCAACACCGTTGGTAGTTTAGTCTGCCCTGTTCCCATGATGCACTGGGCCAGGTACAGACTGATTTGCATATAGCCAGGTTCTGAGCTGGGATGGGGCAGTGAGATAAATAACGGTGATGGATCAAGCCCTGATCTTTGGACTGGGTAAGAGTGGTCTGTTTAACTCAGACACTCTGTTCATCACCACCCCCTTTTCTAAACCGTTTTTGGCCACTATAGGTGTGGCAGGGTATACTCAGACATGAGTCCCTTTCTCACTGCTCCATCAGGATTCAAGCAAGCCGGGCCGAAGAAGGCTTAAATGCCAGAAACCGGTCCCCGGTAGCTTGTCTCCTTTCTGGTGAAGAATTGGCTTGGTAGTTTAGTCTGCCCTGTTCCCATGATGCACTGGGCCAGGTACAGACTGATTTGCATATAGCCAGGTTCTGAGCTGGGATGGGGCAGTGAGATAAATAACGGTGATGGATCAAGCCCTGATCTTTGGACTGGGTAAGAGTGGTCTGTTTAACTCAGACACTCTGTTCATCACCACCCCCTTTTCTAAATCGTTTTTGGCCACTATAGGTGTGGCAGGGTATACTCAGACATGAGTCCCTTTCTCACTGCTCCATCAGGATTCAAGCAAGCCGGGCCGAAGAAGGCTGAAATGCCAGAAACCGGTCCCCGGTAGCTTGTCTCCTTTCTGGTGAAGAATTGGCTTGGTAGTTTAGTCTGCCCTGTTCCCATGATGCACTGGGTCAGGTACAGACTGATTTGCATATAGCCAGGTTCTGAGCTGGGGTGGGGCAGTGAGATAAATAACAGTGATGGATCAAGCCCTGATCTTTGGACTGGGTAAGAGTGGTCTGTTTAACTCAGACACTCTGTTCATCACCACCCCCTTTTCTAAATCGTTTTTGGCCACTATAGGTGTGGCAGGGTATACTCAGACATGAGTCCCTTTCTCACTGCTCCATCAGGATTCAAGCAAGCCGGGCCGAAGAAGGCTGAAATGCCAGAAACCGGTCCCCGGTAGCTTGTCTCCTTTCTGGTGAAGAATTGGCTTGGTAGTTTAGTCTGCCCTGTTCCCATGATGCACTGGGCCAGGTACAGACTGATTTGCATATAGCCAGGTTCTGAGCTGGGATGGGGCAGTGAGATAAATAACGGTGATGGATCAAGCCCTGATCTTTGGACTGGGTAAGAGTGGTCTGTTTAACTCAGACACTCTGTTCATCACCACCCCCTTTTCGAAAATCGTTTTTGGCCACTATAGGTGTGGCAGGGTATACTCAGACATGAGCCCCTTTCTCACTGCTCCATCAGGATTCAAGCAAGCCGGGCCGAAGAAGGCTGAAATGCCAGAAACCGGTCCCCGGTAGCTTGTCTCCTTTCTGGTGAAGAATTGGCTTGGTAGTTTAGTCTGCCCTGTTCCCATGATGCACTGGGCCAGGTACAGACTGATTTGCATATAGCCAGGTTCTGAGCTGGGATGGGGCAGTGAGATAAATAACGGTGATGGATCAAGCCCTGATCTTTGGACTGGGTAAGAGTGGTCTGTTTAACTCAGACACTCTGTTCATCACCACCCCCTTTTCTAAATCGTTTTTGGCCACTATAGGTGTGGCAGGGTATACTCAGACATGAGTCCCTTTCTCACTGCTCCATCAGGATTCAAGCAAGCCGGGCCGAAGAAGGCTGAAATGCCAGAAACCGGTCCCCGGTAGCTTGTCTCCTTTCTGGTGAAGAATTGGCTTGGTAGTTTAGTCTGCCCTGTTCCCATGATGCACTGGGCCAGGTACAGACTGATTTGCATATAGCCAGGTTCTGAGCTGGGATGGGGCAGTGAGATAAATAACGGTGATGGATCAAGCCCTGATCTTTGGACTGGGTAAGAGTGGTCTGTTTAACTCAGACACTCTGTTCATCACCACCCCCTTTTCTAAATCGTTTTTGGCCACTATAGGTGTGGCAGGGTATACTCAGACATGAGTCCCTTTCTCACTGCTCCATCAGGATTCAAGCAAGCCGGGCCGAAGAAGGCTGAAATGCCAGAAACCGGTCCCCGGTAGATTGTCTCCTTTCTGGTGAAGAATTGGCTTGGTAGTTTAGTCTGCCCTGTTCCCATGATGCACTGGGCCAGGTACAGACTGATTTGCATATAGCCAGGTTCTGAGCTGGGATGGGGCAGTGAGATAAATAACGGTGATGGATCAAGCCCTGATCTTTGGACTGGGTAAGAGTGGTCTGTTTAACTCAGACACTCTGTTCATCACCACCCCCTTTTCTAAATCGTTTTTGGCCACTATAGGTGTGGCAGGGTATACTCAGACATGAGTCCCTTTCTCACTGCTCCATCAGGATTCAAGCAAGCCGGGCCGAAGAAGGCTGAAATGCCAGAAACCGGTCCCCGGTAGATTGTCTCCTTTCTGGTGAAGAATTGGCTTGGTAGTTTAGTCTGCCCTGTTCCCATGATGCACTGGGCCAGGTACAGACTGATTTGCATATAGCCAGGTTCTGAGCTGGGATGGGGCAGTGAGATAAATAACGGTGATGGATCAAGCCCTGATCTTTGGACTGGGTAAGAGTGGTCTGTTTAACTCAGACACTCTGTTCATCACCACCCCCTTTTCTAAATTGTTTTTGGCCACTATAGGTGTGGCAGGGTATACTCAGACATGAGTCCCTTTCTCACTGCTCCATCAGGATTCAAGCAAGCCGGGCCGAAGAAGGCTGAAATGCCAGAAACCGGTCCCCAGTAGCTTGTCTCCTTTCTGGTGAAGAATTGGCTTGGTAGTTTAGTCTGCCCTGTTCCCATGATGCACTGGGCCAGGTACAGACTGATTTGCATATAGCCAGGTTCTGAGCTGGGATGGGGCAGTGAGATAAATAACGGTGATGGATCAAGCCCTGGTCTTTGGACTGGGTAAGAGTGGTCTGTTTAACTCAGACACTCTGTTCATCACCACCCCCTTTTCTAAATCGTTTTTGGCCACTATAGGTGTGGCAGGGTATACTCAGACATGAGTCCCTTTCTCACTGCTCCATCAGGATTCAAGCAAGCCGGGCCGAAGAAGGCTGAAATGCCAGAAACCGGTCCCCGGTAGCTTGTCTCCTTTCTGGTGAAGAATTGGCTTGGTAGTTTAGTCTGCCCTGTTCCCATGATGCACTGGGCCAGGTACAGACTGATTTGCATATAGCCAGGTTCTGAGCTGGGATGGGGCAGTGAGATAAATAACGGTGATGGATCAAGCCCTGATCTTTGGACTGGGTAAGAGTGGTCTGTTTAACTCAGACACTCTGTTCATCACCACCCCCTTTTCTAAATCGTTTTTGGCCACTATAGGTGTGGCAGGGTATACTCAGACATGAGTCCCTTTCTCACTGCTCCATCAGGATTCAAGCAAGCCGGGCCGAAGAAGGCTGAAATGCCAGAAACCGGTCCCCGGTAGCTTGTCTCCTTTCTGGTGAAGAATTGGCTTGGTAGTTTAGTCTGCCCTGTTCCCATGATGCACTGGGCCAGGTACAGACTGATTTGCATATAGCCAGGTTCTGAGCTGGGATGGGGCAGTGAGATAAATAACGGTGATGGATCAAGCCCTGATCTTTGGACTGGGTAAGAGTGGTCTGTTTAACTCAGACACTCTGTTCATCACCACCCCCTTTTCTAAATTGTTTTTGGCTACTATAGGTGTGGCAGGGTATACTCAGACATGAGTCCCTTTCTCACTGCTCCATCAGGATTCAAGCAAGCCGGGCCGAAGAAGGCTGAAATGCCAGAAACCGGTCCCCGGTAGCTTGTCTCCTTTCTGGTGAAGAATTGGCTTGGTAGTTTAGTCTGCCCTGTTCCCATGATGCACTGGGCCAGGTACAGACTGATTTGCATATAGCCAGGTTCTGAGCTGGGATGGGGCAGTGAGATAAATAACGGTGATGGATCAAGCCCTGATCTTTGGACTGGGTAAGAGTGGTCTGTTTAACTCAGACACTCTGTTCATCACCACCCCCTTTTCTAAATTGTTTTTGGCTACTATAGGTGTGGCAGGGTATACTCAGACATGAGTCCCTTTCTCACTGCTCCATCAGGATTCAAGCAAGCCGGGCCGAAGAAGGCTGAAATGCCAGAAACCGGTCCCCGGTAGCTTGTCTCCTTTCTGGTGAAGAATTGGCTTGGTAGTTTAGTCTGCCCTGTTCCCATGATGCACTGGGCCAGGTACAGACTGATTTGCATATAGCCAGATTCTGAGCTGGGATGGGGCAGTGAGATAAATAACGGTGATGGATCAAGCCCTGATCTTTGGACTGGGTAAGAGTGGTCTGTTTAACTCAGACACTCTGTTCATCACCACCCCCTTTTCTAAATCGTTTTTGGCCACTATAGGTGTGGCAGGGTATACTCAGACATGAGTCCCTTTCTCACTGCTCCATCAGGATTCAAGCAAGCCGGGCCGAAGAAGGCTGAAATGCCAGAAACCGGTCCCCGGTAGCTTGTCTCCTTTCTGGTGAAGAATTGGCTTGGTAGTTTAGTCTGCCCTGTTCCCATGATGCACTGGGCCAGGTACAGACTGATTTGCATATAGCCAGGTTCTGAGCTGGGATGGGGCAGTGAGATAAATAACGGTGATGGATCAAGCCCTGATCTTTGGACTGGGTAAGAGTGGTCTGTTTAACTCAGACACTCTGTTCATCACCACCCCCTTTTCTAAATCGTTTTTGGCCACTATAGGTGTGGCAGGGTATACTCAGACATGAGTCCCTTTCTCACTGCTCCATCAGGATTCAAGCAAGCCGGGCCGAAGAAGGCTGAAATGCCAGAAACCGGTCCCCGGTAGCTTGTCTCCTTTCTGGTGAAGAATTGGCTTGGTAGTTTAGTCTGCCCTGTTCCCATGATGCACTGGGCCAGGTACAGACTGATTTGCATATAGCCAGGTTCTGAGCTGGGATGGGGCAGTGAGATAAATAACGGTGATGGATCAAGCCCTGATCTTTGGACTGGGTAAGAGTGGTCTGTTTAACTCAGACACTCTGTTCATAACCACCCCCTTTTCTAAACAGTATCAAATGCTGCAGACAAATCCAGAAGCAAAAGCACATTCATTTTTCATCCATCATTCAGTGTTTCACCAATCCATCCATCCATCCATCCTTTCACCCATTCTTCCTTTCAACAATCTTTTCAGCCATCCGTTCTTTCATATACCCACCCACCCTCCCATCCATTCACCTACTTATTCATCGTTTAACCCATTCGCCCACCCACGCATCCTTTCCCCCACTCATGCATCCTTTCACCCATCCAAAATTTCACATTGCCATTCACACCCACACATCCTTTCACTCATCCACCCTTTCACCCATCCATGAATCATTTTACCAATTCACCCTTTCACCCATCCTTTCACCCAACCTTCCTCCTTTTAGCCATCTATCATTCTTTCCATTTTCAACCCATCTTCTTTCATTGTTAATCATGAGCATTTGTCTTCCTTATTCCAGATAGGAGAGGCCATTTAGGACCCCACCCGCTGTAGCTGCTAACGCATGGGGTACACAACGTCCTTTGCTCCTACACCTCTCACATTTAGCAATCTATATATGATGAGCCCGGAGGTAAAGCAAATAAAATGACAGGACGCCTGACATCAGTGAATGAGTGATCTAATAATATCCCGTTGTTTGATAGATCTGGTTATCTTTGAGCTATGAAAGAGGTTATGTCTCTCTGGGTCATGTCAGTGGTGGCACAGCTGATTACACTCTTTCTCTGTCCTTTGACGAAAGAGGAGGTTCCCATTCAGCCCATTTTGTTCAGCGAAAGACAATTGTACATGTTTAATAATCTCTTGGAACTCTTGGTACAGCTGTATCTGAACATGCACGTAGGTAGGACACCATCCCTAAGCTTTTACTTACATAGGAAGAGGCATAACTCATGTGTCACCATCCAGTTATTGTTGTATCCTGTGCTTGGAAGATGGAAGTTCATTCTGTGCTGAATTTAGGGGTTCGCAAAATGACAAAAAAATGTTTTACACTGTGACAGATAAAAATCAAGAACCAGTGGCTTAGCTAGACCTATTGCCGCCCGGGACGGACCCTGGGTTTCCCACCCGGTGCAGGTAAGAGTGGGGGGTGGGGAGTTGACAGAGGACTTGTTCTCAGGGTGGGGGTGGTAGTCGATAGACGACTTGCTCACCTCTCTACCCCCAAAAAGAGTGGCCCCCTCCCACCTACCCCGCTGTAAAGAACTTGACTAAAACTATGCGGTGAAGAAAAGCTTTCCTCACACCTAGTCGCTACAAAGATGTGTGGAGAAGTGTGGCTCACGGTGTAGAGCAGGCAGACCTGGAAGCTGAGGTCAGACCCGGGACCAGGGTTCAATTCCCGACGCGGCAGGGTCTTGAGCTCAAATGTCCACGGACTTGATAATTCTCGCTTCGGTGCCTGCTCTAATCATGGGTTCTCACTCTGCAACTCTGGGCATTAAGCTTGCTTAATCTCCACAACGGCCCCCCTGCGGCGGGATGCCTGGCTTTCACCTTGGGGATGCTCTGTAGGGGCTATCTCACAGGGAAAAGCCAGGACGGGTTCCCAAGGCAAGTGCCGGGAAACCTCCGGGTAGCTGTGCGCTCAATAAATGCAATAATAATGATAATAATAAAGATAACCACAGGGCTATAAGTGGGTAGGGTCCTGCTGGCACTTAAACCCGGACAGAATAAAACTCAACTTGGAAATAGGTGCCTTTTGGGCTCTATATTCATGTCCTTAACTTTTCTTGCAAAAGCACTGATTATTGTCTCAAAAATGACCATAAAAACCCTCAATGTATTTCACTGTAGAGACGCGGTCCCTGTTTAGATTTCACATTTTACTTCATCTTGCATTCCCTAAAACTATTTGCTTTTCCAAAATGTATTGCTTTAGTGTTTTTATACAACAAAAGACTCTTTTGTAATGCATACTAAGAACTGAGTCACCTTTGGCTGTTTGACCAGCTGTCTGAGTGAGTTCAGGTTGTGGGTAGGTGTTATGAAAGTGAATGAGAGAGAGCTCTGAAGCTAAGCAAGGCTGAAGGCAGAGCGAGTTTCTCACAGTGCGGGTTACTGAGTCATTAAGGTGTGCACACTACATGTATATCCAATCCGTGGCTTCTCTGCACAGCATACAGAGTGATACATGCCAATGGTAGTTCTGGGAGATTATGAGATATGCAGATTGAGGATTTCAGAAAGATGTCAAGACAATAAGGGCCTAAGTGTCTAATAGAAAGAGAGAGGAAAGGGGTGCTAAAGGGAGAACAGGATTCTTGTTAATGGAAGTGAAAAAAGTCAAACTGTTCAGAGCACAGATCAGAATGACTGACGAACAACACTTATACAGTGCACTGATGCCCGATTGAGTGTCTAGGCGCTGCACAGAGTAGTGTAGTCAAACCTGGCTCTGAATTTGCACGCGTGTGGCTCATTTGACCCCAGAGTAGCTAGGATGGAGAGAATGTGCTGGAAAGAGGAACATTTGTGCATAGTTTTCTTTCCATTATGATTTAGTGTTTTGCCCGATATGAAATGTATACGAGCATTTTGTTCTCAGAAATAATTGGTACCTTTTCCTTAAGGACAGGCCGCAGAGGGAGCACCTCGCTGTTCCTTTTGTGGCGCCACACAATGCCATGCTTTAACTCTGGTGTGGGAACGACTGTAAATGGTGCTTGTGTTTCGTGCTGCTGAAGGGAATTTGCATGTTTAATGCAGCGTTTCTTCTATGGCGGAGCCTTTAATAGGATTAACTGTCTGTTCGCGGTTCTCGAGCCCTTTTTCATGTCTGGGTGGCTATCAATGGGCCTTTACACGGGGAGGCCATTCGTCGCGAGACACAGTGTTCTCGCTCTTCGAGCTGGTCCTGCCCCCGGGTTACCTCTCTATGGAGGGAACTGGGAGAGTGTCCAGGGCAGCCACCAAGTGCAAACCCTTCACTGTAGGTAAGGTTTGTAATTCTAAATGGGAGTAAAACATTTTTTCCTAATATTCGTCCTATGGTATTACTCTCACTCAAAAGAAGAGACCACCATTTGGTATAAAGTCGACCTAGGTTATTTTATTAGTCAACGAACTGAGATGTATTATGTAAGAGAATAGCCAACTTTCACCTGAGCCTGATAACTGCGGTGCATACCCCTTTACCAGTGCTTTATTTGTAAAAGAATAATTGCCGGGCCCAGAGATTTGTCCAGAAGCCTGCTCCGGCCAGCGCTATCGAAGTTTGGGGTGCAGAACACCAACGATGTGCAGTGTTGTTTCCACCTTATCCCTCTTTAATCCATCACCAGACACTCCCTGCCTCTTCATCTCACTCTTGCAGGTTTCTTTTCATTCCAGCTTCTCCCTTTGACACTGCTTTTTCATCTTTGTTCTCATCCCTTTTTTTCCCTTTTGTGATTTTCTCTCTTGCTCTGGAAAAAAGTCTGGTGGAGAAAAAGTCTACCCCACCCCAAACCACCCAAATCTACCCCACCCCACTCCTTTCTACTTCACTCCACTCTTTTCTATCTGTCTCACTCCACTCCAATCCCGACTCCAATCCAATATATCCAACTCCATTCCACCCTACTCCACTACACTGTAACTCAATCTACCCCACTCAAACCACCCAATCTACCCACTCCACTCTAACCCAATCTACCACACTCCATTGCACTCTACCCAAACTATACCTCTCCACTTCATTCCAATCTACCACATTCTTCCCAGATCTACGCCACTCCAGTCCAATCTAACCCATCCCACCCTAATCCACCCATTCAAATCTATCCTACCCCCCTTTCCCAAACTATCCTAATCCAATCTACCCCATTCAATCTACCCTACTCCAATCTACTCCACTCCAATATACTCCACTCCCGTCTACCCCACCCTAACCCAATCTGCCCACTCCAATTTACTCCACCCCAATTTACCCCACATCAATCTCTCCAACTCCACACCATTCTACTCCTCTCCAGTCTACCCCACCTGACTCCAATTCACCCCAATTTAAACCACTCCAAACAAGCCCACTCCTATCTAACTCACTCCAATCTACCCGACTATGCTCGAATCTACCCCACTTCATTCCAATCTACACTGCCATAATTCACATAATCGACCCCACTCAAAGCTACTCCACTCCCCCTAAGCTACCCTACTCTAGTCCAATATATTTCTCTCCACCCCTATCTACCCCACTCCAAACCACCATAATCCACTGCACTCTCCTCTTCCCCAATCTCCCCCACCCTGCTCCTATCTGCCCAAATATACCCACCTCACTCCAATCTGCCCCACTCCTCTCTAGCCTACACCACTCCACCCCAATCTACTTCACCCCAGTCTACCTCACTCCAATCTACCCCAGTCTACACCTCTCCAATCAGATATTGCCCCACTCTACCCCAGGCTACCCTACTCTAACCCCTTCTACACTACTCCACCACACACCAGCACCTCATCCCAATCTGCCCACATCACTCCAATCTACCCGCACCACTTCTGTCTACCCCACTCTCAATATACCCCACTCCACTACACTGCAATATACCCCACTCCAAACTATCCCATTCGACCCCCACTTCATTCCTTTCTACCCTACTATAATCCACACAATCTCCCCCTCTCCACCCCAATCTACCTGACTCCAGTCTATCCCACTCCACTCCAATCTACCCCAGCCCACGCCACTCTTCCTCATTCTATCCCAATGTGTCCCTCTCCACTCCACCCAATCTAGCTTATCTAAATGTAAATGTAAATTTCATGGTACTTATAGAGCGCACTGTCACCAGACGGTCACCTTGCGGTGTCGCCTATTCGGCTTCCTGGCGCTGATACTCATACCGCTGTGGAACCCCTCCTGGCTTTCCCTGTGAAGTGTCCACTCCTGGGCACCCCCAGGGTGAAGCCAGGCATCCTTAGCCCTGTTGGGGCCGGTGTGGAGGCTAAGCAAGCTATTGCCCAGAGTTGCAGCGTGGGGCCCGTGATTAGAATAGGCACCGAGGCGAGAATTAACAGCTCCGAGGAAATTGAGCCCGAAACCCTGCCGAGGCGGGAATCGAACCCTGGTCCCTGGACAGAACTCTGCATCAGGGTCTGCCGCTCTAACCATTGAGCCACACTCCTCCAATCTAGCTTATCTACCCTACCACTATCTACCTCCTCAAATCTACCCAAATCTACCCACTCCAGCCCAATCTACCCCAATTTATTGTCGTATCTTTCTGTGAAGCTGACTGAGTAAAAGTCTGTTTTGTTCTCTCAGATCTGTTTGGGTGAGTTGGTGGTTTGTTTTTCCAAGAGATGGGTGTGAGTGTTATATGGTCAGAAAGCTGTTTGAATGAAAGCATGGTATAGCTTGTGCAGACGGGCAGACCGGGTGTGGTTTCTACCTGTGTGCTCTAAATTCACAGTGCTACTTCTAGTTTATGAAGGTGTATATTTACACTGCTTACCTGACCGGAATGTGATTGGTCCTCATTGTACTGAATTATTAGGAGTTTGGTTTGCTTTCACGTGGCTGGTGAATTGGCAGTGTGTTTTGTGTCTAACAGTAGTTCGGTCTGTTCAAAGAGCACTTCCTAGGGGTAAATGGAAGTGATCTTCCCTGGACACGTTGTGTGTGCGTGGTTTCCGTTCACCGCCCTAGCTGAGAGTCTGCAGAGCAGGTGATGGAGCTCAGGAAGCACATTGCGCTAGCTGGGCAAGTGAGATTCTATTCTTGTGCTTCGGAGGCGGTGTTTGATCTCACATGTGTCTTCGCCACCTTGTGCGGTGATGCGTTAAGTCAAGTGGAATGCTTTCCCTTTGTTTCTCAATCCCTACCTCGCTTGCTCCCTCTTCCCCTCTCGCTCTCAGACACACATGATGAAAACCAGTAGCTCCCTTACACGTGTGTCGTTGTCCATATTGTTAATATTCCATACACGACTCCCTTACAGGTTCTTTTCATACAGTATGCCCTTACACCTTCCCAGTAGAGCTATATCTTATATTGTTCCCCACATTAATAAATTACTATAGCGTGGTACAGCTATCTCTGCATCACGCTTTCTTTGTACCCGGTAATTCTGTACACAGACAATCAATTTCTCTCTTGTACGTTTCCCCCATCATTCATTTACATTTCCTACCCTACTTTACTCTTCTTAACACATCACTCCTTAAAAACTTCCTTCCATTTTTCATTCACTAACCTATCGTTTTGTGATCCTTTGGTCCACTCATTCATCTAGTGTAGATTTTATCCGTTTATAATCCACTTACAGCTTCCTCAACTAGACCACTTCCCTCGTTTTTATCCAAAGGTAGTTCATGCTCAATCAAATATTCCATTCTACCATCACCCTTTGTAGGTTTCTTCCTCTCTTTAATGCTGTATACATATCCAAAATAAATCAATGCCCAACATACTCTTCTAGTCACTTCATTAAAACGCTACTTCACTTGTGACCTCTGAACCCTTCCATTCACCCCAATATCATTCCTATAATCCTTCTCTGCATCAATCAGTTCCTTACCCCATACTCCATCACCTTACACTTTTACTTCTTTCCTATATCCATCACTACACACATCTGTCAATTATTCCTCATTGCTTACACCTTTCATTTACCCGTCCCTCCGTACCCCTTGCTCGTCCCTACTTTCACAGTCCATTATTCCATTTAGTCTATTTATTCATCACATCCTTACTGATTCCCTGCATACATCAACACTTAACTGTCCCTACCTTACTCCATCCAGGCACCATTAGCACTGAGATCTTCTTTTGATTCATCACTTTCGACACTGCCTTGATCTTTTCTTTCTTATCGTTAAGCTATTTCCCCAGCTTCTGGAACAGTCAGTGAGTACTGAGTCCTTCCCAAGTGAATAACGCTTCATTTACCTCTGTTGAAACTGAGTATTGGAGAGTACTCCAACGCCGAGAATTGACAAAGACTTGACTTTCTTGTTGATGTGTTGTCCAGCAGATACGACTTGATGTATCTGGTGGCTATGAGTTAGAAACACATATAATTTACGACATAAACAAGACTCAGCAAAATTCACCATGTATGTATATACATTTATAGGTCAGTAAAAATAAGGATAATCAACTAAAAGAACTGGAAAGCACACAATTTATGACTGTAAAATGGTGCTAAACACGATTACTGCGTCTACGCCTACCATCACAGTCTCATTAAGCCTCGTGGTATAATTTACTTTAGCAAAATCATTAGTATAAGCTACTCTCTGTGTGTAGTTACTCGGAGACATATGACTGCATTGTTTTACTAAATATCTGTTCACTCCCAACTTCATTAGTGGACAAGAAGAAGTCTCTCATGCCCATGCAGGGCACTTGCAACACAGTTTACTAGCAACTTGACTACAGAGGTGGATTGCTACAACAGTGTCTCTGCATGTTCCCATTCATATCCATGATCAGCAACCAGCATCAATGCTGCAGATTTGGATGTCTAGAAACGCTTAAAATCCCACCAACAAACATCACCACCAAAAGGAATCGCTAGGCCCACTTGAAAGAATAATGATCTCAGAATAAAGGCTGAGATAAAATATTATGACCTCAGAAACATCAGTAGCCCTATCTTAAATTGAGCCAGTTGTAATCAAGGTATTTGTGCCCAAGGTTCAAGCAAGAAGCACCCTGCAGCCTCAGGAAACTGATTTACTTAGAGCAATTGGATCAACAACAGAGCTAGAAAGGAATTTCAGCTGACTAGTAGTGAAGTTAACACATTCATTCGCTTGATGTTGAGGCTAGAAACAAGAAGCCAATTGTCAAAAAATAGCATGACAGGAACTAGGCAATGAATACATAAAATGTAACACGTTACCTCAGCTTTCTTCTGGAAATGTTTGCGATGGAGTATCCCATCTGCCAGGATCGTAATCAGGCCTAAGAGTTTGCCGTCTACAAGTGGAGCAGGGTGTAGGCTCAAGATCAATCAATCAATCCGGATTTATAAAGAGTGACTAATCACCCGATAGGGTATCATGGTGCTTGCAGGTCCCGGAGGCTTATTCGAACAGCTAGATCTTGAAAGCCGTTGGTAATTCCAGAAGTGAGGTTATGGTCTGGAGTTGCATGGAGATCCTGTTCCAGGTCTTTGCTGTGAGGTGGGAGAAGGAGCATCCTCCACTTCTGCTTCTGTAGATCCGGAGAGTACAGGTAAATGAGAGGGAGGCAGAGCGCAGTCTTTTTGATGGTTGGTGGAAGTTCAGCCAGTGGTTAATGTAGGCAGGTCCTTGTTGTGTAGAGCCCTGTGTGTATGGGTCAACAGTTGAATTGGCATCTCTTCTGTACAGGGAGCAGTGTAATGCCTGAGGTGGGGTGTTATGTGGGTTTATCGGAAAAGGCCAAGGGTAAAGCCTGGCCGCGGTGTTCTGTATGGTCTGAAGTCTCTGTTGGACGAGTGCTGCGATTCCTACATAAAGGGGGTTGGCATAGTTCAATTGGATGATGGTGAGGGCCTGTGTCACAGTGTTTCTTGTGCGTAGGGGTAGCCATTTGAAGATCTTGCATAGAATGCACAGAAAGAGGAAGCAGATGGAGCAGATGGTGTTGATCTGTGATTTAACCGCATCGCTGCTGCAGTGATTTTTCCCCTACGCGTCTTTTTTTTAAAAGCCGCGTTAGATGACGAGCTCAGCTCGTCATCCGCACACGCCCCCCTTGGCTGATGACGAGCTGAGCTCAACATCAGCATCGAAGGGGTTAATGTGGAGCTTGTTGTCAATGATGATTCCGATGCTTCTGGCATGGTCGAAAGGAGTGGGTGCGGGTCCTAGGTCTGATGGCCACCAGGAGTCGTTCCATGTGGTGCTGCTGTTGCTGAAGATCAATACTTCCATCTGGTCTGTGTTCAGCTGCAGATAGATGTTCTTTATCTAGTCGGCAATGCTTATCATTTGTCTGTGGAAGTTGGTTCTGGTGGGATTATCTGTGAGTAGGATGATGATGAGTGTTGTCTGCGTAGGAAATTATGTTGAGATTGTGGGATCTGCCAGTGCTGGCCAGTGAGGTCATATATGTGTTGAAGAGTGTGGGGCTGGGAGATATGGCCTGGGGGACAACCTTGCGTTCGAAGGTGAAAGTTGGAAAATGGATTCTCTGGGTTCTTCTGGTGAAGAAGAAAGTGATCCATCTGAGCACATCCCCTTGGATGCCCATGTGGTGCAGTCTTTCAATCAGCTTGTGGAGGGATACAGTGTCCAAGGCTTGCGAGAGTATGAGGATGATCGTAGAGGAGTTGAGCAGAGTGGTGAGTTCCTGGCCAATCCTTTAGTTTCCAAGGTGGAAGATGTGGTGCAGGCATGAATCTGTGGAAGCTCCAGAGTGGATGGATTTATTGGTGGAGGTGGTGTCCTGGGTGGAGAGGAGGTTCAAAGTGTTCAATCTGTGGTTCCTTTCAGTTGCCGTGGTGGCATATCTGTCAACGAAGTCTGTATGGGTGGATTGGGGTTCGAAGTTTTTGTATATAATTGTTATCTTGTCATGGAAGAAGTTGACAAGAATGTAGCGCAGCTCCTGTAAGGGTGTGGCATTGTTTTCGCTGGCAGTCAGGTTGGAGAATTCCTTAACAAAGTAAAAAAGTTCTTTGGTGTTGTTGTTATTGGTTTTGTTGCATATGGCTAGGGCTGTCTGCTTTGTTGCCAGCAGCAGTCAGTGGTAGAGGATGAGGGAGGACTTGAAGGCAACGCTGTTTCAGGTGTCTTGGCTGGCACATCATCTCCTCTCCAGCTGTTTGATGTCTCGTTTTGCTGTTCTGAGTTCTTGGGTGTATCAGCTGGCCTTTCTGGAGGATTTTCTCTGTATATTGCTCTTAATGGTGATGATACTGTTGCTTCACTCCCTGTTTGAAGTTGTTGGCCGTAGCAGGGTTGGCGGTGTTGAGAGTGTCCGTCCAGCTGGTCTTTGAGATTTTGCTCCTCCTCCCGTGAGGGTGCTGGTCGTCTTGGGGTGGGAGAAAGGGGGCTGGAGATGCTGAAGTGGATGAAGGAGTGGTTGGTCCACATGAGTTCTGTGACATGCCTGTATTTCACGTGGTTGCTGGAGGTAAAACTTGGATTCAGCATGTGTTTTTTGCAGTGTGTGTAGGTTGTGGATGATCTGGGTCAATCTGAGGCTGCTCATACTGTTGAGGGGTGTGCAGTGTTGTCCTTAGGGTCATCAGTGTGGTATTGTAGGTTGCTGAGGAAGATGTAGTCTTTGCAGTCTAATGCTAGGGTGCAATGAACTCTGTGATGGTATTGCAAAAATTGGAGCTTGGACATGGGGGTTGCTAGGTGAGGGTGCCTCTGATATTTGTCTTGTCATCCGTGTAAAGCCTGAAGTTGAGTTGTTCCATTGGGTTGGTGGTGGTGCACTGTATGGTCTCTTTGCGGATAATGGCTGTTCCTCCTTTCCGGCTTGTTGGCGCAGTCCTGGTGAGTGATTTTATATCCATTGGGGATCCTAGGCTATATATGGGGCCAATGTAGAGTTGAGCCACGTCTCGTAAGGAAGATGATGTTGGGTGTGAGGGTAGCAATGAGGTCTCATAATTCGGTGCAATGCTTGCATAATGAGCATGTTTTGAGAAGGGCACATGTTAGTGGGTGTTTTTGTTCAGGTGGTGTGTTCGCATTGGGGCTGGTTGGTGGACTGGTGTATGTGTTGTGGTAGGTGAAGTGGCAATGGGTTCAAGTGAAAGGTCCTACTGTGGAGCGTGGGTCAGCACAGTGAAAGTGTTTAGTGAGGCATCAGTAGTCGAGGTTGTATCTTCAGGGGGCAGGAGGGCCAGGGGTTGTGGCACTAAGCGCATTCCAGGCATGAATGGGCACAGATGGGCTCCCATTTGGCATGCCTTCAGTCGCGCTGTGGCCTGCTCTAAGTAGGCCCTATGATGAAATCCTAAGATGAAGCGATGTGCCCTATAATTCGTACTCAAATGCCATTAAGACACAAACTCAGGCTGCCAAATGCCAACACAAAGTATTGGAAAGAGAAGGGGAGCTGGCTCACCAACACTTCTCATCTGAGGGCTCCGCTACAGGCCACAGTTAGTGTGAGTGTTAGTGATCCTGATTTTGGTTCTCCTTGATCAGCTCTCCAGTCAACCCTCATATCTCTGGCTAACTCCTTCCCCTCATGGCAGGTTTCTTTTAGCTGAGCCTCAGGGCTGTACCACAAATTCTGGTAAAGGTATTTTTCAGGCAGGGTAATTCACCTTCTCTTCTTTATTGTTTCCATGACTTTTCCTTTGTGGGCCTCATTTTGACCTTGTGGGCGAGAGCAATATAGAGGTTTGTACTCTTTTTTCAATGCAAATACAGAGTGCTTTCCCAGAAGTCAAATAGAAACTAAGGAACTATTTATGAGTGACAGAACTCATTCGCATGTGTGGCCACTGAAGGAAACCGTAGCCCAATCACAGATGGCACCACATTTGAACGCTGGTGTCAGTCAAAATCATTTCCAAAAGTATCTTCCTTGACTGGGACTTGTGTTAAGTTCCACACACCCCAGAGAATGCTATGCCAAGGCTAGGGTTGCTGGGCAGCTCTTACAAACTGTGCCCACACCAACTGGACGAGCACCAAGGGAACCTAGCCCTTATCAGGGTTCCAGGTTTCATGCTGACAGCAGGAGTTGGGCTATGTGTTTTCAATATCCAACACTAGACAGCCCAGTCATGGAAAACCTGTTATTAAGGCGCATGCATGGTCTGCCTGAGTACAGAGGCTTGATTTATGGTAAAAGAAGCCGAAATGGTTGTCTCCCACCACAGTTTTAGGTCCACAGTCGCCAGCTCTAAAAAGCCAACAGCCATACTCTGACTGCAGATTATACCTGCTGACACTACACTCTAGTCAGAAGAAAGAGAATTGTACCATTTATGGGAGATTGAAGAAATGTGTACCATGAGGAGCTGAGATTGTTACAATGAGAAGCAGTGTGATGCTCACCAAGGAATACATGGAAAATGCCTGTACGAGCTGCAAGTGACAGCCATCTATGCCAACTGAAATTCGCAACATACCATAGCGAAGGAGTAGAATCCAATTCTATTTAAGGGTGAGGGTACACTTTGGATCGACGCCCCCTGTTGGGTTGAACACTGTTACAAGGAGCTTTGCCTGAAAACGTGACACACCTGCCCATGGAGTTGAGATTTGAGCCCACTGACAAGGAAGGATACACATTGTAACATAATGGACAAACTGGAGGAAGTATGACACTGTGCACAATGCCTATTAAATAGTCGTATTCAAAGCTATTAAAGCTTCTTTTTATATATAGCTCACTGCACGATTTATCCAATTGCCACTCCTTAGACCTTTACTCAATCAATCACTCTTTTCAGACACACTGGTAGTCGAATTATGCAGTGTGTAACGTTATGTAATTGTAGTGCATATGCTGCATAGCTATAGATGAGATAACGAATTTCTGAATGGCATTCAGGGGACATGGACGTGTTAGAGATGATCATCAGACAATTAAAATGAGATCAAGTTCTGGATCAAATTTATGGAGAGTGTACAATCAGGTCACTGTCCGAAGAAGAATATTCTGTGCATAGCACCAAGGGAAGAATTGAAGACGTTTAGGGGTGTGTAGCATCAGGTGGAGTGCTGATGGTCATAGTGGGGTGAATAGTAGTCTGAAGAAGGTCATGGAGTGTGTAACATTAGTTATAGGACTGAGAAGCGTCATGGGTTATACTGCAGCAGGTGAAAGGATGAAGAAGGCATTTTTAGGTAGAGATTATACCAAGATTTGCCATTTCACTTGGAGCACTGGAGTAAGTAGCACGGTTCATGTTCTCAAATATTATGCTCAAGGGATGTCATGGGATTTGTAACCTTCGATGAAGTTCTGGTAATGTCGATTGACTGTGTAACCTCAAATGAAGGACTTTGGGTTCTCACGATGGTTTCCTCAGATAAAGCCTAGAGAGAAGTCATGGGAATGGTAGCTTCATACACAGAGCTGAACGTAAGTTGTTAAATGAGTATAATTTGTTGAGGTGCAGGACCAAGAAGCTTCTCTCCTAGCTTATTTCCTCTTGTAGAAGAACGATGGCGCCCTATATCTATGTTTCACGTGTTCACTATATCTATCACTCTTTACGCACTGCTTTCACTTATATTAGTGCAGAAGCACTTCTACCTCATCATTAGCATCTGCCACCTCCTTCAAATATAATGCCTCCTGGGAAACATATATAGAGCAAAGGTCAATAGCATATTATCTTCTATAGTTACAGTCTGCATGTATTCCTCATTCCAGTGATTAATACTGAGGTAACACCCCTGGTCTATGCTTTGTTTTGAGTTGTCCACATGCTTCTGGTGGGTCTTCTCTAGTGCAATGGAGGGAGCCGGTACATCCTCCCCACAGGTGCTGTGGTATGCAGCGCCTCTTCCTCAGTTCTGCATGTGTTTAGTGGCTATGTTGCAACATTGTACCATGTAAATCAGGGTTCTATTCCTAGATTTGGCACGTGATCGAAAATTGAAAGATTCTTGCCAGAGTGAATCAATCAGCAACAGGGCACTTAAACTTCATATCTAGAGTACGTAATGCAAATGCAGGAAATGTGTACTTCATGTATACAATCTTAAATCGTATCCTAATGCGTAATGATGCACCATTCTATGTTTATCCACAGATAGTTATACAATATATCAATACATATACATATATTCTTTTTCATTTCCTTTCCCCCTACATTATACGAATGCTATGATTATTTGTCTGTTTAATGTAAGTTATTTAACTCACCCTTGTCGGAGAACGTAAATGTACTATAAATAAAGAAAGTCTGGTTTAGCTGCTTCCTCTTGCTTTTCAGCTGTACATACAAACGATGACGCTGACCATCTCTGTGAGCCTGAGCGCCTCGGTCTCTCTGGGAATGCTCTACATGCCCAAGGTGTACATCATCCTTTTCCACCCTGAGCAGAACGTGCCCAAGCGTAAGCGCAGCCTGAAGGCGGTGGTAACAGCTGCAACAATGTCCAACAAGTTCACACAGAAGGGCAGCTTCCGCCCCAATGGAGAGGCCAAATCTGAACTCTGTGACAACCTGGAAACACAAGGTAAGATCCGCCATCATCTGCACTTGTCCATTAACAGCCTCATTCACTCTTTTTCGTGTGTGTCTGCTTTAAGGTCACTGTAGTGTATTGCCAAGTTCCACCTGAATAGTCCTGCCTCATCTATTACCTCCTTGAGACATCTCTTTTGACCCTGTTTACCATGCCTGAGGCCACCTTAAGGGCCTTTACTTGTATACAACTGGTCCTAATACCTTCCAATTAACTGGATCTAATTTAGGCTCCATGTACCTTGTGGCCTGTAAGAAGAGTACTACGTAAGCATGGGGTAACATGGTAACCTGATAGGCTCTTTTTGTCAAGTATGGTCAAGAGATGGGTAGTTCAATTGAGTTCATAAGTTTTTATCCATTTTCAATTCCTACATTTCTTTGCCTATGTGTGGCCTCAAGCACCTCATGCACCAAGGTCTGTCCGCATTTGTACCTGCACTCAATTACCCAACTGTGTTTATTCCTGACCGAAGATGCCTATCTAACACATAGTGCAGGCCTAAATGTAATCTCATCGGAGTTCCCTAGGTCAAATTGGTCTCGCCTTGAAACCTCGATCATATTTGCGTTGGACCGTAAGGCCTTTCTTTCATCTATGTCTGACTTTAAAAGTCACTTACTTGCTTCAGAATGCCATGAAATCATCTTATGAGGTTCTGACATAGATGCAGTTTCTCATCTTGCCTTAAAAGTTCACCCTCTAAACTTGCTTTTTCTGCAAACACCTGTTCAATTAGGTTTGGTCTTAAAGCTATTCTTGTGCACACATCTCGGGTTTAGCCACTTCTCCCCTTCTTTGGTCTGCTCTCAACCCATTATTTTCACTTATTTATGTCTTTACGTCAGCTCAATGGTCTATGTCTAGCCTTAAGACTTGTTCATCCGTGGTTGAAGCTTTAAACCAGTTTCTAGGCCAAGTTTGCCTTTACACATCTGTTTCCTCTAGGTGTTTCCCTAAATGCCCCATAATTATGGCCTGATGCACCATTTTCATGTGCCTCAGTCTAGCCTTAAAGTACCCTTCACCTTACTCTTACCTTGAAATATCGCCTCCCACTTACATATTCATACAAATAGTGGTAGCAGTGATCATGCAGTTGCTTCCCATCCACTAAAACAGTATTGGGGTTGAAAATTACTTCAATATACAGTAGTCGAAATAGGTGCTGCCATGATAGCTAATGTCCCGCTTCCTTCGGATAACTTTACAACATTCAGCCTTGGCGCTTTATAGTTGGACCACGATGGTCCAGTGTGCCAGTGCATGTGATATACCTACCTTTATATCCAGCCTTTCAGTATTATATTATTTTCCATGTAGAACCACTACTCTGACTGCAGCATTTTTGTCAACACCAGCAAAAGTTATTCTATTACGTCTTGTGACAACTTGAAACCTTAGTTTGTATTTAATTTATCTTGACTTCACTGCAAATTAAATTCTAATTCACACATTTCTTTTTTGGAGTTGGCAGTTTTCTACATTTCAAATTAGTTTTATAATTTTGCTTCAGAGCCGCATCAATGTTGCTGTCCATTGTTCTGAACCTTTCCGCATGAAGTATGTCCATCTGCCTTTATGCTGGTTCTTTCCCTTCTCCTTTTTTAGGTTTCGCCTATTACCATTCGCTTGCGAATGGAATGGCGAAAATTCATGGGCTCGATCGAATAGTCAAACCACTGCGGTTTCCACTGCGGTTTCTTTACAGTGCATGTGAGGTCACGTGACCACAAAAGCGGGTCACGTGACCACACACGCACGAGCATCTCCCTAATCCGCCTGCCCCCACCAGGCTCTCCCGCCCCCATCCGGCTTCTCTCCGCGCATCTGCCTATCACACTTCTCCCCTCGCACGCATTCCCGCCCCCCCACCAGGCTCTCCCGCCCCCATCCGGCCCATCTGCCACCAGGCTCTCCCGCCCCCATCCGGCCCATCTGCCTATCACACTTCTCCCCTCGCACGCATTCCCGCCCCCCCAACAGGCTCTCCCGCCCCCATCCGGCCATTTGCTTTTTCGAGCCGAGCATGGCGGAATAGTCTTGCTTGCCCGGGTTTAGCTTGTTTTTCTTTCGTTTCTTCTATTTTTGGATCTTTCGTTTCTTCTATTTTTGGATTCCCATCGTTTTCTCGTCATTCTATACCTTCCCGCCCCCCACCAGGCTCTCCCGTCCCCATCCGGTTTCCCTCCGCGCAGCCATCTGCCTGCCACACTTCTCCCCTATTCCCATCGTTTTCTTGTTCCCTGTGTGCTTCTACCCGTTCTGCGATGCTCTCTTTCTCCTGTGTGCTTCTTTTATCATGTGCTCCACGTTGCTCTCGCTCGCCCTGCTTGTCCAGCCGCCATCCTCTCTGATCTTTCCCGCACCAGTACTTTCCGTGTTACTTCCAGTGTTCTGCTTGCCCTTGTGTGCTTCACCTCCCACGCATTGCTTTTTTCCCTGTCCACGTTGCTCTCGCTCGCCCTGCTTGTCCAGCCGCCATCCTCTATGATCTTTCCCGCACCAGTACTTTCCGTGTTACTTCCAGTGTTGTGCTTGCCCTTGTGTGCTTCACCTCCCACGCATTGCTTTTTTCCATGTCCACGTTGCTCTCGCTCGCCCTGCTTGTCCAGCCGCCATCCTCTTTGATCTTTCCCGCACCAGTACTTTCCGTGTTACTTCCAGTGTTCTGCTTGCCCTTGTGTGCTTCACCTCCCACGCATTGCTTTTTTCCCTGTCCACGTTGCTCTCACTCGCCCTGCTTGTCCAGCCGCCATCCTCTCTGATCTTTCCCGCACCAGTACTTTCCGTGTTACTTCCAGTGTTCTGCTTGCCCTTGTGTGCTTCACCTCCCACGCATTGCTTTTTTCCCTGTCCACGTTGCTCTCGCTCGCCCTGCTTGTCCAGCCGCCATCCTCTCTGATCTTTCCCGCACCAGTACTTTCCGTGTTACTTCCAGTGTTGTGCTTGCCCTTGTGTGCTTCACCTCCCACGCATTGCTTTTTTCCCTGTCCACGTTGCTCTCGCTCGCCCTGCTTGTCCAGCCGCCATCCTCTATGATCTTTCCCGCACCAGTACTTTCCGTGTTACTTCCAGTGTTGTGCTTGCCCTTGTGTGCTTCACCTCCCACGCATTGCTTTTTTCCCTGTGCGCTTCTACCCGTTCCGCGTTGCTCTCTTTCTCCTGTGTGCTTCTGTTCTCACGTACTCCACGTTGCTCTCACTCGCCCTGCTTGTCCAGCCGCCATCCTCTCTGATCTTTCCCGCACCAGTACTTTCCGTGTTACTTCCAGTGTTCTGCTTGCCCTTGTGTGCTTCACCTCCCACGCATTGCTTTTTTCCCTGTCCACGTTGCTCTCGCTCGCCCTGCTTGTCCAGCCGCCATCCTCTCTGATCTTTCCCGCACCAGTACTTTCCGTGTTACTTCCAGTGTTGTGCTTGCCCTTGTGTGCTTCACCTCCCACGCATTGCTTTTTTCCCTGTCCACGTTGCTCTCGCTCGCCCTGCTTGTCCAGCCGCCATCCTCTATGATCTTTCCCGCACCAGTACTTTCCGTGTTACTTCCAGTGTTGTGCTTGCCCTTGTGTGCTTCACCTCCCATGCATTGCTTTTTTCCCTGTGCGCTTCTACCCGTTCCGCGTTGCTCTCTTTCTCCTGTGTGCTTCTGTTCTCACGTACTCCACGTTGCTCTCACTCGCCCTGCTTGTCCAGCCGCCATCCTCTATGATCTTTCCCGCACCAGTACTTTCCGTGTTACTTCTGAGCCCAGCTTTCGTTATTTTCCTCCACCCGCCTTAAAAAAAAAAGCTTTGCCACTGCTTTATTTTTTCTTTATTTACGAGTACAACTTGAATCAGTAAATGAAAAAAAAAAAAAACTTCACGCGCACGCTGTAGGTGCGTTCATGTATTGTGCTTTTACCTACAAAATTACACAGCTGCTGCGACTGCATATTAGCATCTTTATTTTAATGGGGG
Organism: Lissotriton vulgaris; assembly: GCF_964263255.1. Lineage (NCBI taxonomy): Eukaryota > Metazoa > Chordata > Amphibia > Caudata > Salamandridae > Lissotriton > Lissotriton vulgaris. The sequence goes on along the minus strand of NC_141693.1, from coordinate 1,305,778,170 downwards.
AGTACCTCTTTATCCATGCTGCACAACATCGTTAAACAAGCATTGGTATGTGTTTAGTTGTGCAGCACAATATCCTTGGTGCAACAACATCAACTGTTGCATGGCTAAAAACTTATAAGGTACAAGGTTTAGCCATGCAACAGCTGATGTTGCATCAAGGATATTGTTCTGCAAAACTAAATAATTATAATGTCCCAAAAGCGAGACCTATTCTTTCTCTCACTCTGTAATGCTCTTTCCCCTCACGAAGCCAGCCAATGCTTTACTACAATTGTGAAAGCTTTCCAGAAAACAGTAGCCAGATGCCCGTGCTAATGTGACCCTACGATTAATCTCGGAGGCTTCTTGGAACAGTTTATTTTAAACAGTATATTTAAAGCCTTGCCGTGTTTGTCTGTTTGCTTAGATGATTTATATATGACTACTGTGCCGATGGGCCACTTTAAAAAAGCACTGCAGCACTGTAAATATATATAAATACGAAAAATGTTTAGTGAAATTCAGAAAGTACAGACAGTCACAATAACAAGCACTGGCCAATAGGTTTCGCATTTGAAAAGTTGGAGCTATTGGTTTTGTAAATGACATTTTATATTTACATATTGTTATTGACAATGCCAATAACAATATATAAATATAAAATGTCATTTACAAAACCAATAGCTCCAACTTTCCAAATGCGAAACCTATTGGCAACGCCAGTGCTTGTCTTATTCAGCCGTATACAGCATCCATATCCACTGTACACTTATTTCACTTTTAATCAGAAGATCCTGTCCACATGTGCACATATGCGACACAAAACAGAGTCGTATCAACAGAGCACGGAGTGCACGATTATCAGTATGGAGGTGTCTGGGATATTTCTGAATATGACCTTTGTATTGACTGCGTTCTAACCGAATTCACTGGTGTAAAACAGAGCGTTCGCTTCATAATGCAACATGTTTTGTTCCCCCTCAAATTATTTTCATACTCCGAGATTCCCGCTTGGGAGGATTTTGATGTTGTACTTTTTTGGGCATAAATGTGGCCAATGTGGCCTTGTAATGTATGTATTGTTAAATGAATTACTGTAACCCTATTTTATTTATATACAGCATAGCAAAAGAGCGTTTGGATGAAACACGTGTTGGCTGTAGTGATATATGTTTTTTCACCTAATTATCAGAAAATACACTACTGGCATTGAAGGTTCAACTAAGCAACACGTGTGCAGCACTAATGCTAATATCAGTTGATGGGTGCTCCGATATACAGTCTTTCAACTGTGGCTTGTATATTGCCTTTCTTTCTTCTGTGCCTGCCGCTGAAGCCCACTTTATTTTTATTTGGTGTACACGCCACTCCCATGCAGTTGTCTGTCTTGAAGCGCCTTCCATCGTGCCTGGGTTTGCTTTTGAACCTCATAAGCTCATTCAGACACAGCTGTGTGTCTTAGGCCTCGTTTTAAAGCCCCCTGGCTCAGCCACCTGCACTGGTCTTAAAGTCGTCTCTTACCTTGGCCTGGCATCAAACTCTTGCTTTACCATAGCTTGGCCATAAAGCCCTCTTATCTTTGAGCCGACCCCTAAAATAGCCCCTTTGTCAAAGTCCGGATCTAGCAGTGATTCACCTTACCCTGTCATGGAGTCTGCAGTGGTGATAGCTTTCACAGCGATAGGCAGAATATGAACTGAATTTAATTCTCTTAAATCCATTGCTCGGATTCCATCTGGTTGTGGTTAAAGTCAATCTTTTTCTCCGTCCAGTCTACGATAGCAATTTTCTTTTAAACCGTCATAAAAATAAACATTGTGTCCTTGCTGGCTACCTTTTGTATCTTAATTATCTAAGTTATCTAACTAGGGTACATTTCTCACAAATATTGCGCACACCTGTGCTGGCTGGAGTTATGCGCTCAAAAATTAGTTTCCAGACACAAGCTACATCGCAATTTGTATTCAAAGAATCTGTGGTAGTGGAATTTTACTATCATAAAGTGCATTCATAACTGAGGAAATTTCAGCAGCACGCAGAATTGCCTTATTCATAGATCTGACTAGGGAATGGCTTGTTGGCATTCTTAGGTGTGCCAACCTGCAGGACTAAGGGCTAGATGTAGGTAATTTTATTTTACCACTTCTTAAATACCGAATTTTACCGATTCGGTATTTAAGAAGTGATAAAATAGAGGGGGGGGGGGGGGGGGAGGGGGGGGAGGGGGAGTAGGTTTTACAGAATCGGTAAATACCGAATCGTTAAGATTCGGTATTTACTGATTCTGTAAATACCGATTCGGTGATGCCCATTGATTCCTATGGGCATTGAAGTCCATAGGAATCAATGGGCATTACCGAATCGGTATTTACCGATTCGGTAAATACCGATTCCAGCAAGGGTGCAGGGGGTGTCACTTTGACACCCTCTAGCACCCCAAATACAGGCATGTGTGTCACATGGCATAGGTGTGCATGCACACATGTGCATGCACACCTGGATTCGGTATTTTACCACCCAATTGGATTGGGTGGTAAAATACCGAATCTGAAAGGCCTTTGGGACTCAGAAGAGTCCCACCTACATCTGAATTTACCAAATCGGTAAAAATACCGATTCGGTATTTTACTGATTCAGTAAATTTACCAAATCGGTAAAATTGGCCCCCTACATCCCAAAAACCCATTTACCGGTCGGTAACGGACGAATCGGCCGTTACCGGTCGGTAAATGGCCACCTACATCGGGCCCGTAGTGAACAGCAAAATTTTACACTGGTCTGTATTCTCATACCTCTCAGTGAGTATGAGATGCGCGGCGATTCGAGGTGATTTTGCTGCCGCTCCAGTAGAAAATGTACCTGAGAAGCAGCCCTCTGACCACTCCCGCAACTACTTGCATTAGAAAATAGAGTCGGAAGGATTCCTAGCAACCGGAAATCACGCTAGGGGACGCCGAATCGTGCTTGCACTCACCAGCTCGCTTGCTGGAGCCTTGTATTGTGTTATCACATTGCTTGAAAAGGAGAAAAAAATCCGCCAAATGGCAATTGACCTAATTTGGATGGAACTACATGTTAAATGAGTAACATGGAGCTTCCAAAGTCCTCCAATTCCACGAGCTGAACTAAAAATTCTGCCTCGGCCTTCATAAAACCATAACTGGAAGAATCCTGAACTAGTGATTGTTGAGATCTTGTTTTCCATGTAATAAAGTGTTGTCCCAAGTAGTGGACTGGTGCATTTGTGCAGGGACCATATGGCTGAAAAGAAGTTGAAAAAAATAATGAAATCCAAACATGGAAGGGGAAGACCAAGGGTGCAGACTTATCACGGACACCTTCTCTGGTGGACTAGCAAAGGTCACATAATATTGCTTCCATGCTGGGGACTCTCTTTTCAGTATCCTGACTGCCAAAGCCACAGTCAAAGGGACCCTGCCAAGAGGGGGCTACACTGTGCTCTAAATGGCCCTCGGGAAGGCTGACAAGATCCTGGTTCTTCCTGTTTGAGCAGAGGCAGGAAATCCCTAATTGTTCCCTGTGACACTATGTCGGTAGCTACGCCTGCCCATATAGAGTCTTCCTGGAGGATCCCTTGGTAGCCCAAGGCTAGACAGCTGTGAGCCAGAAAAGGTTATTATTGCAGGCACACGTCAGGAGATCAAAGATGGGTGCCGTTCAGGACTCAGCAATGTGATCTTAAAAGGGGAATCAATGGATGCACCACTAATTCACTCCCAAGCCCCAGAAAGGTGGCTTCACTTTTCATCAAGGAACTTAGTGTCAGGTATGTGGGAGCAAACCAGAGGGATGGGTGCGCTTTGTAAAAACTGCCCTCTTTCCTTATCAACGGTGGCGGCTGGTGACTTGTAAAAGTTGCCGGCGTTAATATTGATGACAATTTCCACAGAGCGAATGAAGGTAGCAAGGAAGAGCAATTGACAAATTGGGACTGAGTAAAATAATAATGCTAGACAAAATCATGTAATTTACAGCACATTTTCATTAAAATGTGCTTACAATGCAAAACATTTTTTTAGAAACAATTCTGAAGGGTTCGTATACCAGTTAATGGCAGGAAAGCTGCTGTAACGAGCAAAATAGATTATAAAGAAGGTACAGTTACCTTTCAAGAAAACACAAGAAGGCTAGAGCCAAAGAGTAAGGCCTTGGAACTTGAAGCACAGATGAAATATGCAATCATTAAATAATTATCCACAACAGGGAAAAATGCAACACATTCAAGTTTAGAATAGACAAAAGTAGGAGAAATCGAGAAATTTGGCAGCATTCTAGTCAGTTTGAAAGGGTGGCATCTTAGGGACAGACATGTCATGCATGAAACTGACTCTTCAAGGCCCCGAAGGCTTCTCGTGCTAGTGGATCTAATACGTGACAGGCTTTATTTTAATCATGCCAACTCACAGAAACCATAAAAAACTAACGTTTAAAACTATCGTTAGTCCTGACTGACTTGGCCACAGCCGAACTAGCCTTTTGGAAGCGAGCTTGTTCCGTGATTGACTTACCTCCACCTCCACAGATCTTTCCTTACTAAGTCTGCCTTTCCACTGGCCACGCCGCAGCTATGCCTAATGCTTCATCCACTGCCAGTCTGCCATGCATCTGGCTTTCACAGACTCCTGCCTTTCATGGAAGGTCATGATCGCCCTGCAGGCCGGCGCTGACACCCTCACCAGCACAGCCAGGGTCTCACTCTCATGGCAATGAATGGCATCAAGGAAAGGGCACGGATCCAATCTGGGAGCTTGTTGAAATGCTCTAGTAGTAATAAATAATTTTAAAAAACCAGGAACATAAAGGGCTGCACTCGGAAGGCAGTCCTGAAAGGGCTGCTGGAATCAAAGGAAATGCAGCTATATGAATCTATCAATTAAACTGCGAACAATATCTGGACTAGGTTAGGCAATGCATTTCATATGGTCATATGCAGGTTTAAAAATGCTTTCATCCCATTAGAAACATGATCTCTGGTCTCAGAAAAAAAGCACAAAAAAATAAAGTTTCAAGGCTATTTAAGACGGACAGTGAAGGCAGCACACAAGCAAACACATGGGTCAGTTTCAAAAGCTTTCACTAGAAAGAGAGTGTTGTCACCTCATCGCGGGCCGATAATACAAGCTGAAGGATACTCGAATGTACGACTAGATTTTGTAAAGCGCCCTGGCATCCTCTTGACAATGTCAGCGCTATAAGAAAGTAACATAAATACCCACAAACTGACAGGACAAGCTGCATGCTTGTCTGAATTCTAATAAAAATGCACCAACTAAACTTAGTCTGTACTGACTGCGCACCTGCGACAGGATGAGGCAATGGAGGCTTCACCTCAACCCCCTCTGCCTCAGTACCTCACGAACTCTGTTTAGGTACCGGGGTCGCTCTCTACCGACATGTGAAGCCGTAGTACTCCCCTCCCTTACTATTCCTGTTTCTGAACTTTCAGAGAGTGTACAGTGCTGTCAGCTGCACTAGTGAATGAAAGGTGCACACCAAACACTAGACACAGCCACATGGCCACCTTATTCCTCAGGCCACAGCTCTTTCTACCATAATACGTGCCGCAGACCCTTGGGGGATGATATATCAGCGTTGCCCATCATCTGAGTCCATCCCAATGCTGATTTCATGTTCTTTGCATTAGTGAACAGCATGATAGCAGCACCTGGATTGGTTGGAGCAGACAGGCGCATCGCTCCAGGAGGCGGCCTCTGTATTCTCCGGCTCATGTGCACTGCACAGGTTGGGAAAAGCTGAAGTACGCATGGCCATGGAGAACAAAATGGCCAGAGTGTCATGGACACTTCATTACACTGCAACGGGCAGGATTGCTGCCAATTTCATGGTTATTCTAATCCACAAATTAACACATCCGGCAATCATAGAAATAACAATAAAACATATTTATGTGAGGGCTCGTATCTCACATAGGGGGTCAATGCCCCTTGCTCTCCTATGAATGAGCCGGCCCTGGTGATCAAGTTAGATGTGGACCAGATGTGTCCATTACCCATTTTATGGTAATTAATTTAGCACCCTCGAAAGAATAAAAAGTTGAGTTGGCCTTACTGGGATTCGACATTGTGACCTTTCTTTCAGTTGAACAAACACTTAATAAACATTGAACTATTTACTCCCTGAGAGGTCAGAGAAAAAAACAACAAAACATTCCAAGCAACCACCACACTCCCACCAGAACTCCTCTAGGCATCCTTCCCCAGTGCCAGACAATCTCCCCAAGAAACATCTCCCATGAGGGTGTCAACGTCCTCTTTCAAAGCACAACACCCAACTGCAAAAAAAAACAAGCATTTGCAAAGTAACCGGTTTCGCATTTACACGAGTTTGAGCTGTTGGCATTGTTAATGACCATGCCTTTTGTTTATGTTTTGGTTTTTGAAACATCATTAAAACACATTGTCATTTACAACGCCAATAGCTTAAACTCGCGTAAATGTGAGACCTATTGCAAATGCTTGTTTCACTAGAGACAGCCCTGCTTTAAGCCCACTGCTCCCTAGGGGCATGTTAGAAATGGGATCTCTGGCTGGCCAAGGCTTGCGCCAAAGTCAGTCAGAGACCACCACTCTAAGTCAGGGCAAGGGAGTTATACACCAAGATAACCCCTGCTCACCCCCTTGGTAACGTGACACGAGCAGTAAGGCTAAACTCGGAGGCTATGTAGAATAAGTGTTTGCGCGCGCACCCAGCAACAACACCCAATGCCCACCACAAAGGAAACTCCACGCAAGGTTATATATAATCACCAGCCAGCTCTAGGCAATCACGTGCCAGCACACTCACTGCACACTCACACCCATGTCTAGAAGTGGCACTTCCACACTAGACACATTCACGCCGCACACATCATTGCACAGCATTCAATCACACGAGTCCGCATATACCAAACTCGAGCCTGCACACCTCATGCATCAGGAACTACCAGGACACAGACATTCCCCATGCATTCCTATGGGAGGGCAGGTCAACCTTACTCCACGCACTCAGAGTGAGCACGCACTTTCCACTGGGACACAGTGAAAGTGCGCAGAAACCAAAAATCACTACCACCAATTCACATTCAAAAAGCAAAAGGTTTAGGGGTGAACCTGCCAGAAGGGCCAAGTCCAACAGGGCATAATACATGCTTCTCTTAGCCAGAGGCTGTCGGTCCTCTAAATGATGATATACAAATGTTGTTTAAAGTGCACAGTGCTATCTTTTAACCCTGTTTGACACTGTGAAGAACTTTACTAAATTCATGTTTTTATCCTGCAAGTTAGTGTTCTAAACAGACCACACATAGTCAAACAGACCTGATTTGAAGGGTGTATGCGAGAGAACCCTTGTTTTATAGTAGTTTTGCCTCTGAGTGGGATCTTGGTAAGCAGAGTGGACCCAGGTCTCCTGTCTGCTCTGCCTAGCGCACAGAAGACATTGTCGAGGGCGAGTCCTGGCATTTTATTTTCCACCGGTATTTTGACAGGAGGCGAGGGTAGGGCTGCTTGTCCAGAACAGAGGAAGCGCTTGTGGGAGAGATGGCGGGGAGATGTGGGTAACAAAATAATGTTGTGTTACAGGGCAGGGAATAGAGGCTCTTCCTTGGAATAGAGAATTGTGGCTTTCTGTGATTGCCCTCTCTGCTGGCAGTCATCACAGTGGCCATTTTTAAAATTCTTTGTCCTCCATCTCCTAGTGATAGTGTAGCAAATGTATAGCAATGCGGAACCCTCATGAAGCCCTCAAAGCACTTTTGGGTGGTACTGTAATATGCTACTCCATTTGTTCTGCATGGTTGTAAGGTTTGAGGTTATATAGTGCTGTCCATTAGAAAGTGCCTTGAGGCGTGTCAGTTGACCGTGCTACACTCCACTAAGTGAATTGCCACTGAGCGATTTACTCAGCTGTAATTACTATTGTTTTAGCTGTAATAACTCATTTTATCGGCTTTAGAAGGATTAAAGGCTAGCTAGCCCAAAGCTCGTGCAGCTTCGAGGAGTGCACGCCTTTGTATGTGGCGCTGGGGCAGCAAGCGAAGAACCACGCTCGGACAGCCCCCTTCCCCCTTGCGCCCACAATAGTTTTTACACAGAAACATAAAGTGCCTATAAAAACAAGCGTGCAAGTGAAAAACAAAATATACAATTTAGTCTCAAACCAATATGTTTAAAAAGTGTGCTTTGTAAAATTAATACCTCCGCGCATACAACAAGCGTTTCAGCTATAACTATTTCCCAGAGCAGCATTTCAAACTGTACATTTTACCTGAAAGCTTTTATTTCTCTCTACCCGGGAAGCCAACGCAGTGTGTTTGCAAGACTTAGAAGATGCGGCCTCTGAATGAACTCAGGAGGCAAATTTAACCACAAGGAAACAGAGAAAGAGCGTTCTCAGAGCGCCCAATGAGAAAGCCGGACTGGCGCGTGCAAGGCAGCGTGACGAAGCTTCTGATAAGAAACTTCGTCACGACAGCTGTAATGCAGGTGACCGAGTCCTTGGGGGCTGTCCAAAAAGGCGAAAGGGCGGCAACCAAAAACCCTCCTTTTCAATGGGAAGCCAGCGTTTAACATAAATGCTGACGCTACCCAATGAAAATGAGGGGTGGGGCTTCAAGCCCCTACTTGAAACTTGCTTGATGACTATAGCTCTGGCAGGTGAGGAGCACATGCGCGCTCCAACGTCAGGCGAAAACTAATAAAAAAATGAGTGGGAAGGAAATCGGAGCGGAGCTCGCATCTAACAGAGTTGCTGGAGTCCTGAGATAGTCCCCGTCCAGATTCACTTCTCATTCAAGCTGTCCAGAGACTGCTGTGCTCCAGTAAATGGAAGCTAGATCCATTCCTATACATATAGGACCAGGGCACATATGGATTCTAACAACGCGAGGCTATTGTCCAGTTCTAACTTCGGGCGATTATAATTTATATCATTATGTGACAAAAGAAATTGTATACGTCTGTCGAGGGTGTGATCTGGCTCCTGTCTGGAGAGCTCCTTACTGTGTGAACATGCAAGGTCAAGTGTAGGCATACACGCAGTCTGCTCCCGCAGATGTTGTATGTCAGCAGTATTCCAGTGGGAGTCAGTTAGTCCTCTACTAAATACATGTCAGTTCGTTCTCCAGTGTGAAAATACCGCCCTGTCCACCTCTCGCAGGTGGGAGGGGTTAATCCTGTAACTGATTTTGGATGGTGGAAGCTGTCACATAGCACTTGACTGCATACATGCCGTATGTTTCGGGCATTGGAAGACCTGCCTGGTGCCTCCTCCACCTGCAGGGCTGCAGCCAAGGCTGTCTCTGATAATGCATTCCCAGCACAGAGCCCCCTGAGATCTGAGGCTCCGATCTCTCACTGAGGCTCCAGTCCAACACTCAGAGCTCCCTGAGGTTTGAAGTTCGAGTCTTTCACCCAGTGCCCCTAAGATCTGGGGCTCTGATCTTACATTTCAGGTCCCCTGAGATCTGAGGCTCTGATCTTACACTTTAGGTCCCCTGAGATCTGAGGCTCTGGTCTTACACTTTAGGTCCCTGACATCTGAGGCTCTAGTCTTACACTTTGGGTCCCCTGAGATCTGAGACTGATCTTAGACTCAGGGCCCCTTGAGGTCTGAAGCTGTCATCTTACACCTGGTGCCCCTGAGATCTGAGGCTCTGTTCTTACACTTTAGGTTCCTGAGATCTGAGGCTCTGGTCTTACACTTTAGGTCCCTGAGATCTGAGGCTCTGGTCTTACACTTTGGGTCCCCTGAGATCTGAGACTGATCTTAGACTCAGGGCCCCTTGAACTCTGAAGCTGGCATCTTACACCTGGTGCCCCTGAGATCTGAGGCTCTGTTCTTACACTTTAGGTCCCCTGAGAACTTAAGCTCTGATCTTACACCCGGTGCCCCTGAGATCCGAGGCTCTGGTCTTACACTTCAGGTCCCCTGAGATCTGAGGCTCTGGTCTTACACTTCAGGTCCCCTGAGATCTGAGGCTCTGTTCTTACACTTTAGGTCCCCTGAGAACTTAAGCTCTGATCTTACACCCGGTGCCCCTGAGATCCGAGGCTCTGGTCTTACACTTCAGGTCCCCTGAGATCTGAGGCTCTGGTCTTACACTTCAGGTCCCCTGAGATCTGAGGCTCTGGTCTTACACTTTAGGTCCCTGACATCTGAGGCTCTAGTCTTACACTTTGGGTCCCCTGAGATCTGAGACTGATCTTAGACTCAGGGCCCCTTGAGGTCTGAAGCTGTCATCTTACACCTGGTGCCCCTGAGATCTGAGGCTCTGTTCTTACACTTTAGGTTCCTGAGATCTGAGGCTCCGGTCTTACACTTTAGGTCCCTGAGATCTGAGGCTCTGGTCTTACACTTTGGGTCCCCTGAGATCTGAGACTGATCTTAGACTCAGGGCCCCTTGAACTCTGAAGCTGGCATCTTACACCTGGTGCCCCTGAGATCTGAGGCTCTGGTCTTATACTTTAGGTCCCCTGAGAACTTAAGCTCTGATCTTACACCCGGTGCCCCTGAGATCCGAGGCTCTGGTCTTACACTTCAGGTCCCCTGAGATCTGAGGCTCTGGTCTTACACTTCAGGTCCCCTGAGATCTGAGGCTCTGGTCTTACACTTCAGGTCCCCTGAGATCTGAGGCTCTGGTCTTACACTTCAGGTCCCTTGAGATCTGAGGCTCTGTTTTTACACTTTGGGCCACCTGAGATCTGAGACTGTTCTGTCATCTTACACCGAGTGCCCCTGAGATCTGAGGCTCTGTTCTTACACTTTAGGTCCCCTGAGATCTGAGGCTCTGTTCTTACACTTTAGGTCCCCTGAGATCTGAGAATGATCTTACACTCTGGGTCCCTTTAGTTCTGAGTCTGTGATATCAGACTTGGAATCACTTGAACTTTCAGGATCTGATGTCACACGAGGGTCTTTTGTAGTCTGAGGCTTGATGTCACATGTAGGGTCCCCTGAGGTCTCAGTATCTGATGTCCGACTTGGGACCTCTTGAGGTCTCAGTCTCTGGTATCAGATGTAGGCTCCCCTGAGACCTGAGGACCTGATGTCAGACGTAGGACCCCTTGAGGTCTGAGGCTGTGAGGTCACACTGAGGGGTCCTTTGCAGCCTGAGGTTCTGATCTCGCCCTCTGCACAGCTCCTCCCCCATCAAAGCCCCCGCGGATGCTCTGGTCCTCTTCCTTCCTCCCATGACAGGCACATGAATAACACATCAGCTCATTAAGACCCAGCTGCTAACTATGAGCATTGCAGCGATTTATGATGATGGAGATGCTTTGCGTTCTGCTCGTCTCTCTTTTCTGTACAATAACTCGCCGGAGATCATAAATCATTTCTTTCTACATTTATGCTTTATACAATTCTTCCACATCGCTCGCTTCCCTCCCCTGTGCACTTCCTGGCCCTCTGCCAAGACCGTCTCAGAGGATTCCATCTCCCTTCTCACTCACCTCCATCATTCCGCAACCACTGATGCTCCTGTACTGGGCCCAAGCAGAGCTTGACACACTCACTGCTGCGCCAGTACTCAGAGCCGCCGGGAACTCTGCAGTGCGCTGCATTCTTGCAACACTCACTGATGCCCCAGTACTGGGAGCTGCCAGGAGCTCTGCAGTGTGTTGCATTCTTGCAACACTCAGCTGCTCCAGTACTGGGAGCTGCCAGGTGCTCTGCAGTGTGTTGCATTCTTGCAACACTCACTGCTGCTCCAGTACTGAGAGCCGCCGGGCGCTCTGCAGTGCGCTGCATTCTTGCAACACTCACTGCTGCGCCAGAACTGAGAGCCGCTGGGAGCTCTGCAGTGCGCTGCATTCTTGCAACACTCAGCTGCTCCAGTACTGAGAGCCACCGGAAGCTCCGCAGTGCACTGCATTCTTGCAACACTCAGCTGCTCCAGTACTGAGAGCCACCGGAAGCTCTGCAGTGCGCTGCATTCTTGCAACACTCACTGCTGCGTCAGTACTGAGAGCCGCTGGGAGCTCTGCAGTGCACTGCATTCTTGCAACACTCAGCTGCTCCAGTACTGAGAGCCACCGGGAGCTCTGCAGTGTGCTGCATTCTTACAACACTCAGCTGCTCCAGTACTGAGAGCCGCCGGGAGCTCTGCAGTGCGCTGCATTCTTGCAACACTCAGCTGCTCCAGTACTGAGAGCCGCTGGGAGCTCTGCAGTGCACTGCATTCTTGCAACACTCAGCTGCTCCAGTACTGAGAGCCACCGGGAGCTCTGCAGTGTGCTGCATTCTTACAACACTCAGCTGCTCCAGTACTGAGAGCCGCCGGAAGCTCTGCAGTGTGCTGCATTCTTGCAACAGAAAAGTTATGTGTTGGGAGCTACCCTTTCTGTCAGGAAAAGGACTGGGTCAATAACTAAGAAAAAAAACAGGTTGCCTTTTCCTGAATGTTGTACCTTTCTAGGTGTGCCTCTTCCGCTGGAGGTGGCCACCTCTGTATTAACCGGAATTGTGCAATCTTATCTAGGTTACCAAATTTACAACATAGGTTATCAATCTTCCAATATCATATGGGACCATGTATGACGCATAGATTTGTTAAAAAATATAATTCATTTATTCAAGATAAAGTATTTGTTTAAAAAGTCATCATGTTACAAAGCTGTTGCAATTAAAAACCGTTCCACGATATATGTTCAATGTATATAGACAATATTACTAGCACATTTAAAAAACAATACCTCATAAGTTTTAAAAAAATTTCTTATACAACATAATTTTTCAAAAACATATTCATAAAAAACACAAATGTTAGGAACAAAACTGTCGACGCGGCGTTTCGGTGCCCCTGATGTTCTTGCACCTTCTTCAGGACTTGTTCCCTGATTGGTCACATCTACAAAGACATATATCACAATATATTTCATTAGGTCCCTTCTTTTATTAATAGTTACATCTTCTATTGTCAGTTGTGTTTATTCATTGCATCATTCGGTGAATCTAACATTTGGTAACCTATATAATCCTTTCTGCACACCCCAACTTAAGAGATTTTTACAACTCTATTGGTATACTTGTTTCATTTCTCTGTTAATTTAAAGGCTTCTAGGCTGTATTTTCTCGCCCACAAGGATAGATGACTTACTCGGTCTTTTATTTACTCTACTGCCCATTCGTTACAGATGTATCTCACTGGCGGTCAATTAATACCAGTCGTCCACTTTAATTTTGCTGGTCACTACTTTAGTTGTGGTTTACTTACCCAGGTTGTGTTCCCTGGGCCCTTTTGGTTATATGAGGCTGTTTAACATCTGCTCATATCCTCTTTCCCTTCTTTTAATATGGGACTTCTTCTCAATCAATTTTGTTTGGATGTTCTGTAGAGACTGTGGAAATTTAACCACTTCAGTACTGTCAAGTAAAAAGAAAACTGTTATATATCTTCACTTCTTTGTGGCTCACTCCTATTTGATTTTAGAAGTAGGTCTAGATGATCCTCACCGGTTTTAATTTCCACTTGTTACTTTATGTTTCAGGAGGATGCCTCTGGGAGCTCCCTTTCTTGTTAGTTGGGTACTTCCCGCCCCTGCTCCGTCTAAGGATAGGATAATTTTTGTTAGTGTGTCTCTATCATTCATACATTCCATATGGAATTGTTCCTTTCCTGTTATTTCTTACCTTATTAGATCTTTAGAGTGATTCTTAGTTTACTTCACTCAGGTGGCTGATGATCTTTGGATAGATGCCTTTTAACTTGGCTTGAGTTTCTAAAAAAGGGGGTTGAATATTAAGGCTAAGTCAGAAATTGTCTATTTCTTTTCAAAGAGACTTACATCTCCTAATGGCCTTCCCATAATCCTGTCTTAACTTACTTGCTGAAGGGAGCTGAACTGCGTGGCGTCCTCCTTCTCTCGTGAGTGTTCTCGATCTAATGAGAGAGACTCCTGTCTGGTATATATACCCTCACTGATTGGTTCATTATCTATCTTATCCCTCACACCTGGTTGCTGTTTGTGTGTGTTAGAAGCATGGTCACCTTATTATGGCCGCCATCTTGTAGTGGGATTTAATACTGTTTGTTTATTACTATTTTATACTACTCTCATTCCTGTTCGGTCTCACAGCGTTATTTGCTATTTTCCTTCATGTCTGCCTCATCCGTCCTATTACTGGGATTTTATTCGGTTCCTATGCTGTTTATTTTTAATAGTGATAAATTTCTTTCTATTATTTATGGATATGCCGTTTTTATTTCCTACTCGGTCGTCGCTAGTTATTTTCCTACATAGGCGGACAACCTTCATACACAAGTATTGTACTTCCCTCGGTACCATCCGATCGGATCACGCTCCTTTCGCGAGCGCCATTTTGGATTGGGAAACCGTTTATTATTTACACAAACCCTTTAATGGTTTGGGTTCTCGGGTCTCTAATATTCTCCAATACAGTTCAGGGTTTTTATTTCCTAATAGGCCGTCGCTAGTTCTTTTTTCATTGTCGCGAGCACCCATTCGTAACCCGTTTATTCCTCACTGGATTTAATTAGATAAAGTTATTCTAATTACGCGAGCGCCATTTTGCGTCGGGAGACTTATTTGAGTGACCAAACCCTATATTATCAGCGCGCTCGGGTTTATACTCTATCTAGCATTAGGTATTATTATTTTACACACATTTTTTCGATTGGAATGTTTTATGGCATCATTTACAAATTTGTAAGAAACTTTTATAAAAAAACATATTGTAACCAGTTTAATTATAATATTGTGATTAGGATATTCCTCATTACAACTATGGTGAATGGAGACTATTATTCCCTTTTGGCCCATGTTTCAGAGGATTTTTAAGCTTTAGTGTTTGCACTGAAGCTTTGGATTTTCATGTCTGCCAGATCCCTCACCTATTGCCCTACCTACTGGAATTTTTTGGTTCTCTTAATTTCTGGTTTTTGTACATAGTCTTTCTACAATATTCTTTCCCAGTCTTCTTTGTTGTTTAGGCCTATTTTATGGGAGTTAAATTTGGACATATAGTATTGTTCTCTTTGTTTTCTTTTTTTAGTTAAGTCTCCTCCTCTCTTATTTATCCTGACTTGTTCTATCACACACCACCGTATGTCTTCCACTGTGTGGCCCATTTCTATCCAGTGGGCCACCAGGGGCGCTGTTAATTTTTTAGTCCGGACGGCTGACTTGTGTTCTGTTATTCTTGTCCTGATTTCTCGTTGTGTTTCTCCTATATATACTTTACTACATGGGCAATTGATCAAATATATAACATTGTTCGTCCTGCAATTAAACATTTCCTTGCAAGTATGTGTTATTTTACCTATGGTAATACTTGGACCTGGTATTATAGATGGACAGTTTTTGCAAGTACTACAGGCATAGTTACCTGTTGGATTTGAACCATCCAGAGTTCTAATGGAGTTCCTTTTTATTTTATCAGGGTACGTTTTAACTAGACAGTTCCTTATTGTGCGGTTCCTCCTGAACGCAAATATTGGTTTAGGGATTGGTGTATCACCTGGATCATTTAGCAGCTTCCAATTACTGTTGATACAGTTTTTCAATTTGTTGGATACACAGGAAAAATTCGTGACGAATACAATAGGTTTTGTTTCATTGCTTGATCTGATTTTTGGTTCAAATAAACTTTCCCTGTTATAATATTTTGCACGTTTATAGGCTTGTTTGATCATTTTCTTTGGATAACCCCTATCAGCAAACTTTTTCTTCAGGGTATTTGCATGTCTATCAAACTCTTTTAAGGTGGTACAGTTTCGGCGGACCCTGAGGAATTGCCCAAATGGTATGTTATTTTTTTGGGTGGCTGGGTGGTAGCTGTTAAAATGGAGCATTGTATTGCGGTCCGTGGGTTTTGTAAAGAGTTCTACTCCTAAGACTCCTTCCATGTTTTTTATTTTAATGTCTAGAAAGTCACACTCTTCGTTACTGTACGTTGAGGTGAAATTTAGGTTGTCATCACCCAGGTTTAGCCAAGTCATGAATTCCATCAGTTCCTCTGCGTTTCCTTGCCAAATGAAAAAAATATCATCAATAAATCTTGACCATTTATGGATATTTTCAAAAAATGGCGCCATGGGGTTGAATATATGTTTTTTCTCAAAATCCGCCACGTATAGACACGCCAGGCTGGGAGCACAGGTGGCTCCCATGCTGGTCCCCTTCGTTTGTTTGTACATGTTTTCTTTGAATAAAAAGATGTTATTTTTAAGGATAAGTTCTAGACAATCTATTATGAATATAGAGTGCTCTGATAGTTCTTCCTCCCCATTCAGCAGAAGCTTTTGAATTACTTTGATGGTGTCGTTTTGGGGGATATTTGTATAGAGCGCTTCTATATCTAGTGTCACCATCCACTGGTTATTGGGGTTAAATGTCATTCCTTCAACTTTTTTGATCATTTCTGTTGTATCCTTAATGTATGCTGGTTGTATCGTTACCAAAGGTTGAATAAACTTATCCACATATTGACTTAGTGGTTCTGTCAGAGAGTTTAGACTTGAGACAATGGGTCTCATGGGTGGGTTATTAATGTCCTTATGCACTTTTGGTAACCCGTAGATCGCAGGGATCGTTGGGTTTTCATTGTTGAGGAAATTGAATTCCTCGTGATTGATTATACCGTCTTCTCTAGCTAGTAGGAGTAAGCTTTTTATCCGTTTCCCTAAGTTCTGCCATTCTATCATGTTGGATCTTGTGTAATGATTTGGATTGTCTAGGAGATAATGCATCCTCTTCTCGTAATCTATTGTTTCCAATATTACTATACTCCCCCCCTTATCACCGGGTTTAATGGTGATGCTATCATCTTTCTCTAGATTGTTCAAAGCCTTCTTTTCTTCCAGTTTTAGATTATTCTTAATCCATATTTTCTGATCTAATATCTCTTCGAGTCCTCTTGTTATCACCCTTTCAAAAGTATCTACATTTTTACTAACCATGGAACTCAATGGAGTCCACAGTGATTTGGGGCGTAAGCCTGACTTGTTATCTGTGGGCATTCTTTCCTTATTCTCAAAGTATTTGTGTAATCTGATTTTTCTTATTAGTTGTTGAAAGTCCCTTTCCAAGGTAAATCTGTCTGGTGGTCCTGCTATGGCATAGCCTAATCCTTTTTCTAGTAAACTAATTTCTTCCCTGGTCATTTCTCTTTTTGCTAAATTTATTATTGGGGCTTTTGTATCATGTTCTAGTCCCATGTCTTTTGGCTTCTCGTTTTCATATAGGGACGTTGTTGGCCCTGGTTGCTCTGGTAGTTGCCTCTCCCTCTCCCCCTTCCTCTCGGGGTTGGGTTTTGGTTTTGATTTCCCCTGTGTCTGTCTAAAAAAACTAAACTGTCTTTTGTTTGTTTATTGGGTCGATCTCTCTCTGGGTCTGTTTGATTCCCTGTGGTTGGTTCATTCTCCGAATCACTGGTCGTGTACGAAGTGTCAGAGAAGGTTACCCCCCGTCTAGGGCCCTGGCGTTTGTTAGTTTGCCAATTACCTCTGTTTGCTCTGTCTTCCCTAGGTCTATCAAAATAATCTTTTTGTATGTAGGGGTATACTAACTCCTGTTTATATTGGCTGAGATCTTTTTTAAACTTGTTACTCTTTTTATTTATTAAGTAATCCTTATATCCGTCAAGGTCTCTTTGGATCTCCTCCAATTTCTGTTTTGCATCCTCTACTGAGGTGTTATCTTTTAACTTTTTTTCCATCTCATCTAATTCAATTCTTTCTATAATCAAGGTAGCTTGTGCGGTCTCTATAATTAGCAAAAGCCAATCTCTACTGCACCTGTTGGCTATGAACGTCCAGGTTTCTAAAAATTTTTCATTCTTAGTGAACAGGCTGGGTTCATTCTTAACTTGTAACCCCTTCGGTATCATCCCCTTCTTGCAGTATTGTATTAGAAAATCTGAATGTAATTCAGTTCTAATAATCTTTTTCTTGTAATTCCAGAGTTCCTTCCACTGTTCTAAGTCCGTATTATTTGCTGTTATTGTGTTTACACTTTTTTCGGGACAATTGACTAATTTATTAAATTGATCATCTGAGAAACTGAATACTTTAAAGGCGTCCATTGCATTAATTATGAACCACCGTGTGATAAATCACAACTCACTTTTTTTTGTGAGGTAAAGAGAGAACAACACTCCCCAGTTAAAAAACTGTACTATGTTATCAGAAAAGTTATGTGTTGGGAGCTACCCTTTCTGTCAGGAAAAGGACTGGGTCAATAACTAAGAAAAAAAACAGGTTGCCTTTTCCTGAATGTTGTACCTTTCTAGGTGTGCCTCTTCCGCTGGAGGTGGCCACCTCTGTATTAACCGGAATTGTGCAATCTTATCTAGGTTACCAAATTTACAACATAGGTTATCAATCTTCCAATATCATATGGGACCATGTATGACGCATAGATTTGTTAAAAAATATAATTCATTTATTCAAGATAAAGTATTTGTTTAAAAAGTCATCATGTTACAAAGCTGTTGCAATTAAAAACCGTTCCACGATATATGTTCAATGTATATAGACAATATTACTAGCACATTTAAAAAACAATACCTCATAAGTTTTAAAAAAATTTCTTATACAACATAATTTTTCAAAAACATATTCATAAAAAACACAAATGTTAGGAACAAAACTGTCGACGCGGCGTTTCGGTGCCCCTGATGTTCTTGCACCTTCTTCAGGACTTGTTCCCTGATTGGTCACATCTACAAAGACATATATCACAATATATTTCATTAGGTCCCTTCTTTTATTAATAGTTACATCTTCTATTGTCAGTTGTGTTTATTCATTGCATCATTCGGTGAATCTAACATTTGGTAACCTATATAATCCTTTCTGCACACCCCAACTTAAGAGATTTTTACAACTCTATTGGTATACTTGTTTCATTTCTCTGTTAATTTAAAGGCTTCTAGGCTGTATTTTCTCGCCCACAAGGATAGATGACTTACTCGGTCTTTTATTTACTCTACTGCCCATTCGTTACAGATGTATCTCACTGGCGGTCAATTAATACCAGTCGTCCACTTTAATTTTGCTGGTCACTACTTTAGTTGTGGTTTACTTACCCAGGTTGTGTTCCCTGGGCCCTTTTGGTTATATGAGGCTGTTTAACATCTGCTCATATCCTCTTTCCCTTCTTTTAATATGGGACTTCTTCTCAATCAATTTTGTTTGGATGTTCTGTAGAGACTGTGGAAATTTAACCACTTCAGTACTGTCAAGTAAAAAGAAAACTGTTATATATCTTCACTTCTTTGTGGCTCACTCCTATTTGATTTTAGAAGTAGGTCTAGATGATCCTCACCGGTTTTAATTTCCACTTGTTACTTTATGTTTCAGGAGGATGCCTCTGGGAGCTCCCTTTCTTGTTAGTTGGGTACTTCCCGCCCCTGCTCCGTCTAAGGATAGGATAATTTTTGTTAGTGTGTCTCTATCATTCATACATTCCATATGGAATTGTTCCTTTCCTGTTATTTCTTACCTTATTAGATCTTTAGAGTGATTCTTAGTTTACTTCACTCAGGTGGCTGATGATCTTTGGATAGATGCCTTTTAACTTGGCTTGAGTTTCTAAAAAAGGGGGTTGAATATTAAGGCTAAGTCAGAAATTGTCTATTTCTTTTCAAAGAGACTTACATCTCCTAATGGCCTTCCCATAATCCTGTCTTAACTTACTTGCTGAAGGGAGCTGAACTGCGTGGCGTCCTCCTTCTCTCGTGAGTGTTCTCGATCTAATGAGAGAGACTCCTGTCTGGTATATATACCCTCACTGATTGGTTCATTATCTATCTTATCCCTCACACCTGGTTGCTGTTTGTGTGTGTTAGAAGCATGGTCACCTTATTATGGCCGCCATCTTGTAGTGGGATTTAATACTGTTTGTTTATTACTATTTTATACTACTCTCATTCCTGTTCGGTCTCACAGCGTTATTTGCTATTTTCCTTCATGTCTGCCTCATCCGTCCTATTACTGGGATTTTATTCGGTTCCTATGCTGTTTATTTTTAATAGTGATAAATTTCTTTCTATTATTTATGGATATGCCGTTTTTATTTCCTACTCGGTCGTCGCTAGTTATTTTCCTACATAGGCGGACAACCTTCATACACAAGTATTGTACTTCCCTCGGTACCATCCGATCGGATCACGCTCCTTTCGCGAGCGCCATTTTGGATTGGGAAACCGTTTATTATTTACACAAACCCTTTAATGGTTTGGGTTCTCGGGTCTCTAATATTCTCCAATACAGTTCAGGGTTTTTATTTCCTAATAGGCCGTCGCTAGTTCTTTTTTCATTGTCGCGAGCACCCATTCGTAACCCGTTTATTCCTCACTGGATTTAATTAGATAAAGTTATTCTAATTACGCGAGCGCCATTTTGCGTCGGGAGACTTATTTGAGTGACCAAACCCTATATTATCAGCGCGCTCGGGTTTATACTCTATCTAGCATTAGGTATTATTATTTTACACACATTTTTTCGATTGGAATGTTTTATGGCATCATTTACAAATTTGTAAGAAACTTTTATAAAAAAACATATTGTAACCAGTTTAATTATAATATTGTGATTAGGATATTCCTCATTACAACTATGGTGAATGGAGACTATTATTCCCTTTTGGCCCATGTTTCAGAGGATTTTTAAGCTTTAGTGTTTGCACTGAAGCTTTGGATTTTCATGTCTGCCAGATCCCTCACCTATTGCCCTACCTACTGGAATTTTTTGGTTCTCTTAATTTCTGGTTTTTGTACATAGTCTTTCTACAATATTCTTTCCCAGTCTTCTTTGTTGTTTAGGCCTATTTTATGGGAGTTAAATTTGGACATATAGTATTGTTCTCTTTGTTTTCTTTTTTTAGTTAAGTCTCCTCCTCTCTTATTTATCCTGACTTGTTCTATCACACACCACCGTATGTCTTCCACTGTGTGGCCCATTTCTATCCAGTGGGCCACCAGGGGCGCTGTTAATTTTTTAGTCCGGACGGCTGACTTGTGTTCTGTTATTCTTGTCCTGATTTCTCGTTGTGTTTCTCCTATATATACTTTACTACATGGGCAATTGATCAAATATATAACATTGTTCGTCCTGCAATTAAACATTTCCTTGCAAGTATGTGTTATTTTACCTATGGTAATACTTGGACCTGGTATTATAGATGGACAGTTTTTGCAAGTACTACAGGCATAGTTACCTGTTGGATTTGAACCATCCAGAGTTCTAATGGAGTTCCTTTTTATTTTATCAGGGTACGTTTTAACTAGACAGTTCCTTATTGTGCGGTTCCTCCTGAACGCAAATATTGGTTTAGGGATTGGTGTATCACCTGGATCATTTAGCAGCTTCCAATTACTGTTGATACAGTTTTTCAATTTGTTGGATACACAGGAAAAATTCGTGACGAATACAATAGGTTTTGTTTCATTGCTTGATCTGATTTTTGGTTCAAATAAACTTTCCCTGTTATAATATTTTGCACGTTTATAGGCTTGTTTGATCATTTTCTTTGGATAACCCCTATCAGCAAACTTTTTCTTCAGGGTATTTGCATGTCTATCAAACTCTTTGAAGGTGGTACAGTTTCGGCGGTGCAACACTCACTGCTGCGCCAGTGCTGAGCGCCACCTGGAGCTCTGCAGTGCGCTGCATTCTTGCAACACACAGCTGCTCCAGTACTGAGAGCCGCCGGGAGCTCTGCAGTGTGCTGCATTCTTGCAACACTCACTGCTGCCTCAGTACTGGGAGCTGCCGGGAGCTCTGCAGTGCGCTGCATTCTTGCAACACACAGCTGCTCCAGTACTGAGAACCGCCGGAAGCTCTGCAGTGTGCTGCATTCTTGCAACACTCACTGCTGCGCCAGTACTGAGCGCTGCCGGGAGCTCTGCAGTGTGCTGCATTCTTGCAACACTCACTGCTGCTCCAGTACTGAGAGCTGCCGGGAGCTCTGCAGTGTGCTGCATTCTTGCAACACTCACTGCTGCGCAAATACTGAGAGCCGCCGGGAGCTCTGCAGTGTGCTGCATTCTTGCAACACTCACTGCTGCCTCAGTACTGGGAGCTGCCGGGAGCTCTGCAGTGCACTGCATTCTTGCAACACACAGCTGCTCCAGTACTGAGAGCCGCCGGAAGCTCTGCAGTGTGCTGCATTCTTGCAACACTCACTGCTGCGCCAGTCCTGAGAGCCGCCGGGAGCTCTGCAGTGGGCTGCATTCTTGCAACACTCACTGCTGCTCCAGTACTGAGAGCCGCTGGGAGCTCTGCAGTGCGCTGCATTCTTGCAACACTCAGCTGCGCCAGTACTGAGAGCCGCCGGGAGCTCTGCAGTGCGCTGCATTCTTGCAACACTCACTGCTGCTCCAGTACTTTAGAGCCACCAGGAGCTCTCCAATCCACTTCATTCTTGCAACACTCTATGCCGTTCAAGTACTGGGAGCCACCTGGAGCTCTGCAATGTGCTGCATTCTTGCAACACTCTATGCAGTTCCAGTACTTGGAGCCACCAGGAGCTCTCCAATGCGCTGCATTCTTGCAACATTATGTGCCGTTCCAGTACGGGCAGCCACCTGGAACTCTACAATGCCCTGCATTCTTCCAACACTCTATGCTGTTCCCGTACTGGGAGCCATATTAAACTCTGCAGTGTGCTGCATTCTTGCAACACTCTGTGCCGTTCCAGTACTGGGAGCCACATGAAGCTCTGCAATGCACCGCATTTTTGCAACCCTTACTGTCGCTCTAGTACCCGGGGGTCACCTTGTGCTCTGCAACCCTCCCTGCTTTCTTGCAACACTCACTGTCGTTCTAATACTTGAAGCCTTGTGGAGTCCTGTAATGCACTGCATTATTGCAACACTCTATGCCGTTCCAGTACTGGGAGAATCCAGGAGCTCTCTAATGAGCTGCATTCTTGCCACACTCAATGCCGTTCCAGTACTGGCTGCCACCTGGAGCTCTGCAATGCGCTGCATTCTTGCAACACTCTAAGCCGTTCCAGTAGTGGCTGCCACCTGGAGCTCTGCAGTGTGCTGCATTCTTGCAACACTCTATGCCGTTCCAGTACTGGGAGCCACATGAAGCTCTGCAATGCACCACATTCTTGCAACACTCGCTGTTGCTTCAGTACCGGGGGTCACCTTGTGCTCTGCAACACTCACCCCTTTCTTGCAGCACTCACTGTTGTTCTAATACTGGAAGTCTTGTGGAGTCCGGCAATGCACTGCATTCTTGCAACACTCTATGCCGTTCCAGTACTGGGAGCCACATGAAGCTCTGCACTGTGCTGCATTCTTGCAGGACTCTATGCCGTTCCAGTACTAGAAGCCACAAGGAGCTATGCAAAGCACCCCATGTTTGCAGCACTCTCTGCTGTTCCAGTACTGGGAGCCACCAGGAGCTCTCCAATCCGCTGCATTCATGTAACTTGAACAAGGCTCTGTTGAGCTGAAACGCGCCATGGCGACAAATGGAGTAAAGTAATTTAACTCAGCACTTACATCGGGTCTGTGTCCATCTTTTTGGTGTGGATTTTGTCGACTGTGGAGAAGAAAGTGATATATATACATATATATACACACAGATAGATAGATAGATAGATAGATAGATAGATAGATAGATAGATAGATAGATAGATAGATAGATAGATAGATATGCAATATTGAGATACGTAACAGTTTCAGACAACAGAATTTCTTGTGATGATTTCTTTATTCATTCACATAATTAATTTCTTATACAGGCAACATGTGTTTTGTGCATATTGTGCTTCTTAAGGGCTTATATGAACACCATGTCCTCTCACATGTTGTTCTTTTAAGTGGTTTCCTGACACAGTCTCTTAGTATGTGGTCTTCAAACTCTGGATTGCTGCTTACTTCAATGTATGCATAAATTAGTATCAGTGTTTTCTGTGCTCTATTCTGAAATCCATCAATATCAGATTCATAGACAATTCTCCTATCTTTTTATATGACCCCTTTACCATTTGTTACAAAATTTCTTTAAGGGCTGAAGTGTCTCCTTGCTTCTCCTTAGTTCCCCATGATATGGACTGCATCTCATACAGCAGCCTCCTTCCTCTGCATATATGTGTGTGTGTGGGTGTATATATGTTTGTTTATAGTAAGTACTAGCAGCCCGTCCCGACGTTGTCCGGGTATGAATTGATGCAGGCCAGTGGTATATTGTTTTTTTTTGTAGGATTTCGTTTTGATAGCATTTCCTATCTGTGACAGGCCTGTGAACGCTCCAATTCACAGTGCACTGCTGATGCACTTAAAAATGCACGTTCAGTAGTTTGTGAACTCGAGTTTCCCTACTTTATTTTTCCTTGCAATATTATATAGCGCGAACTCGACAACATGGCATGAGCACAATTTACATTACAGAAGAACACATTCATTTGTGGTAGGCACGGGGAGACAAAGCGATTTGCCTGGAATCACAGGATGTTGAGCTGATGCCGAGATTTGAACATAGCTCCCCAGCTCCAAAGTTCGCAATACTTGTGGCGGAAGGTGTGTCTCAAAGTGTATGTCGTGCTGGCCATCAATGAGAGAGACCAGTGCATTTTTCAAATGGGTGGTGAAAAAATATGAGTATGTTGCTGGAGATGTGGGCCGCCGTGCCACCAATATACTTACCGGGGGAGGTTAAACACCCATCATTCAGCAACTTTCTTTCCGCATACCATCACTCCGCATACTTTCATTACGAAAGTACCATGACTCCGCAATGCCATTATAACACATGGCATTACATTTTATATGCTTTTACCACGCATACATTTACAACGAAATTCGTTGTAAATGCATGAATGGTAAAAGCATGTTTTTAAAAAAATGTTTGGATAAGGTAAGTATGGGTATAGGGGTATATGTTTTGGGGTACTGAGGTATATGTTTTGGGGTGTTTGGGTCTTTTAAGGGTTCAGATATAGTTTTGGGTTATGGGGTACAGGGGTAG
Organism: Lissotriton vulgaris; assembly: GCF_964263255.1. NCBI lineage: Eukaryota > Metazoa > Chordata > Amphibia > Caudata > Salamandridae > Lissotriton > Lissotriton vulgaris. Next base: position 1,305,753,224 of record NC_141693.1, on the reverse strand, counting down.
TTTTAGGGTTTAGGGATAGGTTTGGGTTTTGGGGTACAGGGGTATTTTTAGGGTTCAGGGATTGGTTTGGGTTTTGGGGTACAGTGGTATTTTAGGGTTCAGGGGTAGGTTTGGGTTTTGGGGTACAGGGTTATTTTTAGGGTTCAGGGCTACGTTTGGGTTTTGGGGTGCAGGGGTATTTTTAGGGTTCAGGGGTAGGTTTGGGCTTTGGGGTACAGGGGTATTTTAAGGGTTCAGGGCTAGATTTGGGTTTTGGGGTACAGGGGTATTTTTAGGGTTCAGGGATTGGTTTGGGTTTTGGGGTACAGGGGTATTTTAAGGGTTCAGGGCTAGGTTTGGGGTTTGGGGTACAGGGGTATTTTAGGGTTCAGGGGTAGGTTCGGATTTTGGGGTACAGTGGTACTTTTAGCGTTCAGGGCTAGGTTTGGGTTTTGGGGTACAGGGGTATTTTTAGGGTTCAGGGGTAGGTTTGGGTTTGGGGGTACAGGGGTATTTTAAGTGTTCAGGGCTAGGTTTGGGTTTTGGGGTACAGGGGTATTTTAGGGTTCAGGGGTAGGTTTGGATTTTGGGGTACAGTGGTACTTTTAGCGTTCAGGGCTAGGTTTGGGTTTTGGGGTACAGGGGTATTTTTAGGGTTCCGGGCTAGGTTTGGGTTTTGGGGTAAGGGGTATTTTTAGGGTTTAGGGATAGGTTTGGGATTTTTTTGGGGTACAGGGTATATTTATAGGGTTAAGATGGGTTAGTGTTTAAGGGTGTTGGGGTATTTTAAGGAGTAAGGGTGGGTTATGATTATGGGGTGCAGGAGTATTTAAAGGGAGCAGGGTGGGATTAGCACACAATATGACACGGCATGAAGGGCGGAACGTACCGCACGCCCCCAGCGTTTGTCACGCCCACAGCACAACGCAGACACGCCCACAAGGGACTACTTTGCTGGCACGGTTCTTTTACCTTTTAAATGTATATGGTGGGCGTCTGCATAGCCTATGTCCTTCTGTTGCAACTGCCCTTTCCAACGCTGTATTGGGTATTGTGATTGTTGCTGTGGTTCCTGAGATTACCCGCCTCAAAGGTTTGGGCTCTCTCTTTATTATATTAGTATGGATAGAGGCTTATTTTGGGCGGGGTGGAGACGCATGAAGTCTTGCTTTCGGTTGAGCAGTAACACCAGCGGTATCTAGAATTTCACAAGCATCTTCTAAAGGAGGAACAATCATTTTGTTTGTGCTGTTGCTAAGAAGCATATGTACCGCTCTCCGTGCACCATTGTTAGTGCTTTCACATTAAATGATGTCGCTACTGAATCTATTTAACATTCTTGGTCTCTGCTAATAAATGTGATTTTGGGGGAGCAGACATACAGATAGGTTGTTTTAGAGCTCTGCACGTCTGTCATTTGAATCCAGTTTCTTGTATCATGCACTCTGCGACAGAATCATCCAAAGGAAAACAAGCACCTGAGGCACACTAACAAAGCAATTCTGCCCAAGATCACAGAATTCTATCGAGCAGGGAAGCCAGCATTTACTTACTTTCCTTACTTACCTTGTGAACTTGTTGAGCGCAAACGAATCATCCCCAAAGGGATCTCTCGGCGATGAAGGGGAAAGATATGGAGGACACGACCAACTAGAACAGCCATGTCTTTAAGAGTTTTTTAAATCTGGGTAACTCACTGCAAGCCCTGATATTTGCTGGCAATTTATTCCAGTGTCTCGGGCCAGATGACAAAAGGCCCTTTCTTGCCCTTTCCTGCCCTCTGTATCTTCTGAAGACACAGAAGGTTGGCATTACTGGATCTTAATTGTCGTGCCGGTTGATACCGCCTAAGTATCTTATTGAGGTACACAGGTCCTTTCCCCTGTAATGATTTAAAGACAACAATGAGCATCTTAAAGATAGCGCGTTTCTTCAACGGGAGCCAGTGTAGTTGATTCAACAAAGAGGCAGAAGTAGTGCGTGCCGGCTTGTTTAGGGCAAGACGGGCTGCAGTGTTCTGCACCACTTGTAGACGCCTTAATATGTCCTCCGTGGCCCCCACCAACAGTGAGTTGCAATAGTCCAGCCGACTTACCACGAGTGCCTGGACCAGGGTTCTCCTTGCCGACAGCGGGATCCAGGGAAAAAATGTTCTTAGCATTCACATTGTGCCAAAGCACATGCCGGATTCTATCTTGACCTTTTCCTCCATGGATAGTTCATCATCTATCCTAACACCCAGATTCCTGGCCCATCTCCTGGGTGGCGGAGCCTCACCTAGCTCGGGTGGCCACCACTCGGGGCCCATATTGTCTCCCCCTTTCCAAAGAGCAAAATTGCAGTTTTTGAGGAATTAAGTTGTAAAAAATTCCTCCTCATCCAGACGGCGATACTGGACATGCAGCTTCTAAATTTCGGTTGAGTTGACATAATGTCTTCCTCAAAGGGAATGATTAGCTGCATGTCATCCGCATAGGCGATGGTTTTGAACACATAGCTTCTGATGATATCTGCCAAAGGTGTCACATAGGCATTGAATAGGGTCGGGCTCCGTACTGAGCCCTGTGGAACACCCCTATCTACCCCTATTGTCTGAGATACAAATGACCCCAACTGGATACTCTGTGTATGTCCCGATAAAAAGTTCTGGATCCACTCAAGAGCTTTACCCCACACCCCGATCCCCCTCAATCTGTCCAGCAGCAACCGATGAGAGATGGTATCAAAAGCTGTTGACGGATCGAGGAGGACCAGGATCAATGGGATCCCTCTGTCTAGTGTCATTCTGATGGTATCCGTCACTTCCAGCAGTGCAGCCTCCATACTATGAGATGCACGGAAGTCGGACTGAGAGGGATATAAAAGGTGGTTTTGTTCCAGATAGTGGGACAGCTGTTGATTTACCAGAGTTTCAAGAATCTTCGCACAACAGGGGAGGAGAGAAATAGGTCTATAGTTCTGCAGCTCAGACGGGTCCGCCGTCGTCTTCTTTAGGAGAGGCTTGACCCGCGCTCTTTTCCACTCATTTGGAAATATAGCTGTCTCCAACGAGATGATATAGATATTGGAGAGTGCATCTGCTAGGACAAGGCTGAGTATGGACATCACTGACGGTGGTACAGGGTCAGAAGGCGAGCCCAACTTTACCTGGCTTAGTAGGGCTCTTACTTGCTCACTGGTTGTGGGAGCAAAGGAATTCAGCCTACAGGGAGAGGCCACTGCCGGCCTGGATTCTTTGGGGGTGTCTCCCTCTCCTTGTTCTGTCCTAGCTGTATCAAAGGACTGATAGATCAAATCAATCTTGATGGTAAAGTGCCTAGCTAGGTCCTCACATAGTTCCTGTGTAGGGAGGGGTGCAGCATTGTTCGCCTTTGGGTTGGTGAATTCCTTCTGTATCTTAAATAATTCTCTGGATGAGTTCTTGGCCTCAGTGATATGTGCACCCACATGTGTCCTCCTTGCTGTATTACAGTTGTTTAGGTAGTCTCTATGTGCCTTCCGATATAGCTGTTCATCTTGCTCCCTCTTTGACTTCCTCCACTTTCTCTCAAAAACTCTACACTTGGACTTCTCCTTCCTAAGTGTGTCTGAGTACCAGGGGGCCGGGTCTGCCCTCTTCTGGGTGGTAGCACTTTTCAGTGGAGCTATGGTGTCTAAAGCTGCCTGAATAGTTCCCTCCAATTTTCCCAGGCCAAATTAGGGCCCGCATCCAGATTGAGCAGGGGATCCCTATAGGCTTGAATGTAAGCAGAGACATTTACTCTCGACCAAGGTCTTTGGAAGCTCTGCTGACCTTGTCCCCGCTGAACTGAGTGGGCGGACAGCACTGAAAAACTCAGTGCCATATGATCAGTCCAGCCAAGTACCTGTAGGGGCTCAGTGACCAAAACCAGTATATTGCAAAAAATGGCATCCAAGATGTGGCCTGCACTATGAGTAGGGCCAGTAGTTCTAAGAGATAGCCCAAGAGAATCCATTATGGCAATCAGACTGACTGAGTCCGAATTGAAAAGCATTTCTAAATGATGATTAAAGTCCCCTAACAATAGAAAATGTGTTGCAGTCAGAACATGGGGTGCCAATCTGTCTAAAAGTGCTATACCAAATTCCTTATTACTACCCCCTGGCGGATGGTAAACCAGTGCTCCTGTCCATTCTATGGCCTGGTTGCATTCTACTCTAAAGATAAAGAGCTCCATGGTAGCTGAAGAGATTCTGTCCAACATCCTGATGTAATAAGGGGGCCGCATGGCGATGGCTAATCCCCCGCCACGCCTCCCGGGCCTATCCAATCTGATGACAACATAGTCATCCGAAATGGCCACTGCTAGAACAGGAGTGGCATCATTGTTAAGCCACGTTTCTGTGAAAAAACAGATATCAGGCTTAAGGTCGTCTAATAGATCCCAAGTCTCCATAGAGTGTTTAGGAATGGATCTGGCATTTAGGTACAATCCCCGGATACTGGGTCTGTCTGCCTATCCCGATCCAATTCCTCTCCCCCTGGCTCTCACAGTCATTCTCCTGTCTCCCAAGCTGAAGATTGGAAGAGGGAGACAACTGTTTAACCAGAGCCCACCCACAGTTGGTACAACTCTCCATCTCCATTACCCTCTCAACCCCATCTATCCGAGCCTTGATGTCCCAGTAACATGAGAGTGGAAGGTCATCACCTAGGAGAGTCTCTCGCGTATAGGTCCTTCGACTCTCCAAGAGATCTTGCTGTGGGCCTGGCAGCATTCCCAGGTGACAGGTGGCGGTCTGGCACGGACGGGCGCAGACCGGCTTGCCTTTGGCAGGCCTTCGGCGCCTCTGCTGCACGCCCGCCCGGGAGCCGAAATTTATGGGAGTGTCGTGATGGCAAGTTAGCAACTAGACCGCCAACCGCCTGCTCGTATTCTGCCAGAAAAGGCGAAGAAAGACTACTCTCTCCACTCAAACAATCACCTAATGTGATTGCGGTGGACCGAAGAGTGTCTGCAATACCCCCACAAAATTAAAAGCAAAAATAATGCAGTGTAAAAGAGTTAGCTTCACAACAAAAAATCAAGGTTAAAAAACACAGTGAGCTTAGGTCTGCCCCCAATACCTTCCTCCAACGAGCGTGCCCGCCCGGGAGCAGAAATTTATGGGAGTTTCTTGAGGGCAAGTTAGCAACTAGACAGCCAACCGCCTGCTCGTATTCCGCCAGAAAAAGCAAAGAAAGACTACTCTCTCCACTCAAACAATCACCTAATGTGATTGCTGTGGACCGGAGAGTGTCTGCAATACCCCCAAAAAATTAAATGCAAAAATAATGCAGTGTAAAAGAATTAGCTTCACAACGAATATAACAGTTAAAAACACAGTGAGCTTAGGTCTTCCCCCCAATACCTTCCTCAAACACGGGCTTCACAGTTCTGAGATTGTCATATTTGCAACCCAAACCAAATTCCCCCAAGTGAGCCTTCCAGAAACTCAGCAAGTTTAACACATAGCTGTCTTCATTCAGGGCACATGTAGGGGACCATCTGAAAATTCTCACAACCCTATCTGCTATTTATTGTATTTGTGCACTTTATTTGCTGGTACCTAAAAATTTAAGTCGCAGAATTCCAAAATACATGTTGGATATCTTGCCTAAGAAGCATTCATATTTTAGTCTCAAATGATAATCTAAATCCACATTGTTGAAAATTGTTTTTTATTAGTAAAGGCTTGCTTATTATGTAAATATACATAATAGTTCAAATAGGATCGTACATTGAGGAGTTGGTTTGAAGTTTGCCATTACACTTAAGTTCCTGTGTAATTAACTTGCTATTATTGGTGCAAATTTTATTGTAATTACAGAGCAGGATTATCTACTGAGGGCCCACGAATTAGTCACTTTACACTAACGTAAACTCCTACAATTTACCTGATAACCTGTAGTGGTTGCGACGCAGGTTTACATCCCACACGCATACACTGACCTTAATCAAGTGTCTATGTTATTCTAACCCTGGAACGTATTTCTGCAACAACACATTTTAAAACCACGCATTGAAAGCAACAAAAACTCTTCGTAGGCCGGTCCACAGGTCACACAAGCAGAGACGTTTTAAGGCACTGGAAAAGTGGGCTCTTGCCCAGGCACCAGCCTTCCAAGGGACCTCCTGATAGAACTAGCTCTGTTTTTCATATAGTCTTGCCCTGAAGACCTTGAATAATTCTCAGTTGGTTTTAAATACCATTTTCCTTTAATTTATTTTTAATGTGGGCGATCTGTGAAACCATATTACAGATATTTGCAGAGAAATGTGGTGTTTATTTTTCATTCAACATCCATAAACAAAGGTTTATTTCAGAACACAATAGAACCTCACATATGAGAAATGGAAAGGCCTCCCATAGATTATTTGCAGTAAAATTAAGGAACTGCTGCTGTGTTACAATATTGAAAAAACTCATCACTGTCCCTGAATATTAGATGTAAACACATTAGAATTAGGACGATTGTGTCTGTGCACTTTCAGTGACCTGAACAAAGAGGGGATGAAAGAGCTGAAATTGAATCATAAATTCAAACTGGGGTCCCCAAAATAGGTTTGCCCAGAGCCTCCAAAGTCCTGAAGATGTCCCTATCAACAAGCATTATTAAGATGGAGAATATATATATGAGCCTGTTTTTACGGTGAATTATATATGTGTCCATATAGACACACACATAAACGCAAAGACATATACACAAGGATTCCCCCATACCCCACCCCTTTCAGTACTCACAAGTGGGAGAGGATGTGGTGTAATGGCCAGAGCTGGCAACTTTGGAACTGGGGAAACAAGTGTTAGTGTGAACCGGTGCTGTCGTTGACGGTCCCACCGACATTCAGCATAGCAGTCCGACCACCACATTATGGTGCGGTCGGTCGGTCAGACCACAGAGGTTGGAAGTACCGACAGACGCTTCCTTGAGGTTGGAATGTAATCACAACAATAGGGGCAGTGCCTGCGGAGGCACCGTCATAAGGAATATGATGTCCCTTTCCGATAGCCTTTCCAGGGCTGTCTGATCACCATGCAAAGGCTGTTGAAAAGGGACTAGGGGCCCCCTAGTAGGGCCCCGTCCCTTGTGGGTCTCCTCTATGGGCCCAGTGGGCACATGTGCTGCCCCCCCCCCCCAAACATACATGCACTGTGTGCCAGGCACCAGATGGTGCCTAGCACACTGGGAATGGATGTTTTCAAAATGCCTTTTTCCATTGTGGCTTGTGCTGCATCCCTTTTCCGGGCCGCAGCACAGGCCACAATGAAAAAAAATTCAGTTTTATGACCCTCTATGTTGCGGTTGCATCTTAATTAGGCAGGTGTGCCTGCCGACTACGTGTTGAGCTGTTCCATTTCCAAAGCAATGACCGTCATTGTAATCAGGCCCTTTGCATGGCTCAACATCCTGAGGTTCTGGGCAAATCACTTGATCTCCCTGTGCCTCAGGGCTCGAGTCAGGGTACCACGCGGGTGGACGGCGTACACCCACTTATTTTACTGGGTGGACGCAGCCCCCCTGCCAAACAGCTGGACTTCACTCTTTTATCTCTCTGTCATTAACTGCGAGGGGCGAATGCTAATTTGCGCGACTTCTCCTGCGGATCTCGGCACCGGTGCGCCACTGGGTTTGTTAATTTCGAGAGGACACCATTATCTTTACGGAGGAGAGGCAATGAGCGCGATGGTGCAAGCCACCTTTCGTGACGTCACTTCCTGTTGTGGCGTCACTTCTGGTGACAGCGTCCCCCCCACTTCTTTTTTTTGGACTTGTGCCCTGCTGTGCCTACCAAAAAATATGTGTCTTTGTGTAACTTAACTAGTGCTCATGTAAGCGCTCCAATACCTTTGAGTCAAGTTTATTCTACATAAAACTGAAAAAAAAGTGGGATATACATATTTATGGAAAGTGACGCATCGCTGCGTGAAAACAGCGATGAGTCACTTTTCACAGTGCCCTCCTTGCACCACCAATGATGCGTCATATTTACATTATGACGCATCATTGCGCAAGGAGTTACAGATATGTCAGTATTTCTGACGTATCTGTATGGCGCAAAAGTGGCGCATTGCTGGAGTGTGTCACAAAAGTGACGCAACTCCAGCAATGTATCTTTTCACATGGGGCAAGCCCCATGTGAAAGGGCCTGCGTCAGTCTTACGCCTGCTGTGAGGAAGCGTAAGAAAGCGTAAGAAATTGAAGCATTTGTGTCCTAGAAGTGGCGCAGTGAAATCACATAGATTTCAGAGCGTCACTTCTACGACCCTTTCTTGCCTCAATACGCCCCCTTGCATACATTATACCTGGTGCAGGTATAATGTGGCGCAGTGGTTTACAAAGTGACGCATCTGCCTAGATGTGTCACTTTGTAAATATGGCACAACAAGGAGCATTTTTTACGCCACTGGTGCGTCACAAAAAGTGACGCACCAGCGGCGTAAAAGTGACGCATAGCCTCATAAATGAGGCCCTGGGGGTGCAAGCACCCAGCAGGGAGTTTCCGTGTGATATCAGGCAGAAAAATCCATTACAACCGGGGTGCGCGTGAGAGGGGCGCGCTGGCGCCCCCGACGGCACGTGATGGAAGAGCCGCCTTAGCAAAAGGGGCCATCTTCAACTCCCATCACTTGCTGGTCACGTACCTGTAAATAAACAGCCGTGAAAATAATTTGCGGTTCTCCATCTCGGGCCAACCTGTTATGAAAACATCAAGGACTAACAAATGGGCCTGTCGTCTCCCATTTGGAGCAGCCTGATCCAAGCGTTACCCTGAGCGTAACCAGGTCTGAAAGACTCAATAGGGTTCATTTGTCAGTGATGGGCTTGGGCGACAGCACTAAGTGTTGAGCGCGCTCACGCCCGCGCCCCTCCCTCATCCGCTGGCTCTACATCCCCGCAGTAAAACTCAGCAGTAGCCTTTGGTGCAAAACACCTCTGCAAAGCTGCACCGTTTGCCTTCTTTACACGCAGAAAATTGTGTTTCGAGCATTTCTCTTACATTTCACGTCAAACTTAGAAAACCTCCAATTGGTGACATGCATTAAAAGGTGAACTTTTTCTTAGTCAGCGCTTATAGGACTACAACTGCAGGGCGCTCAAAGAGAGCAGCCACCCTGCTTGAGAATACAGCAGTCGCAATATACAGTACGGCCACAGAGAGTGCACGCCACTGCGCCACTTATGGTAGGCATAGAGCGGACACTTCCCTGGATGTTTAGTCACAGAGACGTACCATATATGCTGGGCATCACTGAGAGGACACTCCATGCAAGCAGATCATCGGCAGATAGATGCCTCCAGGGAACAGCAAAGGGGTTACACCATGCAGACTAGCCCTAGAGAGGTCACTTCATAAGGACTGCCATTGAGAGGTCACTCCATGCAGACTGCCCCTGAAGAGGTTACTTCCTAAGGACTGCCATAGAGAGGTCACTCCATGCAAACTGCCCCTAAAACAGTCATTTACTAAGGACTGCCATAGAGAGGTCACTCCATGCAGACTGCCATAGAGAGGTCACTCCATGCAGACTAGCCCTGGAGAGGTAACTTCATACGGACTGCCATGGAGAGGTCAATCCATGCAAACTGCCATAGAGAGGTCACTTCCTTAGGACTGCCATAGAGAGGTCACTCCATGCAGACTGCCATAGAGAGGTCACTCCATGCAGACTGCCCCTGAAGAGGTCACTTCCTAAGGACTGCCATAGAGAGGTCACTCCATGCAAACTGCCCCTAAAGCAGTCACTTCCTAAGGACTGCCATAGAGAGGTCACTCCATGCAGACTGCCATAGAGAGGTCACTCCATGCAGACTAGCCCTAGAGAAGTCACTTCCTAAGGACTGCCATAGAGAGGTCACACCACGCAGACTGTCCTAGAGAGGTCACTTCCTAAGGTCTGCCCTAGAGAGGTCACTCCATGCAGACTGCCATTGAGAGGTCACTCCCTCCAGACTAGCCCTAGAGAGGTCACTTCCTAAGGACTGCCATAGAGAGGTCACTCCATACAGACTGCCATGGAGAGGTCACTCCATGCTGACTGCCAAAGAGAGGTCACTCCATGCTGACTGCCATAGGGAGGTCAATTCATAAGGACTGCCATAGAGAGGTCACTTCCTAAGGACTACCATAGAGAGGTCACTCCGTGCAGACTATGCAGACTAGCCCTAGAGAGTTCAATTCATGAGGACTGCCATAGAGAGGTCACTTCCTAAGGACTGCCATAGAGAGGTCACTCCATGCTGACTGCCATAGAGAGGTCACTCCATGCAGACTGCCCCTAAAGAGGTCACTTCCTAAGGACTGCCATAGAGAGGCATAAGTGTGGCAGGGTATGCTCAGACGTGAGCCCCTTGCTCACTTTGCCACTGGATTGAAGCAAGCCGGGCTGAAGACGGCTGGAATGCCAGAAACCGGTCCTCGGAAGCTTGTTTCCGGTCCAGGGAAGACATGGCTTGGCAGTTCGGGCTGGACTGTTCCCATGAGGCACAGGGTCAGACTGATTTGCATATAGCCATGTCTGAACTGGGGTGGCAGAGTGGGCTAAAAAACGGTGATGGATTAAACCCAGATCTTTTAACTGGGTGTGAGTGTTTGATTGATTCGGATGCTCCGTCCATCACCACCCCCTTTTGTACTGCCATAGAGAGGCCCCTCCATGCAGACTGCCCCTAAAGAGGTCAGTTCATAAGGACTGCCATAGAGAGGTCACTTACTAAGGACTGCCATAGAGAGGTCACTCCATGCTGACTGCCCCATTATTGGTCACTTCCTAAGGACTGCCATAGAGAGGTCAATCTATGCAGACTGCCATAGAGAGGTCACTGCGTGCAGACTAGCCCTAGAGAGGTAAATTCATAAAGACTGCCATAGAGAGGTCCCTCCATGCAGCCTACCATAGAGAGGTCACTCCATGCAGACTGCCATAGAGAGGTCACTCCATGCAGACTGCCCCTAAAGAAGTCACTTCCAAAGGACTGCCATAGAGAGGTCACTCCATGCAGACTGCCCCTAAAGTGGTCACTTCCTAAGGACTGCCATAGAGAGGTCACTCCATGCAGACTAGCCCTACAGAGGTCAATTCATAAGGACTGCCATAGAGAGGTCTCTCCATGCAGACTGCCATAGAGAGGTCACTTCCTAAGGACTGCCATAGAGAGGTCACTCCATGCAGACTTGCCATAGAGAGATCACTCCATGCAGATGAGCCCTAGAGAGACATAGACAGGTCACGACATGCAGACTGCCATTGAGACGTCACTCCATGCAGACTAGCCCAAGAGAGGTTGCTTCCTAATGACTGCCATAGAGAGGCCCCTCTATGCAGACTGCCCCTAAAGAGGTCACTTCATAAGGACTGCCATAGAGAGGTCACTCCATGCAGACTGCCATAGAGTGGTCACGCCATGCAGACTAGCCCAAGAGAGGTCACTCCCTAAGGACTGCCATTGAGAGGCCCCTCCATGCAGACTGCCCCTAAAGAGGTCACTTCCTAAGGACTGGCATAGAGAGATCATGCCCTGCAGACTGCCATTGAGAGGTCACTCCATGCAGACTAGCCCTAGAGAGGTCAATTCATAAGGACTGCCATAGAGAGGCTCCTCCATGCAGACTGCTATAGAGAGGTCACTCCATGCAGACTGCCATAGAGAGGTCACTCCATGCAGACTGCCCCTAAAGAGGTCACTTCCTAAGGACTGTCATAGAGAGGTCACTCCATGCAGACTGCCCCTAAAGCAGTCACTTCCTAAGGACTGCCATAGAGAGGTCACTCCATGCAGACTGCCATAGAGATGTCACTCCATGCAGACTAGCCCTAGAGAGGTCAATTCATAAGGACTGCCATAGAGAGGTCACTCCATGCTGACTGGCATAGAGGGGTCACTCCATGCAGACTGCCTCTAAAGAGGTCACTTCATAAGGACTGCCATAGAGACATCATTTCCTGCAGACTGCCCCTAAAGAGGTCACTTCCTAAGGATTGCCACAGAGAGGTCACTCCATGCAGACTGCCATTGAGAGGTCACTCCCACCAGACTAGCCATAGAGAGGTCACTTCCTAAGGACTGCCATAGATAGGTCACTCCATGCACACTAGCCCTAGAGAGGTCACTTCCTAAGGACTGCCATAGAGAGGTCACTCCATACAGACGAGCCCTAGAGAGGTCACTTCCTAAGGACTGCCATAGAGAGGTCACTCCATGCATACTAGCCCTAAAGAGGTCACATCCTAAGGACTGCCATAAAGAGGTCACTCCATGCAGACTGCCATAGAGAAGTCTCTCCATGCAGACTAGCCCTAGAGAGGTCCCTTCCTAAGGACTGCCATAGAGAAGTCTCTCCATGCAGACTAGCCCTAGAGAGGTCTCTTCCTAAGGACTGCCATAGAGAGGTCACTCCATGCAGACTGCCCCTAAAGAGGTCACTTCTTAAGGACTGCCATAGAGAGGGCACTCCATGCAGACTAGCCCTAAAGAAGTCACTTCCTAAGGACTGCCATAGAGAGGTCACTCCATGAAGACTGCCCCTAAAGAGGTCACTTCCTAAGGACTGCCATTGAGATGTCACTCCATGCAGACTCCCATAGAGATGTCACTCCATGATGACTAGCCCTGGAGAGGTCACTTCCTAAGGACTGCCATAGAGAGGTCACTCCATGCAGACTAGCCCTAGAGAGGCCACTTCCTAAGGACTACCATAGAGAGGTCACTCCATGCAGACAAGCCCTAGAGAGAACACTTCCTAAGGACTGCCATAGAGAGTTAACCCCCTGCAGATTTAGTCACAGATCTGTACTATATATGCCGGCCATCACTGAGAGGACATTCCATGCAAGCAGATCATTGACAGATAGATACCTCCAGGGAACAGTAAAGGGGTCACCCCATGCAGACTAGCCCTAGAGAGATCACTCCTTGCAGACTGCCATTGAGAGGTCACTCTCTACAGACTAGCCCTAGAGAGGTCACTTCATAAGTACTGCCATAGAGAGGTCACTTTCTAAGGACTGCCATAGAGAGGTCACTCCATGCAGACTAGCCCTAGAGAAGTCACTTCCTAAGGACTGCCATAGAGAGGTCCCTTCATGCAGACTGCAATTGAGAGGTCACTCCATGCAGACTAGCCCTAGAGAGGTCACTTCCTAAGGAATGCCATAGAGAGGTCACACCATACAGACTAGCCCTAGAGAGGTCACTTCCTAAGGACTTCCATAGAGAGGTCCCTCCATGTAGACTGCCCCTAAAGAGGTCACTTCCGAAGGACTGCCATAAAGAGGTCACTCCAAGCCGACTGCCATAGAGAGGTCACTCTATGCAGACTGCCAAAGAGAGGTCACTCCATGCAGATTAGCTATAGAGAGGTCACGTCCTAATGACTACCATAGAGAGGTCCCTCCATGCAGACTGCCCCTAAAGAGGTCACTTCCTAAGGACTGCCATAGAGAGGTCACCCCATGCAGACTGCACTAGAGAGGTCACTCCATGCAGACTAGCCCAAGAGAGGTCACTCCTAAGCATGGGCGGAAAATCCGTTTCGCTCGCGGATTTTGCGGATTTTCGGGAAATTCGCAATCCGCGAGATTCGCGAATCTCCCGCAAAATCCGCAAATCCGCGAGCAGCGGATTTTGCTCGCACTGCTCGCACTGTTCACGTGAGTTCGCGGCTTCCCAGTACAACTTCGCGCCCCGCGAATAAGTGCTAAATTGCAGAAATACGATCTTAGCAAAACTGAAACTACTTACCAGGTTCAAAAGTTCAGGCTCATCATTAGTAGCCATTTCCTGTAGTGCTTCCTGAGGGGCCCCTCCAGAGTTCAGTTGCCAGTTGCAGCTATTATGTGACCCTGCTCTGAACCTCAGAATAGTTACACATATGCCACAAAGGTCCTGAATTACAGCTAAGGGAGACAAGCAGGAGCCAGGCTGGAAGTTAAAATCCATTAATCAGCCCCTAATTCATTATTGTCAGTTGGGGCAGGGCAGGTGTTGTAACTAATTTTGCAACAATGAAAGCACTTAGCAAGTGCAAAAGATCACTAATCAAGAAGCACTAAGGAAGCAGGTGCCAGCTAAAAAAATATTCTGTGACACATTAATCAGCCCCAAATTAATTCAGGTCACTTGAGGCAGGGAAGGTGTGCTTTGCTTTGCCGAAAATAATGTACACTGGACAACCAGAGGGTGTGGTGATGAAACAGAGGGTGGCATGGGTGGGCCAGAGGGTGGCATGAGTAGTCAGAGAGTGGCAGTGGTGACAGAGAGTGGCAGTGATGAAGAAGAGTGTCCCAAACAGGCTGGACACGTAGAAACAACAAGTTCGCAAAACTTGCGACCCGACAGGTAAGTTCGCAAATTGCGAAATTGTAAAAACCCTCGCGAACTGGCAGAAACACGGGCGAACACAAAAAAAAAAATCTGCGAATTCGCGGATTTTGCGGATTGCGAGTTCGCAAATCCGCAAAATTCGCGACCGCGAGATTCGCAAAATTCGCCCATGCTTAGTCACTCCCCAAGGACTGCTATAGAGAGGCCCCTCCATGCAGACTGCCCCTAAAGAGGTCATTTCCTAAGGACTGCCATAGAGAGGTCACTCCATGCAGACTGCCATAGATAGGTCACTCCATGCACACTAGCCCTAGAGAGTTCACTTTATAAGGACTGCCATAGAGAGGTCACTCCATGCAGACTAGCCCTAGAGAGGCCACTTCCTAAGGAATGCCATAGAGAGATCACTCCATGCAGATGAGCCCTAGAGAGACATAGAGAGGTCACGCCATGCAGACTGCCATTGAGGGGTCACTCCATGCAGACTAGCCCAAGAGAGGTCGCTCCCTAATGACTGCCATAGAGAGGCCCCTCTATGCAGACTGCCCCTAAAGAGGTCACTCCATGCAGACTGCCATAGAGTGGTCACGCCATGCAGACTAGCCCAAGAGAGGTCACTCCCTAAGGACTGCCATTGAGAGGCCCCTCCATGCAGACTGCCCCTAAGGAGGTCACTTCCTAAGGACTGCCATAGAGAGGTCACTCCATGCTGACTGCCCCTAAAGAGGTCCCTTCCTAAGGACTGGCATAGAGAGATCATGCCATGCAGACTAGCCCTAGAGAGGTCAATTCATAAGGACTGCCATAGAGAGGCTCCTCCATGCAGACTGCTATAGAGAGGTCACTCCATGCAGACTGCCATAGAGAGGTCACTCCATGCAGACTGCCCCTAAAGAGGTCACTTCCTAAGGACTGTCATAGAGAGGTCACTCCATGCAGACTGCCCCTAAAGCAGTCACTTCCAAAGGACTGCCATAGAGAGGTCACTCCATGCAAACTGCCATAGAGATGTCACTCCATGCAGACTAGCCCTAGAGAGGTCAATTCATAAGGACTGCCATAGAGAGGTCTCTCCATGCAGACTGCCCCTAAAGAGGTCACTTCCTAAGGACTGCCATAGAGAGGTCACTCCATGCAGACTGCCATATAGAGGTCACTCCAATCAGACTAGCCCTAGAGAGGTCAATTCATAAGGACTGCCATAGAGAGGTCACTCCATTTTGACTGTCATAGAGGGGTCACTCCATGCAGACTGCCCCTTAAGAGGTCACTTCATAAGGACTGCCATAGAAAGGTCACTCCAAGCAGACTGCCATGGAGAGGTCACTCCATGCAGACTGCCAAAGAGAGGTCACTCCATGCTGACTGCCATAGGGAGGTCAATTCATAAGGACTGCCATAGAGAGGTCACTTCCTAAGGACTGCCATAGAGAGGTCACTCCATGCAGACTGCCCCTAAAGAGGTCACTTCCTAAGGACTGCCATAGAGAGGCATAAGTGTGGCAGGGTATGCTCAGACATGAGCCCCTTGCTCACTTTGCCACTGGATTGAAGCAAGCCGGGCTGAAGACGGCTGGAATGCCAGAAACCGGTCCTCGGAAGCTTGTTTCCGGTCCAGGGAAGACATGGCTTGGCAGTTCGGGCTGGACTGTTCCCATGAGGCACAGGGTCAGACTGATTTGCATATAGCCATGTCTGAACTGGGGTGGCAGAGTGGGCTAAAAAACGGTGATGGATTAAACCCAGATCTTTTAACTGGGTGTGAGTGTTTGATTGATTCGGATGCTCCGTCCATCACCACCCCCTTTTGTACTGCCATAGAGAGGCCCCTCCATGCAGACTGCCCCTAAAGAGGTCACTTCATAAGGACTGCCATAGAGAGGTCACTTCCTAAGGACTGCCATAGAGAGGTCACTCCATGCTGACTGCCCCATAATTGGTCACTTCCTAAGGACTGCCATAGAGAGGTCAATCTATGCAGACTGCCATAGAGAGGTCACTGCGTGCAGACTAGCCCTAGAGAGGTAAATTCATAAAGACTGCCATAGAGAGGTCACTCCATGCAGACTGCCATAGAGAGGTCACTCCATGCAGACTGTCCCTAAAGAAGTCACTTCCAAAGGACTGCCATAGAGAGGTCACTCCATGCAGACTGCCCCTAAAGTGGTCACTTCCTAAGGACTGCCATAGAGAGGTCACTCCATGCAGACTAGCCCTACAGAGGTCAATTCATAAGGACTGCCATAGAGAGGTCTCTCCATGCAGACTGCCATAGAGAGGTCACTTCCTAAGGACTGCCATAGAGAGGTCACTCCATGCAGACTTGCCATAGAGAGATCACTCCATGCAGATGAGCCCTAGAGAGACATAGAGAGGTCACGCCATGCAGACTGCCATTGAGAGGTCACTCCATGCAGACTGCCATAGAGAGGTCACTTCCTAAGGACTGCCATAGAGAGGTCACTCCATGCAGACTTGCCCTAGAGAGGTCACTTCCTAAGGACTGCCATAGTGAGGTCATTCCAGGTAGACTGTCTTAGAGAGGTCATGCCATGCAGACTGCCTTAGAGAGGTCACTTCCTAAGGACTGCTATGGAGACGTCACTCCATTCAGATTGTCTGAGAGAAACCACTCCATGCAGACTAGCCCTACAGAGGTCAATTCATAAGGACTTCCATAGAGAGGTCCCTCCATGTAGACTGCCCCTAAAGAGGTCACTTCCAAAGGACTGCCATAAAGAGGTCACTCCAAGCCGACTGCCATAGAGAGGTCACTCTATGCAGACTGCCAAAGAGAGGTCACTCCATGCAGATTAGCTATAGAGAGGTCACGTCCTAATGACTACCATAGAGAGGTCCCTCCATGCAGACTGCCCCTAAAGAGGTCACTTCCTAAGGACTGCCATAGAGAGGTCACCCCATGCAGACTGCACTAGAGAGGTCACTCCATGCAGACTAGCCCAAGAGAGGTCACTCCCCAAGGACTGCTATAGAGGGCCCCTCCATGCAGACTGCCCCTAAAGAGGTCATTTCCTAAGGACTGCCATAGAGAGGTCACTCCATGCAGACTGCCATAGATAGGTCACTCCATGCACACTAGCCCTAGAGAGTTCACTTTATAAGGACTGCCATAGAGAGGTCACTCCATGCAGACTAGCCCTA
The DNA here is from genome assembly GCF_964263255.1 of Lissotriton vulgaris. Taxonomy (NCBI): domain Eukaryota; kingdom Metazoa; phylum Chordata; class Amphibia; order Caudata; family Salamandridae; genus Lissotriton; species Lissotriton vulgaris. Next base: position 1,305,735,754 of record NC_141693.1, on the reverse strand, counting down.
GAGAGGCCACTTCCCAAGGAATGCCATAGAGAGATCACTCCATGCAGATGAGCCCTAGAGAGACATAGAGAGGTCACGCCATGCAGACTGCCATTGAGGGGTCACTCCATGCAGACTAGCCCAAGAGAGGTCGCTCCCTAATGACTGCCATAGAGAGGCCCCTCTATGCAGACTGCCCCTAAAGAGGTCACTTCATAAGGACTGCCATAGAGAGGTCACTCCATGCAGACTGCCATAGAGTGGTCACGCCATGCAGACTAGCCCAAGAGAGGTCACTCTCTAAGGACTGCCATTGAGAGGCCCCTCCATGCAGACTGCCCCTAAGGAGGTCACTTCCTAAGGACTGCCATAGAGAGGTCACTCCATGCTGACTGCCCCTAAAGAGGTCCCTTCCTAAGGACTGGCATAGAGAGATCATGCCATGCAGACTAGCCCTAGAGAGGTCAATTCATAAGGACTGCCATAGAGAGGTCTCTCCATGCAGACTGCCCCTAAAGAGGTCACTTCCTAAGGACTGCCATAGAGAGGTCACTCCATGCAGACTGCCATATAGAGGTCACTCCAATCAGACTAGCCCTAGAGAGGTCAATTCATAAGGACTGCCATAGAGAGGTCACTCCATTTTGACTGTCATAGAGGGGTCACTCCATGCAGACTGCCCCTTAAGAGGTCCCTTCCTAAGGACTGGCATAGAGAGATCATGCCATGCAGACTAGCCCTAGAGAGGTCAATTCATAAGGACTGCCATAGAGAGGCTCCTCCATGCAGACTGCTATAGAGAGGTCACTCCATGCAGACTGCCATAGAGAGGTCACTCCATGCAGACTGCCCCTAAAGAGGTCACTTCCTAAGGACTGTCATAGAGAGGTCACTCCATGCAGACTGCCCCTAAAGCAGTCACTTCCAAAGGACTGCCATATAGAGGTCACTCCAATCAGACTAGCCCTAGAGAGGTCAATTCATAAGGACTGCTATAGAGAGGTAACTCCAAGCAGACTGCCATGGAGAGGTCACTCCATGCAGACTGCCAAAGAGAGGTCACTCCATGCTGACTGCCATAGGGAGGTCAATTCATAAGGACTGCCATAGAGAGGTCACTTCCTAAGGACTGCCATAGAGAGGTCACTCCGTGCAGACTAGCCCTAGAGAGTTCAATTCATGAGGACTGCCATAGAGAGGTCACTTCCTAAGGACTGCCATAGAGAGGTCACTCCATGCTGACTGCCATAGAGAGGTCACTCCATGCAGACTGCCCCTAAAGAGGTCACTTCCTAAGGACTGCCATAGAGAGGCATAAGTGTGGCAGGGTATGCTCAGACGTGAGCCCCTTGCTCACTTTGCCACTGGATTGAAGCAAGCCGGGCTGAAGACGGCTGGAATGCCAGAAACCGGTCCTCGGAAGCTTGTTTCCGGTCCAGGGAAGACATGGCTTGGCAGTTCGGGCTGGACTGTTCCCATGAGGCACAGGGTCAGACTGATTTGCATATAGCCATGTCTGAACTGGGGTGGCAGAGTGGGCTAAAAAACGGTGATGGATTAAACCCAGATCTTTTAACTGGGTGTCAGTGTTTGATTGATTCGGATGCTCCGTCCATCACCACCCCCTTTTGTACTGCCATAGAGAGGCCCCTCCATGCAGACTGCCCCTAAAGAGGTCACTTCATAAGGACTGCCATAGAGAGGTCACTTCCTAAGGACTGCCATAGAGAGGTCACTCCATGCTGACTGCCCCATAATTGGTCACTTCCTAAGGACTGCCATAGAGAGGTCAATCTATGCAGACTGCCATAGAGAGGTCACTGCGTGCAGACTAGCCCTAGAGAGGTAAATTCATAAAGACTGCCATAGAGAGGTCCCTCCATGCAGCCTACCATAGAGAGGTCACTCCATGCAGACTGCCATAGAGAGGTCACTCCATGCAGACTGCCCCTAAAGAAGTCACTTCCAAAGGACTGCCATAGAGAGGTCACTCCATGCAGACTGCCCCTAAAGTGGTCACTTCCTAAGGACTGCCATAGAGAGGTCACTCCATGCAGACTAGCCCTACAGAGGTCAATTCATAAGGACTGCCATAGAGAGGTCTCTCCATGCAGACTGCCATAGAGAGGTCACTTCCTAAGGACTGCCATAGAGAGGTCACTCCATGCAGACTTGCCATAGAGAGATCACTCCATGCAGATGAGCCCTAGAGAGACATAGAGAGGTCACGCCATGCAGACTGCCATTGAGAGGTCACTCCATGCAGACTGCCATAGAGAGGTCACTTCCTAAGGACTGCCATAGAGAGGTCACTCCATGCAGACTTGCCCTAGAGAGGTCACTTCCTAAGGACTGCCATAGTGAGGTCATTCCAGGTAGACTGTCTTAGAGAGGTCATGCCATGCAGACTGCCTTAGAGAGGTCACTTCCTAAGGACTGCTATGGAGACGTCACTCCATTCAGATTGTCTGAGAGAAAACACTCCATGCAGACTGCCATAGGGAGGTCACTTCCTATGGACTGCCATATATAGACCACTCAGTAAAGTCTAGCCATGGAGGTGTAATTCGATTCAGGCTCCTGACAGAGGGGACACATTATGCAGACTGTCCCTACAGACCCCACCCCATAAGGAATGGCCATAGAGAGGACGCTTCCCTGTAGATTTAGTCACAGAGAAGAAACCTGTATACAAGTCAAGGTAGAGAGGACACTTCATGCAAACAGATCATAGACAGATGCCTCCACCGAGGCTGACAGTAGAGCGGACTGTGAAGGGGGGGGTCACACCATGCAATCTTTCTATAAGAACTGACCGTAGAGAGAGAGCTGTCACTCTTTGCAAACTGTCCAGTAGGTGTCACCCCATAAGGACTGGACATAGAGACGTCCTTCCATGCAGGCTACCCGCAGAGAGAGGGCACACCTTGTGGGCTGACCAAAGAGTGAAATCTCTGTAGAACCTGGCTATTAAAAGAAAACGCCACGCCCGCTCATTGAAGAGATAGAACTTAGTAGTTTATCCATAAGTAGGCACTATGTGGAGAGTAGCCATAGAGTAGCCACTCTATACAGGTTTACAATACAATGGATGATTCACTGCACTGGGCTTACATTACAGGTGGCACTACAGATACACCGACAGTAGGGTGCACACATACGGACTCTCTTCAGAGGTCTCTCCAAACATTCTGAGCATGGAGAATCTATTCTTTACATGCTGACTGGAAAACAGACACTCCACTAGCAGAACATAGAGAGAACATATGATTAACATTTACTATGGGCCATACTCTCCATGCCCTCTGAACCTATGACAAATACTCCAAGCAGACTTCTCGTGCTGAGAAGACTCTACAAAGACCAGGCTAGTCCAAACAACATTCCATAGACTTAGGCCATGGAAAGGGCACTACTTAAAATAGAACCCTTCTTGCAGGCTGACCATAGCTGACATCCCATACAGTCTAAATATAGTGTAGACACTGCTAAGACCACGACACTGCAAACAGATTGGTCATCAAGTACACTATTTGTATAGAAAGTACAAACCATTCACTCTGAACCTTAAAAGGGTATGGCATAGTCTTTGAACATAGAGAAGACATTTATAAAAAAAGGCTTCTCTATGCAGGCAGAGCTTACCGAGAACACATCCATCATACAAACAAAGCATCAGATGCTTTTTCCCTTAGTAAATGACCATAGAGGACATACTCGCTTTTAGGTGCTGTCCAAGAAAACATTCTACTTAGGCTCCTCATAGAGGCTGGGGAGTAGCAGTGGCCCATCCTCAAGGGCAGACGAACCCCACCCCCTACCTTTTATCAAACATGAAGTGCCTCTTTCAGGCTGAGCAAAGATCAGAATGACAGACACTCTGCATGATCAGGTCAGGCACTCAAGAACTTTGCATGTGCTAAATGTGCGCATGCCTGGCTATCGTAGCTGATCTTTGCCAGTCTGAAGAAGTCACAGCACTGTCGTCCCAGCCAAACACTTGTTGGTCCCCCCCCTCCTGAAAAGGGGGAGCATCACTGATAGCCTCGGACCTGGGTGCTTCAGTTTTAATCTAGTAGCCTATCAGTGACGCTCATCACAGATTGGGGTCAGCAGTCTCACTGACTCCATCCCACTCTGTGACGAGGTAGGGACTGTTGTCTCCTCTCATTGGCTGACCCATAACAACGTCAGCCAATGAGAGGGAGTGGCAGTGCCATTCGTCGGGTACCATGGAGACTTTCCCACCTGAGATCACCCCTACGGCCTAGTAAGTTTTATGTATTTTAATGTTTTGTGCATGTAAATATGTATGAATGTATGTGTGTTTTTGACCATGTGATGTGAGTGGATGTGTATGTACATGTGTGCATGTGACCTTGTGCGTGTAAATACATGGATGTGAGTGAGTGTATGTGTGTGTTTATGATCCACCCGCCTGCTCAAATTACTGACTGGCACTGGTGGGGAGGACACTCCACACATTGACGCATTGACAATAAAAGGATTATTCCAGAGATACCATGCAGGAAACTCCATACAGCTCCCAATACGAATAATTCATATGGACTGAAAATAGTTCAAACTGTGGGTACAGCCTCACCATAGAGAGGATGTTCCACACACTGCACCCAAAGAAAGAGTATTTAATAGAGGTTCTCCATAGAGAAGACACTCATTAATGCTGTCAATAGACATGTTTTTTAATCTACATGTGAATTCGATAATGTGCCCATTATGAGCCAAGTCACAATAAGGTGCTGGCCTAGATGGACACAGATGTATCATAAAATGTTAGGTTAAAGAAGACATTTTCAGGTCCACTTTTTAAAGTCAGGGTGGAAGGGAGACTCTTATTTGAAGGGAAATTTGATTTCACAGTTTCAGAGTGAACACAAGAAGTGTCAGATTCCTCTCTTAGAAAATCCTCCGGTGGGAGTAGGTAGGAGGAGGCGGTTGGATTAGAACATTGTTTAACAGGGGGGTAGAGTATAATATTTCTGCAGTAGCATGTGGATCTGAGACTGGCCAACTATGTTGCAGGTGAATCAAAGGGTTTTAAACCTAATCTTGCCTAAGGCAAGTAGACTCTGAAACTTCTTGAGGACAGGAGAGACTAGAGTCTGTTTTTCAGTCCGAAAATCAGTCATCCAACTGCTGCTTGATCAGTCTGGATGCAGTTTAGTTGGTCATTTGATAGCCCAGCCCATCATGGGAGGCACGGGCATATCCCTGTTTGGATTTGAAGGAACCAACCAGAAGGTGTTGTGGGTTCTGAGAATAAACCTTACAGTTCTTTTTAGGTTACAATGGATAACAACATTTTGGCAGTAGAGTTAGCCTGAGACTTTAGTACTTGGTCACTGTTAGGATGAATAACAAGGATTTTGCAGTTACTAAGTGAAGGGAGAGAGAATCCGAGGAAAGAGGGGGATTTGGCAATCTAGTCCGGGATGAGAGCAGATGATTGGGAACAAGAATCACCTTATTTTCGAACTTGAGATTCTGTCCTCTGTAATCCATCCAGCTCCTGAAAGGATCCAGGCACTGAGAGATTTCAGAGAAGGCGTCTGCTTAACCAAAGACACAAACATAGATATGAAAGCCTTCTGTGTAAAATGGATTGAATTGTCTATCCTCCAGGGTAGCCTCTTGAGAGAATAGACCAGGAATGAGGTGTTGTGGAACACCCCAAGGTCTGATCACATGACCATTGAGGAAAGGAAAGATTAGGATCAGTGGAAGGAAAATCCTTATGGACCTTTTCATACAGCAGTGTGCTTCAGAAGATGCAGCAAAGAACGGTGTTGTATGCTATTCACAGATGAAGGCAGCTGAGTAGATGCCGAGCCCTTATAGGCTGTATGAAGGCTGTCATCCTGAACAGTTATGAAAGCAATCACTGTACTATGGGCTGGGTCAGGCACATGTGCATATCCAGACAAGCTGGGGAGAGCAGCGCATTGATTGCTCAAGGGAGTGTCCTGATGGCCGGGCTGCAGTGCCACAAGGTCCTGGAGCAGTAGGTCCTGGTTGTTAGATGTGTTCTAGTTCAAGATAAACAAGTAGTGGTAGGCAATTTGTTTGACGACTCATAGGTTAAGGTAAACTTGTTGTGGGTAGCAGTTTGTTTGATAATGCTTAAATTCAAGATACCTGTGGGAGGCTGTTTGTTTGGTGGCTCTTTTATTCAAGGAAAACCATTTGTGGGAAGCTGTTTGTTTGATGGCTGTTGGGTTCAATTTACCAGTTGCGATTTGATGTGTAACGCTTAGTTGACTTCAGAGGAGTTGTGGAATTGTGAATGCGCAGTTCGATTTCATTGAATTGTGAGGAGTGGAGGTTGCATAAGCTGTCCAGAATCACAGAGGCTGTGTTTTAGAGCAGAATTGTACAAAGCCTGTTTAGGAATGCACGATACAAGTCACATTTTCAGGATTTCCCCATAACATCATTTACATGTGATTCATTTAAATGGATATCGTAGTACAATTCCATGGTTGTCCAAAAATGTTGCATGGATGCGGCCCTCCGAGGTCTACACTGGGCACTCATGCTCCAGAAGTCTTTTAAATGTATATTTAAGGTAAACCAGTTGTATGTGGCAGTTTGTTTTTCCGCTCTTAAGCCAAGGTAAACTGGTGTGGGAGGCTGTTTGTTTGAAGGCTATGTTCAAGGTAAACCAGCTGTGGGAGGCTGTTTGTTTGAAGGCTATGTTCAAGGTAAACCAGCTGTGGAGGCTGTTTGTTTGAAGGCTATGTTCAAGGTAACCCAGCTGTGGGAGGCTGTTTGTTTGAAGGCTATGTTCAAGGTAACCCAGCTGTGGGAGGCTCTTTGTTTGAAGACTATGTTCAAGGTAAACCAGGTGTGGGAGGCTGTTTGTTTGAAGGCTATGTTCAAGGCAACCCAGCTGTGGAGGCTGTTTGTTTGAAGGCTATGTTCAAGGTAACCCAGCTGTGGAGGCTGTTTGTTTGAAGGCTATGTTCAAGGTAAACCAGCTGTGGGAGGCTGTTTGTTTGATGGCTGTTGTGTTTAAGGTAAACCAGGTGTTGGTGGCAGTTTGTTTAGTGGTTGTTGGGTCCAAGATAATCCAGTTGTTGAGCAACACTTAATTGATTTCCGAGGAGTTGTGGAATCGTGGGTGCACAGTGTGATTTCATTGAATTGTGAGACTTAGAGGTTGCATAAGCTGCCCAGAATCACAGAGGCTGTGCTTTAAAGCAGAGCTGTACAAAGTTGTTTCAGGGTTGAGGATTCAAGTCACATTATCAGAATCCCCCATGGTATATATTTACATATGATTAATTTCAATGGATGTGACAGTACAATTCGATGGCTGTCCAAACAAAGAAATGTGAAATGTCTATATTGGGCACTCTTGTTGCAGACGTTTTTTAGGGGAAATAGCCCGATTTTAGATGTATTTTAGTGTATACTGTTTGTTTTCCTAAACCGAAAAAATGATTAATGAGCACCCTTATCGTGTGATCAAAAGCTCTTCTTTTCACTACTACAGACAAAAAAATACATCCGCCTAGACCACTATCCCCCTGAAATGCCTCATAAAATCTGCATCTTATGATGGTGCACCTGGCCAGATTTCTAGTGAGTCCATGAGGGGTATTGACTTGTTTATAAGTACAACAATTTTCCACATTCATTTAAAAAGACATAGGAAGATAGTTTTTAATCAAAATCACACAACTAATGAATCGTGTTGCAAAGCCGCAATTCATAAATTTCCCTCTTGGTGTCAGAAAAAAAGCCCCAAAATTGAGTACACGGCTACATTCTTGTCATAAAATAAGGAAAAACTTTAAAAAGGGGAAAAAAGGATCAGCTTGCACCTTAAAACTTGTGATGGAAAAAATAGTCGGGCCCCTGCGGTTCCGCCCACGGCTATGGTAAACAGGAGAAACGGCGCTCTTGGAAGGCTGACAGGAACGGAGGCGTTCACACTCACAAAATGACCCTGATCACTGGCTTTTCTCGCCAAAAACAATACAGAAAAATGATTGTGTAGGCTACAGCTACTTACTTTACATCTAAATTGTGACTTTTGTTTAATGTTCCTCGGCATCCGTTCAGCATAATTTACGATCTGTCATATCCGCGCTCCTTAAAAAATGATCTGCGGCCTCGGCGGAATGGAGCAATGGCTTTTTGAATTACTTCTCAAATGAAATTCCTTAAAACCGCTTCTGGGCTGGATTCAACCGGCTTCGGGCTCAATTTAGGGTGTTGATGCCATAAGAACATTCTGCTTAACAGCTTTCTTGCCAGTTATTCCTGGAAACTATGCAACTGTGAGAGCCCTCCTTTGTAATATGCTGCTATTTGCATAAAGATGTGCCTGGGGTGATGGTGTTTGTCTCAACTTGTGGGGCCTTTTGGTCACATTCAGTTGCTAATTTTCCATTTCTTAATAAACACGCGCAAGGCCAGTCCTGCAAACATACAGCCTCAAACTGTTGGTGTAGGTTGGTATCTTCCTATAGAAAATCATAGCAAGAACTGCCCTTTCTCATAATCAGACATATCTTTGAAACGTCTTGACCACAGCCTTGCAGAACAATCTCCTAGTGCCCGCTCTGGTGTCCGGATGTTTGATGGGGAACATGTGATCTGGGATTGAGTTGTTTGTGGAGAAACTAGAAGGGAGCTCTGACACCCGCTTCTCTGTAAAAGCCTGTGTGATGTTGAGCAAATCACTGTAGCCTTGTGTCTCAGTTCCTTAATCCTCCAGGGCGGACAGCTGTACACGAGGCGCTTGTAATGTTATGAACTCCTGTCTGCTTGGGTTTTGTAACCCGTGGGTGGCATCTGATAGTCGATCCAGGGTATGTGGTACGCAGTGGGCGGTAAAGAGACTGTGTTGAGTTTGATCTATGCTGCCCATCATTGATCTGGATGCGTAGAGTGTATAAGGGTGTTTGTCACCCCGATAGATTCTACCCGCTTGTGTAGCCCTCAAGGTGCTGTCAGTCCCCCTTACTCGGTTGCTTTGTCATTCCTTCTTGCAATTTCCCCCCAATGTTTAGAGTCAATTCTGGCTATTGTTGTTCAATCGTAATTTTCATCAATGACCGCTAAGTTGTGGTTGTGTTGCACCCTTGCCAAGATGCGCTTGTTTGAGGATGATACGTGTCTGAAGTTACTCCTTTGGTGCACAGGGGCTGTAGTCGAGCAGTACTGGCCGGACTACTCCTTTGTGCTGAGGTTGAACAGATATGAATAGCGACTATAAGATAAGAAAAATAACATAACACATGTTATACGTTATGTTATTTTTAAATGCATAGGGCCCGATTCACAGAACTAACTTAAGACAAAATCCTAAACTTACTGCCATTTTGGTATTCACAGAAGGCACTTACTCATTGATGAGTAAGTGCCTTCTGTGAATACCAAAATGAGTGAGTGCACTTACTCATTTTGGTATTCACAGAAGGCACTTACTTATTTTGGTATTCACACAAGTCACTTACGCATTGATGAGTAAGTGCCTTCTGAGAATGCCAAAATGAGTAAATGCCTTGTGTGAATACCAAAATGAGTAAATGGTAATACATTTTGTCTTAAGTTAGTTCTGTGAATTGTGCCCATGATTTTTAATAACACAAATAATGTCCTTAACATTTTGTGCCCCCATTTTGTTCTTATATTCATATTTTACATTTGATGGGAGGTGCATTGGGCGCCCATGGGCTCTTGAAATCATGTACCCCACAGCTGTGTTTGCTGTGTGTCCAGTTTACACAATAAGCCACCCCCTTACACACACGCACAGCTTCAATAAAGCCTATAGTGGTACACTTTAATGTAACATAGTGGGGAACACCAGCCTAATTTACAAAGTTACACAGGGTGGTCAGTAGTTGTCGACCACCTCCTATGCCCTCCCTCCCCTTCTGTGTCCCAGGCGAGAATACCCATAGGCACACGCGTGTCCATTATGTGTAGTATCGGCCAACAAGTATCAGGGCAGGTAGGGATTGGCTATGGACATGGCATCTCCCTTTTGGATGCATGAGTCCTGTATAAATTATTATTATACGGGTTATACCACCTCACTTTGCTTATTCCTTGAAAGCAGAGTTTCACTCCTCACCTTTCCAAAATGAGAGGTACTTCTCAAAGTCGAGAGGGATGTTGTTACATTTGATCCTCGTTGGTTGATAGTTAATTTATTGGGAGGACATGTCCGGGTCACCACAAGGGACAAGAGCTTGGCATCTCCCTTTCAGTGAGCACTGTTTTGTGCACAGAACGAAAGCATTGCTCTATTGGGAGCAGCTCAGAGCGCCCGGTACAGGGGTGCCTTGGAGGCCGGGTACAGACCAGACATTCCTCTTACCTGACTGTGCGGGGGCTTCAGAGGCGGAATCTAGTTTTCTTCCCTCAAGGCACCGAATCGATCCGTGCTCCTCTAGTGTGCATGTGGCTCATCCCAGTGCCATCTCAGTGAGATTTACCATGAGTTTTGTAACCTAGTTATGTTTTTTATTTTTGACAGAGGTACATTTTATTTTCCTTTTTAGGTCGAGCATCAGTGTACATGCGCTGTCTGCAAGACCGGCTGTAATTAATACTAATACATTTTTCCCGCCTCCTACTTACCATTGGTTCCCTCCGCTGGTACTTTTCCTTGCTGCCTCCTAACTCGTTGGAATTGCCAACACATCAGTTACCTGCGCGCTTTAGGCGCATCGGCCAATCACCGTTTCTTTACAATGTCCCTCTTCAGAGGTTGCGTGGGAGAATTATTTTCATTGTTTTAATTGATGCTTTCTGCTGCCGCAAACTGTGCCATCTCACCCCACAGCAGGAGGCACGAGCCCTGCTTTCTTTAATGAACACGGCGCCCAACGACATTTTTAGCATGAGCACAGGTCTTAACAGCTCTCGCGCCTGGTATCCCTTCCCTATCCCATCTCGGCTCCGAGCCTGCCCACCCTCCCTTCCCCATCCCGTGTCATCTCTCCGAATCACAAGCGGCTACATTAGGCTACAACCCACCCCCACTAGCGATTGTGCGAGAACACTTTTTTTATTTTAATTCTGCCGCCGCACACTGCGCCATCACAGCCCACAGCAGGAGGCGTGTGACCTGTTTCCCTTATTAAACACGGTGCCCGGCGAGATTTTTTTTACAACTTTCACGCCTGGCCGCCCTTCCCGTCTCGGCTCTGAGCCCAAAGCTCAGGCTACAGCCCAGCCCCACTCATGACTTATGACTGACATGCTAGCAGTAAATCTCTGTCCGGATTTGCGTTCCAGCTCCAATCATTTTTGGTTAAATTGGGAGTGTCGAGGTGCATTTACAGTGAACACGGAGGAGAGACCGAATGAAAAAAAACACTCGGCAGAGTGGGGAACTTTCTTTCCTCGACAGCAGCAGCACTTCCTCCTCGGGCATAATCTGGCAGAGGCTCAGCTCTGACATTTCGGGGAAGGTTGCAGAATAAATCGGTTTAATTGTGTATAAGAATCATGCTCCTTAACTTTTGTCACGGAGAGACAACTCTATCTGCAACTATTAGTTATAACATACACATAAATACCGTGGCATTCACTGAGTCTTCCCAGATGGCAGAACTGACCAGGAAAGTAGGTGTGGTCTTGGGTGGTGGATCGTTGGGGGCACTTGGGACCGTTAAGAATTTTAAAGCAGATTTTTTTTAAATGAGCCGCCGTGCAGCTAAGACGAGTACCCTTTAGTACGGCGGAGGAGCAGGTACGGCGATCGCCTGTCAGTGTTAGTTACTTACGCAGATCATCCATGAATTAAACTCGGATCAGGTTCATCTTCTCTTGTTGCTCATTTAAAGGATGTAATTTGTTAATAACATTAGCGCTTCTGGATCGTGTTTGTAAGGGATGGATGCTGCACGCATTTCTTTTTTCTGCACAGCATCTTCAAACTGAATGTCTGTCTCCGTCACCGCTGCGAAACCCTCTGCAGGTGGGGCAAAAAAGAAAAGGCTGCCTAAAAGGGCTTTCACTCACACCCATAGTTTCGATTTCATCAGGAAGACCCCAATATGTAAACCCCCTCTTCCCTTTCCTGTGCTTCTTTTTAACACATTTGTTTCATGTGCTTATTGTGCATGCTTTATTATGGGCAGCAGCCATGCTTTAGCACATAGCATGGCGGCCGCTTGAAGAGGCAGCACGTATTTCTTTCTTCTGCACTATACACCTCGGAGCTGAAGGGAACCAGTATGTCCCTGTCACCACTGCAAAATCCACTGGAGGTGGGGAACAACAGAGCATGTTGCCTAAAATGGCTTCCAACCGCTGCCCGGCTTTTAATGTTTCCAGTTTTTCCATCCAACTACAGTGATGACTTTCTGAAACTCTCCGATCTCCCAATAGCCAGCCGCAAGGCGACGGCCCTATCACGGTAGACAGGGTTAAACACTGGTGTGTCGTCCAGCATCAACCCACAAAACCATGGGGTGTTACCTGGATAGTATTGTTATAATGCCATCGTACAATTCACAGTGTTTACTACGTGTGCACTGAGCTTTATCAATGTGCACGAAATGCTATTCTCGGATGTACAACGTGTTCATAATGTTTCCAACGCTCCACAAAAAACACTTTTATGGGTAGGTGACTTGGGAAGCGATTGTGTCATTTTATCGCCCCATGTCATCTCTTGCACTTCAAGCTGTATGATTAACACAGCTCAGTGGGAACGCTGCATCTTATTACGTGCAGCTGGTAGGTCACTTTTTGATTGTTTGGTTATTTCTGTCTTTAAGTAGTTCATACTGACCATGTCACGTCTCAAACTGCTCCCTCATGACAACATCTCACGACTGTCACTGGTGCTATCTTCTCACACAACTGGCTAGTGCAAGCTTCTCAAAAATGTATGCCCTGCCTGCCATCCTCTGCCATAACTCACTAGTGACTGTTTCTCATAGGACCCGTACCCTCCAGTTCTGCCCCCACCTCCCCCTCTACATGAATACCCAATGCAATATCCCCCACATTGTAATAACCAAAAGATTCTGGTGGGGTAAAAAGGCCATGTTTAATCACAACATTGAATAAACATGACAAGCACATAACATGCATAATTGGTATTCATAATCACATTTTCCAAGACATTTCATGTACCTCTCACATTGCCAACCCTAAGGGAGGAGCCCCATCTGGCTCGCATCTCGCACTGGGTATCCTATGCCAGGTGCCGTGCACCTGCCCCTTAGAGTGGTGGGCCTGCACCCCTGGTCCTTGTCCGGTATTACCAGTGCCCACCCCCCTACCACCAGGCTGCCCTGGGACGCCCGGGAGGCACGAAATCTGTCGCCCTAGCCTCCCCAGCCGGTGGTGACTTCCTCCCAGCGGAGAGCTTACCATATCCCCCCTCAGAGCTGGCCTATGGAGTCCGCCAAGCGGCCTCCCATCAACCACTGTTTATTGATCGCAGGTCACATTTCCGCAACAACGCCCCCCCTCAACCATTATTCCAAAGGGACGGGTGGGTGGGAGTTAGCAATGAAGGCTGGTCCTGCTCGCGGAGACGGCAGCAACGGGGCACTATGCAGTCCTGGAGTGGTGGAGGGAACAGAGACCCCTGTCACAGGGAGTTGACCCTAAATAGGCCAAAGGTCTCCGCCCCCCACCACTCCGGATGTGCGTCGTCGCCCATGACCCGGATGTACAAGGGGCGGCTGGCCGCCGATTGGCTCCCCGGCCGCCCAACCACAATGACTGCTGGGCGGGGCCCGGAGGTGCCGGGTCCTAAGGGCGCACTTCGCGATACTCTGCTCTTGGCATAGGACCCGTACCCTCCAGTTCTGCCCCCGCCTCCCCCTCTACATGAATACCCAATGCAATATCCCCCACATTGTAATAACCAAAAGATTCTGGTGGGGTAAAAAGGCCATGTTTAATCACAACATTGAATAAACATGACAAGCACATAACATGCATAATTGGTATTCATAATCACATTTTCCAAGACATTTCATGTACCTCTCACATTGCCAACCCTAAGGGAGGAGCCCCATCTGGCTCGCATCTCGCACTGGGTATCCTATGCCAGGTGCCGTGCACCTGCCCCTTAGAGTGGTGGGCCTGCACCCCTGGTCCTTGTCCGGTATTACCAGTGCCCACCCCCCTACCACCAGGCTGCCCTGGGACGCCCGGGAGGCACGAAATCTGTCGCCCTAGCCTCCCCAGCCGGTGGTGACTTCCTCCCAGCGGAGAGCTTACCATATCCCCCCTCAGAGCTGGCCTATGGAGTCCGCCAAGCGGCCTCCCATCAACCACTGTTTATTGATCGCAGGTCACATTTCCGCAACAACGCCCCCCCTCAACCATTATTCCAAAGGGACGGGTGGGTGGGAGTTAGCAATGAAGGCTGGTCCTGCTCGCGGAGACGGCAGCAACGGGGCACTATGCAGTCCTGGAGTGGTGGAGGGAACAGAGACCCCTGTCACAGGGAGTTGACCCTAAATAGGCCAAAGGTCTCCGCCCCCCACCACTCCGGATGTGCGTCGTCGCCCATGACCCGGATGTACAAGGGGCGGCTGGCCGCCGATTGGCTCCCCGGCCGCCCAACCACAATGACTGCTGGGCGGGGCCCGGAGGTGCCGGGTCCTAAGGGCGCACTTCGCGATACTCTGCTCTTGGCATAGGACCCGTACCCTCCAGTTCTGCCCCCGCCTCCCCCTCTACATGAATACCCAATGCAATATCCCCCACATTGTAATAACCAAAAGATTCTGGTGGAGTAAAAAGGCCATGTTTAATCACAACATTGAATAAACATGACAAGCACATAACATGCATAATTGGTATTCATAATCACATTTTCCAAGACATTTCATGTTCCTCTCACATTCCCAGCCCTAAGGGAGGTGCCCCATCTGGCTCGCATCTCGCACTGGGTATCCTATGCCAGGTGCCGTGCAGCTGCCCCTTAGAGTGGTGGGCCCGCACCCCTGGTCCTTGTCCGGCATTACCAGGGCCCACCCCCCTACCACCAGGCTGCCCTGGGACGCCCGGGAGGCACGAAATCTGTCGCCCTAGCCTCCCCAGCCGGTGGTGACTTCCACCCAGCGGAGAGCTTACCATATCCCCCCTCAGAGCTGGCCTATGGAGTCCGCCAAGCGGCCTACCCCCCTCCCCCTCGGGGGGAATAACCTTCCCCTCATCTACCATTGCTGGCTAGCTCTTGGGAGCAATGTGGCCCTCCTTGAAGGATTACTTCTCTTACAACTCTCAAATGTGGCAGCACACAAGATTGAGCTAATAACTCCCAGGCACTGCACAAATCACATTATTATTAGTATGGCCCCTGTGTCGTTCTATCCCCTTTGCTGTAGATAGGTCCTGCGCTCTCTCTCACTGCCTCTCTTTCTGAGTCTTTCCTCCTACAGCCTGTATCTCCTGCAATCAGTCTATCGCCCTGTTTCCCCTTTTCCTCCAACCTGTTTTATTCCCTGCTTCTCAATTCTCCTCTTTCTTGAGCTGTGTCTGGTGGCTAGTCCACTAAGGTCTTCTGTTCGACCTCATGGTTACAGTTTCAAATCCCAATCAGCCTTTCATCCTCCTGCGGTCAATAAATCGGGTACAATTGAGTTGGGCAATAATAAACATCTATCACTCAGCTCCAAGAAGCATGCGGGTGAACATGCGCAATACGTATGGTATGTGCTCTCATTTTTTTTGCCTTCCAGTTCCAATCTCTTGCTCGCTCCTTTTAATCAATCCCTAGAATCACCCTTGTTCCTGCTTCCCTTTTTTTCCTGCTCATAGTTCCCCAATCTGTCTGTAGTCCCAGTCACTTCCTTTCTTTAGAAATTGTACTTGCAATCTGTCTCTCCCATCTTTATCCCAGTATGTTCATATTCCCCTTCTCTCACTCGTCACCCTGGCTTTCTCTTTTCATCTCCCTCCCTATCGCTCACTCCTTCGCACTCTCTTTTTTCTCCTGTAAACAGGCCTGTTCAGGCTGAATTTCTGTGAGGGCTTGCCTAGGGAGTGGGAGCAGTTAAGAAATACTGAATAGGGGCGCGACACCTTCAACTTGTGCCTCTCTGCGCATATCCAGCTTCCGATTGCATGGTGTGACTCACTGTTGTGACTGCAGGGTGACATGTTGTGCTTTCAAAGCCCCTAAATAAACCCATCTCCTTAATGTCTATACCCTTGAAATAAGAAGCCAGCAGCTCTCTTGCGCCCCTGGCGTCCGCCTTTGACTTCCCTTCAACCCCTTGCCTCTCATTCTGTCCCCTTCGTCCTCTCCCTCTTCCCACTTTTGTTTGTATATTTATTCTTCGATCTCTTCCCTTTACTCTCTTGATCTTTCTCTTTTTGTGTCAGAATGTTCCCTCTCTTACATGCACTCTCTATCTCCTGCTGCCTCTCTCCTCCTCTCTAGCTGTTCTCTCTGCCTCCTCTTCTTCCCTACCTTCTCTTTATACTGTTCTTTTCGCTTACTCACTGTTGCCTTTTTTATCGCCTTACCCTATCGCTTTCTTTCACTTTGTCTTCTAACCTGGTTTCTGCATCTTCCCGTTGCTCTCGTTGAATCTCTTCTCTCCACTCTCTTCTCTTTATCTGTCTCATCTTCTCCCTTTTTCATTCACTCTCTGTCTTTGTCACTCTCCAGTCTCTACAATTCATTTTGTGTCTTTCTCCCACACTGTTACCCATACTCTCCCTTTCTATTTTTCTCTCTGTTCTCTCACTCTCTCCAATCACTCTCCCGCTCTCTCCCCCCCTCTCCCGCTCTCTCTCCCCTCCCATCCTGTCTTTGTCCTGCCTCAGCTGCCCACCTTCTTCCTCAGTCACAAAAGCTCTGCTGCCTCTCTGCTGCAGTCTCCAGTCCTTGTGCCAGGCTCAGGAGGGGGCGTGCAATGAAAGGGGCTGACATCATGCAGGCAGCACTCAAGGCCATTCTTTCTTCAGACTCGGTTATCTGCTTCCCCCTCTCCCACAAAGCTAGGCATTTGGGAGCTACCTTCTCCACATTATCCACAGGTTAATAGACTTAGGGCCATATGTAGGTGGCCCAATACCGGTCGGTAACGGTGAAATTCGTAAAATTTCACGGTTACCGACCGGTATTTAGGCATTTGAGATGTAGGGAGGATTCGGTATTAAGAAATCGGTAAATACCGATTCCTTAATACTGATTCCTTATGGCCTTGCATTTAAGAAATTGGTAATACCGATTCCTTAAATGCAATGTAGGTAGCACATAAAATAGTGCACCTCGCCCTTAAGGAATCGCTATTTACCATCAACTCCAAGTTGGTGGTAAATAGCGATTTCCTTTCAAAAAGCACTTTTTTCTTTTTTGAAATGAGCCATGTGGCACACATCCCTGCCCTTAGGGCATGCATGTGTGCCACATGTGCACACATGCACATTTCAGGACACCCTGGCTCCCTTGGAAATACCTCCCGGTATTACCGATTCGGTAATACCGAATCAGTAATACAGAATGTCTTCAAATTCAATCCTATGGGGGCCATAGGAATGAATAGGTAAGTATTAGTTATTAACAAATCTCAATTACCGATTCGGTAATAACGAATATTAAGAATTCTGTATTTTTTACTGAATTCTTACCTACATCTGAAATACCGATTCCTAAATTCCGAATCGGTAAAATTTGGTATTTAGGAATCAGTATTTCCAAGTTACCGACATCTAGCCTTTAGAAGCTTATTATGGGTGTGGTGATCTGACCGCTGAAGGACCATGTCCGCCCCCGCCAGCAGCCCATGACGCTCCAAAGACTGAAAATATTTTGAGTCAACCAAGGGGCTGGCGGTGTGGAGGTGGGGATCTTGCAGTGGTGATGAGTACTATTACCAAATATATTGATGCCAGTATGTGAGTTAAAAATGCATATATGTCAAATGCACACATATGCATGATATATGAGGGACAATACCAAATGCCCATTACTGGGGTACGGCCCATATGTGGCCAGTCCAGGCAATGGATATATGGTATGAAAGGGTCACCCTGTAGATCGCCGCACACGGTCATAATCCTCAGTGTGAAGATCCTGCTGTGAAAGGGGGCCTGGAGGAAAAGACCCATTATGGAATCTGCCCAGAAGAAGAAGAAAGAGGTGAGTACACATCCAAAATCCTTCGTCACCGCCACGGTCAGCATGTGGAACAGGTAACTCGTAATACTCAAGGCGGTGCAGCTCCCCTGTGCCACGCTATGGTGGCTGCATTTCTCAGATCGCGAACCCGAAGGCCGACTGTCAGTCTCGGCGGTCCAGCGGGTCTTCGGAAAGCTGATTTACCCAACTTGTAATACGGCAATCAGACCACCGAGCTGACCGGCCCCAGTGTGAGGCTGGAAGTCAGGGTAGAAGAAGGCCTTGTGCTTGGAGAAACCCCAAACCAGTATAGTCCAAGAATTTGGTCCCTGGTCCGTTGTCTCCATGACCGTGGTCCATGGAACGTTGACTCCCACACATCGAGAGAGCTCTCCCTTCAATAAGAAGGCGACCTGTCAGATTGAGAAAGAAGAATGGTTGAAGGTTTTTGTAGGTGCTCTGGCAAATCCCCTACAGGTACATCCTTACCAATTCTTTTGTCGTCTGATGGGCCTCACCTTGGTTCTTTCAGACTTGCTTTCTCCACTGCTGTTTCCATCCTTAGATGGAACGGAGTTTGGAGAATGTGCTGCCCTGGAAGGTGCTTTCTTGGATGCTTGGGAATGTTGAAAGCTGCCTAAGGGACTGGATTTCTTGCTAACCTGTCACAATTTTGCATGTATCCATAACTCTGTTCTTCCATGACTGGTCTTTTTCTTCAGAGACCTCGAAGTCATAACAGTGCTCTGGCACTGATAATGGACACTAGACCCTCCAGAGCCCTGTTCTGGCACAGGAGATCCCTCTCTACCTACTAGGGGCATCTCTTCAATTATCTAGAGTGCCTGAGATTTCAGATTAGTGTCAATGGGATCAAGTGACATATTCCCACAAATGGTGTCACTGTGTCCCTATTCAGAGAGAGTCAGATTCTAATATCCCAACATTCTGGGCTCTTGAGTATTTATTGCTCATGCTGTCTAGGTCTGCGATAATCCATTAATGCTGGTTCTGGAAGATGCATGATTGTTTTATCAAATCTGTCCTCACACCATCCAGCACAATGCATTCTGCACCTTTCCAACAGTTAAGTCACAGACACCCCTCTTCACAAGGCCTGTGAGACATCTCATCATTTTTTCTAATAAAAGTCACAAAATGCCATGACATTTATTGAAATTATGCTTTTGTAGTTGTTAGAAATGGGGGTCTCTAGTTGGCAGAGGTAGGTACCATTGTCCAAATAGGGACCCTTACTTCTAGTTAGGGTAAGGGGGATACACACTCTAGATAACCCCTGCTCACCCCTTGTTACTTTGGCAGGAACAGACAGGCTTATCCCAAAGGCAATGTGTAAAGAATTTGTACCAACACTCATAGTAACACAGTGATAACACCACAAATGGACACCGCATTGGTTTAGAAAAATAAAGTATCTTTATCTAAACTTAACAAGACCAAAACAACAAAAATCCAACTTACAGTATTAAGGAAAATTACTTTAAAAAGGTTTTAGCAACCAAGTCCATAGATAACTATGGATGTGTGATTTCTTGTAAATTGCCTGTTGTTGCGACAAAATTCAACAAGCCAAACAGCTATAGCCATGGGAAGCTTTGAAAAACAAAGAGATGTGTCGGTTCCTGAGACCCTCGTAGATGCGATGCAACAGTTCTGCTGTACACAGGTGAGCGATGCATTGGGTCCGGTCTGTAGGGGGAAGCGATGCGTCACCTTTTGGATGATTCCAATCCTCGAGTGATGCTTCGGGGAAACTTGCCACACAGGGACATTGCGTGGAATTCCGAGATGCGTCTGTTGGACCCGGCCCTTTGGGCAGGTTCACCCCTAGACTTTTTGCGTTTTCCTAGCCTGTTTCTGGAACCTGGTGTTGGTGATTCTAGGCCTCTGCGCACTTTTTTTCACTGTGGTACAGTGTAAAGTGCTGGAGCTCTCTGTATGAAGGGTGAGTGACCTGCCCTCCCATAGGAATGAATGGGGAATACGTATGCCCATGGTAGTTCCTGTTGTGTGGGGAGTGCAGGGGTCGAGTTTGGTATGTATAAACTCGTGAGAATGAATGCTGCAAAATGATGTATGCAGCATGACTGTGCCTAGTCTGGAAGTACTACTTTTGGAAGTTGGTATATTTGTGTAAGTTGGTTCTGGCGTGTGATTGGCTGGGGAGTCTGCCCAGGAGTGCCTGGATCTGCTGGTGGATGGACTGTCCGGTGTGAGTAGGACAGGGTCTGCAGGGTCTGCAAGGCCCCAGAGGAGGGGGTCTGAGTCAGCCGTGGATGAAAGGCCCCTCTGCTGTCAGGGATGGGAGGAAAGAGCGTCTGGTGGTGCCGGGCCGTGCCTGTCGCCCACCCTGCTGGCTCTCCATCCTGACGGCCCACTGTCACCTCTGGCCCTGAAGCTGTCAGGAAGACGAAAGCCAGAAACATTCCAGTACTCGGGGGCCCCTTGCACGAAGTACTTCAAAGGAATTCCTGTGTATAAGAAGGGGATGTGTCTCCTTCCAACTTGTTCTTGTCTTCAACTTGAATCTGCCAGGGGCTGTTGCTGCTTGAGCTCAGGGGAATCCCTGGCTCTGCCCAGCCCTGGGCACCTGATGGACCTTCCTGGACCCCTGGGGGACCCTTTGCCTGTGGTCCCCTGCTGCAGACTGCTGAGGACTTTTGCTTGCTTTTGCCAAGGCTTGTTATAGCTTGGAAGTGCCTGGAGGACTTTGCTGCTGAGAGCGCCAGGGAGCGCTTTATTTTTAAAACCTTCTTGGTCCTTGTAGCGCTGGGGGAGTGCTGGACGTTGTCTCTAGCGCTTAAGAGCGCTTCATATTGCAGTAGCGCTTGGACCGCGCTGTATTTGGATTATAGCGCTGAAGAGCGCTTCCACCTGGCCCCCTGGCGCCTGGAGGCGCTTCTGTATGTGGCCCGCATGTTTATTTAAACTGCGAGTGCCCACCTCGCTTATGTGCCGTTTTTGTGCTTCGGCTGCCCACGCCGATATTTTTAATGCCTGCCCGCCTGCCTGCCTGAATCGGGCCGCCGCGCTGCCCGCGGCGACCCGGAAGTGGATGGCCGGCTGGCCAATCCCAGCGCGGCCGGCCGGAAGCCCCGCCCCGCAGCCCGAGGGAAGGAGAGAGGCTGCTCGAGTGGCGAGGAGAAGCATGGCGGCTTTGCAGGGCTTCCCATGAGCGGAGGGAGCCCTGCGGAAGAGAGGAGGTGTGGCCGGTCTCCCATGCCTGGAGGGAGACCGGAGAGGAGCCCGAGTGAGGAGAGGAGCCCCCGCCGAGAACAGCCCGGTGAGTCGGAAGGGCTGGGGGGGGCTCGACGCGACGGTTGTTGGTGCCGGAGAGTGGCACCGGGAGCGAGAGCACTAGGGCGGCCCCAGCTGGCAGTGGGCCGCCCCAACGTCGCGCAGAGCCTGTAGAGGCTCCCACAACCCAGGGCAGTATCTGAGCCAGAGTCCCCCGTGGGGGACTCCAACGGAGCGCGGATGCTTTGGGCGGTCCCGCTTGGCAGAGGACCGCCCCAACGTGATGTACAGCTGAGAGGCTCTGGGGGCATGCCAGGAAGCTCCGTGCGGTGCCGGTCGAGGCACCGAGTAAGGGCGACCCCGAATGGCAGTGGGTCGCCCCACCGTGATTACAGAGCCCGCGAGGGGCTCTTGAGAGCCCGTTTGGCTCCAGAGAGGGCCATATTCGAGAGGGGGGGGCTTCGGGGCATATTTTCGGTGCTCGTCCCCTCCTGCCCCTGAGTGTGAGGGCTAGAGTCCGGTGAGGCTCATGGGGGCATCATTGTTTTAAGAGCCTGTGTGGCTCCAACGGTTGGCATCATTGCTTTAGAGCCTCTGTGGCTCCAACGTCTGGGGCATGTGCTATGCCCAGAGCCTGTGTGGCTCCAGCAGTGGCGCAGTTGGCGCCTAAGGGCCAGTGAGGGCCCTGGCGCAGTTTTATTGTTCTCCAGGTGCCCAGCACTTTGTGGGCACCTGCTACGTTTAGGCTTTTTGTACTGAGACTGGCGCTGCATGGCAGCGCACCCCTGACACTGAGACTCAGGGCGTCTGAGCCCCAACAAGGCCGCTGGCCTAGGGACTGCCACAGGTAGTGGCTTATGTGAGTTTGCGCAATGGTATGGTTATTGCACCTCTGAATGTGATCTCTTTCATCATGTGTTATTCCTGCACCTCTGAAGGTTTTTAGGCCTCATGTGATTTTTGCGCTATTGCTTTACTGTGACACCTCTGGATGTTTTATGCATTATGTGTCTTTCTTTCCATCCGCTGCACCTCTGAATGTTTAGTCATCATGTGTCTTCTTGCGCTGCACCCCTGAATGTATTTTGATTGCATCATGTGCTCTGTCCTTAACACCGATGAATGTGTAGGTCTATACATCATGTGTTTTCTTTCTTTACTACTCCTCTGAATGTATATTCATGCATTATGGGTAATGTGTTCTGATTTATACCCCTAAGTGGATTTTATCCTTAGGTGGTTGTTCTTTCTAGTACAGGTGGTCCGAGTGAGGTCCTGGTTACCTGCGTGACATGCTCCTAAGGTGTTTAGGGTTGCGTAGTGTGTACTTACCTGTTCCCAGTAGTTACTGGATGTGATTCATAACTGTTACTTTGTGCTACAGTGATTTTATATACTTATTCTAATTTCTAAGTGCTATTTCTAAAGGTGCTGATTATGACAGTGGCCTATGTGGCCCTGTCTTGTAAATAATCCCTTATGAATGTTGCCCTGCCAATGGGCACAATGTACATGTGTGATGTTTATCTGATATGTGTTTTTACAATACAAAAGTTATTTTTATAATAACCTTGTGTGGAGTCTCTTTTGTGGTGTACCTAGTATGTTGTTGCTATTGTGCGCTGACGCAAATGCTTTACACATTGCCTCCGAGTTTAGCCTAGACTGCTCGTGCCAAGCTACCAAGGGGGTGAGCAGGGGTTATCTTGGCGTGTGACTTCCTTGCCCTGACTAGATTGGTGGTTTCTGCCTGGCTTTGGCGTCTGCCTTAGCCTACCAGAAATAGCAAGTTCTAACATTGGTGGGTCAGCGGTGCGGATTTGGACTGGTGTTTGCGCAGTGCCATAGCGACAACTGGCTACATCACAAAACTCTGCAATTGTTTTTTCAGATAGTCACATGTTTGGGATTATTGTTTTTGATTTTTTTCCTCAAGAGTGTCATTTTCAAATGTGTTTCTGCGCTTTATGTTTAGCGGCAGATGAGAGAAAGTGACAGGGCGGGACGCCAGTAGAGGGGGAGGTTCCCATAGATTAGGAATCCCTTGCTGGGCCCAGTGTCCAATCCCAAATCCTATCCCCATGTGTGTGTGTGGGTAGATAGGAGAGAGAAGGAGTGTGAGGAGAAAAGACTAGCTCAGGGGGGTGGTTATTCCCTGGGTGTAGTGTGTGTGTCTGGATTCCCCAGTGTGGTAGGATCCAGTGGTGGCAGCTTAAATTTGTCCAGTGCGTGTGAAATCCCATTCCCCGCTCCCAGAGTTTGGTACCTGTGTCACGTGTGGTCAGGTTGAGGAATCAGGGGTGGTAGAAACTGCCTTACCAGTCCGAGGGGGGGGAGTGTGTGGATGGGTGGTGTCTTGAACTGGAGGAGTTGGTGTGAGTTTTCTTTTTGTTAAAGAGCTTGCATGAGAAGTGTACCTCTGGTGGTGTGCAGGAGGTCCTGCAGAGGAACTGGACAAGACAGTGGATGTCTGGCGGTGTGCTAGATGTCTTGCATTAGGGAGTGATTCTAAAAGCAGTGGCTTGTGTATCTGATGATCCCGTGTAGGTGAAGAGGTTCATGTGTAGCCCAGCTAGATCCCAGTAGGATGGTAGGGGTGTAGGGGCTCATGTCCTGTCTCAGTGGAGGCGGAGTGAGTGTGGGACGGTGTGTCCCACGTTGGCCTGAAACCCTATCTCAGGGCCCGGAGGGTTCCCTAAGGGAGCGCCAGGTCAGGGGCCTAGGCTGTACATACAGGTCAGTTGAGGAGGATCTTCCTGTGTCTAGAGGACGGGGAGTGTCTGTAACCAGAACTTCGGCGGTCCTAGTGCTGGGCAGTACCGCTCCTAAGTGGAGGGTGCAGAAGTCCTGGCTCGCTGAGCCTTTGACCGTCTAGAGTGCTTGACCATTGGTGGGGCCTCTGGAGGTTGTTCCCCGAGGAGGGGGGAATGCCGGGTTGGGGTTGTGGCCTGACCTGGGAGGAGTACTGGAGGAAAGTGTGTCACTGATACGCCGCTGGCGTGTGCTCTGTCTAGCCTGGGACATACTGAGAATTACCCTGTGATAGGGAGTACTGGAGGAGAGTGTGTCGCTGATACGCCGCTGGCGTGTGCTCTGTCTAGCCTGAGACATACTGGGCCTGTAGTCAGGGAACTGGAAGGGGGTGCAGAGGGACGGTGTCCTTACTTCTGACCCAGGTGCAACCTGAGGGTTTAGATCTTAGGTTGGGAGATTAGGAAACTTCTAGGTCAAGAGGAATCTCTGCCAAAGTGGATCAGCTGAAGAGACTGAGGGGGCTGCCCATGCTGTGTGTTCTGGGGCCCGCCTGCAGTTTGTTGTTTCCACTAAGGTAGAGGAAAGGGGACGTTGCTGTGTGCTGTGCCCCCCACCTGCTTGAAGAGGGACTGTGCTGTGTGCTTTGTACCTCAGAAGTGGAATAGTTTCCAGGTGGTAGACCAGTGAGGGAGTGAGGTCCTGATCTGGTAGGAGAATTGTGTTCTGGTGAGTGCTTTTCTGTGAGGGTGCGGAAACCCAGAAGTAGAGGTAGGGTGGGGCATTCTTGCCCGAGACCTCTGGTCAGCTTGGGGGTGTGGACCCTAGGTTGTTGGATCGGTGGTAGTTGTAGCTACACAGAGAGAGAGTGGAGAATGGCTATTGTGTGCCAGGGGTTATTGCCCCCCGCTCTGTGGATTGGTTAGGACCTGTGATTTGGATGGTCTTGGCTGTGGATGACTAGGGAGTCCCAGTGGGGTATCCTAGTTGTGTCAGAGAGTTATTGTTTAGAGGTAACCAGGTAGGTTCAGAGTGGCGAAAAACCGGAGGTTGTTGTCCCTGCCGTGCAGGTCCGGGTCCGTGTTTTTGTCGCCCAAAGCAGTGAAGCCCATCAGTGGAGTGATTGGTCTACCCTGCGTTTTGGCTGGAAGGGGGCTGTGTTGGACCCCGCCCTTTGGGCAGGTTCACCCCTAGACTTTTTGCGTTTTCCTAGCCTGTTTCTGGAACCTGGTGTTGGTGATTCTAGGCCTCTGCGCACTTTTTTTCACTGTGGTACAGTGTAAAGTGCTGGAGCTCTCTGTATGAAGGGTGAGTGACCTGCCCTCCCATAGGAATGAATGGGGAATATGTATGCCCATGGTAGTTCCTGTTGTGTGGGGAGTGCAGGGGTCGAGTTTGGTATGTATAAACTCGTGAGAATGAATGCTGCAAAATGATGTATGCAGCATGACTGTGCCTAGTCTGGAAGTACTACTTTTGGAAGTTGGTATATTTGTGTAAGTTGGTTCTGGCGTGTGATTGGCTGGGGAGTCTGCCCAGGAGTGCCTGGATCTGCTGGTGGATGGACTGTCCGGTTTGAGTAGGACAGGGTCTGCAGGGTCTGCAAGGCCCCAGAGGAGGGGGTCTGAGTCAGCCGTGGATGAAAGGCCCCTCTGCTGTCAGGGATGGGAGGAAAGAGCGTCTGGTGGTGCCGGGCCGTGCCTGTCGCCCACCCTGCTGGCTCTCCATCCTGACGGCCCACTGTCACCTCTGGCCCTGAAGCTGTCAGGAAGACGAAAGCCAGAAACATTCCAGTACTCGGGGCCCCTTGCACGAAGTACTTCAAAGGCATTCCTGTGTATAAGAAGGGGATGTGTCTCCTTCCAACTTGTTCTTGTCTTCAACTTGAATCTGCCAGGGGCTGTTGCTGCTTGAGCTCAGGGGAATCCCTGGCTCTGCCCAGCCCTGGGCACCTGATGGACCTTCCTGGACCCCTGGGGGACCCTTTGCCTGTGGTCCCCTGCTGCAGACTGCTGAGGACTTTTGCTTGCTTTTGCCAAGGCTTGTTATAGCTTGGAAGTGCCTGGAGGACTTTGCTGCTGAGAGCGCCAGGGAGCGCTTTATTTTTAAAACCTTCTTGGTCCTTGTAGCGCTGGGGGAGTGCTGGACGTTGTCTCTAGCGATTAAGAGCGCTTCATATTGCAGTAGCGCTTGGACCGCGCTGTATTTGGATTATAGCGCTGAAGAGCGCTTCCACCTGGCCCCCTGGCGCCTGGAGGCGCTTCTGTATGTGGCCCGCATGTTTATTTAAACTGCGAGTGCCCACCTCGCTTATGTGCCGTTTTTGTGCTTCGGCTGCCCACGCCGATATTTTTAATGCCTGCCCGCCTGCCTGCCTGAATCGGGCCGCCGCGCTGCCCGCGGCGACCCAAAAGTGGATGGCCGGCCGGCCAATCCCAGCGCGGCCGGCCGGAAGCCCCGCCCCGCAGCCCGAGGGAAGGAGAGAGGCTGCTCGAGTGGCGAGGAGAAGCATGGCGGCTTTGCAGGGCTTCCCATGAGCGGAGGGAGCCCTGCGGAAGAGAGGAGGAGTGGCCGGTCTCCCATGCCTGGAGGGAGACCGGAGAGGAGCCCGAGTGAGGAGAGGAGCCCCCGCCGAGAACAGCCCGGTGAGTCGGAAGGGCTGGGGGGGGCTCGACGCGGCGGTTGTTGGTGCCGGAGAGTGGCACCGGGAGCGAGAGCACTAGGGCGGCCCCAGCTGGCAGTGGGCCGCCCCAACGTCGCGCAGAGCCTGTAGAGGCTCCCACAACCCAGGGCAGTATCTGAGCCAGAGTCCCCCGTGGGGGACTCCAACGGAGCGCGGATGCTTTGGGCGGTCCCGCTTGGCAGAGGACCGCCCCAACGTGATGTACAGCTGAGAGGCTCTGGGGGCATGCCAGGAAGCTCCGTGCGTTGCCGGTCGAGGCACCGAGTAAGGGCGACCCCGAATGGCAGTGGGTCGCCCCACCGTGATTACAGAGCCCGCGAGGGGCTCTTGAGAGCCCGTTTGGCTCCAGAGAGGGCCATATTCGAGAGGGGGGGGGCTTCGGGGCATATTTTCGGTGCTCGTCCCCTCCTGCCCCTGAGTGTGAGGGCTAGAGTCCGGTGAGGCTCATGGGGGCATCATTGTTTTAAGAGCCTGTGTGGCTCCAACGGTTGGCATCATTGCTTTAGAGCCTCTGTGGCTCCAACGTCTGGGGCATGTGCTATGCCCAGAGCCTGTGTGGCTCCAGCAGTGGCGCAGTTGGCGCCTAAGGGCCAGTGAGGGCCCTGGCGCAGTTTTATTGTTCTCCAGGTGCCCAGCACTTTGTGGGCACCTGCTACGTTTAGGCTTTTTGTACTGAGACTGGCGCTGCATGGCAGCGCACCCCTGACACTGAGACTCAGGGCGTCTGAGCCCCAACAAGGCCGCTGGCCTAGGGACTGCCACAGGTAGTGGCTTATGTGAGTTTGCGCAATGGTATGGTTATTGCACCTCTGAATGTGATCTCTTGCATCATGTGTTATTCCTGCACCTCTGAAGGTTTTTAGGCCTCATGTGATTTTTGCGCTATTGCTTTACTGTGACACCTCTGGATGTTTTATGCATTATGTGTCTTTCTTTCCATGCGCTGCACCTCTGAATGTTTAGTCATCATGTGTCTTCTTGCGCTGCACCCCTGAATGTATTTTGATTGCATCATGTGCTCTGTCCTTAACACCGCTGAATGTGTAGGTCTATACATCATGTGTTTTCTTTCTTTACTACTCCTCTGAATGTATATTCATGCATCATGGGTAATGTGTTCTGATTTATACCCCTAAGTGGATTTTATCCTTAGGTGGTTGTTCTTTCTAGTACAGGTGGTCCGAGTGAGGTCCTAGTTACCTGCGTGACATGCTCCTAAGGTGTTTAGGGTTGCGTAGTGTGTACTTACCTGTTCCCAGTAGTTACTGGATGTGATTCATAACTGTTACTTTGTGCTACAGTGATTTTATATACTTATTCTAATTTCTAAGTGCTATTTCTAAAGGTGCTGATTATGACAGTGGCCTATGTGGCCCTGTCTTGTAAATAATCCCTTATGAATGTTGCCCTGCCAATGGGCACAATGTACATGTGTGATGTTTATCTGATATGTGTTTTTACAATACAAAAGTTATTTTTATAATAACCTTGTGTGGAGTCTCTTTTGTGGTGTACCTAGTATGTTGTTGCTATTGTGCGCTGACGCAAATGCTTTACACATTGCCTCCGAGTTTAGCCTAGACTGCTCGTGCCAAGCTACCAAGGGGGTGAGCAGGGGTTATCTTGGCATGTGACTTCCTTGCCCTGACTAGATTGGTGGTTTCTGCCTGGCTTTGGCGTCAGCCTTAGCCTACCAGAAATAGCCAGTTCTAACAGCGTCGGTAAACGATGCAACAGCGTCGAGCGGCATTGAGCGGCACTGCGTTGATTTCTTCAGCGCGATTCTTGCAGCGGCGACAGGTGCTGCGGCGATTTCTGCAGTGGTGCAGGAGATTCTGCTCGCACCATGGCGTTGCGTCAGAAAAACTGTTGCAAGAAGAGCGATGCAGCACACAGCAAAGTCCTTCTCCTTTCCTTGTCTGTAACAGCAACTGCAGGCCAACCCCAGATACACAGCAAGGGCAGTACTTCTCCTCAGTTTCTCCAGCTCTTTTCCTTGGCAAAGGTTCCTCTGGATTCCAGAAGTAGTCTAAAGTTCATGGGTTTTCGGTCTAATACTTATACCCCAAAATGTCTTTGTTCTCTTTGTGCAAGGGTCTCTGAGCCCAGCCGAAACCAGTTTTGTCCTCTCTGGTCCAGCTGCCCGGCTTGAAGTTGAGATAGCATTGTGTAAGACAGACAGGCCCTATTCAGTTGCTAGGGAAATATCCTCACACCACTATAAATGCAGACCGGGCCTATTCAGGTGCTAGTGAGAACTCCTCCCCTACTCTGAATGAAGCCCAGGTTTATTTAGCTCAGCCCTGACTCATTCAGGAAAGGCAGGCCACACATCAAACCCCCAGTGGCTGTCTGAGAGAATGCACCTCCCCAGCCCCTGTCACTCCAAAACCAGAAAGTCAATACACAAATAGGCAGAGGCACACAGAATGGTTGACCCTTTGAGTGCTCATGACGAGGTCAGCTCGTCATGAGCTTCGGCGCTCCGGTGCTCATGACGAACTGAGCTCGTCATGACCTCGCCCGTTACGTGGAACGCTCGCACGCTGGGCTGATTCCCCTGCTGTGCTGAACGTTCCATTGGAAAGGGTGTGGCCATGACGAGCTCAGCTCGTCATGAGCACCGGAGCGCCGTAGCTCATGACGAGTTGACCTCATCATGAGCATGGGGGCGCTGTACGCGCCCCCTTGCCCCCAGTACTGCGGGGGAAACAGCCCCACACGGAAGGGGTTAAACAAGAAAATGCCTACTTTCTAAAAGTGGCATTTTCAAACACAAAATTTAAAAATCATCTTTACTAATAGATGTGTTATTAAAGTCTGAGTTCAGAGACCTAGACTTTATTTCTCTATCTTGTTCCAATAGGAAGTTATATTTATAAGATTTTTAGAAATAAACTCCCACTCTATCCTCTGGGGCAAGATAGCCTTTCAATGGAGAAGTGTGGCTCACTGGTTAGAGCAGGCAGACCCTGAAGCAGAGGTCAGACCCGGGACCAGGGTTCAATTCCCGACGCGGCAGGGTCTTGAGCTCAAATGTCCATGGACTCGATAATTCTCGCTTCGGTGCCTGACCTAATCATGGGTTCACACTCTGCAACTCTGGGCATTAAGCTTGCCTAATCTCCACAACGCCCCCCCCCCGCGTCGGGATGCCTGGCTTTCACCTTGGGGATACCCTGTAGGGGCTATCTCACAGGGAAAAGCCAGGACGGGTTCCCAAGGCAAGCACGGAGATACCCCTTCGGGGGTCGATTCAGGCGCTATATAAGAAACATAATAATAATAATAATAATAGTGAAAAACGAAATTGGCAGTTTTTCACTATCAGGACATGCCACACACACCAGGGCATGTCCTATATTTCACATACACTGCACCCTGCCTACAGGGGTACCTTTGACCTACCTTAGGGGTGACTAACATGTAAGAAAACGGAAGGTTAAGTCCTGGCAAGTGGGTGTACTTGCCAGGTCGACATGGCAGTTAACAAACTGCGCACAGGCACTGCAGTGGCAGACATGAGTCATGCTTTCAGGGCTACTTGTGTGGGTGGCACAAGCAGTGCTGCAGGGCCACTAGTAGCATTTGGTTTACCAGCCCTGGCACACTTAGTGCACTTTACTAGGGACCTACTAGTAAATCAAATATGCCAATCAGGGAGAACCAATCATAATATCAATTTACACAGAGAGCATATGCACTTTAGCACTGATCAGCAGTGGTAAAGTGCCCAGAGTCCTAAAGCCAACAACAGCAGGACAAGAAAAAATAGGAGGAAGAAGCAAAAAGTTTGGGGATAGCCCTGGAAAAACGGCCAAGTCCAACAGTAGTGAACTGTGATTTACCAGTGTCACATCACCTTTTTATCCAATCGCACATCTCATGTTAATAAATCTTGTGAGATACCAACATTTTGAGGAATTTCATGAACTTCACATAACACAAAAGTCAGGTAAATTGAGAATTTTGCTGGCATATTTAAACTTTTGCTCAGGCCTACTCATCAATATTCCAGTGGCTCTTAGTGGCATACCTGAAAATAAACAACAAAGAGAGAAGATAGAAACAAACTTGGTGAAAGTCAGGTGTGCAATTGAACCCAGACTGGAAAGCACTCGTATAGAGAGAAAAGGCATATTGTTTTTTACTGTAAAAGAGATCTCTTTTATATACAGGTAGTAATATGGGAATTGTTGGAACTGATATCCTTGATGTGGTGTTCCTCCAAATCTTTGCCTTCCAGCCTTTTCTTTTTGCTTGCTTTAGGACTCTGCACACTTTACCACTGCTAACCAGTGCCAAAGTGCTTGTGCTCTCTCCATTAAACATGGTAACATTGGCTTACACCAATTGGAATATTTAATGTACATGTAAGTCCCTGGTAAAGTGGTTCTACATGTACCCAGAGCCTGTAAATTAAATGCTACTAGTGGGCCTGCCACACTCATCATGCTACCTACTCTAGTAGTCCGTAAAACATATCTCAGGCCAGCCATGCAGCTTGTGTGTGCTGTTTTAAAATTACCACTTTGTCCTGCAAAAAAAAACCTTTTACAAAACCTAAACCCTCTTTTTTTTACATATAAGTCACCCCTGGGGAAGGTCCTAAACAGCCACAGGCAGAGTCCAGTGTTTTTTAAAAGTTGGACATGTATTTTTAGGTTTTACATTTCCTGGTAGTGAACAAACATTAAGTTAGTTTTTCATTATTATGGTTAACTTTTTACATGTAATAAAAGATAACTTTCAATTGGGAGCATATAGGAATGTCAAGTTTGGTTCCTACAGAATTGTAATTAACAACTCTCTTTAATGTTAAAGCCTTATTTTAAGTCACGATTCTGAAAATGCAATTTTTAGAAAGTTGGAATGTTCTCGTCCTAACCATGCAGTGCCAGCACCATTGGTCAAATGACTAAGTGTAGCTGGCAGTTGGTCTTTGTATATTGCTCCCAGACAGTGAGACACATGGCAATAGGTGTTGGCAGGATGGGCCATCTCTGACTTGATGAGAGAAATGAGCTGTCACCTACCACACTTGCACATCACAAAGGCTCTGCAGGAGCACACTCACAAAGGGGTTGACACTAGTTTTTTGTGAGCCCGGACAAACTGGGGGTCAGGGCAGTGAGGCAAGAATATTCCAGACAGCTCTGGGGATGAAAACCTCCAGAACCTTCTCCTATCTCAACGTCGGTGCTAGGTATAGATATTGGACCCCCAGACCTGACTCTTCAGTGCACCCCATGACCTGTGGAAGACTCAGAAGGATTGTTGTGCTGCTTTGCAAGAAGGACTGCTACTCTATTGCCCTGCTGCCTAAGTGAAAGGACTGGATCTGCATCTTGAGCCCAGGATCAGCAGAGTGGCTCCAAGGACTAGTTGATTTGCCTCCTAATCAGTGCCTCAGGTGGCAGCAAAGGCTCCAGTCACCTTAATCTCCGCACCTGGACTCTTTCTGCTGTAATTCCTGCCCCCCCAAAGTTCTGCCAACCCAGTCCTGGACCCTTGAAAGTGGGCTGAAGGTGCTCTGCCAGTCCAGCTGTGGTCCTGTGAAGCAGAACTGATGCAGCATGATGCATCTCCTCGCAGGCTCATTCAAACCACTGCAAAGCGATGCATGTCCGATGTCAGACCTTGCCTTGTATCTCACAGTCTCTTCAGAACCGCTGCTATATGACAAACCTTTGACACAGGCCTTTGCATTGCAAACCCTTGTCGACTTGCTCCTTGATGATGTTGCAGGACCTCACATTGCAATCCCACAGTTCTTCAGAGCCAGTGCTGCGTGAGCTATCTTGGAAGCAGAACTTTGCATCGCAAGTCCCTCATCGACCGCATCCTTTACAACTACGAAGGACTCTGCATCGAAGCCTAGCATCTCCTTAGAACCAATCCCCTCAACCAGTATCACAATTTTCAACAGTAAAGTCATACACAGTAGACATTTTGAACTTGTACAAAAGGTTTACCGACTTTAGCTATCCTAGTTCAGATCAGTAGTGAGTACTTTAGCCAGGGCCAGCTTTAGCGTGGTGAGGGTGCGCCCCTCAAACCCACCATAGTTACTTCCATCTTCAAGGATTTCCTCACTACCAGCCTCCAATGCTGTCTCTCATCTCTTCTGAGCCCATCTTTTACATGCATTTATTGTATAGCACTACTCATCCCAATGTAGACTGTCAGAGCACTTTACATGACAAACATATACACAACAATGAGTCATAAAAATGTATAAATCAATGTATTGGAAATGTTACTAAAGTCAATTAGGACTGAAAGCTGTAGGAGTCACTTGTTATTCATACTGGTAGGCATGCTGCTTTAAGAGTGCTTAGTCTGGAGAAATGAGGGAACAAATTTACTAAGTTTTCACACTTTACAGTGACTAAAGGTGCTTTGGTGCATGAAAAGGAGGGAGCACAATAGCGCCATATCTACTAAGATATAGTGCTGGACCTCTTCCTCTAGTGCTGGCATGCCTTGGGCTGCTTTGCACCAATTAAGCATGGGCGAATTTTGCGGATCTCGCGTTCGCGAATTTTGCGGATTTGCGAACTCGCAATCCGCAAAATCCGCGAATTCCCGCGAATTTGCGGATTTTTTTTTTTTTGTGTTCGCCCGTGTTTCTGCCAGTTCGCGAGGGTTTTTACAATTTCGCAATTTGCGAACTTACCTGTCGGGTCGCAAGTTTTGCGAACTTGTTGTTTCTACGTGTCCAGCCTGATTGGGACACTCTTCTTCATCACTGCCACTCTCTGTCACCACTGCCACTCTCTGACTACTCATGCCACCCTCTGGCCCACCCATGCCACCCTCTGTTTCATCACCACACCCTCTGGTTGTCCGGTGTACATTATTTTCGGCAAAGCAAAGCACACCTTCCCTGCCTCAAGTGACCTGAATTAATTTGGGGCTGATTAATGTGTCACAGAATATTTTTTTAGCTGGCACCTGCTTCCTTAGTGCGCCCTGATTAGTGATCTTTTGCACTTGCTAAGTGCTTTCATTGTTGCAAAATTAGTTACAACACCTGCCCTGCCCCAACTGACAATAATGAATTAGGGGCTGATTAATGGATTTTAACTTCCAGCCTGGCTCCTGCTTGTCTCCCTTAGCTGTAATTCAGGACCTTTGTGGCATATGTGTAACTATTATGAGGTTCACAGCAGGGTCACATAATAGTTGCAACTGGCAACTGAACTCTGGCGCCGCCTCCCCGTTTCTTCCGGGTCGCTCTGCGCGTCTCCCCGTTGCTTGGCCGTGTGGGAGGCGCGCTGCGCTGGTTGCTGTGGCCTGTGTTTGCTTCTGCTTGGCTTTCGGCTGTGGCTTTCTGTGGTGGCCTGTTGCCTTGGGCTTCCTCCCTGTTGGCTCCTGTTCTGGGCTGGTCTGCCTTCTGTTTATGCGTCCTGCTCTGGGTTGCCTGGTTGTGCTCTTTCTGCGGTCCTGGGCTGCCTGGTTGAGTCTCTTCAGGGAGTTTCATGGGTGGCTTGGCACTTCTTTGCGGGTGCCCTGTCTGCCTGTGGGGTGGCTGGTCCCTGTGTCGTGGGGTTCCGGTTGCTTGTGGGTGTGGTATGTTCCGTTCTGCTTCTTGTTTCTGGCCGTCACGCTGTTGCCTTCTTGTTTTCCCTTCTTGCATCTTCTGGGGTTCGTTGGGGCGTCGGCGGGGCTGTTGGCTCTCGGGCCTGTGCTCTGTTGGGGTCTTGCCCTCTTTGTCCTTCCCTTGTTTCGGGTTGGTTCTGCGGGTTGCTTTGGCTTCGGCTTTGGCTTCCTGTCTGTATCCTTGGTTGCGGCTTTTCGCCGTGCGGGGTTCGTCCCCTGTGCGTGCCCTGCCTTGGGTCTTGCCGGGCTGTGGGATGTGGTTTGCTTGTGCTTTCCTCCCTGGCTGCGGTTGCTTCTGTGAGGTCCTCTGGGGTGGTTTTGCCTCTGTCTCTCTGGCCTCTGGGTTTCTGCCCCGGTCCTTTGCTTGGGCTGTTTGGGGTCTTTGTGCCTGGCCTGTCTGTGGTTTGGCTTGGCTTGGCTGTGGTTGTTGTGTCCTTCGTGGTTCCCTTGCTGTTGTCTTGGGTTCTCTGGGTCCTTGGCCCGTCCGGTTGCACTCCTGCTTTGGTGTTCAGGTTTGCCTTCTTCGGGCTGTTGATTCCTGCTCCCGTTTCCTCCGCTTTGGCTGGAGTTCTGTTTTGGGGTTCCTGGGGTTCCTTCGGCTCCCTTTCCTCTTTTTCCGGGTCTCTTTGTCCTGGTTGGTTGCCCTTGTTGGTTCTTCCTGCTCGGGTTTCCTGGTGGTGCTGGTTCCCTTTGCCTTGTGTCCTCGTCTTGCGGGACCTGGTGGCTTGGTTCCTGGGGTTTGCTCTTCGTTCCCTGGTGCCTGGGTTTTCTCTCTTTCCCTGTCCGTGGGCTCGGTCTTGCGTTCCGGGTTGGGTACTGGTGGGCTTCCGCTGTTCTTCCCGGGGTTGGTGTTGTTGGTCCTTTGGTTCCTCTGGTCCGCTTGTCTCCTGCCTGTGCTTGCATGGGTTGTCTTCTTCTGCCCGTTTCTGGCTTGTTGGCCTGGTGGCTCTTGGCCTTTCTCTTTGTTTGGCCTCTCTTCTGCTGTTGTCCTCTTGTCTGTGGTGGCTTGGGTGTCTGTGCTCTCCCTCTCGCTGGTTGGCTGTCGGGTGTTCCTGCGGTGGGCTGGTTGGCCTCTGTGGTGGCCGGTCTGGTCGTCTGGCTGTGCGCCCTTGCTCTTGTTGGGTGTCTGCTGGTCTGGTGGGGGTCCCTCTTGTCGGGGGCTCTGCCTGGGGTTTCCCCGGTTCTTCCTTTTTCCTTCTGCGGTTGCTGCCTTGGTGTGGTTTCCTGGGTTGGCTTCTGTTGGGTTGGGAAGGCCGGCTTTTTCTGCTTTGGTATTTCTCCATAAGTTCTGAATGGGCCGAGGACATAAGGGGCCTGGGGGTAATGCTCTATTACTTACCGGTAATCTTCATTACTCCTGGTCCCGTTGTCCTCGGCCCATTCATACGCCCCTCCCTCCCTCCCGGGCGGCCGGCCTTCCTGTCAGGGCTTGTTTGTACAGGAGGGCTGCTGGGTAGATCCTACCTTTGTACTCCCGGGGGGAGGGGCAGTAGGGATATCCCAGCATTCCTCTTGTTTTATTTTCTGTCGGGAGATGGTTATCTCCATAAGTTCTGAATGGGCCGAGAACAACGGGACCAGGAGTAATGAAGATTACTGGTAAGTAATAGAGCATTAACCACCAGAGTTATCATGCGGTCCTTATTATTGTCTGAAAAATGGCAGCCACACAGCATATTAGCAAGAGCCTCGTAAAAATTATTACAGTTTAAGTGGCAGGTAATTGCCGCTAAAATGGCGATAATGGGCTTGCTAATATGCGTTATAGACTTCCAATAGAAGCCCAGGTTAGATGTGCAGGACATCTAACCTGGGCTTCTATTGGAATTCTATAACACATATTAGCAAGTCCATTATCGCGGTTTTAGCTGCAGTTTCTGCCGCTAAAACGGCGATAATTTTAACGAGGTTCTTGCTAATATGCCCCAAACATCTCTGTAGCCTGCTCTTATCTCGCCTTAGCTTGTCTTGCACAGGGCGCCACTTGAGCTCGGCGCCCTGTGCCGCAGCACCGGTCACACTGCTCCAGAACCTGCACCCATTTTAGCCCACAGCATGGGTCCCACTCCATGACTTGACGTGACAGTGGCTGCTTTCTCATTCCGGCTTGACTCACTGGGCTCACCGACCCTGGGACATTGCGGTCCCTGGGATCTGCATCTCTAGCTCCATTTGTGGTGAGCTGCTCCGAGTCCGCGCTAGCGTCCATCACACGTTACTACTAACCACAGCTCTTGGAAACCTGGGGCAGAACTCCCTCCTTGTTTTTCCTGAATCGTGGCACGTTTTAGGTTGTTTTGTGAAGAGATCGTGGCCAGAATTAATGTTTGACAACTTCCTGTCCTAGAAAGGAAACAGGTGACGCGGTAGCAAATGTTTCTTCTCCCACAGCCAGAAGTCTGGTTTGGAATACGGTCATTTGCCTCTGGAGCACAGGCAAGGCGGGGTGGAGCCCTAGAAGCTTTTTTTCCTATGCTAGACAGAGTCTGTTGGTGCACATCTGCACCAAGAAGCACATCTGTAGATGTTAAAATCCATTGATAATTCCTGGCCTGCGTGTCTGCTTCAGAGGGAAGTGCAGCCCCTACCTGGGAGACAGACAGCCAAAGAGACTCTTGAGGAAGACCCGGCAGGGGACCCTCCTGGCACGGTGGACACCGCGAGAGGGTGGGAGGCGGAATCCCTGTCGGTGATAAGATGGCTAAAAATACACCCACTGCCGCTTGTTGATGGTAGTAACATTCAGAACCCCTTGACACCTAATTATAACTATTTTTGGGATGTTGGTGACGGGAAATAGCAACGTGGGAGTTATTTTTGAAGCTCTGGCAGGAGAAAAGCTGCTTACTCGCGATTTCCTCTGACATCAGAATGGATTTACCGGAGGGGACACAAAAAGCACCGCCAGGCTCGAGGCGCTAATGAACAGGAGTGCAGAGGATCACACAGGCATCGCTGCCGCTGTTCGCCTGCGGCCGCTCCTTCCGGCACCCGGAAACTGTCAAAAGAATAGGAACTGCGAGCATTTATTGGCGAGAAAGTCTACACTTAGAAAGAGAGACACGTGGGAGCGGAATGCCCAAAATGGGAGGGCACACTGGTCCGAAAGTAGAGCGCGACCAGGCCCATTGTTCTGTTTTATTGAAGGAGGTGGATGCGGGTGGCCCTTGGAGTCATTGCGCTGCTATGTTCTAATGCCCATGTGGTGCTGTGGTTCTTCTATTAGTGGGCCACGTGATGCTGTGGCAATGCCCCAGTTCGCCATACAGGTGGCACAGGAATCAGAGGAACTGCCATACGTTTCCCCTACTGTTGCTGTGCGAAAGGTGGAACTCCAGATTCCTTTATTATATTTCATATGATATAGTCTGCTTGGATCACAGCTTTCCAAACTTTTCATGTTGGTGACACACCCTTTTGTGAAAAAAATGTCAGGGACACGGTAACGCGAGGAAGCGCAGCGAGCGAGCCCAAACTACCTCTGGTGGGTTCAGGCCCCACACCCCACACACACCCCCCACCCCACACACAAACCCCACACACACCACCCCACACACACACACACCCCACACCCCCCCACACCCACACACACAACCCCACACACATAACACCCCCCCCCCACACACACACCCCACACACCCCACCCCCCACACACACCCCACACCCCACACACACACTACACACACACACACCCCACACACACACACCCCACACACAGAGACTTGAGGGGCACAGTTAAAGGGTACTAGTGAGGGAATCAGTGGCGGAGGTGGCCTTTCCCTCCATCTGTCTCCCTCTTTCTGTCTCCCTCCGACTGTCTCCCTCCCTCCCTCTCTCCCTCTCTGTCTCAATCCTTCTCTGTCTCACTCCTTCTCTATCTCCCTCCCTCTCTGTCTTCCTCCCTCTGTCTCACTCCCTCTCCCTCCGACTGTCTCCCTCCCACTGTCTCCCTCCCTCTCTGTCTCAATCCCTCTCTGTCTCACTCCTTCTCTGTCTGCCTCCCTCTCTGTCTTCCTCCCTCTGTCTCACTCCCTCTCCCTCCGACTGTCTCCCTCCGACTGTCTCCCTCCCTCTGTCTCCCTCCCTCTCTGTCTCACTCCCTCTCCACTCCCTCTGTCTCTCCCCCTCTCTGTCTCACTCCCTCTCTGTCTCACTCCCTCTGACTTTCTCCCTCTGTCTCCCACCGTTTCACTCTCTCTCTCTCCCTCAGTCTCCCTCTGGCTCACTCTCTCTGTTTCACTCTCTGTCTCCCTCCCTGTCTGTCTCACTCTCTCTCTCTGTCTTCCTCCCTCTCTGTCTCCCTCCCTCTGTCTCACTCCATCCCACTCTGTCTCACTCCCTCCCTCTCTGTCTCACTCCCTCCCTCTCCCCCGACCAACATATTCTGTGGGTTCCATAAGGGTCTGTGACAAAGAGGAAAAAATGTTGCTTTCATTCTTAAATCGTTTTAATATTTTCCTGTATTGGTGGTGCCCAGGTGCGCAGCCCCCCTTCCCACTCCCTCCCCCGCAGCGTGCAGAATGATGTAAATGTGAAAGCTTCTGTAGGGCTTCTTGGCAGCTTTTCTTTCCAATGCCCCGCGTTCCCGGGGCTGCCCCAGGCCAACCCCCTGGACCCAATAACCCACTGTATTCACCCATTGAAGGGCCCTTTGCCAAATGGACTATCCACAAATGAATCCCTCCCCCCCCCCCCCACTCCCCTCTGTCGTTTGTGTCGGCCCGGGCTGAGACAGCTTCCGGGGGCACACACACAGCGCACCGAGCACTTCACAGGTCTTAAAAAGACCATTTAACTTGCTAATAAGGCTTTGTTGGTATTCATATTAGAGCCCCTGCAGCGTTACTCTGCCTGTTGCTGGAAGGCCCGCAGGGGTGATCTAAACAGCATACTAAAACCGGGACATTTGGATGTTTTACCCGAACGCTGTTGTAAAACCCAGACATTTCTCTACTCTTATGCAGCCTCTTGGCGTGAAGGGTTATAAGTGTGACATCTCCCTCCTCAGAGTTCAGGTCTGAAAGCCTGCATGCAGCACGGAGTTTTAAAAGTGTGACATGGGGCTATTCAGTAGTCGTTAAGTTGTGTGAGAGGAGCTGTTTGCCTAGTCTACAAATGTAAATGTTTTACATGCAGCTTTTCAGTCAGGGTGGATTCACGTGTGTCAGACACCTGGCCTCTCGCAGGGAGTCCCCCCGTCGTATGTGGCAGCCCGAGTCCGCTCACAGATGCACCCGAGCACTTCACAGGTCTTTAAAGACCTTGAACATGTTAATAGGGCTTTGTTGTTGCTTCCCCCCTTCTAAGAGCCCCTGCAGCTCGACTCTGCCGATGCGACACACCTACATATGGGTCGCGGCACAGTAATGTGTCGCGCCACATAGTTTGGAAAGCTGTGGCTTAGATGGTTACTACACTGGGTTATCCAATCTGAGACTGTGTGTACAGTTGTAGCCCTAAGCTGGTCTAGTTGGAGGGTGGGAGAAGAACATGTTTCTTACCTTCAATAAGCATGATTAGCAGCTCATTCAAAGAGATAGCGCAGCAGGACACTAAGATTGACAATTACAAAAATGCAGTGTTTCTCTGCTGGAGGGACCTCTCTCCTTTAGGGTGAGGACAAAATGACCCTCAAAGGTTGGGTTCAATCAAACACTACACCCACACTAACTCAAGCTTCCTTGAGTGGCGGAGTGTGACACTACTGATCCAGTGACAGGAACCACACTCCTATCACGGGGATCACTTATGAGTCCTGATGCCCCGTATACACCCTACCCTGAGTGGCTCTGGCTTTAGGTTTTTTACTTTATGACAATCAATTGTAAAACTGTATATAAATATTCTGAAAACCTTTTCTATATTCTGTAGCGATTTTAATTATTCAGTAATAAAATATTTACCTGCTTGACTGGAATATTGAGTGACCAGGTGAATACTGACCAACACTGGGGGATTGGAATGAGGACTGCATAGTACTGAATAATGCTGTGGTATTTGTACAGTACTGCATGTTAGAGGATGCACTGCACAGTACCCGACAAGGGAGGTAGGTGAATGCCTTAAGTACTTAGCACAAGAGCTGAATACTGCAGAGCACTGGAAGAGAGGGCTAAACACTGCACCACTGCCCTACTGGGAGTGAGGCAGTGTAATGCACGCTGTCCGGGGTTGCTCTGAATATTGCACAGTAATTTGGATAGGGCTGAAGATGGCACAGTGTTGGTGGATTGGTTGAATATTGTACTCTACTGAACCATGCTGGGGGATAGAAGGAAACATCATGCAATAGTTGGTGAATACTGCATAGGACTAGGCAATGAGGATCAATCATCCAAATATTGTAGATCCTGGGGCTATATTCCGATTACAAATGCTGAGTGATGGTCTGAACACTGTCCTCTGCAAGGTAAGGAAGGGTCTATTGACCAGTTTACTGCAATATTAAAAATACTGAGTAAGGCGTTAGAACACAGCAATGTACTAGCAGAGGCCACAATTACAAAATGACATGCGATGAGGGAGCATTCATAAGAATGTAGGTAATGTTGCTTTTTTCCATTTATTAGTATTTTATTGAGTTTCCTTCATGACAGGCTGTGCATCACATTTCCATGCAATTCACATAGATGACAATAATGAAACAATAATCAACTACCAAACTTTTGATATTCGAGAAATTGGCAAGGCATCATGTGTATTGTTCTAAGCATCACAAATGTAGTAGATCATATATGGTTAACACATATTTCGAGTCAGGGGGAAGCAAACACTTACAATGAAATCCATTGACAGGCCCCCTATATTCATTTATTCTAAACTTGATAGGTTTGCCACTCTAAAAATTAGAACAACACCCCAGCAAAATGAGAATGATTCGTCCAGCAGAAAGGGACCATAATCTGCCCACACGTTTCTCTTTATCCAGGCCAATGTGCTCCCCTATAATGCCCCTTGTTCTGTCATGTGCCCAAGTTAGGCCTGGTAGGAAATAATTGCCAATTTACAAATACATTGTTCTTTCCTAAAGTTGCCTTCCATTTGTCACATCGAGTTTTGACATGCATTTGCATTTATGATGCATGGGATAGTGTCTTAGAAACTCCAACCTTGCTGACATAAAACAACTTTGTGAGAATACTGCCACACTGCCTTGGCATTATGTGCAAGGCATTCCCGTGTGTAATACAAATGTGTTTGTTATTACATGCATAGAGCGACACAGCTGTCTCAGTAATATAAACAATTGATATCTTGATCTCAATCACAGCCAGAGGCAAGTATGCCCTTTTCTATATATATCCTTTTGTTTCCTAATATAATCAGTAGAAACACTTCTGCTGACTTCGAGGGGTGCCTGCATACTGAACTTTCACCTAGCAGCTCATTGGTATCTCCAGAATGGGTGTCCAGTTCATGACCATGATGGGGTCCTACATTCTCACCAACCAGTCAAAGAAATAGATCATGTAGAAGGGGGTTTCTTAGCAGACCATCCATTCACACCATAGACACGTAGGTTAGGGTTTGCATCGTAAGAGTATGCTAGATTGTCTGTTCTGAGCCCCGGTGTACCCTAATTTAGGCCTAGGTAGCTACACAATCTTTTACCTTTATTTGTCTTACCTTGCTCTACATAACGACTCTTTTACCTAGTTATGTGCCAAATAAATGTTGTGTAGTTTTCTTCGAAAACTTGCCTCATTTATTATGCATGAAGATTCTTAGAATTGCACAGCAGGAGTACCATTGTCTGTGCAATAACTCTGTACAAAATTCACAGCTATCATCATCCTTGCACAACAGACCCACAGTACCATTACGCATCTTGGTAGAAGCCCTTAGGGCACCTTTTGGGTATAAAAGAACTACATCTTCACTGGCCAAACCAGAGGAGAAACTTCCAGGATGGCACAAGACGCTGAGATTCCTGCTCGCAGAAATTTCAGCACGCAGTGGCATCCCTTGCAGGGTTTCCAACTAGAGACCAAGATGGGGCCCTTCATTCTCACCCATCAGGTAATGGGGTTGATTCTTTCCTAGGGGGATTCTTGTGTTTATACCCAAATGCATGATAGGTACACTTACGTACCCTTAGATAGGGTCCGCATAGTATGAGTATGCCTGATTTTTTCGATGCCTGCATATATTCACTGTTTTAACACCATGGTAGAATTCTACCTTTTATTTACTCTGTTGGTGCTCACAATTCTATATATCTGTTTCTGTATAATGGTTTCTGCAGCACACATATTTTATATTAGAATGATGCTGGTTCAATAAATGCTTATTGAAAAACATCCCCATCATTCCTTCTGTGTATCTCTCTGAGACTAAGTGAGCACGAGTGACTGAGCGAAAAGTGCTGTACTGCTTCCACGATCCCTGAGGGGTCAGGGTTGTCATGTTCAATAGTTGCCAGAAACTATTCGCTCCTTGCTAAGGGGGGCTTATAGTGCCTCTGTGAGCTAGCTGGTCTACAGGCTAACATATCTTTTGGGGGTGTCTGGAATCAGTCTGGACACCAATTCCATAGTTTATGTTGTCTAAACACGCAGATCCTATATAGATTTATATCAACGACACAACAGTCATAACACTGTATATGTATGCATATGTAAGCTGTGTCACCAAGATGGTGGGACTCTGTTTTATTCACGGTTTTGACACTCATTATAGCTTTTGTCTGCTTCTTTCTATTAATCATTGCAGCACATATATTCTATACAGGAATCACTATGGTTCAATAAATATTGAGAAATGTCCCTTTGTGTATTCTTTGCATATTTCTCTGAGTGAAAGAAAGCGCAAGTGATTGAGAGAAAAGTTCTAGGTCTGTCACCATGGTTCCTGAGGGAACGGGATTGCCATGTTCAGTAGTTGCCAGAGCTGTTCGCTCCCTGTTTGGGTTCAGAGGGGCTAATGGTGGCACTGTGAGCTAGCTGGTCCAAGAGACAACATATTCTGTGGGGTTTCATGGAATCAGTCTGGCGCCATCCTCAGTTTATGTTGTCTACAAACAGGCAGTTCTTACTGATTAGTGGAAACTATATGACAGTTTGGTCCTATCTAATTCCAAGCCTACCATTTTAAAGTGGTCTTTAATTTGTCTTTGCTTTCAATACAACATTCAGGTCATCCTATCTGGTCATATTCAAGCTTTCTCTGGGTTGCTTCTATATGGAGGCCAAAGTATTACCTTCTGCCACTGTCCACTTCAAGAATTCTCTCATCCAGGATGCTGGGACTGGAAGGGTGCTGGCTATCTGTTGCTTGGCTGAAAGCCAGGCCAAATCAGCAACCTATCCTCAAGCCTAGCAAGCATCTACTTTTTAAACAGACCCAACAAGACTCCTAGTAGCGCATTGTCATATTACATGCCAGTAGCCTCTTTAATCATTTCCCACACCGCTTCCCAGTGGAGTTCGAAATCTGGGAAACTCCAGAACATATATAGTAAGTTTGCATTAGTACTCCAACATCTGGGACAACCATCTGGACGGCCAGGAAGATCCTTTCTAGCATCCTATTTGTAAGGTATGCTGTATGAAGTGTCTTATAATGAAAGAACTGAAATCAGGCGTTTCTACTTTCAAGGGGTATTGCTTTGATTACTGGGGGTAATCCCCATTACTCTTAGTCCTACTCGTCCTCGACCCAGTCATACAACCCGCCCGCCCTCCCTTCCAGGCCTTTGGTGCTTGGTACATCAGGATTTGCTTCTGGTGGTGAGGTGTGTTATAGCACCTGACAGGAGGGTGGGTGGAGTCTAAAAAGCGTTTCCTGTTTTGTTTCCTGTCGGGTGGAATACCTCATGTGTTATGACTGGGTCGAGGACGAGGGACGTAGAGGTAATGAAGAATTTGAGTACACTCTTTCCCTTGCTTCCATAAAAGAAGAGCTATTGATCCTAAACTGTGTAATTAGGCTTAGACATATCACTGTTAAAGCTCTCCTGACATCTCCGTGTGTCATCACACCTTGTAGAGTGTAATAGGGGATTGGTTCCTCATCTCTCTAATTCCAACTGGATTTCAGATATCACACTACTTACCCGAATACTAGGAACTGACCCACCGAGATTTGCATACATTGTCGTAACTCCTCAAAAGTTGTAAGCTTGGGGTTCCTCCCAACAACCCCTCCTGACATTGAATACCAGGTTACTCAGGTGTGGATGAATCAATAACAGGATCTCTGAAGTCAGTGATGTTTTTAACTCTTCACAGTATTTGATGCTTGTACAAATTGTTGCACATTAGCTGACAGGGTTTATTACTGCCATACCTAACAAACTGTATAATTTTGTGCAATTGGCTACATAATGTACCAGGCGATACAGCTGAATGATGAACTGCACTCAGCGAAGGAACTAAACATTGAACTGCACTGTTTAAATGAGGTGAAAGCTACACAGTACTGTCAGATGGAAGCACTCTGTTTTGTGACAGGCTCTATCCCAGAGCATATAATGTTACTGGAGGAAGACTACACAATCCTGGGTGATGCAGTAATGAGTTATGCAGCTATAACTGGACAGTGCTGGATACTCCTGCAAAACACATTCTG
This sequence comes from Lissotriton vulgaris, assembly GCF_964263255.1. Classification (NCBI taxonomy): domain Eukaryota; kingdom Metazoa; phylum Chordata; class Amphibia; order Caudata; family Salamandridae; genus Lissotriton; species Lissotriton vulgaris. The sequence continues at coordinate 1,305,690,818 of NC_141693.1, read as the reverse complement.
TTGTTGGCGAGTGCTTTGCACAATCTTGTTTATAATAATGTGATTTGTGCACAGTATTGACGGCTGATATTCAGTTCAACCAGAAAATCTGTGTCTATTCCTTAGTTTGTGGCTAACCTTAACCTATCTCACTTATTCTATTCACTGAAGTTGTCTGGTTCTTCTGCATCATCTTTCCTCTATGATGCCTCCAAAGGATAAGTGGTTGAACCTCTCCCTTCCTCTTATTATACCATTATCGACTCGTTTGGCATTCTGGTTCATTTCTTTGGCCAATTACTCACAGATATTTCTCTCTCCTTCTTCTGTTCTATGCACAGAATCTTGGCTAACTGGCAGTCCCTCTGCTCTTCACCTTTGTGTCTTCCTAATCTTCTTACCTTAGGTCTTCTTCAGTTCGGAAATCCAAGTGTCCTATTCCTTTGATCCAACCTATACCACCAGATTAGGGGTTTTAACCATACATTTTATGTGGTTCCATTTTACACATTTTCTTTTTTGATGTTTTTGTTTTCCGTTTAACCTATTTTACCCAGAGCCCCGTGGTCTGAGTTACTTAATCAAAAGGAGTTGCCAAATTACAACATATTCAAAATGCTGCTGCATGAGTCCTCCTTGACTTTAGAAAATATGTTGGTGTCTCTGCAAAGACCAGGGAGCATCAGTGACTCCGTCTGCTAGAATTTACCTCTTTCAAAGTTGCATCACATTCACCACAACACCTCAAGTTACATTGTACTGGAGAAATCCAGATGCGCAAACCCTCATGCAGTGTGTGATCCAGTTCCCAAATTCTCCTGGCAACGAGCTTTAAAATGCAGGGGCTGGACCTATGATTAAGAAGCTAAGGTACTAGCTTGTAGAACTCCCTCCCCACTTAAATACATGTTAATAATCTTAGTTTTCTTGGCCTGGCCTGGCTGTATGACAAACATCCTTACATGACAGGTGGATCTTCAAGATGGTTCTTCAAGATGGTTTTCCTCTCTGATTTCTATGTTTTGCTAGCATCAAGAAAAGCCTTTATTCAGGATGAAAGTTTACGCCATATGAATATTTGATTACATAGAAAAATAATTGTAATATTAAATCATGAATATGAATCAGAAAAAATATTTATGTTGACACTGCATCTGAAGACTACTTCAGTGGGTAAGAATGTAAATGTATTTAGTGCACCATATTGATTTAAGTGTATTGACACTGTGCTTAGTTAATATTGGTTACTGATCGTTAATTAAATGGCATAACTATAGGAGGTTGTATTTATATCTTGAAATATAAATAGAACTTAATAATGTTTTTTTTGCTTTACTCCCTTTCTATAGCTCTGGCGACCAAACAAACCTATGTCAGCTACAGCAACCATGCCATCTAACATTGCAACGTTGTGACCATCCCCATCAGCCTTCACCCTGTGGAGGGCACGAGGGAGGCCGTCAGCGCCACGCGGCGGCAGAAGGAGTGCACGTTTCTCCTGCGCATCGCCGGGGTGCCGGGTCCACAGCCAAGGGCTACTGCGGTGCTTCTGGGGAGGATACTGGCTTAATAGCAAACCCAGAGAAGGGACTCGAAATGCAAAGACAAACAAACATACCGCCGGATGCCGGGGTGGCGGGACAAGGTTGCGCAACAGACACGCGTGACGGACGGGAAGTCTTTCCGGGGCAGGACGTCTAATGTCCGCTTCGTTTAATTTTGTCAAAAAATTGTGGGAACGTTTGTGGATTGTGGAAAAGTACTTTTTTTCTTCTTTCACTCTCAAAGACTTCAGTTTTGCTTCTGATTTTCCATTCCCACCAGTTATTTTTGGTCTATTTCCTTCTCTCCTTTGCTTTCATTTCTGCCACCACCACCCATTCACTACCATTCCCTGCCCATTACTTCGACACCTTGTTGCAAAAAAAAGTAAAAAAACAAGCAAGACAAAAAAATCAGACTGTGTGGCAGTGCCGAATCCATTGTTGGTTGATCAGTGTATGTAATGAAATATGATTTTAAAAAAACACGTTTGCTTTATGTACCGACCAATCAAAAGCGAGAAAATTACGAAGTCCAGTGCCTGACTGTTTATGAATTATCCGATGCCGATGTGTAAAAGCATGAAAAGTCTCATTTTTATACAAGAATATTTCTAATAAAAGAGAAAATGCTTGGTTTTGTAGAGGGGACTCCTCCTTTTCAGAAATGCCAGAGAGGTGTCTTCAGAACCCTGTTGTTCATTAACTTTGCCCATCAGGTGAGCGCATTTTCCTCCCTGTCTGTGCCAGACGTCAAAAAGTCTCAACTAAGTTTCAAGTTACATTTCATGTGTTTATTCCAAAGGGTGAGTATCACTCAGCATCTGGGGTGTTCTGGATGCTTTTTCAAATCTGGTAGAGGCATCACATTACACACTGTTAAAGTCTAAAGCCCTCTTAACAAGTTGTGGTGAAGTCCAGGGGCATATTACCAACAACTAGCGATAATTATCGCTATGTTGGTTTAGCTGGGATATTTTTATCACCGAGCTGCGGCGATTTTTATCGCTTAGGAACCATGCTATTATCAAGGTTTATCTCCTAAGCGATAAAAATCGGCCGAAATGCATGAATATCGCTGAAAAGTCAGCGATATTCATGCATTACCGAGCTAATGCTCTTAGCCATGTTATCCACGTACAATTGGATAACATGGCTAAGAACTGCTCAGGGCAGGTGTTAGCTTTTGGAGATATTCGCGCTTAGCGCGAATATCTCCAAAAGTTGGTAATAGGAGATTGCGATGTTAGCGACTGTTTCCAGTCGCTAACATCTTGGCACGCCCACTTTGCATGTCATTAGTGATAAATATCACTGACATGCAAAGCGGGCCCAAGATGGTCGCTATCTCCTACTAGCTGCCGCTAACTGGTGTTAGCGACAGCTAGGTAATAGGGAGATAAAATTATCTCCGCTTTCTTGGCTTTTAAAGCCAAAAAAGCGGAGATAAACCCCCTTGATAATATGCCCCCAGATTCGGAAAGTTCAAATTCAGTCGGCCTTGAATCTGGGGAACCGGGTTCGAGTCTCGGCAATGATGCTGAACATCCTGTGATTCTGGCCAAATCACTTAATCTCCCTGTGCCTAGAAAAATGAATGTGTCCTCATGTAACGCAACTGGTGCTTTGTAAAGCGCTCCGATACCCGATGGGTCAAGTTCGTGCTATATAAAACTCAGTAAAAAAAAAAAGGGTGGTAGATTTTTTCACGAATGGCATATAATTACAGGAAGTGGCATACTGGCATATGGGATCAAGTGGAAATCATGCGATGATAACATGGACAGTTGTTGATTGTAGGAGGTTTATTGTAAACACCCCAGCTGGCAGCGGAGATGAAACCAGCTGCCACCAGTGGTCAAACCCATGCATTCAATATTCTGCATTCTGGAAGACACAGAAAGGTGCTCAGGAGTCCTATGGCTGGCTTTAGGGCAGTGCGATCGGTGCAGCCGCACTGTGCGCTCACCTGAAGGGGGCACCGCTGACCTCATGTGGGGGCACCATGTTCAGCAAAAAAGTACAATTTAAAAGCAGCTGATGCAGAGTTCCTTGTGCATCCAGATTTCAGGCAGCAATATAAATGTCAAGATAACTCTTGACATTAATGTTCCTGCTAGAGAGAGAGACTGGAGATTTTTCTAGTGGCAATTATGACTCGCCATAAAGTAGTGCAGAGGGTTAATATGTCTGCTGCAAAGAACAACTCTGTATTTAAAGTGGATAGCGGAGTAGATTTGTAAAGCCAGCCTTTACTAGTGCTTTAAAAAACACAAACAATATGTGAGAAAGGGGCTGTGGAGAGATGAGGCTCTCTTTTGCCGTGTGGTAGTGAGGAAATCTGAGGAGGAGGTCATGGGAGGGGCGCTAAAAAATATTGTTGCATTGGGCGCCACCAGAGCTAAAGCCGGCCATGAGGATTTCAAATTGTCCAGGTTACAATGGCTGTGGGGGGGGGGGGGGGGGGGGGGGGTGAAGGCGCACCAACGCTTCCAAACTTTTTGGTAACATGAAAACACAAAATTTCTGCTATTATGCGAATGATGCTGATGTATATTTAGCACAGGCCTATTTCAAACGGAAAATCCATACTTCAATCATTTATCCCCTTTGCATTTCAACTGTGCAAGTGTGGGAAATGTGGACAAGGAAAATTACCCATGGAGAGGAAAAAGGGCAATAATTGTAGCACAAACACCGATTTCTGTGCTTGTCTTTCATTTTGAGAGACTGCAAATACTGCAGAGATCTTTGTGTTATGTGTATATCAAAGGTTACATTTCTAGTGAAATAGCTCCCTCCCAGCAAAGCACTGACAGTGATTTTGTGACCTGTGGATTTTGGATATGTGTTTAAATTTCAACAATCTGTACTTTAGTAATCTACTTAAACTTGTTAGTTGTATACGTTAAGTTTGCTGTTGGCCCTATTACTTCATAAGCAGTCACATGTTGGTGAAAGGCCAACAACATAATTACAGTGCATTTATTTAACCACACTTTTGATCCCACTTTCAGACCCTCTGTCTCAGCCTCCAGTTATTGTCTTGGTGCGGCAATGTCATTGATCTCTACTTGCTTGAGAGCCTCCTAAGTGGTAATCAATCCCTCTGTATGCTGACCACCAGCGGCTGGGGAGTATCCACATGATGTTGTGCAGCTATGATTATTTTGGGGACTTACATGGTGGCCCCTGTTTCGCTGCTGTTCCGGTGTCACTCCATATGCAAATGAAAGCTTGTGGTGAGGCCCCAATTCTTGAAATCCCAGCATTCAATGGGAAAATTGTTTTCAATATCCTAGTTCGTGTTGGCAGCTATCTAGCTATCCTCTTTATTCTGCAGTCCAACTTGGGTAAAGAAGTAATGGATCATGGGATACTTCCTCTATATTGACTCTAAAATGAGAGGCTTGAGAACACTTCCTTGTGCTGCACAGCATTAGGTATTGTTTATTTTTCAATGTGCTCAAAGTCCCCCTGTCTAATTTTTGTCCCAGCATTTTCTTCTTTGTTCTTGGATTTTCTCCAATGATTTTTGTTCCACCATCCACTTGCCGTCAGCTGTTCTCAGCCAAAATCGGGCATTCACCCTTATAGTATTTCATTACTCGCCGGTCTCAAGAGGGTATTTTGTCTTTGGCATGTTCGTTACTGGGTGCCTGCTCTGCACCAGCATCATCATGGCCATTGGAAGGGGTCACCCTTACCTCTGGCAGACAAAAACTAGGAAACAAAGAGAATCTCAACATCCAACTGTTGACAGACTTGGGCACATACAAATCAGTCTAGCGAAGGAGATGGATCTCTACCAACGGACCTTCATTGGACCGCTCTCAGCCTCTTGCACATAACAACAACAGCCTCAGGAAATCCTGCAACCGTGGAATGAAATTTTGTTGTTAAGACAGGCCTCGTCTACCAGAGGATCAGATTTTCTAATGAAGTCATATTCTATTGCATGTTTTGCTAGAAATAAATTAAGAGTTTTGATGTGCCCTGACAGTACACTTCACCTTCCATCCAATGCAATTCACTGAAGATAAGTCTAGGGTGGGTTACCTAATGAGAGCTCTGACCAGACCAGCACATGCTTGGGCTATGCCGCTTCTTTATATCGGAAATCCCAGTATTCTCAATTAGTATAGTTTCTTGAAAAGCTTCAGGGAAACATTAGAGTGATTAGATCTGGAGTTTTCCTCCGAGAAAGCCTTGTGTGATATTCAGCAGGAGAGCAGTGATGTCCTTACGTATATCACCAAATTTCCAAAGACAGAGGCTGAGATAACCTATATGAAGAGGACCCTAATGACCTTGTTATGGAGAGGACTCAGAGAGGATATATTGGACGAGCTGATTTATTCTGCTCGCTCTGCAACTATCCACAGGTCTGGCACTTCTTATTGAAAACCATCTACAGAAACGTAGGTCAGAGAAGCTCAAATCTCAAACTTCCCCTGCTGCCTGGAGTACTAGAGTTCTTTTTATCAGAAGACTGGAAAAAGATCTTGAGGATCCTTCAACTGCAAGTGGAGAGGAATCCATGCATATTTGTTCAGCTCAAGGAACACTTTCAGTTCTTGTTATAGAATACCAACAGAAGAATAGACTCTGCAGGTACTGAGGCCCATCAGAACACTTAGTCCAATCGTTTCTTTATGTCCACAGAGGCCTTTGGGAAATGACTAGTTGTTTGTAAAAGGGGAAAAGGGCAGGTGGGCATCAAATTTCCTTTATTGGAACATCCAGAAATTGCCATACCTTGCTTTTTCTGCTTTCTGTGTTGGCTATTCTTTTAAATGGGAACTCTTTTGAGATGTTCACTCTACTGTATTGTGTAGCTAGTGTACTAAATATGGATGATAAATGGGATTCAGAGAGAAATATTCAATGAGTCTGTAAAGATTCTTCCGAACAGGTCCAAACTGGGAATGGTTCTCCGCTGGTCTCTAGTTCAGTTAAAGACATGTTGATTCTGACTTTTGGTGATCATAAGCAATTGGGAAAATTCCATATTATACCTTCACCCTTCAACCCCACCAGTTATTCAATAATCCCATTCGTTCCCTGGCTTGCCCGATACAATCCTTAAAGCAATTTGGTAACAAGGTCTGCTTCTGTATCTTCCCAATTCTGTCAAAACCATTGGTATGTCTCTAAGAACTGTTGGTCTTCCAAAAAGGGTCTCATAGTTAAACCACAGAACCAAAGTACAGAAAATGTTCTTCAATCCTTAACGCTACAGAATTAACCATTTTCTGATGTTTCTGGAGAAATCTAATGAATTGTTCCTGTTTCTCACCGGAGGTTCAGTTGTGCAATCACTCTAGAACCAAGAGACAATGTTTCTTTGGTAGGATCTACCCAGAAATGGAGTTCTTGAGACAATATCACCAAGAGAATCCACTGAATGGTCTGCCTGTAGTCAGCGCCGGGACGCCTCTTTGCTGAGGCAGCTGTTGCGCTATACAAGTTGGACTAACATAACATAACATTGCATGGTATTCCTCTCCATCTCTGACCTCCATGTTTATTGTCCTAAAGAATTCAAATGAACTAATGCCATGCATTGACTACTGAGGGGTGAACAAAGTCACAGTTAAAGATCCTTATAGTTCCCACCATTTTTAAAGTTGATGTCAACCCCCTAATGTAGGTGGTTTCTAAAATGGACATGTGTCTGTGTTGTGTTAGAGTAATCATGCAGTTATGGTACATGACAATGACAATTACTTTAATATCTTCAGGTCATGTTATACCACTCTCCTCTCTAGGGATATTCAGAGTGAAAAGTCAAATTATGTCACTTCCTGTGATGTCATTAAGGTGTGATGTCTCTTCAGCTACCCCAGGCAGTTTAGTGAATCGATGTCCATAGGAATAGAGGTATTGTATCTAACCATGGGGGGAGAACTCCGCTCCGCCCACGGAGTGTGCAGAATTTTGCCTGCCCCCCACGCTCCGCACAGTAGGCAGAGTAGGCAAAACTCTGCACATTTGCGGCAGAGCGGAGTTGGCCTCCCACCCGCCTCCCACCTGCACTATTAACAATAATGTGTAAGTGTAAAAAAACGATTTAAAGACTATGAAAACTCCTTACCTCATCTGCGGTGTCCCCGGGCTGCCCTCTTCCTCTATCACAGCTTCTTCGTCAAAACTGCACATGGAGGAAGAGGGCAGCTCGGGGATGCAGCAGATAAGGTAAGGCGTTGTTTCTTAATCTTTAAATCATTTTTTTACACTTACACATAATTGTTAATAGGGCGGGTGGGAGGTGGGTGGCATGTAGCGGAGCTACGCGGAGTGTGCAAAGTTTGTTTTCAACTCCGTGGCACTCCGCGTAGCCCCACTACACCCACTACGCCCAGGTCTAATAGTATAAAAATGCCACAGACAGATTCAGTATTACCAAAATAATAGCACCTCCCTGGTCCATCTTGCGGCATATAGAATTTGCAGCTGTAGCCAATGCTGACTTAGTTCTATGAGCACTACGAAATCTATTTTGTGGCGGGTCCAATAGATCATGGGCAGTTATGAACTCATCCAATTCCTGGTTTAAATATTTTTCTAAAATGTTTGTTGGTGCAGGCAACAGCGAAATAGGACACTGATTTTTAATATCCACTGCATCCCCATCAGGTTTCTTTTGGAGGGTGATGACTACTGTACCCTTCCACATGTGGGGAAATACTCCTGTTGACACTATCTGATTGAAGATCTTTACCAGGAAGGTCACAATCAAGTCTGGCACAATGGAAAATATAATTCCCAAGCAACTTAGGATCTACACAAACATATATTGGTAACTATTGCAAAGAATGAGTTCAACCATAAGATAAAACAAACTTTTTTTCCCAAATTTTAATCAGTATAAAATACATTCATATAAACAATACTTTTTAATTACTAAAATATTTCATCTATTAAAAACAATTTGGTGGCAAAAAGTGAATTCTTCACAATCAAGTCTGGTGCATATGGATCTCATTACCCTCTTACATCCCCAGATAAAACTACCAATAGCCCCCACGAGTTACTTTAAAAAAAATCCATGTCTTGCAAGGGAATCACCTGGAAAAGATATAAAAATGTAAGGAGTTTTTCATTTTGACAATATTGCAGCGTCCAATAATGCTAATTGGAAGGTGGTTCCATGAACACAAATTAGTGACAACTGACTGTAGCAGAGGTATATATTTAACTGAAGAATACAGTCAACATTAGCACTGATCTTGACCCCCAGGTACATATCAGTTTCGACAGTCCCAAAACCAGGCGGTCCGCTTGAAAATTCACAATATGGGTTTTCAATAAATTATGCTTGTAGAGACAATCCCAAATCTCTCAGCCTCAATTGATATTTGATCCTTAGCTAACAGAGGATCAGGTGAATAAATTGCGACATCATCAGCATATGAGTTAATCAGAGAGCGTAATAGTTAATCAGAGAGATATGAGCCACCCTCCCCTGGGGGTTTCTCTTTTTTTTAGAACAATTATAATATTAGTGGAATTACATAAAGTGGGAATTTCCCCACCTTTGCTTAACAGTAAATTCATAAATAGCAGAAGAAATATCTTGCTGAATGTCTTAAAGAATTCCAAAGGGATAATAACCTCGCCTGCTGCCTTTCCCAATGGTAAAGATTTGATTGCTGCCTCTAATGAGTGGTAATATCCACCTTGAGCCATGCAGACTGATCTGGGTCAAGGCAGGGAAGGAAAGCGCTTTGTATGTATGCATCGGCCTCTGGTTGTTTGGTAGGAAATGAGTGACCATAGATATCTTTATAGAAAAGCTGTGAATTGTTCCACTATAGCTTGGGTGCCATAATGAGGAGGTACAGCTTTTCCTTAATGCATTTAAATATGTTCCTATGTAATTTTTCTGGAATTTGATGTGCATCCACCCAACCAATATTTTCCCATAATCATATGGGAGGGCTTTATAACTACAATACTTAGTCGTTGCTTTTTCCAGAATACCTCCTTCCAAAAGCAACAAAGCTTCACCAGTGCTTGATAGGCAGAACACTCATCTTTCGCTTGCCTGTCAGTGTGCAAAATATACTGGAGCATGGCACTTTGTATATAAGCCTTTATAGTGTCCTATACAACCCGGGGTGAAGCAGAACCAATATTAAATGCTTTTTATTCCCTGAGTCAGTCATATGAGTTTTATAAGTAGAGGTAGGAAAAAGTAATCAGGGAAAGGTAAAGTGATGCCGTTCCTTACTAGAAGTTGGTAGCTGCGATCTCAGGGGGACGGGATTATGATGCTAGGTGATTTGAGGACACACCTCCATGCGAGCAGATTAAATCAATCATTGGGGAATAAAAACCATACTGAGTCTGGCGTACTTCCTATGTGGTGCAAAAAAAGTATAGCCAGATCTCATAGAATATATAACGTCCACCATACATCAATTAAACCATGAACCTGATCTAAGTCTTAGATGTCAGCTCTAGTTTTCACCATTCGAAGATAAGCAGCCTAGTTAGTAGTGTCCTCCACAAGTTCATAATACAATTAAAATCACCAAGAAGTACTGGGTCCATTGGCCACTCCAGTAACTATAAATTCAGCCAATCAAACAAGTCTGGATCATCAACCTTTGGACTATATACAGAACAGATAGTGATCGTAGTGAGAACCATAGTCTGGGCAATCACTCACCTACCCTTTGGGTCAGAAGCAGTTCTCAGGATTGTGTAGTCCAAATTTCTAGATCAAAGTATGGCAACCCCCCATACAGTGATCAATTGATTTGTTTAATAACAAGATTATACCTACGCTCCCATATAAGAGACCAATCTTCATACGCAAGATGAGTATCTGTTAAACAAACAGTCTGGGGCTTGTAGGCAGAAATCTCCCTGCTAACAAACCAACACTTAAAAGGGAGGTTAAGGCCAGCTACATTCCAGCACATTATGTTTAACTGAGGCATAATGTATGGCTTAAATCAGCCAAAAACCTCTCAACAGTATATGCTCATCAGCAAGGCTAATAAGTATGTGATTACAGCTCCTCATTGTACCTAGCATCCTACCAAACCACCAAAAAACCCTCCCACAAAAGTGATAGAATAGCCAGTAAGAATAACATGAATAACAAACACCACTCAAACCACAAGGAAAAAAAATCATCCCATCCCCTAGACTGTCAGGACCCCAAGCTAGTCCTTAGTGTGCTCATTGCATTACCCCAAACCCCACCTCGGTTATGTAAATGTTCTGGGAGCATCTATTGCTTTATAACCCAAACAAAAACATGAGAGGTAACCATGAGATAAGAGCCTGAAAACTAAAGAGTGGGAGCTGGAAAGTAGATAAAATAGTCGTGCATCTGTATTATCTATCCTTACCGCTATTTAAGAAGTCTGGGAGTATCAGCCTCAGTATAGAAAAATAAAATTGTGTTTGACCGTCCCTGAAGAGCTTCAATTTGACAGGTTTTTGAAGGAAGACCTGTGCCTCACTGCTCTCAGTGGGTCAATCATCTGCCTAAGTTGCCATCGTCTGTCCATTGTTAGTCTAAAAAAATCAGACAGCGCAAAAAAAGATATTAAGTTAACCAAGATCAGTGTTGAAGGACGCAACGTTCGAAAAATTGCTTGTCTCAGTAGAAAGTTGCAAATATATATCAATTTAGGCTGAGGGCAAGCTCAATCAACCTTAGTAGCATCATGGTATTTTGGGAAATGATGAGTACGCTGAATTTGGCAGTCCAGGTCCCAATCAGTCAGTGCAAGGAGGGTCTTCATAATCAGCTGGATGAAAAACTGTCGGGGATCAACCCCCTCCCTCACCTCCGGGATCCCAAAAACCCTGAGATTGTTGTGCCATTGACGATTCTTCAAGTCCTCAATCTTAGACTGAACCAGAGTAAGTTGACCATCATGCTCTCTGTTTGTCTTTGCAGATGCCAATCCTACCATTTCTGTATCTGCCACTCACTGCTGTACATCTAAGACTTGTGATGTAAGTGTTGAGACTTTCACAGTTATCTCAGCTAAAGATTGCTGCAGCTACAAGTTGTCCCTCCTAACCTAAGTGTAATGTTGAAGTGACCTGGAGCACTGAACCAGCATATTTTAATTATGGTGGTGAGTGAGAGCTCAGAGACGGGTCGAGCAGTTGCAGAATCAGATGAGATAGCCTGCCCCATAGTTATGCCCACTTCTAGCCACTACTAGATTGGGAGGGCTCTGAATTACTTATTCACTGATTGTCAAGCAATATCCTGGTCCATCTAGAACTGCAAAACATGTCCAAATAATATGCATGTGGGACAGAAAGGCAGGTGTGCATCTGTCTATAGTCTATTGCTGCTGGGGAGGGCCTTCTGACCTGCAAAATTTCTACCATCACCTTGCAATGAACTGTACAGACCAAAAGCCTGATTACCACCAACGACAAGAGAAGCAGAAGTTTTCTTTTTTGATGTAACACACTGCCACAAAGGGCTACCCTTAGAACAAGCAGCATTGTTGTCAAACTTGTTCCCTTCCCTCCCTCAGCAACCAAAATCAACTTGTTACATGAGCCGATCTGGAAGCTTTTGTGCTTGTCAGTCACATTACATAACAGGGAAGCTGCTTCAATGTTATTACATACAGAAGCGAAATCTGCCTGGAGGGTTTATATGGCTGGCAGGTACTTGGTTACTGCTGATGCTGTGTGCGTTCAGGGCCTCACATAGTGTATCGGCATTTGATGTAAAAAGAGCACCGTAAATATTACACTGAATAGCCTTAGTTCTTTCAGAGTCAAGAGTCTCAACACTCTGTTTAGTGTTTTTTTGCAGGCACTATCGCAGACAGGTGTGGTGGAGAAATGGCAGTCAACAGGAGAAACATTGTTACCTTGTGTAGCAGCAGCAGGTAGAGTAGTAACATCAATAGCAGAGACTTATATATTGTAGATTAGCTTTTAATCAACTTGTTGAGCTTCCAGAAGAAGGCTGGCTAACTGAATGCAATGCACCCCCTTTAACTTCATCCAGTAGCATCGCAGCTATGGGCAAAGTTGAAGCAGGGGGTAGCCTTTGTTCCAAGTCCTATCAGCATAGCAGAAAATCTCCAACCTCCGACGAGAGTAGCGAAGAACCGGGTTTTAGAACCCAGCGGCGCCAGGGGAAACGCCAATGTCTTCGGGTTTACCTGTCTTAGAATACAGAGACACGGGATACTTCTCGGTGACGTCAAAGACCAAGTTTATTGGCTGCAACCAGGAACAGAGGTCTACGAAGCACAACACGGGTGGTTCGCTAGAAACTGCACACATTCATAGAGCGAAGCATCGTCTTTTTGTCACGATTGCGTATCCTCAGGATCAGGGCGATGCTATACAGGGGTCCACCTCCAGACTGCCCTATACTCTGAAATCACAATAAACAGAGCATAAGATAATCAGGTGAGGGAAAAAAGACCAGGAAGGAACTGGAACAGGACGGGAGGCTGAAATGAAACAACATAAGAAAACAACAAGCATTAATAACATATCAGTGCTAACTACTCTCAAGTATTCTCGCTAAGCCACCACCTACCACGGGTACTAGCTACAATCTCCTCTTCTCCCTCTTGGTAGGTAGTGTATAAACCTTTATCCACAATGACACACTAATCTGAAATGCAAGGAAGAAGGTCAGTGTTCAAGAATCTATTCAGTCGCCCCAAACACTTCTCCTATGTTCAATACTTTCACACACACCTTCCAGCCTTTCTGGGTGATACCAAATGAAATTCCCCCAAAGTGCATTTCCTTCAATCCAAACTTAAAAATAGAATGTGCACCAAAGAAAACAATCCGATTCTCCTCTGAAACAAAGTCTTGGTATCTCAAAGTTCCTATATCATAAATCCAGTCGTTATGAATCCGAGTGGTTAGCAAAAGTTCAAGGTACTAAAATGCGTCTTTCATTACGCTTGCAAGCTCCCCAGTTCGTGTTGTACTCTAAACTCACGGAATCCGGTAACAGCAGATGACGCCCAATCCTTTCCGCTTCACAGGACTCCGCTAACACCAGAAGAGCGTTCAACAGCCGTTAAGCGCTACAAAGGGAAGCCGCCGCTCCCCGCTCCTCCTTTTTCTTCGCCAAGAAAGCAAAGGCTTTTTAGAAATACCGCCTTGGATCTCATCCGCCTCACCCCTCCTGAAACGTCTAATTCTTTCCAGCCGGAGTTGAAGGGAAATGCCGAACAGTAAAGCAGCTGATGCACACGGCAGCCGCCGCACGCCTTCTTTCGTCGATAGAGAGCACCGCTTTGCCTGGCTCTCAAACCAACGCGGGAAAACTCGGGTCCTGTAGAGAAACTCTCTGCAGACTTCCAGCAGCTGCAATAACGCCGCTATGGTACAGCAACGAACTCCGCTTGGCCGGCTCTCTGCCAAACGCGGAGTCAACTCGAGTACTAACACTAAACAGGATTCAAAATGTAAAATCACGTACACAGCGCCCCAGCAGGCAGGGACCTATATAGACAAAATAAACCCTCCCTGCTTGCTAAGCATTCTGGTCTTCGTAGTGTAGGACCTCCACTAACAAAAGCTAATTCGGCAGGCGCTTCAGAATACAGACCATGACAGTATATCCCTCCTTACCAGCGCCTACCAGCCCCAGGCTTACTCGGATGACTAGCAAAAAAGCGGCGTATTGCAAGAGGAGCATGGACCTCAGAACACAGTTCCCATGAATCTTCTTCAGCAGCATCCCCCCTCCAAGATACCAAAAACCACAACTTCCTCTGTCGGTATCGCGAATCCAAAATCCGACATACCTCATTCTCCCTTTGTGAGGGTAGCAGTTCCTCCTTACCCTCAATTCTCATATCATGACAACAAGCCTCCTCCTGTGGCAACCCAGCCTTTTCTTCAACTATAGAGGCTGAAATGCTCCCTTGGGCTAAAGAAGACACACAGGATTCAGGGGAGACCAAACAACAAGCCATACACTCTTCAGACTCAAAACCCACTGTTCTCGCTCTCCAGTCAATAGAGGGGTTGTGTTGCCTTAACCAGGGCATCCCAAGTATTACCTCATATTGAGGAGCCTCAATAATGTTAAACACAATCCTTTCTCGATGATTACATACCACCCCAGGCACAACTAGTTCTATCTCTTCAGTATGGGCGGTAACGGGACCAGACTTTGATTGTGTACCATCCACTGTCCTAACCAGCTCTGGTTTCCTAATAGGCACCCTCACCAAACCCCATCTCTCTACCAACCCCTGATCTATAAAATTACCCGTGGCTCCAGAATCAATTATGGACACCACAGGGTGGCTTTTGTGGTCAGTGTTCAAAATCATAGACAACTCCAGATGGTTTTCGGTGCTCTTAAACGTGGACATCTCCAATACAGGTACCTTCCACTCAAGAGGGAGTTTATACTCAAATAAAGCATCCCCATCACTAGGAAGTCTTACTTGACTAGCTCCTACGTTAGTGACTGCTAACTGTTTAGCTGGGGAAAAACTATTCGTCTTATTAGGCCTCATACTGCATTCCCGGACATAATGCCCCTTTTTTCCGCAATACAGGCAGAGACCTAAAGTTCTTCTGCTCTCTCTTTCTGCCTTAGTTAGAGGAGGTCGAATTGCCCCTATTTCCATGGGTTCTGGGTCCGTGTCCTTCCCACTAGAAGGCTCCACTACAGGCCGCCCCATCCCAAATCTATCACCTCTCCTACTCTAACCCCCTCTGTCTGTCATACGGTGATCTAATCGTAAGGTAAGATTGATCAAGTCAATACAGGTTTTAGGTTGGGGGTCTATCTGTGCTAACACATCCTTGAGGGACTCATTCAACCCTTGATAATACAGTGCCATCCGTTTTTCTTCAGGCCAGGACGTCTCCACCACTAACCTATTGAAAGCCGTCATATAGGTAATAAGATCCTTCCTACCCTGACGCAGCCCCAACAACTCCTTATCTGCACTAAGCGTTGTGGCACGTCTATCAAAGATTCTTTCGAACTCCGCACGGAATTCATCCCAATCTGACAAGAGAGCATCGTCAGTTCGCACTAAAGGCACAGCCCAATTAGCTGCATCCCCTGTGAAATATGAAATTGCAAAAGCCACCCGAGACAAATTTGAAGGAAAGGAGACTGGTTTACACGAAAAGTGTAGAGTAATCTAAGTCAAGAAGGTTTGTATTTTATCTGGATCCCCTGAGTACCTTTCTGGGGTGGCCAAAGGTATAGGGGGAGACACACTAACCTGGATAGGGGAACCGCTGACATTCGCATCGAACGGATTGCGTGCTTGTCTATCAAACCGTTCTTTTAATGCCGCAGTTTCAGCTCTAGACACCTCCAATTCATGTTGAACCAAGCTCAACGCACGCAGCACATCATCCAGAGTGGTTAGCAATGGTTCAAGGTACTAAAATGCGTCTTTCATTACGCTTGCAAGCTCCCCAGTTCGTGTTGTACTCTAAACTCACGGAATCCGGTAACAGCAGATGACGTCCAATCCTTTCCGCTTCACAGGACTCCGCTAACACCAGAAGAGCGTTCAACAGCCGTTAAACGCTACAAAGGGAAGCCGCCGCTCCCCGCTCCTCCTTTTTCTTCGCCAAGAAAGCAAAGGCTTTTTAGAAATACCGCCTTGGATCTCATCCGCCTCACCCCTCCTGAAACGTCTAATTCTTTCCAGCCGGAGTTGAAGGGAAATGCCGAACAGTAAAGCAGCTGATGCACACGGCAGCCGCCGCACGCCTTCTTTCGTCGATAGAGAGCACCGCTTTGCCTGGCTCTCAAACCAACGCGGGAAAACTCGGGTCCTGTAGAGAAACTCTCTGCAGACTTCCAGCAGCTGCAATAACGCCGCTATGGTACAGCAACGAACTCCGCTTGGCCAGCTCTCTGCCAAACGCGGAGTCAACTCGAGTACTAACACTAAACAGGATTCAAAATGTAAAATCACGTACACAGCGCCCCAGCAGACAGGGACCTATATAGACAAAATAAACCCTCCCTGCTTGCTAAGCATTCTGGTCTTCGTAGTGTAGGACCTCCACTAACAAAAGCTAATTCGGCAGGCGCTTCAGAATACAGACCATGACACTTTTATGCTAAAAATCACTTTCCTGGCTAGCATCAGTTACATACAAACAAACCTATCAGATGATGACATTTCAAACATATCGCATGACAACAAACCCACTTTCCGTGGTCCAGCCCACCAGAAATGACAAAGCAAAATCCAACATTCCTGCTCGGACAGGCCGGACGAACCCATAATAAAAGGCCTCAACCCATATCAGAAATTAAGCCATAAAGGAAGGAACAGAAACAGATGAGAAGCAAGATAGAAGGGTGTGTGCATGTACCATAAACTCAGCAATGTCTTGCTCTTTGATCTCTTTCTGACCAGCTGCCTAACAAGGAACTGGCTCAACGAGGTCAGCCTCGGGCAAGTGAGTCAGCTCGTTCAGGTGACACAGAAGTCAGCTAAAGGTGTATGTGTCCCAAGGACTCGTTCTGCCGTAGTCATCAGCCTATGTGAGGGCAACCACAAAATGGCTGCCGTACACATAATGGAACCCGAAGGTTCGAACGGAATCCCTGAATACGTAGTGTTTCCATTGATCGATTATGACGAAAACACTCGTACATGCTGCACTCGTCATTTGCGGTCCGCTGATACCAAAATCGTCTTTATCCGACGACCTTTATTGAACAGGTTCAGAATTATGGAACCTCAGTAGCTTGGCCAGTTGTTGCCCAAACTGAGAAACAGGCCACCTCTCTCTCAGCTGCTGAGAGCCAGAGACTCCTACCTGTGTAGATGCAGTAGAAACAGGGCGAGTCCCTCTCCCTCCTTGAATTGCGTATGTCTTTGTTGGAGCCATGACCATCCAAAAAAACAGCATGAGGGAGGTGAATCCTCCCTGGGGTGATGGAGCAGCCCAAGGAATCCCATACATGTATCAACCACATCAGCCTAGAGCTGACGGCACCAGTAGTCCACTCTCCTTTTTCATAAAAATGATTGCAGGCAGACAAATAGCAGCAGGTAGCAGCTGGTCTGCGGGGCAGGGGGAGAGAGCACTTACAATGGGCTCAGCCTGCCACCATCTTCATTTTCCCCAAGGAAAAAAAAAGCAATTTACTCTTAAACTTTAGGATAACTTCATTACTTTGACTATTCACAAAGAACCAACTCAAAAGTGTAGGCCTTCACGAACACATCCCGTTTTTTTCACTGGAGAGAGTACGGGCCAGATGTATGACCATTTAATTTTGAGTGTCCCTAATTTCAACTTTTTTGTGACTCGCAATTAGGGACTCGCAAAATGCTATGTAATAATGTGGCTCAGATACATTTAGCAATTCCCAATGGGATGGTAAATTACCTACCTCATCAATATTCATTAGGTAGGTTGCAATTTGCGACCCATTGGAATGGCCTGTAATCACAGGGATGGTGGCCTGCTGGGGTCAGCATACCACCATGTCTGTGATTGCTTTTTAAATAAAGCAATTTTTTAAAAATGAACTGCAGCCCGTTTTCCGTAAATAAAAATGGGCTGCATTTCAAAAATAAAAATGAAAAGCTACCTTTCCATTTTTTAAGAGCAGGCAGTGGTCTTTTGGAAAACTGGCTGCTCTTAAAAAAATTTGCCGCCCCCATTCACAAAGGGGGAGGAATTCCTAGGGGACCCCTTCCCATTTACGAATGGGTTACCACCTCCTTCACAGAATCAGTAATATATGAATGTTTTATGACTGCATTCCAGTTGCAAAACATACATATATGCTCCTATTAAGAAGGGATACCCTTGGGATGCCCCTTCCCAATACTGACTTGAAAACCCTATTTTGCAAGTTGGCAATTGGTTTACCAGCTCGCATAATAGGGTTGATACACCCTAAAAGCCATTGTAGCAGTCTCCAACTGCCCATTTATGCATTTGTGATTGCTAGGAAAACAGTCGTACATGTGGCCCCAAGTTACTTATGCCAAAAAAACAACAGTAGTAAATCCATCACTACACGTGGTCAACCACTAGTACTGCAACACCCTCCCACACCAAACAATTGAAGTAGGGGCTTAAAATAAAACCCTATAGAAAATAATATTACATTTAATTGTTTAACCTGATGACTGCAGCGCAAATTCCGGCGTGATGTGGGCAAAATAATGAATGGGCGAGGTTCGGAAAGCCCCCCGCCGTCCTCCCCACACGCCCACTGTGACGTTGGACGGCCGGGGGCCGTCTGACGCATGGAAAGGGTTAAAAGAGTTCAACATTAAATAAATATTTAAAAATATATATAATTTGGTGTTGAATGTATAAAAATAAAACATTCCTTATTTAAGTATAACATTTTAACAATCATTTTCAAATTTATAAGTTAATGTAACATTAATTTGTTTTAAAATGTATTTAAAGTGCTTCTAAAGATTTCTATATTTTCATGAATTATTAATGTATGATATTTTTTTACTTTAGTTAGGAATTCATTTTTTTATTTAAATTCCCAAAATTATATAAAGTAGGTGATTGCAAGTGGCACAACGAACTTTGCATCTCAGAATCACAGCAAAAAGAAAGACTAAAAACCACAAGCACCAGAATGCACAGCGGCTCATTGAGGGCGTTTCATCGGGGACGACATAATAAATCAAGACACCTGAGTCAGGTTAAAGATCAGCAGCAGTGGTGACCTACATCCGTGAAGTACAACCTTTGAAAAAGTTCTGAGAGAGAACGAAACATGTCGGATTGCTAACGGAATAAAAGTCAAATGGATGCAAGCCTCGTTCTTCTCTGCAGGGGGAAGGTTGGTGAAATATATATATATATATATATATATATATATATATATATATATATATATATATATATATATATTCAAGCTCCGTTTTGCCCTCAGGCAGAGAAGCACTCGAAAGAAGACTTGTTGCGTATGGCGTTTATTCAGGTAAAGAAAGCTCAGCTCCCCCATCGGGAACACAGCCAGGATGCCGATTGTAGCCTGACACGTTTCAGAGCACGAAGCTCCTTACTCAGAGGCGCGGCATGACCCAGTGCTTGTTGACACACCCACTTTTGTAGGCCCTCCGATGGGCTGCTCCAATTTGCCAAACACATAGTCTGATGGACTTTGATGTTTGTGCCTTCACTAAAATCCTGAATGGATGCACATTAAAAATTCTTGCTGTGTCTCTGTAGGAAGTCCCAATGGACCCTGGTTCGCTGAACAGTCATTAATCCTTAAGTCCTCTTCCCACGTAGTGGGCTTGCCTGTATGCCAAGCGCGTGGTCCCCAGTGATATCGAGGCGGTGCAACTCTCGCGGCGGGACTGCCACATAAATATTCAAGCTCCGTATTTCTTGTTTATTTTACCATGTGTATACAACATATACAAGTAACCCTGGGTCACTTACTATTGTGGGAGCAAGACAGACGAGGGTACCCCGCAACAATTGGGGTAGCACACCAAAATTTCAAGGGCGCACAAGTGTTATCCTTGTCATCCTTATCATTTTTTTTATCTGTGATACAATTGGACTGTTTATATTTTGCAATGGCGTTATTAATTTTCTTTGGTGACTCGTTTGTGGTAATCTCATGAGCGAATTGCACGTATAAGCTATTAGCTTCCTTGTTTTATCCGATACTACTAAATGTCGGCCACTCTGAATGATAAAAAGTACCTTACTGCAGTCCTTTGCCTATGTCTAATATTTGCCCAATGCTTTATTAGCAGTGCTTAATTTGTAAAATATGAGGTCCAGGTGCTCAAATGTTTGTTGGAGGCCACACCCACTTCACCCAGCTCCACCCATTTTATCCTCTAGCTCCACCTACTTCCTCTATTGGCCCCACCCACACCCTCAACTGGCACTGCTGAAAGTCAGATGTAATACCCGATCTGAATTTCAGCAAGGGTGCTTTCCCCTGCCCTGTAAAAAAAATTAAAAAATAGTAAATCAAAAGTGCATTTAAAGCACAATTTTGGAATAAATTTGCTAAAATGACTAATGCATTGAAATGGGACATGTGAAATATTCAATTGCTCCATGCACCAATTTGGGCAAAGAACAATTCTGGGGTAAATGTATGTCATGAGTTAAGCCAGCACACAAGCCCTAAACCGTGGAAATGTCGCACATAAGCATCCCGGCCAGGGCTAGGCCATAAACGAGGGAAATGTCACACATAGGCATCCCTAGTGGTCTTACATTCAAGAATCACCCGATCCCACTGAGTACTAGATGTTCCTTGCTGTTCCTGAAGTGTCTAAAGACTTTCTCCTAGATTTTCCCTTCATCCAAGGATCTGCCTTCTCTGTCAACGGCTGCAATGGAAGCCAAATCACAGTTAATGTCAATGCTGGCCTGCTGGTGGGATTTCAGATGTTTCTGGGTTTTAAGATCAGCGTATGGTCAGTGCTAGCCCACACCAAGGGATACACTCCCACCGGGGCTCAAGATCAGCTTATGGTCTGTGATAATCAAACAGTATTTAATGTTAGCCCTTACCAAGAGATCTGGATGCATCTGGGGAATAAGAGGAGCTAAAGGTCAAACAGGTACAGGTGAATCTGCGGGTCAAGATGACCAATGGTCAAAGCAGGTCCGTGCCGAGGAATACACATGCATGTGGGAGCTCAAGTTCAGCCAATGATCCATACCAGCCTGAGTGAAGAGCACAGGTGCATCTGGAGGTTTAATCTCAGTTTAGATAAATCCTAAACTGCAGAGAGAGTGCAGGGGGGGGGTGTCAAGGTAATCAAGCTCACTTTATTGTCAATGCTGAACTGTTTAACAGTGCAGGTACATCGGCATGGGGACAAGCTCAGTTTACACCAATCATCATATGCAGAAGGGGGGGTCGGATGAAACTGGGGGCTCAAGCTCAATTTATAGTCCATGCAAATCTGAGGAGAGAGTGCAACAGTCTGATAATTTGATTATCACTGCCTCCCCCTATTTTTCCATCGCATCTGCCTTTGGGGTTGGATTGGTGTTTAATCCTGCCTGCACATCATCCCCGTTTTCGAAATGTTTGTTGCAGGACAGGTTCACTAACCCCAACAGGAGTGAAGACCAGCCCATGTGAGCGTTCGCCTATATGAAGCACCTACTCAAGCAAGTTAAGCACGATATTTCTCAGACTGCTTCACTGACTCCTTTTGCTTTTGTTTAATGGTACTGCAAGTCCATACGAAGTAGAAACTCCTCATAAGAGCACCAGCTGAGTTGGTCCAAAACAGGAGAAAAGTGCCCTGACAATGCTTTAGACAACAGCTCACTAAGGAGACTCCAGACTGAAAAACTTGACAGACTAAATACCAACCAGAAGGAACCATAGCATGGGTGTGACACACTTGCATCGGGCATGTTCTTCTCCTCTGGAAGAGATAGGACGTTCGAGGACTTGGCAAAGCCAGGCTCTTCCTAGGGTGTTTTTTTATGAAGAATAATTTCAAAGCAATGGTAAATGTTGTCACCTGTCTATCCACCTTCTGCAGGGCAGCCTAATTCGCTCATGGCCCAGCCTACCCATATGGCTCACTCACTGTCACTATAAACAACGCTTTCAGAGAGACACTACTATAGAGGTAAAACTGGTTAGAGAAATACTGTCACAGATAAATATCTGAATAGAAACCTAAACAATATGGTAACATCAGAAAAATCCCTAAAGTAAAACTGCTGCAGCAAATTCTTTTAAACTGAAAATGTATTTCAGTCTCTCTCCCCTAACTCAACCAGTGCTAAACCTAATCCAGTCCCCAATATTAAAATGGAACCTACGGCTAACTGTTGCGCACACACAGCTGCTTATGGCACCCTAAAAAGCTGCTAGTTGGACAGGAATTATTGCTTTACTTTTTTCAGCTCGGGCTTTTTACTATTTATTTAAAGCTAGCATTAAAAGGAGGATTGCAGTATTTTCCTGATTCTCGATCATTTGGAATTATCTGCCAACACTAGCTTTAAAGGTAGGGTGAGGTGATGTGCCAGGTATGTATGTACAAAGACTTGGGCATCATTAGTGCCTGCCATGCCAGTAATCTTGTAGTCGACACCTTGCCTTAATTTCTACCAACACGTTGCATGTTGGAGTTCATGTTTGAATGAGGAATGGTTTCTAGTACATTGTTCCATCTAAAAGTTGAAGAGTGTGGGTGAGTGGGGCGAACAACATTCTAATTTTACACCCACAGTTTCTGCACTAACATAGCTTTTCTGGTAGAACTCTAGAAAAATAGCGAGTGCATTGCAAATTCAATTTTATGGCAAAACAGTGGTGAAAATAAGTAACATCCATTCTTTGTTGTGAAATCACACTTCAGTCAGTATTTCACATGACTCAATATCCTTCAGAAGTGAAAGGTGGGGGCTTCTGAACATCATTTTGGAGCTCGATTGTAAAATGCAATCTCCTAAAAGTGGGCCCACGCAGCCTTACTATGCCATTCATTTCATTGAGAAAAATAAGCACTTCTTCTAGTGCCACCACGCAGAAGATCCGCCTCTGAGGAGGCGACTTGACCGTGAAGGTTCAGGTCAACCTAGAGAGAGAGTTCTTCTTTCCCTCTCACCACCCGAAGAATATCCTGTTCACTGCTTAGGGCCAGTGCATACGTACACTAAAGTGAGGCTGAGGCACCATCCTTACCGTGCACCATTAGATTGTGCCATATTGCAAAAAAGTGCAAATAAAATGTGTTTTTGCTGGTGGATGTTGGAGCGAGCCAACTGCAAAATCCAGTCCTGCAATGTTGACAGCGCCGTTTCGGTCAACTGACTGGTTTCTGTCCAGTTCCTGGAAGTAGGGTTCTGCAGAGGTGGGCGTGTTCATCCTTCCCTCAGACTTCTCTCTAGCCTGCTGGTGCATTCCTAACCCTGGAACGAACGGGCATGAGACTGGCCTATGTGCTGGCACCATTTATGCAAGTAATCATAGTGACCTCCTACAGTGACATTTAGCAGCAGCAAGCTATTACACAACAAAGAGAATTGACGGCGGTCATTTAGACTCTACGGGTTATGCTAGTTAGTTGTTCCCATTATTTATTTATTTTCTTTGCACTGCTCCTGTCTAGAAACTTAGCTGAAATGGTGTTCACTCATATTTTGTGTGCTCTGCTCCCACCAACTTGTATCAGATGATCGAACAGTGAGAGTAAAACTTTTTTAAAAAAATCAATTGAAACAGTGCCGGTACCGCTGATGGGCATTGTTCCCCATTAGCACTGGCATCTAATTGGCAACAAATAGCTCGCCACCTGGTACCTGCTGTAAAGTGTGATTTTCATTTGTGCCATACATTTTTTGCACTCACACTTTAAACTGGAATCTCAGTAATGCGCAAATGTGCATTGCTAGTGCTAACACATTTCACAAGCCGCCCGCTGCGCTATAAGCTCGGAATGGAAAGGTGTACGTGTCAGCAGGTGAACTCGAAAGGGTTCATTCTTACACCACACCTGAGGTAAACCGGCACGCACGATGTTTCTTGTCTTGCTTGCCTAACACAGCGGCCGTTTTTTCCGTTTCGATGCTTGTCTTCCACGGATGTTACATGTAGGCCTCGCCCTCTCATCGGGTGACCCAGTGGAGTCTTTCTATGTGCAGGACAGTGTCTCTGCGACTTTAGACATGTCACTGACTGCAGGTGACACTGCTGCGAGTTCATGAGTCCTTTATTTTGGAGTCCCTTTATGAAAGTTTCCCTCCCATGGTGCTGCGCTCAGACCCCTTTAACTCTGCCGCGCTAAACACTGCTGCGCCTTGATTCCATTTCCACCACAGAAAATGCAACCAGAAAGAGGCGGGATAAGAGTTATTATACCAACCAAATTAGATTTGTTTATAAGCAGTACCGGCTCAATGAAGACTGCTAAATATAAGCACGGAGTGCATCAAAACAACAATGGGAGAGTAGAAACCCAGTAAGTAAACTGACAGATAAGCAGATTAAAACCAAACAGTCTGACGTGTGGGTGGGCAGGATCTTTACAACTTTATCAGGGGTTAAGGCCCGAAGGGCCCTTCCTTTCAGTCTCCTGAACTGACTAGTGCGCCTCCTGCACACATTACCCCGCCCGGCGCCGGTCACATTCTTGCTCGGGCCTCAGTTCAGAACCCCATTATAAATAATCATATATACAGTACAGTCCCCACGCTCGACAAAAAGCAGTGTTGGATAGTTTTTTATTTTATTTGTACTTACAGTTTTACTTTAGCGGTGGCACTGCTTTTATTACTTAGAGGCCTGCTAAATGCTTCTGTTTCAAATACAGTGCTCGCCTCAACGTCGTGCTGAACTCTGGCGGCAGTGACTCATGCGATGCGTGTGTACAGGACGTGATCACGTGGAATTTAATTTAAAAAAAGATTACGCAGGCTGTCGTAGACTGCCCCTTTCCCCACATGACCAAATACAGCCCCAATCATTGGCCCGCCCACTGGCAACACAACCGAAGCAAGCCAGGCAAATACGAATTGATGACCCATGACGTGAGTTCCTCTGGCGCGCATAGCCCCAACCCCCGCAGCAAAGCCCTGCCCAGTGCCCTGGCCCCTGCAACAACACAACACTCAACTGTGTCCCGCCCACTGGGGCCCTGATCCGCGCCGCGGCCGGGAACTCTTGAAGAGAGAGTAAGAGTAAGAAATCACTGGGAGCAGGCACGTCACGTGACATCACCGTGACCGCCAGCAGTAAGTACTGCATACATCAGAGGCGGATCCTCCATGGGGGCGTTTGGGCGCCGCCCCACTACTTTCTCACCGTGCGAGAAGGCAGAAACAAATAGTAGAGAACTACCATTTGTTTCTGCCTTCTCGCACGGCGAGAAAGGATAAGTTCGAGTTCCTGCTCGAGACAGTGGGAGGGGTTACTCGAGGGAAGGGGGGAGTGGTTTTCCTCACTGTTGTAAATACAGTCTGTTTGACAGCCTGAGAGGCTGTCCAAACAGACAGTATTAACTGTATTCATAACAGCGGGGAAAGCCGCTCCCCCCTGCCCTCGGGTAACCCCTCCCACTCTCCCTGTTCTCTGTATGCTGCAGCATACAGAGAAATCACGTGGTGTTAGGGAAGCCGGCCGAACCAATTGCAGCGCTGTGCTGTGGTGGAGCCAGAGGGGAGGGAGGCTGCCTGGCTTCCTGCATGACGAGTCTGATGAGTCATGATGACGATTCCGAATTCAAGAACTGAACGGCGGCGGGAGTCGGAGCGGACTTGGAGGCGGGAAGCCGGAAAGTTAAGGTAAGTAGTAAAGTTTCTTGACTATTTGACTTATGACTGTTTTATTATGTATTGAAATGTCTTCCGACCTTTTCACATGAAGCGGGAGGCCCCTCTCCGTTTCCTGCCCTAGTGCCCTTTGATGCTCACTTTCCCTCCGTGTCCCTTCGACAGTCTGTGGAGAGAGAGAGGTGTCGGTGGCCAGGTGTGGATTAGGGCGTTATGCAGAGGGTTAGACATTGTCGGGTGTGCAGACTCTCTGATGAGTGTTACCACAGAGCCCTGTAAAGCTGCGACAGCTGTCATCACGCCCCGCCACTTTCAAATGTCACCAGCCGCGACTGGCATACATCATCGATCGAAGACCTGGTCAGTGAGTCTGAGTCAACAACAAGTTTGGCACGGTGCATGCAGCTTGCACTACAACAGTACTAGCACAGCAGCAATCACCAGTCAGTGCTCAGTGACACGCACGAGTCACGACTTCGGACTTAAAAAAATCAAATTCTAAGGCAGGAGGACAGGTGCACTTAATGCCGCGTGATAGACCCGGCCCCCATAATTAAGTGCCGGTGCTGAGCACCGGCAAGCTCCGGCTCAAATTAAGCCCTGTTTATTAGTTTGTTTGTTAAGCACATTCAGTTACGTGAACAAGGTTTCCGTGTAAGCCGAAACATGTTGTAATTGAATAAACACCCTTGGGTTATGGAAACCAGGTGGATACTTTGGAGACTGAGACCACATGAGACCACACTTAGGGGAAAAGAAATGTTGGGGAAAAAATAATATATATATATATATATATATATATATATATATATATATATATATATATCAGCGACGGCTCGTGGAGGGAGTTACGGTGGGGCAGGAGGGTGGGGAGGGGGAGGGGCAGGGTGGAGGTTGCTAAAAACCGGCATATGGATAATTGCAGGTAAGTAAACAATGTAATTAATAAAACGAATTTCGTAGTGTGCCTTGCATCGCAAAATGCAATGCAGTGCGAGCTACGAAATTCGTTTTATTAATTAAATTGTTTACTTACCTGCAATTATCCATATGCCGGTTTTTAGCAACCTCCACCCTGCCCCTCCCCCTCCCCACCCTCCTGCCCCACCGTAACTCCCTCCACGAGCCGTCGCTGATATATATATATATATATATATATATATATAATCAAAAGGTACTTTACTCATCCGAATAAACGTCACCGACACTCTGGAAGTTGCTGTGCACGCAGGAATTTAATTAGGCAGTTTTTCCTGCCTAATTAAATTCCTGCGTGCACAGCAACTTCCAGAGTGTCGGTGACGTTTACTCGGATGAGTAAAGTACCTTTTGGATGTGTTGGGTGACCGGTAACCCTACGCCGACCCACCAGCGAACTTGACTGGTTTTGGACCGGAATTTTGTTGTCGTTATATATATATATATATATATATATATATATATATATATATATATATATATATATATATTCATGAATTAGATTCATAATGTAATTTATTTAATGAAATATTTAATTCAAAAGTGAGTTACTAAGTGCCATAGCATTTATTTTTTGTTCTACATTTAAAATAATGAAATAAAATTCACTTACATTAATATTTAATGTTAAATATTTTTGATACTGTATTATTAAATGTAATACACTTTTTAATTTTCCTTACACTTTACAATAGGGAGTCGTCCACTACAGCTGTGAAGTCTCCCTATGGCAAAGTACAGAGAAAAGTAAAATAGTTTATTTAACTCAAAACAAAAAAAGAAATAAAATATGTTTATGTTAAATATTGATATAAATACATTTTACATATTTATATTAAATTTAGTAGGACATTGCTTTTAAAAGCTACAGCACCATTACATTTATTTTAATTTCAAAATGTGATTAATTTAAGTATATTCAATAAAAACGATTTTTTGAAGTTTGAGTTAAAAATAAATTCCTACCAAAAGTTAAACAAATTAAGGAATTTTTCATTATGATTTAATATTTATTAAAACTGATGCCTAGAAATAATTTAAAGTAATGTAATTATGTTTTAATAAACATTTATGTTAATTTAATTTTAAATTCAAAAAAGATTGTTAAAATATTTTAGAATTAAATAATACATATTTTATGTTTAAATTTAACATTATATTTTATGTTTTATATTCATAACTAGTTTTTAATAATGTAATTTAATTGGACATTATTTCCTATGAAGTTTTATTTTAAGTCCATGTCCTATTCATTTCTTTGGGAGGCAGTTGAAGTGCCAGTGGTTGACCATGTGTGGTACTGGACTTACTTCAACTCTGAGCTGAAATACTTTACTACTGTTTTGGCTCTCTTTTTGGCTGCAGTAACTCCGGAAGTGCAGTTTGCGAATAGTAAATGTTTTACTATTTGTCAGTGGATCCATGACTGTACCGGAAACCCTCCCTAGCTCTTCCTAAACCCCTGCTTATTCCTCACTTAGTAGTGAGCATGTCCCATTTTCCAGCCAATTGCCCTAGCCCCATTCGCATTTACAATGAAGTAATAAACGCACATGTGTGAGGATCTCCACATAGAAAAGATAGGAGAGGTGGAGATTTACACTCAAAAGTTTGTGAGTAGCATATTGTAGTACTTTAATAGTATTATTGTAATACTATTAAACATACTTCAAAATTTAGTTTGAATCTGCCCCAACATTTATACTAATCAATCACTCAACTTTCCCTAGTACACAAATGAGTAACTCAGCCAAACCAAGTGTTTCATTTGTATTTAGGTCCTCATAGGCTTTTGAATCCCATTATGAAATAAGAACTTCAATTCCCTCAGCAAAGAAAAATGTAGTCGGGAGGAGTGGCTCATGCGTGGACTTGAAAAACCTGAGAGCTATGTTTACAAAGAGTTTAACTGAAGTCTGTGCTGCCACTGCCTCCATGTGCTGCCGTGATTGTTGATGCTTTTGCTGACTCTACAATCCTGTCTTGTGCTGTTGATGTTTTTCTGACTCTGCCATCCTCTGTGGATACTAATTCTTTTAGACCCTTCGCACCTGTATCCAGCGGCAGATTCTTATTCTAAAGCCTCCTTTATCTTCCTGTGAATTCGTTTTGGGTGCTGATCCAGTGTGGATTCTGCCTTTTCAGATTCATTTGCCACTGCGGTTGCTTGTGCTGCTTGTACCTTCTCCTGCTCAGCTTCAGCTGCTAATTCTTGTAATGAGTCTGCCTCTCTGAGGTTTGCTGTAGATTCTAAGGGGCATATTTACAAGGGCTTTGTCTCCGCCTTTTTGGCTTTTAAAGCCAAAAAAGTGAAGATAAAACTATTGCTGTATTAACAAGAGGGTGCTAACATGCATTAGCTCATGTTAGCACCCTTTTACCCGACGCCTTCCTTTGCATCTCTAATGAGATGCAAAGTGGGCGTCCCTTGGCAGTACAACCTTGTAAATATCGCTGATGTGCACATCGCGATATTTACAAGGCTGCCAATGCGTTTTAGCAGACATTAGTTTTCGGCGAAAACCATTGTTTTCGCCGAAGACTAACGTCTGCTAATATGCATATCTTGGCATACCTAATATGGGGGTGGATTGTGCTGATGCGACCCTGTGGGTTGTATCAGCAAGGTTATCGCCGTTGTGCAGGGAACATCGCTGGTTTTCCAGCGATGTTCCCTGCAAAACGGCAATTCCTCTGCTATCGCTGATAATTATATCGTCCTGGGGAAACGCATTGTAAATAACGCGCTAACAGGGCGATATAATCCAGCGATAGACGCCGATAAATAGAAAAGCGTTAATCCTTGTAGATATGCCCCTAAATGCCTGCCTCGTTTCTTCAGCTCTGACTGCTAGTCTGTGCTGACATTGCACTGCTGCACTAGGAAGCCTTACTCGTCCTGTCTCTAAATGTAGCTTTTGCCATGTTCAACTTACCTTTCTGAGTTAAGCTTTGCTGCCTGTGGCTGTCCTACACTATAAACTGGGTAATGTAAAACAGAAAGGGATAGCCCAAAACCCTTTCCTAGTCTAGCATAGACTTTGTTCCCTTGCTTTCTCTCTCCCTGTCACACAAAATAAAGAGTTACGGGATCAACTGGTCCTATTTAGGATTCACCGATTGTGACAATAAGAATGTGTGATACCGAGTTAGGTCAATTTTGGCCTCTGGGGATCCTTGAATCCTGCAAAGAATCCATAGAAATGGCAATCTTTGTGCCTAAATAACGTTTACCCAGGGCAAACTTCACCAATCCATGTGGGCGTAGTGAGTGACGCACGTATGAAGTAGGATGTGCTGCACCGACCTCGTTCCTGACTGGCCATAATAGTCCAGCAAAGCATTGACTCTTAACAGCAGTACCTCCGAGAATACCGTTCCACAAGCCCCAGACTGCTCAGAGATTGTGTCAGGGGAGCGAAATCTCGGGCAGCGAATATACAAGGTGGCAAGCAGTCGCCGGCTGGGCCCTAGGGCAGGTCCAAGATGGACCCAGACTGAAAGATGGAATCTGGAGCGAAGACAGAGTTGATATTGCCCTCCCCGCTACGTCTGATGCATGGCCTCAGCGGCTTGGTGAGTGTGCGGTGGCTTTGGTGGGACCAAGTGCGTGGCAGAGCCAAACTCCGTTGATCCCTCTGGCGGCACGGTTGATCCTAGGCACTGAGGTAGCCAGAGAGCTGAGCTAGCTGCAGAGCACAGAGTGGCCCTGGAGGCCCTCCTGGTGAGAAGCAGGTGACTGGGAGCAATGGAGGCCTGATGGTGGCAGTGAAGGCCTTGACTGGGTTGCGCCTGACTGGGACTAACCATGGGCCCGCACTCAACATCTGACTCTCTGGATGTCTGCCCCCGACGCGTTCTCTGGAGGCCCACTGAGATCAACTTTGGGGTACTCTTTCGACCCCTAGTAGACTGGAGCCCTTCAAGCCTTGCTCAGCTAGGCCATGGCCGGAAGAGAGCATGAGGCAAAGAACAGGCGGTGCGCCCTCCTTTGCGATTATGCACTGGCGAGGACATTGAACACATGTATCCTGAACTATTTACGCCTTGACTCACCCGGTGATTGTGACCCAGGGATTGCCTGCGACCAGGCGCTATCACTGCCAACTGTGAGGAAAGGGTGCTCAGGCGCTTTCCTTTATGTTTCCCAGATGAGCGCCAGGGATTGCAACAAAGCGGAAACACACTCCCAGTCCTGGATGGCAACACTAGACAAAACTAGATGCGAGGGAGAACACAGACGTGAAACAGACCCAGGAGTGGAGGTGCAGCCGGCCCCATCAGAGAAAACTAGCTTTGGCAAAATTCTAGAGGACATTACCGCATCCTGCGAGGCCCTGGAAGTGAGAATTCACAAGGTGGCAGTGTACCTAGTCGAACAAAAACGGGCCTTTGTAACCTCAATTCAGAGGTCCTAAGGGGTATGAGAGGGTATATGGAGTACGTCCTCCCTTACAAATACTTTACAACAAAAAATACTCCAAAGAAGACCTACTACGAGACCCACTGGATCAATGTAGGTAACACTACTGGGAATAGGGAGCTTGTGAATGGGGTGAGATTAAATATCAACTCGCTAGGGATGTGTATGATATGCTAATCATATCTATGTGATAGAAGGGGAGCAACACTAGTTGTTTTTAGTTACCCTCACACACCCTAGTGGTGTCATGCTTCATCATCTGGTCACCCAGACTCCTATAGGTCAGGGTGGGCTCAACCACAGTGTTGGGAAGCTCCACTGATAGTGAAGGCAAGTGGATATAAATAAAATACCTCAATCAGACCCCTGGTTTCCCTTAATTCATGGGTCTGGTTGGGTTATTAAAAATAAAATAAAATGGGTCTCGCAAAGATTTTTATGGTCCTATGACCCTAGTGAGGTGCCGACATGTTTCAGTCCTTAGGTGGCCGTAAAGGTCCCGGACTTTCTTCAGGGCAAATACAAGTTACCCCCTTTATGTGTGGGGATAATTAAGTGGGGGAATACCCTACTCTATCAATGTAGCGAGGGAAGAGTAGCTTCTCCTCGTGTTAATGTGTTGCTAGTATTGTGAGATGCCAGGCTCCATCTGCGGAAAAATTATGGCAAAAAACACATTATCAAATACAGACATTTCCCATATTATTGTGCATAATCCCACGCGTGGAACACTGACTTTACAGTGAACATGCCAGTCTAGTGGAGAGCAAGAGTGCTCTCATTTTATGTCACTCAATCTTATTTGTAGTGCCATTCTCAATATGTGACATCCAATGTTTAGTGTCAAAATATCACACACTATTATTATCAAGGATGTGACATTGTGAAGTGAAATACCAACACAGTGGTCGCAGTCTCAATTGCAGTAAAGAATCTCCATAAAAACACACCCAAACAAGTTCAGAAAACGCATTCACCGTATTTCATATCAGCACATACATGCATGTCATGCAACTATCACATCATCCTTATTCGCACTTACCCAAATTGCGTTGGGCGTAGGCTTCTCAGTCAGCAAGACAACGGGGCATACCCTCCTAACCAAAGCGTGTAAGTTAGGTAAGTTTTGGTATTGTGAATGTTGTATTAAGCATTAGGTTTAAAAAGAGCATCGAGCTTTTGAATGACCCCTTGTAATCGGTCCACGAATAATGTGGGGTGCGGCGCGAGCGTGAAGGCAGTGTACCTAGGCCTTCTGCTTAACAATCGGAGATGGCTAACTGAAAAGAAGCATGCTTGCAAATGAAGTACGGCTGGACGAAGTATTGCGTAGAGTAGACTCCCTCGACAAGATAGTAATGGCTACTAGTGTATCATATTGAGCCCAACGCCCATGGCTGCCAGCAATTGCTTACATTAAGTGGTTATGCTTCAAAGAAGTTGTTTACAAGGGTGTATGAATGCTGTTCCCCACTGGGAGGAGGTGCTGGGGAGTGGAAGAGATTCTGCACATCATGACACTCACAGATAAATACACCCTCAAGACATGGAATGTTAAGGGCATGAGGACCGTGGCCAAGCATTATGTTCATGATTCATGTATTCCTCTGGAGGAGAGCAGTGCAAGTGGCATTTGTATGATGAGACCCACTTCACAAAAATGGAGCTCACAAATCTTAGTGGGAAATTGATGGGGCAAGTGTGCCCATCCAGATTGTTGATACGGGTTTGGTCTAGAGTGCCATTTGAGTGGCATTTGAGTCAATTTCCGTAGAGGCAGATGATGATGGTAGATATGTACTGGTCTCTCGCAAGCTAGATTGCAAAGACATTATTCTTGTGGGGTATATGCTCCTAATGTTGAGCACATGCATTTTGACACACTGTCAATGAAATTAGCAAGCAAGGTGGTTACTCCCAGTGCTTTAAATGGGCCGGTACTCACCGGTACTGAGTACCGGCACTTCTCAGTGCTCTCCCATTGAGTACCGGGACTTCTCCTTTGTGTTAAGAGAGTACCGGTACTCCCAGTCTCTGGGTTATGGGGGCGCGTGACAGTTAATGCCGAGTGTATTCCGGCGCTAGGTTGAGGTAGCAGCCCTGCACTCAGAGCCTGCATTTGTTAAGCTAGCGCCTTGGGCGGAGAGAATTTTGACGCCCTTGCTGATGCTAGAGACTGAAATGAGGCTGCAGGGGGTCCTTTTTGTTGAGTTGAATGGCCAATCACTGGATGAGCAGTGACTGCCCCCTGAACCCAAACGCCTCTGGACCTCCCCCAGCTCACCTAAATCACCGATAGCTTAGCTGCCTCACGGTGATGGGTCTGTTGGTGTGTATGTCAGCAGGAGTTAGATGGTGAAAGGAGCGCGAAGAATGTGGCAATGAGGTGTTAAAGCATTGCCCAAAAGTCTAATCATAAAGGATTAAAACAACTCTAATCTGGCAAGTCAGACAGAGGCAGGGACAGGAACAAGGCGTTTTCTAGATGACAGGGGTTCTGCTGCTGGTATTGCCTTAACAGCTCTGTGTGACCCTCGGAATACTGGTGCCCTGGGTCTGTGCCAGCCCGCCCACGCTACTGGCCGGCCCTGCTCACACCCTGACCGCGCGAAAGGACAGGAAGATTTGACAGCTAGAGCTCTCGACTTTAGAACTGTCACGCTGTCAGTTATAGGGAAAGGTTGCAGCACTGGAAATTGGAATACACTTGCCATTGTCTGCCACAGCGCCTAACGCCCTTCCGCCAAGTTCGGCTCGTGTTGTGCGGGGCACAATGGTTTACTTTTGGCAGGAGGGCATTATAGTGCTTTACATGAGAAGCACACGTTCCACATGAATGCATACTTTTTGTTTTCATGGCACAGGTGAAATTCCAGCGTGGGCTCAACATCGTGTGATCCAGGGCAAATCACTTAAATCTTCTTGTGCCATAAAAAAAAAGTCTGCTTTCGCCTAAAACTTCTGCTTCTCACGTTAATACCCTCGGGCTAAGTTCACGCTGTATGTAATTACAACAAACACCAATTACACCCTGCAGCTATACGCAGAACATGGCCAAAAACACTGGGGCACTTTACATTGAAGAAGAAAATAATGATAGTTTACTAGGCTGCCTCAAAGCCACGCCCCCAGACACGCCCCTCCCAATAAATTTGGTGAGTACCGGCACTTCTCTTTTTCCATTTAAAGCACTGGTCACTCCCATAATACTGGGGGAGGGATCATAAACTGTGTGCTGAGACATCATTGGACCCCTCTTATCTGCTGCTGTTGACTACCACACTGGCACAACAAGTGCAGTTGGTTGCAAAGTTAATGGGAGATTGGCAAAGGATGGATATGTGGTGTAATTAAAATGTAGGGGGAAAAATAATAGTGGGGCATATTATCAAGGGGGTTTATCTCCGCTTTTTTGGCTTTAAAAGCCAAGAAAGCGGAGATAAAATTATCTCCCTATTACCTAGCTGTCGCTAACACCAGTTAGCGACAGCTAGTAGGAGATAGCGTCCATCTTGGGCCCCACTTTGCATTTCAGTGATATTTATCACTAATGACATGCAAAGTGCGCGTGCCAAGATGTTAGCGACTGAAAACAGTCACTAACATCGGTATCTCCTATTACCAACTTTTGGAGATATTCGCGCTAAGCGCGAATATCTCCACAAGCTAACACCTGCCCTGAGCAGTTCTTAGCCATGTTACCCAATGGGAGGTGAATAACATGGCTAAGAGCATTAGCTCGGTAATGCATGAATATCGCTGACTTTTTAGCGATATTCATGCATTGCGGCGATTTTTATTGCATTTGCAATAAACCTTGGTAATACCAAGGTTTATTTGCGGTAAAAATCGCCGTAGCTCAGCGGTAAATTTTTGTCTCTAACCAAGCAATAGCGATAATTATCGCTATTGCTTGGTAATATGCCCCAGTCTTTCTGCTTGCGTCCACTCGACCTCCATGTTTGCCTGGACATATTTATGACTAGGGTTGCCACCCTCACGTTCTCTAAATAGGAATATCGAGACCACATAATCTGACACCATAATCTGCATTTAACAAGACTGCCCTGTTGTTTCCACCTGACGCTTAAGGGCACTATTGTGGAAGATGAGGCATTCCGAGAGGTGCCCAGGGGCGTCATCACACACTGGGGCATATTATCAAGGGATTTAGCTCCGCTTTTTTGGCTTTAAAAGCCAAGAAAGCGGAGATAAAATGATCTCCCTATCAGCAACAGGGTATTAACACACAAATTTGCATGTTAGCACCCTTTTTCTCTACGCTTCCCCTTGCATCTCTAATGAGATGCAAAGGGGCGTTCCAGAGAAAAATAATAGGAGAAATGTTGTTAAGCGACATTTCTCCTATTATCAAGGATTTCGCTAACCCTGTTAGTGATAAAAAAAGCAGCGCTAACCGCGGTTAGCACTGCTTTTTTTACACCTGGTATTTTCCTGACTTAGCCATGATATCCTATGGAAGGTGGATATCATGGCTAAGTTTGTGAGCCCCTATCATCAAGCTAACGCCAAACTTTGAGAGATTATCGTTGGTTTTCCAGTGATAATCTCTCAATTGGCAGTTAGCGTGAGGATTTTTATCACTTCTGAGATAAACCTTGCTAATAGCAAGTTATCTCTGCGATAATTTCCGGCGATGCTTAGCGTTAAAAAAGTCGTTGCTAAGCATCGTTGGCGTTAAATATCACTTAACGTTGGTAATATGCCCCACTATTTTCAAGAAAACCAAGGAATAGCTTTTACACATTTGATGGAGTGGGAGGCCTTCAAAATGGTGGTGAGGGTCCATTGCATCAGGGAAATGGTTTGGAGCCACAAACTCTGTTGGGGGAGTTAAGGGTACTTGACACTGAATTGTGAGACTTAGAAAAAGTTGATCGCTCCATCTGTGATGTGTTGGCAGCGATAAGAGAATGATGGGCCGTCCTCGTGGATAGGCTGAGATACTTGAAATGCTCTGATCATCTAGCGAGTCATGATGGGGATGGAGATAGATCAGGAAGTTATTGACTTGACTCCTGAAACAAGACCTGGGGGAACCACTATCACCCGGATTATAGATTCACAGGGTAGTGTACGCTCTTCCCAAGATGAAATCATTGAGGGTTTTCTTGATTATTACAGCAAACTGTAACTGTCTGGGCAGTATCAGGAGGCCACAGAAGCACTAATAGAGGATTGTTTGCATGGAAGTAAACTGTTCAGAGCCATGGCAGAGGCCAACAAGCATTTGTAATGCAATAGGTCTCGCATTTGTGAGAGTTTAAGCTTTTGGCATTGTAAATGACAATGCCTTTCATTTATGTTTTAAAAATCAAAACGTAAATAAAAGGCATTGCCATTTACAATGCCAATAGCTCAAACTCTCACAATTGTGAGACTTATTGCATTGCAAATGCTTGTCCTTCCCAGCATCTCCTAAGCTGTGAGGCGTGAGTCCTGGCAGGGGGAGGCAGAGCCTGTCCGGCAGTTCCTCCTCTGACACCTGGAGATGCGGAGTGAGGGCACTGCAGGGGCTGGCACGGGCTGGCAGGGGCTGCAGTGTGCATCTGTGAGGCCGGCTCTCTCAGTTCCTTACCGGTAACATCAGTGCTTTAAATGGAACATTAAAAGTGCCAGTACTCACTAATTTAGGGTGACCAGGCGTCCCGGATTTGCAGGGATAGTCCCGGGTTTTCGGGAAATGTCCCGGTGTTCCGACACTTATTGCAAACATGAACAAATGTCCCGGTTTTGAGAGAGGGTCGGGTGAGCACGAACGTTTACACTTTTCTGTGAAGGCTCACCTTCACACCGGCCCTCTCAAGACACCAGGAACAGAGAACTGTTAGAAAGATTCTCTTACTGTGCTGCCTGACTTAATTCAGGCAACACAGCAGGGTTTCATCAAGGGTGAATCAACCCCTGCAAAGCACGTCACCGGAGGGGCTCTAAGCATGGGTGAAAAACACAACAAAACCTCATTGATAAGCAAATGGTCTTTTAAAGACCTGTGAAGTACTCAGGTGCGGTGCGGCTGTTAGTGTGCCCGGGAATCTGTCTCAGCCCGGGCTGAAACACACGAGGAGAGGGAGGGAGGAGGGGCGGGCGCAGGAACACACAAATACACAGGCTGTTGCCAGCCTGAGCGGCACATAAACACGCTCCATTTTACCCGTACTTCAGGGCCTGAACCCTGCTGCTTCTGAGAGTACCGGTACTCTCCTTGCCCGAAAAATAAGTTCCGGTACTCAGGGGCAGAAAACAAAGAAGTGCCGGTACTCAGTAATGGTGAGTGCCGGCCCATTTAAAGCACAGGGTAACATGCCAAAGACAGCCGGGCTGCAGAGGAGACAGGCAAGAGGCAAGAGAGGCAGGGAGACGGAGCATCGCCGAGAGACCGAGGATAAGGGGGGGGGGGGTTCAGCAGCAAGAGAGAAGGGAGAGGAAAAGCAAGGGGAGACAGAGGGAGAGGAAGGGAGAAGGTACAGAGAGATAGAGAGAGGATGGGGACAGAGCGCTGATGAGAGGGAGAGTGCAAGAGAGAGGGATGAGAGAGACAGGGACGAATGGGACAGCGGGAGGGAGGGGGAAGAAGGCAGAGAGAAAAAAATGAAAGAGGGAGAACAGTTAGGTTAAAGAGGCAGCAAGAGGGTAGAAAGAGGGGGTGACAAGTGGAGAGAGAATACAAAGTAGAGAAAGAGGGAGAAGAGGTTGGGAGAGGAGAAAGAGGGACATGGCAATACGGAGTTAAAGGAGAATGTTTATGTAGGAACATGGAGAGATAGCGACAGTATAGATAAAAAAGAAGAGACAGGCAAGGGGAGAAGCAAGAATAAAGAAG
The DNA here is from genome assembly GCF_964263255.1 of Lissotriton vulgaris. Classification (NCBI taxonomy): domain Eukaryota; kingdom Metazoa; phylum Chordata; class Amphibia; order Caudata; family Salamandridae; genus Lissotriton; species Lissotriton vulgaris. The sequence goes on along the minus strand of NC_141693.1, from coordinate 1,305,652,816 downwards.
AGAAAAGGGAAGGATAAGAGAAAAAAACAGAGTCATAAAGAGATAGGGAAGAGACAGAAAGAGGGGCAGCAAAGTAGCAGTGGAGGGGGGCCAGGGGGAAGCGGTGAAGAGAAGCAGAGAGAGAGAAAGTGAGAGAGGAGGAGGGACAAAAGTGAGAGAGGTGGAGGGACAAAAGGGAGAGGTGGGGAGAGAGGTGGCTTAGCAGCGAGCACCAGACAGGAATGAAGAGTTGGGGGAAGAGAGATAGCCCATGGACTTTATTTGCACCGTTCTTTAGCCCACTCTGCCACCCCAGTTCAGACATGGCTATATGCAAATCAGTCTGACCCTGTGCCTCATGGGAACAGTCCAGCCCGAACTGCCAAGCCATGCCTTCCCTGGAAAGGAAACAAGCTTTTGTACCGCCATAAGTGTGGCAGGGTATGCTCAGACGTGAGTCCCTTGCTCACTTTGCCACTGGATTCAAGCAAGCTGGGCTGAAGACGGCTGGAATGCCAGAAACCAGTCCTCGGAAGCTTGTTTCCGGTCCAGGGAAGATATGGCTTGGCAGTTCGGGCTGGACTGTTCCCATGAGGCACAGGGTCAGACTGATTTGCATATAGACATGTCTGAACTGGGGTGGCAGAGTGGGCTAAAGAACGGTGATGGATTGAACCCAGATCTTTTGACTGGGTGTGAGTGTTTGATTGATTCATATGCTCCGTCCATCACCACCCCCTTTTTGTACCGCTTTTGGCCGCCATAAGTGTGGCAGGGCATGCTCAGACGTGAGTCCCTTGCTCACTTTGCCACTGGATTCAAGCAAGCTGGGATGAAGACGGCTGGAATGCCAGAAACCGGTCCTCGGAAGCTTGTTTCCGGTCCAGGGAAGACATGGCTTGGCAGTGCGGGCTGGACTGTTCCCATGAGGCACAGTGTCAGACTGATTTGCATATAGCCATGTCTGAACTGGGGTGGCAGAGTGGGCTAAAGAATGGTGATGGATTAAACCCCGATCTTTTGACTGGGTGTGAGTGTTTGATTGATTCAGATGCTCCGTCCATCACCACCCCTTTTTGTACCGCTTTTCGCCGCAATAAGTGTGGCAGGGTATGCTCAGACGTGAGTCCCTTGCTCACTTTGCCACTGGATTCAAGCAAGCTGGGCTGAAGACGGCTGGAATGCCAGAAACCGGTCCACGGAAGCTTGTTTCCGGTCCAGGGAAGACATGGCTTGGTAGTTCGGGCTGGACTGTTCCCATGAGGCACAGGGTCAGACTGATTTGCATATAGCCATGTCTGAACTGGGGTGGCAGAGTGGGCTAAAGAACGGTGATGTATTAAACCCAGATCTTTTGACTGGGTGTGAGTGTTTGATTGATTCAGATGCTCCGTCCATCACCACCCCCTTTTGTGCCGCTTTTGGCCGCCATAAGTGTGGCAGGGTATGCTCAGACGTGAGTCCCTGGCTCACTTTGCCACTGGATTCAAGCAAGCCCGGCTGAAGAAGGCTGAAATGCCAGAAACCGGTCCTCGGAAGCTTGTTTCCGGTCCAGGGAAGACATGGCTTGGCAGTTCGGGCTGGACTGTTCCCATGAGGCACCGGGTCAGGCTGATTTGCATAAAGCCATGTCTGAACTGGGGTGGCAGAGTGGGCTAAAGAATGGTGATGGATTAAACACAGATCTTTTGACTGGGTGTGAGTGTTTGATTGATTCAGATGCTCCGTCCATCACCACCCCCTTTTGTACCGCTTTTGGCCGCCGTAAGTGTGGCAGGGTATGCTCAGACGTGAGTCCCTTGCTCACTTTGCCACTGGATTCAAGCAAGCCGGGCTGAAGATGGCTGGAATGCCAGAAACTGGTCCTCGGAAGCTTGTTTCCGGTCCAGGGAAGACATGGCTTGGCAGTTCGGGCTGGACTGTTCCCATGAGGCACAGGGTCAGACTGATTTGCATATAGCCATGTCTGAACTGGGGTGGCAGAGTGGGCTAAAGAACGGTGATGGATTAAACCCAGATCTTTTGACTGGGTGTGAGTGTTTGATTGATTCAGATGCTCCGTCCATCACCACCCCCTTTTGTACCGCTTTTCGCCGCAATAAGTGTGGCAGGGTATGCTCAGACGTGAGTCCCTTGCTCACAATGCTCACTTTGCCACTGGATTCAAGCAAGCCGGGCTGAAGACGGCTAGAATGCCAGAAACCGGTCCTCGGAAGCTTGTTTCCGGTCCAGGGAAGACATGGCTTGGGAGTTCGGGCTGGACTGTTCCCATGAGGCACAGGGTCAGACTGATTTGCATATAGCCATGTCTGAACTGGGGTGGCAGAGTGGGCTAAAGAACGGTGATGTATTAAACCCAGATCTTTTGACTGGGTGTGAGTGTTTGATTGATTCAGATGCTCCGTCCATCACCACCCCCTTTTGTACCGCTTTTGGCCGCCATAAGTGTGGCAGGGTATGCTCAGACGTGAGTCCCTGGCTCACTTTGCCACTGGATTCAAGCAAGCCCGGCTGAAGAAGGCTGAAATGCCAGAAACCGGTCCTCGGAAGCTTGTTTCCAGTCCAGGGAAGACATGGCTTGGCAGTTCGGGCTGGACTGTTCCCATGAGGCACCGGGTCAGGCTGATTTGCATATAGCCATGTCTGAACTGGGGTGGCAGAGTGGGCTAAAGAATGGTGATGGATTAAACCCAGATCTTTTGACTGGGTGTGAGTGTTTGATTGATTCAGATGCTCCGTCCATCACCACCCCCTTTTGTACCGCTTTTGGCCGCCATAAGTGTGGCAGGGTATGCTCAGACGTTAGTCCCTTGCTCACTTTGCCACTGGATTCAAGCAAGCCGGGCTGAAGATGGCTGGAATGCCAGAAACTGGTACTCGGAAGCTTGTTTCCGGTCCAGGGAAGACATGGCTTGGCAGTTCGGGCTGGACTGTTCCCATGAGGCACAGGGTCAGACTGATTTGCATATAGCCATGTCTGAACTGGGGTGGCAGAGTGGGCTAAAGAACGGTGATGGATTAAACCCAGATCTTTTGACTGGGTTTGAGTGTTTGATTGATTCAGATGCTCCGTCCATCACCACCCCCTTTTGTACCGCTTTTGGCCGCCATAAGTGTGGCAGGGTATGCTCAGACGTGAGTCCCTGGCTCACTTTGCCACTGGATTCAAGCAAGCCGAGCTGAAGACGGCTGGAATGCCAGAAACCGGTCCTCGGAAGCTTGTTTCCGGTCCAGGGAAGACATGGCTTGGCAGTTCGGGCTGGACTGATCCCATGAGGCACAGGGTCAGACTGATTTTCATATAGCCATGTCTGAACTGGGGTGGTAGAGTGGGCTAAAGAACGGTGATGGATTAAACCCAGATCTTTTGACTGTGTTAGAGTGTTTGATTGATTCAGATGCTCCGTCCATCACCACCCCCTTTTGTACCGCTTTTGGCCGCCATAAGTGTGGCAGGGTATGCTCAGACATGAGTCCCTTGCTCACTTTGCCACTGGATTCAAGCAAGCCGGGCTGAAGACGGCTGGAATGCCAGAAACCGGTCCCCGGAAGCTTGTTTCCGGTCCAGGGAAGACATGGCTTGGCAGTTCGGGCTGGACTGTTCCCATGAGGCACAGGGTCAGACTGATTTGCATATAGCCATGTCTGAACTGGGGTGGCAGAGTGGGCTAAAGAACGGTGATGGATTAATCCCAGATCTTTTGACTGGGTGTGAGTGTTTGATTGATTCAGATGCTCCGTCCATCACCACCCCCTTTTGTACCACTCTCTGTGATGGGCTGCAAAGCTCTGGCAAAGATGTTCATGGTTCCCAGATTGCTGTATTATTTTGTCAATTTGTCTTAAGCTCTTGTGGTTCCAAACTCTATACAATTCTCTGGGACTTTATCTGGGGCACACAGTGCCACAGAGTGGATGTGCTACCCAACGGTGCCCATTACCCATTTTCCTTTACCGATTTGAAACTTGGAGTCCCCTACTTTGAGACTTATTGCCTTGCCTCTCCGATGAAATTGTTGTCCCAGTGGATTGAAGGGGAGAATATTGGTGAGCAGTTGAGTATGTTGGGAGAGAATTACATCAAAATCGTGATTACCAATATCCTATTCCGAAAGGCGAAATGCATCAGATGTTGCTCCATGTATAATAACAACTTAGTCCACATAGAGGGTGCACAGGACAACTCACATGCCTATTCACTCACTAATGGCAATGTGGTCTGAAATTGAACAAAGCTGTAAATGTTTCTGAGTTCATGTTTGAAAACAAACACTTCTAAGAAATGCCTCCCAAATGCAGTGATATAATCTGTACCAATGTGAAACAACTCCACATCACAGAATTTTTTGAATTTTGAAGAGACTTTACAATTTTTTTAGATATTTGTTGCACAATGTCTTTAAACGTGTTACTAAAGTAGGGCAGGAACCTTCAATGCTTCCATTTGAGCTATACGTGGCCTCCCTGCAGGTGGTATTAAAGAAACAACAGTCCATGGGGAAGTTAATACTCAAAAAGAAGCAATTTAAAAGAATTGAAAACGAATCAAGTTTTCTTTGTCGAACATAAACACTAAAAACATGTTCTCCTCCTTGCCCTGTCATTGTGAGATAAGGCACATCTCACACGTTGCCGTTTAAACGATTGCTAAACTTTTCATGGTAATGGGAAGGAAGAGGGGGATACGCCAGCACTCTCTGGTAGTCTATACCAAATGTAGAAGAGATGAAGGAAAGTGCCATTAAAGCTTACGAGCACTCCGATCAAAGAAATGCTAGTCTCCACTTCACCAGACATGTCACGAGTAGGTATTAAAAGAGGGTTCAAAGCAAGATAGCAGATCAAAGTAATATGAGAGATAGACAAAAACAATATTTCATACTGAGATCTTCGAGCTATATATAGCTCATCTGGGCCTCCACCAGCCAAACAACTTCCTATATTGTTCTGATAAAGGCAAACTAGACTTTCCAGCAGGAGGAATCCGTATATTTACCCCGACGCCTTTAGTATCTTTTGACTAGTTTGTAAAATTTCAACTAAAGCTGCAATTATGTCAAGGAAAGGAGGTGCATCTAACAGACCACAGATGGCCACACAGACCACACAAAAGAAATGCTTAAAAAGGGGCAAGGCGATCCCACCCTCGGAATCACTCTGGACACAATCTTTTAGCTGCTCCAAGAGCAGCTCAGATGCTACATTCAACAGAGGTCCACCTGGGCAAGCAGCCGCCCTGAATGCTACTATAGAAACATGCAAAGACATCCTCCAGCTTTCAAGATTGTTTGACATTTTTGCTGAATTTCACTATCACAATAAGAGCTCAGAAGGTCACTTTATCCACATCACTCAGCAACATGGACTCTATTATACTGAAGGACAGGGATGCAATAGAGTTTGATAGCTTTCATCTAAATGCCTCAGATGTACACACCTTGAAGAGGCAGCACATACAAAAAGCAGTATCTCATCACCCAAGGTTTACATCCAACACGATTGACAGCATTCTAAGCTCAGTAAACTCTACTTTATTGGCAACAACTAAAGCGCTAAGAGGGCTAGCTCACACGTTAGAAATTCATGTAGTTTTGTTACAATCTCTTACTAAACACATCATTAAACCTGGATGCCAAAAAATGCCATAGACCTCAAGCAGAGCTAATTAACAGATTTAAACTCCACTGCCCAACATTTCTCTGCTGCATATCAATCGTCGATAAACGATGCACTCTTCCTGATCATAACTTTTAATTGGCAACCTCAAGACCATGACCAGTTCCAAACCCGGCAAGTTTAAAAATGCAACATCCTCCGTTCAAATAATGGAGACTAATCCAAACAACACAAACTTAAACAGAGAGGGAGCAAACAAAGTTAGGGATGAAGTGATAATAATTAAACATATGGCATTCACCAATAATTTAGAAATGCCACCTCTTCAGGAGGACAAACTGCTAACCAGCAAAGAAAGAAAACATTTGAAAAAGAAAAAGAAAGTCCTTAGAAACACCCTCTAAGTAACCTGAGAGCCTTCAAAGCAAGAATTTGATCTGAAACAGTAAAAAGATACCCACGTTTTCAGGAAAGGGCCAAAGAGAGTGTATCTTTGGAAGAGAGGGCCATCAGTGGAAGCCATAACCCTCCACCAGCCAAACATTCAAGCTTTCTGCCCACTGCCCAGAATCCACCATCTTTAAGAACACCAACAGAAGACTAGAATACTGACAATGGGAGTCACTTACACATTCATGAGAACACAATCCCTCTTTCAACACACCCCGTTACATTAGGAGGCAGTAACGGAGCATCACAACAGTCCACCTCCTCTCAATCATTTAGCCTTCCGTTGAACAATAGGGCTAATGGATCTTGCCTTCAAGTGGACAATTCTTTGTCAGTTAACAATCCTAGGGCCCGATGTAGGTTGCCAATTACCGGTCGGTAACGGCCGAATTCGGCCGTTACCGACCGGTATTTGGGAATTGACATGCAGGTGGCATTTAATTTACAGAATCGGTATATTTACTGATTCGGTAAATTTACTGATTCTGTAAAATACCGAATCGGTAAATTTACAGAATCGGTAAATACAGATGTAGGTGGCACTGGAAACAGTGCCACAGGCCATTACCGATTCGTTATTTACCATGTAATACTATTACATGGTAAATAACGAATTCCAGTGTACATGCACCTCTGTGCATGTACACCTGTGCCATGTGGCACACAGACATGCCCTAAAGGCATGTATGAGTGTCACATGACACACAAGCCAGTAACAGGGGTGCAACAGGGTGTCTAAGTGACACCATGTCCCCCTTGTAAAATCGGTAATTTTACCGATTCGGTAATTACCGAATTGGTATTTGCTATTGAATCCTATTGGCTTCAAAGCCCATAGGAATCAATGGCAAATACCGATTCGGTAATTACAGAATCAGTAATTACCTAATCTTACCGATTCAGTATTTTTACCGAATTTTTTACCTACATAGCCATTACCGAATAGGTAAAATTCGGTATTTACCATTCGGTAATTTGCTATTACCTGCATCTAGGCCCTAGCCCTTTATCCAGAACCTATAATGTATTACCATTAAAAAGACACATTGAAGGCTTGAGGTCTGATTGAGGACGTTGTCCCCAGTCGACTCGGTAATGCCAGGTAACACCAGCGGGATTCCACAATTGCCCATTCTCCACCCACCACCAACATGCAGCCATATGCTGAATAGATACCAGGGCCTCCCTCTTACAATGCAGCAGCCTCACAAAAAGTTATTCAGCCACCAGTGTACATCTGATTGTGGGACGTAGGACACTTTAATCAGAAACATCACTTTGCTTTTATTGTCACACAAGCCTGCCCTATCCAGTGTAACTGCTGATGACCATCTGCAGTGATTGATATGCGCTCTACAGAAATTCCTGGAACAGTATACAGACATCAGGACACATTTGCTTAGTGGGGAATTAGGATGACCAAACTTTATTTATTGATGTCGAATCAAAGCATACATTCGAAAATACAAAACAATGAAAAGCAGACAGGTCATATGAACCCCGCAACACCCCCAGAACAACAATATCATAAGTACAGCACCCTCTGGACACAACAACACAATTTCCTGCATGGCTTATAGGAAGTTCAAATATGGGAGCAGATACCCTAAAAAGAGGCAACCCGTGTAAATGAGGAGCAAATACGAATCAAGTGCCTGGCATTATTGGGAAGGAGAAAGCGCAAACATAATAGGCAGAGCATTCACAGTACGTCAGGGTGAGACATCAAATAGGCCGTAGTGTGTGCCCAAAAGTCTTTAGGGCGGGAGGACTCTGGTATCTCCTCCTCATACACCTGCAGTTGATCCCGACAATAAATCAAATCGCGAAGCCATTGTTTTGCTGATTTGCATATAGCCAGGTTCTGAGCTGGGATGGGGCAGTGAGATAAATAACGGTGATGGATCAAGCCCTGATCTTTGGACTGGGTAAGAGTGGTCTGCTTAATTCAGACACTCTGTTCATCACCACCCCCTTTTCTGAATCGTTTTTGGCCACTATAGGTGTGGCAGGGTATACTCAGACATGAGTCCCTTTCTCACTGCTCCATCAGGATTCAAGCAAGCCGGGCCGAAGACGGCTGAAATGCCAGAAACCGGTCCACGGTAGCTTGTCTCCTTTCTGGTGAAGAATTGGCTTGGTAGTTTAGTCTGCCCTGTTCCCATGATGCACTGGGCCAGGGACAGACTGATTTGCATATAGCCAGGTTCTGAGCTGGGATGGGGCAGGGAGATAAATAACGGTGATGGATCAAGCCCTGATCTTTGGACTGGGTAAGAGTGGTCTGCTTAATTCAGACACTCTGTTCATCACCACCCCCTTTTCTGAATCGTTTTTGGCCACTATAGGTGTGGCAGGGTATACTCAGACATGAGTCCCTTTCTCACTGCTCCATCAGGATTCAAGCAAGCCGGGCCGAAGACGGCTGAAATGCCAGAAACCGGTCCACGGTAGCTTGTCTCCTTTCTGGTGAAGAATTGGCTTGGTAGTTTAGTCTGCCCTGTTCCCATGATGCACTGGGCCAGGGACAGACTGATTTGCATATAGCCAGGTTCTGAGCTGGGATGGGGCAGGGAGATAAATAACGGTGATGGATCAAGCCCTGATCTTTGGACTGGGTAAGAGTGGTCTGCTTAATTCAGACACTCTGTTCATCACCACCCCCTTTTCTGAATCGTTTTTGGCCACTATAGGTGTGGCAGGGTATACTCAGACATGAGTCCCTTTCTCACTGCTCCATCAGGATTCAAGCAAGCCGGGCCGAAGACGGCTGAAATGCCAGAAACCGGTCCACGGTAGCTTGTCTCCTTTCTGGTGAAGAATTGGCTTGGTAGTTTAGTCTGCCCTGTTCCCATGATGCATTGGGCCAGGGACAGACTGATTTGCATATAGCCAGGTTCTGAGCTGGGATGGGGCAGTGAGATAAATAACGGTGATGGATCAAGCCCTGATCTTTGGACTGGGTAAGAGTGGTCTGCTTAATTCAGTCACTCTGTTCATCACCACCCCCTTTTCTGAATCGTTTTATAGTAGGCACAGACCTTGCACCACAGCCCTGAGCCACCGCCCTCTTTGCAAAAAGGGTGGAAATCGCAACAATACGTCTGCTAGCATGCTTCAAGCGCTTGACATAGACCAATAAACACAGCTCAGGAGTACAACCTACAGGTTGCAGCACAATGCCAGTTAAAATGTTAACCACTGCACTCCAGAAAGCAAACACACCCCCACACAGCCAGGCAACGTGAAAGAAATCTGCATTCCCAGTGCCACACCTCATACAGTCCGCAGTCTCTCTCAGCCCATATTTATATAACTGTAGGGGGGAGTAGTATATCTGATGCAAATATTTAAAATGAATAATTCGAAGGTTGCAGTTGGCTGTGAGGCGGCTCGTAAGCAGACAGCACACCATCTAGACCTCCGGCGCAATAGAATCGCCTAACGCGGCCTGCCAGCGTAGACAAGAGGGGTGCTCCTCCTGGTCGCATTCATGCAGAGAGGAATTATAGAGTTTGGTAATAAGCCCTTTGTGACTCTCTCCCGGTAACAATGTCTGCAGTGCACGTAATGTGGTAGGTTCTGCAGGGTAATCAGGGTATGCCATTCGAATGGCCTAACAAACTCAGACGTATGTGAAATTGAACATAAAACTTCGATACGCGCCATTCTGTGCCTCACGCAATGTTTTAAAGCGACTCTCCTTATATAAATCGCCCAATCTGGTGATGCCCGCAGCTGCTAACTCTTTCAGGATGGGAGCCTCCCGTTCCGCGTTGATATCAGGAAGAGAATCTAGGGGCAGCAGTGGAGCATATAAATACGGTAGCTGAGCTCTGGACGCCAGTATTCGCCATGCCCATGACGTGCACTGAGGAGTATTTATCTCTGCCCGCGGACCACCCGATCCTCCCGAGAGGACCACCGCCTGCAATGGGACAAGAAGCACAGCATCAGTCTCAATAGCCACGTGGGACTGAAAACGTTGTGGGAAATGCCAATAATGCGCAAATTGCGCTTGTGCGCACAGATAATAGAAGCGCAGATCCGAAGCCTCAAATCCTCCACGGTCAAAAGGCTGCACCAGTAGTTCCCATCTACATCGGAGCTTTTTTTCACCCCACACAAAGGTTAACAGGGCCGAATGAAGGGTGCGGAACAATACTATATTCAATTTTATAGGTACGTTGACAAAAAAATATAGCAGTTTAGGCAAAAAGACCATTTTTACAACTGCAATCCTATCTGCCAATGAGAGGGGTAGATGCGACCACCTCACGGCTTGCTCAGATAAGCGCGTAATCGTGCGACCATAGTTCTCAGAAACCACTACTGCAGGATCTCGGTGTATCCACACACCCAGGTATTTCACGGGGTCGGAGGTCCAAGAGAATGGGAAGTCAAGCTCCACTTGTTTGGTAAGCGCAGTGAGGGGAAAGACTATTGATTTGGACCAATTTATCCCAAGGCCCAAAAACCTCTCAAACTGGACATATTCCCGGAGTAGTGGAGACAGGTGCACAGCGGGCTCGCGGACATAAAGCAACATGTTATCCGCATACAGGGAGACAATCAATGGACATTGCCGGAACTGTAAGGCAGCAGCTGAGTGTTTCTGGCGTAGCTTACATGCCAGAAGCTCCGGGGCCCGGGAAAAAAGCATGGGCGACAGAGGGCAGCCCTGCTGCGTGCCCCTCTCGATGGGAGACAAGGACGACTACCCCAACCATTAACTCGAACGCGAGTGACCGGCTCACTGTAGAGTACTCTAAGCCATTGCACAAAAAAAGGGGGAAAGCCCATCCTGCTTAGTACAGTGAATTTATAAGGCCATTGCAGAGAATCAAATGCTTTTGCTGCATCAAGCAGCACAGCAACAGCTTGGAAATCAGATTCAAAACACTGCAGCGTGGAGAATAACGTGCGTGAGTTATGAGTCGTAGAGCGGTCCGTCACAAACCCGGATGGTTCCGGCAGTACCAGTAGGGGTACCAAGGGCTGCAGCCGGAAGGCGATCATTTTTGCTAAGATCTTTGTGTCGATGTTAATGATCGAGAGAGGACGATCCGATCCGCGCATATTGGAAGGTTTATCTGGTTTTAGTAATGTGACAAGGAGGGCCTCCCGGAGAGAGGGTGGAAGAGTCACCGTTTCATAGGCCTCTGGATAGACTGCCAACAGCAGAGGAGCCAGGTCCGCCATGTATGTTTTGTAGAATTCACTTGGCAAACCATCTGGACCCACAGCCTTGCAAGTTGGTAGGGACATTATAGCCTCCTTAACATCCTCCTCATCGAAGGGCTGCATAAGATATTCCTGATGAGCGTTTGATAGCCACTCAAGGGCAACGTCATTGAGGTAGTCATGCGCCTCCTCAGCTGATGGGGATTCCCTAGAGGCATATAGGTCAGTGTAAAACAGCAAAACACTCTCGCAAAGGTCCTCAGTCGAGTGTCGGGGCTCGCCATTGTTATCAAGAAGTTCAGTGATAGCTTCCTGGCTTCGTGGCTCAGTGAGTTTTTGAGCAAGGGAACCGCTAGGATGACCTCCCTTGCCACAATATCTAGCAATTCTATACCGGAAGCAATGGAGCAGTTCCCAGTCAACAGTCTCATTGTGCTCTGTAACCAGCTCTCGTATTTCAGCTAATTTGGCAGTGCTAGGATCTAACTCAAAGTCGTGTTCCAATTTGGAGATGTCTGACTCCAATTTCTTTATTCTACGCCGGATGTCCTGCAGAACTCCAGACTGTGCCCCGATGCAGTTACCCCTTACGGTGACCTTGAAGGCCTCCCAGAGCACTCCCGCACTATCCACAGTGCCTTGATTTTCACTTAAATAATTCCTTATTGTCTCTGCTATAGATTGCTTGAATACCGGGTTTTTAAGTTCTGAGGGTTGAAGCCGCCACGCAAAAGACGGCGATTGATACGCTGGGAGCTGTAACGCAAGGAGCACCGGAGAGTGATCTGGCAAAGTGCGTGCCTCATGCAACACCTTTACCGTCCAGGTACAGACCACCTCTGAGACAAGCCAAAAATCAATGAAGGACCAAGAGCCATGCACCGAGGAGGCAAATGTTCTCTCCCGATCAGAGGGGTGATGTTGGCACCATACAATGTGTAGGTGTCCCGTGTCTAAGAGTCCTAATAATAAGTCTGTGGCCCGTTTGGGACGGGCATTACTGCTGCCATGCCTATCTATGGTGATATCTAAAAACAGATTGAAATCCCCTCCCTAAATAATTGCAGCTGGTGCAAACAATGATATTCTGCGCCATACTTCAGAGTAAAACGAGGGGTCATCAACGTTCAGCCTGTAAATATTCACAAGCAATACACTCTTGCGACCCAGTTAGCCATGAATTATCACAAGCCGGCCACATTCATCCATTTAATTTCTAATTGCTGTGAAGGCCACTCAGTTTTTCACTAGGATTAACACACCCCTAGCCGAGGATGAATAGGAGGACGACGCCTTCACACTCGCCCAGCGCGTACCAATTCTATGACCTGACTCTTTGGTTAAGTGAGTTACCTGTAGAAGGGCAATATGCACTCCCATAGGATCCAGATACGCAAACATCATCCTAATCTTTATAGGCGTTTAAAGGCCACACACTTTCCAAGTGAGAAATTTGATAATGTTACTCATTATGGAAGGTCAGAAGAAAGAGACACCTTAAAAGGAATTTTGAACTGAATGATAGCATGCAGTGAATAATAGCATACTCACATATTGTATGTCCAGAAAAGTTCCAGTAACATTCTGCCGTCCCCACCCCAAACACACCCTACCCCCACCCACTTCAGCAAACCAACCATGCCAAAGCCTTCCCAGACCCCTACCCAACCCCCACCTCCCCCCCACTCCCAGAAACAACAAAGCAAATTTGGGGTACACCCATTTGTGGGGAGCACAGAGACGCAAGCCTCCCACATAGTAGGAGTTGACCGAACAAAGACAATATACAGTCAATGCATACAATAGTCAGTATTCAAACACCACGCTGGAGCAAAACTTCCAGTGACCCAAGTGATGCAAACGATAATAGATATTTCAATGCAGGGGACCTGGAGAGTTGTATAGAACGAGTGGAACCTGTAGAAAGAGCTCGCACAGCCAAAAGTAATCCAGATGTCATGTTGTTCGGTGCCAATGTTGTACACAAAATGCCCACTGAGAGCCTCAGATCATCCTCATAACAGCAAGACGCAGCTCTGAACCACATTTAACACCTACGCCTCTGGTTTCATTTATTTAGGTGCATATAGCACAAAATATTGCAAAATTAGCACATTGGGGCAAAATCTGACAACTGCTCCTACACAGTCCAAAATAAAAAAAACAAGAACAAAACATGCCATAATCATTTCAAATCAATCTCCTTGTAGATTGCCGTGCTCAACAGATTGCTCAACAACAGAGAGCCTCTTGAATTTCGGACCAACTGGTACATCCCATGTTTCCAAGAAACCTAGATGACAAGATCACTCCCTATAAATGGGTATCAGGAGGCTCATCACCCAGCAGTAAAGTTAAATACATTTGGAAGCCTGTCAAGAGGAATTGCCATCTATATCACAACTACCTTACAGACAATGCAGCCTCTTTATGTAGCTATTTGCATCACATTTGCACCACGCACCATAGTGCATGAGCGACACTAGCCTTAAGACAGATTTTTTAAGCCATGCAAAGCCACTTTTTGTGGCTCCAAAAATCTGGAGTAAAGCAACGCAGTGCAAATCGCGGTGTTGCATTACTCTGTCATAGGAAGGAGTTCCAGGGTGTTACTTCCTTAGGGGCTTATTTATGAGCCCTTGCGTCAGTTTTATGCCGCTGGTTCGTCACATTTTGTGACGCACCAGCGGAGTAAAAAATGTGCCTTGTTGCACCATATTTACAAAGTGACGCATCTAGGTAGATGCATCACTTTGTACACCTCTGCGCTACATTATAACTGCGTTAGGTATAATGTATGCAGAGGGGGCGTTCCCCCGCAAAAAGCCTCGTAATAGTGACGCAGTGAAATCTATGACTTTTCACTGCGTCACTTTTAGGACGTTGTTGCGTCAAAATCTTGCGCCTGCCTCACAGCAGGCGTAAGACTGACGCAAGCCCTTTCACATGGGGCTTTCCCCATGTGAAAGGACGCATTGCTGGAGTTGCGTCACTTTTGTGACACACTCCAGCTATGCGTCACTTTTGCGCGTACAGATACGTCAGAAATACTGACGTATCTGTAACTCCTTGCGACATGATACGTCATACATTAAATATGACGCATCATGTATGTCGCATGGAGTGTGCACTGAGAAGTGACGCATTGCTGCTTTCACGCAGCGATGCGTCATTTCTCATAAATGAGGCCCCAGGTTTTTGACACATACCCAGAATTACAAGAACTTGTAAACCTTGGAATGTGACAAAGTCCTACATCTTCCCAGGGTAGGCCTAATAGGGAGAAATATATATTTTTTCTCCTCGTTTCTTCCCCTTTTAATGTGTTCTGTATTCTCCAGTACACATAGAAAGAGGAATATGCCTCCCAGGATTGTTTTTATGCAGGAAGGAGCACAAAAAGGAGGAGCAACTTCCTGCACAAAATAAATTCTGCAAGCAACACAGGCACGCTTGTACCATGATGCAAGGGTGCCTGCATCAGCGCTAGTCAGCCAAAAGGGTGCAGAGAAAAGGACAGGAATGTGCGGTATTGTCTTGCATATGGCTCATTCCTGACCCTTCCCTGTCATGCAGTGCAGAGCAGCAAGGAGACTTGCTGCGCTGCCCTTCGCTGCATGATTTCTCTGTAAATAGGCCCCTAACATCACACTCGTAAATTGCTCCAGCTGATAGCTGCAGACTACCATGTTAGATCAGAGCCATTTTGGCAAGGCTACCTTCTCTATCCTGATTGTAAACATCTACCTGAACCTACACCAAGCAGACCGCAGAAAGGTAGCCTCTGACTTCTTAGAAGAAATTGAAGACATACTACTCAGGGCAGGAGAAGGTGCTAAGCGGGGACTTTAATTTTCAATTTCACTTATTAGATGGACCTAAGTACACATTACCCTCAGATGCTGAAGAAGAGTTCTTTAACATCAATAACACAGTCACCACTAAGATCAGGAGCATCTGACATTCATCTGGTCTCCAGTTCCTTACATACCTTATGCCCTCTACTCAACTTCAAAATCACACATACGAGTCCTACAGCAAAACCTTTAAGATAAACAACACTTTTGTCCCACAAAAACCTTTACCCACGTGCAATTCCTTTCAGATAATTCAGCACCCCGAAAGTGATCATTTCTCGTCAATCTCCCGCTGCAATCAGCACCCACATAGGGATCAAAATGGAGCTCTACACATCTTGACAAAATAAAAGCCTGGGAGCAAATAAGCGACATCAAGGGGCTGCCAGGGTGCCTTGCTCAGTCCACTTCATCCATAGCCACGTGGCCTAAGGTCATTGCATCTCCACATGAATATCTGCAGCAATCACTGGTCACAGACACTTTTCTTAAGAGGCAAACCTCCAACTCATGGTTCACACCTAGGCTAAAAGAAATAAAGACTTGGGGCCATATTATCAAGAACGGCGATAACATTATCACTGCTTTAGCGGCAGGAAACTCCAGCTAAATTAGCAACAAGGGGCTTGATAATATGCCCTTGTGAATTCCCATAGAAACCCAGGTTTGATGTCCTGCACACCAGAATCTAGGCTTCTATGGGAATTCTCAAGGGCATATTATCAAGCCCCTTATCGGTGCTTTAGCGGCAGTTTCCTGCCTCTAAAGCGGCGATAATGTTATCGCCGTTATTGATAGTATGCCCCAGAGATTCACAAATAAACAAGAACCTACAGGAAATCCTGTCTGTTAGAAATGGGGAAGCCAATTCTATGAGGGATAGCATGGTGCAGAGCGGGCAGGCAAAACTCCTGAGGACATGTGTGAAGCATCCATGCAGTACCCACAGACATCACACAAGGCACACCACAAAAAGAGACACAACACCAGTTTTGGTGAAAAAGGAGAACTTTTGTATTGTCTCAAATTGGCAATAGAAATCACAGTAATCATAATACTGTGCAGCAGGTCCCCTCACGTTCCTGTCCCTGCTCTGACTCAGCACATGATGGCACATCCCCCGTATTTATTTGCCCCTCACCCCACCTACCAGGCAGTGCCAGAAGCTTCTAGAATCCTCTGGGGAACTGGTCCTAACTGGCTCAGGGGGAGGAGTAGAGCACCCTGGGTGCCAGGCTTTCCCTCCAAATACTGGGGTGGCTGGGTACCGAACATCTAGACCGCTAACCTACTACAGTCAGGTGGTACCACCCATAGCAATGGCATCCATTTTAAATTCAGCATGCTACCAGGGTACATTTCTACAATGGGGGTTAATAAGTGCACACACCATTGCGTTACATTTTCACATTAAACAGGGCATCTCATACCACACATGGCCTATACAACTTTCTTTACCATGGGGAGACATCCTAAAATAGGGGGGGGGGTGAAAAGCGAACGATTTTGGGAAAATGGGCCAAGTCTATCACAGCTCCCCCCCAGCCAAAAGCCAGGGTAGACCAATCAATGCCTTGATGGGCTTCCCTGCTTGGGGCGAGAAAAGGTGGACGCAGGCCCGCAACTGCAGGGGCATCTGCAGGTTCTTCGCCATTCTGGAACCCAATGGTTTCCTCTCTCAACCCTCCCTTGACCAACTACATCACCCCACTGAAGCTCTCAAGCCGGATGTGGCCAGGACCGGCCACTAGGCCATCCAGATGTCTCTGACCCTTGCTCTCTCACAGAGTGGGGGGCTTTAGCTCTAGGCCCGTAGTACCCTTTTACCACTCTCCTCCTACCAAACTGCCACTGGTCTCCCCACCTGGGGTCTGCACCCTCAGGCTGACCAACCACCAGGGGCGAGGCTCTCCTCCCCCCTACCTCTCCTTCTGGGGTACCGCCCTATCCTCCTACGTGGGACACCCTCAGGACACCACTCTCTCCCCAGTCCAGGGCCTTGACTCTGCAACTGATTCCCCTACCTAGAGTCTAAACCCTTAGGTTGAACTGGTGATGGGGGTGAGTCCTCCCTCCCCCCCTGTACCCCCTCCCAGAGTTCTGCACCCTCCTAACTGGAGTAGTACCCCTGGAAGTCAATCCCGGGGGGACACTGTTTACAGACGTCTCACCCGCCAGGTCAGGCAACCCCTGAACCTGGCATCCCAGCCCAGGATCTAAACCCTGCGACTAAACCGGTGCCAGAGGAGAGACCTTCCTCCCTCTGCACCCCCTCCCAGAGTTCGGCACCCTCCCACTGGGAGAAGTACCCCTGGAAGTCAAAACAGTAGGGACCTTGAATATAAGTGCCCCTCCCTCCAGGTCAGGCAACCCCTGAACCTGGCACCCCAGCCCAGGATCTAAACCCTGCGACTGAGCAGACCCCCGAACCTCTGGAGCTCTGATTACAGATGCTCCTGGTTCTCCTGGCACGAGGGGATCCCTTTCACTGGACGGCACACCAGGACAGCCTAGGCTCCCAACCTGGGGTTCCCTTCTGAAACTCTCCTGGCCTTGAGACTGCGGTTGGGGCACCTCGGGACACCTCCCTGTCTCACTCCTTCCTGTAGCTAGGATGGGAGGCCCTACAACCCTCTCACTTCACTGGGACCTAGCTGGGCTATTCCGCACCTCTCCTGCCTCGCTGGGTCGGAAGATCCCTGCACCACTCCCTTCAGGATCACTTCCCAATGCCCTCTCAAACTCTCTATTCAGAAAAGGGGGGTGGTGATGGACAGAGTATCTGAATTAAGCAGAACACTCCTACCCAGTCAACAGATCAGGGCTTGATCCATCACCGTTTTTTAGCTCACTGCACCATCCCAGCTCAGAACCTGGCTACATGCAAATTAGTTTGTCCCTGGCCCAGTGCATCATGGGAACAGGGCAGACCAAACTACCAAGCCAATTCTTATACTGGAAAGGAAACAAGCTTCCGGGGACCGGTTTCTGCCATTACAGCCGTCTTCGGCCCGGCTTGCTTGAATCCTGATGGTGCAGTGAGCAAGGGACTCATGTCTGAGCATACCCTTTCACGCTTATGGTGGACAAAACGATTCAGAAAAGGGGGGTGGTGATGGACAGAGTATCTGAATTAAGCAGAACACTCCTACCCAGTCAACAGATCAGGGCTTGATCCATCACCGTTTTTTAGCTCACTGCACCATCCCTGCTCAGAACCTGGCTACATGCAAATTAGTCTGTCCCTGGCCCAGTGCATCATGGGAACAGGGCAGACCAAACTACCAAGCCAATTCTTATACTGGAAAGGAAACAAGCTTCCGGGGACCGGTTTCTGCCATTACAGCCGTCTTCGGCCCGGCTTGCTTGAATCCTGATGGTGCAGTGAGCAAGGGACTCATGTCTGAGCATACCCTTCCACGCTTATGGTGGACAAAACGATTCAGAAAAGGGGGGTGGTGATGAACTGAGTATCTGAATTAAGCAGAACACTCCTACCCAGTCAACAGATCAGGGCTTGATCCATCACCGTTTTTTAGCTCAGTG
This sequence comes from Lissotriton vulgaris, assembly GCF_964263255.1. Lineage (NCBI taxonomy): Eukaryota > Metazoa > Chordata > Amphibia > Caudata > Salamandridae > Lissotriton > Lissotriton vulgaris. Next base: position 1,305,634,184 of record NC_141693.1, on the reverse strand, counting down.
CACCATCCCAGCTCAGAACCTGGCTACATGCAAATTAGTCTGTCCCTGGCCCAGTGCATCATGGGAACAGGGCAGACCAAACTACCAAGCCAATTCTTATACTGGAAAGGAAACAAGCTTCCAGGGACCGGTTTCTGGCATTACAGCCGTCTTCGGCCCGGCTTGCTTGAATCCTGATGGTGCAGTGAGCAAGGGACTCATGTCTGAGCATACCCTTCCACGCTTATGGTGGACAAAACGATTCAGAAAAGGGGGGTGGTGATAGACAGAGTATCTGAATTAAGCAGAACACTCCTACCCAGTCAACAGATCAGGGCTTTATCCATCACTGTTTTTTAGCTCACTGCACCATCCCAGCTCAGAACCTGGCTACATGCAAATTAGTCTGTCCCTGGCCCAGTGCATCATGGGAACAGGGCAGACCAAACTACCAAGCCAATTCTTATACTGGAAAGGAAACAAGCTTCCGGGGACCGGTTTCTGGCATTACAGCCGTCTTCGGCCCGACTTGCTTGAATCCTGATGGTGCAGTGAGCAAGGGACTCAAGGGACAGATGTGAGTCCCTTGCTCATTCCCATGATGCACTGGGCCAGGGACAGACTAATTTGCATGTAGCCAGGTTCTGAGCTGGGATGGTGCAGTGAGCTAAAAAACGGTGATGGATCAAGCCCTGATCTGTTGACTGGGTAAGAGTGTTCTGTTTAATTCAGATACTCTGTCCATCACCACCCCCTTTTCTGAATCGTTTTGTTCACCATAAGCGTGGAAGGGTATACTCAGATGTGAGTCCCTTGCTCCTTGCACCATCAGGATTCAAGCAAGCCGGGCCGAAGACGGCTGTAATGCCAGAAACCGGTCCCCGGAAGCTTGTTTCCTTCCCAGTATAAGAATTGGCTTGGTAGTTTGGTCTGTCCTGTTCCCATGATGCACTGGGCCAGGGACAGACTAATTTGCATGTAGCCAGGTTGTGAGCTGGGATGGTGCAGTGAGCTAAAAAACGGTGATGGATCAAGCCCTGATCTGTTGACTGGGTACGAGTGTTCTGTTTAATTCAGATACTCTGTCCATCACCACCCCCTTTTCTGAATCTCTCAAACTCTCTGGCACTTACCCAGAGATCTGCCTCTCGTGCAAGTTCCTTAGGGTCTGAGAACCCACACTGCAACAGGTGGTGACGCAACCTTGGGAAACAATTCCTTGGCATGTGCTCCTTGATAACTACATGACACAGCCCTTCCCAATCCTCCACTGCGCTACTCACCACCCAATCCTCCAATGCAGTCCAACACTCCTCCGCAAACTACCCCCAGGACTGGTAGGACAGTTTTCCCCTGCCCCTGAACTCCAACCCGCCCCCCTCTTCCTGGGAATCAGGCACTGTCTCCCGAGCACTGGGAGTGGGACTCCCTGCACTGGAAGCACTCTCGCTGCCACCACTGGATCCCACCCTCACTGGTGAATCCAGACCACAGAAACCACACTCAGAGGACAACCTACCCACCTGAGCTAGTCTCTCCCTGGCAAAGGCCCTCTCCGCCTCCGCCATCCTCTCCTGCGCTAGGACCTTCTCAGTCTCTAGCCTCTTCTCTTCCACCCTCAGCTGCGCTAACTCCTTGTCATGCTCCAACCTGAGCTTCTCCAGCACCAGCTGATGTTCCTTTTCTTCGCTCCTATCTACCCACTCCTCTGTGGACAGGGAAAGGCATGGAGCGGTGCCCCCGGGGACTGGACCCAGTGCGGGACTCCCTAACTATAGTGTCCTCATTAGCTACTGGAGTCTCCGCCCTATGAATTCCTTCCTCCTCATTTTCACCACCTTCCAGGGTTAAGGATTGGGGACCCTCACTCTCAGAGTCCTCCTCCTGGTCTCTACCAAATCGACCCTTCAAATATGCGGAGGGGTAATCAGAAAGGTCCCCACAGGGCTCTAAGGGTTCCCCCCTCTTGAAAGCTTCAAAGAGGAACAATTTCCTGCGGAAGGCACCTTCTATTAGTATCCCCTCTCTCTGCAGAAGCACATCACTTCCTGCTCGGTGTACTCCATGAGGTAATCCTCATCGTAGACCAACCCCATCCTGGCAATGTACACCCGGGACACACCACCCACAGTGCGACAGGGGGACACACTTCAAAAACACTTTTAGGAGGAAATACAATAATCAGAAAAACACAATAATCCCCACAAAAAAATGGATTACTTTTAACTGCTCAGTTTGCAGTGTAACCCGTTGCCGCTGCGGTACTGCGTAAACACAAGTCCTATCCCACCGCTCGCCAATAATGTTAGAAATGGGGTAGCCAATTCTACGGGGGGTAGCATGGTGCAGAGTGGGCAGGCCAAACTCCTGAGGACATGTGTGAAGCATCCATGCAGTACACACAGACAACACACAAGGCACACCACAAAAAGAGACACAACACCAGTTTTGGTGAAAAAGAAGAACTTTTGTATTGTCTCAAATTGGCAATAGAAACCACAGTAATCACAATACAGCCCCAACTGGCGCCAGGGCAATATATACACGGGGATTATTTACAGGGTAAAGGAAAAAGAAGAAAAAAAAAGGTAAGTCCATCAGGGTCAATATTGCAAGGAAAACGTAGGCATTGACTCTTGGCATAACCTTAGCAGTGGGTATTCAGCATAAGATAAAACATTAGGTGTAAAAGCACAGTTTGCCTTGCATTAGCACCCCCTGCCAAAAAGGAACAATACGCGTCCCGCATTAACATCAGGCATAGGCCTAAATCATGGAGCAGGAAACACAGTGTGCATAAAAAAAATGCCATAGAACATCAGCAATATAAGCGTGAGGGGAAGAAACACTAGGCATCAGCGTATTAGGCACCATACTGGCATGAACACACTCCACCGGGGCATATACCGTTAGCCGCACAACAAATCATCAGCATGGGAAGCATTAGCGTAAACACCCAGGCATGAAGGTAGAGCCACATAAACATGCCCTCGGTCGTTGCAGCTGCCCACTGTCCTGCGGGGCAGCTGGGTAGAAGAACTCTGGCCCACATGAAAAGAAGGGGAGTCCCTCTTCTGGGGCTCTCAAGTTACCGAGGTCTCACTCAGGGCAGTTCCACTACCCAGTGGCCAGTTGAGCAAAGGGACAGATAACAAGGGGCCCCAGCAATGCGTCCAATGGGCCCCCTTCCTGTGCTCACTTCAGGTATGCCCAAAACAACTCTCTCCCCTCATGGAAGTATGCAGGCGCAGGGGGCGGGCTCCGACTGTGCCCCGACACTCACCCCAACCACCACACAGTGAAGCCCCACTCAACGGGCTCTCCCGCTCTCACCTGCGGGTCCTCGGGGACGTTCACGCGATGCGGGGGAGGGAGCAGGCACCAACACCGTGTCTCAACTCTCCCTCTCCCTCTCTCCTCTTGCGGGCACCGCGGGACTCTGTAAAAGCTGCAGGGCTCACTCACCACCTGGAGCCCTGCAGACGTTGTGCAGCCCTCTCCTGTGGCCTCTGGCAGCTGCTGCTACACCCGCGGGGCTCTCCTCGCCTCACGAGAGACCCGCCAACACCACCACTCCTCCCATCTTCACCCGGGCTCCATCCTGGGACCTGGGGCTTAGGTCGGCTTCTTCTTGCTTCTGCCCTCCCAGGGCGGGACATTCTGCCACGCGGCGGCCGGCGCACAATCGCTGCACGGCTCTCCCGTTCAGGCCGGGCCTCGGCAAATCTCCGCACCTGTCCCGGCCGGCTGCCTGTCTTCCGCGTCGCGTCTGCGGCACGGACTCCTCCCGGGCCGCGGCAGTGATTTCCAACTAATGCACGCTTCTTCAGACGGCCCTGGAGCCCACAGCGGTGAGTACCTCGGCAGCAATTATGATGGGTGGGCACCCGCAGGGTCAGTTAAGCACACCACATGCGGGGTAGGCTCCCGCAGTATTCCAGACAGCAGATCGTCCTCATGCGGGGTGGGAACCCGCGTTCATTTAAATCAGCTGCTTCTAGCACTATAGCGCTTAGGGGCACAGCGCTTTACTTTAGGCTCCCCAGCAGCACTCGCAGATTCCCTACACTGCAGAGGCCAGACACTCCTCTCTTCCCGCAATCCGGCCAAGGAGGCCCTGGGCAAAATATAGTGCTCCAGGGACAGTTAAATAGCACCTCTCACCTCCTGGAAGGGGGGGGGGGGGGGTCCAGTCCAGTATAGCACATTCGCAGCCCAGCACTGCAGATGGGCGGACAGTCCCAACAGCAAGCCTCAGGGGTCCCAGGGTAACGCTCCTCACCTCCTGGGGGGTCCAGTCCAGCCCCAATATAGCGCTCTCCTCTTCAGGTGCTTGTAGATGTAGCGCTCGTATGGCGCAAGGTCCCAGCAGCCTCGGGGGCCTAGGCTGGCGCTACTTCTTCTGGGGCCAAGTGGCAGAGCAGCAGGCCCTATTGGGCCAGGTCAGCAGTCAGTCGGAACTCATCAAGACAGGGCGGTAGACTTCACCAACCTCCACTGTAGCGTGGCCCTACTCCTGTGCAGCAGTCTGTACTCTTACAGTGGGGCTTCCACTAGCCCTGGGGACAGCAGAGGGGTGTTAGTTGGGTGCAGGGTCCAACACATAGGCCCAAGTGGCGGTATCCCCTGGCAGCAGGTCCCCTCATTCCTGTCCCTGCTCTGACTCAGCACACTGTGGCACAGCCCCCGTATTTATATGCCCCTCACCCCACCTACCAGGCAGTGCCAGAAGCTTCTAGAATCCGCTGGGTAAATGGTCCTAACTGGCTCAGGGGGAGGAGTAGAGCACACTGGGTGCCAGGCTTTCCCTCCAAATGCTGGGGTGGCTGGGTACCGAACATTTAGACCGCTAACCTACTGCAGTCAGGTGGCACCACCCACAGCCATGGTATCCATTTTAATTGCGGCATGCTACCAGGGTACATTTCTACAATGGGGGTTAATAAGTGCACACACCATTGCGTTACATTTTCACATTAAACACGGCATCTCATACCACACATAGCCTATACAACTTTCTTTACCATGGGGCAGACATCCTAAAATAGGGGGGGTGAAAAGCGAAAAATGTCGGGAAAATGGGCCAAGTCCAACAATGTCTATCGTCCCATAACATTCCTCTTCCAACAAACTAGAAAACCTTCATCATAGACAGTTGATCGTAAAAAGCTGTGGGAAGAAAAGAGAAAACTTGATGACGAGCCATGGCTCCACCTCCATAGTCTTCTGGGACATGATATACTTACTCACCCTTCAGACATATTTATCGTATTCAGTCACTTTTCTGAGTCCATATGTTCTTCAGAGGGCCATGATATTACAACAGAAAGGGATATATTTATATCTGCACTCCGATACCGACACTATCGTCAGACCAAGTGCTTGATCTAGACAATGGTATCGCTGAGGAGGAAATTAGCAGTCATAGATGACCTCTCCTGTTAAAAGCACTGGAAGTTGATGGCTACAGTACAGAATTCCTCAAACTCAGCAAGGATTTGTTAACCACCCTGCTGTGGAAGAACTTCGAAGAAATTAAGGCAGGCAACTCCACCTCAAAGGAATCCTCTAGGGCCAGAATATCCATCCTCATTAAGCCTTATGCAGTTCTGCTACAGCTAAAGACCAATGTCTCTGATCAATCTAGACACAAAGGGCCTCATTACGATGGCCGAAGGAGCGGCACCAACAGGCTGTCGGTGGCGGTCTTTCGGCCATCTTACCTGGGATCTCCGTCCGCCATATAAAAATGGCATTTTGAAGGGTGGTGGTCGGAAACACGGACCGTCATGGTCCCGACAGGCGGTCTGTATCCGACCGCCTGTCGGACCTCCTTGTAACACCGAATTGCGGCACCGCCGTAGAGATAACAATATCCCTTTTCACCGGTCATTTTGCGACGCTCAACCTGCAGCAAAACGGCAAGCGGAAATGGATTGGGGGGCCTGTAGCAGACCCCCTAATCCCCTGGACCATGGACATAGACACTGGGGGACCTATGATACCCACCTAAATATCCTTACACCATTTGGTAGGCGGGTGCTGCAGAGCGCAGCACCCACCACAATGCAAAACATGGGCAATGTGACTGCCATGGTGGTGGTCGCATCCTAATTTGCCCTGAAAGACTGCCACCTCATAGGCAGGTGGTCCCAGATACGATTGGATGGCGGACAGACCAAAGTCCATCCCCCATCCTAATGACTCACAAAGATGTTGGCCAAAGTGTTAGCCAACCGGCTAAAATAGGTACTCCTGCCCCTAATTTACAGAGAGCAGGTGGACCTTGTCCTGCATTGTTCCTTTCCATCTCATCTGAGATTCCTTGCCCACGTGCTCTTGCAAACAAGAGACAATGCAGACAAATAAGTGGTGATTTCATTGGAAGCAGAGAAAGCCTTTGACAAGGTGGGATTGGAATACCTGGTCTGGTTACTGGAGAATATTGGGCTAAGGAAGAAATATCTAATAAAGGTACAATTGTTACAGTCTGAGCCACCGGTGGTGATAATATGTAACGGTCATATATTCCTTGAAATTACAGTTTGGATAGTTACTAGACTGTGTTTTCCCTTCTCCCAACTGCTTTTTATATCAGTGCTGGAACCTCTACCAAAAAATATCCACAGTTGTGGTCGATAATTTGAATGAGGAGCGCGGCTGTCAACACATGCACACTCACTCACCATTAATATTCACATATACATGGGCACACACGCACCCATTCACAGCATGCACAAACAAATACACATACATACGTACACACATGCATGCACCGAACATTAAAAAAAATAACACTTATCGGGCCACAGCAGTGATCTCCAGTGAAAAGAGGGAAAAGCCTCTGTGATTCCTGTGGATTGAGATTGCCGCTTCCTCTCATTGGTTTATACATCGAGTCCTATCAGCTAGCATTCCAGTTGGAACAATTCAGATATGAGATGAATGACACACTAATTAGGCCTGGCCTCATTTTCAATTACGTCTGCGAACTTTGCGTAATTTTTGAGATTTCACATTACTCGTCTAACATGAAGTTCTTGAAATGACGATATTACGCAACTTCGTGTAATTATGCGGTATTTACAGTGGATGGCTCATTCACAGAGGAAATACAGAATGTGACTGACTGTTGTTCCTAGTGTTCTTGTTTAAATGCATCCTCCCTACAAAAATTTATGTTAAAATGCATTTTGAGAAAATATATAGCGCAAAATGATAAATTAGCATTTTGTGTAGTTACACGTAATTTTGTGTAATAACATGAAAGCAAATTAGGCAAATTTCACACACCCCTACTCTGGATAAATCACTGAGATTTACACTTAAGAGTACCCAGCTTGGCAGGAATGAGGACATGAGAATGATTTTCACAAGTGAGACACACTGTTTGATTGCTTCCTGTCCCATTTTCTTGGCAATGACATTTGCCTGGCACACAGCACATACAATTTTGGAAGAACACAGCAGGCTAACCAAAAATGCTCCTGTGTCCAGTAATGGAAGCATATGGATAGGAGGACTCAAGCCAATATGTGAAGACTTTAACTCCCATGACAGGAAGACGAGTTCACACTTAATGACAGAAGACTGAAAACATAATTGGAACTGCAAGGCGATTTCCACCTTCAGCCTCTCTGCTTCTTGAACCATCAGCGCCTTACACGTTGCCATGGCAGAGCTTTACGTCTCTCTCTTAAAGATCTTGGAAAAACCTCTATCCCCAATCCGAATACATATGCATATGGGGTACGTATAAAGCGGTGGTAACCGGACCTTATACAATAAGTGGATCCCCACTGCAACGAGAAGAACAGTCACCCAGGCCCTTGTCAGCAGTAGGTTGGACTATGGAAACGTCCTCTACGCAGGAGCCTCGGCCAAACTCATGAGACGGCTCCAACGCATCCAGAACGCCTCTGCACGCCTGATCCTCGACATCCCTTGCCGCAGCCACATCACACCCCACCTGAGAGACCTGCACTGGCTCCCGGTCAAAAAGAGGATATCCTTCAAGCTCCTCACCCACGCACACAAGGCACTCCACAACACCGGACCAACGTACCTCAAAAGATGACTCAGCTTCTACACCCCCACCCGCCAGCTCCGCTCTGCCGACCTCGCCCTCGCTACAGTCCCCCGTTTCCGAAGAGTGACCTCAGGCGGCAGATCGTTTTCCCACCTCGCCGCAAAAACCTGGAACACCCTCCCCATCCACCTACGGCAGACCCAAGACCTGCTGACCTTCCGAAAACTCCTCAAGGCCTGGCTTTTCGAGCAGCAGCAGCATTCCCCACTCCTACGCCTTGAGACCCTCACGGGTGAGTAGTGCGCTCTACAAATGATGTGATTGATTGATTGAATAATCAGAGATCAGGACTTTTCAAAGCCAATCTCCAAATGACTAAGAACTGGCGGTAATCTCCCCTACAAATAAATTACTAGTATCGTGATTGAGCCGAACTGATGGGTGACCATAACAAACCACTTAAGGAAGTCTGCCTGAAGTTGGGCCTCATAAAACATGGCACTGGTGGCACTGGTCTCCAAAAATCTTGAATGAGGCTGAACTACTTCCCAGAGCAAAGTGCTTTAGATACAGAAACCCAAACAGTGTTGTTGTACATCTGATCTGGGAATGATTAAGCCAGAAATGGACGGAGTTGTGGAGAAAAAGGAGAGAAACCATAGCTAACAAGCAATCTGATCACTTAAGCACTTTTGTTACATGAGACAGCTAGAAAGCCAGAATTGTGTATCAGTGGTCAGATGGCTTGCGTCATCAATGGAAACAGGTAAACTTTGCTTACTCAGGTTAAATTTCAGGATATATGGGGAAGATGTATTAATGACAGTTGAGACCCAGCGGCACCTGATTGCCTCTTGTGGATCAGATGGTGGTTGTGGTCATTTAGGATGCTGGTGGTCCAAGGGTATTTTACGATGCTCATAATTTTTGTTTGGTGGTCATATTTGGTAACTCTTAGGATCATTTCTGGTTGAAAAGACTCTCTCTAGGCTCTCTGGCTGCGACAAACCCAGATCTCCTGTGTGGGATAAAGTTGTCCAGAAGCTTCCAGTCTGCAGCTGAAAGGTTGGGACCAACTCTTGATGAGAGGGTGGGAATTGGAGATTCTGATGAAAAGTTATGTGCTAGCATGAATACTTTGAAGACTATGATATAGCTGTGACCTGAAGATGTCAACAAACTTAAAACGTGAATAAAGAATGGTTAAAACAAATAGTGCTTAGATGATAGCCCTAGCCGTCCAAAGTAGCTGAGCTGAGGAGGATAACTAAATTATTCAACTTAGTTAGTAATAATCGAAAAAGAGTCTTATTTACAAGCCCCTAAGACATCACTATTTCCCATATTTAAAGTGACGCACTGCTGGTGCAAGGGGCTTTGTAAATAAGCCTCTAAATCTTAATTTTGTTTCCCATTGCAGAAAACTGAGGAGCACATTTACAAGCCATCAGCACCACCGGAGCGTGAATTTTTTTAATGCTTTGGTGGCGCAGTGCCATTTTCCATATTTACAAGGTGGCAGTAAGCCACATTGCGTGGCTTAATGTCACCATCTAAATATCCCCTTTCTGCCGCAGGCCCATACGGCAAAGGGGTATGCAATGGTTGTGGCTGTGAGAGTTCCACTGTAACATCCATTGCTATTTTACGCTGCCCTAGATTTACAAGACTGAGGCAGCTCCAAAAACTAATGCCATGGAATACCAGGTGTTAGAATGGCACAACAAGGAGAAAACATTGGACAGGCAACTACCTAGTTGTCTCTCCAGGGCGGATGAACCTCTCATAACCAATAACCATAGAAGAGTCACCTGGCCCAAAGAGCTGCAGACCTGCACCTATATGCTAGGATCATTGTATTATTCACACACTTTTTGTTCTGGCTTGAGGAGAAGCCTGGATTGTGTATATCTCTCGGTGCCAGCCTCTATACTATCAGTGCATAATGAATTTTATGGAGCACTACAAACCGTATTCACTCAAAATAGCTCTGGTAGTAGGCGAACAACAAATAGTTTAATTACGAATGCAAATCATCAAAGGAGGCATTACAGCTAGCAGTCAAGGAGCACAGTCAGCTTGAAGTAGCCCTGGCACGCAAAACGTGATTTTTCAGGTAAAAATTGGCAGGATCTTGTACAAGCAGCCAGATGCAAAGACACCCGCCTGTTCTGGCATATCCTTGCAAAGGGTAACTTGAAAAATACAAACACTCTTAGCGATCATATCCAGCAAGAGGTTTGGGTTGAGCACTTCTCTACATTATACTCCAGGAATGTGGACGCTAACTGTATACATAACACAAGAACTGAAAAAAACATTTCTAATATCCTTCCAGCCATGCCTATGACTGGCACAACACTAGTTTTTGTTTGGACGATACTTTGTCAGCAATAAACAGACTTAAGCAAGAAAGGCCCCTGGCCCCGACCTGATACTGGGAGATTGATATAAATCAGAACCCATGATATGGGCTCCGTATATAAATCTCTTGATAAACTGCTGGTGGGGCTATTCCACCAACCTGGAGGGGATCTGAGATAATTACTATATACAAGAAGGGAGACATTTCCATCCCCTTCAATTGTAGGCCCATCAGCCTGATCGATAACCTGCAAAAGATCTTTGCACGACAAATTCTGGACAAACTCCAAATCTGGATAGAAGAGAAGGCCATATTATCCCAGTATCAAGCAGGCGTGCGCGCCAAAATCAGTACAGGCGCTCAGGCATCACGATTCATCCTTTTAACATGGAAATATGTGCTACTAAAAGAACAAAAACTTTACCTAGCATTTGTCGACCTAAGAACTGCGTTCAACTTAGTACCACGCGAACTGCTATGCAAAATACTGCTTGATCAAGGGATCCCTTTAGATCTGGTGACTTTCATAGCTAGACTTTACAAGGACAATTATGCCCAGGTCAGAAGGGGAACAAATGGCGAATTAACTGACAGAATACCCATACAGCGTGGGGTGGTCCAGGGGTGCATGCTCGCTCCCACACTATTCTCTTTGTTTATCAACCATGTGGCTAATAGTCTGTTGGACTGAAGAATGACTCTCCCATCATGAATTCCACGAAAGTCCCAATCCTGCGCTTTGCAGATGATTCTTTACTTATTTCCACCATCCAATGGGCTTACAAATGTTAGTAGATACGTTTTTAGATTTCTGTAAGACCAGGAGTCTGGAACTTAAGGTTGCCAAAACTAAATTTATGGTGTTCGGGAAAGCCAATGGTGAACCACGAGAGGTCAGGATTGCTTTCGGACCATTGGAGCGGGTGAAACATTTTGACTACCTAGGGATGAGACTAAGCGACACACTCGACTGGGAGCAACAACTGGATAAGAGCTATCTTACCCTTTGCCACAGATCAAAATCCATACTGAGATACCACAGGTACTCTTACAACCGATCGCTGACTCCAGCACTAGAAGTGTATCGAGCAAAAGCCCAGAATAAAGCTCTGTATGGAGCAGAGATATGGGGGTATATAATCACAAACAATTTAACAATATCTGAAAACCCGTTTGCTAGATCCCTTATCTCAGTACCTATCACTAATCCTCTGATCCCATTGTTTTTTTTACTTAGGGACAAAAGGAATTGGTGATATGGCCTCATTGATACCCTTAACATACTGGCTATGCCTGTGGACAACACTACAGCGCCCTAATTACTGCAACTCCCTGAGGGAGGTTCTGAGGATTAGTGGTACCAAAAGTCTACCCAAGTTTAAACATGTTGCAAGCTGGTATAAATCACTTGGTATGTCGGATATATGCGAACACCCGGAGAGGGCAACCAGAGGAGATCATCTAAGGCTCTAGGCTAAGTATTGGGTGGCTGTCGGAAAGTGTTATGTCTCCAGATCAGCAAATGGCCAATTAACATCACAATTCCTAAGTGCCAAGTCTTGTCCTAGTTTTGAACCTTTATTGGACCAAATTACACTCCCTCTTGCCAAAAGTTTATATGTTAGATCCAGGAATGGCAACCTCTTATTAAGGTTCCCTAGCAAACAGGCTGCTGGATTATCACCAGAACTATGCCCTGCCTGTGCTAGAACTCAAGAGACAGAAGAACGCATACTCTATTTCTGCACCAAATACCAAACGATCTGCAGGAGGTGGATATGACCGACCTGTTTCAACATTGGAGTTAGGCAACATCAGGCTGCCTACAGAATCCTGAAACCAGATACTTCAAGACCAATAGTTTTTGCCGTCAGTCGTTTTTTATTCTCCTTTTGGATCAATCGACAGAAGTTTTTATCCTAGGCTGTGTTGACTCCTATTATCAGAACACATTTTTTCAATTATGAAATGTTGGGTATCTGAGCAAATGAAATGGGTAATGTACAAAAGATTTCACTATAAAGTGGTCAACAGGACGAATACTTGTTTTTATCATTTTTAACGTTTTAAACGTTTTACTCTTGTTCTTTTTATTGTACATTTTTGATGCAACTCAAGAATTTCATCATGTTCCAATTGTTTTTAATTGCAAAATTCTGAATTTATTTGTATACTTCGATGGTTTTACGTAAACAAACAAAGTTATTCAAACTAACTAATGTCATGGAATACTGGTGTTAGAATAGCACAACGAGGAGAAATTATTGTCTCCTCGCTTTTTGGTCTTTGCATGTGTGCTACAATCTGCAGTGCTCATAGAAGGTACAAAATCGCCATTAGTGATGGTTTATGTGCAGGAAGGTGCGCCCTCCTGCACCTTAACACCAATCCTGCAGCGCAGGCTCCCTTGCAACATGGCAGCAGGGTTCCTGCGCTGACCTAGCACTTGGGGAAAGACAGGGGTGCAACAAATTCTTGTGAATATGGTGCCTCCCTGTGTTTTAAAACCGTCAGAGCTCAGCGCTTCAAAATTTGCTGCACCTCTGCGCTCTGTCATTTTTTTGTGAATATGGCCCTGAGTGTTGCAACTGTAAAAAACAGAGAGCAACAGAACCTTAATATACTTCATTCTGTATGACTAGGTACATTTTATTAACATAGTAAATTTAATTTGTCATCTTTGTGCATCTGATAACTGTTCACTCCTCTGCAGAATAGTGCCCCTCATAAAGTCACTCTGATTTAAATATTCTCTTTCCAGCAAAACGTTACAGACTTTAATTCTCATCTACGTTCAGCTACATGATCATCCTCACTCGTTATATAGTGAGGCTGAATATTCTGGGGCATATTTACAATAACTGGTGCATCCCTTCAAATCAGCAGGGATGCGCCAGTTATTGTGCGCCACAGCTCCACCATGGGTTAAAAATGGCACAGATGCGTGACGCATCTGAGCCGTAAAAGTGACGCATTGCTAGAGTTGCGTCGCAAGCGCAACGCAGCTCCAGCAATGCTCTGGGGCCCTATCTAGTTAATGCTGCGTCAATCCTTTCGGGTTTTGACGCAGCATGGGCCTAAAAGTGACTGAGTGAAATCTTGTAGATTTCACTCAGCCACTTTTAGAAGGCGTTCCTGCGCCGGAACGCCCCCCCCCCCCCCATGCACAGGAACGCCTACATGTGGCGCAGGGCTTTACAACGTGACGCATCACGTTGTAAGTACCTCTGCACCATGGAGCAGGATTTGCACCGCCGCTGCATCACAAAAGTGAGGCAATGGTGGCATAAATGAGGCGCAAGGGGCTTGTAAATCTGCCCCTCTGTAGTTCCATAGCATCTGTTTTTGTTAGGGCATTCTTCTTTAAAATCAATTATAAGAAGAAATACCAATTTTTGTTTCTCGCTTTTGAGGTGTTACATGTACCCTTCTGAACCCTGCTTCCACAGGCTGCAAGAGTTCCGATAAATCACTTAAAAACGAAATATGTATTGTTGTATCATTGCAGTTCAAAACCATTAACCTATAAAGAAGCCTAAAGTGTTTTTTGCAATAACTAGATCTTATCCTTTGGAAACTTGAGGGAGCTTCTAATATTCTCGTAATTTAATGGTGTTGCATGAAGAATGGAACTTGTTATCCCAAGGTCAACCAACTGGATGCATCAACAGGGAATATGTGGAAGAATATCATGCGGTAATACAACAATTGTGAGAACGCATTACAATGCTGTGTCTTGGACTCCTGTGGTCACAATAGATATGCATACTAGCATAAATATAAATGCAATTTTATAATATTTTAATCACAGCTCGTCAATAAATACGAAACATGGAGAAAGAAGAACAAAATGCGAGGACGATTTTAATTCAAATTAAAGGACGGATGGCATTCTTATAACCACGCTGTGACACCTAATTCTTCTATGCCCAAGGTTACTGGGTCTCTAAAGTACATAAAGGACAAAGGGCCCATTGCAGATTTCCAGCTGGAAATATTCCATTTCATGCCTAGGATTAGTTTTGGATCTTTGTTGGTTCTGGTCAGCTTTCGCCATGACTTAACAGGAACAACATCCGATAAACATTACATGGGATAGTCAAGCCATAAATAACCCAGAAGAGTCTGTGTTAGTGCGGCAAGCTCTCTTTAGGATTCCCTTTCTAAAGATGGCCTTCTTGCATGTAACAGGTTACTGATGACTGTGCTGTGCTGTCCTGTGTATGGTAACCAGAGGAAGATAATGCATGGGCTAAGGGCTCGACATTGAATTGAGGGGCATATTTTCTAGGAAGCGGCGGTGAGAGGCATTCGCCTCTTTGGCTTAACGCCTCTCATTGCCACTTCGGAAGCTACAGGCTGCACCATATTAACAAGGATATGGTGCAGCCTGGCGTTTCCCCCTGCGATGGCGCTAAGTCTCACGAGTTAACGCCAACGCAGGCACCCTTGCACCAGAGTGTAAGGGTGTCTGCGAGCAGGGAGGTTTGTTTATGTACAGGAAGGTGTCCCTTCCTGTACATGAACAAACCTAAAATTCCATCTTGTAACTTACATGTGTGCTGCTTCCATTGATAATGTTTAATGTCTCCCCCAGGTTCATGTCTCCCCCTAAGTCTGTCACTGTTATCTTTACGGGTTAGCAGGTTCAATAGTCACAATAAAGGGGTATATTACCAAGCAATAGCGATAATTATCGCTATGCATGGTTAGCGGCTGAAATAATATCGCCGAACTCCGACGATTTTTACCGCTGAGATACCTTGATATTATCAAGGTTTATCTCAAAAGCGGTAAAAAACCTGCGAAATGCATGAATATCTCTGAAAAATCCGCGATATTCATGCATTATCGTGACAATGCTCTTAGCCATGTTATCCAACCTCCATTGGATAACATGGCTAAGAACTTTTGGAGAAATTCGCGCTTAGCACGAATATTTCCAAAAGTAAGGCTTTGTTGATATATGGAGATAGAGATATTAGCTACTGTTTCCAGTCACTAACATCTTGGCACGCCCACTTTAGATTAGATGTGCAGGACATCTAACTTGGGCTTCTATTGGAATTCTATAACGCATATTATCAAGCTCATTATCGCCGTTTTAGCTGCAGTTTCCTGCCGCTAAAACAGTGATAATTTCAACGAGGTTCTTGCTAGAATGCCCCACTGTTTGTAAAATATTGTCTAAGAGCATCAGGGTAATAAGCCTTGATTTTCTCTGGCTGCCTTGATTATTCAGGTGTATTGGTACAAACTGAAGCTATATTCTCTATTTCCTAATGATGCCAAAAATCTCCAATATATATCCCATTTCCCATAAATCATAGCTTTTCATTTCACGTTTGCAATGCACTTGAATATCTAGAACCTCAACATTTCCCTCCTACTTCCTGCAAATTTCACTCATCTTCTGCATGTCAAAGGGGATAATGGTCCAATCTCGGTATTCAGACATCTAGTATCTCGAACTGTTCCTATCTGTCTCATCTTTTAACCCCTGCTATGATGCTTTTACAGGACCCTCAAATACCCACCATGAAAGTCTTTAACACAATCCCTCCTGTGAACCATAGTTGCGAGTGCTCATCAAAGCAATCACCTCTGTCTTTATGTAGATGGCTCCTAAACAAACATTGAGGGTCATATTTACCATTCTTTTTCCAAATTGCTGTATTGCATTGCATGAATGGGAGAGAACTAAAAAACGGCATATCTAGTAAGATACGCCACTCTTCAGCTCTCTGTGAATTGCCACCCCTGATGCTGTCTAGAGCCAATACAGGCACCTTCGCACCAGTGCTTGATTTGATTTGATTTGATTTGATTTGTGCATTTGTAAAGCGCGTGATTGCCCAAAGGCGTCTTGGCGCTGTGATTCGACTCTGACTCTTGAGATGTTAATTTAGGGATATGCAGAGAACAGCCACGTTTTTACTTGCTTTCTAAATGATTTCAGTGATGGACTTGTTTTTATATCTAGCGGTAGTTGGTTCCAGATTCTCGCTGTACGTACCAGGAAGCTTCTTCCGCCCCAGTTTGCTCTCTTGAATCTTGGTACCGCAATTATTTTCTTTTGGCCAGATCTGAGGGTTCTGTTTGGCTCATATAATTTTAGATGAGTTTTTAAAAATTGGGATCCAATTCCATTGGTTGCTTTGTATGCTAAGCACAGTGTTTTGAATTGTATTCTTTTTTCAAATGGTAGCCAGTGTAGGTCTCTAAGTTTGTGGCTGATTCTTTCAAATTTTGGTATCCCTAATATCAGCCTGGCTGCTGCATTCTGCAGACGTTGGAGTTTGATTAGGATTTTCTTCCTGGCTCCAGCATATAGGCCGTTCCCATAGTCCAGTCTGGACAAGGCTAATGCTGTCACTACTGTCTTTCGTGAGTCAAGTGGTAGGTAGGGTAGGATTTTCTTGATCATTTTTAGAATGTACCACAGTGATGATGCCAGTTTATTCGCTTGGGCGTCAAAGGAGAGATTAGTGTCTAGAGTGATTCCCAGATTTTTTACCTTTTCTGTTGGTTCAGGACATCCTCCCAGTTCTTTTGGCCACCATGAATGAGACCAAATTTTTTTGTCCCCTCCTAGGATCATTACCTCACTTTTGTCTCCATTTAGTTTTAGACAATTTATTCTCATCCATTGGCTGATTTTTTTCATGCAGATTTGAAATTTTTCTGCTGTGTTCTCTACGTCTTCATTTATTGACACCACAATTTGGGTGTCGTCGGCGTAGGATATTGGGGTGAATCCACAGTTCCTTATTAGTTGTGCGAGGGGGGTGACATATAAGTTAAAAAGAGTAGGACTAATCGAGGAGCCCTGCGGGACTCCACATGGTAGGTTGAATTGATTAGATTTTGCTTCTCCTGATTCTATTGAGAACGTTCTGTTCTCTAGATAGGAGGTGATGAGTGCACATGCTGATTCATGCAATTGTGCTGTTTTCAGGCGTGTTATGAGGATCTCATGGCTAACCGTATCGAAGGCCGCCGATAAATCAAGTAATATCAAGGCGGCCTTCGATCCGTTGTCCAGTACTTGTCTAAGCTCCTCCACCGCTGTAATAAGGGCGGTTTCTGTTCCATGCCCTTCGCGGAAACCGAACTGCGAATGGTCCAACCAGTTGCCGTCCAGTAGGATAATTGTTTATTTAATAATTTTTCTAGAATTTTGGCGGCGAAAGGGATCCTAGCTATTGGCCTATAGTTGTTCGGGCTTTTGCAGTCCAGGTTGGGCTTTTTTAAAAGTGGCCTGAACAAGTGGTTTGTGGTGCTCAGCACCAGCACTTAATTGTCAACACTGGCACTTATGACAAGTTGCCATATAGAGGCGCTGTTCATGTTAGTTAGAGCCAAACACAACAACAGTTGTTTATTAATTCAATATACATAAAAAATGACTAATACCTGCTGCCAAAGCCATTCTTATAGTTTTGGGGGTCTGGAATAGTCAGAGTTGTCACACTTTTAGGAGTGTGAGGGTTAGTAGTAGTATTGAAACTGTAATTGGCAGTGATGACAGCAGCATTGGGCACTGCAGGTGGAAGGGGACTCCTGACATGACTCTGGCATTTATTTTATTACAAATTAAGCATTGCTTTGCACCAAAGTGTAAGACAGGATTGTTTTTGTGTTAAAAGGGACATCTTCCTGCACAGAAACAATCCTGAGAGCCATATGGCTCTCTCTAGGTTTGCTGCATCAGCACTCATGGAAAGAGGAACTAACA
Organism: Lissotriton vulgaris; assembly: GCF_964263255.1. NCBI lineage: Eukaryota > Metazoa > Chordata > Amphibia > Caudata > Salamandridae > Lissotriton > Lissotriton vulgaris. The sequence goes on along the minus strand of NC_141693.1, from coordinate 1,305,616,073 downwards.
ATGAGAAATAAAGATATTGCTCCTCGTTTCTCTTCTTTCTGGTAGGCACACAATTTTGGTCCAAACCCATGTTTTCAGTTCTTTGTAAATCTGGATTAGCATCAAAGTATATGGGTGGATGTATGGGAACTCCCATGCACCACCCATTTAATGCCTACCAGACACAACGTAATGCAAGGCAGCGCCATGCGCAGCATTGGGTTAATTTGTATTTCCTAAACCACACAAAGTGGCAAATGTAAGAGAGCACATCGATAAATACTTTATAATACAAGAGGAGGATTAGATCTGGAGAAAAAATCTTGGGGCATATTTACAAAAGATGTGACGGGGCGCTGTGTTAACCTTGTTTGCTTAACGCTCATCAGAACACTCTTTTACCTGAGAAGAAACAGCAGAAGGACTGCCCTGCTGTCTGTAGAACCTGAAGGAATTCTGAACCTTCATGCCTTGAACCCAGGACACCAGCCATGACCCCAAAGGTGAGAGCTTCATCTGCCAGTGACAGGATAGGTATAATTGAAGCTCAAGAATGGGATGGGCACATACCTAGGCCATTCTGTCAAGCGAGGAGACTCCCTCCCCACAACCAGATCCCCTTTTCCACTGTCTGGGAGCAATAAACATCACACCACATTGGAGCCATCAGGGGTCAGGTGACATGTGGACACTAACAAGAAAGCCTTTTTTCTTTTAGGCAGGTAAGATACAACTTTCTAAAAGTGTAATTTCCAAAATAATAAATTAAAATATGCTTTGACTATTAAGTTGGATTTCAAATTACTATTAAAATGAGTCCTTGAACTATGTTTCTAGCTACTCTCAAACCAAATTTCGCACTTATTAGAGGTAATAGTATAAACCAGTGTTAACCTATTTTGAAAGCTAGACTTGCCAAAGTGAAAAATGTCTTTGGAAGCTTTTAACTCACAGGACAGTTAAAGCAATAAATATACCTGCCCCATGCTTTAAATGCCATGGATTCTGCCCCTTTTTTGGTTTTAAGGTCCGCATTGGGGTGAATTATATGTATGACAAAAAAGGATTTAGTCCTTCCAAATGGTTTAATTTGCAAGATCAGAATGGGAGCTTAAACTGCCCACTCTGGATACAGTGGGATGCCTAGAAACATGGTTAACCGTGCTACTTTAGCGGGTGGCACACTGAGTGGTGCAGCACATTAGTAACATTAATTTGCAGGCCATGGGTACAGGTGGTTCTATAACTTAGGTTCATACAAGCAAATTAAATGTACCAAACAGGTGTATATCAATTTACCGTGCCCGACAGGGAGAGCACAAGCATTTTATCACTGTTTAGCAGGGTAAATGTGTGCTAAATCTTATAGCCAACAAAAGCGGGTTAAGCAAAGAAGACACAAATCTGGGGGAATACCACTCAAAAGATGGTCATTTCCCACACTTACCTTCAGGTATCCACTCATTTATGGATTCAATTCCTCAATTTCCTAGTCACTTATAGCTTTCCTAAAGAAAGAGACAGCCACTCATAACATTCATTTTGCATGCTTACTTACTTTCTTATAAACATTCACCCCCCCCCCCCCCTCAAGCGCCTTGAGACCCTCTGGGTATGTAGCGCGCTATATAAATTCTTTGACTTGACTTGACTTGACTTGAATCAGTTACTCATCCCATTTGCCTACACACTCACAGCTTCCTCTGCCCTCCTACATTACCTTGCTGATACTGAACCATACACTCAAAACTTGCCTCTCAACTACTCATCTATTAAAACCTATCCTTTTTCTCTAAACTTGATAAGCCTCAAGCAGCAACACTTACTCATTGCTTTCCTCTCCCAGTCCCTCATCCACTGAATCACAGCCACTCACAGCTTCCTCTTTCCTCAATCACTCACCCAGAGGCAGGCAGCCACACTTAGCAGACACCCAACTACTCACAGTCAGCCGCGGCCCGTGGAGGGAGTTCTGTGGGGCAGAGAGGCGGGGCGGGGGAGGGGCAGGGGTAGGGTTGGGGGTACTAAACACCAGAATATGGATAGTTGGAGGTAAGTAAACAATTTAATAAATAAAACGAATTTCGTAGCGCACGCTGCATAGCATTTTGCAATGCAGGGCGCACTACGAAATTCATTTTATTTATTAAATTGTTTACTTACCTCCAATTATCCATTTTCCGGTGTTTAATACCCCCCACCCTGCCTCTCCCCGCCCCTCCTCTCTGCCCCATGGAACTCCCTCCATGTGCCGCGGCTGACTTTGAGTAGTTGGGTGTCTGCTGAGTGTGTTCCATAGGGCAGAGAGGAGGGGTGGGGGAGAGGCAGGGTGGGGGGTAGTAAACACAGCCATTAGTGACTCTAACACAGAAATGGTCATCAGTCTGGTGATGGGACATCAGGATATACAGAGCACACCTCAGCTTCCTTTTTGTTTGATTTTCTAGAGGGAATTCACTTAGCTCAGATGTCATCCAATCAAGACGTGTATTCCAGGGACAAGTAGAGGCACAGAATGGTTAAATAAGAAAATGCTGAATTTCTAAAAGAGTAATTTTCAGACCTGCAATCCAAAAACCCTCTTCAATAAACCAAACCTCAATTTTCTATCTACTCCCAATTGGAAAATACACTGGTACAATGTTACCAGGCAGCTCCGGTGCTAACTTATGGGAGAGATAGACCTTGCCTTAGTGAAAACTGAATTTAGCAGTTTTTCACTACAAGGACATGTAAAACTCAATATTACATTTCCTAACTTTTTAATAGACTGCACCCTGCCCATGGGGCAACCGGGGGCCCACCGTAGGGGTGCTTTACAAGTATTAAAAGGGAAAGTTTGGGCCTGGGAAGTGGGTGCACTTGCCAGGTAGTTTAAAACTGCCCCCACATTCACTGCAGTGGCAGGCCTAAGACAGGTTTGCGAGACTACTCACATGGGTGGAACAATCAGTGCTGCAGGCCCGCTAGTAGCATTCGAGTTACAGGCCCTGGGCACACATGGTACACTGTACTAGGGACTTACTAGTAAATTAAATACGCCAATCGTGGAGAACCAAAATACCATCATGTTTTAGGCACAGAGCCCGTGCACTTTAGCACTGGTCAGCAGTTGTAAAGTGCACAGAGTCCTAAATCCAGCAAAAACGAAATTCAGGACACAATCACAACAGAGGTCAGAAGCAAAAATAAGGGGAAACCATGCCAAAAATGCCAAGTCTAGCATAGTTCATCACATATTTTCAATTGAAGTCATCAGACCCCGATTCTGGAGTAGTTTTTGTAAGGACTCTAGAGTCATCTCATTTAAATATTGTATCCAATAGACATACTTAATGACGGTTTGGGATGGCTTCATCAGATAAATACACGAGTATCCCACCTCAAGCGTCCCTCTGAATTGCTTCAGAATGATCTTCCTTTTTGATCTGGGTACAGACCTGAAGATGACCAGAGGTCGAGTGCAGAAGGAGAAGGGAGGAGAGATAATGAAGGGGAAGTGTTGAAAATAGTAAGTGAGTAAGCGGGTAAGCCAGAAGGTGCTACAAAATGGAAAGAGAGAGAGAGAGGAAGAGGTGGAGAAAGGTTGAGGTCTGACAACAGGAAGATGGAAAGAAATGAGGCACACAAGTTTAAAGAAAACAGAAGAGAGGGGAAAAACACCTCTAGAACAGGGATGCTTTCAACAGGAAACTGTCCAGAGGCAAGGATGGTGGAGAACTGATGGAAGGAAGTGTCAGAGGCAGATTGAAATGTTTTGTCACTCTGGTTACAATATTGATGCCCCACCCTCAAATGGAAAAGGGGCCATGGGCACACTAACTGAGAGGAGATTCGCGTGGGAGACATAATGCAGTTGAGGTGAAGGCTAGAGAGAAAAGGCAGGCTTCGGTGCCTTGTTGTGGAGTACATTCCTTTTACTGCAATTTAAATATTGCTAAAATCTCTCTCTCTGTCTCTCCTTCTTTGTTTCTCTACCCAACCCCTCCCGTCCTTCGGGGCATACAAAGAAACAAGGAGGAGATGCAGAGGTAGGCGAAGGGGCTCGAGGCAGGAGAGGGCTGTGGAGGCAGGAGGGGGCGAGCTGCACAGAGCTCTGACTCAGCTTCAAGGCCGCAGCTAGAAACTCTTTGCAAAACAAGACGGTTTCTGATTCAATGAGCTTCCTGAAGCAGCCATTGACCTGCGACCATGAGAGGATGTGGGAGGAATGCAGCGCGGGGAAGGAATCATTCCCGCATCCTTTCTACGGAGGCTCATTCCTCTATCAATGACTCTGGGTATTGAGAAGCCTTCATTAGTGTACACTTCAATTCCCTCAGAGCTGGCTAAGTGCATTCAGATGGACACTTGCTCACCCCTTCATCCTTTTTCTTGTACAAATAAATGAAAGTCTCACTGAGCCTGTTGGACAGGCCACATGACGGGCCGCTCTCCCCCGGCTCGACCAGGCCCGAGCCCAGTCACGCAAGCACCACACACCACCATTGCACGCCCTACGTCCCCTCAGGGACCCCTGCCCTCGAACATGATAACCTCGTGGGTCCGATCCACTGCCGGCCCATGCACCCAGCCCGGGCCGCCATCTTGGACACCTCGCCACGAGGCCGCCTGGCCCCCGATCGACCTCAACCCTGGGCCTAGCCCAGCCTCAGACAATCCGGCACCACCCTCCACCCAGGAGGTGAGCGGGCTACTTGGCAAGTCAATGGGAGAAAGAGGTGCCGATGGCTCTCCCCCCGCCCAGTGCCGCTCGCCCATCGCCTCCCCGGGCGCTGGCTCCACCCCCCTGCTGGGTGTCTGGACTCCCTCATCCCGGACCTCCCGACCTCCAAGTGCGAGGGTCCGGACATCAAAGCACGCCAGCCCTATAACTGGGGCAGCTCCAGAGCAGGAAGTCAGTTGTATCTTGGAGTCGAGAGACGTAAGAGGAACTCATCCTGGACGGACTACTGGCGCTGCCGTAGCTCTGTCCTGTGCACCATCGTCCTGCCTGTTGGCGCTGCCACAGCCGTCGTAACCTTCATTCTTCACCGTCGTCCGGATCTGCTGGCGAGGCCGCGGACCGTTGTAACCATCATCTTCATCGGGACCTGCTTGGCTTCTCCACGGCCCGTCGACCATCCTTCATCCATCTCGGGACCTGCTTGGCTCCTCCACGGCCCGATCAGCAACCACGCCGAGCTCGAGGATTGAGAGCTATTTAACTCATTGGTAACTAAGACTGTCCCGCTACCCTTTCTCCTCAACCAGAGATCAGAACCGAGGGGACCCCTGAGTCCAGACCTCCTTGTATCATAGCGACGTAACCTAAGAATTGCATATAAAGTCTCGTTAACCTTCAATCTTGTGTGGTGTCCGTCTGTGGGGGGGAAGTTACTTACCTGTACAGTCGTTGGAGACGGCTCTCCCTGGAGACCTCTCCCCGTAATCTCGGCCGACCCTCCCGGTCCGTCTAACATTGGTGGCCAGCGGCGCGATCCGAATCACCGCATAACGTACAGAGAGTAGCTCACCCCACAACGAACAACAATGTCGACTAAAGAGAGCGGATCAACTGAGAAGTTCCAAATGGAAAAACTAGAGGAATACAGCCATCGTGAACTAAAGCAGTTCTGCATCGAACTAGGTATCGCTACCACCGGACTAAGTACCAAGGACGATTTTAAGCATGCCCTAGAATCTTGGGCAGAGACCGGGGATGTCGAAGCCCCTGAGCAAAGCACCGCGAAAAATACCAACACGGCCCCTGAGGGGCAAAGAACCAGTCTCTCGCAAGACGAGATCCAAGAAAGAGAAAAAGCCCGACTACACGAACTCGAAATGGCCCGACTCAAGATGGACATAGAACTCAAATTGGCCGAGCAAAAAATAAACTTAGAGCACCTTCGCCTCCGAGAAGAAAGAGAGGAGAAACAGAGGCAAAGGGAGCTCGAGGAAAAAAGACTAACGTACGAGCACGAACGGAACCTAGCCGAGATCAACCTGCGCAAACAAAATAAAGAGTTAGGGGTGCCCGACAGACCGTCCACCCCAGGGACCGCGGAGAAAAAAGTGCACATCCCCAAGGATGTGGTCCGAGAATATTTTCGAGAAGACGACATCCAGCAATGGTTTAAGGCCTATGAAATCGCGATGACTGCGCACCGGATCGATAGAGCCGACTGGGGAGCCGGCCTATGGGGCAAATTCCTCAATGAGGGCCGCGATACTCTGTTACAGCTCCCAGACCACCAGATGACCTCCTACGACCATATGAAAGCGGCCCTCCTCACCCGCTATGGCCTCACGCCCGAGATGTACCGTCAGAGGTTCCGAGACTGCACACGCATTCCAGGTACAACTTGGGTGGACTATGTAACGTACTTTAGCCGAGCCTTCGAAGGCTGGATCAGAGGGAACAACGTCACGACCTACGAGCAGCTGTTCAATCTGATGGTATGGGAGCATCTGTCCAACAATTGCTTCATTGAACTACGCCAACACCTCCTCGACAGCAAGTTAACCGATCCCCGGCAGCTCGCAGCCGAAGCTGACCGGTGGGAGATCACCAGAGTGGGCCGGAATGGGTCCTACGAGCAGAACAGGAACAACAATGGTCACTACCGACCCAGAGGAGGAGGAGGGGGCCAAGGACGAGGAAGAGACAATACTCCGGCCGCCCCCGCTACCAGCACCACCCCCCCGGCCAACCGGGGCAGCACCCCGGCGCGACCGGGATACAGAGCCAATGTTACATGTCACCGATGCCAACGAGTCGGCCACTATGCAAACGACCCAAGCTGCCCGCAGTATCAGAGTCCAAGACCCCGCCAGGTGGCCGCCGCGGCACTAGGGGAAGAACAGATCTCCGAGGAACAAGAAACAGGCGAGCAAGAGTATCAAGAGTGGGAGCCAGCCGCCATGACTCTCGCGTGCTTAGGGGGAAGAGACATGGTCCCGCGGGTCCCCCTACCCGCTAACACCCAGAAGTACAGCCAATGGGTGAGCATCAATGGACAACGGGCCGAAGCCCTTCGAGACACCGGGGCCAGTGTGACAGCCGTCCGCTGTCATCTGGTGACCCCAGAACAATATCTACCGAACGTTCTCTGCCCTGTGCGATCAGCCGACAACTCGGAAAGTCTGTGTCGGATGGCCTGCGTCCCCTTTGAGTGGGGAGGGGTCTCCGGCATGTTGAAGGTAACGGTCCGAGACGACGCCCCCGTGGAATGCCTCCTCGGAAATGACCTGGAAAGCTCCCCGTGGGCAGCCGTGGAGCGAAAAGAACACTTGGGGATGTTGGGCGTCCCAGACTGGGCGTGCGTCACCACCCGGTCCATGGCCGCCCGTGCCAACCATCACCCGGAAGAACCAGAATGGCCGGCGCCACCGCCTCCGGTCGCCCCCGCCGAGACCCCCGACCATGGCATCCCCCTCGAACTTGCTCAACCTTCCGACCTCGCTAATCTTGATCAGTGGGCTCAAGAAGGGGGACCCACACAAGAACAATTTCGTCAGGAACAGAAGACCTGTCCCTCCCTTGAGGGACTCCGACAACAAGCGCTCGCCCAAAGCGCCGGGGATACCTCCGGAACTCATTGGGTCTACTGGGACAATGATCTATTGTACAGCGAGCAACGAATCGCCGAGCTGGGGGCCAACCGAGTACTAGTGGTGCCCCTCCGCTTTAGAGACTTCCTGCTAAACCTGGCCCACGATGCCCCCCTGGCAGGGCACCTGGGACAGGATAAAACCTACAGCCGCCTAGTGACCCACTTCTTCTGGCCCAAAATGAGAAACGATGTGCACCAGCATTGCCGATCTTGCCCCACGTGCCAAGCCAGTGGGAAGAGCGGCCGCAAATTAAAGGCTCCCCTGCAACCCTTTCCAGTAGTCACAACCCCATTTGAGAGGGTCGGGATAGACATTGTGGGACCCCTGGACCCGCGTACAAGACAAGGCCATCGCTTCATCCTGGTACTAGTGGACCACGCCACCCGCTACCCTGAGGCTATTCCTCTCCGGACCGTGACAGCCCCAGTGGTCGGCCGGGCCCTGATGGGGATCTTCTCCCGTGTGGGGTTCCCCCGAGAAGTCGTCAGTGACAGAGGCACGAACTTTATTTCTAAATATATGAAGTCCCTCTGGCAACAGTGTGGGGTCACCTACCGCTTCACGACCCCCTATCACCCCCAAGGAAACGGACTTGTTGAGCGGTTCAATCGCACGCTAAAAGGGATGATCGGGGGATTGGAAGAGCCCCTCCGTCGCCAGTGGGACGTGCTGCTGCCGTGCCTCCTCTTCGCCTACCGGGAGGTCCCACAGAAGTCCCTAGGCTTCAGCCCCTTCGAGCTGCTCTATGGGCACCCAGTACGGGGGCCACTCAGCCTGATCAAAGAAGGCTGGGAGATGCCTCCGGCCAAGAGTCCTCCAGATGTCTTCCGGTACCTCCTCACCCTCCGCAACCAGTCCCGGCGGTTCAGAGACCTAGCAAAAGCCAACCTAGAGGCCAGTCAAGAGGACATGAAGAAATGGTATGACCAGAACGCCTCATCCATTGAATTCGAGCCGGGGCAACAGGTCTGGGTAATGTCCCCCACAGAACCGTGCGCTCTCCAAGACAAATGGACGGGACCCTTCAAGGTAATCGAGCGCAAGGGTCCTGCCACCTATCTGATCGATATGGAGTCCGCCCGGAATCCGCTCCGAGTCCTCCACACCAACAGACTGAAGCCCCACTTTGCACGAACAGAACTCAGCCTACTGATGGCCACAGACAATGGGGTTGAAGACGACTCCGAGCCTCTCCCTGACCTCTTGCGGACCCAGGAGCAAGACGGCTCCGTGGATGGGGTCCGACTCTCGGAGACCCTCACCAGAGAACAACGGCAAGAGTGCCAAGCCCTCCTATCACGGTTCGCCAGTCTGTTCTCCCTCACCCCGGGTGTCACTTCCTGGTGTGTGCACGATGTGGACACCGGAGACAGCCCTCCTATCCGCCACCGGGCCTACCGCGTACCTGATCGGGTACGGGCCTGCATCCAGGCGGAAGTAGCTAAGATGCTCACGCTCGGGGTCATCGAGCCCTCAGACAGTCCATGGGCCAGCCCGGTCGTACTGGTCCCCAAAGCAGCCGCCCCCGGGACCACACCAGAACTCCGGTTCTGTGTCGACTACCGGGGCCTGAATGAAGTCACCAGAACGGACGCACACCCCATCCCCCGGGCAGATGAACTGGTCGACCGAATGGGCGCTGCCCGCTACCTCAGCATCTTCGACCTGACGGCAGGTTATTGGCAGATCGGCCTCACACCCCGAGCACAAGAACGCTCTGCCTTCTCCACCCCCGATGGCCACTATCACTTTACGGTCATGCCCTTCGGCATGAAGAATGCCCCAGCGACGTTCCAACGGCTCGTCAATCAGGTCCTGGCGGGGCTCGAAGAGTTCAGCGCCGCCTACCTGGACGACATCGCTGTGTACAGCCACCATTGGACCGAGCACCTCCACCACCTCCACGCAGTGCTGCAAGCCCTTCAGCGAGCTGGCCTCACGATCAAGGCCAGCAAATGCCAAATTGGACAAGGGTCGGTGACCTACCTCGGACACCAGGTGGGAAGCGGCCTAGTGGCCCCCCTACAGCTGAAAATTGCCGCCATCCAGAACTGGCAACCCCCTATCACTCAAACTGAGGTGCGAGCCTTCCTGGGCCTCACGGGCTACTACCGAAGGTTCGTGAAAGACTATGGTACCATCGTGGGGCCTCTCACCGAACTCACGTCAAAAAATCAGCCCAAGAAGGTGAACTGGACCCCAGAGTGTCAAGCGGCATTCGAACAGTTAAAGGCCGCCATGTGTTCCGCTCCTGTGCTCCAGGCCCCAGACTACAGCCGGGAGTTCGTCGTCCAGACGGACGCCTCCGACCAGGGCATTGGGGCGGTCCTGTCCCAAGTGAACACCGAAGGCCTCGATCAACCGGTGGCCTTCACCAGCCGGAGACTCCTACCCCGGGAACAACGCTGGAGCACCATAGAGAGGGAAGCCTTCGCTGTGGTATGGGCCCTCAAGAAGCTCCGGCCCTACCTTTTTGGCACCCACTTTCGGGTGCAGACTGACCACCGACCCCTGCAGTGGTTGATGCATATGCGGGGGGAAAACCCAAAATTGCTACGCTGGTCCATCTCCTTACAAGGTATGGACTTCACAGTCGAACACCGGCCTGGGTCCGACCACGCCAACGCCGATGGCCTGTCCCGGTTTTTCCGCCTCGACGAAGAGAGTCCCCAAGAGGATGGGTAACTCTCCCCGCCTTCAGCTGGGGGGGACGCATGTTGGACAGGCCACATGACGGGCCGCTCTCCCCCGGCTCGACCAGGCCCGAGCCCAGTCACGCAAGCACCACACACCACCATTGCACGCCCTACGTCCCCTCAGGGACCCCTGCCCTCGAACATGATAACCTCGTGGGTCCGATCCACTGCCGGCCCATGCACCCAGCCCGGGCCGCCATCTTGGACACCTCGCCACGAGGCCGCCTGGCCCCCGATCGACCTCAACCCTGGGCCTAGCCCAGCCTCAGACAATCCGGCACCACCCTCCACCCAGGAGGTGAGCGGGCTACTTGGCAAGTCAATGGGAGAAAGAGGTGCCGATGGCTCTCCCCCCGCCCAGTGCCGCTCGCCCATCGCCTCCCCGGGCGCTGGCTCCACCCCCCTGCTGGGTGTCTGGACTCCCTCATCCCGGACCTCCCGACCTCCAAGTGCGAGGGTCCGGACATCAAAGCACGCCAGCCCTATAACTGGGGCAGCTCCAGAGCAGGAAGTCAGTTGTATCTTGGAGTCGAGAGACGTAAGAGGAACTCATCCTGGACGGACTACTGGCGCTGCCGTAGCTCTGTCCTGTGCACCATCGTCCTGCCTGTTGGCGCTGCCACAGCCGTCGTAACCTTCATTCTTCACCGTCGTCCGGATCTGCTGGCGAGGCCGCGGACCGTTGTAACCATCATCTTCATCGGGACCTGCTTGGCTTCTCCACGGCCCGTCGACCATCCTTCATCCATCTCGGGACCTGCTTGGCTCCTCCACGGCCCGATCAGCAACCACGCCGAGCTCGAGGATTGAGAGCTATTTAACTCATTGGTAACTAAGACTGTCCCGCTACCCTTTCTCCTCAACCAGAGATCAGAACCGAGGGGACCCCTGAGTCCAGACCTCCTTGTATCATAGCGACGTAACCTAAGAATTGCATATAAAGTCTCGTTAACCTTCAATCTTGTGTGGTGTCCGTCTGTGGGGGGGAAGTTACTTACCTGTACAGTCGTTGGAGACGGCTCTCCCTGGAGACCTCTCCCCGTAATCTCGGCCGACCCTCCCGGTCCGTCTAACAGAGCCTTAATCAGTAACCGCACACTCCAATGAAGACTTCCTTGTCCCATCATCACTGGTGTCTTACACTTGAATCGACTCACTCATTCCTAAATCATGGGGTTTATATATACTAGTAAGGACTTCCTCAGCCCTCCACCTTCATACGTCAATGGAGGCTCACTCATTCTTTCCAAACTGGATCCCTCTTTTTCACAGAGTCTTACTCAATCTTAAGTAATGGGGTCTATAGATTGTCTTCCATAGGGACTTCCTCAACCCTTCATCATTATACACTTCAATGGAGTCTCACTGGTGACCCTCACTGACCACCTCTTCTGCAATAAGTCTTATTCATTCATTAATTACAAGCGGCTTTAGACCTCAGTAGAGGCTGCCACATGCTTTCATTGCTGGTATCATGCCTCGATGGTGTCTCATTCCTTCTTGTATCACTGGACTTGTACACATCAATGGAAACCTCCTCATCCCATTGCCCTTGGTGTCATCCAATATGTCAATCATTCCTACATCATGCGGCTTGTACACCTCAGTGGAGAGTTCCTGTTTCCTTGTCCACTGGCCCCGTACACTTGCACTGAGACTCACTTATTCGGTAATGACATTATGGGCCACCGTCTTTATACAATATAATGGTTTGTTTTACTCCTTCCCTAATTTGGTAAATAGGAACTCTGTAATTAGGTAAATAGGAACCATTTCCTAAAGTATATGACTTGCACATCTGAACAGAGAATTCTTCTTTCCATCTCTACTGGTCTCACACACTTGGTGTTGGGTGTCTGTGAATCATACTTACTTTTTTATGCTTACGACCCCTCCTGTGGAATAGACTATTAACATGGACCTTTCAGCCATCTCTGTCCTGGGCTTTTTTCAATCTGACTCTAGGTGTAACCAACCTCCTTGTAGTCAGCCTTGAAACCTCTGGCCTTTCTTTTTTTCCTTAAGAGTCCTAGGTTAGAGCTCTCCTAGTTGTTTTTGATGCACCCTTGTGGATGGTGTGACTTATGCAGCCCCAATGTCTTTTCATGTTTTTCTAATGAGCAGGGAGTTGGATGTTCTGCTGCCATAGGTCGTTTTTGCTGATAGTATTTGACCAGTGGATTTGGAGGATTACCTCAGACAGCTGTTGATGAAGGTCTGGACATTGTTGGTGGTGGTCCTTGTTGTCCTCCAAGTTTCTGCTCCATACAGAAGGTCTAATTTTTCATTGGTGTTAAAATGCCTGATCTTGGTGGGCAGCATTAGCTCATTGGAGCTCCAGATCTTCTTTATCTGAATGAAGGCAGCACTTGCTTTGCTGATCATTGGCTTGATGTCTGCGTATGTGCCGCTCTGTTTGTTTACGACACTGCCCAGGTAGCTAAAGGACTCAATCTCTTACAGTGCATCGACTGCAAGAGTGACTGCAGTTGTGCTGAATGTGTTATCCTTTAGATACTTGTTTTTTCCCCGGTAGATGTTGAGGTCATGTTGTGCTGATGTGGCTGACACATTGTCAGTCTTTTCTTGCATTTACAGATGGTTTGGGAGAGTAGGGCCAGTTGGCCATAAAAGTCCAGGTCGTCGAGCTGCATCCAAGGTCTCCACTGGATCCCATTTCTTCTCTTTGCTTTGAAACTCTTCATGATCCAGTCTATGGTCAACAGGAAGAGGAAAGGCAAGAGCAAGGAACCCTGGCGGATTCAGGTCCTCACTTAGAAGGCTTCCGTGAGTAATTCTCCATGGACTAAGTTGTATGTCATTCCCTTATAAGAGTTCCTGATGACTCTTATGAGTTTATCTGGCACACTGTAGTAGCGGGGGAGTTTCTAAAGGGATCACTGACATAATATTGAATTCACAAATATAGAATTACCAAAATATTGAAGAAAAAATATAGAATGCAAAAATATCGAATTCCTATCTACAAACAGGTAAGTACAAAAATATCGAAACAAAAATATAGTTTAAAAAAATATAGTTAGTCAAAATATAATTTTTTTTAAATGTCTTAAAAGTAATTTAAAATTAATGAAATAATAAATATAACATTTACTATTACCACTCCAGTGAGTGCAACAGTAGGGAAAGCTTTGGATAGCGTAGGGGTAAAAATTACAGATGTACGTTGTTACAACGCATGCTTTTACCATGCATGCTGTAACAATGCAAGTTTTAAAACGCATTCCATTACAACGCATTACATTGGGGGGTGCTGGATAGTGAATAGTTTAATTTACTATTCCAACACCAGTCCCCGTGGACACTAGGCAAGATGTTGGATAGTAATTTAAAACTATTCCCTATCCTAGAGCGCCCCCCAGTGTAATGCGTTGTAATGTTTTTCGTTTTAAAGTCTGCGTGGTAATAGCACTGGGTGCTAAAAGTTGCGTTATAAAGGTTGTTCCCTAAAAATTACTATTCCCACTCCAGAGAATGCAACAGTAGGGAAAGAGTTGGATAGCGTAGGGGTAAAAATGACTGTTCGATAATAAATTACTTACCTTCAATTCGATATTTTTCACCACTATATTCTGTCCATTCGACATTTTGTCCATTCTATATTTTGACTTCGATATTTTGGTAATTCTATATTTTGAATTCGATATTTTGTCTTGTTACCTTCCAAAGGGTCTCTCTATCCATGCTGTTGAATGCCTTCTTATGTATGATGAAGTTAACGTAGAGGGGGGAGTTCCATTCCATCGACTTCTCAATGATGATATGCAGTGTTGCAATCTGGTTCTTGCACACACCAGTGTTGCAATCTGGTGTGTGCAAGATCTATCTTTGCAGAAGCCAGGTTGCTGGTCTTGCAGCTGAGCGTCAGCGTGTTCCTTCATTCTGTTCAGGAGGACTCTGTTTGCCTGGGGTTGATAGAAGAGTTATCCCTCTTTAGTTTATGCAGTTACTCAGGTGACCTTTCTTGGGGATTTTGATGAACTATCCCTCCTTCCAGTCTGATGGCATATTTTCCTCTTCCCATATGCTTCCAAACATGGGTAGAGCATGTCTACTGATGTTTTAATGTCTGCTCCGGGGCCTCTGCGGGACAGTTGTCTGATCCTGTTCCCTTCCCATTTCTCAGATGTTTGATGGCTTGCTATATTTCTTCCTTAGTTGGTCTACTGTAGTTGATTAGCAAGTCCTTGTCAGTTGGCTGTATGTCTGGTGGAGACTGTGGCAAGGGATGGTTCAGCAATCCTTGAAAGTACTCTACCCATCTTCGTTGTAGGCCTTCGTTTCCCATGATTGTCTTCTCAGCTTTGTCTTTAACAGATGTTAATCGCTTGCTGTATCTGCTGGAGAGATTCCATGTTATGTTGTAGCGAGGCATCGCCATCGCTCACAAATCCAACCTCCAACTGAGCACCCACACGACAAACCTACAGACCTGATGGAATACCTTCACTTCAAGATAAACACCAACAGAACCACTACCCTCCGAGGCACCCTCATCTACAGACCTCCAGACCCTGCGCACCTTTCTCCGACTCCATCACCGACATCATCACCCTGCAAGCCATCACCTTCAACGACTACACCTTGCTGGGATCCTCAACTTCTACCTCGACAACCTCAAAGACCCCAACTCCTCCTCCCTCCTGGACAGCCTCTTCAACATCAGACTCAAACTGATAGTACCTGGCCCCACTCACTCGGCAGGACACACCCTAGACCCCCTCTTCCACACCTCCAAACTCCCAAGTACGGACCACCGTTGCGTCCACTTCCCCTTCAAAATGAACATCACCGGCAAATGCCCACACCAGCTCAAGCGCAGAAATTAGAGCAAGATCTCCAACACCAAGCTCCCCGCCTCCCTCAGCCGTTCTGCTCCCATCTCTACTGAAGACTACCCGAACCCTGCATAACTGGACCATTTCTCAGATGTTTGATGGCTTGCTATATTTCTTCCTTAGTTGGTCTACTGTAGTTGATTAGCAAGTCCTTGTCAGTTGGCTGTATGTCTGGTGGAGACTGTGGCAAGGGATGGTTCAGCAATCCTTGAAAGTACTCTACCCATCTTCGTTGTAGGCCTTCGTTTCCCATGATTGTCTTCTCAGCTTTGTCTTTAACAGATGTTAATCGCTTGCTGTATCTGCTGGAGAGATTCCATGTTATGTTGTAGCGAGGCATCGCCATCGCTCACAAATCCAACCTCCAACTGAGCACCCACACGACAAACCTACAGACCTGATGGAATACCTTCACTTCAAGATACACACCAACAGAACCACTACCCTCCGAGGCACCCTCATCTACAGACCTCCAGACCCTGCGCACCTTTCTCCGACTCCATCACCGACATCATCACCCTGCAAGCCATCACCTTCAACGACTACACCTTGCTGGGATCCTCAACTTCTACCTCGACAACCTCAAAGACCCCAACTCCTCCTCCCTCCTGGACAGCCTCTTCAACATCAGACTCAAACTGATAGTACCTGGCCCCACTCACTCGGCAGGACACACCCTAGACCCCCTCTTCCACACCTCCAAACTCCCAAGTACGGACCACCGTTGCGTCCACTTCCCCTTCAAAATGAACATCACCGGCAAATGCCCACACCAGCTCAAGCGCAGAAATTAGAGCAAGATCTCCAACAACCAGCTCCCCGCCTCCCTCAGCCGTTCTGCTCCCATCTCTTCTGAAGACTACCCGAACCCTGCATAACTGGATCAGCGACTTTACCAACACTATCACACCCCACAAGAAAACTACCAACCCACACACCAAGTGATCCAGCTGGTTCTCTACTGAACTCCAAGAATCGAGACAAACCTGCAGACGCCTCAAAAAGATATGGAGGAACTTCAAAACCAGAAGTGACCTTGACAACTTCAAAGCAGCCACCGCTGCCCACCACAAGCTCATCAGATACACAAGGAAGAAAGCACTCGAGGACAGAATCTCCGCCCACACACATAACAACAAGGCACTCTCGGGATCCAACAAATTCCTCTCACATCGAGGGCAAACATCCCTCATCTCAAGAGCATCTCTTTCCTGCTTGTAAGCCGTGGCACCTTACCATGCTTTCTCCTCTTCCACCAAGACCTACATTGTTTCTCCTGTGTTTCGCAGCCATACACACGCTTTGCTGAAACCTATCAGTCTTTGTTCATGCCAGTATGCTACTGTGAGCACATCTCACCATTTGCCTAGGTACATTCTTATCAGCATGATTTATTTATATGTTCCTTTTGTTTACTGCCTACTGATGTGTATCATACCTTAACTTAGAGATGCTGGAATATGAAGATAATGAAATGGGTGCAAAAAATTGTTAATTTGAAGATTAGGAATTTCCCACTAAAGAGATATACAATACAAACAATCACATACATGTTAGACTACCTGGGTTAACATTTAGAAACAATAATTAAATTAAAAACCAGACCGGGTTGTGAAATAGGCCACTGAAGGTATTTGTGTCTTGAAACTTGGTGATGTTGGAGTTCAGCAATAAATGGACTGCACTCTGTGGCTACCTACAAAGACATAGGGAATAGGTAAGGGGGAATCCCCTCCCCGGCTGACTCTAGAGGCCTTTTGTGATTTTAAAGTAACAATATTAACATAGCATAAACTTGAGAGGCTGGGTAGAGTGAGTAGGGACAGGTTAGGGTGTAACTGAAGTGGGAGATTGGTGGTAGAGCCTGACGCCATTGAGCCGAGCATTGATTGGTGTTGGTGAGGTCCAGGGTGATTTTTTATCCATCGGTAATTCAAGGAGAATAGGTACTCACCAAGCTGAGGTAACTCATTAAAGTTTCCAATAGTACAGTGTCTCCAGTACAGGGATTATAGTAGTGATTAGCAGTACAGTCTGTTATGTGGTCTGTCTAACCCAAGGATCTCTAATGTCAAATCCCAAGTGACTTCAGAATACGTCCATCAGACTTGTCTGTGGTCCTCAAAGGTTCGGCCGCAATTCTGCTGCCTTTCAGGCGCTTCATAGACCCACACAAGAGCAGAGTATATAATTTAGGCCCTCTATTTGAGCCACCAGGCTTTATACCAAATAATCCCCTATTTTATTTACCTGAATCTGACTCATGGTTCAAGGAAAGTTTTTGTGCACTGGAACTCAATTGTTGCTTGGAAGCCCCTCCACTTATGCAAGCCCTCTCAGATGGAAGGTCTTTCAGAGTGTTGGCTACACAGCCTTAATTATGGCGAGTCGGGGGTTGATCCAAAGCTGTGGGGACTCAACACTCCATATCCATGGGTTGTCCAGCATGGCTGTGTGCAATGAGCTTTGAAGACTTGCATGTTCTGTGAGTATCCTGGGTATTTTTATGAGCTGGTTTTGCCTGTTATGCTTTCCCAGGTCCATAAATGTCAAACAAGCTATCTAAGCAGGGACAACCCAGTTCAGTAACGCATTAATGGACTATGAAAATAAGAAATACCATAACGGGACCTGTCTCTCACACGTCTTCATCCACCACACTGCCATGTGATGCGTCCTATGACACGATGACCCCACCTTGGTGGCCATCACTCAAGAAATGGAAGCACTTCCCATGTAGGATCAAAACTAAGACAACGTCCTTCCAACCACACACTGTACGAGTGGGACTGCTACCCATGCAGGAAGCACATCAGGGCCCCTTATAGGCGGGGCCGGACTGGCCGTAGCAGTCTCCCCTATGGGCCGCGAGGGGGGGGGGGTCAATTTTGGGCCCCTGGGGGCCATTTTTGTTATTGGAAATCGGCCCCTGAAACAAAATCGGCTGAAAACCGGCCCTGGCAAAAAGCTCAGCCGCTCCCAGGCGGGCCAGCCGAGCTCTTTGCCAGGGCCAGTTTTGGTTCCCAGTCCGGCCCTGCATTTAGGGGTAGTAAGCGCTATATAAATGTTGCAATACAATACAATTTGTTCTTTTCCTTTTGGAATTCCTTTCACAAAGAAACCCTTGCCTCAAGACTGTGCTTTTTAAATAAATGAATATAAACCAATACAAATATAAATAAACAAACACAGTCACCATCAGCTCATTCATCATTATTACTGCGCCCATCAGTACAAAGCCCACCAGTGCAGTCTCATCGGTGCGGTACCTATCATTATAGTCATCATAAGTACGGATTCCACCTATAGAGTCCAGAATAAAAATATTCGTCAATAAAGTTCACAGTGGCGCACAGCCCTTTGGAACAGACCCCAGCAGTGCCGCCACCAGGGTACACCAACAGAAGCCCACAGCACACTATACAGCACTGCTGTGCACACCAGTGCCTACCGTCTCTATTAGTACATACAGCGCCCACGGGTACAGAATCCACGGGTGCCAGGCCCCTCGGTACAGCTTCTGCATGTACTGCCTCCATCAGTACAGTGTCTGTCTGTACTGAGCCCATTAGTACATCCCCGTTCTCGCTGGCGCTCCTGCCAGGAGGGGGCAGCAGCCAGGCCCGCCTCACGGTGCAGTCAAACTTCTAGCTTCCTCGCGCCGAGCCGGGTCTAACTAACCCGCATCCGGGCCAAAGACGACACTCTCCAAGGAACGCCGCCAGCACCATCAAATGAAGGAGAAAAAACAGTCTGGAATAAACGCGAAATTAATAAAGACTGCAGCCCACGTCTTTTCTGCTTTGATAGTCCAGGTCTGGTCGTGTCTCTTGGGGGAGACGGTTCATTACAGTTAATGTTAGGGATTTATTTCTAAATATACCATAACGTTTATTAGAGAGTGCTGCTCTGAGACTACATTTGAATGGACAGAGTTGTTCCGCGTTTAATGTCAAACCCTTGCATCTAATTCCTAAAAGCTGACATTTAGCGGCGCAGCGACACCTGAAGATTCATTTCCTGGCTAGTTTATCAAGGCGAACGAACCCTGCGTCGGATCAGAAGAGCTCCGCAGCCCAGGCAGGCTCCGAGTTTACCCTGCAAGTCTAGAGCTGCAGTCCTCAGCTTACCTCGACTTAGAAAGTAAGAGCAATGATTGGCTGCAGGGTCAGCGCACCTCTGTCCCAGATACCAAAGAGCATGGTATCAAACAAGAGTGAACTGCACCTTAAGAAGGGCATCAGGGCATTTTGTCTGAATGTAGTGCAGCAGATATTGAGAATAATGTGGCCTAGAGGCGAAAGTGCACACCATGGATGTGAACAATATGGATCCTAGGTTTCCCACTAGGCCACATTGTGTTATTCTGGGAAAGTGTCTTAGGGCCAGATGTAGGTAATCTCGATTTACCTACTCTTAAATACCGAATCATACAGTATTTAAGAGTAGGTAAATAGGATGCAGGTAATTTCTCTTTTTCAATTACCGAATCAGTAAGAATCGGTAATTACCGAATCGGTATTTACCGATTCGGTAATTGACATTCATTCCTATGGGCCTGTAGGCCCCATAGGAATGAATGTCAATTACCGAATCGGTAAATACCGATTCAGTAATTGGGGGAAACATTGAAGGGTGGCAGGGTGTCACTTTGACACCCTGTTGCACCCCTCAATCGTGTATGGGTGCACATGTTGCAGACATACATGCCCTAAGGGCATGTACGTCTGCAACATGGCAGCGTTTGAAAAGCAAAAAAAATGCTTTTTCAAGGCTTTTCATTATTTACCACCAACTTCTAGTTGGTGGTAAATAACGAATTCTTAAAGCCCTGTAGCACTGATTACAGTGCTACCTACATCGCAAAATACAGATTTGGTAATTTTACCGATTCGGTAATTTTACCGAATCGGTAAAATTACCGATTCGGTAAAATTACCGATTTTGGGCCCGATGTAGGTAAACTCCAATTTACCACTTCTTAAATACCGAATCATACCGATTCGGTATTTAAGAAGTGGTAAATTGGAGGGGGGGAGATGTGGGTATTTCAGAATCGGTAAATACCGAATACCCGTATCTGTATGCTTATGTTGCACAATAAAGGTTTCAAAAATAAAAAATAAAAAAAGAAGGCTCTGGCCCAATGATGTTCTTCTTTAAAAACCAGAGGGACAGCTCCAGCTAAGATGTCCAAGTCATGCAGATGGGTTGTGTTCCAAAGCCAATGAGAGTCAGTGTATCTCACTGCTTGGGGAGATTTTCTAATCTCAAGCAGATGTCTGGGAAGGTACACTCTCTAGAATGCAAGCCAGTTGTGAGCAGATGACCAGTTATTCCTTGCAGAGGGTGATGATTCTAGGGGAAACCCATGTGTATTTCTCCCAGAGAGACATGGTAAAAAAAAATACAAGGAGGAGCAAGTGACGGTGGGGTTGTCTTCTATGAGCAGCAGCTATCCTCCAGCTTACAAGTGTTATTCTAACAGATGTTAGCAGATAGCTGTAGGCAACCATAACGACTGGCACACCTCTTGTGTTCAGGAAGCATGTGCTATGCCAGGGGCATTGTCAACAACCCGCTTTAGCAGCTACAACGAGGGTGGGGTTCTTAATGAGATTCTTATGTCTGCAGCTCGGCAGACAAAGGCTCAACTGCAGATCAGCTGCAAATCACACAAACACTATAGTGGATGTGATCCTAGCACATGATCTAGACATTCTCTTCCTAACTGAAACTTGGCTAAATCCAATGGCAGCCACAAAACTGGACCTTCTCTTTCCTCCAGATTTTGCCATCTTACGTCTAGATCTCACCATGAATCAGGCCAGAGGTATCGCTGCAACTGACAGAAACTCCCCAACCCTAAACTCACTCTCGCTTGAAGACACCCCATCGTCTGAGCTCTTGGGAGCGCTAATCTAACTTTAAAATAAACTAAAAGTCAGAACACTCCTTATATACCACCCTCCTGGCAACAACACCGTTTTACTGGAGCATCTTATGGAAATGATAACAATCAATACCGCCTCACTCTCTAGTACAATATTGTTACGAGATTTCAATCTGCATTGGAACAATGACAAAGACCCCACAGTGGCATAACTTAGTAACCTGTTTCAGGACCTCAACATGATTAAAGCATGCAAGCAGCCAACTCACAATAAAGGCGTCTCACTTGACCTCATCATCACTAAACCGGGATCAGTAAATATGCCGGACATCAATTCAACAGACTGGTCAGACCACCATCAAATCCTTTAGAAAATATCCACACATGAATCTAAAATCAAGGGTCAAATGAGAAGAGAAAAAACATGGGTCAGGGACTACAGAAGTGTAAGCAGAACAGAACTAATGGATCGGTGCCAAACTTCCTTGACTCTTCCGAATGACAAAACCTTGGTTCAAGAACTGATGCTTCTCTACGGCAGCAGTATCACCAACCTTGTCCAGAAGGCCACTCCTCTACTTCATGAAAGGCTAAAGTATAAACCCTCAGTACACCCAAAACATATACTAAAACATCTGGAATGACTATGGAGGATGGACCCAAACATCACCCATCTCAAACAACTGAGAAAACATAGGATCTCATAAAAAAGGCTATCTTAAAAGCCAAAACAACAGCGATCAGATCACAGCTAGAAAGAGTAAAGAACAGCCCCAAAAAAACTCTTTAACATAATAAAACAACAATAGAAAAACTGGAATGATCCCACACCTGAAAACAAATCGACAGACATCTGCATAATATTCATAACTTTCCTGAAAGAGAAAATTGCAACCACAATCAACTCTATCTTCAGCCAAGCTAATGCTCAAACTCAGATTGCCTGAAGATGGGCCAATTATCTACCCTCCTAAAAAAACAGGCATTGAGCAGAATGACTTAAACAAATTCTAACTGGTATCAAATCTGCCTTTCCTAGCTAAACTGGTAGAAAAGTGTGCCGATGATCAGCTATGTAAACACATCAACTTTTGACCTATTAGACAAGCACCAATAAGGTTTCAGGCCTGAACACAATACAGAGGTCACCATTCTAAACATCCCAGATGACTTACAAACGTCACTAGACCAAAACGAATCCTGTTTACTAATACTTCTGGATTTATCAACGGCGTGTGACACGACGGTCTTGCACAAACGCCTCAGGGAGACCCTT
The DNA here is from genome assembly GCF_964263255.1 of Lissotriton vulgaris. Lineage (NCBI taxonomy): Eukaryota > Metazoa > Chordata > Amphibia > Caudata > Salamandridae > Lissotriton > Lissotriton vulgaris. The sequence goes on along the minus strand of NC_141693.1, from coordinate 1,305,593,774 downwards.
AAAGACAGAATGGGTCTATCAGGGACAGTCCCTAACTGGTTCACCTCCTTCCTGCAGAACCGGCAGCAAATAATCAAAATTGAAAACACCCTATCTGATGTAGCAGACATCAACTGGGGCATTTCGCAGGCATCTGCAATTTCAGCAATGGTCTTTAATCTATATATGGAACCAATATCTGATTTCCTCAAACAATCAAAAATCTTGTACTAAATGTATGCAGATGACACTCATATCTTCCGTAAGATCTCCTCTCAAGAAGATGTCCGGAGACTGGATGACACCCTGAGGAAAACACAGTCCTGGCTGGCACTCAACCATGTAAATGTACAGGGATTTATATAGCGCAAATCACCGAGCGGTTTCTAAGCGCTTGCTTAGGTAACCCTTCCTGATATTCCCCAGCAGGGTATCCGCAAGGTGAAAGTCAGGCATCCCGCCCCAAGGGCCGTTGTGGAGATTAAGCAAGCTATTGCCCAGAGTCGCAGAGTGTGAACCCGTGAATCGAGTAGGCACCGGAGCGAAAATTGTCGAGTCCATGGACATTTTAGGACTCAAGACCCCGCCGAGCCGGGAATTGAACCCTGGTCCCGGGCTGATCTCTGCTTCCAGGTCTGCCTGCTCTAACCAGTGAGCCACACTTCTCGTCTAAAACCAAATCTGCTAAACACCGATTTCCTAATTTTCTGCCATTGCTTCAAATCCCAACAACCTCAACCATGGTCTCTTAACATCAATTCACTTAACTGCACTGCAAAAATCTGCAACTAAGAAAACTAAAACCCTTCTTACCACTAGAAGACCTCAAAATGGCAGTTTAATCCCTAGTGCTTGCAAGAATGGACTATGGGGATGCCAAACTCAAAGGCCTACCTAAATCAGGCCTAGCGACACTGAAAGTGACAATTAATGCAGCAGTAAGACTTCTAACAGGCACGCGTCATTCGTATTGCATCTCCCCTTCTTTCAGAGCCCTCACCTGGCTCCCAGTTGAAGCTAGGAAACAACTGAAGGTGGCATGCTTGACTCACAAGCCTTACACATTTCTGGTCCAAAATACATGGCCATTAAAATAAAGCTTTCAGGAGGTGGAAGGTATTCTGGAAGTGCGAAATTCCTTATACTTGAATTACTCAGATTCAAAACCAAAGAAAACTGACAGTCGGAACTGCTACAAAAATATGGACTCACTACCACCCTCAATGAGGGCAATTACCTCATCCAAACTCTTCAAGAAAGAAGTTAAAGCTTTTCTATTTGACAGAAATGTGACATAAGATTATTTATTTTGAAACTGTTCTTTCACAACGTTGGATAGTGTACCCTACAATTCTTGGCATCCAGCGTTTCAATTCCTATGAACAGAGTTTCATAATGTAATATTGTATCTTATTTATTTGTACCCTATTTTATACTGTCTCCTACTATTTTTGTAACCCACTTTTCAACTCCTATGTACAACATTTCATAACAGACTGATGCCTTACTGTAGTAAGGTCCCCAAAAATCTGTAGGATCTGCATATTTGTTGGACAACATGAACTTTGTGTGAGGTGCCGGAATGATTCCGGGCACCCTACAGGATATGTTGGCCTAGAGCCCTGTTAGCTTACAGTGCCACCGTAAGCCCCCCTAACCCTATTAGAGAGTGCATGGTTTCTGGCAATCACTGAACATGACAGCCCTGAGCCCTCAGGGTTCGTGGTAGCAGGTCAGGACCTCTCGCTCAGTTACTTGCTCGTACTTGTTCTCGGAGAAATGTACAGAGAATACACAGTGGGAAGTTTTCAATATATGTATTGAACCAACGTTCAATCAATCAATCAATCATTTAATTTGTAAAGCGCACTACTTACCTGTAAGGGTTTCAAGGCGCTGAGGGGGGGTGATGCTCCTACTGGTCGAAGAGCCAGGTCTTGAGTTGTCTCCTGAAAGTCAGCAGGTCTTTGGTTTGTCGTAGGTAGAGTGGGAGGGTGTTCCAGGTCTTGGCGGCGCGGTGGGAGAAGGACCTGCCTCCGGAAGTGGTTCTGCGGATGTGCGGGACCGTGGCCAGCCAGTTCAGGTTCCTCAGGTGGGGGGTGATTTGCTCGCGGCACGGGATGTCGAGGATCAAGCGTGCAGAGGCGTTCTGGATTCTCTGCAGTCTGTTGATGAGTTTGGACGAAGCTCCGGCGTAGAGGGCGTTACCATAGTCAAGTCTGCTGCTGAGTAGGGCCTGGGTGACTGTTTTCCTCGTGTTTGTCGGGATCCATCTGTAGATCTTGCGGAGCATGCGGAGGGTGTTGAAGCAGGTGGAGTAGACTGCGTTGACTTGTTTGGTCATGGTGAGTTTTGAGTTGAGGATGACTCCCAGGTTGTGTGCGTGGTCGGTGGGGGCCGGGGGGGTCCCCAGTGATGCGGGCCACAATGAGTCATCCCATGCTGAGGGGTTGGACCCGAGGATAAGGATCTCCGTCTTGTCTGAGATCAGCTTAAGTCGGCTTTCCTTCATCCAGTAAGCGACTGCCTTCATTCCCGGTGGAGGTTGGATTTGGTGGTGAGAGGGTCTTTGGTGAGGGAGAGGATCAGCTGCGTGTCGTCGGCATAAGAAATTATGTTGAGGTTGTGCTGTCGGGCGATGTGTGCAAGTGGTGCCAGGTAGACGTTGAACACAATCGGGCTGAAGGAAGATCCTTGTGGGACGCCGCAGATGATCTAAGAGGCCTCGGACTGGAACGGGGGGAGGCGGACTCTCTGAGTTCTGCCGGAGAGGAAGGAGGTCATCCAGTCCAAGGCCTTCTCCCGGATGCCTGCGTCTTGGAGTCGTGTGCGTAGTGTGCAGTGGCAGACAGTGTTGAAGGCAGAGGAGAGATCCAGGAGGATGAGGGCCGCCGTCTCTCCGTTTTCTAGAATGATCCTGATGTTGTCTGTGCCGGCAATGAGGGCGGTCTCGGTGCTGTGGTTGATGCAGAATCCTGATTGGGAGGGGTCCAGGATGTTGTTGTCTTCGAGGTGACGAAGAACGTTATTCTTGTATCAAATACATGTGCTGCGATAATCAGTAGAAAGAAGCAGATGAAAGTGTTTATAAGCACAAAAAGAGTAAATAGTAGATACAGTGATATCATGGTTCTAAAACAGTATATGTATGCAGGCAAATAAACAAGGTAGTAATCATCAGGGCTCCTACTATGAAAACACTACTCTGCTTGTACCCAAAGTGTGTGTTGGTGTGAAGTCAAGAATCCCCCCAAGGGATGATCCAACCCCTTTACCTGGCGGGAGAGAATGTAGGACCCTGTCTTGGTCACAACTGAACACCCTTTACGGAGATGTCAGAACGCTGCATGGTGAAGTTTCAGCATGCAGTGACCCTCGGTGTCAGCTGAAGTGCCTCCTCTGCTAATCCTATGAGATGCTGAATATTTATCGCTAAAAGCATCCTTGCAATGTATGTATAGATTAGTGATATTATAGGTATGGAGATAGCCCTGTCGCACTGTGAATGAAGATAGAACAACATTTCTACATTTGTGCGCAAAAGCCTTGTACTTGGTGTTTGAGGCATAGTGATGATGTTAGGCGAAGCCAGATGTGTAAACAGAAGCAGTTTCAGGAAAATAATCCAACATTGTAACACACGAGAATATGTGTAAATGGTCACAGCAGTAATGTTATTGTGCAAAAGAGGACAGTGTAAGAAATGAGCAGCTCTGTTACATGGGCATAACCAGGGCAGATAACATTACTGTATACCCAGACCCTAAATCAACTCTTTCTTTGTAAAGTTTTCTGAAACCTCAATAGCCATGTTCGCGCTTTATAAAACACAATAAATAGATAAATAAATCCATGGTCTGGTGCTGCAAGACACAGTAAAGGACATTCTCTGTGCGTCCCAGTCAAGGTCCCCAGCCATTGCAAGAGCCTACTAGGGTGCTCAATTTTCTATGTTCACTTCGCAGGACAATTAATGCCTTTGGAGAAACACTGCACATGTGGAGACACATTTTGTGAGCAGACACTTCGGAAGATGTCAATTGGGGAGCAGGGGAACTAGGAGTCACATAGCAGATTTTTGGTGTTTAATTCTCAATCCCCCTTCTAAAACAGTTTATGTTTAAAGATAACTCAGCTGGAGATTGAGTTTTTCACGCATGATTACTCTTCATACTAAATTTGAGTTACGATCCCTTTACTACCTACCGGTGAACACCTTGACTGCTCGCAATTGCACATTTTGAGCAACAAGTTTAGAAAATGAACTCTGGTATTCAAACTGAATGAAATAGTCTCAAGCTTGTAAACATTAGTGGTAAATCTCGGTATCTAACTAGGCATGGGCGGAAAATCCGTTCCGCTCGCGGATTTTGCGGATTTTCGGGAAATCCGCAATCCGCGAGATTTGCGAATTTCCTGCAAAATCCGCAAATCCGCGAGCAGCAGATTTTGCTCGCACTGCTCGCACTGTTCGCGTGAGTTCGCGCCCCGCGAATAAGTGCGAAATTGCAGAAATACGATCTAAGCAAAACTGAAAGTAACTACTTACCAGGTTCAAAAGTTCAGGCACATCATTAGTAGCCATTTCCTGTAGTGCTTCCTGAGGGGCCCCTCCAGAGTTCAGTTGCCAGTTGCAACTATTATGTGACCCTGCTCTGAACCTCAGAATAGTTACACATATGCCACAAAGGTCCTGAATTACAGCTAAGGGAGACAAGCAGGAGCCAGGCTGGAAGTTAAAATCCATTAATCAGCCCCTAATTCATTATTGTCAGTTGGGGCAGGGCAGGTGTTGTAACTAATTTTGCAACAATGAAAGCACTTAGCAAGTGCAAAAGATCACTAATCAGGGCGCACTAAGGAAGCAGGTGCCAGCTAAAAAAATATTCTGTGACACATTAAACAGCCCCAAATTAATTCAGGTCACTTGAGGCAGGGAAGGTGTGCTTGCTTTGCCACAATAATGTACACTGACTGGACAACCAGAGGGTGCTGTGATGAAACAGAGGGTGGCATGGGTGGGCCAGAGGGTGGCATGAGTAGTCAGAGAGTGGCAGTGGTGACAGAGAGTGGCAGTGATGAAGAAGAGTGTCCCAAACAGGTTGGACACGTAGAAACAACAAGTTCGCAAAACTTGCGACCCGACAGGTAAGTTCGCAAATTGCGAAATTGTAAAAACCCTCGCGAAATGGCAGAAACACGGGCGAACACAAAAAAAAAAAAAATCCGCAAATTCGCGGGAATTCGCGGATTTTGCGGATTGCGAGTTTGCAAATCCGCAAATTCGCGGATTGCCAATCCGCAAAATCCGCTCATGACTATATCTAACATGCACACTGTCTCCTGTAGGTACCCACTGCCACAACACACAAATCAGGACCGATTTTACAGCGCAAAAGCCATTCCTATCTCTTATGAGAAAATAAAGGAAAGGAAGATGTGTAAGGTATGCATTATAATCTCAGGATCTATTTATATTAATATATGTACTTATCCTATGTATTTTAGATGGTTAGGGTCTAATCAAGAATAACCTTTTCTTTTTTAGATTTGAGATCAAGCCAAATCGGATTGGGGATATACTGAAAAAATATATGATAACATTATAAAACAAGCTCATTTTTCTGGTTAGCTAACTTTCCTTCCAAGGGTTATTCAAAAGGGAAACTGTTGCAGCATCTGTGTAAAACCCACCAAACCTTTGAGAAAGAATACAATATTGTTCATTGGCTTTGTTTCCTGGCCGTTTGCAATTTTTTCTTGGTTGAGCATTTTGTAATAAAAAAAAGTAGTATCAGTGGAATGCTATAGAAATGACCTGTGATTTGGAAATATGTACATCATGTAACACTACCGTAGATTGGGGTCAGAAGGGATAGATTATAGGCCTGTAGGTGTACGTTCCCTCATACAGACTAAATACCAAAATGTACACCTATAGTCTCAAACATGTGTATGTGAGAAAATACGTAATATCTCTCTCAAACGTTAACTACAAGTGAAAAGTGACTGGGGGAGACATCCCTTAAGGATAAGAACCCTCACTCACCCGAAGGTGACATGCTTCATCATATGGGACCTCCTTACCAGTGTGGAAAACCTAGTCACCACTGGGAGCTACTACTTCGGTGTTTTCGGTATTTTTAGCTGGCTCTGTAAGCGCCAGCGTTGATGCTGCGCATGCGTTCTAGAGTGTTAGTTCTTACTCGCGCATGCGTTTTCATGTGTTATTTAAGACACTGTTCTGTGAGCATGCGTACAGGATCTCTGTTGATTATGCGCTAATACTCGTAATGGTTAGCGAGAGGCAAGTTTAATTAGAAATAACTTAAAAAAGCGAAGTGTTTCGACATATCGTGTGATGATGGAAATGTTATGAACCAGCCCCAGTTAAGAGTTATGATCGCGCATGCGTTTAAATATACGTGTTCTACCTCACGCATGCGCTAACGTAATTTAATTTGAAACACAATACTCCGGGAGCATGCGTGCTGGGACGCTATGGGAAATTAACTACTCCCCCTAGCAGAGAGCCAGAATGCTCTGTCAAGGCTCTTGATGGTTAAAAGAGCTTGGTTTATGATTTTTAATTTTTGGATAAGGATAGAAATTTGTTGGTCTCTGTTCGTGTGAAAGGCACAGTGTATTATAATAATAACTCATCCTATATGAGTAGTGATGAGTACAGGAGGCAGACCTTCTTCTCATTCTGTATCTCATTCTGTATCTCCTGTATCTCACCAGATGATGGTAACACAATTGGTCCACATAGTCACAGGAGTGTCAATTTACGGCAAAGTGTGCCTATACATTAGGGGATATTGATATCAAAATTGGTACACAGACAAAATATCGAGTTTTAAATTTCGATATACAATTATATCGAAGTTTAAATATCGATGGGACAAAATATCGAAGGTAAGTAATATCGACAGTCTTAATATCGATATTAGTATGATATCAGTAATATCGAAGTTTTAAATATCGATGCCAATAATATCGAAATAAATAACTTTGATGTTACTAATATCAATTTTTAAATAAATTTAGTGTATATTATATTGTATTTATTATGTTTTATTATTTATTTTTAATGTAATTTAATTAAATATTGTCTTTTACTACTGTAGCGGGTTGTGGGTTTATAGGGGAATAGGGTGGGAAGTAATTTAATTATGTTAAATTAATTATTAATTAGTAGGAATTATTAATTAATTAATTGAGAATTAATTTTTAATTAATTTTAATTAATTGATTAATTGATAAATATGTTCTGTAGCGGGTTATGGGTTTATAGGGGAATAGGGTGGGAAGTAATTTAATAATAATGAATTAATTAATATATGTTTGTACATATTTTAATTAATAATTAATTGGTAATTAATTTATATTAATTAGTTAATTAATTAATATAATTTTGTACATATTTTTAATTATTAATTAGTTGGTAATTAATTAATATTAATTAGTTAATTACATTTATTAGAGTAATTTTTTATATATAATTTTTTGTTATTCTTAATTAATTAATTGGGAAAAATAATATTAATTATTAAATTAAATTAATTACAGCTAATGTGCTAATATATTTACTTTATTGTTATTGTTAATTAATAATTAATTGGTAATTAAATAATATTAATTAATTTTGGGTAAAGGAGTATTTTTAGGGTTCAGGGTCAGTTTTCAGTTCTTGGGTAAAGGGGTATTTTTAGGGTTTAGGGTCAGTTTTCAGTTTTTGGGTAAAGGGGTATTTTTAGGGTTCAGGGTCAGTTTTCAGTTTTTGGGTAAAGGGGTATTTTTAGGGTTCAGGGTCAGTTTTCAGTTTTTGGGTAAAGGGGTATTTTAGGGTTCAGGGTCAGTTTTCAGTTTTTGCGTACAGGGGTATTTTTAGGGTTCAGGGTCAGTTTTGGGTTTTTGGGGTACAGGGATATTTTTAGGGTTCAGGGTCAGTTTTGGGTTTTTGGGGTACAGGGATATTTTTAGGGTTCAGGGTCAGTTTTGGGTTTTTGGGGTACAGGCGTACAGGGTAAAAATAAAAAAAAATTACATTAAATCAATTAAATGAAATTAAAAAAAAGATAATTACATTAAATTATTAAGTGTTTTATTTATTTTAAATGTATATGTATTAGTTTTAATTTTGTTTTAATATTTTATTTAATATTTGTAAAATTATATGTATTTTAAAATTATTTTTACATTATTATTAATACATTTAAAAAAACGATATTTTTAATTTCGATATTTTTGTACTACGATATTATTTTTTCGATATTTTTGTACTTACCTTTATGAAGATATGACTCCGATAATTTTGATGTCGATATTTTTGTGCCGATATTTTTGTGTTTCGATATTCTGTCTGTCGATATTATGTCAGACATTCATCAAAATTCAGTAGGTATTGTCAATGAGGTTGATATACAAGCTATACACCATATAGGTTAAGATATCATTTGGCAACCCAGAAGTATTTATATGTATGGACTACCAAGAACGTAGTTAGCATATTAGATAGAGGCCCAGGGTATTTCGTCGTTTAGGCCCATATTATCTGTTTTAAGTTTGTAGACCCACTGTTGTTCCTTACGAAATAAAAATCTCTTGGAGTCTGTCAAGTGCAGTGGAATCCAGGGTTTTTCTAATACCACCCAATGCACCCAATGCAGATCGGTATCAACATGTCCTTTATCAAGAAAGTGATTGGTCAGTTTTGTTGACCGTTTTCCGCATCTGATCGTGCTCTTATGCTCTTGGATGCGGATCTTAATTTTTCTGGTGGTCATTCCCACATAACGAAGTTGACAGGGGCACCATATCAAGTAGATCAGTCGATTGCTGTTGCAATTTGTGTGTTTCTCAATTTTCCATGGGCGGGACGTGCCTATGTCGATTTTAAGGGTTTTCTCAGTTTGGGGAAAAACTGTGCAGGTCCCACAAGGGAAATGACCAACCACCTGAGGCATATTCCATAATGTGGTCTGAGACCCAATGTTCTTAATGCCGTGTGGTCGTGTATGGACCAATTTGTCTTGGAGATTTGCACTTCGTTTATAGGCAAAAAGAAGGCGCGGGAGGGTGTTGTTCGCAAGATTCAAAACCCCCCAATGTTTATTAATGCTCTTTTTGACGGAGTTAGAAAAACTGGAGAAAGTGTTTACGAACGTATTCAATCTGGTCCTGAAGAAAGCCGCTGATACATGGGTATTGATCAACAGGCTGAAACATGTTGACCATTAAGTGACAGTGGTTCTATATACATACCACTGAGCTGTTTCATTTTTAACCCTGTCAGGTAGAACACTCTAATAAAGTTAAATCAGTGATTCTACTTAAGCAGTTTTAATTCCACTATTCTACATTTCCACACAGCGCTGCATACCTCACTACATCCATCGTCTCACATATGGGATTATCAACCTGTCCCTTACCTAACAAAACATCTCTGAGCTCCTTCTTTAAACACCGAAGTAGTAGCTCCCAGTGGTGACTAGGTTTTCCACACTGGTAAGGAGGGCCCATGTGATGAAGCATGTCACCTTCGGGTGAGTGAGGGTTCTTATCCTTAAGGGATGTCTCCCCCAGTCACTTTTCCGCTTGTAGTTAACGTTTGAGAGCGATATTACGTATTTGCTTACATACACATGTTTGAGACTATAGGTGTACATTTTGGTATTTAGTCAATATGTAGATAATCACAGGGTGTTTTGTGAATATTGTATAAATCATTCAAAATGTAATACGGTGTGTTGTAATGTGTCAAATGTAAAGTTGTTTTAACTGTAAATAGTGTAAATTCATGTATAATAATTGTCATATGTATATGTGTTATTTGTAGCCCTGAAGAAGTCTGTTAGGGACGAAACGCGTTGGCTACGGCTACAGTCTTTTTAACTGAAAAATAAATAAAGAATGCACTACAAACAATGCCACTGATTCTGCTATTGCTGATTTATATTTGTACATAATAATTGTAGTCACTGTTGAAAATGTTGTGATATAATTTGTGTGCTGGACCAATTTGTGCTATATTTGAGAGCAAGACAGTTTCTGTCTTTGGAGATTTAGGGGCTTTTGAATCTCCGGTCCGTGGCACCAAAAAGATTATACTAAGTTGTACTTAGGATAGGTGCAATTGTGCTTAACCCTATTCCCCTGTCTCTTTCTTAAAATGCAAAAAATATCATCACCCACTATATGCCATTATTCTAAAAAATAATCTGTTCTGTTCCAACAACAATTAATAGAGTACAGCACTGGTCCTGAAACTTATACAATATTCCAAATCTACTTCAGAATTTCTCATATTCATTGAAATTGCTTCAAACATGATGTGTGTTCAAAATTCTTTATTGATGAAATACAAAAATGTTCACATCAGTGTAGCCATCGTGTTCATCTCTTTTCAAAAGACTTCTTCGGAGCTACAATTAAATAAACCCACAAACGACATATATAGCTATTAAAATTACATTTTCATGACAAATTTAAAAATACAGTGCCTATTGTTCTGACAATGTAAAGTCCAAAGCTCTGTGCTTATATCAAACCTAGAAAAACCAAAGGAAATGATGGACGGAGCGTTGAAAATACAAGCACTCAAGTCAACTGATCTGGGTTTATTCCATCACCGTTCTTTAGCCCACTCTGCCACCCCAGTTCAGACATGGCCATATGCAAATCAGTCGGACCCTGTGCCTCATGGGAACAGTCCAGCCCTAACTGCCAAGCCATGCCTTCCCCGGACCGGAAACAAGCTACCGAGAACCAGTGTCTGGCATTTCAGCCTTCTTCAGCCCGGCTTGCTTGAATTTCCTTTTGTTTCGCTTTATATCAAACCTAGGGCATGCACACCGAAACAACCCAGAGATAATTTCCAAATATGATTTTTCTGTTACATTTTTACTCAAAGGTTTCCTAATTTACAGAGCGCCATGCTACTGACATACCCTACGCCTATACGATTACAGAATATAATTTAATTCCAGAGATTGCGGATACCCAACTTGGTATGTCATAACAATTTGTAAGCATAATTTAATATTTCAAATCCAAGTACACAATAACTGAGCAGTTCTTGACAAAATAGAAAATGACGGGTAAGAAGACAAAACATGACAATCACTTTAATATTAATGGACTATTAGTCAACTTTCCAAACCAGATGTGTAAATACTATTCATATTCTGTAATGGGGGAGTTTGTTTATATCATTCCTAACACTTATTAAACGTAATTTCAACATTTTTACCTTTGTCCTTTTAGAGATGCATTTCTCAAAACATATGCTTATGTTGGTTTATACAGAAAAAACCTGATGACAATATAAAAAACATTGTTTTATAACACTATTTCATTATCATCAGATATACCCAAGATGTTTAAAGATCTCTAGTTTATTTATTTATGTATTTATTTATTTATTTATGAAGTCATATTTATATAGACATACATTGATTGTTATGATAGGTGTCTTAGTTTTATGAGGGGAAAATTCAGTACCCAAAAGTTCAAGGATTTCTTTTATGGACCATGTCAACATTTAAGCCTTATACAATAAAAGGCAATAAATAAGTACATATGGCTTGACACTACTATATATTACTCATAAGCTGTAAAGTACATCGTGACAACTATATGAACTCTTGATTATAATTAATTTTTAATTAGAATGCATTTGTCCAAGATGTTGTGCTAATGACTCTAGTGCCTACACGTTCGGCCACTTTAAATATCCAAAACTTATTATAAGCTAGTGTACAGTAAGTAATACCAGTTACGTATTTGTATATTTAAAGCTATTTCCATCCATATAAGTCTTCAAAAGACTACATGTACATTGGAGCAATGTTAGTTTGTTCTTGTCTAATACACAAATGTGGGGATATCTCTTAGTGACCGAATAAATCAATCGCACATGTTCTAACTCAAACTTCTATCATTACTTAGTCATTATCGCCTACCTTAAGATATTATTTAAATCCTCGTAGTGCATTGTGCCCTAATATTAATTAAAACGATTAGTTTTAAGATTTAAGAAACCTAAGAACAATTATGTCTTTAAACCCCATCAATAGATTTCAATTCATTATTACCTATTTACAATCAATTAAGATAGTTTCCTCATTCAAATGTTTTGAAAACTGATTGTGAGTATTAGAATTGGCATATCTTAGAAGATTCAGAACCAGTGCTGTACTCTAATAATTGTACATCTAATTAAAAATCAAATTCTTTTATGCAGGCACTATACCCATATCAAACCCAGTTAGAGAAGTCTGGTAGGACAAAAGCAGGGTTCTCCAGCAGCCAGACAGTGGATACATAAGAACTGTCTTGGAATCTTCTTCTCTTCCATTCACATGTGCCCCAAGTGTTGCATGTTTGGTCAACAGACCAGTCAAGAGGCAATGTATATAGCACTGTCAAAAGGAGACATACAGTCAGTGGTCGAAGTGGGGGGAAAAAAGTAGGGGAACTGTGTGTGGAGAATTAGGGGGTGGGAATAGCCGAAGATTGGATCAGTGGGCGGAGTCAGGGGTGTGGCTATAAATAGTAAAACATACCAATTTTCTGTACATTTATCATTTCACTGACCAGTTACAGCTTATAACGTTATTTAATTCAAACAATGGATAACCATGTTTATTTGAGGTTTAATTCAGTAAAAAGCAAACACTAATAAGGAATGCAGGTTTATGAACAGCGTGCGAAATATAAGCAGGAACAATATGTTACCTTAATGCTTTTACTCTCATTGTCCAGAAATTCATGAGTATTTTTTGTCTCAAACATTGAGGACATGAGTATAGGGCTCCTCCTGTACACATGTGTTAAGCAGGGCTCAGAAGAGAAAGGGACTCTTCAGGAGAATCTAGACTCACAGTAACCCATAAAGGCTCCTTCGTATTCATGTCAGCCAGCTAGCTGCTCAATCATAATATAGCAAAATGAACAACTGATTGGCAGAATGCAGAACAATGTCATACATTCAGTACAGAGATCTGGGCCTAAACTTATTGATTTTTTGCTCACCATGCCATTCCAGTTTGAACCCAGCCATATGCAAATCAGTCTTGATCCTGCGCCTAATGGGAACAGTCCAGCCTGAACTGCCAGCAAAGTTCCACCCTGGACTGGAAACAAGCATCCTAGGACCGGTTTCGGGCTTTCAGCCCTCATCAGCCAGGATAGCTTGACTCCAGTGGCATGGAGAGCAAGGGACCCACGTCTGGGCATACCCGTCCTACTCGGGGTGACAAAAGCAAACAGAACAACTGATGGACAGAATGCAGAACAATGTCATACATTCATCCCGGTACAGAGATCTGGGCCTAAATCCATTGGTTTTTGCTCACCATGCCATTCCAGTTTGGACCCAGCCATATGCAAATCAGCGCCCAGTGGGGACAGTCCAGCCCAAACTACCAAGCCATATGTATTCAAGTGTCCTTTCATTCGGGAAGTGAACAATTGCTCTTTGATATGCCCGTCACTTCTCCTGCCCCGTCACTGCTCCTGCCCCGTTCACTGCTCCTGCCCCGTTCACTGCTCATGTCCTTTCACCGCTCCTGTCCTTTCACCGCTCCTGTCCATTTACCACTCCTGTCCTTTCACAGCTCCCGCCCGGTTACCGCTCCTGCTCATGCCTAATCACCACTCCTGCCCCGTCTTCTCTTGCTTCATCACTTCTCCTGTCCCATCACGTCTCCTGCCCCGCCACCTCTCCTGCCCGTCACTTCTCCTGCCCCGTCACTTCTCCTGCACCGTACCTTCTCCTGCCCCGTCACTTCTCCTGCCCCGTCACCACTCCTGCCCCGTCACTTCTCCTTCCTGTCACTTCTCCTGCCCGGTCACCACTCCTGCCCATCACTTCTCCTGCCCGGACATCACTCCTGCCCGGTCACCACTCCTGCCCGGTTACCACTCCTGCCCAGTCACCTCTCCTTTCCTGTTGCCTATCCAGCCCGTTCACTGCTCCTGCCTGTTCACTGCTCCTGTCTGGTCAGCACTCCTGCACATGCCAATCACAGCTCCTGCCCCATCACTTCTCCTGCCCCATCACTTTTCCTGTCCTGTCACCTCTTCTGCCCTGTCACTTCTCCTGCCCTGTCACTTCTCCTGCTCGTTACTTCTCCTGCCCGGTCACCTCTCCTGCCCCATCACCTCTCCTTTCCTGTTGCCTCTTCTGTCCCGTCACTGCTCCTGCCTAGTTCACTCTGTGTACAACATTGACAAATTACACAGGATGGCAAGTTCCCCACAGTACTCTGTTTGGGGAAAGCTACTCTGTAATCACTAACTACAATCTCACATCATGTGAAAGACATACTGCGGGTGCATTGTCATTCTAAAGGGGATAATCAGCCTCAATTGGAATGACAATGGGCCTGCCCACAGTATGTGAGAGCTCAGGGAGGGGCTACTCCAGCCTCTGGAGTTCAACAGAGAAGTGTGAGCGGCCGCTGCGACACAAGCTGAATTAAAAAGTTATCGTATTTAAGTAGGACTATTCTTGCCGTCCCGGGATGCTTTTTTGAGAGAAAGAAGTAGGGGAACTGACTGAAATAATTTTTTTAAGTAGGGGCACGCTGTGCCCTTCAGATCCCGCCCACTTCTACCACTGCATACAACCCCCACTCTGAATATTCTGAGTGTACATCACATCCCCTGCCAATGGTGCTGGAAGAATTTTTAGAGCTGCTGTGCTGCTATCAATTTTATGACATCGAGGTCACAGGGACTGCAAAAAGATCCAAGCAACACACATAAAACAAATGTAGCAAATGGGCCTCGTCTATTCAGCAAGCCAGATGCAAGGGTGTGGTATTTAGCAGGCGGTGCATTTTGGAGCACACTGTTACAAATATATTACTTATGCATGGTTTGATAGTGCGCTACGATTTGACGGCCCATTTTCTATTCAATTCACCACAAAATTTGCACAGACATGTAGTTTTACTGTTAAAACTATAAAGCGACAAATGATAAATAACATATGGGATTTCAGTTAATATTTGTCATTTGTGCTTCATTAAGTAAAGTGACTTTATTTTTTTTTAAATCATATTAAACTGTTTGCTTCCTTTACACTTCAGAAGACCTAAAAATTGTGCTTTTTGTGCTTTCCTAACTGCTGAAATATTTTGAAATACTTGGACATTTCATTTACCGGTATTTACATTTGTTGTGTTATAAACATAAACATCCTTACACCTTTCCTTTCACATTCCCTGTATGCAGCAAGATCGCCAGACAGTTCACTCTGCAGCCAGAGAAAGAAAAGTGATCAATCTCCTTGTTAAAAGAATAAGCAGCAATTTGCAAGAAGACATAGCCTGACATTTGAACTCTGTCTATCAACACAGCAAATGTGACAAGACAAAAACAAAATTTAAAGGCATCTTTATCCCTCATTCACTTTCTGAACTCCAGCATGATTATACTGTGGGTGCTGCAGCACCACCCGCACCCCTGCTTCCAGTGCCTGTCTCCTCCCCAGAACCTGAAGACAATGCCGGACACTGAGTGGAACGTCCCTGCTCACTTTGCCATTTCTGAGGCTCCTGACTAAGTCAGTATGGCCTCGGGTCTTCGCTTCCTTTTAATGCAAGGATTTGCAGGCACTCTACTGTATTGGTTATTCACCCCCACGTAGTACTGCTATTTACTTGTGTTGCTGTCACGTGCGTTCTCCCCACAACGACGCCTGCTGAGCTGCGTGCTCCGACACTGCCTGCCAGCCGCCCTCCGTTTCATCCCGAGCCTGACAGACCCCGCTGCTTCCTCGAGCGCCCCGGGTTCGGTTGTGTCTTGATGCACGGCTGGGGGTCTGACTGTTGCCTGGAGAGCAAGGCCCCATGTGAGGATGCGCTGAACTAGCTCACTTTTCGAACTGTTTATTCAATGGCACAGGGGGGCGTTTCATTTAAAGGAAAAGACCAGCAAGTGACAGCTGGCACAGTGGCAGGGGCGGCACCTCCTGTGAGGTAGAAGGAGGCGATGCCAGAGCGGTAGGGTGTTGGGGTGTATTGCCGTATCTTTATTGACTTATTTTGGGTCGCTTTATAACGCTGCATACCATCAGCAGCAGCTTCAAGGCACAACGATAAGATAGACTTTCTAACACAGTAGCACAAAGCATGGTTGTGCTGAAAGAATTTGCCTAAATATCAATTCGCCAGTATTAAACCAATACTATTACAGTCCAAGGCAATTGTGGAGTGTTTCTATTTTAAGGTCACCTCTAAACAGAATCATTGAACTTCACAACTTTACAGAGCCCCACTCCACATGGGAATGAGGGGACTTCACGCACATACGGTAATCGGAGACTGAGTAAGTAGGAACCAAAAGGTATTACGTTTATAGGCCGCGCCCCGTTCTCTCTGTGCCATATTTATATAACCATGAGCTATTGGTGGTGATTTGTTATTCAGTTAACACAGCCACTGTAGCTCGTCCTTCATTGCACACCCTTGATTCATAAACATGGCCTACTACTGATGCCCACCTTTCTCCTGTACTTTGAGCTCCCACAACTGTGTACTTCGCTCAGTCCCTTTGCTAGTGCCGGATCTTCCATCCCCACCTGAGTACACTGCCCTTCTTATCCAGACTGCGCCCACATCTAAACCAGCCTCCCCCGCCCCACACTTTACCATCACCATCTATCACAAAATGGCAAAATTATGAGTCACACTCTTGACGAAAATTGCTTGTTATCTGACTCCATGATCCTCTCCCTCAAAGTGAATTCGTCCTTTTCTCGCCCCGTTCTCCTCTGGCTCTACCCCTATTGCCGCTGACCCGTCTCCAGTGCCTGTGAACTCCTCTGACCATCGACCTCAGTGCATCATTCCCACCCAAAATTAACTCTATCGCCGAAGGTACAAATACGCAGTTGTCCTTGCACCAAGAGATCCTCCTGCTAAGCCACACAACATTCTGTGTGGAGCTCTTATGTGGAGAACACTTGAGTCCTCAACAGTTGATTAAATAAATCCCTTAAGTACAGAACCTCACAGCCAGAAGGAGCTGGATAATTGGGAAGGATGAACACGTAAGACCTGGTTTACTAACATGAAGCACAACGCAATGCAGCAAGATAATGTGCTGTGCTGCACTGTGTGACGGGGAGGGAGCAGGAAAGCACCATATCTACTAAGATATGACACTCCTCAGCTCGCTCTCTGCACTATGCTGCCTAGCACCAACGCAGGCACCCAAGACTATGGTGCCTCCGCTGCAGGCAGGATTGCAGTACCGTCCTATAGAGAGTCAATCCTCAGAGGCCTTTTCCAAATCCAATTCAGAACATGCAGAAAATCGAACTAATGAGGAGAAATAACATTTCGCCTTCTTTCGCCTCTGTTGGGATGGCGTAGTATTTTGATGTATTCCCAGGTTTACAACTCTTAGTAAACACCCACACTCCAACCATGGAGCACCTTCCCAATGAAGAGTAATACAAAGCAGCGACTTGTTCTACCTTGCTATACTCTACATTTACTAAGCCTTGCAGAGCCAGACAAGATGGCTTTGTGTGGCATAGTAAGTATGACTTAGAGGCGTGAGTTGCCTTGCAGCAACTTGTATGTTTCAAGAGCAACACACATCCTTATTAAATCTGGGCCTTAACACTAACACAAATCACTCAATTGCAAGTTTAACATTTACTGTATGGTACATTAAGTATATTAGAAGCACCCAGCCTCTATGCAAGATGTAGCACCACTTTACACCCGGGACACAACCCTACATCCCATTGCATCATCTAGCAATATCCCAGTGGTTATAACACAGAGTCAGATCTCTAGAAGGTCAAAGATCCTAGCTCTGTAATGCTCTGAACCCAGCTTTGAGATCGACAGTGGCAGTTTTGGCTCATACTCAACAACATGGACTTCAATAAGCACCTCCCTTCCATCAATGACCATTGGCAACCCTTGCCAGCTGTTACACCACTACTGCTAACAGTGGCAGCTGATAATTCAAGGAGGGATGGGCTGGCATGCAGAGATGCACACTCACTCACATCCATGCATTCACGTGAATATACAAGTTCTCAAGGGTGGGACAGTCACGCTGTCCCTGACTAAACTCCTCTCTGGACGGTCCCCCTGCTCCTGTCTGTTCTGCCAAATCTGACAGCTCTGGCAAGGATGGAGTCCTTCCCTCAGAGGCCAGATCCTCCCCATCAGGGTTAGATTCTTCCTGTACCTCTGGAGTTCCCTGGGCTGGCTCATCAGGCCCAGTGCCCTTGTCCTTGTCCTTGGATGCTTGGCCCTTTATTCCAGGGTCCAAGTGCCCAGCCCTTCCCTTCTGGCTAGTCTGTGACCTAGTCACAGCACAAACCCACTCAGGGAGCACCAATATTTTCATATTGAGTCCTCTCTTCACCTCTGACCAAACAGAGCCTTCAAGACCATTGTCCAGTAAACACTAGACTGGGAGCACCTTTGACACAGCTACCTTCCTAGGGCCTGTCACACCTCCTCATTCCAAATCCACCACAGCCATAGGATGGAGTTTGGTAGTGCTGTTTGCATATGCCATCTGGTGAAACTCACCAGGTAACAACCTCTCTGGAGGCACCAGTTCATCCAGGACTATAGTTACACTAGCCCCAGTGTCCCATCCACTTTAGACCTCTGCCTAACTTGTCCATGGTTGGAGGTAAGGCAGCAAGGGTTGCAATATTCACCCCACCCAGGGACACTAAGGTTGCTTCTGCCACCTGAATACCCCTCTCTCGTTCACCACTCTCCACCCCTACACTGACACTGGCAATCTCTGTGGACGGCCCCTTCGGGGGGAGCTTCTTGGCGCAGACAGCATCTCCCTGTGCATCTCCCTGTTTATGACCTGGCAAGTTACAGTCAAAGCACTTACCCACCTTTGAGGCATCATAGAACCTACCAGGCTTTCCCGAAAATCCCCTCCCTTTGAATTTGGGTTGGCTCGGGCCTCCCACATCCTTGTGCAGGTTTTTGTGGGTCTTTGGAGGACTCCTTACGTTTTTGACCTTCATTTCCCTGGGCTTTCCTTTGGGAAGGGACATGTCCTCCTTTCTTCTGGTAACACTCCTGGTGCTGAATGGAAACCCGGGTTCTCACCCACTCATCAGCTGATTCCCCCAACTGTCTGGGGTCTGTCAGCTTAGAGTCCACTCAATACTGATGTAACTTCTCTTCTGCACAATGAGTCAAAATATGTTCCTTCAAAACCAAATTATACAATCCCTCATATGTGTCAACTATATTACGAACAATCCAGCCTTCTAGTGCCTTCACTGAAACGTCCACAAAGAGTTTGAACTCAATTTCTGGGTGCCTCTAAACTTCACCCTGTACTGCTCTGGAGTCAGACCAAATCTCTTAACTAAGCATGCCTTCATCTGCTGGTATGATTCTGCATCCTCTCCCTTCAGGGTCAGGGACCTATCCCTCCCAGCTACTGGAATCAACTGCCACAGGAGTGCACCCCAATACCTAGAGTGGACCCTACTCATTTTAAGGGCCCTCTCAAAAGCTGCTACTCACTGGCCAATGTCATCTCCCTCTGTGTACTTGGGCACTATGCCCTTGGGAAGGTTAGTTTCAAATCTACCACCCCTGGATATCTCAACATCTTCACTTTCACTGCCACCATTCCTCTTCTCCTCCTCCCTCTCCCATTTTCTCTTAGCCAATTGGAATTTCTCCTTCTCCAAGGCAATCAACTCTAATTGAGCCTGAAGCTGTCTCTCTGCAAGGTACAGTAGTGGTACTTGAGTAAGGCACCCTTCCCCACTCTTATCTTCACCTTGATTCACCTGGCTAACACTAGTCACAATGGAAAAGGTCTCATCTTCACCCCTCTCTTGGGTGAGGTTGGGGGAACATCTTCCCACCCACCTGGGTTCTCCTCAGCTGTCCTGGCCCAGGCCTTTAGGGACTCAATCAACCCTGCCTTCCTAAACTTCTTGGAAGCAGGCAGCCCCGTAAGCCTACAATGTACCCCAAGATCAGCCATCTAGAACTGGGACAGTTTTACCAGGTCCAGCACAATGGTTCCCTAGTTTTGGGTCCCAAGAACTAGGCACAACAGACTTAGAACAATTTGGAAAAATCAAAACAATGGATTCAAAACAATTTAGTCCAAATTCCAAAAACCAAACTCAAAATCTTTGTTCTAAGTCAATTTAGAGGATTTTTATTATCTTAATTCATTTTACTGAAAGGTGTACTTTTAAACACAAGTCTTCATCCACACCGGTGGATAAAGTGGGTTATTGGTAGGGGCAAATGTAGGTCTGCCACTGGCAATAAGACCACTAACACATGGTAGAACTCAGCATAGGTCTTAAAAAATTAATTCCTATGCTCAACCCTTGCTATCTTGGCTGCGAGCAGACAGGCTTAACTTCAAAGACAGTCATGTAAAGCATTTAAAAACACCACATCATTCAATTATTAAGACACAACACAAAATAAAAATCCAACACAAATTTATAAAAATAGGTAATATTGTTATCTTTTAAATGACACCAAAACAGAAGAAATCCACTGTAGGGAACCTGAGATATGAATTTTTAAAGATTAGTCACTTTCTAGTGCTTGGAAACCAACAGTGCCCCCTTTAGTCATTTTATTTTTTCTGACAGGGACACACCTTTAGAAATTGTTCTGGAGAATCTCACCACTGTGTTGTGCCACCTTCTCCAGCAGGCGGGGTCCAATTAGAACTCCTTCCTGAAGTTCTGCTTGCGGATCCCAAAGTACCCAACACACAATCCAAGGTTCTGGAATCTCCAAGAGGGCCCTTGAAAGTGTGAAACTTCCACTTGAACAAAACCCTTACACATCCACTGGTACTCCAGGCTGGGAATTCGTTGTGGGGATGTCCAGGTGAGCTCTATTGACCTGTAGCTTGCAGGGAGTCCACTCTTTAGTCCCTTTGAAGCAGGTTTGATCCACAGGGCTGTAATTTCCAATGGTGCAAAAAAGGCGCAAACTCAGAGTTATGGCCTTTGGAAATGCACTTCAAAATCTTCAGCAGAGACAGACCCTTCTGATTCTCTTCAGTTTCAAGCAGCAAATATGGAGGGCTCTGCCCCTCTCAGATATTTATTTCATGTTCTCTGGGTCATGCAGGAGGTCACTTCTGATCAATAGGAGCAGCGTAATTCTTCAAAGTTATGAACACATCCTGTAGAGTGTGGCATTATTTTGTCCCAGAGTGCATCAAACCTTCCAAATCCATAATGGCTAATTACCCAGCAAAGAGGTAAGAGCTGTCTAAACACCCCCCCTAGGATGGCTTATTTCCACAGACTCTCCCCCTACCATCTGCACATACCTTCCCTAATCCTGGATCTGGTGGGGGATCAAAAGCGTTAAGTGGAAGCTGACACTGTGGCCATTCCACTGCCTTTGAAGACCATGGTTTATGACTCCTCCCCCTGGCATGGCATTCCTATGGAACAGCCCACTGCCCTCCCAGCAGAGCTGGTTAACCTCAGGGGTTCTTTATCACTTCTTCAAGGCAGCCTGGTTAATCCACTTAACTTTGACTAATCAGGGCAGACCACTGGAAGGCTGAATTTGGACTTACAAACAAGAAAGTCTTATAACTTCTTGTATGTACACTTTAGGAGAAATTCACAATATGGTATTGTTGGATTTACAACTACCATTCTGGGAAGTCTTTGAATGGCCTTTCTATTAAGTATGGGTGGAAAATTCATTCCGCTCGCGAATTTGCTGATTTTCCACGATTTCGCGATCCACGAACTGCACGAAATTGCGGCAAAATCCACGAATTTGTGAGCGGGACGAATTTTGCTCAGGAAGCACTTACAGGGTTACAGCAGGTGCCCAAGTTGAAGCTAATTTCTTTGTAACCATTTACAAAATAGTTACAAAGAATTTAACTTCAACTTGGGCACCTGCTGTAACCCTGTAAGTGCTTCCTGAGTGGTGCCTCGTTGCCTACTTGCAACTATTCTCTGACCCTGCTCTGACCCTTGAAGCAAGGTCAGAGAACAGTTAGAAGTAGACAACAAGGCTCCGTGAACAGGAAGCACTTACAGATATAGAGAAAGCAGGTGCCCGAATTGAAGGTCAAATTCAGTAACTCCCTAATCAGCCCCATAAAATCGTGCGCTTTGTCGAGGCTGGGCAGGTGTGCTTTCTCCCCATATCTACAGTCGAAAATTAGCTATGATGCTTGATGGAGGCCTTTGCATCCTTGACTTTCACGAGTGCAATCCCAGTGCAGTTACTGTAACCAATAGCTTCTTTTCCCCCATCTGCTGCATTTATCGGTGTCTGACCTTTTATACACACAAGAGGCATGTGAACTTGCAAAGAAGCCCCCCGTTTGTCCCCTCCCACACACACTAGCGGTGTACACCATCTTCCCACCCTTTACCCACTATGATGGACAGCTCACTCGAGGGATCCCGTCACAATTCGGCGCGATGGCAAAGTTAATCAGCCCCAAAAAATTGTGAGCTTTGTCGAGGCTGGGCAGGTGTGCTTTCTCCCCATATCTACAGTCAAAAATTAGCTATGATGCTTGAAGGAGGCCTTTGCATCCTTGACTTTCACAAGTGCAATCACCGTGCAGTTCCTGTAACCAGTAGCTTCTTTCTCCCCATCTGCTGCTCTGATCGGTGCTAGACCTTTTATACACACAAGAGGCATGTGAACCCGCAAAGAAGCCCCCCCCCGCCCCGTTTGCCCCTCACCCACACACACTAGCGGTGTGCACCGTCTTCCCGCCCTTTACCCACTATGATGGACAGCTCACTCGAGGGACCCGGGCGCCCTTCGGCGTGATGGCAAAGTTAAACCGCCCCAAAAAATCGTGCGCTTTGTCGAGGCTGGGCAGGTGTGCTTTCTCCCCATATTTACAGTCGAAAATTAGCTATGATGCTTGATGGAGGCCTTTGCATCCTTGACTTTCATGAGTGCAATCCCCGTGCAGTTCCTGTAACCAGTAGCTTCTTTCTCACCATCTGCTGCTCTGATCGGTGCCTGACCTTTTATACACACAAGAGGCATGAGAACTCGCAAAGAAGCCCCCCCGTTTGCCCCCCCACACACTAGCGGTGTGCACCGTCTTCCCGCCCTTTACCCACTATGATGGACAGCTCGCTTGAGGGCACCCGGCGCCCTTCGGCGCGATGACAAAGTTAATCAGCTCCAAAAAATCGTGCGCTTTGTCGAGGCTGGGCAGGTGTGCTTTCTCCCCATATATACAGTCAAAAATTAGCTATGATGCTTGATGGAGGACTTTGCATCCTTGACTTTCACGAGTGCAATCCCCGTGCAGTTCCCGTAACCAGTAGCTTCTTTCTCCCCATCTGCTGCTCTGATCGGTGCCTGACCTTTTATACACACAAGAGGCATGTGAACTCGCAAAGAAGCCCCCCCGTTTACCCCCACACACTAGTGGTGTGCACCGTCTTCCCTCCCTTTACCCACTATGATGGACAGCTCACTCGATGGACTCCGGCGCCCTTCGGCGCGATGGCAAAGTTAATCAGCCCCAAAAAATCGTGAGCTTTGTCGAGACTGGGCAGGTGTGCTTTCTCCCCATATCTACAGTCGAAAATTAGCTATGATGCTTGATTGAGGCCTTTGCATCCTTGACTTTCACGAGTGCAATCCCCGTGCAGTTCCTATAACCAATAGCTTCTTTTTCCCCATCTGCTGCTCTGATCGGTGCCTGACCTTTTATACACACAAGAGGCATGTGAACTTGCAAAGAAGCCCCCTGTTTGCCCCCCCCCACACACACTAGCGTTGTACACCATCTTCCCACCCTTTACCCACTATGATGGACAGCTCACTCGAGGGATCCCGGCACAATTCGGCGCGATGGCAGAGTTAATCAGCCCCAAAAAATCGTGAGCTTTGTCGAGGCTGGGCAGGTGTGCTTTCTCCCCATATCTACAGTCGAAAATTAGCTTTGATGCTTGATGGAGGCCTTTGCATCCTTGACTTTCACGAGTGCAATCCCCGTGCAGTTCCTGTAACCAGTAGCTTCTTTCTCCTCATTTGCTGCTCTGATCTGTGCCTGACCTTTTATACACACAAGAGGCATGTGAAATCGCAAAGAAGCCCCCCCGTTTGCCCCCCACACACTAGCGGTGTGCACCGTCTTCCCGCCCTTTACACACTATGATGGACAGCTCACTCGAGGGACCCCGGCGCCCTTCGGTGCGATGGCAAAGTTACACACACATGGTCACTGGAGGCAACTCTTCTGGCCCTACGCAGCTGTAGTGCAGGAAAAGCACTATACATTTACCCAACGAGGTAGCACTTACTGATTAGCCAGTAGAAAGTACTCCAGTTAAGTATGGTGCAAAATCGCAAAAAAATCCGCGATTTCACGTTGAAATTCGCGAATTCACAGATTTTTTTGCGATTTCGTGCAAATTTGCGAACCGCTGATTTGCAAAATTCGCCCATACTTACTTTCTATCCCTCTCCTATCAGTAGTTATTAAACTATAATTTTCTACCATGTTACTCTTTGTAACAGGCTATTTGCAATGGGAAAAATGACTTGGGCTATTTTTCCAGCACCAGGACTTACAAAAGCATATTTTATAAGTACTTGCCTTATATCTACAGGAACCCCACCCCTTGTGCAGCTAGGGGAGACTTTCGGGGTTCTGAATTGTAGAAATATTGCAGATTCTCCCTTTACTGTGCTCCTAGCATCAAAGTCGAATTTGAGCAGCACTTTACCACGATGTGGGTAGTGAAATGTGAAATTTCACTTTACCTAAGCATATAAAAACTCATTGTGTAAGGATGTACCTTATGGATAACTGACATCCCACCCCTGGGATACCTAGGGGAGACCCTGGGGGTCTCTAATATGCCAGAACATTGCAGATTATCCATTTGTGAGTGCCACTACCACCAAAGTCGAGTTTGGGCACAATTTACTTTTTAAAAGTAGTCCTGGCACCCAGGGCTGTTTTTAAACTGACCTCAGGCTTCAGCAGTGCACACATGCAAGTGCAGAAAAAACTGCTGGCCTCTAAACTGCCATGCCACAGAGTACTGGGGACATCTAGGTAGTTTCAATCCCCTGCCTTATTATATATGTAGGGGCGTATTGGGGAGGTTGTGCCAATTACAGGGGCACCCCACCATACCATTGTGTACCCTAGTGTTTTAACTGTATTCTAATGTGTCTCTTTCAGCATAGCACTGGCCCTGGGCCTGGTTAGGCAGAGCCCAGAGTCAGTCAAAATCAGTTACCACCAGTATCAGTCAGCAAAAAGGTGGGGGGTTTCCCAGGGCACAGGATGACTTTCCAACAAGTACACATGTTTCATAGAGCTTTTAAGGAAGCACAGTGAATACTGAGAACCCATGGGCAGCTCCAAACTACTGACACCCGATGTACATTATCATTGATTTAGAGCACCACAGCCACCTCTCTGGGTGCACGCACTCCAGCCTGCACAGGAATATCAAGGGGGCATGGTACAGACAGATGCAGTAGGCAAAGTACTGTTCTATCCAATATGTACAAACTTTGTGGTAGGGAAGGGAGGTGTTCCTCACCGATAATAAAATCTGCCATCTAGTGGCTGAAGCATCCCCAGCAGCCTACACACTGGAATCCATACAAAATCCCAAAGGTTCTTACAAGTCTTTTATACACAGAGACAAGTGTCCCTTTTACCAACACAGTGATTGCTACTTGTACCCAAGTATCAATATCCAACTGACAGCGAGTTATGTCCATATCCATCTCTCTTGGATTTGGTCTGCATTAATTATTCTGCTTTTCTGTAGGATTATGCATTTTCCTCAAAACGATCAGACTTTTGTGTTGCATTCTCTACATTGTTTCCCTGCTCTGCTTTCAATTCTACCTGCTATGTCCTGCTGTGACTAATGCAAAGCTGTCATCCCCTGCTGGGCCAGTTGACCTGGCGTTTCTTGGCAGTCTAATAGCTCTGTTTCTCAGTTTTGGTACAGCAGTCAGCACTCTTTCCCTCTATCTGTGTGAGACATCACTTGCACGTTTCTGATAATTCTGTAAAGGAGTTAGAGATGAAATCATGTAAAGCCCTGTGGCTGAACGAGAGTGAGTCAATTGCAGAGGGGTGTGGTAATGGTTCTTTTTTTGTTTTTATTATTTTATTAATTTTCCTCAATGAATCCAAATCAACTCAAACAAAAACAGAAATCCATAGTAGCTCTGAGGTACTCCCCCACCCCCCACCCACACACGAGGGAGCACAATTGGTACAAATGTCAGAAGTGAAATAAAACTAGGCACAGGGATACAAATTTAAACAAAGCGAAATTTACATAGCAGACTACTAGACACGCGACTTTTAAACATTTTTGTTTATTTGCATTCATTCAAATAAGACCAGTTCAGCAAAGGAGCCCAGATAGCCAGTCCTTTCATTCTCAGTTTATGACCTAATCTAGCATACATGGCTTTTTAAATCTGAAAATTGACAAGAGCCTTCCCAAACATTGTTGTCCCGTCGGAGGAATAGGGTCAAGCAGGTGTGTAGCTATACACAGTCTAAAAACTTTACAGGCAACAAATAAAAAAAGGTAATTCGGATTCCAAGGGTAAGCATCGCCTACCTCCAGCACAAACAATATAGGTGTAAGATCGATTTGTGTACCAAGAATACTTGTTAAATAGCCTTTAACACTGTTTTTCAAAGTATCAAGTGTCGGGCATGTCGCAAACATGTGGATAAGATCTGCTGCTGGTTGTTGGCAGCGGGGGCAAGTAGACCCATCTACCGTACCCCATTTAGCAATCTTTGAAGGTGTTATGTATAAAATAAACTACGTTTTATAATACTGAAGTTGTAAATTTGTTGCCATAAATGATGTCTGCGCTATGAGTAATGAATCCTCAGCATCCCCGGTATTGAGCTCTAATGAATTTTGCCACCGGTCCACATGTTTAGTAAGATCATCGGGTACTAAATCAGACAGGAGTTTATAAAGCCACCCAATGAGCAAGAATCTTTAATTAGTAGCTCCATTACCGATACTTTCAGAAAGCCAGAAGTTCCCCCAAATTTTTTAGCTAAAAAATCTCTTACTTGGAGATATTTAAAAAACTGTCGATTATCCAGCCTATATTAGTCACTAATGATATCAAACAGAAGCAAATCGCACCCACATAAAATATCTCCAATTATTCGAATTCCATTATCATACCATTGCTTCATATATCCATCATTAAAAACATAGGGCAAGAGGTTATTCCTAAATATAGGGGTGTATGCATTATATCGGCCTAGTCCCAACCTCTTCCGGACTGCGGTCCAGACTTTAAATGCACAAATTACGGTCTTAAACCTGACCCGCTTGTAATAATTAAAGTCGATAGTTCGTAGCAGACACCCCTTAGCTTCAGTACCCAAAATCATTTCAAAAATAGGGACAGAGGACCTATCTCTTATAAACTCGTTCTTTTCATTAAGCTATATCTCCATATTTTGCAGCGTTGTAGCCCAATGATATAATTGAAGGTTAGGTACTGCCCAACCACCCCTTTCTCTGGGTAATGTTAACAGTCTTAAGGTTCTATGAGGGCGTCAGTTAGCCCAAATCAATCTAAAAAAACTGTTGATTCATTAATTTAAGCCTGGAGTTACTAACTGACAAAGGAATGGTCCTATAAAATATATATTATCTTTGGAAAAAAATCAATTTGATAATGTTACATCTGCCCACAAGAGTAAACTTCAAATTTTCTAGATGAGCAAATTCCGTTTTAAATTTACCGATTAGAGGGTTTAAATTGTTATCCATAATTTTAGATACATCTGTCTCAATTTCAATCCCCAAATACACCACCTTTTGAACCATACGTGTATCGTTTACATGAGAAACATTCCGACTCAAAATCTCTTTTTTATTTTGATTTAATCGATAACCGGAATGTTTCCCATAGACCTCGGCTGCTTTTTCGATTTCTTTTACCGCTATTTTAGGATTAGAGGTGACTATAGCTAATTCATCGGCATAAGCCAATATTTTCGTGTAGCTCCCAATGCACTGCACACCCTCATTCAACTGGTTGGCTTCTATCTTCCTAATCAAAGGGTCTATATAGACCGCAAACAAAAAGGGTGAGCTGGGGCAATCCTGGCGGGTCCCTCTGCTAATGGTGATAGGTTCCGTCATCTCACCCATAATAGATATACGTGCTATGGGGCTATGATACATTGATTTTAATACGGAGATAACTTTTTCCCCTATTCCTCTATCCTTGAGCGTTGCCCATAAAATCGACCAGGAGACGCTATTGAACGTCTTTTCTGCATCTAGCAGAATAAGTCCGATAGGGTCTCCTGTGATAATGTGGTAATGGTTCTGCTGTGAAATGACCCAGTGTCCTCTAGAACTTGGAATTAAATGTATATTTCAGGTGTTATAGTAGGAAAGCTGTGGACAGTCATACACCTTCAGTTTATGTTTTCAACTTTTCTGTGCCCAAATAGGAAAGCTGCAAAGTTTTGATTCCACCTCATATCTCTTCATCCGCCACTACACACTCCCTGTCCCTATATTTTAGTGTTGCAGCTACATGTTCATCCCTGCTTTCTCCATCTGTCACTGTTTTTCTGTCTTTCTCATTATCTTTCTCTCCCCTTTTGTGTTTTTCTCTCTCTTGCTCTGGATCAGAGCCCGTTGAGAAAAAATAAGTGCCAGTCCCGAAAAAAACAGTTGCACTGGGCCCTGTCTGCAACCACCAGCTCAAATTAAGCACTGTTTTGTCTTGTCTGTGTGAATTATAGCTGAATCTATATTATCAGTTGTGATAATAACCCCATAAACAAATGGATGTATTCTCTCAGAAATGGGCTCTTGGGGCTTCATGCCTTGATTTCCAGTGGGGACCGACTATTGTGGGTGTTTGAGGATGCTTTGTGGTTTTACTGGTCGATGATGTTACCTGTAGCTTATATATAAGTATATATGTGTGTTTTGTTCAATCATCAATATCTTTTACTAGTTGTCTGCCACGAAGAAGATACAAATCTCAGCTACCTGATAGGTCCTTGTCGTACATGTCATGCGTGCATAAGAATTTGCGCGTGTGTGAACAGGTTATCGTTTTCTGCCTTGCCACAATGTATAAGCATGTGGGCCTCGTTTTTACTATGGCTTTGGGAGAATACTGTATTGCAGTACTGTACTGTAATTTGTCATCAGTTGAAATCTGTGTCAGAGGTGCATGTTGGTGTGATATTAGGCGTGTCACTGTGTTTGGTAGTACATTCTAAGGAGTTTGGATACGTTTATCTCACAGGTACATTGTGTCCGAAATATCAATTTTAAAAATATAGATACAAGGGTTAATTTGGACAGGATACTTCTGCTAGAGGAAATGTTTGAGAACGATATTTTGGCATATTCGGTCTTTGTTTATTAACATGCTTTTGGGCCCTAATAATTACAACTATGTTGTGTTTTGTCGGAGTTTGATGTGTGCTTCACAGGGACATTTTGCCTAGGCGTGAGCCTGACACAGGCACTATAATGAGCTAGATCAGCTCCTGCGTTGGTACCTCTATCACCAGGGAGGCAGTGGGCTGCTCGACCGTGAAAGGCCACGACACGGTAGGAAAGCTCCGGGAAATACCCAGAGACAAGTTGATAGATTCACCGAGAATGGTCCCACACTGCCCTGCATCATTGAGAAGGCCGGTCAGTATCACAATTAAATAATCGTCCCATGTTCTAAATGAAAGGGGTTACTGAGGGACTAAAGTCAGCATTACTGGTCTCTTTCTACAGCATAATATCATTCAATCTGTATAATTCACAAGTTATTAATGAGGGTAAATGTCTTGGTTAGGCCTGGGCGAAACTTTAAATATGCTGGAGTAATGTCAGTAATTACGCATTACGCTTGGAATGCCAAATTACCAAAAGTATGTGATTACTTCTGGTTGTGCAATTAAGAGTAGTTTTGCACTAAGAATATAGAGCTATATGCTGGATTGCTTTTGCACACATTTACGCATAATTACGAGTCATTTTGCTTTAATTACGCTGGAGAAAATTTCGTCAAGCACGCCTAGTTTTAGGGAGTCACTTAGACTCTCATATGTGGTCCACTGGATAGTAGTCAGAGGCCTTTGTGACTGTCTTCTTAGCAAAGAACAACCCTCCAAATTAAGACATACAACTGTGAGGCCTGGAAGGACCAGACACAGAACATCTGCATCTGTGCAACCCCCTAAATAGGAAGACCATGCCGCAGTGGAGTGCCACCTCTAAATGGGGGCAAGAAAATGGCATGTGCATCTCCAACAAGCTCTAAATAAGTCATCAACCTATCTGGTGAATCACATATTATTTATATACGCTAGATGTTAGTGTGTCATTGTCACTGGTAAGGTGTGGGCACTCTTGTTATTAGTTGGGTTAGGGTCAAGTGTTGCATGGAGGCTGACACTAGTTTGTTCAAGATGAATGTATTGCTCTTGGGATGCACCGTTGCCGTGGGAGGAGGACGCATCTGAACATCTTAACGTAGGACTACATTTTATTTTGTAAAAGGTAATTCAACTCACCTGTCATATTGCCATGGTCACTGACATTAGGGGGGTTTAAATTGCGTTAACACCTGCATTCACTGAGAGGGACACATGCCTATCTCTCTGTCCAGGAGATGGGCCGCAAGGGCTGCAGGTCTGTTTGTAGGCATGTCAGCCATCCTTAGTTACTAAGGTCGCAGTGGGTGAGAAAACTAAAAGGCTGCATGCACCTGAGGGATCTACACACAAGTCGGATTAGCTACACAGAGCAGAGGAAGACGTACAGAGTAGTTTGCAGTTTTGTGAATTAAGTACGTTCACTCGTATAAAACATGCATTTATTTTATGAGCAAAATGCACGTGAAGCAGCCTCATGGTGCTAAAATACCTTTCAATGGGAGAAGGAGGCTGTCTTATCCTATGTGGAAAGCTGGGCAATATATGTTTATTCATATATCTTTCTTTAAATGTAAAGCTTTATTGAAAAATGTCCTATAAGTGTATGCATTTATATATGTTGGGGCTTATTTACAAGCCCCTTGTGCCACCAGTGCGTTACTTTTGTGACGCACCAGTGGCATATTTTACTGCCCTATATTTACAAGGACGAATGTATGTCATTACTACGTGGTGTTTACACCGCGCTACCATTACAATGCAGGTATCACAACACAAGTCGTTACAACGACTTGCGCTGTAGGTGCTGGACTTAGGAATAGTATGATTTACTATTCCAACTCCAGCCTACGCAACTGTAGGGAAGGTGTTGGAATAGTAAATCTACTATTCCTTTGTCTATAGCGCCAACCAGCGCAAGTCGCTATAAAGACTTGCATAGTGATTCCTGCGTTATAATGGTAGCGCGGTGTAAACACCGCGTCGTAATGGATGTTCCCCACAAGGACAGGAAAAGCCACCCTGCATGACTTTTTCTGTCCTTGTAAATATGGTTCCCCTACACGCAGCAGTTTGCGTGAAAGCGGCGTTCCAAGAGTGTTGCTGTGGGTGTTACCACGCAACACCCATGGAACCTGACACATTTCCAGATTTATGACAAATCGAAAACCTGGAAGAGGCATAGGTAGGCGCAACGAGGAGAAATGTATTCATTTCTCCATGTTTTTTTCCTCTTTCTATGCGTGCCGAAATCACCTCTGGTGATTGTTTATGTACAGGAAGGAGTACCTTCCTGCACATAGACAATTGTTTAAAAAAATGACGTTTTGCAAGTTCTATGTGTGCAAATACAGCACACATAGAAGTTGAAAAACGCCAGTTTAGTTTGTTTATGTGCAGGAAGGCAACCCTGGGTCAAGGGTGCAAGGGGGTCAAAAGGACACCTTGCTGCACCCCTGAAATATGCATGTGTGCACATGTGGCGCCCATCCATGCCCTAAGGCATGTATGTACTCCACATGACACCTAGAAAAATGCAAAACAGTGCATTTTTCTAGGAATTAGCAAATTACCACCAACTTGATGTTGGTGGTAATTTGTGATTCCTTAAAGCCAGGTCGCATTATTTTTTTGCTTCCAGAATTGCATTAAAGGAATCGCAATTTGCGATTACCTAAATGTATTTGCAAAATAGGTAATTGCCAAAAATTGCGATTCCCCATTTTGCGAATGTCTTTTGAGTTGATACACCCCAAAAGGCTTCTTACCGTGTGCCAATGGGCCAATTCTGCAAATTGGCACGTTTGCGAATGGTAAAACGCTTGATACATCTGGCCCATAGTCACGTAGGAACTGCTACACTAAATTTCATATAATTACACAAAATGCAAATCTGTCATTTGCATGATATTTTAGTGCGAATTACATCCTCATGTCAATTTTTGACTCGAAGACTGGCTAAGTAGATGAATTGTGAACAACAGCCATTCGCATTCTGTTGTTCCATTGTAGGGAATTGCACCATTTGTGGTACATTTTTACAGCAATTTGGTTGCAATTACACTAAGTGCCATAGTGACATCATTTCAGGAATTATGCATAAGAAGCATAATAGAACAAGCACTGGCGTTGCCAATAGGTCTCGCAGTAGGAAAATTGGAGCTATTGGTTTTGTAAATGATATTTTATATTTATGTTTTGTGATTTACAATGCCAATACTTTTAACTTTAGCATATGTGACACTTTGAGTATTTGTAATGTCACATGTTTTGTATTGCCTTTACTTAGATGTATTGATATTACCATTAACATTGGCTTTTAATTTTTTAAAATAATTAATACTTAAATAAAAGTGATTTTTTTATTGGCAATAGCTTAAACTTTTGTAAATAACTGTTGTGAAGATTATGTTCAGTGACTAAAATCCAAGAACAGAAGTGAAATATTAACATTGGGCAATGAGTGAAGTGAATGAATGAATGAATGAATGAATGGCCAAGTAAGTGCATCACACACTTGGCAGTCCAGAGACTGCTGCAGCAGTCTTCATTGTGCCTGTCACCACAGGCTTGACATGATTTGCCAGCACATTTGTTGATGTCTCCCAGCAGCTTACTGGCTGGTGCCAGCCAATGATGTCCTAAAAATGAGAGGCTGACATGATGTCTGACAGTGAAATGATCATGCCTATGGGCTCCTCTCAAGTGATGGAAGGAATGCTTCAATTAATCTCAACCTCTGGCAGTCACTCGAACTCCATTCCACACCATCTCTTTTCTCCCACTACATCACTCTAGACAGCCATATGTAAATCAGTCTTCACCCTGCTCCAGTATGAAAAGTCCACCCCCAAACTGCCAGGCCAGGTCCACACCAGAAGGGAACACAAGCATCCTCGTCTGGTTTCAGTCTAGTTAGACCTCATTCATGAGGTGCAGCTTCAGTCCTGCAGCACAGTAAGCATGGGACCCTCACCTGAGCATATCCTTCTCACTTTGGTCATCCACTGCAACAGATATAAAAACATGGAAGAGACACTTGAATTAATGACTAGTTGCTGAGATTCATTCAAGCATTCCTTTCATCATTTTGTTGTTCGTTGCAATAGTCCATCAGACAGCACCTCTCATATGTCTCAAGGTGACTCTACCTATGCTGATACCAGACTCTTTACCTCAACCTCCTGGATCTCCCTTGGTTGGTGATAGAGTCTTGAACACAACACGTGGACTACAGCATGCTAAATAGAAGATGGGTGAAGGTGCACACCAATTTTCAATTACTCAAAAATGTTTGTCTTTAACTAATTACACCGGTGCTATGGTACTGCTTCCGCTGTCAATTTGGATGCCTGGATATGAATGCGTAACAATCAGCAGGAAGACCTGCTGGAACCATGCAATGTTCAATGGGTTTGTAAACTACAACCCTCTTATTAAACAAAATTGATCAAGAACGTAAACTAGTTTATACTGTAACGTTTTATTAGCAATGTGTTAAGTTGTCTGAAGCATATAAGAATCATGTACATATAAAACATACATCACATGTTCTGTGTGAAACAAAACAATAGTCATGCTGAAATAATAAACATCATGTAAATTGAATACATTGCTATAGTGAGTCATTGTATATATGAAGTTCTACATCCATTTTGAGTTTAATGCCTGATGCCTTTTGGGACGGTGGGGTCCCATCTTCAGGGGAAAAACCTTCCACAAATATATTTACATTATACATTTGAAGTGGACATGACGGTGGAACATATATACACAACAGGTTCATGTTTGAGATTATTTGAAAATGTGAATGAGGAATGACACGCCTGAGTAGAAACAAATGAAAAAGTACACCAACTGAGTGTGTTAGTATTCAGAAGACCAGTAATAAAGAGGCATTGGAAGTGCCGCCAAAAATCAATCCTGGATGAAACCACTGAAGGAAAACCTCCTGTGCACAAAAGAGTTTAATATAAAAAATTTTATCTCACCATAAAGGAAAGAATCTGTATATTCCTACAAAAGTGCTGAAATCGCTAAAACTGTGACAAAAACATGAATTAAGAAGACTATATGACTCAAGAACACTAGCATTATCTGAAAAAACCCCAAAACCACATATCATGTGGCTTGCCTAGATGACAGGAATGATGTATGCGGTAACTACGGTATTTTCAATGAATATGCCCGTGAACCTGCAAGTGAACATGAGCATCTGGTGAGCTCAAAAGTACACAAAACTGAAATGCGTCTGAGAACAACATAATGGTTGTCCATTATAATAGCTCCTATATGTAGACCCAGTTGCTAGAAGAAAAATGAAATAAAGAATAGCTTACCCTGCTCGCTGTGGAGAAACCGCGTAGGTAAAAATCGACATTACCGCAATGGTGTGGTCCGATATATCTAAAGGTAAAAATTAACAACCCGTGAAGGCAATCGGAAAATGACTAATGTGAAAAAATAGTGCATGAAATCTGACAAGAACAGAGATTCGGATCTTTAAAATTAGAGTAACGGGCAGTGCAATACCAAATGCAGAAAATGCACACAACTGAAAAAGAAGCGTAATTCACAGGTTACAACTAATCCACGGATGCCTCTGGACCTCATAGCAAAAAAAAACAAAATCGTAGAGCAAGGGAAATAGTAACTTACCAAAGGAATGCTGACCCTTGCGTCAAGTATACATCAGTTAACGGCTCAACTTCTAGGAAAATAACGTGAACGCCATGAAGTGCGCTGGAAAGTTTAAACAGCGTAGCGACCGGAAGTATCCTAGTCGCATGACGGAAATGAAAACAAATGAAGGACTGAGAATAATTCTGAAAGTACACTTTCACTCGATAAAAACCACAAAGTAAGAATATACTAAAGAATAGAAGACCGACAAAAAATCTGCGTGTTCAAATTCCCAGTAGGAGGCGAGTTACTGATCAACTCTAACAAGAAAGACAATGCGGAAACATAGTTATGAGTGGGCTCCTACTCACGTGACCGAAATAGAAAGAAATAAAGGACAGAGTACAGGGAAACTGAAAGTACGGCCGGCCACCGGCCAGCCATGAATAAATAGGGGAGGAGAAGCCGCAGACCGCACGCTGGGAGAAGCCCTTTGATGTGGTGGGGGCCGTGAAAAAATGCAATTAGGAGGGAGGGAGGGAGGCTGATGCGCGTGCTTGTTTGGTCACGTGACTCATGTGAACTCAAAGAAAAACGCACCAAAAAGCCCTTGGCTTGACGAGCATTTTGAGCACTTGAATTCTCGCCATTTCCCATTCTTTCGGAATGGAAAAGGCGAGATCTAAAAATTGGTAAATTATGTGAATTTTGCTGGCATAATTAAAATTTTTCCCCTCTAGGATTAAACTCTATGACGCATGTTATTTTTATTATAATATTTTAACTATTTAGTGATATACTAAGTGGTAGCTAATTAAATTGTTTAAATCTGCTTACAATAAGTTTCTTCATTGCATATCATTAAAACATATTTTCTTCATCTATATGAGAGTAAAATTGTTTGTTTCAATGCATGCATATATTTCCTTCATGTTCCCCTTCCTTTCCCCCCTTTTTTCTTC
The DNA here is from genome assembly GCF_964263255.1 of Lissotriton vulgaris. Taxonomy (NCBI): domain Eukaryota; kingdom Metazoa; phylum Chordata; class Amphibia; order Caudata; family Salamandridae; genus Lissotriton; species Lissotriton vulgaris. The sequence continues at coordinate 1,305,557,760 of NC_141693.1, read as the reverse complement.
TCCATTATGAACTCTTCTTTCTTACAGGTTTATCACATTATAATATATGTTATAACATACTCTGGGATCCAATGTTATGGTCTTCAAAGTTTATACACTTAGATTTTATCCATTTGTTTTAAAGTATATTTGAATCATAATTTCTATATTGTATACAGTTCTCAAGGGGCCTCCTTTACAAGAAAATGTTGCAGCGCAGCCCCGCAAGCCCTTTGGCTGCGCCGCACTGCAGCACTTTCAAAATGCGGGGATGCAACATATTTACAATAATATGTCGCACTCCTGTGCTGTCCCCTGCGCTGGTGAACAATGGGCTGCCATGCGCTGACACAAGCACCCTTACGCCATGGGTACTCGCAAATTGCGCATGCAATTCCCATTTGGACTTATGGGTCTCTAGGCTTATAGATATGAATGAGAAATTGCAAATATGGAATGCGTAGGAATCACAATTTTATTTGGAAACCTAGGCATTGCTTTTTGCAAGTCCATAATAGCAAATCGGTAAAATTCGCTATTAAGGACTCACAAAAGATAGTGTTGATACATCCAGGCCCTAGATTCTTTAAGAAATATTGTTACCCCCCCCCCTTTAATAGCATGTGATATAAAGCATACAGTATACCATCAGGATTTAAAAATAGCATTTTCAGCATTCATCCAACTATTAGTGATCTGCTGAAAGGCAACAAGCAATTAAGAGACCTATTAAGTAATTTGTCTGAAAATGATCAAACCAATCTGTACAAACGCTTTCAAAGAAAATATGTCATACATTATATGGAATGTTAACATTAAAGCTCGTAGTAATTTGTCTCCAAGCCATTTCCCAAAACCTAGATATTTATGGACGAGTAAATTACAGATGCTTTAAAGCCTTCTCCGTTAATTACATGTCCAACATCTGTCTTGTTTTCCAGTGTTCCATTTTGCTAGTAAAACTAGTGTTACTATTTATTCATTGTAAACAGAATATAATGTTTGGTTGAATTAGCTGTTCCAAAAGATTTTCGAATTTACTCCCATATTTTATTCAAACATTCTTTGGACCAAATAACTTCTAAATGTTATTCCACTTTCAATTCAGTTATAGAGTTTAACCTCATTTCAATTGTTGCAATAAAATGTTTGAAAATTAACGAGGTTTTGACGTGGAATCTTAATGCATGTAACATTTTATCATTAATTTGGTTTGAATCACTTTCATCTGACCAGCTAGCAGAGCATACTTACTCAAAAATGAATTCGGTAACTTACATGTATCTCTAACTAGCTTACCCGTCGCGCGTTGCTGCGATCTCAGAAGAAAGGAAATTTATGGAAACTTGTTATGATAACATTCAATTTACATTGTGTCATTTTTATTGAAACATATTCATTTTAATATGGAAATAATATTTTAAAGTGTTGTATTAATTCTGTTTATTTATTCGAGTGCTTGTGGATACACGGTATTTTTTGTTTTTCCGTCTGGTGCGTACACGAATAAATCAGAAGGTTTTCCGACGCGTGAGCTGGCCACATACAGTTGTCCATGTGAGAAGCACGGATTCTCCAAATCTAGTCCACACACTTGCAGTGATTGTCCTTGTGCTTTGTTGATAGTCATTGCAAATGCGAGTCGCACCGTAAACTGTAAACGTTCAGTATTGGAAAGATTATGAGGGCCCTGGGGGGATGGGGGGGCCGATATTTAACACATTTGTTTTTCCAGAACCCTTCGCGGGAGTGTACTCAACAACTTTTAACAATTTATTTTTTATTTTTTATGTTTTTTGCCAGAAACCTTTGCAGGAGTGTACTCAACAACTTCCCAAAGTTTCAAGGCGATCGGATGAATGCTATAGTAATGCATAAAATACAAACAGACATAATTTCATTTTTATATATATGTAGATAGATGGGTTCAAAAGGCCAACAAATGATGAGCCCACTGGAGATATTCCTATTGTCTTGTTTTCCAAAATATTGTTCTGGTATTAATTTTAATATTTTTTACTAGCTCTTTCTTCACCCTTTGATGTCTTACTTACTTTCAAAACCTCATTCCTATCTTCCTTATTCTCATTCTTTTTGAGGAATATTTTAAAGAAATTTTTATTTTTTAGGTCTCGCCTGACCCAGAGAATGCGCTAGTCTGGTGAGACTTTTAGTGAGGGCTCAAAAAATGCTACCATGGCCAGCCTAGAGCTACAGTGCATGTGCGCGGGTTCCCGCTTAGGAGCAGAGGCATATGGCAAACCTCGTCATGCTCATTAAGCGCCTGCGATGACTTTCACTTTCGACCGCGATCACTTTTGCTGTACCCCTTTGATGATGTCTTTGATGTTCTCGTTCAAAGGTTCCTTGCATGCATATGACCCAGGCAAGCACTTAACTTCCATGATGAAAGCCATACACAAATGTTTTCCTGTTAATCTGTCAAATTTAACGCAATGCGTCCCCGCATCGGGAAAGTGCAAGCTTTCCATCGGCGACTGCCTGCTTTTAACCTATGCGATATACATTTCTGAACTAGATTTTAATGTCAGTTTGACCTCCAAAGCCTTCTGCTTGGTTTCGAGTAGGTACATTTCAGTATTAGTCGACGAGCCAATATCGGACTATTCATAGGTTATAACTTATAAGAAGCTATACAGTCAGCTGTGTGTTTTTACCTTCACTTGAAAAAGTTCATAATAACTCCTCGGGGAGCTGGTGTCATCTAGGAACATGGGGACGTGGGGTTGTTAACTGAAAGAAACTTAGGAGTGTCGGGGCTGGAGACCTCCCTCCTACAGCGTTCTCTGAGGTTACTCGGCTCTGTACCTGTAACGCATGAGGTAGTAGATCTACGCATGATGTAGTCTCACTTCTGTCACAGTCCTTATATTTGTCACAAACCTTCAGATGGCCCAGTCCCTTATACCTCCTCACTCCAGGGACATGGCACTTGTGAGCCTTCCCGACAAGCCTGCACCTGTAGTCCCTCAGGTGCTTCAGCCTTCTATGTCTGTACCCATGCTAAGGCCCTACGCATGTAATCCGCCACTCACCCTCCAGACACTACCTGCTGTAGGCTCCAACCTCCGAAACACCAACAATGTGCAAATGTGATATAACGAACCCCCGCGCTTCCTGTGGCTTTCGTCTGCCTCGGGATGAATTGTGATGTGTGCGGTGCCCACCAGCCCCCGCCCTCTCTGCACCCACAATGGCACTTCTTTCAGTTTTATAAGCCTGAACTAGACCTAGAGGTATCGGGCGCCACATTATCTCCCACTTTGCTCTTCCCCTCAAAGGAGCCTTAATGATGTGTCCAGTAGGTGCGTCGCACGTGCCTGTGCGTCCATGGCTATAGCACGCATGCATGTGCCTTCTCCAGATATGTGTGGCGTTTTACATCGTGTTTATGTCGCCGCCCGCCACTTCAGAGCACTTACAGAGAAGAAAGGGGCATATCTGTAATTAACGGTGCAGAGAGAGTGAAAAACGGGCATAGGAATGTGAGGAGCCCATGGCCCACATGTTATGCTTCCCTTATATACCACTCACTACACCGAGGTTCAAGGAGACCCCTGTTCCTTGTGTGCAGTAGGGTCCAACGTCAATGGGAGGGAGATGGTTGAGAGGTTAGAAGAGAGCACAGGTATGCAGGTGTGCCAGTGGCTAAGCGAGGATGTCATGTACCCCACGAAAATAAGGAACGGGCCTTCTGTCCACGTTTACAGCCATGATAGGTGTGCAGTGCAGCCATTCCCAAGCAGACCGCTGTGTACTGTCCTGAGCTGAATAAGCCACTGGTCTCAGCTCAGTTACCAGCACACCAAAGTTCACATCACTGAAAGCACTATCGCAACTGACGTTAATTGGAGCGTCGGCTCGGTTTCCTTCCTAAAATGCGCCAACATCGATACTCAGTTGGCCATTGTTTGTGACTACATATCCGCCTACCAACAGATATCAGTGCACACTTTTTCACCAGGCACACACACCACCAGCCTTCAGTGCACGCTTCCAGAAACACACACCACCAGCCATCAGTGCATGCTTTGCCACCAGGCACACACACCGCACCAGCCATCAGTGCACACTTTCAACTGGTACACACACAGCACCAGCTGTCAGTGCACGCTTTCACCAGGCATACACACCACCGGCCGTCAGTGCACGCTTTCACCAGGCACAGACACCATCAGTCGTCAGTGCACGCTTTCACCGGGCACAAACACCACCAGCCGTCAGTGCACGCTTTCACCGGGCACAAACACCACCAGCCGCCAGTGCACGCTTCCACCAGGCACACACCACCAGACGTTAGTGCACGCATTCACCAGGCACACACACACACACCACCAGCCGTCAGTGCATGCTTTCAACAGGCACACATCACCAGCCATCAGTGCATGCTTTCACCAGGCACACACACCACCAGCCTTCAGTGCACGCTTCCAGACAAACACACCACCAGCCGTCAGTGCATGCTTTGCCACCAGGCACACACACCACCAGCCAGCAGTGCACGCTTTCAACAGGCACACACACACCACCGGCCATCAGTGCACACTTTCACCAGGCACAGACACCACCAGCCGTCAGTGCACGCTTCCAGCAGGCACACACATCACCAGCCATCAGTGCACACTTTGCCACCAGGCACAAACACCACCAGCCGTCAGTGCACGCTTTCAACATGCACAGACACCAACAGCCATCAGTGCACACTTTCGCCGGGCACAAACACCACCAGCCATCAGTGCACGCCTCCACCAGACACACACCACCAGATGTCAATGCACGCTTTCACCAGGCACACACACACACCACCAGCCATCAGTGCACGCTTTCAGCAGGCACACACCACCAGCCGTCAGTGCACGATTTCACCAGGCACACACACCACCAGCCATCAGTGCACGCTTCCACCAGGCACACACACCACCAGCCAGAAGAGCACACTTCCACCAGGCACACACACCACCAGCCGTCAGTGCACGCTTTCAACAGGCACACACACACCAACAGCCATCACAGCACGCTTTCACCAGGCATACACACCACCGGCCATCAGTGCACACTTTCACCAGGCACAGACACCATCAGTCATCAGTCAACTCTTTCACCGGGCACAAACACCACCAGCCATCAGTGCACACATTCACCAGGCACAAACACCACCAGCCGTCAGTGCATGCTTCCACCAGGCACACACCACCTGATGTAAGTGCATGCTTTCACCAGGCACACAGACACACCACCAGCCGACAGTGCACGCTTTCACCAGGCACACACCACCAGCTGTCAGTGCACGCTTTCACCAGGCACACACACCACCAGCCCTAAGTGAACGCTTTTACCAGGCACACACACCACCAGCCGGCAGTGCACACGTCCACCAGGCACACACACCACCAGCCATCAGTGCACAATTTCTACAGGCACACACACCACCAGCCATCAGTGCATGCATCAATTGTTGACGCATACACAATTAACTATTGTAGCAATCGCAGTATGGTGCACTTTACTTTTAAACATGCCAGTGCATGCTTTTTCACCAGGCACACACAGCACCAGCCGTCAGTTCACGCTTTGCCACCAGGCACACATACCACCAGCCATCAGTGCACACATTCAACAGGCACACACACACCACCAGCCAATAGTGCACACTTTCACCAGACATACACACCACCAGCCGTCAGTGGACACTTTCACCAGGCAAAGACACCATCAGTCATCAGTGCACTCTTTCACCGGGCACAAACACCACCAGCCGTCAGTGCATGCTTTCACCAGGTGCAAACACCACCAGCCGTCAGTGCATGCTTCAACCAGGCACACACCACCAGCCGTCAGTGCATGCTTTCACCGGGCACACACACCACCAGATGTCAATGCACGCTTCCACCAGGCACACACCCCACCAGCCTTCAGTGCACGCTTCCGGACACACACACCACCAGCCGTCAGTGCGCGCTTTGCCACCAGGCACACACCACCAGCCGTCAGTGCACGCTTTCAACAGGCACACACACACCACCAGCCGTCAGTGCACGCTTTCACCAGGCACACACCACCAGCCGTCAGTGCATGCTTTCACCAGGCACACACACCACCAGCCGTCAGTGCACGCTTCCACCAGGCACACACACCACCAGCCGGCAGTGCACACTTCCACCAAGCACACACAACACCAGCCATCAGTTCACACTTTCTACAGGCACACACACCACCAGCCATCAGTGCACACATCAATTGCTAACGCATCCACAATTAACTATTGTAGCAATCGCAGTATGACGTACTTTACTTTTAAACATATTCAACTAAAGCGCAGCTTGCCAACATTGCTACAAAAATAAATACACATTTTTTTGGCCTACAATTTATAGACTTTTGTTGCAATTGGTGTTGCAATATTTAGCAATGCCAATAGCTCAAACGTAATTAATGCGAGACCTATTGCATTGCAAATTCTTGTTTAATATTGCCCACAGGGAAGTTCACCCAATGGGCCGATAGACATTGGCTTTAACATAAGGTATGCATGATAAATAAGGAAATAAAATAACCTGGACATAAGTAAACAATACTATGATGGTATAAGTTTAATTAAAATGATACATTTTATCCATGCAGTAAAAACCAGGGCTGACGCAGTTGCTGTGATCCCCAAATTAAAGCTAGTCCTCCGCTGTGAACCAGATGCGCGATTTGCATACATATTTTATAAAGTAAGTTTAGAGGGATACTTTTTAATAAAGGCTATCAACGAGAGCAAGGAGTAGTGAAATAGAGTTCCAAAATACATGGTTCAAATAATGCATTAGAAATTTTTCTGTGTGTCTCTAGATAAGAAAGTGAATAACCGGGACTACTTTATAGGAAGTGCTTTTGAGACTATACTGTCTGCATGATTCTGGGGAAGACTTGTTTATCATCGCCTCAAGTAAGTTACAATATACCATTCCATATAGCTCATGAATGGAGGTTGTAGATTCTTATGAACAATAGGGTGCATGCGAGCTAAGAGGCACGTACTATCCTATTATCCTAGAAGTGGAAAATAGTAGAGTGAGTGTGATTGATTGCTTACGATAGTTAAGACGTACAGGGGATGCTTGTGGGTTTACGGTATTGGCATAATATATGCCATCCTTTTTTTGATATATGCATATGAAGTTTTTAGATAACTGAATGTATTATAAAGATGGCTGTAAATTAGATTAAGACATTGCTGTTGTATTTTAAATATATTTGTTTATGTTTATAGATTTTAAAAGAACTGGAGTAACAATACGACTATCTTGAAAAAGAAGGTGTTATGTGGATATACCTTTGAAATGCGTTGACGCTCCTACTGTAGCCACAAATCCATCTGTATGAACATTACCTTAGATGCGTATGACTTGTTAGGCATAAGGGTTTATGTGGTTAAATCTTATTTTTTGATTGTGACAATTGATGACAAAGGTTACTGTCGGTGTTTAAACTCTCGTGCAACATTCTTGGATTTTATTTAGGATTAAAAGGTTCTAATATTGAATGCATTGTAATTGTTCTATTGTGATTTTCTTGATAGAATAGTGTTTATTATGTAATGTTTGGAAAAACATATTGTTTTACTAATTTTCAACCATTATCCCACTAAATATAGGTTTTTTGTCCCAATACTTAGCAGACTCGAGGTTTGGAAGTGGTCGGTATGATTGGACTTAAATGCCTGTGATTTTGATCATGAGTGTGTATTAAGGTGTCGATATAAAACATTCCCAGAGGACGTCTTTGTAAAAAACTCTTATTCCCACCCTCTCCTTAACACTCTTCTGCGTATGTTTAATGCACTTCTAATGCTGTTTGTATGATGGAACAATGCATGCCTGAACCACGCGGTCTTAACCACAGGCACGTCTTTACCACATATGCCTTTACCACACATGCCTTTCCACACAATTTCGTGGTAAAGACATGATTAGTAATGAGACATATGAGCTAAAGATCATATCCCTGCCCCCAGCCGTGAAAACTACCCCATTTCTCCCAGACCCACTGCCCAGAGCCCTAAAAATGCTTCTGCCCTATAAACAACTCTAAACGCCAGCCCTAAAAACTACCTCCACCCTGAAAAGATACCCTCAACACCTGAGACCCAGCTCCAGCCCCACTTCCCTCACCGCATCCTCTACAGATCCTTCCTCTTCCTGTCTTCCTGTGCCCGCCCATCCGCTCTGCATTTAATTCGCGCATTGCCTTAACCACGCATATGCATTGCTAAGGCATATGCACAGTTAAGGCAAGCGTGGTTCAGCTTGCGGGGAAACGGCATGCGTGGCAGGGCCCCCCTTGTTAAGGCCGTTTCCCGCTAATGACAGCTCCCACTTAGTTGCCCCCCTCATCGGTGTTTTCCACCACTGTCACTCTGAACTGCATCTGCAGCGTTTCAATATACCCTATGCTCCTTCTCTTCTGTCCTGGCATAGATGAAATGCAGCCAGCACACACATTTATCTGAAAGGCACACTATGCATGTTCTTTAAACTGTCTGATGTAGTTAGCTATGGAACGTAAACTTAGTTCCTATCTAATTGACATTTCTTTTCATCAAGATAAGTATATTTGGAATGCTTATATAAAATACTTTTATGGTGTAAAGATGTGCTTTCCTGTAACTATCATACGTAGGCACGATTTCAGATATCAGCAAGGACCCTCCTTTAGCTGAAATGAGTTGGCCTTGTGATTACGTGCAAACCTTGCAGATTGAAGTTTTTTTTTAAATTCCAGTTGTGCTGCTTTAAAATGCATTATTAAAGAGGTTGTCTATTAATGCGCACTGTGACTAAATACATAACAAAGTTGGTCAACTTGCTGCTTTTGTTAAAATAAAGTCGTTAAGATCAACACATCCTAAATCATTAGGTGACTGACTCACTGTATTTTCATTTTAGTTGTTTTATAAACTATAGAACCAAAAATTGCATCTTTGAGCCACATCACACTGATGAAACACAGGAGCAGTGTGAAAGTAGAGATGGGGAAAAAAGAAGGAGTAGAATCTGGCAGATGTGTAGGTAGGAGAAATTTAAGGTGTCAAAGAAGAATAAGCTTTTTGGATTTAACTAAGAGAGATGGAACCGCTGTGACATTTGAATTTTCTCTCGACTAAACTGTAATTGGGTGAAGTGGTGACTGAGTTGATCAACGGACTCAGACCAGAGAGGCTGCCATGGGCGGATCTGCGTCATTCGCCTCACCCTGTTACTTCATTCCACAGACTTCCTGTGGCTGTGTTGTAAAAATAGTCCTTTTTTAAGTCTCGCTGAGCCAACGCGCAGGCATTGCTCTGCGAGAGTTAAATAAGGACTCTCAAAAATGCTCCCAAAGTCTACAGGCGGATCGGGTACAGTGCATGTGCGCCTGGCGCGCGCACCATTTGTCTCCCTGCAGCCTTTGGGAGGACTTTTGCGGCTGCAGCCGCGCGGCCACTAAGAACATCAAAGCGGCTGCAAAAGTGCTCACCATTTGCCACCCCCTCCCTTATCCCACTTCCTGCTTGTTTGTACACCAATACACCAAGCCAATTGATTTCAAGGCACCAAATAGAGCACACAAAAGTTTCGGGACTTGTCACAACCTATCCACAACCGTCTAAAGCAAACACTTAAAGAGAACCAGCCGTTCAAGACAGCCTTGAATACATCCAATTCAAAACCGTTCTTCAATACCACTATTAATTATTCATCCAATCGCTATTCAGAATTCAGAGCTTTTCATTAATTGAGCAAATAGTCTCGGACGCCAGTCCTCTCCTATTGGTTTCACTTAGTACACTCCTCCCGTCACATCAGTAAAACAAACACAAACTTGTCTCTATACAATATGGGCTTTGTTGTCTTTATCACAGTCTTAAGCACAATCCACTGGCTAAAGTTTAAAACATTCATTAATATCAATAAAGAAACTACAGTCTTAAACCTGGTCGTGTAACGAGACTCAAGACGCTTCGAGCACTTGACAAAGTTCATTATTGGTTATCATAGAGAGAAACCGAAAGCCCATCATCTTACGTCTTAATTTCCTTTTTCAAATTTAAACAGTAAATCCATCTTGCCTCTGTCGTAAAGACAATAAATACTCCGTCATCCCTTCTGATATTTTCGAAAACGCGATAGATTCCAAGAAATTTCAAGCCATCCACAGTGACCTTGTGTTTTCTCTAAAAATGGTCCACTATGGCATCGCTTGAAGAACCGGGTTTTAGAACCCAGCGGTGCCAGTGATAACACCCGATGTCTTCGGATTCCCCAGCCTTGGCAAACAGAGACACAGGACACTTCTTGATGACATCAAAGACCAAATTTATTGGCTGCAACCAGGAACAGAGGTCTACGAAGCACAACACGGGTGGTTCGCTAGAGACTGCACAAATTCAAGGAGCGGAGCATCGTCTTTTATGCCAAAAATCACATTCCTGGCTAGCATCAATTACATACAAACTGACCAATGAAACGGTGACATTTCAAACATATCGCATGATGACAATCCCACTTTCCGTTGTCCAGCCCACCAGAAATGACCAAGGAAATTCCAATATTCCTGTTCGATCAGGCCGGACAAACCCATCATAAAGACCTCAACCCAAATCAATGATTAAGCCATACAGGAAGGAACAGAAGCAGATGAGAAGCAAGATAGAAGGGTGTGTGCATGTACCATAAACTCAGCAATGTCCTGCTCTTTGATCTCTATCTGACCAGCTGCTTAACAAGGAACTGGCTCAACAAGGTCAGCCTCGGGCAAGGGAGTCAGTTCGGCCAGGTCACACAAAAGTCAGCTAAGGTGTACGTGTCCCAAAGACTCGTTCGGCCATAGTCATCGGCCTATGTGAGGGCAACCACACAAAATGGCTGCCGCACACAAAATGGAACCCGAGGGTTCGAATGAAATCCCTTAATACGTAGTGTTCTCATTGATCGATTATGACAAAAACACTCGTACATACCGCACTAGTCATTTGCGGTCCGCTGATACCAAAATCGTCAATATCCGACGACCTTCATTGAACGGGTTCAGAATCTCCGAACCACAAACCCTCAGTATCACAGAACCACAGAACCACAGACCCTCCTTTTGCCCTTACATAGGCAATAAAGCCAAACCCATGTCAGTCTGAATCCAGGTCTATATTCATCAGATCATCAAGATGTTGCTGTAGCATCATCCTAGTACTTAGCAACTCTCTCTGGACAGGTCTCCTTGCACACGAAGTGGCACAGAGGCCACATATAGCCGGAGCACACTGAACACAGAGACAGAACAGGAAAAGGATAGCTAAGATCATCCCAATGACCATCAGAATCTTCCATCCCCACGTGGATATCAATCCCGAAAACCATCCCATCAACGACCAATCTCCCTCGTCTATATGTACAGACTCGGAGATCTTATGTAGCCTGGAAATGGCCTGGAAGACTGTCGTAGCGTTGTCTGGAATGAAAACGCAGCAGCTCGATTGAATCAGTTTACACAATCCACCTCTATCTGCAAGTATGACATCAAGAGCAACTCTATTCTGAAGTGTCATAAGTCTATCCGACTGGAGCTCAGCAGTCAAGTTACTAAGGGCACCAGCAGTTTCGACTATGGTGGACTCAACCACTCTTGTCAACTGTCGAATACTCCTGCTGTTAGCCATAGGTCCCCAGAACGGCAGAAAACCCTTAAAGAAATCTCCCAACTCTTGTCCTGCGGTATCTTCCTTATTGAAGACACCTCTAGCAACTCTCGTCTTATGGTAATCTGCCGCAGCTGTGAAAGTGGGAGGCAACAGAAATGAAACAAAACATGTGCCCGAGAAGTCAGGGGGCAACCATGTGTATGCTTTATCGTAACAGATGAAATAGGTACCCTTAGCTGCTAGGAACGCTGGGGAAGTCTGAGACGCAAATATATATGTCTCAGTGCAGACACTCTTCTCTAACTGAGCTCTCGGATTCTTGCCATTACCTTGCAGACAATAATGACCCTGATGGGGCACTATCCAAATCGATGGAGAACTTTTCGCTCGCTGGTTAACACTCAGACTAACTCCATATCCGGTAACGTTCCAACCAATGTATGCTTGTGTCTCATCTCTCGGGATAGTCTCATAGGAACTAATTCCTCTAATCATGTCAACTATACCCTTGACCAGAGCACTAGTCTTCGGACTATCTTTCACGGAACGCTGGGGATAGACACCATGAGCATAAGTGAACATCGTTCTGTATGCCCAAATAGAACCATTATAGCTGAAAGGCAAAAACAGGTACGGAATACCTTTATCGGTCGTATGGGGCATTAGGCCACAAACCCAACAATTTGTCGTGTTCATTACTAGCTGGTGTTGGTGCAGGAGTTGAACAAAGGAAATATTAGCAAACTCCAGTCTTCTAACGATTTCATGTTCCGGCAGAGGGTGAAAAGAATGAGAAGAAATAGTAGGAGGAGGTATAGGTTGCGTAGTGGGCATGAAGGTCACTTGAAAAGAGAATGTCATATATTCAATTAAAACATCATTAGGCTAAGCAACATAAATAAACACAATATTAAAAATCTTTTTCGGGTCATCAATTTACAGATTTTGCTTTTAAAGCTTATTCTTTCAACAGGTCTCTCCATCTCGAAAAACTCCATCCTCTCTAATTGCTGCTCGCGGTGTTAGGGTGTTCTATGCTAAGGAATGCTTCTGTCAGCCCAGGGCAACTCCCTTAGGCCAACCAGAACCGTCGACCTAACGTCTTCGGCTTGCACTCCAAAGACTTTGGCAACCGCAACCCTACAGCTGAACCCGGATGGCGGTTCGAAAAACAAAAATCAAAGTAGTTCCTCGGAGGAGAGTTAACCTTCAAAAATCAGAAAAAGAAAACTTTAATTTTTTATTTGTCCCACGACTCTCGGTCGCAAATTATAACACTTTTTGCCAGGCAATGTCTGTTCTCGGAAAAGTAGCTCAGGTTCAACAGTGTTCAAACGGTTCAATGGAGGCACAGCTTCTTGGAGAAGATCATCACTTTCTTGCTCAGTGTTCGTCACAATCAAACGGGCATCGCTGAATGGCAGAAAACGAGGCACGGTCTCAGTCTCAGAATCAGGAAGTTCTTTCTGGACCCACCGGTCATATGGCAGAGGCAAAGGAGCCCTCTTGCAATGTGGATCCAGTTCTTTTTACCGTTCACTCGTACTGCAGAACGGGTAGACAACAACACCAGGTAAGGTCCTGTCCAGCGGGGCTGCTCGTTCTTGGTTCGCTGAAAATGCTTCACGAGCACCCACACGCCAGGTTCAATGGCGTGCCCTGGATCTTCAGAAGCTTGTGGCAATGAATCGTGAACCTGTTGATGCAAAACACGCAATTTAGCCGTCAATTTGTACAGGAAGTCAAGCAACACAGGATGTTCTATTTCACTAAATTTTGTCGGCCTCGGCACTCCCCAAATGTTTGCCGGGCGACCAAACACGACCTCATATGGACTCAAACCCATTCGTGAATGCACAGTCATTCTAGTGGACAGAAGGGCTAGAGGCAAGGCATCTGGCCATTGTAAACCAGAGCTCGCTTGAATTTTGGCTAACTTTAATTTTAGAGTGCCATTATAGCACTCAACTAAACCAGCTGATTGGGGGTGATTTGCAGCGTGGAACTTCTGCCGGATACCTAACCCATCACATACTCTCTTCATCACTTGACCCACAAATTCACTCCCATTGTCACCCCAGATCATTCTCGGCAAACCTGTACCTAGGGATGAACTCCTTAATAAGGGCTTTCGCTGTAGACAAGGCAGGGTTGTCCTTCAAAGGGTAGGCTTCCACCCATCTAGAAAAAGAGCAAACACCCACTAACACATACTTTAGGTTGTTGCACCTCTCCATGTGGATGAAATCTAGCTGCAAAGCCTCAAACGGATACGTTGGAGGAGCAAAAAGACCAGCTGGAGTTGGAATTCCCTTACCAGGATTGTACATCAAACACATACAGTTCTTAACCAGATTCTCTGCACACTTAGGAATTCCAGCATTCTGCCAAGCCGGAGCCAACAACTTGCAAATCCCTTTCACGCTAATATGAGCCAATCCATGACCCATTGTAACCACTGGAAGTACATACGCATCAGGTAACAACCATCTCTGATGCTCTGACAAATCAATCCAACAACCATTCGAATCCAATTTACCCTTGCTCTCTCTCCATTCATTCAACTCTTTCTCTGTAGCTTCAGCTTGGATGGAGTTCACACTCTCAATCGTATCTTCACACATACTTCCATCTGGAACCGATCTCGCCGGACCTGCAACATACATTCGACTCATCACATTTCTCGCAGTTTCTTTCGCGACTTCATCTGCAAACGCATTACCACGACCAACATCATCCGTAACTTTCTTATGTGCACTGCATTTCACAATTGCTACTTGCAATGGCAGAGTAAGTGACTCAAGAAGTTGATTCACCATTTGACCATGCTGGATCTTCGTCCCATGCGAAGTCAGGAACCCACGCTCTCTCCACAAACGTCCAAAACTATGAGCCACACCAAATGCATACTGGCTGTCAGTATACACATTCACTCGTTTTCTTTTCACCAACACACACACTCTCGTTAATGCAATCAACTCTGCTGCTTGCGCTGAATTATGTGGGATACGTGCAGTTTCAACAATCGTATGCAAAGTCGTAACAGCATATGCCGCAGTCGTATCACCATTCAGAAGCTTGAAGCACGAACCATCAACCCATAAAGTATCATCACATTCTGGAAGAGGAGTATCCCTAAGATCTATCCTCCCTTTCGTTTCTTCCTCAGTCCTAAGGAAACAATCATGCTGTTCGGTATCATCTGTCTCAATTGAAATCGGCAACAACGTGGCTGGATTCAAAGTGTTGCATCTCTTTATATGCACATGACTCGCTAACAAGGTCAATTCGTAACCCGACAACCGAGCACTAGTTAAGTGCTGTGTCTTGGTACGATTCAACAAGGTATCCACTGCATGTGGAACCATCACAATCAGTGTATTGTCCATTACCAAACCAGCAGACTGTCGAATCGAAACAGCCGCTGCCGCTGTAGCTCTCAAACAACTCGGCAACGCTCTAGCTACCGGATCCAAAGTTGATGAAAAATAAGCACATGGACGCTGCTTGTTGCCAAACTGTTGAGTCAAAACTGACAATGCACATCCCTCTCTCTCATGGACATACAATGTGAAAGGCCTGCTGTAGTCGGGGGTACCCAACACAGGAGCCGAACACAAAGCATCGCGTAATTCTGAAAAGCTCTTCTGACATTCGTCAGTCCAAGGAATAGGATTTGGAGTATCCTTAACAGTAAGAGCTATCAAGGGCTTCGCAAGCAACGAAAAATTAGGGATCCACTGTCTACAGTACGACGTAATACTTAAGAAAGCACGTACTTCTCTCTGTGTCGTAGGCACACTCATTTTCGCAATAGCTTGAATTCTTTCTGGGGTCAGTTTCCTTCCCTCCTTCGATAAGAGGTGACCTAAATAAGTAACTTCTTGTCGACAATATTGCAACTTCGAAAGAGAAACCTTATAATGGAAATCAGACAAATGACGTAGCAACGACAAAGTAGCCTCTCTACAGATCTCTTCATTGTCAGCGGCAACTAACAGATCGTCAACATACTGAATAAGAGCAGCACCATCAGGTAAAACCAACAAATTAAGTTGTGTTTTCAAAGCTTGGCTATAGATCGATGGACTCTCACAATAGCCTTGAGGAGCGCGTTTAAAGCGGAAACTTCGTCCTCCCAAGGAGAAGCAAAAGATATCTCTACTTTCCACGGTAATCGGGATGCTGAAGAAAGCATTCTTCAAGTCAATCACCGAAAACCACGTGGCTGTAGCTGGGATCAAAGTCAGTAAAGCGGTGATATCAGGTACAACAGGAAATTGCGGAACAACGATCTTATTCACCTCGCGGAGATCGATCACGAACCTATATACAGGAGGCTGTGAAGAATCAGTCCTTTTCAAGACAGGTAAAACCGGACTATTACACACATTACCTCTCGTTTCCTCAATCACACCTTTCTCAATCAGATCATAGATGATCGCCAAAAGTGCTCTTTCACCATCACTTGAGATGCAATATTGTGGAATGCGTGGTAATCTAGCATTCGCTTTCAACGTCACAACATATGGCGGAATCTCTAAGAGACCCACATCGTTCGGACCAGTAGCCCAAAGAGAATCAGGGAGAGAAGACAATTCAACTGGAAGTCGATCTTTAGACAAGTACATCGGAGAGATCACTCTCTTACCCAATGTAAGATGTACTCCTGACGGAGAACAATATAGCGTTGCATACAATCTCTTTAGCAAATCCAATCCCAACAAGTTCTCACCACAACCAGTCATCAGAATGAGGGGTGCTTCGAATTCACAAGGTCCTACAGAAATAGACAATGGACTAGAAATCGGATTCGTAACCGGGGCGCCAGAAAAACCTACTGAAACATTCTTTAAGCCAGACAAAGGTGCGCCAGGGAGTTTAGAGTGCATGATAGAACTCTTCGCAGCACCAGTATCCAACAGAAAAGGCTCTGACACACCTGATGCAATCACTTCAACATAGGGTCCACTCTGATCTACTGGAACTGAAACAACTCCCTCTCTTTGTCCATGGCTGTCCTAGCAATCATTACCATGCATATCCTCACCTTCAAAATAGTAATCGTCTGCATAGTACTGTGGCGTCCTACCAGACGCACCATTCTGCTGATCAAAGCTATTCATAGAATTCTGTGGAGGCAAAGAACGCGCATTCTGACCACGACCTCTACCTCTAGGAGCTTGTTGAACACCTCGACCTCTCACACCAGAAACACCATTTGTGTGCTGCAACAGAACCGGACAACTACTCTTGAAATGACCCTCTTCTTTGCAATATGCACACTGATTAGGACCCACGGGAAAAAGCTGTTGAGAAGACTCGAACCTTTGCGAGTTTCTCTGATATTGCTGAGGTTGCTGATAATCGCGCTGATTATTACGGGGCGGATAAGCTTGCTGTAGAAGAACTTTAGGCTTCAATTCCTTACTCTTCCTATCTGCTTTCTCTATCTCATCCTTGTTCCTATTCTCATAGTACTGGGCAGTAGCTAAAATCTGCGCTGACGTAGAAACAGCCCAAGCACTCTCAGAATCCTTCAACTTATTGCACAATTCGGGAAGCAAATTATGAACGAATTTGTCAACGAACAACCTTTGACCACCTTCTCTACTAATGTCCTGACCACTGTGGTCTACAAAGGTCTCTTCGAACCGCGTGAAAAAGTCGGACACAGTTTCGTCTTTCTTCTGCTTACACGCAGACAACTTGTCCCAATTGACACGTAGAGCAGGCATCAAAGTCTTCATATAATCAATTATCCTACCAGGTAGTTCAGCAATTATATCTTCAGGCTTAGCGCCACCTACTTGTCTAGTATCTGCAACTCTAAGATTATTCCAGGTATCACCTAATTCTTGCGCATGATCCATATGACAAATCTTTCCCCAAATAGGCTGTGGAACAATATTGCCAAACAACATGTCTATATCTGTTAGATTCATGCTACATGAATCCGCAGTTTGAGATAGCTCCTTATAAAACCCTGCTTGATTTTTGCACAGATCAGGCAAAGTCTGCTTAAGGGCTAAAACTTCAGCACGCTTCCATGGAACATGTACCCAGACACGCTGAAAGTGTGGCGGAATCGCTGGATTAGCAGCTGCATCACCAGGCCTCCAAACTGGAGGAACCTCACGCATCAGATATTGACGCGCTTTCCTCCTAACCGACGGATCAGGATCAAACAATCGCTGAGAAGGAGATTCACTCCGAAACGACAACAACGTCGCAACTGCTTTCTCAACCTCGAGACCCACAACAGTCCCTTTCGCAAACTCAGAACGAATACGATACAACTCAGGCGGAGTCTGTCCTACCTCACTATCTTCCCATTGTTCACAAAGGAAAGAACACATCATATCAAAAACGTATCTTTGTTTTGGTGCTTCACATTGATGGAAAACATCGATAACACCCTCAAGATCATAATGCGAAGGATACGTAACCCATTTACGCGCTAAGTGATTAACACCGTCCTTTCATTAGCATCATAAATTGACTACGCGATTGCTTACGCTCGACAACAGGAGACATACCCAATGAACCCAATAGAGGAGAAAATATACTAGCAACGGCATCAGTCATTCTCTGTCGAGCAGAAGGAGAAGGTGACAAAAGAACAGGAGACAGAGCAGAATGAGAGGAAACCAGAGATGGAACAGTAACAGGAGGAGTAAACAAGACAGGCGTAGGAGTAGCAGACGAAGGAGGTAGCAAAGGCGGCGGCCCTTGAGAAGGCTGCACCAGAGGAATAGGAGCCAACGGAAGAGGAGCTGGCTGTTGAGGAATCACAGGTGGCAAAGCAACCGGAGGTTGCGCAACTACAACTTGTGGCGGTGCCGTAGCATTCTGGCATAAGGGGGTGGCGAACTCAATAGATGCAACATTAAAGGGTCTTTCACAAGATCTTTCTTCTCTTCTTGTTGTTGAGGTGGCAAAGCTAGGTAGCACTTGTCTACCGCTAGTTTACGCTGCCTAAGCATCTGTTCGCTCTCTTGTTCTTCTTTATTATCCCTAAACTGTATAGCAGCTTGCACCATTGACATACCTCGTTCACGTTTATTTTTCTTCGCTAACTTAATTTCTTTCTGTTTGGCTTCCTTTAGCCATATGCGGAAAGAGTCAAACATTGCCGGCCGGGCTTTCTTCTTGAACAGTTTAACTTCGAGATTGTCTAAAATCTCTGTTTCAAAGCTACCATAACGGGGCCACTGTAGGACACCTTCTTTCCTGGTATATTTAACCCATATTTCATTATACGCGATGGGGCCCACTCCATGTTTTACGTAGAGCTCATAACTTGGAGTTCCAATCGGAGGAACCGGACACGAATCCTCCAATCCGGAATCCCTAGTACAACCAAAACCAAATATCTTTCCAAGTCTGCTAAGACCAGGCATCTTCGCTCACTAGTCTAGCTTCAAACTTCAAGGGAAATCTTAAAACGATAATCTCGTGAATACACGAGTCCCTCAGCTTTGGGGTCTGCAGGTACCAAATCAAAGAGATCCCGAAGGATACCCAAACAAAACTAAGGACTGGGAGACGCTCCACTCATACTTAACTGAAATGTCGATGGCGTCACCAGAAGACCCGTCTATTGTCTCCCTCTACGAATCGTCTAACGGCTCCAAGACAGGACGACAGTCAGGGCAGCAGTCTTTTGTAGCCGTTGGAAAGCGGGGAACCTCGCAGCAAAGAATTTCGGACCACGACGACATACAGGGGTCGATGAAGTGGCAGGCCTTCCTCCAGAATTTCCACACGAAGCTCCTCACGATCTTCAGGCTTGGACCGGTACCGCTGAAGTCGCCCAACGTTGGGCGCCAACTGAAGAACCGGGTTTTAGAACCCAGCGGCGCCAGGGATAACGTCCGATGTCTTCGGATTCCCCTGCCTCGGCAAACAGAGACACGGTACACTTCTTGATGATGTCAAAGACCAAGTGTATTGGCTGCAACCAGGGACAGAGGTCTACAAATCACAACACGGGTGGTTCGCTAGAGACTGCACAAATTCAATGAGCGGAGCATGGTCTTTTATGCCAAAAATCACATTCCAGGCTAGTATCGATTATATACAAACTGACCAATAAGAACTTGACATTTCAAAAGTAGCGCATGACGACAGTCCCACTTTCCGTTGTCCAGCCCACCAGAAATGACCAAGCACATTCCAATATCCTGTTCGATCAGGCCGGACAAACCCATCATAAAACCTCAACCCAAATCAGTGATTAAGCCATAAAGGAAGGAACAGAAACAGATGAGAAACAAGATAGAAGGGTGGGTGCAGTGTACCATAAACTCAGCAATGTCCTGCTCTTTGATCTTTATCTGACCAGCTGCTTAACAAGGAACTGGCTCATCGAGGTCAGCCTCGGGCAAGGGAGTCAGTTCGGCCAGGTCAAACAAGAGTCAGCTAAGGTGTACGTGTCTCAAGGACTCGTTCGGCCGCAGTCATCGGCCTATATGAGGGCAACCACACAAAATGGCTGCCGTACACAAAATGGAACCCGAGAGTTCAAACGAAATCCCTGAATAAGTAGTGTTCTCATTGATTGATTAAGACGAAAACACTCGTAAACACCGTACTCGTGATTTGCGGTCCGCTGATACCAAAATCGTCTATTTCCGACGACCTTTATTGAAAGGGTTCAGAATCTACGAATCATGGACCCTCAAACTACGGAACTACACCACCACGACAGGCAGTGCACAGCGCCTGCATGCTCACAGGTCTAAAAGCTGTATGTGTTCTGACAATTAAGTGTGCATGCTCTATGTAACCTCTATCTTGAGGCTAGAGGCTCTGCCGAATATCCTTATAGAGATGAAAGCATGCCTGGAAAAACTCCAGCTCAGAAGTCGGTGATGGGACTTACTTGTGGACTTGTGATGAGGAATAGGCCCCCTTGCAACTGAAAGAAGTGAACTGGAGTGTAAGGAGGCAGTCATAATCATTTGTGCATCTTTCTTCAAGGTACTAGTACTATGAAAACCTGTAGAAAAAAGTTTGAACATTGAGAAAACTTTATCAGTGGAGGACTTGGAGGAACCTACAAACACTTTCTCTGAAAGCACTCAACCTAGTTGGCACCAACTTTGCTGTTTTTTCTATTTTGTATTTTTTTGTTTTGCATCAGCTTTTGGGTTACAGTGAGATAAACCACTTCTGGTATCCAAGCACATTTATTCAGAGATGTGCTGTAAACGGTGCATAGGATGGTACAAGACATTTCTATAGAGAACACATACTCATCATTTTTTCTGATGCTTTCTTGGGGTGCATTGTTTGCTTTCTTTATACATTTTAATCCATACACCATTTTGTTTCATTTTTGTGAGATTTGTTTTACCACAATGTAAATTATTTTGACACCAGAGATATCCAAAAACTGGCTTCAAAACAGCATAAAAAGTGATACATGAAGAAATGAAGCAATTTTACAGCACACCTTGAGTTCTGTTTCAAATGAATAGTTTAAAGATGAGCCCCACATTTCAGTGCCCTTTAGGGGACAGCCTGGATTTATAAACATATTCTTCTGCTCTGGCACACCATTTCATTCCTTCGATCCACTCCTGCAGTGGTGGAGCCCTAGTGGAGCGCCAGTGTCCTGCTATATTGCATTTGGCCAGTAAGAGTCAAAGCACCATCAGGTGGCCCGTGCCCCACCCTCAACAGATCCATTAGCCTTAAAAGTATAATTTTTAGGTCAACTGAAACGGTTTACTGAGCCTAGAGGTCTCATTCTTGTGAGCAGAGGCGCGATGTTCATATCCCACTTTCACTTTTTGTCCAAGGTTGCCTGCATACTGGGTATTTAAAATGCTCAGCGGCCCAGCATAGGGGTGTAAATCTTTGAAGGCCGGAAAGTAGGTTGTCTTCGTCCAGTTTATGGATAAGCCTTAAATTTGCAATCTGAACATTAATCGGGTCAGTGAATGTGGGGGTCACTGATGTATAGGAGGAGTTCATCTTTGTATAGGGACACTCTGCCTTCCCTAGTGAGTGGCCAGGAAAATTCACTGAGCTGTGAATCTCAGCAGATCCACTCCACTAAGTTTTAAGTTTATTATGCATAGTTAGTTAAAACCAGTGCAAAACATTTTACAGAAAAAGTTTTAAAATATCATAATAATTTGTTCATTATAATCATCATTAAAAAGCATATAATAAAAGACCCAGTCTAAATTGTCCAGGAGCATTTATCTTAAGGCAGGGCAGCATATTCCCTTAAGTCCAGTTGGCCTCCTACTTATTGCCTATGTCAATTATCGAAGTTTTTTAGCAGTTTTTGCTCAATCATCGCAAGGAACTTAACATATCTGCAGTTCAGTTTCGTGTTTGCAGGATTCAAGCATGCGAGCACCGCTTGCCTTCTTGTGCGAGTCCCGATCTGCTTGAACTGGTCCTTTAAGAGCTGTTGGCGGGCTGGCCGAAGCTCTTCGCAAAGACAGGTCATGTGAAGTATGTCGCCCTTCTCTATGTTGCAAAACGGACAAGCTTTGTGGCCGTTGCTCTTGAGCCATGGTGGAAAATGCTCTCTGATAGGCAAGACCCCTAGTCTGTGTTTCAAGAACTTCAGTTTTGTGGCCTTAGGATAACCCTGGCTGAAGTGTGATTGTGGTGTCAGGGATTTATACGAGTGTAGTGTCATCTATGCGTGGTTTCTTTTGGCAAATGTGGCCTTATCCTCTAGTAAGGAAAAAGATTTGACGGTTTTCCAGACTAGTTTTTTAAACGGGTTATGCCCGAGTTGCAAGTCCCAGATCGCAGATAGATTGATGGCCCCCAGGGCTGCCTTCAGGTAGGATCTTGCCTGAGATACGTCCCTGCTTTGAATGTCTTGCCATAGCAACGAATTAAGAGTGTTGGTAGGAGCAAAGCAGAGTTTGTGGCAGCAAATGATATAAGCTCGCTGTCTAGCAAGAACTTGTTTTCCACTAGGAGATCAAACGTCTGGGAATAGGGGTCCTTGTCTTGTACCTCGTATAATTGGAAAGGGTGACAGCGCACCTTTCACCCTGATGCAGGCCCAGGGCTCCATGTATAGTAGTGCTATGTAGCATCAGAAAACAGGACAGAAATTCTTCCTCAAAAGACACACAACCTCTCCAGGAGGCAAACCATGAAGAGTCAATTTACTAAATCAAAGGCCTTTTTAAAGTAGATGGAACTAAGGCTCGTGTCTCCTGACAGTCCAGGGACCTGGTCAGGATTTGTTCAGTTGTCTGAGGCAGTCTTTGGTAATACAATGAGGTAAGAAGCCATATTTCACTGACAGTAGTCTGTTAGACAACACTTTGGCAAGAATCTTGACATCTAGGTTGATTAGGGATAAAGGGTGGTGTGAACCGCATTTTGTCGGGAGGCTTGTCTAGCTTCAGTATAACTGCCCCTCGGAGGTCCTGTGTGAGCAGGTGAGGTGGGAGGAGTACCTTCGAAGCACCTCCAAGGGGAATCTGTTAGGCCTAGTAGACCCGGGGTTCTTCCCATGCAGCAAACCCTCAAGGGCCTCCCATATTTCTTCCTCACTAAACGGTTCTTCCAATTGGCTGCAATCCGCAAGGCGGAGGGTTTGGATTGGTAGGCCATCTACAATGGGGTTCCTACATTCTGCAGGGAGTGGACCTATGCTGCATAGAGGGACTCGAAGTATCCCACAAATTTTCGGGCGATGACCAGGGAGTCTGTAACACTCATCCCCTCAACAGCTTTCAAGGGTGGAAGGACTCTCAGACCTAAGTCTTTATTAGCCAGCGAATGTGGAGTCTTGCCAGACTTATCGCCCACCTAGTGTGCACGAAATTGGGAGGTCTCCACAGCAGAAGCATCAGAGTCCAACAGTTTTTGCTTTACTGAGAGGCCTGTTCAGTCCAGAGAGTTTCGTTAGTAGTTGTCATCTGTCCTCCATGCCCCTGATTTGCGTTTCAGGGTCCAACACCTCTAGAATTTTTTTCTGGTTCAAGGTCCAACGGTTTGGCAGATGTTTGGTGAAAGATCACACACCATCCTTCAACTGCCTTAAAAGCCTCTTAGAGTGTGAGAGGGGAGGAAACCATTCCCGTGTTGTGTGTATAGTACTCTACTTTATGGCCATTAATGTAGCCTGCAAAATATATGTCCAGGTTCACCCTCTCTGGATTCTGGGGGCAGTTTGACCATCATGTGAGAGTGATCAGTTAGAACACAGGAAGGTATCTGTACTTCTGCCAGGCACCATATAATGACTGAGGGAATGAAAATGTAGTCTAGTCTTTCAGATAAGTTTTGCACATGTGAGTATTGCAAAATTGTTGCTTAGGGTGAGTCGTTTATCACCAGTTGCAGTCCATTTGCATTCAATCATTCACAGAAGGTCACAAAATGGATTAACCCACACCTACAGAGTTGCTCCTCTCAGCTCCCCAATCACCCCACAAGCCCTTCTTCCCCTTTCTTCCTCGCTTTCCTCATTCCGCTGGCCCCCTGTGAGTGGCAGCTCTGAAGAGCTCATTGACACTTCAGGCTCAGGCTGAGATCAGGCCCTGCTTCCCATGTTGCACAGTGGGTACTTCACTCATGCTCTCTCTACCCTCTTCTTGGACTCTCCTAAGGCATCTAAATTTGAACATTTTTTGACCCACCTCTGCAAACTATGTAGCTTTTAGATACACTTGGTGTGAGACTAAACCTTTGCCACATTACTAAGCCAACCACCACTGTCTCAGGCAATCCAGTCAACAGCAGAGCATGATTTAAACTCCTTTGCGATAAACGAAAGCATTTTTTGAATAAGCGGCCACATTAATGCTAGAACGCATGCTAAAGAAATTTCTGTAATATAAGTTTACACAAGTGATTCAATTCCATAATACCAAAATGTCAATCTTTACTAAATGATGGGACTAAGGCTACTGTCATGACACGCTGCATGCAGCCATCAATTACTTAGGTAAGCCAACACAAACTATGAGTGTGCCTAGGCATTCATAGTCATCATTAATAGGTGGACAAGAGGTGTAATACAAGGCCCCACAACCTTTTGGCCAGGGGGGTGCCACAGGTGCCCTCACACAGGAGGGCGCCCCCATTCACTTCTGAAACCTACTTGAAACACCTGCAGTACAAAGCACAGCCTCCACGGCCAGACTACAGTCTGGTGTATGATGGTATATTACAGCGCTGCGTCTTCCCAGAGAAACACTTGTAGCAAACTTGCAAAATATTTCATTGTTGCTGGCAGGGAAGGACCCCCAGTGGGAAGGCGCCTCCAAGACTTTGATGTTAGAGAGCAAGAGAAAAATACAGCGGAGCCCAGCAGGTCGGACTGTTTATCGAGCAATCAGGCAGTGCCCGATGGGCTGGTCTGACTGGGCGGGAAGAGCGTTGGTAGTTGCTTGGATCTTAGATCCTGTTTCGTGGCCTGCTGGGCCAGCTTTTACTGGTGATTTCCCTGATATTAAAGCAGACATTGCCTGCAGCAAGCTCCAATCCACGCGGTCTTCCATACCTTGTACAACACTTAAACAGCGTTTCTTTACAAGTTCAAAACCGCTCCACTTTACAAATATGGGCTACTTTTTGAACGATCGTATTCACTAATGGGGCCACCTTTATTTTGGTGCCCGGGCCTATTTTCAGTTCCAGTTCGACCCTGGTGCTCAGATCGGCGAGAAGGAAAAGACTACCAGTGAAGGAGAAAGGCATGTGAGAGGAAGTAGGCACTTTAGAGGCACAGGAGAGAGAGAGAGAGGGGCGAGCATGAGAGTGAGGTGATAAAGAAACACCTTAGGTGAGCACACGTGTAAGATAGACGAGAAAAAGGCATGTGAGAGTGGGAGAGGAGTCAGGTGAGAAAGATAGACAGAAATATGCAAATGATAGCTGCCAGAGACTGAAGAGTAGTGAGGGAATGACGACACCGGCAGGTAAGAAGGAACAGTTTAGAGAGAGAAGAGACAGGTGTGCGAGAAAACGATAGGTGAAAGAACGCTGAGAGAAATAAAAAGGAGACCAGTGAGAGAGGTCATAAAGAAATCCAGTGGAGGAAAATAAATAACTGATAGAGAGACAGAGAGGTAGGATTACCTGCGAGTGACCGAGATGGACTGGGTGAGATGGAGTGATAGCGAGATAGATACATTTCAAAGGGACAACCGCAGGTGAAAGAGAGGAGATGAGAGTGAGAGACATAGACGGTTACAGGTGAGAGACAACTGAGAAGGATAGAAGGGGAGAAATGTGATAGAGCCAGATCACCTAGAAAGAGACAGTGAAGATGTAGAGACACAGGTGTGTGTTAGAGAGCTGGTTACATGCAGCTGAGAGATATAGAAAGGAGGGACTTGTGAGAAAGAAGTGAGAAAGACTATGAGACTTCTGCAATGAGTCCGATAAGAAAGAGACAGAGAGAGACAGACATGAGAAAGAGAGAAGGGCTGAGCAGGGAAAACAAGTGAGCCAGATAGAATGGGTGATGAAGAGAGACACAAGTGAAAAAAAACGATGGCTGAGAAATGAGGAGACAGGTGTTTGAGTGAGATGAAGGGAAGTGAAAGACAACAGGGAGAGAAAAGGGAGGCAGATGAGAGAGATGATAAAGAGACAGAGATAGCCAAGAAAGAGATAGCTCTGAGAGAGCATACATAGACACAAAAGAGAGGGATGAGAAAGAGACGTACAGGTTAAAAAGAGGGCGGAGAGAGAGAGTTGAGAAAGAAACAGCTTTAAAAAGGTGAAAGCTTAATCAGACAGTTGAGAATAGAGCAGGCCTGAGAGAGAAAGAGGGGAGAAGTGATAGGCATGATAAAGAGATAGGTGAAAACGAGACAAAGAGAGAGGTAAATAAAGAGACAGATACAGATGAGAAAGAGCCGATAGCACAAGAGGCACAGAAAGAGGGGAGAGATACGAGAGAGAGCTGGGTGCTAAAGAGACAGACAGATTAGAAAAGAGCAGAGGGGATGGATTGCATGTTGGTAAAGAGACATATATGATATAAATAGATAGGTAAGGGAATTAAGTGAGAAAGAGACAATAACGAAGCAAACAGGTAATAAAGATAGCTAGGGAAGAGTTGGGAAAAATGTGAAAGAGGTGATAAAGAGACTGGCATGTAATAAGGGGCAACTGAAAGAGAAAGGGAGAGGTGGTGATAAAGAGACAGGTGAGAACGAGATAGAGTTGAGAGAGGGGAACAAGTGACTCAGATGCAAGTAATATGGAAGGGTAGAAAAGATGGATGGCTAGTTGGAGGAGAGATGAGAAACAAAGAGCAAAGGGAGGGAAAGGGGCGGAAGTGGACAGGGGTGAGAAAAGAGACAGATAAAGGGAGAGGAGGACATAGAACAGAGAAGATCTGAAGAATAAAGCACAAGGAGCCGACCACACAGAGCAACATGATGGCAGTAGTAGAAAGAGATGTAGAAAAGAGATATGATGAACAAGGGCATTAAAATGAGACACATAAAAGCAAGCATGTTGTCTTACAAATTTATATTAATATTCTGATGTACTTTTATGGAGCACGTGTGCACTCTATTCATATAGCATGTGGGTTACTGTAGAAAGCACATCAGCACACCAGTCAGAACAGTGACCTTATCCTTAGCCATGAATGTTAAAAGCCAGACCCTCAATAGTTTTCTAGTTGCCTAGATAGCAAAAAGTAGTATGTACCACAGGGAAGTCACAGAGATGGCTAAGAAGTTCCACTTGAATGACGTTTTCAGGATCGTGGAGAGGCACGTGTCATTAGAGCTGAAGTTCTCAAGTGTCGTCTAGGGAAGTATCTTCTAAAGACATTTAAGGCACACATGGCCTTTGTTACAAACAGCTCTATGGGCCAGGCCTAGTGCATTTAATACTAAGGGAAATTACATGAGGTGAGTTATTCAATCTGTAAATCAATCACACAGCCATGGATTGAACCACTTCAAACATGTCAATATGTCACACCGCTATTTTCATATGAAGAATATTGTCAAAGCCTATAGAGAATAAAATGGAAACTCTCCTAAATAGGTTCCCTTTTTGTTGAGTCCAAGAATATTTTGAACAGTCTAGACTAAAACTTTTACAACTGCTCTAAATTGGGGACCCAAAGAGAGACGATGGTCAATATAGGCTCCCAGGTTCTTCACTGTAGAGCTGGTTCATAATTCTGCCCTAAGGAGCTCTGGTTAGGAAAACAGGGGTGAAGATGGAATAGCCACTCTATTTCGTGATGTTTCTTTTCTTCTGCCACTGGGAGTCGGTTTACTTACTCTCATCCACTTATGAGGTTGTTCTGTACCCTCTCTACTTTTTTGTTGTTGCAGTTTTATATGGTGTGAACTTGACCCGAAGGTATGAGAGTGCTTTACATGAGCACCAGTTGCATTATAGATGGACACATACAGTTTTTTAGGCATGGGGAGTTTAAGTGATTTGCCTAGAATCACAGAATGTTTGAGCCTCCCGCCAGACTCGAACCTGGTTACCCAGCATCAAAGTCGGCTGCTCTCAGACTAGGGGATTATTGGGTGACAACCCTAACTCTAAGATGGTATATAGCATGCTTCCTGATTTCCAAAAAAGGGAGTGCCAAGTCTCTGCATGTCTAATTTCCACCTTTCAAAATTGCTTTGTCAGACTTCCTACTAGGGATAAATGTGGAGTGTAATTATAATCAGCAGTAGAGTTGACCAGATGTAGACTTGGCAGAGATGACAAACAACCCAGGAGCACAGCAAAGAGTTATGGTTTGCTAATAAAAAAATGCTAATCTGAAAGTATCTGGTGATCTGACCTGACTTGACCTAAATAGACCAGGTGAGTAGAAAAGCTATATTGTGGCACTAAACATGTGAGGAGGCATGGGAATGAGCCAGAAAGTGAGATAAGACCATATGGAACTAAAAAGACTATAGGTAAGCTGGAAGAGTAGGACAGTACAGGCTGCGGGGTAGGCGAGGTAAAGGAAGTGTAACATTCATGAGCAGAGGGAAAATCAAGGATGCAAGGATGAGCGAGAGAGCTTCTGAACTGCAGAACAAGCTGTGAAGCACTCACTTATGGCGCTTAACTTCTTTTCAAGAGTGCTTGTATTTGAGCATTCTCTGTTAGACCACTGATCAGGGTTTTCTTAAAGGTGTATGCCGTGTGACACTTTCTGGTAAGAATGCGTATGCAGGACCAAGACACGGCTCCCCTGTGCAGGTGTGGTAGATTTTCCTCTTTGGAAAGAAGATGGTATTCCATTAGCCATGTGCTTGTCCGGATAGACCACTGGATGACAACAGTTGATTCTTTGATTAGTTTGTTTGCTGACAAAGGCTCTTGGGTGAAGTCAATGATTCCAGGAGTAAAACACTTTTCAAATGAGAGCATGTAATCTGTGAGCCCAGTGGCGGCTGGCATGTAATGAGGGCAATGGGGTGGGTGACACAAAAAATAAAGTACACTTACCTTCCTGCGTGATGCGATGTACCCAGAGGCTTAAGGGTGGAAATAAATATCTCTGAAAATAGAACAACAGTGGACCCTCAAAACACACGGGCCCTCATCACTGTGGCAACTTTGACCTTTGACTATTATCTTGGGTCCTGATGAATGCCCTGGAACCCCTTTTTGGGGCAGAAACATGTTGACCATTGAGAGGGATATATATGGTTTACAACCCCAGTCCTCCTTTTAAATCTATCCCAGTGGACCTAAGGAATAAAGTTATTTTGGCCCTCTGCAGGTAGTTTCAACAATCACCACGCTGCATACTCACTTGCAAACTGTCCCTCACTGACTTAATTTCATAGCTCATCAAAACACCTCTGCTCCTCCCGATTAGGGGAGGGACCAAATGATGAAGCATGAGTGAGGGTTCTCATCCTAAAGAAGATTTCTCCAGTTTCAGCAGGTTCATTACACATACCTTTATCAACATACAAAACAGTTCTTGGCTATGAACTAGCTGTTAGCCCAATTTTTGTGATAATACCATCGTACTTTAGTGTGAGATGCATGATAGAGTGAGAGCAGTATGCACCTGGTGGGCCAATCCCAAGATCCCCAGTGTGAATACTATTATTACATCTTCACCTTGTGGAAATGTGCGTACAAATTTTTGAGGCCAATCAACCTCCGCTAAGAGAATGTCATATGATAATGTTGAATTTTCCCAGAAAAATGCCCAAATGGTGTGCTGTATGTCACCTTCAATTTGTATTTCCAAATCATATAATCTATCTGGAGGGGCTAAGCGCCTGTCTCGGGTTTCAACTGTAACACATTAATCAGTTGCTTTCGCTGCCAGAAACTCCTGGAGATTTCAGCACACTTGGTGACCTCTGCCGCGCTGTTGAGGAGAGTCACTGCCCACCTCCTGTTCAGGAGGAGTTTTCAGTGTTTGTGGCATACTTTGCGGTAATAGCTGCAACCTTCTTTTCTGGAATTGGGGCTTAAATTGTGGAGGTTTTTCCTCCTTCTTTATCTTCACATTAGACGAGCATTGTGAGTCATTTTTCACTTTCACACACTATTGCTGCCTGTGGTCATAACACCCTCCTCTCTGATATTGTTTATCCAATGAGTCCTGAAAGGAACGAGAAGGAGGAGTCTCAGAATGCTTTCGGGTTGTTTCATCTGTGTGAGTTCACAAAAATTGTAGCATCTGTCAGAGGGCTCCAGTGGTGGAAAACCTTTGCTTTAGGCTTGGGTTTGTCACATTGTTTATTTAACAAACACAGGGTTCTGCTTGGCAGTGTCCTTGTCGGAACCAGGGTGCCAAGTTGTGGTTTACTGGGTCTGGCTCTCAAATTATTGTGACCTATAGAAGTATATACTTCAGCAATAATTGTAGGTAGCTCATGTTCCAGGTCGACTGGTGCAACCTGCTTGAGCTGCTGGCATATAGCCCAAGATGCTGCTTTGCTTTTAATGTTTGACAGAGTAATTGAGGAGACCATGGGAAAGCTTTCCATTAATTTCATCCTAAAATCCAGAGCAGAAGTTGTCCCTTGTTGGTTCTGTTTTTGTTTTAACACCTCCGGCAAGACTGACATAGACAGAGTACCATGTGTGGTGGGATAGACTGCAGCAAAGACTGTACGCCAAGTGGCACACTAACCTATTTGGGGAAGCGTACCAAGGGGTAAGCACAAACCCCTAATTCTGTGCTTGTCTTGTGGTCCCAAAAGGGGAAACACAGCTTCAATTTGGTGAAGTTTTAGACTATCCAAAATGAATTTCTGTGTGATTTGCTGGAATTTTGCCGGTTATTGAATGACTAATTACATGACTTATTGTTGTTACCCCCCAAGTACATTACACTACATGTTGCTTTTTCTACACTGTCATGGGCCACTATAGTTAGTTCTTCAAACTGTTGCCAGTTCTGGCGAATCAGCCAATCAGGTTGGTTCCAGAGCCAAGCCACAAACCTCCCACAAAAAGCTTTAGCCAATCAATGTAGTCAAAACAGTTAATATGTACAACAGTTTTTATGCATTGTGAGCTTCATTTGAGGGGATTTGTATGATGGTGGAAGCGACATTCCCAGGGTTAGAGGAAAGCCGCCTCACTCTTTGGCACGCTTTTAAATAATCAAAGTTTAGAAACCTTTCAGAGCCTAAAAAGCTAATTATGCGAGAGAAATGAGGCGCAGCAATTTTAGCAAGGAGGCTAGGAAAGGAAAGTGCACATCATTTAAGAGCACTATGCTAAAGCGTGCAGTTTGTCAAATGAAGAGCCAGTTTTGACGGAATGGATGGGGTGGTTAGGCTAGCAGTAAGACATGGTGCACTGAGAGCACTAAAAGTGATACAACAATCCTGAGAATGAGACTATGAAGGGTTGACCTTGTGATGATGTAATCCACTCCAACCACCACAGTCCTCCCGCTGCCTTATCGGCTTCAGTAAGAGATGCTTCCAGCGAGCAGTGCCACTGCACCGGGTGCCAAGGTTAGGGTGGCACCATTTGTGCTCCAAAATCAGTGCCAGTCGCATTTCTGAAAAGCCTGCACTGTTGAACACTGTTGTCCCTCTTTCTTTCCCACAATGTTAATCTTCGTAGAAATAGAAGTGCGATAACAGTGTTAAACAGATCACGAGGGGCACTTATGCCCACCCATGTGCAATTTTGCCACCACCTTTGGATGCGAGCTAGCTTGTTTGGATCCCAGGGCGGTCAATCTGATAGTGTGCGAAAGCGCTACCAGTGACGACCCTGCAAACATTATATGAGCCCCGCGGCAGTTAAAGTCATGCTGAGTCAGGTGCTGAGATGTTAAAGAGCGGAGTAGTCAGGAGTGTTAAGGCAAGGGCTGGTAGGCCTATCCTGCAGCCTGCTTCTGTGCCCAGCAGGTTTTGTAGGGTAAGATTAGTGGTCAAAGTGTCTGCTGTCAGCTGCCCGGCTCTTTCATCCTCTCACTCTTTTTTCCTCTATTTCTGTCTCTCTCTTGCTGCTTTTCACTTGCTGAAAACCATGACTTCAATAAACATCACTTACCCTCTGTTTCCTCTACTTTCCTTCATTTGTTCCCCTGTGAAATGGATCAAAAAAAGAAAGAAACACTTTTGCTTGGTGTTTTGCAGACTGAATACTCTTGCGATGCCAGGTGAAACACCCTCATGTGTGCTTAACCACCATAATATCACAAGCTCTGTGTTCAAGACACCTTGCACATGAACATTAAAAGTTTTCAAGGACTTTGCCTGACCCACTCGCCGCAATATCACTGTATTGGCGGAGTTCTGGGCCGGGCATTGGAGAATGCACGTGTTTTAACTTTGTGCTAATCATGAGGCTCCCTGGTTGTATCCTGGTACACTTGTTTTGCGTTTCCTATTACTCGACAGGCACAGCTTTGATTCGGGTTCTTGCCATCCACAGTCATTCATCACCTGCTTCGTATCCGAGAGGCCTCTTAACTATGTAGTTAAGGGCGTGGGTTAAAACATTAACTTAAATCCTTTGTTTTCATGATGTACCATTTGACCAGTCAGTGTTTGAGTGTCTTTCTCTGCTACGGAATTCACACATATCATACGACAATAAACATATGGCTAAACCATGGCAGACCTAATGGGTTTGCTAATGCTTGTTCGTAGCATCAGATAAATAACGATTTTATTGTGAATAATCAGAACTGAAAATGTTTCAATTCTGAAAATATGAGACTGAATTAAACATTACTAATTCGGTGGAATGGTTAGTGGACACTTCAACCACTAATCTTACCTTTAAAAACTTTCTGGCGTGACTAAGCCACTCGGAAGCCCACTAACCATTCCACTTCTCCTGCTCTTCCACTGTCAATTGCCCCCTCTCTTTTTAGGTCTCGCCTGGAAATCGCATCCGAAGGATGCGTCCAGGCTGGAGA
The DNA here is from genome assembly GCF_964263255.1 of Lissotriton vulgaris. Classification (NCBI taxonomy): domain Eukaryota; kingdom Metazoa; phylum Chordata; class Amphibia; order Caudata; family Salamandridae; genus Lissotriton; species Lissotriton vulgaris. The sequence goes on along the minus strand of NC_141693.1, from coordinate 1,305,524,752 downwards.
CTTATAGCGAGCTGACACGTGGGAATGACGGACAAAAAACTGTCACGCGCTTCTCCCCGGCTGGATTCAGCTGCTTGCACGCGCACCAACATTCACGCATGCGCACATCACAGCCACACGCATACACAGCACTCACGCATGCGCACATACACACGCATACACAGGCACACCCCCGTCGCCGCACCTACACGCATACACAGAGACCCCTCCACACACACCAGCCCCTCTCCTCCTGGCTCCACTCACCGGTGTCTGGCGGGCGCTCAACGGGTCTCCAGGCTCCTTCCCTTCCTCGGCAGCTGCAGGCTCTCAACATTCACACATGCGCACATCACAGCCACACGCATACACAGCACTCACGCATGCGCACATACACACGCATACACAGGCACACCCCCGTCGCCGCCGCCGCACCTACACGCATACACAGAGACCCCTCCACACACACCAGCCCCTCTCCTCCCGGCTCCACTCACCGGTGTCTGGCGGGCGCTCAACGGGTCTCCAGGCTCCTTCCCTTCCTCGGCAGCTGCAGGCTCTCAACATTCACACATGCGCACATCACAGCCACACGCATACACAGCACTCACGCATGCGCACATACACACGCATACACAGGCACACCCCCCGTCGCCGCACCTACACGCATACACAGAGACCCCTCCACACACACCAGCCCCTCTCCTCCCGGCTCCACTCACCGGTGTCTGGCGGGCGCTCCCCGGGTCTCCAGGCACCTTCCCTTCCTCCGCAGCTGCAGGCTCTCCCCACATCACGGGGGCCCGCTGCTAGACAGAAGGCTTCTCTGTGGCCGGGCGGTGGTAGCGCTCGGCGGGGCTCTCTCTCCACATGGGAGCCCCGCCTCCTCAGTGCGCCCGCTTCGTCCCGCTGTCTTCACCCGGTCCCCCATCTCGGGACCGGGACTTAAAGGGGAAACAGTATCCAGTATCCAGGGCTCCTTCCTGGTCACGGGAGCCCCGGGGCCGCAATGCTCACGCCACTTCCGGACGGGCGGTGGTAGCGCTCGGCGGGGCTCTCTCTCCACATGGGAGCCCCGCCTCCTCAGTGCGCCCGCTTCGCCCCGCGGGTCTTCACCCGGTCCCCCATCTCGGGACCGGGACTTAAAGGGAAACAGTATCCAGGGCTCCTTCCTGGTCACGGGAGCCCCGGGGCCGCAATGCTCACGCCACTTCCTGCTGCCGGCTCCTCTTCCTGGTTGCACGTCAGGTCCCGGGCCAGCAGCCAATCAGAGCGCGGCCCGGGAATGACGTCACAGAGGTGTCCCGCAGTACCGCCCCCGGCCTGCCTGACTTCTCAATTACTTTATTCAGGTTATTTTTTTATTTTAACTAACTTTGGCCAAAGCTCTTGTCAGTGTAGGCGCCCACGCCTGCTGACTTTCACCTTCTTAATAGTTAAGGTTCCGCCCGACGCCTCTCACGGCTTCCCTGGAGATGAGTTACGGCAGGCCGCCGCCTGACGTAGGAGGCATGACGTCCTTGAAGGTGGACAATCTTACCTACAGGACGTCGCCCGAAACACAGAAGTATGGACGAGTAGGCGACGTCTATATCCCCCGCGACCGGTGAATGCAGAGTGACAGTAAGTGCAGAGTGACAGTGAGTGCAGAGTGCGTGCAGAATGACAGTGCGTGCAGAATGACAGTGCGTGCAGAGTGACAGTGCGTGCAGAGTGACAGTGCGTGCAGAGTGACAGTGAGTGCAGAGTGCGTGCAGAGTGACAGTGAGTGCAGAGTGCGTGCAGAGTGACAGTGAGTGCAGAGTGACAGTGAGTGCAGAGTGACAGTGAGTGCAGAGTGACAGTGAGTGCAGAGTGCGTGCAGAATGACAGTGCGTGCAGAATGACAGTGCGTGCAGAGTGACAGTGAGTGCAGAGTGACAGTGAGTGCAGAGTGACAGTGAGTGCAGAGTGACAGTGAGTGCAGAGTGCGTGCAGAAACAGTGAGTGCAGAGTGCGTGCAGAGTCAGAGTGCGTGCAGAGTCAGAGTGAGTGCAGAGTGACAGTGAGTGCAGTGACAGTGAGTGCAGAGTGACAGTGAGTGCAGTGACAGTGAGTGCAGAGTGACAGTGAGTGCAGAGTGACAGTGATTGCAGAGTGAGTGCAGAGTGACAGTGAGTGCAGAGTGACAGTGAGTGCAGAGTGACAGTGAGTGCAGAGTGACAGTGAGTGCAGAGTGACAGTGAGTGCAGAGTGAGTGCAGAGTGACAGTGAGTGCAGAGTGACAGTGAGTGCAGAGTGAGTGCAGAGTGACAGTGAGTGCAGAGTGACAGTGAGTGCAGAGTGAGTGCAGAGTGACAGTGAGTGCAGAGTGACAGTGAGTGCAGAGTGAGTGCAGAGTGACAGTGAGTGCAGAGTGAGTGCAGAGTGACAGTGAGTGCAGAGTGACAGTGAGTGCAGAGTGAGTGCAGAGTGACAGTGAGTGCAGAGTGACAGTGAGTGCAGAGTGAGTGCAGAGTGACAGTGAGTGCAGTGACAGTGAGTGCAGAGTGACAGTGAGTGCAGAGTGACAGTGATTGCAGAGTGAGTGCAGAGTGACAGTGAGTGCAGAGTGACAGTGAGTGCAGAGTGACAGTGAGTGCAGAGTGACAGTGAGTGCAGAGTGACAGTGAGTGCAGAGTGACAGTGAGTGCAGAGTGAGTGCAGAGTGACAGTGAGTGCAGAGTGACAGTGAGTGCAGAGTGAGTGCAGAGTGACAGTGAGTGCAGAGTGACAGTGAGTGCAGAGTGACAGTGAGTACAGTCACTCAGCACCACCACATTATCACTCAGAACCACCACATTATTAAAAAAAATAAAAGCCATTGTTATTTGTAATATCAATACATCTAAGTCACGTAAATACAAATGTTGCATTACAAATGCTATAGGTGTCACATTTGCGAAAGTTATAACTATTGGCATTGTAAATGACAAAGCTATTAATTTAGCTATTTTCAAAACCAACACATAAATGAACATTTGGTGAATTTCCATTAAAATATTTGACTTTTTTACTAAGATATTATTATACTGTTTTATGCAAACAAAATTTAAATACTGCATAAATAACTTTAATAAAACATATTTTATATGTAGCTTTTTATGTAAAAAAAAACTATAGCATAAAGCAAAAAACAATTGCCATTTACAATGCTAATAGCTCAAACTTAAATAATGCGAGACCTATTGCATTGCAAATGCTTGTTTTATCTTACTTTTTTTCCTTCTCTTTCTGTCTCTCTCTCTCATTGCTCCTCACTTGCTGAAAACGGTGACTTCAATAAATGTCTCTTACCCTCTGTTTCCTCTACTTTCCTTCATTTGTTCCCCTGTGAAATGGATCAAAAAAAGAAAGAAACACTTTTGCTTGGTGTTTTGCAGACTGAATACTCTTGCGATGCCAGGTGAAACACCCTCATGTGTGCTTAACCTCCATAATATCACAAGCTCTGTGTTCAAGACACCTTGCACATGAACATTAAAAGTTTTCAAGGACTTTGCCTGACCCACTCGCCGCAATATCACTGTATTGGCGGAGTTCTGGGCCGGGCATTGGAGAATGCACGTGTTTTAACTTTGTGCTAATCATGAGGCTCCCTGGTTGTATCCTGGTACACTTGTTTTGCGTTTCCTATTACTCGACAGGCACAGCTTTGATTCGGGTTCTTGCCATCCACAGTCATTCATCACCTGCTTCGTATCCGAGAGGCCTCTTAACTATGTAGTTAAGGGCGTGGGTTAAAACATTAACTTAAATCCTTTGTTTTCATGATGTACCATTTGACCAGTCAGTGTTTGAGTGTCTTTCTCTGCTACGGAATTCACACATATCATACGACAATAAACATATGGCTAAACCATGGCAGACCTAATGGGTTTGCTAATGCTTGTTCGTAGCATCAGATAAATAACGATTTTATTGTGAATAATCAGAACTGAAAATGTTTCAATTCTGAAAATATGAGACTGAATTAAACATTACTAATTCGGTGGAATGGTTAGTGGACACTTCAACCACTAATCTTACCTTTAAAAACTTTCTGGCGTGACTAAGCCACTCGGAAGCCCACTAACCATTCCACTTCTCCTGCTCTTCCACTGTCAATTGCCCCCTCTCTTTTTTTATCTTACTTTTTTTCCTTCTCTTTCTGTCTCTCTCTCTCATTGCTCCTCACTTGCTGAAAACGGTGACTTCAATAAACGTCTCTTACACTCTGTTTCCTCTATATTCCTTCATTTGTTCCCCTGTGATATGGATCAAGAGAGAGAAAGAAACACATTTGCTGGAAAGTTCATTTTCTGACACTTTACTGTTCCAAAGTGCAGCCACGGGACAAAGACAAAAAAAGGTTCAAAATACGAAAAGAAAAAAATAGCTAAATAAAGCATGACAGAGTAGTTGCAAAGTGGCCAGATTGGATTTATTCACCCCCAAACACATTAGTGCCACTTTACAAAGTTTGTTACAGAAGCGCTACTTTTGTTTTCTCATCTTTCTTTGAAAAGTATTGTTTTCGCAGGGTGGGGAAGTGCACCATTACTGGAGGTACCGCAATACCTGCTTGATGACTTGAGTGGTAAACGTTTAATGTGATCCTTATCAGCTGTTTTCCTTATTTTAGTTTATAAAATGTGTATCGCTTCTCTGTGTTCAGGGATGTGGTCTCTTTAAACCATACTGCTCACGTTTTGTAAATATATACGCAATGGACATTGAAATGGGTCCCTTCCAGGCCCTGTGGTCATGTCCTATACTTTTCGTGTAAAAACACTCATTGATTTTTGAATATGAGTGTAAAAGTGTTAAGGTAACCATGTTGATCTGTTATGTTTCACGTGATTTACTTAATCTTTCATTCTCTATGAGGGTTTGCTTTTCCCAGGATGATTTTTTTAGCAGCATATTACTCTTGTATGGTGCCTAATTGGAATTGAATCACATCTAGGTGTTTATGGCGGAGCACCATTGGGTTGTAGCTGAAGGCAGTGCGAGTTTCTCTCAGTAGGACAGCATGGTGTTCAGTGGAGGAGAGGATGTGATACGAAGGCCAGAGCTGCCGAATTTGGAACTGGGGATTAGGTTCAGCCTTCATGAACAGTCCACCAGACCACTCTCCTATGGGAGCACCCTGCTAGACCTTAGAAGGCCCTGCAAGACCTTAGAAGCTCTGGTGTCTTAGCACCTTGAAGGCCTGTCCACCACACTCCATACTGAAGTTCATCTCCAGCCTTGCGGGCACCCCTATGAAGCAGCACACCCTAGAGCAACAGTGACTCTGTCACTGAGGTCACAGGACCCTTGAGGCCAGACTGCCTCACCCATTGGTCCCTTTATCGGCCTTCTTTCAGCAGGAGTAGTGAAACTCACCAGGGATTGGCAATGCAGGATTTGCACATAAACCAAACTAAGGGGAATATTTACAAGGGAATGGCAAAGTAAGAAAATGTTATTAATTACATAAACAAGATATGTATATTGTTTTAGGCTATAAAATAAAAGTTATATTTGATTGATCGTGTTATAATATCTGTTTCCCATCTTGTCCTTACTTCATTTACATGATATTTGAGAATACATTTTATATACTCTAAAATGGATCCTGTATATATTTAATATGTGGTTGAGAAACCATACAACTCAACACAAAAAAAGTTTGGGGCAGCGCCAACAAAGAATGTCGCACTGGGTGCCACAACCTGTAAAGCCGGCCCTGGATGCATCCCCCTCCTCGCTTGCTGAGCCCGATCTCAGCTGGCTTCCCTTCCTCCTTGATATGCAGCTAGGTTTGCGTTATTTAACCCACAGCACATGCATGCATACGTACTCAAAGTGAGCAGCTGGAAGACAATGTTGGAGGCATTCGTAATGTTAATGACATGGAAGCTAGTGATGTTTAAAATGATCACTTTGCCAGATGTTGACTCATCTTGCCAGCTGTCTCTGTAGCTCAAGCAGCAATTGTAAGACCCCTTCCAGGAGGCCCTTCTCAAGCAACTAGTAATGAGGCTGCTTTCGGCTCAGCAGTTCAGACCGGAAGTCCCAACTGAGGGCCGACATCCATATGCTGAGCTTCAAGTGCGCATGCAATCCGTGTCTCAGTGTGGAACGGTGGCAGTTTAACGCTTCCAAATGTCCTAGAGACCTGAGTCACCACTAGGGCAAGGGCTAGGTAGGACGAGCTCCCCTCCACAGGCTGCCCTGCTAGTGCAGAGTGAGGAAGAGGCATGGGAGAAATAACAGGACAATGCAGCCACATATACAGGAGGGAAGGCTGCTTTAACACACATAAGAAATGGAAGGTGAGCATTTCAGAGGTGCAAATTCAGAAATGGCTGGACAAAGCAGAGGTAGCAGCATCTTTAGAAAGCACAGACGAAGGGGATAAGACAGGTAGGAGGGCGAAGTTACGAGCCAGGGAAATTGTCAAGCCAGTGAAACAAGAAAACAAACCAATTACCCGTGCATCAGTGAAAGATATGAATAAGGGGCTGGCTGCAAAGGGGGTGAATAGATGAGAAAGAAAAACACAATATTACAGCAATCAATTTCTGTATTCCAGCACATGCAAAAACACACAAGGCAACATTTAAAAGACACAACAACCAATGCTTATGTTCAGCCATATTAGGAAGCCAAAGATGAGGTTCTAAGTAGAAGAGACAACATCTGTAAAAGGATGCTGAAAGTCTGAGACAGAAACAGGCAGCAGTCTTGGCAAGCAAGCCCTGGTTGTGCTTTCGACCAGGCCTGACCTGTCTATAGAATTCAGTCAGAAAACAGGGCAGCAAGCTGGATCACAATGTTTTCTGTTTCCCCTCCTACTTGTGACGCTCCCCCTTCAACCATTGCATCCGTCCCCTGTCTTCACTGAGGGACAGCAGAGCTTTGTATTTTCATAGTTCTAAAAGCACATACAGCTCCTTTTTTTTCTACTGATTTTGGACTACACATATAAAACATATTCAGACCAAATTCAGACACCGCAGACATAAAGTCCATGAGTTCTGATTCCATCTTGGGTAGAACAGCCTCCATTTTAGATGTTCTTTGAACAGCACTAGCTTCAAGCCATTTTGTCACCCTTACAGGGGAGGGGGGGGGGGATGTGTGCAATTATCAAACTGATGAAAGTGTGCGCCTTGCCAGCAAACTTAGAATCCACACTCAGGGTAGCTGTAGAGACACTATCCTCCCACCCCCAACGCCTAACAGTGATTGGAGGAGATTTCAGTGCTTCCCTGATCCCACCAATGACGCCACAGGCTCACCATCCTCCCATAAAAAGCGGGGGCTAGACTTCTCGGAGACTAGTCCCATAAACTGGGCCTCTGAGACGTCTGGCTTGCCTGGAACCCCCGGAACACTACCATATAAGCATACATCTGCTGCGCATCACACCCACTCCCACATCAACCTCACCTACATGCCCGCCCTGGACTGCAGATTAGTAAAAAAGATTCAGATCCTGGCACGGAGTGTTTCAGATCACTCCCCACTCCTGATGCAGGTGGGGGGCTTTTGGAAGCGCAGCGTCCCATATGGAGGATGATGCATGGTTCCTTCAGGACCAAGGGTATAAGCAGGGGATGGAGGGAGAACTGAAACACTACTTTTGTACTAATGAGGGCACTGTCTAACGTCAGAGAACATTGTGGGAGGTGGGTAAGGCCACAATTCAAGGGTATGCTAAAGGGTTCCTTAAACATAGGCGGCAGGTTCAATACAACCATCTTTCCCAACTCGAGGCCAAAGCCCTCCGCCTGGAAAGGACCGTGGCCACAGGGAATGGGGAGGAGGACCACTGGCTGATCCAATTAGTGCAGGAGGAGATCAGAACAATCTCTCTTGAATCCACCAAAATGATCTGGCGATCCACTGTGGCCAGGGTGTACGGCTGGGGAGACAAACATGGAAACTTGATTCATTGACTCGCTACTCACCCCCTGGCCAATCCGATAGTCCCTGAAGTTCGAGACTCCGGCAGGCAAACCTCCCACACCTCTGTTAAAATCTCCAAGGCCTTCACAACTTACTATACAAAGCTTTATTCAGTGGATTGTTCGCACATGCACGCCACCAATTCCCTTGTTCCCACGCTGTGTCCCTCTCCCACAGCTCCCAGAGGGTGAACCTGAGGTATTAGAGGAACCCATCACCACTGAGGATTCAGTGAAGCAATCTCAGTGCTGGCCACTCGCGAGACTCCCAGTCCGGATGGGTTCCCAGTGGAATATTATGCAGCGTTCCAAGACATCTTGACCCCACAACTCCACACCCTGTTTGACAAGGTCCTGGAGAGAGGTGCCTTCCCCTCAGTCACGGACACCACCACAATAGTGGTCATACCTAATACGGACCCTCCCCCAGCCTCCTGCTCTAGTTCCCACCCAATCTCGCTATTTAATACTGAGACTAAAATCTACGCCACAATTCTCACCACCCACCTGGGACGTGTGATTGACACTTTCATACACCCTGATCAATGTGGATTATGCCATTGCCACGCTCACGGCACTGCCTGAGACGCCTTCATGTGGCCCTCGCTCACCTTCATCTCCTCACTCCTTATTTGGCCTTAGTGCTACTTGACTTCAAAAAGGCCTTTGATACGGTCCACTGGCAATACTTGAGGTGTGCTCTGAAGAGTGCGGGTTTCAGTCCCCTCTTCTTGAGGCTGGTGGCAGAGCTTTATTCCAACCCATCCGCACGGATCCTGGTGAACGGGGCACTATCAAATACCTTCCCTATCAGTAGGGGTACCCGGCAGGGGTGCCCACTCTATCCCTCCTATTTGCTCTTGCGATCGAGTATCTGGCCTATTTCATATGGGCTGATGAGCGGATACGGGGATGGCATTGGCATGACTCCGATGAGGACCAGATTGCCTTCTATGCAGATGATGTCCTGCTCTTTCTAGCTGACCCAGCTCATTCTAGACCGAGATGTCTCCAAATCCTCCAATCCTTTGAAAGAGTGTCAGGCCTGCATCTGAACCAGCTAATTCTAATATAGTGCCCCTGGATCCCTCGCGGGAGTGTGTGGATTGGCAAACCAACATTCCCCTGCGGAGACTCTATTTCAGATACCTCAGCATTTGGGTGGCCCTTCTCCCGGAGCTGACCTGGTCCCTTAATATGAGCCAGCTGCTTCAACGTACAAAGGATGACCTTAGGCGTTGGAAAACCCTTCCGCTTAACCCCTAGGCAGGGTTGCCCTGTTCAAAATCATGGTCCTTCCCCGTCTCTTTTACGTACTTCAGAACCTCACGCTCCATCTCCCCCACAGTTGTTTCCATGGACTAGATACATTTTTCATGACCTTTCTCTGGGGTGGCTTGAGGTCCCGGCTGGGTCTTATAGACTGTCAACGCCCCCCATATGATGGTGGTATGGGGATGACGAATCCCTTTCTGTACTATCTGGCCACTCACCTATGAGTGATCCATGACTGGTTTAATGGCGGGTGGGCGGACCCGGTCTACCGCCGAGAGCTAGAAAGCCTTGGATTCTACCAGATCCAGGCCATGCTGTACTGGGCCCCTATCCTCTCACTTTACCTGCAGTCACAGGGTACTCTCGATATCGGCCAGGCTCCGACACATCCAAATGTACTATCTTTACTGTGCATATCTTTCTCCTGTGAGGTTATATAGAGCAGTGTTCCTCCCGTCTCCAAAGTGCCCTCGGAGTGATGCGGAACCAGCTGATTTTTACCATATGGTCTGGTCCTGTGACATCTTTTCCAGGTATTGGGAGTCAATTGCAACTGAACTAAGTGCCATACTGGGTTGGGCGGTTCCCCTTAGTCCTCGTGCTCTTCTCCTGTGAGTGATGGATGGGCTGGATGCTTCCCGTAATGACAAATTGTTCCTGGGATGGCCCTGCTGGTGGCCAAAAGAGACATTGCAGCGGCATGGAAGGTCTCGATAGCCCCTTCTATCACAAAATGGCATAGGGTGCGGTGGACTTGTGTGCCATCCAAGAAAAGACTGTGTATGAGGCGCAAGGTTGTCCGACTAAGCACAGGTGCTCATGGGGCAATTGGCTAGTCTTGCTGTAATGAACTATTTTGGGGGTGCCGGGTGGGCTGGGGGGGGCCTAGAATTTATCCACTGCTGGGTAGGACAGGAAATGTATTTGTGAATGTACTGAAATGTCAAATATGTCACAGAGATGTTTTGTTCTTTCTCTTGAATATAAAATCAATAACAATGTATCAAAAGTCATCACTAGCTTCCATGTCATCTTCTCTATTTCTGCTGAATCATTGTTAAGTCTGCCATTGTCGCAGAAGTCATCTGACCTTCTCTTTCAAAGTACTGTCAAAGAGTCAAGTCATTCAGACAATGACATAGATAAAACATCTGATGTGACATCAGTCTGGGACAAGTGTCTTATTGTAAAATGTCAAGGTCAATAGGAGCAAATACATATAAATAGTCAAATCAGTGTAGTCTGAATTAGCATCCATTTAACGTAAATGATCATCTAAATATGTCTGGGGGACACACCTTAAAGCAAATCATATATGTTAGATATTCCTGAACTTATTCCAGAAATTCAAATCCTTGATGAGAGATAGTAGAAGAGGACTGCCACTTGACCTCCTGTGAGGAGAGGTTCTTCGTCCAGATAATTGCACAGGACAATGCCGGAGTCAGTCTTGACTGATGCCAGCTCACCAAGAAGATGCTACATTGCACCTGATGTGGATAACAAGCTGAGTCCAAGAGAAAGGATGCTGACACGGCGTGTGTTTTCCTTTCACTGAGAACACTGCCTTCACACCTCTCAAATAAGCACAGCTTTTGCGGTCAACAAGGTATGCAGTGTTCTGCATACCAGATTGCAAGTTACAATTTGCATGCTCTCCTAATGTAGCGCATAGAAGTAGGTTTTAGGGTGTAAGGGTTTCAATGACATTTTAATGATGTTAGACATATTCATTTTATTTTCACTGTTTGGCCACATGCCTAATTGCTGTTTTTATGATGTTCAGTGTGGTTATTTTAGATGTACTGAGAAACAGGTTTACCCTGCTGCAATAAATGCTTTAGTTAATGTGTCTATTCTTCTTAGTACCATTTGTGTGTGTGATTTTAAAGAGTGAAATTAATTAATTAATTAATTGTGGGTTTGTAATGCGCTAGAATCGACTCCCGAAGGAGTATCTCTGCGCAGTAGACCGCTGGGGAACCCATCCTGGCTTTCCCTGTGAGATGGTCCCTACTGGGTATCTCCAAGGTGAAACCAGGCTTCCCCAGCGTATGTGGGGGGCCCGTTGTGGAGGTGAGGCAAGCTAATGCCCAGAGTTGCCGAGTGTGATCCCTGGTTAGAGTGGGCACCGAAATGAGAATTATCGAGTCTGCTGACTCTGGTCCACGACCCTGCCGCATCGGGAATTGAACCCTGGTCCTGGGCCGTCCTCTGCTCTTGGGTCTGCCGCCTCTAACCAGTGAGCCACATCACTCCACTCCAAATAGGTTTGTTTTTTGTACCACGGTGCCCGTGATCCCAGCTTAGATATTGTTAGTAATCCAAAAGAAATGATGCCTTTCACATTCAGTGCTGATTCATTGAACCAAGTTAGCCCGTGTCCAGTGGTTGGGAAAGCAAACCTTATAGAGCTAAGCCAGAGATACGAATTGGCATTTCTCATCCACACATACTGTCAACGGGGTCAGATTTGATGTGATATTTTGGACAGTTTGTTGTGCTCATGCCAGGGTGCAAAGGCAGCTACCTATATTGCCTTGCGTCAGAACCAGTGCATTGGTATTTCATAGGTGTTTTTATATAAATCAGATCTTGGTTCAACTTCTCTTAAACATTTGCACATTTGTGTTGTATTTCACATGACATTGATGCTCTCTTAAGTGAAATGAATGGGATTGGAAAATGTATTGTGAGGCACCCTTCTCTCCTCTCTATTTCTATCCCATCGCACCACTTCTATTTTTGCGGTTCCACCCCTCTGCTCACTTCCCTCTCCTCTCCCCACCCCTTCATTCTGCTTGCCTCTTTTCTACATCTGTGATGTCTGAGTGTCGCTGCTTTGACTTGCACTTGCTGTTCCATCTGTCAGACTTGTCCAAGTAGCTGGAGCCGAGCAACCTTCCCTGCTGGGCCATCACTGTTGAGTTCTGCTCACCGCCCTCCTCCCCCGGCTTTGACATTCACATCACTATTTACCAAATGACTTTGTATACCAAGGAGAGCAGAGGATGGATTCGCATGCTGGGCTGGAGCTGGGCACAGAGGCATGGAAAGCACACTCTGAGGCGGGGGCTGGTCTTGAGAAGCGAAAGCCTTGCCGATGTCCTTTCAAAAGGTCCATTTTCCGGATCCACAGACGAGCCTGGATTTTGTAAACTGACATCTTGTTTATTTTCCCTTCAATTCATCTTGTATTTTTGACTGGGAGCCATCACCTCTTTCGGAGTGATACATTTAACGTGTGTTTTTTTGTGTGGAATAAAAGGTCCCAGGTTCAGTCTCCATTTTAGTTTTACTTTTTAGCATGACATTGTTTGCTAATGATGACTTTTTACATGATTCACATTTACACAATATTATACTTAGAAATAATTTGGCAGACAGTTTATTTCTTAGTAACCATTATTATGATGTTATTCACATACTCTGTACAAGGGTAGGAACACCGAATATTATCAAGAAAGGGTGATACTGTCGCGTTCTAATCTAGGACTCTGATCGATACTGTGACCTTATGCCCCTATACGGCTATAATCCCTTTGTACCCCTATATTGGCATAACAGATCAAATGCAATATTCAGAAACTCGTCTCTGGCCTAACACGAACAGAGCCAAATTTCAGAATCACTTTTTCTGCAACTTCCTTTGCAGCTCATTAGTGCAAATGACACAGCAGAAGCCACTATCTAAGATTCCTAGATTACACTCCGAGTTCTTCAACAAGATAAAACTCAGCAACCTGGGAAAGCCCCGCTTGCTATGTTTTGATTAGTAATAGAACTCTAATGAGCACTAAGAGACGATCACTTCCTAGTGACATCTTTATTGACGTCTTATGTCCAAAAACTTACGTCAAACCAGGCACCTTTCAGGTATAAATATTACCAACGTTGCCTTGAGCAAACGCTGCCTTGATACTATCGCTGCTTCGCTGATACTGAAGCTATCGCTGCCTCAACAACATCAGCGAACGGTGGTGTGGTGCACATAGGAGCAGAACAGCTGTCCCCTTCAGAGCCCAGCAGATGCAAGCTGCCCACGGACGCTGCCCCTCCTATTCCTCGACGCGCTGAGAGAGACGCTGTCTTTTCTCCTGCCGAGAAATCCAGCTCCGGCGTTTCCAGCCTACTCTTGCGAGTGACTGGGATATCGAGTCCCTGGAAGGAGATACCAGACCTCCAACATTCTATTTCAGAGGTATGGTGTTGACTAAACCCTTAGAGAGAATTCTTGAAGCAAACCTTGGCAAAACGAACTTAACTAAAACTGCTACTTACTTACTCCCTCCCAAGTATTAGGCTTAGGTCAGGTACACTGGGGTAGGCGTAGTTAGAAGCACCAGTTGAGTACGTTAGTCAAATGTATATATGAATGTATATATGTTTTATTCATTTTAAACCATTGTATGGCTAAGAAACCATATCAATGCTTTTACAGTATTATTTTGCAATACTCATTTTACTGTACGCACTTTTTATAATAACTAGTCTTGCAATTGTGACAATTCATTTCTCTTGTACGAGAAGAAAGACTGTTCAATAAATAATACCTTTTTATTGAAAACGCCCGTCTTTCTATTCTCTGCATATTGGTGAAAGTAATCTGCACAAAACTGACTGAGTAAAATACCTGTCTATTGTTTCACACAACTCTAGAGATTGACTCTTATTCTAAGGAGCAAAGTTGTCATGTTTATGCGGTTGTTGGAAAACTGAATCCCTTCTTGTCTGTACCAGGGAAGCTGATCACTTCCTATTCAGTCAAGAAAGTTTCCAGTGACCTCTGAGCTAGTTGGTAACACACCCAATTAAGTTTAGCATAGTCAGTGGAGACCTGGAAGATCCGCACTTCTACGTCCATACTACTGTTTATGTTATTCCAATGCGCAGGGCCTATTGGGAAAATAGGAACTACACTACATGGCGCCCAACGTTTGGTAAGGCGATAAACTAACGCAAGACGTTAGAGTAACTCAGTTGTGCATTTTTCACACAGACCCCTTTCTCCCGTAAATACTCCAATAGACGTCTGAAGTGGGTGAAAGGTTGAAATCCGCCCGACCTTAGTAGGAAGAGATTCCTATGTAAAGCTCTGGTTTATTCAACGTTGAAGGATACAGTGTTCCAAAATATTGTGCACCTAATCTTTGTCTCCTTGGAGACCTGCTCTGCAAACCTTGCATTTATACAATGCCAGGAGAAAACGGGACCATTGAAACCGCAGTAGATGCAAATCAACGGGACGCCGGTACTACTGAACCGGGTGCAATAATCATCCCGGCACATTTAAGAAAATATATAACGTCAAAACTTATAGAAAATGGACTGACCACACAAGGTGGCACAGTCGTCTTCGTGATAGAGGCACACGAATATCGGCAGACAGAGGTATTCTATTCTTGGATAAAATTTCCAGCGGCAAACGCTGCAACACACGAGTTCCACTACTATATAGTAGGGGATCCACCGGAAGAGTACGCTCCTTTCGAGGAGACTGAAATCCCATTAAAATTCCAAGAGCATTTGCTCTGGTTTAAAGGCGCCCTAAAACACAATGATCATATTACCAGGCTCGGTCCACTAAGTAGACCAGGAGCAACGTGGCCGGTTCTTGCCAGCTACACACCACATCCGGACATTGAAAAAATGTCTAGAGAAGAACTTTTAGCACAGCTAAAAACATTAATTAAAATACATAGGCAATTAGCCCAATATGTAATGCGGACTGCTACAGTCCAATCAGCTGTTAATGTACCACAGCTAACCCTTCATCAGGGGAACACCAATAAAATTACACCAAAGAACATACAGTCATGTCTTGGTAAAACACCCATAAAACGGGAACAAATTCCTTTCTGGTTAGCGCAGAAAATCACTCAAATAGAGGCAGTATTTCCGAATACTACCCCTACTGAGAAACACAGGATCTTGACCATCTGCCTTCCAATGGGGTCGCACCACACCTGGAGGACTGTGACACTTGGGGTACAGTCTTTGCTTCCATTTACACAAAAACACATGGTGTTTCGTCAATGGCGGTAATACCAGAAGTGCTAAAACAGATTCAGAATGAATACGGTCCAGAACCTGCTTTAACTCTTGGTATGAAATTACTGAAAGACTTCAAGCAGGTCTCGGCTATATTACTAGCCAACATAAAAGGAGAAGCAGCATCTGTGGCGATACGCCAGAAGTTGAAGGAAACAGATATAACAGATCAACCAATTGAGCTTGCCAGAATCATAGAAAAATGCTATGAAGAATTAGGTAGAGACAGCTTGGGTGGAAAACCAGTGAAGCCCCAACTGCTCGAAAATCTTGAAAAATTATTTATTAAATATAATTCAAACACTCCTAAAAAGAGCTGGGATGGAAATAAACAATCCACTCCCAAAGAAAAAGTTTTCCAGTCCAGAGGAAGGTCTCCTCCACGGAGGGAAAGAACTCCGACTCGAGAACACCAGTCTCCCCAGAGGGAGCCCTCTGAGAAAAGATATAACCGGATTGGTGACGGTACAACGCGTACCGTCACAACGCGTGCTGTTACAACGCGTCCCTTACAACGTAAGTCGTTACCACGACTTGCGTTGGCGGCGAGGATATCGAATAGTATAATTTATTATTCTAACACCAGTCCCCGTGGATACTAGGGAAGGTGTTGGAATAGTAAATTTACTATTTTTAATCTTCTAGCGCCCTCCAGCGCAAGTCGTGGTAACGACTTGCGTTGTAAGGGACGCGTCGTAATAGCACCGCGTTGTAACATCCGCGTTGTAACGGATGTTTCCCATATAACTTTAGAAATAGGGATAATTTGAAGAAGCCTGATAGATATCAAAGTATTGATACACGTCCCTCTCGATCTTTTTCGCAGAAATCGGAAAGAAGAGGACGGTCAGACCCAGGAGAGCACACCAAGTCAAAAGACAAGGAACCTGCTCAGAGTAAAAAATCTCAATATCCAAAAAAGAAGGTAGCCAGTATTAGAGTAATCGAACATGCTGAGAATACTGAGGACACAGTTGAAAAACGGGGAGTGGGCACAAACAATGCTAGATAGTGCAGCAGAAATCAGTATAGCTCGCAAGATCCTGATGAGTCATCTGGAGACAGTGGACACGAATGAATACATTCAGGTTGAAACTGCCGACACCAGAGTTAGCGAGCCCCATAAGATATACGAAATAACATTGCGTATAGAGGGTGATAAGATTAGGAAAATAAGGGGTCTATTTTGGGATAAACTCTCAAAAGGCTATGACATTCTGTTAGCTGAAAAAGATTGGCCCCCAGAGTTTGTCAGGGATTGCCCTCGTGGCGAAGAAATGATTATGCCTGCCTTCTCGAATCACATTCCGATTCACAAAAAATATACTTATGCAAGGAAATGGACAGTAGCCCCGGAACAAGCATTATATAAAAATCATGTAGGATGGGATGAGGACTCTCGTCCTCAGAAAATCCAGTTAAACAGTGAACCAACTGCACAAAGGCAGTATCCCATTAAGCAAGAAGCTAAAAAACAAGTCAGGGAGATTGAACAATCCTTTGTTTCCTGTCTCCAAACCAGACAATTCATATCGTCTAGTTTTGGACTACAGACACCTTAATTCATGTTGCAAAACTTTTGCAGTACAAAATTTGCATAGTGCTGCATTAATGAATAACATAGTTAGGAAAAAATATAAAACGACATTAGATATATCTAATGGTTTCTTTTGTCAAAACATTGCGCCAGAAAGCAGATATTTGACTGCTTTCTCAGTAATGGGGTCGCAGAAAAATTTCTGTAGGCTCCCATAGGGATTCAAGAATAGCCCAGGACTATTTTCAGCCAGAGTAACAGAGTTACTACAAATATATGATGATGAGGCATTATCTTATGTAGATGATATCTATCTCACAGACGACGACTTGTAGACTCACTTGAAAAGAGTGAACACCATTATACTTGGGTTCGCAGCAGAGGGTTACAAATTCAACTTTAAAAAGTCTCGAATTGCCCATCTGACAGTATTATTTTTAGGATACGAATTATCAAGTGAAGGAAAAAGCCTAGCGGACAACTTCTTACAGAAGTGTGCTGTACTCCAAGCACCAAAAACGCTGAAGAATTTGAAATCGATTCTAGGCTTTCTGAATTTCGGTAGAACTTACATTCTAAATTACGCAGACAGGGTTAAACCTCTCTACGAACTAATTAAACCTGATTTTAAACCAATCACTTGGACCCAAAAACACACAGAAATTTTGAGATCACTGCAAACAGACATGTTAGCAAAAACAAAATTAGATACACGTGACAACACACACAATCTTGTAATCCGAGTCATCCCAGGAAGATGCGGATTCACGTACCTGACCTCTAATGAGGGAGAAAAGGTACCAATTTCAATTAAATCTCACTTGTACACACAAGCAGAAAAAACATTCAGTCCCACAGAAAATACTGTGAAAGCAGTAGAAACTGCATTAGTGAATGAACGAGAACTAGCAAATGGCAAAAGGATTAATATTCTCACAGCGGAATCCGCCTTCGAGGCGCTATTCAGCCCAGTAAACCTTCCTACAGTGTCACTGGATCCGAAATGGATACAGTGTGTAGATTCTCCAAGAGCGGAAGATGTGAAATACTATTTCGCCCCACAATTAAAAAAACTGAATGATTTAGAATATGAAGAAGAATATCCTCTGCCAATCGAACTTCTGCCTCTCCCACAATACGCCTGTATAATCTATACAGATAGATTTGTACAGCATTTCAACGTAGAGAACAAATCCTACGATGCAGCATACGCGATTGTTAAAGGTAGTTGGCTGTGCGGTAAATTCAGACCGAAAATAACAAAAACTGAATCAGTGAGGTTCTGTTCGGCTCAGCGAGCTGAAATCAGATCTTTAAAGATGGCGCTTGAAAATGCAGATCGCGAATTCCCCACACTAATCGTGTGCGATTCACATTTATGCGTCAACTCTTACAATAATAAGTTGCAGAGCTGGATTGAAAATGATTACAAAGATGACACAGGTGCTACAATCAAGCATAAATTGCTTTGGAAACAGGTAGCTCTTTTACAGAAAGAACTACAAAAGACTCACGTGATACACACTCTGAGTCCTCAAGGTGATGGCGTTCACGTTGCAAGGAATTCATTGGCTAATACAGCCACAGCGGAAGCAACTAAACTGGCTTCCGTAGCCACAAAAAAGCGTTCAGAAAAATACATAGACGGGGAAACCATGCTGGCAGTAAAAACGTCCGTAAAAGGCGACTGTTCAGCACTACCCGTGAACTATCCACTCAATTATGCATACGTAATTGATGCAAACTCCGTTCCTTTTGCTCGAATCCCTGGAGTGGGGGATAGGGTAATTCCAAACAGGAACCGAAGAGGTTTCCTATTACAGGAAGCACATATGGGGTTGGGTCTGAGACACCAAACAATCAGGGACTCTCTGAGAGAATTGCAATCAGCGTACTAGTGGCCGGAAATGAGTGAAGGTGTTCATGAATTTGCAAAAAACTGTGAAGACTGTAACAGAGATCGCAGTGGAGAACCGGCCAGTGTAGTGTCAGAAGCCCTAATAGAAAGCATAAAGCGATCTATCCGCGCTATCAAACAAGAGAAACACGTCCCATTGTATATCGTCTGGCTAAATCCACCTAAAAAATGTGGCCTCCAGCGCTCGGCTGACGCCAGAACGGTTATAAAAGATCTGCAAGTCTTTATCGGCACATACGCAATTTCCATGTTCCATTCTGACCAGGGTCCTGCTTTCAGCTCTCGAGCTTATAAGGAGGCCATGGCCAGCATGGGCGTTGGCTTGCGGTATTCTTGTCCGTCACACCCCGAAGGGAACAGTGTGGTAGAAAGAAAAAACCGGGACATAAAGCAATCTATAACAGCGAAGGTATTAGGTTTGGGGGCTGGGTGGGTCAAACATTTAATAAGTGTCCAGTTAAGCCTAAACAACTTGCCAAGAAATTCTCTAAAAGATTCAGCCCATACGAACTATTGTTCGGAACTAGAATGCGAATTCAGGACTTAGATAGTCAGATATCAGTGGTAGAAGATAAGAAAACAGACTTTGACATCAAAGATCGTTTGGTTGTCTTACAGGACTTGAACAAAACAAGAAAATCCTTAAGCAACATAAAGTTAAAGCAACAGCCAGCTACCACTGATGAGGCACCACCAGCCCCAGCAAGGCCTGTCTGGATTCCAAAGATTGGGGATCTAGTCGGAGAAAAAATGGCGGTGAAGAAGGAATTTGGGCCTTCTTACAGAAAAGCAGTACCTGTCTTAGCAATCAACGGAACAAGATCAGTAGTACTACCGCCCCTTGCTGGTAAAAAGGAGAACAGAGTTGTATCAATCGACCTGGTAAAACCACAAGCATGTGGCCTATAACCAACAGTAGGCCCAGTGGACTCCTGAGAAACAACAGAATACCCAAACTTGCAACAATCCAAGAGGTTCAAACTGAAAGACTAATCACATTCGATAAGCCTGCAGTGCACTGAGAGGGACTATGCAATAATGCCATGGAACTCGTGCCTCTTGAGACACAGATTGAAACAGTTCGTCAAGAAACACCAGTCTACAATGATGTGGCATCAGAATGTGCTACCAATAGACAAATTGAAAGAACAATTCCAAAAATTGACAGAACTGCCTCTGGCTACTTCATCAACTTCGACAATTTTTCTGAGGATCAAAGCAACCCCGAAGTGATGCCAGAAACAACAAATACTTTTAAAGAAAAAGCAACAGAACTCATTCATCAACTCAAGGAAATTTACCTTAGTTCTCCATGGTTAGAGTTCTGGTTTGGTCTAGGTATATTTTTCCTTCTGCTTTGGCTCATCATGGTACTTTGTTTGGGAAAATTCATTGAAGGAAAATATAGTACAATGGACACAGCAAGTCAGAACATCAACTTAGTCCTCAAAATACACAGATCAGCCCACGTGAAGAAAAGAGAACTGTCAACAGTAAATGTCACAGCCATTTCAATACCCGGCGGGGTAGTATGGGAAAAAACTGACTATGAAATCTATGGTCCGGTCGAAATCCTGAAGTATCCTCATCAATTCAAGGTTTCCTTAAGTGACTTTGTAAAACCTAGTACATTCTCTAATGATTGGGACTTTGAAAGTATTGATAATATGATGTCTGATTTGGTAATGTCAGCTAGATTCACAGATCATGATTATTTACAAGGTTCGTCTAGTTATGAACAGATGTTCTGCTACACACATTATGGTGATCATTACTTGCATAAATCTGCACAGCCTAGAAATGTTTTTAAGTATAACCAATGGGAACATTGTGCTACACCACCTAAAAGCAGTTCTAAAACATTCTATGAGAAATTTCAGTACTTCTCAGGGTTTAACACCAGTGATGCAGAAACATTTTATTACAAACTGTTAGATAAAGCAGGATTGAAAACAATGCTGACAAATACTAAATTGATATATTAGGAAGCATTTTATGAAAAAATGATGACATTTGTTTTTGATTTTTGGAAAAATAACATTGAAACAAAAACAATCTGGGGTACAAAAGATTGGCAGGTACAAGGCCTAGAAGCACTATTTCGAGCCTGCATGATCCCAGAGCAAATAATGTTTTTAAATGAAACAATTCACCAAACAACCTGTCTTGGCCTAGCTAAGATTAAAGACCTTAACAAACCGTCTATTCCTAAACCAATACCTGAAAATGCAACAACAGATATTGAGATAGACGTATCTAAAATTTTATATTTAAACAGAACACATCCTGATTGGAAAAAGTGGTTAATCTGATCTTCTGACACAAACAACTGTCAAGATAGATTCCTGAACAAAACACAGGGGTTAACAATGTCCAGACAAGACCCTAGATACTCCCAGAGACAACATCCAGGGATAGTAACAACATACAGTGTGGGGAAGCTGTGCCTTGAAT
The DNA here is from genome assembly GCF_964263255.1 of Lissotriton vulgaris. NCBI lineage: Eukaryota > Metazoa > Chordata > Amphibia > Caudata > Salamandridae > Lissotriton > Lissotriton vulgaris. The sequence goes on along the minus strand of NC_141693.1, from coordinate 1,305,503,580 downwards.
GGCTAGAATCATCCACACTGGCTGAAATTAAGCAACACTTATCTTTACTTAAAGATGGTGCTGATTTGCGCGATTTTGTTATGGGACCACGCAAACAGTGTCAGAAACGCTTCATAGCGGCCAGCATCTATGCTGCATACAACGAGGCTTGGAAAGTCACACAAATTGAAACAGCTGAAAAAATACGAGAAATTGATCGTATTAATTTGGAAAAATCACTTTCTGTAGTGGACAATGGGTTAATGACTCTGTCTTCCAGAATATATTCACTGGACAGTATTGTATCATCTGCCATAGATATAATAGACAAAGACTTGCTAATGTTACAGCATGGCCAGTCACAATTGTGTTCTATTGTACAGTTAGGCTGGATGCTGCAAAATCTTTGTTCAGGCTATGTGCCTTGGCGTTTAATCAACACAACGTCATTGTTTTCCATCTTTAACCTTACTGATAAACAAATCAGCTTGGCACAGAAAGGAGCAGACTATACAATCCTGAGCATCGAAAAACTTGAGAGATTACCTTTGACAATGTCAGAAAGTCCTATCGTTGAATGGATAATACACGGGATTATCACAATTCCGATAACAACTTTCTAATTTAAAAATTGCCTTGAATACATACCTACTGGCCAGTATGAACGATTGGGTAAAGGATACATTAAGTCAACATGGAAACTACCATACACACACACTTGCTATAGTGACAGCAACAAAAATGTATTTCTTAGTGGTGAGAACTGTAAACATTCACTAAGCGGTATACTTTTGTGCCAGGGTATTAATTTACACGGAGCCTGTGAAGGTAATTCAAACAACCTTTCATGCCACCAGCATGTCACACCTGCCACGCAGATAGAGCCTTTCTTTATGCAACTCGCAAATGGGAGTTACATTCTAAGAACGGATCACAGATGTTGTGGCCTTTTGCCAGGAAAAGCCTATCTCATAAGCGTAACATCCATGGTCAAATGCTGTATGCAAGCATTGTTTCCAAACGGCCCTGGAGCCACTGAGACTCCCTTATGGCCTCGTCTGAATTTCTCTTCTATACGAATTGATACTTTAAGCAGAATGAAGTCTGTGCTTTTACAGACAACAGTGCCCATCACGTCATCAAAAGAGACGTATGAACTCCAAGTTGCAAGTACAACATCTGAGATTCATGACCTTTTATCAATAAATTGCCCCGTGCATTTCACAGAAATGCTTAGCCAACTCCTTAACATGTCTAGTGCCACAGGCATCCCAGGCATATTTAAGACGATTTTTACGGGACTGCTAACACCATTTCAAGCAATTCTGTGAATCGTTCCTAATTTTGTCCACTCAGTGTTTGGAGGCATACCCCTATTTTTGGGACTTGTAGCAGGCATTTTATTTTTGACCCTCCTGCTCCGATATGGCAAGCCAAAACTCAGACATGACTCCTACAAGGATGGAAGAAACGATCCTAGCAATACGCTACCGGGACAGAATAATTAGAGTCCTTGGATTGGCCAGGCTGAGAGATCTAAACATGACCTGGTTCCTTTCATTCAGACCGATATAGCAGACCTGCATCTTACCTGTGCTACGATGTATGCTATGCGGAGATGAGTGTGTGTTGGACATCTGTCTTGCACTTCCATCAGCAGTACCAATGGATATCGATACTTTGCTAAGTCCAATAACGGCTCACGCATTGTGTTGTCCCCAGCGGCTACCAATCCTGATGACGGCATTCGTTGAGACTCCTGTGCTACGACTAGGTGGTAACAGTGGGGCGAAAAATAAAAGCAACATCACCCAGGTACGACCTTCTGTGAGCATTGCCGATCCAGACTTTGATGACAGCAATCATTCTCACACCTGCCAAGTTACAGCGTTATCGAACTTGGTCGAACTGTCACCTGATTTTGTAGACCAATTCTTTGAGAGCTTGTCTGATATGATGTTCTCACCCGAACAGAAACAATAATTTAGAAAAGCATTCCGACACACAGCGTTCCCATGAACTCTGAATTCGACCTTCAGTTTTGATCAACAAAAACTGCTGAAAAGCGTTGGAACTCTATTCCCCCGTTCAACAAGAATGTTTTTGAATTGGACACTTTTTAAAAAAAATATTTACCTTTTTCTGGCACGAAAATTCTTTGCTTAAAGTAGACCTATTCATAAAGAACAGAAGCTTCTACTTCTATTTTTTAGGTAAATCTAGAGACATAATAACTTTACACCAGCCTCTAGCACATTTTATAACAAATGCATTTATATGTGATGAAATTATCTCGCACTTCTTTTCTGTATTAAGAGAAATTTCATGTGTAAATTTTTTGCAAAATCGTTCACTGATTACGTATGTTATAATTTTGAATGATTTCTATGCTTAAAGACGTACAGTACATTCCATGTATTTCAAATACTCCATTTCATATGCAAATATGTATTTTGGGGTGGGTAATGTTACACATGCATCTTTTGCTATAGTTTTAGTAAATTGATGGACATAAATTTGTGGAGTGGGTGTCGCATTCTAATCTAGGACCCTGATCGATACTGTGACCTTATGCCCCTATACGGCTATAATCCCTTTGTACCCCTATATTGGCATAACAGATCAAATGCAATATTCAGAAACTCGTCTCTGGCCTAACACGAACAGAGCCACATTTCAGAATCACTTTCTCTGCAACTTCCTTTGCAGCTCATTAGTGCAAATGACACAGCAGAAGCCACTATCTAAGATTCCTAGATTACACTCCGAGTTCTTCAACAAGATAAAACTCAGCAACCTGGGAAAGCCCTGCTTGCTATGTTTTGAGTAGTAATAGAACTCTAATGAGCACTAAGAGACGATCACTTCCTAGTGACATCTTTATTGATGTCTTATGTCCAAAAACGTACGTCAAACCAGGCACCTTTCAGGTATAAATATTACCAACGTTGCCTTAAGCAAACGCTGCCTCGATACTATCGCTGCTTCGCTGATACTGAAGCTATCGCTGTCTCAACAACATCAGCGAACGATGGTGTGGTGCACATAGGAGCAGAACAGCTGTCCCCTTCAGAGCCCAGCAGATGCAAGCTGCCCGCGGACGCTGCCCCTCCTCTTCCTCGACGCGCTGAGAGAGACGCTGTCTTTTCTCCTACCGAGAAATCCAGCTCTGGCGTTTCCAGCCTACTCTTGCGAGTGACTGGGATCTCGAGTCCCTGGAAGGAGATACCAGACCTCCAACATTCTATTTCAGAGGTATGGTGTTGACTAAACCCTTAGAGAGAATTCTTGAACCAAACCTTGGCTAAACCAACTTAACTAAAACTGCTACTTACTTACTCCCTCCCAAGTATTAGGCTTAGGTCAGGTACACTGGGGTAGGCGTAGTTAGAAGCACCAGTTGAGTATGTTAGTCAAATGTATATATGAATGTATATATGTTTTATTAATTTTAAACCATTGTATGGCTAAGAAACCATATCAATGCTTTTACAGTATTATTTCGCAATACTCATTTTACTGTACGCACTTTTTATAATAACTAGTCTTGCAATTGTGGCAATTCATTTATCTTGTACGAGAAGAAAGACTGTTCAATAAATAATACCTTTTTATTGAAAACGCCCGTCTCTCTATTCTCTGCATATTGGTGAAAGTAATCTGCACAAAACTGATTGAGTAAAATAACTGTCTATTGTTTCACACAACTCTAGAGATTGACTCTTATTCTAAGGAGCAAAGTTGTCATGTTTATGCGGTTGTTGGAAAACTGAATCCCTTCTTGTCTGTACCAGGGTAGCTGATCACTTCCTATTCAGTCAAGAAAGTTTCCAGTGACCTCTGAGCTAGTTGGTAACACACCCAATTAAGTTTAGCATAGTTAGTGGAGACCTGGAAGATCCGCACTTCTACGTCCATACTACTGTTTATGTTATTCCAATGCGCAGGGCCTATTGGGAAAATAGGAACTACACTACAATACATTATCGCCGCTTTTATCGGCCGGAAACTGCTGCTAAAGCGGCGATAATGGGCTTGATACTAGGCCCTTGTGAATTCCCATTGAAGCCCAGGTTCTGGTGTTAACCTGGGCTTCAATGGGAATTCACAAGGGCCTATTATCAAGCCCATTATCGCCGCTTTAGCGGCAGTGTCCTGCCTATAAAAGCAGCGATAATCTATCGCCCTTTCTTGATAATATGGCCCGTGATGCCCTTGCATTTACGGTATCCAGTTAGAGACAGCTCTAAAACTCCAGACACACCATCGCATCAGGTCTGCACCTTTGAGGCAGTGAGATTGGAACAGTGCTTTTATTATATGAACAGCCTCTATGTTGTCCAGATACACAGTCCCACTTAATTCGTAGGAACTGTATAGCAGTTTAGTAAATATCATTGTTAAACAAGTCAAGTACCGCTGAATTTGCTGAAGAGATTCTGAAGGAAACCATGATATGGGTAGCCATTTTGTGTCTCTAAATTGCCCTGGGGGACTGCACTTTAGGTCCTCAATGAACTGGCCCATAAACAAAGCACAAAATACTGGCCATGGGCTAGCTTCTGCTTGCTTATAAATGGAAATCCATTTGTATCCAGCTTGGTTACAAAAGCTTTTCCAGGTGTATATCCATCAGCCCTTTGTCTGAAATAGAATTGGGGTAAATTGTGTAATACATAGAATTCCTCCCAAAAACACAAGGGCCTATTTACAAGCTCCTTGCGCTGCCAGTGAGTAACTATTTGTGATGCACCAGCGGCGCAATTTGGGGCTCCATATTTACAAGGACATGTAAAGCCACCCTTCATGGCTTTTTGGGTCTCTGTAAATACGTCCCCTTTTTACTCAGCACTTTGGGATTCTGCCACTTTCCCAGATTTAAAAGACTTCAAAATCGGGGAATGTGTCAGAATCCTATGTCTCCCCAGGGTAAGCGTAAGAAGGCGCAACAAGGAGAAATACCTTTATTTCTTCTTGTTTTTTCCTCTTTCTATCATGATTATTATTGTGCAGGAAAGAGTTCCTTCCTGCACAAAAACAATCATCCCCGCAACGCAGGTACCCTTACACCACAGTACAAGGGTGCCTGCATTGGTGCATGGCAGCCAATTGTGTGCCAGCGCCGGGAGAGCACAGGGATCCGTCATATTTTTGTAAATATGAGGCATCCCTGTCCTCTGACTGTAACGCAGCTCGGCCCAGCCAAATCAATTGCAGCACTGCGTGGCATTACTTTCTTATAAATAAGACCCACATTTTTCACCAGTGAGTCAAGAGGGTGCCTAGTCACTGAGATGGTAGGTGACCTAGAGAGTATGGTTGACAGTTGCGGATGTGGCCTTAGATGGGGTCCATATTGTATGAGCAAGTCAATCCACAGCTCCTTGAATACCTAGTTTAACCCGGAAACCATATGTTTTCCTAAATTCAGTTCCTGGTTTTCGCCCTACCTTAATGAACTTCATATGTTAGCCAGAGTGTTCTTCAGGCCAGAAACCTGGCTTTACAATGCTGATTTTCTACGGATGTAGCTCTTTTCCCCTTTACTACCACCTCATGGAGAGTGTCAATGATCTCCTACCAATTTTCTTCAATCTCCTGACGTTAGTGTAAATGTTCTTCATTAGATGAATCTACTTGCTGAACTACTATGCTCTCAGGACTGTCTGTGGACAGTGGTCTGTCTGGGTGGAATGTACTCTGGCTGGCAGCTTCATGACCCTTGTAGTGTGCATGCTCCACCACTAAATGTATCCATCAGTTGTATGTGCCTTATGACACTCCAATGCTGTAGAAGATACCAGTGTCAAGACAGGTAGCCATATGTGTTGCTATCACTGGTAGTATTTCTCAATGCAAGCTGGTGGGTGTTGTGTTGCTCATTGAAAGCTTCTGCTCACTGACTATATGTGTGTAGATGGAAGGGGCCACATACCAACAAGACAGACTTCGCTTTTCGTTCTTCTTTGCCCTGTCCAGCTATAGCTAGACTGGGTAGATTGTGGGGAATAGGTGCAGAATTCCCAGCCCAACAAAGCAAGAATCCGCTACTATGCACTTGAAAAAACACTGCCCTGTGCTTAATGAACTTGCATTTGTTATAATCTAGTTTCAGGCCACTGCCCTTTCACCATAGCAGTCCGTCCCACACTCAATCATGGCAATGTTTTTCATCATTAGTGAACATCACGTCATCCTTTATATCAGGGCCACCTCTAGGGTGGTGCGAACAGTGCCACTGCACCGGGCGCTGACTTCGGGAGGGGGAAACCATTTCTGCAAGCATATCATGGCTTAAAAGCACCTGCTACTGTGTTTTGACCCATCGTAAAGTAACTCAGAGGGTTAATATTCGTGCTGCAAAGAATGTGCACCATGCAGATCACAAAGTGTGCATAATGTAAATAAGTCAGTGGGTTACTGGTTACTGCTTTTGTCAGAGAGATCCTTGTGTTACTTGCAGTTTATAAGTAAAAATCCTAATATAGAACAGTGAGCTATTAACTGTCATTGAAGAGATGCATGCAAACTGCATGGTATAGATTAGAACGTTATGATTTTTTTCTCCAGCTTTTTATCATCCTAATGTTGCAAAAAGGCTTAATTTGGGAAGAAATCAATTCTTATTATTAAAGAGAGCCCCCAACCATGGTGCTATGTTTTAAATTCTGAGTTTGTGTTTCTCCAGACCAAGCACTCTTAAACTATACTGCCTACCAGCATGGATAGCATGTGACTCATACACCTTGTGGTCCTCTGTCTTATGTAACATTTCCTGTACTCTGATTTACGCACTTAGGATTTTCTCTGTGTAATATGTGTGTGATGTAAAGTACAGTGACACTCTACGCTGGTAAGGGTGGCGCAATAAAACGAATTAAATGCATCTGAGAGAGAGTGGTAATGGATACTTGAGGGGCACTGCTAAAGGGTGGCAGTGAGGGAACCTGTGGCGCCGGTGGTCATTGGGGGCAGCAACAAAGATTGTTGCACTGGGCCCAACCAGCTCTTAAGTCGGTCCAGCATGACATCATCCCTTCTTGTTAGGTATGCTGGCACATTTTTGATTAAATTATGCACTTCCGCTAGTAATGAAAAGTTAAAGATTAGAATCTAATATTGATGGACCGTAAACGTTGAAACAATGAATGAACGAGCATCTTATAAGTCATTCTGGGTTTTCAATGGTCTTCCTGTGATTGTCACAAAAAACAGAAGGATGAAATTAACAGACTCGACTTTCCTCTGTGAACAAATATCAGTTAAAGAGCCCAGTCTTTAGTCTTCTGCAAAAAAATAAAAATAAAACGAAAGAAAAGCCTAAAGGAGAGTAAAAGAAATGCAAATCATCAAAGTATGCTTAACGGCACATACCTTTATTGCTAGTAAAAATGTGTTTTTAAGTTTGAATGTTTTTATGTTGTACTTCAACATTAAAATATGCAAAAGCCTCAAGTTGGTAATATCTAATAAGACTTCTGGTGTGCGAAGTGGGATTGCTGGCTTTTCAAATGGCTGATTTTCCGGCATCATCCTCCTGGGACAGTTTGCTTCTTCACAGTATTCGTTTGACAACATTTGCTGTTTTCATCTGGTTTGAAAGAAAATGCGGCTTACAGGAGTCAGGCAGGGTCATTTACTTAGGCCCACATGCATCAAGCATTTTTGGAGTCGCAAACGGTGCGATTCCTTAAAATCGGCCGTTTGCGATTCCAAAAATGCTTTTTGGAATGCATCAAGCATTTTTAGAAATCACAACATTTTTGCGATTTCTAAAAATGCGATTGCTTTAAGAAATCGCAATTGCGATTTCTTGAAAGCAATGCATGAATACTTTTTAAATTGCGAATTCGCAATTAGAGGGACACATTTACCGAGTAGTTGAACTACTCGGTAAATTTGCAAAAACTGTAAATAATGCAGAAAATGCATTTTTAAAACATTCATGTTACGGACACACATGTCCTTAGGACATGTGTGTGTGCAACATGATGCGAAAAATACATTTCAGGGGTGCATGGGGGGTCATTTAGACCCCCCTCTCCACCCTTGAAATGGATTGAGGAATTGGGATTTTCAAATTGCGAATTCGCAATTCCCATTCATTCCTATGGGCCTTTTGGCCCATAGGAATGAATGGGAATTGGGAATTCGCAATTTGAAAATCGCATTTTTTATGCAATTCGGTAAAAATAGCGATTTCTCCCGAATTGCATAAAAATGGAAAAAATAATCATGCATAGGCTTTTGCGATTTCTAAATTGCGAATCGCTATTTATCGCAATTTAGAAATCGCAAAAGCCGAGATTGATGCATGTGGGCCTTAATCTTAATAGTCTTTCACTCGCAGCAAATGAAAATACTTGAAACAGCTTCTTATAGTCCAGTAGTTCCTTCAGAACACAGACCACCAAAAAATAAGAGGAATATAAGAAGTAAAAACATGTACATTCAACATTTTCACTGAGAGACTTCTCCACTATTATAGATTACAACTGGAATCAGCATATTTATTGCCGAGGATTGGTGATTTTAATGTATTTCCATTCTCTGAACGCTACCTGCTCCACTGATCCTGTTCTCTATAGAAAAGAAATTGTGTCAGCAAAAGCAAAAGATTAAAATGGGAAATATAAACCCTCGCTTATTAACTAACCATGCGGTTAGATCATGTCTGCAAAGCATGAATTCTGCTTTGATGAAAGTGATTTGTCTGTAATTACGGCTCTTACCACAATCACGGGCTTTATATCCTTTGCCTTAACTGTGTGCTCATTTAGACATATACAGATTTCTACCCATAACTTGTTTGTAAGCAATGCAGGAAGGGACACAAAGGCCTTCTTCACCAGTTTTAGCCCACTGAAAAGCTGCAGAAGTCTCGTACTGCAGGGACGTAAAAAAATGCACCAGGGGAGGCTTTGGTAACTCTTGTGAAGCTAAGGAACTGCTCACTCGATATATTTTGACAATTTTCAATATGATAATTTCGATGATGGGAGGCAATTAGTTCTCCATTTGTAATGAAATAAGTGCTAGGATTTCATCAGTGACTTTATTTATCATTCAACCAATCAAAGTCATTAGTACAGCGTGGGGCTACCTCAGCGAAGGCATCCCGGCGCTCAAAGCAAGACTGAAGAACAGGATCGATCATTACTATCTAAACTTGATTGAAGAGCCGGGTTTTTAAAACTTCTTGAACAGTGTTCAGACTCGGCCATGAGAACATAAATGGGCAGGGTGTTCCAAACCTTGGCCATCCGTACTGACAAAGACCTGCCGCCTCGACGAACCTTAGCTAGCCTCGGGATGTGCAGGAGTTGCAGGTGGTTAGATCTCAGGGCTCCCTCCTGATGGTACAGGCTGAGCCTATTCCTGAGATAATGTGGTCCTCTACCACTAATGACTCTGAATGCAGATATCAAGGGCTTTGAACTCAACCCTCCTAGCAATCGGAAGCAATGGAGCTGCTTCAAATGAGGGGAGATGTGATGACGAAAGGGGACCCGCCGAAAGAGCCTGGCCTCCGCATTCTGTATCATTTGGAGTATATGGATCAAGAAAGCTGGAAGACCCAGATATAAGCTGTTAGCGTAATCCAAATGCGATGTCATCAATGCATGGATTAAGATCTTTCAGGTCTCCTCTGGAAGAAAACGCAATAGCTTTCTGAATTTTCTGAAGTAACCAGCGTTAGTGGGGGTTCAATTCATCTGAAAGAAAAAGAGCACCTCAGTTTTGTCTGCATTTAGTTTCAAAAAGTTGCAGTCCATCGATTTTGAAATATATTTTAAACACTCTTTGAAATTGAGAAAAGCTGATTCTGAATATTCTCTGAACAAAAACACATGCAGCGTATCATCTGCATACAAGTCAAACTTTACTCCCCAGGTCTCAATAAGGGTGGCTAAAGGGGCTAAGTACAGGTTGAAAAGCAGCAGACTGAGAGCAGAACCCTGTGACACCCCACAAACCAAAGGTTTGGGCGAAGATGAAAATGGATGAAGGAAGACCCATTGAGATCAATCTTCTAAAAAGATCATATCCAAAATAGCATTGTGCCCTGAAAGTCAAAATGGCTTAATCTATTCAAAATGGTAGAATGTGCTACAGTGTCGAATGCTGCCAATAGATCGAGCATCACTACCATGGCGGAGGCACCGGCATCCAGAGCCTCTCTAACAGTTTCAGACACTTTCAGTAAAGCGGTCTCCATGCGATAACCTACACGGAAGCCAGATTGAGTATCATAAAGCAAGTCATTAGCTTCTACAAAGGAAGACAGTTGGCGATAAACTAGCTTTTCTAAGATCTTCGGGGTGTAGGTAGCAATTAGATGGGTCTAAAATTGCTAAGCACCCCAGGGTCCGCATTGGGCTTCTCAAGCAGTGGCAATAGGAACTCCTGTTTCCATAAAGCAGGAAAAATGCTGTTGAGAATAGGATTTACACCGAGGGCAGCCAGTTTAAGAAATCGGAGGTGACAAGAATCATCCGGGGAATCAGAATTACATTTCAATAACTTCTCAAGTGAGTCCTTTTCAGGAATTCTCAGGTTGGTGGCAGCTCCTGAAGTCCAATTGGAGAACGAACCGCAATACTCAGCGCTACATCGCGCATATTACTCTTGGAAAGCTTTAGGCATGATTTAAGATGCCGGTGCCGCTTTGCCAATTTTAAAAATAAATTTAAGATACCACTTACCATTTTGTGCACTGTATTGTTTTTGAAGCTTCTATAGCATTGTACCTCGCCCCGTTCCATCGCGGCTGACTGTGCCGTTTGTGTGGAGGGCGAGGCGCCATCTCGGATCGGTCCAGACAGGAGCTAGCGGTCTAGCTCTTCTGGGGAGGCAGGGTTAAAACGAAATGTGTATCCGGGAGCGCAGCGGGCGCGCCGATGGCGCGCCGAAGGTGCGCTTAAGGTAAGCCCGTCTGCGCCCGTCCGTGGCCGGCCGGGGCCAGGGGCCAACCTTAATGCTCAAATTTTTACTTATACTATGGATGACTTACTAACACTAAGGCCTCCTGAACACCTCTGCCCCACCCTACCCTTGCACGTATTAAAACGTACCTCTTTATACGGCCTCTCAAAAACGAAACACTCTGCTTCCAATTCTACTCCTAATCAACATTCACATACTTTTAGTCAGCTACCCCAAAAACCCCAGGTCAAACTTCGTTGTATCTACCTTAATACACGCTCCATGGCTAAACATCAAGGTGATATATTTTTATTATTAACATCTGAGAAACCTGACATTGTGTTTCTATCTGAAACCTGGCTTACCCAGGATTCACTGCCAGATATCCTAGCCTCCCTCCCAGCTGACTATTACATCCTGACTGTTAATAGATCTGCTGGAAAAAAGGGTGGAGGAGTGGCTGTTATCATTCACAACACACATACATTTACAACACTCCCCTCTCTTGTTTTGACCTCCACTGAGAATATTGTTTTAAAGACTGACACCAATAGTGGAGCAATTTTGGTAGTTTTGATTTATCGGCCCCCTCAATCTATGCCCAGTTTCCCAGTATCACTGGCCGAACAAATGGCACCTCTTGTAACAAACTACTCTAAAGTCGTCCTAATTGGGGACTTTAACCTCTGGTTTGATGATATTGAGGCAGACCCACAGGCTGCAGAACTGAAGGACCTACTCTCTGACCTGAATTTAACTCAACATATTCACTCTCCTACCCATGAGAAAGGCCATAGTCTAGATCAAATATGGTCCTATAACACATCACTAACTATACCTTCCATAAAGCCTTGTATCTGGTCTGATCACTTTTTTATTCATTTTACAATCACTGTCGATACGAGCATGAAACAGTTATTTCAGACTGGTGGGAAAACTAGGAAATGGACGGGTATTGATATGCCGGCTTTCCTTGACACCTTGGCCACCACCTTGCCCTCACTGACCAAAGACATTGATGTCATGGAGGAGACCTTTTCTCACTGGATTCAAACGACAGCGGATATTCATGCACCTTGCGTGAACTTCTCTCGCTCACGTCCTAGTGACGCACACAAATGGTTCACTTCACAACTGAAGACTCTAAAACTCGAAGTCCGCCAAAAAGAAAGGAAGTGGAGGACTAGGTATCTACCACATGACAAAGCGATCTATTGCTTGGCCCGGAAGAACTATCAAAAAACCATCTTAAACCATAAAAATACTTACTTTTCAGAAAAAATCTTAAATTCACAGAACAAATCCAAAGATGTCTTCAATATAGTGAATGATCTTTGTAACAGTGACAGAACAACCTCCTCGGTCACTCCTTCACAAGAGCTCTGTGATTCTTTAAATCTCTTTTTTACAGACAAAATTACTACCATAAAACAGAGCATACTCAATCTCCCCGTCCCTGTTTCTTTGGATGATAGCTGTTACAACACTGCCACATTGGATACATTTCCTCCGATTGATAAAAAGACATTGTCTGATCTTTTTGTACGTGTTAAATCCGGATCACCCGATGACACCTGTCCCCCACACATATTTAGAGAGGTAGGACTAGCCATTCCCCAAGTCGTGCTCTCACTGCTGAATTAATCACTTATGCAAGGCAAGGTCCCTAGCAGTTTTAAGAACGCCCTGCTCATCCCACTGATTAAAAAACCAGGAGCAGACCCACTTGATCTGATAAATTACAGACCTATATCCCTTTTACCTTATGCATCTAAAATTTTGGCAGCCTATGTCTCCTCCTGCCTGTCCAAGTTTATTGAAAAATCTGAATATTTGGAACCAAATCAGGCTGGTTTCCGCCCCTGTCATTCGACGGAGACTGTGATCCTGGCTGTCCAAAATACTCTAAAATCTAATGCTGATAGAGGCATACATCAGGCTCTTGTACTCCTTGACCTGTCGGCCGCGTTCGACACGGTTGATTATACCATTCTTGTCAACCGTGTCGAACAGGCCGGCCTCAGGGGACCTGCCTTAAATTGGATCACCTCTTTTATAACAGGACGCTCGCAATCTGTGAGACTTGGTGCTTTCACAGCTCCCAAAACTCCTGCTACATGTGGGGTCCCTCAAGGATCCTCATTATCACCTTTATTATTTAATCTTTACCTCCGCCCATTACTTCACTCTTTAAGGAACTCCAAAGTTACCATCTACAACTATGCGGATGATCTCCAACTTGTCTTTCCTCTTAACACTGCAGACTCTGTGACAGAATTCCAGAACACTATGACACATATACAGAGGTGGATGAACCTTAACCATCTAAAACTTAACCCAGGCAAGACAGAGCTGATCTTGCCTGGGAAAAGTGAACTGAGTTGGGGCCATGTTTCTGGCCATCTGACATGGGAGCCCCACCCACAAAATCCCTCTCTGTTAAAAGCCTTGGGGTCACGCTGAGTGCAGATCTCTCTTTTAAAGGACAAGTTGGAACAGTAGTCTCCGCCAGTTTTTTCCAACTTAAAAAAATAAAAAAAATAGCCCAGTTCCTGACACAACTTGCTCCTATTCAGGTAGTCATTGCCCTTGTTCTTTTCCCGACTGGATTTTTCCAAAGTCTCTATCTGGGACTCCCAGTAGGCCAATTGAAAAGACTTCAGCTTGTTCAAAATCAAGCAGCGAGGCTGATTTGCAGACAATCCAAATGGCAGCCTATCAGACCTGGCCTGGAAAGATTACATTGGAAAACAAAGGGTTGCGTTCAAGACTGGATGTATCATTTTTAAAGCTTTACAGGATACAGGCCCAAAATTTATCAGGAAACTTGTCTCTAGGTACAACCCCTCATTAAACCTTCGCTCTGCGCATAAAAGTTTTTTGCTTGTCCCCACCTTTAAGAAAAAACGTCTGGCGGGCAACTGTTTTGATCATCTTGCAGCCACCTTTTGGAATTCTCTTCCCCTGCCTTTAAGGCAGAGCCCTGATCTTCTTACTTTCAGACACTCCCTCAAGACTTGGCTTTTTAAACAGGCTTACTCATAGAGTATTTTTGTGTTATGTTCCTCTCCGATAGCGCCATGAAGCCTACGGGCGTACGCACGCTTAATAAATAAATTTTAACATAACATAATATAACAGGAATTAGCCGAATTCTGATAGAGCAACTACTGAGCTATCAGACGATGGTACAGATCCCATTATGCAAACTTCTGGTGAAAACGTTAAATACAGTTTTTGAAGTTTCTCATCAAAGAAATCAGAGAGGCTAGTGGGTGGAGCAGGAGATGGATGAAAAGCACTTTTAGTCACTTCCAGTGTAGTAAAAGATTTTACAATATTAAAAATTTCTTTAGAAGAAGTAACAGCATTCTTGATGCACATCGTTTGTCAAGTAAATTTGAAAAAGAAATTAAGGGTGGCCTTATAGGCGCGTTTTGCTGTAAGGTCTTCTCCAGCTGCGCTCCAACCTCTTACAGAAGCTTTTCTCTGCTGTAAGCATGGCAGAGAACCAGGGGCGGATGGCTTAGATCTATTAGCTGTTATTGCTTTTAAATGAACGAACAAGTCCAGCGCATTAGGGATCTATAGATTGAAAAGGATCAAATCACTATCGGGATTCCATGTAAAGGATGGCAAACAAGATTGAAGGGAGAGCACAAAGGACTCGTTCGTAACATTTTGCCAGTTCTACCTCTTTTCAGATGTTTTACTTCTCTCTGGCTGGTTGCCCACGTCATAAAAAATGAACCAGACAAGAAAATGATCCGTCCATATCAGACGCAATGGGGCACCAATTTGAAAACTGACGTTGTTAGAAAAAATTAAGTCCAGTATATGGCCAACTCTATGGGTAGGGATGGTGACTAACTGGGTCAGGTTGGGGCCGCCAGCGGTTATATTTGCAATATAAAAATTTTATGCAGCATGCGCAAAACATGTGTTGGCTCCATTTTAAAAAAACATCTCTGTTTTGTTATGAACTTATTGGTTCTGTCACATATACTTGACTGTATTGCTTCTTTGGAATTGGATCTTCAGTTTGGAACTGTTTTCAAGTCTATGAGCAAGATTTGAGTTGTGACAAAAATTATTATTCAGTTCACCTCAGGAAAGTGTTAAAGAAGTGAGAACAGCTGATTTTGAACTTATGCTAAAGAGACTATACAGACTGATACCAAAAACAAACAGATATACATTTGAAATCTTCATGATGAACTGTAGTGCTTATTGTAGGATTTTCTATTAACTAAATGAAGATTCATTTGTATGTGAATGTTTTTAGATGTTGGTCTAATAATGAATTATAATAAATTGTTTGACATATATAATGAACATATATAACTGAATGCGCATATAAAATGTAAGAATAATGTAGTGTAATGTTTCGTATGGAATGATCCACTGGCTTAGTGTTTTGTTACTTGTAAGCCAATTAGGTTACTTGGGTTAGAGGGTTTTAGCCAGCGCAGGGCCGAAGGCCTGAAATAACTAATGCTAATGTCTTTGACTCAGTTTGGTGAATCTTCACAACATTTTCCCAAAAAAATGGCTTTCTACCTCAAACTCCTTCCTGGAAAGTTTCAGGGTGATCTGTCTAGTGGGGACTTAGAAAAAGGTGGGTTGGGGATTTCCAAAACATATTTTCCTATGCAATTTCTCATAGGAACTTTAGTCAATGCTACCGCTTAAACAAAAGAGTGGAATTTCACCAAAACTGGCAGACAACTAGACCTTTACCTAGACAGTGTGCTTTTTGTGATTCCATGAAATTCAATTCAGTCATTTGCGAAAAATTATGCTTCAAAATGTATAGAAATCTAGTGATGCAGTACTTCTGAGGGAGTACTGGGAGACTACCAAGAAAGGACTGAGGAAGAGCTGAGGGGAAAAAAACAACAAAAGAGGAAGCATTCTGATTGGCTTGTCCCCCAGAAACCAAGCACTGTGATTGGCTTGCTGCAATATGAAGAGAAATGTTGAAGTTGCTATTTTTGGACTTTGGGTCTTGGTCCTATGTCTTGATTATTAAAATAAACCAACACATAAAGGGCAGGGTAAGAGTATCCTGATCCCCTGGCCCTTGGGGAGGGGTCCTAGAGGGACTCCACCCAGGGCCAAAGTACAAAACATTTTTTGCATTGCTGTTGGCCCTTGGCCCTTTTAAAGGCGTACCAAGCAAGTACCAAGTGAGCACAGAGGGAGTGCCAAGGGAAAAACAACAAATGAAGCTTTCTTATTGGCTGGTCCAGAGGGACTGGGGCCAGTCCTGCAAGACTAGGCGCTGTATTGGCTGGTGTAACATGAAGAGAAATGGTGCAGTGGTCAGAGTAGGACTGGAGGACTCAGTGCTAGAGTTCTGAAAATTAAAAATAACAACATAAAAGGGGGCACAGTAAGGGTAGTTTGACCCCCTGACCCTTTTAAGGGGGATATAGAGGGACCTCCGTTGGGGTCAAATTGGAAAAAAATAGTGTTTTCTTTTTTCTGCTTTGCTGCAGACTTGTGGTACTCTTGAGGTACTCAGTGGTGCCCCCCATGTAAAATTCAAAGGAGTACCACAAAATTACAGCAAGATTACCACAATATTACCATGGAACCAAACAAAAAAAAGTTGGGAGAATTTTCTGTTTGTGTTGCATGACCATGATGATTGGCCAGCCACAGACCAAGGCCTTGTGCCCTACCCCATGCTGCACAAGGCTTAATGCCATCAAGGGATGGCAGCTCGCAGGAGGTCGGCACCCAACCCCACTACGCACATGACCAAAGGCTGAAGGCCATGTGTTATGCGGGGTGGGTGACCAGAGGTGGTTGGGCGCAGGGGGGATAGTTTGGTATAGTAATAAAATCTTACTACACCTACAAAAAAAATAAGTAGAACCATAGTGCCTAAGTTATAGTTACTTAACCCAACTGTACCTGGAAAAATTCTGTGTCTTTGAGAGTTTAAAATGGTATTTTCGAACCAACATTTTTATCTTACTATAACATCACTTTAACTTTAGTTTTTTTCACTGAATTTCTGAGGTTTGTTTAACATAAAGTAAGATATTACTGTCATACCCAATCCCCAACTAGCGGCTAAACCCCCACATTGTATGGCTTTTGATTCTGCTGGGGTCTTGTGGAAGCCAGTGTCGGCCTCCTGTGCTCCCATAAGACTCTTATAGGAGCACAGGGAGCCACACTGGCTCCAGCGAGAGTCTTGTGGGATCGGGGCACAACAAAGATTTATTTATTTGACATAATGGAGTGTCCATCTGAGATGCCCTCACAAGTGGTATGGGTCAGGGTCTCCGTACCCTGCCCCTTAAGCCTAAAATGTATTTAATTTTCACAGCATGAAGACTGAGTCCCCAAATACTGTAATGACGGCAACAACTTTTCAGTTTGTGTTACGGCCAGTAAATGAGAGTGGGCCCTCCCATGCAAGCACCACTCCCACAAGATGGCCAATGGGAAAATAAAAAGGATTACTCTATTTTTAGAGTGCACATGACTGCAACAGTCCCTTGAGTGTTTCGCAAACCCAACCATCCAGCTAGCTACAAATGTTGAACCTTAATTTGTAAAAAATCTACTGAATGGATTTACACCAAATCACAACAAGCACGCTTTCTGCGTATAGATCAAGTAGTCTGACAAATTTGGTGTAATTCTGTTCAGCTGTTTTGTCACAAGAGCAGTTAAAAATTTCATATGAAAATTGCGAGGATAATTTGTGTTTTGGGACCACCCCTTTTTCTCAGACCCTGCTAGATAGATTATCCCTAAATTTTCAAGGAGGTCGATGAACATTTTGTTGTAAAGTTTTGTGAATATTTTTCAAATGGCACAAAAGTTATTTAGGAAGCTGTTACTCCACAGCAAAAAATTTGCTTACAATACTATGTTTAGGCAAATAGGCAAATAGGTGGTCTTTGTTGGTCAAAGCGGATCGAACAAGTTGAGTCGAATAACGGCTTGGTATCAACACACCACCTTTGCTTACTTTGCTACCGTGTACTGTAAATGTTTAATTCTCTGGAGGTGACATTGAGGGAAGGAGTCTCGGACATTTTAAAATTTGACAGAAAAAAGGGTCTGTTATATGCAGACGATGTAACTCCAAAACAGAAAATGTCCTTCCACAAATAATAAAATGTTATGTTATCTTGATGAACGGTTTATTACTCATTTTAACCTACTTTGGCAGCCACCGGAAACAAAAAGTGGTGGGGCGAGTGGAGGGGGCGTGAGGGGGAGTGAGGGGTAGTGTGAGAGGTGGAGCACGGGGGCCATTCATAATAATTAAAAAGGAACTTACCTGAAGCAATCGGCTGCATCCTGCGTCGCGTCACGTCGCACCTGGGTGTTCTTCCTTTTCCCTGCAGACACTGGGGCAGCACCACAGACACCCTGTGCAATCTCCACTAGCTCTCATGCTATGAGAGCAGCATGTGGATTGGCCTGAGCTGGCTCCTTTGACTCTCTGCTTAGGCACAGGAGTCTGTGCTATTTCAATACAGCCTAGTTGGAGAAACCTAAGAGCGCATTTGTGTTTGGCTTGCCTAAGACGGCTAGCCAAACATACATGTGTACTTAGAAGTGCACAAACCAGTCCTACACCTCCTTCCGTGGCTCCGGCCCACCCCTCCCAGTGCACACATAAGGGTAAGAGCCGATGCCCTGACTGTGGATGGCTGCCTCAGAAAAATCAGGTTCCTGTGTTAGATAGGGAGGCAGATAGTGTTAAGCATCTTTGTCTGCTTTTAAACACTATATCTCTCAGTCGGCATGCTTTGGACATTTATGATCTTTTAGTAACAGAAAAACCTCTGTGCTTGATGCTGACTGAGACGTGGCTTGGGGAGTTCTCTAACCCCGATATTGCCGCAGATATCCCCCCTGATTACAATATCCTTAGGCAAGATAGACTGAAAGGGCAAGGAGGGGGTGTAGCACTTGTAGTGAACCAACGAGCCACTTGTACCACCGTTCCTACAGAGGTTATTATGGGCTGCGAATCCCTCGCTTTCTCCATTATATTATCGCCGCACCAATCTTTCAAAGGACTTCTTGTCTACAGGCCCCCGGGGCCGACAGGCCCCTTCTTTGAAGAGCTTCAGTCGATAATTTCAACACTGGCACTCAGATCTGAGCAGTGTATATTGGCAGGCGACTTCAATATCCATATGGATGATGTAACGGATGTCGACACGATTAAAATGATGGATGTGACGGTGACTCTCGGCCTTTCGCTTTATTACTGCGAACCGACACATGAAAAGGGCCATATCCTGGATCTGGTCTTCTCGACGACCTCTATAGAGATGCTAGCACCTATTCAGGTGCTTTGGTCGGATCACAGGCTGGTCAAGTACTATGAGGCAAGAAAACCATCTAATATTCCTCCCCGGCAGTTTTGACAAGGATCCAGGGCTTTCCATCGGGTGACGCCAGAACTGCTGACACAGGCATGTCTGGCTCACCCTTGTATCCTAACAGGGGATTTAGAAAGGGATTCAGAGCTGCTGCAACTGTGGCTCTCGGAGAGGCTGTATGATCTTGCCCCGGTGAGGCCTCCTCGCAATACTGTAAAACGGGCGTCCGCTCCTTGGTTTACCGAAGCACTGGCGGCCTCACGTTGGTAGTGCAAGGTGGCAGAAAGAGCGTGGCGGGCGAAATATGATCCGACGGCAAAACTCGCCTACAGAGCCTCCGTTAAAGAATACCATCGCAAGATTCTCTCTGAGAAGAGAGGTTACTTTGCTAGAAAAATTGAGACGGCCTCCAATTCATGCAAGGAGGTATTTGCCATTGTAAGGGAATTTATGGCCCCTCGTGCCTCTTCGATTCAGGCACCCCCTACGGAGGCATGGGTGAGTGCTCTTGCCAACTTTTCACCTCCAAGATTAAGTTGATTCAGGATTCCTTTCCTTTGAAGGGGCCTGAAGTCTCCTATTGTTCAGAGGGTGTCCCTGCTTCTACAACTAGTGTAGTCCCGATTTTGGCAGTCTTTCCTCCACTTTCAGCTTCCTCATCTTTGGATCTGATGGCTTGTCTCAAATCGGGATCACCTCGCGACGCATGCCCAGCCACATTTTTGGCTAAAATGGCGGATGTCATCAATCCTATCGTGAACCCCCTTTTGAACCACTCTCTTAGCGAGGGTGTAGTCCCCCTGATCTGGAAGCAGGCGATGATTATCCCTCTGCTTAAAAAGCCCGGTCTGGACTCGGAGGTATTGGCTAATTATAGGCCTATCTGGCTCCTGCCCGCTTTTGCCAAGATCCTCGAGAAGCATGCGCATAGGGTGCTTTCTAATTATCTGGAATCGCATGATCTACTGCACTCCACTCAATCCGGCTTCCGCACCAACTTAAGCACCGAAACAGCGCTTTTGGAAGTTTCGGAGGCTATTAAGGAGGTGCTGGACTCTGGTGGCAAAGCGATGCTTGTGATGCTCGATCTGTCGACGGCCTTTGACACCGTCCCCCACGAGGGTCTCCTCGCCAGACTTCATGAGATCGGTCTGAGGGGGACGGTGCTCAGCTGGTTTCGATCTTTCTTGGCTGGCCGTCGACAAACGGTCTGGGCCTCCTCGAGTTCCGCCGAGATGCCGTCATTGGGTGTCGGAGTCACTCAGGGCTCAGTGCTGAGCCAGACTCTTTTTAACATCTTTATGACCCCTCTGGCGGCACTGGCGGAGTCTTTCGGGGCCCAGATCGTTTCCTATGCCGATGACACCCAGCTCCTCTTCACGTGCGAGAAAGGTGCGGATTTTGATGGAGAGAGTATCCGGGGTTGCCTTGGGGCTGTTTTTAATTGGTTCCAACTCAACAGCCTCAAGTGCAACCCGGATAAATCCGAGGTACTCTTTTTCGGTTGCAGATCGGATCCAGATTGGCAGAAATGGTGGCCGGCGAATATGTTTCCTCCTGCAGGCTCCTCCCAGCTGGCCAAGAACCTGGGGATTAAGATCGATAATGGCTTGACATTGCGAACCCAGATTATCGGTCTTACTGGCACCTGTTTCGGTCTGCTCCGGATGCTACGAAAGTTTCTTCCCATACTATCGGAGGAACATAGGAAAATAGCGGTGCAGGCCATAATCGGGTCGAGAATGGATTACTCTAATATTCTCTATCTTGGCCTGCCGGAGTATCTGCTGCAACGACTGCAGGTGGTCCAGAACTCGGAAGCACGGGCCATTTTTGGATTACCTGGCTGTGCTAGAACCTCGGGCCTCCTGCAGTCACTTCATTGGCTCCCCATCCAGAAGCGGATAATTTTCAAGGCCTTGACTCTGGCTCATAAAGCTCTTCATGCCTCAGGAGCAAAATACTTACAAAAAAGACTAACTTTCTACCATCCTGCAAGGTCCCTGAGGTCCGGGTCCTTTTTTCTTGCCGTGGTCCCTCGAATAAAAAGGGCACGCATAGGAGGCCGATCTTTCAGACTGCTGGCTCCTCAGCTCTGGAACACTTTGCCATTGACACTGCGCAGTACTTCAAATCTACTGGCGTTCAGGAGGGGCCTCAAAACCTGGCTTTGTATTTCTTAGATATCAGTTTCGCTGGTTAGTCAGGCTTCTTCCCCCTCTTTTCTGCTTTTTTTTCTGTTATGTTCTGATACAGGTTTGCATCCAAGCGCCAGGACACTCTTTGAGTAGCCGTGCGCTATACAAGACAAATATAACATAACATAACATAACACTTGCTCAGCCAGTAGATGAAAAATAAAACAATGATAAAATCACCTGCTGTCTCTGAGCTAGTGGGGCGATGCTCCTCCGCCATTGCAGAGGAGCCGCCCCTGTTAACCTATCCAAATTCAAAATAGTGGTCTTAAGCACGAAACATTCTAAGAGCTGAACTACCTACATCAAGAAAATGGCACTGACTCATGTAAATATTTTTTCTTACGAAGCATCCTGATTCATTCATCTATAAATGCAGTTCTTTGTTAACGAGAAGATTGTGATTCATCCAGTACCAAGGAGCCGAATTCAGTTTTGCCTCATGATTTCAAGAAAAGAATTGTCCTTTGCAAACAAAGCTAAGCATTTCCATATTTATACTTCTGGGAGGCAGGCTCAGGATACACGTGACTGTGCAATTAGACTACAGATGGAAGAAAACACATTTCTTTGATGCCCCGATTCTTCTCCTATTTTTCTATCAATGATGAGCTGATCCCAGAGTGACTGGAATTTCAAAATAAGCTTGTTCAATTGCTACTCTGGGAGTCTAGAAGGTGCAATCCCACAACGTCTCTGAACTGGGAAAATATGGGTAATTGCCTCCTTCTGGTTAATTGTTTCGGAATTCTTAGTGTAAAATATAGGAGGTAATTGCTGCCCCCACACAGTGAACATTGACAGTGACGGTCAGGGCCGGCTTTAGCGCTGGTGGCGCGAGGTGCGATAATCTTTTTTGGTGTCCCGCCCCACGCCCATGACCTCCCCCTCGGATCCCCTCAATACCAGCAGTCAAAAGTCCCCCTCATCTCTAAATAGCCCCTCTCTCACATACATTTAATTGTAAAGTGTTACTCAGCTATCCCCATAAAATACAGATCTGTTCTTTGCAGCAGGCATGTTAACTCTCTGCACTACTTTATGGCAAGTCCAAACTGCCTTTCTCTCTCTCTCTCTATCCCGCTCTCTCTCTCTCTCTCTCTCTCCAACATTAATCTCAAATATCTTGACATTTTTATTGCTGCCAGAAAGCTAGACGCACATATAACTCTGCAGCAGGTGCTTTTAAATCATAAGGGGTACAAAAGGGGGTGGTGATGGACGGAGCCTCTGAACCAATCAAACACTCACACCCAGTCAACAGATCGGGGTTAAATCCATCACCGTTCTTTAGACCACTCTGCCAACCCAGTTTGATTGCTCTTATTTCATTTTGATTAATTTTGGACACTACCAATTCCTGTTTAATCTCTTCTCTCATTGTCGCAATGGAGGAGACTATACCCTCGAGCGATTTAGCAAGGTTCAAAGCTATATTTTGTTCAGCTTCACTTCCAACTAATACATCCAGGGACACCCCCTCTTTTGCTATTATGCTATGAGCTTCCTTCTCTGTAGGTAATTTTGGAACCAAAGGTGTGGGTGGAGTAGCCGAAGCTTCGGACCCTCGCCCCTCATCTTGTTGCGCCACAGTTACACCCCCGGTTGGTAGTGAGTCGGGGTTGCTCTGCATTTGCTTGCTGTTTTCTAATGCAGCTGCTGACATATCCTGGGTGATCTGCAGAACTTGGGGTAGGACTCTAAAATATGAGCGCAGTGATGGTGTAATATCCCCTGGGGCTTTCGAGCTCTTATTCTTGAGTTTATTCTTAGTTCTTTGTTGTTTTTTACTGTCTAGGACTGATTCAGATTTTTTTTAAGTCCTGTGCTTTCTTGTGAACCCCCCCCCCAAGTGCACTCTGGGCCCTGTAGTTCTTTTTCTGAAGTTTTAGCCTTGCTCCTTGTTACTCTCCCTTGAGATTCCTTAGTCTGATCCTCACTATAGCCTCTTATGCATTCGCTACTTTTGGTCCCCCTTACATTAGTTAACCCCACCTTACTTGGGCAAGTGTTGGTCTTAGCTTGATCCTCCAGTTCGGCCGGTTCTCTTTGCACTTCTCCCGTTTTCCCGTTTTTTCCGGCTATCTCAGCATCTGCTGCAACTACTGCCTTGCGGTGCCTTTCCTTGCTCCCATGATCATTCTCTGCCACTGTGTGGAGTCTCCGTGCAGCAGCCACCCGGCTGCGCCTTATCTCCGCTGCCGCCCGCCACCAACACAGTCGAGGAGCAGAGACCGGCAGAGATAACACTGCCGGTGGGCACATCCACAAATCCAAAGCACACCGGCTGACACTGCAACCGAGAGTCAAAAATTGAAAAGTCTGCAGTGAAAGTTGCAACCCGACGGGTTCCACCTCCCTCCTCTCGGCGCACTGGAACTGCCAAAGAAACACCGATCACTACGGCGGGGGAGACCCGAGGGTACCGCCTTTTCCTCACCACGCTTCACTCTTGAGCCTGTGCTTGGGAGAGAAAACGCTGTAGAGCAAAAACAAAATCTCCGGTCAGCGTGTAATTTTCAAACGGGTCCGATTTTCCTCCCGCTTTCTCTTGAATTACTGCATCCTGGTGTTAGCGGTAACGCCTTTTCCTCACCACGCTTCACTCTTGAGCCTGTGTTTGGGAGAGAGAAAACGCCGTAGAGCAAAAGCAAAATCTCCGGTCAGCGTGTAATTTTCAAACGGGTCCGATTTTTCCTCCCGCTTTCTCTCACATTACTGCATCCTGGTGTTAGCGGTAGCAGTGTAGACTTGGATCAGCTGCTCCCATGGGCGTGCGCGCCGCTCTAGCCTGCGGCCGCCATGTTTCCCCCCGAGATGGTTTGAACCAATCAAACACTCACACCCAGTCAACAGATCTGGGTTAAATCCATCACCGTTCTTTAGACCACTCTGCCAACCCAGTTCAGACATGGCCATATGCAAATCAGTCTGACCCTGTGCCTCATGGGAACAGTCCAGCTCGAACTGCCAAGTCATGCCTTCCCTGGACCGGAAACAAGCTTCCTAGGACCAGTTTCTGGCATTACAGCCGTCTTCAGCCAGGCTTGCTTGAATCCAGTGGCAAAGTGAGCAAGGACTCACATCTGAGCATACCCTGCCAACTTATGATGAACAAAGCAGTACAAAAGGGGGTGGTGATGGACGGAGCATCTGAACCAATCAAACACTCACACCTAGTCAACAGATCTGGGTTTCATCCATCACCGTTCTTTTTTGTACTGCTTTGTTCGCCATAAGTTGGAAGGGTATGCTCAGACGTGAGTCCCTTGCTCACTTTGCCACTGGATTCAAGCAAGCCTGGCTGAAGACGGCTGTAATGCCAGAAACTGGTCCTAGGAAGCTTGTTTCCGGTCCAGGGAAGGCATGACTTGGCAGTTCGAGCTGGACTGTTCCCATGAGGCACAGGGTCAGACTGATTTGCATATGGCCATGTCTGAACTGGGTTGGGAGAGTGGGCTAAAGAACAGTGATGGATTAAACCCAGATCTGTTGACTGAGTGTGAGTGTTTGATTGGTTCAGATGCTTCGTCCATCAGCAGCCCTTTTGTACCGCTTTAAATCATAAGGGGCAGATTTACAAGCCCCTTGCGCCACTTTTGCGTCCTTTTTAACATGGGAAAAGTGACGCAAAAGTGGCGCAAGGGGCTTGTAAATCTGCCCCTACGTTTTTGCTAAACCCAGCACCCCGCCCCCCCCTAAGGTCAGCACCCCCCACAAGTCAGCGCCTGTGCCATTCGCATTGCCCTAGACAGGGCCTGCTGAAGCTACATGAGGCGACACAAACTGAAAGTTAGGAAAGAGTTCAGTAATAGCATATTGGTCTCTAAAATCTAACACTGCTCCTGGGTTCAGAGATTATTTGAGTTAATGCGTTAACGAGATTCAGGCTTGGAGTAATTCATCCTGTGATGTCTTTCACCAAGGTCGAAGTTTTGTCATACTTTTATCAAGACTTCCCCTGCTCTTGGGTCCTTAAAGAATCTTAGACTCACAGTGACACAACGCTGTGACCAATAAGTTGTGACAATGTATCTCCTATGTGAAATATCGTATTCATCAATAGAAACATTTATACCTTTAGAATATTTTCGCTGTCTAGTCTCATTTCTCTGTCCTCCTGCTCACGTGCCACTTGTAAAAGTCAGCTGAAGTTCCACATTCGCTGTAGGATCTATGGGCCCGATTCACAGAACTAACTTAAGACAAAATCCTAAACTTACTACCATTTTGGTATTCACAGAAGGCACTTACTCATTTTGGTATTCACAGAAGGCACTTTCTCATTTCGGTATTCACAAAAGTTAGGAGTCCTAAATTTAGGACTCCTAAATGCCCTCTGTGAATACCGAAAGTCTTAAAGTTAGGATTTTTCTCAGTTTAGGAGTAGTAAAGTTAGGACTCCTAACTTTAGGACTCCTAAACTGAGACAAATACTAACTTTAAGACTTTCTTATGTCAGATAGATGGCAAACGATAATGTTAGGACCTTATCTTTCTCAGTAATCCCGTTTGGACAAGGGCGTGCCTCAGGGCTCTTGTCTAAGTCCAACATTATTTAATGTTTATATGGCCCCTCTGGCAAATATTGTAGAAGCGTTAGGGTTCGAGATAATCTCCAACGCTGATTATACTCAACTGATGTTCCAAATTGGTTCTAATCTAGAAGATGAGAAAATCCGATTTTCGGCAGGTATGCTAGCCATCTCTAATTGGATCACGGAGAACTGCCTCCAGCTGAATCCTAGTAAAACCGAGGTTATGCTTATGGGGAAGGCCTTAACCATCTGGACGGATGACTGGTGGCCATGTCAGCTGGGAGTTACTCCCATTCCAACTCAATCTGTGAAAAACTTTGGATTAAAATTGGATTAGACACTATCTATGAAGGACCACATTGCGGCCACTATTAGCTCTTGTTATTACAGCCTACGTCTTCTACGCAAGATACTGCTTTATCTGCCCATTAAACATCACAGAACCGTGGTCCAGGCTACAGTGATTAGTCGCCTTGACTATGGGAATGTGCTGTTGGCTTACGTAGGTGAGACACTGCTTGCTAAATTACAGGTGATTCAAAGCACCGCTGCAAGGAAGATTCTGAATCGCTCTTCAGATTCCCCCTCAGGCCCCTTGCTGAGAGAGCTCCACTGGTTACCAGTGAGGAAGCAATCCTTTTTTAAGATTTGTTGCCTTACTTATAATGCCTTAAACGGCAAAGGTCTCTATTATATGCAAAATAAATTTACCAAACAGGTTTCTGGCTGTAACCTCAGATCCAACTCATTAGCTCTTCTAAAGGTCCCCCTAATACGTCTAAGTCGTACTGGGAGCAGCGTCTTCTCGTACCTCGCCCCGCGGTACTGGAATCAGCTCCCCATGGCCCTGCACAAATGTACCTCGCATACTGTTGTTAGGAAAAAACTAAAAACCTTTCTGTTTTAATATATTCATCAATCGTTGCCGGTTTCCCCTCTTTTCACCAGGTAAGCGCCGAGATGCCCCCGGGTGAGTCGTGCGCCATAGAAATATGCAAAACGTAACATAACATAAGAAAGTGAACAGGGGGCTTTTAGGGTCCTGCCTGATTTTCAGTTTGGCTATTCTTCCCCAGTTCACTACCGATCTTATTGTAAGCTCTTTCTGGCAAGGGAAGCTGCCTTTTCCCTGGTACAGGTATGAAGCAATACACTTGCAGTAAAGGCAAAGTAGGCTCGCACTCATTGGGTCAGGTTAACTAATTTGCCTGTTTCTTCCTGCGCAGGCCTGAATTTGCATGACGGGGGGAGGGCCACGGTGCTCCCCCTCCCCTCCTCCGTGGTCCCCCCTCCTCTCTAATGCAACAGTTACCCCCCTTTAGGGGAGTACGGAAAAGGGCCCGTGTGGTCTGAAGGGGGAGGTGCGGCCTTCGGGGGCTCTGCCCGGGGGTGGCCAGACCCTATAGGGGTAGCATCATGGGCAGGGGGCCCGGCCCAGGCAACCACAAGGTCATGATTGAGGTGACGCATTTCAGGGTGTCTCCCCAGGGTTGGCTGGGGCAGACTCTACACAGGACTGCAGTCGGCCCCTTGAAGCTGCTCCTTGGCTTGTCACTACCCCGTGCCCGGCGCTGGGGCAGGTAGCCACAATGGACAGTAATGTGGTCACAGCAAACTACGCCGTCAGGGAGCAGATGGGTAACCTCATTGACAATGATGAGTTTAATGGCAGATTTTAAATCAGGGATGCAGGAACTGGCCCCGCTGCTGCCCAGTAGCCAAGTACTGGGGAGGGAGGGGTGCAAGTGGCAGCTAGTGTGTGGGCAAACCAGGTGAGCGAACCGCAAGCACAATGTGGGGTCCCTGGGCCAAGTGCAACAACAATAGCCACAGGGGGGGAACACAGTACACCAGCACCCGCCTGCCCTCATACCATGACCCACAGTCCAGTTCCATCAGCAGTTACTGCGGGCACTCCAGCCTCATCCCTGGTGGCACCTCCTGCTATGAGGGTTTGTGAATTCTGAACCCGTGGGTTCCATTTTGTGTATGGCAGCCATTTTGTGGTTGCCCTCACATAGGCGGATGACTGTGGCTGAATTAGTCTTTCAAGAACATGTACACCTTAGCTCGAGTTCGTGCTGACTCCTGTTTGACCTGAATGAACTGACCCTGTTGCCTGAAGCTGACCTTGTTAAACCAGTTCCTGCCCTTTAGCTGATCAAGATTAAGGATCAGAGCACAGGACATCATAAAGTTTTACTGCACACAAACATGCCTTATCCTACTTCTATCTGTTTCTGTTTCTTCTTTTATGGTCTATTTACGATAATGGTTGTGGTCCTTCTTATTATGGGTTTGTCCGGCTTGTCTAAAGAAGAATGTTGGGTTTGTTCAATGATTGATTATGGGCTTGCAAAAGCAAGGACTGCCCCTTTCTTTTATGCTGAATTTTGTATTCCTAAACATATATAAGGCCTCTGTTCTCTGTATTCCTCGGACTACCTCATTCAGTTGCTACGGCTTCTGTGTGACGTGGCCTCACTTATTTAAGTTTAATAAAGATGTCTTTTCATATTTCAGCTTCTGTGCCAAGTTCTTTGTTCTATTAGTGAGATCCCTGAGAATGAAGATTTCAGTTTCTTCAGCTACCCTTGCCCAGGGTGCCGCACCCCCGGTCGCCACAGGGGACCCCCAGAAGGGACTGCCACTGCCTCCAGTCACGCTTCAACCCACACTTATATCCTCCCTGCAGCTGAGTACGCCTCCAGTCCCCCACGGCCCATCACCGCTGCTCCCTTGTTGTCGGGTCACTGCTCCTTAGCCTGGCAGGTTCCTCAGGTGGCCAAGGAAGGGATTTGGCGGTGCGGCTTTATTGACATTTTCACCCTTTTAATGCTTGGGCAGGAGGGACTTGACGCAAAGAAAATGGGCGGGAAAGAGGAGGACAAGAAGGTCAAATGCCAGGCGTGGCCAGACAAAACCATTGAAAACTGGCTAGAGGTCTTTTCTATTCTGTCAGCAGTTACAATGGAGAGAAACCCAGAGTTGGGCCCAGGGCTAGTGCAATATTCCAGGCCAATTCATAATGAGGCCATCAAGTTGGGAGGAGTGGGTTGGTTGAACTATGACAGGGAGTTCTGCAAAAAGATGTCCATGTGCTCGGAAATGGGTTGGGACCAGAAGGAAGTCCAGTTATAGATGGAGCACATGGGCTCTCACACTCCGCAGAGTGAAGGTTACAAGACCGAATTCCAGGGTGGGCAGTCAGTAGGTAGGAGTTCCTTTCAGGCAGGAAGACGCAGCTTTAAACAGCCCTTTCGTGGAGCGCATAGAGGGGGCTTCAGACGGTCGCCCCCAGGGACCTGTAGGTTGTTCAATGCTGGATTATGCTTCTGGGGCAAATCATGCAAGTTCCTGCACTCCTGCAACAAATGTGGAGTGCCCCACCCGGTGCCATACTGTTACTCCAAGCAGAACCAGCAGCCACCTGGCAAAGGCAGGCAGGACAGCTGAGGGTTACTGGGGCATATCAAAAACATACACCCTTCCTCCCCCAACAAACAGGACAGTCTGCTGCTGCTGGGTGTTTTACTGAAGGATTCAAGATCCCCTATGTCGGCCCCCTGTTAAGCAGGGAAGCTGACAACCTCAAATCTGCTAGGGAGCATCCAGCAGTAGTGCAGGCCAAGGTTGAAAAAGAATTGACCCTGGATAGGGTTGCTGGCCCCTTCCACCACCCCCACTAGACAACTTTGTTGTCTCCCCCCCTGGGGGTGGTGCCCAAAAAGGAACCAAGTTCATCCAGGTTAATTCACCACCTGTCTTACCCGGAAGGGGAATCTGTTAATCATGGGCTGGAGGAGGGCACGTCCGATGTGACGTATTGTACCTTGGACGTGGCATTAGAGTTGGTCAGGAGGGTGGGCAAGGGGGCTTGGATAGCCAAAGCAGATCTGAATCTGCTTTTTGCTTGCTACCGGTCCATCCTCCTAGGTTTTAAGCTGGGGGGCAGGTACTACTACAATAGATGAATGCCCATGGGATGCGTGGTCTCCTGTGCGTATTTCGAGGCCTTCAGCTGCTTCCTGCAGTGGGCATGCCAGGAGAGCTACAATGTGAAAGGGGTAGCCCATTACTTGGACGACTTTCTTTTCATTGGGGTTGAGGGCATGCAGGACTGCAGTGATGCCCTCACGGACTTTGAAAAACTGGCCAGTCACCTGGGTGTCCCACTCGCGGCAACCACCTAAAGTGCATCCTGCTCAACACCCGCTCCGTCCACAGACACGCCATTGAACTCTGGAACCTGCTCGACACCACATCACCAGACGTCGCCTTCCTCACGGAAACCTGGATTAACGCCTCCTCAGCGCCCGACATCGCCATCGCCATCCCGGACGGATACAAGATCATCCGGAGAGACCGCATGAAGCAGACGGGAGGAGGCATCGCCATCATACACAAGAACACCATCCGCATCACGACCGACTCCAGCGACACCTTCCCCGCCGCCGAGCACCTCCACTTCCAGATTCACACCAACCCGAAAACAACCCTCAGAGGCACCCTCGTCTACAGACCCCCGGGACCACGCACACAATTCAGCGAAGACATCACGGACTTCATCAGCCTGCAAGTACTCCCCTCCGCGGACTACATCCTCCTAGGGGACCTCAACTTCCACCTGGAGAACAACAAGGACCGCAACACCGCCGCCCTGCTGGACAACCTCGCAAACCTCGGACTCAAGCAACTGGTCAACACCCCCACTCACTACGCAGGCCACAGGATTGATCCTGTCTTCTCATCCAGCAAGCACATCACCTTCAGCCACTCTACCGGACTCCACTGGACCGACCACAGCTGCGTCCACTTCAGCTTCAGAAGGACAACGACCCACCACCATCCGCAACAGGTTCCTCACAGGAGCTGGATCAAGATCACCGCCGAGCAGCTCACCACCTCCCTCAGCCAGAACCCGCCCGCAAGCACAACGGACCCCAACGAAGCAGCCCGCAACTTCACACAATGGCTGACCGACTGTGCAGACAACCTCGCACCACTGAGGAACCCTCCCAGCAGACCCAGAAGCAAGAGAGCCACCTGGTTCACCGACAAACTCAAGGACTCCAAGAAGAACTGCCGCAACCTCGAGAAAGCCTGGCTCCTCAACCAGACCACAGACAACATGACCACCCTCAAACAAGCCACCCGCAAGCACCACCAGCTCATCCGCACTACCAAGAAGAAAACACTGAAGGAACGACTAGACAACAATGCCCACGACAGCAAGGAACTCTTCAGCACCGTCAAGGAGTTCTCCAACCCCAGCACAGGCAACAACGACATCACCCCTTCTCAAGACCTCTGCGACTCTCTCGCCTTGTTCTTTCACCGCAAGATCGCCGGCATCCACAACAGCTTCGGTGCACCATCCACGCACCCTACAGTCAAACCAACGCCCTCCACCACCAACCTCCGCACCTGGACCACGGTGACCACCGCAGACACAGCCCGCACAATGAACACCATCCACTCCGGATCTCTGACCGACCCCTGCCCCCACCACGTCTTCAACAGGCCGACTCCATCATCGCACCCCAACTGCGGGACATCATCAACATCTCCCTCGACACCGCCACCTTCCCGGAGAGCTGGAAGCACGCCGAGCTCAGCGCCCTACTGAAGAAACCAACAGCGGACCCCACCGACCTCAAGAACTTTCGCCCCATCTCGCTCCTCCCTTTTCCTGCCAAAGTCATCGAGAAGACCGTCAACAGACAGCTTGCCGCCTTCCTCAAGACGAACGGATCACTTGACCCTTCGCAGTCTGGTTTCCGAGCCAACCACAGCACCGAGACTGCCCTCATCGCTGCCACCGATGACATCAGAACCCTGCTCAACAACGGGGAAACAGCGGCCCTCATCCTCCTGGATCTCTCCGCAGCGTTTGACACGGTCTGCCACCGCACCCTAGTCCAACGCCTGAGCAACACAGGTATCCAAGAGAAGGCTCTGGAATGGATCATCTCGCTCCTCGCCGGAAGAACACAGAGAGTCCGCCTCCCCCCGTTTCGATCCGAGGCCACCGAAGTCATCTGTGGCGTTCCGCAAGGATCATCACTCAGCCCCACCCTCTTCAACGTCTACATGAGACCCCTTGCAGCCATCGCACGCCAACACAACCTCAACATCATCTCCTACGCTGACGACACCCAACGGATCCTCTCCCTCACCAGTGACCCCGCCAACGCCAAACTAGCCTACACGAAGGGATGAAAGACGTCGCCGAGTGGACGAAGAGCAGCCGCCTGAAACTGAACTCAGACAAGACGGAAGTCCTCATCCTGGGACCATCGCCCTCCGCCTGGGACGACACCTGGTGGCCCCCGGCCCTAGGCAGCGCACCCAAGCCAACAGACCACGCACGCAACCTGGGCTTCATCCTGGACTCCTCCCTCTCGATGACCAGACAAGTCAACGCCGTCTCCTCATCATGC
The DNA here is from genome assembly GCF_964263255.1 of Lissotriton vulgaris. Classification (NCBI taxonomy): domain Eukaryota; kingdom Metazoa; phylum Chordata; class Amphibia; order Caudata; family Salamandridae; genus Lissotriton; species Lissotriton vulgaris. The sequence continues at coordinate 1,305,471,130 of NC_141693.1, read as the reverse complement.
TTCAACACCCTACGCACGCTCCGTAAGATCTTCCGATGGATCCCGACCGAAACCAGGAAAACGGTCACCCAGGCACTCGTCACAAGCCGACTGGACTACGGAAACACCCTCTACATCGGAACCACAGCCAAGCTACAGAAAAGACTCCAACGCATCCAGAACGCCTCCGCCCGACTCATCCTGGACATCCCCAACGCAGCCACATCTCTGGACACCTGAGGGACCTGCACTGGCTCCTCGTCAGCAAGAGAATCACGTTCAGACTCCTCACCCACGCACACAAGTCCCTCCATGACCTGGGCCCCAAGTACCTCAACGACCGCTTGACCTTCTACACGCCCACCCGCCAGCTACGTTCGACAAGCCTCACCCTCGCTGCCGTACCACGCTTCTGAAGAGCCACCGCCGGAGGAAGATCCTTCTCCTACCTGGCGGCCAAGACATGGAACTCCCTCCCCACCCACCTCCGGCTGACCCAGGACCAACTCGCCATCAGGAGACAACTCAAGACCTGGCTGTTCGAGCAATAGCAGACCCCCCTTCCCCCAAGCGCCTTGAGACCCTCCGGGTGAGTAGTGCGCTATACAAATGCTATGATTGATTGATTGATTGACTCGCTCCAGTGAAGATGGAGGGTCTTTTGCAAGTCCTAACATTCCTGGGTATAGAGCTGGACACCATTGCTGGCAAGTCCAGGCTGCCATCAGACAAGGTTCAGTAGCTAGCTCAACTCATTCAGACAGCCATGGGACAGGACAAGGCCTTACTGGGTTTCATACAGAGCTTGCTGGGGAAACTGAAGTTTTCAGTCAGAGTGATACCAGCTGGAAGGGTGTTTGCAAGGAGGTTAGCAAGGGCTACAGCCAAGGTCAAAAAGAAGCACCACGTGGTAAAGTTGACCAAGGAAATGAGGAACGACCTGGCATGTGGGCTGAGTTCCTAGCCAATTTCAATGGCTCCGTCATCTGGAGGGCTCCCTGGGTGGGCAGTCCTGAGCTATCACTCTTAACAGATGCGGCAGGCAGAGAGGGCTTGGTGCTATATTGGACAGCAAATGGTGTGCTGAAAGATGGCCCAATTCATGGCACAAAAGAAAGATTATGGCCAACGTAACAGTTTTGGTGTTATTTCCAATTGTGGTAGCTTTTCATCTCTTGCCTAAGGTGCTGGCAGCAAAAATTGTCCTTTTCTGGTTGGACAACATGGCAGTGGTGCAGGTTTTAAACTATCAGTCAGCTAGCTGTTCCCTGGTCTTGTGCTTGTTGAGGGAATTGGTGCAGGCTTGTTTATATAACATAGTGGAATGTAGGGCACATCACATTCAAGGGGTGCAAAATACAGCAGCTGATGCTCTCTCTCGTTTTTAGTGGCACCGTTTCAGGGGGGCATGGCCGAGAGCGAGTGAGGAGATGACCCCTTTTCCACCACACCTCTGGTTCCTTCTCAAGTGGAACAGCGTCTGAGGGAACTAGGCAAGCTCTCCTTAGCACCCAGGACCAGTAAGCGCTCTAGGACTTGCTTTGCCTTGTTTTGCTCAGTGGTGGAAGCATGGGAGGAAGGGGGACATCCTTGGAGCACAGGATGCAAACCTTTATAGTGTAGGCCAAGGATAAAGGGAAAAGCCACTCCTGGATCTCAGGCCACCTGTTGGCAATTAGTCACCAAGCTAAATTGAGGGGCTAGGATGATCCTACCAAATCCTTCCTTATCAGGGTGGCACTAAAGGGCTGGGCGAGGAGCGAGTCGCAAGCACCGGATACTAGGTCCCCATTGAGTTTAAGACACTGCAGGACATGCTTGACTGTGTGCACAAGGCACCCCATTCGGCTTTTGAAGCTGCCCTTTTTTCAGCTGCCTTCAGCCTGGCTTTCTTCAGGGCCCTGAGAATCAGCACTTAGTGGCAAGGTCGAAATCAGACATATCTGGGGTGGCATTAAAGGGACAGGGTCAGTGCTGTCTGGGGCTTCCCTTTGTTGTAGTACGCAGATCAAAAATGGACCAGGCTGGGGAAGGGAGGGCGATCTGGTTGCACCAACTGGGGGACAGGAGGTATTGCCCAGTGGGCCTGGTCGCAGCCTACCTGGCCTTTTGCCCGGTGGTAGAAGGTTATTTGCCGATTCATGCGGAATGCACGCCCCTTACCAAGTTTCAGGTTGGGCAGATGATGCAGGCATGGTTCCCTTTTTCAGGAAACAAGGTTCCTGGCAAGCTCTTCTGCAGTCACTCTTTCAGGATAGGAGCAGCAACAACAGCCTTCAGGGCGGGCATGTCAGCAGAACGCATTATGCAGGTCGGACGATGGGAATCCCAATGTTTTAAGCAGTACATCCGTCCATAAGCTTCCCAGGAGAAGGGCTTGTGGAGATTTTAAGTTTTTGTATGTACAGGCAGATTTTAAATGTACCCGGGGCAACCCAGTGATGCACAAGATGTTTGGTGGTGTGCAGTGTTATGGTGTAATAATGTGCAATTTTGAGTAGTGTATAGGATGGTTTGCAGTGATTCAATAAATGTGTTTAGCAACCTTACATTTATTTATTTTGCCAGGTTCGAAGGTCTGGGTGATTGGCCACTCATGCATCTTGAAAGTGGCACGATGGGCAGAAAGCAGGAAATGGAGTCATGGGTTTTCTGCCACTGAGATAATTTGGTTGGGGTTCCCAGGCATGCGCTGGAACAGCTTTCTAAAGAAGCTGTGGCACAGACTAGGGGGGCTGTTTCCACTCACAACATCCTGGCCATACACCTGGGAGGCAATGATTTAACTCTCATGGGCAGTAGGAAACTGCTGCAGGAAATGAAATCCTCTATGTGTAAGTTAAGCAACCAATTGGGGGCATGTGAATTATGGTGGTCAAAGATAACCCCACAATTAGTGTGGCGCGGGGCCCGGTCAGGGAATGTTGTGGAAACCTCATGCAGGAGAATTAACAGTGCCATGCGCAAATTGACTGAACAGAGGGGGTTTGGTTTTATCAGGCATGGTCTGCTGCATGCCAAGTCCACAGGGTGTTTTGAAGAAGATGGGGTTCACCTGTCTAGAGTGGGCAAGGACTTGTTTTTGCTGGACCTGGGTGAGGCCCTGGAATCAGCAGGATTTAGGTAAGAATGCCTTCCTTGGTGGGGGGCCCTGGTTGTGACGGTGCCACACCCAGCTGTGGCAGAGTTACAGGGTGATCCAGAGGTTGAAAGGTACATAGGGGTACCCTCTTCAGGATGCAAAGGCCAAATATCCCCAGGAAGTCCTCACGGTTGACCCAGGAGGAGCAACAGCACCCTGTTAGTCCTACGGGCGGTTGTAAACCTGAGCAACCAGGGGCTGCTTGGTACGCTCGGCCCTCCTCAAAGGATGTGAATAATTGGGGGACTGGCAGTCCACAGGTGGGAAGGGGTAAACCCTCCCCCAAAACTGGTAAGCACCGACTGGTTAGTGCCACGGTGCAATTTGGCTCTTCAGGTGGGCCTGCAGTGGAGGGGCTGCCCACCCTTGGATCTCCCATAAGTTGACCCAATATATTTGCATATATCGGTATGCAACTAAACCTGCAGCAATTTTCTCCACGAAAAAAGTTTCTTGTGTGTTAATTTCATCAGGAGGTTGCTGTATGTATGATGGGGAGTGTGTTGACATTATTGGCACTATGTGGCTCCCCGCGGCCACACAGGGGGCCCCCATAAGAGGGCGGTCGCCTTAGTGCCACATAATGGCACACAATGACGGTCTAGAACTCTAGGGAACCCCTATGGGTCCGGCGCATCCCGCGTCATTTCCGGCACAATGGTGGGTGGGGATCCTGGTACAAGTACCTCTCCCACCCACCAGGCGCCCGTTTTGCTACAAAGCATTCATGCAGTTTCATTCCCTACCACTCACCAGGCACAGGGGGTGGGGTCGGTGAGTCTGTTAATGTGTTATTTTGTGTAGCAGGCGGAGTTACAGGGCGATCGAGAGGCTGAAAGGTGCATAAGGGTACCATCTTCAAGAGCACAACAAGGGTGAAAAGACCAAATTTCCCCAGGAAGTCCTCACGGTGGACCCTGGAGGAGCAATGGCACCCTGTTAGTCCTACGGGCGGTCGTAAACCTGAACAACCAGGGGCTGCCTGGTATGCTCCACCCCCCACAGGGGGCGTGAGTAATTAGGTGGACTGGTGGTCCACAGGTGGGAAGGGGTAAATCCTCCCCCAAAACTGGTAAGCACCAATTGGTTAGTGCGACAGTGCCATTTGGCTCTTCGGGTGGGCAGGCTGCGAAGGGGCTGCCAGCCCTTGGATCGTCAGTAAGTTGACCCACCATGTTGGCATATTTTGGTATGCAAATAAACCTGCAGCAATTTTCTCCACAGAAAGAGGTGTCTTGTGTGTTTATTTCATCAGAAGATTGCTGTATGTATGATGGGGAGTGTGCTGCCGATATTGGCAATATGCTGCTCACAAGGCTGCATGCCGGCCATCTTCAGTGAGTTATCTTCTTCATCACTAGAACAAGCTCTCTACCGGAAACCACCAGGCAGGATCACAATTTACAGAGCTGCCATGTGTTTTGTCCACAGCTCACAGGCATTTCTCTCCATGGTGCGCAATGATGGATAAGGCAAATTTCCTTTTGTCACTGGAGTTCTCTGTTTTAGTCCGACATGCTTGTATCAAAATCCGTCCTTCCCTTATATATTCTGCTACTTGTGGGAGCAACTTCACAAAGTAGAGAAGCATTTATATAGATGCCCTCAACACAGCTACTTGATGAATGAATGAACGTATAGAGTGCAAAGCTACTCAGAGAGAGTCCCGGTGCTGAACGGCTGGTAAGCATACCAGTTACGTGTGCAATGTAGTGCAAACAAATGTGTTTTAACATTTATTGGAAGTTTAGTTAGTCTTGAGTGTCCTTGAGCTTAAATAGTAAACATTTCCAGGCTTGCACGGCCAAGATCATAGAAGAGCCACCTCTTACCACCAAGAAGACCTGAGCCTCAAAAGATAGTTGACTATCAAATTGAATGTTGCTTCATGGTCATAGCCAGCGGAGGGGGAGGTGCTGAATGCTCCCTAGGCCAGCTCCTATCCCAGCCTGGAGCAGGGTCTGGACCCAAATAACAAAACTTCTGTTTGGTCTTGGTTGCACTGCAGATTTTTTTTCTCATCCAGTTTATCACTGCCCTCATGCAAACCGAGAAAGCCTCCTTTGCTGTTGTGGAGCCACCATTCTAAGATAACAGAAGCTGTGTATTGTCTGCATATGATTTGATCTTAATGCCAAATGATTACACTGGAGTTGCAAGAGGAGACATATAAATATTAATCAATGTTGGACTCAGTATGGACCCTTGAGGTACGTCCTATTTAAGCATCTTTGTACCTGAGGGGTAAGGGTTCATTCACACTGCCAGCTCTCTTTGGTCCCGAAAAGAGCTGGCTAATTCCTGGCCAACTGTATGGGGTACATTATCGAATACCACAGAGAGGACTAACAATACCAAAACATCATTATGGCCCTGATCCAAAATCAATTAGAAAGAGTCCTCTATTTCAAGCAGCGTTGTTTCAGTACTGTGACGTGGACGAATGTCAAATTGAGAGGGGTGTACCAGCTTGTCTGTTTCCAAGTGCTCCAACAGCTGTGCAGTAACAATTTTTTGAAAAATCTTTGGTGATACAGCAGAAGTGAAAAAGGTCTGAAATTAGATAATACTGACCTATCTGCTGTTTGTTTTAAAAGAGGGACCACTTTTGCCTATTTCCATATTAAAGGAACTTGACCATGGTGTTAAACAATTTGGCATATACCGGATTACTAATATCAGTCACTTACCTCAATATGAAAGGCGGACATGGATTCAATGGGAAGCTTGAATACCAGCTCAAGCTACCCGTTTTTACCTCCTCCTGGTCAATCATCATAAATTGCAAGTATTTATAGGCCAGTGATGATAGCTGATCCCTAGGAGGCAGTAGCAAAGCCGTAGGCGTTCCCTGAGAAAGTTGGTTTAACTGAATGTTTTCAATTTTCTCCTCAAAAAAATCTCGGAGCTTAATACATAAATCTGAGCTAATTTTAATGGGAGGAGCAACCGCTTTAGGTTACAGAAAATTCAAAATAATCTTAAATATCTCCCTTGGCTTTTTATCGAGCCCATTCACCTTCATAGTTACTCTAGGTCCATATAATATTTCTTTGAATAACCCCTTGTAGATCCTCTTATTTGAAATGGAGTAATGTCTCGTCCAAGTCTATTGGTGTGTAATTGTACTATAAAGAAAATTGAGTTGGAATTTTTGTTTAGCCTATTGACTTTCACCCAATGATAGTCTAGAATATGCAGTGTGGAAATGGACCTTTCCTTAATGAACATGGGGAGTGTGCACTGCAAATAATGGTTAAGATTCTTCAAAAATTATATGATCTCAATTCTGTTGATTCGAGTAGGAAGAAAGTAGTGCTACTTAATTCATTTGGTATTGAAGGACAAGAGATCTTCCACCATCTACGACATATGCAACCTCCTCATGGTGCTGATGCAAGGGATTATTATTGTTTTATTGAATCCCTGGATAGACTCTAATAACATTTTACAGAGGAATCGGATATTGTCATGAGGAAGTTTCATTTTTACACAGGTCGTCAGCATGTAAATGATGCAATTGACTTACATATGTTCAGCTATCTGGGTTTTAGCAACAAATTGTGATTTTGGTAACATTGTAGCCTTGTGCCCACAGTGTTATTTTCTGCTGTAACCAGCAAATTCAAGAACAGGCAGAGTATTGCCCCACTGCTCTGAAAGCAGAAAAAATAAAAATAAAATTATACTAACTATGTTATAATCATTTTTTTTCTTTGCTAGGGGGCTGGGTTAGGGTGGGGCGGGCCAACGGTCAGTGTCTGGGAGGATTGATGAGTGCACATTCCCATAGTGTGCGTGACTGCTTGGCCGGCCGTCTTGGCCTGGCCAAAGCATCATGCACACTTAGAATGTTCCCCACCAGGCTGTATTACACAGCCTGGTGGGGAACATGCCTGGCCTCCAGTTCCAATCTGAGCACCAAACCACAGCACTCAGACCAATCACAACACTTCATTGCAGTGTTGTGATTGGCTTAGGGGAACCAATCACAATGCTGCTTCGCACCGTTGTGATTGGATTAGGAGAGCTCGGGTGCTTAATTATTCCGGACTTGCCAAGAAGAAAAGGATATTCGGAAGGAGAGACAACAGCCGTGGAAAAAGGAAATTATTTTTTTGTTTTGTTTTTCTTTTCAAACATACTTCCTCCTGCCCGCCACCGCTGTTCCCTGCCATCCGCTACTAAATTTTACATGTTCAATCTGCAACAAGTGAAGTAGCTGTAGTTTCAGGAAGACCTGTGACAAAAGTAAGACAGATATAAATAAGGTGAAACTTCAATGTAATGGATAATCTTGAGTCTCAAGACAAGGGTATTCTGGTTATGGCTCAAAGAATCATATGCCTTCTTTTACCTCATGTCTAGTCCTGGGTAAAAAATGTTTTAAGTGTGGCAAAGTTGTTGATTCTTTTGGTATGTGCATAAAACCTGGGGGGGAAATTATTTTTATTGTTGAATACGCTGTTCCTTCAGATGAAGGCGTAGGCTGTCTGGTGATGACTATTCTGCACAATTCTCAAAATGAGTAGACTGATGAGTGTGTTGTAAATTCATCAAGTCCTATACTTGGGGGTCCGTTGGATGAGGGTGGTCTTAAAGAGGAAAAGTTGTATGATGATTCTTCACAACATCAACAACATTTATAGTTGCTTAGAATCGCAGGAGATCTTGGTTCTATGGGTGTTTATGCCAGATATATAATTCAGAAGGCAAAAGTGATGTAAACGTCTTGGTTACTGAGAAACCCTCAGGATTGAGTTTGACTGTAAGAAAGTAGAAGTTATGGCAGATTTAGATTCATTAACTATTTTGTCAGCTGTCTATTTTTATCCTCTTTGGAAAGCCAGAATATAGAATTGACTGAGTTCATTGCATATTCGTATGGAAGAAAAACAATTCAGATGATTATTTTGTGACTGTTAATGGTTTTTATGAAGATGAATTTTAGGTAAGTTTCATGTTGCCATTAATGGTCAATGCGTCTAGGTTCACACGATCAGTGTAAAATGAATGTACAATAACCCCATTGCAAAAAACTGGTGTCTTGTGTGGAAGATTCAAAAGCACTGGCAATGTAAGAGGGGGGAAAGATGACATCCAGAAGATCTATGCAGACTCAATGGAGAAGCACAAGCAAAGGCTATTTAAAGTTCTGTCTATTCAACAGGATAGGGGATTTACCCCCTTAATTGGATAAGTGTACATTTCTTTCAACTTGATTTGAATATGTAAGTCATAGATTTGAGATAAGGGAATTTTCCCAAAAGAAGTGTTGCTTCAGGCTTTTGTGAATGAAAGCTAGCTGAGTAACAAGGGTCTTTGTGAAGTTTAGTCAAAGTGTATTAACAAATTGTCATTGTTCACTGACCATTAGGAAGATTCAAAGGTGAACAATTTAGTTGGGAGCAAGCTCAAAGTAATGGCTTTAATGTTCTAACGGAGGCTTTTATTAGTGGTTGCTCCTCTAGGTCTGGTTCCACAATCTTTATAAATATTGTGACCATTAGTGCAAGCTATGTGTTATGTTAAAGGATTTATAAAGCGCCTGGTTACCCCAAGGAATGTCCACGTGCTACAGACGTAGCACCAAATCCATAGTCAGGTAAAGACAGGGTCGTCTGAGGGGCTAGACAGTTCAACTTTCTTTGCCTGAAAAGCCAGGTCTTGAGATTTTGATGGAAACTGGCTTCTGAGTGTTAGAGTTTCAGGTCCAGTGGCACTGAGTTCCAGAGTTTGGCTGCCAAAAATCCAAAAGAGTTGCCCCCGGTGCATTCTGCGCACTCTAGGGATTATGGTAAAAGCCACTTCAGTTATGATGATTTCAGAACTGCTTTGGCTAAAATGAAAAATGGTAAATAAGTTACAGTTGCTTTTGTGTTAAGATTGTTAATAGTAGTTGAGTCCACATACTCCTCATTGGAAACAGAAGCTCCGGTGTGCTTACAGAGTGCCTATATCTATTTGTAAAGGTTTTTGTGTAGGAGTATATCACAAACATCTGCTGTCCTTACTTAATAGTAATAATACTGGAAGGCTCACGGAAACTACTTAGGCTTTGGCACAGTTGTATGAGTACAATGTTACTGTTTTCTACAGTCCAGGTGTTTTGAACATCATTTGGAAGATCAGAAAAAGAATGTATTGTAGCAACTATAGGTGAATGCAGTTGGTGATTTAACCTGATGTACTTTTGAATAAGATTCAGGCATATGTTTTTGGGAGTTACATATTTTTTTGCAATGTCTCGGATAACAAGATAGTGATCTTATTATGAAAGGTTGTTTTGTTTCAAATTCTGACTTTTGTGAATGCTGGGGATGTAGAAGACACAGGCCCCAAGAGATAGATTAAAGCTAGATTTTGGTGGTCATATATGGATGAACAAGGGGGCGGAGTCTGCCTGACTCTAAGATGGCTGCACCTTAAGTGAGCTCCTTGTGCCAGCCACTACAATATCCTCAAAAATTCTTTCAATGCTCCTGCTACACATGTAAGAACCCACCTAACAAAAGCAGGTCCCTTCAGGGGCATGGAGCTGTCTTTTTCTGACTCAGACCGCCAGAGGATTCACTCGGAGGCGACAAGTTGCTGGCAAGGCCTTATCTGCCAATGGCCCTGGGAAGAGTTGCGACCACCTCTAGCTCTCGGAGAACGTCACATCTCCTGCCTGCTTTCACAAGAACTCAGCTTCCCCAAAAGACCACCAAAGAGCTTGGCTCAGTGTGTTGGGCCTGATTAATGTGTGGAGTAGTAATCCGCTACTCTACTGAGCTGACCATTGCGGATGCCACAGGGTCGCATACTGCGACAGAGGCAGGAGCGGACTGTGCAAATAGAGGTGAGCCAACAGAAGACCGGTGTTCCACCTGGCCCTGAGTAGCACTCTCCCTTGCCTGTTGGGTGCCTGTGGTCAGGCTTGGGCCCACAATAGAGGGGGAGGCCCTGATGCTTGCTGCTAACTACGCAATAGCGCTGAGCCAAGGGAGAACATTTGGGCCTGATCAGGGACAAGCTTAACCGGAAACCTGCCTGGCTGCCACATCACAATACAATACAACCCCTCCCAATTTAGACTGCGCCTGATTGCTTTCAATTGCCTTTGGAGTTATGTAGTGTCGCAGGCGGCTGTGGCAGTCGCAAGTCTGACACAATGGGGAAAACGGATAAAAGTCAGCCCAAACTGAGCTTTGATCCAAGCAGGTCGACGAGGACACGGGATGAGGATGCCGTTGCCCCAGATCAACAGGAAGGTGACCTTCGGGGGTGAACAAGATGCAGACATCAAGCAACTGCTGATAAACATGCAAGAAAGCCTAGCTACTACTGATGGGAAAATTGACTATCTATCCTGTTGCATGGATCACATGTCTGAAAGAGTGGATAAACCCTAGGAAAGACTCAATACGGTCGAAAGGCGAGTATATGATGCTGAGGATTGGCAGGCGCAGGCTACAGAGAATCAGAGGAAAGTTGAAAAGGCGCTGTCAGCTCTGCAGAGTAAGACCGAAGACCTAGAAGCGTGCTCCAGGTGCAAAAATCTGCGCATAGTTGGCCTGGCAGAGTTTACAACTACTGGCAGCATGGAGACCTTTATTGAGAGCCTGCTTTTTGAACTTTTGGGCTTAGAAACTTTCTCAGATGTTTTTATGGTAGAGCGTGCTCATCGCTCGCTCGCCCAACGACCAGTACCAGGGGCCAACCACGCCCAGTCATAGCGAGATTGCTCAACTATCGGGACAGGGATGCTACCCTGCCCCGCACCAGGAGACTTAGGAGACTTCGCAGAAAGCGAGAAATCAATTTGCCCCAGCAAAGTGGAAGCTTCGTGAGCTCAATGTGGATTATGCTATGCTGTACCCAGTGTGGATGAGAGTCTTAGTAGAGGGTAAACAAAGTATCTTTATGGATGTAAAAAGTCTTCAACAACTGATCAGGCAGGTGGCTGGAGCAAGGAAGCGGAAGGGAACTACAAGTGGCCTAGCCCAGCAAGATGATTAGCGACAATCCATGTCTTTGAGTAGCACTGGGGAATAACAGCAACATATAATGAGAATTGGTAACCGTTGTTCAACAGTAAGTACAAAAGCATACTGACTCTGATTGCTCCTGAACTGATGATGGTTCAGCCACCCAAAAGGTTATGCACGACTAGTAGACTTCTGAGGATCTGCTCACATGAACTACACCATCGTGGAGACAAGGAATACGACTGCTAAAATAGACGGTAACAATAGAACTGGTCCTTGTGCAAGAACAATGTCGTTATCATGACATGGTGTAGCGATGGCAAACTGTTGATAACAATGTTAGATATATTCCTCTTAATGCATAGGAATGGTATGACACTCGTCGCCCCCAAGTGTGAACCACACCGATAGTTTTGTTGGGATGTTTAGTATCTATTTTTCTTTCTCTCTCCTTTGGCTTACATTTTTAATGTTTTCTCTTACCTTTTCTAAGGGGGTTGACCCGGGGAGATCAGTAAGCTAAGTCTCATGTTGAGGGATGCTGCATGGGTGGGAGGGGTGGGTGGGTACTGGGTTTTAAATGGTTGTACGGTAGTTTTGGGCGAAATCGAGGCATATGGGAGGGTGCATACCTTACAATGCCAGACAGAGACAGATCAGATGGGTGACAGACCAGGCACTGCTGGCTCAGCACAGAGGTGTGGAAGCACCCTAAAGTTCCTTACAGGGAACGCGTGAGGCCTGAACGACTGGGAATCATTGTTTACATTGCATGCGATACATCGCATGCCATTACAACACGGTCGTTACAACAACCGCATTGTTACATCGCAAACCATTACAATTCAAGTAATTACAATGACTTGCTGCAGGGGGCAGAAGGTGTTGGATTTAAAACCCAACAACTTCCCTACTGTTGCACAGGCTGGAGTTGGAATAGTAAATTATACTATTCCAACATCCAGCGCCCCCTACAGCAAGTCGTGGTAATGACTGCATTGGAATGGTATGCGATGTAACAACGCGGTCGTTGTAATGACCTTGTTGTAATGGCATGCTATGTATCGCATGCATTGTAACGTGGCCTATTCAAATGACCATTGCAAGATATACGCAAAATAGTGGCATATTTCCAAATGTTGATGTGGCAATGCTACAGGAGACTCACCTGGCCCCTTAGACCAGTTGTTTGACAGCAGGGTTCACTTTGCACTCGTGCCATATGATGTTGAGGGCAAGACGTAACTCTGGCATCACTCGTAAAATGGTACACTCAGATGGCAGATTCATAATTGCCCACTGTAGGCAGGAGAGCTTCAAGGCATTGCTGATAGGAGTGTATGGCCCTAACTATGACGACCTGCAGTTTTATCAAGCGTTGCACAGCAAAACGATCACATACAACCACATACTGCAGTTATGGGAGGCGACTTCAATTGGGTGGTATCTCCCGAGATCGACAGGTCAAAGGGCCCTCTGCATAGGCCCTCAGCTGCAGCCTGTGCCATTGCAGCCATTGCTGAGACGGGGAGCTCATGGACACCTGGCGACACATTAATCCTCAAGGCAGAGAATATACGCATTATTCTACGGTTCACAACATTCATACGCGCATTCATTATTACCTAATGTCCCACTCCCTGCTGCCTTGCTTGGAGACCTGTGAGCATCAACCCAGAACCTACTCAGACCACTCTCCTATGCAACTCAACCTGTGAGTGTTACATATATACCCTAAAATTAACCCATTGTGATTCCTGCAATATTTGCTCCTCAATACTGTGTTTTGTAACGAAATTGAGCAAGCCATAGATTAGTACTTTAGCATTAATACAGGAAGTGTTGCAAACACTGTCCACGCTCTGGGAGGTTTTCAAGGTCTTTATTCACGGTATCACTATCTCCAAACACACAGGAGTGCTGCGCTCCATTAGAGACTGGCTGCATCGGTTAGAAGGGGAACTGAAAACAAAGGAGCTGGACCAGCTGCAACAGCCTAGCCCGGTGCTGCTGGCGTAGAATAAAACCACCTTGGCAGAAAACAATGAGCTAGCCCGATCTGAGTTCACGCACCTGGGGAGGTACGCTACTGCAAGGGTGTACGGGGAGGGTGAGAGACCTAGTAACACATTAGCGGCCCTGACCTGGCCAAGTAAAACTGCAAATGAAGTGCTCAGTGTACAGGGAAACCAAGGTGAACCAATTATTAGAGCACAAGCAGTAGTGGATAGATTCTGTGAGTATTACTCCGATCTTTACACATCTCGCCCCACCATGACAGAGGAAGATATATATGATTATCTAGCCCATATCAAAATGGAACGGCTCACAAACAGGGACAGAGAGAGGCTGAAAGCTCCTCTCTGCCCTACACATACGGCGACGCTCAAGGAGATGCCCAGTGAAAAGTCCCCTGGGACCGATGGGCTATCAGTGGCCTTTTATAAGGCATTCCAAAACAAATTGATTCCTCATCTTGTAAATCTCTTTGAGGGAATGGCCCGAGAGCGTATTATGCCAACTACAATGTGAGAGGCGTATAAAAAAAATGGGAAGGCCAGGGGAGCACTGCACTTACTTTCGTCTGCTATCATATTAAACACGGATACAACATTATTTGCCAAAATACTGGTGAATAGAATAGCCCCTCCTCGTCCGCGCATTATAGGACGCGACCAATCGGGATTCGTTTGGGGATGAACCTTGACTAGTAATCTTAGAACACTATTTGACACTGTTACCCTCATTGACCCAACAACATTCCAAGCAGCAGCAGTGTTTTAGACGCTGAAACATCATTTTATTCTGTAGAATGGCCTTATGTTGGTGGTGTTGCAGCAAGTAGGTATGGGAGAGGTTTACATACAATTAATACAAGTCCTGTATTCAAAATTCATGGTATGCATCATTATGAATGGGATTCTCTCTGCCCCTTTAGCGATAACGCATAGCACCGCCAGGATTGCCCGCCTTCTTCTCTTTGATATGCGATGGTTGCAGAACCCCTGGCATGCGCCCTGCGAGAATTTCACTCACATTGGGGAATTTGATTCCCGAACTGCAAACTAATTATCTTAACTTAATCAGATGATACCCTGCTATACGTCAGGAACACAGAACAACACTAAAAGCCAATGCTGCGAGAAGTAGTAAGATTTGGTGGTCTCTAGGGATTGAAAATTTATTGGGAAAAATTATTGTTAATATTTCCGCTTACAACAGCTACCAATCCAATTACAACTGAATTCCCTCTAGTATGGACTACTGACCCAGTAAGATATTTAGGAATATGAATACATTCAGATCCAGACTTATTATTACAGGAAAACTATGGGAAGGATATGGATGGACAATGGATATGTTTGCCTTTCTCATTGCTCGGCTGTATAGCACTTATAAAGATGATAGTCCTCCCCAGATTTAATTTCTTTTTTGCTAAGATACTAATATTGATACCCAAACCGGTATTTAGCACGCTGTGCACGCTCATGATTCGGTCGGCCTGAGCAGGAAAACAACTGTGGCTGGGGTGGAACACTCTAACTCTCCCTATTGCCAAGGGTAGATTGGAAGCCCCTGACTACAGAGCTGTGCAGATTATACATGTCCTGGCATTTCTTGGCGTGATTACCCCTGATCTTTTGCCTCTACCTCCTCTATTTATGATGCTGTGATGGATTTCCTTTTACTGGCTTAGATGCTTTTGGCACTTTGCTACTGCTGATGAGTGTCAAAGTGTAATTGCTCCCTGTATAAAGTGTAATGGTAATTGGTTGTCCATGATTGGTATGTTTGCCTTACTAGTAAAGTCCCTAGTAAAGTGCACTATGTGGTATTGCAAATGCTACTAGTGGGCCTGCAGCACTAATTGTGCCACCCACACCAGTAGCCTAAAAGAGAGAACTCAGACCTACCACTGCAGTGCCTGTGCGCAGTTTGTACAAACAACCTGATTGTTGCATTACGCATTGCATTATTTCTGCATTACGAACTGCGTGATTGTTGCATTAAGCATTTCATTATTTATGCATTACAAACTGCCTGATTGTTGCATTCCGCATTGCATTAGTTTGCATAGCGAACTGTCTGATTGTTGCGTTACGCATTGCATTTTTTTGGCATTACGAACAAACTGCATTATTTTTACATTGGGAAGTGCCTGATTCTTGCATTACGAACTGCATAGCATTGCATTAGGACTGCAGCGGATCATCTAGAATTGCTCATTAATATCGCCAGTACCTAGAAGAGCTGCCTGACCTAATAACCGTCCAGGAGGAATAATACAAATACGCATATGTTGGAATTATATTGTGTGGTCTCATCGTATATCTTTTTATATAAATACATACTTGTTTTTATGAAACTCGTGTAAAGTCCATTTGTGGTGTCATCATTGGGTTATTGAGAGCGTGGTTGCAAATACTTTACACACTTGCCTTGAAGATAAGCCGGGCTGCTCGTGCCAAGCTACCGAGGGGGTGATCTGGGTCTATCTGAGACGGTGTCCTTCCTTTCCCTGACGTGAAAGCAAGCGTCCCTATTTTGCCTAAGGGACCTACCTCAGCCAACTAGCGACCCCCAGTTCTAACATTGGTGGTGAGCGGTTTGGGATTTGAACATGTATTTGCAAATTCACTCACAGTAATTGGTGTACATCACTAGTTGTAGCGCAGACCACGACGCAACCACATATTGTGTTTTTTATTTTTGCTTCTATTTTTGAGCGACCTTTAAGCGACACATCATGTCTCAGAGAGTCATGTAGTCAGTGAGGCTTCAGAATTAGAGTTCGAAGCCATTGCTCACCTACAAAATTGATCAATTGAGGCAATTCTGCAGAGCTTTGGGATGTCCCATAAAAAGTAGTGCCAAGAAGGAGGAGCTGCAAACGGCCTTGAGGGCCTGGTGGGAACCCAAAATTGGCTCAGGATACAGATGATGTTGAGGTGGATGATGATGACCCAGGGAATGGATTTGGTTCACAGGATTTGCCGGTGGAAGGACCAGCCCCAGGGGCTGGTAGTAACCATTCAGGGAGGAGTTTTTCACCAGAGGAGATGGAGGAAAACCAAAGGGTCAGAGAGCATGAGTTGGAGGTTTTAAAACTTAAAGTTCAAGCAGAAGAGAAAAAGCTGCTCAATAAAAGTGAAAAGCGAGTAGAGGAGAGCAGGAACGCTCTTGCCTTTGAAGAGAAAAAGATTCGCTTAGCTCATGGGTTAAGCTTGAGGGAACTGGACATGAAGGTTAAACAGGCGGAGTCCAGTTCAAATGGTGGCAACACACAACCAGTGCCAGTGGGTAAGGTGTACATTCCCAAAGAATTAATGCAAGATTACCAACGGGGTGATGATATTTATGTGTGGTTCACGGCATATGAGATCGCACTGAGGATGAATGAGGTGCCTAAGAAGCATTGGGGGCGGGCCTATGGAAACACTTTGAGGCTTCTGGGAGGGATGTTTTACCCCCATTAGAGAGGGCGGGAACCCTGGCCCATGTCAATATGAAGGAGGCTTTATGACTCAGGTATGGGCCCACTCCTGAACAGTACAGGCAGAAATTCAGAAACATTATAAAACTGAATCCAGTACTTGGGTTGAGTGTGTGAATGCGTACACGCGTGCAGTGGATGGTTGGATGAAGGGCAGCAAGGTAACTGATTTTAAGGGTTTATGCAATTTAATTAGTTGGGAGCACTTGAGTAGTCTGTGTGTTCCAGAGCTGCGCCAGCATGTTTTGGACAGGAAGATGACTGATCCCGGTAAGCTTGCTGAAGAGGTCGACCGCTGGACCAGCACCAGGGTCCACAAGGGGATTGGGGGTACCACTACCAAAGGTGTACAGGGTCCCCCGCCAAAGGTGGGGGAGGACAAGGGTAACCACAAGGGTTTCTCTAAAGGGCTCCAAAGCAGTTCCCAAGTAAAAGGGTCCAGTCCCTCAAGGCTAAGAGGTCCTGGCCCCATGGGAAGAAGCGTAACAACAGAGGTCCTCCTACTTGTTATTTCTGTAAAGAAGTTGGTCACATTGCCCCTAAATGCCGCAAGAAGTCACATCCACCCACTGGTGCTCCAACACCGGTTTAGTGAGTGTAGCGTTGGGGGAGGAATTGAGTCCTTGGAATGGGGAGGAGCAAGCAGGTATGACCCTGGTCTCATTAAGAGATCGGGAGATGGTCCAGGAAATCTGAGAATACTAAGAAGTACAGGCAGTGGGTGACCATAAATGGAAGGAGGGTGGAGACTCTGAGAGACACAGGAGCCAGTTTGATATCTGTCAGGTGTCAGTTGGTGTCTGAGGAACAGGTAATTTCCAATGTACTTCATCCTGTAGTTGCAGCAGACAACTCGGTGTGACTCTACAAGGTGGCGTTGGTTCCCTTTGAGTGGGGGGGTTCTGGTTCCTTGAAGGGTGTTGTAAGTCCGTCCATGCCTGTAGACTGTCTGCTGGGGAATGACCTGGAGAGTTTCCCCTGTAAAGAGGTAGAGTGCCAGGCACATTTGGAGATGTTGGGTCTGCCCCAGTGGGCTTGTGTGACCACTCGGTCTATGGCACCCAGTAAAGGTGTTCAAGAGGACATGGAGCCTGAAACAGTGGTCCAGGTGCCTGCCTTAAAGAGAAGAGGTAGGGGGAGCAGGGAACTGGCCCCCAAAGTTCCCATGGTCAAGGAGGAGGCAAACCTTGAGGGGGATGCCCTGGATCCTAAGGGGGAGCAAGTAGCTGAACTGGGGGACCTACCTGAGCTGACCAAATGGCAGCAGGAGGGAAGTCCCTCCAGGGAGGAATTCTGTGAGAAGCAGAAAAAGTGCCCTTCTATTGTAGGTTTGCCGCAACAGGCAGAAAACCAGGCAGTAAACCAGGCAGCAGGTGATCAGTCCGGGTCATACTTGATTTACTGGGACAACAATCTCCTATACAGTGAGCCTAAGGTTGCTGAGCCAGGGTCAGCTTGTGCGCTGATGGTACTCCAGCGCTTCAGAGCCTTTCTACTGAGGTTGGCTCATGATGGACCTTTAGCAGGACATTTGGGGCAGGATAAGACCTTTGAGAGGCTTGTCACCCACTTATACTGGCGACAAATGTGCAAGAGTTCTGATACTCATTGCAGGACCTGTCAGACTTGCCAGGCGAGTGTTAAGAGTGGAAGGAAGCGCAAGGTTCCCCTCCAAATGTTCTCTGTCGTCAGCACCCCTTTTGAAAGGGTGGGCATTGACATTGTGGGGCCTCTGGATCCCAGGACAGACATGGGCAACAGGTTCATCCTGGTCTTGGTGGACAATGCCACCCGGTACCCGGAAGCCATCCATCTCTGGATGGAGACATCCCCGTGGTGGACCGTGCACTGATGGAGATGTTCTCCTGCATGGGGTTCTCCAGAGAGGTGGTGTCCGACAGGGGTACTAATTTCATATCTAGGTATATGAAACATCTGTGGAAGGAGTGCGGTGTACCCTATAAGTTCACTCCTTGTGAACCGCCTCAAACCACACTTTGAGAGGTCTGAGGTTACCATGCTCTTGGCTACAGATGACGGGGTAGAAGAGGAGAGTGAACCTCTTCCTGACCTCCTGTCAGCCAAGGAGAAGAATGGGTCGGTAGATGGGGTGAACCTCTCGCCTACCCTGACCCCTGAACAGCAGAGGGCTCCCTGGTCTCCCTGATCCCAGGACTCACCCATTGGTGCCCCCATGAAGTGGAAACTGGAGACAGTCTGCCTGTAAAACTAAAAATTTACAGAGTAGCTGATAAGGTCAGGGCCAGCATCAAGGAGGAGGTTTCCAAGATGCTGGCGCTAGGGGTGATTGACCCATCCAGCAGCCCCAGGGCTAGCCCAGTGGTCCTTGTGCCAAAGCTGCTGCACCAGGTTCCATCCCAGAACTTCGGTTCTGTGTGGATTACCATGGGCTCAATGCGGTCACCAAGACTGACGCTCACCTCATCCCCAGAGATGAGGAGCTTGTGGATCGGCTGGGAGCTGCCTGGTACCTCAGTACATTTGACTTGTCATCTGGGTACTAGCAGATTGCCTTGACTGTGGGGGGCCAAGGAGAGGTCAGCATTCTCAACGCCAGAGGGGCACTACTAGTTCAGGGTTATGTCCTTTGGGTTGGAGAACTCCCCTGCCACCTTCCAGAGACTGGTTAACCAGGTGCTGAGTGGTCTCAAGGAATTCAGCAATGCCTACCTGGACGACATTGCAGTGTTCAGCTCCAGTTGGGAGGAATATTTGTGACACCTCTGTCAAGTGTTGAAGGCCTTGCAGAGGGCTGGTCTAACTATCAAGGCAAGTAAGTGCCAGATAGGGCAGGGTTCTGTGGTGTACTTAGGACACCAGGTAGGGAGCCGCCAGGTGGAACCCCTTCAGGCAAAAATTGATTGCACTGACTAAGGTTGTAGACAACATTCGCCGAAAAGTAGACCTGGGCCAAACCACTGAGCTAGTATTGTTGGACCTCACAGCAGCATTTGACACCCTGTCTCCCTCTACTTTGACATCTCGGTTAAGGGAGGCAGGGGTAACAGGGTCGGCCCTGAGTCTCCTGAACTGTTTCCTACAGCAGAGAGAACAGCGTGTGATGCTCGGTGATTTCCTCTCCCCTGCAAAATCTTTGCAATGTGGGGTGCCACAGGGGTCGGCATTGAGTCCGACCCTATTCAACATCTACGTGGCCCCCCTTGCGAGACTAGTAAGATCTCAACGGATGGAAGTGGTGTCGTACGCCGACGACACGCAGATTATGGTGTCCCTGACCCACTCTGTGAGTATCTCCGCGTCCAACTTTAGGTCCTGCATGCAACTCGTTGCTGAGTGGATGATTCTCAACTTCCTAAAGTTGAACGGCGACAAAACAGAGGTCCTGGTCTTTGGTAAGGACCAGGACATGTGGTCGGGTGAGTGGTGGCCCTCATCTTTAGGCACCTGCCCCACGCCCACTAAATCTGCTAAGAATCTTGGCGTCATCTTCGACACCTCGCTTTCTATGGAGCTTCAGGTCAACAGGACTGTGGCCACCTGTTGGGGTGACATTAGGACCCTTAAAAGAATCCTTCATTACCTCTCCCCCCAGGCACGCAAGCAGATTGTGATTGCTCTTGTTGGCTCAAGGCTCGATTATTGCAACTCACTCTATGCCGGAGCCAACAAGGGTCTTCTGCAGCGTTTACAGGTTGTGCAGAATGCCGCAGCGCGATTTGTGCTGGCCCTGCCATGGCTGTCATCCGCTACCATGGCAATGAAGAGCCTCCATTGGCTCCCTATTACCTCCAGAGTGTCCTTTAAACTCCTCTGACTCACCTACAGGGCTCTCATGGCTGGCCATGCCGATGCTCTTGGGTCTCTGCTCACCCGGTATGTCCCAAGCAGATGTCTACGCTCTCTAGAGCTGAACCAATTGGTAGTCCCTCGCTCTAGGAAGGTTAGATGGGGGAGTAGGGCCTTTTCCGTCTTGGCACCCCAACTATGGAACATACTTCCTCTGGAGATCAAATCGCAGCCCTCATTGGTTCTCTTTAGGAAAGCCCTCAGAACCTGGTGTTTCATTAAGGCCTACCAGTAAGCTCCTGTCACCTGGTGGATTCAGCTAGATATTGAGTTAGGCGCCTTGACGCCCACTGGGCTAAGTTGCGCGGTTACAAATTACATTTAATAATAATAATATTAATAATAATAATTCCATTCTGGCTTGGGAACGCCCCAAGACACAGAGAGGAGTGAGGGCCTTTTTAGGACTCACTGGGTATTACAGAGTTTGTGAAGGGGTATGGCACAATTGTTGCCCCCTTGACAGAACTGACATCAAGGAAACAGCCCAAGAAGGTGATCTGGACTGATGCTTACCTGATCGCTTTTGATGCCCTGAAAACTGCCATGTGCACTGTGTTTGTGCTCAAGGCTCCTGATTTCTCCAAAGAGTTTGTGGTGCAGCCAGATAATTCAGAGCATGGTGTGGGAGCAGTACTCTCACAATTGAATGACTAGGGCTTGGACCAACCTGTAGCTTTTGTTAGCAGGAGGCTACTTCCCAGGGAACAGAGGTGGAGGTGAGTGCAATTGAAAGGGAAGCTTTTGCTGTGGTCTGGGCACTGAAGAAGCTGAGGCCTTACTTGTTGAGGACTCACTTCCGGGTTCAGACAGACCACAGGCCCCTCAGATGGTTGATGCACATGAGGGGTGAGAACCCAAAACTGCTGAGGTGGTACAACTCCCTACACCGACCTGGAACAGAACACGCCAATGCTGATGGTCTGTTCAGATTTTTCTGCCTTAGTGATGAGAAATCCTATGGGTAGTTCTGCCCACTTTTTGGCTAGAGGGGACACATGTTAGACCTGGCATTCCTTGGCATGATTACCAATGACCATTTGCCTCTACTTCCTCTATTTATGATGCTGTGATGGATTTCGTTTTACTGGCGTACATGCTTTGGGCACTTTGCCACAGCTGATCATTGTCAAAGTATAAGTGTTCCCTGTATAAAGTGTAATGGTAATTGGTAGTCCATGGTTGGTATGTTTGCCTTACTAGTAAAGTCCCTAGTAAAGTGCACTATGTGTGCCAGGGCTTGAAATGCAAATGCTACTAGTGGGCCTGCAGCACTAATTGTGCCACCCACACAGTAGCCTTAAAGAGAGAACTCAGACCTGCCACTGCAGTGCCTGCGGGCAGTTTGTGAAACTGCCATGTTGTCCTGACAAGTGCACCCACATGCTAGGCCTTACCCTTCCCTTTCTATGCACATCAGACACCCCTATGGTAGATCTAGGTTACCCCCTGGGCAGGGTGCAGTGTATGTGAAAGGTAGGACATATATTGATGTGTGTACCATGTCCTGACAGTGAAATACTCTCCATTTCGTTTTTCACAGTTTTAAGGCCATCTTGCCCATAAGACAGAATGGGGAGACTGTGTAATATGTTTCCAGCCTATCTTCCCGAAGGCTTAAGATGGAAAGGTGAAGTTTAGTGTGCCTGAACTCTTAATTCAATAACACATCTTTTTGTGAAGGTGGTTTTTGCATTGTGTGTTTAGAAACCACTCTTTTAGAAGTGGCAATGTTTTTGTGCTCTAACATTTCTGTGTGTCTCTGCCTGGTTGTGTGGATTGACTGTCTGGATCTGAAAGTGATATGATCTGGGGAATTTGTTGACCCAGGGGAGGAGGTGAGACAACAACAGGCTGGCCTGCATCTGAAGTGTGAGGGAGAAGAGTGGCCCCCGGATGTGAAGAGGCCTGGGTTGCTGCCATAAAACAATGGCTCCATCTCCTGCTGAGTGATTGAGGATCCAGACCCCCACTATCAAAGGAAGACATTGCCACTAGCAAGGAAACACCCAAAACTGGTTTGGACAGGGGTCAGCTCCAGCCGGAACACAAAGACCTCAAAGATTTTGAGGGGTATGACTATGAAACCCCTGGCAATGGAGAAATGGAGTGATCAAGACTGTAAGGGATTGACCACTTTGTGGACAAGAGGAACCTCTGCCAAGGAAGAAACAGCTGAAGAGACTGAAGGAAATGAGTGACCCTTGCTGTGAGTTCTGGGGCTGGCCTGTAGTTTGCTGCTTTAACCAAGGAGAGGCTAAAGGGACTTTGCTGTGTGCTGTATCCCCCTGCTTGAAAGGACTTTGCTGAGTGCTGAGTCCTGAAGTAACTTATCCCCAAGGGCCTGAGGAGAGCTGGCTCCCTGTTGTGGAACTCAGGACCACAAAAGTTTCCAGGAGAGTCTCAGCTACGCTGTGTGCATGTGCTTTTTGCAGCCTGAGACCCTCGTGAGGATTGCCCTGTCATTGAGCCCACCGGGAGTCCAAGTGAGTCTCAGCGACGCTGTGTGTGTGTGTGCTTCTTGCAGCCTGAGACCTTCGTGAGGCTTGCCCTGTGATCGTGTACACCCGGAACTCGAGTGGGTCTCAGCAATGCTGTGTGAGTGTGCTTCGTGCAGCCTGAGACCTTTGTGAGGATTGCCGTGTGATTGTGCACACCCGAAGCTCAAGTGAGTATCAACGACGCTGTGTGTATGTGCCCTGTTGCAGCCTGAGATCCTCGTTATCACCAGCAGCTCGGACCGGCATCCCCAGAGGAGCTGTGCTGCTTGCCCACACCCGCCGTTGCCAGAGCGGGACCTCAAACCAACCCTGTCAGGGGACGGCCGAGTCCCACTGCCCAGAATTCACAAAGTCGCATCAAAGGCCCAAGTCGCAGGAAGAGGAGAAGAGAGAGAGGTTGCACCCCCCCAGGTAACATGTGTCGCCGCCTGGGGCGGGGTGTGTGCTCAGAGAGAGACGCTTTCGGCCACTCCCATTCTTGCAGTGCGAGCCTCTGCTTCAGCTCGTATCACGGCCGAACTTGCAGAGGAGTGGTTGTACCAGGCCCGAGTGCGAAGATGCACTTTGGTTTACACCATACCCGTGTTGGGGGCATCTGTTGGCGGAAGCTGACCGTCAGTCAGTACGAGTGGCGGAGAGACCGTCTAAAGCACCGTGATCGGTGCTGGAGTGTATTACACATTGTATTATTTCTGCATTACGAACTACCTGATTAGTGCATTACGCATTGCATTATTTCTGCATTACGATCTGCCTGATTGTTGCATTACGCATTGCATTATTTCCGCATTATGAACTGCCTTATTGTTGCATTACGCATTTTTGCATAATGAATTAACGGATTGTTTTGCATTACGCATTGCATTATTTTGAATAACGAACTGCCTGATTGTTGCGTGGATCATCTAGAATTGCTCATTATTATCGCTAGCACCTACAAGAGCTGGCTGGCCTAATAACCGGCCAGGAGGAATATTACAAATATGCGTATGTTGGATTTATATTGTGTGGTCTCATCGTATATCTTTTTATATAAATATATTCTTGTTTTTATGAAACTCATGTGGAGTCCATTTGTGGTGTCATCATTGGGTTACAGAGAGCGAGGTTGCAAATACTTTACACACTTGCCTTGAAGATAAGCATGGCTGCTTGTGCCAAGCTATCGAGGGGGTGAGCAGAGGCTATCTGAGAAGGTGTCCATCCTCTCCTGACGTGGAAGCAAGGGTCCCTATTTGGCCTAAAGTACCTACCCCAGCTAACTAGCGACCCCCAGGTCTAACAATGTGTTTTACTGGCTTCATGGGCCGCAAGATCTCCCTCATTTGCATCTGGAACGAGTGGCTGCTGCCCCGTTAGTGCTCCCACGCTCTCTTCTTGCCACGATGCGCCGCAGGCTACGCGCAATAGACCCTATAGCCATCACGTTCTATTGTCTCCAAAAAGTGACCACAGACAAACAAAAAAACAAATATTGTATTCTCCTGCACTATCCGTAGAATGGTGTGCCTAGCTTTCACTGAGTGCTGATGGGGCGGTTCTGCGCGTACTGAAACAAGTAGGCATTCAAAACATGGGAGATTTTTTCCAAAATGGATCCCTAAAATCCTGGAGTGAGATTATAACATTAATAACTGAGAGTACGCTAAGCGTTACATACAATTGTCACAGAGCAAACCAACAGCTGCGCACACACTTAAGCGCTGATAAAGCATAACCAGTTGAAGTAACCCCCCCTAACTTACCTGTTGCAAGCAACCTCCCCAACCCATAGGACTTCTGCGCTTTATAAATTGTTGCAACACAATGATGATGCAGCTAGCAGAAAAACATAACTATAATGGCACACATACCTGGGTGTAATAATCACTGACAAACAGTGGGTGTACTGCTTTTCAAACATAAAGAAAATGCGAAATGGCAGGCATCGATTGGTACATTTTAAATACATTAATAGGGTACATTATACCTAAGGCTCCCTGTTTTCTGTGTTTACTGATTTTTACAGATAAATACAGTCGGAAAAACATTTATTTTCCTCTATATATTTATATGTAAATGTGAAAAAACCCAGAAATTAGTCTCTTTATTTAAGTGATTCTAAATACTGTCAGTCATGACTGTCAGATCATTAGATGTGTAGATTTACAGGTAAGTGGTTACAAAATAAAGAAATTATAGTTATGAGGCTTTAACTCCAGTATTAATGCAAAAGGTTGATGCTAAAATGTTCATATTTCATATATGTGCATTGATTTATAATCTGCTTCATATTATTGAAATCGGTCATACATTCAGTTAAGAGTTTACATTTATTGTTTAAATATATGTGGAAATGTACTATTTTTGCTTTATTTGTCTTACAAACCCCCCTCAAAAAATGGATAAATACAGATAAGATTTGTAAAAAATAAATATGGATAAATACAGATGGAAATGCCAAGAAATAAATACCATAAAACCGGGAGACCTAATTATACTCCAGCTCGCTTGTACTGGTACGGCTTGCCTGAGGATAGCAGGTGTTCGAGATGTGGCGCTCAAGGTTCTGTGTTTGGACATTTGGCCTGGTTTTGCTCTGAGATACAGGAACATTGGGTAAAGGTTTTTGCAGGGCTTCAGAAAATAATAGGACGATCATTGCTGGAATCTCCAACATTGGCCCTGCTAGGGCTGGACTATCAGATCCCAAATCAAGATCGGAAACTGGTGGCGATGGGCTCGCTGCTGGCCAAGAGGCGAGTAGCGATGCGCTGGATGAGGGGCCCAGTCCCGACGAGAGCGGAATAGTACACAGACATTACTTACTGTAATACAAATGCAGACACTGATAATGCGTTGATGCTGATTCGCATTAGGCCTCGTGATATATGGGGTCCATTCACAGAATATCTGCAAAGTAAGACGGGTGCTGCCATTGAGAATGGAAGCCAAAGTTCAGAGAGCAATGCATAAGGGGAGAGGCGAGGTAGAAGGTGGAAATGTGGTCGAACCAGAATCTAACTGCAGCACTCTGGAGGCCATGGAACAAGTATCGAGTATATGAATGTGTATGACACACCTAACTGTCACTACAGGAGAATAAATATATAACTGTCCGAGCGTAGACAGTTGCCAGGAAAGTAGCCATATAAATAGCATTGTATAGAAATTTGCCTATGTTACAGAAGATGTATGAATTCCCCTATGCCATGAGTATACAATTCTATTATGTGTATATGCTGAGTATGCCAACAGCTCCAATGTACTACTTTTGAAAAACAATAAATAAAGTTTAAAAAATATATGTATATGGATGAACAATTTTCACTTTTTGTTAAAAATGTTCAGAGTGTCAAGACAGATAAATCCCACAAGTCTTGTCATGATAATTTTAAACATTCTGAATTTCCAGAGCCTCCATGGTTACGGCCACCGTCACCAACAAGATGCCGACTTTGTGGGGAAGAAAAGGAAAACATAGTCCACTTGTTTACCACCTGTACCGAGCTCACTCAAGAACGACGAGTCTTCCTGCGACCGCTTTTTAACTTCCACAGGATACGGACCTGTAGACAAGCTGTTCTGGCCTGCTTTAAAGGGGACAACATCCAACTGAGCTGTCGAATGGTAACATTTCTTGAAACAGTTGAGGCCCGCTTCAAAACCTTGAAGGAACCAACCAAAACGAGCAATACCTTATACGGTCCAAAGGATGAGCTTAACGGTACCCCAGAAGACCAACCCCTACAGTGACATTTTTGACTCTCACACTAGATTGTTTGGATAAGAAGATAAGCCCCTTCCAAATTGAGCTGTTGATATTTTATCCAGTATTCTCGTTTACTTGTTTTATGTAAAGAATTTTAGTTTTTAACATGTTTAAATCAGACATACATTTTATAAATTGAAGCTTTTCTTTTGTTAACATTGTAAAGGTTTTAAATAACCATGTACAATAAAGTATTACATAGCAACAGAGGCTCCACGGAAGGAGCCTGCTATGGATTTGTTTTGTCTTAATTAGGGGTTAACATGACTCTTGCCAAAATAGACAAGAAGGTACATATTGGGCTAAGAAATAGCACTAAATTATCAAAACACAAATAGCAGCAGGAACAGCCGCTCACACTTGCTAAATGTGCTCTTGAGGAAGGATTTTCCCTGAACTTTCTCACGGCATTTAGCTCTAGTTTCTTGGTGCAAAATGCATTGGATGCAAAGATACATTTTGATCTGAGAAAATAGTGCTAAATGCAACAGAACACGAACAGCAGCGCAAGCAAGCACTCATACTCTCTAATTATGCTTTTACAGTACGACCCCCCCCCCCAAAATTACTCTTAACCACATGTGCCAGAGCACTCACATTATAATTCTGTGTACAAGAGTAACTCAGAATTACCCAAAGGATATAATTGAAACTACTCCTAGGCCTAGTCCTTATAAGGGTTGGTCTAAGGGAATGCTTATGCGATTGTACCATTTATGATTTTTTGAAATGGGCAGAACTTAAATGAATTAGCAATTGCAATATGTATGCTGACTTGGAGTTTTTAAATTATTGATTCCAGAAAGAAGAAAGGACAAAGGTATTTAGAAGAAATGCACCAAGACAGTGATGTGTCACAATTTCTTGTGCCTGCTTCCAAAAACCTTACAACACCATGGATGCGCTGTATTTACAATACAGGGCTCCGTGGCGCAAGGTCCCAAGGATGAGTCATAAATTCTGACTGATCCATGGGTAGGATGCCGCAATGCATCCGGCCCAAAAGTGGCGCGTTGCTGTAGTTGGTCATAAGACTGATACAACTTTAGCAATGCGTCATAAATCAGAAGCAATGCATCCGTTTTGACTGACACAAGTAGCCCCATGTGTGGGGACCAATGTAATAGAATGTGAAAAGGTGAAAAACTCCCCTTGCACTCTATTACATTGGTCCTGGATGTCATTCATACAAATGGGCATAGTGTACTTATGTGTACCACTATGCCTACGTCTATGTGACATATTATGTGAAAGTACAATGTGAGTACATACAAGTCTGTGATGTGATAATTGCGATGTTACCTACCTTATGTATGCACTTACCTGTTGAGGTTATGTGACTTGAATGCAGATTACACTGTTTCAAGTCACTTCAGTTAGTCAGATACCTATGCTACAACAAATGCGTCATTCCTGCACCTGAATTTTAGAGGTGTCGGAATAATGATCCATCTCATGTCAGCGGCCTGCTTCCAGAAGACGCGCCCCTTTTCCAAAATTTCATAAATACCACTGAAATCGTTTTAAGTGGGAATTTAGGTGGGACTGTCCACTTTGCATATATCAAAACTAACACAACACAGTTGATTCAGACAAAAGGAAAACCCAGCACAGGCATACGAAAAGTGATGCATGTGCCTAGATGTGCCACCTTGTAATTATGGACCAAAGAACGCACCGCCTCTGCATCAAAAGAAATAAGGCAGCGGCGCTCAAGATCCTTGTAAATATGCCCCGACAAATTTTACTCATTTTCAGGTTCTTAAGGGGAGAAAAACTAGAGCTTGGGTAACTTAAATCCAGAATGGCTTAATGGAATATTGAAAATAATTTCTCTTGAAGAGATGAATATGCAAGCTAAAATTAATTTTAAATCTAAACACGTTACCAGTGTTGAGAAGGATATGTCAAAGTCTTGTTCATGTACAAAATTGAGAATTCAGGTTAGTGATATGGTTTGGGTATTGTGAATTGTAGCAGTGTCCGATAAGTAGTGAGAATGTATATTTTATAGAATAATGAAAGCTAAGAGTTGGAGTTTAGAGTCCTATTATTCCAGAGCCGCCACAAACACTGTCCAACGAGAGAAACTTGGGTAGGTTTGAGTCCTCACTTGGGTACTAATTGTAGGACTTTGGCCCTATTTGAGAAATCGATGCACCAAATGTGGATTTCTACTCGAGGCAAGATCCAATGAGGAGTCTTTCCGGCATCACTCCCTGTGTAGTATGGATGGTGAAATTCACTATTAGTTTATGCATTTCTGTCCCACATTACATCTGGGTCCTCAAAAGAATAAACCACGTTTTCCGGGATTTTTGGATTAGGATAAACATTTGGCACGCAATTCACGAAAGTAAACTTAGACCTGTATTCTAACTTTATACCTGAAGACTGAGTTTACACCTAAAGTCTAAGTTAGACCTAAAGTCCAACTTTCGACCTGTAGTCTAAGAATGGACCTGAAGTCTAAAGTAAGACCTGAAGTGTAAGTTTGGACTTCAAGCTGAAAGTTAGACTTCAGCTCTGTTAGACCTCAGGTCTAAACTTAGAATTTAGGTCTAAACTTAGACTTCAAGTCTAAACTTAAACTTCAGGTCTAAGTTTACCTTCTTAAATCAGGCCCAAAGTGTCCCCTCACTGCTAAAAGTTCCAAAACAAGGTTTGCCCTGTAATCCAACAGAATCTTTTCTATAGGAAAAGATAAGCAGACATTGCCTTTAAACCTAGATCACAGTGCCACAAAGGCCATTGCTGAGGATTACAGATTCACATGAAGTGAGTTTTCGTTGTGTACCCATGAACAATCTCTCAGAGTCATAAGGAAGCACTTCAGCTGACACTGATGGTCCCTGCATGCTGAGACTTCATCATGCAGTGGTCTGACATTTCTGTGACGGGGTATCCAGTTCGTGATTAAGATGGGCTCCTACATTCTTTTCCCCCAGGTAATGGGGTTGGTTCTTCCCTTGGAAGCGATTCTTAGCTTCATACCTACACAAACTCTGGGTTCATGCAGAGTACTGTTAGTATATCAGGAGTACACCTGATTACTGCCTTGTTTATATACCTGCATATATACAATGTTTTAGCACCATAGTAGAACTATATCTATTGTTTACTCTTTTGGTGCTTGTAATCACTTAGTCTGCTCTGCCTACTGATAAACAGTGCATATATGCAGGCATATAAACAAGGCAGTTATCAGGAGTACTCCTACTATGCAAACCCTATTCTGCGTGTACCCAGAGTGTGTGCAGGTGTGAAGAACAAAGAATCCCTCCAAGGGATGATCCAATCCCATTACCTGGCAGGAGAGAATGTAGGAGCCAGTCTTGGTCACAAACTGGACACCCCCTCATGGCAATGTCAAACTGCTTTGTGATGAAGTCTTAGCATGCAGGGACCCTCGGTGTCAGCTGTAGTGTCTCCTTAACAAGCAAAGGAACACAGTTTTGATGTGGTGCAACCTCCAAGTAGACTAAAGCCTTTCTATAGTACAATAACAGTAAAAGGAAATTACATCAATACACCCCATGGCAAGAAACATACAGGACTTTGAAAGTCAGGAAGAAACAACAGAGGAAGCAGCCATGATGGAAAAGGAAAAGAAAAGAGTTTTAAAAACCAGAAGCCAACTAGTTGTGGATCAGCTTTAAAAGGCAGCTGCAAACTTTCAGACATGTGATCACCATTTTGGAGCTGGAAGAGCAGGGAGCAGCAGGAGCACAGGAACTGGAGAGAAAACAGCCTGGGTGAGAGTGACTCACAGTCTGCTGCTATGGTCTTCTTGACATATCTTCTCAACCGCGGGAAATGTGGAACCCAGCACAGTATGTCATTCTTAAGCACCCAGGTAGCGAGTAAACTTTGGAACTTCCTATCCCTTGCTCTCAGATCTATTCCCCTTCTGCTTCCATTCTGAAAGGCTCTTAAGACCTGGCTCTTTTCGGTCTAGCATCTATCAGTTTTTTTTCTCCTCGTCATCTCTTTTTCGGGACGGTCGGTCTCTAGCGCCTTGAAGCCTTAGGGTAATTGTAGTGCTCTACAAATTATAAATCAAATCAAATCAAAAATCAGAAATCAGCTGAGATATCACCGATACAACATGGTGTTAGACAACCTAGTTTCTCAATTGAAGGTCAATAACACAGATTAAAACTTGAAAGATTGTGGTATATTGTGTTTGAAAATGTCACTCATACATTAGAGTAGTGTTCAGAATGGAGCTGCCGAACCATCAAAGAGGGATTTTTAGTTTGCAACATGAAACAAAAAGAAAACAATTAGTGAACTGAAAATCCAAGACAAAAATCAGCTTATGCTATATTCAAGTAACAGAAGGAGGTCTACTTCAGTGGAATCATAAGACAGGCAAATTCTACATGAGTGTAGACTGTAAGAGTTTAATGTTGCTTGCACCACAACACTCCACCAAGTGTGACATCTGTTGATGGTGGAAGTAGATAACAAAAGGTCTCACAATTTGGTGGAAGAGGGTTAGGCTATTGATGATTGAATGGGTAGGAAGAATTAGGGGAAACCTTAGAGAGACACAGTATTCAGGAAGTCCGTGAGTGCTGCACATTTATCTTGGAAGAAAAAATACAGTTAAGGTAACCTACTCAGTCATTAGCCGCCAGCAGACTCCCAAGTTAGTTATAGTTGCCTAGGTTGAAGTCTAAAATGGCAACAATACACACAGTAAAAAATGTTTCTAATAACATTTTAGAAAAAAGGTAATATATACAATCAGTGCAACTGCATTCTTTTGAAATTGTCTGTCTTGAGAGCAGGTTGAACCACAGATGTGGAGCACTACAGAAGTACCACTTCTTTGCAGAAGAGATTGAGAAAAGAAAACAACAATATTTAAGAGTTAAGGTAAACAGGTGGATGAGGAATCAGGGAGAGGAGATCTTGAGCCAGCGTACAATTAACAAAGGGCCTATCTTGTACCACCCATTCCAGAAAGCTAACTACAAGTACCATGAATAGGTGATCAGCAAAAGAATACAAAAGTTTAGCTGTTCCGATCGCCATGTCCTCCACAAACACATAGTTTTTGCCACTTCAGCTTCTAGTCAGCATTTATAGAAAATAGTTACCCCTTTACTGTCCACAAGGGTAGGTGTCTTTCAGTGCTCTTGTTGCCTATAGTATAATTTGGACATTGGCTCCTTTTTCGCATGTTGGTGCTTTTGAAAAAGGCTCTCAGGTTTTATTTCTTCCAAAGAGAAACGCTTGTTAACCAAGAAAATCGAAATATTTTTAGTCTTAGTTAGGTAAACTGAAAAATGTCAGAAAAAACAAGAGATCCTGGTGTATAATGCTAATAAAATAACAATCCTAGTATTTATCCTAAGTCAAATGATCCCCTAAGCCTGAAATACTACGTTTACTAGGCTAAGCACATCACATCAATCACAAGAATCATCATTTGGCATTCATTGATACAAGTTTCCTTTTCTAAGTCTAGTGTCTCTTTTCCAATGGAAGCAACTTATATAAGCTACCTAATGCAGTACAGTCCTTTGCATCTTCACTCACAGCTGAATTTGGGAAAACAGGGTTTGGTATGGGAGGCATGAATCTTGTTTATTCAGGAAGGACTTATAGGCATCGATTGCTGACTTAGATACTGAAAGTCTATCACTGCCCTGAGGTTGAATTAGTTTTCTTTCTTTGTTTCCACTCAACAGTTAGCATCAAGACAAATGCTTCATCCTCCTTGATTCTTTGTGTTGCACACACTGGTCTATGGAAGTTTACTTTCCAGCTTACCAAATACAAAAAGAAAACGTTTTATTTTCCATAGCAGAAATTTATTTTGTGTTATTGTTTTTTTTCCAATCTGGAAAGTAGAGTTCCTCCTCAAATTTAGGGAGGTCATCTCAAGGATGATATCTTGCAAAACTGTTGATGTCCGAGAAACATCCCTGACTCCGCGTTGTTTCTTTCAGAGTCTTATACTTTCTGAAAAAAAAAATGTTTATTCCTTTTAATTGTTATCAGTGTCTCCTGCAGTGAATGAAACATAAGAAAGAAGAGAGCAATACTCTTACTTCATCATCATAATATTATTATTGAAATCACTTTAATTAATAAAAATCCCTTCAGGCCTCATGGTGCACCTAAGAGAGGCAATCAAAAATCAAGTAAATAAAACTATATTATGATCCACCAGGGCCCATGGAGCCCTTATGGGAGGCAGAGAGAGGCGGGAAAATATTAAATGTATTATTCAAAACAACACCTTCGTACTACAGTGTTGGAACAGAAAAGTCCTTTGCATGGTGACAGCCATGCACCCCTGACTTGATTGCAAGGATGAATGGATACCTAGTGCTGATTTTTGTAGTCATGAGTGAACATGGATCATGTGTGTGTGCCATGACATAGGCCTTTCTCATGGATTGGTCCAGGAGGAGTACCTAAAGGACCATCCTTATAGTGGTGAAAGGCTACTGACTTTACCAGGAGTTGAGTAAAACAAGCGCTGTGATGGCGGCATACCATGTAGTGATCAGTAGAAATGAACAGGCCTTTTAACCTGTATCACTGGAGTGAGGCCAAACAGGCTTACTCATGTAAAGGTTGAATGCTGAGTACTTTACTCACTATTTGCCTACACCAAATTAGTATGCAGCCCTTTACAGCTTGTGTTGCATGCATGCGCTTGGTATATCCGTGCATGTGAATGGTACAATATATGGAAGACTCTGGCTTCCTGTTTCAGAGATCCAGGGCTAACTGGAGGAGCATGAGGAGGTAGAGGAATTCCCCCAAACAGATTTGTGGATTGATACATTCCTGGGAGCTGGATGGGACACATCCCGGAGAACTGAAGATCCAGGCTCTTCAGTGGACTTAAAGGGGGCTCTTTGATTCACAAAGAGGTCTCTAAAAAGGAGACTGGGAACATTTCACAAAGAATATGAAGCTGATAAGAGAATAATAAAGAGTAGGGGTGGGGTCCATGGCCAACCTTTTAAGTCAAAGTCAAAGTCAAAAAATCTTGTATAGCGCACATATCACCGCTAGGTCTCAAGGCGCTTGCAGATCCTTAGACTGGCTGGGTCATAGCTCATTTCACTTAGAGAACAGCCATGTTTTTAGTTCACTACAGAACCGTTGATTGTCTGGGATGGACGCAAGATGGAATGGAAGCTGATTCCAAAAATACGGGGCGAGATGGGAGAAAGATCGACCACCGTTGCGTACAGAGCGAACACGCGAGGGAAGTAAAAGGAGCTTAGAGCTGGACCTAAGAGTTCCCACTGGTTGATGTCTTTTTAATTTTTTTTCAAGATACCCAGGACCGGTGCCATAAAAGATTCTATGTGTGAGGCTTAGAATTTTATACTGCCCTCTCTTCCTAACTGGAAGCCAGTGGAGAGTCTTCAAATTGGGGGCGGATGGCGACCTGGCAGGCAGATACAGAATTAGTCGAGCTGCCGTATTCTGCAGAATCTGTAATTTGGAAAAGAGATCTTCGTTTATAGAGGCCAATAAGGCCTTTCCATAATCCATGCGGCTGACTATAAGGCCCTGCACCAGCGGCTTCCGGGTTTCTATAGGTAGCCATTTAAAGATTTTTCGTAATTTCCGTAAGATGGCATAACAGGTACCTAGTACGTGATTCACATGTGCTTTCATGGAAAGTTTGTTATCGATGGTAATTCCCAAGTTGTTTTAGGGATGGACAGGGGCCGAGTGTCTGGGGCCACCAGCTTATTGACCAATAATCTTTGCCTTGCCAAAAAGAATGATCTCGATTTTGCTGTTATTTAACTGCAATTTATGTTGGCCCATCCAGTTGTCAATGTGGGTCATACATTTTTTAAACCGGATCATGGTATCAGTTGGGTCTGGGCCAAAGGTGATCAGCAGCTGAGTATTGTCTGCATAAGAGACGGCCTCAAATCCATAGGATCTAATAATCTTGGCCAGCGGTGTAACATACATATTGAAGAGCATAGGGCTCAAGATAGATCCCTGGGGAACCCCAATTACATACTGGTCTGCTACCTGCAGCTTGTGAGCCCAAGTGCACGGTGGTAAAACGATCCTTTAGATAGTTGTTAAACCCAAGCGTAGGCCTTCCCTTGGACCCCCATCTCCCAGAGTCGCTGTAACAAAATGTCATGAGAGATGGTGTTGAACGCAGCCGACAAATCTAAAAGAACCAGCATAGCTGATTCCTTATTGTCCAAGGCCAGCCTGATGTTGTCTACTATTTCAAGTACGGCAGTTTCGGTGCTGTGTGCCACTCAAAACCCTGATTGAGATAGATCAAGAAGCTTGTGGCTTTCTAAATGATTAGTTAGCTGTTTGTTTACCAGGGCCTCCAGCGCTTTGCCGAAACAAGGCAGCAGTGAAATAGGACGGTAGCTTCCAGGATCGTTTATGTCTAATGTAGGCTTCTTTAGAATAGGTCTGACTTGCGCTACTTTCCAGTTTCTTAGTACAATGGCTTGTTCCAGAGACATATTAAAAATCTCTGTTAACCACGGTGTCAGCTGGGAGGCAATTTTACGGTAGATACGGGGGGAAGAGGGTCAGAAGGGAGGGCCAGATTTAATTTTGACCGTAACTTCTGACACCTCTTCACAAGTTACTGGTTTAAATTTCATCAGCAAAGGTACGGGTGGGTGATTCTTCATAACTAATGGTGTGGGGACTTTGCTTTCTTGAGGGAAGGATCTATAAATGGCTTTAACTTTGTCATCAAAGAAGAAATATATTTTGTCGACCTAATCCTGTGTAGGAACAACAGAGGGTTGAATGGCTTCTGGGGAGGTAAACTCTTTTAAAATTTTATATGGTTCCTTACTGGAAATGGCGGCATTCTCAATCCTCTCTGTTAAGTACAGCTTTTATGCTTGTTTAATATTATTTAGATTTAAGCGATGACTTTCTTTATATTTGGCTTGGTCACTGACAGATTGTTTTTTCCTCCAGAGCCGTTCTGCAGCCCTGGTGGACAATTTCTCAATTTTTAATGCTGCGGTAAACCACGGAGAAGGTTTACTCCTAGATTTAACTCTTAACATAGGGGCAACAATGTCCAGAGTAGATGTTATGGCATCTTCAAATGCCTTAGTGGCCTCTTCTATGTTATCTGTATCGGGACGATCTGCAGTGTTAAAGTAAGTAGAAAAAGAAGCAGGAGTGACCTTGCGCTAGGATCTAATGGCAGTACGGTCCTTGTCACAATTCACTATATGGTAATCAATTAACAGAATTGACTCAATTAAATAGTGATCAGTCCAAAGAAGCGACAAAGGCTGACCAACTACCAGCTTATTCGAGTTTGTAAATAGGAGGTCTAATGTGTGCCCGACCTGGTGGGTTGGACCAACTACCAATTGTTCCAGCCCTAATGTCTGTAGGGATGTTATTAATTGTTCAGTATCCGGGTCTGACAGTAGGTCAAATTGATTTTTTTTTTAAACGTAATTTATTGGTTTTCTGCACAAAGCATACATAGACTGTTACATAACACTCGCTATCTCTGTCCCATAGTGTCAGTCGAAAAAGGAGCAAAGAATACCCCACTCCCATCTGTTTTACAATACGGATCATGGGAACATAGCAACTCTAATAATCAATATACCAATTTAAATACAGTTTGCAACATTGCCCCTCTACTTAATTCTACCATACCCCTTTCTCCCTCCCTCTTCCCCAAACCCCCATCACCGACGCGCAGAGTTGTGTCTAATCTCCCTGATCCGTGTGCACAGGAATAAATGTGTATTGCTCCATATGATGCACCTGCCATGCCTCGGGGTCAATCCTAAATCAATAGCCTACACCACTCTATCATCCTGTGTCCCATATTCGCGCAGTGCCTGCACTAGCGTTTCCCATGCCGTCGCTGATTCCAGAGCCTTTTCATTTTGTTGCCTACGCGCCAGCTGATATCGTAATCCACTTTCACTGCTAGCCCACTTGAGGAAGTCACTCTGCCACCTATTGCTGCTGGGACCCACTGTTGCCTTCCAGTGCTTGGTAATTTCCCTCTTCACCAATATAAGCCCCATGTCCGCAAACTTACTAGTGATCTTATTTTTGGATGTGTGAGGGAACCAGTGAAGAATACTAACGGCCATATTGAACTCCAGTTGCCGTTCTGTTATTCCGCTTAGGGTATCCCCCACCGTCTTCCAATAGAGGCCTAGTTCTGGGCAGGACCATAGCATGTGCTCTATTTCCACTCCAGCTCTCGTGCATCTGGGGCATGCTGCATCCTCTACTTTAAAATATTTCTTAATTTTTCCTGGGGTCAGGTATGCTCTGTGAAGGATATAGAAATGCACCAGCTGGAATCTTGCGTTTCTCGTGCTTTTCCAGGTTCTCCGCACTATCTGCCCCCATGCCGCCTCAGGGATGTCTTTTCCTAGATCCACCTCCCATTTTCCTTTCAGAGTGTCCAGAGACGCCAACCCTTCGTTAAGCATTCTGGAGTATAGACACATGACCGCCTTGAAGGTCCCTGCCGCCATCATGGTATACTGGCAGGCCAACGTTGTCTTAGGTTCCATTATCCCTTCCTCCAGTGTGCCTGTATTGCTCTCGTTAATGCTGCGTGTAACAGGAAGCCCCCTCTCGGTAAATCAAACCGTTCTTGGAGTGTCTGGTAAGATAGCATCACCCCATCCTCGTACAGGTCGCCCCACATTTGAACTCCTGCCTCCTCCCAAAGCTGCAGTTGTGACCAGTTGCCGCCGTGTGGCAACACCATCACCATCCCGAGGCGGAATTTCGGGTGTGTACGGGTGTAATACACCTGCCTTACGTTGGGAGCGGTTCCAACACAGTCTGAGTGTTTTCTCTCCTAGTGTTACATCTTTAAGGTCTAATTTCTGTTGTAGCGCTATGAACGAGAGGACATGGCGAGGCACACCTCCTTCCCGTCTGTGTTCTGGTCCTCTAAACACTCGCGTTATTTCTTGCGTGAATATCTGCAGTTGGGCTGATAAGTAATATAACCGAAGTCCGGGACCGCCAGCCTTCCCTCAGCCTTAGGTCTTATGAGCGTATCTTGCGCCACTCTGCGCATTCCAGTGCCCCAGAGAAAAGAGACTATCAGTGATTTCAATAATTGAAAGATAGAGCTAAGTATTCACACTGGCAGCGTTCTGAAAAAAAATAAAAATCTAGGGAGCGCTATCGTTTTTAACAGGGCTATGCGGCCCGTTAATGATAGCGGAAGGGTGGTCCAAAAGGCCATGCTGCCCTTCAGGGCCCTCACACCGCGGCCTACATTCCCCTCTAGTAGGTCTGCCGCCGCGTGATAAACATGCACTCCCAGATATTTCAGGCAGGTGGGTTCCCACCGCACTGCTCAGATCATGCTGGGACGGGTCTCCCCCGTCGAACTGGGAACAAACATATCTTGGACCAATTTACCCGCAGTCCTGAAATTTCCTCAAAGTCTGAAAGCAAGCTTTCAGCTCCTGCCATAGCACTGTTAGCATTTTCAAGGAAGAGCAGCAGGTCGTCCGCGTATAGCGAGACGTATTGTTGACCGTTCTTACTTCTTAAGCCCCCGTAGTGGTTTCCCATCTGAATTGTGATCGTGTGGGGTTCCACTGCTAAGGTGAAGAGCAATGGGGATAGCTAGCACCCCTGTCTCGTCCCTCTTTCCACCGGATACTGCAAGGATATCTACGTGCCTACTCTCACTCTAGCCATTGCCGACGTGTACAGAACTTTCGTCCATTGTAAATAACCTTCTCCCACGCCAAAGCATCCTGATACTTTGTATAAATACTCCCATTCTAAACTATCGAAAGCTTTCTCAATATCCACCGACAGTACCATTGGGTATTGCGCCTCCGAATGATCTTCCTCCAGTAGGCGCACCAATTGTCGGATATTCGCGGTCATGTTTCTTGTAGGTATGAAACCAGCTTGGTCTTCGTGAACTAACGTGGTCATATATTGCAACAATCGGGTCGCTAAAATGCTGCTCAATATTTTGTAGTCGGTGGTGAGCATAGATCGTGGTCTATAAGAGGCTGTGTCCCTGTCCTCTCTACCTAGTTTCAACACTTGAATTACTAGCGCCTCCCGCATAGACTGCAGTAATTGTCCCAATTCTTTTGCCTCCCTCTACACTTCTTGGAGTCTTGGAGCTAGTAGGTCAACATATTTCCCATAAAATTCTATGGGCAGCCCATCCAGTCCTGGAGTTTTGTTGCGGGCCATACTCTTAATAGCACCGCGGATTTCTCCCAGCTCTATTTCCTTTCCCAAGTCTTCCGCCTGCTCCCAAACTAACTCTGGTAAGTGAAGGTCTTCCGGGAGAACATCTATAGCCGGATCTCCTGCCGTTAGCCTGCTTTCGTAGAGAGCCTCATAGTAGCGCGTGAAGCACTGCAGAATCTCCTTTTGAGTGTATACCTCCACTCCTTCCGCTGTGTCTAAGGCTAACATGGGGGAGCTTCTTTTCGTAGGGTTAGCCAGCCATGCCAGCAGGGTCCCCGCTCTGTCACCCTCCGCATGAGCTCTCGCCGTGTAGGCTTTATAGTCAAAACAACGTAAGCGCTCCACTTCTGCTGCCACCGCTTCTTTCGCCGCGTTAACCCTTCCCTGTAGTTCAGGGTGACCAGGTCATAAGAGCTCTACCTCCCGCAGTGCGCCATCAGCTTTATCCAGGTCGCTTAAGAGTACTTTCCATGCTCCCGCGTGTTTTCCTATGCAGAGCCCCCTAATAAGCACCTTGAAGGCGTCCCATTCTGTTGCCCTCGTCGCGGTTGTACCAGCATTTTCAGCAAATTACTGAGTAATCCCTTCTTCCAATGCGGCATGAAAAAGTGCGTCGTCTGAAGTTTCAGGGCGGAGTTTCCAGGTAGGGACGCTCGAGATTCCAGGCATCCACTGTATAATGACCAGTAAAGGGTTATGACCCGACAACGTTCTGGTCAAATATTCAGTTCTTGCAATAGCTGGCATCACTACTGGGGAGCACAGCACTGCGTCTAGTCTCACGTGTAGCTCATGCATACCCGAAAAATACAAGTAGTCTCGGTCCTGCAGGTGTTGCGCACGCCAGGTATC
This sequence comes from Lissotriton vulgaris, assembly GCF_964263255.1. Classification (NCBI taxonomy): domain Eukaryota; kingdom Metazoa; phylum Chordata; class Amphibia; order Caudata; family Salamandridae; genus Lissotriton; species Lissotriton vulgaris. Next base: position 1,305,431,394 of record NC_141693.1, on the reverse strand, counting down.
CACCAGCCCTTATCTTGACTGCCAGTCCAGTCTCCCCTTGGTTAAGCGGTGTATCGGGGTATCCGCCAGGGGTGAAAGCGACCCATCTAGGGAGATGTTCGTTATGGAATTAAAATTGCCACCCATCACTAATGGGCCTCCACGAAAGTGCGCTAGAGATCCAGAAATTCTCGCTAGAAAGCTCAGCTGGTCAACGTTAGGCGCATAGACACTACAGAAGGCAACATCTCTGCTCTTTAGTCTCCTTGCAATGGCCACAAACCTATTCTCAGGGTCTAACGTCTGCTTAGTAACCTGAAAAGGGACCCCCGCCCTTATCCAAATCAGTGTACCCCTGGCAAACGCAGAGTATGTGGCATTATACACTTGCCCTCTCCTTCTACGTTGCAGCGCTAGTCCCTCAGCTTTCGTTCAGTGTGTTTCCTGTAGTAGTGCAACATGTATCCCTCTCCGAACCAAATATTCATGGATCTTATGACGGCGCGTCATGGTGTGAAGTCCCCTCACATTCCAGGTGATACATCTCAAATTAGCAAAATCAGCCATTCTCCCAATATTTCCCGTGCATCCCTCTCATCTCCTCCCCAAATGCCTTCTCTGCAGTTGCGTCGGTGGCTAGCCCTCCCATACGTCTACTCAAACAACCCCTACCCCCCATGCCCCCAAGAACAGGACCTAGCAACAACCACCTAGTTCCCATCCAAACCAATACAACTCTCAACTTTCGTCTAAGCCCTCCAGCAGATACTGCGGGCATGCCTTAAGGGCAATGAGGGGGGACTGGCAGCAAATCGGTGGGTGCCTACTCTGAATGTTCTCCCTATCCCATTGAGCCCGAACAAAACATTGCCCTCCGAAGCCCCCCCCACGCCCCATCATCTCTCACATGACCGATCTCCCATGTTAAGTCATCTCAGGAAGTCCATTATATCTCCAAGTCCACAACTCAATCGGCTTTGCGGGCCCGTCTACCCTTCATCCAGCATCCCTCTGCCGTTTCTGGGGTAACCTTCGGTAAGAGTTCACTGTCTGTTTCAGAGTGTTCAGGGTCAGAGCGGACGTTATCCTTCTCTGATTCCGTGCCATCCATCGAAGAAGGCTGTTGGATAGTCGACAGCGTGGACACCGCTGCTAACACATCGCGCCGTTCTGCCACTGTCTGTGATGAGGAGGGCTTCCTTAGCCCCCGCTGTTTGTTCCGGAGCCGTCGTGATTTCCGCGGTGGTAAGCCCTCAGCGGCGGTCCGCAGGCTGCTTGCTCTGTCATCCTTCCCAGCCTTGTAAAGCTCCAGCCAAGCACAGGTGTCGTCCAGAGTGTCAAAGAAGTGCGTTTTGCCATCAACAATGACCCTAGGTTTGACTGGGAAGAGGAGCGAATACTGAAGTCCCTCGGCGCGTGGTTCCCTCTTGACGGCCAAGAAGGAGGTTCGGTGGCGCTGGATTTCGTAAGTGTAATCGGGGAATATATTGACCTTGCTATTCTCCACCTGAAAAGGACCGTCCACTTTTGCCTTCTGGAGGATTAAGTCCCGGTCTCGAAAGTGCAGCAACCTGGCCACCACCGGTTGTGGAGGCCGGCCCTGCTGGGGTGGGCGAGCCGGCACCCTGTGCGCTCGCTCCAACGTGTAGAAGGTAGATAAGCCCTCCGGCGCCACCACAGTTTTGAGCCGGGATTCCAGGTACTGTACCATATCTGATCCCTCAATTTTCTCCGGCAAACCCACCACACGTATGTTGGTCCGGCGATTGCGACCTTCAGCATCCTCGGCTCTTCTCTCCAAGGCATCCACTCGTTCTAGCACAGAGGTCAGTGTAGTTGTGAAGTCTTTTTGTAGCGGTTCGATGGTTTGGAGCCTGCCCTCCGCTGTCGTGACTCTATCGGCCAGCTTCCCATGGTCGACCCGCAGTAAACCCAATCCCGTGGCCACTGTGGTTCTGTGGTTCCGAACTGGGTTCGATAGTTCCGAAACCCGATTTATAAAGATCATCGGAAATGGACGATTTTGGTGTCAACAGACCGCAAATGGCGAGTGTAACGTGTCTGAGTGTTTTCGTATGAATCGATATAGGAGAACACTCTGCATTTGAGGATTTAGTTCGAACCCTTGGGTTCCATTTTGTATGTGGCAGCCATCTTGTGTGGTTGCCCTAACATAGCCCTTATGATCGTGGCCGAACGAGTCCTTGACACGTACGCCTTAGTTGACTTCTGGTTGACCTGGCCGAACTGACTCCTCGCCTGGGGCGAATCCCGCTGAGCCAGTTCCTTGTTCAGCAGCTGGCCTGATAAAGATCAAAGAGCAGGACGTGCCCTGACTTTATGGCACACCGTTCCCACTCCTATATATCCTTTCCATCTGTTTCTGCCTTTCCTTTATGACATGTTCATCGATCTGGGTTGAAGGTTTTATGGTGGGTTTGTCCGGCTTGATCGAACAGGAAACTTAGCATATGTGCAATTGTTTTGGTGGGCTGGACAACGGAAAGTGGGATTAACTTTGACTGTCGTGATTCGTTACTTTTTGAAATGCAACTTGTTCATTGGTTAGTTTGTATGCACCGAATGTAAATTGTGATGTTGCCAGAGGCGTAATTTTTGGCATAAAAGACCGAGTTTCGTTCATTGAAGTGGTGCAGTCTCTGTCGAACTACCCGTGTGTACTTCGTAGACCTCTGTCCCTGGTTGCAACCAATAAACTTTGGTCTTTGACGTCATCGAGAAGTATTCCGTGTCTCTGTTTGCCAAGACAGGGGAATCCGGGGTATTTGGGTGTTGCCCTGACACCGCTGGGTTATTGTAATAGTATTGGTTCTGAGAAAACCCAGTACCTCAATTGGCGCCCAACGTTGGTCGACTTCAGCGGTACCGGTCCAAGCCAGAGGTTCGTGAGGAGCTTTGTGAGAAAATTCCAGAGGTTGGCCAGCCACTTCAGCGACCCCTGTATGTCGACGTGGTTCCGAAGGTCTTTGCTGCGAGGTTTCCCGCGTCCCGACGGCTACGAAGGACTGCTGCCCTGACTGTCGCCCTGTTTTGGAGCCTTAGACGTTTGTAGAGCGAGACGATTGACGGGTCTTCTGGTGACGTCATCGACAATTCAGTTAAGTATAAAGGGAGCGTCTCCTAGTTCTTAGTTTGTTTTGTATCCTTTAGTGGATTGCTTTGATTTGGTACCTGCAGGCCCCAAAGCCAAGGGATTCGTGTATTCACGAGCTTATCGATTTTAGATTGCCCTTGTTGTTTGAAGCTAGACTAGTGAGCAAGATGCCTGGTTTTAGCAGTCTTAGGAATTTGTTTAGTTGTGGTACGTTGAGGGATTCCCGGATAGAGGATTCGTGTCCGGTTCCTCCGATCGGAACTCCTACATATGAGTTGTATGTGAAACATGGAGTAGGTCCTATTAGCTACAATGAGATTTGGGTAAAATATACGAAGAATGACGGTGTCCTACAGTGGCCCCGTTATGGTAGTTTTGAGACAGAAGTTTTAGATAACCTTGAAGTGAGGTTGTTCAAGAAGAAAGCCCGGCCGGCAATGTTTGACTCTTTCCGTAATATGGCGCAAAGAAGCCAAACAGAAAGAAATTAAGTTAGCAAAGAAGAATAGAAAGGGTATGTCAATGGTGCAAGCTGCCGTTGCATACAGAGGTGACGAAGAAGAAAAAAACAGCAAGCAGATGCTTAGAGTGAGGAAGTTAGCGGTAGACAGATGCTACCCAGTCTTGCCGGCTAAAGAGCAGAAAGACGATAAGGAGCTTGTGAAAGACCCTTTGATGTCACATTTGCTAAATTCACCACCACCTTATGTGCAGAATGCTACGGCACCACCACCACCGGTTGAAGCCGCGCAAGCACCTATTGCTTTGCCTCCTGTTATTCCTCCACAGCCAGCTTCTTCGTTGGCTGTTGTTCCTTATGCGCAGCCTTCTCAAGGGTTGCCAACTTTGCCTTTTCCTGCTACTACTGCCTCTATGCCTGTTCCGACTATGGATCCTACTACTACTACTGTTTCGTCTCCTCTTGTCCTCCCGACTGTTCCTTCTCCTAGACAGCGGGTGACCGCTGCCTTTTCTAATTTTCTAACTCCTTTGTTGGGACAAATGGGTATGTCTCCTGTGAGTGAGCGTAGACAATCGCGTAGCCAATTGCCTGATACAGATGAGCGAGTGGTTTTGGACCATATGGCACGTAGATGGGTGACGTATAAGTCCCAGTATGATCTAGAAGGTATTATGGATGTTTTCCGACAATGGGAAGCACCAAAGCAGCGTTATGTTTTTGAGCTTATGTGTGCGTTCCTCCATGAAGAATGGATGGACGCATTGGGTAGAGTTCCTGTAGAATTGTCTCGATTACGTTCAGAATTTGCTAAAGGAACGATTGTGAGTCTGCTCGATGTTGAGAAAGCAGTATCAACGTTATTGTCACTTCGTAGCGATGTCCCTACTGAACGGCTGTTTGAGCCAGATTCATCAGTTAGGAGACATGCGGGCCAATATCCGATGCGAGAGGTTCCTCCAGTATGGAGAATTGCTGATGCTGCTGCTCAGCCACCTGTTTTAGCGCACTTTCAGCGAGTGTGGGTCCATGTTCCATGGAAGCGTGCAGAAGTTCTAGCGCTTAAGCAGACTTTACCAGATCCGCGGAAGAATCCGGCAGGATATTATAAAGAACTTACGCAAACTGTGGGTTTGTGCGTTATGAATTTGGCGGATATAGATATGTTGTTTGGGAATGTTGTCCCACAGTCCATCTGGAATGTCATTCGGCATACAGATCATGATAATGAATTGGGCGCTTCGTGGGTGAATCTTGTTGCAGCAAACGATAGACAAGTTGGAGGTGCTAAGCCTGAAGATGTTATTGCTGAACTTCCTGGTAGAATTATCACTTTCATGAAGACTTTAATGCCTGAAGTCCGTGTTAATTGGAACAAATTGTCAGCTTGTAAGCAGAAGAAAGACGAGTCTGTTTCAGACTTTTTCTCGCGTTTCGAGGAAACTTTTGTTGATCATAGTGGTCAGGATATGGCTACTGAAGGTGGCCAGAGATTGTTAGTTGATAAATTCGTGCACAATCTTCTTCCTGAGTTGTGTACTAAGTTGAAGGATTCCGAGAGTGCTTGGCCTGTTTCTACTTCGGCGCAAATTCTTGCTACGACTAAATGTCTTTGATTGATTGATTGATACTACGAGAATAGGCGTAAGGATGAGTTAGAGAGAGCGGATAAGAAGACTAAGGAATTGAAGACTAAAGTTCTTCTACAACAAGCTTATCCACCCCGTGTTAATAATCAGCACGATTATCAGCCGACTCAACAGTATTCGAGGAACTCGCAAAGAGACGAGACTCCTCAACAACAGCGTATTCAGTATGGGCCTAATCAGTGTGCATATTGCAGAGAAGAGGGCCATTATAAGAACAGTTGTCCGGTTTTGTTGCAACGAGCTAATAGTGCTCCTGGTGTTAGAAGTAGAGGTGCTCAACAAGCGCCCTTTGCCTCCGCAGAATTCAATGAACAGTTTCGATCAACAGCAGAATTCTTCTGGTAGGTCTACACAGTACTGCGTAGATGATTACTATGCTGAAGGCGATGAGGAGCAAGGTAATGATTGTTAGGACAGCCATGGACAAAGAGAAGGAGTTATTTCAGTTCCGGTAGATCAGAGTGGACCTTACGTGGAAGTGATCGCATCAGGTGTGTCAGAGCCTTTTTTGCTATACACTGGTGCTATGAAGAGTTCTATTATGCATTCTAAACTCCCTGGCGCACCTTTGTCTGGCTTTAATAATGTTTCTATAGGTTTTTCTAGCGCCCCCGTTATGAATCCGATTTCCGTTCCATTGCCCCTTTCTGTTGGTCCTCGTAGGTTTGAAGCACCCCTTCTTTTGACTACAGGTTGTAATGAGAACTTGCTAGGCTTTGACCTGTTGAAGAGATTGTATGCGACTTTGTACTGTTCTCCGTCAGGAGTACATCTTACTTTGGGTGAGAATGTGATCTCTCCGATATATGTTTCGAAAGATTGTCTTCCACCTGTCTTCCACCTGAATTGTCTTCGTTACCGGATTCGTTATGGGCTACGGGTCCAAATGATGTGGGCCTGTTAGACATTCCCCCATATGTTGTGACGCTGAAGGCGAATGCTCAGTTACCGCGCATTCCGCAATATCGTATTTCAAGCGATGGTGAACGAGCGCTTTTGGCGATCATCTATGATCTGATAGGCAAGGGTGTTATTGAAGAGACTCAAGGTAATGTGTGTAATAGTCCGGTTTTGCCTGTCTTGAAGAGAACTGATTCTTCACAGCCTCCTGTATATAGGTTTGTTATCGATCTTCGTGAAGTGAATAAAATTGTTGTTCCACAGTTCCCTGTTGTACCCGACATTACTGCATTATTGACATTGATTCCAGCTTCTGCTACCTGGTTTTCGGTGATTGATTTGAAGAATGCTTTCTTCAGCATCCCGATTGCCATAGAGAGTAGAGATATTTTTGGATTCTCTTTAGGAGGACGAAGTTTCCGCTTTAAGCGCGCTCCTCAAGGTTATTGTGAGAGTCCATCTATCTATAGTCAAGCTCTGAAGACGCAACTTGACTTGTTGGCCTTGCCTGAAGGTGCAGCCCTTATCCAGTATGTTGATGATTTGTTGGTCGCTGCGGATACAGAAGACATATGTAAGGATGCCACTGTGTCTTTGTTGTCTCATTTTGTCTGAATGCCATCATAAAGTTTCTCTCTCGAAATTGCAATTCTGTCGCCAAGAAGTTACCTATCTAGGTCACCTCTTATCGAAGGAGGGAAGGAAACTGACCCCAGAAAGAATCCAGACTATTGCGAGAATGAGTGTCTCTACGACACAGAGAGAAGTACGTGCGTTTTTGGGTATTAGGTCGTACTGCAGACAGTGGATCCCACATTTTTCCCTTCTAGCGGCACCTTTGATAGCTCTTACGGTTAAGGATACTCCAAATCCGATTCCTTGGACTGAGGAATGCCAAAAGAGTTTCTCTGAACTACGCAATGCGTTGTGTTCGGCTCCTGTGTTGGGTACTCCCGACTACCGCAAGCCTTTCACATTGTATGTACATGAGAGAGAGGGATGTGCATTATCGGTTTTGACTCAACAATTTGTCAGGAAGCAACGCCCATGTGCGTACTTTTCGTCAACATTAGATCCTGTCGCTAGAGCGTTGCCGAGTTGCTTGAGAGCAACTGCAGCAGCGGCTGTTTCGATTCGACAGTCTGCTGGTTTAGTTATGGACAATACGCTAGTGGTTATGGTTCCACATGCAGTGGATACCTTGTTGAATCGGACGAAGACACAGCACTTGACTAGTGCTCGGTTGTCAGGGTATGAGCTTACGTTGTTAGCGAGCCATGTGCACATCAAGAGGTGCAGTACCCTATATCCGGCTACGTTGTTGCCGATTTCGCTTGAGACAGACGATGATAGCGAAGAGCAACACGATTGTTTCTTGACAACAGAAGAAGAAACGAAAGGGAGGATAGATTTAAGAGAATCTCCTCTTCCTGATTGTAATATGGTTTGTGGGTTGGCGGCTTGTGTTTTAAATTACCAAATGGTGATACCACTGCAGCATATGCCGTGACGACTTTACATACAGTTGTCGAAACTGCACGTATCCCACACAATTCTGCGCAAGCGGCGGAATTAATTGCACTCACGAGAGCATGTGTGTTGGCGAAAGGGAAACGAGTGAATGTGTATACTGATAGTCAGTATGCATTTGGAGTGACTCATAGCTTTGGACGATTGTGGCATGAACGTGGATTTTTGACATCGCATGGGACAAAGATCCCGCATGGGCAACTGGTGAATGAACTACTTGAATCTCTTACGTTACCTTTGCAAATAGCGATCGTGAAATGCAGTGCCCATAAGAAAATTACGGATGATGTTGGTCATGGTAATGCGTTTGCGGATGAAGTTGCGAAAGAAACTGCTAGGAATGTGACTAGTCGAATGTATGTTGCGGGTCCAGCGAGATGTGTTCCAGAGAAGAGTATGTGCGAAGACACTATTGAGAGCGTGAAGATTATCCAGAGTGAGGCCACGGAGAAAGAGTTGGATGAATGGAGAGAGAGTAATGGTAGGTTGGATTCGAATGGTTGTTGGACTGATTTGTCAGAACATCAAAGATGGTTGCTGCCAAACGCGTATGTGCTTCCAGTTGTTACAATGGCGCATGGATTGGCACACATTAGTGTGAAAGGGATTTGCAAGTTGTTGGCTCCGGTTTGGCAGAATGTGGGGTTACCCAGATGTGCAGAGAATTTGGTCAAGAACTGTATGGTGTGTTTGATGCATAATCCTGGCAAAGGAACTCCAACACCAGCTGGTCATTTTGCTCCTCCTACGTATCCGTTTGAGGCTTTGCAGCTAGATTTTATCAATATGGAAAGATGCAACAACTTAAAGTATGTGTTAGTGGTTGTTTGCTCTTTTTCTAGATGGGTAGAAGCTTACCCCCTTAAGCACAACACTGCTTTGTCCACTGCGAAAGCTTTGATCAAAGAGTTTTTTCCGAGGTTTGGTTTGCCGAGAATCATTTGGAGTGATAACGGAAGTGAGTTTGTGGGTCAAGTGATGAAGAGAAGGTGTGATGGTCTCGGAATTAGGCAGAAATTCCACGCTGCAAATCATCCCCAATCAGCTGGTTTAGTTGAGTGCTATAATGGCATTCTGAAACTTAAGTTGGCCAAAATTCAAGCGAGCACTGGTTTACAATGGCCAGATGCTTTGCCATTAGCACTTTTGTCCACCAGAATGACTGTGCATTCACGAATGGGTTTGAGTCCGTATGAAGTTGTGTTTGGTCGCCCTGCGAATGTTTGGGGCGTACCAAGACCGACGAGGTTTAGTGACCTCGAATATCCTGTTTTGCTTGATTACTTGCGTGAATTGACAACTAAAATGAGTATTTTAAGCCAATAGGTATACGACTCTCTTCCACAAGCTACAGAAGATCCAGGCCACGCCTTAGAACCTGGCTCGTGGGTCTTCATTAGGAATTTCCAGCGTACGAAGAACGATCAGCCCCGCTGGACTGGACCCTTCCAGGTCCTACTTTCTACGAGATCTGCGGTGCGAGTACGTGGGAAACGCCACTGGATCCACGGCTCCCACACGAAGAAAGCACCCTTACCTTTGCCCTATGATAAGTGGGTTCAGGATGGTCTCCCAGATTCTGAAACTGAGACAATCCCGAAATTTGTAACGTTCAGTGATGCTCGTTTGATAGGGACTAGCTCAGAGCTGGAGAGCGATCGTCTTTTGCAAGCATCAATACCTCCTGCAGATCGATTGGACACTACTGAGCCTCATCTTTTGTTTGCTGATCAAGAGTTACCTGGAAGAAATAGATACAACTTGAGATCGAGAACTAAGGACAAATTAAAATTAATAAAGTTGATTTTTTTTACTGTTTGCAGGTTAACTCTCCACCAAGTGATCTACGTATTTTTGTTTTTCTGAACTGCCATCCGGTTCTTGCTGCTAGGGTCGCGGTTGCTACCAGTCTTGGGAGTGTAAGCCTGAGACACTAGGTCCTGGGTTTTGTTGGTCCAAGGCAGCCTTCCTGGATTCGGCAGAGGCACTCTCAAGCAGAATAAACCAACCACCGCGGGCAGCAACTTTAGTTTAGGATGGATTTCTTTGAGTTGGAGAGACCTGTGCAGACACTGACTTTTAGAAAACGCATTTGCAAAATAATGTCGAAGAAATGCTTTTTGATACCATGCATACTTTTGCTACTGATTTTCGTAATTTTCATAGTTGGTTATGTAGCATTTGTTTTTAAAATGACGTCTAATTCCACTGTGCAATCTACACCTTCATCTACTGTTTCCTTTCATTCTTTCCACCCTTTGCCCAAATATGAGGTAGTTAGACGTAAGGAATTCTCCAATAATTCCTTCATACAGCTTTTGCACCAGCATCAGTTAGTGATCAATACAATGAACTGCTGGATTTGTGGTTTGATGCCTCATACAACCGATAAAGGAATTCCTTATTTGGTCTTGCCCTTTAGTTTGAATGGTTCAATTCGAGCTTATAGAACCATGTTCATATATGCCCATAGTGTTGACCCCTTACGTTCACCGAGAGATAATCCGAAGAATAGTCCTATAGCTAGAGGCATAGTCGACATAATTAAAGGGACTAATGCAGTAGAGACTATTCCAAAAGACGAGAGGCAACCATATAGTGGTTGGAACGTAACTGGATATGGAGTTAGTCTGAGTATTAACCAGCGAGCGAAAAGTCCTCTACCGATCTGGATAGTGCCCCATAAGGGCTACTATTGTCTGCAGGGCAACGGTAAGAATCCGAAAGCTCAGTTAGGGAAGAGCGTTTGCGCTGAGACTTATGTGTTTCTGTCTCAGTCTTCGCCAGCGTTCTTAGCTGCTAAGGGTACTTACTTTGTTTGCTATGACAAAGCATATACATGGTTGCCCGCCGACTTCTCGGGCACATGTTTTGTTTCCTTTCTGTTACCCCCCACTTTTACAGCTGCGGCAGATTACCACAAGACGAGAATTGCTAGAGGTGTCTTTAGCCAAGAAGACACTGCAGGACAAGAATTGGGTGATTTCTTCAAGGGTTTTCTGCCATTCTGGGGACCCATGGCTAACAGTAGGAACATTCGTCAGCTTACGAGAGTGGTTGAGTCCACCATAGTGGAGACCGCCGGTGCCCTTGGTAACCTGACTGCTGAGCTCCAGTCGGATAGACTTATGACACTTCAGAATAGAGTTGCCCTAGAGGTTATTCTAGCAGATCGAGGGGGAGTTTGTAGATTGATTCAATCGAGCTGCTGCGTTTTTATTCCTGACAATGCTCCGTCAGTCCTCCAGGCCATTTCCAAATTACACAAGATCTCCGATTCTGTCCATCTGGACAAAGGGGATTGGTCTTTGATGGGATGGTTATGGGGATTGATATCCACTTTGGGTTGGAAGATTCTGATGGTCATTGGTATGGTCTTAGCGATTCTGTTCATGTTTTGTCTCTGTGTACAGTGTGCTCCGGCTATTTGTGGCCTTTGTGCTACTTTGTGCGTACGGAAACCTGTCCGGAGAGAAATGCATAGTAATAAGATGATGCTACAACAGCATATCGATGACTTGATGAATATAGATCCGGATTCAGATTAAAATGGGTCTGGGTTTATTGCCTATGGTAGGGCAAAAGGAGGGTCTGTGGTTCTGTGGTCCCGAATTGGGTTCGATAGTTCCGAAACCCGATTTATAAAGATCGTCGGAAATGGACAGACCGCAAATGGCGAGTGTAACGTGTCTGAGTGTTTTCGTATGAATCGATATAGGAGAACACTCTGCATTTGAGGATTTAGTTCGAACCCTCGGGTTCCATTTTGTATGTGGCAGCCATCTTGTGTGGTTGCCCTAACATAGGCCTTATGATCGTGGCCGAACGAGTCCTTGACACGTACGCCTTAGTTGACTTCTGGTTGACCTGGCCGAACTGACTCCTCGCCTGGGGCGAATCCCGCTGAGCCAGTTCCTTGTTCAGCAGCTGGCCTGATAAAGATCAAAGAGCAGGACTTGCACTGACTTTATGGCACACCGTTCCCACTCCTCTATCTCCTTTCCATCTGTTTCTGCCTTTCCTTTATGACATGTTCATCGATCTGGGTTGAAGGTTTTATGGTGGGTTTGTCCGGCCTGATCCAACAGGAAACTTAGCATATGTGCAATCGTTTTGGTGGGCTGGACAACGGAAAGTGGGATTAACTTTGACTGTCGCGATTCGTTACTTTTTGAAATGCTACTTGTTCATGGTTAGTTTGTATGCACCGAATGTAAATTGTGATGTTGCCAGAGGCATCATTTTCGGCATAAAAGACCGAGTTTCGTTCATTGAAGTGGTGCAGTCTCTGTCGAACTACCCGTGTGTACTTCGTAGACCTCTGTCCCTGGTTGCAACCAATAAACTTTGGTCTTTGACGTCATCGAGAAGTATCCCGTGTCTCTGTTTGCCAAGACAGGGGAATCCGGGGTCTTTGGGTGTTGCCCTGACACCGCTGGGTTATTGTAATAGTATTGGTTCCGAGAAAACCCAGTACCTCACCACCTGGGCGATGTCCTGCTGGTGCGCCGTATGGGTGTCCGTTATTGCCGTCAGGATTTTATCAAATTGTTGATGCAAGTGGAGATCTCTCACTTGTTCAAGCTCCCCCTACTCTTCTCGTTCTGGTGTCTCTCCTTCCGCGGGCTACTGGGCCCCACTCTTAGGCCCTTTTAGTTTCCCCATCGTCCGATAGTTCCAAAACGATCTAGATCGTCGTGTACCTTGCAGGCGGCGATCCGCACGCAAGCCCCAGTAGGCGACCCTGGTGTTCCTTTCAGAGAGCGTTGGTCTCTCTCCCCCCCTCTCAGCGAGCCAGCAGTGCTCAGTTCCAGCCACTGGATATGATATGGTGGTGATGTGTTTCCCCAGCAGCACCCCCTCGGGCCATTAGCAACAGGTCCCCTATTCACACCTGCCGCCAGGAAGGGCAATACCTGCTTGTTGGTTTGTTCACTCAGAGGTCTCAGGAGTCCACCGGGCGCAGAGCACGGCGTTCGCCAGCTCGCGACTCAGCCGAAGTCAAGGCATTCACACCAGGTTTAAGCTCAGGGAGAGGACTCCGTCGCCACACTCAGCGGGTAGCACCCGCTCGCAGATATGTATGGGCCGTTTCTCGGCTATTTCAAGAGGTCCGGCGTGCCTCGTGTCGGAGCTGTTCCTCAATTGTCTCAGCAGCAGTATGCGCCGCCCGTTCTGCACCACAGCTCCTCCCACGGGTCCACCAGAGAGGGGCTCCTTATTAAGTGCCAGCGGGTGTACACAGCCTCAGCAACTGCGCTCTCCGCTCTTCACAGGGCAGTGAGTGTCCGCTATGCGTCTCCTCTCTGCCCCCTCCTCAGCATATTCGGCCCGCGGTCTCCCCAGGGTCAAGGGCGGTTCCAAGTCAGGCCTACGCACCTCCACAGCAGCAATCGCAGAGCGCAATGCCCAGCGAAGTCAGGGGAAGCTCTCAGTGCCCTCGTTCTCGCCCTGCATAGCCATCACAAAGAGCCCAGCTCGGTCCCCCGCGCTTCTCCTCCACTCTGCCACTCAGGGGCCAGCCCAGCGTCACCCAGCTCTACCGCCACAATCCGGTGTGTAGGCTCTCCGGACACGGCCGTCCAACGCTGCCCCGCCCGCAGAGATCCCGTTTCTCCGCAACCGATTCTCTCGCGACAGCCCCCGAGAAGGCAAGGGAGCTGCCGTAGGCGCCGCACCAGTCCGCAGCTCTCAGCGCATGAACCAGTCCAGGCGCGAGTCTCGGGACAAGCTGGAGGTCCCCGCCGCTCCTCCTTCCACGGCGATCTTGTTCGTGCTGTCCCCACGGCTTTGCACTCTTGACCACGAACCACTCAGCACCCGCAGGTGGACACCGTCACACACCAAGACGCCTCCCCTGCGCCCGGTTACCGGCTGCTCCGCAGTCGCAGGGGGGTTCAAGTAGTCGTCGCGGCCACCACTCCAGCCTCGCTCCTTCAGCCCGGTCCCACCACACTGCTGTCTCCTCACTCCTGATTTAGGCCCCCACAAGCCTGTCCGCCGGTCACCGCCGCTCACACAAGGGCCTCGCTCTGTCACTGCCATGATCTGCCCCACAGTGTCAGTGAGGTCCCGCAGCACGACACAGTCGCCATTTTGGCTTCTTCCTCCGGCTCCTCGATCACTCCTCAATCGCGCTCCAGCAGGTCCCACAGCCCACCGCTATCTGAGATTCAGGGGCACAGTGGGGGGGCTTGGGCCTCGTCTAAGCAGGATAAATGGGGCTCAATCACGGAGCTCCCCTTTCAAGCAGCCACCATTGCCGGCTGCAAGCCACGCCCCCCACAGTAGGTCAACATGATAGTTAAAATCTCCAATGAGGATAAAATCATTTTATCCTAGAACAAAGGGCGCAATACGTTCTAATAGCCCATCTACAAAATTGGCTCTAGGCCCCGGAGGTCTTTATAGTAGGGCTCCTGTCCATGTTTTTGATGACTGTGTTGTGAATTCAAAAATTAAGATTTCTGCCTTACCTAAATTCAGCGAGTCTATAATGGTAGCTTCTAATTTATCTGTTGTGGCAATTGCCATCCCCCCTCCTCTCTTAGCTGCTCTATCAAGTCTAATTAGCTTATATGGTGAAGGCCCCACTGCAGTGATGATGAACAGGTGGTCTTGGATTTTCCTGGGCGTTTTCCTCTCAACCAGCTAAAAGACTTGCAGAGTTTCTCCTCCACACACAGCCTGACTGGCTGCTTGACCATTGATAATTTTGAGCTTCCCTTATTGTAGTCCAATTTCCAGAAACTAAATGTGATTTAGGGTCTTAGGCTGTGCAATTTGTGTTGGGGTTCTGGTACTTTTAAAGAGCCCACACCTCTGTCCTACACTTCTTCCAGAAATCAGTCTGTCACAGCAGGAGTAACTCCAAATCCCACTATATAGGACAAGACTGGAGGACTAGAGGCTCACACCTGTATGTCAGCAGCAGTAATATGTGCATAAAAGGAAACAATACTGCAAAGCGTAACGATATTCTCTTATATTGTGCAACAGAAAAATAATGCCATACGTACCGCCACAGTCATGTACTTTGCAATTGAAGGAATAATGCAATGCATATCACCATCAGCATGTCCTGTACCAGGAAGAAAATAAAGCAAGGTACGGTGAAATGAAGAAATAATACACTATGCCACGTTATACTCAGATACTGTGCACTGAAGAAATAATGCAATTGCGCCACGTTACAATTAAGCATAGGCTGAAAATTCGTTCAATGTCACGGAATTTGCGGATTTTCCGCGATTTCGTGATCCGCGAATCTCGCAAAATCACGGTAAAATCCGCGAATCAGAGGGGACGAATTTTCAGCCAAGCACTTACAGGGTTATAACAGCAGGTGCAAAAGTTGAAGCTAATTTTTTGTAACCTTTTACAAAAGGGTTACAAAGAAATTAACTTCAACTTGGGCACCTGCTGCTGTAAGCCTGTAAGTGCTTCCTGGCGCCTCGTTGCCTACTTGCAACTATGCTCTGACCCTGCTCTGACCCTTGAAGCAGGGTCAGAGAATAGTTACAAGTAGGCAATGAGGCGCTTGTCACGTAAATTAAACCTCAACAGGAAGCACTGACAGATATAAAAACAAGCATTTGCAATGCAATAGGTCTCGCATTAGGAAAGTATGAGCTATTGGTCTTGTAAATGACATTTTTTTTAATGTATGTGTTGGTTTTGAAAATAGCTAAATTAATAGCTTTGTCATTTACAATGCCAATAGTTATAACTTTCGCAAATGTGACACCTATAGCATTTGTAATCCAACATGTTTTTTATTTACGTGACTTAGCTGTATTGATATTACAAATTACAATGGCTTTTAATTTTTTTAAATAATTAATACTTAAATAAAAGTGATTTTAATTTATAATGGCAATAGCTTAAACTATTGTAAATAACTTTTGTGAAGATTATGTTCAGTGTATTTTGTTGTGACGAAAATCCAAGAACAGAAGTGAAATATTAACATCTTTTTGTGACATTTGTAATAAAGTTTGAAACATTGAGAGAACATATTTGAACCAGTTGTTGTTGAATGGTTGCGCAGATTGATGCTGGGGTGGCGCTGAGTGGTAGTGTGGTGGTGCTGAGTGGTGCTGTGGTGATGCTGAGTGGTGCTGTGGTGGTGCTGAGTGATACTGGGATGGTGCTGAGTGATGCTGGGGTGGTGCTGTGGTGCTGTGGTGGTGCTGAGTGATGGTGTGGTGGTGCTGAGTGATGCTGTGGTGGTGCTGAGTGGTGCTGTGGTGGTGCTGAGTGATAATGTGGTGGTGCTGAGTGATGCTGTGGTGATGCAGAGTGATGCTGTGGTGGCACTGAGTGGTGCTGTGGTCGTGCTGATTGGTGCTGTGGTGGTGCTGAGTGATGCTGTGGTGGTGCTGAGTGATGCTGTGGTGGTGCTGAGTTGAGCTGTGGTGGTGCTGAGTGATAATGTGGTGGCACTGAGTGATGCTGTGGTGGCGCTGAGTGATGCTGTGGTGGCGCTGAGTGGTGCTGTGGTGGTGCAGAGTGATAATGTGGTGGTGCTGAGTGATAATGTGGTGGTGCTGAGTGATGCTGAAGTAGCGCTGAGTGATGATGTGGTGATGCAGAGGGCAGAAAGGCACAAAAAGCAGTCTAACAAAGGGCAGAAGGGCAGAAAAACAAGGGAAAAACGATTCTAACAGAGGGCAGAAGGGCACTAAAAAGCCAGTCTAACAGAGGACAGAAAAACAAGGGAAAAACAAGTCTAACAGCGGGCAGAAGGGCACAAAAAAACTAGTCTAACGGGGCAGAAAGGCACAAAAACGAGTCTAACAGAGGGCAGAAGGGCCCAAAAAACGAGTCTAACAGAGGGCAGAAGGGCAGAAAACAAGGGAAAAACGAGTCTAACAGAGGGCAGAAGGGCACAAAAAACGAGTCTAACAGCAGAATGAATCCCGCCCTGCATGTTTGTCCACGAAGATGCCACCTTTTTGTTCAATACCTCTACTCAACTGGAGTACTTTCTACTGTCTAATCAGTAAGTGCTCCCTCGTTGCCTAAATGTATAGGGGCAGATTTACAATAACTGGCGCATCCCCAGGGATGCGCCAGTTATTGTGCACCGCAGCTCCGCCACCCATGGTGCACCGCATTTACAATGCGGCGCACCATGTGGCAAAAACGGCACAGATGCGTCACGCATCTGTGCCGTAAAAGCAGCGCATTGCTGGAGCTGCGTCGAGCTTGCGACGCAGCTCCAGCAAAGCTCTGGGGGGTCCTATCTCCCCAATGCTGCATCAAGCCTTGCACCTGCTTCAAGCAGGCGCAGGGTTTTGACGCAGCATTGGCCTAAAAGTGTCTGAGTGAATTCTTGTAGATTTCACTCACCCACGTTTAGGAGGCGTTCCTGCGCAGGAACGCCCTCCCCTGCGCCGGTACGCCTCCTGATGGCGCAGGGCTTTACAACGTGACACATATCTCAGATGCATCACTTTGTTAATACCCAGCACCATGGCGCATCTTTTGTGCTGCCGCTGCTTCACAAAAGGTCTCGGTAGAGGGTGGGAGTGGTGAACCAGAGGGTGGCAGTGGTGAACCAGAGGGTGGCAGGGGTGAACCAGAGGGTGGCAGTGGTGAACCAGAGGGTGGCAGTGATGAACCAGAGGGTGGCAGTGGTGAATCAGTGGGTGCTGTGCCCATACACGACCGCATGGGTAACTTCGCCATGCAAGAGGCCCGCGAACACGCAAAAAGCCCCGCAAACACGCAAAAAAACCCGAGAACCCGCAAAAAACCCTGCGAACACGCAAAAAAACAAAAATCTGCAAATTCGGACATTACCAGTGTCCCCGTTATGGATCAAATGATGACACAACAAGTACTGCTTCCCACTCTGGCCCAAGTACTGCCCCATCTTGAGTCAGAACGGGCCAGGATCCGAGCAGAAGCAACGGCTCGCACAGCTGGCTGAAGCGGGAGGCCGAGAGAGTGTCCCTCTGGGCCTGCACCCCACCCCAGGTGTTGATCCACATTGATTTGATTTGGGGACTTCTAAAGCACATGGCTGCCCGAAGGCTTCCCCTCGCTGAGGATAGGAGCTGTGATCAAGAGAGGAGCCAACTAGTGGTTTCTAAAAGCTAGCTCATTTTGTTGACTTCTTAATTCCAGAGGCAGCTAATTCCACATCTTAGGAACCAGATGTAAGAAGGATCTTCCTCCCCATCTTGATCTTTTTATCCTGGTGGTGTGAAGGAAGTGGGCGTTGGAGGACCCCAGTAGACTAGTCGGGGCGTGAACGGAGATCATGAATCTGAGTTTTTATGGACCTTTATTGTTAACTGCCCTCTGAGCAATACAGAGGGCTTAGAACTTTACTCTTGCAGTGACTGGGAGCCATTGTAGTTGTTTCACGGGTTCTCTGTCTGATGTATGTTTTTGGAGTTTAATTAGGAGCCGGGCTGCCGCGGTCTGTACCGTTTAAAGCCGCTTAGTCACATATTTGGGCAAGCCCAGGTAGAGAGTTCCCATAGTCCAAACGGGATACTATCAGAGACTGAGTGACAGATTTCCTGAGCTGCTCCGGAATAAGATCTAGAATCCTTCTGAGCATTCTCAGCAGTCCGAAACATAAACTGGACAATTTGTTTGCCTGTTGGTTCATAGAGAGGGAGTTATCTAACCAGATACCTAGATTTGTCTCAGTTTAGAGTAGTAAAGTTAGGACTCCTAATTTTAGGACTCCTAAATGCCTTCTGTGAAAACCGAAAGCCTTAAAGTTAGGGTTTTTCTCAGTTTAGGAGTAGTAAAGTTAGGACTCTTAACTTTAGGACTTCTAAATGCCTTCTGTGAATACTGAAAGTCTTAACATTAGGATTTTTCTCAGTTTAGGAGTCCTAAATGTTAGGAGTCCTAACTTTACTACTCCTAAACTGAGAAAAATCCTAACTTTGAGACTTTCGGTATTCACAGAAGGCATTTAGGAGTCCTAAAGTTAGGACTCCTAACTTCTGAGAATACCGAAATGAGTAAGTGCATTCTGTGAATACCAAAATGAGTAAGTGTCGTCTGTGAATACCAAAAAGGTAGTAAATTTAGGATTTTGTCTTAAGTTAGTTCTGTGAATTGGGCCCTTATACACTATTGTACAACCTACTCTGATGTGTCTAAAAGGTACCTTTGATCCCAAATTTCTGTCCTGAATTTTGACCTGCTGTCCTGAATTTTTGCCTGAATTTTGACCCTTTGTCCTGAATTTCTACACTCACTGTCCTGAATTTTCACCTATGCCAGTTGGTCACCCTAGGTGCAGATCGACATAAAAAAAAACACAGACAACGATACACAAAGGTGTCTTAAATGCAATTTTATATGCAGAACCTTTTAAATTAACTAGATTTCTTTCTACTTTCCCCATAGTTCGGTAGAAAATAAGTTCATGTACCCACATAATTTACATGGATGCTATATTTAAGCTCCACGACAGAGCCTGAATGTCTATTATTTGCATAGATTGTCACACACATTAAATGTGGTTTTATACTGTGCTAAATTATTTAGCACTTATGCAAAGGGCAGCGGACAGTGTCACAAAAGCGAGTCCAAACCTATCACGGTCACTTTTCAAAGGACGAGATCAAATGACAGAGGCTGTTTTTGAGAGCTCCACAAACTCATCACATACTCCAGGCTTTTTCAGGAGTTAGTCGAGGACTATCAGACCGTTTTTATTTAATTATTTTCGGATTTGTGACGCATTGGGGAGTCTGATTAATTCATTAAGTACTCTTTCATTTCACACTATACGTTGAAAAGAGTGCCTTCAGGCTCTGTCCAGGCACTGCAGACAGTAAAACCTGGTTAATAACAACTATTAAACACAATGCAAAATGACTGTAAGCATTTTGAAACAACAAAGAATAAGATAAATGTATCCCACATATACTTGCACATTTCAGAAAGAAGCTGCAAAAATAATAAAGTAGCGCGCCAAGGATCATGTCACTGCTGTCATTAATCAATATATGTTTGTTTTCATTGCATCATCTACTGGTGCCGTTGGTGACGGCATTACTTGAATAACATGATTTTTATTCATCGTTTACTTTCCTTTAGGTGGCATGAATTGCATTTCTAGTGTTCATTAAATAGTACGAAAGCCCAACCTCAGGTGTGTGTGGCCATTCACCAGTAGCATTTGAAAAAAGAGTAGATGTTGTAGCACCCAGGTTAATGGGCCTCATGGCTAAACCCTTATAAGGCCCAAAAGGCGAGACCTGTTAGCTATGCCAATGCTTGTTTATATAGCAAGGCGCAAGACTCTGAAACGCGAACACTGCTAATAACAATCTGCACACTTCTGTGAAAAATGCTTCTCTCAGCCCACCATCTCAGGCATAGCAGGATCCTTTAGATCACCTCTTGTTCGAGGATCGACGTCCATGCCTTTAAGTAAGCCTGTTCCTCTCTTCATTAAAATGTTTCTTGTCCTACTAAATTGATGGAGTGTGGAGGCATACAACGACTGCTGACGGGTTGAAGAGAATAGTGTTTCTGACAACCGACAATCAGGGCTCTGTCGATGTCACCGAAAGGAGAGAGACATGCTTATTGTCAAGGGAGAATTATTTCTCGTGCAGGGCAAAGGTGCTCTTGTTGGGGTCAGGTGCGACCTGAAAGGTTCCACATCAATTCATCCTCCTTAAATGCAGTCTTTGACACACGAGTGTCTCAGGCTCCACCATACATCTTTCTGAAAGTCTAACACGTTTTTTCCAGTGTCATATTTTGAACTTTTATTCTATTTCTTTTATGTGCAGCTAGTATCCCTTTTTAGTCCCTGAAATCATAGTTGAATCGATTTATTGTTAAATGAGTAGCATATACCCAAGAAAAAAAGGTTCCTTTTAATATAGCATGCTGAGATTCCAAGGACGCGGTGACTTAGAACTCTTTGTTACCTATTCTATAGGAATTTCAAACTGCACATTTTAAGAAAATGATGTCAACCATCTTTCAAGATTCATATTATACATACAATGTTTGAGTCTGTTTGACCTTCAGAATTTACCTTAAGGTATGGTGGCACTGAACACAATTTTTAGGTTTGCCATTAATCAAGACCTTTTGTTTTTGATCAAAATATATACTATATATACATGTAAGGGTTTTCAGTCTGCCATTTTCGTCAATTTGTCTGCTGCAGTGTCATTCATATTTTAGTTCCGCACACGTGTATGACATTTAAAGCATATGACACAGGGTCAGCCCACTGCAGCCATTGGCTTACCTGACTGTGAGTGATGGGATTCTGCTCTCGCACAATATCTATACCTGCACCAAAAGTAGTCTTTTTTGTGTGCCAGGGACTAGGGGCGGCTCTAGGCTCAGGGCGGCCCTGGGCAGGGAGAGTAGGTTAGGGCCCCCCTGAGGAACGCAGGCGCGGAGGCCAGTGAAGAGGGGTGGTCAGGGTGTTTGGAAGTGGAACAGAGCCGGCCACCAAATGCCTGCCAGGGGCCGCCACGCAAATATGTATCCATCCTCAGAGGATTATCATATTAAGGTTATATATTGGCGTGGTGGCCCCTGGGGTTTGGTGGCCCTGTGCAGGTGCACAGCTTGCACATGCCTAAGGGCGCCCCTGCAGGGACTACTTGTGCAATGTGTGTTTTTATACTGAAACATATTCTGGCTTTTAGAAAATGATTATTTGACTTACGTAAGGGTCCAAAAGCTCATCCAACACCTGTGCTAGCTCTCATTTGTCACGTATCTTCATAGCAACATGATTCCCAAAGAAAAGAAAATATGCATTTACGAAGCAAAAAAAGGTAAACAGCCAATGCTTTGTTTGCTTTGTTCACCCTAATTTGGCAGGGTATGCCCAGACGTGGGTCCCTTGCTCCTTTTGCTACTGGATTCAAGCTAGCCTGGCTGATGGGGGGTGTTACCCCAAAACCGGTCCCAGGATGCTTGTTTCCAGTCCAGGGAAGACATGGCTTGGCAGTACGGGCTGGACTGTTCCCATGAGGCACAGGGTCAAGACTGATTTTCATATAGCTGTGTCTGAACTGGGGTGGCAAATTGAGCTAAAGAATGGTGAAGGATTCAACCCTGATCTGTGACTGGGGGTGAGTGTTTGAAAAGTGTTAGCACTCCGTCCATTATCTCCTTGTGTTTGCTTTAGACTTTTAGACTATAGGCTTTGCCAGTTCTTCTTTTAGAGTTGTCTCATGGAATGCTGTTGTGGCATTCGATCATGTCAAGTCCAAAACTTTAATAAATTGAACAATCACTTTAGTGTGGATGAATAAATGATAGAAAAACACAATGTGTGTGTATATATATATGTATATATATATATATATATCGATCACCATTATTTACAGGGAAAGCCCGTCCCTGGAACTCGCACCGGCTGTGAGAAGCAGTGCCCTCAGTAACGGGAACACGTTGGTAAAAAAAAAAAATATATATATATATATATAAACAAATCCACTTCCTCCGTTTCACCGGGACCTGTGACTGCGGTGCATACCAGGGGTAGAGGTCGCCCTGTAAACACTATGTTTCTCACCAAGCACAGCTTGAGCACACGCGCCTTTCTCGTTGAAAATTTTGGGAAGGACTGGAGTGAAAGTGCATTCCCACAGCGGCCGCTGTGCTTGGTGAGAAACATATATATATATATATATATATATATATATATATGATTTTGGACTTCATATCGTTTTGTTTGAATAACAATATCTTTATTTTCCAGAATCAACGATACAGGCAAGTAAGGGGGACTGCGATGGGCACCTGCTTCGCCCCCAGTTACGCGAATCTTTTCGTGGGCTGGTGGGAGAAGCAGGTGGCCTGGGCAGACGACAAAACCCCTTGGGTGGAGAAGGTGATATGCTGGAGAAGGTATATCGACGACCTCTTCCTTATTTGGAGGGGGTCGGAACAGTCAGCTCTTGAATATATTAAGATTCTTAACCAGAATGATCTTAACCTGCATTTCACCTGTACATTAAGCAAGAGTGAGGTAAACTATTTAGATCTCAGAGTTTTCGTTGATGCAGGCAAAATCCAGACCGCCCTCTTTAGAAAAGAGACGGCGGGCAACTCTGTCCTCCACGGACGCAGCAGGCACCCGACCTCCCTGGTTAAAAGTATCCCCTACGGGGAATTGTTGAGGATCAAACGCAACAGTTCTCTGGAGAGAGATTACACAGAGGCCGCTCAACAAAGCGTTAAACGCTTTAAATCTCGTGGCTACTCTATACCCACCCTCCATCAAGCTGAGAAAAAGGCAGAGAAAGTCAACAGAGATACCCTCTTACAGGACAAGAAGGTAGGCAGCCCAAAAGGAGGAAGTGGTATTATTAGACTTATCACTAACTATTCAGTGGCAGCTAACAAGGTCAGAGCCATCATGGCCAAGAACTGGGGGATCCTGAAATCCGATAATGTAATTGGAAAGGATCTACAACAACACCCCATGATTACCTTTAGGAGATTAAGATCTTTAAAAGACAGACTAGTCACTAGCCACCTACTGAAGGGCAAATCCAAAGGAGAACTGCAGTCGATGCATGGCTCGTACCCATGCGGGAAATGCAAAGCCTGCAGTAATAGTCAGAGGGTATTGAGCTACCAGGTGACTCAAAAATTAAAATCAACAAGTTTATCACTTGTTCGACCACATTTGTGGTATACTGTCTGAAGTGCCCCTACGGACGGATGTACGTAGGAAGCACTACGAAAGCAGTAAAGTTGAGGATTTTGGAGCACCAACGAGCCATTGCGAATAAAGATGAAAATTATCCAATGGCCCGGCATTTTGCAAGCCACCACAATAGCGACAGGACAAAACTCAGCTTTTTCAGCTTAGACTGCATCCCTCAAGACATTAGGGGTGGAGACCTAAAGAGGCGACTTAGACGCTTGGAGTCTCGATATATTATCGACCTCCAAACGAAGTCACCAGGAGGACTTAACGCAGGGGAGGAATTACTATCACACCTATGAGCACTTTTCCTCGTTTCTGATCCACGCGACTGTCTATAGTGAAAATTTTCTTCTACTTTACGTAAGACGTAGCTATCACTTGGCCTACAGAAGAACAAACACGCACCCCCCCCTCACACCCCTTTCCTTTAGTTAGGGTTTATGTTGTGTGGTTTTGCTAACACTGGTACCTATGTTTATGGCCATCCAGGCCTCAATTGTTACCATAGATTAAGAAATCACGGGGATTGTGTTATTTCAACTGTATACCAATACGAGTATAAGATGAGCTGAGCAATGAATTTTGTCATTGAAGTGGAAATTTGTGTTTAATTAGCCCATCCAGGGCTCAATGAGTTAATAACACGTTAAATGAATGTTGAATTATGTACAGTTTACTTTCATTGCTCACGAATGTGGAATGCGATTTGTAAATAGCGTTATTTCATCGTTACAAGATGGCGCTTTCATTTGTACTTTTGAACCTTCTTTTGTTTCAATGAATTTAGCCTTATCAATTGCTGCACTGCCGACGCCAGCTGACACTGACGAAGGCAAGTGCTGAAACGCGTCTGATTTCATTTTCTTTGCGCTAATAAACCGGACTTGGTTTATATCTGCTGTGAGTGCCGTCTTGTTGCTTTCTGCTGCCGGTCCCCGGTCGCAGAGTTGCGGAGCTTTAATATATATATATATATATATATATATATATATATATATATATATATATATATATATATATATATATATATATATATATATATATGTATGTATATATATATTACCTACTGGCGGTCACTGATGTCAAATGAGATGTCATCAGTGATGTCATCAGTGATGTCACTGACCATGTCATGAATGATGTAATATGTGACATCATAAGAAGTGGATTGCGGGTGCGCGAAATATAGTTAGTACAACTAACTATATAGGAGAAATTTCAATGGTTTTTAAATGCTAATTCCTAACTATATAAGGCCTGAAACCTATGGTTTTTTAAGTGAATATATATATATATATATATATATATATATATATATATATATATATATATATATCCTGGAACCACTTTCCTCGCCTCTCTCCACACGGCGCTCACCACAATGAGAAAGAGAGACGGACTCTGTTGTTTTTTCCTCAGCAGCCGCTGGAAATGTATTTTTTGTAAATATTTTAGTCATGCATTGCCGTGCCCTTCAGTACCATACGCGTTTCGGCGTTCATCGACGCCTTGCTCGCTGGTAACATGCAAAGAAAACCCGCCCGACATTTCAAATGAGGCTACCCCCCGTGATTGGACATCATGTGTGGTGACCACAGACAAAATACTGCTTATATGTCGTTATGATGATCTCAACAGGGAGCAAAGAAAACAGATCCTGTTTTTTTCTCTTTCACAAGTACAAATAAAGTTTTGCAGCACAATTATCACGACATACACAGTAAATATATATCACTGTGTAAATACGATCCTTTGCAAATAAAATCAATTAAATCACATTGCATTAATTTCATTTCGAATTGTACTGTTTCCCCTTTCCGATCTAAGCTGTGCCAGTTACCACACAATATTGTGTCACCTAAACTAAAGTGCAAAGTGCGATTAAAATGAACTCAAGTTTGTCCTGGTTGCTGAGTTGAAACTCCCATCCGGGAGCTAACAAACTCTATAGTCATTAACCTTGGACAATATAAATGGTGGAGGGTATATTGTTGGGGTCAAGGGTGGATGACCTGTTCAAGGTAAATAAAGGTAACTATATAACTGTACAAATACATCGGCAATTTCCGCCCTGTGTGTGTAGATAGCAACTATAGACATAAAACCTTATTCCAAAAATTTCGCAATTCATATCATATCTGTACATGTTTTAAATATCCTGTGTAACATCACTCCAGTATCTCCCATCACTTTCTCGGGTTATGTTGTCTCTAAACATTAAGATGGCTGATAGAATATATAGCCAAGATTTTTTTCCTCTATTTGTGGTAGGCTTATTGATTGCTTCCACTATGTACATTTATATGCCTACATTCCCTTTTAGAGGATATCCTATATAAGACAATACATATGTGATTTTACAATAAAAAGGTCTAAAGCTACAATTACATTCCACAAGGGGGAAAAGAGACTACTGAATTGTTCCCATACCCAAGTCTGGTTTGTTAATACCGAGGAGTGATTGGTAAATGTTTACATTTGGTGTATGTACCCTTACAGGAAATGAAATAGATCTTCACAAATATTGAGGCCTTTCGGGCTCTTACTGCCTAGTTCAATAATATACCTGGTTTCAAGCTGGCAGAGCTGCTTCTCCCTGTCTCCCCCTCTTTTGGTACCGGGCACATGATCTATTACGTAATAGCTAAGAACATTCAGGTTACTATTATGTTCAGCTTTTACGTGACGAGCCACCGGGTATGTGGGGCCTGAATTTACTGTTGCTCTTAAATGCTGCAGGATCCTGGCCTGTACTGGTAATTTCGTGTTGCCCACGTATCTTAGCCCACACTCACATGTTAGAATGTATACAGCATATTCTGTCTTACAGGTATAATTTCCCCTGATTTTAATGGGTTGATCAGAATAGCCATTGGTATATGTGGTGGTGTTGACGCCAAATTTGCAGGCTCTACACGAATAGCATTTAAAGAACCCATTCCTGGACGGGAGCCAGTTTTTGTGGAAGACCTCTGGGCTTGTTTTCACTAAATCAGGTTTCATGGAATATGCTTTGCTGAATGTGAAAATAGGTTTATTTTCATAGACTTCTTTTAAAATGCCATCTGTCATCACAGTTGGCCATTCTTTATTAACTATTTTTCTAATGACATTAGACTGCCTGCTGTATGTGGAAATAAATCTGCAGGTCTTATTGGGACCTCTTATATCTTCCTGTGTGGTGGAATTGGAGGTTACTCCCTGAGTGTTGTCTTTTGCATGATACTGAAGCAATGTGTCTCTTGTGACCAACGAAACTTTGTGTAAGGCACTTGCTAAATTTCTCTCTTTATAGCCTCTTTCAGGTAGTTTAGATTTCATAAGAGTAAGGGCTTTCTCACAAGATGTATTAGTGCTGCAAGATCTTTTTACCCTAAGGAATTCACCGTAGGGTAAGCTAGCTATGGTGTGTTTCGGGTGGAAACTGCTTGCATGAAGCAGGGTATTTCCTGCAGTTGGTTTTTGGTATAAGCATGTCTCCACTTTCCCTTCTCAGATGTTAATTTCTATGTCTAAGAAGCTAATGGTAGAGGCATTGATGTGGTGTGTAAATTCTAAGTTGCACTGGTTGCTATTGATAGTGTCAACAAAATCTATTGCCTCCCCCTCTGTGCCCTTCCATACTATAAAAATGTCGTCAATTAATCTCCAAAGACGTACAATGTGGTGGTCATAGAGAGCTTTGTGTTCCCCTCTGAGGACATGCTCCTCCCACCAGCCCACGTGTAAACACGCGTAGCTGGGGGAGAAGCATGCCCCCATGGCTACTCCCTGTTTTTGCCTATAGATCCTACCATCATACCGAATCTGTTGTTGTGTAGGCACCAGTGTATCATGCTAAGTAACATTTTGCTGTGGCTATAACACTCTATATTTCGTTGGTTTAAAAAATGTTCCACTGCTGACAGTCCTTCTGTGTGCTTAATACAGGTATAAAGTGCTTTTATATCCAGAGTAATCAAAAGATAGTCATTCAACCATTCCACATCTTTTAGTTTTAAAAGAAAGTCTCTGGAGGCCTGTATGAAGGAGGGCAAGGCTCTTACAAAGTCCTGTAGGAAGAAGTCCAGGTATTTTGACGTATTCTCAAACATACTATTTTGTGCTGAGATGATTGGTCTACCTTGCAATGGGTCCAATCCCTTATGGATCTTTGGGATAAGGCAGAATGTTGGTAATTTGGGATGATTATTAAGTAGGAATTTATTTTCCTCTTTTGTAATCAGGCCTTCTCGTGTCCACTTGTTAAGATCCTTTTTGAAGAGTTCATTTGCTTTGTGGACCTCTGTACCATTGGAGAGTTCATAGCACTCCACATCGTCAAGGTGCCTCTTGGCTTCTTCTCTATACATGGTCTTGTCCCATAGGACAATGTTGACCCCTTGTCCGCAAGGTTAATCACAACTGAGTCATTCTTTTTTAATTTGGCCATGAGCTGGAAATATTGCCTTTCTTTGTCACTCGTTTTTAACTTTCGTTTGCATGTCGTTTTGTAGAGTGATTTTAACTCGTCCACTACCCTGTCGTGGAAGACGTCCACTGCATCTCTGGGCATTATCGGGACAAACGTTGAGGAGGCTTTAAAGGGACTTTGACTTCCTTTTTTCCCCATGATGTTTTCCTCTTGTAAGACCTCCTGTGTGTTTGGGGTCAATTCAATGTCCTCTTCTCTTCTCAGGTTATGCAGGGTTTTTAGCAGTGGTATATCTTGGACTGCCAAACCAGATGTTGTTTGTGTCACATGCCCTGGTTTCTGTTGACTTCCTTTTTCAGGGTTTTTAATGGCAAAGTATTTGGTAAGCTTAAGTTTTCTAATGAATTTATACACATCTACTCTTGTTTTAGCGAAGTCTAAATTACTTTCTGGACAGAAACTGAGGCCCAGGGTTAAAAGTTGTTTTTCTGCCTCATTTAATTCTATATTAGTTAAGTTCACAATTGTTTTTTCTGAGCTGCCAGTTGTCCCTAGTTGTTCAAGTTCCGTTTTTTCTTTTGCCAGTTTCCGCGCCTTCTTATTGCTTTTCCTGCGCTGGCGGCGTCTCCAGTTCCTTTTGGAGTTTGAGCATTGCCTTTTTGTTGGTATCGCGGCCTGAGGGATTGGATTCGCTGCTCCCGAATGTATTCCAACTCCTCCGCGTAAGATAAAGGGCCCATTGATTCTGAGGGCTGTCCAGTGTTACCTCTGTCTGAATCCTCATCACTGGACATTAGACTCCCTTCAGTACTGGTGCTATATAATTATATATATATATATATATATATATATATATATATATATATATATATATATATATATATATATATATATATATATATATATATATATAACCTACTGGTGGTCGCCAGTAGGTATATATAGTTAGGATTTTTTTGAATAGGGATTTCTGAAAATTCTATGTTGAATAACTTTGGCGTTGATGGACAGAATTGGCTGAAATGTTCGGGAAAATGGCACATTTTGTTTCTGAGCATCCCCTGAAAGTTTGGGGGGGGTTTCGTCAAGCGGGGGCCGAGAAAAAAGGGGGGTCCCAAAACGTGTTTTTAACATTGAGTTTTCCATAGGACGGTTGGACTCACTTTTAGCTCGAACGGCTGAATGGATTTCCACAAAACTTGGCAAATTTGTAGGGACTGGTAGCCCGATGTGCCTTTGCTATGTCTCAAGATATAAGCTCCAGTGGTTTTTACGAAAATTACTTTGAAAAATATATATTGGGCTACATTGGGCTATATATATGTTAGAGCCCAAATGTAGCCCAATGTAGCCCAATGTAGCCCAAAGATGGCCACCAGAGACAAAAAATGATGTCATCAGTGATGTCACTGACCATGTCAGGAATGATGTAATATGTGACATGATCAGCAGTGGATTGCGGGTGCGCGATATATAGTTAGTGCAACTAACTATATATGTGAATTTCAATGGTTTTGTGTGAGTAAAATAAGGTTTTGTAAATGCTAATTCCTAACTATATATGGTCTATAACCTATGGTTTTTTCAGTGAATTTTCAAGGTTTTGTAAATGCTAATTCCTAACTATATATGGTCTATAACCTATGTTTTTTTCAGTGAATATATATATATATATATATATATATATATATATATATATATATATATATATATATATATATATATATATATATATATATATATATATATATATATTTATATTTAGTTAGTTTTCAAGACTCTGCAACAGGAAAGCACTCCACAGCAGGTAAGTTCAAAACTTCCGTTTATTGCTTTTTGAAGGTGATTTAGCTTCCGTCATTCTTCTTGTTTAACCAACGCGATTCAGTGCTGTGTGCACTTTCTTCCAGGGCTTCATGACAGTGCAATGTTGTTTGGCTGCTGCAATTCCGAATTTCCGCTGCCTTTAATTTATGCAGATTCGTGCTTGGTAGTGCGCATTCACTCGCAGTGAGTTATAGGAATTGTGGACCAATAACCACTAACTATTACCCACAGTGGGTCCCACAATGTCACTTTAATTGAACAAGGTGCACAGTGGTAACTTGAAAACCCACTGCCACGTTTCAGACACTTCAGTGTGCCCCGGCCTGCTAATGCACCTTCATAGTTTTAGCAAACTCCTGTGCCAATATGCATCAGGGACATTCCCTGCTCGACGGCCCCTTACTCCAACGGCTCCTTCCTCCATCTCCAGGTGGTGCTCTTCTCACGACGAAGCCGTCGGGTTTCAAATTTTGTTTTCAAGGCTCTGCAACAGAAAAAACACTCCACAGCAGGTAAGTTCAAAACTTCCATTTATTGCTATTTGAAGATGATTTCGCTTCCGTCATTCTTCATGTTTAGCCAACACGTTTCAGTGTTGTGTGCACTTTCTTCCAGGGCTTCATGACAGTGCGAAGCTGTGCGGCTGCTGCAATTCCGAATTTCCACTGCCTTTAATTTATGCAGATTTGCGCTTGGTAGCGCGCAATCACTGGCAGTGAGTTATAAGAATTGTGGACCAATAACCACTAACTATTACCCACAGTGGGTCCCACAATGTCACTATAATTGAACAGCACAGTGGTAACTTGAAAACCCACTGCCGCGTTTCAGACACTCCAGTGTGCCCCGGCCTGCTAATGCACCTTCATAGTTTTAGCAAACTGCTGTGCCGATTTTCATCAGGGAGAGAAGCCATGAAATTTGTAGAAACGCTCAATAAGAAAGATTTTAATTTGAAGTTTACCAGTCACTGGTCAAAAGACAACTTAGAATTTCTTGACTTAAAACTACAAGAAGAGAATAACAAATTAGAAAGTGCATTATTTAGAATAACGACGACAGGAAACAGTCTCCTGCATGCACGTAGCTGCCACCCAAGTTCACTCATTCAGAGCATCCGTGTGGGTGAACTATTACGAGCAAAGCATAACTGCAGCAAGATACAAAGTTTTGAGTCAGAAGAGAAGATCATGACCGAAAGATTTCTAGCCAGAGGTTACTCCATTAGTACCATCAATAAAGCAAAGTTAGCAGTAGCTAAGAGAACAAGAGAGTCATTGCTGACAGAAAAAAGCGAGGAAGCCAAAGAGGAAAAGAAAGAAAAAACACATTTCATCACAACATACTGTAACTAAGCATGTAAGATCAAGAAAAGCTTAAGTAAATTTCGTCCAATACTGCACATACATCCAGACATTGCGAAATGTGTTGAGATTTCACCACAAATTACTTACAAAAGGGCAAGATCTACTCTGTAGGGCAGTAGAACCTTCCAAAATTAGAATAACTGGTATACAGGGGGTCTACACATGCAGAAAATGCAAAGCCTGTAAGAATAGCAGAAACCTAAAAGAAGTAAAATTATCGCCAGTGAATCAACCTTTCAAAATCAGAGAACATACGTCATGTAACACGGAATTTGCTGTCTATGCATTGTTCTGCCCCTGCAAAAAGGCATACATAGGCAGCACTATTCACAAAGCAAAAATAAGAATTTTGGAACATCTTTGGGCAATAAAAAATGGAGACAAAGCATACCCAATTGCCCGTCATTTTCAGAGTCATCATAACCAGAATTCAAATTTATTGAGCTTCTGTGTGTTGGACATGATAAAATACAATGAAAGAGGTGGCAATCGGGTGCAAAGTCTGCGCAGATTAGAGTCAAAACTAATCATACAGTACAGAACACTAGTCCCCTTAGGACATAACTGCGATTAGGAACTAGCAGTGCATTTGGGTTAAAAGAGTAGAGGCAACTGTAAGCCACTGTCATGTTCTATGGTTCTTTTAGCTACTGTGTTTAAGATCAAGCTTAATGAATGTAAATGAATGAATTTGTCTGATTCGAGTCTTCGCAAGGTTTTACACCACACAAGAATTACCTTCCATTATACAATAAGCACGCTTGTTTTTAAATTCTGAGTCTAAAGATTTTAATCATCACTGTTAGTGTACCTTGGTTTTCACTTTGTTTTTGTTGTTTATTTTCAATTTTAGATGGACATCTTTATAGTTTGGCAGGGAGACGAAAGAGAAGCCCATCAATTCATTGATGAAATTAATGATAACACTCTCAATTTAAAATTCAGGTCCCATATCAGTGCTAAACAAATAGAATTTTTTGATGTCAGTGTCTATGTAGATACAGATAATCGATTACAAACGACCCTACATAGAAAAGCAACTGCAGGCAACACGACCCTGCATGCTTCTAGTCTCCATCCCATGCACACCATTGATATTATACCTTTAGGAGAAATTCTCAGAATCAAAAGAATTTGTAGCTCTAATGAAAACTTTCTCAAATGTGTTGAAGATTTGAGGATACGACTCAAAGCTCGAGGATATTCTGATAGAGTGTTTGATCGGGCTCTGGCGAGAGCTGACAAATGACCAAGATCCTCACTATTCCCCAAATCTACTGAGAATGTTTCTGACATAGTCAGTCCTAATATGGAAATCTCTAATGAATGCCCGAGATTCATCACTGCATTTAGCTGTCAGGAGAGAAAGATCAGACAAGTAATCAATCGTAATTGGCACACTATTCTGACGGACACAGTGCTAGGAAATATGTTGGCAAGCAAACCATTGGTAACGTTCCGCAGAGCGCATAGCATGGGGACAGTATTGGATCAAAGTAGTCCAGAATTGAAACAAAAGGCGGTCTGGTTACAACCAACGCCGGGGTTTCGTAAGTGTTCTACGTGTAGAGCTTGCCAATTTGGCACCAATAAAACCCACTACAGTACTCCATTTACATCAGTGGATACACCTATTGTTGGCAACCACACTTGCAAGACCGAGTATGCTGTATATGTTCTGACGTGCACCTGCGGCCTTAATTATATAGGCAGTACCAAACAGCAGGTGCACGTCAGGATTTTGCAGCATATTAGGGCCATTTTACACTGTGACCAATCCTATCCGGTGGCTCGTCATTTTCAAAGCACGCATAATAAAGATGCTAATAATCTATCTTATTATGTGGTAGCCTCAGTTCCCCCTCTTAGACGCGGGGGTAATCGAGAACTTAAACTGAGACAACTAGAATCTCGATTCATTCTTGAATATGACAGCAAGTGGCTCAACGGTCTCAACAACACTGAAGACGTGCGAAACTTCCTCTAAAGTATTTTCCCTTGCCCATATACGCCCTCGTTTTTTCCTCAGGTAGTCAGGTTCCCTGTTACCTAGAGTTGAATGTTCCATGGGTCTTGATTTTTTGCTAACTGTTCCTGATTTTGTGCATACTATTCCTATGTTCTAAATTTCCTGTATTCCGTGGCTAGTCAAGTTCCGTGTTAGCCTCGGACACATTAGTTAACTACTGTTCACCTCCATATTTGAATCCACTTTTATCACTATTTAGAATTTTAGCACTTTTTATGGGTGTTGTTTATCTCTTTTTAACATGATAATTTCTTTTATTCCTGCATAAAATGTTTTAAATTATGCTTTTTTTTTAATGACAAAATTGTGACTTTTCCTAATTGTCAAATTAAGCATTAATGCATTTTTTTTACACAGGTTCTTTTATCATGTTCTTACAATATTTTATATTGTGGTTATCCCTTTTAGCACGCGTGTTG
Organism: Lissotriton vulgaris; assembly: GCF_964263255.1. Taxonomy (NCBI): domain Eukaryota; kingdom Metazoa; phylum Chordata; class Amphibia; order Caudata; family Salamandridae; genus Lissotriton; species Lissotriton vulgaris. The sequence goes on along the minus strand of NC_141693.1, from coordinate 1,305,398,023 downwards.
GCACTTTATGTACAGTTAGACACTGATCTAGTTCAGCACAGTTATTTGCACTTTATCTTCAGCCTACTCCGATAACATTTAAATATTTTCACTATAGACTTAGAAATTTTGCATTACATGGATTCATCCAGTTATTTTTCTACAAAACTGCTTTTAGTGACATTTTTATAAAAACATTATAAATGATGAAATGTCAATTTGCTATGGTTAAATATCTAACTGGCATGTGTAAAATTTGTGTTTAACTTATTTTGCGTATTTGCACGAAGAATGGGTATTTATAAACACAAGATTTTGTCTATGTCTATAGTCATATGATTGTTGGAAGGGCGGAGCTTATGTCACTCACCTAAAAACATTGTAAAAACAAAAAAGCTGCACTAGTTCTTTGCATGTGAACAAGGGCTCTTAAAGCCCGAAACGCGTATTGCCCTCCTGTTGTACCAGCTGCAATAAAGCCAAGAACCTGTGAATCTTGTGGTCCGTCTCCTACTTTGCCTGCCTCGCCGGTCTTGGGTAGATCGGGAAGTGGCGTTTGTGGAGTTTCTACATATATATATATATATACATATATATATATATATATATATATATATATATATATATATATATATATATATATATATATATATATATCCGACCAGACCTCCCCTCCGTTCTGAAAGAAGAAGAGCACACGTAGGATTTCAGGAAGGCTGCTCTTTATTAAAACAATGGCATTTGCATGACGCGTTTCGTATTTAAACTTTCTCAAATGCTGCCAAACTTATTCAAACCTTCTCCCAGCCTCCTCTTAAGCTACCGGCCCCCATACGATTGGTTGAGGCAGGGCTGACGTCATCTTGCAGGGAAAACCCGAACCCAGGAATCCAGGTGCGTGCGGAACAGTCAACAAATTGTAAGTACTTTCCCCAGTGGGCGGTGTCTGCTCCCATCTCCCTGTGTACGCCTTGATTGCAATGATGAAAATGTTTTGGAGGGTGGGGAAGCAGCCTCCCGAGTCAGTGGCGTCACTAGAGGGGTGCGGGGGGTGCGGCCCGCACCAGGTGACACCGTCACATGGGGTGACACCGTGAGCCTCTGCTTTAAATATTTGTATTTCTTTGCTACATATCAGGAGGCGAGGAACAATGGGTTCCTCGCCTCCTGATATGTAGCAAATCAATACGATTTTTTAAAGCAGAGGCTCACTGTGTCACCCCATGTGACGGTGTCACCCAACCCATTACCCGGCCGCAGGCCAAAATCATTATTAGGCTGTTGAACGGCGTCAGCGTCCGAACGTCAATGACGTTCAACTTCCAAACGTCCCTCACGTAAGGAGCGGCGGAATGATTATGCGTCATCCACTGAACCCAGGAGTACCGCGCTGCTGATCCCCACCCGTCCCCGCCGGAGGGTTTAGTTCCCGGGGCTCGGGGTTTTACCCCATATTTTCCTGAATGTGCCCCCAAACCATGGCTCACAGGCGGGGGCCTCCGAGACCGGCCGGGGTCCGCCCGACCTCGTATGCAGACTGAGTAAGGAACGCGCCTGTTTCCTGTACAAAGGGCAAATCCTCACTCTTAGACTTTCGCTGGACAGCCAATTCCCAGACTCGTGCTCCTGTACACATGCACGATATAAGTAGCTTAATTTACAGTAGAAACTGCAACTCGGTACAATACCATAACTGCAGGAGGAATTCACGCAAATAGTACAAAGTAAGCCTCGCTCTTGTCATTTCTCATTCTGTTTTTATATCTCTAGATTCAGGGTAACTTTTGCAGGCCTGTGGCAGAAGCAGTTTTCTCCTCAAGGCAACCTAATTTTCTGCTCTTGAGTACCCGACCTTTTGTTTTTCAGAGGTTAAACGTTGTCCCTTTTGTTTGAATTTATGTGGAGTGCATTTCCGAGGCAGCTTTGTTATCTAATGTCTTGGATATCTCCTGTTATTCCTGTTCTGACATTAAGAGGTTTCTGGGGTGACTACTTTTTTTTTTATTAAAGAAGCGTTTATAAAGTGTGAGTTAAAGTTAAAAGTGGCTTTTTATTACGAGCTTGAATTCTCTAGAGTTTTCACCGTGATTGTGAAAAAAGCAATTTATGCATCCTAAAAATCATGGAATATGTGGTTGTTAGCAGGGGTTAGGGAACTGTGCGCGGTTTGCTGTTGCATGATTACACAAAATTACTGCAGATTTGCACCGAATTACACCTAATTGCACAAAATATGAATCCACCATTCCATGCTATATTTAAGAGGATGCCGGCTTACTTTCACAATATTAAGCAAGATCAGTGAGTTTTTCCAGTGTGTTCCACATGTTCTAATTATAAACGCTTCCCGTGAGTTGCACACCCTCCAAATGCAAACATTCTGAGATGAATTTAGCATAAGAACCTTTATAGTAATCTGTGCAACTGTATTCTTTAACTTTCAAACCCACTATCTAAATAAGAGCTGTTGCATCTGGAACCCATTTCTTGGTTGGTAATAAGGCCGTCTGGTAGCTACTACCTATATAGGAACCCATCGGCACCCATGCACAGTGGGCAAAATGTTGGGGCTTGTAGATGTAAATTGTGTTCTCAAGAATAAACCGAATGCTGGAAAAGTAAATCCTTAAAATAAATGCTTATGATACAGTTACAAGTTAGTTAAGTAACGGCTGTTGTAAGGCGCGTGTTTCAGCGCCAAGATAATGATGCAAAGTGTTTTGAGGCCACTTTCTCTTTCAAGTTGTGAGAAAATAGTCCTAACAGGAAGTTATTTCAGTCGTGTTTGTGTGTACTGGCGTGGCTCCTTAAGTAATGGCTTAGTGGCAGTATCCTAACATTGGAGCTGGAGGTATTCCCCTCCCCCCCATTAATAATATGTGCTGTTCTCTCTTTCATTCGAGAATCATCTCGTGTAATAATCCAATTATCAGGAAATGTTCGGCCTCTCTGGTGCTGTCAGCCTGTTTTGCTGCAAACACAGAATGTTTTTTTTTTTTGCTGTATTTTGCACCTCTCAGTCTGAGCCAGGCTTCCCTTTTAACAGCCTGGCTTGGTGGTGATTCAATTGACTCTGCTGTTTTTCCTATCCAGAACTGTCTTCTGTTACTTTTATGTCCGTGTTCCCCCTTGTCTTTTGAGTCTGACATGCCACTATGTCGCTCTGGGAAGTATCCGACATCAGACTTTTTTTTAACACAGACGTGTGTACAGTAGGGAGAGTCAGAGTGTATTCAGCAGACATTTGGGGAGGGGCAAGGAAGGTGACTTCGTGGGCTTGTTTTTTGCTCTGAAAGAGTCCTTGGTGTGGTGAGGATTGTGTCAGTGCGCGCTTGGGCCCGACTGACGTAAATCAGTATGACAGGGCACACTTAAGTTCCAGTGCTCGCCAGGTATGCTCAGCAGAACCAAGGCCAGCATGATTGAGAAAGACAAAATTAAACGTTCTGTTAACCCTATGATTTTTTGTTCTGTATTTAGCTAACATGGCAGTGAACGCTGACGTGGCCATCATGGCGACCAACGCTTTTAATGCTTCGACCTTCAAGTATGTTTTCAACCCGCGATTCTGCTTGGTGATTTATCCAGAAAAGATTTCATTTGTCGCCACAGGATATGTAGATTTTGCTTTTGTTCTCATATTGTCATTCTAATGGCCCTGGCAAGCTGTCACGTTTTGCTCATCTTGCACAACCATACAAAGAAAATGGATGCTGTCAGGACCCTGGATCAGGGCAACAGTGCAGAGATAAAAGCAACAAAAACCGTCATTGTTTTGGTCTCATTCTACGTTAGTCTTTATGGCATTGATAACACGATATGGCTGTACCGGACTGTAGTTAATGAGATCAATGTTGTTGTGTCGGATATTCGCGTCTTCTTTACCATGTGTTATGGTGCTTTATTTCCTTTCATTCTCATCATTTTTAACAAAAAGATAAATAAACTTTACAAAAGTGACAGTACAGCAAACTAGAAGGTGGGGATGTCAAAACATCGCAGATTGACGAACATACAGTTGCTTTTGGTGTGTTGTCAGAGAAAGCCGAACCTTTTTCAGCAGGACTTTACACATTAGTGTTGCTACAATTGGGGTGGGGTCGCACACTGCTCACACACCAGCGGGATCGCCCCTACATTAGTGTTGTTCTTAAGAAATACCATGACAGCCTGGGGCTGTAGTTCTTATGCTTTTATGTTATGTAGACATCTGGGCCCATACTCGATCAGGTGCACTGGCTCAGCGTGCAGCCGAGTAGCTGCATTTTTGCGTCTAAGGCATCTAAAGTTCATACATGCAACTCCGACACATTCCAGATTGTATATATGGGTTAGGGAGGGAAAGGAGAACTCCTAATGGCAAAGAGGGTGAAAGGAAGGAGTGGCCATGGAAGGATAGGCTACAGTGAGAATTGAGAGGTTGGTGGGCAGGCGAGAGAGCAAAAAGTAAAGCAAGAAATATGTATAATAAAGAGAGAACGGACACACATGGCCCCGTGGCCGCTTCAAACCTGAAAGAATGATTCTTGTCCTTACTTGGGCGCTGTGACATTCATTTCACTATCAATGTATGTCAGATGGCACACATTAACTATGCAGGCCTCTTGGCGCTACAGAGTAAATGGAACCATTTACAATGAGGCGATCATTTTAGTTTGCTTAGTGGGCAGTGGGTTGAGACACAGAAAAATGTCTGGCAGTGGTTGTATCTACACAGAGTGATTATTAAAAGTGGCTTCAGGAAAGGCCTGAACCAGAGAATAATTCAATACGGTGGAAACCAGTGAACTAAGTATAACGCCCAGACGCAGAGTGAACCAAACTGCAGTCAAGTGAGTTTATATTGAGCAAATACAGGCCCAAATGCTTGCAAAATACAGGGGACAACGCTGGACACGCAGATAAGCGTCCTGAAACTCGCGCAGGGTACCCCTAGGTAAACCGTGGAAAGGGTGCAGACTGGAAGGCAAACCCGCTGATGGCACATGAGGTCCATGTGGTAAGTGGTGAGGGGGTGACACCATGAGTTACTCGCACCGGGTGACACCAACCCTAGTGACGCCACTGTCCCGAGTCCAACATCCCACCGCACTGGTCCCAAAATCAATCTGTGCACACCGCTTGTTTAAGCAGCGCGTCCCCAGCAAAGTTGCTCTCCGTCCATGACGGCCAGGTTGTGCTCGGAAAAGCGGCGTTCCGACGTTTACCACAGTGTTTGTAGTGCCTCCAAAGTTGCCACCAAATCCGTCGGACTCTTTAGGGATGGGCGCTCTGAAAGGTGCTCGTGGCTGCACCTGAAACATCCGACCAGACCTCCCCTCCGTTCTGAAAGAAGAAGAGCACACTTAGGATTTCAGGAAGGCTGCTCTTTATTAAAACAATGGCATGTGCATGACGCGTTTCGTATTTAAACTTTCTCAAATGCTGCCAAACTTATTCAAACGTTCTCCCAGCCTCCTCTTAAGCTACTGGCCTCCATACGATTGGTTGAGGCAGAGCTGACGTCATCTTGCAGGGAAAACCCGAACCCAGGAATCCAGGTACGTGCGGAACAGTCACCAAATTGTAAGTACTTTCCCCAGTGGGCGGTGTCTGCTCCCATCTCCCTGTGTACGCCTTGGTTGCAATGATGAAAATGTTTTGGAGGGTGGGGAAGCAGCCTCCCGAGTCCAACATCCCACCGCACTGGTCCCAAAATCAATATGTGCACACCGCTTGTTTAAGCAGCGCGTCCCCAGCAAAGTTGCTTTCCGTCCATGACGGCCAGGTTGTGCTCGGGAAAGCGGCGTTCCGACGTTTACCACAGTGTTTGTAGTGCCTCCAAAGTTGCCACCAAATCCGTCGGACTCTTTAGGGATGGGCGCTCTGAAAGGTGCTCGTGGCTGCACCTGAAACATCCGACCAGATATATATATTTTGTTTTCAAGGCTCTGCAAGTTCAAAACTTCCATTTACAGCGACGGCTCGTGGAGGGAGTTACGGTGGGGCAGGAGGGTGGGGAGGGGGAGGGGCAGGGTGGAGGTTGCTAAAAACCGGCATATGGATAATTGCAGGTAAGTAAACAATTTAATTAATAAAACGAATTTCGTAGCTCGCACTGCATTGCATTTTGCGGTGCAAGGCGCACTACGAAATTCGTTTTATTAATTAAATTGTTTACTTACCTGCAATTATCCATATGCCGGTTTTTAGCAACCTCCACCCTGCCCCTCCCCCTCCCCACCCTCCTGCCCCACCGTAACTCCCTCCACGAGCCGTCGCTGAATGTCACTATAATTGAACAGCACAGTGGTAACTTGAAAACCCACTGCCGCGTTTCAGACACTCCAGTGTGCCCCGGCCTGCTAATGCACCTTCATAGTTTTAGCAAACTGCTGTGCCGATTTTCATCAGGGAGAGAAGCCATGAAATTTGTAGAAACGCTCAATAAGAAAGATTTTAATTTGAAGTTTACCAGTCACTGGTCAAAAGACAACTTAGAATTTCTTGACTTAAAACTACAAGAAGAGAATAACAAATTAGAAAGTGCATTATTTAGAATAACGACGACAGGAAACAGTCTCCTGCATGCACGTAGCTGCCACCCAAGTTCACTCATTCAGAGCATCCGTGTGGGTGAACTATTACGAGCAAAGCATAACTGCAGCAAGATACAAAGTTTTGAGTCAGAAGAGAAGATCATGACCGAAAGATTTCTAGCCAGAGGTTACTCCATTAGTACCATCAATAAAGCAAAGTTAGCAGTAGCTAAGAGAACAAGAGAGTCATTGCTGACAGAAAAAAGCGAGGAAGCCAAAGAGGAAAAGAAAGAAAAAACACATTTCATCACAACATACTGTAACTAAGCATGTAAGATCAAGAAAAGCTTAAGTAAATTTTGTCCAATACTGCACATACATCCAGACATTGCGAAATGTGTTAATATTTCACCACAAATTACTTACAAAAGGGCAAGATCTTTAAAAGATCTACTCTGTAGGGCAGTAGAACCTTCCAAAATGAGAATAACTGGTATACAGGGGTTCTACATATGCAGAAAATGCAAAGCCTGTAAGAATAGCAGAAACCTAAAAGAACTACAATTATTGCCAGTGAATCAACCTTTCAAAATCAGAGAACATACGTCATGTAACACGGAATTTGCTGTCTATGCATTGTTCTGCCCCTGCAAAAAGGCATACATAGGCAGCACTATTCACAAAGCAAAAATAAGAATTTCGGAACATCTTTGGGCAATTAAAAATGGAGACAAAGCGTACCCAATTGCCCGGCATTTTTCAGAGTCATCATAACCAGAATACAAATTTATTGAGCTTCTGTGTGTTGGACATGATAAAATACAATGAAAGAGGTGGCAATCGGGTGCAAAGTCTGCGCAGATTAGAGTCAAAACTAATCATACAGTACAGAACAATAGTCCCCTTAGGACATAACTGCGATTAGGAACTAGCAGTGCATTTGGGTTAAAATAGTAGAGGCAACTGTAAGCCACTGTCATGTTCTATGGTTCTTTTAGCTACTATGTTTACGATCAAGCTTAATGAATGTAAATGAATGAATTTGTCTGATTCAAGTCTTCGCAAGGTTTTACACCACACAAGAATTACCTTTCATTCTACAATAAGAACGCTTGTTTTTAAATTCTAAATCTAAAGATTTTAATCATCACTGTTAGTGTATCTTGGTTTTCACTTTGTTTTTGTAGTTTATTTTCAATTTTAAATTGTGCTAAACTTTGCGGTTCGAAGAAATGTTGAAAAGCGAAAGTATCAGTAGCTTCAGAATGAAGCAGTGTAAGATAGTGGTAATACTGTGGCACAAGAAATACACAAGCCCACTTGGGCAATGATGGACGCTATTCAATAGAAGAACATGAGGATCTGTTATCATGCCAGTACATCTGAATTAACAGACATTTGAAAAATATTTCTCATGCCTACTGGGGCTGAATTGTGCTTTCCTGTGTTGAACAGCGAGGCCAATAAAGTTTCAAACGTTTTGAATGAGGCTCAAGAATGTGCGAGCAGAGTTAGACCCATACGGCCATTTGAAAATCTGATGTATTTATGATGTTGTTCTAAGGTTAAGACAGATCGGCAGTTTGCAGTAAACCTTATATTGTTTTATTGATGCCCGTGTATGACAGAATATGATTATGCTCACTGGGACCAAATTGAACTGTCGGGCGGCAAACAGCCAGGTGTATATGTATACCCATTTAAATATATTTTTGTGCACAACAATACTCACGTAAATTACACAAGATTTATTTGTTACGCAAAAGATACATCTGTTCCGCCAAAGTAAAGCACTTTCTTGTTTTATTATATAGGTGTGAGAGAACAACCAGAGTCTATTTTCACTGTTTATACTTTGTATTGTCACATGTTTATTTAAACCAATTACAATCCACTAACAGTACTCGTGACCAAGGGACTAGTTCCCGAAACGCGTAGAGTGGATTTGCCTATGAATTCTGCAAAATAAAACATTGCTTATCATGCAATTAGAGTTTCTGTTTATAGTTTTCCAGTGAATCACATTGGAAGAAAGGACAGTATTCTTTGGATTAATTTACAAGGTTCGCCGCCTCACACGAACCGCTGTCATAAGCGGCAGGGTCATGGCGCTGCTCGGCATCTGTCGACCACAACGATTTGGAGATATATATATATATATATATATATATATGATGAAAGAAACCACTCCTACTGCAAGGAAGAAGAGGCACGCACACGAGGCGTGTATGGATCAGGCTTATTTATTATTATTCAGGTCACCCACGACCCTGCAGAAAAGGAGAGACGCGTTTCGCCTGCGCAGCAGGCTTTGTCAATCTGTTTTGGCGCCATGACATTATAGGAATATATAGCCCTCCTCCCTCCCTGAGGCACACATACCCATAGAGGATAGACTACAGGTTTAGGCATTGTAAATGGAAGAAGTGTAGACCTTCAGCATGTGCCTTCTTAGCAAAGTGCAGGGTATTCGAAGTTTGTACATAACTACATAAAATGAAAATGCCAATGAAAACCTGAGCTAATTCATAATGTATGCATGAAGACAATTATAAGCTGTAACCTGTTTTAGCCAGAGGTATAGACAAGTTGAATTCGCCTGTGGAGGTAATGTCATTAAAAAACATCGTATTGGCGCCAAATGCTCTCAACATGTGCTGTCTTTCAGATAGAAAATCTATTTTGTACAGGAAGATTTAAAAAATATAAAATACATATATGAGTGATGTCACTGACCATGTCATGGGTGATATAATATGTGACATCATCAGCAGTACATTGCGGGCGCGCAAGTTATAGTTACCTGAACTAACTATAACGGGAGAATTTCAATGGTTTTGTACGAGTGAAATATTCAGCTAACTATACCGCCCCTGAAACCTATGATTCTTTCAGTGAATTTCTAAGGTTTTTTAAATGCTAATTCGTAACTATAACGTGGCTGAAACCTATGTTTTTTTCAGTGAATTTCAAAGGTTTTTTAAATGCTAGTTTCTAACTATGCCTACAGAGGTAGGACATGTGAAGAAAGAAGAAAAAACGCACAGAAAGAAAAAAAGAAATGCAGAAAGAAGCAACAGAAGTCCTCAAAGTCGAAGAAAAGTGTAGGAAGAATCAAGACATGTGCACAAAGAACCAACAGAGGAGCAGAAAGAGACCATGTTACAAAATCATCCTGTGCCCACAACTTTTTCAGACGGGTACTGGTGTTAACTGACTCCGACTAACCAGGCCTAGAGCCAGTGGTATACTAAAAAGACACTTAGAATACAGTGAAAATGTCACAATCGTCACCTCCTCAGGATCAGGGTGATGCTCAAAGGGGTCCACCTCCTGATTTCCCCACACTCTGACTGATTGACCATACACAGAGCATAGAGGTAATCACGCGGGATGGGAAAGGGAAGGAACAGCAACGGAAGGGATATCTGAAACGAGAAGACACAGGGGATTTATAACATGTATCACTAACTACACTCAGTAATTTCTCGCTAGTAGAACACCTACCTATACACGCTTTCAGGAGGTGAACCCTTCTTTTCTGACTTATGTAGTTGATGCTTCTGTTATGTTAAGGAATATTTATATAGCGCCTATCACCGCCGGTCTCTAAGCGCTTAACAGAAGAACATAACACACTGATACGCTTCTCTATTACGCTAATCAGTAGCTTCCTACAAAATAAAGCCAATATTATTATTCCGTCAAATGTTCTCTCTCTGGAATTCTTAAAGGACAATATGCTACACCACATACATACCCATTCAATTCTCCGATTATCAAAATGAAAAAAACCCTCTCCAGTAACCAGAGAACAAACCCCCCACAGGGGTTGAAGGACAAAAATGATAGTGATCTTAACCAGTAAAAGTAGCTGCTTCTATCAAGTCTTGAACAAAAACAAAGGTTCAAACAGTACTTGTAGCTGAGCCCAGCTAAACAGTAATGTACAAAAGTAGGCTACAATCCAGGTTTGTGAAAGAACGTAGATAGAACCTCATCCGAGACTTACCAGGACACCATATCAAAGATCCAGGAAGAATTGACAGGCTCCCAGCAAAAGACGGCAATGACCAGAGCTTCAGAAAATGAAGGTACGGAAACATCCAAGAAACGGCAACCTTTCCCGCTGCAGCCGCAGGCAGAAAAGATGTCAGCAAAGTACTCCTGCCAGTAAACACGAATACCGGCAGCAGCGCGTCTCAGCCGAGAACGCGTAAAGTCCTTCCCCGCTGCAGCTGCAAGCGGGAAGGACGACGGGTAATAGTCCGGCACCGCCGAACTTCCAAACACGGAAATGAAACTCCTAAAGCACAGGACCCACGTCTCAGCTGAGAACACCAAAGGTCCTGGAATCCAGCATCCACAAAATACGTATCGCTCGGTAAACAGGAACAAACCACCAGATTTCGGATGTGGAATCACGTACGGCGCATACCTGCGCTACGTGAGATTATATGTTATCGGCTACTCCCCTTCGCCAGGCATTCTGGGAGTAGTAGTTCTGCAGGCGCTTTTGGCAAATCATGACAGAAAACACCTACATACACTAGGGAACACTATGCGTTGGGGTACCCCTCTGATTAGCATGACATCCTCTGTAAGCCTCTAGCACATAATAGGGCAGGGGGATTAAAACTACCTTTTAAAACGCACCACGGGAAGCGTTTGCACACTTGTAAAGGGAGGTGGAGAGCCTGAGGTGACATGTGTGCAAACACACCTTGTGGGCCTTTTAAGTTGGGGGATAAAGTCCCCTTGAATCCTGAGGGTCCCTAGTATCCAATTAGCCCACTAGGTACCTCAAGTAAGTGCCACATATCTGCGTTGCAGAGAGGTGTAAAAAGGGGCACGTCCTAGACCACCTCTCTGCAACGCAGCACAGTGGCGCTAACTGGAAGCACCCGGTGGGCTAGTTGGCCCCCAGGGTCCCTCAGGATTGGAGGGAAATTATTTCCCCAACTTAAAATGTGCCACAGGGCGTGTTTGCACATGTTGCTTCAGGCCCCGTCCCCTCCCTTCAACACTGTGTAAACGCGCCCTGTGGCTGTTTTAAGTTGGGAGATTAAGTCCACTTGAATCCTGAGGGTCTCTAGGGTCCAACTAGCCCACTAGGTACCTCCAGCAAGCGCCACATAGCTGCGTTGCAGAGAGGTGTAAAAAGGGTCACGGCCTAGACCAACTCTCTGCAATGCAGCCCCCTGGCTCATACTGGAGGTTTCTGGTGGGCTTGTTGCCCCCCAGGGAACCCCAGTATTCAAGGGGAATTTGTTCCCTATCTGCAAACGTGCCAGGGGGCGCAATTGCAGAGTACTGGAAGGAGGGGGACTGTGTGGCCCCCCTTCTTTTTCTAATTTATTGGCCCTGGTAACCCCATTCCCCAGGGCCTGCCCACTAATTTTAATTTATTTATTTTCATAAAATTGGAAGGGGGTTGTGTGGCCCCCCTCCCAAGGCCTTAATCGACCCTGGGGACCCCATCCCCCGGGGCATGGCCTTTTAAAAAATATATATTTTGGTGGGGGGCAGCGTTGCCCCACCCCTCAGGTCACTTATGGCACCGGGGACCCCTTCCCCCGGTGCCGGACTTTGTTTTTTTATTTATTTATAACAATTTGGGGGAGGGGGGTCACTTGTGTGCCGGAGAACCCCATTCCGGGGTTGTCTCTCTCCGTTGGGGACCATGGGGGGTCCTCAATCCCCCCACGGTCCCGCTGGCTCCCCTTAACGGACCCCCAAATTTAAAGATTTAGTGCCCCAGGGCAGTGGTGGTCCCCGGGCCTTGAGTCCCCCAACAGGATTATTTATTTAAAAAATAAGCCCCAGGGGTGGCAGTCTCCGGGGCTGCAGCGGGCCGTGTGCCCCAGCTACACAATTATTTCATTAAGCCCGGGGTGGCGGTCCCCGGGGCTTGGGGTGGGCTTGGATGCCCCCCATGTTAAAATGTAAAGCCTCGGGAGGTGGCTGTCCCCAGGGCTGCGGGGGGCCTTGAGCCTCCTGCAAATATATTCTTAAAGCCCAGGGGGGTGGCAGTCCCCGGGGCTGGGGGGACTGTGAGCCCTCCACATAATTGTTAAAAGCCCTGGGGGTGGTGGTCCCTGGGGCCCCTCAGCGCCCCCCCATTAGCATAAATATCTATCCCCAGGACTCGGCCCACCCGGGGGCTAAATACTAATGAAGCGCGGGAGCCTGTGCTTCGGTTTTTTTGCGCCCGGATGCGTGGATCCTACACGCATCCCACGATTTAAAAAAAAAGGGCAAAACATTTTTGGGGGACGCCCTGAGCAGGCCTTGGGGTTCAGGATATTTCTACCCTGCCCCCTTTTTGTGTTTTGTGCGTTTTTTTCTGTTTTCTTGTACCTCGGTTCTACAGAGGCACAAGATGGCGGCCAACACTTCCTGGTTTGTAGTGTTGACAGCCAATTAGCATGAAGCTCGTGCTCGGGAGGGTGCGCGGAGGGTGCACGGATCCTCTGCTGCCATAGATATTGAAACTTTTCTATTTTTTATTTTCTCAGCAACTGCTGGACGGATTTACACCATTTTACAAAAAGGGTTCTTTCTGCAACAAGGGCTACCTTTTTGCCAAATTTGGTGTCATTCCTTTCAGCCGTTCGGGCTGTAGCCGTGTCTAAACTTTCCTATGGGAAATTGCATGGGGAAAACACGTTTTGGGCCCCCTTTTTTTTCTCGGCCCCCCCTTGACGAATCACCCCAAAACTTTCAAGATGGGAGTGGACCGGAGCGCCCCACGAGTTTTAAAAAATTTCGCGAAGATTCGTCAACCGGAGCCAAAGTTATTGGGAATAGAATGCTGCTAATTTTCTATGGAAAATAGGTCCTAACTATAACTACCTACTGGCGACTGCCAGTAGGTTATATATATATATATATATATATATATATATATATATATATATATATATATATATATACATATAATATATATATATATATAATATATATATATATCTATATATATATATATTCACTGAAAAAACCATAGGTTATAGACCATATATAGTTAGGGATTAGCATTTAAAAAACCTTATTTTATTTGCACAAAACCATTGAAATTCCATATATAGTTAGTTGCACTAACTATATATCGCGGACCCGCAATCCACTGCTAATGATGTCACATATTACATCATTCATGACATGGTCAGTGACATCACTGATGACATCACTGATGACATCTCAAATGACATCACTGATGACATCACTGATGACATCTCAAATGACATCACTGATGACATCACTGACATCTCATTTGACATTACTGATTACATCACTGATGATATCATTTATGTGATAATACATCTTCAGACTCTAATATAACCTTAGATACACTCAGTGTAAACAGGCACTCACAGACTGTCACACATCCATGGAGTTACTCACACACCTAGTCAGTCATGCAAAGAATCAATCACACCTCCATTTCCTCAACTATACAGTTATACACACCTTACTTATTCAAACATATACTAACACATATTTACTCTCTTATACAATCCTTGATACAAGTTCACAATGATTCATACAGCCACTCTCACATTCACTGGCTCTTATGTTCAGTTATTTATATATGTCAACTCTCACATGGAGTGTGTTTTACATATGTACTTACTTTGACATGTAGAACTGAGATATCCATTCACTCACCAATATACTCATGCACACAGTCAACTGTCCATACAGCTGTTTCTACATGCACTTTTGAACCCATACACCTAGGGAATCAACTGCTCACACATCTATGCACAGAGTTATACACCTCCCAGCCACCCACACACATACTCAGTCTCCCATACAAATACTTGGGCAACCAATCAATAACCCATATAGTTACTGATATAGCTACTGATCAACACATGCAGCAGTTTACAGAACAACAGACATAATGATGCACAAATTAAGACAGTTTAGTCACTTACCCATGCACTCAGTGAGACACATTTAATCATTCTCTCATACAGTCAGTCATGCACCTACTAAATCCTTCATCCAGACACTTATACATCCACTCATTCTTCAATATGTAAGACATATTTTAACTTTACAGAAACATACAGTCACTGGGTGTTGTCATCAGTGATGTCATCAGTGATGTCATTTGAGATGTCATCAGTGATGTCATCAGTGATGTCACTGACCATGTCATGAATGATGTAATATGTGACATCATTAGCAGTGGATTGCGGGTCCGCGATATATAGTTAGTGCAACTAACTATATATGGAATTTCAATGGTTTTGTGCAAATAAAATAAGGTTTTTTAAATGCTAATCCCTAAATATATATGGTCTATAACCTATGGTTTTTTCAGTGAATTTTCAAGGTTTTGTAAATGCAAATTCCTAACTATATATGGTCTATAACCTATGGTTTTTTCTGTGAATTTCATTGGTTTTTTAAAAGCTATATCTATAGCTGTAAAATATATTCTTTATTAAGTGACGTATCACGTAGCCCGTGAGACGCCTAATGATGCATCGCATAACCGTGACGTATCGTCTCTGCAGCGCAAACCAAACCCAAAACGTAAGCGCGCCAGAACACGCTTAAAGATATATATATATTTTTTTAACCTTAATTAGACAAAATCCACACGTGCACATATCACAAACGTTCAAAAAAACCAATATGTCGGACTCCCGTTACGCTGCCGGTTAGCTGCCCGGTTAACGTACCAGGAAGCACCTTTACCGCGAAAAATCGCAATTTTTTTTTCACCCCCCAGGGAACTTTAATAGCCCCCTCATCAATCCTAGGGGTTCAGGAGGGGTTTGCCTTACCCCTTTCATTCATTTACACCTTTTTTTTTTTCCACCTCTTGTCTCTCGATCCCACAGAGAGACAAGATGGCGGCCGCTCCAGACTGTTTACAATGATAACAGCCAATCAGCTTCTCCTCAGACTCCTGTTACACTGCCGGTTAGCTTCCCGGTTAGCTTCCCGGTTAGCTGCCCGGTTCGCGTACCAAGACGCGTCTCTACGGCGAAAAAATCGGATTTTTTTTTTTTTTTTTTTGGCCCCGCGTGGCTTTATAATATCCCCCTCATCAATCCTAGGGGGTCAGAAGGGGTGTACCTTGCCCTCTTTCCTTCATTTCCCCCTTTGTTTTGGCCTCCTCTTGTCTCTCGATCCTACCGAGAGACAAGATGGCGGCCGCTCCGGACTGTTTAAATGTTGACAGCCAATCAGCTACTCCTCAGACTCCCGTTACACTGCCGGTTAGCTTCCCGGTTAGCTGCCCGGTTAGCTGCCCGGTTCGCGTACCAAGACGCGTCTCTACGGCGAAAAAATCGGAATTTTTTTTTTTTGGGCCCGGCGTGGCTCTATAATATCCCCCTCATCAATCCTAGGGGGTCAGAAGGGGTCTACCTTGCCCCCTTTCCTTCATTTCCCCCTTTGTTTTGGCCTCCTCTTGTCTCTCGATCCTACCGAGAGACAAGATGGCGGCCGCTCCGGACTGTTTAGAATGTTGACAGACACCGGAGAGCCAATCAGCTTCGCTTCGCAAAGTTCCGATACGCGAAAAGTACGCGAACCGGAGCGCTGCCCGGAGCGCTGTTACAGATATATATCTTGTTTTAAACGTTAATTTCTCAAAATTCACTGAAGCACATATATTGAGACCTAGCAAAGGCACATCGGGCTAACAGTCCCTACAATTTTGCCAAGTTTCGTGGAAATCCATTCAGCCGTTCGGGCTAAAAGTGAGTCCAACCGCCCTATGGAAATTAACATGGGAAAAACGTGTTTTGGGACCCCCTTTTTTTCTCGGCCCCCCCTTGACGAACCCCCCCCCAAATTTACAGGAGCTGCTCAGAAACAAAATGTGCCATTTTCCTGAAAATTTCAGCCAATTCCGTCCACAAACGCCAAAGTTATTAGGCATAGAATTTTCAAAAGTTCCATAGAGAAAAAATCCTAACTATATATACCTACTGGCTATCGCCGGTAGGTATTATATATATATATATATATATATATATATATATATATATATATATATATACATACAGATATAAATGTGACTAAGAGCCTGTGCGCTTGAAAAGTGTCTTTTTGCCCGAGATTAAAACAACGGCCTTGCTATTTCCCATAGAAGCCCATGTTAATACCAGAACATAGGCTTCTATGGGAATTAACAAGGGCCTATTATCAAGCCCATTATCGCCGCTTTATTGGCAGTTTCCTGCCGATAAAAGCGGCGATACTGTATCGCCTTTTGTTGATAATATGCCCCTTCATTTCTATAATAGTATGTGAAACTTTCTTTTTTTTTGTGTAGCAGTTGTACTCTACGCATGTGCAGCCTCATTTCGAAGCCCACGTTTTTTTTCTTTTTCTTCAAGTTCAACAAGCAAACCTTTCTTTATTTCAGGTAGTAAATTTGTCGCTTTCTTTTCCCGGGTCGTGTGTGTCATCCGCTGCTGTACTTTTGTAATACATTAATAATCATATTTCTTCTATATTTATTTGAAACGTAGTGCCGAGGCTCCAAACGTTGATTACGTACTCCGTCCACCTCCATTTTAGTAGTTTTTTGCCGCTATTTTTATATGGCTGAGATACCCGCCACCCCCTCTCAACACAATCCCCAAGAATGGGAATACGGAAACATTTCTGAACTTTTGGAAGGCGGGAGGGAGTTACCCTCCCGGCCGTATTTATTAAAATATGAAACAAAATTAAAACATTAAAATAACAGTTTCATATCATGTACAATTTCATTTCCACATTACGATGTTTTGGCTGACCTTAACACATTTCTAATACAAAGGTTCTCCTAGCCGATACTAACATCCTACAAATGCATTTTCAAATTGAAATTGTACATCCTAACGTTAAGGGCCAACGGCAAGGTCGTAACCGGTGTCAGATCCCTAAACCAGAACTCCCCCCTCACTTGTGAGGGGCGGCCGCACAGAGGACTGCACCTCATGTGCACATACCAATTTCCCTTTTCTTGACGGGGGCCCCAATTAACTCGACGCCATCTTAGTGGTCGTCCGAGGACTCGTGTGAGGTGTCTAGAAGGTAGCGTAGACCCCCCTCCCCACCCCACACAACTTACCACATCTGCCGTCGCAGATGTCCTGGCCCCGGGAAATTCCCAGGAGGGGCCCGTAACCCCTCCTATCCAGGGAGGGGTCTTGACCACCTTCCCTTTCCTTTCGGCGTCCCATCCTTAGAAGGGACCGCCTCCCCGTTGAGGGGCCAATGGCCACCTCCCCCCGGGCGCTCCCATCCGTAATGGGTGACGCCCCCCCCCTAGGGATCTTCCAAATACTGCTCACCGATCATGACCTTACCGCCCGACCAAATAATAAATACGACAAACTAAACTAGAGAGACTAATTACTAAAGAGGAAAAAAAAAAGATATTCAAAGTATGAACTGTCTAAACATCACTGATCGACTCCGGTGCAAATACTTTTATTCGATAAAACATACTGTAAAGAATTATCCACTTTATTGCATACTGAATCACAACTTTATTCAGAACAATCTGTAAGAAAAGTGAATTACCACGTCAAATAACTTTATTTCAAAACAACTTGCTGTCCTCAGGGGCTGGTGGGTGGGTCTCAAAATTGGCTCTTCGTTCCGTCTCGAGCTCACGTGCAGCGGGGAGGTGCAGCTTCAGAGCACAGGAACAAGAGGATGCTTCCTTGGCTTGTCGCTCCTTTTATCCTTCCTCTGGCGGGCGTAAACCCGCCTCCGCCCGCCTCCGGGGGCGTGGCTGGCGGCTTCAGTGTCTAGGACAACCCACTCTTGGGCGGGAAAAAGCGCGCCCCGGCTACGCCGCTTTGGGCATACCAGCCGAGACTCGCCTCCCGCCCAAGATGGCTTCCCGGGGGGATCGGGGTACTCCACCATACGTTCGGGGGGACCGAGTGGTCGCCCCTTTCCATATGGCTGAGATACCCGCCACCCCCTCTCAACACAATCCCCAAGAATGGGAATACGGAAACATTTCTGAACTTTTGGAAGGCGGGAGGGAGTTACCCTCCCGGCCGTATTTATTAAAATATGAAACAAAATTAAAACATTAAAATAACAGTTTCATATCATGTACAATTTCATTTCCACATTACGATGTTTTGGCTGACCTTAACACATTTCTAATACAAAGGTTCTCCTAGCCGATACTAACATCCTACAAATGCATTTTCGAATTGAAATTGTACATCCTAACGTTAAGGGCCAACGGCAAGGTCGTAACCGGTGTCAGATCCCTAAACCAGAACTCCCCCCTCACTTGTGAGGGGCGGCCGCACAGAGGACTGCACCTCATGTGCACATACCAATTTCCCTTTTCTTGACGGGGGCCCCAATTAACTCGACGCCATCTTAGTGGTCGTCCGAGGACTCGTGTGAGGTGTCTAGAAGGTAGCGTAGACCCCCCTCCCCACCCCACACAACTTACCACATCTGCCGTCGCAGATGTCCTGGCCCCGGGAAATTCCCAGGAGGGGCCCGTAACCCCTCCTATCCAGGGAGGGGTCTTGACCGCCTTCCCTTTCCTTTCGGCGTCCCATCCTTAGAAGGGACCGCCTCCCCGTTGAGGGGCCAATGGCCACCTCCCCCCGGGCGCTCCCATCCGTAATGGGTGACGCCCCCCCCTAGGGATCTTCCAATTACTGCTCACCGATCATGACCTTACCGCCACAGGCCGGATAGTTGACCGGCTATCCGGACCCCCCACAAAACTCCTACCTAAAGGTCATGCTGTAAACTCTTTAACCAAGCTACGAGGTCTCCTATGAGTAAAGAATTCCCCACCCGGGACAAATGGACCCCATCTTCTAGATACATATGGTCCCCCCTGATACACCCATGAGGAATCAAATGCAATGTACTTGTACGGAACAGTCTACCAAGCTTGTTATTTACCTTCTTCACAGAATGATTTATAGCAGACACTGAATTAGCCCCCCGCCACACCTTTCGTGGAATCATATGGGACCATGCAATCGTGCACCCTGGAACCCTTCTCGCCAACCAACTTACTGTGGATAGTATTGCCTCGAGAAGTAGTCGTCTACCAGTGGTCACCAAATCATTGCCCCCAAGATGCACTATGATTATAGATGGCGGTGACCTTGTCCGCCCTAACAAACCCTCGAAAAAAGGTTGAAACTGGTCAATACAGAGCCCGCCCCTTCCGTAGAAGGTCACCCTGTACCCGTATTCCCCAGCCATGTGAATCATGTCACCTGCTTTGAATACGTCCGCGGCACGCCTCACGTATGAGTGGCCCACGACCCACACCACTTTTTCCTCAGCCGGTGATCTTTGACCGCTGGTTCCCAGGTGTCGGGTCGACTGCACAGTCCGCCCCGCCTCATAAGCTTGCGAACTGAAAACCAAACAAAAACAAGAAGTGTGAGTACATGATATCAGCTTCACAACATGTGCAACCGCACATACCTCTTGTAACAATTCGAGGACCAACGCCCCAACTGTTTCACCTTTTCCACACTCAGACCCCTGGCTGTAGCCTCTGTAGCAGCCCCTATCCGGAAGGAATGGGTCCCAAACTCGCCCGGGTTCAAGCCTGCGGCCGAAATTGCCATTGCAAGCACCCGCTGGAACTGAAACCTCGTCAGTGGGGTGGCATCAGCGTGTCTCAACAAGGTCCCCCCCCATGATGCCGCCCTCTGCGCCAAATATTCCTCAACGCATACGACGGGGCACATGGGAGATCCGGGAATCCGATGGACTACTACGCTGTCCCCGATCGCACCCTGATCGGTCTTGGACCTGGCAAACGAGACAATCATCGTCTCCCCTTAACTTGAATGTGCTCTCGGCACAGTCCCCCCCCGTATCCTGCTTGTTCTTTGCCACCAGTTCGCTTACCCGCATAGCCCCATGGAATGCTAATGCAAAAGCGGCCCGGAATAACACTGTTTCTGACTGGGATGAACATGTCGCAGGGAGTACGGACAGTAACAGGGCCAACCTCTCCAGACCTATCGGGTGCCTTTCATCTACTCTGCGACCCTCAAGGCGTTGCCACCCACGCAGCGCCTTCTGTACTACGAAAGACGCTGTAGGGTCCTGGATACCATGAGCCCGTGCCATGAAGGAAATGGCGGCCCGATGCCTCTGGGCCGTGGCTACCGATTTGCCTGCCTGATGTAATGACAGCAAAAACTTTACGACAAACTCTTCCTGGCCCCAAAGCTCCCCCCTAGCAGAACCCAAAAAGGACCAATAGGAACGGAACGCCCCTTCATATGCCTTCCTTGTCCTGGGTGCTAAACTCTCTCCCACGAGGTTTTGTAGTTCGGGGCACCGAGAGACCAGAGAGCTTCGGGAAATGGTGCCGCCACCGGGTCCGCTGTGGGCAGAAAACCCCAGAAGGCCTGCATACGGAAACGAGAAAGCGCATCAGCAGCCTGATTCAGCACCCCTGGCACATGTCTCGCCCTGAAGAGCACGTTTAATTGCATACACAGTAAAACAATTTCCTTGAGCAATCTCAGAATCCATTTGCATCGTGCTGCCTGACTATTGATACACTCAACCACGGTCATGTTATCAGACCAGAACACCACAGAGTGATCCCGAAAACCCTCAGGCCATGTTTTCAAGGCCACCAGAATAGGGAACAGTTCGAGAAAAGCAATGTTACTTGTAAGCCCACACTCGTGCCACCATGACGGCCACGTTTGAGCTGACCAGTGATTACCAAATATGGCGCCAAAGCCTATACTCCCCGCCGAATCTGTCCACAGCCCCAATTCCTCGGAGGACACTGCCGGCTTGTTCCAGACAACCCGACCATTGAAATCCGCCAGGAATGCCAACCAAATGCGCATGTCCTGGCGAATCTCTGCCGAGAGCCTCGTGCGGTGGTGCCCCTCTTTAAGACCGACCATGGCTTGTGCAATCGAGCCGGAAAAAGGGCGGGCCATTGGCATTACTCTAAGGGCAAAATTCAACTGACCCACAGTCTGCTGCAATTGATGCAAATTCACCTTAGTCTCGCTAATACATGTTTCAAGCGAGGCCCTGAATTTCCTCACCTTTTCTTTGGGCAACCGGAAGCAACCCTCTTCGGAATCGAGCTCTATTCCAAGAAACTCGAGCGAAGTTGACGGCCCCACAGTCTTACCTGGCGCCAATGGCACCCCAAACTGACTCATCAGACCACAAAATTCTTTTAAAGCCTGTGCACATTCTGGGTCCCCGGCTGCCCCCAGGAACAGAAAATCATCAAGATAATACATAACATGCTGAAACCCCGTCATTCTTGTGAATGCCCATTGCAGAAAACAACTGAATTTCTTGAAATAAGCACAAGATATGGAGCATCCCATTGGCATACATTTATCCATGTAATAGCGCCCCAGAAACATAAAACCAAGGAGACGCTGATCGTCTGGGTGTACCGGGAGCAACCGGAACGCTGACTCGATGTCTGATTTGGCCATCAGCGCTCCGGGCCCCAGGCGATTCAACATGGCGACGGCATCATCGAAAGATGCGTACCGCACCGAACATACCTCCGGGTCTATCGCATCGTTCACCGACAGACCTCTCGGAGCTGACAAGTTATGTATCAATCTAAACTCACCCGGGTCCTTCTTGGGGACCACTCCCAAGGGTGAACAAACAAAATTAGCAACTGGTGGCATGTCGAATGGTCCGGCAACCCGACCCCGGATCACCTCCTTCCCAATCTTCGCTTGTACCACCGCCGTGTTCTGCAGGACCGACAGTGGGTTCCTACAATATGATTTACCCTGAAAATTCCCCACTGGGATGTGGAAACCATCCGAAAAACCGTCTCGCAACACCCCAGCGGAAACATGATCCGGGTATTCATTGAGCCAAGGAATCATTGCCATGGTATCAACCGGGGTAGGTAAAGACGCCCCTCGGACTATTTCAGACCTGTTTGGCGCTTTCCCTACTTCCGTTATCACCCGTTTTGGCTCTGCACATGGTCTCGGGATGCGAGGACTGTCCACACCCCCCACAGTCGTGCCGAAACTTGCATGACCCCTGGGGCCTTGTACACTTTCCCCTGTTAAAATTCCAGCAGATCCCTTTTTTACCTGTATTGCCATTCGACCTTGAGTGATGCTCGTTACTTGAACCCGCCCGAAAGGGCGCCCCAGATGAATGGCGGGAAAACTCGCCCCCGTTCCCCCCCAACAATGGCGCCTTTGTCATGCCTGATTTCTCCATTTTTTGCCAGGAAATGAAGTCGTAACAATCCCACGTCAGAGATGTGTCGAACTCCTTGGCCTTACGAAAAATATTATCATAACAAAACCACTGATTGCCCTCATATGTCTGAGAAAACTCCATAATACGTGTCTGGTACACTGGTAACTCGGCCAACAGTTCAGGCCTCCGTTCCCCCATAATTGAAGTGAATATGCCAAATGCTCTGCCCCAATTACCTATCGTCTCATCGACTCTAAAAGCGGCCATCTTGGCGCGCCAAACACTCGGGTGCATAAACTCTTTTTGAGTTTTCACGTGCTCAATCTCGTAATGATCAGTTAGTAAAGAAAACATGTTTACATATTTCTCAGCCCATATCCTCTCCTTGATTTCCATCGGAATATGCTGAGCAACTTTCTCCCTTCTCGAGGGTACTGACCCCTCCCCCGCAATCGGCAGTAGCTGCTTACCTGAACCAGAAGCTGTAACCGTAGTCGCTGCCGAACTCATGCCTGCTGCGGGTTGACCCACTGGAGCCTGCGGGGGAACAAAAGGACATGGGGCCTTTGCAGCCTCTCTTGATTGCCGCAACTGCCTCATTACTGCCCTGGCGTCATCTGCCGTAGCCCCCTCACTCTCTTTCCCCAACCACGCTGCCAGCTGTGCAGCCAACTCGGGAGGCATATCCTCCCCGTTCACAGGGGTGACTACAACGGGAATTGGTTGCCCCTCCTTCGGGACCGGGATCGGCTCCTCAGTCGGTGTATCAGGGTGCGCCGGCGGTGCCTCTGGAACCGGGGCCTCTTCCCCAGTTGCTCCCTTCCTGGCCCTTCTACCTCTCCCATTAGGGACTACTCCCGGCAATGCTGGTCCGACGACTCGCTTAGGGCCCCCTACACCGTTCATTGCCGCCATCTGCTTCTTCATCTCGGCCATGTCTTTTACGAGCATGCGGAGCATCTGATCGGTTCCGACCCGCTTTCCGGCCTTCTTGCCCGGCATTGTCCAACGATGATTCTCTGAAAGAGCAAAGACAAGAATTAAAACGCTCAAAATTGGCTCTTCGTTCCGTCTCGAGCTCACGTGCAGCGGGGAGGTGCAGCTTCAGAGCACAGGAACAAGAGGATGCTTCCTTGGCTTGTCGCTTCTTTTATCCTTCCTCTGGCGGGCGTAAACCCACCTCCGCCCGCCTCCGGGGGCGTGGCTGGCGGCTTCAGTGTCTAGGACAACCCACTCTTGGGCGGGAAAAAGCGCGCCCCAGCTACGCCGCTTTGGGCATACCAGCCGAGACTCGCCTCCCGCCCAAGATGGCTTCCCGGGGGGATCGGGGTACTCCACCATACGTTCGGGGGGACCGAGGGGTCGCCCCTTTCCATTATATCTGTTACCTAGAACTCAGTAGTTTTCAATCCTAGTCTTGAATATCTTACTATAGTATTTAAACATTATTTTTATTGTGAACCGTCATACCCCTCCCCCACAAAAAAGTCTGTATTATTCATTCGGTCTCGGGGGGGAAAATTATGGGGGCAATTTTTTGGCATAATGGGGGCTTGTATGGTGCCCCAGGCACTGGGGAACGTAACTCCTCTGGTTTTATTTTGAAGTATGCAGGGGGGGGTTACGGTCCTACTCCCCGCAGTTTCGGGGAGCGGCACGCCTCAGGTGTTTTTTAAAAAAATATATGTTTTGAGCTGTCTCTCTCTCTCTCTTTCCCCGTACACGTCACGGGGAACGCCACCTTTCTAGGGCAGAAATATGTAAAATGACCTTCCAGCTCCGGGTACCTGCATTGTCTGTTTTTTTAATTAATGTTGGGAGGGTGGGCTTGCTAATACGTCTTTGTTAATTCCTGTAGAAGCCTATGTTCTGGTGTTAACATGGGCTTCTATGGGAAATAATAAGGCCATATTATCAAGCTCATTATTGCCGTTCATTACGTGCTCCGTCCACCGCCATTTTAGTAGTTTTTTACCGCTATTTTTTATTATATCTGTCACTTAGAAATCAGTAGTTTTCAATCCTAGTCTTGAATATCTTACTATAGTATTTCAACATTATTTTTATTGTGGACTGTAATACCCCTCATCCACAAAATAAAGTCTGTTTTATTCATTCGGTCTCGAGGGGGCAAATTACGGGGGCAATTTATTTGCATAATGGGGGCTTATAAGGTGTCCCAAGCACTGGGGAACGGCACTTCTCTGGTTTTATTTTGAAGATATGCGGGGTGGGTTACAGCCCTGCTCCTACCAGTCTCGAGGAGCAGGCACATCTCGGGTGTTTAAAAAAAAAAATGTTTTGAGCTGTCTCTCTCTCTCTCCCCGTACACATCGCGGGGAACGCCACCTTTCTAGGGCAGTAATATGTAAAATGACCTTCCAGCTCCGGGTACCTGCATTGTCTGGGGTTTTTTAATAATGTTGGGAGGGTGGGCTTGATAATACGTCCTTGTTAATTGCCACAGAAGCCTATGTTCTGGTGTTAACATGGGCTTCTATGGGAAATAACAAGGCCGTATTATCAAGCTCATTATCGCCGTTTTATCGGCAGTTTCCTGCCAATAAAATGGTGATAATTTTAACATCGGTCCTTAATATTATGCACCTAAGTTTACTGGTCAAAAAAAAGAGCAATGGGCCATATTATCAACAAAAGGTGATACATTATAGCCGCTTTTATCGGCAGGAAACTGCCGATAAAGCTGCGATAATAGGCTTGATAATACGGCCTTGTTATTTCCCATAGAAGCCCATGTTAACACCAGAACATAGGCTTCTATGGGAATTAACAAGGGCCTATTATCAAGCCCATTATCGCCGCTTTATCTGCAGTTTCCTGTCGATAAAAGCGGCGATAATGTATAGCCTTTTGTTGATAATAGGCCCCTTCATTTCTATGATAGTATGTAAAACTTTCCTTTTTTTGTGTGTAGCAGTTGCACTCTACGCATGCGCAGCCTCGTTTCGAAGCCCACGTTTTTTCTTTTTCTTCAAGTTCAACAAGCAAACCATTCTTTATTTCAGGTAGTAAATTTGTCGCTTTCTTTTCCTGGGTCGAGTGTGTCATCCGCTGCTGTACTTTTGTAATATATTAATAATCATATTTCTTCTATATTTATTTGAAAGGTAGTGCCGAGGTGCCAAACGTTGATTACATACTCCGTCCAACGCCATTTTAGTTGTTTTTCACCGTTATTTTTATTATATCTGTTACTTAGAACTCAGTAGTTTTCAATCCTAGTCTTGAATATCTTACTATAGTATTTCAACATTATTTTTATTGTGGACCGTCATACCCCTCCCCCACAAAATTAAAGAAGTATGTCGTTTTTTTTATTTAGCTTTTATTAAATCAATAAATGTAAACGAAACTGAATTATAACTATGTTAGAAACAACTAGAAAAATAAATTTAACAACACACAATATTGTAAACAAATTGTTAAATGGACTCCAAAAGATGTTTGATTGGTAATCTGCAAAACAAAAAAGAAAATTAGAGTTTAATTATGTAGATGTGAGTAAATGAGCTGAAGCATTATAAGTTTTGGTAACTCTACGATTGTACGTGTGCAGTGTGCCTCGTACATTTCAGTTCTGTTGTGCCGCGTTCAAGTGGTGTCTATATGGAAGTGTCTTCTGCGTTACTGACGCCCGTTATGCCGACTTATTTCTAATGCATTGGTATGAAGGCTTTTTGGATCTAGGCCTCTGTGCTTACCTTTGTATAAACACTGAGGCCAAACACTTCAGACAGTGGAATTCACAACTTCAGTTGGGCTGTTCCTCTACACGTCCAAGTAGACAGCAGTGTCTATAAGTTTAAAAGAGAAAGAGAAATGATGTCACAGAGAGTGAGAGAGAGAAAGAGAGAGAAAACAACATTAAAACTGTGTCGCAGAGTTTGGAGTTGAGATTTTTTCTTGAAAAGTCAGACATAGATTTATAAGCTCCTTGCGTCACTTTACCCATGTTAAAAGTGACTCAAAAGTGGCGTAATAAGGTTGTGGATCTGTTTGTCAGACTGTTGTAACCTATCTGTTGTCACTGCTCGGAGGTAATTATAGATTTTACAGAGAAGCTGCTGTACACTACGCACTCTGGGCCATAATGTCAAGCCCGGGCGACAAAATTATCGCCACTTTATCGGCAGGAAAGTGCCGCTAAAGTGGCGATAATGGGTTTGATAATATGCTCTATGGAATTCCAATTGAAGCTCATGTTAGATAACATTCACATCTAACATGAGCTTCGATTGGAATTCCATAGAGCATATTATCAAACCCATTATCGCCACTTTAGCGGCACTTTCCTGCTCTTGGTCGATAGGCCGTTGTTGCTTCTGAAGGATGTTTGGTGAAGGAAACAAAAGGACATTTTGATTAGTCATCATAAACTGAGTTGCGTAACCACTGTCAAAAGTGAATTTTAATGTGGGTTCTTAATATTTCATAGTTAGACTGTTGCAGCTGCGCCACTTTTATTGGCAGGAAACTGCCAATAAAGCGGCGAAAATGGGTTTGGTAGTATGCCCTTGTGAATTCCTATAGCAGCCCAGGTTAACACAAGAACCTGGGGTGCTATGGGAATTCACAAGGGCATATTATCAAGCCCGTTATCGTCACTGTATCGGCAGTTTCCTGCCGATAAAACAGCGACAATTTGAAAACCGGTCCTTGATAATATGTCTGTTTGTATTCTAAATACATTTTAGCGATTATAAAAATGTTACTGCTATTGGGGAAAAAAAAATATGTAAATTAATACATTATATAGGAGTGCATTCATCTACAATATTAAGTCGCATTTTTGTATGTAGTCAGCTACAACTCTTTTACTCCTTTTGATGCGTACTCAAGTGTCACTGCTCACCTTTTGTGGAAACGAGTTTCTTCATGATGTAGTCACGATCTTCAACAAAGAAGTCTCATACGTGTTGCCGAGTCTTGATACCTCTATGGCTCACAACATACTTGTGCTCCTATCATCATCATCATCGCAGGTTCTTCACCCGCTCAGTGCTTCGGGCACTACTAACTCAGTGGCCAAAGAGGCCACGCATGTAGTAGTGGGCCCTTTGTTCGGTGTTTTGAGAACAACTCTAAAATGGCGTACAACACGTGCGCTCCGTCTTTTTTATAGATAGGGTCACGTATGTAGTGACGGATGCGCCGAATGGGTGTGGTGTGGGTGTATACCAGCCATGAGGGAGTGTGTGTGTCGATCTGACAAATAGACCTGCAACTAAGAAATCACTACAATGGAAGTTTGTGCCTTGTACTTTTGTTGTGTTTTCCTGGTAGCATAAGAGTGGCCTTCTTTTTTCTATGTGACGTTATAGAGTCACCATGTATGTAACCTATTTTGTGACGCATTTTACTGTACAATGCGTTTGCAAAACTAGTTGTTGTAGGGTGTTTTTTAAATTAAACTGTGTACTCTGGTTACGAGTTTGTTGATTGTAGAAGTATATATATTTTTTTCTATTTTGTATTTTATCATAATTGTGCTGACTTTTCTGCTTTAGCGTGCAGTACTATATTATTTTATAAAATGTATAACAAACTGTTGAAATCATGTTTGAAATTAGAATGTATGAATATGGCCTGGTATCGCTAGATATCCAGGACTCTAGTGCGCACAACAATTATAATCTTTCAAATGAAACCGTTTGTACAAAACATCTTTTATCATTAGTTTATCATAAATTCAGTGAGTAAAATGCATTATCAATTTAAACAATACATAAACAATAGGAAATCACTGCACATAAATCATATGCATTTCTCAAAACAATCAGTATACAACACAGTTATATGTACAACCCAATGCATTTCGGGGTATAAACCCCTTAGTCAGGGGTCTGTAAGAGAAAAGAAAAGAGGAAAAGAAAGGAAACGTGATTACTCTAGATGCTTTAGGAGATATATATTCGTGATCTTTAGTATTATGTGGATTCCTTACCGGAATTGATGATTATTCCGATATTATATGTGCAATATAATATATAGTAAATCTGGAGAATCGGTAAAAAAGGGAAGAATCAGAAACATGATTCATGTGTACAAGAAGCGATTTATATGGGGGAGGGTATTCAAATGAATTACCTGTATCCTGGGGTCAAAAAGAACCTGTCTGAAAATAATAAGAATTTGTATCAAAAAATACCCTTTGTTGCCTATTTATATGGTCACTTGTGAACTTCAAACACGGAGCTCACCTGCAGGTCTTGCGTGTGTAACCGCTGAAATGTGGAGTCTATTGAAATAAATAAACGGGTAATGCATAAATTCTATTGCAAACAATTTAATTTGATGCAATGTTGCCAAAGTCTAATAGTAGGAAGAGTATTTACCTGCAAGCCTTGAATTCAAAACTAGGGGTCTCGCTCGTGTTGAAATTCCTCTCGTGCTAAAGAGAGTAAAAATAAAAATAAAAGTATGCCGGATTTAGTATACGATTACCCTAGTCGATGACCTTCACGTTTAAAACTATCTAAAAGCCGACTTACCGAAAGAGAGGTAAACCGGCTGCGTAGCGGCGATCCTACTCGAATGTTTGTGTCGATAGCGGGTTCATAAGAGGAGCCTTTTTCTATATCTATTTTTTAGACTCAAGATTAAAGGAAGGACTGGCTGAGAGAATAGTGGCGACCATTACTACACGGGAAGTGTAGCTCGAAACTAAGTGTATTTTCGAATACGGTGAAGATATTACTGGCGCTTATGTTGTGAAGCAACCTGCATATTATTATTCAGGTGTAGCTAATAACAAAAGCAAAAGGAAAGCGAAAAAAGAAGGAAAGAGGTAAAAGGGGAGGGATACACAATACATTTTAGTTATCAACTGTTTCAGAATTATGCATTGAAATTCTAAAGAATATAAATTCCATATTACTACGATCAACAGATTTATACATCATAAACCTTCAAAATGTGTGGTAAAGTTTGTAACTTCTATTAACCAACAATGTTATGTTCACTGTGTATTATTATGGCATGTGTCTAACTATATACATGTGTTCCAGTGAAAAGTATCACTGTGCTGATGGATCCCTTAAGGACCAGGCTAAGTGCAATTATACTCTAGTTTGTATCTATAGGAAACAGACCATTTCCAATTTGTCATTCAACCCATCTGAGGTTAATGTCTGTAATTTGCGAATCCAAAAGGTTTCTCTCCGGAGGAGGATTTTGGCATTGTCTAGTCCTAGACGTTGCGAAACCTGTTCAATGATTTGAAAACGTATCTGGGCTATTGTGTGTCCCATTTCGATCCAATGTCTTACAAGAGTCGATGTCAGATTTTTCTTGCAAATTCGACTCTTGTGCTCAGATAGACGTGTTTTTAATTTCTGGTCAGTCTTGCCAACATATAACAGCCCACATGGGAACTTTATTGAGTAGACCACATGCTCTGCGTTACAGTTTGCAGAGTGTCTTAAGGTAATCCTTTCTCCTGTTCGCGGATGAGATAACGTACTGCCAGTAATTACATTGTTGCAGTTCTTGCAGTTAAAGCACTTTGTTGTTCCTTTATGGGTTACTGTGCGGTGTTCCATATCTTCTGGTTTATTGAGAAGTTCCTTCAAGTTCCGCGATCTTTTAGAGGCGAATAGTGGTTTCTGTTTGTATAGTTCACCAAAATCACTTTCTATTTGTAAAATTTCCCACCTCTTGGTTATGGTTCTTTTTATGTCCCTTGATGCGGTGGAGTATTTGAATACAAACACCATTCTTTTGTTTGGAGCCTTGACTTTTTTCTGCAATAGTTCTACACGCGGTATCGTCTTGATTCTCTCCATTTGCATTGTCAGGAGTTTTTCAGGATATCCTAGATCTAGATAGCATTGCTTTTGATGTTCCAAGCTTCTCATACATTGTATTTCATCGGATGATATTCTTTTAATTCTCATAAATTGAGATATCGGAAGATTGTCTATCAAGTTGATTGGATGGAAACTTCCATATTGTAATGATGTGTTTTTGTCAGTAGGTTTTTTGTATAGTTCTGTATATATTGTATTGCCATTTATTCCAACTGAGACATCCAGGAATGGTATTGACGTGGTGCTAATCTGGCTGGTAAATTGTATTCTGGGATTTACAAGATTCAAACTGTCAATATTTCTCTTTAAATCTGCGACTGGTTTCTTCCATATTAAAAAGATATCATCAATATACCGTTTATAGTATATGATGCCTTCTTGCCAAGTACTAACTTCCAATATGTACTCCAATTCAAATTGTGCCATGAATATATTCGCATATATACATGCCCCTGGAAAGCCCATGGCAGTACCGCTTAGCTGAGTGTAGTATTCATTTTGCCAAATGAAGTAACTGTTGTTTAAACAAAATTCCAACAATTGCATAATCAGATATTTCGTCTCAACAGATTTGTCTGTCCTCAATAGGGCCCATTCCATAGCCTCGAGGCCTAGTTTGTGGGGAATCGATGTATATAACGACACTACGTCGATTGTACAGAGTGTCAAACTCCCTTCTTCTTCCAAGTTTAGGGAGGTCAGGCTTCTCAAAAAATGTGATGTGTCCTCCAAATATGTAGACCTGTTTTGCATGAATGCTTGCATATGGGAATCGATGAAAATGCCCACATTTTCGAAGATTGACGAGCAACCAGACACAATGGGCCTGATAGGAGGATTCTGCAATTGTTTGTGTACTTTTGGCAAAAAGTAGATTTTTGGTCTTCTTGGGTATACTTGTCTTAGATATCTTTTAGTTGCAAGGGTGATCCAGCTTAGTTCCTCAGCCTTATCAAGAATTTGATCAAGATTATGTGCTATCTCATTTGTTGGATCTTGTGGAAGTTAGAAATAGACTTTGTCGTCTTGCACATGTTCATTACCTTTCTGAATGTAAAAATCAGTGTCCATAATGACAAGGCCTCCCCCTTTGTCCGCCTTTTGGATGACAATTTCTTTGTTGTTAGCCAAGGCGCGTAGCGCACTATGTTCTGCTCGTGTCAGATTTTTCAACTTGCTTTTATATTGAATTTTAGTCATATCTGCCTTGACCAGAGTTTCAAACAAATCAAGGCTTTTATGAGAGACTGGAGCCATGAAGTTGTTTTTAGGTTTAAACTGTTCTGCGATGTTATCAGGTGATTCAATAGGATTTAGAATGGTGAAAAAATATTTAAGACGTAATAGCCTCATGAATTTAAAAAATGCCACTTCAGTCTCGAGTTCATTTGTACGGTAAGTGCTGACAAAAGTAGGTCCTTTGTTTAACAGTTGGGTTTGAAATTTAGATAGCGGATACTTGGAGATATTGATTACTATGTTCTGTTCTGACTCCGTAATCCCGTTTTCTTCGCTTGTTCTTTTTCTTTTTCCTTTGCCTTTTGCATTGGGTTGTACATATAACTGTGTTGTATACTGATTGTTTTGAGAAATGCATATGATTTATGTGCAGTGATTTCCTATTGTTTATGTATTGTTTAAATTGATAATGCATTTTACTCACTGAATTTATGATAAACTAATGATAAAAGATGTTTTGAACAAACGGTTTCATTTGAAAGATTATAATTGTTGTGCGCACTAGAGTCCTGGATATCTAGCGATACCAGGCCATATTCATACATACACTGAGTTCAGCAGGCACTAATCTAGCGCTGCACACGTATCGAACAAATTATCAAGTCATTAAAAAACTGAGTGCAATACCCCAAACTATTCATTTATTGAAATCAGAATGTAAGCATGTAAGCTGCTCTCTGTGAGGAATAGCAATGCCGGCTCCCGAATGATGCAGGGAGCCGACTGGTACCGTGGTGGATTTGGGGCTCTACCTACGGTCTTGAACGTTATATTTGAGGATTGGTGGATGGGGTGTCCGGTGATTGTAAAACATGAGTGATGTATGCTATTTTTTGTTTTACGGTATATTTATTGTGGCGTACAGTGCGAATTTTGAAAGTTGTTCCATAAGTGTACGTAAGCAAGAAAAATGAATTAAAAATAAATCTGTCACTCTTTCACAAGGATGATGTCATCAGTGATGTCATTTGAGATGTCATCAGTGATGTTATGAGTGATGCCACTGACCATGTCATGAGTGATGTAATATGTGACGTCATCAGCGGTGCATTGCGGGCGTGCGAGTTATAGTTAGCT
The DNA here is from genome assembly GCF_964263255.1 of Lissotriton vulgaris. NCBI lineage: Eukaryota > Metazoa > Chordata > Amphibia > Caudata > Salamandridae > Lissotriton > Lissotriton vulgaris. The sequence goes on along the minus strand of NC_141693.1, from coordinate 1,305,365,178 downwards.
GAACTAACTATAACAGGGGAATTTCAATGGTTTTGTACGAGTGAAATGTCCAGCTAACCATAACGTGGTGGTTATTTCAGTGAATATATATATATATATATATATATATATATATATATATATATATATATATATATATATATATATATATATTGTTCACCAAACGCCCCTCCGATTTCAGAGAGCACACAACGCTGTCCTGACCTCCTGTCTGCTGGCCTCACTGTCATCACCTTAATGCTTTGCGTATTTTATAGTGCAATGCCCGACGCATTTCGAGGCCGAACCACCTCTTAATCGTGGGCTGTCTTGCAGGGCCAAGGATAGGCTCACCAATGAATTCAACGCATTTTTATTGCTTTATTTGTCGAATTTCACTGCCCTCAGTGGGCGTGGCTTATCCTGCTCCGAGGAGCATGATGGTTAAGCTAGTCCAAGAAGGTGAGTATTAGTATTATCCTTCAGTAGGTTCCTTGACTCTGTATAGATTATTGACATTTACCAGTCCTTTAGTAGGATGCAAACACATTCAGGGGAGATTTTTATTTCAAGGACGTTGTGCCGCCTGAAAGGATCGTTCCCTCCGCAGACTTCCCTTCATGCGGAAATGGTGCCTCTCTGCGTGGCCAGGCTGCCACGCTTCAAATTGTTCACCAAACGCCCCTCTGATTTCAGAGAGCACACAACGCTGTCCTGACCTCCAGTCTGCTGGCCTCGCTGTCGTCACCTTAATGCTTTGCGTATTTTAGAGTGCAATACCCGATGCGTTTCGAGGCCAAACCGCCTCTTAATCATGGGCTGTCTTGCAGGGCCAAGGATAAGCTCACCAATAAATTCAACACATTTTTATTGCTTTATTTGTTGGATTTCATCGCCCTCAGTGGGCGTGGCTTATCCTGCTCTGAGGAGCATGATGGTTAAGATAGTCCAACAAGGTGAGTATTAGTATTATCCTTCAGTAGGTTACTTGACTCTGTATAGATTATTGACATTTAACAGTCCAAAGTGGCTTGATAAATCTATCTGTGGCTTGATAAATCTAGAGCAATACAAAACAGAGCAAATCCCTGCATTGGGGACAGTGGATGTTCCCATGCATCCACCCTTGGATTTTGGTGTATTTCCAGGTTTACCATTACTGTAGGTTCCTTGACTCTGTATAGATTATTGACATTTAACAGTCCTTTAGTAGGATGCAAACACATTCAGGCGAGCTTTTCATTTCAAGGACATCATGCCGCCTTAAAGGATCGTTCCCTCCGCAGCCTTCCCTTCATGCGGAAATGGTGCCTCTCTGCGTGGCCAGGCTGCCACGCTTCAAATTGTTCACCAAACGCCCCTCCAATTTCAGAGAGCACACAACGCTGTCCTGACCTCCGGTCTGCTGGCCTCGCTGTTGTCACCTTAATGCTTTGCGTATTTTATAGTGCCATGCCCAACGCGTTTCGAGGCCAAACCGCCTCTTAATCATGGGCTGTCTTGCAGGGCCAAGGATAGGCTAACCAATGAATTCAAGGAATTTTATTGCTTTATTTGTTGAATTTTACCGCCCTCAATGGGCGTGGCTTACCCTGCTCCAAGGAGCATGATGGTTAAGATAGTCCAACTTAGCATAAAAGAAAGTCCAACACTGGCCATGTTCAGAAAGGCAGTGAAAACTTGGCTTTTCATGGCTGACTGTTAAGGGAGTTTTGTTCTCCGTCTTTGAGGCTTGCTATCTGTCCTAGCGCCAAGACGCCTTCAGGCAATCGCGCACTGTATAAGTGGAAAAATCAAATTAAATCAAATCAACAAGGTAAGTATTAGTGTTATTCTTCAGTAGGTTCCTTGACTCTGTATAGATTATTGACATTTAACAGTCCTTTAGTAGGATGCAAACACATTCAGGCGAGCTTTTCACTTCAAGGACATTGTGCCGCCTGAAAGGATCATTTCCTCCGCAGCCTTCCCTTTATGCGGAAATGGTGCCTCTCTGCGTGGTCAGGCTGCCACGCTTCAAATTGTTCACCAAACTCCCCTCCGATTTCAGAGAGCACACAACGCTGTCCTGACCTCCGGTCTGCTGGCCTCGCTGTCGTCACCTTAATGCTTTGCGTATTTTATCGTGCCATGCCGACGCGTTTTGAGGCCAAACCGCCTCTCAATCATGGGCTGTCTTGCAGGGCCAAGGATAGGCTCACCAATGAATTCAACGCATTTTGATTGCTTTATTTGTTGAATTTCACCGCTCTCAGTGGGCGAGGCTTATCCTGCTCCGAGGAGCATGATGGTTAAGATAGTCCAACAAGGTGAGTATTAGTATTATCCTTCAGTAGGTTCCTTGACTCTGTATAGATTATTGACATTTAACAGTCCTTTAGTAGGATGCAAACACATTCAGGCAAGCTTTTCATTTCAAGGACATCGTGCCGCCTGAATGGATCGTTCCCTCCGCAGCCTTCCCTTCATTCGGAAATGGTGCCTCTCTGCGTGGCCAGGCTGCCACGCTTCAAATTGTTCACCAAACGCCCCTCCGATTTCAGAGAGCACACAACGCTGTCCTGACCTCCGGTCTGCTGGCCTCGCTGTCGTCACCTTAATGCTTTGCGTATTTTATATTGCCATGCCCGACGCGTTTCGAGGCCAAACCGCCTCTTAATCATGGGCTGTCTTGTAGGGCCAAGGATAGGCTCACCAATGAATTTAACACATTTTATTGCTTTATTTGTTGACTTTCACCGCCCTCAGTGGGCGTGGCTTATCCTGCTGCGAGGAGCATGATGGTTAAGATAGTCCAACAAGGTGAGTATTAGTATTATCCTTCAGTAGGTTACTTGACTCTGTATAGATTATTGACATTTAACAGTCCAAAGTGGCTTGATAAATCTATCTGTGGCTTGATAAATCTAGAGCAATACAAAACAGAGCAAATCCCTGCATTGGGGACAGTGGATGTTCCCATGCATCCACCCTTGGATTTTGGTGTATTTCCAGGTTTACCATTACTGGTAGACCTGGTAATGCGTCAAAATGCTACCCTTCCCCAGGTGAGGCGTGTTATTTCTCCTTGTTTTTTCCTCTGCATTTTGCAGCACACATTGAAAGAGGAAAATGCCGCATAGGATTGTAATTTTTGCAGGAAGGTGCCCCTTCCTGCACAAAAACAATTCTGCTAACAACGCAGTCACCCTTGCACCATTTTGCAAGAGTGCCTGCATTGGTGCTAAGCAGCAATGTATGCACCAGCACATGGAAAGGACTGGAAATGTGCCAAATTATGTTAAATACAGCACATTCCTTTCCTTTCCTTTTCACGCAGCCCAGCAAGGCTTGCTGCGTTGCACAAAAATGTTACATAAGTGCCTCCAAATTTGTTAAAGCATTAATCAAATTCCAGGAACTTCCACAACTGGAAGGACCTACTAAGATAAATGAAGAATAGGGTGGGAATAATTTAAAAGCAATGTGACCTTTATAAACCTTCAATAACCATCCGTGGTTAGGTAGATAGAGGACAGCGCTTTACAGCTGTGCACCCTTTAAATCTCCCATGTAATAACCGAGAGGAGGCCCCTAGGCAGAGGCCAACCCTTTCTACTCTGATTGGTTGCATCTTTTATCATTCATTTAATGTGTCCCTCTGAAATCCTTAGTATCCAGTGTGCTGCTGTCATAATGAGCGGGTGGCTCGAGCAAGGGAAGTCCTCGGGATGCTGTCTCAGGATATAGCCATCCCAATGGAATTAATCAGAACTGATCATGGCCACTGACTCGATTCTTCAGATAATTGGTTCCGCATAACAGTTATTTGCCTCAGGGCTATCACATGCTACACTCTACAGTGGGAGAGGAAAGAGAAGAAAGGGCGATCATACACAGAGCAATATAGACAGACAGACTGGAAGCGCTCTGCTAGGTAGGTAGGAGCTAATGCAACTGCATCTTTTTTGAGCTTACTCTTACTAGAATGTTTAAAATTAGGTTCACCATGTTTTGCTCCAATGAGGTACTTGTTAAATGTTACTGGCTCTTATCTGTACAATATTTTTACTTTGTACCTAGTACACACACTGTTTTGCATAAGCGGAGGAACCCTTCTTATGATACCGATTTAATTTATGAATTAAAAACAGTTCTAGAGACAATCATTGGAAAGGCCAGATGTTGTGCAATTCCCAATCCTTCTTCTATTTTTATGACCATCTGCAAATGACCCCTGAACCAAGTACCTGTGAATGAGGGTCCTCATCACCACACAAACACTTCATAACCTTCCAGAGGAGGGGGCAAAGGAACGAGTCTCTGCGGCAAAACTAGAGCACTGCAATTCCTTTGTACAGTGGTGATGAAGCAGGCAATTCGGAAGTTTACAGTATAATGCTGTGGTCGCTAAAGTAGGTCAGGCAGTGCCAGATCCAGGACGGAGTACTGCATAACCACAGACTATGGAAATTAATTATTTTTAAAATCACTGTATGCAAAGCTATCTTATGCGACATTCCAGAAAATCTGTCTTTACAGTATTGAAATTGCATTTAAACAGCACTTACTACCCCTGACGAGGTGACGAAATGGACTTAACGTGGAATTCCCCTGTAAATTGTTTCTTACAGGGCATGTTTATGTTTTCTTCACATATGGAAAGTCTTCTAAAACAAAATGTATTCTGATCTTTTGCCCTATTTTACTTTTTTGATAAATTTGAAATGCTTTAGTGCTTTCTGGATATGGCCTCACTATGGGGTCGATTCCGATCTCGGCCGGTTAGCCCTCCGAGACGTGTCAGTAGCCTTACCTTTCGGCCGAACCGTACCAGGAGGGGGACCATCCGGGCGAGGAAGTACGATGCGGAAAAGTGCCAAATTCCAGACCGACCTGCACGCTCCGACTCCATCATCAATTTCTGTCCGAGCCTGACCCGGAAACACCCAATCTGCGCCGCACGGCATGATAAACACAGCTACTTCCGGCCGGTCAAGTACGATGCGCAGTTCCTACGTTCCGGACGGGTCTTAGCACCCGGAAGAGCTGCATATAAACTCAGATTCACGCCATTAACTCAACCCACGGGTTCGAACTGGAGCAGCCAGCAACGGATCGAGATGGAGCATGAATCCAATTGCGCAGGTCATACCAGTCCTGTACATATATGACCAGCTCAGGAACAGACGCGGACGGCGCAGACGGTAAGTCGGACACCCACCCTACAAACTAATGCAGGGGGTCCAGACCCTGTCCACCAGTACCACGCCTTCTCAGGGAACCCATGGCCACCACTACTGCCACCCCACCCATAGGGGCATGTTACCCACCCCCACTGCCACCCCACCCATAGGGGCATGTTGCCTATCACTGATACACCCCACCCATAGGGCCTGTTACCTATCACTGATGCCACCCCTTCGATAGGGGCCTGTTACCTATCACTGATGCCACCCCACCCATATTTGTCATGTGCTCCACCACTGATGCCACCCCACCCATATGTGTCATGTGCTCTATCACTGATGCCACCCCACCCATAGGGACCTGTTACTTATCAATGATGCCACCCCACCCATATGTGTCATGTGCTCCACCACTGATGCCACTCCACCCAAATGTGTCATGTGCTCTACCACTGATGCCACCCCACCCATAGGGGCCTGTTACCTATCACTGATGCCACCCCACCCATAGGGGCCTGTTACCTATTACTAATGCCACCCCACCCATATGTGTCATGTGCTCTACCACTGATGCCACCCCACCCATATGTGTCATATGCTCTATCACTGATGCCACCCCACCCATAGGGGCATGTTACCTATCACTGATGCCATCCCACCCATAGGGGCCTGTTACCTATCACTGATGCCACCCCACCCATAGGGGCCTGTTACCTATTACTAATGCCACCCCACTCATATGTGTCATGTGCTCTACCACTGATGCCAGCCCACTCATATGTGTCATGTGCTGTACCACTGATGCCACCCCACCCATATGTGTCATGTGCTCTGTAGGAGAGTAGGGTCTGCAATCCTATGATCACCCAGATTTTTTGCTTTTGTTTCACTGGTTTACGACTTTCTCTGGCTGTGGGCCTGCTAATCAGACCCACAGCCTGGCTGTTCTCTTTCTAAATTACGACATGTACCCTAGGTGCATTTACCAATGGGTACTGGGCCACCTTATCAGACTCCGTAACGCAGGGCATAGGTGTACCCAGGGCCGCCAGGGGCTGCAGCATGTATTATGCCACCCCTGGCTGGCCTCCTAAATTTGACACAACTGGCTGCACGACAGCTGGGGCGAAGTCGTGTAATCACCCTTCGCTTTAGGTATAGTAGCTCTATATCTAACCACACAATGGACATCCGAGTTCCTATCAGTCACTCCTATGGCAGGCCTTAACAATCCTGAAGGCAGAGTGCGTGGGCTCGTGTGAACTAGGCTCTGGCCCGAGCCGAGCCCGGTTGCAGCTTGCGGAATCAAGACCCAATGGCTGTTCCATGATAACGCGTACCACATCGGTAACTTCGGTGTCGCGTTATCAAGGCATGTCGAGTAAGGTGTCATACGAATCGGGGTGCTGCCCTCTCACCAACTCTGGCGACGAGGTTAGCATTCCGCCCTTCTAGAGGGACACGACATGTACGTAACTGTGAACCCCGGTTAAAGTTAACTAAAGCCTCAGCTCCACAAAATGGATGCTGCCACCACAGACACGAGTCTGACCTCCTGCTGCTGGGAGTCCTTCCAGCGAGGAGAGCTTGGACAAAGGGTTTCCTGTCGAGGGCGGTGTTCGCACCGTCCCAGACAGGGTTTGTGTATTCTGGGTAGGTAGGGCTTTTGCGAGAAGGTGACTGCGGAGTGGCACCCCGGTGCTCACTACGCATCTGCCGGTTAGAACCAGTTCCAGGGGCGACAGCCCTGGCCTGGGGAAAGTCCGGCAGGGGAGAGGGGTGTAACTACCCCCCTTCCTGGTCCCACCCTTAGGGCAGGACCTAGTCATGTACCCACCCCTTTCTTTAGAATAAAGGCCGGAGCGGGGACCCTTCCAAATTAGATCATCTTTGATTCAAGAACTACTTTCTACGAAAGGACATTCAAGACTCTTCTCAAGATTTCTCCCTTGTGACTAAGGAGTAGTCACCCTGCATCAGCGGGCACCACCTAAGAACTCTGCGGTTTGCTGTAAGTCCTTCCTCAAGGAATCCGACGGCCCAGCTCGACGAGAACCGGTTTCCCTGGCACCTCTGACCTCTACCCACGTCATCAGCTCAGCTGTGCTCTGTGGGTGCGACGAGACCTCGAGGGACCGGCCATCATCAAAACCTGCACGCTTTCTTAACCAGCACGACCATCGAGGTAACTCTCTGGTGAGTGCTCTGGGGTCCGAGAAGCCCCGACCCTGAGCCGCTCCAGCATCGAAGTGCAGTCTCCCAGCATCTCCACGATCTGCGTGGGGCCCTTCTGCTCGCTGCTCAGCACGTTGTCTGGTCACTAGCCGCTGGCTTGTGCCCTTCTGTGACGACATCCGACAATCAACACTGCTGGTCTGGTTGCTCCAGACTGGCCCTTGCTTCCATCTTTTCGAGAAGCACCCCGGACCCTCCTGGTCCACTCAAGATGCCATCTTAGGCCCACCACGTGGCCCTGAGATTTGCCAAGGCTTGTTGCCCCATCCTGGGCCCAGCGACGCCGACAGCATCATCCTTCGTGGGACAGCTCGCACCTCCACCGTGGTCGCCGACAACGCCTCCTGGTCCGTGAGACTGCAGAGCCTAGCGTCGCCCACTCACCTGGTCGAGGTGACGGCCAACCGGTGCCTTCCTGGTACCCTCTGACTACTGGCTAGTAGTACGAACTTGGTCCCCTCTGCTTTCAGGTATCATCAATCTCTGATCCAGGCTTGGATCTCTACGAACTATTCATCACTGGTCGCCGGCCAGCAACTCCTTTTCTTCCGGCTCCTGGCTCGTCAGCGAAGACCCCGACGCCTGTAAGACTTGTGCAGCCGCAGCCCTCGTGGCTAGGTAACTCGGCATTTCGGTGCCTGCATAGCCTCTTTACTCTAGGGTCCCGAGTCCCTCGCTTCCGACTTGCCTTATCGGGTCCGCCCGAGACCTTAACCTTACCGTGTCCTCGGACACTTGTTTTAATTGTGCACTTGAAGTATTTGCTAAAGAGATTTGGTTTGTGCTTAGTACCCCGTCCTCATAAAGAGTACAGGGCTGTTGTGATTCTTAATAAATATACTGTTTATTTTCATAACACTTGTGTGGTGTCCTTTCACTGGGTGTTCAAGGGGTACATGTGTGGTAAACAGCTGGCTTAACGCGCCCTCTCGAGTCTTTAGCCTTAGACTGCTCGTATCCACGCTACTAGGATAGCTGGTCTATAGGTTGACTTACAACCAAACACCATAAGGGTCGTGGAACGATACATAGCGGTCGCTAGAATAGCGAACGTTGCATATCGGGCCAACTTCTCACATGCTCCACCACTGATGCCACCCCACCCATATGTGTCATGTGCTCCACCACTGATGCCACCCCTCCCATATGTTTCTTGTGCTCTATCACTGATGCCACCCCACCCATAGGGGCATGTTACCTATCACTGATGCCACCCCACCCATAGGGGCATGTTACCTTCCACTGATGCCACCCCACCCATAGGGGCCTGTTACCGATCACTGATGCCACCCGACCCATAGAGGTCAGAGTTGCACACAATATTGACACCCCTACCCATAGAGAGGATGATGCGACACACATCATCAAACATCAACCACAGGAATGTCACCCAAATACATTTCACAACAACATCATGCCAACAGTGTGTTGTGCCTGACAAATATCCCCAACAGTGATTTTGATACATCACACACAAAGTGTGGGCTATACAAGTCAAGCTTTGAAATAGCACTGGGCCAATGTGTGAAACCCCCCCATCAGTGTGTACATTCAATGTAAAATGTGTGGACACAATCTGCAGCTAAAGTTGAGCATTGTGGCAATGGGTGAAAATCACCCATCATCACAGTGAGTACAAGGTGGGTGACATCGTGGAAATAGCAGCATATGCCAAACAGTAGGTAAGATTCCTGAGCATGTCAGCACAATACCTGCACACTGAACTTCATCTACCACCCAATGTAGGCACTGGTGACATACGCCTGGGTACTGTGGTGCCCCTTAAGTCACCTGCACATAGACAATACATATGTCTACCAAGTTGCACTGAGGACACCGTTGACTTAACACCAATGATAACCACACCTGCATGTACAATGGAGATGGCACAACAGTCAGGGAAAATGTCAAATTTGACATTGTGAAGCACATCATGTGTGCATGGGTGGAAGCCACAGATGTGTCCATGCCAATGAAATGTTAACATCCCTGTGCTAAATTAGTTAACCATGACACACCCACTCAGCTGCAAAGGATGACATGGGTACCAACCAGAACATGAAACACATCTCATGGGCCACATGGAGTACACCATATCAACACCTCAGTAACAGACATTTGAAAATCATGCATAATCACATCAAGGTCAGACTAAACAGCATCAACAAAATCTACAGCTCAATCAAATACACGAAGAGAACAAAAAAGGTTTTAATCAGCAATCTGCCATCTGCAAGGGAAAAACAACAAAGAAATGTAGTCCAATGCCCATTTGAAAAACCAAAGTCCAATGATGGTGTGAGTGACACCTGTCACCCATTGCTTGCCTGCACTGAAGGAATGGGGAAATCCACTCTGAGGGGCATACATGGGTCAGGCCAAGCACCGCAGGGACAGGATTGTGGCTCATCAGAAGGAGGTAGTGAAGGGGTGCTGGGTGCAGGAGAGTCAGTGGCAACTGTAGTGGGCCGTTCAGATCTTGTGGACATGGTCACCACTGCAGTGCTCATGTCAGACTGGGGGGGCGTGGACTCCACTGCAGTGGCCAACAACATGGGAGTGGAAAGGGGTGCAGGTGAGGTTGGCAGGACAACTGGGGGGAACACCCTCCCCACAGTAGTTGCAACAACAGACAGACTGGTGGTGATGTCAATGGAAGAGCAAGTGGGAGTTGGGGAGGGCCTGAGCATTTTGGGGATGATGTATCTGGGGTGGGGGAACCTGGGACAGGGAGTGGCAGGGGAACCTGTGGTGTGCTGACCTGGGGGATGTAGGAAGGAGACTGTGCAGTGGAGCTGGGGGATGGGGGTGGGGTGTTGCTCTTTCGGGCACGGGGTGACTTGCGGGTGGGGGCCTCAGTCTGCCTGCGCTTGGGAGAGGGTGTCCTGGTGTGAGGGGCACTCTTCTCTGTGTGTGGGGACTTCCCCTTCTCCCTGTACTCAGGATCTGCTGGATCTGAGGGGAAGAGACCTAGGTTACACAGGAAGAGCATCTTAGGAGATGGGGTTGCAGGTGAGGCAAGGGAAGGGCTCTTGGAGGGCGAGGGATCTGAGGACTGTGGAGTGGTTGTGGATGCCTGTGTGTGTGTATGTGACCCATCTCCTATGTGTGTGGAATCAGTCCCCTGACTTAGCTTGCGTGCACGTTTATTCTTATGTTTGGGTGATTGTGTGCTGTCTGTGTCTGTGTGTTTGGGTGACGTGCAGGTGTGTGTGGGCTGGGAACAAGTAATGTGCTAGGAGTAGTTGTTTGGGCTGAGGATGAAGGGGTCAGGGACTGCTGTAGGAGGGATACTGCTGCAGTCAGTGAGGAGGCCATGGACTGATTGGTCCTCTATAGGGCAGACATGCCAGATGAGATGCCCTCCATGAACAACACCAGTTGTGTCAACAGACTGGTGTGTGCATGGAGGACACTCAGCATTGATGTCTGCCCTACATGGATCTGTTTAAGTAAGTCCACAGACTCAACATTTTGGGCAGCAGGGGACACAGGGGTAGGGGGTACGGTGCTTGGCAGGAAGGAGACATGCTCCCGAACATGAGAGCTGCCACGGACCTCTAAGATGGGAGCTGAGGGGAGGGTGGTGGTGGTGGTGGCGGTGGCTGTGACAGCCTCACTATCTGTTGTTTCCTGGCTGCTGACACCCACCCCCACAAGGGAGTCATCCTCCAAGCTGCTGTAGTCCTCAGCTGAGGTGGATGGTGCTGAGGACTCCTCGGGTGGCTCCACTCACCCACCGTGCCACTGGGTCCTTCCGACTCCTCAGTCGCTGGCCCAGGCTGGCTCAGCAGCTCCTCCTGTTCCATGGCGCTGTCTCTTGTGCCCGTGGATGTATTTGCATATAATTAGGAATGCACATTAGTTGCCTGCACTGACTGCACACAACACTGTAAATACAGCACATTACAGGGCATGCAGTGGCATTCTCAGCTGATATTTTCTCAAAATGCCCCCACAGGTGTACGTAGGCCAATAGTCAGTCTGAACATCAATCATGGCATCTATATCCCTCCTGGACCTGGACCCATATGTCTATTGAATGCTGGCTGATAATACCCCAAAGTGCACACATGCACCATATACACAGTTGTTGATCATGCAAATGACCCTGTAGAAGTACAGGACTATAGACAAACCTCACATCAAATTCCAATCACTCAGTACAGGGGTCTGGATAAATGTATGCCCAGACTCACATTGCACAATCTTGTGATGCCTAGCAGCACAACACCTAATAATGTCCTTACGTCCTGAAAGTTAAGGACACAATGGGGTGCATGGAGCACCTCTGCATCTAATGCAGGATCCCTCTTCTCAAGTCAATGCCCTGGCACAGACATGCATGGTAAGTCAGTCTTCACTGTGACATGTAATGGGGGCACAACATCAGTCTGCACTGCGTCACATTCATAGGTCAGGCCCATACCAAACTCTGCAGCTGACAAGTGCACCACTCTATCCCCTGCCACGTACTGTTCTTGGACTATGATGAACCTATATCACTCAGATTTCACATATGAGTTACTGCAAACACAACTACATGAATATGAGCACCTCACAGTCTACTGACAATGACACACAGCTGCGTGAAAGTCACTCTTGCATACAGCATTGTACACATTCAAATGACCACACCCCTACATGTTGCACAGGTATGATCACCATTGTCACAACTCAGATGTCCTGCTGACACTAAAATCCTCAATACACCAGTTGTCACAAAAAGGAAGCGACAACACAATGACATTGTGTCAGACACCTGATGGCACATTTCAGGAAGCACAATCAGTTGGTCCATACACATGAGTGTGAGTACAGAGTCCCCAATGCAGTGGAGTGGGCATGACTGACCAGGTTAAACTAAAACAGTGTATTGGCCAGGACAGTAGGCAGTTTTCCGGGCAAGTGTGACATACTTCCTAAACAAACTCCTGAGGACATTACATGGACCCACCTAGATGCATGTGCAGGTTTTAAGTACCCCATCACACATGTTGTGGCCCAGACCAGCAATTTGAACACATATGAAAGGCACACACAGAACACATGTCAGAGACCAGGCATAGTACAAAGAATAGACCCACCCACGATGCATACATCAGAGTCCTAGTAAAAAAGGCTGTGCAGGACCCTCAGCATAGCAGAATGAAGGGACACAGTCTCCAAGTTGAAAAACTCACAGACTGTAGGGGCCACAACTGTGGATCAGATGAGGAGTGTGACTGACACAATTGAGGGACACGAGTCGTGGACTCCAAGACCAACTTAATGTGGGAGTATTACCAGGCCAAACGACTGCAACTGGCATGTCAGACATGTTCACAGATCAGCCATGGACTAACCCCCTCCTTGCTGCTGTCTGGCATTCGGTTGCCCATCCATGTCCGGGAAGACCACCGCCAGGATCCTGAGCATGTTGGTGGTCAGGGTCCGGTGTCTGCCCCTACGGCGAGGAGGCGACAGCTGGACCCTTGCAATCCTCCAGGTCCAGCCACATAGGTCCTGCCACTTCTTCTGGTAGTTGCGGATCCGGCGCTTGTAGACCCCCATTGATCAGACTGCCTGGGCGATGGTCAGCCAGATATCTTGCTTCTGGTGGGCATCAACCTGTGAGGATGAAAAAGTGAAGAGGACATTACTATACATGCCACATAATTGTGCTGCATACAGTTGAGTATGCATGTAGTTATCACAAAGCTAAAAGAGGCACACAGGTAGTGGGCACATATGAATGTTCATTTGTGCTGTGGGTCTGACATGGCAACACTGGCTAGGAATTTAAGGCTAGCACTCCTGCACTACTGCAGCAGGACACCTGTTCATAACATGTACCTACTTAAATATGTAGCTGAAAGTACTCAGTGCACATGCCTCACACTGCTGTGCACACTACTATTACTTTTAGTCATACAAGTTGCATCAAATGATAGGCAGTGGACTGCACACTCACCTGCTCCCCTGGTTTCCCATACAGTTTGCTGTATTCTGGGAGGACCCCATCCAGCAGGGCTTGGTTCTTCTCCTCAGTGAATGCTGTGGTCCTCTCCAAAGTACATGCCATTGTAGAATTCAGAGGAAGCACAGTCAGCAGCAGCAGTGGATTTGTGAAAGTGGTCCTGTAGCATGTAGTGCAGGCAAGTGAGCTCCCTGGGGGCCTGCCAGCCTTAAATCAGTGCTGCAGAGGCAGTTTCTGTGACATTGCCCCTCACTGATAGGCCAGGCACAGTTGCATTCTATGAATCTGTCAAATCCATGGAAAAGTATGACTCTTACACGTCTTCTGCATCGTTCAAATCACTCACCTTCAGAACGTCCTAGGATTGCAACAATGTTGTACGCATCCAATTGTATTTCCAGCGCACGACTCAAACGTTTTTTGAATTTGCGTCCGTCTCCATGACAGCCCATTGTCGATGACTGCGCACGTATCGGTAAACTGACTATCCGACGCGTATTTTTTAATCAAGACGCTTCCGTTGGATACGATTCTATGGCCTATGCGTGCGCACAGCTTGGTCCATGCTTGTACGACACGTCTGCTTACAAGTCACCCGCGTCGGGTCAGCTTGCATACGCTTCCAACAAGCAGGAACTGGGCCGTGCGCATGCATTGCCCATTGGCATCAATGTGATCAGATACGGGTGACTGTAATGCATGCGCATCGTGCAGTCAATGGACAACGTGTGAGCACTACTCGGTCTGTGCATGTACGGCGCGTCTGCATACGAGTCAGCCGCGTCAGATCACATTGGTGTGACTTGCTAATGGTTCTAATACAGATTTAAGTGTCATGCCCACACCTTCAACACCACAGCATGTCCCACACTGCATCCCATGGCATGTAAGGCTGTATCACCTGTGTGTGTAGAGGGGGCAATATTCCTAATCTTGAATGGCACTTAGGTCAAGCCACTCCCAGGCTGGGCAGGAGTTAATGGAGACAGATTAGTTTTGGTCTGGTGCACCTCACAAATGTAATTTCAAGGTGTTGGCTTATGGGCATGAGTAATGGACACAGTACCAGTTTGGAGATGTGTATGACCTGTCACATACACCATGAGTACAGGGTTGCATGTCATGTACATCACAGCCAGACCCATTGCTACAATCATGATCTACCCACACAGTCTGTGTGCATGTTGTGTATCTGATGTTTGTGGTTCCATGTGCCCAATGTGAGACAGGGTCCACCATGTGCCTTGTTCATGCAATATCATGCTGTGTGTGTGTAAGGGGCATCCATGTATGACCTGCAGGGACCACAGGGGCCACTAACTGCGTGACTCATTATTGGTTGTGTGATGTCCATGATACAAATTGTCATTCCAGTGCACCTGTGGCAATACAGGGACCATGGCTATTTCCCTGACATGGAGTTGTGATGCCTGTGAAACATCAGTCCTCGCTTGTCACTGAGTTGTGTGTTTCGAACGTGACAGCAGTCCATGGGTATTGTGCCAAAGCCCAATGATTTGCCATAGCACCCCAGGAACAAATGTACACATGTGTGAATATTATGTGAGATAATGGGCATGAAGGTGACATATGTGTCCATAACCAACCGCACACACCTTAGTTAACTGTGATTCGCTATGATGTAAAATGTGTTTTTTGCAAGGTGAGTGCCACATGGGTAGCTGAAAATATGATGTGACTTTGATCATCTCTGTACTTCAGGGCCCCAGCAGTCCAAAGACTGTTCCCGGACCTCGAGACCATGGTGGAACACGACAGCATCCAACGGTACGGCTTCACCAGGAGCATGATTGATGAGTTGGCGGAGCAGTTGGCACCAAATCTGCTACCTGGCTGCACATACCCGACAGCACTGACACCAAAGGGGAAGTTGATGGCAGCCCTACACCTCTTCGGTACCTTCCAACACACTGTGGCTAGTGTTGGTGGTATGTCACAAACAATGTTCAGCCGTGTGCTACGAGATGTCTTGGAGGGGATGTTGAGTCACCTGGACTCCTACATAAAGTTTCCGACACTGGGTGAACTTGCAGAGATCAAGGATGTCTTTTATGGACTGGGGAGGATGCCAAACGTGATTGGCTCAATCAATGGCACACATGTGGCCCTGATACCACCACAGGCACAGGAACAGTCACACCGCAACCGCAACCATGACACTCTATCGATGCTCTTGTGGTATGCCTGGCGTACATTGTGATTACACATGTGTGTGTACATTTCCCTGGTTCGGCCCACAATGCCTACATCATGAGGAGGAGTCGCATACCATTGATGATGTCACAGATGCCAAACCAGAGTGCCTGGCTTGTTGCTGTGTACTAAGCATGGGCGAATTTTGCGAACCTGGCGTTCGCAAATTTGCGTTTTTGCGAACTCGCAATCCGCAAAATCCGCGAATTCTCGAGAATTTGCGGATTTTTTTTGGGTGTTCGCAAGGGTTTCTGCCAGTTTGCGAGGGTTTTGTACCAGTTCGCAATTGCGAACTTACTTGTCGGCTCGCAACGGTCGCGACTATGTTGTTTCTACGTCTGGTTCATCATTACAGGTTCACAGCACCCTCTGTTTCATCACTGCCACCCTGTTTCACCCATTCCACCTTCTGGTACATCAATGCCACCCTCTGGTTCATCACTGTAGATTATGGGGGGTTAAAGCAAGCACACCTGCCCTGCTTCAACTGACATGAATTAATTTGGGGTTGATTTATTAATGTGTCACTGTTTTAAAATTCCAGTCTGGCACCTGCTTCCATATCTGTAATTTGCTTTCTGTTGCAGTGCAATTTTTTTTCCAGGACCTTTGTGGCCTACTTGTAGCTATTCTATGAGCCTGCTGTGAGGGTCAGAGCAGGGTCATAGAATTGTTGCAACTAGCAACTGAACTCTGGAGGGGCCCCAGTCAGGAAGCACTACAGGGAATGGTTACTAATGATGAGTTTGAACTTTTGCACCTGCTGAGTGCTTTCAGTTTTGCAAAACTCGTTTTTCTGCAATTTCGCGGGGTTTGCGGGGCGCGAACTTGCGCGAGATCGAATTCGGAAGTTGTGAATTTGTGCGAATATGCGATTTGTTTTTTTGCGGCATGTTAGTTTGCAAGGTTTTGTGCGTTTTAGCGAGCCGCTTGTATGGCAACGGCGCGAAGTTACCCTCACGGTCGTTCACGGGCACGGCCATCTTGTTTGCATGACATATTTCCGTTTCCGGGCGCGATGTGTAATCTCGCAAAGTGTGCGGCTTGCTAGTACAATTTCGCGTGTGATCGCGAGGAAAATCTCGCGCGAACTTACCCACGCGGTCGTGAACGGGCGCGGCCATCTTGTTTCTCATTCATTGCTATGGTTCTGGGCATGCTTTTTGTATCCTCTCTGAATCTCTGCCATCCTTTGCTTGTTTGAAGTTTTTTTTGATCTATTTTACTTATTATCTATCCCTCTATTTTTCTAGCTCTATATTTTTGTGTTTTCTGCTACTTTTGGTTAATTTTAAACTACTTTTTTAAACTCTTTTCTTTTCTTCTTCCCTATTCTATTTCTTCTTTATTATTTAGCTTACTTTCTGCCCAGACCATTGTATAGGGAGCCGGGAAGCATCCTGAGAAGAGGAAGGGTCCCGCACCCCGTGCCCGGCTCCCGTGCGGGCGTTTGAGGGGGGTGCAGGTCGCACCCCGGGAGATCTTCAGCACGGAGGAGGTGGCTGCACTAATTTTTTATGTTCAGCGCCGCCTCCCCAGTACCATCATGGCAGGCAGCAAGATTGCCCGCGGGTACGGGATCCAGGAGCGCCGGAAGCGGTGAAAGAAGGTGTGCCGGGCCATGTACCAACACTCTCGGGTCCGGCGCACCTACAACCAGGCCACCCACCGTTGGACGGATCTCCTGGACCGGGAACGCGATCTGCTCGACCTGCTCGGCCTTGAGATCCCCGGGCTTGGTGAGTTTTAGTAGCTATTTCTTTACTACTCTGTTTTCTCCTGCTCTGTGTGTTATTATATTGCAAATTTTTGTTTTTTACCAAGAGCATTAATGCTGCTGAGTATATTGTAGGTAAATTATATTTCAAAATGTTCTGTGCATTTCAGGTGCAATGCTCCCCTTCTCAGTAGCGTTGCTACTATGCTTATTTGTTTTCGATTTTGTGTTCATTTCATTGGCCTGTGAAATTATGTATGAGTGTAGTTTAAAGAACTGCGTAATGCTAGACACTAAGGGTCAGATTTTTAATTACCCGCGCATCCCTGCAAAGTAGCAGGGATGCACCAGTAATTGTGCGCCACGCCACCACCACCCATGGTGCGCCGTATTTACAATGCGGCGCACCATGGGCCCAAAACGTCACCAAAGGGTTACGCATCTGTGCCGTAAAGGCGGCGCATTGCTGGAGTTGCGTCGCAACGATGGCGCAGCTCCAGCAATGCTCTGGGGTGACCTATATCCCCAATGCTGCGTCAAGCCGTACGTCTGCTTCAAGCAGGTGCAGGGTTTAAGTCACGCATCATTGTCCTCAAAGTGACTGATTGAAATCTTGTAGATTTCCCCCAGCCACTTTTAGGATGCGTTCCTGCGCAGGAACGCCCTCCTTTCGCCGGAACGCCCCCTGATGACGCAGGGCTTTACAACGTGATGCATCTCCCATATGCGTCACGTTGTTAATATACGCCGCACCATGGCGCCTCTTTAGTTCTGCCGCTGCGTCACAAAAGTCACGCAACAATGGAGCAAAAGAGCCGCAAGGGGCTTCTAAATCAGCCCCTACAGACTCAAGTCCAGTCCTTCCTTTGTACACATGGCGATAAGAAGAAATAGTGGTGATGGATTGATAGTTTGAGTATTTTAATGGCTGGTTAATGTAGTAGGAAACTTTTTAGTGTTGTCGCTGATCTGCAATCACGATGGACTTTGTCTGTCACTTCGCGTGCAAATCAAGCAATACTAATAACGTAGTCGACCACATGAGATCGGTCAATATATCCATTGGAATAGTTGTCTATTTGCTATTTTGCCAAAATATTTTGTTATTGTTCTTTTGAAATGTTTGATTTGGTTGACAAATATCATCCATGTTTTCTGGTCTTTCTTTCTTTCATGTTGTACATCAGCTCCCCCAGGGGTAAGAGGACACAGGAGGAGGAGGCTGCTGTTCAACAGGATGCAGGCCAGGATCGGGCAGGCGAGGGCTCCTTTGCTGGCCCCAGTAAGTTTTAATTTTAATATAGAGTACCTATTTTTTCCTAGCGTTCCTCATTCGATTTTTTCTAAATTGTCTTTGATCTTCTTGTAGACTGTATCTAAATTCTTATTCTGCCTCGACTATGACTCCCTGTGGTATTACTAGATTATTCTTATTAGTCTGTCTGTGTAGCTAACTAAGATTGCACATTTGGCAATTCCATTGGACTCCCATTCTAGTCAGCAATAGCTCTATGCACTGAGTGCAGTCCTCTGGGATTGTCCATAATGTCTTTTCAAGTCTTCTAAATGTTTATGCTTTGACAATTGCCAACAATAAAAAGGTGAATGACCATCAAGAAAGAAATTGAATTAGATACTACTTTACTTTTGGTTTGGATAGGAGGACAATCCATTCTACTACTGTTGCAGGGACAAATCTGCACAAACAGAACTATGGACACTAAATAATGCATTGCTTAGCTTATCAATTATAATAGGCGCTGTTAGACTTTCCACATACCTCAGTGATAACAGACTTTGTAGTTGAACCCCCAATCTCCTTACTGACTAGATAGTGTGGTAGAGTCATTTAGCTCCCAAAGTCACCGATGAATTATCCCCAATGATGATTATCCAACGCAGGACAAGAATACGGAGTCATAGTCAAGAAGTGTCAGAGGCACGGACTCATGCTTGCAAAAATTGCAAAACCTTTAGCTCAGCCACTCTAGTCTGGAGGACCAAAAACCACTGAGTCTATTTAAGTTTAAAAGCTTTATTAAAAGTAAACACATGTATTAAAATCAAGTTTGTCATAAAACTAAACGTTTAACTGAAAATGGAAAAGTGCTTAGTGCTGACGATTAATTGAACACATTTCTTGTGGACGAGCCGAGCTCTGACCTGGTTTGAACTTGATCTTGCTTGTGTTCTTAGAAGTCAAGCTTCTGTCTGTTAGGAGAAAAAGTGGTACGTGTTAAAAATAAAAAGCAAGCATTCATCAGTTGTGTCAAAAAGTGCAGCAAGACAACAGCCTTCCCTGGAAAAAGGGACATTTTTACATTAGAGTAGACAGTCACAAATTATTACATTGTTTTCTGTTTTTTTCACATTTCTTTATTCCTAGACCAAATATTATATAGTAGTGAGTGGTGTATTCTAACATTTTTAAATGTACTTTGTAGGTGGAACATCTGGTGGCGGGGCCAGCGCGGAGGTGGTGGTGCTGGTGGATGAAGGGAACACTTCTGGGGAGGATGCGGTGCAAGTGCCGGATTACACCAATGTGCCTGTGAGGGTTCACACGGTGGTGGCGGGCAGAGGTAAGCTATATATTCCTTACTTATTGAGATTGAAAACTGCAGAGTGTGCTATCTGGGGCTCTGGGAGGGGAAGGGGAAGGGGACGCACCAGCAAGTACAAGGAGCCTGCGCCCACTATCTGCACGGGTGTATTATAAATCAACCAGGTAGTAGCCTCCTCTAAATGTACTTCGACTTAGCTGTGAAGTTTTTGGCGAGAAGAATCCCGATCAGATCTGAGATGAACTTGACGGATGGGATGAACGAAAAGCGAAAGAAGGGTGTAAGTAAGTGTGGAAGGACGAGAAATTTAATGATGACTGGCAAACAATAATGATATGTGTTTGCTTAGTCCCTGAGATGGCTGGGAAGGAAAGAATATGGTATGGTGCATGGCTGGGTGAATGATGAAGCAAGGTTGGGTGGAAGGAGAACAGCCTGGGTGGGTGAAACAGAAACTGTATGTGTGCATATACTTTGAATGGATGGATGCCTGGATCATGGTACTATCTTACTCTTAGATAGCATATGTGTATCTAGAGAGAGTAGACGGTCACTGGATGAACTAAGTGTTACTTTGAAGAGCATGTAACACCGCACCCGCTCGTCCGTTCCAGTGTAGGAAAGGCAAGGAAAAGAAGTTGTAATTTTGTCCAAATACTACCATGAATAGTAGCAGTAGTTTGTATTGCAACTGCAAGCACAGCATATATCCGGTTATTACGGTGGACACTCCCTTCCTCTCTTAATAAGTTTAGTTTATTAGTAGTACGTCATTCATGTGTGGGTGTATCACTGTTCACTCAATAAAAAGCAAAGCACCTAAAGTCATCCCATATGTAATCAAATACATCCCATGTGAAGTGATAGATAATCATATTATTTAGCTTCTTCATTTTCCTTTTCTAGTACTCATTTGCACTGTAGTGTGAAAGTTAAATTACTTAAGCAGTAGCCCTTTTAACAGAGTATTCTCAGTGCCACCCATAATAGAAAAGTGAGATCACCACCTGCATGAACTGGTCCGGTACAGTAACGCAAGTCTGTCTCACTCATCATGGTTTGCGCCTGTTTTTCTCGGGTGCAAGTTCACTGCGCTGGCATTATGCCGGCTTGCATAAGATAACGTACCATTTTTCTTAAACAAGAGAGAAGAAGAAGAAGAAGACTGGTGTACTGTCATAGTCGACTGTAATAGAAGTCCATAGTGCTCGTAGAATTTATTCCTTAAACTCCCACTAATGTTAGAGCAAGGATGAAGAAGTGGGAGGTTAGATAGATACTGGCCTCAATAGTTATGTACTGTGCTTTCAAGTTGCTAGTTGTACTGTGACACAACTTTCTACTCATTCATTTTGTGTTAATATTAAGGAGCATTGGTTACAGACTATGTCTTTCTTTTTTCATATAGTTGCTCCTTCCAAATCAACAACACCAACAAGAAAGGAGCGGGCTCGAATGGCCTGGCAACGGAGGCTGGATGCCACTGTCGCCGAATATCGGCGGCTGGTGGCCCTGGAGGAGGAGGACACGCAGTCTACTGGTACAACATCCACTGGGACAGCTGCATCCTCCTCCGGGCCCCCAAGGGCTGCCAGCCAGCGCAGTGCTCCAGCGGTACAGAGCCGGGCTACCAAAGCCAACCGCCACCGTCGAGCAGCAAAGACAGCAGCTGCCCCCCACAGGAGTTGCAAGGCACGCCAGCACCGCTTATGCCTCAGAGTGTCCTACCTGGAGCAGGAGGTCCTAACTTATAAGACCTTGGTGGAGGGCCTCCGCTCCGACCATGCCACCCTCCGCAAGGAGTATGATGCCCTGGTCGCTAAAGTGAACAGCAGCCTGCCGTAGTGTCCCTTGCCCCTTTTTTAGAGACTTTTGGGGGGTGGGAATTGGGAGTTGGGTTGTTTTTGGGACTTTTGAAGGACAATCGTTGGGGTTAGGGAGGGTCTTGCGGGAGATTATTTTGTTAGGGCTACACAAATATACTTTTTGAAACTTCATCTGAGCATACCTGTTTTTTACTGCTTTTGAGTCTGGTGGGTGGGGGTTTAACAGTAAGTTTGTTTTCCTGAAACTTAAGTCTGTGTCATTTTCTTCTTTTAAGTGTAAATGGCTAAATGTTTTCAACACTAAGTGCCTCTCACAGAGTAAGTGAATTCAAGAGTCCTAGGACTTTAGTAGTACTACCGTCAATCTCTTGTCTCTCCTAATACTCCATTATACTACCTCCCACCAAACGCTTATCTTACCTGTAATTTGTGTTTGAAAGTAGGGCTAGGCCCAGGGCTGGCTCCATGGGAAATGGCGATTAAGGTTGGCAATCCTGGGCGGATGAAATGTCCTCATTGCGGTGGTACTTGTGGTGTGACACAGTGGCAGTTGCAGGCCTATGGAAAAAAAGAAAATGAAACCTGGTTTGTCTCTTTACTGGAGCATTACAACGGTACGATAGAGAATATAGCAGGTGACAGTACACTAGAACAGTGCCACAATGTAGCCTAACAAATGGTAAAGTATTGAAAGTATAACTAGTACTTGCAATGAATTTCTTTAACATTGGCTACTACTACAAGAAATAGTACTGAAGCTGAGTAAGTCTAGAATATATCCTCGGATTCCTTCACCAGCCTGTTGCTATGACCTTATCCTCCCCAGCAAGTGTGTGGAATCATTGATGTCATTTAGTCACACATCAATCAAAACCACACAGCCCGGGTGAAGAGGGTTAGGGTTTGGAAAATGGATGGGAATGGGGGTTTCTTTTTGGGTAGGTTTTGTTGAGAGAAGAAAAAAAAAGCACAGCATGGACAAACAATAATTGAAGATAAAGAAATCTTTGGGTACAAAGCTATCCATAAATCTTTTAAGTGACATAAAGAAAGTGAATGCACTACTGCATGCATTGTTACTGAAAAGTAAGTAGTACTTTCGACAACCGTGAATGACAGAATGCGACAGTACAGGGCTGCTGCGTTTTCACTTGCCTATCTCTGCACTCAGAGAAACACTTCTTACATTAAATTAGGTTTAAAAAATAGCCGAAGTAAAAACTATAGAATGGCTGTAGGGATCAATTTAGAAGCAGAGAGAGATCCAAGAAATGCAGAGTCACACTCATAGAAGTTCACACCAATAACATTACTTAAAAAATTTTACAAAAGAATGGATACTGTATCTGTATGTTGTTGTAGCTGTCCTGTTGAATTTGGTAAGTAAGTTGCACGCATTAAACCATTCCTCTTATTAGCGGCACTCCTCCATTCCAGCTGACGCTCTGTCCATCAATGTTGGTGACCAGAAGACACCCTGTCCACTGCCTGCCTGGCGGATGCTGAATTACGGCTCGCTAATGTGAAGCCTGACTTCATCCTTTTTTCCCATTGCACAGACTGAAACCCGGCCTGTAATTATTGATGGAAAAACAGGAAGTGATATTAGAACACCACTGACGAATAAATATAAGGTGTGTACGCTCTATAGTGCAAAAAGTCACACTTTGAGTTTCCTAATAGACAGTTCAATATTTGTGAAAGTGCGTACTCTGTCTGAGTCCCCTTTTGAAGGATAAATAAGTATGGGCAAAATAATTTAGCGGATCTTTCCCCTCAAGCTAGGTGAATTGTAAACTGTGTTTTAGAACAAAATTAGACCTTCCCAGCAGTGCTCCTACACAGACCATTACTAAAGCCAGTCGCAAAAATGTAGAAGACCCCAATCAGATCTCAATAAACGAGGCCTAGTAGAAAACTGGTGAGAAAACGTACTTTTAAAGTAAAAGTAGGCCCAAATACCCCCTTACCCACCGTGGATTGTATTCAAACCACTTGCAAGCAAGCAAAAGTATCCATACCCAGCATCGCTCCAAGACTCGCAAACCTTCCAAAAACAGCCCCCCACCCAAACACATGCCATACAAATACTGCTAACCCTAACGAGCCCTAAGTTAAGAATAGTGGAAAACGATTTCTTTAACTATGCCTAATCCCCCCTTTCCCACCATGGTTTTTCTTCAAATCACTTGCAACCAAAATTACACATTCCCACGAGTGCTCTAAGAAGATCCCAGAACTCAGTTGCAAAAATCTAGAACACCCGGAAACACATGCAATCCTGCTGCTAGGGCTAACCCTAACGAACCCTAAGTTACAAAAAGTGCCAAAAGGCTTTTCCGCATGGATTTTGTCCAAACCACTTCTATCCGGTATTAGACCTTCCCAGCAATGCCCCAAGACCCGCCAACCCACCGCAAAAAAAGCACAACACCACCAAACAGCCAAAAAGGAAAATATCATACTCACAATATTTATCGGCCTTCGGTCCAAACGCGCTGTGCAGCTAGGTCGTAACTCCCATTTTCCACCACGGATTTCCTGAAAAGCAAATGCAATCAAGATTAGACTGTCCCAGCAGTGCTCCCAGACCCCAAAACTCACCCACAAACATCCAGAACCCCCTAAAGAGCACCTCAAAGGCAAGCAAGTCAGCAAATATGCAAAAGAAATTTCACCTCCGATTTGGTCCAAACCACTTTTATCCGGTATTAGAGCTTCCCAGCAATGGCACCAGAGCCATCAACCCAGGCGAAAACTAGTAGAAGACCCCCAAACAGCCAAAAAGCAAAAGTACAAAAATGGGGACTTTGTCATTTTCCTGGCAATTTCCAAAATCACTCCGCGCGCGCTCTGCAGCTAGGCCCTAACTCCCCTCTGCCACCATGGATTTGCTTCAAACCTCTTGCAATCAAAACTATCCATACCCAGCAGTGCTCCCAGACCCCGAAACCCACCCACAAACACCAGGAAGCCCCCCAAACAGGCCCTCGAAAACGCTACATTGAGCAAAATGTAAGAAATAGCAAAAAAAAATTCAGCATGGATTTTGTCCAAACCACTTCTATCCGGTATTAGCCCTTCCCAGCAATGCCCCAAGACCCGCCAACCCACCCGCAAAAAAGCACAACACCTCCAAACAGCTAAAAAGGAAAATCTCATACTTACAATATTTATCGGCCTTCGGTCCAAACGCGCTGTGCAACTAGGTCATAACTCCCGTTTTCCACCACGGATTTCCTGAAAAGCAAATGCAATCAAGATTAGACTGTCCCAGCAGTGCTCCCAGACCCCAAAACTCACCCACAAACACCCAGAACCCCCCCAAAGAGCACCTCAAAGGCAAGCAAGTCAGCAAAAACGCAAACAAATTTTCACCTCCGATTTTGTCCAAACCACTTTTATCCGGTATTAGAGATTCCCAGCAATGGCCCGAGAGCCGTCAACCCAGGTGAAAACTAGTAGAAGACCCCCAAACAGCCAAAAAGCAAAAGTACAAAAATGGGGACTTTGTCATTTTCCTGGCAATTTCCAAAATCACTCCGCGCGCGCTCTGCAGCTTGGCCCTAACTCCCCTCTGCCACCATGGATTTGCTTCAAACCTCTTGCAATCAAAACTATCCATACCTAGCAGTGCTCCCAGACCCCGAAACCGACCCACAAACACCAGGAAGCCCCCCAAACAGGCCCCCGAAAATGCTACATTGAGCAAAATGTCAGAAATAGCAAAAAAAAATTCAGCATGGATTTTGTCTAAACCACTTCTATCTGGTATTAGACCTTCCCAGCAATGCCCCAAGACCCGCCAACTCACCCGCAAAGGAGTAGAACACCCCCACAAGAACAGAGTCTTTCTTCATTGGGCGTAGACCAGCCCTCTGCTTTGAGGGAAATAGGAGTCTGGAGGAGGAGGATAGAGGAGCATGTTCTTGTGAACTTGTGAACCTGAGGAATGCAGACTGCGGCACCTTCAAATCGATAAGCAAACAAGTGAAGACAGTTCTGCTGATGGGCTTGTTTTTGTGATTAGGTGATTAAAGTTTTAATTATATTAACCGTGCAAAACAAAGAAAAACAGACACACAGGAATAAAAGTGAAAAAGGACGAAAAAGAAAGTTATTGATTCATTGGCTCATTTTCAGGGCTCGGTGTCAGGGAATAAGAATTTGTCCTCATACTCTGCGAATTTAGGCAGGTGTAGGTCAGTGTCACCTAACAGAGAACAAATTCCCTCATCTAAGTTGCTGTCCTCCTCGTCTTCATCAGGCGTTTGTTCTCGTATGTTGTACTCTGGTGGTATGAGGTGCTGATTCATCTTGATCATTGTTAACCTCTCCACATTTTTGGGCGAGAGGCGGACCCGTTTGGAAGTTACAATGCCACCAGCAGCACTGAAAACACGTTCAGAAGACACGCTTGCGAGTGGGCAAGACAAGTAGTTTATAGCCAGGTTGAAGATCTGTGCCCACAATAATTTTTTCCCATGCCAATACGCCAATGGGTCAGCATTAACATAGACCTCTGTTGAGTCATTCAGATAGTCCTGCACCATCGACTCAAGGTCCTCCAAGGTTCCTCCACTTTGCTTACTTTTTGCTGTGACCTTTTGAGAACCAAACCCAAGCCGAGTTAGCCAATCCTCTTCTGCATTCAATGTTACTGTTGTGTCTGGTGCAGATGATCCGGTTGCCGGTGTCTTTAACGGCTGAGAGGTCACTTGTGCCACAGCCACAGGTGTAGAAGTGGATTCTTTTGACTGGGGATGGCCTGCTGATGCTGATGTACTGCCTTTTCCTTCAATTTGCTGCCGTTCTCTTTCAAACCTATTGGCGGACAAGGCTAGCCAACGTTTGTACTTTGTAACATCTTCATCATCAAAAGGAAAGAATGCTCTGCCTGCCAGCGCCTTTTTGTAGCGTGGATCCAGAATAGTAGCACAAATGTAATGCTGTTCTGAGTGGATCATTTTAAGACGTTCATCACCAAGTAGGCGCTCTAATAATTTCTCTGCCAAAACAAAAGCGTCATGCTTTTTTTCATCTTTTTGAACCATAGAAGACACCGCCTTGAGTTGGTGCTCCAGCATGCGCAACAATGGGATAGCTTTTCCCAAATTACAGTCCTCCTTGCTGACTGCACGCGTGAAGACCTCAAAAGGACGAAGCATGTCTGTCAGGCTTTTAACTAGGTTCCATTGCGCCGCATCTAGCCTCAGGTTCTTCTGAGCTGTACCCAGTGTTAATAAATAGGGATCGAGTACCGTATACTGCTCATACAGACGCTCAAGCATGTAGAAGGTTGAGTTCCAACGTGTTGCCACCTCCTGGATGAGTGCTTTCACTGGCATTCGACGTTCATGTAGCAGGCTCTTCAGATGCTTCCGGGCTTTAAAAGAATGGCTGAAAGGGTTGCACATTCTTCGGCAGGTGGCCACTAACTCGCACGCTGGACTGTCTTCATCACTCAAGAATTTTTTAACAACCAGGTTAATACAGTGCGCCAAACACGGCACTCTGAAATATTGACCCAGCTCCATGGCCTTAACTACATTGGCGCCATTATCCGTGGAAACATAACCAATCTGGCATTTTTTTGGGGACAGCCAGTGAAAGACCTTTGTGTTAAACTCATTCAAAATGTTTTCTGCTGTATGACATTTCTCCAAGCCAAACATGGCTAGTGTTGTATGTTTCCGAGCAGCTTTAAAAACTTGGTCCGGGTCAACACCTGCGTTTAGCTTTGCTTTAACCCCTGAAAAAGAGACCCAGTGTTCCTGTCCAGCAGGCTCCTCCCAGTGCTTTCTTCATGTGCTGGTCACTTTCATTCGGATTCTTGACCTGGAAGGATACTTTTTGTGGATGCTGCTGTATATTTGGATTTGAGGCCTTTTTGACTTTCTTTGGATCACTTTTGGATTAGAAATTTCACAAGTAAGTTTGTTTGGGGCATTACAGTTGCTGCAACTACAATTTTGGAATTTTTGATTTTTGGGCTGTTGTTGTGGCCTTTCGACCAGGGGTAGTGAGTGGTGCATGGGCCTAGTGTTTCTGTGGGGTGTCTTGAATTTAAACATCATGGATGGCATGGGATTGCGCTGATTTTTCTGTGTTTTTCATTTTCTGGGGCTGTTGTTGTGACCTTTTCACCAGGGGTAGTGAGTGGTGCATGGGCCTAGTCTTTCTGTGGGGTGTCTTGAATTTAAACATCATGGAGGGCATGGATGGCATGGGATTGTGCTGATTTTTCTGTGTTTTTTGTTTTTTTGGGCTGTTGTTGTGGCCTTTTCACCAGGGGTAGTGAGTGGTGCATGGGCCTAGTCTTTCTGTGGGGTGTCTTTAATTGAAACTTCATGGAGGGCATGGATGGCATGGGATTGTGCTGATTTTTCTGTGTTTTTCGATTTTTTGGGCTGTTCATGGGGACAGGCCATAAGGGTGGGGGCCATTTTGAGTGCTGGTACAGGCAGGCCATGTACTGGGAGGCGAATTTTGCGAATCTCGCGTTCGGGAATTTTGCGGATTTGCGAACTCGCAATCCGCAAAATCCGTGAATTCCCGCGAATTTGCGGATTTTTTTTTTTTGTGTTCGCCCGTGTTTCTGCCAGTTCGCGAGGGTTTTTACAATTTTGCAATTTGCGAACTTACCTGTCGGGTCGCAAGTTTTGCGAACTTGTTGTTTCTACGTGTCCAGCCTGTTTGGGACACTCTTCTTCATCACTGCCACTATCTGTCACCACTGCCACTCTCTGACTACTCATGCCACCCTCTGGCCCACCCATGCCACCCTCTGTTTCATCACCACACCCTCTGGTTGTCCAGTGTACATTATTTTCGGCAAAGCAAAGCACACCTTCCCTGCCTCAAGTGACCTGAATTTATTTGGGGCTGATTAATGTGTCACAGAATATTTTTTTAGCTGGCACCTGCTTCCTTAGTGCGCCCTGATTAGTGATCTTTTGCACTTGCTAAGTGCTTTCATTGTTGCAAAATTAGTTACAACACCTGCCCTGGCCCAACTGACAATAATGAATTAGGGGCTGATTAATGGATTTTAACTTCCAGCCTGGCTCCTGCTTGTCTCCCTTAGCTGTAATTCAGGACCTTTGTGGCATATGTGTAACTATTCTGAGGTTCAGAGCAGGGTCACATAATAGTTGCAACTGGCAACTGAACTCTGGAGGGGCCCCTCAGGAAGCACTACAGGAAATGGCTACTAATGATGAGCCTGAACTTTTGAACCTGGTAAGTAGTTTCAGTTTTGCTAAGATCGTATTTCTGCAATTTAGCACTTATTCGCGGGGCGCGAAGTTGTACTGGGAAGCCGCGAACTCACGCGAACAGTGCGAGCAGTGCGAGCAAAATCCGCTGCTCGCGGATTTGCGGATTTTGCGGGAGATTCGTGAATCTCGCGGATTGCGAATTTCCCGAAAATCCGCAAAATCCGCGAGCGAAACGGATTTTCCGCCCATGCTTAGGCAGGGGGCCATTTTGAATGCAAGCAGTGTTCTTAGGTCTGCATCCATTTTGCCTAAGTTTCAACCATTATGCCAAGGGGTACTGAGTGGTACATGGGCCTAGTCTTTCTGTGGGGTGTCTTGAATTTAAACATCATGGAGGGCATGGATGGCATGGGATTGTGCTGATTTTTCTGTGTTTTCGATTTTTGGGCTGTTGTTGGGGCCTTTTGACCAGGGGTAGTGAGGGTGCATGGGCCTAGTCTTTCTGTGGGGTGTCTTGAATTTAAAAATCATGGAGGGCATGGATGGCATGGTATTGTGCTGATTTTTCTGTGTTTTTCGATTTTTTGGTGTGTTCACGGGGACAGGCCATGTGGGTGGGGGCCATTTTGAGTGCTGGTACAGGCAGGCCCTGGCCATGTGCTGGGAGGCAAGGGGCCAATTTGAATGCAGACAGTGTTCTTAGGCCTGCAACCATTTTGCCTAGCTTTCAACCATTATGCCCAGGGGTAGTGAGTGGTGCATGGGCCTAGTCTTTCTGTGGGGTGTCTTGAATTTAAACATCATGGAGGGCATGGATGGCATGGGATTGTGCTGATTTTTCTGTGTTTTTTGTTTTTTTGGGCTGTTGTTGTGGCCTTTTCACCAGGGGTAGTGAGTGATGCATGGGCCTAGTCTTTCTGTGGGGTGTCTTGAATTGAAACATCATGGAGGGCATGGATGGCATGGGATTGTGCTGATTTTTCTGTGTTTTTCGATTTTTTGGGCTGTTCATGGGGACAGGCCATGTGGGTGGGGGCCATTTTGAGTGCTGGTACAGGCAGGCCATGTGCTGGGAGGCAGGGGGCCATTTTGAATGCAGGCAGTGTTCTTAGGTCTGCAACCATTTTGCCTAGGTTTCAACCATTATGGCCAGGGGTAGTGAGTGGTGCATGGCCCTAGTCTTTCTGTGGGGTGTCTTGAATTTAAACATCATGGATGGCATGAGATTGTGCTGATTTTTCTGTGTTTTTTGTTTTTTTGGGCTGTTGTTGTGGCCTTTTCACCAGGGGTAGTGAGTGGTGCATGTTCCTTGTCTTTCTGTGGGGTGTCTTGAATTTAAACATCATGGAGGGCATGGATGGCATGGGATTGTGCTGATTTTTCTGTGTTTTTCGATTTTTTGGGGTGTATAACTGAACTGATGTTCCTTTGTCTTCCATTGCTTTTAGGTGCACAAGACTCAAGAGAACCATCAGTGCCAGGAAGATGTCCTGCAGCAGTGTGTGTGTGCAGCATAACGTCACGCGACGTCACGTCTGGCTACAGACGACTCTGCAACTCGTGCAACTGCGGCCTGCTGTTCTGACCTCTGAAGAAGATGGCCCCAAAAAAAGTTCCCTGTAGCTCCTCTAGTAAGAAAGTTGCCAGTAAGGAGCAGAAGAAGCAAGTTACCAAGGAGACTGGTGTGCCGCCCGCCACATTTTTTGGGAGTAAAAAAAAAAGTACGCCTGCACAGCAGCGGGATCTGCTGGGGACCAAGCTGGGAGCAGCACCCCGCTCCATTGGGCTCAGTGCCACAACCACCACCACGCCAACTTAAGTCCAAGCCCTTGAGTGCTGCAGAGGCACTTAGTCTAGTTGTTCAATCACCATCGACCAGTGATGTTGGCTCATCGCAAGAAAGTTGCAGCAATGTCCCTCAATCAACACAGGTTGTTGTAACTCATCTGACGAGTGTTGAACAACCACAGCCACAACAACAACCACATGTGCAAGTACAAGCCCAAGTACTTGTGGAAGGAGAGGCAGCGCAAGGAAATGCGCAAGCAGAGGTGCATGGAGGGTCACAAGTGCCCCCAATTGTTGCTCCTCCAGAAGTAGGGGCACATCAGGAAATCAACAATCGAGCCGAGGTATCATTTGAGGAAGCCACTCCTCCTGATGATCATTCATTGTCTTCCACACCCCTAGCAAGGAAGCAATCAAGGGTGGTGTCTATATCTTCTTCAAACACACCTCCTTCTGATGATACAGATCAAAATTGGGAACCAGCACCACTGCCGTCTGAGAGTGAGGCACACCATGATCTGACAAAGGTAGTTAAGCGAAAAGGAAGCTCGTCCAAAGTCTCATAGTTATGGAGTGTGATGAGGCTTAACAAGAAGTGGCGGATACTGCTGCTGATGAAGACTCTCAGGACAACGACCCAGTCATCATAAAGGTCACTGCAGCCCCAGCGGGCATGCAGCAAACTGACATTTTGACCCTAGCCCGAGACGCTGCTGAGCGTGATGATGTTGTCGACAAGGAGGCAATGGAAACACCACAATCATTGGAGTTAATGAGTACACCAACACGTACCGCTTCCATATTTCTTCCTCGCCAGAAGGGACCTCCACTCCATCCACCTCGACCTCAATTAGTGGTGGTGAAAGTGCACAACGTACTAAAGTTCGGCAATCCACATCCTCCACTTCATCTGGCATTAGCAGCATGACCACCACCACCAGTATCGCCGCCTCCTCCGGCCCCCACAGACATTTCAAGTCCGCAGTTTGGGACTTCTTTAGTGTTTGCCCAAAAAAGGAAAACTTCGCCATTTGTTGCATTTGTAAGCATGCCGTTAGTTGTGGTAAGTTTGGTACCAACTAGGGTACCGGAGGCCAGAGATGTCATCTTGAGAGACAGCACACTGTCCAATGGTTTGCGCACCTAAAGGAGATCAAGGAAGCCCGAATTGCAAGTCAAGAAAACGTTGATGTTTCACCTGATGATGATGAGGAGGAAGAAGACGTGTCAAACACTTCACTTACACCCAGTACCTCGGTCAGCAGCACACCCCATGTGAGCCACACTAAGAGTGTGGGAGAGAGTGAGACACCAATGCGAAAAAGTTCATCAGCGAGCGTAACTGGGTCATCATCATCATCATCCCGTAAATGCTTGGTCCAGGGCAACATTAGAAACATGTTGTTTTCAGACGCGCCATATGATCACAACCACCCACTGACGCGTCTGTATAACAGTAAGCTGGCTAAAATGCTAGCGCTGGACCTTCTCCCTTTTTCTTTTGTAGAAGGGGTTGGTTTTCTAGAATTAGTGGCAGCGCTCTGCCCTAAATGGAAGGTTCCTAGCCGGTTCTATTTTGCCAGAGTTGCAGTACCAGCACTACATGAAGATGTGCTGGAGGTGATTGGGGCAGCTTTGCAGAAGAGTGCTGTTCACACTATACATCTGACAACAGACATGTGGACCAGTGGCGCAGGTGCTGATTACATATGCATCACTGCACACTGGGTCTCTTTTTCAGGGGTTAAAGCAAAGCTAAACGCAGGTGTTGACCCGGACCAAGTTTTTAAAGCTGCTCGGAAACATGCAACACTAGCCATGTGTGGCTTGGAGAAACGTCATACAGCAGAAAACATTTTGAATGAGTTTAACACAAAGGTCTTTCACTGGCTGTCCCCAAAAAAATGCCAGATTGGTTATGTTTCCACGGATAATGGCGCCAATGTAGTTAAGGCTATGG
The DNA here is from genome assembly GCF_964263255.1 of Lissotriton vulgaris. Classification (NCBI taxonomy): domain Eukaryota; kingdom Metazoa; phylum Chordata; class Amphibia; order Caudata; family Salamandridae; genus Lissotriton; species Lissotriton vulgaris. The sequence continues at coordinate 1,305,332,548 of NC_141693.1, read as the reverse complement.
AGCTGGGTCAATATTTCAGAGTGCCGTGTTTGGCGCACTGTATAAACCTGGTTGTTAGAAAATTCTTGAGTGATGAAGACAGTCCAGCGTGCGAGTTAGTGGCCACCTGCCGAAGAATGTGCAACCATTTCAGCCATTCTTTTAAGGCCCGGAAGCATCTGAGGAGCCTGCTACATGAACGTCGAATGCCAGTGAAGCACTCATCCAGGTGGCAACACCTTGGAACTCAACCTTCTACATGCTTGAGCGTCTGTATGAGCAGTATACGGTACTCGATCACTATTTCTTAATACTGGGTACAGCTCAGAAGGACCTGAGGCTAGATGCGGCGCAATGGAACCTAGTTAAAAGCCTGACAGACATGCTCCGTCCTTTTGAGGTCTTCACGTGTGCAGTCAGCAAGGAGGACTGTAATTTGGGAAAAGCTATCCCATTGTTGCGCATGCTGGAGCACCAACTGAAGGTGGTGTCTTCTATGTTTTAAAAAGATGAAAAAAAGCAAGACGCTTTTGTTTTGGCAGAGAAATTATTAGAGCGCCTATTTGGTGATGAACGTCTTAAAATGATCCACTCAGAACAGCATTACATTTGTGCTACTATTCTGGATCCACGCTACAAAAAGGCGCTGGCAGGCAGAGCATTCTTTCCTTTTGGTAATGAAGATATTACAAAGTACAAACGTTGGCTAGCCTTGTCAGCCAAGAGGTTTGAAAGAGAACGGCAGCAAATTGAAGGAAAAGGCAGTACATCAGCATCAGCAGGCCATCCCCAGTCAAAAGAATCCACTTCTGCACCTGTGGCTGTGGCACAAGTGACCTCTCAGCCATTAAAGACACCGGCAACCGGATCATCTGCACCAGACACAACAGTAACATTGGATGCAGAAGAGGATTGGCTAACTCGGCTTGGGTTTGGTTCTCAAAAGGTCACAGCAAAAAGTAAGCAAAGTGGAGGAACCTTGGAGGACCTTGAGTCGATGGTGCAGGACTATCTGAATGACTCAACAGAGGTCTATGTTAATGCTGACCCATCGGCGTATTGGCATGGGAAAAAAGAATTGTGGGCACAGATCTTCAACCTGGCTATAAACTACTTGTCTTGCGCACTCGCAAGCGTGTCTTCTGAACGTGTTTTCAGTGCTGCTGGTGGCATTGTAACTTCCAAACGGGTCCGCCTCTCGCCCAAAAATGTGGAGAGGTTAACAATGATCAAGATGAATCAGCACCTCATACCACCAGATTACAACGTACGAGAACAAATGCCTGATGAAGACGAGGAGGACAGCAACCTAGATGAGGGAATTTGTTCTCTGTTAGGTGACACTGACCTACTCCTGCCTAAATTCACAGAGTATGAGGACAAATTCTTATTCTTATTCCCTGACACCGAGGCCTGAAAATGAGCCTATGAATCAATAACTTTCTTTTTCGTCCTTTTTCACTTTTATTCCTGTGTGTCTGTTTTTCTTTGTTTTGCACAGTTAATATAATTAAAACTTTAATCACCTAATCACAAAAACAAGCCCATCAGCAGGACTGTCTTTACTTGTTTGCTTATTGATTTGAAGGTGCCGCACTCTGCATTCCTCAGGTTCACAAGTTCACAAGAACATGCTCCTCTATCCTACTCCTCCAGACTCCTATTTCCCTCAAAGCAGAGGGCTGGTCTACGCTCAATGAAGAAAGACTCTGCACTTGTGGGGTTGTTCTACTCCTTTGCGGGTGAGTTGGCGGGTCTTGGGGCATTGCTGGGAAGGTCTAATACCGGATAGAAGTGGTTTGGACAAAATCCATGCTGAATTGTTTTTGCTATTTCTGACATTTTGCTCAATGTAGCATATTCGGGGACCTGTTTGGGGGGCTTCCTGGTGTTTGTGGGTGGGTTTCGGGGTCTGGGAGCACTGATAGGTATGGATAGTTTTGATTGCAAGAGGTTTGAAGCAAATCCATGGTGGCAGAGGGGAGTTAGGGCCTAGCTGCAGAGCGCGCGCGGAGTGATTTTGGAAATTGCCAGGAAAATGACTAAGTCCCCATTTTTGTACTTTTGCTTTTTGGCTGTTTGGGGGTCTTCTACTAGTTTTCACCTGGGTTGACGTCTCTGGGGCCATTGCTGGGAACCTCTAATACCGGATAAAAGTGGTTTGGACCAAATCGGAGGTGAAAATTTGTTTGCGTTTTTGCTGACTTGCTTGCCTTTGAGGTGCTCTTTGGGGGGGTTCTGGGTGTTTGTGGGTGAGTTTTGGGGTCTGGGAGCACTGCTGGGACAGTCTAATCTTGATTGCATTTGCTTTTCAGGAAATCCGTTGTTGGAAAACTGGAGTTATGACCTAGTTGCACAGCGCGTTTGGACCGAAGGCCGATAAATATTGTAAGTATGAGATTTTCCTTTTTGGAGGTTTGGGGGTGTTGTGCTTTTTTGCGGGTGGGTTGGCGGGTCTTGGGGCATTGCTGGGAAGGTCTAATACCGGATAGAAGTGGTTTGGACAAAATCCATGCAGAAAAGCCTTTTGGCACTTTTTGTAACTTAGGGTTCGTTAGGGTTAGCCCTAGAAGTAGGATTGCATGTGTTTCGGGGTGTTCTAGATTTTTGCAAATGAGTTCTGGGATCTTCTTAGAGCACTCGTGGGAATGTGTAATTTTGGTTGCAAGTGATTTGAAGAAAATCCATGGTGGGAAAGAGGGGATTAGGCATAGTTAAAGAAAGCGTTTTCCACTATTCTTAACTTAGGGCTCGTTAGGGTTAGCAGTATTTGTATTGCATGTGTTTGGGTGGGGGGCTGTTTGTGGGGGGGTTTGCGAGTCTTGGAGCGATGCTGGGTATGGATACTTTTGCTTGCTTGCAAGTGGTTTGAATACAATCCACGGTGGGTAAGGGGGTATTTGGGCCTACTTTTACTTTAAAAGTACGTTTTCTCACCAGTTTTCTACTAGGCCTCGTTTATTGAGATCTGATTGGGGGTCTTCTACATTTTCGCGAGTGGCTTTAGTAAGGGTTTGTGTGGGAGCACTGCTGGGAAGGTCTAATTGTGTTCTAAAACACAGTTTACAGTACACCTAGCTTGAGGGGAAAGATCCGCGAAATTAATTTGCCCATACTTATTTATCCTTCAAAAGGGGACCCAGACAGAGTACGCACTTTCACAAATATTGTACTGTCTAATAGAAACTCAAAGTGTGACTTTTTGCACTATACAGCATACATACCTTATATTTATTCGTCAGTGGTGTTCTAATATCTCTTCCTGTTTTTCCATCAATAATTACAGGCCGGGTTTCAGTCTGTGCAGTGGGTAAAAAAGGATGAAGTCAGGCTTCACATTAGCGAGCCGCAATTCAGCATCCGACAGGCAGGCAGTGGACAGGGTGTCTTCAGGTCACCAACATTGATGGACGGAGCGTCAGCTGGAATGGAGGAGTGCCGCTAATAAGAGGAATGGTTTGATGCGTGCAACTTACTTACCAAATTCAACAGGACAACTACAACAACATACAGATACAGTATCCATTCTTTTGTAATGTTTTTTTAAGTAATGTTATTGGTGTGAACTTCTATGAGTGTGACTGCATTTCTTGGATCTCTCACTGCTTCTAAATTGATCCCTACAGCCATTCTATAGTTTTTACTTTGGCTATTTTTTAAACCTAATTTAATGTAAGAAGTGTTTCTCTGAGTGCAGAGATAGACAAGTGAAAACGCTGCAGCCCTGTACTGTCGCATTCTGTCATTCACGGTTGTCGAAAGTACTACTTACTTTTCAGTAACAATGCATGCAGTAGTGCATGCACTTCCTTTATGTCACTTAAAAGATTTATGGTTAGCTTTGTACCCAAAGATTTCTTTATCTTCAATTATTGTTTGTCCATGCTGTGCTTTTTTTTTCTTCTCTCAACAAAACCTACCCAAAAAGAAACCCCCATTCCCATCCATTTTCCAAACCCTAACCCTCTTCCCCCGGGCTGTGTGGTTTTGATTGATGTGTGACTAAATGACATCAATGATTCCACACACTTGCTGGGGAGGATAAGGTCATAGCAACAGGCTGGTGAAGGAATCCGAGGATATATTCTAGACTTACTCAGCTTCAGTACTATTTCTTGTAGTAGTAGCCAATGTCAAAGAAATTCAACGCAAGTATTAGTTATACTTTCAATACTTTACCATTTGTTAGGCTACATTGTGGCACTGTTCTAGTGTACTGTTACCTGCTATATTCTCTATCGTACCTTTGTAATGCTTCAGTAAAGAGACAAACCAGGTTTCATTTTTTTTTCCATAGGCCTGCAACTGCCACTGTGTCACACCACTAGTACCACCGCACTGAGGACATTTCATCCGCCCAGGATTGCCAACCTTAATCGCCATTTCCCATGGAGCCAGCCCTGGGCCTAGCCCTACTTTCAAACACAAATTACAGGTAAGATAAGTGTTTGGTGGGAATTAGTATAATGGAGTATTAGGAGAGACGAGAGATTGACAGTAGTACTACTAAAGTCCTAGGACTCTTGAATTCATTTACTCTGTGAGAGGCACTTAGTGTTGAAAAGATTTAGCCATTTACACTTAAAAGAAGAAAATGACACAGACTTAAGTTTCAGGAAAACAAACTTACTGTTAAACCCCCACCCACCAGACTCAAAAGCAGTAAAAAACAGGTATGCTCAGATAAAGTTTCAAAAAGTATATTTGTGTAGAACTAACAAAATAATCTCCCACAAGACCCTCCCTAACCCCAACGATTGTCCTTCAAAAGTCCCAAAAACAACCCAACTCCCAATTCCCACCCCCCAAAAGTCTCTAAAAAAGGGGCAAGGGACACTACGGCAGGCTGCTGTTCACTTTAGCGACCAGGGCATCATACTCCTTGCGGAGGGTGGCATGGTCGGAGCGGAGGCCCTCCACCAAGGTCTTATAAGTTAGGACCTCCTGCTCCAGGTAGGACACTCTGAGGCATAAGCGGTGCTGGCGTGCCTTGCAACTCCTGTGGGGGGCAGCTGCTGTCTTTGCTGCTCGGCGGTGGCGGTTGGCTTTGGTAGCCCGTCTCCGTACCGCTGGAGCACTGCGCTGACTGGCAGCCCGTGGGGGCCCGGAGGAGGATGCAGCTGTCCCAGTGGATGTTGTACCAGTAGACTGCGTGTCCTCCTCCTCCAGGGCCACCAGCCGCCGACTTTCGGCGACAGTGGCATCCAGCCTCCGTTGCCGGGCCATTCAAGCCCGCTCCTTCCTTGTTGGTGTTGTTGATTTGGAAGGAGCAACTATATGAAGAAAGAAAGACATAGTCTGTAACCAATGCTCCTTGAGATGAACACAAAATGATTGAGTAGAAAGTTGTGTCACAGTACAACTAGCAACTTGAAAGCACAGTACATAACTATTGAGGCCAGTATCTATCTAACCTCCCACTTCTTCATCCTTGCTCTAACATTAGTGGGAGTTTAAGAAATAAATTCTACGAGCACTATGGACTTCCATTACAGTCGACTATGACAGTACACCAGTCTTCTTCTTCTCTCTTGTTTAGGAAAAATGGTACGTTATCTTATGCAAGCCGGCATAATGCCAGCGCAGTGAACTTGCACCCGAGAAAAACAGACGCACACCATGATGAGTGAGACAGACTTGCGTTACTGTACAGGTCCAGTACATGCAGGTGGTGATCTTACTTTTCTATTACGGGTGGCACTGAGAATACTCTGTTAAAAGGGCTACTGCTTAATTAACCCCTTCCATGCTCATGACAAGCTCAGCTCGTCATGAGGCACAGTTGAGCTGTGCTGATGACGAGCTGAGCTCGTCATGAATGCAGCAGAATAGCAATTTCCAGCACAGGGGAAAAATAACCACAGCAGCGATGTGGTTAAGTTAACTTTCACCCTACAGTGCAAATGAGTACTAGAAAAGGAAAATGAAGAAGCTAAATAATATGATTATCTATCACTTCACATGGGATGTATTTGATTACATATGGGATGACTTTAGGTGCTTTGCTTTTTATTGAGTGAACAGTGATACACCCACACATGAATGACGTACTACTAATAAACTAAACTTATTAAGAGAGGTAGGGAGTGTCCAGCGTAATAACCGGATATATGCTGTGCTTGCAGTTGCAATACAAACTACTGCTACTATTCATGGTAGTATTTGGACAAAATTACAACTTCTTTTCCTTGCCTTTCCTACACTGGAACGGACGAGCGGGTGCGGTGTTACATGCTCTTCAAAGTAACACTTAGTTCATCCAGTGACCGTCTACTCTCTCTAGATACACATATGCTATCTAAGAGACAGATAGTACCATGATCCAGGCATCCATCCATTCAAAGTATATGCACACATACAGTTTCTGTTTCACCCACCCAGGCTGTTCTCCTTCCACCCAACCTTGCTTCATCATTCACCCAGCCATGCACCATACCATATTCTTTCCTTCCCAGCCATCTCGGGGACCAAGCAAACACATATCATTATTGTTTGCCAGTCATCATTAAATTTCTCGTCCTTCCACACTTACTTACACCCTTCTTTCGCTTTTCGTTCATCCCATCCATCAAGTTCATCTCAGATCTGATCGGGATTCTTCTCGCCAAAAACTTCACAGCTAAGTCGAAGTACATTTAGAGGAGGCTACTACCTAGTTGATTTATAATACACCCGTGCAGATAGCGGGCGCAGGCTCCTTGTACTTGCTGGTGCGTCCCCCCCCCCTTCCCCTCCCAGAGCCCCAGATAGCACACTCTGCAGTCTTCAATCTCAATAAGTAAGGAATATATAGCTTACCTCTGCCCGCCACCACCGTGTGAACCCTCACAGGCACATTGGTGTCGTCCGGCACTTGCACCGCATCCTCCCCAGAAGTGTTCCATTTATCCACCAGCACCACCACCTCCGCGCTGGCCCCGCCACCAGATGTTCCACCTACAAAGTACATTTAAGAATGTTAGAATACACCACTCACTACTATATAATATTTGGTCTAGGAATAAAGAAATGTGAAAAAAACAGAAAACAATGTAATAATTTGTGACTGTCTACTCTAATGTAAAAATTTCCCTTTTTCCAGGGAAAGCTGTTGTCTTGCTGCACTTTTTGACACAACTGATGAATGCTTGCTTTTTATTTTTAACACGCACCACTTTTTCTCCTAACAGACAGAAGCTTGACTTCTAAGAACACGAGCAAGATCAAGTTCAAACCAGGTCAGAGCTCGTCTCGTCCACAAGAAATGTGTTCAATTAATCGTCAGCACTAAGCACTTTTCCATTTTCAGTTAAACGTTTAGTTTTATGACAAACTTGATTTTAATACATGTGTTTACTTTTAATAAAGCTTTTAAACTTAAATAGACTCAGTGGTTTTTGGTCCTCCAGACTAGAGTGGCTGAGCTAAAGGTTTTGCAATTTTTGCAAGCATGAGTCCGTGCCTCTGACACTTCTTGACTATGACTCCGTACTCTTGTCCTGCGTTGGATAATCATCATTGGGGATCATTCATCGGTGACTTTGGGAGCTAAATGACTCTACCACACTATCTAGTCAGTAAGGAGATTGGGGGTTCAACTACAAAGTCTGTTATCACTGAGGTATGTGGAAAGTCTAACAGCGCCTATTATAATTGATAAGCTAAGCAATGCATTATTTAGTGTCCATAGTTCTGTTTGTGCAGATTTGTCCCTGCAACAGTAGTAGAATGGATTGTCCTCCTATCCAAACCAAAAGTAAAGTAGTATCTTATTCAATTTCTTTCTTGGTGGTCATTCACCTTTTTATTGTTGGCAATTGTCAAAGCATAAACATTTAGAAGACTAGAAAAGACATTATGGACAATCCCAGAGGACTGCACTCAGTGCATAGAGCTATTGCTGACTAGAATGGGAGTCCAATGGAATTGCCAAATGTGCAATCTTAGTTAGCTACACAGACAGACTAATAAGAATAATCTAGTAATACCATAGGGAGTCATAGTCGAGGCAGAATAAGAATTTAGATACAGTCTACAAGAAGATCAAAGACGATTTAGAAAAAATCGAATGAGGAACGCTAGGAAAAAATAGGTACTCTATATTAAAATTAAAACTTATTGGGGCCAGCAAAGGAGCCCTCGCCTGCCCGATCCTGGCCTGCATCCTGTTGAACAGCAGCCTCCTCCTCCTGTGTCCTCTTGCCCCTGGGGGGAGCTGATGTACAACATGAAAGAAAGAAAGACCAGAAAACATGGATGATATTTGTCAACCAAATCAAACATTTCAAAAGAACAATAACAAAATATTTTGGCAAAATAGCAAATAGACAACTATTCCACTGGATATATTGACTGATCTCATGTGGTCGACTACGTTATTGTTATTGCTTGATTTGCACGCGAAGTGACAGACAAAGTCCATCGTGATTGCAGATCAGCCACAACACTAAAAAGTTTCCTACTACATTAACCAGTCATTAAAATACTCAAACTATCAATCCACCACCACTATTTCTTCTTATCGCCATGTGTACAAAGGAAGGACTGGACTTGAGTCTGTAGGGGCTGATTTAGAAGCCCCTTGCAGCTCTTTTGCTCCATTGTTGCGTGACTTTTGTGACGCAGCGGCAGAACAAAAGAGGCGCCATGGTGCGGCGTATATTAACAACGTGACGCCTATGGGAGATGCATCACGTTGTAAAGCCCTGCGTCATCAGGGGGCGTTCCGGCGCAAGGGAGGGCGTTCCTGCACAGGAACGCATCCTAAAAGTGGCTGGGGGAAATCTACAAGATTTCAATCAGTCACTTTGAGGACAATGATGCGTAACTCAAACCCTGCGCCTGCTTGAAGCAGACGTACGGCTTGACGCAGCATTGGGGAGATAGGGCACCCCAGAGCATTGCTGGAGCTGCGCCATCGTTGCGACGCAACTCCAGCAATGCGCCGCCTTTACGGCACAGATGCGTAACGCTTTGGTGATGTTTTGGGCCCATGGTGCGCCACATTGTAAATACGGCGCACCATGGGTGGTGGTGGCGTGGTGCACAATTACTGGCGCATCCCTGCTACTTTGCAGGGATGCGCCGGTAATTAAAAATCTGACCCTTAGTGTCTAGCATTATGCAGTTCTTTAAACTACACTCATACATAATTTCACAGGCCAATGAAATGAACACAAAATCGAAAACAAATAAGCATAGTAGCAACGCTACTGAGAAGGAGAGCAGTGCACCTGAAATGCACAGAACATTTTGAAATATAATTTACCTACAATGTAATCAGCAGCATTAATGTTCTTGGTAAAAAACAAAAATTTGCAATATAATAACACACAGAACAGGAGAAAACAGAGTAGTAAAGAAATAGCTACTAAAACTCACCAAGCCCGGGGATCTCAAGGCCGAGCAGGTCGAGCAGATCGCGTTCCCGGTCCAGGAGATCCGTCCAACGGTGGGTGGCCTGGTTGTAGGTGCGCCGGACCCGAGAGTGTTGGTACGTGGCCCTGCACACCTTCTTCCACGGCTTCCGGCGCTCCTGGATCCCGTACCCGCGGGCAATCTTGCTGCCTGCCATGATGGTCCTGGGGAGGCGGCGCTGAACATAAAAAATTAGTGCGGCCACCACCTCCGGGCTGAAGATCTCCCGGGGTGTGACCTGCTCCCCCCTCAAACGCCCGCACGGGAGCCGGGCACGGGGTGCGGGACCCTTCCCCTTCTCGGGATTCTTCCCGGCTCCCTTTACCATGGTCTGGGCAGAAAGTAAGCTAAATAATAAAGAAGAAATAGAATAGGGAAGAAGAAAAGAAAAGAGTTTAAAAAAGTAGTTTAAAATTAACCAAAAGTAGCAGAAAACACAAAATATAGAGCTAGAAAAATAGAGGGATAGATAATAAGTAAAATAGATCAAAAAAACTTCAAACAAGCAAAGGATGGCAGAGATTCAGAGAGGATATAAAAAGCATGCCCAGAACCATAGCAATGAATGAGAAACAAGATGGCCGCGCCCGTTCACGACCGCGTGGGTAATTTCGCGCGAGATTTTCCTCGCGAACACACGCAAAAATGTACTAGCGAGCCGCACACTTTGCGAGATTACACATCGCGCCCGGAAACGGAAATATGCCATGCAAACAAGATGGCCGCGCCCGTGAACGACCGTGAGGGTAACTTCGCGCAGTTGCGCTACAAGTGGCTCGCTAAAACGCACAAAACCTTGCGAACTAACACGCCGCAAAAAAACAAATCGCATATTCGCACGAATTTGCGGCTTCCGAATTCGATCTTGCGCAAGTTCGAAAGCACTCAGCAGGTGCAAAAGTTCAAACTCATCATTAGTAACCATTCCCTGTAGTGCTTCCTGACTGGGGCCCCTCCAGAGTTCAGTTGCTAGTTGCAACAATTGTATGACCCTGCTCTGACCCTCACAGCAGGCTCATAGAATAGCTACAAGTAGGCCACAAAGGTCCTGGAAAAAAAAATGTCACTGCAACAGAAAGCAAATTACAGATAAGGAAGCAGGTGCCAGACTGGAATTTTAAAACAGTGACACATTAATAAATCAACCCCAAATTAATTCATGTCAGTTGAAGCAGGGCAGGTGTGCTTGCTTTACCCCTCCATAATCTACAGTGATGATGAACCAGAGGGTGGCATTGATGTACCAGAGGGTGGCATGGGTGAAACAGAGGGTGGCAGTGGTGAAACAGAGGGTGCTGGGAACCTGTGATGATGAACCAGACGTAGAAACAACATAGTCGCGACCGTTGCGACCTGACAAGTAAGTTCGCAATTGCGAACTGGTACGAAACCCTCGCAAACTGGCTGAAACCCTTGAGAACACAAAAAAAATCCGCAAATTCGCGAGAATTCGCGGATTTTGCGGATTGCGAGTTCGCAAATACGCAAATTCGCGAACGCCAGATTCGCAAAATTCGCCCATGCTTAATAAGGACTTAGAGAGTTTAAATGTCTCAGGAAAATGATTACAGGTTAAAGAATTGATTATCACTCTAAGGCGTTGGAGTGAAGAGGATCGATTGGAAGGCAGATGAGCTAAAAAGAAGGAGGATGCAACAGTACCTTTACCTCTGTATCATGTGAGGGAGGTGGAAAAGGGAGAAACAAACACAACGGTTTATCCTATGAGAGGAGTACCAGGGCGAGGGATTTTTCATGTTCCATGGTCTAGACAGGATATATTGTCATTTACAAATGATTTTCCCAGGTTGAGAGACAAACCCGTTGAGTGGTACAAACAAGTGAAAAGATTTGTTAAGGTTTCCAAGGTTTTGTGGAAAGATTTAGATGCTTTATTTGACATTGTATTTCCGACTGACTTGTGGGTCGAGTGTAAAATTGCTATAGATTGGCCAAAAGAGGAGTATCCAAGAGATCCAAAGACGGGAGCACCGTCAGATGAAGTCATGAAAAAATATAATCAGGTTATTACTCATTTGAAAGGAAAAATGTTGCCAAAAGAGACCGTTGGGGTAAAACTAGATAGGACTACTCAAGAATTGGAGGAGTTAGTTCATGCATATTATGAGTGGCTTTTACAGGCATTCAACCTGTGTAGTGGGATTGAGAATGTTTCTGAAAAAGATATGGGACATTTTGTGTACGTTTTGAGCCCTGAAACAAGTGCAATGATTCAGCAGCATTTGATTTGTTGGCAAAGTAAATTAATAGAAGAAGTTCTTTGTTACTGTGAAGATGAAATTGACTCGCATCACAAAATGTTGAAGGAGAAACTGATGTGGGCCCAGATAAAAGCAGCAAAGAAGGGGGGGTATATGAGTGTGAATACTAATTTTTCAGGAGCATTTCAGGGAAATGGTCAGACTACGACAGGAATGAGCGGTGTGATGGTGAATCCTATGCCAAATACGATGTCTCAAGAAAGAGGTCGAGGACGTAATTTATGAAATGAAGAAGTTTCCATATCATGGTTGTGGCAAGTTTAAGCATTGGAGGCGCGAGTGTAAGAATATTTTGACAAAAACAGGAGGTGTACAGATGATGGAATGAGACATTCAAAATGGGTAATGAAATACTGAATCAACTGAATCAGAATCAACAGATGCCCATAGAAAGAGGACAGGGTCAGAGAATGCATCAAGCACCTATGCAGAATATGAATGGTCAAGTGCAAAGGTACGATCCAAATGTGGGTTTACATACACATGATCAAATGATTTCAAATGTGCAGGTGGCTTCACAATATTTTTTATGGTTGGATGAGAGTGATTCAAACACATCTCATTGACAGTGCCTGAGGGGGGAGGAGGAATGGGTGCTTGGCACGTTTAGAGGTAGACCAAAATGGTCCCTGTGTGGATGGCAAGGTAGACTGAAAGTCTATTTCGTTCCTTATAGACACTGGTGCTACCCATTCCACTGTGAGAACTGTGGAAATTCCCAACCTACCCATCTCGGGAGAAAGTATCCACGTTGTAGGAGTATCGAATAAATTGATCTCCACCCCGGTAACCAAAGATGTGAAAGTACAAATTGGAAGTTTTAAAGAGCTACACAAATTTGTGATGTGTGATACCAGTCCTGTCAATCTGTTGGAAAGAGATTTGTTGTGTAAAATGAATTGTTCCATATTTTGTACACCAGATGGAATAGAATTCCATACAAAAGATGAAGATGTGGTGTTTAAGATGGCTCGGCAAGAGTTGGAAGTAAATAGCTTATATCCTTTATTTACAGCAAATGATTTGCCAGTTGAATTTAAAGATGCAGTTCTGCCTGATGTGTAGGATTTTTCAGTTAAAGACACTGGTTTGATGAGAAAAGTGGCTCCAATTCAAATTACTGTAAAACCAAATGCAGAATTCCCAAGAACTCCAGCATATAACTTGATTGCAGAGACAGGTGCTGGATTAACCCCTTTGAATGAGACATTGATTGAACAAGGTATCTTTGAAAGAAATTTTAGGAGGCCATGTATTCGCCTATCATTGGCATATGAATACCAAACGGGTTATATAAAAATCTTCAGGACCTTCGAAAAACCCATCAGATTGTGACACCTTGTTGTCCAATAGTGCAGAACCCAGCTGTGATTTTATATAGATTTTATATCGGATTCCATGTGAGGCAGAATGGTTCTCAGTGATTGATTTGTGTCAAGCGTTTTTCTGGATTCCCTTGCATCCGGATAGTCAATATTTATTTGCATTCCGGTTCGGAGATCATGTCTTGGCATGGTGCCGAGTTCCACGAGGGTATATACCGAAAGTCCCTCAATCTTCAATCAGATTTTGAAAAGAAATTTGGAAACGTAAGAAATGCCTAATCATTCTGTGCAGGTGCAGTACATTGAGGATTTGCTGGTTGCTTCAGGAACCAAAGAGGCTTGTGTTACTGATATGATTGCTCTATTGAACCACTTGGCAGTAAGTGGGCATAAAGTGTCACCAGCAAAATTACAATTTTGTCAGAGTGAAGTTCTTCATTTGGGACATCACATTGAAAAAGGGAGCCAGAAAAGTGTCTCAAGATTGGATCAATGCCATATTGCAGATGAATCCGCCGAGTACACAGAAGGAAGTTTGAATGTTTTTGGGAATGGTTGGATTTTGGATATTGCAGGCAGTGGTCACCACATTTTTCACTGGTAGCCAAGCCCTTGCAGAGGCTGACACACAAGATGTGTCAGATCCTGTATCTATTGAAGAAGAATACTTGCCTTCATTCCTTGAACTGTGAGATAGATTGTGTCGAGCTCCAGCATTGGGAATGCGCAGTTTTAATAAGAGTTTACTCTATTCTGCAGTGAATGAGACAGATGTGCACTTTCAGTTCTGATGCAAATGCATGGAACAGAACGCCGTCCTGTGGCATATTTTTCAGCCACATTGGATCCCGTGGCTGCTGCCTTTCCTTGCTGTTTAAAAGCTGTTGTTGCAACTTGTGTGAGTTTGGAGCAGTGTGTGAGACAATTGTGATGGGTCATCCATTGAAAGTGTATGTGCCACATTCAGTTGAGATTTTGTTAACGCGAAAGTGTAACCAGCATCTTACAAGCAGTTGCTTAACTAAATATGAGCATGTGACATTGGGTGTGGAATACATGACTGTAACAAGATGTACAAGTCTGAATCCAGCTACCTTGGTGCTGCTCCCGAGTTGTGAAGTGGTTGTGAAAGAAGCTGATCACGATTGCCTTGATGTGATTGATTTGTGCACAAAGCCGAGACTTGAAATACAGGACACTCCATTGCCAGATTCCGTTGAATCTGAATGCATACTAATGGTTACAGTTGTTGAGGCATGGGACGAGATTCGAGAATTGCAAGATCCAGTTACCCAGGCAGAAAGGGAAGGGTGGATAAAAGCAGGATGTACACATAGACCAGAAGATTAAGTGTGGGTTTAGACAGATGAAGAAAAGTGTTGCCAGATAGACTGTGGTCACCAAAGGCAAGAGTCTGCCATGGACCAACACATAAAGGCAGGGATGCAATAATGCAACTTTTTAGACAGACATGGTATAATCTAAAATTTTGAACCATTACAGCGGGTCTGTGCCAAAGATGTATAACATGTCAGCAGCAAAATGCAGGAAGGGAAACAGTGGTTAGCATGAGTCAATATTGGAAAGTCATAGGTCATTTTACCTGCTTGCAGTTAGATTTTATAGAGATGCCTCCTTGTAATTGATTAAAATATGTCCTTGTGATTGTGTGTCTGTTTTCACGTTGGATTGAGGCATACCCTACGCAACAAAATGACAGCCTAACTGTTGCTAAACTGTTGCTTAGAGAGTTAATCCCAAGATTTGTTTGGATTTACAGTCTTGTTGGAATCAGATAGAGAAACACACTTCAATAATGTGGTGGTGCAAATGCTTTGTGCCGCTTTACAGAGTGAGGAAAAATTCCATTATGCTTATTGACCTGAGATGTCAGGCGTAGTTGAGCAAATGAACGGCACAATAAAACTACGATTAGCAAAGGTATGTGCGTCTGTATCACTAAAATGGCCTGACACATTGCCTTTGGTGTTGATAAGTTTGCTAAATATTACAGATAAAAGAACAGAAAAGTCTCCTCATTAAATATTTAAGGGGAGGGCTATGAGACAGCCTACAGTCCCAGCGAATCAGCTTCTGAATATATCAAATAATTGATTATTATAAAGGAATGGCTGATGTAGTGCGTTCTATATGTCACCAGGTTGGAGAAGTCGCCACTATTGTCCAACAGGATCAAACACACGACTTGTGCCCAGGTGATTGGGTGCTTGTCAGAGAAAGTCCTGTTTGAAACCTTTTTGGAGTTGGCCTTACCAAGTGATTCTTGTAACAACAACTGCAGTTAAATGCAGTGGTCTACCGAATTAGGTTCATGCAGCCCACACTCGTTGAGTCCCATGTCCACTTGAGGGTGCAGAGTAGATTACACGTGAACCGGTGGGAGCACTGAGACAGCCTGAACGGACTGAGCTCAAAGTAGAGTGGGCGCTAGCTACTGGGTCTCGAAACACTGTTGAAAATGAAAGAGAGTTCATACCTGTAGGTAACGAGGGTCAGAACGAGAGGGATTCAGCTAAGTGAAGTATTGACACAAGTAAAATAAACAGAGTACCAGAAAAACAAGTGCGAAAAGGTGACCGATGGCCCAGAAGAACTCTGACTGTAGGAAGATTACAATACTATCCCCTGTAATTAATGTCTCTGGTCAGTCAGAACAAAGTGAAACAGACGGAGAAGAAAATACAGTGTGTGGAACAAAAAGAGAACGAGTTACCAAGTCAAAGATACGCAGCACCTGAATGGACATATCTAGCTGCAGCAAACAATTGGGAGAAAGAGTTCACCACATTTAGTTTTAAAGGAAACCCACCTTATAAGCCACCCTAAACAAACTGTGTGGGAAAAAAGGGTGCTGAAAAGAGAAGGCAGATGAAAATAAAGCTGTTACCAGACATTGGTAAAGGTGAACGATCAAAAACACAAAACCTGCTGCTAATCGTAGTATATTATAGAAAAAATGTATATTAATAATTTTAAATTGATGTCACTGGTTCCAGGACTGAAAATCTGAAAAGATTGCTTCGCCCAGACACATTTTTAGAGGTGCTTGCTTTATGTATATTCTTGTCTCAATACCTGTTTTGTTTTGATCTTTCTAAATGTACCTCATTATGTTTATTCTGTTAAACCTACTAATGTGTACATGAGTATGACTACTGAATTGATAAGAGTCCCTGGACAAGATATAGACATTAAAGAACTAACAAGTAGTGACTTACACAGAAATAATTTAATGTAATTACCAAACTATTGTATGAATATGTTGACATGATGGCTGCAAGAGATTGTTATGTGTGCATGCAATTACCCATGTCTGTGTCTGAAGTGGGACTTATCATCATCTTCCTTTAACTTTTTATTTTTTATTTTATTTTTGATGCAAGGAACAGACAAGATACAGAAACAATAAACAATACAGTTGCACCACCAGCAATACAATTTGATCATATGTGCACATCAAAGGATAACAAACAAGAGGATATAACAAGCACCAGAATGTGTAAGAACATACAAGACACTTCATATGAGATAATAAAGGAGAGAAAAAAGAGAAAAAAAAGAACAAAAACCAATTGGCCGAATAGGAGCAGTACTACAATCAGTTAAATCCATTCAGTTATAGGGGTCCATATTTTTAACCCTCTACTTCTCTTGCAAATACTCTTAGTTTTAAATATAGCAACTTCAATTTTGTACATAGATAATAACTGGGCCCTCCAGGAAGAGAATAACGGGGGATCTGGAGATATCCAATCCTTAGTAATACAGGCACACAGAACAGCCATACAAATAAAAAGAAAAGCAGCACGTGCCTCCGGTATAGTTAGAGCATTTTAATCAGTGCCCAACATGACCAGCTCTGCAGATATGCAAATTGGGGGACCAAGTATTTCTATCAAAAACTGTTAAATTGAACTTAGTAGATCTGCGAGCTTAGGGCATGAAAAGAACATATGTTGCGCATCAGCAGCATAACAGCCACATCTGCTGCAGCTGGCCTCAGCTCAGGTACTCCATTTGGAGACTTTTCTGGGAGAGTAATACAAATCATACAAAACCATATAATGTTGTGCCCGCATCCCCCCGGAAATCAAAACATCATTAACCAAAGAAATAGAGGTATGAAGGTCAATTGTAGCTACATCTAATTTCGTTCTCCATTTATCTTGGCTTGATCTAAATCCTCTGGGAGTGTCACAATTAAATTAGAATAAAAAACCAATGGGGAATACTTTTCCAATCCCCTCTATCAAAGGGAATATCTTGAACCGAATGATGTATTGCCCCGAAACCCATAATAGCTACGGATTTGTAAGAATTTAAAAAAATCCTTCTTATGTACACCACATTTACATTGTATCTCACTGAAAGACAGTGGTTGAAGATCTTGAAACAAATCCCCTAAATTGCTAATACCTAGCTGGTGCCAGTTCCTGGTTGTTGCATCTCGAAAAATACTGGGAAAGATTCCCACTGCATCAAAAGGAGTATAACGATTTATTTGAGGAAACCCTAAGTGACGCTTAATTTGCCTCCAAATTGAAAATGCAGCAATCAGAACCTTAAACTTAGTTTTTTTTATAATAACTAGGTTCAAGTATTTTCAAAAGACACCCATTAGCCTCCTCTCCAATAGCAAATTTGTATACTGATGGGTCATGACATGGTGATGATTTAGTTCATTTGCCTACAACTAAAGGTGAAATAAATTGCAAGACAGATGCCCAATAATACAATAAAAAAATACGAAATACCCCACCCCCCACTGGATCTAAGAAGTGCCTTTTTTTTAAAGCCCTTCTAAGCCGCTTGTAGCCCCACAAACATCTAGAAGATATATTTTCAAGTCTTTTAAGACAAATTAAAGGAAATTCTAATGGGACAGAGCTGAATAGATAAAGAAATTTGGGGAGAACAATCATTTGTAAGACATTTGCTCTTCCATGTAATGATAGGTGAAGATGATTGAGACGCTCTAAGGTAGAATTGACTTTATCTAAAACTGGATTAATATTAATCTCAGGAATCTTACTAACTGGTGAGGTAATTTTGATCCCTAGATATGTTACCACCAAATTATCTCTCGGAGAGTCACCCCCCACATACAAAATCTGAGACTTATTTATATTTAACTTGTACCAGGAGAAGTGACCAAACTGCTTCACCAAAACTTCTACAGTTGACAGCGCAGGCGGGAGATCAGTGGTTATGACAACAATATTGTTTGCATAGGTAAGGGCTCTGTATTCAACCTCACATATGCTAAGTGGTTTGATATGTATACATTCTGATAATTTTACCAAAAAAATCAATATATAACGCAAATAATAAAGGTGACGTAGGGCAGCCTTGCCTTGTGCCACATAAGATCGGAAAGAGGTCCGATTCTACTCCAGCTAGACGAATAGATGTCTTTGGAGCCAGGTACAAGGTTCTAATTGTCTGGAGGATTCGTGGCCCGAACCCCTTCAAGCGTAACACCTCCCAAAGGTAAGGCCAGGCAACCCTGTCAAATGCCTTCTCGGCATCCAACAGGGTCACGCCTATAGGGGTTTTAGTCACCTCTGCCCAATCCATTAAAGCGATGACTGGCCGCACATGATCTGTCATATCTCGAACAGGGATAAAACCATGTTGTAGGTGTGATACTAAAGAAGAGATCATTGAGGAAAGCCGAGTAGCTAAGACTTTAGAATAGAGCTTACTGTCAGTGTTAATTAAAGATATTGGCCTGTATTAGGATGGCAACAAAGAAGGTTTATCTTTCTTTAGAAACACCGTTAATATTGACTTTTGCCAGGAAGCCGGAGGTGAACCTCTTCGTGCAGGAACACACACTTCCAACAAATATTCCTTCAAAATTGAAAAGAAGGTTCGAAAAAATTCCAAAGGAATACCATCAGGGCCAACCGCTTTCCCGACCGCTAAAGATGAAATGGCCAATTCAAGTTCCTGTGCGGTATAATCCTCCTCTAGTACTTCCCTCTGTATAACAGTAAATTTAGGGATTTCTTGATCCCCCAGAAACTCAGCGAGCTCATCTACAGTGTCGGGGGAATCCTCACTTAAATAAAGATCACTATAAATTTCCTTAAATGTTCCCAAGATTTTATTGGGCTCGGTATGCATTAGACCATTAGCGTCTTGTATAGCATCTACTTTACTAGCCACTGCCTTCTGTCTTAACCGTTTAGCTAATAGTTGTCCTGAATTTTCCCCAACCTCGTACATGTCAGCACAGTTGATCGCTATTTGAGCAGCTAGTTTCTCAGCAAAACATTCATATATTTTCATTTTTTGAACAGCAAGGTCACGCACCTGCTGTTCATGTTCTTGATTGGAGGTGTTAGTTTGTATCAACGCCAGCTCTAAATCACGCAATTTAGTCAATTCCTTGTCTAGTTTAGCCCCGATCTTACGCTGCTTATTTATAGAGACACTTAATGTTTCCCCACGGACTCCCCTTTTGAAAGCGTCCCAGATTATGCCCACCGAAGCGGAGCCAGAGTTGAACTCAAAAAACTCTGGAATACATTTGGCCATATGTTGTAAATAAGCCTGATCTACCAGTAACTGTCGATCAAAAGTCCATGAACTCCTGTTAGACCGAGACAAAATATCTAATGCTAATTCAAGAATAACTGGGTTGTGATCTGATATAATTTTGGGGAAAATATCAATTTTGGCGCTGGTTAATAATTCTATAGGGGCAAAAAACTAATCAATACGGACATGCTTTTGATGTGGGGCAGAAAAAAAAGTATAACCCGGAGTTCCTGAATTTTTAAGCCACCAAAGATCCACTAACCCAAACTCGTTAATAATACCCTTAGTGGCTTTAAAGACCTTGTGCTTTCTACCAGCGTAGCAGCTATTGTTACGAATATCAAAGTCACCAGGTAAATGCAAATTAAAATCTCCACAAATCACAAGAGGAGAGGGCCATGAAGCAAGCTCGATACTGATATCATTAAACATGTCTTCCTTCAACTTATGGTATTTATTGCAGTGTACTAACAAGTTTATTCTAGGGCAAGGAGCATTTTCCGTATTATTATTCCAATATTGACCTAGTGTTTTATGAAATTCCTATTAAGAAGAACATGAATATTGTGGCAAGTGCGAAGAAATGCTGAAGAAATGGGAGACTTCTTTCATACTGTAAAGCCTATAGATGTTGTACGTGAACATAGAAATAATTTAACGTGCATCTTACACATTGTAGCAAAAAATATTGTATTAACACTGTAGAGGACAGATGAGGCGATTTAAAAAGAATAGCTGCTTAAAACAAAAGTTGAATACCTCTGTGGGCTCATAAAGAAGGTAATTATAAAAAGGGTGAGACTTATGCTGCAATGACTCGGGATTGGTAACACAAGGAAGAGCTTTTTATACTAAGACAAAAGACTGAATATAATACCACATTCATTGGTTCCAGTGAGTGTGAACACACCTTCCTAATAACAGGAGGTTGGGAATTAAAGGGTTGCACTGACCCAGTATTTCCAGGAGTGTATTATGTGTATGGGAGAAATGCTTATTATAAATTGCCTAAACAGTTGTATGGATGATGTTACATGGGAATAGTATTTCCTAAAATATACCATGTGAATGATCATTATGGAACCAATGAAAAGAAACTAACACATAACAAAAGGGGAATAGGTGCTGCAGAAAATATTGGTGATATATTAGGTACAATAATAGCTTCAGTGGGGGAAATATTGAACTAGCCTAAAATTAGAAAACTGTCTACAGTGGTTGGCCTATTATCGACAGATACCCCTGATGGTTTCTTAGGGGGTCATTAGGATGGCGGAAGGACGGCCACTGCCGGGCCTGTGGTGGCGGTCCTTCTGCCATCACACAGGATATTCCCACCACCGAATTAGAATCGCAGTGGGAATCCCAATCTGTCCCCAAGGGACAGAAAGTCAGTCCGCCACGGTTCCGCGAAGTGGTCCTTTTCCGCCGACCTTGCAGAACCAAAACACAGGCCAGCATTGTGGTGGTGCCTTGCAGGCACTGCCGTAGGGATTAGAATATCCCTTTCCACCAGTCTTTTCCCAGCGGTCATCCCAGCCCGAAAACACAGGCGGAGGCTGGATTCAGGGGCCTGTTGCGGGCCCCCTCTGTTTTGGGGGGATGCACTGTGGGGTACCCATGGTACCCCCCGCATTTCCCTGCACTGTGTGGCAGGCCCACGTGGTGCCTGCCACGTAGTGCAGGGAAATGCCAAGCAAGGCATTTTAGCATT
This sequence comes from Lissotriton vulgaris, assembly GCF_964263255.1. Taxonomy (NCBI): domain Eukaryota; kingdom Metazoa; phylum Chordata; class Amphibia; order Caudata; family Salamandridae; genus Lissotriton; species Lissotriton vulgaris. Next base: position 1,305,311,285 of record NC_141693.1, on the reverse strand, counting down.
GTGTACGTTGCTGCAGCCAGTATGGTGGCGCCTCCTAATTGCAATGGTGGGACCGCTGCATGTCTGGCGGTGGTCCCAGCCCTGCAACAATGGCAGGCCATCGTAATGAGGCCCTCGGTGATTGATACTGAAATGGTTTCTATTAGGTCTATGGTTTTGCAGAACCGACTTGCCTTAGATGTATTATTGGCAAAAGAAGGCAGAGTCTTTCACATGCTGAAAATTCAGCAATGTTGCACTTATATCTCTGCTAAAAGTAACGATTTGCCGGGATATATAAGTGACATAACTAACTTGAGCAATGATTTAACAGAACTAAAAGCTGATGGTGCATGTGAGAAAATTGTGAGAGGATTCTCCTCATTGGAAAGTTGGTTTGAAACACTGGGGAATACCTTCGTTGGGCAAATACTAATACCATTAATAGCTATTTCAAGTGACTATTAATACTAGTACCGATATATAGGCGCTGTAAACGCAAAGTAGAAATACTGGAAAGTAGAGATCGAAAGACAAAATGGATTGAAATAGAATTAGAAGACAGAACAGGTTCCTATTATGAAATCATGAAAGACATGGAAGGTGTTAGACTGAAACAAATGACAATAAACATTTGAAAGGTTAGTACCTTTTCAGTAAATAATAATGTCTTAGTAGGTTTCGTGTAGGCCTTAAAATGCATTTTCATTTTTTTCCTTCAAAGAAGATTAGAATGGAAAAAAATGAAAATGCATGTTAAGAACGACACAAAAACCTACTAAGACATTATTATTTACTGAAAAGGCACTGCCCTTTCAAACTAGAGAAAATAAACTATAGGGAAAATTCTCACAACTTGTGAATTTTCCCTAAAGTTTCTTTTCTCTAGTTTTGAATAACGGACACTCTCTCAGCTAGCACAAAACTGTGCCGACATTGTTGCAAGCTCAGGAGCGATCGCTTGGGAACAGACATGATATGATAAAAATGAATTCCCAGTTCTGAGGAGAAATGAAATTGAACTGTGAAAAAAAGATGAACATCGGATGAATGGTATTATGTATATTTTCCGGGGTAAAAGTAATGATCAGCCCTTGGACAGACCATAAACTTTGACCAATGGAAATTGTGCAAACTGCACAAAGGATACTTTTGAGGGAAGGAACTATGCATAGTTCAAAATATAAGTGTCCGGTGAGTAAAGGGGCTACCCCCTGGCTCTCTTGAAAATTTCCTACATGCCTGACATGCTATCGGACTGAACTCTGATTTTCTCCTGAACTGTACTTTTTTTGTTACCTGCACTTTGCCAGCTGGTGAAGCTGAACAGGCAAACCTTTCAGTTGAAAGGATGATTGACTCGGGCTAGTGCACGTTGTGCTCTAGCATCTCTTTGGGCTCACTTTGAGTCTCCATATTACTGACAATCTGCAAACGATTCTTGGCCTCTATGGTTCATATCAGTATTCTGATATTGCGTTTATATTCTCTCTCTGTCTGTCTCTCTCTCTCTTATTCTCATCAGGTATTTTGACTCTGAACTGTGATGTGTTGTGATTTTACCTGTACCAAACGATAATTGAAATGAAATGATTCTAAATGTTTTTTTGTGCGTTGACCATTCAACCTGAAGTTTAGATAAGGATTTGCTTTTTATAATCATACATGCGTGGGTGTTTCTTATTGTCTAGTCATTGAATATGTGTTTAAGCTTATGCTTTTTAGAAAGGCACTTCGTCTCTGATTACCTGAGTCCCTATTAGCTTGATTAAAAGATCTATCGGAGAACCTAGATGGTTTGTGAATATAGACCTGGTGTTGTAGAGTTTATATGGGCCAAACTCTGTGATATCGTAGTTTTATGGTAGCTGAGGTGAATATGACATACACCAGTGGTGAGTGGTGATTAAAGTATGTAACCTGTAAAACCCTGTTTTTACCATTACTACCACTGCATCAAACCAAAAGCAAAAAGAAATACTGTGCCAGGCAAAGCTAGTTACTATCTTGATGCAACAATGGCCACCTTCTAAGAGACCCGAGCACCGAAATAACACTGGTTGGTGACAGACTTTTCATGTTCCCTCTTCCATTTAGTACTCTTTCACTGTCCTGAAGACAAGTAGACCCAGCCTTTTTTTTACAGCCTGATTTTTGGGGCTCAAGTAAGCACACTCTCAACCAACCGTTGCCCAGGGGGCCCGCAGCCATCACCACTTTCCCCTGCTGCTGCTGCGTCTTGCGGTCGCCGAAAGGGGAGCAGTTCAAGGACCCACAGGGCTCACAGGACTACTGCTCCCAGCGTCCGCTGCCAGACGGGGACGCCGCCTACCACCCGCCACTTCCGCCCAGAGGCGCAATAAACCCAGCAGTCCCTCCGGTGGAGCGGGGGCTCCAGCCTGATTTTGGGGGCTCAAGTAAGCGCACGCTCAACCTACCGTTGCCCAGGGGGCCTGCAGCCATCACTACTTTCCCCCGCCGCCGAAGCGTCTTGCGGTCACCAAGAGGGGACCAGTTCACGAACCCACAGGGCTCACAGGACTACTGTTCCCAGCGTCCGCTGCCAGACGGGGACGCCGCCTACCACTCGCCACTTCCGCCCAGAGGCGCATTAAACCCAGCAGTCCCTCCGGTGGAGCGGGGCCTCCAGCCTGATTTTGGGGGCTCAAGTAAGCGCACGCTCAACCTACCGTTGCCCAGGGGGCCCGCAGCCATCACCACTTTCCCCGGCCGCCGCAGCATCTTGCGGTCGCCGAGAGGGGACCAGTTCAGGGACCCACAGGGCTCACAGGACTACTGCTCCCAGCGTCCCCTGTCAGACGGGGACGCCGCCTACCACCCGCCACTTCCGCCCAGAGGCGCATTAAACCCAGCTGTCCCTCCCGCGTTGCGGGACACGCACGAGCGGTGTCGGGCTGAGCCCGGGCAGAGGGTGGGCCGTCTGTGGCTGTCTGGGACGGGCTTCCCCCCTGACGTGCACGGAGTGACATGGGTAAGCGGAAACTTCAAACATCCATGAATGGGGGGGTCAAGTCGAAAGTACCACGTAACTCTGCCAGTACTATTTCCTATTTAACTTCCTCCGTTGGGGCACTAAATACTGAAATTGCCAATACTGAATGAGAACTGGGTCTGGAAGGTTTTTCCCAGTCTCAGGATTTGCCTGTTAATGACAGTCCTCCTATTAGGCATATCCCCCTGGAGCAGCGGATTGAAATCGAAGCACCGAAAATCATCTCACCATCTGACTCTGTTATCCCACTCGGCCCTGACCCGGATAACCCTGTTAATACTGTGAACACGACTGGGTCTACAGGGGGTGGGCAAAACACCGGGAAGAAACATGGCAAAAGACAGTATAAAAAGGCGAAGTTGCTAAATGCTACCCCGGCGAAAAAAGAAACGAGAATACCTAGTCACCTAGAAGGTTCCATTAGGGACTTAGTGGAGAACATTTTCTCTGAGAAACTGGAATCTACATTGATACGGGTCTCTAATGACATTATTGACACTCTGAATGAATGTGTAGCAGGGATTTTAAAAAAATGTGAGCGCTTGAACGGTTTTTTGCTAACAAAGGAACAATCCTCAAACTTGCCGACATGTCCTTTTCCAAAAACTCCTTGGGCCCAAAAAACCATGGCCCATGGGGGGAGGGATGAGAGTGGATTACTATCCTCCACAAGGTCTCAAAGCTCAGTAACGCTCCCAATTAACCCAGTTTCTCCCCGTGATGGCAATGGCACCAAGGGTCGGCTGTTGGGTTCAGGCCCCAAAAGATCCACTTCTCCAACTAGGGTTTTGAAGAATAGAAGGGATCCTATGAAGGACAAAGTATTCGCTCCCCTCCCCACTATTAATCTCCACCCCGAATCTACCCCCTTTGGTGCTATTTTAGTTAATGTCCCCCCATTGAAAGATGGTGAGGTAGAATCCTCAGAAACGCTGTTAACAAATACAAAGATCTGGTGTAATGAAAACTGCACCGGGGATAAAAACATTTCCTCTAGTATAATTACGGGTGGACGAGTAGAGTGGTTGGGTTACACAAAAAAACATCTGAAGGGGGACTGCCTCATTGTAAATTTTAACAAATCCAATGAGGTGACACGTTTGTTCTGGGATGCCTCGAAATTAGACAATGAGGTCGGAGGTATCAGAGGAATGCCATTGGGTTTTTTCTACCCCCGTGCTAGAACGCGTAACACGGGAGAGAAGGTACACCAGGTTCGGAACACTAGTGATCTAAAGTGGCCTATCCTCAACATCCCCGTTCAACCGGCTAGAGAGTACCAACCTAGCTGGGTAACCCAAAAAACGGGGTTACTACCAAAGCCTCGTAATACATACAATAAGGAGATTAGTGAGGGTCTGGCTTTATCTAACCGATTTTCCCCTTTGTCTCAGGTGGGGGAGATTGATTGACTGGCTGATCCTGCTAGTACGGCCCAAAATACACTGCAAAATATAGCAAACAACACTGAGGGGTCGGCGTAGAAGTTAAAATTGATAAGCTGGAATATTGCAGGGCTACGCTCTAAAAGGGACGATAATGCCTGGTTAAAATTTGTGAAAGAGTACAATATTGTAGCCCTACAGGAGACCTGGGATAGAGAGTGTGACTTTTGGGTCAATGGTTACACATCATATTTTGTACCTGCTCGTAGTTCGACGGCAGGGAGCGACAGAGGGGGTCTCATTCTTCTGGTTTCAGTAAATATAACAGGTACAGCTAATATGCTTGACTCTTTGTCCCCTAATTTCCTAATAGTGGAAGTTAGTTTGACAAATAACACTAAATTATTACTTATTAATTTTTACAATTCCATTCAAAGTGAGTTCCCAAATGAGCATCTCCATTCACTGTCAATTTTTTAAAAATCATATAAGGAAAATCAAACCACGCTTTTTCATTATATTTTGATGGGTGATTTTAATGTACACTTATGCAATTTAAATTGTCAGTATAGAGATAGCGAAGGGCCTGATTACTCATCCCCCGAACATTTTGAACATAGCTCTAAGGGAGAAGCTCTGGAGGATCTCCTTTCAAACTCTGATTTGTTTGAGACAGGGTTTTTTGATAGGAGCGACCGTGTTGTAACGTACAGAGCTAGGGATAGAGAATCAATAATAGATTATATATTTATATCACCGGGACGCTTACGTTTTGTAATTTTTTATAATGCTGTATTCTTTCAGTGACCATAATCCGGTAGTACTAGAACTGGATAAAACTATTTCTTTTTTTAACAAAATGGCCACTACAGAAGCCGTAATCGAGGTAAAAGTTAAAGATCAAGGGAGGAGGCTAAAATGGAATAAAGTTACCCCCGAAGACTTTTTTAATATTATTAGCATGAAGGTTGGCGCTGAACTTAATACTTGTGCTGATCCTGCAAAACATGGGGGGGACGTAATTGCCACCTACAAAGTAATCTGTCTTCAAGTGGCCAAAGAACTTACAGTCAATACCCGGTCTAAAGTAAACCCAGCTAAGGGATGGTTTGACCATAAATGTTCCAGAGCTCATAACCTGCTCATGAAGACTCTCAAAAATAAACCTAGGGATAAACTGCAGTTGGCGTTGCTCAGGAAGGAGTAGAAATCCATAATACAGGTACGCAAAAACGAAATTAAGAAAGAGGCCTGGGTAGCACTGATGGAAAAGGCAACAATGAGGGATAGCTTTAAGTTTTGGGCAATTGTTAACAACCCATTGTTTACCGGCACTGAGAACTCCTTGCTAGAAGTTAACATCTCAGAAAAGGACTGGCTAAGTCATTTTGAAACAATCTATGGGAGTAACATAGAGTTAGAAACCTTTGAAGCCCCCATTACCGACCCTCCATGGCTACCAATGACATTTACTGTAGAGGAGGTTGAGAAAGCGATAGAGGGAACGGCTGGACATAAGGCCCCAGGCCCTGACGGGGTGCCCTCTGACTTGTACAAAGCCAACCCCAAATATTGGGCTAAATTATTAACAAATGGTTTTAATTCATCATCTGTAACTGGGTTTCCGGCATCATGGTCTTGTTCAATTATTATCCCTGTGTTTAAAAAGAGTCAAAGGGGGGATCCTAGGTGCTATAGGCCCATATCTCTAATAGACTCTTCTATCAAAATCTTGGGGAAAGTTATTTTAGCCAAAATATCAGCCTGGGTTTCTGGGAAAGATATGTTATCTAATGCCCAGTATGGGTTTAGATCTGGCAGAGGCATGGAAGACCAGTGCCTCAATTTACACTTAATAATAAATAAATATACAGTTGCTGCCAAGGGCTCAATCTTCCTGGGTTTTATGGATCTGTCCACGGCCTTCGACCTAGTTAATAGGTCGAGGCTGTGGACTATACTTCTGGATCTAGGGATGGATCGGCCATTGGTGTATTTTTTGGCTGAGTTACACAGGGGCCTGTATGCATCATAAGGATGACACAGGAGGGTAAATGCACTACAGGGTTTAAATCAGGCAGGGGGGTGCGCCAAGGGTGCATATTGGCCCCAATGCTATTCACCTTATATATAAATTCCCTGGAAAACACATTGGTAAAGGCGACACCTAACATACCGCGTATGGGAGGAACGTCTATCCCAGTACTCCTATACGTGGATGATGCCGTTTTATTGGCACGGACACCACTTGGGTTACAAAGATTACTAAACTTCGGGGATTTTATGAAATCATTGGACTTAGTGATTAATAATGGAAAATCGCATGTAATGTCACTGGGCTCGAGAAAGAACAATATTAAATCTTGTTATTGTAATGACTCTGTAATCTCTAGAGTGAAAGTCTCCACGTATTTGTGGGTCATGTTTGACGACAAAGGTTCGTGGGTTCCCCAACTTACTACTAAAGTAAATGCTGTGAGAAGATCGTCAGCTGCAATATTAGGATTCGCTAAAAGGTTAGGGGGAATACTGTGCGAAGCAATTTTATCCATTTATAATGCAAAAACCATCTCAATCGCAAATTATGGGGCTGCAATATGGGGCTATAAACAATCTGAGTCCATCCAGAAAGAAAAAAATAAATTCCTCCGTGACCTCTTAGCCCTTCTTCAATCATCGGCTACCTTTGCGGTCCACCTTAGGCAAGGGATATATTGCAGATATAATAAGTATGGCCCCTATTTTATTATAAATTAAAATCTGGATGAACCCTAATCTTACCCTGAATCACAAGATTTTAAGGGACTGTATGAAATTAGAGAGAGCTAAGGAAATCCAGTGGTTGTCCTTCATTAAAACAACAGCTAGGGAACTGGGGCGCCCAGAGATATTCACAAACCCAGATAGCCTGAGGAAAGCTGACCTAACCTGGGTCAAAACAAATTTCATAAAGATTAGAGAGCAGGAGCGGGAATCGGTAGAATTAAGAAAACCCACGGTAAGGGCCCATTACCTGCTTATCTCATCTTTATCGATTCAACCGTACCTCTCTACTGTAATGATCCCTTTTCACCGATGGCTGTTAACGAAATTTCGATTTAATCAGATCCATTTGGTATTAAGTGATTCTAAGGGATGGTGTAAGCCTGACGATGCTGCCCCTTGTAAGTGTGACGATCACTCACTCCAAGATACAATGCATTTTACCTTTTTTTGTTCCTTCTATACCAGAGGTAGAAAAAAGTTTATTTTTCCACTATTAAAAGATAAGGGTTTTTTACAGACTAAACCAGCACTACTCTACCTACAATTGATGGAATCCCTGTGACTATATTTAGGGTTGCAAATTTCCTTGTAGTATCTCTTCGTTGCAGGAATTTTAGACTGGCGGACCCAACGGCACTGTATCACCTGACGTTATGAAATATAAGAAAAGTGATAAACTGATTTTAATGTGCAATTGTTTTTAAACTGTTATTATTGAGAACTTCGGTACATCTGGCACTATTTCTGTATTTTGTATAGTATACTTTTATGATTTTTATTAATCAAATAAAGTGGTTTTGATTTGATTTGATTTACATAGTAAAAAATTAACTATGTCCCTAAATGTCACAAGGTCTACATCCAGGAGGGTATTGTCTGGCACCATTAATCAAACTGTTAAATGTTTATTGAAGATACTCACACATTACTTCCCTTCATCCACAACTTTTCATGGTGCCCAGGATATGTCATCCAACCTAGATAAAAATGATGCTAATGGCATAGAACGAGGCACGTGTGAATATCTCTGTCACCAAACTTCAATACATGCTTATAATTCTAGCACAAAATGCAGCAGCATTTTGTGCTACCTATGAAAAACTGTGTCCTGAAACGTAACTAGGCTTACAAAAATGGGAACAACTTCGGCTAACTCTAAACGGCATGTATCTCTCCCAGTTTCTTCAATCCTTCCCCCAAAGGATGAAAGCAATGCTGAAAAGCCATGTTTAACATAGAACCGTTCTTCATATTACTTTGAAAAATATCACATAATTAAAATATATGGTGCATTCACCCTACATAGAATTAAATTGATTTGCAAAATGCATCATTTTTGTCTAGTATCATGGCTTGAGACAATTCTGCCTAACATTAATGGGATTAATGTGCTGAAAGCAGTAATTAATAGAGACATAGTGATCTACAGGTTATTACATCTATTTAAAAAGTCAATGGATGTGACATTCCAATATAACCCACTGGCCAATATTTGTGGCAGGGGTCTTGTTGGAGAAATTAGTATTACATGTACCTTTTTGTTTAACAGGTCCTAGTCTGAGCCTTTTTATTATTCGGATATTTGATCCCTCACCCACCTAGGTGGCATGCTTCATCATCAGGCTCAGCTCCATACTAAGTGGGCATCTTGACTAGGACTATTGACCAGTGGTTTATATTGGAACGCCACATCTATTGATTTTTTTTTTGTTAAGTGTAAGGAGTATATGTGATGGACCATTCCCAATCTCCCGGACCCCTTCTATTTTTGTATTGTATTATATCTATTCTACAGAAAAGGACATTCACCTTGTATGCTAGTGGAACCTCCACAATTTGCAGATAAATCGTTTATGGAAAATTATGGCAAATAATCTAAAACTATGATGAAGAAATCACTTACTTTATCAACAATTTGTTAATGCACACCATCCTGATACCTCCACAAATTCTCCTTTGCAGGCAGTTGCAATTGATCACTATACCTGCTGCAGGGCGATCTCAATCTACCCTATGCAGTGTAGGTGGGTTCTGTTTGCATAGTGGGAGATACAGCAGCTGTGCAAAGCAGCCGCTTAGTCTGTCACATTTGCGCTTGGCCAGAGCCGCCGAGAATTAGCGTTTGCCTTGGAGGTAGGCAGAACATTATCACATTTAGGATGCACTGTCCCAATTTGCACCTGCCACAGCAATTTGAAAGTGTGCTGCAGCTCGAACAGAGACTGTGCACCCTTTTTAGGTCTCGCCCTCAGGACCTATTGTCGTCGAGATGCCTCTCAAGGGAGACAGACCAGGGCGCGTGCAGCGATTGGCGTCTGTGGACGCGCACATCCAGCCCGGCGCCGTGCACATCTCCTGTCCCACATTCACATCGTCAGCCTCTCGCCTCTCTCAATCACACGCCACACACACAGCCACACTCATGAATGCGCACACACACACACGCAGGCACACAAGCAAGCACACACATGCAGGCACATCCCCCCCACCCCACTCACGGGCTCACGCGCTCACACACAGCCCCCGGCCACCCCACTCACCGGGTCTCTTGTTCTATTGCTGCATTTCTATCTTTAAGACTCAGTCATTGTTTAAGAGAAAATAAGAACTGGAGTATTGCATTTCTTGAGACTGCTTGGAATGCTGCAGGCATTGGCTGCAGTGCTGAGATGTGCCCAGGGGCATGCGGGTGTACCAATGCCCTCCTTGCTCAGCCCTCTTCTTTCAGGTGAAGAAGCTCCCGCCCCTCATTCCAGTTGAGAACAACGCTAATCACGCGACCCAGGTGGATGATGTCACCCTGTCGGCAGTGTCCCGCTGTGTGGGGTTGCCGGCTAGGAGAACAGCGGCGGCTGATGATGCACGCGCACAGCTGAGCTTCTCACGTCCAACGGCCCCGTGCTGAACCTGCAAGATGAGCGAGGGTCGCAAGGGTCGCGTCGGCAGCCGGGGCTCACGGCTCAGGAAGGTGAACGGATCTGCTGCTCCTGCAGAGCAACGAGCTGCGTACAGAGTAGAGTCTGAGGTGTTTGACGACGGGACTAATACCTTTTTCTGGTAAGATGTTGGCTTATGGAAGGCGCAGGAAGGGCAGTGGGACAGGCACTCGTTTGACCCGGTTTCGGACACTGGTTGAGAAAGATTTTCAGGTGCAGGATTTTACTTGTGGTGAGGCAAGTGGAAAGATGTCCACCTATTACATCGTGCTGCCCGTGGGGTAACATTTGACCAGTAAGACAGACCCTCACACTGGTAGACAGTGAGCGCATGACCTGTCTAGACTCCTGCGGGAGAAGATAGCAGGTTGTGGCCCTGCGCCATTAGCTTAATAGCGCTAAGCTGTGGTTGGACATTACAATCCGGTGCAGCTGCAGGCCCTTGTCTCTCGAATGTACAGTGCAAGTCTCGCCATTTCACGGAGTGAAGGACGGTGACAGCCTCTTGCTCTCCCATAGATCAGTAGAGCTACAGTATTCCCTTGTAGTCTCGAATAGTGATGCATACTGACTCTGTTTTATGATTTCACGGCCTCTCGCAGATAATGCTGGAGACACAACTCCTGTCCTCGTACAGTGAATGATGTTTAGGGACCGCTTTTCAATCCACTCCAGTGTTTGATGGCAGATTTTGACTAGTGCATAGAATGATGTACAGTAACTGAGACTAATAGGCTGCTGGTCAACGTCTAAGGGAACGGTGCACATCTGTTTTTATGCTCTTTATGCAACCGCAAGTTACACTGTACTGTGGAACACTGCACGGTTGCTTTTCATCTTATAATAGTACAGTGAGTGCCTCACGGTGGTTATGTATAGCGACAGGCTGAAAACTTGATCACTTTCGGTGACAACTAAGGTTTCAGGGCGGTGCCTCACTATAACTGTTCTCCTTGGTATCGCCGCGATACGTTTGTGAGACTTCTCATATATATCCCAACAACTTTAAATCTCTTAATTGCATTGGGCTGAGCTACAAATGACATAGTCCAAGTCCAGCTAGAATATGGACCTGTCTTGTATGTAGGACAGACGTCACATGTAATCTGCCGCCAGGGCATGTGAGCTAGGTTTATAGTTTGGCAAGTCCTCCCACTTTGCTCCTGTAAATTCGCTCTGCTTTCGTCCAGGTTCAGTCTGAAGATGTTCAGCACCTTAAAGCCTTCTACCCCCATTGTCGCTGTGTGATTCTTTGTATTACATTTTGAACTGTATAACTGTTCCCTGAAGTAAAAGCAAAGTTATAGTTTTAACATGCCCAATATGTTGATACAAGCTGCGATTTAAAAGCTTTTTCTTTCATCGATGCTTTCTCTAGTCCACCTTTTTCTAATGCTATTAATATAAACGCAGGTGCTACACGTTTTAAGTGTTTATTCTAAGATGGCACTCTTCACACTGGTTTATCATATAGAATGCTGGTATTGCTCTAATGTGCCCGTGGTTGGGATAGTTTCAACAGAAGGTCTAGAAGCAGAGGTATGTGGGATACAGTCAAGCCAAGAGCAACCACCATAAGCAACGCTGGGCGACTCAACCAATCCCGGATTTGCTTCCGTAAATGAGCTGCCATTTCTACACTATTCCTCACAGCCCTCAGTAGTCCTCAATGTCTTCTGGTAATCCAGACCTGGGTGGGGCATAGGAGCTTGTTCTTATGTTCTCTCTAGCTTCTGTAGTTCTTTCCCTGTTCAGTATATACCAATGCTCTTCTCCATGTTTACTTTGTGCCTTTTCGTGCTCATTATGTGCTGATGTAGTTAGTTTCCAGCTCTGACTCACTCAGTCCCCATCCCCTTTTATTTCTCTTGGTGTTCTCTTGAGTGAGGCTTTGATGTTTCTCTGTGACGTTACAATTAAGCATGGGCGAATTTTGCGAATCTGGCATTCGCGAATTTGCGTATTTGCAAACTCGCAATCCGCAAAATCCGCGAATTCTCGCGAATTTGCAGATTTTTTTTTGTGTTCGCAAGGGTTTCTGCCAGTTCGCGAGGGTTTCGTACCAGTTCGCAATTGCGAACTTACTTGTCGGCTCGCAACGGTCGCGACTATGTTGTTTCTACGTCTGGTTCATCATCACAGGTTCCCAGCACCCTCTGTTTCACCACTGCCACCCTCTGTTTCACCCATGCCACCCTCTGGTACATCAATGCCACCCTCTGGTTCATCATCACTGTAGATTATGGGGGGGAAAAGCAAGCACACCTGCCCTGCTTAAACTGACATGAATTAATTTGGGGTTGATTTATTAATGTGTCACTGTTTTAAAATTCCAGTCTGGCACCTGCTTCCTTATCTGTAATTTGCTATCTGTTGCAGTGCAATTTTTTTTCCAGGACCTTTGTGGCCTACTTGTAGCTATTCTATGAGCCTGCTGTGACGGTCAGAGCAGGGTCATAGAATAGTTGCAACTAGCAACTGAACTCTGGAGGGGCCCCAGTCAGGAAGCACTACAGGGAATGGTTACTATTACTAATGATGAGTTTGAACTTTTGCACCTGCTGAGTGCTTTCAGTTTTGCAAAACTCGTTTTTCTGCAGAACAGCAACTGCACTGCCCCAAACAAACATAGGCAACTGAACTCTGGAGGGGCCACTCAGGAAGTACTACAGGGAATGGTTACTAATGATGAGTGAACGTTTGCACCTGCTGAGTGCTTTCAGTTTTGCAAAACTCATTTTTCTGCAGAACAGCAACTGTAATGCCCCAAACAACTTACTTGTCAACCTGAGGAGTTATTCTGATAAAAATCATCATTTTCAGAAGGTCTATGCTGCTTGCTAGTGGATTTCTTGTGCAGAATTGCAAATCTTGTAATTTCGCAAGTGCAAGATTGTTGCTGCCCGCCGCACCTACATGTTCGCAATTGAAAAGCGATGCGTCACCAAACTCCCGCGGGATCCCGCAGCAAGATCCAAAATGGTGCAGCACTCGCAAAATATCGAGAAAAACAACTCGGCAAACGCTGAATGATGGTAAGTGAACGCCGCATGCCGCAAAATTGTATCACCAAGAAAAAAAAATCCGCTGCGTGCGAATTTGCGGATTTTTGGTAAATTTGCGAGCGTTCGCGGATTGCGAATTTACCGAAAATCCGCAAAAAACACGAGCGGAACGGATTTTCCGCCCATGCTTAGTTACAATGAAAACAGGGTGATGTTTTCAAGTGACTGAGTAGTTGGATCGTAACTGCATGATGTAGTCTTCTATAAATGCACTATTCATATTGAGTGGGGCATTTTTGTGCGGTATATACAGACTATGCTTAAACAAACTGTCCCTCATCAGAGCACATTTTATTTGTGATTACTGACTTGACTTCAAGACCATGTTCTCCCAAGATCCTCTGTGTTTCGTAAAAGCTGTTAATTAATGAATATACAATCCCAGTTACATGAACGAGACTTAAGCTTTTTTTTTTTTTACATCTACATTCAGCAGTTGTCATGGAAATAATGCTAGCATAAGGGCACATCTGCATTTGCTTTCTTGCCATCCGCAGAGAATGTTTGTAGTTATTATTGCATCAGCTACTGAAAAGTACATAGAGTTCCACAGAACTTTTCATGGCAGTGTTTGCTTTGTAATTGTGGTATCAACAGGTCATGACGATGCGACAGGCATTATATAGCAGTGCAGTTCAATAGCACATGTTCCAACTTAGTAATCCAGCGCACGCTTAGCAGAAGCATCCCGTAGAAAAGTAAAGAAACACTCTGTATGATAAACAACACACTGCCCAACATAGTATATTAGCCTGCAAGTTTTATTTTTACACTGTAATCTTAGCCAACTGAGAAGATGTGAATTACAAGTCGTCCTTTTTAGGTCGAGCTGGTGTAAGCAGTGCGAAGCATCTTTTGTTATCCACTTGCTGGGAATGTGAGACAGGGAATGGGCACGCGCATGTGATTTCGCCATGTGTGCGCGCACGTTCACCCACGCGCCGTGCACATCTCCTGTCCCAGATTCCCAGCAAGTGGAACACACACACACACACACATATCTCTCCCCGGGCTCACGCGCGCACCCCATCTCACTCACTGGGTCTGTCAGACTCCTCCTCTTATCCCGCGGTGGTGGCGGCTGCACGGGGTTGGTAGGTGGGGGCAGGCATGGCAATGTGCCTCGAGCCCCCTCCTCATCTCTCCCTAGACTCCTCACGGCAGCGGTCCAGGCCCAGCAGCAGGCGGGGCTCTCCCTTAGCACGGGAGCCCCGCTGGGTCACATGCTGGCTCCCTCCTCGTCACAGGAGTACGGGGTAGGCTCCCATATGCTTCCTGTCTGTGCTGGTGGCCCGCCCTCAAGCAGGCAGACCCGCCTGGCTTCCTGTGTCTCGTTTGATTTGGAAGGAGAACGGATAGACCACTAAGCGTGCTGTGCCCCTCTCCTTCAACCGGGTGCTACAGCCCCCCTGGCCCTCCCTCGGGATGGAATACCCTGCCTTGACCCAGGTGCATCATGCCTCTGACCCTCTTCCAGTGCGCGATGCCCCATGATGCTCCTCCAATTGTTGCACCCCTCCCTCTGTATGCCCCTGCCTGTGATCCCCAGTGTGGGATACCCCTGCCCCTCGGCACGTCCTCTGTCACCTCCTCGGTGCTGTGCTCCTGCCAGAAGTGCTGAATGGAGCCACCTCCAAAAGCACTAGAAGCCCCGCCCCCTTTACATTGAATATTCCTCGCTCCAGCCTAGGCTTTTTTAAAAAGTTTTATATAGCGCGAGCAAGACCCAAAGTTATTGCTTTAAATGAGCGTTACACAAGGACAAATTCATTTTTGGTAGGTACAGGGAGATTGCCTGATTTGCCCAGGATGCTGAGCCGACAACAGGCTTGAATCTCGTTTCCCAACTCCAAAGTCTATCACACTCGCTCTATCTATCGCATCACCACAGAATCACTCAGGGGCACCACAACATCACTCAGGGGCACCACAACATCACTATGCGATAACACAGCATGACTGAACGCCACATCATTACTCGTCGCCACCACAACATCAATCAGCGCCACCACAGCATCAATCTGTGCAACCATTCAACAACAACTGGTTCAATTATGTTTTCACAATGTTTCAAGTTTTATTACAAATGTCACAAAAAGATGTTAATATTTCACTTCTGTTCTTGGATTTTCGTCACAATCAAATACACTGAACGTAATCTTCACAAAAGTTATTTACAAAAGTTAAAGCTATTGCCATTATAAATTACAATACTGTTATTTAGGTATTAAATATTTAAAAACATTAAAATCCATTGTTATTTGTTATATCAATACATCTAAGTCATGTAAATACAACACATATTGCATTACAAATGCTCTAAGTGTCACATTTGCGAAAGTTAAAACTATTGGCATTGTAAATGACAAAGCTGTTCATTTCACTATTTTCAAAACCAACACATAAATAAAATATTTGTCATTTGCAATACCAATAGCTCAAAGTTTCCTAATGCGAGACCTATTGCATTGCAAATGCTTGTTCTGATATGGCCTCAGGTGTTGAATAGTCAAGATGGAGGAAGAAATAATGCTTGTAACCTGGAAGTGATCCCATGAACTATGTAAAGGCTATCCTGCCTGCATGGGGGCATCTGAGGGGTTCACAGGACCCTCTTTGGAGCTCTAGAGGGTTATCCTCAGAGGGAACACTGACTATGCACCAACGTTTTGTGGCGCACCTTTAATATGACTCCTGACAGCTTGTTTGCCCGTGCCCAGTTTAGTGAGTGTTGGCATGGTTAGTGGATAACAGCATTGTTGTTCGGCATGATTTTATTAACAACATGGGTTGATGTAGGAGTAAGCCAAGTAAGTGCCTGTAGTAAAGAAAATGTCTTGGTTGCCCAATGTCTTTGAAGCAATATTATCAGATATATGACTCTGTGCTGAGTAAGTGGAAATAAGCATGAGTGCAGAAGCAGGGGTAGAAGTAAATTGGGAAGATGGAACATGCATGCTATAGAGCCATTCAACAGGTTTAGGGGATTTGATAGAGTGACGTTTGTTTCATGAGTGAAATAGATAATGGGGCAATGAAATAAAAAAAAACGGTGGCTTTTGTGAAATGAAATTCTTTGAATCAGAGTGCAATTAGGGCATATGTTCGTTGTATAGTTTGAACAATCTACCTTTAGAGCTTGAATCCTTCAGATTAAAAAGTTATAGACAAATTAATACAGTAATAAGTAGACAACGGCATTGGTAAAATGTCTAACTGCATCTTCTATTCACATAAATAAACTGAAAAGCAGTTTGAGGCAGTCACAATGATGTTTCCGCTATGTATGTCTCTAAATTCAGCCTAGGGAAATTGGCTACAGTTGCACTCAGCAGCTCCTTGGATGACATGGGCGTCATAGATGTTAAAAACTAAAGGACTTATTTACAAGCAACTTGCACGGCTGGTGCATCACTTTTTGTGACACACCATTGGCACATTTTTCTGCCCCATATTTACAAGGATAGGAAAAGCCACCCTTGAATGTTTTTTCCTGACCACTTTACACGCAGCACTTTGCGTGAAAGGGGCGTTCCATGGGTGTTGTTGTGGGTGTTCCCACACAACACCCATGAAACCAGACACATTTACAGATTTACGAGAAATTCTAAATCTGGAAATGAGTCTTTTAATCAATCATTTGTAAAGCGCACTACATACCCACGAGAGTCTCAAGGCGCTGGGGGGGGGGGGGGGCTCTACTGATCAAACAGCCAGGTCTTGCGTATCCTCCTGAAGGTCAGGAGGTCTTATGTCTGTCTAAGGCTCAGTGGGAGGGTATTGCATTTCTTGATGGTGAGGTGGGAGAAGGATCTCCCACCGGTGGTTGTTCTTCGGATGCACTGGACGGTGGCGAGTGACAGGTCCCCAGAGTGTAGCTGGCGGTTGGGGATGCAGAAGGAGAGCCGTCTGTTGAGGTAGGCTGGGCCAGTCTGGTAGAGTGCTTTGTCTTTGTGGGTGAGGAGCTTGGAGGATATCCTCTTGTTGACGGGGAGCCAGTGCAGGTTTCTCAGGTGGGGGTGATGTGGCCGTGGCGTGGTACGTCGAGGATCAGTTGTGCCGAGGCGTTTTGGATGCGTTGTAGCAGTTTGATGAGCTTGGTTGGGGCTCCCGCGTCGAGGGCATTTCCGTAGTCAAGTCTGTTGCTGACGAGGGCCTGGGTGAGTGTCTTTCTTTTATCTGTCGGGATCCATCTGTAGATCTTGCGGAGCATGCGGAGGGTGTTGAAGCAGGAGGAAAAGATGGCGTTGACTTTCTTGGTTATTGAGAGCATTGAGTCGAGGATGATTCCCAGGTTGTGTGCGTGGTCGTGGGTGTCGGGCTGCCTCCAGTGCCGTCAGCCACCAGTAGTCATCCCAGGCTGAAGGGTTGGAGCCTAGGATGAGGACCTCCATCTTGTCCGAGTGCAGCTTCAGACGGCTGGTCTTCTTCCAGTCGGCGATGGCCTTCATTCCTTCGTGGAGGTTGGCTTTGGCTGTGATGGGGTCCTTGGTGAGGGAGAGGATCAGCTGAGTGTCGTCGGTGTAGGAGATTATGTTGAGGCTGTGCTGTCGGGCTATGAATGCGTGCGGGCCTTGTACATTTTGAACAGCGTCGGGCTGAGGTAGGATCGCTGGGGTACGCCGCAGATGATCTCGGAGGCTTTGGAACAGAATGGGGGGAGGCAGACACTCTGGATTCTGCCAGAGAGATAGGAGGTGGTCCAATTCAGAGCTGTGTCTCAGATCCCTGCGGCGTGGAGGCGTGCGCGTAGTGTGCGGTGGCAGACTGAGTCGAAGGCGGCAGAGAGGTCTAGGAGGATGAGTGCTGCGAACTCGCCGCTATCCAGCAGGTTCCTGATGTCGTCGGTGGCGGCGATGAAGGCAGTGTCGGTGCTGTGTTTGCTGCGTAACCCTGACTGGGAAGGGTCCAGGATTCTGTTTTCTTCGAGGTATCGGGTTAGTTGTCTGATGGCGGTTTTCTCGATGACCTTGGCAGGGAAGGGGAGCAGAGAGGTGGGCCGGACGTTCTTGAGTTCTCTTGGGTCTCCCTTAGGTTTTTTGAGTAGTACGTTGATCTCACATTGTTTCCAGATCTCTGGTAAGGTCACGTCTCGAGGGAGAGATTGATGACATTACACAGGTGGGGTGCGATGGTGCTGCTTGCTCTGTTGAAGACGTGGTGCGGAAATTGGTCCGACGGAGAGCTGGAGTGGATTGAGCACATGGTCTTGATGGTGTCATCGATGCTCACACTGGCCCAGGCTAGCAGGGGGTCGTGGTCGATGGTGTACGGAGGGTCTGTTGTGTTGCTGTCTGTTGGGGCTGTCTGGGTGTTGAAGCTGTCGTGGATGTATGCTATCTTGCGGTGGAAGAAGGTGGCAAGGGAGTCGCAAAGGGCTTGCTACGGCAGCATGTCGTTAGTGTTGAAGCTGGGGTTGGAGAGTTCCTTCACAATGTTGAAGAGCTCCTTGCTATTGTGTACGTTGTTGTCGAGGCGGTCTTTGAAGGAGGTCCTCTTGGCCACCCTGATGAGGTGGTAGTAGTTGCGGATGGCGTCCTTGTGTGCTGCGTGGCTGTCCGGAGTTTGTTCACTGTGCCATTTCTACTCTAGTTTCCGGCAGGCTTGCTTGGAGGCTAGGAGTTCTGGGGTGAACCAGCTGGCCCTCTTGTTGGTGTCTCTGTGGGGAGGGTTTCTTTCACAACACTACGCCTCCAATGGGGAGGCATAGGGAGGCGCAACAAGGAGAAATGTATTCATTTCTCCTTGTTTTTTCCTCTTTCTATGCATGCTGCATTCTGCAGCACTCATAGAACGAGGAAATCACCTCTTATTATTGTTTATGTGCAAGAAGGTGTGCCTTCCTGCACATAAACAGTCATTTGAAAAAAAAAGTTTTTCAAGTTCTATGTGTGCTAATGCAGCACACATAGAAGCTGACAAATGCCACTTCAGTTCATTTATGTGCAGGAAGGGAACACTTACTGCACATAAACAATCATCCCCATGATGCAGACATTCGGGCACAGGGGGTCGTGTGGGAGGTGGGGTATGGAGTGGTCGCAATCGCAGTAGGGAGCTGAAGAAAAATAAATGTTTACATAACTTTCCTTTCCGCTGGTCCCGCGTCTTTCCTGCTCCTGATTTCCTGCCTCTGATTTCAGAAACAGAAAGCAGGCAGCCAGGCTCCCTCCCCTCACCCCTCAGACAAGGCGCTCAGCTAGGGGCTGTAGGGGTGGCCCTGTTCTTCTGCATTACAGTCTGCATGGAGAAGGGGGAAAGTGCACATGACTGCTTTGGGTGGCTCGAGAGGGCCAACCAAACGGTCACTGCAGACTTAGGAGTAGGCAAACCACTTCTGTCCTACTCCAGGAGCAGAGCAGCCCTGCCCACCGCCGCCTGCTAAGCAACAGGAAACATTAATACTGAAAGTTACTATCATTTTATGGTTTTGTTTTCTGCACTGCTTGACAGCCGTGCGGAGATGCTCCTCCACCATAGCGGAGGAGCCGCCACTGCTTGTAGATATGACACATCCCTGTGCTTTGAAAGTGCTGAAGTGTGGTGCAGCCAAAGGGCTTGCAGTGCTGCACTGCAGCAGTTTTTTGTAATTGAGACCCTAACATTTTAGCTGCGTGATCACCAATTTAAGATCATCACGCCTCTATGCTCATATTCTTCGTCAAATGTTTTCAAACTGGACTGTCCTGTTTGTCATGCCTCAGGTGATTGTTTTGGAACACAATTGAGTTTAAATTGTTATCGTTCAGGAATTTTAGTACATTTTTCCTTTTCCGTGATTTTATAATCTGTTTTCGTTCTATAACTTCCTATTAGGTTCTCAGTATGGACTTTTTCTATTTTTAATGATTAATGCATTACTTTCGCATTGCATCTATTTTTTTCTCCTTTACTACGACATAAAAGTAATGCAAGAACTTTTAATGTGACAAAATAATTTACATACTCACTTGCGAGAACATCCCTTCGTACCTTTACCATACACCTCTGCTCTCAAGGAAACTACACTGCTTCGACTGCAGCAGTAATGACAAGCGGGCTCCACTGACTGCCACCTTCAAATGTGTATCAGAAGCCAACATCGTTGCTCAAAACTATGTTTTTTCCCTCTACGGAGCGCATTTTTCAGTGAATCAATTAGTGTGTCAGTCCTTGAGTTGTTATCAGTTGGTTTTATTGTTTTTTGTTGCTCCTTATTTCCTATTCAATTTGTTTTCTTTCACTTCGGCTGATTGATTAGGTGTCTGTTTCATTTATATTAATGCAGCAATATGTCTGGCTCTTCTCCTGACTCATTATGCCAGCATGATGTTGCAGATATACAGCAGCACTAAGCTCACTACATGTTGTACTAAGTTTCCATAGCGGTTCCAATTAATCAAAAGTGTTTCTGATTATATCTGGCTGCAAACAAAGCTGGCAAGTC
Organism: Lissotriton vulgaris; assembly: GCF_964263255.1. Lineage (NCBI taxonomy): Eukaryota > Metazoa > Chordata > Amphibia > Caudata > Salamandridae > Lissotriton > Lissotriton vulgaris. Next base: position 1,305,290,715 of record NC_141693.1, on the reverse strand, counting down.
TCCACTCTGAAGTGGTTTGCTTATTTATTTGCAATTCATAATAGTTTCTCTCTTTAAAGTATATTTCCAAGATAAATCTATCAAAGGAAAGAATAACATGAGACCACTTTAAAGGGATCTGATATGAAGAGATTTATGAATTGTGTACTCCTTCCCTTCAACAATCTCCGTCTGCAGCAAATAGGTAATCTATGTCCTGTCATGGCTGCTCACAGCCAAATGGCTTGAAGTTTAACAGTGCTTGATTTTCCAAGTCATCTATATTTTAAGTGGTACTTTGCTTATGGCCATTGTAGGGCTGTTTACAACAGTTGACTCCTTCTGTAGCTGTTTTTCTTTCTTCTTGTTTGTTTATTCCTTCATTGACTTGCTACATTTTTGGGCTGTTGTAAGGCCATATTAAGACTATCCTCATATATATGTATCTCCTTCTACTCTCTGTCTGTAAATTCTTGACTTTCTTTTGGCTCAATTATTTACCCATCCATATCTCTTCCTTATAATTATATTTTAATGCAAATAAGTCCGTTTTTTTTAAATACTTATGGGCACATTACGATGTTGGGTGGAAAGTCTCCGCCCGACAGTTGGAATTTCCGCGACCACCAACCTACTGATTATGATGTGCGCGGTTTCAATGTAAGACTCTTTAAGTAGAAAGCCCGGCCGGCGATGTTTGACTCTTTCCGCCTATGGCGAAAGGAAGCCAAACAGAAAGAAATTAAGTTAGCGAAGAGAAATAAAAGAGAGAAAGGTATTTTGATAATGCAAGCTGCTATTCAGTTTAAAGATAATGAAGAAGAACAAGCGAGTGAGCAGTTGCACAGGCAACGTAAAATGGCAATTGATAAGTGTTATCCAGCAGCAAGGTCCAACGAAGAACCTTGAGAAAGATCCTTTGATGTCCCATTTGTTGAGTTCGCCACCCCCTTATGTGCAGAGTGCTACAGCACCTCCGCAACCTTCGGCTATTGTACAACCACCAGCTCCTCTTCCATTGGCTTCTATCCCTTTGGCGCAGCCTTCTCAAGGGCCACCGACTTTGCTACCTGTTCCGTCTCCAACTCCTACGACGTTGTCTCCTGTACTTGCTACTTCGTCTGCTACTGTTCCTACGTTGGTTTCCTCTCAGTCTGCTTTGTCTCCTGTTCTTTTGCCAACTTCTCCTTCTGTTCGACAGAGAATGACTGATACTGTCACAGGTCTCTTTTCTCCTCTCTTTGGGTCATTGGGTATGACCCCTGTTTCGGCGCATACACAGTTGCGTAGCCAACTGCCTGGTCCGGATGAGCGGGAAGTATTGGATCATTTAGCACGTAAATGGGTTACTATTCCTTTACGATATGATTTAGAGTCTGTTATGGATGTCTTCCGTCAATGGGAAGCACCGAAGCAGAGATATGTTTTCGAGAAGATGTCTACTTTCCTTCGTGAAGAATGGGAAGATGGTGATTTAGGACAGACTCCTTCTGAGTTGTTCCGTGCACAGTCCGAGTTTGCAAAGGGAACTATAGTGGATTTCAACGTTGAAAGAGCAGTTGCGACGTTGTTGTTGTTTAGGAGTGAGTCTCCTTCTCAACGGTTGATTGAGCCTGATCCTTCTGTTAGGAGGTCAGTGCGACAATATCCAATGAGAGAGGTTCCACCGGTGTGGAAAGACGCTGTTGTGGCCAATCCTCAAGCTTGTATTCAAGCTGTACGGGCTCATTTTCAGCATGTTTGGGTACATGTTCCATGGAAGCGAGCTGAAGTTTTGGCCCTTAAGCAGACTTTGCCTGATCCACGTATCCTGCAGGGTACTATAAGGAATTATCACAAACTGCAGATTCATGTGTTATGAATTTAGCTGCTATATAGACATGTTGTTTGGGAATGCAGTTCCACAGCCTTTATGGGGATTGATTCGTCATACGGATCATGCGCAAGAGTTAGTTGATACATGGAATAACATTGGTGCTGCGGATGGCCGACAAGTTGGTGGTGCTAAACCTGAGCCTTTAGTTGCAGAACTCCCTGGTAGGATCATTAACTACATGAAGACTTTGATGCCTGCTATGCGAGTAAACTGGGACAAATTGTCTGCCTGTAAGCAGAAGAAAGACGAAAGTGTGTCTGATTTCTTCACTAGGTTTGAAGAGACGTTTATCGACCATAGTGGTCAGGACATGAGTACGGAAGGTGGTCAACGGCTGTTTGTCGATAAGTTCGTGCATAATTTGCTTCCAGATTTGTGCACTAAGTTGAAGGATTCTGAGAGTTTTTGGGCTGTTTCTTCGTCAGCACAGATATTGGCTACTGCACACTACTTTGAGAATAGGGATAAGGATGAGAAAGATAGAGCCGACAAGAACACTAAAGAGTTAAAGACAAAGGTTCTTTTGCAGCAAGCGTATCCGCCTCGTAATAATCAGCGTGATTATCAGCAACCTCAGCAGTATCAGAAAAACTCGCAAAGGTTCGAGCTTTCTCTAAGCCTGGGCGGGCAACTTCGCTACGCCCACAAAGTGGGCGTAGTGTTGCCTACTTCGCTATTTGCATTTCTCACAAGAAATGCGCATGCGCGGGAGGCCGCGCATGCGCATTAGCATCCAAGATGCGCGCGCCGGCGGCGCAATGACGAGCGGGAGCCCCGGGGACGTGGCAGGACAAGGTAAGAGGTTTTATAATTCTTTTATATATTAATGTAAGCATTTAGGGAGGGCGGGAGGGAGGCGGGTGGCGCATAGTGGGGCTATGCAAAGTATGTGGGTGGGCGTAGTTTTTTGCCCACTTCGCGTAGCTTCACGAAGCCCCACTACGCCCACTACGCCCAGGGTTAGTCTTCTCAACAGCATTTTCCTGTAGGCCCTAATCAGTGTGCCTATTGTAAAGAAGAGGGTCATTTCAAAAATAGTTGTCCGGTTCTGTTACAGCGCACAAATGGTGCTTCTGGTGTGAGAGGTCGAAGTGTTCAGCAAGCTCCTAGAGGTAGAGGGCGTGGTGTGTTTCCTCAGAATGCGCGTTCCTTGCCTCCACAGAATTCTATGAATAGTTTTGATCAACAGAATGGTGCCTCTGGTAGGGTGGCTCAGTACTATGCAGACGACTATTATGTAGAAGGTGAGAATATGGACGGTAATGATTGCTAGGACAGCCATAGACAAAGAGAGGGAGTTGTTTCAGTTCCAGTAGATCCGAGTGGACCTTATGTTGAAGTGATTGCATCAGGTGTGTCAGAGCCTTTTCTGTTGGATACTGGTGCTGCAAAGAGTTCTATTATGCACTCTAAACTCCCTTGCGCACCTTTGTCTGGCTTGACGAATATTTCAGTAGGTTTTTCTGGCGCCTCAGTTAGTAATCTGATTTCTAGTCCGTTGTCTATTTCTGTTGGACCTTGTGAATTCGAAGCACCCCTTATTCTGACGACAGGTTGTGGTGAGAACTTGTTGGGATTAGACTTGTTGAAAAGATTGTATGCGACGTTACATTGCTCTCCTTCAGGAGTATAGCTTACATTAGGTAAGAGAGTGATCTCTCCGATGTACTTGTCTAAAGATCGACTTCCAGCAGAATTGTCTTCACTTCCTGATTCTCTTTGGGCTACTGGTCCTTATGATGTGGGTCTTTTGGAGATTCCACCATATGTTGTGACGTTGAAAGCAAATGCTAGATTGCCACGTATTCCCCAATATCGGATCTCTAGTGATGGTGAAAGAGCACTTCTAGCGATTGTCTATGATCTGATTGAGAAAGGTGTGATTGAAGAAACGAGAGGTAATGTATGCAATAGTCCTGTTTTGCCTGTTTTGAAACGTACAGATTCTTCACAACTGCCTGTGTATAGGTTTGTGATCGATCTTCGCGCGGTGAATAAGATTGTAGTTCCGCAATTTCCTGTTGTGCCAGATATCACTGCTTTACTGACTTTGATTCCAGCTTCTGCCACGTGGTTTTCAGTGATTGACTTGAAGAATGCTTTCTTCAGCATCCGTATTGCTGAGGAGAGTAGGGATATTTTTGGCTTCTCTTTGGGAGGCCGAAGTTTCCGGTTCAAGCGCGCTCCTCAAGGCTATTGTGAGAGTCCATTGATCTATAGTCATGCCTTGAAAACACAGCTTGATACGTTTGTTTTACCTGATGGTGCTGCCCTTATTCAGTATGTCGACGGCTTGTTAGTTGCTGCTGATAATGAAGAGATTTGTAAAGCGGCTACTTTGTCGTTGTTACGTCATTTGTCTGATTTCCATCATAAGGTGCCTCTTTCGAAGTTGCAGTATTGTCGACAAGAAGTGACCTACTTAGGTCATCTCTTATCGAAGGAGGGAAGAAGATTGACTCCAGAAAGAATTCAAGCGATTGCGAAAATGAGTGTGCCAACGACACAGAGAGAAGTGCGTGCTTTCCTGGGTATTACGTCATACTGTAGACAGCGGATTCTGAATTTTTCGCTTCTTGCGAAGCCTTTGATAGCTCTTAATGCTAAGGATACTCCGAATCCTATTCCTTGGACTGACAATTGCAGAAGAGTTTTTCAGAATTGTGTGATGCATTGTGTTCGGCTCCTGTGTTGGGTACTCCTGATTACCGCAAGCCTTTTACACTCTATGTCCATGAGAGAGAGGGATGTGCATTGTCAGTTTTGACACAGCAGTTTGGCGATAAGCAACGTCCATGTGCGTATTTTTCGTCGACTTTGGATCCGGTAGCTAGAGCGTTGCCGAGTTGTGAGAGCTACGGCAGCAGCGGCTGTTTCTATTCGACAGTCTGCTGGCTTACTGATGGATAATACATTGATTGTGATGGTTCCACATGCAGTGGATACCTTGTTGAACAGGAAAAAGACACAGCACTTAACTAGTGCTCGATTGTCAGGTTATGAGTTGACACTCTTAGCGAGTCATGTGCATATAAAGAGATGCAATACGTTGCATCCAGCTACGTTGTTGCCGATTTCAGTAGAGGCAGATGTTTTTGAACAGCATGATTGCTTTCTTAGGACAGAGGAAGAAACAAAAGGGAGAATAGACCTTAGGGGCACTCCTCTTCCAGAGTGTGATGGTACCTTATGGGTTGATGGCTCGTGCTTCAAGCTTCCGAATGGTGATACGACTGTGGCATATGCTGTTACAACTTTGCATACGATTGTTGAAGCTGCACGTATCCCACATAATTCAGCGCCAGCAGCAGAATTGATTGCATTGACAAGAGCGTGTGTGTTGTCGAAAGGGAAACGAGTGACTGTATACACTGATAGTCAGTATGCATTTGGTGTGGCTCATAGTTTTGGACGTTTGTGGAAAGAGCGTGGGTTTCTGACTTCGCATGGTACTAAGATACAGCATAGTCAGTTGGTGAATGAACTTCTTGAGTCACTTACCTTGCCGTTGCAAGTTGCGATTGTGGAATGCAGTGCGCATAAGAAAGTTACTGATGATGTTGGTCATGGTAATACGTTTGCAGATGAAGTTGCAAAAGAAACGGCGAGAGATATGATGAGTCGAATGTATGTTGCGGGTCCGGCGAGATGGGTTCCGGACAGAAGTATGTGTGAAGATATGATAGAGAGTGTGAAGTCCATTCAAGCTGAAACTACAGAGAAAGAGTTGAATGAATGGAGAGAAAGCAAGGGTAAATTGGATTCGAATGGTTGTTGGGTTGAGTTGTCAGAACATCAGCGATGGTTGTTACCCGATGCGTATGTGCTTCCAGTGGTTACGATGGCGCATGGAATGGCTCATATCAGTGTGAAAGGGATTTGTAAGTTGTTAGCTCCAGTATGGCAAACTGCAGGAATTCCTAAGTGTCTAGAGAACCTGGTTAAGAACTGTATGGTTTGTTTGATGTACAATCCTGGTAAGGGAACTCCAACTCCAGCTGGTCATTTTGCGCCTCCGACGTATCTGTTTGAGGTCTTGCTGCTAGATTTCATCCACATGGAGAGGTGCAACAATTTAAAATATGTGCTCGTAGTTGTTTGTGCCTTTTCGAGGTGGGTGGAAGCATATCCCCTGAAAGATAACTCTGCCTTGTCCACAGCTAAAGCCCTCGTTAAAGAATTTTTCCCTAGATTCGGTTTGCCGAGAATGGTCTGGAGTGACAATGGGAGTGAATTTGTGGGTCAAGTGATGAAGAGAGTGTGTGATGGTTTAGGAATCCGTCAGAAATTTCATGCTGCAAATCACCCCCAATCAGCTGGTTTCGTAGAATGCTATAATGGCACCCTTAAGTTGAAACTAGCCAAGATTCAGGCGAGCTCCGGTCTACAATGGCCCGATGCCTTGCCGTTATCACTTCTGTCAACAAGAATGACTGTACATTCGCGACTGGGACTTAGTCCCTATGAAATAGTTTTTGGTCGCCCGGCAAATATATGGGGAGTGCCGCGGCCGACCAAATTTAGTGAAATAGAGCACCCTGTATTGCTTGATTACCTTTACGAATTGACGGCTAAATTGCGTGTTTTGCATCAACAGGTTCATGATACACTACCACAAGAATCTGAAGATCCAGGACATGCTATCGAACCTGGCTCTTGGGTTTTCGTGAAAAACTTCCAGCGGACCAAGAACGATCAGCCCCGCTGGATTGGACCCTACTTGGTGCTACTGTCCACGCGATCAGCAGTGCGAGTGCGCAGTAAAAAGAACTGGATCCACGGCGTACATTGTAAGAGGGCTCCTTTGCCTCTGCCGTACGACCAGTGGGTCCAGAATGGTATTCCAGACTCTGAAAGTGAAACCGTGCCTCGTTTTCTGCCATTTAGCGATGCACGTTTGATTGGAACAAACTCTGAACCAGAAAGCGACGATCTTCTGCAAGAAGCTGTGCCTCCGTCAAATCGTTTGGACACTACCGAACCTGAACTTTTGTTCCGTGATCAGACATTGCCTGACAAATGCCATTATAATTTGCGACCAAGAGTCGTGGGACTAATAAAAAAATAAATTCTTTCTTTGCTATTTTTAAGGTTAAACTCTCCTCCGAGGAACTGTTTTGATTTTTGTTTTTCGAACCGCCATCCTGGTTCAGCTGTAAGGTTGCGGTGCAAAGACTTGGGAGTGCAAGCCGAAGACACTAGGTTGACGGTTCGGGTTGGTCTTTGGGCGTTCCCTGGACTGACAGATGCATTCCTTAGCACGGAACACCCAACCGCCGCGAACAGCACGGTTAGAGGATGGAGTTTTTCAAGATGGAGAGACCTGTTGAAAGAATGAGCTTCAAGAGCAAAATATGTACAGTGATGAGCAGAAAATGTTTTTTAATATTATGTTTGTTGATGCTGTTTAGTTTAATGATGTTTTTGATGGGATATATAATATTCTCCTTTCAATTGACGTTTGCACCCACTACACAACCTATGCCTCCTCCTACTGTTTCCTCGCATTCTTTTCACCCTCTGCCTGAACATGAGTCGATTAGAAGATTAGAGTTTGCTAATAACTCTTTTGTTCAGCTTCTGCACCAACACCAGCTAGTACCTAGTCCTGCCTTTTAGTTACAATGGTTCTGTGTCGGCATATAGAACGATGTTCATCTATGCTCGTGAAGTTTACCCCCTACGTTCTGTGAAGGATGGTCCGAAGAATAGTGCTCTAGTCAAGGGTATAGTAGATAATGTTAGAGGAATTAGTTCCTATGAGACTATCCCCAAAGATGAGAGACTAGTGTATATTGGATGGAACGTTACTGGATATGGAGTTAGTCTGAGTGAGAACCAGCGAGCGAAAAGATCCTCTCCGATTTGGATTGTACCCCATCAGGGTCATTATTGTCTGCAAGGTAATGGCAAAAATCCGAGAGCTCAGTTAGGGAAGAGTGTTTGTACTGAGACATATGTTTTTGCGTCCCAGACTTCCCCATCGTTTTTAGCAGCTACGGGTACCTATTTTGTTTGCTACGATAGAGCGTATACATGGTTGCCCCCTGATTTCTCGGGCACATGTTTTGTCTCGTTCCTGTTGCCTCCTACGTATACAGCTGCAGCAGATTACCACAAGGCGAGAGTTGTTAGAGGTGTCTTCAATAAGGAAGATACTGCAGGACAAGAATTAGGAGATTTCTTGAAGGGTTTTCTGCCATTTTGGGGACCTACGGCCAACAGCAGGAACATTCGACAACTGACGAGAGTGGTTGAGTCCACCATAGTCGAGACTGTTGGTGCCCTTAGTAACTTGACTGCTGAGCTCCAGTCGGATCGCCTTATCACTCTTCAGAACAGAGTTGCGTTAGATGTCATACTTGGAGATAGAGGAGGGGTATGCAAATTGATTCAATCGAGCTGCTGCGTTTTCATTCCAGACAACGCTCCGACAGTGTACCAAGCTATTTCCAAGCTACATAAGATCTCCGAGTCTGTACATGTGGACGAAGGAGATTGGTTGTTAATGGGATGGTTTTGGGGATTGTTATCCACTTGGGGATGGAAGATTCTGATGATCATTGGGATGATCTTAGCTATCCTTTTCCTGTTCTGTCTTTGCGTTCAGTGTGCTCCTGCTATATGTGGACTTTGTGCTACTTCGTGTGCAAGGAGACCTGTCCAGAGAGAGTTGCTAAGTACTAGGATGATGCTACAGCAACATCTTGATGATCTGATGAATATAGACCTGGATTCAGACTGACATGAGTTTTGGTTTATTGCCTATGTAAGGGCAAAAGGAGGGTCTGAGGTTCCGTGATTCTGAACCCGTTCAATAAAGGTCGCCGTATCAAGACGATTTCGGTATCAGCGGACCGCAAATGACGAGTGCGGTATGTACGAATGTTTTCATCATGATCGATTGATGGATACACTGTGTATTCAGAAATTTTGTTCGAACCTTCAAGTTCCATTTTGTGTACGGCAGCCATTTTGTGGTTGCCCTCACATAGGCCGATGACTGCGGTCGAACGAGTCTTTGGGACACGTACACCTTTAGCTGACTTCTGTGTGACCTGAACGAACTGACTCTCTTGCCCGAGGCTGACCTCGTTGAGCCAGTTCCTTGTTAGGCAGCTGGTCAGATAGGGATCAAAGAGCAGGACATTGCTGAGTTTATGGTACATGCACACACCCTTCTATCTTGCTTCTCATCTGTTTCTGTTCCTTCTTTTGTGGCCTATTTATGGTTTGGGTAGGTATGGGCGGAAAATCCGTTTCGCTCGCGGATTTTGCGGATTTTCAGGAAATTCGCAATCCGCGAGATTCGCGAATCTCCCGCAAAATCCGCAAATCCACGAGCAGCGGAATTTGCTCGCACTGCTCGCACTGTTCGCGTGAGTTCGCGGCTTTCCAGTACAACTTCGCGCCCCGCGAATAAGTGCTAAATTGCAGAAATACGATCTTAGCAAAACTGAAACTACTTGCCAGGTTCAAAAGTTCAGGCTCATCATTAGTAGCCATTTCCTGTAGTGCTTCCTGAGGGGCCCCTCCAGAGTTCAGTTGCCAGTTGCAACTATTATGTGACCCTGCTCTGAACCTCAGAATAGTTACACATATGCCACAAAGGTCCTGAATTACAGCTAAGGGAGACAAGCAGGAGCCAGGCTGGAAGTTAAAATCCATTAATCAGCCCCTAATTCATTATTGTCAGTTGGGGCAGGGCAGGTGTTGTAACTAATTTTGCAACAATGAAAGCACTTAGCAAGTGCAAAAGATCACTAATCAGGGCGCACTAAGGAAGCAGGTGCCAGCTAAAAAAATATTCTGTGACACATTAATCAGCCCCAAATTAATTCAGGTCACTTGAGGCAGGGAAGGTGTGCTTTGCTTTGCCGAAAATAATGTACACTGGACAACCAGAGGGTGTGGTGATGAAACAGAGGGTGGCATGGGTGGGCCAGAGGGTGGCATGAGTAGTCAGAGAGTGGCAGTGGTGACAGAGAGTGGCAGTGATGAAGAAGAGTGTCCCAAACAGGCTGGACACGTAGAAACAACAAGTTCGCAAAACTTGCGACCCGACAGGTAAGTTCGCAAATTGCGAAATTGTAAAAACCCTCGCGAACTGGCAGAAACACGGGCGAACACAAAAAAAAAAAATCCGCAAATTCGCAAATCCGCAAAATTCGCGAACGCGAGATCCGCAAAATTCGCCCATGCTTAGGTTTGGGTTGAGGTCCTTTTATTATGGGTTTGTCCGGCCTGTCCGAGCAAGAATGTTGGATTTTGCCTTGTCATTTATGGTGGGCTGGACAACTGAAAGTGGGCTTGTCGTTATGCGATATCCTCTGAAATGTCACTGTGTGATTGGACAGTTCGTAAGTAATCGATGCTAGTCATGAATGTGATTTTTAGCATAAAAGACGATGTCTCGCAATACGAAAATTGTACAGTACAGTCTCTGACGAACCACCCGTGTCGTGCTTCATAGACCTCTGTTCCTGGTTGCAACCAATAAATTTGGTATTTGACGTCACGAGAAGTGTCCTGTGTCTCTGTTTGCCAAGACAGGAGAACTCGAAGACTTCGGGCGTTTCCCCTGGCGCCGCTGGGTTCTAAAACCCGGTTCTTCATAGCCACCCTTGTTGCAATAATACCAGAAATGATCTTATAATCTGTATTCAGCAATGAAATCGGCCTAAAGGAGTCTATCTTCCGGGGGTCTTTATTAGGCTTCTGAATCATTGTGACTGTTGCCTCAAGCCAAGATTTAGGAACCTTCTTTCCGCCCATGTATATCCTATTAAATAATTTGCATAGAACAGGGGTTACAGTACTACTTTGGTTCCTAAGGCCTTTTTTTACAGTAAAAAGAGTATAGTGTAATTAAGCTTCCTTAAGGGTTTGCTCCATATTTATTTCCCTTTTATTATGCTCATACGTTTAGGTTGTTGGATCACCTAGTTTGGGACTTTTTACTATGGATGAGTTTTACTACAAGGGTTTCACCTACGGTAATCACATGGTAAATGGACTGTGTGTGCTTACTGTCAGTGTCTGTGTCTTAAGTTAAGGCATCTGCGACGCAGCTAAAGTAAGGGGTTCTTGGCTTAGTTACATGTGAAAAACTGTGCACAGGTAGCCTGGTGCAGACGGGATTCTGCAGGGTTAGATATTGACTTGTGATAGGTCTTATAATCTTAGTGGGCACTCATACGTAAAGTCAGTGTGATTAACATTTTTGTTTGTAGTGACTCTTTATTATACACATAGGGGGAAATCGGCCTTATAGTGCACTTTCGCTTCCCTTAGGCCTACAAATCCAGTAGGGTCTGAAACTGGGGTGAAAAAGATGTGTAGGTAAGGGTTCAGGAACCAGAGGCCTGAAACTCCAAAATGCACAGCTTTTTAGTGGATCACTGAAATATTATCGACGGTCACATTATCGACTTACCAACATATCGTTGACAAATTATCGACGACAAAAATATCGACTTTCTATACTTATTACACAAATTACAAAAATATCGAGTAAAAATTATCGAGTACTTACTATATCGAGTACATAAATATCGCTTCTATAAATATCGACTACAAATATATCGTTGGACATGAAATTAGCCCTAACACTACAAAAATATCGACTATAAAAATATAGACTACCAAAATATCGTAAAAAAAAAATATCGAGTTCATGTTTGTACACTTTCATTTCTAAAATACCATCTTAATCATCAATAAAAGTCATTGCTCTATACAAAATACATTTCACATATAATACCTGTTACTTACATAAAATTACTATTAATCAACATTTGCTATACATTCTATTACATGCATTTTATCATTTTCTAAATATTCTTTGCATTTAACAAACTTTTTCATTACTTATTTTCACAAAAAAATCTATTTCATTTAAAAACGAACCTGCTTTAATGCGGGAATCACCACATACCACCATTCTCACATCAACAAACACTCCAATTAACTAAATACAATTTAAACTAGCCTATACAATGCTTCCTTACTTCCTACAACCAATCAAATCAAAGCACACATAATACATATACTATATAAGGGATACATGCATTCTACCATTTGTTGCTGCTACCTCTCTGGAAAGTAGATGCCAACACTCTGAAGATTTTGTTGCAGAATAAACATCTTTAAAGATCCAGCTCACTAGCTAATTAATCAAGTAAGTAACACTGCATTTTTTACAAATCTAAATTAGAAGTGCACTATTTTCCTTACATCTCCTAACTCTTACACTTATTTTATTTTCATCTCTTCCTACATTTTTGATAGAAACTACTCCAACACAATTCCTATTACATGGTCATATTTCTTCACGTGCAAAATCAGATAGTAAGTATATAATAATGCTCTGTTATACACCAACTGCTGTTTTTAAACGCTAATTTACAAGAGTATTTAATTTTTAAAAACATTATATTTACAGATATACTGAGATTGTCCTATTTCTACACCAAAAAGGATAAAACTACACTAATTACACATGTAAGTATAGATGTGTTTGTTATGAAACAGCCAATTTTATTATTGCACATTTCTAAGCAACATATCTTGCTTTTTACATCTTCCCTATAGATCATTTGAAAGATCCAACATCAACTATACCAAAAGACAAGAGTACCCTTCAGAAAAATGTAAGTATAATTGTAATTTGTCTAAAACTGGCCAAAAAAACGCAAACTATATTCTTAACACCATGTTATATATTTTGAATTGCCTCTACAGATATTCTGAAAACATCATACATCTATTCTACATATCCTATGAAAACATCCAACACAAACTATACCAATATACAAGAATACCCTTGTAAGAAATGTAAGTATACTTGTCATTTCTCTAAAACTGCCGAAAATAACACACACTATGTTCTTAACAACATGTTATCTATTTTATATTTGCTCTACAGATATTCTGAATACATCATACAGCTATTCTGCCTACAACAAAGAAAAAGACTTATTTAGAAGTTAGTATACTTTTAAATATTTCCCATTTCCAAATGGTTCAATATAAAAATTATAATAATTTTCATTTATTTCTTCTATCTACTCTACAGATCAGACCTGTACTAACTTGATGTACTCCACCAATTACTACAACTCTACTATTTAAACAAGTAAGTATATGTAATGTTTACATCAAATGTACAAGTAAGCAAAAATGACAACTGCTTTTTAGTAGGAAATACGTTTGTTATGTGTAAACATTAACGTGGCTTTTCTATCTTTTCATACCAACAGTAAATAAAGACATACATACAAGAAAATCCTTCAAAAGACATTTCTGCTTTTGTGACTACTACTTTGATTAACTGTAAGTATAAATACATCATTAATGATGTTAGCACCACAAAATGAAAAATATGTGTTTTGATTTTGTTTCTTTCTACTCTTTCCTAGAACAAGTAAATCAAAATGACTGAAGGTGCAGAATTTGTCATGTCTCAGAAAAATAAATTACTATTATGCTACATGGGTTATGTGTATAATCAGGAAAGACAAAGTGGTAGAAAAGTTTTTTGGAAGTGTACCAAATATTACTCCAACAAATGTTATGGGAGGGCTACTACTGGGGAAACTAATGTGCTATTTACTAGGGAACACAATCATCCCCCAAATGTCACAGAAATTGAAATTAGAGATGCTTTAGAAAGTATTAAAAGTGCTAGCACACAAAGTGATAAACCAACAACACAAATCCTTAAAGAAGAATTGGTAAAAGTCCCAGCCCATGCTTCAGGTCAACTACCCTCTATTGACTCCCTGAAACGCACAATTGCACGCACTAAACGACTCACTAGCACAACCCAACCCAACCCAACAACTTTTGAGGAAATTATTATTTCACCAGAAATGGCCATCACACACAATAAAGACAAATTTATCCTTTTTGATAATGAAAGCAGTACAAACAGAATAATTATGTTTGCAACTGCAAGTAATTTACGAAAAATCCAACAGTGTCCCCAATGGATGATGGATGGAACATTTAAACCATGCCCAAAACCTTTTTATCAACTGTATTCCATCCACGGTTTATACCATAATTCTAACATACCTTTCATTTACTGTTTGCTACCCAACAAACAGCAAAACACTTACACAGAAATATTAAATATTCTCAAAACGGAAATCAATAATTATTTTCCTGAAAAAATAATTATTGATTTTGAATTAGCTATGATTAATAGCATTTTGAGAACATTTCCCCACACAGCAATCCAGGGTTGCTATTATCATTTTAATGAGAGCATATGGAGGCATCTCCAAAAATCTACTTTAAGTATACTATACTCTACAGATAGCACCTTTGCCTATCAAGTTAAAAAATTAATAGCCCTGGCCTACGTCCCTGTTACAGATGTAGCGGAACATTACAATTTACTAATTGACAGCACATATTACAAGAGGAATGAGGATAAACTAACCCCATTACTGGACTATTTCGAAGACACTTGGGTGGGAAGGTTGCACAGATCTGGACATCGACGCCAGCCCAAATTCCAAATCCCTTGGTGGAATGTCTATCTTAGTACTTTAAACCAAGAGGCTAGAACAAACAACAGTGTAGAAGGGTGGCATAATGTTTTTCAAGCAACTACAAACAGAGGCAAACCCACATTCCATAACCTTCTAGAAGCTTTGAAAAAAGAACAAAGCTATCAGGAACTAAGAATGGAACAATCAGTGTCACAAATAGGTCCAAAACTCACTAAACAAACTAAACATATGTTCCGACTACTTCAAAGTCAAGTCACACTATACCCTACAACTAGAGGATTAGAATACCTGTCAATAATAGCTAAAAGTCTACTATAAAAATGTCAACTAAATATACTAATGTCTTCTTACAATAATAGTAAAATTTACATTTCATAAACATATATAATCAATTATAAATAATACATATTTGTTTGACAAACTTATTAAAAATATGAAAAATATTTCGTAACAAATATGCAATGTTTATAATTTCATCACACATACACATAACATTAAAATTCGACATTTCCCACCCAATGAAAATTGTAAATTAAATACTTACAATTTTTGGAGATAAGAAAGACGCAATCAAGCAAAAAGAAATCCATACAATCCAATCCAATATCTTACAATTCCAATATGGGAAACCCTCAAAAACCCGAAAATAAAGTGTAAAACTTAAAAAAACGCTCCAGGAAATCCCGAAAACAGTAGTGTGGACACTTTAGTATTTAAAGTGATATACACACAACTTTTAAAAAACGGTCACGCATATCAATGTATCCATCCGATTCGAAACCCTCCAAAAAACCCGAAAAAGGTTGAAAAAGTGTTAAAACCGCTCCTGGCAAACACGAAAAATAGGAGATAAAAATCCAAATATAAGCATAATAAGTCAAACATTTGTTTCTCCGTAAAAAAACACGCTTCCTTCCATGTAGTTTTCATGCGAGGAACCGGAACCTGTAAAATAACATACAAAACGAAACCCACCCACAAATACCCCCTTCACATTTGTAAATATACTAACAATTAACGTTAACCATGTAAGAAGACATTTCCGAACACTTAAAATAACACTTGAAGCAAAAAAATCACGACACATCTATAACGGAGACTTTTCACCAAAACCCTACTTAAACAATTAATACATACACCAAAAAACACTACAAAGTTCGATTATACCCTCAAACATGACCACTTACTTATAATTTGTAGGTAAAAATAACCTTACCTCTCTCCACGCGAAGCAACTCCCAACCGCGAGCTTCTCCAGTCCAGAATGGAGCGCAATAACCTTACGCGGTAAAAAAAGTAGTCCCCTTAACCCATTTGTGTAAAAGTATAATAGACAATACAATGTTATCGTAAAAAAATATAATACATACACATGTATAATTTTACAAAATAATACACTATACTCATTACAATTTTCCTTATTTAAGAAAAATAAATATATTTAATATATATTAATATATAATAATTATTAAATATTAATAATATTAAATAAATATGTAAGACTTTGAATAAAAGATGTAAATATTTTGTTATTGTGTACATTTATATGAATAAGTTTGTGTTTAATTTTAAGTAAACATTATAAATGTTGATGGTAATAATTAATAATAATAAATAATATAACTTATTTATTGTTATTAATATAACAATTTGAACCATTTACTATATAAACAATGGCCAGAAAAAAAGTATTTATTTTATCTGTGAATGTATGTTTTTTTCAAATTAATAAAGGAATGTTTATGTTTATTAATGAATAATAATAATAATAAATAAAATAGTTATTATTTTTATTAATTATTACAAAATGTTTTATAATAATTTCTAACTCTAACAAAAGTATATAACAGCTTAAATAATATTTTGGCAATAACAGATATTATAATTAAACATATTGTTTCCCTATACAATTATAAAGTTTACAACCGAATAGATTTCTATGTTTAATTTTAAAACAACATTTTCTGAAATATATACCAACAAATATTTTATTTTGTATTTCAATTTCTTCTAACAAATGCAATAATAGTCATGTTACTTGTTAAAATAAAAAATGTTTTATATATATTTAATGATATTAATATTTAATATTAACATTATTAAATATTAATGTAATAAATGTATTAAAAACATTTTTTTTATGTATTTCAATATAAATACTTGTAACTGTAAGTGAATGATGGGAATATGTTAAATGTACAGAAATAATGTTGTAAACAATTTTATTTTTATTAATGACAACATGTATATAAATGTAAATGTGTTATTCTGTGAATACTAAAACTCAAAATAATGTGATGTTATTTTTGTTTGTGATTGTATTGTAGTACACAATAAAAATTTAAAAAATTGGTTAATAAAGTTTTTGGAAAACATCCATGTTGCATTATTTTTTAATATTAAAAGACAGTAATGAACAAATGTATGCAAATGTGCTGCACACTGACCAATTTAATATGTCCTATTGCTACTCCAGTCAAGCTAATATCATAGAAGCTGCAGGACACTAGCTAAAAATTATTTACTATTCCTACTCCAGTCAAGCTAATATCATAAAATGTGGTGGACACTGACCAATGTTTATTTAGTAATTCAACTCCAGTGTAGGTAATATCAGTGATGGTGCTGGACACTAACCAATTAATAATTAGAATTCCAACTCCACTCTAGCTACTGTCTGGAAAGATGCTAATACATATATTTTTTAGATAAAATTAAAACTTAATAATGTAAAGTTATATTTTTTTGTATTTTCCTGTAATAGCTTTAATGTATAAGTGTTTTTTTTACACTATACACCAGCACTCCAAAATACCCCAAACTGTCCCTGAACACTAAAAATACCCCTTCACCCCAAAGCCAAAAACTGACCCAGAACCCTACAAATACCCCTTTATCCACAAACTTAAAACTGACCCTGAACCCTACAAATACCCCTTTACCCAGAAACTGAAAACTGACCCTCAACCCCAAAAATACCCCTTTACCCAAGAACTGAAAACTGACCCAGAGCCCCAAAAATACCCCTTTACCCACAAACTGAAAACTGACCCTGATCCCCAAAAATACACCTTTACCCAAGAACTGAAAACTGACCCTGAACCTTTAAAAAACTCCTTTACCCACAAACTGAAAACTGACCCTGAACCCTACAAATACCCCTTTACCCACAAACTGAAAACTGACCCTCAACCCTAAAAATACCCCTTTACCCAAGAACTGAAAACTGACCCAGAACCCCAAAAATACCCCTTTACCCACAAACTGAAAACTGACCCTCAACCCTAAAAATACCCCTTTACCCAAGAACTGAAAACTGACCCTGATCCCAAAAAATACACCTTTACCCAAGAACTGAAAACTGACCCTGAACCTTTAAAAAACTCCTTTACCCAAAAACTGAAAACTGACCCTGAACGCTACAAATACCCCTTTACCCACAAACTGAAAACTGACCCTCAACCCTAAAAATACCCCTTTACCCAAGAACTGAAAACGGACCCAGAACCCCAAAAATACCCCTTTACCCAAAAAACTGAAAACTGACCCTGATCCCAAAAAATACACCTTTCCCCAAGAACTGAAAACTGACCCTGAACCTTTAAAAAACTCCTTTACCCACAAACTGAAAACTGACCCTGAACCCTACAAATACCCCTTTACCCACAAACTGAAAACTGACCCTCAACCCAAAAAATACACCTTTACCCAAGAACTGAAAACTGACCCAGAACCTTTAAAAAACTCCTTTACCCACAAACTGAAAACTGACCCAGAACCCTACAAATACACCTTTACCCACAAACTGAAAACTGACCCTCAACACAAAAAATACCCCTTTACCCAACACCTGAAAACTGACCCTGAACCCTATAAATACCCCTTTACCCACAAACTGAAAACTGACCCTGAACCCTATAAATACCCCTTTACCCACAAACTAAAAACTGACCCTGACCCCAAAAAATACACCTTTACCCCTGAACTGAAAACTGACCCTTATTCTTAAAAAACACCCCTTAACCCACAAACGGAAAACTGACCCTCAACCCAAACAATACCCCTTCACCCAAGAACAGAAAACTGACCCTGAATCTTTAAATAAGCCCTTGACCCACAAACTGAAAACTGACCCAGATCCTTTAAAAACCCCTTAACCCACAAACTGAAAACTGATCCTCAACCCAAAAAATACCCCTTCACCCAAGAACAGATATCTGACCCTGAACACTCTAAATACCCCTTTACCCACAAACTGAAACATGACCCTTAACCGTTTAAAAAACCATTTACCCACAACCTGCAAAATGTCCCAAATCCCACTAAATACACCTTTACTCACGAACAGAAAAATGACCCAGAACCCTAAAAAATTACCCTATACCAAAATATTATTTAACTGACCCTGAACACTATAAATAATAATGTACACAACATTAAACATTAATATTTAATTAACAAAAAAATAATAATTAACAAAAACAAAAAGTAAATATATTAGCACATTAGCTATAATAATAAATTTGATTAATTAATATTGTTTAATTCCAATTAATTAATTAACATGAACATACATTTATACATTAAATTTAAATGCATCCAATTAATGTAATTAAGTCAGTATTATTAATTAATTACCAATTAATGAATTAAAATAATATGCAAAATATTAATAAGATAATTAAATAATTATAATTAATTTTTTACCAATTTATAAATTTCAATAATATGCTAATTAATAATTAAAGAAATAACTAATTAATATTAATTAATAACCAATTTATCAATTAAAATAATATACAAATCAATAATAAAAAAATTCACTAATTATTATTAATTAATTACCAATTAATCAATTAAATAATATGCTAAATACTTAATAAAACAATTAACTAATTAATATTAATTAATTACCAATTAAAATCTAATTAAAACAATTAACAAACATATATTAATTAATTAATTATTATTTAACTACTTCCCACCCTGTTCCCCTATAAACCCACAACCCGCTCCTAAACATTAACTACTATTTTTTTATATTTTATTTTTATTTATTTATTTTTTGCATTTATTTCAACATATTCTCGATATTTTTTACTTTCACTATTTTTCGATATTTTGTCTAGTCGATATTTTTGAGTCGATATATTTGTATTCGATATTTTTTGGTCATTTTTTCAGTCGATATTTTGTCCAACGATATTCCTATAGTACGACTATTTAGTTAATGTCGATATTTTTCCGTCGATATTTTGTCCATTCGATAATATGTAGTCGATATTATGTCCAGTTACCCTTTTTAGTATGTGTGACAATACACAACCACACTGTGTTCTCTATTTACTTCTAGATTTTTTACTGTTAATGTAATCACAATAAATGATGCGTACCTTTGAAATATTTAATTGGTTTATGTTATTACTTCCTCTTTTGAAATACATTCTTGCTCCAGCAATTTTAAACATTGCATCATAAACATTGTACCAACAAAATTACACTTTTACACAATATCATTTCATGTTCATTTTCTAATCTTTAACATGTGAATTCTTTTGATGACTGTCGTTCATCACCCTATGCATTTCGGGATCACATGTCCCTTTGTCAGGGGCTACTGAAATATTGAGAACACACATGAATAACTTAGAATAAATAAACTATTGCTTCAATTGAGAAAATGTTTGACGTACCCATTAGGATCACCATGGTAACCGTTAAAAAAACCTCATTCATGGTGCATTATTACCATTCTTCTACTCCAACCTTCTGTGTGACATTTTAGGTGATCACCCAAAAGCGTGATTCCTAAGATCAAGATTCCTTTGCCTTAATTTATTCAAAGAAAACGCAAATCCACAACTACTTACGTCATCATGAACATCTCATGAAGACAAATCTGCTTCTGATGCCAATCAACAATGACCTATATACCAATCTGTACTGTAAACAAATGAAAGAACCACAAATAAATACTCAAACAACCACCTCAATGTCAATGTTCAGCCCTACACACCTAGGATTAACCTGAGTGGTGAACGACTTCATCCCCTCAATTCCTCCCTCGTTCAATTCTCTATGAAAAAATTAAACTCACGCCATTCACTACCTTCTACAACAAGCTCAGGCAGCCCTCATGCAGACAATCCGTTCCTGCAAACTCCTCAATATTTCCCCATGAACCGAACAAATGATACGCTACATGCCACGTTCCGCCTCTTTTTTAACATTGCTCGTTAAGCTTAAACACCTGACTGACCCTCCTCCTGTGAACATCAATGATGAACACGCTATGTGTCGATCATAATCTCCCTCTGTTTTCAAACCAACGATGCGAGTAACAGATCTTCAAACTACTCAAACTGTGACGGCCATCTTAACATGGTATGTCCCCAGCAGAGGGCTAATAATTTTGCGATACATTCAAATCAGTGATATCATGTTCATACCTACTTCTCATGTTTTCTGGCATCTATTATTACCAGTAGCCATCTACACAAGAACCTGACTCAGGTTGTAAACCAATTCAATGTACTTTATCTCTTATTATGCTTTTTAACATTGTCTCTACAGCAAACTTTCACATTGTTATGTTTATATGCCAGAAGTCTTCCAACGTCATGTCCCTGAAATATTTCCACATCAAAATCACAATAAGATCATATACATTGCATCTTATCATGAGTTATAACATATGCACTTGATGGTGACCATGTTTAACTGAAAAACAGATAATGCATTACAGAGTAAAGTTTATTGCTTAATACAAACATTTACATATATTTTCTCACAGTGGCCTTCCAACATGATATCCCTGAATGTTTACACATCTGCCTCACTGAATACACACGACTTCAAGATTGGACTAATATAAAAGGGGTCTTGCCTATTTAGTAGTAAGCTAGCTAAAGTATAAGAAAAATGCCATTATATTACAGAAACACTCTCATATCAGGTTTATCATATAGACTTCCTGGGGTCAAAGTTTGGAATTGTTTCATCCAAAACATTTCTCTCTGCAATAACATTTTATTAGGATCTTCCCGTGTCCTTATACGAACAAATTGTAACACTTAGTGGTCCATTATGATGGCAGGCGGGTGGGACAGACCACCAGAGGTGCGGTGGTCCGCTGTACCCATTAGGATGTGACCGCCACCCTGGCGGTTGCATCCAGCATATTCAACATTGTGGTGGGCGTTGCTGTAAGCAGCACCCGCCACATTGTTGAATATGCATGTTGTGCATTGGCATGCACAACGTGAGAGGCACCACACGGTGCCTGCCACCTTGTGTATGCCAATGTAAGGGTATACCACAGGTAACCCCAAGTGCAGCCCCTTACTCCCCAAGGGGCCCGCAACAGGCCCCCAAAGTGAACTCCTCATGCCTTTCTATGGTGGAGTCTTCACCATAGAAAGGCATTCTCCTGCATGCACTGCCACCATATTATGGGCATTTGCGGTGGGTGCTGCTGAAATGCAGAATGCGAACTCCATGGTAGTGGTCACATCCTAATTTAGTGTGTGGGACAGCCGCATGTACTGCGGACGGTCCCGGTTCCCACCACAATGGCGGACGGACTCCAGTCCATCCGCCATCGTAATCGGCCCCACAGTTTTTTCTTCTTTGTAATTTTTCGGTCTTTTTGTTAATAATGCATTTCTAGTTCTTTGATGAATCATTTATTTCGCCTTCTCTATGCATGACGAAGGGTACCCTCGTTGTGCATTCTTCAATTTGATGTAATCAATCGCTCTTGCTCCAACTTCCGGTTGAGATTAAATCCTTTTTGCCCTCACCATTTTCACCATTTGTGAATATGGTAAATTTTCTCTTAACTGGGAGGATGGAAACTTGTGAAGTGTAATGCGTTATTACGATCTGTTGCCTTATTGTGCAAGCTAGTAGTCAATTCATTTTGATTCTTATCAATTCGAACATTCAAAAAAACTATACTGGTGGTGTTCATCATGTCAGTGAATTTTATCCTTTCATTTTTGGTGTCAAGTTCCACAAAATTAGATGTTCATGTCATTCTTTTCTTGTTAAGATATTTTCATTTTCTAATTTAGCCATAAAGGTGTTGACATAGACTGGACCCCCCCCCCCCCCCCCCAACCCCATAGGTGTGCCGCTGATCTGTAAATACAAAACATTTTGCTATTTAAAATAACTATGTCTCAAGCAAAATTGCAACATCTCCATCAAAAATACTTTGTTGGATCGTATATCTTCTTGTTGGAGAAGAGTCCATTTAACTGCAGCTATCCCTTCATCCAAAGGAATTGAGGCGTATAATGGCATGACATAAATCGTACATAAAATCCAAATGTCATCATATGGGGTTTTCAAGTTCCTCAAATCTGTGGTGTCTTGCATGTAGGATTTCCACATTTGAACAAACGGTTGGAGAAAATTGTCTAAGGGGCCCATTAGGATTAAGCATGGGCGGAAAATCCGTTTCGCTCGCGGATTTTGCGGATTTTCGGTAAATTCGCAATCCGCGAGATTCGCGAATCTCCCGCAAAATCCGCAAATCCCCTAGCAGCGGATTTTATGGCTTGCTCGCACTGTTCGCGTGAGTTCGCGGCTTCCCAGTACAACTTCGCGCCCCGCGAATAAGCGCTAAATTGCAGAAATATGATCTTAGCAAAACTGAAACTACTTACCAGGTTCAAAAGTTCAGGCTCATCATTAGTAGCAATTTCCTGTAGTGCTTCCTGAGGGGCCCCTCCAGAGTTCAGTTGCCAGTTGCA
Source organism: Lissotriton vulgaris (assembly GCF_964263255.1). Lineage (NCBI taxonomy): Eukaryota > Metazoa > Chordata > Amphibia > Caudata > Salamandridae > Lissotriton > Lissotriton vulgaris. The sequence goes on along the minus strand of NC_141693.1, from coordinate 1,305,267,580 downwards.
ACTATTATGTGACCCTGCTCTGAACCTCAGAATAGTTACACATATGCCACAAAGGTCCTGAATTACAGCTAAGGGAGACAAGCAGGAGCCAGGCTGGAAGTTCAAATCCATTAATCAGCCCCTAATTCATTATTGTCAGTTGGGGCAGGGCAGGTGTTGTAACTAATTTTGCAACAATGAAAGCACTTACCAAGTGCAAAAGATCACTAATCAGGAAGCACTAAGGAAGCAGGTGCCAGCTAAAAAAATATTCTGTGACACATTAATCAGCCCCAAATTAATTCAGGTCACTTGAGGCAGGGAAGGTGTGCTTTGCTTTGCCACAATAATGTACACTGACTGGACAACCAGAGGGTGCTGTGATGAAACAGAGGGTGGCATGGGTGGGCCAGAGGGAGGCATGAGTAGTCAGAGAGTGGCAGTGGTGACAGAGAGTGGCAGTGATGAAGAAGAGTGTCCCAAACAGGCTGGACACGTAGAAACAACAAGTTCGCAAAACTTGCGACCCGACAGGTAAGTTTGCGTTTGCGAAATTGTACAAAACCCTCGCGACCTGGCAGAAACCCGCACGAACACAAAAAAAAAATCCGCAAATTCGCGAGAATTCGCGGATTTTGCGGATTGCGAGTTCGCAAATCCGCAAAATTCGCGAACGCGAGATTCGCAAAATTCGCCCATGCTTAATTAGGATGACGGGCGGACTCATTGTAGAAAGGGATCACCCGCCATTAGGGCGGGGGTCCCGTTGGGGAAATTAGGATGTGCCTGCCACAGTGGCGGGTGCATCCGCAATGTTAAAAATACAGGTTGTGCATTTCAAAGCACAACGTGACAGGCACCGCGTAGTGCCTGCCACGTTGTTCTTTGAAATGCTGGGGGGTACCTGGGGGCCCACAATGGGCCCCCAAAGCAGACTCCACATGCCTTTTCGTGGCAGTAATGCAGCCCTGGAAAGGCATTGGAAAATGCCCATTCTAATATGGCTGGTGGTGTCTGATAGACACCGCCACCATATAGAACCCTTTTCCGCCCGGTCGCAAGACGACCGGGGAAGATAAATCGGCGGACGGTCTTTCCGTCCCCCGCGGACCCCCGAGCCATAATAATATGGTGGGGGGGTCATTCCGGCACGGATGGCGGGCGGATCGCCCCCGCCAGGCCGGCCATCCTAAGTATTTGCCTAATGGTTCAAAAAGTGATCCACAGCCTGACTCAATGGGCTTGAACGGGGGGTCCTGCACACTCTTGTGACTGTTTGGTATCATGTACATTGTCGATCGTCTGGGGTGTGTTACCAAGAGAAATTGTTTGGTTTTATCATTGCTCCATTCCATCTCCTTTGCCATCTTTAGTATGTGTTCCAAAGTGTGTTTGATTTCCATAGTTTGTAGATGTTCAATTTCAAGTATGGGCATTCCTATCTGATATGTTCATTTACCTTATTTTTGTAATATGTGGTATCCATCACCACCAATGCTCCCCCTTTGTCCGCCTTCTGGAATGTCAAGTTTCGGTTGTTTGCCAAAGATTGATGTGTATTTCCCTCTGATCTTGATAAATTTGATGTTTTTCCTGCTTTGAAGTTTAAATGTTCCAAGTCTTTTTTTCATAAGAATCTCAAATGTATCCAAAATTTTGTGTGACACCGTTTGGTACAAAGGCGCTTTTCCTCCTGATGTGCCTAGTTCAAATGCAGGGTGCCTGGGTGGGACCGGGCACCGCCAGGAAAGTATGACAATGACAAAAACAAAAAAGGAGGGGCATGGTGCAAGACCATGTGGCAAAAATGGAAAGGCGGCTCTCCCAGGCACTGCTGGAGAGCCATTCTTCAAATATTCACTGGTTTGCGGCAGGGTCACCCCATAACACCCTGTGGGGCTAAGTTGCATTTGTTTCTCTTCTCTTGTAGTTGCCCCAGAAAGATTGTGTCATCACTAGAGAACTAAGAACGAGTATGGGAGACTCCAAGAGGGCAGGATTCTTATGTGGCCTGAATGTGCATAAAATACGTTTCTGACACCTGATGTGTAGCCCTCCCTAGGGACTGATTGTATGGTTGTGCGTGTTGTGGTCTGAAAGTGGAGCTCTCTCTGGGGTGTTTTAATGATTGCATTTAAGACTCCAACTCCAAGGATATTCTAATTGTAAAACTAAACTCCCCTATGTTTGGAGATTTAATAATCTTCAATGTGTACGCAAGGGGGAAACCGGGAGGAAAACCATCAGAGACAGTTGACCAACTAGGTAACCGTGTAAAAACGCTTAGGAGAAATGCAAATGTATTGATATGTGGTGATTTTAATTGCTCCTTTGAGCCCTGGACCAATTCAATATCGACCTCACAGAGGCAGAAGACGACAGCTGGCAAATCCCCCAACTAAACATACCCCCCATAAAGAGGTGGACCCAAGCAGCTCTCCAACTCAAAACCTTAAGTCTTGAGTGTGGACTTAGAGCAGTAAATGGAAGAAAAAATGGGGATAAGCACCGAAGTCCTACATTTAACAATGGCAATAGCTCAAGTAGGATAGATTATATTCTAGTTAATCTGGAATTCTGGTCAGCTATCCGGGACATGAACGTTATTAAAAGAATTGAGAGTGACCATAATCCCCTCAGTTTAGAGATTCAGCTCCTTAAGGGCAAGGCAGAAGTCGCCAGGCATACAACAAACGATATCATTCTTGCTAACGACACAAGGCGACTAAAATGGGCTGAATGTTTAGGTAATCGCCACTGCATCACAGAAATGGATGCACTGGTATCGGGTGCAATTTCTGAGTTACAGGGCTGCTCATCCGAAGATGATTATGTGACCAGGGTGGTTCCAATCCACACAACTCTTTTTTTAAATCTCAGTAAAAAATGTTATTAAGGCAAGAAATGATCCACTCCGTAAAGGTAGAAGGAATCCAGACTCCTGGTATGGCAAAAGCTGTAGAACTGCCTACAAATCCCTAGCACTAGCAGTGCGATCAGCGGATAGGCTCTTAATACGTGATGCTAGGCGTCATTACAAAACGACCCAGCAGGAAGCAAAAAAATCCTGGGACAAGAAATACTGGGAAGAATTATATGAGGCAAGTAAGTCCAGAAATATGACAGGCTTCTGGAATGTAGTGAGATGGGGCAAAGGGAACCATAGGCCCCAGCCAGAAAATTCTGTCCCTCCTGAATGCTGGGTATTGCACTTTAAATTACAGTTTGCACGCCTCGATGGGGTAAGCATAGAAAGTCTGGATCCTACTATAAATTACATAGCTACTACTCCGATGGTGTTTAGTCGGAGAGACATTGAACAAGCTCTAAACACAATACCGAGAGGAAGAGCCCCGGGTCCAGACACGATTCCGGCAGACCTTTTTCTTCATAGCAAAGAGGTCTGGGTGCCGTATATAGAGCTGCTGGCGAATGCCATTTCCAGGGGCTCGCCATTACCAGAAGTTTGGAGGGGAGCTGAAATAATTCCAATTTTTAAAAAAGGGGATCGTGCTGATCCTGCGAACTATAGGCCAATCAGCCTAACTGCATGTATTCAGAAGGTGGTGGCCAGGCTCGTGCTCCTTAGGATTCAGAACTGGATAGACGACTCAGGGGTCATGTCCGCGCTTCAGGCAGGCTTTCGCCCATTTACGAGTACTGTGGATCAAGTTTTTAGGCTTTCTGCCATATATTGGAAATGGGTTATCCTTGGAGGGGCACCCTTTACGCAGCCTTTGTCGATTTGAAATCGGCTTTTGATCTTGTGCCACGCACTAGGCTGTGGCGAGTGCTTCATGAGCAAGGTATGCCACATGAACTGCTTGCCTTCCTGATCAAATTTCATGAAAATAATTACGCTCAGGTTAGGTGGGGAAACCAGGGCCAGGTTACTGATAAATTTGCAACAGAAAGGGGAGTCAGACAAGGGTGCGTCCTGGCACCAACACTGTTTACGTTATATATAAACAGGGTCACCAAATATTATCTGGAAGTACACACAGATGCACCCAAACAAAATGGCATCCCAGTTCCCCTGTTAATGTTTGCAGACGACACCCTCATAATCTCCAAAACGCTAGAAGGGCTTCAGAAAGCAATTGGTCGTTTTGAGATGTTCTGCAATGATCATGGCCTAATCATTAATGTGTCGAAAACAAAATTTATGGTAATGCATAGACACAAGAAAGTAAGGGGCACAGTTTTTATGAATGGCGAGCTTTTAGAACAAACAGATAGTTTCAGTTATTTGGGTATTACACTGGGGTCTCGGTTAGAGTGGAAGCCACACATGACTTATTTAACCACCAAACATGCACAGCTGGCTGGTGTCCTACTGAGAGAGGTAAATTCCTCAGCCACACAACCAATAGCCCCAGCCCTTAAAATATATGATACAAAAGTTAGGGCCTCAATGCTGTATGGGGCTGAACTGTGGGGGGTTAGGGAAGTACACACAGATGCACCCAAACAAAATGGCATCCCAGTTCCCCTGTTAATGTTTGCAGACGACACCCTCATAATCTCCAAAACGCTAGAAGGGCTTCAGAAAGCAATTGGTTGTTTTGAGATGTTCTGCAATGATCATGGCCTAATCATTAATCCTACTGAGAGAGGTAAATTCCTCAGCCACACAACCAATAGCCCCAGCCCTTAAAATATACGACACAAAAGTTAGGGCCTCAATGCTGTATGGGGCTGAACTGTGGGGGGTTAGGGAAGTACACACAAATGCACCCAAACAAAATGGCATCCCAGTTCCCCTGTTAATGTTTGCAGACAACACCCTCATAATCTCCAAAACGCTAGAAGGGCTTCAGAAAGCAATTGGTTGTTTTGGGATGTTGGCCTCAATGCTGTATGGGGCTGAACTGTGGGGGGTTTCCGATGTCACAGTCCTGACTAACGCACAAAACAAATTCTTGCGGTGCCTAACAAGGCTCCCCCAATCTACACCACTGGTACCTTTGTACATGGATCTGGGATGCCGTAAAATACAGGACATATCTAGCTTTAGACCTATCGCATATTGGAAGAGGCTATGGGTTACACCTGAACTTTCTCATTATGCTTTAGCGCTTCTGGAAACCAGAAATATGGATTCAGGGGGTAAAATACTATGGTTCAGACAGGTCAAGTTGCTTTTCAAAGCCTTAGGAATGATGGAACTATGGGAAAATCCTTCAGAAAATATCTTTCCCTCTGAAACGACCTTAAAAGAGTTGTACTGGGCGTACATAACCCAAAGGGAGTTTCAGAAACATACTGATCCATCACTCACCAGGGCCTTTCTGGAACAAAAACATACTCCTGCTTAGGAGCGATATTGGGACCTCATTACCATCCCAAATGATAGGAAACTTTTCCATCAATACAGGTTGGGAACCTTTCCTATCAATACATTTACTAGCAAATGGTCAAGTAACAAAGATCACCATCTGTGTCCTTTTTGTATAGCCCAATCTGAAAGTTTAGCTCATGTTTTGTTTATATGTCCAGCATACAAAGCCCCGCGCCATAAATGGATTAGATCAATTTGCATACAGAAAGGCATCCAAAGTGGTACTGCGGCACTAAGAATTGTTAAAACAGATTGCACTGATAGCATGGTAATTGCACTTGCAAATTTTTTAAAATGGATGTGGTCAATAAGCAGGGATAAATTGAAATTACTGTAGTCTGCACTATTTTAATCTGGCCCCAAAACCTAAAAAATGTATGATAAGTAAAAATGGTACTAAATTTTAATGGATTTTATATTCACACAGTATTTCTTTTCTTAAATGGTTGTGTTGGAACACCCTGTACATAGCATCAATTGGATAGATTAATTAATGAATTTTCCCTGTAAACTATGAACATTGGATGTAGCAAGTATGACATGTTGAATTTTACTGTTTTTATTGTGTTGTCTTTTATGACTAACTGTCGAAATAAAGACTTATTTGACTTTGAATGCATTTAATGTGGTCGGAAAGTATATAAAAGCACCCAAACAAATGGTATGTTCACTTTAAAATGTTTTATTAAAATGATAATGCTAACAGTGATGAATAATGAATGTTGAAATTCTTTTTTGGCATTCCTAATTGCATTTTCCCATGGTTTTTATTGATCATTGCAGTAAGGCATAAAACAATGTTATTGTTAAAATGTGGTTTGTCATTCCTGTAATAAGATCAACCCTTGATAATGCCAATAGACCTGTTTTATCTAAAATGATAGCCCCCCTATGGTGATGTGTTGTTTGGTACAGGTGGGGTGTACTGTTGGTGTACAGACAGAATATTGAGTAAAAAATATTGAGTTGCACAAATATGAGTAATAAATGTTGTGTTTCCGACATATGGACAGCAAGTATATTGTAGTCAAGAGCATCGACTTAAGGTAAGTAATATCGATTGTTCAAATATCAAAGTGTTTAATGTTGTTTGCAAAAATAAAGATGTTAAAAATTTAGGGCCAGATGTACAACCATTTGATTTTGCACCAAATTGCGACTTGCAAACTGTGAAGGCAAAAAATCTAATGTACAACAGTCTGTTTAACACTGTTTGCGATTCCCAATGGGGTCGAAAATAGTGACGCTCATTAATATTAATGAGCCTCTCGCAATTTGAGAGCCCATTGGGAATGACAGGCCCTCCCAGGAATGGTGGCCTGCTGGGCTCAGCAGACCACCATGTCTGGGACTGCTTTTAAAAAAGGCTATTTTTTTAAAAAATCCTGCCCGTTTTCCTTAAAGGAAAATGGGATGCATTTAGAAAAAAAAAAGAAACATCCCTGTAACCACTGCCTGCCCTTAAAACATTGTTTGCATGCTTTTGCAAAGGGGAAGGTGTATGTGATGTATGTTGTTTTGTATAAGAATTGTTTGTATTTTTAATATATATGTTAAATTCTTAGTACTAATTAATATTTTTTCATTTGAATTTGGCGTTCTTAGTTCTGTATCGGGTTGTGGGTTTATAGGAGAATAGGGTGGGAAGTAATTTAATTATATTACATTAATTGAATATTTTTTATTTATTAATATTTGTTTTATTGAGATTTTATAGTTTTGAAGATGCAAAGTAATTTATTACTAATGAATTAATAATTGGTTGTTAATTAATTGTATTTAATTAATTGGTAATTAATTATGGTAATTGTGTAATTAATTTTAGGTGTGTGTTACGGTGTTTATAGGTGTAAAGTGTGGGAAGTCATTTATTTTTGAATAATGAATTAATTATTGGTTGTTAATTAATTTTATTTAAATAATTGGTAATTAATTATGGCATTTATGTAATTAATTTTAGGTGTGTGGTTTGGGGTTTATAGTGCTAAAGGGAGTTAAGTAATTTATTTATTTATTATTATTATTTTTTTGTAAATTGATATTAATTAACTTAATTAACATTGTATTATGGTAATTTTATCATTAATTTTAGGTTGTGTGTTGTGGTGTTTATAGAAGTAAAGGTTGGGAATTATTTGTGTTTAATTAATTAATAGATGTTTAAAATTGCAGTAGTGTCAATTTTTTAAAATTCTTTAAAATACATAATTTGCTATGAATTATTTAAATATTTTTACATTTTATGTTTCAGTCTCTAGAACTCAAATTTTATATATAAATTAAAAAAATGAAGAAATGTATTAATATTGTTGATGTGTAATATCAAGGTTTTTTTGTTTATAGATATACAAAATAGTATTCTCCTTGATATTTAATAATATTTTTGTAATTATATTTACATTCAAATAAGTGTATTCTACCAATTATATCTTTTCTGGTGTTAAACTAAGTTGTTTTTGTAGTTTGTGCATTTTTACATATTAGGAGTAAACATGTGATGTAATTATTTTCAAAATGTAAAATATTGCTAACTGATTTTTTTAATTAACAATTTATATATAAAAATGAAATTGATTTGTAAAGTTTTTAACTTATGTAAACATTTGTTACTTGTTGGTAGTACTTACAACTTACCCTAGTTATGTTTGCTTTTTTGGGATAGTTAAAATGGCTTTCTGTAATGTATTTGTTTTTAGAGTAATGCAATATAATTTTGTGGGAATAGTTAATTTTGAAATTAAAAGTGCAGCACTTAGCCTAATATTGCTACTTTTGGAGTGGAAATAGTAATTCTTACCCCCAAATCTAATACTTTCTCCCAATGTGGTTACATTTGGAGTTGCAATAGCAATTCTAACTCCCTATATAATTCAAAACTTTCCCTAATTTAGTTAAGTTTGCAGTTAGAATATGGAATCCAAGCCCCTCCCCCATAGTCGAACACTTTCCCCAATGTGGTTCTGTTTGGAGAGAGAATAGAAAATCAGAATCCTCCAAAGTCCAACACTTCGCTAATGTGGTTAAGTTTGGAGTTGGAATATTTCATCTAACCCCCTCCCTATAGTTCAACACTTTACCCAATGTGATTATTGGCCCCATTATGATGTTATTGGACCCTGCAAGACCACATGCCGCATTATGATGGCGGGTGTAGAGACTGGGATAGTAATTTTTACCCCTCTGCTATCCAACACTTTCCCTTACGTTGTACTCATTGAAAGGGAATAGAATTTGAACCCTTTTCCTATCTAACACTTTCTCTACTGTTGCACTCAATGGAGTGGGAATAGTAATTTTTACCCCTGCACAATCCAACACTTATCCTACTGTTGCATTCAGTGGAGTGTGAATAGTAATTTTGACCCTTCCGCTATCCAACACTTTCTCTACTGTTGCACTCTTTGGAGTGGGTATAGTAATTTTTACCCTCCGCATCTAGCACTTTCCCTACTGTTGCACTCACTGGAGTGGGAAGGGTTAATTTTACCCCTCCGCTATCCCAAAATTTCCGTCCTGTTGCACTCACTGGAGTTGGGATAGTAATTTTTACCCCTCCGCTATCCAACACTTTCCTTTCTGTTGCACTCATTGGAGGGGAATAGTAATTTTAACCCTTTTGCTGTCCAATACTTTCCCTACTGTTGCACTCACTGGAGTGGAAATAGTAATTTTTACCCCTCCGCTATCCAACACTTATCCTACTGTTGCATTCAGTGGAGTGGGAATACCCCTCCGCCATCCAACACTTTCTCCACTGTTGCACTCTTTGGAGTTTGTATTGTAATTTTTCCCCCTCTGCTATCTTACATTTTCCCTACTGTTGCTCTCACTGGAGTGGGAATAGTACATTTTACCCCTCCGCTATCCAACACTTATCATGCTGTTGCACTCAGTGGAGTGGGAGTAGTAAATGTTACTCCTCCGCTATCCAACACTTTTCCTATTGTTGCACTCTTTGAAGTGGGAATAGTAATTGTTACCCCTCTGCCATCTAACACTTGCCCTACAGTTGCTCTCACTGGAGTGGGAATAGTAATTTTTACCCCACCGCTATCCAACACTTTCTCGCTAGTTGCACTCACTGGAGTTGGAATAGTACATTTAATTCCTCCTCTATCCAACACTTAACCTACTGTTGCCCTCACTGGAGGGGGAAACGTTATTTTTACTCCTTTGCTAGCCAAAACTTTCCCTACTGTTACCTGATTGTATTGTGAAATTAAATTTAAATATTTTTTATTAGTTTAATGGTTTAATTTGTTATAGATTTTTGTTTTTTATATTTTAAATCATTAATATATTTTTTTTATATTTAAACTTTTAACATAAATTAAAAATATTATTTTATTAACTGTTTTAAAGTAAATATATATGTATAAATTATTACGTTTGTGTGTTTATTTTTTTAATACTTTTAATTGTTATTATTAAAATGTATATTAAATGTATTTTCTTTTGTTAAAATTATATTTTATATATAATATATTTAACATATATTACTGAATTGTATTTTCATATAAAAGTCGATATTTTATACATCTTATTTTTATACAGCGATATTTTTTAGTCAATATTTTTGTACTTACCTTTTTAAGTACAGGAATCGATATTTTTGTTGTCTAAATTTTTTACTCGATATTTTTAACATCAATATTTTTTACATTGATGTTGTGTCAGTGAACCATGCCCCTTTGGGGACAAATTAGATTTTATATTGTAATCCAAGATATTTTTGATCTGCATATGTATACATTTGTAAATGAATGCACAGTATTTAGTATTGTGCGTAATAAATGTACTTTTCCTTTTCCCAATGGAAAGCACAGACCGGGCATACATTTATTAGGTTTTATTATTGCGGTTCAGCGAATGGTGATTACTAGCCCACACGACCTCCCCTGCTTATGCTTTGAACTGCCTTACTTGGCTACCACGAGAGAGTCAAAGGCTACAAGGGATGCCTTTTTCCCAGTAAGGGGAAAATGTGAACTTTTAACTCATGCAGGCCTCACATTCTGCACAACTAACAACCCAATATTCTACATTACTACATTTGCGATATTTCTTCACAACCTTCAAGGTTGTCTTTGCTATTTCTAGAAATGTCTTGGCAAAAGGATAATTCTTTAACACTTGACTTGCAACTTCTCAGAATCAACGTCGGATTCACATTCTCTGAATTTGCTGAATATATGCTTTCAGGTTTTGAAGTGTGTAACATTAATGATGAACTAGATAACACAGGTGTGCATTACGATGGTGGGCAGACAAAGTCCGCCCGCCACCGTAGAGGAGCCAGGGACCGAAGTCGCGGCGGTCCCGCCATGTAAATTAGGATGAGCCCGCCACACTGGTGGGCCCATTTTGTCCCCTTTACATTGCGGGTGGATCTGCTGGCTGCAGGCCCGCTTGCAGTGTAAATGGACTGTGCACGGCATTCCCATGCACTACATGGCAGGTACCACGTGGTCCACCCTACATCATAATCAGCCCCTACGTTTGAGTGGACTCTAGGATGGCAGAATTTATTTAACCAAATCAAGGACTGCATTGTGAAGAGAGCAAACCTGACACCATTTGATCCGCAGGATAAGACAATCATGGTTACTTAGGCAAGTACATATGGTTTAGAAGCTATTTTGATTCAAGTAAGAAGAGGGCATGAGGGAACAGTTGCTTTTGCAGTGGCAGTGCAGAAAGTACATATTCCACACTAGAAAAAGTAGTGCTAGCCTGCTGGTGGGAGTATACATTTCAGAACTTATGCCTGGTGTAGTTTTTTAAAGTTGCATACTGGTTATAAACCTTTAGTACATCTGTTCTCTAAAAATAGTGCAAGTAACGCTACTCCACGAATAGCCAAGTGGTTGCATCAGTTGCAGGAGTATACAGTCACCATCACATATGTTCCTATCCCCAAGAATGTTAATGTTGATTGACTTTACAGGTTACCTTTGAAAAAACATCTAGCAGAATGATGAAGATGAATGGATAGTGGTGGAAATAGAACAATCTTGCAGGGGTGCAAAGTCATCCAGCTTGTCTCCATGATTAAATAGCCCATGAAGCATGAATGGTTATTTCTTTAGTACTAGGGCCCAGTCAGAGGTAGGTCACAAATTGAGACTCACTACAAGTGGATGCCATCACAGGGATGGTGGCATGCTGGTAATCAGAAGACCACCATGTCTGTGGCTACATTTTAATTAAGTAAACTTTAAAAGCAGCCATTCTTTCCTCACAGGAATCACAGCCTCCTGAATTGTATTTAAAATACAATTTTAAATAATTTCTTTAAATGTGCTTGAGAGTTGATAGTAGTAACCTGGGCCACTGCCTAATTCCCAAACAACCATATTCTTACCTTGATAAAGAGGAGTCTCAAGGGGATCCCTTCCCTTTTGTGAATGTGTTACCTCCCCAACTCTGGAGTCTGTAACTTTTCAATGTTTTGTCTCCATCTTTACAGTTGTAAAACATTGGCACATAATACAATAGAATCAGCAACTACCCTGCCAGGGTATATTTCATGGTCCCTGAGAGGATCCTTAAATTTTAGTGGATGGTGACATAGAATATGTATCAGAACCAAATACACATCATACAAGGTTCATTTGACTTTTTTTGGATTTATTTATTAGATTCATATAAAAGGTTCATCTAGGTAATTAGGATTGACATGGGTTACATGTAACTCAGCATATCACATAAAATGGAAAAAAAATACAGTTTTCACATAATATATTAATTGAACCAAGAAACATATATACATATATATATATATATATACACGTCCCACACGCTCCCAGACACATCCACTAAATTCACACTTGCTTTCAGACTCACCAATTACAGATATACATAGTCACATACATCTATTCATAACATTCATAACGGTTCATCAGGGCCTGCAGAAGGGATATCATATAACTGCATAGACAACGGTCAGGTCATGGAGGCAAGTGGATTGAGGAAAGATAGATAGACAGAAACTAGACTTTCTGCCATCCACAATGATCACGCCGACGCGCGTTTCGGTGTTGAGCCTATTTAGGCTGCACCTTCATCAGGGCGGTGATGACCAGGGGGCGGGGACTCACACACAGTAGAGAAAAAGGTTCTAATATTAAAATGGCATATAGATGTATCAAAATGCAATCGATAAACAGTTTCACAATCTACATAGTATGTACTTCACCACAATGTACGAAAATACAATAATGAACAATTTCCCAATATATATAGCGTGTACTTCATCACAATGTGTGCAAAAGGCTCTGACATCATATAGTCACTCAAAGGCATATAGGTTCTTCCTCGATGGGAAAGAACAAATGGTTGACATTAATAGACCAAGGTGGCGGCCAGGCAGAAAACCAGTGAAAACAATTAGATCCATTTGTTCATTAACATTACATCTGGAAATCAATCAGGACAGCTCAATCACAGTGGGGTCATTTCACAAGAGGGGAATAGGCACTTATCAGTTTCCAAGCAACACAAAAGAGGTAAGTACCAAGGTGGATGACACGCTCTCCTGGCGTCAATAAATGACAGATATCTATGGGGAGAATCCACCCTCATAAAGAACTAAATCTACCCCTTGAGGGGGGTGAAGAGATCTAGGATCGCTTGTCTCAATTCATCCTGTAGTGGATTAAGTACCTGCAATGAGAGGTTCTCTCCTGTGTAGGCGACGACAAAAGTTTTTTATGCACAGGGGGTTCTGGAATCGGTGGTCAGGTCAGAATTGAAAAATGCTTGAGAGGGTGTAAAATCGAGAAGGCCTGGAGAAAACAAATATATATAAATATATGTAGCATGATTGCCTAGCATTCTTAAAGCAATTTCCCTTAGTACTATCAAGTCTTAATGCGACAAGATTCATACGGGAAGCAGGCAAGAGAGTACCTTTTCTAGAGCTGTAGGTGTGCAGATAATGCTGGGTCAGAAGGATTGCCTTCACTCTTTGGGGGGGGGGGGGGCAGCCTTTAATTGAGTCGGTTACGGTCTTCCGTGATTCGTATGAATATCTGCAGGAGATTGTCATACATTTTAGAGGGTATATATGGGGCTAGACGGTATTTGATTACATCGATATCCGTCTTTTGTCATATAGATATGGTATATGTAAGAAATAGTTTGTTTAAGGCACAGGATATAAACAAAGATGGGGTAAGGCATAGGGTAGGTCCCAAGCTGATTTATAAGCATTGCGTAGGCATATAAATAAATGCTAACAGCGGGATGCGTAAGGAACGGTGAATAGGTTCACGTCCTGGGAAGGTAGAGAGGAGATCCAAGGGATGGAAAGAGGGACTCATTAGACCACAATACTTAGCGTTATGATAAGACGGCGCTGCCCAAAGAGAAGCGTTCTTATCCAGTTCCCGGGATAATGGAGGAACCGCGTCGCGGCGAGTTCTTCAGCGGGCAAATAAGCGAGGCGGCTGCAGTCAAGGATGGAACAGGGACTCGATATACATATATTGGGTTAAGGCCCTGTAGCAGGTATAAAAGTTTCAATTAGGTGGATCAAGTCCGATATAAGAGTGCAGAGAACACAAAAAGTACCGCTGGTCTAGGGGCTCACGGGGGGAGTTTTTCCGTAAGGGGGGGGCGCTTTTACCTAGGTTCAAGGGCTCCACACGGACCGCAGGGCGGCGTCCTCTCTCAGAGACAAGCTTGGCAGAACTAGTGTGGCGGCTAACGGGCCTTTTAAGGCTCCGTCCGAGATGGATCTCAGGTGTGTTCTCAGACACAACATAGGGGACGGACACTTGGTGGCTCACAATCACGGCGGCGGCCATCTTCGAGTAGATAGACTTCACGAGCAGATATAAAGATGGAGTATCCACTCGTAGAAGTATCCCTGTCACTGCCGGGCATTGGACCAGGGGTATTCTAAAAAGTGCCCATTTTTCACCAAGCATTTTCAAACACAACAAGGGTGACGAACAATCTATAGCTCATGGTCACGGTGGCGGCCATCTTGAAGAGGATAGACCTCGCAAGCAAATAAAGAGATAAGGGTTGTTTTCCTAGAGTAAGAATATGAATGAGGCAGTTGCAGGATTGGGTATGGAATTCTGAGGGGCAACTATAGTCGCAGTAGGTGGGATCTCTAATACTCGTCAGTCAGGATAAGTGGGGATCTCAGGTCCACCACTGGGGGGATAATGGAACACGGTGGGACAGGCCCAGGGTTAAGGGCGTCCAGCGAGATCTCTCAGAGGTTCACATTATAGATATATAAATGAATAACCCACTTATGGAACCCACTAATTGGGGGTGCCAAGGGGGGTATCTAAGTCACAGCAGGGCATTGGACCAGGGGCATTCTTCATTGTGGCCTTTTTTCACAGAGTTGAGCATAAATATCCAGAATACCTCCCTTTTTTTGCGTAGGCTGGTGGAATCAACCCCCGGTTTGCCCATTATTTTCTCCAGTACAAACATTGGCACATACCATAATGAATTGCTGTGGGGAAATGATGACCTAAACAATCCCCTTCCAAATAGCAATGTGTTGAGCCTTTCTTAACCCATTTTCTAATTCGTAATATGTTACTGAATTGCAGAATGGGCTTATTAGATTTTGCTATGCCATTTAAAAAGAAAATACCAGAGATCCTGTCACTCAAATTGCTACTATCTATATCACTCTGATACCCTGCACATTTCTCAAATAAATCAATCTGATAGCCAACCACATTTGCTCACCACCCTCTAGACCTTCTATCCTGTTCCCAATTTATTGTCTCTTCTCCCTGCTCCCAGTGTGACCAGGAACCTTGCTGGCAGTATCTCTGTGGGATCTGCAGCATATTGAGAAGATCCTCTGTCAGCCATGGGTATACAGTGACCCACAGAGGAGTCTGGTTGGCATTGACTCTGGCAACACTGGAGAATCATATGCATTCCTCCATCTCCTCAGATCTTCTCCTCCTTCTTCAGGTCATTGCTGCCTGAAGGAGGTGAGAGGAGGTTGGAACAGGCTGCAATTTGACTTCTTCCTCTGGGACTCTGAAGAACCAGAGAAAATAGCTGATCAGCACCTTCCTTCCTCCGTCTCTTTATTAGACAAAAGTGTCAGTGAAAAGGCTATTTTCCAGCCTGATCTTACCGTATCAAAAAGCACTGCTACGATTTTATATCAGTGAATGACTGGGTCTTGAATCCAGTGTCCATGCTAATAACTTCAATGCAAGCCAGGCTCAACCTACCCATTGTTGATAGCAAGGCCTACATGATTGTTGCTCTTGACAATTGTAAAAACTGTTTACTTCCCATACCTTTTCCTTGTGGTGTTTCCACTCCATATTCAGCACCATATGGGAATGCAAGAGTGAGGTCATCAGATTGGGATGATGCTCTTGTGCCTTCCTATGGCTCTATATTAATGACAGTGTTTAGGGTCGATTGAGTTAATGTACTATGGACAATTCAATGACATTTCTGGGGCTATGTAAATTAAGTTTTGGGCCCCATCGTCATGAGAATAGTTTCTGATAAAATATCTTTAAAACTGTATTTTACCAATAAAATATCGAGAGTTGTAGCCTAGGTGTATTCAGAAATGTGTCTCTAGGGAAACTCTGCGACATTTGTAGGGCAAATAAGTAACATTTTGGATATGACCTAGGCTGTTTCGAATTACATTTTAGGAACTAATTAGAGTGAAGAATCATGATGTGAAATACAGTGCACGTAACCTTAAAAAACAAAGCCTAAAGTAGGGCTTTACATTAATTCTACCTCAGAGTCTTGATGGAAACAGAAACTACACTAGGACAAGCATCAGAACCCATATGAATCTAAACAAATTTCCCAGCAATAATATTAAATGGCCTTCATTTAACAGTGCTTTTTTCAAAATGTTTTCAGTGGTGTTATGGCAAAATATTGTGCAAAATATATCGTGGAACACAAATATCTTGCCTCAAATATTGTGGTTAAAAATAATGTGGGTGAGAATATTTACAGTCAAGTTATCTTTTTATTAAAATATTATTCAGTATTGTTGATAAATATATATTTTATGTTTATACTGTTATAATTCATACTGTTTGCAGTGTATTCTGTGTTTTTTCTGTAATACCTTGTTTTTTAATGTGCCTGCATTGTTTTTGTTTTGTGTAATAATTTTAGTAGAGGGATGTTGAGCTTGTAGAGAACTAGGATGAGTAAGTTAAACGTTTTAATTTTATGTTTAACATTGTAGTAGTGTCAATTTTTTTAAATTCTTTGAAATAAATAATTTGCTATGAATTATTTAAATATTTGTTCTTTTTATGGTTCAGTCTCTAGAACTCAAATTTTAGATATCATTTAAAAAAATGAAGAAATGTATTAATATTGTTGATGTGTAATATCAAGGTTTTTCTGTTTATAGATGTACAAAATAGTTTTCTCCTTGATATTTGATAATATTTTTGTAATTATATTTGTATTCAAATAAGTGTATTCTACCAATTATATCTTTTCTGCTGTTAAACTAAGTTGTTTTTGTACTTTGTGCATTTTTACATATTAGGAGTAAGCATGTGATGTAATAACATTTTAATTATTTTCAAAATGTAAAATATTGCTAACTGATTTTTTTAATTAACAATTTATATATAAAAAATGAAATTGATTTGTAAAGTTTTTAACTTATGTAAACATTTGTTACTTGTTGGTAGTACTTACAACTTACCCTAGTTATGTTTGCTTTTTTGGGATAGTTAAAATGGCTTTCTGTAATGTATTTGTTTTTGAGTAATGCAATATAATTTTGTGGGAATAGTTAATTTTGAAATTAAAAGTGAAGCACTTAGCCTAATATGGCTACGCTTGGAGTGTGAATAGTAATTCTGACCCCCAAATCTAATACTTTCTCCCAAAGTGGTTACATTTGGAGTTGCAATAACATTTCTAACTCCCTCCATAATTCAAAACTTTAGCTAATTTAGTTAAGTTTGCAGTTAGAATATTGAATCCAAGCCCCTCCCCCATAGTCGAACACTTTCCCCAATGTGGTTCTGTTTGGAGAGAGAATAGAAAATCGGAATCCTCTAAAGTCCAACACTTACCTAATGTGGTTAGGTTTGGAGTTGGACTATTTCATCTAACCCCCTCCCTATAGTTCAACACTTTACCCAATGTGATTATTGGCCCCATTATGATGTTATTGGACCCTGCAGGACCACATGCCCCATTATGATGGCGGGTGTAGAGACTGACCGCCACACATCAGACAGGCTCAAGGAGCCCATCAGAACATTGGAGGGACTGCAATCCCTACAACGATGGCGGTGCCTGATCAGACAGCGCCATAGGGATTACAATGTCCCTTTCCGCCGGAAGTTTCATGGCAGTTAACCCGACATGAAAAGGCAGGTGGAAAGGGACTTAGGGGGCCTGTAGCAGGCCCCTTCCCCTGGGCCTCCGATATGGGTGCTTGGTGGCACCTATGGTGCCCCCTCACATATCCCTGCACTATGTGGCAGGCTCCACATGGTGCCTGCCACATAGTGCAGGGATATTTAAGATGTGTTTATTTTGTACTGCAGCGCATGCTGCAGCCCGCAGCACATGCAGCAATACAAACTATACACATTACGACTGCCGTGAAGGGGGTCGCATTGTAATGCAACCAGCAGGACTGCCGACAACTAGTCGGGCAGTTCTGCGTCCGCCACTGTGCCAGTCGGATGTGCACTCGACCGGCATGGTACGAGGGTCCTAAGTTTGAAGTGGGGATAGTTATTTTAACCCTCTCCCTCAAAGGTCCAACACTTTTCCCACTCTGGTTACATTTGCAGCTTGAATAGTAAATCTGACTCCCCCACAATTCCAACACTTTACCCCATTTGGTTATGTTTGGAGTGGGAATACTAAAAATGTGACTGTGCTCAAAGTCCAATACTTTCCCTAATGTTGTTAATTTTGGAGTAGGACCAACAAATCTAACTCATCCAATGCCTAACACTTTTCTCAATGTGGTAAAGGTGGGAATAACAATTTTGAACCTCCAACAATGTAAAACTGTGAATAAGTTTGCAGTGTAAATATTGAGTATGAACTCACTTTAATAAAACACTTTCCCCAATCAGGTTTAGTTTGGAGTCAGAATAGTAAATCTTAGCCGCACCCACCCCTCAATGTGATGAAGTTTGGAGGGGCAGAAGTAAATTCGACTTTCCCTAAAGTTTAGCTCTTTCTCCAAGTAGCAATATTTTACTGGAAATAGTACATTATTGCCCAGATGCATCAAGCTTTTTTGGAGTTGCAAACGGTGCGATTCCTTAAAATCGGCCGTTTGCGACTCCAGAAATGCTTTTTGATATGCAGCATTAGTTTTTGTTCAAATTCGCTAATTTTGCGAATTTCTTAAATGCGATTGCATTTAAGGAATCGCAATTTTGCGATTCCTTAAATGGAATGCATCATTGTCAAAAAATTAGTGAATTTCAAAATTGCAAGTGCAAATTACCACGAGTTTGAACCTCGTGGTAATTTGCAAAATTGTTTAAAAAAGCACAAAAATGCATTTTTAAACTGTTAAGTTACAGACACACATGTCCTTAGGACATGTGTGTATATAACTTACATGTAAAAGTGCATTTCATGGGTGCAGGGGGGGTCCTTTGGACCCCCCTCTCCACCCTTGAAATGCTTTGTTGAATTCCGATTTCAAATTGCGAATTCGCAATTCCCAATTCGCAATTCCCATTCATTCCTATGGGCAATTCGCTATTTGAAAATCGCATTTTTTATGCGATTCGGTAAAAATTGCGATTACACCCAGACGTGGGTCCTGTGCTCTCTATGCCACCGGAGTCAAGCTATCCTGGCTGATGAGGGCTGAAATATGAAACCGGTCCTAGGATGCTTGTTTCCAGTCGAAGGAGGACCTGACCAGGCAGTTCGGGCTGGACGGTTCCCATTGGGCATAGGGTCAAGACTGATTTACATATGGCTGCGTCCAAACAGGAATGGCATGGAGAGCAAAAAAATGATTGATGTAGGCCCAGCTCTCTGTACTGGGGTAAATGTATGACATTGTTCATGCATTCTGGCCATCCAATTGTAGAAAAAGGTAGGGCCGATGTTGATCGAGAACCTATTTAAGTATTGCCCGGCGCTAACCGCCTCTGATACCACTCGAATCTTTCAAACAAAGAGGCAGGAAACAGAAGTGTTATTCCGACGGAGCAGAACACGTCAACTCAGACAACAGGGTATCTTCTCGAGGTGCTCTAACCGCATCTCTGAGGCCTGGCCTCTTATACACAGGTTTATGGCTTTATTGCATGAAACACATCTTTGTCAACACTTTGATGTACGGAAAGACATCCTCGGAATCCCTGCTTCAAGCCCGTTCCCACACACATTTACAGTAGAAGTCCCCACCCCGGTCACAACAGGTGATGATTGTCACGCAGCTGGGCATTCCGCCGATTCCCGGAATGCATGTGGTTGATCGGATCTCATGGGGTGGGGGTTTTGATCATTTGTGGATCCTTTGATGGGGGAAGCTTCCTACCTTATGGGGGCAATAAACAGCATCCGCAAGGCCAGGTGGCGGCCTGGGAATGAGCAGGACAATCGGGCACAAAGGAAAAGGGGTTTATCAAAGGATACGGGATCATGAAAGGAATGGAGGGAGGTGTTGAGCTGGGAACAGGATGGGTTTCCGAGGCAGGGTTGCGCTGAAGAGGGGTTTATGGCCCAAGCATGTGAGAGCGGGGGCTGTCAGCGTGCAGGGGATGTTTGCGAGGTTAGGAGAGAGAGAGAGAGAGACACGCTGGCTATCGGCAGTGGGCAGAGAGGCCATGGCATTCAAAATGGCCGCCACTTACGCGCACGGATGAGCCTAAAATGGGACAAGATGGCGTCGATAATGTTGATGTCGCAAACTAGATTTTAACAGTCCTCCCTTTTTAACATATCTAGCCAGCTTGTTTAATCGATATCTATCTTCATCAAGTTCCTAACCTCGACATCGTACAATGCTCTCATGCGTTCTTTTTCGAAGTCCAGAGTCTTAGGGCAGATACAATTTGCACATAGTGAACTTAGAGGCGGCAGGCATTGGATCCCTTGGCAGAACCCACATATCACAACAACAGGTATCAGTATAATCGTAAATAACCTCCACCCTCAGTTCTTTACAGTACTCCAGAACCAACCACCAAGCGACCATTCTTCTTGTTCCTGGTGAACTTCTGAGGAAAGTCTGTGGAGGTGTTCGATGGCTTTGTACACTGAGGGTGAACTGTCCGGTATGTAGGTGCAGCAGCTGGACCCAATGATACGGCATGCCCCTCCACAATCCGCTAGAACCACATCTAGAACAAGGCGGTTCTGGAGAGCCACCAGGCGGACCGCTTGAAGCTCGGCTGTATTGTTCGCAAGGATGCCAGCTGTAATATTCATTGTCGTTTCAACTGCCTGGGTCAAATTTCGGATGGCACGGCTGTTCGCCATCGGGCCCCAGAGTGGAACAAGTCCCTTCATTGCATCGAGGTACTGTGCTCCGGTGGAGTCGGCTTGCTCAATGTCCTTTGCTCGTTTTTGTCTGTGATGATTCGCTGGAGCCACATAGGTCGGAGGAAGGATGAAGGCGATATAACAGGTGCCCCCCCAGCCTTTGGGGAGCCAGGTGTAAGCCTTTATACCACAAACAAAGTACATGTTCGGAGAAGTGACAAAAGAGGGTGGATCAGTGGAGTCCAAAGTTCTGGTGATGCGGCAAGCGCTGCGGCCTACCAGCTGTGTCCCAAGCCCTTCGATGCACATAAGGCCTGTGACGTTGATGACGGATAGGGCCACAGTCAGGGTGGCAGCTGTTCGTTTCCGGAGGTAGGAGAAGGTGGGTCTGGTCGGATTTTTGAACACCTGCATTTCAATCCGTTCTTTGACGGGGATGTCCATGTGGATAGAGTCTTTGGATGTCTGTGGGCAAAAGTGTGCAGCAGTTTTCTTCGTTTTGTTCTGCCAGACCTCATGAAAGAAATGTGTCATAGTTCTGCTGGAGGTGGCATTATCCCTATAGCTTTCTTGCAAGAGGATCAGCCAAGCAAGGCAGGAGCCGTGAACTGAGAAGGGTGAAGGGATGAAGGGTATAGAATGTCCAGTGGCGTGGGGTAGCAACCCACCGATCCAACAGTTGGTGGCATTGGTAGCAAGATTGAGCTGGTGCAGCAGTTGCACGAAGGAGTTGTTCCAAAACTCCTTACGCCTTTCTCGGAGTTGCGGTGAAAGAGAAATCAGATAATGTTCTTTCATTGTCGTAGGCTGTGCAGTGGTCAGGAATGTCTCATGAGCTGGTGCGCTCTCTTCCACAATCCAGAGGGTGGTCATGAGGAGGAGGCAAAAGAGAAGGGCGATAAAAAGTGCATTAGTCTTTGAACTGTGGAGTTTGTCAGTCTTTGGGTTTCTTTAGCGAACCTTCGGATGTCCGGTTGCTTCCATCATCTTCGTGCCGGGTGCTTCCATCATCTTCTTATCGGGCGCTTCCATCATCTTCAAGGGGGCTCGGTAGCGGGCAGAACCACAAACTCCGTCTGGCTTCTCTCCTGACAACCTTAGTAGTGTTAGGCCACCGCTCTGAGAATTATGACTTAGTCAGTGGTCTGCTGAGCCGAAGATCCCTCCTTTCGTCTCAGGTTATACCCCTCTCTGGATGGCACAGTGGGATCGGGAAATTTTGCTAATTTAAGTGTCTCTGTATCAGGATAGCAGTTCAGGGATGGTCGGTCTTTGTTCAGGAGCTCTTCCTGGGTAGCCACGTCTTCGGTCATCGTCAGAGTCGAGGCGATCTTCTTGCAGTGGTGTGCATGCACCCAATTGCGTTTCCCCTCCACTCGAAGAGCTGTTCGGGTGGTGATCAAGACTTGCCAGTGGCCCGTCCACCGGGGTTCCAGACTCTTTGCACGCTGGAAGTTTCGAATCAACACAAACCGCCCGATTCATCAAAGAAAATAGCACTCGCAAAGGGCCAGATTCTGAGAATCTGGCCCTTTGCGAGAGCGATTTTTGCATTTGGGATTCAGCATCCCAAATGTAAAAATCGCTAATTGCAATCTCGCAATTTTGCGAGGAATGACATTTAAGGAATCTCTATTTGAGATTCCTTAAATGCAATTCAACATCCAATTTAATTTTGCGAATTCGCAATTTCTTGCCGCAATTTACCGCGAGGTCAGACCTTGTGGTAAATTGCAAAAACTCAGGTAAATGCATTTAAATGCATTTTTCTGAGTTGCATGTTACACACACACATGTCCTTTGGACATGTGTGTGTGCAATACCTGTGTAAAATTTCATTAGAGGGGTGCTACAGGGTGTCCTTTGGACACCCCTGGCACCCTTCAAATCGCTATCTTATTTGCGATTAGCAAATTGCTAATCGCAAATAAGGAATACTCCCCATTCATTCCTATGGGCCTTTTGGCCCATAGGAATGAATGGCGAGTTATTCCTTATTAGCGATTAGCAATTTGCTAATCGCAAATAAGGAATATGTAGGAATCTCATTTCTTCATGCAATTTCTACATGAATCCCGTTTTGCGCATCCTTAATAGCGATTCGCTATGAATCGCTATTAGGGCCTCGCAAAACGGGAGTATGATGAATCAGGCTGAAAGTCCCCGGGTTGGATGGCGTGTCCGGGACCCCTGGAAGCATCGGGAATGGCATGCAGCACCTGTTGGTGGATAACAGACAGTGTCTTAGTCAATTTGTACAAGTAATCAGACATTAGGACGTCCGGGACGTCATGAATTGAAGTCAGTTTTAGTGCAGACCAGACGCTCATGGGCCGACCGAAAACGACCTCGTAAGGTGTCAAGTGGTGTTTGGTGGGGGTGGAACGCATTGATAGCAATGCCAGTGGGAGAGCGTCTGGCCATTTCAGTCCTGTGGTAGCCACTATTTTAGCCAGCTTAAGTTTCAGTGTGGCATTATGTTGTTCAACTAGTCCAGCAGATTGGGGGTGGAAGACTGCGTGGAACTTCTGTTTTACACCCAACCCCTTCAAGATGAGTTGGATAACTTCGGCTACAAAGTGGGGGCCATTGTCGCTCCACAAAATTCGACAAAGGCCGTAACGAGGGAAGAATTCTTTTAGTAGTACTTTTGCAGTGGCCATGGCAGTGTTGTCACGGGTTGGATAGGCTTCCACCCACTTGCTAAATGCTCACACCACAACAAGTACATACTTCAGGCCTTGGCATCTTTCTAGCTGGATGTAGTCCATCTGCAGGACTTCAAACGGATGATTGGGAACCCCAAACCCTCCCCGGGGTACTACAGTTCGTTTCCAAGGGTTGTGTTGCAGGCATATCAGACATTGTTGGACCGGACGTTTGGCGGAGTCTGCGATCTTGTCATTGTGCCAAATTTTGGAGACAAGCTCAGTCATAGGGGCTGATCCTATGTGTGCAGGGGAGTGTGCCATGGTCAGTATGGGGATCAGGTATGAATCGGGTAGCAACCATTTGTTTGTTTCTTTTGTCCGCCAGCAGCCTTCATCGTCTTTCAATCCCACCTGTGCCCATTCAGTCAATTCGTGTTGTGAGCTGGCCATTTGAATGTCCCTAATAGTTACCCTAGCGTCTGTCCATTTCTCTGCTTGTGACCTGAACACGTACATGCGTGTCCTCGTCCTATTCTCAGCTGTGGTTCGGGCAGTGATGTCGGCCAGTGCATTCCCCTGTCCAATGATGTCTGTCACCCTTTTGTGTGCTTGGCATTTTATTACTGCAAGTTGTTTGGGAAGAAGGACTGCTTCAGTTAAGTCAGAGACTAGATCTCCGTGTAAGATGGGGGTGCCGT
Source organism: Lissotriton vulgaris (assembly GCF_964263255.1). Taxonomy (NCBI): domain Eukaryota; kingdom Metazoa; phylum Chordata; class Amphibia; order Caudata; family Salamandridae; genus Lissotriton; species Lissotriton vulgaris. The sequence continues at coordinate 1,305,243,434 of NC_141693.1, read as the reverse complement.
GTGAGGTCAGGAATCCCCTCTCCTTCCAAAGGAGCCCAAAATGGTGAACCACCCCGAAGGCGTACTGGCTGTCGGTGTAAATGTTTGCTGTGGTTCCTGCTGCCAGGATACATGCTCGTGTGAGGGCAATCAGTTCTGCTGCCTGTGCAGATTGTTGTGTGATGCGGGCTGTCTCTACTACAGTTCGGGCTGTGGTAACTGCATAAGCAGCTGAGGTGGTGCCATTGGGGAGTTTGATGCAAGAACCGTCCACCCATAGCTCTCCGTCAGGGTCAGGGAAAGCTGTGTCTCTGAGGTCGACCCTACTCCTAGTCTGTTCGTCCGTGAGGGTCACACAGTCATGTACAGGGGACACATTGGGATCGTTCTCTGGTAGGGGTAACAAAGTCGCTGGGTTCAGTGTGGTGCATCTTTTCAGGGTGATGTGGGGTGCAAGCAGAGTCAATTCGTATCCAGTCAGTCGTGCACTCGTCAGGTGTTGCGTCTTAGTCTGGTTCAGGAGGGTGTCAACCGCATGGGGTACTAACACTGTGACGGAGTTCGAGAGCACGATCCCCTCACTTTGTCGGATAGAGATAGCAGCGGCAGCTACAGCTCGAACGCAGGCAGGCAAATCTCTGGCTACGCGGTCAAGAGTGGTAGAGAAGTAAGCGCATGGTTGTTGCTTTTGGCCAATGGACTGGGTCAAGACAGAAAAAGCACATCCCTCCATTTTGTGAGTGTAGAGGGAGAAGGGCTTTGTGTAATCGGGGGTTCCTAGAACAGGGGCAGAGCAGAGGGCATCTCTTAGTTCTATGAAGGAGGATTGGCATTCAGGGGTCCAAGGGAGTGGGAAAGGGACATCTTTAGCTAGCAGAGAAAGCAGCGGTTTCACAATGAGGCTGAAATTGGGCAACCACTGTCGGCAGAAGGAAGTGAGGCCTAGTAGGGAGCAAACTTGTTTCTGGGTCTAAGGGACAGGGGTCTCTAGAATGGTTTGGATTCGGTCGGGAGTAAGTTTCCTTCCGTCTTTGGACAAGAGGTGGCCTAAGTAAGTGACCTGGGGTTGGCAGAATTGCAGCTTCTTTTTGGAGCCCTTGTGGCCATTTTCCGCAAGGAAGTGCAGGAGTTGGATGGTGGCTGTGACTGCAAGTGGAGTGGTGTCGGCCGCCAAAAGGATGTCATCGACGTATTGTATCAATACCACTCCATCTGGTAACTGGACTGCGTCCAGTTGTCTCTTGAGGGCCTGACTGTAGATGCTGGGGCTTTCAGTGTAGCCTTGGGGTGCTCGACAGTTGTTTAAAGTGTTTATTTAAAGTAGGGTTCCTGCTATTAAGTCTAGTTGTAGGCTAGTGTTGTTAGCTAAGAGTCTCCTTTTTCATGCTAGGAGTTCATTCATTTGTTTAGTTTGTTTGGGGAGCTTTGGTTTGTTTTGGGTTAGGAATTGTTTCATTCTTAGCTTCTGATAGTTTTGCTCTTTTTTACGTATTTCTATGAAAATGAAGCGTGTAGAGTTGCTTCTTCCAAGTGCCCCTTGGAAGGAATTGCGCCACCCTCCATTGCGTTATTTGTCTTAGTTTCTTGGGACATGGTGTTGTCACACACATTCCACCATGGAATGTGGTACCTGGGCTGGCATCTGTGGCTTGATCATATAGGCAAACAACCAAAGTATCCTAAAAATATTCCTTTTATGGAGCAAGTTTTGTTACATGTTGTTGGTAATGTGGGGATTCAGTTAGCATATCATACCGCTTAGTGACTTCTGCTACATGGATATATGCTAAAGCTGCTAGTTTTTTTAAACTTGCTTTGTAATTTTTTATTTCAAATGGAAATTCTAAGTTAGAGAACATTCTATACCAGGGAGGATTTCTGTAGGTGCCTCCCTATGCTCTGGTTAAAAGGATAGTAGCACCCTAAACTGCATTGTGTGGGCAGATTTTAAGTCCTATCAAAATCATTGCCTGTTCAAAATATATGATAGTTTTTTGCAGGTTATAGTTGTTAAACTTAATACATGTTAGCATTTTATTGGAAATTGCACTATATTTATTAGATAACAGTGCATACACTAATGGATGTTTATATTTTGATATTGACCATGTATTGTAATTATTTAACAGAATGGAAGAGACCATGGCTTACAAGTGCAAGTCATCATCCATGCATTACATTGTGTTAAGGTTAATACATTGTAATTGGTAACATGCATAATAATGCTTTTATCATTATTTAATTTGCCATATTGTACCAAGCATTAGCAAGGCCAATAAGAAGCCTCCCTTAAAACCTATTGCCTTTGATAATGTTTTTTAGCCACAATTCAGAGCATTCATGATGTTGTGCAGAGTGGCTGAAGTTAAAAAGAACAAAAACCATTGACGCATCGGCCAGCATTATTGTGTAGGCGTTTGCACCACACATGTGCTCCCACAAAATGAAGAAGGCGCTTTTTTTAAGTTACTGTTATGAGTATGGTAGAGGGGATGGCTCTAACCAGTCCATAGGGCTGCCCAAGAATATCACAGCCAACATAGAAGGAAAATACCTTTATATAGCGTGCGCATGGCTCATTCATACCTATCAAATTTAATTTGATAGGTTGGTTGGACACTAGTCTGATTTCATTTTTTTGCACCATGTTTAGTACATGATAGTTAGTGTTTTCGTTATGTATTTAATGTGTATCCATTTTATTTTAACTAATTTTTATACATCTATATATTTTTTGTGTAATATTTTATTTTCTAATTAGAATTATGTTGATTTTCTGGTGGTCTATATTTTGTTTTTGTGACTGTTGTTTCCTTAGTTTTAATGTGTAGGTGATACTTGTACTTATTTTTGTTAACAATAGTGTTATATTTTAGATATTTGTTCCACAATATTTTTGTCATCAATATTTGTGTGTTTACTAGTTAGATTTAAGGTTGTGATATTTTAATGTTTTTGATGTTGCTTTGCGATATTTGTGTACGTTGACATTGTTTTTCTCAATACATTGTCATATAATTGTTTTTGGTTATCATAACAAACACAGTGTTATCATAAAAGCAACAACAGCTGTGTGGAAACATTCCCAGAGTACATAATTATTTGTTTGTATATTGGTATTTGTTTTTTAATCAATTAGGTTGGTGCAAATCTATATTCCCATTAAACATCTGAAATAATGAAAGATGCCGTTTAGAAAGTGTGTCATTACATTAGGTGCCAAAAGAAACTCTTGGGAGTGGCTGCAGCACAAGCACATCCTAGGTGAGGATGATGAGAGTAGCAGAAGTGCAATACCAAAGAGTCCTATGATAGACAGACAGGGGAGTTAGGAGGGAATATATTCAGAAGTCCAGCAAATATAAAAGGGATTACAGGTTAACCAGTGTGGCTTAACAGCATATTCCAGGCAGTGAATGAATTGTGTGAATGAGGAGCCGTTCCTGGGATAATGCTATATTGGCTTTTTTATTTGCACCTGGTCATCACAGAAAGGTGTCGGTGAAGGGAAAGATTTGAGCATCCCTTTGAGGAGGAGGTTGGGCCCTCATGCCGGGAATTGCCAGAGACACATTTCTGACCCCTTACCCTCACCAATCTCCCCCCAAAAAAACATTGCTGAGGCTGCTGCTGAAGTCCTGGGTTGTTTTCATACCTCTTACTGTATATCAGCTGATTACAGCCTCCAAAGATGATCTGGAAGCCCCCTTACTGAAGGGGTTTCCAGCTCTCCTTCCCTGCCGCCTTGTGACATTGGATCTTTACCGGGTGACTGTGTGAAGAAAACCAAAATCATGTGATGGCACCATATGAGTTGGTAGATCTGGTATTGGAAATGTAATGGGTGCTGCAGATGGGCTTTTTCCCGATTGCCAGTGCTGCACAGGGATGCTGAGTTAGCATTGAGGCTGGAGGTGCATTTCTGCATAGATATTTCACAAAAATAACGTCAGTGTTGTCCCGAGCTGAATTCGATGCAAAACTTGATTTTCTCCTTCTATTGTTGCAGGGGAGCACCCTCTACATCTCTCGCATCCTATGTGAACTCCTACAACGTGCATGCTCATGACCCTTCAGCTGTCTCAGCGGCCACTGCTCTGTGCTCACTAACTGCTGGTCAATTCCTTTTTTAGATTTCTTTATTATTATTTGTGATTAATCAAAAGGAGACTAGCTCATCTATTACAAAATTACTGAAAGTAAAGGACTCGGGTATGTTTCGTCAGGGGGTGGGAACACCTGGTAGGTGTGTTCATGAAGCCCTCACCCACCAACCTAGTTGATGGCATGCTTCATCATCGGGCCCACCCAGTGACACTTAGCGTGTCCCGGGTGTGCTTCGACGCCTGATTACAGCGGAGCAGGTATGTTGCTGAGTGTGCAGTAAGGAGTGTCAGGGTAGTGATGTTAAAACGGCTTGGCGGGGGTCCCAGTACCCAAGGGTAAATTAAACTTTAATACCTGGGCCTCCATCAGCGGTTAAAAAATAAGGCTATTGGATGTTGGAGGAGAGTTACGACCTCTCACATCCAGTGGTGGGTCGACATGTTTCAGCCAGTGCCTTATGAATATGCTGGCTTTCTTCAGGACCTAAATAAAAAGGTGTGGGTGTGACTAAAACTAGTGGGTGTGTAATTCAGACTATGTGTATACACGCCCTAAAGTGTTTATCTATGTGTGAGAGGGGGGATTCCCTTCTCAAAAACACCTGTACATGTAACACATATGGACAAGGACAAAACATACAGGGAAAAAGAGAGTCACTAAGAAGTATGGCATTATACATATCTGATTGCCGGCACTATAGCGGTAGGGGTGTAGACTATAGACGGCTACAGTGTAATGGTACTACCATAAAGGTGAGATTTGCACTCTTAGTTCGGGCGTACTGGGAACCCCGCCAAGCTGTTTTAACATCACTACCCTGACACTCCTCACTGCACACTCAGCAACATACCTGCTCCGCTGTAATCAGGTGTCGAAGCACACCGGGGACACGCTAGGTGTCACTGGGTGGGCCCGATGATGAAGCATGCCACCAACTAGGTTGGTGGGTGAGGGCTTCATGAACACACCTACCAGGTGTACCCACCCCCTGACGAAACATACCCGAGTCCTTTACTTTTGTTAATGTTGTAATAGATGAGCTAGTCTCCTTTTGATTAATCATATATAAACCTCGGGTATACAGACTAGCTACCTGGTCCTCTCTCTCTCTCTTGATACGCATTTATTATTATTTGCCCAGAGAAATACACATTGCAGGTGATGCAGAAATAGATGACAGTCATCTACAAAATTCATAGAAGATAAAATTACTGTGCCGTTTATAAAATTGCGATAAGAACACCACAATAAAAGATTTCCTCATTATTTACTATAGAGCAAATGCCGGATATTACAGAGAGGGAGCTGGGTTGGACCGCCCCTCTAGTTAACCCTAAGAAGCGGTGGAGCCTGAAGACAAACCACAATTAATGTGCCTGCTAGCTATCCTAATTATAGGAAATTCTTGGTTAATAAGTTAATACTAGGATAGTTATAGACTGCTTGCTAGGTGACTAGTGGCACAGTCAGTGTTGTTCTTCCAGTCCATAATTAGAGACCAGATTCCCCCAACTTTCTGGCCTGTCTACCCGTGCATGCATATAAAGCTGCCTCTTGGTTGTATATCCCCAGCAGCCGTGCTAGCCATATCTGGAACATGGGGGCTCTGGGTCCTTCCAGATGGAGGCAATTAAATCCTGGCAACGGCTACATATCCAAATACAACATACGTAGGGGTAGTGCCCAGGCAGCTACAAATATCGTGAACCCAAAATCACCAGGGTGGGGTTCAGGTTAATGCTGCGCCCAAGCAGTCCTTCCTAGAAACACATCAGCCCGTTCTTCAGAGGGAGTAATCTGGTGCAGTCATAAAACATGTGTATTAGTGTGGTTGCACCTTCCCCACACCTTGGGCACTTATAATCTGTTCTCTTGAGCCAGTCAAACAGTTTGGCAAAGGTAAAATACAAATTGAATAGCGTTACAGTACAGCACCTTCAAACTTGATGATACAAAAATATTTGCGGTTAGTGCTATTGCCATATCTAGATCGACATCAGGATTACATAGCTTCCTTGCCAAGTTTGCCTCAGTTTTTTCAAGATCACCTGGCAAATTGTCAAGCAATACACTGTAAATGCTTTTTACCTTACAGTCAGCCTGGACAATTGCCTACACTAAAGCTATTTTATCTAGCGATTTGGTCAGCCTGGAGGTGGTAAAGGTTCCCTTAATTGAACATATTAAAAATATTGGATATCTGGGATTCTAAACCCTTGCTGCAGATGGGTAAAAGGGAAGATATGATCAAGAAGATAAAGCTCCCCTATTTTTTGTCAAACCATGCTGTGCCCACTATCTTCCCATAACATCATAGAAAAGGGGCAGAAAAAGGGAGGACCGCCACAAAGGTGTATATCGACAGGCTTTCGGGATCATCATAGGTTTGCGAGCCTTGCTCCATATTTTTGAGGTGTTGTGTACCACCTTCCATTAAACGTTCTTATAGTCGCTTGGCTCTAGGTGCCACAGCAGCAAACCATCTGCCTTTTTCCCTAGAGCCAATTCATACATCGACAGAAGGGCGCTATGACTTTCCTGGTCTGTCTGTTCCTCATTACCGTAGCGAATGAAATACACATTTACTCAGAAGTGCCGCCCAGTAGTAGAATGTAATGTTTGGAACAGACAACCCACCCTGACTCTGTGGGAGAGACAGATTTTTTAATGCCTCCCTCACCTTCCCATATTGCCAAATAAAATTTGCGAAGATGGATTCCAATGTTTTTAAAATTGTTACATCTATGGCCACCGGAATTGACCGAATGAGATATAAAATCTTGGGAAGCATTATCATTTTTAGGACATTAGCCCTCCCGATAGTAGATAGGTATAGCCCATTCATCTGTTTTAGGTCTGTGGATATTTGTTTTTACCAGGGGTAAGATTAAAATTAATCTTGCCTATGTTGTCTACCTTTGGATAATGCGGATACTCAGATACAGAGCTGTACCCATGCACCAAGGATCTTGAAAGGCAAGATTATCTGTGCAGATGATTTGTTTTTTCCTTCATTCAAGGTATATCCAGAGGCTTGCCCAAACACTTAAGCAGTGGCTATGACTTCCCTGATTGCTCCTGTGGGGTTGGTAGTGACAATGGCGATATCGTCAGCATATGCTAACACCTTGGTCTTAAACCCTTCACAGATAATCAGTTTTATCCCCTGGTTATTTAAGACCTTCTCAATCAGTGGATTTATATATAGAGCAAACAGGATGGGAGAGCAGGGGCCACCCTGCCTGGTCCCACTCAACACCTTTATATTTTCACGACTCTTCTTCCATTAGCTGTAGCCGTGCACATGGATTGGAGTACATAGCTTTAATGGCAGTGATCATATGGGGACTGAAGTTTGAGTATTCCTGATAAAAAACCTCCAGGCCACCTGATCAAAAGCCTTCCTGGAATCGAGGAGGATCGTAGCCATCTGCCCCCCTGTCTCAGCAGTGATGTCAAACAAAGGTTATAGCCCACCTTATATGATCAGTTGTCCCCCTGCCTGGAATAAAGCTGTGCTGCCAGGGTGACACTATATAGCCTATGACCCTCCCCAGCGGCCAGCCAAGATTTTGGAATAGATCTTAATGTCGGAGTTAATCAAAAAATTTGGCCCCTATGAGGCTGGATTTTCCAGGGGTTTGCCCTTCTTAGGAAAAATAATAATATCCGCACCTTTCCAAGACTCTGGTGGAAGGTCATTGTGTTGTACCCCCAGGAACATGTCAAGTAGAATGGGGGCTAGCAGGGCTTGAAGTACCGTGTATGATTCATGAGGTATTTTATCGGGGCCAGCGGCTTTCCCTGAGGGTAGATTATGTGAAGCTGCTAGGACCTCTTCAAGTGTTATATCTGATTCTAACTCATTCCTACTGGGTTGGTCGAGGGAGATATCCAGGGGTGCCCGCTGTCTTCCCTGTACAATAGCTAATAATATTCTTGAAACACACGGAGTATGTTGCTTGTCTCTGTATAAGATCTTCCGTCCATTTTAATTGAAGATATCGTACTTCTAGCTATTTTATGCCGCATACACAGCACCAACCTTCTCCCAACTGATTCTTCATATTCGTATGATTCATTTTTATGAGATTGGTATTCTTCGGCGGATCTTTGTCTGAGCCAGCTGTTAATTTCTGCCTTTAAAGCGATAATCTTAAACTGAGTTTGTGCCACCCCTTGCCCCTGTGCAATCCAAGTCACATGTTCTTCCCCAGCCTCAGCCAGTTCCCTTAGTAACCGCTCATTCTCTACCATTAAAGTAATGGGGTAACCCACAAGGTACTGGACCTAGGTATCAATCGGTATTAAACAACAGTGGTCCAAGACCTCTATAGTTAGATAAACTGAACCAATCAGTAATCAATCATTGATTATATACATTTTGAGCATATACACATTAATCAGCTCTATCCAATGTATGCATATATATTCATAAAAACATAAAGGCAACAGCATCAACTTGAGATACAAGAGCAATATTTTAATCTATTGTCTCTGGGTCAAACAAAACACATATTTCAAGTTATAAATCATTACGAAATATTGGTTGCCCCGAACAGAGCGTGCAGCGTAGCAAAAGGGTGCAGTAAGATGTGTGTTGTGATTAGAAAGAAAAAGAAATTCAAAGAAGTGATATAAAATATTCAAATTGGTTTATACAGAGCAGTAACGGATCAACATTCAACCGTACTGCACAACCTGGCGACTCAATTAATACAAAGAACTCTCCCATAGGTTATTCAGGACAAATTATATGTCATTAATATCTGCACATAAATATAGAGAGAAAGGTGGTCCAGGTTTTTTATATATAGAGCGTCGACATTTCGACTCGTCTTAGGGCCTTGCGGTTATTTGAGCCTGAGCCATACGAGTATTCATCAGGACATTAGAACCGGGGCAAACGGGGATTATAGATGACCCTACAAAGGAGATGAATAATTGTTGTTTAGGCTGTTGCCGGGCATGTATATCTAAAAGTGCTGCCCAAAAGTCTAAATTGCTTACCCATAAAGGAGTAAAGGTGGTGATAATTCCCACGTAAAACAGATAGTTTCCAATCCTATAAAACAATGAGCACCGGGATCTCATCAAAATTCTAACAAAAATATATAATGGCTATGGATTATTATCAAACAAGGCCAAAGGTAAATACCTTAAGTTCTCATATAGGTGTATGGGCATCACTGTTTGGTTGTTAGAGAATATCTGTAAGATAACCATGGACAACCCAAATTAGGACCCATGTCCACACTATTATTAGTCAGAGAGTTGAGAGAGCATGTTGATGGGAACTAAGGGATAATTACCTGTTTATTAGTCCAACCGCTAAGGAATTCCCCTTCTTTACTATCTGTAGCCCATCCCAAAAAGGTGTTTGCAAATCCAATTTCGGACACCCGGAAGCTGGAATATTTAAAACGGGAATATTCAAAGCGCTGTCCTGTTATAACGCGCTATCATGTTTATAAGGGAGTCCAGTAACGAGTGGAGAATCCTCCACCTAGTGTTCACCGTATTTGTCTGCTTTCAATCAGTACACCATACTCCAGGAACAGCGAGCTCCTGAGAACGAACGGCTGCTAAGACGCCGGTCGAAACCGAAAAGGGACTTCATACGTGTCCCGTCTGGTCTAAGCCACGTCGCTTACCGTAGTTCTAAACTCACTATGTCCAAAGGATATCGCAGTGGTCTAATAAGCAGTTATATTCAATACCACCTTTACTCCTTTATGGGTAAGCAATTTAGATTTTTGGGCAGCACTTTTAGATATACATGCCCGGCAACAGCCTAAACAACAATTATTCATCTCCTTTGTAGGGTCATCTATAATCCCTGTTTGCCCCGGTTCTAATGTCCTGATGAAGACTCGCATGGCCCAGGCTCAAATAACCGCGAGGCCCTAAGACGAGTCGAAACGTCGACGCTCTATATATAAAAAACCTGGACCACCTTTCTCTCTATATTTATGTGCAGATATTAATGACATATAATTTGTCCTGAATAACCTATGAGAGAGTTCTTTGTATTAATTGAGTGGCCAGGTTGTGCAGTACGGTTGAATGTGGATCTGTTACTGCTCTGTATAAACCAATTTGAATATTTTATGTCACTTCTTTGAATTTCTTTTTCTTTCTAATCACCACACACATCTTACTGCACCCTTTTGCTATGCTGCACGCTCTGTTCGGGTCAACCAGTATTTCGTATTGATTTATAACTTGAAATATTGTGTTTTGTTTGACCCAGAGACAATAGATTAAATTATGCTCTACCAAGCGCTGCCTCTTTGCATGGGCAACAATGCTAATGGTTTCGCTCCTCAGGCCAGCCTTGAAAGCATCCTAAACTGTACCCTTTGAGGTACTATATATATATATTGGGGTCAAAAAACTCCTGCAACCAGTTCGGAATATGCTCAACATAGACTGCGTTTACCAAGAGTTTCCTGTCAAATGTCCACTTGTGACAGCGTTTAATAGCCTCTTGGACCTCAACCCCCAAGATCAACGGAGTGAGGTCTGAGACCACCTTCGGAAGTTTCCTAAAGTCAGCCTTACTACCAAGACCTGCTGTTATTAGAAAATAATCAAGTCTAACATAATTTGTGTGGGGGCAGGAGTAGTGGTTATAGCCTGGATTGCTGGGATGCTTAATGTTCCATGTGTCTGCCAGACTGTGGTTGTCCATAAAGGAGTACAGAGCCCTGTATAGTCTAGGCTTTTTCCCCTGATATTGCTGGGCTCGCCAGGTCTCGACTGCTTGATGTATGTTGAGATCTCCGCAGATGTCCAAAAGGAATGGCCAAGTTGCTAGCTCCGCCTCAAGATCCTCGAATATCTTCGGGTCATCCTGGTTCGACCCATATAGTGCACACACTGTGAGTCCTACCTCAAACTCGACCAGTGCCCACCTTCCATGCACATCTGATAACTTATTCTTGGCCGGCCCTATTTGGGGTTTCATTAAACCGCCACCCCCTGATGTTGGAACTCTGAGAGGTGCAGTTCAGCAGATTGTATCCCCTTATAGCCATCAGCTCCATTTTTATCCCAAGGGATATGTGTCTCTTGCAGGCACACAATATCATGGGTATTCAACCTCACAAACTCAGCCACCATGGACCACTTTGATCTGTCGTTCAGCTCTCCCACATTTACCAAGCATATAGTTATTTTACCCATCTGGTCCGTGCTTATGACGGCTTATCATTCTTGATCGCAGCTTTGTTAAATAAAGAAGGAGACCACACTGTTTTAGTCTCAATTCCATTTCTTGGTAAAATTTTCATTTTTCTCCCCAATATTCACCTACCCTCCACCAGTGCACCCCCCATTCCAGCCCCACCCTCCCCCCCAGAGATCACCCTTACCCCCCACCCCTAGACACGCCTGCCTCCTCAACCCTGAGAAGCTGTCAGACTGCAAAGCAATCTGTGCGAGATGGGTGAGGCACATGTGGTCCATGAGTTTTGCAGTTTATACAAACATTTCCTACTGACAAGAGAAAAAAGAAGAAAAAAGAGGACCAGTTGAAGAAAAAGAGAAAAAAGGAGATAACAGGTCCTCATACCTGTTTTGTTTCCAACCATTGCTCTAGCATCAGAATCCTTAATTCATACATGAGCTAGCAACGTGTTAATCCTAATAGTAGCATTTCTTATGGTTTTAGACCATCTAGGAACTCCTTTGCCTTAATCTCTGAAACAAGAAAACGAGTTTGCCCCATTCCACTTTTAAATGTGCTAGGTTAACCAGGTAAGCCTGTGCATTCTTGTCCTGTAAAGACTTAATCAGCTTCTGCAGCCGCCACGTCTCTTGACTGTGGTGTGGCAAAAGTCTGGTCGCACAAAAAACGAGACACCCCCACTAGATCTTTTTGTTTTAAGCCAGGCTTTGTCAAAGATTGTCTGTTTTAAGAGACAATTCCCAAAGTATACGAGGATGGCCCAAGGCTTGGAATCATCTTTACTGGCTTGATCCTATCAAAAATAGATCATGCAAACGCAATTTACCTTGGTCTCCAGTGCAACCAGAAACACCGTCTGCAGCTGATACAAAATCAGGAAGACAGAATTATCTATCAATAAGGCAGACGCTGTCACGCCAAGCCACAGATGAAGGAGCTCCACTGGCTTCCATTTGAACAGCGCTCCATGTTTAAAACAGGATGCATAGTGTTCAAAGCTATACATGGTATTGCCCCAAAGTGCATATCATCTAAAATTCTCAGATACTCTCCACAGCTCACTTTGAGATCCATGCACATTAATCTATTGGTGGTTCCTAGATTCAGATGCAAACAGACAGGAGGGTTGCTTTTCTCAATACAGGGACACCAATTTTGGAACTCTCTGCCCACGTCATTGAGACTAAAAACAGACCATTTGCTCTTTAGAAAAAAGCTGAAGACCTTGTTTTTTACCCAAACTTACAGTTAGACATGGACTTTTCTTAACCGATAACATAACAAGATAACCACTCTGTGTAGGCTGCACACTGAATCACCATTGCGCATACGAGTCTGAAAAGAATAGGAAGCTCCTCCGAAAGCACATCTGTGGAGCAGTTGTACTTCTATGCCATCCCATCTTTCTCTAACCCAATAGGGAGCTAGTAAATACTCCAGCATTAACTGAGAAAACGTGGGTCAAGTCACTCCGTCTGGTCCTTCATTAGTGGGTGGGAGTGATGTCTCTTCCCCATGATGGTCCCAGGTCAAAAGAATTCTCTCTGCAATGTGGCATCCATTTTAGGTCAAGAAATTTCCCCATGCCACCTCAAATTGCACCAACTTATTATTCAATGTATACATTAGTTTTTCAAAGTCCGCCATTTTACTTATATGAACCAATCAATAAATCAATCAATCAGGGGCTTGTAAAGTACAGCCACTCACCCGTGAGGGTCTCAAGGCACTGGGGGTCTGGGAGGGCTGCTCGTCCGACTGGGTAGAGGATCACTTGAAGAGTCAGGTCTTGAGGTCCTTCCTATTTCGGGTCAGTGACGCTGATTGCCTGAGGTGGAGGGGCAGGGAGTTCCAAGTATTGGCGATGAGGTAGGAGAACAATCTTCCTCTGGTTCTGGTCTTGTGGATCCTGGGTTAGAGGTGAGGGCAAGGTGGGCAGATCTATGTTGTCTGGTGGGTATGTGGAATGTGAGGCTGTGGTTCAGGTTCGCTGGTCCTTTATCTTGTAGGGCTTTTTAGGCATGAGTGAGGAGCTTGAAAGTGACTCTTTTGTTGACTGGAAGCCAGTGGAGTTGTCAGAGGTGTTGCTTAATGTGGCTGTGGCAGGGAATGTCGAGGCCCAGTCTGGAGGGGGTGTTTTGGACGTACTGCAGTTTATTGAGCTGTTTCTTGGTGGCACCAGTGCAGAGCATTGCCGTAATCAAGTCTGCTGGTGATGAGTGCGTGGGTGACTGTTCTTCTGGACTCCGTGGGATCCATCTGAAAGTCTTCTCGGAGCAGGCAGAGCATGTGGAAGCAGGCTGGGAAAACTGCCCTGATTTGGTGGTGCATCATGAGCGAAGAGTCCAGTATGATGCCAAGGCATGTGTGGTCTGTCGGGGTAGGGGAGCACCCAGAGCAGTTGGCCTCCAGGAGTCATCCCAGGCTGACGTGGTGGGTGCCAGAATGAGGACTTTGGTCTTGTCCAAGTTCAGCTTGAGGCAGCTGTCCTTTATCCATGTAGTGATGACCGTCATTCCGCTGTGGAAGCTATTTCTGGCAGTTGAAAGTTAATTGGTGAGGGAGAGGATCAGCTGGGTGTCATCAACGTAGGAGACGATGTTGAGTTTGTGGCTTCTGACGATGAGTGCGAGGGGGGCCATATAGATGTTGAAAAGGGTAGGGCTTAGGGACAACTACGTAAGGTCGGACCCCTTGTTATTTTCCATAGTCTAACAACACCTAGGGGCATATTTACAATTACTGGCGCATCCCTGCAAATTAGCAGGGATGCGCCAGTAATTGTGCGCCATGCCTCCGCCACCCATGATGTGCTGCATTTACAATGCGGCGCACCATGGGGCAAAAACGGCACAGATGCGTCAAGCATCTGTGCCGTAAAGGTGTCGCATTGCTGGAGTTGCGTCGCATTCGCGACGCAGCACCAGCAATGCTCTGGGGGGCCCATTCTACTAATGCTGCGTCAAGCCTTACGCCTGCTTCAAGCAGGCGCAGGGTTTTGACAAAGCATTGGCCTAAAAGTGACTGAGTGAAATCTTGTAGATTTCACTCAGCCACTTTTAGGAGGTGTTCCTGCGCAGGAACGCCCCCCCCTGCGCCCGAACACCTCCTTAAGGCGCAGGGCTTTACAACGTGACGCATCTCCCAGATGCGTCACGTTGTAAATAGCCCGCACCATGGCACATCTTTTGCACCGCCACAGCATCACAAAAGTGACGCAACGGCGGCGCAAGGGGCTTGTAAATCTGCCCTCTAGTCTCTAATTTGGATGTTTATTGGCCTTTGACTGTAGGTCAGAGGCTTTCTGACTGACATCCTTGGCTTGAATTCCAACTACCGTATTATGATTAATGCGGTCAGAATTCAAACTGGCCGGTCAATCCGGCTGCCTTCCGACGAGCCCATGGGACAGTCGGCACTGCAACATAATCCCTTACGTTTCCGCCGTTGGGATTATCATATCGGTTTCAGACATGCATTTCATGTCGGGCTTTCCAACATGAAAAGCCTGTCGGAAAGTGACTTTGGGGGCCCCTAGCAGGTCCCCCTTCTCCGTGTCCTCTGGTTGGGGGCGAGGAGGCAACTATGGTTCCCCCATGTAAATCACTGCAAAGAGTGCCTTCCACACGGTGCATGGATTTACAGTGACTCCCATTTACGTATGGGAGCTTGTGCTGCAGCCGGTTTCTGACCACAGCACAAGCTCCCGTACGGAAATGAGAGTCTGTGACTGAACCATGTGCGGTTGCATTGTAATTGTGGTTTCAGACCGCTGACCCGAGGTCAGTCGGTTCCAAAACCAAAGGGATGTCGGTCGGAGCCAACATCCAAATCTGGGCCCTAATGTTGCTAATGTGAGGACTGTGGATATGTCAGCTCTTCATGTGGGTGGTTAGTGGTACAAGGTAAGAGGTGTCATGCTGACAGAATGCCCTCATGCCCAGATTTCCGCCTAAATAAGTGTCATGTCTGTTGCCAATACTGCTGTAAGTTGGGGCATTTACACAGGACGTGAACTATATCACCAGGTTTCAGCTCACATCACCAACGCTTTGAAGAGGTGCTGAGCTTTGCTTTGTATAGCTTATTGTCCCCTACCTTTTAAACAAGAAATAAATATTCACTTAGCATTTAATGAAGTTCTATTATTACTGGAGCCATGAATGCTAAGACATGTCCAATACACCCACAGTAAATAGTTTAGTTTTGTTACTGGTCTTCTGCCGTTTCACCCCTTGCCTCTTTTTCCTGTGGAAGATTTTCTCAAATAATTGAATGAGCCAAAACACAGCCAATGCTTGATACAAGCATAAAATGTTGCTGTATGAACTTCCCAATGATAAAATGAGGAAAACCACCAAAATGTACCCGCACTCAAAACAGAACTCGAACCCACCAATAGCATTTAGCGGTAAGGTTCAAGTGAAACATAGCTCTGTAGCCCTGCTAGTGCATTCTAGTAATTGTGGTTTATCTTGCAAAACTGCAGTTATTCCTGTGATGCAAAGCTTGTTTTGCAGCATAACATTTAAAGACCAGTGCCTTCCTTATTAACTGCTCATCAAACAGGCATCTTACTGCAGGGGTTATCTCTCTCTGGTATTTAGTTATTTTCTCCCCAGATGCCATCTCTTTGCGGCCCTCCTGACAATACGACTGGGACTCACCAATAGCCTTCAGCTCTGGGTTTCAAATCAAACACGACTAGATAGCCCTCACAATGCATTCTGGCCAATTTGGTCCACATATACAAAGTTGCAGTTCTTCCAGTCAAGTAAAGCTTGATAACAATTATTTCTTCCAGTACTTTACTTTCTTAGCCTCAGCAGTGGTGTAACATTAACCCCAGAGCCTTTGCCTGTGCAGGGGGCTCCCAAGCTCCAGGGAGCCCCCTCCGGCACGGTGCAGGGGTGGCAGGCCCCTGGCCTGAGAGCTCCTAACTGGGTCTGAAGGAGGGATCCAATGTGTACTGTGCAGGGGGGAGGGGGTGGCTCCAAGTTTCGTTATGCCACTGAGCCTCAGACACGTCTTTCGTGCTTTATGAACTCTACAATGGAGTGCATCAGAGTGCCAAACTTGTTTACACCATAATATTTAATAAAATCAAAACACGTGTCTGGCGTTACGAAAATGAAATACTGGGAGAAATTAATAACTATTAAGCTAGGACAATGAACTATTGGAATACATGAATAGATCTCAAGCTTTGCTTCACTGGAAGAAACTGCAGTTTTGCAAAGATGGACCCCGTTGACCAGAATGCACAAGGAGGGCAACTAAGAGATGTTCACTTGGAACCCACAGCTGAAGGTTATGGTGAGTGCCAGTCCTGCTGTTAGTTTTGTCACATAGATGTTGTTTTGCATGATGAAATAAGGCACTGTTTTGTACAAAATGAAGGAACAGCATTGAAGTGACTTCCACAACCTGTTGAACATACCCATATTGTACTGTGCTGCAAATAAATGGAAAAACATTTTGCAGTACGGTCTGATTGAGCACACTATTGAATATCTGAATGTTCTGCCCACTAAATTTGTACATTTGCTGCTCAGTTCTGTTTTTTGACTCCCATTAATAATCCATATTGATACCATTTCTGTATCCATGTGAGTTTACCCGTGGAACCTTTTGCACTGAGTTCCTTACAAATTAATTCCTTGACATTCAAGGTATATTTCAGGACGCATCATCAAGGTTTGTGATGAATATTATTGACATTTGTGGATACGAACAACATATTTAAAGCAAAGTGCATACTATTCGAGTTGGTTGATAGGTTTGCCCTTTACTCACGCACAAATTAGGGCTGGAAGGTGGTCTGGCACAGCTATATGTAAGGCGTTCTCATCAAAACAACAAACAAGGTTAAGACAAGGGTCTTGCCCTTGTGATCGTGAATAATTCCTAAACAAATTGTTTAATACCATTTTCGTTTAATTTATTTTTAATGTGGGTAATATGTCAGAAAGAGAAATGTTTATTTTTCAACACTAGGTAACATAGAAAAAGGTTTCTTTTAGATCAAAAGAGGACCTCACATATGAGAAATGGTAGGGGGGTCACAAGGATTATTTGCAATATTAGTGAGCTATTGCTTTATTATAATATTAAAAACACATTACTATCCTTGAATATTAGATGTAAACACATTTAGAATTTGGAGGGGTGCACATGTGCACTGTCAGTGACCTGGCCAAAGAAGCCATTAAAAAGCTGAAATTGGATCATGAAATCAGATCTTCTCCCAACAAGGCCCCCCAAATTATATTTGGCCCGGGGCCGTAGAAATCCTTAAAATATCACTAATAGCAGGAACAGTGCTAATAGATCCAAGACTTTCTTAGATGAGTGATCACAGAAATGCTAGAGAACTGCTGGGCCCTTACAGCTAGCTTACTTTCCTCTGGTAACTTTATGGTTTAACTCTCTTTTATTGAAATTTCAACTCATACAAATATAACCATGTAGGTGTAGCTGTCATACCACTAACATTGCGTAGCATATAGTTTAAAGGTCAGGCTAGAATTGCAAGCATAGCAGTGGGCTTGTACCAAAGCAGGAAACCTTACATAGACCGAAAATAAAATGGGGGAAAAGGAACGCAGTAAACCCCTTTCCCCTTTCCTCTCCCACCCCCACATGTTCCATATAAACCACCTAAGCTGTCTAGAACCGTATGTGACCTCGATCACTCCTGCGCCCGCGTGTATCTGAGAGGCGCACCAATCAGAGGTATCGGGGACAGGTGACTTCCCGGAATTCAGAGGCTAAGGGGGACTCCTCTGGTAGCTTTAGGTAGGATGTACGCGGACAGGAGAGAAGTGCAAAGGACTGGAGCACTCGGCGCGTGCACACAGGGAAGCATCAAAGAGGTGAGCGACATTACTTCTGACTGAGTCATCCTCTGTCTGATGCCGCTTGCCTTCAGTTCACCCTGCACAGGTGTAGGGTGTAGTCCAGTAGGCAATATATACTAATGCCAGAGGGGAGCCATGTCAAGCTTCCATATCTTAGAGATATTCATAGGCCTTGGGCTGAAAGGTGGGGACATTGAAACATGGGGCTCCATGCACCACAGGGATTGCAGGGCTTGTGTTATGCCCCTGTTGCAATATAGAGCCTCCCCAGTGCTTCTTGGCCTCTGATGCTGAATGCGCAACAAGCGCACACGCAAGATTAGCTTTTATACCCTGCGCATTTAAAAAAACAGAGCCTACATTTTTTTATAGCTCCCGATTTTTACTCACAATCCTCGTCACATGGCCATTTGTCTCTGAGAGACAGCCTGCAGTGGATACGATTACATCATATCGGTCTATTATTTAGGCTTTCGCATATCATGGTAAGATCTCTATTAAAAAACATCAATTCTGCCAGCTCTGCTATGACATATGATTGCAGTGCTGGATCTCATTCTTCCTAAGTCCACAGGGATTTCATGAGGCGCGGACCACCAAAGTGAGATCAACAGATCCTCTGCACTAGACATCCTTTGCAATAAGTGTAAAGTTGCCTGTTATGTTATTGATGTGTGGATTTGTAGAACACGGCTAATCATCTGTGAGGGTATCAAGGTGCTGAGTAAGACAGGCCAGGGGGGGGGAGGAGGAGATCATGCCTGTTTTGTTTGGAAGTCGCATATCTTGAGGTTCCTTTTGAAGTCCACGAGGGAGGGTGAGGTTCTGAAGTGTTTTGGGAAGCAATTCCGAGTCTTGGCTGCTAGGTATGAGAAGGTGCATCCTCCGCTTCTGGTCTTCTTGATGTGAAGGAGCTGGGCTCTTACCAGGGACACAGACCAAAGGTGCCTGGTGGGTTGGTAGAAGTTGAGGTAAGCTGGACTGTTGCTGTGGAGAGCTTTGTCAGCATGGGTTAGTAGCTTGAACTTACATTTTTCCTGGGTAGGTAGCCAGTGGAGGTGGTTGTATGTGGAGAGATGTGGTTATTTCGTTGGATGTACAAGATGAGTCTGGTGGTGGCATTCTGGGTGGTTTGGAGTGGGTGTAGGACATGGGCTGGGATTCCGATGTACAGGGCATTTCCAAAATCAATTCTACTTGTGCTACAAGCCTGAGTGCCGTTTATCTGATGTTCATTTTGCTACTTTCGAAAATCTTGCCTAGGATTAGCAGGATGTGGAAGCAGGTTGAGGAGATGACGTTGATCTGTCTGCTCATTGAGAGGTTGGTGTCCAGTATGATACTGAGATTCTTCGCATGGTGCACAAGAGTGGATGAGGGAGCATGTTTGGAGGTCTATCAGGAGTCAACCCAGAGGGAATGGTTGTTGCCGAAGATTAGGACTTTGGTTTTGTCTGTGTTGAGCTGGGGCAGTTGTTTTTCATCCAAGCAGCGAAGCTGCTCATGCAGTTGACGAAGTTTAATTTAGCAGTGCTGGTTGAGTTGCTAAGGGAGAGGATGAGCTTTTTGTTGTGTTGTGTAGGATACTATGTTGATGCCATGGGCTCTGACAGTGTCTGCGAGGGGCATCATGTAGATGTTGAAGAGTGTTGAGCTGATCGACGATCATTGTGGGACTCCAGAGATGTGTTCTAGGATCCTGAGGTGTAGGGGGCAGTCTAACTCATTGAGTTCCGTCCATGAGGAAGGAGGATTTCCACTAGCATAGCAGTCTGCAGATAGCCCAAGATTTCTGATGAGCGACTTGTGGGAGACCATTTTGAATGTTGAGGAGAGGTCATGGAGGATGGGTGCGGCAGTTTCTTCTTGGTCGAGGCAAAAGCTTGATTGGTAGCTGTCTCAGAGTTGGTGGAGTTCTAGGGGGTCTGCAAGTTGGGTATTGATGGCTTTCTCTATGACTATAGCTGGAAAAGGCAGGAGCGAGATGGGTCTGTAGCTGCTGATTGTGTTGAGGTCTGCTGTTGGTTTCTTCAAAAGGGGGTTGACTTCATCATTTTTACAGTAAGAGAAGAAGTGGAGGTGGTTATGGAGGTGCTGATGATAGCTGTGAGTGCAGAGGAGATGAGGGTTCTTCCAAGGTTATATATGAAGTAGAGTCATGGGTCTGGGGGGCTCCTAAGTGCAGGGTTGTGTATTCTCCATTAGAGAGGAGCTTTCAGTTGCTTAGCTGCTGTTTGGCATTGGGGTTTCCGGCTGGACGTTGATAGTTTGTATCAGTCTGTTGTGGATTAAATGTGCTGTAGATCTTGGCAATATTCTGTTCTATTGGGATGGGAGGATGTCGTTAGCAGCTTTGGGATTGGAGAAACTCCTGATGATTGTAAAGAGTTCTTTGCCATTGTTGGAGCTGTCTTTGAGTCTGAGAGTTAGGGCCTTTTTTTGTGCATCTCGTAGTTCTTGGTGATAGAGATTGAGGGTATGTAGGAAGATTTCTCTCTATATTGTGTACTTAAATGAAGTACACTGTCCATAACGTTCAGAGAATCCCCAATTAGAACGCAGAGGTAAAAGCAGATAATTTCAATGCTCTTTTTGTGGTAATGTGAGCAAGCAGTTAGGCTTTTCGTAGGGTAGTGCTAAGCATTTGGTGTCACACCCAGAGGCTATAAATGAGACACACACTTAAGAATAAATCGGAGACCATTTTATAAGAAAATCAAGATGTATCTTTGTATATCATTTTAAAGATCAAGAACTTTGTTCAACAGTTAATGAAGGCTCTGTATGTCAAAGTTTAGCCAAATGCAGTTCAGGACATCAATGCTTAGAGGATTTAGGAAACTGTGGTCAAATGGAATAAAACATTGGTTAGATTGGGATGCAGTGGGCGGAGCACTGCTAAAGCAGTTGCTCTTGCGGTCACTGTGAGATAAGCATAGGGTTAGAAAACAGAGAACCAACAGCACATTTACTGTCATGGTCGATTGAAGAAACACTCAGCCACAATGTTTTGGGGGACAACAGTTGTCATGAGTTCAGAGGAAGTTCTGCACCAGGGAAGTCAGATTTTTGGAAGCCCCAGGGCTCAGGCACAGCAGACAGTTCTAGGTTACCTGCGTTGGAGGTGCTGGACACTTGGAATGTAGAATTTGTTCTTTACCAGCAGCTTTCAGCTACAAGTACAGTGAAGGCAGTCTATCGTGGTTGGGTAGGTAATGCCCAAGTTGCTGCTTTTACGCCGTCAATGCCATCAGAAAGTGGGTACAGGCATCACAGAAGTAGGGCTGTTTCCAGGGTCGGTTGTTAGTACTGTGAGGATCTCTCCGGCTGGTGGGTGTGTTGAAGAGCTCAGTTATCAGGCTGCGACCAACAAGCTTTGGCGGCTGCAACTTTTGGTTGGTGAGGTGAATCGCATCAACACGGGCTGTGCCAGTCTACACCTTGTCGTGGTCTTTAATGGGAATGTGCCTGGAACTAGTACCACTAGTCCAAAGGGAGGTTCCAGGCAATTAGCGAAGGCTGACTGGACTCCAGAGTTTTTGGAGGCTTCACAAGCTTCAGACAGGAATGGCACACCACAACTTTTGGATCCTTTTGCAGCTGGCAGGGTTTACCACCAGTTTCTTCTTTTCATCCACAGAATTTGAGGTTCAGGTCTTGAGGAGCCACCTAAATACTGAACTTAGGGGCATTAGAATGGCAGACATGTAGTAGCTAATGGGCTACTTACCTTTAGGGTGTCTTCAACCTTTAGTGACCACTTTCTGGGGGAGGAAGCTTTACCCTAGCCCTGATTGGAGGTTTTCTCACCATTTCAAGATTAATTTCAGGAGAGGGATTTACCTCGCCATTCCCACTCTAGGGGTGGTGCAGGCTGAAGAGGGACCCTCCTCCTCCTTTAACTAATTTTCCCATCTTTCCTCCCACCAAAGTGTAGCAGGGAAGGGGGCTTGCCCTCCCCATCTGGAGGTTCTTAGGTTGGATTTCATAGGTGGCAGTGCCTTTGAAGCTTCTTGACAGGGAAAGAGGTGTGAAACACCCTCGCCAGAACAGGTATTGTTTCTGTCCTCTGAGAGTGTTGGCTCTCACCCCATGAGGTCAGAAACAGGCCTGGTGGTGGTAGGCTGGTGATAAACCTCCAGATACCCCACTAGTGTTTGGTTAGCCTTCAGGGGACCCTCTAAAATGGTCTCCTGTGTGTATTAATAAAACCAACACTGGCATCAGAGAGGATTTATTAAGACAAGACGTTTGGTACTAAACATATTAGAAATCAGGGAAGTCGTCATGGAGCTAGGAAACTCGTGTTGATAAGTATCCAGCCCATGTACTCTTTATGGCTTCCCTTTTCACTTACAACATTACAAAATGGACTGGACATTGCAGGGGAATATCTGCTTTGCTGATATGCCCACACATAGGATATAGTGCACCCTGCCTTAGGGCTAAATACCTGTAGTAGGGGAGACTTACCTATATCTCTGCCATGTGTGGGTGGCAAGGCACACAGGGCAGTGTGCCAAGTTGACTCTTTTGATTTCCCTGCACCAAGACACTCGGTCTTGGTGAGGGGCAGTGCAGTTGGGGTAGTTAAACAGATTAGTGTTGACTTTCCGGTCCAACACCTTGGCCAATTCTCTTCATGTGACCCTTAACACATACCTCTAAGTACCAATTCCTTCATGTGACCCTTAACATGGCCAACTCTGTACCCAGTTCCCGGAATATCCATGCCCAACCGGCCGACTGGATCCACATCACGACCCTATTGTTAGCCCTCCTAGAAGCCTGCATCGTGGTACCTCACCTTTTTCCATCCTGCCATCAGCCCTGGCAGCATACAGTCTCATATTGTGCCACCGGGCATTTGCATGATTGCTTAGTCCTGATGATGATCTCATAGCCGCTGTTGGGGATCGAAACGTCGTCAACAATTACATCTTAACTCTAAACTATAAATTAAGAAATTGTGTGGAGTATAAGATATCTGTGTTATTGTGACTACTGCTAATGTGTATCTTCAACAAAAGTCACTTTTAAGTCATTTGCCTGTGGTAAGTAAATTGGCTGATTTCCAATACCCTGTTAGGTCCTGCTCACTTATTGTTTGTGTATTGGCTTGCTTTTTATATATTTAAATAAATTATCATCTATCTGGACACAATAAGACACAATCTTGATTGAAGTATTGTGGCTATCCAAGACGCCTTTGAGCCCCCATGAGCTCATACTGCTACTCTCTAAGCGCTGCGTAAAAGGTCGAACAAAACAATCCAATTTGTTATGGAGTTCTGATGTTAGTCCATATTGCTTATCCATAAAAATGCTACACTTTTTGGCACAACTGAGAAATGCTTGTAATATACTAATTCAAGCCATTTTTTTCATAACAGATGGAAGATTCCCTTCTACGAACTAGAGCTTTACAGAGCTTATGATGTAACCAGTACTAGGTTCTTCTAAGGCGAGGGGTCCCCAGAATTCGCTCAGAGATCTTCATTTATAATTTTATATAAACTATATTCCTATCAAGGGGATGGTGGTGCTTCCACCACTGTTCAGTTATCATGATTTCGCATTTTTTTGTCTTCGTTCTATGGACTTGTAGTTGTTGTAAGTGTAACAATGTTTATTGTTTTAATCTTATTCATTTTGCTGTTGGTGCTGCATTATAGAACAACGTACAGAGCTTGTCAGTTAAAAATAAACCTTTTGAACTTACATAGACTCTGTGGTATTGGAGTTCTGGACTTTTTGGTTCCGTCCAGAGGTGTCAGGGAACAACACCCAAAGACCCCGGAGTTCCACCTGCCTTGGTGCGCAAATGAACAGAAACACTGGCTTCTCGATGGTGGCGTCAAAGACCAAAGGTTTATTACTGCAGGGACACAGAAGTCACAGAAACCACACATGGGCAGTGTCTAGGAGCCTGTTCGATTTGTACAAAGAGGGCTGCTCCTTATATACTGAAAATTGGGCTTCGGGCAAATTCTTCACATGTTACTACATTCCCAAACCTTTGTGTCCTAAACAATAAATATTTGGCGTTGCACAGGAATCGTCGACAATATCTGATGATACAACATTACGAATGAGAGGTTCCCACTTTTCCATCATAATCTCATGTCAACTTTTCATTCAGGACCCGGACCGCCTCATCGTAAATTTCGTTACCTCCCCCTAATAAAGGCCCAGAAGGAAAGGAGCAGAGCCAGGTGCAGCAGATAGAAAAGTGGGATAAGGGATGTTTGTGGGTTGTAAATGGGCAAGGCTACCGGCTTCGGCCGCCTAATCATGATCGGGACAATGGACACGAGAACCAGTTCGGTAGGGCTGGCCTCGGGCAGAGGAGGCAGCCTTTGTCGAGTCATGCAGCTACAGCGTGTTCTGTTCCAAGGTGCACGTGTCACTAGAGAGGTGAATCTCCGGCTAAGGCTACGTGTCCTTAATCGAAATGAAGTGATCAGAGGTTATTGCTTATGTGAGGGCAAGAAACACAAAATGGCTGCCATGATCTAAGATGGATGCCATGGGTAGATCAGAAATGTGTCTGTTACAGGAGTACTCTTGCTCGTAGCGTAGCGAAAACACCAGGATATGCTAAATGGATCATTTGCGGTTCGCTGATACCAATATTATGTATTTCCGACAATATTGAAAACACGGGTTCAAATCGTCACGGAACCTCAGACCCTCCTTTTGCCCTTACATAGGCAATTACTCAGTCTATGTCAGAATCTAATTCTATGCTCATCAGGTCAGTGACATGCTGTTGTATCATCATCCTTTCTCGCGCCTTTTCTCCAAACGCAGGTGGTTTCCTAAAACAGGTTGCAGCACAAAGACTACACAGAGCAGGACCACACTGGATAATCAGGCAGCATGAGAAGAGGAATACTAAGATGACACCAATGACCATTAGAACCTTCCATCCCCACGCTGATATCAGAGTCCAAAACCACTCCATGAAGGACCAGTTTCCCTTGTCTACATGAATAGAGTCGGAAATCTTGTGTAGCTTTGAGATCGCCTCATAGACTGTTGGAGCATTATTAGGAATAAAGACACAGCAGCTCGATTGGATCATTCTGCATACCCCACCTCGATCTGCAAGTATAACGTCTAGAACCATACGGTTCTGCAACGTCATGAGTCTATCCGCCTGAAGCTCAGCTGTCAAATTGCTAAGGGCACCGGCAGTTTCGGTGATAGTAGATTCAACTACCCGTGTTAGCTGACGTATGTTTCTACTATTGGCCATAGGCCCCCAGAACGGAAGGAAACCTTTGAAGAAGTCTCCAGCTTCCTGACCAGCGGTATCTTCCTTGCTGAAAACACCTCTTGCTACTCTGGTCTTGTGGTAATCAGATGAAGCAGTGTATGTTGGGGGCAACAATCGAGCAATATAGCATGATCCTGAAAAGTCGGCAGGCAACCATGTATAAGCTCTGTCTCGACAGATGAAGTAGGTACCCCTAGCAGTAAGAAAAGCAGGGAAAGAGTTAGCCGGAAACACGTAAGTCTCTACGCACTCACTCCTCCCTAGCTGAGCTCTCGGATTTCTCCCATTACCTTGCAAACAGACCTGACCTCGGTGAGGTACGACCCAGATTGGAGTTGAGCTTTTACGCTTGCTTTCTCCCAAACTAAGGCGATACTCTGAAGAATTCCAACTTAAATATACTCGCAATTCGTCTCTAGGGTAAGATGGAGTATTATTGACGTCCTTGATCATGTCAATAATTCCCTGGACTAAAGCTTTGTTGGCAGAGTTATATTTAGTGGAACGTGGTGGACGTGGAGGATAGGTTTCAAGGGCATAAGCAAAGATGGTTTGAAGGGCCTGAAATGATCCATTGTAGCTGAAAGGCAAAACCAGATAGGGAATACCTTTATCCATAGTGTGGGGTATCAAGCCACACACCCAGCAGTCTGTAGTGTTAACTACCAGTTGGTGTTGATGCAAGAGCTGTACGAAAGTGTTATTAATGAATTCTGAGCGTCGAGCTTGCTCATGTTCCGGGAACGAATGAAAAGAGTGTATAGAGGAAACAGTAGAAGTAACAGAATCAAGGGGAGGTACTGCAGTTACTGGCACAAAAATGAAACTCATACCGAAAACGATTCCACCCACCAACGTTATCAAAACAATCAAAAACATAATGCCACATTGTATTAAAAAGCATTTGCTGTGAAGAATTCTGTAAAGTCTGTTTCTGCGAACATAAATCACATTTTCTCGTTGCAGCGCAGGAAGCTCCATCTTCTACAATCCGCTCGCGACCACTGATGATGTGTACGTAGATGAAAATGCCTCTATCAGCCCTGGGAGTTCCCAGAACCAACAGAAAGATCGACCTTGTGTCAGACCCCCGCAGATTCAACTAGGCACACAGCCACGACCCTACGGCTACCCAGACGGCAAGGCAATTTTAAAAACAATAAAACAATAGCAAACTTCCTGGCTGAAGGCAAAAGTTCAAAATTTCAAAATATCACAATGGGCAGTTGCCTGCTTTATTTGTCCATATTACGAGGTCGTAAATTGTATCTTTGCTTTGCAGGAACTGTTTGATCAGAAAATAGTGTATCACTGGTAGCTGTTGCAGTGTTCAAGTTCGCAGATGACAGAGTTTTTTCTGATGCAGGGGACAAATGTTCAGCGTTCAAAGGAGTCTTTTCAGGAGGAGAGTCAGATTTTGGAGTGTCGGTAATCAATTCGGCATCGCTGAAAGGGATGAACTTTGGCGTACGTTCAAATTCGGAGGCACCAATTCCCTTCTTCACCCAGTCGTCGTAAGGAAGTGGCAAAGGTACACGCTTGACATGAGATGCGTGCACCCAATGCTTGCGACCAGCTACACGAACTGCTGTTCTTGTTGCAAGCAGGACTTGGAAGGGGCCGACGTATCTGGGCTGAAGGTTCTTCGTCCTCGCGAAGTTTCTGATCACGACTTGATCGTCGGGTTTCAGCTGATGCCCTGGACTCTCCGGAGGCTTTGGCAATGCATCAAAAACCTGTTGGTGAATAAGACTCAATTTAGCAGTCAAGTCGTAAAGGTAGTCTATCAACATAGGATATTCTAGAGAACAAAACTCCTTAGGCCTCGGCACACCCCAAATATTTGCCGGGCGGCCAAAGACTATCTCATAGGGGCTAAGCCCCACTCTAGAATGCACAGTTGCTCTCGTTGATAACAAAGCCAAAGGAAGTGCGTCTGGCCAGGACAAACCCGTGGATGCTTGAATTTTGGCTAGTTTTAGTTTGAGGGTGCCATTGTAACCCTCCACTAAACCAGCAGACTGGGGATGGTTCGCACTGTGGAACTTTTGTTTTATGCCTAGGCCGGCACACACACTCTGCATAACTTTCCCTATAAACTCACTTCCGTTATCTGACCATACAATCCGTGGCATTCCATATCTAGGGAAATATTCTTTGAGAAGAATTTTGGCAGTTGATAGGGCAGTATTGTCCTTTAGTGGATATGCTTCGATCCATCTGGAAAAAGCACAGACTACCACCAGGACGTATTTCAGATTATTACACCGATCCATGTGAATGAAGTCTAACTGAATCACTTCAAAGGAGCAGGAAGGAGGAGCGAAGTGACCAGCAGGAGTTGGAGTTCCCTTGCCAGGATTATGCATCAGGCATACCATACAATGTTTCACCACTCTCTCTGCACATTTACTGATCCCATCATTCTTCCAGACTGGAGCCAACATCTTACAGATTCCTTTAGAACTTATATGCGCTACTCCATGCGCCATTGTCACCACTGCAAGCACATACGCGTCAGGCAACATCCAACGCTGCTGTTCTGTCAAATCAATCCAACACCCATTCGAATCCAACTTGCCCGTACTTTCTCTCCATACACGTTTTTCTTCCTCAGTTGCCTCTTTCTGAATCTCTTTCACACTTTCCATTGTATCCTCACACATTCCAGACTCAGCAATCCACCTTGCAGATGTAGCAACATACATTCTACTCATCATGTCTCTAGCTGTCTGTTTAGCAGTTTCATCAGCAAAAGCATTCCCACGACCAACATCATCCGTGATTGCTTTATGAGCACTGCACTTCACAATCGCAACTTCAGTCGGCAAGGTTAGAGATTCTAACAAGTCGTTAACTAGCTGACCATGTTGAATCTTAGTCCCATGGGACGTAATGAAACCTCTTTCTTTCCATAAACGGCCAAAACTATGGGCCACGCCAAATGCGTACTGACTATCTGTGAACACATTCACTCTCTTTCCCTTAGCTAAAACACACGCTCTTGTTAGAGCTATTAATTCTGCAGCTTGGGCAGAATTCTGACTCACTCTTGCAGTCTCCACAATCGTTTTCAAGGTCGTTACTGCGTAAGCAGCAGTCACATCACCATTCTCCAATTTAAAACATGATCCATCCACATACAGCGTGCCGTCTGGATCTGATAATGGAGTGTCTCTCAAGTCAATACGTCCTTTTGTCTCTTCCTCCGTTCTAAAACAACAATCATGTGGCTCGGAATCACTCGACTCTTGATTAGCCGGCAACAGCGTTGCTGGATTCAATACATTGCATCTTTTGATCTGAATATGGCTCGCTAGTAACGTCAGCTCGTAACCAGATAATCTCGCACTGGTAAGGTGTTGCGTCTTAGTTCGGTTCATGAGTGTATCCACTGCATGAGGAACCATGACCACTAGCATGTTGTTCATCACCAAACCAGCAGATTGTCGAATGGAAGCCGCAGCTGCCGCTGTAGCTCTCAAACAACTAGGTAACGCTCTAGCTACCGGATCCAATGTTGATGAAAAATACGCACAAGGGCGTTGTTTATCACCAAATGTCTGTGTCAGAACACTCAACGCGCAACCTTCTCTCTCGTGAACGTAGAGCGTGAATGGCTTGTTGTAATCAGGTGTACCTAATACAGGAGCTGAACACAATGCTTTTCGTAAATCAGTAAAACTCTCCTGACATTCATCAGACCATGGCACCGAACTCGGAACATTTTTCCCAGTCAAAGCTACCAATGGTTTCGCTAAAAGAGAAAAATTTGTGATCCACTGCCTACAGTAAGAGGTAATACCTAGAAAGGCACGCACTTCTCTCTGCGTGCGAGGAACACTCATCTGCGTAATTGCTTTTATTCTTTCTGGGGTCAACTTTCTTCCCTCCTTTGACAAGAGATGACCTAGGTAGGTCACTTCTTGGCAGCAGTATTGCATTTTCGAAGGTGACACCTTATGATTCAAATTAGACAAATGATGCAATAACGAAATTGTAGCTGCTTTGCAAGTTTCCTTGTCATCGGCAGCCACTAGAAGATCATCTACATACTGTACTAGAGCAGAACCTGGAGGAAGGACAAAGGCATCTAACTGACTTTTTAATGCTTGACTGTAAATAGATGGGCTCTCACAATAGCCTTGTGGAGCGCGTTTAAATCTGAAACTTCGACCTCCTAGACAGAAGCCGAAAATATCCCTGCTTTCTTCGGCTATCGGAATGCTGAAAAAAGCATTCTTCAAGTCGATGACTGAAAACCAAGTAGCTGTAGCAGGAATCAATGTTAACAAGGCAGTAATGTCTGGAACCACAGGAAACTGCGGGACCACAATCTTATTAACTTTTCTGAGGTCGATGATAAACCTATACACTGGAGGTTTTGTAGGATCAGTTCGTTTCAAGATCGGTAATACAGGGCTGTTACAAACATTTCCTCTAGTTTCTTCAACCACACCTTTCTTAATCAAATCTTGTACAATCAATAAAAGTGCACGCTCACCTTCACTAGATATTTTATATTGAGGAATTCGTGGAAATTTCACATTTGCTTTCAAAGTGACTACATATGGTGGTATTTCTAAAAGGCCTACATCGTTAGGACCAGTCGCCCAAAGAGAATCAGGGAGAGAACGCAGCTCTGGCGGGAGTGCATCCATAGACAAGTACATCGGAGAGGTGATTCTTTTACCCAATGTAAGCTGTACTCCTTCCGGAGAACAGTACAATGTCGCATATAGTCTTTTTAACAAGTCTAAACCAAGCAGATTTTCATTACAACCTGTCGTCAAAATCAGGGGTGCTTTCAATTGACACGGTCCAACAGAAATAGACAAAGGACCAGATATGGGGTTGTAAACAGGGGCGCCTGAAAAACCTACAGAAACATTTGTTGAGCCGGACAAAGGTGCGCCAGGGAGTTTCGCATGAATGATAGAACTTTTTGCTGCACCAGTATCCAACAGAAACGGTTCGACTACACCTGATGTTGCTACTGCGACATAAGGCCCACTCTGATCCACTGGAACTGATACTACTCCCTCTCTCTGTCCATGGCTGTCCTAGTACCCATTTTGCTGAAATCCCTCATCCACTTCACAATAGTCTTCAACAAGATACTGTTGAGATCTATTTTGCTGGGCAGACTGTCCATTTCGTTGATCAAAGTGATTGGAAGAACGATCATTCGTCTGTGGAGGCATAGCACCTCGCCCTCGACCCCTAGAATTTTGCATAAAACCACCACGACCTCTCTGAGCTGCTGCTGCATTGTTTTGCGCTAAGATCGGACACTCATTCTTGTAGTGACCCTCTTTCTTACAGTACGCACACTGATTCCACTGATATTGAGGCCTAGGTGAGCTATAATCTGTTCTTTGATATGAACCCTGTTGCGTATTAGTCTGGTTTGTGCGAGGCGGATACGCCTGTTGCAAAAGAACTTTAGTTTTTAAGTCTTTCGTTTTCTTATCTGCTTTCTCTTTTTCCTCTTTATCCCTATTTTCATAATACTGTGCAGTTGCAAGAATTTGCGCAGTTGTAGAAACAGCCCACGCACTCTCGGAATCTTTTAATTTGTTGCATAACTCAGGTAACAAATTATGCACAAATTTATCGACAAACAGTCTCTGTCCTCCTTCTGTGCTCATATCCTGACCACTGTGATCTACAAAAGTCTCTTCGAACCTCGTGAAGAAGTCGGAGACACTTTCGTCTTTCTTCTGTCTGCATGCGGACAACTTATCCCAATTAACACGTAATGCGGGCATTAGGGTCTTCATTAAGTCAATTATCCTACCTGGAAGATCAGCAATTAGAGGTTTGGGTTTTGCACCACCTACTTGCTGACCATCCGCTGCAACAATAGCTGCCCAATCACCACCTAGGGCAACTGGATGATTCTCTTTACGAATTTTAGCCCAAATTGGTTGCGGAACTACATTACCAAATAACATATCGATGTCCGCTAAGTTCATTATACAAGCCTCAACTGTCTGTGTTAATTCCTTATAGTACCCAGCAGGATTCTTACGCGGGTCTGGCAAGGCCTGCTTTACTGCTAGCACTTCAGCTCGCTTCCACGGAATGTGTATCCACACTCTTTGGAATTGGGCCGGAGCTGCAAGAACACCATTTGGTACATCAGCTTGCACAGCTTCGCGCCAAATTGGAGGAACCTCCCTCATTGGATATTGGCGACTTAGCTTCGTTTTACTTTTCTCTAAATCTCTCGGTGACCGAAGTGATGGGTCATTTCTATAACTTAAAATCAGTTCCATCGCTTCTTCTATATTTTCACCTACTATCATTCCTGCAGCAAACTCTTTCTGAACCTTAATTAAGTCTTCTAGATTTGATTCAACATCATCTTCTTCTATTTCCTCACGTAACAGCGAGCACATCTCATCAAAGACATATCGTTGCGTTGGTTCTTTCCACTGCATAAATGTGTCTAGCACATCTCTCGTACTATATCTCCTACTCTTCGAAATCCATCTGAGAGCCGTGGAATCTAAAATTCCCCGTTCCTCAGTACTCGGAAGCTGACTACGTCTTTGAACAGAGTCAGAAGTAGGAGTCTTGATTAAAGATTTATAGAAAGGAGACAGATTGTTAGATACAGAATCAGTGATTCTTCGACGAACAGAAAGTGGAGTCAACACACTCGCAGACGCAGAGAACACAGTAGAGGTAGGAACAGATAGCGGGACAGTAGAAGTATCGAGGAAAACAGTTTGTGGAACAGTAGGTGTAAGCGAGACAGATACAGGTATAGAAGTCGGCAACCCAGAAGGAGGAGGAGGAGCCGTAGGAACATTCAAATTGTCCACAGGAGGTACAGGAGCTTGATTCTGAGGAGCAGGAGCAGGAATACCAAGTTGTCCAGCAACCGGCAATTGAACATTCGGTAAAGGTGGAGCCGTAGCACCTTGTGCATACGGTGGAGGTGACCGTAACAAATAAGACAACAGAGGATCGTTTTCGGAATCCTCCAGTATCTTAGCTGTTTTCGATGGCAAGGCAGGATAGCACTTGTCAATCGCTAAATTATGCTCTCTAATGGCCACTTCTATGGCCTTCTCAGACTCGTTAACTTGCAGCTGCTTAGCCGTTTGCTCTAGAGTCAACTCTTTCTGTTCTTTCTTCAATCTTTTAGTTTCTCTCTGTTTGGATTCTTTTCGCCAGTAACGGAAAGAATCAAACATTGCCGGCCGGGCTTTCTTCCTAAACAATTTCGCTTCTAAATTATCAAGGATTTCGGGTTCAAAACTACCATGCAGTGGCCAACTAAGGACACCATCTTTCTCAGTGTATCGGACCCACACCTCATTATAAGATATAGGACCCACACCGTGTTTACAATACTAGTCATATAGGGGAGTCCCAATCGGAGGAACCAGACATGAGTCCTCCAACCGTGAATCACTGTTGCAACCAAAACAAGACAACATACAATTTCTCCGACTTACCATTTTGCAATCCGGAACACAAAACAACACAAAACACGAAACAGATATGTGCACCTGAACCAAGAACTTAGGCCTATCAAAAACGAACTGATGTATCGATACCCAAACTAAACCAAATAGATTATCGTAACCAGAACAACCAGTGATAATCTTACGAAACCAAACCAAACCAAGAACCAAAAAGGATTTTACCAACCCTTACGAAGTAACCAGCTAGCTATCACTAAATACTTAACTGAGGCACTGAAGACGTCACCAAGGAGAAACCCGTCACATTTCGCTGTACTAAGGACTGCACCTCGGGTCCAAGACAGGGCGACGGTCAAGGCAACGGCCCACTGCAGCCGTCCTGAACGGGAACCCTCGTGGAAGAGAACTTCGGGCCACTTTTGCGATATGCCGGGATCGATGAAGTGGGGCGCCTCCCTCAGGAATCTTCACACGAAGCTTCTCGAACTCTTCAGGCTTTTGGACCGGTACCGAATGACGTCGCCCCACGTTGGGCGCCAATTGGAGTTCTGGACTTTTTGGTTCCGTCCAGAGGTGTCAGGGAACAACACCCAAAGACCCCGGAGTTCCACCTGCCTTGGTGCGCAAATGAACAGAAACACGGGCTTCTCGATGGTGGCGTCAAAGACCAAAGGTTTATTACTGCAGGGACACAGAAGTCACAGAAACCACACATGGGCAGTGTCTAGGAGCCTGTTCGATTTGTACAAAGAGGGCTGCTCCTTATATACTGAAAATTGGGCTTCGGGCAAATTCTTCACATGTTACTACATTCCCAAACCTTTGTGTCCTAAACAATAAATATTTGGCGTTGCACAGGAATCGTCGACAATATCTGATGATACAACATTACGAATGAGAGGTTCCCACTTTTCCATCATAATCTCATGTCAACTTTTCATTCAGGACCCGGACCGCCTCATCGTAAATTTCGTTACCTCCCCCTAATAAAGGCCCAGAAGGAAAGGAGCAGAGCCAGGTGCAGCAGATAGAAAAGTGGGATAAGGGATGTTTGTGGGTTGTAAATGGGCAAGGCTACCGGCTTCGGCCGCCTAATCATGATCGGGACAATGGACACGAGAACCAGTTCGGTAGGGCTGGCCTCGGGCAGAGAAGGCAGCCTTTGTCGAGTCATGCAGCTACAGCGTGTTCTGTTCCAAGGTGCACGTGTCACTAGAGAGGTGAATCTCCGGCTAAGGCTACGTGTCCTTAATCGAAATGAAGTGATCAGAGGTTATTGGTTATGTGAGGGCAAGAAACACAAAATGGCTGCCATGATCTAAGATGGATGCCATGGGTAGATCAGAAATGTGTCTGTTACAGGAGTACTCTTGCTCGTAGCGTAGCGAAAACACCAGGATATGCTAAATGGATCATTTGCGGTTCGCTGATACCAATATTATGTATTTCCGACAATATTGAAAACACGGGTTCAAATCGTCACGGAACCTCAGTATTTGGTGTGGACTTACACAAGTGAGTGAGCGAAAGGAAGGGTGTGCATGTGCATTGCTTCCACGACTGAGAGGTCGGGAGTGTTATGTTCTTCTGGGTTGTCTACTCATTGGGTATCTTGGGGGGTGTTCAGAGAGCTAATAGTTATGAGACACCACTACAACTAGTCGGGCAGGGGATTTTGGTGGGTTCTGATTGAGGTGTGAGGAAGGTCCAACCTCCCATCACCAACATCCTATTTTCTTGTGCAAAGTTCTGTATGTGCAAAATCCCTACAACAGTAGTAAAATAGTAAAATCTGGTTGGGCATTTTGTTGGTGGGAATTGTCAAAAATCCTCAAGATTAAGAAAGCCTCATGAATAAGGAGACTAGAAGTAGTAGAAGAGGACAACCCAAAATACTAGACTCAATGGCTAGAGCTACTGGTGAATCTGAGTTGTATTTAAAACATTTTAAATAAAGAATGGCCAACTGGGCAAGCATAGCTACAGACAGACTAATAGTAGTACAGAAAGTCATAGTAGAGGCATCAGATCAGGATCAGTTTACAGCGGCCATTTTGGAGTGGGAGGAAGTGCTTTGCTCAGTCCAGCGCTAAGCATAAAAGGAGCATTCCCTGCTTGGCTCTCCCTTGCTGTGTGTGTGTCTCTCCCCTCCTGAGGCGGAAG
This sequence comes from Lissotriton vulgaris, assembly GCF_964263255.1. NCBI lineage: Eukaryota > Metazoa > Chordata > Amphibia > Caudata > Salamandridae > Lissotriton > Lissotriton vulgaris. The sequence goes on along the minus strand of NC_141693.1, from coordinate 1,305,208,409 downwards.
CCGGGAGGTTGCTCAGTGATTGTACTGCCTTCTTCTACTCTCTCCCCACTGTGCCACGAAATTCCCGAATTTTAAAACTTTTTAATACTGTTTTAACATTATTCTAACCTCGCCTGCACTTGCACTTTGCCTCGATTTCGGAGCGCTTTGTGATTCATTTCCCTCGTTTTCCTCGCATTTAGGGCCAGTTTGCAGCCGATTGAGGTGCTGAGTTGGCTGGCCCCGGGGATCAGTTTACAACGGCCATTTTGGAGTGGGAGGAAGTGCTTTGCTCAGTCCAGCGCTAAGCATAAAAGGGATGCATATGGCTCCGAGCAGCGGACGAGCCGGACCTGCGCCGGAGTCGCGCCAGAGTCCTGCTCGTCTGCGCCCGTCAGCACTGAGGAAGCGCTGGGGGCCGGGCAGGCTGCTCAGCTAGATCTTCCCGTCCCTGGTAGATGCACATATTCTGTACATACCCTGCTGTCCTTCAAACCCTTAGTGATACCTTGTCATCATATGGTCCCACCTGAGGGCTTCCCGGAGGCCCTTAAGTGCTTATGTACGGGGAAGGAGGCTAGTCCCCGCCTCCATATCCCCCAAAATAGACACTCTAGACCAGGAAGGTACAAGCCCCCCCAGCCTAGCAAAGAGACTGGGTTCCTTATTAACACCAGATCCCTAATTAAAAACCATCTTGCCTTCAGGGATTTTACTTCTAATAGAAAACCTCCCTGGGTCTTTATTACGGAGACCTGGGCAGCAGATCACTCTGGACCAGAACTCCTGGATGCCATCCCGGAGGGTTATTCGCTGTCCAGAATGGACAGAGTAGGGCGAATGGGTGGGGGGCTGGGCATTCTACACAATCTTCTATAAGATGCCGAACTGAGCACCTTTCTTTGCCATCTGACTCCTTTCAGGCTCTTTATTTTGTACTCAACTCCTCCCCCTCAATCTCCTTCGTGGGGATCTTGATCTACAGGCCCCCTGGCCCCCTGGCCCCCGGCCTTCCTTCGTTCAGAAGCTTCTTAAGCTGCTCGAACTCTACATTGATATACCCAACTTCACCATTCTTGGAGACTTTAATTTTCATTTAGATATAGAGGATTCCACAGACACTGCTTCCCTGATGGACTCTTTTGCTTCTTTTGGTCTAAACCAGATAGTAGAGGGCCCCACACACTTAGTCAGTCACACCCTGGACGGGTCTTTACCAATGACCCCAGGGTAGAGACTGGGATCCCCCTTTCTCTGTCCTGGTCAGACCACATGGCCATCCCTGTGGACTTTACATACTCCAGCTTCCCCACCTCCTTAGCAGACCCCTGTAAGTGGGAACCCAAAAGAAACTTCAGAGGGATAAATAGTGATCTATTAGCTCCCCTTTTGCCCAGCCAACGCCAATCACTGGCAAATGATATTGACTCTGCAGCTTCTGATCTGCATAATGCTATTCTAAAAGCGGTGGATAAACTGGCCCTGGTCAAACAGACTTATTCTGCTAGGAAGCGCCACTCAGCCCCTTGGTACTCTGATAGTCTCAGGTCACTGAGGCAGGGATGTAGGAGACAAGAGAGGCTCTGGAGAGTCAATCTAGATCCAGATGAAAAGAATAAACACAAACTCCTACTCAAAGACTACAAAACTGCGGTTCTCGCAGAAAAGAAATTACATTTTTCTAAACTGACTGCTTCCCTCAGCTCCTCTAGGGAACTGTTCAAAATTGTTGGCTCTCTGTCGGCTCTGCAATCCCCTAATCCGGTAACAGAAACCCAGGAGCTTTGTGACCAGATATCTACCTTTTTCCACACAAAGATAGCTGACATTCACTCTAGCTTAGAAGCTCTTAACCAAGAATTAGGATCCCCCCTGCCCCACTGCCATATCTTGTCACAGAAGACCCTACAGAGTCACCACAAGGTAGCTCTTTTATTTTCCCCCTGATCACTCTAGAGCAACTTAATGTGCATTTAGATAGGCTTAAATCAGGTTCTCCCCTCGATCCATGTCCTCTGAAGGTCTTCAAAGAATGCAGAGATGTTTTACTCCCTGCGTTCCTGGAAGTTAATAATCTGGCCATCCATCAAGGTGCTTTTCCGACCCCCTGGAAAATGGCCATAGTTAAGCCCCTTCTTAAAAAGGCCTCGTTGGACCCTAGGATCCTAAAATTTTTTCGGCCTATCTCATTCCTCCCAGCACCCGCAAAAATGCTAGAGGCCCACTTAAATCACCATCTGAGTGCCTTCTTGGAGAACTCCAGCCTTCTTGATCCCTCCCAGCACGGCTTTCGCAGGTCTCATAGTACCGAGTCCGCCCTGACAGTCGTCACCAATAACGTCCGTGCTAAGGTCGACAGTGGCCAGACTACTCTTCTGGTCCTGTTCGACCTTACTGCCGCATTCGACACCCTATCCCCCTCCATCTTAGTCGAGCGGCTCAAGGAGATAGGAGTGGACGGACCGGCACTTAGTCTTTTGAAATCTTTCCTGGATGGCCGTGCACAGAGGGTCAAGCTGGGTGACTTCCTTTCCCCAGCTAAACCTGTGCAGTGCGGGGTGCCTCAGGGCTCGTCCCTGATACCCAACCTCTTTCACATTTATGTTACACCTCTTGCCAGGCTTGTAAGATCTTTTGGGCTGGAAGTTCTCTCCTATGCTGATGACACTCAGATTACGGGCTTTCTTTCTCAAACTGCTGATATTACAGCCCAAAACTTTAAGAACTGCATGGAAGCGGTTGCAAATTGAATGGTGAGGAATTCCCTTAAATTGAACGGGGAAAAAACGGAGGTGCTGATCTTCGGAGGCAAGGAGGAGATCTGGTCAATGGACTGGTGGCCTCCCTCCCTTGGAGCCTGTCCATCGCCCTCCCAGTCTGCTCGGAACTTAGGTGTTATTTTTGATATCAAGCTCTCCTTCCAAAAACAAGTCAGCAGGACGACCTCTACCTGCTGTGGTGTTCTTAGAACCTTGAGGAAATTAGTACACTCTCTTTCCACCGATGCCCGTAAACTGGATACGGTGGCCCTAATTTCCTCAAGGCTAGATTACTGTAATTCGTTGTACCTTGGAATCAATAAATTCCAGATACAGCGTCTACAAACAGTACAAAACGCAGCAGCTCGGTTTGTTGCTGATGCCCCGAAGTTTGCCTCAGCCACCTCTATTAGGAAGGACCTTCATTGGCTTCCCATCCAGGCCAGAATAGAGTTCAAGGTTCTGTGTCTCACCCATCGTGCATTGCACGGGCTTGGCTCTGAAGACAATAAACCCTTGGTGACCCCTTGCGTCCCCGGCAGGGCACTTCGCTCAGCCAATAAATATATTTTGTCTGTTCCTAAAACCAACAAAGTCAGATGGGGCGACAGAGCCTTCAGCTCCCGTGCTCCTAAAATTTGGAATACTCTTCCGGCTGAGATTAAGGAACTCACCTCTCACCCTCTCTTCCGAAAGGCTTTGAAGACCTGGCTCTTCAGGGAGGCCTACCATTGACCTTCCTCCCCGCTTTCCCCTCATACAGCTTTCCTTTTTCATCTTTAGCGCCTTGACGCCTACGGGTAAAGTAGCGCTATACAAATTCTCCCTCAACTCAACTCAGTTAGAGTTAGGGATAACAAGAATTTAGAAACAGATAGTCTAGATAGAAGGATAATTGTTGGTAAAAAACTGCATTAGGAAACGTAAAAAATAGTTCGGAAAAACATATGGTGCAGTAAAAGTTAGGGAATAAGAATTATTAATATTAAAAACAGGAAGACTTACTGAGGCCAGCAGAAGAGCCTTCGTCCTGGTCCTCCTGTCCCTGGTGTTCAACTGCTCCCGCCGACTCTGACCCCGTCTTCTTGCCCCTGGGTGCTGATCATGAAAGATATAAGAAAAAAAGAGACACACATTAATGATTGGTGTGAAACAAATAAAATATTTTTAAAAGATGGTCAAAAAAACATTCATGTAAACAACAATTGTAATAAAATTTACCTAGCTATTCTGGTCGACAAGTAGTATCGGGGGATTCGCGGACCGACTGGTTATTATTTATCAACACTAATCCAGTGTTCCATTATGATTCCAGAATACTAACTATGCCTAAGTACCACCTGACCTAGCCCACCTATTCCAGGCATGCCAATTGTTCATTAAGTATGCAGTTCCACTTCTTTTTGTCCTCAAAAAAGTAATCACTCCTGTAAGTTCCACTGCACGACTTTCGTTTTTCAGTCGCTCAAAAGCCCCCGATGGCCAACATAAAAGACGGATATTCTCCCAAGCTGCAAGAGCCTCACAGCAGTGCGGCCATCTTGCTTGGCGCCCTCTAGCGCCCCTACGACTCTTGAATTTATTTTGTTTACTTAGCATTGTTTTACCCAACTGAACTCATGAACTCATTGTAGATTATATTGCTTACACCCAGGTTCAAAGGAACACAGGGTTTACCCCATTATCGTTAACTATTTGCTGCACCTAGCATGGAACTTCCCCCCCATGTGGCAACATTCTTAAAGACTTGGTAGTTAGATTAGAGGGGCAGGCTGAGTCAGACTCACGTGTGGCACTACTGGTTAGGCTCATTACTTTTTTTAATGGTCCGTAAATACAAGGCAATAGCTTTGCTGTTGTCTTTGGGATGTATGGCCATTGGTTGTTGAAGGGCCCCCTGGCTTAATATTGCAGATTAGAATAAGGAATTAAGATACTGCACTGAAAAGAGCAAGATGTATGCCCAGCTCCAACCACCTTCATAAGGCCCATGGATTTTTTGACAGCCAATATGTTTTCTTGGCTAGCGGGGATTCACCACTGCATACAAGAGCACCAAACCTGACAGTTAGGACCAATATGAAATCATCAAATTAATGTCCTTATTGATCAAAAATTCACGCAATTCAATGCTGCAAGCCTCCTTGCTGTGCTGCGTGAAAGGGAAAGGCAGGAATAGACTGCATTTACCATTATATGGTGTGTTCCGGTTCTTTCCTAGCTCTAGTGCACTTTTGGCTGTATAGTTCCAATGCAGTTGTGTTGCAGGCAGGATAGTTTTGGTGCAGGAAGGGACACCTTCCTGCATCAAAACAATCCTCAGGGGCGTTTTCCTCTATTTCCATGTGTGCTGCAGAACACTTAGAAAGAGGAAACAATGAGGAGAAATAAAGATATGTCTCCTCATTGCACCTCTGGTGGGGAGGAGTACAATTCTGACGCATACCAAGGTCTACCACTGTTGGTAAATCTGTCAGAATACATGGGCGGATGCGTGGGAACACCCATGCTCCACCCATGGCACTCTTCCCTACCGAAGAGTAACGCAAGGTCACGATTTGCGCTTCCATGGTTACATCTAGATTATCGAAGACACTCAGGGAAACACGAGGTGGCCTTGCATGGTTTGATAAATCTCATTTAGGTTTTGTGTAAACCTTGTGTCCCCTTGTGTGACACAAGGGCCATGCAAAACCTTGATAAATATGTCCCTAAGTCTACAATATACATGCACAGTTATGTAGCTGGACTGCTAGGGGATGTTGAGACAGGTCTGGCTGTAGGTGGTGAAAAAGTAGGATATACTATCAGATTTTTGTTCATTCCAGTCCATGTGCTGATGGGACTGTAGACTAGGTTTCCCTCCAAATACTTAGATAGTGCCTTTTGTGTCTCTGTCAGTAACGTTTTATGGTATGCATAGAGAATTCCCTTTTCTGCATGGTCACCCAAGATTTTTTATCCTTTGCTGGACCCTATATTTTTGCTGGCTTTAGAACTTTGCACTTTTCCCCTGCGAACCAGTAGTAATAAGCATGTGCTTCCCCTTTAAACATGTTTGAATTGGTATACTCCTAATTGACATATTTAACTAGCCTATCAATCCCCTAGTATGTGGTACATAATGTACCCAGGGCCTGGAAGTTAAATGCCACTAGATGACTACAGCAGCTAGTGTGCCATTAACTACAGTGGCAGTACAAACCTGGCTTCCTGTCTACCGTTGTCACCTGATTTTAGCGTGTAAAATTCCAATTCGACCTGTCAAAATAAACCCTTTTGATTAAGTGACCCAAATACTCTGCAGTGGTATTTGGAGTTCCCTAAGCGGCAGAGTGTGTTTGGTCATGCCGTTCACATAGATTTTCAGCGCTGAATGTTAGTCCCATGCTGTAAAATCAGCGCTAATAGCACCATGCACGGCACAAGGGTGCACTTCTCCTTTTCCTGCCGATCAAGTAGATTTTCTACCCAAACTGCAGCTTTCTCAAAGTGAATAGAAGGTTTCTCAACATGAGCGCTCGTATAGGACATGCTGCCGGGAGGTGACGTGGGGCGGGGGATGGGCAGGGTGGGGGGTAGTAAACACCAGAAAACGGATGAATGCATGTAAGTAGAAGTTTAAATCAATAAAACGAATTTCGTTGCGCGCCCTGCATTGCATTTGGTGATACGGGCCGCTACTGGACCGCCCGTGATGATAAATCTGACCACCCGCGTTGAGAAATCCTGCAAAGAAGTGGGTTTTCCTCGCTTGCCAACTTGACATTGGCGAGCGGGGAAAAAACTCTGCTCGGAGTGGAGTTCTTCAGAAGTGCAGAAAACTCTGCATACTACACAAACGGAGCAGAGTTCACTGCCCAGGCCTACTTTTGACAGGTCAGACCTCCCTTTTAAATATTAATGTCACCCCTATGTAGGGATTGTAGCCAACAAGGCAGGATGCTGGAAAGGTTGGTTATTATTCAGCTAACCAGGTACCTAGACCGTTTCTTCTACATCTGTGTCAGTATAGCTTTAGGTCCAACAATAGCACTGAAACTGTGTTGCTAGGTGTCCTATCCTATTAAGGTCTATTTACATCAGGACCAGACACCCGCCCTGATCTTCTTAGATCTGTCGTAAGGGCTCAATGTGGTCCCACATCAGACACCTATACAGCAACTGGCAAACATGGGTATTCGCAGAACTGCTCTGTAATGGTTACAATCATTACTCATTAATAGAGGACAATTGGTTTCATAAGACTCCTTCTCCTCTGAAAAGAAACCCCCCCCCCCATGGGGTCACTCAGGGATCCTCATTAATCCCTACGCTTTTCAATGTGCATATGACCCAGTTGATCTCTTTCATTGAAGCATATACAATATAAGTTATCTTGTATGCAGATGGCGCACAGCTTATTCTCTCCTTGGAAAAGAGGCTGACATAACCCAAAAAGCTTTAAAAAATGTCTAGTGCACATGGATGAATGGATGAAGCTGATGTGTCCCAAGTGCAACTCAGATAAAAATGAAGTCCTACATTTTGAACAGGCCACAGATAGCTGGCCAAATGTAATGTGGCGAATTGGAAACCCCTAGTAGCCAACAGTGGTCTTCAAGAATCTGGGGACAAAATGTAATAAGACGTTGTCATTATCCCCTTCAGATTCTGTCTGTGATTGAAATCTGATTCTCATTCCTTCCTTGAGGAAGACTTCAGACTTCCTCCCCATGGAAATCCATACAACCATAGTGCATGTGTTGAAAATATGCATTGGCTGCTTATTAAAGCATAAAGCTTTTTATAGGAATGCCCTAAAATACCTTAGCAACAGGCTCATCCACTGACATACTCCTAGGTCATTGAGATGATCAGATGGTCTTCTCTTGTGAACTCCCAGAATAGGTTGACTACAAGAAGTTGTTGATCATTTGCCTACATATCCTAAAGGCATGGAAAGGCCTGCCACTCTCGGTGTCATGCACTGCCAATCAAGAACTCTTCAGAAGATGTTTGAAGGGACAGCTATTTGACCTGTAATACTCTCCCTATCTTCTTTGCTGAACAGTTTACTTCTAGTGTCGGGACACCTGCTGGGCAGCTATGTGCTGTGTAATTTTCATTTGATTGATTGATTGGTTGTTAAAAGTGCGGCATGTAGAAATGTGATGTAAACATGCCCTTGCAGTAACAAGCATGCAAACGTTTTTTTCATAGTGGCAGACCTAGCTGTCCTATGTGGAAAACCCAGGTATAGCCTCAAATGCTAATATTGTTTCTCAGGGATAGGACTATCTAGAAAAATAATTAAATAACTATTTAATATATTTATTAAAAATCCCAATTCTGTGTTGACATCTTGAAGGCTAATTTGGATTGGCTTTCCAGCTTCGCCCAGCATGTAATAGCCTTGAATATATGTGAATATGTGTGAAATGCCCCAGAGGAGCAAACAAAAGGCTGAGGTGAGTGGGCAGAGATGACTTCTCTGAAATCCACATAATATGCCGGGTAGAGGCTGTGGGCATCTGTTTACTCACTACAGTGTCAAATACTGCTTGAGTGGCAATTCCTGCTTGACAGGTGCATATATAATACTTGGAACACACTTGAAAGAAGAAAGAACAGGATGCCAAGACAATTCTTGTGGATCCACTGTCTGTTTCTGCCTCAAACTGGTTGTTAGTGTTATATGTGGGAGGATGCTAGGATTACCATAGTACACGCCCCTCACACACTGGCCCTCAGCTCCCAAGATTAATATGGCTGAAGACTTTTTTCATCCAGAAAATGCCCAAAGTGAGTAGGGCTGGCTCTGGGAACTTTTACCCCATTAGTTAGTTCATGCCCAGGAGTCTCTCACACCCACTATCTGGTGCCAGGCATAAATGTGGCATCTCTGGGCACCTACTTCAGAATACTTCTTGTACCTTTCCTAGATAGGAAGATGATTGGACCTGCTATCTGTAACCTGAAAGGATCCCTCAAGGAGTGGACCTGCTCTCTTTTGTATCCAGGACAAAGGAGTGGACTCTAAGGGTCATAAGGCTAATCTCTTGTTCAAGCTACAAGGTTGCAACATGCTACGAGAAGGCTTTTCCTGGAAGAACCCAGCTCACCAGTGGCAATTGGACCTGGATTGAACCCTGCTGTTGCCCCCTGTCTGACACCTTTTAAGTCTCTAAGTGCCTCCCCAGAGGTCTTGGGCATTTTGAAGTGTACTGTTGTGGTGGATGGGTACTTGAAAGACTGAGGGCCTGATTCACAAGGGCCTTTGCACTCATGGTGGTGGCCCGAAGTCATGGGGGACTCTCTGCATTTGAGACAGAATCTCCACAATAAGAATCCTCGCTGTGGAGATTCCGCCCGAGTGCGGGACTCCCCAATGACTGCGGCGTCCGCCCTGAGTGCAGAGGCCCTTTGTGAATCAAGCCCTGAGTCAGAAAGTTTCATTATTGACCAGGAGAAACCTGGCTGGCGTACCTGACTAGTACTCTGTTGTGGTCAGCCTCTATTTGCACTAAGGTCCCAGTCTACCGTGACAGTGACTATCATTGGCACTTTGTGCTTTTTGGCACTATTTCTACTTAAAACTTAAAAATGTACATCTCTGATGCCTTTATTGAATTTTTGTCATTTATGCTCATTTTAATAATTAAACTTTGTTTCATTTTTCTAATTCGGTTTTAGAAAGAAAGTGGGGAAGAGAGATTGTGAGATAGAGAGCATACAAGAGAGAGACCAATAACATAGATAGAGTGTGTAATAGAGAAGGGGACTGCAAGACACAGATAGAGAAGACAAAGGTGAGTGTGTGAGAGAGACAGAAGGAGAAGCAGAGGAAGAATGTGCATGTGAGAGTTAAACAAAGGACAAGAGTAAGAGAGATAAACAGAGAGACAGAGAGAAACTGAACGAGAGAGAGAAATATTATAAAAGAGAGCGAGTGAGTGAGAAACGTAGGGAGAGACTGAGAGGAAGAAAGAAAGAGCGAGTGTGTGAGAGAGGTATACAGACAGGAAAATAATCTGAGGAAGAGTGTGTGCGTGTGTGTCTGTGTGTGTGTGAGAGAATGAAACAGAGAAAGAAAGATAGAGAGTGAAAAGGATAAGGACTGAGAAACAGAGCAAGCAGAGAAAGAATGAGGGAGAGAGGGAGAGAAGGAGAGAGAGAGAAGCAGAAGGAGAGACTGAGAGAGAAAGAGAGTGTGTGGGAGGGAGAAGGGGAAGCAAAAGAGAGATAGAGTGAGTGAGAAAGAGAGGAGGAGCAAGAGAGAGCACGGGGGCAGACAGTGGAAGACAAAGAGAGTGGTGGAAAGAAAGAGAGAGAAAGAGAGCAAAAGAGAGTGTGAGAGGAAATGGAGCGAGAAATGGAGAGAGCGATAAAGAGAGGGAGAGAGAGAGTGCAGTAGACTGAATGAAAGAGAGCAAAAGACAGAGAGAAAAAATGAGAAAGAATGAGGGGGCGAGTGATAAATAGAGGACAATAGAAAACAAGCGAGAGAGAGGGAGAAGACAGAGAAAGGGAAAGATACAGATTTAGAGAGGAGAAAGGGGATACATAGAGGCTTAGAGTATATTTTGGTGTGTGTGTGTGTCCGCATATGGGACCACATACATTTTTATGTACATATGAAAGTGTGCATTTGGGATGATAGCTTTACTGCTAGAACAGACACTGTACTGATGACTAGTATTGGTGTGCGCCCGCAGAACTGTGTAGTGAAGCCAATACATGAGCTGCAGAGCATGAAACAAATTGAGCAGTAAGTAGTTTGACAAATCTGTCTGTGGTGGACCAGTACAGAATACACCGGGAATGATGACCAGTAAGTGAGTGCTGTAACAGAGCCATGCACAGGCCCAGAAGGAGACACATTGTATGCTGGTATGTCTAGCAATAATGTCCAGGTGCCATTGCAGGTCAGAAAGACGGTGCATTGTTTGAGCTACTGTGTGTCAGAGCACAGGCCTGAAGCAAATGGCGAGAGTAATACTTGCTGTGAGAGACAGCCTCTGGCTTCTGTGGGCTTTCTATATGAACATAGGCGCACTGCCGAAGGCCTCGTTAAACCCTGGACGGGCATTTTTATTACCTTTGTTTATAATCCCAAGGATATTGTTGCAGTAAAGGGGTTTATCGATTGCCTTTGGCGCTAAATTGCTGGTTAGTATTGAAAGGAAATTAATTAGAGTGTGTTTGGGGCTATGGTGCTTTGCCCGCCGGCACTTGGTACCTTTCAGTGAAGGGAGGGGAGGAGACAGCCTGCCTCACCTGCGGAGAATGAGCCCTTAGTGACGTCTAGTGAGTGCTATGATGTGATTGGATCACTCGCGGTGGGGCGGGTTTCTGCCAGTGTATTTCTGACAGCTTGAGGACTGATGAGGTCAGGATAGGCGAATATGGGCTGTCAGGTTCACAGTGGCTAAGAAGGAGTGGTAGGTCGGGTAACAATACCAGAGTATACCAAGGATCAAGAAAAGCAGAACAGGAGGGTGCTCCTTCTCCCTCCTCGCCGCCAAGGCATGGAACTCCTGCCCTCTGCACCTCCGACAGACTGCCTCGCTCCCTAAGTTCCTAAAGGACCCCCAAACCAGGCTCTTCGATGGAACTGAACCTCCAGAATCTGCAGACCCCCCCCCCCAGACCTCCTTCCTCCAGAGCTTGAGACCCGTTCTGTGTGAGTAGCGTGTGCTTTATAAACCCTTGATTGATTGATTAATTGATTGAGAGGGTGTGAAATAGAAGGTAGGTACCTAGGGATGGAGGTACAAGACTCGGGTAGGTTAGGGGAGGTAAGTTAGGGCAGGCACGGCCCGTGCCGGGCGTTATACTGGGGCACGGCACGGGCATTTGGCGATGCTGCGTGGGCAACGAAATTGTTTTTTTTTTTCGGTACTTACCTCTAATGGTCCATATCCCGCATTTTACAACCCCCCACCCTGACCCTCCCCTGCCTGACGTCACTGCCCCAGTATAACGCCCGGCACGGGCCGTGCCTGAGTTAGGGACGGAGAAGTATAGAATGTATCATTTTGCGGTACGTCATTTATAAGTTCACTGTTTCTGGTAATTTTTTACTGTGATACAGACAGGTGTAAAACATGTTTAAAGGGCAGCCCTGCCGCGTCTTTGATGCATTGCTTGGTGTGATTCTATTTGACTGCACTGTCCCCCTCTGTGCTCCTTGTTTGCAATAAAGTATAAAGAACAGATGGATCTGTCTATTTTGAGAAATCGTCCTGTACCAGTCTTAAATAAATACAGATGAATCAAAGCTCTCTTTGTACGAGGTTTAACATTTATTTTAGGACTCTGCCTGCTTTGTTATTCAAGGCTCTGCGTCTTAGGTTTCACATGGTCTATAACCATCCTCATGGTAACAATGTAAAAAAGTGAAAAGAGAAGAGGGACTACCTAACCTCCTATCCTGGACATTGGACTATATTGAGAATGAATCCACACGACACAGTGCATCACAACTAGGGCAGAGGCAGAAAAGACGAGAGAGCCACTTACAGTAAACTCAACTGTCACTAGAATGGTACCATTCGCACTGAGCAGGCATCCAGGACGACATGAGACACCACAGTGCCAATTTTAGAAGTCAGCTGGCGGGAGATGGGTCACATATTGTGATCTAGTGCAAAATCAGATAGTTTCTGGGGCAACTTCACTGGAGGTTGCAAAGAAAACGAGAAGTCACAGCTGTATTTTCCCATGTTGAGAAACATCGGGAACACTGGGAAGTTGTGGCTAATGCACGCTTGCATGTATGTGAATTACTGAACACGAGCCCGGCTATAAAGCAATGGATTGATGTGCAAGAAAAGGGGCTCACAATATACTGAGGAAGGGGGTTAAGAAAGCACTTAAGAAGTAGGGTGATGATGTTCAAAATAACACACAGTGGCAGCACTAAAGTAACTGGGAGTTGAGGCTGAGATGCTCCCAGTCCCTTGACAGTCAGTACGTGATTGGTGGTTGTTTGAAGAGCTGTGCTTTTAAGATGCTATACAATGAGTGAATGAAGTAGTCTTTATTCAGTTCAGGTACACACCACCAAAAATAGCAGCTTGCCAGTATTGCCCAGTCTCCAACTGACTTTACATGGAACATCACAGCATGAAAACAGTGAACATTCCTGGCATGAGCTGCTGCATATACTTAAAGGGGACACGTACCTACATGTAACTACAACACATCACCCTTACATAACAGTACAAGGAAGAAAGCAAGTAATAATATGCAATAAGAATAGTGTTTACACACACAGAATAAAGTAACACTAAATAATGAAACTGAATAACAGAAGTTATGTGATGAGAATGCAACAAAAACTATTCTGCACAGTGACTAAGAAACATCTGAAGGCAGGCACTAATTCATGACATAATCCCTGAAACGTTCAGGAGCTTTCCTAGGTCTGTTGAGTATTTCTCCTGAAAGAATCACAAGACAAAGTCGTTTCAATCCCATGCATCTCATCTCCTGATGAGACCGTCACCCTTTTCATCTGGTAACCTGCTGCCACTGTACTTCACTAACCAGTACATGCTCCACTTGCTCCCAGTGTGAACTGTCACCACATTCCTTCTAATGGAAGCAATGACAAAAGGGCCGATAAATTCAGTCATTCCTTTCCTCTCCCACTATGGTTTCTTTACTAAGACCAGTTCTCCTACATTGCAGTGTTTATTGTTCACTGAGTTCTTCATATCATATCTATGGGTATACTTCCGCTGATACCACCTGATACTAGCACCCACCTCCTCTTTGTCAAAATGAGGAGTCTTTTTAGTTGGCAACCATTCAGGATTTAGTTTGGAGATGGCTACTCCACTCCTCAAGAGCTCAAAAGGGATTCTCTGTGTTACACAATTGAGGGTAGTGTGATGCACCCACCATGTGTCTCTGAGGATCCCCTTAAGTGGAGTCCGTATTACTATGGCTCTCTGCACACAGGCCTTTACCACTCTATTCATGCATTCCACAAGCCATTGGCCTGTGGTGCATAGATAGGTGTTCTCTGATGGGTGACTACAAACTCCCTTAAAAATTCTTGCATTTTGTGTGAGGTAAACTGCACCCCATTGTCAGTGACTAGATACTTGGGTACCTCTTCATTTGCAAATTCATCCCTGAGAAACTCTAAAGCCGTCCTAGTGCTTACTGTGCTCACACATCTCACGGATGGCCATTTTGAAGGGTAGTTTTCATGTAACAACTTAATTCTCTCAGTTGGCTGCAACAACTCGAACTGGACCATTGAATCTAGACCCAACTTGGTCCATGGCTTTCCTGGCACAACTACGGGCAACAGAGGGGCAGATTTAGAAACTCAAGATTTATCATTGGAGGCACAATGATAGCATTCTTTGATCACATCCTCCATGTGTCGATCCATGCCTGGCCACCAGTACCTCTCCAGAGCCCAAGCTTTGGTGAGACTCCTGCAAAAATGTCCCTCATGACCTAGATTTATTGTCTTCAACCTCATACTCATGGGAGTAACAACTCTCTCACCTCTCATGAGATCACCTTGACATAATGTGATTTCATTTCTTATTGACCAAAGTGGCTTCAAATCAAAATCTAATCCTTTGCAATTAGACCAACACTTAATAATATAATTTATAACTGTGGGAAATAATGCATCATCCTCTCTTCCCCTCTCCCACTGCGCTCTTGTAATAGTAGGCTCCTTGACCCAACTCACACAGGCTAAGTCAATGGTAGCTACATCACACTTGCCTTCAACCGGTAAACGTGATAAACAGTCAGCTTATTTGTTCGCCACACCAGGGAGATACTGCACCTGAAAATTAAATTCCTCTAAACGTTCACTCTAACGCTGCAGTCTTGGAGCTAACCTCTCACTCTGGCTGCAGGAAAAAATCTTCTTCAGAGGACGATGATTTGTTCTCGCTAAAAAGGGAATGCCCAACAAATAAAACTTCAACTGCCTCACTGCCCAAGCCATAGCTAAGACTTTCCTCTCAATACATGAAGAATGTTCTTCTGTCTTCCTCAGTGCTCTTGAGGCAACTGCGGCTACTTTCTCTTCACCACCATCCAATTGTGTGAGTACTGCGCCTATTTCCTTAAGGCTGGCATCAATTGTAAGGATAGTTCTTCTCTTAGTGTCAAAGTGACCACGAGTAGGCATCCTACTGATTTCATGCTTCACTCCCTTGAACACTACATCACATTCGCCTGACCAGACAAACTGGGTTCCCTTTTTTAGTAACATCCTGATGGGTTCTACTACTAGCAAAATCTCAAATACATTTTGAATAGAACTCTGCGAGTTCAAGAAAAGATCTTCGCTGTTCTTTATCACAAGGAGTAGGAGCATTCACCAATGCTGTCTGCTGACTCTAATTTAGAGTTAATGCCCTCACCCAATACAACATGGCCTAGGTATGTGACTGATGTCACTTCAATTTTGCATTTCGGCTTCTTCACGTTGAGGCCTTTATCTGCCAGTTTACCCAACACTCTTCTCAATATTTTATCATGCTCAGACACACCTTTACCATATACAAGAATATTGTTCTGAAAAATAATGTGTTAGGTATATCACCAAGGATCATTTTCATAATTCTATGTAAACAGGCTGCATCTGAGTCTAGCCTGAATGGCATCCTCACAAATCGATAAGCGCCTAGAGTTGTTAGGAAGAATGTCAAGTGCCTCGAATATTGGTGCAGCTGTACTTGGTGATATGCTGAGGAGAGATCTAGTACACTACAATTTTTCACCTGCTCCAGCATGGTGGTGGACTACCGAGATCCACTTTTTTACACTTCCCAAGTCCACACACATGCTGATGGATTTTCCACCATCCTTGGGTGACAAAACTACTGGAGCCAACCATTCTGGGGATTCAATCTCCTCTATAAATTTCAAATGCAAGAATCTATCCAGTTCTCCCCTTAAAGGTTCCAGCATCATATAAGTAACTTTCCTTACTTTGGGCACACAAGGTTTGGCATCTTTTTTACGACTATCCAATGGTCAAAGTCCTTTAGCAGGTTCAACTCATCATTGACTACCTGCGGAAACTCCTTGAAGAAATTTTCGTCACTCACACAATCATCCAGTAACATGACTTGGTCACATGCATTGTGTGCATTGAGGTTTAAAATAATATGTAAGACCCTTTGATGTCACCAACCTAGGAAGCTGTCCTCCCTCCTGGCCACATACAACTTTCCAATGGTCTCTCTGCCCTTAAATTCAATCCTCATTACCACATAACCCAACATGTCAATATGTGCACCACCATAACTGACTGGGTTAAAATTTGGAGGATATGGCTTCCCATTAGGAAATGTTGCATCCCACAACTCATTCCCAATCATTGTAAACGAGGAGCCTGATTCTGCCAGAATTAAAAGTTGTTTACCTCCAATATCAACCTCACATTCAGGCATGCTTACACAACCAGCACCTCCTTCACCATTACTTTTCACATTCAACACCACTGTCCTTAGACAATCTGTTACACTCTTTACATTCTCCAATGTGCGTACTCTCCCATTGGACCTACAGACCATTGCACAATGGCCCTTGAGGCCACATTTGCAGCATGAGGAGTTTTTTGCATAACAGTTCGGACTACTAGAAATGTGACTTAAACTTCCACACTGATAACACTTCAATTTAGTACCCTCCGATGGAGTTTTAACCTTCCCTACAAGAATCACTTTAAAAATGTTCCTCTCCATATCCTGTTGCATTTCCCTTTCCACCACTTCATGTATGCTGCTAGGCGCAGGAACATTATCAGGTACCAGCATGTGACTTTCATCTCCTTCACTCAGCCAGATATATTTTCCACTCCTTTGACAACGGCAATAGCCTCCTTAAGTGAAGGATTCCTCAACAGTAGATTCTCTAGTACCCCTCTGCTGTTTGGACACCTCACTAATTGATCTCCCACAAGTGAATCTGTTAAGTCTCCAAATACACAAGTGCGCACAATTGTTTTTAGAGATGCTATGTAGTTATGAAAAGTGTGTGTCTTTCTAGCACAACATTGATACGTGGACCAAAGTACTTTTCCAGCATTTTTATGGACATTTCAAAAACATCTAAGAGTTCCCTTTCACCATCACCTATTGGTAATTCACAAATACTCTCATAAAAATTACGGCCCTCAATCCCTAGATTGTACAGAAGAATGACTTGTTTCCTTTGTGCTGAAAGATTTTCACTTTCAAAGGTTACCAAATATGGATCAAAACATTTCCTCTATCGCTGCCATGGAAGCATTGATTCTCCCTGGTCACATAAAAAGGCAGGAGGCTGAGACATGTTGCTAATCGACATTGCTGCACAAGCCGTATTATTTTATGCTGCAAAAAAATAATATACCTTTCTCTGCAATCGTTACCTTGGTATGTGCCAAGAAAATGTAAGAAGGTGAGCAGTACCGTAATTAATCCTCAGAATTGCGTTGCTACTGTGGTGATTCAATCGCACTGAGACAACAAAAACATAAGTGCAATGCGAATCCAAATGAATCAGCCCAATCCAATATGGCGGGCTCAGGCCATGCAGAGTGACATCACACTCCCTCCCTCGTCTTGACGAGATCGCAAGAGTGAATGTGAAATGATGTTTAAACATCAACATGAGTGCTAGGCTCTGTTAGTGAGGAATCCTGCATTCAAAGTTGTGCGTTTGCCTTCGTAGCTGGAGACAATTGGGATTTGGGGGGGTGGGCGACCAGCGGGAGGCTCTCCCCCCCCCCCCGGGGAAGTTTAGGGCACCAGGGGAGGGGGGGGAAGAAGCTTGTCCCACGGGGGTCACCGTAGCTGGGGCTGCTTGGGCTGGTTGGGCTCCTTTGGACTCCTTTTGGGCTTGTCCCCTATTTATACGGCCATTTTGTGTCACTGCACACTGTTTGTGGTGCAGTGACACAGCAGCCAGGGGTCCGTAGGCAGTTTTGTTGTTTTGTTGTCGGACTTGTGGTGCGAGGCGGATTGATCGCTGTGGGCGTTTTCTGCCGGCGTGGTCGTGCGCAGTGTCTTTTGTGTCCAGGCAGTGGTTGCATTTGCGGGATGGTGGCATATGCGGATCCGAGGTTGGCCGAAGCTTTGCAGCTGTTGGGCGAGGCGGGCCGCATGGACATCGTGCGGCCCGACCTCCAGGTAAGCGCCGCTGCAGCTGTGGTGGCGTGTGAACCGCCGCGGTCACGGCCGCGGCCAGCTCTGCGATACGGGAGGGGGGGCGAAGGGGCGAGGGGCGGGGGGCGGGGGACAGCGCGAGGAGGCAGTGCCGCGTGCAAAAGCAAGGAGAGGTGCTGGGAGGACCGGGCAGAGGGGAAGGAAGCGAGCGCTTGATTTCGTGGAGGAGGTGGGGGGGAGTGGGGAGATGCCGGGGGCGGAGGGGGAAGGGGCAGCCCGCGAGGCAGTGGCAGAGCTGTGAGGGCATAGGGGGTGGGGGCGGATGCGGGGGCTCAGGTAGTGGTGCCGGTGGAGGGTGGGGGGAGTGGGGTGGGGGGCCGGGGGCAGAGGGCGGTGATGGGGCTGTTGTTGAGGGGGGGCGCGGCGCGGGAGGGGGAGCGGGGCTGAGGCGCGAAGAGCAGGGGGCTGCTGGGGGGGATGGTGTCACGGGGGCGGTTTCCCCGCTATTGATTGAGGATACTGATGTGGAGGGGGGCGGACACAGAGCAGGATTGGAGTTCATTGTCATCGGAGGAGGGAGGGGGCATGCTAGGTCCGAGCAGGCAGTCGTCGCCGGGGCGGCAGGGGAGGAGTGGGGGGGCCAGGCAGAGGGGAGTGGCCGGCCAGGGGGGTTGGGGGGGTGCGCAGAGGCGGAGGAGCGGCGGGCGGGAGGGGTGGGCCCGGGCTGGGGCAGTGGGTCGGTTGGGGTAGTGGAGGAGAGGCAGGGGGAGTGGGGGGGCGGGGGGAAGTGGTGGGCCAGAGGGGAGTTGCGGCGATGGGGAGGGGAGCGGGGGTGCGGCAGGGGGGCCTGGGGAGTGGGGCGTGGGGGGGTGCGGGCCGAGTTGGAGTTCGGGGGGGTGGGGAGGGCCCGGGGGCTGGGATTGGGAAGGGGGTTGGGGCCTGGGTGGCGGGGGACCCCGTCGCGGCACGGAAGTCACTCGGCCGGATGGGGGTGGGGGCGGCACTAGGATGGGGGAGCAGGGGAGGGGGGTGGAGGGGGAAGGGTTTTTTTTTCACCCTGGCATGCTGGACTCCACCTTTTTTCCTTGGCAGGAGCTGTTTGCGAGGCGCTCGGGTGAGCAGCATGCGGCTCCAAACCACCAAGAGGATGGGCCGGCTCTGTCTGGTGCGGGCGGCCGAGCTCCAGCAAGGGACCTGGCTCATGACCGCGGCGAATGAAAGCGGGATTCGTCTCCGCCGGCCCCTCCCCGAAGGGTCGTTACGGCCGCCGGGGGTAGGGGAGTGAGGATGGATGCGCATACTTCTGGTTGGACTGCGAGTGTGGCGGATGGGAGTGGGAGTGTGGACTTGGTGGATTTGATGCGGGTGTGTCGTGAGAGAGCGGGGTTGAGCCGGCTGGAACCCCAAGAGGGGGCCGGGGTGGTGTGGAGCCGGCTGATGGAGAGTCGGAGGAGGAAGGAGAGATTCGGGAGCAAGGGGGGTTGAGTAATGTTGTTAGCAGTGTATTACAGTGCCGGCAAGGCGAGATGTGCCCAGAGTGACGGCCCCCTCAGCTCCACTGGTTAGGCGGTGGGATCCAGCAAGGACGCCGACCTTGACGCCAGGTAAGGTGGGAGACGGAGCGGGGAGTGGCAAGCGGTGCTGTGTGCAAGTTTCGATGGGGACTGGGGGCGAAGGGGAAGATGGATGGCGGCTGGTGCGGGGACAGTACGTGCAGGACGCTGGAGTGGGCACGGACGGCGCGGTGACGGGTGGAGACGGGTCAAGCGCGGGTGGCGGGTCGGTGGCGGTTAGAGAGAAGGATCCTGCGGGCGGGGGGAAGGAGAGTGTGTGGTGCCGGTACGTAAGTTACCGTACATGGGGCTGACTAAGCCGCTGAGGGCGCACCTTTCGTTGGCGACGAAGGAAAAGATCTGGAAAGGGGAGTACATTGACATAATGAAGCTTCTCCACAGGGAGTTGACGTCCGAGGAGGGGTCAAAGGAGGAAGAGAAGGAGTTAGCTAGGCGCCCAAAGGTGCCACTGACGGTCGACAAACGGTCAGCGGCTTTCCTCATATACGCAAGCGTGTATTGCGAGAAGTTTCCGGACCGGTCCGTCGCGCTTTTCAAATACATGGATGTGGTGCGGAGGGCGCAAGTGACTTACGGCGGGTTCGCGTGGTCACACTACGATGAGGAATTCCGTGCGCGCATGGCGGCGGACCTGGAAGCGCAATGGGGGGAGCTGGATTCGAATCTGTACCAGCAGACGATGGGCGGGGCCAAGTTTGGCCGCACCATCTACACGGCCAGCGGTTTGCCGCTGGTGCCACCCCCCTTTGTTGCCCGCCCCACCCGTGGGGGGGTGGGGCAGGGAGACTCTGGCGGCCAGGCCACGGTCGGGGCCTGCTGGGACTTCAACAGAGGAGCCTGCGGGCAGGCGGCATGCAGTTTCCGGCACGAGTGCTCAAAATGCGGACAACGGCACCCAGTGCTGCGTTGTTGGGGGCCCACCGGGGCAGCAGCCCGCGCAAGGAGGCGCTCCAGCCCGAGGGGGACAGGGTGGTGGGAGGGGGGAGGCAGAGGGTGGGAGCCGGAGCTTTGGGCAAAGGCTCGTACGCCGGTTAAGATCGAGCGGATGGAGCCCTGGTTGGCGACATATCCGCGGGCGGAGGATGCTACGGTGCTGCGTCGTGGTTTTCGGGAGGGGTTTCGGCTGGGCTATGAGGGCCCTGGGATTGCTCGCTGGGCGGACAATCTGAAGTCAGTGAACGCGCACAAGGGCATTGTGAGAGAGAAACTGTTCAAAGAGGTCAGGGAAGGTCGGATGGCGGGCCCTTTCACGGAACCGCCGTTGCCGGGCTTCATCATCTCCCCCATCGGGTGGTGCCCAAGAAGGAGGAGGGGCAGTTCCGGCTGATACAGCACTTGTCTTGGCCGGAGGGGGAGTCGGTTAATGCCTACATTTCGGCGGAATTGGCGTCGGTGACTTACTTGTCGGTGGACGTGGTGCGGAGGCTCATCTCGGCGGCAGGGAGGGGCGCGCTGATGGCAAAATGCGATGTCAAGTCAGCTTTCCGACTCCTTCCGGTTCACCCGGCGGATCACCAGTTGTTGGGGATCCAGTTCCAGGGACTCATATTTGTGGACAAGGCGCTGCCGATGGGGTGCTCCATTTCGTGCATGCTATTTGAGCGTTTCAGTTCATTTTTGGATGACTTTTTCCTGGTGGGGCGGCCCGGAGCGGCGGACTGCCAGCGGCAGCTGGACGGTTTGGCCGGGTTGATGGGGGAATTCGGGGTTCCCCTGGCGCCAGAGAAGATGTGCGGTCCCAGTACGGTGTTGTCCTTTCTCGGTATCGAGCTCGACTCGGTCGCCATGGAACGCACCTACCGGAAGACAAGAGGTCAGCGATGCTGGTTCTGGTGGATGGGATGTTGGCAAAGAGGAAGGTGACGGTGAGAGAGGTGCAGGTGCTGTTGGGACATTTGAATTTTGCTTGCCGCGTGGTGCGGGCGGGCCGAACGTTTTGCCGGCGTTTGGGTTTGGCGTTGTCCGGTTTGACCATGCCTCATCACCACGTGTGCCTCTCGGCGGGAATGAAGGAGGATCTGCGCATGTGGCGGGTGTTCTTGCAACGGTTCAATGGAGTACCCATGGCGCCGGCGGAAGACTGGGAGTGGGACGTCACCATGTACTCGGATGCGGCGGGCGGCGGCGGGTTTGGTCTGTATTGGGAGGGAAAATGGTGTGCGGAGCAGTGGCCGGAGCACTGGCAGGCATGCGGGAGGAGCATTGCATTTTTGGAGTTGTTCCCGTTGGTGGTGGCGGTCACGGTGTGGTCGGGGGCGCTGGCGCACAAGCGCGTGCTGTTTTGAGTGGACAACCTGGCCGTCGTGCAGGTGGTGAACAGACAGTCGGCCCGGGACTCGCAGGTGTTGAAGTTGATGAGGGTGTTTGTTTTGCGTTGCTTATAGAATGACATCCCGTTTCAGGCGCGCCACGTTCCAGGAGTGGACAATTACATTGCGGATGCTTTGTCTTGTTCGCAGTGGGAGAGGTTCCATGGGCTAGCCACGGCGGCGGAGGAAGTCAGGACGCCGGTGCCGGAGGACCTGTGGTCGGTGGGCGAGGCCGGGTCTTTCAGTTGGTGAAGGTGTCGGTAGCGGTATCAACGTGGAAGACATACGAGCAAGCGTGGGAGGAATTCCTGCAGTCGGGTGCGGTAAGGTGAGGGGACCGGTGGCTGCGCGAGGAACAGGTGGTAAGGTTCATGTTGGCACTCATGGATAGAGGGCTGTCGCGGGTGAGGATTGCAGGCAAGTTGTCGGCGGTGGCGTTCATGGGAAAGTTGTGGTGGGGTTACCCTCCGTCGGCGGGGGAATTGGGGACCCGGCTGCTGGAGGGGTGGGAGAGGGAGAGGGGTGCGAAGGTGCGGCCGCGATGTCCCATCACGGTGGAGTTGCTGGAAGGAGTCATTGGCGCGATCCCGGCGGTGTGCAGGGATGAGGGTGAGGCGGTGTGGTTTTCTACCCTGATGTCCTCGCCGTTCTTTGGAGCGTTTCGGGTGTCGGAGTTGCTGGGCACAAAGGGGAGGCGGGGGGTGTTGTGGGAGAATGTGGAGTTGCAAGCACAGGAGGTGGCGGTGCGTTTGCGTCGCTCGAAGACGGACCAGCGGGGGGTCAGGACTTAGGTGGTACTGGGCCCAGGCGGCAGGGAGGGGGTGTGCCCGGCGGCGTGGGGGAGGAGGTTGATGGCGAGCCGTGGCGAGAAGGAGGGGGAGGTTTTTGGTCGAGGTGGGGTGACGGAGTGACGGCGGCTCAGGCTTTGTGGGTTCTGCAGCACGCCCTGTGGTACACGGGTGAGGACCCGCTGGCTTTCGGGACGCATTCCTTCCGGATCAGGGCGGCGACGATGGGGACACGGATGGATTGGGGAAAGGAGGAGATACAGAGGCTGGGACGGTGGAAGTCGGATTGTTACCGAACGTATGTGCGGTTGTGGGAGGCGGATGGGGTTTTGTACCAGTGATTCCCGATTTTGATATGTGTGTCTTTACAGGTGCTGTGGCGGGGCCGGAGGTGGCTGTTTTGAATGTTTATATTGTGGGACACTCATTCGTTAAGCGGGCAGAACATGCAGAGTGGGACAGGCATCGGACACTCAATTTGGGATTGGATGAAGGGCTATACCGTTGTCATTGGAGGGGAAAAGGGGGTAGGCGTTGGCATGAGTGGTTGCCCTTATTGAACACGGTGGTGAGAGGGGGGGTGTGCCCGGATGTGGTGGTGATTCATCTGGGCAAAAACGATTTGGTGCAGTGCAAGGGGCTGGCGTTGCTCAAGCAAATGAAGAGGGACCTGAGGGAAATCAAGAAGCAGTGGGCAGGCTGTCATGTGATCTGGTCCGAGTTTATTCCCAGGCGGGTTTGGAGGGGGGCGGAGCGCCCAGGAGCCATAGACAGGGCACGGTGGTAGATTAATCGGGAGATGAGGGAATTTTGTGCCAGGGAGGGGGTGGGGAGGATGGAGCACCCGGAGTTGCGCTATGGCGCTGTGTATTTTTTCAGGGAGGATGGTGTTCACCTGTCCAGGTATGGCATGGAATTGTACATCGTCCAGTTGAAGGAGGCTTTGGATGGGGCGTTGGGGGTGCTCAGGTATCCCAGGAGGCAGGAGTCCTAGGGGGGGCCGAAAGTCGTAAGCGATTTTTGAGTGGCGCTTCCCTAAGGAGATAGGGTGGATTTGCTGGAGGCCTGGGACTGTATGGTAGGCGGGGGTGAGGTCATGGAGGCTACTGTGGTCATTCAGTCGGGGGGTAGGTGGTAGGTTGCTGAGCGGATGTTTTGTATTTCAGTTGCAATGTTGGGGTTAACTTTAGGGGTGGGGGGGCTGTCAGGCAGTTGTTATTTAGTGAGCAGTAGTTTTGTTCGGCACAGGCCAGGCGGGTTATTGTTGTAGGTGCACCTGATTCCAATAAAGCGGCCTTTATCACACTATTTTGGTGTCTGTGTCAGTGCTTCCCCCCCCTCACCTACTGGCGTGCCCCAATGGGGATTTGGGGGGGTGGCCGACCAGCGGGAGGCTCTCCCCCCCTGGGGAAGTTTGGGTCACCAGGGGAGGGGGGAGGAAGCTTGTCCCACGGGGCTCACCGTAGCTGGGGCTGCTTAGGCTGGTTGGGCTGGTTGGGCTCCTTTGGGCTCCTTTTGGGCTTGTCCCCTATTTATACGGCCATTTTGTGTCACTGCACACTGTTTGTGGTGCAGTGACGTAGCAGCCAGGGGTCCGTAGGCAGTTTTGTTGTCCCGCCCTCCCTCCCTGTAATTTTTCCCTTTGGTTTGTGCGGGGGGATCCTGAGGGGGGATTTTGTGGCGGGGTTGGTCCTGGCTCTGAGGGGTTTTGTTGGTCGATGGTGCACTGGTTTAGGGTGTTCAGAGTTGTGGTGTCGCTGGAACAGGTGCGGTTACTGTGGGCGCTTTCCTAAGGAGATAGGGTGGATTTGCTGGAGGCCTGGGACTGTATGGTAGGCGGGGTGAGGTCATGGAGGTCACTGTGGTCATTCAGTCGGGGGGTAGGGGGGTAGGTTGCTGAGCGGATGTTTTGTATTTCAGTTGCAATGTTGGGGTTAACTTTAGGGGTGGGGGTGGGGGGGCTGTCAGGCAGTTGTTATTTAGTGAGCAGTAGTTTTGTTCGGCACAGGCCAGGTGGGTTATTGTTGTAGGTGCACCTGATTCCAATAAAGCGGCCTTTATCACACTATTTTGGTGTCTGTGGCAGTGATTCGCCCCCCTCACCTACGGGTGTGCCCCAATGGCTGCTTGTGCAGTATTACTCGTGATTCTAATTACAATTGCTGCGAGCAGCCTGTTGACTGAAGCCTGTTTCCAACTAAATGCTGCTTCAAACGTTACTGTCAGAGGTAGTCATGAGGCACTTCCATCCAAAGCTCTCTAATTCATATAATGTTTTCCAATATATCCATAGTATTCAAACGAGCTCTGCCGCACATGGGTTCTCAGGGGAATTGGTGGTGAAGCTTGTCTCCAATCAAGAGTCGCTCAATGCTAGTGTTAAGACGCTGTACAAGATATTCTTAAAGTAGTCTTTATTCAGTTCAGATACACACCACCAACAATAGCAGCATGCCAGTATGCTCCCAGTTTCCAACTGACTTTACATGGAACATCACACCATGGAGACCATGAACATTCCTGGCATGAGCGGCTGCATATTCGTAACCCTTTTGCTGCGGCAGCTATTCCGCCGCAGTGCTAAGGGGCGGAACCGCTCCATCACGCCCCTTGGGTGAGCTGTGCTTGTGACGGAACGGTTCAGTCACGGCCCCGCCCGCTCAATAGAACTCGCCGCGCAGGCGCGAAATCAGCGCCGCGCAGGCGCGGCGAGTGGGCCGTGATGGAACGGTTCCGTCACCAGCACAGCCCACCCGAGGGGCGTGACGGAACGGTTCCGTCACCAGCGTGGGAGGGGTTAAAGGGAACAAGTACCTACATTTAACTACAACATACGCCTTCAGCATCTTTGAGTAGTAAACAATGACTAGTGAGTCAGTGCTTGCCATTCAGCCTGAGCGTGGGAGCAGTATTCTTGGAACTGTAGCACCGAATGCAAACGCAGTGAAACACCCCAGATAACACGGCAGTTGAACACCTAGAGGCAGGTAAATAGGTTCCTTCTATCCACCTACAGTGGATCTACCTTCAAATGCATCAACTTTGCATGGGTGATGGTAACCCACGGAGTCTGCAGCTTTGAGAAGGGCAAATATCTAGTAAATAAGATTTTGCACACCAATACTACAGACACTGCAGGGAAGAAAGAGGAAAAGGCTGACATTAAACCTAAAATTATTTTCACAGTTTTAAAATCAAATGTGTTTTAAAATCCGAAATGCAATAAAGATCCTTTAAATACTCCCCACTGGAAGAGAACCCTGAAAAAGTAACTCCTGGTCACTGGTACGCCGGAAAAGGTATAGGTTGTCTCCAAGCAAAATTGCGATTCCTTATTTTGCTCTTGCATTTAAGGAATTGCAAATTGCGATTCCTTAAATGCACTGTAAGTAGCACAAAAGTAAGTGCACTTTAGCCTTAAGCAATCGCTAATTACCACCAACTTCAAGTTGGTGGTATTTAGCGATTTCCTTTAAAAAGCACTTTTTTGCTTTTTTTTAAGTGCCATGTAGCACACATTCATGCCCTTAGGGCATGTATGTGCGCCACATGTGCACACAAGCACATTTCAGGGGTGCTACAGGGTGTTCTTTTAGAACCCTGGAACCCTTGAAATTGCGCCCGCAATTTGCGAGTGCCTCTTGGTGACTCGCAAATTCCTATTTATTCTTATAGGAATGAATGGGAAGTTATTCCTTAATTGCCAATCGCAATTTGCGATTCACAATTAAGGAATATTAAGGAATCGCAAAAAATATTGCGATTCCTACCTACATGGCATTTTGCGATTCCTTAATAGCGATTGCCTAAAAATCGCTATTAAGGAATCGCAAACATGCATTTACGTACATCTGGCCCTTCATTTCCACACAGTAGACAACTAGACACTGCGAGACACATTCTGTGACAATCCTGCAATAGCTCAGAACTAGAAAATCCCCTTTGGTGCTCGCTCTCTGTTTAAAACAATTAGGGCAAGCCCTGAGAACTAAAGGAACCACTGGGCCGCACCACCCCTTCTTTTTTTTTTTTTTTTTTTTAAAAATTTTTGAAAACCTTTATTCGTGCATGTAAAAAGAACAAATACGGGCCTACAACCATCAGGCCGGCCACGATACTTTTGAGCACTAATACAAACATTGTGGCCCCCCGAGCGTCAATGGACAAAAAATTGCGACAATTTGTGAATGTTACACTGAGGAGAGCCATGACACCAGGGGGAAGGAGAAATGAAGGTTAATTTTAAAGTTTTTATAATTTTATCAGGGAAAAAGGCAGTGAAGAATAAGTCCAAGGAGATTCAAGTCCGCACACTAACTTCACATCACGGGAGAGCGGCAGTATTTCGGAAAACAACCGTGGAAATTTAAGATCTCAGGCAGTGAGGCGGTGCAAATCAACAGCAGGATATTCACACCAGTAAGTACGCACCCCTACAGCGCCGTCCCCATTCAGCCAACCCCAAGCCCGGACCCAGAATCAACCAAGGAAAAAGCAAGAAAACAAAGAAAGAAATAAAGGCCCATAGAACCAATAAAGATACTAAATTACCCCCCCACCCTACACCAATGCGGAGGCTACGGCCTACCCCCCCCCCAGCATAGTGCCTGTCGCCCAGTAAACCCGAAATATAGAAGAGAAAGAAGAGCAAGAGAAGAATGAGGAAGAAAAAGAAAAACGTGAACACCTATGATATAGGGGGTGAGAAAAGAATGCACTATTCTGATCTAAACTCCCAAAAAGAAGAAGGTGGGGAGGAGCCTACGTAGCATCAGAGCACCCGGGACCCCCGGCCATCCACAGCTTCCACACACTAAAACCTCCTACTCCAAAAGCAACAGTACTGTAATCAATTGCAACAATCGCATAGATGGAAAAAGTCATTTCGTCACGTGCTCTAACAATACACACAAGCAGTTCCAATCCCCGTTCAGTCCCCCCGGGAAGCCATTTTGTTATGAATCAGCCCAATATCGGCCTGGCAGCGGGTGCAAAACAAGCCATGAATAGAACATTAACACTTAGAACCCCGGTCCCGTACAGAACCGACTCCCCATTAGCAAGAAACACAGAAGAACATAATAATCGCAATCGCAAGTGGGAAAAAGGCAAAAATTGCAACAATTGAGCATAGCAAAGGACAGTACAGTCCGGGTCTCCGCCAGCCGGTCAAGCAAAATCGAGATGAGGGGCACCTTCAACCCTGGCCAGAACGACGAAATCTCTCCGGGCATGACCATATCCGCGGACACTGTGCAGGCAGAACAAAGGAGCAAGATGGCCGCTCTCGACATGGGAGGGGCGGAAGTGAAGAAGACGAGTGGTCCCCGTCTCCAACAGCTGCAGCGGACAAAAAAGTGAACCCCCCCTGCCGTGCAGGATGACACACACCCCAGCAGCGCAGAGAAAAGTCTCCAAAGGCAATACCCTCGTAGGGGGCTAACAACTGGAAGGGCGACAAACGGAGCTCTGGCAGCAGTTGTTCAGGCAGAGTCACAATTCTCGGAGCGAGGGGTGACTTTGTAACAATGGCATCGTCAGTAGGGAGACATGCAACATTGTAGCCAGGGACACCTCGATCTACCGCTCGTACATGCTGCAACATTGTATCCAGTGTAGAAACACACGTGGGCAGCAGGGAGATAGGCAGCCTCGGTCGCAGAGTGGAAAAAGTAGCCTCTTCGATCTTTCTCCCCAGCTCTTGAGCATTGCGCCGCCATGTTGCCCGCAAGTCTGTAAGGGCATCAAGGATATCCCCACAAGTCAGAACACTCTGCAGCCCCTGCCGATCCGCTCTGCACTGTGGCACATTACGAGCAGCCTCCGGGTCTAGTGCAGGCAGGTCCACGCAAGCTGGGGAGAAGGGAGCAGCCGTCCGTTCATGCTGGGAGGCAGGCGCCATTATCATCTCCTCCTCGGAACCACCCTGGAGGGAGGGGGGCGGCTCGTTAGAAAGAACCTTCGTCCCAACACTAAGGAGCACGCAGCAATCAGCACAGGGGCCGTGCGTAGTGGGAGCCCCCCCGTCCCCTGGCAATCAGCAAGCAATCCCAGGCGCCGGTGTCTCCACAGCCCGTCCTACCGGTTAAGGACAGCAGCGTCCAGCGGCGTCAATCGGCGCAGGGTTCAGGGGGAGCCCCGGTGGTCAGCTAAGTCCGCCAATGTCCATCAAAAACGGCCGACGGAGGCCGCAAATGAACGTGAATGTCACCAGCACATTCGTGTCCCCATCTGAGCGCGGTGTAGGAAGGATACAGTCCAGGATTTTAATGTAAAGTCGGACGGCTCGGGGAGCCGGGCGCTCACACGTCCGTCCCGTCCGCCATCTTGGCTCCTCCAGCACCACCCCTTCTTAATTCGTAAGACAATTCTAAGTGAAAGGTACAACTTAAAAGGCAAAGACCAGCAAACACCCACTACGCCCACAATTCCCCTTTCAGATTTCCCCAGTTCTTGTGGTGTGTGGGATCTCTCTCACCATCCTACTGAGCACGGAATCATCGAGGTTTGTTAAGTGCAACAAACTGCACCTTCCCCAGCACATTCAAAGTGCTGTGAACGTTCACAATTCTTTATAACCTCTCTAACTCACGAGACTACCCACCTCAACTCCTTCGCTACCAAAAGCAGAGGTTGGTTGTGACTTTTTTTCTGGGGAGTGGTATCTTGACAGTGCAATGTGGTTATGGGGAGGGGTGGCCCCATGCCTCTGCTGTGAGGAGTGGAGTGGAGTGGAGTGGTGTGGCTCACTGGTTAGAGGAGGCAGACCTGGGAGTAGAGGACGACCCGGGACCAGGGTTCAATTCCCGACGCCGCAGGGTTGTGGACCAGGGTCAGCGGGCTTGATAATTCTCACCTTGGTGCCTACTCTAACCAGGGATCACACTCGGCAACTCTGGGCATTAGCTTGCCTCATCTCCACAACGGCCCCCCACATACGCCAGGGATGCCTGGTTTCACCTTGGAGATACCCAGTAGGGACCATCTCACAGGGAAAGCCAGGACGGGTTCCCAAGCGGTCTATTCGCGCCAGGATACTCCGGTAGTAATTGAGCGCGGTATAAAACAGCTTATAACATATAACATAACTCTAGCACTAGCAGCCAATGAACGGAGCTTTTGTTCGCTTTTCAGGGGTGTTTTATGAGCCTGCATGTTACCTCTGATTTCTAACCTCATACAGTGAATAATGAGGACCATTGACAGGGGCTGTGTCCGCACTGTTGGTGGGTTGCCAGCCTCCTCTGGCCTGAGATGAGTCAGCATGCTTTGGGCGAATAGAGTGAAATACAATCAGGCTGCTGGTGATTTTTCAGACTGCAGTATGCACAAAAGAGGCAAGGCTGCTAGCCAAGAACAGAGAAATACGCATATTTACACCTCAGAAGGACCAAAGGAGGAAGAAGAGTGAGTGCGCAGAGGGAATGTGAATTCTTAACTGCAAGGCCATGGCCCCCCTTCTCAGCTTCTCCTCTTTGAAACCACTTGCGCAGCAGCAAGCAATGCTTTCTTCTGTCCTGAGTCTGAGCTGTGGGACATGGCTGGCTGAAGAAAGCAATCAATAAGGCCAGGGGGGAAGAACCAAGAATCTTCTCTGCCGAGCAATGAAAAGAGAGAGAGGGAGGGGATAGAAAATGTAGCAAAGGAGAAAAACAAGATAATGAAACAGGTGGAGGTTTGATAAGATCATGCCTGTCAGAAGCAGAAAAATGAGCTTCGCCTGGGCATTCATCATCTTCTCATGGGCTGCACACCACAATCTGTTTTCCAGGGATTGGTCTACCTGATACTTCACCTATCCATTCTCTGTTTTCTAGATTTATCTTCATTGTTTGGTATCTCCCTGCCTAGACTTTCCTTTCCTTTCCTTTCCTTTCCTTTCCTTTCCTTTCCTTTCCTTTCCTTTCCTTTCCTTTCCTTTCCTTTCTCCATGTATTTCTCACCATATCTCTTTTACTCCTCTCCCCTTTTTCCTCCCCTCCCCTCTGTCCCCTTTCCATCCTCCTCACCTCCTATCCTCTCTTCCCCTCTCCTCACTTTAATTTCCCATTCTCCTCCGTTCCAGTTCCCTTTCATATTTCCTTTTCCTTTTCCTTTTCCTTTTCCTTTTCTCTTTCCCTTTCCCTTTCCCCTTTCCATTTCCCCTGTCCCCTTTACTTTACTTGGTACTTACTGCACACGACTCACTACCGGTGGAGCTTCTCGGCATTGAGCTGTACAGGCCTAGGGAAGACTGTCTAGAGAACAACCATGTTTTAAGCCTCTTAAAATTCCTGAAATTGGGGCAGGTAGAATTGTGGAAAGGAAGGTTATTCCAAAGAAATGGGGCAAGATATTAAAAAGCATTGCAGTCGCATCACTTTGCTATGGCTGAATGCCTGTTTCCTATGCCACTTCTTTCTTAGCCCTATGCGGACGCTTGTTTCCGGACCGCAACTGGCTTGCGGGTCTCATGTACTCTGTAATACGATGCTTTACTGTGCTTTATTTTGGCCCAATAAAAACCATTTAAAACTAAAAAGCATTGCAGTCTAATCTGGCAGTACAAATGTGTGGGGTCTGCAGAAATGATTTTTTTGAAGATGTTAGCTGTCTGGAAGGCAGATGGTAGCTCAGTTTTGAACGCAGGTACACGGGCTGAGACTTCTAGAGGGCCTTGTGTATCAAGCAGCAGGGTTTAAAATTCCGCGTTTTTTATGGGCAGTCGGTGCAATTCTTTTGGAATGAGAGCGGAGGATGACCGAGCAGGCAAATTACAAATCAACCAGGCAGCAGTATTCTGACTGACCTGTAGTTTAGCTAGCAAGGTGCCATTAGCTGTGACCAGCAATGCATTCTCATAATCCAGACGGCTAGTTATAAGCACCTGGTGCAGGGGTTTCCTGGATGTGGAGGACAACCAAGGAAGAACTTTTCTCAGCAGTCTTATTGCAGTAAAACAGGTGCCACATGCGGCATTGACCTTGTCTCTCATAGATAGTGTCCGGTCAAGTTTCACTCCTAAGTTTCTCACCGCTAGCTTAGGAGGTGGAGGGTTGGTCCAAGATCAGAGGGCCACCAATCAACTGAACTAAGCTAATGTGCTTTGCCAAACAGCATGATCTAAGATTTCGCACTATTTAGTTGGAGACATTTATTGATTATCCAGCTAGCAATTTCCCTCATAAAATGTGCATATTGTGTTTTTTAACCAGATCAGAGTCGGGACGCAGTACATAAGACGTTGAGTGTCTGTGTACTAACACGATCAGCACACCGCAAGTTCTCACAACATGTGCCAGGGGTGCGACATAGATATTAAATAGGGTTAGGCTCAGACATGAGCCCAGAAGGACTCCTTTGTTAGAGAGTACCTTTCTTGATGTAAACGGTCCCAAACAAATTTGTTGGGAGCGGTTATCAAGGAAGTCCCTGAGCAATAGTAGTGCCCTGCTGTGGTTGCCTGCTTCAAGTAGTCTGTGGATGAGGATAGACTGGGAGACTGTATCAAGTGCAGCAGACAGGTCCAGTAAGACCAGCGTGACTGGGTTTCCTGCGTCAAGATAGAGTTGGATGCTATCGTTGACAGCCACCAATCAAGTCTCAGTACTATGTAGTGCTCGAAAACCTGATTTTGAGGGTCTAACATCTTTTCAGAAAAGCAGACCAGCATGGAGAAAATCATTTTACAGTATTTATAAGGTCTGAGATAGGGCAGTACATAATTTAGTAACAGTGCTACATACCTACAAACAGTTTCAAAATTGTTGAAGCTACTTTGATGTTGAGGCAACAGAATTTGAGTATTAGTGTTGAGAACTCATTTGTTGGGCTACAAAAACTGTGCTTTCTGTCTCCCCAATGTATTTCTTGCTCCTCTTGGAAAACCCTCCATGCAAACTGAAGGAGTTGAGGGAGTATTTACTCACTTACTTCGTAATATTTGAATAAGAAGAAATTACGCATGAAAAAAACTTAGGACCAATGCTTTGTTCTTTAGGACCTGAAGGCCACAGAATTTATAGACAAATTCCTATCGGCTCAGACGATGACGGAGAAGGAAATGCGTTCAATATTGCTATTTCAGACCTTAATGCACATTTTTAAAGTGTGTTTCGCTAATAAGAGCATACGTTTTTTCCACTGAGAGCAAGGCAAAGATGCATCTGTAGACAGGGGCATAACACAGGGACCCTTAGCCCCCGCAGTGGGGGGTCATCCTCCACTGCTTGGAGGGGGACGCCTGTGGCCCAGACTGACCTGCTGCAAAAAAATAAAATACAAATCAGTTGCAGGACCGAGGCAGGGTGAGCTTCTGCCTCTGGCGTGGGCCTGTTTTTCAATGACTCCCTCTTCCCAGATGCACCAGGAAACAGGCCTGGAATAGGCAGGTCAGGCCTGGATAGAGTCTGATGGAGTAGAGCTCCAAGGTTATGAGATGCTCTCTCTTTCCCTTTCTTTAAATTATGACGCCTTTCCATTAAATATGCGATGTTACATCGCATGTGATACATGGCATGCCATTACAACAACCGCATTACTACCTCGCATACCATTACAACGCAAGTCGTTACAACGACTTGCTGTAGGGGGAACTGGATGCTGAAATAGTATAATTTACTATTCCAACTCTAGTCTGTGCAACAGTTGGGAAGGTGCTGGATCTTAAATCCAACACCTTCTGCCCCCTATAACAAGTCGTTATAACAACTTGTGTTGTAATGGTTTACGATATAACAATGCGGTTGTTGCAATGACTGCATTGTTACATCGCAAACCATGGTGTATTTCTATTTGAGATCGTTGTCCAACCAAACACCCAAGCACTTTATCTTGGTTTTTGGGTTGGAGGGGGACCGAGGCACTTTAGCCAAATCTGCCCAAGGTCCATGTTGAAGTGGTTCCGTAGAAGCATGAGTTTGGTTTTACCACCGTTGAGAAGAAGGCAGGAATGCTCCATCCAGGAGGTGACTTTCTCTAAGCAAGTCTCAAAGTCTGAGGGAAAATTGTGTGGCCCATTAAGGTTATGACCAACTGTGTGTCATCCGCGTAGGTCAGAATCTTAATGTTGTGAGGTAGAACAATGTTAGCTAATGGCCACATTTAAACATTGAAAAGTGTGGGCCTTAGTGAGGAGCCCTGCGGGACTCCTCAGTTGAGTTCTAGTTTCTCAGAGGAAACCTCCTTGGAGAAGACTTGAAAAGGTCTCTTGTCGAGATAAGATGGTATCCACAAAATCACCTTATCTTGATGCCCCAGCCTCTTAAGTCTCTCTGTCAGAATGGACAGGTTAACAGTATCGAAGGCCTAGCTTAGATCAAGGAGGATGATGGCAACTGCTTCTCTGTGATCCAGGATCTGCTTAGAGTCCTCAACCACAGATTGATTCCAACCTCTCAACCTGTTCCATTGAGTTCTAATGGTCTACCTTTATTTTTGCCTTTAGAATTGCATCGTAATATATTGGTATTTGACTAGTGCTTCCCGTGGATAGCCAGATTTCTAAAGGAGTTTAAGGTTTTAATTTAGTCAGAGTATGTAATGCAAAACTGACTTACACAGAATCCTAAAATGTTGTTACATTGATTAACTGTGATTAAGGTATGGTTTTAAAAAAAGTCTATTATATATATTTTAGAGACTTGACAGTGTCGTGTATGATACATGGCTATGATACAAAGTGCAATCTGTGTAATATGAGTATAATGAGACAAAAGGGCCCTCTCAGCAATTGTTACGCCACTGGCTATCTGTAGATGACTTTGTTGCATGCTAGAGACAATCTTTGGGAGCTTTTACACAGGAATTAGTAAGAGACCAAATTGTGATACAAATTAACAACAAGGTCACCTAGGAAGACTTTAGATGAAGAGAAAGGCAAATTTACAAGAGACTGGGTTATAAGTTTGGACAAGAAGCTGTGCCCAAGTATTGAAATTAGACAAGGTTGAAAGCAATGTAGACACTATGGGAAAGGTTAGTGGAGGAAAAATCATAAGAAACTAGTAAAACCAAGAAAAAATGGAAGTAGAAAACTACCAAGATTGAACAACCTAAATGCTAATGATATCGGACTACAAAACATTAGGAGGTCTATTTTTATAGCGGGTGGATCGCCACCGCCCATATGGTGGTGACTATTCGCCTGCCCAAAGTCACCGCCCACCTACCTTTTCCCCCCGCCAGATTACTTTGGCGGGGGGACCCCGGAAGATGGGGAGACCGTCCACCAGTTTTCCGCCGGTAGGCAATCCTCCCGATTGCCTACCGGGCGGAAAAACGCAGCAATATGGTGGCAGTGCCTGCAAGGCAAATCCATATCAGCATGTTCAGGGGGAAGTGTCTTTCCATGGCGGAGACTCCACCATGGAAAGGCATGCGGGTTTTAGATTGGGGGTGGGGGTGCCCTCGGGGGGTCATTTGAATGCACAAGGTGGCAGGCACTGCGCTGTGCCTGTCACGTTGTGCATTCAAATGCACAACATGCATTTCTCGCATTGCGGTGGGTGCTGCTTGCAGCACCACCTGCCGCAATGTGACAAATGCAAGATGCACCCGCCAGTGTGGCGGGCGCATCTTAATTCCACTGGCGGGACTGCCGCAACAATAGCGGGCGCTCCCGTTTCCCGGTAAGGTGGTGGGCGGACAAAGTCCGCCCACCATCGTAATAGGCCCCTAGGTGTCTGATAAGGGGTGTCCAGCTTTTAGTCGAAACATTTATAATTGTAGGCTAATGGAAATTAAGGAATGAAATATCCAGAGTACGATTCATTAACGAAAAAAGATGAAAATGTGCTAAGTAATGATGCTAGTAGAGTGCGTCTAACTGTGAGTAGATAAGGTGGGAGTAAAAGAGTCTACTTGATTTCCATTGGTCCTATAGGAATTAATATAATAACAGATTTTGCTCTTCTTTACACCATGATTGAAAAAAGACCTGTGGGGAAAAACGTTTGTTGGAAATTTAGGAAACATGATAAAACCTACTGATGTTTACCGTGATGGGTAGTGTAGAGAAGTGAACCCACAGATATGTTTGGTTTTCACTTCTCAGGTTTACATTTAATAACTGAGTGGCACTTGGGAGATTTTATGTTGAGAGAATGTGTAATGTCTGAGAACTTTCATAAGATGGAGAAATTTTTTTTCCTGATAGGTTGTCCAAAGATACCTTTGGAGAACATAGTAGCTGATATAGCAATGTCTGCTACTGGTTAATAGAAAAACTGGGTATATGTGGTGGTGCTCATGGATATATTCTCCAAATGGCATGAAGTAAATATAGCTGACAGTGCTGAAGTAGATGAATGTATTTTTATGTAAGGGTCTCCTAACCACCCTATTAAATTAACTTAGCGCACAATTCAAATTGGTGAAGATGAAGAAATTTCTCGAACGTTTTAGAGTTGAGCACAAGTTTTATTGTTTTCAAATTTCCTGAAACACTACGAAGAGAATGAATTGGTGGATAAGGAAGCTGCTAGAAATGCTTGTGAGGCACATTGCAGGATGAAGACTTTAGCTGAGGAGTTTGGGTGTGATTTCTTGCAAAGGAAGAAGCTACAAAAGAACTTCAGAATGACTGTGAGTGACAAGGATTTAAAGGCAATTAAATTGCAAGGCTTCAAAAAGTGGCAAAGAGTGGGGAGATTTAGGAAAAATCAGAAAACTATAGTCAGAAAAGGAAAGGTCAAAAGTGAGAATGAAGTAGGTGGAGACACAGCGTGAGAAAGGTGGCAGTGACAATTGTGCCAAAGCAAAAGAGTTCCCTGTGAGATCGGTACAGGGAGAAGCATATATGCACTTTTTTTATGGACTCAAACAGGCATCTTCCATTTCACAAACAGTCTTCCAAAGTTGAGAGAGAACCCAGACAAAAGGTACATCCCTATTGATAAAATTGTGACTATTTCAAAAGTATTCAGGGAGCATCTAGAAATGTTCTTTGAGGTGGCGGTTAACAAGGATTTGTAGACAGAGTGTAAGAGAGCTGTAGAGTGACCAACCAAAGAGCCCGATTGAGTAGCAAATACCAATGCGCTATCTCCTTCGGTTAAGGTAAATATGATGCAGTGTTTGCACTGAATGATGTAATTTGGCCCCAAATTTTGAGGATGTCACTGAAACTGAAAGAGTCTGTACATTCTTTCATTGAAGATTCATTTGCGGAGGATCTAAATGGATTTGTCTTGTCTTGAACTAGACCTCAGAAACAACATAATGGGATTTGCTGGCAAACAAAGTTTCTTGATGAGACCCTTCAGTATGCAAAATACTGCAGTGATAATCAAGATGCAAAAAAGAAGAAACTATAGAAGAATATGATAGCGCAAACAAAATAGAATTGTGGTCCAAGAGATTTCATGATAATGGATTTGGGTCTTGATCCTGAAATTGGTGTGAATGCAAGCATGAAAGAAGTCACTATCAAGAATGCGCAAGGAGAGTCTGTATCCACAGGGGATAGGCAGAGGAAATATTTGTAGTTCAAACACTAGTACTTTGAAGAAGGTAACCCTTGCCACATTTGCACTAAGGTCGGCCATTGGAAGGGAGAATGATGATTGAATACTGAAAGAGTGAAATTTACTACTCTAGTGCAGAAAGTCATGTCACAAAATTGGTCGATGCAACTAGGAGTCCCAATACTGTAGGCCCCTATGTACAGAATCATAGATGTATGAGGCTAAATGTGTCTTAGGTCTCCATGGTGAACAATAAATGCAGAATGGAAAGTTAAACTTCCAGCCGAATCCCAGAGTTCATCGGAATTTGTTCATGATTAAGGATCATGCTTCTCAGATCTCCTTGATGTTCGAGAGTCCTATTGGACTTGATCAGTTGGATTGATGTTTCCTGAGACGGAAAGAAAATTGTGTGCTTGGAACAGTTCTAGAGGTAGACCAGAGTTGCCCATACATAGAAGGTGAGGTGCATAGCCACCCTACATCATTCTTGATCAATACTGGAGCTACCCTCTTAATCGTTAGAATGGTTGAGGTCCCACACCTGCCCCTCTTGGGATAAGAGAGTTGTAGGCATCACAGATCAGTAGTGTACAATCTAAGTCTCAGCACTCATTCTGGTGAATAATAGGTTCATTAAGAGACAGTCACCAATTTGTGATACTTGAGCCCTATAATCCTACTGGAAAGGGATTTGCTCGGAAGATCAACTTATGTGATCTACTGCACACTGGAAACTGTAGGCAAGGAGACTCAGGCAGCTGGCTCAGAATTAAAAATATAGGGCCAGATGTTGGTAGACATTTACTGACCGGACCGGTAAATGGCTATTCTAGATGTAGGTGGCCTATTTTACCGATTCAGTAAATTTACCAAATCGGTAAATTTACCGAATCGGTAAAATACCGAATCGGTATTTTTACCAAATCGGTAATTTTGAAATGTAGTTGGGACTCTTCTGAGTCCCACAGGCCTTACCGAATCGGTATTTTACCACCCAATCCAATTGGGTGGTAAAATACCGATTCCAGGTGTGCATGCACATGTGTGCATGCACACCTATGGCATGTGACAGACGGACATGCCCTTCGGGCATGTCTGTGTGCCACATGTCACACATGCCTTAAATCGGGGTGCTAGAGGGTGTCAAAGTGACACCCCCTGCACCCTTTCAAAATTCGGTATTTACCGATTCGGTAAATACCGATTCGGTAATGCCCATTGATTCCTATGGGCTTCAATGCCCATAGGAATCAATGGGCATTACCGAATCGGTATTTACCGATTCGGTATAATTACCGATTCTTTCTACATCTCCCCCCTTCTATTTTACCGATTCATAAATACTGAATATGTAAAATTCGGTATTTATGAATCGGTAAAATATACTTACCTACATCTGGCCCATAGGCTTAAAGGTAAGTAGTCAGGCTATAGCTGGTCCTCAAGAAAGAGGATGTATCTCTTGATTTAAAAGGAACAGTGATGGATGAAGTATGGGATTTCACAGTAAGAAATTGGGCTAATCAAAAATCACATTGTGGTAAGATGCAGTCTGTCCACAAATGCCTAATTATAAGCTCTCCTCATAAGTAGTAGCTGGTACAGCGCCTATCATTGAATACATTATAGAGCAGGTCATCCCATAGAAAGTCATTCGGAGTCCATGTAATTCTCCAATAGCAGCCCTTCAAAAACAAATACAAATTTGTGGAAAGTGCAGGATCTTCAAAAGAGAAATAAAATTGTCCAAACTGTTCAGTGGTACCAAAGCCTGCTCTTATTCTTTTCTAAATTTTCCCTGATGCTCAGTGGTTTATGGTCATTGATTTGTGTCAAGAACTCTTTTCCATTCCTGTGCATGAGGACAGAAAATACCTTTTCATGTTTAGAGTTCATGATAAAAGATTTCATGGTGTTGAGCTCCTCAGGGGTATACAGAAAGCCTCTCATTTTGTAACCGGATAGTGAAGAAAAATCTAGAGACCTTAGAGTTGCTTTGGTGTTCGACATTGGTAAGGTGCTTCGATGATCTGCTTGTGGCATTTGTGAAGAAAGAGGTCTGCAGATAGGACACAATTGCCTTGCTTGTTGAGAATGGGCACAAGGTTTCCCAAGGCAAATTTCAGTTCTGTCAGAAAGTAGTGCATTATCTAGGGCACCAAATTTAGAAAAGAGTGAGAAGAGGGTCCCATGGATGTGAAAATGTTTTTGGGAATGGAGGGCTACTGTCCCTAGTATATTCCTAACTTTTCCCTGGTGGCAAAGCCTTTACAGAGGCTCACACACAATGACATCAGTGACTCAGTACAATTTGATGAGGATTGCCTAGAAGCCTTCCTAGAGGAATGCCGGACTAGTATATGGAGTTTACTTTGTACAGTCACAAGTGCAATGTGTGCGTGATGTCTGTGTTCGTACCGACTCATGTGGAGGTGAAATGGCTAGTCACATACTTCCAGTCTGTGTACATTTTTAAGAATATTGACATATGGTGTTGCCTTGGGGGGAAGGTGCAAAGGCTCTTCAGGGGTAATACACATTGGATAGTTCTACTCATGTTGTTCATTTTGTCAATTTCTTCTAGACCTGGTCCTATATATGGAGGGCTTTGAGTTCTTTAGAGGGCCTTTGATCTTGAGTAGGTCGAGGATTAGCGATGTCCATTAAAAGCAATTAAGAGGAGGTCATACTTTGTTTAATTTGATCACCAGCTATTATAATATCACAACCTTCCTTCGGCTTTAGCGGCAAATTGCCACTCGCAATTGGGTTACTCATATTTTGGGGAGATACTAGTCCCGAAACTAGATCCTTTAGAAAATTCATATCTTTTTTAAACCGATTTTATCTCAGTCATTATACGTCGTTCAATACTGTTCATTTTAGAATGGTACTTTTTAAATAATGTTTATAAATTTTGCTTTCCTTGGGCACTATCTGTTGAGTAGTTCTCCCCCTTTGTCACCCCAACAGATTTACCTCCTTTTTTTGCCTTTTGCTTTATTTTGGGCCTCACAACCTTATTTTCATGGAGGCCATTCATCAGTTTTGATAATTAGTTTGCCTTTTTTGCAGGCGGCGAAACCAAATCTGTGTCATTGGATAGCACTGAAATCTCCAGAGTAAATGTCAAGATACATGGATGATCGAAGTTCGGGGCTATATCCGTGTTGGAATCTTTGTCACCTAGCAACTCTGCCTCTATCACTGATGCCATCTTGTTCCCTATATACGAGTTGGACACAGAATCATGCTGAGACTCTATTATCACTTCCTTCAGAGCTGGGTCTAACGCAGTTTTAGTAGCAACTGGTTTCATTTCCCCAAGGACAATATCAATGTCAGTCATGCCCACCACTGATTCTAAATACTTCGTACTAGGCATGTTATTTGTATGCTGCCTCCCCACAGAATGTGGTAGCTTCCTCTTGCCCATTTTCTCTCGCAGTGTGAAATTAAGGAGAAAAGACAAAAGCTATAAAACAAGACGGTAGATCACCTTATCAAGCTCCTTGATGGACTCACTTCATTGGAAAACCATAGGTGGTGGCCCAGCCTCACCTGGCCGCTGATGGGGGCAGAAGGATCTGCCCGCGTGCGTCCCACGCTGTGGGAGTCCCGACCGCTAGTTGAACGTCTCTAGGCGCAGATGATGATGTTCTGCTGCGTTAGCTCCGCCTTGCAGCATGTTAAATGGAGTACCACAGAAGTTTATCACCGGCAGGTAAGGGCAGGCAAAGAAACAACAAACATTGGCAGTAGAACCTGAGCATTCTGCGCTGCTGGAGTCCCAACCGCTATTTGAGCG
This sequence comes from Lissotriton vulgaris, assembly GCF_964263255.1. Classification (NCBI taxonomy): domain Eukaryota; kingdom Metazoa; phylum Chordata; class Amphibia; order Caudata; family Salamandridae; genus Lissotriton; species Lissotriton vulgaris. Next base: position 1,305,167,623 of record NC_141693.1, on the reverse strand, counting down.
CCTCCAGGCGCAGGTGATGACGTTCTGCAGCCTGCTCGCCACTTTGCAGCTTGGTAAATGGAGTTCCACAGTAGTTTAATACCGGCAGGTAAGGGCAGGCAAAGAAACACCAAACGGTGGTAGAACTTGACCGTCCCCTTTTGGTGCTGTCAGTTTGAGCACACACTAGGGCAAGTGCCTTATGATCATGTGTCTGGTTTCTGGTTATCCACTGACACCATACACACGGTGACCCAGGCCCTCATCACCAGCAGACTGGTCTATGGCAATGCAATCTATGTTGGCATCATGAATCGACTCTTACAAAATCTTTAGACCAACCAAAATACCACAGCCAGACTCATCCTCAACATCTACTGCAATGCACACATCACAACCCACCTCAGAGATTTACACTGGCTAGCAATGCAGAAGCGATGCCAATTCAAACTGCTCATCCATACATGCAAAGCACTTCACAATGCCAGACCTGCCTACTGCAACCGCTGCCTTCACTTCCACCAACCCACCAGGCAACTGCACTCAGTCTTATTCCTCCTCATGCAAATACCTCATATCTGCAGGAGCAATTCAGATGGAGGCTCCTTTTCCTGCATTGCTGCCAAATCCAAGAATGACCTTCCACACCACATCAGAACGCCCCATCTCTTCTTGCATTCCTCAAGAAACTGAAACTGAAGAACTGAATATTGGACTAGGATCCCGATCGACCTACTCACCTACTCCAACACCTGAATTTCCCTCTGGTGATAAGCGCGCTCTACAAATCCTCATAACATGGCATAACTCATTGTGATGGCCCTTCGCTCAATTGAAATTCTCCTGACCAGCCATCAAACTCAACACATGATGAGTAGCCAAGTTATTATCTATGAATAGGGGACTTACTTCCAGATTCATCAAAGACCCGTTTTGCGAGTCTGTAATAGTGATTCATAAGGAATCGCTATTACAGACTCGCAAAACGGGATTCATGTAGGAATCGCTAAATAAATTGCGATTCCTACACATTCCTTATTTGCGATTAGCAAATTGCTAATCGCAAATAAGATAGCGTTTTAAAGGGTGCTAGCACCCCTGAAAGGTAAAATACATTGGTGTTGCGCACACACATGTCCAAAGGACATGTGTGTGTGCAACATGCAACTTAGAAAAATGCTTTTAAAAGCATTTTTCTAAGTTTTCGCTATTTGCCATGAGGTTTGACCTCGCGGTAAATCGCGGCCCGAAATTGCGATTTCGCAATTTGAAAATGGATGATGAATTGCATTTAAGGAATCTCAAATAGAGATTCCTTAAATTTAATTCCTCGCTAATTAGCGACTTCGCTGTTACCGATTTTTGCATTTGGGATGATGAATCCCAAATGCAAAAATTGCGCTCGCAAAGGGCCAGATTCTCAGAATCTGGCCCTTTGCGAGCGCAATTGAGGTTAATGGATCTGGCCGCTAGGATGCTGAGAATGTGCTATTAAGGCTCTGTAATGCACTCAACCCTTCTACCCCTTTGCTCATTCCTGGAAATGATTTTGAAGAGGATGAGCTTGACCATAGTTGCGCCGATGTCACAGAGTTATGCACTAAGCTGAGACCAAAAATTCTGGATGTACAATTGGAACTATCTGACCACACACTATTTGTAGATTGCTCTTTTTTGAGACACAGATGAAGAATTTTTAGAGCAGCTTATGTGCTTTGCACCATAGATTGTGTTGTTAAAGCATCTTATTTGTGCCGTGTAACCTCCTCACATGTAGTTGAGATGGTGACAATAACATAGTTATGCTGCATGTCTGCATCCAGTATGGATTCGATGTGGTGCACCACCTCCGTCAGCTATGCTCACAGAGAGGTTTCTTGATTTCATCTGGTTCCCCTATGCAAAACAGCATATATGTTATGAATTTATGAAATGAACTCAAGGTTCAAAGAGAAATAGCAGTTGTGAAATATGCTGTCCATGAGACTGGCGATGAATTTGTCACCACTGGAAATCATTATGCGGATGAGATAACCAGGTACTGCGCTCTTGAGTCCAGGACTTTTCATTTGGATGAACCAGGCAATGATAAAAATAAAGGTGGCGGCCAGCTAGCGTGCAGGTCGCAGGAGCCCGACACCCAGAGGAATAATGTTTTCAATTTAGAGAGAATGTATGTAATAGAAAGTGGGAGAAAGCAGGAAGGTGATGTGCATAATTTAATTAATTGTCTCCTTGAGACCTCTCCCTAGGTAGCGGGTTTTCTTGATTCGGCAGCACGGCATGGTTATGAGTGCCACTGAAGGTTAGCCTGCACGGAGGAAGGATGCACACAGTTCGGGAAATAGAGAATAACGAATAATAGGGAAAAAGCACACATCTAGTTAAAATGACCCCTTGAGTGTTTCTCCCCTGATGGCGTTTTCGAATCGGCAGCACGGCGGGGGTCAGCCGTGGATGCGTGTGGTGCTCGATGACCACAGAGGAAGGCGTGCCACCTCCCGGATTCTCTTCCGGGGAGGGGAGTTGGAGACAGGCAGAGCAGCACCAGTCCCTCTAAGCTTGTCCTTCGACACACGCCAAAGGAACAGAAGCTGGAGAAGCTGAACAGAAAAGTGTAGAAAAGTCTGTGGGCACTTCTCCTGCATCGGTGCTCATTTCAAAACAGAACTAACTCTCAAATAAGGTAGGGGTTTGGGACTTTATTTCGCCTGGTGCTTGCTCTGCACCCTCTCGCCCCTTCACCCTGATTTGAATTTTATGAGCGTTAAATCACGTAGAGCAGTGGGGGACTGAAGCACTTTGAGTCCAATGGGCGTTGCGCGCCTGGTGTGCTCTGCAGAAGGAATGGCCTGAGGCTGGAGCCCAGCGCCAGGAACTCACACTGATGCAGTTTAAAGTAGGTAAGTGCTTGTGATAACCTATGCATGCTTGAAGTGTCACTCATAGTATTTGAATGTCACTCAAAATTACACTGAAATTCGGCCGTGATTGTGCGTCATTATCTTCTTCTGTGCCAATAGGGCTACCCAGCTGCAGAGGGAGGCCATGAGTTAATGCATGTGTCCGGGATCACGACTGATAGGTGTGCCAGGGGTGGGATGGCCCAGACTGTTGGCATCCGGGTACATAGACCGTATTTGAAGAGAGAGGTTTTACAGGGGGACAGAGACCCCGCACACTACAGTGGCGTTGTTATTGCGGAACCCGGGAATTTTTACTATAAATTTAATATGTGCAGTTCATATACACTTTTGTTCTAAGATACATGAACATGACTAACCATTATCGTTTCCACAAACGATACCTCCTTTATCTGCAGACATGGTAAATTACTTCATCATATTCTCTCACAGTGGAGGTCTGTCAGTTAGGGGTAAGCAGAATGTTAATATTGCCTTTTACCCCAGAAGAATCACGTGCGACCCTATCTGGACCACGTGGCTTCAGCATGAACCAATGTCAATTATTCTGCGAAATCGGGGATTCCACGAGACAGACGCTGAAGGCACTCCTTTGATGCTATAGTCAAATGCATCGTAGTATGAGGCTTCACTTGAAGACTAACACCGACAAACTATAGGAAAATATATAGGGAGGAGAGGCAGTTCCACATTCAGATTCCCGCGTGTCTCTTTTAATTGTCCCGACATTCAGGAACGCTACGAGGTAAAGTCCGACGATGGCAAACAAATGTTTAGGGTTGGGAGGTGGGGTTTTTAATACACACATAGGTTCACTTTTCAGACTAAACTTGCAGCTGGGGCTACAAAGTATTTCTTTGTTCCTCCTAAACACGAATTTGTTAAGTATTATTTCATCATGTGTAGCCAGTGAGGAGTGGGAGCCAGTCAGCTGCAACATGTTATATTATTGAAAACGTGTTGAAAAAAATGTCTTAAAAGTCAACGGAGGCGTTTGATGACCACATGACACATCGCTGAACTTGAGAGGTGGTGAGAATTTATACTGCTTCCGTTTTCATTGTAGGTCACAAAAGTATTGAGTATGTGACAGAGAAATAGATTGTTTACCTAAAACTATATGTAGATTTACTTGCAAAGATAAAATCCACACAGACTCGGAGGGGAGGAGGTCCATCATGCGGTAAGTCGTGAGGGGGTGACACCATGAGTTACCTGCACCGGGTGACACCAACCCTAGTGACGCCACTGACTCAGCCTAACTCCCTTGCATAAATATAAAAACATGCTGTCCCATGATGCTATTTGTAGTGACTACAGCTCTGCTCATCTTCATTCTGGCGCTCGTATTTAAAATAAACAGATTCCCATCAGGCCGATTAGGAGGCTGGAATACCTCGGTATTGAGAGCTGGGTGATTGAATGATACCGTGACCTGCTAGGCCACGCTGCAGCTGCCATTACTAAACCTGAAGACATCAGTACGTTATCAAAAGTGCATTAAATTCGTCTTACGTAGCGTAACTTGATAATGTGCTGCAGGACTAACCCTGCCTTATAAGGTCCCAAAGGCGAGCGTGCGCTTTTACTGTAAATACGTACACACAAGTGAAATCCTTACATTAAGTTCTAAACGGAGAAACGTCCTCCTGCCCGTTCGAGGTGCTCCAGCCTATAATGCTCTTCAGTCTCGGCAGACGAGGCACAGCTGTGCTTCACTTTCAGCGCAAATGGGGACATATGCAAAATGCCCTGGGCCTGGCCACAAACAGAGGAGGAAACGCATGCTCTGCTTTGGGTGACGGGCAGAAGCGAATAGTAAAATAAGGGCAATCACGCATTGTATTGTATCTTAACGCCCTGGCGCCAGCAACATTCACACCTCTTAAGTGCTACGAGGGCGCATGGGCGTTTCGTTTTTTACAAGGACAGTAGGCAATCAAGTCCTGCGGACCCCCTGGGAATGTGTCACGGACCCCTGGGGGTCCGCGGACCACAGTTTGGGAAACGCTGACGTAGAGGAAGGAGAACGGGGCTGGAGGGAGCCAAGGAGGGTCCAGGACTGTCCAGGTACACTCTGAGAAGTGCTCAAGCCTCTAATCTCGGGGTTGTATCTGCAGTGGCGACCCCAAGTAAAGTTGATTCTGAAATTAAAGTAGCAGGGAAACAGACGATAAGGGATAGACAAAAACCTGCTAGAACAATAAAGGAGCGTGTGGTAATAAGACAGTGACAGGGACAGCGACACGTAATAAACCAACTAAAAATAGATACATTTCCGAACGTAAAATTAAGGTCACTCCCTCACTTAGGACCTACTATAAAATCCTACCAAAGATCATCATTCTGAGTAATAGCTATATACTAGTCAGTGCTAAGATGGATGTAAGGACTGAACAGTGTCCACTCGAGAGTAGTGACAAGCTGTCGTCTTCTGCCTCTGCCTCTAAACAGACCTCAAGTATGGGGGATTGGTCAAATGATGACTCTCTAAATCATTATCAGGTTTTGGCCACATAATTTGTTCCCGTCGAGGTTTCCACATGTTTGACTAAAGATCCTTTAGGTCCTCTAAGTCATGTGGAAGATGAAATAATTATTGATGCGACCAGTAAGGAGCTACGTTCCCCCCTGAAAAGGATACGCCTATTGCTAGTATTCTCACAACTCTCACAATTTATATATTTTATTTATTTATTTAAATTTATAATGCGCAACAGCTACCCGCAGTGGGTTTCCCGGCGCAAGGGATAGACTAAAGAAGAGAAACAAACCTCTCAACAGCACCATGAATCAGCTAAAGCGGCAGGCATATCATTGGGACAGTATGGTTTTCAATTTTTTTCTAAAGCAAAAAAAGTTGGTTTCTGATTTTAAAGTAATGGGTAGCGTGTTCCAGTATTTGGGGCCAAGATGGGAGAAGGCCCGGCCCCCAATCCTTACAAGCTTGAATCTTGGGACCACAAAATCGCAGTTGTGAGAGGATCTGAGTGTGCGACTAGGCTTGTAGGATTGGACCAGACTTTGTAAGTATTTTGGGGCCGAACCCTGCTTGATTTTAAAGAGAAAACACAGGGCTTTAAATTTAATACGACTGGGGATCCTTAACCAGTGTAGATCGCGGAGGGCCTGTGATGCAGATAGTCTCCTCGGGATGTTACAAAGAAGTTGGGACGACGAATTTTGAACAACCTGAAGTTTGTTGATGGTAACGAGATAGAGGACATTGCCGTAGTCCAAGCGAGATGTTACTAACGCCTGGACGACAGTTCTCCTGGTGGCATGAGGCAGCATCCATAGAATTTTCTGGAGCCATCGCAAGGTGGCAAAGCAGATGGCGGCCACTTTCGTGGCCTGCTGTCTCATGGAGAGTTTGTCGTCTAGGAGAAAACCAAGACTGCGGACCACAGAAGTTGGTTGGGGAAGAGGTCCCATGTCACTGGGCCAGTGTTGGGGGCCCCACAGGTCTTTATTCTTCCCTAAGATGAGAATCTCGTTTTTTCACCGTTTAGTTTGAGGAGATGCCTATGCATCCACTCAGCTATACGTGACAATCCAATTTTCAGAATTGATACACTGTTGCACTCACTGCTGGAAAGGGAGAAAACAATTTGGGTGTCATCGTCGTATGAAAAAATAGTCAGCCCAGCGTCCTCCGCCATGGTAGCCAGGGTTCTCACATAGATGTTGAACAACAGAGGGCTGAGTATGGACCCCTGCGGAATGCCGTACGCCGATGGACAAGTGGCAGATGTGGCTTTAGAGGAAAAGCCTTGGAAAGTGCGCTCACTTAAAAAGGAGGCAATCCAAGCCAGTGCCGGACCGTCCACTCCCAGGGACCGAAGAGAATGCAAGAGAATGGAATGGGACACGGTATCGAATGTCGCGCTCAAATCCAAAAGGATGAGTGCAGATGTTTCACCGCGATCGATACCGTGTCGCAAGCTCTCCGTCACCCCGAGTAGAGCGGTCTCTGTGGAATAATTCGCAAGAAAGCCAGACTGGGAAGAGTGTATGAATCCCGAGTTTTCCACAAGATGGTTTAGCTGAATGTTGACATGCCTTTCCAGCACTTTTGAGAGAACAGGTAACAGGGATATAGGTCTGAAATTGGCGAGATTAGACACATCGGCTCCAGCCTTTTTTTGGAGAGGAACAACCATTGCGTGCTTTCAATCCTGTAGCACACAGGATTCTGTTAATGATGCGTTTAGGAGTTTCATGAGAACCCGCCGAGGACCCAGATCCAGTTGTTTAAGAATTTTCGCAGGTACAGGATCACGAGGTGAGCTAGATCTTACGCTGCTTAGGCAGTAGAAAAATGAAGTATCATCGAACAATTGCCAATTAGTAACCTTCGCACTAGGAAGTGGCTGTTCGATCCCTGCCAGCTGTCCCGATTGAGGTTCATTTGCAGTCGGGGGAGCGCTCATAGAGTCGTATATGCGCTCGACCTTAGCAATGAAAAAATGCGCAATAGCATTGCACTGGGCTTCCTCTAAAGCTGGGGGTGTCGGGATAGTGTCCGCTCCTGTCAGTTTTTTAACAACAGAAAAAAGGGTGCGGGGGCAATTCTGAGCTTGCGTCACTGTACTCACCGTGAAAGCAGCTCTTGCAGCTTTACATTGCAAGTGGTATTCCTTTAAAGCCTCTTTATAAACAGTCTTCTGAGAGGCCGAGTAGGAGTGCCTCCATTTCCTTTCTAGGGCCTTGCATTTGATTCATAAGACCTTCAGGTCAGCGGAAAACCAAGGTGCAGGAGGACGGTGGGACCTAGGATGTTTTGAGGTGAGCGGAAGGAGGGTGGTTACGGCATTGGTAAGCCAGTGCGAGACAGCGGTATTCAGTTCCAAGACTGAAACCCCATTGTCCTCGGGGCGGGTGTCCATAAGGTGCTGGTTCAACTTAGTAATACCAAGTTTACCCCACTGATGTATCGATTCACCCTTATCGCGACTACTGTTTACCAAGTTCTTGGTGTAAGGTAAAGAGAAGTGGACTGCGAAATGGTCGGACCACTCCAGTGGGCGGGCACTCTGAGAACAGTCAAAGGAAAGATTAGAAAAGATGGGGTCCAGTTGGTGTCCAGCAGAGTGAGTGGATCCAGAGTTAAGTAACAGAAGGTTAAGAACCTCCAGATCAGATATAAAACGCTTGCTGGTGGTACATAATGGATCTTCTAGATGCAAATTAAGATCGCCAAGAATGGAGAAATTTGCTTCCCTAAGAAGAAGAGGGGCTATAGTCTCGGCAAAAGATGAAATCCAGGTGAGAGCATTGCCAAGGGGGCGATAGACCAAGAGGCCGGATAAAGTAAATTGAGGGTTGATTACTAATTTGAAAAAAGCGGTTTCGCTTCCTGTTAGGGGAAAGGCTTCAAGCTTACAGGTGTAGGTAGACTTGAAGATTATAGCAATACCCCCTCCTTTCGCAGAATCTCGATCCAGTCTCACTATTACATAGTTGTTAGGAACAGCAATAGCGATATCGGGACCCGAGCTATCCTGGAGCCAAGTTTCAGTAAGAAACAGCGCGTCAGGCTGTTCTTCGATAAGGAAGTCGTGGATATGATGTTTATGTTTCGGGAGGGATCTGCAATTAATACTCCAGAATAGGAGTGTAGAGCAGTGAAGATGAATTTTGGATCTCCTCCGTCTGCCACGAGTGCGAGTCTGGCGCAATGACTTACAGTTGGACATTCTGCCAGTACGGAAACTACAGCCAGCACATTCAAAATTATGGGTCGGAAGAGAACATGAGGTACATTGGTATGTATATCGGGACGTAGGGAGTATAAAGCATCACCAGTATAAAAATAGTTACCACAGGAACTAGGGGTAGGAGTCATGGCCCCTGGGCCCGTACTGGTGCCGACGGGCGCAGATGGGCGGAACTCTGGAGTAACTCCGACGGAATTACGGCGGTCCCGCTGCGCGTACCGCTGCGCGTTTGCGTGGCCCCCTTATGTAGAGGTCTAGCGTCCTTGTGACGTCTAGACCGTCCAGCAAAGTGGCGCTGTCAGGCGTCCTACTCGCCTAAGATGGCCGCCGCTATTAGCAACCGGGACAAGGGCCCGCAAAACGCGGTGTAATACAATTACTGTGCAGGTAAGTGGACAATAAAGTGCAGATAAAAGCAGGGGTAAATAACTGAAGTTAAATAAAATATTAAACAGGTTTTTAAGATAAAAGCGCGATAGCGCGTGACAAACGGCGTTTAAGCAGCAGTTGTAGGCGCAGCGCGCTATGAGCGATCTTCTGTCGTGGCAGTCTATTGAGTGGTCAGTAAGTGGCCGAGCGCCTAGTTTATCCCCCTTATGTAGAGGTCTAGCGTCCTTGTGACGTCTAGACCGTCCAGCAAAGTGGCGCTGTCAGGCGTCCTACTCACCTAAGATGGCCGCCGCTATTAGCAACCGGGACAAAGGCCTGCAAAACACGGTGTAATACAATTACTGTGCAGGTAAGTGGACAATAAAGTGCAGATAAAAGCAGGGGTAAGTAACTGAAGTTAAATAAAATATTAAACAGGTTTTTAAGATAAAAGCGCGATAGCGCGTGACAAACGGCGTTTGACCAGCAGTTGTAGGCGCAGCGCGCTATGAGCGATCTTCCGTCGTGGCAGTCTATTGAGTGGTCAGTAAGTGGCCGAGCGCCTAGTTTATCCCCCTTATGTAGAGGTCTAGCGTCCTTGTGACGTCTAGACCATCCAGCAAAGTGGTGCTGTCAGGCGTCCTACTCACCTAAGGATATAATGGATATAAAAAATCATTTTGAAATCTCTGAGTGCAACCAGAAAGACATCAGAGGTGTCTGTGATAATTTGGAGAAGAAATTTGATGATTTAAGTTCAAGAACTGTGATCCATTAAGGAGAAGTAAAGATTCTCAAAGAAACAATAGAGGGTAACACAGCAAAATTAGAGGTCTTAAAAAGGAGGGATAGAGAACAACAGGAGAGGCTAGAAAGGTTAGGAAATTTCCAGAGGAGAAATAACTTGAAATTTCTGAAAATATCAGAGGGCAAAGAAGGGGAGCTCAGTACATCCTTTATAGTTCAATTGATTAAAAAAGAGCTACTTATTGAGGAGTTGGAGGAGGAGATCAGCAAGGATATACAGAGGATACACAGGGACCCATACAGACCTAACCCAAATAAAGCCAAACCTAAGAGAATCCTGGTAAATATTTTGACATACTCCATTAAGGAGAAGTTTCTATTCCGCGCCCTGTCAAAAAAGGGGATGGGGATAAATGGAGTAAAGTTTGAAATTAGATCAGACGTTTCGACCGAAACCTCTAATAGGCAATGGGAGTTGGGCAAGAGAATTGATCCTCTTAGGAAGCTTGGTGCATCTGTGCAATTCAAATTTCCAGTTATGCTAAAGGTAATGCTCAATAATAGGATGCACTCTGGTGGTGGTGGGTGGAGGGTGGAGGGGGGTAGGGTATGGAGGATAGATTAATGTGACATGCTTGTTATGTTTATGCGTTTTAAAAAAGCAAATAGAAATATTTTAAAAAAATAATAATAAGATACACTCCTTCCGTTTTGTTGAAGAAGTGGATAGGTTTATGGAGGGTTTACAGTCAGGGTTCCTGTAAGGAGAACATTCCTTATCAATCTTTTGAAGTACCAAATATCAGTTCCAAAATACGAGCTCTAAAGAATGATCTTAAGCATGATTGTTTGTGCAGGTCCACTTTCTATCTGTTTTTCTTTCTTTCTTTTTTCTTCTCTTTTTTAGTTATAGTTTTTAGATGTGTATTTTGAGGTACCTTTGTGGGAAGGGCACACATAGGGCTTCTTATTTTGGTAAGTCAGGGTATGGTTTTCCTGGGGTGTGGGAGGGTTTGTTGTTGGGCACAGAGTGGGGAGCATGATGGTAAAAAAAACAAGAAATATCCTCATCTGCCATACTGATGTTTTAATCTTCAGCCAATGTTTGATTCAACATGGAGTTTGTAGATGATGCCCAAGAAAGTAGTTAATGAGAAAAGAATACCCCTTTGGAATGTGAATGGTCTGCAGGTCAGAGCTAGACGAGAGAGAATATTGCAAAACTTGAGGGATTGTCGGGCACAAATCATTATTCTGCAGGAGACTCACTTGACAGAGGTTGAGAGTCAAGAGTTTTTTAAAGTTAAAAAATGGATCTCCTGTGCACTTGCAACAAAGCAGGTGGCAGTAACCAAGGGTGTTGCAATATTGATAAAAAAGGATGCATATTACTGTAGAAGGCAGTGTTTCAACTATCTTGGGTAGGCAGTTGGTAGCGAAGTTAAAGATCTATGGCCCTAAGTACACTCTGGTGGGCTATTATGGCCCAAATCAAGATGACACAGGTCCCCTTGAAGCCTTATATGCAGAGTTACTAAATTTTCCTGTTCCGATTATTATGGCGGGGGATTTTAATGCTGTGATCGACCATAAGTTGGATAGGTCATCAAATAGTAGAGCAGCAGTTAATCCGAAAATGTCGGCACTGGTACATCATTTGATTGGATAATTGGGCCTGTGCATTATTTGGCGGCAGAGAGTAGGCCCTTATAGAAGCTTTACATATCATAATAAGAAATATAGGCATCACTCCAGGATTGACTACTTCCTAATCGATAAAAGACTAAGGGTTTTGGTATTAGATATCCAACATATAGGTGTACACCTTTCAGATCACTCAGCTGTAGTTCTTTGTATACATTTGGGCCAGGCAAGGCCTTAATCTAGATGGACATTATATCATCCATTCTGTTGGACCCACAGTCTCTTGATATATTGAAACATGAGACAGTAGAGTTTTTTTTATAATAATGTGGGCTCTTCTTCATTGGGAATAGCCTGGGACTCTTACAAGGCATATTTGAGAGGCAGACTGGGTACTCTCGCAGCAGCTAGAATAAGATTATATCACCAGAAGATTTTAAACTTAGAGGCGCAAATCCAGTTGCTGGAGAATGGTCTGATTTCTGTAAATAACCTGGGACAACAGGATACCAGGCTGACTGAAATCAAATTATTAAAGGTAACTCTGTCAGGCACTATTCAAGGAAAGCTCAGGGAAAGATCGGAAACAAACTGCTTGGAGCATTTTGAATATGGGGAGGGATCTAGTAAGTTACTAACCTGGTAAGTTAAGAGCGATCAAGTTAAAAACACAATTAGAGGGATCAGATGTGAACAAACGGGGGCTTTACTCTCGGACAACCAGGCTATTGAAGTGGCATTTCATAAGTATTTTGCGGAAGTCTATCATGAGGATTTAGTTGTCACCCCAGAAGAAGTTGTTAGTTGGTTGGCTCAAGACTCGTTTGAACAACTACCAATAGAGAAGACTCAGCGTTTGAATGAAGAGATCAGTATAGTGAAACTACAGAAAGTATTAAGTGAGGGTAAGATAGGGAAGGCTCCGCGACCTGATGGTCTTCCCCACAAAGTCTATAGGGCCATGGCGGATATTTTTCCACCGATTTTTATGTTTAATGACATTTTTATGACTAGACTGGGTTTTCCAGACTCATGGAAAGAGGCTACCATTGCTTTAATTTTGAAACCCGGCAAATACCTAAAAAATTGTGATTCACATAGGCCAATATCACTTTAAAACTGTGATTACAAGCTAATTGCAAAAATCATAGCAGAAGGGCTTAATGGGGTTATTCCTTTGGTTGTGCATGAAGATCAAAAGGGTTTGATCCGTGGTAGAACGCTCAAACAATTGACATTTAATCTTAGTGGGGCAATAGACTTGGCTACCACCTATAAGCTCCCCTTAGCCGGTTATGGCACTCGATGCCTCCAAAGCATTCGACCGTGTTAACTGGGTCTTTTTAAAAGTAGTAGTTAAATCTCGTAACTTTGGTCTACATATATGTAGAACTTTGGAGGGCATCTATGCTGCACCAATTGCTAGAGTTCTAGTCAATGGAGCCCTGACAGAACCGGCTCAGATATCAAGGGGAACAAGACAGGGTTGTCCTTTGTCTCCTCTCCTATTTGATCTATATGTAAAGCCATTAGCTAGAAGGCTCAGGGGTTTTTCAGAAATTCTAGCATTCCAATATAATGGCTGGAGTTAAAAGATTGGACTATATGCAGATGATATCTTGGTCTTTACAAGGGATATTCACAGTGCACTTGAGTCCGTTTTAACAATCACTACTGATTTTGGGAAAATCTCAGGGTATCAGATTAATAAGCAAAAAACTGAGGTTATGACTTGGAATCTAGAAGCGGATGGAATAAGATGCACTAAGGACATGAGATACTTTGGGGTAAAGATTACACAGGACATCGCTAATCTCACAGAAGAAAATTTTGAGATAGTTAGGAAGGAAGTGGTCACCCTGCTGAAGAACTGGGAGCATCTCGCTCTGACTCTGTTTGGTCGGGTTAACCTCATAAAAATGGTAATCTTACCAAAGTTTACTTTTCTTTTTGAGGCTATTCCTCTCCCCTTTTGTTTTTTGGAAGAAGTTGAGAAGGAGTCTGGAAAAAAGAGGCCTAGCATTATCCGATCTGCTTTTGTATTCCTGGTCTTTTTTATTAAAAAATGGAAGAATGCTTCTGGTCACACCCTCTAACTCAGAAGTGGGCAGAATTTTGGAGGTCCAGTTGAGAAGTCACAATCTGATGGAAGGAGGTTTTATGTTTAAGTACGCAGAACCAAAATACTTTAATAAAGTTAGATTGAAAATTTTATGAGGCATGGCTGAGACATGGAATAGAGGGAGGAGAGCTGTGAAATTGCCATATTTTATCCATTTTGCTCTTATCTGGGCATCTCCGGGTTCCCCCGAATGGGCTAAAGATGCGCTGGCTGTACAATTGAGGGAAGCGGGCATAGTAGTTTGGAAACATCTTTTATAAGAAGATCAGTTGATCTCTTGGGAGGATTGCAACCAGAAATCGGATCAAAGAATATCAACATTCAAATACCTCCAAGTTCTAGGATGGTTTCAAGCATCTAGGACAGAAATTGGAGACGATAACGAATTTGAGGAGAAATTAATTTCCAGGCGGTTTCCAATTGAGGCAGTCGCAGGTACATGGTGGAAATAGAAGATGGACATTTCAGTCTCGCATGCGATCTATGGGGCAGATGCTTGCCATCAGCTACGCTTGAAGATCAATGGCAAGTATCTATGCGTACTGTGTATAAAATAATAAAACCTGCAAACCTGAGAAGGAACCATCTTTTCACTGTTCACAGGGCCTACTGGTCTCCCCAGAGGTTATCGTTGTTTGAGAGCGGAGGAGATGTGGCTTGTCCAAAGTGTGGAAGCATGAAGGAAGACAATCTTCACATGTTTTTACTTTGTCCAAAGATCCAGCCCTTTTGGATGGCTGTGAATAAAGTGCTATCTGATTCTTTGAAGATTCAAGTTAAGGTAAGGGCTTTACTCATTATTTTTGGGTCTGTTGGACTCTCAAAATGTAAGCAATAGGAATCATGCGAATTTGGTATTTTATACGATTTTATTGGCCCGCAGAGAGATCTGCAAACTGTGGGTATCCCAGATACCACCAAGTTATGAAGATTGGTTATTGTCTGTAAGGAATGTGGCAACCTTAGATATGTCAATCAAGGGCTGTCATAGGCAGGGATTTTGGGCACTTCTTTTGAGCTGATGAAAGTATTTCTATTTAATTTATGAGATCAGGGGTCCCATAATTAAGCCCTTATCCGCCTCGGCTGATAGCACCTTTTTCCACTGTGGTAGGTTTTCCTCCACCTGGTATTGGTGTGCATTGGGTCTTGGATGGTGTGAGTTATTATTCCAGGGCGCCTCCTAGTGACTACACCTCTGGTAGCTCATGTCAGCAAATGAGGGTATGGACATTTTTGCTGATAAGCAAAGCCAAATTATGTGATACAGGCAAATGAGGACAAAAAAATAGAAAATAAAAGTGTTTGAAATATGCTAATAACCACTATGCAGCCCTTCAGTGAGCTCTGAAACAACAACAAGGTGAACAAGGTGCCTGACGTTAAGAAAGAATAATGGGAGAGGCAGGTTGTTTGAAAGATGTCAGTGACATCTGGCTATATGGTATTGGGAAACCAGTTCTGTCAGTGCTAACAAGGTTCAGCATTTACATGGCTGGCACACATTGGCAGAGATGGAATTGTACAGACCTTCAAACAGTATTATTACAAACCACACTTTTGTAGTGTTGCTGAGAATTTATGTCAAAGATGTATTGTGTGTCTAAAAGTAACCGTAGAGAGAATGAAAACTGCAATCATGAGTCACATAAGGAAGTCAGATGTTCCATTTAACCACCTTCAGATTGATTTCTTGGAAATGTCTTGCTGTGTAGTTGTTTTCATGCTGGGTTGAGAGATACCCAACTTAGGGGCCCATTATGATCGCGGACGGACTTGAGTCCGTCCGCGACCATAGAGGATGAGGGAACCTCCGCATGGCCTGCGGAGTTCCCTCCTGTCCAATTAGGATGTGACCGCCACCCTGGTGGTCACATCCTCTATTTTTACCATTGTGGCGGGTGCGGCTTCAAGCTGCACCCGCCGCAATGGTAAAAAAGCATATATTGCATTTGTATGCAGAAAGCGTCAGGCACCGTGCGGTGCCTGCCGATTTCTGCATACAAATGCAGGGGGGTACCATAGGTACCCCCCATGGGCACCCCCCACCCCCCTTCACCCAGGGGGCCCGCAACGGGCCCCCGCAGTGAAGTTCCACATGCTTTTCCACAGCAGAAAACCCGCCGCGGAAAAGCACTTTTTTAAAGCCCATCCTAATATGGATGGCGGTGAGAGACACCGCCACCATATTAGAGCTTTTCCGCCATGGTTGTAGGCCAACCACGGCAGAAAAGCTGCGGACGGAAACCAGGACCCACCAGCCATCCTAATGTGGCGGTGGGTCTTTGGTGAGTCTGCTGCGGTTTTTCCGCATCCTCCGGCCCAGTGGTGGCTTTTGCCGGCCCGGAGGATGCGGAAAAACCGCAATCGTAATAGGCCCCTAGGAGATGAGATAGTCTGACTGTGGCCAAATTACTTTTGAGGAAGCTGATCCCTAGATTTGATATGCTGTTTATCTTGAATAAGATCAAGGTAGTCATTTTAAAAGGGAAGTGATGCAGCTATTATGCACAGTCTGACCATACATTCCACTGCAGTTACCGGCCAGAAGCATCAGGAGTAGTAAAGAGGGTCAAGGGGATGATTAAGGCTAAGCAAGCACACCATTACACTTCCACATCTCTAAAATGGCCAGATGGACTACCACTGGGACTTATGAACAAAAGAACAGGTCTCACCTCCACTAAATCCACTAATGCAGTGGTGGCAAACTCCGCCAAGTGGTGGAATCAGAGTTTTTTGATGAACTCCATGCTACCAGCAGAGCGTGGATACCAGAAATTCTGTAAACTTTGTTCACTGGGTAGAGTTAACCGCCCGCCCTTGATAATTAGGCCCCTATATTTGTAATTAGTGATTAGTAATCATTATGTAATTAGTTGATCTTTACATTTACTCCATCTTATTTGTAGTTGCACTTTCAGAATCACTGTACATGTTATGTGACGCAGTGAGGGTTCCAGAGAATGGGAGCTGGAGATGAGCCTATTAGGTTGATTAGGGCGGCTACTTCTTCAAAAAGAATATCATACCTTCTACTTCTTCATGCATAATTGCTAAATAATCAATAGTCTTAAGCACAAACTAAAATGATGACCCTGCTGTTGTAACAATGAGAGACCAAGTGTCCGATTTGACCAATTTACAGGACACTGCTGGGTCAACTGCAATGATGCATTCATCTTTCTTCAATCCTGCAGATAAGGCATTCGACTTAGACCCTTTTATTTCTATTCTGCCTACAATCTACAAATCTGTCACACACTTCTGAAATGAATTATATAAGAGGAAAGTCCTTAATTAATTGTAGACAAGTATTAGTTTCCTTCCATGACTGAGCAAGGGATTTTTCTAAAAGTAGATCTTTTAGGATTGCCTTTAACCCACTTCCGCCCAAAGGTAATCCTTAGTAAACACACAGGTGACCTCCTGGTTATGGCAGTATTTCCAGGGACAGATAGGGGAATCCAGATCCATACATATGTTATAGGTTTCACACCCCTTAAATGACCGTACAGGTTTAATCTGGCTGTGACCGCTCCCCATGTTTTTTCGCAGTGTAGGCATGAGGAGTTCTCATGATAATTAGCGGATAAGCCCCTAAAGTTATGCCTTAGATGTTGGGGTATGAAGATGACTACTGACAGCTTTGCTGGTTTTTCCCCAGTCAGGCTGTGTGTTCTCGGCGGTGCACATTGTTGTCCTTGAGCCCCGTCTGATGCTGTCTGGTCCAGAAAAATCTTGATGCATGCTCCAGTGTCAGAAGATGAGCTCCTTTGTTGAACCTCAGCACACATGCAAATATCTTCAACAATTTATCACAATTGTTCCATTACTTTTTCAAATACAAGTTCCTTTTTCCCCATCTACAAGCCAGAAATCACCAGTTCATGTTGGGTCTTTCTTTCTGCAGATAGTTCCATCTCCAGTTCAAGGGGAAGAAGTATGTAACATAGGTCAGAGAGTAAGGGACACTACCAGGAGCAAAGTTGTGCCTGCTCAGCCTACAGACCCAACTCATAGAGCAGGCATTACACACTATCACTCGGACCATTCCGATCATGCGTCATCCCCCAAGGGAGATCGGTTGCATCACAGGACAGAACAAATATGTAACACAGTTCTCAATGCGGTGAGACACGGGGCATAGATGTAACACAGTTGCTTCCATTACAGAGACTACACAGAAGCAGAGGTAGCAATCAGATTACAAGAAGTCACTCCGAACACCAGGCTTAAGCCGTGGGCTTACACTGCATTTTCTGAATTGTGGATGTGGAGAACATACTTTTTGACACCATTTTGAAAATAACTGAAGCATAATTTAAATATAAAGTGTAGGAGTGGAACACTGCACGCCTAAGGAAACAGAGGAATCTGCTAAACCTTCCTATACTCTCACTCTCCACTACCCCCTTTCTCCGATCATTTTTTACCACCAGGGGGCTCCGGTCTAGCCGGAGAGATCCAAAATGGGGGGCATGTTGGGGAATGTATTTCTAATCTAATAAACAGAAGAAAAGGAAGCTGAACATAGCTTTCACGTTTCACTGTGGAATGGCCAGTGGCCCCTGTCGGATGCATGATTGCATAATCTGAACCCTCAAGAATGAGAAGTGCTTTTTTTGCTCTACATTTAGGAAACATTTGTGGAATGTGGTGAAGTCTGAAGGAGCCTCACACACTTTTTTCAGGAGCTTTGATCTCATATGCAAAGAGAGGAGGCATTAATACGGAGGAGGCATTTCACTACAAGTACCCGGTCCCACCAATAGTCCAACCTAGTCACCTCTTCTAAATATCCTATTCTCTTGCACTGCCAACACATTTGCTTCATCTATCCTTTCTCTTGTTATTGTGGGAGCATTTCCCTATTAATTTAAATTGTGTTTTATTACCAATGATAAAAATAGTAATCTACAGGCAAATTCAAATGTGTACACTAACTTGATGCTGTTGCCTTTAAAACAATTTTGATATGACCCGTTAAAGGGCATTTTCCTGGCTCATGCTAACTAGGCCTCAGCTGAGCCTCAATGACATCTTGTACAAAATGGTGTCTTATTAAGTTGTGCTCTGTTTATTATTTCTGCTGCACAAAATCAAACAAGCCATGTGTGTTTATTTTTTAATGACACTGTTGTTGAAGAAGAGTCTCTAGCATGGGCTCAATATTGTGTATTTTCTACAAGGCTATTCCACCTGCACGAGTATTTCATTCATTCACAATGATTCACTGTTGTTTTTGTAACTGGTTTGTTCCGACACCTCTGGATGATGTTAGCTCAGAAGGAGCTGAATCAATATTCATGTAAAGGTATAGTGCTTAGGTGGTAAGGCTGTATGACTCTCTTTAATTCAATGTTCTGATTTGTTAAAAATGTATTTCTTTTGCTTACACCACGATGAAGCTGCACTTTGAATGAATTCCTATGAGAAACTTTTGTTTATAAACCCTTGAATTTGGAGATCACCCAGAGACGTTTAATATGCGACGAGGAAGGATATCTGATTTTTTACTGATTTCGGTGCACATTTGGGACTTAGCATTATCTGATGATTTTTATATTTTTTCTGTACTGATGGTCTTTACTACAATGGATTTCCTATGCAACCCAGCAGTATCTGCCTTTAATTATTATGCATTGTACCTTAAAATGTTTTTTATACATTTTCTAATTCCACCGTCAATCTCACTAAATGAGTTGGTCCTTTCTCTTTTGACTGTATTGTGCACTTTATTGTGAAATTCAGTTTTAACTCGGTCTCTGATGCACTCACCTGTGGGCGTGTTATCGAGGTGTCTTTTGGGGTGTAAGATTTTATTGATACACAGCAACCACACTCTCTCTGGTACATTCTTTGAAAGCAAACATTATCCACAACCCCTCATGGTTCCTGTCTGTTTTGTGTCTCGCTTTCTTCCACACGCTCATTTGTTTTCATTCTCTCCCACCTTTTCCTACTTTGCTCCCCTCACAACGTACATTGGTTTCTCTTTTGCTCTTTCCCTGTCTTCCTTCCTTTGCCTCGCTCACCCCTTTCTTGTCAGTCTTAGGACAAAATATTGAAATAAAAATATCAAGTTGCAAAAATATTGACTTTTTAATATTGTGATACACAAATATCATGATGCAAGAATATCGTTGAAAAGAATACCGATTTCCGAAGGTAAGTAATATTGATGTCAAAAATATCTATGTTGTTAATATTGTTTACAAAAATATCAATGCCAATATAATTTACAAAAATATCTATGCTGTTAATATCGATGTAAAAAATATCTGTTATTATTGTTGCTAATATTGTTATTTTAATATTTTTAATGTATTTTATTATGTTTTAATTGTATATGTTTTAAATTATTTGTGTAATCTTTGCAAATGTTTTATAATATAGTTTGTAAATGTTTAGTTGTTTTTTAATTTAATGTAATTGATTATTGCAATTTTTAGTGTTGTTGCGGGTTTTGAGTTTTGTTGGGGTAAAGGTTGGTACTTGTTTAATTACAAATATTTAATAGTTAATTATTATCATTATTAATCACTTAATTGCTCATTAATTATGTAAATTGTGTAATTAATGTATTTTCTCAGTTATGTTTCAGGTGTTGTTTTGGGGTTTGTAGGGTTATTGGGTGGGATGTAATTTAATTATAATTAGTTAATAATTAGGCTTTTAATATATTATTAATTATTTAACTCATAATTAAATATGTTAATTGTGTAACTAATTTATTTTCTTAAGTGATGTTTTAGGTGCAGGTTGTGGTGTTTGTAGGGTGACAGGGTGGGAAGTAAATTAATTTAAACTATTTAAAAATGTATTTTCAAGTTTTTAGTTGTTTGATTGCCAATTAATTATGTAAATTATGTAATTCATTTATTTGTTAAGTTATGTTTTAGGAGCAGGTTGTGGGTTTTATAGGGGTAGGGGGTGTGAGTAAATTAATTATAATGAATTCAAAGTTATTTAAATTATTAACAATTATTTAATTGATCATTAACAATTTTAATTGTGTAAGTAAGATATTTTTTATTATATGTCAGGCATGTGTTTTGTTGGGTTTGTAGGGGTAAACGGTGGCAAGTACATTAATTATAATTAACTAATAATTAATGTAAATTGTTATTAATTATTTAATTGATGACTAATTATGTACATTTCTAGAATTTAAGATATATATATAAAACATATTCATAAATTAATGAATATGTATAACAAATAAACTACATTTTTTATATTTCCAATTTGCTTAGACATAAAACGGCACACAATATATGAAAATATGTTTAACTAAAAATAATTTAAAAAATTGTATACATTTATATACATAGAAATATACAATTAAATACATAAGCACATAATAATATGTAGACAAGACAAACATTTTTTAACTTCAATAATAATAAGGATACTGTTCCCACCACAGTATGTGCAACAATAGGGAAAGCGTTGGACTCAGGAGGGGTTACATTTAGTATTCCAACACCAGTTGGTGCAACAATAGGGAAAGCGTGGGACTCAGGTGGCATGATATGTACTATTCCCAATTCACCGAGTACAACAGAAGAGAAAGCTTTGGATTCAGAATGGGTAAAATTTACTAATTCCACTCCAGTGTGTGCAACATTAGGGAAATCTTTGAACTCGGGAAGGGTTCTAAATATTATTCCTAATCCAGTAGGGAAAGTGTTGGACTCAGGAAGGGTTACATTGACTATTTCCACTCTAGTCTGTGCGACATTAGCGAAAGCTCTGGGCTCAGGATGGGTTAAATTTACTATTCCCACGCCAGTCGATGCAACAGTAGGGTAAGCGTTGGACTTAGGAGGGATACAATTTACTATTCCCACTAACAGTATGCTAAACAGTAGAGAAAGATTTGGACTCAGGAAGGTAACATTTATTATTCCCATTCCACTGTGGGCAACAGTAGAGAAAGTGTTGGACTCAGGAGAGGTTACATCTACTATTCCGACACCAGTAGTTGCAACAGTAGGGAAAGTGTTGGACTCATGAGGGGTACAATTTAGTATTCCTACACCAGTCGGTGCAACAGTAGGGAAAGGGTTGAATTCAGGAGGGATAAAAGGTACTATTCCCGCTCCAGTCAGTGTTACACTAGGGAAAGCATTAGACTTAGAAGGGTAAAATTTACTATGCCCACTCCATTCACTGGTACAGTAGAGAGAGAGAGTTCTTCACTTCAAAAAAATGACATTTTAACAGCTATATAAAATACCCCAAAGATATACAAATCTAAAATATAAAAATTAAATGTCTGAATTGTAACAAGAATTTAAAAAATAACATGAATATTACAGTGTAATTATTAATATCAATTAGCACAAATAATATTAATATATAACAATGTATTCCCACAAGCATAAAAGTCAACAATAAAAATGTAATAAAAATAAACAATGATAATGATAATGAATGTTTATTGCTTAGTTAATTAAAAACTTAACAGTTTATCATATGAATGAAAGTCATCAATATAATGACAACATTTTAAGACCTAAAAGCTTTACATACTTAGTTAATATTTTAGTGTGATGTGTAACAAACAATTAATATTTACTAAATCCCAAGGCAACACCATTCTGCAGCTCAATTAAGAGTGGCTTTTCTAACCTAGAAATACATTTTCTGGCGTTATCCACTTAAATAAAATGAATAATAAGATCTCTTAACATATCATAGAGTTCTCAGCCTGCTTTATAGCCAGAGTTTCTGTTTGTAATGCGAGAGAGTGGCAGCCAGGAAAATAAATTTATCAGTTGGCAGTTCATCTGGGGATCAGACGGGTTCAGCCCTGCTATTATAGCCTCTCTGCATGTCCTTATTCTTCTTATGTTAAACGCTGTTCTTAATAAAGTGACTCCTGCTGTGCAAAGTTTTGGACATGCGCAAATTAGATCAATTACGTCCTCTTCGTTACTGCTGCAGAGTTGGCATAATGTTGGCCCTTTATGGATCAAAGATGGCTGGTCTGCGATCAATGGTAGTTTTCCAAGGTGAAGAGTCATCAGATGTCTTTTCCGGTATGATGAAAATGTTATGCTTAGGTAAGTTGCTGGTGCATGGATCTTATAGTTTTTAATCACCATCCAAGCATGCGATCTGTTGCTGAAGATGTTTTTGTCGATTAGCCAGGAATTAAGTTTTGCAGTTTTATTTATAACTTGTTTGAAGGTTAGATAAGTCAGATTCTTGTTCCAAAGCTCACCCCTGTAAGCTGTTGTTAGTGTTAATAATAAATAAAGTATAACACAATTACCAGATGAAATAATGTTTTTAAATAAATTAATACTTATTTTTATTTATGATTACTTAAATAACTTCCCCAAAATATAACTTAACGAATACAAAACATTCACAATTAACATAATTATCAATTAAATATGAAACAATAAAGTAATGATCAATTATCAATAAATTATGTTTCAATTAACTTCCCACCCTGTTACCCTAAAAACACAGCAATCCACACCTAACATATAACTTAATATATATATATCTATCTATCTATCTATCTATATATATATATATATATATATATATATATATATATATATATATATATATATATATATATATATATATAGCCCACCGCTTTTACAAAGCGAGCGGCGCGAGCGACGGCTTTGAACGAAACCGTGCCACAAATCAATATGACCGTTGGCCCCGAGGCGGAGTAAGCAGAACGATTACCAAGACATCGGAAAGAAGTGCAGCGGCTCACAAGCTGAAACGGCACACAAAAGGCGGGAACAAGCTGATTTGCCGTGCGGTAACGGGAAACGCTTCAGCGGCGGCGGCGGCTGGCGGGAACCAAGAGCCGACGGCGAATTTGGTAAGTGAACGCCGAGTGAACTTTCTGAAAATACACTTAGCCTCATCTCCGAAGGTTCCGCAACAAGTTACACCAAACCCCAATCCCGAGTGACGTAGTCACCACCCCTTCGTTTAAACTAACTGTACACAGCAAGACCAGTGCAAAACCAAGAATGTCTAAGGATGATGGCATCGCAGGAGAAAGGGAGTCGGCGGCAAATTTTATGTTCAAAAGCTCCGCAGCGAGACAAACGCAACCCAGCAAATCCACAACCCCAACCACCTCAGGGAGCGTGCTAAAAACGCTATTTTCGAGACTCGAAAAGACACAAGAACGAGAAGTCCGAAAATGGTGGGAGGCCACTTCATTAGAAAGGTATATAGAGTGTGGCAGGATCCCAAGAGGATTACGGATTTACACTGTACCCTCGTACGAAAATCCGGATCCAGGACTACTTAAAGACTGGGCAGAATATACTGCGGAGTCCGCGAAAGGAATGGTGCGTATTTTGATTAAATACGCATGGAGCGATAGAGAGAAATGTCTCAAAGAAATAGCGGATATTGAAGAACTAATAGCAAAAGAAAAAGACTCCAAAGAAAAAGAAGAATTAAGGGATGCCATCAACAAAAGGATTAAGGATTATGAACTAACCATTCGAAAAAGAAAGCAATCCAAATTCCTCAGAGACGAACAAGATTACCTCACGGGAAGAATCCTCACATTCGCGAAAAAGTTCGATGCCACCAGAAAACGCATGGCACAGACGAATGCAACACCAGCCAATGAGGACACTGAGGAATCTGAGGTTTCGGAAGGAGAACAAACAGAGGGCATCAGAGGGAAAACCACAGCAACTGAAACAACTGAGGATCCTTTTTTCGACGAGTTCGAGGTGATCAAAGAAACTCGTCTCCGCCCCCAACAGAGAAATCATCCACCAGCACCTCAAAGAAACCAAAGAGGAGGACGCGGAGGGGCAAGAGGAGCAAGAGGTGGAGGCCAACAAGCGGTAGCATCTCCGAGAGTAACCAGGAGTGGATTGAACCGCAGAAGATAACGGATAAACAAGAGAATAACATCATTAACTTATCGAAAAGAATACTAACAGATGATGAAACTTCCATTCTCAAAAAAGGCCTAAGCTTCTGTCCAGCTAGTGACTTTGGTTCAGTAAAAGTACGGGTCGATCTATTCAAATATATAAGGAAACTCAAGTTTAAGAAAATCTTTCTCCTAAACCCTAAAAGTGACCTTATAGAACACAACCTTGTAGATCAAAGTGAAAACCAGAATGAGACCCAAACATGCGAAGAACTAGCTGACATACTCCTGACTCCTACACAAGAAATTGTGCTCAATACTACAACAGTAGTAACACCACTAGTGAGCAATACCACGCAAAAACGTGATCCTAGCAATATGAAAAACAAGTCAAAAAAATTGCCGGTGACGAACTACGATGCTATAGATCTCTTTAACGAAGCGGTGCTGGAAGATCTAGATAAAATCTCATCTGGAAAAAAGTACAAAATGAATCATAAAACATCTAATATAACGAAAAGAGAATGGCAAGCAATCAGGACACTTAAAGAAGACACGACAATTGAAATCAAACCTTCTGATAAAGGAGGAAATATTGTGATCTTCGACCGAGAACATTACCTGGCAGAGGCACATAGACAATTAAAAGACAAAGAATGTTATACTCCAATACAGAGATCTGAGTATAACAAAAGCATTTTGACTTTCCATGGCATGTTAGACAACTGGCAGAAAGAAGGTATGCTAACCATGGATGAGTACCTCTTTCTAAAATGTGAAACGCCGATTGTACCTACATTTTATCACCTGCCGAAGGTGCATAAACATGCCAAAAAGCCTCCAGGACGTCCGATAGTGTCCTCCATCGGAAGCCTTCTCGAAAACACTTCCAGATTTGTAGACTCTTATCTGGCTCCCTTCGTTAAAAACCTTCCGTCCTATTTGAAGGACACACAAGACTTTCTGGGCATCATGGACAACATCACATGGGATTCCGGAATGTTGTTAATCACCTTAGATGTAGTTAATTTGTATACCTGCATCAACCAGGAGCAGGGCCTATTGGCCGTGAAATGGTTTTTAGACCAAAAACCAGAACATTTCCGTAACCATAACAACATGATTTTGTCTATGATTAGATTTTGCTTGTTCAATAACATTTTCTTATTTGATGGGGTCATGTATAACCAGAAACGGGGAACCTCAATGGGTTCGTGCTTCTCCCCCAGCTACGCGAACTTATTCGTAGGCTGGTGGGAGAAGCACGAGGCATGGAGTGACTCCAATCATGAATGGACAGAAAAAATCTTGATGTGGACTAGGTACATAGACGACCTGTTCATAATCTGGCAAGGGGATCGCCAGTCAGCAGAAGAGTATATTTCTACCCTAAATACCAACACTCTCAATTTGAGATTTACAAGCACAATCAGTACCTGTAGCATCAATTACCTTGACCTTGAAATTTTTGTACATAATAACATCTTACAAACCCGCTTGTACAGAAAACCTACCGCGGGAAACTCAGTCTTGCATGCCAGGTCATACCACCCGAAAAGTCTTGTAAAGAATGTACCATACGGCGAATATTTACGCCTAAAGAGAAATTGTTCTCTTGAACAAGACTATAACCAGGCAGTAACTGAAGCTCATGGGAGATTTGAGAGTAGGGGATACAACAGCAATATCTTGAAACAAGCCAGTAGTAAAGCCTCTGGAATCAATAGGAGGGATCTCCTTGTTCCCAAACAAAAAACTGAGGCACCTGATGAGGTCTGTATAATAACCGAATTTAACACCAAATCAGGCGAAATAGTGAGCATCTTTCAGAAACACTGGCATATACTAACTGCCGACAGGGTCCTAAAGAAAAATCTGCCAAAGAGGCCTTTAATCACTTACAGAAGATGACCGTCTTTGGCAGATCATCTGGTCCATAGCCATTTTAGATCCCTGGCCCAACCCATCAAAATTTCGAAAGCGACTGGTTTCTTTCCCTGTCTTAAGTGTAAGGCATGCAAATTCAGTAGTAAAATATCTGAATATCCCAACCGCACAGGCGACAACAAACCCAACATTAAGATCAAGCAGTTGCTTAATTGCATCTCGGAATACACTGTATATTGTCTCACCTGTCCTTGCAAGCTGCGATACATCAGCAGCACTATTAAACCAGCGAAACTAAGAATTCTTGAACACATGCGGGCAATTACAAATAAAGATAAATCATATCCTGTTGCCCGACACTTTGCTGAATACCATCAAAGCAAGTGGGAAAAACTTAGTTTCTACTGCATCGATCAGGCCCCCAAATTAGAACGAGGGGGTGACAGAGACAAGGCCCTACGTATTTTAGAGTCTAAACACATCATTAGCTTAAAAACTATGACTCCGTGGGGCTTGAACAATAATGAAGAACTTTGGGTTCACTTATAATCTGTAAATTGCCTGAAATGTGTGGATAAGATGGTAGGAGGAAGAAATGGAACTTTATAACATCTCCATCCATTCCAACAAATTTGTCATGCCTGATTAACACTGTTGCACTGTTGATAAAAATTGCCCATTCAGGGCTGAATAACCAATATCAAGCATATTGAAAAAAACAATTGTGGGAAACGTTTCAATTGCTGAATATATGAATTTTTGTTGTGTACATATATTGATGAAAAAAAACACATTTTTATAATATAACGTTAATGTTTTTAATGAGCACTATGCACTTTCACATTAGTCGCCTCTTTTTAGCCTAAGATGTCAATGTAATATGTACATTACAAGATGGCCGCCAAATTGTCAAACAGATAATGTCTCTCTTTTATGTTTGTGACATACATAGCGGGCCAATGGCTTTAAAATGGTGATTTGATTTTGCACTAACGTTACACTGACGAAGCCTGCAAAGGCGAAACGCATCTGTAAGGGGTGAAGGGGGTCTTTGGTGTAATAAAATCGGCAAATCGGATACCAGTGTGCCAGCCTATCTTTTTCTGACACCTTTATGGGACAACAGAAACGTGCAGCTATATATATATATATATATATATATATATATATATATATATATAGCCCACCGCTTTTACAAAACGAGCGGCGCGAACATGTCATGAGGCACTTTTTACAGAGGTGACGGCGGTGCGGGCGTGAGGAGTTGCAGGTAAGGAGCGGGAGGCGGGAGGCGGGAGGCGGGAGGCGGGAGGTGGGAGGCGGGAGGCGGGAGGCGGGAGGCGGGAGGCGGGAGGCGGGGGGCGGGAAACGGGGGGCGGGAGACGGGGCGGGAGGCGGGGGGCGGGGGGAACTGGTGGTTATTGTGGGGATTATGGCAGCGTGGGAGCAGGAGAATTGGCTTGTCAATGAATGCATAGTGGCGCACAGTGAGTGTACTATAATAGGGAGGCGGTAGTTCTTTGTTGCTGTTTAAGATTTCTTGCCTGCCCTCTTTTATGCCAAGCGCGCAGCGCTTATCGTGCCCGATGGCTCTGTGCCAACTAGTACCTTTTCCCATCCCCGTGCCAGGGTTTGAGTATTCGCCAGACTGCCGATAGATAGCCTTCTTTAAAAGCCTTGACGCTCTCGCCTTTCAGCGCCTTACTACACAGCCTGGGCGGGAGACGTGGGTGGGAAGAATCGTCTCCTCTTTCTCTGCTGTTCTTCAGAGACCTTCGGAATGAGCGGGAAAGTCACTTCAGATTAAAATCCACGGCGTTCGGGTTGTCTTTTGGAATGCAGGCTTTTCTACCCTTTTTTGCTATTTAAAGGTCCTTCAGTTCTAGGCACAGCAGACACAAAAAACGCGTGGGACACAGGACAGAAAGGCACAAAAAACGAGTGAGGCACAGGACAGAAAGGCACAAAAAACAAGTGAGACACAGAACAGAAAGGCACAAAAAACGAGTGAGACACCGAACAGAAAGGCACAAAGTATTGTAAGCGCTGTACCTAGGACAATGCATTATAGCACTGCTGCACTTACAACACTGCTCGCATGTGTGCATGCACTGGTGCATATAGGTCATTTACTGCAGGAAGAGAGTGAATACTGTCACTATTTCGTGTGATGATAAACAATTCCCATTTATGCTTCTGAACACCTACAGATTGAATAGTTGCCCTGGTTATGCATGGTAGGCTTCTCCTCAGAGTCCAGCTACCTGCAGTGAAACTGACTAATCAGATATGTGTGCCCACCAAAATCCGTTTCCAACTCCTGCCTCACTCACAAATAACCCTCAGTTTTAACTATGTGAGTTTGATCATTTGTGTTCGTGAACATTAGAGCTACATTTATAAAGACTGTATTAGCCGGTATATTGAACAAATAACTTTCTTCAAAACCTGTCAGGGTTTAAAGAGAAATCATTTTACAGTGAGATTTGAGAGTCCTTTCAAGCAGTTTTTTAGGAGGGTAAGTTGTAAATGTGCCTCTTAAAGCACCATTATTACTAACAACAGTTTGATTTAATGACAGGCAGAAAGGCACAAAAAACGAGTGAGCCACACGACAGAAAGGCACAAAAAAACGAGTGGGGCAGAGGCCAGAAGGGCAGAAAAAACGAGTGAGACACAGGACAGAAGGGCACAAAAAACGAGTGGGGCACAGGACAGAAAGGCACAAAAAAACGAGTGTGGCAGAAGGTCACCAAAAACGAGTTGGACACAGGACAGAAAGGCACAACAAGCATTGGAAATGCAATAGGTCTCGCATTAGAAAAGTTGAAGCTATTGGTCTTGTAAATGACAAATATTTTATTTATGTGCTGGTTTTTAAAATAGCTAAATGGATAGCTTTGTCATTTACAATGCCAATAGTTATAACTTTCGCGAATGTGACAACTATAGCATTTGGAATGCAACATGTTTTGTATTTATGTGACTTAGATGGCAGCTCTGGTCGTTAGGCCACATCTCTAGAGAGCACGAGAGTGCAGCAGGGGAGAGAAGCACAGAGAGGGAGCAGAGAGTGCAGCAAGGAAGAGAAGCACGGAGAGGGAGCCCAAGAGTGAAGCAAGGGTGAGATGCACGGACAGGGAGCCTGAGAGTGCAGCAGGGGACAGAAGCATGGAGAGGGAGACAGAGTGTATCAGGGGCGAGAAGTACGGACAGGGAGCCCAAGAGCAAAGCAAGAGAGAGAAGCAGGAGAGGGAGTCTGAGATTATAGAAAGGGAGAGAGTTGAGCATAGAAAGGGAGCAGATGAGTTTGGGAGAGAGGCATGAGAGGTGGAAGGCAGAGCAATGGAGATAGACCTGGGAAAGGAGTAACCATGGGGGAGATGAAGATGAGAGCAACAGGGAAAAACTAGTGGTGTTGACTAATGCCGAAATGGTATAAATGATGCTGTGTTAGTGCTCATTGACAATCGTGTGTACCTTGAGGAGAGATGGGAGAGGGGAAGAGAAAGAAGGGAGAGTGAGGAAAGAGGGGAGAAAGGGAGGAGAGTGTGGGGATAGAGGGTAGAGGAGAGAGAAGGAAGAGTGTGGTGGGAGATGGTAGAGGGGAGGGGAGAGTGCTTATCCAATTTCGCAAACTGCCCTTAAGACCCTTATTGTGGCGCTGTATGTATGAAAATGCACTATCTTTTCACTTTTTAAAGTAAAATTTTGGAGTGCCATTTGGCGCCGCAGACACGCGTGGTTTGGTTCCTGGCGCACATAGCCATGGTTGCAGCGCACAGAGACCCTCCACTGCCGCACACAGAGGAAAAAAATTAGAGGGAACATTGCATACGAATAACGAAAATAACACAACAGCCCATAATCACTCGAGCACTGCCAGGACTTCACCACACAATTGACAAAACGAAAGAGAAACTTCTTTGAAGGGATACAAAAACGAACAAACGGAAAGAGCCTTCGAAAGAAAAAAAAACATTAAAAAGGTGACACAACACTTTCCTCACATCTTGCGGACAACATAAAACGTGGAAAACAATACTTACGAATTAAAAAATAACACAAGTGGGCCAAATCAGTTGAACAGGGCCAGGATTTGCACTGACAACTCTTCTGTGGGGCGGGCGGGGGCCCTAAAGCAGCCTTTTGCTCCCGGACAACGTCGGGACAGGCTGCTAGTATATATATATATATATATATATATATATATATATATACATATATATATATATATATATATATATATAGTCGTAATATTGGTATATTTATAAATATTAGAAAAATAAAGTATAGATTATAACTGATATTTTTTAGATGTTAGTAATATATATGTGTAGATAAATATACACACACTCATTTATATTTGTGTGTGTGTTTGTTTCAATAAGTTTGAATTTATATATTTTTAAATATTACTTAAACATATTTAATTTACAATATATTAATGGTATATACTAAAATATTTAGGGCCCGATTACGAGTATGGTGGGTCTGGAATAGGCCAACACGCCACCTCCCCACTCCTGAACCGCCAAACAGGACTGGCGTCTGCCCAGTGGATTACGGGTTTTTCATAGTCTAGTGGGTGAGTGGCATGACGGTCCTACATCTGTGCCTTTCAAAGGCACCTATGTATGCTTTAGAAAGACACTGAGGAAGACCACAACAGCACATTCCAGCACAGCATGGACTGTGAAGTCCATGTCGCGCTGGTATTGGGGGGGCATTCACAAGAGGGGGGCACAACATGTGCCACCCTGCATGTGCCCACATGCATGGAGCATGAGGGGGGTCCTGTAAGGCTCCCTTAAATTCACGACTGTCCACATTTTGAAGGAGGAAAAACCTCCATGACACCGCTGGTGGTCCGGAAACTAATTAATAGGTTGGTTCACACAATATAGATTCGTAAAGGGTTTACAATTCGACCTAATGCACTTATATGAACGAGGTAGGTTACAAATTCCGAGCCACTATGACTGACCAAGATCACAGAGATGGTGGCTTCCTGTGGTCAGGAGACCACCATATCTTTGATTACTTTCTCAATAAATCATTGTTTTAAAGTGCAGCACGTTTACTTAAAGGGAAATGGAATTTGTGTAGAATTATTTTTTTAAATATTGCAAAAAAAATGTATTAGAAAGCAGTGGTTCCTTTGACCACTGCCTAATCCTAAAAAAAGTTTTGTAAACATTCACAAAGAGGACCCCTTCCTGTTTGTGAATGTCTTACCACCTTGAGTTGGTGGAAGAATGTTTGTGTTCTGTGACTGGATTTCGGTCACAAAACATTAATACATTCTAAAAGGAATCAGTATTTGAAATGGACGCCATTAAAACACCGCTTTCAAATACTGATTCCTTATTTTCTTAAATTAGGTAATGATTTTGAAAACGTTGTTTTCCGAATCAGTTATTGGGCTTAGTACATTTCAAAAAGTGTTTTAGCTACTACTGATCCTCAGATTTACTTAACCTGTGAGGTTGTGACCATTAAAACCCCTTGTGCATGAGGCCCAAAATGATTTACCCAGAATTCCACTCTTTTTATCGCAGCGTTGGAACTGAGATGGGAAGACAGTTCCAAGGTCCCAAAATGTTAAATTCAGCAGCAAGACCATATCTACGTCCTCTCATATTTTTCATTCATCTGCTTTCCTCTAGCAACCTCTTAGCCACTATTTGTTTTAATGTTTGTCTCACTTTGCATCTCTCCAGGTCTGTCTTGGTCTTCTCTTCCTCCTCCTTCTGGGCATCTGCCTTTAGCTTAGTTTGTCGCCTTTCCTTCTTCTTTGTACTGATTTCTCCTCTGTTGCTTCTGTTTTCTCTCTCCTCCCTTATTTTGCATTCTCTTTTCTAGCTCTGCTATGCCATGGTGTATGTGTCTTTCACTTACTGTTCCCATTTCATCCCACATCATGTTTCCTTGGCTTTCCTTTCTGCTCAATCTGCTGGTGCTTCTCCTTGTCTTTCCTTTCTGCTCAATCGGCTGGTGCTTCTCCTCGGATACTGCTCTTCCTTTCTCTCTCATTCTACGGTATATCTCTAGTTCTCTCCCTGTCTCATTTATCCCCTTCTTTCTTTGTCCCTGGTCCTCGTCACGCTCTGTATCTCTCTCTCTCATCGCCTTTGTCTCCCCCTACGCCTTTTTGTCCCTCCTCCCTGTTCTCTTATTCGAAATGGTGCTTTCCGTTTGTTAGTCTTTTGCTGACATTTTAGAGCCGGCGCGGAAAGCTGCCCGCGCGCCGGATTCCCATGCGAGCTGCTTTATTATGCATACAATAAACATTAATAAAGTCGTTTCATGGCGGCGCAGCAGGCACTGCTCAGAGTGCAAACAGTTCTCTTCGCAACGGCTCCTCTCTTGATTTCTACACCAATCACATCTCCATCAAAATCTCGCTTTTCACTGCAGAAAAACTCTCTCGACAGGGGCTGTGGGCTGCGAAGTCTCGGCCTCGGAAGCTGAAGGCAGTGTCCGCGTGCTAGCAGTGTATTGGCTAAACTGACACAGCCACACATTTCACGCAACAGCACCAGGCGATTTTACGTCCATGATCCCTGGCAAAGGCACATAACAGTGCTCTGGTGAGGATTCCAGTTAACCCCTTTCACGTGGTTTCCACTGTATCCTGCTTAGGTTTGGAGAATGCCTTTGGCCATTGAAGTATACAAGTTCCTCCAAAAGAGGGGTCTTTTATTAGTTAAATAAAAACACCAGCAGACACAGTTACGTCGGGGTGGGCCAAAACATCCAGCCATGTAGACCTTGGTGCAGAACTCCAGTGGTCTGGGGCCGCCACCACAGCAAGCAACACATGTTTAGTAAGCCCTGTCCCATGTGACTACTTTTTGGTAAAACATCCTTGTAAGACACCCCATCCTTGATACTCCACTGCATTCGCCTCAAGAGGGAAGCTATCAAGCAAGGAAGTGGGCCACGCAGCAAACGGAGCAGTGCGTTACTACTCAAGACCATAAAATGCATAAAGCCCGCATACTTGGCTATGATCCCATCTTTTCTAAATAATGTTTCCTCAAACTCTCATTTATCTCTGTTTTGCGCCCAAAGTGAGGTGTCTGCCAGGAGTTCAGAGAAAACGCATATATCTGCTGAACCAGTTCTTTCATGACCACCCCGGCCCCCCCTGGGGTATTTGTCCTCCTGTAGCCCACTGCCCTGGGTGCACCTTCATGGGCAGCAAGCCTCTGTGAGCATTAATCTGTCTCTCTGTGCGCAGCGCCGGCTCTTCCCTGCTCAACTGCGCTGTCTCCTGTTGAGTGCAGCACCATGGACAGCGGTGCTCTGCACTCTGGGCGGGTGCGCGCGCTCATTAGTGTTTTCAGCACCATGGCCAGCGCTCATTTGCGAAATGTAAGGCTGTGAAGTGTGAACAACACAATGGACAACGGCCTTGGCAGTCGAGGTGTATGCCTTGGTGGGTGGCACGGGCAGCCCTCCCTTTCAAAGTCTGAGGCGAGTGCTTGTGAGTACAGCTGCGTGGAAAGTTACTTCACTTGAACTCTGAAGCGTGAGGTTTTCATTACATCACCATCTCCAATTCTCTGTGCTGCCGTCTCAGGCCTGACCCACAAACGTAATAAGTCTGCACTCGTGGTCAGGCGCGGTGCGTCCATTGGGGCGTAGGGGCGAAGCCCCACTAAGCCCCATGGACCCACCACGTCGTCACTAGAAGCCAAACACAATTATTTTAAAAAATCGCGCTATCTGCCGGCCGGGAAACCGGGAGACACCCGACCTTCCCGGAGTGCGCAAGGGGGGGGGGAGGGGGGGGGGGAAGGATCGGGCTGCTGCAGCTGCGCAAGTGTATTTTTGGGCACAAACATGCCCGCGCATGCGCAGATCGTTTTCTTGTGAATTCCCCCTTAGAGAGAGGACCAGGGGGCGGGCCGCAGCCCCCGGGGTTACACAGGGCGACTGGGCGAGGAGTCATGGTGCCCCCCCAGCCAATCCTGGCGCAGGATTGGCTGGTCACTACATAGCCCTGTTACATAACCCCTGACGGATAGCACGGCCGACTTTGGTGATGGGAAACCAGGTTCGAGCCTCTTATCGAACCATAAAAATGTATACATGACTTACACTGGTGTTAAATAAATAGATATTTTAAAAAACAAATAAAAATGATGTTCCGACTAAGGTGTGAAATTGGTGTCGAATAAATACATGTTTTTAAAAACAATTAATATTAATCATGTATCATTGGTGCTGGAGTACAAGGTTCGAGACTGGTATTAAACACTGACAAGCTGTGTGCAAGTTATAGGGTCATAAAAATACATGAATGATGGATGGATGCATGAATGGATGCAGGATGAATGATGGGTGGATGAATGGATGGGTGGATGCATGAATGAATGATGGATGCAGGATGGATGCAGGATGGGTGGATGGGTAGATGAATGCATGATGGATGCAGGATGGATGCAGGGTGGATGGATGGGTGCATGAATGAATGATGGATGCAGGATGGGTGGATGGATGATGGATGAATGATGGGTGGATTAATGGATGGGTGGATGAATGAATGATGGATGCAGGATGGATGCAGGATGGGTGGATGGGTAAATGAATGAATGATGGATGCAGGGTGGATGGATGGGTGCATGAATGAATGATGGATGCAGGATGGGTGGATGGATGGATGGATGATGGATGAATGATGGGTGGATGAATGGATGGGTGGATGCATGAATGAATGATGGATGCAGGATGGATGCAGGATGGGTGGATGAATGAATGATGGATGCAGGATGGATGCAGGGTGGATGGATGGGTGCATGAATGAATGATGGATGCAGGATGGATGGATGGATGGATGCATGAATGGATGCAGGAATGGATGCAGGAATGGATGATGGATGGGTGGATGGATGGGTGGATGGATGGATGCATGAATGATGGATGGATGCTGGATGGATGGATGGGTGGATGAATGAATGATGGATGCAGGATGGATGGGTGGATGGATGGATGGATGGGTGCATGAATGAATGATGGATGCAGGATGGATGGATGGGTGGACACATGAATGGATGCAGGATGGATGATGGATGGGTGGAAGGGTGGATGGATGGGTGGATGGATGGATGCATGAATGAATGATGGATGGATGGATGCAGGATGGATGGGTGGATGGATGGATGGGTGGATGCATGAATGAATGAATGAATGATGGATGCAGGATGGATGGGTGGATGGATGGATGGGTGGATGCATGAATGAATGATGGATGCAGGCTGGATGGATGGGTGGATGCATGAATGAATGATGGATGCAGGATGAATGCAGAATTGGTGGATGGATGGATGGATGGGTGGGTGGGTGGATGGATGGATGGGTGGATGCATGAATGATGTATGGATGGATGCAAGGTGGTTCGGGCTCGCTCGCTCGCTGTGCTCGCTCGCTGCGGTGCAATATGCAAATTAGTTTACGCCCCACCACTTTCAAATGTCACCAGCCGCCCCTGCTCGTGGTAGTATTCTGACGAACGGTTTCCGAGGTTTGAAGTTAACAAACTCTCTGGAAATATACCTGGAAAGCTGTGTCAGCCACAACAGTTTCCAGGCGATCCACTGACAATGTCATCTGGCATTATTATACAACGCTACTTCCACTATTTCAGAATTGTACATGCAGTACAATGCCGCGTTCAGGAAAGGCAGCTCCTCGGGCAATTGCAATCTTTTTTTCTTCTTAGCAAAAGCCTTATCCCAGCTGAGCAATCCCCTTCACTGAATCACCGTGACCTTTGGCGGGGTTCCGATTCCATTCTCACCCAGGAAGAGATTTTACAATAGTCCTTTGATGGAGTAAATCTACATTTCCTGAGTGGGTAAAGTTAAAGATTACTTTCTGCAATGACATAACGTAAAATGATGAGCCCCCCTTGCAGAATGTGGAGAGAGGCCACTGAGATTTACACTTTTCCCAGATCTAATTTAGCATTAGGTGGAATGGGACTCCACTGAAGGGTAAGGGCCCCGGCCCCCATGCACCGCAGGGACTCCAGAGGCATGATTTAGGCCCCTCAGTTTGCGAGTGACCACAAACTCACACGTTAGTGGGTGCTTATAAACGTACGAGGTACACTACGCCTTGGTCCACCTCTCCCCAACCAGGCCTCACCAAACTATTTGTTACATTAACGTAATCTCGTGTTATTTCCAGCATTTTGTATTATGCTTGTTCTGGAAATTTCTACAAATCACGCCATGTTGTGTAATTAAAGTCCATTTGAGTAACAATCCAATTGCGGAACATGGGAGCATACGTGACCAGAATGTGAACAGCTCTTGTTCCCGGAACGTGTGTGTGTTTCTTGGGGTTAGCGGAGTTAAGCGCCATGCCAGGGAGCGCGTGCTCTGCTGCCTCCCCTGCTACTGGGGTCCGTTCGAGGTGATCCTGTTATTGAGAGGTCAGCCTGTTGGGGTAACACCTGGGTGACTCCTGCCCTGCAGGTGAGGGGGCGGGCCACCGAATGCTAGATGGTTCATTGCATTGGCTGTCCGCGTGACGGATCGGGAACGCAGCTCCGAGGCAGGGCCAAGATAGCGGCCGCCAATGCCGCCATCATAATGCCTCTGCTGGCGGTGGCTGCGCGAGACCCACAGGGGCATGAAGAGCAGTCTGCCCTCCCTCGATGGGCACTAGAGGGCCGTGTGGTAACAGCTGAAGGAAGGACTCAGAGCCGTTACGTAGAGAACAGACGATTTATTAAATAGTAAGATGTCAACAACTACGACCTCAGCCACAGCCTCTCGGTAACGCTGTCACCCTCAGAGTCCCCGGCGCTCGCCTTGGAACGCTGGTCGCGGTGACATTCTAAGTGATGTCACCGCGAGCAGCACCATCACACGTGGAGCCGCCGGGGGGGGACAAAGAGGGAGATACCACACATCCCCCTTCCCTGCGGAAATTGAAAACATTAGATAAAACAATGTGCAGAAACCAGAAATAGGTTAAGACCTTACATTAGGTAGAATGGCAACAGTTACATCATTACATATTGATCAAAACGCCTGGGAGGTCTGGTCACTCTCCTGTTGGGCCTGTGGCCCGGATGAGAAACACCTGACGGTCTCCTGACAGTGAAACCGCTATCCTTCCTAGGACCACTCTCCCCCCCCCCCCCCTTGCACCTTCTGGGACCTCTACAGGAGGGTGGTACTTTACAACTCTCCCTAGGTTCCATATTTTCCCTTCTTGGGTTTTGACTGCTTTCTTGAAAAGTTTAGTGATTTTCGTGGGACTGCTGTACTCTGACCAGCTTGCCTTCCCTGTGGGAGCTTTGATCTTAATATTGTCACCTACTTTGAACTCAACCCCCCGTGTGGCCTTGCGTTGGTCGTAACCTTCCTTCCTCGCCTTCATGGCTTGTTCATGTTTCTTCAGGCTTTCCTTTTCTTTGGTTCGGTCCGACCACCCCTTTTGCCATTCCATCCACCCCGGGGTAAGCTTAGTGTTGGGTGTCCTTGCGCAGAGCAATTCGAACGGGGTGACACCCGTTGTCTGATGCGGCGTGAACCGGTACGCTTCCAGGCGCCTCCACACCTCTTCTTTCCAACTTATGCCACTGGCTTTGGCCAGCTGGATGCTCTCCTTGATGGTTTTGTTAAAGCGTTCGACCATGCCATTGGTTTCTGGGTGGTATAATGCGCATCGCTTGTGTCTGATGCCTTTTTCTTCTAGGAAGTCTTCCATCTCTTTCGAGCATAGTTGTACTCCGTTGTCAGTGAGGATGTTGCTGGGGAGCCCCTCTCGGATGAATACCTCCTGCAAGAATCCGATGACAGTTTTGGTCGTGACTTCACTGACGAGTTTTATCTCTGGCCACCGAGAATACAGATCTACGAGCACTAGAATGTAAGGTGTTCGCAGCTCCCCAGTCATAGGGCCCACGATGTCCAAAGCCAGCTCATCCCAAGGTCCTGACGGGGGCGGCCTACATACCATGGGTGGCGACTGTTGCTTCAAGACCTTGTCACTATTACAGCATGGGATGCACTCTCTGATTCTCCTTTCGGTGACCAGGTCCATGTTCAGCCACCAGTAGCTCTCCCTGAGCCTTTGCTTGGTCTTAGTGATACCTAAGTGCCCTTCCTGAGCTATCTCGACCAGGTTGTCTCTCACAGTAGCTGGTGGTACGAGTCTTGTTCCCCTGAATAGGCATCCATCAACAATGGTTAACTCGTCCTTAACAGCCTGGAAAGGCCGCAGGTCTTCATCACGTTTGTCCCCGTGCTTCCATCCATCTCTCACTCTTCTGCAAACTTCTTCCATGGTCTTGTCCTCTTCTTGTGCCTTTCTCCACGTTTCTTCACCCAACGCCTTCTGGATGGTGCAGACATTCTCAACCATGAATCCTTCTTCATCTTCATCTGTTTTGTCTTGCATTTCACTTGCTTCTACATCACTGACAAGCCTGGACAGGCAGTCAGCTGCAAGGTTTTGTGTTCCTGGGACATACTCGACATTGAATGTGTACTCCTGGAGACTGACCACCCAACGCCTTATCCTACTGGAGATGGCATCCAAACCCTTCTTGCTGAACACTTCTACCAGCGGTTTGTGGTCGGTTCTGAGGGTGAACTGCGTACCCCACAGGAAGTCTCTGAATTTGCCTACTGCCCAGGATACCGCCAATGCCTCCTTTTCAATGACTGAGTAGTTGTTCTCAGATTTTTGGAGTGACCTTGAGGCAAAGGCCACAGTTTCTTCTCCTTCCACACCTTTCTGGGTAAGAACCGCTCCCAACCCTTTTGCACTAGCATCAGTGGTGAGGATTGTTGCCCGGCCGGGCATGTAAGACTTCAAACTAGGGGCTTCCGCAAGAGCTCTCCTTACATCCTCAAATTCGCTCTGGCATTCTTGGCTCCATTTGAATTCGCTTTCTTTCTTCAGCAACAGCCTGATGGCGTAAGTCCTGCCTGCTAAGTTTCTGATGAACTTTCCATAAAACTCCAACATCCCCATGAATGATTTGATCTCGTCTTTGTTCTTGGGGGGTGGCAGATTCACAATGGTGTCCTGGAGCTCGACCTTGGGACGTATGCCTTCTGCTGTAATCTTGTGACCCAGGAAATCCAACTCGGCACAGCTGAAGACACATTTGTTCTTCTTCACGGTAAGACCCTGGGACAAAAACCTCCTCAGTACACATCTCAGTCTCTGATCATGCTCAACTTGGTTCTTAGCAAACACCAGCACATCATCCTGGTAACACATGATGCCAGGGATGCCTTTCAGGATGTTGCCCATGATTCTTTGGAAGACGGCGGCCGCCGAGACTAGGCCGAAAGGCATCCTTTTGAACTTGTAAGCACCCATGGGTGTCACAAAAGCGGTGAGTTCTTGAGACTCCTCGTGAAGTTTTATCTGGAAATAGGCCGAGGTGAGATCGAGGGTGGAAAACACCTTGGCACCCTCTAGCATGCTCATCATTTGGGTGATGTTCGGCAAGGGGTATCGGTCAACGACGACCTCTTTGTTGAGTGCCCTCAAATCAATGCAGAGCCGGACTGACCCATCCTTTTTCTTCGCTGCCACGATGGGCGCCAACCATTCGGTCGCCTCCACAGGTTCGATAACTCCAGCCTTGCACAGTTTCTCCAGTTCAGTTCTGACCTCCTCCTGAATGGCTATGGGGAGTCTTCTGACTTTTGCCACAACGGGCTTGGCATCCTTCTTCAATTTGATTTTGTGGCAGTAGTTCTTCAAACACCCAAGCCCTTCCCTAAACACCTCTTAAATTCTCTTGTGATGTCAGCCTCACCTTCCTGTATCTCCTGTATCAAAATCTGGGGATTGCTGTTGGGATTGAGGTACATTCCTAACCTCTTTTGAGCACGCCACCCCAAAATGTTGTCCCCTACAGTGGACACATATACTTTGGAGACAGTAGACCTGTTTCTGTACTCAATTTTACTCAGGAAGTACCCTTTCATGGAGATGGGGCGCCCCGCATACCCTCCTGGTCTCAGGTCTAACCTCCTCAAGATTATCTTGCCTTTGGACACACGTGAGAACTCCTTGGCATTAATGATAGTTATTCGAGAACAAGAGTCAAACAATGCATCTAGGTCAACATTCCCAACTTTTATGGTGTCTTTAGGACTATCAACTTGTTCCTCTTCAACCTGTGCTGTAACTTCCTTACACAAGGGGTTTCTGGGACCTGGCGCCTTCAACTCTTGTACTTGCACAACAAATTCGTCGCTCACCACATTCGTTCTGTCTCTACTCTGTCTACTGGCCCCCTGCCCACTCTTGCAAAACTGCTTGAAATGGCCCTTCTTGCCACACTTGTTACATGTGAACCTGAGGGCGGGACACTCCTTGTCGTTGGCTAGATGCCCTTGTTTCCCACACCTGTAGCAGGTACCTTTGTATGACCCTCCCGGTCTGCTTTCCTTCTGCTCCTTGCCCACTGCCTTCTGACCCTTAACTACAGACACAGTCTCACTTTCGGTCATCACCTCGCTGACATTGGTCTTGTCATCGTTCTTCTTCTCCCCTGCATCCTGCTTAATCTCCTTGACACACTGCAACATGTGCTCTACCTGCTTGGCTATGATGAGAACTTCTCTCAATGGCGGGTCATCTTTAAGCCAAAGCTCTTCACGCACTCGCTCCATCCTGCAGGTCAACACGAACTGGTCTCTAATTCTCTCCTCGCTCGCTCCCCCAAACTTGCACGTTGCAGCTAACTTCCTCAACTCAGACACAAAATCTTCTATAGATTCCCCATCCTTTTGTGCCCTCTTACCAAAATGGTACCTCTCCATAATTGTGCTGGTCTTGGGGAGGTAGTGCAAATCTAACTTCTTTAGACTAATTTCAAATTCATTCAGACCCCTTGCCTCCTGTGCCCCTAAATCCGGGAGATGGTCTAGGACTTCCTCTCCTTCTGCGCCCAAGTAATAGGCCAGCAGTGCAACTTTTCTTTCTAGCCCCAGGTTAGGCCCACACACAGTAGCATAGTTTAAAAACACTTTCTTCCATTTTTTCCATAAGATGGTGGGGTCACCTGGGCTGGTTAAGAAAAAGGGTGGAGGGGTTACACTTTGCATTTTAATACCACAACGGTTTTGGTACGGGTTGACCCTCCCAGAGGAATGCGCCAACCCACTCTAAAACTTGGAATGCAGGTGAAGACACTATAGGTCTGTACCAAGGGAAGAATGCCTACGAAACCACTAAGGACACACTTCTGCTAATGGTGTTATAATCTAGTCAAGCTCCTTGCGGAAACTATCTTGAGAAGCCTTTGCACGGCTCACCTTCCTGCATTAAAGGATACAGAACATTACAATTGGGTACTGAACTGATACTGTGGTACAGGTGAGCCTACGGATACATGGTAGGGTGAGAGAGGTCTTCAACTGGCAGTGATAGTTACAAAACACCAACGAAATATAAGTATATATTTTCTTTCCCATGCACAGCCCATACACACTGAGCCCGAAAGTACTCAGCGCAAGACTTGTCGTTTTACCAGTCACACTTTGTTCAAAGTGCAGAAACAAGAGATCTTCTTCCACTGCCAGCACAGTTCCATCAGTAAGTTCCAAAAAAAGGTGCAAATAAACTTCTTAGTTCACTTCTACTTTCCAGCGTTGAAACCACCAACAGTTCCTTGTCCCAAATACACTTTCCTCAAAACGACAGGCAGTGCCCAATTACGTGTGGCAACAAATGCATATGGCCAGCTGTGTTAGTTTACACACACACCCCCTGAGGTGATAGGGAATTCGACACACACACGCACGCCTCGCTGCGTGGGCTTTCGGGGGATGCTTCACGCAAAAGTCACTCGCCAGCCTAAAGGTTTAAACTCGCTGATGATGTTAGAAGGTCACTAGGCAGCCGCCTAATGCGCTGGATCCCCTCGCGCTTTTGCGTTGTACCAGTAAAGTCCCGAAAAAATGACTGCCAGTCACCAACTACGCTTCAAAGATGAGGAAGGTGAGGTAACTGCGTGCCACGCTCCCACTTTCCTTCTAGACCCTATTGGCGCTATAAATCCCGCTGGCAGGCTCTGACACGAAGAGACGTCCCAATCACTTTGAAGGCTGCAGATAGGATTATACACCACGTAGGACGTTGAGAAGAGTCTGGGTAGAGCGCGCAGGGGTGGCTAGCAGGCGTTACCTTACTTCACGGAGGTGACAGCCAGACGTAGACTCCACACAGACCCGCAGTCACTCTAGAGCGGGGCACCTTTTCTTCCTTCACGTCCTCTCAAAGTGTCTGTCCAACACCTTCCGACGCTGGGCTGCTTCATACACCGGCTGGCACTCCGTGTTGCAGTCGGACACTGCAACCCGATACTCTTCCTCTTTAGTCGGCTGCGATTTCACGAGACAGCTGTTACATTAGTTTACTTTTCTTTTCGTCCTTCGGCGTGTTGAGGTCGCAGGGGGTTAACCCTCGTCGCCAGTGTGGTAACAGCTGAAGGAAGGACTCAGAGCCGTTACGTAGAGAACAGACGATTTATTAAATAGTAAGATGTCAACAACTACGACCTCAGCCACAGCCTCTCGGTAACGCTGTCACCCTCAGAGTCCCCGGCGCTCGCCTTGGAACGCTGGTCGCGGTGACATTCTAAGTGATGTCACCGCGAGCAGCACCATCACAAGCGGAGCCGCCGGGGGAGACAAAGAGGGAGATACCACAGGCCGGTATATCATACAATATATTTTGTATTTGTCCAGGAGTGCTGATGTGGATCATGTCGGGAATCTGCTTCCCGCCACAACCAGAAATTGTTGACACTGAAAGGAGGTTTATTTGAGAAGGGGGCAGGAGGCTGGATAGGAAAGATACACCTCTTCTGAATGC
Source organism: Lissotriton vulgaris (assembly GCF_964263255.1). NCBI lineage: Eukaryota > Metazoa > Chordata > Amphibia > Caudata > Salamandridae > Lissotriton > Lissotriton vulgaris. Next base: position 1,305,124,471 of record NC_141693.1, on the reverse strand, counting down.
CTGTGTTCGATTATGGAGCAGGAGCTCTTTCTAGATAGATTAACTCTGCATCTGATTAGGATGGTTCACTACCCCTATATAATGGGGGCAACTTAAATTGTACAGCAGTCACATTATTAGACAGATTGCACCCGCCACTCCCCGCATCTGGAATCTACAGCACACTGAGGCGTTCACTACTTGGATGAAGCAATAGGAAGTGGTGCGTGCCTTAAGGGTGAACAATCCACCCTGTAGGCAATTGCCATACTACTCTGGCATGCATGACCTATTTGCAGGTTCGACATGTGTTTGTGCAATGTACAGGTTCAGTCCAATGTCCAGGTTCAGTCCAATGTCATGCATGCTGAGTATATGGCTAAGACACATTCCATTATGATCATAATCACCGGCATAAAGGGATTAGCTAGGAAACCTCGAGGAATGCTATAATTCAAATCAAATCAAAAAGGCTTAATTCGATTTTAGGTTTAAAATCATAAAAGCATACAGAAAAATAATTCGATACATTTAAAAAAAAACATTTTAAAATAAATCTCATAATGGCTTTAAATTGCACAGTTAAAAGATTAAGCATGCTTTACACAACCTTTAGGCAACGTTGTAGGTAGCAGTGTTCTGAAAGATTTAGTAATTACAATACATAAAACTGTTGTACGACGGTTTGGGACAATTAAAAGCCACTGAAAAACCACTGCCATTACTTAAATGGGTTCCTCTACCCACTGGGTTGTTGTCAATGCCCCGGGGACTAGGGGAAAGCATGTAGGACGTATTAGGGTAAAAGTCATGTAGATTCCAGGTAGAAATAAGTTCATCGCCATTTTGAGATAGCCATGTCTGCATGCATGGCACAATGTGTCTGCTCCTAAATCGTATCAGGATCAAATTGCCCAAGATGTCTTTTTTAAGGGGTCCAAGCCAGCCCACCCTCCGGACACTTATTATTCGGCCATCAAGATGGTAGGGCAAAGGTCTGTTTTTAGATAGCCAGAACTTGACCTTGTTCATAAGTTCATGTTGTCTCTCAGCTTTACCTTTTGTTAGTTCAGGGACTCCCGAGAGAACAATTACAAAAGGCGCTGCTTCTGGAGGTAAGTGTATATGGGTGGTGCGCACATGTTTAGATGGAATGTGACGTGCTGTTGTCAATTTCGGGGGGGCTTTGGGATTGATAGGCAACAAGGAGGTGGGAGTTGGCAATTGAGTAGGCACCGCTTCATAAGGAGTGATCAGATTAGGTAGTTTTGAAGGAGCGGTTGTTGGCGGGCATTGAGTTGTTACAACGTGGGTTGAGGATTTCAGGAGAGATTCAATAGAGTTCTCCAACCCCGTCAGCTTCTCCCCCAACGTAGTGATTTTGTCCATCAAGGGGTGTATTAAAGATTTAATCAGATGCTCGATCATAGTCAGAAGAGCCTGATGGGAGGATGGTGATAAGGCGTCCAGGTTAACAACAGGTGGCGGAATAAAGGACAAATTAATTAAAGGTGGTATAGGACTTAGAGAAGGTTTGTCAAGTTTTTGTGTTTTAGGAAGACTCCCGTTGTCTTTGTCCCCATCGATCTTCCTTTTAGCAGGTGTAACCCTGGGAGGTATTTTATGGGTATCAGGAAAGGATTTCAGCTCCCTTGGACATGGTGACAAGCTGCAGCATTTTAACGTGGGGGAAAGTGCTGCTGGAACGTACTTAACCTTACACAGGCTGTTTAAGTCATCCAGCCATGGAAAACTAGATGGAGAATGTGCAAATATATCATCCGGGATTTTATCGGACATCTCCCCTGTTTTGGGCTTAGGCATAGTTAAAGAAAGTACAAGTCGGAAATTTACCTCTGAACAGACAAAGGGGGTGGCCCGTCCCCGTCCTCCTCAGTCCGATGAGGGCCGTAGAGGGCCCGCCCTTTGCCCGGGCTTAGCCCCGGGCGCCGACCCGCGCGCGATCCAGCGAGTCGGGGACTGCTATCCTTTTGATGCGCCTCCTGGCGCGCTGATACTGTGTCTGGCGAGAAGCTGGGGCGTCTGGGGAAAGTAGTTACTTTCCACCCCTCGCGCTCCGGCCGCTGTTGTACTTGCGGCGGCGAGGGGGAAACTGGCAGGGAGAGTTGACCCCCGGTGCAGGTAAGCCTTTTAATGTCCCCGATGCTGCTCGCTGGCCAGCTCTAGTCATTTTTTTTAGTTTTTTCTTTTCTTTTTGTGTAGAGGTCTCTGCTTTCTAGCGCCAACGCCTCCAAAGTTATGCCTCGCAAGCTTAGAAGTCCTATTTTCCCATAAAGAAGCCACCTGCAACAGTATCTATTATTTTCAGTGCTTAATTAAGCAGAAAGCACCGGTATTAAGCAATTAGCGCTAAACCAACTGGTTGCCGAGTAGTTACAACCACCGCAGTTTCAGTTCATCTCAGCCCAAAATTGCAGAGAGTAAAGCAGAACCCAATGATACAGTCACAATGCTGAGTACACTATGGAAAAAAAGTCCAAATCCAAAGCCAGGTTTTTTTCTATTCTCTTCTCTTTTTTTTCTGTTTCCCCCAGTGATTACAGCAGTTTTTTTTCCTTTTCTTGAAAACGTATTATGGTGAACTAATCGTATTTTCCTCAAGGCGCTTGCTCAAAAGTTTATGCAGGTGAAGCGGGAGCAGAAATGTGTTATAGACCCACACTACGGCCGTTTTCCAGATTAAATGCAGCTTCGGCAGGGTCTGTAGCAGTAGTAACTCAAAGCGACAGGCAATGACAGGTAATGAGCGATACTCGGAGCGAGCACAGCGTTAATGCGCAGCCGAAATTGATCTATCGGATACATTGTATCTCGTATCAAAGCAGTGTCCATGAATTGAAGCGCCGCTCACCTTCCTCCGTTCGCGTCTCATTCAAAAGCCGGTTTTTCTGTTCCGAGAAACTCCAGTCCTCCGTACCGGCTTAATAGACCTCAGCAGTTTCGGATGTTCCTTAGAAAAACTCGGAGGCACTCAGCACCGAACGCCGAAGCAGCAGCAGACGCCATTGACCTCGAGGTGAGGCGGGGGAGGAGTCAGGGAATGCTATATCAAATTGGAAGCTAGGTATGGACCTCCTGGAAGGACAGCATTTAAAGGTCCTCTGGGTTAAGTGCTATCAAACTATTTCTCTAACAATGCAGGGGCAGATTTGTCTGTATTAGTGCAATGGGAGGTGTTTAAAACAGTAGTGCGAGATCATTGTATAGCTCATAAAGCTGGGATAAGGACACAATTACTCAGAGATCTTTCTAGGCAGGAGCAGCTCCTGGGTAACTCGGAAAGAGAGCCTCCACGTGCATCAGGCCAGCATGGGTGCCTTGGGGAGGAAAGGTAGAAACTGCTAGTCTAGTGGATCGATTGAAAGGATATGATTATAAAAGCTACCTCACAAAGGTGATTGGGGAACGTGACAAGGCTGAAATACTTTTGGCATGCCAAGACTAAAGACATGTCCATGTTCTGCAGATTTACAATGAGGCAAATCAATTGGTATACTCTCAAACTGAGATTAATGATGTGCTCAGACTATGTTTTGAACGTTTACATCAGGCCGAGGAGACCCAGCGCCTCAAAAGAAACATGAATGTATGTAGACGCCTTGACCTCTAGTCTTCCTGCTGAGGAAGCAGAGGCCCTGGGGGCAGAGATACGTGTACAGAAGGTGCAGGCAGCTGTTCAGGACCTGGCTAGAGGTTGAGTACCTGGGTAAGATGGGATCCCGTGGAGCTTTCTGCGGCTTACATAAATGTGCTTGCAGCAAAGCTAGTGTAGGTCTGTAATAGTCAGAGAGCATTACCTCCTTCAGTATGGGATGCTGCTATAGTATCTACATCTAAGAAGGATTAAGATACAACAAAGCAGCTTCATAAAAGCATTTATTGGCAGCGACGGCTCGTGGAGGGAGTTACGGTGGGGCAGGAGGGCGGGGAGGGGGAGGGGCAGGGCGGAGGTTGCTAAAAACCGGCATATGGATAATTGCAGGTAAGTAAACAATTTAATTAATAAAACGAATTTCGTAGCTCGCACTGCATTGCATTTTGCGATGCACGGCGCACTACGAAATTCGTTTTATTAATTAAATTGTTTACTTACCTGCAATTATCCATATGCCGGTTTTTAGCAACCTCCACCCTGCCCCTCCCCCTCCCTACCCTCCTGCCCCACCGTAACTCCCTCCACGAGCCGTCGCTGTTTATTGGTGCTCAACATGGATTATAAAAACCGGAGCAATATACCAGAAAATTGGCTTCTTCACAAAATAGGAGGCTTGATTTCAGTATATGTACCCAGGGCCAGTAAATTAAATGCTACTAGTGGGCCGGCATTTAGAAAAAACAATGTCCCAACAGGTAATAATCAAAAGGCAGTTTGGGTATGTATGCACAGAGCATTACTTTGGAAGGAGACAAGGAGGCTCGAATGGTTAGTGCATGGTTTGTAATTCACCAGTTTGTAGGAATATTTACACATGGGAATACAGTTAAAGGCAGCACTGTACAAGAAAATTCATGTGACAACCCAAAGACACTTGGTGACAAGGTGATATATACAAGTGAAAGGTGACGACGCAAGTGATGAGGTGAACAGCGTGAACGGCGCAAGGTGACAAAGTTATCTACAAGGTGGCGCAATAATCAGAAGGTTTTTAGACAATTGTAACACATTCAATCACAGTTATGAGCCAAACGCTAAAGTGCGCCAAACATTTTTTGTGCTGTGGTGTCGACGGCGTTTCGATCCACAGTGGTTTGGGATCCTCTTCAGGACAGGGTTGTCGAGTTGGTATGGTGCTGAGGGAACTTGAAGGGGGCGAACGCTGGTACAGTTGGCCCCAAAAGCGTCAAGGCGCGATAGAATCACGGATGTATTGAATTGTATGAAAGCCCGGATCTCAATCAGTTAGATCCCATCTCAAGGTCGGTATATCTGTACTGATGAATGAATGGTGTCTTAATTGGAGAGGACGTATCAGCAGCGTCTGTGTTAATCTAGGCGGCTGCGAGGAAATGAATATCTCGAAGTGGAGTAAATCTGCGGCGAGGTAGAGGATCCCAAACCACTGTGGATCGAAACGCCGTCGACACCACAGCGCAAAAATTTTTTGCCGCACTTTAGCGTTTGGCTCATAACTGTGATTGAATGTGTTACAATTGTCTTAAAACCTTCTGATTATTGAGCCACCTTGTAGATAACTTTGTCACCTTGCGCCGTTCACGCTGTTCACCACATCACTTGCGTCGTCACCTTTCACTTGTATATATCACCTTGTCACCAAGTGTCTTTGGGTTGTCACATGAATTTTCTTGTACAGTGCTGCCTTTAACTGTATTCCCATGTGTAGATAATCCTACAAACTGGTGAATTACAAACCATGCACTAACCATTCGAGCCTCCTTGTCTCCTTCCAATGTAATGCTCTGTGCATACATACCCAAACTGCCTTTTGATTGTTACCTGTTGGGACATTGTTTTTTCTAAATACTTTATACCCAGTCCCAACGTGGTCTATGGGTTTTACTCCTGTTCTATATCACTAACTAGTGGGCCGGCAGCACTTATTATGCCAAGCACTTAAGTAGCCCTTTAAGAACATGTATCAGGCCTGCCGTTGTAGCCTGTGTGCACTTTTAAAATGCCATTTCCAACTTGCATATTAAACCTTTTGCCCGGCCAAAACCTTCCTTTTTATTACATGTAAGTCACCCCTAGGGTAGGCCCTAAAAAATATATAGGGCACGGTGTATTGTTTTAAAAAAGTAGGACATGTGCTTTAAGTTTTACATGTCCTGGTAATGGGGAACTCTCAAATTCGTTTTTCGCTATGGCAAGGCCTATTTCACCCATTTGATAGCATTGGGTTACCTTATTACATTTAATACGTGATAACTTTTGATTGGGTGCAGGTAGGTATGAACTGTTTGGTGTCTAAGGATTTGTGATTAAAACACTCTTTAATGGTAAAGACGGATTTTAACTGACATTTCTGAAAAATCTACTTTTAGAAAGTTAGCATTTTCTTGTCCTAACCATTTGGTGCCTGGAACATGTTTCTTGGGTTACATGACTAGGTGTAGTTGGCATTTGACCTTCTGTATTTCTCCCAGACAATATCATAATGGAGGGCCTGGATCTTAGAAGGATGGGCTATCCTGGGTTGATGGTGGAGATCTACTACCCTCGCACTTCAAAGGCACTGGCCCAGCTTGCATACAAAGGACATCACTGTAGCCTATTGTGCCCTGGGCAAACGGGGATCAGGGCAGGGAGGCAGGAAATTCCAAACAATTTTGTGGGGGAAAATTCTGTGGGGGGAGGGCGCAAGCAGCAGGGAGAGCATTGCAGATAGTTGTCACTGTACCACAAAGAGCAAGGATGGCATTGTGGATGGTTATCGCTATAGCATGAAGATCCGGTTGGGTGTTGTGGACAGTCATTACTGGAGCTTCACATTGGCAGTCACTGTGGCCTGTTATTACTGTACATTGCAGTGCAGAATTTCCATACCCTGTCATCGCTGGCAGTCGCTGTAGCACAAAGAATCAGTTTCATCAGAGCTTTGCGTTGGCATTCTTCATGGGTATGAGATATCTTGCCGCCTGTTAGCAGTTGTGAAGTGCCCAAAATGTCATGATTTCTCCATTCTTCAAAGAGGAGTGTACTCTAATGCCAACCAAGGGACCATGACCAGGGAATTCACCTCTTTGGGATCAGGGACTCTCTCTAGCACAGGCCAGCAGGGCTGAGGCGATCCAGTTGCAGGTCTAGGCAGGTCAAGTAGCAGCATGTCAGCTGTGCAGTTTCTGGGAGGGTTCTGGAGATTGTTGTGTCCCTGTAGCTTAGAACAGAAAATCAGCCACCCACCCTTGGAGTCACTCAGATTGTCCTGAGAAAACAGACTTCAGGCAGCAGGGCAGTCTTCTGAAGAACAAATGCAGGCTTCAAGCAGCAGGAAAGTCCACTGGCATACAAAGCAGTCCTTATGAATTGTTCCACAGGTCCATGAGTGTACTGAAGAGTTGGTCGAAGGGTCCAATATTAATATCTGGTGTCAGACTTTGGAATGGGGATGACATCCTGGCTAACTCTACATCTGGTACTGGAAACTGCCTTTGTTTCGTCCCCTGCCCAGACTCCAAGTAATCTTATATAAGAAAAGGCTGCTTTCAAGTTATTTTGTGAGTGTGCTGGAGGCAGCCCATTGACTGGCAGTATGGCCTATCCTGCCAACACCTAGTCCTCCTTAATCTTACTGTTTGTCAGGAATACACAAAGGCCAACTTACAACCATTCAGTCATGTGACCCTGGACACAGACTGCAGCCTCCAAATGGTTAGGGCACAACAATGCCAGCTTTCCAGAAGTGACATTTTCAGAATAGTGATTTATAACCTGACTTTACCATTAAAGAGGATTTAAAATCATTACAATTATTTTAAGACCAAACAAGACATTTCTACTTGCTACCAAGTAAAGGTTAGTTCTTAATAAATGTAATAAGGTAACCCAATGTTAACCTGTGGGAGAAGTAGGCCTCACAGTAGTGTAAAACGAAGCTGGGAGTTTTTCACTACCAGGACATTTAAAACTTGAGAACACATAAAATACAACACACCCTGATGTAGGGACTGTTTAGGGCCCTCCTTAGGGCTGACATACGCATTTATAAGAGAGTTTTTGACCTGGGAAGAGTTTATTTTGCCAGGTAGAATTTGCAATTTAAAACGGCACACAAGCTGCAATGGCAGACCTGAAGCATGTTTTCAAAGGAAACTTAAGTGGGTGGCACAAAAAGTGATGCAGGCCCACTAGTAGCATTGAATTCACAGGCCCTGGGTACATCCATTTCACTTTACTAGGGACCAATAAGTAAATTAAATGAGCCAATTGTATATAGGCAAATGTTGTCATGTGTAGAGGAGATAGCAAAAGCAGTTTAGCACTGGTTAGCAGTGGTAATGTGCAGAGAGTTTAAAGCCAACAAAAACAAATTTCAGAAAACAAGAGGGAAGTATGCAACAAGTTTGGGGGAAGACTATACCAAAGGCTGACAGGTCTATCCACTAGAAAAACAGAAACGAATCAAGGAAAAATAAGCTGTGATGAAAAAGGGAAAGCAATAGGAATGAAAAAGAACAGGACGAGCAGAGTAGCAACCTTAAAAGGCAACTGCAAGCCCTCATGCAGGTGACACCTATTTTGCAGTTGGAGGAGCAAGGAACAATAGGTAGAAGCCCAAGAGCACAAGGCAAGGCAGCATCATCTGACTGAAGCCCATAGTGTGCAGCTTTATGCTTCACTGGGTGTTTCCTGAGACCAAGGAATGGCAGGACCACACAAGGACCATGGTTTTTGGGGCCCCAGAGGCAGATATGCTGCAGTTGCAACACATGGTAGTTTAGTATTACATATGTTTATTGAGGGTACAACAGGTGGCAAAACAGTATTGTCATTTAAGAGTGGCAGATCCGTCCGGGGACAGACCCGCCGAGCAGTGTTAAGGAAGGCACAAACCCCGGATCACGTTATGAGAAAGCAGTCTTATACACAGCAAGCCGCCTACAACCCAACCAGGGCCGGTCGCGTCATAAACATAATGTGGATGGAGAGCATCTCTGGACCCTTACTGCTCCCCCGTCTGCTTAAATGCCATCCTCAGGAGCTCAGTAACCAACCCAAAACAAAACGGAAAGGAAAAAGAAGGGAGGACCCCTCTTAGACAGTCTCAACTTCTCCCATGCCCTGATCCCTCTACCCCCCGCCAACCCTCTCCCCCTCCCAAACTCCCTCCGTCCCCCCTCCCTTTGGTCCATGGTCCGCTTTTGCCTCAGCCTAGGGCCCACACAATCTTCACTGGTAAGTCAATGTGTTTTTGGATCTGTTTCGGTGTCTGCCAATCTCAACAGCCGAAGGTACTTAGGACAGGTCACTTCCTTGAACTCAGACGCCAGCAGGGACAGGAATGGCCTCCACAGCTCCGCATAGCGCGCTTCCTCCCCCACCCTGGATAATGACAGTTTCTCCATGCCCAGAACCATCCAGAGGCGATGTAGCCACCCCTGATATGTGGGGATGTGTTTGGATCGCCATTGCGCCACTATGTTCTGCACTGCTGACCACAATGCGATCGCTATCAGTCGTCCTCTCCGTGATCTCAGTGGGTAATTCAGTGCATTAGGCAACCCCAGGAGCACGTAAGCGGGAAAGCGGGGGATATCTGTTTCGAAGTGTGTGTCTACCTCCCCTAGTATCTGGTTCCAGTATTCCTGTAAAAGTGGGCAGTCCCAGAGTACATGCACTTATTTGTCAATCTGACCGCAGCCGCGCCAGCACCGAGGATCCTGTTTGCTATCCATTTCGTACAGGCGTTCAGGGGTGTAATACCAGTAGGACGCGACTTTCGTGAGGGTATCTGTAAGTCCCATATGATAGGCTGAGTGGCGCGCTCTATAGTAGACTCCCTCCCACTCCTTGTGTGTCAGGTTTCTCCCCAGCTCCCGCTCCCAGCTCACCCTGCCTGCATTGTAGGTGTATTTGTGTTTCTGCATGAGCATCTTGTAAAGGTCTGAGATCAGTTGTTTGTCGATGGTGCGGGAGATCAGCCAGTATTCGAATTTAGTCAGGTGTCTGTCAGCTGCCAACCTTACTGTGGTGTTGAGCACCCAGTGCCTAACCTGGAAGTAACGGAGCCTTTACGTCTCTGGTAGGTCAAATTCCTGCCGAAATTGCTGAAAGGGAATCACCCCTTCTGAGTCATAGACGTGATGGAGAGCCCGACAACCCGCAGGCCTCCAGCGCGCAAACGATTTCTCGTCCATCCCCAGGTGGAATTCTGGATTCCCGATGATGGGTGTAAGGGGGGAAGGAAGGGTGGTGAGTTCCTGACTGACCCCTACCCGGTCCCAAATCTCCAGGGGCACCCTCGTGATGAAGGATGCGTAGAGATTAGGAGGCCTGTGTTCTCGTCTCATAAAGGGGATTTCCTGCAGAGTCTGTCCTGCGACGGCCTGGTCCTGAAACAGTCAGTGTTTCCCAGATTCCCATCTGACCTATTCCACTAGAAAACGGAGCTGGGATGCTTGAAAGTATGTTGCTAAGTCTGGTATCCCGATTCCGCCTTGTTCTGGCGCCAGCATGGCGATCTGGCGCTTCAGGCGGGGTTTCCTCCCGTTCCACATGAACTGTGACAATTCTGACTGCATCTGTTTAATCCAGCCTCGAGGTGGTGCAAGAGGGATCGTGAGGAAGAGGTATAAGATTTGGGGAAGAACTGTCATCTTAACAGCCGCCACTCTACCCAACCAAGACAACGGATAATATTTCCATTGACCTAACTCGCGTCTGATTTTCTGCCGCAGTTTAGAGTAGTTGAGATCCACCGGGGCCTGAAGAGAGGGTGCCAGTTGAATCCCTAGATATGAGACCGCATCCGTCGTCCAGGGTATGGGAACAGTGCCTGCAGGTGGGCGCGTGTAGTGGTATCCAGGGATAAGTCGAGGGCCACCGGCTTAGCCATATTGACTTTGAAGCCAGAGACTGCTGAATCTCTCGAGATCCGCGACGCACGCCGGCAGGGAGCTCCGGGGGTTCGCGAGGGAAATCAACACATCGTCGGCATACAGGCATATGGTGTGGTCGTCACTCCCGAATTTGATACCCTGCACCTCCGGGTCGGAGCGCAAAAGGTGTGCAAGAGGCTCCATATATAGGGCGAATAAAAGAGGGGACAAAGGGCAGCCCTGTCTGGTGCCGCGTTCGATATCAAACCGGGGAGACGTGCACCCATTGACTCGAACTGCTGCCGTCGGATATTTATAGCAAATGAACGCCCTAGTTCGGAATTTAGGCCCTATCCCTGCTTTTAGCAACACTTTCTCCAAGTAAGGCCAGTGTACTCTATCAAATGCCTTTTCGGCGTCAATGGCCAGCATCATATATTCACCCTCTGTCCGCGCAGCTTTTTCCAGGAGGTGAAAGGCCCGTTTAGTGTTGTCTGAGGTCTGGCGCTCTGGAATAAATCCGGATTGGTCCGGGTCGATCAGTCCCCCCATATATGGTCCTAAGCGGGAGGCGAGGATCCCTGTGTAAAGCTTGAGGTCGACATTCAAGAGGGAGATTGGTCTATACGCTCCGCACTCAACGGGATCCTTACCCTTGTTTAGGTATCACCACGATGGACGCCTCCAGTAGTTCTCTATGGATCGCTCTCTCCTCCACGAAAGAGGTAAAGAGTCGGGCAAGTAGCGGTGCCACTTGGCTACAGAATGTCTTGTAAAAGCTCACCGGGATTCCGTCCGGTCCCGGGGCCTTGCCTAATTTAAGCCTGGAGATGGCGGAGATGACCTCCTATGGTCAGATGTCTCTTTCCAAGCAGTCTATTTGTTCCTGCATCAACTCTGACTCCGCCTCTGGGTTAGGGAGGTCAGCTGTGTACAAATCTGCATAAAATGCACTGAAGGCTTCCGCTATGGTTTGGTTTCCGTCTACTGTAACGCCATCGCTCCTTCTTATCTCTCGCACCTCCCTGCGCTGCGTGACCTTGCGAAGTTTGTGAGCCAACAGGCGCCCACACCTGTCTCCGCCCATATAATAGGCGTGGCACAGTCGTAGTGCTGCGTACTCTGCTCTATCTAGATCGAGGGCTGCGAGTTGTTGGCGGACCGCTTTTAATTGCCTCCATATTCTCGGAGCCCCCGTCCTCCGGTGCATCTGTTCCAGTTCCCTGGTCTGCTGTGTGAGTTCTTCCCTCTTAGATTGACATTCTGCATTTTCTGCAGTCGAGAGTGATATAAATTCACCCCTAAGAACCGCTTTCAGCGCGGCCCATTGCGTGGATAGTGTGGTGTCATTGTTGCTGTTATGTGTGAGATAGTCAGTGATCGCGCTTTGGATTTTAGTGGCCACCGCTTTCCTCATGGAGAGGACGTCCTTCACTGGGGCATGGTCGGAAAGCGAAGCAGTTCCTATGTCAGCGCTGGTGGCAAGCGTTTTGGTGTCAGTGGAAACTAACAGGTAGTCAAGACGTGCATATGTTTGGTGGGCAGCTGAGAAGTGTGTATAGTCCCTCTCACCAGGATGCAGCTCGCGCCAAAGGTCTGTTAATCCTAATTCTTGCATTCCGGCTTTGCCTGCTCTTGTGAGCGCCCCCACCTGTGTAGTGCGTTGACAGGACCTGTCAAGTGTGTTGTCGAAAACCAAATTTAGGTCCCCCGCCCAAAACTATGAGATGGTCAGTTGTATCAGTGACATCAGTGAGCGCTCTGTGAAGAAAGTGTTTCTGACCGTCATTGGGCCCATATATCGAACCAATCGTAAGAGTCTTGTCGCCTACTGCGAACCTGTATACTAGTAGGCGCCCCTTGGTCTCAGCCAACTTCCCCAACACCTTGCCCCTGAACTTTTGTGCCACTAGGATCGCAACTCCCGCTTTCTTATCCGGGCATGAGGAGAAAAATTGATGGGGAAATTTACAAGACCTCAGCCTGTGACAATCTTTGTTCAGAAGGTGTGTTTCCTGCAGGAGGCATATGTCCGCCTTAGACTGTTCTAGCTGAAGCAGGATCGCTTTGCGCTTAACGGGATTATTCAGGCCGCGCACGTTCAATGTGAGGATGGTTAGGACATCATTCTTCATCTAGAGTTGCCAACCCATTCCCAGCCCCTTGTGTAGCCCTAGAGTAGCCGGGTCCGATAACCCCCAACCTGCCCCTGCGCCGTGACTCCAACCTCCCGGCTTCAGAGCCGTCCCTACCAGCAATCGAACCATGGGGGGATGGGGTGCTTCGCGCTTTCGTGACCAGATTCGTCGCGTGTTGCGCCTCCGCCGTTAACTCCAGGTCCGCTCTGCTTAATAGTCGGTTCCGACTGTCCGATGCCCCACACTGCGGGCACGGAGGCGCCGGAACCGGTGCTGAAACAGGGCCGTTGGCAGGAGCAGTGGCGATGCACGTCCGCTCACTCTGCCATCTTGGCCACCAACACATGGTAGTTTAAAAGTATTTTTGAAACCCACAAACTATCTGATGCACCCATGAACCACTTGAAATTACATCCTAACAATGTAAAATTGAATACATCTACTTCCCACTTTTACATAGGGTAGCAAAGCACGCTTCTCTTGAAATTTCCCTCCCATTGCTTGGTCAGTACTGACACAGAAGCTGGCTCCTTAGTTGGAAGAATGTGGGCCTAGAACATATAAATTGTTTCCTAAAGGGTAAAGGTTAGAAGAATGCTGCCCAGCTTGTAAAATGACGTACAAATCTGCTGGCCCTGGGAGAGACACATCCGAAAGTTCTCAGAACCAGCTTTGTTGAAAGATGTGAAAGTCTGAACACACCATCCAATTTCATTTAAGAGTCCAACTCAAGAAGAGGACGCCAACCCAGAACTTGTAAGATTCCTCAATTTTTGGTCTATGCGTAACAAGAAGCTCTTTTGTCTCTCATAGGATAACGCTTCATTAGCATTTCCTAGAAAGCAAATTCCTCTTTGATCCCAACCAGACATCACATTATTCAGTACCTTGTCTTGGCAAGCAGCACATTCCATGTCTACCTTTTTTCTGGGGTCCTTATGCCCTCTTCGAAGCAAGGTAACAATTTTAAAATCCAAAACTGTAGCCATAACTGCCTTATCTGATTTTACCAGCTTTAGGCATTCTGCTCTCATTTCTATTCCTTTTGCCCTATCAAAAGTGTCCTCAAACTTGGTTTTAATATATCTATCTAAAAATGGCAAGGGTAGCACTCTGATGAATCTGGATCTTGCGCATGTCCAGGCTCAAACATAGGAGAGCACCCTGCATCCATGGTGTCTTTAGTTGACTCACACATGTGGCATTACACTGTGTTTTTTTCCATTGGGCTGGGTAATTTGCACAATCCATTGTTTTTGTGATGTATTGACTCTAATGTATTGATGTTTTAAATGGAGTTGAATTTCTTTTTTCCACAGACATGATGAACATTGTGTAAAATGGTGTCCCATAAAGAAAGGTTACCCAAAATGCATTGGGGCATTATATCAAATTCTAAATACTGAATATGAAATTCATCATTGTGTTGTTTTAATAAAAAATAAAACGTTGTACTTTTGTACAAGTGAAGGGTTGAAGACTTTTATTTTCGTGGAAGGCTGTTTAATCGGGATGTATTAGATGTACCTGGATTGAGGCAATTGAGTATGTGTTGTGCTCTCCGGCATGCATTCTAATCCTGGTGTGACTTTATGAATTACATGGATTTCTATGCAGAAAGGAATCTCTAGGGTGAGAACGCGGAAGAGGAAAGGTTTTGAGTAAAGCTATATCATTTGAGTGCATCCCAGTGACGTCACAATTGGTTCCGTGGATGTAATACATTTACCAGCATAGCAGATGGAAAATCCGCTCACCAAACTCTACAACAGTTTATTAGAATACTGAGGTTCCCTAATTCAGTTTACTGTGCATCAAGCCACTGGGGTGGCAGAACGTTATATATACACAAATGTGTTATTCCAAGGCAGAGTGCTTTCCCTTATTTCTCGACTGTCTGCATTAAATCTCCGAAGACTAGGAAGGCAGTGAAAACAAGGAGCAGGCTAAATTAATGCATTTTGTTTTTACTAAATATTTTACATTTTCATAGAAAATCATTGACATTAGGGTGCTTATTTGCAAGAAATTGGTGTAGGGCAGAACTGCAAGGCTTCCTGCTGCGCTGCCTACACCAATTTGAAAGGGCAGGAATGCACTGTATTTACAAGATATGCTGCATTCCTGGCCTTACAGCCTGCGCTGGTGCCAATTTTCCAGCCGTGCACCAACACAGGCACCCTTGCACCATGGCGCAAGGATGTCTGCACTGTTGGCAGGATTGGTTTGGTGAAGGAAGAGTTACTTTCCTGCACAAAAACAATCCTGAAATGCACTTTCCTCTTTCTGTATGTGCTCTGCATTCGGACTCTTCCTCACAACAAAGAAGCATCCTCCTCCATCCTGTTGCTCCCTTGGCAAATTTTGCCCCCAAAATGGCTGATGGCAAGTGCTTGGATACCCTATCGGGTGATTAGCTGTGCTTTATAAATATTGATTAATTGATTGATTAATTGATGAAAGTAAAGAGAAGGCCATACCTTATACAGAAACTGAATTGATCATCATAAGTGAGTGGGTCATAGCCAATAACCTTCAGCTTTATGCATGCCCAACACCCAGCTGAGCAATGCAGCATGGGCCCAGTTCTGAAAGGAGATTCCCACATGCTGCAGTACAGTGGCTGACCTCAAGAGGTGGGGGAAGCTGTGTCATCAGCTTTGGATGGACCTGCAGAGCTGAGCAGGTATTAAGGGACACTGCATAATGGGCTTGTTCTCCCAGCCACATACAGCAATCCCACATTACACCACTGTCTCTGAGTGTCCTGAAACCTGCATAGCCGACTCTCCATTTTCAGCTGGAAGGGTTTGAGCAGCAGAGAGATGGCAAATACATGTACATTTGTATTAGATTTTTAGGTAGACGTTAGTTTGTGAATGATGCACTGTTGTGTGTTCACTGTAAGCTTTCTTATAGCCTAACTTAGGGCCCAATTTATACATTGGCAGTAGGCATATTCCTTCACATCTGTGACGTAGTATATATACTGCCAATATGAAGGACCACTCATCCAATTTAAATCAGGGAATGGTGGAATGTTTAATCTTGCCAGCGAAACCAGTGGAATTTGGAGACTCTGCATTACTCTTGGAAGGCAGAGTTCTGGCCAAATTCTGCCAATCATCCGGAAATGCAAGCAAGATTTGTCTTCCCATAGCATAATTTTTTAACACAGGTGGTTGCAGGTGTTTGTGAGTGGCCGTAGGGAGAGGGCTGCTTCTTGAGCAGATTTTCTGCCACTCGAGTAGAAAATAAGCAGCAGCAAAATCAACTCACATGGCCTCGCTCTCTTGTGCACAGCATGATACCCTTCACCCCTAAATTGCAGCGCGAGCAGCGCAATATGCATATTTCCACCCATTGGTGGAATGTGACTCCATGTTATTCTGAAGAGTGTAACTCCACAGGTTCCACACACCCATAATGACAGACTCTCAGTTTGGCCATGGCGGAGACTGCTCTGTCGCCACCGCGGCCACATTTCTCTGATGGCCCTGGAGGCTGATGGCTGTTGGAGAAATGGTTACATGTTCTTCTGCCCAATGTAGATGGGTGGATTTGTAGTCATTAGGTCTCGTGACCTATCAATGCGCATGCGCATTGATAGAGAAGCGAGACTACAGGGCTTTAAACAAACTTTAACTAACTGGCGATTTGGTGCTGTGCCCGTGGCTTTTAGGTCAATGCGCAAGCGCATTGACCTAAAATGCGCGTGCACATCACCAAATCGCCATCTGTTCCCTCAGCCGCACTTCTCCCACACCTTTGAAGTGAAGCTTAGCTTCACTTCAAAGGCCCCTGCTGCTTTCACACCCTCTCCGCGCTCCGCCCCCTCCCCTGCCCGCCGTGTCGCATTTCTCCTCCTCCCTCCCCACAGCAATGCCCTCAAGTGTCCGGGAGCCCCGCGTCTGTATTATATCTAACTCTATTTTCCCAAAATACACCTGTGGAATGCAAGTGAGAGAACCGTGGAACACATCATTTTAAGCTTGACACGTATGTCTCATACAAATTTCCTTTTGTACAACAGTCTGCAATAACTCTACAGTTAAGTACAAGCATTGATTATTTAATCACTCGCACACATCACGTTTTACTCCTTTGCTAGTGTTCTCGTTGTTTACATCTGAAAGAAACAGACCTTAAAACGATTGAATAATTGACAGAATCCTCAAATATTGTTAATTCCATTGAAGTCTAGTGAAAACGCTGCTCGAAGAGGAGATATGTTGCTAAAATTACCGTAACAAAATCCATCCACTCACTGTAATATTCTTAATGTAATTGTATGTGCTAGCACCAGAAGGTATGGAGTGAAATTACTTAACTAGTGAGTAAACATATTTAAGTATTGGATTTCCTTACCAGACGTTCAAGTTAGGAAGTTACAGGGCTTGATTACAAATATTGTGGGCTCCACTAATAGCAGCAGATACTAAGGGATTCCCTGAACCTGTTCCAAATGCACGGGAAAACGGACAGACACGCACCAGGACACACCACACAGACGCAGTACAAGCATTGATTAATTAATCACTCGCACACATCACGTTTTACTCCTTTGCTAGTGTTCTCGTTGTTTACATCTGAAAGAAACAGACCTTAAAACGATTGAATAATTGACAGAATCCTCAAATATTGTTAATTCCATTGAAGTCTAGTGAAAACGCTGCTCGAAGATGAGATATGTTGCTAAAATTACCATAACAAAATCAATCCACTCACTGTAATATTCTTAATGTAATTGTATGTGCTAGCACCAGAAGGTATGGAGTGAAATTACTTAACTTGTGAGTAAACATATTTAAGTATTGGATTTCCTTACCAGACGTTCAAGTTAGGAAGTTACAGGGCTGGATTACAAATATTGTGGGCTCCACTAATAGCAGCAGATACTAAGGGATTCCCTGAACCTGTTCCAAATGCACGGGAAAACGGACAGACACGCACCAGGACACACCACACAGACGCACACTGTAGGGGTGTAACAATGTCCTACCACTCATGCCTCCAGGGTCACCAGGTCACGTGCATGTTACCCACCTGTGTGCCACTGCTGTTATGTCAATAATGCCCAGCTCTGCTGATACAAGGCTTCTAGACAATATATACAACCACCCCATCCACCACCGCATCCACCATCACCACATCCACCACCACCACCACCACATCCACCATCACCACCACATCCACCATCACATCCACCACCACCACCACCACATCCACCATCACCTCCACATCCACCATGACATCCACCACCACCACATCCACCACCGCATCCACCACCACCACCTCCACCACCACATCCACTACCATCACCACCCCATCCACCCCCCCATCCACCACTACCACCACCACCGCATCCACCACATCCACCGCATCCACCACCACATCCACCGCATACACCACCACATCCACCATCACCACCACATCCACCATCACATCCACCACCACCACCACATCCACCACCACATCCACCATCACCTCCACATCCACCATGACATCCACCACCATCACATCCACCATCATCACATCCACCACCGCCACATCCACCACCACATCCACCACCACTTCCAACACCACCGCATCCACCACCACCCCTTCCACCACCACTACCGCATCCACCATCACCACATCCACCGCATCCACCACCACCGCATCTACCACCACATCCACCATCACCACCACATCCACCATCACATCCACCACCACATCCACCATCACCACCACATCCACCATCACATCTACCACCACATCCACCATCACATCCACCATCACCTCCACATCCACTATGACATCCACCACATCCACCACCACCGCATCCACCACCACCACCACACCCACCACCACTACATCCACCACCACATCCACTACAACCACCACCCCATCCACCACTACCACCACCCCCGCATCCATCACCACCACCGCATCCATCACCACCACTGCATCCACCACCACCACTGCATCCACCACCACTACATCCACCACCACATCCACCACAACCACTACCCCATCCACCACCACCACCACATCCACCACCACATCCACCATCACCTCCACATCCACCATGACATACACCGCCACATCCACCACCACATTCACCACATCCACCACCATCACATCCACCATCACATCCACCACCACCACCACATCCACCACCACATCCACCATCACCTCCACATCCACCATCACATCCACCACCATCACATCCACCACCATCACATCCACCACCGCCACATCCACCACCACATCCACCACCACTTCCAACACCACCGCATCCACCACCACCACCGCATCCACCACCACCACTACATCCACCACCACAACCACCACCCCATCCACCACCACCACCGCATCCACCACCACCACCACATCCACCACCACATCCACCGCATCCACTACCACCGCATCCACCACCACATCCACCATCACCACCACATCCACCACCACCACCACCACATTCACCATCACTTCCACCACCACCACCACATCCACCATGACATCCACCACCACCACATCCACCATATCCACCACCACCGCATCCACCACCACCACATCCACCACCACCACTACATCCACCACCATATCCAATACAACCACCACCCCATCCACCACTACCACCACCACCGCATCCACCACCACCTCCACATCCACCGCATCCACCACCACATCCACCACCACCACATCCACCATCACCTCCACATCCACCATGACATCCACCACCACCACATCCACCACCACCGCATCCACCACCACCGCATCCACCACCACCACCACCACCACCACACCCACCACCACTACATCCACCACCACATCCACTAGCACCACCACCCCATCCACCACTACCACCACCACCGCATCCACCACATCCACCGCATCCACCACCACATCCACCGCATACACCACCACATCCACCATCACCACCACATCCACCATCACCACCACATCCACCATCACAT
The DNA here is from genome assembly GCF_964263255.1 of Lissotriton vulgaris. Classification (NCBI taxonomy): domain Eukaryota; kingdom Metazoa; phylum Chordata; class Amphibia; order Caudata; family Salamandridae; genus Lissotriton; species Lissotriton vulgaris. The sequence continues at coordinate 1,305,104,874 of NC_141693.1, read as the reverse complement.
CCACCATCACATCCACATCCACCACCACATCCACCACCACATCCACCATCACCTCCACATCCACCATGACATCCACCGCCACATCCACCACCACATCCACCACCATCACATCCACCACCGCCACCACCACATCCACCACCACTTCCACCACCACCGCATTCACCACCACCGCATCCACCACCACCACATCCACCACCACCACTACATCCACCACAACCACCACCCCATCCACCACCACCACCACCACCACTGCATCCACCATCACCACATCCACCGCATCCATCACCACCGCATCCACCACCACATCCACCATCACCACCACATCCACCACCACCACCACCACCACACCCACCACCACTACATCCACCACCACATCCACCACAACCACCACCACCCCCTCCACCACCACCACCGCATCCACCATCACCACATCCACCACATCCACCACCACCACATCTACCACCACATCCACCATCACATCCACCACCACCTCCACATCCACCATGATATCCACCACATCCACCACCACCGCATCCATCACCACCACCACACCCACCACCACTACATCCACCACCACATCCACTACAACCACCACTCCATCCACCACTACCACCACCACCGCATCCAACACCACCGCATCCATCACCACCACCGCATCCACCACCAACACTCCCACCACCACTACATCCACCACCACATCCACCACAACCACAACCCCATCCACCACCACCACCACATCCACCACCACATCCACCATCACCTCCACATCCACTATGACATCCACCGCCACATCCACCACCACATTCACCACATCTACCACCATCACATCCACCACCGCCACATCCACCACCGCCACCACATCCACCACCACTTCCACCCCCACCGCATCCACAACCATCGCATCCACCACCACCACCACCCCATCCACCACCATCACCGCATCCACCACCACATCCACCGCATCCACCACCACCGCATCCACCACCACATCCACCATCACCACCACATCCACCACCACCACATCCACCATCACCTCCACCACCACCACCACATCCACCATCCCCTCCACATCCACCATGACATCCACCACCACCACATCCACCACATCCACCACCACCACATCCACCACCACCGCATCCACCACCACCACCACATCCAATACAACCACCACCCCATCCACCACTACCACCACTACCACATCCACCACCACCTCCGCATTCACCACATCCACCGCATCCACCACCACATCCACCACCACATCCACCATCACCACCACGTCCACCATCACATCCACCACCACCACCACATCCACCATCACCTCCACATCCACCATGACATCCACCACCACATCCACCACCACCACATCCACCACCATCACATCCACCACCACCACATCCACCACCGCCACATCCACCACCACCACCACATCCACCACCACCACCACCACATCCACCACCACCACATCCACCACCACTTCCACCACCACCGCATCCACCACCACCACATCCACCACCACTTCCACCACCATCGCATCCACCACCACCACATCCACCACATCCACCGCATTCACCACCACATCCACCACCGCATCCACATCCAACACTTCCACCGCTTCCACCACTTCCACCGCATCCACCACCACCACTTCCACCACTTCCACCACTTCCACCACCACATCCACCACCTCATCCACCACCGCATCCACCACCACCACATCCACCATACCCACCACCATCACTTCCACCACCACATCCACCACCACTTTCACCACATCTACCACCACTTTCACCACATCCACCACCACTTTCACCACATCCACAACCACCACCACATCACCACATCCACCACCACATCCACCCCCACATCCACCATCACCACCACCACCACCACATCCACCACCACATCCACCACCACCATATCCCCCAGATCCACCACCACCACATCTATATGTGTGTGGCTCTGTGTGTGTTTAGGTGCAAATGCAATGTTCTTGGATTTTCGTTACAATAAAATACACTGAACATAATCTTCACAAAAGTTATTTACAAACGTTTAAGCTATTGCCATTATAAATTACAATAACTTTTATTTAAGTATTAATTATTTACAAAATAAAAGCCATTGTTATTTGTAATATCAATACATCTAAGTCACGTAAATACAACACACATTGCATTACAAATGCTATAGGTGTCACATTTGCGAAAGTTAAAACTATTGACATTGTAACTGACAAAGCTATTAATTTTGCTACTTTCAAAACCAACACATAAATAAAAAAAGTGTCATTTACAATACCAATAGCTCAAACTTTCGTAATGCGAGACCTATTGCATTTCCAATGCTTGTTTTTTACTGTTTCTTACTGCCAAGTAAAACCTGGTGTCAATGAACAGTACGATCGTTATATTACTCCCCGCACCAGAGGAGAGGACTTCCATGTAGGTGGAAGATTATATTTTTTCTTTTCAAAAAGAAAATCCTGATTCGAGATTTCCTTGTTGGAAAGATCAAATTGTTGTTCTCTGCTATAGGGCAGTGCAGCCCCATAGCAGAGAGTAGTATGCATTGCCAGGAACCGCCACCATTGCGGTTCCTAGCAGTGCTTTTATAAATGACCACTTAAATATACATTAAGCCCTTATTCTCCTTAACATGTTGTGTGCTTGTTAAGTTCATATTTAATAACATGCAGGTGGTTTGCTTGCTTTACCTAATAGGTTCACACATTGTAATGAATGCTGTGCTGAACTCTGTTGGTCCACAAATATATAGCCCTCCGACATCCTTTACAATACCTTGCAGACTGGTGCTAAATACGTTGTTGTTTGCTCTAAGACAAACCGTGTGTGTAACCTGTTGTGAAACTCCATTCTGATAGGTTTAAATGTTAGCAGAAATAATGTTGCACATAATTGGAATGGGTGAAACTTCATCTACATTGTGAATTAGCAAATCGATTAACTTCTAATTCACAAACTTTTTAAATAAAAGCACAAAAGAGGGAGTAGTTTGATGAATTCACTACAATATCAGCAAGAATTTAAAAGCGGTTACCAAGCAAATGATTTAGCACGTTCCTATTTTTCTGCATGTACCTTTCCAGCAGACAGGGCTGGCGAAACAGTTCAAAGCAGGCCTGGGCCAGAATAGAGATCCTCGGTTCGCAGACAGGCACATCGCATTGATTCCAATGGGGAGGAGAGGGGCGAACCAAGCACCAGCAGAGCGAATGCACCCATCCACAGAGCTATAAGATCACCAACAAGTGACTGTGCGGAGGCTCAATGAGCTGCTGATGGGGCCGTGGGAGTGGGCACCACCAGCCAGGAGGAGGAAGATTTAGGTTCTCCTCAAGGCCTTCAAGAATAAGACCGATAAGTGGCGTCTCTAGAGCAGACCCCCAAAACTTTCTGAGTCCACCTGTCAACTGAGAAAGCGGAGACATGTAAGTTACACTTGTTTAATAAATTTGCACTTCCTGTTTGTGAATCTCGAAAAAAAATGGTAAACATGCTCCAAAGTACAACCTTCCTTAAAAGTGTAAGTTACCTTGGTGAATCCAGGCATTGTGTATCCAAGCTGTTTGTGTACTTGTGAAGAGACCGTCTGCTGGGACAGCCCACAGCACACACCTACAATGGCACACCACTGTTCCTGAGAGGACTGCTTGCCCATTTTTGATCACGTGAATAGTGAGGCTCGCTAGAAAATACCTTAGATAAAAGGTTGCATTTAGATAAGAAGATAAAGATCTGATAAAAATGTTCACAATAAAAATATCAACCTGGGAGAAGTGAATGGAAAGCTGTTAAGCATCAAAAACTTCCTCAAGAAAATAAAGGGTCCTGCTAGCTAAATGTTCTTGAAACAGGAGCAAGAGTAATTGGATCACAAACATACTGAGTCACATCGATTCATTGCCAAGTCTGCATGTGAACTGGTGGCTGTACACAGCGAACTGTGCTCTAGCTGACCAATGACAACTTTGGGCCTCATTTAGAGTTTGGCTGTTGTGATGCTCTGTCGAAACGTGGCGGATATCCAATTCACCTTATTGCAAAGCAATACAGTGAACACGACATCCCGCACATAGGATCCCATTCGCCAAACTTTAAGGCGCTTTAATCCCCAGTGTTGAAGAATCTCAGAAAGATAGGAGAAGTGTCTGAATGAAGCAGTCATTGAATCTGCAGAGTCACATAGATCTGGATCTAAGGAGCAGACGCCCCTCAGAGTCAAAGCAGAGAAGATGAACCTGCATTCGTCCCATTGAGCTGTGGACGGTGGTGCAGGCCTTTGGGTTGTCTGGGCGGTGCACGTGGTTCAAGTTCAATGATTCAGGCCAGAATATAGAAGCCAGAGTCCTGCCAAGCTTTATACTGGTGTTCGAGTAGCAAGACTGACAAAGAAAATTGCAGCCGATTCAATTTTACGGTGGGCATGACCTTCCAAGTCAATCATTCTACAATTGTATGGAGGACACATGAGGTGGTGCAGAACGTCGGAGCTGCAACTCGAGTTATACCTGCATTTTTAAAGATGTGCCCAAGTTACTGTAAATCTTTAGGTTAGTGACAAAACATTGACTAATTGACAACTTGATAAAAAATGATAATGATATCTCCACAGAGTGTATTCTGCAACACTATCTCCACAGCAAACAGATCGTCAGGATAGAATGCACGAGGAAAGTATCACACACCTCATAACCATCTGCAAAGAGCTGCAGCAAGACCGGAAGAACCTACTGAGACCCTTATTTATAAACAAAGGAATCAGGTCCTGCAGAGAAGCAGTTCTGAGCTGTTTTAGAGGAGACGACGTGCAAATGGCCTGCCGACTGGTAAAATATCTACGATTGGCAGACACCAGGCTCAAAACGACGAGAGCACAAGCGGACATTAACATCACCTATATAACATCATCCGCCTCCAGCCCTCAGACCGGGCAAGAGACCCATACTGACCAAGAACATTAAAGTACCTTCCCCAAGAAGCACGAACACTCTGGGAGAAGCCGGTCAGAAGGGGAGCGGAGGATATAGAATAACCCACTTGTCGAAAGCAAGCGCTCGGACATATACACAATTTTTTTTCTAAAACAGAAATTTACCTGTATTTAATGCTGGATGATCATTGTCCCATTTTTAATGGTATTAGACCGACCTTTTTAACCATTTTCCTTTAATAGATCATTTTCTTTTACTACTAATAGCTATTTGTAATGGTTTTTATTAACTGTACAATAAAGCATTTACTTACTTACGTCAGGATAGGAGCCCCACGGGACAGGCAGGAGCTCAGACTCAGCCCAGTCCAAATGCTCATAGACATTTGGAGACAGGAGAACCTCAAATAGAGCACAGTGATTACAGGCATCTGCAGACTCCTTTGTCCCAGAAGCTTTACATCGGGAGATTATCAAATACAGTTCTGAGAGCCGGTTTATAGTGCAGATGTCTTCCTTTTTCTTCTTGGATCCAATGTGGCTCTGAGGTCCCCAACTGGCCCTGTGTATCTCCACTCTCTGGGGTGCCTGCATTTAGAACCATTATGTGTGAATGCAGAAATGTGTAATTTGGTTACAAACGTTAAGGAAGCACACAGCAGCTTCAGAATGTACCATTGAATAATGGGTTCCAGCCCCTGGCAATGATGGATAGCACTGGCAAGCACATGGTAGGACAGAATCGACAAACCACTCTTATCCAAACTCCAGACCATACAGAACACCACTGCAAGACTCATACTCAACCTCCCATGCTGCAACTACATCACACCGCACCTCAGGAAGCTTCACTGACTCCAGCGCATTCAATTCAAACTACTCAGGCACACATACAAAGGTCTACACAACACAAAACCAGAATATCTGAGCAGCTGCACACAATTGTACCAGCCGACCAGACACCTATGCTCTGCCCCACTCTCACGCGCACACATTCTCTGCATCCGCAAAAGTTAAACTGTAGGTTACTCATTCTCCTACATCCATTCTCTTACATTGCATGGAGCGACCTCCCTCAACACATCAGAGCCTCCTACTCACTTCTTGAGTTCTGCAAGAAGCTGAAGGCCTGACTATTCGTAAGAACACCTTGGGGAACACACACCTTCACACCTGCCCAAGCGCCTTAACACCCTCACAGGTGATTAGTGGGCTGTAAAAATAAATAGAGCATATGTGCTTACTACACCATCTGTTAAACGTTGCTCCAAAATTAGACAACTGTAAGAAAATGCTAGCGGCCTAAATATTTGCATTCTTACAGTTTTGTTTTCATAGTTTGGTAGATTCACAGAATTAGGCGCTAAAACGTTGCTTGGCGTTTTAAATGTGCTGGTTTCAAACTGCTAGATTTGCTCACCTTGCAATCTTCAATCAAAATAGGAGAAAGATTTGATGGTTCCCGATTTGCTGAGCTTCACAGGACAGATTCAACATTCTTTCCTGACTTGCCACTGGCACCATGTTGATCTTTGTAAGTCAATCTTATTTCATATTGTTTCAAAAACACAGCAATTCACATAATTTGCTACCCACTTTTCAGTAGAGGTGTGCGAAGGTGTGTTTTCTGTGCACTTGTACCCTCGCGTACTTTCATTTTCTGCAGCATTGTTAGCTTGGAATGGTTCTAGCAGCCTATGGCGCTGGGCTGGCCCTCCTCCCTCACCACCACTGGTACTTCGTCCTGCTTGCACCCTGTGTCTTATTGGCTGACCCGCCCCCCCACTTCCACCACCCACCGCATTTCATACCAGTGAACACTTAAGGGTGTAGCTTCCATTCCACCTTTTGGGGTTTCATGCTATCTTCCCCAGGTGATATCAGGGAACAGGAAACAGTCCTGGAGAAGCGGACCAGTGGTGTTTTTTACTGCACTGTGGGTAGTTGGCAAGCTTCACCTGGCTTACGTTTACCTGAAATTTCACAATTTCCCTCGATTGTTTTGGCACTATTTTGTTTTATTTTTTAACTGGTCATTTTTACTCTGGGGGGCATATTACCAACAAGTACCGATATTTATCGCTAAATGGGCTTAGCGAGTTTTTTTTTATCGCCAAGCATCGCCGGATATTATAGCAGAGATAACGTGCTATTAGCAACGTTTATCTCTAAAGTGATTAAATATCCGGCGATAGCGGCGAAATGCGTGAATATCGCTGAGAATACAGCGATATTCACGCATTAATGCCAATAGGGTCTTAGCCATAATGTCCACCTCCCATTGACTAAGAACTGGTCTGAGCAGGCGTTAGCTTTTGAAGATATTCGCGCTTAGCAGGAATATTTCCATCCCTACCCCTGCGTTGATAATAGGCAATGCTAGCGACTGTTTTTAGTCGCTAACAGGTTGGGTACGCCCATTTTGCATGTCATTAGCAATAAATATCACTGACATGCAAAGCGAGCCCCAAACCGCTCGCTATCACCTAAAAGCTGTTGCTAACTGATGGTAGCCACAACTTGCTAATAGGGCAATGAAGTTATCGCCGCTTAGCGGCCGAATACAACCGCTAAAGCGGCAATAATTTTATTTCACCCGCCTTGATAATATGCCCCTCAGTTCGTCACTGCTGCTTAGCACACCCAGCACCACAACTGGTTCAGTCATGTGTCAGCTCTTAAGCATTTGCCTATTGTTTATTTAACTGTCTAGGAAGATACCTACATTGTGTCAGCTCTTAAGCCTCCACTACTGGAATGACTGACTGGTCCCGGTGAATGCTCTCACCCTCACAGTTCAATGACTGCGTCAACGGCAAGGCTTGTGGTGGAGGTTGAGGGACACCATCCAGGGCCGACTTTAGGGCAGTGCGACCAATGTGGCTGCACTGGGTGCTGCCCGGGGGGGGGGGGGGGCTAACCTCAGTTGGGGGTGCTGTGTTTAGCAATAATTTATTATTGGCGAGATGTGGGGCACTTTTGCCCGGGGGAAGTGAGAGAATCGGAGGAGGCAGTCATGTGATGTCGGGGCACCAAAAATCATTCACGCATCGGGCGCTACCAGCGCTAAAGCCGAACCTGACACCATCTAGGTGCGACAAGCTCCTTCGGGGCACTAATGCCATAACAAAATAGACGTATAAATGGAAAAATTATGCCCTACCTTTGAGCAAAGTAGTAGAGAGTGCAGTCAAAACTGTGAAATATTCCACTCCCAAGCTTACTGTAAGAAATGTAATTTTATTCAGCAGCCGTCTAAATATAATTCACGAGGGGGAAGATGTTACTCTTTATAAGATGCCCTTCAGCGGCGTATCAAAGGCTCCTGCAGCCGCAGCAGTACCTGGATGACCCCAGCCATCCAGGGAGCTCCCAAATCTCCATGGGGATCCCATTGAGGTCAAAGCCAATGAATATCTGTATGATATGAGAGATATAGAAGATTCAGGGGCTCCGCATCACATTCTGCTGCAGGGCCCCATCATTTTGCATTACTTGGCTGCTGCCCTAATTCGGCTGTACTAAAACACCAGTGATTGGCTGCGTCTAGTAAACACCCCTTGTAGCTCGGATACTTGAGCATAAAGAGCCATTGCTGATGTTCCACCCACTGTTTTATCGCCTCAGCAGATACCCTTAGGAAAGCATTGAACATATGGAGAACAAGCTCTCCAACAGCCAGCAAGCTCTGAAAGAGTCAGCTGCACAAAATGCGAGGATTCATGAAGCACCAAGGCATACAGCAATCAGCAGGTGAGGCCCTCTAACGCCTTTCAGATCTTGTTACAAAATTAGAACCATAAATGTTATCATTTACGTGATTTACCAATTTAAGTGAGATGTGAGCTACGATAAGTTCCCTACAGGGAGGCGAGAAAACGACCACATGGCTGTGTGGGTGATTCATAAAAGCATTAAATAGTATGGTAAGTAGTACATCCAGAGTACACTTTTACTTGCTCTTTAATTCCTTTAGGTATCAGCCCACAAAGTCTAATTTCCTAGTAGTTAAAGTAGGAAGAAGGCACATTTATTGCTATTTGTATCTGCATATATCTCAAATATTTCCCGGACTCGCCCCAATTGAGATGTTTTGGGGACAATTTACAAAGGCATGTAGGAGCACGTAAGAGTCCTTAGAAAAGTACTACTATACATACTTCAAAATGTCTTTGTGAATAGATCCATAGAGATGAATATGGCTCTCTGCTGAGTCTTGGCACAGTGACAGAAGCTTCTCTGTAGTAAAGGTGAAAGAGGTACAGAAATGTATCTGAAGAGAGGTGACAGTAAGAGATGGCCTGGCAGTGCGTGCACCGGACCCACATTTGGGAACATTCATTTCACTTAGGGTGTTGCAGTGAAGAAAACAAAAAGTAGATGGGTGGAATGCTTGCAAATGTTTTAAACACTGGTCTGAAAACAAACTTTAAATCTCCCTGTATCATGTTTCTATACTACTATGTAATGCAGTGTTAGTAACCGCATATACTGAATGTTTCAGCCATTTAATCAAACATGGATGTCTTTTACATTAGCTTAAAGCTTCCTGTGACACTGAATATGTTTGCAAACTTTCCTAGTTCTAGTCAGCCCAGAAGTCATAGGGCTCAGGGTTGTACCTTGCACATTTTCCAACAGTGTAGCTCCATTTTTAAACACGGAAAGAGAAGTGTGATTTTTATTTAGAATGATAATAGTAGTATTGTATATATGAATCCTAAATTAAATGTATTTATTTAATTCTGAAGTAGATCCCCTCTTAAACGTGCATGCAGTGCAAAAAGCATTCCATACAATTCATAATAATAAATTAGAATCAAATACAATCTTATATAAAATATTAACGTCGCCTGGTAAAATCTATAAAAAGATCTCCAATCGATTAAATAGAATGCCCCTGTGTTTCTCTTTGGAGTCTATACTTTAAAGGTCAAGCCGAATATAAAACGTTGGGCAGTGAAAAAACAATCAATTAGTATCTGACTTGAATTGCCTGAAGTCAATTTGGTGATGTCTTATATACAGTCTCCGGCAGATAGAAACAATCAGTTTCTTCCTAATCTGATAATAAAATATACAAAACAAGTTATCTTCTGTTGCATCATGAACCGCAAAGGATGGACAGATATCCGAAATTACTGGTGTTACACACTATTTACTACAAAATCAATTGACTGGAAGAATTCTTACCCTAAATTTCATGTACGGGGTTCTTGCATCTGGTGGCTCTATTCTATCTAGAAAAGTCTCAAACTCCTGAGTTGGGTTGATGTCATGAAACTTCACAGGCAAACTTACTGGTTTTCTCTACTGGAACCATTTTTCAAATACAATCGGCCAATATATTTTTTCCACTAAAGATATCAGATTTTTAGAGATAGAATCCAATTTAACCCAGATCTGTAACTGGGGGGGAATGTTTGACAATGTTCAACCTTCCGTCCATCAACTTTTTGTGTTTCATTTTCACCCTATGTGGGAAGGGTATGCCCAGATGTGGGTCCCGTGCTCACTACGCCACTGGAGTCGAGCTATTCTGGCTGATGAGGGCTGAAAGCCCGAAAACGGTCCTAGGATGCTTGATTCCTGTCCAGGGAAGACATGGCCTGGCAGTTCGGTCTGGACTGTTCCCATGAGGAACAGGGTCAAGATTGATTTACATATGGCTATGTCTGAACTGGGGGAGCGTGGTGAGCAAAATAATGATGGATTAAACCCAGACCTGTTACTGGGTTTGAATGTTTGACAATGTTCAACATTCCGTCCATCAACTTTTTGTGTTGCAATATTTTACAAACCCAGGTCTCAAAGGAGCCATTAGGGCACTTTGAGGCATGTTAACCCCTTCGACGCTGATGACGGAGCGGTTCCATCATCAGCGTCCGTTGGGCTGTGCTGATGACAGAACCGCTCCGTCATCAGTACAGCCCTGGGGGGGAGCGCTGGCGCTCTCCCCTGGCGCATCGATCGTGGTCCCTTTAGCAGGGGTGGCAGCGGAAAACTTTCCGCTGCCACCCACTGGCCCCCCCACGCTTCCTGGTGACGTCAGCGCGCACAGCGCGCGCCGACGTCATCAGGAAGCGCTGGACGTGCTGGAAGCCATTTGTTTCCAGCGCGTCCAGCAGCTAGGGTGAGTTTTGGTGCTCCGGTGAGGCTGGGGGCATTTCTTGGTGCCTTGAGGCATCGGGGGGGGGGGGGAGGAAACAGTGTTTCCTCTCCCCTGATGTCCCAATGCAGGGAATTCCTGGTGCACGATTGCGCACAGCGTCGCGATCGTGCACCAGGAATGCCCCACTAGACACCAGGGATTTTGTGTGTGTGTTTATTAGTGTGCAGAAAGTGACCCCTTGGGCAAGGGTCACTTCCTTTGGGGGACAAATTATTTTTCAGACTTTTCTGCCCCCCCCTGGGGCAGATCGGCCATTTTTTGGCCGATCTGCACCCGGGGGGGGCAGAAAAGCCCACTAGACACCAGGGATTTGTTTATAATTATAAAGGAAGCGACCCCTTCGGAAAGGGTCGCTTCCTAGTGGCCCATAATTTTTTTTTAGGCTTTTCTCCCCCCCCCCCCTCCTGGTGGCAGATCAGCCGTTTTTTGGGCCGCATCTGGACCCAGTGGGGGGCAGAAAAGCCCACTAGACACCAGGGATCTGATTATAATTATAAAGGAAGCGACCCCTTGGGGAAGGGTCGCTTCCATAGGGGGACAAATTATTTTTCAGACTTTTCTGCCCCCTGGGGCAGATAGGCAGTTTTTTTGGCCGATCTGCACCCAGGCGCGGCATAAAAGCCCACTAGACACCAGGGATTTGTTTATAATTATTAAGGAAGCGACCCCTTGGGGAAGGGTCGCTTCCTAGTGACCCATTTGTTTTCAAAAGTATGTTGTGCCGTGTCTTTATTTGGCCTCTCTGCCCTCCGTAGGGTTGCTTCCAGGGGGCCCACGTTTATAATGAGTTATATTTTGCCCCCCATGGGGACAGACACCCCATTTGTGACATACCCTGTGACATAGCCTGTTGTAATGTGTGTTGTTTTTGTTTCTTCTAATTTGTATTGTTTTATTTTCTCTTTAGATTGTTGCAGTGTGCGGTTCCGTTACTGGTGGTTCTGTTGTTCTGCTGTTTGTGTAGTTGCTTGTGTTTGGTAAGAGACCTTTTTTTGTTCAATTGTAATGTAATTGTTTATTTTGCAAAGTGTGTAGTCATACCAGTATGTTTGTTTTCTGTTTTTTGTGATTGTAAAACATGTTTGCATTTGTTTTTGATTTGTACTTCTGTAGATGTAAGTTTTTTTTTCTTCTTTCTAGTGGGATATCGTTGCCTATTTGCTGTGTCTTTGCAGAGTAGGTGCTGGTGAGTGTAGTTGTCTCTTGTAAGTGAATTGTATATTTTCTCTAAATATAGATATTTGTGAAAAAGGCTTACATTTTTAACTTACTTTGCACAGTGTTGGGGTTGTTGAGTTGTTTGTGCAGACTCCTTTATTTGTAAGGATAATGGCTAGCTGCCGGATTACCGCTCAGCAAGTTGTTGGAATGCTTTTTGATTCTTCCTCTGACCATGGTGCTGAGAGTGACTCTGATTCTGAGGCAGAGGTGGGAGGTGAAGATTCTGGTAGTGAGTTTTCTCTGATGATGAAGATACCCTGAGTGCTGATGAAGCTATTTTTGGTGTGGATGAAGTGCCTGTGGTAGAGGAGGACATTGATGTGCCGATAGTGCGGCAAGAGGCATCTGGGGTGCAGCGTGGGGCTGCTAGACTTCACGTTGGTGTAGTGCGGCAAGAGGCAGCTGGGCGGCAGCCTGGGGCTGGTAGACGTCCAGTTGGTGTAGCAAGACAAGAGGCAGCTGGGCGGCAGCTTGAGGCTGCAAGACTTGTCGATGAAAGTTCTGACCTCTGGGTTGCCCCAGGCATGTTGCAGCCGGTATTGCCTGAATTTACTGGTGTTCCAGGGTGTTGGAGCGAACACTGAAAACTTTTTGCCAATTGATTTCTTCAAGTTGTTTAGGGATGATGTGTTTTTGGCAGAATGTGGGTTTGGTAGGTTTCCCTAGATGGTCGCCTAGGAAGAGTCCAAAAACCAAGGTAACACCCCTTGCAAAAGCAGAATGGTTTTGACATAGGCAAATCCTATGTCAAAACCATCCAGCTTTTGCAAGTGGGGTTACCTGCGTTTTTGGACCCGTGCTAGGCGGCCATCTAGGGAAACATACCAAACCCACACATTTCTGAAAAGTAGACACCCGGGGGCTTCCAAGGAGGTATGTCTTGCGTGTATCCTCCAACCTACCTCTACCCAGAATCCCTTGCAAACCTCAACTATATCTAAAAAAATTAAGATTTTTCACACATTTCTGTGTGGGAAAGCGTGGCATCACTGGGCACACACAAATTTCCTCCCACCCAGCGTTCCCTCAGGTCTCCCGATAAAAATGGTACCTCACTTGCGTGGGTAGGCACAGTGGCTGCAAATGGAAAAGGGACAAATCGTACGGTGGAGACTTAAAAAATACCTTTAGCAAAACTATTTTCGTTTTTTTGGGGGGGAACCTGAGTTTTTAGCCTAGGGCTTGGCGGCCATCTTTGGAAACTACCAAACCCAAACAGTTTTGCAAACTAGACACCCGGGGGAGTCCAGGGAGGTATGGCATGCGTGGGTCTCCCAACATTTTCCTACCCAGAATTCCATGCGAACCTTGAAATTAGGTTAAAAAACCACTTTTCCATACATTTTTGTGTGGGATCTCCATGCCGGCACAAATTACCTACCACACAGCGTTCCCCTTGTTCTCCTGAGTAAAATGATACCTCACTTGTGTGGGTGGGCCAAAGGCCTGTGACTAGGATGACCCTAAAACGGTAGAATTCTATGTGCTTAATTTGACAGCCCTAAAAACTACAATTTCTTAAAACTAAATTTTTGTCCTGTTCCGCTTTGGCCCACCCACACAAGTGAGGTATCATTTTACTCGGGGGAACAAGGGGAACGCATGGTGGTAGGATATTTGTGTCGGCGTGGAGATCCCACGAAAAAATATATGGAAAAGTTCTTTTTTTTACATAATTTTAAGGTTTGCAAGGAATTCTGGGTAGGAAAACGTTGGGGGACCCACGCATGCCATACCTCCCTGGACTCCCCCAGGTGTCTAGTTTGCAAAACTGTTTGGGTTTGGTAGTTTCTAAAAATAGCCGTCGAGCCCCGGGCCAAAAACTCAGGTGCCCCCCCCCCAAACACAAGGTAGTTTTGCTAAAGGTAATATTTAAGTCTCCACCATATGTTTTGGGCCTTTTCCTCATGCAGCCACTATGCCTACCCACGCACGTGAGGTACCATTTTTATCGTGAGACCTGGGGGAACGATCGGTAGGTGGAAATTTGATGATCCATGCAGATTCCAGAACTTTCCTCCACAGAAATGTGAGGAAAATGTGTTTTTTTGTCAATTTTTGAGTTTTGCAAGGGATTCTGGGTAACAGAACCTGGTGGGAGGCCGTCAAGTCACCCTATCCTTAATTCCCCTGGGTGTGTAGTTTTCAAAAATGTATAGGTTTGCTAGGTTTCCTTAGGTGCCGGCAGAGCTAGGGTTCAAAAACGAAAGGTAGGCTCTTTGCCAAAATAGGGTACGTTTTCACTGCGAAATTGAGGTGCGACGACGTTGCGTTTTGCGCTGTTTCCTGTCGCAGGCACTAGGCAGACCCAGGCAAGTGAGGTACCAATTTTTTTCGGGAGACCTCGGAAAACGCTGGGTGGGTGAAAATTTGTTGATCCACGCAGGTTCCAGAACTTTCCACCACAGAAATGTGAGGAAAATGTGTTTTTTTTGTCAATTTTTGAGCTTTGCAAGGGATTCTGGATAACAGAACCTGGTGGGAAGCAGTCGAGTCACCCCATCCTGAACTTTCCTGGGTGTGTAGTTTTCAAAAATGTATAGGTTTGCTAGGTTTCCATAGATGCCGGCAGAGCGAGGGTTCAAAAACGAAAGGAAGGCTCTTTGCCAAAAAAGGGCACATTTCACTGCGAAATTGTGGTGCGACCACGTTGCGTTTTGCGCTGTTTCCTGTCGCAGGCACTAGGCAGACCCAGGCAAGTGAGGTACCATTTTTTTCAGGAGACCTGGGGGAACGCTGGGTGGGTGGAAAATTGTTGATCTACGCAGATTCCAGAACTTTTCACCACAGAAATGTGAGGAAAATGCGTTTTGTTTTCAATTTTTGTGCTTTGCAAGGGATTCTGGGTAACAGAACCTGGTGGGAGGCAGTCGAGTCACCCCATCCTTAATTTCCCTGGGTGTGTAGTTTTCAAAAATGTATAGGTTTTCTAGGTTTCCCTAGGTGCCGGCAGAGCTAGGGTTCAAAAACAAAAGGTAGGCTCTTTGCCAAAAAAGGGCACGTTTTCACTGCAAAATTGAGGTGCGACCACGTTGCGTTTTGCGCTGTTTCCTGTTGCAGGCACTAGGCAGACCCAGGCAAGTGAGGTACCATTTTTTTTGGAAGACATTGGGGAACGCTGGGTGGATGGAAATTTGTTGATCCACGCAGATTCCAGAACTTTCCACCACAGAAATTTGAGGAAAATGCGTTTTTTTTGTCAATTTTTGAGCTTTGCAAGGGATTCTGGGTAATAGAACCTGGTGGCAGGCAGTCGAATCACCCCATCCTGAATTTCGCTGGGTGTGTAGTTTTAAAAAATGTATAGGTTTGCTATGTTTACCTAGGTGCCGGCAGAGCTAAGGTGCAAAAACTACAGCTAAGCACTTCACCATAAAAGGGTCAATTTTAACCTGCAAAATTGAGGTGTGACCACGTTGCATTTTGCGCCGTTTCCTGTCGCAGGCTCAAGGCCGACCCACACAAGTGAGGTACCGTTTTTATTGGGAGACTTAGGGTAATTCAGATTTGTAAATCAACTGTTATTACCTATTGAGTTTTCATGCGTTTCTCCCTTCCCAATGAAAGACATTGTGTAAAAAAAAATATTTTTGAAAAATGACCAATAATTCTCAGGCTAGTATGAGTATTCCCAATTCTGAAAATGTGCAAATATATACTGTTTCTAAACTCTATAATGTGTACCCAATTCAGAAATACATAGGTGTCTTTCATACCGATTTTTCCATGTATACATTTTTAAAGAATAAGTGCTCTATACCCAGTAAATAATAAAATACCATTGCAAGTTGCTGCTCAGTTTGTGGCTCTGGGTTCGTCGGGTTCTTGGTGAAACTACAAGTCCTATATATCCCCACAACCAGGAAGGGCAAACAAATGTAACGGTATATTGATTTTAAAGAACTGTCGAAATTGCAAGAAGTTATAGGTGAAAACGTTGAGACAAAAGGCCGTTTTTTTCAACTAATTTTCAATTATTCCAAAATGTAACTGTTAGTTTCTATAAAGAAACCTCCATGGATTTAGACAAATGACCCCTTTCTGAATTTGGAATTTTGTCTACTGTTTGAAAATGTATAGCTTTCTAGGATCCATTATTGCTTTCAAACTCATTTTTACCATTAACTGGAAGGAGGTCGAAAGCTCTAAAAATAGCAAAAATAGGCTATGTCCCAGAAAAATGCCAAAACTGTGTGAAAAATGATGGCTCTCTGACAAAAGACTGTCATTTCCTAAACGCTGAGAAAATGGAGATTTCAGCACCACAAACCCTTTTTTGATAACATTTGCAGGGAGTAACCTAGAGGCTTTCATTTGCAGCCCGTTTTTCCCATTTAAAAAAAAAAACCCGAAGATTTTACTGTATTTTGCTTAATTTCTGGGACCCCTCCAAGAGAATCCACAAACCCTGGCCACCTTTAGAATTCACATGATGTTGGAAGAAAAGGACGCAAATTTGGCGTGGATACCTTATGTGATCAAAAAGTTACAGGCGCCTAAGCGCACACTACACCAAATCACCAAAAAAAGGCTTAGCACAGGAGGGGAAAAGGCCTAGCACCGAAGGGGTTAAGCAAAGTTCTTACAAACTCATTTTCTAATTTGTTAAGATGGTCAAATTGCAATTACCCGAGTCCTCAGCACCATAGAGTGCTGCAGCAAAACTTTCAGCTCAACATATTTCAATATTTGGCGATATAGGTCCAAAGGTGGAAGATTTATACAGTTTCACGAGGGAAAAAGATCAATGCTGCAGGGTCTTTGTATTCTTAATAATTTGTGGAGACCAGGACATCGAGTTTGTTAACCTCCCCCAGATTGTCAAAATCTTTCACACTTTCTATCTCCGTGTTCTGCAAACTCAGTTTCTCCTGAGATGATCCATGTGGGTTAAAAGTCATACATTTTATCTTGTTTGGATTCATTTCCAGACCGCAGATTTGCAAAAGCTGCTTTTGCCTGGCCAGTTTAGAGAAATCATTGTGACTGTCATGTACCAAGTCAATAATCCTATTATTAGGAAAGGTGACTAAAGTTGGGGCTAGTACACAGCCCTGAATGACTTCTCTCTCGGGGCCTTATTTATGAAGGTCCTGCGCCACTGGTGCGTCACTTTTAGAATGGAAAAAAGTGACGTACCAGTGGCGCAAGGCCTTCATAAATGAGGCCCTCTGTTTTCAATGGATCTGTTAGTTCACGTTTCCGCTCCCATTTTCACGGGGCATAGTTGTTGCAGGATAATCTGATTATTAAAATGAAGAGGTTGGCTAGCATGCCCATCATTCTAAGCACTTCTCACAGCTTGTCCTCAAGGGCTAAATATAAAGCTGCTTAAATCAATAAATACAAGATATAGACATGACTCAGATAAACAACGTTCAAGAGCAGCAGGGCAATGCAGAGTACCTGATCTATACTACTTGTTTCAGATCTAAACCCTACCTCCATGTGAGATAAGACATGAAGCCCTTGTGTCCAATCCTGTAGTTAGTCTAGTAATTGTGTGGCACAGAGATTTTTGGAGAATATCAGTAAGGCTAATTGGGCTTTAATTTGCTGGATTATCTTCATTGAATTTCTTATAAATCTGGATTATTGCTGAACCTTTCCATGATTCACAGATGTCAGCACCAGCTGAAATTGCATTAGATAAAACATTTAAATAATGGCCCCAGACAACTGGCTGGGTTTTTATTGATCTTCTGGGATGTTATCCAAACCAGCAGGGGCCTGGTTACAATGCGAGTTGGTCGCCCGTCTGACCTTGGCTCTCTGATTCTGACGGCCCAAGCAGGAAAAGCTCCTCCTGCTATATTACGATGCAACTGCTGCTACCACGGAGGGCCCATCAATGGCGGTGCCCCCCTCCCCAGACATGTCGCTGCAAGTGGGTACAAATGCACAGGAAGCATGTGCAGTTGTACACACATGCATGCCACATGTGGGGACATGTCTTGTGGACCATGTATCCCATTGCTGGAATCTGGTGATATGGGCAAAGTCCGGTCAATCAGGATCCATTCCACATGAGGACTTACCTGGATTCTGCTGCACACAGGACCTTATACTTTGAGGTGCAGTTGCTGAGGCATATGGGGGTCTTGAGGAAGGGATACATGCCAGAGTATGTGGGGGAGAAGAACAATTGGCTGGGTATTCATCCCTTTTCCTACATTACCGTTGACTTGAGGCAGGCTGTCAGACCGCCACGGTCAGGTCGTCGGAAACCCACATCGTAATCCGGACAGCAGTTGGATCTCCCTGTACTGCCCTAAGGCTGCTGTTTCCTCTCTGAATGCTAAATCAGCAGTCGGAGGAAGACTGTCAGAGTCGGTGGCCTGCTAGCGATCAATCAGAGTACAGGCTAGATGCATCGCAATATGGCAGTCGGGCCTACCGCTCCCGACAAGACCTCCAGCTGCCAACTGTATCCGACAGGGCTATGGAATGCGGTCCAACCGGCATCGTAATCAGGTGGTTTACCATCTTTCTACCATTCAATAGCTTTTAATGTGACATCAAGGCATAATCTAATGGAAAGCACTGGTTTGGTTGAGTGTGATATGACCAACGTTTGAAGCTAGGGAATGCTGGGACTCTGTATCATACGATTAGAATAATTTTTAAAAAGTGTTGATAACACACTAGTGGCTATATTAAAACGATCCTTGCTCCCAGTTGTTTTGGAGCAATAAATGCAAGTATGTGCCAAAGAGACCTACTATCTTTGTTCCTTGAAGCATTTAATAAATCATGTCACATGTTTTCCTCCCACTTCTATCTACTAGCAACTTGCATCAATTTGTATTCTTCTTTCTTTCCTGGATGGCTAGCTCATCATCGGGTTTCTCTGAAGACATAAGCTTCAATCTAGCTTCCCTAAACTTACCATTGAACCACAGTGTCTCCTTGTGCCTAAGTGCTTGCGGTTTTACATCCATATAAATGAATTTGATCAGTGCCCTAAATAGTGTAGAAGGAATATTGGTTATTAGGACCATGATCTCCGCAACATCTGTGTATGGCTCCAGACTGTCTGCAACAATTGTATATATACTGGCAAGTATGTCAGAATGCGTCTCGTTAAAAGGCCACATAGCATTCCTTCTATTATTAATATAAAAATTGTTGTGTAAGGTGCCCTATTAGGTGAAGCCTACCGGATGAGTAGAAATCATTTGAATGTAAGCGATAACGCATTATGGTCACTATCCCCTCTTTAGATAACTTCTATGTCATGCATATTGGACCACTGATATAGATCTAACAATATGCAATCTATTCTACTAGCACCTTTCTCCTCTTGAAAGTGTATACTGATTTCTTGTCCAAGTCAGGTGGCCATTACAGGCACGAAACCCATATGACAATGTGAAAGTTGCTACTTGAAGAGTTAAGACAGAGGGATTTTTTTATTTGAGGGGATGTTAACTTGGGGATATCCCAGATGGAAGGCCAGCTGTCGAAGGTCTGGCTTCTATGCTAAAATAGAAATAGCCCAATCCAATCTTTAAGCAAATGTTGTTAACCATGTGTCCTGAAGAATACAGATATGAAATCCCCAAGCTGGATCTCTAGGTTTGGCCTTTAAACAGGCCACATTCCAGGAAAGCAGCTAAATCTCAGATGGATCCATGGGATTCTGAAAAAACAGGCATATTATCAGTATTGCAAGCATTCCTATCATCCACATAATTGCATTTTGTTTTACCGATAGACTGTGGGACACCCACACTTGGGTCAACTGAAGAGGGATTAGTATGAGGGAAAATGATCACTCTGTCAAGAACTATGGGAGATACCTTGCTAGTAGATAACAGACATGACTTTCTTTGCCAGTGTATATCATTTAATCCTGATCCAACTGGATGAAATAGTGAGGCTATGATTTCCACAATGTTCTTGGAATGTTGGATATTTCTGTTCATTGTACAGGGAGAAACAAGATGGTGTTCATATGGAGGTTTACATTCGAATTGGATCTCTGATCCATTCCTCGTGTTAGTCTGCTGATTGAGCCCCACCAGGCCCTCAGCTAACTCCTCGTTGTGAAAGATAAGTGTAACATAGTCCTGAAGTTGAGTCAGAGAGGAGCAATGCTTAGCACGCTGAATGTCTGACAATATTATTGAGTGGCATTAACGTATATGTCAAATCCAATGGGCACCTTCATTTTTTAGGGAATCTTCAGCTTTTTGTTATGGGGAGATAATTTTAGGTTCTTGGTGATATATACCTCCCTCTTCCCATGCATCATCTTTCCCGGTGTAATACCTGGGCTACTCGGAGCCATCAACACTGTATTCTAGATTGTATGCCTTACTTTGGAGTTGCTAGTACAAGGCTCCCTTTGGTGAGCCCCTAAGGCATCAGCTTGATGGCCAAACTTTGAATGAGTTATTCTAAATTGAGGATGGGAATTTCTTTTAAAAATGCTGGCAGGCCTCCACGTACATCCCCCACCCTTCTTGTCTCTATTTCTTATGTGGACATGATTTACACCTTCTGTCCTTCAAGTGATACATATTGTAAACTGTGTTGCAAATCCTAAGGTCACTTACAATCCTGCTCACAAGTCCTTCTACATATTATTAGAACTATACTTTTCAAGTGCATTATCTCGACCCTACTATAAATGGTCATCCTGCCCTCTTGTGGGGTTTTTCTCCTTCTCTTGGCCTTCAATATTAACTATGCATTCCTTGCATTGTTTATAATCATTCCAACCTGGGAAGCGCTGGTGAGGGCATATCTACATTGGCAAATTATTGTGGGCTCAATATGAGTGTAAACCTTTTGGGTAGAGGTATGTGTAGTATGTAGTTGCTTATTATCGACAGGTACTTTGCTTCTTGTAGGGAAAGTGGTTTGGCTAATATTCGTCTGTTGTAAAGAGTCAGCAGCACATGATGTATTATTACTGATTTCACTTGTAACCTGATTACTGCATCTGTATTTCTTTTTGGTTGTGTTAGGTGCAGCAATGGGAGTCTTATCTTACTCTCTTTCAGCTCCTTGATTTTCCCTCCTTTCACACCAATAATGCTGCTCACGAGGATCTGATGAAAGAACATTCCCACTTCACAATCTACGGTGCTTGCTTTCTGCTTCTGAGGCGGTGCACTATAGCCTAAATCTTTGAAAGTGGAGAGGATTTTCTTCAAGATTTCCCCAAATGCTTCTTTATTGGTGCTGATGCTCAGAATACACTCGGGCCGCTGCTGTCTGCGATAGAGATGCTGGCTTTGTGGTCTGTTCACAGCTCTTTGATATTTTTGCAGTGCCTATTCTAATCACTACTCCGGCATTCCAGACTTAAAGCATTAGGCGCACGTCTAGCTTTTCCCCAGTGCTGGGAGATTGTTTAGGGGCCTGTTCTTCCTTGGTGTCGTCAGTTGGGTGTTTGCCATTGGTTTCGGTACATTGAACCTCGCAGACTGTATCGCTGATAGAACTGTGGGTCTCTAGTTGGCAGAGGTAGGTACCAATGTCCAAATAGGGACCCTTACTTCTAGTCAGGGTAAGGAGGAAACCCTTTAAGATAACTCCTGCTCACCCTCTAGGTAGCTTGGCACGAGCAGTCAAGGCTAATCAGAAGGCAATGTGAAAAGTATTTGTACCAACACTCACAGTAACAGAGTGAAAAACTGACTCCACAACAGCTTAGAAAAATAAAGGTATTTAATCTAAACTACACAAGACCAAAATGACAAAAATCCAGCATACAGAGTTCACAAATATGGTTGCGAAAGAGTTCTTAAGGTTGCGGTAAAAATAATCCACAGTTGCGTGAAAAGTTCACAGTTGCGTCACGTTTAGTCAACAGTACCTTTAGATGCGTCAAAGTTCCAAAAAGCAGAAGCTGGTGCGGTGGAAAGCAAGTGATGCGTTGCTCCAGAGGCCTTGGGGAAGCGATGCGACAACCCCGCTGCAGCAGCGGGCGTGTTGCGACGAATCCGGTCTGTATGGGGAGGAAGGCCAATTGTATGGATTCCGGTGCGTAGGTTCCGTAGGAAGTTTGTTCTAGCAAAGGCACGGTGCATCAATCTCGTAGGGGCTGCGACGATCTCCGGGGCGACGATACGTGATCCAGCGGCGATCTCTCTCTCGCAGCTCCCCGATGTGATGGCTCTGCGATGATGTTCACAGTGACATGATGCGGTACGCAAGCAAGCGGTGCGGCGATCTCACCCAGCGACGACAGGCTCTGCGACGACATTCGCAGCGATGATAGTCTTCCCGCACCGGTCTGGTGCATCCCGCACACGAAGGATGTAACGGCTCTGGCAGCAGCAACAGGCGCTGCGACAATCTCGGCCTTCGTAGCGGCGTAAATTTCATCGCACTGTCTGGGATGCGCTCCGCAGCGAGCGATGCGATAACTTTTCTGTAGCAAAGTCTTTAAATCTTGATTTCCAGCTTCCCAGCACAGGTACAACTTCCAGAGGCACCACACATGGGCCACGCACTCCAGGAAGGACAGAACTCTCCCAGTAGAGCTCAGGGGAAGCTGTGGGGGAAGTCCTTTTGTTCCTGGGACTTCAAAACAGGGAGCCAGCTCCTCTCAAGCCCTTGGAGATGATTCCTTCAAGCAAGGGGACACAGCACTAAGCAAAGTCCTTCCCCTCTCCTTGGCAGCAAAGCAACAGCAGGGCAACCCAGCAGAGCAACAGCTGGACAATCTTCCTTCTTCAGTTTCAGATTTCTCCTTGGCAGAGTTTCCTTCTTGATTTCAGGATGATCTAATTTTCTGTTGTCAGGGATCCTGTACTTATACCCCTAACAATCTTTGTTCTCTTGCGCAGGTGGGCGCTGAGCCCGGTCTGAACCAGTTCTGGGTGTTCCTTGAGCACTTTGTTTTCCTCGCTTCTCCTTTCCTTTCAGAGTGAGGGGCAGGGCCGTCAGCCGCCCAGCAGGAGGTGGAGCCAGCATTGTGGAAGGCAGGCACAGCCCTATTCAGGCCCAGGTGCTATCTCCTCCCACCACTCAAGTTGCAATTCAGTCATTCAGCCCTGTCACTCTCAATCCAGACAGTCAATACACAAACAGGCCAAGCCACACAGAAAGGGCAGACAAGAGAACAACAACTTTCTAAAAGTGCTGTACTCAAACACAGGATTCAAAAACAATCTTTCCTAAAAGGTGTGTTATTAAATTCTGAGTTCAGGGATACTAGACTTTTATGTCCTATCTTGCTCCTATGGGAAGATATGCTGGTAGCCACTGTAGCCAGCATCCCCTATAATAGCCTATGGAGCAAGATAGCCTTGCAGCAGTGAAAAACGAAAATGGTGGTAATTCACTACCAGAGCATGTCACCAGCACAAGTACATGCTCTACCTTTCACATACACTGACTTAAATTGTTTGTGGCTAATGTATTGGTAAAAAAGGTACACACAATTGTCATGACGGTAGAAGACACCAGGAAGAATAAAAGGAAAAGGTTTGGGCAAATCGAACTGGGAGGAGTTCCAAAGAATGGAATATGAGTATGAGTGTGTTCCCATGCTATACAGTGAGCTGGCTCTAGAAATAGTGTGGTACTGGGAAAAATAACCATGAATGCCAGGACCCAGGCTACAAATCCTTGAAAGATGAATATGTGAGAAAAAGCGGCCCACTGATCTTGATTCCCCAATACCTCTATGAGCCCCTCTGGGTGTAGAATGACGGTTCATCGAATGCAAGGGGATCTTTGGGATTAGGTGAGTAATATTTTCCCTGTCCCCCTCTTTACAAAATCAGTTATAAGAAATAATAACTGAAGGGAACCCTATCCTGCTTTCTGGTTCATACTCCACATCCCTCATAGGATGAGCTATGGACAAAAGACCTGCACAACATTCTCCCTTTACCCAAGAGTAAGTGGAATATAAAAAAATGATGGCAATCTAAACGCAGCAAACCACCACCTAAAGGGACTCCGTCATTCCTATGTTCCAACAAAATAGCAAATACATATGCACATACTTCACAGAGTGAGTGGGACTCACTAATGCGGAAGGGAAAAATCCGCTTCTGGATCATGGCAATTTTCATATAAGGAGAATAGCTAAATTGCATGGGAGGCTAAAAGACCCCCAAAACTAACAGCCACTTTTCAATCAGTGACATGAGGGAACACACTAACATAAGCATAAATCCCACACCTGGAGTATGAAGAATACTAATGAGAAGTTGGAATACTAAATTAGCCACCTTAGGGACAGGGTCAGGACTTGTACTCCAACTGCTCCTCCTCATACCTACCTATTTCCTCTGATCACTGAACTACAAGACTCAAAGGAGAGCATCGCTATGAGAGAAGAGGATGTGTTAAGCATGTTCCCAATGCTGGCCGATGGGACAGGTGTACCTGGAAATGCACCAGTGCCTTCAGGGCCAGCCGTGGCTGGAGCCCAAGGGGGTATCTCGCAAGTGAGTGATGAGATTTTTTTGCTGCAACAAATGATGGATGGAATGCTGAATGAATTAAACGTTCACCCCCAGTTAAGAGATCTGGTTTAAATCCATCGTTCTTTTCATGGGTTGACATGTACTGGAGTGTGTACCATGTCCTAACAGTGAAATATTCTCATTTTCGTTTTTCACTGTTGCAAGGCCATCTTGCCCTTAGGACAGAATGGAGAAGGCTGTGTAATATATTTCCAGCCTATTTTCCCATAGGCTTAAGATGGTGAGGGGAAGTTTAAAGTGCCTGAACTCACAATTTAATAACACATTATTTTGTGAAGGTGGTTTTTGAATAGTGTGCATAGAAACCACGCTTTTAGAAGTGGCTATTTGTTTTGTTCTAACAATTTTGTGTGTCTCTACCTGGTTATGGATTGACTGTTTGGATTGATTGTGATAGGATCTGGGAAATGTTGACCGAGGGGAGGAGTAGGTGAGACAGCAATAGGCTGACCGGTATCTGAAGTGTCGGGGGGAGGAGTAGCCCCTTGGATGTGAAGAGGCCTGGGTTGCTGCCATAAAGGAATGGCTCCACCTCCTGCTGAGTGATTGCTGAACCAGACCCCCACTATCAAAGGAAGAAGGTATCACTGGCAGGGAGATACCCAGAACTGGTTTGGACAGGTCATCAGTGCCCCCTGAACACAGAGACTTCAAAGACATTTAGGGGCATAACTGTGAGAGCTGAAACCCCTGAACGTTAGACTGATCAAGACTGAAAAAGATTGAAACTACTTTGTGGTCAAGAGGAACCTCTGCCAAGTAAGAACAGCTGAAGAGACTGAAGAGAAGTACTGACCCTCACTGTGTGTTCTGGGGCTGACCTGCGGGTTGCTTATTTAACTAAGGAGAGGCTAAGGTACTTTGCTGTGTGCTGTGTCCCCCTGCTGGAAAGGACTTTGCTGTGTGCTGTGTCCTGAAGTAACTTGTCTTCAAGGGCCCAAGGAGAGCTAGCTCCCTGTTGTGTAACCTCAAGTTTACAAGTGTGTCTCAGTGACGCTGTGTGCGTGTGCTTTTTGCAGCCTGAGACCTTCGTAAACATTGCCCCAGGACTGAAACCCAACTGAGACTCAGCGACGCTTTGTGCGTGTGCAGCCTGAGACTGGGTGGGATCTGTGGTGCTGGTTGGAAAGTGCCCAGTGACTGCAGTGCCCCCGCAGCGTGAATCACCATCCATGCTGCTGTATAGCTGTTTGTGGCCCGAGCCGTTATCATAAAGCTGTGGATCAAGATCGCCGCCGCCGCCGGCCCAAGCCGCAATGTGCTGAAGGATTTCATAAAGCGAAGGAAGTCGTGAGGTACTCATGATCGTTGTTTGAAGAGGAATCTTCCCAAGATAGTCATCAATGGAGAAGGTAGTGCCGTAACCTGTCCGACTACAGCGTAGCTTTGCATCGGAGCTGCGTCATCATCAGGAGCACCCAGCAGGATGTCTGACGAGTGGGGAGAGAGAGAGAGCCTGGCAGCTTATCCCTCAGGTAAGGCTTGGACTCCGGTCGTGAGCCGCAAGTGTGTGTGGCCTGGGGAGGCATGGAGGAGGAGTACAGAAGTGCTTCTGTCTCTCTCTCGCTGCATCGCGTTAGACATGCTGAGTCCTCGAACGGGTCCAGACCTGCCCGGCAGAACCGGGGACACCCTCGGAAGTTCAGGACTGTTGTCTGTTTTTGGGGTCTAGTGGTGCCTGCGCTAATTGCTTCGATTGGCCTGGTATTATACCTGCATTACGAACTGCCTTATTACTTGCATTAGGGATTGTATTATTCCGGCATTACCAACTGCCTGATAATATGCATTGAGATTGAAATATTCTCGCATTACAAACTGCCTTATTACTTGCATTAAGGAGTGCGTTATACTTGCATTACGAACTTGCCGATTATGTGGAGTGGTGTGGCTCACTGGTTAGAGGCGGCAGACCCGAGAGCAGAGGACGGGCGGGACCAGGGTTCAATTCCCGACGCGGCAGGGTCGTGGACCAGGGTCAGCGGACTCGATAATTCTCATCTCGGTGCCTACTCTAACCAGGGATCACACTCTGCAACTCTGGGCATTAGCTTGCCTCATTTCCACAACGGCCCCCCATATACGCCGGGAATGCCTGGTTTCACCTTGGAGATACCCAGTATGGACCATCTCACAGGGAAAGCCAGGACGCGTTCCCCAGCGGTCTACTGCGCAGAGATACTCCTTCGGGAGTCGATTCTAGCGCATTACAAACCCACAATTAATTAATTATGTGCATTTAGGATTGAATTATTCTCACATTATGAACTGCCTTATTACTTGCATTAAGGAGTCCGTTATACATTATTCTTGCATTACGAACTGTCTGATTACGTGCATTGAGGATTGCCTTATTCTTGCATTATGAACTGCTTGATTACTTGCATTGAGGATTGCATTATTCTTGCATTACGAACTGCATTGATGTGACACTATGAACTGCATTACGAACTGCATAGCAATGCATTAGGACTGCATTTGAACATTGTGAACTGTTCATTAGTACTGCAAGAACGTACAGGTGTTTGTTAGCCTAATAACCAGCAAAGTGAAATAATGGGAATACGCATATGTTGGATTTTTATCGTTCGGTCTTATCGTATTTTTCTTCTTGATAATGATAACGCTGTTTTCATACAGTGTGGTGTCCATTTGTGGTGTTATCCCTGTGTCACTGGGAGTGTGGTTGCAAATACTTTACACATTGCCTTGAAGATAAGCCTGGCTGATTGTGGCAAGCTACCAGGGGGTGAGCAGGGGTTATCAAAGAGGGTGTCCCTCCTTTCCCTGACTAGAAGCAAGGGTCCCTATTTGGACTAAGGTAACTGCCTCAGCCAACCAGAGACCTCCAGTTCTAACAAGGACCATAAGCTCTTCTTACCCAAACTACCTTACCGTTCCCTGTCTGATCCGTATTTGATCTATGTAAGAACTAAAACAAGTATTCACCTCTGCATTCAACTTCTTTATGCATTATACAGAAAAAACTGGCCATGCCCAACAATGCAGATGCTCTGAACAACCCCAAAAAAAGCCACAACATACATAACTTAAATAACAACTTATAGAGTGAAAAGCAAATCTGATCCAAATCCTGAAGAATCAATTTCAATAAATCAGCTGACAACAGCTCCCTCGCCTTCTGCCTTAGCCCTCCTCGCTCAACCTTGCAAAATTCTCCTGTGCAAGTCTCCTGCAATAGGATGATATCCCCTGAACATTTTGCCATAAAAAGCCAAATCCCCAACTTACTGCTGATAGATACTGCACACTAATCTTTATCAATCAACCGTAAAATGAATGACAACATGTCCTGTAACCTGTAATGTAATACTTAATTTGAGTAGCCTCTCTTTCTTGTTCCACCCCTTAAAATCTTCTACCCCTTTTTTTTGCTTATTTGTATGATTTTCAAGTTCAGAGGGCTTAAGATGTTTTGGTCAGCTCAATGATTCTCAATCTCCTCAAGCCCAGAATTCAAAGGGAATCATTGTCTTCTGTCTTCTAAACCAAACAAGACCAAATGACAAAACATCACAATACAGTAACAAAAATATGATTTTTAAAAGGTAGAAATAGTCCTGTTCATAGCAAATTGCAGATGCAACACTTTTCACACAAAATACCTTAGATGCGTCATGCACACAAACAAAAACTGTTGAAGGGTAGGTGATGCATCGGTTCCTTACGCCCAGGGAAGGTGATGCGTTGGTTCCTTACTTTAGGTGAGGTGATGCGTTGGTGCATTACTGCCTCGCAGGGGTGGTGATGCATCAGTTTCTTACTGAAGGGGAGGTGATGTGTTGATTTCTTACTGTGCGGGGAGGTGATGCATCGGTTTCTTACTGTGACGCCAGTGTTCTTGCAGGTGTGGTGCCCAGATACGATGTGTGAGTATCAGGGATGCGTCTATCCCACGATGCATTGGTTCTTGCAGTTCACAGAAAGGCCTGCGTTGGATTCGGCCCGATGATCTTGGACTTTAGAGATTGGTGAATATGATGT
Source organism: Lissotriton vulgaris (assembly GCF_964263255.1). Taxonomy (NCBI): domain Eukaryota; kingdom Metazoa; phylum Chordata; class Amphibia; order Caudata; family Salamandridae; genus Lissotriton; species Lissotriton vulgaris. Next base: position 1,305,076,068 of record NC_141693.1, on the reverse strand, counting down.
GGCGTGCAGCGATTTCTCAAGCCACGGCAGGCGCTGCAGTGATTTCTTCAGGGATGCGTTGGAAACAGGTGCGGATGCATTGCGCTTCTGAACATTGCATTGCTTTTCCAGCTCCCCGCGGATTGGATTTGGACGAGACGCCTCACGTCATTTACCCGGTTCAGAACTATCCCGGACCCTGAGATTGAAGCCACGGGTCACCAAAAGATTTATCTCTGTTTTGGCCTGATTATTCGGATATCACTTCGGGGCAGACTTAAAGCTTCCCCAAGGCAATGAATTGTTAAACTCTGTGTGAGTTCACCTTGTGCTTTGTTTCAACAATGAAATAAGGGTCATCCGTATTGCATTATTCCGTTGTCCTGATGATGGTCTCTGGATTACTCCACTGAGACCGAAACGTCGACTCTTCAATCCAAGTCTCTCCCTTGTTTACATCTGGCTTTCTATTCACCATCTTGGAAAGAAGTCAATTTATTTAGTATATTCTTGACTGGATTGCTTTCTTCTGTATCTATGGATTGTTTTATTCAGCTCCATTTACTTTAGAAATATATGCATTTGTTTATAACTGTACACCCTTGATTTTCACTGATTGATTTCAATATAAAAATAATGATTTTTTCCAAAAATTAATCTTCTCGTGTTGCTTACTTATACTCTTGTATTTAATTCGCCATTTACTGCCAGAAAACACAAATTTGTTGTTGAATCTGTCCAAATCAATGCAGCTCTATGGGGCTAGTGTGGTAGTTTCTATAGTTTTGGGCTGACAGATTCGTAACACTCTGAACAGTTGCTGCTCCACTCAGCTACTAAGTCTAATTAATACAGACTGTACTACACTGTCTAACTCAGACTAACAAATAAACCCCTTGCTGGCAATTTTTTCCTTAAACAATTTACTGCCCAAGCCCGCAAGGGTATATTGGGTTGCCCACCCCTATCACCAGTTTTCCAGCTCCCAGCGGCAAACAACCTTCAGAGGTCCAAAACAGCAGCAGGCACCTCTTCGCAGATAAGAACTGTAATTGAAGAAGTTCAGGGGAGCTGGTAGTGAAGTCTTTCAAACCCTGAGACTTCAGAAGAGGAGGCAAACTTTTCTTTCAAGCCCTTGGAGATCTTCCTTAAGCGGGGGACACAACACACAGCAAAATCCTTTCTCCTTTCCTTGGCAGAAACAGCCACCTGCAGTCCAACCCCAGACATCAAACAGCAAAGGGGCAGTATTCCTCCTCAGTTTCTCCAGCTCTTCTCCTTGGCAAAGGCTCCTCTTGATTCCCAGAATAATCTAAAAGTCTGGGGTCTGGCCCCCTCTTTCTACAATAAAAAATCCTTTGTTCTATTAAGGCAGAGAGTGTCTTTGCCCAGCCAAAACCAGTTCTGTCCTCACTGGTGCAGCTTCCTGGCAGGAGGTGGAGACAGCATTGTCCTTGCAAGACCAGGCCCATTCAGGTGTGAAATAAATCTTCTCCCCTACTCTGAATGCAGCACAGGTCTATTCAGCCTAGCCCTGACTCGCGCTGGAAAGGAAGGACACACAGAAGTGTGGCTCACCGGTTAGAGGAGGCAGACCCAGAAGCAGAGGTCGGCCCGGGACCAGGGTTCAATTCCCGACGCAGCAGAGTTTGGAGCCCAAATGTCCACGGACCTGATAATTCTCGCTTCGGTGCCTACTTGAATCAGGGGTTCACGCTCTGCAACTCTGGGCAATAGCTTGCTCAATCTCCACTACGGCCCCCGCGGCGGGATGCTTGGCTTTCACCTTGGGGGTGCCCAGCTGGGCTATCCCACAGGGAAAAACCAGGACGGGTTCCCAAAGCAAGCGCCGAGATACCCTTTGTGGTGATACGTGCGCTATATAAGAAACTACATTACCATTACCATTTTTTATCTCAACCCCGCAGTGGCTGTCTGAACAGACTGCACATCGCCAGCCCCTGTCACTCCAAAACCTGATAGCCTAACAATAGTGAAATACGAAATTGGCAGTATTTCACTGTTGAGACGTGCCACACACATCGGGCATATCCTACTTTTCACATACACTGCACCCTGCCCACAGGGGGACCTTAGGCCTACCTTAGGGGTGACTCACATGTAAGAAAAGGGAAGGTTTGAGCCTAGCAAGTGGGTGCACTCGCTAGGTCGAAATGGCAGTACTAGACTGCACACAGACACATCATTGGCAGGCCTGAGACCTTGTTGCAAAGCTGCTTCTGTGGGTGGCACAATCAGTGCTGCAAGCCTTCTAACAGCATTTTGTTTTCAGGCCCTGGGTAAACATAGTGCACTGTACTAGGGGCTTCGTAGTAAACCAAATAACTCAATCATGGAAACACCAATTGATAACAACAATTTACTACGGGAGCCCTAGCACTTTGGCACTGAATAGCAGTGGCAAAGTGCCCAAAGCACCTAGACCAGCAAAACAAAATCCATTACACAGTTAAAATACAGGAGGCAAAGGTGAAAATACAGGGGAAACACACGCCAAGGCTGCCAGGTCTAACATGTGTCCCCTCCTTCTGGAATATGGGGAGAACTACCCACCCTCTTGGGCGTGCGCTTCACTGAGGTACAAACATTTAGACAGACCATCAGCATTGGCATGCTCTGTACCAGGGCCATGTTCCACCATGAAGTCCATCCCCTGTAGGCAAATGGACCACCTCAACAACTATGGATTCTCACCCCTCATCTGCATCAGTCATCTTAAGGGCCTGTGGTAAGTCTTAACCCGTAAGTTAGTCCCAAACAAGTAGGGCCTCAGCTTCTTCAGCGCCCAGACTACAGCAAATGCCTCACACTCAATTGCACGCAACCTCTGTTCCCGTGGGAGTACCCTCCTACTAAAGAAGGCTATGGGCAGGTCTAGGTCCTTCTCATTTAGTTGTGAGAGCACTGCTCCCATGCCATTCTCTGAATCATCTGTCTGCACCAGGAACTCCTACAAGACGTTGGGTCCATTGCACACAGGCGCCTTGCACATGGCAGATTTCAGGGCATCAAAAGCTGGCTGGCAGGCATCAGTCCAGTTCACTTTCTTGGACTACTTCCAGGAAGTCAGCTCAGTCAAGAGGGCAACAATGGTCTCATACCCCTTGACAAATCTCCTGTAATCCCCAGTGAGTCCTAAAAAGGTTCCCATCAACCAGGTTTTAGCTGGGCTGGAGAATTTCAGTGCCACCTTCCTGGATGATATTGCGGTGTTCATTGCCACTTGGGAGGAATACCTGCGTCACCTCTGGGAAGTGTGGAAGGTACTGCAAAGCGCAGGCTTCATAATTAAGGCCACTAAGTGCCAGGTCAGGCAGGGTTTGTGGTGTACTTGGAACACCAGGTAGGGAGTGGCCTGGTGGTGCCCATACAAGCAAGATTGATACCATTCTGGCTTGGAAACCCTCCAAGACCCAGTCTAGGGAGGTTCCCAAGACAGAATGGTACACCAAGTGCCAGGTCAGGCTGGGTTCGTGGTGTACTTGGAACACCAGGTAGGGAGTTGCCTGGTGGTGCCCATACAACCAAGATTGATACCATTCTGGCTTGGGAACCCTCCAAGACCCAGCGGGAAACTTTCTTTTTTGGCGGAAGGTCAGTCATCAATACATCCACCAGACCAATCAACGGAATCAAAAACAAACAGATCCAGATTGGACAAAATTACAAAAAAAAGCAGTCGACCACAACCGGTGGCCAAAAAAGTAACCTAGTGGTAAACATATCCAAAAGAATATTAACACATGAGGAAGTGAAAGTATTAAATAAAGGCACATCATTTGTTCCAACTTATGTTTCCAATGGTCTGGAAACAGAGATAGCTTTATTTAAATTCCTACGGTAATTGAGACTAAAATGTTTTTTTTCTACCATCATCAACAACGGAGATATACGACAACCAGACAAATTCAGACCCAAAAGCAAATTCATGTCTCCAATTTCACATAAAACATTGGATAACTTTGAAGTTATAGTGAAAAAGGATCTTAAAACAATTGCATACAACAAACCCAAGAAGACAAACTCATCTAGAAAAGAATTCAGCATTTTGAGCAATTTGAGACAGTATACGGAAACCACCTTCCAACCAGCGTACAAGGGTGGTGCACTGGTAATGATGGACACCTCATTTCACGAATCCAAAGTCAATGAACATGTGCAGGACAGCGAAACTTACATCAAACTAGATCACAATCCCACTAACAAATTCAGCAAACACCTGGAGGAAATAATCATAAAAGCTGAAAGTAAGGGAATAATAAATGTCAACACCGGGAAATACTTAAGGACTACAAGACCACAGATTCCACGCATATACATGTTCCCAAAAATTCATAAACATGCCAGTAACCCACCGTTCAGACCCATCGTGGCAGGATGTGGTTCAATTCATGAGCCGATTGGCCGTGTCATTGATTACCATATGCAGCCGTTGGTACAGTCTTGGACTACATACATAAAAGACACCACAGATTGTCTACTGAAAATAGCATCTGTAAACGACCAAGTAGATGGGACAATGATTCTGTGTACCATCGATGTAGTAGCACTATATACGTCTATAGCGCGTATGGAAGGATTGGAGGCTATGGAATGGAGACTACTAGACTCAGACCTTGATCAAGAATTGAGTGTTTTTTTACTAGAACTATTACATTTCTCACTTTAACACAGCTACTTCACATGGAACTCAGATTACTTTTTAAAAAGAACAGGAACACCAATGGGCTTTCCTGGAGCCCCGGCCTACGCCAACACTTTCATGGCTCATTTCGAACATGAATTTATTTTTCAAGACCCGAAGCGGATGGACAACATACTGTTGTTGTTCTTGAGAATCATTGATGATATCCTAATTTTCTGGCGAGGAAGTAAATTGGATTTGGAAGATCGGATACTAGAATTGAATGGAAAAAATCCGAAAATAAAATTTACACATAACATTCAGGAGGAATGCATCCAATTTCTGGACGTAGAAATTCGCAAAACACGGGAAGGAATTTCCACCACAGTATTCCACAAACCGACAGATGTCAACAATGCCTTGCTTTATGCAAGCGCGCATCCCCGCACACTTAAGGATCACCTACCCACCTCACAATTCATCAGAATCAAAAGGATTTCCTCAGAACAGAGGGAGTGTGAGACTCTGATTAAAGCTCAGGCAGACAGATACAAGGAACTGGGGTACCCGGTGGAAGTACTTAAGGACGCTGAGAAAAAAGTTGCGAAATTGGACAGAACACGATTATTAACACCATCGCTGCTAGTGATATTTTCCTCCTGTGCTGGAATTTTCAAAAGTCCATTGTTCATGACGAGCTGGGCTCGTCATCAGCCTGGCAGGAGGCTACTTCATGACGAGCCCAGCTCGTCATGAGCCTGGAAGGGGTTAAAGAAATCCGAAAAGTCAACCAATGAGCAGATAGAATTCATTATGAAACACTCGACACAATCACTGAGGATCAAACAGATAATACGGAAACACTGGGAGATTATAGCAAATGAACCTGACTTCGTGAATTTATTCAGAAACACCCCTATCTTTGCACACACGTGCTAAAAATATCAGAGAAATCTTGAAAAAACCACGCTCAACTGACAGTACAAATCACAGAGGCATGAGAAGATGCCAAAATCGCAGTCAATCCAGTAATGTTATTGTGAGTAAGACTTTTGGACACCCCAGGACTGGTCAACAAATTAAACTTAGACACAGTGTTGACTGCAATACCACGGGGGTAATCTATGCTATACGTTGCCCCTGTGTTTTGGGATATGTAGGGAGGACATCCAGGAAGATCAAAACTCGTATTATCGAACACAAAAGTACCAAACGCAACATACATTCATCATCTAGCTTAGCAACCCACTGGTTGAAGGCATCACATACCATACCGCAGTTAAGGTTCACAGACTTAGAAGTGGTCAAAGCACATGAAGGCAAAGATCACAATAATGCACTTTCACGTAGGGAAACGTTTTGGATCAAGTTTCTTGGCACCATGAACTCAGACGGTCTCAACGACCAATATGAATTATTAGGTTTTTTATATACAGTGATTAAACACAGCTAGAATGTGAGGTTGTTCAATGCATTGTGTAACTGAAATCGAATAATTTCATAGTATTCAGTGACTTGTTATCAAGAGTTGAGAAACATAATTTTTTTCATATGCTCAATATAAATAATCGGATTATGTACATAAAGAAATTTTGCATGAATAACATGAGGTATAACGAGACAGCTGAGTCCACATTGACTGTATTGATACACCCATTGTAAAGGATAAGCACACGCTTTCTGCAATCTTCCTTTTCTTTTGGTACACACATAGCGGCATTGAGGTTATCTTTCATTTTTCATTCTTCATTTTTTTTTTTTTCTACACTAAAGCTAGCACTTTCTGTACACAACATGGGTCAATGTGGAGAAAGAAGTATTTGCATCGCGACCTTTAAATAAAGTTGCGGTGGTGTTGAAGTGGAGCTTTAAATGAACATGGCATGGCAGGACTAGATGTTGACACCGGAAAGACTTGGGAGGTCACAGGGCAGCGAACGCGGGCTGAGCGAGGTAGGCTTGTTGGTGTTTTTAAGTAATAGGAGTGACAACTTGTTAAACGCGGAAGCCTGATGGCAAACTAGTGATACCGTTCATTTATTGCAGAGATAATTGTTGGATTAAAGTTTCAACCGGCGCAGGGCACGACTATTTTCATTACGGAGGAGAGCGGGACAGAGATTGGGTAAGCGTAGGTTGATCTGTACCCAAGCACATATTCGAACATATTGTCATGTAAGTTAGTCTGAGAGAGTTACTTCTGCTTTTCATAGAGTCTTGGATTCAAGTTAACTCGACACAGAGAACAGCTGTCTGGTCACAATAGAAAGCGGAAAAGAGACAGGGTAAGCAAAGGTTAATTAACATTGTTCACACCCATACAAATTTTTCAGAGCGAGCAAGCTTGTGAGGGTTACGTTTGTTTCTCATAGACTCGTGAATGACACAGAGATGGGAATCAATGAACAAAATGGGACTCTGTGACTACAGGAAGGAGGTGGTATGTCCGCTTCGGACAGAGTGCTTTAGAGCTAGAGTAATTGCAATCTCCTGTCCAGTATAATGGGTGAAATTTAGTTAAATGGGACCGTTTCTTGTTACAGCAAAGACAAGTTTCTGAATAATACACCGAGGGCAAGAGGAGACAGTGAGGTTCTTTTCAAGCGAGGTTGTTTTGTATTTATACAGGTACAAGCGGGAATGGAACTATGAGTTTGCACTACCAATATTCACACCCTTGGGGTGAGAAAACATCTTTAAATGGTCACATTTTAAAGTGCTTACTTTGGATTGTCGGTCGGGGTCGTGCAGGATGATGAATTCTATTTCTTGTTATCTTCCTTTCCATGAGTATTTTTGCTTCTTTTTAATAATTTTTTTCCCGTGTGCTCATCCTATGTGAGATTGATGTGTATTGGAATTGGTTTTCGCCTAACATAAAAACATTTACTTTGTAGCGCCCAAGTACGGAACTGGCAAGAAAATCACCAGAAGAACAAAGAAAAATATAGTATCATTTAGTACCCCTGATGAAGGGTTCCAATGAACCCGAAATGCTTTGGGTTTTTTCTTTCGTTAAGTTCTTTCACAAAAACTAAATGACTTCATGAATAAGTGATAGTTTTTGAATGTTAGCATATGTTTTGAGATTTTCACACAACTTGTTTGATGATTGTATAAACAGATTCATGTTACAATTGTACTAAAACTTTCATGAATGAAATATTCGACTATTTTGTTTACTTAAGGCATCAAGATGTTGACAATGTGTTTAAAAAAAGGGATTTACTTCATTACAAACCTTATGGACTTCATAGGTGGAGCACCCTGCAGACTTAGTCGCGTCTAGGTCTATACAGGGCCTCTTACAAGATGCCCATACACAACAGCTCAAAGGGACTGATACCTATGTAATTCTTCTGTACCTTTTCGTAAGCAAACAGTAGGCATGGTAAGAGGACATCCCACTTATGCCTCATGGGTTCACCAAGACCCATACTCAGGCCCTTCAGGGTTCGTTTGAATCTTTTAAGCAGCCCATTTCCTTGGGGTTGGTAAGGAGTGGTGAACTTATAGGTTACACCACACTCCTGCCACAGGGACTTCATATACTTAGATATGAAGCTGGTCACTCTGGTCAGACACTACCTCTCTGGGGAACCCCACACGGGAGAAAATTGACATCAACGCAGGACCCAAAACGGGGGGCGCCACAGTTCAGAGAAGGATGGCTATCGGGTACCGGGTGGCATGGTCTACTAAGACCAGGATGAACCTGTTGCCCATGGCTGTCTCGAGGTCCAGAGGCCCCACAATGTTGATGCTTACCTTTTCAAAGGGGGTGCGAACGACAGGAAAGGGCTAGAGAGGAGCCTTACACTGCCTCCTATTCTTGCCACTTGCCTGGCAAGTCTGGAAAGTTCCACCATAGGTGTTAAAGTCTTTTCACATCCGGGGCCAATAAAAGTAGGTGACAAACATTTCAAAGGTCTTGTCTTGTCCCATATGTCCCTCTAGAGGCACATCTTGAGCCAGAACCAGTAGGAAGGCTCTGAAGCTCTGAGGTACCACCAGCACATGGGCTGACACAGGCTCAGCAACCTTAAGCTCACTAAACAGGAGATCATTCTCTCAGTAAATCCAATGTAACCCAGACTGATCACCTGCTGCTTTGTTTGCAGCCTGCTGCCGCATCCAACAAAAGAGTGATATTCTGCAACTCCTTGCGGAAGTCCTCTCTAGAGGGGCCTCCTTCTGGCTGCCAAAGGGTCAGCTTAGGCAGGGCCCCCAGTTCATCCACATGTTCCCCTGTAGGCTCCAGGGCATCCCCTCAAGTGGACCATGGAAACTCAGGGACCTGTTTCCTGCACCCTCTGTCTCCTCTCTTTCTGGCAGGGACCGGGCCATTCTTTCAGGCTCCAGGTCCTTTTGATTGCCCTTACTGGCTGCCGATGACACACATCTGGTCCTCAGTGGGTAATGCTGCAACGTGTTACTCCCTCGGTGACAAAGCAGCTCCACAACCCCGCTCCCCAATCTCTCTCAGGGATACCAAAGGACCTCATCGCTACCTCATGGGCCTTAAACAACTGACCGATGTCTTCATGCTTCACAAAATCCTTAATCTCCTTCGGGATGTACACCTTCCCTTCTCCAGGCACTGATGGTGCTCTGCCATCATGGAAATTGTACTATATACTCTTTGCTTTAAGATCCAGTTCCCTTAAACCTCTTTCATGCTCTAAGAGCATCTTTTTCTCCTCCAGGGTTAACTTCTCCATCTCAAATGCCAACTCCCTATCCTCTTTCCCCAGCTTGAGCTTTGTGAGTTCCAACTCATGCACACAGTTTTATACTCTGTCCTCCAGCTCTTCTGAAGGAGACAGCCCATTTGAAGAGACACTGCTGCCCCCACTACGGGAAGGTACCCTCCCCCAGGTAGAACAAATAACCCATCCAGCTGTCCATCTAAATTCTCCACCTCCTCCATAGGCTGATCGGCATGCTTGCTGGCATCCCTTAACTCCAACCAGGCCCTCAGCGTCTTTTGGCGTTCCTGCTTCCTGGAGAGGCCTCTTAAAGAGATCTCAAACTCAAGATCCATAGATGCAAGTGATGCTGGCTTTGAAATGGTGAAGATTGGCAGTTCTCACCTGAAATAAGAAAGAAAAAATAGTCCCAAAGAAAATGTTCCACCTAATGTTTGTGGTTGTGTAATGGTCTGCACTATGCTAGTAGTGTACACCAATCACTGTATGTAAGACACAAATGCAAGTCCAGATCCTCACAGCTGACCACCAATGTAAGAAATGGGGGTTGCTAGTTGGCAGAGGTAGGCACCTTTGCCCACGAAGGGACTCTTCTTCCTAGTCAGGGTAAGGGCGATACACTCCTAAAATAACCCCTGCTCACCCCTTTGGTAGCTTGGCATGAGCAAACAGGCTTATATCAGAGGCAGTGTGTAAAGCATTTGTGAACACATACAGTAATACAGTGAAAACACCACAAATGGACACCACACCAGTTTAGAAAAGTAAGAAATCTTCCTCTACACCAAACAAGACCAAACAACAATAATCCGCAATACAGTAATAAAAATTGGTAGAAATAGTTATGTTCAAAGCAAATTGCAGATGCAGCACTTTTCACACAAAGTACCTTAGATGCATCATGCACACAAACAAAAACTGTTGCTGGGAAGGTGATGCTTTGGCTTCTTCCGCCCAGGGAAGGTAATGCGTTGGTTCCGTACTTTAGGGGAGGTGATGCGTCTCTGCCTTACTGCCTCACTGCCTCGCAAAGACGGTGATGCATCAGTTCCTTACTAAAGGGGAGGTGATGTGTCGGTTTCTTACTGTGCGGGATGTGAATATGTGTCATTTCTGTCCTTTTTCCTGTTGTCCGTATTGATGTACTTATGAATTTCCTCTTAAGTGGTTTGAATATAGATGTGGGATGAGTGAGTATGCTGATTGAAGTTTGAGTGATTGAGCATGAATGTTGTGGGGTGAAAGAAAGAATATTAAGGAGTAAAAAGAGTATAAAAGAAAAAAAAAGAAAAAATAAGAATTTTGAGATATGTTTTGGCACACGTACCATTATATTAACTATTCATTATGAATTATTATATATTATACTTTTGATATGATGTATGAATGATCAAATAAATTATATAAGGACTAATTATATGATCATATTTCTTTGAATTCTCGATCCATTAAATCGTAGCAAAATATTTCCTCTTTACATTAATTGTTTGGCAGGTGGCAATGTGTTCCCCCCTACGGGTGTGTCCCTTCTTTCATATTCTTCTAACAAGACCATCTTTTGTTTCCTTTCACAACAGCCAACCACATCTCTTCAGCGGGAAGAAACATGAGGTCCTTCTGGGCATACTTGCAAGCCAAAATATGGATCTCCGTCGAAGAGGAATCATGGAAGGAGGTGGCAGGTAAACACCAGGACGAGGAAACGAGACCTAGGAGAAACTGTATTTTTCCATTTCTTTAATCATAGGGACTGATAAAAGGCATATAAAAATGTACCTAATAACCGTACCTCTGAACAGGTTGTTCTATTTACTTCGTGCTTAGCTCACCATGCCTTGTCTGTACATCCCAACGAAAACTATAGCTTTAGCTCACTGAATCAGAAGATCTAGAGACCGATTAAATCTATGGAAAAACATTTGTTTGTCAAGAAAAGTTTTCAGAGAACACGCGGCAGCTGCATTAGGGCCTATAATTAAGGCCTCTGTGTGAGCGGCAAATTACATGCCAGGCGACGGAATTAGGCCAGCGCCAGGGACGGGGAGAAGCGGGTACAAAATCCATGGCCGCTCCTGACTCGCGTTTCCTCGTGAGGCAAGCACTCCCGGAGAACTCGCCTATTTCTTAATTATAAAGATGGAAGGAAGGCTCTGCCGGAGGCCCGAACGTGACATTTGGAAGGATAACAGCTGTCAGCAGTGACTGCAGAGTGTTAGCGCGCGATGAGTCAGCGCGGCGAGCGCGCGACTGAGAGATGCGTGAATAAGTAGGGGGGAATCAAGCGCCCATTTATAGCCTGACACAACTACCGCCTCAATCAAACAACCTTTGATGGAGACCTCAAAAGCACAGCTATGGCGACGGTCCCTTCGCTCCCCAGAGCTCTTGAAAAAAACAACCACTGCAGCAATTATTATTAATAACTTGTTGATATATTTATTTAATTCAGAGTTTTATATGGCACTATTTTAAGGCGCTTGTTCTGTTTAACATCGCTTTAATAAAATAAAATAAAATTTAAAAAAACAGTGGACTGCTACACAGAACCTCATAAAACTTATAACATTCCCAAAGGCAAGTGTATCATTGTAGAAGTTAGTGTGAAGTTTATTTAAGGTATTATTTAGAGAGGAGGCGAGCATTAGATTAGGTAGAGGTGGAAAGTGATGTGTGTTTTTTAAGATCGGTCGTAGCAAGATTAGTGGACTCGGTGATTTGCTTTTGCATTCTTGTGATCTTGTTGCACTGTAAACAACCTGGGTAACCCTTGCCCTTCTCAATCTATCTAGGATAATAAAACCGATTGGTGTTTATTACTTTTGTATTTGCTCTTTTAGGTAACAAGCAAAAGCCGAACTTGCTCTGAAAGGCATGAAACAGTTAATGCTTACAGAATGTTTTGTGAATTTTGCAGAAGCACCAACTTTAGTCCAGTGAGAAACCGGTATAAATGTGTCCATCTGTCTTGATCTCCTGACTCCCTTTTCCCTGATATACAAAATAAAGGCTTCTGTGAGACACACATTTATTGTCCCTTAAATCAGATTCCAAACGTATTTTTAATCCATTGTCCGTAATCTTACTGAACAATGCAAAACAGCAGGCAAAGGTAATTACTTATCAGAACTATATCGGTGTCTCGGGGAGTACTTACCAGTGTGCACACTGAAACCCACATCTTTCAGCATCTTCATTTGTGATTCTTCCGAAGTGTCTCTTCTGTATGGAGTCGACCTGCATCTTTCAAAACGAAACCTCAAAGGTCGTTTTGTGCTTCTCATTCTTTCATTGAACAGTGTTACTCATTTGCTCTGCCTCTCATAGATGGTCTCGAGGAAGTGTGTTGCTTTTCACTACGATGTGGCAGATAGGTGAGATATCACCTAGGTTACGACTGGGCCAGATTTCACTGAGTCTAAATCAATCTGCCCCTTTCAATTTAATTTTTGAACACTTTCGGTGTGCTTGGGGGTGGTGGGAAGGGAGATGTTACATACAAGCACTCATACTAACATCTTTCCGGCATCCTTGCCAATGATTCTTCAGGACAGGCAATGGAACAATATATGACCCTCCCACGTAGAAATGTACCCACCTACAGTCATCGTTATGTGAAGATGCCATCGTGGTAAAAAGGGAGCCTCTATTAGCCAGGTTGGGAGGCTTTTGCCTACACAGTTGTTTATTACTCAGCTTACACAGCAATTTTATTTTGTGATTGGCATGGTATCCATGGTGGGCGTAACTTGTGTAATTTGCTGCGGCGTAAATGTAATTATGCAAAATGACAGCAAAATAGTGCAAGATTACGCAGAATTACACAAGTAGCATAACTCAGCATTTAGCGCCATTATTTTTTCAAAACAGACCCAAGGATACATTTTGTGGTAAGTGTAATGGAACACAAACAGCAGCAGCCAACAGCTACTTGCACTCACTAAGTTCACTGAACCTGTGATCTGTGGTAGGATGTTTGTGTCAAATGATCCCTAATTACCTGAACGGGCATAACTGTGCAATTTTTGATAATTGTGAGACTAAAGAGTAACGCAAGATTACCAAAATTACTCAGATTACGGTGTCATAATTACAATTTCACCCAGGCATACATGGTATCTACTTTGGAGATGTTACAATATGCCAGCCATGGCAATATTGCCAATGAAAATACACATATTGCAAAAAGGTGTCCTTATTTTGTTCAATATAAAATAAAAGGGAGAGGCCCTACTATCCAAGGGACAGGGTGCCTAATATAGTAGCAATAAGAATACATTTTTCCCTTGGACTGAACCACCAACTCTGATCAGCATTCCACCATCTGTCATACAAGCTTCTTCTCTAAGTTGTAGAGTGTTGATAACCCCACATATAATTATAAAAATACACAAATTTATGGAAAAATTCACAATGTTTATTCAATGTACATTAGTGCCAGCCAATAGCTCAAAACGTTTTTAAAAAATAACAGCAACACACTGTTCATGATTCATAAAAACATTTCATATTATACATTCGTTAAAAACACTAAGAGACAACACGTGACATATTAAAAATCATCAAAAATATCGTTAATTCGATAGAATCTATATTGGAGTCATGTCACATTGAATATCCTATTTATTTATTTATTTATTTCCTTATATAGCGCCTGATTCAATTCCCGAAGGGATATCTCTGAGCTTATGCTTCTACTGGTTAGACTCAATCAGAGTTATATGCTGTTTAGCAGAAAGGTTTTACTTAAGGCAGGGTAAAAAGATAGGTTTTTAGGTTTTTCCTGAAGGATTCAAGACTGGTAGTTTGTTTCAGCATAGGGGGAAGGGAGTTCCAAAGGACAGGGCCTTTATAAGAAAGAGCCCGACCTCCCTGTCTAGCTCTTCTAAACCTTGGAACCTGAAGCAGTTGGTGGCTACTGGAGCGTAAAGTACGTCCAGGGGTGTATGGAACAAATTTTTTCTTTAAGTATTTGGGTCCAGTGTCAAACAGGCATTTGTGAATAGTACAACATATCTTAAATTTAACACGCTGCTTTACCGGTAACCAATGAAGTTGGTGCAGAAGGGGACGAGAGGGAGTTCTGGGAGGGGCATTAAAAACTAGCCTCGCTGCAGTGTTTTGGACCACTTGTAGTTTTTTCAGTTGTTCCTCATTGGCCGCGATGTACAGGCCAATACAGTAGTCCATCCTACTTATTATTAAAGTTTGGACAAGCGTTTTCCTGTGGTTGTCGGGCAGAAATGGAAAAACGCCCAGAAGCAGTCCAACAACACGGGAGCATGCACCTGTGACTTGGGTAGTATGTTCCTTGAGTAGGAGTGCTTGATCCATCCGTATACCAAGATTTTTGACTGTTTGTTTCGGACTTGGGACAGGTTCTAACTCTAAGGGCCACCAGTCTGGGGACCACAGGAGAGTTGCCCCCTGTTAGAACTGGCTGTCTCTAGTTGGCAGAGGTATGCACTTCTGACAAATAGGGACACACCTTTTCCAGTCAGGGCAAGGGGATCACACCCTTTGATAACCCCTGCTCACCCCCTTGGTAGGTTGTCAGAGCAGACAGGCTTATCTCAGAGGCTGTGTGTTAAGCATTTATGACCACATACAGTAATAAAGTGAATACACGACAAATGGACACAGTAGTATTATAAAAATAAGAATTTTTATATAAGGCTTAGCACAAGACCAAATAACGACAAAAATATACACAATCTTAAGAAATACTCTTGGAAGGGAAAATAATAGTTCAAATGTAGTTTCTTCTTTAGCACAAAGTCTTTAGTATCAAAAGCAACTCTTCTTCTTGAAAACACAGTTCTTGGCAACAATGTAACCCACACGGGAGCTACACGACGTCGAGGCAAAGTTAATCCAAAGGTTCGGCGTCGACCGCGAGGAGCGCTACGTCGAGCCCGGAGTCACCAGGACCCCCAACAACACAGTACCTTAGGAAAATGAAGCACACGATGATCAGCGGCGTCGAGCAATCCGGCGTCGCGTCGTCGGTGTCGATCAGGCCTCAGTAGTCGTCGATGTCGATGATGCTGTTGCAAGAGTGAGCAGCGCTCACGGCGTCGAGAGGGCCCGAAGTCGATACGATCAGCAGCGGTGCAGACACGAGGTCCCTTGGAGCTGGAGCCGAACTCACTACTCACTGGCGTTGCTGCTGGCGTCGATCAGGCCCGGCGGCCGGCGTCAAGGAAGCGGGACACTGGAGCCGGTACTCACGATGTCGAGCTGAATTCGGCGACGTCCGTCGGCGTCGAGATTGCTGGTTTCTTTCAGAGGTGCTGGATTCACAGGTTCCAGCAAATAGCACCTTAAGCAGATGAAGTCCTTTAGCCCTGTGACTTCAGCAGGAGACTGGCACTCTTCCAGCCCTTGGAGATTTTCTTAGCAAAGCGTGAGAGTACACACACAGTTCCTCTCTCCTGGTTCCTTGGCAAAAATAAAGAAGCAATGCAGGATTCCCCCCAGCAAACAGCACACTGGCAGAAGGGGTAGGCAAGTCCTTTGATCAGCAGGCCTCTTGTCCTTGGTTCAGGTTTCCTTGTCAGAAGTGATCTAAATTCTTGGTTCAGGGGTCCTTCTCTTATACCCCTTTTTGGCTTTGATCCCTTTGTCCATGCAGGGGGATTTCCCAACATCCTGGGTCTGTAGTGGGTGGAGCCGGGCAGAGGCACCTGGCCTATTCACTGAGCAGTGCTGGGTCCTCAGATGCCCAGCAGGAGGTGGAGCCAGCATTGTCACTGGCAGGAGCAGAGCTATCGGCCTCCTGGTAGGAGGTGGGGCCAGGATCGTCCATGGCAGGCACAGAGCCATCAGTCGCTTGGCAGGAGGTAAAGCCTGCATTGTATCAGGCAGGGCAGGCTATCAGCAACTACTCTCCCCTACTCTTAACGCAAATGTCCCACTCATCCCACACTGACTCATTCAGACCTCTGGAGCCACCCAGCTCCTGTCACACACAAGCCAAACCAGCAGAAACCAGAAATGGTTAGACAAGAAAATAGACACTTTCTAAAAGTGCTATTTTCAAACCCAGAGTCCAAAAACCATCCACACAAACGGATGCGTTATTAAACCCCGAGTTCAGGGATACCAAACTCGACATTGCACCATGCTCCCCGAGCCAGCTAGGATCATAGCATTAATAATCCTGGCGGCCCATTCTACTTAATGGAGAGCAGGTTACCTCGCAATAGTGAAAAACGAATATGGCTGTAATTCACTATTAGGACATGCCAACTTGGTTAGGCTTGTCCTACCTTATACTTACAACGCACCCTGCCCGTGGGCCTACCATAGGGGTGACTAACATGAAGTTAAGGGAAGGTTTAGGGACTGGCAAGTAGGTGTACTTGCGCAGTCAGCGTGACAGTACCAGACTGCACGTAGGTCTCGCAATGGCAGACCTTCAGACATCCTTTTACGAGGCCGCTCTTGTGGGTGGCACAACACGTGCTGCAAGCCCACGAGCAGCATTTGTATTTACAAGCCCTGGCACTCCTGGTGCACTAGACTAGAGACTGACAGTAAACCAAATAAGCCAAACGTGGAATTCAATCAATACATCAATTTAACATAGGGAGCACTTGCACTGTGGCACTGATCAGCAGTGGCACAGTGCCCAAAGCAGTATACCAGCAAAAACATCGTAAAACAGTGGAGGCCAACAGAAAAAAAATGGAGGAGAGACTCAAGCCAATGATGCCAGGTCTAACACGTGTCCCCTCCAGCTGAAATGTGGGGGGAACTACCCTTGACCTAGGGAGCCCTCATCACTAAGGCGAAAAAATCTGGACAGACCATCAGCATTGGCGTGATCTGTACCAGGGCGGTGTTCCACCGTGAAGTCCATTCCTTGTAGGGAGATGGCCCACCTCAACAGTTTTGGATTCTCACCCCGCATCTGCATCAACCATCTGAGAGGCCTGTGGTCTGTATGAACCCGGAAGTGAGTCCCAAACAGGTAGGGTCTTAGCTTCTTCAGCACCCAGACCATAGCAAATGCTACTCGCTCTATCGCACTCCACCTCGTTTCCCTGGGAAGTAACCTCCGGCTGATGAAGGCTACAGGCAAGACTCGGCCCTCTTCATTCACCTGAGCTAGAACAGCTCCCACGCCATGCTCTGAAGCGTCCGTCTGGACAATAAATTATTTCGAAAAGTCGGGTGCCTGGAGTATAGGTGCTGTGCACATTGCAGTTTTCAGGGTGTTGAAGGCCGTTTGACAGGCATCAGTCCAGATCACATTTCGTGGCTGCTTCCGGGAAGTCAGCGAAGTCAAGGGGTGCACAATGTTACCGTAATCCTTGACAAACCTCCTGTAATAACCCGTGAGACCTAAGAAGGCTCTCACCTCAGTTTGGGTTTTGGGCGGTGCCCAAGCCAGGATGGTATCAATCTTGGGTTGTAGGGGGGCAACCTTGCCGCTCCCTACTTGGTGCCCCAAGTACACCACAGAACCCTGCCCAATCTGGCACTTACTGGCTTTGATTGTGAGGCCTGCTCTGCGCAGGGCCAACAACACTTCCTGGAGGTGGCGCAAGTGTTCCTCCCAGCTGGCGCTGAACACTGCGATGTCGTCCAGGTAGGCGGCACTGAAATCCTCCAGTCCAGCCAAGACCTGGTTGACCAACCTCTGGAAGGTGGCAGGGGCATTCTTCATCCCAAAGGGCATCACCCGGAACTGGTAGAGCCATTCTGGTGTGGAGAATGCGGACATCTCCTTTGCCCCATTAGTTAAGGCGATCTGCCAGTACCCAGACGTTAGATCAAACGTGCTAAGGTACCGGGCAGCCCCCAACCGATCTATGAGCTCATCAGCTCTGGGGATGGGGTGCGCATCAGTCTTCGTGACTGAATTGAGTCCTCGGCAATCCACGCAGAACCGAAGTTCTGGTGAAGCACCAGGCGCTGCAGCCTTCGGGACCAAGACCACTGGGCTGGCCCAAGGACTACTAGAGGACTCAACCACCCCTAAGGCAAACATTTTGGAGACCTCCTCCTTAATGTATGCTCTGACCTTGTCAGTCACCCTGTAAGCCTTGTGCTTCACAGGAGGGCTGTCTCCGGTGTCAACATCATGGACACACCAATGAGTGACACCCGGAACCAAGGAAAACAGATCAGGGAATTGTCCCAACAGTTGGCGACAATCCTGCTCCTGCTCAAGGGTCAGTGTGTCAGAGAGGACAACACCATCCATTGACCCATCTTGCTCTTTAGCACACAGGAGGTCAGGAAGAGGCTCACTCTCCTCCTCCATTCCAGCATCTGTAGCTAGGAGCATGCCTACTTCGGACCTTTCTAAGTGGGGCTTCAAACAGTTGACATGCAGGACCCTCAAGCGGTTCCTGGGAGATTTCAAGTCCACCAAGTAGGTGACATCGCTCTTCTTCTCCACAACCTTAAATGGTCCAGTCCACCTGTCCTTGAGCGCACAAGGTTCCTCAGGGGACATGACCCAAACTTCCTGACCAGGCTGAAGCTCTACCAGAGTGGCATTCCGGTCGTACCAACGCTTCATCTCCTCCTGGCTGGCCTCCAGATTTGCCTGAGCAAGATCTCTGAAGCGCCGAGTCTGGTTCCTAAAGGCCAGCATGTAACTGTATACATCCTGGGGAGGTTTCCTGGGAGATTGCTCCCAGCCTTCTTTGACCAGACTCAGAGGTCCTCTTACCGGGTGA
Source organism: Lissotriton vulgaris (assembly GCF_964263255.1). Classification (NCBI taxonomy): domain Eukaryota; kingdom Metazoa; phylum Chordata; class Amphibia; order Caudata; family Salamandridae; genus Lissotriton; species Lissotriton vulgaris. The sequence continues at coordinate 1,305,057,043 of NC_141693.1, read as the reverse complement.
CCATACAAAAGCTCAAAGGGGCTGAACCCTAGAGACTTCTGCGGCACCTCACGGTAAGCAAACAACAGGCATGGCAAGAGAACGTCCCATTTCCACCTCATTGGTTCTTCAAGACCCATGATCATGCCTTTAAGGGTACGGTTGAATCTCTCAACCAACCCATTACCTTGAGGGTGGTAAGGAGTGGTGAACTTGTAGGTTACCCCACACTCCTTCCACAGAGACTTCATGTAATTGGAAATGAAGTTGGTGCCCCGGTCTGACACCACCTCTCTGGGGAACCCCATCCGGGAGAAAACACCCATCAGTGCTCGTCCCACCACGGGGGCCGTCACTGTTCGGAGAGGGATGGCTTCCGGGTACCGTGTGGCATGGTCCACCAAGACCAGGATAAACCTGTTGCCCAGGGCTGTCTTGGGGTCCAGGGGCCCAACAATGTCAATCCCCACCCGGTCAAAGGGGGTACTGACCACTGGAAAAGGTTGGAGGGGAGCCTTCTGCTTCCTTCCGCTTTTCCCACTTGCCTGGCAAGTGTGACAAGTCTTACAATGGATGTCTACATCCCTTCGCATCTGAGGCCAATAAAAATGGGTGACAAGCCTGTCATAGGTCTTGTCCTGCCCCAGATGTCCAGCTAACGGAACGTCATGAGCCAAACCCAGTAGGAAGGCTCTAAAGCGCTGGGGCACCACCAGCACATGGGCTGACCCAGGCTCAGCAGCCTTAGGCTCGCTATACAGGAGTACGTTCTCCCAGTAAACAAAATGTGACCCTGACTGATCACCTGAAGTTTGGGCTGAGGCCTGCTGCCTCATACCCACAAGAGAAGGGCACACTTTCTGTTCGGCACAAAATTCTTCCCTGGAGGGACCACCGTCCTGCTGCCAATGGGTCAGCTCGGGCAGATCTCCCAGTTCAGCAACTTGTTCCCCTGTGGGCTCCAGGGCATCCCCCTCAGGGTCTACCTCCTCCTGGACCACGGGAACTACGGGGGCCGGTTTCCCGCGCCTCCTGCCTCTTCTCTTTACAGCTGGGTCCTGGACCATACTTTCAGGCTCCGGGACCCCATTAACACCCTTACTTGCTGTCATGGATCGAGTGGTTGCACACACCCACTCTGGCACACCCAACATTTTCAAATGTGTCTCCCTCTCCACCTTAGCCCAAGGGGAGTCTTCTAAATCATTGCCCAGGAGACAATCAACAGGCATGGCGGGCCTCACAGCAACCTGAAGAGTACCTGAAACCCCCCCCATTCAAAGGAAACTTGAGCTACCTCACACTCTTTCTGGGAGTTGTCAGCAGCTATCACGGGGTAGAATGCGTGGGGAACCACCTGCTCTCTGGACACCAAGTGACACTTGACAGCTGTCACACTCGCTCCGGTGTCTCTGAGAGCTTCCACTCTATGGCCATTAATGGTCACCCACTGCCTATATTTCTTAATGTTACTAGGCGGAGGGGGTGGAGGGACCATTTCCATGTCTCCTAGCGAGACCAGGGACATTTCTGCGGGACCCCTCCCACAAGGGACAACCATCTCCTCCCCTGCCAGGGCTACACTCACCAACTGACGGGGGGTGCACGCGGCGGTGCATTCGAATTCTTCATGGGACACTGGGGGTCATAATACCGGTGTCCCACCTGCCCACAAACGTAGCAGGTCAGGGGGCCCCTATGAACAGGTTTACCCATCGGGGCCCCTGGCTTCTTCTCAGGGGGAGGCTGGGAACCCTTCCCTTGGTTCCCTTGGGGATTACTTTGGGGCCCTTTCTGGGACTCCTTCTGTTTGCCCTTGTCCCCCCCACTCTTCTGCTGGGGACCCTGCCCACCTTTGGCTGAGTCTCCCGCTGGACCCTTGTGGACCCTTTTACTGACCCAGCGGTCCGCCTCCTCAGCAAGTTTTCTAGGGTTAGATATCTTGCTATCAATAGGTGCTGGCGCAGCTCTGGAAAACAGTTATTAGACAAATGCTCCCAAGCAAACAAATCATAAAGAGCTTCATAACTTTCCACTTTGCTGCCCTTTACCCAACCATCCATGGTTCTGCAAAAATAAGACACATATTCAACACACGTCGTACCAGGCAACTTCTTACATTCTCTAAAAGCTTGTCTGTACTTCTCGGGGGTTAGGCCATACCGCAACATTAAAGCATCTTTCATATGTGCATACGACATCCTATCCTCAACAGGCATGTCTAACAGGGTATCTCTTCCCTCATTCACAAAGCGACCCCACAACCCCACTCCCCAATCCTTCTCAGGGACCCGGTGGGCCAACAATGCTAACTCATATGCTTTAAACAATTGACCAATATCCTAATTCCTATGATAATCTTTGATGACATCTTTGGGAAAATAAAACCTACTTTCTGCAGGCCCAGATGGGATGCTGCCACCAGAGGGATTCAATTCTAATTTCTTAGCTTGGATGTCCAACTCCCTCAACTTGGTATCACGCTCCAAAGCTAACTTCTCTCTTTCAAAATCCAACCTTTTTGTCTCCAAATCAGCTTCTCTCCTACCTCTTGCATTTTCTAACTCCAACTGCCCATTTATCTTTAGCCTTGCCATTTCCATGTTGTATGCACGCTCCTTCGCCCTTTCTTCTCTTTCTTCAGGGGAAAGACCTTATGAGGAAACACTGCTACCGGGCGAGGACACAGGTCCATTCACTGGCACCTCCTCAGCCCCTTCCACTGGCGGTACCACCACCGGATCAGTGGGATCTCTGGACTCCAACCAGGCTTGCAATGCTTTGACAACTTCTGGTTTGTTTCTGCAGCTCTTGGTAGGAACTTGGAACTGCTTGCAATAATGGTCTAATTGCTTTCGGCTGTAATCTTCGATTTTACTTCTATCGAATTCCTTCACGACAACAACAGGGGCAGTGACTCCGGTGTCACTCATGGTCAAAACTGGCAGTGTTAAAAAAATCAAGCTTCGGAAAAGCGGAGAACCAAAAATAGAATCCTTCCAAATTAGATTGTGGCTGCGCTATGGTCTGCTTTCACTATGTATCGCACACTAATCACTGCACATGGGTCATAAATGCAAGGTTTAAATCCCACCGCTGCCACCAATGTTAGAACCGGCTGTCTCTAGTTGGCAGAGGTATGCACTTCTGACAAATAGGGACACACCTTTTCCAGTCAGGGCAAGGGGATCACACCCTTTGATAACCCCTGCTTACCCCTTGGTACCTTGGCAGAGCAGACAGGCTTATCTCAGAGGCTGTGTGTTAAGCATTTATGACCACATACAGTAATAAAGTGAAAACACTACAAATGGACACGACACAGTAGTATTATAAAAATAGGAATTTTTATATAAGGCTTAGCACAAGACCAAATAACGACAAAAATATACACAATCTTAATAAATACTCTTGGAAGGGAAAATAATAGTTCAAATGTAGTTTCTTCTTTAGCACAAAGTCTTTTGTATCAAAAGCAACTCTTCTTCTTGAAAACACAGTTCTTGGCAACAATGTAACCCACACGGGAGCTACACGACGTCGAGGTAAAGTTAATCCAAAGGTTCGGCGTCGACCGCGAGGAGCGCTACGTCGAGCCCGGAGTCACACGGACCCCCAACAACACAGTACCTTAGGAAAATGAAGCACACGATGATCAGCGGCGTCAAGCAATCCGGCGTCGCGTCGTCGGTGTCGATCAGGCCTCAGTAGTCGTCGATGACGATGATGCTGTTGCAAGAGTGAGCAGCGCTCACGGCGTCGAGAGAGCCCGAAGTCGATGTGATCAGCAGCGGTGCAGACACGAGGTCCCTTGGAGCTGGAGCCGAACTCACTACTCACTGGCGTTGCTGCTGGCGTCGATCAGGCCCGGCGGCCGGCGTCGAGGAAGCGGGACACTGGAGCCGGTACTCACGATGTCGAGCTGGATTTGGCGACGTCCGTCGGCGTCGAGATTGCTCGTTTCTTTCAGAGGTGCTGGATTCACAGGTTCCAGCAAATAGCACCTTAAGCAGATGAAGTCCTTTAGCCCTGTGACTTCAGCAGGAGACTGGCACTCTTCCAGCCCTTGGAGATTTTCTTAGCAAAGCGTGAGAGTACACACACTGTTCCTCTCTCCTGGTTCCTTGGCAAAAATAAAGAAGCAATGCAGGATTCCCCCCAGCAAACAGCACACTGGTAGAAGGGGTAGGCAAGTCCTTGGATCAGCAGGCTTCTTGTCCTTGGTTCAGGTTTCCTTGTCAGAAGTGATCTAAATTCTTGGTTCAGGGGTCCTTCTCTTATACCCCTTTTTGGCTTTGATCCCTTTGTCCATGCAGGGGGATTTCCCAACATCCTGGGTCTGTAGTGGGTTGAGCCGGGCAGAGGCACCTGGCCTATTCACTGAGCAGGGCTGGGTCCTCAGACGCCCAGCAGGAGGTGGAGCCAGCATTGTCACTGGCAGGAGCAGAGCTATCGGCCTCCTGGTAGGAGGTGGGGCCAGGATCGTCCATGGCAGGCACAGAGCCATCAGTCGCTTGGCAGGAGGTGGAGCCTGCATTGTATCAGGCAGGGCAGGCTATCAGCAACTACTCTCCCCTACTCTCAACGCAAATGTCCCACTCATCCCACACTGACTCATTCAGACCTCTGGAGCCACCCAGCTCCAGTCACACACACACCAAACCAGCAGAAACCAGAAAAGGTTAGACAAGAAAATAGACACTTTCTAAAAATGCTATTTTCAAACCCAGAGTCCAAAAACCATCCACACAAACGGATGCGTTATTAAACCCCGAGTTCAGGGATACCAAACTCGACATTGCACCATGCTCCCCGAGCCAGCTAGGATCATAGCATTAATAATCCTGGCGGCCCATTCTACTTAATGGAGAGCAGGTTACCTCGCAATAGTGAAAAACGAATATGGCTGTAATTCACTATTAGGACATGCCAACTTGGTTAGGCTTGTCCTACCTTATACTTACAATGCACCCTGCCCGTGGGCCTACCATAGGGGTGACTAACATGAAGTTAATGGAAGGTTTAGGGACTGGTAAGTAGGTGTACTTGCGCAGTCAGCGTGACAGTACCAGACTGCACGTAGGTCTCGCAATGGCAGACCTTCAAACATCCTTTTACGAGGCCGCTCTTGTGGGTGGCACAACACGTGCTGCAAGCCCACGAGCAGCATTTGTATTTACAAGCCCTGGCACTCCTGGTGCACTAGACTAGGGACTGACAGTAAACCAAATAATCCAAACATGGAATTCAATCAATACATCAATTTAACATAGGGAGCACTTGCACTGTGGCACTGATCAGCAGTGGCACAGTGCCCAAAGCCGTATACCAGCAAAAACATTGTAAAACAGTGGAGGCCAACGGAAAAAAATGGAGGAGAGACTCAAGCCAATGATGCCAGGTCTAACACCCCCCCAAACAGCATGACCTCAGTTTTGGTCACATTGCATTGGAGGCAGTTCTGTGCCATCCAGTGTGCCACTGCTCTCATTCCGTCCGCAAATGATTTTTGGATTGAGGGTGTGAGAGTATGGAAAGGGAATAGAAGCTGGGTGTCATCGGCGTATGACACCGGGGTGAACCCATAAGATCTTATAATGTCTGCCAAGGGGGCCACGTACACGTTGAAAAGCGTGGGGCTTAGGCATGAGCCCTGTGGCACACCCTTGGTGAGCTCCCTGAAGGTGGAATAATGGGAGCCCAACTTGACACCTTGTGAGCGACCCGAAAGAAAGCTTTCCAACCATGACAGAGCCGCACCTCCTATGCCCACCTCCCTCAATCGACCAAGAAGTAGTTCATGTGACACCGTGTCAAAGGCAGCGGATAAATCTAACAGCACCAGAATCATTGAGCCCCCTCCATCAAGTGACATCCTGATGCTGTCAGTCACTGAGAGGAGGGCCGATTCGGTGCTGTGATTGGGCCTGAAACCAGATTGAGAATGGTCCAGGCCCTCCTCTGCCTCGATGTAATTTGACAGATGAGTGTTCACATGCTTCTCGGTCAATTTGCTTAGATAAGGCAGGAGGGAGATGGGTCGGAGGTTAGAAAGGTCCGTCCATGGAAGTGCGGCACTCTTTCGGATAGGGTTCACCACCGCTTTTTTCCATTCCACTGGCACATGTCCTTCCCTGAGGGAGTGATTTATTACTGCCTGGATTTGGGGTCCTAGCAGGGTACTCAGGGGGGCCATCATTTTAGCTCGTAAAAAATCGTTGGGGGACCCGATTTTATGTGGTTGGTAAGGAGGGGAAGATCTAGGTCACTTACTGGTGGAAAAGTTGTTAGAGAGACTTTTCTTTGTGTGGGTGTGGGGGAGACAGGAATGCTACATTTAAAGCTCAAGGCTTTCAGGATTTTCTCATAAATTAAGTTTATTTTGTTTTCAAAAAACAGTGAAATATCATTGCATAGGGATTGTGAGAAGTCATCTGGGCTAGCACAAGCTGTTGGTTTGAAAAATGCTTCCAATGTTTTATATAATTCCTTCGGGGAATTGCCCGCCTCTGCAAGTTGCTGGGCAAGGCTGTTCTTTTGAGCCCTTTTTATATTTTTATAATAGTTTGACTGAGCTTCATAATGTGCCTTCCTATTCTCTTCTGTGCGTACTTTCCTCCATTTTTTCTCTATCCTCTTACATCCCTGCTTCTCAGCTCTTAATGCCTCAGTGTACCATTTCTCCTGTTTAGTTGCAGTTGTTTATGCAACTTCAGAGGGGCCAGTTTGTCTATTGCCTCAGTTAAAGAGTTATTGAATTTGGCTAGTGTACCCTCCACATTATCTGTTTCCATAAGGCTGGGCTTTTCCCAGACCTTCTGCAGCTCCTCCACCGTTACCCTGTGCCACTGACGGCGCCATATTGGTGGAAGGGTTTTCTTGTGAGGACGTATATCAGTTTCCAGCAGGCAGAATTCCACCAAGAAATGGTCAGTCCAGTCTAGCTGGATAGCAGTTTTACATTGGATTTTGGTACAATTAGAGAAAAGCAGATCAAGGGAGTGTCCCCCCTCGAGCGTGGGTCCGTTATTCTGTAGTTCCAAACCTAGGGTGGATAGATCAGCGAGCAAGGTTTTAGTTTCTGGAAGGTCTAAGATGTCTGCGTGAATATTAAAATCGCCCAGAAGAAAGAAATCTGCTTTGGCTCTAAAATAGGGAGCTAATAGCTCCAGAAGAGAGAGAGTGAAGCTTGAACATGGTCCTGGTGGGCGATAAACTAGCGCTCCTTTCCTGGACACTTTAGTGGAAAGGTTAATTCTGAAAATAACAATTTCTAATTGTGGGCATCATTTTTGCTCCAATATGGTAATCTTCAGATGTTCTTTATATGCGATGGCTAGACCACCTCCTATTTTGTTTGGACAAACCATATTTAGGAACTTGTATCCTTGTGGAACCCCTAGTGTGATAGCGGGGGTTGTGTGGGGCTTGAGCCATGTCTCTGTCAAGAAACATAGATCAGGTAGTGATGTATATAGTAGATCCCATATTTGGAGTTGGTGCTTGGGCATGGAACGGACATTCAACAGGACACACTTTATCCCTTTTTTTGGCATGCCTTTAGCTGTATCTGTCATGCTAGAAGCGATTAAATAGGATGCTTGAAAGTGGCAATTGACACAGGAGAAAGGGCCCTCTAGGCATGGCCATCTCTCGCTAGTACAACCAGGCAAGGGAAGTGGTCTAAGGTTTGACAATTCTTGAGCAGAATACCTGAATACATTTTTCAATTTAGGAGGTGAATCCAGCCTAGTAGGGTCCATGGCCCCTGGCCCCATTTTGTCGCGGACGGGCGCAGACACGCAGCTCTTTGGCTGGTCTTCGGCGTGTATTCGGCTGCGCGCGATCGCTGCACGCTCCTGAAGGGGCGAGGGCTAAATAGCCCCTGAAGATAACCACTAGAGCGCTACCCACTCCAGTGAATACCGGAAGTGCCGGAAGTGCTTGGCTCTCACCTGTCCACCCTCCGCACAACTGTACTAGTTACCCTGTCGGAACGAGGCGGACAGGAAGGAAAATTGAGCCACCACTACTCGCTGCCCCCAGAGATATAACTGGCTAAAGGCCGCTTCCCCTTCTTGTGAGTCAGGTAGGGGAGATTTGGCGCGGTGAATTCTGGCGCGATAGTAGTCAGCACAGATTCAGAAATACAAATTTTTAAAAGTGCACAGTGAGCACAAAGGTTCAGTGAAATTAAAAGATCCAAATATACAATTGCAGCATAGATCGCTGATAGCGCTGACCAGTACCAGCAAGCGGGTCGGGGACACTGCCACCGTCTCCTACCGCAGCCGCGCTGTGTCTGGTGCTCAGCCTAAATAGCCCCTAAAAATAACCACTAGAGCGCTACCCGCTCCAGTGAATACCGGAAGTGCAGGAAGTGCTTGGCTCTCACCTGTCCGCCCTTAGACTCAATAGTTCCTCGAATTTAACACCCCGAAGCGGCAATGCGTTTCGGTGTGCAAACAGCTTTAGCACCACCTTCAACAGGACTTTATAATGATTGTCTCTTTGTAGGAAGTAGCACAAAAATCATGTGTGCCTGTGTTGGAAATGAATAAAATACTTCTATCAAATGGAGTATATCAACCGTATATACCTCTAATCCAAAAAGTCATAGTTCATAACAAATTAATCAAATAATACATTAAAACATTGTTTCCTACCTATTACACACAACTATGCATCATCTTGTTAATTACAGTTTCATGTATAATTACAGTAGGTTTCTTGATACAAAGCTATATATTCCACCACTCATTCCAGATCCCAAAATCAAACAACCTTTCTTCCAAAATCCAATAACCATTCAAGGTAAAGTTTTAGTAATCTAACATCTCTTTTAGTGGTGTGAATGTATTTCATTTAGTTATATCAACACACCATCGTGCTGAAGGACATTAGGTCTGAAAGATTTTTAATACCAACATTCAAAAGGCACATATCTTAAAATTAGGGTTGGAAACAGAGCTTAGTATCCGTTTGCTTATTTTTATTAGCTTTTGTTGATAGACATTGGATTAGTTAAAATACAATTTAAACTCAATGAGCCAATGTTTCCATTTTGAAGACAATCTAGTGTAACATCCTACTGTAAGTTACCACACCTGAATCAATGGGTCAAAACCATCATGATCCCATATGAAATGGAAGGGGCCAAACTGGACCACACGAGGACCTATTTTTTCATGAGGACCTATTTTAAGGAAAGAAAGGAAAGGGACCTATAAGTCCACTCTGATAGATAACTACATACGGATAATATTAAACATATAATTAGGACCTAACAAGAGGACGGCAGATCTCTAATCTATTGTGTCTATTATGCCTACCTTGCCATTTTTTTTCTTTAAACACAATATGTTGTTTCAAGAGTCAGTTCACTGTGATTACTAATTGTTCAGTGTATGTTCTCAGGCTTTTTTTTATAAAATCTTTTTAAAAAAGTATGTATAGAAAATATAATCACAATGTTGTCCAGCAGTAATGCACGCCAACTTGTGCCCTAAAGGGCAACAGTAGATCACTATATTGATGCTATATTCAGATAATCATAGAAATACCTTTGTGAAATATTCATGCATAAGTCCTCCAGTCATTTCAGCGCTACGAGGCCTCCGGGTTGTCTGCGCTTAATAAAACCCATTTAATAATAATAATAATAATAATAATAATTCATGCATAAGGAGAATAACGTCTTCTATTTGCATTCAGGTATAAGTCCTTCGCCCTTATTTTAAAACTTCTATTTGAGCCGATATCTAAAAGATATATATATATATATATATATATATATATATATATATATATATTTGTTTTCATCAGCGAAAAAGTTTGGGCATAGCAATAATTATACTAAAGAGGTAGTTAATGCTGTGCCCGAACCCAGCTTTATACTAATGGGTCACCTATAATGGGTTTGCGGAACACAACCCGATTGCAAGGTCATCTATCGTATAGAGATCCCAACACACAAAGATAACCCTGTGCTTCCTTCGTTAACCTAAACCGGGAGCCCAGTCTGCCCTATCTTACCTCTTAATATGATCTCGGATCCAACACCGTTCCGCAATCGGAAAATCTAAAAGACCCTACATGGAGCTGTATAAATACCATTTGTTAATGGATTAACCAGCTTCACCTGAGAGATACTGGTGTTGCGCACATAGCGTGATGACGTCATCCATGTGTGCCTCTTGCGCCTGAACAAATCAAATATCAGCGTGGCAACGCAACTACATCTCAATGGACATAGAAGAAATATTATGCATTGCACTTTTTCTGTGTTTAGATAACGCTAATTGCATAATGGCTGATCCTATGCCAATGAAATATATATGTAATTAATTAAACTGTGATATAAACAAAATACATAAATTAAGACTTGATAGGAAGAAAGACGAACATGCCACTAATGAAGTGACAGACTGAAGAACCGGGTTTTAGAACCCAGCGGCGCCAGGGGAAACGCCCGATGTCTTCGGGTTCACCTGTCTTAGAATACAGAGACACGGGATACTTCTTGGTGACGTCATAGACCAAATTTATTGGCTGCAAGCAGGAACAGAGGTCTATGAAGCACAACACGGGTGGTTCGCTAGAGACTGCACAAATTCATAGAGCGAGACATCGTCTTTTATGCTAAAAATCACATTCCTGGCTAGCATCAATTACATACAAACTGACCAATCACATGGTGATATTTCAAATATATCGCATGACGACAAACCCACTTTCTGTTGTCCAGCCCACCAGAAATGACAAGGCAAAATCCAACATTCTTGCTCGGACAGGCCGGACGAACCCATAATAAAAGACCTCAACCCAAATCATAAATTAAGCCATAAAAAGGAAGGAACAGAAACAGATGAGAAGCAAGATAGAAGGGTGTGTGCATGTACCATAAACTCAGCAATGTTCTGCTCTTTGATCTCTATCTGACCAGCTGCCTAACAAGGAACTGGCTCAACAAGGTTAGCCTCGGGCAAGGGAGTCAGTTCGTCCAGGTCACACAAACGTCAGCTAAAGGTGTACGTGTCCCAAGGACTCGTTCGGCCGTGGTCATCGGCCTATGTGAGGGCAACCACAAAATGGCTGCCGTACACAAAATGGAAGCCGAAGGTTCAAACAGAATCCATGAATACGTAGTGTTCCCATAGATCGATTATGACGAAAACACTCGTACATGCCGCACTCGTCATTTGCGGTCCGCTGATACCAAAATCATCTTTATCCGACGACCTTTATTGAACGGGTTCAGAATCACAGAACCTCAAGACGTGCTTTCTTATACACCTGTCATCTATCCCTCAAAGCGTGGACTTAATTCTAACAGTAAATGAAGCTGACCATCATAGTGTTGGCTTGATTGTCGATTTAAATAAAGCCGACCATATTTATGATTACTAATAATAATAGAAGCATAACTGTGCACAAAGTACGTGCAAGAGTCCCTGCCTGCATCCAATCATCCAATATACCGGCTAGTACGATGTACCATCAAGGGTCAGACGCAAACAGGGCATCCAGCCATAACACGTGATGCACCTATAGTGCACCCCATTGCTTAAATCATGAAAACAACTCAGTAGGTATCACTCATCAATAAACCAAAATGATGGAAAATTATTTTTAAAAAGGAATTTCTTACCGAACATTCTAGTACAGAGCATTCTTTTTTTTTTTTAAATGTAGGGCCCTTTATAGATTAAAAATGGTTTATTCAAGGCATGGGCAAAAATCCTAATTAATTAATTTTAACCAATCTTCTTTGGAATTTAATCCCGTTCTAACGGTATCAAGGATGGACATATACCACTGCTCTTGATTTTACGTTTCACAGTGCTATCACCACCCTTTTGCTGCCTTCAATTTGCTCGGCAATAAAACCATTTAAAATCTTTACATGTATGGCCTACTTTCACAAAGTGCTCTACCAATGGAGCATCATTTTCTTTTTTCTTTTTTTATAGCTGACTTATGTTCAGATATACGGGACCTCCATTTGCACCCATCTTACCCACATAGCCAAAATGGCACGGGCAAATAAGGAGATAAACTATATTTTTGCTCTTACAGTTATTTAGGTCTTTGGACCCCAGAGTGTGGTTTTTATACACTACATTTTTTCCTTCCAAACATTGGTCACATATAATGCAACCCCCACATTTATAGTTGCCCATTGCTTTGGTCCTTCCATGGTGCATTGACTTCCTACATTGGGTTCTCTATATGTCTGAAAAAGTTCTTTCCTTAAATTTGTATTGCGTTTAAATGAAAAAATAGGACGTTCTATATTGGTCTCTTTGTCGTCATTTAAAATTCCTCAATTGGAATTGATGATATTCTTTATCTTATTACTAATACTCGAGAAATGGCTCAGAAAAACTATTTTATCTGTCATCTATTTGTGATGTCTACTAATATTAGACTAGCTAATCATACTGTCGCGGTCATAAAACCTAGCGCGTTTAAAAGAGTGGTTAATACGTTTCTTGGGATAGCCTCTATCTTTTGATCTTAATTTCAAATTCTCTGAATGTTTATAAAAGTCTGTTAAGGTGGAACAATTCCTTTAAAGCCAAAGGAATTGCCCAAAAGGTATATTATCTTTTTGGGCTTTGGGATGATAGCGGTGTAGTGCAATAATGTGTTCTTATTGGTTGGTTAAGTGTAAAGTTCCACCTCTAACCTGCCTTCTACATCCTTAATCTGCAAATCAAAGAAACTCACGGCACATCTGCTGTGATGAGCAGTAAATTTTAAGTTGACATCCCCCAGATTGAGCCACGGTAAAAAATAATTTAAAAGATCTTCAGATCCATTCCAAATAAACAAAATGTCATCAATGAATCTATACCAATCAGTCACATTTTCTAAGAAAGGTGCAGCTTCATTAAAAACATGTTGGTCTTCAAATTGACCAACATACAAAAAGGCCAGGCTGGGGGCTCATGTGGCCCCCATACTGGTCCCCTTGAGTTGAATGTATAAGTCTTCCTTAAAGAGGAACATATTCCCTTTCAATACAAATTTAGTGCATTCTAAGATAAATTCAGCATTTGCCCTTCTACACACAGAATCATCCCCTAGGATTTATTGAACAACTGCTATGGTATCATCCTGGGGGATGTTCATGTAGAGAGCTTCAATATGAAGTGTAACAAGTATTTGAGATTTTTTTGTTGAACATGAGTCCCTCAATGATATGAATCATATGGACGGAGTCTTTGATATAAGACCGTTGGGCGTGTACTACCGGTCTCAAAAAGTTGTCAACATATTTACCTAATGGTTCCAAAGGGGAACCAATAAGGCTGACAATAGGTCTAAGAGGGACGGTCATACTCACATTTGGTGAACTTTTGGTAGGCCGTGAACGGCTGGTATCATATCTTTATTTTGAGTTAAAAATTTGTATTCACGATCTTTCATAAGTTCATTTTCTTTTGCTGAAGATAAAAGATCAAATGCAAAAACAACAGTTGATGGGCAGAATGCAGAACAATGTCATACATTCATCCCAGTACAGAGATCTGGGCCTAAATCCATCGTGTTTTTGCTCACCACACCACCCCAGTTCAGACATGGCCATATGCAAATCAGCATTGACCCTGTGCCTCATGGGAACAGTCCAGCCCGAACTGCCAAGCCATGTCTTTTCTGGACCGGAATCAAGCATCCTTGGACCGGTTTCTGGCTATCAGCCGTCTTCAGCCAGGATAGCTTGACTCCAGTGGTGTGGAGAGCACGGGACTCACATCTGAGCATACCCGTCCCACTCGGGGTGACAAATGCAAAAACAACAGTTGATGGGCAGAATGCAGAACAATGTCATACATTCACCCCAGTACAGAGATCTGGGCCTAAATCCATCGTTTTTTTGCTCCCCACACCACCCCAGTTCAGATATGGCCATATGCAAATCAGCCTTGACCCTGTGTCTCATGGGAACAGTCCAGCCCGAACTGACAAGCCATGTCTTTCCTGGACTGGAATCAAGCATCCTAGGACCTGTTTCTGGCTATCAGCCGTCTTCACCCAGGATAGCTTGATTCCAGTGGTGTGGAGAGCACGGGACTCAAGTCTGAGGATACCCGTCCCACTCGGGGTGACAAATGCAAAAACAACAGTTGATGGGCAGAATGCAGAACAATGTCATACATTCACCCCAGTACAGAGATCTGGGCCTAAATTCATGTTTTTTTTGCTCACCACACCAACCCAGTTCGGACATGGCTATGTCTGAACTGGGGTGGCTTGGTGAGCAAAATAAGGATGGATTAAACCCAGATCTGTGACTGGGGGTGAATGTTTTGCCATTGTGCAACATTCCGTCCATCATCTTGTGTGTTTTGCTGTTCACCCTATGTGGGAAGGGTATGCCCAGACGTGGGTCCCGTGCTCACTAAGCCACTGGAGTCAAGCTATCCTGGCTGAAAACGGCTGATAGCCAGAAACCGGTCCTAGGATGCTTGATTCCAGTCCAGGGAAGACATGGCTTTGCAGATCGGGATGGACTGTTCCCATGAGGCACAGGGTCAAGACTGATTTGCATATGGCTATGTCTGAACTGGGGTGGCTTGGTGAGCAAAACAAGGATGGATTAAAACCCAGATCTGTGACGGGGGTGAATGTTTTGCCATTGTGCAACATTCCGTCCATCATCTTGTGTGTTTTGCTGTTCACCCTATGTGGGAGGGGTATGCCCAGACGTGGGTACGGTACTCACTAAGCCACTGGAGCCAAGCTATCCTGGCTGAAGATGGCTGATAGCCAGAAACCGGTCCTAGGATGCTTGATTCCGGTCCAGGGAAGACATGGCTTGGCAGTTCGGGCTGGACTGTTCCAATGAGGCACAGGGTCAAGACTGATTTGCATATGGCTATGTCTGAACTGGGGTGGCTTGGTGAGCAAAATAAGGATGGATTAAACCCAGATCTTTGACTGGGTGAATGTTTTGCCATTGTGCAACATTCCGTCCATCATCTTGTGTGTTTTGAAGATAAAAGATCAATCACTTTACTTTTTAATCTTAACCAGCATCTTATGTTGACCTTACAGTAATGTTGTTCTATGTTGAGCAATTTTAAAACCCTTTGTTCATAATCTGAGGTGTCAAAACGACAACCCCACCACCCTTGTCTGCAGGTTTGATGGTAATCTGCACATAATTTTTAAGTGATGTCATGGCTTACCTATGATCTTTAATTATGTTGTTGTTAATGGGTGGGTGGTTGTCCCAGATATTGCATATTTTAGACTAAACTGTTTGTTCAAACACTTCAATATTCTTACTAACCATACCAATGTTGGGAGTAAAAGTAGATATACACCAGTAATGCAACTATCATTTGAGCACTCTGTTTCCAAAGAAACTTTTGATTTAAGGTCTTTTTATAACATAAATGTATTAATATAAGTTGTAGGTGTGAACCTAAAACCTCTTTCTAGGACTTCAATTTCTGATTTATTATGAGTTCTTTTGGAGAGGTTAATAATCGGAAATTTTTCCAGTGCCAGTATCTTTGGTTCCTGGTCTGTAGGGATTCTTCCTGAGGGGGATTTCTCACATATTGTCCTCTTCCATAGCTCTTGTTTGTTCTTATGCACCTTCTGGGGTGTTGATCTAAAAAAGAGGAAGTAGAGGTGCTTGGTTCATATTCTTGATTTTGGCGACTAAACCCCTGTTCGGGTCTAGTAGTACTTTCATCTTCGCTACTAGAGCCTGATGTTTCTGAAAAGGTAATACACTGTCTATTGCCTCTTGAGTAGATGGGTTTGTGAGAGGGAGGTCTTTCCAATTCTGTTCCCTCTTTTGTTGATAATAATCTTTCCCTAAATAGGGATAATTTAACTCTATGTTGTATTTCTCAACAACTTTCCTTAATTGTTTAGTTTTCTTATTTAACAAATAATCTTTGTATCCATCCACTTCTACATTCAGCTCATTCAGCTTTTTCTTAGCTTCGTCCAAGGTTGTGTTATTTTTAATTTCTAATTCAAGGTTTTCTATTTCTTCCCTTTCTAAAATAATGACTTCCTGTGCAGTTTCATTAATGAATAAAATCCAATCCCTACCACATCTATTGGAAATCTGAGACTAAGTCTCTAAGAATTTCCTGTTTTCAATAAACAAGCCAGGTTCATTCCTGACTTGTAGACCGATAGAGATCATGCCAGATTTGATATACTCAATGATAAATTCTGCTTGCATTTTGGTCCTGATAAGTTTTTTCTTAAGGATAAGGATTTTTCCCCATTTATCATTATTTTCTGATAGTATAATTACTTTATTACCAGTTTTAGTGCTCATATTTATATTTGTATTCAATTGTTCTTCACTGAACCCAAACGTTTTAATTTGGTCCATGGTATAAAAAGGTTAAATATAACTCTTCAGACTAACAGAGGTAAAAATACCTTCTCAATAAGGTTTAAACAAAAACCATATCCACCCCAGCCCGAAGACTGTGCAAATTATTTTAAAATAAGGGAGAGGCCCTACTATCAAAGGGACAGGGTGCCTAATGTGGTGACAATAAGAAGATGTACTAATGTACATTGAATAAAAAAAAAAAATCCATAAATTTGAGTATTTTTATAATTATATGTGGGGTTATCGACACTAAACAATTTAGCGAAGAAGCTTGTATGACAGCTGGTTGAATGCTGATCAGAGTTTGTGAGTCAATCCAAGGGAAAGATTTCTTCTTATTGTTAGTTATTTTGCTTAATGCAGGATTGACTTTCAACGATGGGTCGTCAAACCCAACATTAAAGAAAATGTGTGCCCATGCCAATTAAGGGATGAAATTGCTTTATTCACAAAAAAAATTATATGTCAATCACTGGTTCCATCACACATCGGGCCCCTTAGCAACTGTGCTTGAGCGAGGTCCCTAAGCAAAGGCAAAGTACAAATATATTGATTTCTTCATACAAGCTTCTAATTGAGGTCACGTGACTTTGTAAAACAAAGGAGAATACACGGGCCTATGTCTGAGATGATGAGAAGGAAGAAGAAAACCTTTTATTGTAACAAAAATATAAACATTATTAGGAATGATGATTGCTAAGAGGGACATTGCACAGAAATGGGGTGTTGCGGATAGACCTACATTGTCAGTTTGGTGCAAACATATGGACCTGATCATGATTACGGAACGTTCAGTATATGCTGAAAGAGGGAGTCCACGCAGGTGGAACCAGATATGGACTCCTTGGAACGTCTTTAGGGGGGAAATATGTGAACGATTGCCTGCAGGAGACATTGATAGATCAGACGAAGAGATGGAGGAGGTTTAAGTTGATCAGGAGGGGGGATTGTTACTGACCTATGTCGAGATATAATACTGCCACTATGTTTACTATTTGTCCTACTAAATACAGAGAAGTGATTGTAACTTTATCATATTACTGAAAATACTCCAGCCGTTGTACCTGCCTTGTTTGGTAATCAAAATAAAATGTTTAAAAAAAATATATAGAACATTTTTTGGCTGAGCAAGCTAATCCAGGCACCTAAAGCAGCAGCCTCCTCCCTCTGATGCTGTTCTATGACAAGTGAAGGTCCCGTCAGCTGATTATCTAAGGGAATAGCTCCAGAGATTATGGAAGTCAATGGACTAATCATTCACCACTGCTCCAGTTGAGGGCTTCAGTATTTGTATTGTTCTGTAGGGACTGCTGTAAAGTGGTTCGATATAGAGTTATCACATGACTCAGTCATAGCATTCTGGTAGTTAGTTTCTCAGCTCAAGAAACAATTAGATTAAAACACCTTAAAACAAGGGATTTGTAAATGAAAGCCCTGAGCTGGTAAAATTATGTCTCGGGAACATGTAATCATGTCTCAACATTACATAGAATAAGTGGTGTGTTGTATGGGATATAGTTCACTCTGCTGTACATTGAAAGAACACTGCAAATCGCAAAGGAGTTCCGTAACCATATAGAGGATTGATGCAGAAGGCCAAGTTACTTTATGATATCATAGAACTCTGAGCTGAAGTGCATATCTTTGTAATGTGAGGCAGAGGTCAATTTGTTGCTTATAACATATGAGCCACCATTATCATTTTCCTAAAAAGCATACATT
Organism: Lissotriton vulgaris; assembly: GCF_964263255.1. Classification (NCBI taxonomy): domain Eukaryota; kingdom Metazoa; phylum Chordata; class Amphibia; order Caudata; family Salamandridae; genus Lissotriton; species Lissotriton vulgaris. The sequence goes on along the minus strand of NC_141693.1, from coordinate 1,305,038,964 downwards.
ATTGGTCTCTTGGCCCCTCATGTAAATTAGTATTGCTGAAAATATGTACATTTAATGTGAAATCTGTACTGCAAACGTAGTCACCACAATATTCGGGTCTGGTGGCTCAGTGGACTAATGCATCCATTGCAGGGGCCTGTGTTCGACCTCATGGTCACAGGTTCAAATGTTGGTGGGTCCACTCAGCCTTTTATCCATCTGAGATCGTTATTCAGAGCCAAGAGACCTCTGGGTGAACATGCGCTATACAAATACACCTGTTAAATTGTTGAGCTAGAAGTTTGATGCAGTTTACTGTAAGTAATTTTCAAAAATACTGTTAGACCTGGCATCCTTGACGTTCCTTCCCCTGCGTTTTTAGCCTCTGCCTGCTGTATTTTTGCTGTGTGCTGGATTTCATTTTAGCTAGCCTAGATGCTTTGGGCACTTTGTCACTACTGATCAGTGGCAAAGTGCAAGTGCTCCATAAGTAAATTGTGTTTATGGATTGGTGTTTCCCTGATTGGCTTATTTGGTTTGCTACTAAGTCCCAAGTACAGCGCGCTGGGTTTGCCCAGGGCATGTAAATCGGCTTGTAGTGGGTCTGCAGCACTGGTTGTGCCACCCACACAATTAGCCCTTCAAAGGGGTTTCAGATCTGCCACTGCAGTGTCTGAGCACAGTTTTTACACAATGTATATAACAAGGACCCCCTGATATAGAGATATAAACAATTCCTAGGTCAGGGACATATATATATATGGAAAGTAACAACCTAGGCAATTTATACTGTATTGTCTTATATAATAATAAATGGGGGAATCAACACATTAACAATTAGAATTCAGCTTTTTATTGTTACAAAATATGAAAAACAACATATAATAAAATACCTAATTCAATACATGAATTTATGTCTATGGGACATATAAAGACAATAAATGCAATTTTGTATACAATAAAGATCATACAAAATGACAAAAAATATTTAAAAAGTTTTTTTAAAATAATAGTGGCACAATAATAAACTCATCCATACTAATATAATAAAGAGAGAGCCCAAACCTTTGAGGCGGGTAATCTTGGGAACCACAGCACCAATCACAACACCCAATACAGCGTTGGAAAGGGTAGTTGCAGCAGAAGGACATAGGCTATGCAGACACCCACCATATACATTTAAAAGGTAAAAGAACTGTGTCAGCAAAGCAGTCCCTTGTGGGCGTGTCTGCGTTGTGCTGTGGGCGTGTGCTGGGGGCGTGACAAACGCTGGGGGCGTGTGGTACGTTCTGCCCTTCATTCCATGTCTCATATCGTGTGCTAATCCAACCCTGCTCCCTTTAAATACCCCTGCTCCCCATAATCATAACCCACCCTTACTCCTTAAAATACCCCAACACCCTTAAACACTAACCCATCTTAACCCTATAAATATACCCTGTACCCCAAAACCCAAACATATCCCTAAACCCTAAAAATACCCCTGTACCCAAAAACCCAAACCTAGCCTTGAACCCTATAAATACCCCTGTAATCCAAAACCCAAACCTACCCCTGAACCCTAAAGTACCCCTGTACCCCAAAACCCAAACCTAGCCCTGAACCCTTAAAATACCCTTGTACCCCAAAACCCAAACCTACCCCTGAACCCTAAAAATACCCTTATACCCCAAAACCCAAACCTAGCCCTGAACCCTAAAAATACCCCTTTACCCCAAAACCCATACCTATCCCTAAACCCTAAAACTACCCCTGTGCCCCATAACCCAAAACGATATCTGAACCCTTAAAATACCCAAACACCCCAAAACATATACCTCAGTACCCCAAAACATATACCCCTATACCAATACTTACCTGATCCAAACATAAAAAAAACATGCTTTTACCATTCATGCATTCACAACGAATTTCATTGTAAATGTATGCGTGGTAAAAGCATATAAAATGTAATGCCCTGCGTTATAATGGCACTCCGAGGTCATGGTACTTTCGTAATGAAAGTATGCGGCGTGATGGTATGCGGAAAGAAAGTTGCGGAATAATGGGTGTTTACCCTCCCCCGGTAAGTACATCGGTGGCACGGCGGCCCACATCTCCAGCAACATACTTATATTTTTTCACCACCCATTTGAAAAATGCACAGGTCTCTCTCATTGATGGCCAGCACCGACATACACTTTTAGACACACCTCCTGCCACAAGTTCTAGAATTGCGAACTTTAGAGCTGGGAGCTATGATCGAATCTCGGCATCAGCTCAACATTCTGTGATTCCAGGCAAATCGCTTTGTCTCCCCGTGCCTACCACAAATGAATGTGTTCTTCTGTAAGCTAAATTGTACTCATGCCATGTTGTCTAGTTCGCGCTATATATTATTGCAAGGAAAAATAAAGTAGGGAAACTCGAGTTCACACACTACTGAATGCGCAATCTTAAGTGCATCAGCAGTGCACTGTGAATCGGAGCGTTTCACAAGCCTGTCACAGGTAAGAAATGCTATCAAAACTAAATCCTACAAAACAATATACTACTGGCCGACAGCAATTCATTCCCGGACAACGTTGGGATGGGCTGCTAGTTATTATATAAGACAATACAGTATAAATTGCCTAGATTGTTACTTTCCATACACAGTTTTTACAGCCATGTCAACCTAGCTGGTGCCCTCACATGCCAGGTCCTAACTTTCTCTTTTCTTACATGTAAGACATTCATCAGGTAGGCCCAAGGTACCCCTGTGGACAGGGTGGAGTGTGGGGGAAAGGTAGAATATGTATTGGTGTTTGTGGCATGTCCTGATAGTGAAATACTGAGCATTTTCTTTTTCACTATTGAAAGGCTGTCTGTTCCATAGGGTAACGTGTGTCTGCCACGTGGCTGCGAGAACCACCCGCCACAATGTTGTGGATGGGGCATGCCACCGCCATCATGGCAGTGGCATCCTGATTGCCGGTGCGGGACAGCCACACCACTGGCGGCCAGTCCTCACACCGCGTCCGCCCGCCATCCTAATAGACCCCTAAGTGTCTAATTTTTCTCTTTCTTTCTCTTTGATGCCATTACCGATTCCCCAGGTCTACTGCTATCCAACATATTCCTCTTGTGTGGTTGGCTGTGGATTTGAAGAGCTGCAGAAGGTCTACACCCTGAATATTGACCCCACAAAATCAATGGGACAGAATATCGAGCGCAAATTATAAAAAACAAATTGGCAGGTAAGTCTAGATGTTTTATACCTAACCCATATTTTTGTCCCTACATGGAACACTTTCTTCAAATTACCGAAAGGTCGAGCTGGGAATAGTGAATCTGTACTTCTCTATATGCACTTTCTTTTCGACATTTAATCCCTCGAGATTCTGTCCTCGATATTCTTAAACCACAATATTGGTTGCGTCGATATTCAGTTGGATCTGGTCTTCACGGTTAGCGCTTTCTACAATAGAATTTCGATTTCAATGATAAAGTAACATTTTTCTGAGAATTCTGTTTGGCTTTTTTTTTAACTAGAGAACCTGTTGATCAATTAGCACTGTCTTTATACCCTTATGATGATACAGTGAGAAATTCTACAGTGGCATAAAGTAGGAACAAATGCATCCTGTAGAAAATACGCGAGTTGTTGGTTTTACTGAGATTTTTGAATATATGATTATACCACGATTTCAGTTACCACGCATGGCTTTACCACGCGAATTTTACCTCGCAAGTGGCTTTACCACGCTGGTATTTACATCGTAGCATTTTACTACGAGTAGAAACGTCTTACCTGCACGTCTTTCTCCACGAGCCCTTACTTCCATCCGCCTTTGAAACAAGCGTCAAAACACGTATACCAAAATAAAAAAAGGACTGCTTTTTTGACGTACACGGCACGTCTTTGGGGGAGGCTCTTTCCTCTTTCTTTTAAATTTATGTTCGTTTTTTTTGTTAAAGTAACCTGCTTGTTATTTTTGGGGGGGGAGACCCCCCCTCCCTCTGCCCCCTCATGCCCACGCAGATCCACTTCAAGGAATACCACGTCTCCCCCCTAGCCCGTGTTAAAGACGTCGTGGAAGGTACCCTGCGTGGAAGGCACCCTGCGTGGTAAGTGTCACGTGGTAAACGTGAGTAGTGGTAATGCCTTCGTGGTAAATGATGTTTCCCGAGATTTTTAAGACATCCGATTAAGTAGATATTTCAAGTTTACCATGTTAGATGTTCAAAAAAATGGTGGAGGTATACAAGGAATCGAGAAGAAAACCAAAGCAAAATTAGATACATAAAAAGGTGCATAAATTACAAAATGACTACCACTAAAAATAAAAAATATATGCACTACAAATGTAAAACACATTTTTTACTCTCTTCCAACATATATGCCACATATTGTCTAATGTTTCAGATTTTTGTCTTCACTTCTTTACTTTTTTTCGCATTCGGTCATTCAGAACTTTGCATAGAAACTCACAAGAGTGTTAAAACATTCGGTATACATAGTAGCTGGGGGAGGGTAGGGAAAGAATGGGGCACGGGAGATGAATTGGGGGAAGGGAATCAAGTGCCTGGGGGGCGCAGCCGTGAAGGGAAATGTGAAAGCTATCACGCGTGATGCAGGTCTCAATATACAAGTTTCGATTGCACCTAGATCAGAGGTAGAATCATCGCAAAATCTCCTGAAAGATTATAGGAATACAAATATTGTACAAGCTTGATTCATACTAGAATCTACTGCTTGTGTACATGAAATCCAGTGACTGTCACACTATGTCAAGGGAAGGCAGGGATTACCCTTCTATTCTTTGATTTATTTGTGCCGGTTCAAAATGAATACAATCCAGGTTGTGGATCACAACCTTTGTCATACTGTGCAATTGGGATGTTTTTTAATTAACGATTCTGCATGCCCTATGGCGGCCGCCAGGGCCGGTCCTAGAACTTCTGGGGCCCCGGGCGAAAGCGAAGATGTGAGGCCTCTCTAATTTGCATGTAAAATCCAGTCGCGGCTAGCATGACTTGTGGGTGGGAGGTCTCACAGGGGTTCGCGCGGGGAGGGGTAATTTAAAAATAAAATAAACTTACCTTCCCAGGTCTCGCGTCATCTCAGCTCCTGACCTGCTCTCTTTCTTTCCTGCCTCTGGCAGGAACAGGAAGCAGGCAGCCTCCCTCCCATAAGACAATCACAATGCTGCAATGGCAGCATTGTGATTGGTTGGGACACCGACCAGCCAGGCGCCTATGGGGATGCCATTTTCTCCATGTATGGTGCATTTGTGTCTACATGGAGAAAGGCCAGAGTGTTCAAGACCAAACAGTTAGGGCCCTTAGCAGGTGGCAAGGCACTCCTCCCCTGCCCTAAAGCAGACCCACCCGCCCCCAACCAAACACTTCTGCTTTCTCGCAGTGTGAGTAGCAGAAACATAAAATGGTAGATTTAGCATTTGATGTTTCTGCTTCTCGCTCTGCGAGAAAGCTGTGGGGTGACGCTGCTCCGCCCTAGTGCAGGGGCCGCCCTTGGTAACATCACAAGGAGTGGCATAACAGAAAGTTACACCGCAGGACTATTGATTTTATTTGGCATCCCTGAAGAGACCTAACATGAACATTAGTAACATGGGCAAAAAAGTAAATATACAAATTAAATAAGTCCATATATTTTAAAACTGTATTAAATGGATTACATTTGTCACATGATACAATTTCCAGTTCTGCCTCAGGCAAGTGGAAACTATGGCTTGGGGATTAAACTCCTTGTTGTTGCAGTGTGAGCAGATCAGGCAGTTAGTGTGCATTAAAATAGCTGGGATTGGTGCTAGGACATTGGGTGATTTACATGGGCAACAGTTACACTGCACAAGATCAAATGTATTTTTACTTTAGTCTTTGGTGAGATTAAGTGATTTGCCCAGAATGACAGGATGTTGAGCTGATGCTGGCACTAGAACCTGGTCTCCGACTGCCAATGTAGGCAGCTTAGGACACAACGTCACATCCTCGCTAGTTTCATAAAAGCCTAACAAAAGTTTATCTCACTGCGAGGCCCATGTAAATATACCCACACCCTCCAGGAAGGCTTATCGCAGTTCACTCCTTCCCCAGCCCTCCATATCCTCAAGGTGATGACCTTGCAGGGGAGGGGGGTCAAGAAAAAGGACACAGCTACTGCTGCTACTGTGGAGACTAAGGTGTCAATTACCCATAGCCAAAAACCTGCTCCCTCAGTGACGCCCCTGCATACTTCCACCTGCCCCCACCTACCATTGCCTGGCAGGGGAGCGGTCTTGGGCAAGACACTTCTTTGGGGGGGGGGCTGAGGGAAGAATGACAGAACAAATAGAGCAAACAAGTGGCCAATTACGGCATATTGCCACACTTAACACCTTCGCCCCGCGCACCATAACCAGAAGTGTGATGGCCTGGGAGGCAGGAATGAAGCTGAGGCCCGTTAACAACCAGCCCACGTCACACCTTTCAGCACCGGCCCATCGGCCATTGAATGACTGATTGCCTTCGTAATATGACCCTGTTCCCAATTACAGGTCAAACCTGCAAATGCAGACGGGCCTTGCGCTACATGTGGGCTGCACGGCCATGGGGAAAAGGGGCCCCCTCCCTGGGGGTTAACAGCCATTACCCAGTGCTGCGAGGCACAGGGGAGGGGGGCCTCTTCCCCTATTCCTACACATGCCTGCGAAGCCCAGTGAAGAGGCAGCCCTTCCCTGGGCCATGCAGTGCTCACCACGGCGCGAGGCTGGTGGGTAACACTTTTGCGAGACCCCCTGTTGATGGGCTGAGCTCGGGGCCCTGGGCAGCCGCCCATGCTGCCCATGCCTTGCGCCGGCCCTGGCGGCCGCCGCCTACCTAAAGTGGCAGGGTGGCCGTGGGTGGAGAGGGCGGTGCTTATGGAGGGGTGGAATTAAAATAAATAGAAAAATACTTACCTGCTGCTCCGCTCTGCTCCCGCTGCCGCCTCGCTGCTTCTCCCATCGCTGGAAGGGGATGGGCCCTCAGGGCACAGGCTCCACACCTAATCCAGACGCTGCTCTCACATGAGAGCAGCACCAGGATTGGTCTGAGCAGCCTTGTTTGCCGCTCAGATGGTGCATTGGAGCCGGGGCTGTTTCTCCAACCCTGCTGCACTTCAGTTTCTCCAACCCTGCTGCTGTATAACATAGCAGGGTTGGAGAAACATAAGTACGCATGTTTGTTTGGCTGGCCGAGGACAACCGGGCAAGCACACATGCACACTTATGAAAGCACAGTGCTCCTCCCTGCCTTGGCCAGCCCTGCCCCGCCCCATACGTACTGAATTGCGGGGCTCAGACAGCATAAGTAAAATGATAATAACATTGTCTTATCATCATTTAATTATTGTCTTCTGGCACGGACTGTGAGGCGACGCTCCTCCACCATTACGGAGGAGCCGCCACTCAGCAAGGGCCACCCTGTTGTCCTACTGCAGTTCCCATGTGTAATGTACTTCAGGAACATTCCATTGTTTAAACCCCATGGGGGTAGGAAGGATACTCATTTGGTGAACATTAACATTGAATGTCTGACTCTCACGGAAGGTTAAATTAAAAGTCCTATTTAAACCATGTGAACAGTCATTGCGAGTCCCAAGCTCATAGAAACACAATGGATGTAATTTCTTATACTAGGATTGAACTTTCTTTAATGTTAAATCAGCTTTTGAATCTGGACCCTTTTGAGGTTAATATTAGATGTATTGGGGCTCAGATGTTTTAATTAAATATCCAATTAAGTACATGCATCATCTTTGTCAAAACACAAAACATTTGAATAGTTGTGTTAGGCCTTATGAACTCTTGTCTTCTCAACAATTATAATAATACATCCTTGACTTGTAGTCACTCAAAATGGCATGTGTACTGCTACGTATTCCCTTAAAGTAATACAATTAATTTTTACCTACTTTTCTGGGTTGATTGTGTTTATGCAATTTCACTCACTAAATTATGTATATACATATGGATTCATAGGTAATTTTAGAACTATATTGAATTCACTGCTCATACACCAGAGCTACCATATGGCTCCTTGTCACAATGACTCAACGAAACCCGTCACAAATTTCTTTTTGCAAATCACTATTTTCAGGTCTAAAGTTCCATCGGTTCCACTGAAATAAAACAGGGCTGGAAGTTCCACACCGGAAATGAAAGCCGAGGGCTTGAAACCAGGAGGATCTTTGACATAGAGTCAAATTGTAATTGATTACAGTATGCTACCTACACTAATATTTCAAGATATTTTTAAAGTCAGTGAATAGAACTGACAATTGGTGGGCCGAATGGATTTTACCATTCGCTCCTACCCATAGCCATGCTAAAGGTCTCTTCTGAACATAATGAATAGAGGATTGTACAAGAAGCATGCAATGCCCCAAATAATATTAATCTAAAGCTGATCAATTACACAGGCTATAAGGTGGAAGAGTACAAGAAAGTGTTGGCCTATGCAATCAACACCTGGATTTTCACCTGTGTGACTATGAAGAATGTTGCACTTTGAAACCAAGCAGTGATGCAAGGCTGTGTCTGGTCTCTGTAAAGGACTCAGCCTTCATGAGTGAATAAAGCGATGGTCGTTTGTCATAATGTTGGATTAATAAAAGCATCAGATTTGACTCCTGTATGTATGCCCTTCCTGGACTGCAGTGGTGTTTTGGGCATATACGGGTGCACCTAACCTATGCACACACAGTGGTGCATTCGTGTGGGTGCAGTGGGGGCAGACTGTCCCAGGTGGCACAAGTTTTGGGGGAGGCATCCCCACTCTTTCCTGCAGTCAACACGGCCACAAGAATCAGCAGCACCCGCCCAACTCCCCCCACCTTACCCGTGGCCGTCGCGGCCGCATAAATTGCCAGCACCCGCCCCCCTCTGCTCTTCGATCAGGCCACTTAGGGCGGCAAACGCAGGGGTTGCCAAGGCCTAGCTATGCCACTGTGCTCACACCACCTCATAAGCAAGGATAATTGCAGAGAAAGTTAGTTCAGAGTTTCTATAGTAAGAGACTTTTTTATTTTACTGATAACTTTAGTGCTGTTTGACCAATCTTCATGAAACTTTAAAAAAAAAAACATTCATCTTTGCTCTTCCCTGTAGAGATTCATGGTGATTTCCCAAACACGGGCCGAGATAAAGGGGGTCGGAAACATCGTTTTCCTATGTTAATTCTCATATGAAAATTTTAGGAAGCAATAGAGAAAAAATTGCTAAACAGAGTGACACCAAATTGGAGGACAAGTTAGAACTTTACTTAGAGCGTGCTTTTTTTATTTCGTGTAAATCTGTTCAGCTGTTTTCAAGAAATTTGTGTTTAAAAAATGATCAGGGTGATCATGATATACCAAAATATTGGTATATATAGATGGTTGGCCCTGTGGTACCGTTAAAATTGAAAAAAAGCATCTATTTTTCATTGAGAGAGCTTTTTCTCTTATCAGCCTTTTCGGTACCACAACTGGAGGAAAAATGTTGCATACGCCATTATAGGAGCCATTATAGGGCAATGGGACTTGGTCCTTTTGTCCTGATTTTGCAAATAAAAACATAGAAAGGGGCAGGGTGAGGATATCATTACCTTCTCGCACTTGTAGGGTGGACCCACAGGGCCTGCTCCCAAGGGCCAAAGAGCATAATTTTTTGTGCCACACCCACTGGGGTACCCTTGCAGGCTTAGTTATGACCCTCCTGTGAGATACCAAGGCAGTCCTGCTGAGGACATTATACCGTGGGATAAGGAAAGTTTAATTGGGTGAACCTTGGATGGTTCTGCAGTATCATAGAGGTGAAGCTTGTGCCGCAGTACATCTGGAGCACTGCGGTAAAGTGAAAAGCATAAAACACTAGCTTACCCTTCGCACGTTGCTGCGATCTCAGAAGAAAGGAAATTTAAGGAAACCTGTTAGGATAACATTCATTTTACATTGTGTCATTTTTATTGAAACTTATTCATTTTAATATGGAAAATATTTTAAAGTTTTGTTTTAATTCTGTTTATTTATTCGAGTGCTTGTGTTTTCACTGTATTTTTTGTTTTTCCGTCTGGTGCGTACACGATTGAATCAGAAGGTTTTCCGATGCGTGAGCTGGCCACATACAGTTGTCCATGTGAGAAGCACGGATTCTCCAAATCTAGTCCACACACTTGCAGCGATTGTCCTTGTGCTTTGTTGATGGTCATTGCAAAAGCCAGTCGCACTGTAAACTGTAAACGTTCAGTATTGGAAAGATTATGAGGGCCCTGTGGGGCCGGAGGGCCGATATTTAACCAATTTTTCTTTTTTTTTCCCAGAAACCTTCGCGGGAGTGTACTCAACAACTTCCCAAAGTTTCATGGCGATCGGATGAATGGTGTAGTAATGCATAAAGGACAAACAGACATACTTTCGTTTTTAAATATATTGATTAATAAATATACACGTGGGGTGAGGATTGGTGCTGATCACTGACACAATATTATGGTAAACAATGTAGATTGTCATAAAATATAGTGTCAAAAATATTACTTACCAAAAGATCATGTCCCTATAGTTATAATTGTAAGTACAAAAATATCGGAAAAAACATATAATTGCCTCTAATATAGACAAAAAATATACAAAACTATTGATTTTTTATGTAAATAGAGTTTAAAATAGTAAATGTGTGGATGGGTGTGTTGGTGAGTGAATGGATATCTCAGTGCTACATGTCCAAGTAAGTACATATGTAAAACACAGTGCATGTGAGAGTTGGCATATATAAATGACTATACATGAGAGCCAGTGAATGTGCGAGTGGCTGTATGGATCATTGTGTACTTGTATCAGTGATTGTATAATTGAGTAAGTATGTGTTAGTATATGTTTGAATAAGTAAGGTGTTCTGTATATAACTGTATAGTTGAGGAAATGGAAGTGTGATTGATTCTTTGCATGACTGACTAGGTGTGTGAGTAACTCCATGGATGAGTGGCAGTGTGTGAGTGTCTGTATAGGTGTATGAGTGCATATGATAGTGTTATATTGATGAGTGACTGTATGTATGAGTGATTCTATGGGTGAATGAGTGAATGTGTGTGTAGACCTAGGAATCAGTGAGTGCGTATGTAGTATCTGGTATTGGTGTGTCAATGGTTTCAAGAATGGTAGTCTGTATTTAACAGTGGGTGTATCAAAGGTTATATTAGAGTGTGAGGAGGTGCATCGTATTATCACATGAATGATATCATCAGTGATGTGATCAGTGATGTCAAATGGGATGTCATCAGTGATGTAATTTGAGATGTCATCAGTGATGTCATCAGTGATGTCACTGACCATGTCATGAATGATGTAATATGTGACATCATCAGCAGTGGATTGCGGGTGCGCGAAATATAGTTAGTACAACAAACTATATAGGAGCAATTTCAATGGTTTTTTAAATGCTAATTCCTAACTATATAAGGCCTAAAACCTTTGGTTTTTAAGTGAATTTGCAAGGTTTTTAAAATGCTAATTCCTAACTATATAAGGCCTGAAACCTATGGTTTTTTAAGTGAATTTGCAAGATTTTTTAAATGCTAGTTCCTAACTATATAAGGCCTGAAACCTATGGTTTTTTAAGTAAATTTGCAAGGTTTTTTAAATGCTAATTCCTAACTATATAAGGCTTGAAACCTATGGTTTTTTCAGTGAATTTGCAAGGTTTTTTAAATGCTAATTCCTAACTATATCAGGCGTGAAACCTATATTTTTTTTCAATAAATTTCAAAGGTTTTGTAAATGCTAATTCTATTAGCGGATAAAGTTTATATATGTTATTATCCTTCTGGGACCACCTGAGCAGCCATATTGTTTCTCAGGAGAAGTGAGGCACAAGAGAGCACAAAACAAGAGTGGAAAATGCGAAAAGGGGGCGGGGTTGAGACCCCTGACCCCGAGCCCTTCTCAAGGGGTCCCAGAAGGACCACCAAGTGCAAAAAAATGTCTTTTTTTTAAATCGCGGGGTACGCGCACGGTACGCGTACCATACGCGTACGGTGCGGGTATCCCGCAATTTTTTTGAATTTTTTTTTTTTTGCACTTGGTCGTCCTTTTAGGACCCCCTGAGAAGGGCTAGAGGGTTGGGGGGTCTCTACCCTGCCCCCTTTTCGTGTTTTTCACTCTTGTTTTGGGCTCTCTTGTGCCTCAGTTCTCCTGAAAAACAAGATGGTGGCCCACACTTCCTGGTTTGGACAGTTTGGAATGTTGATAGTCGACTGCCAGCAAATCAGAAACTCGCTCGCGCACGTAAGTGTACGCGCACGTACACGTACGGTACGCGTACCGTACGCGTACGGTGTGCGTATGGTGAGTGCATATAGATATATAAGTTGCTCAAATTCAATTTTCTCAACAACTACTGTAGGGAATTTCACCAAATATAGAAAAGGCACTACTGCATACCTGTCCCTACAATTTTGCCAAGTTTGGTGTAATTCCGTTCAGCCGTTCGGGCTGTATCCGTGTCAGAAGGTCCCACAGATAATGCCATTTGAAAATTTCAAATTCAATTTTCTCAAGAACTACTGGAGGGATTTTCACCAAACGTAGCAAAGGCACATCTGCGTGTCAGAAGGTCCCATTGAAAATGCCATTTGAAAAATTTCAAATTCAATTTTCTCAAGAACTACTGGAGGGATTTTCACCAAACATAGCAAAGGCACATCTGCATACCAGGCCCTACCATTTTGTCAAGTTTGGTGTAATTCCATTCAGCCGTTCAGGCTGTAGCCGTGTCTAAAGGTCCCTATGGAAATGAACATGGGGAAAACACGTTTTGGGACCCCCCTTTCAGCCCCCGCTTGACGAATCTGCCCGAAACCTTCCGGGAAAGAGCGGAGCAGAGCTGTCCAAAATTCTGGAAAATTACACACAGATTCCTCAATCGGCGCCAAAGTTATTCCCAATAGAATGTTGAGCGCATATAGATATATAATTTGCTCAAATTCAATTTGTCAACAACTACTGGAGGGATTTTCACCAAATATAGAAAAGGCACTACTGCATACCTGTCCCTACCATTTTGCCAAGTTTGGTGTAATTCGGTTCAGCCCGTTCAGGTTGTAATCATGTCTAAAGGTCCCATAGAAAATGCCATTTCAATAATTTCAAATTCAATTTTCTCAAGAACTACTGGAGGGATTTTCACCAAACATACAAAAGGCACTGCTGCACACCAGTCCCTACCATTTTGTCAAATCTGGTGTAATTCCGTTCAGCCATTCGAGCTGTAGCCTTGTCAGAATGTCCCTATGGAAATTAACATGGGAAAAACATGTTTTGGGTACTCCCTTTTTTCTCGGCCCCCGCTTGATGAATCCCCCCAAAACTTTCAGAGAAAGAGCGGAGCGCAACAAGGCAAATTTAAGGAAAATTACAGGCAGATCCCTCAATCGGCGCCAAAGTTATTCCCAATAGAATTTTCGGAATTTCCTATGGTAACTAGGTCCTAACTATATATACCTACTGGCCATCGCCAGTAGGTAATATATATATATATATATATATATATATATATATATATATATATATATATATATATATATATATATATATATATATATATATATATATATATATATATATATATATACATATATATATATATATATATATACATATATACACATATATATATACATATATATATATATATATACATATATATACATATACATATATATACATATATATACATATATATATATATATATATATATATATATATATATATATATATATATATATATATATATATATATATATATATATATATATATAGATATAGATATATATATATATATATATATATATATATATTTATATGCATCCATACTAATATAATAAAGAGAGAGCCCAAACCTTTGAGGCGGGTAATCTCAGGAACCACAGCACCAATCAGAACGCCCAATATAGCGTTGGAAGGACATAGGCTATGCAGACACCCACCATATACATTTAACAGGTAAAAGAACCGTGCCAGCAAAGTAGTCCCTTGTGGGCGTGTCTGCATTGTGCTGTGGGCGTGTGCTGGGGGCGTGACAAATGCTGGGGGCATGTCAAACGCTGGGGGCGTGTGGTACGTTCCGCCCTTCATTCAATGTCTCATATCGTGTGCTAATCCCACCCTGCCCCCTTTAAATACCCCTGCACCCCATAATCATAACCCACTAACCCACCTTAACCCTATAAACCCCATATATATACCCTGTACCCCAAATCCCAAACCTATCCCTCAACCCTAAAAATACCCCTGTGCCCAAAAACCCAAAACATAGCCCTGAACCCTATAAATACCCCTGTATCCCAAAACCCAAACCTACCCCTGAACCCTAAAGTACCCCTGTACCCCAAAACCAAAACCTAGCCCTGAACCCTTAAAATATCCCTGTACCCCAAAACCCAAACCTACCCCTGAACCCTAAAAATACCACTGTACACCAAAACCCAAACCTAGCCCTGAACCCTAAAAATACCCCTGTACCCCAAAACCCAAACCTATCCCGAACCCTAAAAATACCCCTGTACCCCAAAACCCAAACCTAGCCTTGAACCCTAAAAATGCCCATGTACCCCAAACCTAGCCCTGAACCCTAAAAATTCCCCTGTACCCCAAAACCCAAACCTAGCCCTGAACCCTTAAAAAACCCCTGTACCCCAAAACCCAAACCTATCCCTGAACCCTAAAAATACCCCTGTACCCCAAAACCTAAACCTATCCCTGAACCCTAAAAATACCCCTGTACCTCAAAACCCAAACTTATCCCTGAACCCTAAAAATACCCCTGTACCCCAAAACTCAAACCTACCCCTGAACCCTAAAAATACCCCTGTACCCCAAAACCCAAACCTATCCCTGAACCCTAAAAATACCCCTGTACCCCAAAACCCAAACCTACCCCTGAACCCTAAAAATACCCCTGTTCCCCAAAACCCAAACCTATCCCTGAACCCTAAAAATAGCCCTGTACCCCAAAACCCTTAAAATACTCCTGAACCCCTAAAACATATACCCCAACACCCCTAAACACACCCTTAAAATACTCCTGAACCCCTAAAGATATACCCCAAAACCCCCAAACTAAAACATAGGGCCAGATTTACAAGCCCCTTGCGCCTCTTTTGCGCCGCTGTTGCGTCAATTTTGTGGCACAGCGGCGGCGCAAAAGATGCGCCATGGTGCGGGCTATTTACAACGGGAGATGCGTCACGTTGTAAAGCCCTGCGCCTTAAGGAGGCGTTCTAGTGCCGTGGGGGGGGGGGGCGTTCCGGCGCAGGAACGCCTCCTAAAAGTGGCTGAGTGAAATCTACAAGATTTCACTCAGTCACTTTTAGGCCAATGCTATGTCAAAACCCTGTGCCTGCTTGAAGCGGGCGTAAGGCTTGACACAGCATTAGTAGAATGGCCCCCCCCAGAGCATTGCTGGAGCTGGGTCGCAACTCCAGCAATGCGATACCTTTACGGCACAGATGTGTGACGCATCTGTGCCGTTTTTGCCCCATGGTGCGCCGCATTATAAATGCGGCGCATCATGGGTGGCGGAGGCATGGCGCACAATTACTGGCGCATCCCTGCTAATTTGCAGGGATGCGCCAGTAATTGTAAATATGCCCCCACATACTTACCTTACACTTAAATATTAAAAACATATGCTTTTACCATTCATGCTTTTACAACGAATTTCGTTATAAAAGCATGCGTGGTAAAAGCATATAAGATGTAATGGCATGCGTTGTAATATTTTGCGGAGTAATGGTACTTTCGTTGAAATGGTATGCGGACTGAAGGTATGCGGAATGAAAGTTGCGTTGTGAAGGTGTTTTACCGCTGCAGAGATGCCACTGTGCTCACAGCTGGGCAGTGACAGAGCTGAGCCTGTGGTAAAACTGGCTAACCACAGGAGCTGCTCAAGCATTCCGGCATGTGGGATGAACATGAGTCGTATCACACATGCCGAAACATAAGGACGACCACCAGCACAGCAGTAGTGAGCAGACAACAGTCACATGCTAGGACCAGTACGAGCTTCAAACAGGCACAACTTTAGTTCCAAAAGTGGCTTCCACTGCCAAACAGAAAATAAATTAAGCACCCATCGTGAGCCAGGAAATAAAATGTCCTTTCAGTGTCTCTTAGTAGCTACAGACGTTTCCATGGTATGGGCGTAAATCTCAGTTTTCCTGGAATCATTTATTACAGCAGGGTTCTTCAAACTGTGGGGCGCGCCCCCCCTAGGGGGGCGTGGCAACATCCCGGGAGGGGCGCGCGCTCCACTCCGATCTTCCCTTTGTGCCCGTTCCTTTGTCTGGGTGATTCTCCCAAGAGGGGGCCAATTCATGGAGTCGACAGCTTCGGCTGCAGTGCAGGCAAGGAGTCTCCTCTGCTAAAAACGAAAGTAAACAAACAGACACGCTTTCAGCTTTAGCAGAGGAGACCCCTTGCCTCCCACTGCAGCTGAAGCTGTCGACTCCGTGAATTGGCCCCCTCCTGGGAGAGTTAGCTCTTCCCAGAAGGGAGAGAAGGTTTCCGGAGAGGGTTTCAGGCACGGGCGGGGTGGGCTCTGGCCCAGGGCCCCAGCCTTTCAAGGGGGGTGGGAGTGAGGGAGAGGGGGGGGGCGGGAGTCCTTCAGTTCTTTTGGGAAGGGAGGGAGAGGTTGCAATCCGGGTTTGGGCCATGAATCGGGATGGTGGGCTCTGGTCTGCGGTCATCAACTCATGAGGATCTTTGTGTGGGGCACCGAAGTGTCTGTGTTCAGGGATGTTGGTCTGCAGATTCGAATTTGAATCATCAAATGTGTGAGGGATGTCAGGTGGAGCCGGCCACCAGACGTCCGTTATGTTGCCATGTGGGTGAATAGATGTATGGGTGGAGTGGTGGATGTATGGGTGGAATGGTGGATGTGTGGGTGACATGGTGGATGTATGGGTGGGGGGGTATATGGATGAGGGAGGGGATGGATGGATGGGTGAAGGGGTGGATGGATGGTGGGAGAGAGGATGGATGCATGAGTGGAGGGATGGATGGGAGTTGATGGATGTGTGTATGGTTGAAAGGGTAGATGGATGGGTGGAGGGATAGATGGATCAGTGAAATGGTAGATAGATCGATGGGGGGTGGATGGTGGACGAGTCGGTGGGTGGATGGATGAGAGAGGTGATGGATGGATTGATGTATTGATGGGTGAAGGGGTGAATGAATGGATGGATGGATGAGTGAAGGGGTGGATGTGGGGATGGATGGGTGATTGAGGAGGGTGGATGGACGGGGGGATGGATGGAGGAGTGAAGGGGTGGGGGAGAGGTCAATGGATGGATTCATGAGTGGATGAGTGGATGGATGAGTGGGTGGGTGGTTGGGTGAAGGGTGGATGGAGGGATGGGTGGCTGGGTGAGGGGGGAATGGAGAGAGAGGGGGAGGATGGATGGATGGATGAGTGAGGACATGGATGAATGATTGGCAGAGTGGATGGGCAGGTGTGTGCATGGATGGGTGAGGAGAGGAGCATGGAGATGGATGGGTCAGAGAGTGCATGCATGAGTGGGGGAGGGTGGAGAGCGGGAGGGATGGATGGGTGGGTGGATTGATGAGTGGGGGGTTGAGTGGGTGGACGGATGAGTGACTGGGTGGATGGATGAGTGGGTGGGGGGGTGGCTGGATGGGTGAGAGAGTGTGTGGTTGAATGGATGAGTGAGTGGGTGGATGGGTGGAGGAGTGGATGGATGGGTGGAAGAGTGGATGGATGAATGGAGGAGTGGATGGATGAGTGGGAGGATAGCTTGGGTGAAGGGGTGAGTTGGTGGATGGATTGGTGGAAGAGTGGATGGATTGGTGAGGTGATGGATTAGGTCGTTTCGCCACGACACACCCACTCACAGGCCTGTTGTGTTGAGCATTGTTTGCCGGATATGGCCCGTGGTGTGCGCGTTGCAGTCGATCATGTGGTGTGCCGGATTCATGAGGTTTTGGTCGGGTGGTGGGGGGGCCCAACATCTGGGGGAATTCAGCTTGGGGGGGTCAACCTGGAAACGTTTGAATACCTCTGTATTACAGCATTCGGGGTCTTGTCCTATGCCGAAACAGGCCTTTAGTTGTCACCAAATTGCTGTCACCTCCAGGACACACGGAGGATGAGTAAGTAGAAAAATGTTTTAGATAAGCGCCTTGTGCTGTTAAAAGGTCAGCTGCACACTAGCTCCCAGAAATTGAACTCCAACGAAGGAAAGATGCATGAAATACATACACAATTTCAAAATATTCTGTCACATCTTAAAGCTTCAACACTCTTCCAATAGCAAATGGTGTGTGGCAACAACAAGGCATCGCATCAGTGTGGTATTGGGCCCTACCCAATATTGGGCGTGGTTTGATTTGGATTTGACCTAAAAGAGAATGGAATTAAGTGTGGCTTAACCAAGAGGAGGGTGGAACTGTACTCGATAAGGTTCTGTTGCCAAGGTTACATTAGAAAGGGTGAGATACGAGAAGGGGCTGCTAGGAACAGACAGGCACGTGTTGTTACATTTTAGCAACGGGACATGTAGATCTGGGTTGAAGGCGAGTTGTAAATTCACGTAAGGTTAATTTGTTCACACTTCAATAATAATACACCATTTACTTCAACATATAGTAATACATTCCTTGAAGCTTATCTATTCACCCATTCATCTCCAGTTCACGTTTACACTAAGTCACCTGTTCAGCCACATATCTTCCACCCATTCGTCCTTCCAGTCCCTCCATCTGAACGTGCATCTCTCCATCCACTCATCTGGAACTCCTTACCTTTGCAGTACCCTCGCCTTCATACCTCTGCTGCTCTTTGTTAACCCATTTCTTCTTAACACTGCCATTCTTTCTGTTTTATTCACATATTGATCCTTTCCTCAAGCTGACAGCTGAATAACTGGTTTATGTTTTTACAAATTACGGGCCTATTCTCACATTTTTAGAGTTCTAATTATATAAATGAATTTAGTAAGTGAACTAATCTCTCCAGATTCCGTCTTCAGAAGTACATGTTTTGCCATTATGATAATGAGGTGATTGATTAAGCTACCAATTATCTTATACTTAATTTGATTATAATGGGTTTTTTAAAAACATAATCTATTTGGCTGTGTACAGAGTGTTGAAATATTTAGTTGGTTAATATAAATTAATTTCTCAATATTTCTTCTGCGTGATGTCTGCCAGGGCTTTCAACACTTCCCTGCCCCCATCTAAACTGGTTGATAAAGGAGTGAGAGTGTTCCCAATCCAACATTTCGTGCCCAGGCAAAGCATATGTCTCTGTCCAGGCGCCAACTAGCAGCATTAATGCAGTGCCAAAAAAAAAAACAACTTGTGTTCTTTGGCACAGAAGTTGCAGGAGTGTAGCCTTCTGAAATGGGTCGCAAATGGGTCTACCTTCTGGACAGAGTTTAGGCTATATATACAAAATATAGGGATTGCAAGATCCTAATTGCGATTTTAGGAAATGGCAATTCTAATGTGCAAAAATATACAAGTTAGCCATGACGATTCCAAAATAGGGTCGTAATGGACGTACCTCGTGAATATTAATGAGGTCGGTTCCAATTTGCTGCCATTACAGGGATGGCTGCCTGCTGGGGTCAACAGACCACCATGTCTGTGATTGCTTTGTTATTAAATCCCATTTTTTTTTAATGCAGCCGGTTTTCCTTAAATGTAAATGGGATGCGTTTAAAAAAAGAAAAGAAAAAGTGTAAATTAAATTTTTTAAGAGCAGGCAGTGGTCACTTTAACTACTGCCTGGTCCTAAAAAAAATTTGTTTCAACATTCACAAAAGGGAATAGGTACTGTGGGGACCTCATCCTATTTACAAATGTTTACCACCACCCTTGAGGTTTTGGTTGTGAATTAATGTTTTGAGACCGTAATTCAGGTGCAATACATTCATACATACCACTGCAATTCTGTATTTGGAAGGGATGCCATAAGCACGGTTCTCCCGAATACTGATTCGCTAAACACAAATTTCAATTCAATAACATGCTATCAAATCACCAATTTGTGCTCTTTTACAAATGGAAAAGCTTTTCCTGGCTGTTCAAACGCAAAAATACTTTTGTACTGATGCCCCAAAGTCTGCATTCGATGCTTACTGCATACAACAATAGCAAAAAACACTTACAGTGTATTCTGCTCATTGATTTTTTCGAATTTACAAAGTATGCATAAACTAGCTCTCTGAACTAAGCATGGGTGAAATTTGCGAATTCGTGTTCCGCGAATTCGCGGATTTCCCCGCAAAATCTCAAAAAAACGCGAATTCACGAATTTTCTCGCGAAATCGCAGATTTTTTTGCGATTTGCCCTGGAGTACTTTCTACTGGCTAATCCAGTAAGTGCTCTCTCATTGGGTAAATGTATAGTGCTTTTACTACACTGCAGCTGTGTAAAGGGCCAGAAGATGTGTCTCCAGTGACCATGTGTGCCTGTAACACAGGCACAGGCACACATGGTCACTGGAGACACATCTTCTGGCCCTTTACGCAGCTACAGTGTAGTAAAAGCACTATGGGGCAGATTGACAAGCCGTTTGTGCCTCTTTTGCGCCGCAGTTGGGTCACTTTTGTGATGCAGCGGCAGCACAAAAGATGCGCCATGGTGCTGGGTATTAACAACGTGACGCATCTGAGAGATGCGTCACGCTGTAAAGCCCTGCGCCATCAGAAGGCGTTCCGGCGTAGGGGAGGGCGTTCCTGGGCAGGTCGCCTCCTAAAAGTGGCTGAGTGAAATCTACAAGATTTCACTCAGTCACTTTTAAGTCAATGCTGTGTCAAAACCCTGCGCCTGCTTGAAGCAGGAGCAAGGCTTGACGCAGCATTGGGGAGATAGGGCCCCCCAGAGCATTGCTGGAGCTGCGTCGCGCTTGCGACGCAGTTCCAGCAATGCGCTGCTTTTACGGCACAGATGCGTGACGCATCTGTGCCGTTTTTGCCACATGGTGCGCCGCATTGTAAATGCGGCGGACCATGGGTGGCGGAGCTGAGGCGCACAATAACTGGAGCATCCCTGGGGATGCGCCAGTTATTGTAAATCTGCCCCTATACATTTAGCCAACGAGGGAGCACTTACTGATTAGACAGTAGAAAGTACTCCAGTTGAGTAGAGGTATTGCACAAAACGGTGGCATCTTCGTGGACAAACACGCAGGGCGGGATTCATTCTGCCCCGTTAGACTCATTTTTTGTGCCCTTCTGCCCTCTGTTAGACTCGTTTTTCCCTTGTTTTTCTGCCCTTCTGCCCTCTGTTAGACTCGTTTTTCCCATGTTTTTCTGCCCTTCTGCCCCTGTTAGACTCGTTTTTTGTGCCCTTCTCCCCTCTGTTACTCATTTTTCCATTGTTTTTCTGCCCTTCTGCCCTCTGTCAGACTCGTTCTTTGTGCCCTTCTGTCCTCTGTTATTCCCTTGTTTTTCTGCCCTTCGGCCCTCTGTTAGACTCGTTTTTTGTGCCCGTCTGCCCTCTGTTAGACTCGTTTTTGTGCCTTTCTGCCCCCTGTTGGACTCGTTTTTTGTGCCCTTCTGCCCTCTCTTAGACTCGTTTTCCCTTGTCTTTCTGCCCTTCTGTCCTCTGTTAGACTGGTTTTTGTGCCCTTCTGCCCTCTGTTAGAATCGTTTCCCTTGTTTTTCTGCCCTTCTGCCTTTGTTAGACTGCTTTTTGTGCCTTTCTACCCTCTGCATCACCACATCATCACTCAGCGCTACCCCAGCATCACTCAGCACCACCACATTATCACTCAGCACCACCACATTATCAATCAGCACCACCACAGCACCACTCAGCACCACCACAGCATGACTCAGCACCACCACAGCACCCCTCAGCACCACCACAGCACCACTCAGCACCACCACAGCACCACTCAGCGCCACCACAGCACCACTCAGCGCCACCATAGCATCACTCAGCGCCACCACAGCATCACTCAGCGCCACCACATTATCACTCAGGACCACCACAGCACCACTCAGCACCACCACAGCATCACTCAGCACCACCACAGCATCACTCAGCACCACTACATTATCACTCAGCACCACCACAGCACCACTTTGCACCGCCACAGCATCACTCAGCACCACCACAGCACCACTCAACACCACTCAGCACCACCCCAGCATCACTCAGCGCCATCCCAGTATCACTCAGCACCACCACAACACCACTCAGCATCACCACAGCACCATTCAGCACCACCACAGCACCACTCAGCGCCACCCCAGCATCAATCTGTGCAACCATTCAACAACAACTGGTTCAAATATGTTCTCTCAATGTTTGAAGCTTTATTACAAATGTCACAAAAAGATGTTAATATTTCACTTCTGTTCTTGGATTTTCGTCACAATAAACTACACTGAACATAATCTTCACAAAAGTTATTTACAAAAGTTTAAGCTATTGCCATTATAAATTAAAATCACTTTTATTTAAGTATTAATTATTTTTAAAAATTAAAAGCCATTGTAATTTGTAATATCAATACATCTAAGTCACGTAAATACAAAACATGTTGCATTGCAAATGCTATAGGTGTCACATTTGCGAAAGTTATAACTATTGGCATTGTAAATGGTGGACGGTGGACGGTGGGCCACGAAATATTGGTCCACCGTCTTGCCAGACTAGGCATCGCAGGTCCAGCCTTAAGATGGTTGGAATCCTTTTTGAACAAATGTTCCTTTAGGATTTGGGAAAATGGTGTCATGTCTAGGTCCACTCCCCTACAGTGTGGGGTCCCCCAGGGATCTTCCCTGAGCCCCACTCTGTTTAATGTCTACATGGCCCCGCTGGAGGAGGTAGTAGCCCCTTTTGGGATTAAATCTATCACCTACACAGATGACACACAACTAGTCGTCTCGCTGACACAGCAAGTGGGATGTTCAGACAGTCTCTACGGTTGCTTAACTGCAATTTTCTCCTGGATGACCGGATCAAAGCTCAAACTGAACGGAACTAAAACCGAGATCATGGTCTTGGGCCATCAATTTACCTCCCTGCCCACAGAGTATTGGCCACCTTGCATGGGTGAGTTGCCCCAGCCCAAAGAAAAAATTAAAAGCCTGGGGGTTTGGTTCGAACCCCAACTAACCTTTAGGACACGTGCCCAGAAAGTCGCAGGGGGATGCTTTGGCCTGCTTCGGGCAGTACGGAAAGTTCTCCCCCTTCTGCCTTTTCAGTCCATGAAGCTATTAATCCAGGGTCTAATTCTATCAAGACTGGATTATAGCAATGCTCTTTTCCTGGCAGCCCCAAAATCCACGATTAATATTCTGCAGCGGGTGCAGAATGCAGCGGCCAGGCTACTTATGGGGGCTCCAAGAAGAACCTCGGCCAAACCACTGCTGAGAGCCCTCCACTGGCTTCCAGTCCATGAACGAATCATTTTTAAATCATCTTGTATCACCCATAAGACACTGCAAGGCAAAGGCCCTCCGGCCATGAGAAACCTGATTCGTCCTTACAAGCCGGCTTGGGCCCTCCGATCTGATGGGGAAAATCTTGCCATAGTCTCGAGAGTGCGGAAGGCTCGTACAGGAGGCCGCCGCTTCTCTATAAATGCAGCGAAAAACTGGAACGCTCTCCCCAGGGACATCCGGAACGAACATTCTTATCTTAAATTTAGAAAATCACTCAAAACTTTTCTTTTTCCTAAAACCCCTTAAAAAATTCCAGATTCTCAGAGTTTTTCTGTTTTCAGTCAGGTAGCGCTGGGACGCTCTAGGGCAGCCATGCGCTTTACAAATCAAATTTCATTTCATTTCATTTCATTTCAAATGACAAAGCTATTAATTTAGCTATTTTCAAAACCAACACATAAATAAAAAAAATCGTCATTTACAAGACCAATAGCTCAAACTTTCCTAATGCGAAACCTATTGCATTGCAAATGCTTGTTTTTATATCTGTCAGTGCTTCCTGTTCAGGTTTAATTTTCGTGACAGGCGCCTCATTGCCTACTTGCAACTATTCTCTGACCCTGCTTCAAGGGTCAGAGCAGGGTCAGGGAATAGTTGCAAGTTGGCAACGAGGCGCCAGGAAGCACTTACAGGCTTACAGCAGCAGGTGCCCAAGCTGAAGTTAATTTCTTTGTAACCCTTTTGTAAAAGGTTACAAATAATTTGCAAATTCCGCGAGCGGAACGAATTTTCAGCCCATGCTTACTCTGAACACAGGCCATCTTTGTGATTTACTGAAAAGCGCCTTTGCCAAGACTGGAGGGGGTGTTCTTCACAAATGAATGTAAAGCCTCCCTGGTAGAGGCTAATATCCTTTTTGTTACATTATTGTGGCCCTTAGGTGCAGAATCATCTTCTGTTGTAGCGTTTTCAAAAATGAGAAAATGAGCAAATATGATGCAAAAATAATTTTTGGGTAATTATTGTTTTTAATGATGCATAGAGTTGTAACTGATGAACTAATGATGTTGCACATGGAACTAGTTATCTAGGTCTAGAAGTGCAAATTATTCTATGAATAGTTGTTCCACATTTTCGCGTAATACGCCAATATTTTTACAACGGATGTAGTTTCTGATGTTCTATTCAACTTGCATCTGTTCATTCCTCCTTCCTTTCAGTGTACTGCTGCAAAGCACCCCGCTCAATTGTTTCTCTGGAGCATTAAGTGAATGAAGTCAATGTATTAGCAATGTACAACATTGTTGGAAAACGTGTATTGTAAATGAAGCTTCCATTGTTTTTTCGAAGTATCATTTTCAAGGACTTCTATTGTAAGTGATAGGGTAGATGTCCTAATTATGTGACCCATTTTTAATAAATGTTTA
Organism: Lissotriton vulgaris; assembly: GCF_964263255.1. Taxonomy (NCBI): domain Eukaryota; kingdom Metazoa; phylum Chordata; class Amphibia; order Caudata; family Salamandridae; genus Lissotriton; species Lissotriton vulgaris. Next base: position 1,305,014,153 of record NC_141693.1, on the reverse strand, counting down.
ATTTGTTTTTACATCTCAGGAGTGCAGTTGCAGAAAGAGCGGGCAGAAGATTTCTCTTACCTTAAAAACTTGATTAGCGTTAAAGTTTATAATATTATGTTGTTGTTTCTGATTTGCCCTGTGATCCTAACCAAGATCATACCATTGCTGAGTTTGCAGAATCTATTAATAGCTTGTGTGATTTGTTCATAAAACCTTTGTGTTTCAGCCTTTCATGGGATTTTGTTCATTATATTCCTAGGGATTTTTCCATTATTTTCATTGTGGGTGACTTTCTGTTTTCCTCCAAGACTCAGTTTATTTTGCTCTTAAACTTGCTAATGGGATTCTGTCTGTACTCTTTATGAGTTTTACACTTAGAATGTTTACTTAGATTCTGCCTAACTAGGGATTATTAGGTTTTATGTCTTTGCATTTATCTATACTTCTGTAATTGGGCCTTTATGGCATTTCATGCATTTTTTTCTTTGCATTGCACTTTGACTACGCTCTAATTAAATTCACATTTCACTACATTTTTAAACTAGAACTTAGGGGCTCATTAGGATTGCGGTTAATCCGCATCCTCTGGGCCAGCGGAAGCCACCGCCGGCCCGGAGGATGCGGATTAACCGCTGTGGACGGAAAAAAGACCCCAGCCAGATTAGGATGGCTGGGGCATCTTTTTTCCGTCCGCTGCTTTTCCGCCGCGGTCGCCTTCCGACCGCGGCTGAAAAGCTCTAACATGGCTGGCGGTGTCTATCAGACACCGCCAGCCATATTAGGATGGCGGCGGTGAAGGGGTGGTGGGGGGTGCGCATGGGGGGTACCTATGGTACCCCCTGCCTTTGCTTGCACGAAGCGGCAGGCACCATGTGGTGCCTGCAGCTTCGTACACGCAAAGGAAAACATGGTTTATTTAACATTGCGACGTGTGCTGCTTCAAGCAGCACCCGCCGCAATGTTAAATATACAGGATGGGACCGCCAGGGTGGCGGTCACATCCTAATCTGCACGGAGGGACCGCCGCTGCCCCTGCGGACAGTCCCTCCTAATCTGGGGTGGCGGACGGACACAGGTCCGTTCTCCATCCTAATGAGCCCCTTAGTTTTTTATGCTTCAAATATTTTATTGTGTTGAACTCTGCTAAATTGTGTTTTCCTAATGAAGAGTGTAGTCTCCAACTGATACATCAACTGAAGATACTGGAGCAAAATTATTTTGATAAAAATCGGGGTGATCAAACATTGTGTTTCAGGTCATTATTGGGGTTCAACTCAACCATCTGTTATTGTCTCAGTCTTCCATCTTCATTCATCTCAAATACAACGTTCTATGATGTCAATGTTAGAAATGGGGGACTTGAGTTGGCAGAGGTATGCATGTACTTTCTTCAAGTAGGAACCCATCCTTCTAGTTAGGATAAGGGAGTTACACACTTTAGATAACTACTGTTTACCCCCTTGGTAGCTTGGCATGAGCAGACAGGCTTATCCCAAAGTCAAAGTGTATTGTATTGTATTGTATTTGGTGGATTTATAGAGCGCGAATTGTTGCCCGGGGGCGTCCAAGCGCTGAGGAACCAAAAGATGTGGCCTAGTGGGATGGTTGAAACAAGAGAAAGAAATTACTGAGGGGATTGAAATAGGAATGTTTTTAACTGCTTGCAGAAAGAGGAGAGGTTGGGGTTGGCTCTGAGACGAAGGGGGAGGGCGTTCCAGGTCTTGGATGCATTGTAGGTGAACGTCCTGCCGCCCGATCTGGTCTTTTTTATTCTTGGGGCCGAGGCCATAAAGGCCTGGCTAGAGCTTAGGTTTCTGCTGGGGTGGTAGTGGGTGACTAAATCACGGGTGATCATAGGACCTGTGTCCCAGAAGGCCTGATGGGCGATGCACATGGCCTTGAAGAGGATTCGTTGACGTACTGGCAACCAGTGCAGGCTGATTAATCCCGCTCTTACCGATTGCCTGCGAGAAAGCTGGAGCAGCGTGCGGGCTGCACAGTTCTGCACTGTCTGAAGTCTGCGTAGGGTGTAATCTGGAGCACCGAGATAAAGAACGTTGTTAAAATCAAGGCGGGACTGTATCAAACCTTGAATTACTACCTGCTTAGCTTCCAGAGGTAGAATGGGGAGAATTTTTTTTAACATTCTAAGAAGGCCAAAACAGGTAGCCGAGAGTTTTGTGGCCTGGGTGTTGAATGAGAGGGATCTGTCCAGCCACACCCCGAGGCTCTTGATATTGTCCTTTGGTGTGGGAGGGGAGCCTAGACAGGGGGGCCACAGCGAGTTGAAGAAACAGGGGTTGGAGGTGCCCAGGAGCATAAGTTCCATTTTATCTCCATTTAATTTGAGAGATGAAGAAGACATCCATCTCTTTACCTCCACTAGGCACTCTCTGAGTCCGCCTGACATTGGCGTGTCGGCCTCTTGCGCCAATGAGACCACCAGCTGGGTGTCGTCCGCATAAGAAATAATCTTAACCCCAAATGGGCGGACGACCTCAGCCAATGGCCTCATATAGACGTTGAAAAGAGCAGGGCTTAAAGAGGAGCCCTGTGGGACCCCGCACTTTAGTGGTCTGCTAGTGGACACTGACTCCCCATCGAAAACTCGAAAGGAGCGGTCCTTCAAAAAGGATTTGAAAGTGTAAAGTATTTGCACACAGACGAATAGTAACACAGTGGAAACACTACAAATGAACACCACGCCAGTTTAGAAAAATGAAGTATCTTTATCGGAACCAAAACAGGACCAAAATGACAAAAAAATCCAACATATACATTTCACATTATGACTTTTAAAAGGTTTCAAGCAATTCTAGCCATAGGAACGTATGGCTGGTGACTTTTACACAAAGTACCTCAAATGCCTAAACATCCACAGGGCAAAACAGCTTCAAAAGGGGAAGAGTTAAAAAACACAGCAATGCGTCACTTCCTGAGTTCCTGAGTCCTCGAAGAGGCGAGGCAACAGTTCTGCTGCACACAAGAGAAGTGATGCATCGATTCCGGACTGTAGGGGGAAGTGATGCGTTGATTCCAAGATAGGTCTGGGTGATGCGTCGGAAAGCTTGCCACACTGTTGTGAAGCATGGAAATCTGGGACGCGCTGGCGGTCGATACGGTGGCGGCAAACAGACACTGCTTTGGTTTCTTCAGTCCTGGTCCCATGATGCGTTGATTCTTTCCACCATAGAGCAGACTCGGTGTGATGATCCTGGACTTTGGAGATTGATGCCCAGGATTCGGTGAGCGGCAGATTTTTCAGTCGCTGGCAGGCTCTGCATCAATTCTTCAGCCGCACAGCAGCAGAGCATGGACATTTCTTCAGCTTTGCAGTGCTGCGTCAAATAAACAGGCGCTGGAAGGGCTATGCATCACTTTTCTTGGTTTCTTCAAGTTATTCCAGCTCCCAGCCACATGAACAACCTCAAGAGGCCCAGAACTGCAACAGCCATCTCCTGGCTGGTCAGAACTCCCCGCAGTGAGGATCAAGGAAGCTGGTGGTGAAGTCTTTGTATCTGAGACTTCAGATCAGGAGGCAAGTGCACACAATCCATTGGAGACAGGTTCGCAGCAAAATTCCGGTCTTGGTCCTCTCCTCAGTAGAAGCAGCAACTGCAGGCCAACCCAGCAAAGCAACACACACCAAAGGGGCAGTCTCCTACTCACAGCTCTTCTTCCTTGGCAGAGGTTCCCTTGATTTCAGACGTAATCTAAAGTTCTGAGGTATAAGGTCTAATGTTTATACCCCATTTTCTCTTTGTAGTCTTTGTTTCAAGGGTCTCTGAGCTCAGTAAAACCAGTTGTGTCCTCCCTAGTCCAGCTTCAAGGTGAAGATAGCATTGTTCAGAGTAGATACAGCCTATTTAGGTGCTAGCACAAACTCATTCCACCACTCTAAATGCAGAAAGGTCTATTCGGCCTGGCCATGAGTCACCCATAAAAGGCAGGACACACCTCAATCCCGCTGTGACTGTCATGAGTGAAAGCACATCACCAGCTCCTGTCACTCCAAAACCAGGCTGTGAATACACAAACAAGCAGAGGCAAACAGGATGGTTAAACAAGAAAATGCCCAGTTTCTAAAAGTGACATTTTCAAACACACAATTTTAAAACGCCTTTACTAAAAGATGCATAGTTACATTCTGAGTTCAGAGAGCCTAATCTCCATTTCTCTATATTGACCCCATGGAATGTTACACTTGTGAGATGTTAGAGTGTAGTTCCAATGATGGTCTTTTAGGACAGACAGACATCCATTTAACAGTGAAAAACAAAATACACAGCATTTCACTATCAGGACATTTAAAAACACACCAGGGCATGTTGTACCTTTCACATACACTGCACCCCGCCCATGGTGGTACCTTGTCCTACCTTAGGGGTGCCTTACATGTAGGAAAAGGGAAGATTAGGGCCTGGCAAGTGGGTGCACTTGACAGGTCGACATGGCAGTCTACGACTGTGTGGCAGGCAAGCAGTGGCAGGTCTGAGACAACTTTGAAAGGCTACTCAGGTGGGTGGCACAACCAGCGCTGCAAACCAACTAGTAAAATTTGATTTACAAGCCCTGGGCACACACAGTGCACTTTACTAGGGAAATTAGATATGCCAATCATGGAAAACCAATCATAGTTACAATTTACCTAGGGGGCACTTGCACTTTGACAATGATCAGCAGTGGATACGTGCCCAAAGTATCTAAGACAGCAAAAACCAAATCCAGTACATAGTCAAAAAATGCCGGATTTGGTCAACCACTACAAATTAGGCCAAGGTTCACTACAACAATGGAATGTGGCTCTTGATGCCAAGACTGCTGAGCATAAGCACAGCTAATTGCTTTGAAATAATGGCCTCAGCCCACATTGCTTGCTTTTTGCTGCTTCATCAGGCAATAATAAGCTGTAAGGTCCAGGTTGAGAAGAGGTGACATCTCTAATGCTACAAAAAGAACAATTGATGGACAGAATGCTGCACAATGTCAAACACTCACCCCTGACCGTCCTGGCTTCGTCAGAAGCGGTTGCTCCCTTCTGCCCCTGCTCGATCCTGCATCATACTGCCTGGTATCGTTAGCGCTACGCTGCTGCTCTGTACCAGCGCTTGTCCGTGCCTGCAGAATTATTTATTATTTATTATCTCCTTATGCCCATCTGATTAATCGACTGTACCTGCATTAATTAGCATTATTCAGAGTGCCTGTGTTGTGCTGTTTAGTTGACATTGCCACATCATTTGTTTAAATACTGCTGTGCTGCCCACCGCGTAGATAATCTATTTCACTTTCCCCCAACCCGGTCTGCTCTCCCGTTCTCGCCGCCATTTGCACTGTTGTTGTTGTTTTGCCCGGAGCCCGCCCCCTCCACCACGCACCCGCCTCCCAGCTGATCCTCCCTCCCACTACGAGGCAAGGCTTCCCCCTGAGCACCGAAGAGCTGTGACCGTCCTGGCTTCGTCAGAAGCGGTCGCTCCCTTCTGCCCCTGCTCGATCCTGCATCATACTGCCTGGTATCGTTAGCGCTACGCTGCTGCTCTGTACCAGCGCTTGTCCGTGCCTGCAGAATTATTTATTATTTATTATCTCCTCGTGCCCATCTGATTAATCGACTGTACCTGCATTAATTAGCATTATTCAGAGTCCCTGTGTTGTGCTGTTTAGTTGACATTGCCACATCATTTGTTTAAATACTGCTGTGCTGCCCACCGCGTAGATAATCTATTTCACTTTCCCCCAACCCGGTCTGCTCTCCCGTTCTCGCCGCCATTTGCACTGTTGTTGTTGTTTTGCCCGGAGCCCGCCCCCTCCACCATGCACCCGCCTCCCAGCTGATCCTCCCTCCCACTACGAGGCAAGGCTTCCCCCTGAGCACCGAAGAGCTGTGACCGTCCTGGCTTCGTTAGAAGCGGTCGTTCCCTTCTGCCCCTGCTCGATCCTGCATCATACTGCCTGGTATCGTTAGCGCTACGCTGCTGCTCTGTACCGGCGCTTGTCCGTGCCTGCAGAATTATTTATTATTTATTATCTCCTCGTGCCCATCTGATTAATCGACTGTACCTGCATTAATTAGCATTATTCAGAGTGCCTGTGTTGTGCTGTTTAGTTGACATTGCCACATCATTTGTTTAAATACTGCTGTGCTGCCCACCGCGTAGATAATCTATTTCACTTTCCCCCAACCCGGTCTGCTCTCCCGTTCTCGCCGCCATTTGCACTGTTGTTGTTGTTTTGCCCGGAGCCCGCCCCCTCCACCACGCACCCGCCTCCAAGCTGATCCTCACTCCCACTACGAGGCAAGGCTTCCCCCTGAGCACCGAAGAGCTGTGAGCGTCCTGGCTTCGTCAGAAGCGGTCGCTCCCTTCTGCCCCTGCTCGATCCTGCATCATACTGCCTGGTATCGTTAGCGCTACGCTGCTGCTCTGTACCAGCGCTTGTCCGTGCCTGCAGAATTATTTATTATTTATTATCTCCTCGTGCCCATCTGATTAATCGACTGTACCTGCATTAATTAGCATTATTCAGAGTGCCTGTGTTGTGCTGTTTAGTTGACATTGCCACATCATTTGTTTAAATACTGCTGTGCTGCCCACCGCGTAGATAATCTATTTCACTTTCCCCCAACCCGGTCTGCTCTCCCGTTCTCGCCGCCATTTGCACTGTTGTTGTTGTTTTGCCCGGAGCCCGCCCCCTCCACCACGCACCCGCCTCCCAGCTGATCCTCCCTCGCCCCTCCCCTTCCACTATCCATATATGTCAGGAGCACCGTCGCGCAGCGTCCACGCGCAGCGTTCGCGCCCCAGTCGCGCCGAAGGTGCGCCAAAGGTAAGCCCGTCTACGCCCGTCCGCGCCAAGCCCGTGCCAAGCCCGCACCAAGCCCGCGCCCAGCGCCAGACCCCCTGGCCCCCGCACCACCCACCCCTCCCGCATTACATATGACGCCTCCACCCTCTTAGCCCTAAATCCCGGCCGACTCCCTAACTGCGCCCAACCGCTCCTGGACACACCCATGGACCCTTCACATGCAACTCCTGCAAGTACGAAGGCACCAAGACCAACTCCACATCCACGAACACCAAACAGAGATCTGACACCAACCACCTAAAATGTATCCTGCTCAACAACCGCTCGGTCCACAGACACGCCATCGACCTTTGGATTTTACTAGACACCATCTCTCCGGACGTCGCCTTCCTAACAGAAACATGGATGAACGCCTCCTCAGCCCCAGACATCACCATTGCCATCCCTGAAGGCTACAAGATCATCCGTAAGGATCGCACCAAGCAAACAGGAGGAGGCATCGCCATTGTCCATAAGAATTCCATCCGCATCTCAACCAGCTCAGACGTCAACCTCGCTAGCGCCGAACACCTTCACTTCCAGATCCACACCGACCCCAAGACCACACTCAGAGGCACCCTCCTCTACAGGCCACCGGGACCCCGTGCTCAATTCAGTGATTACATCACTGACTTTATCACCCCACACGCCCTCCCCTCCGAGGACTACATTCTACTGGGAGACCTCAATTTTCACCTGGAAAAGAGCAACGACAGCAACGCCACCACCCTTCTGGACAATCTCGCCAACCTTGGACTCAAACAACTTGTTAACACCCCCACTCACTACGCAGGTCACACACTCGACCCCATCTTCACCTCAAGCAAACATATCTCCTTCAGTCACACCACAGCTCTCCATTGGACGGACCACAGCTGCGTTCACTTTGTCTACAAAAAGACCACATCCCACAACCATCCTCAACCTACGCTGCGAAGAAACTGGAACAAAATCACCATCGACCAGATCTCCTCATCGCTTCTTCAAAACCCCCCTGCCCACTCTTCGAACCCCAACCAAGCAGCCATTAACCTCACTCAATGGCTAACCAACAGCGCCGACAACCTAGCACCTTTGAAAAAACGTCAAATCAAACCAGACTGCAAAAACGCTTCCTGGTTCAACGTTGATCTTAAGAAATCCAAGAAACTCTGTCGCTCCCTTGAGAAGGCCTGGAAAAAAGACCCAAACACCAGCACCAAGGACGCCTTCAAAAACGCCACCCGCACACACCACCAACTGATCCGGACTGCCAAGAAAGCTGCACTTAAAGAACAACTAGACAACAACGCCCACAACAGCAAGGAATTATTCAACATCGTTAAAGAATTTACCAACCCCTCAGCCAACTCCTACGACATCACTCCCTCTCAAACCCTCTGCGACTCCCTAGCTTTGTTCTTCCACAACAAAATCGCAGACATCCACAACAGCTTCGACAACCAACCCGGAGACCAACCCTCCCAACCTTCTGCCATACCCTCACCCCCCTTGAACATCCTTAATGACTGGAACCCAATCTCCACTGAGGACACCATCCGCCTGATGAACTCCATCCACTCAGGATCCCCCACAGACCCATGCCCTCACCACATCTTCAACAAAGCAGATTCCATCATAGCACCACACCTCCGAGACGTCATCAACTGCTCCCTCAACTCCGCCACCTTCCCGGAAAGCCTGGAAACACGCCGAACTCAGCGCCCTTCTGAAAAAACCCACAGCTGACCCCACCGAACTCAAAAACTACCGCCCCATCTCGCTCCTACCATTCCCGGCCAAAGTCATCGAGAAAGCTGTCAACAACCAGCTCGCCACCTTCCTCGAAACAAACAAATCCCTCGACTCCTCACAGTCCGGCTTCCGAGCCAAACACAGCACTGAGACCGCACTCATCGCAGCAACAGACGACATTCGAACTCTACTAGACAATGGAGACACAGTCACCCTCATCCTCCTTGACCTCTCCGCAGCCTTCGACACAGTCTGTCATAGCACCCTCCTACAACGCCTCAGAAACATAGGAATACAAGGAAAAGCACTGGAATGGATCACCTCGTTCCTTACCGGAAGAACTCAGAGAGTCCGCCTTCCACCAATCAAGTCAGAGGCCACTGAAGTCATTTGTGGCGTACCACAAGGATCTTCACTCAGCCCCACCCTCTTCAAAGTATACATGAGCCCCCTCGCAGCCATCGCACACCAACACAACCTCAACATCATCTCCTACGCTGATGACACTCAACTGATCCTCTCACTCACCAAAGACCCGAACACCGCCAAAACCAACCTACATGAAGGAATGAAAGAAGTAGCCGAGTGGATGAAGCACAGCCGTCTGAAACTGAACTCAGACAAAACAGAAGTCCTTATCTTAGGTACCTCCCCCTCCGCCTGGGATGACTCTTGGTGGCCAGAGGCCCTTGGGAAAGCACCCATCCCGACGGACCACGCACGGAACCTGGGCGTCATCCTGGACTCCACACTCTCGATGAACAGACAAGTCAACGCCGTTTCATCATCTTGCTTCAACATTCTTCGCATACTCAAAAAAACATTTCGCTGGATCCCCACTGAAACTAGAAAAACGGTCACCCACGCACTGGTCACGCGCCGCCTGGACTACGGCAACACCCTATACGCCGGTACCACCGCAAAACTTCAGAAAAAACTCCAACGCATCCAGAACGCATCAGCCAAACTCATACTAGACATCCCGCGTAAAGAACACATTTCTAGTCACCTGAAAAACCTCCACTGGCTCCCCGTCAATAAGAGGATAACATTCCGCCTCCTAACCCACGCACACAAAGCTCTCTACGAACTTGGACCTGAATGCCTCAACACACGACTTTCCTTCTACACCCCTTCCCGCCAGCTACGCTCCTCCAACCAAGCCCTTGCTGCTGTACCTCGCATCAACAAAACCACCATGGGAGGAAGATCCTTCTCCTACCTGGCAGCTAAAACCTGGAACTCACTTCCCACTCACCTTGGCCTCACTCAGAACCACCTAGCATTCAGAAAGCAACTTAAAACTTGGATATTCGACAAGTAATTCCCCACCCTTCCTCAAGCGCCTTGAGACCCTCTGGGTATGTAGCGGCTATATAAATTATTTGACTTGACTTGACTTGACAGTACAGAGATCTGGGCCTAAATCCTTAGTTTTTTGCTCCCCATGCCATCCCAGTTCAGTCCCAGCCATATGCAAATCAGTCTTGACCCTGTTCCCCATGGGAACAGTCCAGCCAGAACTGCCAGGCCAGGTTCTCTCTGGACTGGAAACACGCATCTTGGGACCAGTTTCGGGGCATCACCCCTCATCAGCCTGGCTACCCTGACTCCAGTGGCATTGAGAGCACAGGACCCAGATCAGAAGATACCGATCCCACTCAGGGTGACAAATGCAAAACATCATGCATTCAGCCAACACTGCTTGATTTGTGCTGCCTCCTTAGGCAATAATAAGCTGTCAGGCCCACGTTGAGAAGAGGTGACTTGTCGATCTGGGCCTAAATACTGCGTTTTTTTGATCCCCATGCCATCCCTGTTCAGTCCCAGCCATATGCAAATCAGTCTTGACCCTGTTCCCCATGGGAACAGTCCAGCCAGAACTGCCAGGCCAGGTCCTCTCTGGACTGGACCACTCATCCTGGGACCAGTTTCGGGGCATCACCCAGGCTATCTTGACTCCAATGGCATGGAGAGCACAGGACCCAGGTCTGAGATACCAGTCCCACTCAGGGTGACAAATGCAAAAAATCATGCCCTCAGCCAACACTGCTTGCTTTGTGCTGCTTCCTCAGGCATTAATAAGCTGTCAGGCCCACGCTGAGAAGAGGTGACTTGTCTCTAATGGGCTTACACACTGTTGCTTTGAAATGAAATGAAAATGGCACTTATAAAGCGCATGGCAAACATAAGGCCTCCCAGCGTTAAGAACCGAGCCTGCAGGTGCGCCTTAACTAGCTGGGAATAGGAACGTATTCAACTCTCTGCGAAAAGACAGATGGTCTTCTTCCAACCGAATATAATCAGGAAGAGTGTTCCACCTTCTGGAGGCAAAATAAGAGAATTGACGGCCTCCACTTCTGGTCCTGTAAATTCTCGGGACAGTAGTCAAGCATTTGTTTCTAGAACGAAGAGCTCTACTGGGATATATGGGACAGCGATTGACTGTAGAATTGGCGGGATTTTGGCGGCCATAATCTTATGGGTGACACAGAGGCCTTTAAACTGAATCCTCTGTGCAACTGGCAGCCAGTGCAGTGAAGCTATAGCTGCTCAAGCTGATTCTCTGTGGGGAATATGTAGAAGCATTCCGGCTGCACAGTTCTGAACCTCCTGGAGTCTCATTATTGTGGATCGTGGTGATCCAACATAAAGGGCATTCGCGTAGTCCAAGCTGGAGATAATTGGAGCTTGGACAACTAATTTCTTAGCATCTAAGGACAGTAGAGGAAAAACTTTTCTCATCATCCTTGATATTCCAAAGCAGCATCCTGCTACCTTCTGAGCTTGGACGTTCATGTTTAGTTTATTGTCCAGCCAGGCTCCCAGACTTTTTATTTGGTCTTTGGGCATTGGTGCGCTGCCCAAACAATTAGGCCAGAGGGGAGTGGATCCAACTGGGAGAGGTTTACCCAAAAACATCAATTCTGTTTTTGTCCCGTTAAATTGAAGAAAGGAGCGCTTCATCCAGGCTGAGATTGTTTCAAGGCAATTAGCTAGATTATTTGGACTGTTTCCCGGTTGATTAAAGGATGCTATCAATAGGGTCAGCATATGTAACGATTTGGATGCCAAAGGGCTCAGCGATTTTGGCCAAGGGGCTCATATAAATGTTAAATAGGGTGGGGCTTAAAGATGAGCCCTGTGGTACCCCACAACTCAAAGGCATGCTCTTGGAGATGAAGTTGTCCTCGAAGACCTGGAATGAGCGGCCGTCTAAAAAGACTTCAACCACCTCAGTGCAGCTGCCAATATCCCTGCCTCTCTAATCCTAGAGATAAGCAGTTGATGGTTCACGGCATCAAAGGCTGCACTCAGGTCTAGGAGGAGAATTGCTGCCGAGCCTCCAGAATCCATCATTTTTCCTGCTTCCTCGGTGACAGCGATCAAGGCTGTCTCTGTGCCCTGATGGGGTCTAAATCCTGTTTGCGTTGAGTGAAAACAGTCATTCTCTTCCAGATATGTGGACAGGATCGAGTTTACATGTTTCTCTGAGATTTTCGCAATCCCTGGAAGCAGTGAAATAGGGCGATAATTCGAGAACACTTCTGGGTCAGCTCCTGCTTTTTAAAGCAGTGCTCTCACTATGGCTTGCTTCCATGAGGATGGAACCTTCCCTGTGCTCAAAAATAGATTAATAAGTCTAAGAATAGTAGGGGCAACTGTACGGGATACTTGATTCAGAACAGTAGGTGGGCCATGTCTCTCGGAGAGCAGGATTTTAATGTATTCAAATAGAATTTGAGAGATTCCAATTAAAGGGGCGGATAGACCTCCAGCTCTGCTGCTAACCAGCTCCCCCTATTTTCCATCTGAGGGAAATTTTGGGGAGGGGGTTGCTGATGGAAATGCTAAGTAAATACATTGAATCTTGGTGTGAAAGAATTCTGCTATATCATTGCTGGTTCTTAATGTGTCAGCTACAGATGGTGATGGAGATAGAGGGGTAGTAAGTGTTTTAAAAATCCTAAACATTTCTCGCGGGCGTCAAAGGCTGAGGAGATTTAAGTTTCGTAATACTTGGCTTGTGCTTTGCAGATTTCCAGTTTGTACAATTGTACGGCTTCTCTGTAAATTTGCTTTTTTTCCTCTAAAAAATCTTCCCTCCACTGTCTCTCTAATTGTTTACATTTTAATTTCAGTTCGCTAAGACCGGGACTATACCAAGCGATCTTTTTCAGGCCCTTTTTATTGTTACTAGGCTTCTTAGGGGCCACCAAGTCCAAGGACGCTTCAATCCATCCATTAAGTTCAAGATTCGTTGATTCTGGGTCCCCGACTAGAGTTGGTCGAGTGTTATTGAGGATATCTGCCCATGGCTCAACAGAAATCCTTGACCAATTCCGACTAAGTTTCTTTAGGGAAACCTCAGACCGATCACTGGTCGGTGAAGACCATGTAAAGGGTATCAAATAGTGGTCACTCCAGGGTAGTGGGATGCGGCTATCCACTAATAAATTGGTATTAGTGAAGATAGGATCAAGTAAATGACCTTTAAGATGGGTCGGGCCATTCACTTTCAATTTAAGAGATAACCCCTAGGTTGTCAACCAATTCCTCTACATTGGATGAGAAGCATCATCAAAATGAATGTTCAGATCTCCCAGTACCGAAAAATTGGACAGGGAGCTTACTAAGTTATCTATGTTTTCAGGAAGATCAGTATTAAAATTTCCAGAGGCTCCTGGGGTCGATAGATTAGGACCCTGGAAAAAGTGCATGTATGTGAAAAGCTGATTGTGAAAGAGAAGCTTTGACAATCACGAATCGACCCCTCATTCATTCTGCAGCTAAACGTATCCCTATGTATAATGGTGAGGCCCCCTCCTCTGCTAAGTATGCGATCTTGCCTTTGGATAGCATAGCCTGGTGGAAGTGCCTGGGCCACCACTGGGTCTGACCAATTATTAAGCCACGTTTCCATCAGAAACATCACATCTGGGCTCTTTTCTTCCAATATTAGCCTAATCTTTATGGCATGTTTGGCCATTGATCGACAGTTAAGCAAAAGCATTTTAAAATCTAAGTTGGGCGGAGGGGTCTTATCACCTAGGTGACCAGAGTCAGTCAAGAACTAAGGGGCAATTTGGTATTTAAAAAAGGAGGCCCAAGGCTATGGTGGCACACCTGTGTTCTCCTGAGGTAGGTCAACTGTGAAGCTGTGTACAAACGGGGTACCCCCTCAAGAGAACCAGGGGTCGTGGCACGGATGAGCACAGATGGGCTTGCCTTTGCCGCTGATTAAATACTAATCCACCTGCCGTCTAGCAACGAGCGTCTGACGTGCCAGGGGGGGGTGTGTCGAACCATGTGTGTCTGCCCTCAACTCAAGCAGCATCAGCTGTGGTGGACTGGGGCCGGAGCACACAAGCACGATTCAAAAGTGCCTAGTGTGAGCCAAGATCAAATATAGCAGCAGAAGAGGTCAAAACAAAATAAAACAGTTGTCTTTTAAAATTTCAAGTATCGGTGCCAGCAGCACTTACAGAAGTCTGCTACAAGCCCGTCTCATGCAGGTTAAATACTAATTTGCTTGCTGTGGTGGACGCTAGTACAGTGGATGTTACAATTAAAGAATAGTCCATGACAGGGGAAATTCACACAGAAAATAATGGATATAGGCCTGAAATCAGTGCTATATTGCAGCTGTCCAGTCGGACAGAAAATGTTATAATGTATCAAATCACATAAAACCCAAGAATAAAGTGGGACACAATCCTGCGTCCAACGCAACATATATAACAAAGACACATATCAACAGAAATTCACAAATTCAGAAAATAGCTCAGGCAGGACAAAAAATACTTGTAACTTGTAAAAAGAAATGCAAGAAGCAAACAATATGTAGAGACACCGTTACACATCAGTAATTAATCCACTTGCATTTACGGTGCATACAAGGTCGACGACATTTCAATACTGTAGAAACAATATTGGGATCATTATCAGGACGTAAAAGTTACATGCCTAAGGGAATTTTAGCCTGAAAGACAATAGTGAAAGGTAGAGGGGAGACAAGAAAAATAATTAGATCAAAATAACTTTAGAAAAAATGGCCTGTAACATAGAGCTAGTGAGAGACAAAGGTGGTACAACTCTTCCATCCAGATGTCGTGTACTAGGTGTTGATACAATACACATGCTGGGTGAAAATTAGTAAGAAACAACAATCTCAATGTGCAGCAATGAATCAAGACCTTAAAGTGTTACGGTGTGGGTGCTCCAGGTAAAATGGCAGCCTTGCATACAAGTACTATAATGGCGTGAGTTGTGATGGGCTAAGGTATTTCTAGCAAAGCTTACCAAGAGTAATATCCGGGTGCAAGCAATGAGGTGATTGGGATAATGCCAGGAAAGGATTACTGCGGTCGCATGGAGGTACGTTAGATCACTTGAGAGTCTTGGCACTGGTCAAAAGAAATTAGTTTTAGGAATAGTCACCAATGTTATGGTCTAAAACAAATAGGGCATGCGTTAACTCTTACCATAGCAAAGGAGGTTGGGTGGGATTGGGGCAGTTCCCAATTGAGGGAACTGGTATGGAGAGACAGAGTAACCTAGAAGAGAGAAGGTGCACAAACATTGAGAATACAGCGGGGGTAGGCACGTGTAGGATAAAAACGCCAGCTGCTGAAGGGCTTACCTAATTTTATGAATAGTGGCAACTTATCCAATTTGGATATATATGAAAGGTGCTGTGAGTCATGCAAAAATGATGCGAGTACTCCTGAGCCGGTTCAATGACCTGTGCGGGGAGATACCAGCGTGTCAAGGGAGTGAGAAAGGATATCTATGCAAGTAGGGTCTTACCGGTGACGGGGCTTACCTGTGAATCCTTTGGTATTCCGGTGTGCTCGGGGAATGGGCGAGCCGGGATGAGGGTATATAAGGAAGTGCAGGGATGGTCATGTGATAAATCACGTGATCGGAAGGTGCCCAGTGACTCGCCAGTAGCGGCCATAATGAAAGGGTAGAATTAGCCGAGCGAAATGAATATTGAAAGAAAGAGAAGGTTATAGGCAATGAAAAGATGGTAAACAGACTGTGGCCATCATTTTTTTATAATAAACAGATCCGTTAAGCTAACAGATGGAGCTGTAAAGACAATGAGATACCCAATAGGCAGAAACCTTATATATTAATGACGGCCATTTAGAGTGGTAAAAAATACATTGGCTACTTGGTAGTTAGAAGACTGGGTAACAAAGAAACAGCACGGCCATCTTAGTGTTGTGGAAGAGCTCAAAAATAGAGATAGTTCAATTAATGATTATGTATGACATAATACAAGGTGTATCATGGTAACCAGGTATAAAGACAATACATCTTTAAGTCAAACACGAGTGGTGGAAAGGAAGTACTCTGGCTCACTCTAAAGAATTCTTACAAACTGACACAGTAATATTTGTAAAGGATACATTTGAAATCGGAGAATGACCTGTGGGAAAAAAAAGATAAAAGGAACAAAGTTGTAAAAAGTTCAGGTTCAGGTCGGATCTTATAGTAAAGTCTTCCAATCTTCAAGTCTGTTGAGTCCAGTTTTAATGCTTCCAGTGTGCAGGATCCACTTGAGTACCTCTTCATTCAGCAGTTGTCCTAGATCGGCTCCTCTTGGTGATGGTTTGATCACACTGATTACAGTCCATCTTAAGTCATCCTCTCTATGGGCATTGCTAGAGTAATGTTCCACCAATGGCGCATTAGGTGTTTTGCAGCGTATTCGACTGCGGTGCTGGCTTATCCGCATTCACACTTTTTGCGTAGTCTGTCCAATGAAATTTTGGTGCATGGGCATACAATAGCATAGATTACATTACATGTATTACAGTTAGAAAATTGCTTGGATTCCAGCGACGGCTCGTGGAGGGAGTTACGGTGGGGCAGGAGGGTGGGGAGGGGGAGGGGCAGGGTGGAGGTTGCTAAAAACCGGCATATGGATAATTGCAGGTAAGTAAACAATTTAATTAATAAAACGAATTTCGTAGCTCGCACTGCATTGCATTTTGCGATGCAAGGCGCACTACGAAATTCGTTTTATTAATTAAATTGTTTACTGTAAAATTGGAGTATACCCTTCCACACTTATGGTGGACAAAAATGATTCAGAAAAGGGGGTGGTGATGCACCATCAGGATTCAAGCAAGCCGGGCCGAAGACGGCTGAAATGCCAGAAACCGGTCCCCGGTAGCTTGTCTCCTTTCTGGTGAAGAATTGGCTTGGTAGTTTAGTCTGCCCTGTTCCCATGATGCACTGGGCCAGGGACAGACTGATTTGCATATAGCCAGGTTCTGAGCTGGGATGGTGCAGTGAGATAAATAACGGTGATGGATCAAGCCCTGATCTTTGGACTGGGTAAGAGTGGTCTGCTTAATTCAGACACTCTGTTCATCACCACCCCCTTTTCTGAATTGTCAGATTGCCAGCATTAAGAATACCCCAGTGTTTCAAGATGTATTTGCGTACCTTATGCAAGACTAGTGAGAAGGTCTTGACACACACTAGTTGGTTTTTCGTGGATTTGGGTTTAGGAGATAAGATGCATTCCCTGGGACAATACCAGGCTCTTTTTAATAAAGTTTGCACAAGTCTCCGTGGATAGCCGTGGGCCATTAGTTTTTTAGAAAGGAATGATGCCTCGTGGAAATGGTCTTCCTTCAAGGTACAATTGCGTCTAATCCTAAAATCTTGGGATTATGGTTCAGAGTCACGAAGTGCTTGAGGGTGGTTACTCTCATACCTGAGAAGTGTATTACGCTCAGTGGGTTTCCTGTACAGGGTAGTAATGAGTTCACCATTGAGATATTAAATAATGAGAAGGAAATGGTATTTTTGTCAAAGGAGAGGGTGAAATTAAGGCCCTGGCAATTGTTGTTAAGCCAGTGCAAAAATTGTTTAAGAGTCTCTTCTGTGTCATGTCAAATTAGAAAAATAATGTCAATGTATCGTCTTCACAAGCCTATGCCTGTGTGGAAGGGATTGCTTGTGGAGAGGATACGGGTTGTTTCAAGGGAATCCATGAAGAGTATGGCCAGGTTGGGGGCAAAAACAGCCCCCATTGAAGTAGCCTTGACCTGTTGGTAGTATTGGTCATAAAAGCTGAAGAAGTTCCTAGTGAGACATATTTTAAGTAATTGAAGAATGAAAAGAGTAGGAACAGCATGGGCATGTGGTCTGATGTTAAGAACGCGTTTGATGACAAGTAATGTTTCTATTTGGGGAATATTGGTGTAAAGGGACTCGACGTCCATGGTACATAGGATGTCTGAATCACAGTTTAATGGATAGTGTTCCACAAGGTTAATCATAGCCATACTGTCTCTTTTATAGCACTCTGTCTGCGGGACAAAATCTTTGATAAAGAAGTCCATGTATTGACCTAGTGGTTCGAGAATTGACCCGCATCCTGATACTATGGGGCGTCCTGGTGGATTTGTAAGATTTTTGGGTAGTGTGTCACGAGTGTGAGGTGATTTGGTATTGAGGAAGAGAAATTTGTTCTAACTAAGGAAACCTTGGGTTTTACCATCATTGATGATTTGAAGAATACGTTTCTGTAGTTCTTTGGTAGGGTCGGTAGGGAGTCTACAATAATGGTCCGTATCGGATAGTTGTCTTAAGATTTCCGATTTGTATAGATCTTTTTCCTGTAGGACAATTCCTCCACCCTTATCAGCAGGCTTTATGATCAAGGAGTCATTGTTTTTAAGATCCGCAAGGGCCCTCTTTTCCTGGAGTGATATATTGTACAGAATGTAGCGTTTGGTAGTTTGAAGAATAGAGCCATCCTTCATAACCATTTTTACAAAAGTGAGAACCTCACCAGGGATCATATTGACAACAGGAGAGAAGGTGTAGGGAGGGCAAAGGGGAGTGTTGGTGATGCTAGTAGGATAGGGGTTGAGTAGGAAGTAGGTATGTAGTCTGATTCTACGGAAAAAAACGGAGAAGTTCTGTTTGTAGCTCCAGGAAATTGGGGTGGGTAGTAGGGACATATGAGAGGCCCTTACTCAGGAGTGATTGTTCAGGGTCAGTTAGGGCATGTCGTCTGGACAAATTCAAGATGGGTATGGTGAGGGGATCATTAGTAGTCTCTGTATCATTAGTTACCACTGGTAGAATTTCTGCCGGGTCTGGCGTTCGCCTGGAGGATTGTACCATTGTTGCTTTTGTTTGACTCTGCCTCGTTTTGGGGGCTCGTTTTGTCCTCTGCCTAAAAAAGGTTGATTGGGTGCCCGATTGGAGGTACTGGGACCTTTATCTAGGTCTGAGTTGTCAGATGACTCTGCAGAAGTATCAGAAAATCTTACCAGGTTATCTCGTCTGTTGAATCTGCCCCATGGGATCGGGAATCGGATTAGGGTAGAAGTCCTTTTGTGGGTATGGGTACAATCTCTCTAGATTGTACGATTTGATATCTTTTTTTACTTTTAGAGTTTTTTTATTTTATTTGAGTCTGTAGAATTCATCTATGTTTTTTTGGACCCGCTCTATTAGTTTTTTACAGTCAGCAATTGAGCTGGTGTCTTTGATTTGTTTCTCAACGTCAGCAATGTCCTTATTGAGTTTCTGCAATGTTTCGGTGGCAATTTCTAGGCCCAGCACCATCCAGTGCTGTGAGCAGGTAGTTCCGATGTAGCTAGAGTTAGTGATATATTTGTTATTGTCAGTTTCAGACTTGCAGGCCTACCGGAATAATATTTGTTTGCCCTTAAGGAATTCAGTCAACATACGAATCATTAATTGCAATCTAACATATTTCTTTTTACATTTATCTAGTTTTTCTGTAAGAGAGATGTTGGCATTGGGAGTGGGTTCCTTGGAGTCTGAAAACAGGGAAGGTCCCTCAAGTATTTTTTTTATATAAAGGTCAGAGTACATTGGGGCATGGTCTGACACAGCACTATGTGTAGAGATGGATAGTGGAAAGGAATTCTGAAAGGGAGAAGGAGGGATATGGGGAAGCAAGGAAGGTAACTCACTAGGAGAAAGGGAATAGAGTCAAGAACCCTGGTAATCCAGCGATTGCGCTCAACATGTTTAATTAACAAGGGAACTCAATAGTAATGGTCAGGGACCTTGGGTAGTAGTACGTTACAATTACAAAATAGTCCCTGACAGTCCCTACAGTGGACAGCCGATGAAGCACACAATGCCGTTCACCTCGGGACACTGAAAATCAATTACCACTGGCTGCTGTCCCAAGGTCCCCCAGCTCCTTGAACATTTCGCTTGATATTGTTGAGTCAAGAAGAACCCAGCTCTGCCCTTCTCTGGATATTTAACACACGTGTGCACTGCGGTTCTTATCCAGTCAACAGTCAAACACTTAAAAGCCATAGAGCTGTGGGAAGTTCAACTGCATCCGAAAGCATCTATGTCCTCTCTCCCATTGGCTGTTGAGCCCTTTATTGCCTACAAGAAAGAACACAGGAATGACAGACACTAACTTATATTTTTCATTCCACAACACTTGACATTCACAAAAGGAAAGAGGATACCAAAATCTATTTCTGTTTTTTTTTCAAACAGCGGCGTAATTGCATTTCAGGGTTTGTAGGTTTGCTTTCAACAGTGTCATCATAGGAGGAAGACTCCAACATTCAAAGGGCCATTGGCTAAAATACCAAAATTGGTCACTTGTCAGGTATGTTTTCAAATTTTACAGACAAGCATTCCGTTTAAAAAAAGGGATTTTTTGTGTGCATGTAAATTCAAAAGTAAACTCTGATCCCATATTTTGTGATGGTTAATTCTTTCTCTCGCATCATGCAACTAAACAAGCATTGGGAATATGCATTTTTTTTGTGTAGCTTCACAAAACAAAGGTACAACATTGATAGCAGCAGCTCAACCTTCTCTTACACAAATTAAAAGATAAGGACATGTGGCAGAGTTACAAGGAACATAACACGGATCTCACACACAGGACAGATAGAACACAGGTAGCTAGTACACTAAAGAATGAGTGTAAGGTGTTAAAGGGCTGTTGTACAGTTTCCATAATCATACAAGAATTACACATCTGGAAGAAACAGCAAAACCTCCTATGGAATTAACATACGTTCATGAGTCATATAGGATGATGAACACTTACCTAACTGCTTTGGTATTCTTCATCAATGGTTTCCATCTCTTGCACTGGGAAGCATTCACGAGTATTACTGTTCACTGTTTGTAGTCACCTAGCTATGGGTTCCCTAGTTTGAATGTTATTATGTCACTTATGTCAACATTTATGTTTTCCCTTTGTTGCACTGTTGGACATGTACTAACATTGTATGTGGGTGAGCTAAAATGCATAGTGGTGTCTCACTACCACTAGATTAAAAACAAGAGGGCAGAGCAACAGACCCCACTTCTCTTTTCCATCTCTGTTTCAGTGAGCAAATATTGCCCGGATTGGGTCAGGCGTCTTCCCCAGGAAGGTAGCTATCTCACATTAAGTATTGCAAAATAGGCCTTGCTTCATGTGGCATGTTTACTAGACTCAGAGAGAGGGTGGGTAGGGCTAGAGGGCAAATTTCCTTAGGAGTCACTCCTTAAAGAAGTCTCTCAATGAGCAATTGGCAAAGCTGTCAGAAAGTGCAGCATGCTTCACAGGGTGAGTCACTGTAATCATGGCCTGCTCTAAGAAACAGGCCATGCAGGGGCTGCAAAACAAAGCTAACAGGTGACTGGGTGTGGGATGTGGGAATACATAGGCCATGAGACCATGAACCACTTGTGCATTGCCAAAGCATCTCCTGCCTTGATACCTGTACCACTAGGGGAGTGGTAATGAGGCAGTGACGGGCAGGCCCCATAATTCTGAGCAGCACGTTCTGTTTTGCATCCTGCCTGGTAAATCAGTGCAGTGGGGGCTGAGGAGACCATCTCTTAGCTCATCCAGGACCTCCTAACGTACTGCAAGTGTCGCTGACAGCCACTTTATTTAAAGCCGAGGTGTGAACATTTACATACAAAAGTGTATTTTGGATTGGTTCACTTTAACACCTTATATTATATTACTATACTGTTTCAAAGTCATCCTGTGCCCTGGACACCCCCAACTTTTTGCTGACTGGAACTGGTGGTAACTGACTCTGACCGATCCTGAGCTCTGTTTAACCAGGCCCAGGGCCAGTGCCAGCAGAAAGGAACACATTAGAATACGGTAAGACACCCAACATACACTAGGGTACACTATGGTATGTTGGGGGTACCCATGTAATTGGCATGACCTACCCCATAAGCCCCTAGTATATAAAAGGGCAGGGGAATTAAACTACCTAGAAGTCCCCAGTATCCTGGGGCATGGCAGTTTAGAGGCCAGCAGATTTTCTGCACAAGCATGTTTGCAGTGCTGAAGCCTGAGGTCAGTTTAAAAGCAGCACTGGTTGCTAGGACTGTTTCAGTTTCAGTTTCATTGGTCTTTATTCGGATATACATTATACGTAAAAGTGCAGAAATTCTCATAATCATTTACATAGTCTGTCATCATAATAAATAAAAAATATAAAAATTTAAAAACAGAATTCAGCTAGGAAACTAGTCAATGAAGATATTACAAAATTATCACACATATTTAATAGCAACCTCACTACTAAAGTGCCAAAGTGCAAAGTGCAAATGTTTCTGGAAGTAGCAGTAAAGATGGGCAATTGATTAGATCATATTAGAGTTACAAATAGCAGCTTCATATAAAGTGCCAATGTGAAAAGTGCAAGTAAGAACAGGAAAAATAGCAACAAAAAAAACCTAGATTATTAAATTCTATATAAAGTGCTCTGTAGACCCGCATATTATTCATATTGCATGTTGCCCTGCTTAAATATAAAATCCGAAAGTGCATATAGTACATCCTAATCCAACATTCAGGAGTTCATAGAAGAACGCGAACGAATAGCCATTTTCAAAAAGGTGCACACTCGATATGTTAAATCATCATCTTTGAGCTGAAGAATCATTTTAATGCAGCCTTAAAATCCGTTATTCCTTTTATCCTAAAAAACGGTATCAATAGATGCATACTATATTTTTGATAAAAGGTGCAGAAAAAACAAAAATGCAGCATGGACAGTTTTCCTAAATTGCCACATGGGCAAACCAGATCCTCTATGTTGGGTTGATAGCCTATGGGGAAGCACAGCAAATATTTTATTGTACCCGATCTAAGGTGAAAAAGAAGGCTTCGGTCCCATCGAGTGATGTCTCTTAAGAGATAACTAATTGGGACACAAGAAGGGGGTCCACCTACTTCTGCCATTAATATATATTGTCCCAGGGGTACCTTGATGGACTCCTGTGCGTGTCTTATATCCCCATAATGTTTATATAGAACTTTACGGATGGTCTTTCTGTCAATTCCATCTAATTGTTCAGGTTTATAAAAAACATGGCCAAGATTAACTGCTGTCACATTTGTGTGTACTAACCGCAAGCCACGGTATGTCACCACCCCTGTCACATTTTAGACAGTCAGCCAAAATCTCCCATGTTAACGAGGCTGCCGGGTTCTGCCAGACCTTTAGCCAAAACATGGCAGGGCGGGACCTAATATAATCCTCTTTGTAGGGTAATCTTAGCTCATTATGACAAATAAAAGTAGATGATGAAACTGGTAAACCCAAAATTCTCCTGCAGAATCTATTTTCTTCGACCTGGACACTTTTCAGGTTTATGAAGCCCTAAATTTCAGCTCCATAAGTCATAATTGATACGCATTGTGTCCTATAGATTTTAAGTAGGGACAGTACCACCTCAATTCTTTTTGGTTGAGGAAGGCTTATTACTGAATTTATTGCTTTTAAAAATTTGGTCCATCCATATGTCAGATGCGGTGTCCAGGACCCGTCATCTGAAAATTGAAAACCCAGATAAGGGAAAGTGCGAGTGCATAGCAGGGAATCTGAGCCCAAAGTAATAGTGTTAATGAGACATTTTTTAGGGCCACAGCACATTAAGAAAGATTTTTTTTAATTTGTACAGAGATTCAAACTATTCATAAAAGCTACAAAACCCCTAACTAAAATTCGTAGAGCATTGGATGTACGTCCCATTAAAACAGCATCATCTGCATATAATAAGGCGGGCAGATTCTTACCATTAATTATTGGGACATCTGTAGTTTGGCTGGACAGTACGTTACGTAGCTCGTTGACATATAAAATAAATAAAAGTGGGGCAAGAATGCACCCTTGTCTGACACCTCTACCAACTACTATGTCCCCTGAAACTGCCCCATCCATGCTTATTCTTGCCCGAGCCCTTAGGTCCCTATGCAGATACGCTAAAAAATGTATCATATCTTTGTCCAGTCCATAAAAACCGTTGCCAAAGCCTGGATCTATTAACAAAATCAAAAGCGGATGTAAGATCCATAAATGCCAGGTACAGGGGACTGTGTCGGGCGATGCTATATTTCCCTATAATTCAATTAAGATTCAGGCACTGGTCCACAGTTCCAAGATGACTTCGGAAACCAAACTGGCATTTATTTATTATGTTTTCATCCTCTGCCCAAGTTCTGATTTTGTTAAATACAACTCTCCCCAATATCTTAAGAGTATTATCAATTAGAGAGATTGGTCTATAGTAGCTCGGATTCGTTCTATCTCCCTTTTTGAAAATGGGGACGATTACGGATGTGGACCAGGTATTTGGAATTTTAGTTGTTGTCAATTTATTAAAAACATTGAGTAGCATAGGAGCCCAAAACTCTGGCCTAGATTTTATAAGGTCAATTGGTAGCCCGTCCGGGCCTGGGGCTTTATTTCCCAGGCTCTGATTTATTGCATCCTCAACTTTTGATAAAGATATTTGAATTTGGACAGAACTGAGGTTTTCGAAAATATCTTCCCATTGAGATGTGGAAGCATATATTTTTTGAGAAATGACCTACCCATGCTTCGCTTGTAATATTACAGCTTAGCGGGGTAGATGTATTGCCGAACGCTCTCAGTGACTTAGTGGCTGACCAAAAACCATTTGTATTATTAAGATTAGCAGCACAGGCCAGGTTACTCCAATGCTCTTTTAAAACCACATCTTGTCTGTGCTTTACTGCACCTTTATAAGTATGCCTTAGCGCTCTAATAAGGTTAGGATCCCTGGGGGAAACAGATAGGGCGGCTCTGAGTTCCCTATTAGCCCTAGAGCAAATGTTATCAAACCACCTAGGGTCAGATTTAGGTGTAGCTACAGGTCTAGAAATCAATTTTTTAATGCCTGCGCATAATAAAATAAAAGTAGAAACTGCCTCTGGGTTGGGGTTGGCCAGTGTGAGACACGTTCCACAAAGAGATGGATAGGTTTTTACCATCTCTTGGAACACCTTCGGACAGTCCATGCCCTTCCATTTAACTCTTAGGGTGTCAGTGGAGAGTTCTATATTGCCAGCCCCTGGCTCCTTTCTAATGTTGGGTCTCAGGGCTGCCCTAAAAGAAACTAAGATAGGATTGTGGTCCTCAAAAGTAGATGCCCTAACCTCTGCCAGAACTAAATGATCTTCTAATGGTGCAGATATAAAAACATAGTCTATGGTTAAGGCTCGTCCAAAACCTCTGTAAGTGGGTGTTGGATTATCCTCATTATTTACAGATGCGATTTCCATAACATTTAAACGGCTACTATTTGATAGGTGGTCTATTAATTCATATCCTCTCTTACTTGGATTAACTGAGATATGTTGGGTGGGACTTGTAATATTTCCCCCTGCTATCTTCACATTAAAGTCACCCCCCAGACATATCCCTACAAGTTTGTGATTTACCAGCAAATTATCCATATCCGAAATAAAATTAAACAGATTAACAAAATTAACATTAGGTGTGGTTAAAAAATCATTATTATAAAAATTAATAAAACAAATAGAAACCCCTGTGTATAAATCAATACTTGGAAGTTTACATTTTTGATGGGAATTAATTTTACTCTACCGCCCGATGCAATGCTAACCCATATTGATAAACCGCCTGATGGTCTGCCGTGCTTAGGATAGGCGGTATGATATTAAAACACTCGCAGTCAGTCGGTTGAGATTTAGAAAAAAGTCAATCAAGAGTATTTTGATCAGAGATGGGAGAAAACCTATTTACTGACTGGAAAAATGGGCTAATAAGTGGACGCTGTGTGGGTGGTGGTCTATAAAAGAAGCTGAGGGGTAGTGCACAGACGTTTGTGGGTAGGGGGCAATTAGTCTCTCTGACAGTCAGTATGGATCTAACGATGCCTAGTCGGCAAAAATTGATGACAATACAATCAACCCTAATAGTTAGTCTCACCCCGCCTACCATTCGTCCCATTAAAATATCATGTATATCCGACCTCTGTACCCTTTATGTTTAACTAGCCAATCCACACTTTTGTTCCGTAGTTGTTCCCAGGACTCAAATTTATTTTTCTCTAATGGGGTACCCCTGCGAGAACCAAAGCATACGGGCAAGATGCTGGGGGTAGGTTTAAAACATCCTTATTTGGCTCAACATGCCCACTGGTGTTAATGTCGGCAGTCCTCAAACAGACTTTCGGGCCGTCATGGGCACCAGTAAGGGTCATATTTTGAGTATTAACAGATCTAAAACATGTTTTTAAATCTGTGGGATCTTTAGTTTTACTATTAGTATCACAGGCAAATGGCAACTTTGCAGTTTGGGACACTTGTTGCCCACTATGGGTTAAATTTCCCTGAGGACTGGCCTGTTGAGATGGATGTTTAGGTTCCCTACAGGGAGATTTTGCCTTAGCAGTTAAAGATTCCAAGCGATCTGGACTCTTCCATAACTTTGCAAAACTTTTATCCACAATCCCTTTAACACATTCATACAATGTATCAATAATAATATCTATAGCAGTGTCCCCAAGTGTAAAACTAGAGAAGGGAGTCTGTGTGGATTCCCTCTGTGTGTGTACAGAATTACTTAAAACATCCAATGAAACTAAATCAATTAAGTCACTACTGGGGATTGGGTCTGCTAGGGCCTTCGGGCCCTTAATCCATGTGTTCAATGTTGTGCATTTTGAATTCAAACGTGGAGGTTGTTTCCGTTTGGAGCAAACTGGTTTCGCTGCCTTCCTCTTCCTTTTAGCTCTGTATACTTCTGGGTTAGGGGATGTGTCCAAAGTAGCTAAAGCTGGAATATCAGTTGGACAACTCCCAGATACATAGTCTACTGTTGCTCCTATATGGTCAGGGCCTTACACGCCCAGTATATTCTCTCCAATTGGTAGGTGTGGGCAGGGGTCAACCTCATTGTGTATCATTATTTGAGGATCGCTTGTATCAGTATTCTCAATTTGTACTACAGGTTGGGGTTTTGTGAGGCCCAGGGACAATCGTCTCTCAGTCAGCTCAATCTCGGTACTGACTATGTCCATCGCCTTTTCCAACATGGTATCTATAGACGTAGCATTACGTGCTGCGGTAATTGGATTTCGTTTGCCCATAGTGTTGTTTGCCCCAGACAATCAATGGGTACTTGAAAGAGAAATTCCACTCACCACTGCAGGGTTCAGCTGTATTTGGAACGGCGATGTCAGGGAGGTGACCCAGCCCGGCCTCGAACGGTCCCGGACGGGCACAAACGGGTCCGCCCTTGGCCCGCGCGCGTCCCACACCGCGGGTGCCCGGCCGTCCTTTTGGGAGCCTCCTGGCGCTGTCTGATGGCGTCAGCGGCGTGCACACCGCAGGGGACGCTGGGAGGCATAGTTTGCCTCTCCTTCAGCGTCCGCCCTGACAAGAATGGCCCCGGTGACTCTCGGCAGTGGCAGCTCACTCAACAACAGCAGCCCCAAGGAAGGTGAGAGTGACTCTCAGCGATGACGGCTCTCAAAGTGATACCCCAGGTAAGATTTACAAAGTTGCAGATTGCCAGGACTTCTTTTTAACAGTAAAATGTGCCCTAATCGACTTTGGTGGTAGGAGCATTTAAAAATGGAAAACCTACAATGTTTTTTGATATTAGGGCCCCCCAGGGTCACCCTAGGTATCCCAGGGGTGGGGGGTCAGTTGCCTATAAGGTACACCCTTATAAAATGAGTTTTTATATGCCTGGGTAAAGTGAAATTTCACATTTCACTCCTCACATTGTTTAAAAGTGCTGCTCAAATTTGACTTTGATGCTAGAAGCACTAGGTAAGGAGGATCTGCAATATTTCAGCAGATTCAGAACCCCTAAAGTCTTCCCTAGGTGCATAGGGGGTGGGGGTCCTGTAGAAATTAGGGAAATACTTATAAAATATGTTTTTATAAGCCCTGGTGCTAGAAAACTTGCCTAAGTAATTTTCCCCATTGCAAACCCCATGGCCCATAGGTTAACATGATAGGAAGTTATTGATTAATAAATATTGATAGGAGAGGACTAGGTGGACCATTCAAAGACTTCCCAGAATGGTAGTAGTAAATCCAACAATATTATATTGTTGAATTTCTCCTAAAGTGTTCATACAAGAAGTTATAAGACTTTCTTGTTTGTTAGTCCAAATTAAGCCTTACAATGGTCTGCTCTGATTGGTCAGAGTTCAGTGGATTAGCCAGGCTGCTTTGAGGAGGTGACGAAGAACCCCTAGGGTTAATCACTCTGCTGGGAGGGCGGTGTGCTGGTCTATAGGAATGCCAGGCCAGGGGGTGGAGTCATAAACATTGCGCTTCAAAGTTAGAGGGGAAGCCTGGCTTTCAGTTTCACTCTGAAAAACTTGACCCAGAGTCAGGGCTAGGCTTAAGGAAGGTATGTGCAGATTGTAGGGGGAAAGTCAATGGAAATAAGCCATCCCAGGTGGTGTGTTTAGCCAGCTCTGACCTCCTTGCTGGAAAATCAGCCATTATGGATTTGGAAGATTGGTGCACTCTGGGACAAAATAACGCCTCACTCTACAGGATGGGGTCATAACTATGAGGAGTTGCCCTGCTCTCATTGGTCAGAAGTGACCTGGTGCTTGACCCAGAGAATTTTGAATAAGTATCTGAGAGGGGCAGAGACCTCCAGATCTGCTGCTTGAAGCTCACTGAAGCAAGAAGTGCCCTGCTGAGAAGTTTTGCTGTGCAAAGATTTCTAAGGCCTGACCTCTGAAGACTGCACCAAGTGAAACTGCAGCCCTGTGGATTACCTTGCTGCCAAAGGACTCAAGAGCGAAACTCCCTGCAAGCCAAAGCGAAAGTGAATTTGCAGTCTTCAAAATTCGCGAATTTGTGCGAACTTGCAAATTTTTTTATTTTGGCGTGTTCACTGGGTTTTTTTTCAGCGCGGCTACTGCGAACTTACCCATGCGGTTGTTTTTGGGCGCGACCATCTTGTTCGCGGTAGGAAAACAACTCGGCAAACTCAGAATGAAGGTAAGTGAATGCAGCTTGCACAAGATTGTATTTTAGAAGCGCGAACAAGCAAAATAAAAATCGCGAACCTGCGAATTGCGTATTGTTTGGCAATTTTGCGCGATTCACGGAACGCAAAATTGCCAAAAATCCGCAAATTTCTCAAGCGGAACGATTTTTCCGCCCATGCTTAGTCCCAACCAACACAGCGTCCCAACCAATCACAACGCTGCCATTGTGGCGTTGTGATTGGCTTAGGGGAGGGGAGGGAGGCTGCCTGCTTCCTGTTCCTGCAGAGGCAGGAAAGCAGGAGCAGACCCAGCAGTAAAGACACAGGACCCAGGAAAGGTAAGTCTATTTTTTTATTTTTTTAATATTTAACCCCCCCTCCCAGCATGCTCGACCTTCCCTCGCGACCCCGCGCCTGCCCCCTCAACTGTGAACCATGCTGACTGCGACTGTTGTTCAGAGCCACATAGTTCGGTCAAGACGGGCATCTGTGATTGAAACCAGAATCTCTGGGTCTGTCAAAGCCCAGCTCACCTGAGTTTCTGTTCAGTTCTGATGGAGGTTGAAGACAGTCCGACCCCACCCTGAAACTGCTTGTTCCAGCACCCTAGTCTTAAAACAGTGCACTAAGAACCAGAAGCTCAAGGGAAGGGGGTAAGTGGATAAAATAAAAAAGAGAGACAACACTGTTCTTGCGTTTCCGCTGTAGAAGAGCTGCTAAAATCTGCGGCCCTCTCTGACTTCTGTAGAAACTGGTGCCTAATGAAACATAAACAAAGAACAGATAAGTGCAACCTATCCCTAAATGTGTTCCTGACTAAACCTTAATCTTATTAGAAATTATTTTCTAAAAGTACCTCTTGGATCCTGGTCTCAAGCTTCCAGGTTTGGAATGTGTTACTGTTCTGGGATGTGCTTTCTATTTCTGTAAAACTTCTGTAGTTCAAAGTTCAAACTTCTGTAAAATCAAACGAATATCATTATCAGAATTACCAACGTCTAACATTCACCTTAATATAACTAAAGCCTAAATTCTTACTAGCAAATTCACTTTTCACACATTTTCAGACTTTTTATAAAACAAATACTGTACTTTTACATCAAAATACAGCAGGTAATTTGTGCAAGTCCTTGATTTACTGTTTGCCTTGCTGTCAATGGTTTCCTCTGTTCGATTCTTTAAAAAGTTCCATGTAAAACAATGTTTATTTCACAAAGTTCCACAAAGTATTCTTGTAACAAAGGGTTTGAACCACAAAGTTCGTGGGAGATATCTTGTTCCAATTGTCTTTACATGAATCTAGAAATCGCAGACAAAGTTCTTTCAGGTAACAAAAGGTTTTGCACTTACTTGTTGCTGAAAAGGGATACTGATCAGTCTAACCTTGACCTCTTTCTCTTTTGCAGGTCGATTGCAGTGGACAGAAGAGGGGCTGAGGATAGAAGTAGCCGGAAACCAGAAGAAGGAAGAGTCAGAAGCCGCGCCTGTTGAAGTCAATGAAGGTCTGGAGAGAGCAGGAGTGCCAGCGCCGAAGGATCTGTTCTCAGGTAAGTGGGAGGTAGACGAGCACAAGCACTGGTTGAGACTCAGGTGCTGCCTT
This sequence comes from Lissotriton vulgaris, assembly GCF_964263255.1. Lineage (NCBI taxonomy): Eukaryota > Metazoa > Chordata > Amphibia > Caudata > Salamandridae > Lissotriton > Lissotriton vulgaris. The sequence continues at coordinate 1,304,983,697 of NC_141693.1, read as the reverse complement.
TTATAGACAGGGCTGGTTGTGGTTCGAAGAGCTGGGTGTGGTTCGAAGAACTGGGTGTGTTTCTCACAAGCAGGTGTGCAGAGCTTCAGTTATTATGATAATGAGTTGAAGTAACACATGGCCTAGGGAGGAGTGCTCTAAATAAGCCTTGGTAAAAGCAAGGTCCAATGTGCAAACAAGACAGCAATGTCCAAACTTGTGAATACATTGAGCAACATACACAGAAGTCTTAGGTAGGGGTTGAGATAACAAGAAAGGCTTTCAGTAGTATGTTTAAAGAGAGCTATTACAGAGACCACTAGTGCAGTGAGAGGGGACATGCTCTTTGCTGTGCACAAACCCTAACAGGGTCAGAGCTCCAAAACTAGTGTTTGCCCTGGGTCAAACTAAAGCTTCTGACAGGCATGTGCATGTAATGCAGGTGCATTCAAAATATCCTTTATATTTTTAGAAGATAGGGCAGCAGCATTGGAAACATCCCTCTTCTAGACACAGTGCAAGCGTCCTAACTTCAGAGGGCAAGTACAACTAAGGCAGCGTCATCACAAACCTTTCCTGTCACAGAATAGTTACAAATCAGGCAGCAGCAGCACAAGCTTTACTGCCTCAAAGAACAGGCAGTAACAAAGCGAGTGTCCATCTCTCACAGAAGATGAACAGTTAAGGCACGAGTGACTTATGGGTTACACACAGATTTCTGAAGTGGATGCTAAACTTACTGAGATGAATGTATAGGTGGCTGAGGTAGTGAATATGTGAGTTCTAACACCATTCTTGTCCAGGTAATATTACAAGACAGGATCCTGAAAGTGATGCTGCTGTCAGTTGGAGACCTGCTGTTTGTGCTGGTTCTTTCATATTCCGTGTATTGAGAGGTAGCTGTATCACATGTCTGTTTTATTTGGAGAAGCCGAGCCACAGTCAAAGTAACTATGCTCTGGACAGGTTCACAGGAAGCACCATCTTCAAAAGGGTTTGAATGCATGCTCTCACAAGGCGTTGTACAATCCTAGGCACCTGTTCAAAATGTTGAAGGCCACCAGCAGGGCCCCAGCCTATCTAGACCTGCCGAGCCCGTCACCCTGCTGTCAGACAGCCAGGGCTGGACTGGCCATAGCGGACACGGGGGGCAGTTTTCGGACCCTGGGGGGCCGGTTTTGTTACCGGGGGCCTGCAATACGACCCCTGTGAGAAAATCGGCCGAACCCGACCCTTGCAAACAGCTCAGTTGTACCCTATCCCCCTCTCCCTGAGGCCGGCCGAACGGTTTGCCAGGGCCGGGGTTGGTTCCCAGTCTGACCCAACAGGCAGCACGGTGGATGCAGTTCAGCAAAGCTGGAGTTTTTTGACAATTATCAACACAATGGCCTAGTTACCATATTGGTGTGTACCGACCCTCACAAGTGGAGAGAAGAGGAAGTGTATGAAGCTGGATAAGAAGTATAGTCACTGGGCACTTTTTGCCACAGGTATGTTGAACACTGGGTAACTTTTACTTACGCCTCAAGGGTCATAATGATATCAGCAGCTACAATTGTTTACATTACGGTCGTTAAAGAGGAAGTAGGCTGGTGACCTTCCATTTCAGGTATTTGTTCTTTAGAAATTTCAAGACCCTTTTAAAAGTTCTCACTGCTCAAAAACGAGTAATTTCTGATATTTATCTCTTTCCAAGGATTTCATTGCTTATTTTTGCAAGAAAGTGTCACTCGAAATGTCACACATTTTGCTGTAGAGTGCCACTCATAAGTAGACTGAAATGCCACACATATGAAATCTAAAACATTGGCTGCTTCGGAGATAGCATCATGTGAAGCGGACACATTTCACAGAACCAGTTCCGCATTGCAGCCCAAACGTACAGCTCACAGTGGCCTAAATCGAAGTGCGTAAAGCTCCATTACCTCTCCGAATATGATGTCCCATGAGCGCGCTCTCGATACACAGTGATTGCAAATTTGTGACAAATTATGCTGTTGAATTTCTGCTATCATTAATTCCTGCCGCGTGGTCCTGGGGGTTCTTAGAATGAACATGTTTTCCTACAGTTAACAGCAAAGGTATTTTGTTTGTGGTTTGGGTAGGCATGTTAACATATCTAAGGTCTCTCCAAACCGTAAGCGCCTCCATGGCCTGAACAGGATCCTTCCCCCGCGACCATCATCCCGTGGAGGGCTCTGAGCAGGTTCGCACGAGCGGGCCCCCTGAGGCTTGCGGCGGCCCACTCTCAAGAGGCACATTAACTTAAACATGGCGCGCAGTCACATCCATAACAGGCACGCACGCTGGAGCGTCAATAATAGGCATGCACCCGGGCGGCAGTGGGCAGGAATTTTCCTTTCAAAACCGCAAAAGCTGCAATTAGCATTTAATGAGCCGTCTTTCTCTCCGTTCTTCTGTTTAACCTCCGATGGCTTGACAGGGTAATTCCGCCCTTCGTGCTTTCAAATAATTAAAATATGTCATTGCGGTGCCCTGTTTTTTGTTTTGTTTTGGAAAGCTAGTAATTATATTTTTAGTTTGCATTTCGGGGTAAAAAGGCTGATCAACAATGTGGGTAAAATCAGAGAAGTTCGATTGAGAATGACAGTAGAAAAATAAGCTCTAATCTTGAGCACCAGTTCGACCACGTCCCGGGGACACGCGCAGTAAATCATGTTGCAGGATGCGCAGCCAGTCGTGCATGCGCTGGAGACTGCAGCGTGACTTAAGATTGCCGGGCATTCTCAGGGAGATTCGTTTTTTTTGTTCCTTGGCTCTTGAAAGGCATTTTCTACTTTCTTTGCATCTCTAGTGGAAGCATGAGGTCCTGCTCGATTTAAATTTTGAGATTTAATAACTGGCCGGCCTCTCTGAAAGGCCATGGACAGAATTCCCACCCATCTAAGTGATATGACTGACTCAGTTCCACCTTAACCAAGCATTCTGGCCTGCTAGACTTTTGATACATTGTCCTATGAAGTAATCCACTGTTGTTTTTCAGGTCTCTGATAGACAGCGAGGTGTTGTTTACAATTAGTGGACTTACAGCCCGCCCATAACTTACCATTCGCTCGCTTCAACATCGCTCTTGTATCCTTCATTCCAGTTTGTCATGGCATGCCCTATACCTTTTGTATATAGGTGCACAGGGCTACCCCCAAGGTGGCACAGTCTCTATGGTAGCCACCACTGCACTGGGCTAAAGTTCCCAATGGAACTCTGCATGGCCACCCTTTCCACAATGCAGGACGGATTCAAAATCTGGGCATGTCTTCATAAGCAATACACCGCAGCTATATGCTTCGATATCAAGGTCGCTCTTCAGGCTTTCACTCCCCACACCAATACTCCTAAGTTTACAGGAATGACCCAGTTACTTACCAGTAATCTTCATTACTCTGTGTCGAAGTCTCCCTTGTCACGGACCATACACATTGAGTAATCCTTCCGTCTCATAGAGATTGTGTATCTAGTCCAATGAAAAAAAATCCTTGATTATGGCTGCTATTACTCAGAGACACCTAAAAAAAGGAACTTCCTATCAGCCCTTCGTGTATCAATCAAGCCAAAAATATAGAAGAAATCAAAATCAATCATCTCTACGGGAACCAGGGTTGGCGTGGTTCAGGGATGTGGAGAGGCAGAAGTGTAATGAAGATTACCGGTAAATAACCAGGTCTTTACCTCCTTATCTGTTTTCCTCTCACAAGCCGATAGGCATGGAGGGAATACATAAGCAGAAATCGGATTGATTTGCTTGCTCCAATATTCATGGAAAAAGAGACTCAAAAAATGTCTGTCAATGTAACACTCTGGAATGTATTAAGGTTTATAACCCAAACACCAGCTCACATGTCATGTACTGATACCAACACAAGAGAACCAAAGTTTGTAAATGCACTGCCACCCACCTGCAGATGATAACACACCATGAACGTAAGGGAAGTAGACATTGTTGCCCCAAAACAAATGTCCCTAAGGGTGGCTCCCTTAAAGGCTGCCCAAGATACAGCCACTCCCTTAGTAGTTCTTCCTGCTAAGGATTAGAAAGCAGCTCTTGACCTGATATGTTATAGAATGTTGAAATCATTACCTTTATGCATCTGAGCCCCTTCATTGAAATACCAAAGTTTACAAATAGTAAATCATCTTTTTGGTAAGTGGCAGTTCTACTTCAATAGGTAGATATAGCCCTGTGGATATCAAGGGTGTGCAACCTTGTCCCCCCATCTGCAGTAGGATTGGGTAAAAACAACTGCCAAGACGATATTTTCTGCACAATGAAATCTGGAGGGAATCTTAGGATAGAATAGAGAACTTGGCCAAAGAATTACTTTATCTGGGAGAAATCTTAGAAAAGGTGGAGAGGCTGTTAAAGCACCAATCTCTCCTATCTTTCTCCCTGAACAAATAGCCACCAAAAAAGAGACATTTAAGGTCTGCAGAGTTCAGAGGTTCGAAAGGGGCTGACTTCAAATCCTTAAGGGATACTGCCATATCTCAGGAATGAACACAGAATGACAAATCTTCGTGGAATTTTTTTTTTAAAAAAGACTAGAAGCTAGAGAAGAAATGGATATTTCTTCCACAAAACTGAAAGCCTGAATGGCTGTCCACAGGCTGCTCGACCCAGAGGAAACTTCAGAAACCCAGGATCGTAATCGGGTCAGAGGAAACTGGAGAAAAACCTGTGTCTCTGAACTAGGAAAAAATAATGTCAATGAAAATGGTAAGATGTTAGTGTAGAAGGTCTCCTGTACTGTTGAGTGCTGTTGGCTACCCCTTTAGAACAACCATGAGAAATGAGACACCTCCTTTCAAATCTATGTCCCCTGACTCAGTCACCTGAGAGAATATGGGGACAGAAGAAAAATTCTCATATGTGGAGGATACATTTGAAACTGTCAATGTGGACCAACACCTGAAGAAGAAAGGGTTAACAAGGCCTTATTGACCAACCTGGAACTATCAGAAGTACTTCCCTATGATCCTCTTGGATTTTCTTCAACACCCTGGGGATGAGCTGGAAATGATGGAAGCAATAACCCAGACATGGAGGCCATTGAAAAGGCATTTATTGTTTAAGGCCTAACTGGAAGGTATCCAAATTGCAGTAGGCGGGAGTTTGTCTCTGTGGCAAAAAGGCCCTGCCAAGGATGGCAGGTATTGATGCATCCCCTCCTTGGTGGTTGATCTGACCAGATGATTGTCTGTCCGAACACAAGATGCTTGATTCTGAATCAAGGGAGAAAAATGCTTTGCCCAGATTCTCAGGATTGAGCCCCTATTGGAGCCACTATTGGAGATTCTGCCAAACCCCTGCTGTCACAAGCACTAGAGCTTCAAAAACGTAAAAAAAAACTTGACTCCAGTACTGAAGCAGATGGTGAACCAATGGGTAGCAGTGTAGGCAACTTCATAGAAGAAATAAGTGTATAAGCCATCTCGCCTTGACGTCTGAGCAAAGTCCTTGCCATGGCCTGGGTCTTGTCTACAAGACTGGAAAGATGTTATCTCTGCTTTCTTTTCCTCACTTTCATCAAAAAGACTGATCCAGATCTGTTGAGAAACAGAGATTCAATGAATTGGAGTGACTGTGATGGGATGAGCTGAGATTTCCTAAAATTTAGGAGAAGTCCATGCACCTGGAGAAGTTTGCACGCATCATGAATATCCTGTTCGACCTTGGAGAAAGAAGAAGTTGCTTTTAGCCAATTTTCAAGGTAAGGATATTATTGAATACCTCTTGTATAAAAGATGCCCATCAGAGGAGCTAAGAGTCAAAACCCTTGGTGCGAATGTTAGTCCTTAACCCCTTCGAGGCTGATGACGAGCTCAGCTCGTCATCAGTTACGGCGCTCGTATGCTGATGACGAGCTGAGCTCGTCATGTAACGCTGTATTTTCAAAAATGCCGCACACAGCGGGAAAAGCCGCCACAGCGATGCGGTTAAGAAGCAACTGTAAACTGATATTGATTCCCCAACACTGAAAACTGAAGATACTTCTGATATTTCACATGGATCGGGACATGAAGATAAGTGGCCATTGTGTCTAAGGAGGTCAGATCGTCACCTACTCTGATGAGAGAAAGAATATTCTGTGAAGACACTATCCCGAATGTCTTGTGATGAATAAACTGATTTATGTTCTTGAGATCCAGGACAGACTGTGTTGGCTTTGATAATTCTTGAAACCTCTCCTCCTGAAAAGAAGAATTAAAACAGCCTTGTGGATTATGAGTTGAATGCCATTTAGAAGAACTTCAAGGTGAATCACATTCCATGAGAGAATAGTCTGGCAGAAGTCTTTGAATGGAACTTCGCTGAAGGTTATTCAGTAACCTTCTGCTACAATTTCTAGAGCACATGCATCTGTGATCAAACCTTGCCAAATTTCCTTCTTGGAACTAGTCATGCCTTGGGGATATGAGGAAGAGGAGTAGTGGAAGGAGCTTGATAACAAGACTTGTGCCCAAGGGGGGAGACCTGGTTGTGACCGTTGCCTCGAAAGGGCTGGATGTTGGCTTTGGTAGAGCATGGACCTAAAGCCCTCTTATAAACAAAACACTAGCCTCAGGCAATTGAACCTACTGAAGTCATCTTTTTCTCTAATGACTTTTTTTACAATGTCCTCAAGATTTTGGCTCAAAATCTTAGACACTGTGTTATGTTTTATTGTCACTTTAAAAGAACACTGTGTACTCTACATCACAGATAGAATGATTACATTCTAACTACAGAGTCAGTTGCTGTGTCTTGCTGTTGATGGTTGTACCAATACACCTGCTCTTCCAATTTATCCTGTTTAAGAGCTTTTATCACTGGCGACGAGGGTCAAGGCTTGATTGGGGAAAAGCATTTACAACCATCAACTCCCCTACAATTGGAATTTTTGTTTTGGCTTGATTTGAACAAACTTGGATTTTGGATTTTGGATTCATCTTGGACTAACTACTATTCTTGGATACTGTACAGATACTACAGATTATTTTGATTCATTTCAACACCCCTTATATGGATTCTTGAACTTCTCATTGGATTTATGCTTTCTCCTTCCTCTGGATTGACTATTTGCTAATTGTGAAAAATCTGGAATTTCACAATAAAACAAAAGAATAATCGGTTAACTGGCTGCCTGCTATCTGCTTCATATCTTAAGGATTAATTTGGGATGTTTGTTACCTGCGCAGATATTTCGGAAAACAGGTAACTTTTATGCGATTTAATTCACCTGTTGAAGGGTTACAGTTTCTTCTGGGCACATTGTTTTCCTTTGAAACCAACTCCGCATGTGGCATCGCGTGTAGCTTGCACGCTCCTTCAGCACGTTCTCCGGCTTCTCCGGCATCTTCATTCTGAGTTCGGCTTTCTCCTGACGTGACGCGATGCAACGCTCGAAACAAACAAAGGAACTTTGACCTATGACGCATAACGCACGCAACTGACGTAAATAATTAATTTACTCTCTTAATTTCTATGCAGGTAAGTACTTAATCAATAATAACTCAATCAGAATGAAAAAAGACAGAGTCCGTGGTGTTAGAGTTTCTAAGGGTTTTATTCCTCATAAAGGAATCAGGATATCATGTTCTGACCACCACAGGGGTGTCAGAAGGGATAGAGCGCTCTCGTTTAATGACAGTACATAGCTTATATACTTGATTTATACCATAAAGAATAATGTAAGAGGCGTAACAGCTGAGAGAAGACAAGATAACATTATACACGTGATACTAATACATCATCAGGAGGCGTAAACTAGGCGTGAACCAGAGGTGTGTGCTAGAAACGTCACTGATAAGTGACGCAAGTGGGTGGCACCAAGGGGTGGTGCTAACAGAATTGTTGCAGTGTCAGCAGAAATCGGAAGCTTGGATGCGCGCGTAGCTGCATGACGTGTGATTGACGGGGTGCAGGGGACTTGACATTTACACTGACGGAAAGAGACAGAAGTCTGGCATGTCAGATCAACTTGTACTTCTATCATATCTGGTATCTAATGTTTAGGAACTATACTATCTGGGCGGAAAGGTCTCTAGGGCAGAAGCTATTCTATGCTAACTGTGGATGCGTGTATAAGCGCCTGAGTGTCTGCATGTGAAGCGTGGGGGCACGGGGCCTTCCATGGAAGCATGGCAACAGAGGCTATGAATTACTTGCATTAAGACAGGTCGGCCCTTTGGCTCTGCAGCTGGGGAGGATGTTTACAGGATCTAGTAGGCAGGAATGCATTCTCGAGGAGCGAAACAGATAACTTGAAGGTTATAGTCAGTCTTGGCAGAAAGCAGGCTTGAGCTGAGCGCGAGGGGCCGCGCTGAAAGTAGGACAGAGTTCACGGGTACAGAGGTAGCCTGGGCAGAGTCAGGAGCCACAAAAGAGGTTCAGATGGCAGGAATTCAGGGCCTACTCTGCTGGAGCAGGAAAAATATGAAAAGTGTACTACAAAAAGACGGTGGCATAGCATACTTAGGGACGGACTACATAATCCATTCAGGGTGGATCTGAAAGAGGACATGTTAACGGTGGACGCAAATGTATTTGCGTCTTCATAGCTGGCACAGGAGGGAAGTTACATGCACTTTAAGCTGGTACATGGAGTCGGTGGGGTACGCGCTAGGGAACACAACATGACCTAAAATTTAATTTTCCTCATTCCCTCCTTGTTCCCTACGGACCCTTCATGAAATATCGATCCTCATGAATCGATCAGTCTGTTCTTGTAACATCATTTGTTCTTCTTTCTTTCGGTTACGTTTTGAGTGAAAACTGGAATGTTCAATACAAGAAGTGGCACACAGTCCACAAATCGCTGGCCCACACTGCAGGCACAGGCAGCAACTGAATACTAGGACTAGGCCAATGCCTAGGAAGGATAGGATCTTCCATCCCCAAGCTGTTAACGTTGTCCAGAACCAACCGGACCAAGTCCAGGTGCCTGGATTCTGATGTATCTGATTTGCAATTTTATGAAGACGGGTGATAGCTTGATATACAGATGGTGCGTTCTGTGGAATGAAAACACAGCAACTTGACCCGATGACCTTACAGGCTCCACCTCTATCTGCCAAGATGACGTCAATTACAAGACGATTCTGAAGGACAACAACCCGCATGGCGGACTGCTCTTCTGTTAGGTTACCTAAGGCGGAGGCAGTTTCATTTACTACTGCTTCAAGTGTTCTAGTTAATCTGCGTATTAATTTACTATTCTGGACAGGTCCTAAAAAGAAAAAGAATCCTTTATTAAAATCAGTGTACTGTTCCCATGCCGTTTCTGTGTAGTCGACAAGTGGGACATCTCTTCTGGGTCTATTCTTTACTAGATTAGTATTTCTATGATAATCAGGGGGAGCTAGAAAAACAGGTGGCAGAAGGAATGCAATGTAACAGGTACCATCCCAATCTGGAGGTAGACGAATGTATGCGGTATGACCACAAACAAAGTAAGAATGACTGATAGCTTTAAAGGACGATTTTCCATGATCACTGAATTCGACCACAGTAGTGCATTTACTATGACCTAAGTGTACAGAACCTTTCTTCTTGATACATAATTCACCAGTGACTGGCAATACTGACATAATGGGTAGAACTGGTGCAGCTTTGGACTCGACAGTAAGAATCATAAGGCTAATTGTATAATTACCTAATCCATATACTTCATTTTCTAGATCAGTTCCTATTCTAGTGGGGAGTCCCTCCTTATCTGGGTAACAGACGTCGAGCAGGACCAAGTTCAGGTTTCCCCAAACCCAGCCCCCATCGAAAACAGCAATATCAGGATCTAAGGAATTAATTATTTTAAACCATGCTCCGCAGGAGCCATTGTGAGTGAACGGATACGGAAAGAGAGGCAGAGCTCCCTTGTAATTCTGATAGGGAGGGAGTCGGCCACATATCCAGCAATTTGTAGCATTGTTAGTTTGATGAGAATGATGTAACATACTAATGAATGTGTTGTTGCGCAGCGCAAGTCTGTAGGAAAGCTCGTGAGGAGGTAACTCACTAAAAGTGTGTTCAGCAGAAACATTGTAAACAGATTGCTCATGCTTGAAAATAGGGTAATAGATAGGCAATAGGATGCTAGTAATGATAATTAAAACACTGAGAATAAACATTATTATTAGTGTCACTATGCAGTGACTACGAAGTGATTTGCAGTATGTACGTTTCTTTGCTTCTCTCTCTCTATCTCGATCTAGGGGATACATGTCAGAAACTATTTAACCGATTCACCTAGGGGAGGACTTAAACAATTAAACTGTCTGACTTGCTAGATCGTAATTTCATGCGATATTGTTCTTGAGGAGTCTTTTCTCGTTCAGATTCTGAAAAGTCTTTCTGTTTGACACAGTCTTTGGTGGGGGTGGACGAGTCTTGCTCAGGTTTCAGTCCAGAAATTTTTTTTATATGACTCGTGTGAACCCACCCCTTTCTTCCTTCCAGTTTCACTGCGGTCCTTGTTGTTAGAAGTACGGTCTTCGGAGACTTCCAGCGGGGCTCCAGCGGACTTTTTCTGTCGAAGTTTCGGACAAGTACAGTATCACCCGGACGGACGTCGTGTGGCTTTACATCAGTGTTGTCAGGGAAGGCTGCGGCAACCTGTGAACGACATGATTGGAGTGCAGACATCAAGGAGGCAAGGTAATCTGTCAACATGTTAGAATCAACATCAGTAATCTTTTTTGGAATGGGCGTCCCCCACATATTCGGTGGTCTTCCAAAGACCACCTCGTACGGAGATAGCCCTGATCTCGAATGGGCGACCATTCTCATATAGAATAGTGCCACTGGCAGGGCGACTATCCAGTCGACCCCTTTCTCCTGACATATTTTAGCAAGGCGGATCTTTAGTGTCTGGTTATGCCTCTCAACAAGGCCTGCGGCTTCTGGGTGTCGGACACAATGGAACTTCCACTGGTATCCCAGTAATAAAGAAACTTCTTTCATTAAGGCAGATGAGAATGGCTGACCGTTATCTGAGTACACGACACGAGGCAGGCCGTATCGTGGGAAGAATTCACGAACCAACTGCTTGGCAGTGGTCGGAGCAGTGTAATCTGGGACTGGGTATGCTTCGGTCCAGCGGGACAGAGCACAGACAACTACGAGAACATATTTAAATCCTCGACAACGGTCCATCTGGATATAATCCATCTGGAGGACTTCAAAAGGGTGATCGGGAGGATGAAATCCACCTTGCTCTACAGGGACGCTTTTACCTGGATTGAACTGACAACAGATCATGCAAGTACGCACTTTCTGTTTTGCTGCTGCTCGTAAGTGTTTATTGTTCCAGAGATTTTGTAAACTGTCTAGCATTGCTTTCTCTCCTAGATGGGCAGGACTATGTGCTGTATTTATCATGACTTGAACCATAGAGTCAGGGAGAAACCATGTAGATTTTCCCTTCGTCATCCAACCTTGATCTGTCAGGATCCCTCCTAGTTCGATCCATTTCTTTATTTCTTCTGGAGTAGCATGTGTCTGTATGTCCATAACATCTAGTGTGGGATCCCTGACTGTCATACAGTTTGTCGGATCTGTTGTCTTTGTCGTTTCAGTTATCTGAGTGTCGGTCAGTGCTGTATGTTTTGCTGTCTGATCTGCCAAGTCGTTACCCTGGGAAACAGAATCTGTGACTTTAGTATGTGCTTTACACTTCATGACTGATATGGCTGAAGGCAGATGTATTGCTTCTAACAGTGCTTGAATGAGAGGACCATGCTGTATCTTTGTACCATGAGAGGTCAAAAAACCTCGTTCTTGCCACAGCATGCCGAAGTCGTGTACGACTCCGAACGCATAACGGGAATCTGTGTATATGTTGACATTTCTGTTCTTGGCTAGAATACAGGCTCGGGTCAGAGCAATGAGCTCTGCTGCTTGAGCAGACAGTGTATCAATACGGTGTGTTTCCTTAACTTCAGTTTCAGTGGTCACGGCATACGCGGCCACTAACTCTCCTGTACTTGTTCTCATGCATGAACCATCTACATAAAGTGTCAGATCTGGATTTGTCAATGGAACATCTGTTAAATCTCGTCGGGGCTTTGTTACTGCATTAATGATCTCTATGCAATCATGCGGAACTGGATCTGTCATAACTGTAGGTAACAGTGTTGCTGGGTTCAGGATACTGCAGCGTCTGATTTCTATGTGTGGCTGGAATAATGTCAATTCGTAACCTGTCAGTCGTGCTATAGTCAAGTGTTGAGTCTGGGTTCTGTTTAACAGAACCTCTACAGAATGTGGGACTTGTACTGTTAACTGGTGACCTAGAACAATTGAATCGCTCTGTCTGATTGCTAACGCTGTTGCTGCTACTGACTTTAAGCACGCAGGGAGTGCCTGGGCTACGGAATCCAATGTACTTGAAAAATAAGCGCAAGGCTTATGTGAACCTGCTTGATCTTGGGTGAGGACAGACAATGCTGTACCATCACGTTCTGTAACAAAAAGTGTAAACGGTTTGCTGTAACATGGTGTCGCTAAAACTGGTGCTTGGCATAAAGCTTTCTTTAATTCCTCAAAGGCTTGTGTATGTTCCTGAGTCCAAGGGAGGGCAATGGAAGTTGCAGCCTCCTGTGTCGTTAACTGGATGAGTGGTTTAGCTAGAAATGCATATTGAGGAATCCATTGTCTGCAGTACGAGGTGAGGCCTATGAAGGCCCGCACTTCCTTTTGTGTCTGGGGTCGTGGCATATTTACAATTAACTGAATGCGATCGGGAGTGAGCTGTCTCCCCACTTTGGACAGCAAGTGACCCAAGTACACAACTTGCTGAACACAGAATTGTAGCTTCGAAGGAGACACCTTGTGTCCCTTGTCGGCCAGGAAATGCAAAACTGTTAACGATGCTTGTTCACATTCGGGCTCACTTCGTGCGGTGATCAGTAGATCATCGACGTATTGCAGTAAAGCGGTGTTAACTGGCATTTGAATACAATCTAGTTGTCTTTTCAGTGCTTGACTATAGATGCTGGGGCTTTCTGTAAATCCTTGAGGTGCGCGGGAAAATTTGAAACTTCGTCCATTTAAACTGAATCCGAAGAGATATTGGCTCTCCGGGTCAATAGGTACACTGAAGAAAGCGTTCTTGAGATCGATTACAGTAAAGAACGTTGCTTCTGAATCAATAGCAGTCAATAGGGAGGAGATATCGGGGACCACAGGATACTGTGGTACAATACATTTGTTCAGTTCTCGAAGATCAATCACCAGCCGATATACTGGCGGTGCATTGCGGTCTGTACGTTTAAGAATTGGAATGATGGGTGAATTACAGATATTGGAGTCGGTCTCTACGACCACCCCCTGGGCAATAAGCTCTTCAATTATTTTCAGTAAAGCCACTACAGCATCGGGTGGTAACTTGTATTGTCTGATCCTGGGTAGGACAACTCCTGTCTTGAGTGTAACACGGTATGGAGTGATATGCATACAACCTACATCAGCTGGGCCTTTTGCCCATAAGTGATCTGGTACATTTTTCAATCTGACATCAAAATCACGTAAAACATAATGACCCTTGAAATCCCGTAGAAAGAGTCTGACTCCCTCCGGGGAACAGCATATTATAGCTCCTAGAGCCTTCAGTGTTTTAATTCCTAACAGATTTTCTGGACATGATTTCGTAAGTAACAAATCTGTAACTCGGGATAATGGACCTACAGCTAATGGTACTGGTTCCGATACTTCATTTACAATAGGCTGTCCTGAAAAACCAAGGGATACATTCTGTGAGCCTGAGAGGGGTGCCCCTGGCACTTCATTGTGACTGATTGTAGTGCGACTTGCCCCTGTGTCAATTAAAAACTTTCTGTCTTTTCCTAATACGTGACTGTGTACATAAGGACCTTCTTGATCTACAGGAATTTCAATAAGAGGCAACCCACCTTCCCTCTCTAGGCTGTTTCATGTGTAACAGGGATAATCTGGATATGCCGACTGGGCATACTGGTACATCTGTTGTGATACTTGCCGAGTTGCGGCAATGGGCTGTGTCTGGGCATGTTGTGGCTGCGGTACTGCTACTGTCTGTACTGTGTGGGACTGATCATGCATGGGCTGTGTATTCTGCACTGGCTGTTCGTTCTGTGAGGTCTGTTGCTGAACCTGTTCATGTCTAGGCGGATGCGGTCTTTCTTTAGTTTTACCTGTCGCGATGTTATGTTTCAGGACTGGACATTCATGTACGTAGTGACCTGGCTGCTTGCAATAATTACATGTCCCTTTAACGGGAGTGGCAGAATGATTGGTCTGGGCCCCACCTTTTCTATGACCGTCGGCTGGAATCGTCTGAGCTACTAACATTTTCATTTTCGTGTCTTTCATACGTTTCTGTTCCTGATCTTGTTCTTCCCTAATTCTGTTCTGGTGATATTGTAACATTTGTAACATCTGGGATGGCGTATTTGCTTGCCAAGTGCTTTCAACTTTGTACACTCTATTTTTGACTAATGGTAGGGCATTCTCTACTAATTTTGTTACAAAAAGGTGTGGATATGACTCACTGCTAACCTTTAGGCCACTATTTATAATGAAACATTTCTCGAATCTTGAATAAAAGTCACTAGTATCTTCATCTTGTTTCTGTTTACAGGACGAGATTGCGTCCCAATCTTCCTTTCTAGTTGTCAATAATCTTGGCAAAACCTGTACTATTAAACCTGGTAATGCTTTAGTCTTGTCCCCAAGGCCTAACCCTGGGACTCGTTTGCTTTCTTCGTCTTCTATTTCTGTCCATGCTATCTTTGACTCTCCCACCTCCCAATCCTTTTCCTTTAATTTCTCGTAAATGCCCGTGGGCAACAGTACTTTTAACATTTTCATAATATCATCATACGTGTAATCCCCCATCAGTAACATGTCTTTAAGTTCTCTATGAAAACCTGCAGGGTCTTTATCATGGCACGGAACTAATTTCTTCATTTCTAACAGTTCTAACTTAGTCAGTGGTGTGTGAACATACACACGCTTCAAGCGTTGGTCCGCGCCCATAACTGGGTGTACTTCTCGTAAGGGGTTCTGACTTTCAATGCCACTACCGCATTGCATGTGGTACGTTTTCCTTTCTGGAGGCGGGGCGGGAACATATTCAGAGCTTATGAAGGTGCTATATTTATGTCGTTGTTCTAGAATTATTTGTATTAACTTGGTACTGAAACCTCTCCACCTGTCCATGAGTAGTGCTTCTAATGTTTCGTGTAAGGGGCTTGGATCGGAATGATGGTTTCTGAACTTGATGAGGAGGTGCTGAATCATGTATACACCTGCTATTTTCTGCTCTTCCGGGGAAAGGTTCAAGAATGTCTGTACTAACGTGTCATCATTATACATATCTGGGTTTTCGGCCCATAATACAGCTGACCGTGCTAGTTCTTGTTCATCCATAGAATTGAGTACATGGTACCCCACTCGGTCTCGAAGCCTTTTATCAGTTTCCTGGAACTGATGTTCAGAAGAATTCGGATTTGTTAAAGCAGAGAGAAAAACTCTCTTGCTTTCCGGACGGATACCTTTCCTAAGGTAATTTCCCTTACCTACATATGCTATAGTATCTGTAGACCTTCCTGGTGCTGTAAGTTCTTCTTCCTCCTCGGAGGAAGCTTTATCATTCCCTTCCTGGTGTGCAGTTAATACTGCCTTTCTAATTTTCTGGGACATACTGGCTATGCAAGTCCCCTTATCATGTTTTCCATCGGCTATATTTTGACCCCACTTGTTTAATGCGTCTAATTCACTTTGATCTGTCTCGGGCCTGTCTCGTTCTCTTATTACACAATTTATGAAAAATCGTAATATCTGTGCTTGAATGTCAACTTTCTGTTTATGCATGGCATCTTTGACACTGTCAGGGTCTTTCCCTGTCTGTATAAACTCATATAGTCTGTCGAGGCGTTCCTTCATTCCTACATAGCATAGCAGGCTATCAGTGGCAGATCTTAACCGTAGGGATGCTAATATCATTAGATCGGTTCTTCCGGGTACTGGATCATATCTGCAAACTGACATCTTTTCTTTAAATGCGTCAAGACGCGTCGAGTGGGGAGACTGGAAAGGATTCTGCGTGTCCCTTAAATGCAATCTGTGCGTCGGTGGCGGGGTCTGTAGACCCGCTGTCGCACCTCCTGAGGCGGATGCTTGGACATTATCTCTCCTCGGAGTCTGGATCTGAGTCTGAATTTGTCGTTTAGTAGGATCAGGTAGGACTTGTTTCGGTAAGTCAGTCTTGAGTGCGGGAAGTGGCGGAGCTGGCGGAACAGGGGAAGTCTGTCGTGGTACTGGCGGAACATGATCTGGGGGCGTAGTGCCACCCCCATCCCTGTCAGTAGGCAGGGCACGAACAGGCAGATTGGTATAAGCTGGTGCTACATCCTCTAGATAGGAATTTAGGAATATGTCTTTAGTAGTTTTATGCATTACTTTAGTTGGAACTAATGGTGTCGGTAAGTTTTTCGGTATTTCTGATAGGGCTTCAGATGTGCCATCTGCTGCAAGATACATACCGTTTACAAGATTATTTCGGGCACGGTCTATTTGTTCTGTTTTTACTCGAATCCCTTCAGTAACTAATTCGTTTTCTTGGTCTTTTTCTGATTCCTTAAGTCTGTCTTCTCTACGGAGTGCTTTGTCAGCACGCTTACGTGATTCCTTACGCCAAAATTCTATGGCGTCCTTCTGAGATTGTCTAGCTTTCTTTTTCCATAATGCTTCTTCTACCCTCATGATGCACTCGGCATCCCATGTTCCGGTGACAGGCCATCTGTGTCTTTCGTCTAGGTGTTTGGTGTAATCGGCCCATAAATCTAGATATAATATGGCATCTATGCCATGCTTCTGGTACATAAAATTGCCTGGAGTGTCCCTAGGGGGAATAGGAATTTCTTCCTCCAGTATCCCTTTCCTAGTACCTATCTGCTTTAACTTGTTGAAAAACGGCATTTTGCTTACTTATTACTGAATGCTTAATCCTTATACCTGAGTACTCTTGACAGCTAGGTTATACGAAGAACACAATAATACACATTTAAACAGTTACATTCATACCACAACATTAATCACATAAGAACATTGAAGACATAGATGACTACCCCCCTATACTGGATGTACTGCTCAACAGTACAGATACACTGGTGTAACAGTGCAGAAATTCGGAATACTAGATATACTGCTAAACAGTACAGATACACTGCCTAAAAACAGTGCAGACCGGACTTGCGTACCCAAACCCGTCTAGATACGACCCAGCAATGGTACTCACCGGGAAGCACGGAAACAGAAGGCCTCGGAAAACTTCGACTGGACTCGACTCGGAACTTCGGAAAACTTCGGAAAATTTCGGAAAACTTCGGAAAACTTCGGAAAACTGGTGGGCCTCTTCACACCTCGGACCTTGCTTCTTTCGGCTAGGCTCTGGTCGGGATCCTCCGCACTCCTCACCGCCTCGTCTGGGCACTGATCGCAGTCTTCGTCACCTCCGTGGGTCAGAGGGAGATGCAGGAAATCCTGCCAGTACACGTGTGTTCCATCTAACTGATGGCAGGGGACACAGCTTGCAACGCACCAACCGGCGCGTGAGGTGGGGGAGGGGTCCCTGTTCGGGCGCCAAAATGACGTCAATAATTAATTTACTCTCTTAATTTCTATGCAGGTAAGTACTTAATCAATAATAACTCAATCAGAATGAAAAAAGACAGAGTCCGTGGTGTTAGAGTTTCTAAGGGTTTTATTCCTCATAAAGGAATCAGGATATCATGTTCTGACCACCACAGGGGTGTCAGCAGGGATAGAGCGCTCTCGTTTAATGACAGTACATAGCTTATATACTTGATTTATACCATAAAGAATAATGTAAGAGGCGTAACAGCTGAGAGAAGACAAGATAACATTATACACGTGATACTAATACATCATCAGGAGGCGTAAACTAGGCGTGAACCAGAGGTGTGTGCTAGAAACGTCACTGATAAGTGACGCAAGTGGGTGGCACCAAGGGGTGGTGCTAACAGAATTGTTGCAGTGTCAGCAGAAATCGGAAGCTTGGATGCGCGCGTAGCTGCATGACGTGTGATTGACGGGGTGCAGGGGACTTGACATTTACACTGACGGAAAGAGACAGAAGTCTGGCATGTCAGATCAACTTGTACTTCTATCATATCTGGTATCTAATGTTTAGGAACTATACTATCTGGGCGGAAAGGTCTCTAGGGCAGAAGCTATTCTATGCTAACTGTGGATGCGTGTATAAGCGCCTGAGTGTCTGCATGTGAAGCGTGGGGGCACGGGGCCTTCCATGGAAGCATGGCAACAGAGGCTATGAATTACTTGCATTAAGACAGGTCGGCCCTTTGGCTCTGCAGCTGGGGAGGATGTTTACAGGATCTAGTAGGCAGGAATGCATTCTCGAGGAGCGAAACAGATAACTCGAAGGTTATAGTCAGTCTTGGCAGAAAGCAGGCTTGAGCTGAGCGCGAGGGGCCGCGCTGAAAGTAGGACAGAGTTCACGGGTACAGAGGTAGCCTGGGCAGAGTCAGGAGCCACAAAAGAGGTTCAGATGGCAGGAATTCAGGGCCTACTCTGCTGGAGCAGGAAAAATATGAAAAGTGTACTACAAAAAGACGGTGGCATAGCATACTTAGGGACGGACTACATAATCCATTCAGGGTGGATCTGAAAGAGGACATGTTAACGGTGGACGCAAATGTATTTGCGTCTTCATAGCTGGCACAGGAGGGAAGTTACATGCACTTTAAGCTGGTACATGGAGTCGGTGGGGTACGCGCTAGGGAACACAACATGACCTAAAATTTAATTTTCCTCACAACGTGCAGCGTCATTTCATCACAGTGGCCATTTTGGATCACCATTGCCATTGGCATAGTAACTAGCAGCGCATTTTGGATTGCAATCATAACCGATTACGCCGATGTGCACGGCAGCGCATCGTTACATTCATAAATCGATTACTTTTAACGTCAATGTGCACGACAGCACATTGACAGCACTTTGACTCTCCACAATATTGTATGAGAAGTGAGTTTTATCCTTTTTATTCTAAAGACACACATTTTGTTATATGTTCTTTGGGTTTGGTTTTAACATACTTATTTTTGCAATATGGCTACTAGCTCGAGCATGTCACAACCCCCACCTTTTCTTTCTGAGGAAGGAGAACCTATACTTCCTTGGAAGAGATGGCGAAACCTCTTTGACTCTTATTTGGTGGCAATTGGGGGAGAAAAGTTTTCATCTGCAAGGAAGCAAGCAACTTTATTGCATAATTTAGGGGTTGAAGGCAGACACACTTATGATAGCATGGATACTATACCAGTGGGTGGAGCTGATGGTGAACCTTCAGATATTTTTGAAATGTCCATGTCTATGTCGGAAAATTATTTTGGTCCCAGAATTAACGTTGTCTTAGAACGCCATAGATTCTTCACTCGCATACAAGGTCCTGTTGAACGAGTAGGTACATATGTGGCTGCCCTAAAAACTCTTGCAAGCACGTGTGATTTTGGAGAATTATCGGAATCCCTTGTGAGAGATCAGCTCGTAAGATGCACCAACAGAACAAGAGTCCAAGAAAAATTGTTATAAAAAAACCCTACTCTGAAAGAGGCTATGGCTATTGTAGAAGGAATGGAGAATACTTCTACTTGGGTTAAAGAAATAAGAAAAAACAAAGAGGAAGCGAATCACACTGTTGATGACAACAAAAAGAAAAACCAGGATATAGTACATAAACTAGAAGACGATGATTTCTTGGAAGAATGTCCTGATGCTATTGCAAAAATTTCTGTTAACTCAAGAAACAAACTGTCTCAAAAGAACTCATTAGCTCAGAAGAGTTCTCAAGAAAGTCGTGCCTCCTTTAGTAAAGAGACTTCTTTACCTAAGGAACTAGATTTTCGGCAACAACGTTCATACACTAATCAAAGAATGCGTTGTTTCAGATGTGGTAGTTTTTCTCACACTTCAAATTTTCCTAATTGTTTTGCAAGAGACAGCATCTGCAATAATTGTGGGAGTAAAGGACATTATGCTTGTGTTTGTAAGTCTAGCAAAAAGAAAGAGACTAGTGAAAATGTTTCCGACATTATACGCACTGTTGTTGTGTCAAATGTAAAAGATATTGGAGAGAATGTTGATTCTGAACGAGTTACTATGCCATTCTGTGATATAGGGATTGACAAGTATGTATTTAAACTCATGGCGGATTCTGGATCTCCTTTCACTTTAATTGGAAACAAAATTTGGGATGAGGTTGTTGGTTTAGAAAATGTTCCACTTTTACCTCCAGACATTGCCCCTCTAAGCTATGGTTGATCAAAAATAGATATTCTGTGATATACAGTAGCTAAGATTTCTTTCTTTCAGGGGTAAACGAATTACTGGTAAAGTTTATCTAGCTGTTAGGGAAGATAATCTTCTGGGATGGAAACATCAACATGACTTTGAAATAGTCCTAAATCCTTGTGCTAAAAACCCTCGTGATCAAGTCATTCTTATGGAAGAATTACTTTCTTGTGTTCTTCCAGATAGGGGTAGCACTGTGTGTGATTCTGACAAAATATTTTCTGAATATCCTAAAGTGTTTTCGGATACACTGGGATGTTTAAAAGGATTTGAACACAAGATTATCCTTAAAAAATCAGCGAAACCATGTGTATATACAGTTCGAAAAGAACCAAATATGATGGTTGAGCCCCTGAAACTAGAGATTGAGAAATTGTTGAAATTAGGAGTAATAGAAGAGATTGAGTCATCAGAATGGTTAAGTCCGGTGGTTTTGGCACTCAAGGATGGTGGCAAAGCTGTGAGAATGTGTGTGGATTTGCGTGGACTAAATAAATGTATTTGGGTTGATCGGCAGCCCCTGCCGAATATATCTGAATCAATCAGTATTTTGAAAGGAGCAAACATTTTTAGTCTTCTAGACCTGTATTCAGCGTACCATCAGATTGTTTTACATCAGGAGTCTAGACACTTAACATCTTTTGTTACACCCATCGGTGCTTATCAGTTCTTAAGAATGCCCTTTGGGTTGGCCTCGCTGCTGCTTGCTTTCAAAGGGTGATGAAGTAAAGAACCGGGTTTTAGAACCCAGCGGCACCAGGGAAAACACCTGATGTCTTCGAGGTCCCCTGCCTCGGCAAACAGAGACACGGGACACTTCTCGGTGACGTCAAAGACCAAATTTATTGACTGCAAGCAGGAACAGAGGTCTACGAAGCACAACACGGGTGGTTCGCTAGAGACTGCACAAATTCATAGAGCGAGACATTGTCTTTTATGCTAAAAATCACATTCCTGGCTAGCATCAATTATTTACAAACGGACCAATCGCATGGTGACATTTCAAACGTATCGCATAACGACAAACCCACTTTCCGTTGTCCAGCCCACCAGAAATGACAAGGCAAAATCCAACATTCTTGCTCGGACAGGCCAAATGAACACACCTCAACCCAAACCATAATTTAGCCATAAAAAGGAAGGAACAGAAACAGATGAGAAGCAAGATAGAAGGGTGTGTGCATGTACCATAAACTCAGCAATGTCCTGCTCTTTGATCTCTATCTGACCAGCTGCCTAACAAGGAACTGGCTCAACGAGGTCAGCTTCGGGCAAGGGAGTCAGCTCGTCCAGGTCACATAAAAGTCAGGTAAAGGTGTACGTGTCCCAAAGACTCGTTCGGCCGTAGTCATCGGCCTATGTGAGGGCAACCACAAAATGGCTGCCGTACACAAAATGGAACCCGTAGGTTCGAACGAAATCCCTGAATACGTAGTGTTTCCATTGATCGAATATGACAAAACCACTCGTACATACCGCACTCGTCATTTGCGGTCTGCTGATACCAAAATCGTCTCAATACGATGACTTTTATTGAACGGGTTCAGAATCACGGAACCTCAGCCCTCCTTTCGCCCTTACATAGGCAATAAACCCAAACCCATGTCAGTCTGAATCCAGGTCTATATTCATCAGATCATCAAGATGTTGCTGTAGCATCATCCTATTACTTAGCAACTCTCTCTGGACAGGTCTCCTTGCACACAAAGTAGCACAGAGGCCACAAATAGCAGGAGCACACTGTACACAAAGACAGAACAGGAAAAGGATAGCTAAGATCATCCCAATGACCATCAGAATTTTCCAGCCTCACGTTGGGCGCCAACTGAAGAACCGGGTTTTAGAACCCAGCGGCGCTAGGGAAAACGCCCGATGTCTTTGAGTTCCCCTGCCTTGGCAAACAGAGACACGGGACACTTCTCGGTGACGTCAAAGACCAAATTTATTGGTTGCAACCAGGAACAGAGGTCTGCGAAGCACAACACGGGTGGTTCGCTAGAGACTGCACAAATTCATAGAGCGAGACATTGTCTTTTATGCTATAAATCACATTCCTGGCTAGCATCAATTATTTACAAACGGACCAATCACATGGTGACATTTCAAACGTATCGCATAATGACAAACCCACTTTCCGTTGTCCAGCCCACCAGAAATGACAAGGCAAAATCCAACATTCTTGCTCGGACAGGCCAAACGAACCCATAATAAAAGACCTCAACCCAAACCATAATTAAGCCATAAAAAGGAAGGAACAGAAACAGATGAGAAGCAAGATAGAAGGGTGTGTGCATGTACCATAAACTCAGCAATGTCCTGCTCTTTGATCTCTATCTGACCAGCTGCCTAACAAGGAACTGGCTCAACGAGGTCAGCTTCGGGCAAGGGAGTCAGCTCGTCCAGGTCACACAAAAGTCAGCTAAAGGTGTACGTGTCCCAAAGACTCGTTCGGCCGAGTCATCGGCCTATGTGAGGGCAACCACAAAATGGCTGCCGTACACAAAATGGAACCTGTAGGTTCGAACGAAATCCCTGAATACGTAGTGTTTCCATTGATCGATTTTGACGAAACCACTCATACATACCACACTCGTCATTTGCGGTCTGCTGATACCAAAATCGTCTCAATATGACGACTTTTATTGAACGGGTTCAGAATCACGGAACCTCAGAAGATGGTCCTTAGAGATCTACGGAAAGTGATGTTTTTTTCAGGACGATATTTTGATTCATGGTGTGGATGTAAGTGAGCATGATGCAGTGTTAAGATCGGTGTTGGACAGATTAAGTGATAGGGGACTCACAGTTAAGAGAGAAAAGTGTAGAATTGGTCTGGATTCTGTCACTTATCTTGGACATGTAATTTCAGGGAATGGGATTCAACCGAAATTTGAATTAGCACCGGCTCCGGAAGATAAAGACCAGGCTAAATCTTTTTTAGGCATGGCGGAATTTTATTCCAAGTTTGTCAAAGGTTTTGCGAGCATTGTTGAGCCTATAAGATCTCTTTTGAAAAAGGGTGTACGGTTCACCTGGTCTAATGATTGTGATGAAGCGTTCCGGTCAATGAAGACTGAGATTAGTAAAATGCCCACTTTGGGCCATTTTGATTCTAAACTAAAAACTATTGTCACGACTGATGCAGGCCTTAAAGGTCTTGGCGCAGTACTTTCTCAGATTGTGAATGGAGAGGAAGTTGTCTTGGCCTTTGCTTCAAGAGCTTTGAAGGATGCAGAAATGAATTACTCTTGCATTGAGAGGGAAGCGTTGGCAGTATTTTGGTCGATACATCATTTTAAATTCTTTTTGTGGGGAATTCCGTTTGTTGTTAGGTCTGACCATCGGCCTCTTGTTCAAATATTTTCTTGCCATCGGAGTAATCATATGACACCTAGATTGAAAAGATGGAGTGAGGGACTACAAGAATTTAATTTTATTGTGCAATACATTTCTGGCCAAAATAACAAGCCTGCGGACTGTTTATCTAGGTTGCAGATTGAAAGAGATGGTTTTTCAGGTAGCATGGAGTGTGTAAATTGGGTATTGGAATCTTCTTTATCTAAGGATGAATGGTTGAGTTGCGTGGTAAATGATGTGGTTTTTCAGTCTTTGAGGGATGTCATCAGAAATGGTTGGCCTAGGTATGATCAAGTTGACAACGAGTTAAAGTCATATTGGACGGTGAGAAATGATTTGACGTTTTGGCAGGATAACTTATTGAGAGGTGACAGGCTTGTGCCTCCAAGTGATTTGAGAGAGAAAGTTGTTAACTTGGCTCACGAGGGACATCTGGGGAGAAACCTCACCAAGGGTCGCATCAGAGAGAGATATTGGTGGCCTGGTATGGATCGGATGGTGGAAGCTGTTGTAAAGGATTGTCATTTGTGTGCAGCTAATGACAAATCACACACCTCTAGCCAGTCTCCTCTTTCTCCAGTAGAAGTTCCTGTTACTGTTTGGACCAAAGTGGGGTTGGATATTGCGGGTCCTTTTGAGCTCATGCCCTCACATGAGAGGTTTGTGGTATTTGTTGGTGGATTACACCTCGAAGTGGGTGATTTCTAAATGCATGGGTGTGGTGAATTCTAGAGCCATAATTGATTTTCTTAAGGATGTGTTTGTGTCAGAAGGGGTGCCTAAGTATGTGCTCACTGACAATGGGGTACAATTTCCCTCCAATGAGATGGATGTTTTTCTTAAAGATCTTGGAATTGTTCACCAGAAGACAGCTCTTTATTCGCCTCAAGTGAATGGACTTACTGAGCGAATGAATAGGGTTGTAAAGAGTTGTGCGCAAAGGGCCTTGGAGTCTAAAGTTTCTTTCAGTAGTGTGTTGAGGGAAACCTGGTGGGCACATCGCACAGTTCCCAATGCTGTCATGCAAAAGTCTCCTTTCGAAGCCTTAAGGGGGAGAATGGCTAATTCCAAGCTCAACCCAGCTTGGCTTCCTGAAAAGGTTTGTGATGAATGTGTTGAGAGTGAGTTGAGAAGAAGAGATGCGCTAGCTAAGTATCAATGGAAGTATAAACAACGCTATGATGATAGGATGGCTGTCAAATTTAGGAAATGGAATGTGGGAGATAGTGTTCTTGTGAAGAAACCAAAATATGGACACAAGGGTACTTCCAATTTCAGTGGGCCTTTCATCATTACTGCTGTTAAGAAATATTTTGTGACTTTAGACAATGGGTGCACTTGGAACATGTCTAGATTGACAAAGTGTACAGCGTTCAAGAATCATTCTTATAATGGTTCTGGGTCCATTGATAATTCTAGTCGCACTCGCACTTCTTCTAGTTCTAGCCAGGAAAATGTACTTGGTAAATCAAGACAAGCTCCTAGGTCAAGACAGGCTCCTAGGAAATTTAGGGATTATGGGCCTGATGTAGGCAGCCCAATACCGGCCGGAAACGGCCTAAAATACAGATTTACGGCCGTTTCCGACCGGTATTTTGCTTTTGGGATGTAGGGGACTAAAAATCGTCCGAATTGGTAAATTCACCGAATCGGTAAAGTTACCGAATCGGTAAAGTTACCGAATCGGTAAACATTCTGAATCGGTAAATTTACCGATTCGGTAATTTTACCGATTCGGTGAATTTACCGAATCGGTAAAAATTACCGATTTTTTTCCTACATTCCATTTACAGATTCTGAAATACCGAATCGGTAAAATTCGGTATTTTAGAATCGGTAAAATGGATTTACCTACATCTGGCCCTTAGTTCTGTATTAACTTATTTTTTTATACTGTTTCTTTTAATGCTGTTTTGTCTTTAAGTTTCATTTTTCTTTCTTTTATTATGGTTAGGTGATGTGTTATGTTTTACTGTCACTTTAAAAGAACACTGTGTACTCTACATCACAGATAGAATGATTACATTCTAACTACAGAGTCAGTTGCTGTGTCTTGCTGTCGATGGTTGTACCAATAAACCTGCTCTTCCAATTTATCCTATTTAAGAGCTTTTATCACACACCAAAAGGCAGCCTCATTAGAATGGACGTCTTGGCCGCACCTTTCTTCCAGGAGTGCATCCAGAGGTATCTATGCGTGGGGCCATGAAGCAGCAGCTGAGGCACAAAGATTATCAAGTGACAGATTAGATAAGAAGCAGACCTGCTGTTCCCTTAAGGAGAGTGTAGAAGAATAGTCTATCCCCACCTGCATCTGTTGCGCTAACAACTGGAATGCTTTTAGATGGGATTGAATATTGTAGGTTGTAAAGGTGTTCGCTCTAATTGAGAAAATAGTTGCTGCATATGCTCTTTTTTACCGCCCCTTCTACTTTCTTATTCATTGGATCAACTGGAAGGCCATCTTCTGAAATCACCATTTTAGACAAGATAATCAAGCATAGGATTGTCAGCCTTGACTGGCACTGGGGATTCTTCCTCAAAGTGCTATAATGAATAGTGCTTCATCAGAAACCGCGGGAAGGACTGCTTGTCTACCTCCTTCCATTGCTGCATCATTACTCGATGCTCGAGGGGCAACCCTATGCAGACGGAGAGACTCTGGCTCTAGGCGTTGATACTGTGAGAAAAAGTGCTCATTGCCGCCTCTAGCAGAAGGCAGGGAATACCTAAATTGTCCCTTAAGTGCTGCATGAACTCTGCCAGTTTGCAGCCCTGGACAAAGCACCCCTTTTTTCTTTATCATCTGGGACTCCCACTGGCTCGTCATTACCGTCAAGTCTTGGTGCTTTGGCGGGAGAGGGTCCCTCTCTTGCATTGAAGGCTGCTTCAGCAGCAACTTCTATCATCTGCTGGAGAGCCCTTGTTGTAGGTTGACCAGCACAAGAATCCGTAGCTTCATCCGTGCCATGCTGCCACCTGCTTACACCTGGGTACGCCTGTTCCACCTGACTTGCTCCAGTAACAGATTTAGACTATCCCCTTTGGCCCGGGTGCTAAGCAATGAGATATTGCGGCCCGCAAAGTCTCGTGTGAGCTGCCCATGAATGCTGTATACTGATTTTTGTTATTTTAGCAGGAAGCAAATCATATTGCCTCCACAAGATGTTCATATTGACAACCTCCGTTGAAATGAAATACCTGGGATATTTATCTCTTCAACATGCGTCAGCAGTTCTCCTGCATAGTGTCAATCCTGTCTCACACAGAGGTCGAAGTGGGCGGTATCCGAGGGGCACAATGTGCCCATACTTTTTTTTAATTTTAGGAAAATATTTCCCCTACTTTCTATGAAAAGATAACCCCCCTGAGACGGTTAATTCCGAGAGTTGAAATGCTTCAGCTGAAGTCCAAGGAAGTAAGTCTCCTCTGCTGTGAAACCGAAAGCGGGCAGACAGCTAAACAAGCTTTCTGACACAGGGTCTGCTTACCTGAAACTAATGTACATTTTCACAATGGGTCAAACTGCAAACGTAAATGGAGCTCTGCCGGTGTTGAATTTAATTAATGGAATCTCATGACACTTCCTGATGATACAGATTTATTATTTTTGAGTAGTTTTGGAAAGAACTTACCAGCGGAGCTGTGAAGTGTTTGTTTTTAAATGTGGAATAACCAGGGGCAGCTCCTCCACTAGGGCGGAGGTCGAGGAGCATTGCCCCACTGCTTTCTCGCAGTGTGAGAAAGACAAAACATAAAATGGTAATAACAAAGTTATTCCCATTTTATGTTTCCTTTGCGCATTGCGGGTGGTGCTGCTCTGTTCTTTTAGCAGGGCAAGGGAGGAGTGCTTTGCCCACTCCTGAGTGCGCAAAGACTGTATGCCAGCCCTCTCGGGCCGCCCAAGCCAGTCAAGCGCACTTTGCCCTTCTTCATTCAGGCTGCATAGCAGCCTGCATGGAGAACATGGCCAGCCCATTATCACCTGGCTGGGCGGCGTCCCACACAATCACAATGCTGCGAGCAGCGTTGTGATTGGCTATGGGGATGGAGCCTGGCTGCCTGCTTCCTGTTCCTGTCGGAGGCAGGAGAGCAGGAGCTGAGAAGATGTGGGACCCTGCAGGCGGAAAGGTAAGTTTAATTTAATGAATTTTTTAATTTATTTCCCTGCTACACCTTCCGCATATCCGCCCCAACGCCTGCAACCTCTCGCACCCACCCCCCACCCGTGAGCAATGCTGGCCGCTACTGAGCATAACACATGCCCCTGCGCTGCTGGGGCTGCAGAGGCCTGTGTTAGGCCACTAACTATTCTCCACGGCTCCAACCATAATTCAGTTTTGTGACTTTCTGATTACAGACACAGACCTCTATTAGAGGTTTCATAAACTACGATAGTGCATTTTCCACTGATTAACTTAACTTGAATTACTTTACATTTAAGCTGCCTGTTATTTTATATGTACAAACCTGAAGGTGAAAGGACGAAAAAAGTTACAGAATATTTCGTTTTTTTAGCCACGCCTTTGACTCAGTCCCCACGCTTACTCAACCCACCCCATTATTCACAACATCACAGTTCCCTTACTTTTTTTTAATACACTATGACCGCTGGAATATCCTCTAGGCAGCTGCTTTTCAGTTGTACTTTCATCTTAAAAAATAGAACATTCATTTTCTGATACAACAGTTTTTTTTATCATTTGCAGAAATATGGTAGCCAGGGAGAGCAGATCAAAAGGAAGATGGTGAAGTAGAAAATTCCTTACATGGTGATGAAGACTGTTAATGAAGTCAGTTCTTTAGTGATAGACATTTAGGAGCAGAGTTACTAAAGTGTTAACCAACGTAGCGCAGCAGGCAAAAATGCGTGCCAGGGAGGGAGCACACTATCTGGGGATATGGCTCTCTAGTCAATCAATCAATCAATCAATCAATCAATCAAGGGTTTGCAAAGCACGGCTACTCATCCGTGAGGTCTCAAGGTGCGGGGGGTGGTCTGCTGATCCGTCTGGGTGCGGAGGTTCAGTCGAAAAGCCAGGCCTGTATCTTTCCTCAACTGGGTCAATGACATGGATTGCCTGAGGTGGAGGGGTAGGGTGTTCCAGATCTTGGCGGCGTGGCAGGCGAAGGATTTTCCTCATCTGTTGGTCTAGTGGATCCATGGGATGGTGGCCAGGGCGAGTTCAGCAGAGCAGAGTTGTCTAGCGGGAGTGTGGAACATGAGGGGTGGTTCAGATATTCTGGTCCTGCCCCGTGGAGGGCCTTGTAGTCTCCTCTCCCTAGCGCCGGTGCAGAAATGTGCTGCTGTGCGCAGGGTCGGATTGGGATCACAATTCGGCCCGGGCACTGACGAAAAAAGTGGCCCACATTCAAGAGGCGTGGCCCATATTTATGGGGCGTGGCCCACATTCAAGGGGCGTGCCCTTTCATGAAACACCATTTGCACAGCCAAAGAATGAAAGTGGGAGGATACTGTTCTTGCACAGGACACAGGGCCAAGGTGACAATGGCCTACATGCTGAGCAACTAAAAATATAGCAAGGCCCCTTTCTGTCACAAAATTATTCCATCCCTCTAGCACAGGAGCACCTGAAAATCAGCATAGCCCCTGCTATTACTAACCTACTTAGCCCTCCCCAGACCTTCAGCTCAGGAGCACATGAACAGAGGTAAGGCCCCTGCAATTAGTAAATTAATCAGCCCCCTAGGCCGCGGGAAAATGTCCTGCCAGGGGAGCACAAAACATAGCTTTCTGGGTCATCCAAGGTAGCCAGGGGGGAGGCTGAGGTGAAGCTGGAGCATGGGAAGTGCCTTCCCAGTGTGTTCTGGCAGTTTGAGTGTTTACCATTTACTGTAGTATTACCCTTGTACCTGTGTATGGTACCCTTTTGTAACTTGCACACGTCACTTTTCTCTGGTATCACACTGTAAGCTACCTCTCACTTTTGTTTGCTTTAGATACTTGCACAAGTGCCACCATTGCCTACGTAACGTTTGTTCTTGTGCTGGAGTGTCTGCCATTTATTGCAGTATTATACCTCTACTTGTACTTTGTACGCTTTTGTAACCTGCACACATATCACTTTTTCCTCCTGTAATGTACTGATTGCTACCTCATGTATTTTGGTTGCTCACTATTGTCACTTTTGATTCATGTAACTTAACGTTTGCTTTTGTAATTTGTCCACTTGTAATTTTTCTCCTCATGTATTATTGCTGTTCCTAGTCTGAAGCGCTCTGACACCTTCGGGTAAGGTCGGCGCTATATAAAATTGCATAAATAAATATATAAAATAAAAAAATTCCAAACATCACCTGGCCCCCACAGCAAGACCCATTCTTCCTCGCCCACTATGCCCTGAATGTGAAGGGCTGTGGGCGAGGTGTTAAGACTAACACCGTTTCTGGGCTGCATGGGCCCCAGGGGGGCCGAGGTGAAAATGGCTCAAAGGCCTGAGAAACACCTGGCCCCCAGAGAGGCCGATTCTTGCAATCACCCCTCCCCAGCCTCAGCTTGATTGCTTGGCAGGGCAGGGGTGAAGGAGAGGCCACACAGCTGACAATCACTGTCCGCCGCTCAGCGAGGCTGCTTTCATTTTCTCTGTCTGTCTCCGTGCACTCTGTGTGCCGTTTTTTTTCTCCCCTTTTCCTAGTCCACTCTCTGTGGGCTGGGACAGGGGAGAAAAAAAACGGCCCACAGAGGGCACTGAGGCACCGGCCCTTCGGCCCATGCCCGAATGCCCGCCTTGCCAATCCGCCCCTGGCCGTGCGTCACGCACACACCTTTGCGCTATAGTCCAAGGGTGTGTGCGAGAGTCAAGCATAGGTTTTCTACTGGACGGTGTCCCTGCCAGCGCAAGATACTATGCCTAGAAAACTTTGAAAACGTTTCCTCCTTTGTATGTGTGCTGTACAGTGCAGCACACATGCAAAGTCGGAAAAGAAAGGAGAAATTAAACAGTTTCACCATTTAATGCCAGGTTTCAAAAGGCGTTATATTTTGACACAAAACTCTGTCTCACATTTTTGGTAGATAGGGTTTGGCTCCAAAAAGGGTGGGTGGTTGCATGGTAACATCCATGTAATGCCCCCTTGAAACTAAGTAAAGCAAGACAGTGCTTTGTGCAACTTTGCATTACTTTTATTCAATTTCCAGTGCAAAACAACTTTTGCACAGGGATGCAAATAATAAAACATTTTGTGCTGGTTTGTGTAACTTTTATGACACAAACCCAGAGAAAATTGTTATTAAATTACCCCCTCAGTCTTATTTTGGAAAAAGATTTGGCCATTACAGAAACAAAATTGGGAAAGGATAATGATCTATGCCAGCCTACTGTAATGAGCACAAACCCTCAAAAGTCATTTGCCTTCTTAGTGATGGTTGCAGGCAAATTATATTCAGGTGGCACTGCAGCATCAATAATGTTCTTCTGACGCTGTTTTGTCAAGCATCTTAGGCACTTATGATCTCATTTGGGGGTTGGGGGCACTTAAAACACCAAGGAAGCCTTAGTGGAAGCGAGGTGCCAAATTTAGAAATCTCTGGCACAGAGAGTCTACTCCTTATCCACCCCAATCCCCACCACCACTATCCCTGCCTGACCAGCTGTTACATGCCAAAGGAAAATCTGATTCCCAGAGATAGACACAAAAAGTAGGTGTTCATCTACAGGACTCGCATAACTACTTCCACTTACACTCTGGAAACAGACTCCCAAAGAGCAGTGCCCAGTAACAAGTTTTTCTCCCAGATCCACCATGGTTTCAGTGGCGATCCCAGACAGGCACAGCCCGTGCCGGGCGTTATACTAGGGCGGGGACGTCAGGCAGCGGAGGGTCAGGGTGGGGGGTTGTAAAATGCGGGATATGGACCATTAGAGGTAAGTACCGATAAAAATAAATAAAACGAATTTCGTAGCCCACGCTGCATCACATTTGGCGATGCAGCATGGGCAACGAAATTCGTTTTATTTATTTTTATCGGTACTTACCTCTAATAGTCCATATCCCGCATTTTACAACACCCCACCCTGACCCTCCCCTGCCTGACGTCACCGCCCCAGTATAACGCCTGGCATGGGCCATGCCTGGTTCCAGACAGAAACCCTGCTATAGGGAAAGATGATAGCGGGGACACCCTTAGTTGCTTGCCCCTTCTGATGCTATTCCCTTTAGTTAAGGACGGCTAAGGGGATGGCCCCTAATAGCGTCTCTTTCATTGAAATACAACACTAAGGACCTCATATATGAGGTTTTGGCATAGGGCAGCACAGCAAGGAATCTTGCTGTGCTGCCCTACATCAAAACAAAAGGGCAGGAATGTGCTGTATCAATGTGATATGGCAATGAAAGCTAGGGATCCCTTTGGGCTCTCTTTTTTATGCACACATCAAACGCATACCTTTGTCAATCATGCCACATTCTAATAGCACCAGTTAGAATCCAAGAATACAATGTAAAAAGGTCATAAATCTTTTATTTATCTGTATTAAAAAAACTATGATCAATTAGTTAAAAGCATGTCTCTTCAGAGAACTCATAACACAAATATAAAAATATACACAAGCTTTTTCTCACAAAGCGACAAATTGCATGAGCTGGGAGAAACACATATAATAAAAATATACAAATTAATCACATAAACTAAAAAAAATACGTCCTGGTTAACGTGGATGCACACTTAGACACAAATATCTTACAGGTGCTTAGTATAGTATATAGTATACAAGTTGGTGTTTGTATTCAGCACAATATATAGTTACAAGTTCTTAAGATGATCCACCTAAGTTGGGAGCAGGAATTATTAAAACAGATAGTTGATAAGCACAATGTGATATGGTGCATTCCTGACCTTTTCCCCAATGCCGGCGCACACTGGGCTGCCATACACCAATGCAAGCACCCTTGCACCATGGTGCAAGGGTGCCTGCTTTGTGGGGCTGAATGATTTTGTGCAGAAATTGACACCTTCCGGCACAAATTCAATCAAATCAGGTGATTTTCTCTTTCTATGTGTCCTGCAGAGGGCGGGGCTGAATCCTGCAATTGCCCGTTGAGTTGGGCGTCTCTATTGCTATGGCCAGCCTGACATGCGCAGTGCGCACCCAGCAATCCAGCCTCGAAATGAGCGCTAGCTTTGGCTGCTCCCACCATTCTGAAGCAGCTCCAAGATTGATTTCTTGGTGTCGACTGAGTAGGAAGAAAGTCCTTCCCTTTCCTGCTTGTGGATTCCAATCAGGAGAGAGGTGCGCATCGGGGAGCGGTGTATGATGAGTTTGGTGCTGTAGCACCCCACCATATGTTTATACTTGCAGCTGAAACTGTTCATAACGAGGAACTATATGCTTCTGTATTTCCATGTTGCATGGCAATGGTTCCACATACAAAGAAAGGCAGATTTTGCAGTTACTAATGTAATGTTGTGTATATATGCGATAAAATATAGATTTTAAAATGTATTTTGATTATTGATGCTGCCGATGAGCTTCTAGGCTTGCACTTCCACTTGGTGCTTCTTTGGTCTCATTGTTTAATAAATACTAACTGCAAAAAATGAGGACATAATATTTTGTGCTTCCTGTCAAATTTGCACTTTATTGTTCGTGGACTAGCGCACAACAGAAAATGTTTGTAGAAGGTCTTAGGTAAGCAGTATCTTGACCCACTGCAGACTGTTTCATAAAGCTGAAAATTTTACAGAACAATGCACAAAAGTTTTATATGTCTAATTGTTTTTGTAGACTGTAGGTAGACATTGAGTTCCTCCAAAATAAACAGATAAGCATGGGCGGAAAATCTGTTCCGCTCGCGGATTTAGCGGATTTTTGGTAAATTCGCAATCCGCGAACTCTCGCGAATTTATCGAAAATCTGCAAATTTGCACGCAGCGGATTTTTTTTCTTGGTGATACAATATTGCGGTGTGCGGCGTTCACTTACCGTCATTCAGCGTTTGCCGAGTTGTTTTTCTCGATATTTTGCGAGTGCTGCGCCATTTTGGATCTTGCTGCGGGATCCCGCGGGAGTTTGGCGACGCATCGCGAGAGTTCGCAATTGCGAACATGTAGGTACGGCGGGCAGCAACAATCTTGCACTCGCGAAATTACAAAATTTGCAATTCTGCACAAGAAATCCACTAGCAAGCAGCATAGACCTTCTGAAAATGATGATTTTTATCAGAATAACTCCTCAGGTTGACATTTGCCTGCACTTTTTGGGATTTGAAGCCTTTTGACTTTCTTTGGATCACTTTTGGATTAGAAATCAACTTTCACAAGTAAGTTTGTTTGGGGCATTACAGTTGCTGTTCTGCAGAAAAACGAGTTTTGCAAAACTGAAAGCCCTCAGCAGGTGCAAAAGTCCACTCATCATTAGTAACCATTCCCTGTAGAACTTCCTGAGGGGCCCCTCCAGAGTTCAGTTGCCTATGTTTGTTTGGGGCATTACAGTTGCTGTTCTGCAGAAAAACAAGTTTTGCAAAACTGAAAGCCCTCAGCAGGTGCAAAAGTTCAAACTCATCATTAGTAATAGTAACCATTCCCTGTAGTGCTTCCTAACTGGGGCCCCTCCAGAGTTCAGTTGCTAGTTGCAACAATTCTATGGCCCTGCTCTGACCCTCACAGCAGGCTAATAGAATAGCTACAAGTAGGCCACAAAGGTCCTGAAAAAGAAAATTGCACTGCAACAGAAATTACAGATAAGGAAGCAGGTGCCAGACTGGAATTTTAAAACAGTGACACATTAATAAATCAACCCCAAATTAATTCATGTCAGTTGAAGCAGGGCAGGTGTGCTTGCTTTTCCCCCCATAATCTACAGTGATGATGAACCAGAGGGTGGCATTGATGTACCAGAGGGTGGCATGGGTGAAACAGAGGGTGGCAGTGGTGAAACAGAGGGTGCTGGGAACCTGTGATGGTGAACCAGATGTAGAAACAACATAGTCGCGACCGTTGCGAGCCGACAAGTAAGTTCGCAATTGCGAACTGGTACAAAACCCTCACGAACTGGCAGAAACCCTTGCGAACACAAAAAAAAAAATCTGCAAATTTGCGAGAGTTCGCGGATTTTGCGGATTGCGAGTTCGCAAATATGCAAATTCGCGAACGCCAGATTCGCAAAATTCGCCCATGCTTATAAACAGAGTACAGCATGCAGACCCACCTAGTGCTCAATTTGAGCCGGTGGGTTCCGTGTTTGGCACCTGCACTTAATTATCAACACTGGCACTAAGACGGTCTTTCACATGGTGGCGCTGTCTGTCTAATTTAGAGATGAGTACAACAGCAGTTGTTTATTAATTCATTATACAATAAATACCTGTCACTTAAGCCATTCTTATAGCTTTGGGTGGCCTTGAATAGTCTGGATTGTCACATTTGTAAGAGTGGGATGGTTGGCAGTTGTGTTGGTACGGTGATTGGCAACTCTGCCAGTGGCAATGGGTGGTGCAAGCTGCAGTGGCCTCATGACGAGGGCCCTGGCACTTATATTTAGTAGCCTTAGCCCCATCTCTACCAAGTTACCATGCACCTTGAGGCATCTGTTCCACGTAATAGACAAGTTGGCTCTGGATGGAATGACAACAGACATTCTTTCCACCAATATTGAGAAGGCATGTGATATGCTACTGTGGCCGTATCTATTTGCTATTTTAGAAAAAATTGGGTGGGACACTAACATATTGAAATGGATTGGTTTGTTGTATACACATCAGCTAGCCAGGGTGCAAATGGGGAGCAGGGTATCAGAACAATGGTTTATTGATCCTCTGTCCCCATTGCTTTTTGCTTTAGCCACTGAACATCTGGCATGCCTATTACGAGGCAGAGAACATGACTGGGGAATCAGGTATCATATAGCAGTGGCGGCTGGAAGATTTGAAAGTGGTGAGTACCAAATTTAAGATCTGAATTGTTGCATGTAAACTCGCATCGCTAAAACTGAAAAGGGGGCTTAGACTAGAATTTCAAGAAATGTACAAAAAACAAGCCAAATGCCACCCCAGAGATAATAGTTTGTTTTCAAACTGCCTTACAGCCACAGGCACATACCGACAAACTTACACACAACTGATTTATTAAATATACTGCACCTCTGATGCACACCACTGAGCCAACAACGAGACAAGCTGGGTCAGTATAGAAGCAAAACTGATACTGATAGTTAAAGATATATCACACCCACTATATCTGAATACCTGACTTTCTTCCAGGCAGCATTCAACCTTGCTTTCCTGATTTCAGGGTTATTTTTAAATTGGGGTCAGTTACCCAGTAAGTAGGGTGACCAGACATCCAGGTTTTCCCTGTACGGTCCCGGTTTTTGGAGCAGTGTCCTGGTGTCCTGACATTTTTCTCCAAATTAAAGAAATGTCCTGTTTTTTGCGTAGTGCCCGGGTTAAACAGATAAATTTCCCGGTTTTTAAATAGTGTCTCAGTGCACCTGCTTTACTTCTCTCAGCCTGGGACGGGTCTCTATTGGGCTCTCAGTTTTTGCCCTCATGGATAAAAAAGCTTACTGCTGCAGCAGCACCACCCTTCACTGCTTTCAAAGAGACCCGTTGTAGTACTTAAACAGTCTCCTCATTCCAGAACTGAGGCATTTTCAATGTTGTGTACAGCGAAGCCAACGTTGTTGCTTATTTCTCTTATGTAGCTAACAACCATTGACAAAGCCAATAGTCCAGGCTTGTACTAGGTGTGATGTTACTTGTTATATTATTTACCTGGATACACATACAGAAGCAGCCGTTTTTCGGGCGGGCCACTAAGCTAAGTACAGAATTTCTTTGGGCTTATGTGTTTCAAGACATGTCCTTAATTACATCGGCTACGGCCCTTGAGAGACCCCACCCTCATTTTTCTATCCCACTTAAAGCCATGGGTACTTTTATCAGTCTTACTTCTATGTCTATGACACATGTCCCAGTTTTTTGTTTTGAGAAACTGGTCACCGTATCAATAAGTCTAAAATTAATGTTTTCCAAGTCAGGCTGTTTCACACCCTGAAAGATGGCTAAACCCAAAATTGTGTTGCTGCTTAAGGCAAGTGCTACTTTAAATGTTAGGAGGTCTGATAAAGGTCAACTTACATTTTTGTGTAAGTTTATGTTTGTCTTGGAATTTACAAAATATATGACAAGCCTATCTCTTTATGTGAGGAGTTTTCTGCCCCCTACTGTGAAGTATCCATCTCAAAGTCCACAAAGGGTGTGCACAGCGCAATATTGTACGCATAGTTGGCCTGTTTGAACAGGCGGAGGGCCACAACATGAAACTCTTCCTAGAAGACTGGTTTGTGAGAACAATACTGCAAAGTAAATAATCAACCTTTTTCTCAGTAGAGAGAGCACACAGAGTCCCAGGTGGAACACCCAACCCAGACGCAGCACCAAAGACCGTGATGACGCACCGATTCAATTATAGAGACAAAGACTAAATCCTGCAGGTATCAAAAGCAAGGGGCCCGTGGTCAGTCGAGAATACCAAAGTTCAAATTTACCATGATCTCACTCTGGATGTCTAGAACGCAGACCGTCCATTGCAGCTCTGAAAAGGATTCTACGAGAGCAGGAAATTAAATATGCATTACAGTTCCTGGCCACTCTACGAGTCCAACATGACGGCACAACGCAATTCTGTAAAACTCCAGAGACAGCCTGGGAGAGGCTAGAGCAGGTGGGTCTAGCACCGACATGAAGAGGCGAGTCAACCTCAAAGAAAACCCCAAATATTGCAGAAAAGGCTGAAACGCACAAAACTTCAATCCGCAGACACCTCTAAAGAACAAGCAATGAATGAAAGAGCTAAAGCAGTGCAAGAATTTGAGAAACATGTGTTGACT
This sequence comes from Lissotriton vulgaris, assembly GCF_964263255.1. Taxonomy (NCBI): domain Eukaryota; kingdom Metazoa; phylum Chordata; class Amphibia; order Caudata; family Salamandridae; genus Lissotriton; species Lissotriton vulgaris. Next base: position 1,304,946,143 of record NC_141693.1, on the reverse strand, counting down.
TCCTCCTCATTGGCCTCTGGCTCAGAACTAGAGACTCAACAAAATTAAACACTGCACTTCTCAGCCACCAAAATAGCCACAGTAGTAGGTGATGGCCCTACAGTAACACCACAAACAGCGGAGGATGTGATATGACATTCTGCCACAGGTTTGGAAAAGACAGGGGTGGCTGGGGGGAATGAGCATGCTTACCTCATGAACATACTGGGTTGGTACTCACTTTTTGAAAGGAGCACGGGGAAACATTAATCACCTGAAGTGCCTAACTTGGCCAACTAATAGCACCCCCTATGAAAACCTCTGTATAGAGCACTGGTTTTAGATACACAAATTTGTGTTATTAACATGCATTTCAGTGAAAATGGCAGGCCGCCCATTGGTGTACTGGCTAGGGTTTGCAAGTTGGCCTTCATTGTTTGTTCATTTTGTTTTATTTGTTTAATATGAGACAGATGCATACTTTCTAACAATGAAAACAGACATCCTGCCTAAAAAATACACAGTAGGGTTTAAGGTCTGGGAGAGTGAGGATATGTTATGCGGGGTAAAAGCACAGACAGTTACAGTGCTATACACCCAAAAAAACACGATAGGCCCCAATTTTAACATTAATAAAATGGAATGTCCATGGTCTGGCAGGGTATAGTAAATGGTACTGAGTATATCAATCCCTCAGAAGTGGGAAAGTAAATATAGCATTGCTGCAAGAGACGCATCTCAAAAGCAGACACAAAAGGCAATTCGTAAACGCTGGAGGGGAACATTGGTTGTTACTACTTATTCTAGTATGCTAGGGGGACTTCGATATGGGTGGCACCAGGGACACCGCTGGAGATTCAACACGCTCATATTGACCCAGAGGGCAGGTATGTGGTATTGGAAGGAAAGTCGGACTGTCAATCGCTAACGCTGATGTTGATTTATGCACCTAACACTAACCAGGCATCCTTCCAACTGCTCTTATCAACTACACTATTACACGATAAACTAGCTACTTTTTTTAGGGAGGAGACTTTAATTGCACAGAGAACCTGGTCATGAACTATTCCCATCCCCTTATCCCTGGCTCGCAATCTATTGCCTTAGCTTGCAGCTTATAAGCTTGGTCCACGGACTTGCAGGGATACCATGCATGAAGGGGTCTGCACCAAGAGGACAGGGAATACTCTCAATACTCAGGTCTCCATGAGCTACAATCCAGAATAGATCTTATATACGGTTTACACGAAGCCCTTGCAAATGTTTCCCAAGCAGAATATCTTGGCCGAACATTGTCGGACCACAACCCACTACAGTTGTGGCTGACTTGGGGTAGAACTAGGTCGACTATACCTACATGGCAATCACCTGTGGTTGAGCTCAAGGATGCACTATTCTGCTCCTATATATCAAAGAATATAGCTTCCTACTTTCAAGACAATGAAGGTTCCGCCTCAGAGCCAGGAATAGAATGGGATGCATTTAAGTTAGTGCTGAGGGGGAAATACGATCAAAACTGTGTACAGGACCAAAATGGTTCTCAAGAAAGAACTAACCTGATTAGAAACAGAAATATTACACCGAGAGCAAAGGACCCTAGATATGACTTCACTAAGATGGCAATTAACTAAGACACGATTAGACCATAAAGAAATATTAGGTCACCTAGGAATGGTTGATAATAGAGAGTAATTGGTTAATTGCATTGTTGGGTTACCATTGTGTAGTGTACTATTGTGCATTTTAGGCACTGTATTTACTTAGTGTTTTTTTTATTTTCTTTCGCTATGTTTTCTGGTCACTTTCCCCCCGCTGCTGCCACCTGTCGCCCCACCCCCCGACATAGCCCGCTATTGCCTCCCAACCTCTGGTCCCGCCTCCCTCCCCTACTTATGGTGATCGATGTGCGGCCGGGTCACTGGGGCGCCTAAGGCAAGCCCGTCTGCGCCCGTCCGTGACCCGACTGCAGCCAGTGCCAGGAACCCAGGCTCTCCCAGGCCCCAACGCTATGACTCTGGCACCGTCCACGCACTCAATCCCAGAAGACACACCGACTGCGTAAGATCCTACGAACACCACCCATGGACAGTTCTCGTGCAGACCCTGCCGCAGATCCTTCACCATCGACAATACCCCAACTTCAGCCAAAGGCCCGCCTGAAGCCTGCACCACCAACACCCTGACATACATCCTCCTCAACATGCGCTCCCTGCACCAACATGCCATAAAGATCTGGAACCTGATCGACACCCTCTCGCCCGATGTCGCATTCTTCACGGAAACCTGGACCAATGCCACCTCCGGCCCCAACATCGCCACTGCCATCCCCGACGGCGACAAGATCCAGAGAAAGGACCGCCCCACCACTCAGGAAGAGGACTCGCCATCGCACACATGGCCCACCTCTCACTCTCCACATACAGCATGAGTGATCCCCACTCCAACACAGAACACCTCAACTTCTAGATTCAGACCAGCCCAAAGGCCACGCTACATGGCACCCTCATCTACAGACCGCTGAGACCTTGCACCCAGTCCGCAACCACCATCGCCGAGCTCACCTCACCCCACGCAATCACCTCCATCGACTACCCTCTACTCGGGGACCTAAACTTCCACCTCGACAACGGCAACAACCCTGATTCCATCATGCTCCTCGACAACCTAGCCAACCTCGGACTGAAGCAGCTGGTCAACATGCCCACACACAGAGCTGGATATACCCTCAACCCGATCTTCGCAGGAGGAACATACATCCGTTTCAGCCGCACCACCCAGCCCCTATGGATGGACCACCACTGCGCCCACTTCAACTTCAACACTACCACCGCACCCAAGCCCACCCTGCGACTGTCATGAAGGAGCTGGAGCAAGGTCACAGAGGAACTCCTCACCACCACCCACCTCCAGGACCCCCTCAGCGCCACGACCAACACCAACTCCGCTGCCACAGAACTTCACTGTTGGATATCCCGCTGCGCCGACAAGCTCGCACCCCTCCGCCACCCCGCCAAACAACGCACTCTGAAGGCCGCCTAGTTCTTCACAGAACTACATGAAGCCAGACACTCTTGCAGATGCCTAGAGAAAACCTGGCGAAACCAGAAAACGACTGAAGCACTGAACAACCACAGGAGTGCCCCAAAGGAATACCACCAGTGCATAAGAGACACCAAACAGACCTTCATTAGAGACAAAGTCCAGACCAACGCAATCAATGCCAAGGAACTGTTCAACATCATACACTATATCCCAGAACCCCCCAGCGAAGCCATGGGCATCAAAACTTCCCAGGAACTCTGTGAAAAGCTCAGCTCATACTTCCATCTGAAGATCAAGACCCTCTACGACAATTTCAGTGACAGAGGTGGGACACTACCCCCCTATGCCGCCGATAAACCCACCTTCATGACCTTGAATCCCACCACTGTCAAACACATCACCGCTACCATGAAGAAAACCCACACAGGAGCCCCAAAAGACCTCTACCCACTGCAGATATTCCACAGGGCCGCCACCGCCCTACCACCCGAACTTGGACTGACCATCAACGCCTCCTTCATGTCCAGCATCTTCCCAAATGACTGGAAGCCAACGGAGGTTAAACCCCTCTTCAAGAAACCCACGGTCGACCCAACTGACCTGAAAAGCTACTGGCCCATCTCTCTCCTCCCTTTCACGGCCAAAGTCACCAAGAGACTCTTGAACGCCCAGCTGACCACCTTCATCGAAGAGAACTCCATCCTAGACGCCTCCCAGTCTGGATTCTGCAGCAACCACAGCACCAAGCCCGCTCTCCTCGCTGCCACTGATGACAGCCGCATGCTACTCGACCATGGACACACCACGGCCCTCATCCTTCTACACCTCTCCATAGCCTTCAACGCCAATTCTCATCGCACTCTCGCAGCCAGACTTCACGACGCGGGGATGCAAGGAGCTGCCCTCGACTGGATCCGTTCCTTTCTCTCTGGCAGGACCCAAAGGATCAGACTCCCTCCCTTCTTCTCCAAACCCACTGATATCAACTGTGGAGTACCTCAAGGATCATCGCTCAGCCCCACGCTCTTCAACATTTACATGGCCCCCTAGCCACCAACGTGAGACAGCATGTGCTCAGCAATGTATCCTACACCGACGACACCAGCTCATCCTCTCACTCATGAAGCATCCCGAAGACACCAGACTCCGCTTCCAGGATGGAATGTAGAACGTGACAGCCTGGATGAAAGGCAGCTGTTTGAAGCTCAACTCAGAGAAGACTGAGGTCCTCATCCTCAGACCCTGCACCTCCATCTGGGGAAACACCTGGTGGCCCTCCGCCCTCGGGAATCCACCCAGTCCTACAGACCATGCACGAAACCTCGGTATCATCTTCAACTCCTACCTCTCCATGAATGACCGGATTGACGCCGTTGCTTCCACCAGCTTTAACTGCATGCGCATCCTCCGCAAGACCTTCAAATGGATCCCCCCCCCGACTGCAGAAAGACCGTCCCCCATGCGCTCATAACCAGCAGACTGGACTACGGCAATGCCCTATACGCCAGAATCAACAAAGCCCTAATGCACAAACTCCACCACATCCAGAACGCAGCTGCCAGACTCGTCCTCGGAACGCCGCCTTGTCACGAACACATGACCCAACACCTAAGAGACCTCCACTGGCTCCCCATCGAGAAGAGGGTCACCTTCAAACTCCTCACCCATGCCTACAATTCCGTCAACATCGGACCCAAATACCTCAACGAGAGAGTATCCTTCCACATACCCAAGAGGAACCTCCGCTCTGCCAACCACACCCTGGCAGAGGTCCCACGCATCCTTAGAAACAGAACAGGTGGGAGAGCCTTCTCCTACATCGCAGCAAAGACCTGGAATGAGCTCCCCGTGAACATCAGACGCTCCCCAGCACTGCACGTGTTCAGGAAGGACCTCAAGACCTGGGTCTTCGACTGATCCGGAGCTGCCACCCATCAGCCCCCAAGAGCCTTGACACCCTAGATTGATTGATTGAGGTGGATATCGTGGAACTACAATTGTTCCAGAAGACATTACTCTCCCACAGATACCACTAGCAAGGTACACCGACTTAGAATCCCCATTCCACTAAGTGTAATAGAAGATGCCATAAATCAACTGGCAAGAGGGAAAACACCAGGAGCAGATGCTTGGCCTCCAGAATTTGATGCAGCCTATGAGACTTAGTTAGCCCCACGTTTGCAGTGGATGTACGTGGATTTATTTATTTATTTATTTACGTAATTTTTATAGCGCAACAAATACCCAGGGGTGTCTCGGCTCTGTGGAGCTACTGGAGTCAGTCATCCTCTTACTGGTTAAACAACCATGTTTTTAAGAGCCTGCGAAAGCTCATCAAGTTCGGGGCAGTTTTGATGGCAAGTGGCAAAAGATTCCAAAGTTTTGGAGTGGCCACAAGGAAGCGCCTGTCTCCCCAGGTGGCCATTCTTGTGCGTGGCACAGGGAGGAGACTGGTGTTGGCCGACCTTAATTGCCTTCTGGGAGTATACAGTTGAAAGGCTTCGGTCAGAAACCTGGGTCCTATGCCATGTACTGCCTTATATGCAATGCAGAGGGCCTTGAATTTAATACGGCTCTCAACTCTCAGCCAGTGGAGCTGACGAATGCCAAGACTGGTGGATTTGCGGCGAGGAATGTTTAGAAGAATCCTGGCAGCCGAATTCTGGATGGATTGCACCTTCGTTATGACACGCTTCTGGGTGTGAAGAAAGAGAGCGTTCCCATAATCTATTTTAGAGAAGACTAAGGTAGAGACCAGAGTCTTCCCCGCTGAAGGGGGGAGATAAGGTAGCAGCTTCTTGATTTTTTTCAAGATAAAAAATGAGGACGACACGACCTTGTTAGTGTGGAGGTCAAAAGCCAGCTTGCTGTCAAAAATCACTCCCAGATTTCTGGCTTTTTCCACTGGGACAGGTGGATGGCCGAGCTTTTCCGGCCACCAACTGGGGGACCATTCAGGGGAGAGTTTTCCGAAGGTCATAACCTCGGTCTTGTCCGAGTTGAGCCTAAGACAGTTCGAGGCCATCCAGGTACTGACCTCAAGCATAGCTCTCTGGAAGTTGGCTGCCACAGTAAGGCCGTCCTTGTGGATACCCAGAACCAGCTGGGTATCATCTGCATACGATGTAAGCCGTACCCCATGGGCCTTTATTACCCTCGCTAAGTCCGCTACATAGATGTTGAATAGCATAGGACTTAGCGAGGAGCCTTGTGGGACTCCACAAGGGAGTGCAGAGATAGGAGAGTAGAAATCTCCCAGCCTTACTGTCTGGGTACGGTTCGCCAGGAAAGATGAAATGAGATCCTTGGCGAAGCCATTTATCCCCAGGGCTGTGACACGGTCGACTAGGGTGACATGGTCGACCGTGTCAAAGGCCGCTGACAAATCCAAAAGGATGAGGACAGCCGCCCCTCCCTGATCCAAAATCGCCCTGATCTCATCAGAGGCCTTTATCAAGGCGGTCTCTGTTCCATGCCCTTTCCTAAAACCAAACTGCGTTTCATCGAGAAGTTGGTGGGTCTCGACGAACTCTGAGAGCTGTCTATTCATCAGGGATTCGCATACTTTGGCAGGAAAGGGCAGGCATGCAATGGGTCTATAACTGGCGACAGCTGTAGGGTCTAGGGAAGGTTTTTTAAAAGGGGTTTTATAACAGCCTTCTTCCATATACTGGGAAATTGGCCTGTTTGAAATGCAGTATTGCAGATCTCCATGAGGGGGCGTGAGATCACTTCTGTGAGTTTTAGCATCACAGAAGGAGGGCAAGGGTCCAGAGGGGAGCCCGATTTGATGATGGAAATGAGTTTAATAACATCATCATGTGAGGCAGGTGAAAAACATGAAAAGGAGTCATGATTGTGGTGGGAAAGTACTTTATTCACAGTACCGCCTCTATGTTCAGTTTTAATATCATCTTCAAATGAAGCATATATATCTGCCACCTTTGTGGTAAAGAAAGTGGATAATTCATTACAGAAGATCTGTGAGGGCTCAGCTCCAGGGCCAGAGGGAGGGGTGGACAGAGTTGTGACAACAGAGAACAGCTCTCTGGCAGAGTTAGCAGCGGTCTCAATTTGCGCTGAGAAAAAAACCGTTTTTGGAGCCAAAATAGCCTTTTTATAAATCATAAGGGCGTCTTTATAAATTTGTCTGGCTATGGGGCAGTAGGCTTTCCTCCAACGCCTTTCTAGATTCCTACAGTGTTGGCGATGAAGTCTGAGATCTTCATTATACCAGGCGGCCGAAGGAGATGCTCTGTTAGGTCTCGTGAGTTTCTCTGGGGCCACTAGATCGGCGGCACTTCGGATCCAGTCCTGAAAATCTAAGGCTAATAGTGCAGGATTATTTCCTCCCTGAGGACGGGAGGAGGCCAGGGAATCTAGCATCCGAGGGATGTCTGCGTTTTTCCAAGCGCGAGTCCCCACCCTAGTTCGGGGCCTGGAAAATGAAGAGTACGTGGTCCGTATATCTAGCTGAAATATAATAGCCCTGTGGTCTGACCACGTGATGGGAATAATGTCCAGCACAGATATGTCAGGATCATTAGTGAACAGACCATCAAGGGTATGTCCAGCTTGATGTGTGATGCCCTTAATTAATTGGTGCAGTCCTAGATTGGAAAGGTCCGTAATGAGTTGAGTAGTATCAGAGTTGTCCTGCTCTTCCAAATGGAAGTTAAAATCTCCCAATATTGTATATTTATCTGATCCTATGACGTTATCATTCAGGTCAGAGAAAGTGGAGAGAAAAGAATTACGTGGGCCAGGGGGTCGATATAGTATTATACCCTTTAATGCTTGCTTGGGGTTAATACTAATAGCAAAGGCAGCTGATTCACAATTGGCAGAGTTTATAGGGTCTAGTGTCGTACGATATTTGTCCTTGTAAATAATAGCAAGGCCACCACCTCTTCCTATAGGCCTATCGTGTCTAGCGACGCTGTATCCATCCGGTGTAGCGTCACAAAAATCCGGACCTGACCCGGCATCTGCCCAGGTCTCAGTAGCAAATAATAGATCCAGGTCATGGGTAAGCATGGGCGAATTTTGCGAATCTCGCGTTCGCGAATTTTGCGGATTTGCGAATTCGCAATCCGCAAAATCCGCGAATTCTCGCGAATTTGCGGATTTTTTTTTTGTGTGTTCGCAAGTGTTTCTGCCAGTTCGCGAGGATTTGGTACTAGTTCGCAATTGCGAACTTACTTGTCAGCTCGCAACGGTCGCGACTATGTTGTTTCTACGTCTGGTTCATCATCACAGCCTCCCAGCACCCTCTGTTTCACCACTGGCACCCTCTCTTACTTTGACCCATGCCACCCTCTGTTACATCAATGCCACCCTCTTGTTCATCATCACTGACTGTAGAAGATGGGGGGGAAAAGCAAGCCCACCTGCCCTGCTTGAACTGACATGAATTAATTTGGGGTTAGTTTATTAACAACACCTGCCCTGCCCCAACTGACAATAATGAATTAGGGGCTAATTAATGTGTCACTGAAAGAATTTGAAGTTCCAGCCTGGCACCTGCTTGTCTGCTCCTTTAGCTGTAAATCAGGACCTTTGTGGCATACAGTTAAGGTCAAAGCAGGGTCACACAATAGTTGCAAGCAGGCAACCGAATTCTGGAGGGCCCCCTCAGGAAGCACTACAGGGAATCGTTACAAATCATGAGGTTGACCTTTTGCACCTGCTCATTGCTTTTGCTTTTGCAAAAATCGTTTTTCGTTTTTTTCGCGCTATTCGCGGGGCGCGGCGTCGTGCGAAACCGACCGTGGAAGCCGCCAATTCGTGCGAATGAGCTTTTTATTTTTTTGCGGCTTGTTGTTTCGCAAGTTTTTTTGCAGTATTCGCGAGCCGCTTGCAGCGCAACACGCAAATTTACCCCAAGGTCGAGTACGGGCGCGGCCATTTTGTTTGTGTGACGTATTTCCGTTTCCGCCCGCTATGTATAATCTCGCGCAGTAAGCGCATTGCGAGTAGAGGTTCGCACGAGATCGCGAGGAAAATCTCGCGCGAACTTACTTTCGCGCTCGTGAACGGGCGCCGGCCATCTTGTTTTTCATTCATTTCCTGTGTCTGGCCATGGTGTTTAATCCTCTTGCTATCTTTGCCATCCTTTGCTTGTTTTCAGTTTTTTTTTTACGATTTTGCTTCTTATCTATCCCTCTCTTTTCCTAGCTGTATATTTTTGTCTTTTCTGCTATTTTTCTTTACTTTTAAACTACTTTTTTAAACTCTTTTCTTTTCTTCTTCCCTATCCTATTCCTTCCTAATTTTCTACTTCCTACCTTACCTGCCCAGACCATGGTGAAGCCAGGCGCCGTGAAGCTGCCCAGGCACTTGAGGGCGGCAGCGGCGGCGGGGAGGAGGAGTCCTGGACCCCGTGCCAGGACACCATGCGGTGGATTGAGGGGGGAGCAGGTGATGCGACGGGAGATCTTCAGCCCGGAGGAAGTGGGCGCGCTGGTCTACTTCGTCCAGCGCCGCCTGCCCAGGACCATCGCGGGAGGCGGCAGGATCGCGGCCGGCGGCTACAACATGCGGGAGCGCCGGAAGCGGTGGGAGAAGGTGTGCTGGGCCATATCCCACCTCTACGGGGTCCAGCGCACCTACAGCCAGGTCACCCATCGCTGGACGGACCTCCTGGACCGGGAGCGCGACCTGCTGGACCAGCTCGGCTTGGAGATCCCCGGGCTTGGTGAGTAGTAGTAGCCATTTCATCACTCACTACTATGATGTTTTCTCCTGCTCTGTGTTGTTGTATTGCAAATATTTGTTTTTTACATGGAGCAAGCCAATAATGCCGCTGATGACGATTACATTGTAGTTAAATTATATTTCAAAATCTTCTGTGCATTTCAGGTGCACTGCTCTCCTTCTCAGTGGCGTTGCTACTATGCTTATTTGTTTTCTATTTTGTGGTCTCATTGGCCTGAGTAACTATTATGTATGAGTGTACTTTACAGAACTGCGTAATGCTAGACACTAGGGGGCAGATTACATTTACAAGCCCCTTGCGCCACGTTTACGTTGCCTTGCGTGACGCAACAGCGGCGTAAACGTGCCGCATCCCTGCGAGTCATTTACAGCATGACGCATCTAGGGAGATGCGTCACGTTATAAAGCCATGGGCCTGCACCACAATGGGTGCGTTCCTAGTACGCAGGGTGGGCGGTCCGGCGGCTGTGCGCCTCGCAAAATTGCCTGCGTGAAATCTACAAGATTTAACGCAGGCACTTCTGCGACGCTGCTACGTCAATTCAATTGCTTGCTTGAAGCAGGCGAAAGGACTGACACAGCATGTTAAGTATTGGGTGGCCCTGAGCATTACTGGAGTTGCATTGCGTTGGCGACGTGACTCCAGCGATGCGCCGCTCTTACGTGACGAGATGCGTCACGCAAGTGCCTACCCTTGCGCCAGGGCGCGCCGCATTGTAAATAAGGCGCATCTGCCGTGTCGCAAGGGTAGTTTTGCGTGACGCATTTGATCTGGCGCATCTCTGGAGATGCGCCAGAACGCGTAAGTAAGTATGCCCCTAAGGGGCAGAATTGCAATTACCGTTGCATCCCTGCAAAGTAGCAGGAATGCGCCATTAATTGTGTGGCCCGCTACCACCACCAAACATGGTGCGCCGTATTTGCAATGCGGCGCACCATGGGCCCAAAACGTCACCAAAGCTTTACTGCTGGAGTTGCGTCGCAACGATGGCGCAGCTCCAGCAATGCTCTGGGGTACCCTATCTCCCCAATGCTGGGTCAAGCCGTACGTCTGCTTCAAGCAGGTGCAGGGTTTGTGTGACGCATCATTGTCCTAAAGGTGACTGATTGAAATTTTGTAGATTTCCCTCAGCCACTTTTAGGATGTGTTCCAGCACAGGAATGCCCTCCCTTGCGCCGGAACGCCCCCTGATGGCGCAGGGCTTTATAACGGGATGCATCTCCCAAATGCATCACGTTGTTATAATATTATACGCCGCACCATGGCGCCCTTTTTTGTTTAGCTGCTGCGTCACAAAAGTCACGCAAGAACGGAGCAAAAGAGCCGCAAGGGGCTTAAATCTGCCCCTTCCTTTGTACCCCTGACAATAAGAAAAATAGTGGCGGTGGATTGATAGTTTGACTATTTAAATGACTGGTAATGTAGCAGGCAACTGTTAGTGTTGTCACTGATCTGACTGAAATCACAATGGAGTTTGTCTGTCACTTTGCGTCTTGCCTGCGGACTGCTGCCTGCCAGTCCTAGGTGAACCTTTCAGTACTTTGTTTAGTGAGTTACGTGACTTTTGAAGTCACAGGTCCGCAAATAAATGAAAAGTAACCCTAATCAATATAATTTCGCGGAAATATTTTGTTATTGTTCTTTTGAAATGTTTGATTTGGTTGACATTGACAAGCAACAATCATCCATGTTTTCTGCTCTTTCTTTCATGTTGTACGTCAGCTCCCCCCAGGGGCGAGGGGAGGACACAGGAGCAGCAGGCGGCGGATGCTGTTCAACAGGGCCAGGATCGGGCAGGCGAGGGCTCCTTTGCTGGCCCCAGTAAGTTTTCATTTTAGACTAGTACCTATTTTTCCTAGCGTTCCTCATTTGATTTTTTCAAAATCGTCTTTGATCTTCTTGTAGACTGTATCTAAATTCTTATCCTGCCTCTACTATGACTCCCTGTGGTATTACTAGATTATTCTTATTAGTCTGTCTGTGTAGCTAACTAAGATTGCACGGTTGGCGAAACTCCCATTCTAGTCAGCAATAGCTCTATCAACTTAGTGCAGTCCTCTGGGATTGTCCATAATGTCTTTTGAAGTGTTCTATCTGCTTTGAAAATTCCCAACTATAAAATGTGAATGACCACCAAGAAATAATAAGATACTACCTTTTGGTTTGGATAGGAGAACAATCCATACCACTACAGTGGCGCGGACAATTCTTCTGCAGAAACAGAACTATGGACAATAAATAGTGCATTGCTTATGAATTATAATAGGCGCTGTTAGAGTTTCCACATACCTCTGTGATAACAGACTTTGAACCCCCAATGTCCTTACTGACTGACTACTACATAGTGTGGCACAGTTATTTACCTCCCGAATTCATCGATCATTGATCCCCAATGATGATTATTATCCAACGTAGCTGAAGAGTACGGAGTCAGAGTCAAGAAGTGTCAGAGGCACGGACTCATGCTTGCAAAAATTGCAAAACCTTTCGCTCAGTCACTCTAGTCACTCTGGACCAAAAAACACAGAGTCTCTCTAAGTTTAAAAGCTTTATTAAAAGTAAACACATTTATTAAAATGAAGTCATAATTAAAAAACGAAACGTTTAACTGAGAATGTAAAAGTGGTTAGTGCTGACGATTAATTGAAGACATTTCTTGTGGTCGAGCCGAGCTCTCACCTTGTTTCAACTTGATCTTGTTGTTAGAAGTCCATCTTCTGTCTGTGTGGAAAAAAATGGTGCGTGTTAAAAAGCCAGCCTTCATCAGTTGTGCCAAAAAGTGCTGCATTACATTGTTTTCACATGTCTTCATTCCTTGACCAAATACTAGTGAGTGGTTTATTCTAACATTCTTAAATGTACTTTGTAGGTGGAACATCAGGTGGCGGGGCCAACGCGGAGGTGGTGGTGGTGCTTGACACGGAGGCGGAGGGCAATTCCTCAGGGGAGGATGCGGCGGTTCCAGTGCCGGCTGTGAGAGTTCAGACGGTGGTGGTGGCGGGCAGAGGTAAGCTCTTATATATTCCTTACTTATTGAGATTGAAGACGTGGCTGGGAAGGAAAGAATATGAGATGCATGGCTGGGTGAATGATGAAGCAATGATTGGTGGAAGGACAACAGCCTGGGTGGGTGACACAGAAACTGTATGTGTCCATATACCTGGATCATGCTACTATCTGACTCTTAGATAGCATATGTGTATCTAGAGCAGGGGTACTCATAGTACGGCCCGCGGGCCGGTGGCGGCCCGGCAAGCCTTCCTTGGCGGTGTGCAGACCTTGCAGACAATCACTGCTCCCCCGGCCCCCACAGAGCAGAGTGGAGATGCAGGGCCACAAAGAGGTGAAATAGAACAAAGCCTCTGCTCTGTGGGGCCGGGCAAGCAGTGATTGTCAGGGTGGAGATGCAGGGGCGCTACAACAAACAAAGCCTCAATAATATGTTAATGGTCTTTTAAAGACCTGTTAAGTACTTTGGTGTGGCTGTCTGTGTGTGCGCGTTGAGGAAGCTGTCTCAGCCCGGGCTGAAGGCTGACACAGACAGACACACACACAGTGAGATGACAGAGGGGGAGGGAGAGGGAGGGCAGGAGGGAGAGAGAGATGGAGAGGGAGGGCAGGAGGGAGAGCATGAGTGAGAGAGATGTATGTAAATGCTGGGTCTGGTGGCTCAGTGGATGAAGGCATCTGCTGCAGGGACCTGTGTGCAACCTCATGGTCACAAGTTTTCGTTTTGCTTTAGCCCCGCCCCCTCTGACTCCGCCCCCACCAGTGCAGCCCTCGGCCACAAACTACACTGTAAATTTAGCCCCTGAGAGAAAGTTTGTGAGTACCCATGATCTACAGAGAGTAGACGGTCAGTGGATGAACTAAGTGTAACTTTGAAGAGCATGTAACACTGCACCTGCACGTCCGTTCCAGTGTAGGAAAAGAAGTTTTAATTTTGTCCAAATACTACCATCAATAGTAGCAGTAGTTTGTATTGCAAGCACAGCATAGATCCGGTTATTAGGGTGGCCACTCCCTACCTCTCTTAATAAGTTTAGTAGTACTCAGTCATTTATGTGTGGATGTATCACTGGTCACTCAATAAAAAGCAAAGCACCTAAAGTCATCCCATATATAAGCAAAAACATCCCATGTGAAGTGATAGATAATCCGATTATTTATCTTCTTCAATTTTCCATTTCTAGTACTCATTTCCACTGTAGGGTGAAAGTTAAATTAATTAAGCAGTAGCCCTTGAGTTGTAACAGAGTATTCTCAGTGCCACCCGTAATAGAAAAGTAAGAGCTTCACCACCTGCATGTACTGGACGGGTACAGTAACGCAACGCAAGTCTAGGTCACTCCTCATGGCGTGCGTCTCTTTTTCTCGGGTGCAAGTTTACTGCGCTGGCATTATGCCGGCTTGCAGAAGATAACGTACCAATTTTCCTAAACAAGAGACAAGAAGAAGAATAAGACTGGTGTACTTTCATAGTCGACTCCAATGGAAGTCCATAGTGCTCGTAGAATTTGTTCCTTAAACTCCCACTAATGTTAGAGCAAGGATGAAGAAGTGTGAGGTTAGATAGATACTGGCCTCAATAGTTATGTAATGCGCTTGCAAGTTGCTAGTTGTAGTGCAACACAAATTTCTGCTGAATGATTGAGTTAATCTTAAAGAGCATTGGTTACAGACTATGTCTTTCTTTCTTCATATAGGTTCTCCTTCCAAACGAACAAGGAGGAAGGAGCTGGCTAGAGCGGCCCGGCAACGGAGGATCGATGCCACTGTGGCCGAATATTGGCGGCTGGTGGCCCTGGAGGACGAAGAAAGTGTGCAGTCGACCACAACAACTACGTCGTCTGCATCGGCCTCCGTGCCCCCACGGGCTGCCACCCAGCACAGTGGTCCACCCAGACTGAGCCGGGCTGCCAAAGCCAAACGCCACCGCTGAGTAGCAAGGACAACAGCTTCCTCTCACAGCCGTTGCACCTGCAAGGCATTGAAGGCACGCCTGCGCCGCAGTACCCTGATGGTGTCCCGCCTCCAGCAGGAGCTCCACCACCTTTCAAACGAGTTGGAGGGGCTCCGCGTAGAGCACGCCTTGCTCCGCCAGGAGCATGATGCCCTGGCCCAAAAAGTAGACAGCATCCACCCATAGTGTCCCTTGCCCCTTTTTTAGAGACTTTTGGGGGGTGGGAATTGGGAGTTGGGTTTTTGGGGACTTTTGAAGGACAATCGTTGGGGTTAGGGAGGGTCTTGCGGGAGATTATTTTGTTAGGGATATAAATATACTTTTTCAAACTTTATCTGAGCATACCCGTTTCTTACTGCTTGCCTGGTGGGTGGGGGTTTAACAGTGACTTTGTTTTCCTGAAAGTTTAGTTCCATTTTCTTCCTTTAAGTGTAAATGCCCAAATGTTTTCAACACTAAGTGCCTCTCACAGAGTAAGTGAAGTGAATCCAAGAGTCCTAGGACTTTAGTAATACTACCGTCAGTCTCTCGTCTCTCCTACTAATACTCCATTATACCCCCAAACCACCAAACCACCAAACCACCAAACGCTTGAAGTAGTCTGGCTCACTGGTTAGAGGCGGCAGACCCGAGAGCAGAGGACGGCCCGGGACCAGGGTTCGATTCCCGGCGCGGCAGGTTTCTGGACCAGGGTCAGCGGACTCGATAATTCTCTCGCCTCGGTGCCCACTCTGATCAGCGATCACACTCGGCAACTCTGGGCATTAGCTTGCCTCATCTTCACTAACGGCCCCACCAGACCGCCGGGGATGCCTGGTCTCACCCTGGAGATACCCATTAAGGGACCATCTCTCAGGGAAGCCAGGAAGGGTTTCGCAGCGGTCGAAGCGCCTTGGGACCCTACGGGTAAGTAGTGCGCTATATAAATGCCTATACATTTACATTTACATACATCTTACCTGTAATTTGTGTTTGAAAGTAGGGCTAGACCCAGGGCTGGCTCCACGGCAAACAGCGAATAAGGTTGGCAATCTTGGTCGGATAAAATTTCCTCATAGCGGTGGTACTAGTGGTGTGACACAGTGGCAGTTGCATGCCTATGAAAAAAAAGAAAATTAAATCTGGTTTGTCCTCCTGAGCAATTCAACGGTACAAATGAGAATATAGCAGGTGACAGAAGTACACTAGAACAGTGCCACATTGTAGCCTAACAAATGGTAAAGTATAACTACTAATTCGGTTGAAGTTCTTTGACATTAGCCATGGGTCTTTGTCAAGCAGAGTAAGAATATATCCTCGGATTTATTCACCAGCCTGTTGCTATCACCTTATCCTCCCCAGCAAGTGTGTGGATTTATTGCTGTAATTTAGTCACACATCAATCAAAACCACACAGCCTGGGGGAAGAGGGTTAGGGTTTGAAAAATGGATGGGTACGGGGGTTTTTGGGAAAGGTTTTGGGAGACAAGAAAAAATAGCACAGCATGGACAAACAATTGTGAACATAAACAAATCTTTGGGTACAAACCTATCCATCAATCTTTGAAAGTGCATGCACTAACTGCATGCATGTCAGTGAAAAGTAAGTAGTACTTTCGACAACTGTGGAAGAAAGAATGCGACAGTACAGGGCGTGTGTGGAATTATTCATAACGATATTCAACATAAGGTCTCTGTAGCCAGATACCCGAGAGCCTTGCTGGTCTCTATAAATCCATTCACAACAACACTCAATGGGGTTGGTCTGGAAGGTATAGTAGATAGAAAAGGAGAAATTGCTTTTTTTCTAGGTGTCCCCTCACTCACCAGGGTTGCCCCTTGGTGACATGCTTCATCATTGGGGCCATCCCAGTCCTCTACGGGCTGGGGCGTGCTGCGACTTGCGAATTACGTAGGAGCACTTACAAATGACTATGTGTGGTGCAGATGTGATAGTGGAGTGGACTAAGTGATGTGTTAAGGGATCAATTTAGAAGCAGAGAGAGATCCAAGAAATGCAGTCACAGTCAGAGAAAAAGGCAAGGGATACTGTATCTATGTTGTTGTAGTTGTCCTGTTGGAAGTGGTAAGTAAGTTGCCTGCAGAAAAAAAATCCTCTTATTAGCGGCACTCCTCCATTGCAGCCGACGCTTCGTCCATCGATGTTGGTCACCAGAAGACACCCTGTAAAAAAAGCACAGCATAGACAAACAATTGAACATAAACAATTCTTTGGGTACAAACCTATCCATCAATCTTTGAAAGTGCATGCACTACTGCATGCATGTCAGTGAAAAGTAAGTAGTACTTTCGACAACTGTGGAAGAAAGAATGCGACAGTACAGGGCGTGTGTGGAATTATTCATAACGATATTCAACATAAGGTCTCTGTAGCCAGATACCCGAGAGCCTTGCTGGTCACTATAAATCCATTCACAACAACACTCAATGGGGTTGGTCTGGAAGGTATAGTAGATAGAAAAGGAGAAATTGCTTTTTTTCTAGGTGTCCCCTCACTCACCAGGGTTGCCCCTTGGTGACATGCTTCATCATTGGGGCCATCCCAGTCCTCTACGGGCTGGGGCGTGCTGCGACTTGCGAATTACATAGGAGCACTTACAAATGACTATGTGTGGTGCAGATGTGATAGTGGAGTGGACTAAGTGATGTGTTAAGGGATCAATTTAGAAGCAGAGAGAGATCCAAGAAATGCAGTCACAGTCAGAGAAAAAGGCAAGGGATACTGTATCTATGTTGTTGTAGTTGTCCTGTTGGAAGTGGTAAGTAAGTTGCCTGCAGAAAAAAAATCCTCTTATTAGCGGCACTCCTCCATTGCAGCCGACGCTTCGTCCATCGATGTTGGTCACCAGAAGACACCCTGTCCACTGCCTGCCTGATGCTGAATTGTGGCTCGCTAATGTGAAGCCTGACTCCATCCTTTTTTCCCCATTGCAGAGACTGAAACCCGGCCTGTAGTTATTCAACGAAAAACAGGAAGTGATAAAATATTACAACACCACTGATAAATAAATATAAGGTATGTAGGCTGTGGAGTGCAAAAAGTCACAATTTGATTTTCCTAGTAGACAGTACAATATTTTTGAAAGTGCGTACTCTGTCTGAGTCACCTTTTGAAGGATAAATAAGTAGGGGCAAATTAATGTAGCGGATCTTTCCCCTCAAGCTAGGTGTACTGTAAACTGTGTTTTAGAACAAAATTAGATCTTCCTAGCAGTGCTCCCACCCAGATCCTTACTAAAGCCAGTCGCAAAAATGTAGAAGACCCCCAATCAAATCTCAAAAAACGAGGCCTAGCAGAAAATTGGTGACAAAACGTACTTTGAAAGTCAAAGTAGGCCGAAGTACCCCCTTCCTAATTACCCCTTACCCACCGTGGATTGCATTCAAACCACTTGCAAGCAACCAAGCAAAAGTAGCCATAGCCAGCATCGCTCCAAGACTCGAAATCCCCCCCACTCAAACACATGCAATAGAAATACTGCTAACCCTAACGAACCCTAAGTTAAGAATAGTGGCAAAGGCTTTCTTTAACTATGCCAAATCCCCCCTTTCCCACCATGGATTTTCTTCAAATGACTTGCAACCAAAATTACACATTCTCACGAGTGCTCTAAGACCCCAGAACTCAGTTGCAAAAATCTAGAACACCCCGAAACACATGCAATCCTGCTGCTAGGGCTAACCCTAACGAACCCTAAGTTACAAAAAGTGCCAAAAGGCTTTTCCGCGAGGATTTTGTCCCAACCACTTCTACCCGGTATTAGACCTTCCCAGGAATGCCCCAAGACCCGCCAACCCACCCGCCAAGAAGCATAACACCCCCAAACAGGCCAAAAGCAAAATCTCATACTTGCAATATTTCTCTGCCTTCGGTCCAAACGCGCTGCGTAGCTAGGCCATAAGTCGGGGTTGCCACAACGGATTTCCTGAAAAGCAAATGCAATCAAGATTAGAGTGTCCCAGCAGTGCTCCCAGACCACGAAACTCACCCACAAACAGACGGAACCCCCCCTAATAGCACCTCAAAGGCAAGCAAGTCATCAAAAACACACAAAAATTTCCGCCTGGGATTTGGTCCAAAACACTTTTATCCGGTATTAGAGCTTCCCAGCAATGGCCCCAGAGCCGTCAACCCAGGAGAAAACGAGTAGAAGACCCCCAAACAGCCAAAGAGCAAAAGTACAAAAATGGGGACTTAGTCAATTTTTCACAAATTTCCCAAATCACTCCGCGCGCGCTCTGCGGCTAGGCCCTAACTCCCCTCTGCCACCATGGATTTGCTTCAAACCTCTTGCAAAGTAAAGTATATATAGCCAGCAGTGCGCCCAGACCCCGAAACACACCCACAAACACCAGGGAAGCCCCCCAAACAGGCCCCCGAAAACGCTACATTGAGCAAAATGTCAGAAATAGCCCAAAAAAAATCGGCCTGGATTTTGTCCCAACCACTTCTACCCGGTATTAGACCATCCCAGGAATGCCCCAAGACCCGCCAACCCACCCACCAAGAAGTATAACACCCCCAAACAGGCCAAAAGCAAAATCTCATACTTGCAATATTTCTCGGCCTTCGGTCCAAACGCGCTGCGTAGCTAGGCCATAAGTTGGGGTTGCCACGACGGATTTCCTGAAAAGCAAATGCAATCAAGATTAGAGTGTCCCAGCAGTGCTCCCAGACCCCGAAACTCACCCACAAACACCAGGAAGCCCCCCAAACAGGCCCCCGAAAAGGCTACATTGAGCAAAATGTCAGAAATAGCCAAAAAAAAATCGGCCTGGATTTTGTCCCAACCACTTCTACCCGGTATTAGACCATCCCAGGAATGCCCCAAGACCCGCCAACCCACCCGCCAAGAAGCATAACACCCCCAAACAGGCCAAAAGCAAAATCTCATACTTGCAATATTTCTCGGCCTTCGGTCCAAACGCGCTGCGTAGCTAGGCCATAAGTCGGGGTTGCCACGACGGATTTCCTGAAAAGCAAATGCAATCAAGATTAGAGTGTCCCAGCAGTGCTCCCAGACCACGAAACTCACCCACAAACACCAGGAAGCCCCCCAAACAGGCCCCCGAAAAGGCTACATTGAGCAAAATGTCAGAAATAGCCAAAAAAAAAATCGGCCTGGATTTTGTCCCAACCACTTCTACCCGGTATTAGACCTTCCCAGGAATGCCCCAAGACCCGCCAACCCACCCGCCAAGAAGCATAACACCCCCAAACAGGCCAAAAGCAAAATCTCATACTTGCAATATTTCTCGGCCTTCGGTCCAAACGCGCTGCGTAGCTAGGCCATAAGTCGGGGTTGCCACAACGGATTTCCTGAAAAGCAAATGCAATCAAGATTAGAGTGTCCCAGCAGTGCTCCCAGACCACGAAACTCACCCACAAACAGACGGAACCCCCCCTAATAGCACCTCAAAGGCAAGCAAGTCATCAAAAACACACAAAAATTTCCGCCTGGGATTTGGTCCAAAACACTTTTATCCGGTATTAGAGCTTCCCAGCAATGGCCCCAGAGCCGTCAACCCAGGAGAAAACGAGTAGAAGACCCCCAAACAGCCAAAGAGCAAAAGTACAAAAATGGGGACTTAGTCAATTTTTCACAAATTTCCCAAATCACTCCGCGCGCGCTCTGCAGCTAGGCCCTAACTCCCCTCTGCCACCATGGATTTGCTTCAAACCTCTTGCAAAGTAAAGTATATATAGCCAGCAGTGCGCCCAGACCCCGAAACACACCCACAAACACCAGGAAGCCCCCCAAACAGGCCCCCGAAAACGCTACATTGAGGAAAATGTCAGAAATAGCCAAAAACAAATCGGCCTGGATTTTGTCCCAACCACTTCTACCCGGTATTAGACCATCCCAGGAATGCCCCAAGACCCGCCAACCCACCCGCCAAGAAGCATAACACCCCCAAACAGGCCAAAAGCAAAATCTCATACTTGCAATATTTCTCTGCCTTCGGTCCAAACGCGCTGCGTAGCTAGGCCATAAGTCGGGGTTGCCACGACGGATTTCCTGAAAAGCAAATGCAATCAAGATTAGAGTGTCCCAGCAGTGCTCCCAGACCCCGAAACTCACCCACAAACACCAGGAAGCCCCCCAAACAGGCCCCCGAAAAGGCTACATTGAGCAAAGTGTCAGAAATAGCCAAAAAAAAAATCGGCCTGGATTTTGTCCCAACCACTTCTACCCGGTATTAGACCTTCCCAGGAATGCCCCAAGACCCGCCAACCCACCCGCCAAGAAGCATAACACCCCCAAACAGGCCAAAAGCAAAATCTCATACTTGCAATATTTCTCGGCCTTCGGTCCAAAAGCGCTGCGTAGCTAGGCCATAAGTCGGGGTTGCCACGACGGATTTCCTGAAAAGCAAATGCAATCAAGATTAGAGTGTCCCAGCAGTGCTCCCAGACCACGAAACTCACCCACAAACAGACGGAACCCCCCCTAATAGCACCTCAAAGGCAAGCAAGTCATCAAAAACACACAAAAAGTTCCGCCTGGGATTTGGTCCAAAACACTTTTATCCGGTATTAGAGCTTCCCAGCAATGGCCCCAGAGCCGTCAACCCAGGAGAAAACGAGGAGAAGACCCCCAAACAGCCAAAGAGCAAAAGTACAAAAATGGGGACTTAGTCAATTTTTCACAAATTTCCCAAATCACTCCGCGCGCGCTCTGCAGCTAGGCCCTAACTCCCCTCTGCCACCATGGATTTGCTTCAAACCTCTTGCAAAGTAAAGTATATATAGCCAGCAGTGCGCCCAGACCCCGAAACACACCCACAAACACCAGGAAGCCCCCCAAACAGGCCCCCGAAAACGCTACATTGAGCAAAATGTCAGAAATAGCCAAAAACAAATCGGCCTGGATTTTGTCCCAACCACTTCTACCCGGTATTAGACCATCCCAGGAATGCCCCAAGACCCGCCAACCCACCCGCCAAGAAGCATAACACCCCCAAACAGGCCAAAAGCAAAATCTCATACTTGCAATATTTCTCTGCCTTCGGTCCAAACGCGCTGCGTAGCTAGGCCATAAGTCGGGGTTGCCACGACGGATTTCCTGAAAAGCAAATGCAATCAAGATTAGAGTGTCCCAGCAGTGCTCCCAGACCCCGAAACTCACCCACAAACACCAGGAAGCCCCCCAAACAGGCCCCCGAAAAGGCTACATTGAGCAAAATGTCAGAAATAGCCAAAAAAAAAATCAGCCTGGATTTTGTCCCAACCACTTCTACCCGGTATTAGACCATCCCAGGAATGCCCCAAGACCCGCCAACCCACCCGCCAAGAAGCATAACACCCCCAAACAGGCCAAAAGCAAAATCTCATACTTGCAATATTTCTCGGCCTTCGGTCCAAACGCGCTGCGTAGCTAGGCCATAAGTCGGGGTTGCCACGACGGATTTCCTGAAAAGCAAATGCAATCAAGATTAGAGTGTCCCAGCAGTGCTCCCAGACCACGAAACTCACCCACAAACACCAGGAAGCCCCCCCAAACAGGCACCCGAAAAGGCTACATTGAGCAAAATGTCAGAAATAGCCAAAAAAAAAATCGGCCTGGATTTTGTCCCAACCACTTCTACCCGGTATTAGACCTTCCCAGGAATGCCCCAAGACCCGCCAACCCACCCGCCAAGAAGCATAACACCCCCAAACAGGCCAAAAGCAAAATCTCATACTTGCAATATTTCTCGGCCTTCGGTCCAAACGCGCTGCGTAGCTAGGCCATAAGTCGGGGTTGCCACGACGGATTTCCTGAAAAGCAAATGCAATCAAGATTAGAGTGTCCCAGCAGTGCTCCCAGACCACGAAACTCACCCACAAACAGACGGAACCCCCCCTAATAGCACCTCAAAGGCAAGCAAGTCATCAAAAACACAAAAAAAATTCCGCCTGGGATTTGGTCCAAAACACTTTTATCCGGTATTAGAGCTTCCCAGCAATGGCCCCAGAGCCGTCAACCCAGGAGAAAACGAGTAGAAGACCCCCAAACAGCCAAAGAGCAAAAGTACAAAAATGGGGACTTAGTCAATTTTTCACAAATTTCCCAAATCACTCCGCGCGCGCTCTGCAGCTAGGCCCTAACTCCCCTCTGCCACTATGGATTTGCTTCAAACCTCTTGCAAAGTAAAGTATATATAGCCAGCAGTGCGCCCAGACCCCGAAACACACCCACAAACACCAGGAAGCCCCCCAAACAGGCCCCGAAAAACGCTACATTGAGCAAAATGTCAGAAATAGCCAAAAAAAAATCGGCCTGGATTTTGTCCCAACCACTTCTACCCGGTATTAGACCATCCCAGGAATGCCCCAAGACCCGCCAACCCACCCGCCAAGAAGCATAACACCCCCAAACAGGCCAAAAGCAAAATCTCATACTTGCAATATTTCTCGGCCTTCGGTCCAAACGCGCTGCGTAGCTAGGCCATAAGTCGGGGTTGCCACGACGGATTTCCTGAAAAGCAAATGCAATCAAGATTAGAGTGTCCCAGCAGTGCTCCCAGACCCCGAAACTCACCCACAAACACCAGGAAGCCCCCCAAACAGGCCCCCGAAAAGGCTACATTGAGCAAAATGTCAGAAATAGCCAAAAAAAAATCGGCCTGGATTTTGTCCCAACCACTTCTACCCGGTATTAGACCATCCCAGGAATGCCCCAAGACCCGCCAAGAAGCATAACACCCCCAAACAGGCCAAAAGCAAAATCTCATACTTGCAATATTTCTCGGCCTTTGGTCCAAACGCGCTGCGTAGCTAGGCCATAAGTCGGGGTTGCCACGACGGATTTCCTGAAAAGCAAATTCAATCAAGATTAGAGTGTCCCAGCAGTGCTCCCAGACCACGAAACTCACCCACAAACACCAGGAAGCCCCCCCAAACAGGCACCCGAAAAGGCTACATTGAGCAAAATGTCAGAAATAGCCAAAAGAAAATCGGCCTGGATTTTGTCCCAACCACTTCTACCCGGTATTAGACCTTCCCAGGAATGCCCCAAGGCCCGCCAACCCACCCGCCAAGAAGCATAACACCCCCAAACAGGCCAAAAGCAAAATCTCATACTTGCAATATTTCTCGGCCTTCGGTCCAAACGCGCTGCGTAGCTAGGCCATAAGTCGGGGTTGCCACGACGGATTTCCTGAAAAGCAAATGCAATCAAGATTAGAGTGTCCCAGCAGTGCTCCCAGACCACGAAACTCATCCACAAACAGACGGAACCCCCCCTAATAGCACCTCAAAGGCAAGCAAGTCATCAAAAACACAAAAAAAATTCCGCCTGGGATTTGGTCCAAAACACTTTTATCCGGTATTAGAGCTTCCCAGCAATGGCCCCAGAGCCGTCAACCCAGGAGAAAACGAGTAGAAGACCCCCAAACAGCCAAAGAGCAAAAGTACAAAAATGGGGACTTAGTCAATTTTTCACAAATTTCCCAAATCACTCCGCGCGCGCTCTGCAGCTAGGCCCTAACTCCCCTCTGCCACTATGGATTTGCTTCAAACCTCTTGCAAAGTAAAGTATATATAGCCAGCAGTGCGCCCAGACCCCGAAACACACCCACAAACACCAGGAAGCCCCCCAAACAGGCCCCCGCAAACGCTACATTGAGCAAAATGTCAGAAATAGCCAAAAAAAAATCGGCCTGGATTTTGTCCCAACCACTTCTACCCGGTATTAGACCATCCCAGGAATGCCCCAAGACCCGCCAACCCACCCGCCAAGAAGCATAACACCCCCAAACAGGCCAAAAGCAAAATCTCATACTTGCAATATTTCTCGGCCTTCGGTCCAAACGCGCTGCGTAGCTAGGCCATAAGTCGGGGTTGCCACGACGGATTTCCTGAAAAGCAAATGCAATCAAGATTAGAGTGTCCCAGCAGTGCTCCCAGACCCCGAAACTCACCCACAAACACCAGGAAGCCCCCCAAACAGGCCCCCGAAAAGGCTACATTGAGCAAAATGTCAGAAATAGCCAAAAAAAAATCGGCCTGGATTTTGTCCCAACCACTTCTACCCGGTATTAGACCATCCCAGAAATGCCCCAAGACCCGCCAAGAAGCATAACACCCCCAAACAGGCCAAAAGCAAAATCTCATACTTGCAATATTTCTCGGCCTTTGGTCCAAACGCGCTGCGTAGCTAGGCCATAAGTCGGGGTTGCCACGACGGATTTCCTGAAAAGCAAATGCAATCAAGATTAGAGTGTCCCAGCAGTGCTCCCAGACCACGAAACTCACCCACAAACACCAGGAAGCCCCCCAAACAGGCACCCGAAAAGGCTAAATTGAGCAAAATGTCAGAAATAGCCAAAAAAAAATCGGCCTGGATTTTGTCCCAACCACTTCTACCCGGTATTAGACCTTCCCAGGAATGCCCCAAGACCCGCCATCACACCCGCCAAGAAGCATAACACCCCCAAACAGGCCAAAAGCAAAATCTCATACTTGCAATATTTCTCGGCCTTCGGTCCAAACGCGCTGCGTAGCTAGGCCATAAGTCGGGGTTGCCACGACGGATTTCCTGAAAAGCAAATGCAATCAAGATTAGAGTGTCCCAGCAGTGCTCCCAGACCACGAAACTCACCCACAAACAGACGGAACCCCCCCTAATAGCACCTCAAAGGCAAGCAAGTCATCAAAAACACAAAAAAATTCCGCCTGGGATTTGGTCCAAAACACTTTTATCCGGTATTAGAGCTTCCCAGCAATGGCCCCAGATCCGTCAACCCAGGAGAAAACGAGTAGAAGACCCCCAAACAGCCAAAGAGCAAAAGTACAAAAATGGGGACTTAGTCAATTTTTCACAAATTTCCCAAATCACTCCGCGCGCGCTCTGCAGCTAGGCCCTAACTCCCCTCTGCCACTATGGATTTGCTTCAAACCTCTTGCAAAGTAAAGTATATATAGCCAGCAGTGCGCCCAGACCCCGAAACACACCCACAAACACCGGGAAGCCCCCCAAACAGGCCCCCGAAAACGCTACATTGAGCAAAATGTCAGAAATAGCCAAAAAAAAATCGGCCTGGATTTTGTCCCAACCACTTCTACCCGGTATTAGACCATCCCAGGAATGCCCCAAGACCCGCCAACCCACCCGCCAAGAAGCATAACACCCCCAAACAGGCCAAAAGCAAAATCTCATACTTGCAATATTTCTCGGCCTTCGGTCCAAACGCGCTGCGTAGCTAGGCCATAAGTCGGGGTTGCCACGACGGATTTCCTGAAAAGCAAATGCAATCAAGATTAGAGTGTCCCAGCAGTGCTCCCAGACCCCGAAACTCACCCACAAACACCAGGAAGCCCCCCAAACAGGCCCCCGAAAAGGCTACATTGAGCAAAATGACAGAAATAGCCAAAAAAAAATCGGCCTGGATTTTGTCCCAACCACTTCTACCCGGTATTAGACCTTCCCAGGAATGCCCCAAGACCCGCCAACCCACCCGCCAAGAAGCATAACACCCCCAAACAGGCCAAAAGCAAAATCTCATACTTGCAATATTTCTCGGCCTTCGGTCCAAACGCGCTGCGTAGCTAGGCCATAAGTCGGGGTTGCCACGACGGATTTCCTGAAAAGCAAATGCAATCAAGATTAGAGTGTCCCAGCAGTGCTCCCAGACCACGAAACTCACCCACAAACAGACGGAACCCCCCCTAATAGCACCTCAAAGGCAAGCAAGTCATCAAAAACACAAAAAAAATTCCGCCTGGGATTTGGTCCAAAACACTTTTATCCGGTATTAGAGCTTCCCAGCAATGGCCCCAGAGCCGTCAACCCAGGAGAAAACGAGTAGAAGACCCCCAAACAGCCAAAGAGCAAAAGTACAAAAATGGGGACTTAGTCAATTTTTCACAAATTTCCCAAATCACTCCGCGCGCGCTCTACAGCTAGGCCCTAACTCCCCTCTGCCACCATGGATTTGCTTCAAACCTCTTGCAAAGTAAAGTATATATAGCCAGCAGTGCGCCCAGACTCCGAAACACACCCACAAACACCAGTAAGCCCCCCAAACAGGCACCCGAAAACGCTACATTGAGCAAAATGTCAGAAATAGCCAAAAAAAAATCGGCCTGGATTTTGTCCCAACCACTTCTACCCGGTATTAGACCATCCCAGGAATGCCCCAAGACCCGCCAACCCACCCGCCAAGAAGCATAACACCCCCAAACAGGCCAAAAGCAAAATCTCATACTTGCAATATTTCTCGGCCTTCGGTCCAAACGCGCTGCGTAGCTAGGCCATAAGTCGGGGTTGCCACGACGGATTTCCTGAAAAGCAAATGCAATCAAGATTAGAGTGTCCCAGCAGTGCTCCCAGACCCCGAAACTCACCCACAAACACCAGGAAGCCCCCCAAACAGGCCCCCGAAAAGGCTACATTGAGCAAAATGTCAGAAATAGCCAAAAAAAAATCGGCCTGGATTTTGTCCCAACCACTTCTACCCGGTATTAGACCATCCCAGGAATGCCCCAAGACCCGCCAACCCACCCGCCAAGAAGCATAACACCCCCAAACAGGCCAAAAGCAAAATCTCATACTTGCAATATTTCTCGGCCTTCGGTCCAAACGCGCTGCGTAGCTAGGCCATAAGTCGGGGTTGCCACAACGGATTTCCTGAAAAGCAAATGCAATCAAGATTAGAGTGTCCCAGCAGTGCTCCCAGGCCCCGAAACTCACCCACAAACACCAGGAAGACCCCCAAACAGGCCCCCAAAAAGGCTACATTGAGCAAAATGTCAGAAATAGCCAAACAAAAATCGCCCTGGATTTTGTCCCAACCACTTCTACCCGGTATTAGACCTTCCCAGGAATGCCCCAAGACCCGCCAACCCACTCGCCAAGAAGCATAACACCCCCAAACAGGCCAAAAGCAAAATCTCATACTTGCAATATTTCTCGGCCTTCGGTCCAAACGCGCTGCGTAGCTAGGCCATAAGTCGGGGTTGCCACGACGGATTTCCTGAAAAGCAAATGCAATCAAGATTAGAGTGTCCCAGCAGTGCTCCCAGACCACGAAACTCACCCACAAACAGACGGAACCCCCCCTAAGAGCACCTCAAAGGCAAGCAAGTCATCAAAAACACAAAACATTTTCCGCCTGGGATTTGGTCCAAAACACTTTTATCCGGTATTAGAGCTTCCCAGCAATGGCCCCAGAGCCGTCAACTCACCTGCAAAGAGGTACAACAACACCCCCACAAGTGCTGAGTCTTTCTTCATTGGGCGTAAACCAGCCCTCTGGTTTGATGGAAATAGGAGTCTGGAGGAGGAGGATAGAGGAGCATGTTTTTCTGAACTTGTGAACCTGAGGAATGCAGACTGCGGCAACTTCAAATCAATTAGCAAACCAGTGAAGACAGTTCTGCTGATGGGCTTGATTTTGTGATTATCTGATTAAAGTTTGAAATATATTAACTGTGCACAACAAAGAAAGACAGACACACAGGAATAAAAGTGAATAAGGATGAAAAAGAAAGTTATTGATTCGTTGTCTCATTTTCAGGGCTCGGTATCACGGTCCAGGAATAAGAATAAGGCTTCGTCATCATACTCTGCGAATTCAGGCAGGGTGAGCTCAGTGTCACCTGACAGAGTAGAAATTCCCTCATCTATGTTGCTGGCCACCTCCTCTTCATCCGGCACGCTTTCTCGTACTCTGAAATCTGGTGGTATGAGGTGCTGATTCATCTTGATCATTGTTAACCTCTCCACATTTTTGGGCGAGAGGCGGCTCCGTTTGGGAGTTACAATGCCACCAGCAGCACTGAAAACCCGTTCAGAAGACACACTTGCGAGTGGGCAAGACAAGTAGTTTAAAGCCAGGTTGGTGAGCTGTGGCCACAATTCTTTTTTCCCATGCCAATACGCCAATGGGTCAGAATTAACATAGACCTCTGTTGAGTCATTCAGATAGTCCTTCACCATCGACTCAAGGTCCTCATCAAAGGTTCCTCCACTTTGCTTAGCTCTTGCTGTGCCTCTGACCTTTTGAGAACCAAACCCACGCAGAGCTAGCCAATCCTCTTCAGCCTCCAATGTTTCTGTTGTGTCTCGTGCAGATGATCCGGTTGCCGGTGTCTTTAACGGCTGAGAGGTCACTTGTGCCCAGCCACAGGTGCAGAAGTGGATTGTTTTGACTGGGGATGGCCTGCTGATGTACTGCCATTTCCTTCAATTTTCAGCCGTTCTCTTTCAAACCTCTTGGCTGACAAGGCTAGCCAACGTTTGTACTTTGGAACATGTTCATCATCAAAAGGAAAGAATGCTTAGCCTGCCAGCGCCTTTTTGTAGCGTGGATCCAGAATAGTAGCACAAATGTAATGCTGTTCTGAGTGGATCTCTTTAAGACGTTCATCACCTTGTAGGAGCTCTAATAATTTCTCAGCCAGAAGCAAAGAGTCTTGGATTTTGTCATCTTTTTCAAACACAGAACACACCTCCTTCAGTTGGTCCTCCAGCATGTACAACAATGGGATAGCTTTTCCCAAATTAGTGTCCTCCTTGCTGACTGTACGCGTGAAGAACTCAAAAGGACGAAGCATGCGTGTCAGGCTTTGAACTATGTTCCATTGCGCCGCACCCATCCTCAGCTCCTCTGTACCCTCTGTAAGGAAATATTGATCGAGTTCCGTATACTGCTCATACAGACGCTCAAGCATGTAGAAGGTTGAGTTCCAACATGTTACCACCTCCTGGATGAGTGCTTTCACTGGCATTTGACGTTGATATAGCAGGCTCCTCAGCTGCTTCCGGGCCTTAAAAGAATGGCTGAAATGCTTGCACATTTTTCGGCAGGTGTCCAATACACTGTACGCTGCACTGCCTTTATTACCCAAGAATTTTTGGACAACCAGGTTTATACAGTGCGCCAAACACTGCACTCTGAAATAGTCACCGTCCCTCATGGCCTTAACTATATTGGCGCCATTGTCCGTGGAAACATAACCAACCTGGCGTTTTAGTGGGGACAGGCAGTTAAGGACCTTTGTGTTAAAGACATCCAAAATGTTTTCTGCTGTGTGACGTTTCTCCAAACCAAACATGGCTAGTGTTGCATGTTTCCGAGCAGCTTTAAAAACAATGTCCGCGTCAACACCTGCGTTTAGCTTTGCTTTAGCCCCTGAAAAAGAGACCCAGTGTGCAGTGATGCACATGTAATCAGCGCCTGCGCCACTGGTCCACATGTCTGTTGTCAGATGTATAGTGTGAACAGCACTCTTCTGCAAAGCTGCCCCAATCACCTTCAGAACATCTTCATGTAGTGCTGGAACCGCAACTCGGGCAAAATAGAACCGGCTAGGAACCTTCCATTTAGGGCAGAGCGCTGCCACTAATTCTAGAAAACCAAAACCAACCCCTTCTACAAAAGAAAAAGGGAGAAGGTCCAGAGCTAGCATTTTAGCCAGCTTCAGTGGGTGGTTGCGTTCATATTGCGCTTCTGTAAACAACATCTTTTTAATATTGCCCTGGACCAAGGATTTACGGGATGATGATGATATCTTCGACCCAGTTACGCTCGCTGATGAACTTTTCCGCATTGATGTCTCACTCTCTCCCACACTCTTAGTGTGCCTCACATGGGGTGTGCTGCTGACAGGGGTACTGGGTGTAAGTGAAGTGTTTGAATCGTCTTCTTCCTCCTCGTCATCATCAGATGAAAAATCAATGTTTTCATTACGTGCAATTCCGGCTTGCTTAAACGCCTCTAGGTGCGGAAACCATTGGACAGGGTGCGCTCTCTTAAGATGACCTCTCTGGCCTCCGGTACCATAGTTAGAACCAAGCTTACCACGACCAACTCGAAGCTTACAAATGCTACAAATGTCTACGTTTTCCATTTTTGGGCAAACACTAAAGAAGTCCCAAACTGGAGACTTGAAATGTCTTTGGGGGCCGGAGGAGGCGGCGATACTGGTGGTGGTGGTCCTGCTGCTAATGCCAGATGAAGTGGAGGATGTGGATTGCCGAACTTCAGTACGTTTTGCACTTTCACCACCACGAATTGAGGTCGAGGTGGGTACCTTCTTGCGAGGAAGAAATATGGAAGCGGTAGGTTTTGGTGTACTACTTAACTCCAAATCTAATGATTGTTGTGTTTCCATTTCCATTGCCTCCTCGTCGAGATCATCATCACGCTCAGCAGCTTCTCGGGATAGGGTCAAAATGTCTCTTTGCTGCATGCCCGGTGGGGCTGCAGTGACCTTTGTGATGACTGGCTCGTCGTCATCGTGAGAGGCTTCATCACCAGCAGTATCTGTCACTTCTTGTTGAGCCTCATCACACTCCATAGGTATGAGTTTTTCGACGACCTTCCTTTTACGCTTAGGTACCTTTGTCAGATCATGGTGTGCCTCATTCTCAGACCGCAGTGGTGGTTCCCAAGCTGGATCCGTATCATCAGAAGGAGGTGGGCTTGAAGAAGATGTAGACACCCCCCTTGATCTTTTCCTTGCTAGGGATGTGGAAGACAATGAATGATCATCAGGAGGAGTGGCTTCCAATGATACCTCGGCTTCATTGTCGATTTCCTGATGTGCCCCTACTTCGGGAGGAACAACTATTGTGGGCACTTGTGAACCTCCATGCACCTTTGCTTGCACATCTCCTTTTGCTGCCTCTCCTTCCACATGTACTTGGGCGTGTACTTGCACATGGTGTTGTTGTTGCGGCTGTGGTTGTTCAACACTTGTCAGATGAGTTACAACAACCTGTGTTGATTCAGGGACATTGCTGCTACTTTCTTGCGATGAGCCAACATCACTGGGCGATGGTGATTGGAGAAGTACACTGACTGCCTCTGAAGCACTCAAGGGCTTTGACTTAAGTTGGCGTGGTGGTGGAGGCACTGAACCCAATGGATCAGGGGTGCTGCTCCCAGCTTGGTCCCCAGCAGATCCTGCTGCTGCAGGCGTACTTTTTTTTTTCTCCCAAAAAACGTGGCGGGTGGCACACCAGCCTCCTTGGTAACTTGCTTCTTCTGCTCCTTACTAGCAACTTTCTTGCTAGAGGAGCTACGGAGACCTTTTTTTGGGGCCATCTTCTTCAGAGCAGGTCAGACAGCAGGCCGCAGTTGCACGAATTGTAGAGTTGTCTGAGGCCAGACGTGACGTCGCGTGACGTTATGCTGCACACGCACACCGCTGCAGGACTTCTTCCTGGCACTGGTGGTTCTCTTGAGTCTTGTGCACCTAAAAACAATGGAAGACAGAGGAACATCAGTTCAGTTATACAGCACAAAAAAAATCGAAAAACACTGCAAAATCAGCACAATCCCATTCCATCCATGCCCTCCATGATGTTAAAGTTCAAGACAGCCCACAGAAAGACTAGGCCCATTCTAGACTCAAATACCCTGCCCTGGTGAAAAGGCCACAAGTACAGGCCCAAAAAACGAAAATCACTGAAAAATCAGCACAATCACAATCCATCCATGCCCTCCATGATGTTTAAGTTCAAGACAGCCCACAGAAAGACTAGGCCCACGCTAGACTCAAATACCCCTGGTGAAAAGGCCACAAGTACAGGCCCAAAAAACGAAAATCACTGAAAAATCAGCACAATCCCAATCCATCCATGCCCTCCATGATGTTTAAATTCAAGACAACCTACAGAAAGACTAGGCCCATGCTAGACTCAAATACCCCTGGTGAAAAGGCCACAAGTACAGGCCCAAAAAACGAAAATCACTGAAAAATAGGCACAATCCCAATCCATCCATGCCCTCCATGATGTTTAAATTCAAGACAACCCACAGAAAGACTAGGCCCATGCAAGACTCACTACCCCTGGGCATAAATAAAGGTTGAAAAGTAGGCAAAATGGTTGCAGGCCTAACAACAAAGCCTGCATTCAAAATGGCCACTTCTCTGCCAGCACATGGCCAGTGCCTGTAGCTGCACTCAAAATGGCCACCAGCCACATGGCCTGTCCCTCCCCATGAACACCCCCAAAAATCGAAAAACACTGCAAAATCAGCACAATCCCATTCCATCCATGCCCTCCATGATGTTTAAGTTCAAGACAGCCCACAGAAAGACTAGGCCCATGCTAGACTCAAATACCCTGCCCTGGTGAAAAGGCCACAAGTACAGCCCCAAAAAACGAAAATCACTGAAAAATCAGCACAATCCCAATCCATCCATGCCCTCCATGATGTTTAAATTCAAGACAACCTACAGAAAGACTAGGCCCATGCTAGACTCAAATACCCCTGGTGAAACGGCCACAAGTACAGGCCCAAAAAACGAAAATCACTGAAAAATCAGCACAATCCCAATCCATCCATGCCCTCCATAATGTTTAAATTCAAGACAACCCACAGAAAGACTAGGCCCATGCAAGACTCACTACCCCTGGGCATAAATAAAGGTTGAAAAGTAGGCAAAATGGTTGCAGGCCTAACAACAAAGCCTGCATTCAAAATGGCCACTTGCCTGCCAGCACATGGCCAGTGCCTGTAGCTGCACTCAAAATGGCCACCAGCCACATGGCCTGTCCCTCCCCATGAACACCCCCAAAAATCGAAAAACACTGCAAAATCAGCACAATCCCATTCCATCCATGCCCTCCATGATGTTTAAGTTCAAGACAGCCCACAGAAAGACTAGGCCCATGCTAGACTCAAATACCCTGCCCTGGTGAAAAGGCCACAAGTACAGCCCCAAAAAACGAAAATCAATGAAAAATCAGCACAATCCCAATCCATCCATGCCCTCCATGATGTTTAAATTCAAGACAACCTACAGAAAGACCAGGCCCATGCTAGACTCAAATACCCCTGGTGAAAAGGCCACAAGTACAGGCCCAAAAAAACGAAAATCACTGAAAAATCAGCACAATCCCAATCCATCCATGCCCTCCATGATGTTTAAATTCAAGACAACCCACAGAAAGACTAGGCCCATGCAAGACTCACTACCCCTGGGCATAAATAAAGGTTGAAAAGTAGGCAAAATGGTTGCAGGCCTAACAACAAAGCCTGCATTCAAAATGGCCACTTGCCTGCCAGCACATGGCCTGTGCCTGTAGCTGCACTCAAAATGGCCACCAGCCACATGGCCTGTCCCTCCCCATGAACACCCCCAAAAATCGAAAAACACTGCAAAATCAGCACAATCCCATTCCATCCATGCCCTCCATGATGTTTAAGTTCAAGACAGCCCACAGAAAGACTAGGCCCATGCTAGACTCAAATACCCTGCCCTGGTGAAAAGGCCACAAGTACAGCCCCAAAAAACGAAAATCACTGAAAAATCAGCACAATCCCAATCCATCCATGCCCTCCATGATGTTTAAATTCAAGACAACCTACAGAAAGACTAGGCCCATGCTAGACTCAAATACCCCTGGTGAAAAGGCCACAAGTACAGGCCCAAAAAACGAAAATCACTGAAAAATCTGTACAATCCCAATCCATCCATGCCCTCCATAATGTTTAAATTCAAGACAACCCACAGAAAGACTAGGCCCATGCAAGACTCACTACCCCTGGGCATAAATAAAGGTTGAAAAGTAGGCAAAATGGTTGCAGGCCTAACAACAAAGCCTGCATTCAAAATGGCCACTTGCCTGCCAGCACATGGCCAGTGCCTGTAGCTGCACTCAAAATGGCCACCAGCCACATGGCCTGTCCCTCCCCATGAACACCCCCAAAAATCGAAAAACACTGCAAAATCAGCACAATCCCATTCCATCCATGCCCTCCATGATGTTTAAGTTCAAGACAGCCCACAGAAAGACTAGGCCCATGCTAGACTCAAATACCCCTGGTGAAAAGGCCACAAGTACAGGCCCAAAAAACGAAAATCACTGAAAAATCAGCACAATCCCAATCCATCCATGCCCTCCATGATGTTTAAATTCAAGACAACCTACAGAAAGACTAGGCCCATGCTAGACTCAAATACCCCTGGTGAAAAGGCCACAAGTACAGGCCCAAAAAACGAAAATCACTGAAAAATCAGCACAATCCCAATCCATCCATGCCCTCCATGATGTTTAAATTCAAGACAACCCACAGAAAGACTAGGCCCATGCAAGACTCACTACCCCTGGGCATAAATAAAGGTTGAAAAGTAGGCAAAATGGTTGCAGGCCTAACAACAAAGCCTGCATTCAAAATGGCCACTTGCCTGCCAGCACATGGCCAGTGCCTGTAGCTGCACTCAAAATGGCCACCAGCCACATGGCCTGTCCCTCCCCATGAACACCCCCAAAAATCGAAAAACACTGCAAAATCAGCACAATCCCATTCCATCCATGCCCTCCATGATGTTTAAGTTCAAGACAGCCCACAGAAAGACTAGGCCCATGCTAGACTCAAATACCCCTGGTGAAAAGGCCACAAGTACAGCCCCAAAAAACGAAAATCACTGAAAAATCAGCACAATCCCATTCCATCCATGGCCTCCATGATGTTTAAGTTCAAGACAGCCCACAGAAAGACTAGGCCCATGCTAGACTCAAATACCCCTGGTGAAAAGGCCACAAGTACAGCCCCAAAAAACGAAAATCACTGAAAAATCAGCACAATCCCAATCCATCCATGCCCTCCATGATGTTTAAGTTCAAGACAACCCACAGAAAGACTCAGTCCACCCACCACTGAGTACCCCTGGGCAAAAGGCCCCAAAACAGCCCAAAAATCGAAAATTCCAAAATTTTAGTTGCAGCAACTGTAATGCCCCAAACAAACTTACTTGTAAAATTTCTAATCCAACAGTGATCCAAAGAAAGTCAAAAAGGCCTCAAATCCAAAGATCCAGCAGCATCCACAAAAAGTAATCCTTCCAGCTCCAGATCCAAATGAAAAGTGACCAGGAGATGGACAAAGCACTGGGAGGAGCCTGCTGAACAGGAACAGGAAGTTGAAGACTGTGGGACACTTCCTTCCTCCCACCCCCCTCCCCCCCTCCCCAAAATGGACTCCTCGCTAAAAAAGTGCAGGCAAATGTCAACCTAAGGAGTTATTCAGATAAAAATCATCATTTCAAGAAGGTTTATGCTGCTTGCTGGTGGATTTCTTGTGCAGAATTGCAAATTTTATATTTTCGCTTGTGCGAGATTCTTGCTGCTCGCCGCATCTCAAATCTCGCAATTGCGAAGTACCGCGAGACGTGATCTCGCCGTACTCGCCTTGACAAACTATCGCTGGCAAGCCGCGATGACGTAATCGCGCTCGCCAATTCCCGCGGGATCACACAGCAAGATCCAAAATTGCGCAGCACTCGCAAACTATCGAGAAAAACAACTCGGCAAACGATGATAAACGCCGCGCGCCGCAAAAATTGTATCACCAACGCCGCGCGCCGCAAAAAAAATCCGCTGCCTGCGAATTTGCGGATTTTGCGGGAAATTCGCAAATCTCGCGGATTGCGAATTTCCGAAAAATCCGCAAAATCCGCGAGCGAAACGGATTTTCCGCCCATGCTTAGTCATGGGCGAGAATAAACTCATTAATCTGAAGACTATGACATGGGAGTGAGCGCGTATTAATGAGCGCAGCTCGACAGCCATGCAGAGGAGCGTTATCTGGAGCATGTGACGGGACGTAATTAGGGTCTAGATGGGCTAGTAGATGAGGTTGGGGGAGTTGATAGCTACAACCTGAGCACGGGAAGGGGCGAGTGCCCATCACAGCAGTGAGAGCGACGGTAGTACAATCCTGATGTATCTTACCAGGATTCAGCTCTTTTAAATACTGGGATGAGTACAGCAGTCGGGGACCAGGGGTTGTGGCCCTGGGCCAGTCCGGCCGCGGACGGGCGCAGACGGGCTTGGCTTTGGCGCGGCTTCGACGCGCGCCCGCTGCGCCAGCCCGCTGCGCCGTCTGGTCATGGTGCTCATTTATAGAGCGTGAGGAGGGTGGGAGGCCGGCGCGACTAGAGCGCAGCCCCAGCCAACACCCAAGATGGCGCCCGCCGCCGCCTTCCGCGAAAACAAAGCGGCTAGGCGAGGCAAAGAGAAGAGAATTAAGCGTTAAGAAGGTGTTAGTGTGCCTGATCTCAAATTCCCTTAATAAACAGTCTATTTAAAAGCCCCCAAGACGAATCAGCACATTAATTGTAAAATGTTTAAAAGAGTTTCAAAATCGCTATTCACAAATTCTATAATGCAGCAAGTTAATAACTGAAGGCAGTTGGCTCGCAGCCCTAGTACTCCCGACTAGGGAGAGCTCTAAAGGCATATGATATGATGAAGGAATCCTACCTGTCTCGCTGTTTGAGGCAGTATTAGTAGTACTCCTTAAACCAGGCAGGGACCCAGTACTCCTAGGCTCCTATCGACCATGTCCCTAATAAATACCAATCATAAGATTTTAGGCAGGATACTAGCAAACAGATTAATTGCCCTAACACAAATATTAGTACACCAAGACCAAAACAGCTTTATCCCAAACAGGAGCAAGTTCCTAAACTTGTGTAGGCTATTTATGATAATGGACTGGGCGAAAACAAATGAGAGGCAAGGTTGGGTGGTGTCATTGTACATAGAGAAAGCATTTGACACCCTGGGATGGAAACACCTACATGCAGTGCTATCGCGATATGGAATTGGCCCACACTTCCAAAAATGGGTGTCCCTTCCATACAATTCCCCAACCTCAATAGTTCGCACAGGTACAGAAATATCATCTCCAGTCAATATAGAGCGGGGCACACGCCAGGGCTGTCCCTTATCGCCAATTATCTTTGCACAAGCAATGGAGTCCCTGGCATGTATACTTCGTAAACAAGCGCCAGATATGTGGAACATAGTATCATTATACACAGATGACACATTAATATATCTGCGAGACAATGCAACAAATTTATTAGAACTAATGAGTCTATTAGAATGATTCGTAAAATCTCAGGTCTAAGAGTTAACTGGGACAAATCACTCCTATTCCAATTGATGCACTTAAACCCTAAACAACGTAGAATACTCCCAATCACCCGGTTGCCCTGGAATTGCGATACGTTTAAATATCTAGGTGTCCAAGTCTACCATTCACACACGGACTTAATGGATGGTCTGCCTCCATACAGTTCTGGATAGGTCTGCCACTATCCTCGGATCTATGACATAATATCGACAGACAGAATATAGACATACAAAAATATCGAAGGAAAAATATCGACATCAAAAATATCAAAGTTCTATATACATAAAGGTAAGTACAAAAATATCGAAAACAAATATCGTAGTACAAAAATATAGAAGTCAAAAATATCGTTTTTTTAAATGTATTAATAATAATGGACAAATAATTTAAAAATACATATCATTTAACAAATTATAGATATAAACATTAAAACATTTAAAAAATATTAACTAATACATATACATTTAAAATAAATTAAAAACTCTACATATAAATTAATATATATACTTACTCCACATATTGCATCAGTAGAGAAAGGGTTGGATAGCGTAAGGGTAAAAATTACAATTCCCAATCTAGAGGGTGCAACAGTAGGGAAAGCGCTGGATAGCGTAGGGGTAAAAATTACTATTCCCACTCCAGAGGGTGCAACAGTAGGGAAAGCGTTGGATAGCATAGGGGAAAAAATTACTATTCCCTTTCCAAAGGGTGCAACAGTAGGGAAAGCGTTGGATAGCGTAGGGGTAAAAATCACTATTCCCACTCCAGAGGGTGCAACAGTAGGGAAAGCGCTAGATAGCATAGGGGTACAAATTACTATTCCCACTCCAGAGGGTGCAACAGTAGGGAAAGCGTTGGATAGCGTAGGAGTACAAATTACTATTCCCACTCCAAAGGGTGCAACAGTAGGGAAAGCGTAGGTTAGCGTGGGGGTAAAAATTACTATTCCCACTCCAGAGAGTGAAACAGTAGGGAAAGCGTTGGATAGCATAAGGGTAAAAATTACTATTCCACCTCCAGAGGGGGCAACAGTAGGGAAAGCGTTGGATAGCATAGGGGTAAAAATTACTATTCCCACTCCAAAGGGTGCAACAGTAGGGAAAGCGTTGGATAGCGGAAGGGTAAAAATTACTATTCCCACTCCAGAGGGTGCAATAGTAGCAAAAGAGCAGGATAGCGTAGGCGTTATATTAACATACTTATCAATTACATATTTTTTTAAACAAAAAAAAGATGTAATATTTTATTTACAAAAATATATTACTAAATACCAAATATTTATAATTGATATTTACTTAAACAAAAAATTACTTCCCACGCTACTTCCCCTTTAACACACAACACACTACACATACAAAAAAACATAATTATTATAAATATCAATTAATCAATTAATAACAATTATTATTAAATTGATGTAATTATAAATTAACTAATTGACAAATATTAGTTACCAATTAATAATTAATGACCAATTAGTAATTAATCAACAAGCAATTTACAAGAATAAACAATATTTATTAATAAATTATTTATAATTATTAATATAAAATAATTTAAAAAACGAATTACCAATTAATTAATTAAAAATAAATACCAATAAATAAATACAATCTCTTTAATTAATTTAATTTAATTATTTCACACCCTATTCCCCTATAAACACACAACCCACTACACATAAATAAATCACATAAAAAATGTAATTATCATTTAATCACTTAATAATAATTAATTACCAATTAATTATTAATTAACAATAACAACAAATACAAATATTACTACATTATCTCTAATTATTTAATTAACTAATTATTAATAATTCATTACCAATTAATGATTAACAATTAATTATTAATCAAAAATATTAAAAACACATAATAATTCATTTATTGTAATTAAATTACTTATCACCCTATTCCCCTATAAACCCACAATCCGCTCTGCTACTAAAACACAAAATGTAAACAAAATTACTAATTTCTAAACATACATTAAAAAACATGTTTAACAAACATATAAAAAACATAATAAAATACATAACACTAAACAAAATGTTGATGTTAGTAACATAGATACCTTAAAATCGATATTCTGTCCATCGATATTATTGCACATCGATATTCTATACCATCGAAATTAAAACATCGATATTATTGTATATCGATATTTTAATTTTGATATTTTGGCTACCTACCCTATGCTCTATGTGCAGGCTCGCCATATCCAGGATGCTCTTACGACCGAGACTATTATATTTCTTTACAGCCCCCCGGTGAAAATACCCCCAAAATACTTCAAAGACTTGAAGTCACTATTGAAAGCGTTATTATGGGGCAATGGCGGAAGGCGGGTCGTCCTGGCAAAACTACATGCACCACTATCCAAGGGAGGTCTTGTAGCTCCAAATTATGAATATTTTTATGCTGTTGCAGAACTGTAATGGCCTATGCGGTGGATAGCAGGTCAAAATGTATTCGCATTGGGACACTGGGCAACAATGGCTCATCCAAATGCAAAAGTTGTTTTAGAATGGCTCCTCCGCACTGATGCCATGGGAACTTACTAACGACCATGGCCAAGCTCTGCTGGTGCCATTATGTACATAAAAGGCACTACCATATGCAGTGCGCTACCACTTTGGGCTGCCCCAGGACACACGAGACATGCCCACAAGCCAGGAGCGACAGATTGGGCCAACGCAGCACTTACAACTTGGGGGGGACATGTTCACAGACTCTATACTTATTACATTGGACACAATAGTAGATGAATATGGAATACCCCCAGGACCCTTCTTATTGTAATGAACCAGTTTCGTGTGATGTGGAACAAAACCCATGCGGAACCAGAAATATCTAAGCCTCTCCAAACGCGTCTCACTCACAGCACAGCTCTCTGGGCAGTCACTCTGCTCTACACCTCTCTACGCTAAGAAAGGCCATCTCAACTGCCTACACTGCAAACATTGGGACGACAAGCAATGGACACAATGTTTGATAATCACAAAGACTATTTCAATTAATACAAAACTTAAGTATACCTAATTCAATTAATTACATCACACCAACCTCACACCTCGCAGGGTTGCCAGGACGTACCCAGGCTCCTCGGATAAGTGTCCACGGTGTGACACCCCCCTGGCCACATTCATACACATGGTGTGGTCATGCCCGAAAACAGTTACATATTGGGAAAAGTGGCAGAAATCTTGACCGAGGTTACAGAAACAACAATGCCAACAGTTGGGCAACAATTCTTGTTGGGAGTTACCAAGCGTTCATCCAAACACAAGCATTAAACACATTCCTAGATCTTGCCTTAATAACAGCAAAACGCAGAATAGCTATTAGCTGGAAGGCAAAGATGCCCCCTCCTCCCTCCCAATGGCTTAAAGATCTAGTCAGAGCCTTAATGGCTGAGATGGACATTTCGCAAGGACAACGTACAGAGACACCAACAGTGCCTAACACTCCGAATTGGAGGACATACCTCACAGCCATCGAACTAAACTGATACATAAAGAATCATAAAATACACCAGTTACCATCCTGCGCTACATATT
This sequence comes from Lissotriton vulgaris, assembly GCF_964263255.1. Classification (NCBI taxonomy): domain Eukaryota; kingdom Metazoa; phylum Chordata; class Amphibia; order Caudata; family Salamandridae; genus Lissotriton; species Lissotriton vulgaris. Next base: position 1,304,905,010 of record NC_141693.1, on the reverse strand, counting down.
TCTCAATACAGCAGGGTAGCCTCACATAAAGATTGTGGCCAGTAAAAGACCCTCTCCCCTACCCCCCCCCACGATAACCTTCACACACTTTCTCTCCAGAACCAAACACCGCAAACTCTCGGATACACTGATGCACAAAACATTTGACCCTTATACACAAATATCATACAATAAGCTGACAAATGAACGTGACATAAAGACACCTTGCGCAAGTAAAGTATGCAGAAAGTACTGCATTCATATTATTTCTCATTATTGTTTATTGATATCAAAGTAAGTAAAAAAAACGATTCTTTGTCTATTGCAGCAATAACTTGAATAGTTCAGGAAGATTGGGACACGGGGTAACTCACACCTATATGTAAAATCGACTATTATCTGATGCATAAACAATGACATTTATTTTATATGAAATGGCAAAAAAAAGTTTTGTATTCACGTACGCCTAGCATATTGATGGAAACTGAAATGCTATAAAAATGATACGGATACTTATATGAAGCCCACTGAGAAATGAACAAGTTAAATAATGAGTTAAAAAAACATCTTGTGTGTGGCTGCTGCGGCATCAGGGGCTTCCAATGCGGCTCATTGCCATATCTGTAAACAGGTTGGGGGGGGGGGCCTAGAGGTGACAAGTCCAGATCTCAGTCCATTGGTGACTCCCCCTATCCTTCTCCTAAGATGTGATTATCCGCCCTTTCTAGTTGGAAGTTGGCTTTGCTTCATTTGTCACCAATGGCAGGGTATTTCCGATGCCAGGGCAGTTTGGACAGTGACCTTTGTTTTATGTATCGAATTTTCATCTGGCCTGGTTCAAGTGTTCAGGGAGACTCCTCTGCACTAAGCATGGGTGAATTTTGCGGATCTCACGTTCGCGGATTTTGCGGATTTGCGAACTCGCAATCCGCAAAATCCGCGAATTCTCGCGAATTTGTGGATTTTTTTTTTTTATGTTCGCACGGGTTTCTGCAAGTTCGCGAGGGTTTTGTACAATTTCGCAAATTGCGAAATTGTACAAAACGCGTGCGAACTTGCAGCAACCCGTGCGAACACAATATTATGAAGAGAAAGAAGCTCCTGGTCACAGGAACAGCACGGGGATTGCGCTCATGAAAGTCAAGGATGCGAAGGCCTCTACCCAGCATCACAGCTGACTTTCCACTGTAGATTTGGGAAGAGGCACACCTGTCCAGCCTCGAAGACGCTCATGATTGTTTTTGGGCTAATGAATGAGTCACTTTGAGCATCAACTAGTTCGAGCGACCATGTGTGTGTTACTATGCAATCGCCCCGAAGGGCGCAGGGGTCCCTTGAGTGAGCTGTCCATCATAGTGGGTGAATGGCGGGAAGACGGTGCAAACCGCGAGTGTGTGCGCGGGGCCAAACGTGCGGGGCTTCCATGCGAGTTCACATGCCTCTTGTGTGCATAAAAGGTCAGAGAAAGATCAGTTCAGCAGATGAAGAGAAAAAGCTCCACAGGAAGGGTCACAGGAAGGGCATTTGTAAATATTTTAGGATGGCGCCGCCAAGCTGCCAGCGCCATCCTAAAATACTTACTAAATTAGCTTCAACAGGAAGCTCTAATAGATAAAATAAAGTCGTTGCGAGCACCTGCTTTATTTTATCTATTAGAGCTTCCTGTTGAAGCTAACTTAGTAACTATTTTAGGATGGCGCTGGCAGCTTGCCGGCGCCATCCTAAAATAGTTACAACAGGGCAGGCTTGAACTTTTGCCCCCGGAAAAATCCGCCGCTCGCGGATTTGCGGATTTTCGGTAAATTCGCGGGAGTTCGCGGATTGCGAATTTACCGAAAATCCGCAAAATCCGCGAGTGGAACGGATTTTCCGCCCACCCCTACTCTGCACCGGGATCCAGTGAAGCGGGCAGCTTTGCTGAAGGGTATTCAGCTTCTCTTGGAGAAAGCAGCTATCATTGAGGTTCCAGCCTTGGAAAGATGGCTTGGGTATTATTCCATCCTCTTTCTGGTTTCGAAGAAGGACACTACAGACCTGGGGACAGATGTGCGACCATAGCATTTTGCAACTTGCAAATTGCGACAAATTGTGAGTTGCAATTTGCGTGTCAGAAAATGCTATGCACAACAGTGTCTGAGACATTGTTTGCGATTCCCAAATGGGGTCGCAGATTGCATGTCTCATGAATATTAATGAGGCTGTCGCAATTTGTGACCCCATTGGGAAAGGCTAGTACTCCCAGGGATGGTGGCCTGCTGGGGTCAGCAGACTTCCATGTCTGGGACGGCGTTTAAATAAAGCAGTTTTTTTGTAATGCATCCTGTTTTCCTTAAAGGAAAACCGGATGCATTTGAAAAATAAAAATGAAACTTTTCAGTTAAATTGTTTAAGGACAGGCAGTGGTCCGTGGGACAACTTCCTGCCCTTAACAAATAATTGTGCATGCATTCCCAAAGGGGAAGGGGTCCCCTAGGGACCCCTTCCCATTTGTGAGTGCCTTACCACCCTTCTGAAAAGAGTGGTAAACTGGGAGTGTTTTGCGACCGCAATTGCGGTCTCAAAACATTCATACATAGATTTTGGAGTCGCTATTAGGACGGGACGCTCTTGGAATGCCCCTTCCTAATAGTGAGTCACTAACCCTATTTTGCAAGTCGCTAATTGATTAGAGACTCGCAAAATAGGGTTGGAACATGGGCCACAGGTTTTCTGCAGTCGCAAATAGGCCAAGGCTAAAACCCCTTTGCGACCGCAAAAAACGGTTGTACATCTGACCCTTAGTGTTGGATCCGAAGGGGGTGAATCTGCACATTCCTCATAGTCGCTTCAAGATGGTGACCATGCAGTCATTACTTCAGGTGGTGCATCAGGGCTGCTTCCTCGCCTCCCTTGACCTGCCTTACATTAGCGCCAAGAGTTTTTATGTAGCTTTTGCCCCCCCCCCCCTAGCGAGTGTTCTCCATTCTCGAGATCTTCAAATGTATCCTTACCTTGATGATTGGCTGATGGTTTCTCCTTCTTTCTCTCAGGTTTCACAGGATGTGAATCAGGTCTGCCATCTGCTGGATTTTTTTTGGGTTCCTGATAAACCACAGGCAGTCCTCCCTTTGGCCCTCCCGGTCTCTTAAGGTTTTTGGGCCGCTTTTGTGGATGGATCTGGAGATTGTGGTCTTGTCTCCTGAATGACAGTTTACTCTGTTCCAGAATCTCTCTTAGGTGCTGCCCCAGTCTCAGGTGTCTGCCTATCTCTGGCTGTGGAGTCAGGGGGAGATGTCCTCCAGACAGCATGTACTCCCCTGTGCCCACCTCCATTTGTATCCCCTTTTACAACACCTGCTGTGCCACTGGAATCCTACTTCTCAGGCTTACAAAGCTCTCATTCCTGTGACCTCAGAGATTTAGGAATCCCTCTAGTGATGGTTGTCTCCTCTCAGTCTCTCAAGGGGTTTCGATCGTAATTGTCCTCTCTTGGTGGTCTTGTCGACCAATGCCAGTGCCACGGATGAGGAGCTGCTCTGGGGGATTCCAAGGTCCAGGTCAGGTGGTCCCATCTCAGGGCTGTCCAGTCCTCGCACTGGAGGGAATTGATGGTGGTTTGTCAGGCCCTTCTTTGGTTCACTCCCCTCCATCGGAGCCGGGACGTCGGTGTTCAGACCGACAACTAGGTTGTTTGTGCCTATATCAGCCAGCAGGGGGGGTTGTGTGGGTCTCTGTTTCTCTTTTTCCGGAAGGTCGGCCTGTGGGCTGAGAGAAGTCTCCTCTCTATCTCTTCAGTCTATTTTTCACGGAAGGAGATTGTGCCTGCGGATTCTTTAAGCAGAGTGTTCCCCTCGTCGCTGACCATGTGTCTGTCTCCCCTTCCATTTCAGCATATTCTCTCCAGGTTGGGCCTTCCCTGACTGGATCTGTTTATCTCTCCTTCCTCAATTTTGCAGCCTGATCCCCTCAAGGTTGGCCTGGCCAATAGATGCTATCCACATCCCTTGGGCCCAGGGACTCCTGCTTGCCTTTTCTCCGTTTCCGCTCGATTCCCCGTGTGCTTAGGAAGATTCTGTTGGATCGGGTAGAGGTTCTTCTGGTTGTTCTGGAATTGTCCCACAGGCCCTGGTTTCCCCTTCATCCTGGCTTTGACTGTGTGTTCCCATTTGGAGGTTTCCCCTCTACCTCACTCTGCTGCTTGCTCCACTTCTCAGCGTGTCCTCTCTCCTGCACCTCTGGCTGGGGCTATGTCATTTGAGTGGTTGACCTTGTTGGATCAGGGTTGCTCACTTGAGGTGGCTCAGGGCATCCAGTTGTCTTGCAGGCCTTCGACCCTGAAGTCTTACAGTCGTCATTGGAAGAACTTTGACTCTTGGTGTCATGGGAAGGGTCTTTCTCCTGCTTCCTGTGATCCTGTCGGGGCATTATACTTTTTGAAGGATGGTTTTGTCATTGGTCTGGCTGTTTCCACTCTCTGTGACCAATGGGCTACTATTCTTGCATTCCGGGGGTCTGCTGTGGCTTCTGTCTCTCTCTTGGTGACTCACCTTTTGCAGAGTTTTTTCTTCTGCGTCCTATCTCCTACTCTCCTGCCCCCACTTGGATGCATCCCTTGGCGCTTCAGGCGTTGATTATCCCTCCCTTTGAGCCCTTGGTTTCTATTGACCGTAAGTTTCTTTCTGCCAAGGTTCTATTTTTGGTGGCAGTTTCTTCTGGTTGATGAGATTGAGATTTTTCCATCTTCTACCCATTTCTTGCGTTTTTGCCCCCACAAGGTGATTTTGTGTCCTAGTCCGTTTTTTCTGCCCTAGGTCCTGTCTGACTTCCACTGCCAGGAGGATATTATACATAATATCAATGTAGTCTAATTTCGGGACAATTTTAGGACTCCATATTAATTGGAATAAATCATGCCTCTTTCTATTGAAGCTAGAAAAACACCCCGGTGGCTGGAAGCATGATTGGTTTGAAAGTATGGTACGTTTAAGGGTGGGCGGAGCTCGCTGAGTTGCACTAAGCGGAATTCCACGGACTTGCATAAAAAGTCAGTGAATTTCCGCTCTGCCTAGTTAAAACGCGGTTATTCAACCTTAATTTACATAAAGGTGCCCTGGGTAGTCACAACATATGTGCTGTTTCTGACAGTCTCCTCCAGGGTTCACTTTCACTGCTGACAAGTGAGCTGCTGTTCCATAAAGAGCATCCTACTGTTATTTCGGTGCCCCATGACTCGACCCCCGAGGACCGCTCCTCCCTCGTTGGTGGAGATGCGGGCTCAGCTGCCAACCATTGAGTGCAGATTACAGAAGAATAAAGGAGAGCGCAGCTTCGGAATGCAGCTCATTATGCCAGTGGATGCCTAAACACTGGAAGAGGGATGACTATATTGGTGGGGATTAATAATGTTAACAGGGGTTATGTACAGATGCTCAGAATAACAGGTGGTACCCAGTACCAGTGAGACACCGGCATGGATCGATACCTCAAGAACAGAACAACAGGTGGTACAGAGGAACCGCTGAACACCACCAGGGCTCAACGCCGCCAGTGTAGAACAGGTGGTAGGTAGTTGCTAGAATCACTATTTTAGAAATACTGTTAAAAATTACTTTTTGTTTCTCACACACACATGCACACATACAAACACACATTCCCTGGCACACACACAGACTCATGCACAAGCACACACACACTTACATGCACAAGCACACACTGACCACCCCTTCAACTTTCTCCTCTCTCACAGTTGCACTCCCGCCGCCCTCTCCCTCACCCTCACTCACCGTCTGGGCCAACCAATGCAGCGTGCTGCTCAATGGGATTCGCAACTGCAGGTTGTTGTTGCCTGTGAAGTGGGTCAACTCAAATCAGGTGAGGTCCCACTCCTGGCTCTAGGTGCTCCAAGGCGCTGGAGATGGTGCCTCTTGCAGGCAGTGAGGGCCTGGCTAATACCGTCCAGGCTCTGGCTGTTCTGCAGCTGCACCAGCCCAGCTCAGAGATCCAGTGGGGTACGTTAATCTCAGACCCCCTGGAGCCACTCCACCGTGGCAGGTCAAAATGGACCAGCACGATATCTTGCACATGCTTATTAGTTTATTGCAGTATTGACCATACACATGGGAAGAGGGAGAGGGGAATGTGTCTCGAGAAGGACCCTGATCTCTTTGATTGACCTTGTCATAAGGGGATATGGAAAGGCACACTACTTGGGCCAGACCGCAATTATAGATGTAATGCATCATGAGTCATCAATAATCAGAGTCATGTGTCATTACTCTTTAAGGGCTTAGGTTTTGTTTGATATGGAGCAAAACGTATTAATAAATAACTGAACTAATACAAACAGATGTAACATATGTAGGGGTTATATGAACTGAGTTAGCTGACCTGAGACACAAGATATCCTATATTCGTTAGATTGTGTGAAAATTTTAATAAATGTATTTAAAAAAAAGCATTGGTAAAGCCGATTGGTCTCGCTTATGTGAGAGCTATTAGATTTGCCAGTGACGTTTAGTCAAGTTGTACAGCAGCGTGGTTGCTGTTCAGCATGGCTAAAAGTGTTGAGTGACATAGATTATAATGGGCAGAATACAGTGGCATTAAGGGGAATGACATAATGTAGAATAGAGTGGCGTAGAGCAGCGCCCGGTTGAGTGGCATAAAGTACATTGGCATACAGTAGAGTGTCATAGAGTAGCGTGGGGTGATGTAGAATGGAGTGGTACAGAGTTGAGGGGCATACAATGTAACTCGAGTAAAACGGAGATCCTCCCGATCGGTAAAAACACCTCCTTTTGTCCAGCACTCTGGTGGCCGGACAATTCTGTTGCTCCCCCTCAGACAGTGTCATCCGCCAGGAATCTCGGCGTAATCTTTGACTCCGACCTCTCCTTTGATCAGCATGCCAGAACCGTCGCAGGTAAATGCTTCGGAACGATCAAATCTCTCAGAAAGTTCTTCGATTTTCTCCCCATCGACGCCAGAAAAACGGTGACAGTGGCACTCATAATCTCACGCCTGGATTATTTCAACGGCCTGCTCGCAGGGGCCAAAAAGAGCACAATTTTGAAACTGCAAAGCGTACTACATACAGCCGCGCGTTTAGTCCTTGGACTACCCCGCAGATCTTCCATCACTGCAGCGCTTCGATCCCTCCACTGGCTACCCCTTCACAAAAGAATCCTCTTCAAAATTCTGATCATTGCCTTTCGTGCATACAACAAAACAGGCCCTAAATACCTCACCAGGCGTTTTCCCCACTATACCCCCAGTCGACACCTTCGCTCAACCCATGACAATTTCACCCTCCCCTCTAAATACAATTTGAAAACAAAGGGTGGTAAAACCCTCAGTTTCCTGGCCACGAAAGCTTGGAATAAACTGCCTAAAACCCTTAGACAACTGACCCAGGAAAAACCGTTTAGAAAGCTTCTTAAGACCTGGATTTTTACTCTCCCTGACGATTACTCCAAAGCCTCCATCTAATCCTCTTGGACTGGTTTTTTTCAGGATCTTCAGCGCCAAGATGCTCCCTCCGGAGCGAACGCCGCGCTCTAGAAATACCCCACAAATAGCGGGGAGCGAGAAGCAAAGCGGACTGACAGCGCGAGGGCTTGTCCACGAATCCCTGCTCCTGGGATTCAACTTCAGGGTGCCAGCATTCCTCATACAGCGCCTCGCAGCACCCGCTCCGCGGGTGCCGCTTAGAGGCACCGGGTCCTCCGTGGTGGTGGCTGAAAAGAACTTGCAGCAGCAGGGGAGGAGCGCCGCAGGGACTCGGTAGTCCAGGAGCCCCTGCGAGGCCGTGTGACCAGGCCTGCGCACCCTGCTAGCCACGCCCCCCCCCGGAAAATCTGATGTACAGCGCCTCACCTGTGGGCTAATTGGGAGCGAGAAGCAAAGCGGACTGACAGCGCGAGGGCTTGTCCACGAATCCCTGCTCCTGGGATTCAACTTCAGGGAGCTCGGTAGTCCAGGAGCCCCTGCGAGGCCGTGTGACCAGGCCTGCGCACCCTGCTAGCCACGCCCCCCCGTCACACGCTCTTCATATTTGAATCCTTAACCCGCTGCGCGGGAGCGCGCGGGAGTGCGCCGGGCTAAGCCCGGGCAAAGGGCGGGCCCTCTGTGGCCCTCAGAGGCCTGAGGAGTCTGGTCTGGGCCAGAAGCGCCGCTCGGACTGGGTAGGCCCCTTTTGTGTGTCGATTCCTAGTAGCAACTGAGACATTTTTAACATTGTGCCTACAATTTGTATGGTTCTGCATTTGCACTGTTTATCTTTTTATAGTGTATGTTTTTTCTATAAGTTCAATGTCTAAGGCTAAAGTAGGCAACATGTCACTGGGACAGAATGCCATTGATAACTATATGGTAAAAAAGGTCGCCCAGATAAATAGCGATCGGCGTGCCTCATTAGGGAAAGGAGATACCACAGTATGTACACAGGATGATCCCCTGATTGTTGCACAAGACACTGAGGCCACTAACGGGGCTAGTTTGTCCAACTCGGAAATGCCCTCTCTGAGGGCACCCGACCCGCTACCAGCCAGCCCACCAACATGTATGCTGACATTAACACCCAACTCTGTAAATGTTGTGGCAATGGTACATTCAGGAGAGAGGGAGCAACCCGATATAAATAGTGAAGCGAGCGAGGGGGGAACCACCAAGAAGAGGCCATTAAGGCAGTGTAGAAAGACGGCATTACGTAAAGGGGGACAACCAACTAGCAATTTAGCGGTAGCAAACCCTAGCCATACTACTGATAACATCTGGGCAGCAGCTAACAACCCCTTTGTGTTCACGGGAGCTGATTCAGGCCCCCCCAAGCAGAATGCCAGTGTTAATATTACTAATGAGCAGTTTACTGCGTTAATCTCAATTATGGAGACACGCCTGGGGATGAAGATAGAGGAGGCTCTCAAACCACTAGTGGAAAAAATTGATTCCCTTGTAAAAGAAGTAGACAGGCTTGGGGGGCTTGTCTCCGCGCAGCAAAAGGCCGCTGGAGATACTAGCACTATACTAAAAGAAATAAGGTCCACCCAAGCTGAACAGGGGAAAAATGTGCCAGCAGCAGTCATTCGGCAGGAGCACAGAGTACACTAGGGAGTAGACCCCAGCGGCCACCACCTGTCAGTCTCCCCCAATCTAAAGCAGGAAACCCGCAGCCACGTGTAGGCTCACTTCCAACTACAGGTAACAAGATAGATCCTAGACCTGATACAAGAAATGGCTATCTAAATCTTCCTCCGGATTGTGCGCCTTTTGTGGTGGTCTTAACAAATGTCCCTGCAGTTGGCACCCATCCGGCATCTCCATATGGCGAGTCACATGACTCTCTAAAAAACAAGACAGTCTCATGGCTAAATAAGAACTGCGGTTTTCCCGTCGGGTATTCAGATCAGATAACGCTAGTTAGAAGGGTAAACTGGGTAGGGCCCTCTAACAAAGTGGGCAATGGGGATTGCATTGTGGCTAATTTCAGACACCCCCAACATGTGGCAACAGTACTCTTGAGAGCTGCATCCCTGGTATACAATGAGGGTAGTATCTGTGTTCGTCCACTGGGCTACTTTTATGCTCACCTTTGTACGGCACCCCCACAACTGAGCAGGCCAACACCTCGGTTTGATACTCTGACCCCGAACATTGGGAATAATGGGACGCAATTTACATATAATGTAGTTAATTCTGGCGGGCTAGGTTTTCCAACTAATCCAGGGAACAGACTTGATCTCGGTGGGCAATGCCAGATGGCCTATAATGTCAACACACATAACAGATATGAACTTCTGTCCGGTCTTGATATGTGTGACTGACATAAAGTACCTGTGGGTAAGGATGGATTAAATGTAGCTGATTTAACATACAATATTGACTCTACCAACCCACAGGAGCCCAATAAATGTGTGAATATTGTGTCTTGGAACGTTGCGGGTCTAGCAACCAAAATGGCAGATGAAAAATGGGTTTCTTTTATTAAACAATTTAAGGTTATCTGCCTCCAAGAGACTTGGGATGTCGAGTGTGAAATGTTCTTAGAAGGTTATAAAGCGTTCTCTGTGCCAGCAATTCCATCTAATAGAGGAAGACCAAAGGGAGGATTGGTGATCTTTGTCTCTGTTTTGATAACTTCGAGTATCCTCACCATCAATGTACAACGTTCATGTGCCCAGGGTATTGTTTTATCTGCCAAAAGCAATAGGGTTGGACTGGTCAATTTTTACAATGCTACTAATACCACCTTAGCATTTAATGAACTAATTGTACTAGAAGAATATATTAATGCCTCCATGAAGAAACACAGCCTTAATCTAATGGTCATGGGAGATTTCAATGTGCACCTCTGTGGCGATCCCCTCAGGAAGTGTATACGGGATTTAAACTGCGATAGAGCAGATGGGCTACATTTTGCACATACAGCAGAGGGTGAATTTTGCAACTCCATGATGAATGACTTAGTTTTAACAATGGGCATGGAAATTAGAGATCCCGGTAAAAGCTTTGACACTCCGACTTTTAAAGGGCATGCTAGAGGCACCTTTATTGACCACATGCTATTTTCTGAAGCTCTGTTGCCTTTCTTAGAATCCTTTGATATTAATAATAGTGAGTTCAGTGATCACAACCCCCTTGTGGTTTGTCTCAGGGGTTTTGGCCTCTCAGATGTCATGCCCTCACGCCTTGCAAGCAATCTGACAACGACTGACGGGAGGCGGCGCTTAAAGTGGTCAACTATTACCCCAGACCTTCTGCATAAAAATATAGAGGAATCCTGTGCAGATGAAATTGTTAATTGTACAGGGACAGATCCGGTGGGGGTGCTTAATGCCTTTCAAGTTCTGGCGGGGAAAGTGTCAGGGTTACTCACGAAACCATCTAAGGGAAACTTAGAGAAATACGGCCCAAGGTGGTTTAACCAAGAGTGTTCAAAAGCTGCCCGTAACCTGAAGGCAGCACTGGCAGATGTACCGCGGAACCAGGAGAAAATCCGACTCTGCCGCAAAGTATATAAGTCCTCGCTTAAAACACATAAGGAGACTTTGCGTGTGGAGGCCTGGAATGAGCTTTTGGACCCCGAGACCCTAAATAGTAGCACGAAATTCTGGCAGTTAGTAAAAAAACCATTCCTGTCGGAACAACCGGGGGATGGGCTGGAGTGCTGTATAATGAAAGAGGATTGGTTTCGTCACTTTGAATCACTGTATTTTTCAGCCGACCCTGGCACTGGTGTGAGCCATCCTAGGGAATCTAAAGGAGTACTCAGATTTGAGTACGGCGAAGTGTTTGAAGCCATAGAAGGTTTAACTTCAAACAAAGCCCCCGGCCCAGATGGCATCCCCCCTGATTTATTTAAGTCCAGACCACACTTCTGGGTTCCTATCTTGCTGGCGGTTTTTAATGCTGCCACAGTGGTAGGATGTCCAGTGACTTGGGGGGTGTCAACCATTGTCCCGGTTTTCAAAAAGGGAGACAGGGGTAGCCCACTGTGCTACCGTCCAATCTCCCTAATTGATTCAAAGGTTAAAGTTATCGGGAGAGTTTTGTTGAGGAGAATCACTAGTTGGGCAACCGCAAATAATGTCATGTCCATATCTCAATATGGATTCTGTGAGGGCAGATCCACGATAGCTCAGTGTCTTAATTTATTCCTCATACTCAGCAAATATACGGTGGCCCAGAAGGGTACGATCCACCTCGCCTTCATGGACCTGTCGGCAGCCTTCGACTGTGTTAACAGGGGGAGGCTGTGGCAGTACTGAGGGCAAGGGGAGTCGACATTGGGATTGTCGACTTCCTGGTGGATATGCACCATCAAACTAGTGCCAATGTAAGATATTCATCTAATGGGGACACCACTGATAAGTTTATGATAAATAAAGGAGTACGTCAGGGATGTATTCTTGCCCCTTTTCTTTTAAATTTTTATATTAATGATTTGGATGCAGCTCTACAATCTATACAGGCTGACTGCCCCAGAGTAGGCAGAAGGGGCATCCCCGTGCTGTTATACGCGGATGACGCGGTTTTAATCTCGCGCACGGAGAAGGGGCTCCAGGCACTTTTAACTGCTTTTAACGTTTTCATGTCTGATAGAGACCTAATGGTCAATAATTCCAAGTCCTATATAATGCAGGTTGGCCAACGCCCAAGAAAGAACTTTGTATTCAAGCTTGATGATAGTCCCATTCCGGTCACAGAGACTTTTTCCTATCTGGGTGTGCTATTTGACTCGAAGCTAAGTTGGGCCCCTCATCTGGTGAAGAAGAAGAATGATATGTTGAGGGTTAATGGAACCATCCTTAATCTTGCGAAAAAGATAGGAAAGAAACCAATAACTGCAATGATTAAGTTATATAATGCCAAGTCTGTAGCCATGGCGGTATACGGCAGTGAATTGTGGGGGTATGTGTCCAATACTCAATTACAGGTTATCGAAAACACCTTCTTTAAACGGTTACTATGTGTCCCTGCGAGTACCCCGAACTTTGTTGTGCATGAGGAGCTAGGGACACCGTTTTTATGCGATAACCTAGCACTGAAGCCACTGATCTGCTGGGTTTCGCTGTGTCTTAACAAGGAGATACCACTCACTCACCAGATTGTACGGGATGTAACATCTCAGGATAGCTGTATGCACATCCCCTGGCTAAAATACTTGAAATCTTGCTTTGATATGCTGGGGTTCCCCAAACTGTTCTCCCATCCGAGTGGCATTGTGAAGGGGGACATAACAGCGGTTAAAAGAGCCTATCTCAAGTTTAAATTGGCGGACAGAGAAAGTGTGGAAGTGCTGAAACCGAGTGTCAGAAAGTTTATCATGCTAAAGTCGTGTGGTGGAATGGAGCCCTATCTGGCTTGCGCCTTTAGCTCACATGAAAAGTTCTTGCTGACTAGGTTCAGATTTAACACTTTTTAGCAGCTCTTAATAAGACCCAAATCAGACATTTTTAGCAAACATGTAGCTTCCTGTGGCTGCGACGGGAAGTCTCCTCAGGATATGCTACATTTTATATTTTTATGCAGGTTTTATGATTATCCCAGACGCTACTTTCTTGTTGATTTGCTGAGAACATTGGATTTTAAACAAATTAGACCTGCCCTTATTTATTTGCAGCTCCTGCACCAGGATTGTGTACTCCATATTTTGTCGTTTTTAAAACTTGCACTGAGAATAAGAACTTGCTTAGACCAATGATTTTTTTTAAGCAATACTGCACTATGTCAGGACCAGAAGGACACTTTTTGCTAAACTAACAATCATGATGATTTTTAATGATATATGTGTATAATGTTTTTTAATATTGTATTGATGCGCAAGTTGAAAATGTAATCAATGTATGTACTTTTTATGGTTTGAAATATTAACCGAAATAAAGTCTCATTTGATTTGATTTGATACTTTTGTTTCTTCTTTGCCTTCCCCCCGCCCTCTCCTTCCCCCTGAAACCCCCTCTTCTCTCAGGCTCACCCCTTCTGTTTACTTTTGCTCTTTTTTTCTCTTATTTGCACCTTCTATTTTCTTAGTTTGAATGATAACTACCTCTTTTATCATCTAGAATTGTGCATATATTTTTGAAATTTGTATACCCACTGAAGGATTTGGGCCTTAATTGCTTGTAAACATAATATGCTTTTTCTAGTTTTTTGGACCCGGGGAGTGGGGAGGGGGGGCACTACTAAAAGATGTATGATTTGATTTGTAATGTGTTGACCTCACAAATATCAAATACAGTGGAGTGGCTTAGAGTGGAATTGAGAATAATGGATTCAAGTGGTGTAGAGTAGAGTGGCATGGAGTAGATTGCCTAGACTGGAGTGGAGTGCCACAGAGTATAGTGGCATGGAGTAGAGTGGCAGAGCAGAGTGGTGTGGAGTAGTGTAGAGTGTAGTGGCATAGAGTGGAATGAAGTGGAATGGTGAAGCGTAGGATGCAGTCAAATGGATTGGAGTAGTGTAGAGTAGAGTGGCAGAGAGTGGACGGGCACAGAGTGGAGGGGCGTTGAGTAGCATGGAGTGGACTGGCATAGAGTAGATTAGCATGGAGTAGAGTGGAGTGGGATACAGTGGTGAGGCATAGTGTGGAGTGGCGTAGAGTGGTGGTGTAGAGGGGAGTGATGTAGAATGGAGTGGAGTAGAGCAGAGCAGAATAGAGTAGGGTGACATGGAGTGGTATGAAGGGGAGTGGAGTGACGTAGAGATGAGTATAGTGGCATAGAGAATAGTGATGAAGAGTAAGGTGGCACAGAGTGGCGTGGATTGGAGTAGCATAGAATGCCATAGAGTGGAGCGGAGTGGCACAGAATAGAGTGAAATTGAGTAGCGTGGCATAGAGCATAGTGGTGCAGAGTGGAGTGGAGTGCTGTGGAGTGGAGTGGCATAGAGTGGAGTGGCGGTGAGTGGTGTGGAGTGGAGCAGAGCAGCATGGAGTAGAATAGAGCAGAGTGGAGTGCCATAGAATGGCATAGAGTGGAGTGCAGTGGCAGGAAGTGGGGTAAAGTAGCGCAGAGTGGCATATAGTAGAGTGGCATAGAGTTGTATACAGTAAAGTAGCATAGAGTATAGTGTTGCGGAGTGGCATAGAATAGATTGGAGTGGTGTAGAGTATATTGGAGTGGCATTGGGTTGAATGGAGTGGCAAATATTGGCATGGAGTGGCATAGAGTAGAGTAGCATGGAGTGGAGCGGTGCAGAGTCACGTGGAGTGGTGTGGAGCGGCACAGAGTACAATGGAATGGAGTGGCATAGAGTATAGTAATGTGGAGTAGAGGGTCATAGAGTGAAGAGGCGAGGAGTGGAGTGGCATAGAGTGGAGTGGTGTAAAGTGGAGTGATGTAGAGTGGCATGGAGTGGCATAAAGTAGAGTGGCATATAGTGGTATACAGTAGAGTGGATTGGCATAGATTGGCCTAGAGTGGTGTTGATTGGTGCAGAGTAGAGTGGTATGGAGTGGCATAGAGTGGAGTAAAGTGGCGAAGAGTGGTGTGGAGTAGAGTGGTTTAGAGTGGAATAGAGTAGAGTGGAGTGGCATAGAATAGAATGGAGTGGTGTAGAGTAGATAGGAGTGTCATGGTGTGGCATAGAGTAGAGTTCAGAGGCATAGTTTGGAATGTAGTGGCATGGAGTAGAGAGACATGGAGTAGAGTAGTGCAGTGTTGCATTGAGTGGTGTAGAGTGGCATAGATTGGAATGGAGTGGCATAGAGTAGACTATCATAGAGTAGAGTGAAGTGGCGTAGAGTGGAGTGGCTTATGGTGGAGTAGTGTAGAGTGGCGTAGAGTGGAGTGCCATAGAGTAGGGTGGCATATAGTGTTATAGAGTAGAGAGAAGTGACGTAGAGTGGATTGGCAGAGTAGCACAGAGTGGAGTGGATTGCCATACAGTGGCATAGAGTAGAGCGACTTAGAGTGACATGGAGTGGCTTAGAGTGGAATGGAGTGGCATAGAATAGAGTGGCATAGAGAAGAGTGGTGTTGAATAGAGTGGCATAGAGTGAAGTGGTATAGTGTGGAGTTGCATAGAGCAGAGTGGAGCTGTGCAGAGTACAGTGGAGTGGCATAGAGTACATTGGAGTGATGTAGAGTAGAGTGGCATAGATTGGAGTGACATGGTGATGAGTGGCGTAGGTTGGAGGGGCTTAAAGTGGAGTGGCTTTTTGTGGATTAGCATAGAGTTGAGTGGAATAGATTAGAGTGGCATAGAGCAGAGTGGTGTAGGGTGGAGTGGCATAGAGTATAGTGACACACAGTGGCTCAGGGTGGAGTTGTGAGAAGTTGGCCTGCTATATGCTATCCACTAATAAAAGTGGACACCTTGCACCAGTCCAAACGACCCTTATAATGTATGAGGTCAAAGATAACCTTTAGAAAGCTATCCTAGTGGTTACTGTGGAGAGCAGCATCCAGGCTTAATCTTGAAGAATGTACAGCAGCTTGTTTTACCAGAATATCACCTCCTGAATCAATTAAATTAAATGAGAACCACACAGTAGTTATACACTCTCTAGTATCCTCTACCCAAGGATAGAACACAAAGCACACAATACAAGATCAAAAGAACAGTTTTAAGTAGCACAATACTCAGTGGGCTCCTGGGGGAGACCAAACCATACACTAAAATAGTGGTTTAACAACCCCGACTTGGGTCAAGACAAGGTCTGGAGCACATAGAATCTCTGGGACCCCAAGGAACCTCCCAAGTTGAGTAGATAGGGATCTCACGGAGGATGGGTGCAGTGTGCAAACACGACTGTAGGCTCGTGCAATTCTATGGGAAGTCTTGGTTGCAATTTTATAGTTTAAGGACCCTTCTAGGAGGACTTCAAGGAAACCCTTCAGAACATAAGAGGTTGGAGAGCCACCCCACCCGTGGAAACTGAAATACCAGAGTTACCTATCCCAGAGGAGCCGGGTGCACAGGGCTGAAGTGGTGTCGGAAACCAGTGTTGTTCACAATATAAGGCTTCAAAGAAGTGCTGTTCCCATGAAGTTGAAAAGGGTCCAGTGGAATCCAAGCCTGGATTCTGGAAGCAAAGAACATGAAAGCAGAGGGGGACAGAGTCTGGGCCACTTCAGAGTGACCAGGGGCTTGGGAAATGAATGCCCACCGATGTTGGGTGTTTCAGGTGCGAAGAAGGGATGTTGGCTCTGCAGCCACGAGGACCAGGAGACCAGGAGACCAGGAGACGTCGACAACAACCAGGAGCTGTCCCACAAAGGATGTTGAGTGCTGAGGGGTCGCTGTCCGGCTGAACTCACCAAGCAAGGGGGAGTCCTGGCATGTCTGGATCAATCAGGAAAGCCCAGCAGAAATCAAGATGACCCTCATGAGGATCCACAGGCCGAATGACCAGGAGTCGCTAGGGGACATCTAGCAAGGTTGCAAAGTACCAGCCCACGGAGCACTCGTTGTGGGGAGGCTGGAGTTCTTTGGTACAAATACTGCTCAGGGTCAGGGCTACATGTCCAACGCACAAGCTCAGGATTTGCCAACAAGCATATGCAACTACAAATAGACATGGAGCACAGGGGTTCAGGTTATGCAGTCCACACGAAGGATACTGGCCTCAAACTTGCTGAGAGGGCAGATCAACCTCAGGGACCTTCATAACCCACCCCCTGTGTTGCTGGAATCTTAAAAGTCTGCAGGAGCTAAGAAGCAGCAGATTGGTCAGTTGCGTTGAGGTGCCTGCGAATGCAGGGCAGTGATTCCTTCACCCCAAGGGAGATTCCTCAGTTGTCCTTAGTGCACCATAGGTCCTGCACAGAGCCTGTATGGAGCAAGGGCACAGACAAAGCTTTGGACGGAGAGGTGGATGAAGTCAGGCCCAGTCGAAGTCCAGCGAAGTCGAGAGTGTCCAGACAGTGGAAGGTCAGTGGTTTCTTCTTGTAGAATCTTGTCCACAAAAAATGTAAAATGCTACAGTCAGGTAAGCCCTTTTGTACCCACAGGAGAGGGTTGGACAGATTCATGGGACCCTCCTAGGGAGGGGCTGGACAGAGGGGAGGTTAATCCCATGTCCTTTGTCAAGTTTCGTGCCAGAGCAGGAGCCAATGGCTCCCAGAACTGGTTTGCGCTGGACTATGCACAGGGACACCAAATGTGCCCCAGGTGCAGACTTTCAGGCACTCTCAGAGTGCACCCACCCAGCCCAAGTATGCTAAATCCTGTCTGGGAGGTGGTCACACCTCTCTGTGACAGGATGCCTATTGATCTGCCTTCCTCTGCTTAAGCTTGGCTCAGCAGCAGGAGGGCAGAAATGTGTCTCTGGTCGGAAGCATCCATTTTGTGCTGTCCGGGTTGAGAAGGATGGCACGGTATTGACCAGGGACCCGATTAAGCTTGCTTCAGAGGGGTGGAATCATACCTCCCAAAACGGTTACCGGTGTGGAGGTATGATTCCAAGGTGTTTGATACCAAATACGATATGTTTCTATGCAGCCGTTTACGAGATGGCATTTACCACAAGGTTATAATGCACCTCTATCTAAATGTCCTGCTGAGTCACACACAACCCAGGAGAATGGTCTCCGAAGGCTGCAGAGTAGCTCTGCTTTCGCTGGAGCACCCTCTCACGTAAATACCAGCACATGCCTTCAGGATTGATAAGGATTCAGAAAAGGGGGTGGTGATGAACAGAGTGTCTGAATTAAGCAGACCACTCTTACCCAGTCCAAAGATCCGGGCTTGATCCATCACGGTTATTTAGCTCACTGCACCATCCCAGCTCAGAACCTGGCTACTTGCAAATTAGTCTTTCCCTGGCCCAGTGCATCATGGGAACAGGGCAGACCAGATTACCAAGCCAATTCTTCACTGGATTTTTTTAGGGACTCATGTCTGAGTATACCCTGCCACACCTATAGTGGCCAAAAACGATTCAGAAAAGGGGGTGGTGATGAACAGAGTGTCTGAATTAAGCAGACCACTCTTACCCAGTCCAAAGTTTTTTTTAGGGACTCATGTCTGAGTATACCCTGCCACACCGATGATGGCTGGAATGCCAGAAACCGGTCCCCGGAAGCTTGTTTCCTTCCCAGTATAAGAATTGGCTTGGTAGTTTGGTTTGCCCTGTTCCCATCGTGCACTGGGACAGGAACAGACTAATTTGCATGTAGCCAGGTTCTGAGCTGGGATGGTGCAGTGAGCTAAAAAACGGTGATGGATCAAGCCCTGATCTTTGCACTGGGCAAGAGTGGTCTGCTTAATTCAGACACTCTGTTCATCACCACCCCCTTTTCTGAATCATTTTGTGCACCATAAGCGTAGAAGGGTATACTCAGATGTGAGTCCCTTGCTCATTGCACCATCAGGATTCAAGCAAGCCGGGCCGATGACGGCTGAAATGCCAGAAACCGGTCCCCGGAAGCTTGTTTCCTTCCCAGTATAAGAATTGGCTTGGTAGTTTGGTTTGCCCTGTTCCCATCATGCACTGGGACAAGAACAGACTAATTTGCATGTAGCCAGGTTCTGAGCTGGGATGGTGCAGTGAGCTAAAAAAACGGTGATGGATCAAGCCCTGATCTTTGGACTGGATAAGAGTGGTCTGCTTAATTCAGACACTCTTTTCATCACCACCCCCTTTTCTGAATCATTTTGTGCACCATAAGCGTAGAAGGGTATACTCAGATGTGAGTCCCTTGCTCATTGCACCATCAGGATTCAAGCAAGCCGGGCCGATGACGGCTGAAATGCCAGAAACCGGTCCCTGGAAGCTTGTTTCCTTCCCAGTATAAGAATTGGTTTGGTAGTTTGGTTTGCCCTGTTCCCATCATGCACTGGGACAGGAACAGACTAATTTGCATGTAGCCAGGTTCTGATCTGGGATGGTGCAGTGAGCTAAAAAACGGTGATGGATCAAGCCCTGATCTTTGGACTGGGTAAGAGTGGTCTGCTTAATTCAGACACTCTGTTCATCACCACCCCCTTTTCTGAATCATTTTGTGCACCATAAGCGTAGAAGGGTATACTCAGATGTGAGTCCCTTGCTCATTGCACCATCAGGATTCAAGCAAGCCGGGCCGATGACGGCTGAAATGCCAGAAACAGGTCCCCGGAAGCTTGTTTCCTTCCCAGGATAAGAATTGGCTTGGTAGTTTGGTTTGCCCTGTTCCCATCATGCACTGGGACAGGAACAGACTAATTTGCATGTAGCCAGGTTCTGAGCTGGGATGGTGCAGTGAGCTAAAAAACGGTGATGGATCAAGCCCTGATCTTTGGACTGGGTAAGAGTGGTCTGCTTAATTCAGACACTCTGTTCATCACCACCCTCTTTTCTGATTCAGGATTGATAAGGCCTGCTATAGGGGTGACTTATACGTTTTTCGTGTAAGGACCTATAGATATAGTGAACCTATATCTAGAGTAAGTGGTGCAAGCACCCGCTTACACAGGTTGCAGTAGCTGACCTGTAGTTCCATTCTGCATGGCCTCTCATGGGTAGCATAATACATGCTTCAGCCCATGGGAGGCCTCTGGGGTACCTATGCCCTGGGTACATGGGAACATGGGTACCATTTACTAGGGACTTTTAAGGGTACCCCAGTTGCCAATCTGGAGTGTACCAAAGTACATGCATACCAAATTAAAGGAGAAGGCAGATAGACTGGGGTCCTGATTAGCAGGATCCCAGTTGGACTAGTCAAAACAGTGTAACATCAAGCAAAACGTGGGGGTAACCATACAAAGCAGATCCTACTTTCCTACAGGAGTGGCATGGAGTGAAGTGACACAGAGTGGAGTAGCGTAGAGTAGAGTGGCATAGAGTAGTTAAGTTGTGAGCAACTTGAACAAGTAGACAAACTTAAAATTAACGGAAAGGTATAAGGCATCAGGAGGATGAATGGCTGAAAGGCAACAAAAAAGGCATGCACTGGTAAGCATCACAAAGGTTTAAATGTGTTGTTGGTGTTGCATTTATACAGTATAATGGCTTAATTCAAGCCATGTAAACTGTAAATTAATGTAAGTTGTACAATTACGTCTAAAGATGCAGGCATAGGCAAACAATGTCCTAAAATGTTTTTGAAAACAGAAAACAATGAGAAAGCAGAACGAGAAGTGCAAGCAGAGGAAGTGTCTTGAATCATGTGCTTATAGAGTGATAAGCAATATAACAATATAAAAAAGGATGTATATTGAAAGTTTGTCAGTGTCAGAAATAGTACCTGAATCACAGCGCGAGCAGCAGACTGTCACTAATTACTATGAATCAATCAGTGCTAGGTTCATGCTCCATACAATGAGGAAACTATGCCTAGCATGTGCTGGCCAATTAGGAGGCTGTAAAGAAGAGTGACAATGATGTCAACGAATGCTGACCAATGGGCAGACTCTAAGCTCTTGTTAGTAAACAATAACCCTCCCAACGGATAGCGCATGTGCTGTCGGCAGACGACCTTAAAAAAGGACGTAAGCACCTTCCTCAGAAGAAAATCTGTTGAAGTGTTCCTGATTGTGATCATCAACAGTGCAACCACACTACAGACATCTACACACACCTGCAGAAACTGGGCGAACAGATAAACCAGCTGATACACTCTTCCATCTGTCGCTCTTTGCGTCAAGAGCCATGATCTGACATAGGATGGCCAGTGGCCACACGGCTCACAATGGTAGTAAATGGCAGGAGATGCTACAGGCTACTTCCATGGTGGGAAAGAATGTGGGTGATGGTAGCAGAACCTGGGTGGGGGGGGGGGCAGGTGCATGACAACACTGCTGGATTAGTGGTCCCCATATGAACACTCCTCCAGCCTGGGGAGGGTGCAGAGCCCTCACTGGTGCTGTGACGAGTGGCAAGGAGCAGGCCACGTGATGGGCATGGGACTCTCACCTGCACTGTCAGTAGCAGCTCACAGAGTGAGGGTGGATCACCAGCATACAGTGGGAACAGAGCGACCTTGAATCAGCATCTTGGAATTCACAGGCCACTCTGTACTTTAAATAGGAGACCTGGTAGAGCAACCAAGAAGCCACCTGGAGCCCTGGCTGAGCAGTGAGACTGGTAGCATTGCTCATCAAGCGAGTGTAACACACTACAAAGGTGCGCACTAGGAGAGCTGCAGGGTGCTCTGATGTTAACATGAAAGCCATAGTGACAAAGAAGGAACTACTTTATTGATTGATAACCAATGCTAACGGTGGGAAACAAACATTTGCAAAAGGTAATGGGCTGAGTAAAACTTGTTGGACAACCAATGTGGCCAATCCCTGAAGGGAGCTCACTCAAACTAACCAATGGCTGAAATGTGGCTGACTAGACGCCCTTCACTCTATGTTGTTGGCGTTATGTTGACATGAGCTCTGACATAGAGCTGAAACTGTCTGTTGCCAGCACATTTGGCTGGAGAAAGGGCATCAGAGATAGAAAGATAGATGAGTGGATCAAGTGGAGCCACACTAAGAGGGTGCGAGTGTCATGTCTCAATGAGGAGACCTTTCTTAACCATTATTCTAACTACCTGGAGCACGGTTTTATTCACTGATTGCAAGTCTTATAATGTAGTACATCGTCGCGCTCATTAGATTTGAATTCCTCACCTTCTTGAACTGGGCAGGCGTGTTATATTCCAGGGATGTGCAAAGTCAGCACAATTTTGCATATTAACCACACAAAAAACGTTAACAGCTAAGCACAGTACAAGGCATGTGGAAAATTGTTCAATCCGGTACCCTTATTCAATATATTTCCTTGAAAATCTTATCATGAAAATGGGACCTCAGTTTTATATTCAGATCACCAATGTATATAGGTGGACTCGTCTGTGGAGAAGATGAGCGTAATAGCAGGCCATTATCTAAGAAAGGCTAGTAGGGCTGCAAGAGAGTCAGCCACCTTACACAGCACATCAATAGCATCACACAGGTGAATCATGTCTGTGAAGATAGAGCCTCTTTGAGAGATTTCTGTTTTTTGTAATTTATGTGACCATGTTCAGAAGACTCTATTACCCTGAGATGTCTTTATAACTAATAAAGCTAAAATGAGCTACTCAGAGTGAAGTTTTCCACACCCAGGGGCATATTAACAAGGGCAGTGTCGCCGCTTTAGCTGCACTTTTTGCAGCTAAAGCGGCGATATTTTCATTGCCCGATTTACAAGGTGGTGTTAACATGCATTAGCGCATGTTAGCACCCTTTTTGCCGACGCCTCGCTTTGCATCTCTAATGAGATGCAAAATGGGCATCACTGGGCGTACCCCTGACGGACTACGATAATTACAAGGTTGCCCACGCATTTTAGCAGACGTTAGTTTTTGGCGAAAATCGTGGTTTTCGCCAAAAACTAAAGTCTGCTAAAAAGCTGACTTAGCTATACTTACCATTGGGGGTTGATTATGCTGATACGACCACAGAATGGTATCAGCAAGGTTATTGCCGTTTTCAATGGAACACAGCTGAAAAACCAGCAATGTTCCATGGAAAATACCGCTATCGCTGGGATAATTATCGCCATTGCGCTATGCGTTGTTAATACAGCACTAGCATGGCGATAATTATCAGCGATAGCCGGCGATAGACATTTTCATGCTGAGGGCGGCCAGCGATAATTATCGCTACAGCTTGATAATATGCCCCCAGATAGTTAGCTTCTGCTTTGACCAATGTGGAATCCCTTAATACAATACTACATGCCTAGTGTAAGATAGAACTGTGTGTTCAATGGTGAATGTATAAATGGTTTGTAGTTGAGATACTGGAACATCCCCAAATGGCCCTTTGTTGTGTAATTATGTGTACCACACTATACATAAATGAGAATGTGATTTAATATAAACTGCTGTGTTTAAAGATGACAAATCTGATTAGTTGCACTCTCAATATGTGGATTGTATGTTATATGCTCCATGAGGGATATATTCTGATTATAATATAGGATGGATTTGACAAATGTTTTTTAAATGTTTTTAATGGTTTTTGAGAAAATAGTAAAAATATAGTCTTTGGTCATGTACAAGTAACTAATTGGAGTATGTATATATATTTTTTATTAGAGAACGAAAATTGAAGACAGAGTGGAAGGATTTTATGATTTGTCCTGAAGATGGTGGGAGTAAACATTTAGCCCCACCGAAACGCGTCGACGCTAACACAAACCGTTAAATCTGGGACAGGACAATTAACATAGCAACAAATTGGCGTTTCATGTTATGCCACTAGTCAGTTACAGGTTTACTTGTAAAAGGCATATGGTTGTTGCCTGATAATAGATTTTCCTTCCGTCTAACAAAGTATTTTAGTAGTGCATAATTTTTTTTATCATGTGTAGACATTGTTTGATGTCTTTTTAATATTTGATGTTTGTTTTAAAATGAATTTATGTTTCTATCATATATGACCTTTTGAGAAATAAACTTTTGTACAATCTACATAAAATATATTTTTGGAGTTGTTCCAGAGTATGAATGATGAGTGTGTGGAATAAGTAATTGATTCATCCTTTAGTCCAGAGGGTAAAATATTCTTACTAATACTGTAATAGGTGCTCTGACCCTTTTGGATTATATGAGCCCCTATCCTTGGTTTTCAAAGTGCTCTGTGTAGACCAGGCAAGAGAATGTCTCTACTCTGCTGCACAATACTGTGGATTTATTCCCATTCTTCACTCTCCGAAGCCTTGTAATTGGCATCAGCCAGCCTTCAAGCTCCATTACTCACAAACCATGCAAATAATATCACGCACACAATGCTCAAACAGGATGAAACACGTTTGTAATTGGTAAACAGTTTACCCTTGTATCAATATTTGGATGGAAAATGCACCTAGAGACTCTTTATCTGAAGCCTGCAGCTAGACACTGAAAAGTGACAGGCACTAAACTACAGGCCCGGGGCCAAAATGTTTATATTTACATGTAAATAGAGATAACTACCACACATTTTTATTTCCAAAGCCCTATAAATTCTTGTAATTACCAAGTGTTGTTATTAGTCAACTCTGTAATATGCATTACATTGAGTGAGTGAGCTGAACAGTTGTGTCGCATACAGAATGTGCTTAACATATTCTGGGCTCAAATCGCTCGTGTCATTCACAGGACAGCAGCAGCACCTTCACCGTCATATAAAGCGCACAGATATTAGTATGCCAATTAGATGGCGATGGTTGCTCCAAATGAGATGGCCTTTGACTAATATTCTGTGAGATTTATTTTGAGCTTGACACAGGCATCAGCTGACTGAAGTAGACCAGATTGCTTTATAGAATTTAGGAAAAGCCCTTTCTTTGAGTTAGCGAGTACCCAAGAGAAGGAGTCATTTGATAGTTAGACCTTAAACAATTTCCCATCCTTCAAGGAGAGCCGAAGAATTGCTCTGCAGCCCTTCAACTCTGGAGTAATAGCCCTTTGAAAACAAGTGCAGGATGTGAGAGGCAGAACTCTGGATTGTATTTTCCCTCAGACTAAAAATGTATCCATTGATTTTCCATCATTGATTTGAAGCAAAAACCTCTTACTGTACAATGCAATTGCTCTCCGCTGAAAACCAGGGATAGATCTGGGCGCCACTGCATAAGAATGACACTCTATTTCAAAACCAGGTATCATCTTAAGTAGGTAAAAACCATGAGGTGTACCTTGAGATACTTCAGGGATCAAAACAATCTTTGATGAAATAAAACAAACAAAACAACATCAGTCGTAGGGATCCGGAAGTCAAAAAAGAGAAGAACTCCGATATGGAATTTCAAGATCAAAGATTTCACTGTGCCTCTTGCCACCTCCAGCAAAATCTCATTCCTCACAAGACCTTTGCAACAAGGTCTCTGAATGCTTCTGTAACAAAATCACCTCCTTATTCAGCTACGTTTACCCTCGGGAACACATCACTTTAAAAAAAATCAACTTCCTATCAGGGTTGAAAAATGAAACCTCGCTCTGTGGCCCGCCATCACCATTGTAGAAATCCCTACTACCATGAAGATCATCCACTCAGGCCTGATTTGACCCTTGCCCCCAGCACACCTTCACCAAGGGCTCCTACCAAACATCGAAGCATTTACACCCTTCTTCAATACCTCCATCCAATCAGCCACCTTACCAGACACCTGGAAGCATGCCATGGCCAAGGTTCTGCTGAAGAAACTATTAGCTTACCCAGCCACACTTTACAAACACAGCCACATCTCCATCCTGCTATACTTGGCAAAGGACATAGAGAAATGAATTGACCAATCACTCACCAAGGCAACTACCTGCTCCTCAATTCCACAGTCTAGAATCAGTCCTAACCACAGTACAGAATCAGCACTCATCGCTGCCACAGACGACAGCCGCATGAACCTCATCAGAAGAGATACGGCATCCCTCATTCTGCTGGAACTCTCTGCAGCATTTGACAGAGCTTCACACCCAATCCTCATCAGGCGGCTGCATGAGATTGACATCGAAGAACCCCCTCTCCACCAGATCAGCTCCTTTGTAATAGGTAGAACACGAGTTGTCAGCCTGGAACCTTAATCCTTAGAGGCCTACAAACCCATCAGCGGAGTGCCTGAAGGTTCATTGCTCATCCTCACCGTCTTCAAAACATACACAACATCAACATCCTCTCCTACACCTACGAGACACAACTTATACTCTCCCTCTCAGAAAAGACCGCCAGTACAAGAAACAAGTGGACTGCCTGCATGACCGAAGTTTCTAACTGGATAAAAAACCAACTGTCTGAAGCTGCACACTGACAAGGCAGAAGTAGTGATCTTGCTCAAGAACACCTCACTTTGGGATTCCAATTGGTGGCAGCCGAACTCGGGGCCCACACCGAGTACCCACACCAGCAAGTTCGTAATAATCATGGACAGACTGAACATGACCATGCAAGTTAACATCATCAAACCATTCTGCTTCCAGACCCTGAATATGGTGAGGAAGATCTTCAAATGGCTCCCAAGTAACATTAGAAAAACTGTCACTCACCAACAAGTTGGACTACAGGAACACCATCTTCGCCAGGATCACCAAGCAACTCATTAGAAAAGAACAAACCATCCAGAACTCGGCAGCCAGACTTATCTTCAACTTCCCACAAAGAACTCACATCACACCCACCTCAGAGAGCAAAACGTGTTCCCATTACACAAACATGCTAATTTCAAACTCTTCACACATACATGCAAGGCACTACACAACTTAGGCCCACCTACCTAAACCTTTGCATCTACTTCCATCAGACACCCTGACTCTGAAGGACTCTTACCTGCACTCATCCCACACATAAGCAGAATCAGAAGACAATGTGTTCTCTTACATCTTTCCTAAAGTTTGGAATGCCCACCCACTCAACATTAAAGCCCCCTTCTCTCTTCCGGAATTTTGCAAGAAGCTGAAGACTTGGCTTTTCAATTAATCATCTTATCATCATCGGGGCTATGCACACACACACTTGCTGAGTGCCAGGATAAATACACATAACATAACAAGAGACACTGGCATTCTTGTGTGGACTCCATGATGCATTGTGATGATTACCTTGCTGTACATGGCAGTGAAGTGTAGACGAGCCAATACTGCTATGCACCAGTGATCACTAAATTTCGGAAGACCATACCTCCTTGACAGAAGCACAATTTAAGTTCTGATGTCAGACCTGAATCTTAAATAACTATTCGCCAAGAAACCTTACTGTAATTTCCTTGTTTTTAGAAATAAATACAGGTTTGTAATGCATCTTTGTGGGAACAACATTTCCTTATGAAACATGCATAATATTCATGAAAAATACACAAAATTGTCACAAAATTGCATGAAATGAACTTGGCCAGCTCTAATGTGAAAATTGAATGCAAAGGGCATCCTTGACTAACAAAAGTCATGCAGGACAAAAGCAAGAGACCTATTAGAGCATAAAATATCCTGCCAACAGGCTAGCTGTGCAGGTTTTCTCTGCAAATTTGACCTGTCAAAATAGCCTCTTTTGACAGGCCTAAGCCTTTCTTTTAAACATCTCTAAGTCATCCCCAATTACGCCCTACTACACATAAGGCAAGGTATGTGCATTTAAAAACAGGACATGTCAAAGTTTAATGTTAAACAAGTCCTGATAGTGTAAAAGCCCCAAAAGCTATTTTCACTGAAACAGGGTCAGCAGTTCCATAAGAAAGCACTGGGATGCCATATTCAATACTAATGCTGTATCAATCAATCAATAAATCGTAAGGGTCTCAAGGCGCTGGGGGGGGGGGGGGGGGGGGAGAGAGCGGCTCTGGATTAGTTGAAGAGCCAGGTCGTGAGGTCCTTCCTGAATGTGTGTAGGGTCGGGGAGCATCTGATGTTCACAGGGAGCTCGTTCCAGATCTTGGCTGCGATGTAGAAGAAGGCTTTCCTGCCGGTTCTGTGTCTGCAGATGCATGGGACCTCTGCCAGGACAAGGTTGGCGGAGCAGAGGTTCCTTTTGGGTACGCGGAAAGATACTCTGTTGTTGAGGTATTTGGGTTCGATACTGTTGAGGGATTTGTAGGTGTGGGTGAGTTGTTTGAAGGTGATCCTCTTTTTGACGGGTAGCCAGTGGAGGTCGCGTAGGTGTTGTGTCATGTTCTTGTGGTGCGGTGTCCAGAGGATGAGTCGGGCTGCAGCGTTCTGGATGGTTAGGAGTTTATGTAGAAGAGTTCTGTTTACTCCGGCGTAGAGGGCGTTGCCATAGTCCAGTCTGCTGGTTATGAGTGCATGGGTGACAGTCTTTCTGCATTAGGAGGAGATCCATTTGAAGTTCTTACGGAGGATGCAAAGGCAGTTGAAACTGGTGGACACGGCGGCGTTGATCTGGCAGTTCATGGAGAGGGAGGAGTCAAGGATGGTTCCGGGCGTGGTCTGTTCTGATAGGTGGGTTCCCGAGGGCGGAGGGCCACCAGGCGTTGTCCCACGCGGAGGTGCAGGGTCCGAAGGGGAGGACCTCCATCTTCTCTGAGTTGAGCTTCAGGCAGCTGTCCTTCATCCAGGCTGCCACATTCTTCATTCCTTCCTGGAAGCAGAGTCTGGTGTCTTCGGTATTCTTCGTGAGTGAAGGATGAGCTGGGTGTCTTCGGCATAGGATACGATGCTGAGCGCATGCTGTCTGACAATGGCGGCGAGGGGGGCCATGTAGATGTTGAAGAGCATCGGGCTGAGCGATGATCCTTGGGGTACTCCGCAGTTGATGCTGGTGGTTTCGGAGAGGAAGGAAGGGAGTCTGATCCTCTGGGTTCTGCCGGAGAGTAAGTATTGGATCCAGTCTAGGGTGGCTCCTTGTATCCCCGCGTTGTGGAATCTGTCTGCGAGCATGCGAAGTGAGACAGTATCGAAGGGTGCGGAGAGGTCAAGAAGGATGAGGGCTGCAGTGTGTCCTTGGTCTAGTAGCATGCGCATGTTATCTGTGGCGGCGAGGAGGGCAGTCTCGGTGCTGTGGTTGCTGTGGAAGCCTGACTGGGAGGTGTCTAGGATGGAGTTCTCTGTGATGAAGGTGATCAGCTGGGCGTTCACGAGTCTCTCTGTGACTTTGGCTGCGAAGGGGTGGAGAGAGATGAGTCGGAAGTTTTTCAGATCTGTTGGGTGTTGGGTCAGCTGTCGGTTCCTTGAGGAGAGGTTTCACCTCCACCAGTTTCCAGTCATCTGGGCTGGTGCCGGATCTGAGGGAGGTGTTGATCGCCAGTCCTAGTTCGGGTGCAATAGCAGCAGTGGCCTTGTGGAAGATGTGAGGTGGTCAGGGGTCTGTAGGGGTTCCTGAGTGCGTTTTCGTCATGGTTGAGGTGATGTGCTCGATGGTAGTGTGGTCCCATGACGTGATGGTTGGCTTATCAGCGGCAGTAGGTGGGGGGGCATTGTGCGGTGCTTGTTCACTGACGTTGTCGTGGAGGGCCTTGATCTTCAGATGGAAGTAGAAGCTGAGCTTGTCGCAGAATTCCTGGGGGGGTGTGATGTCCATGGCCTTGCAGGTGGGCTTTGCGAACTGCTGAATGACGATGAACAGTTCCTTGGCTTTGGTCGCGGACCTTCTATGAATGTCCGTTTGGTGTCCCTTATGTGCTGGTGGTATTCCTTCAGGGTGCTCTTGTGGTTGTTCTGTGCTTCCGTGGTTTTCTGGTTTTGACAGGGTTTCTCTAATCGTCTGCAGGAGCGTCTCTCTTATTGTAGTTCCATGGTAAACCAGGTGGCCTTGAGGGGGCATTGTTTGGCGGGGTGGCGGAGGGGTGCCAGCTTGTCGGCGCAGCAGCAGACCCAGCGGTGAAATTCCCTGGCAGTGGCGTTGGTGTCTGTTGTGGTGCCGGGGGGTCTTGGAGGAGGGTGGAGTTGAGCTGTTCCTCTGTGACCTTGCTCCAGTTCAATCATGGTGGGGGCGGGGCGGGCGCAGGTGCGGAGGTGAAGTTGAAGGTGAAATGGACGCAGTGGTGGTCATTCCAGGGGGGCTGGGTGGTGTGGCTGAAATGGATGTTTGATCCTCCCACGAAGATGGGGTCGCGGGTGTGACCAGCTCTATGGGTAGGCGTTTTGATCAGCTGTTTTAGTCCTAGGTTGGCAAGGTTGTCGAGGAGAGTGGTGGAGTCAGGGTCTTTGCTGTTGTCGAGGTGAAAGTTCAGATCCCTGAGTAGAATGTAGTCAGTGGAGGTGATGGCATGGGGTGCGGTGAACTCGGCGATGGTGGTTGCGGGCTGGGTGCAATGGACCTGGCAGTCTGTAGATGGGGACGCCCCGTAGCATGGTCCTGGGGCTGGTCTGGATCTGGAAGTGTTGGAGTGGGGGTTGCTCGTGCTGGATGTGAAGAGTCTGAGGGAGGTCTTGTGTGCAATGGTGAGCACCCCTTGTGGCGGTGCTTACGGTCCTTTCTCTGGATCTTGTAGCTGTCTGGGATGGCAGTAGTGATGTCGGGCCGGTGGTGGTGTTGGTCCAGGTTTCAGTGAAGAAGGCGACATCGGACGAGAGGGTGTCGATCAGGTCCCAGATTTCGATGGCGTGACGGTGCAGGGAGCGCACGTTGAGAAGGATGAATGATAGGGTTTCGGTGGTGCAAGCATTCCGGCGGCCCTTCTGCGGCTGCTGGAGCTTTGTCGATGCTGAAGAATCTGAGGCAGAGTCTGCATGAGAATTGGCCATGTGTCGTGGTCGGCAAGGATCGTACGCAGTGGGCGGGTCTTCCGGCATTGAGAGCGTGGAGGGTGGCTGAGTCATAGCGGTGGAGTCCAGGTGAACCAGGGTTCATGGCGCTGGTCGCGGTTGGGTCACGACGGGCGCAGACGGGCTTGCCTTAGGCACACCTTCAGCGCTCGAGTTGAGCGACCGCAAGGTGGTTGCATATGTAGGGGAGCAGGGCAGGAGCAGAGGCAGGGAGGTAGAAGTGGCTGAGTCGGGGGCAGGCCGCAGGGGCAGCAGCCACAGGAAACAGAGGGGAAAAAGAAAACCACTAAGACCAATACCATGAGGATGACACAAAGAACCAACTATGAACAGTACAATACAGCGGGACAAACACAACAATAGAGCAGTCAGCAATAAAAATGACGATAGATACCAAAGAGCAAGCTGAACACGGAGGGAATACCGGAAGGCGCCTGAAGCGAACCTGAGGTGCAGGGAAGGGCTGCTGGCTCAAACCCGGCTTGGGAGGATGGCTCAGAGCTTGGTGCGGTCGGCAGTGAGGCGGAGCTGCTGGGGAGAGTGCTGGCCTTGGCACAGAGGTCAAGATTTCATGCGGTCTCCCCCGCAGCGGTCACCATATGTAGGGGAGTGGGGCAGGAGCAGATGCAGGGAGGCAGGAGTGGCTGAGTCAGAGGTGGGGCCGCTGGGGCAGCAGGAAACAGAGGGGGAAAAGAAAAACCACTAAGACCAATACAACAAGGGTGACACAAAAAAACAACTATGAACAGTAGAGTACAGCAGGGGCAAACACAACAATAAAACAGTCAGAAATAAAAATGACGATAGATACCAAAGAGCAAGCAGAACACAGAGGGAATACCGGAAGGCGCCTGAAGCAAACCTGAGGCGCAGGGACCTGCTGCTTGCTCGAACCCTGCTCAGGAAGATGGCTCAGAGCTTGATGCGGTTGACAGTGAGGCGGAGCTGCTTGGGAGAGTGCTGGCAATGTCCCAGAGGTCGAGGTTTCTAGTTAATGGGACTAGCTAGAAAAATACTTAAACAACTATTTTAAAGTTTATCAAAAATCCAGTTCAATAGTGAAGTCAGACTCTTTCTTAAATATTATGGAAAAGTTGCATTCTGAAAGTTACCTTTGCCCTGTTTGAAGTCCCTGGAGGTTAAATCTGAGTTTTGCCCTCCCACTTCGGCCAGATATAATTAGCATTTAAATAGGTGTAAATGAGGTATGAACTTGTTCCCTGGAGCAAACAATAGGTTGACCTGAATGGACATTGATAATCCATCTGAACCTGACAGAATATGTGAGGGGTGGCAGAAGAGTACTTTTTGATTTTAAAGTTTCAAATCCTGCTTAAATGACCTATCCTTCTGGACATGTTTGTTAAGACTAGGGGTGGGTGTAGTGGGCGTAGCGGGGCTACGCGGAGTGCCACGGAGACTGAACCAATCTCTCCACACTCCGCGTAGCTCTATTACGCGCCCCAGACTCCCGCCTCCCGCCTGCACAAGCACCAACGCATGTGCATTCCTCGCGAGAAATGTGCAGGCGCCCGCGCATACGAAGTTTTCAAGAAGAAGTCGCGATGGAGGAAGAGGGAAGCCCGGGATGCCACCAATAAGGTAAGGTGTTTTCAATTGTTCTTTTTTAACATTTTAATAGTGCGGGCGGGAGGTGGCTGGTCAGACAACTCCACTCCACCGCTAGTGTGCGGAGATTTGTCTGCTCCGCCTACTTCGCGGAATGCGGAACAGGCAAAATTTTGCACATTCCGTGGGTGGAATGGAGTTGTCCACCCACTCCTAGTTAAGACCTTTCAAATGACACTTGTGGTGTACTTAAAAGAGGCCCCCCTCCCTGTTACAGGCAAATGTTAGCTGGCACTTGGCAAGGCCCTTGTTTTGTCCCCTCAGCCAGTCAAGCCCTAACCACGGTGGGCCTTTTTTAGGTGTCAGAGGATGATTCCCAGGTCTGCTGGATTTACATATAACATTTTCATCAAATTTCAAACAGCAAGGCAGGCTGTCACAACATTTTTTGTGTATCCCATCTCTGGTTGCTGAAAACTCATCTTTGTTTGCCAGACTTCTGTCACTGAGCTTGCATGGGTGGGTACAGGGACTGCATCAAAGTGGAGTTTGCTGCTATATGTGGGAGTAAACTTGGGTTACCACAGCACACTCCCCAAGCATACCCCGAGCCCTCAAAGCCCAGGATTAGTCTGGCCAAAGACTTTGGCTAACTTTAAAATGCCCAAAATGGGTAGGGTTGTCACTGGGAACCTTTATCCCATTTGTTTAGGGTGACCCCAGGGAACATTGCCACCCACGAGCCAGTGCCAGGCCTTAATGTGGCTTCTTCATGCAGCCAATACTGAACAATTTCTGAACCTGTTGCGGAAAAGAAAAGTACAGGACCCTGAGAAGAAACTTGAAGACTAGAGCTGCTCTCCCAGGAAAAGAGTCTTAATGAAATGAAGTGAAATTGTATTTGTATAGCGCATTCTACCCTAAGACCTAAGACCTCGTAGCGCTTGTGGATTGCTTGAGATTCGCAGAGTGATTTACCGGACATTGCAGAAAAGGTGAGTCTTCAGGAGCCTGCGAAAAGCCAGAATGTTGGGTTCGCTGCGCAGAAGGGAGGGCATGGAATTCCATAGATTTGATGCGTTCAGAGAAAAGGAGCGGCCGCCCCACTTGGCCCGGCGGATTTTCCTGGTTGTAGCAAGAAAGGCTGAGCTAGACCGGAGGTTTCTTGAGGGTTGGTACGGTGTAATAAGGGACCATTTGATGGCAGGACCTGTTTTTCACATGGCGCTATGGACCAGACACAGGGATTTGAACTGGATTCTGGCCCGGATGAGGAGCCAGTGCAGCGTCCTCAGGGCGGGTTTAGCCGAGTGTCTCCGGGGAATTTGGAGCAAAAGGCATGCTGCGCTGTTCCGTGACACCTGGAGTTTTTGAAGGGTTGACTGTGGGGCACCCAGGTACAGTGGGTTGCCATAGTCAAGGCGTGACAAAATTAGGGCCTGTACCATGATCCTTCTGGCATTGAAAGGAAGCAGGGGCAGAACTTTCCTGAGCATCCTAAGCAGGCTATAGCAGGTAGCTGCTAACATAGTGACCTGGTGGCCGAAACCAAGGGAGCTGTAAAGCCATATGCCTAAGCTCTTAATCTGCTGTTTTGGAATGGGCATTGGGTTCAGGCAGGTCGGCCATAGCTGTGATGATAGGGGTGATGGAGGTTTTCCTAAAAACATAAGCTCGGTCTTATCGCTGAATAGTTTTAGATGAAAGAGTTTCATCCAGTCGGCTACAGCCTCTATGCAGCTGCCGAGGGAACATGATGAGCCCTCTGGGTGGTTCAGGGATACCACTAGTTGGGTGTCGTCAGCGTAGATAATAATTATTTGTATTCCGAAAGGTAAAACTACTTCTGCTAGTGGTGCCATTAACGTATTAAAAAGTGTGGGGCTCAAGGAGGAGCCCTGGGGTACCCCACAACCAAGCAGCCAGCAGTCAGAGAAGGCATTACCTTCGAACACCTGAAAGACCCGGTCTTTAAGGAATGATTGAAGCCAGGAGAGAGCTGAGTTAGTCACTCCTAGACTTTCCAGCCGGCTCAGCAGGATCCTGTGGTCCACAGTGTCGAAGGCGGCCCTGAGGTCCAACAGGATGGTAGCTGCTGAACCACCCGGGTCTACAAGTCTTCAGGCTTCTTCAGTTACGGCCAGGAGGGCCGTTTCTGTCCCTAGTCGTAGCCGAAAACCTGTTTGAGATATGTGGAGTAAGTTGTTGAGTTCTAGGTATTGCACTAGGATGGAGTTTATGTGTTTCTCTGTTATCTTACTTAGCATGGGGAGGAGGGATATGGGTCGGTAGTTTGACAGGTTAGTGGGATCCAGGCTAGGTTTTTTCAGCAGGGCCTTTACCTGGGCGCGTTTCCAAGCGAGAGGGACTGTGCTAGCAGATATGGAGGCATTTATAGTGGCCAGGATGACAGGGCTTATGATAGTGGTGACTAAATGAAGGAAACGAGGAGGGGCGGGTCGAGTGGAGAACACGAGGTCACTTTGGGTATGATTGCTTTCAAGGAGTCCTCCTCTAATAAGGGGAATTCTGCAAGGGAACAGCAGTGAGAGGGGGGAGGGCTCCTAGAGTCAGTCTCTCCAAATGCGTCCTGGATGGAGGAAAGGAGCGGGCAATGAGTTCTATTTTTTAATGCTGAACTGTTAAAGCCACAGGACTTTATAAAGCTAATTTCCCTCCACTCCTCGCTTCATTGAAAGGTTACCTCCGCAGATGGCAAACTACATAGCTCTCATGGTTAGACAGAATGAATGCTATTAAAATGACATTGCTCCCTATAATGCTTTATTAATTCCAATCCCAACATAGCAGTGTCCAAGATCAGTTTTTGCTGACCCCAAAATAGCAATCCTCACATTTTCTGGGGATCTAGTTGACTACAAGTCTCCTACTCTCTTATGAATCAAACATGAGTAAGAGGAAGACTAGGTCTCTCAGACCACAAACAAAGCATCACAGCTCAGGATGCTGGTTAAATGGAAATCTGGGGCATTTTACAGGCATTGGCTATGTATGGACAGTACCATTTCAGGCCCAACACTATGGCATCTTATTTGGAAGCCCAAGGCAGATCGTCCACTGAACACGTACCTTAGTACACTGACGGCCACAACTCTTAAAGTTTGGTATTCAATAAATAGACATACACACTTAACTACATATCCATCT
Source organism: Lissotriton vulgaris (assembly GCF_964263255.1). NCBI lineage: Eukaryota > Metazoa > Chordata > Amphibia > Caudata > Salamandridae > Lissotriton > Lissotriton vulgaris. The sequence continues at coordinate 1,304,869,725 of NC_141693.1, read as the reverse complement.
CTGCGTACACCGATCTATTTCAACCCCACATTTACACCAGCCCTCTCCCTAGAACTCTTTACAGCTTGGTGCACGGGATATTGCTTCAAGATCTCTGACCTATTCTATGGCATCACTATTAAATCTTTTGAGGAATGCAAAGCTAGTTTCCACATTGATGAAAATGAGAGATTTCATTATACACACTTGAGGTATCGGGTTAGGAAGCCAGGCTTTAAAGAGGCAGCAACTGGAGACTTAACTTCATTTGAAACATGGATTAGGTGGGCTTCAGGATCCAAAGGCAAAATTATGCAACTATATAAACTACTAATGCATGTTTCCCCTTTTGACCATACTAAGCTTCACCGAAGGTGGTGGGATCTTACTGGTATCCCCCTGTCAGACTCACTGTGTCAAATGGTCTTGGGCGATCTCCATCACCGTGTTCAGAGTGCAGCTGGCAGGAGGGCTCACTATAAAATTCTTCTAGATTAGTACTATTATTCAATTACACTTCACAAGTTCTATGCTTGGTCTGTCCTCATTGTTGACGGAGATACACTGCCATTAGTAATGCAAAGCCGATTTGTTGGGACTGCCTCCAGGTTTCCCAATTCTGGATTGAAATCATTGGAACTCTTGGGAAGATTTTGGGATACTCAGTACCCCGAGATATGACTACAGTCATAACGGGAATGAGACCTGTGACTTTCCAATACCAAACCAGAGCCGCCAGAGTAAACTTAGAACTGCTTAGGGGCTGGCAAAACTAGCTTCCTTTTGGAAACCTCCCACCATCCATCCTTAACACACCGGTGGGCATGTTTAAGGCTCCTCCTAGAAATGGAGAAATGACTTGAAAATATACTAGAGGGAAAATTTGACGTTCAAGCGGTCTGTACTCCAGTCCTGACATATCTGTCTTAGGGTGTCCCTTCCTTATCTTGTCATTCAGACTAAGCTAGTTGAATCTACTGACACTATAGGAGGTGACTAGAGGCCATGAGAAGGAGCACCCTCTATGAGTTATTACATCATGGAAATGTTAATAAAGGTCTATCCATGGTAGGAATGAGGGGAATATGAGTTAGAATTTCCGCGAATTGGGAACACTGGTGAGGTAGGAGATAGGTAGGTAATTTTAGATGAGTACTATTGATTTTCTGGTTATTTTCCTGCCCTGTCATTGCCAAGACCAGAGTGTGTTAGTTCCTTGAAGATCTCCACATTTATTGTAAATCTGTAATATGCAATTGGCTGTAACTTTTTGGCACAAGTGGGTAAATTATTCTGTTGCTTTAATGAACTCAGGTTAATACTCTGACTTTGAGGGTTCACCCTGACAAGGATCAAGATTATTTCTTGAGATGGGTACTTACCCCCCTCAACTAATACTCCCATTTCTTACAAGTTGGCAGGGTATGCTCAGACGTGAGTCCCTTGCTCACTTGGCCACTGGATTCAAGATAGCCTGGCTGATGAGGATTATGAATCCGAAACCGGTCCCAGGATGCTTGTTTCCGGTCCTGGGAAGACATGGCTTGGCAGGTCGGCCTGGACTGTTCCCATGAGGCACAGGGTCAGACTGATTTGCATATGGCCATGTCTGAACTGGGGTGGCTGAGTGAGCTAAAGAATGGTGATGGATTAAACCCAGATCAGTTGACTGGGGGTGAGTGTTTGATTTGCTGAAACGCTCCGTCCATCATTCCCTTTTGTATCACAAAATATAACCCCAAACCAACTCAATACAATCTTCTCTTTAGTAAAAAAAAACACAAAATGTAATGTATTTTTATAGACAAGCTGGAAAGTGGTGGATAGCAACATGGAAAGATGGGGTGGAAAGGGGGGGGGGGGAATCAGCAAATCGGTAAGACAGCAAGAAAATGCATGCAGTCCCATAGAGTGTTAGGAAGAAAAATGTATCAAATAAGAATCACACAGATGGGAATGACAAGAAAGCCAGGCAATGATACAAATTGTCTGAGCCAAAACCCAATGTAAATATTAGTATTTACACAATAGACTTCGACAACAGACAAGTAAAAGCTGTCTCTACACAAGACCTAAAATAGAGACACTTGAAAGAACATGGTAAACAGAATGTACTTTACTGCAAGATGTCTTCTTCTGAGCTTCAAGGTTCACCTGTAAAATGGAGGCCTGGTTTGCCCTCTAGCTTTGCTAGTCCATGAGGACAACTAAGGGGGAAGGTAGTGATGAGAATATCAGTGTTCACAGGTTTAGTATTAACAATGCAATGATCTCTATCAATCATTTCTGAGTGACATGGAGGGGAGGAAAAATGGTCTAGTTAATTGTGCTTATTTATCAAGAGGAGGGAGGAGGAATGGCTGTCCTATCGGTTCCCCAGAACAAGGTACAGTTTATCAAAAAGGAGATAGGACACTTGTGACCACTTATTCCAAGAGATTTGAAAAAGCCCTCATAAACGCTGCGTATCTCGAGAAGCGGTATATCTTATTCTCCGCCCCACGCAAGCGTTATGGCAACAGTCATTGGGCTTATTCAGTCAGTGTCTTGCCAGCCTCACCCGAGGCAATCTCTGGTTTTTTCGTGGCAGTATCCAGAGAAACGGGGGTTACCCCACTGAAGCTGAATGATAGGTAAAAAAGTGTGCAGGTGATTGTAAGTTTTATTCAGTTCACTTGACCACTCATTAAAAATTAATTGGTATGCTCTGGGGATAGTTAGGAGTCCTTAGCATAAGTCATTTGGACAAAAAAATAACGTCAACATGTTTCTGCTCTATCGGCCCGAGGGTCTAAGAGCTTTCGTCAGGACATATAAACAGGAAAACACACAGTGAATAAAAAATAATAATAATGTCACAATTTATGACATTAAAGGGTCTCTATTATTTGATAGTCTTACCCTTGAAGGTTTTCAATTACCTGAGGATTTAGAAAAAATGAAAAAATGGGGGTAACTTATGGCCATTTGACAATTTCATATTAGAAAAGTGGTCTTTATCACATGCAATGTGTCAATATGCATATTGCATAATTTATACCAACATTTGTGCAATTATAAGAAACACACAACAATAGTGACATTATGGTGAGTTAAAGCAAGGGGAAAAGGGTGATATCAAAGCAGTACACACTCGACTATATGGTATGTAGATTCATACCACTAATTTTAGGATTTTTAAGCGCCTCGATAGAAAGGGGCGGTGGAAATGCAAAATCGCTCTTTTACATGTGTTTGCATTGTTTAATACCTCGTAAAGAGGTCTTACCTTAGACAGAAATTTACCGCATTTCAGCAGGAGAGTTCAGGCTGCAGAAACATCAAAACGGGATTATGATTATGCTGTGTGCCGGTAACTGATACACGGCGGTGGAGGAGGAAACACTCACCCGCTATAGAAGCGTGTTCCGCGTCTTGTGCTGGCTCTGCCTCCTGGACGCTAGGAGCACGCTTCCGATGGCGTTTTTCACCATGTTTAGTCATAGAGATAGAAAGCGGACAGTTGTTTTATAACAATCGGGGCACATTCAAAAACATAAAAATATGGTTTTTAACTCCCTTTTATTTGACAATAACTGATTTTGGGTGATTAGCATGACTCGTCTGCAATTACCACAACGTAAATGAAGAGATTTATTTTTTAAAAAAAATGTTTTGAAAAATCGGCGAAAAGGTGCCGAACGGGGTAGCTACATGCTATTTGTTTCTCACTATAGTTTAATTAGTGATCTGGATCTTTTTTGTGTTGGGCTTGCATTTAGTTTGTAATGGCTCATGTATTTCAGGAAACTCAGGTTGTTTGGGCTTATAAGTTCAGCGTGCAAAGTGATGCCATGAGATCTCGTCATTCAAACCAAACTTATTGGTTTTAAGACGGTCCACCCAACGTTGTTCTTTCTCATATAGTATTTTTTCTGCGTTGGGTGTCGCTTCCGATATCTTCTCTATTACCGTCCATCTCAGGTCTTCAATGCTGTGATTTTGTTCAGTGAAGTGGGAACAAAGTTTAGTTGTATTCTTTTTGAGGCGAATATTACTTTTGTGTTCCCCTATACGTAGTTTCACCTTCCTGCAAGTCATCCCAATATATTTTTTATCACATGGGCAGGTGACCATATAGATCACATGGGATGAATTGCAGTTACTGTGTTGTTTCTGTGTCCATTTAAGTGTAGGGGACAATTGTAAAGTTTTTGTACTGGTAGTGGATTTGCAGGCCAAACAGGAACCACATGGGTAGTGTCCTGTTACTGGGACCATGTGGGCATTTATTGTGGATTTTGCCATGATTGTTTTTCTTGGACGCGTATGTACCAATAGATCACGTAAATTCTTTGTGCGTTTGTTTGCCATATGTGGTTTTGGCCATTTGAATTTTCCGGTATTGACAATATGCCAATTTTTATGGATGAGTTTATTCACCTGGTATGATGCTGGGCAAAAGGTGGTTACGCATGTCATGAGATCCACAGTTTCACTTTTTTCGAAAGTTGTTAAAAGGTTGTCTCTAGGCTGGTTCATTGCTCTTTTTCTGCATTTTGCTATGGTTGATGTCTTGTACTCCCTTTGATGCAGTCTAATGCTGAGATCTTTTGATTGTTCCAGGTAGTCCATTTTTTGACTGCAGTTCCTTTTCAACCGTAAGAATTGACTATATGGTAAATTGTCCCTTAACGGTTGAGGATGATAACTCTTGTAGGACAATAAACTGTTCTTGGCAGTTGGTTTCCTGAATGATTTTGTTTCTATTTTCATCTCTTTTGAGTATATAGTCAGGTCTAGGAAGTCAATGCTTTCTTTGTCAGCCGTATGTGTGAAGCGAAGCCATGGATCACGAGTATTAAGCCATTCCACAAATATTTTTAGATCTTGGTTGTTATGCCATATTAGGAGAACGTCATCAATGTAACGTTTCCAGTAGAGTATACTGGAAACGTAAGGGTTGGATTGTGTCAATACGTGGTTGGTTTCGAAATTACTCACGTAGAGCCCTGCCACCGAAGGGGCAAAAGCACTTCCCATTGAGGTTCCGTGGCTCTGCAAGAATAACTGGTCCTCAAATTCAAAGTAATTTTCAGTGAGTGCCATCCGGCAACACTCTAGGACAAAGTGTCTAGGTGTCCTGAAGTCCCAATTTTCAGTGAATAGAACGTCTTCCAGCATATCTAGTGTTTCTTTTTGGGGTAGGCTCGTATATAAGGACTCGACGTCCAGTCCTACTAAGAGCATCGTAGTGGGATCAAAGGATAGGTCTTTAAGTTGATTTAGCAGATCTCTGGTATCTTGTAAATAGGTGGGGGTTTTTTTAACCAATGGTTGGAGAAATTGATCTGCGAATTTGGAGAGAGGTTCTAAAACTGATCCTATACCCGAAACTATTGGGCGGCCTGGCGGTGGAACTTTGTTTTTATGGGTTTTGGGTAGCGAGTAGAAGTATGGAATTTTTGGATTCTCAGTTAGTAGGAAATCTGCTTCTTTTTTGCTTACCCATCCATTTGTTTCTGCTTCATAGACCATCATAGCTATTGTTGTTTTTAGTCTGGGTGTTGGATCAGTGTTGATTTTTGTGTAGAACTTTTTGTCCGCAAGTAGTGTCAGGCATTTGGTCCGATACCCTTCTTTTCCAAGGACGACCACTCCTCCACCCTTATCTGGGGGTTTGATGACAATGTCCGTATTTGCTTGGAGTTCTTCTAAAGCTTTTCTTTCCAATCGGGTTAGGTTTTGATAAGGTCACATTGAAGACCTGAGATGGACGGTAATAGAGAAGATATCGGAAGCGACACCCAACGCAGAAAAAATACTATATGAGAAAGAACAACGTTGGGTGGACCGTCTTAAAACCAATAAGTTTGGTTTGAATGACGAGATCTCATGGCATCACTTTGCACGCTGAACTTATAAGCCCAAACAACCTGAGTCTCCTGAAATACACGAGCCATTACAAACTAAATGCAAGCCCAACACAAAAAAGATCCAGATCACTAATTAAACTATAGTGAGAAACAAATAGCATGTAGCTACCCCGTTCGGCACCTTTTCGCCGATTTTTCAAAAAAAAATTTTATTTAAATAAATCTCTTCATTTACGTTGTGGTAATTGCAGACGAGTCATGCTAATCACCCAAAATCAGTTATTGTCAAATAAAAGGGAGTTAAAAACCATATTTTTATGTTTTTGAATGTGCCCCGATTGTTATAAAACAACTGTCCGCTTTCTATCTCTATGACTAAACATGGTGAAAAACGCCATCGGAAGCGTGCTCCTAGCGTCCAGGAGGCAGAGCCAGCACAAGATGCGGAACACGCTTCTATAGCGGGTGAGTGTTTCCTCCTCCACCGCCGTGTATCAGTTACCGGCACACAGCATAATCATAATCCCGTTTTGATGTTTCTGCAGCCTGAACTCTCCTGCTGAAATGCGGTAAATTTCTGTCTAAGGTAAGACCTCTTTACGAGGTATTAAACAATGCAAACACATGTAAAAGAGCGATTTTGCATTTCCACCGCCCCTTTCTATCGAGGCGCTTAAAAATCCTAAAATTAGTGGTATGAATCTACATACCATATAGTCGAGTGTGTACTGCTTTGATATCACCCTTTTCCCCTTGCTTTAACTCACCATAATGTCACTATTGTTGTGTGTTTCTTATAATTGCACAAATGTTGGTATAAATTATGCAATATGCATATTGAGACATTGCATGTTATAAAGACCACTTTTCTAATATGAAATTGTCAAATGGCCATAAATTACCCCCATTTTTTCATTTTTTCTAAATCCTCAGGTAATTGAAAACCTTCAAGGGTAAGACTATCAAATAATAGAGACCCTTTAATGTCATAAATTGTGACATTATTATTATTTTTTATTCACTGTGTGTTTTCCTGTTTATATGTCCTGACGAAAGCTCTTAGACCCTCGGGCCGATAGAGCAGAAACATGTTGACGTTATTTTTTTGTCCAAATGACTTATGCTAAGGATTCCTAACTATCCCCAGAGCATACCAATTAATTTTTAATGAGTGGTCAAGTGAACTGAATAAAACTTACAATCACCTGCACACTTTTTTACCTATCATTCAGCTTCAGTGGGGTAACCCCCGTTTCTCTGGATACTGCCACGAAAAAACCAGAGATTGCCTCGGGTGAGGCTGGCAAGACACTGACTGAATAAGCCCAATGACTGTTGCCATAACGCTTGCGTGGGGCGGAGAATAAGATATACCGCTTCTCGAGATACGCAGCGTTTATGAGGGCTTTTTCAAATCTCTTGGAATAAGTGGTCACAAGTGTCCTATCTCCTCTAGTTAATTGTGCCACTGAGAAAATACACATAGAAAACAAATCTTGTTGGCCATCTACAATTATGTTGCATATACCACGTCTATTTCCCTTCCCTGCGCTGTTCTCCAGACTGTCATCATGTTCAGCAAAGTAAAGGGCGGGAAGAGAGACATTATCTCTCCAGAATTAGTGCAAGTATCTGTCACACTCTTCCATCCTCCTATTGTGACATCCCCTCAAAAATAGATTTTTTAAAAGAGGACAGAAAGGTATTGTTGTAGGGCATTGTGACAACTCTGTCGAGCATATGCCAGGGTTCATAGTAAGAACACCAAAGAGCCCATGGGGTGTTTTTCATGGAATTATGACAACGTCTATCCTTGAGTATATGTTAAGGTTCGGATACGAATATTCTTGCAAATCTACTAGGACAGGCCTTTCATTCCACTGGGCATTCCCCCTGTGGGACAGAGCTCTTGGAGGCCGGATTTGAAAGCCCAGGGATGCTCCTGGTGTCCCCGATACTTTCACCAGCCCCACGAGGTTAATTGCAGAAAGCACAGGAAAGCTTGAAGAAAAAAAAGAAAAGGAGAGGAAGGGAGGGAGACGATAGAGATAAAGCAATTAAAGACAGAGCGTAGAAGAGAGAGGGAGAATGGAAGGGTGAAAAGAGAGAATTAGTGTGATAGGAGACAAAAGGAGGAGGGCTGGTGTAAGGCTTTTTTCTAGGGCCTTTTTTGATTTCCCCAGTCAGGTCCTGAGTGCTGCATGAGTCAGGAAGGTAATGATATCTCAGTTTACAGTTCCAATTGATGGTACCCTGATTTGAGGTCTACCTTAAACAACACCAGGAAAGCATTTATTTCTGCTTTGGTGTAGTAAATTAGTGGAGAAACAGGGCTTTCCCTCTATATGACATAACTTCAGAGCACATATCTGTACATATATGCGTCTGCTCATGCTGTTTCAGGTTTTTGCCTGGCTTTTTATAGTGGGGACCAGTTGAAGTAGAAACCTGTTTTTCCTGTTGGATGGTTTAGCTTCTGCCTTTTCACAGCCATGGATTGCCCTGTATTGAAGCAGGTTGAAAGGTGTATCGAAGATCACGTTATTCAGTTACTTTTGAGACATTAGAGGCTCCTGAACTAATCACTCAAGTCCTTTAAGTCTTCTTGATCAGTTGGAGGTTTTCTGACAAGAAGCAGCGTAACAGAAGTCTAGTTTCTCTGCTGGTGACAACGATTTCTTGTATTTGATGGGTTGTTGCTGGGCTGTTTGTTTCTTGTGCACAAATGTCTTTTTGTTTGGTGTGTCCATGGTCACATATTTTCATTTTTGTCATGGTCAACAAAGATTTCTAAAATAACCACTAATAAGAATGGCCGCCATGGCATTCACTGGTGTATCAATAAATATCATATTTTTTTGCCTATTTACATTTGGATTTTGACCACCTTCCCCTGGTCTGTCGCTCTCACCGTCCGATGTAGATCGGATCATACCTCCTCTTCTCCTTCCTCGTGCCAATCCTTACTCATGGAGCAATTATACTCCACCCTCTAAACAGTCACCATTTCACTAGCTCTTCTTTATTTCCGTGGATGACGTCAGTCATCCTCCTATAAACTTCACTGCATCCGAAGGCATATCCTGATTTACAAGGCCCTTTATCAGATTGTTGATGAAGGCTCTCATGCATAAGTAATGGGACGAAGAAGGAAGATTCTAACTAATGAAGATTGCCAGCAAGTAATCTAGACATTACCTCCTCCTCATCTTCTTCCTCGTCCTACTTCTTACCCATTAAGATATACCAAAGCAGTATGCCTTCCTCATGGTCTGATACAAAAACTCTCAGACATCCTACCAAGACAACCATTAACCTGTGTGCAGAGATATCGCAATTCTATATTACTACACCTTAGGGAAATAAAGACAGACTATAATAAGCTTAGTAATGACTTCCAAAATGGCTGCATTAAAAGGTAACCCTAATTCCAAACCATAAATGAATTCCCTGATAACCCTTATGTCTGAAAAACCAAGGAAGAAGAGCAGCCTGAGTGGTAGCCTACAGAAGCCTGAAAAACAGAGAGGTACGACGTGCCCATACTTTAGTAATTTATGAAAAAACGTTCCCCTAATTTTTGTGAAAAGAGGACTACCCCAGTCAGTTAATTCAAATAGCTTAAATGCTTCAGCTAGAGTGTAATTAAGGGAGTCTCATGTGCTGTGAAATCGAAGGTGGGCAGACAACTAAACAAAAAAAAACCCTTCTTGCGAGGGTGCCTGCTTGCCTAAAAGAAATTCAAATGTGCGCAGCTGGTCAATCTACAAATGTAAAAGGTGCTTAGGAGCTGGTACTTTCTATAATTGATGGAATCACTTGAAGTTTTGCGATGACAAATATTTATTATTTTTGAGTGGAGTGGTTATGCAAGGAAGTTACCCGCCCATTCAGTCTGGGCATTACTAAAATCCCTATTTTGGAATCACCATTTTCTTAAAAGTGTTGTGCATTTTGTAGCAGTATATCTTATACTGTGTGTGATGCAAGTTTGAAATAATGACTTGCATAGTCACAGTGCTTGGGGGCGTGGCTAACTGCTGAGCATGGCGGCCGCACACTGACGGAGCTCCTGTGTGGGACCCACTATAATAACCAATTTCTACGAACTCTAGGGCAATTCCTGATATTTGCTTCCCCTTTTAACACCTGGGCGCTGTGGTCAGTACTCCTTCCGAGCGGAGCCCCTACGAACCCTGATTTGACCATGGAAGCCACGGACGAACCTCCCGGCGGGCTGCGAGGTACAACAAGGTGGCTGGGTGTGGCCTCCCCTTGCTGATCCGATGAACTTACTGTGCTGCTGGCCCTAGTGGAGTGGCCGGCAGCAACTGTACGGAGGACAGCCCGAGCCTGACACCTCTCTTCCTGCTGCAAAGGAGCCCATACAATAACGGCAGGAGTCATTGGCTGAACACACCTCCAAACGGGGGCTGCAATCGGCGCCCGCTGGAGCGCTCGAGGAGGGCTGAGGACTCCCTGGCGTGACCCCGGTGTAATGTTCCAGAAGCCGCATGCGTGAGGGAGAATTGTCACGTACGTAGCTGTGCGCTAGCGTGACCGTGATACGTCACGGCCGCGTAGGCTTTAAATAAAGAGAGGCGTGGCCACGGGGTTAGTCCGGACCACGCGGAGAGCAACAGTGTGTCCTGAGTCCTTGATTGCGCGCCTCTGCTGTTTGCGCTGCGCAGTTACAACTGGGGCTCAACACCCGGCAATCAGACAGCCGGCGCTGCCCGGGTCTCCAGTGGCGGCGCATTCTACTCCTGTGAATGGGCTCCCACACCTGGTTCCAGACTGGCCCAATCCCAGACTGTGAGGCGAGGACGCAGCAGGGGCCTAACTGCATCACCACAGACACTAGGCTGTATCCGGTAGAAGGCCTCAGCGGAGCTCGCACGCAGACCGGGACTGGCCCTGCACTACAAAACGGCTGGCCGGGGCTTCAGGGAAGGGGCTTCCTGGTATTGTGGCCGCCATTGGACCCTCCACACTGACCTTGAGAGTGACATCCTCCTCGACTGCGCCCTGATATTGTAGCGGAGGCCCGCTTGCGCCATACTCGTTGTGGGACGAGATCTTGTTTCTATCCTCCAGTGGTGTCATTTTGGGATGCTGTGGGGGACTGGTTCCCCTCCCCCGGCATCACCATCTGTCGTCTATACTTCTGCTAGACTCCCTTTCCATCTGCCATCCATACGCACCTGGGAGTTTTGGATTGGAAGATTGAGCAGTACCAGGACGCACTATACTGTTCCAGGGGCTATCGTTTGTGCTGAATGGAAGTGCAGAGAGTGCCATATCCCACATATTGGTTGGAGGTCTGCTACGAGGCACTTTTAATCTCTAGAGCGCTCATATGAACACTATGAACACTCCTTGGTCTACGGTTGAATGCTTGGAGCTGACTCCATCCCTGCCGTAGTGACTGTGTCAGCTTTTGTATTTCATTATTGTTGGCAGCGGAGGTACAATTCTACCACCCCAATAATATGTGGGATGGGGTTTGGCTGGTGTGGCCTCCTTCCTAACTGGGCTGTTGGACTGTATCGCTGTGATGCTGGGAGGAGGGCCAGTGCACATACCCACCCTTAATGTGATGGCACTTAGACACTAACAATCTCAAGCTGGTTCCTCCTGCTATTGCCAGTCAGTTTCAAGGTTGGCACTATACCCCGTGGCCATACCCTTGGAAGCTCTTCATTGCACATAATTCTCCCATACCTGTCGAAATGGGGCATACAAAGGGTAAATAACCTGATATGCCATCAGTGGATGCACAGTCTTGGGGGATTCTGACTCGGCCTTGCTATCATCCTTCTTAAGTTGTGTCCCACTGACGAATCTCACACCCGCTCCTGATAAGTTGGATCTAATTCTACAGGAAACAAGGGACTCACGCCAATCTATTGAATATCAAATCGACACGCTTACCACTGGCTTTACCCTTTTACGTGCTGACCATAACAAGCTGACTGATGTGGTTAAGGACCATACACAAACGCTGTCTGAACTAGTTCCACAGCATCGCAAGCATATTGATCAATTAACACAAATGCAAAAACAATTGATACCCTGCTTTACAGAGCCGAAGATGCGGAGGGTAGAGTCAGACGTAATAACGTTCGCATTTTTGGAATGCCGGAAGATTAGGATGTGACCCACTTTGTGGAAACGTGGCTAAAGGAGCACATAGTCCCAGTAGGCCTTTCTGCCTTTTTCTGTGTGGAGAGAGCACATCGGATCCCCATGGGTCGATCAACAACAGGAATGCCACCCAGCCCATTAATAGCCTGTATCCTGAACTTCAGGGACCGAGATTTCTTGCTCCAAAAGGCTAGAGAAAATGCTCCAATACAGTATGAGAATGCTCAAATCTCTCGCTATCCAGACTGTACTGTTCAAGTACAATGCCAAAGAGCATCCTATCAGCCACTCAAGCGTAACTCCAAGCTCTCAATTTGAAATATGCCCTACTGTTCCCTGCACGACTTAAAATTATACACAAGCAGAAAGCTCACATTTTTTAATGCCCTGAGATGGCAAATGACTGGCTAGAATGAATGAATGTTGGATTTATAGAGCACGTGGTTACCCGGAAGCGTCCCAGCGCTGTACCACTGGGGAACCTGTCCTGGCTTTCCCTGTGAGATGGTCTCTTTACAGGGCATCCCCAAGGTGCAACCAGGCATCCCCGGAGGTGATGGGGCCGGAGTGGAGATTAAGCAAGCTATTGCCCAGAGTTGCAGCGTGGGACCTCATGGTTAGAGTGGCACAGAGGCGAGATTTATCGGGCCTGCTGACATTGGTCCTGCACCCGGCCGCGTCTGGAATTTAACCCTGGTTCAATTATTTCATAGAGTCTACCCTTTTTTCTCAGGCTCAAGACGCTATGGATCAAAAACGAAGGCATGTTCCTGCATGGACAACTAAAGTTGGACCCTGCCGCAACAGACCACCACGAAAAACTTCTACACAGAAACCACCCCTGGAACAGCCCCTGCTCGAACTGGACTCGGCACTACTGGCGGCTGCCTCAATGCGTGATCCTACCCAGGTACCGTCTCCAGTACAGACAGATGATAACCTGATGCCTTCGGATTCTGAAAGCAACGATATTCTATTCCCCTCCATCACTCTGCAGATTGTAAAAAATGCATTTGGGTTAAGCTCCAACGGAGCGGTGCACAATGCACTGCTACGATTAAAGAACTGACCCAGCCGGATAGTGGGAAGTAAGCTATTGTCAATGTGTAAATGTTTGGGCTTCTTCCCACCCGGATATATGTTACATTTTCTATTATGCTCTAGGGTCCCGCCTTGAGTGTAGCTCCGTCCAGACCTATTTAATAATGCACAGTATAGGAACCACCCCCCCTGCGGATACAGCATTTTATAACCGTTTGGAATTAGTATGTTATGGGGAAAGTTTGGACCAACATAGTTTAACCATTGGCTCTAGTATTGGGTTTTGTAGTTTATTGGGGGTTCATGCATTCTTGGCTCACCCTATTCTCTACTATATGCTGTATTCCTCATGCCTCCCTGGGACTTATCTTTGTATCTGTTTGCTGAGAAATGGGTATATTGGGGAAATGCAACATATTGACATGGAATATGCGGGGACTGGGATCGGTTCACAAACGCCACTGTATATATGCCCAACTAAATAGGCGGAAAGTGCAAATAGCCTTTAGTCAAGAAAAACATCTCACTGATTCAGAAGTGACGTAAAATGCGAAAGAAGTGGAAAGGCCAAATATTTAATACATCCTACTCTGCCTTTGCTAGAGGAACACTTAGATGGATCAGACAAGGGATACCATTTGTTCTTGTGGACCAGCGAATAGATGCAGCTGGACGTTATGTATTACTACAGGGTAGGCTAGATGGTATGCTAATAGTTCTTGGTGGTGTTTATGCCCCTAATTATGAACAAAATGCATACCCCACTAGGCTGAATGCAAACCTGCCGGACTGGGCTATATATCCATGGGTCCTTAGAGGGGATTATAACTCTATGTTAGACATTCACTTGGATCGCTCTCACCCCCCGGTCCGAGGTGCTGTAAAAATGCAGAATTTCTTCAGGCTTGGGCTGCGGGATGGTCACTACAGGAAACGTGCCACCTACAGCATCCTACTAGTAGGGAATACTCTTTCTACTCCCCTCCACATCAGTTAGTGGAGAGGTGTGGCTCACTGGTTAGAGGCGGCAGACCCGAGTGCAGAGAACGGCCCGGGACCAGGGTTCGATTCCCGACGCGGCAGGGTCTTGGACCAGGATCAGCGGACTGATAATTCTCGCATCGGTGCCTACTCCGACCAGGGAGCACACTCGGCAACTCTGGGCATTAGCTTGCCTCATCTCCACAACGGCCCCACACAAACGCCGGGGATGCCTGGTTTCACCTTGGAGACCCCCAGGAGGGACTATCTCACAGGGAAAGCCAGGACGGGTTCCCCAGCGGTCTATAGCGCTACGAGGCCTCCGGGTAGCAGTGCGCTTTACAAGACACAACAATTTACAAGACACAACAATTTGCACATCAGACTAGACAGGGTATTTTGTTCAACGTGTTTGATATCCCAGATTTCGGAGTCTATATACCTTGGTAAAACACTCTCTGACCACAACCCGCTTGAACTATTTCTTGAATGGGGGAGGGTGCCCACCCTGGTCCCGACATGGAGGCTATGGCCACAAACCCTGGAGGGATAAATTAAACACTGCCATAACTAATTATTTCATAGAAAACGATAATTCTTCATCGTGCTGACAGATTGAATGGGATGCCTTCAAAACAGTGATCAGGGGCACGGCAATAGGGATGACTGTAGGAGCCCTACAGGGAACCCACAAAAACCTGACTATGGTAGAGGACACCATAATAAATTGGGAAAGGAAGCTATTGCTGACCTATATAAACAAGCCCAGTTACAAGACACCAGAATCCAACATGCTAAACTTCCTGAGCAGCTCTGCTGGATAGATTATAGTGCATGTAGGAGAGTAGGGTCTGCAATCCTATGATCACCCAGATTTTTTGCTTTTGTTTCACTGGTTTACGACTTTCTCTGGCTGTGGGCCTGCCAATCAGACCCACAGCCTGGCTGTTCTCTTTCTAAATTACGAGATGTACCTTAGGTGCATTTACCAATTGGTACTGGGCCACCTTATCAGACCCTGTAACTCAGGGCATAGGTGTACCCAGGGCTGCCAGGGGCTGCAGCATGTATTATGCCACCCCTGGCTGGCCTCTTAAATTTGACACAACTGGCTGCATGACAGCTGGGGCAAAGTCGTGTAACCACGCTTTGCTGTAGGTGTAGTATACCTATACCTAACCCTAAAATGGACACACAGATTCCTATCAGTCACTCCTATGGCAGGCCTTGACAATCCTGAAGGCAGAGTGCTTGGAATCGTGTGAGATGGTGCTCTGGCATGAGCTGAGCCTGTCTGCAGCTTGCGGAACCAAGTCCTAATAGCTGTTCCATGATATCGCATACCATATACTCTTAAGTGCATTATAATCCTCGCAGTTAAATGCTAACTTTGGTATTGCTTTATCAAAACATGTCGAGTAAGGTGTCATACGAATTGGAATACTAACCCCTCGCCAATTCTGGTGACGGGGTTAGCATTCCACCCTTCTAGAGGGACACGACATGTATGTAACTGTGAACCCCGGTTAAAGTTAACTGAAGCCTCAGCTCCACAAAATGGATGCTGCCACCACAGACACGAGTCTGACCCCCTGCAGCTGGGAGTCCTTCCAGCGAGGGGAGCCTGGACAAAGGGTTTCCTGTCAGGGGCGGTGCTAGCACCGTCCCAGACATGGTTTTGTGTATCCTGGGTAGGCAGGGCTTTACAGGAAGGTGACTGCTGAGTGGCACCCCGGTGCTTACTACGCATAGGCCGGTCTGAACCAGTTCCAGGGGCACACCAGCCCCTGGCCTGGGGAAGTCCGGCATGGCAGAGGGGTGTAACCACCCCCCTCCTAGTCCCACCCATAGGCAGGACCTAGTCACCGGGTCAGCCCCCTTTTTTAGTATAAAGATGGGAGCGGGCCCCCTGTTCAAATTAGATCATCTTTGGAATCAAGACACGACTTTCTGCGAAAGGACTTCACGATTTCTTCATCAAGATTCTCCCTTGTGGCTAAGGAGTAGTCACCCTGCATCCGCAGGCACCATCCTAAAGAACACTGCGGTCTGCTGCAAGTCTTTCATCACGAATCCGACGACCCAGCTCGACGAGACCCGGCTTCCCTGACACCTCTGACCTCTACTCACCTCTACAGCCAAGCTGAGAACCGTGAGTGCGACGAGACCTCGAGGGACCGACGATCGCCAAGACTGCACGACATCTTTACTGCAAGCCCACCGTGTCCTCCACGGGTGAGTGCTTTGGGGTCCGAGAAGCCCCGACCCTGCGCAGCTCCAGCACCCAAGATCAGCCTCCCTGCATCTCCACGATCTGCGTGGGGCCCTTCTGCTGTTTGCTGTGCACCGCGTTGTTTGGCTACTAGCCGGCTGGCTTGTGGCCTTCTGAACGACGCTCAACGACATCACTGCTGCTGG
The DNA here is from genome assembly GCF_964263255.1 of Lissotriton vulgaris. Lineage (NCBI taxonomy): Eukaryota > Metazoa > Chordata > Amphibia > Caudata > Salamandridae > Lissotriton > Lissotriton vulgaris. The sequence continues at coordinate 1,304,853,304 of NC_141693.1, read as the reverse complement.
TCTGGTTGCTCCAGACTGGCCCTTGCTTCCTTCTTGAAGAGAGGCACCCCGGACCCTCCTGGTCCACTCCAGACGCCATTTTAGGTCCACCGCGTGGGCTTGAATTTGCCAAGGCTTTGTTGCCCAATCCTGGGTCCAGCGACGCCGACAGCTTCTATCTTCGTGGGACAGCTCGACCCTCCTTCCTGGTCGCCGACAACGCCTCCTGGTCCGTGAGATCTCCGAGCCCAGCGTCACCCACACGCCTTGTCGAGGTGGCTACCATCCGGTGCCCTCCTGGTGCCCACTGACTACTGGCTAGTAGTCTCGAACTTGGTCCCCTCTGCTTTCAGGTGTCATCTTCCATCGATCCAGGCTTGGATCCACCGAACTTTCTTCACTGGTCGCCTGCCAGCAACTTCTTTCTTCCAGGCTCCTGGTCCGTCAACGAGGATTCCCGACGTCTTTTGAGTCCTATGCAGCTGCAGCCCCTGGGCTAGGTAACTTCGGCATTTCGGTGCCCCAGCATAGCCTCACTATCCAAGGGTCAGAATCTACTTTCGTTTTCTCCCTACCAGGTCGGGTTCGCCCGAGAACACTAACTTTGCAAATTCTAGCTACCATAGACTTTGTCCCGCATTTCGCGTGAGAGTGCACACACTGCACCCGAGTCCCCTGGGTCTCCTAGAAGTAATCTAACGATTCTATAGTCAAGTCCTAGCGATTCCAAAGCCTATTAGTACTGTACTTACCTGCTAGTAATTTCGCATTCCACTTTTCAAGTATATGGTTTTCCGTGCCCCTCGGGCATTTGTATATACTGTGCTAACTTAAGTATTTTTGTAAGAGTTTTGGTTTGTGCTTAGTACCCTGTCCTCATAAAGAGTACAGGGCTGTTGTGATTCTTTAATAAATAACTGTTTATTTTCATAACACTTGTGTGGTGTCCTTTCACTTGGTGTTCAAGGGGTATATGTGGTATAACAGCTGGCTTAACACGCCCTCTCGAGTCTTTAGCCTTAGACTGCTCGTATCCACGCTACTAGGATAGCTGGTCTATAAGGTTGACTTACAACCAATCATCAATAAGGGTTGCTGGACTGATACATAGTGTTCACTAGAATAGTGAGCACTGCATATCAGGCCACCTTCTCACAGTGCATATACCCAACGCAGTCATAAAGAGGCACATAAATCTGGTTCCCTTCTAGCGTGTCTTATACGTAATGCACCCCAGCCCCAATACTGGAAATAGCTCTTCCTGACGGTACTGTTGTGCTTACCCAAGCAGAGATTAACCTAGCATTCTGTGCCCACTATAGCGATCTCTATAGGGCTCCGCCTAGTACGTCACATGACCACATCTCATCCTTTTTGAATACCCTCACAGATCCTAAATTGACGACTGCTGCCCAAAAATATTTGGAAGCCCCTATTACTAAAACTGTCATAAAAGAAGCCATCAAGGACCTCCCCGCAATAAAACCCTGGATTTGGGTGGACTGCCCTCTGAATTTTATTCGGCATACCCTGACGCAATGGCCCCATACCTGGAGAAGGTATATAAGACGGCTTATGAGATGCACACTCTTGCACTAACTACTATGCAAGCATTAGTTACATCCCTCCCTAAACCAAATGGGGACCCCCGTGATATGTCAGGATATCTTCCCCTTTCATTACTACCCACCAAGTATAAAATACTCAGTAAAGTACTAGTCAAGCGTCTCCTTCCCTACCTTCCCAAACTAATCCACATTGACCAATGCAGTTTTGTGCCTGGTCGCAACACCTTTTGAATGTCAGACGTCTCCAATTACATAATCAACTCTGCAGCTGATCTTTCTTGTAAAACAGTGTGTATTTCCCTCGAAATGCAACTAGCATTCAAAACACTTAACTGGACGTATAGGTTTATGGCCCTGGAAAAAATTGGCATTCCACGAGGTTATTTGAGGAGGGTTAAATTATTATATACTGCCCCCACGGCACGGGCTAGGTCTGGCTCTCATATATCACATCCATATTCAGTAGCAAGAGGGACTAGACAAGGTTGTCCCCTGTCACCATTGCTATTTGTTTGGCACTGGAACCCCTGTTCATTAAGCTTAGTAAGGAGGCCACAGATATGGGAATCCTAATAATGAACTCAGTGCATATAGTGTCCACCTATGCTGATGACATTATACTTTTCCTAAAAGACCTTACTACAGATTTGGAACCTATCCCATCCATATTCAAACAATTCGAACAAGTGTCAGGGCTGACAATTAACGCAACAAAATTGCACGCTTTTTATATGCAATATAGGGACAACCCAGACCCTATTAAATTTAGTGTTTCAACATTAGCGACTGCTCCACATACTTTTAAATATCTGGGCATCCAAATCTATAGATCTTCCCAAGACTTAATAGATGGCAACCTGTTGAAAACGATCAGATCCTTTCGGATGCAGGTCTCTTTTTGGACCTCGTTGCCCTTGTCGGTGATGGGCAGAGTGGCCATTTCCAAAATGGTAATGCTCCCTCGCCTTTTATATTTTTTTGCTAACCTGCCAGTAATAATTCCAGCCAATATATTTTGTATACTTGAAAGACTCCTCTTAGAAGTTGTTTGGGGTAGGGGACGCAGGAGTGTGAGTTTGTCTAAACTACAATTGCGACCGGAGGAGGGAGGCCTGGGTGCTCCAGATTTCCGGGCGTACTGTAGGGCAAGCCAACAACAGTGGTTGGCGTATTGGTTAACAGGGCATCATATCTATGAAATAGGTTGTAAACCACAGCTCCTAATTCAGGGTACCCTCCATATATTACTACTGCCGAACACTAGGATCTCGCCTGCTACTCCCTCCTTGCTTAAAACAGCCCTACTATACTGGAAGCGGACACCACAATACACTAAAATCCTCATACTCTCCAAATATCCCTCTGCTGGGAATTCCTACCGGTACAGGACTGGTTTTTAAACGTGTTGCGTCCAAATGGATACAGGAAGGGGGGACGTCAATTGGAACACTGTTTGTAGACGGAACACTGGCAGACCACGATAACTTTGCTCGCACTCATGGGGTTCCCAACACCATTTCTCCATCATGCCACTGTTTCTCATTATGGTCGGCGCTGCTGGTCCCCTGACGGGATTGAACCTCTACCCATGAGCTGGTCAATGAAGTGCACCTCATGGGAGAAGGACGCCACTTTTCCTGTTGGTTATATAGGGCTATCAGGGCACACTCAGGAATAACACTCGCTCCACTCCGAGCAAAGTGGACAACGGAACTGGGCAAGGACCTCACAGATACAGAGTGGGCATCCATATTGGCATTCACTAAGAAAGTGTCTAGGAATGCTAAATTTAAATATACACAATACATGACTTTTCACAGGGCATATCTCACACCACATCGCCTTAATAGTATATACCCGAATGCTCAACTCCCTTGTCCTCATTGTCAGGAAGCTGATGCTGATCTACTTCATATGTTATGGGGCTGTCCGCGATTAAAGAAATGTTGGTACACAATACGATACAGAGTATGAGAAATCACTAATACTTATGTCTGGTCGGCAGCAGAGAGTTGCATATTGGGCCTGCATAGATGTCCTAAAGGGCAGAAAGTTTACTATAGATTTGTGGACATGAATATTTTAATAGCAAAACGCGCCATTACCATGAGATGGAAATCTGCACCCCCTACACCACTTTTATGGCATGCAGAAATGACTCAATGGGGTACCGCAGAAAGTGCAATTATTAGACAAGAAGAATTTGGTGGACTATGCAAAATACCCATCTTCATGGAATGGGATGAGATGATGGAATCTTTAAAAATTCTAGATCCATTAATTATCCCAATCTCTCAGGTCGATACTACACCTTCCACACCCACGTTAGTTATCCTAAGCGAACCCATCTAGTGCCATATTATTTGCATTGTCTTACCTCCTGGGAGCATGCACAAGTATACTATCACTAACACTGTAATACGCGAGAGACTATCACACTTCGTTTTAATCACATGTACATGGGCCGCCAGTGAACTGGGGGCGGGGATAAGTATTTTCAGTTTAAGTTGCAATAGTTTATAAGTACATGCGTAAAAACAAGTTTTTTTAATCTGAGACTATTTATTCACCGCAGCATTTTTAATTCATTATACTCGATACACTGCTGCAATGGAAAATGAAAATATGTATATTTGTCTATGCATACTAAATGCTAATTGTATGTATCTCTCTTTTGTTTCTGTGTAGCTGTGAACTCCATATGCTAGAAGAATTGATCAAACTCAATTAAAACTATGTTTAAAAAAATCCATAGTCACAGTGCTTTCTGTCATAGGCTGTGACCTCGTAGCACTAAACATATAAGTCCATTCTCCACTGCACCAACCAAGAATTAATTCTGTGAACCTAATAGAGGTTTCATATTGTGCTATAGTGCATGTCCCACTAATTAAAACTTTTTAAAATGAATGTCTCAGTTAAGCTGTGTACTATTTTAAAAGTAGCTACCTGAAGGTGAAAGACCCCCCAATAAACCTTACAGAATATTTTGTTTGTTTAGCTGCACATTTGACCCTACCCCCTCACCACCCTGCTCACTGACCCTGCCCGCATTGCATGCAGCATCATAGTTCCCATACTTTTTTAATGGACTACAACTGCTGGTACTGGGCTTAGAAGATCTTTGTCCAAATGCCAAGTAACCCAAAACAAAAAAGTGAGAATGTACAGTGCACTTGCTCAAAATAGATACAAAAGGGATGCAGACTATCTTAGCTGTCTCAAACTTTGGTAGCATCTAGACCCTCTGAGATAAATCAGCCCCAGAAGAAATAACAAAAAAGGCCTTAGACTCTCCAAAGGGTGAATTGAAGACCTCGACTCTGATGACACTTTGACATTTAGAATGAGAAGGTAATTCATTAATCTGTAGCAACTATTCAAATAACTAATTGAAACGTATTATTTTACAAAAAATAATTATACCACAATACAAACTTAAATATAGATAACAATTGCGAAGGACCCCTTCTTTAGATCCCTTGATGAGAAGAATGCTGACTACCAAGAAGAAACTCATTAGAGATAGGAATCTCTGTGAGTCACCTTAAGGAAGGTAATCCTGAGAAGAGAAAAAGCAGGTACCAAAATGCAGGTTTGCTATAAAACCATAGACATTTGTCTTTAGGGAATTTCAACCTTTAATGGCAAAAAGACTCCTCTACAGTTCAAATGAAGGCTTAAAATGGCCACTAAACGAAATATTGTCATACATTTCTGCCGTGGGACTGCATATTCCAGAAATCCACAAATTATAAGAAGATTCTTCCTTCATCTACACCTAAATGCCCTAGAATAACCATTCTAAAGTGATTATCAATCGAAGTGGGATATCTTGCAGTTTGAACCTTTGGCAGAGTAACCATTCATGAACAATGTATGTGACTGAAAAGGGTGTCTCAACTAATTATGAGAGAGGTTTATGAGTATCTAGGTCTAGATGAAATCTTATCCAAGGATTAAAATGAGATCAGCGGTTTACCCCTGCTTATATTCTTGACTTCAACATTATTAGCTCTGTGTGGCTTCTCCACTTCTCCCTTGATGCCAAGGAGAGGGAAAATAAAGCAAAACTCTTTCTAGGCACAATACCATGTCATGACTTTAAAGCAATATTTGTCTGTGTTGGAAACCCAAAGAAACTCTCCTTGTTATTAAAAAAGGAACTGCAGTTGTCCTCAAGTAATCCAATTGTATTCCGCCAAAGAAGTCTGATAACGTAAAGGGCACTGACTCTGGAGAGGATCAAGAAGTAGGAATGTACTCATATATAAAAAATACAAACTTCAATAGCATTGGTATAGAATAATCCCACATCCACTTAGAAATATATGCTAAGGGTTCTGTATATCAGCACCATTATAGAAGATATATAAGAAGGTTTCTTGAGTGAAGAATATTGGCATAATCTCAAAAACAAAACAGAAGAATCGAAATTTGCCTAGCTTACGTAACGGTAAGTTTCAATTCTATTAAGGACACGGAGGCGAGGATTATGCTATATCTTCCTTCGCTTTATTAACATAAAGACTCCACAGCAGCTTAGGAAAAGATATAATAATAACAAAAAATGCTTTAAACATAAAGCATTGACGGAATGTTCAACAAATCAAACAACAACTCCCAAGAGTCTCTTTGTATAATGATAGTCCATAGTCCTTCCACTCTGTCCATCACCACTATAAAACCGGACTTCTCATCTTCTTCCTCCTCTTTCTTCGCGCAGATCACGCTTGAGCTTCATTGGTCCTGTTTAGCACCGTCGTTGCCTGTCGAAAAAGGAACAGCATCAGCGAGGTGGTCCAGGAATGCGACAATAAGGCGAGGAGCATTCAGTGACTAATACAGTACCGACAATGTAAAGGAAAACGCTTTACTTACTGCCATACAGGTGGGTAGAGACACCACTGTAGCCTGGGTGGGATAATCCTCGCCTCCGTGTCCTTAATAGAATTGAAACTTTCCGTTACGTAAGCTAGGCAAATTTCGATTCTATGTCAGGACCGGAGGCTTCAGATTATGCTAGTTCAAAGCTTACTTACCACCAACTGGGCCAAATCCACCACCGGCTTAAAATAAAACCTCTTAAATGTGGAATCCGAAGACCAATCCGCCGCTCGCATTAGGTCCTCCAAACGAGCACCCACCGAGAATGCCTTAGAGGCCATGGCCCCCCTGGCGGAGTGTGCTCCAAAGAGAGAAGTATTGATGCCCGCTTCTTGCATGACCCACCGCACCCACCGAGCAAGAGTGGGAGAGGAGACAGCTTTGTGTGGCTTCCGCAGGGCAATCAACAACTGACGCTCGCCCGGAGGGCGCAAATCCAAGGTCAGGTCCTCATATGCTTTGAGGCATTGCACAACACACAACTTAGGAGTGTCAAGAAAAGCTGGATATGAAATGGACCGCGACGACGTTTTAGTGCGTCGGCCCACGGTAAAAGTAACCCCATCCGGGGAAAAAATGCGTGCAGACACATCCAGCGCGCGCACGTCAGAGACGCGTCTACAAGAAACCAAACATAACAACATGGCTAACTTCGCCGACAGCTCTTTAAGAGACAGATAGGAATTGGCCGGCCAAGACAAGAACAAATTCAGAACCAAATTGACGTCCCAAAGGACGGAGTACCTGGGTTCCGGAGGTAGCGCGAGGCGGATAGCCCGCAAAAGCCGGCAAACAAAAGGATGTTCCCCTACTGGGTGGCCATCGATGTTGTCATGGCCTGCCGAAATCGCCGATCGAATAGCATTGATCGTTCTATATGCCAGGCCCTTGTCGGCTAAATGCGCTAGGAAATTCAGCACGGGAACGAGGCCTGCGACCAAGGGATCCAAATCCCTTCGTAAACACCAATGCATCCACTTAAGCCAAGCGGATCTGTAACGCTTCGTCGTACTATCGGCCCATGCCTTGGAGAGCAAGTGCTCAGCCGACCCCGAAAGGCCTGGGAACGACCAGCGTCTCCTGAGAGCCTCCACGCCACGAGGCGGAGAGAGTTCTGCGTGACGAGGGGATGAGGTTCCTGATCCGGATTTGTCAGGGGCAGAGGAAACAGGGGGAGTAGGATTGGAAAATCCCAAGAAAGTTCCAGAAGAACCGGAAACCACACTTGAGACCTCCAGAGTGGTGTAACCAACACCAGCTCCGCTCCCTGGCGGCGTATTTGGGCCGCCGCTCGCATTATCATGGAGAACGGGGGAAACGCAAACGGTTGTTCCCGACTCCAATCCTGCAAAAACGCGTCCGTGGCCTCCGCTAGAGTGTCCGGCCTCCAGCTGAAAAAGCGCGGCAGCTGGTGGTCGAGACGGGACGCAAAGAGGTCCACCGAGAAGGGACCCCAGAGGGTGTGCATCCACAGGAAAACCTCCGGATCCAGTTTCCACTGGCTGGCGTCCCTGAGATGTCTGGAGTTCCAATCCGCCACTTGATTGCACTGACCCGGCAGATACTCCGCCGTCACCGCAATGTGACGAGACAGGCAATAATCCCAGAAGTCCTTCGCCAAGTCCGCCAAGGCGCGGGAACGAGGACCTCCTAGATGGTTCACATAACGAACCGCCGAAATATTGTCCATCCGTAACAGGACACAGGCCTTGACCGAATCTTTGGTCCAACAACGAACTGCGAAGGAGCCCGCCAGGAGCTCCAAACAATTGATATGCAATCGTTGTTCTTCTGAAGACCAGGCGCCGCCGGTGGAAAATTCCCCGCACCGGGCGCCCCAGCCCGACCTGCTGGCGTCGGACTCTATGATCAGGTCCGGAGCCGAACCGAAGATCGCCCGACCATTCCACGCCTCCATGTGAGACAGCCACCATGACATTTCCTCCTTCACTTCGTCCGTGAGGGGGACCCACTGATCGTAACTCATCCCACGGCGCAGATGCTGCGCCCTCAGGCGTTGGAGAGCCCTGTAGTGCAGTGGGCCTGGGAAAATCGCCTGGATGGAGGACAAGAGAAGACCCACCACCTTGGCGATATGGCGCAGGGACGTACGATCCCTCGCGACCGTCTGCCGAAGCAGGTGTCGTATTTTTGCGACCTTCCGACCCGGCAGGCTCAAGACCGCCTGCACCGAGTCCACCACAAAACCTAAAAAGGTGATCTTCTGAGTGGGAACCAAAACCGACTTGGAACCGTTGATCACAAACCCCAGTCTCTGGAGCAGGCCGACAGCTTGTCGCAGCTGGCCCGCCAACACCTCCGGGCACTGCCCCATGAGGAGGATGTCGTCCAAGTATACTAGCATACGGACCCCTTGACTTCTGAGAAACTCCACTACCGGGTGGAGAACCTTCGTGAAGCACCACGGCCGAAGAAAGACCGAACGGCAGAGCGGTGAATTCGAACACCTTGTCGTCCCACAGGAATTGTAGGAAATGACGATGAGGGGGGTGGATGGGGACGACCAAGTAGGCGTCCTTGAGATCCAGTCTCACCATCCAATCCCGAGGGAGGAGTACGTCTCGAAGGAGGTGGATACCCTCCATTTTGAAATGACGATAGACCAACCACCCATTGAATTCCTTGAGATTGATCACAGGTCTCTTGCCCCCATCCGTCTTGTCCACTAAAAAGACGTTGCTGAGGAACCCGTGCGGGTGGCGCGTTGATCGACGGATGGCCCCCTTGCGCAGCAAGTCTGAGATCTCCCCGTCTATCAATCGCGCGTCGGACTCTGAAAAGACCATCGGGCGCGGGGGCCTCGCTTGCGTGGGCTGGTCGTAAAATTCTATATGGAACCCTCGTACAGTTTGTAAAACCCAAGCGTCGGCAGTGAGCAATTCCCACTCCTCGTAAAAGCTTGCCAGCCGCCCCCCAATTGGAACTTGATCCAAACAAAGTACACTTACCGGGGGCATTTCCTTGTCTGGAGTTCTTCTTGAACCCTCTGCCACCGAAGCGCTGCCCCCTGGTGGGGTGGAAGTTGGTATAGTTGGCAGAGGTCTGGTATTGACCTCTTCCGGAGCCTTGTCCTTTATTGGTCTGCTGGCCACGGCCGATCGCGCGGCCCCTACCGCGACCGGCCCCTCGGAGAAACGCTGGTGAAACACCCTCTTAATGCTGGACTGGGCCTTATCCAGCGACGTGAACGTGTTCACGAACTTGCCCAGTTCCCTGATGAAGGGTTCGCCGAAGAGGCCTCCCTGGGCCACAGCACCCGCCTCCGACGAGGCCAGGTCCCCCAATTTTGGGTCCAACTTGATTAGGAGCGAACGCCGCCTCTCCGTAGACAGGGCACAGTTGGCGTTGCCCAAGAATACAATCACCCTCTGGGCCCAATTCGAGAGCACCTCCGGGGAAATGGCGGTGCCATTTGCCTTAGCCTCCTCCGCCATGTCGAGGATCTTCGTGGCGGGCCCAACCGCATCTAACAATTTGTCCTGGCAGGCCCGCCAGGACCGATCAATCCCTTTCCTGGGGTCCTTCATAAATTTCACCAGGAAGGTGGCCATCTTGGGATCCAATTCCGGGGTCATGGCCACTTTCCCCTCCAAAGTTGGCCGAGGGCACTCCCCACGCAGGCAACCCCTCGCTTCCTTTTCCAGGGGCTTGCGCAGCCTGCCCGCGACAAATTTCGCCACCGTCTCCCCCGGTGTCCAGGCCGCGGAGCGGGGGTGGACGATCTCGTCCGGATCCAGCATGCCCGACTCATCACGGGGCATCTCCTTGGCAGAGGACGCCGGAAGCCAAGATCGGGTCGACTCCCCGTCGTCATCCGTGTCCGGAGAGTCGTACACTGGAGAGGCGGGGGCCGTAGACACGTCCCCCGAAGCACTAGGGTCCACCAAGGGCGCAGGGGGCACCGCCGTCGCCTTAGCCAGGAAGGCGTCTCGAAGACGCTCAAAAGCGCCCCTGTCCACACCTTGGGCCTCCGATGACGGCCCTTCCGTACAAGGCCTCTTCGGGGCGGGTGGCAACCCGCCGGACGTCCCCGGGAGACCGGGGGTCGGAGGCACATGCGCCGATGCCAGCTTCGCGCACTCTTCCACGATGCGGGCGGAAAGGCAGTCTTCCATGGGGCCTACCACCTCCATCACGCAGCGGTAGATGGAATTGTCCACCGCCTGGTAGAACTCGTCGTCCTGCAGATAGGGGTAGGGTTCTTCCTCGTATTCCCCTTCCATCTAGGAACCAAGGACAAATGCGGGCACCCTGAAGGGCGGCAGTCGAGATAGAACTCGAATATGGGCAGGCCAACCGGCTGCGATCACGTTTTTGGCCAACTGACGTGGCAGGTGGGCTGCACCAACCCCCAAGCGCGCAGACCCTCCTCGCCGGGACCGGGTCTTCGCACCCCTCAAGCGCGCTAAGCCACACTTTGAATAAAGAGGTGCACAAAGGACACTCGAAGGTGGTTCACGCGGTCAGAGCCGCAATACAGACCCCAACGGGGCGTCAAAAGCAGGAATTACAGACCCGGGGCACCAGGTGTCAGAGGGGTACGCGAGGGCTGGCTCCTGCGCAAGCAGACTCCACGGCGCGGCTCCTGGCACTGCGGAGGCGCGCCGAAGGGTCAGCGAGACACCAGGCCGCCCCCTGGCGGTCTACGTACGCACCGCACACAATTGGGAAATAAGATCGCGCAGGAACGAAGAACGTTCCCGCGACCGGAGACTCTGTAAGGGAATAAACCATGCAATGAGTCCCCCAACGATCGTACACAATACAATCAGTAACATTGAAAAACGGAAAAAACACGAAAAGCACTTATCTGGCTGCGGGAGCAGCGAAGAAAGAGGAGGAAGAAGATGGGAAGTCCGGTTTTATAGTGGTGATGGACAGAGTGGAAGGACTATGGACTATCATTAAACAAAGAGACTCTTGGGAGTTGTTGTTTGATTTGTTGAACATTCCGTCAATGCTTTATGTTTAAAGCATTTTTTGTTATTATTATATCTTTTCCTAAGCTGCTGTGGAGTCTTTATGTTAATAAAGCGAAGGAAGATATAGCATAATCTGAAGCCTCCGGTCCTGACATAGAACTGAACTTCTTAAGAATTTGTCAAACAGAACCTGCCGAGAACTTATCCTACTGATTGGTTATCAACATGAAATTCATACATAATTGTACAGTCACCTGATGGAGAGGAGCATTGTCTTGAATTTGACGGCCGAAACCACCTGTACTAACTTACATGGTGCTTTCTCGTACCACACAGACCTTTGCATTCTAATCTCACCAGCTCTCTTGAAGATGGGCCTCTAATACTCATTTACTCATAATTAAGGAAAAAACACAATTCCTAAGCGTTTCCCTCTGAAAACCTTTCAGTTGTGTGAAGCACAACATAATAGACATGCCTGCAAAGCGCACGCCCACCCTTTCTTTGGGCACATCCCGGTGCTGAACAGCAGGCGTCCATTACTACCCAACCCAAAGGCACTCATTCGGTTGAACTCAGAAGGAAGAAAGGCCAAGAGAACCCGCTAGCATTCAAACCCATGCCAACCAGGTCAAACATAAGTCCCTGGACAGATGCATCAGTCCACTGAACCACCCAACCCAGCCATCAGATATCAGAAAAAAGCTATGTCTGGAAATTTGAGACAGAAGTGACACATATATCTACGACATGCTTTACCTCAACTCCAACTTAGTATAATCAGGGGCACCCACTTGATTTTCTTACCCTGGAAATACAGGAAGAATCTCTTATTCTGTACAAGCAAATTGCAGAAGCAGGATATGTGTAAAAAGCAGTGAGAACGTTTCACATTTTCAACAGTTGATTTCTCTTCTTTTTATTATCTCAAAACATACGTCTTGATAACTGCAAAGCTGAGCATACAGAATCTGCCTATACTCACCAGAAATATCAGTCCCAATGACCACTCTTTCTTGGTGCTCTTTCTGGCCCGTCATTAAAAACTGTTAAGTTATGGCCAATAATGCAGCAATTTCCGAAATTGTGTTCTTAATGATGCCGTACAGTTCACACCTTTTTTTCTATATCAGAAAAAGGGATTGAAACACATATTTGACTAAAGAGTTAGAAACATCGTCTAATTTCACATCGCATTTACAAATTCCACGCTGTAAGTGCTCTTACAATGCTCCCTTTGCTGTAACTCTCTACATGGTCAAATTTAACTATGATTTGTTGTTATTAACCCTAAGGTACCTGTTGTGTATTTATACTTACATAAATATGTCTACCTGGTGTCTATAGCCCTTTCTTAGTGTTCCTACCTTCTCTATCTCCCATGTTATCTATCTGTGTTCTATTTGTGGTGTTGAGGATTCCAGCCCTGGCAGTTGGTCTTGTCAGCTGTGGGGTTTCTCTGCTCTGTGTCTTAACTTATCTTGTAACTTAATAAATACTCCTAACTACATGAAGACGTGTCCTGCTGCCTGCTTAATTCCATTTACAACAGTACCCTGACGATCGACACCAAAAGGATGAAAAGCCAAAACGACCAACCGACATCCGAATCTGCGTCAAGAGAAAAAGCACCAATTGGCAATTGCTCAAATACATGCATTAATAGAGCCATAACCTCTAGCACAAGAGAAGGCTGAGGCACACGTTTAAAAATAAAATGTATCTACGACGTTAGGAGATGAGTATAACAACCTTTCAATTTCCAACCTACCATGTGAAATGACTGTAAATTCACCATAGCACCCTTATTTAATCCCTAAAGATAATCCTGCTGAGTAAAGGAAAAATAGGATGACTTCTCTAACAAAATAAATGCCCACCTTCCATCAAGCAGGGGAACATAAATCCATACTAATATAATAAAGAGAGAGCCCAAACCTTTGAGGCGGGTAATCTCAGGAACCACATCACCAATCACAACACCAAATACAGCGTTGGAAAGGACAGTTGCAGCAGAAGGACATAGGCTATGCAGACGCCCACCATATACATTTAAAAGGAAAAAGAACCGTGGCAGCAAAGTAGTCTCTTGTGGGCGTGTCTGCTGTGGGCATGTGCTGGGGGCGTGACAAACGCTGGGGGCGTGCGGTATGTTCCGCCCTTCATGCCATGTCTCATATAGATGTTGTGGGCGTGTGCTGGGGGCGTGGGCGTGTGCGGGGCACGGGATTACGGAAAAAAAAGCGAGGTTTGTGCCCAATATTTCATTGTTTTTTTTCCCAGGTTCTGTACATTCCAGCTCCGGGTGTGCTTGCCCCGCGCTCCCCTTTACACCCTAAAAACGAATTTAACCCTGCTCCCTTTAAATACCCCTGCACCCCATAATCATAACCCACCCTTACTCCTTAAAATACCCCAACACCCTTAAACACTAACCCATCTTAACCCTTTAAATATACCCTGTACCCTAAAACCCAAATCTATCCCTAAACCCTAAAAATACCCCTGTACCCCAAAACCCAAACCTAGCCCTGAACCCTATAAATACCCCTGTACCGCAAAACCCAAACCTAGCCCTGCACCCTAAAAATACCCCTGTACCCCAAAACCCAAACCTAGCCCTGAACCCTAAAAATACCCCTGTACCCCAAAACCCAAACCTAGTCCTGAACCCTTAAAATACCCCTGTACCCCAAAAACCAAACCTACCCCTGAACCCTAAAAATACCCCAAAACCCAAACCTAGCCCTGAACCCTAAAAATACCCCTGTACCCCAAAACCCATACTTATCCCTAAACTCTAAAACTACCCCTGTACCCCATAACCCAAAACTATATCTGAACCCTTAAAATACCCAAACTCCCCAAAACATATACCTCAGTACCACAAAACATATACCCCTATACCCATACTTACCTTATCCAAACATTTTAAAAAAACATGTTTTTACCATTCATGCATTTACAACGAATTTCTTTGTTAATGTATGCGTGGTAAAAGCATAGAAAATGTAATGCCATGCGTTATAATGGCATTGCGGAGTCATGGTACTTTCGTAATGAAAGTATGCGGAGTGATGGTATGCGGAAAGAAAGTTGCGGGATAATGGGTGTTTACCCTCCCCCGGTGAGTACATTGGTGGCACGGCGGCCCACATCTCCAGCAAAATACTCATATTTTTTAACCACCCATTTGAAAAATGCACAGGTCTCTCTCATTGATGGCCAGCACCAACATGCACTTTTAGACACACCTCCCGCCACAAGCTCTAGAATTGCGAACTTTAGAACTGGGGAGCTACGTTTGAATCTCGCATCAGCTCAACATCCTGTGATTCCAGGCAAATCGCTTTGTCTCCCCGTGCCTACCACAAATGAATGTGTTCTTCTGTGATGTAAATTGTGCTCATGCCATGTTGTCGAGTTCGCGCTATATAATATTGCAAGGAAAAATAAAGTAGGGAAACTCGAGTTCACACACTACTGAACACGCACTCTTAAGTGCATCAGCAGTGCACTGTGAATCGGAGCGTTTCACAGGCCTGTCACAGATAAGAAATGCTATCAAAACGAAATCCTACAAAACAATATACTACTGTCCGGCAGCAATTCATACCCGGACAACGTCGGGACGGGCTGCTAGTAAGGAATAAATACGTATTTCTCCATAAACAGGATCATTAGTTCATCCACCTTATGACCAGTAATCCTGAATAATATGTTCCATTCCTCATTCATATAATTACAACATCTCGAAAAATAGCCTCCAAAATATGAACAAATATGAAAACACTTTAACATAATACTTGCGGGTGTAAAGTGTACAATGTTCCCCAGGGCATCCTTACCCTAAGAAAACAGAAGTTCGTCCTTGCCCCAGATAAAACATTTATCATAAAATAACCAAAAGAATCCTCAGACCACTTATGGTTTCCAAAAACATGAATTCATCTTTTACATCTTCGAATAAATACTAGGATCATTTATAACAAAATAGACTAGTGAGGAAAGATTGCTGTGGAGATTAAAGGATCTGAACTCTTAACCATTAGAATAAGAGTTTAATACTCTAATTACATAAGACACCAAGAAATTGATGGCAAAATGTACCCACTTACCGATGCTATTTCCTGATGCTTCTTTATAAACTCCAGTAAAGAGCTATTGCCAACCAAGATTTCTCTAGCTTGAAGAGGCTTTTCTCCTTTGGACTTCATAGAAGCTTTCAGAATGAAACTTCCTGCTCTTCTATTTCCAGGGGAGTTACATGGCCAAATCCCTTCTGGTTCCCCTGAGAGAAGGTAGATAGTAGCGATAAGCCCCGCCTACCAATATGTCTTTTTAAAAAAAAAAATTATTTATCAGAAGCATGAAAAGAAGACAACCATAGCTAAAAACAGGGACCTAAAACGCCATTAGACCAATATTCATTTTTATACATTTGAATGAAGCAGTCACTTATAAAGTGCAGTATGGCATGTTCCAGCAATATCCTGACTGGATACAATTCTTATAAAATACTGTGGTTAATATCCCTACTTAATTCTAAAGTTCAGCGCTTAAAGTAGTAAAGTGCATCCAGTGCCAACTTTCCTTCATCTTCCTACACTACCCATCCTAAAGTACGTTATTAAAGGGCATTTTTTTTATCAACCCCCATTTCATTCTAAAGAAAACTTTGCAATGCAATATAATCTTACTCTTCCAACATGAGCTTTAACTTCGCCATAAAATTCCAGACAGCAGTAAACTTTTTTAGTAGCCCCCACTCTCCTTGCATATGCTTCTTCGAATTTTCTTGTTTGTTTCATCTTATTTAGCCATCCCACATAAGTAGGTAGTTTCGAAGACCTCCAATTCAGAAGTATTAGAGAGCATGCTACAAGGGAGGCAATTGCTATAAACGTCTCTTCACCTCTTGTCATTGCCAGATTTGAGCCTTGCCTATTAATATCGAAGAGAGCTACATCTGCCTTGGGATCTAATCTCTTCTGGATCCCCCGTCATACTGCCCCGAAGATCCTTTCCCAAAATTGCCCTAAGCTTGGACCAGTAAAAAAAGTATGTAGAGAATCTCCCCTTCCTTTTGCCTGGCAGCGAAAGCGTCTATTCTACAATTCTTGACATATTTTATGTAGTGCTTTGGGTGTATAATATACCATCCATCGGGAAAGAAAAGCCATTCTTTTAAAGTTGGCTGCTCTTAGGGCCTTACTTCCTAACTGTGATATGGCCTGCCAGTCCCGATTCAAGAGTGTACATTGTATCCCCTGGTTGACCTTTTCTAGAAATTTCTCGACAAGGGTTGACTCCCTTCAGGAGCATAAAAGACGAAGACTGTACCAATTTTCCACCCCTCTTGATTTAGCTCCCAATAGTGCAGTTGCGAGCTTAGTTGGACCGGCACTTGAAGAAAGATTGTATGAATTCCAAAAATATACAATCTGTATATATTTTAAAAATCAAGGCTTACCCCGATCGCCACATCTTAGACCTCTTGCCAAGTAATCATTCTATTTCCCACTAGAAAATGAATGTCCTAGCTCTTTCAGGCCACAGTTATTCCAACCTCTTAAATGGCCAGTCTGTATTTGAAGATCCAGACTTTTACATTCACCTAATTTTAAATAATAAAACCCTGTAGCGCCTGCTTGCTTAAAAAAAGTCTGCAGTCTATAAGAATATTCCTGCAAAGTCTTGCACCTATTTTTTAGGAAGTTTTCCAGTTTTTAAAAATATTGGAATCTGCGAACCTGCCTCCTGCATCATTTTGTCCAAAAAGAAATGATTCACTAATCCATTTGATACAACTAAGGGCGCTGTCAGATCTAGAATGGCAACTTCATAATATGTACGAATTTGAGGAAGTGCAAACCCCCCCTGGTTAATATCCAATTGGAGCACCAAGAGTTTGACCCTGGGTGCCTTCTTTCTCCAGATAAACTTTCTAAACACTGTTTTAAGCTCCTTAAAGAACATGGTATTCATTTTTATAGGGATATTTGTAAAAAGAAAAACAAGTAAAGGCAAAATGGTCATTTTAATAAGGGCTACATGGCCTATCAATGTGAGGGGTAATAATGACCAGTCATCTAGCAGATTTTTAAATTTTATTCCACATAACTTCATAGTTTAACTTATAAAGGTCCCCATATTGATTAGTAACATATATCCCTAGATATCATATTGGATCGGTACAAAGGGCTTGTAACTTAATTTGATTTTCGGGGAGAAAATCACTCTCAGTGTTGATGGTTAAAATCTCAGTCTTATTATGGTTAATTTTATAACTCTATTCAATTCAAATTGCACAAATTCTGCTAATACTCGCTTCATATTCTGACGCTCTGGACTCAGCTAGAAAATGATATCATCCGCAAATAACTTTAATTTTGCAATACCTAATACTGGAGTTCTAATTGTCATATTATTATGAATTTTAGTGGTCAAGGGCTCGATAAAGAAGGTATGTAGGACGGGTGAAAGCGGATTGCCCTGTCTAGTTTCCCGATTCACATTAACTATCCCTGCTAAGTTTGCATTGATAACTACTTGAGCCTGTGCCCCCTGGTAAATATTCCATAGCATTTTTATAACCTGGGGGAACCCCATACCTGCGCAGACCATATAAAAGAGAATTCCAATCAACCAAATCGAAAGCCTTTTCTACGTCTAGCATCATGACGAGCACTGGAGTTCGAATACTATTAAAAAAGTCGAGTGCCTGTACTCGAAACCCTGTGTTTACAAACTTTACCTCCCTGCGGCAAACGCTGTCTGGTCTCTGTGGATCACTTCTTGTGCCAAAGGGGTGAAACACTGTGCCGAGCTTTTCATTAAAATTGTGTAGTCCGAGTTAAGTAGACTAATTGGTCTATAGGCATTAAAATTGTAGGATTTTTACCCTTTTTCACGAAACTAACAATGATGGATTCTTTGAAAGTTGGGGGAATAAAACCACTCGCCTCAACATAATTAAAAAGCTTTGTCAAAAAAAGTTTTAATTCCTTAACAAAAACCTTTGAGAATTCCATTGACAACCCATCATTTCCACAAGCTTTAGCACCCGCCATTGTATCCAGGGCTGCCAACATTTCTGCTCCTGATATATCAAGTTGCATTTTCTCAGCCAGGTTAGTTGACACATGCAGGAGATTTATGCCCTCAAAATAATGCTGGATTGACTCTTGCTCGACCCTATACTTAGTAGCATATAACTCCTCATAATGCTCCACAAATACTTGGGCAATCCTATCCTTGTCCGTCACAGTATCCCTTGTCCTAAGATCTATAACTTCAGTAATTAAGACAGCATCCCGTTTTACCTTGGTTGACCAAGCTAGCAGTTTGCCTATCATTTGACTTTCTGCATAAGCTTGCTGTTGGATTGTCCGGGAGCTATTCATTTCTTCTAGCAGAAAAATTCTAATAATTCCTTTTGTGCTTTTTCAAGCTCACTTCCAGCTAACCCGTCACCCCGTAAAGAGGCATTCTTCGGCATCAAAGCAATATCGACTGCACACTATAGTTTGGCTATATGAATGCTTCGATTTTTGAACTGAGCGGCAAGTAAAGCACTCATTTGCTCGTGCACTGCCGCCTTAACAGCTGCCCAAACTGAAAAAAAAATCTGCTGTTCCCTCATTGATGCAAAAAAATTCTTGTATCCATTCCCTTATGCTTACTATCCATTGTTGATTTGAAAGGAGGAGTCAATCCATCTGCCACCTTGTCCTTGTCCTCCTTCCCCCCTCAATTACTAGATCTAACTTGACCAAAGAATGGTATGAGAATGAGTTGGCCCCTATTTTCAAGCCAGTATTTTTCAGGGAATGGGATATTATAAAAAAATCATTGCGGGATGCAGTTTGGAATTGACGGGAATAGCAAGTATACTTGAGCGCTTTCCAGTGAACTTTACGCCTTGGGTCAATTAACTGATGATCTTGTATTATTGCATCAAGAGTTTTTTAGTCTTTGGCTTTATTTGTTTTTATGTTTATTTGAAGTATCCTTTAGCAAGTCTTGAATGTAATTAAAAAATCCTCCAAAAATAATCTGGCCCGAAGCTTCTCTAAGTAATTCGTTAATCTTTATCGCAGATGTGATATCATCCGTAATTGGACCATAATAATTAACAAATTTTAACAGGAGGGGGGAGAGAGAGAGTCAGTGGATTCAGTCTCCCGGGTCATATGAATAAACAAAGTGGAATCCACTCAGAGTGATAGTGATCCCTAGAGTGATGGGGAACACACAGTGTTGTTTAAATGCCCCTCACACACCAACAGGCCCCTTGGTGTCATGCTTCATCATCGGGGCCTTCGCACCCCTCTACGGGATGCGGCGTGCTACGACTCGCGGATACGCAGGAGCACTTGAAGTGAACTATGTGTGGGGGTGTGTGTTTTATACAAAGGTGTGAGTGAGGTGAGGTGAAAAAAGTGAGTGGTTAAAAAATACCTGGCACGTGGGAAAAAAATACTTTATTAAATCCCCGGCTGGTATTATTAAAATAAAAGTGCAGGACGTGGTTTAAATAGATACGTATTAGGGTATCCAGACCACTGTATCAAAAAGTCAACATGTTTCGGAGGTCAAAGCCCCCTTCTTCAGGACAAGGGTTAATGCACTTACCCTCCCCTTACTCACATGTAAAATGTAAAAGTGTCAATAAAAATTACCACAATGTGTAATGTTCCTAACAATGTTAAATGTTAGTGAATGTCGTTGCGCCCAATTGGCGTAAGAACCTGTGGAGACAAAATCATAGATAAACATACAGGTCTATAATTCACAGGTTAAAGGAGAAGAATCAAGCTTCTCTGGAAAAACATCAGGTTGAACCAAAAATAATGGGACCCTGGAAAGGAAAAAGAAAAAGGACACTACAAACACATAGACACACACAACACCAAAATTACTCTCTGCTCAGATGGAAGGAGAGCAAACATAAAGGAATAAAAGTCTTACTTAAAGTTCCCAATTACAGGACTTCATGAGCCTTAGCGTATATTGGGGAATCCTTCCTTTCTAATCAGAAAACCTAAGAAATCAATATCAGGGGTTCAGTAGGAAAACTTTGTAATCAATGCGCCAATAGTACAGAGAAACAACTGCTTCTCTCAATGGTCTATAACTCACGGTTACTGCAACAGCTAATCCCCTGCCTTCCCTCAACGCGGCTCCGATGAAGTGAGCTACGAAGAATTCAAGGCCCTTATATATGTTGTGCCTGTAGGTAATTAGTGCCGGTAAATTGATTAATGCAGCCCGGGGGAATGCCCAAATACGGATATTGATTTCTTAGGTTTTCTGATTAGAAAGGAAGGATTCCCCAATATACGCTAAGGCTCATGAAGTCCTGTAATTGGGAACTTTAAGTAAGACTTTTATTCCTTTATGTTTGCTCTCCTTCCATCTGAGCAGAGAGTAATTTTGGTGTTGTGTGTGTCTATGTGTTTGTAGTGTCCTTTTTCTTTTTCCTTTCCAGGGTCCCATTATTTTTGGTTCAACCTGATGTTTTTTGAGAGAAGCTTGATTCTTTTCCTTTAACCTGTGAATTATAGACCTGTATGTTTATCTATGATTTTGTCTCCACAGGTTCTTACGCCAATTGGGCGCAACGACATTCACTAACATTTAACATTGTTAGGAACATTACACATTGTGGTAATTTTTATTGACACTTTTACATTTTACATGTGAGTAAGGGGAGGGTAAGTGCATTAACCCTTGTCCTGAAGAAGGGGGCTTTGACCTCCGAAACATGTTGACTTTTTGATACAGTGGTCTGGATACCCTAATACGTATCTATTTAAACCACGTCCTGCACTTTTATTTTAATAATACCAGCCGGGGATTTAATAAAGTATTTTTTTCCCACGTGCCAGGTATTTTTTAACCACTCACTTTTTTCACCTCACCTCACTCACACCTTTGTATAAAACACACACCCCCACACATAGTTCACTTCAAGTGCTCCTGCGTATCCGCGAGTCGTAGCACGCCGCATCCCGTAGAGGGGTGCGAAGGCCCCGATGATGAAGCATGACACCAAGGGGCCTGTTGGTGTGTGAGGGGCATTTAAACAACACTGTGTGTTCCCCATCACTCTAGGGATCACTATCACTCTGAGTGGATTCCACTTTGTTTATTCCCATAATAATTAACAACATTTAAAGTGGTCCCATTTAAATTCACCGTTATCCATAGCCATCGCCCATGGGGATCCCTCTGCACTTGAACGAATTCCCAATCCAGGTCCCTACCAAGATATAAATAGCTACTCCTCTTATTGACATCCCAGCTGAAGCAAAAAAAACTTTCGAAAATGCTCTTGGGACAAAGAGTTTTGGTGAATTTGTTTTCAAATGAGCTTCCTGGAGAAAAAAGACTTGTGGTGCAAAGGAAGCCAGCCATCTTAATAGCCCTTCATACTTTTGTTTGATTAAAATTCCATTGACATTAACCGAAATGATTTGACTTTTAATACCCATCTCTATGGTTTATTCCCACCCAAAAAATTATAATACTTGGCTCAAAACCCTGTTTTCCTGCCCTCTCTCCACTTTGCTTCTGCTCTTTTTTATGCAGTCCTAGCCAAACCACCACCGCACCAACCTCAATGCGAGCAGGACCCTTCTACAAACCTCCTATATGGCTTTGTGGATAGGGTTGCTGTATAGGAACTCCAGGATGTTCTAATGGCCAGTAGAATAGGAGAGATTGCTGGGTGATAAGAGGCCACTGATGTGGAGGTTGGCTCAATTTGTGGAGTCCCACTATGGTTGCCAAGCACAACTCTGAAGGGAAGAATTCCCTGTCTATCATTTCCTGATACATCTCAAGGAGGGGCAGGAGCAATACCAATCGGAATACTGAAATGGGTATCCATCAAGTCCTAGTGTCACACTGGACTTCATATCTTTGAGGGCCTCTTCTATCTCCTGCAGCGAGAGAGGTTGTTTGTAGACATCTATCTCTGTTGGTGTCAGAAAAGGCAGTGGAAGATCCAATCTGAGTGGGAACTCCTGCTGTCAAGTGGAAAGTGGTATCACCGCATGTAGAGAGCTGTAATAGTCTGCAAAGGTGGAGGCAATCTATGAGGCTGCTCAGACTTGTCTCATGTCCTGTAGGGCGGGAAATTAAACGGGTCATGATATCTTTTGTTGCTAACCAGTAAAGAGGTTTACTTGATTTATCTTCCCATTCATACACCCGTGTGGCGCATGCCATCCAACATTGACATGGCTCCTCTAGAAGGAGCTGCCTCACGGAAGCCCTATCAGCCTCCAAGCGTCGCCTTGTTTCCTCAGATTGGTAACCCTGGTTTTCCCATTCTAGGATCAAGATATGGGTTTTTAATTCAATAGTTTTTTTTCTCCAGCTCTCTACCCCTTAGGAATGCCCATGCTATGGCCCCCATGATGGAGTTCGCTGCTGTATATAGTGCTCTAGGAGAGTCCCCCAGTTTGCTTTGAAAACGGTCTGGAGCTACTTCAGCCTGAGGGGCATACATTGTGTATCAACTAGGCATTGAGGTGCCACCTGGGTCTACAGCCCTCTGTCAGCCACCAGGCAGATTGGTACCAGGGCATTGTCCGAGATGCCCCGAGGTAGGATCTGGGAATGTCAGTGACAGCAGCAGCAGCAGCAGGTCAATATGGGACAGTGATTTATGGGCTGCCAAAACATGGGTGTATCTCCGGATTCAAAACCTTCCAGGCTTCACACAATCTCAGGCCGTTCACCCATTCCGCTAGGCCCCTCCTGCCTGCTCTGTTCCTGAGGGCCCAACTGAGTCACGTGCACCCATAATATCATTGCTATCACCAAAAAGAATAAGGACTACCTGTGGCAGTCCTAGTAGCAGTCCGCCGATGGTCTGGAGGGTGGACCTGGCGAGAGAAGGGTGAACACAAACGCTAAGAAAGTTATATTGTGACCCCCCATGGAGCTCTTAATAACTACATATCTCCGAAGGGAGTTGTTTGGATGGAAATGTCCTCTGCATGGTAATGGATGTACACCCCTGCCCTGAGTGCTCAACTGTACTGATGTCTCGATCCCTAAAGCAAATCTTTGTTGTCATAGGCAAACACGAATCATGCTCATGCATTTGCCTGAGAGTGATATAGTACCCGAAGGATTTAGTGCTGTTCTGTGCAGCATGCAGGATACGTGCATATGCGGGGTGTATGTATACCTGGAAGTGGTACAATACACCAAGGGCCTGATTCACAAAGGTAAACTTTGGCATTTGATCTAAACGTAGACTAAACGTCTAACTTTATGACTTTGGGAGTTCACAAAGGGCATTTACGATTACTATCTTTATATCTGCATTCAGGCCGGATCTCCATGCCAAGTGCGAACATAAAGGCACTATTCTTAAATGCTCCTTATAAATTCCCAAAGTCGTAAATTTAGACGTTTGTGAATCAGGCCTGAAGAGTGCAGTGCGTGCAGGATAAGTGCATGTGCTGGGTGTATGTGTACCTGTAAGTGGTACAATACTTGAAGAGTGCAGTATAAGTGCATATGCTGGGTGTATGTGAGCCAATGAGTGGTACAATGCATATAGGATACAGTGTTGGGTAGTGTGCCCATGTTGAATTTAAATGCTGGATGTATGTTTGCCTCTGAATGGCGCAGTACATGGAGAATACAGTACTTTAGAGCGCATATAAGCAGTATACATGCACGGTTGTGAATATCCCTGTGGGTGGTAAAATACATGGAGGGCATTGGTTCCATTTTGGGAAACCAAGGCCTGCATGATGAAACATGGATTAGAGGTAGAAAGATCTTCCCAGACAGATTTGTGGATTGTTGCATTCCAATAGCCTGGGAGGGCACTCGGGGCCTCTCCTGTACACTTCAGAGGGTGCCCTTTTATTTGATGAGAGATCTCAAGGAGGGCCCTAAGCACATCTCAGGAAGGAGATATGGATGATAAGAGAATCATAAAGAGTAGGGCTGTGCGCCCTGGACTAAAATTTTAATGCACATGTCACTATGAAGGAGATCCAGGTTTGAACTCTAGTCACTCCTTTGACATGTGTTGTGGAACTATCAGCATTGAAGAGATACCTTATGTAGCAGACTGTTTTTCAAGAGGGAGTTCAGAAGCATGTAATTCAAAAGAAGCAGAACCCAACATAGCACTTCAGAGACGTGGACCAAAAATCACATCCGGTGTCTGAAAATAGACTACTAGAGGGAGTTAGAGACCCCAAAAATTGTCATCTCCCAAGCAGCCAGATGGGTTGTGTGAGGAGGGGAAGCTCTGCAATACTTCTACCTGTGACCAAGTCTGAGGGTCAAGACCTAACACCCATGGAATCCAAGGCCACCTGCCCTGGAGCCTGGAGCACCACCTTCCCATGGCCAGGGTGCCCAGTGCGGAAGAGGTGAGCATTAGAGGGTCCGGTCCAGTGGAGAGATCTGTTGATTGGACTTTGTGTGCAAGATATGAGGAAATGACTGCTGCACTGATCGGGTTGTTGCCCATATATTGTATTGTATTGTAATTGCATTTATATAGCACTTACGACCCCTGACAAGGCGTTAAAGCGCTTTTTCGGCAAGTAGCACGCTACTCCGGGACCCATAGACAATTAGTATAGTGAAACATGCAAGTACATTTTAAGTGGTGGATAGTTTAGTCAGTTATTTGCATTTGGAATGATAGCCGAAGGATAGAGGAGAAAAAAGGTTTGTATTTATATAGCACTTGTTGACGCACGCTCTTCAGGAAGTCCATAAAGGATTAGTGGTGAATTAATATAGTGAAATATGAAGTAATTTCAGTGGTGGATATTAGTCAGTTACTTGGAGTGAGAAGGATAGCGGAGGGATAAAATGGGAAGAAAAGTTTGCATTCATGTGCAGGACTGAGTGAGTGACCCATGTATGCAAGGAGAGGGCTGCCATGAAGACAGCCTTATCTGGTAGCAGTGTGGCCCACTGTATACCACGCAAACGTGGGATGCATAACAGGCTCATCATAGCCATCCCCCTCAGGAGCAAACTAACACTTATCCTAAAGGAAAAATTTTAGGAAATCTCCAATAACTGCAGGAGCATGACTACGAGAGAGAGAGCCTTCACCCACTGACTGCACCCACTGAATCGGGTGTGGTGGACTCACCTGATTTGGGCTGAAGCCGCTGCGAGTGCCCAGGGACAGGGTGCCCTCCCAGACTCTGATCACTTGCCTCCTGCTGGTGTGGATAAAATCTGTTTCAGAACTGATGGCCCTAGGGTAACTTGGTGCTAATTTGAGAGTGTGTGTGCTGGAACACTATTGACTTCAAATCAGAGCCGTGGTGGACTGTTCTGACTCAGACTTCTAGTGAGGCATACCCTGATGTGATCAATAGTGAATGGGGAATAACCAATCGCTAACGTGAGGAATGAGAGTGACAGGGAACAGCCAGAGAGCTCTGACCTCAGGGGAGGACTGTGTAATTGTTTGTGAATGTTGTGAAAGAGTATTTGGCTGGACAATGATTTATTGCTGCTGATGCATGCATTTTCAGTTGTGTGCCCATGTCCACTAAGCTGTATCTACACCTCACCCCCAGATGGAGCCTTGACTGCTTGGACCACACATAACCTGAGGGTCAAGTGCAGATGGAGTGCTTTGCACAGTTACGCAGGATCCATAGTAAATTGGCCCTGGGACATCAGGAGTAAAATGCCTCTACCAACACAATTGGGCCCAGTAGCCACTGCGTGCCCCTGACCCTCTCACAGGGGTCAAGGGAGGTCTAGGAGCTCACTAAAGGGAGTGACCTGTAAATAAGAATTGCTACTCCCCTGAAGCTTCTCATATACTCGGCATGAAATACCCTGTCATAGCCATAGTGAGCTAGGAATGTGCATTTTCTTTGGATAAGATGAGTTTCTCAGAGTAGCAAGCAATACTGCAGGTTCATGTCTCTTTACAAACTGGAGGAGGACCCTTGTTTAAATACGATCTATCACTCCAATGACAATCCATGTCATAACAGTGAATGCATACATGGGGACAGATAAGCGGCTCTTTGCAGTATGCTCGAGGTGACCGTGTGATTTTTGCTCATGCATGATGACCTCATGTGACCCATCACGGAGTGTGTAGATGCAAGTCATGATATGTCCGAAGGTCCCCTGTCAGGGTTAAGATGGACGATAAATGCACATCAAATCTGACAAAAACCAGAACCGTCCAAACAGCAAAGAAACCTCTCATCCCACAACTCCTCCCCTCCCCATACTTCCTCCCCAGAAGCATCTATCGCCAGCAAAAAATGGAAAGAAAACAAACCAGCAGAAATCTTCCTCCTTCCTCCCGGTTACAACCAGTGTTGAGATAAAAACTATATTCAAAGGATACAGTGATGCTGGCATAAGGTGACTACAGAGGGGTCATGGTATGTTACGGAACAGGTATATATTATCCCTTTTCCTCCTGACCAAGGGCCATGGGAGATGAAGAGCTCCCCCCTATTGGATCAAGGTTCAAGGTGTGTCCCACTCCTATATGTCCACTCTTCAACCTGGAAGACTTCCTCAAGTCTGGGGACTCCCATTCCTTCTGTGGGATTTACTGCATCCATGTGGCCTGCTGGATTTATCTGTTAGGCGAGTTTGTGGTCCATGGTCAGGCAAACCGGATTGGTGTCAGTACAACGCGATGTATTACAACGCGTTCCGTTACAACGCAGATTTTACAACGCGGGATACATTACAACGGATGTCATTACAATGCATGGCATTACATCGCAAATGCTATTACAACGCATGGCATTACATCGTAAGTATAGGTAAGTATAGCTTTTTTTAAAAATGTTATTTAGTTTATTGTAATTAATTTATTTAAGAAAATTAAATTAAAAGACATTTTTAAATTGTCATTAAATTAATTTAATTAAATAATATCTATTTAATAAATAATATCTATTTAATAAATGTAATTTTATTAAAAATAGTAATTAATTTAATTTAATAAAAAAAGGTGATTAGTTTAAAGTACATATTTTTGATAATGAAATTAAATTAAATTAATAATAATTATTTATTTAATTTAATTAATTTAATTAAAAAATGCAATTAGTCTAAAATAATTAATTTAATTTATTAAATATATTTTAATCAATTTTAAAATGGTAAATATAATTTAATTATCCCTAAACACAAACCCTACCCTAAAACCTAAAAACACCCCTGTACCCCAAAACCCAAACCCTGCCCTAAAACCTAAAAACACCCCTGTACCCCAAAACCCAAACCCTGGCCTAAAACCTAAAAACACCCCTGTACCCCAAAACCCAAACCCTGCCCTAAAACCTAAAAACACCCCTGTGCCCCAAAACCCAAACCCTGCCCTAAAACCTAGAAACACCCCTGTACCCCAAACCCCCAACCCTGCCCTAAAACCTAGAAACACCCCTGTACCCCAAAACCCAAACCCTGCCCTAAAACCTAAAAACACCCCTGTACCCCAAAACCCAAACCCTGCCCTAAAACCTAAAAACACCCCTGTACCCCAAAACCCAAACCCTGCCCTAAAACCTAAAAACACCCCTGTACCCCAAAACCCAAACCCTGCACTAAAACCTAAAAACACCCCTGTACCCCAAAACCCAAACCCTGCCCTAAAACCTAAAAACACCCCTGTACCCCAAAACCCAAACCCTGCCCTAAAACCTAAAAACACCCCTGTACCCCAAAACCCAAACCCTGGCCTAAAACCTAAAAACACCCCTGTACCCCAAAACCCAAACCCTGCCCTAAAACCTAAAAACACCCCTGTACCCCAAAACCCAAACACTGCCCTAAAACCTAAAAACACCCCTGTACCCCAAAACCCAAACCCTACCCTAAAACCTAAAAACACCCCTGTACCCCAAAACCCAAACCCTACCCTAAAACCTAAAAACACCCCTGTACCCCAAAACCCAAACCCTGGCCTAAAACCTAAAAACACCCCTGTACCCCAAAACCCAAACCCTGCCCTAAAACCTAAAAACACCCCTGTACCCCAAAACCCAAACACTGCCCTAAAACCTAAAAATACCCAAACACCCCAAAACATATACATCAGTACCCCAAAACATATACTCCTATACTCATACTTATTTAAAAAAATACTTAAATTAATATATTTAATTTATAATATTTAAAAACGAAATAAATATTTTTTTATAATTAATAATAAATAAATCAATTATAAAATATTAAATAAAAAAAAAAAAAATGTAAATACTTACCAATACTTACGATGTAATGGTATGCGTTGTAATAGCATCTGCTATGTAATGCCATGCGTTGTAATGGCATGCATTGTAATGGTATTTGCGATGTAATAGCTGCGTTGTAACAGCATTACGTTGTAAAAGATGCGTTGTAGGAGTAACACACCGGCAAACCTCACCCTGAGACCCGGTTGCATCTCATAGGGAACTACTCTATCAGTCAGTCCCATGGCGTTTCATCAGGTGAGTCAAAGAAATGCAACCTAGAGTTATGAACAATCCGGATCTTCGCTGGATATAAAAGCATGAATTAAAGCTTCATGGCACAGAGTTTCTGATTGACCTGGTCATAAGATTTATGTTGCTGCTGTACTGGTCTTGTGTTATCCATGAAGATCAGGAAATGGCTAGACTGGAATGAGCGCTGCTCCAAAGTCTGTGCTCCTTGAAGAATTGTGCCTTGTAGTCTGACAGCTTGGCAATCAGATGGCATGTCAACTTCCATTCCAACTCCTGATCTCTTCCCCTTTGTAGCTCTTGAATTAAGACATTCCCTCCTCCCCTTCATGTACATCCATCTGGTAGATGACACCTGCAAACTTTCTGCCTGTTGTACTGCCTTCCTCAAGTCTTTTCAAATCTGTCAACTTGTCCTCTGCCACTGATACTAACCTACAGAATCTTGACCACTGTCACGGAGATGGGACATCAACGACACCCAGGATGTAATGGGCTCAAAACACATTTGATTTCAAACAAACCAATATCGGTTCTCTCAGTAGTCGTAGTTTTAGGTGGAAATAAATGCCACAAGTCTACTCTTGCATGCCGTTCATGAATGTGGCGGCCACGTGGAGATCATGACTCCGACCATGGAAGCTGATTCATCCAGATTGACACCACGCCCTCTTCTCCTTACGGACGGACCCACTAGACGGCTCCTCACCCTCTTTCAAAGCCGACCAACAGTGGATCGTGGCTCCAACCCTGTCTCCAGCCTTTACTCATCTCCTGGCTCTCGCTGCCGTTCCGGGGCCTCTGTCACTCCAGATTCCTTCATACTGGATACAGCCTCATCCCGATTCCCATCATTGGAACGACCTACCATTCCGGGCTCTGCCCCCTCGGCTGGCTTCTTGCGCACCAAGTGATCCTGCGCATCACTTTGGACCCCACTTCTTGGACACAGATGCCTCTGGTACAGGGCGAGCAAACCTTGCTGCGCAACCAACATCATTACCTCAGCACCTTCAAAAGGCAACCTGGTCCTGATGATGATCCAAACTGATTAGGATCGAAACGCCGTTGACATACCAGCTCGATTTGCTGCGCCTTTTTCAACTATGGTTCTTTCATAAAATGTCTAAAGAATATGATTAATCTATGTAAATAACCTTTGCTGAACCATCACATCGTCTACATGTCACCTTTTCACATTGTGCCCTCGCTGTTTTTTTCACTTGTCACCTGCACCGTTCACCTTTGAGTGCCACGAGTACTTAAGTGCACAAAGTCTTCGGGATGCCCCTGCAATAATTGCTTACAGTGCTAATGCAACTGTTCCCAATTATTTCCACAATCATTGTTGTATTTTCTTTTTCAAAACATATGATGCCTTGAGCGCATTTAAAACAAACTACGAGTCTCCCTATTTCACTTTCGTTGTAATGTCTTGTACATACTTACTAATTAGCTCTCTCAATAATACCGATTGAGACATTGTTGTTTTTCTACACAAGACGCGGTTGGGCGCAGGTTTACAGACTCTCCCTCCCATTATTTTGAGAGTGGGGACTCCTGAGAGAGGGGACTCCGTTCCACTTACCAGAGGTCAAAGGAGGCTGAAAGGTGCCCCCTTTTGTCCCAGCATTGAAGCTGCTTGCATTTATAAACACTGAGAGCATGGAACCAGGCATCAGAGTGTTTTAAAACCCTTATCATCGGCAGCATCCTATTCAGTGTTAGAAAGGCGCAGTAGGGCGCCATATTTGAATGTGTTATCTGAGGAAGCAGAGGGAGATAAACCCTAGCAACCCTTTTGTTGCCTAATGAATAGCATAATTGCCACGCTTTAGTGCTTTAAAGCTGGATATGTAGAATACCGGCAGGAAACAAACATGCATTAACGGACTGCTTAACTGTTAAAAAAATACACCCAACACATTTTGATTACACTTTAGATGCATTTAAACATTTATTATCAGGTTCCATATCTCGTCTCTTCAATTTGAGCCATTTCTGAGCTCCAATAAACTCTGATATGCAGAAAATATTTGTGGTTTACTAAAAAAAAATTGTAAAACAAACCCAAAATATTTTTTTCATATTCGTTCGTGATTTTGTTAGTTTATTGTTGTTTTTCAAATTGGCATATTCCTGTGTAAGTGAGATATATTACAAAGGCGTAATATTACTTGCTGTGATGACATGTAGCTGTGATGTTGTGTATTGTGACATAATTTCCTGTGATGTTTATGCGAATTACGGGCCATATTATCAAGAAAGGGCGATACATTATCACCGCTTTTATCAGCAGAAAACTGCCGCTAAAGCATCGATAATGGACTTGATAATATGCCCTTATGAATTCCCATGGAAGCCCAGGTTCTGGTGTTAACCTGGGCTTCTATGGGAATTCACAAGGGCATATTATCAAGCCCATTATCACCGCTTTAGCGGCAGTTTCCTTCCGATAAAAGCGGCGAAAATGTTTCGCCCTTTCTTGATAATATGGCCCTACATTTGTTAACTAGGGCCAGATGTACGAAATCACGTCTTTGTGATGTCAGCAATTCACTATTAGGAAATAGCAAATTGCTATATACAACAGTGTGTTAGACACTTTTAGCAATTCGCAGTGGGTTGTAAATGAACCTGCCTCATCAATGCTCATGAGGCAGGTCACAATTTGCGGCCCATTGTGAATGGCTACAATCACAGGGATGGTGGCCTGCTGGGGTCAGCAAACCACCATGTGTGTGATTGCTTTTTAATCTAAAATAAAAAAAAATTGTAATGCAACTTGTTTTCCTTAAAGGAAAACGGGATGCATTTAAAAAATTTAAATGAAATTCTATACGGCCAGACCGGAAACCACTGGATGGAGGAGTGGGGTCTTGGGTGGCAAGATAAGGTGATGCGTTGGCCTGGAGGTGCTGAGGTGCCACAATCCTGTTCCTTCTCCCTCGAGGACATCGCACTGTCTAACTGGATTTACAACACCACCGCCAGGCACTTTATCCCAGCAGAATGACTTGGGGGAAGGCAGTGAAGGGGTCTAATCATACAAAAATAGACAAATTTGCCCAGTCTAGGAGGGCGGACAACTTGCCACACCCTCAGGATCACTAAGTCTCCGCAACTCATCAGGAGCCAGAAGAGGCCTCGGTCTCCTCACTGGACATCATGTCCGCAATACAAGGAGTAATATGAAATACAGAAACGGAGTGTGGAAATCGCACACGAGTTAGATGAGCATAAGTCAGTTCATAAGTTGGGTGGTGGTGCATAGAAGTAAAACCCCCTGTGCTGAGGGTTGAAGAAATGCGTGATTAGCGCTGTTTCCCTCTTGAGCAGCGTCCCTTCCGTGCACTCATCAAAGAACGCGTTCCTCTGAGTGCACGGAAGGGACGTTGCTCCAGAGGGAAACAACGCTAATCACGCAATACAAGGAATCCATACTGCCCTGGATTTCTGGATAGACTCTATCACAATGGAATTCTCTCTGATGTGTGCAGACCTCCGCAAGTTAGGATCCTGTGTTAAAGAAATCGAGGAGACAGTGTCCACCATAGGACAAGACACCAGCAACCTTTAAACACAAGTGAAGGACCTAGAGGCCTCTAATAAACTCCTGGAGGAATGACTTGAGGACTATGAAGGAAGATCCAGGTGCAACAACATTCCAATCCTGGGGGTTCCGGAACGTGCTGAGTGACCTGCAGTTGATTTATTTGTGGTGGACCTCGTCCTCAAGTATCTCCCCGTGGAGTTTCCAAACTTTTCTCTGTCGAGAGGGCGCATAGAGTGCCGGGGGCCCCACCGCGACCGCTGCTCATCTGGCTATTTCACCAAAGAGATCGCAGTAGCATTCTTCAAATGGTGAAAGTAGCTCCACCAGTCCTACATGAAACTGTATGCATAACCTTCTTCTGAGATTTCACGCTAAAGGTCCAGCAACAAAGACGAAGTTTCTTGAAGTCAAGAAAGTGTTGCAGGAGAAAAGGAAGTGAAGTCCTCCATGCGATTCCCTGCGAGACTACTCATTGAATCAGAGGGCAAGATCTGGTTCTTTACCACCCCAGAGGAGGCTTGGGAATGGTTGGAGGGCTGACGATCTGTCGGTGGCTCAAGATGTGGAGCACACCATGAGACTCAAGGGAGGATAAAGGGAATACAAGGATCACAAACTGAAAGAAACCTTCTGGCACAAGGTGAAGAAACAGAGCAAAGGCATAAAGACTGACGAGAGAGGAGAGAACAATCCCGGAGAACTTCACGTCCCATAGAGACTTGCGGGTTGGCCTGGGAGGTGAGGGGGGCCTCGGAGCTTCACGGTGGACCAACATGATCTTCAAAGGTCAGACTTTTAACTATTGTTTTAATGGGTGCGATTCACTATATTAAACTTGGGGCTAGGTGGGGGGCTGTGGGGATGGCCTACGAAACCTAAATATTCAGATGTTGGGTCAAGGCAAAAAGTACTCTGCTGAGTTGGTGGGGGGCAGCCAATTCTTCGTCCGTCATGAAGGGAAGCAGGGAGAGGGTAAGGGGCCTTTTATCGTTCTGAAAGTTTTCACATATCTTTTTTCCAGCTAATGTTATTTCGTTACATTACTGTTTACATCTTTGGGTAGAAAAATCAGTTCTCTGTATAAATATTGGTTGACAAGTTCACAACAGACACGAAATGACAGTGTTGGTGATCTAGGGATAGGGCTGTGGTGGAGGAATATGAGTCTCATATAGGTAAATTACAGTGGGAACAGACACAAAGCTCACTGAGCTCCCCATTTTGTCATGGAATGTAAATGGACCAGGGGACAACATTAAAAGGGGGATAGTGCCACAGTACATCAAACAACATTCCCCAGGCATTGTTTTATTGCAAGAGACGCATCTTCCTGGAAATACATGCAAGGCACTCGATCGATGGGGGTACAAAATGTCAGCCCACGCGGAATATACCTCTGGCACCCGCAGGGCATTTATCCTCCTTAAGAAGAGCTTTCCAATCATGATTCAAAATACATGGTAAGATAGACAATACCGGTTACCCACATGAACAGGCATTAGGGAGGGGGGACCGATCAATATAATATCAGCATAAGTGCCCCGTGGTCTCCACTCTGTTATATTTGCAGATCTGAGAGCACTCCTGATCCAAACCAGATGGGGAGGTCTTAATGACGGGATATTTCAACATGACTCTGGATAATAATATGGAGCGCACCCCTCAAGACAGGCCTTCCCCTCAATAACTCAGCCAGCAAACACTCTAACGTTGATGGGGCTGGCAGATGTCTGGAGGACCCTCAACATTTCACCTTTCACTCAGGGGCCTATGGTAGTAGGTCTCGAATTGACCTCCTCATCTCCACTGCCTCTTCTCTTGCAAAATTTAGAGAGGTGAAACATTTAACGAGAGGAATATCGAACCACTCCGCCCCTGTGGGCAAGTTGCTGTGGAGGTAATCCAAGGGCAAGAGACACAATTCCCATAAATCTGTGGTTTTTAAAAACCCCAGCCATACAAGAGGGGCCTCAACAAAATACCATACATTATTTCCAAGAAATAAAAAAAACTCTGTTTCTTCTTTCTAACACTCTGGGAAGCCTAAAAGGCGGTGATCTGGGGACAGGCACTGTCTCTTATGGTGGGACACAAAAGAGACAAAAATGGGGCAGTGGAGAAGCTCGAACAATAAATCCTATTGCTGGAAAAAAATGGTACAAAATGCACCAGCAGACATACAATAACGCCTGCAACTGAAACAGCAGGAATATAAGGACTTAGTGACAGATGCGTCTAGGAATAAGCATAAAGCCACCCAGCACAAGATCTATGAACTTGGAGACCGATCAGGGAAACTGATTGCCTGGCTAGAGAGGCGAGACCGCACTGTGTGGCGGAAGTGGAGTCGCCGGAAGGAGAGCGTCTGAAAGACCCACAAGATATCACTGACTCATTTGCTGCCTACTACTCACAAATATACTCTTCTGATGTACCTACATCTGAGAAAGACTTCTTGACTTTTGCACTCCGTTTCACTCCATTAATTATGAAACTGGTCCATCGTGATCTAATTAGGTTTATTCCTGGCTGAAGTACGATGTTGAACTTACGGTGACTCCATGGAGTCCTGGGGTGAGCCCACAGAATCACGGAAGACGCAAGGATACTGTCACTTGATTTGCGCATGGAATTCAATACGGTTAAATGGCCATATCTTTTTTCTGTCCTCAAACATATGGGTTTTGGCCCAAAATTCCTTTCCTGGCTATGACTACTATTCTCACAACCTAGAGTGGGGGTGGTAGTTAATGGCAGGGTCTGAAGGTTTTTTTTCTCCCCACAGAGGAATATGACAGGGCTGCCCCCTTTTTTCCCTGGTTTTAGCCTTGATTCTCGAGCCGCTCGCACTATGGGTCAGAGAGGACCGCTTGATTCGAAGCTTGCGTTGGACGGGGGACTGGGATGATAGAATATCATTGTATGCTGATGACAGTCTCCTGTACATTGCCTCTCCCAGATCCACTGTCCCCAGGATAATGAACATCCTTTCGATCATTGAGGAATATTCTGGGTACCTAATTAAGTGATTTCAATCTGTGATGTTTATCCTCCACGGACTGGCACCCCACCTTCCTCCTGGCAGTGAGATCCAAGTGGTTGTAGAGAGTTTTCGATAATTCTGTATCTGCGTGACCACAGACTCCAAGGTATTGACTGCCAAAAACCTTATGTGACTCCTGACATGTGAAAAAAGTGATGTTGGACACTGCAGATCCCTTTCCCTCTCCTTATTGGGAAGGGCAGCACTGTTTTAGATGATGGCCAGTTCCCTTTACATTGTGTAGAACTCCCGTGTCCCAATACCAGATACTTTTTACAAAACAGTCAATAGTGAACTCAGGACTTTTGTTTGGGATGGAGGTTCCCCTCATATAGCTTTGTTAGAATTGACCAAAGGTTGATACGAAGCGGGGATTGCCCTTCCTGATTTGCAAACGTAGTACACAGCAGCCCAATTCACAACGATCAACTATTGGGCACACCACCCCAGAGACAAACCAGCCTATCACATGGACCATCTTGTCTTTCAGACTGGGGTTTACCGTTGTCGGTTGTACACTAGTCCATGTAACTAATCCTCAGAGGGACCAACGGCACTTACAGTCGCCCTCTGGCACTCAACCTTATATAAATTAGGGTGGGAGAAAAGACTCCCATGCACCATTCTTTTATGGGATTCAGAACTCTTGGGTACGATGGCTCGAAGACAAGGTTTTGACAGGTGGGATCTGATAGGGATCTCCATGGTGGGAGATATATGCACAACTAAGGGGCTAATTCCATTTATGGAGTTACAAAGTACATACAAACTAGCCCCTACTGAGCCCTTTTGTTATCTAGAGATCGGCATGCTCTTCTGGCAGTACTACCCCCGATGAGGCCTTACCAGAATCGTCCCCTCTGGAGAACAGATTGTTGGAAGAACACTTTTCAACCAAGGCAACCTCACTCATATACTGTAAACTCATAAACAATTACCCAGACACTCTAGCCCAGCTCCAGCAACACTGGGACGCAGACCTAGAAGACCTACAGGAAGAGGACTGAACTGGGGCTCTCGCCTCCCCGTGAGTGGTTGCTTCAAGACTACGCTTCCGCTTAGTACAGTTACATCTCCTGCTTTACACGGATAAAAATTGACATGGGGTGCCTTAGGGGGAGTGGATAGGTGGGGACTTTCTTTCACATCTTGTGGGAATGCCCAATGGTCCAAACATACTGGAATGGGGTGCTAGCATGCAATAGTGAAGTCACTGATACTCCTATAAGATCATCGGCCAAACTATGCCTACTCAATATCTGGGAAGCCACAGACTAGACAAGAGCAGACCAAATGTGGGTAACGTTGGGTATGATGGTAACTAAGCATAATATTGTGGAAAAGTGGGGAGTGACAACTATTCCCTCTCTGAACAACTGGAAAGGAGATATGGAGTGGTGGATGGTGGAGGGGAAATCAGTGTTCGAGAGCAAGAGATACCCCAGGAAATGGGAGAGGGTGTGGGGTAGATGGAACACAATTAGAGGCCGCCCATGTATGGCTCCAAGAGCTCAACATGACAAGATGACATTATAGGCTGTAAAACTATGGTTGCACAATCACCTGACATTGTTAATAACTGTTAATACTGTATATACTGTCCCTGAATTATTTTCAGGTCAACGGTCAGAGACAAACTTTACCCAGAAATGTGATACTACATGTTACCAAAGGTATACAATATATTGTTCATGACACACCAAACAACTGTCATCTGATGCTCTCCTTTTTGTGTTAATAAAAAGAAATTAAAAAAGGAAACGCTACCTTTTCATTTTTTAAGAGTAGGCAGTGGAAATGTGCTACTTGCACATCGTGCTACACATCCTAGTGATTTAAATCTTGAAGAGATGCTCATCCAGTGCGCACTGATATAAAAATATACTGTGGGCTCATCTCTACTTTGGGGATGCACCGTAAAATACAATAAACTCTTCAATACTTTCCCCCATTATCTTATATAGAGCTTGGTACTAATTAGAGATTTTGTATTGTGAGTCGTTCGTATTTATCGCATAACAAAATAAAAATGTTTGTAAAGGTTTAAGTGTTACTTCAGCATTAAAAGTATATTATGGCATAATCTACATACCACTTGTGTTACCCCCACCGTTTTTGCAGAATCCTAGGAAACCACCCATAAAATGGAAATAGTGGTTCAGCTTTTTTAAAAATGTCCTGGTTGCCATTAAAGCTTCTGAATATTCCGCAACATGGAAATTGGCATTACTATTTAATAGTTTGGGAACAGTTGCCCAATAAGTTTTTTATAACCTGCTAGTGTTAATACCATCTAAAGGTCTATCTGGGGATTGTGACTGGGATCCATACAAAGAGGCCGTGGAGAGATTATGCAAACATTATATGCTGAAGAGAGTGTGGAGGAGTGTATATCAGCATTAAGGATCTTTGCAGCTACTTGCGAGCTTGGATCTGATATTGACATGTAAATTCATGACTACTTTGTGTTTTATTGTTATTTGAGAAAAATTCAAGAAAGATTGATGGGATGTAGGAATCAACACTTATGGAAGTGATCAATCTGCCTTAGGGCATTGAACTCTCCATGGTTTTGTCAAAGGCATTAAATGTTGACATTCCTGTCAGCATTTTAACAACATCTGATGCAGATACTGAGTCCTGTAAAGGAGCAGTGTGGTTGGTTAACATACACGAGAAAGGAGGAGGAAAACATCAAACAAGGAAACCCAATTTACTGTGTTACAGATGTGGTTCTAAAAGAAATCTTGGAAATAATCCAGTTTGTCCATCTTGTGGGAAACTTTGCAAGGCATGTAAAAAAAACCTAGTCATTTTCAGGTTGTGTGTAGAAGTAACAAGAACCCTGTAAAAATCAGTAATGTGGATGTTTCAGAGGATGTATGTGTGGAGAAACTTAACAATGTTATTTTATCTATTGGGATTATACCTCTTCAAGTAATGGCAGATTCGGGGTCTCCCATAGCAATTTAAAAGGTTCCACTTTTTATGAGTACTGAGATAGTGAATGCAATCTAGTGCCATCAGGTGAACCCTAAAGCTTTCAGGAGGAAGAATATCAACATGATTGAGTATTTCACAAGTAGAGTAGACTGTTTAGGAAGAATTCCTACTACCAAGGTTTATGTAGTTGTGAGAGGGAAGAATATTATTGGGTGGCAAGACTTAGCCAAGATGGGCTCATATAAATATTTCTTACTTGCTGCTGAGAACCCCGTTTTCATTGGTGATTTGCGAAAATATTATTTTGAAGGAGATATCGAAGAGCAAGTACCAATAGCTTGTGTGGATAAGAACACTCAGAATGTTGAACAAATTTTGCAAAAATTAGAAAAGTTTTCCGGGAACACGTGGCACATTAAAGGATTTGAACATCACATAAAGCTTAAACCTTATGCTCAGCCTGTGGTCCATAAAGTGAGGAATGTTCCTCTTAGTGTTAAAAAGGACTTAAAGGAAGTTTATGAAAGAGATGTGTTCCCAATGCATTATTGAGTCTACTGAGACTTCTCAGTGGGTTTCCCCCATTGTAGTGGCTAGGAAAAGGTCTGGCATCAACTTGTGCAAACCGAACCCAAATTGGCTAATTTGGGTGGTGCTAAAAAAAATCCATAATTTTAATAGCTCCTTTTATTGCAAAAAAAGTACAATGAAGCGATGACTGCAGACATATATCTTACATCAGTAAACATGTCCATTGCGGCTCGGCCCTCATACAACAGCCCTACACAAAGCGACCCCACAGCTAATATTTTCATGTTATTCCATTCACTTCAAAGTTAGTGGAACCACCCATAGGTGTGCACAACATCCCCCTGCGTTCATTCCATCTCCCTAGATCTTTTCCCATTTATGGGAACACCCCTTGCCTTCATAGACAACGTTTTCCACCAGCATACACTAGAGGTTTTTTTCCATAATTGATTTACATTCTGCGTATCACCAAATCACATTGATGTCAGAATAGCAAGAACTAACCACGTCTGTGACACCGCTTGGAGCTTACAAATACCTCTGACTTCCATTCGGTTTAGTGTCAGTGGCTGGTGTTTTCCGAACGATGATGGATAAATTATTTGGTGATATGCAGGGTGTAAATGCATATCAGGACAATGCCCTGATTTTTGCAGGACAAACAAATTCATGACTGCATTTTGAAGAATGTATTAGTGTATTGACTCAGACAAGAATGACTATTAGATGCAATAAGTGTCAATTTGGCGTACAGGAGTTACAGTATTTCATCTGCTGGCATAAAACCCAGGTTTTCCATCAAAAAGGCCATTGAAGAGGCAAAAGCATCCAAGAATAGAGACAGCTTGAATTCTTTTTTGGTCTAACAAAGTATTCTGCATGCTTTGTACAAGGATCTCCTCAGATTGTTGTACCATTAAGAATTTTACTTAGAAAAAGAGTAAAGTTTGTGTGGTCCAAAGAACTGCAAGAAATTTTTTTGTAGAGTTAAAAAGTTAACGGTTGAGGCATCAGTCTTTTGTGCTTATAAAACAGAAAGTAAATGTATGATCACAGTTGGGGCAGTTCTCAGTCAATGGGTAGATGATAATGCACAAACAGTTGATTTTGCTTCAAGATCACTTGAATAATCTGAAAGGTGTTACAGTACCATAGAAGGGAAGCATTGGCATGCATATGGGCAGTGCAGAAATTTAAAATGTATATTAGGGTATGTCAGTTTGATATGTATACTGATCACAAACCCCTTGTGCATATACCTAACAGGAGAGGTTTTGGTAATAGGTCTGCCAGATTAACAAGATTGATCTCTTAGCTGCAGGAATACAACTTTGATGATAAACATCTTCCTGGTGGTAAACTTTTCAAGCTGATTGCTTGTCTCAAATATCGTTGGTTAGTGATGATGAAGATATCTTGGATGGTACTGAGTGTGTGGTGGCTATTTTGATGCCATCACTGAATGTAGCAACAAAATATCAGAGGAAAGATGGTCTGAATTGTGTAAGAGTGATGAGAATCTAAAGTAAATTATGGATTTTGTGATGCATGGGTGGGCGTAAAGTATATGCTTATCTGGTGAATTAAGTACCTTTTCTAAAATTTCAGAAGAATTATCAATTGTGTTTGGATTAATCATGCATCGTGACTTGTTTGTACCACCTCAAAGTCTAAGACATGAAGTGATACTGTTAGTCCATCATGGGCACTTGAGAATTTCTAAGACTTGCAAAAGATTGAAACAGTTTCATTGGTGGCCCTCATTAGATGCTAATAAGAAAAATGCCTTTTTTGTTTTGCAGTTTTATATACCGCTAACTCGACCTGATGGTATATAAGAGCGCTTTACATGAGCACCAGTTGCATTACAGATCGACACTTTCATTTTTCAGGCTGGAGAGACTCAGTCATTTGCCGAGAAACACAGGATGCTTGAGCCAACACCGAGACTCGAACCTCGTTCCTCAGCTTCAAGGTTGGCCACCCTGGCCATTATGCCACCATCTATTGATGAATGCCCCAAATTCTTCTTTCAGACAAGCATTGGAAGAATGGAGAAACTCATTTGCATCCAATACCATTCCCCAGTGCTGCCTAGGATAACGTAAATTTGGATTTTTCTGGTCTATTTTCTTTGTTTACAGACAAGATTAGGTTTTTGTGGATTGACTACTAATCCAAGTAGATTTATTTTATTTTCAATAAGTCTCCTAGTACCAATGCCACCATACCATTCTTAGAAAATGCCTTTAACTTGGAGGGTTCACCTAAAGAAATTATCACAGATAGTGGTACTCATCTCGTGTCAGTGTGTGTATGTTTACTTTTTTTAACAAAATGATATAAAACACCTGAAAATTGCCCTATATTCCCCAAATGCCAAAGGTTTAGAAGAAAGGGCTAATAGGATTGTAAAGGAAGGGATCCATACAGCTGTAACCTCAGGTCAGGAGGTGTCCAAGTTTTTGAAAAATGTAATTTGGAACTATAACGTCACTTCGCATAGTAACACAGAGGAAGCCCCGTTTACATTGTTAAGTGGATGTAGGGTGCACACTAGGTTATTATGTGATTGATTAAAAACTGAGAAGGAGGGTCTGAAACAGTCTAGTGAAAGTGTTTCTCATATTGTGGCATTAAAACAAGCTAACATCAAGAAATATTTTGAGGAGAAACACAATTCTCATGACCACAATTTTAGCAAGGGAAATTGGGCAATTATCCAAATCCAAGAAAGATTAGAAAAGCAGAGTTTCAAATTTCCCTACCAGTCTGGGTTACTAGAACCACCAAAAGTGCTGTGTTAATAGAAGGTAAAGGTTGGGGAAGTCGAAGACAACTTGTCGAAATTTCTGGGAAAAATGTAAGCATTATCAATCAAAGGAGAGGCGTAGATTTTGAATCGAATTAGTGTAATTAGTTGCAATCAAGAAAACGTGGGAAATGCTTAGGCAGGAAAGAAAGACTCTGACTCCCAATTTCCAATAATGCAGGGAGGGACAAGAAATAAATCTCTAGGTTTGCTGAGGAAGTTGAATCATGTGTGTAAAAATGCAATGCAACTTTAATGATTAGTTGGTGTATTCATTTCGCTTAATCCATGTTGTAAATAGGCATATTTTACAGATTCATTATTTATTCCCTTTGGTTTTTTTCTCTTTTCTCTTCTACTTTTTTATTGCTGTTCTTTCATTTGTATACATTTGAAGGTGTTTCTGTATTGATTAAATTGTGGGGTCAGTGGATTATTTGTGAAATGTGGGTGCTCTAGGGTTCTAGCATTGATTGGTATGTCAGTTGCTGCCAGGATTCTAGGGGGTCAGGCCGTGTTCATGTTGCAGGTGCTTTTTATTACAGTAAATCATGATTAGGGCTTCTGGTTTTATGGTATTTATTTTGTAACATTTCCGTCTGTATTTATCTATTTTTATTTTTTGGCTGGCTTACTGGTATTTATCCATATTTACTTTGTTTTTTGAGAATAAATGGAGTCATAAAATGGTACATTTCTACATTTATTTAACTCCTAGGTGTTTACTCATACTTGGATGCCTTTCGCTTTTTAGCAAATTCAGCAGCCACATATAACAAAACACTACACCCACAGGTGCATGTTTGTGTTATACTACAAATATATGTTAATACATGCTTTTATTTAAGGAAATCTGATCTTGTTTTGAAACTCCCCATTCTCTCTATCTGCTCAGCTTTTGCCTAGAATTCATGAAAGACAGCATGGAGAGTCTATCACAAAAAGCACAATTGTCAGTATTTTTCCACTTATAAAAATAAACAGACAGGAAATACATTGTTTTCCGTTGGTATTTATCTGTAAAAATCAGTAAAAATGGAAAACTGGGAACCCTAGTCATATATATCACTTCCTCTGATTGGAAGGTCAGTATCGCAATAGTCAAACCAATTGGGACTCGCAATTTTCTGGCCAGTTCGCTTTCTTCTTCCTTATATCCTTCTTTTCAGTGTGTTTCTCTGTATAACAATTTCAGTACATCACCATATAACTCCCTCTTTTTAGGTCTCACAGACCTGCGTTGCAGTGCGCATGCGCTGCTCGCTCTGCGAGGCTTCCTGTAATCGGGATATTTAGGAAGTTGAGTTTAAGCTCCGCCCATTATTCTGATTAGTTTGCGTCACTGTTTGCGATAAACGCTGGTTTCCCATTGCAAATTAGGCTTTTTGGTAACTGCCCTGTGTCCTTCTCCGACGGGCCCATCTGGACTGGAATGTTTACTTGCAGCGTTAGACGGTCTTCTTAAATTACTGGGTAAGCACTTTTCTTAAAAATTATTCACAAAGTGAAAGCAGCAACGGAAGAAGGAGGCTTAGACGGAGCTGCTCTCCTTGGCCTCGGCAGAAGGCTCACCCCTGCTTTCTTCAATATATATATATATATATATATATATATATAAATATATATATATATATATATATATATATTTATTTATATGTATATATATATATATATAATATATATATATATATATATATAGTGAATTTTCAAGGTTTTTTAAATGCTAATTCCTAACTATATAAGACCTAAAACCTATGGTTTTTTCAGTGAATATATATATATATATTACCTACTGGTGGTCGCCAGTAGGTATATATAGTTAGGACCTAGTTTACATAGGAAATCCGCAACATTCTATTGGGATTAACTTTGGCGCTGGTTGATGAATCTTCGC
Organism: Lissotriton vulgaris; assembly: GCF_964263255.1. NCBI lineage: Eukaryota > Metazoa > Chordata > Amphibia > Caudata > Salamandridae > Lissotriton > Lissotriton vulgaris. The sequence goes on along the minus strand of NC_141693.1, from coordinate 1,304,809,665 downwards.
AAATTTCTCAAAGAAGATGGCCCGCTCCGCTCCTCTCCCTCCCTGAAAGTTTTGGGGAGATTAGTCAAGTGGGGGCTGAGAAAAAAGGGGGGTCCCAAAACGTGTTTTCCCCATGTTAATTTCTATAACCTTTAGACACGGCTACAGCTTGAACCGCTGAACGGAATTACACCAAACTTGTCAAAATGGTAGAGTCTGGTATGCAGATCATGCTTTTGGTTAAATAGTGTAAGTCCCTCCAGTAGTTCCTGAGAAAATTAAAAGAGAAAAAATTATATATCTGTAAGCGCGCACCGTGCGCTCACCCCGCGATTTTTCGGGAAAAAACTTTGGGGGGGGGGGGGGCCTTGGGGGGCTTCTCTATTTTATTTTAATCTCGAGGGTGCCCACCCCTCGTTTTGCCCCTGAGATCACCGCCGCAGCCCGAGTCGCCTCAAAATGGCCGCCGCTTGGTTACGGGCGGGGCCGGGAGGACGTGGTTTCCGCTTCCCCCTGCCTGGGGGAAGCCTTCGATGTCCGGTCTCCCATGCCGAGGGGGAGACCGGGTGATGCTGGCCCGAGGAAGAAGTGTGGGCTGGTGCGTGGCTCCCGTGTGCTGAGGGAGCCCCGGGAAAAGAGGAGACGCCGCCAGTGGGCCCCCGGCTCACCATTGATAAGCATCGTTCGTGAATCAACATAAGTGCCGGCGGAACCAGTTTCCATGCAGGCCTCAGGAGCCCGAGTTCGCCATGTGTACATACCAATCCACGGTACGCATTGCATTCCCTAGCCGGATTTCCATGTATGTTTGTCAGTGACTCCAACAGCAGGAAGCACTTACCGCAGCAGCGCGCTGTACATTGTGCGGTGCTTTATTTGTCACAGCTGTTCCTTGACAACACCTGATCTGGTGCATAAATTCCTGACTCCTGAGGGACGCCGACTGAAAATCAAGACCTCAGTGGCTATTATCAGGTCCAGGTCTCGTTTCAGGCTGTTCATAAAATCTGGTTTTGCGTCCAAATAATGCCATCCAGATGGTACTAAGGGCTGTGTGGAGGAAAAAGATTTTGGTTCCTGATTTATGTGGTAATGTAAAAACGGCAGTTGCTCGACCACCTTTACCATTTTCATGGTGGATGATAGAGTTTTTTATGTGAGGTAAATATGTTACTAATTAAACAATATGTTACTCCTACTTTTCAATTCTTTTTACTGCTCAATGTGTGGAATATATTTGTATGACATATATGTATGATGATCAGAATTGCTTCATAAACCATACCACGCCATCTACAGCTTTTAACTGCAACAGTGTTGTCTCGGTGAGTTGAACAGTCGCTGCTAACACATGCGGTGAAAAAAAAGAATGGAAGTATGGATTCTCTCACCTGTCCACTGGAGGGCGCTGCACCCCTCCAAATAGTCACTCTGACATCTGCAATGACTAACCCTTGTTATGGTGCCGTGCTGGCACTTTGGCAGGTAGACAAGGGCGCTTCCCACCATGGACTCTGTACAGCAAGGGCTCTCACTGCTTTTGGCTCTATTATGGATAAGGGTATCTGGTCCTTCATTTAATAAATTAGTACATTGGCTGAGCTGTAGTCTACATTTTGAGATTTTTTTATGTCTAAGTGTCACATAATGTGTAAAGGTAGTTTCTGAAGACTAGAAATGAAATTTCCTAATGACCTTTATGCGTGTGTTGATGCTTTAAGAATCCGAAAATGTACAGGAGAGTGAAGTGTACATTAAATGAATTATTTTAAAAATGGAGTGAAATATTCAGCAATGTTGATAGAAAAGCCTGAAAGGAAATTAAAATGGTCAGGATCGCAGGCAAATCCTTAATCTGCACGAAAATGATTCTTGTGATGTAGGTTAGCTTTCTCTCTCTTGCCAGAAAAGAGGCCCTTTGCATATGGTAAATGCTTGTATGCAAATAATTATAAGTACCAATGTTTTCCTAATAAAGGCAAATACGTACTTCTTGCAAATTAACACCCACCATATATATATTACCTACTGGCGGTCGCCAGTAGGTATATATAGTTAGGGCCTAGTTTCCATAGGAAATCCGCAACATTCTTTTGGGAATAACTTTGGCGCTGGTTAATGAATCTTCGCAAATTTCTCAAAGAAGATGGCCCGCTCCGCTCCTCTCCTTCCCTGAAAGTTTTGGGGGAAATAGTCAAGTGGGGGCTGACCGCGGGTCAACTGCAAGGAATTGCTTCCCAATATATCTATATTATTTAAACTAAAATATCTAAAAAAATACTCAACTGATTTACACCAAATCATGTATATAAATACACATATACATATATACACCCATTACACCCAGGGCAGAAGCAAGAAATACGGCACAATCAGGGGGGCAGAAGGCAAGAAATATGGCACAATCAGAGAGCATCTTGCTCCGGTCCAAAAATCGGATCCCTAGGGCTGCTCGGGTGGTCCCACAAGGATATTAACATATTTAAACGTTATCCGCTAATAGAATTAGCATTTTAAAAACCTTGCAAAGTCACAAACAACAGACATACTGATGCACACATTCACACAGTTTAGTCACTAACCTATGCATTCAGTAAGACACATTTAATCACTCACTCATACAGTCAGTCACGCACCTACTAAATCCTTCATCCAGACACTTATACATCCACTCATTCTTCAATATGTAAAACATATTTAAACTTTACAGAAAAACAGTTACTGGATGATGTCATCAGTGATGTCAAATGAGATGTCATCAGTGATGTCATCAGTGATGTCATTTGAGATGTCATCAGTGATGTCATCAGTGATGTCACTGACCATGTCATGAATGATGTAATATGTGACATCATCAGCAGTGGATTGCATTGCGGGTGCGTCAAATATAGTTAGTCCAACTAACTATATAGGAGCAATTTCAATGGTTTTTTATATGTTAATTCCTAACTATATAAGGCCTGACACCTATGGTTTTTTCAGTGAATTTTCAAGGTTTTTTAAATGCTAATTCCTAACTATATAAGACCTAAAAACTATGGTTTTTTCAGTGAATATATATGTAAATGTAAATGTAAATGTATTGCGATTTATATAGCGCACGTATCACCCGAAGGCATCAAGGCGCTTGCCTTGGGAACCCGTCCTGGTATTCCCCTGTGAGATAACCCCAGCAGGGTATCCACAAGGTGAAAGCCAGGCATCCCGCCGCGAGGGGCCGTAGTGGAGATTAAGCAAGCTTTTGCCCAGAGTCGCAGAGTGTGAACCCGTGAGTCGAGTAGGCACCGGTACGAGAATTATCGAGTCTGTGGAAGTTTTGAGCCCAAGACCCACCGAGGCGGGGAATTGAACCCTGGTCCAGGACCGATCTCAGCTTCCAGGTCTGCCGCCTCTAACCCCTGAGCCACACTTCTCCATATATATACATTACCTACTGGTGGTCGCCAGTAGGTATATATAGTTAGGACCTAGTTACCATAGGAAATCCCCAACATTCTATTGGGAATAACTTTGGCGCCGATTGAGGAATCTGCGCGTAATTTTCCTTAAAATTTCTTCGCTCCTTCCCTGAAAGTTTCGGGGAGATTTGTCAAGCGGGGGCCGAGAAAAAAGGGGGGTTCCAAAACGTGTTTTCCCCATGTTAATTTCCGTAGGGACCTTTAGACACGGCTACAGCCCGAATGGCTGAATGAAATTACACCAAACTTGGCAAAATGGTAGGGACAGGTATGCAGTAGTGCCTTTTCTATATTTGGTGAAAATCCCTCCAGTAGTTGTTGAGAAAATTGAATTTGAGCAAATTATATATCTATATGCGCTGACCGTACGTGCACCGGACGCGTACTGTACGCGTACGGTAGGCGTACTGTACGCGTACATGCGCGTACCCTTACGTGCGCGAGTGCGTTTTTGATTGGCTGGCAGTCGACTGTCAACATTCCAAACTGTCCAAACCAGGAAGTGTTAGCCACCATCTTGTTTTTCTGGAGAACTGAGGCACAAGAGAGCCCAAAACAAGAGTGGAAACCACGAAAAGGGGGCAGGGTAGAGACCCCCCAACCCTTTAGCCCTTCTCAGGGGGTCCCAAAAGGACCCCCAAGGCCAAAAAAAAAAAAAAAAAAAAATTCGAAAAAATCGCGGGGTATGCGCTCCGTACGCGTATGGTACGCGTACCGTGCGCGTACCCCGCGATTTTTAAAAAAAATAAAAAATGTTTTGCACTTGGTGGTCATTCTGGGACCACCTGAGAAGGGCTAGGGGGTCTCTACCCTGACCCCTTTTCGTGTTTTCCACTCTTGTTTTGTGCTCTCTTGTGCGTCACTTCTCCTGAGAAACAAGATGACTGCTCAGGTGGTCCCAAAAGGATAATAAGATATATAAACGTTATCTGCTAATAGAATTAGCATTTACAAAACCTTTGAAATTTATTGAAAAAAAAAATAGGTTTCACGCCTGATATAGTTAGGAATTAGCATTTAAAAAACGTTGCAAATTCACTGAAAAAACCATAGGTTTCAAGCCTTATATAGTTAGGAATTGGCATTTGAAAAACCTTGCAAATACACTTAAAAAACCATAGGTTTCAGGCCTTATATAGTTAGGAATTAGCATTTAAAAAAACTTGCAAATTCACTTAAAAAACCATAGGTTTCAGGCCTTATATTGTTAGGAATTAGCATTTTAAAAACCTTGCAAATTCACAAGGCTTGAAGAAATATTGCAGGTGTCTCTGTGCTGAACACGCTGTTGCCGGTTGATGCTAGCAAAGGTGAAAGACTTAACATCGAGTGGGCGCTTCACTGTGTGAGCAGTTTTTCTTGGATATATATATATATAAAACCACAGCGCCCATTTTACTGAGTCCCGAGCCACAGCGCAACAGACATCCGGGGCCCAGCGTTGCCCATAGCTGCTTCTACCCTGGTTTCCTTTTTTTACGATGGCGCCCTCTTCGCGGGCCGCCATGCACATAAGTGAAACAAACAGGGGCACCATTTTAGTGCGCCCCCTGCATATATAATTTTTTTTTAAGTTATAACCAGGGCACCTATTGCCGCCGGGTAGGTCCCGCAGTGTGACAGGCATCAGGGGCCCAGTGTAGCCCATAGCTGCTTCTTGCCGTTCATCTGCTCCGTTGCTATGGTGCTTTGGCCCTGAAAGTAGCAACGGAATCAGGAGGTCGGGCAGAGCTGCTCTCCTTGGCCACTACCATCAACGGGCACAGCAGTCACCCGAAAGCAGCAACATAAGCAGAAGGCTTGACCCTGCTTTGATCAATATATATATTTTTTTATATATAACCACAGCACCCGTTTTACTCAGGCCCCGGTGCTGCTAAGTGACATACATCAGGTGCCCAGCGTAGCTGGTAGCTTCTGCTCGCTGTTAATGTGCTCCTTTCGGTGATGACGCTTTGGCCCTGAAAGCAGCAATAGAAGCAGGAGGCTCGGGCAGAGCTGCTCTCTTCGGCCCTGGCCATCAAAGGACACAGCAGTCAACTGAAGGCAGAAACAGAAGCAGAAGGCTTGGATGGAACGGTTCTCTGTAGCCGCTGCCATCGATGAGCAGAGCAGTCACCAAAGAGCCGCGTCCAGAGCATGTAAGGGACCCATGGGTTCGGGAGCCGTCCTGAGGGTTTGTCCCTGTGTTGGACTTATATTTGCATTAAACATCTGTACCTACCCCTGGCCTCTTACAACTAAACACAATATGCTAATGACCATTCCACAGTATGATCACCGGAGACTTAACTTTTAGAGGTACTCTCACATGACACTACATGCATAAAAATCGGTTGCAAGGCAAAAAGGGGGCACGCTATTCTAGTATCATAAAGTGCCAGAGGGCACTATATATGTTTACCAAAAGGAAGAGAGAAAAAATCCCCATCATTATACCCTCCTGAAGATGGAAGATGTGTTGGTTTTAAACAAATTCGTTAGCTTGTGTCAAACCAACTTATGTAAAGGGTAAAAAAATATATGCCATCCAAGGAGGCCTTGAAAACTTTCTAGCCATAGTTGATAATTGGTATACCTCTGCATGGTGATTTTATCGCAGCAGTCCCTTCAAAATCTTACTGGTTAGTCTGAACAAAACTAATTGTACATGAACAAAAATTGCAGTTTTTTTGTTTTAGCATATTCTTTTTTTCTCTTGTATATTATAATATTCGTTTTTACAGTAAGTTTTAATGTATTTAAGGTATCTACTTTATATGGGCAATGCGATAGGTCTCACATTTGCGAGAGTTTGAGCTATTGGCATTGTAAATGACAGTTCCTTTATTTATGTGTTGTAAAAATCTGCAAGTGGTGCTCAAAAATAAAAGGCATTTTCATTTACAATGCCAATATCGCAAACTCTCACAAATGCGAGACCTATTGCATTGCAAATGCTTGTTGAACTTTACATCTATTGTGCCACCAGGGCAAGGCAACACCCATGTGGGATAATGTCATCACCTTCACTCCGCTTAGGTCCACGCTCTCTACTTAATGGTCTTGGCAGCATTTTCTTTCCAGGACTTTTCTCCCACATCACCATCCGCACCCAATGTTGGAGGAGTCTCCAGGTTTGACAGTGTAACCTCTCTCTCCTCACTTCTCGTAGAGCTCCCCCTGTGATTGACATTAATACTTCAAGCCCCTCCCCTCAGGGTCCCAAGACCTCTGCACCTGACTGCCCAGCTCACAGAGAGCGCAGGCTCCCTTCGTCTAGGCTCTGCCATCATGTGAACTGATTGCAAATTACTCCTCGTCGCTTTTTGTAACAAAGAGAATTAAAGGGACTCGAAAAAAAATCTGAAGCTAAACTTCTCAAAAAAGCTTCTTTTGTGATGGTTGCCATGGGAATCCTCGCAGACATGCACGCGTCGCGGAGAGGCACATAAGGGGATGCAAATGGGGGCATTCATTAGGTTTCCTGCACGGTGCACTCTTTCAGGGCTGCTGGAAAGACAATTACAGCTGCAGAAGAATTCTATTTAATTAGTGAGAGTCGCGAGCAGTCGATGTCTGGGGTAGTTTATGAGGCCCTCGGTGCTCTTTTTTATGAAGTGCGACGTGCGGTAGGTACCCCACGTAGAGAGGGGCCAGCAGTTCATCGTAATATTTTTTTGTGCAGGGGCTTGGGTGGTCTTTTCGCAGGGTTTCAAAGCACTTAATCACGTGGACATTCCCTAAGTTGTTGCCAACCAAAGGATACATTTATTAACGTTGTGCGACACAAGGCAAACCAGAGAGCCTGTTAGCTGGATGTTATAAAAGGTAGAAAGTGATGTACAAATTGCATTGCTTTGCATGAGTGCCCCCCGCGTATGTTTTTAAATGTACCCTTTTACATCATTTAAAGCAAAAACCCAGTCAACAAAATGTACTGCATGATTATTAAAGAGGTCAATGGTGACTGGTCAGAAGGTGGCATCTGTGTGGATGGAGTTATAAAAAACAGATGGGCGAATATTTAGAAGGGGATTGTAGCAATGGAGCGTCACTTTACCGACGTGGCGGTGGCACAATGTCCTGCACACATATAAAAAGTGCCACTTTTTATGGCTTAATGATGCTTTTAAAATATGGTAACCTTTCACGCAGTTATCTGCGTGAAAGGGGAGTACAATGGGTGTTGCTAAATCGGGGGTAGCGCCAAAAATTAAGGCCATGCAACAGCAAGTGTTAGAATGACACGAGGAGAAATACTTTTATTGCACCTCGTGTTTGCTTTTTCTATCTGTGCTGCACAATGGAACAAGCAAAACGCCATTAATGATTGTTTATGTGCAAGAAGGAACACCTTCCCTGCTACGCAGGCACCCTTGCACTATGGCGCAAGGGTGCCTGTGTTGGCACTAGGCAGCTATATTTAGTGCCAGCGCTTACAAAAACACAGTGGTGCACCGTATTGTTGTAAATACGGTGCATCACTGTTTTTTGGAAATGGTGGAGCATGGTAATGCACAATTTTCTGCAGCCCCACGCTCTGCCATTTCCTTGTAAATATGTCCTATGTTTTTAATACATTCCTCATTTTATCCTGAGATGGGTATACACTTGTGAGCCTAGCCAAAGGTGGAAGAGATTTTCACTCCAAAAGGACCGACAAGATCAGCTTTGTGCGTGAGGCAGGCGGTTCCGAAGCTGGCTCGTAACTCAATTGGGAGCCATTTAAGTTCTTTGAGTGCAGGGGAGATGTGTTCAAATTTTTTAGTTTCAGTGACCAATTTGGCTGCTGCATTGAAGGTTGTTTTCAAGGGGGCGAGGTGGGATTTTGCAGTGCCAGTCAGGGCTGAGATCCCGTAGTCGATTCTGGAGAGCACCAGAGCTTGAGTGGCTTGTTGAAGGTCCTTGGGCGGGAGGAAGGGTTTTATTTTGTACAGTTGTCTCAAGTTGAGAAAGGCACTTTTAGTGGATCTTGTAATGTGATTTTTCATGTCTAGTTTTGGGTCCAGGGTGATGCCTAGATATTTTACCGAGTCCGCCAGTGAGATGTTGCCATTAAGGGCGTCGATAGCTTTGCGCCATTCTGCAATTTGGGGGTTTTCATCTTTGTTGGAGGTGAGGAGTATTTCCGTTTTCTCTTGATGGAGTTTCAGGTGGTTACTTGAGAGCCTCTTTGAATGACATGCGCTCCATCTGTCAGTGCTTAGTTACCATGAGTAACGTATTTGCATACATCTCCTATGGTCTGGAAGTGTTGCTTTGATTAGATGACCTACACCATCTTTGGCAAATATTTGCTGCCATGGGTGGCTTTTGTGTGCCATTACTTACTAGTTTTATAGACTCTTTGTAAGGACAAAAGTGGGCTTAGAACAACATAAGCACTACAGAGCGAGGTCACCTATACTGAGATAAACTAAAGGGAGGATCGGCTTACATTGCAGTCAAAATGTGTTTCAGTTTGCCAGTCTTATGCTATGGCCATAATCAAGATTCTTCAGGGCCAGGTAACTGGTTTGATAACCTGACATTGGTAGTTGTAGCTCGAGGGTGATTCTCAAATAGGGGTTAGTCTCCTTAGTTACATGTTAGGGTTTTAGATTTAGCGAATTCCACAAGATACATCTGTAGAGCTGATTGGTTGAGAGACAAGCTGTGCCTATTTGAAGCAAAAACACCCATGAATAGTATAGTGCATGAGACACCTATGGATCAACTGAGAGAAGTGTTGCTAGATATCTGTGCCCTGAACACTAGACTCAAAGCCAGAAGCTGCGTAAAAGTGAAGAAAAGATGCCAAGACTTCTGCTGCAATTGGTCTTAGGCCCCCCTACTCACACAGATAAGGCTAGAACCATCTCTACTTTAGAAAAAACCTGAAACCCTCTTTGTTGGACACGCCCTTCTTAGAGGATTTTTGGTTGCTGACTCTCTTTTCATGGTCTTAGGACTCTGGACACTTTACCACTCCAATGCAGTGTGAAAGCGTGTGCTCCTTCCTACACATGCTAGAAAGTGGTGCCAGTAGCCTAACAAAACTTGAGAGGACTGTCCTGCAAGATACGTGAAAGGTACTGAGGTTCCGTGACAATTGTAAGTGGTGTTTTCGACTCGTACGAATATGGTCGAGTCTAGTATCTATGAACCGCAAATGACGAGTTTAGTAGGTGTGCGCAGTTTCGCTGTGCTAACTTAAACCGTTCGTTTGTTATGTGGGTTTCTCATCTGTACCCACGGGTTCCATCTTAGATACGGCATCCATTTTGTCTCTTGCCCTCAAGTAGCCAGCGAACGGATGCTGTCCGCTTCGCGACCCTGGGACTCCCAAGATATTTGCGGAAGACACATGTTCTTTGAAAGTGTCTTTATGACAAGGGGGTTGCTGCTGTAAGGCAGATGATGCCGCTCGAGGCTCATCTTGCCGCACGGACTTATTGTCTCAGCCGTGCATCTCATTAGGCACGTCCCTTTGATGCCTGTATCTCGTGCTTCTCGATACCTCCCCTTTTTTACACCCTTTCCGATCTCCCTACTGTCTCCGTCTTCCTCTGCACCTGTCTTTGTTCCTATTTCGATCTACTTTACTGCTGATTGGAATTTGCTAATGGTGGGAAGATGGGCTTTTACAGTTGGGACCCGCCAAATGTTTCCGCACTTATGATCCGGACCTTGTGTGTTTCAAAGTGATCTAAGCGACCCCTCTGAGAGCGACTTGTGGGAACCAGGTTGTAAACTATTGTGTATCATGTTATCCTATGGGTAAAAACTGTATAAAAGGAGCGATCCACAAATACAATTTGAAGCAGTCTCCCCGAACTACACTCGATGTACTTCCTGTGACTTCTGTGATCCCTGCAGTAAATAAACCTTGACTCTTTGACGCCGAAGGAAGTGTCCCGTGTCTCTGTGACTTGTACGCCGGAGCAGGTTACCCACGAAGGTTTCAGGTGTTGTGCCCTGGCACCGCTGGGTCCAAAAGAACCCAGTCCTTCAGTTGGCGCCCAACGTGGGGCTGCATCAGTGGTACCGGTCCAAGCCCGACGATCGTGAGGAACTTCGTGTGAAATCTCCGAGGGAAGGTGCACCCCGCTTCATCGATCCTGTTGTCGAAATAAGTGGCCCGAAGACTTTTCCCGCGAAGATTCCCGCCTCCTAACGGCTGCGACGGACTGCTGCCCTGACTGTAGACCTGTTTTGGCGCCTGGCGTAGACCTTGGTATAGCGAGACGATTGACGGGCCTTCCTGAGGACGCCATTGATCTTTGAGTTAAGTATTTGTGGGTCGCTCCCAGAGTTCTTTGTTGTAAACACTTTAGCGAGTGTTTTTGTTGTAGACGCTTTAGCGGGTGTCTTTGTTGTACACGCTGTGTGAGTGTTTTTGTCGGTGACACTTTGCTAGCGTACTTTGTTGTTGTTGTATTTGTTTGACGACTGCAGCCGCCAAAAACCGAGGGTTTTGTTCTTTGCTGGGACTTGGTAAATCCCGAAATCCCGTAACCCTTGAAGTTTGTGAAACTCGGCTAGTGTGCAAGATGCCTGGTCGCAGTACTTTGTTCAGTTGCTTTAGACCTTGTGGTGCGGAGTCCCTGCTGGAGGATTCGTGTCCGATACCTCCGGTTGGAACTCCTACTTATGATTTATATAGCAAACATGGGCTAGGCCCGATTGCTTTTAACGATTATTGGGTTAAATATACCAAGAAAGACGGCGATCTTCGTTGGCCACCTTACGGTAGCTTCGAAGCGTCGATCTTAGATAATTTGGAAATAAAGTTGTTCGAACGTAAATCTAGGCCGGCCATGTTTGATGCCTTTCGGTTCTGGCGCAAAGAAGCCCGACAGAAAGAGATCAGACAAAATAAACGTAGTCAGCGAGATACTGTTGTTACTATAGTGAAGAAAGCTGAGCAGTTTCAGCGTGATAAGGAGGATAAGGATAAGGAAGTGTTTGAGAGATTACAGCGTATGTCCATAGACAAATGCTATCCTGCTTTGCCTACGGAGTCGGATAAGAAGGAAGAGGCAGTTGAGGATTCTTTAATGTCTTATCTTATGAAGTCGCCACCTCCGTACGTACAGGGTACCGCAGCTCCTGTGGTCCCTGCCGTACCTGTTCTTCCACCTGTTATTCCTCCACCAGTTCCTCAACCTGCACCCGCTCTTCCGCCTGTTCCTGCTCCTTTGCCTATTTCTATTCCTACTGCTCCTCCGCTTCCACATACTCCTGTTCCCGCTACTGCTCCTGTGTTGTTAACCCCTGTTGCTGCTAATATCTCTACTCCTTCTCTTGTTAGTCCTGTGTCTTATTCTTCTCCCTCTACTCGTAATCGTAATTCTCCCCTTGCGACAAACTTCTTTCAGTCGCTCGGACCTGTTTTTGGGTCTGCTGGTTCTGATGGTCCTCAGAGACGTAGCCAGCTTCCTGGTAATAGAGAACGTGTTGCGCTATACAATATGGCGATGGGTTGGATGATAAACCCTGTTAGAAATCCACCTCGTGTTGTCCTCGAAACGTTTGATCAATTCAACATACCAACTCAGAGATATGTGTTTGACGAAATGTGCAAGTTCCTTCATGATCAGATAGTGGCCAATGCGCCTGACGAGGTGCTGACCGCCCTGTCTGAACTTCGGCTTCAGTTCGCAACTGGACTGATAGTAGATACTAATGTCCGGCGTGCTGTTGAGCGGTTGCTATCTCTTCGTCCCGCTCCTATTCCTCATGCATTGTTCGTTGAGGACATTGAAAAACAAACCGAGTCTGGCCAATATCCTATGCGCGAAGTTCCGCCAGTTTGGATGCCAGGTAATCCTGGGGCAAACCCCCCGGTTCCGCCATTTTTCCAGAGGGTATGGATACACCTCCCATGGAAAAGATCGGAAGTATTACAGGTGAAGCAATCTTTGCCTGACCCTCGCAAAAATCCTGCAGGGTATTATAAGGAATTATCGCAGCTTGTGGATGCTACGGTAATGAATCTTGCCGATATCGACATGTTGTTCGGTAATGTCGTACCGCAACCGGTATGGGCGAAGATTCGTCAGGAGAATCACGCAAACGAACTAGGTGGTACTTGGGCGGCCATTGTAGCGGCAGATGGGTTGCAAGCTGGTGGCGCTAAGCCTGATCAGCTGATTGCTGCTCTTCCTCAGCGAATCATTGCATTAATGAAAACGCTTATGCCAGCTATGAGGGTAAATTGGGACAAGTTGTCAGCCTGTAAGCAGAAGAAAGATGAGAGTGTTTCCGATTTCTTTACGAGGTTTGAGGAAGCATTCATTGATCATAGTGGACAGGATATGGGTACTGAGGGTGGACAGAGGTTGTTTGTGGATAAGTTTGTGTCAAACTTATTGCCCGACTTGAGCAATAAATTAAGGAATTCAGAGAGTGCATGGGCCGTTTCTACCTCAGCTCAGATATTGGCTACGGCACAATATTACGAGAATAGAGAAAAAGAGGAAAATGACCGTGCTGATAAAAAGACGAAAGAGTTAAAAACTAAAGTGTTGTTACAACAAGCGTATCCGCCGCGTTCTAATCAGAATGCGCCTCAGCAGAATAGATCACAGTCGCAATTGAATCGATCGCAGCCGCGTAATGATTCTTCTTTCCAAAGATCTTCATTAGGGTACAACCAATGTGCTTATTGTAGACAGGAGGGACACATTAAATTCAATTGTCCTGCTTTAAATGACCGTAGTGGTGGTAATTCGTCTAGAGGAGGCCGTGGTGGTGCACAGCATGCATCACGTGGTAGAGGTCGTGGTGCTCACAATGATCGCTCTGACCATTCACCAAATTCTAATAACTGTTTCGATCAACGTGGATCATCGCAAGGACGATCTGCGCAGTACAATGTAGACGATTATTACGTCGATCAGGGAACTGACGATAGTAATTACTAGGACAGCCAAAGACAAGGAGAGGGAGTGGTATCAGTTCCGGTTGATCAGAGAGGGCCTTACGTCGCAGTTGCTACATCGGGCGTCGTTGAGCCTTTTCTGTTGGACACTGGTGCAGCGAAAAGTTCTATCATGCATTCGAAACTCCCTGGCGCACCTTTGTCTGGCTTAACAAATGTTTCCGTTGGATTCTCTGGCGCCCCCGTTAGCAATCCAGTTTCGCGCCCTTTGCCCCTTAAAATTGGGCCTCGTGAGCTCGAAGCTCCATTGATTTTGTCTACTGGTTGTGGCGAAAATCTTTTGGGTCTGGATTTGCTCAAACGTTTGTATGCAACTTTGTATTGTTCTCCTGCGGGTGTAAAGCTTACGTTAGGAGAGAGGGTAGTCTCTCCCATGTACTTGTCTCTCGATAAGCTTCCACCGGAATTGAGTTCTCTTCCTGCATCTTTGTGGGCGACGGGTCCAAATGACGTGGGCCTACTTGATATCTCCCCTTACGTTGTTCAGTTGAAATCTAATGTGCGATTGCCACGTATTCCCCAATACCGTATCTCCCTTGATGGTGAACGAGCTTTGTTAGCGATCATTTATGATTTGATCGAGAAAGATGTCATTGAAGAGACTCGGGGAAACGTGTGCAATAGTCCTGTACTGCCCATTCTTAAACGTACTGATCCTACCAAACCGCCTGTTTATCGTTTTGTTATCGATTTACGGGAGGTAAATAAAATTGTGGTTCCTCAATTCCCTGTTGTGCCTGACATCACGGCGCTACTGACTCTGATTCCAGCTACTGCTTCATGGTTTTCGGTGATTGATTTGAAAAATGCGTTTTTCAGCATCCCGATTGCCGAAGAGAGTAGGGACCTTTTCGGTTTCTCTCTTGGTGGACGTAGCTTCCGGTTCAAACGCGCTCCTCAGGGCTACTGTGAAAGTCCATCGATTTACAGTCAAGCTTTGAAGGGTCAACTAGATGCGTTTAGGTTGCCGGTTGGTGCGGCTTTAATCCAATACGTCGACGACTTATTGGTGGCTGCTGATACTCAGGACATCTGCAAAATCGCTACAGTGTCGTTGCTGCAACATCTCTGTGAGTTACATCACAAGGTGTCACCTTCTAAACTCCAATATTGTTGTCAAGAAGTAACCTACCTAGGTCACTTATTGTCAAAGGAGGGAAGGAGATTGACCCCAGAGAGAATTGCAGCGATTGCGCGCATGGCTGTGCCACAAACCCAAAGAGATGTGCGTGCCTTTCTAGGTATCACGTCGTACTGCAGGCAGTGGATTCCTAATTTTTCATTGCTAGCGAAACCATTGGTGGCTCTTACGTGCAAGGATGTTTCGACTCCTTTACCATGGACGGAAGAATGTCAGAATAGTTTTTCTGAATTACGTGATTCATTGTGTTCGGCTCCTGTGTTAGGTACTCCTGATTACAGTAAACCGTTCACGTTATATGTTCACGAGAGGGAAGGTTGTGCTTTGAGTGTTCTAACACAACCTTTTGGTGGTAAGCAACGTCCATGTGCATATTTTTCCTCGACTTTAGACCCAGTAGCTAGAGCGTTGCCGAGTTGTTTGAGAGCAACTGCGGCAGCTGCGGTCTCCATCCGACAATCAGCAGGCTTGGTCATGGATAATATGCTTACGGTGATGGTTCCGCATGCAGTCGATACTCTTTTGAATCGTACGAAAACTCAGCACTTGACGAGTGCGAGGTTATCTGGGTACGAATTGACGCTTTTGGCAAGCCACATTCAGATAAAACGTTGTAATGTCCTAAATCCGGCAACTTTGTTACCAATTAGTGCAGAGTCAGATGAAGTAGCAGAACATGACTGTTACTTGCGGACGGAAGAGGAAACAAAAGGTCGTGTGGACCTTAAAAACACCCCATTGGACGACCCGGATGGCACCCTGTATGTGGATGGGTCATGTTTTAAGTTGCCAAATGGTGATGTGACTACTGCTTATGCTGTGGTGACATTGAATACTGTTGTTGAGACTGCGAGATTGAATCAGAATTCTGCCCAAGCTGCAGAGCTGATTGCTCTCACTAGAGCATGTGTATTAGCAAAAGGTAAACGTGTGAATGTGTACACCGATAGTCAGTATGCTTTCGGTGAAGCGCATAGTTTTGGACGGTTGTGGAGAGAGCGTGGTTTCTTGACGTCGCATGGCACGAAAATACAGCATGGCCAGCTTGTGAACGATCTTTTGGATGCATTGACTTTGCCTGCTCAAGTTGCAATTGTTAAGTGTAGTGCGCATTGTAAAGTGACGGATGATGTTGGTCGTGGTAATGCGTTTGCAGATGAGATTGCTAAGGAGACTGCTCGGAACCTTAGCACTCGAATGTATGTGACGAGTTCGGTTAGGTGGCCTACAGAATCAAGTATGTGTGAAAATACTATAGAGAGTGTGAAAGCAATTCAGAATGAGGCCACCGACACTGAAAAGATGAAGTGGAAAGAAAGTACGGGAAGGTTGGATGTGAATGGTTGCTGGATTGATTTGTCGGATCAGAAAAGATGGATGTTGCCTGATGCGTATGTACTGGCCGTTGTGCAAATGGCACATGGATTAGCACATATTAGCGCGAAAGGTATTTGCAAGTTGCTGGCTGATGTGTGGAAGAATGATGGAATTACTAAGTGTGCAGAACGTTTGGTGAAGAATTGTATGGTGTGTATGATGTACAATCCTGGCAAAGGAACCCCAACTCCTCCTGGCAGTTTTGCTCCTCCCTCGTATCCCTTTGAGGTGATCCAATTGGACTTCATCCATATGGAGCGATGCAATAACCTGAAATACGTTTTGGTTGTGGTTTGCGCATTCTCCCGATGGATTGAGGCCTATCCCCTCAAAGACAATACTGCTTTGTCTACTGCGAAAATCCTACTGAAGGAATACTTTCCTCGGTATGGAATGCCTAGAGTCGTGTGGTCAGATAACGGAAGTGAGTTTGTTGGAAGTGTGATGAAGAGTGTGTGTAAGGGCCTTGGAATCAATCAGAAATTCCATAGCGCCAATCATCCTCAGTCAGCTGGATTGGTTGAAGGGTACAATGGCACCCTTAAACTAAAATTAGCGAAGATTCAGGCTACGACTGGACTTTCGTGGCCTGATGCTTTGCCTCTAGCATTACTGTCAACTAGGGCGACTGTACACTCCCGAATAGGGCTTAGTCCCTATGAAATAGTGTTCGGCCGTCCTGCGAATGTGTGGGGGGTTCCTAGGCCAGGAATATTCTCTGATCTTGAGTTTCCGATGTTGATTGATTACTTACATGACTTGACTGCTAAACTGAGGTTAATTCATCAACAGGTGTACGACGCCTTGCCGACGCAGACGGAGGGTCCAGGCCACCAGCTCCAGCCCGGGAACTGGGTGGTTACTCGTAACTTCTCACGAAAAAACAATCTGGACCCCCGATTCACCGGACCTTACCAGGTGCTCCTGGCCACGAGGACTGCCGTTCGTCTTGAGGGGCGGAAAAATTGGGTACATGCTACCCATTGTAAGCGAGTCCCTATTCCTTTGCCGGCAGACCCGTGGATAAGGAAAGGCATTGCGTCAACAGAAACAGAAACATTGCCGGCGTTTGTACCTTTTAGCGACGCACAGCTTGTTGGAGAACCCTCAGCGCAGCAGAAAGCCACTGTTGAACATTTGTCAGCAAAAGACTCAAGACCAGATCAACGAACTGATCAGCAGGACGCTGTCTCTTCAACAGATCCTTTGTTCGACGAGCAGACACGTCCAGGGAAACATCGATATTCTTTGCGATCTCACACTAAGGACAAATAAAATTTTCTTGCTTTGCTGAAATTGATAACTGCAATATCCTCGTTTCCCATAATCAAATTTTGAACATTCGTATCATTGAAAATTGTTTTGTATATATATATATATATATATCAAGCTTCTTCTTTATATCTTTTTCCTTCCACAGCTGAGAAATATTGTGCTAAATAAATACATATTGTGTATTGAGGGCCGTAGGGCCGCGCGCGTACTTCCTTCTGGACAGTAGGTCTTGACGCTAGGTTAACGACCGTCGGTTCCTAGGAACTCCTGGGGATTGACTATTGCTGCACAGAACGAAGTGCGTCAAGAAACGTTGCGGACGGTCGTAGGGAAATGGCATTTTCGAAGCTGAATGATTTGGAAGGAGCTCAGGCGTATAGAGTCAAGCTGCAGAAACTTAGTCGTACGAAATGTTTTGTATCCAAATTGTTTGTTTTGTTTTTGACTGCTTCTGCATTTTTGGCGGGTGGGGTGTATTACACTATGTCTTACTTTTTCCTTGCTACTCCTACTCCTACTCCTTACCCTAACATTACTTCTACTGCTTCTCCTCATTCCTTTCATATGTTACCAGAACACGAACAGGCAAGACGTGTAGAATTCCGCAATAATTCCTTTATCCAGCTCCTCCATCAGCATCAGTTAGTGGTTAACACTACTAATTGTTGGGTGTGTGGGTTGATGCCACATACTACGGGTAAGGGAATTCCATATCTGGTGTTACCGTATAGTTCCCAAGGGTCAGCTCGAGCATTCCAAACAATGTTTCGAAGCGCACTGGGTTTCCACCCCACGCAAGAACAACGTTCCCCCAACTTTGGTCCTACCTCGTATCAGAGGCTGCTATCGATGGCTATAGAGGATATGGAAGATGAGATCCATGATCCTTTTCTTATCCCTAAAGAAGAGGTACAAGCCTATAGGGTCCTAAGTAGAGGGGAATATAGTATGTTCACTAATGAAAAGCAGCTTAAAAGCTCGTCTCCAATATGGGTCGTACCCCACACTGGTAATCTTTGTCTTGTGGGTCGTGGCTCGCAAGCCTCACTTGGAGTAAGTGCTTGCACTGAAAGTTACGTTCTGCCAATGTCCCCGTCCCCTGTGTTTCTGGCTGCCAAGGGTACATACTTTATCTGTCATGATCGTGCATACACATGGTTGCCCGCAGACTTCATGGGCTCATGTTTCGTTGCAAATCTGTTGCCTCCGACGTTTACTGTAGATGCCGATTATCATAAGACTAGAGTTGTACGAGGCGTAATTAGCGAAGAGGATACTGCCGGTCAAGAGGCAGGAGACTTTTTCAAGGGTTTCCTCCCGTTTTGGGGACCTATGGTTAATAGTAGGAACCTGAGACATTTGACTCGAGTGGTAGAATCGACAGCTAATATTACTGCCAGTGCCCTTGGTAATATCACCACAGAACTTCAGGCGGAGAGACTTATGACATTACAAAACCGTATGGTTTTAGATGTTGTCTTAGCAGATCGCGGTGGGGTATGTAAAGTGATCCATTCGAGCTGTTGCATTTTCATTCCAGATAATGCTCCTACTGTCTATCAAGCCATCTCGAAGTTGCATAAGATCTCCGAATCCATACACGTGGATGTAGGGGATTGGACGCTACTTGGTTGGTTTTGGGGCCTGATGTCGACTTGGGGTTGGAAGATTCTGACGATCATCGGGGTTGTGGTAGTGTTCCTGTTCACGTGTTGCCTTTGCGTGCAGTGTGGTCCTGCCTTATGTGGCCTCTGTGCTACAACGTGTATGAGACAACCATCTGTTACCAAGGGGACTCGATCGGACAGAGCTATGCTACAACGACATCTTGATGGTCTGATGAATATCGAATATGATTCCGACTAGTGCTTGCCTACATGAGGGCAAAAGGAGCGTCTGAGGTTCCGTGACAATTGTAAGTGGTGTTTTCGACTCGTACGAATATGGTCGAGTCTAGTATCTATGAACCGCAAATGACGAGTTTAGTAGGTGTGCGCAGTTTCGCTGTGCTAACTTAAACCGTTCGTTTGTTATGTGGGTTTCTCATCTGTACCCACGGGTTCCATCTTAGATACGGCATCCATTTTGTCTCTTGCCCTCAAGTAGCCAGCGAACGGATGCTGTCCGCTTCGCGACCCTGGGACTCCCAAGATATTTGCGGAAGACACATGTTCTTTGAAAGTGTCTTTATGACAAGGGGGTTGCTGCTGTAAGGCAGATGATGCCGCTCGAGGCTCATCTTGCCGCACGGACTTATTGTCTCAGCCGTGCATCTCATTAGGCACGTCCCTTTGATGCCTGTATCTCGTGCTTCTCGATACCTCCCCTTTTTTACACCCTTTCCGATCTCCCTACTGTCTCCGTCTTCCTCTGCACCTGTCTTTGTTCCTATTTCGATCTACTTTACTGCTGATTGGAATTTGCTAATGGTGGGAAGATGGGCTTTTACAGTTGGGACCCGCCAAATGTTTCCGCACTTATGATCCGGACCTTGTGTGTTTCAAAGTGATCTAAGCGACCCCTCTGAGAGCGACTTGTGGGAACCAGGTTGTAAACTATTGTGTATCATGTTATCCTATGGGTAAAAACTGTATAAAAGGAGCGATCCACAAATACAATTTGAAGCAGTCTCCCCGAACTACACTCGATGTACTTCCTGTGACTTCTGTGATCCCTGCAGTAAATAAACCTTGACTCTTTGACGCCGAAGGAAGTGTCCCGTGTCTCTGTGACTTGTACGCCGGAGCAGGTTACCCACGAAGGTTTCAGGTGTTGTGCCCTGGCACCGCTGGGTCCAAAAGAACCCAGTCCTTCAGTACCCTTCTGGACTCAATCAGGAGCTCTCCAGCCAGGGTATTGTGCTGAGGGGGCCCTTGGAGCTTGCCCCCCCCCCCACAACCCGGGTACTTCTGGTGCCTATATTTCGCTACTGAATGGTGCTCCTACTGCTTCTCCTTTAAGGTCGCTGCTGCTTGTTCTCTGCCCTTGGAGCCAGACAGTCCCTTATTTCAGTAGCGCTGGTTACCATGTCTCTTCTTGTGACACTACTTCCTGCAGACACGATGCAGGCCTATCACTGCTGTTTTCTTACACTCTGAGCTACGGCTGATTTGGACAGAGAGGACACCCCTGAAATGCTGCTGTGCAGAAGAAGAAGATAACATTTCGGCAAAGTGGAGCACTCATCCCTGAATGCGGAAGGGAGGTCCTTTATCTATAATGTTGTTATTTGCTATGGACTTATTGTCTCATTTGAACCAAGCCCATCTGCTCGACAATTCCTACAGCCATGACTTTTCCATGTCCTGCTCTCTGGTCCTCTCTCCTCACTTCTGATGATGCTTTGCTTTGGCACAAAGTTTGGTACACCTCACTTTTCCATTTGGGCCCCTGTGTGCTCCTTTGTTCTTGGAGCAAGAAGACTTCAATGCTGTTTTGTGAACTTCCTTTTCCAGGACCTTCCACCAGGGAATGGCTCCGGCTCCCTGATACTCACTTCACGAGCCAGGTCTTTTCTTTTATGCGTGTGAGAGAAGTTTGCTCCACTCTTAATGATATTTTGATGTGCCTTGTTGAGTCTTTGAAAACCCCTTTTCACTATACAAAAAAACAACACAACTACTGACTCATTGGTTGTTATTTTTCAACAGTCTGTTTAGTGTTAACTGTGTTAGCCCCAGGACTCATAATGAAATGAAGGACAGAAAAAGAATAGATCCAAGACTTTAACCCCGTACAAGATGTCTAGGAAGCTGGCGGTTTGGTGAGGCAAATCCTCCAGCTACATAGTCATATACCTGACAAAGTCAGGCAAACACTGTTTCTCTAAGACAGGTTTGGCACTCCTTTAATAGTCAGATGTGAGTTGGAAGGCTGCTTTGGAAAATGTTTGGTATTGATTGGTATCAGCACAACATAAGAATCAAGAAACTTCTCAGTAAATGATCCCAGACTTATTTAGTAACATCAGTAAGTATGTCATGATTAAAACAGGAACAAAACAATAAACATTGGATCTGTCACTGCACAGTTATAGCAGTGCAAAGTACCATTCCCAATCCACGTGGATAATCCATCAATACCTGCGTAATGCTCACACGTGGCCCTGGAGGCTTCTTTCCACTCCATTAGCACAGCATAACTCCTAGTTCCAGTCAACCTCTTGCCTTCATTCAGGGTGGAGGGGCTGGATGAGAGTCAGTCACCTTGTGCAGTCAGGCACCGTTCAGGTCCCAAACTTCACAGAGTTCCTGGGACGGTGTCACTGGCTTGACCAATGGCAAATTATCAGAATAAGACTTGAACTTAGATTCATGCTTGGCTGACAACACCTAGACCGCCAAGATTTCAGGCATGGGGTGCACCAAAGACAACACCCTTTCAGACCTACATCCTATATGGCGTAGCTTGCTGTCCATGTAGGTAAGTGCTTCAGAGCCATATATAGGGGTAGTAAGCACAATATAAATCCTTCAGTACTATACAACAGAAACATTTGGTTCTACTCCTTGCAAGCTGACTTGTTACTGCAAGAACATAGTGCCAGAAAGAGACAAATATGAGGTGCAACATGGTGTATTATAATGCAGTGTGTTGTCACATCTGGAGACACACAACACCATCTGGCTGCCACGGAAAGCTACTGCTTTGTGAAGAGTAGATGGATCCAGTCTGGTACCTGCAGATAATCAAAACGCAAGGAATCTACTGGAAGAAGCGTCCGTCAGGTATGCGTCATTACCATGGAACATATGCTCGCCGTGATCACTACTCTAATTTACATCCAGTACCATTACTAGGATTAGCAGGAGATGACTTTAGAACAGAGGCAAGTCTTTTACGTGCAGTACAGTCTTCACATTGTGGAAGGTTTCACAAAGTTATTCTCCACTAGAATAATTTGACAATATACCTGTGTGAGATAATCAAACTATTTAATATGCTCAATAGTACTTTACAAATTGAAATGCAAAGTTATGTTTTTTCAAATTATTATTTACATTGTTTTCTCTAATTTCCAAATGTTAACAGAATTGGAAACCGCTGTAGGCCTGAAATGTAGAGTGTTCGCTGTCAAGCGCTGAAAACTGTGATATCAGCCATTAGCAAGAAGCCCTGATCAATGATAAACAAGACCCACTTGTTCTTTGTCACCATAAATGTAACTGTTCTTTCTTTCTTGGTGCAGATGTGTGGTAAGACACCTAAGCCATGGAGAGTACCACCGATTAACCACATCAATAATTTTTCCATTGCATGCCATCAAAGTGTGTCTTTAGTTTTTACTCATCATGTTAAACAATAACAAACTAACCAACAGGGACCTTTGTAGGTAAGCGCACATAGCTACCTGATGTGAAAGGCTGGCATTGGAATTCCCTTCTTTGTGGCTATAAAAGCAGACATTTAAGATAAGGGCAACTGTTGGCTGTAGTTTGGTAGCAGAATTAGCTATTAGCAAAAACACAGCAGGTTATGGACCCACAAGAACTCTCTTTAGGTCAGCATTTCTCAACAGACTGCACTTATGTTGACTCAGATGGGGACATGACATGACCAGCTTGCATGATGTATAAGGGTTACCAATATTGAATGAATTATTGAATAGTTGATTTGTAAAGTGCTAACTGAGCCCAACGGTGTCAAGGCGCTACTGGAGGGACTGTTGTGCAGAATTAAGATAGCAAGCTCAAACTGATGTCTCTGTTAAGAACCAGGTCTTCAAAGCTTTGCGGAAGAGTGAGTGTGACACTTTTCCAGAGAGGTCGCCAGGGAGGGAATTCCATAGCCTAGCAGCGGCAATGGAAGCTTCGATAAAGAGGAAGCCAATGCTGCTTGATGAGAGAAGCCAAGACTGAGTGGTATTTCGGAAGGTCCAGCACCAGCCTGGCTGCAGCCTTCTGCACCAGCTGCAAAGGGCAAACCAGGCCCTTGTTAATGCCCAAGTAGAGGGAATTACAATAGTCTAGTATGAACATCACTAAGGCAATAACTGCCTTCTTTCGTGAGGAAAACTAAAGGAATTAGGAAACGTTCCTGAGAATCCTAATGATCCCAAAGCATGTGGACAATGATCTGCTAATCTGCAGGCTCAGAGAAAGAGAGTTGTCCACTATAACCCCTACATTTCTACCATGAGATACAGAGCATGGACAGAAAGCAAGCATGTTTGGTCACCAGTCATTGGACCAGATGTTCAGTTGGTTTCCAAAGATCAGACCTATGTTTTTTTCCCCGTTAAGTTTGAGATAGTTCTCAACCATCCAGTAAGAGATTGCCTGCATTCAGTTTTTGAAGTTTGTGGCAGATTCCCTAACGCTGTGGGTAATAGACACCATAATTTGTGTGTTTTAGCTTTAGGGCTGTGCCCCCAATCCCTATCTCCTTGAGTCATTCCACCAGTCTCAAAGAAGACAAGGTATCAAAGGCTGCGGTAAGGTCAAGAAGAACCAACAGCGGTGTGTACCCTGCATCACCCTGAGCACGGATGTTATTTAGTACCGCAGTTAGTGATGTGGTAGCTTCTAAAACCATGCTGTGAGTCATCAAGCAGCTGGTAATCCTTTAGATAGGAGCTGAGGTGAAAGTTCAAGTATTTCTCCAGTATTTTTGCTGGGACTGGTAGCAGGGAGATTGATAGATAGTTCTTTACTTCCACTGAGTTCAAATAAGGCTTTTATAAAAGAGGTTTGACCACCGCAGTCTTCCAAAGGATAGAGTACTGTCGCACAGAGATAGCTACATTAATTACTGAGGTAAGGTGGGGAACAATAACGTCCCTTCCTATTTTTAACACCTTCAAAGGGCATGAGTATTGTATTGTATTGTATTGTATTGTATTGTATTTAGATTTGTATAGCGCGATTGCTGCCCAATGGGCGTCCAAGCGCTGAGTAAGTAGACAGAGGTGGGCAGTGCAGAAGAGGTTAGAACTCGGTGGACCTTGCAAACAGTAGGGTCTTCAGTTGTTTGCGGAATGAGAGTAGGTTCGAGTTGGACCGGAGTTGTAGAGGAAGTGAGTTCCACAACTTCGAGGCGTTCAGGGAGAACATCCTGCCTCCGGTCCTAGCTCTCCTGACTCTGGGTACCACAGCCAAGAAAGCCTCCGTAGAGCGAAGATTTCTACTTGGGTGGTAGCGAGTGACTAAGTTGTCATTGATTACTGGGCCTGTCTTCCAGAAGGCCCGATGGGCAATGCATAGTGCCTTAAATGCCACTCTCTGCCTCACTGGCAACCAATGCAGACTTTTTAGTCCGGATCTGACTGACTGAGTGCGTGGGATCTGTAGCAGGGTACGGGCTGCACAGTTCTGTAGCACCTGCAACTTTCGTAAGGTCATCTCAGGGGCTCCCACGTATAGGGCGTTATTCGAATCTAGCCGGGACTGAATCAGGCCTTGTACTGCCACTTGTTTGGCTTCCATTGGCAAAAGGGGTAGAACTTTCCTCAGTGTTCTGAGTAGGCCGAAACATGTGGCAGATAGCTTCGTGGCCTGAGTGGTGAAAGAGAGACTTTTGTCCAGCCATACTCCTAGGCTTTTTACACTTTCCTTAGGAGTAGGAGGGGTACCCAGACAGGGGGGGCCATAGGGAGAAGAGTGGCACTGGTGATACTGGGCCCAGGAGCATGAGCTCAGTTTTATCTCCATTAAGTTTTAGAGAGGAGATTGTCATCCACTCCTTGACATCCTCTAAACATTTCAACAGGCCTTCCGGGGTTTGCCTGTTGCTCTCTTGTGCCAGAGAAACCACTAGCTGGGTATCGTCGGCATACGATATGATCTTAATACCGTGCGGTTCGACGATCCCAGCTAGTGGTTTCATATATATGTTAAACAGCGCAGGGCTCAAAGAGGAGCCCTGCGGAACCCCACAACTCAGTGATTTGCTGGCTGACACTATTTCCCCGTCAAAGATCTGAAAAGATCTGTTGGTCAGGAAGGAGTCAAGCCACCTCAGTGCATCGCCTGATACTCCGATGTTGTGTAGACGGTTCAGCAAGGTGGCGTAGCTGACCGTATCAAAGGCTGCGCTTAAGTCTAGGAGGACTTAAGTCCAGCGCTTAAGTCCAACGGGGACCCAGATGTAATTCCCCCTAGCAGGTGGTCCATGAGTTTTGGAGACATGAGAGGGAAGATAAGTAATCTAGGTACCTCCTCCGTGGTTACAGAACCATGGAGGGGGGAAGGATTAGGGGGGACAGCATTGGAAGTTTCCAGCGAGGAATATATATCTGTAATTTTGGTTAGGAAAAAGTCAGCCATTCTGTCGCTGAGCTTTTGGGAAGTGTCAATTCATTCATTGACAGGATAGGGACTCCCATCACTGTATTTCCAAGGGGGGTAATCTTTGCCCTGAAGAAAGTCCACGACCTACACGGCCAACCCAGGACTGAAACATGTCGGCACTAGGGTCTTAGGATCATAACACTCCTACGGACCCGCTGTTAAGATTTTTTAACAACCCGGACAGACCCAAGAATAAAGGGAAACCAGGGGTCTGCCTGAGGTCTTTTAATCTTTAATCCCCCTGGTCTTTATTTATCAAAAGAGCTCCCAACACTGTGGTTGAGCCCACCCCGACTTGTAGGTGTTGGGTGACCCAATGATGAAGCATGACACCACTAGGGTGTGTGAGGGTAATTAAACAAGGAATGTTTTCCTTCCTACCGTACAGGCTGAGTTAGGTGCAGCCTTACATCTAACGAGTGTGGCCACTCCATCATGGGGCCTCAGCACCCAAATGCGTCTTGTTGTGGCTGAGTTGATTCACTCGTTGCAGGACTCAGTGCGTCCCACTGCGTCATCCGTGCTGCAACTCTCTCGTGCGGCATTACAGCTAAATGCTCATATTGTGTGGTGTTTGATATACAGGTTACAACCCTCGGAGGGAAGGCGCATCCATAGTAATGGCTCATTTTGCCTTGTGCAGTGCTACTGAACTTGCAACTGTGTGTGTGTGAGTGGATTGTATGGGGTGACTCACATCATCACACACTAGATGTTGTGCCCCATTCCAGAGAGGTACTACAAGCCCAACTGTGGGTTGATTTGAACAGATTGTCTGGTGCGACTCAAATCATCGCGCACCAGGCATTGTGCCATATTTCTGGGGAGGTACGGAGAACCCGACTTGTGGTTCATTGTGACCAGATTGTCTGGTGCGACTCAGAGCAAGGTGCACCAGAAGTTGTGTATCACTTCCCGTGAGGTGCCGTGACAACTGCACCCCCCATTCACCGATTGTTCTGCCTTGCCCTCAGTGTGGCAAATCCACTGCCCTTTCCTCACCTGGTCAAACGACTTTGTGTTGCCAGGTAGTATCACTGGGTGGTACTACCTTGGTGGTGAGAGTAAGTGACTGGGCTGAGAAACACTTCTAAGAGCGATCAGCAGGGGGTCGAGAGACTGCGTGACTCCCCTGTGCTTCGCAGAACTGAGCTGGTGCATGAAGGCGAATTGAGTGACCTCTTAATTGAACTGGGAAAGCCTCTAGCCCATTTCTGCTCCGATTAAAGTGGGTGAACTTCACGAGTGGTAGCGAACCCCCCATTTGTCGACTGTTGCCTGGTTAACCTGATAGTCAGGGGCCTAGGGGAGAAGGCTGGAGTAACTAAGTGTGACTCTGGCCTTAAACCAGTATAGCAAGGGGTGTTTTTTCTTTGACTCTAACCTGTGGGCAGAGTAGTGGGGGGGGGAGGAGGGGGTAACAGAGGTGCCTGAGGAATTGTGACACAGGGTCTGCATTCATATTATCAACTGACTTGCCAGATACCATTTGTACTGGGTAACAGTGCTGACCGCTTGTGTGTGTAAATGGGCTTCATAAAGACTTACTGATATCCTTAGCATTGTGTTACAGTGCTATGTGAGTGTGGGAGAGTGTGCTACATGAGAACAGCCTGCTATTAGTTACACCGTGCAGCATTATTGATTTACTAGTTTGTTTTATTACATAACAAATACTCAGTTTTGACATTAGTTTTACCTATGCTGCCTTTGCCCAGCGTGCTGCTGAACAGTGTCATAAACTCCTGTGTGTGCATATTCCTGATATTGTTGTGACCTGGGGCACACCCTAGAAATGTGTGGATTTGAATTGTGTTATTTGCCAGGGTGGGCCCAGTTCTGACAACATATCACACCACATAAGGGTGTGGGGTAAAATAGGAATTTTCCCAAGTGTGCATATTACTGATGTCATTTTAACATTTTTGGGCCTTGTTCTGCTAGTAATTTTTCCAAGTGTGATTTAGACCTAGAAATACATGATGCTCAGGTTGTGTTAATTGTGTATGTTGAATGCAATCTTTATTTACATACACCACATGTGAAGTCTCTTTTGTGATACTCACTATATTTATTGTGTGAGAGTGCTGAGACAAGGCTTTACACATTGCCTCTGTGATAAGCTTGACTACTGAGTGCCAAGATAGCCAAGGATGACTACAGATAATATAGTGAGTAAAGCCACCTAACCCTGACAGGAGTGGCAGGTTCTGCCTGGCATTGACAATGCCTCAGCCAACCAGAAAGTACTGGTTCCAACACTTCTTATCTGAAGCAAATGGTCAATTTTTAAGCCCTTGGATAATGGGTCCAACTGAAATATACCTCTTTTTCTTACCCCCTTCTACTGACACCTTGCCCCCACCACTCCATATTCCTCTCCTGGGCAACATATGTGTATTGATTGTTTTTGTGCAGAAAGGTGTCCCTTCCTGTACAAGATCAATTCCTGCCTCCAACACAGGCATATTTGCACCATGATATGAGGATGCCAGCATGGGCACTAGGCAGCACACAGTGTGCCACGCCTGGAGTCAGTAGAAATGTGCAATATCTTAACAGATATGGCACATTTCTTCTATCTCCATTTCATCCAGCTCAATGCAGAGACTTTGCATGCTGCCCGGTGTTGCATGAAAAATGTGTAAATATGCCCGGTAACTCTTCACCCATATACACAAACATGTACCTATGCTTTGTTTCTTTGGGGAGCCGGTCCATGCCCTGTGCTTTGTTCCTTTCTGCCACTCATAAATCTTGTGGCAATACATGTATACTGTGGCTCAATCAATTAATCAGGCTGTCTTGGGGATGTGGTTGGTGTGGAAGCTGGAATTAGAGGCATCCAGCAGGTTGTTCTCTCCAGGTATTTGTACAGCTGGTGGGCGATGGCCTTCACGAGGACTTTTGCAGGAAGGGAAGCAGTGAGATGGGGTGTTAGTTATTGTGTTTGTTGGGGTTGACGGAAGGTTTCTAGAGGAGGGGTCTAGCCTCTGCGTGTTTCCATCCGTCTGGGAAGGCGGCTATGGTAATGGATGCGTTGAGAATTGAGGGAGTTTGCAGTTGATTTCCTTGCTCCAGAGGTTGAAGAAGTAGTGGGGGAAGGGGCCCATGGGTGCTACAGATTAGATGGAGTTCATGATGGCTGTGGTGTTCTGCCTGATGAACTTTTCCCAGGCAGTGAGCGGGTGGTTGTAGGTGGTGTCCATAGCTGTGACAAGGTTGTGGAGGTCGGTGGGTTGTAGTACAAAGTTACTGTAGATGGTGGATATCTTGTTATGAAAATAGTGCACCAGGGTGTCGCAGAGTTCCTGGAAGGGGGAGATCATGTTCTTGATAGCTGTCAGGCAGGAGAACTCTTTCATAATGCTGAAGCGCTCCTTGCTGTGGTCAGAGCTTGCTTTGATGCAGCCTGTCAGACCCCTCTTTTCATGTCTTTAAGGCGTGGGTGGTATTTGTTGAGGGCTGACTTGAAGGTGGCTCGGTCTGCAGGATCTCCGCTGGTGCGCCATCTTCTTTCTAGTTGCTTGCAGTTGCATTATATAGTCCTGAATTCTGGCATATACCAGGTGACTTGTTTGGTGGTACTGCTGGTCTTGGATGGGTTGATGGGGGTGACTCTGTCAGTACAGTAGGTGATCCAGTTGGAGAATTTCTAGATGGCCTGTTCCAGGTTGGTTGCGAAGTTGGGCTGGATGGTGTTGAGGGCGTCTGTCCATGAAGTCTGTATCACTTTGTTCCAGCTGCAGTGGGAGGTGCTGGGGGCCTGGTCTTGGTGCAGTGGATGATAGCATGGTCAGTCCAAGTGAGTTCCGTGACATGACTGTACTGTACTTGACTCTTGCTTGCAGTGAAGATGGGGTCAGGGGTAAGCTTGTAAGCTCTGTGCCAATGCATGACTATCATGGGAGATTTGTTCTGCATGCCATATCCTGATTACTTTCAGTCACCTATGGTCAGAGTGCCTGGTTTGCAGTAATACCTTAAGTGTGCCCTGTGCGCCATTACATTAAAACTTTGGTAATAGGAATTCTGTGAGCCATGATTACAGAGTACATGTAACCAACTTCCCTCTTTAGTGTCGTTTTTTCCCTCTGGATGTTTAGATAAACGTTGTGCCATTTGTGCAACAAGCCACAGGAACAACACCTCTATCTCTTTGCTGGTGTTGGAGATTTATTAATACACAAAAAGAAGAACATTAAAACGCTAAGCTTCCACGGTGCATCAATATTAAAGCACCTGGGCATCTGTAATTGTCTCAGACCCTGATTAATTGATCATGCAGCAAGGAAGAGAGCAGCTCATGATTGCTCTATAAATGGTGGAAATGTACTCATTTAAATATGTTGAGCTGTTACTGAAAAGCAATTTGTGGCGAATGAAAGATGGTCTTGTGTATTCTGCTTCAATGGAATAATACACATGCACACTAAGAGGACGACTTTACTACACACCACTTACCTCCACATCACTAACCTCACACAGTGAGGAGTCTTATACATTTTCAAATCACTGGTCTCGCTCACTGTAGTGTGGTTTCACAGACTTGATTAAAGTCTCGATAATTTGCACAGTTTTTGCCTTACATGTGTATGCCCCCCTTCTGAAAACAAGCGTTTGCAATGCAATAGGTCTTGCATTATTGAAGTTTTGAGCAATTGTTGTACATTATTTTTTTAAACGTCAATAGCTCAAACTTTTAATATTGCAAAGCAAATGCTTGTATGTCAAGGGTGAGCGAGGGGGATATGTGTAGATATAAATGCAGCACCGGTTACACTGCCTTGAATATATGGCGGAATGCAGCGCAGTGATGTCATGCAGTCTATCCTGGTGCATTCGGTGGCAGCGCAATCATCGTTACAGCTCTTCGTTCCAGCTGTAGCCTGTGCAAGCGGCTCAGCAGAAGCGGAATGAAAATAACATGGCGATTGTCCTGGTGTTGGAGAATTTCTCAAAAAACGTTTTACAGTCATGTATTTGGCACAAGCAACGCGGCCATTTGGCAGTTTGTAAGGAAATTGGGCGCAGTATTTTTATTTACTTTAGACACAATCAGACACTGCAAACTATAGCCTATGGTAGTCAAGGTACAGTAATAAATACCAAGTAGCCTCCCTCAACTCTTTGCACAGCTATAGGGATCCCCTATTGAACGTGGAAATGTGCCGAGCCCAAATAAGAGCATTAAATTGAGTTATGAATGGTTTTAGGGGCTGATGGCAAAGGATTGAAAAGCTGACAAAATAAACTCACTCTATCTTTGACTGCCATGTTCGCCACTGTAAAAGAATGCTCCGCAGCAGTGTTGCCAGATTTTGAGACCCATCCCAAGCCCAAAGCCCCTCAAGTATAAGCCCAAATCCAGCCCAACGCAGAATAGTTTCAGCCCAAAAAACAGCCCAAAGTAGCAAGTCTCAAATTATGCAGAAATAGTCGTCCGAAACAATTTTAAGGACAAATATACATTCTATTCAATATACAGATAGTAGGAGGGGATGTATGACATTACAATGCATACTTTTACCACGCATGCCTTTACAACGCGGTTTTTACAACGCATGCCTTTACAACACATATCGCTTTGGGGTGCTGGATAGTGAAAAGTTTAATTTACTATTCCAACTCCAGTCCCCGTGGACACTAGGGAAGGTGTTGGTTAGTAAATTAAACTTATTCCCTATCCTAGAGCGCCCCCCAGCGCAATGCGTTGTAATGGTTTGCGTTGTAATGACTGTGTTGTAATGGTAGTGCGTTGTAAAGGTTTCGTTGTAAAGGTTGTATACCAGTAGGAGGGAGTTAACTGGGCACCTGCCTTAATGCTACTCATTTTTAAGACCAGTCCTCTCTGTGACTTTGTAACGTGAAACAGGCACTGCTAAGATTACAATCATACAAAACAAAGATTAAGAAAATCGGAAATAGTGTTATATGCAATTTACTGCTCCCTCTAAATTGTATTTTAATAAAGTCTGTAGAACTCAGTGCCTTAATTATTCATTACATTACACAATAATAATACACATTGAAAAATGGTCACTCACTTCTCATGATGAGCAACAATTTTGTAATTCTTCTGGATGTTGGATTTCAGGTGTGGCAATAGCCCTATCTAATGGATTGTTATTCACTTTTTATTGAACCAACACAGAACACAAAATCAATTCTACACCATTTGTTGACTAAACCATATTCCTTTAGTACAACATTTCAATACTTCGCACGTTGGGAACATGCACCTGACAGAACAGGTCTGAGTTAGTCCATTCAGCATTACCCCTTTAGAATTCCATGCTTCTGATATGGCTGCGCTTCATGCATGATGAATTGATTAAAAATGCATTTTAGACTTGTAAAAAACAACATCTCATTTAACATCCAGAATGCCCTTTTTTCCTTGCACATGTGCCCCTGGTAAGAAAACTCTGGAGGATAATGTAATTGCTGGAGGGATCCATGTTTTTTCTAGTCCCAGTTTTTCATTTATAGATAGAGGCCAAGTTAAGAGACCATCGGGCCTCCTTTTTGCATACTTTTTGCATACTAGCCTCCTAACTGACTAACTAGGTTACTGACTAACTAGGTTATTCTCCCCACGTGCTAAAGCTGTAACTTCAATGTCTTCTATTTTAGGAAGGAATAATTTTACCCAAACACAAAACCTGCTTTTACAACTTTTTCAAAAAACTACCAACCATTAATGTCAATATTAAAAAAAATACAATTGACATATTTTATTTTAAAGATTTGGGAAAATTAACACGATGTCTCATGGAAAAAGGCACTAAAAACACAGGGAATGTAGTTTCATGCTTTCACATCCACACATGCATTCCACAGGCCTTCCCCTCGCCTTCGGGTAACTTCACATGTGGTGTCCTTACAACTTTCACCCATTATCCATATTGAAAATGGGTACAGCCCAGGGAGATACCTTAAACAGCAGCCACCCTGAAGTTATTTTAACAAATGAGGTTGGCTGCGCCTGCACCTGGCCAGGCAGGAACGACACATTGGTCAGTGCACACACACCCACCCACCCCCCTTCTGTGGCATTAATCTCAACCTAAACAAGTTCCTACTGTATAGGTCGCTTGGAGGGAGAGGTAAAAATTAAATGTCACTTACTTAGATTAGCAGGATACAGTCAGTCAACCAAACCATCCTGGTCCACTCCTGGCGTCCTCCTGAAGTTGAAGAAGGCAGCTACTCAAAGACAGTCACAGATTTGAAGGCTGGGACCACAACGCGACTTGTGGCAGCAGACAGTGCAGTGAGGGCACACACAGACAGAGGCCAGCCAGCCCAGGCAGCCCAGTGCACACGTGTGTGAGGAGAAAATTAACCAACCAGTGCCAGATAGTAGCAAAGGTGCAACTAGAGCCAAATTTCGGGGGGGGCTAATTTTTCAAGCAATAGACAGAGTGGAGATGCAGGGGCTCTAGGAAGACCTTCTTTGAGCCCAATGGGCGTTGCAAGCCTGGACAGTAGACAGACAGACTGTCAGTAGTGCACAACACTTCACACTAGTTACTCTCGAGTTTCTCTCCTTGTCTCTGACCGTGATTATGACCGTCACCGTTGGTGAGTGAGTGACATTCTGGGGGAAGAGTACACTCAGAGCGGGAGTGCGACTCACCAAGCAAGGTCTACGTCGTTGGTCCCCACCCTGGTCCTGCCCTGACCTTGGCCTCCTCCAGGCTGGCTGCGGGATCAATGATTATGCGGAAAGGTAATGCGGTGCGGTCCAGTTTAGAATATTAATACAGCCTATAGGCAGGCAGCACGCCGCAGCACTGAGCGCGCAAGTCTTATCCTACCAGGCAGGGCACACACCCCAGGAGGTGTGTAGCCAGCAGCGCAGGCAGCAGCTAGACTATGATGAACTACTGTGCCTGAGATTTTACTGACTGAGACAGTGCAGTTCAGCAGTACAGTGTACTGGAGGATGGCACCAGACCAACAAGACACA
Source organism: Lissotriton vulgaris (assembly GCF_964263255.1). Taxonomy (NCBI): domain Eukaryota; kingdom Metazoa; phylum Chordata; class Amphibia; order Caudata; family Salamandridae; genus Lissotriton; species Lissotriton vulgaris. The sequence goes on along the minus strand of NC_141693.1, from coordinate 1,304,776,265 downwards.
GACTCGACCACGAAAAGGAGCTCCTGACCTGAGACCTGACTAACTAATCGGTCAGTCAGTCCGACGTCCGTCCACCAGCCCAGGCGCGCAATTGACAGACAGACAGTGAGAGAGCGCGTGGTCTGGTGCAGGAGAGACAGTCTGGATCTCCTCTCCACCCGCTTGACTGATTTTATTAAAGCATGCAGGGGTGGGCAAACAGTATTCCCAGGGCCATCATTAGTAGCGCTTTCACGTGCTATTAGATTGACGGCACTCTTACCCAAAGAGACTGTGTCCAACACTCCTGTGCACGACTATGCTAGGGTGAAGGTTGTCAGCAGTTGCTCTTGCACTTGCACACACACGCACGCACTGCTGCCTTAACCAGCATGTCTAAGTATCACATGTCACTCACACCCATGCTGTGTCCTCCTCCAATGATGTCTCAGTCATGCAGCGTGCTTCGCGTTCATTGGCTGCTGACATTCGTGGTTCCCATCCATGCTGCCTGCCTTGCGAGTGACAAAGTGTTGGCGACGGGGCTGCCCGAGCTAAAATTTGCGCACAACTGGTGAAAATAAGCCCAAAAAGTAGCCACCCGCCAGGTGGGTTTTTCCCCCGCACAAATGGGAAAAATGTCGCCCAATTTTGCGGGAAATAGTCCAATCTGGTAACACTGCTCTGCAGATGCTCACGACGTACTTAGCAGCACTGGTACGTAGTTCAGAAGTGCCAAGTCTATTCCACGCAATGCATTGGTCGGCCCGAACTGTGGCAAGAGAAATACAGCTAGATTCATGAAGCCAAATTGCGATCGCAATAGCTGCGAAAAAGCAATTGCGATCGCAATTTGTAGAAAAGGTATTCAACAAACAAAATTACGAATTCGCTAAACATTTATGCAAAATTGCTATGAAATTCGCAGAAACCAGGCAGAACACAATCTGCGAATCGGTAATAGCGAGAAAGCAGGTTTTCTGCGAATAAAAGTGCGAAATCGCAAAAAAATCCCTATCGCTATTCATGAAAAATCGCAAATTGCAGAAAACCCCTAAATCGCTAATAGAGACGCGCAAATTAAGGAGAACCCAAACCAGGTGGTAACCATGAAATAAAAAAAAAAATCTGAAAAAAAGTATTGCTAAGTACCCACAGCTGCTGGCTTCAACAAACACACTTAAGGACATGCAGCTGGAGCCTCAGGACTCTCACAATGCCAGGACTCTACATGGTGGTCAGGCGGCGAAGGCTACAGCGAGCAGCACGGAACAGACGACGCATCCAGGATTGGATATTCCGTCTGTGGGTCACCCTACTAGGCCAAACCAGGGAGCAGATCTACGCAAAGTACCGCCTAAGTGGGGCAATGATAATCAAGCTTATCCAGGACCTAGACCCCCTCCTGCAGCACCCAACAAGGAGGACCCACGCCGTCCCCACACATGTGCAGGTATTGTGCAGCCTGCACCTACTGGCCTCCGGAAGCTTCCAGGGAATAATCGCTGTTGCAGGGGGTATATCCCAGCCCACCATGTCCCGCTGCCTAAGGAGTTTCCTGGAGGCCATGCTGACCCGCCTACACCACTACATTTCATTTCCCACCAGCCAACAGGACTTGAACGAAACCAAGCTGCAATTTTACAATGTAGCCCAATTTCCACACATCATAGGATGCATTGACTCTACCCACATCCACATCCACATCTGCCCACCTGCACAAACAGAATACATGTATCGGAACCGCAAGTCCTACCACTCCCTCAATATACAGATGGTATGCAATGCAAAGACAATCATCACGGACATAGTAGCACAGTACTCTAGGAGCACACATGACTCCTTCATATTCCGGCACAGTGGCCTCCACACACGACTGGCCAGGGGAGACTTTGGTGAAGGACACCTACTGGGTAAGTACACATGCCACACAACAGTACAATATGCTAATGACGCTGCGCTGCACAGGCACTCACCCTCTGCTCCCTTCATGCAGGTGACAGCGGCTACGCTCTCCGTGAGTACCTACTCACCCATACCTCAACCCAGCAACACCACAGCAACGGCGTTACAATGCAGCACACATTTGCACAAGAAATTGCATTAAACGGACATTTGGGCTTTTGAAGAGCAGATTCCGCATACTGCACAAGACCGGTGGGGCCACAGAGGTCTGCTGCCGCATCGTGGCCGTGTGTGCTATCCTACACAACATTGCTACCAAGTGCAGGATACCTGTAGACATCTCAGGCAGTGAGTCAGAAGGGGACAATCGGCCACCTGCACATGTGCGTCACGCACGCGGGGAGAATCCAGCAGAAGGACACAGGCGCCGCAACGAAATCTGCATGAACTATTTCTAGTGGACCCACTCACCACACCCATTACTCAACTCATGCATGACAACATTAATAATGACATGAGACAGTTTACGTTTTTCAGAATTTTAGTTACTGTTAATTCACAATAAACATGGCATTCTGAAAAGTGTCAAAGATTGAGATATTGCGTCATATGTCCTGTTGAGTTTGAATGGCATGCTTGTTGTGGCAGCATGTGGCCTCTTTGGAATGCACAGCAGTTCAGTGGCGTCTGCGGGTAGTTGCCCCAGACCTCCTCTCTACGTCCTCCTCCTGATTTTGCCGTGCGGCAACAGAGGGCCTGCTGCTGCGGCGGGGTGCCACGACCGGTGGTATGGACTGGCTGCTGTGGCTTGATGTTGCCTCACTCTTGTCGTCTGCCCCCCCCCCCCCCGGCCATGGCCACTGGCCTGCATGCCCTGCATGGCCACTGATATGTTTTCCAGGGCTGTAGCTACGTCCTGGCAGCACTGCACCATTTGTACCTGCATGGCCAGGGATCGTCGCGATAGCTGTGAGGTGGCGTTATCAATGATGTGGTTTGACCTCGTGTATGCCGACAGGCGGGTCAACAGTTGACGGTGTCGACGGCGATTGACATTCCGCTGACGGGCCATTGCCTGTGTGTTGGCCTCCACAGCTGCAGTCATTTGTGCGACGTTACGTGCCGTCTTATCCAGTTGGAGTTGGATGGCGGCTAGGTGTCGGGCCTGGGTCTGGTGGACACTCAGCATCCTGTGCTCAATGGAGAGCCCACCTGCTCTAACACTTCTGCCCCTGCCAGCGCGGGATGTATTGGTGCGCGGCTCCCTGACCAGACCGCTCGTCTGACTCCTCACAGCCGCAGGGCGGCGGGTTTGTTGGCGACCTGCTGCTGGTGTTGCAGGCCGCACTGCTGGCTGTGTGCTGCGTGGTACGACTGCAGCGCCTGTTGTCACGGGGGTGGGACGGGCCACAGCGGCGGGTTGTGGGATGACCGGTGTTGTTGCAGCTTGCCCTGATGGTCCGGGCTGTGGAGTATGGTGTGTATCCCCCTCCGTGGCCTCCATGTTCTCCTCAATCACCAGGGACTCACTGTCAGTGCTGGGGACATCAGCGCCACCTGTGATGTAAAGTGGACGTTGATTAGTGGCATGTTACGTACACAGTTAGGCTTGCTACATGCATGCAGTCTACCATTCCCTGTCTGCATGCAGGATTGACTGTCACTGGACATGTGGGGCTCTATGGTACAGGTTGGTAATTGTGGGCAGACTACATGTCCCACAATGCAATTGCGCTATGGAGCACTACATTGGCTGCATGCTTGGGGTTTGTAATGGGATGCACTGGAGTCGTGGACAATGTTAGGGGACAGGGGGTTGCAGTCGCATGGCACTTACCTGGTGTGTCTTGGGTGGGTCGGGAGGAGTCAAGCCGGTTCACACCCACGCAGGCCTATGGGTCGATGGTCTCCTCCACCTGGTCCTCCATTGGGGTGTTCGGTGGGACGGTGGGCTCCCCTCCACCTGTCGCCAATTGCTCCCCCAGCCTCTCTGCAATCTTTTCTTTTGCCCGCCCTCTCAAGTCATACCAGCGCTTTTTCAGCTCGTCCACCGAGCGCTGGGTCACCCCCACGGCATTAACTTTGGCCCGGATGCGCAGCCATATGCGTCTTTTGTCCGCCTCTGGCACCCTTCGGGAGTCTCTGCCAAATAGGCGGTTGTGATCCCTGGAGACTCCTTCAATTAGGTGTTCGAGCTCCTGCTCCAAAAACTTAATTTTGCGTTTCCTCCCACTGGTGGAAGCTCCTGCTGCATCCTCTGCCATGGCTGCCACTGTAGTATCTCCTGCTGTGGTCCTGTTGGAATGCTGTAGGGGAGCTCTGGTACTGCTGCCTGTGCTTCAGACTATCACTGCTGAATGAGGGTGGGACCTGCCTACTTCCTGGTTGTGATCTCATCACTGTGCTCTGGATGCGACTTCCCGTTTTTGCGATCTCGCAGTTAGCGAGATCGCAAATTGCGATATCGGTAATTGCGAAATCACAATTTCAACAGGGGTTTAGGCCCATTCTGCGATTATTTACCGATTTCGGACTTCTCGTAATTGGTAATTGCGATCGCTTGCGAATCGCATTTTTACATCGCAAAACATCATGAATGCCGTTCTGCGATTTCTAAATTGCGATTCGCATTTAATCGCAATTTAAAAATCGCAGAATTGGACATTGATGAATCTGGCTGTTAGTCTAGACTGCTGATAGAGAAATTGTGGCCACCATCGTAAGTGAGGCTAAAGCTGCCCACGTTTTTACAAAGAAAAGTACCATTGTATATCCTCCGCTAAGATTGAAAAGGGTGAGTCACAGAGTTTGCACGAGACGGACAAATTAAAATGTTCAGATATGTTCGGGAGGTAAAACCAATCACTTACAGAATTACATCCACAATAGTCACATCCTCCTTGCTCTGTGGCCATGCGTGCTGGAATCAGTTGCCATGCTGCATCTTTTGTGCAAGTGCAATCACATAAACACCACAGGCACACAGTGACAGGAGGGACACAGTGATACTGGGATGGGTGGTGGGGTCGGGTAAGTAGTATTGTGGAAGGGGTTTGTGGAGATGGGTGAAAGGAAGCAGCAATAAAGACAAGCTTCCACAAACAGGAACCACAACCCAAAAAGAAAATAGTCCCAAAAATGAACAGATACAAAGCAAAGCGCAAGGTTAGTGGTAATTGGCCAGTGCTCCCGGGATGAAGGGGAAAAAAGGGCGGGACTAGCCAACAAATTACCCAGTAGCAAAGAAGCTTTTTTGACCAACAAAGATGTGACCAATCAGAATGCAATGGGCTGGCTGGAAGCCCACAGACTGATTATAGCAGGTCTCGGAGAGAAAGGACATGCACTACCTAGGCGCAACCTAAAAAATTGCATACATGAACCCGCAAGCTTACTGCCTTTCATGGGAGTAGATTTTTTGGAACTCACAAAATCTTTGCAGCATATAATTGAATACCTCAGCCTGTTGCAGCTTTCTAGACTTGAAGATATCTTGGAAGAGTTTTATGAATTCCACCTTTTCAATCAAGAATATAAAAGCCTGTTTTCCCAATGGGAAATAAATTAGCATGTACAAATACACCTTTTTTTAAAAACATATTTTTATTGTTTTTACTGTGGAATACATTTTACAGCGATAATCTGTCTTTCTCATTATACACTTTATTTTGGTGATACAGATATGGTTGCAGGTATGGATAAATGGAAAAAGGGAAGCATCTTGAGTCTTGTACAAAACAGCAATCATAGGCATAAGATGACAATGACAAAAAAGAGGGGAATATGTAACATTTCGGAAACCTCCCTAACCCACCCTGAACAAGTTTTGGTGGTCCTGGTGTTGACAAAGATTTAAGCAACAGGGTGCTTGGGTAGCCTAATATGGCTCGGGAGGTGAGAAAATGTCTAAGCACATGCCCTCCAAAAAATATATGTAGGGGGTATATCATTATCAGGGAAGGGAGTGTAATCACCCATAGAGATATGGACGCAGCACTGAGTCAACAACAGGTACTTGTTGGGGTCTCATATGTATCTAACAGTGTTGCCCTTAGTTATAAGATTTCCCACCTGAACCTTTATTGTTGCAAGTGGACTAGTGGAGTTTATTCTACCCCCATTATTTCTCAGACACTTGTAGTCGAAACTGTTCGAGTGGGACATTCCAATCAAAGGAGATTGGTTTCTTATGGGGGCCCCTATACACCTCCCGCCATAGTGCCTCGCCTTCAGCTGTGCCTCAATGTAGCACCTCCTCCCCCCGGGCCTGATTCCAGGAACCTGTGGCGATTCTCAGCTCTGTGTAATTCATCTTTTGGATAGGAGCAACAAAAGGCTGACTAAGTGCTGCATCACTTTAGCCTTTTTGGGCAACGGGTAGAGACTCAGTATGCAAACTTGTGCCAATGTCAAGCCCTGCACTCCCGTCAGCCGCGAGAGTACCCCCCAAAATCGTAACCTGCCAGGGAAGGGCAAGACCAAAACATGTGTAGAATGTCTGCATTGGGTGAATGACAACACGGACACTCTGAGGCGGCCACAGGGTATATTACGTGTAGTTTGTGTGGTGTTTAGTACGCCCTGTGCAGGATAGAAAATTGGATACATTTAAATTGGGTATTACAGGGTATACCCTTGGCGTATTCTTAGATGAAGGACCATTCATTGTCAGTTAGTTCCCTCAATAAGTCGGTTTCCCATTTAAGTTTCCGGGGAGTGATCGATATCTTAAGATGTTCCCTCATGCCTCGGTAGAGCCATTGTACCAGGTGGCTCCCATGTCCCATTGTATGCAGTGCTCAAAGTAATTTGTAAGTAGCAGGTTCCATATTATCTGCCACCCATTGTTTGCGTACATATTGGATAATACTAGCGTGAGTCAGAAACAAGGAGTTGGGCAACCCGTGGACTTGTACAAACTCCACATGAGGCAGAAGAAAGCCATCTACAAATAGTGGAGCGACTGTAGCCATCCACCCTAATCCAGGGGTCTGGCCTACAGGGCGTCAATATGCCAGAGGGGATCGGGAGACCACAGAGGGGGATATTTGGGGCGTCAAGCTTACGGGTGTTACAGTATTTTAAGGCCATTCTCCAGTATATCAGGGCAGTGTGCAGCAATAATGAGTCTTCAGTAACACTAGAGAGTCCGGACATAGCAGTGTATAGAGCTTCCCTTGCTGTAATTGTACTGCTATGTACCCTATTTCAAACAGGTTATGGCTGGCTAATCAATATGATAACTATTGCAACTGTCCAGCAATGCAACAGGCTTTAAAATCAGGAGCTCCCATTTCTCCACTGGATACCGGTAGTTGTATTTTAGACAGGCTAACTCTATGATGCCCTTTTCCCCATGCAAGATAAGTCCACGTGGATTCACAAACTTAAACACCCAGGTCGGGACCACCAATGGAAGATTTCCCAAATGATACAACAACCGAGGTAGCATCACCATTTTTGCTAGCGCCAACTGACCTGCAATGGATTTTTTTTCAAACAGATTTTTATTACCATTTAATTCAATATCTGATAAATATACCAGCTCATAACATTACATGAGGTACAATTCAAAATACAGTATGCCTTTGCAGCATCCAGGTATGGCTAAGCTGCCATTTCCAACGTTTAACATAGCGCTATCCTCAACAGCCTAATGTGTGACATAAACTCAGTAGTCAGAGTCATGGCAATTCTTGTATAATCGTGGCGGCACAGAACATTTGTCTAGTATTTATACAATTTGTAATTTATGAATATATGCAACCCGATATGAGAAAGGGGGCATCTAGGGAAGGTGACACAGAGTATAACTCAGAGAAGAATGAACAATTAACTAATATTGTGTGCAGGGTACTGCAGTAACACAGGAGTCCATCAGGGAGAGAGTAAAAGGCATGGGGGGGGTGGCGGGGGGGATATCGGGCAGGGGTGGGGGCCGCCAGTCAATTCTAATGCACATCGGTCCGACAACTTGTTGTTGGGTCGGTCTACTTATGGCACAGGCAGGTCAATGAGGTGGTTCAGCTCGGAGTCATCTCCAACTTTATTCATAGGGCGGATGCATCTCTAATTCCCATTTTGGTAATTATGTTATTTCCAACATACATCTTTATCCATATTAGTGTCTCAAATTATCTAATTTTGTTCTCCATCTGAGTGAGACCTCTCTCCACTGTCCTCCACCCCACTATAATATCTCCCAGGGTGCTCCCAATTCTCAGGAACCTCTCTCCAGGGTTCCGCCATGAGATGTCATCTCAGTCTCCGCGCCTCCTCCCTGGCCAAGGCCCTCCCCTCCCCTCCCGTCCAGTGAGTTACGTCCCGCTTCAAGTCTCCAATTGTGGGGCCAGAAGCTGATTTCCAAGTCAATGCTTTCAATCTCCTAGCCAGGACTTAGGCTAGATCCAGAATTTTGTGTACCCACTTTCCGCTTGGGTGTGCGGGGGAACAGTCCCAATTGTGGGTTCTAGGGTGCATCCCACCGCTGAACCTGCTATCTTCAAGACTTCCTCCCAAAACCTATTTGCTATAGTACAATCGCAGGTCATGTGGATGAAGTCATCATCTCTATAGTTACACCTCTAGCAGTTAAGTATTTCGCCACCATAGACGACATGGAGCTAGTGGGGGGTCATATATGTCATATGGGTGTAGTTGAATTGTGCGTATTTCATCCTGGTGTTGCGGGAAACCTGTTTAGGGTATGCTAAGATTCTGCCCTACTCCAGAACTGCAAGTTCATGATTTAATTCTGTCTCCTATTTGCCACACAATTTTTGTAATGGGGTATGGGACATTTCAGAAAGTACAGAATAAAACATTTTCACCTGGTGTCTCACCCTGATCAGAGTGAACATGGACTGTACCATTGTGTGTGTCATGGGTTTCTCTCGTCTATTACTCCACAACCCCCTGGATGTCCTTGTCAAGGCCCCCTACTGCAGGAACGGACCTGACCGAAGCCCGAAGCTCTCTACCAGATCCTCCAGGGAAGCCAAAACGGATTGCTGATTGCAATCCCCCACTGTGTCCAGTCCAACCTCATTCCAGGCTGCCAGTTGTTCAGGGGTGAATATCGCCCAGGGATTGCCATGTAGGAAGCATATCAGGGGCAAGGCTGGGCTGTACAAGGGAGTCCCTGTCTTTTTAGCCACAAAGCATTTCCAACCCCACAGAGCAGTGTTCTATAGCAAGGACAGGTGAGGGATTACCACCACTGGGTATAGCATTTTGGGTAGCAATAGTGCTGTGCGATTGTGGTAAATAAATTATTTACACTGCCGGAATTTCTATAGATATCAAAGAAGGGTAATACATAAAATGAGGAGCAGAGTCCGTGGTCTTCGAGTTAAAAGGCTTTATTCCAGAACTCGAGTCAAGGGAGAGGTCCTTCACCAAGCAGGTTCAGGAGTAGTCTGCTTTACTTGAAACATGACAGCACTTATATACATTACTTGCACAATCAAAAGAAGGAGTTCCCTGGGCATGATTCAATTATCCGTGATACAATCATACAGAAGACATGGCAGGCTTGTTTATCGTTCAAAGAATAACTTGAATCACATTTGTTAGACATAGACAAACACATGGCATCAGGGTGATTGTGGTGACAAGTTACAGAGTTACTAGTGTCTGGGGACAGAGAATTGAGGCATTGTTATAGGGTCATTTCTGTCGGAAGGGTAAAGAGAACGAGGCATTTTGTGCATCTTACTTCCACACAAGGGCGGTGATGTTTCACAATGGTATGTGTGTGCAGCTGGGAAGAAGGAGAATGGGCCGTGGTTAACTGTTCTCTTCGTGTCTATCTTGTGTACTTGATCAGTTTACTCTTGATTATTGACCCAGCCCGTGGCTGCCCCCGCAAGCTGAGAGATCATTGATGAGCGAGAGCTGCTCGTTCTTTGATAGAGTTAGGGAGGGGGAGAATTGGACGAGGCAACCAACTAACTGACTCAGTTCTGTTTTAAGGAAAAATATCGAACAGGACGGAAACCCGTAAGATACATGATGGCTGGCCATCATTCTTTGCATGTGCCAGTACAACAAAAAGAAGACAGGCAAGAGAGGGGGTATAACAGGATTCATGCTTAAAGTAGAAAAAACGGCTTGCCTGGTCGGTGTTAGGGTGGATAGGGTGCATGATGGGACACCAGGAAGAAAAGAGTTTTTAGTCAACTTTCCACATTGTCACCAGAGTCCATCAGGTCTTTCCCTTCAGGGCCTATGTCTTCCAATGACTGCGCCTGGCCCTGTAATTGAGAAGCCAAGAAGTAGAGATCGAAGTTCAGCATCCCCAGACCACCATCCATCATGGGACGTTGCAGCATCACCAAGGAAACCCTCTGACGCCCCTTTTCCCATATAAGATCCAACAAGGCATCTAGTTGCTTGAACCACCCAGCAGGAATTATGGTTGGGAGATTAATAAAGAAATAAAGTAGACGTGGCAACATGAACACCTTTGATAGGGAAACTCTGGGCATAATTGGAAGATGCAAGGAGCACCAGAATGGAACACATGATCTAAGGGATCTCAGAGCTCTTCCCAGGTTCCCTTCTCTTAGATCCTCTAGTGAATGGAAGATGTGGATCCCTAAGTATTTAAAGGTGGAGAGGGCCCAATTAAGATCCAGTGGAAGGTCTATGGGGTGGGGGAGGTTTAGGGCCACTGAAAACAGGTAGGTCTTGTTTTAGTTAACCTTTAAGCCTGACACATATTCAAATCTACTCAGGGGGTATAGTGCCACTGCAGAGCCATGCACATCATCTCTAAGATAGATCAGGAGATCGTCAGCATAAAGTGAGATAATATGGACATGTCCTCCAACTGTCATGCCCTTTCCTTCTCCTCCCTGATGAAACAGTGCCACCAGAGGTTCGATCACCAAGGCAAATAAGAGGAGTGACAGCGGACATCCCTGTTGAGTGCCATGAAAAATTCAATATTGCATGAAGACCGTTTTGCCTATTTTGACCCTGTCTGTGGGATGTTCGTAAAGTACCTTTACCCACTTCCCCAGTCATCTCCCAGCCCCATGTGTCTCATGGTTTTGTACAGGAAATCCCACCATACAGTGTCAAAGGCCTTCTTCAGGTCAAGTGAGAGGAGGGCAGCACAGGGGAAAAGCCACCTAACGTTGCTTTCACTTGTTGGTGTAGCATCCTAAGAGGCAACAGGGACAGAAAAGCTTGCTGCTCTTCTTGGGGAGCCTGGTGGGGGGGAGGGGGGTTTGGGGCGCTCTATACATGAAATCATAATAATCCTGGAACAGGGCATTAATAGTCTCTGGGTCATGAGCAAATTGATTTGTTCCCATACGAACTTGGGTAATTGGGGAACCTTGTGTCTATCTAATCAACCAAGCCAGTAAATGTCCATGTCGCCCTTCTTCTTCCTGCACTTTAGTAAGGTACCCGCTGTAGTCATGGCACCTCAGCCTTTCAAGGGCTTGATGGTACAATTCTTGTGTTTACTTCAATTGCTCCTAGTTTTCAATGTTTGAATCCTGTGCATGGTCCAGCTTGTGTAGTTTGTCCGCTAGATCTCTTAGTTCCTGGTGTAATTCTCACTGTGCCCCAATCGACTGTCCCACGCAGAACCCCCTTGTCACCACCTTAAATGCTTCCCATTCCACCAGCGCTGTGGATGCCGTACGTGCATTGGTAGAAAAATATGTATCTGACTTTATCCAGGATTTCTTTGAAACAGGAATCCTCTAACATCAGCTGGTTGAGTCGCCCCAGTGGGATCAATGGCCGCTTGCCCGAAGATTGAAAGGACATCAGTCGGAGACTATGATCAGAGAAGGTGCTCCCCAAGTACTCTGTCTATGCACTAGAGTGTACTAAGCCAGAGGAGCATAAGAAGACATCTATCCTTGTATGTAACCGATGCATGGATGAGTAATGGGAGTAGTCTCTGTGTCCCAAGTGTTGCCTCCTCAAATGTCCTCCAAACCCCAATGTCCATTGCAGTTCCTGAATCCTGCCGCCGTGCGGTGAGCCTGGTCTCCGGCAGTAGGGGGTGTGACTGATCTAGTGTGGTGTTAGCTACGCAGTTGAAATCACCTCCCAGGGTCATGTCTACTATTGGTACTTCAGCTATATGAGTCTAGAGGTCCTGGAGGACGGGTACCTGTTCTTGATGTAGAGCGTACACACTGCCCAAGAGTTATCTCACGTCCAAGCAGCCTCGCTTTCAGGAATAAATATCTGCCCTCTCTGTCCATCAACGTGTGTAGGGGTTTGAAGGGTACTCCCCTTTTATTCTGAGTAACACCCCTCTGACATATGCAGAACAGGAAGTCACTAATATCTGCCCTCTCCACTATCTGCGTAATTTCTATACTTCATTTTTTGTAAGATGTGTCTCTTGCAATACGGCAAACTGCACCCCCTGCTCCGTAGGTATCTGTATACATTATGATGCTTAGCAGCTGAACCCATCCACCTGATGTTCCACGTCAGGAATTTCAGTGTGTGCTGTGTGGATCTCATTGGTAGGAATTCAACCCCAGTCTCAGCCCTCCACCTCTCCCCCCCACCACCCACCCGCAGTCCCAAAACATGATCTAGCACTTCCCTTTGCAGCAGAACAGAACAAAATGATTTTTTTTAAAACCCCGTCAAAGCCAAACTTCCCTTTCCCAGAGCAGTCTTTCAATGGCCAGCTGCCCAAACTGCAAACCTTGCATCAGTCCCAACAGAAGACCCCAACCAGCCATAGGTTCAGCCATTTAAGTGGGGACAGGATACTGCTTACAAGGAGTGGTGATCTGATCAGCCCGCGTCGGCCCAGACTTCAATGATTTGCAGCTCGTCTACTCACGATATCAGCAGAGCATTCCATTTCACTCCTGCAGGGCCTCTTTACTCACAGATCATCTGCAGTTCTTGGGGTGACTGTCGCAGCGTGACACTATCTCCATGGGAAGAGTCTGATTTAGAGTACCCGATTCCCTTCACCGAGGGTGAGCTATCCTCTGAGGCAGTTTCTCTAGGTTTCATGATGTGGTCTGGGAAGATTGCTACCTTGCTATTATCGATCATGAATGGGCCATCTGTTCTCGCTTTCTGCAGAAGAGTATTTCTGTCTCTAAAATGCAGGAGTCTTGCCAGCATCAGGAGCGGTGGACGGCCTGGTGCGGACTGGCAGGTGGGAATCCAATGTGCCGTCTTGAGGGGGTAGATGGGGGATAGGCCCTCTGAGGCCACCACAGTGCTGAGCCAGGTTTCAAGGAAAGTTATGATGTCTCTACCCTCTGTCCCCTCTGGTTGCCCAATGGCTAGAATGTTGTTGCTCCTCTTACATCCTTCTACGTCTTCTGCCCTCTAACCCAGGGTGTGGACTCGTTCAGTGAGCTCTTTAACCTGGGGTGTCAGTGATTATTGTGCAGATTGAAGGACTGCAATGAAGGCCTCTGCCACCCCCACCCTCTCTGCTAATTTATGATGTTCCGTGCGAAGCAGTTGACCCAGCTCTACTGACACTGTGCTAATATCTCGATCGAGGGTGGACTTAGTATCTGCAATTAGTATCTTGGCCAGCTGCTGCTGTAACGGGTCTATCAGAACTTCTGGTGTTGTTCGAGTATGTCCTCTCCTCAATCTGCAGGCACTCCGGCTGCCTTCACCCTGGCCTTTCCCATCACAGTGAAGATTACTCTCCAGGAGCTTTCGAAGGGTACCAAAATGAGCCACCACCTCAGTGTTATATTCTGTAGATAGTGGATCATCGGTCTCAGCCTGTTCCCCATCACTCCTTTGTTACATTTTTATACTACAGATAAGCAGCTATTTTCCAGCAGGATTGACGATCTCACCACCCAACAGCAGGCTGGTACAGAGTGCCTCCAAGAAGCTGGACCCTTATCTCAGTCTGGGGTTCCCACTGAGCCACATGTGGTACAAGGCTGGTGCAAACCCCAATGACCCAAACCGGCATATAAAACATCTCAGGAGGCACATGGTAGGTACACTGCATCCAAGAAAGCAGTCTAGGGCCATCAGTAATGGTATGAAGCCCGCTCGTGACCGGTATTAGAGCCCCCGGCATCCCTCTGCAGGTTCAGGTGAGACAGAAGAGAAAAGGTGAGGGCAAGGTAGGCCTTACTTCCTGCTCCCTCATCTCAGAGAGGTCACCAAGCTACCATTGTGCCCCGATCTGGGCCCCGGACATATGCAGTCTAAGCCAGCCACCAATCACCTCCACACTTCTGAGGGCACACACCTTCCGCCTATCTTGCTTCCAACATTGGCCAAGATTACTTGTCTCCAGGCAGCAGCTATGCATCCAGAAAAGAGGGTTCATGCATGATCTTCCCAGTCTAGGTAGACTATAAGGGTGGGCAGAGTGTCCACTGTTATAGAATCTACTCCTTCAGGAGTAATACCAGGTGGGGAAGGCCTTTTTTTCCAGATCATAAATGACCTGAGTTCAGCCCCAATTAGCTAGAGCGGATAGGGGCCACCATTCCCCCCTCCGCACACAACCTAGGTCCCCACACCCTGTAGGGCATAAGCAGCTCCTCACCTGTGTTTACTAACTCCAAGGCCTCGGCAGTCACGGTCTGAAAGAGGCCCCGCAGCTCCCAGAGAGAGCCGCCAGGCTAGGCCGGATCTCAGCTGAGGCCCCATCCCCTCCTCTAAGCGCAGGTGATCCCGGTCTCACTGTCAGCAGCTAGCTACCGCATTTCACTATCCCCTCTACGAGGCCACCCAGGAAGGGCTATCATCCAGCGGCCAATTCCCGAGTCACGGCATGTCCCGGAGCACTGCAGCGCCTCTGACGGCCTTCTGTAGCAGGCCGTTTCAACTGCATCCTATGGGCTTGCAGAGCCGTGGCTGGGGGTGCCCAACCCGGGCTTCCTTAGGTTCCGCAGGGGGGCCGCCCCCAGGCTTCGTTATGTTCTGCAGCTCCTCCACTGTTCGCCGGCTGTGGTTACTTTGTGGAGCGCTGGATGCATTCATACATCAAGTCGACTGCACTTCATTTTGCAGATCCTGGCTGTCTGCAGTTCACTGGTCTGTCTCTGCTAGTGAGTCAATCTCATGGCTTCAGCATCTCGCATTTGGGGTACAGTGCTTTCTTAAATCGCATGCAAGTTGCTCATGACTTGCTGCTCGCCTTGCTATCAGATATTGCAGGATTATAGTCGGGCTGGCACCGAGCAGCAGGCTCACCCGCCCGCCATCCTTGGACTCCAAGCATGCCCCTACTGACCTGCAATGGATATGGGTGGCCTGATCCAGAAGGAAGCCTGAGACCTCAGGGAATTAATAGTACGTACTAAACTCCCTTCCAGTATATCACAGGATTCAGGATAAATTTGAATTCCTAAGTAACGGAAGGAGACATGTTCCATATTTACTAGCAGCCCACGAAACTGAAGAGTGGGTTCCTTATAAGTGTCATAAATGGAATATCTGCAGGACTCACTAGCGTTTATTTGTGAGCCGGACATGCAGGCAAACTGGGTAAGTTGTTGGGCCAATAGACTGTATTCATCCAGAGAGCTTGAAGATATGGGACCATATCATAGGCGTATAAAGACACTGAGTGAACAACTTGACCAATTGGAATTCCAACATTAGGCATAGCGTGACGGAGATGTTGGGTGAGTGGTTCTATCACCAATACAAAATGGAGTGGGAACGGGGTACAACCTTGACAGGTCTGCATAGTATTTAGTACGATTGGAAATGTATTGGCCTGTTTTGGCCCTGGCTGTGAGCAAGGAATATAACAGTTTTACCCACTGAAAGTACTCTCAAAACTAGTGTCAAAAACTTGCTGGATTCCCACAGAGAGGCATCCGGTCTAGGGGATTGGTTACAGGCTGCATCCATTATCCCAAACAGTCTACGTATATTCAAAGAGGTATTACAGTGTGGCACAAATCCACATTGGTCTATACGTATCAACCATGGGAGGAGTGAAAGCAGGTGGCTGGCTAGGATTTTAATGAGAATTTTATACTTAGTGTTAAGAAATGAACGGGGTCTGATTGAGGTCAATTTTGCAGGTGGTTCGCCTGGCTTCCGAAGAGACGTCACCAGTGCTTCTCTGGTATTAGGTGGAAGTGCCCCCTTCGTGAGGAACTCATTTTAGATTTTCCCAATTGCCACAAAGGTGGAATATAATTCTATTAGGAGGCCGTCTGAGCCCGTCACTCTGTTGCGAGGCATGTCTTTGGTTGCCCCGCCTATCTCATTAACCATAATAGGGAAGTCTAGGTCCTTTTTATCAGTGTGTGCAATAGTGGGTAGTGAATATCAAGATAGGAAGTCAGAGAGCTCCTTAGTGGTGTTGGGCAGCAGGGCTGCATAATGTTTCACATAATAATCATAGAACATTGTATTAATCTATACCTGCATAGTGACTAACTGTTGTAAAGGTGTAGCAAGGGTCAATATAGGTGTGGAGGAAGGAGTTGGCCTAATTAATCGGCCCAATATAATGCCCGACCTGTCTGCTCCAGAATGTGTCCATTGTATACATGCCCTCTGATCTATTAAGCGTGGAAGTTCTGCATACTGGATTCTAGCCTCCTTTAACTCTGTTGCATATCCTGCATTGTCTTGTACTGCCACCTCTAGAAGGTCCAGTCTGCTCTCAAGTTTTGTAATGCCCTAGTGACCTCACACCTAGCTCCAACCACCGCGCTGAACGATGCACTGCGGACCAGCACTTTCAAGGCTTCCCATTTCGTTAATTGGGAGGAAGCCATATCAGTGTTTTCAGAAAAATAAGTGGTGATGGTAGAAGCCAATATGGTCTCAAACACTGAGTCTTCTAGTAGTTGAGGTTGCAAACGCCATGTTGGTATGAGAGAAGGGACACGTCCCCAAGTAAGTGCAAGTTCCTTGGGATTATGATCAGATATTGTTTTACCAAAATAAGCAGTGTGTACAGAAGAACCTATCCAAACGAGAGTGTAAGGCATGGGGCTATGAATTGAGGAAATATAAATTTTTGGTCATGTTATGTTCCCTAGCGCGTACCCCACCGACTCCATGTACCAGCTTAAAATGCATGTAACTTCCCTCCTGTGCCAGCTATGAAGACGCAAATACATTTGCGTCCAACGTTAACTTGTCCTCTTTCAGATCCACCATGAATGGATTAAATGGTCCGTTCCTAAGTATGCCATGCCACCGTCTTTTTGTAGTGTACTTTACATGTTTTTCTGCTCTGGCAAAGTAGGCCCTGAATTTCTGCCATCGAGCCTCTTTTCTGGCTTTTGACTCTGACAGCCTCTGCCCAGGCTGCCTCTGTACCCGTGAACTCTGACTTACTTCCAGCGCGGCCCCTCGCGCTCAGCTCAGCCTGCTTTCTGCCAAGACTGACTATAACCTTCGAGTTATCTGTTCTGCTCCTCGAAAATGCATTCCTGCCTACTAGCTTCAGTAAACATCCTCTCCAGCTGCAGAGCCAAAGGGCCGACCCGTCCCAGTGCAAGTAATTCATAGCCTCTGTTACCATGCTTCCATGGAAGGCCCCGTGCCCCCTACGCTTCTCATGCAGACACTTAGGCGCTTATACACGCATCCACAGTTAGCATAGAATAGCTTCTGCCCTGGAGACCTTTCCGCCCAGATAATATGGTTCCTAAACATCAGATATCAGATATGATAGAAGTACAAGTTGATCTGACATGCCAGACTTCTGTCTCTTTCCGTCAGTGTAAATGTCAAGTCCCCTGCACCCCTCCAATCACACGTCATGCAGCTGCGCGCGCATCCAAGCTTCCGATTTCTGCTGACATTGCCACATTTCTGCTTGGTGCCACCCACCTGCGTCACCTATCAGTGACGTTTCTAGCACACACCTCCAGTTCACGCCTCTTGATTACGTACTAGTACCACGTGTATACTGTTATCTTGTCTTCTCTCAACTGTTACGCCTCCTGCACTGTTGCTTATGATATGAATTAAGTATATAAGCTATGTATTGTCAATAAAATGTAGCGCGCTCTCTATCCCTTCTGACACCCCTGTGGTGGTCAGAATCCGATATCCTGGTCATGACCATTCCTTTTGAGGAATAAAACCCTTAGAAACTCTAACACCACGGACTCTGGTTTTTTCTTTCCGATCTGAGTTATTATTGATCAAGTACTTACCTGCATAGAAATTAAGAGAGTAAATTAATTATTTACGTCATTTTGGCGCCCGAACAGGGACCCCTCCCCCACCTCACGCGCCGGTTGGCGCATTGCAAGCTCTGTCCCCTGCCATCAGTTAGATGGAACCAACGCGTACCGGCAGGATTTCCTGCATCTCCCTCTGACCCACGGAGGTGACGAAGACTGCGATCAGTGCCCAGACGAGGCGGTGAGGAGTGCGGAGGATCCCGACCAGAGCCTAGCCGAAAGAAGCAAGGTCCGAGGTGTCAAGAGGCCCACCAGTTTTCCGAAGTTTTCCGAAGTTTCCCGAAGTCGAGCCGAGTCGAGTCCAGTCCGGTCGAGTTTTCCGAGGCCTTCTGTTTCCGTGCTTCCCGGTGAGTACCATTGCTGGGACGTATCTAGACGGGTTTGGGTACACAAGTCCGGTCTGCACTGTTTTTAGGCAGTGTATCTGTACTGTTTAGCAGTATATCTAGTATTCTGAATTTCTGCACTGTTACACCAGTGTATCTGTACTGTTTAGCAGTACATCCGGTATAGAGGGTAGTCATCTATGTCTCAAATGTTTTCTTGTGTGATTAATGTCGTGGTATGAATGTGACCGTTTAATGTGCATTATTGTGTTTCTCGTATAAACTAGCTGTAACCAGTACTAAGGAGTAAGGACTGAGTATTCAGTAATAAGTAAACAAGATGCCGTTTTTCAACAAGTTAAAGCAGATAGGAACTAGGAAAGGGATACTGGAGGAAGAAATTCCTATTCCCCCTAGGGACACTCCAGGTAACTTTATGTATCATAAACATGGCATAGATGCCATATTGTATCTAGACTTATGGGCCGATTATACCAAGCATCTAGACGAAAGACACAGATGGCCCACTACCGGAACATGGGATGCCGAGTGCATCATGAAGGTAGAAGAAGTATTATGGAAAAAGAAAGCTAGACAATCACAGAAAGACGCCATAGAATTTTGGCGTAAGGAATCACATAAGCGTGCTGAGAAAGCACTCCGTAGAGAAGACAGACTTAAAGAATCAGAAAAGGCCCAAGAAAACGAATTAGTTACTGAAGGGATCCGAGTAAAAACAGAACAAATAGACCGTGCCCGAAATAATCTCGTAAATGGTATGTATCTCGCGACCGAGGGTACACCTGAGGCCCTATCAGAAATACCGAAAAACTTACCGCCACCATTAGTTCCAACTAAAGTAATGCATAAGACTACTAAAGACATATTCCTAAATTCTTATCTAGAGGATGTAGCACCGGCTTACACCAATCTGCCTGTTCGTGCTTTGCCTAATGACAGGGACGGGGGTGGCACCCCGCCCCCGGATCATGTCCCGCCAGTACCGCGACAGACCTCCCCCGCTCCGCCAGCTCCGCCACTTCCCGTACCCAAAACTGACCTACCGAAACCACATCTACCTGATCCTACCAAACGACAAATTCAAGTTCAGATACAGACTCCACAAGGAGATAATGCCCAAGCGTCCGCCTCAGGAGGTGCGACCGCGGGTCTTCGGACCCCGCCATTAACACACAGATTCAATCTCAGGGATATGCAGAGTCCTCTCACGTTCAGGTCACCCCGCCTTGACCCATTAAAGGAAAACATTTCAGTTTGCAGATATGATCCAGTACCCGGAAAAAACGATCTAATGATATTGGCATCACTACGGTTAAGATCTGCTACTGATATCTTGCTATGCTATGTAGGAATGAAGGACCGTCTAGATAGAATATATGAGTTTGTTCAGACAGGGAAAGACCCTGACAGTATCAAGGATGCCATGGAGAAACAGAAAGTTGACATTCAAGCACAAATACTACGATTTTTCATAAATTGTCTAATAAGAGAACGAGACAGGCCTGGAACAGATCAAAGTGAATTAGATGCACTGAACAAGTGGGGTCAAAATATAGCCGATGGAAAACATGACAAGGGGGCTTGCATAGCCAGTATGTACAAGAAAATTAGAAAAGCAGTGATAACGGTACACCAGAAAGGGAATGACAAAGCTTCCTCCGAGGAGGAAGAAGAGCTTGAAGAACCAGAAAGGACTCCAGATACTATAGCGTATGTAGGTAAGGGAACTTACCTTAGGAAAGGCATCCGTCCAGAAAGCAAGAGAGTTTTTCTCTCTGCTTTAACAAACCCGAATTCTTCTGAACACCAGTTCCAGGAAACTGATAAAAGACTACGAGAAAGAATGGGGTACCATGTACTCAATTCGATGGATGAACAAGAACTAGCCCGGTCAGCCATCTTATGGGCCGAAAATCCGGACATATATAATGATGATACCTTAGCACAGACGTTTCTAAACCTTTCCCCAGACGAACAGAAATTAGCAGGTGTATACATGATTCAGCACCTACTTACGAAATACCGAAATAAACATTCTGATCCAGGTCCCTTACACGAAACATTAGAAGCACTACTCATGGATAGATGGAGAGGTTTCAGTACCAAGTTAATACAAATAATTCTAGAACAACGACATAAATATAACACCGTCATAAGTTCTGAATATGTTCCCGCCCCGCCTCCAGAAAGGAAAATGTACCACATGCAATGCGGTAGTGGCATTGAAAGCCAGAACCCCTTACGAGAAGTACACCCAGTTATGGGTGCGGATCACGCCCTGAAACGTGTATATGTGCACACGCCACTGACTAAGTTAGAACTGTTAGAAATGAAGAAACTAGTTCCGTGTCATGATAAAGACCCTGCAGGTTTTCACAGAGAGCTTAAAGACATGTTGTTAATGGGGGATTACACGTATGATGATATTATGAAAATGTTAAAAGTACTGTTGCCCACGGGCATTTACGAGAAATTAAAGGAAAAAGAATGGGAGGTGGGGGACACCAAAATTGCATGGGCAGAAATAGAAGACGAAGAAAGCAAACGGGTCCCAGGGGTAGGCCTTGGGGACAAAACTAAAGCATTACCCGGATTAATAGTACAGGTTCTGCCAAGATTATTGACAACTAGAAAGGAAGATTGGGACGCCATCTCGTCCTGTAAACAGAAACATGATGAAGATACTAGTGACTTCTATTCAAGATTCGAGAAATGTTTCATTATAAATAGTGGCCTACAACCGAGCAGCGAATCGTATCCACACCTTTTTGTATCAAAACTAGTCGAGAACTCACTACCATTAGTTAAAAATAGAGTGTACAAAGTTGAAAGTACTTGGCAGGCAAATACGCCATCCCAGATGTTACAAATGTTACAATATCATCAGAACAGAATTAGAGAAGAACAAGATCAGGAACAGAAACGTATGAAAGACACCAAGATGAAAATGTTAGTAGCTCAGACGGTCCCAGCCGACGGCCAGAGAAAAGGTGGGACCCAGACAAGTCACACTACAGCTCCCGTTAAAGGGACATGTAATTACTGTAAACAGCCAGGTCACTACGTACATGAATGCCCAGTCCTGAAACATAACATAGCAACAGGTAAAACTAAAGAAAGACCGCATCCGCCTAGACAAGACCAGGTCCAGCAACAGACCACACAGAATACACAGCCTATACATGCTCCATCTCATACAGCACAGACAGTAGCCGGACCACAGCCCATTGCCGCGACTCAGCAAGTTTCGCAACAGATGTACCAGTATGCCCAATCTGCATACCCAGATTACCCCCGATATACATGAAACAGCCTAGAGAGGGAAGGTGGTTTGCCTCTTATTGAGATTCCTGTAGATCAAGAAGGTCCTTATGTACACAGTCACGTATTAGGAAAAGACAGAAAGTTTTTAATTGACACAGGGGCAAGCCGCACCACAATCAGTCATAATGAAGTCCCAGGGGCACCCCTCTCAGGCTCGCAGAATGTTTCCCTTGGATTTTCAGGACAGCCTATTGTAAATGAAGTATCGGAACCAGTACCCTTGGCTGTGGGTCCATTATCACGAGTTACAGATTTGCTACTTACGAACTCATGCCCAGAAAATCTGTTAGGAATTAAAACTCTGAAGGCTCTAGGAGCTATAATATGCTGTTCCCCGGAGGGAGTTAGACTCTTTCTACGGGATTTCAAGGGTCATTATGTTTTACGAGAATTTGATGTCAGATTGAAAAATGTACCAGATCACCTATGGGCAAAAGGCCCAGCTGACGTAGGTTGTATGCATATCACTCCATACCGTGTTTCACTCAAGCCAGGAGTTGTTCTACCCAGAATCAGACAATACAAGTTACCACCCGATGCTGTAGTGGCTTTACTGAAAATCATTGAAGAGCTTATTGCCCAGGGAGTGGTCGTAGAGACCGATTCCAATATCTGTAATTCACCTATCATCCCAATTCTTAAACGTACTGACCCCAATGCACCGCCAGTATATCGGCTGGTGATTGATCTTCGAGAATTGAACAAATGCATTGTACCACAGTACCCTGTGGTCCCCGATATCTCTTCCCTATTGACTGCTATTGATTCAGAAGCAACGTTCTTTACTGTAATTGATCTCAAGAACGCTTTCTTCAGTGTACCTATTGATCCGGAGAGCCAATATCTCTTCGGATTCAGTTTAAATGGACGAAGTTTCAAATTTTCCCGCGCACCTCAAGGATTCACAGAAAGCCCCAGCATCTATAGTCAAGCACTGAAAAGACAACTAGATTGTATCCAAATGCCAGTTAACACCGCTTTACTGCAATACGTCGATGATCTACTGATCACCGCACGAAGTGAGCCCGAATGTGAACAAGCTTCACTGACAGTTTTACATTTTCTGGCAGACAAGGGACACAAGGTGTCTCCTTCGAAGCTGCAATTCTGTGTTCAGCAAGTTGTATACTTGGGTCACTTGCTGTCCAAAGTGGGGAGACAGCTCACTCCCGATCGCATTCAGTTAATTGTAAATATGCCACGACCCCAGACACAAAAGGAAGTGCGGGCCTTCATAGGCCTCACCTCGTACTGCAGACAATGGATTCCTCAATATGCATTTTTAGCTAAACCACTCATCCAGTTAACAACGCAGGAGGCAGCAACTTCGATTGCCCTTCCTTGGACTCAGGAACATACACAAGCCTTTGAGGAATTAAAGAAAGCATTATGTCGAGCACCAGTTTTAGCGACACCATGTTACAGCAAACCATTTACACTTTTTGTTACAGAACGTGATGGTACAGCATTGTCTGTCCTCACTCAAGACCAAGCAGGTTCACATAAGCCTTGCGCTTATTTTTCAAGTACATTGGATTCAGTAGCCCAGGCACTCCCTGCGTGCTTAAAGTCAGTAGCAGCAACAGCACTAGCGATCAGACAGAGCGATTCAATTGTTTTAGGCCATCAGTTAACAGTACAAGTTCCACACTCTGTAGAGGTTCTTTTAAACAGAACCCAGACTCAACACTTGACCATAGCACGACTGACAGGTTACGAATTGACACTATTCCAGCCACACATAGAAATCAGACGCTGCAGCATCTTGAACCCAGCAACACTGTTACCTACAATTATGACAGATCCAGCCCCGCATGATTGTATAGAGATCATTAATGCAGTAACAAAGCCCCGACGAGACTTAACAGATGTTCCATTGACAAATCCAGACCTGACACTTTATGTGGATGGTTCATGCATGCGAACAAGTACAGGAGAATTAGTGGCCGCATATGCCGTGACCACTGAAACCGAAGTTAAAGAAACACATCGTATTGATACACTGTCTGCTCAAGCGGCAGAGCTCATCGCTCTGACCCGAGCCTGTATTCTAGCCAAGAACAGAAATGTCAACATATACACTGATTCCCGTTATGCGTTCGGAGTTGTACACGACTTCGGCATGCTATGGCAAGAACGAGGTTTTCTGACCTCTCACGGTGCCAAGATCCAAAATGGTCCCCTCATTCAAGCACTGTTAGAATCAATACATCTGCCTTCAGGCATATCTGTCATGAAGTGTAAAGCACATACTAAAGTCACAGATTCTGTTTCCCAGGGTAACGACCTGGCAGACCAGACAGCAAAACGTACAGCATTGACTAACACTCAGGCAATTGATACGACAAAGACTATAGGACCGACAAATTGTATGACAGTCAGGGATCCCGCACTAGATGTTATTGACATTCAGACACACGCTACCCCAGAAGAAATAAAGAAATGGATTGAACTAGGAGGGATCCAAACAGATCAAGGTTGGGTGACGAAGGGAAAATGTACATGGTTTCTCCCTGACTCTATGGTTCAAGTCATGATAAATACAGCACATAGCCCAGCACACCTAGGAGAGAAAGCGATGTTAGACAGTTTACAAAATCTTTGGAACAATAAACACTTACGAGCAGCAGCGAAACAGAAAGTGCGTACTTGCATGATCTGTTGTCAGTTCAATCCAGGTAAAAGCGTCCCTGTAGAGCAAGGTGGATTTCATCCTCCCGATCACCCTTTTGAAGTCCTCCAGATGGATTATATCCAGATGGACCGTTGTCGAGGATTTAAATATGTTCTCGTAGTTGTCTGTGCTCTGTCCCGCTGGACCGAAGCATACCCAGTCCAAGATTACACTGCTCCGACCACTGCCAAGCAGCTGGTTCGTGAATTTTTCCCACGATACGGCTTGCCTCGTGTCGTGTACTCAGATAACGGTCAGCCATTCTCATCTGCATTAATGAAAGAAGTTTCTTTATTATTGGGATACCAGTGGAAATTCCATTGTGTCCGACATCCTGAAGCCGCAGGCCTTGTAGAAAGACATAACCAGACACTAAAGATCCGCCTTGCCAAAATATGTCAGGAGAAAGGGGTCGACTGGATAGTCGCCCTGCCAGTGGCACTATTCTACATGAGAATGGTTGCCCATTCGAGATCAGGGCTATCCCCGTACGAGGTGGTCTTTGGCAGACCACCGAATATGTGGGGGACGCCCATTCCGAAAAAGATTACTGATGTTGATTGTAACATGTTGACAGATTACCTTGCCTCCATGATGTCTGCACTCCAATCATGTCGTTCACAGGTTGCCGCAGCCTTCCCTGACAACACTGATGTAAAGCCACATGATGTCCGTCCTGGCGACCTCGTCCTAGTGCGCAACTTTGATAGAAAGAGTCCGTTGGAGCCCCGCTGGAAATCACCGAAGACCGTCCTTCTCACCACGAGGACCGCCGTGAAGATCGAAGGGAGAAAGGGGTGGGTTCACACGAGTCATGTGAAAAAATTCTTTGGACTGAAACCTGATCGAGACTCGTCCACCCCCACCAAAGACTGTGTTGAGCCAAAAGACTTTACAGAATCTGAACGAGAAAAAACTCCCCAAGAGGAGTATCGCATGAAACTCCGATCTAGCAAGTCAGACAGTTTAATTGTTTAAGTCCTCCCCTAGGTGAATCGGTTAAATAGTTTCTGACATGTATCCCCTAGATCGAGATAGAGAGAGAGAATATAAGAAACGTACATATTGTAAATCACTTCGTAGTCACTGTATAGTGACACTATTAATCATGTTTATTCTGAGTATTTTAATTATTGTTGCTAGCATCCTTTTACCTATATACTACCCTATTTTCAAGCGTGAACAATCTGTCTACAATGTCTCTGCTGAACACACTTTTAGCAAGTTACCTCCACATGAACTTTCCTATAGACTTGCGCTGCGCAACAATACATTCATTAGTATGCTACATCATTCCCACCAAACTAATAATGCTACAGACTGCTGGATATGTGGCCGACTCCCTCCATACCAGAATTACAAGGGAGCTCTGCCCCTCTTTCCGTACCCGTTCACTCATAATGGCTCCTGCGGCGCATGGTTTAAAATAATTAATTCCTTAGATCCTGATATTGCTGTTTTCGATGGGGGCTGGGTTTGGGGAAACCTGAACTTAGTCCTGCTCGACGTTTGTTACCCAGATAAGGAGGGACTCCCCACTAGAATAGGAACTGATCTAGAAAATGAAGTGTATGGATTAGGTAACTATACAATTAGCCTTATGATTCTTACTGTTGAATCCGAAGCCGCACCTGTTATACCTACTATGTCAGTATTGCCAGTTACTGGTGAATTATGTATCAGGAAGAAAGGTTCAGTACACTTAGGTCATAGTAAATGCACTACTGTGGTCGAATTCAGCGATCATGGAAAATCGTCCTTTAAAGCTATTAGTCATTCTTACTTTGTTTGTGGTCATACCGCATACATACGTCTACCTCCAGATTGGGATGGTACCTGTTACATTGCATTCCTTCTGCCCCCTGTTTTCCTAGCTCCCCCTGATTACCATAGAAATACCAATCTAGTAAAAAATAGACCCAGAAGAGATATTCCACTTGTCGACTACACAGAAACGGCATGGGAACAGTACACCGATTTTAATAAAGGATTCTTTTTCTTTTTAGGACCTGTTCAGAATAGTAAATTAATACGTAGATTAACTAGAACACTTGAAGCAGTAGTGAATGAAACTGCCTCCGCCTTAGGTAACTTAACAGAAGAGCAGTCCGCCATGCGGGTTGTTGTCCTTCAGAACCGTCTTGTTATTGACGTCATCTTGGCAGATAGAGGCGGAGCTTGTAAGGTCATCGGGTCAAGTTGCTGTGTTTTCATACCACAAAACGCACCATCTGTATATCAAGCCATCACACGTCTCCATAAAATTGCAAATCAGATACATCAGGATCCAGGCACCTGGACTTGGTCCGGTTGGTTCTGGACAACGTTAACAGCTTGGGGATGGAAGATCCTATCCTTCCTAGGCATTGGCCTAGTCCTAGTATTCAGTTGCTGCCTGTGCCTGCAGTGTGGGCCAGCGATTTGTGGACTGTGTGCCACCTCTTGTATTGAACATTCCAGTTTTCTCTCAAAACGTAAACGAAAGAAAGAAGAACAAATGATGTTACAAGAACAAACTGATCGATTCATGAGGATCGAGATTTCATGAAGGGTCCGTAGGGAACAAGGAGGGAATGAGGAAATATAAATTTTTGGTCATGTTATGTTCCCTAGCGCGTACCCCACCGACTCCATGTACCAGCTTAAAATGCATGTAACTTCCCTCCTGTGCCAGCTATGAAGACGCAAATACATTTGCGTCCAACGTTAACTTGTCCTCTTTCAGATCCACCATGAATGGATTAAATGGTCCGTTCCTAAGTATGCTATGCCACCGTCTTTTTGTAGTGTACTTTACATGTTTTTCTGCTCTGGCAAAGTAGGCCCTGAATTTCTGCCATCGAGCCTCTTTTCTGGCTTTTGACTCTGACAGCCTCTGCCCAGGCTGCCTCTGTACCCGTGAACTCTGACTTACTTCCAGCGCGGCCCCTCGCGCTCAGCTCAGCCTGCTTTTTGCCAAGACTGACTATAACCTTCGAGTTATCTGTTCTGCTCCTCGAAAATGCATTCCTGCCTACTAGCTTCAGTAAACATCCTCTCCAGCTGCAGAGCCAAAGGGCCGACCCGTCCCAGTGCAAGTAATTCATAGCCTCTGTTACCATGCTTCCATGGAAGGCCCCGTGCCCCCTACGCTTCTCATGCAGACACTTAGGCGCTTATACACGCATCCACAGTTAGCATAGAATAGCTTCTGCCCTGGAGACCTTTCCGCCCAGATAATATGGTTCCTAAACATCAGATATCAGATATGATAGAAGTACAAGTTGATCTGACATGCCAGACTTCTGTCTCTTTCCGTCAGTGTAAATGTCAAGTCCCCTGCACCCCTCCAATCACACGTCATGCAGCTGCGCGCGCATCCAAGCTTCCGATTTCTGCTGACATTGCCACATTTCTGCTTGGTGCCACCCACCTGCGTCACCTATCAGTGACGTTTCTAGCACACACCTCCAGTTCACGCCTCTTGATTACGTACTAGTACCACGTGTATACTGTTATCTTGTCTTCTCTCAACTGTTACGCCTCCTGCACTGTTGCTTATGATATGAATTAAGTATATAAGCTATGTATTGTCAATAAAATGTAGCGCGCTCTCTATCCCTTCTGACACCCCTGTGGTGGTCAGAATCCGATATCCTGGTCATGACCATTCCTTTTGAGGAATAAAACCCTTAGAAACTCTAACACCACGGACTCTGGTTTTTTCTTTCCGATCTGAGTTATTATTGATCAAGTACTTACCTGCATAGAAATTAAGAGAGTAAATTAATTATTTACGTCAGAATAAAAGGAACATTTACGGAGACCTATATTACTGTCTCTCTATATAACCACTCAGTCCCACTCGCCTACCCAGCGGTGCAATTCCTTATCATGTTGTACTACAGACGCACCTGTGTCGTGGTGAGCCTCAGCTAGGCTACAAGTGCTAGGGGTTCGCCCTTCTCTGCACAAGTCCTCAGACCATTAGCATAGAAGTTGGCACGGAAACTGAAATAAAAGTACTTTATTAACCTCAAGAGGTGGAACTACATTCACACAACACCCTTCGGTAGTGTACAAAGTAGCACACTGAACAGAAGAAACATGGTCTTTTTATACCCACACAGGGGCTCAGAAGAAGGCGGTACAAGTACAGAAGAGAAGGTTTACATACATAAAAGGTCAAATAAAATGGCACAGTCAACAGTAGGGCGGAGCTTAACAATTTGCTAATTACGGTAAAAATATCCTGACAGTTACAGACTAAGACATATATGAACAGTTACAGTGTCTTCTGCGCAAGTGCATAGTAGCAGAACCTAAATATAGTCTCTCCATAAGCAGAGTACAAGAGTAAACAGCAGCAAGGAAGGCTAGAGCACATGGTGAGCACATGGCAGACAAGATGGCTGCCGAAAACAAGATGGCTTCAGCTGAAAGCTAACATCAATCGCTGCCAAATTACAATACATGGGAGAGGGGGTTTGAGGGCTGTCTAGGTTTCTGTCTAACACTGTATTGAAATCCCCTCCCAGGAACCAGGGGCGTTGTGATCAATCCGCCATTGCAGATGACAGGCGCGTAGGAATTCCGCCTGGTCCGAGTTGGGTGCATATACACATCCCAGAACGACCTGTTCCCCGTTAAGTGTGCCCTGAAGGAGGACATAACATCCCTGAGAATATATCTTGCATTCCAACACAGCCACCCCCGGAAAAATGTGGAATAGGTGGTGTGGTAGAGTTGCCCTCTTCAATGCTTAAGGAGTTTATGCACTTCAGAGGACACCAGGTGTGTTTCCTGAAGGAATACTATCTGTGCGCGTCACCTGTGCAGTTGAGCAAGTACATGTGCCTTTTGTGAATTGAACCCATGCCCCAGACATTCTAAGTGATAAGGTTGTAGGCCTTTGTTACTGTCGACATAACAGTACTGAGAAAAATATAGCACCCAGGGCCAGGGTCGACCCCTAGTGCTAGTACGAGAAATGACCACCACATACAGCAAACAAGAAAAAAACCACAATACTCATTTCAGCGATTCTTCATCATTCAGGCAAACTTTTAACTAAATATGAACTTATAGAAACTGTAAAATAAGATGTGCAGTCACTATATGGGCAGATAGGCAGACCCTCCCATCAGATGTGAGTGGGGTACAATCATGAGTAGAAGAACCCAAACTACTAGGACCCAGAATAAATGCAGAATACAGGTACAATCACATGCCCAACATTTAAGTGTACAACAGGCAAGGATGCATACATGGCCTATATGGTTCTTCTTGGACGTGAAATGTGCTGCACATTGCAACAGTTCATTCTTCTTATATCTGTCTGTAACGCATACCAAGCATCATCACGGTGCCCCGGGGTCGGTTGGTAGTGGGGTGGTGGTGGGGGGTGGTACCCTGTCATCAAATGGCTGCCGGTAGGCTCTAGCTTAAAGGATCCATATTCAGTGATCATTCCATTGGATCATTACTCAGCTGGGGGAAAACGATCGGGTACACAACAAACAATGAGAGTAGGGTCTAAGGGCAAGTTTACCGACCAACCAGGTGCATGCCCCAAAATACAGTATTATCACAACAAAGTACACCTGGGGGTCACAAAAAGGGTGGATCACAAAACCAATGCTACACAAAAGACACCAGTGAGTAAGCTCCGATAGTGAAATGCAGGCCAGACTAAGGCTCAAGCTTAAAGGATCCATATTCAGTGATCATTCCATTGGATCATTACTCAGCTGGGGGAAAACGATCGGGAACAGAGCCACACTACCAGCTGAATCAGAGTCTGAGGCATTGTTCTGCGAGGAACCTGAACTGATGGGTGGACGGGTAGATCTCAGCACTGGTGCTGAGCAGAGCGTCTCCTGCTGCCACTCTAGGGCCTGACGTGGGGAAGGCGCTCCCCAGACACTGTCCTGCATCCATGGGATACACTGAGACTTTGGTGGCACCGCGTCCCGGAGGCCCCGCCTCACTGAGTTCTGAAATTTCTGCTCTGGCCCTTCCCAGGCACTCTCCGGGGTATCAAAGAAGTAGAAGCGTTGCCCATGGAGTATCTTAAATTTATACAATAAACAAATGGAGAGAGTAAAGGGAATTAATCCACCTGAGTGGACGGAAAGTACTCCTGGTCCCCTAGGCTAGGTATCTATATAACATAAAAGAGGAGTACCACCATAAAAGGCTCAAGAAGCGATTTTGGTGGGATGGTTTTCTAGTGGAAAAAGAAGAAAGTCCTTCTTTGGTTTTAATAAACCCCTCACTCACCGACCTAGTCGGTGACATGCTTCATCATCGGGGCCACCTTGACAGCCGAGTGCCATCAAGGTGTGCTGCGACACCTGGAATACAGTGGAGCTGGTATATGAATGATGAGTGCAAGAAAAAAGTAAGTGTGTTAAAAATTGTCCTGGTATGACTAATAGGAAAAATATTTTATTCTTAAGACTACTGGACAATATTAAAAACGTGTGTGTAGATACAATAATAGGTTATTTATGGCAGTGTGTATCTGTAGATAAGTGAAAGGTCTACATGTTTCAAACCGTATTGGAAATTACCGGTTTTTCGTCAGGACCAAAAAAGGAAATGGGTGGTCAGGGCACACTAATGCCCTGCCATACCTGCATTCCTTTGTACCCTATTAACAAAAATAGTTACAGGGTGAAAAAGCTGTAACCCGGAGGTGGTTACGCTGAAAGTAAAAAAGACTCCTAGATCAGGGTCATTAGGCTGCACGGGATTAGAGGGAAGGGTGGCCACTGTTGGAATACATATTAGTTTTCAAGTGGTCCCGGGCGCATGGAGGGGCAAACTAGGTATACCGCTTGACCGTACCACTTGAAAACTAATAACCATCCCACCAAAATCGTATCTTAAATTTAGCCAGGAAAAGAAGGGCATATGTAAGGTCAGCTGTACATAAGTGGGTTTTAACGTCTTGGAATGAGGAATGTTTGAGTTGTACAGCCACTGTATAGTAAGGAAATATGGAAACTTTTGAAACATTGATCAGCAGAGGGCCTCTATCACGGGCTGCTTTTAGGTTAGCATCACAGTCCCTGAAATAGAGGATCTTGGCGATAACAGGACTGGGCTTTCTGGAGGGAACCCGATGTGCCCTCTCAACAGTAAACCGTTTGGAGAGACCAGTCAGGGCTAACACTGTTCTGAGCCAGTCTTCAATATATTGTGTTGTGCAGTGGCCATCCGTTCCCTCAGGGAGTCCCACAATGCAGAGATTGTTATGACGGGACCTCCCTTCAGCATCCCCCGCATGTTCCTGGAGTTGTTCAACCTGTTGGTGCAGCTGCTAAATCTGGGCGTTGTGTTCTTTCTAGCATGGGGTGAGAGTTTCCAGTATCGATTCGATGGTATTTACCGTGTCAGTCAATTTACAGTGATCATCCTTCAGTAGACTAATGTCTGTAGTGATCACCCCCAGCTGGGGAACCATCGCCGCTCAAGATTCTCTTGAAGTATAAAATCTAATTTATCCATGAGGGGAGCTGGAGTCGTGTCACCCTCTGGCACAGAGTGGGAAAGTGAACTCTCTGATGGTGAGCAGTGAGAGGGGATCTGTGCCAAAGGGGCCCGACTTAGTTTTAGTGTCCCATAATAGGCTTCTAGGTGGCAGGTTTGCCGGGACTACGGATGATGCAGACTAACAGACAGAGTGTAGGGGTGACATATAAAGATTATACTGCACAGATCGTTGTGTGCACTGCAAGACTGCAGTCACAGTCTATACTGGTTATTCACCACTGCTGGCCCCTCTGTCTCTCAGTCTATAAGGAGTTTCTTAGGGCGTCAGGGAGTGTAGTACAGGAAGAAGGGCCTGGCAGCACCTTTATGATGAAACAATTCTGGGGGCAGGGTGGTAATCATATAGCTAAAATTTGTATTTGCTTACCAAACATAGTGGCTGCTGTCCCCAGAAATGACAGTGTCGAGTATAACCTCCTTCAGTGGTGGGAGTGATAAGATATTCACAAATTCTTGCAACACTTTGGGAAAAGGTGAAGGATCGCCGATCAGGGAGTATTTAGTACAGTGGACAGTATCCACACTCCATTCCTCCATTGAAGGAGAAGCCCTCAAATCCCATCAGGCAGTCTTGGGGGAGGGGAATGGGAGGGTGCAGGGATTCATAGGTTGTCCGCTTTACCCTTGTCCCGGCAACAAGGATCACTGATGTCCTTCCATAAGCCACGTCACACCCCCATGGGCAGGCCTCTGTGTAACAGGGCAGGCCCTCACTCGGTATGTGCCCAATCGTACCCACTGTCTGTGAAGTGCAGCTGTAGGAAATTACCTTTTTCATCATTTGTGGTGTGCAGCACTTCCAACAAATCAATGAGGCTCTGCAAGTATGCAAGCGGCACCCACTTCATTTAAAGTCTGTTGCCAGAAGAAACCACAAACGCATCAGCAAAGCACCGGCTCCAATGTCAGCCCCCGGGCACTGCACAGCATTCCTCCATCAAGTGCCAGGGGGGCCAGCAGATTCCCGCCTCAGCTTCTCCCCACCAGGTATCTGTAAGGAGTGGCTGCGCGGTCGGTCTCAACACCGCTCTGGCCTCAGTCGCCAGATCACAGCACTCCGCAGCTGCAATACCGGGCAATACACAACACCGACCAGGGGCAGTCAAGGCAGCCACGTTCCGTGGACCCCCTCTCTACTCATTAGCAACCAAACACAGGTAGGGAACGTTTATGGAGGGCCTACGATCCTGCTGGTAACCTTCACCTGGGGGCCGCTGCGGATACACAGCTTCGCCGTCCTCGTGGTCACGGCTCCCGCCGATCAAGCACTCTCTCATGTCCTGCACCACACCGGCTTCTGCAACCCAGGGGCAGCCGCTGTGTTTCTCCAGCTTAGAGGCAGCCAATGTGTTTCTCTCGCCTCACGACTCGCCAGTTGCAGCGGAGCAGAAGGCCCCCGGACCGTTCTGATCTGACCGCCATGATGTCGCAGACAGTCGCATCCAC
Source organism: Lissotriton vulgaris (assembly GCF_964263255.1). Lineage (NCBI taxonomy): Eukaryota > Metazoa > Chordata > Amphibia > Caudata > Salamandridae > Lissotriton > Lissotriton vulgaris. The sequence goes on along the minus strand of NC_141693.1, from coordinate 1,304,742,891 downwards.
AGTACAGGTCCTCATCGGTCCTGGGTCCCTATCAGGCAACGCACCTCATCCCTGGGCATCGCCTTGGAGCCAACCAGCAAGCCGATGCAGCAGGTCATGGGGATGGTAGCAGGATAACAAGTCCTGGGCCCGGGAGAGTTCTGGTTGAGCGGCAGCCATCTTGGGCTGCTGGCAATGTCCCCTCCGGCACTATCAAAAGGGATATATTCCTGCTGCTGTCATTTACAGTGTAAATGTCCACAGAAGCAGATCTACTCTGAACGAAAACCTCTGTGTGCGTAAGTATACATAGTGCAAAGCTAACTTTGTTGAATATGAACAGTGTTTTGTGTAGGGGAAGGTGGATATGTACAGACAGGTCAGTGCTTGAACCACTGAACCCATGGGTACAGAATGAAGCCTAAGATACGCTGCAGGCTTGAACCTTAGCCAGTAGTTTACTTGTCTCCCTCCATGGCACTTTGACCTGCTTCTCTCCACATAAATGCTGCAGAGGAACATGCAGAATTGGTGCCGGAGGAGTAATGCCCAGCTGCCTAGATGGAACCTTAATTCAAAATTCCAAGGTAATTTGCAGTCTGTGAGAGCAGTGGGTTTATTCCAGCTGGGAGAGGCTCTGTGTAGCCTAACATACTGACATGAAGGTATGTTAGATGCCAAACGGTAACACTGCTGAATCGGAAAAGAGGGAGCAGAAGAGAAATTGAAACTATATGTAGCAAAAGGGCTCTAGTGGAACCTTTCTCTAATTTTGCTCCAATACGTATGCATAAACTTGGGTGATTTTAATTTCCACCTAGAATGCAAGACATCCTCAGACACCCAGGAACTTACTGACCTACTTGCTGGGATCGATATGCAGCAACTAGTTACTGATCCCACTCACAGAGCAGGACATACCCTAGACGGGATTTTTTCCAATCTGCCCAATTTGAAAGTCTCCCAGGTCCTACCAGTTTTTTGGTCCGACCATTCAGCAATCCACTTTGCAATTTCCCTCACCACTCCTGAAAAACCAGGCAACAAAAGAATCATCCCGAAACTAGTTAGGAAATGGAAAAACATAACTGGGGACTCGCTAGACAACGCCTTAAATAATTCCCTGACCCCTCTTCCCAACAATGTGGAGGAAGCGGCTAAGTCTTATACTACCTGGCTGGACCAGGCTTGCCTACTATTAGCCCCCCCCAAAACCACTCACTCTACTCGGGCTAGGCCTGCCGCCCCGTGGTTCACAGATCAAATAAGGGAAATTAAAATCAGGTGCAAAAAGCTTGAAAAAATCTGGCGTTCAAATTACAGGGAATCGGATAAGAAAACCCTCAACGCGGAACAAAGACACTATAAGGAAAAAATCCGGCAAGCGAAAAAAGCTTTTCTTACTAGACAGATAGAAGACGCCGCCAACACCTCTAAAGAACTGTTCCTTACGGTCGCCTCCCTCGCCAACCCCAAACCCATTGAAATTCCAGCAAGCCTGACACTTTGCGAAAGTTTGGCAACCTTCTTCCGTGAGAAGGTGGAGAACATTTTTCTCCCCCTAGACAAGCTAGTGAAGTCCCCCTCACTGAGGGAGACCGCTGATCCCGTTAGATCTGAGACTACGCTTCAATACTTCCTGCCCATCACGGAAAAGGAAGTCAGGAGTCGCCTACTAAAAATTAAATCAGGCTCCCCTCACGATCCCTGCCCTACAGCGATAACGAAACTGGCACCAGATGCAATTGCCAGGGGCCTCACTCCTCTCCTTAACCAGATGCTGGAGATAGGTGAATACCCCTCAAGGTGGAAGCAAGCCTCCATCCTACCCTTGCTAAAAAAAACCAATCTAGACATCACTGAGATGAATAATTATCGCCCAATTGCCAGACTCCCCCTCCCGGCCAAAATAATAGAAGGTCACCTGAATGCACAACTTAGTTCCTTCTTAAAATCAGCAGATGTACTTGATTCCTCCCAACATGGATTTCGGGAGGAGCACAGCACGGAATCCGCCCTGATTAAATCCATGGAAGATATCAGGCTGGTGATGGATGCAGGGGGCAGAGCAGCCCTGATCTTGCTGGACCTCTCTGCGGCCTTCGACACGGTCCACCATAAATTACTGGTGGACCGGTTGAGGGCCTGTGGAATTCAGGGAAAGGCTCTAAAAATTCTTCAAGCCTTCCTATCTGACAGATCCCAGACAGTGGCACTGGGCAGCTACGAATCACGCCCTTTTGTACTTCCCTGTGGTGTCCCCCAGGGGCCTTCTTTAAGCCCAACCCTCTTCAATGTATATGTGTCTACCCTCGCCCCGGTAATTCGATCATTCGGCTTTCAACTCACGGCATACGCCGATGACACACAGATTGTGGTGTCCCTTCTTCCCGGCAACACAGAAAACACCGCAGACAGATTCAGAAACTGCATGTCTGAAGTAGGACGCTGGATGGCTCAAAGCTGTCTTAGACTAAACTCCTCAAAGACCGAGGTCCTGCTCTTTGGTGCCAAAGATAACTTCTGGTCCCCGAGATGGTGGCCAGACGAAATGGGACCTCTCCCAGAGCCGGTGGACAAAGTGAAGAATCTCGGGATTCTGGTGGATTCCACCCTGACCTTCAAATCCCAGGTGAATGCCCTCTCCTCCTCTCTTCACTTCACACTTAAAACCATCAGAAAAATTCTACCATATCTGGAGATGAAACATAGGAAAACAATTGTCACAGGTCTAGTGCTTTCACGCCTAGACTACTGCAACAGTCTGATGCTAAACGCCCAGCAGAGCGTTCTCAACAAACTCCAACTACTGCAAAATGCAGCCGCCCGCCTTATCACTGACACACCAAAATTTTCCTCGGTATCCCAAGATCTGGTAAAATTACACTGGCTACCCATCCGTAAAAGAATCACTTTTAAGGCGGTATGCACGGTTTTCAAAGCCCTCCACGATACAGGCCCCAGGCACCTGAAATCTCTTTTCCGCTGGCACAAACCAGCAAGAACTCTGAGGTCAGGACAACTGGCCCTGGTCACAGTCCCCAGAACTAAAAAAGCTCGCTGGGGTGGTAGGAGCTTCTCTCTTGGAGCGGCAGAGGCCTGGAATAAACTCCCACTTGTGCTTAGACAAACTCAGGACCTGATGGTCTTTAGAAGAGGACTTAAAACTTGGCTCTTCACTCTGTAAGCACGCTCCTTCACACCAGCCTATCCTTCTAGCGCCAGGACACCTCCGGGTAACAGAGCGCTCTACAAATGTGAAAAATAAAAATAAACTTCACCTTCTTAAATAGTTTCCTTGTCATAAAGAGTGGAATAGAGGGAGAACCAGGAGAAAAAAAAGAATACGTTGTCCAAGTTTCCCAAGAGAGTGGTCAAGAGGTAGAAGAGTTAGATTGAGATATGAGTGAAAACATGCAAAACTCTGAAGTAATATTGACCACCCAAATTGTTGGTTTAAGTTTAGAATTTCAGCAATAAGAAACAATATTTGGGTATTCAATTACTCAAATGTGGGTCAGGTTAAGGATTTACATATCTCATCTCACATACAGCATAGGGGAATCCAAGAGGTGCATATGAAAATAGGGGCTAATCTTTAGAAGTTTTAAAAAAAATCCAGAAGCAAACAGTATTAGACTGATTGGTGTCTCACAAAATGCAAATATCAACAATGACCTTTCAAGTTTTGATGTTTTGACGTGCAATTTCTGCAGGATAATTTGTTCCATAAGTGTGCAGCAGCCACACTGAAAGCCCCTCCCCACCCCATTCTAGAGCGCTTATATCTCGGAATCATTATCCTGATCTTCCTTCTTATAAGAATCTGGTCGATAAAATTCAACATATTCACAGAGAGCCTTTAATTAAATTTAGAAAAGATACCAGAACTGATTTGTTTCTAATTAATATTCTTTTATACCCTCTTATTGATGAATACCCTTGGACCTGTGTAAACGTATCCAATATAACTACATACCTATTCAGTGTAGGCAAGATATATCTAAGAGAATTGATTAGAGAAGATGGCAGCTGTGCCTGTTTATTCCCAGATATAGGGTATTAGGCTATGCAATTTTCCTGCAGCACCCTTCAAAATGGAATATGAGTATAGACAGTAAAGAAAAATAAGTATTTTCAGTAGGCCTCAGAGACATTTTAATTACGTCAGAGCAATTGGAGTAATTGCAGTAATTACGCATTACTCTTGTGATGTGAAGTTACCAAAATTACATTATTATGCCAGCTTGAGTAATTATGAGTACTTTGGGGCAGAAATTCTACCACAGGTGCGTAGGAACAACAAGGTAAGAAAGAGCAAGCAGCTGCTGGCTGCTGCTGTTCATGTCCTTAGCATTTAATGCTATTTCCTGAGTGCAAAATGCATCCTCTCCACATTTGTATATGAGGGCACATTTTGCCACAAGAGAATAGTGCTAAAAGCTGTATTATGTTTTTCATTCAGTGATACATAATTACGAGTCATTTTGCGGTAATTATGAGCAATTACAATAAAGAGAAGTATGGCAGTTACACCCACCTCTGATTTTTGGCAGAGGAAGCAGAGACTTTTTTGCAAACACTGTCTAATAAAATGTAATTAAATGGACATTATAAAGGCACTTAGTTCCTAATCGTGCTAGTTTGCCTCTATGGTGTCATTGCAGCTGTTAGGCTCAGGTGAAAGGTATTCCTATTCCCCCGAGGAGGGTGAAAGATGATCACGGCAGGGGGTCAAAGACAGGGTTGATTGGGTGCAGTGGCGTAGCAATATAGAGCTGGAGGGACACGAGGTTTGGGGGCAGAAACCTTCTCCCACCCAGACTCTTACCTGATGCCGCAGAAATTGCCACCCCCACTCGCAGATTCGGCCGCTGCAGGTGGCAAACACAGGTTTAGCTAATGCCTATCTACACCACTGATTGGGTGTGCATAAATGTTTGAAAAAAATGGGAAACACCTCAGTTTTTTAAGGTTGCTCAAATCTTTAACTTACTAGGCTCGGGAATAGCCAACATTTGAAATTATTTCATTGAATGTTAATCAATGGGCTGCAATGCAATTTTTACAAAAAGGAACATTGGGAATGTGTGAGAAATGGTGGCGGAGGTCATGAAAAATAGTTTGAGCAGGGAAAATGGTATGGCCAGACATAACCCAGAAAAGTTTGCTTCTTTGCATCTTGGTACATGCAGTGCACAATTTGAGCTCCTCTCAGTTTTGACTGCTGTGTTAGCACTACAGTCAACACTAAGGGGAGTGCCCTTAGTGTTGACCCTTATTGTTGACACTACAGTCAACACTCATGGGAGAGCATATTGCCCATGATACAAAGGATTCATATTCTTGGTTATGTAGTGTCTGGCCATAGCCTTTTCCCTGCCCAGACTAATTTTCATGACCTCCTCTACCATTTATCACACATTCCTAATGTTCCTTTTTGTAAAAATTGCATTCCAGCCCATTGATTACACTTTTTACGACCTGAGCCAAAGATTACGCCTTGAGCCTGAGAGTATGGCCTTAGCAGGAGAGTATGGTCCAGGTGCAGAGAGTATGGTCCGGGTGCGGAGATTCGAGCCTGACTGAAGACGTAAAGTTAGGAGTCATAAGTGATTTCTGTGAACACCAAAAATCATAAGTGCCTTCTGTGAATACCAGAAGTAGTAAGTTTAGGATCTTGTCTGATATTAGTTCTGTGAATCAGCCCTGTTAACTCCAGCTGAACCTCAGGTCTAGGATGAATCTCTCCAGGGCCAGTAGTGCTGGCCACTTTAACCACTTGAGGATGAGTTGGGTGAAAATGACCTGGACCCCAATGCCCCCAAAGTACCCTTCATGATGACCAGGAGGCAATGGGGCCTGGAAAGTGCGGTCAGCAGGGTATTCTCCAGGTTGCTTGCAGAGGGGTTGCACATTATGCCCCTACCAGCAGGAGAAAAGCACTAGGAGCCAGACAGTGGAGAAGACTGGTGCAGGGAGCCAGAAAATCCAGTTTGCTACTAAATGCACCCCTTAAGAGGCCAGGTGTCCTGATGATAATGCTTCTTGTGACTAGGTCTGGCTACCAGGAGCAAATTGAGCCCACAATGGACAAAAGTGTACAAGTGGTTCCCAAGATATGCATTTTCAAAGTTTACTCATTTTGAAAAACATGCTGAAAAAGAAAAGCATTGCATGGTGCTCCACTGCTACTATCGCAACAGGGGGATGTATGACCTTACAACGCATGCTTTTACCACGCATGCCTTTACAACGCGGTTTTTACAACGCATGCCTTTACAACGCATAGTGCTTTGGGGCACTGGATAGTGAATAGTTTAATTTACTATTCCAACTCCAGTCCCCGTGGATAGTAGGGAAGGTGTTGGATAGTACATTAAACCTATTCCCTATCCTAGAGCGCCCCCCAGCGCAATGCGTTGTAATGGTTTGCGTTGTAAATGTTGCGTCGTAATGGTAGTGCGTTGTAAAAGTTTTGTTGTAAAGGTTGTTTACCCCACAGGGTGAGTCAGGGCCTGGCTCAATCGGTTCTTTTCATTTTCTCTTGGGTAAGTGGCATGCATAGGGCCCCCTTCCAAGACAGTCCACAGACTTGAGGACCCCAACCCTGGTTGTCCGACGTAATCCAAGGTGTTCCTGGGGGAACCCTTCCCCTGTGACTGAAGGGGGCCCACATTGACAAACAGTAGGAGACAGGAAGCACAAGCCAGTTCTCACACACCGCACAAATGAGTGCAGTGCACATAGGGAGCCTGTAGGGGTCATCTGGCCCTTGGTGCTCCAGCTGTAGCTCTCATTGATAATCAGGCTTTTGGCATCCCGGGTGCGACCGGGGCACCTAAAAATAAGAAAGGGACAACTAACAAAAAGACACACTGCAAGAGGCCACAACTTGAAAGACAGCTGGCAAACATATTAAAGAATCTGGAGCACCCCACCTTGCCCCATGAAGGCTAATTTGCATATTTGTCCTGCATGTGGGTGCCCCACGACAGACAGGGGCACCAACAAGGTTCTTTGGGGGTTTTTAGGAAGTGCGGCACCACCCTGAGGGCTGATTTAAAACAGTTGAAGGTGTTTGAATTCCTGCCCACAGTAGAACTTTTCTTTTGTTTTGTTTTAAAGGCTCCCAGAGCTGGAACTTTTGCTCTTGGGCTCTGGAGTGTGAGAACTCCGATTTAGCAGTGAGTGTGTACTAAAAGTACTTTTCCTTTTTTAAAGGAAAAACACTGACTGGGCAATAACTTATGGAGCGTTGTTATTGTGTTCCAGTGAATTAGGCATGCTGGCTCACACCATATCCCCTCAGTTGGTCTTGTACTACTCTGCTTCGCTACCCTGAGAGAGTCAAGTGCTACAAGGGGGTACTTAGTTTCCTGTAAACACACAATTGTGGACCTGTTACTTGTAAAGGACTCCCATCCTTTGCAACTAATAACCCAATTTCTTAGAGAGACTTTACGAAGTTTGTAACAGGAGATTATGAGATAGGAACTCTCCTCATAAATAAAGGATATTGCTTTTTTTTAACAAAGTAGTTCCAGCTTTTTATTACTGTGCTCCCAGTATCAGGCTTTACAAGTGCCTTGTCTTCTCTCTGAAATAATTTGCTGCTTTGAAGAGTGATTAGATTCTATCATATTCTACCTTTCTTTTCATTTGGATCTTTAACTGAGCATGATAATATTTTAGGTTTTTAATTGTAATCACCTTTTGTGGAGAAGATGGAGACTGTAATTTATAGCTTCCCACGGATTGACACTGTTAACAGGGTGACCAAACAAACTTAGACCAATTGATTTGTATTTATTTGTGCTGTGGGTCAGCATAGTCTGGAAGCCGAAGAATTAAGCTCAAACCAGGACTCCAGCACTCAAGGCTTATGAAAACTCCCAAAGCTAAAAAAAATAATAGTGTTTTGTGCACTCAAATCAAGCTATTTACACGTGAAGCTGATTTAAATATTTAAACTGGAGGGTATTATTTGCATAACCCCTTCCAATCAAGTGTAAAACATGTTTGAATAAATTGCCTCATACACGTTGTGTTAGTCTGACATTCCTGCATCACTGGTTTCAGTCATTCCCCATAATGATAATGATTAACCTGTTAATGGCTGTTTTTCAGGATCTACAATTCATGGTTGGATTTTTTTTTCTCTGAGATTGCCCTTTTGTCCTGTGATATTATTTGGCCATGGATAAGGAGTTTCAGGGCCTAAAGGAGTCAAAGAAGTGCTTAGTCAAGAGCTGATGCTTGATTAACAGTTGCGGGACCACCACACTGGGCAAGGGTTAAAATGAAATCCCAAATATCTTTGGACCTTCTCACAATATACTATAATATGGAGCTGGGGTGGTGAAGGTCACATATGTGAACTCAAAACCATTAATGTCAAATGTATGCACCACGGAACTAGATGATTCAGGGAAGAAAGTAATATATTTTCTCTGACTGGTTTAGATGCGTTAGCATGACTGGCAATCACTACACGTGGCTGCTCGCATCATGTTTTTGCTGTCCTGGTCTGCTGGATCTGCGTCTTCTGATATTCATGCTGACAGGCAATATGGTTTTTGGTTTGATGCAAGCAGGCAGTCCTGTGGCTGGCCAGTGAATCCTCTTCATACTAGGCGGGCTTTTCTTCACAGACAGAGGGTCTGATTCACAAAGGTAAATGTAGAACTGAAGTCTAAGTTTAGACCTAAAGTCTACCTTTAGACCTGAAATCTAACTTTAGATATGAAGTCCCGAGTCAGCAGAGGTAGCAGTGCAGAGGAAGCAATGTGGGGGATCTCCTGGCCAGAGAGGATAATGAACTTGGGTGGAACAACTAAAGAAACAACCACTCCCTTCATGGGAGTTCCAATAGTCCAAGGTTCTGACTCCCAGCTGCAACTGCTTCAAAGTTTGTAGGCGAGCCAGGTTGGATTGAGGCCACATCAGCCTGGTGCATGTCCTAAATAGCTATGTTGGCCGTAGCAGCCAGTCCGCCTTCTTATTCGGGCTTGACATCTTCATAGGGGTTAGGGGCTATCATAGATTGGAGTTCAGTGGGGAAGAGTCAATCTGATGTGGAGTCCCAGGTGGCATCCTCGAGTGGCTGGGTGAGTGCGCTGCATTCTCGTTGACTGTCATCTAGTATAGGCTTCAGGTTGCCCCCCTTGTGTGGCAGCGCTGCCTACTTTTAAAAGTTGAATGCTGCAACAGGGATGGTCATGGTTCCCCTGGGTGGTAGGGTCACGGAGATGTCTGCAGCCCAAAGTTCTCTATGCTTTCCTCCACTGTGCGGATCACATGTGTTTCACAATTCTATACAAAGATCAGGAACGTGTGACCCCATTTATAGTTTACTGCGTGTTCCCAGAGGAAAGTAGTGATCAGTCTGAAGAAGCAGCATCACTGTAAAGGGATAGGAGACATATTCTAATAGAGCCACACTTTGGTTCCGTCGAACAGCACGGACTCCCATTCCCAAGCCGCTGCCATTATAGCTTACTTCAACCTGTACCTGTGGACACAAGATGAAATGTCCTGAGGTTGCCCAGGCGTAGGAGTGGATCAGACCGCTCTATGCATGTGGTCAAGCAAAATCTCTTTCTCAGCCAGCCCCGGATGCACGTAGTGGAATAAGCAAATACGTAGGTCTCCAGGTCCCCCAGTGTCAGCTTGCGTAGGGGCCTGTTTAATGCAAATGTTGGATTAGTGCACTCTGTTCTCAAGATCTTCTACATGGAGCTGCAGGCCCAAATATATCCTGCAGAATTCCACTAAATCTTGTCTATGGTTCTCTAGTTCTTCTTTCCTGGCATCTCCACCCGTTGACCTAGGTCAGTCACATGTTTCTTAACCTCCTTGATGTCCACTGCCACATCACCCTGGAGCACTGCTATGTCCTCATAGAGCTTGGCAAAGACGGCCTCCATGAACAGTCCAGTAACTGGAGCTAGAAGGTCATCCACTTCAGCTCCACCTCCTGTGCTGCTTAATGATCCACATTGGCTCTTCCTCCTGGGGTTCATTCTTTTTCTCAGCCGCCTTAGAGAGCATGTCCTTGAGTGTGAAGTCCTTCTTTGTTCTGTGGGCCACCATATTTCTTCAGAGGGAAAACCCCACTCCTGGGTCAACCCATGCAGAGGAGGGCCACTCCTGTCTGGGCGTCAATTGCACTAATGAGAGGCCCCAGGCGGTAAGAGATCTTCCCAGGTGCTCATGGTTCTCCACATCCATACTCCATGCATATGCCTGAGCTCAGAGGCGGCTGTTGCAGTTAGCTGCCACACAGGCTCACAGGTAGACCCAGGGGTGGGCGTCCAACAACTCACTTGTGGCAAGTAGGGGTGGCATGGTCTGCTGGGAAACGCCAGAGGAGACTCACCCTTGGTAGTAGATGAATGGAAGTGCAATTGCTCTCTACATCACACCTTGGGCTGTTATGGGCCCAGTAACTCGCAGTCCCACAAGCACTCCAGGTCAGTATGTTGGCAGGACCCCGTGTGTCTTACCTATGAATCTCCCCCACAAAGTCACCCTCCGGCTCACAGTATCTGCTCCAGATGAGGGGGCCCACCATGCTATACAATCGGGTGGGTGTCAGCTTCTTCCCCTCCGGCTGCGTTCCACCTTGGCCAAAGGACCGTGACAGACAGGTCCCTATTGTCAGATGCCCAGCACCTTCATTTAGCTGCTGCTCAAGTGTATGAGAGTGGACAGGGGGTCCCGGCAGCAGTGGCGGTGCAGCTCTCCCCTTTGGCATCGTCTCTCTTCATGTCTCTGGCCCCTCTTCATGCCAAGCAAGGGGGACTGTGGCAGCCAGGCTCCTGGCAGCAGGTTCCGCAAATCCCAGGGATTGGCTGCACAAGTGTGTCAGAGCAGGTGGGGGCAGAGGCAGCAGCAGTGCACCCCGTCTGGAGTGTTTCAAAATGGCAGCTCTCCTTCTCGCTGCTGGAGGAGCCCGGAGACCTTGGGCATGCCCAGGAACTCCAAGGAGGGCTGCTCCCATTCAGAGCACAACCAACATCATCACCCCTCTGCTCGGCAGGGCCGCAATGAATACCAATGTTTTTGCGAAGGTTCTCCAGCAGTCCACCATCTTGGTCACACACACCCATGTCCCAGGATTTAAGAAGAGCAGCACTTTTGGGGTTCCTCGACCAGACTTTCATGGATTTTGACAAATAGTACTAGAGGTGATGCCCTGGGGGTTTAGAATCCGAGACCATTAGGTGAAAATAAACAGGGTGATATTTCAGAGGACATACAAACTGCATTGCGGGAGGAAAAAACATTTGTTCACTCTTATATATCTTAAGTACAATTTCAGCCTCTTTGCTCCTTGTAGTATACCCCTGCTCTACCTCATTCCTTATATTGCATGACAATAAGATTGTGTCAATTGCATCAACCTAGTCATTACTTCACAAGTTAAATATAGGTGGAGGTAAGAAGAGTAATCCTCTACTTGCCATGATGCTGTAGTGGTAGAAGGTGTCAAAATAATTACCTTTAGTAATAATGCAACCAGTTTAAACTCTACCACTAAAGCATCATGGCTAGTATATTATTACTACTCTTGCATCCACCTATACCAATCATGGCAAGTATCACTCTAAATATAGAGCCATGCTCCTCGGAAGATCACCACTTTGGGCTGGTCAATGGGCTTGCGTGTCTCATTGACCTGGAGAGCTATGCTTCTGGGAAGTTAGTCTCCTGGCAGAGTCAAACAAGAAGGCCAGGTCAAAGGGAAGAGACCAGACAAGGCAGATTCTACTGGTTGGGAAGAAGGCTAATAACTTTCTCCTATTAAAATGCATTTATTATGAAAATAGGAACAAGAACTACTAATTCTTCTGGGCATGAGGGACCTCTAGAGTCTCTGCATGAGACATGCTTGATTGCCAGTAGTCAAAGCCACAAGGAAACTACAGGTAGAATGATGAAAGGGAGTCACTAGTGCAAGATCAGAATCTCATTCTGAAATGTACGAACTATGTATAACACAGGAAACCTGGCTCAGGCAACATCTGAGATGAGGTGCTACAATCTACGCATCATGGGGGTCAGCAAAAGTAGATGGACTGGATTAGGTAGAAGAAAAACCACCACATGAGAAACTGTACTGTACTTGTGAAGGGAATATGACCATGATCTAGAAAAATGCATAGTTGAGTGGAAGCCAGTCAACAGCAGACTCATGACAGCAAGGTTAAAAGCCAGACACATCGACACCACCATTATCCAGTGCTATGCTCCAATAAATGACTCAGTCAAGGACATAGTCTACCGAAAGATCCAAGCTGAGCATGAAACCATGCCAAACAATGACCTGAAGATTGTGATGATAGACTTTAATGCTAAGTGGGAAATGACAGCACAAACTATGATAGAGCCATGGGAAATTAGGGTTGTGGAACATTGGACGACAATGAAGAAAGACTTTTTGAATTTTGCATCACAAAAAATATGGTCATAGGAAGGATTCTCTTCCACCACTGTGATTTTCACAAGCAAACTTGTGCTCACCCAATGGCAGAGGCAGAATCCAGATTGACCACTTAATGAAAAGCAACACCTGGAGATGCTCGCTGCAAGATGTTAGAGTGAGGAGGGAAGCAGACTCCAGCAATGATCACAATCTAGTGACTGCTTCTTGTAAAGCAGACGCTCTCAGAAAAATGGAATGCAAGACACTAGGACAACGCTTCGATGTGGCCGAATTGCAGGCCACCATGAATGGATAAGGCAAGGCACATAGCAAGCTATTGAAGATCTGAGGGCAGCAAAAATGAAACTTCTTGAGGCCACACCTGAAAAAGTTCCTCAGAGAAGTACAGGCAACAGTACATAGATGCAAACCATAGACATTAAAAGAATGACGAGAGCAGACAGTAGGTAAGAACAGGGGAAGGTATTCAAGATCACAAAGATAGTCTGTGGTAAATTCTGTGCAATATACAACACCCCTGTCATGTACAAGCAAGGCAAACTACTCACAACTGAGAAAGAGCAGGAAGCATGCTCGGCTGAGCACTTTAAATAAATCTTGAATAGATCAGTACCAACAAACAAAGTGGACATCCAGGAAGCAGAGACAGGTTAGTTCTGAACATCGATCTACCACAGAAAGAAGTTGGTACTTTCATTTGATATTTCAAGAAATTAAATGCTTCTGACTAAGATAATCTGAATGCAGAAATGTTCAAGAAAGACCCTGAAACATCAGCCAAGATACTCCAACCAAAGTTTACATCGATTTGGAAGCGAAAGAAAGTAACAGATGTCTGGTGCCAAGCCATCATCACCATGACTCCAAAGAAGGGAACATTACCAACTATAATAACAGGCATGGAATCATCCTTGTGTCAATCTCAAGTACAATCCAGGCAAAAATCAATATAAAGTGCATTTCTGATGGCATGAACAAGCACTTAAGACATTAAAAGGATTGGTTCTGTAGGGGCCGATGGTGTTTTGATCAGATCCTTCCTCTACAAAACAAACATCATAGAGCAGTGTATGGAATGGCAAAGTCTTTGACAGTATCCACCATGACAGCCTCTGGCACATAGCGAGAGCCTATGCCTACCGCAGATAATAGTTCTTCTTATCAATAACTTCTATCATAATATTATATGCAGAGTGGGAGTTAGTGAAACAGCCCTGAAGTCAAGAACAGTATAAGACAGGGATGCATTATATAAGCATTGCTTTGTAGTCTAGTTTGTGACTGGGTGAGGTGAAACAAACTGAAGACCAAGCCAGAAAGCATCAGGTGGACATTCTTCTCTTCAACGGAGGGCCTTGACTGTGCGGATTACCAATCCTTGCTCTCTAACACAAACCACCATATGCAGGAAAAGACGTCTCACCTCAACATCTATGCACAGCAATTGGACCTGAAGATCAACATGGAGAAATCAGAAGTCATGACAAACATTCCGAACCCTTCCCCAATCAAGGTGAATGGAGAGAAGCTAGCCATGACTGAAGAATTTGATTTCATAGATAGTACTATTAGACATGATAGAGAGTGGGCAGGGACTTCAATAGCAGGCTGAACATGACCGGCATGCCTTCAGGATGCTGAGCAATGTGGGGAAGTAATCTCAGTACAGTGCTAACACCAAGCATATGATTTACCAGAGCTGCATTCTGTCCACACTTTTGAATGAATCAGAATGCTGGCATGGGACAAAAAGAGACATAACCAAACTTTAAGCCTTCCAATGCAGTAAACTGAGAAGAATTGTTTGCATTTTCTTGCCGGCAAACCATATTCAACCAGGAACTGCTCACCAGATGCAAGCAAGAGAGCATGGACCCCATAATTATGAGGAAAAGATGGAGATAGATAGGACACACCATCAGAAGAGAACAAGACTCCACCACAAGAACAACTGCCCACTGGACCCCATAAGGCAAATTGAAGAGAGGCAAACTCTGGAAACAGAAATTAAGAGCCTAAACCACAGCCAGGGCAGCTTACAGAAACTTTCCCAAGGCAGACAGAAGTGGAGATCCTTTGTTATTGCCTTACAAGTAAGTAAGATATAGAGTTATACAACCTATCTTGGCTACTGCACATAGACTTTCCAGTGGACACTAAGTTCTTCTAAAGCAAAAATAATAAACTGAATATGTTAACTACATAAAAGAGTTGTGTTTTTTATCAAGAAACATTTATATTTTTCGTACATGCCTGCGTTGCATTTTTCTTTAATTATTGTTTGTAGTGTTTCTCAATTATGTTTTAGCCTCTCATCAGTCCCTGTTCAACCAAGCCACCAGAGGTAGTTGTCGTACCTACATTTTCAAATACAGCTTCAAACCTTAAGTATCAGTAGAAGCGATAAGACTCCTAGCAGATGAGAATCCTGGGTCAGTATGAACCCAGTGACCAATTAAGTGCCCTAAAAAGTAATGGCTTGTAGCTGCAACACCTGGGAGGAGTTACTGGGTGGAAAAAGTGGGCCACCTAGTACCATCAGCACCACCACTAGAATGTCTAGTCCCATGGGGCAATCCATTATAACTTTGCTTCAACGCTTTCAAGGACAAAACAAGAGCCATGACCTCACTTTCTATTGCAAATGAGCTCAGAAAGTAACTACTTCACACCAGTTGGAGCTCTCCACCGTATGAAGATATGAAAGACTCCGTACAACTATAGGGGATTAAACAGAGAAGTTGAATAAAGAACTTTCTGGAATCTCAGAGGCCAAGATTGACACAAATTGTTCTGACAAACTCGACCTTGAGTATTAAAGCAACGGTCGCCTAACTCCCTCATGCAAGCACTAAGACCCAACTTCTAATGATAAGAGGTCCATGTCAGTTCAAAGTACAAGTCTTAATAAAAACCAGCCTACTTTTTGCAACCTAATGCTTTCAATTGTCTTGCTGTAAAATGCAGCACGGGCTCAGGGAAAATGTTGTGCCCAACTGTGAGTATCTTTAGGTTGATTTTAAATGCTCAAGCAGCTAATCTGAATTTGTACCTTTGGAATATAGTGAGAGCTAGAAGGGTAATGCCCATAGCAAGTAACACTGGTACACCTGTAACATAATTAAATCTCATGCCCCCTGTAGTTTAAAATTTGATCTGGGGGGGTTTTGTGGAATAGAATAAAACCCTGGTTAAGCAACAAAGGCAAACCAGTGCTTTTTCGATTGAACGACTTGAAAATACTAATGCAAATCAATTTTGAAAGCACATAAACTGAGTAGTATTTTGGTGGGCTGCAGTATCCTGACAACCTAGAAGTCATGAAAAGGGTGGGCTTTTGACCTTTTAAAGACTCTTGAAGACTATGGCCTGCCAGAGCAGGTTCGGTAGCTCCTTCAGTAAAAGTTGACCTACAGTGTGGATAGTTGTGCCATTCAGTGAGCTTCTTTTAAAGAGCACAACGCAAGCTAAACTGCTGTGTGCTGGCTGCATTACCTCATAAATATTTACAACAAGGGGTGGTGAGGGACAGAGTCTCTGAATTAAGCAGAAAGCTCTCACCCAGTCAAGAGATCCGGGCTAGATCCAACACCGTTTTTTAGCTCACTGCACCATCCCAGTTTCAGAACCTGGCTGTATGCAAATTAGTCTGTTCCTGTCCCAGTGCATGATGGGAACAGGGCAAACCAAACTACAAAAGCCAATTCTTACACAGGGAAGGAAACAAGCTCCCGGGGACCGGTTTCTGGCATTACAGCCGTCTTCGGCCCGGTTTGCTTGAATCCTGATGGTGCAATGAGCAAGGGACTCACGTCTGAGTATACCCTTCCACGCTTAGGGTGGACAAAAATATTTACAACAAGGGGTGGTGAGGGACAGAGTCTCTGAATTAAGCAGAAAGCTCTCACCCAGTCAAGAGATCCGGGCTAGATCCAACACCGTTTTTTAGCTCACTGCACCATCCCAGTTTCAGAACCTGGCTGTATGCAAATTAGTCTGTTCCTGTCCCAGTGCATGATGGGAACAGGGCAAACCAAACTACAAAAGCCAATTCTTACACTGGGAAGGAAACAAGCTCCCGGGGACCGGTTTCTGGCATTACAGCCGTCTTCGGCCCGGTTTGCTTGAATCCTGATGGTGCAATGAGCAAGGGACTCATGTCTGAGTATACCCTTCCACGCTTAGGGTGGACAAAAATATTTACAACAAGGGGTGGTGAGGGACAGAGTCTCTGAATTAAGCAGAAAGCTCTCACCAAGTCAAGAGATCCGGGCTAGATCCAACACCGTTTTTTAGCTCACTGCACCATCCCAGTTTCAGAACCTGGCTGTATGCAAATTAGTCTGTTCCTGTCCCAGTGCATGATGGGAACAGGGCAAACCAAACTACAAAAGCCAATTCTTACACTGGGAAGGAAACAAGCTCCCGGGGACCGGTTTCTGGCATTACAGCCGTCTTCGGCCCGGTTTGCTTGAATCCTGATGGTGCAATGAGCAAGGGACTCATGTCTGAGTATACCCTTCCACGCTTAGGGTGGACAAAAATATTTACAACAAGGGGTGGTGAGGGACAGAGTCTCTGAATTAAGCAGAAAGCTCTCACCCAGTCAAGAGATCCGGGCTAGATCCAACACCGTTTTTTAACTCACTGCACCATCCCAGTTTCAGAACCTGGCTGTATGCAAATTAGTCTCTTCCTGTCCCAGTGCATGATGGGAACAGGGCAAACCAACCTACAAAAGCCAATTCTTACACTGGGAAGGAAACAAGCTCCCGGGGACCGGTTTCTGGCATTACAGCCGTCTTCGGCCCGGTTTGCTTGAATCCTGATGGTGCAATGAGCAAGGGACTCATGTCTGAGTATACCCTTCCACGCTTAGGGTGGACAAAAATATTTACAACAAGGGGTGGTGAGGGACAGAGTCTCTGAATTAAGCAGAAAGCTCTCACCCAGTCAAGAGATCCGGGCTAGATCCAACACCGTTTTTTAGCTCACCGCACCATCCCAGTTTCAGAACCTGGCTGTATGCAAATTAGTCTGTTCCTGTCCCAGTGCATGATGGGAACAGGGCAAACCAAACTACAAATGTCTGAGTATACCCTCCCACGCTTAGGGTGGACAAAAATATCACCAAGACCAACCAAGCCCTCAAAGCGCCACTCTAATTGTGGTCTCGTGCAGTGTGGGGCTGGTTGGAACATGTTTGTAGGGTCTAATTTTGATTTCCAGTTCGGCCCCTTTCATGAGCACCTTAACATGGCCCCAATTTTTGTTGTGTTTAGGAAAATAACATGGGTCCATAATGCAAGATAATCCTTGATTGGTAATGTCGCTTCCTGAGGTCATCTGTGTCCTCTTTAGTATTACATTAAGGGAAAGAATGTGTTCATAAATGTGGGCTACTCTCCCACAACTCAACCAACAGCTTGTGCAATAACTGCACAGCTGACCAAAGATGGGAGGGGGGACCAGGGAGGATAACACCAGTGCACTGGAGCAATAGCACATTACAGAGGAGTAGTAGGATAAATGGTATTAAAAGGTCCAGGAGTATTAATAAAACAACTGAACCATTTTTCATACGCTTCATTAAGTTGACAAGCATTATTCTGTGCCAACCCCTGGCTCAAAGATGGACCGTCGGTCTCCTAGCAAATGTTCTAGGGGCTGAAAAGTGTCAGGAGAGTTTACAATTCGAGTGAAATCCTGCAAGAGTTTTCATGGCTGAAGGAACTGATGCATCTGCATAGATACGTCAGTTTCCATACGCCAGTGCCAAATGTCCTTGCGCCACCATGGATGCGCTGTATTTACAATACAGTGCTCCATGGTGCAAGGATTAACAGATGCGTCAGAAACACTGACGCATCTGTTGACCCACAAGTGACGCATTGCTGGAGTTTCTCATGAAAGTGACGCAACTCCAGCAATGTGCCATAGCAAACAGGTGAAACCTATACAAAAAGCCCTGCGTCATTCCTTACACCTGGTCTGAGCAGGCGTAGGTATTATGACGCAGTGAAGGCATAGAGTGATGCAGTGAAATGTTGTAAATTTCACTGCGTCAGTTCGACATGGCTTTTTGCGTGGGAACGCCCACCCTGCATACATTATACCTGGTGCAGGTATAATGTGATGCAGGGCTTTATAACGTGACACATCTCCCTAGGTGCGTCAAGCTGTAAATTGGCTGCGCTGGTTGTGCTGCCGTTGCTCATAGAAAGTGATGCAATGGCGGCGCAAGGGGCCTGTAAATCTGTCCCAAAATGTTTTCAATCTTAAGTCTTTAATTGGCCTTCACATCCACAGTCATAGTCCAACACCTTGCCTAACTCCATAGTACAACAGTGATTGCAGTTAATACCTGGCATTATCTAATAGGGGTTTCCCATAAATCAGTTAACCCTTTATTTATTTTTTACTTTTTCAGTATATTTGTTAATGACTTTAGTAAACCTAGTCTTATTTGACCCTCCTTGCCCGAGTACCATATTCTCCTATATGATTTTCACTAAGTTTTGCCATAACTAGTTACCTTTATTTATCTGAATTATCATTGTTTTTAATTATGCTGATACTACATAGGTCTCCAGATTGTTTGAAAATCAACATCGCAAATCGACTCTTACTCAGAGCACATAGAAGCATCTATGGGCCTTTGGGTTTAAAGCACAGTGAAACACCCTGACTTATGAAGCCGATTACATCTCACAAGAGGTGGCAATAAAGGGGAAGCAGCAGAGCCCCCTTCCTTTTCTATTTTACAATGGAGATGCCCAAGTGGAGTTACTCCTCAGAACACACCTGGCCATGAAGCCTCTCGTCCGAACTCCAGGGAATGGTCCTACGTGCTGCCTACCTTGGCTTCCCCATGAGTGTCCGGATCTTCTTTGCACGCGCAGGCCAAAATGAGGGTATCCAGTCAACCTCACCTCATCAGTGTGCCAGTGTTGCTGCAGTGTAGCAGAAACTGGAGACACATAAGTATTGAACAAACAACACAGACGTTAACGGTGTGCAGGTGGGGGCACATTTCTCAGGAAAAGCCAGTTACCGGGGACATCCGTTGGGGTATAAAACCAGCGCCTGAGAGTAAATACCTACAAGACGGGGAGTACCTTATTGATGTGGTGATTAGGAGTTATACATGCTTCATCCCACCTTGATCTTTGCTCATTTGCAGTGCTTACCCCCGGTTTTATTGTCCTAAACCTTTCATGTTTGATATGGTCGCAGTCCATGCTGAGTATCCACGTTACCATAGAGCAGTTGTGCCTCCAATATATGGCCCACTGATCAACCTACCTGCAGTCTTGATCCTACAACTACCTGCTTTGGAATATTATTTCTCTTCACTCACTTGGACTGTTACCACTTTTATGCATACTTGATGCAATTGTGATTTTCTGCTACCCGACTGACAGCGTCTCTTTCAATAGTTAGAAGCTTTAGAGGTTTACTTGCCCACAATGTGGATGGTTTTTGTGATCTGCGTTTCCTTGGTTACTCAATGGGAGACTGCTAAATAATATAGCCCTGTTGAAGTTCCTACGGGAATGAAACGCGTTGGCTGAAGCCTTTTAAAGATTTACAATAATAAAGGAACTTGTTCTAACTACTATACCTGCTGTGGACTTCTTATTTTGGTGCACCATCCATTTGATATACGATGCAGGTGGGGGCACATGCTAGTGGCTCAACTCATATGTGTTCAAGTGAGATTTCATGCACATACTGGGGGCATATTTACAATAAGTGGCGGATCCCTGCATATCAGCAGGGATGCACCAGTTATTGTGCGCCACAGCTCTTCCAACATGCTTGCGCCGTATTTACAATGCGGCGCACCATGGGGTAAAAAAGGCGGCGCATTGCTGGAGTTGCGTCGCAAGCGCGACGCAGCTCCAGCAATGCTCTGGGGGCCCTATCTGTCCAATGCCACATCAATCCTTTTGACGCAGCATGGGCTCAAAAGTGACTGAGTGAAATCTTGTAGATTTCACTCAGCCACTTTTGAAAGTCGTTCCTGCGCTTGAACCACCCCCCCTGTGCAGGAACGCCTACTTCTGGCGCAGGGCTTTGCAACGTGACGCATCTCCCAGATGCGTCACATTGTAAATACCCCGCAGTGGGTGCATCTTTTGCGCCGCCGCTGCGTCACAAAAGTGACGCAACAACAGCGTAAAAGAGGCGCTAGGGGCTTGTAAATCTGCCCCATGGTTTGCATTGTGACAGATGTATACTAAGGTCTAAGCTGTGGCGGAATCAGCGTGGCCAGGGCCCGCATGTCTCATACAACACAAGAAGGCATGTCAGTTTGAGAAATCTGCTAATCTCCTGAGGCGGAAGCCGGGAGACGCCCATTTTTTAAAAATTTTATTTTCACTTGTGTGTCACCCCTAATCCTCCTGTAATTTTAACTGTGCACTCACCCGGCTGCTAGCTCCTCCAGCGGGTAGAGACGCTCCTGAACAGCGACTCCTTCGCTGCACCGACCTAAACGCTCGAAATATCTACATTGCACCGCCATTCCCGGCGAGGAAGTGAGGCCACGCCCACATTGAGGCCACGCCCACCTGCCACAGTATTTAAGCGCTGCCATCAGCGCCAACTAGCCAGAAACTGCTAATCTCCTGAGGCGGAAGCCGGGAGACGCCCATTTTTTAAAAATTGTATTTTCACTTGTGTGTCACCCCTAATCCTCCTGTAATTTTAACTGTGCACTCACCCGGCTGCTAGCTCCTCCAGCGGGTAGAGACGCTCCTGAACAGCGACTCCTTCGCTGCACCGACCTAAACGCTCGAAATATCTACATTGCACCGCCATTCCCGGCGAGGAAGTGAGGCCACGCCCACATTGAGGCCACGCCCACCCGCCACAGTATTTAAGCGCTGCCATCAGCGCCAACTAGCCAGAAACTGCTAATCTCCTGAGGCGGAAGCCGGGAGACGCCCATTTTTTAAAAATTGTATTTTCACTTGTGTGTCACCCCTAATCCTCCTGTAATTTTAACTGTGCACTCACCCGGCTGCTAGCTCCTCCAGCGGGTAGAGACGCTCCTGAACAGCGACTCCTTCGCTGCACCGACCTAAACGCTCGAAATATCTACTTTGCACCGTCATTCCCGGCGAGGAAGTGAGGCCACGCCCACATTGAGGCCACGCCCACCCGCCACAGTATTTAAGCGCTGCCATCAGCGCCAACTAGCCAGAAACTGCTAATCTCCTGAGGCGGAAGCCGGGAGACGCCCATTTTTTTAAAAATTGTATTTTCACTTGTGTGTCACCCCTAATCCTCCTGTAATTTTAACTGTGCACTCACCCGGCTGCTAGCTCCTCCAGCGGGTAGAGACGCTCCTGAACAGCGACTCCTTCGCTGCACCGACCTAAACGCTCGAAATATCTACATTGCACCGCCATTCCCGGCGAGGAAGTGAGGCCACGCCCACATTGAGGCCACGCCCCTTTCCCCACCCATAAAAATGTGCAACCACAGGACGCGCAGCGGACGAGCGCAGCGGGAGCGCCGTCTGCGCGCCGAAGGCGCGCCTAAGGCAAGCCCGTCTGCGCCCGTCCGCGCACGACCGGGCCGAGGGCCAGACTCTATTCCAGTCCCGTCACCCACAAAGTTGAACTACTCCCGCAAGGAGCTACTCAGCCTCAGACCCAAGAAAACCAGCGCATGCCACGTCCAGCAAGACCCTAACACCCCCTACGTCAGCTGCACCATTTGCAAACCGTCGAAGCTACACCTCCCTAAATCCCCGATCCCACCGCCGGTCATCAAAATGGCGACAATCAATTGCAGATCGCTCCCGAAGCATGCCCTGCATATTAATCACCTGATTGACGACCTAAACCTGGACATACTCTTCTTGACAGAAACTTGGATCACGGGCCATTCCAATGCCGATATGGTAGCGGCTCTCCCCCCAGGCTTTATCATCCTGTCCCAACCTCGCCCTTTAGGTAGAGGAGGTGGAATTGCCATCATTTTCAGGGAACACCTATCCGGCCGTATTAACACAATGACAACCCCGGACGCAGAGAGCTGTCTCTTTACCTTTCAGCTTACGCCGACCAGTTCCCTCTCAGGCCTTCTGGTGTACCGGCCTCCTGGCCACTTCGCCCCCTTCGCAGCCTCCCTTCTGGAAATTGTTTCCTCCTCAGCCCACCTCTCATCAAACTTTCTCCTAACAGGGGACCTCAACATTCACTTTGATGACCCGTTGGACACAGGCGCCGCCGACCTCATCAGCGACCTGGCTTCCCACGACCTTCTTCTCGCCAACTCAGGTCCTACACATATCAAAGGACATCTTCTCGACCCTGTGTTCTCAAACATCCCCTCCCTCCAATTCACCAACTCCCAACCTCTCCCATGGACGGACCATTTTGTTGTCACTTTCAACATTCCTGGAGCTATCAGGAAACCCCACAAAGCCCCCACCTTCTCCACTAACAGATCGTGGGCCAAACTCTCAACAGGAGACTGGGCCACAGCGCTGGATTCCTCTACCCCGAGCCTTTCGACTGACCCGTCCGAGGCTGACACCCAAGTAAGAGGCTGGCTCCACGCCTCCCTTGATAGCCTCATTCCCCTAAAAAATCGGGAGATTAAAGACAGGCCAATAGGTCATGCTCCGTGGTACACACCGGAACTTCGTGACCTCCGCAAGGAATGTAAAAAAGCGGAAAGATCGTGGAGGAAAAACTGGCTGCATAGTAAAAAAGACAACTACAACGCAGCAGTAAGACGCTATAAATCGGCCA
Source organism: Lissotriton vulgaris (assembly GCF_964263255.1). Taxonomy (NCBI): domain Eukaryota; kingdom Metazoa; phylum Chordata; class Amphibia; order Caudata; family Salamandridae; genus Lissotriton; species Lissotriton vulgaris. The sequence goes on along the minus strand of NC_141693.1, from coordinate 1,304,719,689 downwards.
TCAAACTAGCCAAGTCCACCTTTTACGATAATAGAATTAAAAATGCGTCCAACTCTACTAAGGAATCCTTCCTGATAGTTAAGGAACTACTTAACATCCCCTCTGCTCCCGCAGCCTCTCCCCCCCCACCGGACAGATGTAAGGACTTACCCTCATTTTTTGACTCCAAAATCACGCGGATCTTGGAATCCCTCCCCCCAATCAGCCCCCCCATCCCGGTGGAGTTAGACGCCCACTCTACCAGCCCGCGGCTGTCCTCCTTTAGAGAAGTCTCCCTCGATGAGGTTACTAACACGCTGGCTAAAATGAGAAGTGGATCCCCCCTGGACCCAGCACCCGTCAGATTCTTAAAAACTGTGTCTCTCAGCACCTCACCTATCATTAGGGATCTTATAAACACCTCTCTGGCCCAAGGCATAGTGCCCTCCTCCTGGAAGGGCGCAGTCGTCAAAGCCCTGCTTAAAAAACCCAACCTCAACCCGGACGACTTGGCCAACTATAGACCCATTTCGCTCCTTCCCTGTTTCAGCAAGGTGGCGGAGAAACTGGTCAATGTGCGACTCTCCCAATTCCTCGAGTCGAATAAAATACTACGGCAGTCACAAACCGGATTCCGGCCAGGCCACGGCACAGACACCGCTCTCCTCTCCGTCATCGAGGAGGCTAGGTGTATCCTGGATTCAGGAGGATCAGTGGCAGTGATCCTCCTGGACCTCAGTGCCGCATTCGACACGGTGGACCACCGTGTTCTGCTCCACCGCCTGGCGAAGGCAGGAGTTGTGGGAGCCGCACATGCTTGGATCAAATCCTTCCTCACGGGACGCTCATTTCAGGTGTGGGACGGTAACTCCCGATCAGACCCCCTCCCGCTCACGCGTGGTGTGCCCCAGGGGTCCTCGCTCAGTCCCACCCTGTTTAATGTCTACATGGCCCCGCTGGAGGACGTGGTCACCCGCTATGGGATAAGAATAGTCAATTATGCCGACGACACACAACTCGTCGTCTCTCTGTCCCAGTTAGACAAAAACCCTGAAATCTTACTTAACTGTCTGCAAGACATACATACCTGGATGTGTGAATCCGCGCTGAAACTGAATGGGACAAAAACAGAAATCATGCTGCTGGGCAACAAATGGTCTTCTGTCCCTCCCTCAGCCTGGCCAGACTCCTTCGGTGACATCCCCACGCCCAAGACTGAAATTAAAACACTGGGCTTCTGGCTGGAGCAGGACCTTTCCTTGAAGACCCAGGCAGTTAAGACCGCGGGCACATGCTTTGGTCTTCTCCGCTCAATTCGGAAGATCCTCCCCCTCCTGCCCCCCCTGTCCAGGAAACTTCTGGTGCAAGGGCTCATAATATCACGCCTGGACTACGGGAACGCCGCATATCTCGGTGCTCCTGAAACCACCCTGACCAAACTTCAGCGCGTACAAAATGCCGCGGCGAGACTCATTCTCAAACTTCCCCCTAGAGCCCATACCACACCGGCCCTCAAATCGCTGCACTGGCTACCGGTCCGCCAGCAAGTGGAGTTTAAGGCCTTGTGCATCACGCACAAACTCATTAATGGGGTTGGACCTGCCACCCTCAAAGATATGATCACACCCTATAAAACCCACAGAAATCTCCGCTCGGACAACGAACATCTGGCCACAGTCCCAAGATTCAAGAAGGCGCGCACCGGTGGACGACGATTCTCGGTCAAGGCCTCCTCCACATGGAAAGCACTCCCTCGTCTGCTGCGTTGGGAACCTAGCCACACGGTGTTCCGCAAAAAACTCAATACCCTCCTCTTCCCCAAATAGTTCCTGGTTCTCGCCCGTCCCGGATTTTACAGTATTTTAGCGCGGGGATGCCTTCGGGTCACCAGGCGCTTTACAAAAAAAAAAAAAAAAATGTAGATGATGGTAATGACACTTTCACTGTGCACGGAACATCCTTCTCTAATCTCCGTTTATCTCGATCAATCCGCCTGCTTGTTTGTTTTCTGCAACGCGAGGCTCACTGTGACAGCAGTAAACATCGCCAATTACACCTGGGAGCCCGCCCCGGCACTGCAGGGCGTCACTGCTGGAATCATGCGTGCTGTGCTGTAAGGATCAGGGAAGTGAGACGGTCACGGGCGCTGCAGGTATACACGTGCATTAGGCACGTGTTCATTGCCTTCAGGGGGGTTCATTGCTATGGTCTCGATCTGTGTGCCCTGTCCAGCCCCTTCGGGTGCAAACAGGAGTTTGTGCCAAATTGGGATTCCAAGCAGTGAAAAAATTCCACGCTTTGTTGAAGCACAATTTTCACCAGGTAAAACCTGAAGGACGTTGTGCATACAATAATGGGAACAATCTGAGTTTCACGGCTTGTGGTGGGAGAAATGTGCTGTATGGACGCGTTTTTCAGCATTCAGAGGCGTTGAACTCATGAAAATGTCTACCATTCCAACTCTAAATGCCCAAACTGGTCCTATTTCCATGAGGGCTCAAAACCTTGTATTGCTATTTATGATGCTACAATCGTTTGTCATTTGATATACTAATAGACTGCGAGATTGCTGTGAATAGGCCTGGCGTTAGCCAAGATCTTTGCTTTTATTAAAATTATATGTATCATATAATTACTTACAGGACCTTTCTGTCAGCGCACTCCATTCATTGGTCTGTTGTTGTGTCATTCACATTTTTCTACCACCCACTAAAGCAAGTAGCACAGGGCAGTGGGACATGCCACTACTTCAATTTGAGTAGTGGCATTCTGTCCCCGCACAGCAGCACCTCCACACGAACAGCAGTTCCCTTAAGTCCCAGGGTTCTCTATGTCAATGTGTGCTTTTTGAAACCCCAAAAATATTTTTGCCTTTAGCCAATTTTATATGTAGATTAATGAGGGCCTGGTGATTAGCCCAACAATAACGTTTTTTTCTTTTTTTAAACATGACAAAATAAATATTGACAAAGCCGAAAGCTGGCAGTCAACACCAGACCTACTGGTTTTGCCAAAGGTTGTTTTTATTATGCATTTTGTTTAACATAGTGTACAAAACTTCAACTTCGATTTGTGTCACTTTTAAGGAAATGAGAAAAGTGTACTTTTTGTAGGCTCCTATGATGGTACAGTTGCAATGTTCAGCTTACATGTAGCATCTTACTTTTATGGCACTGGTGAAATCTTTGTACCATTGTCCTTATCTGAAAGACAGATATGCCAATTGTATTTATCCAAATATTGATCCTATTTGTGGTGGTGAGAGGGGTGTTTCCCCTTCCGGTACCCAGAGTCCCTAACCATTAGTGAATCTAGGCGGAAATTGGGGAACAATGCAAAAAGATGTACTAAAGGCGTAGCCTGTCTCCTTGCTTGCTTTGTTCCTAGTGAGTCTCCTTTTGTCCAGTGTACTCTACTGCCGCGCCTGCATCCTTTTCCATGTCTCTGCCTTTTCTCCTAAGATGCACACTGGGATTTCTTTTCCCCTGTGTTTTATTTAATAGCTTCGTGCCAGGTCCACAGTGAGAATGAGTAAGCAAGAGTTTCACTGTGTCATGTGAGACATGACCTTCACTGCTTGGTTTACTATGTCTTGTGAAAGTCTGCTGAAGACATGGCCCCTACAATTTATGCAGTAATCCCACAAACCCCAGCAGGAGCATCAGCCCCTCCTGATGTCTCTTTGGGAATCTTTATCTACAACCTGACCTCTAGCACTGCGGGCCGTGTTGGGTGTTCAGTTAGTATGCATGTCCAGGGGCACACTCTCCTAGAGTTCCCCTATTACCTTCAGCAGTCAAGTTTGTAAGCAATAGCATTAGGACAAATTAACCCCAAGCAGCCATCCAAAATAAACCCCTTTTGGTTGCCAGAGCTCGCCTACGCTTTGCAAACGTTAGCGCCCAAGTTACTCTGAAAGATCGATCCCCAAACCAGTGAAGGTTCATGGTGTTCAAACATAAGATGGAAGGTGCACATAATTAGAGTCCAAAAGAAAAGAGGTATATTGTATATCTTCTTCTTTATTTAACAATATTCGTCAGATACAGGCACAGCCAACGCCATAACCTATGGTGAAGCTGTAGAAGACACCGGTCTGTGGTGTAGCACGGTGTTCGTGGTACGAGCCAGATTACTGAACCCGAGCACCCGACTACAGGTGCTCGGTGGTTATTACCACGAACACCGTGCTACACCACAGACCAGTGTCTTCTACAGCTTCACCATATGCTCTTATCGGAGAATGATATCACAAGGAATATAAGAAATTTCCCCTGGGAATCACTAGGTTATATGCCTTTGAAGAACAATTGCCATTTGCTGTTTGATCCACACGGTTTTGTCCGAATAGGTTGACAACTTCAAACTGAATTTATTCGCCCTGACGAAGTTCCACAAGGCAAATGGAACGAAACGCGTTGGCTGTGCCTGTATCTGACGAATATTGTTAAATAAAGAAGAAGATATACAATATACCTCTTTTCTTTTGGACTCTAATTGTGTGCACCTTCCATCTTATGTTTGTGTATCTTTGATTTATACACCTATTGGTAGCAGGTGTAGGAAGAAGTTTGCACCATCCAGAATTTAGAACAATAGAACTAGTAGTGCTTGACCAGGTCTGCTGCCTTAATCTTTTGGAATTTTAAGGTTCATGGTGTTAGGTAGACTCTGATCAGACTAAATTAGCCTCGAGAGGAAACGATATGGCCTGAGCACAAAAGTGAGAGCCACAAAAGAAAAGGGTGCATGTGCCCCTGCCTTAAAGCATCACGGGGTCACCGCCTTCCACTGAGCTCAGAAAGGATGGTTTAGCAGACTTTATCTGCAGCAGCTGCTAAACAAATAAGATACAACCCCTCACTTATCCAGAAATAGCCACCGTTACTAATCATCGGGAGTCAAGTTCATGCTGAAATATATTTTACATGTGAGCGTTTGAAGCCATAATAAAGTCGTATTTAACCGCATGTCGGTGCCATCTACTGCAGACCCCAGCTCTGGAATGAAGTGGGCTCTGCAGATGAAGACTGAGGCGGATGAGCACAGCTGAGGGCAGACTTGGGTCTAGGACTCAAAACCTGAAAGCCTCCTAAGGGAATATCGTGAAGGCAATGCATGCCTTCCAAGATTAAAAGGAAGACAACAGGAAGTCAGGAGGACCACCATCCACAAACCTAATCCTGGGTCAGAAACAAAGTCTGGAAATGGAAAGGACATGTATTCTTCATGTCGATCTTTTTCTGACTCTGAGAGTCCCTTCATTTTAGCCTTGTTTTTCTTTACAGTAAAGGAATGTGCTGCGGGTCAAGGCTGAGGTGCATCGGCAATGCAGCATACCAGGCCTTGAGTTTTATAGGACTGATGTAGGGTAGACCCGAGCCGTAGGAATTGTGTGTCTGAAAGAGCAGTCTATTTATTCCCAAGAAATAGAGGGGCATATTACCAAGGGCCATTATCGCCACCTTAGCGGGACTTTTTCCTGCTAAAGCGGCGATAATTTTATCGCCCTATTACCTAGCTGTCGCTAACACCAGTTAGCGACAGCTAATAGGAGATAGCGATCATCTTGGGGCCCCTTTGCATGTCAGCGATATTTATCGCTAATGACATGCAAAGTGGGCCTGCCAAGATGTTAGCGACAGGAAACAGTCGCTAATATCGCTATCTCATCATCATCAACACCTCCTTCGACACCGCTACCTTCCCGGAGAGCTGGAAGCACGCCGAACTCAGCGCTCTACTGAAGAAGCCATCAGCCGACCCCACCGACCTCAAGATCTACCGCCCCATCTCGCTGCTCCCGTTTCCTGCAAAAGTCATCGAGAAGACCGTCAACAAGCAGCTGGCCGCCTTCCTCGAGACAAACGGATCCCTCGACCTCTCGCAGTCTGGCTTCCGGGCCAACCACAGCACCGAGACCGCCCTGATCGCAGCCACCGATGACATCCGAGCACTGCTTGACAACGACGAAACAGAATCCCTCATCCTCCTAGACCTCTCCGCGGCCTTCGATACTGTCTGCCACCAAACACTAGTGCAGCGACTCAGCAACGTCGGAATTCAGGAGAAGGCACTGGAGTGGATCATCTCCTTCCTCACCGGAAGGACACAGAGAGTCCGCCTCCCCCCGTTCAGATCTGAAGCCACCAAAGTCATCTGCGGCGTCCCTCAAGGCTCCTCGCTCAGTCCAACGTCTACATGAGCCCCCTCGCAGACATCGCACGCCAGCACAACCTCAACATCATCTCCTACGCCGACGACACCCAGCCGATTCTCTCCCTCACCAACGACCCCGCCACCGCCAGAGCCAACCTTCACGAAGGGATGAAAGAGGTAGCCGAATGGATGAAGAACAGCCGCCTGCAGCTGAACTCGGACAAGACGGAAGTCCTCATCCTAGGATCCTCACCCTCCGCCTGGGACGACTCCAGGTGGCCTCCCGCCCTACCCAAACCAACAGACCACGCACGCAACCTGGGCTTCATCCTGGACTCCTCCCTCTCCATGACCAGACAAGTCAACGCCGTCTCCTCGTCGTGCTTCAACATCCTGCGCATGCTACGTAAGATCTTCCGGGGGATCCCCACCGAGACCAGGAAGACGGTCACCCAGGCCCTCGTCACCAGCCGTCTGGACTACGGCAACTCCCTCTACGCCGGAACCACCGCCAAACTCCAGAAGAGACTCCAGCGGATCCAGAATGCCTCAGCACGACTCATCCTGGACATCCCTCATCGCAGCCACATCTCCGGACACCTGAGAGACCTGCACTGGCTCCCGGTCAACAAGAGAATCACCTTCCGACTCCTCACCCACGCACACAAAGCCCTACACAACCAAGGCCCAGGATACCTCAACAGCCGCCTCAACTTCTACGCTCCCAAATGCCAGCTTCGATCGACCGGCCACGCCCTCGCCGCCGTCCCCCGCATCCGAAGAGCCACCACAGGGGGACGGTCCTTCTCCTACCTCGCCGCCAAGGCATGGAACTCCCTCCCGACCCACCTCTGCCTGACCCAGGACCACCTCGCCTTCAGGAAGCAACTCAAGACCTGGCTGTTCGAGCAGTAGCGGACCCCCCTCCCCTAGCGCCTTGAGACCCTCTGGGTGAGTAGTGCGGTATATAAATGCATTGATTGATTGATTGATTGATTGATCTCCAATTATCAATAAAGCCTTACTTTTGGAAATATTCGGCTAAGCGGGAATATCTCCAAAAGCTAACGCCTGCCCTGACCAGTTCTTAGCTATGTTATCCAATGGAAGGTGGATAACATGGCTAAGAGCATTGTCTCGCTAATGCATGAATATCGCTAAATTTTCAGCGATATTCATGCATTTCGCAGGATTTTTACCGCTTTTGAGATAAACCTTGATAATATCAAGGTATCTCAGCGGTAAAAATCCTCGGAGCGCGGCGATATAATTTTAGCCGCTAACCATGCATAGCGATAATTATCGCTATTGCTTGGTAATATGCCCCAGAGTGTCTTAGAGTTACACCACTGCTACTGTTCAATACATGCTCATTAAGTATACTGTTTATCAATATCAGGGCTTAGTGTGTAGTTATTGTAAATTGACAAGGCCATGTGAGCAGCAGAGCAAGAGGAGGGAGAGAATGGGAAGCAGACGAGAGACTAGAAACACAGCACAGGTGAAAAGAATGGGCCGAAACAAAGGAGAAAAAGCGGCAGATGAACTGGAGACAGTAAGAGGAGGGATCGCTGGAGAATAGGGTGATGGAGATAACGCTGGTGAAGAAGAGATGGAGGATAGAGTAGATGAACGCGGGCAGGAGTTGAGGATAAAAGTGAAACATGAACAGATATGGGGAGCTAAGATGGAATGCTGCAGAGGAGAGATAAAAAGCATGAGAGCCGGAGGAAGAGGAAACCTGTAATACAGAGGAGGGGTGGAGCGAAGGAGACAGATGCTAAAGAGGTCTTGAGATCGAGAGAAAAGGGAACAGCGAACAGATATTATAGGAAAGGGACTGGCATTTGGGAACAGAGGGAAAAAGAAAATAACTGAAAAGGAGAAAGGAAGGGAAACTACGAGTGAAAAGACAGGAATTGAGTAAGGAGTGCTAAAAGAGATGGAGGCGAGTAATTCAAAGATAAAGAGAAACTGAAAATAAAGAAATGCACAATTGAAATGAGTGGAAGCAAGAGATGGGCAAAGAGAGAGCTGCAGAGCACAGATGGCCAGAGAAACTGAGATAGAGATTAAAGAGGATTGAAAGAATATAGAGAAAGAGGAGTGAGAGACAGCATAGACTAGATGGAGAAGTTAAATGAGAGAAAATGAGTAGTGTGAGTAGCAGAACTATGGGGTATATGTACAAGAACGCTAGTCAGCGGTGGGTTTCTTAACCTCATAGATGCTATTAAACATTCCTCCCCAGTGCTGCGCTGTCCATTGGAACTAGTGCTGAATGGACGTCCAATGGTCGTGCGCAGCACTGGGGAGGTAGTGCTGCCGTCGGCCAATGCACCGAGGCAGCACTTAAGGGGTTAAAGCGGCCTATCACCAAAACTATAGCCCTGTTAGCGATGCATTTACGATACGTCACTGCATGGTGACAGATTCAGGTAGCCGCAGTGAAAACTGCTGCTAACACTAGTGTGAAGGTGGTACAAATTCTGACGTTACCGGGCGAAAACTGACAAAAGGGCATTAGCTGCAAAAAAATACTCAAGCTAGTCAGCCTCTAGAGGCAAAAATAGCCTACAAGTCCACCTCCAATGAAAAACAGGAAACAAAACCAATAGAGTGCAGAATGGAGCAGCCGGGACCAAGTGAAGCACAGATTAACTACCCTCCCAACCTCCACCAACAGCCAAGATGACCAGCCAGTGTCCCAGGGGAAGATGAAATTCAGGGCTACAATCATGAAAAGAGGCATATTGCTGGACGAAACCAGTGATGCAGCATTTATCATTGCACACTCCTTGCAGCACCATGGCATCCAAAACCTTGAAAGTGCAGACAGTCTCCGAGGCCCGGAGGCCTCGCTAGGCCTGCGTCCAGGATCCAGAGTGGGATTCAGAGGTTCTGTGGAGTTGGTGGGCCATGGCAATAGACATTGAGGCGTTGTCGAGCGCTATTTCCTGGTGGTGCAGTCTGCCAGCTCACATGGAGGCACATTGCTGACCTGTGTGAGAAGACCGCCTGGTGCCCCTTGGAGCTGTGAAAGGTAGAGGTGCTCCTGCGCACCAATGTAGGGAGGTCTGTGTCGCATACTACGCACCACCACCAGACCAGGGTGAACGGAGGAGTTTACCAATGGTGGGCCATGCCTCTCTGCATCACAGGCAGGATGATGTTTCACTGACCAGACGCTGTGGAGGGTGAGGTACCTGAGCTCCGCTGAACTTGTGTGGCAGGAGCACTGCAACTTCACGCCTAAGGGAGCTCTTTTGCATCACCTGCATCAGGAAGTTCCCCAGCAGACTTGACGGCGACTGCCTTAGCCAGGCTTGTAAAATTCCACCTGACTGAGGCTCCTGCTGGCTGAGGCACAGATGAAAAGAGAGTGCAGAGGATTGCGCCACTGCGTCAATGTCCAGGTGAGGAGATGGTGGGATGCGTAGCGGAGGAGGCCCGGGGGTCAAGTCGGGCCCAGACATAGCACCTGTGGGTGACGCTCCCCCAGTGGTGGCTCATCCACTATGGCAGAAGAGCGTCACCCTGCTGTTTTCAAGCAGTGCAAGAAGAGGAAACATAACACAATGATAACTTTCTGGTGTACTCATGCTATGTTTCCTTTGTGGGTAGGAAAGTGGGCGGGGCTGCTCTACTCACGGAGCAGGGCAGAGTGGAGTGGTATGACCACTCGACCACTCAAGCGCACAATGACTGTTTGGTCTGCCCTATCAGGCCGCCCAAAGCAATCATGCGCTCTTCCCTGTTTGCAATGCTGGTTGCATTACAGCCTGCATGGAGTACATGCCCACCACTCCAGCGCCCGTCTGAACGCCTTGTCACGGTGCTCAAGAACAATCACAACGCCACATTGCAATGTTGTGATTGGCTTAGGGAAGGGAGCCTAGAAGCAAACTCAGGAGAGCTGGAGTGCAGAAGACGTGAGACCTGGCCTCGAGGTAATATTAGCATTTTATACAACCCCGCGTCATTGCCCTCTCAAGTGGCCTTTCCCGTGTTTCCCGCCTCCCAGCTGTTCAGTTGCCCCCACAGCCCTACTTAATGGTCGCTGCTGTGCGTTCAAGCGCAGCAGGCATACTACTGGTGCACCAAAGGCAAGCGTGTCTGCATCCGTCCGCCCCTGGACTGCGCCCAGCACTAAGGACCCTTCCTCTCGGAAACTCCTCCGCTACGATGCCAACACCCTCCTTGCCATCAACACTGGACGCCACACCACCTGCCATCTAGCAACACTGTAGAATTCTCTTGCACTCTGCGCCTGTCAAAACTGCAAACGCACCTTTTGCCACACCAGCACATCTACGACTCCTGCCACCCTAGCTGACCAACAGCGCAGCCGCCGGCTCAACAGCATCTTCCTTAATGTGTGGTCCCTCCACAAACATGCAACAGAAATTTGGGATATCCTCGACGCCACCTCTTCAGACATCGCATTCTTCACAGAAATCTGGACCAACCTCTGCTCCGGACTGGACATCGCCATCACTATCCACAACGGCTACAATGATAACCTGGGGGAGGACGAATGAAGTCCTCTCAGTGCTACTGGGGATCCTGGCGTGAGTGGGAGGGGGAGGCTGACACCCCTACGGGCCTGATCCTTAAATCAATAAATACTTTAATATGCAAACAGCAGCATGCCAGTGTCTGCCATAAACTAGGGGCAGATTCTTACATATGTTTTGGAGCTTTCCAAGCATAGGGACCTTCTGGGAGGGGGTAACCACGATTATGACGGAAGTGATTGAAAAAGAGATAGCAAATACCCATGATTATTGCCTACTACACTGGTTCCCCCACACTGCTAAGAAGAAAGTAAATAGTAAGTTCCAGGACCGCGGGTTAGTCTTGGCCAAAAGAGATATCACCAGCCACTGAAAGTCAAGGGATGGCCCTAGTATGTCTAGGTGGAAAAAAGAGTTCATAAAATGGGCTCTGTTCGATTGCAGATAGCTAGAAAGATGGGGAATGAGAACACACTGGAGTCAGCTAAAGCATGGGCAGCGTTGCTGGACTCGTTTAAGAAATCCAAAAATATCAGAGAAATGGAACAGGTGTGAGAGGTCCATGATACGAATTACTGATTACCCCGTACCAAATGTAATGATCACAGTAAGTCCATGATTGACAGGTTTTCTCTGATGGCAATGTTACTAATTGAATTTGTACCAGAGATCATTGAAAGAGGAGGAGGACTGCCACTGAACTGGCTGCTTAGTGAGGTGACTAATGTGACATGCCTGGGTGGGAGGGCGAGATGGGGGAACCGTTGGGGATAATTTGAATAGATACACAGGAACTGTAGAGTTACAAATAAGCAAATAAGTGATTATCATGATATTAAAGGAAATATGGCTTCCCTTGTAGCAGATTACTGGATCTATGTTGTTAGGTTACACCGATAGATGCATTGCTATTGTGGGGTATTTCTTTGTAATACTATAGTAAGGACTAGACAAATGAATCTAAATTTGTACTAATACAATATGGTATTAACTGTCATAAAACTCAATAAAATCTATTTACAAAAAAAATCCATGACGGCTACAAATTCACCCTCATGGACCACCACGAGTGCCCTGGAGAAAGCACTGCCATGATCTAAAACAAGCACACTCCGACTGACCACACTCTCAAATGACCCAAGCGTGACCATGGAACACCTCCCTTCCAGATCTGGACCAACCCCAACACCATCCTCTGCAGCACCCACATCTACAGGCCCCCCTGGGCATGAATCCACATTCACCAATGCGATTGTAGACCTCATCGCAACCCAGGCTCTCCCATCCACCAACTACATCCTACTCAGAGACTTCAAGTTCCACTTGGACAACCCCAGTGACCAGAACACCACCTCCTTCCTGGGGAACCTCGCCAACATCGGACTCAAGCAGCTAGTCATCGCACCAACCCACATAGCCTGACACGCGCTCAAGCCCGTCTTCTCCACCAGCGGGAACTTTAACTACAGCCGCACCACAGGACTCTCCTGTACTGACCATCATTGTTTACATCACGCCTTAATCATTCCCACCGTACACCACTGCCATCATTGCCCCTCCCATCACAGCTGGATCAAGGCCATCAAAGAACTTCCCGTCAACTCCTGCAGCACCACCACTCCAATTCTTACAGATGTCAAAACACAGGTCGCAACCTCCACCGATGACTCTCCAACTGTGCCGACACACTAGCACCCCTCAAGAAAAGACCAGGTAAGCAACACTCCAAGAAGGACAACTGGTTCACTCCCACACTCCACTAGTCCAGCCCCACCTGCAGACGTCCCGAGAAGAGATGGAGCCACAACATCAATCAACTCCGCAACACAGTCACTCTTGCACCATGGCGCAAGGGTACCTGCATTGGCGCATGGCATCCATTGTGCGCCAACATAGGAGGAAAAAGACAGGTGGGCTTATTCATGAGCCCCTTTTTACAGTTTCACCCCGCTGGTGCATCACTTTCTTGACGTACTTGCAGCAAGATTTTTGGCACCAAGGTGCGCCGTATTTGCAAAGTGACGCATCTAGGCATATGCATGTCCTTGTGAAGCCCTGTGTCACATTATACCTGCATCAGGTAGGATGTATGATGGGTGGACGTTCCCATGGAACAAAGCCTCATAGGATTGGTGCAGTGAAATCCATCAGATTTCATTGCAACGATTGTAGGACGCCACTCCATCAGTACCTTACGCTGGCCTCATGGCAGGCATAAGGGTGACGCAGTGCCACAGGGATAGGCTGGCCCCATGCATTGCTGGAGTTGCTTCATGCTTGTGCCACAACTGCAGCAATGAGTGACTTTAGCACTGACATCTGCCATTAATTGCAACAATGAGCGCCATACAGTGAATACCGCTCATCCAATGTGTCACAAGAAGGGCATATTGAAAAGTGTTGCAACACTGTTTTGTCGCAGTGATGCAACACTTTTGATGAATGAGGCCCAGGAATGCACCTTATCTTATTGATGGTACGCATTCCAGCCCTGTAGTTTTGACCTGCTATTTTCTTGTTTTAAAAAACTGCCACTAACTGTAGTTAGAGGCAGTTTTTTGGTTTTGCATCATACAAAGGATTCCTTGTAAATATCAGGAAATGGTGTTAACGGCAGTTTTTGCACAGGAACGTCTACCTTGCATCTCATTTTCGTTACGTTCCGCTAATAGGAGTGGCAATCTGATAAACGCATGTTTATGCCAGAAATAACTGCAGTTAGTGGCAACTTGTAAATACAGCAAAAAAAAAAAGCAGGCGTAGTGTCGAAAAATGTACGCTATGGGGGTGTTAACTCCCTGTACATGTCATGTCATGGAGCTTAGGTTCGGAAATAATCAGGGTGAAGGAGAAGACTGACGTGGTAAACAGAGAAAGACAGGCAGACGTAGAGAAATGAGGAAGTGAGAGGGAGGGAAGAGACGATGGAGAGCAAGGGAAATAAAGCAAGGAAAGTAATGATATCTGTAGGGAGGGAGCAGAAAGGTAGGAAGATGGAGGCTGGGAGTGTAACAGTGGAGGTATTATTAATAAGAAATAACTAGAAAGAGGGGTGAAAGGGCTGGGAAAGAATTCTATAGATAACAAGAAGCTAGCTATGTGTAGGCAGGAAGGAATAGAGGGGGGAGAGATGGGGGACTGAATGGCGTCTTAGACTTAGTATAAGATTGCGGGGAATGAGATTTTGATATCAATTTATGATCAATTTAATAACTTATCTCATTCGTCTATTTTGGACCGCTAGTATCTGTCATTGAGTAAAAGACAACCCCCGCATAGGTTAGACAAACCCCATTAACTGACGCCACTCTGAAGAACCACTTACAACTGATAAAGTTTAAAAGTTTTATATAAAGTTAATTTTGAATGCAAATACAATCTTCGCAGGATAAACCTCAAAGTATACAAAAGAATACAAAATCAATTCCAATATCAGCAATTTAAAGCTTCGATGTGAAGTGGTTCCTTGGCGTCATCTACAATAAAAGAAAAGTATCATGTTAAATCTGTCCCTACTCTATGCTATGTGACATCCCTACTTCGCAAGTTTCTTCCCTAAAAAGGTGTCAGCAGTTTGACTCCCAAAGAAGTTCAAACTCTCTTAGCCTCTAAAGGTAACTTAAGTTTAAGAAGCAGTACCCTCTCTGCCTACCCATCCGTTCTTCTAAGGGTCCTCGGCCTACTGCTTTCTTGCGCTCTGATCTCTCTCAGCGCATCTGCTCAAGTCATCTACCCTTCGCCCTTCTCTCTCTGAGCTGTTCGCTCTCGCCTTCGCTCATCGCTATCTTATCCCCGGGGTGCTGTCCCTAAAATACACAATCACAGTGTGGGTGGAACGCCCCTTGACGCCCACCACGGACTTTCCCCGATGATGTCAGCTTCTAGCTTCTTCCATTGCTTCATCTCTTTCGCCGTCCGTTAAGTTGACCTTTCTCCTTAGATGTCATCTTCATCTTCTTATTGGCGACTTCTATTGACACTTTCAGACCAAAAAGTCATATGAACTTAAACAAGACTTTAACTTACGACTGCTATTCTTTGACCTTCTAGGTCCTGTGAATGGTCATTCAAAACAAGTCTCAAATTCTTAGCGCTTCCTATCACGTTCAGGCCATAAACCTTGTCCAGCGTTGTCACCTTAAATCTAACAAGTGCTAGACTTCTTGGCTCTCACGTCCACATCAAGCTATTTACGACTCCTGTAAGTCCACTAAATTACATACATTGGACTACGCTCCTGCTAACCCTTGGTCAGTCAGGTTAGAATCACAAATGACCTAAACTCTTCCAGCATTCCTACAAACTTCTTCTACACAGTATAACCTTTAGCATACATTTATATATTTTCGCTTTTAGTAAGTCCTTTCCTCTATATGAATATCCTTTACATAGAATATATAAGACATAGAATACGAGGTTATATGCTTATTCGTTACATTGTCATGTTTTCTCCGCACATTTATCCATGTTACATTTCTCCACGTTATTTCCTCCATGTTACTCCATTTAAGTTCCACGTACATGAATTCTACTGTGCACGTTTACATTTCGTAAGCATTTCTTCATTTTCCCATTATGTATACGGGCCTTCTAAATCTAATACATGTTTAGCAGTAAATACATTTACATTTCCTATATCATGACATTACTTTAGTTGACTTTATGCTATAGTCGTCAGATTCACATTACGATATGCATTTCATTCCTTCGTTTATAACATATACGTCTAAATGTGGCTACGATATACATTTCATTCAAATTGCGCTCTCTCAGTTCCCCCCTTTGATGACTTTTAGGAGTCATCACTAAAAGCAATTTGAATAACAACCCTTTACACAGAATTAGTTACATTATTCCCTCTTTTTATCGATTCGAGTGCTCTCAAACTTTTATACTGTTGATCTTGTAAAACAGCTAATTCCCTTTCTTGATCTCTCATCGATCTTTGTAACCGGTTCGACCTATACCATTTATATAATTTTACTAAAGCTAACAATGTGATTATACAAATTAATACTATCAATACAGGCTTTATAATGTACCACACTATGTTTTTACCAAGGTTGGCAAACCAACTCCCAACCTTTCCTACTCCATGACCAACTTTTTCCCAAACATTTATTTTTGATAAATCTTCGATTTCCTGATGAATCTGTGTTATGTTGCTTATGACCTTCTCAAGTGGTTTTGAATTATCAGGAATATAAGTACAACATTCCTGAACCTTCAAAGACTTACAAACTCCGCCTTCTTTTGCTAATATTACATCCAGAGCAAGTCTGTTCTGAAGAACCATTGCTCTGATCGACTGCATTTCGCCTTCTACTAGCATTAATGACCTTGCAGTACTTGCGGATAATCTATCCACAACTGTAGCCAGTCTCCTGATCTTAACATCGTTAAGTATTAAACCTAACATAGGAAACATTGCTCCAAATACATCTCCTACTACTTCTGCATCTCCTACTTCTCTTTTCGCTCTCCTCGAAGCCTTTCCGTCTATTACCGCTACATCCTTTGCATGATATATTTTGGGGAAGACAATTGCCAAGTAACACAAACCGTACCAATTGTCAGGTAGTTTTACATAGGCATTTCTTCCACATACAAAATACACATTCGGAATAACTTGCATCTCCTTCATAAAGTCTTTCGTATAGTACTCCAGTCTAAAAGCATGTTCGCAATTTACTTCACCTACAAATACATTCTCGTAATACGTCTTGCTTCGAGTTAAACATAACTTTCCCTTCTGCGTTCTATCCAATGCTATTGGACCATTGCTACCTTTCTTTTTATGTGCCTTCTCTTCTTCTGTCCAATCGGTTTTCCATTGTCCTGACATTTTTAGAATCTTCTGCCTTCTGTATCGGTCATCTATTTGTCCAATAAACTTTTTCTCTACCTCTGACACTTTGCAAGTCAGATTATTCCTACGTGCATATGAGGTATCTAATGTATCCCAAGGAAGAAAGAATTTAGCCAGTCTATCCTCCTTTTTGTAATAGTCCCACTTATTCATTTGCTTATAATTCGGAACTTCAGGCAGTACCGAATCATAATTTGAAAAGTAGTACTCAAACCCTTCTCTACCATAAAATATACTAAGCAGTAAACTACATGTTATCCCATAAGTCAATGGGAGATGATGATATCTAATGCCTTCGTCTACAGAAGCCGGCAATTGCATACAAACGTAGCAATCCTTGGCCTCCATGGCATCGATATATTCATACAACAGTTTAGCATATGCATTTGACCTAAAATTTCCCTGTGACTCGTCTACGTGTAATCTACGAGCTTCATCTGCAAGTAACGCCTTTTCACGTATAACATTGCTCTCCTCCTTCTTTCCCACAAGAGCAGGTTTCAAAGTCGTTACAGTTTTTATATTTACTATTTCTTTATCGTTCCCCTGTCCTATGATATATGATATTGTCACTACTGTAATTATGAGAAATATCACTACTGCTATAAGTGTACCTACTATACATCCAGCTTTTCTGTTTGGGTTGCCGTTCTCCATGTCATCAAACAGCGTACCTCGTTCTCTAGCGAAAATTTTCTTTTCCAGTCTTTGGTTGCTTGCTTACTTTCTCAATCTTTAAAGTGCTTTTTATCAACCAAGTCTCTTTTTCACAACAATGTCTTTTCTCTTTTTAGCAGCAGACAACCCTAGCCCTTCTCCGTCCTCTAAATGTAATCCCTAATTTTTTCTCTTCTTTCCACTCGGCGCTAGGTTATCTTCTTCCTTATCTTATATACAAAGTCTTTATGTATCAACAATTATTCTTGTACCTGCAGCTCTTGCAACAAGTTCCAACAATTCAAAACAAATGACTTTATCTTCCTCCTCTGATATTTGATGACCAAATGTTGGAAATTGTAATCTGTTCAACACTAAATCTTTAATCCGACTCAAGTAAGGGGGTATGGGAAGTGTGAAAGTCAGTAACCCCTCAGTCTCGAGTCCCGGCGTCAACATCCATATATCCACTGCCACATATGGATCGAGATCGATTACTTTCACGCTCTTCACTCTCCCAGATTTCTGTCCCCAAGACATCTGCTAGATAAGTCCACTCTGGGGTGGCGTACCTTCTGCAGGGCACACGTACCCTTCTTGATCTTCGTGGACTCTCAGTTCCTGAGTCTGTCGTTTCTTCCTCCTGATCCGATTCTTCAGCGATCGGGACAAGAGTTCTTTCTTTCTTTCCTTCTGAGCTTGGCCTTTTCCTTCTTTCCGGCCAACTGGCTTCGTCCCTCCTTGTCCTTCCGCTCCTTGTTCTGGGACTTGTCTCTTGGTCACTCTCAGACTGCTCGATATCTGTGTCGGACTCCCAATTACTTTCCTCTCCTGAGGCGACTTCGGTCCCACTAGTGTCCTGACCCTCGTCGTCCTGTTCCAACACAGTTTCAGTTTCTTCGATCACCTCCACAGCTTGACTTTCCCCCTCTATGGCTTTTCCGCTTCCCGCCGGATTCTCATCCGAGAGAGGAGCTGTTTCTTCTAGAGGTGTTGGCACTCTTCGGGTGTGTGAGGCATGTATCCAGTTTGGCAGACCTCCACACTTTACTGCAGTATTCGTTACAAGTATGACTTGGAACGGTCCTCCCCAGCGCACGTCTAAGCAGTTCTTTCTGACATGCTTCTTCACCAGGACCCAGTCCCCCGGACTCAGGTCATGGCACAAATCTTGTGCTGATGGAACCTCTGCAGCCTGGACCTGGAGGGACACAGAATTAACGGCATCAGATAGTCCCTTACAGTAGTCCAAGATCAAATCGTCTGTGATGTTTACTAACGCTGCAGTCGGAACCGATGGCAATCTCATGGCTCTCCCCATTAGCACTTCATGAGGAGAGAGGCCTGTTTTTCTATCAGGTGTGCTACGTATGCTCATAAGAACCACTGGAAGTGCGTCTGGCCAACTCAGGGATGTTGATGAACAAACTTTAGCCAGTCTGGACTTGATTGTACTGTTAATTTGTTCTACAATCCCTGAAGCTTCCGGTCGATAGCTGCAGTGTAACTTCTGATCGATATTCAAAGCTGAACATAGCATCTTCACCACTTCGCTGTTAAAATGAGTTCCTCTGTCCGATTCCAAAGAGGATGGCACCCCAAACCTCGGTATTAACTCTCTAAGTAATAATTTCGCTACTGTAAGTGTATCGCACCTACGTGTAGGGTAAGCTTCAACCCATCTAGAGAATATGCAGACAATCACTAAAACGTATCTAAGTCTGTTGCATGGAGGCATTTCTATAAAATCAAGCCGCATCCTATTGAAAGGCCCCCCAGACCTTCCTATGTGACTCAAGGTAACTGGTGTTCTTTTTCCCACGTTTAGTTGCTGACAGATCGCACATCGCTGACACACTGCTTCTGCCGCTACTCTAAATTTGGGATTAAACCATGTTTGTCTGAATACTCTCACCATAGCATCTCTACCTATGTGTGCTGATCCATGCAATTTCCTTGCCATTGGACTAATAAGTTCATTTGGTAGAACTGCTCTCCCATCTGCAGATATCCAGAAATTCATCTCGCTTCTGGAACAACCCGCTGTTTCCCAACTCTTTTTCTCGTCATCTGGTGCATTTTCCTGAACACTTCTTAATTCATCCCACGTATCTACAGTATCCAATAACATTGTCAATTCAGTTCTTTCCTGGATTCCCCCCACTTTAACATCAGTGTGAGAATATCCCTGCTCTGCGCAATAACGCGCTACTTCATCCGCATAGCGATTTCCTAGTGACACAAAGTCTATGTTTTTCGTATGCGCGGCACACTTGACCACTGCTATGGCTGTTGGTCCTTGCAATGCCTCTAACAAAAGTCTCACGAATTCTCCATTCCTAATGGGAGAACCCGAGGAGGTCATGTAACCTCTTTGAGACCACAACTGCCCGTAATCGTGAACTACCCCGAAACCATACTTGCTATCGGTGTATATGGTGACTCGAAGTTTGTCGCCTGCTAAGCAAGCACGAGTCAAGGCAACAATTTCAGCTACCTGAGCGGAGTGTACTCCTTCCAGGCAAGCTGCTTCTATAACTCTCGTAATTGTGCAAACTGCATAAGCTGCTCTCAGCTGACCGATATTGTCTCTTACACATGAACCATCAACAAAGAATATTTCATCGGGGTCCGTCAATGGCTCATCTACAATATCGGGTCTCGGTTTGGTGCATAGTTCAGTCACATCAAGGCAGTCATGATCTGTACAATTTTCATCATCCACCTCATTCGGAAGTGGCATCAAAGTTGCAGGATTCAAGACAGAGCATCTTTTTAGGGTCACATTCTCGGCAGCCAGTATGACTTGCTCGCAGCGTGTGAGCCTGCTATTCGTCAGATGCTGAGTCTTCGTCCTGGTCATTAACAATTCCACAGAATGCGGCACGTACACCACTAACTGGTGTCCCATCACCACGCTTTCCGATCTTTCAATGCTGACACCCGTTGCAGCTACGGATTTGAGACATCCGGGCAACGCTGCGGCTACTGGATCTAATGTAGCCAAAAAATACGCCACTGGCCTGCGCGCATCTCCGTGGATCTGAGCTAAAACCGCTAAGGCGCATCCCTCTCTCTCGCAGCAGTAAAGCAAAAAAGGTTTTGTGTAATCTGGCATTCCCAAAGCCGGGGCACGACATAAGTCCTCCCTCAGCTGCAAAAACGCCATCAAACAATCTTTGTCCCATGGTACCGGATCACTTACTCCTTTGTGCGTCAGTTGTAATAAAGGTTTTGCCTTCAGTGAGAAGTTGGCTATCCACTGCCGACAATAACCGACCATACCTAGAAACATCCTGACTTCTCTTTGTGTTGTAGGCGCGTTCATTTTCATGATCGCCTCTATTCTGTCTGGAGACACCTTCCGCTTTCCCTTTTCAATCCTATGGCCCAAGTATTGCACCTCAGTCATACAATACTGCAATTTACTGGGGG
This sequence comes from Lissotriton vulgaris, assembly GCF_964263255.1. Lineage (NCBI taxonomy): Eukaryota > Metazoa > Chordata > Amphibia > Caudata > Salamandridae > Lissotriton > Lissotriton vulgaris. Next base: position 1,304,699,073 of record NC_141693.1, on the reverse strand, counting down.
ACACCTTGTGTCCGTTCTCGGCCAAGTGATTTAACAAGGTTATGGTGTCTTCTCTGCAAGCTTCCTCAGTTTCTGACGCAACTAGGAGGTCGTCTATGTACTGGACTAGAACCGAATTCTTGGGCAGTACTAGACTTTCAAGATTTCTTTTTAATAACTGATTAAAGATCGATGGGCTTTCTGTATACCCCTGAGGGATACGACACCATGTTAAGACGCGATCTTCCAGCTTAAAAGCGAAAAGATACTGGCTCTCTTCATCTAAAGGTATCGAAAAGAAAGCCTGGCATAAATCTATCACTGTAAACCATTCAGCTTGGAACGGTATCTGAAATAATATCACTGATGGATTCGGTACCACTGGACAACATGAGACAACAATATTATTAATCTTCCGAAGATCCTGCACTATTCTGTATTTTCCACTAGGCTTCTGCAAACCCATAATCGGGGAGTTACATGGACTTCCCACGATCTCCTTCAGTATTCCCTGTTTAATCATGTATTCGATCACAGGCTTTATTCCTGCAATCGTCTCCGGAGTCAACTTGTATTGTGGAGTTCTTGGATACTCAGCATTGGGTCTTACCAAGATTTTTGCTGGTTCTACTCCTTTGATCAGTCCTATTTCTTCTCCAGTAAAATCCCACACCTCAGCTGACACTTTCTCCCTCAAATCCTGTGGAAGTTCTTCCACTGTTAAGGTAGGATATAGTTCCACGCACTCTTGCGAGTTTACAACTTTAAAATCGACATCTTCATCATTGGTCTGCACTTCTACTCCTTCAGGTGTACAATGTATTGTGCAATTCAGTTTACACAATAGATCTCTTCCTAGCAAACACACAGGGCTAGAATCACAGATCACAAACTGATGTTCGTCACTGTAATTCCCTATCTTTACTGACACTGGTTCGGTCAGAGGATTCGTCATCCTTTTGTTTGCGACTCCTACCACCTGAATCGTCTCTCCCGATATTGGCAGACCTGGGACTACCGCTGATCTCAGCGTGGATCGAGTGGCCCCCGTATCCACTAAAAAGGTTGTAGGACATCCAGCTACTTCAGCCTCTACGTATGGTCCTCTCTGATCTACCTCCAGGGCTGCTCCTAGAGTACAGTCTTCCTCCCTATTCACTCGTTGCCCTGTAAGAGGATCAACGTAGTAGCATTCTTCTCCTCCTACGAACAATGGCATTTGTCTATACGTTTTCCCTCCATTTGCAACGCGAGGCGGTTGAGGAAACGGGGCTCGAGGAGTCTGAGTCCCCCCTTTGATAAACTTTCCCTTCGGGGCTGCGGCTCCCTTAACCACGTTATTCTGTACCTCTTCCTCCTCTTGTTCTAATTCCCCTATCTCAACATTGTAAGGACACTCGCGTCTCCAATGTCCCACTTCGTTACACTGATGACACCTCGTTGTCTTTTTCAGTGTCGCGATATCCATTCTTGGTCTCGGTCTTTCTTCCTCATCTCTGCTCTGATTATTCTGTTTCTTTGCTTGCATTCCTGCTCCCTGTTGTCGTTGTCCGCCCTTTCCAGCTGCTTGCATTTGTACCAGCATTAACTTCTCCTTGAGTTTCTTAGCCTTAGAATCTATCTCGTCACTACAGTACCTTGCATACCTCAGAATCTCATCTAAAGGTTTGTTCTGCCAACAGATCAAATGCTGTTGTATCATCAGGCTTATGTCTGGTCTTAATCCTAGAACAAACTTCGACACAAACTGCCCTATGTCCTTAGGATCCATTACATCTAACCCACTGTACTGCTTGAATGCTTTCAGCAATCTCTCATAAAACTCATGGACTGTTTCCTTCGGCTCCTGAGTAGTTCGATCTATCTTAACCCAGTCTATATCGTGCACTGGCACTTTCTCTTTTAGCCATGTTATGACCCTCTCGTATTTTTCCATGACTCTAACTGACGGACCATTTGTCCGGGTATCTCTCGGAGGCTCACAAGTAGGCCATTCAACACTAAGCTTGCATGCCGTCCACAAATCTCCGGGTACTACGATATCGAACAATGTGTTCAAATCGATCCACAGTACCTTCGAGATCTTCACGAATCTTTCTACCTGCTTGTACCACTCGACGGGATTTTCTCTAAGCTTTGGGAAGGAATTGGTAAATGCCGCCAAATCCCCCCTACTCCAGGGTACGTGAACGTAGTTTCCATTCGCGATTTCTCGCAATGGGAAAGCTTCCATTCGCATTAGGTCTGTATCCGGGGACCTTGTAAGTGTACTCCTTCTAACGGATCCCTTCTTAGACCATCTTTCCTCCCATCTATCCAAATCTTTCCATATTCTGATACATATGATCAGTTCCCTTATGTGTACCTTCAGCGCGATAGTTCTACGCTCATCCAGATCTTGATCTGTGCAAGTTAGCCTATGGTTACCCTGTAAAGCCTTAGTTCGTGACAGGTCTATCATATACCTATTTGCCAAATTAGATAAATTTTCATGAGCTGACCTCGCTCTTCGAGTAATATCCTTGGATAAAAACAATATTTCATCTGGTGTATACAAGTCTAATCTCTCAATCGCTACTGTGCCATCAATTATTTCATCCAAGTCTGACTTCAAACTCATTACATCGAGCCGTTTCGCTTTTATTTCAGCTTTCAGTACCTCAGTCCTAGGTTGTTCTCTCATATCCCTCTCACCTCCGCTATACGCCCTACGCCTGAGCACAGGTGAGTTATGAGGAGTTTTCTTTCCATCCCTTTGTTCCCACCTCTCTAGATCCCAAGCCTTTCCATCTTCCCGTGGGGTGTGGTGGAACATTGCTCCATCCCCCATCCCTGCATTACGCCTTTTCGGCTCGGTTTCTCTAGATTCGAGATAGGATCCACCGTTCTGTTCTAAACCACTGTAACTCGCTTGTTGTCTGGTGTCGCTCAATAAAATGAAAGGTCCTCGCCGATCTTCCATGTTCCCGTGATCTCGTCCTTGATCACCAGAAGTATGGCGAGACGTTTCGCGACTCCCTATATTCTCATGACTCCGTCCACTATCACCGGATGCATGTCGAGACGCTTCACGACTCTCCATGTTTCCGTGATTCCAATGTCTCATATCCTCATTTGGGGCATGGTGTGTGCACCTAAAAGTATTCCGATACTCCTGTGTCCTACGTTCCCCTTCACTGAAGGTGACGCGAGGCACTTCGCCACACCCTGCACTCCTGTCGTCGCACATTTGCCTATTGCCGTTAATAGTAGGACAAGTATCTCTTCTGCTTTCTTGGCTCCCTCTCTCCCACTCGGGGCTGCTCTCGCCAGCTCCACAATGAGAGAGAATCCTGTTATCCTGATCTCTCCACTCAGTTCCCGTTTCTAAATTTCTATTCCGAGCCTCTTCAGCCGTATCCCATTCTCTCAGGTACTCCCTTAATTCCTTATGGGTTTTCGGTTTAGGACCCCTCAAATCCATTGGCCCTCTTTGACCTCCCTGTTCTATCCTGGGACCCGTTGCGGAATCTAATGGGGTACTCCGACTCATTGGTGCTAATATCTGCCTTTGAGGATTCATTACGGCATTCCTATTCTCCACTTCTGCTCTTTCTCTGTCCCATCGTGCCTGCTCCTCCTGCTGGACCCCTTCTGGGTTGTAGATTGACACAATAGGGCCTATGGTAACAGGAACTTGTAACGCGTCTGGCATTTGGTACGACCTTGCGCATTGCGTCTCTGGCACCTTCTGGACCACAAATCTTCCCACCACTCTCTGTTCTGAACTAGTTTGGGGTATTTCCTCAGTCTTGTTAACGTCCCACTCCGTTACTGGGATCGATTTATATTCCCCCCACCTAGCTCCGTCCTCTTGCGGTAATATGGGACTCGCAAGTTCACCGCTGTATGGAGGTGGTCTATCCGTTAATAGCCTATCTATCAGATCCTCCTCCGACTCGCTTTCTTCATCTTCCTGTTCTATAGGTTTCCTTTCTCCCGTGGCTTCTATCATGGTGAACAATTTGTCCGCTTCTATCTTTTGTACTCTCCACTTCTTAGCTTCCTCATCCCATTTGGCATCCTGTACTGCCTTTACTGATCGTCTCACTCTTTCCTGGTGCCTCTTTACGCTCTTTTCGTGTGCTGTTCTAAACCATACACTAAGTGCTTCGAATTGCGTTGGCCTCGGTAGAGGTCTTGTTGAAAGCATTGTCGCTTTCAGTTGGTTCAACACGTCTAGTTTAAACGTTCCGAATCTCGGAAACGTCAGTTCCTTACTCCCTTCAGTCAGCTTATTCCACTCGGAAATCCATAATATTGAGTGCAAGCCTACATTTACTGCCATATAATAAGCTGGTGTGCCTTCTGTTGGAGCTTCTTCTCCTGCATATAAATTTCTCCTCTTTCTCTTAAAGATTTTTCCTAAACCCTTGAAACACTTCATTTTCGATACTTTACAATTTTCCTCTTACTCTTCCTTGTTTACGTCCCGATGACAACCACCAACCAATCCCTACGCGGTTCTCGCTAATCGGCCTATCTCAGTGCGATTCTTCGCTGACGTCTGACAAACTAACCAATCTCAGCGCGGTTCTATGCTGACGTCTGACAAACTAACCAATCTCAGCGCGATTCTATGCTGACGTCTGACAAACTAACCAATCTCAGCGCGATTCTATGCTGACGTCACTCGTTCCCTCTTGCAGCAATTCTCCTTCTTTCTCAACTCGTCTCACGATTCCGCATGCGTTTTCATTCATACACCGAAAAATGACTACTTCCGTCCAAGCGATCACTTTTCTCTGACTGTACGGCCACAGTCAACTGTAATTGTCACCTCAACTGATGAAACGTCTTCCCTCTTACGGTCAGACGATCGCCTCAACTGATAGGTTACTTACACACAGTAAACGTACGACCAGCGTCCGTTACTCATTCACTCACTCTTACGCTCCCCCTATCATCGGTCTGTCGGGAAATCAATGGTACCTCATGACCCCCTTTCAATGGTAGACAAATTACTCTGGGTGTTCGATACACCCGAACCACTTAAGTCCTCTGGACATAAGATTTCATCCGGTTGCGCGCGCTCACAGCCTTCCCTCAATCACACTACAGGCATTCAACTCCGCTTGACATTACAACACTGGAACAACATAAAACACCGCAATCTTACAACGCATGACCCTTATACTCACTCTCGACCGACTCTGCTGCTTTTTCTCTCGACGCTCCGTCAGCACCGTCTTCGGCTGCAATTCTTCTTCTGGTCGACGATGACTAGGGACCTTGGGGTAAACTAAACCTGGCCTAGGTCGTCTTCCTCAAGAAGATAACCATCATTACTCTGCTACCAACTGCGGGGAATGAGATTTTGATATCAATTTATGATCAATTTAATAACTTATCTCATTCGTCTATTTTGGACCGCTAGTATCTGTCATTGAGTAAAAGACAACCCCCGCATAGGTTAGACAAACCCCATTAACTGACGCCACTCTGAAGAACCACTTACAACTGATAAAGTTTAAAAGTTTTATATAAAGTTAATTTTGAATGCAAATACAATCTTCGCAGGATAAACCTCAAAGTATACAAAAGAATACAAAATCAATTCCAATATCAGCAATTTAAAGCTTCGATGTGAAGTGGTTCCTTGGCGTCATCTACAATAAAAGAAAAGTATCATGTTAAATCTGTCCCTACTCTATGCTATGTGACATCCCTACTTCGCAAGTTTCTTCCCTAAAAAGGTGTCAGCAGTTTGACTCCCAAAGAAGTTCAAACTCTCTTAGCCTCTAAAGGTAACTTAAGTTTAAGAAGCAGTACCCTCTCTGCCTACCCATCCGTTCTTCTAAGGGTCCTCGGCCTACTGCTTTCTTGCGCTCTGATCTCTCTCAGCGCATCTGCTCAAGTCATCTACCCTTCGCCCTTCTCTCTCTGAGCTGTTCGCTCTCGCCTTCGCTCATCGCTATCTTATCCCCGGGGTGCTGTCCCTAAAATACACAATCACAGTGTGGGTGGAACGCCCCTTGACGCCCACCACGGACTTTCCCCGATGATGTCAGCTTCTAGCTTCTTCCATTGCTTCATCTCTTTCGCCGTCCGTTAAGTTGACCTTTCTCCTTAGATGTCATCTTCATCTTCTTATTGGCGACTTCTATTGACACTTTCAGACCAAAAAGTCATATGAACTTAAACAAGACTTTAACTTACGACTGCTATTCTTTGACCTTCTAGGTCCTGTGAATGGTCATTCAAAACAAGTCTCAAATTCTTAGCGCTTCCTATCACGTTCAGGCCATAAACCTTGTCCAGCGTTGTCACCTTAAATCTAACAAGTGCTAGACTTCTTGGCTCTCACGTCCACATCAAGCTATTTACGACTCCTGTAAGTCCACTAAATTACATACATTGGACTACGCTCCTGCTAACCCTTGGTCAGTCAGGTTAGAATCACAAATGACCTAAACTCTTCCAGCATTCCTACAAACTTCTTCTACACAGTATAACCTTTAGCATACATTTATATATTTTCGCTTTTAGTAAGTCCTTTCCTCTATATGAATATCCTTTACATAGAATATATAAGACATAGAATACGAGGTTATATGCTTATTCGTTACATTGTCATGTTTTCTCCGCACATTTATCCATGTTACATTTCTCCACGTTATTTCCTCCATGTTACTCCATTTAAGTTCCACGTACATGAATTCTACTGTGCACGTTTACATTTCGTAAGCATTTCTTCATTTTCCCATTATGTATACGGGCCTTCTAAATCTAATACATGTTTAGCAGTAAATACATTTACATTTCCTATATCATGACATTACTTTAGTTGACTTTATGCTATAGTCGTCAGATTCACATTACGATATGCATTTCATTCCTTCGTTTATAACATATACGTCTAAATGTGGCTACGATATACATTTCATTCAAATTGCGCTCTCTCAAGATTGACTTGTAGAAGAATACATATCCTTTATATTTCATAGAATTTGTTTCTAAACATGACCCAGGAATAAGTTTGTGGGTGGAGGTCCTCCTGACTTCTTTTTGGCTTATTTTTGATCTTGAAAAACGTGCAAGGCCTTCAAGACTTTCCCTGTAGTAGACTGTTTTTGAAAACAACTTTGAATGTGTGCATAAGTTATTTCTCTTTAACCTTCCCTCGAAAAAAAATATTGAAAAAATCCTACTCTGTATTCTTTTAGAAATTGGCATGTTTAAACAGCTAAACGTGAAATCACTACAGGTGAAAGTTTAAGTAATGATACGCAAGCTGGGACGCAGTGGGCATTGCAACCTTTTGAATTTCTTTCCTTTTTGCTTTTATTCAATCAATCATTGACTTATTTTCTGGTTCAATGAAGCAAATAGGAATTGCATAAAAGCTGGCATCCATTGCCCTTAATATATTCCAGCTGCAACCTCACTAGTTTTCTCCAATTAGAAAATTACATAGATATTGTCAGAATTGCAAAAGCACCAGTGGTGGAGCATGCATGGTGTTTTCTGTTGCACGCCCATTGCGTCCAATGCATTTGAACGTTGCACCCGGAAGTCCACATTTTCGTGGGAATGGCGGCCATATTGTCAGATGTAGCTACTTTCAAAAGCTGTGTCGGTGCATGAACGAATTCCAGTTATTTGACATTTTTTTCTTATCTCTAAATCCTGCTTCCGACAATGCTTCTTTGTGTGAGTGCTCGGAAGGGCTCTATCCTTGGAATATCGTCACCTGCTGACTTTGTTTTCTTCCTTTTTTTCTGCCACCTGCAAGTTACATTGTTGAAACAGAGCAGAAACCTGCAAACATAGGCAACGGAAAATCATTTTACCAAACAGGCTCCTGAATCTCTAAAGTGGTACGGTGTGAATGCTCTGTTATGTAAAGGATTTGTTATATACCGTGCTGGGATTCCTTGGAAGTGGAACTCGTTTTCATCCAAATTCCTAAGTTCCTGGAAATAAAGAAATTATTTGAGTTCATTAGAGGAGTGCTCAATCCATTCAGCATATAAACTATATTGACTTTTTGTCTCTTTACAAAAACTTATAAACTTCCTATGTATCTGTTGTTTTTAATATTACCCAGTACCTGGCCATCAGCAACTTATGCATTTGTTTTTGCATTTAAGATGATAAAATTAGTTTGTGAAAGCGGTTAGTAAGTCGGATTGGGACCGAAAATTGGCCCGGGCACCTACAATAAAAGAGTGGCTCACATTTGCAAATTGCAACCTTTTGTGGAGCTTCACATTTTTAGTATGAGAGGGATACTTTTAGGAAAACTTAATGGTATAGAAAGCCTTTTATTACTTGTGTGGTCAGTTACATTGATCACAACTGAAAACTCAATTATACAATGGACACTCACTCATCTCCTGACCCTCATCTTGAGGTCCATTTTTAGCCAATATCTCATGCTCTCCCTCATATCTCTGAGTCCCCTGCTGTTGATTAGGCCATAAGTCTGATGAAGTCAACAAATGATGAGTCAAACGTTGTGTACAAAATTGATAATTGTTGAAAAAGTAACTAGAAAAAGAGGGGACCATTGGATGAAATTCATATTGCTTGGTGCCTTTGTCTCCCCTTACCGGGACTTACTCAGTAGATATCTGTCAATGAGAAGGGATGCCTGGTATATGGAAAAGAAAGAAACTTTCTAAATTTGTATGGGTTGTATTTGTATATAGAGCAATACATATGAAATAATTTCAGTGTTTTTCTTCCTTTTAATCATTGAGGGGATGATAGATATTAATAATTTATATAATTGAAATTGTGGGGATGAAATCATCAGTTGAGAAGTAATGATGAGAGCGATATCAATATTGAAATTTGATTCAAAGAAAAGTGACTAGATACTCTAGATTTACATACTTAGCCAATTTTAATGTAAAAAAGACACCAACTTTTACCATGAACAAAAAGATAGAAAAGACAAACTCTGCTCATGCCCTCTGTAATATATATGAGAGATAAAAACACTCATTGTGAGTGCTTTGTGGAAGAGAGAGGTCGCCAGCGTGGACATGTGCTTCACAGGACGACTCGTGCACCTACAGGCAACAAAAATGAAACAGAAAGTCAGTGAGATTTGGGAAATCCAGCCAATGTAATACAAGACATCATCGCAAATGCTTAACAGTAGTGTACCCCAGTATAAGTTATAATTTTTTGCTAGACATTACACAGGAAAAGCAAATTGGTTGTCCGCCCAACGCAACCATGTTGGAGTCAAGGGGTTGTAGATAAAAATCAAATAAATATAAATACATTAAATAATTGCTGGTGTCTCTCCAGAACCCATGAGGAACCTATCAAATGAATTAATCAAAAACAACAACACTGTACTACAATCAGCCACAAGCACAAATAAATGTATCATATTTATAAAAAAAATTTTTTACAAAAATGTTGTACGTTTTTCATCACTGTTTCCTGAAAATGGCTTTTAAAAGTGAAATAAAAATGTTGAAACACACATTTGCTGCACCAAATGATGGTAGCTGACCAATCCTTCACATGGCCAGCGAAGGAGGAGGTATGGAAAACAAAGACAACGTGAGCCACCACACACTCACTGGCTCCACAAAATGGTGGTCGCCGCATGGTCAACTAAGAAAGAGGCATGGAACACAATGACAAAACACACACATACACACGTGCACACACGCGCTGGAAATTGCGACTTATGACAAACACACCCTGGCTACACCTCCGCCTGACCAGAAAAGAAGAAGACCACTGCGGCATGACTAGCAAAAAAGGAGAAATGGGGAGCACACCCCTTCCACCCTCAAAAAAAAAATCTTCTAACATTGCAGAGATAGGGTTGGGAAAATACCTACTATTAACCCAAAATGTGCTCTGGGCCCACACATGGGACTGCCCTTTACCCACAATGAGTTAGTCAGTGATGTCATAAAAGAAAATGGAATAAACTTTTAAAGTTCCCCAACCACAATGAGTCGAAGGCAACATCAATTACCCCTCCAACATAATTTTAAAAGCTGCAGAATAAACATTAAGCATATTATCAACCATGTCACATCTAGATAAACTAAAAAAACGGTTGACAAGCTCATGGGGAAGAAGGTAGATAGGAACAAATGAACACCTTCTGACATCATGGTTCTGAACTTCAGGAGCTACCAAGATGCGAGCCACAAACAGGCACATGCAGGCGAAAAGTACCATACATTTCGCATTTTATACAAGACAATCCACAAGCCCCTAAAAAGTTTTTAAAATATGAAAATCACAGTGGCAGTGAGAATGTGAGAAATGCAATTAAAAATACACTCAATGCCTACTGCAGGGCAGAGCATGCCCAAACATTAAAACGACAAAACAGTAAAATGACTGACACATCCATACTAAATTTATAAAAAAACATAAGGAAATTGAGAAAATGTGTTTACAACTCCAGGCTGCTACCATTCCCAAAAATGTACAAACATTATCTCCTAAGACAACTTAATTCCTCAACAGTCCCAACTCCTGGCCATTCAATAACGAAGAAACAAAAAGAAAAGAAACTCAAAAGTGCTGGATGGATCAGAGATTGCAGACAGAAGAGAATTATGCTTTCTCTCTAAAATCATAATCCAAAATGACCAAGAACTGAACAAAACAGGGGGGGTCTTCAGTACAGGAAGTGGAAGTTGCTACTGTATGTACACCAGCATCCCAGTCTCTTTGGCACTTTTTTCCTGTTTAATCAAAAATGTATTTCATGCTCAAGAAATTAACCGCAGCATGTTTTCAGGTGAAAATTCAATTCGAAAATGTAATTTCAAACTGATTTTCTAGTTGGTGATGCTAAAAGAACTGCTGCTCACATTCATAATTGTAGTTTTGTACTGAACAAAACGACCTGAACGGTTCACTCAGCCAAAAAACCTACCTGAAATGTTTGTTAACCGGGCCCATTTAGGAGCTGCCACTTACATTGGAAAGATTTTGCTCACATTTGTGTTGAACACGTCATTTCTGTGTGTCCCAGGTTCCGATTCCTCCCTGCAGGTTTCATTAGTCAACGTGGCACAATGTCATTATCTAAATAATTATGTGTAAATTTCAGCATGCGAAACTTTCAAAACTACGCAAATTACGCTGGCACAATTCGAATTTCACATAGGCCTAAGTGTAACTCAAAGTTTACTTTTAAAGATACTTAGATAAAACTGCATTATGTACTTTTTTGCTACAAGTTACAATGTGTGTATGTCTTTATTTACCTACTTTTGATACCTCTATTTTTACAGTCATATTTTCACATTAATTCTAAATCTTTGCAACCAGAGGGCATCTTCCATTGGAGGAAGCAGTAAATCAAGGGTTTAAAAGAGAGATGAGTTGGAGAATCGGTGGTGACATGTGTGACAGAAATTATAAGAGATGAACTACTCCCTACCGTGCGTTTCTAGGGACTTTCTTGATCTCAAAAAGGAACACGCCCTTACTTGCAATATCCGTATTCAATCATTTTTAAATGCTCCAGAATATTGGCCTATTGGAAAGGAGTGTTCTGTAAAGGAAGGTGTGTGTGGGGTATGTCTTTTCCATGGTATTATTGCTACCCCTTACTGTGATGGGTAATCAGGATTTCCTGAAGTAGAGGTTTGCTGAGTGGGGCAAGCAGGCTCCGCACAAGTGAGTTATCGAGCAAGCCTCCCGATATGGGAGCACAGTTCTGTAGTTGCAGATCCACGCAACACTTAAACAGGGGCTTGTTTGGTTCGGTTTCAATTTTCAAAATGTTCCTGCTGTTGTTGTCTCTGAGATCCAAGACTGAGGACCTGATTATGATATTGGTCGGTCCACTGCCAACAGGTCGTCGGTAGCGGACCGGATGACTGACAGCCCTTCGGTCTGACCACCGCATTATGATGTTGGCAGTCGGATCCAAATGGCTGGAGTCCACACCTCTGCCAGGATCTCACATCCAGACATGGAGAGGTCAGAGCCGTGGCCCTCAATGGCGGTGGAGCCAGGCACCACCATCAGGATTTGGATATCCCTCATGCAATGTGTGGTGATCAGAGCCTCGTGGCAATGAGGCAATGAAATGTTCACTCGAAAAACTCCACAGCTGTTGTTGCACTAGGAGGATCCCACGATTGACTGTTGGCGTCACTCCTGAGTCGGCAATACAGCAGTGGCTCATTGCGCATACTTAAACAAATAAAGGAACGTTCGTTCAGCTTACCTGGTGGTTCATATTGTATATCCGCGGCATATTATGGCGACAAGCTGCTGTTGAGCTACTGTGAAGTGCCCACTTGTCATAACATCATCGGCTAGCTTTGGTCACCCAGTCACAGTTCTGGTGACCCTGTTAGGGACTATGTTGGAAGAAGTGGTTGTTCATTTTTGAGGTGAGGAATATTGCACATAAAACAAGCATTGGCATAGCCAATAGGTCTCGCCTTTGGGATATTATAAGTATTTAGCCATGGAGCGAGTACTTTATCCTGGGTGCTACAACAGCCACTGTTCTTAAATTGTTTGATACTTTTCACCTTCAGACGGATGGTACTGAACCCCTAACTGCATTGTGAGGAGGAAAAGAAAATTTATTTTGTAAGAGGCTGTGAAGTGTACACCTTGCTCACACAGCACCCATGTACAAATGCAGGCCATTGACGTGGGGTCGCCTGCAGTAACGGACGCTCTAGAAATAAAGACATAGAATTTAAAAAAAAAACTATATTATCTGAGATGAGGGAAGGAGCGTCCAGGCATGGGGCATAAGCGACACAGCTGCAAATACCACCTACTGGCACTGAGAGGGGACATTGGAGTAAGAACGGATGAAGAGAATGGAGGTGAGGACAGGAGAGTCGTGAGGGGTGAGATAGCAAAGACAGAAAGATCTGGAGAAGAAGCGAACTGATAGAGGTGAGAGTAGGAAAGAAAATAGCAAAGGGTGAGAGGCAGTGGTGAATGGAGGAGGGCTAAGAATGGAATTACTGAGTGAAAGGAGGAGGGTAAAGGACGGAGGACAGATGGTGAATGGAAGAGAGCGAAGGCGGGGATGGGGTGGGGCGAGGCATAATAAGGTAGTGAGAGGAAGATAGGGAGAAAGTGAAGGTGCAGGACGGCGCGAGGATGGGTGCGTCAGACAGTGAAGTGAAAAGAAGACACATTGAATAGTGGAGAATGAGAGGAGAGAGAAGACAGTAAATGGCAAAGGAAGGATGAATCGGGGACTGTGAGTAGGTGTGAGAATTGAGTGGGAGTAGAAGGGGCGAGCTAATAGAGGAGTGCAAATGCTGCAAGCCATGCAGGAAGGGTCAACCTGGAACAGACCGCAACGGTGAAGGCTCTGTAAAGACAAGAAGCATGCCTCGATTCTAGGCTGTGCCAATCACCTGCATGTGATGGGAAAAGGCTGCGCCAACTCACCGTGTGGCAAGACAGGGCATCGCGTGCAGTAGTTGAAACAGCATAAACATTCAATACTGTAGGCAGGTATACAAGCAATAAGTAGTAAAATGTCAGGTGCTGTTAAATTCCACCATAAATTTCCTTGATGAGCCACGGAAAGTAGCATGGCTGAGAAACTGCACATGGGGAGGGGGATAAAATGTACTGAAGCTCTGGTATATGTAATGCAAAACATCCTTGTACCAAGGACAGAATCAGATTCCCTTTATCTCACATAGGCATTCAGACTCCACTCTGGTGATAACACACAAAGTGAAAATCAAAAATACAGAACTTTAAAAAATAAAAGAAAATATTTTGAACTAAAGACAATGCAACGCTACCAATGCAGGCGTTATAATATAACGAAACAAAAGGGACTTGGAGAAGGTTCCTCCGCCTAAAGAAAAACGTAAACTTTACAAACAAAACTGCGCATCTAAAAGTTTCAACAAAGGAGCAGATCCGGACAAAATAAAAATGCCTTCCTAGAGATATCACACATACCCGTACAAACTTTAATAAAATGTTTTGCTCAACTGAACGTTCTTTACGCAGCTGCCTAGAAATTCCCCAAAGCCCATCTCTAAAGGATCTGGTGCGGATGGGCGTGATTCGTCTATAATTCTTCTCGTCTATTTCCCCATCCACCCCCTACCCTGGCAGCCATATCACCCACCTTTCACTCCACAACAGTGAACTCACACCCCTGCCATCTCACCGCTCCTGCCCTACTGCCAGGATGATAGCAATATATTTACAGAGTTTAAGCAGGCAAAACAGTGGTGCCAAGCATGTATAGCAAGGCACTTGTTTTTCTTACTTTCCCACTCATCTTTCTCTTTCTATTGTTTTTTTGCTTCTTTCTCTCACATATCTTTTGTAATATACCAATGTGTTCCTTCACCCCTATAACCCTTTCCGCTCGCTTGGGTCTGAGCGACTATCAGGGCTGCACTTTAGAGCTGGAGCAGGCCCCTTGGGAGTTGGCACTCCCCTTTTGCTCCAATAGGGCTGGTGGTTAGAGTCCCGTGAAGAAAATACGCGCACCAAGCCCCAAATTCCCCCTAGTCTGCTTTGTGATCTTAGTCTCCATCCTAGTAGTCCAGTCAATTAGCGATACGCTGCTCGGACGGCATACCACCTCCCTTGGCAAATGCTGGCGCACCAACCAGCCCCTGTGCAATGGCAAGCAGGGAAAGAACGGGAGGGCGTGCATCTTTTAAACTATTTTAACAAATATCCCCTAATTTTCTATTCCTGCCTTCAACTATTTTCCCAAAGATGAGCTTGACAGCCATCCAAAACACAGCTCATATGGCACCGAGTGCAAGGAAGACCTACGTTTGAGCCACCCGGCATAATGTGCATCGACAAAGGCACGAGCCTTATTTGTCCTGCCCACCTCTATTTTGCAACCAAGTATTCCTTGTCTAATTGAACTATTTTCAACTTACATGACATTCTAAAACCGTAGGAGGGACTTCACCACCAACAATGGCGGACACGTGAATGCAGAGCTCCCAGGGCCTGGTGACGATCCAGGAGGCCCCCGTCCTTCAGAAGGCAGCTAGGCTGACCCCTGTGAAGGTCCTGAACATCCAAGGGTGTTGGTGGAGACACGGTGCAAGGAAATCTTTGTCAGTGCTAGCAAGTTTAATGGTACTCAATTGACCAACTTCGGAAAGACGAATACAGACTTGGCAGTGCACAGATTCACGTCGTACAGATCCTAGCGCTTAGTATATCAGTAATTAGAGTTTAACTTAATGTATCACGGGACGACTCTTTGAGCTAAACGCTTGCATCTGACATCAGTGATTGTTTTGCAATCTTACACACACACACACACACAATCTTAAACTAAATATAAAGACTATGAAGTGAAGAGTCGTGGTCCAGAAGCATGAATTAGGTAGGTTTATTAACAAGCACAGCAGTACAAGTATGAACTATCCTGCCTCAGCAACCGCCAGGATCAGAATGCGGAGCATGGAATACATACAGGTAAGAGAACACAGAATTAATGCTAGCTAACACTCTAAGAGCAACAATAATGAAGATGACAGTACGATGAGAGGCACAACATATCTCCTCCCCTTAAAGAGAAAAAAAAACACTAAAAAAAAAACAAGACAAAGAAAAAGGGAAGAAAAACAACGAAAGAGGGCAAAAACAATAAAGCAAAACACAGTGGAAAATCAATATCTAACAAATTCATCAAATTTCTTAGGAACACGATGAGTTCTCCCATAGGAGGACCGATCTAAATTAGGAGTCACTCCTCTTGGTGACTCTGGTACAGAGGAAAATTTCTTTGAACAGTTAGGTGTCGGTAGGGAAGAATTAGGTAACTGAAATGTACCCTGAGAAAGATCTGAAGCAGACTGAGATCCCTTGAGATGAGAGTGCCCCCTCAAGGACACATCCCTGGAAGACTGCACATCCAAACCCCCATCCGAAACACCATTCTTGGCATACAAGGCAATCCTGTGGAAATTCCAATTTTGTCCATTCTCTAGCACGACATGCCACTTATGAACTTCCTTAACCTTCATGGGATCGGAAAACCTATTCATGCCAAATTCTCTACGGCCCAACTTAATTTTGACCAAGTCACCCACTTCAACTCTACCAACTTTTCCAGAAACTACCTTAGAAACAACAGTTCCCTCCCACAACCACTGCGAGACCAATTTAGTTCTGGGAATTCTTCCACTCATGCATTCAAAAGGGACTAAATCAGTAACTCCATGGGCAGTGGTATTGTAAGACCACACCATATCCTCTACAGCCCTGCGTACATCCTTTTGTCCTTGCACAGACAACTGTATAGTACCCTTGACCAATCGATTCATTCGTTCCACCAAACCATTACCTTGGGGGTTGTACAGGGAAGTGCAAATGTGTTTAATTCCATGATTGGCCAGGAAAGAATGCATAGAGGAAGACGTAAGTTGGGTGCCATTATCTGTAATTAGAATTTTCGGAAAACTTTCCTTTAAAAACAAAGACCTCAATTGCTTTATAACAGAGTCAGTGGTAATATTCCTCATAAATTCTACACATAACCACCGAGAAGACACATCAACATGAACTAAAGCAAACCTACAATCAGAAGGTAAGGAATCCATGGGACCAATAAAATCTAAACAAATCTTATCCCAAGGCAAATCACTTGTGCTAAAGATGGAGCCCTGTGAAGGAGAAAAGATCTTCAACCTCTTTTCACTCTCTTTACACAAAAGACAAGACTCAACCCACCTACGCACATCATCGTCAACTCCGGGCCATCAAAAGTTCTTTTTAATCCTCTTAAGAGTCATGTTTTGCCCAAGATGTCCCTCATGAGCTAAACAAAAAAGTTTCCTCCTAAGAGAGAAGGGTGGGACAAACCTCTCACCACGCAAAACCAAATCATCTGAAACACCCAAACTCAGCTCTTCTTGTAATTTAACAAAGGAACGCAAGGAAGGCTTAACATCCCCTTCCCTTCTCCATCCCAAACGAATAGCATCAACCAACTCACCAAAGTCAGAATCTTCTAAGACAGCTTGATGCCATTCTTCTCTAGATATGGAGTGGAACTCAGGAGAACAAACATCCTCGAAGGCAGAAATCAAACACACACTCTCGTCTTCAAGATCCTCACTAACACTCTCTGAAGAAACAGGAAGACGTGACAAACAGTCCGCTTGTGTGTTTCTCCAACCAGATATGTGCTCTAATCTATAAGTATAGTCTTGTAGCTTGGCAGCAAACTTCATCAGGCGGGGAGAACCATTATTAGCCCCACCTGGTGACAGGATTTTAAGGAGGGGCTTATGGTCAGTCCTTAGACAGAATTGCATGCCCCACAGATAGGTGCAAAAGTGAGAAACGCCCCATACCCCAGCTAGGGCTTCTCGCTCGATAACAGCGTAGTTACGCTCAGAGGAATTGAGACAGCGAGAAGCGAACGCTACAGTCTTCTCACTCCCACCACACCTCTGGGATAACACGGCACCAATCCCATAAGCACTTGCATCAACCGTAACGTAAGTGTCTCTACCTGGTTCAAAAGTTGTTAAAATGCCCGCATTAATAATATCACTCTTAACCAGTTCAAATGCTTGAGACTGTTGAGTTCCCCACTCGAAATGCACACCCTTCCTAAGTAACATTCGTAAAGGTTCAGTTTTGTGCGAGAAGTTAGGTACAAATTTTGAGTAGTACTCCACTAAACCAAGAAAAGACTTTAGTTGGTCTTTGTCAGTAGGAATAGGGGCACACTTGATCGCTCTCAGAAGATCCTCTTTGGGCTTAACACCATTCTGTGATACAGTGTACCCCAAGTAGTCAATTTCAGTTAATAAGAACTGACATTTGTCTTTTCTGAGGGTGAGACCAGCAGTTGATAAAATTTGTAAAACTTTGGACAAATTGCAATTGTGTTCAAGCTCGTCTATACCTGTAATCAAGATGTCATCTTGGAAGAAGTGGACACGCTTTAAGTCTTTGAATAGAGAATGCATCATGCGTTGGAAAACGCTTGCCGCAGAGGCTAAGCCGAAAGGCAATCTTTTGAACTGAAACACCCCTTCAATGGTAACAAAAGCAGTACATTTTTTGGAGTCAGGGTGTAACACGACTTGATGATAAGCGGACCTTAGGTCCAGTTTGCTAAAGAATTTAACCTTGTCCATTAAGAGAACCATTTCTGAAATGTTGGGCAAGGGAAATTTGTCAACTATGATGTTCTGGTTTAGAGAACGAAGGTCAACACAAAAACGGAGCTTACCATCCTTTTTCTGTGTGACCACAACTGGCGAGGTAGGGGTTATCAATAGGTTCACCATCTACATTTAGAAGTTCTGGCAGAAATTTGAAAACGTGCTGTCCAGCTTTCCCTAAGGAGTTTAATAAGATAGCCTTCTTTCTGGTCGCAGGAAACCTAAGACCATCTATGGCTTCAAGGTAATTTTCGAAGAATCCTAACCACTCTTCCCATTCAGTGGTCGGAATTTCACCTTCAATGAGAAAGGCAGGTGGAGGAGAAATCGTATGGTTAGCAGTAGTTGCCATGTAAATATGTAAATATGCTTCAGTATGTACTTGTTGCGGATTTAAGCTGAGGCAGGTGACAGAAAAAAAAATAAAAGAATTTGAATGTACTTGTATTAAAATGTATATTGAAAGCACTAGTAATATGTAAAATGTGCTTTAAATGTACTTGCCCAGGAAGGAAGTGCTTAATAAGCACGATTTAATTCAATAAAGTTGTTTGCCGGTAGAAAGAAAAAACGTGGTTGGCAAAACGGCAATATATTATTCACGAAAGTCAGTTTGCCGGTAGAAACAGATGCGTGGTTGGCAAAACGAAGGAAAATCCAAAATGGCCGCTAGACGCTGTGCGCGATGACGTCAGAGCGCATACGGCGTCTCTGACAGCGCAAGCGGAAGGCGCTCTGATGAGTTCTCGCGCTAGGATGCGCACGAGAGAATGCTGGCGCACAAGAATGTTTGCGCTGTGTGTTGCTTGCGCTGTGTGCTCGTGCGTATTGAAGCACAGGGATGCCGGCAAATCCTTAAAATATAAAAAACAGTACCTCAGGAGTGCTGGTTTGAAGGCAACACAGGGGCGGCAGGTCGGAGAACAGCGAGCGCTAACCGGAAACCAACAGGGAGACACCAACCGGCAAAGAAGAAAGACGTGTAGATCAACACCTTTCCAGGAACAGCTGAGACTCTTCAATGACGTGGAAGGCCACATCGTCGCCAAAATGAAGTGAAGAGTCGTGGTCCAGAAGCATGAATTAGGTAGGTTTATTAACAAGCACAGCAGTAAAAGTATGAACTATCCTGCCTCAGCAACCGCCAGAATCAGAATGCGGAGCATGGAATACATACAGGTAAGAGAACACAGAATTAATGCTAGCTAACACTCTAAGAGCAACAATAATGAAGATGACAGTACGATGAGAGGCACAACAGACTGCTTGGTAGGTATAAGGCAGAAGAAGAGCAAAAGTGATGAAACAAAGGCAGAGAGAGAAGGAAGTACAACAGTAATGGAAGATAAGGCTACGGGAGAAAAAAAGCAAGTGGGGCAGAGATAAGCATGAGCGAATTTTGCGGATCTCGCGTTCGCGAATTTTGCGGATTTGCGGATTCGCAATCCGCAAAATCCGCGAATTCCCGCGAATTTGCAGATTTTTTTTTTTTTGTGTTCGCCCGTGTTTCTGCCAGTTCGCGAGGGTTTTGTACACTTTCGCAAATTGCGAACTTACCTGTCGGGTCGCAAGTTTCGCGAACTTGTTGTTTCTATGTGTCCAGCCTGTTTGGGACACTCTTCTTCATCACTGCCACTCTCTGTCACCACTGCCACTCTCTGACTACTCATGCCACCCTCTGGCCCACCCATGCCACCCTCTGTTTCATCACCACACCCTCTGGTTGTCCAGTGTACATTATTTTCGGCAAAGCAAAGCACACCTTCCCTGCCTCAAGTGACCTGAATTAATTTGGGGCTGATTAATGTGTCACAGAATATTTTTTTAGCTGGCACCTGCTTCCTTAGTGCGCCCTGATTAGTGATCTTTTGCACTTGCTAAGTGCTTTCATTGTTGCAAAATTAGTTACAACACCTGCCCTGCCCCAACTGACAATAATGAATTAGGGGCTGATTAATGGATTTTAACTTCCAGCCTGGCTCCTGCTTGTCTCCCTTAGCTGTAATTCAGGACCTTTGTGGCATATGTGTAACTATTCTGAGGTTCAGAGCAGGGTCACATAATAGTTTCAACTGGCAACTGAACTCTGGAGGGGCCCCTCAGGAAGCACTACAGGAAATGGCTACTAATGATGAGCCTGAACTTTTGAACCTGGTAAGTAGTTACTTTCAGTTTTGCTAAGATCGTATTTCTGCAATTTTGCACTTATTCGCGGGGCGCGAACTCACGCGAACAGTGCGAGCAGTGCGAGCAAAATCCGCTGCTCGCGGATTTGCGGATTTTGCGGGAAATTCGCAAATCTCGCGGATTGCGGATTTCCCGAAAATCCGCAAAATCCGCGAGCGGAACGGATTTTCCGCCCATGCCTAGGCAGAGATGAGAAAATAGTATATTGCATGAGAGAGGAGAAGGAAAGAAAAACAAGAAAACCAGCGTCACCAGCGCTGACCGCTATCTGTTTCCATTGAACGCGACCGCGAGATGCGGGCGCGATTATTGGAAACAGATGGCGCTACTGCTCGCTCTCATGCTCCCTAGGCCGGGGGCAAAGAAGGCGGGACATGTACCCGCTTTGGCCAAATTGCGTGCTGTCCTAGAAAGAAGCATGCAAAGGCTAAAGCACATGCAGGGGCGTGTGTTTAGAGTTTAAAAGCCCTTACTAAAAACCTCGCAGAGCAGCGAATGAGCTGGCTCAGGTGAGACCTACAAAGCTGGGAGAGGAGCAAGTTCTTCATTTGACAATCGGCGCAAGACAACATCTTAAGTCCCGAACACCAGAAGAGGTCTGGTGTTGAAAATAAATGGTTAGCCCCAAAGGTCAATGCAGGAAAAAAATCATGCCTTCGAAATACAGATAAGGAAGTAGAAGGGATGTAATACTCTAGTTTGGTATTCAATGTTTTTACTAATAAGGAGACGGTGTACAGCAAAGCACATCATAGTTTCATACTTTGTCTGGGTATCAAATGTTTACCATGTTTTGTATGCTTTACTCGGATTTATAATTTAGTATTGTGTTTTTTTTGTCGTTTTATTTCTGTACTAGCAGCCTGTCCCGACGTTGTCCTGGAGAAAAAGGCTGCTTCTGGCTCCCCGCCCGCCCTGATGTTAAGGCTGCTTAAGGTTTTCTGTTGCCAAGCTCACGTAATCTCCCCCACAGTTCCCAGCGCCTTGAAACCTTTGAGGGGTAAGATGTAAGCACTTTACAAATACCAATTTGTATATTTGTATTATTATTATTCATTGCACTCAGGACGATGTTCTCCTGTCCTGGATTTTTCACAACCTAATCAACTCTGGGAGGAGTCATCCCAGTTCACGTGATGTCGAGCAATCAAAGTGAACAAACTCACTCAGGCCTGACATGGAGATGTCTGGCTGCCGGTTGCTGTTGTGAAAAAAAAGAGTCTCGGCATGCCTTAGTTAATCTGTGATCCTCTGCACAAAGCCCCTTCTTTCGGGAATTTACCCTTCTCGGGGAAATCCCCGCGCGCCGTCATCACTCCACAGCGGTGCGCCTCCATATGGGAAAAGCGTCTTTCCTGACGTCTGAGACAATGCCTCTTTCTCAGGGTAACACCCCTTGCTCTGGAAAATGCCCTGTCTAATTAACCCTCCCATTCAGGGGGCCGTCTGAGGAACAGAGAGGGGTCTCTTTGCTCAGGTCTGCATGGCTAACAAACATCGACAATGGGCAATCAGCCTGCTCCTGTGATGAGGTCTGTTTGGACTTGAAATACGGGTCGGGACGTCATTACCCTGATGCCACCTGCATGGCTCAGGGTCGACCTCCGCTGTAAATGCCGGTAAATGACACGGTTGTGTTCAAAGTTCGCAATCCTAAAAAACCTTGTTCTGTAAAGAAATGCCTGTTATTGACACACCCACCGAGCACAGATTAACTCGCACTCTTGCACGCCTACCTTCATGAGCCTTTTTAGGGTGCATACAAGGACCCTGGAACAGGCTACCCGAGGGAAAAAGGAATTCTTTAAACTGTTCTGTAGCCACTATTGCTGAAGTAAGAAAGAGACCGCGAGAGTGTGATAGAGCGCGCAGGTCACCCGGGTCACAAATTTACCAATTTCCACGCACTGGGCCCTGGCGTGCATATAGATGACTGAGTTTGCGTGAACCGGGTGATTTCTTACATGCCACTATGAGTAATTCGGGGGGTGACTCTTACACCACTTACTATTCATGTACCTGACTTACCACAGGCACATTACTCCTGACGGATCAGGAGCTAGCAGTGGATAGGTGACAAGATTCCTAAAGGGAGGAAAAACTTTTATATATCAAGTACATTTATCCACACCTTATACTGTAAATGACCACAGACACCTGATGAGTTTTAAAGATTTATCAAGAAGTTTCAGAATGAATATGCCAAGATGATAAGCCAAATACAAATCAACACATCAATCATTAAAACTAATGCCACAATGTAACTATGAATTAGGGCAAGTACCATTAGGGTAAGTGAGAACACTACAGGGTACGAGAAGTGGGAACAGAGCTATTCACGATAGGTTTAACTCTAGGGCATGGGACATGAACAGGACCTAAAAGGTGTACTTAAACTAGGCTACTTATGCTATTCTTACTAAGTTCACTGCAACCATGCTAAAGGGAAGGGAAAAAGTGGAACACACTAATATAATACGACAATTTAATAATATCTTACAGGTAAGGAGAGAAGTGGAACAATTCTAATAAACAATTGCATATAATTTGCATTCAAAGGTGATAGGGCAGTATCACAGGCAAGAGTGCTTTATTAAGAAGAGAAGAAAGAGAGTTAGCAAGACGTAAACCCACAGTTTAATAATTACCTAGATAGGAATGAGGACTAACCCTGGCCACGGGTCAGTTTGGAAAGACGGGAACAAGGACCCTCAAGGAATGGAATACCAGAATGCGAGCAGGTACAGCTCACGGACAGTCAGGATAGGATACCCCTCAGGATTTGGGTCAGGACTGGGCTCACCAAGGTACGACCAACACCCACAGCTTCGGATGCAACGCCTGCGTTACCCCTCTCTGCAAGTAATCCGCCAGTAACCCCGATTGGGTTTTCGAATTTCCCCAGAAAAAGTGCTTTGCCAGCACTTAGGACTATTTCCACCCCTAGGAGTTTGTGGAAAGTATGGACAGAGTGCTCCGCAGCACTCTAGATTGATCACCTATAGAGTTCGTAGGGTCAGTGACAGGTCTGCTACTCGGACAAGTCGGACAAATTCTCTATGCTACACTAGGCCAGTTATACGGTTTGGGGACCCTTAGACCACCCACAAATGTTGCAAGTGACAGTTTCCCACATTATGATTGGACAGGAGAGGTAATCTGGTCATTGTCACCTCCTAGAATTTCGTGTTCACATCATTATTATGAAATTTTGCATACCCGGCCCTTGGGTTCACGTTCCCAGGCATAGGAATACAGAAGACAATACAAGAGCACAGTATATAGCAACAGTGTATCTTGGTCAAGGTGGAATACTGCATCTTCGAGATGGGTTCCCAGGCGCATCGTGCTTCAGGAGCCAGCTGGCTTGTTTTAGCTTCTGCGCAGTGGGGTTTCTCCCATGTCACATGACAGGGGTCAGAAGAGCTTCAGCATGGCGCAGCTCCCGTTTCCCCAGCCCCCAGATACGCGGTACATGAAAAGTAAGCGAAAACAAATTAGAATCATACTAAAAATGATCACACTGTATACCGTTATAGACTTTACTGCATCCCTTTTTTTATAATATCTATAGCATTAAAGTTTAGTGCAAAAAGACAGATAGGCTGAAGCAGCGGTGGCAAGCAGAGAGCGTGGTGAGAGACAAGCGGCCATGTTTGCAACAGTGCGCATGAGCAACACAATCCCTCCAGAATGCGAGTGCGTCACATCACGTGAGTATGACCGACGCATGCGCAGACCGGATTTCGGCAAAGCAGCCTTTTCCGTAGTGCAAGCATTGTTAGGATGAAAAGACACACAGGCAAGCCTCCTGGGGACACCCGCGTGTTGGGGAAAATGCTAAATAAATGACGGACAGGTTGAATTAATATGATTACAAGTTAGGCGAGGTTCTTGAATCAGAGCAAGTCGCTTTACGTGCGAATCCTTGCTCCATCAATCCCCTCTTTGATGATATTTACTATCATCACTATAAAGGAAACAGATGCCAACTTTCATTCTTCCATTTCATGCATTTCAATTTCTACAAACTTATTGTTACGTTTTCTTTCGGCTTCTCTATGAGAGTGGTGATTCTTTGCCTTTTTGTATATTTGATTCCTCAATTCTTCTAATTCTAATTCATCAATGTTACGTTTTATTCCTCTTTTATTTACAGTGTACTTTTTGCATTTTTGACATTTACAGCAGATGAATATGATCAGTGCAACCACACCTATTCCAGCTATTGGCATCAGTATTTTCCACAGAAGATTTTTACCTAAGTTAGAAAACCAACTACCCATAGACGAGAGACCTCCAGTCAGTCTCGTCCAGGCACTGTCAACCTCCAATGGTTTGAGTTCTTTTTCCAAATTAGTTATGTTCCTTACATATTTCTTAAGTTCGATACTTTTGTCAGGTATGTAGGTGCAACAATGTTGCGCCTTCAGCATTCTACAGACTCCGCCCTCTTTTGCTAATAAGGTATCAAGAGCAAGGCGATTCTGTAAAACCATTGATCTGATCGCAACCATCTCAGTATTGACCAGCAGGAATCCAGCAGCAGTGTCAGTTGATAACCGATCCACTACTGTAGACAATTTGCAGATTCTGTGAGTGTTCAGAACTACCCCCATTCCAGGTATCAGTGCACTAAAAATATCACCTATAATTTCTCCTACGCTTTCACGTTTTCTACGCGCTAAGCCATTAGTCTCTTCATTGCTTCCAGCAGCATTATTCACATGGTATACTTTCGGGAAAACAATGCCAAAGTAGCAGCTTACATACCAGTGATCCGGCAATTTGAAATAAGCCTTGTTCCCACATATATAATAAATTCCGGGAAACACAGGTTCTGACCCATTTTTGAAACCCCAACCTCCAATTACCTTGTAATTATGTTCACACTCGCTGGAACCGATGAATACATTGTTATAATATTCTGTCCTTTCTCTATGGAGACAAAGTTTCCCTTTCCGTTCAAAATCCAGCAACAAAGCAGGAGTAGCTTCGCTTTGCGAGGTGTTGTCCATGTGTTCTGCCCACCTAGGGACTCTATCCTTTTCGTCATTTGCCTTTTTCTGAAACTTTTCCCTCCTTCTGTCTGCCATTTTTATAAACATCTTTTCCTGCTCTTGCAAAGAACAGGTCAGATTAGCTTGTCTTGCTTCATTTAAGTCTATGTCACCTATTGTCAGGAAATATTCTCCCATATAACGGGTTACCTCGCTCCTAATATGTACAAGGTTCAGGTGCCCCCTAATAGGAAGTTCAGAAAAGATTACGTCAGCATTTGAATAGTAGTACTGTAAAGTGCTTCTATAAAACAAGCTTGCCAATATACTACAGGAAATTCCGTAGGTTAGGGGTAAATGGTGATATGTCACACCTTCAGCTACAGAAGTGGGTAGCTTCATGCAGACATAACAATCTTCTATTTCCATAGCCTCTACATAATGCACCAAAAGGTTAGCGAAAACATTTAAATGTGTCCGGTTTCTCATCTTGTGAAAATGTAGTCCGCCCTCATCTGATGCTTCTAAATTTGGTCGTGTGTGTCTCAGACTAACTGGGCTGTCACGTCGTTCTAAGTTTCGTGGAGTCTCTACAGTCTGTACGACGTCCGTGTATAACGTTTCAGGTTCAGTAGGGGACAAGTTAGGATCTTTACTTATCATAAAAGGTATAAAGACAGTTAGTCCTATCCACATCACTATCAACATAGCTATACTACATAAGCATATCTTACAGCAAGTTTTGCAACATCTAAATCTGGATCTTCCAGCTACGCTTGAATCAGACATTATAGCTTACAGGTGGCTTTTGCAACCCCTCTTTGTCTTCTTACACCAAAAGTTCACTCGGGTTTTGTCTCAAGGAGGATCTTCGTCAGAACTCCGATCAGTACCGGACTCTTCGTCACTTTTGCCACTGTGGTTGGGCTCATCAATTTCTTCCAACACCAAGTATGTCCATTCAGGGCTCCGATACAGCCTGTTCTGTTTCTTTACTCTGTCGCTCTTTCTCAGAGACTTGCCTCGGGCTGCTTTTCTTTCACTTTCAGCCCTTTTTCGGTCTTTTAGTTTTTCTTCAACTGTCTTTATTCGGAGTCTCAGCCTTTTGACGTATCGGGGTGCACC
Organism: Lissotriton vulgaris; assembly: GCF_964263255.1. Classification (NCBI taxonomy): domain Eukaryota; kingdom Metazoa; phylum Chordata; class Amphibia; order Caudata; family Salamandridae; genus Lissotriton; species Lissotriton vulgaris. Next base: position 1,304,672,636 of record NC_141693.1, on the reverse strand, counting down.
CTTGCTTCTGTGACTTTCAGTGGTCGAGGACACTTGGCCTTCCTCGTGCACTCTTTTTATTTGTTCTTTGGGTTTGACAGCGTCTATTTCCCTTCCTGTCTGACTAGTTCCAGGTCTTTCATCTATTTCTTCTGCCTGGTTTCTATGCTGTCCCTGTTCAGGTTGGCTTTGTATGTTTTCTTTGCTTTCAGGCGATCTGGATTCTGATTCCTGAACACGTTCATCTATCTCTATCTGCTCTTGTTCATGCACTTCGTTCCCTTCATTTTCTTCCGCATGAACTTCAACTTTGACCACTATCTGTCCCTTTCCAGACTCCGGAGTCTCAGGAAGAGTGTCAATGTCTTGATCTGTCCCTACTTGGCCTACGTCCTGATCAGGTGTGATGTGAGTCTCGTTGACCTGACCTTCGTCCTCTAGTTCTGTCTCACCTGGACTATCCCACTCACTGTCTAGGTAGGAATATTTCCTGGTTCGTATTGGATCAAGAACCTGGTCGTCGGCAGGGAACCAATCAACGTCTTGACTTGTGCTCGGCAGTTCGATGTCAGCGAGCTCCGGACCCTCTTCGGGAGTCTCCTCAGCTGTGCTGCCTTCAGCTTCAGTCGCGTTTTCTCCGGTTACCCACTTCGTGTGGCTGGCATGGATCCACTTCGGTACACCAGCACACTTTACAGCAGTAGTGGTGACAAGGATCACTTGTCTTGGCTTTCCCCACTTTGGTCCAAGGCAACTCTTCCGGGTGTGTTTCTTTAACACCACCCAATCACCTGGTTGTAGCTTATGTGCTGGAGTCTTGGGCCAGTCGTCAGCTGTCTCTCCAATCTGGTGGGAGAGAGAACGCACTTGGTCACCCAGCTGCTTGCAGTATTCTAGCACCAAATCATCAGAAATGCTTAGCAGTTTGTGTCCAGGTACCCATGCCTGGCGCATCACTCTCCCCATTAGTACCTCATGGGGGCTCAGGCCTGTTTTTCGATTCGGAATACTTCTCAAACTCATCAGCACAAGGGGCAAAGCTTCTGTCCAGTTCATTTTGGTGGAATCACACATCTTCGCCAATCTGGACTTGATTGTACCATTTATCTGCTCAACCACCCCAGAAGCCTCGGGATGGTATGCACAGTGCATTCTTTGCTTCATTTTAAAGGCCGTACAGAGTTCGTCTAGGACCTCGTTGGCAAAATGCCCACCTTGGTCTGTTTCAATCGTCTCAGGAATTCCAAACCTAGGTATCAACTCCCTGAGTAATAATTTGGCTACAGTCAAGGCATCATTTTTCTTTGCTGGGTAGGCCTCCACCCACCTGGAAAACAGGCACACTATGACCAAGACATACCTATATCCCTTGCATCTGGGCATTGTTATAAAGTCCGCCTGCATCCTGGCAAAGGGACCTACTGCCTTTCCAATGGTACTTTGTTCTACTACAGTCCTCTTTCCTGCATTGAATTGCTGACACACTAGGCACCTCTGGCAAAGCCTTTCCGCTTGGTTTCTGAACTTTGAATTATACAACACTTTGTCAAACACACGACACATTGCGTCCCTTCCCATATGTGTTGGTTCATGTATCATTCTGATCATGGGATCTATCAGGCTGTCGGGCAGTACAGGTACCCCAGTCAAGTTTACCACCACACCATCATCCCTTATTCTGCATTCGTTCGCCCTCCATCTACCTTTTTCTTCCCTGTCTGTGGCTTGCTGTAGGTCTCTCAATTCCTCCCATGTTGACACATTCTCAAACAACATCAGTTGGCAGCTGTTTCCACCCCATAACCCAATTTGGAGGGACATTTGGTGACGGGCACAAAACTGGGCGATTTGGTCAGCGTATCGGTTTCCGGCTGTCACATCATCATTTCCGGATCTGTGAGCCGCACATTTGACCACAGCCAATTCTTTGGGCAATTGAATAGCTTCCAGCAAGTCTTGTACCACCTTTCCATTCCTGATAGGGGTACCTGAGGAAGTCATGAATTCTCTTTTAACCATAGTTGGCCGAAGTCATGAACAACCCCATAACAGTACTGGCTGTCGGTATAAACAGTTATTCATTTGTTTTTACCCCTCTTACATGCTCTTGTCAACGCGATGAGCTCTGCTACTTGTGCAGATTTCACTTCGCATAGGTAAGAGGCTTCCAGGGTGTTTGTCAATGTGACTACAGCATAGGCAGCACACAGACCTCCACTCTCATGTCTTAAACACGAGCCGTCCACAAAGATTGTAAGATCCCCATCAAGTAAGGCTATTTCTCGGATGTCAGGACGGGGCTTAGTGCTGAATTCTGTTAAATCGATGCAGTTATGTTCCATTTCATCCTCGGCGTCTACATCCAGAGGAACAGGTAACAGAGTTGCAGGGTTTAAGACATTGCACCGAGAAATTGTTACATTCTCAGCACCAATCAAAATTCTCTCACACTTAGTCAGCCGACTAGGTGTGAGATACTGAGTCTTGGTTCTTTTCAGTAGGATTACAACAGAATGTGGAACATATACGGTGACAGGATGTCCCATGACAATATTCTCACTCTGTTCTAGACTGACACAAGTAGCAGCTACTGCCTTCAGGCATCCGGGTAACCCAGCAGCCACTGGATCTAGAGTGGCCGAAAAGTAGGCCACGGGATGCCTGACCAGCCCATGCTCCTGGGTCAGGACTGAGAGCGCACAATTTTCTCTTGTGTCACAGAACAGTTCAAAATGCTTGGAATAATCAGGCATACCTAATGCAGGAGCGGTACATAGACAATTTCGCAAGGTTACCCAAGCGGACATGCTTTCACTGTCCCAACTGACTGGGTCTTCTACTCCTTTCTTGGTCATTTTTATCAAAGGTTTGGCTAGAGCTGCGAATCCCACAATCCACTGCCTGCAGTACCCCACAACTCATAGGAACATCCTCACCTCTTTCTGAGTTCGGGGTAGGTCCATTGCTTTAATTATCTTGATCCTTTCTGTAGTGACTTTTCGGATCCCTTTCTCTATCTGGTGCCCCAGATATTTTACTGAGTTTTTAAAGAACTGTAATTTGTCAGGGGATACTTTATGTCCTCCCTTTCCTAGGTGATTCAGCAAGGCGATGGTGTCTGTGACACAGTCAGTTTGAGTTTTAGATGCCACTAAAAGGTCATCTATGTACTGCACCAAAACGGACTCTCTTGGCAGTACTAAAGATTCAACGCATTTCTTTAGGATCTGGTTGAAAATCGATGGACTTTCAGTGTACCCTTGAGGGACACGATTCCAGACATAGATATGGCTGTCAAATTCAAAACTAAAAAGGAACTTGCTTTCTGGATGCAATGGGATGGAAAAGAATGCATGGCACAAGTCAATGACAGTGAACCATTCCGCATTCCAAGGAATCTGATATAGTATCACTGCAGGGTTGGGCACAATGGGGCAGCAAGGTACAACAATTTGGTTTACCTTGCGTAGGTCCTGCACTACCCGGTACTTTCCACTAGGCTTTTTAATCCCAATGATGGGCGAATTGCAGGGACTGCTCATTACTTCCTGTATGATGTCTGCTTCGAGCAACCGGTTAATTTCAATTGCGACTCCTGCTTTTACTTCTGCACTCATCTTGTACTGTCTTGTTCTGGGGTATACAGCATTTGTTTTTATTGCTATTTTAACTGGGTCCACATTTGCCATTAAGCCTACATCTTTTCCCGTGAAATCCCATACTTCGGGTACCACTCTTAACTGGAGCTCTTCAGGTAAGTCTTCAACGGACAAGGGTCTAATATCAGCGTCAGGTCTCACTAACATTAGTTTGTACAAGCCATCTTCATCGGGGGTCTGAATTTTGACACCTTTTGGTGTGCAAAAGATGGTGCAGTTCATTTTGCACAACAAATCGCGTCCTAACAGGTTCACAGGACTGGAATCACAGACCACAAATCTTTGCATTTCTTTAAAATTTCCTATAGAGATTTCCATGGGTTCGGTTACTGGAGTACTGATTATTTGATTGGAGACACCCACTACTTGAATTGCTTCTCCCGAGAGGGGTAGGTTAGGAACATCCACTGTTCTCACAGTGGACCGGGTAGCACCAGTGTCCAACAGAAAGGTGACGTCTTTCCTCTCAACCTTTCCTTCAATGTATGGTCCAGTCTGGTCTACCGGTAAGGAGGCGCCAAGCACGCACTCCTTATCCTCCCCCCTCAGGCCCCGTCAATCTTGTTCATCACAGAGGAAGGAATCGTTCAACAAGTACTGTGGGATTGCTGCATTTCTCTCATTCTCTCCTTCCCATACCTCCGCCCTTTCATTCTGTTGACCCTGATTCTTATAATTCTGTCTAGGAGCGCGAGGTACTGGAGGTAGTTTTACCTGTTGCTGGTTCTTTCTTGTCCCCTCTTTCTGCACCTGTGGATTTAAACCATTTATAGGGGTATTACCGGCCTGTAGGTGTGGACACTCGTCTCTCCAATGCCCTATCTGGCCGCACCCGTGGCAGGGGAACTTCTTCATAGCCTCTTCCCGACTCATTTTTACCCGGGGCTTCCCTCCTCCCCCAGCATTGGTATTCTGGGCATTATTATTAGAATTCAATTTACTTAACTGTTTCTCTTGCTGTTCAGCCAATTTCACTTGCGCCCACATAAATTTTTTCTTGAGGGCTTTCTTTTTATTCTCTATTTCATCTTCGCAGTACTTGGCGTACTTAAGGACATCATCTATGGGCTTTCCCTGCCAACTGATTTTATTGTCTCGAATCCATTGGGATATTTCAGGCCTTAATCCTAGCACGAATCTGTAACTGAAATGGGTCATGTCCTTCATGTCCACATTATCGATTCCACTGTAAGTTTTGAATACTTGCAGCAACCTTTCATAAAAGGAGTGGACAGTTTCATCGCGCTCTTGGGTAGTTCTATCTATCCGGGTCCAATCGGTTTCCTTTGCGGGCACTTTTTTCTTGAGGTATTGTATGACTTGATCATACTTCCTCATTACCTCGGGTGAGGGAGCCCCAGTTTTGGGATCTCTCACATATTCATCATTTGGCCAATCAATTTCAATTTTGCATTCAGTCCATAAATCTACAGGCACCACAATGTCGAAAAACCCATCCAGGTCTTTCAAAAGGCATTTTTTAAACATTTATGAAGCGTTCGACCTGTCTGTACCAGTCAACTGGCTTCTCCCGTAACTTTGGAAAATCATTTGTAAATGACACAATATCTTGTCGGGACCAAGGGACATGGACATATTTTCCCCCAGGGACCTCTCTCATGGGACACAATTTTTCTGCGGGAACTACTTCTTTGAGTACGTATTCTGAAGTTTGGGATTTAGCCCTACTGTCTTCCTTTTTCTTTGCCCACCGGGTTCTCCATTTTCCTACATCCCCCCATTTCTGTAAGAGTTTCAGCAATTCTTTTATCTGGATCTGTTTTCCTACCACATTCAAACTCTCTAAGTCTTTGTCTGAAAAATCTACTCTGTAGGGTTTCTGAAGGATTTTGGAGCGGCTGACATCAATTCCCATTTCTGTGGCAGTGTCCATCAGTCTCTCATGTAGCAATCTAGCGTTCCAGGTAAGGTTTTTGCTGATGAACAGTAACTCTTCCTCGCTAAAGGAGTTTAATCGGTCTAATCATACATTTCCAGCCATTAGTTCCTCTATTTCTATCCTTAATTTATAGATTTCTAAGTGTTTTGGTTGGGGTGTGGTCTCTTTTTCTAACTCCTTGGTCCATCTGTCCAATTCTTCTGGAGATACTACTGTGGCACTCCTAACCCCTGCTGTGCTTTCAATCAGAACCTCTTTTGCCCTACTCTGACTCCTTGGTCCTGGCATGCTAGTTCTAGATTCCCTGATGGGCATATCCATCAGGACTACTGATTCACACTCACTTTCTTGATCATCATCTATGAGCACTTCTTTTCTCGGGAGTGGAATGCTAGGAGTGGGCATATTTGGAGTCATAACCGGAGGACGTGGAATAGCCAGTCTATCTCCGTAAAGAGGAATAGCCGGGCCAATGGTTACTGGGATAGTCAGTGAATCTGGATGAGGATGTATCTGGGCGATAGTCCGAACTAAATCATCCCTTTGTCTAGCTAGTGCTTCCTTCTCTCGTTCTCGTAAAGCCTTTTCTGCAGAGTTGTCATGCAACACTTGGGGTACCAAGGGAGGGTAAATACTTGGGGCTGTCGGAGTAACCAACCGAGGTGGGTCTTCTCCAAACGGGCGGTAATTCGGGAACGTAGAACTAGGTTTGCAAAACCCATCCCCATCACTGGTTTTACTATCTGTTCCTGTTCCATCTGTCTCTCTATCCCTCCGACATCTAGCATATCTAGAAAACGGGTTTGGTGAACTCAGAGGCTCAGACTCTGCAACATAGGGAGGGGGGTTTTTCATCAATAAATCCTCTAGGTGCTCATCTTCAGAGTCTCCCACGGCCATTAAGTGATGGGTTTTCTCTTTACATTTCCCTTTCCCTTGTTCTAATACCCCCATCATTGGAAACAATCCCTCCACCATCATGTTTTGTCTCCAATGTTTCATTTTCTGCTCTTTGGTTTCCCTATGGACCCTCGGATACCATTTGCTTACTCCCTTGTCCATCCGGGGCCTATCTCTTTCCACAGCCTCAATTTCCCATTCTTCTAGGGCTTCGTACTGGGTTAATCTGGGTCTGGGATGTAATTCATTCATGCGGGTCCTCAAGTTAAACAAGATTCGGCCATTAAATGTACCATCAATAGGAAATGCTAGAACTCCGTCATCTGCAGTATACTTCGCCCAATTCTCTAGCCATACACAGGTATGATACCCCTTTTCAAACAACATGAAGGAAGCAGGAGTATTCGGTGGAGGGATGATCACCCCCTCCCTCGTTCTAATGGGCTTGTCCGTTTAAAAAAAATTCTTTACTTTATCGGTAAATGACATTTTTCTCTTTACTCCATACATCATGTGCGGTCTACCTCGTAAAATCTGTTCCTTATAGAAGCCTAAGTTTTGTGGATTAGGTAAGAACTCAGGATACCACATACACCTTTCCAGACCTCTCTCAAGCTCCTGTTGATTAATTTTGTTTACTTTTGTGCTTCCAATGCTAATGCGACTTTTATTTCGTAGTAACCAATCAACACTGTGATTACAAAAATCCTTGTCCAATGGGTGCGCGGCCTTTTCGCGAGACGAGGTCTCACGCTCCGGCACTCAACCCTCCCTTACAATTTCAGCTTCACTACACACCCGCTGTCTCGACCAATACCGGCACGGAGTGACGTCAGAGCAGTCTTCCGACCGACTCCCTCCTTCACAAGGTAACGGAAACTTTTAACTTTTCCTAAAGTGCGAGTGCAAATCTTAGTCAACAACACGCAACGTTTGCCACTGTGTCTGAGGGTTCTAAATAGATAGAAAAATTTTCTTTCACCACAAGTAAACCACTTCTGTCTACTTTTCATTCACTCCGCATAGACTTCTCTGCCTAACCTCTCACTCGAGCAATATAGAACCTGTTACTCCTCTGACTCATCCACTTCTTTCCGGGATATATACTAAGTCAGAATTTCACCAGCGGACTATTTTACTTACCATTCAAGCCTCGGAGACCCTATTACTCCTCCCGTATGTGACCCTTACCAGGTGATATCACAATGGAAGTTTTATAACGGACTCGTAGCTATCATTTATTCAGATGCAAGAAGATCCTAATTAGTGCTTCCAGGTATTCCTAACCCTGCACTAATGACTCACGACAAGTGACTTTACCAGCTAACCGGATTCTGCTCACCGTTAGCTATATACCTCCCCGGGGATTCGGACTACACTGAACACTTACAAACAATTCTTTGTTAATATTACATATAACACTTATAGCAGCAATGCAAAAATCATTTACATACATATACAAATCCTTTAAACATTTGCGCAATATTTGAATCAATGCAATAGAAACTTCAGCAGCACATTTTATTTTCACGGTTTGTTTATCAACTATCCTGTCTACCTATCTTAACTAGTCCTAACCATACTACTGCTACCAGAAAATTACTGATAGAGCGCGCAGGTCACCCGGGTCACAAATTTACCAATTTCCACGCACTGGGCCCTGGCGTGCATATAGATGACTGAGTTTGCGTGAACCGGGTGATTTCTTACACGCCACTATGAGTAATTCGGGGGGTGACTCTTACACCACTTACTATTCATGTACCTGACTTACCACAGGCACATTACTCCTGACGGATCAGGAGCTAGCAGTGGATAGGTGACAAGATTCCTAAAGGGAGGAAAAACTTTTATATATCAAGTACATTTATCCACACCTTATACTGTAAATGACCACAGACACCTGATGAGTTTTAAAGATTTATCAAGAAGTTTCAGAATGAATATGCCAAGATGATAAGCCAAATACAAATCAACACATCAACCATTAAAACTAATGCCACAATGTAACTATGAATTAGGGCAAGTACCATTAGGGTAAGTGAGAACACTACAGGGTACGAGAAGTGGGAACAGAGCTATTCACCATAGGTTTAACTCTAGGGCATGGGACATGAACAGGACCTAAAAGGTGTACTTAAACTAGGCTACTTATGCTATTCTTACTAAGTTCACTGCAACCATGCTAAAGGGAAGGGAAAAAGTGGAACACACTAATATAATATGACAATTTAATAATATCTTACAGGTAAGGAGAGAAGTGGAACAATTCTAATAAACAATTGCATATAATTTGCATTCAAAGGTGATAGGGCAGTATCACAGGCAAGAGTGATTTATTAAGAAGAGAAGAAAGAGAGTTAGCAAGACGTAAACCCACAGTTTAGTAATTACCTAGATAGGAATGAGGACTAACCCTGGCCACGGGTCAGTTTGGAAAGACGGGGACAAGGACCCTCAAGGAATGGAATACCAGAATGCGAGCAGGTACAGCTCATGGACAGTCAGGACAGGATACCCCTCAGGATTTGGGTCAGGACTGGGCTCACCAAGGTACGACCAACACCCACAGCTTCGGATGCAACGCCTGCGTTACCCCTCTCTGCAAGTAATCCGCCAGTAACCCCGATTGGGTTTTCGAATTTCCCCAGAAAAAGTGCTTCGCCAGCACTTAGGACTATTTCCACCCCTAGGAGTTTGTGGAAAGTATGGACAGAGTGCTCCGCAGCACTCTAGATTGATCACCTATAGAGTTCGTAGGGTCAGTGACAGGTCTGCTACTCGGACAAGTCGGACAAATTCTCTATGCTACACTAGGCCAGTTATACGGTTTGGGGACCCTTAGACCACCCACAAATGTTGCAAGTGACAGTTTCCCACATTATGATTGGACAGGAGAGGTGATCTGGTCATTGTCACCTCCTAGAATTTCGTGTTCACATCATTATTATGAAATTTTGCATACCCGCCCCTTGGGTTCACGTTCCCAGGCATAGGAATACAGAAGACAATACAAGAGCACAGTATATAGCAACAGTGTATCTTGGTCAAGGTGGAATACTGCATCTTCGAGATGGGTTCCCAGGCGCATCGTGCTTCAGGAGCCAGCTGGCTTGTTTTAGCTTCTGCGCAGTGGGGTTTCTCCCTTGTCACATGACAGGGGTCAGAAGAGCTTCAGCATGGCGCAGCTCCCGTTTCCCCAGCCCCCAGATACGCGGTACATGAAAAGTAAGCGAAAACAAATTAGAATCATACGTAAAAATGATCACACTGTATACCGTTATAGACTTTACTGCATCCCTTATTTTATAATATCTATAGCATTAAAGTTTAGTGCAAAAAGACAGATAGGCTGAAGCAGCGGTGGCAAGCAGAGAGCGTGGTGAGAGACAAGCGGCCATGTTTGCAACAGTGCGCATGAGCAACACAATCCCTCCAGAATGCGAGTGCGTCACATCACGTGAGTATGACCGACGCATGCGCAGACCGGATTTCGGCAAAGCAGCCTTTTCCGTAGTGCAAGCATTGTTAGGATGAAAAGACACACAGGCAAGCCTCCTGGGGACACCCGCGTGTTGGGGAAAATGCTAAATAAATGACGGACAGGTTGAATTAATATGATTACAAGTTAGGCGAGTTTCTTGAATCAGAGCAAGTCGCTTTACGTGCGAATCCTTGCTCCATCAAGTGTACGCCGCTCCTCACCGCACTCCTCTGATATCAACACGCATGTCGCGGCCGGCACTTCTTCCAAGGAACTACTTTTTTTTTATATTACATTTTTTAAATAACGTATATTTGTTTTTTTAATATAGCCTATGTCCATCTGCTTGCCCTGACGTTTTCAAAGATGTATTGGGTGTTTGGATTGGTGGTGTAGTTTTCAAGTTTACCTGGCTCAAAGGATACACTTCTCTCTTTATAATAGTAGTATAGAATATTGTTTCCCTTATTTCAATACTGTTGGATGTTGTTTTGTTACCCGTTATAATAGATTGCTTGTTTTAATTAAAAAGGAGATGTTATGTGGTGATTGGGGCCTTGTGGTTATGAGGCAATGGAATGTTCCCCCTGAAAACTCTGCTGCTGTGGTTGTGCTGGGAGGATTCCACGATTGACAGTTGGTGGCAGTCCTGAATCAGGTTACATGTCAGTGGCTCGTTGCGCTTACTTAAACAAATAAAGTAAAGTTCATTTGATTTACCTGGTGGTCTATATCATATGTCCATGAAATAATTTTGTGTTCACCATCCTGTAATGTAATACTTTCATCTTAAAAAGTTCTGACGAGTGCTGGTCAGTACCTAATTTGTAAAACAAAAATGCCAGGGCTTTTGTCAAGAGACCACTACAGCTTGCATCACATGTTGTCCCTGCCATGCTGCCAATGATAACTACACAACTACTAATCACCACACTCCTAAAAGTGTGACAGTTCAGACTATTGCAGGCATGCAAAGCTATAAGAATGGCTTGTGTGGCAGGTAATAGTCATTTTGAATATTTATTGAATTAATAATTAACTGTTTTTGTGGTCATCTCTAAATTAGCCAGACAGCGCCACCTAATGGCAGACTGTCACAAGAGTCAGTGTTGACATTTAAGTGCTGGTGCTGAGCACAGAAGCCACCTGCTCAAATTAAGCTCTGGTGCTGGTGCTAGGCCTAGGTCCGAGGGCCATGGTTGGTAGCTGGATGAGGTGGGGAGCTTAAGCTGACTTCATTGTTAGGCTAGGCGTGCAGCTCAGTTAAAGCTAACGGATGCCAGGTCGGTAAGTTGCCTCCTACTTCCTTGCTCCGTCCATCATTCATCATTTGTTGTCTCCCTATTCCCAGACATGAACCACACAGGGCAGGACCTGGCCATTCACAGAGAGCAAACCCACATCATGAACTTAATTATATGCAGAGCAGACACTTCAATGGGACATTTTATTACCATAAACTCTATATGTTGTTATTATTACCATAAGAAAAATCGTATCAAATCATGTATTTATGCAGTGAAACAGAAAAGTTTATGCAATGCAGTACATTACTCCAGAGGACAGAATAAAATATTTCTTAATGTTTAGTTATCTGTTGTGTGCTGCGGGGAGAGAGCGCAGACATCTATGCACTAGTTTGTTGTACCAGGCTTTCAAATGTAATAATTCAATAAATGTAGAAGTGAGTGGTGCAATGCGAAATGTCTTCATTTACATAGGTTGGACAACGAGTCATCAGGGCGGAAGGGTGTCCATGACAGAAAGGGTATCACTGTTTCCTTTCTCCTAGGGAGACACTCCTCACACCACTCCTGATTCTGATCAGTATTGGAGGGATTGGATAGGATGCTTGTGAAGGGTCGGAGCTCCTTGGAAACAAGCTCAGATTGTGCTATATGTAACTTACTCTATCAGGACTGATACCGGGACTATTGGTATTGAAAGAGAACAAAGACATGAGCTGAGGAGATGGTGATGCAGCCACGTTTTGCTCTGTCACGCTAGTTTAGTCATCTACACACTAGAGACTTCCAGTGCTTAATTTGAGCTGGTGGTTTCCGGTGTTCGGCACTGGCAATTAATTGTCAACACTGGCACTTGTTTCAGTCTGCATCACAGTGGCGTTGTCTGGCTAATTTAGAGATGACCACAGCAAAAAGTAATCATTAATTCAATATACATCAAAAATTACTATTACCTGCTGCCCAAGTCATTCTTATAGCTTTGGGGGCCTGCAATGGTCCAAACTTTTACATTTGTAGGAGTGTGATGGTTAGTAGTTGTGTTGTTATCATTGGCAGCATGGCAGGGGTAATGTGTGATGCAAGCTGTTGTGGCCACCTGACAAGAGCACAGGCACTTATTGTTTTACAAATTAAGCATTAGAGACTTCCTCTTGCCAACATTATGAAGCGTTTTTAAAAAAGTTAGCAACTTTTTCAATTTAAAGAAGTTGATGAACTTCTAAAAAAATGGTTATAATCCCAAAAAAGTAGCCATCACACGTGGAAGAAAACTTAAATACCTACATTTTGATGGGGGATTATTTTTCAAAAACATTTTTGTTTCTCTACAGAACCAATTTATGTTCACGAAAATTAAGCCGCTATTGAGGTCGTGCAAAGACCACAACATTTCCAACTTCGTATAGTCACAAAGGGGAACACACATCTCAAAACACATTTCATTTACTCACTGGCAACCTTGCCCCACTCCTGTCTCCTCAGCAGAAAGCAATTTCACAGTTAAGTCGTCGGAAAAGGCAGGACAGTTTGGTTATATAGGTGGAGCCTGTTCTGGCTTGTTGGCTTGCAAGATGGTGCCATAGGTCTGAGCATACACAAAACCTTCTATGCGGTGTTTACTGCGATGAGTTTCAGCTTAGAAGGACTTTGCAAAGAAAAGCCTAGGTTTCTCGAGAGAAACAGAGGTGAATTCAGAAGTGAAAACTAGGCCTTCCCTACCAGGACAGACAATGATGGGATCTGCATAGTTGCTCAAGGTATTGTGTTTATCATTTTATTATATTATTAAATGCCTTCTTATTTTTTTAAAATATTTCCCTGATTATACAAAAGTTAAAAACATATTTGTGAAGCCACAAGAAATTCATTAGTGCAAATGTACAATTGTTTTATTTAGAAATACAATTCACAAATATTTTGCTGCATTGTCACAATGTGATAAAAGTGCATGTTTATTGAAACATTTGATATATCCCCTGAATCAACCACACAACTATCCTCACCTATCACACAAAACCGTACTTACACTCACACATCACATTCATAACCAGCCCAATCTAAAGTGGCATACACCGAGAGAAATCGCGGAGAGAACACTTCAGAAGATATCTGCGATCGTGCTGAAGGCTGGGATTTCACAACAACCTGGTCAATGCACGTTTTGGTGGATATTTTGACTTATATCCACCTTCATCAGGACCACCCTTTTTAAATCCTTAAAGGTAAGTGGTAGGAGAATCTGTTAACAGAGAATGCATCGTCACTCATGGGCTGCCCCAACAATGATTACTTGTTTATAATCTTAGTATAAATATATTTCCCGAGTTTATCCAATTAAAATAGCAAACCATCAAAATATGTGAAAAGGGTGATTGAAAGAAAATAAAAATAAAATAAAATCGAATCAAGTGATGGGCAGCTGTCCCCGGAAATGTACGTGAAGACTGTGGCCTGTTTTGCGGGCAACCTTATAACCCTATCATTGGAGAGGTAGTGTAAGAAGTGCTTATGCATGCAGCCACAGACTACCAAAATAGTAGAGTAGTAAAGAAACCAGTGTGTGATCAAAAAGCTAGATGTCACCAACTGACCATGAAAATCGCTGATGCTTTTATGGGATGCCAATTATGGCTCACAGCAATGAAAGGGTGAACACAGCGTCTCACTCAGAGGACTAAGATACAGTACACTGGTTTAGCCAATAGCAGTCCGGTCCGCAACGGAGCAAGGCTCCACCTGGGATATGGCTGTAATCATAAGAGGAGGAACTAGTGAGGTATGTTGTTTACAAATGAAATTGCGTGAGCGATATTATGCGCTGAAAATGTGTCTTGGATACCTTCAAAATGACAAGCAGTGCACTTTGTATGGCATATATGAGTGTTACAGCAAACAAATGATGGACGGAATGCTGACAATGCAAACATTCTCCCCCAGTAAAAGATCTGGGTTAAATCCATCGTTCTTTTGCCCACTAACTTTGCTCACCAACAGTTGTTTTGGCATATATTAGTGCCTGTATTATTTCTGCAGTGTATCTTATTTAGATGAGAGACCCTTGGGGGTACAGTCCACATAAGTGGCTAATGTCACTGCCGCAATCGCTGTAGTCACAAGGAAGTACATTTCATGTTGAATTTTAATACTCTAATAATCAAAAAAGAGACAAAAAGAAATGCCTCTAAATGATATTCAGTTGTACTGGAATAGAAGAAAGCTACCTCTAGTATTTCTGGCTCTAATATTACTGTCGGTAGACATATTTGCACAATGTGTCAGTATAAAATTGGTAGCCCCAACTAAGTAGGCCACAATATGCAGGTGGAAGGCAGTAAAGGCTTAACATGAATTTTATGCTGATAGACAAAACTCCTTGGGGAGAAAAACTTGGCCACACAGAAGCTGAGTGACATATTTCTCTTGATGTGAGTACCAGAAATTACATCTAATAGACTATAATGCGTACAGCATGTAACTTGCGAGCCTATCTGGCCATGCACGCCCAATGCGCCTACCGTGAGCCATATACTATGAGCGAGCTAAACTGTCCTCAACATAGCCCCTGCATTTAGAAGCAAAGGAGGACTTTGCAGTAAAATGGCCATGCAATCTATACCCGCTACCTGCTATTACGGAGGCCAAAAGTGGTCTGTTACAAATTCTAATACGTCCCGCATGTAGCTGATAAATCCTCAATGCCACACACAACAAAATGCGCTCTACGTGACTCTGCTAAGTCGATTACAAATCTCAAAGTCCCTTAAAACATTAAGCTGCAGACACAGGTACAGAGTGAAACAAACCTCAGTGCGGCTCGATCCTAGGTCTCCCACATGATTCATAGAAGGACAGCCAAGCTTCCTTATTGCCCTATAAGCAGCCATGATGCTCTCTACTGATGGCTTGCATTCTCGGGATAAAGACCTATCGTTGCCACAGGGTGGGGATAGAGTTAACTGTGGGCGCTATCTTGTAATAGGTCAATGTAGGTAAGAATTCGTACAGAACAGGCACTATCAAGCGGTTGAATGTAAAAAAGTTTATGCTGCAATATCCTGTTCTGCAAGATATTAAATTATTTATGACTGGTATACTGGTATAATAATTTCAGAGTACGCAAAAACTGGGCTCACCACGCACCATTTAATGATTAACCAATAGAGATACCACTAGGGCACAAGATATAAGGAAATGTATGTATCTATTTCTGTCTTGACAGTTTGTAGAGATATATAGTATGAGCCTTTCAGTAATTGCGGAGAAGTGGTCATGCCAAGATGTGGAAGACTACTATATCAGGAACTACCACGGTGTGGGAAAGTAAAGGAGGATATGCAGCCAAGCGTGGACGCCATCTTAGATTATCCCATCGCCCATGTGTGTACACTATAGGGCTTGTTGTTCTAATGTCAGGGAAAGACCATCAAATGGGAAAACCTGTATATAAGAGGGATGATATGCACAGTATATAAAAACAGTATGAGCCTGACAGACAGTTGTCATAACTGCCAGAGCTAATCTTATGTACGCTAAATGCTAGTTAGTCTACACAAGTAGAAATCCTTATATTAAGAAATCACATATAAGGGGTGATATACACAGTGTGAAAGAATACTGTAAGACACATAGACCTGATGGGTTGTTGTGTGGGCTATCGGAGCTGAAGTTACAAATACAAAATACTGGTTATTATGAACAAGTAAGGTAAAAGTCCCCTGTACTAACAAACGGAGCTGGTATGTTAGCAATATAAGATAATGACATTTTGTACATAATACAGGAAAATAAACTAAGACAGATCCCACACAGCGTATGGTCTGTTGCTTTAGGTCATGTAGCTCGCCACACTATTTCCTCGTTTAGGCTGCCTTTTACTGTGTTCAATAAAAATATCCAAAGGTCCCTCTTTGTCTCCGTATCTCAAGGGCAGAGTAGCCTGGTTTAGATCTAATCTTTTCTAGGATGAACCATTTGAGGTCATTCTGTGTGTGGTTGTTCTCATAACAATGCTGAACTATTGGGCTGTAAATTCTTTGGTCCTAATTACAGAAGTATGCTCACTGAATCTAATTCTGAACTCTCTGCCAGTTTCTCCAATGTAGCCCAGGTTACATGGGCATAAAATGAGATACACTATGGGGCATATTATCAAGAAATGGCGTTACAATTATCGCCACTTTAGCGGCAGGAAACTGCCACTAAAGTGGCGATAATGGACTTGATAATAGGCCCTTGTGAATTCCCATAGAAGCCTATGTTCTGGTGTGAACATGGGCTTCTATGAGAATTCTCAAAGGCATATTATCAAGCCCAATATCGCCGCTTTAGCGGCAGTTTCCTGCCGCTAAAGCGGAGATAATTTTAACGCCCTTCTTGATAATATATATCTCAGATTTTAATATTCCAATGCGGCCTCTACATTCCCATTGTTCTCTGACAAATCATATCGCCCGCCTTGCTAATATGCCCCTTAGTAACTCCCGGGAGGAGCAACATGAATCCTCTGATGCCTCAAACGTATTGGGAGGATGGGGAAGCCCTGAATGGCTAAACTCTCTGACCAAGGAGACCGCACAGGCATGCAAGAGGAGTGCACTGCATCTCATGCCGGCACACTGGCGACCACCCTAGCACGAGCACAGTGGGAAGTTTGAAGCTATTTTTCAAGCCGTAAAAGATGTGAAGTCCACTCTTGAACCCAAGATAGACGCAATGACTATAGACTTAGGACTGCTTGATGCGGACCATAGAAATCTGGTCGGCAGGGTGCACACTGATCAGTCAAGGCTTGGCACAATCCGCCCAAAGGTGATGAATGTACAGACACAGCTGCAGGATCTGCAGAAGGAGGTGTAATTGATTCAACTGAAGTCCAATGATGCCGCAGGGAGGTCAAGCAGAAATAATGTGCGGATCATTGGTCTCCCTCAACTTACGGAGGAACATAGCATGGAGCTGTATGTAGAGAATAGGCTAGTGGAAACAGTGCTGGACAGTAAACAGTCTACGTTTTACACAGCAGAGCATGTGCATAGGGTCCCCGGCACCAGGGGAACCCCCCAGACCAGTGGTGGCACGCCTCTTTAGCAACAGGGATCGAGACCGTATTCTTCAAGTCTCCAGGAACAAGAGGCCATGGAAAGTGGAAAACTGTATGGTGAACATATTCCAATATTATATACAGCAGAGGGGCAAAGGCAGACAGTTTCTTTCCTCCCGATTAAGCATTGCCTATGGAAAATGAATTTCCGTTACTCCCTGTTATTTATAGCTAAATGGGGATCTCACGCAGTTCTTCTTGACGACGCCTACCTAGACATGTGCCTGGCTTAAATCCAAGGGTGAGACGGATCTGGCAGAACACAGCTGGGGAGATGACTCATGGCAGGTCTTACAATGGCGGCGTTGGCCACTCTGGAACCTGAGGAGCGGTCCAACACGTGAACAGGCGGCCAGGGAACCTGCAATGGTGATGGAAGAGATCAAGCAGGGAGCTGTCCTGTCGAGGACTCAGCAATGAGTGATACTGATTCCAGGGCATTCTGGGATGGCCGGGACTTTGCTGACTTACTTGAGATCGGACTGGCACTTCAACAGGACTCAACCCTCACACCCATGACTGCTGATCTGGTGCATTGACTTTCCCTCCATATATCCCTAATGGCAGTTGTGGTGTATCTTTGGCAGTATGTAGTTTTCATCATGGGGACATGAGGGTGCTACAATATACTGATTCCTGTGGGTAACATAGTGCACGCACAACTGTGGCGATGAGCGATTGACTGTGGTCTCACCAAGCCGAGAGTTGGCCTTATTGGAGTCCCATAAGTACCAATTTGGACTTTCTATGGGACACATTTGTGTGATGTCAGTTTGGTGGTGAGGTAGTATTACAAGCTTCGAAATGGGATGGGGAGTTGTTGTTCTTTTACTGTTTTGGCCTGATTGCTCTTGTTTCTGTGTTTTTCTGCTCTGTCTGAATACCTGCTGTGGGGCACTGCTGTGGTTGCGGGTGGGCAGTCCGGGTACTCTACTGGCATCTTACTAATGGCCATGTGATATGGCACACTGTCTCACAGTAATTATATCCTCACCTAGAACATCAGGGGCATGGCCTCTCCTGTGAATAGATGTAGGATACATGCAAGCCTTAAGCGGCGGGGGATCCACATTGCATGTCAGCAGGAAACACATATGTCAGATGATGGGCAAAGTGTGAAAAAATGGCAAGGCACATCAGTGGGTACTACATACTCCAGTTACGCCAGGGGTCTTCTTATATGGATTTTACCAAGAATACCGTTGAAACATACATGGACCAAGGGCGATGCTGAGGGTAGGTCTGTGGTGCTGGAGGCCTCCCATATTAGCTTGGTTGCGATATAGGCGTCAAATGTAAACTTGGTAGATTTCTTGACAACTCTTGTGACATCACTGCTCTCTAATCAGAAGGGGCCGTGTCTAAGAGGTGCTGATTTTAACAGTGTTCCTAACGTTGAGATAAATAGGCATCTCTGCCTCTGGCAGGTGCACAATCAATAGTGGCAATGAGACATCTGACCCAATGGACGAAGGACTCACTGCTGACTGAGATTTTGTGGGATCAGCACCTGTTGAACAGGAAATACTCATTTTATTCATGGGTACACATGCTACACACCTGCATATATTTGTTCTACTGCTATGCGATAATACCAATAAACCAGATGGGATTTTGTAAAATGTCAGGTACGACAACAAATATCCTGACACTTTCTCTGCTCATAGACATGGAAAGGCCTCACACCTTCCACTATACCTCTGTTTTATTAACATCAGAGCTGCCTTCAACAATGTTAACAGGACAAAGCTGTGGGGGAAGGTGGCTCAATGGGGCATTCCTCAAGCTCTAATAAACATGCTGATGCTTCTCCACACAGACACTTGTGTGCAGGTGAAATTGGGAGCAGGCACACACCTCTCCAGGCGAGTACTAACAACCAAAGGCCTGAAGCAGGGCTATGTACTTGCTTCTACTTTGTTCAATCTACTCATGGCAGAACTTAACACTTGCAACTCTCACGCACCCTGGTTGGGATGTAAACCACTAACAAGCCTTCTGTACGCTGATGATAAAGTCCTGCTTAGCCACACCCAGGCTGACTGCAACATCTCTCAATAAAATGTAGAACTATGCCACGGAGAACAACCTAAAAGTCAACTATAGGAAAACAAGATAAATGATCATCAATGATGAGAGGAAAAGGCAGAGGCTCTGGCTTTTGGGTGACACACAAATTCAGTCAACAGTGGGCTATAAGTATCTAGGCGCCAGTATAGACAAAGAAAGCTCCTTCACTCGTCAGAAAAGAAGAAATTAGAAATAAGGGTCTGGCACTAGCAATAACATTAAAAAACCTTGTTTCAAAACTGACTTGGCCCACACTAAGCCCCCTACTAAAGGTAGCACAAGCCAAAATTCTATCAACAATAACCTACAACAGTGAATCAATGCGTGATAGAGACACCAAATTACTGGATATCATCATGTTTAAGGCATATAGAATCATGTTCAGCCTTCCAAATTATACCTCAACAGCCCAGATAAGTCTGGAGTTAGCTCTATTAAAACAATCCTTGTCCGGGCATGGCGCATATATTATATGCTGGGATAAGATCGGGACCGCCATTCTAAATCACTTAAACCAACGACTATGGCCAGAACTTCAGTAGAAAGACATATCTCACTCAAGAACCCATCTTCAGGAATCCTTGGCGGCCACCGGTCTCTACCATCTCAGGAACACAAAAATTCACCACTCAATCTTCAGGAAACTGGTACAGAAAACATTAAAACAGCTTTTCCTTGTGGAGGACAAAACTACCTTTTCAGCTAGAGCTCAAGCCTGGATGACTTTAAATAACTACAAGTCACTTGCATCTCAAAAATATTTTAGCCAAGACCATTCCAATTAATAAAAACAAACTCCTAGAGGCACCCATGTGCCCCAAACCTCCCACCCTGGCTGAGGGTCCTGACTCCAACCTCTTGCCACTTGTTTGACAATGGAACAGAAGATATGCTGCATCTACTTTGCACCTACAAGCAGCTGCTGCATGAAAGGAGACAGCTGCTAAAGGCTCCCTTTAACTAAAGGGGGATTCGCTCGCGGAGGCAAGCAGTGTTGGCCTGCTTTGGTCCGGGGGACCCACAGCTGAACTTCAGATTGGTAACATTTCCTATGCTACCTGAAGAAGAAATGCAACCATCCTCCGACTGGAAAATATGCCAAGTGGCAAGCTTAAGGCACACTAAGACTGTGATTGTAGGTACATTTGAAAACTGCACCTACCCAAGCAGTGACCTAAAGCTCACCAGTAGCACACATACACTCGTGTGCTCAGCATTTATCACTTAATAAGCATGAAGATGTCCTAACTGTTATTTTAAACATGTACATTTTAAACGTATGCATCCTTATGGGTTTAAAGCTGCCTGCTTTAATGCACTGGATTTTTATTAACTATACAATAAATTATTTACTTACTTACTTACTCTACCACAATGTGGACACCACAGATGAGGTTGATGGATCGGATGGAATCTTTGGGATGTACCTTGTAGGATCATAATCCTCTCAAGCTCACATTGAAGTGTGGTCGGGTAACACCTTGTATCCCCATGTGGGGATTTACACCCTCTAGGTTGCATGACCCAGTCCTCTGACAAGAGATACCAGAACACATAGAGAATTACTTTGTGGGCAATGCTGGGACAGCATCCAATGAGGTTGTGTCATGGGATGCTTTAAAAGTAGTAATCCAGGAACATTTTACACACAAGGCACATGGGGAGAAGCGAACACTGGTGCGTGAACTGGTTCAATTAGAGGATTGCTTGCGTGCCCTTTAGATTGTGTTAATGATGCATGATCAGGCCCGCGATTCCTAAGCAGTCGTTAGGGGGGAGCACCAATCGGTGTTGCTTCGTTTGGGTGCCCTAGAGGCTAGGGAGCGCACAGTTTGGCAGCATGCTTATGGGGATAAGGTGGCCCACAAGTTAACTTGGCTCCTCAGGTTGGAGGTTTCACAACACTGATAGGGCCTATCCAGGATGATCAGGGGGTGCTTCATAAGTGACGTATTTAAGAATTACTACCCAAATCCATATGACAAGCTGCAAAAGGAGGGGCTCACTGACATACATCGTTACGTAGAGGATATCATTCTACCGATTGTAAAGCCTGTGCAAAGCCTGGAATTGGAAGAGTACCTGAAGCTATATGAGATACATTTGGATATTTCATAGATAACAAGGGCTAAGACACTGGGACCTGATGGCCTGCAAGTAGAATTTTATGCAGCATACAGTGATAAATTGACTCCTCATCTGCTGCACGTTTATGAGGACTCCCAACGAGCATAACAGAAGCCTCCATCTGTGTAGGAGGAGCTGATAAATGTGGTACCCATATCTGAGGGTCAGGTCACATAGGCCGTTATCACTTCTTAATTTAGACTATAAAATTCTTGAAAAATTGTTGGCAAATAGGCTAGTATAAATAGTGCAGTGTTTGATGCAACCAGACCAGAATGCCTTTATCCCTGGCCGCAACACCTTTATGAATCTGAAAAGCTTTTCAGGATTATGGATTGGGTGCAACGGCATGGTCTCTGGCACTGGGTCGCATCACTTAATATGGAGAAGGCCTTGGACATCTGATTTTGGACCCTTTTAATGGCTTGGGAGAGGGATTCTTGGGGTTGATACAGCTCCTCTATAAGGATCTGTTGGCCAGGTTGCACACTGGGTGAGAGGTGTCTGTCCTGCTATGCATTAAGAGGGGCACCAGGCAAGGCTGCACTATGCCGCCTATTATTTTGGCTTTGTCCCTTGAGAAACTGGCCTGTGTGCTTGGCTTGAGAGGCGAGGACTGGAGTATAAAGATTAACACCAAATACCACACGTCGTACGCGGGTGACGCACTGATATATATAGGTGACGTGCACACTGCTTCAGCCCAACTAATGACATTATTGGATGACTTTAGCACTATGTCTAGTTTGTATGTCACAGGGACAGGTCCAATTTGTTGCCCTTGGCCAAACGGGGAAGAGATCTTTCCCCTCCATGCTGGTTTATGACTGACATTGGACACTGCAAAGTATTTAGGGGTGAATGTGTACCACGAGGAGAGCAATATCATTGATGGAAATTTGGGTAAGGCTATAACATCGATCAGACAATCGCTCCAGTTCTGGAATCCGCTCCTATTGTCCTTGATGGCTAGAGTTGCTATCTTTGAAATGCTGGTATTGCCAATATTGTAGTATTTCTTTTTTGCTTTACCTATGGTTTTTACGTAGCCATTTTATCAAGACTTGCATTCTCTCCTTGGCTAGTGGTATGGGGCACTGGTAGGAGGCCAGTGGCGGTGTCTAAAGTGTATGCTCCCCTGATGAAGAGAGGTTTGGGAGTTCTTAATAATAAATTGTATTATGCAGCAGCCCAGCTCCAATGGCTATCTAGGTGAGTCGTTAACACCCCCAATCCTGAGACGAGCGATGTTGTTAGTCAACCTGTGAACATGATGGTGTTGGAGTGGCTATTGGGAAACGATGGTGGGGTGACAAAAGATAATGTCTGGGCATGAGTGGCATGTTGGTGCTGGAACAAGTATGTCCAGAAAGGGCTCAGGGTGCCCCCATATTCCCCAGCTCTCCTGTTATTGGGTGATCACGGGATGCGCAGTTCTAGCCCAGATGTATGGAAGAGGCGGACTTGCAGCCATGGGAGGATCTGCATGAGGAGTGAACATTGGGATCCTTTGATACAATATGCGAAGTACGTGGGATGGCTTCTGGGCAGTTCCTGCTTTGCAGTGCCTTGGTGCAATGGGCCCAATGCACATGAAAGACGGGAAGGGCTGAACCTAGCGTGCTCCAGACACTACAGGTCATTCTCACGCATGGGCACACAGAAGAGCAGTCACTTGCCTCTAATTAACCCAGCTGCAGTCAAGGAGGTTGCACATTGGGGTATTGAAGGTCTGGTGGGAGCAGTGGTTAGGTACAGAGTTCAGTGGCAAACAATGGACTGCCTGTTTGGAACATGTGAAAAACGTTTTCAGGAACTCTAGGTTTTGATATACTCAATTTAATGATATTCGCCACACATACTAAACCCCAAAATGCATAGGCAACATGTACCCTGGAGCCTCTACTGACTGCCCCCGATGTCAGAATTGGATGCAAATTTCCTGCACATGATGTGAGGATGCTCGTCTGTCTCTTTGTTCTAGGGTGAGGTGCTGCTGGGGCTGAAGGATGTAACTGACTGGTTCGTGCGGAAGGAGCCAGAGGCATGCCTACTGGGACAGGTCGAATCCATCTAAACATGTCTGCTGTTTCATAGACTTAGCTCTGCTGCTGCCACGCCAGCGTATCGCCATGGCCTGGAAGGCGGCTAGCACGGCCTCCGTTAGGGGGTGGTGCATGGAAGTGCTGATATGGTCCATGGCTGAATCTACTGCTTTGTCCCTTTCCTCTTGGGGGGGGGGGGGGGTGGACATTTCTTGCACTGGGACCCTTATATTGAGGGGTTGGAGGCATAATCGGGGAACAGAGGCCCCTGAATGGATGGGCATAAAGGGGCCATAGTCTCCAACCGGGAATGGATGTGATGTGTAAGCAGGTGGTGTGGTTTTCCAGTGTGGTTGTGTTGGCAGGGGGAGCACCGCTGTTCTTGCTATGTTCCCGCTGGTGGGTCATGCGATATGATGTACTCCGGTGCATTGGGTTCGCCTCTCATTCGGGGGTGGACTTTCTGCAGGGTATGTGGACATATAGATGGTGGTAATGTTGCAATCAGGAATGTTCAGATGTTTACCTGTTTAGTTTGTACGTTGACCCATTTATCATCCGTTATTTCTTTTTCTTTTTCTTAATGCATTTGGGTGATGTACTCCCTGGATGTTTCATTCATGCTTTTTATTTGCTGGCAGCAGAAGCTATTGATTATGCGTATGCCGCATCTGTTATGTTCCATGAGTGATTATTGTTACAAATATTTCATCTTCATTCATGTGGCTGTTATTTCGGGGTTAAATCCCCTCCCTATAGTCGTTATGCACTTTCTGGCGATCATTCGTTTATGCGTTTTCATGTGCTTGGAATGGTAATGCTGACAGTTATTTGAAACGAAAAACTGTTGAGAAAATGTTTGATAAATAACATAAGTAAAAGAAAAAAATCAATACCATAAACCATCTCCAATTGACAGAGTTCGGGGATATGCACTATGTAATATATGTCTCTGGCTAATATACCATCATTTCCTGCTACATGTAGCAGAAAAGTAAAATGTTGCTAGCAAGTATTTTATTTTATTGTCTTGACTTTTTATGCTAATGGTTTAATGGTTCAATGGTTCAAAGAAAGCCTTTGACACTTCTAAAAATCCGGTAGGCATTTGAACATGAGAGTTGTTTTTTATTTGTTTGTTGTTACCTAAACCTATTCACAGAGCTATAACCCATATATGAACCAGAATGTGGGTGGACAAGTTTTGTACAAATTTTTTAGAATGAAAATATGCACACATACTCATTGCACTGCCAATGAATAGGCTAGTGGTATAGCTGTAAACAAAGTAGGAATCAAGCAATATCGCTGTGAACAATGCATATACCAATGCACCCTTTAAAACCACTGTTGTTAAACAAAGTAGCTGAACACTATGATGGTGCTACCATTTAGGAACAAAGAGAAAGGAGTAAGGGCCCGATGTAGGTCACCAAATACCGGTCGGTAACGGCCGAATTTGGCCGTTATCGACCGGTATTTGGTGATTGAGATGTAGGGGCCATTATTTTACAGATTTACCGATTCTGTAAAATATCGGTAATTTTACTGATTCAGTAAATCCCAGATGTAGGTAGCACTGTTTACAGTGCTACAGGCCTTCAGAATTCAGTATTTTATCACCCAATACAATTGGGTGGTAAAATACCGAATTCAGGTGTACATGCACATCTGTGCATGTACACCTGTGCCATGTGACACACAGACATGCCCTTAGGGCATGTATGTGTGCCATATGGCACAGATGCTGGAATTGGGGTGCTACAGGGTGTCAAAGTGACACCCCGTTCACCCTTGCAGGATTCGGTATTTACCGATTCGGTATATACGGAATCGGTATTTCCCATTGATTCCTATGGGCTTCAAGGCCCATAGGAATCAATAGGAAATACCGATTCGGTATTTACCGAATCGGTAAATACCGAATCGGTAATTCTAAAATAAGAATTACCTACATCTGCCCCCTTCCTACTAACCTACTCTTAAATACCGAATCGGTATGATTCGGTATTTAAGAGTAGGTAAATAGGAATTACCTACATCGGGCCCTAGTATTAGCATATGAGGGACATGCTGTCAGATCAATATTCAGTGCAAGCTGCAAAATTTGATGAATGAATTCAATTGGCCTTAAATGTTGGTGGTCCCCAATACATGCAATACACGTTAAATAAAGTTGTTTATGATTAAATCACAGTATTTACCATTTTTTAGGAGAAATGACAGGAATAATGGTCTGTCAAAAATATTTTTTGAGATGAAAACATTTCTTGGACAATTCCACCCAATATTATTTTTGTACTGTTCCAGTACTACGCAAGTATTCTATGCAAATATTCAATACTTCATTGATAGAAATCTCCACTATGGTCAACAATACAAAAACAAGCAATCCAAATCACTTTAAATCATCATTACAATCATTAATATTAGAAAATGTTTAAAACTATTAAAAGATTTAAAAATGCAATAACAAACATGTTCATTTCCTGCATCTCTAATAAATGCTGACTTATCCTTTTTAGTATAAACGTTACCTCGTCAACAAAGAGGCAAAAGAAACCTTTGATGTTCCACCGTCAGGGTGTATCAAACAACAATAAATGGATTCTATTGTGTACCCTATCCCTAAAGAAGGTGAGGGCCTTTCTTCAGGGGGAACATTTTCCACGCCCCTGCACCGATTCTATGTGGACCCTATCAGATCTCAATAGGAATTTTCTGCATTTATGGTTGAGTGAAAGGACTAAACAGAGCTGCATCCTATTTAAAATAGTGGAATAAGCAATAATATGGTTTCCTATTCAGGAGTAACAGTGGAAGTGATCCGCTCCAAAACTTCATAAGGGTGTCGTTGTTTAATGGGCTAGTTGTATTTGACTATATGACCAGTCCTGCTGAGGATCCCTGCAGAGATCTAGTTAGTGCAAAATGGAAATTCTGAGGGAGAAAGTATACATAGATTTCCCCTCTGAAAGTAATTCATTTTGTAAGATCCATTTGAGTCTTTTTAGCTTCAATGCAGTAGTTTATAGTACTACTGTAATGCATGCCAAGAAATTAATACTTGTGAGGTCGAATTCGAGCTGTAATACCTGTACTGGTGTGGAATTGAATAAAAAACACAACATCTTTCCTTCTACTTTGTGGAGAGAAGGCCATAAACAGTGAGGGAACTATTTCACTCCATATACTGTGAATCCAATGAAACGAGGAAGGTACATTTTGCAGATCTAATGGAAAAATGAGAGGGGCAAGGAGACACACCCTTTTCAAACCATTAAGAGTCACTTCCTAACAACATTTTACAGGTGGTAGAGCATGCAGATCTATTGATAGTCTTAATAGCATTGGGGGAATACCCAGGATTGCAAGTTTCTTCCACAAGTGTGAGTGGTCAATATTGTTGAATGTCATTGAAAAATCACTAAAAGCGATATAATTGGATTGCTTCTGAAGTAGCGCATATTTATTTATCTAACATTGATTCACAAATACTTCAGTTCAGTTCATAAACTTTATTTGGATTAAAAAATCACAAAAGTTGATACATGACAAAAGAGTGGTGAAAATACAGTAAAACAATCCATAAAATTAATAAATAACCGTCAATTCGCTTATTGTGCAAATTCATGCCAAGAATATACACTAAACTCATTAAAACATTAATAAAACAGAGAGGAGCCCTAATAAATGGAACATTTACAGCATTTCATTCTCCAGCGCAGCAAAGCAGAAATACCATCAAACTATGTGCAAGAATTTTGAAGTGCATTGTGCAGAGTACGATTACATAGTATTACTTTTTGCAAGGTATCCAATTTTAGATGGTTATTATGGTAACCCGTCGTTAGGTATTGAAATTAAAATTTGAGCGAATAACCCACACCCGTCCAGCCACGGCCGGTAGTAGGTGTAACTGCAGGCCGGTGACGTAGGGAGGGGCAGGGTGGGGGGTTGTAATGTATGGATTACGGACTATAACAGGTAAGTAAACATACAAATAAATAAAACGGATTTCGTTGTGTGCACAGCATCGCATTTGGTGATGCAGTGCACACAACAAAATTCGTTTTATTTATTTATAAGTTTACTTACCTGTTATAGTCCGTAATCCATACATTACAACCCCCCACCCTGCCCGTCCCCCTCCCTGCGTCACCGCCCTGCAGTTACACCTACTACCGGCCGTGCCTGCACCCGTCCCAAGAACTTAGCGACAGCGATCACTATCGGCTCTTCCAATGATGTGGTTAGAATCCTAACAGCTTCATTGCTCATCCTGGTTCCCATGTTCTGACAAACAGGTTTCAGCCATCTTTGCCTAAGCCTATGATAGGCTGGGCAAGCAATTAAAATGTGAGCCACTGTCTCTATCAGATCTAAACAATAGGGACAGGCACTGTTATTTGTACCTTTCCATTTCCTTGTGAATGCCCTGGTGGGTAGAGAGCCCACCCTATATTGGTGATATAATTTTCTATGGTTGGGAACAGTAATTAAGTCTCAATAGCCCTCAAGCTTGGCTTCATGTTTTTGATCAAGAAATGCTGTAGACAGAGACAGCCCAATGGAAGACGCATAACGAGTCGATACAACCATATTCCAATAAACTGCCTTAAACTCTGCCTTATATGGAAATACAGCAGCCCCTGGATCTGTCCATAATCGGCTCATACCCATCTCATTAAGTGTATCCCTCACACACTCAAGCCATAAAATTTTATTTAAAACATCAGAGTTCTTGACATCGTTTAATGCCATCGCATAATGTTTTAGCTCAGGAGTCACCCATATCCTCCTCCAGTAAGCAATTGGCCTGAACTTTGCCACGTCCTTAATGGAGTGGCAGCCCGGATCTAAGAACAATAGTAACAGTGGAGTGGACTGAGGGAGCCCAGTTAGGGACCGCAAAAACTTGTTTTGCCCTAAAACCAAATTATCCAGGTTAGCATAGCCCCATATTTCCGCCCCATAAAGAATGGAAGCACCAATTTTAGTGTTATATATTTAGAGTGCCGGGGCTATTGGTTTTGTGTGTGAGGATTTGTGCTATTTATTCAAAACACCTGAAAATTGGGCATGATTAGCTGTAAGGAGGTCTATTTGTGGTTTCCAACTTACTTTGCGATCTATGTGAACCCCCAGATAAGAAAATATATCAGTTTGTTCCAATTGCCCGTCTGTCGTACCGATACTACCAACAATCCGCTTGTGCTTGTGAAGGACCATGTACTTTGTTTTCTCCACATTCACAATTAGTTCATGGTCCCTACAAAATACCTCAAACCTAGTGAGGGCTCTTTGGAGGCCCATTCTAGTCTTTGAGAGGATGTGGGTGTCGTCGGCGAACATAAGTAGGGTGATCCTTGTCCCTGCTAGGGAGGGGGGACGTCGGTAGGAAAATCCTTAAAGTAACTCACCACCCCATTTATATATAGAGAGAACAACGTTGGGGCCAGGACACACCCCTGCCAGACCCACTTTTCTATTGGAAACTTATCTGTGAGACTTCCCTCAGCAACCCATCTCACCTGCGCATAACTTGCAGTATGTAGCCTGAACAGCAGAACCAAAATCTCGCGGGGCATACCTAACTTCAAAAACCATTGCCACATCTTGGTTTAGGGAACAAGATCGAATCCTGACTTCAAGTCAACAAAAGCAGCATATAATGTGCCGCCCCCTATTACCACAGTACGCCAATATAAAAGTATAAATCTAAACACCTGATCTATGGTGCTTGTGCAGGACCGGAACCCAGCCTGCAGATTGGACAGGATGTTGTATTCTTCTAGCCAGGACTGGAGTCTATTTAGGATCATTCTTGCCAGGACCTTTTGTATACAATCTAGTAGGCTAATAGGCCTATAGTTCCCAGGCATTGAACGATCTCCTTTTTTAAAAATTGGTAGTATTTCCGCTCCTGCCCACATACTTGGCGTTGGTGCGCCACTAGCCGCAGCGTTTGCTACAATCTGTATATACTCAGCCCAGTTTGATATATCGTGGGTGAAGAGGTCAGCCGGAATGCAATCAGGCCCCGGAGCCCTCCCTCTAGGAACAGATTGAAGTGCAACTTCCACCTCACATTTAGAAAAAGTTATGTTAGTATCCGGAGGTGGAATCGTTAATATTCCGTAATTGACCTCTGCACTAGAAAACTGTGCAGTGAAGTGGGAAACCCACCTTTCTTGTTCTACATGATTCTGTGGGACATTATTAGAAACACCACTGCCCCACCTAACCAAATGCCAAAACGCACACATATTCCTCCCACAAGAAGCTTCCAACAAGTCCCCCCAATGCCGTTCATCCCAAGCCCTTTTGGCATGATACTGGGCCCTCTTATAATCAAACCTGGCCATAGATATTGCAGGCCTATCCTTGGAACGTATTGCTGCTGCAAGTTGTTTGTATGCAGCTCGGCAAGAACTACCATACTAAGCTGCCGCTTTATGACCAATGTGATGACTAGGGTTCTTAGTTCTCTTTATAAAATAGCTTTTAAGCATAAAAAATAATTCCTCATGGATCTGCACTATTTTTGCATTCACCTCCCCCTGCGTTGCACAAACCCGCAATTTACTAATCGCACTAACTAGCAGGTTTTTCATATTAGCCAAGTGCTCTTCATTCTGAAGAACGTTTGCCCACCTGACACGTCTAGTGTCATTAGTCAGTGTGACTTCAACAAGGTCAGAATGTGGTGCTAAACTAGCTCCACAGACTGGCATTGCACTTAAAACTGAGAGCACCAGGGGGTTATGGTCACTCTCAGGTCTTTCACAGACCTCCATATCAACAAGATTACACCAAAGCTCCTTGTTAAGCAAGAAAAAATCGATTCTGCTAGAGCGTACCCCATTGTTAAAAGTATGAGAGCCTAATTTGTCTGACTTGGTTCTTCCATTAGCGGCCCTTACCCTGTGCTCCAGACAAAATACTTTTAATTGAAGGCCTGCACTTGACCATTTTTTATTTAATCGGAGGGATGTCTAGCTGGAGGATGGACCACTCTGCATCCTCATCAGTGGCAAGATTAATATCGTGAGTATCCAGAGGTTCAAACGTACAGTTAAAATCACCAGCTATTATGACATTGTTACCAACTCTGTGATCTAATAAAAATGAATCTAACATAGAAACAATAGGATAGGCTTTCTCCCCTTGCAAGCCTCAGGCATAAGCATTAATAAGTAGTGTGTCCGGAACTGTAAAACACAATATTCTTACTATTAAAATGTCCTTAGAGTCAATATTCACCTCCTGTGCAGAATACAGCCCAGTTTGTCTGACCCAGGTAGTCAATCCACCCTTGGGCCTGCCACGTTCGCCCTTGTCAGCAGCTTTCGTAAAGTTTAAATAGCCCTGGCGAAACACTGCACCAGTTGTCCATGTTTCTTAGAAACACAATATATCTGCCTGCTCAATATAATTAGACCAGTCTACAGAGTTCATTTTTTGCGATACCCCCGCAATGTTCCAAGAAACAAGCTTTAAACCTCGCGCATTGCTGGGATTATCATTAACATTGTGTGGTTGGTCGCAAAAATCATTTGGCTACATCATCAGCTACCTGCGACTGGTCATCCCGGAGACCCCTGTCGGAGACCCTACCATTATCCCTTCTACACCCCTCCCCCCGATCCCAACGCCCTTTTGGGGATATATTAGCTAGCAGGTTACACACTGGTACCCCAGCCCTCCCACTCGGAGTAGATGGTAGCCGGAGATTCACACTACAAACATCTGATGGATGTAGTCAATCAATGTCTTCCAGTGTGGAGAGGGGGTCAAATCTATTAAGTATCGGTACAACATAGTCGTAGGGAACACAAGCCTGGCTAGTATTTCTTACACTGCCTCTAGCTACAGTGGTTGGTAAAGGTGTTCGATAGAAAAAACCCAGGGGCAAAATGTGAATATTTGCCTCACTCAAGTCCCTCGTCCCTACTCTTTCCAAGATTGATTGCACAAGAAGCTGGGACCCAAAACTAATCACTACACAGTCCCCTCTACATTGCTTCTGGTTGGGCCCTACCCATGAGACTCTACATACCATTTTAAACTTAAACGGCCGCCCAACCCAGTCCTGACATTTAACACGTGTAGTGCTTTGTTCTTTAATGATTCCCAATGTTCAACATTATTGGTAGTCGCAAGTACTGGTACTTTGGAGAGGACGATGGTGTAGGGTGTTGCTTCCGGGGGGAAGATGAGGTTACTACTAGGTTTGGCGTAGCTCCCCCTTAAGGTACCTCTTTCCCGACTCCCACGCTGTTCCCTAGAACACATAGGGCCATTTAATGATTGTTGACTACTCGCAATGGCATTAGGAAAAGAACCCCTCCTGTTATTACTGCCATTATTGCATCCTGTCTCTTTGGGGTTACTATTAGTCTGCACTGTGGTTAAATTGGGTACAGATGACTGTCCAGTCGCCGCCTTGCCCGTATTTGATACTGATAACAACATTTGTTGCTCCAACTTACACAATCTAGTATCAATATCTAAAAGTTTGGAAAAAAGGGGGTCTAGCAGGGCCACCATTTTTTCACCCCTTTTAGAGAGGAGCTCTTCTTCAAGGACCCTAAACAGATCTTCAGTATAGGATCTATCCTCTTTCTTGTCGTTATTTTGCCCAATGTTGGCCAATGGGGGGGCAGCTATCTGGGTCCCCACTTTCCCCCGGATTTACTCCTTGTTTTAGCCACCTTACTGGCACGTGTTAACATATGAGGCTGCCCACGCGCCTTCCGTTTTTTATTAGTGTTTAGATCCTCTCCTACCTTTATCTGCTCCAATCTCTGTTGCAGTTTATTTTTCTTTGGAGTAGGGGAAGCATCAGGAGATACTATACTACTGTTAGTTAGGGGAGTCAGTACATCCGGGGTGTGAATGTCGGCAGTCACCAAGTGAGTATTGACAGCTTTTGGGGCCGCAATGGAAGGGAGGCTAGATAAACAGGGACCAGTTGAAACTCGATGGAGTTGGGGGTCCATAGAAAGTCTTTTTCCGGTTATCTTGATCTCATGCATGAGAACCAACTCAGCCCCTATTAAAACAGCATCTAATGTACCCACTACCCTAGAGCCACCCCCTCCCATAGGATCAATTTTAGACATATTGGTACTTAGGTTAGGACCCACAGGACTATGCAAGACTATAGTACACAATTATCGATGTCAACATATACTGTCAGTTATAGTTACACAGATACCAAAAGTCTGATATCAAGTCAATGGGCAGCTATGTGGATACCAAATCACAAGTTTAGTCAATAGAACCTATGTCCTTACTGATGAGGTGAGAACGGCTTTCCCCCAAATGTTATGACCAAGAGAGTGGGCCCAGCCCGGCCTCCTCCGGGCTGTGACGGGCAAGGACGGGCCCGCCCTTGGCCCGGGTTTTGCCCGGGCAGCGTCCCGGGCGTCCCGCGTCGCGGGAGCGCTCTCCTGATTTTAAGGCGCCTCCTGGCGCTCTAATGGTGACACAGTACAGGGCGCCAATGGAAGATCAATGGGGCAGGCTGGAAGATGTAGTTCTTTGCCCCAGCTTGCGGCGAAATCACGGGAGCCTGAGCCAAGCTTGCAGCCCTCCCGTGGGCTGGTGGAAGCAGTAGAAAAATTGAGGGCAGCAGCAGGTGAGACCAAAGCACGGGTCAGCAGCGCACAGGGAACCCGCGTCGCGGGAGTGCTCTCCTGAATTTAAGGCGCCTCCTGTCGCTCTAATGGTGACACAGTGCAGAGCGCCAATGGAAGATCAATGGGGCAGGCTGGGAGATGTAGTTCTTTGCCTCAGCTTGCGGCAAAATCGCGGGGGCCTGAGCCAAGCTTGCAGCCGTTCCGTGGGCTGGGGGAAGCAGTAGAACAATCAAGGGCAGCAGCAGGTGAGATCAAAGCACGGGTCAGCAGCACACAAATACTTATATTGTCGATTGTAGGACATTCAGGATTAAAAGCGGATTGTTCACACAAACTTTCCAGAAAATTTCCAGATCTGAGCTAAAGCAGCTCAGAAGTGAGAACCATTGCTCCGCAAATGTCTGCACTGGGCTCTTTCTGTAAAGGGATGAAATATAGGATAGCAATGCCTGCTGTGCAATACTGACTGCCAGGAGGAATGTTCCTACAGAACACTGTCTAGCAGTAATTTGCCAAAATGATCTAGATTGTTTATCCCTGCCAGTAGCAGACAAATCACGCCAAGGGCGATCACAATGCTATTTCTGAATTTGAAGTCTGCATTGCTTTAGAGATCTTCGTAATTGATTTATATTACAAGCTGTCCATACTGTAGGTCCTGGAATTAGCTTGTATCATTTAGTTTTTTCCATTGAAAGCATTATATCCTATGGATTTTATATTTCGGTGTATGGGATATCTGTCACCATTGTGAAAGAGTAACTCAATCATATATATCTAAATCAGGCCCTTTGGCTCCACAAACTGCGAGCAGAGCAGAATTTCACGCCAAGCCATAAAAGAATACACCCAGGCGCTCTTCTGCTCCATCCTAGAGTGGGATGACAACACTGAACTGTGTCTTAACAGGGTCGGCCGGCCCGTTGGCACAGATCTAAGTCATCAGACATACTGGCTTGTGGTCACATCTTTCAGGCAAAAGAGGACATCCTAAGAGCCGCCAGAACAAAACAACTCACCAGCTTAAGAGGACACACCACAGACCTCTTCCAGATTGTCTCTCTCCTTACTCTCCAATGTCGCAGAGAATTCGGGCCAGTGACGGATTTCTTACTCTCGAAGGAGGTGTCCTATGGGTGGATACACCCCTTCAGACTGATCTTCCACTGGGAAGGCCAGCTCCAACATCTGTGATAACTGAAAGAGGCTTGCCGTGTTCTGGGCCTCCCGGTTGAGGGCATATCCCCCAATACTGAGGGCTCTCCCGTAACTCAGCGTGGCAGACAGTGGGGAGGCTCAAACAGCACCTGCACCCTGGCTCTGAGGAGTGGCGCAGGGGTGCCAAGATGTCCTAGATAAACTCGCCTCTGGCACGGGTGGCAAACCCCACTGACACCACCCCTCGGTGATTACTCTCTGTTTAATATGATAATCTGCCAGTAGTTCTTCAATACGGACGGAACATTGGATGGAGGGGAGACGATCACCACCTTGGCGATCTGCCCTGGTCTCTCTGCTCCTGGCCTAGTCGTCTATGCAGAAAGCATCACCAAATGAATTGTTTTTATTAGGACGTTATGTTTTTCTAAATGCTCTTGTGGTTATTATTCCTTCACATTCCATGGGCAGACTGGAACTTCTTTGTTTTAGGTCCATGCCAGCATCTCTCCTGGGGGTCACACTCTGAAGGCACTTTCCTCCTTTCCTGCCGATTGCCTGGCTTTAGCACTATCCTGCCTGATTGTCTTGGAAATCAAAATTACAACCCTCAACGTCAGAGGCCTTGATAACCCCACCAAACGGAAGGCAATCCTCTCAGTGGAGAAGTGTGGCTCAGGGGTTAGATGCGGCAGACCTGGAAGCTGAGATCGGCCCTGGACCAGGGTTCAATTCCCCGCCTCGGCGGGTCTTGGGCTAAAAAAATTCCACAGACTCGATAATTCTCGCTCTGGTGCCTTCTTGACTCACGGGTTCACACTCTGCGACTCTGGGCAATAGCTTGCTTAATCTCCACAACGGCCCCTCGCGGCGGGATGCCTGGCTTTCACCTTGTGGATACCCTGCCGGGATATCTCACAGGGGAATACCAGGTCGGGTTCCCTAAGCAAGCGCCGGGAAACCCACTGTGGGTAGCTGTGCGCTATATAAGCTCAAATACATTTACATGTTTAAAGCCTACTCCAAGAAATGCACTTAATTCCCAAGGACATCCACAGTATGCACTCCCACTGGTTTCCCCTCCAACTATGGTCTTCCAACTCTTCTTTGCTAGGGGGGTATCTATCTTTTTCTTTGCTAGGTTTAGGGGGGAGAAAGTCCCTAAAGTCACTAGAAATAAGTAGCACTTTCTTGCATTCCGACTTCGACTTGGCTCCTTCCACTTTACTCTGGCAAACATATATGCACCCAATGACCAACAAGAATCCTTCATCAGTAACGCCCTCTTTCCCATATTTCAGTCCTCATATGCAGCTATATTGGTCAGAGATGACTTAAACCTGGTCATGGATAATGATCTAGACTGCTCTGCCTAACGCTCAGATCAAACAGGAGACTTCACATTGCAGGGTATCCTAGCTGGTTAACGGATTGTGGTCTGGGTGATATTTGGAGCATGAAACATCCTAACATGAGGGACTATACTTATTACTCTGCAGCATATAAAACATACACCCATAATGATTGCTTTCTGTTTTCCTTAGCCCCCCAAAGGCTAGTGAGAGATTCCTTTATAGCACCCGGATCACTGTCAGATCATGCACCTCTATCTCTCACTGTAAGCATTGACAGGACATAGGCGAACCCCTCATGCTGGTGCCTTAGAGAAACTTTACTTCAGTCTCCCTCGATGGTCACAGCCATACGCAAAACAATCATGGGCTACCTACAGACCAATGATACAGACCACTTCACACTGGCTTCCCTTTGGGAAGCATTGAACCTAGAATTCTGAGGGGAATTTATTGCCATATCTGCTTCTGAAAATCATTCCCGGAAAGAAAAACAAGGACCTTTGCGCTGAAAGTACTAGAGTTTGAGGCAACTCACAAGGGGTACCAAGGAACTGCGGTTCTGGAGAGAGCATCAACAAGAACACTTGTTCTTCAAATATTTAGATTTAGACAGAACAGTGTACGCCTTAGTCCGGTTAAAGCACAACTTCTGTCTGGGCAGCAATCATTGTGGACAACTGCTAGCACATCGCCTGTGGGCCAAGACACATTGTGCATCCATCCAAGTGATCCACCCTCTCCCCCCCACAGAGGTACGTTCTAACCCACAGATTACAGGTGCAGTCCAACATTTCTTTAGAGCCCTTTACATAGAACAAGCAGGTGCCCCCTCTGATCCTACCTCACAAACTGCCACCAACCCTCTCCTATCTCAGATAGCAGACTCCCTGGACAAACATATAGCATTGAGGGAGTAACCTCAGCTATAGCCCTCCTGAAGCTCATGAAATCACCTGGGCCAGGTGGCTTCCCCTCAAAATTTTACTTGTTTTTTTGCCAAGAGCTGACACTGGTCCTCACCCAACTCTATAACTCCTTCTCCACTATTTGGCTTCCTAATCAATGCCATGTTGGAAGCCTTGATTTTGGTCATCTCTATACCGTATAAACACCCAATGTTATATGGGTCTTATTGGCCCATATCCCTTTTAAACATTGATGCCAAATTATTTACAAGCATATTGACCCACCCCCTCATGCCAGTAGTAATATCTCTACAGACCAGACTGGCTTCATTCCAGCATGCCAGTGAGGAGACAACACTATATGCAGCTATCATCTACTAGATGAAGTACAAAGAACACAAAATGAAGCCCTTCTCCTGTCAATCGATGTGGAGCAGGT
This sequence comes from Lissotriton vulgaris, assembly GCF_964263255.1. Lineage (NCBI taxonomy): Eukaryota > Metazoa > Chordata > Amphibia > Caudata > Salamandridae > Lissotriton > Lissotriton vulgaris. The sequence goes on along the minus strand of NC_141693.1, from coordinate 1,304,635,621 downwards.
GTTCGAAAGAGTTCACTGGTCCTACCTCTTTAGGACCCTGGAGCTTTTCGTGTCTCACAACAGGTTCCTGTGTTGGATTAAAAGCATATGCAGCTCCACTTGGACAGCACTGCATGTCAATGGACTCTCATCCCAGTCTTTTCCTGTCTTGTGTGGCACACGACATGGCTGTCCCTTCTCTCCCCTCCTTTTGTACATGTATATGGAGACTGGGTGGTAAATTCCGTTCCGCTCGCTGGATTTGCAGAATTTAGGTAATTTCGCGTTCCGTGGAGAATGCGGAATTGTCAAAAATTCTGCGATCTGTGGCTTCGCAGAATTTTTTGCTTGTTCGCTCTTTCAAAATGCATTTTTGCCAGATATTTCTTCCCGAGCACAAAAGCATCGCGAACGGGCAGAAGAAGCAATTCGGCATATTCGCTGAACTTTTGCGTGCTCGCAGAGATTTTTTACCGTTTCGCTGAGCTTTGTGTAGCACGACTTCGCAAATTCCGCCCACCCCTACCCCTCACCCAACAAGTAAGAGCACATCCCAATATCACTGGGTAACCCTCGCGAGAGTCAAGATGGCGCCCGTGTAAGTGCGGAATCTCGGAGCTCTGCTGCTCCGCATCGCTCTTTGGCAGATCCCTGGGGTATGGTCTTCTTAGACCTCGGAATAGAAAAAGCTAACTGCCCGGGGATGCCCACTGATCTCTGCATAGCCGAAGGGAGTTACAGGCGTGGGACAACCAGATTCCCTTTGCGGAGGAGCCGCCGGGACAAAAAGGCGGTCTGAAGAATCAGACTGGAGTGGAACAGCTCCTGAGCACCAGAGGGGCTGCAAATGTGCATCTGCAAATGTCTGCACCATACGACGGAGAAGGGGGACCCCCCTTGTGCTCACACTCGCGGGAACAAGAGACAAGGTGAGGAGACAAGGTGAGGAGCTCCGTCCGGGACTCCCTGGTTAAGGATTGCTTTTTGGCCCTAATCCCCTTGAATCTACCCCCTCCTTTTGACCTTTATACTCACCTGGGGTTCTTATTAACAACGGTGCTTCGACTCTCCTACTCCTGCTTTCGATCTCAAAATCTCTGAAGAACCGTTAATTTTTTTACCGACCACAGAGCCCGAGTAACATGGCCGATGCCCGGTGGAGCTGCCTAGTCAGCTATAGAGGAGACTGGCTGTGGATCCCCGGCCCAGCCGGACATTGGGCATAGTTTCCTCGTCTCTCCACTGTGTCTCCTCCCCCCCCACCTTTTTGACAATTTATCAGATGATCTGCTGATGGCAGAGCAAGATGATGACCCGGGTCCACCATCTTAGTGGCTTTGACCAGTTCTCTTGCCGCTGGACTGCTCCCTGCATCCCCTGACGGTCCTTCACCTATAGTTGACCCCCCCTTTGTTCTCTTTCACCCCTCTCATCTTGTACAGTCACCTTGACACTGGATGTGGTGATTTCTGGTCCCCAGCTGGTTTGTTTAACTCTCTTTGTCTTTTTGGTTCCTCTGAAGTTCTTTAACCCCTGCCGGTCTGCCTGACCCAAACAGCATTTCAACTCCTTTTTAGGTCGAGCCTAGTGCAGCGCATGCGCTGCAGTAGGAAATCGACCTCTTGGAATCACTTCAGCTTTCTTCGAAGCTCGTGCATGTGGTGTTCACACGCTATTGGCCTTTGTGTCTGGCTTAGTACGTAATTGGCCAAAGGAGTGTGGATGTCCCAGCTTCTTTTGAAAGGTTTACTCCCAGAACGTTTTGCTCTCGGGAGCCAGTAGCGGCGCGCAGAGGCAATCTGCTTGTTAATTATTGCTTTCCGCCTGTCGCTTCTTGCACCCTTCTGCTTGTTTACTTTGTCAAAGATTTGTGGAGTTCAGATCAAGGGGCCATTAACTTTTAAAACTTTCATATTTTCATTGGAAAATATTAGTTTTGCTTTAAAAAATATAATTACAGCCCATATTCGAAGAAAACAATGTAATGGATGCAGGGGGTACACACTACTCACAGCATCAAGGAAGCTGGCAGATCTTACTTTTCATAACACCTAGCTGAAAGTTTTCTAGCAGTGCTTCAGTTGATTGGAGAGAAACACCAAACTCAGACTTGAGTCATGATGATGTATTTGGATTAAGGTCAGAAGGTGACGCCATGTTGTGGAAGACCGCATATTCCTTTTACAAAGTCATTATCATGAAAATTGTTAAAGCAGTCAATTCAGTTGATGTGATCCACGACTACAACTCCCAGAATGCGTCCGCGGTGTGAAATGAAAGTCAGTGACTGAAAGGCAGTGTCTGATGCATTGTCTGTTAACGCACCGCCTTTTGATGAACTTTACTTGGTGGCTCGTGGCTGTTGGGTGCCTTCCAGCGTGTGCCCCGCCACGAAGGCGCGAGCCTCCTGCATTGTGCTTTATTTGTGGCCTTTGATGTGGTATGTTCCCACCCGCCTAGAAGGGTGGGTACACTTACCACCTTCCCTGTCCCTTCCCGGGGGGGGGTTGCTATTTTAACTCCCTCTCACTTCGTTCAGTGCAGCATTGAGTGCAAGTTTGACTGCCTTCGAGGTCTTATTATCTCGGTTTATGGTTATGTTTCAGTGCTTTGCACCTTTACTTGCGCATCCCAGAAACAAGGGGTAGTTTCTACCATTGGCCTAGTGACCAACTTTCAGAGCCAAGTTCACCTGGACATAGACAGATGTAGCCTACATATCGAGACACCGATGAAAGTTTAAATGTGACTGGGGCCTGACTAAAAGGCGAGACTGATTTAGTTCTAAAATTAGTAGAAAGGCATTTAACGCGGGAATAAAACATTATCTGTCGCTCCAGCTACCAAGCAAGCCAGGATAGACCTGGTTTCAGAACTACAGACCTTTGGTGCCATCTCTGGCTTCAAAAACAACATGCAAAAATTGCAAATCTTGAATCTGTCCGTCTCTGATGAGTCACCTGTCATTTGTGGTATTAGCAATTTTTCAAAGGATTTCTTGGGTCTTTCTGCATAGGGCCAGCTAGAAGTCTGCATCACCCAGTGATGGACCCGAAGTTATTGGACGCAGTCTGCCTCTTCCAAGTCGTAGTCAATTTTAGTTGGTCAAAGGGAACTATCCCTTGAGAGTCACCATGCAGCCAATCTGCTTGAAGCTGCCACCGTGCCAATGTCGGGACCAATCAGGGTGGAGAGCTGGAATAAGATCTGAATTTTTTACAATGGTAGTCCTCGAAGGATCAATTTTAATCCCCACACTCTTTAACCTATATGTGTCGCCCTTGGCTAAGATAATCAGAGACCATAGCTTTGAAACAGTGTCTTACGCCGATGACACGCAATTACTAATCACCCTCGGACCCGATCCCACTGATACCCAAAACAGGTTCAAACAATGCATGACAACTGTAAACGAATGGATGTCAAATAACCACCTATTGCTCAAAGCGAGTAAAACAGAAATCATGCTCTTTAGTGATGCACAGAACATATGGGCCTCTTACTGGTGGCCGTCCTCTTTGGGACCGTGTCCCCTGCCCAAGACAGCAGCCTGCAACCTTGGAGTGGTAATAGATAATAAACTCTCCATGGCAGACCACATTAACTCTGTGGTGCACACCAGCTATGGTCTAATGCGCAATCTTAGGAAAATCTTAAAATGGATTCCCCTTCCCTCTCGTATATCCCTCGTACAGGGACTAATCTTTAGCCGCTTGGACTATGGTAATGCACTATTTGCATCCATAAATGAAAAGCATATGACAAAGCTTCAGGTTCTGCAGAATACTGGGGCAAGGCTGGTCTTAAACCTCCCCCACTCTCCATCGGCACCCAGTTTAAAGACCCTCCACTGCCTCCCTCTCAGAAAGAGGATCAACTTCAAACTCTGCTGCTTGGTACACAAAAAACTAAACAATGAAGGACCACAATATCTAGGAAAGAAACTCACAAAACACCAGCCAGTTAGAACCCTCCCTTCCACCAGTAAACACTTTCTAACTGTACCCAAGGTCCGCACAGTAAGGAACGGTTGCAGATCATTTTCCAGAACTGCTCCTGAATTATTGAACACACTGCATGTACATCTACGCTTGGAAACCGACCACAAAAAATCCACAAAGCCCTCAAAACATGGCTATTCTAGCACCCTGCCACTCCCCTTCTGATTTTCTGATTATCTACTAGCGCTATGAGAAGTATGGGTGATATACACGCTTAATAAATACCTAATACATATATACATACATACAATCCCTTGGTTTCCTGAGTCTAGAATCCTTGAGCTATCTAATCCACTGACGTTTCCACTCCATTCATGTTGAAGGAAGCACATGGTATTAGCTTTGAGGGTGGCACACCAGGTGATCATTGGCTTATGGGGAACTGACAAGAGCCCTCAACACACAACTTGGCTACTCAAACTCTGGTTCATTCTAGACATGGAAAAGTTGGTGTTGACAGTGGATCATAGATCAGTTGACTATTCCACAGAGTGGGCCCCTTTAATAAGCCTTCTGTCTCCTCAATTCAACAAACTGACATGTACAATCTACCTGAAACAACTTTGTCTGCTGCCCCGCCTGACCCCCTGTCGACTGCTACCTCCACTTAACATGCCCTGGGCTTCGACCCTAAAGACTGCTGACCTTTAACGTGACAGACTCCTATCAATGACCACTAAACTAGGCAAGACGCTGAGCACAAACTCCTTCCTGATTACTGCATGCTGCCGGCCACTTGAGGTGTTAGGCATTTAACTGTGTTAAAACTGTACTGTGGCACCAATAAAAAGAATTGATCCATAAATCGGGTCCTTTATCTGTTATGTCTCTGAGGAGGCTATATTCTTTTTACTGTAGCTCTCTGGCTATGTGCAATGGATGCTGTGACCTGGAGGCAATATTCAAATGGCTCAATGATGATATCCTTTGTGGCTCACTGAATTAGATCTGTGTAAGAGGTTATATATTTGTGAGCAGTGTGAACTGCTTTGGAGTTCCCGAACACCGGCCAATTGTTTTTTAATCTCTACTTGCCCACCCTTTAGAGTTCCAGAACAGATCTTCTTTCAAGAGAGTTCCACTTTGAAAGAAACAAAAGAATAATCACTTTCAGAGCTCCTGATTCCCTGACCTTTGTAATCTGAGATGGTTAATCACTAGTAATGCAGTCTATTAATGAAAGGATAGCTGGACCCACGTCTGGCTTACCATTAGCTAGAAGGCCATTACTAATTACGATCCCAATTCCTCTAAATTTGGAACTTGGGAGGAAACCACGTTTATCTTCCTTACAGTAATATGGGAGAGAGGCCTCAAGCTAGACAATGGACTGGAAATATTTGCGCGATTCATTCTTCCTATTGACTGGTGGAAAATAAACATTGAATAATAATCATGGATTTTTTATTGGGCACTGGAGTATTGAGGATAATCTTTAGACCCTGTGTATTATTTAGTGGCACAATTTTATACTTCCAAATCCAGTTGACTGAAAGGAGAATAGCCAAGCCTTGCCTGCTTGCCTACAGCTCAATGGTCAGCGTTTCTGAATGACCAATTGCAATCTCGGATTCCAACAGCCTTTCTGACATGGTCTGTCCGACAAAAAAGTCTGTCGGAAACTGACTTCGGGGGCCCCTAGCAGGCCCCCGTTCATCATGAGTCCTCCGGTTTGGGGATGAGCGAGTACCCAAATGATCCCCCTGTAAAACTATGCACAGTATGGCAGGCAACATGGGGTGCCCGCGACAGAGTGCAAGGTTTTACGCAGACACAATTTTCCCCATAGGATCCTGTGTTGTTGGTCGGAACACAGGCTTTATTTATTTTATTTGCAGAGTTTTATATAGCACTGGCAAAACCCTGAGGTATCAGAGCGCTCTACATGAGGACCAGCAAGTAACAAGTTACAAATAAATTACATCAGTTACAGGAGCCAAGTATAACATAAAAGAAAAAACTGTGATTAAATTATAACATGAGTTATTAACACCTAGCATAGCCAAGACACACGTCCAATGGGGCATGGAGGGTAGAGGGAGAATGGTAAAAAGGGGTAAGGAATGCATATCAAGTCAGACAGACCGGCAAGGGGAAAAGTACTTCATGGGGACAAAGCAGTCAAAGTGAAAGAACAAACAAACGGGCTGGGGACAAACAATCCAAAAACATCTCGTGTATCGGTAAAAGTATAGGAAGGGAGGGGTGTTGGAGACCTAAGGGTAGGGGTCGACTAGATGAAAAAGGTCAGTCAGAAGAACAAAGGAGCAGACCAGCAGAAATGAGGATCGGTCGAAACCGCCAAGAAGGAGGACCCAGGTCACGGCAGCCGATAGCAGGATATACAAAAATCCAATGCAAAAACCATAAGGCAACTGTCTCCACGGCTCCACGCAGGGCAGAAAGGGAGAGGCAGCCATAGGATCACGGAGGGAGGAGGTGGGGAAGAGAAGGAAACACAGCAGAGGGAAAAGGAAAAATTATATCCAATGTCCGGCTATGAAGGTGACAGCTGAGGGGTGAAACCAGAGCCAATCTCCTCTATAGCTGCCTAAACAGCTCCACCCGGCATTGTAGTTAATGGGAGTCCTTCCAAACAGTGTTTGGAGGCATTCTAATTGGTAGGGCGGAACCGCGAGTTGGTGGGAACCGAATCCGACAAGGAGTTGGGTGGTTTACTTTCCGACCAACATCGTAATGAGGCCCTTAGTTTCTGTAGTATTATGAAGGCGAGCCATATTCCAAGAACACATTAGTAAGTTAGAGTTAAGCTCAATATTGAAATTTAAGAGCTGTTAAATTCCTAGCATGAAGTGTTCCCACAAGCCACGAGCAGTCTACTTGATTTTCTGTTTCACAATTCTTTGTGGATCCAAATATGGGAAACTTACCCAGAGGGGCCACAAGCTATATTGAGGGGTTCATAGAACTAGTGGAGTCATGGATAACGTCGAGTGAGGCACATGGTTAATAATAGGTGCAATGTTTTTAATTGAATTACTATTTACTTTAATTTTGTTGATGGCTTGGGAGTGATTAAAAAGTGAGTATTGAGAGATCACACATCTGTTCCTCAGCTCTGAAAAAATACTACAATCCATAACAGTAGAGGAAATGAAAGAAAAAATAAAATCAACTAGAGATGAAAGGTGACAGAATTTTTTCTGACCTCTTTAAATTCTGTCAATCTTTTGTAAGAAGGGAAGCATATAAGAGATAAAGTACAACATCTGTTCAGGGGTACATCTTCAGATCCCAAAATATCAATAATTTCAATTATAGTAGGCAATATATCATAGGTGAAGGAAGGGATTGGAGCTTGCAATGCCAAATGTGTCTGTAAAATTTGAACGGGCTTGTTGGTTGATCTAGAGGTACTTTTTCCTGGGAATTCTGTAGCTTTCGGGTTATAGTTAGACCTCGAGGATGGTAACACCACAACTGGACAAATGTCAAAAAGGTACACAAAGGGACAATTCTCCTTATTAATGTCTACAGGTGTTGGCACATTTTGAAAACGCAGATATTTTGACATGTTTTTTGTGTCAATATTTAAAAAATGTTTCATTCTTTTCTTATTACTCATTTTATTCACTACCTTTGTGTGGGAGTCCTTTGTTTTAGGCACAGTACTCCAAAAAATCCTAACCTCATCCCAAATTCTTTTTTATGAAGTTTTTCTGCCTAAGCACGGATGTTTGTATCCGAGGGTTCATCAAAATCAGACAAACTCTCCATTCGTTGGTTAATAAAAATTGGGGAAAGTAGGATTTTCTTCGATTTTTCTGTCAATGAGTATGCAATTCAATCTTCTCTTGTTTTTAGAGAATAAACATGAATGTAGATTTCTATGATGACTCTAGTATTTTGCATTTACTTAAAGATGGACTTGGTTGTACTACTTTGGGAATTTACCCCTCAACATCGGAGAGGGTATACACTTTGCAATTCTTATCTCTATTATTAAGATTAAAATCCTTGCTTTTGACACCAGGAAAAAAATATAAAATTCTGAAACAGCATTTCTAACACATGATCGGAGATATTTCTAGAAGATAGAGGGGAGATCGCAAAGCTCTATTTAAAGCTACAGGAACTTCGGATAGTTGAACATAATCTCCTGGGAGATAATACAAGCCACAAAAAAAGGTTCAGGGACAGCAGATAGATTTATCTTATGAGAGGATTTATCATATGGGTAATTGATTAATAATGTCATTGTTTCTTTTGGGGCATCAGATTATTTTGTGGCAATATTATGTACCAATTTCTATGTTGGGAAGTATACAATTAATTGTTACCTTGATAGATGGATCTATTGAATGTTTAATTTGAGAAGTATGTTGGGGAATCAAAGCTTCTGTTTTTCCGTAATAAGCAACACGCTTTGAGGTTGATTTAAACGTCTTGCTGGTGAAACATGATGTTCCAAAGTTTTCCTTGTGCCTGTTGGGACATGAAATTCTGATCATTCATGTGGAAGAAAAATGGGAGAGTAGATAAGGCAGATGTAAACCCTTTATAGGAGGACTTGTGCTTAGAAGTCTTTCGAAAAATGGAATAATGAGGCTCTTTTGGTGATAAATGTGGGCTGTGTAACTTTTTAATCATTATTTCATCTTCTCTGGATTAAACAGAAGTTTGCAGAATCATTTCCACTAAGTATTTCAACCTTAGCGGGAATTTTTCTGACGCAAACGGAGTGGAAGTCCAGCGTCCTGACGCTCGTTCACTGTCACAAGCACAGAACATAGTGGGGCATACATGACTACTAGGGAGTTACCACTATATTTGTATAAAAAGTGTACAATAACCTCTTTGAAGGAACATTAGATTGAGTGAATACTAAGTAAAAACAAATGCTAAACAATACAGTGAGTTTGTAGAAAGTTAGCTCCACTCAACTCACCTTCGCTGGAGCAGCAAGTCGTACTGTTGCTGCCTTCTTCTGCCTTCACATGCCCTGCTAAAGGTACAGCTGCAGTTTCGCTCCAGTAGGGAACAAATGGCTCAAGGCAAGGGGGTAAGCAATAGGAAATTCCACATAAAATTAAAAGCTAAAGAAGAGCAAACACACAGCGGTGGATTCTTACATACCCCTTGGGTTGCTGTCCCCTCAGTTAACCACAATACCCCACCAGCAGAAAAGCTAACTGCTCCTTCCCCTGGGTACCCGAGTAGCTGGGCCAGGGATGGGGTATGGCAAGAAAGAACAGCCTAAGGGGGGCAGGTACCCAAAAGGATACCCTCAGCATGGAGTGTGATGGTGGCAGCTAGAAATAATTCGTTAAGACCAGCCCAAAGGAAAACAACTGTTTGTTTCTTGTACATGTAAAATTTATTTTCAATAAAAATATTTTGAAATAAAAAAAAAAAATAATAGTATGCAGTTTCCTTTATAGGAATCCCATGTCTCAGGGGAATGAACTCTGAGGTCAATCCAGTGGCCAACCCAGTAGAACACAGCAATAAGCTGATAAAAAATTGCAGGGCTGCACAACTTAACACAATTGAGTAGCTGATGAGAAAGTCTGAGGGAGCGGGACGGCAGGATGGTACCAGCACAGTTGGGAGGCGAAGCAAGACAGAAGGGCTACACCGGGGCAGGGTACTTTGCTGCCCAAGCCTGTGCACAGTCTGGCCAATCTGTGCCTTGGCCAATTGGCAGATAGATTACAGTGAGGAAGAAGAAGACACCATTGATGTGGCCTGTAATAGAAATGGATGGAGCTTTGATTGACACTGAAAGGTGAATAAGCCGTTGTTTCTTTTACATTTATATGAAAAATACTCCATCAAAATTAGATTCACCTTGTAGTATTATACCTTATTACTATTTTATTCAAGTTAACAAGATAGAGAGGTATCAAATGGATTAGTCAATTATTTCATACAATGACTTGTATTACAAGTGTGTATGAAACAAAACACCTTGTCATGACATTCATGTCTTTGAGTAATTTTCTAGGAACAATTAGTTGTGTCTGAGACGCTGCTCGGGTGAACTAGTCAGGTGTGGGGCTGGTAATCTGACTTTGAGTCATTCATCTCCAGACTGAGGATCACAAAACTGAGAGGACACTAGCGTTTCTCGCCATCTTCCTCCAAGGTTTGGGAAGTGGCCTCAAGACAATAAATCCAGTGCAAAGCATAATTTGCCAATTAAATAAATTATGCGAGCAACTACCGGTGCTGCAACTGCTTCACTTGTCATGGGAACATGCACAGCTACTGTCTATCTTGTTTTTATCCTGTGTAATGGAAGCTTATGCGATCATTGCCTTGCTGCACATGTTACGCTTTTGAAGGTGGATTGCCCTTATCAGGGCATAGCTTAGTCAGTGAGATTCAAGGAGGTGTGAATCTCAAATTTCCCAACAAAAAAAGTAGTGGCTTGCAGGGTGGAGGGGTGATTTGACTGTTGCAACCGAAGCGATTTTTGGTTTTTCTAGCACTGGGCCAATTCAATTCGTTTTGCCTAACTTAATATTAGTCTCTTCACTCAGATTCTATACTTCACCCATGGTGGCATTGGTCCTCAAACGGATCTTTCATTGTTATATTGAGGGGTGAGAAATCAGGATTTCCCACTTTCGGCCACCCAATGAGGGCCAATATTTGGTAGCCTACCCACAAATTAGAGATCAGGTTCAAGTACACTACTCTCAGACAGCCACGGCCCATGCAGGAAAGAGTTGTGGGCAGGAATTTGTTGGACGGCGATAAGGGAAAATTAAATAAATAATTAATTTTTCCTTGTCGTCGTCCGTCGAATTCCCCCCACCCGACCCACCTCTCTTACCTGCACGGGCCGCTGCTGCTCTCAGAACCATGCTTTAGAAATTAAGTATTGCAATTGGCAGACCCAACCTCCTAATGAAGTTCAATCTAACAAGAACCTGATGCCCTGAATATAATTCCCGACTCTCTGTATCATACATTTCAAAATCAGACAGTTGTAAATTCCATTTCTATAGAAAGAACATTAAGACACAATAAAAGACTAAGACAAAATTAGATAATTTGGTTATTGTATTAAAGATCCAAAATCAATGCTTATAAGCAGGGCCACTGGAATTATGCAGCAGTGCAATATCAAATTATGTGGTAGGGATGGCTAAATTATGCAGTTAGAAAGTCCAAATTATGCAGCAGTTTATGTGGCAAAATCAATCTATGTGGCAGATTATCCATCTAAAGATTTATTATTTGACACCTATTGTAGCATCATTCTTTACCTATTATTGCATGTTAACTCTTAAATAGCGATAGAAAAATAATGCAACAATTTAGACATAAATGCTTAAGACTGAAATTTTAATATATACAATAGACACAGTACATAAAGTTATTCATCAACACTTAATGAATATTATTGTCTGGCACTGAACATGAGAACACTAATAGTGTTAATTCTGTCCTCGGAAAGCCCTCCCGCTCTCACAGAGTAAATTGTTTTGTTCTGCCAACTTAGGTATAAGTATATAGAGAACAGTGAAAGGCTCTAACAGAAAGGAGCAAAATGAAAATTAATTACATTTTCAGCTACACTCAATGGCTTTTATGCACAAGGAATTAACCAAAGTCAAAGTTTCATTATTTTTATCTAGGGGGGGATATTCTCAAGAACGTGTGATAACCATCAGCAAATTAGCTTAGCTCAACTCTTCACATCCCAGTCTATCGACACAAAATAACATTGTGTTTACGTTGTATTCCGAACCCGGTGGCACCATGAGATAGTAGCAGGATAACGTGCCAAATGACCACCCAAAAAGTATCACAATCCTGAAAAATGTGAAACACGAACGTGAAAAAAGGATGTGATGCCTCAAATTGCGATACAAAAATCAGCTACAACCAGCGACAGGCCAGCAATTCCCACATGTCATGTGTGAAAATGCACTATAAAAGCATTCAAAAAAATCTCCAAAACCAAAGCCAACTGCATAGCACCATGGATGCACCCAGACTGAGTGCAGAGGAAAAACCAAACCCCACAAGCCCCACAAAGGACCAGCCAGGAATCCCGTGTACAGTGATGGGCAAGGAGAAGAGGATGAGGATGACGGGATTCAGTCCGCAAGAAGACCGGATCATGGTCACAGAGGTGATAGAACACTACCAACAACTGTTCGTCACCTCCACTGCGTCATTAGGAACACAGACGGAAATATGGCAGTCCATCGTCAGCAACATGAATGCAGTCGGAGTGATGAGGAGGTCAATGCAGGAGGTCAAGGGGTACAGGCATGATGTGCAAAGGAAGACCAAACAGAAACTTGCTGCCAACAGGAAGGCAGCAAAGGCAACTGGAGGTGGGAGTCCTGCGCCACAGGAGGAGCTGGATGAGCTGAAGGAAATGGTGGCCACAGTCATCAGTGTGGAGACGGTGCAAGGACTTGGGGACCTGGACACAGCACAAAATGACCTGAGCCAACAGCAACACGGTGAGTAACCACCAGGGACTGGGTGGTCGGTGGGAGATGGGCACACATGCACAAGTATTGGAAGCACACTGCACACGCACAATGATAGTGGAATATGTCCCCGATACCCTTGGCACACTGCAGCACACATAGAAACATCAACTAGGCCCACGTCCACAATGTGCACAAATGGGCCACCTCCATATCAACAATGCCAAAACCTACCCATGCACTTGTGCGGAATACAGAAAAGCAGCGACTCCTTGAGCCACACTGACAATGAAAAGTGACACTGCATGACTGATAGCATGGCTGCAGTCAAAATACATGACATGGTGCACGACATGACACTGAGGTAGCCCATAGTTAGTCATATCCTCAAAGTAGCAGGTCACACTCTGACACATCCATGTGCACATACAACCCCTGACGTCAACAACATATCTACAGACAAACAATGCACAAGAGTACAAAAACAGTCCAGGAGCACAAATGACCCATGTCATCTACACATCAGCACCTGAAAAGCACACAAGATAAAGGCACACGGCCTCAAAGGGATAAGGGGCCAAGAAGTCCGAGCTTGAGGGGCGACTCTCCCACAATGCAGCACACACACATAGCAATCACAGCACATCAATATTGACGGCAATGTGTTACATAGTGCAAAACTTACAACACAGGACAGAGGACACAACTGGTGCCGCATGTGCGTAGTAACTGGCCACTCACATCTGGCATTGCATGACACTGTGAGATGATAATGTATGAGTACAACCCCACATTCGGCATGTAGTAGAAATATCCACTGTCTCCCATCAAATAACTAGCTCCAACAAAAAAGTCACAATGTGCATTGCCATGCAGTCTGTATGTAAACATCTAAGAAGCGTCAACATACATGGGACACTCTGTTAACCTGAATCTTCCCATAACATTGCAGAGGGAAAACCAACACCTCCTGCAGTGCACACAACACATCTCATCAGTGATGATGAAGAGGACACACTGCACATGTGCTCAGACATCCTCTAATGGCTAATGGACAGCCTCCGCACCCCACCCCCAGGAGCAGGGCAGCCCAGTTGCCTCAAGGTGACCCCACCCCCTGCTCAGACCACACAGCAGGAAGCATACACCACCACGGTGAAAACGTTGACATCTTCTTCGAAGAAAAAAAAAAAAGAAATCTCCAAGATTTAACACTTGCTAGATACCAGCACCGATCCTGCCTGTGAAAGCCTGCCCCCAGCTCCAATAGAAAGCACATGCCTACACCGCACAACTACATGGATGTACTTCAGCCCCATCATGAAAGATGAGATTATCGAGCTAATCTCCACCTCCACACCTGCTTCTCACCCCCTGAACCCTATACCCACTCAATTGACCAAAAAACTCAAATTATCCATAGCCCCTTTCTGGTGCAGAATCATCAACAGCTCCCTGAGATCCGGCATCATACCTGAATGCCTTAAAGCCAAGTAACGCCACTACTAAAAAAATACAGGCCTTTACTGTATGGACCTGAACAACTTCAGACCTGTCTCCAATCTCCCCTTCCTATCCAAAATCCTCGAGAAATGCGTTCTTTCACAACTGACTCAACACATGGACAACATCAACCTTCTTGACCCCCACCAATCGGGTTTCAGAAAAGGTTTCAGCACTGAGACGGCGATCCTCAATATCAGAGATGACATCCACAAGTCACTGGACTCTGGTCAATGCTGCCTTCTCATTCTCCTCGACCTATCGGCAGCCTTTGACACAGTAGATCACCAACTTCTCATCAAGGCCACACAAGAAAGGGTTGCTGATGATGAGAAGGTCCTCCGCTGGTTCACCTCTTTCCTCCAGAACCGCTTGCAAAAGATAAAAATCAAAAACTTTACCTCCGACCTCCACCCCGTCAGCAGAGGTGTGCCCCAAGGCTCAGTGCTCTCACCACAACTGTTAAACATATATGTGGAACCCCTCACCACCATACTTAAAAAGGCGAATATCCCCACCTTTATGCCGATGACACCCAGATCTATCTAGAAACCTCCTCCCCAAACGACATCCTCAGATTTAACAACACTCTAAAAGAAATTCATCGCTGGCTGTCCCAAAATCACCGTAAACTCATTCAGGGCAAAACAGAGATTTCCAGCAAAGAAGAGAACCCACAAATCACAGAATGGCTTAAAGCTTTGGATGCCCTAAACGGTAATCTAACCCTGGCTAACTCCGTAAAATCCTCAGGAATCACCCTAGACCCCAAACTGGACATGACCAACCACATCAAAAACTCTGCAAAGACTGCCTTCCTCAACCTAAAGCTTCTCTACAAAATTAAACCATTCATCCCTACTAAAGACCTCAAACAAACCACCCAATCACTGGTACTATCTACTCAACTATGGTAACCCAACCTTAGCCGGTGCCACAAAATCTCACCTGGCACCACTCAAAACAACTCTTAACACAGCAACCAGAATGGTCACTGGAATCAGGAAATACAACCACATTTCACCAGCACTAAGAGAACTAAAATGGCTCCCAGTTGAACAGCGAGCCAATTTCAGAACGGCATGTCTCACTCACAAAATCCTCCACACTGGAAAACAGGACTATCTGGTCACCAAACTCAAGAGGGCCGGGCAGACATGAAACCTCAGGAGCTCAAACTCCCTCCTTCTCATCCCCTTGAGAACACGCAAGCACAAAACAGCCGCAAGGTCATTTGCTGGAATCGCACCAAAAATCTGGAACTCCATCCCAGCAGACATCAGAACTATCCCATCCTTCACAAAATTAAAAAAACACCTAAAAGCCCTCCTTCTTAACCGCACTCTCCCGAATGAATAGCCACCGTCCTCAGGTTATCCCGGACCCCGGTTCTCTCTGACTATACACTGCTCAGATCCCCCTCAGTCTGCTTCAAGACAAATGTGCAATGAAATTAAGCTGCCACAAGATCTTTGGTCAACCTCAATGAAGCATTCAACGAGACTACCTCAGGACTCAATTCAGCAGATATGTTCGTAATTGTAAGAATGTCTATTATAGACACAGAGTGACGGTAATATAAACTAATACAGATAACTTTATATAAAAAAGTGTACAAATTTATTGTTATTTCATACAGTCTGAATCATTTGGTAATATTAAAAACAACAGTAAAAGCAAACATAGAGGTAATCATTCAACATAATATTGTACAGTTCATCCTAATTAAAACAAGGTACATTACAACAAGAATCATAGGTTTAGTCGACGCGGCGTTTCGGTTTTTCTTTATATGACACCTTCTTCAGGACCGATTCTTAAGACAAATCGTTATTTATTAACCCACTTAAATTTTAGTGGTATAGTGTGCCCCAGTCTTGTATGATCTGCTGGCCTCTGCTGGATTTTTGTCTGGAAATATCTTTGATAGTTACATAACTGGCCTTCCACACTGTGCGAGGGAGCCACCATAGTATATTGGATATGGAGCTTCCTATTCTGGTAAGGGCAAGCCGCTGCAGTCGATGGTACCTAAATCGAGATCGGTGCAGAAAAGTTCAGGGGATGGCCTCCCGTTCTGTTTGTTTTTGCCCACTGCAATCTTTGTAAATATTTTCGGCCTCCCTGCTCCTACTCGTCACAGCGTCGCCGGTTCCGTCTTCAATTCAATAAAAGATTAGACAACTATCCAAGATATTTCCAGACAAAAATGTTTGCTTTTACTGTTGTTTTTAATATTACCAAATGATTCAGACTGTATGAAATAACAATAAATTTGTACACTTTTTTATCAAAAGTTATCTGTATTAGTTTATATTACCATCACTCTGTGTCTATAATAGACATTGTTACAATTACGAACATATCTGCTGAATTTATTCATGTTTTGTGCATTAGCTTCACATCAGGTATTTGCTGCCTTTTGTCGTAAACCCTACAAGAAAGATACATCCCGGTCTAATTATATCTCACAGTACTCAGAGGTACAAATAGTACTTCCACTGTACAACAGGTTCTCAAGCCTGTAAGAGTGAGACACCCCATATTTTCTCACCAATTTCCCCCTAGTCCCATACAACTACCAATAGGGGGCCTCCTTATATATTTTTTCTACCTCAGGACTCAACCACTACCTCAAGAAGCCTCAGCACTCTCGGACTGCTGAACTTTATGTTTAAGACTGCTCTACTATGTTAACTATCATGAAACTCTGTTGTAAAGCGGTCCGATACCCTCGGGTCAGGTCAGCGCTATATAAAACGCCAAAATAAAAAATAAAATAAATAAATAAACACATGAAATTCCAACACTGTGTGCTGGTTTGCCAGGAGGAGATGGCTTAACAGCTGCGGGTGGGTTTCAGCCTCGAGGCAGCCAAACTCAATGCCATACATGAGTGTTTGAGTCCCATCAAGGACAACTTACAGTCCATAACGGACACCCACTGTCCGCACCATGTACTCCGACAATCCTTGGCTGACATTGCTGAGGCCATTACTCGGATACAAGAACTGTTTAGTCAGACAGGCACCAGCCATAATGGCACAGGGTTGGCACAGATGCACAGGACAATGGAGACCATGGAGCCAACGCAGGCTGGAATTATGGTTGCCATGGCAGAACACCAGCGAGATGTAGCAGGGAACTTCCATGCCTTGCAGTTCCATATCTCGCCATTGCTGCCACTTAGCCTGTCCCAGATGATTGCTGCGGGAACTTCAACACACACATCTCTGACCCCTGATGTGTCAGTGGGACACAGTGATGCAGCACTATCACCTCCACCCACTGAAATGCCAGTGGCACCCAGTGATGCAGCCATCACACAATCACACGCACCTGGCACACCGGACGCAGAAGATGTATCAGAGGAGTAAGATGTGGATGGTAATGGCTGTGTGAGGAAGGTAGGTAGTAGCATCCATCCCCGCCATATGGCCTGTCCCTGCCTGGTTCAGCCATATGCATCATGCCCTGGGACAACACCTCCCACTGTCCCCCGGAACACTCTGAGACATTCACCTGGACCCCGACATGGACTGCCACTAGTTACCTATGACACAGCAAACCAGCTGCGGACTGAACTCTTCCTCTCCCAATGCACTTTTCATTCCCCAAAGGACTCTGGTTGGCCCACCACTGGGCAACCATGTAATGTGGGCTTTGCATGGCCACGTACTGTTCCAGCTCCGCAATTCCCTAGAATGTGAATTAAACATTCAAAATCACACAGATGTGTCATGTCTATGTTCACTCAAGTATAAAAGTATGGATGAATGTAGGGACATTGATTGAACTGAAAAGTACACTCCACCCTGGTAAATGATAACAATGCGCATGTTTGACCCTGAGCCACATGGCCAATTAGATGACTGTGAAGGTGTGAACAAGCTGTGGCCTCATTGCACATGAATAACAATCTCGCAACCCCCCAACGTAGCCCCACGTCCATGTCTCAAATAGGGCTGTGTGTAGCAATGACATAATCGGTAGCAGGTCAGAAGTGGTGTCCACCATCCCATGTGACAACATCTCTTCGCATGCCTACTTACACAATCTTTATGGACACAGTCTGTTTGGATGGATAACATTGCTCTACATGATCAGAAGTTGAACACCACACTCACATTGCTGAAGACACATAAGTGCACAGGACTGCCAGCAACTATCCCAAACACAATGTCTGGCTCACAGAGGTGGTGCTGTCAAAAGAGACCCACCCCCATTCTACATGCATCAGTCAGTACCTCCCTGTGTACGGAAAATGCTCACTGAGGCAGACAAATTGACATTCTAATAAACACTCATTCCAGTTGAACACTAGAGAAGTTGCGTAGACTTTATTAGCATGTGCGTGTCAGTACGGGCAAGGCAAGGGCCACAAGATGCAGAGAAATGCTTAAGCCATTTACAGGCAGCATAGGGACATGTCGAGGTGCAAGAAATGGGGAGGCAAAAATGAACACAAATCATTACGGATGGCAACGGTCTCAACCCACCTTGCCTTGCTGGATGAGCCATGTGCTGTTTGGCGTATGCTCAGTGCCCCGTGTCAGGCGACACGCCTCACAGCCCATGGGATCTGCATAGTGCTGTACCACCGGACTGTGCCGACTGTCTGCTTTGCTGACAGTGAGTATGGTGAAAGGGTACTACAAAGTCACATGTCGTACTACTTTGCCATGTGTGTACTCTCACCCAAGCAGTATGTCAGAATTGGGAATGCTGGCAAACGATGCTGTACAGCTTCGCCCATGGGACTGCATCATCTTGCACAGGAGTGTGTACACAGGCATAGTTCCACGCACATGCAGTCTGAGTCCAGGCGAAGGCAGACATGTCCACTGTTGTTGAGGGTTATGTGAGCATTTCCCAAGACGCAACAAGGTGTGGGGACCTCTGCTGTTAGTGTCAATCTGATGTGGCTGCAGGAACGTAGATACTTGTTCATGAATGCGAGCGCAGCTTCATTGTCAATCTGTTCCAAAAGTACGTTGTTGTCGAGTTCAGGGAACACAAGGGAGAGCCAATTCATTAACTGGTCTGAGCGGATGTGCTCTGTCCACGCCGTTTCACCAATCCGCAACACAGGCCAATAGGGGAGCGCCTTGATGTGGTCCCTGCACACTTGGAGTTGTGCAATCTCCCATGCACAACTGCCAGCACACACACCGCAGATCAAGGCATCCCATGCACGGGTATCCCGGTGACACTCCTGTTCGTGGGTCAACAGGGGGCGCACAGTCAAGTCATAATCCAATTCTGCAACCGTTGCATTGGATAGGCAGAGCTCCATGGGACACTCAAATGCGTATGATCAACAGTGGAATCAGGGCTGGACGCATGTGACGTAGGCAAGATGGAAACTCACACGGAAACTGATTTGCAACACAGCCATTGGCAGTGATCCCAACAGATGCAGCATTCGTGCACGGTACAGTTCCATGTGACAGGGGTTGTGTATGTGCCCGGGATGGGCTGCCATTTCGTTTGTTGGTCTCGTAGCACAGGCAATCCTTAGATTGACTGCAGTTCTGTGGACGATATGCCACAGATCTGGACAATGAGTCGTATGTGTGTGCAACGTTTGGACGTATGGGTTGTTTTTTACCAATGTGTCAAGGGCAGCCCTTGCAGGTGTAGCTCAGGCAGGGACAAGTGTGTGTGGTGTGGACATGTTGGTCTTTCATTAGCGCAGTTCGTGGTGAGGGAGTCATTGGAGTCTGTTATGGTATCTCACGCAGGGTGTCCCAGCCGCATTCAAGACCAAAGTCGGGGGTTCGGTTGTCCATCACCCTTGTGTATTGAGACAAAGGAGCTTTCACACCTAATTTTAGTCTGACTACTGCTTGCATTTCTTGAATTGTGATGTCGCCTTCGCGCTGACATTGATGCCAGGCCTTAGATATGGGGTGCACCTATTGCAAAACACATGCAGCAGTTGGCATGTATGAATGAGCCAAGGGCCTGATTGGCCTTGCGCTCCTTGTTCACTCTCTCTCTTTCTCTATCTTTCTTTATCTCTCTCTCTTTCTCTCTCTCACTCTCTCTCCTTTGATAAGTGCCTGACACGCCTTCTTGTCTTCGATGTTGTCTTGCAGGCTGTGACTTACAGATTGCCCAGGGATGCCCCACCATAACGCTTCTAAATAGTTGTTTGGAGACAAATTTGATTGTGATATTTTGTTTAGAATTTCAATAGTGAATGAATGAATCAGATGTTATGTACTCACAAGTATGTTAATCGTGGTAAAGGTGCAACATCATTCGAATGCTTTTGTTCATGATTTCGTGACATTGATGTGCTATTTCTTGGTCTGGGGAGGTGGGAGGTGCCAGGGGTAGGGCCCAGGGGAGGGTGGTCCGGGGGTGGTGTTGGTGGGTGTTGTGGCCCTCTTGGGTGTCCCGCTGCATGATGAGGTGGTCCATGGCATTTGTTGTTCTTCAGGTGTGGGTCTGGTTGGGCTCCCTTTTCTGGTGCAGGTTGTAGTCCAACTTTACACCTGGTTAGAGCAGGTGTTAATTTCCTGCTGCTAACATGCCTTATTGCCTGTTTTGTGATCTGGCTGGTAGTTGAGAATGTTGTGATGTGGTTTGTTCGCGGCTTTTTGCACGTGAACACCTACTCTGCATCTCATTAGCGATAGTTGCCGGGGGTCATCTGTAGCATTGTTTTTTTGCATGTGCTATCGCAGGTAAACTGTTGATACGGGCTGTTAGCACCTGCTTGTGAAAGGGGAGTTAAGTTTATCGTGACTTTGGCTACGATAAAGTGCTGATAACTCAGCGATGGCTCCTTGAGAATATGCCCCTGAGTGTTTTATTTTCACAGTAACATTGCATTAACACCCAACAGAACAAGCGTCTGATTTCATTGTCATTTGCACAAAGTTGTGGTGTACATTACTACCATCTTGCCACAAAATGTGTGTTTTATTTTTTGCTAGTGGATAAATAAAATGCTGACATGTTTCTGCAGTCACTAAGAGACATTGGAAAGGCTTTTATGTGAACTGTGTGTTTAGGGCAGAAGGGAAATTTTCATAAAGGCATACAGATGAAAGGTTTTTCATTGTCTGTTTTTTTCTGGCCTTGTTTGAACTGCCGATGTGTCTTTCATTTATCTCTAGTTGAGAGCTACCACATAGTGTACAGCAGTCTTCTGTTTGTAAACACATGTTGACATTTCACACCTG
The DNA here is from genome assembly GCF_964263255.1 of Lissotriton vulgaris. Taxonomy (NCBI): domain Eukaryota; kingdom Metazoa; phylum Chordata; class Amphibia; order Caudata; family Salamandridae; genus Lissotriton; species Lissotriton vulgaris. Next base: position 1,304,614,522 of record NC_141693.1, on the reverse strand, counting down.
AAAATGCTAATAGAAAAAAGAGTGTATGACATTTAGAAAATATATTGTTATTTGTACAAAGTTTTACCTTCTGTAACTTTTTCCAAATAATATATTCAAGCTTTTCAGTTTTACCTACTCTGTAGCATTTGCCAGCATGCTTCTATAGGAGAGCGCAGAGAAGCTGAGGGTGGAGAAATCATTTACAGGTCATCTGGTTTTTACAGCATGGCAAGGGGTGAAACAAAAGGGTCTCTTGGATGATTTACGAGGATGGACTGTAAACATGCCTTGCAGGGGTTGAGGAGGGGCGCGTGCTTGAATGCTCAATGGTCTATTATGCAGACCAAAGGGTGATAATGCAGTCCCCACTGCAAAAGCTGAATAATTCAATAACTACCACAGCCACAGAATTGCATAATTCCAGTGGCCCTGAATATAAGCAACATTTTAAGAAGCTCTGTCATGAGTCTAACAGCTTGTAGTATAAATCCACACATTTAGTCAAAGTAAATCTATTTCTAAATAAAAGAATCCATAAGAGGGCGGTTTGAGATTTGGAAATTTCTACCACCAACAAAGGCAGGAGGATGGTTCAAAAATGTTCTCTGAACTTCAGCAAAGAGATCAAGTTAGAGCCCACTAAGGAAAAAGGTCCATGGGCAAGGGGAGTGGAGAATCAATTAAGAAATTTCAGGTCTAGTCTCTCCCTAGACAGCTCCAAATCGTCTTGCCGGCAAGTTCATCATCAAGGGAAAAAGGCAAGAGTCATGTAAATACAGTCTGACAAGCAGGCAAGAGGCAAGGAAGTGAAGGGGGTCCTCCTTCCTCCTAGGAAAGTCACTTTTTATACTCCAAATCGTCCATTTGTGACACCAGTTATCACCATATTATGGTCTGACTATATAAGTACGTAAGTATATAATGTTTATTGTATAATTAATTAAAACCTTAACAAATAGACATAAAATCGTTAAAATCAGACAATATGAATCACTTCTTCAACTAGAACTCATTATATGCTGTAATCGCAATATTCCATTCTTTAAATACCCTATATATTACCCTAGTTAAAATACCAAATACCTTGTTCTAACCCAGTCTGACAGGGTCGACTCCATCAGTAAATTGAGCATAACCTCATTATCACTAAAATACATGTACAATATAATCTAATCCTAAAACAAAGTCAGCTGTATGTACACAGGCTAGATTGTAATAACTTGGGCTCAATTAAAATAATGCCACAGCCTTTACTTGGGGCCGATGTAGCAATTCAATTTGATAGGACAAAATATTTGTAGAATTCTAAACTTGCCTTACTTAGAGCTACTGATACTTCTTCACGGGCCATGCCCCCCAAGATTTACGTCTATGAAGGACTAAACCTCACCACCAGGCCCCATCCGTCCTAAATGTCCACAGTCTCCTAGCTCAGCTCATACATACACATCTGCAAAGTGGCTTAGATAATCACAGACGTTATTTCAGAGGAAATCCTATCGCCCGAGTGTTCAACAGTAATTTATTTAAAATATTCACAAAGTTAGTACATCCCCCAGCCCACCTGGAGAGCTGCTGCTAAAGCAAAAGACAGATGCCTGAGCACAAGATCGAGCGCCCTCTGCCAGAAAAATAGGTTTTAGTAGGAGGCTACTAAGTTGATCTAGGGCCGGGCAACAGCATAACAAATGAAACCATGATTCCCGATAATTGTTGCATAGCCTACACTTAAAGTCCTCCCCGCCACCTGCCCAACACAAGTTAAAATCTCTTATTGGTAACGCAAGTACTCTCATAAATAGGATTTGGTCCAGAGTGTTTGCGTTAATGAGATATGAGAAATTATTTTGTGGCTTCCCAACGCGATAGGAATCCGTCAGGGGCTAAGCCCATTCTTGAAACTCAACTGACCATAAATCCTGTTCCTAGGAGGACTCTTTCATTTGCTTATTAATGGCTGTCTTCCAAGCCCGATAAGGGATGGCACCAACTCCAAAAGCGGACTCCTCGATCTTGAATGACACAATTGCCTCTTTAAGTTGGCTAGACCATGGATTAACCAATTTTTCATAAATCAATTGCAAATATTTTTTTAAGGAATACTTGGGGGCCCTTCTACACCTGATATAATATTTTAATAAGGAAGCCTTACAATCTATTGATTGAATTATTAACCCCAGCTCAACTCTTAATCTAGAGCGTCGGACATGTTGCGGTTGATGGAATATTTTTTTATATGCTCTAATGTGGCATAGCTCTAACGCTTGGTCCATCACAACTGGATAGGCAAAATGCCCGAACTGCAAAGCTGGGAGTAAGGTTGCCTTTATAACTCTTAAAATAGATGGTTCAGCTGACCAATTCCGTAAGTAATGGCTGCAGCTTTCTTATTAGTATCTTTAATTTAAGCTGCTGCAGAACCAGATTCATTAAACCACATGCCCAGATATTTACAATGCCTTGCAGTGGTGATGGTCTGACCTCCCAACTATCAGGTTGCCAACTTCTTCCTACAGTAACTCCTGAATATCAGGACTTTAGTTTTGGACTGATTTACCAATACATTGTTTGCCTTGTTATAACTACCCAAAGCGTTTCAAGCCCTTTGCAACCCTGACTTGCTGTGATCCATGACCACAATATTATCAGCGTATTCGATTATTTATAATCGTACCAAAGCTATCTTAGGTGGGACCAAGATACAGCCCTCCAGAGCTTTCCCTAGATCCGCTGTGTACAGATTAAGCAACATGGGTGCCAACACGCAACCCTGTTTTAACCTTCGGTTCATTTTTACTTTCTGTGTTACTGTTGTTGGACTAGTTTTTATTCAAACCCATGTCTCTGTACATAGTGATATAATGGCCCTTAACAAGTTCAATGGTATACCCCAGCCGCAAGCGTCCTCCATAAAATGGCCCTATCGACCCTATTGAAAGCTGCACAATAATCTATAAAGCAGCACAGGCAAGGAGGTCTGTTCTTCTGGATGGGCTTATGCCTAGGGACAGAGAGAGCTTGAATTGTCTACCGAGGAAGCACCAGCCCTGAACCCTGTATGAAAAAATTTTAATATTCCCTCCTCTGACACCCAAGATTCTAATTGTTCTAGTAAAATTCGGGCATGGACTTTTGCTTCAATATCCAGTAAGGCAACCAGTCTATAGTTTGCGACTGCGGTCCAATCTCCGCTCTTAATTATAGTGCATAAAATTGACCCTCTCCAACCGTCTGGTATATGAGCGCTTAGAATGCAGTGGTTATAAAGCGCTGACAACACTACTGCCCAAACCTCATGCGCCTCCTTGAAAAGGCCAGCTGGCAGCCCGTTCGGGCCCCAGGGCTCCATTGGTTTTCAGCTTTATTAATACCTGTGCAGTCGCGATTCCTCCATGGGGGCATTTGGGCGACGCCCCCCCTGCATTCTCGCCGTGCGAGAAGGCAGAACAAATGGTAGTTATCATATTATATAACTACCATTGTTTCTGCCTTCTAGCACGGTAATGAGATTCAGTCGTTTCAGGACTGAAAGGCTGATATCTGTGCCATATTTCTCATAGCAGTAATTCGTATTGATTTTTATTTAACTTATTGCATGAAAAAAGCATCACAAAATGGCTACCATATTTTAGTGTTTGAGTGTGGGCTGTATGATCTGTCGGAAGTAATCGAAGTTGCACCTGCCGGGTTTGTAGTATTTTAAATCTCTTGTTCCCTTGTATTATACTGAAAAGGAGGTCAACTAAACGTTCATAAAAATATATTTTTTTTAAATGTACACAGCACAGTGGTTTACCAGCCGTAACACTGAAGGGTGCTAATTTTATGGCAAATGTGCGAATGGATCGCAAGCAAAAATGCCGTAACTCGTGAAAATTCGAGACACTGGCTCAAGGGGGCTGATCCGATGCCCCATACTATAAGTTGTGGTGGGCGCAAGAAAAATGTATGTGAATTAGTGCTGTGTGCTTTGAATGGGTGTGTGCATGGGTATGTGCTAGCGAATGATGGGTGTATGTGTGTGCTTGTGAATGGATGGGTGTGAGTGCACTTGTAGATGGGTGGGATTGAGTATGTGTGTGTGGGTGCTTGTGAGGGATGGGAAGAAAGGACTGTGCTTGTGCATGCCCGCGGCCCGCCCTACTACTCGTCGACATTGCGAGCCGCCACTGTACCTGTGCCACATTTTGCCTATCTGTTAGTTTGCGCTCAGCCCCCTGGATCTCTTCCTCGGGCTGGCTCAATCCCTCCTCCACAACCGCTTGGTGTTGTCGGCTTAGTTTGGCTACACCCAGCTTTTCTTAAACTGGTAAAGTTGGAGTGGAGGGCCCACTAATCCCTGTTAGGTTATCCGTCTGTGCCACATACAGCTTAGCGATGTGGCGCAACCAGGCTTTGTCTGAAACCCATTTTCCCTGCCCTTGTTTCCGTTTTTTAGTTTATTAATATGGGCCCAAAATCACGCTTGGTTTGAATCCTTTAATATCTTAAAGATTGTAACCCATTCCTTATTCTTCCTTTCCTTCTGAATCTCCCAAACAATTTTGTTATGTGACTTTTTTGACAATTTCACTGCTGCAGCTGTTTTATTTAAGGAATGAAGTTGATGCACTCGCTGTGCTTTACGTAGCGATCGTCTGGATACTATAATTGCCTTACAAACATTGCCTTACGTTACTGGGTTGTGTCCCCCCCCCCCTTTTGAAGATTGGGCCCGCCCTCCTGCTCCAATATATGTGTTTGTAAGTTCTCCATAAGCCTTTCCCACTAATGTAGAGAGCCCACTAAATAGTTTGTACTTATAAAAGCCACCAGAGCTTGTAGCCATGTGCTAACATTGAATTTGTATGCAGTAACCCATTTGATTTTTCTAACCAGCATCTCTCCTTCCTAGCCAGATAAATTACCCACATTAATGGCTTTATCAGATGGTTTCAAGGCAAAGCTCAGCATGCTTTTTAATGGATTGTGGTCACTTTCTGCTCTAATGAAGTGATTTAAGTGTGCAGCCAAGCTTGTAGATAGAAAGGTGTAATCAATAGTTGATACATTTTTACAGGTTTGCGGGAATATCACCTCCTTATTTCTCAACTCACATTCTGCCTGAGCAGATACTAACTTGTGGTTATCAATAAAACCATTAATTCCAAAGTCAGTCATTTCCCAAACATTTGAGAATTCAATTGAATCCAGCCGGATGGATTCAATTGAATTCTCAAATTTTTGGGTACTTTGTATGCATAAAATTGATAACTTGGGCTAATGTATCTATTTAACCAACTATATAGATTTAATCTAGAGCTGACTAAAAAACTATTGAACTAAGGCTGTAATTTTGTTACATGTTGAATTTTCGTCAAGGACCATTTGTTCTTTATAATACTTGATACCCAGGTCCTTCGACTAAATTGGGTCACCCCCTGTTCTATAATAATTTCCACCTATCCAAGCACACGCTTACTGTGCTAGTATTTCAACTTTTTGCAGGTTCAGTGTTGTTTTTCTAGATGTGTGAAAAACGTACATTAGAGTTTTGTGTGTCGTGTAAAGAATGATCAGCTTTTATGCGATCTCATTACCAAGGTGAAGGATGGACTGGTTCCATGAGCAACATTTGTATTAGGTCGGCCTCTGTCTAGAGTCACACAGAGGATGAAAAACGATGTGTCGGAAAGCTACCCCAAGCGATTGCCACTGGTTAGAATGCTTGCAACCCTTCACCCAATCACCTTTTTGGTGTTTTAATTTTCAGTAGTATGCCTGGAAAGATGAGACTTTGGAAGCTTTCCAAGCCTACTACTGCCAATGTTTATGAATTTCAAAAAGTAGTACATTTGCATTTATTTAAGGAGTAATTGTATTCCAGATCCAAAAAGCTAACAAGTGAAAACCTCCTACTGAAATGAAAATGACAAGAAAATCTGACATAGACATATCAAACCAACTACCAAACCAAAAATGTATTTGAGGGGTCTCACACCCTAAACACCCCCGCTCATGCTACGCCCCTTCCCGTCGCACCACGGTTTAGTAGTCCATAGAAACTCGTGGCTCTACTGTCACATACAACACAACGGCTTGGAGTCCCTGCCCTGGGATAACTTATTTGAAATGTATTTTCACTGCACACACTATACTTTATCTCTGCTGCAAGAAACCTTTAAAGTGGAGATTGCCAAATGGTTGCATGGTGGCAGGGCTTTATGTTTCTAGCCCTCGCCATTCACAAACTATTTTATCAGGTGTCTGACAGACCCATGTACTAAGCCAGGAGTATAAAATAAATGAGGTACACATGCAACGTAATAGTGTGAACCGAGCCAGAGCCAAGACATGGGTCTGGCTTCACTCTAGGAGCCCATGCACAAGCCATGAAAATGTTTGCCATGAATGTTGTGCAACAAACATATTGTTTAAATATTATGCAATCTCTTCAAAATTCTAAAAATTATATTTCTATTTTCTACATGCAGAGGTGTTTCACCTTAGTACACCAGATGTTATAGCCTCATTTGATTTGATTTATGATTTGTGCAGTGCAGCTAATACTCATGAAAGAGCTTCAAAACGCTATAATCTGAAAAAAAGAAGATTGGGAAAGTGAGAACAGACTAACTGGGCGAGAATAAAAGAGTTTAGGACATTAGTTATTAGTAAAAAGCCAGGTTTTAAGATGTTAAAAAAAATCATGCGTGATCAGTTGTCGCACGAAGATTGCATGGAAGAGAGTTCCATAATTTTCCTCATGCAACTTAACCAAGTGCCCTTCTCTCTGTATTGCACAACATTTTGGAGGTAGGATAGAGAAGGTATTGGAGGATCTCAAAGGTCTGTCCAGCAAGTGGAACTTAAATAGTTTTCAGAGACTGTGGGCCAGAAGGATGGACGGCTCTGTGAATGTGAGTCAGAGCGATGAAGTGAATGCTCTTTTTTATCGGTAGCTGATGAAAGTCCTTTAATGTAGCTGAGATGGAACAATGTCTGGGAAGACAAACTAGTTTGGCTGCTGAATTCTGTAGTAGCTGAAGTTTGCTTAGGAGTTTCTTGGGACGGCCTAGGAAGAAAGAGTTAAAGCAATCCAGCCTAGGGAATTTAAGAGCATACATTACAGTTTTACTAGACCTAAAAGGAAGAAAATGCAATACCTTACAGAGAATTTTTAATAATCTATGGCAGGTGGCTGTGACAGAAAGAATCTGATATTTAAAGGAAAACTGACTGTTAAGAGCTGCATTAATGCATAGACAGACGTATAAAAAGTGATCATTTTTAGAAACATACATGGCTCGACCCCCAACGACAAATCCATTAGTGATATAAGAGACAAGTCAGTAGTCATTTAAACCCTAAATTTGGCCTAGATTCTTATTATAGATGGAGCAACATCCAAAACTTTTACATCAGATAGAAGAGGTGCTTGTACAGTGCACATCCTGAACTCATGTATTAAAAAGTGCCCTCAGATGTGACAATATAGAAACGTAGGTTCCACGAGATAAAATATTTGCCTTGGATCACACAATTTGGACAATCAGGGATGCTGGCAGTGATTCCAGGTTATTGGGTTTCAAATTTTGAAATTCCACCACCATTGGTCCTTTTAAAGAGAATAGGCACTTTTCTTGTTTGTTTTCTTAAAGCAGTTGTGCCAGGTGCAAACAGGGAACGCTGCCCTGAGGGCAATCTCGAACTATAGCTGCCCCCAGGGCAGAGCATTCAAGAGAAAATACAGAGCAGCTGTTTAAAAGCTGCTCTGTGTTTCTATGTGCAGGCGGCAATCCGCCTGCACTTTCAAGAGGGGAGAGAGATTTATTTGCAGGCAGATGCAATTAGTGAGTCCACCCACCTGCAAGCAGATATCCGAGTTGTCCGTTGGACCCCCATTTTGTGTTCCAGATGGCTGCCTTTAGGGGGAGCACTGAAAGTGTGCCACTGTTTTGTGGCGCACTTCTTAAAGGCATGTTTGCTTCTGCACCCATGTCAGTAATACAGTGCGAGTGCAGAAGCAAGAAATTCCCTCATTTTCATGTGGCCACGCTACCATGCAAATAAGGGAACGCCCTCTCTCAATAGCTCTTGAACTACATGTGCACCAGCGCCATCTGTATTATAAAAGTGGCAGCACAAGCGTCTGTGACCCCTTTTGTAATACCAATGTGTACACTGGAGGGCGCACAACATGGGCACAAATGCCCATTGCGCCCCTGGGGCACTTTTATATTACAGGCCTACATGTGTATTTAAATCTCACTCTTTCCTATTTACATATAAGATAGATGCTTTGTCTTTCATTCTTGGCTCAGGGTGAAAAAACATGATACAGGGATGGCAGATCCAACTCTGGGCCCCCAAACCAAACTACCAAGCCTAGAATGTATTTATTTGGGGGGCTGTCACACCCGAAACACCCTGCTAAAGCTACGTCCACTGCACTTCCGATGCTTGTCCTATACCTGTTACATGCGTGATGCAAGCGCGGGGCTTTTGCTCCCCATGCGCTGTGTGTGTTGGCAGCTTCTTCTTGCAGTTCACTTATCCACAAATGAAAACTAAAATCCACTGTACAACAGCCAAAACGACAGTCTACTGCGGCTGCAAGCGGGCGCACAGTGCGGATGCTCTGTACGGAGACAGGAGACAGGGCTCCTACGGGTTCTTAGGGCCTCATTTATGAAGGCCTTGCGCAACTGGTACGTCACTTTTCCCCATTTTAAAAGTGGTGCACCGGCGGCGCTAGACCTTCATAAATAAGGCCCTTAATCTTTACCAGGTCCATCGGAATTACAAGATGTTACTAAAAGCAGCTGAAAACTTTGGAAAATGCCACAATGAGTGCCGAAACCCCGATAGCCCCGTATTATTCCCCAAAATATCATATTCGCCATTATTAGATTTTTTGGGATATTTCGTAGGAGTAATATCGCGGCATCAAAATAACGGGCGTATTTTTGGGGCATTCGTGTTCGAGGACAAAGCGTTGGGCAGCAGAGCCTGGGCCCTCTGTTTATGCTGCTTTATGTTATATTTTCTTCCGGGCTACTCAGTGCAGATTGCTGCCAAAGAGTAACTGTTGAGTCCAGATATAACAGTAAACCTGGTGCCATTGCCAGAATAAAAAAAGATTGATTAGAAGCTGAGATGTGAAAAAATTACGAATTTTGAAGTCGTGACAGGTCGTGCTTGCTGCCGGGAGGAATAGGATCTTTTTCCTCACTGCTGTGAGTGATTAGTGCCAGAATATTCATTGAATGCACAACGCAGAGCACCGGTGTGTGTGACCTGAATCACAGATGCTTTCACATGCTCTGCCACAGGTGACTTGAGTGTTATTTATACAGGTAATAAAAAGTGATATTGTTTCAGATTAATCTCTTCCCTTCACTTTTCACACTAATATTAGCCCTCAGCATTAAACTTAAAAAAACTTGGGGGCATATTATCAAGACAGGCGATAAAATTATCGCTGTTTTAGCGGCAGGAAACTGCCCAAAAACGGCGATAATTGGCTTGATTATATGTTCTATGGAATTCCAATTGAAGCCCATGTTAAATGTTAAGGACATCTAACATGGGCTTCAATTGGAATTCCGTAGAGCATATTATCAAGCCCATTATCACCGTTTATGCCCCATACTGAACAAATTAAGCCTTTGTATCTCTCTTTCGAGTGCCTGTCTCTTATGTCTCATCCTATTCGATGATCAATGTGTTCTGCCTCCTGGCCTCATCCTTCCATGGACTGCCTTAATTCCTTTCGAACCGACTAGAGATTCAGGGAGTAGCCAGAAAAAACACTTTCAACCACATCCGGGATTGCTCTGAGTGAGCCAGCATGCACAGAGTTCCTTACAAGTGCTAGAGAGTTCTCTCCCAAGAAAGGTTTTTGGTAAGGCCAAATTGTGCATTTTACAGCAGAACTGTCAATTAAATTTAACCAAAGAGCCATGTGCTTTCTATGCATTTGTTGAGAGGTATAAATTGAAATAGTCAGGGTCTGTTAATGGAGACAGAAATCCTCCGGGGACTTTCCAGTGGAGATAAAATGAGGCCAAACAATGGGGCACATTTTCAAGCCCCTATTGCCACAGGAACGTAACTTTTTGTGATGGTCCTCTGGCGATAGGGGCTTTGCCTTATTTACAATGCAGCATAAAGCCATTTAAAGTGTCTTAATGCCCAATTGTAAATAAAGCCCCCTTTAAGGCTACACTCAGCGTGAAAGAGTTGGGCAATGGGTGTTGCTGTAGGTGTTGCGGAGGCAGCGCCAAAATAAAGACCGGAGAAAACCTGGTCTTAACATGGCGTAGTGAGGAGAAATACTTTCTCCTCGTTTTTGCTGTTTCTATTTGTGCTGCATTGTGCAGCACGCAGAGAAACAGCGAATTGTCAAGAATGATTGTTTATTTGTAGGAATGTGCAGCAAGGTGTCCCTTCCTGGACATAAATAATCATTAAAAAATTATGATTTGCAATTTCTACGTATGCTGCATTGCCTTTTGACGCCGCCACAGCAGCTGCTCGACAACAGCGTACCCTACACTGACACAGCTCGACAACTACAGAGATCAACCCACTAAAGCTACTTGGGGACGACTGTGCTGCTCAACTTCCACTTGGCACCTGCCTAGATAAAGGGTTCAAGGCCGAAGCTCCATCGAAGGCGCAGATCAATGCTACACTTGTCTCCATCCACGGATCAACATTGACGTGGCACCTCTTCGAAGTCACCAAAAGCTCAATTGAGGGTACTTTGTTAGAAGGATCTATCTGGGTCCTGTAGTCAGCCTTCCGTTGATTGTGAATTGCCTGAACTTTGGATCTGCACTGGTCCCTCGCAGGTTCGAGTAACCTTTTCACCGCTCCTGACTTCTAAGCATTGTTTACACATTTAGGGCCCGATGTAGTTGGCCCATTACCGGTCGGTAAACCTGAAATTCGGTAAATTTCAGACTTACCGACCAGTATTGAGCCATTTCAGATGTAGGGGATGATTCGGTAAATACCGAATCGATATTTACCGATTCGGTATTTACGGAATCATTATTTACCGATTCGGTATTTACCGAATCGGTAAATGGCATGTAGGAAGCACTTTTAAGAGTGCTTATATGCCCTAAGTATTCGTTATTTACCACCAACTATTAGTTGGTGGCAAATACCGAATACCTTTGAAAATGCAAATCTGTGCATTTTCAACAGTGCCATGTATCAGACATACATGCCCTTAGGGCATGTATGTGTGCCACATGTGCACACAAGCACCATTCAGGGGTGCAACAGGATGTCAATGTGACACCCTGCCACCCTTGAATGTTTCCCTATTTTACTGAATCTGTATTTACCAATTCGGTAATTCACTTTCATTCCTATGGGCCTCCAGTCCCATAGGAATGAATGGGAATTACCGAATCGGTAAATACCGTTTCGGTAAATACCGAATCGTACAGAATCAGTAATACTTACAGAATAAATACCTACATCCCATTTATTGATTCTAAAATACCGAATCGGTAAAATTCGGTATTTTCGAATCGGTAAATCTTCATTACCTACATCTGGACCTAAGTCTTTAAAGATTCATTTCTCGAGTTTTACTGATTGCATTTTTGTTGTTTTGGTCTTGTTGTAATCAGATAAATACTCTCTATTGTTCTAAACTGGTGTGGAGCTTTTTTGGGGTGTTTTAATTGGGTTGCTGTAATTAATGTGTTCCACAAATACTTTACACATTGCCTTCTAAATTAAGCCTGGCTGCTGCGTGCCAAGCTACCAGAGTGTGAGCACAGTTTAATTTAGGTTGTGTATCGGATTTACCCTGATGCTAGTGGTGGTCCCTCGATTGACAAGGTGCATACCTCTGCAAACTAGAGAGCCCATTTCTAACAGCGATTTGTTTACTTATCACCATTTTCTACTGTTGCAAATATTTATTCAATCTATTCAGCCATATTCTCTGATGAGATACTACCTCGCACGTGTCCTTCCCAGTAGACCACTGTGCTTCATCATTTCAGATTTACCACTCTTGTCTTCCCTCTATCTTCTGTCTCAGGTGTCCAAACAAGATCCTTAGTTCCCACATGATCGGCTAGTTCTTTTCTGTTCCTTAAGCTAATCAGTGTGATTAAAAATTAACAATAAAACATTCATGTGTGGGTTAGCACTACACCACTGCCAATCGCTGTCCTACTGCTTCTGTGTGCTAAATTCTGGTGACATATGAAAAAGCTAAATGCCTACACCCCTGGTTTGTTAACCAGTTTTAGTATCTATTTTTTACCAAAAGCTGAACTTAGGTTTAAGTTACTGAAACAGTCTGTGTTTCAAAATTATATTTCCCGTTTAACCATAAAACGCAGGGTAAAAAAAATCATTGGAGTGAAAATGTGTTTTTTGCTAGGTACCAATTAGCAAACCATTTCAGAGGACTTTTACAGTTTTTACTTGGTTTAACGCAGTTCTTCTGGCATCAGCCACTAGGCAGAAAAAATGCTTATAAGGGTATTTGTTCACTTGCTGGAGAGCCGGTGTTTGCTCTAGCCACAATTGTGAAAACCTGAACAGAGGCAGTGGGAGCTGGAGCAGTAATAATTGAACATCATAGTAATACAGTGAACAGGCAGCAGAGCAGGGACTGAACAGGCATGAACTAGGCCAAGATCTTGTTTCTTGTTCTGCACTGGAAGAGGGGAGGGCATGAGAGGTTCCAGTGTTGTCTTTCTCAGAGGGGTAGCTTCTAGCACTCCTGCCAACCTTAGAATAATTTTCACCATGGGATGTTCTAGAAATAGAGGGATGGGGCCAAGGAGTGGTGGCAGTGCCATAAAGAGTGGGGCTTTAGACCCTTAAACTGCAGAAACAGCTGGACCAACTCTCCCCCACACCATACAGAAACTAATCTGGAGACACCATCATGTCTATAGGATGTCTTAAATGGAGACCAGCTGTTCAGAGCATTCACAGCTGAGTTGGAAATCTGTTCTGCTACTGCTATGTTAGCTTAGTCTTATTATACGTTTAAACGCCATCTTGCCACTTTGCAGCTTTTGCAGACAACACTACATGTATCGGTTATTGTAAGTTAGACTGCTTGACTTTTCTTCACATGAGAAAACCTTGTTTTCAACATCCCCAGGCTTACATTGCGACCTCCGTCTGCACAGTGTGTGCAGAAGCCTTCAAGGTTATCAAAACAATGTAAGCTGTTATTCGGGCTGATCGGCCCACGCTCTAGACACAACATGCACACAGCTGCAGCTAACTGAAATTCTAGCGCCTTTAATATTGCACTGCATGCATGATTAGGGCACTTGGAGAAAATCCTTTTCCTGAGAGACAGAGCTGCTGATCCTGATGTGATTCACTTCTGCTGATCTTGGAGGTATGGGGTTCCCCATTCAAGCCTAAGAGACCTTTTCTTATTATAAAACTCAGGCCTAGATGTAGGTAATTTTATTTTACCACTTCTTGAATACCGAATTTTACCAATTCGGTATTTAAGAAGTGGTAAAATAGAGGGGGGGGGTGTAGGTATAACAGAATTGGTAAATACAGAATAGTTAAGATTCGGTATTTACCGATTCTGTAAATACCGATTCGGTAATGCCCATTGATTCCTATGGGCATTGAAGCCCTTATGAATCAATGGGCATTACTGAATCGGTATTTACCGATTCGGTAAATACCGATTCCAGCAAGGGTGCAGGGGGTGTCACTTTGACACTTTGTGTGTCACATTGCACAGGTGTGCATGCACAGATGTGCATGCACACCTGAATTCGGTATTTTACCACACAATAGGATTGTGTGGTAAAATACCGACTCTTAAGGGCCTGTGGCACTCTTAGGAGTGTCACCTATATATGGATTTACCAATTCGGTAAATATACCGATTCGGTATTTTACAGAATCGGTATATTTACCGAATCGGTAAAATTACCGATTCTTAAAATAACATGCCCCTACATCTGAAAACCCTAATACCGGTCGGAAACTGCCGAAATCGGCCGTTTCCGACCGGTATTAGGGCTCCTACATCTGGGCCATAGTTCCTAGCTGGGCACTATAGGTCCTGTTGCCACTAGCATTATAATATGCTTTCTCCCTTTGTGTTTTATGGAATTGTAACAATGCAGATTGTTTTATTATTAATCATATGCCTGCTTATGTTAGCAAAAATACTGCATCTTAGAGCACGTAGTTAAAATAAACATTTTAAACTTTTTGGTGTCTCTATTTACTCACGTTGTGGACTGGTATGAGAATATAACGAAAGAGTTTTCTTGATTCCTACCATGCCTGAGAGTATCCTAAGTTGCATGTTACGGGTTGTCTAATCTTTGGTAGCTTTGCTATAGGACAAAGAGCTAATGAGACACTGATGCTAGTCGGTTAGGGGCTCTAGGTACTGAGGTGAGTTTTTTGGTACACCACAATTCACTGAGGTCCTTGGTCTCTGTGCACAGTTCTGTGTATGAGCAGAATCCCGCAACAACTGTCTGACAGCAGCTGTTCATCAGGGGCCCAGGTGATGAGTGCTAGAACCTAGGTGCCGCATAGCGGTGCTGTTTGAGTTTGCAGGCTTGCTTCTAGTGGTGCTTGGTATTGCTGAGGAAGGTTTATCAGTAGGTGCACTTGTTTTTTATTGTAGGATTGGACACCCTAAGCCAATGACAGCGATGCTGTGGTTAAGCGCTAAGACGGGGACAGCAAGTTTGTGCATGTTCCCCCACCAGGCTGTGCACTTAGGGACCACTCCTCCCCTCCTCAGGCCAGTCCCTCCCGCCCGGCATGAAACAGACTGCAAGAGGAAAAATAAAATGATAATAACAATACGTTATTGTCATTTTACTTTTCCTTTTGAGCAGTGGGGTGATGCTATTCCACCTCAGCAGAGGAGCTGCCACTGACCTAGCGTGACATCACAAAATATGGTAAATCACTGAATTAAAGTCAGACTACTAGACAATTTAAACAGAATTGTTTAGGACACAACAGCACTGTGTCTCAATTTCTGAGTTTGACAAATAGAATATTCTGTCACAAATATGTTATAGTCAGGATGGGAGATATGACAGGTTTGTGAAGGATTTTCCCATCTGTCAAACTCAAAGTCAGACCCAAAAAGCATACAATTACATTAATCTGTTTTAGTTTTGTGACAGGAATGTTCCCTGTATGGTATTCACCCCTAGCCCATAGCTGGCATTCGCAATTGTAGGTATTTCCTATCACACTTTATGTAAGTTAAGAACCAACTCTCGAACAAAACATGTGTTTGTTTGAAGGTGTACTTTTTCTGCTGTCCTGAACCAGGTCTTGGATGTTATACTTAGATGCATGCATAAGTACACCCAACTTCCTATGGCTAATGCTACACTGAAGAATATCATGGCTGAGTTCTATGGATTGGAATGCATACCCACATGTGGTAGGTATTATAATTGGAACCCACGTTGCATAGGGGCACCTCATAACCAGGAGCAAGATTATTATAATAGGAAGTATTTCCCCTTCACCAATGTTCAGGTGCCTTGCTTTTTGGACCTCTATATCTCCAGTCTTTGTGCCCGATTTCCAGGTTGTACCCATGACTCACTGGTGCTTTGCAATATTTGCAAACCGCAGCAGATGGCATGACTTGTGTCACGGAGGGCTTGCTTTGTTGATAAGTCTCAGTCATTATGTTTGTCATTTTCAGTGTGCACAGTGGACATGGGGAATCCAAGTCATACCTGGCTTTTGACATCTCTGAGGAGAACAACAACGCCAGGGGAAGCTCACTTCAGTAAGGTCCCTGAGCAAGCAAGGGGTCTTGTGGGGTAGGATTTAGGCTCCATAAAACCCAGTTCAGGTTCCTAGACAAGATTGAAAAGGCCAATTACATCTTATTAGCATCTAACACATTTTTTTTATCTGTACCAGGGCACCAGCAATTGAAGGGATACCAGCATGCCCTGTTTTAGCTTAGACCCTGGCAGAAAAAATATCACAAGTATTCCATGGAACACGGTTGAGCCCTTCCTGGCCTTTAGGACCAGGGTAAGACCTGATGATGAAGCATGCCACTAATGAGGGTCTATAAAAAAAACAGCATGAGGGTCTATCTAGGGGCATGGCTAAGCACGCAATGGGAACGGACGGGTTGAGGTAGAGCTCCGATCCGAGCTCTGTCTCCCCAGGCCATTACTCCGCTAAAACTCTCCTGATCCGGCCTCTAATTGCAGCGCTGAGTGGGGGCATCGGCGACCACTGGCTGGCGAAGTTTGGGGCCCATCGGACGCATCCGACTGCACCGGTGGTTCCAGCTGTGCCGAGACTGCTTCAGAGGCGACTTGGCCGGCGGGCCTGCTCGAGAGAGACCGTGGCATCTGGAGGTGGGCGAGGCCCCGAAACACGGCCTGAAGGTGGATGCCCTGTGGAGTTGGGGCTATCTGTGGAGAGTCTGGGTGAAGACGCCATCCACGTGGGGCTGGCGCGCCCCCCCCTCTCTGCATCCACACAATAATGACTCCCTGGGAGTGGATTCCGGCCTGCACACGTTACTGAAGGAGACGCTTATCCTATCCATTGCCCGGCGCAAGGTGCAGTACTGGACGGCATTGAGGAGGGATGCTGGTAGACTCCCCCCCCTCCAGTGCTCCGCCGTCCTGCAGTGAATCGTCTATGTGCTCCTTGCTGGAGGAGCCCAGTGGAGATATCCCTTTCATGACCTGCAGTACCTGAGTGCCTGCCCTCCCCGCCTCCTCTGGTGCAGGCCGGAGCTCTACCAATCTACTGTCACGCTAGATGCCGGCTCCTTACTTACCATGCTGCCCATGTCTGGAGGTACCAGGGCGAGGAATGGCTCTAGCTGCCCGCACCCGAAGAGAAGGATGGAGAAGTCCATGAAGGAGACGGTCTCTGACCCAACGGCCGCTAAACTTGATACCATGCTGGCAGCGTCAATTCTTAGAGGACCGTGCTGAGGATGCGGAAGGGAGGGCACAGAGAAACAACGTGAGAATTGTAGGAGTGCCGGAGAGCTGTGAGGGGAAGGAGCCGGCGACTCATATGGAGAACTGGCTGAAAACACTGTTACCGGATTACGCACTGTCACCCCACTTTGTTGTGGAGTGGGCGCACCGAGTTCCGACACGACCACTGCCTACGGGATCTAACCCCAGACCCATGCTCATCAGAATCTTAAACTACCGTGATCGGGACTCCATACTGCGTGAAACCAGATTGCTCCAAGATGTCCATATAGACAAGGCCAAAATCATGTTCTTTCCTGATTATACAATTCAAGTTCAGCATCAAAGAAACTCCTTCCTAGCAGTTAAACAAAGGCTCCACCAGCTGGACCTCAAATACTCCCTTCTTTTCCCCGCCAGATTGCGAGTGATAGCCCAGGACAAAACGCACTTCTTCGCCAGCCCAGAGGAAGTTGAAGCCTGGCTGGACAGTGGTGTAACTGCGGACTCCAGGCCGACTTCGGCTGTTTCATCTTTGCTGCGTTTCCGAGGGCCCCGACGCTGCCGCAGGAACAGATCATCACCAGCCCGCGAGACACAGACGGTGGCAGAAATTGGCCCACCTGCGGAACTTGTGCATAGTAAACAGCAGGATGTCCTCCGAATGGTAGCGGAACTCAGTGGGTCGCCAGACACGGATGCCGCTTTGGAAACCAGCCAGCGGAAACTGCCCAGTGACGATGAACTCATCTACGGGCTGCCCGACTCCCAGATGTCCACGGAACAGCCAGATGTAACTCCGCAGACCGCAGGTCTGATTCATTGAATGGACGACTACATCACTTAATGCTGATTTCCTGCTTTGCAGTATGTAGGTGCTGCTACTCAACTGTACGTCAACCATGCCCACGACCTTGGCTGCAGCCAAGGCCTGAATGCCTATCACACTCTTTGACATCGTC
The DNA here is from genome assembly GCF_964263255.1 of Lissotriton vulgaris. Lineage (NCBI taxonomy): Eukaryota > Metazoa > Chordata > Amphibia > Caudata > Salamandridae > Lissotriton > Lissotriton vulgaris. Next base: position 1,304,596,623 of record NC_141693.1, on the reverse strand, counting down.
GCAAGGCGCAGTGAGTATCAGCTCTGTGGTGGTTGCTTTCTGGGGGGAGGGTGTCCCAGTGGGAATTGCCTGGCAGACAACCAGGGTGTAATTGCACTGGCGCCTCACTGTCTGAGTGGAGTGTCGTTGGAATTTCTGGGCCCCCTGGTACCCTTACTGATTCAGCCACTCAGGTGTAATGGACTATGGCATTCCCCAGTGGGCACTTTATGCCAGTTGAGGCCGACGCAGACTGCCTGAGGAGGGCAGCGTTTAATCTACTTGTTCAACAGTTGAACTATCACCGTTGTGCCACGTGCGCAGCGACCCCCCTGGACCTAAATGTTCGATAACTCATTGGAGAGTTTGGACGGCAGCATGTTTAGCGGTCGACCTTTTGGTATTTTCCGGTTGTTGTGTTCTGTCTGGTCCGACGCACCACTTGGAGTGCGTCTCCCTATTTATTTTGTGCAGTATTTACGAACATTCACTGAAAAGTCTTTGATGGTTGTGTGTGGGAGGTGGGGGGGCCGAGGTGGCGACTCGCTGTGGAGTTGTGGAGGAGTGGGAGTGGGGTGACCACCTGAAACTACAATGTCAACGATAAAGATATGCATGTGGAATGTAAGAGGAATGCACACACCCTCGCGCAGGTACCAAATCTTTTCCTATCTCAAACGACACCAGATTCAGGTAGCCCTCTTGCAGGAAACACACTTAAATGACGCAGAAGTGCAGAAATTGCACCGTAGGTGGCGCAGGCAGCTTTATGCCGCCACATATTCGTCCTACGCTCGTGGGGCGCTGATATGGGTGAGACCGGGGACACCTTTTGCGGTCTCACATTCCCACATAGACAAGGCGGGCAGATTTGTGCTTGGTCGGGGTAAACTCGATGGACAACTAGTAGTCCTGGCTTCGCTATATGCCCCTAACACAGATCAGGGAGGCTTCCTTGCGCAACTAACTATGGCACTAGCACCTCGGCACGGAGTCCCCTGGGTCCTGGGAGGAGACTATAACTGTGTCCTTGACATCTCTCTGGACCGTTCCTTCCCGCTCCTGTCTGCGGCTCCTGTCCACGGGGCTATGAAAGCGTTGACTAGCTGGGCCTTACAGTGGGATCTGCACGATGCCTGGTGGAATAATATTCTTATTACTCAGGCACACATACACTGCACATCAGATTGGATAGATACATGCTGTCAGGCGAGCTGCTCCCGCATGTCACTGACACCTACTATATGGGCCGTACCCACTCAGATCACAACCCGCTTGTTCTGGAGTTGGCATGGGTGCGCCCACGCTCACCTGTGCCCACTTGGAGGCTTCAACCTGATCTCCTCCTTGATGCCTCCTTTCGCAATTCACTAAGAACGTGTCTTGTTCAGTACTTTGAAGAGAATGCCAATACAGCGCCCACCCCCCAAATTGAGAGGGATGCCTTTAAAGTTGTAATCAGGGGCCACTGCCTAGGCACACAAGCTGGCATGCGGACAGTTAGATGGGGACCGGACACATATTGAAGCTGATTTACTTCACAAGGAGTGCGAGGCGGCGGGGGGTGACACATCACTACATGAAGCGCGTGCGGAAGATATTACGTCATCTTAACTATGAGGCCCACTCGGCGCGCACTCACCATCTCGTGGGATAAGCCGGGAAAGTTGCTAGCATGGCTGATCCAGCAAGATACTTGGACGACACCAGTGGCGGCAATACGCGCTAGTGGGGGAGGTGTCGTATATACACAACATAGCATACATGAAGCTTTTTACAACATTACACGTTATTATATCAATCTACACTACGGGTCTCTCTTGCTGACATAACTGCATACCTTTCCGACATAGTGCTGCCAACTATAGACGATACGCAACAAGACGACTTGGAAGCCCCGCTCACGCCTGACGAACTGCGCACCGTTATTTTCTCCCTTTCTAATGGCAAGTCCCCAGGCCCGGATGGGCTGCAAGCTGAATTTTTTAAAGCCTATTCAGACTTATTGATCCCTGAGCTATTGAGAGCATATGCTGCGACCATCTTGGACTCCTCCCTCCCTCCCACGTTGAATGAAGCTACCCTCATTTCCCTCCCTAAGCCTGGCAGAGACAGCACCCAATTAGGCTCATATCGCCCACTAGCCCTTCTCAACACTGATTACAAGATACTGGCTTCCGCATTGGCTCAGTGACTGGCCCCCTTGGTTCCCGCCCTTGTACATAGTGACCAAAATGGTTTTGTACCCATACAGAGCACCTCCCACAATATACGGCGCTTGTTCAAGGTGCAAAGATTCGCTATGCAACAGTGGCCCAGATCCGGGTGCCTGGTACTTGACCTCGAAAAGGCTTTCAACTCTGTGGAGTGGCCCTACCTGGTAGAGGTGTTAAGGAAATATGACCTCGGAGATGATTACATCCAGATGGTGGGATTGCTATATCAGAAGCCCGCAGTACGAGTGCGCTCTGGTACGCTGCTGTCAGACACCATTCATGTTAGGAGGGGTACCAGGCAGGGATGCCCTCTGTCCCGCTACTTTTTTTCATTGGTGATGGAACCCCTGACGGCACTCCTGAAGGACCAAGGCATGGAGTGAAGGATCCCCCTAGTGGTTGGGCTGCACACAGTGTTGTTGTATGCCGACAACTTACTTTTATATATCAGAGATCTAACCCGCTTTCCGTTGGCCCTGTCAGATACTTTCTGCACCTTTGAAACCATGTCGGGGCTGATGGTCAACTGGGCCGAATCTGGAGTGTACTCCTTCTGTGCGGACACACAGGAATGTGAGATCAGCATTACTAATGAGAGACTCACTTGGTACCCCACCACGTTTCGATATCTTGGGATTAATATTTACAGAACTCTACCTGATGTGTTGGAGGGCAACCTAGTATGTGCTATATCCTCCTTGCCAGCACAGATGATATTCTGGAAAACCCTCCCATTGAATGTGCCCGCTCGCGTCACACTGACAAAAATGATCGTTTTACCCAGACTGTTATACTATTATGCTAACATCCCAGTGTATGTCCAGACTCGCATATTCCGAGAGTTAGAAACCTCAATTAGAGGCCTCATATGGAACACGGGGAGACCGCGCGTGGCGCTGAAGAAGCTCTATGCGCCCCCGATGCTGGAGGCGTAGCAGTCCCCAATCTGAAACTGTACTACCTAGTGGCACAGCTGCAATGGGTAGCCAGATGGGTAGCCAGATAGCTAAGTGGGAAGAATTTGTGCGATGCCGCCACGGACGCCACAACCTGGACCCAAACGCAAATTAACACCCTGTTTCACCCCCTGACCAAGATACCCTGCCCCACACAACTGCATCTGGCAGTGGCTCACAAGTGCTATGTCAGGAGTCTGAACTCACTTGTGCTGTCATACCGTACGCCCCGGTGCTTCCATTGTTGGGCACACCCAGGGATGGAGGAATAGTGACTGAAGCAGCACTAACACGATGGATGCAGGCCGGAGTAGACACAGTGGGTGACCTATATACTGAAGGCGCCTTGGCTCCGTTTGAAACACTAGCAGCGGATATGGGCCTTCCGGCAGGGCAGTTTCTCCTGCATGCAGCACTTTTGCATATATTTTCGCTGCGGTGGGGAGACCTCTCGGAAGAACTGCCGACACACTCATTAGTACAGTACTTGCACGTCATGGGACATGGCTCCCATGTGGTTCATTGGCTGGTACAAGCTCTCCTGACCCACACGCAATGCTCGTCCCAAATCCTGCGAGATAAATGGGCAGAAGATAGGGGAAGGGCATGGACAGACAGGGAATGGGCATCAGTACCGGCCGGCGCCACCAACATACCACGAAACTCCCGCTTCAAACTTATCCAACTCTATATAATACATCGCGCATACTTGTCCCCTGATAAGGTCAATAGGTATTTTGAGGTCACAACGTCGGCGTGCCCAAGGTGCTCCCTTGTGGGCGTGGATCTACTTCATATGTTGTGGTCCTGCCCCACACTACAGACATACTGGCACACCGTGACGGACATGCTGACAGAGAGTGTGGGCGAGGAACTGCGACACACGTGGGAGATATGCATACTAGGCCTATATAAGAGAACGAAACTTAATAGAGTCCCTTCCAGATTCTGGGACCTTGGGCTTATCATGGCGAAAAGGCTCATTACCAAACATTGGAAGTGCAGCGGACCCCCCCTGACAACCTACTGGTACAGCTCTTCTGATAATCAGCATCAGCGCGGTTACTCAGCGTGCGGGACAACGGCCTCACGTCTTGTTGGATTGGGTAACAGGATGATATCCAAGACGTGAGGTCGTTGTCCCGCTCGCCGAGTAACCGAGCTGATGCGATCCATATCCTGATTTTAGCACAGCGAAGTTACGACTTAGTAAACAGCGCGGAGGCAACATTTTTCTGCTCTTTTTATCAGATCGCTATATCAGCCAATTAATCAACCAGAGCAGTATTATTTTAAAACAAACTCTATACAGACCTCCTGAAAGGAACACCAACTTCTTTGTGATTCTGACTGTTGGATACGACTACCACCATTATCCTGTTTAGGTGATTACATCGATAATCAGGAACTTGATTACTGTGTGGCTTGTCCTGAAGAAGGCGCTAGTCGCCGAAACGCGCGTCGAGATTAACTACTTCTGTGCCACGAATATTTGTTTTGTTTATTGTGTAACCCAATCTCAACTGTCTTTTATGTATTAGTGATTGTATTTTTTGTTGCCAATTTAATTATGGTTCCCCTTGACTGTTTATACTAATTTTTTTCTTCATTTGATAATTATTTTTAACTGTTTTATATGAATTATTGATGTGTTGCCAATAAAAATTGTTTTAACCTCTTTTTCTGAGAATGGTCCCTTGCCCATATAATATTCATTTGACAAGCACTATGTCTGCCTAGGTTGTTGTTTACACATATATCTAGCTTGATGTAATGTAATACCTGACTGATGTCCTGTGATGACTTACTGCTTTTACCTATGCAAATTGACATGAGTACAGGACGTCAAGTTGAATTTCTCTGATTGATGTTATGATATGTATTGTACAAGTACAGTGAAAACCAATAAAAGATATTCAAACAAAGAAAATGAGGGTCTATCTAAACAACTAGGAGAAGTGGCTAGGGGTTCATCTGAATTAATACTTACAGGTGATAGGATGCCCTATAGTGCGATGAAGGATTTTTAAAAGGGAGACTGCATCCTATATCCCTAAAATTCTCTAGTCCCCTTCTCATCTGCTGATGCCCTAGTGGCACCCGTTTCTGAGGTTAGGTAGGTTCTGTCATTTGGTGGTCAGGGCTCTGGACATATCCTCTTTGACAATGGACCAAAGGTACTGTTGAGATGAAGAAGGTGTTTGCATTTAGACTATTATATTTTCAAAAACAAAACTCAAAACCATGCATTGCATGATGACAAGTGATGAAGTACAACATATGATACTGCCTTGTAGAAATGATGGTATAAACAACAAATACGAAAATAACGTTAGCCTAATAGTCATGATTTTATTTTCTTAGACCTTTCTAGGTCATGTCAACCTGTCCTCTATTAAGGCAGTAACGAGTCACTGGTGGATATTTTGGGCTATTGCACAAAACTGGTTTTAGAAATATCTGTAGTGCAAGTTACCGTACCATTGGTGAAATGGTTCTGATTCAGTATGCAGTACACTTGCTTTCAGTCATGGAGTGATGCTAATGTATGTGAGTTACATCAAAGGGACCTGACACATGTGGTGTGTGTCTCAAAGCCTAGAACTCCAATTTGATGCTGCCAGCTGTACCCTATCTCTTGAAGTTTATTGTAACTTTTGCCTGCATCCGGGCATAATGTCTGTGGAAAGCAGGAGAGTAGCCAAATATGTTGGTAGCTTATGGACCAGTATGAGCTCAATAATATGGCCCTGTTATTCCTTCCATCGCCTAGTTAAACCCTTCAGGTCTCTATTCAATATCTTGACATCGGTAACTATACCATGAGCCTTCCTCCTCTCAACAGGTCTTGCCTCAGCCCTTTCCAAACCACCCTGTGATCTTGGATGGGTGGTTATATTTCCTCCCACAGATCACTGCACTAATGCCAACCTATTTGCAGATATATGCTACCTGTCTTTCTCAACTTATATTCCCATTCCAGTCACAATTTACCATTTTGTCACAACATTCTCCTTAACCCAACTTATGTTAGAAACCCATTCAAACATGTGTAACATCACATTGTGACAACAACATACACCCTCCCGTATGTAACACCAACATCTATCAAGTTTCTCATCCAGTTCTAAGATTCACCCAACTTAAGAGCACCAAAGAAAGCAAAATAAGTACTGTGTTGCTTGCGTTCCAGTTCAAGGAAGACCAGCCTTGGCAGATAGGGCTGGACTGCTTCTATTGGAGCAGGTTCAAGACTGATTTGCATACGGCTGTGTTCAAACTGAGGTGGCATGGTTGGCAGAAAAATGAAGGGATGGAGTGCTACCCTGAGTGATTGCGAGTGGTTAGCCAAATTCTAAGGAGTCTTCCCTTCAAGTGCCAGTGGCACAGTGAGCATGGGACCCAAGTCTGGGTTTACCGTTGCCACTTAGGGCAGTACATGAAACACACAAAAGGTGATGGGAAGAATGCTTGCAATTTGTTGGACCACTGTCAACTGCTCGGGCAGCATTTTAACCCATTTACCTTTGCCCACCATGCTACCTCAGTTTGGACCCAACTGGGTACTCTTTCACCAGCCATCTTTATAATTTTTATCTAGGAGCTCTGCTGATGATGCCTGCCGTGAGTGATAAGTAGTTTACATTGGTTTGGGAAGTTGCTTTTGTACTGGGGCCTGCAGGTGTTGTTGCTGAGTTAATTCTGGGCAAGTGTTTGTTGACAGACATTTCCATCAATGATGCTGCACACGTCGACAGTCAGAAATCCTGTCCACCACTGCTGGCCTTCATCCTAAGTAGAACCTCCATCCCATCCCACTCTGACGGTGGACAACTCTAAATATAACAGATGTCTGCCATACCAGCGATGGCGGAGGGCTGTCTCACAGTGGAGGATGGGGAGCTAACAAAAGAAGACAGAAATAAAGCCGAAGGGCTTTCTTTTGTCATCGACAAATAGCGGTCTATCAGCCCAAACCGTAAAAATGCTAGACACTTAACCACCGGCCTATCACATGGATCAGTTCTTCCATGAAGGAGCAATGATAAACTGTAGATCTGGCCCAAAGTCATTTAATTGCGTAAATCTAATGTAGAAACACTAATGGCGGGTGTTGCAATTACAAGGATTTCGCACAAGGTGACCCTGCAGTGAAAAAATATATTAATTCGGGAATATATTACCCCTGGAACTCTTGATATTATGTAGAATTAAATCCCAGAGACAGTGTGAGGAATGGGCTTTACATGACATAGTTAGCCCTGTTAACACCCATAATGACATTAGCTATTCAAAAAATCTTCTCCATACCTTTTCCGACCTGATAAAGGTCGAAAATTAACTCCACAACCCCCTGTTCATAGTGGGAAGGGGAACCTAAAGTCAAAACCTTCATGGGGCAATGGTATAAAGGAGGGATTTCTCGGGGGGGTTGGGGGGGGGAATATTTCTCCTGAGCATAAAAAGGAAAAGAAAGAAAGTGTCCCATTACACTTAGGCGCTGGGTTTCCAAAAAGTGCAATTATATTTCATTCACAACTGGAACAATGCAACGCAAAACCAAAATAAAGAAAGCCCATGACTTTCACAAGTTTTTTTTTAACTCTTCAATTGTGTAAATCTGCGCCCCTGCGAAATCAAAGCTCTACAGATTTAGATGTACAACTTTGTGAACCAGGCCTAATTCATAAATGGTCTCTGCAGCTAATACCAGTACTAGACGAGCTGGTCCCTGGAGACCTCTGTGAACACGAGGAATACCTTCTGGAGTTTGGAGCTGTTTTCTGCCTTTCTCCCCCATCATGCAGCGGCGTCACTAGGGTTGGTATCACCCAGTGCGGTAACTCATGGTGTCACCCCCTCACGACTTACCCCATGATGGACCTCCTCCGAGTCCGCCAGACCTGGTGATTAATTATAAGAGGCTTTTACGCAGAGAGGCTCGCAGCTGACAGAGAAAGGAGTCTCCCCTCCACCGCCCGCCCCCACCCGCATGGTTTGGTCCTCTAGTAATCAGCGTGTTTGCTTGTAAAGACTTCAGAGAGGCCACCTTTGTGCAGACGGAGTAAAACATTTCTGACAATGACGGAATTTCCTCAGGTGGATTTCACCGAGATAATATCACAGTTACTACATAACCTGTTTGGGCTATTTTCAAAAACGTCGCAGCAGCGCCAATAAAGGCTGTTTGTGATAATACCAGTAGCAACTCCCAGCAAATTAACCTTTACAAAGTCTGCCTTGGCACAAAACACCCACACGTCGACGTCACCCCTTGTGATGGTGTCACCCGGTGCGGTCCGCACACCTCGCACCCCCATAGTGACGCCACTGCCTGTATGGACAAAGTGGGAAGAAAAAGTACGCAAGGTGCCTAGACCACAAGTCCCTTCTGGAACCACAGAGCTTCCCCAGGGAACCAGGACATGCCATTCCATGCATTATCAGGCTGATCACACGATGAATACATGTATAGGGGAGCAGCCCAGAGTAGAGATCCCATCTGGAGGTTATACTTGCCATTCACTAATAAGTACGTGCATCCCCAACGCATCCTCCTTCACACTGCACACAACCTAAACCTGGCATGACATGGAGCAGGGCCTGGAAATCCTCATGTGTGCTGCGGGAATATTAAGGGACACTTGTCTCCCCCCCCCACCCTCCCCCCCCCTTTATCCATAACTGACTGTGGCATTGGGGTCAAGCATCCGGTTAGTTTTATACCACAATCTATTATCATAAAAATGTACATCACTACTGAAGATCACATCATGGGGTGACAGATGCTAATGGGACTCTCAGATAAAATTATAATCTCAACCACAACTATTAGATCCTTTGATCTGGGTCTAAGAAGTTTTCAGTTATCCATAAGCATGACTCACTGAAGGCACTCCTACATCATCAAAAAGTTCCAAACATTTTATTTGGATTGCAGGTTAAATAACCCCTTACCCTGAACACTACTAGTCTAATAATTATGCGCAGTTCTTATTCAAAAAAATAAGTGCAGGTGCCCAAAATGTCTTAGGAGGTAACACCTACTTCCACCGATGGCACTTTCCACTTCGTTCGCCACAGGCACCACCTGCTGCCTGCACAGACACCCACCAAATTAGTTGAAGTTCACATCTTCCTCCATTATACAACAGTTCTACAAGGTTCTTCTGCCAAGGTTTGGTTTGAAAAAGATTTTGAAGATAAGGTCAAATGCTTTACAGAACAATTGTCACATATATTTGCCAATTACATATATTAGACAATGGGAATACAGAGGGTTAATCGAAACTGTTATATTCATCAATGTGAATGGGCAAAAACGGACAGTTCTTTGATCCTTATCTTCTGAAAATCTGTCACAAAACTGGTTTCATTGGTGTGACACTGGTGCAAAGGGGAAAGCTGAACACCCCTGATGCCTGACTGATGGAATGTAGGTTCCGTATCCCAGGTATTATTATCCTTCTGTGCAGATTTACACAGGCTGACATGTCTCCCTCTTTTCCAGGGCACGGTTTTTCTTGTTCATGCTACATACATGAGCCATTCAAGGGATTTGTTTCCCATACTTCAGCAAGATCAGTTCACCATGAGACTCTAACTAGTGCCAGATTAACTCCGACCAACACCCATGCAAGGAATCTCAGACTAATCATCAATAGCAAACTGGAAATGACTGCACAAGTCAACATGGTCAATGCATTCTCCTTCCAAAACCTGAAGATCCTGAAGAAGATCTTTAAATTGCTTCCCATGCAACACTAGAAAAACTGTCACTCATGCCCTAGTTATCAGCAAGTTGACTATGAGAACACACTTTATGCAGGAATCACCAGAAACTCACTAGAAACCTACAAACCCTACAAAACTTGGCAGACAAACTCATCATCTACCTCCCACACAGAACTCAAATCACACCACACTACAGGGAGCTTCATTGGGACCTGATCCAAAAACATGCAATTCAAACTCCTCACACACACATTCAAGGCACTCCACTGTGGTAAATAAATGTAATTACCCTGTCAGAATTTCTATACATTAATAAGGATCATGCATATAATGAGAGGCAGAGTCCGTGGTGTCCGATTCAGAAGGGCTTTAATACAATAACTCGAGTTACTGGAGAATCGGGTTCCATCACCACTAGGGATCAGGAAGGATCGTCATCTGATTCTTTATTCACAGAACACATTATATATAGTTAAAACATACATTGACTTGGATAGAGAAGGCGGAGCAAGTGAAAGAGAGAGATAAGAGCACATGGGCGTGAAAAGAGGCGTGTAAGAAGGCGTACACGTGGGTGTTCACTTGATGAGTCATAGGTGTGTCATAGGTGGGTGGATACATGGAGGGGGTCTGCATGGTCAGCAGGAACCTTTACCCTACTTGTGCGCGCAAACTGGTCATGACGTGGGATTGACGTGTAACTGGGGAAAGCTGGGGGGAGCTGACTTTCGTGCTAGTAGAGGTGTCTTGGATGTCAGGACGACCTGCACCTCTGGTATTATCTGATATCTTGAGCTTGGAGGATGTATTATCTGACTTAAAGGTCGCTGGAGCAAAGACTGCTCATCACTAAATGCTAGTGTGTGCCTATATTTCTTCGTGCATTGCGTGGGGGCCATGGGCCTTCTATGGATTCGGGTTCTGTAAATCACTTGGATGGAGACAGAAAGGCTAGGCCCTATCTTCTGCAGGCGGAATATGTTTACCCCTTTCATTAGACAGGAATGTGTTTCTGTGGAGCAGAGCAGATAATTGTAGTCAAAATACTGTCTTGGCAGGCCAGGCTGGGCACCTCTCGGCTGAGCAGGAAGTATGTGAGAGGTCAGGGATACATAGCTAAACTGCAGCTTTCAGAGTGTCAGGAGGCTTGGAGCCTGAATTCGGGTCCTGGCTCGGCTGAGCCACGAAAACGAGTTCATCTCGACTTTTAAACGTGTACCATGTAAATGCATTGGCAACCTAGGCCTCAGTGCAGAATTAATGTTCCATTCATGGAGGGCCTGATAACTGACATGCTAACATTGGACGGAAATGCAGAGGCATTATTATTACAGGCATGAGAAGGGAATTGCATGATGACATGGACATACATGGGGTATATGTACAGACATAGGGTGCATGTAGGGGACACACTGGCCACGTAAAATTTCTATTTCCTCATTCCCTCCTTGTCCCCTACTGTGCCCTTCAGGACACATCTATATTCATGATACCATATATCTGATCATACAGCATCATTTGCTCATCTTTATTCTTTTGTACACGTGGATGTGGACGGGGAATACAGGCAGTGGCACACAAGCCGCAAATCGCTGGGCCACATTGCAGACAGAGACAGCAACTGAATATGACTAGTAGTATTATTCCTAGGAACGACAATCAATCAAATAAAGCTTTATTCGATTTTTACAAGGAAAATCATAAAAGCACATATAATACAGCATTTAAATTTTGAGTTTGTGCAAATCATGGCTGTCGGGGAACGGAAGACAGTTAGTTCATGGACGCTCTACACCTTACTGCGAATTTCAAAAAGCTAGTAGCTGCAATGATCTTAGAGATGTCCCTGGGCTATCAGGAGACGGGGGGGTTTTTAACTTATTATTGGGAAGTAGTTGGTTGTTTGATGGTCAATCAACCATTTCTAGGGTTGAGAAATAGTTACTGGTTGGTGCCCCTCTCCACCCCTCTGCATATGGTTGATCTCTTCTTGGGTTCCAAGGATAATGATCCCAGTCCCTCCTCCTGTTACGCGTATCGACTTGAGTCCAGCTCCAGCCTGGGGATTGGTCCCAACTTGGAGGAAAGTCTTGTTCATGGGGGAACCTCGGGGGATAGAAGAAGGACAAACGATTGGTGTCTATGCTTCCCTTTCTCTCCAAGGTTGACCAGGAACATATGTAACTGACTGTCTCTGGGTTATCAAAATTGATAATAATACAGTCCCCCTTTATTCTTTTCCTTGTTTCCCCGATCCAAGGAACTCTTCGTACCATAGAGAGTCTACTTTTACAATGTGAAGGAAGGGGTCTATTAATCTGGAGCCACTGCATAACTTTATTTTTCAGTGACCAGGTGGATTCACTCATGTGTTCCTCCAATTCTGGGACCCCCGTGAGGATCACAGTATAGGGGCTTGCCTCTGGAGGGAGGTGAACTGGCCTCTTTGAACTAACTGGTTTGCTGGAAGCATCAACAGCCTGTTGGGTGGCCGAGAGTTTGGGCGAAGGGGGCTTTGAAATTGTTTTAGTGGGTACAGCAGTTGTTACTGGCTTTCCAGGTGCTTGTTTGGTGGTGCCCTTAGTGTCTGTAGGAATCGCTTTTGTAATTATTGGGGTTTTAGGGGTTTTTCCTGTGGGTAAAGGGGTTTTATGTATTGTGGATTGGGGCGCAGGTTTCTGTGCAGTGGCTGCCTTAACATGATTGACAGTCGTGGAGACTAGTGGAGCTAGGGTGGTAGTAGGTGGTTTAAGATGGCTAGTGTGGTTGACTAATCTAGCGATCTGCTTCTCAATGTTGTTTAAAGTTCGCTCTATTGGAAGTAGTTGGGATTTTATGAGATCCTTGATTATGTCTAACAGTTGTGCATTAAACTCAGGGTAATTGGTATTGGCAGCGTCCAATGATGCAGCTAAAACAGAGGAGTCATCCACGTTAACAGGCAATAAATGACTTGATTTATTTCGGAGGTTGGTACGAGGAGATTTTTTAGACCTGGTGCGCTTAGGTGGACAGTGCTGCTTAGACCTAGCTACTGGCCTTATGCTATCTTGTTTGGAAATGGCACCCTCCCCAGGGACCTTGTCAGTTTTTATAGGGGAAGCTACTACTAAAGGTGGCGGCTCTATCAAAGGTTGCGATTCAGTCAAAGTTAACGGTGCGGTTTGAGTGGGGCTAATCACCAGAGTAGGTGTTTTCTCCAAATCATCCATAGAGGCTTCCCCTAGAGAAAGATGAGTAACAGATAAGTCAACGCTCATTGGGATAGTGTGGAGTTCTGCGCGAATTTCTTGCAGTAGTGGGACGTTTGTTTCCTGGTGGATAGGTGTTTTGGCTAAAGCCAGAAGGCCCATAGAGGATCTTCGTGCTGCAGCAAGGTCCTGGGAAACACGTCTTTCCAACAGAACAATCCCCTGGTTGATAGCATCATTAGCTTTTGTAATGAATTGGTCAATTGGGCCGGTCACTTGACCCACTCCTTGAGCCGTCTTGTTCCTCATGGCCCTGGTAGTCATACTGGCACTGTAGCACACGTGGATTGATGAGTGGTCGATGTGATAGTCAAGTGCAACCAATATGTGACGTTATTATCAATGGGCAGATGAAGATGAAAGAGAGTTGGCCCAGACCAGACTTGCCCAGGCTTAAACGGGCCCGCCCTTGGCCCGGGCTTCGCCCGGGCGTCGACCCGCGCGCGTCCCGCGATGCGCGTTGGCGTCCTTGGTTAAGACAATGAGAGGTGAAAGGGGGCGGGGCACTGGGAGGGGGCGCGGCCCACGCGGGAAGAGGAAACAGCTGGTGGTGATTACGCTGTACCTCGCAGTCCCGGGGCCGCGCCTCTCGCCTCCTCTGCGGCCTCGGTGATGCGGCACCCGCGAAGCGGGGGCCGCGAGAGGTTATGAGCACCTCAGTGAAGGCGGGGCACTGGGAGGGGGCGCGGCCCACGCGGGAAGAGGAAACAGCTGGTGGTGATTACGCTGTACCTCGCAGTCCCGGGGCCGCGCCTCTCGCCTCCTCTGCGGCCTCGGTGATGTCAAACTCCTTCCTCCTTGAACACAGTAAGCAGGTTTTAGGCAAAGGGCTACTCCTGTAGCGGTTAGCAGGCAGAGACCTGGACACGACGTAGAACCTCTGGACGAGCGGCACCCGCAAAGCGGGGGCCGCGAGAGGTTATGAGCACCTCAGTGAAGGCGGGGCACTGGGAGGGGGCGCGGCCCATGCGGGAAGAAGAAACAGCTGGTGGTGATTACGCTGTACCTCGCAGTCCCGGGGCCGCGCCTCTCGCCTCCTCTGCGGCCTCGGTGATGTCAAACTCCTTCCTCCTTGAACACAGTAAGCAGGTTTTAGGCAAAGGGCTACTCCTGTAGCGGTTAGCAGGCAGAGACCTGGACACGACGTAGAACCTCTGGACGAGCGGCAATACTTTCCATCCCCATGCTGATATTACACTCCAGAGCCAACCGGTCCAAGTCCATGTGCCTGGGTTCTGGTGTATCTCGTGAGCTATCTTATGGAGCCTTGTTATTGCCGCGTACACGGATGGCGCGTTATTAGGAGTAAACACACAACAACTGGAGCCGATCACTCTACAAGCCCCGCCCCTATCTGCCAGGATGACGTCAAGAACAAGGCGATTCTGAAGAACAACAAGTCTCATAGCAGACTGCTCCTCGGTCAAGTTAGCTAGGGCAGAAGTAGTCTCATTCACTACTGCCTCAAGTGTTCTCGTTAACCTATGTATTAATTTACTGTTTTGGATGGGATCTATGAAGAAAAAGAATCCTCTATTGAAATCTGTATATTGCTCCAAAGCAGTCTCAGTCTGATCGACAACTGGGGAATCAGTCTCCCTCTTGTGTCTAACATGTACTAGTCGGGAGTCTCTATGGTAATGGGATGGGGCTAGAAAAACAGGTTGGCAGTAGGAACGCTATATAACACGTCCCACCCCAGTCTAAGGGCAGACGCACATAGGCTGTCTGACCGCAAATAAAATAGGAATGGCGGGAAGCTTTGAAAGTAGACTTTCCTTTATCATTGAACTCGACCACAGTATTATAATCACTGTGTCCTAAATGCACTGAGCCGTTCTTTCTAACGCATGATTGACCTTTGACTGGTAAGACTGTTATGAACGGTGAACCTGTATTTTTCTCGGACTGGACATTCAGAATCATAAAGTTAAGGGAAACATTTCCTTGGTCGTACACTTCATTTTCTAGATCTGTTCCTTTTCTCTGGGGAAGACCATCTTTGTCTGGAAAACATGCCTCATTCATTACTTTATTTAAATCTCCCCAAATCCCTTCACTCTGGGAATCCATGAACTTTCTGTCTTGTGATGACATTAAAGCAAACCATGCTCCGCACGAACCATTGTGCGAGAACGGGAAAGGAAAGAGGGGCAAAACTCCCTTCGTTTTCTGATAAGGTGGGAGTCGGCCACATACCCAGCAATTTGTTACATTACTGGTCTGATGAGAATGGTGCAACATGCGAATGAAAGTATTGTTGCGCAGTGCTAGTCGATATGACAGTTCATGGGGTGGCAGATCACTGAATGTGTGCTCTACAGTATCATTAAAGGAAGAATGTATATGTGAACCAAGAGGAGGAAAGAATACATGTAGCGTCAAGCTTATACATATAATCAATATACTTAGAAGAAACATAATGATCAGAGTTACTATACATCTGCTACGTAAGGTCTTGCAGTATTTCTCTTTCTTATCTCTCTGTCTACTATTCTGGTCTACGATCTTATACATGTCAGGAACCTGTCTAACCGATTCACCACAGGGTGGACTTAAACAATTAAACGCGGTCTGACTTACTAGACCGTAACTTTGACCTATACTCCTGTTGCGGAGTCTTTTCTAGCAAAGGGGGCTTTGAGTCACTGGTTTCTGGGCAGTCCTTAGTTTTGATTACAGTTCCGTGTCCATGGAATCTTTTGACGTGTTGGGCATGGATCCAGCCCTTCCTTCCCTCGACCTTGACGGCGGTCCTCGTTGTGAGAAGTACCAGCTTCGGTGCTCGCCAGCGGGGCTCGAGAGGACTTGAACGGTCAAAATTCCGCACCAACACTGTATCTCCAGGAACGATGGAGTGTTCCTTAACTTCGGTGTTGTCGGGGAAGGCGGCTGCAACCTGTGAACGACAAGAGAGGAGTGCAGACATCAAGGAAGCCAGGTAATCTGTCAGCATATTACTATCAACATCGGTAATTCTTTTTGGCATAGGGGTACCCCACATATTCGGCGGTCTACCAAAAACCACCTCGTACGGGGACAGTCCTGTTCTGGAATGAGCTACCATACGCATGTCAAAGAGGGCAACCGGCAAGGCTACCATCCAATCCACGCCTTTTTCTGCACAGACTTTCGCTAATTTTGTCTTAAGTGTCTGATTGTGTCTCTCTACAAGGCCTGCTGCCTCTGGGTGTCGTACACAATGGAACTTCCACTGGTACCCTAACAGAAGAGATACTTGTTTCATTAATTCAGAGGAGAATGGCTGACCGTTATCTGAGTACACGACACGGGGCAATCCGTACCGCGGAAAGAACTCTCGAACCAACTGCCTGGCAGTGGTCACAGCAGTGTAATCTGGGACTGGGTACGCTTCTGTCCATCTAGATAGTGCACATACAACTACTAGGACGTATTTGTTTCCTCGACATCTGTCCATCTGGATATAATCCATCTGGAGGACTTCAAAAGGGTGGTCTGGAGGATGAAATCCACCTTGCTCTACTGGAATGCCTTTGCCTGGATTGAACTGGCAACAGATCATACAGGTACGTACTTTCTGTTTTGCTGCTGCACGCAGGTGCTTGTTGAACCAAATATTCTGTAAACTGTCTAGCATAGCCTTCTCTCCTAAGTGTGCGGGACTATGTGCTGTGTTTATGATGACTTGAACCATAGAGTCAGGGAGAAACCATGTAGCTTTGCCTTTTGTCATACAACCCTGGTCAGTCTGGACCCCTCCTTGTTCAGTCCATTTCTTTATCTCGTCTGGAGTGGCATGTGTCTGTATGTCGAGTACATCTTGTGAGGGATCCCTGACTGTCATGCAATTCGTCGGTGATGGTACTTCTGTCTTTGTCGTGTCTGTTGGAGTCTGAGCTGTAAGTTTAGCTGTCCGATCTGCCAGGTCATTACCCTGGGAAATGGTGTCAGTGACTTTAGTATGTGCTTTGCACTTCATGATGGCTATGGCTGTAGGCAAGTGTATAGCTTCTAACAGAGCCTGAATGAGGGGACCATGCTGGATTTTGGCCCCATGAGAGGTCAGGAAACCTCTCTCCTGCCATAAAACTCCGAAGTCGTGAACGACCCCGAAGGCATACTGTGAATCTGTGTATATGTTTACTTTCATGTTCTTGGCTTGTATGCAGGCTTGTGTCAGAGCGATGAGCTCTGCTGCTTGTGCTGACAATGTATCAATTCGTTGTGTCTCTATAACTTCAGTATCAGTGGTCACTGCATATGCGGCCACTAACTCTCCTGTGTTCGTTCTCATGCATGAACCATCTACATAAAGTGTAAGGTCTGAGTCTGGCAATGCAATGTCTGTCAAGTCTTGGTTTTGTCACTGTATTTACTACTTCCACACAGTCATGTGGTGCAGTGTCCACTGTGCTTGAGGGCAAGAGTGTAGCAGGGTTTAAAATATTACATCGTCTGATCTCTATATGTGGCTGAAATAATGTCAGTTCATATCCTGTCAATCTCGCTACAGTCAGGTGTTGTGTCTGAGTCCTGTTCAAGAGAACTTCCACTGAATGTGGAACCTGTACTGTCAGGGGGTGTCCTAACACTATGGAATCACTCTGTCTTATTGCTAGGGCTGTTGCTGCAACTGATTTCAGGCACGCAGGCAGAGCCTGGGCCACTGGATCCAATGTACTAGAAAAATAAGCACAAGGCTTGTGTTTTCCTGCTTGATCTTGTGTTAGGACAGATAATGCTGTACCTTCTCGTTCGGTGACAAAAAGTGTAAAAGGCTTGCTGTAACAAGGAGTCGCTAAAACTGGTGCTTGACATAGAGCTTTTTTCAATTCTTCAAATGCAAGTGTATGTTCTTGTGTCCAAGGGAGGACAGTCGAAGACGCTGCCTCCTGCGTTGTTAACTGTATGAGTGGCTTTGCTAGATATGCATACTGGGGGATCCATTGTCTGCAGTAAGAAGTGAGGCCAATGAAGGCCCGTACTTCCTTTTGTGTCTTGGGCTGTGAAAGATTTGCAATCAACTGAATGCGGTCTTGTGTCAGCTGTCTACCCCTCTTGGACAGCAAGTGTCCAAGGTACACCACTTGCTGTGCACAGAATTGCAACTTTGAAGGGGACACTTTGTGCCCCTTGTCTGCCAGAAAGTATAAGACTGTCAGTGATGCACGTTCACAGTCTCGTTCTGTTCGTGCTGTGATCAAGATATCGTCCACGTATTGGAGCAGTGCGGTGTCGGCAGGCATGTGAATACTGTCTAGTTGTCTTTTCAATGCTTGACTGTAAATACTGGGACTTTCTGTGAATCCTTGAGGAGCCTTTGTAAATTTAAAACTGCGTCCATTTAAACAGAATCCGAAAAGGTACTGGCTCTCGGGATGTATGGGGACACTAAAGAAGGCGTTCTTGAGATCAATTACAGTAAAGAACATCGCAGTAATGAAGAAATGTCTGGGACCACTGGGTACTGGGGTATTATACACTTGTTCAGTTCTCGGAGGTCAATCACTAGTCTGTAGACCGGTGGTGCATTTGGGTCAGTTCGTTTAAGAATAGGGAAATGCAGAGGCATTATTATTACAGGCATGAGAAGGGAATTGCATGATGACATGGACATACATGGGGTATATGTACAGACATAGGGTGCATGTAGGGGACACACTGGCCACGTAAAATTTCTATTTCCTCATTCCCTCCTTGTCCCCTACTGTGCCCTTCAGGACACATCTATATTCATGATACCATATATCTGATCATACAGCATCATTTGCTCATCTTTATTCTTTTGTACACGTGGACGTGGACGGGGAATACAGGCAGTGGCACACAAGCCGCAAATCGCTGGGCCACATTGCAGACAGAGACAGCAACTGAATATGACTAGTAGTATTATTCCTAGGAACGACAATCAATCAAATAAAGCTTTATTCGATTTTTACAAGGAAAATCATAAAAGCACATATAATACAGCATTTAAATTTTGAGTTTGTGCAAATCATGGCTGTCGGGGAACGGAAGACAGTTAGTTCATGGACGCTCTACACCTTACTGCGAATTTCAAAAAGCTAGTAGCTGCAATGATCTTAGAGATGTCCCTGGGCTATCAGGAGACGGGGGGGTTTTTAACTTAATATTGGGAAGTAGTTGGTTGTTTGATGGTCAATCAACCATTTCTAGGGTTGAGAAATAGTTACTGGTTGGTGCCCCTCCCCACCCCTCTGCATATGGTTGATCTCTTCTTGGGTTCCAAGGATAATGATCCCAGTCCCTCCTCCTGTTACGCGTATCGACTTGAGTCCAGCTCCAGCCTGGGGATTGGTCCCAACTTGGAGGAAAGTCTTGTTCATGGGGGAACCTCGGGGGATAGAAGAAGGACAAACGATTGGTGTCTATGCTTCCCTTTCTCTCCAAGGTTGACCAGGAACATATGTAACTGACTGTCTCTGGGTTATCAAAATTGATAATAATACAGTCCCCCTTTATTCTTTTCCTTGTTTCCCCGATCCAAGGAACTCTTCGTACCATAGAGAGTCTACTTTTACAATGTGAAGGAAGGGGTCTATTAATCTGGAGCCACTGCATAACTTTATTTTTCAGTGACCAGGTGGATTCACTCATGTGTTCCTCCAATTCTGGGACCCCCGTGAGGATCACAGTATAGGGGCTTGCCTCTGGAGGGAGGTGAACTGGCCTCTTTGAACTAACTGGTTTGCTGGAAGCATCAACAGCCTGTTGGGTGGCCGAGACTTTGGGCGAAGGGGACTTTGAAATTGTTTTAGTGGGTACAGCAGTTGTTACTGGCTTTCCAGGTGCTTGTTTGGTGGTGCCCTTAGTGTCTGTAGGAATCGCTTTTGTAATTATTGGGGTTTTAGGGTTTTTTCCTGTGGGTAAAGGGGTTTTATGTATTGTGGATTGGGGCGCAGGTTTCTGTGCAGTGGCTGCCTTAACATGATTGACAGTCGTGGAGACTAGTGGAGCTAGGGTGGTAGTAGGTGGTTTAAGATGGCTAGTGTGGTTGACTAATCTAGCGATCTGCTTCTCAATGTTGTTTAAAGTTCGCTCTATTGGAAGTAGTTGGGATTTTATGAGATCCTTGATTATGTCTAACAGTTGTGCATTAAACTCAGGGTAATTGGTATTGGCAGCGTCCAATGATGCAGCTAAAACAGAGGAGTCATCCACGTTAACAGGCAATGAATGACTTGATTTATTTCGGAGGTTGGTACGAGGAGATTTTTTAGACCTGGTGCGCTTAGGTGGACAGTGCTGCTTAGACCTAGCTACTGGCCTTATGCTATCTTGTTTGGAAATGGCACCCTCCCCAGGGACCTTGTCAGTTTTTATAGGGGAAGCTACTACTAAAGGTGGCGGCTCTATCAAAGGTTGCGATTCAGTCAAAGTTAACGGTGCGGTTTGAGTGGGGCTAATCACCAGAGTAGGTGTTTTCTCCAAATCATCCATAGAGGCTTCCCCTAGAGAAAGATGAGTAACAGATAAGTCAACGCTCATTGGGATAGTGTGGAGTTCTGCGCGAATTTCTTGCAGTAGTGGGACGTTTGTTTCCTGGTGGATAGGTGTTTTGGCTAAAGCCAGAAGGCCCATAGAGGATCTTCGTGCTGCAGCAAGGTCCTGGGAAACACGTCTTTCCAACAGAACAATCCCCTGGTTGATAGCATCATTAGCTTTTGTAATGAATTGGTCAATTGGGCCGGTCACTTGACCCACTCCTTGAGCCGTCTTGTTCCTCATGGCCCTGGTAGTCATACTGGCACTGTAGCACACGTGGATTGATGAGTGGTCGATGTGATAGTCAAGTGCAACCAATATGTGACGTTATTATCAATGGGCAGATGAAGATGAAAGAGAGTTGGCCCAGACCAGACTTGCCCAGGCTTAAACGGGCCCGCCCTTGGCCCGGGCTTCGCCCGGGCGTCGACCCGCGCGCGTCCCGCGATGCGCGTTGGCGTCCTTGGTTAAGACAATGAGAGGTGAAAGGGGGCGGGGCACTGGGAGGGGGCGCGGCCCACGCGGGAAGAGGAAACAGCTGGTGGTGATTACGCTGTACCTCGCAGTCCCGGGGCCGCGCCTCTCGCCTCCTCTGCGGCCTCGGTGATGCGGCACCCGCGAAGCGGGGGCCGCGAGAGGTTATGAGCACCTCAGTGAAGGCGGGGCACTGGGAGGGGGCGCGGCCCACGCGGGAAGAGGAAACAGCTGGTGGTGATTACGCTGTACCTCGCAGTCCCGGGGCCGCGCCTCTCGCCTCCTCTGCGGCCTCGGTGATGTCAAACTCCTTCCTCCTTGAACACAGTAAGCAGGTTTTAGGCAAAGGGCTACTCCTGTAGCGGTTAGCAGGCAGAGACCTGGACACGACGTAGAACCTCTGGACGAGCGGCACCCGCAAAGCGGGGGCCGCGAGAGGTTATGAGCACCTCAGTGAAGGCGGGGCACTGGGAGGGGGCGCGGCCCATGCGGGAAGAAGAAACAGCTGGTGGTGATTACGCTGTACCTCGCAGTCCCGGGGCCGCGCCTCTCGCCTCCTCTGCGGCCTCGGTGATGTCAAACTCCTTCCTCCTTGAACACAGTAAGCAGGTTTTAGGCAAAGGGCTACTCCTTTAGCGGTTAGCAGGCAGAGACCTGGACACGACGTAGAACCTCTGGACGAGCGGCAATACTTTCCATCCCCATGCTGATATTACACTCCAGAGCCAACCGGTCCAAGTCCATGTGCCTGGGTTCTGGTGTATCTCGTGAGCTATCTTATGGAGCCTTGTTATTTCCGCGTACACGGATGGCGCGTTATTAGGAGTAAACACACAACAACTGGAGCCGATCACTCTACAAGCCCCGCCCCTATCTGCCAGGATGACGTCAAGAACAAGGCGATTCTGAAGAACAACAAGTCTCATAGCAGACTGCTCCTCGGTCAAGTTAGCTAGGGCAGAAGTAGTCTCATTCACTACGGCCTCAAGTGTTCTCGTTAACCTATGTATTAATTTACTGTTTTGGATGGGATCTATGAAGAAAAAGAATCCTCTATTGAAATCTGTATATTGCTCCAAAGCAGTCTCAGTCTGATCGACAACTGGGGAATCAGTCTCCCTCTTGTGTCTAACATGTACTAGTCGGGAGTCTCTATGGTAATGGGATGGGGCTAGAAAAACAGGTTGGCAGTAGGAACGCTATATAACACGTCCCACCCCAGTCTAAGGGCAGACGCACATAGGCTGTCTGACCGCAAATAAAATAGGAATGGCGGGAAGCTTTGAAAGTAGACTTTCCTTTATCATTGAACTCGACCACAGTATTATAATCACTGTGTCCTAAATGCACTGAGCCGTTCTTTCTAACGCATGATTGACCTTTGACTGGTAAGACTGTTATGAACGGTGAACCTGTATTTTTCTCGGACTGGACATTCAGAATCATAAAGTTAAGGGAAACATTTCCTTGGTCGTACACTTCATTTTCTAGATCTGTTCCTTTTCTCTGGGGAAGACCATCTTTGTCTGGAAAACATGCCTCATTCATTACTTTATTTAAATCTCCCCAAATCCCTTCACTCTGGGAATCCATGAACTTTCTGTCTTGTGATGACATTAAAGCAAACCATGCTCCGCACGAACCATTGTGCGAGAACGGGAAAGGAAAGAGGGGCAAAACTCCCTTCGTTTTCTGATAAGGTGGGAGTCGGCCACATACCCAGCAATTTGTTACATTACTGGTCTGATGAGAATGGTGCAACATGCGAATGAAAGTATTGTTGCGCAGTGCTAGTCGATATGACAGTTCATGGGGTGGCAGATCACTGAATGTGTGCTCTACAGTATCATTAAAGGAAGAATGTATATGTGAACCAAGAGGAGGAAAGAATACATGTAGCGTCAAGCTTATACATATAATCAATATACTTAGAAGAAACATAATGATCAGAGTTACTATACATCTGCTACGTAAGGTCTTGCAGTATTTCTCTTTCTTATCTCTCTGTCTACTATTCTGGTCTACGATCTTATACATGTCAGGAACCTGTCTAACCGATTCACCACAGGGTGGACTTAAACAATTAAACGCGGTCTGACTTACTAGACCGTAACTTTGACCTATACTCCTGTTGCGGAGTCTTTTCTAGCAAAGGGGGCTTTGAGTCACTGGTTTCTGGGCAGTCCTTAGTTTTGATTACAGTTCCGTGTCCATGGAATCTTTTGACGTGTTGGGCATGGATCCAGCCCTTCCTTCCCTCGACCTTGACGGCGGTCCTCGTTGTGAGAAGTACCAGCTTCGGTGCTCGCCAGCGGGGCTCGAGAGGACTTGAACGGTCAAAATTCCGCACCAACACTGTATCTCCAGGAACGATGGAGTGTTCCTTAACTTCGGTGTTGTCGGGGAAGGCGGCTGCAACCTGTGAACGACAAGAGAGGAGTGCAGACATCAAGGAAGCCAGGTAATCTGTCAGCATATTACTATCAACATCGGTAATTCTTTTTGGCATAGGGGTACCCCACATATTCGGCGGTCTACCAAAAACCACCTCGTACGGGGACAGTCCTGTTCTGGAATGAGCTACCATACGCATGTCAAAGAGGGCAACCGGCAAGGCTACCATCCAATCCACGCCTTTTTCTGCACAGACTTTCGCTAATTTTGTCTTAAGTGTCTGATTGTGTCTCTCTACAAGGCCTGCTGCCTCTGGGTGTCGTACACAATGGAACTTCCACTGGTACCCTAACAGAAGAGATACTTGTTTCATTAATTCAGAGGAGAATGGCTGACCGTTATCTGAGTACACGACACGGGGCAATCCGTACCGCGGAAAGAACTCTCGAACCAACTGCCTGGCAGTGGTCACAGCAGTGTAATCTGGGACTGGGTACGCTTCTGTCCATCTAGATAGTGCACATACAACTACTAGGACGTATTTGTTTCCTCGACATCTGTCCATCTGGATATAATCCATCTGGAGGACTTCAAAAGGGTGGTCTGGAGGATGAAATCCACCTTGCTCTACTGGAATGCCTTTGCCTGGATTGAACTGGCAACAGATCATACAGGTACGTACTTTCTGTTTTGCTGCTGCACGCAGGTGCTTGTTGAACCAAATATTCTGTAAACTGTCTAGCATAGCCTTCTCTCCTAAGTGTGCGGGACTATGTGCTGTGTTTATGATGACTTGAACCATAGAGTCAGGGAGAAACCATGTAGCTTTGCCTTTTGTCATACAACCCTGGTCAGTCTGGACCCCTCCTTGTTCAGTCCATTTCTTTATCTCGTCTGGAGTGGCATGTGTCTGTATGTCGAGTACATCTTGTGAGGGATCCCTGACTGTCATGCAATTCGTCGGTGATGGTACTTCTGTCTTTGTCGTGTCTGTTGGAGTCTGAGCTGTAAGTTTAGCTGTCCGATCTGCCAGGTCATTACCCTGGGAAATGGTGTCAGTGACTTTAGTATGTGCTTTGCACTTCATGATGGCTATGGCTGTAGGCAAGTGTATAGCTTCTAACAGAGCCTGAATGAGGGGACCATGCTGGATTTTGGCCCCATGAGAGGTCAGGAAACCTCTCTCCTGCCATAAAACTCCGAAGTCGTGAACGACCCCGAAGGCATACTGTGAATCTGTGTATATGTTTACTTTCATGTTCTTGGCTTGTATGCAGGCTTGTGTCAGAGCGATGAGCTCTGCTGCTTGTGCTGACAATGTATCAATTCGTTGTGTCTCTATAACTTCAGTATCAGTGGTCACTGCATATGCGGCCACTAACTCTCCTGTGTTCGTTCTCATGCATGAACCATCTACATAAAGTGTAAGGTCTGAGTCTGGCAATGCAATGTCTGTCAAGTCTTGGTTTTGTCACTGTATTTACTACTTCCACACAGTCATGTGGTGCAGTGTCCACTGTGCTTGAGGGCAAGAGTGTAGCAGGGTTTAAAATATTACATCGTCTGATCTCTATATGTGGCTGAAATAATGTCAGTTCATATCCTGTCAATCTCGCTACAGTCAGGTGTTGTGTCTGAGTCCTGTTCAAGAGAACTTCCACTGAATGTGGAACCTGTACTGTCAGGGGGTGTCCTAACACTATGGAATCACTCTGTCTTATTGCTAGGGCTGTTGCTGCAACTGATTTCAGGCACGCAGGCAGAGCCTGGGCCACTGGATCCAATGTACTAGAAAAATAAGCACAAGGCTTGTGTTTTCCTGCTTGATCTTGTGTTAGGACAGATAATGCTGTACCTTCTCGTTCGGTGACAAAAAGTGTAAAAGGCTTGCTGTAACAAGGAGTCGCTAAAACTGGTGCTTGACATAGAGCTTTTTTCAATTCTTCAAATGCAAGTGTATGTTCTTGTGTCCAAGGGAGGACAGTCGAAGACGCTGCCTCCTGCGTTGTTAACTGTATGAGTGGCTTTGCTAGATATGCATACTGGGGGATCCATTGTCTGCAGTAAGAAGTGAGGCCAATGAAGGCCCGTACTTCCTTTTGTGTCTTGGGCTGTGAAAGATTTGCAATCAACTGAATGCGGTCTTGTGTCAGCTGTCTACCCCTCTTGGACAGCAAGTGTCCAAGGTACACCACTTGCTGTGCACAGAATTGCAACTTTGAAGGGGACACTTTGTGCCCCTTGTCTGCCAGAAAGTATAAGACTGTCAGTGATGCACGTTCACAGTCTCGTTCTGTTCGTGCTGTGATCAAGATATCGTCCACGTATTGGAGCAGTGCGGTGTCGGCAGGCATGTGAATACTGTCTAGTTGTCTTTTCAATGCTTGACTGTAAATACTGGGACTTTCTGTGAATCCTTGAGGAGCCTTTGTAAATTTAAAACTGCGTCCATTTAAACAGAATCCGAAAAGGTACTGGCTCTCGGGATGTATGGGGACACTAAAGAAGGCGTTCTTGAGATCAATTACAGTAAAGAACATCGCAGTAATGAAGAAATGTCTGGGACCACTGGGTACTGGGGTATTATACACTTGTTCAGTTCTCGGAGGTCAATCACTAGTCTGTAGACCGGTGGTGCATTTGGGTCAGTTCGTTTAAGAATAGGGAAATGCAGAGGCATTATTATTACAGGCATGAGAAGGGAATTGCATGATGACATGGACATACATGGGGTATATGTACAGACATAGGGTGCATGTAGGGGACACACTGGCCACGTAAAATTTCTATTTCCTCATTCCCTCCTTGTCCCCTACTGTGCCCTTCAGGACACATCTATATTCATGATACCATATATCTGATCATACAGCATCATTTGCTCATCTTTATTCTTTTGTACACGTGGACGTGGACGGGGAATACAGGCAGTGGCACACAAGCCGCAAATCGCTGGGCCACATTGCAGACAGAGACAGCAACTGAATATGACTAGTAGTATTATTCCTAGGAACGACAATCAATCAAATAAAGCTTTATTCGATTTTTACAAGGAAAATCATAAAAGCACATATAATACAGCATTTAAATTTTGAGTTTGTGCAAATCATGGCTGTCGGGGAACGGAAGACAGTTAGTTCATGGACGCTCTACACCTTACTGCGAATTTCAAAAAGCTAGTAGCTGCAATGATCTTAGAGATGTCCCTGGGCTATCAGGAGACGGGGGGGTTTTTAACTTAATATTGGGAAGTAGTTGGTTGTTTGATGGTCAATCAACCATTTCTAGGGTTGAGAAATAGTTACTGGTTGGTGCCCCTCCCCACCCCTCTGCATATGGTTGATCTCTTCTTGGGTTCCAAGGATAATGATCCCAGTCCCTCCTCCTGTTACGCGTATCGACTTGAGTCCAGCTCCAGCCTGGGGATTGGTCCCAACTTGGAGGAAAGTCTTGTTCATGGGGGAACCTCGGGGGATAGAAGAAGGACAAACGATTGGTGTCTATGCTTCCCTTTCTCTCCAAGGTTGACCAGGAACATATGTAACTGACTGTCTCTGGGTTATCAAAATTGATAATAATACAGTCCCCCTTTATTCTTTTCCTTGTTTCCCCGATCCAAGGAACTCTTCGTACCATAGAGAGTCTACTTTTACAATGTGAAGGAAGGGGTCTATTAATCTGGAGCCACTGCATAACTTTATTTTTCAGTGACCAGGTGGATTCACTCATGTGTTCCTCCAATTCTGGGACCCCCGTGAGGATCACAGTATAGGGGCTTGCCTCTGGAGGGAGGTGAACTGGCCTCTTTGAACTAACTGGTTTGCTGGAAGCATCAACAGCCTGTTGGGTGGCCGAGACTTTGGGCGAAGGGGACTTTGAAATTGTTTTAGTGGGTACAGCAGTTGTTACTGGCTTTCCAGGTGCTTGTTTGGTGGTGCCCTTAGTGTCTGTAGGAATCGCTTTTGTAATTATTGGGGTTTTAGGGTTTTTTCCTGTGGGTAAAGGGGTTTTATGTATTGTGGATTGGGGCGCAGGTTTCTGTGCAGTGGCTGCCTTAACATGATTGACAGTCGTGGAGACTAGTGGAGCTAGGGTGGTAGTAGGTGGTTTAAGATGGCTAGTGTGGTTGACTAATCTAGCGATCTGCTTCTCAATGTTGTTTAAAGTTCGCTCTATTGGAAGTAGTTGGGATTTTATGAGATCCTTGATTATGTCTAACAGTTGTGCATTAAACTCAGGGTAATTGGTATTGGCAGCGTCCAATGATGCAGCTAAAACAGAGGAGTCATCCACGTTAACAGGCAATGAATGACTTGATTTATTTCGGAGGTTGGTACGAGGAGATTTTTTAGACCTGGTGCGCTTAGGTGGACAGTGCTGCTTAGACCTAGCTACTGGCCTTATGCTATCTTGTTTGGAAATGGCACCCTCCCCAGGGACCTTGTCAGTTTTTATAGGGGAAGCTACTACTAAAGGTGGCGGCTCTATCAAAGGTTGCGATTCAGTCAAAGTTAACGGTGCGGTTTGAGTGGGGCTAATCACCAGAGTAGGTGTTTTCTCCAAATCATCCATAGAGGCTTCCCCTAGAGAAAGATGAGTAACAGATAAGTCAACGCTCATTGGGATAGTGTGGAGTTCTGCGCGAATTTCTTGCAGTAGTGGGACGTTTGTTTCCTGGTGGATAGGTGTTTTGGCTAAAGCCAGAAGGCCCATAGAGGATCTTCGTGCTGCAGCAAGGTCCTGGGAAACACGTCTTTCCAACAGAACAATCCCCTGGTTGATAGCATCATTAGCTTTTGTAATGAATTGGTCAATTGGGCCGGTCACTTGACCCACTCCTTGAGCCGTCTTGTTCCTCATGGCCCTGGTAGTCATACTGGCACTGTAGCACACGTGGATTGATGAGTGGTCGATGTGATAGTCAAGTGCAACCAATATGTGACGTTATTATCAATGGGCAGATGAAGATGAAAGAGAGTTGGCCCAGACCAGACTTGCCCAGGCTTAAACGGGCCCGCCCTTGGCCCGGGCTTCGCCCGGGCGTCGACCCGCGCGCGTCCCGCGATGCGCGTTGGCGTCCTTGGTTAAGACAATGAGAGGTGAAAGGGGGCGGGGCACTGGGAGGGGGCGCGGCCCACGCGGGAAGAGGAAACAGCTGGTGGTGATTACGCTGTACCTCGCAGTCCCGGGGCCGCGCCTCTCGCCTCCTCTGCGGCCTCGGTGATGCGGCACCCGCGAAGCGGGGGCCGCGAGAGGTTATGAGCACCTCAGTGAAGGCGGGGCACTGGGAGGGGGCGCGGCCCACGCGGGAAGAGGAAACAGCTGGTGGTGATTACGCTGTACCTCGCAGTCCCGGGGCCGCGCCTCTCGCCTCCTCTGCGGCCTCGGTGATGTCAAACTCCTTCCTCCTTGAACACAGTAAGCAGGTTTTAGGCAAAGGGCTACTCCTGTAGCGGTTAGCAGGCAGAGACCTGGACACGACGTAGAACCTCTGGACGAGCGGCACCCGCAAAGCGGGGGCCGCGAGAGGTTATGAGCACCTCAGTGAAGGCGGGGCACTGGGAGGGGGCGCGGCCCATGCGGGAAGAAGAAACAGCTGGTGGTGATTACGCTGTACCTCGCAGTCCCGGGGCCGCGCCTCTCGCCTCCTCTGCGGCCTCGGTGATGTCAAACTCCTTCCTCCTTGAACACAGTAAGCAGGTTTTAGGCAAAGGGCTACTCCTGTAGCGGTTAGCAGGCAGAGACCTGGACACGACGTAGAACCTCTGGACGAGCGGCAATACTTTCCATCCCCATGCTGATATTACACTCCAGAGCCAACCGGTCCAAGTCCATGTGCCTGGGTTCTGGTGTATCTCGTGAGCTATCTTATGGAGCCTTGTTATTTCCGCGTACACGGATGGCGCGTTATTAGGAGTAAACACACAACAACTGGAGCCGATCACTCTACAAGCCCCGCCCCTATCTGCCAGGATGACGTCAAGAACAAGGCGATTCTGAAGAACAACAAGTCTCATAGCAGACTGCTCCTCGGTCAAGTTAGCTAGGGCAGAAGTAGTCTCATTCACTACGGCCTCAAGTGTTCTCGTTAACCTATGTATTAATTTACTGTTTTGGATGGGATCTATGAAGAAAAAGAATCCTCTATTGAAATCTGTATATTGCTCCAAAGCAGTCTCAGTCTGATCGACAACTGGGGAATCAGTCTCCCTCTTGTGTCTAACATGTACTAGTCGGGAGTCTCTATGGTAATGGGATGGGGCTAGAAAAACAGGTTGGCAGTAGGAACGCTATATAACACGTCCCACCCCAGTCTAAGGGCAGACGCACATAGGCTGTCTGACCGCAAATAAAATAGGAATGGCGGGAAGCTTTGAAAGTAGACTTTCCTTTATCATTGAACTCGACCACAGTATTATAATCACTGTGTCCTAAATGCACTGAGCCGTTCTTTCTAACGCATGATTGACCTTTGACTGGTAAGACTGTTATGAACGGTGAACCTGTATTTTTCTCGGACTGGACATTCAGAATCATAAAGTTAAGGGAAACATTTCCTTGGTCGTACACTTCATTTTCTAGATCTGTTCCTTTTCTCTGGGGAAGACCATCTTTGTCTGGAAAACATGCCTCATTCATTACTTTATTTAAATCTCCCCAAATCCCTTCACTCTGGGAATCCATGAACTTTCTGTCTTGTGATGACATTAAAGCAAACCATGCTCCGCACGAACCATTGTGCGAGAACGGGAAAGGAAAGAGGGGCAAAACTCCCTTCGTTTTCTGATAAGGTGGGAGTCGGCCACATACCCAGCAATTTGTTACATTACTGGTCTGATGAGAATGGTGCAACATGCGAATGAAAGTATTGTTGCGCAGTGCTAGTCGATATGACAGTTCATGGGGTGGCAGATCACTGAATGTGTGCTCTACAGTATCATTAAAGGAAGAATGTATATGTGAACCAAGAGGAGGAAAGAATACATGTAGCGTCAAGCTTATACATATAATCAATATACTTAGAAGAAACATAATGATCAGAGTTACTATACATCTGCTACGTAAGGTCTTGCAGTATTTCTCTTTCTTATCTCTCTGTCTACTATTCTGGTCTACGATCTTATACATGTCAGGAACCTGTCTAACCGATTCACCACAGGGTGGACTTAAACAATTAAACGCGGTCTGACTTACTAGACCGTAACTTTGACCTATACTCCTGTTGCGGAGTCTTTTCTAGCAAAGGGGGCTTTGAGTCACTGGTTTCTGGGCAGTCCTTAGTTTTGATTACAGTTCCGTGTCCATGGAATCTTTTGACGTGTTGGGCATGGATCCAGCCCTTCCTTCCCTCGACCTTGACGGCGGTCCTCGTTGTGAGAAGTACCAGCTTCGGTGCTCGCCAGCGGGGCTCGAGAGGACTTGAACGGTCAAAATTCCGCACCAACACTGTATCTCCAGGAACGATGGAGTGTTCCTTAACTTCGGTGTTGTCGGGGAAGGCGGCTGCAACCTGTGAACGACAAGAGAGGAGTGCAGACATCAAGGAAGCCAGGTAATCTGTCAGCATATTACTATCAACATCGGTAATTCTTTTTGGCATAGGGGTACCCCACATATTCGGCGGTCTACCAAAAACCACCTCGTACGGGGACAGTCCTGTTCTGGAATGAGCTACCATACGCATGTCAAAGAGGGCAACCGGCAAGGCTACCATCCAATCCACGCCTTTTTCTGCACAGACTTTCGCTAATTTTGTCTTAAGTGTCTGATTGTGTCTCTCTACAAGGCCTGCTGCCTCTGGGTGTCGTACACAATGGAACTTCCACTGGTACCCTAACAGAAGAGATACTTGTTTCATTAATTCAGAGGAGAATGGCTGACCGTTATCTGAGTACACGACACGGGGCAATCCGTACCGCGGAAAGAACTCTCGAACCAACTGCCTGGCAGTGGTCACAGCAGTGTAATCTGGGACTGGGTACGCTTCTGTCCATCTAGATAGTGCACATACAACTACTAGGACGTATTTGTTTCCTCGACATCTGTCCATCTGGATATAATCCATCTGGAGGACTTCAAAAGGGTGGTCTGGAGGATGAAATCCACCTTGCTCTACTGGAATGCCTTTGCCTGGATTGAACTGGCAACAGATCATACAGGTACGTACTTTCTGTTTTGCTGCTGCACGCAGGTGCTTGTTGAACCAAATATTCTGTAAACTGTCTAGCATAGCCTTCTCTCCTAAGTGTGCGGGACTATGTGCTGTGTTTATGATGACTTGAACCATAGAGTCAGGGAGAAACCATGTAGCTTTGCCTTTTGTCATACAACCCTGGTCAGTCTGGACCCCTCCTTGTTCAGTCCATTTCTTTATCTCGTCTGGAGTGGCATGTGTCTGTATGTCGAGTACATCTTGTGAGGGATCCCTGACTGTCATGCAATTCGTCGGTGATGGTACTTCTGTCTTTGTCGTGTCTGTTGGAGTCTGAGCTGTAAGTTTAGCTGTCCGATCTGCCAGGTCATTACCCTGGGAAATGGTGTCAGTGACTTTAGTATGTGCTTTGCACTTCATGATGGCTATGGCTGTAGGCAAGTGTATAGCTTCTAACAGAGCCTGAATGAGGGGACCATGCTGGATTTTGGCCCCATGAGAGGTCAGGAAACCTCTCTCCTGCCATAAAACTCCGAAGTCGTGAACGACCCCGAAGGCATACTGTGAATCTGTGTATATGTTTACTTTCATGTTCTTGGCTTGTATGCAGGCTTGTGTCAGAGCGATGAGCTCTGCTGCTTGTGCTGACAATGTATCAATTCGTTGTGTCTCTATAACTTCAGTATCAGTGGTCACTGCATATGCGGCCACTAACTCTCCTGTGTTCGTTCTCATGCATGAACCATCTACATAAAGTGTAAGGTCTGAGTCTGGCAATGCAATGTCTGTCAAGTCTTGTCTTGGTTTTGTCACTGTATTTACTACTTCCACACAGTCATGTGGTGCAGTGTCCACTGTGCTTGAGGGCAAGAGTGTAGCAGGGTTTAAAATATTACATCGTCTGATCTCTATATGTGGCTGAAATAATGTCAGTTCATATCCTGTCAATCTCGCTACAGTCAGGTGTTGTGTCTGAGTCCTGTTCAAGAGAACTTCCACTGAATGTGGAACCTGTACTGTCAGGGGGTGTCCTAACACTATGGAATCACTCTGTCTTATTGCTAGGGCTGTTGCTGCAACTGATTTCAGGCACACAGGCAGAGCCTGGGCCACTGGATCCAATGTACTAGAAAAATAAGCACAAGGCTTGTGTTTTCCTGCTTGATCTTGTGTTAGGACAGATAATGCTGTACCTTCTCGTTCGGTGACAAAAAGTGTAAAAGGCTTGCTGTAACAAGGAGTCGCTAAAACTGGTGCTTGACATAGAGCTTTTTTCAATTCTTCAAATGCAAGTGTATGTTCTTGTGTCCAAGGGAGGACAGTCGAAGACGCTGCCTCCTGCGTTGTTAACTGTATGAGTGGCTTTGCTAGATATGCATACTGGGGGATCCATTGTCTGCAGTAAGAAGTGAGGCCAATGAAGGCCCGTACTTCCTTTTGTGTCTTGGGCTGTGAAAGATTTGCAATCAACTGAATGCGGTCTTGTGTCAGCTGTCTACCCCTCTTGGACAGCAAGTGTCCAAGGTACACCACTTGCTGTGCACAGAATTGCAACTTTGAAGGGGACACTTTGTGCCCCTTGTCTGCCAGAAAGTATAAGACTGTCAGTGATGCACGTTCACAGTCTCGTTCTGTTCGTGCTGTGATCAAGATATCGTCCACGTATTGGAGCAGTGCGGTGTCGGCAGGCATGTGAATACTGTCTAGTTGTCTTTTCAATGCTTGACTGTAAATACTGGGACTTTCTGTGAATCCTTGAGGAGCCCTCGTAAATTTAAAACTGCGTCCATTTAAACAGAATCCGAAAAGGTACTGGCTCTCGGGATGTATGGGGACACTAAAGAAGGCGTTCTTGAGATCAATTACAGTAAAGAACATCGCAGTAATGAAGAAATGTCTGGGACCACTGGGTACTGGGGTATTATACACTTGTTCAGTTCTCGGAGGTCAATCACTAGTCTGTAGACCGGTGGTGCATTTGGGTCAGTTCGTTTAAGAATAGGGATGACAGGTGAATTACATATATTTGATTCAGTTTCTACTACCACTCCCTGTGCAATGAGTTCGTCAACAATTTTCAGTAATGCTACTACGGCATCAGGTGGTAACTTGTATTGTCGGATTTGTGGCAGTACTACTCCTGGCTTGAGAGTGACACGGTGTGGCGTAATGTGCATGTAACCTACATCAGTCGGACCTTGTGCCCATAAATGCTGTGGTACATTCTGGAGTCTGGGATCAAAATCTTTCAACACATAATGTCCTTTAAAATCACGTAAAAACAATCGCACTCCTTCCGGAGAACAACAAATTACTGCTCCTAGTTCTTTCAATGTCTTTATACCAAGCAAATTCTCTGGACATGACTTAGTAAGTAACAAGTCTGTAGTACGGGACAATGGACCAACTCCCAGGGAAACTGGCTTTGACACTTCGTTAACAATAGGCTTTCCTGAAAATCCCAGGGAAATATTCTGTGAGCCTGAGAGGGGTGCCCCTGGAACCTTGTCATGACTGATGGTAGTTCTGCTCGCCCCTGTGTCAATCAGAAATGTTCTGTCTTTTCCCAATTCACGACTATGTACATAGGGACCCTCTTGATCTACAGGAACTTCAATAAGGGGCAAGCCAACCTCCCTCTCTAGGCTATTTCATGAGTACTGTTGATATTCTGGATAGTCTGACTGTGCGTACTGGTACATTTGTTGCGTGACATGTTGTGTGGCAGCTATTGGTTGCGGTATAGCTACTGTCTGTTGCGAGTTCTGTGGCGTTTGCGTGTTCTGTGGGGTGCTATTCTGTCTGGGAGGATGCGGTCTTTCATTTGTCTTGCCTGTAGCTATATTGTGCTTCAGAACAGCACATTCGTTTACATAGTGACCTGGTTGCTTACAATAATTACAGTTCCCTTTAACAGGTGCTGTGCCCTTTTTATGTCCATCAGCTGGTACTGATTGTGCGACTAGCACTTTCATTTTCGTATCTTTCATGCGTCTCTTTTCATGTTCCTGTTCCTCTCTAATTCTGTTCTGGTGGTATTGTAACATTTGCAACATTTGGGAAGGGCTATTTGCTTGCCAGGTACTCTCAACCTTCAGTACTCTATTCTTGATCGGGGGTAAGGAATTCTCTACTAATTTGCTCACAAAAAGATGTGGATACGATTCACTATTTGGTTTAAGGCCACTATTAATAGTAAAACATTTTTCGAATCTAGAATAAAAATCACTGGTGTCTTCGTCTTGTTTCTGTTTACATGCTGAAATAGCATCCCAATCTTCCTTTTTAGTAACTAATAATCTCGGCAGGACCTGTATCAATAGTTCAGGTAGTTCTTTGGCTTTGTCCCCGAGACCAACACCAGGGTGCCGGCCTTTATCCTCATCTTCCAATTCTGTCCAATTTATCTTTTTCTCTCCCACTTCCCAGTCTTTTTCTTTTAACTTTTCATAAATGCCTGCTGGTAACAGTACTTTTAATAATTTAATGATGTCAGCGTATGTGTAATCCCCTATGCGGAGAATGTCTTTTAATTCACGGTGGAACCCCCCTGGGTCTTTATCATGGCAGGGCAGCAATTTTTTCATTTCCAGTATTTCTATTTTTGTCAAGGGTGTGTAAACATATACTCGTTGAAGCTCATTATTTGCATTTTTGACGGGATGTACCTCTCTGTCTGTCTATGTGTAAGATCTTTCTGTCGTGGTGTGGAGCAGGAATCAAGTGCGTGGTCAGAAAAGTCAAGTACTTATGTCGTTGGTCTAAAATGACATTAATTAATTCGGTACCTAGGCCTATCCATCTCTCTAGGAGTATATCGTCCAGTAATTTATACAAGGGACCGGGATCAGAACGTTGACTCTCATACAACGTGATCAGATGTTGAACCGTGTAAATACCAGCCAAACGTTGTTCTTCCGGAGGAAAGCTCAAAAAGGTCTGAGCCACTACGTCACTGTTATATATATTAGAATTAGTCACCCATTGAACGGCTGACCGGGCTAGTTCCTGTTCATGTATAGTATGGGGTCTACCGCCCCGCCCCCTGCTCGTCTTTTCAGTGCATTCTCAGTAGCTTGGAATAGGTGTTCAAGAGAATACCTTTCTGGTATGGGAGGTCCATGTTTGCTGTAGTCGAGGCACTTGGGCCTGTCAAACTGTCTCGCTCTGCCTACGTAATTCATTTTATCCATTTCCTCTGTTTCGGGCTCAGCATCATCTGATGCTGAATCCTCTTTCTCGTCAGACTCTTTCCTGTGTAAGTTTAGAATTTCTTTACGTATTTTCCTGTACATGCATTCTATCTTTGTCATTGTATCATGTTTGCAGGCAGCTATGTTGTCACTCCAATCCATCATACCTCTAGTTACTCCTTTATCTGGCTGGTCTTGTTCCCTGATCAGACAATTAATCAAAAAACGTAAAATGGCGCGTTGAACCTCCACCTTTCTTTGTGCCATGGCCTCATGTATACTCTCGGGTCCCTCCCCCGTTCTAATGAAGTGGTATATTCTGTCTAAATTGTCCTTCATGCCTGGTAATGTGATCAGATAGTCTGCAACGCGTCTTAATCGTAATGAGTACATGAGCATTGGGCCCACACCTGGTACTGGATCGTATATACAATGTGAAATCGTTACATTATGCTTATAATGTAAAGGTATATATATAAAGGTGCCCTAATATACCGTCCTCCGGGGCCCTGCACAACTTTCTCCAATAAGCTGATTGAGTTACTGGCCCCTCACATAAATAATGATAGCAACTTCATACTAGTAGGGGATTTTAATGTACACAGCGAAAAGCTGGATTGTAATGAGGCACAGACCTTACTAACAGACTTATCCTTACTAGGACTTATAAAACGAAATTCTGGGCCCACCCATCAGGCTGGACACACTCTTGACCTGATTTTATCTACTTTCCTGTCAGTTTCATGTCTACCTGGATTTCAGGTTAACTGGACTGATCACTTTATAATGGAATTCTACACCCCGTATTCTAACTCTACTCCTGCAAGCACTATCTCCCTACCTAGTGTACGCAGACAATGGCACAAAGTTACTGCTGACTCCTTCAAGGGAAAATTCAAGCCCTTTGCCATCCTCCCCACTGATAATGCTGAAATAGCACTTGGAAAATTTGAACGTGCAACTAGGGATGCGATAGAAAAAATTGCCCCCATGAAGCAATTTAAACCCAGACCTGCAAAAAAACAGGAAGTCTGGTTCTCGGACCATTTAAGGACGTTAAAGTTAACCGCCAGGAAGCTTGAGAAGAAGGGGAGAACTTCTCATTTGGTAGAGGACAAGAACAAATATTGGGATTCACTATCCATCTACCATAAAGCCATCCGGGTAGCACGAAAAACCCATATTACGGCACAAATTACAGCTGCAGGGAACTCACCCAGGGTCCTCTATCAAATCCTTCAAACATTTGTCAAACCTACAGCATGTGAAACATCTGAGGTAGCGTCACAGCAGTTGTGCAATGAAATATCTCAATTTTTTACAGAAAAAATAGACAAAATTTATGAAAAAATAATTTGCACCAACAAGACCATCACTACTGATACAGCGCCTCTCCAAATAGATGCCGACCTGAAGCAGAATACTCATTCTCTTGATACCTTTCCTCCTATTTCGTCTGATAACATCCTCTCTTTGATCTCACAGATCAAAAGCGGTAGCCCAGACGATACTATCCCAGCGAGGATAATGCCCGCTCTAGCCGACCAACTCCGCCCCATGATTGGAGACATGGTAAACCTTTCGCTAAGCACAGGCAAAGTCCCTAGAGAATGGAAACGAGCCATTGTTAGACCAATCAGGAAAAACACTGCGACTCCGTGGACCGAATTGGCTAATCTGAGGCCCATCTCCTTACTACCTTTCCTAGGGAAACTGACTGAGAAGCATGTCAACCACCATCTCTCCAGCTATATCGAACTTGCTGGGGCTCTGGACTACTCTCAGTCAGGTTTCAGACCCAAACATAGCACTGAATCCACCCTTCTGTCAGTCACTGATGACTTGCACATGTACCAGGACAAGGGCATCTCAGTAATCTTGGTTCTTTTAGATCTGTCTGCAGCGTTCGACACCGTGTCACATTCCATCTTGACTGAGCGGTTGTCGAACGCTGGTATCAAGAACAAAGCCCTTGCCTGGCTAAGGAGTTTCTTATCCGATCGCACCCAGACTGTCACCATGGGTGCATATCGTTCAGCGGAGATGGAGATATCAAAAGGGGTGCCCCAGGGTTCGTGTCTAAGCCCGACCCTCTTCAACATTTATGTGGCACCCCTGGCTAGAGTGATGCGTAGGTACGGGTTTATCCCAGTATCCTACGCTGATGACACCCAGCTCCTCTTCCCCTTTAAAACCCTCTCCGCTGAAGTAAGAAACTCCTTCTCATTAGGCATGAAGGCAGTGGCGCACTGGATGTCCTCCAACTGCCTTCAGTGCAACGTCAGCAAGACGGAAGTCATGCTGTTTGGAGAAGCCAGGATGCTATGGGCCCCGGATTGGTGGCCACAGGACTTGGGAGCAGCCCCAGAACCCAAGCAGATAGTGAAAAACCTGGGGGTCCGTTTGGACCAAGAACTATCACTAAAACAGCATTCCAACTTCATCTCGGGCTCTTGTTTCCATACCATCAGCCTGCTGCGTAAGGTCTTCCCTTTACTGCCAGATTCCTTTAGGAGGACGCTAGTACAGGCACTCGTGCTAAGTCGGATCGACTACTGTAATGGCCTGCTGCTTTCTGCCAATGAAGGCGTGTTGGCTAAGCTCCAGGTCATTCAAAACACAGCGGCCCGCCTGGTTCTGAATGCTCCGCCAAGAACTCCATCTAAACCCCTCCTTGAGCAATTACATTGGCTCTCGATCCGGCAAAGAGCAAAATTCAAGATAGCCTGCCTGATACACAAATGTCTCCATGGACAAGGGCCTGCATATCTGGAAAACAAATTTATTCCCTACATTCCATCTCGAACACTAAGATCAAGCAATAATCTGCTCCTAGTGGTGCCCCGCGCCAAGAAAGCGAGGCATGGGAATAAAGCGTTGTCAATTGCAGGACCCACATTATGGAACAGACTCCCTCTGTCCTTAAGACAGTGCACTGAGCACTTAAAATTCAGAAGGCAACTGAAAACCGTCTTATTTAAAAATGAGATCTAGCATCTGCTCCAATTTACATCTTCTGTTTAGTCGGCACCATAAGCGCAGAGATACTCCATCTGGAGTTGATTCAAGCGCTATAAAAACCAGCAAATAAATAAATAAATAAAATAAATAAATAGGGTGATGCTGTCATTTGCGGCGTTCGTTGTAATGCTAACTCTTGGAGTGCTCGTGTTGGTGGCAGTGTTTGCGGCGTATTTGTCGTCCCCCCTCCCACTGCCCCTTGTCCTAAATCGTCTTTCACTGTCGGTGGCGGAAGCAGTTGTGCATGCTGATCCTGTGATGCGGTCAGAGGGAGAAAAGGATTGTTGCCAGGAGGAGGAGGAAAATCTGCGTTAACATAATCCGGAGCAGGCTCCTCTAAATAGGAGGAAAGGAAGACCTCCGCGGCTGTCTGTTTATGACTACGTACTTTAGTCGGGATCAGTGGTGGCGGCAAATTACCGGGTACTTCCGGGGTTACTTTAGCTAGTCCTTCAGCAAGGACGGGATACATGCCTTTAATAAGGGCATTTCTTTCTCTATCTGCTTGTTCTGCCTTGACCCGTTCCCCTTCTTCCTTTAGTTCTTTTTCTCGGGCTTTTTCTGCTGCTTCTTTACTTCTCTCTGCTTTGTGGAATTCTTTCTCTGTTCTCCTATGCGCTTCTTTACGCCATAACTCAATGGCATCTTTCTGGGACTGTCTAGCTTTCTTTTTCCATAGTGCTTCCTCTACTCTCATAATGCAATCAGCATCCCATGTTCCTGAGGTAGGCCATCTATACTTCTCTTCCAGATCCTTCGTGTAATCCACCCATAAGTCTAAAAACAGTATGGCATCTAGCCCATGCTTCTGGTACATAAAATGGCCAGGTGTGTCTCTAGGCGGGACGGGGACTGCCTCTTCGAGTATCCCTTTCCTGGTCCCTATCTGACGTAATTTT
The DNA here is from genome assembly GCF_964263255.1 of Lissotriton vulgaris. Lineage (NCBI taxonomy): Eukaryota > Metazoa > Chordata > Amphibia > Caudata > Salamandridae > Lissotriton > Lissotriton vulgaris. The sequence goes on along the minus strand of NC_141693.1, from coordinate 1,304,556,868 downwards.
GAAAACAGTAGCATGTTGGAACTAACTTTAATGAAAACACAATATACACAAGAATAGACTGGAAACAACCATTCACACTACAACATTAAAACATTAAAAACAGATACATCCTAACTAGTACATGGAAAAGGAACATAATCCTGAGAAACTATTTACTTTATGTACTGCAAAACAGTACAACCATACCGGTCTCGTAAAGAGACACGTCTTTACCGCGTCCACCAGAATGGACACGTCTCTACCGTATCTGTGTACCCAGTCACGTCTTTACCGGGCTCAAATAAATGAACCCGTCTCTATGCGTTCCCAATAACGGTACTCACCGGGAAGCAGAACTGAAGGCCTCGGAAACTCGATACTGCGTGACTGCTACTGCTACTTCTGCGGCTGCGGCTGCGCATGCGCCTCGGAACAGGTGGGCCTCGGGATACCTCGGACTTTGCTCTCTCGGCTTGGGCTCTGGTTGGGATGGTCCGCGATCCTCACCACCTCGTGTGGATGCCTGGTCGCAGTCTCCGTCTCCTCCGTGGGCCTGAGGGAGTAGGCAGGAAATCCCGCTGTCGTGTACACTTGAAGTCCGTCACGCTGTCGAATGGGGCAGGGGGCTGGACCTACATCGCCAGCGCGTGGGGAAGGGGACTGGTCCCTATTCGGGCGCCAGATTAATGTGGTAAATACATTTAATTACCCTGTCAGAATTTCTATACATTAATAAGGATCATGCATATAATGAGAGGCAGAGTCTGTGGTGTCCGATTCAGAAGGGCTTTAATACAATAACTCGAGTTACTGGAGAATCGGGTTCCATCACCACTAAGGATCAGGAAGAATCGTCATCTGATTCTTTATTCACAGAACACATTATATATAGTTAAAACATACATTGACTTGGATAGAGAAGGCGGAGCAAGTGAAAGAGAGAGATAAGAGCACATGGGCGTGAAAAGAGGCGTGTAAGAAGGCGTACACGTGGGTGTTCACTTGATGAGTCATAGGTGTGTCATACGTGGGTGGATACATGGAGGGGGTCTGCATGGTCAGCAGGAACCTTTACCCTACTTGTGCGCGCAAACTGGTCATGACGTGGGATTGACGTGTAACTGGGGAAAGCTGGGGGGAGCTGACTTTCGTGCTAGTAGAGGTGTCTTGGATGTCAGGACGACCTGCACCTCTGGTATTATCTGATATCTTGAGCTTGGAGGATGTATTATCTGACTTAAAGGTCGCTGGAGCAAAGACTGCTCATCACTAAATGCTAGTGTGTGCCTATATTTCTTCGTGCATTGCGTGGGGGCCATGGGCCTTCTATGGATTCGGGTTCTGTAAATCACTTGGATGGAGACAGAAAGGCTAGGCCCTATCTTCTGCAGGCGGAATATGTTTACCCCTTTCATTAGACAGGAATGTGTTTCTGTGGAGCAGAGCAGATAAATGTCTTCCGCATGAGGCTGTAGGTCAAGATTTTGCTCCCGCAGGTGTAACATCTCTTGTTGTAGCTGATGTATGTCTTCTTCCTGACCCAGCTCGTGCTCCTCTAGTGTCGCCACCCTTTCTCCAATACTGTCAACATCACGCCTAACCTCTCCCAGGTCTGCAGAGCGCTGGGAGCGCAGTTCCTGGATATCGTCTTTGATAGCCGAGAAAAGCTCAACCATGAAAGCCTTGGTCACCGGCGAGTCGTCACCTTCCATATGTGGAGCCTTGGCATCAGACTGTGGGGTTGAGTGCCCTGATGTTTTCTGGAGGAGCTCTGTCAGCGATTTCTCTCACCGTTCTCTGGCGGACTTCATGGTGGATCAACTAGATCCCCACAATATGTAACTCTTTTCCCCCTAGCACCACCGGGGAAAACAGTGGTCCAGGCACCACAGTGGGTCTCCACTCATGCTGCCAGGCGTAATCGTCCCTGCCAGTGCACCGCTCAGGCGGAGAATTCAGTAGTAGGTGTTGTCTCACAGCGCGGATTAGGGGCGCTGCTTTTATCTCTCTGCCCGCACCACCCGCCGAACCACGACCCACCCCTGACTCAACTCCGAACCAGCTGGGAAGGCTTCAGGTAGGGTCCCCCGTCGAGGTGCGTCTAGGCAAGGGGTGGGGTCTACTAAAGCCCGACTGACACTGAGCGGGGGATTTGGTGACACACCGTCCTGGGCCGCCCCATGCCACCGCCTGACTTCTACTTACAGGGATTCAGGGGAGCAATGACCAGAGTGGGGCAAGTCACAAAGATAGCCAAGCCCCAGCAGTCCTCACTGAGCTCCGGGCATCATCCAAGATATCCTGAGGCACCACGGGCCGTCCAGTCGGGAGCATCACTTCAGCGTGCTAAAAAGAACCAGAGGAGGCAGCAGGAGCTAGCCAGGCCCTCCCGCCACTCCACAGTCCACAGCCTGACTCTGAAGACAGCTCCTCACCGTTCAACATGCCACTCCGAACCCCCAGCTTTCACCAAAAACACAAGACCTTCCGATCAGGATTCAGCACCACTCAGTTCAGCGGGCCATAACCGTCCATTAGAGCCCTCTCTCTCCCTGCAGCCAAGGGAATCACGGTACAGGGGGCCACTCTTCTCCCCAATAGCAGGCTCCAATAACTATTACGGCCCTCGCTGCTCCTCAAAGCACTCCCTCCAACCAAGGACCAGGAGAAGGAAACGCTGCAGCCGACAGGTCACACCGGGGGGGGGGGGGGGGGGGGGGAGGCCAGTCTGCCCAGCTGTGTCCGCGGTCCACCGAAGCGCGGACTGAATCCAGCCCCTCTACGCCGCACCATGCACGCCAGGCCCACCGCTCCACACCTCGTCATGTAGGCCGCCCTGAGGTCCGACTACAATTACGGGGTCCCCACAGATCATAGCACTCCTGCTGTCCCCCCACGTACTAGGCCAGCCACTGCCATCAAGAGAGCTTCCATAGCCCCCACTTCCGCCATAGAGCGTCTGCCGATCAACGGACCGAACCATGCCCTACAGGCCACTATAGCCACACTAGGCCCCGTATGTTGCCACACCAATCATCAGACAAGCGGCCCTGGCTCTCCCCAAGCTGTCAAGACACCAGCGGCAACCGCCCCAGGGCAAGCGCTGCGTTCCAGCTTCAGGGCCGACGTGGGGTCAGAGTGGTGACAGGGACAGAGACCGAGGCCCCGGGGCTTGGACCCTAAATAGGCCACAGGTCTCCGCCCCCCCACCACTCCGGAAGTGCGTCACCCCATTGACCCGGAAGTGAAAGGCGGCCGGCTGCCCATTGGACTACCCGGCCGCCCAACCACAAGAGGCCGGAGGCGGGGCCCGGGGGGCCGGATCCTAAGGGCGCGCGTCTCGATTTTCTGCGCTTGGCATAAGCAACACTCAAATCACATTTAACCTATTTAGGGCTCACCAGTAGGATGCAGATAGAGTACCACTGCAAAGGTACCACGGTGCCCAGCTGTGGGTATACACACCAGCCTTAGGGCATCACAATGAAGAAAGCAAACAGGTGAAAGATACAGCACTCAATTAATGTTAGCCACTGGTAATTACTTGTGCCTCATTCCAGTTTATCATTTTGTACCCACTTTGCTGTTGCCTCCTCTGCCAGGAATCATATGCTTAGTACATCGGCCTTTGCCATGCTCCACTATTTCATAATTGTAGATGGCATGTCTTTTGTTCTTAACTCAGTGATATCCATTTTAAAAGGTTGGGGCTCCCCAGCTGACATTCAAAATCTCTACAGGTTGTGCACAATACTGGCACATATCTTTGGTCAGAATTTAATATTTCTTTTGTGTTCCTTATAGATAAATAGCGTCACACAATAATAATGGTTTCTCAGGGCCGAGAAAAAAAACATTCCTAACGTAGATGTTATATGTTAATGGCGGCTCTGACCGACAGCTTTGAACCCTGCTGACTTCCACCTGTTCTCATTCAATAACCGAAGTCACAGCTCTTCATTATGGACGCCAAGCACTCAAGTGAAGTAATTACAACATAGATTTGTATTAGCTGAGACAGGAAGGCAGCAGCATTATGGAGAAACACGCGCGGGGGCGCGTCGGGGCCGTAAACGTCCATGCGGGGAATATTATTGACGAGGATGAGAGGCCTCAGCCCAGGGAACAGGTGGAGGAGGAGGCGGCCTCTCGGCCCAATGGTCGTTACGCGCCTGAGTCAGTGCACACATTGACACGTTTCGTTTCTGTTTTCTGCCGCCCGCATTACGGCTCGTTTAGTTAAACGACCGCCACTGGCAAAATGCAGTGATGTCAACAGTCCGAATCCAGCAAAGGCAGCTCAAACCTTTTATGGTCGGTGAGCTGAGGACCATCAATTGGACATATTAAAACTGTTGTTTACAGCACTGAACACGTGATTATTAGCCTGAAAGCAGGCTGCATTTGTGATCAGTGCTTCCCTTGGGCTGCTTGTTGAGGGGAAATGTGCGAGGGGGCCGTCATTGGCATAAACAAGTGCCGGTGGTCGAATATACTCGAATGTTTGCGTTTTCAGGAAGGCTCTGTTGGTTTCTAAATTGGAGTCTGTGTATTTCCGAGGACTGATTTAATTACACGTCAACTTTAATAAACTCTACTTTATCCCACTGGCACGTCAGTTTCCCTGTGGCGTTTGTTGCCGCCATTACACAGTAATCCTATCCCACATTGTGCTTTCAAGGATTCTGGGAAGACCTTCTTACAATACACTAAAATAGCCATTCCACAGATGGCCCTCGCGGCCCCCCTAAAACAGAGAGGAAACGTGCAAAGTAAAATCACAAGGTTGGAAATAAGGCCCAGCTGTAGGTTTGATAGTTGTTTCCAGGAAAGCTTGACTCTTGTCCTACTGGGGATTGTTTTTTTTTTTTTTTTGTGGGAGAGCAGCTGTGCTTAAAATGTGCACCACCAGTTTTTACGAGTATCTGTAAGTGATTTCTCTCTGTTAACAGTCTCATTGACTAAGTTGAAATGACACTGTGGAGATGTACCAGCCAAAAAAGTATGTTATGGATGCTTAAAATCGTATTGCTCGTTAATGTCACTTCATGTTTTTGGTCGTTTTATGTGTCACCGCTGAAGAATCTTTATTCATGCAGCAAGCAGTGAAAATGTCGGGACATTCACTTTATTTCTTTCACTAACCTAGCGTGGACGGCGGAGGTGCAGCAGAGGTCTAGTAACGGAGCAACGCTCTGAGAAAAAATCCACCCAAGTACTATGGCTAGGTAGACAGGTCAAAACTCATCCTAATATCGGTAATATTATCAAGAACGGCGATAACATTTTCGCCGCTTTACAGCAGTTTCCTGTCCCTAAAGCGGCGATAATGTCATCACCGTTCTTGATAATATGGCCCATCATCTTTACTTATGAAACTAAGGGGCAGATTAATTTCTAATTAATGCACTGCAGTGCCCCAAGGCAAATTGCTGAGCTGCGTCACGTGAATAGGAGAGGGCTGCAAAGTGCCATATTTCCCAGATGTAGCCCTCTTCATCTCTCTTCCTACGCTGGCGCACTTGAGGCTCCCTAGAGCCAACACGGGAAGCCTTGGCCCAATTATAGGAATACCTACCTGCAGAAACACAAGCCTTAGAGGCATATAAATTATTATATTTGTCCTTGTTATGCCTCACTGGAGAAGTGTGGCTCAATGGTTAGAGGCAGACCCTAATGCAGAGGTCTAGCCCGGGACCAGGGTTCAATTCCCCGCCTCGGCGGGCCTTGGGCTCAAAATTCCACGGACCTGATAATTCTCGCCTCGGTGCCTATTCCAATAATGGAGTCCCACTCTGCAACTCTGGGCAATAGCTTGCTTAATCTCCACAACGGCCCCCACAACGCTAAGGATGCCTGGCCTCCACCTTGGGGGTGCCCAGGAGTGGACGCCTCACAGGGAAAGCCAGGATGGGTTCCACAGCGGTATTCGTACAAGCGCCTTGAGACCCTTGCGGGTGAGTAGTGCGCTATACAAGTATCAATTTACATTTACACTGGGGAAGGCATTCCCTGGTTTACTAGCTTTAGTAAATCTACGAATGCAACAAAATGTATGGGTGGATGCACGAGACTGCACATGCGGCATCCATGGAACATCTTTCCAATGCAAGACGCAGTAGTATGCGCTGATTTGCATAACTTTGTATTTCTGAAACATGCAACGTGGAATTGCATGGCTAAGTAAATACCATTAAACATTTTGGGCCTCATTTATGAAACCCTTGCGCCACTGGTACGTCACTTTTTTCCCATTTTAAAAGTGACACACTGGTGGCGCAAGACCTTCATAAATTGAGGCTTCTCCACAAAAGTGACGCAACCCCTACGCAAAATCACAGTAAATCTACACCTAGAAGCAGCCACGGCCCGTGCAGGTAACTGAGGTGAGCCATGTTAGCGGGGGTTTCGAGGGACGATGCCAAGAGAAAATTATTTATTTATTTAATTCCCCCCTGCATCGTCCTTCGAAATCCCCATTTACCAGGCCCACTGCTCTTACCTGCACTGTCCGCGGCTGCCTCGAAGTTTCTTTGTGAGGTCAGCTGCCCAAGGCAAGTTCTGCGTATGTATGTGTGTGAAAGAACGCTGCAATACATATCCAGCGGTGCCAGCCACAGCAAACGGAGCCGTGGGTGCCTTGTACCCGGCATATGGCTCAGAGCAGGTGGCAGCTAGCTTCGGCCCTCTTGGCCCTGGCTGCCCTCTAATCTTATCCATCCTCAGTGTAATAAACCTTCAACAAAATGTATACGTCCATCAAAATATATGTGGGCTGCCATTTAATTGCAACTCGAAAGTGTATTCTACTCCATCGCTATTGTATAGTAGTACTGTGTCTTCGGTGAAAGACGCGTCTTTGAAGCCTCTAAAAGAAGTTCACAGAAAGACTCTGTATCCAGGAGACAATAATCAAATCCTTATGAAGGTGGCACGCAGTGAAGAGCCCTCTGTGATGCCAGGCACTGCACAGCCAGAGGCAGCCAAGATACGGCAGACGCTGTTGAAACTTCTATCGCTGAAGCCGCTGAGAGCCGCGGTGCTCGTGTTTTCCACCGCGAGGTCCGGCGCGCAGCCATCCTCAAGATGTTTGCACTCCGTTCTTTGCCGCCTTTGTATATATTAACTTTGTTCTCTCTGACGTTTGTCGCAATAGAGGACGCTCATTTAAGAAGAGACGTGCCGAAGCCCAGCGCTGGCACAGGCGGCCGTTTGCTGACAGTAATTATGCCAAGGGAAATGCAAAGCTGTTGACTGTTCTAGCTCTGAAGCTGTGGCGCTGCGGAGGTATCAGTCCTCCAAGAAAGGAGCGCTGGCGGCCATGCTGCCGTCTTGAAGATGTCGCAGCACAGCTTCATAAGTTTCGTCAATTTCTGAAGCAGTTGCTTTTTGTTGTGTTTAAAGCTGCTGGTTGCTGGTTGCCGGAAGCTAAAGGCTGCTGGAGGTCTGCATGTCTTGAAGGTGTTATGCTTTATACTCTATCATGCCGTGTCACCCTGCCAGGCACTTCACACAATTTATTCTTAAAAAAGTTTCAACAGCACTTGGTTAACTGGTGGTATTTCACAGGTGGTGGCAAGCACTTGAGTAGGGCATTATGGGTGACTGGAATGTAATTCTGCTCCCAGAAACAAAGGTTGTAAAGTTTGTCATCTGCAGAAAATCTGCCTTTGAAAATATAAACAAAAAAAATCTGCTAGAAGAGAATTCTGCAACCATATGTGTTCTTTTTTGCTGGATTATATGGATTATATTCAAAACATTCTTTTGTGGGATTTACATCCTTGGTTTTTTTTTATAACTGAGCACTCGTTAAGCTCATAAAGCTTTAAACCTTTTCAAATCATTTCATAAAGTATGTTTTTTTTGTAACTTTGCACAGCCCCCGAGCTATGAAGTAGTGTGCTTCCAATGAAGAGAGTAGAACCTTTGTTCTCGCACTACAAAAGTCTCCTTCCTGGCTGGACACATCACAGGTTTTTTCTTCACTCAATGCCTCGACCCGCCGAGACTGCAGTTCACTTATCTCATCTCACTCACTAATGACCAGTCCATTTGCACGACTTACACAGTATCTTGTTCCTCAGTTATAATGGACGCAATACTTTTAGGATTATCGGGTGCCGCAATTTAGTATATAAGTGAGGGAAACAGCCTTTACCATTCAGTATTTTCCACACAAAGCCTTTACCATGCATCTGCAGTGAATTAAAGGCATGAGTGGTAAAGTATGTGTGACAAAGGCATGCGTGCTAAAGTCATACATACCACAACCAATACCTCTGGACATGTAGCCAATGTGGGAAGAATGCTCATGTTTGTAGAGTTGCTGAACCCTCTTCCCTCAAATGTGTGCAGTATAAAGTGCAATAATCTCCGATCGTACTTCGATATTTCATCACATTGTTTAACCAAGACAGGTTTATTAATATGTGTTGGTATGTTTGGTCTATTACATTGGAGTAGTCAGAGTAAATGCCCCGGTTACTTACCGGTAATCTTCATTACTCCGAGTCCATGTCTTCCTCGCCCCAGTAATTACCCATGAGCCTCCGGCTCCACACAGAACTCCAAGTATAAAAAAATCGCTCTAGTCTCCCTCTCCCTCCTCCAAGATGGCCCCCAGTGGCACCAGCCAATCCTATAAAGGGATACAGATACAGCCAATCGACATGAGAAACCAAGCCGCAGACATGAAGCCACCACCAGGGCCGGGAGGGAAGGGAAACTATACTGTGGCGAGGAAGACATGGACTCGGAGTAATGAAGATTACCGGTAAGTAACAGGGGCATTACCTCCTAGTCCTGTCTTCCTCGCCACAGTAATTACCCATGAGCCGATACCAAAGCAATCAGCTTCATGCAAGGAAAACACTCCACAGAAATCATGTAGAGAACATATCCAAACAAGAGGTACAAATATTCCACAGAAATATACACCTCAAGGAATCCCAGCCAATAGCACAGAAGAGGCAAAGGAAACAGAAACCCCACCCCAATCCGAAGGTGATAACGGGACCTGAAAGTATGCGGGGATGACCAAGCGGCCGCCCGGCAAACATCCACCATGGACACCCCCTCAAAAGCGGCCCACGATACAGAAACAGATCCGGTGGACCGACCCTGAACAGAAAGAGGGGGAAGAACAGAAACAGAACCTAAGCCAACATTATGGCCCCCTTAATCCAACGACTGACAGTGGACAGGGAGGGCTTCAGGCCCTGACGAGACAAACCAAAATTGACAAACAAAAAGTCAACCTTACAAAAGGAATGAGTGCATGAGAAATAAACCAACAATGCATGACGCACATCCAACAGGCGGAGAAGGTAATCCGCAGCCGAGGAAGGATCAGGACAAAGAAATGGAAGAACCACTTCAGCAGAACGGTGAAAATAAGAATCCACCCCAGGAATAAACGTAGGAAGAGGGCTCAAGACTACACGATCAGACAAAATGACCAAAAATGGAGCAGACCGCAGGAAGGCACCCAGCACACCAATACGCCTGGCAGAAGCAATAGCCACAAGAAACACCACTTTGAGTGCCAAGAACTTCAGGCCCACCGACACCAAAGGCTCGAAGGAGCCGACAGCAAGGAACGTAATACTAGAGTAAGGTCCCAAAGAGGAGAACATAAGAAAGGACGGGGACGTGGCAAATAAAGCGACATAAAAAGCCGAGCCATCAAAGGAGAAATTCGAACCAAAGGCAGGACATGAAATGCCGGATGGCGGCCCAACGAGCCCTGAGAGTGGAAACGGCCAAGCCCAAAAGGAAACCATTAAGTAAAAAACCCAGAATCAGAGCAGGGTCCAAAGAAGCCAACGACAGCCTGTGACACACACATCAAGAGGCAAAGAAATCCCAATGCTTAGCGTAGGACACAAGAGTAGAAGGCCTCCGAGATTGCTGAATGACGCCAGCCACAGACATAGAACAACCTCCACGCATCAGAGAATCCCACACAAGAGCCAGGCCCGCAGACCCATGGAACGTAACACAGGTAGAGGAAGAAGAGGACCCAACAGAGGGCAAGGCAGGAATGGTAAGGCTCACCCTGGAGACACAGCCAAAACTAACAGTAGGGGATATCAAGGGCGACGGTTCCAACCCGGAACAATCAGAAGTACAAAGGATCCCTCCCTCTTGATCTTATGCAAGACCGCCGGAAACAGGGGAACAGGGGGAAAGGCATACAACAGGCCCCTTGGCCGAAAGAACCACAGAGCGTCCACCAACCAAGCATCCTCGCAAGGCATAATCATGCAAAAGCAGCGGATTCAGGCAACGGCCCGGGAAGCAAAGAGGTCCACAATCGGAGACCCAAACAACCTCCGCAACCCCATGAACATCAAATGTGTGAGGGACAAAGACCCCATGGAAAGAAACACCAGTGTCAGAAAATCCGCCACAGTGTTCGCCGGACCCGGCAAGTAAATGGCAGACAGGGACGCCAGGTTCACCTCCGCCCAACAACAAAACAGACGGGTGAGGCAACTGAGGGAACGAACCCTGCAACCCCCTTGACGGTCCACATAGGACCTCACCACCCGACTGTCCGTCCGGACATGCACATGGAGACCCCGAAGAAGATCCGAGAATCCAGCAGATCTAAAAGGACGGCCTTCAGCACCACGCAGTTGGAGGAACACGACAACACCGACTGAGGCCAAACCCCCTGAGTCACCGAATCCCCCAGAGCAGCACCCCAACCCAGCAGGCGGGCATCGGTAGTGACCACGCGGGTGGGAATAATCATAAAGGGGCGGCCCCCGGACAGACGACCCTCGTCCAACCACAAACACAGGACCACCCGAACATCCACCGACATAGGAACCAAAACACCCATATCGAGGGAACAGGGGTCCCAATGCAACCAAATGTGGGAACACCACCGGGTACATGTGGAGGCGAGCCCATGGCATCGTCAATAAAGAGGCCGATATCATACCTTGAACCCTCAACCACAGGTTTACAGGACGAGAATGCTCCAACAACAGGGGACGAACAGCAGACATCAGGGACAGAATCCGGGGAGGGGGCAGGAACACCATCCCCAAATGAACAGAACCCCAACGAAAGTCAATCCCCCTGTAGGAACCAGGAAGGACTCCGGCACATTCACGAGGAAACCGTGATGCCCCAGGACATGGAACACACTCCGGACATGAAACTCCACCATAGAAAGAGAAGAAGCAGAAATCAAAGTGTCGTCTAGAAAAGGAATATACACTAATGCCCTCCCCATGCAAGAGTTCAATAAGAGGAGCCAGAACCATAGTAAAGGTCCCGGGAGAAGAGCAGAAACCAAAAGGCAACACCTGGAACCGGTGAAGACGACCCAGGACGCAAACCGGAGAAACCGCTGAGAGACGGGATGAAACAGGCACATGCAGACAAGCATCTCTCAAGACCAAAGAGGCCAGGAAACACCCTGAGACACCAGAGGAAGGATCAACTGTAGTGAAACCATATCGAAATACTGGTGCGGGATGAAAGCATCGACCCACATTAGGTCCATCACAGGACGAAAATCCCCAGTGCGTTTGGACACAAGAATATAGGATGGAATACACGCCTAACCTCAACAGATCGCTGGGCACAGGAATCACCGCATGTCTGGTCATCAGGGAAACAAATGCCTTCCAAAGTGCCAACCGACTTAGAGGGTCTCTGGGACAAGGCGTGGATCTGAAACAGTCTGGGGGAGTCCGGGTAAACCCAAGAAGTACACCCTCTGAATCCACTTGAAGAACCCATTGGACTGACACAGTCTCTTGCCAAGAGCCCATGAATCAAGTGAGGCGACCCCCAACCGGACCAACACCAGGAGCGATCCAGTCATGACATGTAAGCCCAGCACGGCCCCTCCTAGAACGACCAAAAGCATGCTGGGAATCAAAGGCACAGAAGCAACCAGTACGCTCAGGAGCAATGAGCTTACGGCCCACCGCAGTATTAATCACCATGTCATCCAAAGGAGGACCAAGCAAAAGAACACCCGAAAAAGGGATCATCACCAGGAGACTCCTCTGCGCAGCATCAGCCTTCCAGGAACTAATCAACAACTGACGCCTGATAGTGACAGATGACCCAGCTGCCGAAACTGTCCCGCCCCCAATGAATCAAAGGAAACATCAGACATCAGGCGTACATGCTGCTCCAGCATCTCCAGATCAGAAGAAACATCCTCCCACTGATCCAAAAAATAGCCACAGATTGAAAATCCATTAGCAAAGACTGGATTGTGCAAGATGAACAGGCAGCAGCCCTGACAGAAAAATTCACAGCCGCAAAAGTGCGCATCACCGCACCATCCACATTACGGTCAACTAGGACAGCAGAAGAAACCACCGAAACAACAGTCCCTTGAGAAGACATGCTGGCCATCAAGGAATCAACCCCCAACGAAGAGGGGCAGTACACAGCAAAATCCTGCAGGGGTTTCCCCTTACACAAAAAACGCGGAAAGGAACCCTTGTCCACAACCATCCACACAAACTCCAGAAGCTTCAAAACTGAAGAGTGAAGGGGCAATGATCCAGGCTCAGGGTGCTGATACGGAGAGAATAAATCATCAGCAAGAGGTGACACAGAATCAGGAAAACACCAAATGCTTGAGAGTGTGCCCAAGGACCAACGCAAGAACGGCCCCTTGCACAAAGCATCCATAACAACAACCCCCTCTTCAGCGTCCGAATCAACAGCAGGAATGTCATCAACTCAGGCCCACTGCACAGCAGGAACCGGCCCCTGACACTGTAAAGCAGCAGCCACAGCAAAGTCAATCATGCGCTGCAACAACTCCATAAAGGGAATCGTCATCCCAGAAGCAGAACTCACTGAGAATGAGCCAGGATCAGGCACGGCAGAAGCATCACGCCCCATGTCCACTCGAACAAACACAGGCATATGTGAAAACTACACGCTGGGTAAAAAAGGACCCTAGGTCGCTAGGAAACCGTCCCAATCACCATAACACACGCCCCCTAATAGAATAAGAGTGCATGCAAACCGGCGCGCTTTGCCTAAAGCCAAAACACACGTCTGAGCACATCTCGCCCATCGACAAGCAACAACACACAGACGCGTCATAAAGGAAGCGGAGGGGAAGAGGAACCGCCGGCCTCGAACATTACTGCGCCCGGCCGCGCCAAGTTAGCTCAGCATGACGCGCGGCCGGGAAAGAGCAGTCCCGTAAACGGTCCCGCTCAGCAGGACCACAGGAGCCCCTACATAGCGCGAGGTCCAAAGCGACAGAGCACAAAAAAACAAACAAACAAATGCCCCCAAGGTCCGCTACAGCAGGACACGGAGCGCGGAGGCAAACGAATGGGGAATAAAATCATGTAAAAAAATACAAAATGAAATATATTGATTCAAGAAACAATAAAAACGACATCACATCCCCCACCGAAATACCCAAGGCCGAAAAGGGGCTGCTCAAGCAAGACCCCAGCCTTCAAGAAACAACAACAATCACTCACCTGACCAGCAGGGAACACAGCACTCGGAGAAGTGGAGAAAAAAAGAACAGGTCGATTGGCTGTATCTGTATCCCTTTATAGGATTGGCTGGAGCCACTGGGGGCCATCTTGGAGGAGGGAGAGGGAGACTAGAGCGATTTTTTTATACTTGGAGTTCTGTGTGGAGCCGGAGGCTCATGGGTAATTACTGTGGCGAGGAAGACAGGACGAGGAGGTAATGCCCTACTGACAGGCAATGTAGCTACCGCTGTTTCAAAGAATCCCTGGGGATCAATCAAACAAAGACACTTAATAAAGCACGTGGCTGCTTCAAACAGAAGCATCCTGGCACTCGACCAGAACAATAGAGGCCAACCGAGTAACATAAAAGCTAAACAGGTTTAAAGTAGCTTTTTGAAAGTTGCCAGAGACTCAACCTGACGCAGCTTAATTTGAGTGGCATAGGAAAGCGAGGTGTAAAAAAAAAACAATGCCTACATTTCTAGCCTAAGAGGATGGATTATGAGGAGCGTTTAGTTTATCAGGCCAAGAAAGGAAGGGTGGTGTGAATGCACTTTGATAAAAAAACAAGACTTCCATTGTTTTGGAATTTAATTTTAAGCACGTAGCCTCCATCCAACACATGACTCCTCTGAGACATTCTTTACATTTGTAAAAAGCTGCCTCTGCATTGTCTTGAAAGAAGAGCAATTGGGTGTCATTAGCGTATGACCCTACCTTAACACTCCAGGATTCGATGAGATCTGCCAAGGTATGGATAGATTAAACAAAAGTGAGCACAGAGCAGAACCACGTAGCACACCACTTACCAGGAGTTTGGTTGATGAAAAATGCAGGGGTAAATCCACCTTTTGGGATCTGCCCTCCAGAAAGGATTTGACCTACACAAGAGCCTTCCCCCGAATGCCCAGGTTGCTAAATCTGTTTAACAGGATTGAATAAGATACTGTGTCGAAATGTTGAAAGCTGCAGACAAATATAGAAGCAACACCATAACAGGTCAAGATTTTCCCTGACAAACTCAGTCACCTCCAGGAGAGCCGTCTCCATGCTAAAACTTGCACGGAAGCCTGACTGCAAATTGTGGAGAATAGAATCGGCTTCAACAAAAGTAAACAGTAGTTGATTAGCCATTTTCTCCAGACGTTTTGCAGGAGGTGCTCAACAGGACTCTGTCAACATTAGATATTTTTAGAAGCAGCAGAAGTGATGCCCGTTTCCAACATGAGGGAAGAATTCCAGATGTTAACTAAGCATTCCAAAATGTATTGAGCAGAGGTTTGAAATTCTGTGCACTAAGTCTCAAGATATGTGGGGGGCAGACATTGTCCGGGGCACCAGACTTGCATTTTATTATCTCGTTCAAAGAGCATTGGTCTTAGATTTGGGAACATTCACAACAGAATGGCTTGAGACCAGATGAAGCACAAGGGATGGTTTCAGCCTTACCCATATCTGCTGAGTTAGTGACTAAAGCCGTCGTCAGAAATCAGAGAAGGGAGAATATACATATTTAATCTCATCATCAAAAAAGACCGACAGTTTTTTGCAAAGTTCAGTCGAGGGGTGATGGTAGACTTTGTCCCTTAAGGGGAAACAAAAGAATTAACTATTTTAAACACCTCCTTGGAGTAATTAGCCGCCGACCTAATTTCAAGTGCAAAATGTCTTTCATGACATTGCGGGCTTTTGTGCAGAAGCTTCTAAGTGCCGTTTTGTAGAGGGTCTTTGCATTAGAATCAAATGATTTCCTTCAGTTGCGTTCTACTTTTTTCATAGGCTTTTTTTTTTCTTAATTCCTGGAATATTTTTTCTGCCACATGTTGTTTTAAAGGAGCAGGGTGGTCTAACATGATAGAGATCCAGCTATCAAACAACAAAATGAAAGATTCAACTGCTCCTTGCAGAATTGAAGGAGATGAGCTAACGACTGATCCAAGGATTCCTCCAACACATTCTGCCACTTGCTTTTCATTTCCAGGGTACATGCTTTCCGAGTCAGTGAGGAGGGGCCCCAAATGCAAAATGAATGCTGAAGCGGTCAGACCAGATCAAGTGCACTGAGTCTTGGATCTGCATGCTAGGGGTATTAGTACAAATCTGGTCAAGCAGGGGCTTGGACACGTGGGATTAGATTAAAATCAGCCAAAGTTTGAATGAGCTGGGTGGCTAAGGGTGAGGTGGAATCATCAGCATGAACATTGAAATCTCCCAAAACGGTGAGATTGACATATTGGAGAGAATATTGTGCTGTAGTGTCAAATGCCAAATATTGTGCTATAGTGTTAAATGCTCTTCTCCTTAATGACTTTAACCATCACCATGGATCGAAGAAGCAGAGACATGACTGTTGTTTCAGGTGACTGCCATCAGGTGACCACCGAGAGCTGTTTCCTACATACTATGGTAGCAGGCTGGAAGTCAGGCCTGAGTGTACTCAAAATCCTGTCCCTCTGCTGCCTGTTGGCTCTTCTGCTGAAGTGGCTTAAATGAGACCCCACATTTTCTTCATTTTTCTATGTGTTTTCCTCTTTCGATTTGGACAAGTGTCAGTTCTTATCTTTTTTAACCCCTTCGATGCTGATGACGAGCTCAGCTCGTCATCACCCACGGGTGTCGTGTGCTGATGACGAGCTGAGCTCGTCATGGTGCCACTAAAATGGCAATTTCCAGCACGGGGGGGGGGGGGGGGGGGGGGGGGGAACGCCTAGCAGCCAAGTGGTTAAAGAAAAATGTAGGTTGGTTTCTCAATGCTGTTCTACTTCTTAGCAACTCTGTGTCGTGTGCACTGTGACAGCAAAAGACAGTGTCAGGTGCACCAGCAGTCATGTCAGTGTGCCTGTTAGCTCTCATCTGAGCTCAGGATGATAAACCACCTCAAAAAGAGAGACCTATGCATGTTTGGGCTCTCGTGAGATATTTGGCCATACATGCTTTTCGATGGTTCCCAGAACGAGCATGCAGCTTGCAGGACATCTGACATGCCAACTTCATAAAATACAGTAATTGCTTTGCTCGGCTCCTTCAGTGCTTCAAGATGAGCAGAAGGTGGCTGGCTCCCTTTTTGGTAGCGTAGTAGGGGCCTTGACGTCATGATTGACTAGATCGGCAATTGTATATAAATTATAAAATAATCTGAATACAATTAAGCCTTGTACCCCATTATAAAAAGCTCTACCTCACGAGCCTGCTATTTTTAAATATGTATCTAATGTAGTCCAATATGACGACCTGCAATATCAGATTTTGTATACGTCGTGTTTTAGATTCACATTCGATGGAAACTGTGATGGAAACTGTCGCGTGCCGTTCCCGTGCATGGGAACGGCACAGGACAACTACATGCAAAATAAGGCCCTGGTGGAAAAACAACGTAATGCATAACATGCGGTTGAACTGTAATGAAATCACCATTGATACCATCTGAAATCATTTATTTAAGTTTCCATAACCTGTGCATCTAAAACGCGACGTATACGAAATCTGATATTGCAGGTCGTCGCATTGGATTACATTGGATACATATGGTGTGGACCTGATTGGGTTTCCCTTTTGATACGTTTTCCTTTCAAAATGGCATTGATCCTCCCCAGTGGACATTTCTAACCTGATTTGTAGAGCTAGGGACCGGTGATACATCGTTGTTCAGCCTACTTACAGTCTTCTTGAGCTTTTGGACAGAATTGGATATTATACATTTCCAGGAGCACACAGATGACTGCAGGCCTTCTTATTTTTATTTTTTGTCCTGCTTTTTATCCAAGTAACAACATCTTCATACAGACTAATAGATTCGGGAACTGTGATTGTACTGACTGTTATCTATTTCGTCCTGAGGAAGCTCCCAATGCGGGAGCAAAAAGCGTTGGCTGATATTGTGATCTTTATAATAAAACAATTTCCTAATAAAGAAGTGACTTTTTTCAAACAACTTGAGCTTCCTGGACTTTGTGAGCTGTGCACCCCCAACGTAGTTTAACTATCTTTTGATCTGGAGCACAGTTGCGCTATTCAACAACTGGCATAGGGGTAGTTTGCACAGCAATTTGAAAGAACATTTGGAACTGGTGTGTGGTGCGAAACCGAGGGCCCACTGTTGCTTCTATAAGAAACTGTTGAATGCTGATTTGTCTTCTTGTCATTTTCAGAAAACGTTGTCAATGTAGCTATATCATTTAGACACATTGTTAAAACATGTATTAAGAAATGCTGACATAATTCTACCAATAGTTTATTTAGCATTTGCATATTGGAGCTTAAGATTACAGTGCTTGACGACCACCCCTCCATCACTTTCTTAGGCCTTGACATTTTCAATTGAACTATGACTACAATAAAGTTTTAAGATATAAGGGTTTTCACCTGGAAATGAATGTGACGATTTGACCTGTAAGTGTCCTGATGGAACTTGCTCCCCTTGCTGGCCAGCACAATGTTCAAATTTAGTTGGATCCTTTACAAAGCCATCATGACCAGCAACTCCGCTTACTTATGGACAAACTCATCATCTTTGGGAACTCTTTCTACACCTGCTGCCAGGCCACCTTCAAACTGGAGACCAAGAAGTGAATAAAAAGGAAAAAAGAATGCAACAGGCCTTTTCCATTGTTAAAAAGGGTTCCAAAGACAACCGGTAACCAAAGACCCTTTTATGTTGCCCGGCGGTATCGCCTCTATGACCCACCAATATTAATCAATGAAGAAGCAGGCGCTGGAGACTGGAAGGCAGGAAACGAGGATTTTATTCTCTCCGGAGGAGAACACATCAATTCAGACAGCAAGTATCGTCACGAGGTGCTCTAACCACATCTCTGAGGCCTGGCCTCTTATACTAGGGTTTATGACCTTTATTGCACATAACACATTCTCGCAATACTTTAGTACTTGAAAGAACATCCTCGGAATCTCCCCTTCAGACCCTTTCCCACATACATTTACAGTTGGATTCCCCACCCCGGTCACAACAGGTGATGGTTGTCGCACAGCAGGGCATTCCGCCGATTCACGGAATGCATGGGGTTGATCGGATCTCATGGGGTGGGGGCTTTGATTGATTCGGGGGTCTTTTGATGGGGAGGGGAAGCTTCCTACTGTACGGGGCAATAAACAGTATCCGCAGAGCCAGGTGGCAGCCTGGGAACAGGGAAGACAAACGGGGACACAGGAAAAGGGGGTTTGCATCAGAAGGGTTTGAGGCCATGAAAGGAATGAGGGGAGGTGTCGCGCTGGGAACAGGATGGGATTCCGTGGTGAAGCTGCACTGAAGAGGGGTTTATGACCCAAGGCATGAGAGAGCGGGGGTTGTCAGCGTGCGGGGGAATGCTTGCGAGGTTAAGAGAGAGAGAGAGACGCGCTGGCTATCAGCGAGGGGCAGGGAGGCCATGGTGCTCAAAATGGCTGCCGCTTACGCGCACGAATGGGCTTGGAAAGGGGCAAGATGGCGCCGATAATGTTCACCAAGTTTGTACTTATTTTCCACAGTCCTCCCTTTAACATTTCCAAGACATCTTGCTGGCCTATTTCCTATCTACACCTATATGCAGCGATCATAAGTAAGGGAGAGGGGACTTAGGTGAAAGAACTGTACATAAACATCACATTATAAACATCATATTGAAAAATCTCATCATTTAGTAGGCGGGTTCATCGTTAAGTTGGTTTGCAGAAAAAGTCATCGTAATGTAATATCAGACTAGAATTATGTAGCGAGGGCGTTGGGTACAGATCATAGAATAAGAACTGGTAAGTTATCATATAAGTAAGTCCTTTTTGTATACGGCGGGTGCATAGTCAGTCCAAGGGTGGTTG
The DNA here is from genome assembly GCF_964263255.1 of Lissotriton vulgaris. Taxonomy (NCBI): domain Eukaryota; kingdom Metazoa; phylum Chordata; class Amphibia; order Caudata; family Salamandridae; genus Lissotriton; species Lissotriton vulgaris. The sequence continues at coordinate 1,304,537,591 of NC_141693.1, read as the reverse complement.
GGAGAGAAATGAGATACAGTAAAAATATATATCAGAGTTCTCGTTGTCCTTTGTCGTCTTCTGTCGGCACTGTTGAGCACCTGGATTACCTATCAACAGAAATGTTCATGTGGATTGAGTCGTTGGGGGTCTGCGGGTAGGGGTGCATTCTGTTTGGTTTTCGCCAGACCTCGTAGGAGAAATGCGTTACGGTTTTGGAGCAGGTGCATCTTCTTCCGTAATGCAGAGCATAGATTTTGTAATGGAAAGTGCAATTGTTCCAGAATTGTGAGATCTGTTCGTTTCTTGAGTCTCTGTGGTGGGCATTTCCTGTTGCTTCCATCATCTTCAGGGTGCTTGGTAGCGGGCAGAACCACAGACTTTGTTTATCTTTTCTTCGGGGGCGACCCTTGGTGGAGTTCTAGGTCACCGTTCTGGGATTTAACATAGTTCGTGGTCTACTTAGTCGGAGCTCCCTCCCTTCTGACGCAGGGAGTACTCTTCTCTGGGTAGCTCAGTAGGATTTGGAGGAACTTGGGAGTTCGGGTGGAAAGGTGCGGGTGTGAACAGTCCTTATGGTAGGTCGGAGGAGGAGGGGATGGAGCAAGGCCAAGTCGGGAACAGATCAGGGGGACGGAGGGTTTGCGACAGGCGGGTCCGTAACCATGTTCAGAGAGCGGGGACTTTTTGGCACACGTTGATCATAGAGCAGGGGCTTCAGGTCAGCCCTTTCCTTAGCTTTGTTTGAAACAGTGCCCCGTCCTGCAACTCCTTACTGCTGTGGTCTCGCCTCGGCCTCCGTCGCTGATGTTCCACAATCCGCAGTCAGGCCGCGTGCTCCCACATCCGGTCTCTTTCTCCTCCGACAGTGATACCCTTAAATGAGTGTTGAAAAGACAGTCTTTAGAGATTTTGCAGAAAAAGGTAATTACATAAATCTATTTTCTCTCCCAACACCAAGCAACTGGGGTAAGCACTCGCTACATTTGAGATTTTTGCGGCTTACGTATAAACAATGATGATGGATTTGCTGGATTCCTTACAACTTCCTTTTGTTGGCTAATTCTTTGACGCTTTGATGATTATTACGTTCATTTGTCATATGTCTATTATAGTAGATGTCAGTTCTTCTGGCAGAGACCCATTTCCCTAGTACGAGTCTTGCAAGGCTAGGCTGGTCTTCAGGGCCTTGTATTTTACAAAAAGTGCAACGTGCTATTCACCATAGTCTGATAGGCATCCTTCTGAGGGAAGAACATAGGCTAAACAAGTCTTCATTACATCAAAACATCTTATTTTCAGCAAGGCTTACAGCAACAAGGTCTTTCGATTTTCGATCTAATTTTTTAACTTTGCATACATCTTTCTAACTTTCTATATAAATCCTCGCAACCTGGTTACTACAAAAACTCGGGGGGTGGTTTGCGATAATTATTAAACTTATCCTCGGGGAAGGTGGGATCTTATGAAAAACGATTAGGAGCACAGCGAATCGGAGCAAGGGGCGTTTTTCAAGTTCTCGTTCAGGGCAGCTGATACCAAACTGGGGGCATTTTGGGTAGATGGGGGTGTCTCGATCATTTCTTACAGCTTGGGGTACGGAGACAATTTTCAATGGGGATGGTCGCATTACCACAGACACATTTTATCATAGAAGCCACTGACAAATAGTTCCCTGAGAGTGGGTCAAATTTAGGGAACCTTAGTCGTCTTACCTGTCCCTTTCCTATCGGCCAATTTAAATTTCATCCATATTTTAGTAGAAAAGGAGAGGTAGTAACGTGGTACCGATACAATTTTATTTAGGACAAATTTGTGCAAATACTTGTGGTATTTGGGGCCAATCAGGAGGTGCACCAGGTTCGTCAATTAGGTGCCAGTCGCTAGGAAGAGGGAAAGTGTGGAGGGGTGAAAGAGTGAGAGAGAGAGAGAGAGAGAGAGAAAAAAAGAAAGAGAGAGAGAGAGAGACAATAGGCAAAACAGTACACATGGGACATAGAGAATGACCGTGTATTGTTTGGGCTATTCAGTGCGTTACCCAACGTTAGACGTTTCGGGTCTGTGTTAGGATGTAAAAAAAGCATGCAGTTTTGGGACAGAAAAGCATTAGATCTAGTACAAAAAGGTCGTGCATTGGGTAGGGCGTCCTTTTTGTGTCGTCTTGCAGCGGTAGTCCGTTTTCATGCATCGGGCGTGACGTGGTTCCAGATCCCTTATGATACTCTAATCGGGATTCTAATGTAACCTGCAGAGGGAAAAAGGGGGAAAAAGGGGAGGTAGGGGGACAACATTCGAACACATCAAATGTATGGGCACGAAAGTCCTTTACTTACCACATACTCGTACTTATCTCTTCGGGATATAATCCCTTAGGGTTCTGGTTTCCTAAAGTCATGGGAGCAGGCAATGTGATAGGTGGTTCATGGGGAGGTTCGAGGATGGCATTAAGGATCGTGTGTAGTGAAAACGCTTAAAAAGAGGAATCAGAGGTGCCTAGCGTGAGGTACCCGGTTTTGTAGATGTATCCGGCCATCGGGATCCCTAAATCATTCCCAAAGCTGTGATGTTCTAAGGCATATCAGTTCTTCGTTCAACCCTGTACCTTAGTACCTTCGACCACCATATCTTTATAACATTTTGTCAATCACACCGTTTTACTTTACCCATTCTCAGAAGTCGAGGTCCTTCTTCATACGTCAGTTCCTGAGCTTAGTCGTATATCTTGGAGGCAGCGTATCATACCTTTGATTCGACCATCAACCCAGGGCCGAACAACCATTTCTCGGATAACCTTAAAAAAAGAGCAGAACAGTTGCGCACAGAAAAACCCTCCCACCGATACCCGCATTTACAAAAGTATGCGATGCCTATCCATAGCTTTTTAAGACCTTTATTTGTAGAATTATTCAGTACGTAAAATGTGAGAGCGCAATTCATATTTTGGTCTGACATGTCGTCGATGGAAGCACATACAGTAGGGGGTTATTTTGTAGCACAAGAACATGTAAAAAAGGTCTAATTAATTATTTGCAAGTAACCAAAAACATTTCATTGCGTGACGAAGGAATCAGGGGCATTTCAGTTCATAAATGGAAACACAGTCAAGCTCATCGTAATCACATTTCCTAGATGTAAACCGCGGGTGTGCATCATGAGCGACGTTATGTATCAGTTACAACAAACATCAAAAATAAATTGTTCATTGAAATCAACATTTTACGGAACCCTTCTTAAATGTTCGCCAAGTGAACCCTCCTCCCTTTAACATCGAGTGCGCAATGGTTCGTATATATATATATATCTTAGTACATCAAGTTTCATTAGCTAAGGAACACCACGAGGCATCCGTTAGTTTTCATTGATACCAGCGCCATTTTGGGCGAGGCCGGTTTAGTCCGGAAGTAGCATCAGGGGCAAAATATCCCCGACAATTGGCGGTTGGACCAGAGTCCCTTTCGGCAGTTCAAAAGAAAACTGTGCTAACAGAGGGGCTGGTGGTGTGGACCGTCAATCAAGAGAGGGAGGGGGTAGAGTCTCTCTTACCGGGTCATGTTGATGTTCAGCCGGAACTTGCTCGAGTTCGTTAGCCCATAATGTTCCTGGGTGGTTCAGACGGAAGCTGATGCAGACACAAGAGCACCGCCATCTTGTTGCTGTGCCGTGGTTATTTCATTTGAGATCAATGCAACTGTTCCTCACCGGAAGCCTGAAGGGGCCGAGGGCTCTTGGGACTTTGGTAGAATCTTCAAAGTCGAGGGGATGTTTGTCGATGGTGGGGGCTTGCGCCCAGGTGGGCAAGTGCCCGAGTTGCAATTTCGGACAAAGTTACTCCAGCGGCCTAGACCCGCCTTTCGAGGGCCCAGACGCCATTTTGAGATCCTGCAGCAACCGCCCTTCGTTGTATCTATCAGGAGAGGAAGAAACTTCTTGTGATGGCGAAAGACGGAGCATCATGTTGCTGGAGCAGGACATTTTGGTTCGGGGCGCCAGGGTGCAGCAGTGGAGCCTTCATCTGGGGAGGTGAGGGAGGCTCGTCCGTGCCGCCTTCCTCTCCCGGCGCATCCTACGCCGTCCCTTTGAATCAGGGGCGCACATGATGACCACCCTACACCCCTGATTCCGACTCTTGGGGGACCACTGTACATCCGGTGCTCCGTAAATATGCCCGTCGGACATTGTATGTCCTGTACTACGCAAGTATACCAGCCGGGTCTTGTATGTCCTGTACTGAGAAAATATACCAGTCGGGTATTATATTTCCAGTGCAGCGTAGGTATATGGCCGTCGCCCGGCTGGAGGACATCGGCGTCGGGCCAGGGCAGGGAAGCCTCCTACCTGTGGAGGTGGGAGAGGCTCGTCCGCGTCGCCTCTCCCTCCCTGCCCACCCTGCATCCGTTCGATGGAGGAATTCGTGATGGCCGGACCAGGAGATACAAGGGAGGGGGTCATTTTCATCCGCCCCCTCCCTACTCGCGGTCCGGGGGACGCCATCCCTGGAAGGGCAGTATGGGAAGACCATTTCATTGCCTGCTGTGTGGAGTCTCCAGTACCTTCTCGCCAGCGATCTCTTTTTGGCCCATGGTTGCTGGCAGGCCCCGCCCCACACGTGCTATGTGTTTCGGATGGGCGGAACCATCGAACTGTTACATTGGAAGACTTCCGGAGTGAGCATAATATGTTTTGTATTTTTCCTATTAGTAAAGTTTTTTTTTTTTTTAGAGAGTTCTACTAGTTATTCTATTTACTGTTGGTTGTGTGTTTTACCGTAATTAAATCCTAAGTTATATAATAGACGCTTGGCTTCCTTGAGTCTTTTCTCTAACGGGGGGTTGTTTACACTGACCTGCAGTTGTGTTTGTTTTTCAGAGTGGGGGAGCAACAGAGAGCAATCAGTCCCAGAACTCTAACATGTCGTTAAAATTGGTCTGACGAAATCTGTGCCATCGAGCATAATCAAACGGGGTGGTCCTGTCTGCACTAGTCTGATTGGTTTTTATCTCGTGCCTTTTCCCTTTCTGTCGGCCTGTCCTTTCTGTCGACCCTCCATTCTTACCTATGCTCTGCAAAGTCGGACATTGGGCTTTCCAGTGTCCAAGACATTTACAGAAAGCACATTGGTTTTGTTTTAAATCTGTCCGTCCTGTGCGTAATGTCGGGGGATTACCTTCGGGTCGTTGTGTTCCGGGGTTGGCTTGTCGGCACATCCCTTTACACCGTTCGCTTTTCATGTCTACTCCTCGGGACTGTGCCATCGCTGGCCCTTCCCTTTGCCTACTAGACGTTTGGAGGGTTGTCCGTCGTGTCCCTTCACCTTTTCTAAATTCGTCGCCTTCCCTTCGTCGTGCAGCTTCTTTGCGCCACATACCGAGACTATCGAGCATAATAGGTGTTGTTTCATTCCTACGAAGGGCTATTTCTACCGTTTCTATTTTGTCAAGATCAAAGGATCCTCTCAGTGGCCACTGACTTTCTCGATCCTTTTTCGTATATTTATGCCATAGTTCACTGTAGGCTATAGCGATTAATCCATGCTTCATGAACATGTCCTTATTAGGGGTGCCTTCCAGCGGAGCCGGATGGTTCATCTCTAATAAGCGGTCCGGGTAAAACAGGCTACTAACCAGTGGGGAGAAGACAGGCATGACGGATCACAATGGGATAATAGTCAGCACTACCTATCTTATCACTGCGCGCAAAGACTAGACAGAATATTTCTATTCTACGTTGTTTGCACGTAGTGAATACCTCATGAACCAATTCTGAGCAATCAATGTTAGGTCAAAAATAAAAAATCAATATGGTCAATGGGGAGAATAAGTAGGCTCGCAAAGGTTCGCGTCACCTACCCTTTCACTATCTGTAAAGAGGGGACCTATTTTTCCCTGTTTGCAGACAGAGAATCTCCAGAAAACAATCTATAACAGTTAATCAATGGGGGGAAGGGGCAATTGTTCAGTGGGGGAGAAAGATAGGTCCGACGGGTGCGTACCTATCCTTCGCTGTTTATAAAGGGAGAGCCTGTTGTTTCTCCGTTTGTAGACAGTGAATCTCCAATAAATTAACAAAAAGTAATACTAGTATTTTCTCAACAATTATCAATCACTTTCAATTATCTATCACTTTCGCAATTCGTCGTGTTTACACGACCTTACCCGGACCGCATGGACAGTTTCTCGTCTTCCGAATCCAGCGCCCGATCGTCCTCTTCTCTTCGTACTTCTCGTGGCACTCCTGATGGTTCCCAGTCAGGACCGCAGATCACTCGAGAGAGGTCTGTTCGGAACCAGTGAAGTTCGGATGATCGGCTGTCAGACGAGGGTCTATCGGACAGGGTACCTTCCGATCGTTGCAGTCGTTCACTCTGTCGTCAGGACCTCTCCCACTGGATCCACGAGTCGCTGATGGGCCCCACGTTTGGGACGCCAATTGTTAAAAAGGGTTCCAAAGACAACCGGTAACCAAAGACCCTTTTATGTTGCCCGGCGGTATCGCCTCTATGACCCACCAATATTAATCAATGAAGAAGCAGGCGCTGGAGACTGGAAGGCAGGAAACGAGGATTTTATTCTCTCCGGAGGAGAACACATCAATTCAGACAGCAAGTATCGTCACGAGGTGCTCTAACCACATCTCTGAGGCCTGGCCTCTTATACTAGGGTTTATGACCTTTATTGCACATAACACATTCTCGCAATACTTTAGTACTTGAAAGAACATCCTCGGAATCTCCCCTTCAGACCCTTTCCCACATACATTTACAGTTGGATTCCCCACCCCGGTCACAACAGGTGATGGTTGTCGCACAGCAGGGCATTCCGCCGATTCACGGAATGCATGGGGTTGATCGGATCTCATGGGGTGGGGGCTTTGATTGATTCGGGGGTCTTTTGATGGGGAGGGGAAGCTTCCTACTGTACGGGGCAATAAACAGTATCCGCAGAGCCAGGTGGCAGCCTGGGAACAGGGAAGACAAACGGGGACACAGGAAAAGGGGGTTTGCATCAGAAGGGTTTGAGGCCATGAAAGGAATGAGGGGAGGTGTCGCGCTGGGAACAGGATGGGATTCCGTGGTGAAGCTGCACTGAAGAGGGGTTTATGACCCAAGGCATGAGAGAGCGGGGGTTGTCAGCGTGCGGGGGAATGCTTGCGAGGTTAAGAGAGAGAGAGAGACGCGCTGGCTATCAGCGAGGGGCAGGGAGGCCATGGTGCTCAAAATGGCTGCCGCTTACGCGCACGAATGGGCTTGGAAAGGGGCAAGATGGCGCCGATAATGTTCACCAAGTTTGTACTTATTTTCCACACCATCTATTTACCTAGGATCTGGAACAACATACCCTTATCTATAAGGAATACCCTAACATTGTTCTAAGTTAGGAAGGAGCATCATTTTTTTGAAGAGCACACATATTGCATAAAATGTACTTTGTCAGTATATTGCATAAAAATTGAACATGAAAGCATAGGTCATCTAATGAAGGTATACAAGATACCGGGAGCACATGCTTCCAGGCAGAAAATCTCTCTCAAAAGTGGTTCAGCTGTTCATGCAATACATTTTCTGCTTTCACAAGTTTCTCAAAGGTAAAAATTAAGCAAATGTAATGAAATCAAAAAATGTCGAAACATTTCAGAACTTCCCTTTATTAATTTCACCTATAATCACTGAATTACTTTCTGCTGTTCAGAAAGACAAGCAAAACGTTGTGAAGGTAGACCAAACCAGAAAACAAAGCTAGAACAAGATAGGCAAATATGAGCAAATTTATTGAAAAATAGTGCAATTTAACTAGGCAACGAAAGGGGTCTGGAGAGTAACTTAGTGGGAGAGTGTAGCGCAGAGCTATTTTACTAGATTAAGGGCCATATGTATCATAGTTCCGTTTTGCGAATTCTAAATAGCGATTTTTAAGGAATCGCTATTTAGAAATCGCAAAACGGTATGTATGAAAAAAATCATTTTTTTTTTAGATTCCTTAATCTTCCTTATTTGCGAATTCGCAAATAAGGAATAATTTCCCATTCATTCCTATGGGCCAGGAGGCCCATAGGAATGATTGTGAAATGCATTTCATTTTGCGAGTCGCAATTTGCTAATCGCAAAATGAGATTGATTTCAAGGGTGCAGGGGTGTCTCAAGGACAACCTGCTGCACCCCTGAAATCAGCATGTTTGTGCATATGGCGCACATACATGCCCTATGGGCATGTATGTGCGTCACATGCCACATTCAAAAATGCCAATAAGTGTATTTTAAAAAGAAATCGCAATTTACCACCAACTTTCAGTTGGTGGTAAATTGCGATTTCTTAAGCTAAATTCGCTACAGTAAAATGCTTCATACATAGCATTTAAGGAATCGCAAAGTTGCGATTCCTTAAATGCTATAGCAAAATAAGGAATCGCAAATATTTATGATTCCTTATGATGCGATTTTTTGATACATAGCAATAAATGCAAAACAGCCTTTTGCGATTCGCAAAGACTGAAATTTCGGCGAATTCCGGCCTTTGCGAATAAAAAAAGGCTTGATACATATGGCCCATGGCTTGCTGCTGCGCTTTCCCCTTGTGGTGGCACACAAACAGGATGCCTAGCTCTACTCACATAGCTTTGCACTATTGTGCAGAAGTGCAAAGGTGTGTGTGTGTGAAATGTTGTGCATGGATATTGTACTGGAAGTATACCTTTCCAGTGCAGAAACCTATAGTGAGACACTTTTTGTAACATTTCACACATTGGCTGTGTGCTTCACAGGGCAGCACACATGTAATGAGTGAAATATTTGGACAACTTAAAACATTTCTCTGACAGCGTTTTGAACTCGCTGCAGCGAGGCTTGTACTGAATCTCCCCTAAAGATCTTCAGCTTCTGGTGCTCTCAACCAACTACATTGGCTCCATGTGTCCAAAAGAATTGGTTTTAAAGCCCTGTGCGTCTGCCTTCGAATATTCAATAAACAAGGCCCTAGCTATTTAGATTCTCTGATTAAAGCATATATTCGGAATCGTAGATCCTCTGAAGCGAAACTTCCTGGGGACCCCAAGATCAGGAAAGCAAGAATGGAGGGAGAGCCTTCTCCTATCTGGCAGCAAAAATGTGGAACTCGCTCCTATATGCTCCGAGAGCCTATCCCTCAGAAACTGAGTTCAGAAGCAAACTTAAAACATAGCTGTTCAGCACCCGAGGTAACTTCTGTCCAACCATTTTCTTTATTGTTTCTCCTTTCCTCAATTATGTGTTTGGTCCAGCATGGGGACACACTGATATGGTGTAACCAAGCGCTTTACAAACCACATTATTATATATATATATATATATATATATATATATATATATATATATATATATATATATATATATATATATATATATATATATATATATATATATATATATATATATATATATATATATATATATATATATATATATATATATATATATATTATATATTTAATGCATTTGTGCTGATAGCACATGCTGTGGTGCTTGGCTGGTAGTGGCATAACATAACACAGAATTTACATGCGGCTACTACTGTTAGGTGGACTATACAAAGCACATTTGCCAATTAATTGGCATCACAGGGGCAGATTTATGATGCCCTTGCGCCGCAATTGCGTCACTTTATTTGACGCAACTGCGGCGCAAACAATGCACCCTATTTACAACGTGACGCATCTAGGAGATGCGTCACGTTGTAAAGCCCTGCGCCATAAGGAGGCGTTCCTGCGCAGGGGGGGCATTCCTGCGCAGGAACGCCTCCTGAAAGTGGCTGAGTGAAATCTATGAGATTTCACTCAGTCACTTTCTGGCCAATGCTGCGTCAAAACCCTGCGCCTGCTTGAAGCAGGCGTAGGTCTTGATGCAGCATTATGTAGATGGGGCACCCCCGAGCCTTGCTGGAGCTGCGTCACGCTTGCGACGCAACTCCAGCAATGCGCCACATTTCCGGCATAGATGCGTCACGCATCTGTGCCGTTTTTGTACCATGGTGCGCCGCATTATAAATGCGGCGCACCATGGTGGCGTAGCTGTGGCGCACGTTAACTGGCGCATCCCTCGGGATGCGCCAGTTAACAATAAATCTGCCCCTTCGTGTTTACTTGGTAATGGGAAGGAAAATGGTGCCACCACGTATGAAAACAAATACTCTGCGTGTGTAGACCAAGATAGTTTTTTGACAATAGATTTTGCTCAATCATCTGTGTTAGTTTACCTGCTCTGTCAAATGAACATGCGGACAGTTTTGTGAGAGGAGAAGCAACAAGCGTAATAATCTTACAGACCTACAGAGCACAGACAGCAAATAACAAAACATGCGTATTGAGTCATTTATGAATTTATCTTGGCTTGACTTGGTTAAAAAGTTAAAATCCCCATAATCGTATATCTAAATATATTACTTTATATATTGTAACATATATATCATGTAATAATATATGTAAAAATCATATCGCAAATTATCTGTGTCCTGGTGGAAATCGCAGTTCGGTAAAAAGTATAATGTCTGTGTTTGCCTTAAATTAATTCTTTGGAATAAATAATCACAAAAACCCAAGAATAATAACAATAAAATCAACAATAGCTTAAAAAAAAAACCAAAAAAAAAAACATTTCTCTGACTTTGCACCTACCTCAAGCAGGCGTTATTTTTTTTTACGAAAAGCAATGTCTGACAATCTTTGTCGGACATTGGGTGACTGCACTGGAACACCCAAGTACCACCCATGGAACATCTCAACATCTCTTTGATGCACAGTTGCGCAAATCAATGCAAATCATTATTTGTGCTGCTTTAAGGGTAACTTTCCTGCACAAAAAAAGCTTAGCACTGGAAAGTAAATACTTTACCCAAGACTTCCTGCTTCTTTCTGTCAATTTGCATTGGTGCAAAGTCTTGATAAATGTACCCTATAGTAGCCTGTGTCGCACATGTTTAAACATGGAATCCCAGCGTTAAAGAGAAAATACTTTTAGCCACTAGAGCTTGCTGTAACAAAATCCTTCCTGAGGTTTGTGCAATTGAACCTCATCTCTGCCTTCAAACTGTTCTGCAAATTAACTCATTGTAAGCTTTACTGCAAATAGAAACATTGGAGACCAGAACGGAAACAATATATTTTAAATGATCCTCACTCACTGATATGAATGGCTTCTAGGGACCACCTAAAGCAGTTTTGCTGAGTAGAGATATCTCAAATTTTTTGTCGTGAGATAGTCAGTGGCGGCTCATCTGCTACGGGGGAGGAGCGTTGCCACGCTGCTTTTTAGCAGTGTCAATAAAGGAAACATAAAATGAGAATAACTGGTTGTTATTATCATCTTATCTTTCCCTTGTGCTGCAGCTCTCCGGGCGGGGCTGCTCTGCTTTCAGGGCAGGGCAGGGGAGGAGTGGTTTGCCCACTCCAAGTGCGCATGAATGCTTGGCCGGCCATCTGTCTCGGTCCGGCCAAACATTCATGTGCACGTTGCATGTTTTCCATGCAGGCTACATTACAGCCTGGGTGGAGAACATGTCCAGGTCCCCAGTCCCTGGACGAGCGCCGAACGACGGTGCTCAGACAAATCACAACGCTGCATTGCAGCATTGTGATTGGCTATGGGGAGCCTGGGAGCCAGGTGCTTCCTGCTTCTCCGTTCCTACCTGAAAAGACGACAGGGGAGAGATAAGGAGGGTACTTTTTTTCTTTTTTTGTTTTAAGCTCCTTTCCCCTTGCCCCAATCCGTGCTGGACACCACTGGTTACATATAACTGTAAATAGACTCTACATATTCGTATCTCAAAATGCAAAGTATTCACCTTTCAAATATGCTAGGTTCAGCTCTGTGTATTTGTAATTTCACAAAAATCTAACACATTTACAATCATGTCAACAGGAATAGCAACTGAGTCGGAATATTAACATCCACAAATGAGCAGACTCTGCAAGCGCCGCTAAGCATAGAGTGAGGCTGCCCTAAAAGGATGTGAGGATGCATTTCACACCAAAATGTAGCACCAAATACCAGTTTGCATTGTTCGGTATTATGTGAATTTTTGTATATTCTTTCAAAAATTTCACGTAATTACAGAAAACGAATCATGTGGATTTCGCACACCCTAAGCTTCCTGCAGTCTCTTGGCTCTTTGTTTTGTTTACAGTGCCTCTGTGCCATCTGTTTGGATAGAACATCTGCATAATTATGAATAGGGTATTTCTCAGCCCAACGTTGTTATCTGTGTAGTCTCTGTGGTTTTCAGTTTTGCCCCATTCAGTCAAAGAATCATGCCCGCTCTCTGTGCCCCTCTGTTGTACATTTGGCTGGTGCCCCAGAGCAGTGTCCTGAAGTCGAAGAGGTCACACAAAGGGCATCCCTCTTGAGAGAGCGACTACTGGTGGTGCTGGCGTTGATAGCAGTGTGAATGATAGTTAAGTGACAGGCTACTTGACCTGTCTCCTTCAAAGTGAGATGTCTACTGGTCTCCTCCATCTAAAATATTATGCCACTATCTTTTAAATGGGTCTTTCGATTAAATATGATTGGAATATGCATTGAAGGCGAGTGTACGCTTTGTGCACAACATAGGTTGTTTCTGGGACCCGTGTGTGCATTGGCAAGGATGAATGGCGGAATCAATTTTGTATTCCATGTGCGAGGCAACCTGAAAGGTGGCAGACTTTGGATGAAGCTGCTCGCGCACAGTTGACTAGTGAGCTCCTCACTTTTTGCACTTGCTTCTCCCGGGATTACACTCTTCAGTGATACTGATGTGTCTGGTGAATGGGGGTATAAGGGCATCTTCCCTTGGAATCTCACTGCTCTGTTTCTGCCAGACAACTCTAAGCTCTTGCACTCTTCCCTGCCTGAGCTCTCTGTCAATGAGATGTGCTTTAATACTCATCTGTAACATGACCAGTTAGAACCAGCACAGGAGAGGCCCCTGCTATCTAAGACCCTGACATTAGCTGATCATGCAGTGTCCTCGAAGTGTTTGAGTGGAGGAGTCAGGGCAGAATTTGAATAATGCAAGAGAACAGATAAGCCAACCCTAATAAGAAATAGTGGCTGTTATGGTCGCTCTTGCAGCCAATAGTATTTTTCATCACGTGTTCACACTTTGTTTTTGATTTTTTGTCCCACTGTTTCTTCTTAGGATTGTATTGTCGGCAAGGAAATTATACAAATATTTCCTGTGCATGTCTGAGTGCTATACAGGAATTAGTGTGTGTAAGACTTTCTGGCATAAAAGGGTCAATCAGCCTCGGCAGTGGTGATGAATGAAAATGCATGCAAAAGCCCACGCACTGCACCGAGATGTTGAATGGCCTTGTGTGTGCTACACTCATTTTGATACATAAATACCTTTAGCAGAATATACAAGGTATATGCTCTGCCAAGGTTGTGCATTGTACCACACCAAGGCCGGAGAGTCTAGGGACACAGATAAGGTCACATTGACCCAAACCAGCAGCTGGTAGCCTAAGGAAACGGGGAAAATGCATGGACAGAGGACAACAGCTGGCACAGGAAAGGACTGCAGGATAGTTAGTGCAAGCCGTCTTTTAGTGTATAAAAAGGCGGGGCGAGGGACATTCGCGGAAGCTCAAAGATGATTCAGTCAGATCTTCTGTTGACCACAGCCGCTGTCTCTCTGCGCTATCCAGAGGGTGTGGTTTGAGTGGGCTTCCCAGCGCGGACTGGAAAAGCAAAGTTGACCACGGACTTATGGCCTTATGCTCTCACTTTATCTTGCTTACAAAGGATGTTATGTTTGTGATTTACTGCATTGTAACTATTGTGAGCCATCATTGGCAACATATGTTAATATTGTTCATATTAAAGCCATATTGTATCAGCTAAGTGTGTTCCTCCTTGTTCGATAACCTTATTGATTTGTATCGGATATCTATAGCTTGGGGTGCTTAGTGAAAAAAAGTCTCCTAATTCTGGTTCCTTGAATTCAGTGTTTGTGTGGTTGTGTCCAAATATACACCTTGAGTGATACTTCTTAGCACAAATTGCATCCTGACGTCCATTTTGGACACAATGCGGCATCGGTGCTAAGAAAGTAGCGCTAAATGCAGTATTCCTCTTCATGCGTAATTCTGCGTAATCTCACTGAATTTTTAGTTAATTTCACTTGATTACGCTACACGTAGTTACAGGAGTTACACCCACCCCTAGACCTAAACTTCCTAATCAACATTGATCCTTCTTACTCAAACACCTTTATGAGTTATCATCTCCTTTTTCTTTTTTTAAACCGAATTCTAATATTAACATCCGATTGTCTCAGACATTTTTTATCAGAGTATGCTTACATTTGAGTTTACTTCAAAGCTACTCCTTTTTTCACATTTTCTTAATTCACAGGATTAAGCATGGACCCCGTTACATCAAATAGTCAATGATGTGCGAGCTTTGAATTTTCTTCTCTCCAACTCAACAACCTGAACATCATGTGTCCAATGGTGACTTGCAAAGTATTGTGGTAACTCCATATTTTATGTCTAGAAATGATTCAGTATCCTTACCATAAGTTGGGGCTGTCTGCACTGTCCTCTTCAGAATTGTATTAATTGCTGTGGAGGACTTCACAATGATTGTGTAAAATGCTTAACAGCATAGACTTTTTAAAAATTGCTCCGACTTTTCTGAGACTACTTGTCACCATTATCAATGACATGCTCACAATGTACTTCTTTGAGTACAAAAAGTTTTCCAAAAACACAACAACTTCATTTGTGTCAGACAGTATAAATTAATTGTGTATCCATATGGAAAGGTAATTGATAAGTACTAGCAGTTAACACATATGTTCACTTAAAATTAACATACGTACAGCAAAGTTCAGCACAATCTTTTCCCGTTGACCATTTGGCAATGGTTCCATTTGAAATGCTGTATTTTCACATTTTTACTCAGTAAAACACACTCATTGCAGCTACCAGTAACCTTCCATATGCTGATCTATTCCAGGCTACCAAGCATATTTTCTCAATTTTCTTGTGGAAATACTGCCTAGATTTCCCTCATCAGCCAGTGATTTGAAATATTTCCTAAAACCTATTGATGACACAAACTTGTTAGACTCAGTTTTGATGCCACATGCTAAACTTAAATCAGTTGCAACTTGGGCAAAATAATGACCACTTGGATGTGTAAAGGATTGGATGTTGAGAAAAGTCCCTTTCTTGGATGTACGGCGAAAGGGCAAATCCTCCCAGTAGCCACAATGCAAACCTGCAAAAAATATTATTTGTATCTCAAAATAGTCAAAAGGAAGGAGAAAAGAGTAAAGCTAGGACTCCCAGAAGCAGAAACCATAAATGATCCAACTGCTAGAAGCAAAGATCAGGGACGAAAATAGTTGCAAGGGCTTGAAGAATGCAATGAACAATAATGGAACAAGGGAACAAGTTTGCTGCAACACATTTTTCACTTAGAAATACCTAATTATATACGATTCAACAGACACTAACATCACAGAAAAGGGTCTTCTTTTCCTTGGAATGGGAATCTTCAGTAACATCCTGTGAACATACCACCATCTTGAGGAGGGCAATTTATATGGTTTGGGCAACTTATCAGGTTTGTCCATGCAATTTCCAGAAAATCATAGTGTTTGCTTCATACACAGAGAAGAAGCCCAAGTTGTACATTCATCAGTCAGTGCTAATATCTGCAGTTCCACCACTGCCGTGTAAGCCAGGCTACCTAGCAGCAGGAGGAACATCCTCTGGTGACGAGGAGCACAGAGATTATTGTGAGCTCCGGGCAGCATGGGCATTCAATTTATTTGCTGATCACTGCACCTAACTATGCACTATCCAGCAGTTCATGGACTTCTTCCTCCTCTCATGAACTTGCATAGTTTCTGCACTGCTCCCAGCGCAAATGTAACCATATGTACTCCTCTTGAAGCTCTGGTCTCATCAAGGTGCAGTTGAAAATATTGCCAAACTAAGAAGGTAACATGAACTGATGAAGCTTTCTCCCAAGCATGCAGATTAGAAGAATAGTTAAGGGATCAAAAACTGAAGATGACCTCTGGATATTTGGGAATCTCACATTCAGTTCTTGGACCTCATATTATGGTTTACTTAGTACCGCAATTAGTGGAGTTTCACATGGAAGTCGATGATATGTTTCATAGAACTCCAATAGGGATGAAAGAAGGTCGGATTAAGTCTTCCAAGTGCAGGGCAACTTTAACCAACATTCAGGGCTAAAATTTAACTGGCAATGTGCAGGCAGGAAGAAAATGAGAAGGCAGACAGATCTTTTTTTAGAAAATCAAAAAGCATTTTCTTTCATTTTTGCAAGCTGCCTACTCTTCTTAACTTATTAAACTAACTAATAGTGGATAGGCCCAAAGGATTAATGTGAGTCAAAGATAGAAATTGCATAGATGAAATTCTTGCATACAAAAGAAAGCTGAAACCTTATTGGCACATTGGGTTGTATTATTTGGGAAATGTTCACAAAGGGTAAATTGAATTGGCTCATGCTGAGATAATGAGTCTATTGAAACTTCTGATCTGCCAGACAAAGAAAAATGAGAATGCATTATTTGGGGCTTCCACTTTTCCTTTCATCTCTCTTGTTATCTATTTATATTCACAGTGCTAATTCAAAAAGTTCAGGAAATGAAGTAGGGCATTGTGAAATGATCGATTTTTCCATAATTTATTCTTTCAAACAACCGTGAAGAGAGTCACCTGAGTTTTTTCAAACCAAATAGTTTCAGCTGCTAATTGATGGAAACAAGTCACCTAAATCAATACATCCATTCCACCTTGTTGAATATTGGACAAGGCTCCTCAGCAAAATATTAGATTTTGGGGCATTCAAACTGCTTCTTAGAAGCTAATAGAAGATTTAGTAAAAGAGCAAATACGCATTTAAAAGTGTCAATAAAGGCGTTGCATCGGCCAGTACTGACAGACTAAAGGAACAAATAAGGTAACCCACTTTAACTGGGTCTCGACTTAACTATGCAGGGCAAAACACAAAATGCATCGTAAGAGAATCCCCAAAAAATTTCTTCACTTCAACCAAAATTACAGTCACTTGAAGGGACTCTCTTTGTCTTACCAAAGTAAACTTTTTTATTGATATTCTCTTCAGTGGTTATTAAGTGCAGTATATTGTTCAATAAACGTTGAATAATAATTGTTCGATCAATGAAATTGGTAGGCGCTGCTGCTTCAAAGATGGCTTTTACTAGATCGTCTTCATGCTTTTTTCCTTGGGCCTGATGCAATGCCCCAAATAATGTACATTAGTAATCAGCATTTTGCATGACTCCTTATTCACAGACACTGCTCACTCTTTCAGCACACTGAGGACTTTATGCATTTTTCCATCTTGGTGTTCATGACAGGTTGCACATATAAGTATATCATTATAGAATGCTCGTACATCAAGGATATACTTAAACTAAACATACATCAGTGTTTAAAAGACATTTGCGACTTGCACAGGTCAGCTTTTGTAAACTTCTGTTTTGCACAATAAAACACATTTGAACCATATAATACACTTGCCTCTGTGGCCAAGCCAAACAATAAGTGTAACTTTGTGTTAGACTGGGCCTTTCTTGGCGTGATTACCCCAGACTTTTTGCCTCTACCTCCTCTATTTTTGGTGCTGTGATAGATTTTGTGTTGCCAACTTAGGTGCTTTGGACACTTTGCCATTGCTAAACAGTGTCAAAGTGCAAGTGCTCCCTGTATGAAGTGTAATGGTAATTGGTTGTCCATGATTGGTATGTTTTCCTTACTAAGTAAAGTCCCTAGTAAAGTGCACTATGTGTGCCGGGTCTGGTAATGCAACTGCTACTAGTAGGCCTGCAGCACTATTTGTGCCACCCACACAAGTAGCCTTAAAAAGGGAACTCAGGCCTGCCATTGCAGGGCCTGCGTACGTCCAGACCTTACCCTTCCCTTTCTATGCACATCAGGCACCCCTATGGTAGGTCTATGGCCCTCCTTGGGCAGGGTGCAGTGCATGTGAAAGGTAGGACATGTACTAAGGTGTGTGCCATGTACTGACAGTGAAATAATGTCCATTTCGTTTTTCACTATTGAAAGGCCATCTTGCCCATGGGACAGAATGGGGGGGCTGTGTAGTATGTTTTCCACCCTATCTTCCTAAAAGCTTAAGATAGAAAGGTGAAGTTTAGTATGCCTGAACTCACAGTATAATAACACATCTTTTGATGAAGTTGGTTAGAAGTGGCTGAGTTTTTGTAGCTCTAACATTTCTCTGTGTCTCTGCCTGGCTGTGGATTGATTGTCTGGAATTGAAAGTGATAGGATCTGGGGAATGTCTTGACCCAGGGAAGGAGGTGAGACAGCAACAGGCTGAACTGCATCTGGAGTGTAGGGGGAGGAGAAGCCCCTAGAGGTGAAGAGGCCTGGGTTTCTGCTATAAAACAATTGTCCCATCTCCTGCTGAGTGATTGAGAATCCAGACTCCCTCTAATCAAAGGAAGTAAGGTGTCACTGGCAGGGAGGCACCCAGAGCAGGTTTGAACAGGGGGCAGTGCCCCCTAAAACACAAAGACTTCAAAGTTATTGAGGGGTATAACTATGAGAGCTAAAGCCCCTGAACTTTGGAGAATGGCTTGATCAAGTGTAAACAAGACTGGAGTTACTTTGTGGTCAAGAGGACCTTTGCCAAGGAAGATACAACTGAAGAGACTGAAGGATAGGACTGACCCTTGCTGTGTGTTCTGGGGAATGTCTCCTCACTCCCAAGGCTATAAAAAACTCAGAGCAATTGACCTGTATATTAACGTTTAATCCTAAGGCAAACAAGGTGAAACAAATCATTTTACTTAATCTGCGGTTGATAGAACATCTAAATATCCCTAGGCCCTTGTTTGCATTCCGACGAGGGAGGAATTTAGAGCTGCACGTACACAACCAACAAGAAAGGATCTCAGGGGCCTATCAGGTCTACCAGCAGTGATGAAGCACTATAGATGTAATAATTGCTCTGCATGCGCGCATACAAGTGACTCAAAATCCATCAAGATTAATTACATACAGCATACACAATTGAGTTTTCAAACTGCAATACAAAACATGTAGTTTACTCTGTGATATGCCCATGTGGTAAACTGTATATCTGTCAGACCACCCAAGCTGTTAAAATGAGAATACTGCAGCACAAATCTTGTATACGATGTAAAACACAAGGAGCCCCGCTGGTCCAACATTTTGTGCAGCAAGGCCATGACGAGAATGATTTAAGGTGGACAGTACTAATAGTAGTTAAAGCACAGAACAAAACAACTTTACAATTGAATCTCAATCGGTTGGAGGCCCATATGATAGAGAAGTATCATACATAAATTGAAGGCCTACATGATCGGGAAGAAATATGGGCTTTACTATGACTGGAAATGTATGCTAAGTGATTAAATTGAGGAAATGCTAGGATAAAGCTGACTTGAATTAGATATCCTAGAGTATTTGATCTTTTCCATTTGTTCTGTGCTCTATATGACCACACTGTATATATTTCATCACTGAGTTTTTGTATATATGTATATAAAATATTGTTGAAGATTGTGAACCTTACTTGTAATAGGCATGCTGGCTATAAGAACTCTTAAAGTGTCATTTGCCATGATTACCAGAGACTTGAATTTGGGATAAGGATCCACCTTTTGTGCGTGTATCACATTCTGTTACAATAGGAGCCAATGGACAGTATTTGATCGTCTTGGTAGAGTTTACTGTGCCATATATGTGCTTTTCAGTTGGTTTTTTAATACATCTTTCTTCATCTGCTCCCTTTGGTTTACACCCTTGGACTCACAATAACATGTAAGTACATGTGGAATTTCCATTGGGCGCCTTGTGTGGTACCAGTTTTGATGCGCTTGATTAGTTCCGTTGTCCCTGCTTTACTGGGTATTGCTGGATGCCGGTGAAGTGCGCATTCTAGTAGTGGAGGTATGGGCCAGTCCGCTTTCTCTGTTGACTACCTGAAGTTACGTCAACTTTAATACTTTCAATATAACCAGCAGTCCAGCAGGTGTGATTGTGGCACATGCTGACGGTTGCGGCTGTGGAAAGGGAGAGAGTATTTACTGCGAAATACGAAGGACTTATTAAGAGAGTAATATGGTGGTATGTTATTGTCTGGGGGAGAGGCAGGTGATTGTCCCTAGTTGAACTTCCGTCTAAACGGAGTTTCTACCCTTATGGAAACAGTGAGTCAGTTTGGTGCACAGAGAAGTTTTTGGCACGTACAACGGAAAGTCTGCCTCTGTGAAGTAGAGGTGAGTGATAGTTGAGCTACATTAGAGGCACAGTTGGTGAATCACGTTTTGATAGCTTGAGCTTTTTCAAATGCTTCTGGATGTTTTTTTAGGTGGTTTTACCATGTGTGTGGGACACACGTAGAGACGTATCAGACGTGGTCTGTTAATACAAATGACCAGTGCAAATATTGATGTAAGTTACATAGGATACATTTATTCAGTTTGCCCTGCAATTTAGAATAGTCTCGATTTCTAAGTGCTTTGGGACACTATACTTATACATCACTTGCACTTTTTCGCAGATGCCATTCTAGAATTCACATGGTGCTAGTGTTTGGTTACCATTGTAACCTGCATTTATTGTTCATCGATCTGAGGTTTGATTATTCCTTGCATCCTCGCCGCTTTCCTGGTGACACTGTGGTAACTATAATTACACAGGCATCTGCCCGGTATAGCCAGTATGCTGTATACAAATAATGGGTCAGAAATGATGGTTATTGAATATCTGCATATTTATTTTGTTTAGTTTTTGTTCCATTGCCCTTGTCTTGAAGAGGCGAAGAAGAACATCTAAGGCTGAAACGCGCCTGCGTCTACATCTGTCAAGAAGGAGTCTTTAGTATATTCATAAGGAGTGGTTTAATAACTTTTTGATGACACAATAAGAGTGATATAGAATAAACCCCTTTGCCTTAAGTGTTAATCCAGTCTACCTCTAAGTGTATCACCCAGACTTAAAGGGTGGACACGAGTACAAATTGTTATGGGTATTGGCTAAGTATGGGCGAATTTTGCGAATCTCGCGTTCGCGAATTTTGCGGATTTGCGAACTCGCAATCCGCAAAATCCGCGAATTCTTGCGAATTTGCGGATTTTTTTTTTTGTGTTCGCAAGGATTTCTGCCAGTTCGCGAGGGTTTCGTACCAGTTCGCAATTGCGAACTTACATTTCGGCGCGCAACGGTCGCGAATTATGTTGTTTCTATGTCTGGTTCATCATCACAGGTTCCCAGCACCCTCTGTTTCACCACTGCAACCCTCTGTTACATCAATGCCACCCTCTGGTTCATCATTACTGTAGATTATGGGGGGGGGAAAGCAGGCACACCAGCCCTGCTTCAACTGAGATGAATTAATTTGGGGTTAGTTTATTAATGTGTCACTGTTTTAAAATTCCAGTCTGGCACCTGCTTCCTTATCTGTAATTTTGCTTTCTGTTGCAGGGCATTTTTTTTCCCCAGGACCTTTGTGGCCTACTTGTAGCTATTGTATGAGCCTGCTGTGAGGGTCAGAGCAGGGTCATACAATTGTTGCAACTAGCAACTGAATTCTGGAGGGGCCCCAGTCAGGAAGCACTACCGGGAATTGTTACTAATGATGATTTTGAACTCTTGCCCCTGCCGAGTGCTTTCAGTTTTGAAAAACTCGTTTTTCTGCAATTTCGCGGGGTTCGCGGGGCGCGAACACGCGCGAGATCGGATTCGGAAGCCGCAAATTCGTGCGAATATGCAATTTGTTTTTTTTGCGGCGTGTTAGTTGGCAAGGTTTTGTGCGTTTTTGCGAGCCGCTCGTAGCGCAAGGCGCGAAGTTACCCTCGCGGTCGTTCAAGGGCGCAGCCATCTTGTTTGCCTGACGTATTTCCGTTTCCGGGCGCGAAGTGTAATCTCGCAAAGTCCGCGGCTTGCCAGTACAGTCTCGCGCGTGTTCGCAAGGAAAATCTTGCGCGGTCGTGAACGGGCGCGGCCATCTTGTTTCTCATTCATTGCTATGGTTCTGGGCATGGTCTTTGTATCCTCTGTCAATCTCTGCCATCCTTTGCTTGTTTGAAGTTTTTTTTATCTATTTTACTTATTATCTATCCCTCTATTTTTCTAGCCCTATATTTTTGTGTTTACTGCTACTTTTGGTTAATTTTAAACTACTTTTGTAAACTCTTTTCTTTTCTTCTCTTCCCTATTCTATTTTCTTTATTCCTTTCCGCCCAGACCATGGTGAAGGGAGCCGGTAAGCATCCCGAGAAGGGGAAGGGTCCCGCACCCCGTGTCCGGCTCCCATGCGGGCGTTTGAGGGGGGAGCTAGTGATGCCACGGGAGATCTTTACCCCGGAGGAGGTGGCCCAACTCGTTTTTTATGTTCAGCGCCGCCTCCCCAGGACCATCATGGGAGGCGACAAGATCAGTGCCGGGTACGGGGCCCGGGAGCGCCGGAAGCGGTGGGAGAAGGTGTGCCAGGCCATTTACCACCACTCTCGGGTCTGGCGCACCTACAACCAGGCCACCCACCGCTGGACGGATGTCCTGACCCGTGAGCGAGATCTGCTCGACCTCCTTGGCCTTGAGATCCCCGGGCTTGGTGAGTAGTAGTAGCTATGTCTTTACTACTATGTTTTCTCCTGCTGTGTTATTATATTGCAAATTTTTGTTTTTTACCAAGAGCAATAATGCTGCTCATTACATTGTAGGTAAATTTTATTTCAAAATCTTCTGTGCATTTCAGGTACACTGCTCTCCTTCTTCTCAGTAGTGTTGCTACTATGCTTATTTGTTTTAGATTTTGTGTTCATTTTATTGGCCTGTGAAATTATGTATGAGTGTAGTTGAAAGAACTGCGTAATGCTACACACTAAGGTTCAGATTTTTAATTACCGGCGCATCCCTGCAAAGTTGCAGGGATGCGCCAGTAATTGTGCGTCACGCCACCATCACCCATGGTGCGCCGTATTTACAATGCGGCGCGCCATGGGCCCAAAACGTCACCAAAGCGTTACGCATCTGTACCGTAAAGGCGGCGCATTGCTGGAGTTGCGTCGCAACGATGGTGCAGCTCCATCAATGCTCTGGGGTGCCCTATCTCCCCAATGCTGCGTCAAGCCGTACGTCTGCTTCAAGCAGGCGCAGGGTTTGAGTCACGCATCATTGTCCTCAAAGTGACTGATTGAAATCTTGTAGATTTCCCTCAGCCACTTTTAGGATGCGTTCCTGCGCAGGAACGCCCTCCCTTGCGCCGGAACGCCCCCTATTGGCGCAGGGCTTTACAACGTGATGCATCTCCCATATGCGTCACGTTGTTAATATACGCCGCACCATTGCGCCTCTTTTGTGCTGTCGCTGCGTCACAAAAGTCACGCAACAATGGAGCAAAAGAGCCGCAAGGGCCTTCTAAATCAGCCCCTACAGACTCAAGTCCAGTCCTTCCTTTGTACACATGGCGATAAGAAGAAATAGTGGTGGTGGATTAATAGTTTGAGTATTTTAATGACTGGTGAATGTAGTAGGAAACTTTAGTGTTGTCGCTGATCTTCAATCACGATGGACTTTGGCTGTCACTTTGCGTGCTGCGGCCTGCTGCCTGCCAATCCTAGGCAAACCTTTTTAGTACTTTGTTTAGTGAGTTACATAGGGTAGTTTCCAATTCGACGGTCCGTAAATCAAGCAATACTAAAGAAATGACGTAGTCGACCACATGAGATTGGTCAATAATATATCCCGTGGAGTCGTTCCCTATTTGCTATTTCGCAAAAATATTTTGTTACATTGTTAGTTCTTTTGAAATGTTTGATTTGGTTGAGAAATATCATCCATGTTTTCTGTTTTTCTTTCTTTCATGTTGTACATCAGCTTCCCCCAGGGGCAAGAGGAGGACACAGGAGGAGGAGGAGGAGGGTGCTGTTGTCGATGCAGGCCAGGACCGGGCAGTCGAGGGCTCCTTTGCTGGCCCCAGTAAGTTTTAATTTTAATATAGAGTACTTATTTTTTCATAGCGTTCCTCATTCGATTTTTTCTAAATCGTCTTTGATCTTCTTGTAGACAGGATCTAAATTCTTATCCTGCCTCGACTATGACTCCGTGTGGTATTACTAGATTATTCTTATTAGTCTGTCTGTGTAGCTAACTAAAATTGCACATTTGGCATTTCCATTGGACTCCCATTCTAGTCAGCAAAAGCTCTATGCACTGAGTGCAGTCCTCTGGGATTGTCCATAATGTCTTTTCAAGTATTCTAAATGTTTATGCTTTGACCATTGCCAACAATAAAAAGGTGAATGACCACCACCAAGAAAGAATAAGATACTACTTTACTTTTGGTTTGGATAGGAGGACAATCCATTCTACTACTGTTGCAGGGACAAATCTGCACAAACAGAACTATGGACACTAAATAATGCATCGCTTAGCTTATCAATTATAATAGGTGCTGTAACTGTTAGACTTTCCACATACCTCAGTGATAACAGACTTTGTAGTTGAACCCCCAATCTCCTTACTGACTAGATAGTGTGGCAGAGTCATTTAGCTCCCAAAGTCACCGATGGCAGAGGCACGGACTCATGCTTGCAAAAATTCGAAAACCTTTAGCTCATCCACTCTAGTCTGGAGGACCAAAAACCACAGAGTCTATTTAAGTTTAAAAGCTTTATTAAAAGTAAACACATTTATTAAATTCAAGTTTGTTATAAAAGTGTAACTGAAAATGGAAAAGTGCTTAGTGCTGACGATTAATTGGACACATTTCTTGTGGTCGAGCCGAGCTCTCACCTGGTTTGAACTTGATCCTGCTCGTGTTCTTAGAAGTTAAGGTTCTGTCTGTTAGGAGAAAAAGTGGTGCATCTTAAAAAGTAAAAAGCAAACATTCATCAGTTGTGCCAAAAAGTGCAGCAAGACAACAGCCTTCCCTGGAAAAAGGGACATTTTTACTCTAGAGTACACAGTCATAAATTATTAAATTGTACACTTTTTTCACATTTCTTTCTTCCTCCTAGACCAAATATTATATAGTAGTGAGTGGTGTATTCTAACATTATTAAATGTACTTTGTAGGTGGAACATCTGGAGACGGGGCCAGCGCGGAGGTGGTGGTGGCATTGGACGAGGAGGACAACTCTGGGGAGGAGGCGGTGCAAGTGCCGGACAAGGACATGCCTGTGAGGGTTCACACGGTGGTGGCGGGCAGAGGTAAGCTATACATTCCTTAGTCATTGAGATTGAAGACTGCAGAGTGTGCTTTCTGCACGGGTGTATTATAAAAAAAGCAGGTAGTAGCCTCCTCTAAATGTACTTCGACTTAGCTGTGAAGTTTTTGGCGAGAAGAATCCCAATCAGATCTGAGGTGAACTTGATGGATGGGATGAACGAAAAGCGAAAGAAGGGTGTAAGTAAGTGTGGAAGCACGAGAAATGTAATGATGACTGGCAAAGAAGAATGATATGTGTTTGCTTGGTCCCCGAGGTGGCTGGGAAGGTAAGAAAATGGTATGGTGCATGGCTGGGTGAATGATGAAGCAAGGATGGGTGGAAGGAGAACAGCCTGGGTGGGTGAGACAGAAACTGTATGTGTACAATATACTTTGAATGGATGGATGCCTGGATCATCCATGGTACTATCTGACTCTTAGATAGCATATGTGTATCTAGAGAGAGTAGACGGTCACTGGATGAACTAAGTGTTACTTTGAAGAGCATGTAACACCGCACCCGCACGTCCGTTCCAGTGTAGGAAAGGCAAGGAAAAGAAGTTGTAACGTTGTCCAAAGACTACCATGAATAGTAGCAGTAGTTTGTATTGCAACTGCAAGCACAGCATATATCCGGTTATTACGGTGGACACTCCCTACCTTCCTTAATAACTTTAGTTTAGTAGTAGTACGTCATTCATGTGTGGGGGTATCACTGTTCACTCAATAATAAGCAAAGCACCTAAAGTCATCCCATATGTCATCAAATACATCCCATGTGAAGTGATAGATAATCAGATAATTTAGCTTCTTCATTTTCCTTTTCTAATACTCATTTGCACTGTAGGGTGAAAGCTAAATTAATTAAGCAGTAGCCCTTTTAACAGAGTATTCTCAGTGCCACCTGTAATAGAAAAGTAAGAGCTTCACCACCTGCATGTACTGGACCGGTACAGTAACGCAAGTCTGTCTCACTCACCATGGTGTGCGTCTGTTTTTCTCGGGTGCAAGTTCACTGCGCTGGCATTATGCCGGCTTGCATAAGATAACGTACCAATTTTCCTAAACAAGAGAGAAGAAGAAGAATAAGAGTGGTGTACTGGCATAGTCGACTGTAATAGAAGTCCATAGTGCTCGTAGAATTTGTTCCTTAAACTCCCACTAATGTTAGAGCAAGGATGAAGAAGTCGGAGGTTACATAGATACTGTCCTCAATAGTTATGTACTGTGCTTTCAATTTGTTACTTGTACTGTGACAACTTTCTGCTCAATCATTTTGTGTTAATCTTAAGGAGCATTGGTTACAGACTATGTCTTTCTTTTTTCATGTAGTTGCTCCTTCCAAATCCAAGACACCATCAAGGAGGAAGGAGCTGGTTCGAATGGCCCGGCAACGGAGGCTGGATGCCACTGTCGCTGAATATCGGCGGCTGGTGGCCCTGGAGGAGGAGGAGACGCAGTCTGGTACAACAACAACGTCCACTGGGACAGCTGCATCCTCCTCCGTGCGGGCTGCCAGCCAGCGCAGTGCTCCAGCGGTACGGAGCCGGGCTACCAAAGCCAAACGCCACCGCCCAGCAGCAAAGAAAGCAGCTGCCCCTCACAGGATTTGCAAGGCACACCGGCGCCGCTTATCCCTCAGACTGTCCTACCTGGAGCAGGAGGTCCATAACTATAAGAACGTGGTGGAGGGCCTCCGCTTCGAACTTGCCACCCTCCGCAAGGAGCATGATGCCCTGGCTGCTAATTCCAACAGCACCCTGCCATAGTGTCCCTTGCCCCTTTTTTAGAGACTTTTGGGGGGTGGGAATTGGGAGTTGGGATTTTTGGGGACTTTTGAAGGACAATCGTTGGGGTTAGGGAGGGTCTTGTGGGAGATTCTTTTGTTAGGGCTATAAAAATATACTTTTTGAAACTTTATCTGACCATACCTGTTTTTTACTGCTTTTGAGTCTGGTGGGTGGGGGTTTAACATAACAGTAAGTTTGTTTTCCTGAATAGTCCTAGGACTTTAGTAGTAGTACCGTCAATCAAATCTCTCTTCTCTCCTAATACTCCATTATACTACCTCCAACCAAACGCCTATCTTACCTGTAATTTCTGTTTGCAAGTAGGACTAGGCCCAGGGCTGGCTCCATGGGAAACAGCAAATAAGGTTGGCAATCCTGGGCGGATAAAATTTCCTCATAGCGGTGGTACTAGTGGTGTGACACAGTGGCAGTTGCTTGTCTATGAAAAAAAAGAAAATGAAATCTGGTTTGTCCTCCTGAGCAATACAACGGTACAATAGAGAATATAGCAGGTGACAGAAGTACACTAGAACAGTGCCACATTGTAGCCTAACAAATGTTAAAGTATAACTAATTCGGTTGAAGTTCTTTGACATTAGCCATGGGTCTTTGTCAAGCAGAGTAAGAATATATCCTCGGATTTCTTCACCAGCCTGTTGCTATCACCTTATCCTCCCCAGCAAGTGTGTGGATTTATTGCTTTAATTTAGTCACACATCAATCAAAACCACACAGCCCGGGGGAAGAGGGTTAGGGTTTGAAAAATGGATGGGTACGGGAGTTTTTGGGAAAGGTTTTGGGAGACAAGAAAAAATAGCACAGCATGGACAAACAATTGTGAACATAAACAAATCTTTGGGTACAAACCTATCCATCAATCTTTGAAAGTGCATGCACTACTGCATGCATGTCAGTGAAAAGTAAGTAGTACTTTCGACAACTGTGGAAGAAAGAATGCGACAGTACAGGGCGTGTGTGGAATTATTGATAACTATATTCAACATAAGGTCTTTGTAGCCAGATACCTGAGAGCCTTGCTGGTCACTATAAATCCATTCACAACAACACTCAATGGGGTTGGTCTGGAAGGTATATTAGATAGAAAAGGAGAAATTGCTTTTTTTCTAGGTGTCCCCTCACTCACCAGGGTTGCCCCTTGGTGACATGCTTCATCATTGGGGCCATCCCAGTCCTCTACGGGCTGGGGCGTGCTGCGACTTGCGAATTACGTAGGAGCACTTACAAATGACTATGTGTGGTGCAGATGTGATAGTGGAGTGGACTAAGTGATGTGTTAAGGGATCAATTTAGAAGCAGAGAGAGATCCAAGAAATGCAGTCACAGTCAGAGAAAAAGGCAAGGGATACTGTATCTATGTTGTTGTAGTTGTCCTGTTGGAAGTGGTAAGTAAGTTGCCTGCAGAAAAAAAATCCTCTTATTAGCGGCACTCCTCCATTGCAGCCGACGCTTCGTCCATCGATGTTGGTCACCAGAAGACACCCTGTCCACTGCCTGCCTGATGCTGAATTGTGGCTCGCTAATGTGAAGCCTGACTCCATCCTTTTTTCCCCATTGCAGAGACTGAAACCCGGCCTGTAATTATTCAACGAAAAACAGGAAGTGATATAATATTACAACACCACTGATAAATAAATATAAGGTATGTAGGCTGTGGAGTGCAAAAAGTCACAATTTGATTTTCCTAGTAGACAGTACAATATTTTTGAAAGTGCGTACTCTGTCTGAGTCACCTTTTGAAGGATAAATAAGTAGGGGCAAATTAATGTAGCGGATCTTTCCCCTCAAGCTAGGTGTACTGTAAACTGTGTTTTAGAACAAAATTAGATCTTCCTAGCAGTGCTCCCACCCAGACCCTTACTAAAGCCAGTCGCAAATATGTAGAAGACCCCCAATCAAATCTCAAAAAACGAGGCCTAGCAGAAAACTGGTGACAAAACTTACTTTGAAAGTAAAAGTAGGCCGAAGTACCCCCTTCCTAATTACCCCTTATCCACCGTGGATTGCATTCAAACTAACGGTGGGCGGCCAGCTACGCTCCGTCTGCGGAGTGTGCGTAGTGCCGCCCACTCCGCATTTTGCGGAGCTGGCGGAGCCAGGCGGCACTACGCACGCTCCGCAGACGGAGCGTAGCTGGCCGCCACCCGCCTCCCTCCCGCCCTCCCTAAATACTTTAAAATAAAGGAACGCAATAATTTTAAAAGCACTTACCTTGCCGCCGCTGGCCGCCGCGTTCCCCGGGGCTCGTTATCTTCCGTCTTCCGTATTTTGCAGTAATGCGCATGCGCGGACGGCCGCGCATGCGCATTTTCACGAGAAAATGCGCATGCGCGGCCGCCCGCGCATGCGCATTACGGCAAAATACGGAAGACGGAAGATAACGAGCCCCGGGGAACGCGGCGGCCAGCGGCGGCAAGGTAAGTGCTTTTAAAATTATTGCGTTCCTTTATTTTAAAGTATTTAGGGAGGGCGGGAGGGAGGCGGGTGGCGGGGCTGGCGGCCAGTGGTTTTGCGGAGTGGGGCTACGCGGAGTGCGGAGGTGGGCGTAGTTTCTCGCCCACTTCGCGTAGCTCCGCAAAGCCCCACTCCGCGAACTCCGCCCAGGGTTAATTCAAACCACTTGCAAGCAACCAAGCAAAAGTATCCATAGCCAGCATCGCTCCAAGACTCGAAATCCCCCCCACTCAAACACATGCAATAGAAATACTGCTAACCCTAACGAACCCTAAGTTAAGAATAGTGGCAAAGGCTTTCTTTAACTATGCCAAATCCCCCCTTTCCCACCATGGATTTTCTTCAAATGACTTGCAACCAAAATTACACATTCTCACGAGTGCTCTAAGACCCCAGAACTCAGTTGCAAAAATCTAGAACACCCCGAAACACATGCAATCCTGCTGCTAGGGCTAACCCTAACGAACCCTAAGTTACAAAAAGTGCCAAAAGGCTTTTCCACGAGGATTTTGACCCAACCACTTCTACCCGGTATTAGACCTTCCCAGGAATGCCCCAAGACCCGCCAACCCACCCGCCAAGAAGCATAACACCCCCAAACAGGCCAAAAGCAAAATCTCATACTTGCAATATTTCTCGGCCTTCTGTCCAAACGCGCTGCATAGCTAGGCCATAAGTCGGGGTTGCCACCACGGATTTCCTGAAAAGCAAATGCAATCAAGCTTAGAGTGTCCCAGCAGTGCTCCCAGACCACGAAACTCACCCACAAACAGACAGAACCCCCCCTAAGAGCACCTCAAAGGCAAGCAAGTCATCAAAAACACAAAAAAATTTCCGCCTGGGATTTGGTCCAAACCACTTTTATCCAGTATTAGAGCTTCCCAGCAATGGCCCCAGAGCCGTCAACCCAGGAGAAAACGAGTAGAAGACCCCCAAACAGCCAAAGAGCAAAAGTACAAAAATGGGGACTTTGTCAGTTTTTCACAAATTTCCCAAATCACTCCGCGCGCGCTCTGCAGCTAGGCCCTAACTCCCCTCTGCCACCATGGATTTGCTTCAAACCTCTTGCAAAGTAAAGTATATATAGCCAGCAGTGCGCCCAGACCCCGAAACCCACCCACAAACACCAGGAAGCCCCCCAAACAGGCCTCCCGAAAACGCTACATTGAGCAAAATGTCAGAAATAGCCAAAAAAAAATCGGCCTGGATTTTGTCCCAACCACTTCTACCCGGTATTAGACCTTCCCAGGAATGCCCCAAGACCCACCAACCCACCCGCCAAGAAGCATAACACCCCCAAACAGGCCAAAAGCAAAATCTCATACTTGCAATATTTCTCGGCCTTCGGTCCAAACGCGCTGCGTAGCTAGGCCATAAGTCGGGGTTGCCACCACGGATTTCCTGAAAAGCAAATGCAATCAAGATTAGAGTGTCCCAGCAGTGCTCCCAGACCACGAAACTCACCCACAAACAGACGGAACCCCCCCTAAAAGCACCTCAAAGGCAAGCAAGTCATCAAAAACACAAAAAAAATTCCGCCTGGGATTTGGTCCAAACCACTTTTATCCGGTATTAGAGCTTCCCAGCAATGGCCCCAGAGCCGTCAACCCAGGAGAAAACGAGTAGAAGACCCCCAAACAGCCAAAGAGCAAAAGTACAAAAATGGGGACTTTGTCAGTTTTTCACAAATTTCCCAAATCACTCCGCGCGCGCTCTGCAGCTAGGCCCTAACTCCCTTCTGCCACCATGGATTTGCTTCAAACCTCTTGCAAAGTAAAATATATATAGCCAGCAGTGCGCCCAGACCCCGAAACCCACCCACAAACACCAGGAAGCCCCCCAAACAGGCCCCCGAAAACGCTACATTGAGCAAAATGTCAGAAATAGCCCCAAAACAATCGGCCTGGATTTTGTCCCAACCACTTCTACCCGGTATTAGACCTTCCCAGGAATGCCCCAAGACCCGCCAACCCACCCGCCAAGAAGCATAACACCCCCAAACATGCCAAAAGCAAAATCTCATACTTGCAATATTTCTCGGCCTTCGGTCCAAACACGCTGCGTAGCTAGGCCATAAGTCGGGGTTGCCACCACGGATTTCCTGAAAAGCAAATGCAATCAAGATTAGAGTGTCCCAGCAGTGCTCCCAGACCACGAAACTCACCCACAAACAGATGGAACCCCCCCTAAAAGCACCTCAAAGGCAAGCAAGTCATCAAAAACACAAAAAATGTTCCGCCTGGGATTTGGTCCAAACCACTTTTATCCGGTATTAGAGCTTCCCAGCAATGGCCCCAGAGCCGTCAACCCAGGAGAAAACGAGTAGAAGACCCCCAAACAGCCAAAGAGCAAAAGTACAAAAATGGGGACTTTGTCAGTTTTTCACAAATTTCCCAAATCACTCCGCGTGCGCTCTGCAGCTAGGCCCTAACTCCCCTCTGCCACCATGGATTTGCTTCAAACCTCTTGCAAAGTAAAGTATATATAGCCAGCAGTGCGCCCAGACCCCGAAACCCACCCACAAACACCAGGAAGCCCCCCAAACAGGCCCCCGAAAACGCTACATTGAGCAAAATGTCAGAAATAGCCCCAAAACAATCGGCCTGGATTTTGTCCCAACCACTTCTACCCGGTATTAGACCTTCCCAGGAATGCCCCAAGACCCACCAACCCACCCGCCAAGAAGCATAACACCCCCAAACAGGCCAAAAGCAAAATCTCATACTTGCAATATTTCTTGGCCTTCGGTTCAAACGCGCTGCTTAGCTAGGCCATAAGTCGGGGTTGCCACCACGGATTTCCTGAAAAGCAAATGCAATCAAGATTAGAGTGTCCCAGCAGTGCTCCCAGACCACGAAACTCACCCACAAACAGACGGAAGCCCGCCTAAAAGCACCTCAAAGTCAAGCAAGTCATCAAAAACACAAAAAAATTTCCGCCTGGGATTTGGTCCAAACCACTTTTATCCGGTATTAGAGCTTCCCAGCAATGGCCCCAGAGCCGTCAACCCAGGAGAAAACGAGTAGAAGACCCCCAAACAGCCAAAGAGCAAAAGTACAAAAATGGGGACTTTGTCAGTTTTTCACAAATTTCCCAAATCACTCCGCGCGCGCTCTGCAGCTAGGCCCTAACTCCCCTCTGCCACCATGGATTTGCTTCAAACCTCTTGCAAAGTAAAGTATATATAGCCAGCAGTGCGCCCAGACCCCAAAACCCACCCACAAACACCAGGAAGCCCCCCAAACAAGCCCCCGAAAACACTACATTGAGCAAAATGTCAGAAATAGCCAAAAAAAAATCGGCCTGGATTTTGTCCCAACCACTTCTACCCGGTATTAGACCTTCCCAGGAATGCCCCAAGACCCGCCAACCCACCCGCCAAGAAGCATAACACCCCCAAACAGGCCAAAAGCAAAATCTCATACTTGCAATATTTCTCGGCCTTCGGTCCAAACGCGCTGCGTAGCTAGGCCATAAGTCGGGGTTGCCACCACGGATTTCCTGAAAAGCAAATGCAATCAAGATTAGAGTGTCCCAGCAGTGCTCCCAGACCACGAAACTCACCCACAAACAGACGGAACCCCCCCTAAAAGCACCTCAAAGGCAAGCAAGTCATCAAAAACACAAAAAAGTTCCGCCTGGGATTTGGTCCAAACCACTTTTATCCCTTATTAGAGCTTCCCAGCAATGGCCCCAGAGCCGTCAACCCAGGAGAAAACGAGTAGAAGACCCCCAAACAGCCAAAGAGCAAAAGTACAAAAATGGGGACTTTGTCAGTTTTTCACAAATTTCCCAAATCACTCCGCGCGCGCTCTGCAGCTAGGCCCTAACTCCCCTCTGCCACCATGGATTTGCTTCAAACCTCTTGCAAAGTAAAGTATGTATAGCCAGCAGTGCACCCAGACCCCGAAACCCACCCACAAACACCAGGAAGCCCCCCAAACAGGCCCCCGAAAACGCTACATTGAGCAAAATGTCAGAAATAGCCAAAAAAAAATCGGCCTGGATTTTGTCCCAACCACTTCTACCCGGTATTAGACCTTCCCAGGAATGCCCCAAGACCCGCCAACCCACCCGCCAAGAAGCATAACACCCCCAAACAGGCCAAAAGCTAAATCTCATACTTGCAATATTTCTCGGCCTTCGGTCCAAACGCGCTGCGTAGCTAGGCCATAAGTCGGGGTTGCCACCACGGATTTCCTGAAAAGCAAATGCAATCAAGATTAGAGTGTCCCAGCAGTGCTCCCAGACCACGAAACTCACCCACAAACAGACGGAACCCCCCTAAAAGCACCTCAAAGGCAAGCAAGTCATCAAAAACACACAAAAAATTCCGCCTGGGATTTGGCCCAAACCACTTTTATCCGGTATTAGAGCTTCCCAGCAATGGCCCCAGAGCCGTCAACCCAGGAGAAAACGAGTAGAAGACCCCCAAACAGCCAAAGAGCAAATGTACAAAAATGGGGACTTTGTCAGTTTTTCACAAATTTCCCAAATCACTCCGCGCGCGCTCTGCAGCTAGGCCCTAACTCCCCTCTGCCACCATGGATTTGCTTCAAACCTCTTGCAAAGTAAAGTATATATAGTCAGCAGTGCGCCCAGACCCCGAAACACACCCACAAACACCAGGAAGCCCCCCAAACAGGCCCCCGAAAACGCTACATTGAGCAAAATGTCAGAAATAGCCAAAAAAAAATCGGCCTGGATTTTGTCCCAACCACTTCTACCCGGTATTAGACCTTCCCAGGAATGCCCTAAGACCCGCCAACCCACGCGCTAAGAAGCATAACACCCCCAAACAGGCCAAAAGCAAAATCTCATACTTGCAATATTTCTCGGCCTTCGGTCCAAACGCGCTGCGTAGCTAGGCCATAAGTCGGGGTTGCCACCACGGATTTCCTGAAAAGCAAATGCAATCAAGATTAGAGTGTCCCAGCAGTGCTCCCAGACCACGAAACTCACCCACAAACAGACGGAACCCCCCCTAAGAGCACCTCAAAGGCAAGCAAGTCATCAAAAACACAAAAAATTTTCCGCCTGGGATTTGGTCCAAACCACTTTTATCCGGTATTAGAGCTTCCCAACAATGGTCCCAGAGCCGTCAACTCACCTGCAAAGAGGTACAACAACACCCCCACAAGTGCTGAGTCTTTCTTCATTGGGCGTAAACCAGCCCTCTGGTTTGATGGAAATAGGAGTCTGGAGGAGGAGGATAGAGGAGCATGTTCTTCTGAACTTGTGAACCTGAGGAATTCAGACTGCGGCAACTTCAAATCAATTAGCAAACCAGTGAAGACAGTTCTGCTGATGGGCTTGTTTTTGTGATTATCTGATTAAAGTTTGAAATATATTAACTGTGCACAACAAAGAAAGACAGACACACAGGAATAAAAGTGAATAAGGACGAAAAAGAAAGTTATTGATTCATTGTCTCATTTTCAGGGCTCGGTATCACGGTCCAGGAATGAGAATAAGGCTTTGTCATCATACTCTGCGAATTCAGGCAGGGTGAGCTCAGTGTCACCTGACAGAGTAGAAATTCCCTCATCTATGTTGCTGGCCACCTCCTCTTCATCCGGCACGCTTTCTCGTACTCTGAAATCTGGTGGTATGAGGTGCTGATTCATCTTGATCATTGTTAACCTCTCCACATTTTTTGGCGAGAGGCGGCTCCGTTTGGGAGTTACAATGCCACCAGCAGCACTGAAAACCCGTTCAGAAGACACGCTTGTGAGTGGGCAAGACAAGTAGTTTAAAGCCAGGTTGGTGAGCTGTGGCCACAATTCTTTTTTCCCATGCCAATACGCCAATGGGTCAGAATTAACATAGACCTCTGTTGAGTCATTCAGATAGTCCTTCACCATCGACTCAAGGTCCTCCTCATCCAAGGTTCCTCCACTTTGCTTAGCTCTTGCTGTGCCTCTGACCTTTTTAGAACCAAACCCACGCAGAGCTAGCCAATCCTCTTCAGCCTCCAATGTTTCTGTTGTGTCTCGTGCAGATGATCCGTTTGCCGGTGTCTTTAACGGCTGAGAGGTCACTTGTGCCACAGCCACAGGTGCAGAAGTGGATTGTTTTGACTGGGGATGGCCTGCTGATGTACTGCCATTTCCTTCAATTTCCAGCCGTTCTCTTTCAAACCTCTTGGCTGACAAGGCTAGCCAATGTTTGTACTTTGGAACATGTTCATCATCAAAAGGAAAGAATGCTTTGCCTGCCAGCGCATTTTTGTAGCGTGGATCCAGATTAGTAGCACAAATGTAATGCTCTTCTGAGTGGATCTTTTTAAGACGTTCATCACCTTGTAGGAGCTCTAATAATTTCTCAGCCAGAAGAAAAGAGTCTTGGTTTTTTACATCTTTTTCAAACACAGAACACACCTCCTTCAGTTGGTCCTCCAGCATGTACAACAATGGGATAGCTTTTCCCAAATTACAGTCCTCCTTGCTGACTGCACGCGTGAAGAACTCAAAAGGACGAAGCATGCGTGTCAGGCTTTGAACTATGTTCCATTGCGCCGCACCCATCCTCAGCTCCTCTGTACCCTCTGTAAGGAAATATTGATTGAGTTCCGTATACTGCTCATACAGACGCTCAAGCATGTAGAAGGTTGAGTTCCAACGTGTTACCACCTCCTGGATGAGTGCTTTCACTGGCATTTTACGTTGATATAGCAGGCTCCTCAGCTGCTTCCGGGCCTTAAAAGAATGGCTGAAATGCTTGCACATTTTTCGGCAGGTGTCCAATACGCTGTACGCTGCACTGCCTTTATTACCCAAGAATTTTTGGACAACCAGGTTTATACAGTGCGCCAAACACGGCACTCTGAAATAGTTACCATCCCTCATGGCCTTAACTATATTGGCGCCATTGTCCGTGGAAACATAACCAACCTGGCGTTTTAGTGGGGACAGCCAGTTAAGGACCTTTGTGTTAAAGACATCCAAAATGTTTTCTGCTGTGTGACGTTTCTCCAAACCAAACATGGCTAGTGTTGCATGTTTCCGAGCAGCTTTAAAAACAATGTCCGTGTCAACACCTGTGTTTAGCTTTGCTTTAGCCCCTGAAAAAGAGACCCATTGTGCAGTGATGCACATGTAATCAGCGCCTGCGCCACTGGTCCACATGTCTGTTGTCATATGTATAGTGTGAACAGCACTCTTCTGCAAAGCTGCCCCAATCACCTTCAGAACATCTTCATGTAGTGCTGGAACCGCAACTCGGGCAAAATAGAACCGGCTAGGAACCTTCCATTTAGGGCAGAGCGCTGCCACTAATTCTAGAAAACCAACCCCTTCTACAAAAGAAAAAGGGAGAAGGTCCAGAGCTAGCATTTTAGCCAGCTTAGTGTTATACAGACGCGTCAGTGGGTGGTTGCGTTCATATTGCGCTTCTGTAAACAACATCTTTTTAATGTTGCCCTGGACCAAGGATTTACGGGATGATGATGATATCTTCGACCCAGTTACGCTCGCTGATGAACTTTTCCGCATTGATGTCTCACTCTCTCCCACACTCTTAGTGTGCCTCACATGGGGTGTGCTGCTGACAGGGGTACTGGGTGTAAGTGAAGTGTTTGAATCGTCTTCTTCTACCTCCTCGTCATCAGCAGATGACAAA
Source organism: Lissotriton vulgaris (assembly GCF_964263255.1). Lineage (NCBI taxonomy): Eukaryota > Metazoa > Chordata > Amphibia > Caudata > Salamandridae > Lissotriton > Lissotriton vulgaris. Next base: position 1,304,500,511 of record NC_141693.1, on the reverse strand, counting down.
TCAACGTTTTCATTACGTGCAATTCCGGCTTCCTTAAACGCCTCTAGGTGCGGAAACCATTGGACAGGGTGCGCTCTCTTAAGATGACCTCTCTGGCCTCCGGTACCATAGTTAGAACCAAGCTTACCACGACTAACTCGAAGCTTACAAATGCTACAATTGGCTACGTTTTCCATTTTTGGGCAAACACTAAAGAAGTCCCAAACTGGAGACTTGAAATGTCTTTGGGGGCCGGAGGAGGTGGCGATACTGGTGGTGGTGGTCCCGCTGCTAATGCCAGATGAAGTGGAGGATGTGGATTGCCGAACTTCAGTACGTTTTGCACTTTCACCACCACGAATTGAGGTCGAGGTGGGTACCTTCTTGCGAGGAAGAAATATGGAAGCGGTAGGTGTTGGTGTACTACTTAACTCCAAATCTAATGATTGTTGTGTTTCCATTTCCATTGCCTCCTCGTCGACATCATCATCACGCTCAGCAGCTTCTCGGGATAGGGTCAAAATGTCTCTTTGCTGCATGCCCGGTGGGGCTGCAGTGACCTTTGTGATGACTGGCTCGTCGTCATCGTGAGAGGCTTCATCACCAGCAGTATCTGTCACTTCTTGTTGAGCCTCATCACAATCCATAGCTATGAGTTTTTCGACGACCTTCCTTTTACGCTTAGGTACCTTTGTCAGATCATGGTGTGCCTCACTGTCAGACCGCAGTGGTGGTTCCCAAGATGGATCACTTGCATCAGAAGGAGGTGGGCTTGAAGAAGATGTAGACACCCCCCTTGATCTTTTCCTTGCTAGGGATGCGGAAGACAATGAATGATCATCAGGAGGAGTGGCTTCCAATGATACCTCGGCTTCATTGTCGATTTCCTGATGTGCCCCTACTTCGGGAGGAACAACTATTGTGGGCACTTGTGACCCTCCATGCACCTCTGCTTGCGCATCTCCTTTTGCTGCCTCTCCTTCCACATGTACTTGGGCGTGTACTTGCACATGGTGTTGTTGTTGCGGCTGTGGTTGTTCAACACTTGTCAGATGAGTTACAACAACCTGTGTTGATTCAGGGACATTGCTGCTACTTTCTTGCGATGAGCCAACATCACTGGTCGATGGTGATTGGAGAAGTACACTGACTGCCTCTGAAGCACTCAAGGGCTTTGACTTAAGTTGGCGTGGTGGTGGGGGCACTGAACCCAATGGAGCAGGGGTGCTGCTCCCAGCTTGGTCCCCAGCAGATCCTGCTGCTGCTGCAGGCGTACTTTTTTTTTGGCTCCCAAAAAACGAGGCGGTTGGCACACCAGCCTCCTTGGTAACTTGCTTCTTCTGCTCCTTACTAGCAACTTTCTTGCTAGAGGAGCTACGGAGAACTTTTTTTGGGGTCATCTTCTTCAGAGCAGGTCAGACAGCAGGCCGCAGTTGCACGAATTGTAGAGTTGTCTGAGGCCAGACGTGACGTCGCGTGACGTTATGCTGCACACACACACCGCTGCAGGACTTCTTCCTGGCACTGGTGGTTCTCTTGAGTCTTGTGCACCTAAAAACAATGGAAGACAGAGGAACATCAGTTCAGTTATACACCACAAAAAAAATCGGAAAAAAAACAGAAAAATCAGCACAATCCCATTCCATCCATGCCCTCCATGATGTTTAAGTTCAAGACAGCCCACAGAAAGACTAGGCCCATGCTAGACTCAAATACCCCTGGTGAAAAGGCCACAAGTACAGCCCCAAAAAACAAAAATCACTGAAAAATCAGCACAATCCCAATCCATCCATGCCCTCCATGATGTTTAAGTTCAAGACAGCCCACAGAAAGACTAGGCCCATGCTAGACTCAAATACCCCTGGTGAAAAGGCCACAAGTACAGCCCCAAAAAACGAAAATCACTGAAAAATCAGCACAATCCCAATCCATCCATGCCCTCCATGATGTTTAAATTCAAGACAACCCACAGAAAGACTAGGCCCATGCAAGACTCACTACCCCTGGGCATAAAGGTTGAAAAGTAGGCAAAATGGTTGCAGGCCTAACAACAAAGCCTGCATTCAAAATGGCCACTTGCCTCCCAGCACATGGCCAGTGCCTGTAGCAGCACTCAAAATGGCCACCAGCCACATGGCCTGTCCCTCCCCATGAACACCCCCAAAAATCGAAAAACACTGCAAAATCAGCACAATCCCATTCCATCCATGCCCTCCATGATGTTTAAGTTCAAGACAGCCCACAGAAAGACTAGGCCCATGCTAGACTCAAATACCCCTGGTGAAAAGGCCACAAGTACAGCCCCAAAAAACGAAAATCACTGAAAAATCAGCACAATCCCAATCCATCCATGCCCTCCATGATGTTTAAGTTCAAGACAGCCCACAGAAAGACTAGGCCCATGCTAGACTCAAATACCCCTGGTGAAAAGGCCACAAGTACAGCCCCAAAAAACGAAAATCACTGAAAAATCAGCACAATCCCAATCCATCCATGCCCTCCATGATGTTTCAGTTCAAGACAGCCCACAGAAAGACTAGGCCCATGCTAGACTCAAATACCCCTGGTGAAAAGGCCACAAGTACAGCCCCAAAAAACGAAAATCACTGAAAAATCAGCACAATCCCAATCCATCCATGCCCTCCATGATGTTTAAATTCAAGACAACCCACAGAAAGACTAGGCCCATGCAAGACTCACTACCCCTGGGCATAAAGGTTGAAAAGTAGGCAAAATGGTTGCAGGCCTAACAACAAAGCCTGCATTCAAAATGGCCTCTTGCCTCCCAGCATATGGCCAGTGCCTGTAGCAGCACTCAAAATGGCCACCAGCCACATGGCCTGTCCCTCCCCATGAACACCCCCAAAAATCGAAAAACACTGCAAAATCACCACAATCCCAGTCCATCCATGCCCTCCATGATGTTTAAGTTCAAGACAGCCCACAGAAAGACTAGGCCCATGCTAGACTCAAATACCCCTGGTGAAAAGGCCACAAGTACAGCCCCAAAAACTAAAATCACTGAAAAATCAGCACAATCCCAATCCATCCATGCCCTCCATGATGTTTAAATTCAAGACAACCCACAGAAAGACTAGGCCCATGCAAGACTCACTACCCCTGGGCATAAAGGTTGAAAAGTAGGCAAAATGGTTGCAGGCCTAACAACAAAGCCTGCATTCAAAATGGCCACTTGCCTCCCAGCACATGGCCAGTGCCTGTAGCAGCACTCAAAATGGCCACCAGCCACATGGCCTGTCCCTCCCCATGAAAACCCCCAAAAATCGAAAAACACTGCAAAATCACCACAATCCCAGTCCATCCATGCACTCCATGATGTTTAAGTTCAAGACAGCCCACAGAAAGACTAGGCCCATGCTAGACTCAAATACCCCTGGTGAAAAGGCCACAAGTACAGCCCCAAAAAACGAAAATCACTGAAAAATCAGCACAATCCCAATCCATCCATGCCCTCCATGATGTTTAAATTCAAGACAACCCACAGAAAGACTAGGCCCATGCTAGACTCAATACCCCTGGGCATAAAGGTTGAAAAGTAGGCAAAATGGTTGCAGGCCTAACAACAAAGCCTGCATTCAAAATGGCCACTTGCCTCTCCCAGCACATGGCCAGTGCCTGTAGCAGCACTCAAAATGGCCACCAGCCACATGGCCTGTCCCTCCCCATGAACACCCCAAAAAATCGAAAAACACTGCAAAATCAGCACAATCCCATTCCATCCATGCCCTCCATGATGTTTAAGTTCAAGACAGCCCACAGAAAGACTAGGCCCATGCTAGACTCAAATACCCCTGGTGACAAGGCCACAAGTGCAGCCCCAAAAAACGAAAATCACTGAAAAACCAGCACAATCCCATTCCATCCATGGCCTCCATGATGTTTAAGTTCAAGACAGCCCACAGAAAGACTAGGCCCATGCTAGACTCAAATACCCCTGGTGAAAAGGCCACAAGTACAGCCCCAAAAAACGAAAATCACTGAAAAATCAGCACAATCCCAATCCATCCATGCCCTCCATAATGTTTAAGTTCAAGACAGCCCACAGAAAGACTAGGCCCATGCTAGACTCAAATACCCCTGGTGAAAAGGCCACAAGTACAGCCCCAAAAAACGAAAATCACTGAAAAATCAGCACAATCCCAATCCATCCATGCCCTCCATGATGTTTAAATTCAAGACAACCCACAGAAAGACTAGGCCCATGCAAGACTCACTACCCCTGGGCATAAAGGTTGAAAAGTAGGCAAAATGGTTGCAGGCCTAACAACAAAGCCTGCATTCAAAATGGCCACTTGCCTCCCAGCACATGGCCAGTGCCTGTAGCAGCACTCAAAATGGCCACCAGCCACATGGCCTGTCCCTCCCCATGAACACCCCCAAAATTCGAAAAACACTGCAAAGTCAGCACAATCCCATTCCATCCATGCCCTCCATGATGTTTAAGTTCAAGACAGCCCACAGAAAGACTAGGCCCATGCTAGACTCAAATACCCCTGGTGAAAAGGCCACAAGTACAGCCCCAAAAAACGAAAATCACTGAAAAATCAGCACAATCCCAATCCATCCATGCCCTCCATGATGTTTAAGTTCAAGACAGCCCACAGAAAGACTAGGCCCATGCTAGACTCAAATACCCCTGGTGAAAAGGCCACAAGTACAGCCCCAAAAAACGAAAATCACTGAAAAATCAGCACAATCCCAATCCATCCATGCCCTCCATGATGTTTAAGTTCAAGACAGCCCACAGAAAGACTAGGCCCATGCTAGACTCAAATACCCCTGGTGAAAAGGCCACAAGTACAGCCCCAAAAAACGAAAATCACTGAAAAATCAGCACAATCCCAATCCATCCATGCCCTCCATGATGTTTAAATTCAAGACAACCCACAGAAAGACTAGGCCCATGCAAGACTCACTACCCCTGGGCATAAAGGTTGAAAAGTAGGCAAAATGGTTGCAGGCCTAACAACAAAGCCTGCATTCAAAATGGCCACTTGCCTCCCAGCACATGGCCAGTGCCTGTAGCAGCACTCAAAATGGCCACCAGCCACATGGCCTGTCCCTCCCCATGAACACCCCCAAAAATCGAAAAACACTGCAAAATCACTACAATCCCAGTCCATCCATGCCCTCCATGATGTTTAAGTTCAAGACAGCCCACAGAAAGACTAGGCCCATGCTAGACTCAAATACCCCTGGTGAAAAGGCCACAAGTACAGCCCCAAAAAACGAAAATCACTGAAAAATCAGCACAATCCCAATCCATCCATGCCCTCCATGATGTTTAAATTCAAGACAACCCACAGAAAGACTAGGCCCATGCAAGACTCACTACCCCTGGGCATAAAGGTTGAAAAGTAGGCAAAATGGTTGCAGGCCTAACAACAAAGCCTGCATTCAAAATGGCCACTTGCCTCCCAGCACATGGCCAGTGCCTGTAGCAGCACTCAAAATGGCCACCAGCCACATGGCCTGTCTCTCCCCATGAACACCCCCAAAAATCGAAAAACACTGCAAAATCACCACAATCCCTGTCCATCCATGCACTCCATGATGTTTAAGTTCAAGACAGCCCACAGAAAGACTAGGCCCATGCTAGACTCAAATACCCCTGGTGAAAAGGCCACAAGTACAGCCCCAAAAAACGAAAATCACTGAAAAATCAGCACAATCCCAATCCATCCATGCCCTCCATGATGTTTAAATTCAAGACAACCCACAGAAAGACTAGGCCCATGCAAGACTCACTACACCTGGGCATAAAGGTTGAAAAGTAGGCAAAATGGTTGCAGGCCTAACTACAAAGCCTGCATTCAAAATGGCCACTTGCCTCTCCCAGCACATGGCCAGTGCCTGCAGCAGCACTCAAAATGGCCACCAGCCACATGGCCTGTCCCTCCCCATGAACACCCCCAAAAATCGAAAAACACTGCAAAATCAGCACAATCCCATTCCATCCATGCCCTCCATGATGTTTAAGTTCAAGACAGCCCACAGAAAGACTAGGCCCATGCTAGACTCAAATACCCCTGGTGAAAAGGCCACAAGTACAGCCCCAAAAAACGAAAATCACTGAAAAATCAGCACAATCCCATTCCATCCATGGCCTCCATGATGTTTAAGTTCAAGACAGCCCACAGAAAGACTAGGCCCATGCTAGACTCAAATACCCCTGGTGAAAAGGCCACAAGTACAGCCCCAAAAAACGAAAATCACTGAAAAATCAGCACAATCCCAATCCATCCATGCCCTCCATGATGTTTAAGTTCAAGACAACCCACAGAAAGACTCAGTCCACCCACCACTGAGTACCCCTGGGCAAAAGGCCCCAAAACAGCCCAAAAATCGAAAATTCCAAAATTTTAGTTGCAGCAACTGTAATGCCCCAAACAAACGTACTTGTAAAATTTCTAATCCAACAGTGATCCAAAGAAAGTCAAAAAGGCCTCAAATCCAAATATCCAGCAGCATCCACAAAAAGTAATCCTTCCAGCTCCAGATCCAAATGAAAAGTGACCAGGAGATGGACAAAGCACTGGGAGGAGCCTGCTGGACAGGAACAGGAAGTTGAAGACTGTGGGGCACTTCCTTCCTCCCACCCCCCTCCCCCCCTCCCCAAAATGGACTCCTCGCTAAAAAAGTGCAGGCAAATGTCAACCTAAGGAGTTATTCAGATAAAAATCATCATTTCAAGAAGGTTTATGCTGCTTGCTGGTGGATTTCTTGTGCAGAATTGCAAATTTCATATTTTCGCTTGTGCGAGATTGATGCTGCTCGCCGCATCTCAAATCTCGCAATTGCGAAGTACCGCGAGACGTGATCTCGCCGTACTCGCGTTGACAAACTCTCGCTGTGCAAGTTGGCAAGCCGCGATGACGTAATCGCGCTCGCCAAATTCCCGCGGGATCACACAGCAAGATCCAAAATGGCGCAGCACTCGCAAAATATCGAGAAAAACAACTCGGCAAACGATGATAAACGCCGCGCGCCGCAAAAATTGTATCACCAACGACGCGAGCCGCAAAAAAAATCCGCTGCGTGCGAATTTGCGGATTTTGCGGGAAATTCGCAAATCTCGCGGATTGCACATTTCCCAAAAATCCGCAAAATCCGCGAGCGTAACGGATTTTCCGCCCATGCTTAGTATTGGCAACGTATAGTTGATTGTATGATTTTTTGTATATATCTTTTTTACGTGTTATTTTGTTTGTAATTACGTGTTGTTTATTGACCAGGTGTCATTGTATATGTGTGTCTTTATCAATTAAATAATATGTGTTTGAAGGATAACAAACTTTTGAGAGGGTAATTGAATGTGCTCTACTCAAAAATAAAAGACTTTATATTAAATCCTCCATACCAAACTCCTTTTGTATATTGTGTGTTCTGGGGCTGGCCTGCAGTTTGCTGTTTTGACCAAGGAAAGGCTAAAAGGACTTTGCTGTGTGCTGTGTCCCCCAGCTTGAAAGGACTTTGCTGTGTGCTGTGTTCTGAAGTAACTTATCCCCAAGGGCCCGAGGTGAGCTGGCTCCCTGTTTCATAAACATGGGAACATAAAAGTTTCTATGAGAGTCTCAGCGGCGCTGTGTGTGAGTGCTTGTTGCAGCTTGAGACCCTCGCAAGGCGTGCCCTGGGATTGTGGGCACCTGGAGTCTAAGCAAGGATCAGCAACGCAGTGTGCGTGTGCTTTTTGCAACTTGAACCCCTTTGTGAGGATTGTCCAGTGATCGTGTGCACCGGAATCCAAGTGAGTATCATCGAAAATGTGTGCGTGTGCATTGTGCACCGTGAAACCTTGGTGAGGATTTGCCTTGCTATTGTGTGTACCGGAATCCAGGTGAGACTCATCAACGCTGTGTACGTGTGTTGTGCACTGGGAGAACTTCGTGAGGATTTGCCTTGTTATTCTGTGCACTGGAGTTAAAGTGGGTCCCAGCAACGCTGTGAACATGCTCTTCGTGCAGCCTGAGACCTGTGTGTGGAGTTAAGGAAGACTCAGAGACGCTGTGTGCTTGTGCTCTGTGGAAGCCTGAGATCTTCGTAACTGTAGCTGCCCGGTCTGGCAGTCCCAGAGGAGCTGAGTTGCCGGCCCGAGCCGCCGTTGCCAATTCATAAAGCTGCATTGGAGCCCCAGCCACTGGACCAGAAGAGAAGAGTGAGTTTGCGCTCCCCAGGTAACGTGTGTCGGCTCCTGGGGTAGGGCACGGTCTCGGAGGGAGATGCTCTCAGCCTCTCTCTCGTGTCGGCAGCGCAAGCCTCTGCTTCGGCTCGTATCGCAGCCCATATAGCCAAGGGAGTGGCAGTACAGGGGGCTGGAGTGCAGATCAGTGGCGGATCCTCCTGGGTGAGTTTGGGCGCCGCCCCTCTGCTTTCTCGCCGTGCGAGAAGGCAGAAACAAATAGTAGAGAACTACCATTTGTTTCTGCCTTCTCGGCTTGAGAGAGTGGGAGGGGTTACTCGAGGGTAGGGGGGAGTGGCTTTCCCCACTGTTGTTAATGCTGTCTGTTTGGGCAGCCTGAGAGGCTGTCCAAACAGACAATATTAACTATTAAGAACACTGGGCAAGTCGCTCCCCCCTGCCCTCGAGTAACCCCTCCCACTCTCCCTGCTCTCTGTATGCTGCAGCAAACAGAGAGAAATGACGTGGTTGGGGCAGCCGGCCGAACCAATCACAGCGCTGTGCTGTGGTGGAGGGGAGGGAGGCTGCCTGCAGCCTTCCAGCACTGGTGACGACGGATCACTGAAATAATATCGACTGACAAAATATCGACTTGCCAAAATATCGTGGACAAAATATCGACAGTCAAAATATCGAGTTTGTATCTACAAACAGGTAAGTACAAAAATATCGAGTACAAAATATCGTTAACAAAAATATAGATGTAAAAAATATCGACTTTATTAAAAACAGTGTTAAATTAAATTAATATTAAATTTTAATTACTAAAATGTACTTAAAACGACTTAAATTAAATTATAATAATAAAATAATAAATGAAAATAATAAAAATAATTTTTTAAAATCTGATTTGTTGACCCTGAACCCTAAAAATACCCCTTTACCCAAAAACCCCAAACTGACCCTGAACCCTAAAAATACCCCTTTACCCAAAAACCCAAAACTGACCCTGAACCCTAAAAATACCCCTTTACCCATGACCTGAAAACTGACCCTGAACCCTAAAAATACCCCTTTACCCATGACCTGAAAACTGACCCTAAACCCTAAAAATACCCCTTTACCCATGAACTGAAAACTGACCCTGAACCCTAAAAATACCCCTTTACCCATGACCTGAAAACTGACCCTGAACCCTAAAAATACCCCTTTACCCATGAACTGAAAACTGACCCTGAACCCTAAAAATGCTCCTTTACCCAAAATGTATCAATATTATTTAATTACCAATTAATTATTAATTAACAATAACAATAAAGTAAATATATTACAACATTAGGTGTAATTATTTTAATAATTAATATTATGTTATCAAAATTAATTACTTAAAAATAACACAAAATTATATATATAAAAAATGTACTCTAATTAATGTAATTAACTAATTACAATTAATTAATTAACAATTATTTACTAATACAAAATATATTCAAAATTATATTAATTAATTAACTAATTAATATTAATTAATTATCAATTAATTAATAATTAAAAATATTAACAAACATATATTAATTAATTAATTATTATTAAATTACTTCCCACCCTATTCCCCTATAAACCCACAACCCGCTACAGAATTACATTACGCAATTATTATCAAAACAAAATTCATGTAATAAAATATTTTATAACATTAATACACACTATTCACACATATTATTACATAAAAATACACTATAAAATATTATATATTATTAAAAAATCGATATTTTTGCTATCTATATTTTATACAGTCGATATTACTTCACTTACCTGAAAAACAATATTTTTGTAGTCGATATTATGTCCAGTCGATATTTTGTCCAGTCTATATTTTAAACTCGATATTATGTCCAGTCGATATTTTGGAGTCGATATTTTGTCTCTATACCGGTGACGACGAGTACGGAATTCAAAAGAACAGGACGGTGTCGGCGGGAGTCGGAGGTCTGGTGGAGTCTCGGACTCGGAACTTGAAGGTGGGAAGAAGGTAAGTTTGACTTTTATTTTATTTATACATTGCCTTGCTTCATCGTGGCGTGTGCGTGCTCTCATAACAATTGCCACGCTGTGCACTGCAGTCCTTTTGGTCAGGACGGACGAGGAGCCCGGCTTGAGAACATCAAGGTGGTCACGTCGGTAACACACGGGTATGTGAATTTGAGAAGCGACCCGCCACCACCCACAACAACCTCTTAAATATAGGGGCACTGCACTGTTTAAGTGTTGTTGTAAATTTGTATCACGGCTGCGAATCCGGTGATAATTTACGTTATGGACGCCTGTGGGCCAGCCAGCAGGGTGGCACTTTAATTCTGTGGCAGCAGTTGGGGGGTCGTGGGGGTGGCTTTAGAGGCATGGGCGCTTGTTAGTGTATGTTACATATACACGTGGCGCAGGTTGGACTCATACTTGCGGACAGGGGCCCAGGCACAAGCTGAAAGGAAACACACATTCCCTGGCTCCCGGTGCTGCCCTCAGAGTAGACTAAAAGTTAACATGCATGCCCGAACTTCCGAAGACTGTTTAAGTGTTGTTTTTAATGTTGACACTGCTGCTATAATTTACTTTACTGACGCCTGGGGGCCCGGCCGGCAAGGTGACTTTGATTCCGTGGTGGTAGTTGGGGGGGAGGGGGATGGGGTTAGGGGGCGTTGGTTTTATAGGCATTGCCCAGTTTGAGGCCCTGTGCGCCTTTGTTTGCCATTCTTAACAATTTCATTCATAAAGGTAGAAAGACGAGTGTTAAGAAGTAGTCAGCAGGCAGGAATCAAGTGAAGAAGGTTTATTAACACAGCCCAGCACAGTGGTCATGCGTGGGTGAACGGAACATCAATTATGACAGTTGGTGTCAACGGAGTCAGCTGGCGCAAGCAATGGAATGTGGGAGAACCAATGGGAAGGGGAGCAGCTGGAAAGGGTCACGCGCAGGGGAAAGGAAGGTACCATGCGCATGGGTGCAAGGGGGTGGCATGGGTAGGATACAACACATCTTCCTCTCTATAAGGCAACAGCGCCACGGGAAGCAGTGACAGGTAAACAGGAGGTGCATAACAGTTGGGTAATTAGTCACATTCATAATCATCCAGACGCTTAGGTCTGCGGATGGTCCTACCAAACCTTCCAGAGGTCGCAGGTACGTGTGGTGCACATTCGGTGTCCGAATGAGAGTCAAAGCCAGATCTGCCGAACCTACCACTGAGTCTGTGACCATCAGACACCACTTCAGAATCCGAATGAGGGTCATCCTGACAACTCCGATTACAAGTCGAAGTGCTGGGATGGGCACCTGCAGACCGATCTGTAAAATGGCCATCATCAGAGTCCGAGTCGGGTTGGAGGTCACGTGTGCTGTTGTTTCTAGACCTATTATACTCATCAGTATTAGATTTATCAACATCTACCCACAAGTCATTGTTGACAGTAACATGCTGCTGGTGACACTGGGCCTTGTCACTGGGATGATAGTTCGCCAGTCTGCTCATGTGCCAGACTTTCCCATCACTGAGTCTTGCCGCATTGTTAAACAGTTCATCAATGTGAAGTGGGGCGGTAAATCTGCTTTCTCCCTTCTTTACTTTTTTTTCCAAACGAACCTTAACAAGATCGCCAACCTTGAATGAATGATCTTTTGCACCGTGTCTAGAATCATACCAATCTTTGTAGTACTTCTGTGCTTTGATGATGTTTTTCCTTATGTTTTCGGGAGACCATTCGATTTGCTTAGATTCAGACATCCATCCTAGATCAACGCTCATGGGCTGTCTGCTTCTCATGAGAATGAATGGAGCAGTGCGAGTGCTTGCACAGGGAGCAATTCTGAATGCCCAGATGAGTTTGTATATTTCCTCTTCCCAATTCAAGTTTGCATTTCTAGATAGTTGAATGTGTCCTTTCAAGACACGGTTAAAGCGTTCAGTGAGGCCATTACCTTCAGGGTGATAAACTGAAGTGGTGTGATGAGTGATGCAGTTCCTAGCCAGGAACGACTTGAATGCCTCGGAACAGAATTGCCGGCCGTTATCGGTGAGGACGGATTTTGGTAAGCCTTCACTGAGGAAGAGCTTGTCCAAGAAATCAATGCATTTGGAACTGTCAATTTCTTCTACCATCTTAATTTCTGGCCACTTGGAGAAGTGATCTATCGCCACCAAAATGTACTTGATTTCTCCCCCATGACCTTCAACAGGCCCCACAATGTCCAGACCCAACTTCTCCCAGGCCATTTGCGGGGGTTGAATCGGAGAGAGACTGACTTTTGACGTTTTGAGTGTTTTGTCTGAGTCACAGCATTCCAAGCAGTTCCTGACCAGGACTTCGATTTGCTTGTCAATACCCGGCCACCAATAACTTGCTCTGACACGCTGCTTGGTTTTGGTGATGCCTAAGTGGCCAACATGACACAAACTTAGGATTTTGTCTCTGAGCGTGGCAGGGGCTATGGCTTTCCCCATTCTGTACAACACGCCGTTTTCCAAACTGAGTTCATTCCTGGTTTCCCAAAACACTTTAACAACGTCTTGTAGGTTGCGCTTGTCGGGCCATGCAGAGTTGATGAATTGGCATACCATTTGCAGAGTGGAGTCGCGCGACATGTGTTGATCCCATTCTTCTGCTGATATTCCATCCAGGTCCGTGTTGAAAAGTAGAGCAACCTTCTCCTCCTCTTCTTGGGCGACTATGCTTTCCATGTGAGGCAGAGGTAATCTGCTGAGGAAGTCCGCGATTTTGTTTTTTACTCCTGGCCAATATTCTGCAGTGTAGTTGTAATCCAGCAGCTTGATCGACATTTTGCTGAGTCTTGGTGAAGCGTTTTGTAGACCTGAGGCTGTCAGAATCTTAACTAACGGTTTGTGGTCTGTGCGGAGATGGATTTTGTAACCCCACACATAAGCTCTGAAGTAGTTGAGCGCCCACGAACAAGCCAACATTTCGCGTTCTATGACGGAATACTTTTCCTCCGCAGAGGTGAGCGACCTGGAGGCAAAGGCTACCACCCACTCTTGGTTAGATGAGTCCTTCTGTGCTAGCACAGCTCCAACGCCTTTGTTGCTTGCGTCCGTGGTGAGGTAGATGTCTGCTTTGGGGTCAAAACCTTTGAGAAAAGGCGCTTCACTGATTTCTTTTTTGATGGTAACAAAAGTGTTCTGACAGTCCGATGACCAGACAAATTTGGTTTTGTTTTTCAATAGTTGTCTTATGCTGTAGGTTTTTTCAGAGAAGTTCCTTATAAATTTTGAGTAATACTCCGTCAAGCCGAGAAAAGCTCTAACATCCTCTTTGCTTGAGGGACATGGGGCATTGAGGATGGCATCCACTAGACCCTGTTTGGGTTTGATCCCATCACGGCTGATAGTGTGCCCAAGGTAAACCACTTTGTCCTGTGAAATTTTACATTTGTCCAATTCCACTGTCAAACCATGCATTTTAAGTTTGCTAAACACTTGCCTAAGGCGTGTGTCGTGTTCCGATTGGTTGCTGCCCATGACCAGGATATCATCCTGGAAAAACCTGATACCATCAACACCTTCCAGAATGGATGTCATGACCCTTTGGAAGAGTGCAGCGGCAGAGGCTAATCCGAAAGGTACCCTGGTAAAACGAAAGCAACCAAAGGGTGAGATAAAGGTGGTGAATTTTTTACTGTCTGCATGCAGGGGAATTTGGTGATATGCGGATTTTAAGTCAATTATGGAAAATACACTCATATCATTGGTAGCACTGAACATTTCACAAATGCGTGGTAGGGGATATTGGTCAACAATAATGTTCTTATTGAGGTCCCTGAGGTCGATGCAGAGTCTGATTTTCCCGTTGGGGCGTTTGACAACAACCACTGCTTCTATAATGCCATTCTTGACAAGCTTGTCGAGTTCTGCTTGTACATCACTTCTCACCGATACTGGTAGATGTCTTACCTTGTGAATGCAAGGAACAGCTGAGTCCTTTAATTCAATTTTGTGTTCGAAACTGTTAAGCAGACCAACTTTTCCTGAGAACACTTCGGGAAAGTCTTTTTGAATGGCCAGTTTACAGGAGTCATTAATGGACAAGACAGGATCTTCACTATTGGGGTCGAGCATGATACCCAGATCAGCTTGGTCACTCCAGCCAAGGACAGAGGGGCCTTTTTTTGCAACATACAGTCGGCATAATGCTCTTCGATTTTTAAATTCAAATTCTAGATCACGTGTTCCTAGGAATTCGATGTTGTCTCCAGTGTAGCTTCTAGCAACAACTCTAGGTTTTTCTAGATTTGACCCTATTTTATCCGTGAATTGCTTCCAAATGTTTTCGTTGATGATCGTGAAGGGCGATCCAGAGTCTGCCATCAGGTTGACTGTCACCCCTCCCAAACTAACATCACACATGGGTTTTTTTTTCTTTGTGGGCGTGACATCTAACACGTCGTATTCAATTGAGAACACATAGCTGACACTGTCGGAGTCAGAGTACTCCGAGTCCTCTTCGGTGGAATCGCTCTCTTCCTGAATTTGCCGTACCTGTCGGTGTTGTCTGTACATTTTCTTGTTGCAGACCTTAGCGATGTGTCCAGTCATGCCGCAAGACAAGCACTTTTGATGTAGAGCTGGGCATTTTTTTGAGTCAGCAAGATGAGTTGGAGACCCACAGCGATAGCATTTGAGATCAGGAAAATCATTGTCTCTAGTATTCATGCGTCTATCACTGCTATATCTCGGTCTGGTAGACTCACTCCTCTTGTGATGATCATGAACCGTTTCTTTTTTGTTTGCTCTCTGTTTGTATTTGGAGGATCTGATAGCTTTTATTTCAGCTGGTTCATCAATCACCGCTTTGGCACATCTGCCAGTTAGTTCAGCCTTCTTGACAAGAGCAACAACCTCCTTCAAGGAAGCCTCGCCATTGACCCAGAGTTTATCTTGGATGTTAGGGTTGCTTGCGTGCATTATAATTTGATCTCGCACAAACTCCTCTTGCAGCGCCCCGAATCTGCAGGTCAGGGCCAGGTTATTCAGAGCAGCCACATAATCCTCCACGCTCTCATCTTTTCCCTGCTTCCTTCTAGAGAACTTGTATCGATCAACAGCGACACACACAATGGGCGTGAAGTGATCGTTGAGATCATCAAGGGCATGTTGGTAAACATCATCACCTGTTCTCACTTTCTTCTCAATGTTATTGTAGGTCTTAAGGCCCCCAGGACCCAAACAGTATAAAAGCACCTTTTTCTTCTTTTCCGCAGTGAAATCATCATCCTCAACAGTCTCTATGTAATTGACAAAATACTCTTTCCACTCTTTCCAAGGCATGCACGGTGCACCTTTAAGAGGTAGAAATGCTTGAGGTTGTGAAAGATTCAAGGAACTGAGAGCACACATGACTGTTGATTGAATAAAGGCCAAAGATGTACCCTGCAAGAATTTCAATGCTTTGAACACAGTCCTTGAGACAGGTGAGCCTTCAGTCAACAGATAAGGCTAAATGACGTGCTGCTTGCAATGTGTGACACTTATTTATTTAAATGCATGGATACGAGCAAGACCCGTTATTTGCAACACTCCTTTGACTTTGGTGTAACAGGCACAATCACACGAAGGTTGGGCTAGGCTCGAACACCAGCCTGAAGAAAACGAGAGTTTTTGTTTTCAAAATGGCACCCAGCGCTGCGTTTCAGTGACGTCACGCGTCACCAGGCATGCGCAGATGCGATGAGTCACAGGCGCGAAAACAGCTGACAGGAATGTGCGCAATGAAAGCGCCAGGAAAGGACGGCGCCGTTGACAGGAATCAGAATGCGTCATTGACAGCTCAACCCAGGAAGAGCGTCGACGCGCGAAGAAGGCACACACGAAGAGGAATCCCCAAAGCACAGCAGCGATCCTACCTCCGTGTGGCGCAGCAACCGGTCGTTGCGAGATACTCAAATCTCGAAAGAAGATACGCGGCCACTTCACCCAGGGCAGCCGTGCAGTTCAGTCTTCGCGAACCACGGAGCGAAGGCAAAGGATTCTTCAGGTAAGAAGGTTTGCCTCAGTGACTCGTAGAAATACCGGATGCAGCAGAAGGAGAATTAATCAGCTGTGCCACAGTGTGAGGCTGTAGTTCCTCCGCTAACCTCGTCGCCACTGTTAAGAAGTAGTCAGCAGGCAGGAATCAAGTGAAGAAGGTTTATTAACACAGCCCAGCACAGTGGTCATGCGTGGGTGAACGGAACATCAATTATGACAGTTGGTGTCAACGGAGTCAGCTGGCGCAAGCAATGGAATGTGGGAGAACCAATGGGAAGGGGAGCAGCTGGAAAGGGTCACGCGCAGGGGAAAGGAAGGTACCATGCGCATGGGTGCAAGGGGGTGGCATGGGTAGGATACAACAACGAGTAAACACCAATCTCCTTGTTAAACGAATAGGCAGCAGTTGGTCTTTCAAGCATCTACGTAAAAACGCAATTGGTTTGATGTTCAGCCCTATTACCCTTTACCTCATTAATGAATACCATATTGGACATTTTGAACTGCCCTGGTCTTTTTTAAAATATGCAGGGCCGGATTGAGAGATCAGCGGTGAAGTGAGGGAAAGGGCCTGTTGATGTGGGCAATGAGTAGGAAAAGCTATGTGGTGAAAAAGGAAACAGAACTGTCAGTCAGTGGGAGTAAATGAGTAATGTTTGTGAATGCTGAAAAGAGTGGAAAAATGTAACAGAAGACATATGGAATTTCTTAACTGATAAATAATTAAATCATATTGCTTTATTAAGTTCCTGCTTCCACAATTTTCCCCAAAAAACCTGTAGGTTGTTCGGGCTCGCTCGGTACGCTTGCTCGCTATTGTGCAGTACAACAATAAGTTTACGCCCTGCCACTTTCAAATGTCACCAGCCGCCACTGGTGCAGAGCTGCACTTTTTGATTACATCATATCGTGTTGGCGCAACTTTTTTAGAGGCTGACTGGAAGTCAGAAGGAGAGGCCGAGAGACCGCCTAAGGCCAGTGATGGGGGCCTGAGTGTATTACGCATTATTCCATGTCTGCATAATGGAGTACCTGATTAGAGTATTAGCGTTGCATTATTCCTGCATAACGAACTACCTGATTAGTGTATGACAGACGGACATATTAAATTTTCTAGGCACAGGAAGATTACGTGATTTGCCCAGAATCACAGGATGGAAAGCGTTGTTGCTGAGACTCGAACCCGGTTCCCCAGCTTCGAGGTCGAGAGCTCTATCCGCAAGGCTACATCCTCTCCCCAATTGTTGTTTTACGCATTGCATTCTTTTCATTGCAGAGTGTCTCACTGCTCCGTTTCGCCTTGCACTATTTTTACATTGCAAACGTGCCTGATTCTAGCATTAGGAACTGTATGACATGATATTAGGATTACAGGAGAATGTTTAGAAGTGCTCATTATTACCACCAGAACTTACAAGGGCTGGCTGGCCTAACAACTGGCCAGAAGAAATAGTGCACAACCTCCTATGTTGGATGTAAATTGTGTGGTCTTATCGTATATCTTCTTATATAAAGTTTATACTTGTTTTTATAAAACTTGTGTGGAGTCTATTTGTGGTGTCATCATTGGGTTGCTGTAAGCGTGGTTACAAATACTTTACACATTTGCCTTGAGATTATGCCTGGCTGCTCGTGCCAAGCTACTGAGGGGGTGAGCGGGGCTATCTAAGAAGGTGACCTTCCTTTCCCTGATGTTGGAACGCGGGTTCCTACTTGGCCTAAGGTACCTACCTCAGCCAACCAGGGATCCTTGGTCGAACACTATGTATATGCACCTAAGGTGCAATAAAGGTGATCAACAATTTTAACTTCGATTCAACCAACCCCACAGGAAATTGCGGCATAAATTAACAAATTATGTGGCTCAAAAGTGGACATTTAGCAGTTTACAGCAGTGTGTTTGTAGTATTTTTGTGGCACCATACAATACTGTCCCTCTATACCATTTCAGGGTTGCAAGGACATGTTTCCTTGGAAGCCACCCCAACCCAATTTAGCATTTAAATGTAATCAAAATATATCTTTCTCTCATCCAAGTGCGGGTTGCTACTGTGCCTCTTTAACCTTTTCACCAAGCAACTAAACTGGTCTACAATGCTTTAATGCATAATTTTTCACTCTCAACAACAATGCCAATATTATTATGACTCAGCCAGGATATCTGAAAATAGACAATTTTGAAAACACAAACCATATAAGAAAGCAGCTGTCTTGCTTGGGAGCAAACATCTGTAAGTCACACTCTCTCTCATACCACACCTTCCCTCTCGGACTGCAACCCCTTAGTGTACCTCATTGTGCCACCATTCAGGGTGCTGATCACTCTTTCTCCTCGGTGTCCTCTCTCTTAATGGTGCCACTCTCTATTCAGGGCACTACCCAGTCTGTCACTTGCATGACTTCTCTCTCTACCTCTCTGGGTGGTACCAATACTCTCTCTGAAAGTATTACATACTCTTTTCTCCGAGACAATCTCCCACTCTTTACCCTCGCGACTGCTCATGTTTATTCTCCTCACTGTTTTATCCATGCTTTTGCTTGACAGCTTATCGCTCTTCTCTAGTATGCTGTTATGTACTTCACCTCCTTGATGTCCTAAGGAGCAGCCTCCACTCTCCTCTCGGTGCGATGTCCTTTCTCCCTCCTAGTCTGTAGTGCTCTCTCTTTCTCTCTCTCTGCTGATTTTTAAGTTGAGCCTCAGCAGCACATGCGCTGCTCTAGGAGGCATGCTGTTTTGAGGTATGGAATTGAAGCTCCGCCCATTTCCCCGAAGTTCTTTCAATTGGCTCTTGTTACTGTCCTTTCGAAATCGTTGATTTTAATTTGTGAATATATTTAGTAGTCCCTCTTTAGTACTGCCTTGTCGCATTTGTAATCTCCAATAAGGACTAGACTTTTTACTTGTGTTGTTACACGGTCTACTTTATGTAGTCGGTGAGCGCTATTTTCTTTAATGATCTTCCACTATTCCACCCACGACCTTTCAGCACGCAGCTCGCTTTTATATTGCTATTAGTAATGTATTCACTTAATTTACAGCGCAGTCCCCTTTAACTATAGTGGGCAAGCTTATTTATGTGTTTAATTTTTGGCGCGGTCCGCTTTCACTTTAGCGGACGCAATTAGTAATTTATTTATTTACAGTGCGGTCCGCTTTCACTTTAGCGGCTGCGCTACAGAACCTTTCTTTATGCATTTATTTGTTCTTTTTGGGTGAAAGCACCCCATACTGCGCCTTCATTTTAATGTTGGCCGTGCCCCTTTCTTTAGACGCTTCTCACTGTAACCTGAACATGGCGAGCAGTGTCTAAGGAAAGGGGCGCAGCCACCATTAAATTGGTCTCGCATTTGCGAGAGTTTGAGCTATTAGCATTAGAAATGACACAATGCCTTGTATATTTGTGTTGCGTTTAAAAACACATAAATAAAAGGCATTGTCATTTACAATGCCATTAGCTTCAAAAATCACAAATGCGAGGCCTAGTGCATTGACAATACTCCTTCTGCCAGTCACACAGTCATGGTGCTGCTCTTTTTGATGTAGTGTGAACTCGATTTGAAAGTATCAGAGCCCTTTACATGGTCTCAAGTTGCGTTTCAGATGGACAACTTCATTTTGTTAGGCACGGGGAGATTACGTGATTTGCGCAGAATCACAGGGTGTTGAGCGTCCCTGTCGAGACTCGAACCAGGTTTCTCACGTCGACGTCAACCGAACTAGCCTTTAAGCCACATCATCTCCCAATATATCTGATGTCACTTAGGGTGTTCTGTCTCCCTCTCCGCACTTTGTTCAAAATCCCCCCCTCACTAAGCTCTCAAGGTGCTACCCCTTCTCGGGGTGCTTTCTCCTCCCAGTGAAAACCCTCTCAAGGTTTAGCTTCCTCGGGTGTCGATTCCTCCCAGTGACTGCCATCAGTTCACTGCTCCCAGGCAAGGTAGTACAGCCAGGGCGCTGCTGCTCCCTGTCAGGGTGTTGTCTGCTTTCACAAAGCTCTCTCATGTTGTTTGTCAAGGTGGTGAACCCTTCGTCTCAGGGAACCGTCCTCGGCTACCATGCTGCTCCTTGTAATGGTGCTGCTGCTCCCTTTCAACATTGGTCCTGCGCAGGGTAGTTGTTCGTCCTCCCTCTGGCTGCTGCTTTTCTCACCTGCAAGCGCCCTATCCAATCATGTTGGTCCCATGGGGCAACTCCCCCTCCCGTCTCAGAGCGTGAATTCTAATCTGTCAGAGCTCACTGAGCCCCTCTAAATTATAAGATACAAATATACAAGAATGATACAACTTCACGACTTTAATCAGTCTTTTAATACATGTGTATAAAAAACTGCGCCACATTGTTCCCCCATTTTTATGTCTCACTGGAGGCCTGTAAAGTAATTGTTTCTTCAAAAGAAGTGTCCAGCAACACTAACATTTTATGCACTTTTTGGAACAATGACTCATTACAATTTGATGTCTTGGATATCGGGTGCTGCTCTTCTCAAACTCACATGTGCAGACTAGAATGTGCAATGCTGCCGAGAGATAATAAATAGTTTCATGACTGCTCTGCATTCTGAGTAGAAATGATGTCTCTCAGCAACCACACTACTCTCTTCTGTAGAATGTTGTTCTAGTCTTTTTGACAGCTTATCTGATTTGTACATTTTCATTCACTCTTTTACCTTTTTTTGTGACTAGGGCCCAGATTTCGCCTGACCACTCCCAACAGTCTGAGGTAAGAATGCTACAGGAAATACTACTGGAACCACTTTTAAAGAAAGAGATATTTGCCTGTTTTGAGAGGGGTGCTGGATAGAGGATAGTCTGCCTGGAAGAAAGGGGTTGCCAGCCTAGCCTAGCTTTTAGTGAAGACCTTTGGAGGTGTGTTGCCTGCATTCTTGTGGCTAAAAGGTGGAGAACCAGAGACCTATGTGAAGAGTGTGGCCACAGAGAACCCTTCAGAAAGTATATGAACTGCTTGATAGCTAGGGATTGTTAATTAGTATTTCATATGGACTGTCATTTGGTGGACAGGGCTGGGACTGCAGTTCTTGTTGCCCAGCGCGAGGAAGCTTATATGCAGGGCCTGCTCCTTTGTCTGTCTCTAATTATTGCTCAAG
The DNA here is from genome assembly GCF_964263255.1 of Lissotriton vulgaris. Taxonomy (NCBI): domain Eukaryota; kingdom Metazoa; phylum Chordata; class Amphibia; order Caudata; family Salamandridae; genus Lissotriton; species Lissotriton vulgaris. The sequence continues at coordinate 1,304,479,254 of NC_141693.1, read as the reverse complement.
GAATACTGATGACAGCCAAGTGCAGAGAACTCACTTTTTACTGTGCCCATGTTGTGGGTACACCTGCTTGGAACCAGCCATTTTGCTACCTACTGTGAGGAAAATGACTTACCACAAAGACTTAGGGCCTCATTTATGAAAGCCTTGCGCCACCGGTGCGTTTCTTTTTCCCATGTTAAAAGTGACGCACCGGCGGCGCAAGTCCTTCATAAATAAGGCCCTTATTTTAGAGAGCAGTCTGGACATGACATTTGAAAGCAACCCAAACTGGTTCTGAAACCTTAGACAGCAGATCCACATTCCTGTTTGGAAAATGTCTAAAAAAATGGGATCCAAAGCCCGCTACTTTGTTTGCAGTTCCAAGTGTTTTTCAACAAGGTGGAGGGGGTAGTGGGGTGCTCTGCGTGCACTTCAAGAACTGATCTGTAATGGGGCTGGATCTGTCTGACAGTGAGTCTCTCGGGAGTGAGGGGACATAAACTGCAGTATACACGTTCTGCTACAAGACCAGAGGATCAGCCTAAAGAGTCAAGAGCTTGTCTATCTCTATGCTGAGGGAGGGACAGGGCCAAACAAGCCATAGTGGGCCCTGGGCATTTTACTGGTGCAGGGGCGGCTCTAGGCTCATGGCGGCCCTGGGCAAGGAGCGTTGGTCGGGGGCCCCGGAAGAAGGGGTACGGGCGGTGCGGAGCGCGGAGGCCAGTGAAGTGGGGGGGGAGGGGGGGGAGGGGGGGGGGTCAGGGTATTTGGAAGTGTAACAGAGCCAGAGGCCGCCAAACCCCGGCCTGGGGCCGCCACGCAAATATGTATCCATCCTCAGAGGATTATTATATTAAGGATATATATTTGATGGAGCAGATTTCATCTGCAGTCAGGCATTGTTTTATTTTTTGTGCTTCAGACAGACTGCATTTAAATTGCCACGCACCTTTTGGTGCAAGTTAAAAACATGGCACATGAAAAATATGAAAGTGAGGCCTATTCACTCTCAAATACTTTTGCTGAATTAACATGTGTTTTTGCAATGTAGAGAAAAGTGGCCTTTTTCGCTTTGAAGATTAATAGAATATGTTTCTCTCTTCCCAGCTCATCCCTAAATCCACTATTTCTGTCTTAATAGACTTTGACTTGTTGCATATTTTGATAAATATTTTCAGTTAATAACATCTCTTTTTCTTTGTTGCACATTGCCATGTTGTCATAAATAATAGAAAAGCTGCTTTACACTAGTAGCTTGGCTAGGTAAACATTTATACATGACATTAATATTATCTTTTTGTTTGTTTTATTTTGGGGCCTACCATTAAATGGCTGCCTGTGAAACCAGGCTATGGCTTGCTTTGAAAGAGAAGAGAGCATGCGCAGACTGTGGCAGCTTGACTTAAACCACGAAGAAGTCAAGGTCAGCTTGAACTGTACATTCTTGTGATTCTGCCAATGTACCAGTGTTAGTTAAAAGTATCCATCTGACTGCTCTGTGAAGGAAGGAAGGGAAACTATAGAAACATTTTCCCTAGCAATTGTTGCAAACTTATAAAATGTATTTATTATGTATGCTTCTTTTGTTAAAGCTGATATAGCCAGGTTTTTGAATGCGTCAGGAAAGTGAGAACTCATGCCATCACGACTGACCAATCAACGTGCAGGTTTTCCTGAAATGCAACATTTTGTGTAGTCTGCCAAAATTTTGTGTATAAAAACTGACCTCTCCGGAGGAGGGGCTGGCTTTCTCAGCTCAGCTGGCTTCTAGGCTCATTAGGGGGGGGTGTGAGCTCTTGAGAGAAGGAACAGATTAGGCCAGGCATCCTATGGGTTAGGTACGAGAACGTCCCAGGAGATTGCTGAAGGGGAGGTGCGTCCGAGGAGAGTCAGGGGGAGGTTTCTTGCTTCCAAGTCATATCTTGGCACTGCAGGCCACATTCCTTTGAAGCCTGTGAAGGAGGGGCTATCTCCCTCCCTGCTTGCTTTTTAGACACAGAGATGCACAGGGCACCAAACAGATAGAAAGGCTTTTTAGATTTAGATGCTAAACTTTCAGTTATGCTTTGACTAATTAATTAGGTCTGAAAAGATTTATTTTGACTTATGCATTTCTTTCTCTTAATGGGAGATTTTTGCAAACTATTAGATTTTTGATTAGCCTTGCAAGACTATTTTTCTTAGAAACTCTTTAAGAATTTTGAATGACATTTTGCGCCACATTTTCTATCCTATATGTAATGCTTATATGCAGACTGTAAATTGTTCTGTATTAATGCTATTTTTCCTGTTTTCCAAATTCTGTAACCTGATTGATATTTTATTAATGAATAAACTGTCAGAGAAAACTTAACTTTTGACTAGAAAATAAAACCCTTTAAATACTCAACAACTCTCTTTATTGGCTTAAAATAATAATTGCATTTTTGACTGTTCATGATTATTAAAGTCTCCTGAAGGTAATACATGGTGTGAAGGGCCCAACACCTTTTGAGCGGTAAATTAGAGGTAGCATGAGGGTTTTGCATTGAGAAATTACCAGAATAAATTACCGCTCCATCAGTTTTTGGTAAGCAGAGGATGGTCATTATTGATTAGTTTGGTGATTAATGATTATTGATTTCACCATCAACTACTCAACTAATGGATCATTGACCTTAAGAGGGAAGTAAAATAATTGCCCAAGTTAGATAAATGTCCAAGTCCTGATTCCTGACTCCAATGCTCAGAACCTGAAGACTGGCAAAGCAGTACTGGAAGGTGATGCAAGAAGTGGTGTGAGTATGAATAGGGTTGTGAAATGTTGTTAATATGCTAGCATGTTTTTTTAAAGCGTTGAAAATAGTAAGGGTTTTTACTGTTGGTGACATTTTGCTCATTTTGAATTGATGGTGCTATTGATTATATTGGTAATTTCATAGGACATAATTTTTGGTTATTGATTACATGTTTTAACTCTTTATGTTAAGTTAGTGTCTTGTTCTATGTTGTCTGAACACGCAGGTATGCACTCCTGTGGAATCCCGGGAAGGAATAGCGGGTGGTAAATGGAAGCCACACTGCACTGAGGTTACTCGTCTGTTGGAATAACACTGAGAAGCTAGGTAGAGCTGGCAGTGTTAAATTAGGGACTATTTTCTGTGTGAGTGATTGTAGCAAAGAGTTCGCTGGTGAAACTTTAGTCTGATATCACCTAGAAAGGGTCACACTGAAGGAGTAGCAGGTTCTTCTGAGCTTGAGTGACAGCAAAAGGGTTCGCTGGTGAAACTTTGGCCTAAGATATATCCCAAAGGATAAGGCCAAAGGAGTAGCAGGTTCTTCTGAGCTTGAGTGAAAGGTAAGCGGAAGGGATTTACCTGTAGTGTTTGAAGAGTAAACTAAAAGTCTTACTTTGTGAAGGGTAAGCGGAATGTGTTACTCGCAGTGAATATAAATCTATCCTTTATTTAGCACAACAGAGTAGCGAATGTATTTATGTTGTTACTAATAGAGTTATTGATTAAGAAAATATTGCAGTAAGGTTTTGTGGAGGGTCAGTGGTGGGAGTGAAACTGACTAAAATTGAGACTGACAGCTTTGGAAAAAAAGAAATTGCATTGAACTATTGCAAAAATGAAATTGTTTGAAGGCTTAAAGAAGCTGTTAGGAGGTAAAGTGAAACATTCGTTTTTTATTGGTGATGCTCCTGAAGGAACACCTGTGCATTTTATGTCTACCAATTTGGAAAAAAATACATGTATGTGGGTTCACCAGTGGTGTAAGATTACTGAAAAAGAGGGTGTTTTGAGGTTTCCAAAAGATGGTACTTTTGAATTGCAAATTATTGACAAATTAAGGGAAGTGTTATGTGAAATAAAGACACCATCTAAAGCTGCACAATTTGAGGCCTTAAGCATATGGGAAAAGACAGCAAGAGAGAAAGCAAGTGAGGCTAAAAAGGTAAAGCACCAAATGCAGGAGAAGAGAATTAATAATGATAAAGATCTTCAAATAAATAATGATTCAGGGGATAAAATAATGGATGCATTGTTAACTGAGTGTCCACCACTTTATGTGGTTCCCATTAAAAATAATGAAAATGGTGAACTAGTAAGCACTACAGTGGCAACTGCTTCTGTTGAACAGAGAAAAACACAGATTGAGAAAACTGTGCAAACATTTCAGATTGACCCATTACCTGTTGATTCAGCACTGACAGTGATACCTCCAGGTGTTACTGCTTCAAATGTGCCTGATTCAGTCCAAGAATTGCTAACTGCAGGTGCACAGATAATGCATAGAAAAATTATGACTGTCCCAATTAATATAGTCCCTACTGAAAAGGTTCAAAGAGCTGCAGAAGGAGTGTTTATGGCTGAGTTTATTTCAGAAACTCAGAATTCACAGATTATTGAACAGAAATTACCCCAAGCAATGAAAGGTGAGGGAAAAATGGTATTTACAACATCTGCAGCTCAGGATAAAATAAATATATTTGAAAATGGGATTTCTCAAACCTGCTTTGAGGAAGCAACAGTGATTAAAACTATAGAAAGCATGGGGGAACATATTAACACATGCCCTGAAAAAGAGAGACAGCTTAGTGTTTCAAATTCAGCACTTGAACATGGAAAAAATAACAGTCCATGCTGTTTAAATAATGAAAATGTGAACCAGTGTCAGGAAAAAGAATTAATTTCCCTGAGTAAGGAAACAGTTGCAGGTGCATTGACTACACATAATGGCCTGACAAATTCGGCTCAAAAATATGAAACTGATGGTTCAGGAAGTATTCCATCTCAGAAAAGTTCTAGGGTACATATGGATGATGAAGCAAATGAGAAAATATGTTCTTCAGAAATGCAATTGCACATTGAAGAAATAAAATATATTTTTAAATGTGATGGGTTTGAGAAATTAGGAGACAAATGGGCAAGAAAACATGAAAAGAAAAAGAAACCACCAGACCTAGCAAGGAAACTGGATAAGGAAAAGAAGCCACCAGATTTAGTTGAGAAAAATAATAAGCAGAATGAGGGAGAAGCTTTTGCTTACTCATTGAGAGAAATAGTGGTAGAAGTGCATATTCCTATGCCACAGAATAAAAGTGAACTTGCAGCATTTCTGAAAACAATCCCACAATTGAGAGACAGAATTATGCTGTGGTACCCAAATGTTGACGGATTTGTTGAGATTTTAAAAGAGCTGTGCATTAATTTGGAAATGTTCTTTTACATTGCCATGCAGAATAAAATGTGGTTTGAATCTAAAGTTGTTCAAGGGCCAGGTGAGGAGACAATGAAAAGGGTTTGCATGAATGCACCATCATTTTCTGTTGATATGGAGGAAAATATAGCAGTGACTATTTTCCTGAAGGGTGGAGTGCCAGCAAAGGATGTTGATTGGGTACAGATTAAAATAACACAGGATCGAAGTAAAGGTGTTTTGGTTTGTGCAAATTCAGGTATGGGTGTTGTACTGCGGGAAAATATGTCCTTTTGCCATCTTTATAGCAGATTTGAGCATTGGAAGAAGAAAAATAAATTTAAACATGCTAAGCAAATGCAAATGTCAGTTCAGAAACAGGTACCTATGGCAGGAATTTTCCAAGCAAAGATGGTCCCACAAAATATGGAAAAAGCTCAAATTAATTTAAATAAGGTGTCCAGAGCAAGAGTGAATTATTTCCAGGGACAAAATCAGAACCCAGTCCAACAGGTTGCTGTGTTTGAAAATGAGAGTTTTAACCCTCACAATTCTGAATTTACCAAGTCCATTGTGGAGGCAGTGGAAAGTCCAGATTTAAATGCAGGAGTTTTAAACAAAGAAATTACAAACCCAGTTTTAGAAGAATTTGAACCAAAATTAGGCCCATTTGAGGAAGATTGCAAAACTGTTGTCTGTGACTCTGGCCTAGCAGGAAAACAATTGTTTTGCAAAGTAAGCAGCACAGATTACTGTACATCAGATAATGTTATTTTTCAGATTCCTGATGAGGATGTACATTTTAAAATGGCCCAACAAGAAACAGCTGTAGCATTATTTTCAGAAAAGACAGTTGAAAAATTACCTTCTGATTTTGGAAAAATAATAAACACAGAAATAAGAGAGTTCACAGAGAAGGATGCCAGATTAATAAAATGTGCAGAACATGTCTTATTAAAACTAGAACCAAATGACATGTGTTCAGGAACACCATCAGTTGCAGACATTTTACCAATAAAATGATTTTTGATGGAATTGATTGGAAGTTTGTTTAACTTTCTGATCACAGGCTCACAGAAAATAAATGAAAAGACCAGAGTAGTGCAGGAGATTAAAAGCATATTTTTTTCATGTTGTCCTGTGGTACCGAATCCAGCCAATATATTTTTTCACATTCCATGTGCTGAAGAATGCCTTACTTTTATTGATTTTTGCAAAGTCCATGTAACAGTGCCATTGCATGAGAATAGTCAGGAGTACTGTCAAAAAGAAGATGAATACCTCGGACACAAAATTGGAAAGGGATGTAGAAAGGTGTCACCAGAGAGGGTGGAAATAATTTCCAAGATAAATCCACCTCAAATAAAGAAAGAAGTCAGGACATTTTTGGGAATGGTTAGCTGCTGTAGAGAGTGGTTACTAAACCTTTCCCTAGTGGCTAAACCTTTACTGAGGCTGACACATGAGGATGTGTCTGATCCGCTTCCATTGGACAACAATTGCACAAAAGCATTTCTAGAGTTGAAAGAGAAAAAATGTTGCGCCCCAGCACTAGGAATGAAAGTTTATTTGAAAGAAAATACACCAATTTGCAGTGAGAGGGAGGGCTGCACTTTTTCATTGCCTATTGAAAAAGATGACTGTGTTCAAAGGTCTGTGATGTATTGCCCAATGACCTTTGACCCTAACTTCACAGAAATGTCAGCAAATGAATTGGATTGTGATGAAACTGAATATGAGTGCCTAAATATCATGAAAATATGCATAAAGCCAAAATCAGACTTTAATGATGAATGTCTGAGTCAGCCCAACAATGTCCATTTTGTAGATGGCCCATGTTTGAAAGGTGACACATTAAAAGCAGCACATGCTGTGCTCCTTATACATTATGTTGTCAAAGCTTCATGGCTTTTAGTAATTACCCCAGCCCAAAATTCGAAATTGATTGCCCTTACCATAACATGCAGTATATCTGCTCAATTGGGAGTCACTGTTGTCATGGGAGAGAGAAATGCTTATTCAGTTGCACAAATTCGTGTTCTGATAGCATGTACATTCTATGGTATCTTCACAGATGAATTAAAAGAGGCTCAAGAAAATGTATTTGAAGCAGCACAACAGGGTTGTATCAGAACTGTTTTTGGGAAAAGTGACAACTGCATAGTGGCAAAAGTGTTATTGCAAAGACTGATGCCCAGGTATAGATTGCTGGTTTCTCTGAAATCAGATCATAATGTGGTCTTAAAGATAATGAGTGCAGAACAACAGATTGAACAAGGAATGGATTGCAGCTATCTGCCTGAAGTGTCAAGCATAATAAAGCAACACAATGGCAGCACTGAGTTACCTTTTGCAAAAGACGGTGTCTCACCAACACTAAAGTGGCTTTAAAATGCATATGCAAATGCACTTGTGGAAAACAATGATGTGAACACTAGCCATTGCTGTGTAGGTCTGGTTGATGTACAGTGTGCAGTTTCTCACCAGATTGCAGCTGCTACACAAGATCTGCATAATGGTTGGTGCAACGGCTTTGATCTGAGAGATGCTGTGGTGAAACATCTGAATCTGATCAAAGTGAAAATAAGAGTGAAAGGCATTTTTTGAAAAAGTGCAAAGGATTGATGGTGCTCTGTCAGAGTTTCTCAGCACCTAAGTAGTCTAATTTGCATTGAAAAGGTAGAGCATGCCACACTGTATGAGCCATTCTGAAGGCAAGCTGATGACAAAGAGAAAAGAAATGCTGAAACTGTCCTGTTGAATTCCTTTTTTATTATTTTAGTTATTTATTTTAAAGAAGACTAACTGTTCCAAGAAGATACTTACAGAACTCTGCACTAAAACATTTGAGCTTGGTTATATATGATCTGATTACAGATAGACTTGTGTTTGCCTTAGAAATAGAAGTACAATTGTTATATGCTCAGCTTTTGCAATTTAAAAAAAAAAAAAAAATGTCACTTTTGAAAATGAAATATGTGTGATGAATTATAAATCATCTTATTATGATTTGAATCATCAGAAGGGTGGATTGATAGAGCAGATTTAATCTGCAGTCAGGCATTGTTTTATTTTTTGTGCTTCAGACAGACTGCATTTAAATTGCCACGCACCTTTTGGTGCAAGTTAAAAACATGGCACATGAAAAATATGAAAGTGAGGCCTATTCACTCTCAAATACTTTTGCTGAATTAACATGTGTTTTTGCAATGTAGAGAAAAGTGGCCTTTTTCGCTTTGAAGATTAATAGAATATGTTTCTCTCTTCCCAGCTCATCCCTAAATCCACTATTTCTGTCTTAATAGACTTTGACTTGTTGCATATTTTGATAAATATTTTCAGTTAATAACATCTCTTTTTCTTTGTTGCACATTGCCATGTTGTCATAAATAATAGAAAAGCTGCTTTACACTAGTAGCTTGGCTAGGTAAACATTTATACATGACATTAATATTATCTTTTTGTTTGTTTTATTTTGGGGCCTACCATTAAATGGCTGCCTGTGAAACCAGGCTATGGCTTGCTTTGAAAGAGAAGAGAGCATGCGCAGACTGTGGCAGCTTGACTCAAACCACGAAGAAGTCAAGGACAGCTTGAACTGTACATTCTTGGGATTCTGCCAATGTACCAGTGTTAGTTAAAAGTATCCATCTGACTGCTCTGTGAAGGAAGGAAGGGAAACTATAGAAACATTTTCCCTAGCAATTGTTGCAAACTTATAAAAATGTATTTATTATGTATGCTTCTTTTGTTAAAGCTGATATAGTCAGGTTTTTGAATGCGTCAGGAAAGTGAGAACTCATGCCATCACGACTGACCAATCAACGTGCAGGTTTTCCTGAAATGCAACATTTTGTGTAGTCTGCCAAAATTTTGTGTATAAAAACTGACATCTCCGGAGGAGGGGCTGGCTTTCTCAGCTCAGCTGGCTTCTAGGCTCAATAGGGGGGTGTGTGAGCTCTTGAGAGAAGGAAAAGATTAGGCCAGACATCCTATGGGTTAGGTACGAGAACGTCCCGGGAGATTGCTGAAGGGGAGGTGCGTCCGAGGAGAGTCAGGGGGAGGTTTCTTGCTTCCACGTCATATCTTGGCACTGCAGGCCACATTCCTTTGAAGCCTGTGAAGGAGGGGCTATCTCCCTCCCTGCTTGCTTTTTAGACACAGAGATGCACAGGGCACCAAACAGATAGAAAGGCTTTTTAGATTTAGATGCTAAACTTTCAGTTATGCTTTGACTAATTAATTAGGTCTGAAAAGATTTATTTTGACTTATGCATTTCTTTCTCTTAATGGGAGATTTTTGCAAACTATTAGATTTTTGATTAGCCTTGCAAGACTATTTTTCTTAGAAACTCTTTTAGAATTTTGAATGACATTTTGTGCCACATTTTCTATCCTATATGTAATGCTTATATGCAGACTGTAAATTGTTCTGTATTAATGCTATTTTTCCTGTTTTCCAAATTCTGTAACCTGATTGATATTTTATTAATGAATAAACTGTCAGAGAAAACTTAACTTTTGACTAGAAAATAAAACCCTTTAAATACTCAACAACTCTCTTTATTGGCTTAAAATAATAATTGCATTTTTGACTGTTCATGATTATTAAAGTCTCCTGAAGGTAATACATGGTGTGAAGGGCCCAACACCTTTTGAGCGGTAAATTAGAGGTAGCATGAGGGTTTTGCATTGAGAAATTACCAGAAGAAATTACCGCTCCATCATATTGGTGTGGCGGCCCCTGGGGTTTGGTGGCCCTGTGCAGGTGCACAGCTTGCACATGCCTAAGGCCGCTACTGCATGGTGGGCTGGAATGGTAGGGGCCGGTTATGGACCAGTGGGTGTCATTTTTGGTATGGAGGGCGATTTTGCAGCAGTGCTGCAAAATTGCCCCCAGTAACAAAAGCACAGCAGCAGTGTTTATCAAAAGCACATCTCCCCCCTACAATCCCCCCACGGGCTTGTCCAAAGTTATTGCCAGGGCTGGTTTGCATCCCACATCCGGCCCTGGGGAGAGAAGGAGAGTGCCTGGCTTTGCAGGAGGAGAGACAGTTGAAGAGAAGCCTAGCATGTTCCTGGTATGAGGCACCCCAGAGAAAGTTAATGACAGAGGAAATCGACCAAAGAGTGTCCTGTTTTGTAAAAGGAATTCCTTAGTCTCTCTAAATAATTCAGGAGTGAGTGGTACCAAGAGTGTGGCAGAGCGTGTATGACCATGTAGCCTGGCATTCTGCCACAGGACATGAAAGATGGGTGCTGCCGCTGCTGGTAAAGAAAACAAAAGCTCCATCGCCCCTGAAGCCGGAAACCTTCATCAGCCTAGAGGCTGCAACTGCCACAGAGAGATGTGAGCACGTTGATCTCATCGGCAAGTCTTCTCTGACACCCGTGACCTGAGCAAGCTTTCAATTGTCCATCTCGAATAAAGTATCAGCGACATAAGGGAGGGAGCGCATCCCACATCCTCTGTGCAACCTGAACTGCAGTGCAACCGAGAGAAGGTAAACAAGAGGTTTAGCTGCGTACTAGGATGGAGTGTCAGGCCTGATTCCTCAGAAGCGATGCTCTCAAGATTTTCTGACTTTGAGTTTTATATTTCACCGGAGCATCAATGTGGCCAAATGAGGGGAAGGGAAGTTAGGGTGGGTACTGCAGGTACAAAAAGCCCATCGCATGGACTTGGTTCTCATTCAGAATGGACCACGTGTCAGCCATTTTAGCGCCTCTCAGCCCACCACGAGTCCTGCGCTGAGCACGGCTGAACCTGCGGCCCTGAGAGCCTGCTGCACCCTGGGCTGCCGGTCCCCAGACTCACCATGCCTGCCCCAGTGATCCAAGGAGGCTCCGCTCACCTGCCTACACCGGCGTGTGGCAAACAGGGCCCACGACGTGCTGGTGCAAGCTCCAGTAGGTCCCACACGTGGAACTGTATCCTGAGTCCTGAATGGCAGTGACCCCAAATCAGTGGCAGCGGCCACCGCACCAGACCCCCATCGATCAGTGAGGCATAATTCCATATGGCAGGCCAGCCACACGAGGTACCACAAACTCTGTTCAACACCAGCCGGCCACACGTGGTGCCACTAATCCTGTTCAACGCCAGCTGGCGACACGTGGTGCCACTAACCATGTTCAACACCAGCCGGTGACACGTGGATGAGGGCCCAGGCCTCCCCTGCGGAGCAGTCGGGCCCATATCCAGCAGAAGTCATGACTCATGAACGGCAGAGTCCCCACTAGTGAATGCACGGAGAGGAGTAAGAGGAGGATGCGGCTCAGTCCGGACGAAAGCCGGGTCAGAGCCACGGAGGTGATCGAATAAAATCAACAACTGACCTGGTGCCATCAACCCTGTTCACCACAAGTCCGCGTCCCATGGTGTCACTAAACCTGAACTACGCAGGCCGGTTGGGCCATTCAACCTAAGCCGGCGACACTCGTGAATGGCCCGTGATGACCGCTGCCTCAGGCCTACATTGTGATCGAGTAGGTCACACACAAATTTTAATTCAGCCTTGTTAGACCAGTCAGCCCTTTGGGTGGTCCCTCCTATTTATTTATTTATTTTTGTCCCCTTTGTGCACCTCAATCCTTTCATTTTTGATGTCCACTGGAATTTTTAGGTGTTGACCTGGGGGGTTAGGTACTCCTTGACCCCATGGTTCCTCATAGGCCTAGAATTCCCTCCTTTTCTGAGGGCCAGCTTAGTTACCCAAAATGGTGGCCAGCAACTGCCTTAACGTTCACTTCAGGAAAGGGACCCATAGGTTAACATAGAGATACTCTAGAACCTTCTAGCTTGTTCTGGTAGCCTGAGGTCAGCCTATATAAGGTTCAGAACCAGGGCGGACATTTTAGAGGTGTCCAGAGTAAGTGTGGGGTGGGACTGGTCAGGAGTAAGGCGACTTGGTGAGGAGGAACATGCACTGTGAGGGGAGAGATCGACCTGTCGGCTGGCTGCCCTTCTATACCGACGTGACCACTTATCTGACGACCAAACCCTGCCTCCGTGGTAACTCCACTTGCCCCAGAATATATTCCCCTGCTTGAACCTGAATGCCCAGCAAGGAGTGAAGAGTATGGATAAGCTGAACTCGAAGTGGTAACAGCCTCAGCGTGTTACCCGATCCTTCCCTGTCACTATCGGAGGAGAACTAGCTGGCAGAGTTGCGAGGTCAGCCCCCTGCTAGCGCGCTGTGTGGGGACTGAGCCTTGATCGCTGAAAGAAAAAGCTTACCGCGCTGACATCCCGAGCCGCTTTCTGGCATTCCTTCTGAAGAGGCGTGAGAGAGCGTGGATCAGCTGGGGCGGCCGAAGAGCTCCAGAGGCAAGGCTCCAGTGACGTGGGAGAAGGCGTGAGGGCGCCGGAAGAGGCCGGCTGAAGGCGGAGCTGGCCGTGGGTGGAGTTGGCTTGAGGGAGTGTGCGGAAGTCTGCCGAGCGCCGCTGCGAGTCGCGCACTGAAGTACGCCTGCCCTCCTGTCAGGAGGAAAGAGGAGAGCGGGATACATCTGACCACAGCGGAGAAGGCCTTCGAGGGCAAAGAACGGACGGTGACCAGATCTCGAGAGCTACACCACATGGCAAAGTAAGCCGGGAAGGTGGGGGGAGCGGCAGGAACAAACGTGACTGGCCCATAATCGCTGGCAAACCAGGAGAACTAAGCAGTACTGAACCTAGACTCCACCAGCAGTATCCTCACAGGACTGGACCGGCTGGCTCCAGGGTTATTCAGGCAAGAGTGTCTAATGTGAAAAAGGGACATATCAGACCAGTTGTCACCCCACAGCTATTGGAGAGAGGGAAATAAGGCTGAGAGAGAGGACAGGGAAGACAGAAGGTAGAGAAGAATACTAGAGGGGAATCCTCAGGGCAGGGCTGTGCAATTGTGAGACACAGGGCCTTCTCTACAAGAGAGGAGTATATGTATAACAAAAGCAAATGTTGATATAACCTGCCTGTTCTCTTCCAATCATACAGCTGATTAAATCATTCTTCATATGTGTCAGGAGGAAAGGTTCACCTACCTGTTGTGACATCTAGCAAATTGTTATCCCTGAGTCCCCTTGGGTAAAGTACATGTCAGCCTTCACTTTTGAAACTGTAAATGTGGTTGTATAACTTAATTTAACTGTGAAAGTCTTATCACAAAGAAAAGGTATAGGAGCAATTTCTGAAAATCTTACCAATGCACAAAACCATTAGAAGAATGTAAATTGGAACCTCGCCAATGTGAAAAAGATAGATTGAGTGAAATTGACTGCATGGAATTTTGAACTTGCTAAGAGAAAGAGAAACTAAGAAAACTTTTATAAAGCAGACCGTATTTTTCTAAACTGGTGTGGCGTCTTTTACTTTTGGTGGTGGAGCGCTGGGTTACTGTGAGTGAGATTTATAAGCACAACACATTTGCCTTGGCGTGCCGCTGTCCCTGCTCAGTGCTAAGCTACCCTATGTAGTCTGGCAACCCCAGGTCTAACAAGCCTTGATTAATTTATGGCTTACTTGAGGTAATTGTACAGGCCTCATCGCTCACTGCATCCCTTTCAGCCTCAGTCCCACGAAGTCTGTTTCCCGAGACCTACAACTCTTTCTGGTTGGACTCTGGTGGCGACTGAGTTCATGTACTTGGGCTTGTCATCGCCATCATGTCAGTGATACTGACTTCATGGCAAAAACGATGGCAAGGCATTCCAGTCCTCCATTTGCTTCTACCATATAGCCTTCACCCTCTGCATCATGCCCTGGAAGACACCTCCCAATGTCCCCCTCAACCCTACCCACATACACCTCGGACATTGATGAGGACCCGCTCAGGTCGCATGGCCCATTGACAGCACTGCATGTCACCGTCCTGTGGCAGTGTGCCTGTTCCGGCCACAGTGCATCCGGGGACACTGACTCTGTGCTTGCATGTCCGGGACCCCTTCTTCTGATATATCGGATGACCTCTGTGACGATGGGCTTGGGCTCATTAACGCCACGTGTCTGTGGCCCTGTGCTGACCACTGCTACAGGCCTACACTGCGGTCCAGTAGGACACACATGTGGAACTGTGTCTTGGGTAAGATGTGGAAAGTCCACACCATTGGACACGCCTCATCGCAGCCGGCATCCCCAACAGCACTGGTGCCATTACCTCTGTGCGCAATGAGTCATGGGCACTTTCTGGTTGTACCTTGGTGGCGTCTGAGTTCATGGCCTGGTGTCCTGCATCTTCCACATGCTGGACCGGACTTGGTGTCCGACATGTGTCTGTTCCATTTGTCTCCACCATTGTGACTCTTGCAGTGTGCTCCTGGACTCTGCATCAACAACAAGATTCTACCTCTATAATACGCTCTAGCTTTCGTGTTTGAAAAGACTATGTTTTTTTTTGGGTGGTATAGTGAGGTGTAAGGCCCCTCCAGACATTGAGAAGGGGACACTTTGTGTTTGTTAAAATACCCCTCAATACACTGAAAAATACCACAGTGTCATGCTTCATCATGATATTCTTCCTGTCCTTCTACAGGGCGGGGCATGCTACAACCAACGTGGACGCTTGAGCTCTTAGTTTAGTGAAAAAACTATGTGTGGTGCATAAGTGGTAGGGTCAGAAAAAGATGTGGTGCAAAGTTAAAAGTAACCTGGCAAGTAGAAAAAATATATTTTATTATCTTCCCTGTGCTGGAAACATTAAAAAAGGGGAAACATAATGGATATACTGTCATGAGTTGCCCTCTACTAGGTCAACATGTTTCAAAAGCCAACCCCCTGGCTTTCTTCTTCTGGACTGTGTGCGATCCCTACTCCACTGTCACATCTACTGATGTGTATTATATATGCCTAACATTTGTAGTCACAGAGAATGCACAACTTTGCATGTCAAAAATCATACCAATTTGGTATTTCTCAATTACATAAATTCAAGCAAGTTTGTGCTTCATGAGCTTTCACGGTAGGGGAGAGCGCCCTTAGGCAAACGATATTGAAGGCTGCACACTCTCTCGGGCATTACCTGGACTCTGCAGCAGGCCCTGGGGGTACTGTGCATCTCCTGTATGCATGCAAATGGTGAAGTAACTGTACGGATGAAAGGTCCTTTGTGTGAACTATCAGGTGGTAGCACATCTGCAGCTCCGAGCAGGAATGGGCATGTCGCCAGCACCCCCTGACAGATACAATGGCATTTGCTTGTGACTCCCACACTACGCGCTGCCCGAAGTGAGACCAACGTGTGCACATCCCACTTGAAGTAGTCCTTGGTCGTAGTTGGCTTGCGTGATATGGCCTTCACACGTACTCCCACCCCAGGCCTGTACACGTTGAACGCAGACACTGCTCATTGCACTGGGCTGCACCATTTTATCCACAGGACTGACGCAGGGCAAGCCAGTGCTGCTTCTAGCAGAGCCACTGACGCCATGGCAGACCATCCTGAACACATGCCCCGATCCAGTCATGTGGACCTGTACCGTGCACATCTGCTGCATGTACTGGGGGCACTCCTGATGGCCGTCTTGCGAATCAGTTACCGACTGAGCTTCCGCCTAGCGGATGTCACCTGCGTTCAGCCTGTGTGCATTGTTGCATATTCGAGTGGTCCATGGATGTCTGCCTCTCCAACGTAACGGTAGCTGTCCTGGATTATGACACGTGCGTGCGCCCCCTGTTGGTCACCGTGATGTCCGTTTGTGGCATGCATGGATGTTTGGCATGCAGGTTAGACACTGGACCTGGGAGATTGCACGAGTCCTCGTGTGCAGTGAGCACATTGAGCCACTACCCGATGGGGCCTTGGCGCACATTGGGTCCAGTGGTTGGAGTCAGCACATCTTTCCGGGTCAGTTGATGGATTACGTCGACGACATGTCAGATGTGGTGGATGACGAGGGCTCATTGGAGATGTTGGCTTACGCAGCTGTAGTCGCGTTCATGGACTAGTGACAAGGTGCCCGCAGCCACAACTGGATGTGACCCATTGAACGTGTCCCGACGCCTGGTTGCATGTTGGGAATCTGATCACATTTTGCCTGGACTCATGATCCATGCACGGACAACCGACGCGGGATGACATGAACTTGTGTTGGTGATGGACTCCCCTGAGGTGGACATGGGTGCTGTCCTATGTTCCTCATTCAGACATGCTGTTGCATTGGTCCGCATATCGTGGCACTCCTCTTGGCCGTACTGGCACACACTTGTTGATAAAGTTTCTGCACTTTAACTTGTCTCCTACTGTGTTGTGTCTTGATTTGTATGCCAATGTGTGTGTCACGGACTCCCTGACTCCCTGCAGTACGTGCATTGCTACCCCATCAGGACTGTGGGTTTGTACTTGTGCATTGTCATGTCCGTGTGTCGTGCTTAGCCAGATGCATCTGGCCATTTACTGACCACAGGCAGGTGCACTTGTGTCCTGTGTTCGATTGTGCAAATGTTGGTGTTTGTGCGACATTGTGTTCGAGGTTGTGGTGCTCTGCTTCCTATGTGTGTGTGCTGCATTGTGTAAAAGATGTCCCTTCAGCTCTGATTTGGCTCACCCTTTTCCCTTTCAGGCAGTGTGGTTTCCACTTCTGTGCCTGTTTTGTGGTGTGATATTGCCGGGTTGTGTGACTTGTGCTCTTGGTTGGTGTTGAACCTCTTGGGCATGGTCTGTCTGCAGTGGTGCTGAGCTTAATTGTGCATGTGTGCCATTGTGCCATCTCCCCCAGGACCCTGCTAGTTCCTCTCCTGTTGCTGTTGTGTCTGTTTTGGTCAGTTTACGGTCCCCAGTCCTGCCACCATCTCCGAACTGATGTAGTTGACACTATGTCATCCAGCTCCTGGTGTGGCGATGGCCTCCTACCTCCGGTGTGCATTGCTGCCTTCTTGTTGTTGGCGTGTTTCTGATTGTTAGTGCGTTATTCCGGATGTTCTGGTTTTCTTCCATTGTCCACCACCGTTCTCAGGCTGAATTCACCTTGTCCAAGATAGCGTGCCATGTACAATGTTTTGTTGCCAATGGGGCTTGTGGGGTTGTATTCTGGGTTGGGTTGCCCCCAGGACCCTGCTAGTTCCTCTCCTGTTGCTGTTGTGTCTGTTTTGGTCAGTTTACGGTCCCCAGTCCTGCCACCATCTCCGAACTGATGTAGTTGACACTATGTCATCCAGCTCCTGGTGTGGCGATGGCCTCCTACCTCCGGTGTGCATTGCTGCCTTCTTGTTGTCGGCGTGTTTCTGATTGTTAGTGCGTTATTCCGGATGTTCTGGTTTTCTTCCATTGTCCACCTCCGCTCTCAGGCTGAATTCACCTTGTCCAAGATAGCTTGCCATGTACAATGTTTTGTTGCCAATGGGGCTTGTGGGGTTGTATGCTGGGTTGGGTTGCCTCCATTGGGCTTGTCTGTTGTTTTCTGTTTGGAATTAAGCTTTTTTTCAGGCTTTTGCTGTGCTTATTCTCGCCTGCCATGTGTGTCTATTGCCTGGTTGTGCTTATCCCTGCTTTCCTCATCGCGAATGGGCTCTTTGCACATTTTTTGTCTTGTGGTTTGGTTTTTATCTCCGCCAACGTGGTTGTATCGCTGACATTGGCCGCGGTTTCTGCAGACTATCGCATGCTACCGCCTTGTTGTGAATTCCACGTTGACACAGGGTTATTTCCCCGTGATCGGCTGCGATGTGGAAAGGTGCCGTTAGCTTTTTTTGGTGATGTTTAGCACACATTCTTGTGAATATACCCCTTATCCTTTTTAAATACAAAAGAGGAATAAGCTGTGGTACTCATGTTTATACCAGTTTATATTGATCAGGTGGAGGGGGCGTGGCCTTGAAGGGGCAAATTCAGGAGTTGGGATAACCATGAAGTGAATGGGGAGGCAAAGGGGAGGGCACAGGGCTTAGAGCCTGCATCGCCAGCCATGCTGAGGAAATGGTTTTTGGGAATACTCCAAAAGAAATTTTAAAGGCATCTGAGTCTGCCTGTGACTTTCTGGGAAGGCTGTAAAACTCCTGATAGACATCAGTGGTCAGAGCCTCGACAAAATGGGCTGGAAACCTGCTCTCTGCAGGGGTATCCAGCTTGCTGTGTGCACACCATGTGATAGTGGATTCTCCCAGGTGACCGTGTGAAGGAAGTGACCTCATAATACACCTGGTAGTCTGTTTGAGTTGGTAGGCCGGGGCCTTAAATGAGGCGAAACTGCATAACTTTAAATAGACAAATCATATGAAACGTGCAGCAAGATTTAACCTTTTCCTGGCGGCTCCAAATGATGCCCTCTGTGGTTTCTCACTACTGCTGTGGCATTTTCAGTTTTTCTAGAGGTTTAGGGGCATATGTATGAACAGGCCCTTTTGCTATTCCTTAAAAGCGATTTTTAGTGAATTGCTATTTAGGAATCGCAAAATGCTATGTATGTAGGAATCACAATAATAATTGCGATTCCTTAATATTCCTTTATTGCGATTAGTAAATTGGGAATTGCGATTGAGGAATAACTTCCCATTCATTCCTATTGGCTAGGAGGTCCATAGGAATGAATGTAGCCCATAGGAATGACTGGGAAGACATTCTCAATTTGCGATTCGCAATTAGAGTATCGCAAATTGAGAATGCAATTTCAAGGGTGCCAGGGTGTCAAAAGGACCCCTGTTGCACCCGTGAAATATGTATGTGTGCACATGTGGCGCACGTACATGCCATAAGGGCATGTATGTGTGACACATGGCACTTTGAAAAAAGTAAAAAAGTGCTTTTTTCAAAGAATTCGCAAATTACCTCCTTGGTGGTAATTTGCGATTTCTTATGCCAAATTCACACAACTTAGGTGCTTTCTACATCGCATTTAAGGAATCGCAATTTGCGATTCCTTAAATGTAATTGCAAAATAGAGAATCTCAAATTTTGCGATTTTCTAATTTGCGATGCCCAAAAGGCCTTTTCCCGGTCGCAAACGGGCCGATTCTGAGAATTGGCCCGTTTGCGAATGGGAAAAGGGCTTGATACATATGTCCTATAATGCCTCGAAGTTTATCAGTGTTGCAGTAACTGTTAGAGACACACAAAAACCCGAAAAAAAACTGTTGTACAAACGCTCAAAACCAACAAATCCTATAAATAAATGAATGTTTGGATGCCCCCCTTATTGTTGACCAGATAGTAAAAACCATTGAGTGAATGCATCAGTGCGTTGTAGCACTTCACTATTATTATTTTTTTTAAATACGTCATGCACACAGTAATCAACCCAACTCACAAAAACATGTTACGGAGCACCTGAGAAGACGACTGTGACAATTTTAGGATTAATCCATCCATTGGCCTGCACTGCAACCAAGATAAAGGTGTCTGACGCAACGATGGCCCGATTCTGAGCAATGGAATCTGCAAGGATGCACTCAAGAACATTTGCTTCCATGCAAAAAGCTTGCGGGTATCTCTTCATCTGCTCCACAGTACCGATTTGTGAGGCAGGCTCATTTGATTATTTTCTGTTTTTCTGCCAAATGATAATATTCAGCATATTCCATGGAGCTGAGACAGCTTGGAGATGTAATTATGTAATGCTGGAAATCAATACTGTAACTTGTAAATATTGTATAGTCTATTTGCATGTGGTGACTAACGTGTGCAGGCTTTAATGTATGAGTGTGCCATTTGTGCAGTAGATGGCAAACGCTGCTAATACATACATTTCTCTAACGTGATTAAAAAAACATGTAAATACATTTGTTTCACGTAAATTTGCATTTGAGCTACAAGCTGTTGGCTAAAAAGCTTTCTGGAATAGGTAACCTACCATTAATACCTTTGCCTCGGGTGTTTTGCTGAATCTCGCATTGGATGCAATAATGCAGAAAGATTGATCCAAGAGCCCTCTTTGAAATGGCAAGGAGACAAAGTGGGAAATCTCTACACTGCAGCGTATAGTAAGACCCAATACTCATTAAAATGGGTACTTTTAATCCCATTTTTATCTCACTGTGTCATTATGGTTGTTATGTATTGGAACCCCCTGGCATTTCATTACTGTAAATGCATGTGAACTAGATCACACCAGTCACCTCCACCAGCCAGCGACAAATCAGCCCTCACTGGCAACGTCAGAATTAAAGTGAGAGGCCCATCAGAATATCACCCTATTCAGAGGGATTTCCTGGAATCACTGGATGCATGAACTTGGCCTTCCACAGTGCACATATACATCAGTGGCAGCCAGCATGCTTTGCGGGTGGTGAGACGGGTGCAGGGGGGGTCATACAGGGGAGGGGAGGTCACGCAGCATGGGGGGTCATGCATCATGGGGGGGTCTCGCATGGTGTGAATATTACATTTTTTTTTTTAACTTACTTTGCTGCTGGGTTCTGTGTCTCTGCTCCTGTGGAACTTGAGGAGCAGAAAGCAGGCCCCAATGACCAATCACAATGCTGCAATGCAGCTTTTTGATTGATAAGCACCCAGGCTCCCTGACCAATCACAACACTGCAGTGCAGCGTTGTGATTGGTCTGAGCGTCATGATTGGAAGCTCAGGCAGGGAATGCGGGCCTGGGATGTTCTACACACAGGCTGTAATGCAGCATGCATGGAGAACGAGGAAAGTGCTCATGACTGGTTTGGGCAGCCTGAGAGGGCCGATCAAACAGTCATTGCGCACTTAGGAGTGGGCAAACCACCCCTCGCCTGCTCCGAGAGCAGAGCAGCCCTGTCCATACCCCAGCCCGCATAGGAAATATAAAATGATAATAACTAAAAATTATGATCACTTTATATTTCCTTTACTTTGCACTGCTCAAAAGCATTGGGGCAACGCTCCTCAGCCATACAGGAGGAGTCGCCACTGATATACATGACTCTCGGCCTTGGCTGAATGCACCCACACCATTCACTCTGCTGAGCATGCCAGCAGTGTGGGAAGTCGCATCACCACGCTTCGTTTCCTACCCCTTCTCCCACCCCATCCCCCGTCGGAGCACGAATACAGCATGCGGGCAGATTCCAAGGTGGTGTTGCATGAAAGATTCATGTACTCAATGGGATTGACCCTAACATACATCACTTTGCCCAAACTGTTCTGCAAAGGTACAGATGTCTAATGCCATGAGCAGAAATACAAAAACATGACTGGTCTTCTCTGGCCCTGCACAAAGAATCTGGAAGTCCATGCTAGTGCCAATCCAACCAGACAAATTCTTATCCATGTGCATCCACTTTCATCAGATGTTGGACAACTGTGAAAGAGAATGTCTCTCCCCTCCCCACCTCTGGCTGCATGCATCACCCCCATGCTTAATTTGTAAAAGAATAATTCACAGTGCCCAAAGTTTTGTTCAGAAGGCCACGACTGACTCTTGTAAATAAAACAGGAGTAGGGTACCCGTCAACCGTGTTGAGATTGGGGTGTAATAATATAAGAACAACAGTATCCCAACTGGTATTGATTAAAGACAGTTAGTAAAGATAAGGAAAAACATTATCCGGAAGGAAGCAAGGAGACTCTATACAATTCTGGCATGTGCTAGAAGCATCATTTATGTATTTAAAGGTGAAACAAAGATATAAATTACAGTTATGGAAGCACTGCAATATATAAATAAATCACAACAACTGAAAAAAAAAACAAATTGTACGTGGTGCTCTAGGTGTAATGATGAAAACCAAATAAGTGACGCACATTGTCACTTGCGTCGCTTATTTGTTTTTCGCCACTACACCTAGAGCACCACGTACAATTTGGGTTGTTTTTCAGTTGTTGTGATTTATTTATATATTGCAGTGCTGCCATAACTGTAATTTACATCTTTGTTTCGCCTTTAAATACATAAATGATGCTTCTAGCACATGCCAGAATTGTATAGAGTCTCCTTGCTTCCTTCCGGATATAATGTTTTTACATATCTTTACTAACTGTCTTTAATCAATACCAGTTGGGATACTGTTGTTCTTATATTACGACTGACTCTAGCAGAGATTGTGGCGCTGGATACCAATAATGTGTAATCTTGATTCCACCTCATGCCTCCTTCGCCTACCACCAGACACTCGCTGCCACTTTATCTCCCTCTTGCAGCTTCTTTATAGCCTCTGTTTTCTTCCTTTTTACTGTTTCTCTCAGGTATGGCCCGTGCCGGGCGTTATACTGGGGCGGTGACGTCAGGCAGGGGAGGGTCAGGGTGGGGGGATGTAAAATACGGGATAAGGACCATTAGAGGTAAGTATCGAAAATAATAAATAAAACGAATTTCGTTGCCCACTCTGCATCGCCAAATGTGATGCAGCGTGGGCAACGAAATTCGTTTTATTTATTATTTTCGATACTTACCACTAAAGGTCCTTATCTCGTATTTTACATCCCCCCCCTGACCCTCCCCTGCCTGACGTCACCGCCCCAGGTATAACGCCCGGCACGGGCCGTGCCTGGTTTCTCTACCTTTCTCTTCCTCCTTCTTTACCCCTTTTGTGTTTTTCTCTCTTTTGCTCTGCATCAAAGTCACCCGCTCTGAATTCACTCTCTTGTGCAGTGCCTATTTGACTTCACTTCCGCCAGCAGACTGGAAGGAGCAGCACGTGGGATGGAGGAGTCAGGAATTACAAAGGAGCAAAAATTCCATGAACTTGAATGTTAGTTTAACAGTTTATTATTGAACTTAATGTTGAATTTAAATTTAATTATAATTATGAGAGAATGAATGCTGGGCGAAATCATACACAGATGAATAATTCAAACCTTCATCCTATTAAGAAATTCTCCTAAACGTTCCCATGCTAGTTCTCATAATAACCATCGCCTGACTGCAATGCTTACTGCGAATTCACAGAAGAGAATCTCCAACTGGGAAGCAGGAAACTAACTACCCAATTATGACTCTGTTTCACATTTACTCACTAATCTCCCAAATTACCCATTTCAGTTTATGGGAGTTTGTAAAGGAACAACAATGAATGTTTCCGTGCACCAACAATGCAGAAGTGGCAATACTCCAGTGACTTTTCTTTAAATTACAAAGTAATAGATTAGAGGTTATCCTTCTTGCACTTACGTTGCTAGATGCTGGCATGCAGTGTAGTGGCAGACATGTTGTGGTAGTCGTTTCTTTCACTCCTTGGGTCGAATGTGCGTAATCAGTGACGTGGTATCCCATGTTGGTGATTATCAAACACCTCAAAAATAATTGAAATGTCTAAACTACATAGACAGCAACTAAGTGCATGTCCATAAGAGCTGAAGCACATGATGATGTAGATCATGTGTCTTACTATTTGTCATAAACACAGCTAATTCGGGGTCTCCATGTGGTAATATAGGGAGTATATCGATATTACTTTATGAAGGAGTCGAGGGTCTACTCAATGTACTTATGATTTGATTGAATCATTCGGAACCACTTTTGTCAATGTCCTCATTAATCGTTAACTTTCAAAGGTTGCCTGCAGCCCATGGGGTGTTATCCTGCAATATCTAATGGAGACTTCAGATAGTAAGTCTCAGTTTACCTTTGAAAGGGGAGGCATTGTCTGTTAGGAGCTTTTGCTCCAGGTAATCGGTGGCCATTATTTTTTAAAGCTTGGAAATCAACACATCTGCAAAGGTGTTGGTACAGTCTCAGGATACTCCGAAAGCTATTGATTAACACCAGCAGGTGTTTATCCTTTGCTAACCTCCCAAATGTATTCTCTCTTTGACCCAGGGTACCACAGAAATCACGTCAGTGACTATGGTTGCCGGGTGTTTAGGGCTCCCAGTTGCTTGGTCCATTTGCTACTCTACTCAAAAAGTTCATGTAATTGGGAGAACCACACCTTGGTAGGCAAATACCGGTCGGTAATGGCCAAAAATACCGAATTTCGGCCATTACCGACCGGAATTGGCTTTTTGAGATGTAGGAGCCAAAAATATACAGATTCGGTAAATACAAGTCGGTATTTTTCCAACTCGGAATTTACCGAAGTCTTATTTACCGAATTCCTATTTACCGAATTCTAATTTACCGAATTCTTATTGACCGAATCGGTAAATAAGAAATGGTAAAAAATGACCATTGAGATGTAGGAAACCTCAAAAATACTGAATTTCATGAAATTCTGTATTTAAGAGTTGGTATTTACCATAGAGTGAAAGGAGGTGGCAACCAGGTGCAGGCTATAAAAAAGGACCCAAAATGCAACAGTTTGACCAGAATGGCGGCATTCTACATCATTGCAAGGCGGCTACGGCTACAGGCAGCAGGAGAGAGGGTCTGGAGAAGGAGGAGCAAGTCTACAGGCAGAGAATTACGCTTTTCCAACTCACTGAGCCAGAGATATTGCAAAGGTACAGGCTTCACTCCCACACCATCCTGAACTTGATCATGGACTTGCACCCACTCCTGGAGCACCCAACACCTAGGGCGCACGCCATCCCACCCCATGTACAGGTGCTTTGTAGCATACACCTGCTTGCATCTGGGAGTTACCATAGTGTGATTGCTGCGGTAGGTGGGGTGTCCCAGATCTGCCTGTCCCGTTTCTTCAGGAAGTTCCTGGAGGCCATGATGCAGAGAATGCATCATTACATTAGCTTCCCTGACACACATGCGGAACTGGTGAAAACCAAAACTGATTTCTATAAACTGGCACACTTCCCTTACGTCATAGGCTGTATAGATGGCAATCACATCCCAACCTGCCCACCTGCAGCCACAGAATACATATACAGGAACCGGAAGTCAACACACTCAATCAATGTGCAGGTGATATGCAACGCTGGCAACATCATAACAGACATTGTGGCTAAATTCCCTGGGAGCACCCACGGCTCCTACATATTCCAGAACAGTGGGATCTACACATGTTTTGCTGCTGGAGATTTTGGGGAAGGATACCTGCTAGGCAACTAACTGTGATACACCCTGATAGTTACTGCAGATGAATGTATAATGAGTATGTAACTAATGGCACTCTCTTTTCCACCTAGGCAATAGCGCTTATGCTGTGCGGTCCTTTGTGCTCACGCCCTACCTTAATCCATTTACGAGGAGTGAGAGGCGTTACAATGTGGCACACAGAGCAACACGCAGAGTTGTAGAACGCACATTTGGACTTCTAAAAAGCAGGTTCCGCTGCATCCACAAGAGCGGAGGTGCTTGGCAGTACACTTCTATCATCTGTTGTAAGATCATTGCGACCTGTGCCATGCTGCACAGCCTTGCCACCAAGAAAGGCACAGAAGTGGAAATTACATATCATGAGGACATTAATGATGGAACTGAACAGCCAGAGCCCTATGCAGCAGGAGCAGCGCAAGCCACAGATGGGAGACTGAGACGGGCAGAGATCACACACAGCTATTTCTAAATAAGTAAGGAGACACAGCTAGGCTTT
The DNA here is from genome assembly GCF_964263255.1 of Lissotriton vulgaris. NCBI lineage: Eukaryota > Metazoa > Chordata > Amphibia > Caudata > Salamandridae > Lissotriton > Lissotriton vulgaris. The sequence goes on along the minus strand of NC_141693.1, from coordinate 1,304,453,769 downwards.
GTATTTGAAAGACGTAGTTTAATGTGCACTACGCCAATTTACTGATAGCACACCATACTCCTTCAATGTCTGAATACCCCACTGGGTGGTCACAGGTTACCTCACCGTGACATGTCTTGTGGGTTGTGGGCATAATCAATGTTTGCTCCCACGCACAACAGTGTGGGATGCACGAGGCTGGGTGGCAACGGTGGCAGTGGAGCCTGGGTCAGCAGATTGGCGCCTGCTGCTTCTTTGAATGTCAGGAATAGGAGTGCTACAGCTACTCCTGCTGGAGGAGTCTTCAGTGTCCCCGACACCTGTGTCCCCAGCAGTGGCTGCCTGGTTTGTTAGTAATAGTTTCATGGCAGAGGTAACTCTCTCCATCCCCCTAGACAAATCCGTGCAGCAGTGCACTTTGCCATCTTGCATGGCGACGGAGCGCCGACATAGCAGGGAGGTTGATGTGGCAAGCCGGTTCATGGCCTTGGTGTGTTGCCGCATGCACTGTCGATCCCGGCGCCTCTCTGTGTGATCAGAATATAGTTTCCCACAGAGAGCAATCATGCACTGCGACATGCCCCTCATTCCCTCTGCCATGGACTTCATGCTCTCTGCCATGGAGCCAATCCCCCGGTCAATGTTGCCCATCCTGGTATTCAAGTTGCGCACCTGTCTATGTACTGCTAATATGCCCTTTGCTTGCAGGCGCTGGACTTTGACCATAGTGGCCTCAAGAGCACAGAAGACCCCCTCTCCATCCTGGGCATCGCCTCTCTCCCGTACCCTTCGGCGTCTGGCACCGGTACGCACTCCTCCAGATGCGGTCTGCTGCCCAGTGTTGTCTGCCTCAAGAGGATCTGTTTGTGTGTCACCCTCCCCATCATCCTCATCGGACGTCTCCAGAATCCTGAGAGGAGGTACATCATGCCTCCTTGGCCTTACCAGTTCAGATGACACTGAAGTTGGCATGGGCATCCGCAGAAATTTTTCCAGGGGGGGGGGGGGCAAAATGTTAACATCATCACCATCCTCAGACATGATGTGTGCCAGGTGGAGCACACGAAACACTCGGGCGCAGAACAAGGATAGACTCAATTAAAAACCAGGAATCCCCCAGGACATGTGACTGACCCTACCATGGTCCAACAAACACCACCTGTAGGGAAAACGCAAAACTTTCTGACAAGGTGCTTTATCTCTGTCTGCTAGGTGTGCAGACTTCTGGGTCCTCGATCCAACACCAATCAAGGCTGTCTTCAGCACGATTCGATTTTTATCAGAATACTTTAAAACAGCCTATGATTAAAGCACCAGATTAAATATACTGTATGCACAGTGTATGTTAGGGATTATTTGTAGCACACATATTTACCAATATTGGCTTCTTGGTGCTAGAATTCATGATAACTTTTATCCAAAGTTAAAGCACAACGTCAAAGTTAGTAATAAATAATGCAGCAATCACACCCGCTATTGATTTGACAGTGGGTGCTCCCTTTACTAGAATTCCCCGGGCATTGCAAAATTTTACACACATTCAATTAATTTATACAAAATAAAATGTATAGGTCAAAATGTTAGCTATATATTTTTTTTAAACTTAGAGTCCCTCTACGTGTAGTTAATGTCAAACTGACATCGTGCGCACGTTTAGGGATACAATAATGGCCAGCTCCCTTATGCGGAAGCCTGGCACCGTAAATGTGTGGCACATGCGGCGCCCGCAGCTGCGCCACATTACTTGTCCAGGGATGCTGAGTCTTACACAGTGGTCGAAGTGGGGGGAAAAAAGTAGGGGAACAGTGGGCGGTGAATCAGAGGGCGGGAACAACCCAAGGATTGGATCTGTGGGTGGAGCCAGAGGTGTGGCTAGAATGCGCAGACATCCCAATTTTTAGTATTTGTTTGGCATTTCACTGCCCAGTTTAATCAACCAATGGATACACGTGATAATTAAGGTTATAATGAGTTATTGACATTAAAATATATTCCCAAAGTGGGATATGCTTCTAATCACAGAATGTACCAAATATGATAAAATGTGGAAACACAAGCACTTTGTCTCCGAGCCATGGAGTTTCTGTCATCAGCACTTCACCTTTTTTCAACAACAGCAGTTCAAACATGAATGGCAAAATATCCTAGTTTACAAATGTTTTCTCTAAAATTATGGCTCTGCCATATTTGCCTCATAATGCAAGATCTGCTGCATGATCTGACCATTTAAACTAATAAATTGTTTGTAGCTCAAACATATCAAAAGTTAATATAAAATGTGAGTTGTGTTGCTGCGGAGTGGATGGCCGATTGTAAAGGTTTACTGGTCACCTTTCTCACTGCTGCATTTGTATGTTACACTGGTACTAATAAGGCAACATCTTTCCAGAGACTGTTAGCATGTGTACACACGTCTAAATAATAAAATATCTGAAAATATACTGCATTACGCTGCAGCCTTTTTTTAATGCATAATTTAGTCAACACTACGGCATAATGTTGTCATCCTTTGCTGCATAATTAATTCCAGTGGCCCCACAGCAGGCAGCACATGTTTAAAGTGCTTGTGAATGAAGCAGGGAGACTGTGAAGTTTGCAAACTTAGTTTGGTGTGTGAAAATCTTGCATTGCCAATCCATGGTGAATTGCAGCTACTGCGGCTGAAACAAGGCCAATGGAGGTACCTTTGGGTGAGGCTGACTGGCCTCAAGGGCAGGGCCAGCCATAGCACTGGTGGTGTCCTGTGCATTAATGTTTGTTTGTGCCCCCCAATGACCACCTCTGTCATGGATTCCCTCACTACCACCCTTTAACTGTGCCCCCCAAGTCTCCAAAACCACTCTCTGTCAGATGCATTTAAGTTGATTTACAGTGCCACTCATACCATTGTAGGGTGTCAGAGCACTTTACATCACACACATTACACAGAGACAATCAATATGTGTGTAAATCACTGTATAGAAAATGTTACATAAGACTAAGGACTACAAGGTGTAGGAGTCACATGACAACCATACTAGTAGCCCGTATAGTTTCATAGTGATTGGTCTGGAGAAACACAATAGCCAGAATTTAAAACGTAATACCATGGATGGGGGTTCTCCTTAATAATCAGAATTGATTTCTGTCCAAAAGAACACTTTTTGGGACATTAGGATAATCAAAGACTGGAGGGACGGTGGGGGGGGGGGGGGGGGGGGGTCGACATAACGCTCGAATTTATACCTTGCAGTTTGTATGCAGCTCTTAGATGACAGTTAATAGCTCACTGTTCTAAGTTAGGATTTTAACTTATAAACTGCAAGTAACAAAAGGATCTCTGACAAAAGCAGTAGCCCACTGTCCTATGTACATTATGTGCACTTGTGATCTGCATGGTGCATGTTCTTTGCAGCCGGTACATTAACTATCTGAGCTACCTTTCCATGTGTCAAAACTTCCACTAGACAAAATTCTGATCTCTCTCTAGGAAGAACATTAATCACCAGAGTCATCATGACATTTTTATTGTTGCCGAAAATAGCTGGAAGCCAGGAAGGAGGCAGCAAGCGTTTTAAAAACCATAATATACTTGCAAACATGATGCCTTCACCTAAAGTCAGCACCCGGTGCAGTCACACTGGTTGCACCGCCCTAGAGCTGGCCCTTCTCAAGGGTCCTGTGACCTCAGTGATTGTTGTTCTAGGGTGTGCTGCTTCATAGGCCTGCCCGCAAGACTGGAGGTGAACTTCAGTATGGATAGTGGTGGACAAGCCTTAAAGGTTAACCTACACTGGTCATGCTAGGGTCCACCTGCTGGTACAAAGACACCAGGACTTCTAAGGTGTTGCGTAGCCTTCTAAGGTCTAGCATGTGATTGTGCTCTCGCAAGAGAGTGGGCTGGTGGGCTGAACCTGGTTCCCAGTTCCAAATTCAGCAGCTCTGACCATAGTGCCACATATTCTCCCCCACTGACCACCGTACTGCCCCACTGAGAAAAACTCCCACTGTTTTCAACTACAACCCAATTGTTTCCCTGCTATAAACACCTGGATGCGCAATTTAAATTACGCACTAGACAAGATCAATATACGGCCTACAAAAAAAAGGAACAACATCCTGGAAGAAGCAAACACTTATAGGGAATGCAAAATTTATCAAACCATGGGAAATGTAAGCAGAAACAACATGGTTACCTTAATGCTTTTACACTCACTATTCAGAAATCAGTGAGTGCTTTCACCTAAAAAGTTAAGGACACGACTACAGGGCCCTGAATGTACCCATTTCAATGGCCATTGCTTATATCCTTACAAAACGTAAGCAGTATGGTAAAAAGACCACATCCCTGGACACAGAGCCGCAGCACACATTGTTTTCCAAGCCACACGTTTTGGTACCTCCAGGATTGGTGCACAAGTTCCAAGTCCAGGGAAAACAAAGACAAGAAAACAAAAATAGCGCTTCACTGGCAAACTCTGTAAAAGTGGCGCTAATGTGTTTCAGTGTGAATAAAATCAATTTGGCCAGCTTGCTACCTCTCTGTCTTACTTTATTTAGTTATTTATCTATTTTTCATATTTTTTGCCTTTTATTCCCAATGCTGCACTTTGGTATTAAAATGTCAGAAAAATACTACATTTCCAGCAAAAGCGTCTTTCTTTTTTGATTCCATTTCATAGGGATGCAAATAAAAGAAAGGAGAGGAAAGAGAGTGAGAACCCTGTCTTGAAGTCACAGTTTTCATGGGCGTCCACAGGGGGGGGGGCAAGGAGGGTCGCTCCGGAGGGGCAAGCGCCCCTCCTTGCCCCCCCTGCGGACGCCCATGGAAGTTGGTGTGGGGGAGAGTGCTGGTAGTTCCAACTGTTGTGAGCCAAACAGCAGAGGTGACAGAGGATGTGGTGTGGTGGGTCGCTCTGGTGTTGTTGCTGGCTATGCTGTGGGTGTGGGTGGCGGAACAGTGCTTTGCCCTGCACTTGTGGCTGCGTCCTCACTCCTCTCCGTTGTCGGTGCCCTCTCCTCCCTTTCCTGCGCTGTACCTTGCGATGACTCTCCTGTGGACAGATATGAACATTGGCTCCGTGATGATGTACACCTGCGTGTCATCATTAAATCACATTCCTGTCACACAATTGCATAGTCCTCAACTGCTTATGGATGTAGTGTGTGGCAGGCCTTGCTGTTTTCTGTGATGAATGTATTGATGTATGTTTCTATGACTACGTCTCCCATGATGCATTGCAAGTAAATCCTGAAACCTGTACTGGAGTGTGATACACACAACCACATTGGGGAAGGGGGACAGGGAAGGGTGTGGGGATTGATGTCCATGCAGCTTACCATGTTTATTTGCAGCTCTGGCTGAGCTGTCAGCATCCCCTATCCCATGGACACTCTCTGGCTTCAGGGTGGACTCCACCATCAGCTCCAGGTCTGTTAGTGCAGGTGCATGGTCCCTTCCGCCACCTGTGGCACCGGCTTCTTTTTTCTGGGCTGCCAGCTTCTTTTTGGTTATGATCCGAAGATCATACCACCTTTTTAAAGGTCATCAATGTCCCTGGTTGTGACCCCGATGGCATTCACCTTGGACTGGATCCCCAGCCAGGTGTTCCTTTTAAAAGACAATGCAACATGCAGAGACTGCTTGCCAAAGAGCTGGGTGTGGCGTCTCACTACCTCCTCTACCATCACCTGCAGTTCAGCTGTGCTGAATTTAATTTCCCTTTTCCTCTCAGCTCCATCCTTCTGGGCATCATGGGACTCAATTGTGCAGCTCAGCTCAGCTCTGGGCAGCCTATTCCTCAGTGTCTCACTGCTCTCAATGCTGTTCAGTTGCTCTGCACCTGCATGGGTGTGGCCACTTCCTGGTAGTGGGGTGGGGTCGATGCCTTTGATTGGTTGGTACCTCTGTTGCTTTGTTGTGGGGTGTGGTGAGTGTTCCTGATTGGTTGACAGGCTCAATTAGGTGTATTTTGTATTTCCGATTCGGTATTTACCGATTCGGTATTTACCGATTCGGTAAATACAGATTCAGTATTTCCCATTCATTCCTATGGGCCTCCAAGCCCATAGGAATGAATGGGAATTACCGAATCGGTAAATACCGAATCGGAATATCCGAATTTTACCGATTCTGTATTTTTTACCACATTTTTTCCTACATCCCATTTTCCATATCTAAAATACCGAATCGGTAAAATTGGGTATTTTAGAGTCGGTAAAATGGGATTACCTACATCTGGCCCCTTGTGTCTGAGACATATTTTGGATTTGACTATGCACTAGTGGCGCAGGGCACTTACAAGCATGAGGCAGGGCACTTGCAAGGCCAGTAGGTGCTGAATTACAAGACGGTTTTTCTGGAGAAGAAGCCCTTCAGGCCAGGCCGATAGTTTACATCATAACTGGTACAGGGTTGCCAGTGTCTGGTTAGCTTCAGGGGGCTAGCAGGATGCCTTTGTCTTCAGGACAATCCAGTTCCCTTTCTGCACCACCCGAACAGCCAGCTGTTGGCAGTCATCTGTTTCAGTAGCACACTCGGGGACATGGGGAGGAGGGGTCATGATTGTTCAACTATGAACCTCACATATTCCATTGTGTTTAGGGTGCTGTTTTCCTCTGCTGACCTTTGGTGTCAGGACAGGTGGTCAGTGAAGTTTTGAGAACACTTGGGTATTCTATAAGAAATAAGTATTCTTAAACTGAAGGATCCACACCTCGATCCTCATGTGAGGTTTGAGGAGTACCCCTGTAAGACAGGGATCAGGGGTTTGTGATTTGTATGCATTTACACTGGATGTTCATTCAGACACAGATGAAAGGTTCTGTACCCCCAATGAAATGCAGTAGCTTCACATTCAATATGAGAGTATCACTCTGCTGGGGGTGAGCACCCTGCTTGCATAATTGTTGCCCACTTTGCACAGAAATGGAAAGGTAAAAGTATGCTAGAGTGGTCTCTGCAGTGAGTGTGTTTTTTTGTGTTTTGAAATGCCGCCTCATGTATTTTACCCCATGCTCAGGTGGAAGTTCAGGGGTTCACTCAGTTGGCCTGTAAGGGAAGGGAAGTTCTTGATGAATCTCCCACAATACTTTACCATGCAAGGAAGCTCCTAAGAGAATTCATTAGATCATGGGTCTAACAGAATCTGTTGATATCCTCACCTAACGTCCATCTTGGAAAACATTACCTTGCTTACAGTCATTCTCCATCGGGGTGAGATGCTGTTCACATTAAATTGCCTGATTTGGGAGATGCATGTCTACACAGAGCCTGACCTCATCCGGTTGCTTGGGTTGTGGATGACTACTATTATGTTACCAAAAGGCTCAGAAGGCTCAGTCCTTTGAAACACTTGATGATATCAGCTGCTTCTAGCTTCTGCAGCAATTCTTCAATCTGTTTTTCGGGGACGGAAGGTCTCTCGTCTGTGCCTTAATGGCACCAGATTGTTTGATATTGAGCAGCGATATCTACTGTTTCACTATATAAAGGAACAGAGTAACCTAATAAGATGAAAGGAACATGGGTAATACAAACAATATACTTAAAAGAAATCTTCAGTGAAGTTTTCATAAATGCATGATACAGGCACAGTAAAATGGTGCAGTAAGATACAAAAGGTACAAAATCAACAACTGGGCGGCTGAAGCTGCAGTGACCCAATTCCAATATCAAACGGTGGAAGGAGTAACAGGCAAAGATTTTAAAGAGGGGTCAAATGACACTGGAGTGAGAGGGAGGAGTGCGTGGTGGGTTAGAGGAGGGGGAAGGACAGAAAAACCTTTAAGACAGTGGGGAAGGTGCCCGTCCCACCCAACGGGAGGCAGGAGAAAAAGAGTGGGGGTGTGCTGCAAGAAGTTATCACAAACAGTGGTGCATTTCATAGGCATAGTAACCAAGCACCCAGAAATAGGGTTGTGGTGTTGATGGCACACAGCGTTCGTGTCAGGTTGGAGCGGGACCTCTACTCCCAATTGGCTAGGCATACATGTATATGTGGGTGGGATTGTGGATATAGTCCGTCCTGCTGCAGGAGAAGGTGGTGCGGTGTTCTTCTGACAGAGGGTTATGTCTCTCCAGTGGAGGTGGAAGGAGCATGGTCACGCATCTTGTTTAGGAGCCATTGTTTAGTAAAGGTGCCCACACCTGCTGGTAGGTCTGCCCTCGAGTTTATAGATGATCCTCTCATATGAGGCCGTCTTGAACATTTCAGTCAGCCATTCTGTGTGTGTTGGTGTGTATTGGAGCATCACTAGCTGCAGGTGCAAAGTTTGGCCGTGATTAATGCAGAGGACGGGAAGTGGCATTAGTGGTGCTTCAGTGGAGAGATGTCACTGACTTCAAGCATCATTACCACATGTTGGTGTATTGGGAGGGGATGAGCAGCATTCTGCATATTGTATCGGGGATGGAAGGGGAGGGGCAGTGTTCTGCATAGTGTGCCATCCACTGTCTGCCACAGACCCCATATGTCGCGGCAGTCGTATAAGATGTGTACCATGTCACATTAAGGGAGCCCACATCACAAACCCTTCAAGTGATGGAGGAGCCCTGCAGGTTCGAATTTTGTAAGAGTCCAGTACCAGTCCTGTACTGTCATAAAAATGCAGAATTTCATCCCGGTTCCCCCATCCCTCAGTCCAAGTTTTCCAGAATCTAGTCCCAGTCATCATCAGCATAACCCATTTGTAGTCTCTCCTGCTACATGGTTCCTGGTCGCTGCATCTGGGGTAGAGAGTACTTGTGCCATATTAAGAGATTATAGAGACCAGGCATCATCTCTGTGAAGCAGCCCCAAAGATGGAGATTGAAGACATACGAGGAGGGTATCACCACTGACTTCCATTTCTGGTTTGGGGGAGGTGGAATTTCTCCTGCATGTTTTGAAAGAATTTAAGGGTGTTGTGATCAATCGCCTGAGAAAATGACATGATACGTATGTGTCGCCATTCAGGCCAGTTGGGTAAAGCTCCTCCTATGCAGATGCTGGAAATCTGCTAGAGGGGGGTTCATCTTGTAAGTAGGCGTTGGTTGATAGAAGGCTGAGGGTGCACCTCCAGGACCAGATCATCGCTTGAATCATAGGGTTTGGGAGTCATGTTGAGAGTGTGCTGTGTATATAAAGTGAATGCAATGCCGGCAGGCTCTGGGAAAAAAAAATTCTATCAGGACCCAGAGGGGAAGGTCGGGTGTGTGTTTTTGCATGTAGGCAATTTGTGAGAGTTGGAGTGTTGAAGTTAAAGTTGGGGGAATTTATAGAGCGCGCGTATACCAAAAAGGTTTCATGGCGCTAAAGCAGTCGGCAGCAAAACAGGGTAACAATTAGACCTCAAAAGCTCTAATGAATAGCCAGCTCTTCAAACCTCTACGAAACTCCAAGTAGGATTGAGGAGATCGGAGGTTATCAGGAAGAGAGTTCCAAAATCGAGGTGCTTGGAAAGAAAAGCTCGACCCCCCATGGTTCTTCCTAACAAAGCGTGGAACAACCAAGAGGTTCTTGGAGGAAGACTGTAAATTCCTAGAGGGAGTGTAGGTTGTTAGCCTAGAGGCTACGTAGAAGGGAGCTAAGCCCGCTAATGATTTAAAAATAAGACACCCTCATTTAAATAGGTATCTATGGGCAACCGGTAACCAGTGCAGTTGCCTCAGCAACGGAAGGGCATGATGGAATCTGGACCAATTATAAATCAGCCTAGCCGCCTAATTTTGAATGAGCTGGAGGTGTATAGTTCAATCGATGGGGGCCCTGGGCCACCACGTTTCCTATGGGCAGTAAGTTTGGACATGGCCAGACGCAGGTTTGTGGTGCCCCAGATGAGCCTTTAATATCCCTGTCTATGTTGAGCAGTAGTGATGTTGGGAGCTGTAGCATACCTAGGACATATGTGAATCTGGGGACGGTCACCATTATAACATCTTAAGTCCTACCTCAGAGAGAGAGACTAAGGTGCATCCATTTGATGTAGTCTTCCCAGGCACAGACCACGAGGGGCTCTAGTTTATGCAGCGTCATACATTCCATGTCCCTGTTAATGTAGATTTACAGGTATTTGAGTCAGGAGGGCTGCAAGCAAAACTGATAGCCCCATATGGCGGCCATTGCCGTGGTTTTGGAAAGGGGGCAGGGCCTTACTCTTATCTCAGTTAACCTTATATCCGACTATTGATGCAAATTTTGCAATAAGATTCATGAGCGCTGGGAGGGAACTAGAGAGGTTATTAGAGTCAACAGGATATCACCAGTGTAAAGACGCATGGATGAGGAACTTACCGACATGAGTATACCTGCAATGTCTGGCGATTTGCAAATGGCTGTGACCAGGGGCTAAAGGGTGAGTAGGAAGAGCAGTAGGGCAATCAGGTACTATTGTCACATCCCGCGTCACACTAGGAAGGGTGTCGAAAAGAAAGACTCACAGTTCACTTGTTCTGTAGGTGAATCGTACAATCACCGAATCCTTTTAGTGAAGTTTCCCCCAAACCAAATTTGCAGAGGACTGCAAAGAGCTACCTCCATTCTATATAATCCAACACGTTTTCAGCATCAGCTAGTGCCTCCCCTGTCATGTCCGTAACAAGCGAGCGAATATGTGTTTGGGTACAGAGTTGATTGCAGGAGTTTCACCCCTGGACAAAACCTACTTGTTTGGGATGGATAACGGTTGGGATAACTGTTTTAAGATGGATTGCTAGTATGCTGGCCAGGATCTTGATGACTACATTAACATTGGAGATGGGTCGGTGGCTGCCAGAAGCCATCAGGTTTTTACCTGGTTCTGGGAGTACCGTTAATCGGGCCTTGATATTTGCCCAAGCCACCAGTTTGGTCCGCCTCCGTATAGGCAGCATAGAGGAAGTAAACTATATTAGACATCATCCATTTGTAGAACTCTGCGGGGAAACCATCCTCCCCCAGAGCCTTATTATAGGAAGTGGCAGAGGTAGCTTAGGCAAACTCCTTTTTGGTGATCTCATTAGAGAGTGAGAGGCCCTATTGCCTTCATACCTCAGGTAAGGAGCTGCATGAATGCATGAATGCAGAGATGCAGATTTGCCAGTCCCCTCTGTAGGCTGGCCTATGAGGCACTCTGGGTAGGACCGGGTTCCTCAGCCTCACACAGTGTAGTGTAGGAAGAGTCCCGTGGATAGGAATAGCAAAGGCAGCAGACCGTACCCAGTTTCTGCACTGCTCCAGGAATGGATGGGTTCAAGCCAAGCTGGGTTGGAAGGCTCTCCTGGGATAGCGGGTCGGGTTCTTGTGCCTCTGCAGTGCTTTGTGGGTTTCATGATCTCTGGGATGGGAAGGGCCTGTGGGTGTTTTGGGCACCAGCAGGCAGGGGAGTCACACAGTCCATTGTGCTCCTTTATCCTACCACATAGGGGGCCCAAAAGGTGTCCAGATGTGCCCAAGTGGGTCACCCCCCGGTACTGACACGCCGGCATACAATCCCGTTAGGACGTGTGTATTCTCCTCTGTTGCCCATCGGTGCTCCGGAGATTCTGCGTTAGGCAGACATCATTGTCGACGGCCAAGCTCCACCCCAATATATACAATAATAAAGAAGCAATTGTTACCTGGTACATATTCAGTGTATATGGGCTAAAAATGTATGACTCTCACGACATGAAAAAAAAGTTCAATCGGTAGCCGGAATCTGCCACAGCATACTGAAAATGCTCCGGAGATTTCTGCCTCTCCTATCACTTTCTCACAGAGGAACGGAGGTCCAAGCTCTTATTACCTCATGGTTGGACTACGCAAATGTCCTTTATTTGGGCTTACCAGATTGTCTTCTGAATAAACTTCAGGTTACCCAAAATGTTGCAGTCAGAGCCATTCTCATGCTGGGTCCTAGAGTACGGATCTCTCCCTATTTAAAGAACTTGCACTGGCTTCCCATTCGCCTCGAAATTCATTTTAAGGGTCTGACATTAGCCTTTAAAGCACTTCATGGCACTACACCCGATTACATTAGGAAATGGGTGACCTTCTACACACCCAGTAGAAGTCTATGATCGTCTCAACAGCATCAGATGATGGTGCCCAAATTTGCTCGCTCTCGCAGAGGAGGTGGTTCATTTCAAGTACAGGTGGCCAATCTCTGTAATAAACTACCAATCACACTCAGACAATTGACTGATGTATGGCTCTTTAGGAAACAACTTAATACATGGCTATTCCATGAATAACCCTCCTAGAGAGTCTGTCCTGTAATCGCTAACGTACGTTCTGCTGAGCACTGGGACACTCTATTGAGTAGCTGTGCGCTTTACAAATACGTAATAACATAACATAATATAACATAACATTTTAAGCAAATGCAACATTGGGACATGAGAGCTCCACAAATAGCAAGAGAGAGCTAGCCTCATTAGCTACACATATAGATGTATTAACAAATTAGTATGTTGTAAAAACAATAAGTGCTGAGTTTCCCCAATGCTCACATTCAATAAGTAGTGCAAGTAATGATAATATGTGTTGTCAAAACCAAATGGATAGCAAAGATAAAAAGGAAAGAGGGGTGTTTATCATATGCTGTGTAGATTACAAAGCTTCAAGTATTTTTTTTGTAGTACAAAATTCGATTTGAGGTGTTGCCAATCGTGTTTCCACCTCTCAATGATTAGGTGAGATCATCATCAGGATGGGTTGGATTTGGGACATTTAAAGGTGAAGGATCACTTGTTTGCCAATAATTGGTTGTGATGAGTTAAAGTTTAGGTTTAAAGTATTTTATTTAGCACAACATACAAGGACAAACATACATCATCAAGGAGCGACTAGGTAGGGTGGGCAAAGCCTCAGCCCCGGCGAAGAACTATCAGGTGCAATTTGTGTGTGCCAATCCAGCACAGTAGTACAAAGTATGCATTGTCGCAGCATGAGGTGACATTTTAATTGCACACACCCCCCCAAAACCCCAAACTACCCAACTCCCGGACCCCCCACCCCCACCCCTCGTCCAGTGCACAGACCCTAACCAGAAAAAACACCAAAGCCAACCCCCACAGGGAAAGCAAATCTCTCATCAGTTCACGGGGCTGGCGTTGCCAGGCTCGTGAGTCGCAATAGGCGGAGGTATTTGGGACAGGTAAGTTCTTTAAATTCTGAAAGCAGTAAGGAATGAAATGGTTGCCAAAGCTCATGAAACTGCGCTATATCTCCCGCCGCTGTGAGCGACAATTTCTCCATGCCCAACACGTGCCACAATCTATGGAGCCAGCCAGTGATAGATGGAGTAGTGGAAGTACGCCAATGTATCAGGATGTTTTGGACAGCTGAACCCAGTGTGATGGCTATTTGCCTACCCCTACGGGATCTGAGTGGGTACATCAGGCCATTCGGGAGTCCTAGCAGGGTGTATGCTGGAAAGCGTGGTAGTTCAATGCCAAAGTTGGAATCAACCTCGTCCAGTACCTCCTTCCAGTAGTTTTCCAGGAGTGGGCAGTCCCATTGAATGTGCGTAAGTGTACCCCGGTGCCCGCACCCTCGCCAACATGTGTCCTCTTTGCTACGGTCAAATTCGTGAACCCGCTCCGGTGTAGTACCAGTAGGTGGAGACCTTAGTCAGCGTGTCAGTGAGACCCATGTGGTATGCCGAATGCCTCGCTCTATAGGATATGTGCTCCCATTCTTTAGGGCTCAATGTCCTTCCTAGCTCGCCAACATGTGTCCTCTTTGCTACGGTCAAATTCGTGAACCCGCTCCGGTGTAGTACCAGTAGGTGGAGACCTTAGTCAGCGTGTCAGTGAGACCCATGTGGTATGCCGAATGCCTCGCTCTATAGGATATGTGCTCCCATTCTTTAGGGCTCAATGTCCTTCCTAGCTCTCGCTCCCAACGTTCCCTCCCCGGGTTATAGAGGTGTGTTGAAGGCAGTAGTAGCAACCTATAGAGATCCGTAATCAATTTCGAATCAGATGTACGCGACAGTAGCCATTTTTCATACGGAAGGAAGAGCCTATCGGCTGTCTCTCGCACCTGTGGCTGAAGAGCCCAATGGCGAGCTTGCATATAGCGGTTTCTCTCAGTCTCAGGGAGTGAAAACTCCTGTCGGAATTGCGGGAAGGGGATAACCCCTTTTGGGCCATACATGTGACACAGGGCCCTACATCCCGCCCGCCTCCAGTGGGTGAACGCTCCTTGTTCCATTCCTGGGGTAAAGTCCGGGTTGTCCACCAACGGTGTGAGTGGCGACGGGAACGAGGTGAGGCCATACGCAGTGCTAGTGGCATCCCAGACCCGCAGGGGCACTCTCGTAACAAAAGAAGCGTACAAGTTTTTGGGTCGGTGAGCCCGGAATAGAAATGGGACTTCCTGCAGGGGTCTGCCCGCCACTGCCTGGTCCTGAAAGAGCCAGTGCTTATCGGACTCCCACCTACTCCATTCCACGAGATAACGCAACTGCGATGCTTGAAAATATTTACGGAAATCAGGTATTCCCAAACCTCCCGCTTCAGGGGCCAACAGTGAGAGGGCCCTGCGCATCCTGGGATTTTTCCCCTGCCATACAAAGCGCGAGACATCCGTCTGTAGTTGCGGGATCCATCCGACTGGCGGCTGGAGCGTCAGGGCCCGGAACAAATAAAGCACTTGAGGCAGGACTGTCATTTTAACGGCAGCTATCCTGCCCAACCAGGAGAGGGTGCTGCGGTTCCATCGACCCAATTCCTCCCTAATCTTCGCGCCCAAAGCTGTGTAGTTGGCCGATACCATGGCCGGCAAAGTGGGGGCTATCTGGATCCCCAGATAGGGTACCGCCTCTGATGACCAAACCATGGGGAATAGGTTCTGTAGATGGGCCCTAGTGGTCGGCTCTAGGGAGATATCCAGAGCAACCGACTTTCCCATGTTCATTTTGAACCCTGCGACCGCGCCAAAGAAAGCCAGCTCCTCGATGCAGGCCGGCAGGGCCGTTCTGGGCTCGTCAAGCGACAAGATGACATCGTCAGCGTAGAGGCTTATAGCGTGTGTGAATCCTCCCATCCGCACCCCCGTCACCGCCGGATTGTCGCGGACCCGTTGGGCGAATGGCTCCATATAAAGCACGAAGAGTAAGGGCGAGAGCGGGCATCCCTGCCTAGTGCCTCGAGTTATACCCATTCACGCGAACCATAGCGGTCGGTTGTTTGTAACAATTGAGGATCATGGAGCGGAACTTATCCCCAATGGCCGCCTTTATCAGAACTCGTTCCAGGTAAGGCCAGTGCACTCAGTCGAACGCCACCTCCACGTCCACCGCCAGCATCATTCTTTCCCCCGGAATCCGGGAGGCTTTCTCTAGCAGGTGTATGATCCGTTTCGTGTTGTCAACCGTCTGCCTCCCCGGGACAAAACCAGCCTGATCAGGATCTATGAGACCGGGTAAGTGAGGGGCTAGTCGGGCGGCCAAGATTCCCGTATATAATTTTAAATTGACATTCAAAAGAGATATCGGTCTATAAGATCCACAGTGTTTCGGGTCCTTCCCAGGTTTGGGGATAACAGTGATGGAGGCCCGTAGAAGATCAGGCGGGATGGCCCCCGATTCAGCAAACGAGTTGAAAAGACAAGTAAGGATAGGGGCCAGCGACGTACAAAACGTTTTGTAAAAGAGCGAAGTGTATCCATCCGGGCCTGGCGCTTTGCCATGCTTAAGCCTGGCGATGGCAGAGATCACCTCCTCCATCTTGATATCCCGGTTGAGGTGCTACGCCTGCAAGGGATCGAGGAAAGGTAAGGAGACCGAATCCAAATAAGCGGCCATGGCTGTCTGCGGAATACGGCTGCGGAATACGGCTGCGATGTCAGCGTCTTCCGTCTGCACAATCCCCATAGGGTCATAGATCTCCTTCACCAGCTGGCCCTGGCGCGCTACTCGGAGCCTTTTTTCCCAGCAATTTGCCGCAGCGGTCCTCCCCAGTGTAAAAGGTATGGCGCAGCCGAAGTGCAGCGTACTCCGCTCGGTCCAGGTCCAGGGCCGCCAGGAGCTTCCTCGCTTCCCTGAGCTGCCGCCAGATTCTGGGGGCCCCTGTCCGTCGATGTATCTGTTCGAGCTCACGAACCCTATCGGTGAGTTCTTCCCTTTTGGCCTGTCGCTCTTTATTTTCGGCAGAGGAGATCGACAAAAATTCCCCCCGGAGGACTGCTTTCAAGGCTGCCCACTGTGTGGCCCGGGCGGTGTCAGAGTTGTCATTGTGAGTTAGATATTCCCGGATCGTGTCTTCAATGCGGTCCACCACAACCTTCCTGTGCAACAGGGTGTCGCTGAGACGCCATGTTCTGGGAGGGCGAGCTGTCGGAGGCAGACACAACGTAGCATCGACCGGGGCATGATCCGATAGAGACAACACGCCCATATCCGACCCCGAGACCAGTGGTTGCACCGGAGACGTGACCAATAGGTGGTCTAGCCTCGCATACGTCTTGGGTGCGTGGGAATAATATGAATAATCCCTGTCCATGGGGTGCATGTGTCGCCAAAGATCCAGGTCTACCTCCGCCAGCCGCGCCATACAGCCGGCGGAGAACTCCCAGACCTGCAGGGAGCGCTGCGCCGACCTATCCATAGCGGAATCAAAAACCATGTTAAGGTCCCCCCCGAGAATAATGTGTCTATCTTGCGAGGCAGTGCTATCCTCAACCGCCGATTGTAGAAAGCGTTCCTGCCGTTCATTAGGGCTGTACAGGGACCCGATCGTAAAAGTAAGACCCCCAATCCTAAACCGGTATGCCAACAGCCTGCCTTTCTGTTCGGTGAGCTTATGGAGGATCTCCCCTTTAAAGTGTCTGGCCACGAGTATCACCACCCCCGCTGTCTTAGTGGCACAGGAAGAAAAGAATTGGGACGGGAACTTATGGGAGCGCATTCTGTGTGTGTCCTGTGGCAGCAGGTGTGTCTCCTGAAGGAGACATATGTCCGCACATGTATTCTCCAGGAGAGAGAGCACTGCCCGCCGTTTGACAGGATTATTCAGACCCCTGACGTTCAGGGTCACAACCTTAAAAGTGTCAGGAGGCATCGGGAAAGATGTGGAAGAAAGCGTGAAGACCCCGCTCAAATAAGGCGGTGTGTAAAAGCGCCCCCAACGGTACCAGAGGCTGCAAGGAAAAGAAGAGAGTGTAGATGTTTGCTCAGTTTCCCTGTTCAGGCAGACCAGGGTGTATGAAATTCGCTAGATTATCTAATATCCGCACAGTGCACTGGACAACCCACCCCCCCTTCCCAACTCCCAGATCCCCTTCCCCCCTCCTCCCTCCACCCCTCCATCCCAACTCCCCAACCGTCCCCAACCCCGACCCGCAACTGTAACCTCCCCAACGACCCCCTCCCCTCCCCCCTGCTCCCCCAACTGTTCCCAAGATTCCATTGTCCCAGTCCAGTCCTCAACGGACAAGTCTGCGGAAAGTTACTCAAGTGGACCTCCAGCCACTGCCCGCCCCCCCCGCTACCCCCTCTCCCCGAGCCCCCAAACCTGCATTGTCAGAATGGCTATGTCGATCTCCCCCCGGAGAATATTCTGGCCGTCAGAGCGACTTCAGTAGGCGCCGTGTTTTCAGCCACGTCTTGAACTGCATTGGCCATGTCCGCCCGGATAGTGGGCGAGTCTGGACGGGCAGAAGAGGCAGGAGACCTGCGTGCTGGGATCGATTGCCAACCGTCTCTGGTAGCACGCCGTCGACGGGGAGTGGGAGTCGCGTCGTCCGTCGCGGTAATGCCAAGTACCCCGCAGGTGTCCTGGAGGGAGCGAAGTTGATGCAGAGTCCCGTTCCATCGGAAAATCAAGCGGAAAGGATGGCCCCATGAGTACTGCGTATTGTGCTCCCTCAGGAAGTCCGTAGCGATTTTGAACCCCTTACGCTTCTGGAGAGTAATTATCGAGAGGTCCTGATAGAGAGCAACCTGGTGCCCCCGGAAAGGCAGGGACTGCTGCTGACGTGCTTCACGAATGATCCGCTCCTTCAGGGGAAAGTCCGGTAGGAAAGCCAATATGTCAGGAGGAGGCGCAGAGGCCCTGCGAGCCGGGCCCACCCTGTGAGCCATGTCTATTCTGATGACAAAGTCATCCGGCTCTCCCAGTATCTCTCTGAAGAGTTCCCTGAGATACCCAGCAACGTCCTCGCCCTCGTCTCCGGATGGAATTCCCCGGACCCGTATGTTGTTGCGACGGGACCGGTTCTCGAGGTCTTCATTATGGGACTGGAGGTCGAGTTGCTGATCCTGCAGGCGCAGTACCTCCTGCTGCAGCTGCGTAATCTCCTCGTCCCTGGAGTGACCAGCTTCTTCCATAGTGGCCACCCGCTCGCCAAGACCATCGACTTCTCTTCGCACCTCACGGACCTCCCCTGCAACTTCCTGCTTTAGCATTTGGAAATCTTCCCGAAGCGAGCTGAAGAGGGATTCGAGGAAGGATCTAGTCACTGGGGGTTCTACCCCCGCTGCCACTTGGGAGCTGCTCGGTTGGCCCGGCGATTGGTGCCCCCGTTCTTGTCTCGCTGGGCCTCTATTCAACATTTCAGGCAGTGTCCGGTCCCCCTTCCTGGTACCTCTGTTACCGGCCATATCGCCGGTGAGGGAGCGCGCTGTCGCCTGCCGAGCTCCGCAGGTAGCCTCACTCCTGATATCGGGCGTCTCAGACCTGGCTTGCCGTAGGTCCCGCTGATCAAACCGGTGGCTGGGTGGGTAACCCTCGCATCGGAGGAGCTCCGGACTAGGCCCGATATCACGTTTGGGTCGTTCTGGCACTTCGAGCCAAAGTCCGTGCCCCAGCGGCAGACACACGTGCCCCCAATTAATTGTGGGGCCTGCTCTGTTCCTCTAATGGACCGTCGACGCTGGGGGGCCGCTGCAGTGGGGATCTCCGCTGGGCTGCACCTCCGGCCTCGTGTAGCGATCAGCGCCACATTCTCGGGCCCAGTCTCCCACCTCCAGGCCCTGGCCAGTCACACTTCCCCAGTCCGCGCGGCAGTCAGCTGCGAAAGTTCCAAGTCCAATCTAATGGCCAGCTGCCGCCATCGGGGGGGGGTCTGCCTCAAATGAGCCAGCTGTTAGGTCTCATGCGGTGGTCCTCGGTGACACACCGGGGCCCGGTCTCCCTCTTCTGGGCGCTGGGGCTCTGCGCCTCCCCACCAGGCGCTGTACTCTGCCACAGGGGATTCTGCTCCGGCTCCGCGACAACCTCTGCTTCCGGAAGAAGCGCGCGTCAAGGGCGTGTACTGCTAGGCCCCATCCCCGGCCTCGCGTAGTTTCTCGCGTCGGCCTTCCGGTTCCCAGTTGCACACCTCCGGGCACCGGGCATCCGCACTCAGCTGCTCAAAGCTGTGGCCAGCTACAGAGACTTCAACTCCGGACCTCGGACGCGTCTCCGCCACCGGTGAAGCTTTGCTTCAGGAGAGCGTGCCGCTGGGCCTCAACCCCGGTCTCGCGTGAAGATCCGACCCGGGGGCCCCGTTTAACAGCCTATCGCCACCGAGCACTGGATATATGCACCGCTCCGTGCAGTACAGGAGTCCTGCCTCAACACTCCAGCCAGCCGCTCCACCGCAGGACTTCCCCGGACTGAGTCGGGCCTCGTGGCCGCGGCCCGCCTTCTTCTCGCGGAGCCGGCTCAACTTCCGCACACACTCCTCGGGCTCTCAGGCAGCAGTTCTGAGGGCTACCAGCACCGCTGATGTCCTTGCAGGAAGATCTCACGATCCCTTAGCAGATCCCCGGCCTTTTGGGGGGAGATCTTCAAATAAAGGCGGTCAAGGGGCTCGGGTTCACGGGAGCTCGCAGAGAATGCGACCGCTCACTCTGCCATCTTGGCCACGCCCCTGAGTTAAAGTTTAAACACAAATTTCAGCCCTGGCATGCGATGTAAAATAGTAGAATCAATCAATTATCAGAAAGAATGGTAAACACCCAATCAATGAGGCTGCCAAATTAGCTGTGCAATGTGCTCCTGTAATGTCAAACTCTTGTTAGGGAAGTAACTGCGGGCAGTAACTGTGATGTAAATCAGTAAGTGTTTACCAAAAGTAATCCAGGCTACAGGTACCAAAAACAAGATAATTGGTCCGGTGCTTTGGACTTTTATTTGTGGGAAGATAGTTACCTGTAGACACCGCCAGGCACGCATATGGCATTGAGTAAGAGAGCTATCTGGGCAAGTTAGAGGACATTTGTGACACTTCTTGTGCCCAATGTAATTACTGTGCCTACAGAACTTCGGACTTTTTGGACCATTTAAGTGAAATTATGTTATAAAATTTACCTTTTGCCACTGTCTTTTAGGTGTCACTTAGATAACGCATGCACTGTCTCTACGAGACCTTTTCTTTTCTATCAGTGGTCTTAGAGGCCACCCATTTCTTAACATTGGTTGGGTTCATTGTCATTGTCATTTGCTTGTTTCTCATTGGTCAGCTGCCCTAGGCTTTCTCCCTCTTCATGTGTTTGTCCCTCCTATGGAGCACTGACACATTTTTTGTGTCTTTGCACTGCTCATATTTAGGAGCTACTTTTTTGTCTGTGTTTAAGCACTCTACAAGACAGCATCTATTTCAGCATTCCCCTTGGATAATTCTCCATCTTCTGTGTTGCTTCTCCCACCAGCCCACCCTCCATTTTCCATTGTTGTTGTCTGCCCCACTCACTCTCCCTCCTGCTATTGTTGTTGCTTGCCTCCCATACCCTTTGTCCTTCTGCCGCTTGCCCTCACCTACCTCACCCTCTTTCCATTGTTGTTGCTTACCCCCACTTACCTCATCCTCCCTCCTTCCATTGTTTTGACTTGTCCCCACTTGCCCTTTCCTTCCTCCTTCCGTTGGTCTTGCTTGCCCTCTGCCACTCCTCCATCCATTTACTGTTTTTGCTTGTCCCCACCAGCCCGCCCTTCTTCCATTGTTGTTGCATTCCCCCAGCTGCCCTCCCTGTTTCCATTGTTGCTGCTTGGTTTCCCTCTCCTCCCACCCTGTGTTGTCTGTCAGCTTGTCCCATCTCACCCTCTGCTCCCAGTCCCTCCCTCCCCACTGTTCACTTTGTCCTTGACTTGCTCTCGTTCCATGTTGCCTCCTGTCCCCCCTCTGTTTTGCCTCCATCCGTCACTCACCCAATTTAAAAAAGTGCTGTGAAGTAACCACTGCATAGTGCTTTTTCCCACACCCTCTGTTACATTGTCTGTGTTGCCTCCAAAGTGTTCCCAAAATTTTGCTCCCCGACATTCCCTTCCTCTCTCCGTGTTGCAGCTCATCCCACTAGCAATAATAAAAACGCACCATGATGTGGCCTGCAATGGCCACATCTTAGCGATTTTGTTTTGCTGCACAGTAGCCATGTGTAAGCGTGGAGTGGGAGCGGGCCGGAATAACAGGCGTGGAGGCTGTATGTAGTGGGCTATCTCGTAGCCGGTATTTATTATGGTACAATGTTCAAAGGGGGGTACAAGGGAGAAGGGGTTCTGGATTGCGGCTGGTTCCGACTCCGAGGTGATGGTTCTTCAATTGGGGTTGATCAAGGGTCGTCAGCTGGGGTTGGCTGGTCTGCTGAGGTAACGGTCGGTTCAGCGGCGGGACGGTGGCTCCTCGGAGGTATGTAAAGGAGAGAGAGAAAAGTGGCCGTTAGTTCTTCTGGTTAGAACTAATGTTTTGACCTTTACCTTCACCGGGCGTGTGGGGAGTAAAGCGAACGTGAGGTAGGGAGGGGAGAGGCACGAGATGGGAAGAGGCAGCACGGGTAGGGAGGAGGGTGACTCTGTGTCGGGATGTGAGGGGTATTTATCCACAATCGTGATAGTGACACACACACAGCTATATACACTATATCACAGTGCGAGGTGTATGGTGAGGGAGAAGCTACTATACAGGTATTATATTTACAGGCTATACTATTTACACAAAGGGGGAACTGGTACTCACTTGGCCCGCCGCAACTCTGTCCTCGAGTTGCGGCCGCTCTCCAGCTTCCTCCCCTGGACTCCACCAGTCCTCCGTCCAGACCTCGTCTCCTGCTTCTAGTTCCTCGCTCTGCTCCCGGGGTTCGTCGCACGCCGTCTCCTGCCACGAGTCTTCCTGCTTGAACGCCCTCTTGTCCGCTCTTCCGGCTTTTCTGTGGTCCGCCTCTGGACAGGGGGAGGGACTTCCGGGGTCACGGGAAAGCACTTCCGGTTTCTCCCTCGTCGGGACGGGTTCCTGTAAGGAAGATGAAAGGGGTGGAGTCCTGGTTGTTATGGACGCCCGTGAAACGGAGGACTGCCGCTGGGACCGGGAGGGGAGGCGTGACATCGGCGAGGTAGGGATCGTGGTCCCATCACACCATGCAACTGCACAACAGGGCTAAAATACATTGACAAACAACTAGCACTCTTGTAGGTGAGGTATACTGGCTTTGTTAATGCTTGTTTCAAAGGTTTCTTGGAGTGAGAATCCACAAACCCTACTAAAAAATGGTTATAGTCGCTTTGCCTGCTACCTTTGAGGACCAGAATAAGGGTTTGCCTGCTATTACTGCTTGAAGGCAGGTCTACTGCTAGAGTTATACGGTCCCCACTGAAAAAAGTAGGACTGCATATGAGGACAACAGGACTTCAGAAAACAGCGACTGAGTCTATCTATACCATCAGAAACTCTCTGCCCAATTTCTAGCTAGCTCACAGTGCCTGATCCATACCCTTAACCTTCCTGGGGTGGCAGGTGAATTTGGCAACCTTGAACAAGACACTCTGATCCCCAAGGGAATCGTGGAATCAGATCTTACCCCTTTTGTTTTTTACTTGTGCATGCCTTTAGTAAACACAAGAAAGATACAAATACATTTTTTCAATACAGATATTGAAACAATCGTAATCTTGCATAGAGAGAAGGATCTAAGAGTATTAGGCAGATACAACAAAGCAAAGTAACCAGCATTATGAAAATGGTGAAAAGAATAAACAGCCCAACCATGGCAGTCTAATTTCTATATATATTCCTACCTATCACTACCCCTACTCTTGGAGCATAGTGGATGTGCCCTCTGCCCAATCTCTGAGATTAGCTTGAACCCCCATACCTGGATAGGTGCACCAAGAAATTGGCCTGGAATAAGATTAGTCATTCTTTTCTTCAGGATGGAAGATCAGCATCAACAGTTACATGTCAAAAACAGGATTCGTTCCAGGACAGTCATGACCGGACTGTCCCTCTGACCCGTAAAGAGACAGTGCACTGTTTATATAATCAAACCATTGTGTTAGAGGCACAGCTCTGGTGCAGTGATGCGTCAACATGAAAGAAGCTGTCTCTGAATGGGCAATGCAAACTAGAATATCTTGTTCTGTGTTCCTAGCCTTGAACAGAGTGTACAGATTATTTATGTAGCAGGAAAGATGTTCTAAAAACAAATAGCATGTACAGCATCTTCTTAGAATAATAACATGTAAGCAAATCTTGTAAAAGTAATATACCTAAAAGGATGTCTGCTAAAATGTGTAAAATGTAAAACTAAAATGGAGAACCAAAGTGGGTCCAAGAGGGCCTCATTACACTAGTGCTGATTATTGAGGGCACTGCCCATGGTGTAGTGGTTGATGCCAATGGTGAAGGAAGGCCATGCCAGAGGGAGAAGTGGATGGTGGTTTCCTGAATAATATTTGGGTCCCAACACTTTATTTTTTCTTTTTACAATTTAACCACTGAATATTGTTTCAGGC